>NC_143252.1:51435000-56435000 GCF_984573655.1 Nuphar pumila | reverse complement strand
AATGCTTCTTGCCTAGCATTTATAGTAGTAGCCTCGGCATTCGATAGCATGTATTAAGTGCTGGTTTTTGGTCTATGTTTAGCTCCTTTTACATTCACTTAGCATGCTTTTACATTTTTCATGCCTCATGAACATGTGTCTTCCCCCATTAAATACATGCATCCATTTTTCATAGGCTTCAATACTTCAAACCTCATCAGACCTTCCTTATTCAAGATAAATATCATGAATAGGCATAAGCATAAGCTTCATGACATTCGTTTTATCATTAGCTTAGTGTGCATCTCAAACATTCATTCCACCTTCTTGCACCTCAAATACAATGTTATATCTCTCTTTTGCATGCATCTTTTACCTTGTGTTAACTCGAATCTTGTGGGAAATACACAGAAAATGTTATTTCCTTCCTTAGCTTAGAAGTTGTAATTTCCATTTTACTCTTAGAAGATGTAATAGTTAGACTATAATGAGAATTTTACATTTCAAGCACTAGATTAGAATGTATGAGCATACATATCTTAGAAATTGCCTATTTCATACCAGTTCCTTTTTTTTTTGCAAAGAATCACGAATGGGAACACGAATGGCACGTGCACCATTCTAATAAAAGGTGATTAAATCTTAAGTTGATGATTTGCATCAGTGGCCATAGTCAAGGTGTGAACAAAACTTATGATTTTCATCTTATATGGAATAACACTGGATCCACACTGGATCTTTTTAAAAAATTCATCATATTTTTCTAAATATTTTCTTCTTTTATCAGAGTTTAACTTAAAATTAACTCAAAATATATATCAATGGCCATAGTCAGGATATATTAAGAGTTAATTTCATTTTAAACTCTATAAAGACACCAAAATATGTTTTATTCTTCATTTGAATTTAAATATGATTATTATATAATACATTTTATGACCATAGTCAGAGATGTATTATATTTTCAATCTTATTTCAATTCACCTAAAAGAATGAAATATGTTTTTTGAAAACGAATTTTAAATTCTTTTAATTTATTCATCATTTAGGATAGAATTACATCATATTTTCAAAATTCTTTTTCAAAATCCAAGTGATTTTGAGATATATTTTCAAATATCTTCTTCATTTCTCAAATCAAATTCATCCTTCTATCTTATTGCAAAGATTCAAATTTCAATTTCAAAGTCCAATTTGACTTTGAGATTTCAAAATCATTCTTGTATTCTAAATTCAATTTCCAATCCAATTTCAAAGTCCAATTCAACTTTAAACATTCAAATTCATTTTCAGGATTCAAATTCAATTTAGCATTTTGGATCCAATTTTCAAAGTTCAATTCCTGATTCATCTTCTGATTTCAAAACTCAAGCTTTAAATCAAGCTTATCCTTTATTCTTTATTGAGTCTTGATTCTCAATTCAAAATCAAAGTTTTGCGATTGACTCTGAATCTCAAAATTTGATTTTTCCTAAGTTTTAAATTCAAATCTAGATTTCCAAAGCCCAGACCCATCTTCAAATCTCATATGGATTTCCAAAATCCAGATCTATCTTCTAATTCCATACTGGATTCCAAACTTCAGATCCAACTCCATTTAGGATTCCAGATTCCGGATTCAATTCCATCTTGGATTCTAGACTTTGAATTCAATTCAATTTAGGATTCTAGATTTCAGATTCAATTCCATCTTGGATTCCAGACTTTGAATCCAATTCCATTTAGAATTCCAGATTGTCGAATTCAATTCCATCTTGGATTCCAGATTTCAAATCTAATTCTATTCCCAATTTCAAATTTCAAATCCAATTCTACTCCCAATTCCAGATTTCAAATCCAATTCTATCTTGGTTTCCAGATTTCAAAACCAATTCCATTTTTAGATCCCATCTGGATTTCTTAAATCCAATTCTATTTCCATTTGGATTTCTTAAAATCCAAAATTCAATCCTAATTTTGAACCTTAAAATCTGGAATTCAATTCTATTTCAAATTCCACCTCTACTTCAAAATCCAGATTCAAAATTCAAATTCAAAGTCCATTTTTGACTTTGAAACTTCATTTTTTCCATCTCAGCTTCAAATCCGCCTTTCTCTTCATTCTTTTCAATTCAAGATTTATTTTCCCAACTCTGATTATTTCAAAACTTAGAACTTCAAATATCTTTTTAGATCTATCTCAAGCTCTAAGTTAGATTCAACTTTCAAAAATCATTTCTTCACTCCATTATCACATTTTCAGAATCACTTGGAAAATATCAAATTTTCAAAAGTGTTTTCTCAAAAGCATACATTTCTGCATTTGCATTACACAAGCATGACTCCTTGTGCATTTTAGACTTAAAATAAATTCTTAGATGATATTTTAGCAAAGCAAAAGGCATAAATTCGATCCTTGGTTCGATTACCCCTGGTAAAGGCACTAGGAACGATCGAACCTCGTACCGACGAGCAAATCCCATCTCTCTATTTTCCTGCAAAATTTTCAAAATGGCGACGACTAATTTTAAGAACATTTTCAAAATTTTGGTCAGATGAGACCTTGCAAAAGAATTCCTCTCTTTCTTTTCTTTTCTCATTCTCTATTCTTTTTCTGTCTTTTATTTTCCCCTTCAAAAAGGAAAATAGAGGTTAGAAAGGAATAGAGAAGAAAAAGAGAAGGAACACAAGAGGAAAAATTTTGCGATGATCACAGGGTGATGATGTAAGACCCGTAATTTTTCAGTATAATTTTTGAATAAAATTCACGAGGCATTTACTGGTAAAAATAACATTTTCACTTAGAATGCATAATGAATCAATTTCTATGAACCAGTTATACTTAGGATATTCGTCGCTTTGCGAATATATGCTCAAACACTCTAGAAGTCATAACTTCATACTTGGACAAAATCAAGAGATTTTCTCGAGCCAACTTTCTTAGTTACGTCAATACGAAGGGAATGGCATACTCAGAATTTTTCAAAAAAAAATTGCCGAAAAAGTCAATATTTTTGTGGGACTCGCGGGAATCTTGGTGGGACCCACAAAAATATTCCTTAAAAAATATTTAAAATATTCCTAAAATATTCTTAGAATATTTTCAGAATCTTCCCAGAATATTCCATGGAATATCCTATTTGGATAAGATCAACTGGAATTTTTGGAAAAGTCATGGACCAAAATGGAAATTATGAAAGTTGGGGCTCAAGTTTCAGAATCTATAAATAAGGGAGCCCCCCTTCTTTGAAAAATCGCCAACCCCACTCTCTCTCCTCCTTTCTAAACCTCCTCTACCTAGCCTAGCCCACCTAAGCCCACCTGACTTGGTCTCAGCCTGCCTTATCTGGTCCTAGCTCACCTGACCTCGTCTAAACCCAGTTGACTTGACTTGAACCTGATTTGGTTTGAAGTCAAAGTCAAGGTCCTTTTTGGTTCAGATTCTGGTTTTATTTTCTAAACCTAGACTTAGCCTGCTTGGGCTAAGACCGAACCTGTTGAACTCAGTTGACTTGGACCAAACCCAGTTTGGTTCAAACCACTTAGGTTGAGCAGCTTGACCTACTCTTCCTCTTTCTCAACTAGGTCGAACCCATATGACCTTTTCTGACCTCTCAAAAGGAGGATCGAAGTCATCAAAGCCGTTGGAGTCTTCCGAAGTCGTTTCTTCCGCAAACTAAAGTAAGTTCGCTTCGTTGATCCATCTCTTTTAAGTATTTGCTTGTTTGTATATAGCATATACTTTCTGAAGTAGTATCTGACTCTAGTTCTTGGTTGAGCCCTTTAAGACACTTCGGTGTTCAACTGCTCGCCTCATAACTATCGTCAGATATATATGTTGAATACGCAGTATATGCATTCTTAAAAATGATATCTTACCCTAATTCTTGGTTGAGCACTTCGGGACACTTCAGTGTTCATCTGCTTGCCTCATAACTCTCGTTGGATGTCAAAACTTCATGTATATCATCTGGCGACTGCCATTACGTCTTATATCACCAAGGCCTTGTAATTTATCTTTGTCGTCGTGTCGTATGACGCCAAGGCTCCCTGCTTTCTGTATTTTCCAATTATGCACTTCTGATTATGCATTTATATTACGTCGTTGCGTCGTATGATGCCAAGGCTCCCTGCTTTCTACAATTTTCGATTATGCACTTTCGATTATGCATTTACTTACGTCATCGCGTTGAATGATGCCAAGGCTCCTGCATTTTGCATATATATATGTAGAATATTTCGTTCGGTTACACACCCTAAACAATAAGTATATGCATTTCATTTACGCCACCGCCATATAAAGCACAAACTTCTGCTTATATTATATATAGGACACATAAATGAGCGTTCAAATGGAGATCAACTCCAAATCGCCATTGCGATTCTCTTACCGCTTCTCGTTCAAGATTTTGCTTGATGAATGAAGCTCCTATTGGAAAGGCTGCACTTTTTGGCAAAACTGGACTTTATGTAAAGACTAAGTCATTTGCGTATGGCCTGGCTATGGCCTAAGGTTTCAATCAAACTTGATGGATGCAAAGTACGTACAACGGTGCACATCCATTTCTCAAATTAAGCATAACGATTTCTCTCTAAAGAGGGGAGATGCCGCTAAAATAGATAAAAGAAACACATGCTTTCTCCGTCAAAGAGAAGAAGTGCTCCAAAAATTTCTTAAGAAGCTAAAAATAGCTCAGAAAAGAATATAGCAGGATACTTTATCATATAGCGGAGTGCTACCCAGTTCATAGTACACTTTCTACAATGTAGAAATGATCATCACACCCCTGTTGTTGGAGCAGGGGAGGTGCTGACAAAATAGTTGGCAAAAGAATTGCTAGAACTGGTTAAATGGCACAACGATGCCATTGTTGGAACGATGTCAGATTGGCTCGTCTCCCTGACACCTGTAAGAGCACCTTGCTTGTAAGGGCCGCTGCACCAGAGTAGTGGCTGCGCCTTGACTAGTTTGTGGGTTCGTTGCATAAAAATATGCTGAGTATCTGATCCATTGAGATCGTGTCATATGCATGCTCATTGAGAGACTGATATACAACTAGACTCGTAAGGGCCGCAAAGCTAGAGTACGTTGTCCACCTGAAAGAGTTGAGATGCTCGTGATGGCCATAGTGTCGAGAGCAGAGTGAAGCATGCATATGAATAAAATGAAAAGACCCCGCAGTTGATGACCGTGTTAGAAGCATACTGAACGGGGTCAGGTACATACTCCTCAACAACTGCCCTATAGGCATGCATTAAGTAGCTTGTTAGACCGGCATACCCCTTCAGAATCTCTCACCGAGGAAGACGGTGATAGTGCAACCTTGAGTGAGTTATATTATCCTTGAGCCTGATAGAGTTCATGATAGCCTCCATCACTCAGAGGTATGGAGGTCGTGGTTATCTTTAAATTCTGAGAATTTAACCCAACTACTGCAATAGCAGAATGTATTCGAATACCTAGTAGGGACTTCTTCTGATATGATTTTACCGTCCTACTAGGGGGATGGGGTCAACAGGCCTCTGGGGTATCTAAAAATAAATAGAATAATCAACCCCCAGATCATCACGTTGGTGCTCAGATATACCTCCCTTAAGCTCAAGGGGAGGGGTTAATTATCGAAATAATGCATTAGCTTAGGTTCAGCGATGCTTGAATGTATGAGTGGATGGACGTTGTTGAGTCAGTCCTGCATAACCTTTGTGAAGGTGTTATGATCGGTATACAACTGGACCGACGGGGCAAAGACCCGTATTGTATTCGCACGACTAAGCGAAGCTCGAGGAGCTATCCTTAGATGCATGGGATATGGATGTGTCAAGTAGAAAGACTTGGGCTAGACATCCCTTTAAGACCCAGGAGAAGTCAAGGCTAAGTCGTGGAGACTTGAACGGTTATTCAATCACAGCCCGGAAGAGGCATGCATTAAGTCATGAAGACTTGAGCGGATGTTCAACTCATAGCCCTGAGAAGGCTCTTATAATATACACTGAGTCATGGAGACTTGAGCGTCGTTATTACGAACTGCGACCCTGAGTGGTCAATGCATTTGCTTGAGTCGAATGGATGCGTGATTGCTTGCTTGCTTACCAGACCATCAGTGGTTTTGACCACGTTTTATGGGGATTTCAGGTGTTGGACCTGGGTTGCGATAAGCGGAGCAAGGCGGCATCGAGTTCTAGGGTTTCTCTAGACAGAGTTGTACTGCTTCCTTTTATTGAATCTATACTACTTTTCCAAGCAGTGGTGTTGTAATAAACATATGGTTTTCGATAAAATATAACACTTTGGTGGTCAATGAGTTGCTTGGCCACATACCTGTAATGTGCCCGGGGTTTTTAAAACTGACGACTCATTATCATCTGATTCCACTGCTAAAAGCTTTTCTAAGTTCCGCTGCAAAGAAAAAAAAAAGAAATTCATAAAAATTTTAACTTAGCTTTGTTTTGGAAATTCGGAGTGTTACACTACTACATAAGACAAAGATTTTCTTTCATCTTATTTCGATATAAAGGACATGCGTGAGGCCACATATGTCCTTAGAATTGAGATCCGTTATGATAGAACTAAGGGTGTCCTTGAACTCTCTAAAAAATCCTATATCATTAAGGTTCTTAAAAGATATGGGATGGAGAAATGTTCGCTCGGTTAGGCACATATAGTGAAAGAGGATAAATTGAGCCTAAATGACTCTCCTCGGGATGATAATGAAAAGGCTCAGATGGCAACTGTCTCATATGTGATGATGCATTAAATACGCGTAATCATAATATATTTTTACTACATAAATAAATCATTTATAGGTTTAGAACCCACATTTAGATGCATATTGATGTCATTGAGCTACGGTTCGAATTTCGTTCGAATCAGACTTAAAACAAGAAAGTTATTGCATTTACAGTGAAGCAGGTCAAACCTCAGGGCAAACCAGGGCATTTCGGATCCAACTGGTCCATTTGGGCCTTGGATCTGGGCCAAAATGCACCATGATCCACCCCAACCCAGCCCCTAACTCGAGTTTTATAAAGAATTGCTAAAACCCCCTCTCAAAATGGTGCCCAGCCATTAATTATTTTTTAATCCTTGTTTTGGAAATACCCAAAACACGGGTCTATTCATTTAAATAGCAAGAGACGCCCAAACCCTAGGCGTCTTTGCCTTGGAAGCTGCTTCCCTAGAGAGCCCGATTCTTGTTCCTCCAGCCTTCTTCCTCAGCCACCACCAACACGCTTCCTTCTTCATCCTTTGGTTGCCGAAGGTGCAACACCCATTCTTCTTCCACCATTTCTACCACCCAGACCTTCCTTGTCTTCTCCCCTTGCTGAAACTAACGACCCATATTGCGTTTTTGCAAGTAGCAGCAGCTTGGAGTGCACCAGCTGTGGAAGGGGTGCTATGTAACGCCCCAACTTTTTATAGTAAAAATTTTTGGGTAAATTTTTTTTTTTTTTGAAATAGCAGAAGTGACAAGTCCAAGCGTTGGACGAGTTACAGGTAAGTGATGTCTTCTTTTAAATCGTTGTAATTTTGAAAAGATTTTTAAATGTAAAACATGTGAAAACCAGACATCAAATAATAAAAACCGGTTCTCACTAGTGGATGAGAGCGGGTCGAACTCATGGAACGGGAATATTTCGTATTCAAGCACACAATTCTAAACTATTCTTTATTGCTGAATTATTGAAATGTAAAAATGTTCAAGAAATGTAAAATCAACTAACTATTACAACAAATGAATACCCTTCGCAGAGGGCGTAAAGTGCAATATTTACAAACCCAATTAAATTCCTAATTTTAAACTGAAAAGTAAAAAGAAGCTCTACTCTTTGTACTTCGTGTCACGTAATCACTTCCGCTCCAATCCTGTGCTATCCTGCACAATTCAAAAGAACACGAGCAACACAAGATACCAATAAAGACTACACTACGCAGAATATGCTAATTAATGCTAAAAACAATAAAAGACCATATGGAAAAAAAAATCTAAATGACAATAACTATGTAAACTTGACGACAATTCACTAGTTAATTCTAAGACTAAACATAATATCGAAAACTAACTAACAACATGTTCTTAATGAAGTATAACTAACTACTAATTAGCTAAGTATTACAATGCTATTACCTAATGCTCATCATTTCAAATCTACTAAGTAAATCTAGTTTCAAAACAACTAATCAAAATTCAAACCGGATTAGGCCTTCTCACTATCTCTTGCTGTAAAAAGCTCTATGGCACTAACAGGACTATTCACACACTATATAGCATTTATATTCCAATCTTACTCTTGCTTACACAATACTTCCACCTGCAACAGTAACTTTCAAAAATAAATAAATTTTATTGTTTCCAACATCTGGCACTAACAGGACTTCCAGCGGAACAAGGGGTTCCAGCAACAACTCTTCACAATAGACCCGATGGGAGTCTTATGTTAAATCAGCAGCAAGGATTAAATTTCAAGTGAATCAGTGTTGAATTCACGGTGGTGATGCTGAAGCAGATCAGATGTTGTTGACGGTTGAATGTGATAGAAACAATTTTTCACAAGAATGTAAAGTATGTGTAACTGAATGCTAGATGAAAATGCCACTACCGATGAATTGATCTGTGGAAAAGAGATCAGCAACAGAGATGCTGATTTAGATCTGGATTCACACACGCACGATCTTTCAATTCAGTAGCTCTTGATCACCCAAATTTGAGATCTGATGAATCCAGAAGTGCCGGATCTCTCAGCAAAACCACACAGATACCATAGTCAGACTCTGATTAGATGTTGTAACCAACAAATGTAATATATTCACGATCAGCGAATGATTGGATTCTGATTGGGGAAAGAAAAAGAAAAAAAACATAGGAAAAAGAAAACTACAACTAAACTATTAATCAAAACAGGAGATCGTGCTGAAATAAAAGCAGAGAAAAAAAAATTGAATAACACCACAAAATAATGCAGAGAGGGAAGAAACAGGAGGTGCGCTGAATAAGAAACAATAAAAAAAAAAAAACACAAAAAAAAAAATCAAATCAACGAACAAAACAAACAAACAGAAAATCACTTGAATGCAAAACAGAAAATTTACGATGAATTACACAGAAACTTTAATCAACAATTGAAAGACACAAAAAAAACTAAAGATGAACAAGACGGACAACAAGAATGAAACAGAAACAAAAATCAATATCCGATAACAAGTGTTTATTTTATTTTTATTTTTATTTTTCAGCAAACAAAATATGCTAATCTAATATGCTAACAAAAATATGAACGATTGAAAGAAGGACGGAGGAGAGGTAGAGTAGAAGAAGATGAAGAACCAGATTATGCTAAGAAGAAAAAGATTGAGAAGAAGAAGAAGAAGAAGAAGAAGTTCTGAAGAAGAAGAAGTTCTGAAGAAGAAGAAGAATTGCTTACCGTGAATCACCTGGAAGGATTAGAAAAGAATTCGGCCTCCTCCTGTATGCCTTCATCCGACTGCGAGACCTCCACCGACGTGAAAGAACAGAGAACTAGGGAGAAGAGGAAGAAGGAGGGGAGAATGGCCGGTGGTAGAGGGAAGAAAGAGAGGGAAAAGAGGGGAAAAAGAAGAATCTGGCACACAGGGGAAGACGCCTGGAATTTTTTCATTGTGGGTTTTAAAAACCCCCAAACCGGCTAGAACCGGTTTAAAACCGATTTTTTTTGTTTTCAGTTTTAAAAAAACCGCAAACCGGTTCCAGCCGGTTTGCTATTATTTTTTAGTTTTCAAAAATTCAAAAACCGTGTAAACCGGTTTATTAGAAATTTTTTCAAAAAGTTACAAACAAAACTTTTTTTATTTATAAAGAAAATAAAACTATTCTACTAATTTTTTTCTTCTTTTCTAAAAAAACAAACACTTAAAATGAATATAAAACTATTTTTCTCCATTTTTTTATTTTTTATTTTTATTTTTATTGAAAACTAAAACTAAAATACTATGTTAATATCACACATTAAAATATGTACTAAAATATACAAATAAAGCTATTTTTCATACATTTTCTATTTTGAAATCATTTTAGCTCATTTAACGAAAACTAGCATAAACTTGGGTTTTTAAAACATTTTTTCATAAAATCATGCATATTTTAATGTTAAATCACCTTGAAATATATGCATGATCAAATACCCCCATGTTTATGTTTTGCTAGTCCTCGAGCAAACTAGAAAAATGCAAGAAATCAAACTATCACCTAACTCACTTTCGTAGGAATCACAGTTGCATTTAGCTCATGCAACAAGCCCTTTCAACCCCTGGGTTACCCCAGTGGACGAGTAAGGTCTCGTGAGGGTTTGCAGTGATGCTACCCACAAACATCTTTGTCATATATGCAAAATATTACACATCCTCATAAGCAGTAGGTAATTAAAGACTTTGTTTTCACAAATATTTCATGTTACAAAAAAAATCAAGACATAATTAGAGTCTTTTATATACCACCACAGAAAAAGAATTTCTTTCACTTTTCTAAATATCACAATTATTTATGTTTTATTATTAGAAAATCCAATAAAAACAAGTTATCATTTACTTATCCTCACTCATATGTTTTCTGCACAGGTTTTCTCAATCACTTCTAAGCACTGAACTTTTCTTTCTTTTTAAGCTCTTTTCTCTCTTTTTTCATTTTTCACGCTTTTTCTTTTTGCGCACTTATTCTTCTCTTATAGCTTGCGTGTGGTCTGCTTTTATGCCTTGTGCAATGTCAATATCTTCTATACTTTTTCAATACATACCAAAAGATATCAACTAAGACATAAAAGTGACTTCCTTCATTCACCTTTATAACATGAGAGTCAAACATTTCAACTTGTATTTGTTCTCAGTTACTTAGGATCACGAAGTTTTCCACTCTCCTTTTCGAAAATGGAATTAAAAGTTTCAACTTACATCTAAATTCCATCTACTAAGGATTGTGGAATTATCCAAACAACCCAACGCATGCTATTTTTTTCTCTTTTGAGATCATTTTTTACGCTTTTGTTCATTTGCTTAGTTTTTCAAAAATAGCACTGTGCATATTCATATTTATGATTCAAAATAAATTCTAACATGTATCTATCATCATTTCTTTGAAATCTGCATAAACAACCATAATTTTTAGATTTATGTCAGAAAATTTTCATGGGGCTTAAAAATCCTCTAAAAACATCAGATTTGAAATAACATTCATATAAGTTCAAACTCTTTCTTTAAAAATCTACTTTTCATGAGAAATGTGTAAACATGTGCAAGAACGTAAACAGAAATATCAAGGTGTGCACTCTACACCCTCCCCCATGCTTGGATGACACTGTCCCAGTGGCACTCCCCCATGCTTATATGAAACTAAGTGAATGCACATGAGAAAAATAAATGAGGGAAAAGAGTAGAATGACCTGACATGAATTAAAAATACACGTTCTATGAAGATAATGAATGCAATGTATATATGATAAAACATGAAACTCATGAATGAAACAAAAAGAATATGAAAAACTAATGAAAAAGTAAAAACAACATAAAATCTATAAATTCTAAACAAATCTAATAATATACAAGATATGGGTTGCCTCCCATAAAGCGCTAAGTTTCACGTCCCCAGCCAGACGGATCCCCGGAAAAATCCTTCGTCGTCCATGAGATCAATGGACATGAAGTCAGGCTCAATCAGGCTCTCTATGAAAAATAGTGTCATCTGTGACACTGCGCAGTGTGTTCCTATCCTGTCTACCTCTGAATGGCTCGAAGTGCCCGATCCAACTCAACTCACCTATCTGATTTTCACGTAATTCTAGGTGATCCTCTTCTAGTGATTCCTTATCCTCCTCATGAGGTGGATCACTCAATAACCAAGCATATTCTGCTTCTACGAGGTCTTGAATGACATCAACCTCGAAAGAAGCCTCCTCAATAGCAGGCCCCTTAGCAGCACGAAAAATGTTTAGCCGCATCTTCCTATTTCCGAATGACACATCCATCGCACCAGTGCGGCAATTGATGCACGCGTTGGCGGTAGCTAGGAAGGGGCGACCGAGAATAATAGGAGTCTGTTGTGGGCTATCAACTCCCTCCATATCTAATATCACGAAGTCAACAGGGAAATAACAATCCTCCACCTTGACTAAAACATCTTCAAGTATCCATCTTGGGACCTTGATAGATCTATCTGCAAGCTGAAGAGTCATAGGTGTAGGTTTCATCTCTTTCAATCCAAATTGGTCATAAAAGAAACTCGGCAAGATGTTAACACTTGCCCCAAGGTCGAGCAATGCACGCCCAACAGTGATGTTTCCTATGACACATGAGATGATCGGAGTCCCTAGGTCCTTGAGCTTAGGTGGGGTTTGATGTTGCAATACTGCGCTCACCTGCCCAGTTAAATAAATCTTTTTCTGCACATGGGACATCGACTTCCTTTTCTGCGTACAAAGTTCTTTGAGGAACTTTGCATATGCAGGGACCTGTTGGATGGCATCTAGTAAGGGGAGGTTTATCTGAACGTGCTTGAATATCTCAAGCATCTATTGCATGTTCACTCCAGCCTTACCTAATGCTCTCGGCCTTTCTAACGCCTCAGGAAAGGGGGATTTGGGAATGTAGGATGGTGAAGGCTCCGATGGAAGAACCTTCTTGCTTTCCTGAGGTAAAACCTTAGGGACAGACTGCTTCTCACTTATCTTCTCTCTTTCTTCTGCAGTCTCCCTCGCTTGGTACTGCTTCCCACTCCTAAGGGTTACAACTTGAGCTTGCTCTTTATGTGCATCAGTCATATGTAAGCTACGCATGGGTTTCTTTCCCTTAGGGTTGACAATAGGCTGGCTAGGCAGTGTCCCCTCACTTCGCCTGCTAAGCGCTTCGGCGAGTTGCCCCATTTGAGTCTCTAATTTTGCAATAGACTGATTATGCGAGCTCAAATTCGCTCTAATATCAGAAAATGCTTGTAGCATCTTGTCCTCGAAGGACTGACTATGCGAAGGCTCATGAGACTGGGGATGAGTATAAACAGGTTGGGCTGGGGGATAACTGGATCTCTGAAATGCAGGCGCATAACCGCCTTGACTGGGTTGACTCTGAGAAGGGTTAGGGGGTTGGATCTGTGAGTTGCGCCATGAAAAATTGGGATGGTTTCGCCAGCCCGGATTATAAGTTTTGGAAAATGGATTGGGTGCGGGCCTAGCGAAGTTTTGAGCCATCTGAGCTTGCTCTTGGACAAACTCAGGATACTGTGGCGCAACTGGGCACTGTAAAATATGGTGTGCAGGACTCGCACACAATGCGCACACCTGCATGGCAGGAGAGGGACCCAACAAAAACTGATCTAATTTCTAGGACAGTTGGTCTACCTTGTTGCTTAACTCAAGGTTTATCCCTATTTCAAAAATACCTGCCTTCTTAGTACTATCCTGTGCAGGTGCAGTCCTATCGAACCGTGAAGTTGTCGCATGGTGCATCGAATCTTCGCTCAATGTCTCAAAAAGCGACCACGCTTCATCCTCACTTTTTAGCATAAAAGTGCCCCCACATGATGAATCCACTTTTTGCCTGTCCTTCTCGGTCAAGCCATCGTAAAAATACTGCACCAGTTGCCAACGAGGCACCTGGTGGTGGGGACACTTGCGGAGAAGATCTTTCATCCTCTCCCAAGTCTCGTAGAATTGTTCTCCCTCAATCTGCGAAAAACTGATTATGGCTTTACGAAACTGATTCGTCTTACCAATTGGGAAGTACTTTTTAAGAAATTCGCTCTGCATTCCTTCCCAAGTGGTAATCTGAACCGTATCGAGAGCCTTTAGCCAATGTTTAGCTTTATCTTTGAGAGAGAACAGAAACAACGTCAACCTTAATGCGTCATCTCCAAAGTTGTTGATCCGCACTGTCGAGCAGATCTCCAGAAAATCATCAATATGACTATATGGGTCTTCGTTGCTTAGGCCATGAAATGATGGTAACATTTGAATGATACTGACCTTTATTTCAAATTGATTGGCTCCTACATCAGGTCTCGTGATGCAGGAGGTAGGAGTGTATATGGTGGGCATGAAGTACTCCTTAAGGGTACGGAACAACGACCGATTTTTGACCATGGTGATAAGATGAGGAGTTCTCCTAACAAGAAACTCGAGACTCAATTAGCTCGGGTCGAGTGATCGTTGCCTGTGCATACACCTTGAAGTAGACCGGTGTAACACTCATCCTAATTTTGGGTTTTCTACCTAACTAACGCACTAAGCGGCCAAACCACGCAAACCACAAAGCGAGTAAACTAAAAACAACAAAAACTAAACAAACACCACGCAGTTACACATACTAGAGATTATGCAAAGAAATATAAAAACTATGTGTACGGTACCAATCGTACGCAGTCACCTCTAAGGGGTTCCTAGTAGGTGGGCTGTGCAGAAAAGTAAGTTCGTCTCTAAGATATGCACATATGTGGTTCTAAACCTAAATGCAACACAAACACTAGGCAATAAAGTGAATACTAATATTACGCCGTTCCCCGGCAACGACGCCAAAAATTTGATGTCTTCTTTTAAATCGTTGTAATTTTGAAAAGATTTTTAAATGTAAAACATGTGAAAACCAGACATCAAATAATAAAAACCGGTTCTCACTAGTGGATGAGACTGGGTCGAACTCAGAGAACGGGAATATTTCGTATTCAAGCACACAATTCTAAACTATTCTTTATTGCCGAATTATTGAAATGTAAAAATGTTCAAGAAATGTAAAATCAACTAACTATTACAACAAATGAATACCCTTCGCAGAGGGCGTAAAGTGCAATATTTACAAACCCAATTAAATTCCTAATTTTAAACTGAAAAGTAAAAAGAAGCTCTACTCTTTGTACTTCGTGTCACGTAATTACTTCCGCTCCAATCCTGTGCTATCCTGCACAATTCAAAAGAACACAAGCAGCACAAGATACCAATAAAGACTACACTACGCAGAATATGCTAATTAATGCTAAAAACAATAAAAGACCATATGGAAAAAAAATCTAAATGACAATAACTATGTAAACTTGACGACAATTCACTAGTTAATTCTAAGACTAAACATGATATCGAAAACTAACTAACAACATGTTCTTAATGAAGTATAACTAACTACTAATTAGCTAAGTATTACAATGCTATTACCTAATGCTCATCATTTCAAATCTACTAAGTAAATCTAGTTTCAAAACAACTAATCAAAATTCAAACCGGATTAGGCCTTCTCACTATCTCTTGCTGTAAAAAGCTCTATGGCACTAACAGGACTATTCGCACACTATATAGCATTTATATTCCAATCTTACTCTTGCTTACACAATACTTCCACCTGCAACAGTAACTTTCAAAAAAAAAAAAAATTATTGTTTCCAACATCTAGCACTAACAGGACTTCCGGCGGAACAAGGGGTTCCAGCAACAACTCTTCACAATAGACCCGATGGGAGTCTTATGTTAAATCAGCAGCAAGGATTAAATTTCAAGTGAATCAGTGTTGAATTCACGGTGGTGATGCTAAAGCAGATCAGATGTTGTTGACGGTTGAATGTGATAGAAACAAATTTTCACAAGAATGTAAAGTATGTGTAACTGAATGCTAGATGAAAATGCCACTACCGATGAATTGATCTATGGAAAAGAGATCAGCAACAGAGATTCTGAATTAGATCTGGATTCACACACGCATGATCTTTCAATTCAGTAGCTCTTGATCACCCAAATTTGAGATCTGATGAATCCAGAAGTGTCGGCTCTCTCAGCAAAACCACACAGATACCATAGTCAGACTCTGATTAGATGTTGTAACCAACAAATGTAATGTATTCACGATCAGCGAATGATCGGATTCTGATTGGGGAAAGAAAAAGAAAAAAAACATAGGAAAAAGAAAACTACAACTAAACTATTAATCAAAACAGGAGATCGTGCTGAAATAAAAGCAGAGAAAAAAAATTGAATGACAACACAAAATAATGCAGAGAGGGAAGAAACAGGAGGTGCGCTGAATGAGAAACAATAAAAAAAAAACACAAAAAAAAAATCAAATCAGCGAACAAAACAAACAAACAGAAAATCACTTGAATGCAAAACAAAAAATTTACGATGAATTACACAGAAACATTAATCAACAATTGAAAGACACAAAAAAACTAAAGATGAACAAGACGGACAACAGGAATGAAACAGAAACAAAAATCAATATCCGATAACAAGTGTTTATTTTATTTTTATTTTTATTTTTCAGCAAAAAAAATATGCTGATCTAATATGCTAACAGAAATATGAACGATTGAAAGAAGGACGGAGGAGAGGTAGAGTAGAAGAAGATGAAGAACCAGATTATGCTGAGAAGAAAAAGATTGAGAAGAAGAAGAAGAAGAAGAAGAAGTTCTGAAGAAGAAGAAGAATTGCTTACCGTGAATCACCTGGAAGGATTAGAAAATAATTCGGCCTCCTCCTGTATGCCTTCATCCGACTGCGAGACCTCCACCGGCGTGAAAGAACAGAGAACTAGGGAGAAGAGGAAGAAGGAGGGGAGAATGGCCGGTGGTAGAGGGAAGAAAGAGAGGGAAAAGAGGGGAAAAAGAAGAATCTGGCGCACAGGGGAAGACGCCTGGAATTTTTTCATTGTGGGTTTTAAAAACCCCCAAACCGGCTAGAACCAGTTTAAAACCAATTTTTTTTTTCAGTTTTAAAAAAACCGCAAACCGGTTCCAGCTGGTTTGCTATTATTTTTTAGTTTTCAAAAATTCAAAAACCGTGTAAACCGGTTTATTAGAATTTTTTTCAAAAAGTTACAAACAAAACTTTTTTTATTTATAAAGAAAATAAAACTATTCTACTAATTTTTTTCTTCTTTTCTAAAAAAACAAACACTTAAAATGAATATAAAACTATTTTTCTCCATTTTTTTATTTTTTATTTTTATTTTTATTGAAAACTAAAACTAAAATACTATGTTAATATCACACATTAAAATATGTACTAAAATATACAAATAAAGCTATTTTTCATACATTTTCTATTTTGAAATCATTTTAGCTCATTTAACGAAAACTAGCATAAACTTGGGTTTTTAAAACATTTTTTCATAAAATCATGCATATTTTAATGTTAAATCACCTTGAAATATATGCATGATCAGTAAGCCAGAGAAGTACTGGAATCATTTCATTCATTAATGAAGGCATTAAGCACATCTCATAAATGAAAATACAAATCTAACTAATTCAGAGTTTAAACAGGAAACACTGAAAAACTGAGATCTCTTGACTACTTCCAAATACGACGCCACGATGCTCCATTTATGCGTTACCAGAAAAACATTTTAAAGCAGAAGGGTCAGACTCTCCTGTCTGCGTAAGAAGCATTATATTTATATGTGGTGCTAAGTGTCTTGTGTACAAATATGTGCAACAACTACAAATATAATTAGCCTGGAAATTTATATCATTCTAAGAAAATGATTATGCTTTCTAATTCATGATACAGTGCAAAAGAGGACTTAACTAAAGATACATTTATCCACATTAGCACAAGTTGTAGATTCTACAAGTTTTACGAAAGTCATATCAATAGTATATAATTCTTCAGACATAAGTTTTCAGTAAACTTAAATTATTTAATGTTTATCTTACTCTTACCTTGTGAGTACGCACAGGCATAGACATTATAGTGAACTGAGACCATACGGTGAGATGCCTAGCTCTCACAAAAACATGAGCGTTTACGAAGCTTATACCACATACCCTCTCCAAGGTAGATCAATGGATCCAGTAACATATACCGTCTTTCAGGTATACCTAGAGCTCGGAGAATCTGGTAACATATATCGCCTTTCAGGTATACCCAGAATCTCGAAAGTTTTATGTTTATGTTATCATTTAACATCTTCTTTATAATCACGTGCGAATCATCGCACCACGAGGGGTCCGGTAACATACACCGTCTATCAGGTGTACCTAGAGCCTCAAAAGTTTATGATGTTGCATACATTTTCATTTTCGTCTATTTTCCCGTGTGAGCCATCACAACACAGGGATTTCCTAAAATCCCGAACCCAACATTGGATTCACACGACTTGTATGCATTTTCAAGTCAAGGTGCCATAGCACCACCAAAAATTGATATTTCACAGGACTCGGCTCAACCCTAGAGCCACAATCAATATTCCAAACTCTAGCCAGGGTGAACACCTCCACAACCCACGAGCCATGCCAGTCTTGTGGCTTAATTCACTTATTATTATATATATGTATATTTATATATACATATGTATATGTATATTTCTCGCGTATCTTCGTCTACAATCATAGTGACTTATCACATCATGACGACTTCCCGAGTCCTTTCGTAATCACGACTCCTTTGTTCCCTATAATGAGTCAGGCTATTAATGTAGTTCTTATCTTGTCACCGGACTTGACAATTAGAGTCAGGCTCACGGGTCCCGCCTGCCGCACCCATGTGAACAGGGACCCACTAGCACCTAAAAAGGTTTTTTTTTATTAAGACTTATAATACATTCAATGCACAAATCAAAATTCGATTTTTTTTTTGGAAACTAGAGATAAGCCAATGAGATGTGCGCAATGAATCTTCTCGAACCAATCTGAATTCTTTTTTTCTTTTTTTAGAAAAGAAACAATAGTAATTGTAGTTAGATAATATCATATATGTAGACTCAATTACAAATAAAAGGAAAAGACCATACACAATAGATGCTGCAGTTTAACATACTCACATATCAAGACACTGCTGATCAACTCGTTATGCTCAAGCCACTGTCATCTAAGTTGATCAGTTACACTACGCACTCCAGTTGTGTTAAATCCCAGTCATTTTTTCATTGTGTGCATATTCCTATGAAATTCAAAACAACATCCAATGTGCAGATATAGGAATATCAGTAGCGCTGGAAGGATCAATGATGTGATGTCAGAAACTGTATTCTAACAAAATAGCTTTGGAGAGTGTAAAGATTATATATAATTTTCCCCAAGGAACTCCAAGATAACCCACAACATTGATTCACAGGCAAGAACTGAACACCAAAATTGATTATGGGAGAATATTTTTCGATTCCAAAAGCAATGCTCATCTCACTGTGACAATTCAATCCTGAAAGCAATGCCCTCAGAAATCAAATACTCTTAGTTTAAAAATATGCACAGCATACCAAAGCAATAAATCATAATAATAAATCATTTTCAATGGAAATTATCCAGATTTAAACCATCAACCCATCATGTTTCAAGAAAATTAGCATCTCTAAGCCATCTAATTATAAGCCCCTAACCAATACAACATTAGGAAGTTTTGTAAAGCCTTAGACGCTTGAGCAAAAGACCTACAACCCTTGCAGAGGGGATGGACCCGGCTAGCCATAAACTGGAGACGATTGTTCTTGGATTTAGAAATCGTTGCCAAGAAGCACTTTAGAAGCTGCATCAATCAAAGAGAAGCAGCCTCTACGGAACAAACCTTAGGCCCAAAAACAGGAAAGAAAGTCATTCCTAGACTTTCTATATGTGGCATTTTCTCTAAGTATATATGACCGCATGCTTTAAGTGTTTCTAAACATAATTTGTTCACAATGCCTCTTTTTGATCAGTAGGAACCATCCTATCAAAATCTTCTACAACAATTTCATTCTTCGAAAACAGAAAAGCAACAAATATGTGTCCCTTTTTAGAGGTGATTAAACAAACAATCCATAGATGCAGTCAGTTTTAGAATAGCTGAAAAGAGATCACAACCCTAAACCATCCTAAAACTAATAAACATATAAAATCAACAAAAGGGTACAAACGTATAACATTAGAAAAGGGAAATAAGGTGAAACAAAATTCTCAAACAATAAGTTCGAGACATTTTTCATTGCATCAAGGTAACAACTTGAACACTAGATATATCCCTGTGGATCAACCGATAAAATCCATCAAATCTTGTTCATTTTGCATAGAAAAATGAAGAGGGAATGAGAAAGATGAACAAAAACACATAAAAAAAAAACAATGAAAAAAATACGAAGTTATTATCCAAGATAAACCCCTAATTCAGAAAACCCTTAAAATAGACAGATCAAACACCCAACCTCAATCCCAAATGAGCTGGGTGTCGATCGACCATTGCACAGTACTTGAAACAGAGTACAACTCAATAAGATCATAGAAACCCTACATATTGCCCTATTGGCAAGTAGGTGTTTCAGCCCATGTCACCATGGTCTCGAGGCCCTCAATGCACCCACGTGTAGGTGGCGCTTGACGCGTAAACTCCATGATGTTGCAGCATAGGTGTGCAACGAGGCATCAACCACTCACATACAAATAGCCATGCTCCTTACCTCTTTGGAGTTTCAAAATGGCAACAGCAGCGCCTTCCTTTCTGCGTGGGAGCGACACACCACCTCAGAATGAAAGTTCACGTGGTCCAGCACTGGAGGTCGACCCCCACAGTGGGAGGGAAAGAGAGAGAGAGAGAGAGAGAGAGAGAGAGAGAGAGAGAGAGAGAGAGAGAGAGAGAGAGAGAGAGGTGGATGAGGGTTTAAAGAGGAGAGAGAATCGTGAGGGGGAAAAAGGGGTCGGTTACCCCCTTCCCAACTGCGTGAAAGGCCGTTTCACGCAACCGCAGCCCCTTCACTTTATAAAAAGAAGTAAACCCTACTTAAGGTTTACGTTCATCCAATTTTATAAATTTTATTTATTTATTTATTTTATTTAATGCACATACATGTGTGCATTTGGATTGACCTTGACCCGCGACCCATATATCTTTTTGGGTCGCCCTTTGGAACTTGTCTCGGATCCATCAGTGGGTTCGGATATATATATATATATATATATATATATATGTATATATATATATATACATTAGGTATTATTAATTAAATTTCAATTAAGAATCCAACTTATTGTATATGGATTTCAAGTAACTTCTAGTGGATCCAAATAAAAATTTAAATTGAATTCGACTAAAATCATATTATTTCACACTAATCCACCTTTTCATTTCATTGAAAATTCCTTAAAATTCTTGGGTTTTACATCCTGCTCTTCTTAAAAAGGATTTTGTCCGCGAAATCACAACCATCAATCGACAAAAAGGTTATGGTATTTCTTAGTTATTGGCACGTCTTTTTTTTCAATGAAGTTGAATCAACTTAAACTAAATTTTCAGTAGACTTCTTCGGGCAAAACTTAGCAATATGTCCTGGTTGCTCACATTTGAAACACTTTCCATTATAGAGAGGGCAAACTCCGAAGGGATGATCCTCATTGCACCGTCAACAAATATGTTGAACCTTTGGCTATTGCGATTTCCTTTGTTGTTGGCGGTTTGGGTATTCTTCATGCTTTATTTTCTTTTTTATAGGTGGTGTGAACTCCCATTCACTAGGATTTTTCTCATTAGTACTCACGTAAACCTTGATCTGTTGCTCGGGTTTATTCCATTGGTTCTTTTGCTCTTTGACCCAGTCTTCTTCCAATAGGGTCGCTACATCGATTGCCTCATCAAGTGATTTTGGCCCTCGGGTGAACACCTTGGTCCTCAAAGCTGGCTTCAATCCACGAGCAAACTTCATTGCTCGATCCTCTTCTACGGTGTATACATTTTGGCAATATCGTTCTAGACAGCGAAACTTAGTGATATAATCTGCCAGTGTTGTTGCCCCTTGTTGTAGGTCTAAAAATTCTTGCTTCTTACTACGTTCATGCTTAGGAAAATATGCAGAGTTAAAAACCTCAATATACTCGTTCCAAGTAACCTTTTTATTCTGGAACTTAACCGCAGAGATCGTGTCCTACCACTTCTCAGCGTGGTCCTTGTTATCGTCGCAAAATTTTTCCCGTCTTCCCTTCCTTGCGGAAGAGAGAGGGAAATGGTTTCGCGATTCAAACTTGACCGGATTTTGGAAATTGTTTTGAAATACTCGCCTTCGTTTTGAAAATTGTGGGAAAATCCATGGGATGGGGCTCAACCTGTCGGTACGAGGTTCGACCGTTCCTTCCGCCTTTAACAGGGGTAATTGAACCAAGGACCAAAATTATGCTTGACTTAGTGAAATTACTGAAAGTGTGTTCTATCCTAAATGCACAGAGAATTCAGACATGTGCTATGAGATTTTTGGAAAATGTAAATTGGAAAATATGATGTATGCTTAGAAAACATTTGGAATTGAAAAGCATTTCTCAGGAAAAAGATGAAAATCAATCTCTCAAGAAACTCAGACGAAGAAGGTTTGAAATCTCGAGAAAGTTTATAAAGAGTTGGAAAATCTTGAAGAAATGAGAATCTCAGGAAAATTTGGAGAAAGCTTATAAAGACTTAGAAAAATGAGAATCTCAGGACAATTTTGAGAGAACTTAGAAAGACTTGGAAAACCATGAGGAAATGAGAATCTCGGGAAAATCTTGAGAAAGTTTATAAAGACTTAGACAAATGAGAATCTCAGGACAATTTTGAGAAAACTTAGAAAGACTTGGAAAATCATGAGGAAATAAGAATCTCAGGAAAATTTTGAGAAAGTTTAGAAAGACTTAGAAAACAATGAAGAAATGAGAATCTCAGGAAAATGGAAGGAATTCTTGAGAAAAGATGAACATTTGAGAAGGAAAGCACTTGTTGGGAAAACTCGGACTTTGAGATTTTTCTTAAGAAAATGATAGAAAATTTATAGGAAAGATTCATTGGAGAAGGAAATTCAAAACTTAGGAAATTGAATTCCTGAGAATCTTGTCTTTGAAATGTCTGAAAATCAACTTGGATTCTTGAGAAAATGAGAAATTCCTTTGAAAAGAATCTTAAGGAAATAACTTTTTAAGGAAAATCACAGGAAAACATTTGATTTGGGAAATCCAACTCCGAAATCATCATAGTTTCTTGAGAAAATCGATTCCATGAAGTGAAAATCTTTTGAGAAAATCATGAGAAAAACGAATGATGCAGAGGATTTGAATGAATGAATGCACTTTGACAAACTTTCTGAAAAATTTGTTAAAAAAAATGTGGATTGCCAAAGTAAATCCTTCATATATTCTGACTGTGGCCATGAATATGTTTAGAATTTATTTGAGTTAATTCACAATATTTTGAAAATATTGGAAATATGATGTGCATTTTCAAGATAGCCTAAGAGTGTAGGCTCAATGTGACTGTTAGAGAGATGATGGATCTGGGTCTCATCCATATTCCGACTAGGGCCGTAAATATGGACTCCACCGAGTTCATCAACTCTCTAAGAGTTGGTGTACGTGCCATTCGTGTTCATCCACGGTGAATTTGGAAATTTGAGATATGTGCATCATAGAATCAGGATATTACTGAAATCGAACTATATGAGATGCAACCTAATCTAACCAGTAAAAGTAAATCTTATTCCAAGGTTTACATTGGATTGTTACATTGCATAACATAAAGTAAAAAAAAAAAAAAATATGAAACGGAGACAAGGGATCAGCATCTTCTAGATTTTCCTGCAAAAATGAGAATTAGTACAAGACAACCAAGAAAATGGGTATATATACTATGTACAATGAAGATATACATGTAAATATAGAAATGCTTGAATTTATGATGAATGATCTATGATAATGATGATGTATTTACAAAAGTAATAGAAAAGAAAAATATATGTAATAGCAAATACTCATGAAGGGATATATATATATATATATATATATATATATGTATATAAATATATATATATATATATATATACATATATATATATATATACATATATATATATACATATATACGTATATATATAGGTAGACATACAATGGATATCGATATATATACACCTATAATAAGAAAATATATATATAAAGGAAAATTCCATATAATGGGTAAAATCAGAAAATACAGGTATATACAGTTTCTGTAGGCAATTTTACACAGCTGTAAATACCAAATTACAAGATAATTTCCGATAAAAATGGGTATGGAGCTTCCCTATATATCAATAACAAAGCATGCAAAAGACGGTCCATAAAGCCTAAAGGGATATTAAAATATTCATACATGAACATGGCTCATTTTCAAGACTGGGTACTTGCAGCAGAAAAGATGGGTAGATGCATGACATACAAAATATGCTGAAAATATGCTGCAGAAGCATTGTGAACTGGTTTCAAGGGTGTTATGAGAGTGCAAGGAGGATGAAAGAAGATGTACAAAGTGAAAGTAAAAAAAATGACTGAAACGAGATGAAGATAAAGCAGAGTACACAATATAAATCTACGAATCGCATTAAGATCTAGAATATGTTAAAACTATCTAAAGAGCTTATACTGTAGGTAAACAACTAACCAAACAACCAATGTACTGAAATCTGTAAATGCTAATGCAATGATAACCTAATGAAGGGAAAGACTATAATGAAAACACACGTTACTTGATGCTAACATACTGATGCTATATGCAAATAATAAAGCACAACATAATGCATTATTAGAACAATGAAAAGCAAGTGAAAATCATATGAAACAAAACTTGCATGAACATGATCAGAGAAACTTGCATGGAAAACTAACAGATTTACTACATTCATGTGCTGGATCAAAAACAACTAAATCAATACTAAAATCAAAACAATATGCAGAAATTAAAATCAACACTCAGTAAACACAGCACACTATCTATCAATATCCAGTCATACATCGATATCACACAAAAATTTATTTGACAGTAGTGACTGGACTTATTGAACCAGATTCTTTTAGAAATCTGTATCAACCAATATTGATATAGCAATGATACGCAGGTATATCAAGGATGCAGAATCCTCTTATTCCAGGTAACTGAAAACCAGTCACAATAATCAGGAGTTGCAAAACAGAGGCTTAGAAACTACAACAAATCATAATTGATCACTATAGGAAGCAACAGGAAATATGAATCTGAAAAACAAGGATTGAAATTCTTAAGAAATCCGATTCAATTGCAATGTAAAACAGTACTTGTTATGGCAGAAAACATTAGATGTAACGATCCAAAGATTTCAAACACAATCAAGCAAACAACGATGAATCAACATTTGAAATCAAGCAAAACAAAAATTGCAATGATTAACAGGAAAATCAAAGAACGACAAGATATAAACAGAAATTACAGGAAATGGAAACAAATGAAGCAGGTAATTCAGTATATGTAGACTAATTCAATGAATAACAAACCACATTGATAGAGGAACAAAATAAAAGATCGGTTTTCTGTTACCTTGTAATTCCCTTGTTCCCAACGACCTGCGGAGATCAAATGAAGATTGGTTTCTGCTGGTGGGTGGACAGGAATGGGGAAAACGGTGATTGGGTGTCCTGCAGCTGAGCTAAAACGGATGAAGGATGGCGCTGGTGGGTTGAAGCAGGGCTGAGCAGCAGCCGTTGGATGTGTAGCTACTGGTTGGGCTTTCCTGTTGGTGAGATGAAGAAGATATAGGAACCTACTAAGATGCCCTACGGCTGTGCTGAAGGTAGATGAGAAGCCTCCTTCACGCTGGATGACCTGCTGTATGAAAGCAAATGGGGAGCTGAAGAAAGGTGGATGTGCGTCTTCAATGGGCTGAAGGATCTGCTGAAGGATCTGCTGAAGGTGGATGTGCGGCTGGGCTTCTTGCTGATGGATTGAAGGCAAATGGGAGGTAGCTGGACCTCCTTTACGTTGACTGGAAATATGTGATAGGCTGAAGAAGATGATGGGAGGCTGCCGCTGGAGATGGGTTGAAGGAAAAATCGGATGCTGGTCACCTCCTTCTCCCCTGCCCAAGACCCAAAAGAGAAATTTTTATCTTCTCCTTCGTGAGTGCCTGCCTCTTTTAAAACCTTCCTTTTTTTTTTTCAAAAGAAACACAGCCCCTTCCCCCTTAATGAGGTTCCGTTAAAATTTTTTTGAAAATTTTGTTGAAAATTTTTGCAAAGGCGTGAAACCGATGCCTCATTATTTTGAAAACTTGCTGTTTTTAAAAGAGGCGCATCTTGGGTTTTTTCAAAACCTTGTTTCATTTACCTAAGTTTTAGGTAGAAATCAAATTTATTATTTTTTTTATTTTTTTGGAAGTTCGGCTGTGCCATTTAAGGCTGCCTCCTTCTTAAAACAAAAATTATTTAAACAAATCAAAATAAAAAAAAAAATAAAAAAATGAGTATTAAAATAAATGAGAGGCTTTTATGGAAATGCCATCTCAATCCACTTTTAAAATCCTTTTGAAAATAAAGCTTTATTTTGTTTTGTAAAATCTTTTTATTTTCAAATAGGGTGCCACATGTGTGTGGGCCCACTAAAAATAAATAAATAAATAAATAAGAATTTTAAAAAGAAATTTTTTTAAATTGGTATGACCTCCGAGTGGGTCCCACTTGAGAATAAGATACTTACCTGGGAATCTGAATATGGTGCTAGTTCAAAGGCGGGTCCCGCTCCGTTTATTTGAAGATACAAAATAAAACATTATTTGTTTTCAAGAATTTGGGAAAAAATGGTTTTTCAGAGCAAATTATGGATAAAGTAAATGTAAAAATTTTGTAAGGAGATTTAAAATCCTTTGCAAAAAGTTTTGAGATAAAGTCTTTAAAATCAATATCCAAATATCCAGATTGTTTTCTTGAGAGAATTTTTGTAATTCAAAGTCCTGGGGGTAAAATGGGAAAGATTGGCAATTTTGAAATCCCAGGGTTTTAAAAATCAATTTTGAAAAAGTTTAAAAATCAAATCTGGATTGACAATTTTGAAATTCAGGAGTTCTGGATCTCAAAATGACATGCTATGCAGTAAAATGATGCAAAGTGTTCATGCAATGCGATGCAAAGACATGTTTCAGTGAAATGTCACTCTGAGCTTAGACTTGGAAATTCTAACTTTTTGTCCAGAAAGAGGATTTTGAAATTTGGTAATTTGAAGATGTCTCTGAACCTAAATATAGAAATTTTGAGGCTCAAGAGTGAAATTTAGGACTTTCTGCTAGGTTCAATCTTAGAAAATGACCATTTTGCCCTTCTTGGGTTCCGGAGAACCGAAATGAGGTGATTGAGGGCGATATCAAGAAGGTGAGTGAAAATTTGGGGTGTTTACAGTCCTTCAAACGATAAGTACCGAAGTTCACCTTGTGTTCCTCTGGAATATTCAGAACACAAAAAATACGTTCTATCTCGCGTATCCATGTCTCTGCAGCTTCAGGGTCCATCTTGCCCTTAAAAGCAGGAGGATCCATTTCCATAAAGCGCTTGTAAGTGACTGTCCCTATGTTTTGCCTATCTTGGGCCACCTGTTGGAGGTTTGCACCCACTTGTTGCATTGCAACCACCTGCTGTTGCACAACCTCGGCAAGGTTGTTCACAATGTTCATGATATCGTTGCACTTGGCCTTCCATGCCATCAATCAGGACAAAAGCATAATAATAGTTAATCGTTAGGTTACACAATCATGCTTGCTAAGTAATATCCCTAGCAATCTTTCATAGTTCTCAAATGCACAATGCACAATTCACACAGTGCCACAATAAAATTTATTGGTGCAATAACTCATTTTATACATATATTCTTCGAACGACCTCAAGCGACAACGCATAAGGCCGCTATCGTCAGAAAATCACCATTCTAGACGACCCACGTTAGAGAATTTCCACTCTAACAGACTATCCGGAAAATTACCACTCTGATATCATAAAGAAAGAGTCATCACTCGAATAACATCGTTAGAAGATCATCATTCTAACGACATTTCTAAAGAATCACCACTTCATTAGAGAATCATCATTCTAATGACATTGTTAGAGAATCATCACTCTAACGACATTGTTAAAGAATCACCACTTCAACAACATCATTAGAGCATCACCACCCTAATAGAATTGTTAGAGACTCACCACCCTAACGGTATCGTTGAAGAGTCACCAATTCAACTATTTCATTAGAGAATCACCACTCTAATGACATTGCTGGAGAATCACCACTCCAACAACCTTCATTAGAGAATCACCACTATAATGGCATCGTTAGGGAATCACCACCCTAGCGACATCGTTAGAGAATCACCACTCTAACGGCATTGCTGGAGAATCACCACTCCAACAACCTTCATTAGAGAATCACCACTCTAATGGCATTGTTAAGGAGTCACCACCCTAGCGGCATCCTTAAAGAATCACCACCCTAATGACATTGCTGGAGAATCACCACTCCAGCAACCTTCATTAGAGAATCACCACTCTAATGGCATCGTTAGAGAATCACTACTCTAACGACATTGCTGAAGAATCACCACTCCAACAACCTTTATTAGAGAATCACCACTCTAATGACATCATTAGAGCATCACCACCCTAATGACAACGTTGGCATTATCAGGAATCACCACCTGAGCCAACTCAACTCACCACAATCCCTTTCGACTGTGGTTGGGAAACAAGAATTCCCACAATGCTCTTTCAAAAAAACCATAACACCCAGAAGTCTGGTGTTATGTAGTCCCCAACTATGACCTTCTCAGGAGTCGATTGCCATCATCGGCAACCTAGAAGCCATTTGCTAAGCATATAACATCATTTACGTTCTCATCACCAAGAACAACCGGCGATCTACAACATCCTCCAACGAGGAACTCAAAGGTTTAACGGGCACAGACAAGGCTTTCGCCTTCTGTCCAAAAGATTATTCAGAAAGGTACCCTTCATCAATGATAGGGTCACTAACATCTCCAACTAAGTTAGAAAAGGGAAAACATTAACTTAGAGCCTCATCCGATGATTTTATCAAAACAATCATCGTTCCCAATGCGATTGGGATAATAATTTTGAGACTTGTTATGATTCACCAATCATTTTTTAGAAGGTAAAATACGCAAGCAGTCTCTGGGTTTCGCTCCAGAACTTCAACTCTCGCAGGAGTTGACACGAGACTAACTTGGGAAGCTATGCCCTCAAGTGCATCCACGTTTCCCATCTAGAAAAATATATACCATACTTTAGGTGGCACGCATCTTCTATGTATCCTCTAATGGGTCACATGATGTAAATTGCCGCCCATTAGCTGCATTGCAGCCGCGTGCCGACCTACCACTTCGGTCAGGTTATGTAGCATCTCCATAAATCATTGCAACGGTTTACCCAAGCCATTCGTTTGGAAAGTAAAAGGCCATTACAACCTTAGTGATAAATCCATGAAAATATAATATGCAATTATATACTTTTGTCTCTATATTAAGAAAACAACATTTCGACATACTTACAGAGCCATCGCGGTCGCAGGAAGAGCCAAGATCTCATATTTTTCAGTCCTACTCTGATACCAAAACTGTAACGCCCCAACTTTTTATAGAAAAAAATTTTGGGTAATTATTTTTTTTTTTTGAAATAGCGGAAGTGACAAGTCCAAGCGTTGGACAAGTTACAGGTAAGCCAGAGAGGTACTGAAATCATTTCATTCATTAATGAAAGCATTAAGCACATCTCAAAAATGAAAATATAAATCTAACTAATTCAGAGTTTAAACAGGAAACACTGAAAAACTGAGATCACTTGACTACTTCCAAATGCGACGCCACGATGCTCCATTTATGTGTTACCTGAAAAATATTTTAAAACAGAAGGGTCAGACTCCCCTGTCTGGGTAAGAAGCATTATATTTATATGTGGTGCTCAGTGTCCTGTGTACAAATATGTGCAACAACTACAAATATAATTAGCCTCGAAATTTATATCATTCTAAGAAAATGATTATGCTTTCTAATTCATGATACAGTGCAAAAGAGGACTGTACTAAAGATACATTTATCCACATTAGCACAAGCTGTAGATTCTACAAGTTTTACGAAAGTCATATCAACAGTACATAATTCTTCAGACATAAGTTTCCAGTAAACTTAAATTATTTAATGTTTATCTTACTCTTACCCTGTGAGATGCCTAGCTCTCACAAAAACATGAACGTTTAGGAAACTTATACCACATACCGTCTCCAAGGTAGATCAATGGGTCCAGTAACATATAACGTCTTTCAGGTATACCCAGAGCCCGGAGAATCCGGTAACATATACCGCCTTTCAGGTATACCCAGAATCTTGAAAGTTTTATGTTTATGTTATCATTTAACATCTTCTTTATAATCACGTGTGAATCATCGCACCACGAGGGGTCCGGTAACATACACCGTCTTTCAGGTGTACCCAGAGCCTCGAAACTTTATGATGTTGCATACATTTTCATTTTTGTTTATTTTCCGGGATTTCCCAAAATCCCGAACCCAACATTGGATTCACACAACTTGTATGCATTTTCAAGTCAAGGTGCCATAGCACCACCAAAAATTGATATTTCACAGGGCTCGGCTCAACCCTAGAGCCACAATCAATATTCCAAACTCTAGCTAGGGTGCACACCTCCACAACCTACGAGCTATGCCAGTCTTGTGGCTTAATTCACTTATTATTATATATATGTATATTTATATATACATATGTATATGTATATTTCTCGCGTATCTTCATCTACAATCATAGTGACTTATCACATCATGACGACTTCCTGAGTCCTTTCGCAATCATGACTCCTTTGTTCCCTATAATGAGTCAGGCTATTAATGTAGTTCTTATCTTGTCACCGGACTTGACAATTAGAGTCAGGCTCACGGGTCCCGCCTGCCGCACCCATGTGAACAGGGACCCACTAGCACCTAAAAAGTTTTTTTTTTATTAAGACTTATAATACATTCAAAGCAAAAATCAAAACTTGATTTTTTTTTTTTTTTGGAAACTAGAGATAAGCCAATGAGATGTGCGCAATGAATCTTCTAGAACCAATCTAAATTCCTTTTTTCTTTTTTTAGAAAAGAAACAATAGTAATTGTAGTTAGATAATATCATATATGTAGACTCAATTACAACTAAAAGGAAAAGACCATACACAATAGATGCTGCAGTTTAACATACTCACATATCAAGACACTGCTGATCAACTTGTTATGCTCAAGCCACTGTCATCTAAGTTGGTCAGTTACACTACGCACTCCAGTTGTGTTAAATCCCAGTCATTTTTTCATTGTGTACATATTCCTATGAAATTTAAAACAACATCCAATGTGCAGATACAGGAATATCAGTAGCGCTGGAAGGATCAATGACGTGATGTCAGAAACAGTATTCTAACAAAATAGCTTTGGAGAGTGTAAAGATTATATATAATTTTCCCCAAGGAACTCCAAGATAACCCACAACATTGATTCACAGGCAAGAACTGAACACCAAAATTGATTATGCGAGAATATTTTTTGATTCCAAAAGCAATGCTCGTCTCACTGTGACAATTCAATCCTGAAAACAATGCCCTTTGAAATCAAATACTCTTAGTTGAAAAATATACACAACATACCAAAGCAATAAATCATAATAATAAATCATTTTCAATGGAAATTGTCCAGATTTAAACTATCAACCATCATGTTTCAAGAAAATTAGCATCTCTAAGCCATCTAATTTTAAGCCCCTAACCATTACAACATTAGGAAGTTCTGTAAAGCCTTAGACGCTTGAGCAAAAGACCTACAACCCTTGCAGAGGGGGTGGACCCGGCTAGCCATAAACTGGAGACGATTGTGCTTGGCTTTAGAAATCGTTGCCTAGAAGCACTTTAGAAGCTGCATCAATCAAAGAGAAACAGCCTCTACTAAACAAACCTTAGGCCCAAAAACAGGAAAGAAAGTCATTCCTAGACTTTCTATCCGTGGCATTTTCTCTAAGTATATATGACCGCATGCTTGGAGTGTTTCTAAACATAATTTGTTCACAATGCCTCTCTTTGATCAGTAGGAACCGTCCTATCAAAACCATCTACAACAATTTCATTCTTCAAAAACAGAAAAGCAGCAAATATTTGTCCCTTCCTAGAGGTGATTAAACAAACAATCCATAGATGGAGTTAGTTTCAGAATAGCTGAAGAGAGATCACAACCCTAAACCATCCTAAAACTAATAAACATATAAAATCAACAAAAGGGTACAAACGTTAAACATTAGAAAAGGGAAATAAGGTGAAACAAAATTCCCAAACAATAAGTTCGAGTCATTTTTCATTGCATCAAGGTAACAACTTGAAAACTAGACATATCCATGTGGATCAACCGATAAAATCCATCAAATCTTGTTCATTTTGCATAGAAAAATAAAGAGGGAATGAGAAAGATGAATAAAAACACATAAAAAATAATAAAAAAAATACGAAGTTATTATCCAAGATAAACCCCTAATTCAGAAAACCCTTAAAATAGACAGATCAAACACCCAATCTCAATCCCAAATGAGCTGGGTGTCGATCGACCATTGCACAGTACTTGAAACAGAGTACAACTCAATAAGATCAAAGAAACCCTATATATTGCCCTATTGGCAAGTAGGTGTTTCAGCCCATGTCACCATGGTCTCGAGGCCCTCAACGCACCCACGTGTAGGTGGTGCTTGACGCGTAAACTCCATGATGTTACAATATAGGTGTGCAACGAGGCATCAACCACTCACATACAAATAGCCATGCTCCTTACCTCTTTGGAGTTTCAAAATGGCAACGTCAGCGCCTTCCTTCGTGCGTGGGAGCGACGCACCACCTCAAAATGAAAGTTCACGTGGTCTAGCACTGGAGGTCGACCCCCACAGAGGGAGGGAAAGAGAGAGAGAGAGAGAGAGAGAGAGAGAGAGAGAGAGAGAGAGAGAGAGAGAGAGAGAGAGGTGGATGAGGGTTTAAAGAGGAGAGAGAATCATGAGAGATCGTGAGGGGGAAAAAGGGGTCGATTACCCCCTTCCCAACTGCGTGAAAGGCCGTTTCACGCAACTGCCACCCCTTCACTTTATAAAAAGAAGTAAACCCTACTTAGGGTTTACGTTCATCCAATTTTATAAAATTTATTTATTTATTTATTTTATTTAATGCACATACATGTGCGCATTTGGGTTGACCTTGACCCGCGACCCATATATCTTTTTGGGTCCCCCTTTGGAACTTGTCTCGGATCCATCAGTGGGTCCGGATATATATATATATATATATATATATATATATATATATATATATATATATATATATATATATATATATATATATATTAGGTATTATTAATTAAATTTCAATTAAGAATCCAACTTATTGTATATGGATTTCAAGTAACTTCTAGTGAATCCAAATAAAAATTTAAATTGAATTCGACTAAAATCATATTATTTCACACTAATCCACCTTTTCATTTCATTGAAAATTCCTTAAAATTCTTGGGTTTTACATCCTGCTCTTCTTAAAAAGGATTTTGTCCGCGAAATTACAACCATCAATCAACAAAAAGGTTATGGTATTTCTTAGTTATTGGCACATCTTTTTTTTCAATGAAGTTGAATCAACTTAAACTAAATTTTCAGTAGACTTCTTCGTGCAAAACTTAGCAATATGTCCTGGTTGCTCACATTTGAAACACTTGCCATTATAGAGAGGGAAAACTCCGAAGGGATCATCCTCATTGCACCGTTGACAAATATGTTCAACCTTTGGCTGTTGCGATTTCCTTTGTTGTTGGCGGTTTAGGTAGACTTCATGCCGCATTTTCTTTTTTATAGGTGGTGTGAACTCCCTTTCACTAGGATTTTTCTCATTAGAACACACGTAAACCTTGATCTGTTTCTCGGGTTTATTCTATTGGTTCTTTTGCTCTTTGACCCAGTCTTCTTCTAATAGGGTCGCTATATTGATGGCCTCATCGAGTGATTTTGGCCCTCGGGTGAACACCTTGGTCCTCAAAGCTGGCTTCAATCCACGAGCAAACTTCATTGCTCGATCCTCTTCCACGGTGTATACATTTAGGCAATATCGTTCTTGACAGTGAAACTTAGTGATATAATCTGCCAGTGTTGTTGCCCCTTGTTGTAGGTCTAAAAATTCTTGCATTTTCTTACTACGTTCATGCCTAGGGAAATATGCAGATTTAAAAACCTCAATACACTTGTCCCAAGTAACCTTTTTGTTCTGGAACTTGACCGTAGAGATCGTGTCCCACCACTTCTCAGCGTGGTCCTTCAAACGATAAGTACCGAAGTTCACCTTGTGTTCCTCTAGAACATTCAGAACACAAAAAATACGTTCTATCTCGCGTATCCATGTCTCTGCAGCTTCAGGGTCCGTCTTGCCCTTAAAAGCAGAAGGATCCATTTCCATAAAGCGCTTGTAAGTGACTCTCCCTATGTTCTGCCTATCTTGCGTCACCTGTTGGAGGTTTGCACCCACTTGTTGCATTGCAACCACCTGCTGTTGCACAACCTCGACAAGGTTGTTCACAGTGTTCATGATATCGTTGCACCTGGCCTCCCATGCCATCTATGAGGACAAAAGCATAATAATAGTTAACTCATTTTATACATATATTCTTCGAACGACCTCAAGCGACACCACATAAGGCCGCTATCGTCAGAAAATCACCATTCTACATGACCCACGTTAGAGAATTTCCACTCAAACACACTATCCGGAAAAGTACCACTCCGATATCATAAAGAAAGAGTCATCACTCGAATAACATCGTTAGAAGATCATCATTCTAATGGCATTGCTGAAGAATCACCACTTTATTAGAGAATCATCATTCTAATGACATTGTTAGAGAATCACCACTCTAATGACATTGTTGAAAAATCACCACTTCAACAGCATCATTAGAGCATCACCACCCTAATGGCATCGTTAGAGACTCACCACCCTAACAGTATCGTTGAAGAGTCACCAATTCAACTATTTCATTAGAGAATCACCACTCTAATGACATTGCTGAAGAATCACCACTCCAACAACCTTCATTAGAGAATCACCACTATAATGGCATCGTTAGGGAATCACCACCCTAGCGGCATCGTTAGAGAATCACCACTCTAATGGCATTGCTGGAGAATCACCACTCCAACAACCTTCATTAGAGAATCACCACTCTAATGGCATCATTAGGGAATCACCACCCTAGCGGCATCGTTAGAGAATCACCACCCTAACGACATTGCTGGAGAATCACCACTCTAGCAACCTTCATTAGAGAATCACCACTCTAATGGCATCGTTAGAGAATCACCACTCTAACGGCATTGCTGAAGAATCACCACTCCAACAACCTCCATTAGAGAATCACCAATCTAATGACATCATTAGAGCATCACCACCCTAATGACAACGTTGGCATTACCAGGAATCACCACCTGAGCCAACTCAACTCACCACAATCCCTTTCGACTGTGGTTGGGAAACAAGAATTCCCACAACGCTCTTTCAAAAAAACCATAACACTCAGAAGTCTGGTGTTATGTAGTCTCCAACTATGACTCTCTCATGAGTCGATTGCCATCATCGGCAACCCAAAAGCCATTTGCTAAGCATATAACATCATTTACGTTCTCATCACCAAGAACAACCGGAGATATACAACATCCTCCAACGAGGAACTCAAAGGTTTAACGGGCACAGACAAGGCTTTCGCCTTCTGTCCGAAAGATTATTCGGGAAGGTACCCTTCATCAATGATAGGGTCACTAACATCTCCAACTAAGTTGGAAAAGGGAAAACGTTAACTTAGAGCCTCATCCGATGACTTTTATCAAAATAATCATCGTTCTTAATGCGATTGGGATAATAATTTTGAGACTTGTTACGATTCACCAATCATTTTTGAGAAGGTAAAATACGCAAGCAGTCTCTGGGTTTCGCTCCAAAACTTCAACTCTCGCAGGAGTTGACACGAGACTAACTTGGGAAGCTATGCCCTCAAGTGCATCCACGTTTCCCATCTAGAAAAATATATACCATACTTTAGGTGGCACGCATCTTCTATGTATCCTCTAATGGGTCACATGATGTAAATTGTCGCCCATCAGCTGCATTGCAGCAGCGTGCCGACCTACCACTTCGGCCAGGTTATGTAGCATCTCCATAAATCATTGCAACGGTTTACCCAAGCCATTCATTTGGAAAGTAAAAGGCCATTACAACCTTAGTGATAAATCCATGAAAATATAATATGCAATTATATACTTTTGTCTCTACATTAAGAAAACAACATTTCTACATACTTAGAGAGCCATCGCGGTCCCAGTAAGAGCCAAGATCTCATATTTTTCAGTCCTGCTTTGATACCAAAACTGTAACGCCCCAACTTTTTATAGTAAAAATTTTTGGGTAATTTTTTTTTTTGAAATAGCGGAAGTGACAAGTTCAAGCGTTGGACGAGTTACAGGTAAGCCAGAGAGGTACTGAAATCATTTCATTCATTAATGAAAGCATTAAGCACATCTCATAAATGAAAATACAAATCTAACTAATTCAGAGTTTAAACAGGAAACACTGAAAAACTGAGATCGCTTGACTACTTCCAAATGCGACGCTACGATGCTCCATTTATGCGTTACCTGAAAAACATTTTAAAGCAGAAGGGTCAGACTCCCCTGTCTGCGTAAGAAGCATTATATTTATATGTGGTGCTCAGTGTCCTGTGTACAAATATGTGCAACAACTACATATATAATTAGCCTAGAAATTTATATCATTCTAAGAAAATGATTATGCTTTCTAATTCATGATACAATGCAAAAGAGGATTGAACTAAAGATACATGTATCCACATTAGCAAAAGCTATAGATTCTACAAGTTTTACGAAAGTCATATCAACAGTACATAATTCTTCAGACATAAGTTTCCAGTAAACTTAAAATTTTTAATGTTTATCTTACTCTTACCCTGTGAGTACGCACAGGCATAGACAATGTAGTGAACTGAGACCATACAGTGAGATGCCTAGCTCTCACGAAAACATGAACGTTTAGGAAACTTATACCACATACCGTCTCCAAGGTAGATCAATGGGTCCAGTAACATATAACGTCTTTCAGGTATACCCAGAGCCCGGAGAATTCGGTAACATATACCGCCTTTCAGGTTTACCCAGAATCTCGAAAGTTTTTTGTTTATGTTATCATTTAACATCTTCTTTATAATCACGTGCGAATCATCGCACCATGAGGGGTCCGGTAACATACACCGTCTTTCAGGTGTACCCAGAGCCTCGAAACTTTATGATATTGCATACATTTTCATTTTTGTTTATTTTTCCGTGTGAGCCATCATAACACAGGGATTTCCCAAAATCCCGAACCCAACATTGGATTCACACGACTTGTATGCATTTTCAAGTCAAGGTGCCATAGCACCACCAAAAATTGATATTTCACAGGACTCGGATCAACCCTAGAGCCACAATCAATATTCCAAACTCTAGCTAAGGTGCACACCTCCACAACCCACGAGCTATGCCAGTCTTGTGGCTTAATTCACTTATTATTATATATATGTATATTTATATATACATATGTATATGTATATTTCTCGCGTATCTTCGTCTACAGTCATAGTGACTTATCACATCATGACGACTTCTCGAGTCCTTTCGCAATCAGGACTCCTTTGTTCCCTATAATGAGTCAGGCTATTAATGTAGTTCTTATCTTGTCACCGAACTTGACAATTAGAGTCAGGCTCACGGGTCCCGCCTACCGCACCCATGTGAACAGGGACCCACTAGCACCTAAAAAGGTTTTTTTTTATTAAGACTTATAATACATTCAAAGCACAAATCAAAACTCGATTATTTTTTTTTTGGAAACTTGAGATAAGCCAATGAGATGTGCGCAATGAATCTTCTAGAACCGATCTGAATTTTTTTTTTCTTTTTTTAGAAAAGAAACAATAGTAATTGAAGTTAGATAATATCATATATGTAGACTCAATTTCAACTAAAAGGAAAAGACCATACATAATAGATGCTGCAGTTTAACATACTCACATATCAAGACACTGCTGATCAACTTGTTATGCTCAAGCCACTGTCATCTAAGTTGATCAGTTACACTACTCTCTCTAGTTGTGTTAAATCCCAGTCATTTTTTCATTGTGTGCATATTTCTATGAAATTCAAAACAACATCCAATGTGCAGATACAGAAATATCTTTTGCGCTGGAAGGATCAATGATGTGATGTCAGAAACAATATTCTAACAAAATAGCTTTGGAAAGTGTAAAGATTATATATAATTTTCCCCAAGGAACTCCAAGATAACCCACAACATTGATTCACAGGCAAGAACTGAACACCAAAATTGATTTTGGGAGAATATTTTTAGATTCCAAAAGCAATGCTCGTCTCACTGTAACAATTCAATTCTGAAAGCAATGCCCTCAGAAATCAAATACTCTTAGTTGAAAAATATACACAGCATACCAAAGCAATAAATCATAATAATAAATCATTTTCAATGGAAATTGTCCAGAATTAAACCATCAACCCATCATGTTTCAAGAAAATTAGCATCTCTAAGCCATCTAATTATAAGCCCCTAACCATTACAACATTAGGAAGTTCTATAAAGTCGTAGACGCTTGAGCAAAAGACCTACAACCCTTGCAGAGGGGGTGGACCCGGCTAGCCATAAACTGGAGACGATTGTTCTTGGCTTTAGAAATCGTTGCCAAGAAGCACTTTAGAAGCTGCATCAACCAAAGAGAAACAACCTCTACGGAACAAACCTTAGGCCCAAAAACAGGAAAGAAAGTCATTCCTAGACTTTCTATCCGTGGCATTTTCTCTAAGTATATATGACCGCATGCTTGAAGTGTTTTTAAATATAATTTGTTCACAATGCCTCTCTTTGATTAGTAGGAACCGTCCTATCAAAACCTTCTACAACAATTTCATTCTTCAAAAACAGAAAAGCAACAAATATCTGTCCCTTCCTAGAGGTGATTAAACAAACAATCCATAGATGCAGTCAGTTTCAGAATAGCTGAAAAGAGATCACAACCCTAAACCATCCTAAAACTAATAAACATATAAAATCAACAAAAGGGTACAAACATATAACATTAGAAAAGGGAAATAAGGTGAAACAAAATTCTCAAACAATAAGTTCGAGACATTTTTCATTGCATCAAGGTAACAACTTGAGCACTAGATATATCCTTGTGGATCAACCGATAAAATCCATCAAATCTTGTTCATTTTGCAAAGAAAAATGAAGAGGGAATGAGAAAGATGAACAAAAACACATAAAAAAAAAACAATAAAAAAAATATGAAGTTATTATCCAAGATAAACCCCTAATTCAGAAAACCCTTAAAATAGACAGATCAAACACCCAACCTCAATCCCAAATGAGCTGGGTGTCGATCGAACCTTGCACAATACTTGAAACAGAGTACAACTCAATAAGATCATAGAAACCCTACATATTGCCCTATTGGCAAGTAGGTGTTTCAGCCCATGTCACCATGGTCTCGAGGCCCTCAACGCACCCACGTGTAGGTGGTGCTTGACGCGTAAACTCCAAGATGTTGTAGCATAGGTGTGCAACGAGGCATCGACCACTCACATACAAATAGCCATGCTCCTTACCTCTTTGGAGTTTCAAAATGGCAACGGCAGCGCCTTCCTTCCTATGTGGGAGCGACACACCACCTCAGAATGAAAGTTCATGCGGTCCATTAATGAAGGTCGACCCCCACAAGGGGAGAGAGAGAGAGAGAGAGAGAGAGAGATAACGTGACAGAGAGGTGGATGAGGGTTTAAAGAGGAGAGAGAATCGTGAGAGATTGTGAGGGAGAAAAAGGGGTCGGTTACCCCCTTCCCAACTACGTGAAAGGCCGTTTCACGCAACTGCCGCCCCTTCACTTTATAAAAAGAAGTAAACCCTACTTAGGGTTTACATTCATCCAATTTTATAAATTTTATTTATTTATTTATTTTATTTAATGCACATACATGTGCGCATTTGGGTTGACCTTGACCCGCGACCCATATATCTTTTTGGGTCCCCCTTTGGAACTTGTCTCGGATCCATCAGTGGGTCCGGATATATATATATATATATACATTAGGTATTATTAATTAAATTTCAATTAAGAATCCAACTTATTGTATATGGATTTCAAGTAACTTATAGTGGATCGAAATAAAAATTTAAATTGAATTCGACTAAAATCATATTATTTCACACTAATCCACCTTTTCATTTCATTGAAAATTCCTTAAAATTCTTGGGTTTTACATGCTATCTACCCTTTCCCAGCCGACCGACCCTACCTCCATCCGGCCTTCTTCGCCATTCCAGCACGCCATACTCGGAGCATCTTCATTCTGCCCTTCCAGCAAACCTGCAGTAAAGAGGTGTTAGCCAACACCACCGAGGGACATCTTGGCGTAGATTCCAGGCAATTTCCGCTCCCCATCTACCACTCCATTCGTCGAACGCCCGATTGAGGTATGTCTTCTCCTTTCCCCTTTCTTTTAGCATAAAAACCCAAGTGCGTGTGGTTTTGTTTTGTTTTATTTTCTAATTTATGTGATTGTTGTGCGTTTTTACTGTTTCAAACCTTAGTGTAGGTGCGTGTGTGCAGAAACCAGCACATTAGGAATGGTGTAGCATTTACTTTCTTTATATGTTTTTAGATTTGGAAGATTCAAATATCGATTTCTCATTTTTTTCTGTTTTTTTGTTTGTTGTCCAGCCATAGCATACATAGTTTGTGCATAAACCAGCACAATAGGTTGAGTATACATTTTAAGGTCTGATTTTGTCTTTTAGTTTGCTTTTTGATTTATTAGATCATTGTGAATATCAATTTCTTTCGGTTTGTCTAAACCAGCTAGTTTAATTCTAGTCGGCTGTAGCGTTTTATGTTAGAATATTAGTTTGATAGATTAGTTTAAGTTAGTTGAGTTGTTGTGCAGGTTTAAGTAGTTTTAATATTGTAGTAGATTAGTTGTTGCTGAAATTCTGTTTTGTTTTGAGCTAGCCGATTTAGGCATTTTAAATATAAGGGTGATAACATGTAGATTATCTATTTTATAATTTTTTGTTTGATAAAACTAGTCAGATTAATTGTAGTCAGTAGGTGCTTTCAATGTTGTAGTAGTTTGCTAATTGAATGATTCATATAGCATAGAAAATAATTGTATTCATTTAAATGTTCTTAGTTGATATTGGAAATGCATGTTATGTTTAGGTTAGATTGTTAATTTTGTTCCAGCAGGGCAGTATATTCATTTATTTGTTGTTAGTAATGTAGTTAAGATTAAATAAGTGTGTTAAGTCATGTAGTTAGTTTGCTTAGTGCATTAGCATTAGTTAGAATTAGGTTAGTATATAAACTAAATCGATAGTTAGTTTCATATCTAAATTTGCTTTTTCAAGGCTAATTAATTAGTTAGTTTGGATTAAGTAATTATATTAGGTTAGTTAATGACTGTAACTTAGTTTAAATTATATTTGTAGGTTAGTTTAAATTAGCCTAACCTAGCATTTTGTTCTAGCATTAATTCGTAGTTCTCATAGGTAACATAGGTAGCTAATTTAGATTTTATTTTCTTAGCCTAACTAGTTATATTTTCTGTTATTTAGTTCATTTTAAAACTATGAATGACTGTAAGCATAGGTGATTTAAGCAATAGTGCAAGCTTTGTATTCGTTTAAATGAATAGTGCACTGAAGTAGCAATTCAGTTTCTGCATTGATTTCCACTTGTTACCCTACGTGCAATCATCTGAGTTTTCTTGAAATTATTGTTCTATGCTATTCATTAGTGTGTTTAATGTGTACAAACCAAAAATCAATTAGTTTAGAGTTGATTTGGTTTGTCTTTTTAGCATTCTGCAAGATTAAGTTTTACGCGATTTTAGATTTCGGGTCAAACGGTTCTATAATTTTTTATCGAACTTGAAACGCTTATATCCGGAGTTCCCGGATGAGTTTTTCAATTTCGTAAAGTCCGCCAGACTCTTGAGTCTGTCAGAAAGAGAACATAAGAGAAATACTTAGAATCAAATTTAGTTTGCTCCTTCACACTTTCTGTTTGCGAAAACCTCTTTGAATTCAATTTTGCACTATTTAGGGACGAAACAGTCATTTGCTTACTTAGCTGATTTTCGGTAGTTTTCAGTGTTTTCTAACATTTAGTAATAAACTAACAGTAGTTAAGCTAGTTAGGATTGATTTGCTTAGTCAATTGAGTTAGAAATTGTAGTTTTAGTTTTCTTTGTTTATTAATCGTAGTTTAATTTAGTAATTAGTGCAGAAATAGTTAGAGTATGTCTTATATTTAATTATTGATTGTTTACTGACTCTTTATTTTCATTATTTTAGGTTGATGAGTTAAAAACATATCTACAGGTGTATTTATAATGTGAAGTGCAGATGCACGTGTGGTGAAAAAAAAGAACTACCCCTGGCGATCCAGAGAAGACTTAGCAACTAACTCACTGTCGTAGGAATCACGGTTGCATTTAGCACATGCAACAAGCCCTTTAAACCCCTGAGTTACCCTAGTGGACGAGTAAGGTCTCGTGAGGGTTTGCAGAGATGTTACCCACAAACATCAATGTCATGCATGAAGTAAAATAAATATTTTTCAAATTATTAGGCAATTAAGAAATCAATTTAAGCAAATATTTCATGTAATTTACACTCTCATGACAAATTTAGAATTCTTATGCCCCCACAGTAAAAACCTTTTTTCTTTCACTTTTCTAAACTTGTAATTATTTATTATTTTTCTCAAAAAGTCAAGTATTATCATGTTATTATTCATTTATCCTTACTTGTATATTTTCTGCACAGTATTTCACAATTATTCCTAAGCAATGAATTTTTCTCCTTGAGCTTATTCTTTTTCTTTTGATTTTCAATTTTTCACCATTTTTCAATTCTTCTCACTTGAGCATTCTTCTAACTTGAGCACTATTTCAAATATCCAGTTTCGTGACCCGTGTAATGAGCTTTGGGTCAATGACTCCCAGGTCAGATGACCTTAGGGCACCAGATACAGAGTATCCCTTGGACTTAATTGCTTGAGTCACTAGACCTTTCATTTTAATAGCTTACATATAGTCTTCCTCTAATCATGTGTAATGTCTCTATCTCTTAGGCTTTCTATGAAGTTCATGTAACAAGCTTTTGAGTCGATGACTCCCAAACCAGATGGCTTTAGGGCACCAGGTGTAAAACACCCTTCAGACTCTACTTGCTCGAACCAAATAGGCCACAAATATCGACTAGACAAGAAGATGATCTCCTTCGTTATCATTTTTGTCATGAGACTTCAAACACTTCAACTTATGTCTGAGTTCAACTACTGGGAATCGCGAAGACATCAACAACTAAACATAGCTCTTTTCTTTTAAGCTCATATTTCTAAACATCTTTCAATTGCTTAGTTCTTCCACAAACATACTGTACATACTTATACTAAAGTGATTCAAAACATTCTAACATTCAAATACTATCTTTTCTTTGAATTGTTTCATAAATAACTACTCTTTTTGGATCAGATCAAAATTTTTTTTTACATGGGGCTTAAAAAAATTCTAAATTGTTAGATTATGCAAAAACATTCATATATACTACAAACTTGTTCTTAAAGACCTAATTTTTATGAGTTTTTAGCTACCTGACAAAAAAAAAATTTGTATGCATCTAAACCATCCCCTCATGCTTGAATGATACTGTCCCTAGTGGCATACAAAATATGCAAACATGCAATGCAGATGCACACTAAAGAGCAATAACATAAATACGGGAGAAAGGATAGATTCAACTTGATATGTGTCAGACCTCTGAAGCTGGCGATTGACTTGACTTCGTACCACCACTATGCATATACAAATGCATAGTTTTCTATTGATCTGGTCAATGGTCTACTTCTGTGTCTCGTAACTTGGACTCATTCATTGAAGCACCAAATAATAAGGTATACATGCATGACAATCAACAAAATCCGAAACAAAAATTAAAACAAAACACCAAAATAACAATTTTATTTCTAATATACCTACATATGATACACAAAGAAAAACAACGAACAAAATAAAAGCTCTAACACATTAAGCAGCTAAACTATGTCAGAATTACTCTATAAAAACTAATCTACATCTAAATCAAAGATTTTAGCAAATAATCTATTTTAAGCAATGTTAAAACAATCTAATTAATCTTTAAAATAAAAGACAATTCCAATCTAAATCACAAAATCAATAAATACAGAAAATCACCACTATGTTCTCTAAGACTCACCTGTCTAATCGCTCATTGAATCATGAAATTTAGTGAATCCTAGGGAAAACAGTGTGTGAATCCTATATTTTCTAACTATGTTAATCCTACTGACTAAAACAAATAAAAACAACTACTAAACAACTATTAATAAACTGAAATCTCAGAAATAACAGAATATAATCATCGTTCCCCAGCAACGGCGCCAAAATTTGATCGGATTTTTGCAAAGATATTTTTAAAACATTATTTTCATTAAAAGCATTTGGAAAATTGTCAACCAAAAATAATTAAAACCGACTTTCCATGAATGTGGCGAGTACGGGTCGAATCCACAGGGAACGGGATACATTCTGAATTAAATCTAAAACATCAATTTATTAATATCACAATTGTTTACAACTATGTTAATATTATAATTCTAATTAAATAACAATCTAAAAATAAAATTCAACGAAAACATGGTTGCTAAGTCTTCTTCGGATCGCCAGGGGTAGTTCAGTCTTTTCACCACACGTGCATCTGCACTTCACAGTTTTTAGCTACCTGACAAAAAAAAACTTGCATGTTATTCGGGTAGTCCGTATGCTCATTACAAAAGTAGGGTGTATTGCTAGGGACTAGCAATTATTCTAGCATGGGGGTATTTGATGATTAACTACGTGTAATCATAATATATTTTCACTACATAAATGCATCATTTATAGGTTTAGAACCCACACTTAGATGCATATTGATGTCATTGAGCTACGGTTCGAATTTTGTTCGAATCAGACTTAAAACGAGAAAGTTATTGCATTTACAGTGAAGCGGGTCAAACCTCAGGGCAAACTGGGGCATTTCGGATCCAACTGGTCCATTTGGGCCTTGGATCTGGGCCAAAATGCACCAAGATCCACCCCAGCCCAGCCCCTAACTTGAGTTTTATAAAAAATTGCTAAAAACCCCTCTCAAAATGGCGCCCAACCATTAATTATTTTTAATCCTTGTTTTGGAAATACCCAAAACAAGGGTCTATTCATTTAAATAGCAAGAGACGCCCAAACCCTAGGCGTCTTTGCCTTGGAAGCTGCGCCCCTAGAGAGCCCGATTCTTGTTCCTCCAGCCTTCTTCCTCAGCCACCACCAACACGCCTCCTCCTTCATCCTTTGGTTGCCGAAGCTGCAACACCCATTCTTCTTCCTCCATTTCTACCGCCCAGACCTTCCTTCTCTTCTCTCCTTGCTGAAACTAATGACCCATATTGCGTTTTTGCAGGTAGTATAAGCTTGGAGTGCACCAACTGTGGAAGGGGTGTTGTCTACCCCTTCCCATCCGGCTGGCCCTACCTCCATCCGGCCTTCTTCTCCATTCCAGCACGCCATACTCGGAGCATCTTCATTCTGCCCTTCCAGCAAACCTGCAGTAAAGAGGTGTTTGCCAGCACCACCGAGGGATATCTTGGCATAGATTCCAGACAATTTCCGCTCCCCATCTACCCCTCCATTCGTCGGACGCTCAATTGAGGTATGTCTTTTCCGTTCTCCTTTCTTTTAGCATAAAAACCCAAGTGCGTGTGGTTTTGTTTTGTTTTATTTTCTAATTTCTATGATTGCTGTGCGTTTTTACTGTTTCAAACCTTAGTGTAGGTGTGTGTGTGCAGAAACCAGCACATTAGGAACCGTGTAGCATTTACTTTCTTTATATGTTTTTTAGATTTGAAAGATTCAAATGTCGATTTCTCATTTTTTCTGTTTTTCTGTTTATTGTCCAGCCATAGCATACATAGTTTGTGCATAAACCAGCACATTAGGAACCGTGTAGCATTTACTTTCTTTATATGTTTTTAGATTTGAAAGATTCAAATGTCGATTTCTCATTTTTTCTGTTTTTCTGTTTATTGTCCAGCCATAGCATACATAGTTTGTGCATAAACCAGCACAGTAGGTTGAGTATACGTTTTAAGGTCTGATTTTGTCTTTTAGTTTGCTTTTTGATTTATTGGATCATTGTGAATATAGATTTCTTTTGGTTTGTCTAAACCAGCTAGTTTAATTCTAGTCGGCTGTAGCATTTTATGTTAGAATATTAGTTTGATAGATTAGTTTAAGTTAGTTGAGTTGCTGTGTAAATTTAAGTAGTTTTAATATTGTAGCAGATTAGTTGTTGCTGAAATTCTGTTTTGTTTTGAGCTAGCCGATTTAGGCGTTTTAAATGTAAGGGTGATAACATGTAGATTATCTATTTTATAATTTTTTGTTTGATAAAACTAGTCAGATTAGTTGTAGTCAGTAGGTGCTTTCAATGCTGTAGTACTTTGCTAATTGAATGATTCATATAGCTTAGAAAATAATTGTATTCATTTAAATGTTCTTAGTTGATATTGGGAATGCATGTTATGTTTAGGTTAGATTGTTAATTCTGTTCCAGCAGGGCAGTATATTCATTTATTTGCTGTTAGTAATGTAGTTAAGATTAAATAAGTGTGTTAAGTCATGTAGTTAGTTTGGTTAGTGCATTAGCATTAGTTAGAATTAGGTTAGTATATAAACTAAATCGATAGTTAGTTTCATATCTAAATTTGCTTTTTCAAGGCTAATTAATTAGTTAGTTTGGATTAAGTAATTATATTAGGTTAGTTAATGACTGTAACTTAGTTTAAATTATATTTGTAGGTTAGTTTAAATTAGCCTAACCTAGCATTTTGTTCTAGCATTAATTTGTAGTTCTCATAGGTAACGTAGGTAGCTAATTTAGATTTTATTTTCTTAGCCTAACTAGTTATATTTTCTGTTATTTAGTTCATTTTAGAACTATGAATGATTGTAAGCATAGGTGCTTTATGCAATAGTGCAAGCTTTGTATTTGTTTAAATGAATAGTGCACTGAAGTAGTAATTCAGTTTTTGCATTGATTTCCACTTGTTACCCTACATGCAATCATCTGAGTTTTCTTGAAATTATTGTTCTATGCTATTCATTAGTGTGTTAAATGCGTACAAACCAAAAATCAATTTGTTAAGAGTTGATTTGGTTTGTCTTTTTAGCGTTCTGCAAGATTAGGTTTTACGCGATTTTAGATTTCGGGTCAAACGGTTCTATATTTTTTATCGAACTTGAAACACTTATATCCGGAGTTCCCAAATGAGTTTTTCAATTCCGTAAAGTCCGTCAGACTCTTGAGTCTGTCAGAAAGAGAACAAAAGAGAAATACTTAGAATCAGACTTAGTTTGCCCCTTCACACTTCCTGTTTGCGAAAACCTCTTTGAATTCAATTTTGCACTATTTAAGGACAAAATAGTCATTTGCTTAGCTGATTTTTGGTAGTTTTCAGTGTTTTCTAACATTTAGTAATAAACTAACAGTAGTTAGGCTAGTTAGGATTGATTTGCTTAGTTAGTTGAGTTAGAAATTGTAGTTTTAGTTTTCTTTGTTTATTAATCGTAGTTTAATTTAGTAATTAGTGCAGAAATAGTTAGAATATGTCTTATATTTAATTATTGATTGTTTACTGACTCTTTATTTTCATTGTTTTAGGTTGATGAGTTAGAAACAGATCTACAGGTGTATTTATAATGTGAACTGCAGATGCACATGTGGTGAAAAGACTAAACTACCCCTGTCGATCCGGAGAAGACTTAGCAACCATGTTTCTGTTGATTTTCATTTTTAGATTGTTATTTAATTAGAATTATAATATTAACATAGTTGTAAATAATTGTGATATTAATAAATTGATGTTTTAGATTTAATTCAGAATGTATCCCGTTCCCTGTGGATTTGACCCGTACTCGCCACATTCGTGGAAAGTCGGTTTTTATTATTTTTGGTTGACAATTTTCCAAATGATTTTAATGAAAATAATGTTTTAAAAATACCTTTGCAAAAATCTGATCAATATGCTTCAGCGGTTGGGAGTTAGAAGTACGTGCAGACCTGTACACGACCTGATATCACATTTGTTGTGGAAATGCTTGGTAGATATTAGTCAAATTTAGGTATTATACACAAGAAAGCAACAAAAAAGGTTATGCGATATTTGTAAGGAACGAAAGACTGCATATTGACCTACAGAAAAGTTGACCACCTAGAGGTTATTGGATACTCTGATGCGAACTTAAGAGGATGTCTCGATAGTAGAAAGTCTACTACTTGATACATTTTTCTACTAGCAGGTGGTGTTATCTCATAGAGAAGTGAAAAACAGTCTACAACTGTTGCTCATACCATTGAGACAAAATTTATTGCTCTATACGAGATTTCGTCTAAAGTCATTTGGATAAGAAACTTTATTATGGGTCTTGGGATTGTGGACTCTATTGAGAGACCACTAAAGAACTTTTGTGATAATGCCATGTCATTCTCCAATAGCAATAAGAGTTCAACCTTGTGTCGACATATGAAGTTAAAGTATTTTGTTATTAAAGAAAAGACTGAGAATCATATGATATGTGTTGATACAAATGGTACGAAAGAAATGGCTCAGATTCCCCTACTAAAAGGCTAACATCTGAATTGTATTCCCAACATGTAAAGGTGATAGGTCTATTTGTTTCCTTCTGATGTATGATAATACATTATGTGATCACATTTGTGAAAATGAATTAATTCTCTATGACTTTGTCTATTGTTGATTTTGCATGAAGGATCTTTTATTATGTTTAGAGAGAATAACAAAATAACAATATTAAAAAGACCAATAGAATGGGTTAGAGACCAACCTATTCATAAAAGTAATCTTAACATGCTAAAACACTGAAAATGAATTGTATTGTAGTATATGAAAATATAACATTTTATAAAGATATGATAATCCCCATGACTCATATGATTCATTCTTGTAATATCGGATAACATGTGAACCTACATGAAAAATTTAGTCGAGATAACAGTATAAACCTCAATTAAGTACTCTTTCAGTGTCAATGGGTCAAGTAGGAGAATGTTGGACATTTGGGTTTGGGTCCAACCCATAGTGTAACCCGATTTGACACTAATGAAGGGTTAGTGGACTGTTAATGGGTTGTTAGTGGGGTAGGAGTTACAAGAACGTGAAGGTGTTCACATTATGCAACCACTCCCTTACCCTCCACTATAAATATAGGGTTTGGCTACATGATGAGGGTAGCCTACAGTTAAAGCCTATTGCCCGTGTCCTCGTAATTCCCATTTGGGTTCAGGGTCCTGCTCACCATCGACTTAAAGGTCGGGCTCATCATGGGCATCGATAGAGTGAGGAGAATGCTGAGCACCCGCACTTCACATCGTCTATGGCGTCTATCGGTATGTGTCAATTATTGCATTCTGGTTCTATTTTAAACATACACCAACACTCTTTCCATGAAACACCCTCTTATGAGCTTATATATCATGCTGTGTCATCCCAACTTTGATATTCGACACTTTGTTTTATGTTCTTCAACTGAGAAAACAAAAAAACAACAATCATCTTGAGTGTTTAATATGGTGCAAGCTTGGACTAGATTTATCATATAAGAGTCACACATAGAGTTCTTAGGAATTTCTCTACAAGGGAAAATCTTGGGAGATTTTAGAAAAAGTTGTTTTTCTAAAAAAAAATCTCAATAAATTTGTAAAAAAAATATAAAAAACAAAAATACATATTATTTTATACTTCTAAACACTAAAAATTGTTTAACAAGAATAATCAAGCTGCTCTCAATATTAAAAATTTGGCATGATGTATCTAATATCCATTTCAGTATTTATAACTGTAATAATGCCCTTGTGAAGCAACTATTTGTAAAATTTGGCAGTCTTTTGGGGTTTGATAATCAATTCTAGAAAATGTTTAACTCATAGGTGATGCTCGGTTGGATCATTCAGAATCGCTTTATCAAGGGATTCTATTAGCCTAAAATCTCATGTTCAACCGAGAGATTTCAGGCAACCCGTATCCCGTCGAGTTTAGGCAACCCCGAATGTATACACAGTGTCTTTCTTTCCACACAAGCAGACTTCAGATTCCTAAAAAATAATTATACATTTTGATGTCAATCCTTAAATTCTTTGAACTCAAACAAAACCCAAAGTCATAAAAATAGCACTAGACAAAAAAATAGAACATGAAAATGAGATGAGAAGGGCCACCATCTGGTGACCTGAACATGAAAAATAGATGGGCATCAAAATGTATTTGGAAACCCCATTCCTCCTGCATCCCGACTTTCCCTCCCAAATCAAGTTTAAATCCCTAAGATCAGACTTAGAGAAAGAGAGAGAGAGGAATTTGAAGGGTGTGATTTGCAAAGGGGTCCGGCAGAGCTCAGGCCAAGGCAATTTGCAGGAAAGCCAGGCAAAGCTTGCAATTGAGGTTAATTTATTTTTGAGCTTTTGCATAAGTAGGAAATAACTGTGTCAAGCGGGGTCCTGTGTCAAAATGAAGGCCCAGGATCGAATCCCTCTGCCACATGAGGCGGCTGTTGTTCTGGTAGGGGCAACCTAACCCCAGCTTGCCTTGTAAAAAAAATAAGTAGGAAATAAATGTAAATATGCTACATCAACTACATTCAGGTTCAAGGGTTTATGAATAAACTCAGATCGACCGTGTATGTAGAGTGACCCTTTGCCATGCTGTTATCATCGCAAAATTTTTCCCTTCCCTGCGGGAGAGAGAGGAAATGCTTCTGCGAGTCAAACTTGACCAGAATTTGAAAATTGTTTTGAAATACTCACCTCCATTTTGAAATTGCGGGAAATATTCTGTGGAATGGGACTCGACCTATCAGTACGAGGTTCGACTGTTCCTGGTGCCTTTACCAGGGGTAATCGAACCAAGGACCAAATGTATGCTTGACTTAGCTGAATTATCAAAATTGTGTTCTATCTTAAATGCACAGAGAATTCAGGCATGTGCTATGGAACTTTGTAAAATGCAGATTGGAAAACATGATGTATGCTTATAAAATGTTTTGGAGTTGGAAAATGTTTCTAAGGCAAAAGATGGAAATCGATTTTTCAAAGAAACCCTGATAAAATTATTTAAAATCTCAAGAAAGTTTATAAAGGTTTGAGAAAATCATGAAAGAATGAGAATCCTGGGAAAATAGAAAGAATTCTTGAGAAAAAATAAACATTGAATGGAAAATATTCCAACTTTGAAAATCGTCTTTGGAAAATGATTGAAGACTTGTAGGAAAACGATTTTGAGAAAGGAAATCAAATCCTAGGAAATTGAAATTCTGGGAATCCGGGCCTTGAGGAATCGGAAATCAATTTTGACTCTGGAAAATGATGGAAAGTTTTCATTTGAAAAATTGGAAATGAGTTCTAAGACAAGAAATATTTTTGGGAAAATCAAGGAAAACTTAGCTTGGGAAAATCAATCTTTGAAAACATTTTCAAAGCATCTTGAGAAATCGATTTCCTTGAGATGGAGTGTTTACAGAAATGCACATGATTTTATGATGTGAACTATCCTGAATGAATAAATGTCTTTTTATGAAAACATTTTTTCAGGCAAATATGCAATTTTAAAATTAAACTAAGGTAAGGTTACCACATATTTCGACTATGGCCGTAAATATGCTTGTAATTTACTTAGTTAATTCTAAAATATTTTGTAAAAATTGAAGATATGCAGTGAATTTTGGAAGATAGCCTAAGAGTGTAGGCTCAGTGTGACTAGTAGAAAGATGCTGAATCTGGGTCTCATCCATATTCCGACTAGGGCCGTAAATATGGACTCCACTGAGTTCATCAACTCCCTAAGAGTTGGTGCACGTGCCATTTGTGTTCATACATAATGATTTTCTAAATAAAATGCATGAATCACATAATCAGGATATTACAGAAATTCAAACTATATGATATGCATCTTAATCTAAGAAGAAAAGTAAATCTCTTATTCCAAAGTTACATTACTACATCACTAAATAAAATGAAAGAAAATTACAGATTCCAGCTCCCCCCTTTGAATGTCCCTGCCAAGCTTGAAATGGGGTTAGCTCAAGTATGTGGGTTTTTCTAAGGTTTCCAATAATATCCTGAGATTATTGGATTGGGTTGGATATAAACCCGATTTTCATACTTTCTTGATATTTGAAATGATGCAAATGCAGGAAAATCAGGTAATAAATAGTTTAAAATTCGGAAATGTGTTCAAAATGACCGAAATACCCCTAATATTGAGCTTATACATTTAAAATCAAGGTTTTTAAGGAGTTTTGACAAAATTTGGGGATTTTAAAGTGCAAATGGAATCAAACGATGATGAAATGCATAATGACATGCTATTAAATATGATGGGACTGTAAAAATTAGAATTGACATTTGAAATTTGGCTAAAATAACGAATTTCGCTTGTTTTTTGCCCGGATCAGGGTCTCGCGGGAACCCTGATTTGATGATATGGTTAAACCGATCAACAAATGGTTCTCAAATCATGCCAAATTTGGCAGAGAGCATACCTCTACCTTTAGGAACAACATAAAATGATAAAATTTATGGAATGACATGGCCTAAATGCAAAATTTCAAATAAAACTCTAAAATAAGCAAATTTCGCATGTGGGTGCGAGCCAAACAGAGTATTTAATGCAATAATGCAGAAGTTCACCATAGAAATGTCTGATATTTTTCAAGCTGCTAAAGTACATGAAAATGAACATATTTGGATTTTACATCCCCGAGATTTGACCTACGTTGAGTTCAGTAGCAGAGATTTAGTTTTGACGGGACTAAAATCAATATGATCTGCTGTGAAAATAGATAAAAAATGATAATTGACCACCAAAACTTTCAAAAATTAAATGGGGAACTACCAACATACATATGAACAACTTTAATTTGTATGGATTTGGATTTTGACTAAGTGACTGAGAAATAAAAATACGACATTACACACATAAACCAGAAGAGCAGATATAAATACCAAAAGAAGAGACTGACATAAAAAATATGAAACTCGCATGCAGACTATTTTAAAATTTGCAAAATTTCTGAATCAAATAGGGGACATTTAGAACATAAAGTTCACTTTTTACAGATCTAGATTTAGAGCTATATTCAGAGAGAACCAATCGACTTAAGTCAATCCAGAATTTCAAAGACTCAAATTAGGCTCTGACACATGTCCCAAACTCTCAGATTTTTGTCAGGCATAAAAAAAATTTATAAAAATTTGATAAAATCAGGTTGAATAATAGACTTAATCTTGAGTTCACCGTATTTTTAGGATTTGCAATCGGATCTCCCATGAGGGAGATATAGATTTTACAAATTGAAACTCAATGCTCTAAATGTTTCCCGAGTCATAAAATTCGACTTGGCATTTCTAATTTTGAATGAAATATATGAACTCAAACAATTCCGATTTTTTTGCAGATTATCAAGGACCGCTATACGCACATAATATGATTTCTTTGGCATTTTTGGAGAAAAATAAAAACATAAAATAATGTGTGGACTGACTGCTAAAAACAGAGAATTACTGAAATGAAACAAAATTGAAATAAACACTAAATACTACCTAATTAACTTCTAAAATAAGCTAAATTGATGAAATAAAATATGAATTAAATCTAATTAATGCATGAATACGGGAAAATCATCAAGGAAGCATGATCATACTTAATATATGTCATTTTATGGGAATGGTTCGATCCATTATTTGGATGAACCCTTTCTTTAAAACGAAAAATCCGTGGGATTCAGTATGTAAATTGAAACAAGAACAATATTTCCATAGAATCAACTCGAATGGGAGCTCACCTTGTGTTCTTTTGTTGTTTTGGAACTTCAAAAATGGGCGGTTATGGATGGCTTCTCTCGCTTTTCGAACCGAGCTTCGGAATGCATGTGGAAATCGACCTCTGCTCCTAGGTCGAGTTTGGAATGGTGTGAGCCAGGTCGACACTTCAAGGTACTGTCCCAGATGGGGCGTGAACTCAGAGGAGGAAAAGGAAAAAAATGGAATTTCGGGTTGAGATTCAGATCCAAAAAGAGCTCCCCTCTAGCTAGGCATGGGCTAGGGTATTTTTAAACTTTTTGGAGAGTTTTGAAATTCAAACAGAATGAATCTGAACCCTCCATGTGGCGCCATCTCAGAGGATGCTACTTTGGATTTTTTTGAAATAAATAAAATACAAATTTTGCAAATAAGACACCTCAGCAGAATTTGAAATTTTTTGAAATAAGGTTGGCTTGATTTTCTCTGCAAGAGCTTCCCATGTGATGCCACCTATGTGTGGGCCCACATTGAGATTTGCTTTTTCTGGAGGAAGTAGAGATGTACATGTGGCATCAACTCAGGGTGGTTCTACACTGCCATGTGTCAGAGGGAAGGAGCAAAGGAAACATATGGCGCTACCTTAAAGGTTTTTGAATTTTGGTTTCTGCTTTTTTTTTTCCTAAAATCAAGCTGCAGAGCTATTTTTGAGGAGAGCCCTTTTCAGAAATGGTGCCTCCTCAAGGGGGGATGATTTTGCCTTTTTTGGATAGTTTAAAATTCAAACCTTTGTTGGCTCTGGAGGAATGGAGGACGACCATGTGGCGCCACCTTAGAGCTTATTTGAAATTCAAATTTGTTTGGTTCTGGAGGAATGGGGGATGGCCATGTGGCACCACCTCAGAGTAGCCTCACAGTGCCATGTGGCAAGTGAGAGAAACAAAGGGAATGGACATGTGACACGTGGCATGAAATAAAGAAGATGACTGAAGACACGTGGTGTCTCCTTAAAGAGGTCCCACACTGACACATGTCAAAAAGTAAAAAGGAGGAAAATGTAGGGAGGACAAGTGGCAACTAGGGAGGACAAGTGGCAACTAATGGAGGTGCAGGGAGGAAGACATGTGGCGTCACCTGAGGGTGACCTCACACTGACACATGGCAGAGAAATAAAAGCACCAAGAAAAGAGAGGCCATATGGCGTCATCTCAGAGTGACTCCATACTGCCAAATGACGCAGAACTAAAAGGGAAGGCAAATGACACGTGGTAGAAGGTGGAAGGAGAGAGAAGTGGGACATGTGGCATCACCTCAGGGCGACCCCACATTGCCAAATGGCAGAGAATAAAAGGAGAGAGATGAAGCACCAAATGGCGCCACCTCAAAGACAAGGCTCCTATATTTTTGGGTTTTTTGAAATTCAAGTTTTACAAAAGGAAGGCCTATGTGGTGCCACCTCAAGGTGGACCCCACATCGCTTCTTTATTGAAATAAAAGCAAGAAAGTAAAACCTCTTTTTGGTTTTTTCATAACAACCTAGACTAACTGGCAATTAAGAAATACTTCGCCTAATTGTGGAAATTTTGAAAAGAGGTGGCCCCTATGGGATGATTTTATAAAAGAATGGTTTTTGGAATTGCTCATAAAAGGGTAAAATTTGGGATAGAATTGCTAAATTTGAAGCTTCGTCCACTTCTTCAGGCAGAGCCGGTCCAGTTGAGAAAATTTGGAAATTAATATTAAAACTATCCAGATCATTTTCCTGAGAAAACTTTTCACAATCTAAGGTTCTGGGGTTTAAATGAGAGAAATTGGCAATTTTGATGACCCAGGGTTTTGAAATCAATTTTGAAAAGAGTTGAAATTCGAATCTGGATTAAAAATTTTAAAATCGAGAGTTCTAGATCTCAAAATGACATGTTGTGCAGTGAAATGATATGAAATGCTCATGCGATGATATGCAAAGACATGTCTTATGAAATGCAATCCTGAACCAGGAATTGGAGATTCCAGTCTCCTCTCAGGAATAAAACTTTGAAAATCTGAGCTAAAACTGAGAAATTTTGAGAGTTGCAGATGAAATTTAAACTTTTGCAAGTTTCAGGCTCAAAAAATGACCATTTTACCCTCCAATGATCTCAGGGGATGATTTACGATGTTTGGTGGAAATGTCGGGGAGATGAGTGAAAATTTGGGGTGTTTACAGATGCCCCTCTTTGCTACTAAGTCGACTTGTGGCTGAGCTTAGTGGCAAAGAAAACACATCAAATTTGGGCTATATAAAATGCCCCAGTTAGAAGGATCTGACCAGGTATGAGAAAATTGACCCTGATGAAGATGGTAGTTATGAAATGGAAAATGAAGAAGAAAGATTCACTCTACGAGAGTGAAGTTTGGGTTTTGCCCTTATCCTGGATAGGACGAAAATACCTCGTATGGAATGAAGCTCAGGTTTTAACCCTTGACCTGATTGGGGAATGGAATACCTCATCAAAAGAGGCCCAGGTTTATACCCTTAACCTGATCGGGCAGAAATGAAATACCTCATCAAATTGAGGCTCAGGTTTATACCCTTAACTTGATCGGGCGGAAATGAAATACCTCATCAGAATGAGGCTCAAGTTTATACCCTTAACTTGATCGGGCATAAATGAAATACCTCATCAGAATGAGGCTCAGGTTTGTACCCTTAACTTGATCGGGCGTAAATGAAATACCTCATCAAAATGAGACTCAGGTTTATACCCTTAACCTGATTGGGAAAAAATGAAATACCTCATCAGAATGAGGCTCAAGTTTATACCCTTAACTTGATCGGGCGGAAATAAATAGAATCCTTAAAGGAAAAGACCATGATGGAACCTTCGGATTTTGCACAATAAATTCGACAGGGGTTTTTGCAAAAGAAAGAAAAATGGGGTCCCTAAAGCTTGAAAAGGGATTGATCTTGGGCTCCTCATTTCTGAGACTAAATCAGCTTTTAAAATTTCCTTTTGCGATAAAATAATTGGGGGTTCGACCTCGAACCAGAATTGAACTGTCTATGGTGGGACAATGGGGACACAGGGAAGTGTGCGAATCTGAGAGCCCGGGCGCTCAGATTATACAAGAAGGGAAGGAATCTTGAAAACTCTTGTTATCAAGTCCTAAAGAGGGATTGAAAATGGTGTCAGAATGTATCAAGAATGGACATCAAGCTCTCACTTCATGTCAGGATAGCTAGAAAATACTGCCAAAATATTGGAAATTTTGTTATTGATTCAAAGTATTTGAAAATGATACATATTGTTGCAAAAATATTCCTTCTTTGCTACCTGAAGTATTACCTCCAAACGGGATTGACTTCATAGAATCAAGATTTAGAATCCAAATTGCTTGCGATTGACCTTCTTCAAGGAAGCTATCAATTTCCTTGATATGAGCAGGAAAGAATTAATATTATGAAAGCAATTGGTGAAAGAATATTGATAATAGAATTTCACAAAATTAAAGAAGATTCTTGATAGATTTGGCAGTTTGATATCTCAGGAGGCTTCTCTCATGATAATCTTTCTGCACTCTTTTGAGCTCTCTTGGGCTTCGGGGGAGTTTATTACATCATCCTTCATTTTGGAGATGTCGTGACTTTTCTTTCTTTCTTTTTCCTCTCCCTCTCTTCTTTTGGAAGGGTACGTCACACACTCCTTCAACTTGGAGATGTTTTGATCCTTCTTTGCCTCAGGGATTATATTGACGATATTGGCTCATTGGTTGGAGATCTCTGGATGATAGTAGAAATTAAATATCTTTTAGGGATTGTCAGGAGGTTCATCGCATCCACCTTCAACTTGATAGTGCTTTGGACTTTCTCTGGAAGGATCTGTCACAAACTCTTTCATCTTGGAGATGATTCAAATCTTCTTTGACCCCGAGGGTCTAACTCGCATAATTTGTCTTCATCTTGACGAAAATTGAGAGATCCCGTTTGCGGATATTTAATTGTAGCTTAGGTGATTTGAGGAGACAAGGCTTGGGTGAATTCTCTCTTTTCCTAGCGTTCAGGATGTTTCCACTGCCTCATTTTTACAAGAATGGTCTTTAAAGATGTGCCATAGCTATGACCAATATTAATCGCTCATGGCTTTGCAATAATATTGAACCTTCTTTGTTGGACATATCGAGGATTTAACCTTCATCCTTTTGGCTGGCCAATAGAAAGAATTTGAATTTTGAATCCTTCTTCGCAAAAGCTTCGCTCTTTTGGAAGTAATGCTGAAGGTAAACTGAGGTAAAGATTTGTGCAATGAAGATTTTGAAATCAACAGGTAATTGATTGACAAATTGGCAAAGTGTTCTTGAAATCCTTGGTGAAAGAGGGCATTTGAAGTCTGGCTTAATGCATCCATGATGAAAATTATCCTCTCCTTTCCCCAAAGGAGAAGACTCAGGCTTAGCCCTTACCTGAATGGAAAATGGAAATTACTCCTCTCTTCCCTAAAGAGGAGGTGTTTGCAAAACGAACTTTCGAAGAGAAATTAAGCTTTCGTCAAAGCTCCATAATATTATGCTTCTCTTATGGAAAGGGGGTTGATAGTAGTGAGGTCGGTAAATAGGGTCATGAAGGAACGAGTCCATCACACTCTCCTTAAAAAGAGGGTCCTCCGTGACGAAAACAGCCTAGTATAAGAATTGGGGGGGGGGGGGGCACAAGGAAAGCGAGTCTTCGTCGAGCCTCTCCCTATAAAGGGGTTCCTTGTATGAAATTGGAAATTGTTTTGCAAACGGTTCACAAAGACACGAGTCCCTTCAAACTCTCCCTGAAAAAGGGCTAAGTGAATGAATTGGATAGCATGCGAGAAGAACGAGCTCCCTCGAACTCTCCCTAAAAAGGGTCTCTTGTAAGAGAGAATGATTGAAATTTGGATATTGAGCCAATAGGCGGAATGAATGCGACCATGATTAGCAAAAGTGACCCGCAGGTCGAGAATGATTGAGATAGAATTGGTAACCCGAAGGTTTAAAATTGGATGACCTAACGGTCAAAATTGAGAATTGGTTGACCCAATGGTTAAAATTGTGTGACCCGGAAGTCAAAATTGGAAATTGAAAATTGAGAGTTGGAAATTGGGTGACCCAAAGGTCAAAATTGGAAATTGGATGACCTGAAGGTCGAAATTGGGAATTGAATTTTGATGAGAGGTTCGTACGAAGACCAAACCTAGAAGATCGACTGATGTGATTGATGGGATACTAACACAAAGTTAGATTTTGAAAGAATACCAGTATAGGCATTGGGTTTTACAAAATGTAACCGTTCAGTCACTGGATTTTAGAAATGTGCTAGTATGAGCATTGAATTTTTTGAAAATATGCCAGTTCTAGCACTGGGTTTTGAAAAATGTACCAGTTCGAGCATTGGATTTTGAAAATGTACCAGTTCGTGCACTGGATTTTGGAAATGTACCAGTTCGAGCACTGAATTTCAGAAATATCCTAGTTCGAGCACTGGATTTTTTAAAATGTACCAATTCGAGCACTAGATTTTTGAAAATGTACCAGTTCGAGCACTGGATTTTTGAAATTGTACCAGTTTGAGTACTGGATTTTGAAAATGTACCAGTTCAAGCACTGGATTTTGGTAATATGCCAGTACGTGCACTGGATTTTGAAATAGTACCAGTTCGAGTACTGGATTTTGAAAATATACCAGTTCAAGCACTGGATTTTGAAAATATACCAGTTCGAGCACTAAATTTTGAAAATATACCAGTTTGAGCACTGAATTTTTGATTCAGTGCTAATGACTATCTTTTAATTTTGAATAACAATTGGGAATTGTGATGAGACTATTTGCTGAAATCTCAATACTGACCAAATTGATATTAATGCAGTTGAATGCAAATTGATGCACATGGGTGCACAAGTGTGTAAAATGAGAGATTTATTTATCCTGCCTGCATACAGGAAAAAAAAAATTAAAAATGCCCCAGTGTAACTAGAGAAGGAAAGTTTGATCCTTATTGAAGGAAATAGGAAGATTACAAAGGAAGAATATATGCTTCAAGTATAGAACTTTTTCAAGTGTCGAGCATTAATGGGATCTGGTAATTCTACCCCATCGACATTGATGAACCGATATGAGTTGCAGGGTAATGCTTCTTTGATGACATAGGGACCTTTCCAATTTGGTGACCATTTCCCGTCGGGATGATGCTTGAGATAAGTTATGGATCGAAGTACTAAATCATTAACTTTGAATCTCCTTTCGATGATAGACTTCGTGTATTGCCTGGCTATTCTTTGACGATAGGATTGAGCATGCTCTGCTGCTTTTAGCCTTCTCTCATCGAGCAAGTCTAACTGTACCAGTCGCTGCTGCTGGTATTGATCAAGAGGTAATTCTAGAAAAGATGCAAATTTCAAAGCGGGCTTCTGAATATGTAGAGGCAATACTACTTCGGTTCCATAGACCAGTTCTGGTGGAATAACATTTGTTGGAGTGCGAATGGTGGTCCTGTAGGCCCATAGTGCATCGTGGATCTTCTCATGCCAGTCACGGCCTGTTTCTACAGTTCGCTCCAAGATACGAATTAATATCTTGTTGGTAGCTTCTGCCTGACCATTCCCTTAAGGATAATCTGGAGCGGAGAAATGATGATGAACTTTGAACTTTGAGCAGAATGTCTTCATTCTTTCGTTCTTGAAATGACTGTCATTATCCGACACGATATCATGTGGTATGCCAAATCGACAAAGGATGCTCTTGTGGATGAATGAGACCACATGTCGTCCTTCTATTGTGCAGAGAGTGATAGCTTCTACCCACTTGGTGAAATATTCTGTTGCGGCAAGAAAGTATTTGTGGCCATTTGAAATAGAAGGAGTGATGGGACCTACGACTTCAAAGGCCCACACAGAGAACGGTCATGGAGAGACAACAGATTGCAAATATGTTGTCGATGCATGAATATAGGGTGCATGTATCTGACATTGAACACACTTTTTTACAAGATGGTAACAATCTTGCTGCATAGTCTTTCAGTAGTAACCTGCTCGGATGATTTGCTTGACAATGGTTTGGTAGCCGACGTGGCCACCTCAAATGCCTTTGTGTGCCTCCCGCACGACTTCTTTGGCTTCATATTCGTCTTTGTCTAAGCATCTAGAATACTCGAAACTGAATCCACGACGATAGAGGATGTTTGCCAGAATGAAATACCGGGTAGACATATGCTGGATTGCTCGTTGCTCTTTCTTTGAGAGTTCTGAAGAAAATTCACCGGTTTCTATAAAGTTCTTGATGTTGTAATACCAAGGCTTCTTCTTTTGCTCAGCTTGGTTTACTTGTTCTGTTGGAAGGAAGGTAGGTTGGTCAAGTCTACCAATTTCAAAGAAGCGACAAGATTCTTCACTTTTGAATGCCATAATGGAGCCCAGATTGGTTAGGCTATCAACCACTTGATTGAAATCTCTCTTGATATGGAAGAGCTGAAATTCTTCAAAATTGTTGGCAAGAGCTGAGCCAATCTTTTGATAGGGAAGCAGTTTAAACTTAATTGACAACTAAAAGCGAGTCGCCATAGGCATGCACTCCTTTGACATTGAAGTCTAGTAGAATCTTTAGACCTTGAATTAGAGATTCATACTCGGCCATATTGTGGGTGCATGAAAAATTGAGCTTAAGAGAAAAGGGAATCATCTCCTTCTCAGGAGTGATTAATAAGATCCCAATGCCTATTCCAGCCATATTCTTGGAACCATCAAAAAATAAATTCCAGACTGGAGATTGCTGGATATTGCATATTTGCTCATCAAGGAAGTCATCTTCGACTTTCACTTCTTCTGCTAAAGGAAAATCTGCCAATTGATTTGCAATGGCTTGACCTTTGATTTATTGCTGTGAGACATATTCTAAGTCATACTGCATTAGTAAGACTTGTCATTTGGCGATCCGTCCACTGAGAAAAGGTTGTTCTAGGATATACTTGAGAGGATTGAGTTTGGACAAGATTTTGACTTCAGATGCCAGCAGGTAGTGTCTTAGTTTCTGACATATCCATACCAGAGCTAGGCATGTCTTCTCTATTTGGGAGTATTTCTTTTCATAGTCTATGAAAGTCTTACTTATATGGTAAATGGCATGCTCAATCAGTCTACCTTCTTCGTATTGTACCAAGAATCCGCCGCATGCGACTTGATTAACTGAGATGTATAACAAAAGGAGTTTTACCAATTCTGGCAGTTTCAGGATGAAAGAATTGAGGAGATATCTTTTGATATGATCGAATGATTGTTGACATTTTGGTTCCCATTCGAACTTCACTCTTTTTTTGAGTAAATGATTGAAAGGCTCACATCTCATTGCCAAGTTGGATATACATCGCTGGATTGATTGCATGCGTCCCTGAAGGCTACACAATTCTTTAAGATTAGTTGGGGGTGGCATATCAATGATGGCCTTTGCTTTAGTTGGGTCTACTTCTATTCTCTTTTTGCTGATCAGAAAACCCAACAGTTTGCCTGATTCAACTCCGAAGACGCACTTCTGAGGGTTGAGTCTCAGCTTATAGAGAATGAGTCACTTAAAAATTTGATCAAGAGCTTCGATATGATCTTCTTCCTCTTTAGATTTTACGAGGATATCATCAACATACACATCCATGATTTTGCGCATTTGATCATGAAAAATAACGGCCATTGCTCGTTGACATGTTGCTCCAGCATTCTTGAGTCCAAACGGCATAACGGTATAACAAAAAGTGCCCCAAGGCGTAGTGAAGGAAGTTTTTGATTGGTCGTGGGCAGCCAACTTAATCTGATTATAGCTGGAATATCTATCCATAAAAGAGAACATGCATGCCCTGCCGTGCTGTCGATCAAAAGATCGACATTTGGAAGTGGATAATTATCCTTCGAAGTTTCTTTGTTGAGGTCTCTGAAGTCTATACAAATCCTCACTTTGCCATTTTTCTTTGGAACAACGACAATATTGGCTAACCAATCTGGGTAGTCAATAGTTCGAATGAATCCTGCTTTGAGCAAGTCTTCGAGTCCTTCTTTGACTTGTTGTTCTATTCTGGGATCCATTTTCCTCAGTTTCTGCTTGACTGGCTTAACACCTAGCTTCAAAATGAGGCGGTGTTCGACTAATTTGGGATCTAAGCCCAGCATATCTTCATATGTCCATGCGAATACTTCTTCATGTTGTCTAAGAAAATTGGTGAGCCTTTCCTTCTCTTCCAAACTCAGACTGATGCCAATTTTGAGAATCTTGGGATTGTCTTCTGAACCGATGTTGACATCCTCAGTCGGATCTTGGACTACAGTGAATGGTTTATCCTGCTTCTGAACTAAGGCGAATTTTGGCAATTCTTGAAGAGACTGATCAAATTCTACATACTCATCTGACTACTTTGTAAATTTGCCATCTTATGTGCTGGCTTTGACTCGGTGAATTGCTGCTGACTTCTGGAAAGCCTTAGGATTGAGAACGAGCTTCTTGATTGCTCGGGAATGCATTCTGAAATTTGGAGAAGAAACTTAATTCAGGGGAAATCGCCCATCATAATACAAATAGCATTTGAAAAGAGTCACGAATGAAATTGTAAAATGAGGAGATAGATGACATCCAGATAGACAAAGAAACTTGGAATTTTATTGATTTTGAATTGATCAAAGACATTGATAGAATGAGACATTTATTTTAAAAAGAATAGAAAGGAAATACAAAAAATGATTCTCAATGTGCCCCCTTAACAAAAACAGTCTTCTTTGGTGAGTTTTTGCCCGAAAATCCTAAATCATTGGTTCAATGTGACCATCTTCATTTTTGCCCAATCCCTTGAAAGGTTGGTAGCCATGCTTCAGGAGTAAATCAAAACCTTTCTTGAATTTCATGCACTGAGAAAATAATGAGTGGTCTCTGAGAGTGTTGTAGTCGAGTCGACCTCCAATCTTGAAGAACTGAGGACCTCTCCATTGGGTCATGGCCACAGTATGCATGGATGGCTCTAGTGTCTGGAGTATTTCTAGACTCTCTCCGAGACTGACTTCTTCTCTTTCCCTGATGCTAGGGATATCTGCAGTGAACGCGAACCTAGGAATCATGGGTCGTGGGAGCCTTTCTTTTGGGTCCTCTCCTAACACAATTGTGATCATCCCACCTTTGGACCACTTTATACACTGATGAAGAGTGGAAGGCATTGCATTTGTATTGTGGATTCAGGGTCTTCCGAGAAGCAGATTATAGGTGGGTGGCACATTGACCACATGAAAGAGCACCGAATGCACTGAGTAATTGATAAAGACCTCCAGGAAGATATTTCCTTTTGTTGTTTGACCATGGTTGTCAAATCCATAAATGGTTATGGGATCTGGAATATACTCTTCTTCTTTGATGCCTAGCGCCTTTGTTGTCATCTCGGGACATATATTGAGGCTACTGCCTCCATCGACTAGTACATGAGGTACTGTCATTCCCGTTTCTCGAATGACGATGTATAGGGCATTGTTATGGAAAGTGTGAGGCTTTGGAAGGTCTTCATCTGAGAAGGTGATTGGCGCATTTGTCATGGCTGAATTTACAATTTGAGCCATGTCTTCAGGCGTGGTACTAGGCTTAACTTTAATCTTCGTAAGCAAATCATCCAGAACTTGTTGGTGCTTGCAAGAGTTTTTAGCTAACTCCAAAATTGAAACATTGAACAAAGCAATTAATGGCTTTTGAGTTGACATTTCTCCCTTTTTTGGCATGGGCTTGATGAACTGATTAAGGAATTCGGGAATTCCTTTTACTTTCTTAGGGGATGTCCTTATAGTTTCTTCAGATACTTTCAGCTTGCCAAATGTTGAAATTATATCCATCTTCTTAGTGGTTGGGGGTGCTTGTCGTAGCACCAAAACCTAGTGTCGAATTTGCAGATCTTGAATAGAACACGGTTTGATGTGTTCTTGAGGCTAGAATGGTTGTTCAGTGATTACTGTCGTGGTGTGCGGAAGAAATGGTTGATTTAGAATGTCCATCTTCTCATTTTCAACTCCTTCCATCAAGAGATTCTTGTCGATGTAATCCTGAACAATATTTTTTAGAACGAAGCAGTTCTCAGTGTTGTGTCCCACTGTCCGATGAAACTTGCAGAATTGGTCTTTCCACTTTCCCATTGGCACAGGGGGATCAACCAGTCTAGGCAACTTGATCATCTCTTTTGATAGCATATATTCGAGCACCTCTTTGAGTGATTGGTCAAAAGGGGTGAATTTTTTGTTGTAGCTCCATCCTTCATGCCTAACTTTCTGCTTTGGTTCTGGTTCTGGCTCTGGCTGAAACTTGTTGTATTGGGGAGCAGGCTTTCCTTTCGGCTCACTGTGAACACCCCAAAATTTTCAAAGGTTTGTAAAAATGACCTTTTTGCCTCTGGCCCCATTTTCTGAGAAAATCAAAGCTAATTTTCAGTTGTTCTTCAGATTTTCTGGATCAAATTCCATTCAAACTCGATTCCAGGTCCGGATCCAGGGTTCAAAATCCAAATCTGAGCTTCATTATCCAAATTTTCAAAATAAAAATTCAAAATACCAAAAATAACCTTTTGAAAAGCTCAGGCAGTCCATCCGGTATCCGTTTGGATCCATCGTGTTATATTCCTCGATTTGACATTCAAAACTCGAATATTTTCTCAAAACTTGGGTCCTAACCCTTTTTTTAAAGAAATCAAACCCAAATTTCTTAGAAAACCCTTCTCCTTGTAAATATTTCTGAAAAATTATAAAAATGACTTTTAAATCCCTTGTTTTTCTTAGTTTCATAACTTTATATACTAAAATAAACAAAAAGAATAAAAAAAATCAAAAAGAAAAGAAAAATATGAAAAATTGATAGAGTAAGCCTTTTTATAAAAATCATTTTATATATAAAAAAAAACTCTTTTAGCAATTTCTCTTAAAAAGAGCCACCCCTTTTATTTTCTAATTTTTTTTTCAAAGGTTTTGAAATTTTCTCCTTCTCGAGACTTTCTTTCCCCTTTTATAAAAATACACAAGGGGAAGAGGGGTCGACCACCGCCTCTTCACCCCCGCACCCCTCTTCCCCTCACTGAAGCCTTTCGACGTCTTCACCCCATCGCAGTGGATCTTCCTCTTTTCCCTTTCGGCTTCTTCTTCCCCCTCTTATTACTTCTTTTCTCTGATTTTCCCCATCGCTGAAGGGAGCGTTCAACTGCAACAAGACCACAAATCTCCATCCTATCGTAAGAACTTCCAGCAACCGTTTGAGTGAACCTCCACTCTCTCGATCTTCCCCAACCAACTGAAGGAAGTTGGTCATCTCTACCACATCCAGAGGCAATATCCCCTTTTATCCCTCAATTCCCTCTTCCTGTGCTTCTGGCTAGATGTCCTAATCGAAAGGGGTTCTCACCCCGATTTATCAAATCATGATAGGTAAGTATCATCCTCGCCTCTCATTTTTTATTTTATGTAAGATTTGTTTTTTTATTTATCACAGTCCTCTTCTCGATTTTGTTTACATTTTTTTTTGTTTTACCGTAATGCCTCCAAGGTATGATCGACCTGCATATAGCAGATCAACCCACCTACGGCTACAAACAACGGAGAAGATTTGATCTGACACATTTCCCTTCAATTTTCTTTTATTTCATACTTTTATATGATTGCCAATTGGTATTTTATTTCATTACTGATTTTCCTTTCTTGTTTCATTACACTTGTATCTGATTTCTGATGCAATGCCTTTCATTTTTTTTTACTTTTCTTTTATTTTGTTATTTCCCTTCATTTCTTTCATCTTCGCCCTCTCTCTCTTTTCTCTGTTGTTTTTGTTTTCTTTTAAAATTTCTTGTTCATCACCCTCATTAAAGGCACTTCTCGTGTTACTGCTTTGCCTATAGTAATGTCAGTTCACCTATGTGTAAAATCAACGGAATCCGATATTCCAATATTCCTTTCCTTTTTTTTTTTGCAATTTATTTGTTAATTTCCTTTTGTTTTGTCTTAAAGATCTAATTGCGTTGCTTAATATCCAATATACTTGTGCAGTTCCTCATCGATCATTCATTCATACCCTCTGTTTTAAAAGAAATTCTGAATCATACTTGATGAATCCATTTATATTTTTGACTTGCCTGTTTCTTTCGTTGTATAGCATGGCTTCTTTTATGTGCTTATTCCTTTTCATGTCTTTCCATCTTTTTTTTATTTTATGCAACTGGTTGTGGTAAAAACATCGTTTAGAATCACTCTGGTTGATGCTCCCTGCGGATGGTAAAAGCCTTGTTCCCTCAGCATTTCCATATCCATTTATATGTACATCACTTTGTCTTTTTTTTTTTTTTGAAGTCTGAAAGAGAAGCAGGAAGGTTATATTGATATTAGGGAGGGCTTGAATCATGTTTGCCTTACTAACATCAATATGAAGGTCAGTTCTTGAAGACAGGCGACTCTACCCAAATTAGGGTATAAATTGGTGATTATAGGGGCTTTTGTTGTTCCCCTTTGCCGTCAAAACACGAAGGTAGCAGAGGTCAATATAAGGTCCACCACAAAACAACAAATCCCATCTAATAAGTTGGAAGGTTTGGGTGTTTTTCATCAGCCTATGGTCGTTGTGACCCTCGTGCGTTCGCAACAGGTATTATTTGGCACCCTTAGCTTCAGTCCCATTCGGTATTTTATCTTCCCTCAAATTCTGATCTAGCCAAATAGATTTGTTGGGTACCACTCGATTCCTTGAGTGCCTAGGCAGCGGGAATTGGTCCACTAATTATAAAATGGGATGATCCGATATTGAAGGTCGATCTGCTACTTAGTTGACATATTAAATCTGAAGGATCAACATGCACGATTAATTCATTGTAAATTTCCATTTCAATTGTTGCAGATTTCTGTTTCATCTACTAATAAAACTTTAACTGCTGGTAATGTCTGCTAACTATTATGGTAAGAAGGATCATGTTCTGATAGTTGGATGCCCTACTTATTTTTGTTAATCTGTGGTTTCACGCTGGTTTTGGGCTTGTGCTGTCAAGCTCGACCATCCTGTATAGTTCAATTAATCCCACCCTATTCTTCTAATGGCTCCTAGTTTGTATTTCCATTTTCTACTGTTTTTTTTATTCTAATTTCTTGTTCACGTATTTCTGGGAATTTGATTTCTAATTTGATTAGTCATTATATTTTGATCTTCATTGTAATTTCCATCTTATGGCATATGTCTTGCATATTAATCGTTGGCTATGTTCTTCATACATCGACATTTGGTGGTCCCTATACTTAATGATACGACAACTACAGTTGTTAGTCATACTATTTGAAGACCCCAACCTGATGAAGCTTTCCATCACTAATAGGGTTAAATCTCTATACCTGCTGATAATTGAATTGAAGATGAATCTGGTCAATCCAAGATGAATGTACATCGTGACCTCTCTGTTTTGTTGAGATTATTGCTACTGTTTTGATTTGTTAATTCTTCCAGATTTTTTTTTTTTATGATGCAATTCCAAGCTGACTGTGGGAAAATGACTTACTGTGTATTAAGTATTCAAGACCGATTTATCATGCTTAACAATGCTTAATCCACAGGTAAGTTCAACTTTCAACGATTTAAAATCAAATCAGTTGAGTATGTGTATCCTCTTATGGTTTTAGATCTACCTGGAATAGCGATCCTACCCAACGCACCGAGAGGTTCAGATAGTTTCATCATAAGACCATGGTATGTAATATATTTCTGCTTTTCCTTTTTGATTTATCATTCTCTTTACCGATTCTTGAGTCTTAAAGCAGAATGATAGAATTAGTTTTGCCTCACTTGTGAGAATTCCTGTATTTAGAATGATAGAATTAGAGGCAATGACCTGTTATGTCAATCTCACTGAATCTTTATCAAGGACCCTGGAGGCTGAAGAAAAGCAATTGACATTACTTGTAACATACTCTCGTTTGTTGAATTTTGAGATTATTCTGTGAATTTATACACAGCAAACCACCTGTACATATCAGCACTAATGTACCATGGATGTGTATTTTCTATGACATTGTCTGCCTTGACGTGGTCTTCGTTCCCCATCTCTCACACTTACACAACACATTCACTATGCTTATCTCATTGCATTCTACTCAATGTATGTCACCTGCATGTTAGCTAGCTGCACATAAAACCTACTGTGTGTGTATTACGCTGTGTTGTTTTGTGGCATGCTACTATTGTATACTAGCACATCATCTGTATGTTATCTTATTCACCATTATCATTTCGTGTGTGTCAGTCTAAATATGCACATACATATATGTATATCTTCCATTTTGTTTATACCTATATCAATTGATTCAATCCAGGATCAGGTGTTGAGTCTTAAACTCAGCATCAACAACATCTAGTACTTGCATTTGCACGCCACTTTCTTCACTTTCTACTAGCACATGTACAATTGGCACGCAACATTTGCATGCCACTTTCTTCACTTTCTGCACCAATTCACTGCTGCCCACCTTTGTAAAACACATTTGCTGCAATTACAGCAAATGCTTCCCCACCCGTGTTATGTTCCATTTACAGCAGTTTGACATCCGTTGTAGCAGAGTAATACCCACCTACTGACTGTGCATTACAGCTCCAACAATCCTTGCTGTCACCACTGCCACAAACCAGCACCATCTTCTATTAGTAGGAGTCGGTTCACTGATGAACTAGTCTTCACAAAAACCACCATTACAGTCCATTCTAATACCCACTATGTGCCAACCCTGCACATTTCCAACAGTAACACCTTGTATTGGTTGCATCCCTGTATTGACACCTTATACATGTGTGCATCATTGTAACACTCATACTAACCCCAATTCTCATCTTTCTTATTTCACAAGGTATTGTATATCATATATGTATATATATACATATATATACATACAGATAGGCATATATGTATATATACATAGACATGTATATAAGTATATATATATATGTCATCTTCTACTTTTCCATCATAAATATCTTGGCATGTGAGCAGCTCTGTTATCATCGCAAAATTTTTCCCCTCCCTCGCGAGAGAGAAACGAATTTGCGAGTCAAACTCGACCAAAGTTTTGAAAATTGTTTTGAAAATTTACTCGCCTCCGTTTTGAAAATTTGCGGGAAAATTCCATGGAATGGGATCTGCCTGTCGGTACGAGGTTCAACCGTTCCTAGCGCCTTTACCAGGGGTAATTGAACCAAGGACCAATTATGTGCTTTAACTTGACTCAAATATCTAAATTATGCTCTATTTTTCCTAGAATGCATAAAAAATCAGGCTTGTGCTATGGAATTTTGAAAAATGCAAGTTTGAGAAAATATGATGTTTGCTTTGGAAACTTGAAATGCATTTGGAAAAGTGCTTGAAAATTGAATTCCTGGGAAAATCATTGAATTTCATTGGAAATCAGAAATTTGCATTGGAAAGTGATTCCTCATGAAAACTTGAACTTTGGAAAATCGATTTTGAAATTTGGAATTGCTTTTCTGAGAAAATGGATTTGAAAATTCTGAGAAAATCAGGAAATTTATTGGAAAAGGGATTTCTAAAAAGGAAAATGAATTCTCAGGAAAACGGGAATTCTGAGAAGATGGATTTCTGAAAACTTGGGATTTTGAAATTTGAGAATTTTAAAGCATAGGAAAATCTTGATTTGAACTTGGGAAATGCTTTGAAATGTCATTTGAAAACTTAGGATTTTGAGAAAATCAGATCCTGAGAAAGACTTGGAAATTCTTGAGAAAACTGAATTTTTTTCTTTTTGAAATTGAAATTGGAAAATGAATTTGACAATAATGCAATTTGAATGATGTAAATGAATGAATATGAATTTGAAAAGGGAATTTCATTGAGGAATTGGAAAATCCTTTTGAAACTTTGAGAAATGCAGTGCATTTTTGAAGTTAGCCTAAGTGTGTAGGCTGAATGTGGCTAATACGAAGATAATAAATCTTTGTTTTCTTCGTATTCTGACTATGGCCATAAATACGAATCCCACCGAGTTTATAAACTCCGTAAGAGCTTGTGCACGTGCCATTTGTGTAAACCATAGTGGATTTGAAACAAATGCACATGAATCATACATCAAATATCGAAATTTGCATAAATTAAACTATATGCAATGCAACCCTATTCTAAGCAGAAAAGTAACTCTTATTCCAAATTATTACATTTGAGGTTACATTGAATTGAAATAAAAAAAATAAAAGTTAAGTCTTCTTCTTGAATGTTCCTGCAAAACTAGAAAACAAGGTTAGCACAAAAATGTAGGTTTTTCTGAATTTATCCGAAAATATGGGAAATTATCGGATATTATTCAGATATAAACCCAAATTCATACCCCCTTTGTTATAAACATGATAAATAATGAATAAATTTCGAAAATAAACTTGAAAATTCGAATTTGGGGACAAAATAACCAAAATACCCCTGATAACCTTAAAATCAGGGTTTTCTGAAAGAATTTTTGTAAATTTTGGAATTTTGAAAATCAAATGAAATAAATCAAACATAATATGATGAAATATGATGATATGCATGAAATTTTGGAGAATTATAAACTGAAATTTCGAAATTTAGGTCAAAATGACCAAAATACCCCCGATAACAAGACTATGGCCTTGAAACCAGGGTTTTCTGAAATAAATTTTGCAAAATTGAAAAATATGAAATGCAAAGGAGATCGAAATTAACCCTAATATGATTACACATGCTTATGTACATAATAAAAACCTTAAAATGGTGAAAATATCATAAAATATCGAATTTAACTTGATTTTCGCTTTTGAATTTAAAGATAAACTAACAAATGGAGCAAATGAACTTGAAATTAAACCAAATTTGGCATGGACACCTAAAATAACCCTAGAAACATAATGGAGCTCGAAAATTTATTTTTTTGTATTTTTAAATATAGAAATTCAAATAAAAACCCTAAATTTTGTGATTTTTGCCTAAAATGTTGATTCTAAAGGGGATTTAGGATATCAAACTTCCATAAAAATTTCCCAAATTTTATGGGGTGATAGAGGACAGTAATTAAAGGATTTTTTTATTTTACACTTTCTGGTTTTGACCTATGGTCGAAGCTGTGCACTCCGGCAAGTCGGATCGGAATCCGGCGACTCTAGGATTTAGGGAAACAGACAGGTTTCGGTAGAAAATGTGGGACAAATAGTTAAAAGATGAGAAAAAGGCTGAAATTGTGGTAAAATGTCCCTGACAAACATAGGAATATTTTATCTTTTGACACCATTGGGATTCGGGTTATGGTTTGGAAGAGGCCATATTGTTATCAGAGACCTAAATCTCTGGAATTTCTGGACATTGGAATCTGTTAGACAGAAAGAGAAAATCCGGACAAAATACTGAAACAGATCCAAAAATTCCCAAGTTTTGGGAAATGACAGGAAATAATGTTAGAAATAACTTTTGTTTTAAAAGTGTTTGCAAACGAGTTACATATTGGGCGGACTTGATGCATTAGGGTCTGTCTATACCCTGACGAAGGAAAATTGATATTTTCCCAAGAGTTTGGAAAATTCGATTTTTGACAGAGGTCAAAATTACTTGGAAAAACTTCAAAATTTCTAGATAACTAGTAGATTCCATTATAAATCCACTGTGATTTTTGGAAGAAAATCCGAATCCCCCACAATGGTGGTACCGGAGGTTCTTTTCTGCTAAAGCAGAAATTGAAAACTCAGAGAGACAGAAAACCCGATTTAGGGTTCGATTGATTTAGAAGAGTTTTAAAACTCAAATTGAATCACGTTTTTGGCAAAAGATCATAGACAAATAATATCTATCATAAAATTTTCAAGATTTTTGAGTGAAAATCTTTACATGAAATCATAACTGGACTATATGCACAAATCAAAACCTATAAATCCTAAATCAAATGTTAATGAAGGCTATACTACATGAATAAAAATGATTATCTAAATAGTGAAATGAACCTAAATATGTTAGTAATCTACATGGAAAATGATAAAGAATAAAACCAACAAGGAATCATGATTCATCTTGATATTGGCTCTCAAAACGAGAGATTTAATCCAATAGATAGATGAATCTCGTCGTTTACTTAGCCTAAATAGATTAGATGAAGACTCTATTGTATTTACTTGATTTAAAATAACGAAAAGAAAAAAAACACTCATGCAACTGTAAATCTAGCCATTGATTTGATTTCATAACATTCATAAAAAAAAAAGATGAAGCCCAATGATCCCTAATCAATGGGCGATAGGAATGGACATCATACGCACCATAAGCTAATGAAAATTATGAGATGAAGGAATAATGGCTTACCTTGGAGGGTTTGGTTGCAACGAATGGAGTTGAAGCAACAATAGAGAAGGCTGCTAGGGTACGGCTCAAAGGGAGAGGTGGTACTTCTAAGATCCGACTGTAGTTGACGCTTCAAGGTTCTAACTGTGGTGATGGAGTTAATTCAACATTGGTGGTGCTGCTGGGACATATAGGAGTGCTGGAACTGGCTGGAGGTGTTGAAGTTGAAGGGAGTTGGGAGACGGAGCCGGCTGCTATGAAGATGGCCGGAGAGGTGGCTGAAGGGAGAAGGAGGGAAGCTCCTTGCACCGGCTGGAGTTGTTCACTCTTTGATGGAAGGGCTGAAGTTGCTGCTGTGTTTGTTGCTGGTAAGGTGTGGCTGGAGCCAAGGGAAGATGGTCTGGTGGCTGGAAGGCTTTGCTGCTGTGGTTGGAGTTGCCTTGAGATGGGCTGAAGGAAGGCTGGAAGGGAGCTGCCAATGATGATGAAGACTGCTTCAAAGTAGCTGTGGTGGTTGAAGGTGGTGGCTGCCTTGGTGCATCTGAAGGTGCAGCAAGGTGGGATGCTAGAAGGCTGGTGCAGGTGGTGAGGATGGTGCTTCAAAGTGGCTTCAATGGCTGGGAGTTTCAGCCAAGGATAGCTGCAGCCAAAAGAGAGAGAAAGAGAGAGAGAGAGAGTGAAACGTGAGATTTTTCTCTTTTTGCCCAGCCGTTCCCTTTTCTTTTGTATTGAACTTAGAAAAAAATGAAATCTTTCCTAAGTTTCTAGGTTTAATGATAGTAGAATAAGAGGCTGGAAGCATTAGGCGTGAAGTGGTTTACGTGAATGGCTATCTTCCTTTAGCTGCAGCCTGGTTTACGTGAATGGCTATCCTCCTTTAGCTGCAGCCTTAGCTTTGGGGGAAAATAGAAAGGGAGTAAAAAAGAAAGGGGAAAGAAGGAAGGGAAGGAAAAGGAAAGAAAAGGGGAAGAAGGAAAAGGAAAGAAAATAATAAAGGAGAGGGAAAGAAGAAGGAGGGCTGTTGGAAAGGCTGTAAGTGAGTGGAGGGAGAGGAAAGAAAGAAAGAAAAAGGAAGAAGAAAGGAAGAAAAGAAAGAAAGAAGGAAAAGAAGAAAGAAAGAAGGAAAGAAAGGAAGGAGGAAAAGGGAAGAAAAGAAAGGAAATGAAGAGGAAATGGGGCTGGAGGCTTAGGTGACCACCTTGTGGGTCCCACCTCCTCTCTAAAATAAAATAAAATAAAAAAAATAAAAATCAATAAAAACAAAACAAACAAATAAAAAGAAACATTTTTTTAATAAAGTAGAAATGTAAATGAATGGGCCATCTCAGAGCGGGTCCAAATTATGATTTTGAAATTCATTTTGATGATTAGAGGGGTAAAATAGTCTTTTCAGAAAGTTTCCAGACGAAACGAGCTATTTTTGGCAGTTTTTGAAACGAGCTCGGATTTTAAAGTTCAATACCTCATTGCGAAGCAAATCCAATGTAGAATTTAAAATTTTAATTTTAGAAGAAATCCAGATTGTTTTTCTCGAGAAAATACTTCCAAGTTTATTATAGACGAAACGAGCTATTTTTGGTAGTTTTTAAAACGAACTCGGATTTTGAAGTTCAATACCCCGTTGCGAAGCAAATCTAGTGCAGAATTCAAAAATTTGTGTTTGAAATAAATCCAGATTGTTTTTCTCAAGAAAAAATATTTTTAAAACGAAATGTGCTTTTTTTGGCAGTTTTTGAAACGAGCTCAGATTTTGAAGTTCAATAGCTCATTGCGAAGAAAATCTAGTGTAAAATTTGAATATTTGATTTTGAAAGAAATCCAGATTATTTTTCTTGAGAAAATATTTCCAAATTTAGACTCCCGGGGTGAAAATGTCAATTTTGGAAACCCGAGGTTTGAAATTGATTTATGAAAACTTTTAAAACTCAATCTGGATTGAAATTTATAAAACTGGAGTTCTGGACTTCGAAAATGAAATGAAATGTGATGAAATGTTATGAAATGCTAAGAAATGATATGAAATGATGAGAAATGACATGCGAAATGCAGACCCTGAATGGAGAATTTTAGATGTTAGACCCCGATTGGCAGCTGTACCAGTTTAAAAAGCATTAAAATTGATAAAATTTGCAAAATAGCTCAAGAAATGGTTTTCGGGACTCTACTGGGTCAGAGTGACACTGAAAATTGGGGTTCGAGCTGGATTGAACTGATATAAGCTAGATTGAGCTGAGTTTTATAGTTTTAGAACTCAACTGAACTCACCAGACACTGACTCAACTGACTTTTTCAACTGAATTTTCAAGAAAAGCTGCCATTTTTAGAGAAATGGTATGGAATGATCATTGGAATGAAGTGAATTACGAACCTGAACTGGGTTTGAGCTGAAACAAAGGTCAGTAATACTAAGGTGAACTAAAATCGAGGCTCAAATACTAGCTCAACTGACTAAACTCGGCTCAATTTCAGCTAAAAGAGCTGAAATGGACTAAAATGGGCTCCTAGACACTTAGAAATGGTTTTGAACTAAAACTAGAGCGCTTGAACTCCTGGTGAGCTCAAGTTAGACTCTGAGGAATATGACTGACTATGAATGACTGACTCGGAGACAATTGGCTTGGATTTGAGTGAGAAATGAGCTCATTTATGAAGAAATGATCCCATTTTGGCAGGAATGGTCAGAAATGAAAATGGTTTATTCATTATGAGCTCAGATGAGCTTGAGATGACTGATATTCTAACTGTCTTGAAATGACCAATGAGCTTGGTTGACTCCGACTGACTGGGGTCCGGGATGACCTAGGGGTAAAATGGTAATTTTCCTAATAAAAATGGGTAAAATGGTGATTTTCTGAAACTGACTCGGGGTTTGACTCCTACACTGACCTGACAGGGTTGGCACTGCCTGAGGAGGATTGATTGAGAATGGATGTGGAAAATTTGGGGTGTTTACAGATGCCCCTCTTTGCTACTAAGTCGGCTTGAAGACACGCTTAGTGGCAAAGAAAAACACACCAAATTTGGGCTATAAAAATGCCCCAGTTAGAAGGATCTGACTGGATATGAAAATATTAGCCCTGATAAAAATGGTAGATATGAAATGAAGAATGAAGAAGAAAAATTTTACCTCAAAAGAAGTGAGATTCAGGTTTTGCCCTTAACCTGGATGGGACGGAAAATTCCTCGTGTAGAAACGAAGCTCAGGTTTGACCCTTAACCTGACCGGGGAATGAAATACCTCATCAGAATGAGGCTCAGGTTTGTACCCTTAACCTGACCGGGAAATGAAATACCTCATCAGAATGAGGCTCAGGTTTGTACCCTTATCCTGATTGGGCGGAAAATGAAATACCTCATCAAATGAGGCTCAGGTTTGTACCCTTATCCTGATTGGGCGGAAAATGAAATATCTCATCAAAGGAGGCTCAGGTTTGTACCCTTATCCTGATTGGGCAAAAAATGAAATGGATTCCTCGAAGGAAGAAACCATGATGGAACCTTCGGATTTCCGCACAATGAATCCGATAAGGGTTTTGCACAAGGATGAAATTGGGGTCCCTAAAGCTTGAAAAGGGGTTTGATTTTGGGCGCCTTATTGCTGAGACTAAATAACTCTTGAATTTGGTGACCTTTTGCGAGAAAATGATTGGTGGCTTAACCTCAAGCCAAAATTGGACTGCCTATGGTGGGACAGTGGGGACACAGGGAAGTGTGCGAATCTGAGAGCCCATGCGCTCAGATTATACCAACAGAAGAGAAGGAATCTTGAAAACTCCTGTTATCAAGTCCTTAAAAGGGATAACAACTGATGTCAGGATGCACCAAAGATGAACCTCAAGCTCTCGCTTCATGCCAGGATAGCTAGAAAATATTGTCAAAATGTTGAAAATTATTGTTGATTCAAAATAATTTAAAATGATGCACATTGTTTTGAAAATATTTCATCTTTTCTACCTGAAGTATTACCTTCGACTGGGCTTAACTCCGTCGAATTAAGATTCGAATTCAAATTTCTTGCAATTTACTTTCTTTCAAGGAGGCTATCAATTTCCTTGATATGAATAGAAAAGAGAGTATTCTTGATATTGTGAAAGCAATTGGTGAAGGAATATTGATAGTAGAATTTCACAAATTTTAAAGAAGATCCTTTGGCAGATTCGGCAGTCTGATATCCTGGGATTCTTTTCTCATGATGTTCTTTCTGCCCACTTTTTTTTTCTTTTTTTGGCAGAATTAAAGCTCTCTTAGGCTTTCGGGGATTTTATTACATCATCCTTCATTTTGGAGATGTCCTGACTTTTCTCTCTTTTTTTTTGGAAGGGTACGTCACAAACTCCTTCATCTTGGAGATGTTCTGATCCTTCTTTTTCTCTCAGGGATTATATCGACGGTTATTGGCTCATTGGTTGGAAATCTCTTGATGATAGCGGAAATTAAATATCTTTTAGGGTTTGTCGGGAGGCTCATCGCAGTCGCCTTCATCTTGACAGTGCTCTGAACTTTCCTTGTAAGGATCCGTCATCTTGGAGATGATTCAAATCTTCTTTGGCCCCGGGGCTCTACTCGCCTAATTCGCCTTCATCTTGACGACAATTGAGAGATCCCTTTTGCAGATATTTAATTGCAGCTTAGGTGATTGAGGAGATATAGGGATTTAATGGAGTTTTCGGTATTACCCAGGATATTTCGACTACTTTATTTTCCAAGAATGATCTTTAAAAATGTGCCATTGACTGCGATCAATACCGATCACTTATGGCTTTGCAACAACATTGAATTTCCTTTTGCTGGCCATATCGAGGATTTATTCTTCATCCTTTTGGTTGGCCAATAGAAAGAATTTGAATTTTGAATCCTTTTTCACGAAAGCTTTTACCTTTCGGAAGTAATACTGAAGGTATTCTGAAGTAATGTTTTTGTGCAATAAAATTTTTGAAATCAACAAATATTTAATGACAAATTGGAAAAATGTTCTTGAAATCTTTGGTGAGAGCGAGCATCTGAAGCACAACGCAACACATCCATGACAAAAAATTTCTTCTCCTTTCCCCAAAGGAGAAGATTCAGAAATTGGAAATAGAAATTACTCCTCTCTTCCCTGAAGAGGAGGTGTTTGCAAAACGAACTTTCGAAGAGAAATTAAGCTTTCGTCAAAACTTCTTAACATTAGGCTTCTCTTATGGAAAGGGGGCCGGTAATGGTGAGGTCGGTGAATTGGTCATGAAGGAACAAGTCCATCACACTCTCCCCGAAAAGAAAGTCCTTCATGATAAAATGGCCTAGTACGAAATTGTGGTCACAAGGAAGGCGAACTTCCGTCGAAGATCTCCATGAACTAAGAGTTCCTTGTATGAAATTGGAATTTTTTTTTGCAAACGGTTCACATAGACACGAGTCCCTTCAAACTCTCCCTGAAAAGGGGCTAGGTGAATAAAGGATAGCATGCGAAAAGAACGAGCTCCCTTGAACTCTTCCTGTAAAAAGGGTCTCTCGCAAGAGGAAATGACTGAAATTGGTATTGGGTGACCAAAAGGGTCGAAATTGGAAATTGAAATTTTGAAATTTGATATTTGAAATTGGAAATTTGGAATTTGGAAATTGAAAATTGATTGACCCGAAGGTCGAAATTGGAATTGATTGACCCAAAGGTCGAAATTGAAATTGGTTGACTCAAAGGTCGAAATTAGAAATTTGGAATTTGAAAATTGGAAATTGGGAAATTGATTGACCCGAAGATCAAAATTGGAAATTTGGAAATTGATTGACCTGAAGGTCGAAATTAGAATCTTGGAAATTGGGTGGCCTGAGGGCCGAAATTGGTAATTGGATGGCCCGAAGGCCGAAATTGGAAATTGGATGGCCCAAGGGCCGAAACTGGTAATTGGAATTTGAACTTTGATGAATGATCAACACAAAGACTGAACCCGAGAGATTGAATGATACGACCCACCAGTGAGACACTAACACAAGTGCTCAATCTTGAAAGAACACCAGCATGAATACCGGGTTTTGAAAATATGTCAACATAGACATTGGATTTTAAAAATATATCAGTTCGAGCACTGGATTTTGGAAGTGTACCAGTTTGAGCACTGGATTTCAAAAATGTACCAGTTCAAGCACTGGGTTTTGAAAATATACCTTGTTTTTAATTTGAAATTTGAATTTTTAAAAGAGACCTATGCTGTTAAAGTATTTGGGAATTGTAACGAGAATGATTGTCGGGGTCTCAGGATTATCCCTTATCCTGAATGGGTAGCGAACTTGATGCAAATGCATGCCAATGAATGCAGATGTATGCAAATATGAAAATGATATAAATGAATGCATGCAAAATGAGAGATTTGTTTATCCTGCCTGCATACAGGATATTTGTAGATAAAAACAAAATTTTAAAAATGCCCCAGTATAACTAGGAAAGGAGAATTTAACCATTATTGAACAAAATTTGGAGGAATTACAAAGAATAAGACATGGTTTAAGTATAGAATTTTTTCAAATGCCGAGCATTGATGGGATCTGGTAATTCCACTCCGTCGGCATTGATGAGCCGATATGAATTACGAGGTAGTGCCTCTTTGACAACATAGGGACCTTCCCAATTTGGTGACCACTTTCCACCTGGGCGGTGCTTGAGATAAGTTGTTGATCTGAGCACTAGATCATTGACTCGAAATTTTCGTTCAATGACAGATTTTGCATATTGTCTGGCTATTCTCTGACGATATGATTGAGCGTGCTCTGTTGCTCTGAGTCTTCTTTCATCGAGCAAATCAAGCTGCACTAGCCGATGTTGCTGATACTGATCGAGAGGTAATTCTAGAAGTGACGCAAATTTCAGAGCAGGTTTCTGAACATGTAGAGGCAGTACTACTTCAGTTCCGTAGACAAGTTCTGACGGAGTAGCATTGGTTGGAGTTCGAATGGTGGTTCTGTATGCCCACAATGCATCATGAATCTTCTCATGCCAGTCACGGCCTGTTTCCAAAGTTCGCTCCAGGATTCGAATCAAAATCTTATTGGTGGCCTCTCCTTGACCATTCCCTTGAGGATAATAAGGAGCGGAGAAATGATGATGGATTCTGAATTTTGAGCAGAATGTCCTCATTCTCTCATTCTTGAAATGACTGCCATTGTCTGACACAATATCATGCGGTATGCCGAAACGACATAGGATATTCTTGTGGATGAATGAGACCACATGTCGACCTTCGACTGTGCGTAGAGTGACTGCTTCTACCCATTTAGTAAAATATTCCATTGCGGCAAGAAAATATCTGTGGCCATTTGAAGCAGAAGGAGTAATGGGGCCTACGACATCAAAAGCCCACATGGAAAATGGCCATGGTGAGACGACGGATTGCAAGTATGTCGCTGGCGCATGAATAGAAGGTGCATGCATTTGACATTGAACACACTTCTTCACAAAACGATAGCAATCTTGTTGCATAGTTCTCCAGTAATATCCTGCTCGGATGATTTGTTTGACAAGAGTTTGGTAGCCAACATGACCACCGCAAATGCCTTCATGTGCTTCTTGTACAACTTCTTTGGCTTCTTCTTCGTCCAAACATCTGGAATATTCAGAACTGAATCCACGACGATAAAGGACATCGGCGAGAATAAAATATTGAGCAGACATACGCTGAATTGCTCGCTGCTCTTTCTTTGAGAGTTCTGAAGGAAATTCGCCAGTCTCGATGAAACTCTTGATGTCATGATACCAGAGCTTTTTCTTTTGCTCAGCCTGGTTTATCTGCTCTACTGGGATGAAAGCAGGTTGATCAAGTCTGCCAATTTCAAAGGAGCGACAAGATTCTCCACTCTTGAAAGACATGATGGATCCCAGATTGGCTAAACTGTCTGCAATTTGATTGATGTCTCTCTTGACATGAAAAAGTTGGAATTCTTCGAAATTGCTGACAAGAGCTGAGACGATCTTCTGATAAGGAAGTAATTTCTGATCCCTCACTTGCCATTCAGCTAAGACTTGATTGACGACGAGCAAAGAGTCGCCATAAGCATGCACTCTTTTAACATGGAAGTCTTATAGAATTTTCAAACCTTGTATCAAAGCTTCATACTCGGCCATATTATGAGTGCACTAAAAATCTAATTTGAGAGAAAAGGGGATCATTTCCTTCTCAGGTGTGATCAACAGAATCCCGATTCCTATGCCTGCCATATTCTTGGAACCGTCAAAGAATAAATTCCAAATTGGGGATTGTTGAATATTGCAGATCCGCTCATCGGAGAAATCATCCTCGACTTTAACATCCTCTGCTAGAGGAAAAACTGCTAATTGATCTGCAATTGCTTGGCCCTTGATAGATTACTGAGAGACATATTCCAAATCGTATTGCATCAATAGAACTTGCCATTTGGCAATCCGTCCGCTAAGAAAGGGTTGCTCAAGAATGTACTTGAGAGGATTCAATTTGGATAGAATCTTGACTTCAGATGCTAGCAGATAGTGTCTTAATTTCTGACACATCCAGACCAGAGCTAGGCATGTCTTCTCTATCTGAGAGTATTTCTTCTCATAATCAATGAAGGTTTTGCTCACATAGTAAATGGCATGCTCTATCACGCTGCCTTCTTCGTATTGCGCCAAGAATCCGCCGCAAGCAACTTGATTAACTGAAATGTATAGTAGTAGGGGTTTCCCCAATTCTGGCGGCTTTAACACAGGAGGATTGAGCAAATATTTCTTGATGCGTTCGAATGATTGCTGACACTCTGGTCCCCATTCAAATTTTACTCCTTTTCTGAGCAAATGATTGAAAGGCTCACATCTCATGGCCAAATTGGATATGAATCGCCGAATTGATTGCATGCGTCCCTGAAGGCTACGCAATTCTTTCAGATTAGTCGGGGGAGACATGTCAATGATAGCTTTGGCCTTATCGGGATCAACTTCTATCCCCTTTTTACTGACTAGAAAGCCTAACAATTTGCCAGATTCGACTCCAAAAACACATTTTTGTGGATTGAGTCTTAGCTTGTAAAGAATAAGCCGCTTGAAAACTTGATTGAGAGCTTCGATGTGATCTTCCTCTTCTTTGGACTTTACCAGAATATCATCGACATAGGCATCCATGATTTTGTGCATCTGATCATGGAAAATGACGGCCATAGCACGCTGATAAGTGGCTCCAGCATTCTTAAGCCCAAATGGCATGACTGTATAACAAAAAGTGCCCCAAGGAGTAGTGAAAGACGTCTTGGACTGATCACGAGTGGCCAACTTGATCTGATTATATCCGGAATATCCATCCATAAAAGAGAACATAGTGTGACCTGCTGTGCTATCAATCAAAAGATCAATATTAGGAAGTGGATAATCATCCTTAGGAGTCGCTTTATTGAGATCTCTGAAGTCGATGCAAATTCGAACTTTACCATTTTTCTTGGGAACAATGACAATATTTGCTAGCCAATCTGGATAGTCAATGGTTCGAATGAACCCGGCTTTGAGTAGGTCTTCTAGACCTTCCTTAACTTGTTGTTCCACTCGAGGATCCATCTTTCTTAGTTTCTGCTTAACCGGCTTGACATCTGGTTTTAGGATGAGACGATGCTCAACCAATTTGGTATCTAGACCTGGCATGTTCTCATACGTCCATGCGAACACTTCTTCATGTTGCTTGAGAAAATGGGTGAGCCTTTCTTTCTCTTCCGGGCTCAAACTGCTGCCAATCTTGAGAATTTTAGGATCGTCTTCTGATCCAATATTGATATCCTCAGTCGGATCCTGAACTAAGGATGATGGCTCATCTTGTTTTTGAATTGCTGCAAATTCTGGTAATTCTTGAAGAGCTGAATCAGATTCTGCAGGTTCTTCTGACTGCTTTGTAATCTGACTACATTTTGCTCTTATTTTAACCTGATGAATCACTGTTGGCTTCGAAAAGGCCTCTGGATTAAGAACGAGCTTCTTGATAGATCGGGAAGACATTCTGAAAATTGAAGAATAAATCGATTCAGGGAAATCGCTCATCATAAAACAAACTGCTTTTATTGAGAAAATAATTGGAAAAATAAAAGAGCAAAATAATGGCAATTTTGTAAAGATTTGATAATGAGAAGTAAAGAGACAAATGGCATTCAGACAGACAAAGGAAATTTGCAACTTTATTGAAAGATTGAATTGATGACAATGATTGAAATGAAACGGGATATCATCCCAAATGTGGAAACAAAAGAATAGAAATGAAAAGACAAGCAGATGCCCTTAGTGCGTCCCTTTGACAAAAATGGTGCCCTTCTGAGATCTTCTGCCATTGAAGCCCAATCCGGCCCTCTGAGGATAGTGTTGAGGAATTACTGGCTCGAGACGACCATCTCCATTTTTGCCCAAGCCTTGAAAAGGCTAATAACCATGCTTTACTAACAGATCAAATCCCTTTTTGGCCTTCATAAATTGGGAGAACAGTGGATGATCATGTGCTATAGTCAATTCGTCCTCCAATCTTGAAAAATTGTGGGCCTCTCCATCGAGTCATGGCCACTGTATGCTCTGGTTGTTCAGCCGTTTGCAGTATTCCCGAATTTTCTTCAAAACTGACCTCATCAATGCCCCTAATGCTAGGGATATTAGTAGTGAAAGTGGGCCTAGGAACCATGGGTTGTGCAAGCCTCTGCTCTGGATCCTCGCCCAAGACTGTTGTGATCATTCCACCTTTTGACCACTTGACACACTGGTGCAGAGTAGACGGCACCGCGTTCGTGTTGTGAATCCATGGTCGTCCCAACAACAGATTATACGTTGGCGGCACATTGACCACATAAAAGAGGACAGAGTGGACTGAATAGTCAATGAAAATCTCCAAGAAAATTTTTTCTTTCGCTGTCTGACCATGATTATCTAACCCGTAGATGGTGATCGGGTTCGGGATGTATTCCTCTTCTTTGATGCCCAAAGCTTTGGCTGTCATTTTCAGGCATATATTGAGGCTACTGCATACATCTATCAACACGTGAGGAACCGTCATTCCTCGGGCTCGAATCATAACATACAAAGCATTATTGTGAAACACATGCGGCTTGGGAAGATCTTCATCTAAGAAAGTTATCGGAGCATTTGTCATGGCCTGATTGACTATTTGGGCCATGTCTTCTGGAGTTATGCTCGGTTTCACTTTGATTTTTTGCAACAGATCATTCAACACCTGCTGGTGTTTGGTAGAAGCTTGAGCTAAATCCAAAATTGAGACATTGGATAATGCAGTTATCGGCTTTGGTGAGGATGTCTCAGTTTTCTCCAGGGTGGGCTTAATAAAGTGCTCGGGGAGCCATAGCATTTTTTTAGCCACCTCAGAAGATACCCCAGCGGGTTTATCAGATACTTTCATTTTACCAAAAGCTGCAATGAGATCCATTTTCTGAGCTTTGGACTGAGTCTGCTGCAGTACAAGGACCTGATGTTGGATTTGCATATCCCTTTTAGAGCATGGCCTAATATGCTTCTGTGGCTGAAAAGGCTGTTCAGAGACGACCGCCGTAGAATGATGGGGAAAGGGTTTCTTCAGAATATCCATATTTTCATCTTCGGCACCCTCTACCAGAAGATTCTTGTCGATGAGATCCTGAACGATATTTTTGAGAACAAAGCAGTTCTCAGTATTATGTCCCACTATTCTGTGAAATTTACAGAACTGATCTTTGAATTTTCCCATGGGAACAGGGGGATCGACCAGCTTAGGCAGTTTGACCATCTTTTTGGTCAACATATACTCGAGTACAGTCTCGAGTGATTGATCCAGCGGAGTGAATTTCCTGTCATAACTCCACCCTTCATGCTTTACTTTTTCTCGGGGCTTTGGTCCCTGCTCTAGTTGAAGTGGCTTATTGAATTGAGGAACTGACTACTTGCCTTTTTGGTCATTCTTGTTTGAACTTCCTGCCCCATAACAGAAATCTTTATTCTGCCCCTTACGGTGGTTCCAATTATTATTTCTGACAGAATGAGTGAAGTGAGTCTTCTTCTTCTGCTCAGTTTGGCCGTTGTTTTTAGTGAAGGTGAAACCTTCATAGAAACCATTTTCCATACTCAATTCGAGTCATTCGGCTCGCTCTGTCAAATCAATGAATGTCCTCGATGGTGCAGTAGAAATGAGACCTCTTAGAGGTTGTGAGAAGTTACTCAGAATTAGGGACAGAGCATGTCCCTCTGATATGGGGTCCCTCATCTTGTTGCAAGCTGACCTCCAACGGTGAATAAAATCTCTGGCCTTTTTATTTTCTCTCTGTTTGAGGCTGCATAGGTGTCTGAGGGTGGGAAGAGCCTCGGCATTGAAGAGGAATCGCTCGATGAACATGTTCACCACTTTGTCAAATTCTTTCAGCTCGATAGGATTGACATGTTCTGAATACCATTTTGCTGTTGTTCCCTCCAGACTGCGAGGGAAACAAAGGAAAAGTGTCCGGTTGTCTCGCTTGAATTTGGAGCATTCAGCGAAGAACATGGCGAGATGAGCTTTAGGATCGCCAGAATTATCAAATTTGATAAACTTTCTGGGGAGATTCTCGAGATTGTCGTCCCCATCCAAACCATCATAGAAGTCTTCGCTGGTGAAGACTTTCTTGCCCTTGTCGCGGGCCTGCAGGTCTCGAAGCATTCTGACCACATCTTTGAACTGCGGCTGGTCAGAGTCATTGACGGACTGCACTTTGAATTTGTGGGCTGACCCCTGCCTCTGAGTAGATTTGTGGAATGCCTGATGAGTCTCAAACTCTTCATCTGAATCCTCTGTTGATCCCTCTTCATCAGTTGTATCAATATTTTGGGTAGGCTTTTTAGATATCTTCACAGATTTCTTGACTGCCCGACCTTTTGTCTTTTGCTTTACCTGTGTTTTCTCTGTACTGGCTTCAGCTTGCTGTGCCAGCATCTTGGTCATCATCTTCTTGAACATGGTATACATCTGAGGATCAATGTCATCCTCAACCTGTTGCCCTTGAATTTTGCCCAAGCGCGGGGAATCCATCTCTTCATCCGAAGCTGTTGAATATGCGATGCCTTCAACCGGTGCAGTTTTCTTTTCTGACCTTGTCTGAACCATTGAATGTCACGAATGTTCTCTGCAGGACAAGATTGAGGGTTAAGCTTTCGAAAGAGATTTTGAATGGAAGAAAGATATTTGCTGAGAATTTTGGTAGACAATTGAAAGAATATCCCATTACTAGGGATTGAGTCATCGCTGGGATTACGACAATTGTGTTGTCATTCCTTTGCAAAGAAAATAAACAACTGAAAATCATGCCTTGTTACCTAGGCGAGGTCGACAAACCAAGAATTAAAGAATTTGCAAGATTTTTATTTATTGAAAGAAAACATGATTGCATCAATAATAAACTTGGGAAAGAGGGGGCGGACAGACAATTTGCCACTGATCATGCATATATTTTAGGGATTTTTCATATAAAAATATGCATGATTTCATGAGAAAATGATTTAAAAACCCAATTTTATGTTAGTTTCGAGTAAATGTGCTAAAATGATTTAAAAATAGAAAATGCATGAAAAATGTTTTATTGTACATTTTAATGCCTATTTTAGTGTTTGACATAATTGTAGTAGTTTAGTTTTTGAAAATCATAAAAAATTAGAGTTAAAATAGACTTAGTTTTGTATTTTCTAAAACATAGTCATTTTGAAGTATTTTGTAAATAACTTTTTGAAGAGAGGTTTTTGAAATGAAATTTTACAAAGAAAAGGGACTTATGGAGAAAAGTTCAAAATTATAAATATGATACGTAGGGGGAAGAGAGGCTTGTCTTCTCTCTTTTGCCTAAGCCCTCTCTTCTTCCCCTTCCTCTCCACCTCTTCTTACCTATTCTTCTTCTTCTCCCTATTTTCCCCTCTTTTTCTCATTCTCTTTCCGGTGGAGAATTCCGGCAATGGCTGAAGCAAGATAGAGGATTCCAACCTCTCTCCTAACCCTTCAAGTTCGGTAAGTGCTTCTTCTTCTTCTTCTCTTCTTCTTCTTCTTCTTCTTCTTTTTCTGAAATTTTCATTTTCATTTCTGTTAAGCATTCATAACTCATGATTAAAGAAATTTGAGTTAACTTCTTGTTTTTGTTTCAGTAATTGTTAGAATAGATTTTAAGTGTAGATCGTATTAATTTTTTCTGTTTAAATAAAAATAAAAATAAAAATAAAAAATGTTAAAACATCAAACGTGTTTTTTTTTAATCGATCAACCTGTAGCTTTTTCAGTTTTCTTAGAGTTGAAATCTTGATAAAACATCAGTTTTACAACAGTAAAAACGAAAAAATTGTTTCAGCAATCGGTGAATTCAAAATTTTCTACAGGAACTGACCTGAAATCTACCGCCGGAATTCAAAATTTTCTACAGAATCTTGATCGATCATCTGGATCGATTTACAATTTTTCCGGCGATCGAATATAAGAATCCGATTGATTAATTGATCAAAAATCCTGTAGAGTTTTGATTTAATGGAATTGAGTCTGCTAATTCTTAATCGATCATCCGATCTAATGTCATTGGACTCCCGATGATTGAAGCGTGTTTTGTATGAGCCGTTGCCGGAGATTACTTTCAGCCGCCGGAACTTACTTTCAGTCGCCAGAATTCATCTTTAGCCTACTGAGAAGTTGCAGATCTGTAAGTTCTGCTAGAATCACCATTGCTTCTTCCGGTGGAGCCTTCTTCCGCTGTAATCCTGCCGGAATTCCTTGTGAAATTACAGATCGTTCCCTTCAGCTGGCCGGAATCCCTCTGCTATCCGGTAGGAGTTTAAAAGCAAACAAAAATCCTCTTCTGGTTGGAATCCCATTCTACTTCAGTCGAATTCCCTTCACATTCACTGTGAAAACCAGGAATCCGACGTTTTCCTGTCTAAGCTCTCTGTCCATTTGTCGAAACTTATATTGCCGCTGTTGTGAAAATTGATCGGATTTCTGGATTATTATTTCCATCCGATCAGAATATTGTTGATTGCTATGACTGTTAATGTTTTTCAGCGATTATTGTTTTGAAAGTCGATTGAATTAAATCAGAGGACTGAAGCAATTCCAGCTAATCAGAATTTTGTTAATGATTTGCATCTGATTGAATCCATTGCACTTTGCATAGGAGAATCAACATCATCAGAGGATAATACTTTGAAATCTGATCGATTGATCAAATTGCAGTTTACTAATTTTTCCAGCAATCAATTGTTTGGAATCTGAGTGATTGTTTAGATTTCAGCGAGTGAATATCTGAATTGGAATATCAACTGCCTGAATGTCAATTGAATTTCTGCAGTTTTAATCGGTTGTTACTATTTTCCGGCAAGTGTTACTCTTACTGATAGTCGTGTTGCTAAATTGGTTTGATCGGATATCCGGATCTGGTTTGAGATATCGAATTATCGGATGATAATGCTTTGCTGAATTTTTTTTTAGATATTACTTAACACTTAGATTACTTAGTGTGTTGATAGGAGATTACTTAGTTAATTGATTCACTCATTGTTAGATTACTTAGTTGTTAGTCATTTTGCTATAAAAAAAATAGTTTAGTTAAGAAAGATAATTAGCATTATCAATTACTTTCCAATTAGTTAGTTTGAATTAATAAAAATAAAAAAATATATCATTTGCATTTAAAATTGTCATTTAGATTTCTTTAATGATTTCTTTCATATTCTTAGCATTTAGTTAGTATATTCTATTTCTTCTTTTTCTGGTACTGCTCGTGTTTCGTTTGATTTGTGCAGGATTGCAAGGGAGTGGAGCTGAAGAGACTACGTGACACGAGGTGCAAGAATAGAAGAATTTTTACTTTTTAGTTTATAATTAGGAATTTTAATTGGGTTTGTAAATATTGCACTTTGCGCCCTCTGCGAAGGGTATTCATTTGTTGTAATAGTTAGTTGTTTTTACTTTTCTTGAATATTTTACATTTCAAATAATTCGGCAATAAAGATTAGTTTAGATTTGTGTACTTGAATACGATATATTCTCGTTCCCTGAGTTCGACCCGGTCTCATCCACTAGTGAGAACCGGTTTTTATTATTTGATGTCTGGTTTTCACATGTTTTTCATTTAAAAATCTTTTCAAAATTACAACGATTACAAAAAGACATCAGCCACCACTCTTTATAACTAGCGGAGACACGAGGACCGGGAAAAAGTGGAAGAGTAACAAAAGAGTCCCAACCATATCTGGCAGAATGATATGTTCTGGACCACTGTGTTGATGTAAGGTCGAACTCTGGAACAACTCCTGATAGCAGCCGCATCTCTATGTGCTTCTGTCTCTGAGAAAAATGTCGAACACACCGCTCCGGATGATAGTAAGCACAGAAGAATGGACCAAGCAACTTGAATCTCTTGCCATATGCATAGGTGTATCTGGGAGGCGATAATTCTTGATCAAAATAGTCCCACACCACTTCTTCTTCCTGCAGATAGTCGATCATGAATCGGTACTGCGCAACTGGAAGAAGTTCCTTGCCATTGTATCTGAACGAACTAGCTCTGGTTGGTACATGCTGAAGGAACCAAGACTGAAGAGCATAAGTACATCCCTCGACTAAGATGGACTCTCCAAGTGTGAAGCGGGTCAGTCCTCTGTATAGAAAAGCAAGCGCGGCCATGGCTATCGAAAGACGACTACTCTGTCGACTTCTCCATCTCCTTAGAAGCTGAACTATTCTGACATCCACATAATTTTGTCCATCTGGAAAGAAAGCAAGTCCCACAGTACACAAAACCATCGCATGCTGAATTCTCTCTCGAGCTGTACTGGACAACGAGCTGACTTCTACGAATTCTCCATACTGTCGATAGATCTCAATCAGGCTCACATACTCATTCCCATTTTCTTCAATCAGTGGCCAAGACTTATGCCCTGTCATGCGAGCCACGACATCTTTAGGGTCCAGACCCTTGACATTAATTAGAAACTGCTGCTCTAATGGATCTCCAGGCTGACCGGCTGGCTCGGGCAGTCCCATAATCTCAGAAAATTCATCCATCAATAGTGTCATCTCGCCCTACGTGAACCAGAACGTGCAAGTGCGCGGATTCCACCGCTCTGCCAATACATGGATCAGATTGTCATTAACTGTCAACTTCCCTATTGCAGATGCCAGTTCCAACCCGCAATCGCTCAAGTGGTCCGGAAACATACAAGAGAAGTTTTTGAACCAGACATAGTACCACCGGGGGAAGAAGGGTCCGGTACTGAGAGCTTGATGCTCGGGAAGACTTTGTTGCACCTCATAGGAGATGTGACCCTAAGGAAAGACAGAGTCGAACTGACTGAATGCCATTAGACTAAAAGATAGGAAGATTGAAATTAGACTTTGAAAAAAATACAAGAATTTTGAAAATTGCAGACAGGATAAAGTGAAATGCTGAAAATTCGAAGTCCAGAAGAACGAAAGAATGGAAAATCTCCTGGAGTTTTGAAGAAAAGGTGGATAATTTGAAAAAATCATCAAGGGTTTTTGAGAAAAAGGAGATATTTCATAAAAGATGAAAAATGAGGTATTTTGAAAAATTGTTCAGTATTTTGGAAAAATTGGAAAAATATGAGAAAATAAGACGAAAATGAATACATTCAATCACAAACAATTATGCACATACAGCAATCCCTAAGAAACTGACTCTAAATGCATCAATTTTGAAAGAGCTTTAGGACCCTAATCCTGACTCTAGGCTCAGATCAACTGTGTTCAATCCAGTTATGCCGATATACTCGAGCCGAGGCTCGATGTACGTGGCATATAAATTCATCTTCGGGTCTAGGCTTGTGTTTTCCCAACATCCTTGAGCGCCTACCGATATACGTTGGAATATGGCCCTTGGTACGTGGCAGGGGGGCGTTAGCCCAAATAAGTGGCCCAGTTGTGAGGCTCTGTCGCAAACTATTGTTCTGGAAGAGAGCCCAGCAACGTGAAGACCAGGTAGACATAGGTGGGGTGGTTTTTGAAAAATGATCACATGCAGAAAAATAGAGGGCTCTAAGTCCAAAAGAGATAGAATTTTGATTTTTTTTTGAAGAAGCAAGCATTGTTTTCATACAATTCCTAGATTGAGGAGTGTTGTATTTCAGACCTAAGTCTAAGTGAGCATGCACAATTCTCCTCAATATGGTCCTACCAAACCATGCCTAGTCTACATGCAATCCATGTCAACTGGGTTCAAGTCTAGGCTCCTAGGTTCACATGATATCATAAATTAAAAGTTGACATTTTGTAGAGCATGATTTTGATAATTTAGCTAAGTCAAAGCACATAATTGATCAGATGAAGACATGTCCCATCACGGTCGCCAAACCTGTTATCATCGCAAAATTTTTCCCCTCCCTCGCGAGAGAGAAACGAATTTGCGAGTCAAACTCGACCAAAGTTTTGAAAATTGTTTTGAAAATTTACTCGCCTCCGTTTTGAAAATTTGCGGAAAAATTCCATGGAATGGGATCCGCCTGTCGGTACGAGGTTCAACTGTTCCTAGTGCCTTTACCAGGGGTAATTGAACCAAGGACCAATTATGTGCTTTAACTTGACTCAAATATCTAAATTATGCTCTATTTTTCCTAGAATGCATAAAGAATCAGGCTTGTGCTATGGAATTTTGAAAAATGCAAGTTTGAGAAAATATGATGTTTGCTTTGGAAACTTGAAATGCATTTGGAAAAGTGCTTGAAAATTGAATTCCTGGGAAAATCATTGAATTTCATTGGAAATCAGAAATTTGCATTGGAAAGTGATTCCTCATGAAAACTTGAACTTTGGAAAATCGATTTTGAAATTTGGAATTGCTTTTCTGAGAAAATGGATTTGAAAATTCTGAGAAAATCAGGAAATTTATTGGAAAAGGGATTTCTAAAAAGGAAAATGAATTCTCAGGAAAACGGGAATTCTGAGAAGATGGATTTCTGAAAACTTGGGATTTTGAAATTTGAGAATTTTAAAGCATAGGAAAATCTTGATTTGAACTTGGGAAATGCTTTGAAATGTCATTTGAAAACTTAGGATTTTGAGAAAATCAGATCCTGAGAAAGACTTGGAAATTCTTGAGAAAACTCAATTTTTTTCTTTTTGAAATTGAAATTGGAAAATGAATTTGACAATAATGCAATTTGAATGATGTAAATGAATGAATATGAATTTGAAAAGGGAATTTCATTGAGGAATTGGAAAATCCTTTTGAAACTTTGAGAAATGCAGTGCATTTTTGAAGTTAGCCTAAGTGTGTAGGCTGAATGTGGCTAATACGAAGATAATAAATCTTGGTTTTCTTCGTATTCTGACTATGGCCATAAATACGAATCCCACCGAGTTTATAAACTCCGTAAGAGCTTGTGCACGTGCCATTCATGTAAACCATAGTGGATTTGAAACAAATGCACATGAATCATACATCAAATATCGAAATTTGCATAAATTAAACTATATGCAATGCAGCCCTATTCTAAGCAGAAAAGTAACTCTTATTCCAAATTATTACATTTGAGGTTACATTGAATTGAAATAAAAAAAATAAAAGTTAAGTCTTCTTCTTGAATGTTCCTGCAAAACTATAAAACAAGGTTAGCACAAAAATGTAGGTTTTTCTGAATTTATCCGAAAATATGGGAAATTATCGGATATTATTCAGATATAAACCCAAATTCATACCCCCTTTGTTATAAACATGATAAATAATGAATAAATTTCGAAAATAAACATGAAAATTTGAATTTGGGGTTAAAATGACCAAAATACCCTGATAATCTTAAAATGAAGGTTTTCTAAAAGAATTTTTGTAATTTTGAAAATCAAATGAAATAAATCAAACATAATATGATGAAATATGATGATATGCATGAAATTTTGGAGAATTAGAAATTGAAATTTCGAAATTTAGGTCAAAATGACCAAAATACCCCCGATAACAAGACTATGGCCTTGAAACCAGGGTTTTCTGAAATAAATTTTGCAAAATTGAAAAATATGAAATGCAAAGGAGATCGAAATTAACCCTAATATGATTCTACATGCTTATGTACATGATAAAAACCTTAAAATGGTGAAAATATCATAAAATATCGAATTTAACTTGATTTTCCCTTTTGAATTTAAAGATAAACTAACACATGGAGCAAATGAACTTGAAATTAAACCAAATTTGGCATGGACACCTAAAATAACCCTAGAAACATAATGGAGCTCTAAAATCTATTTTTTTTTGGAATTTTAAATATAGAAATTCAAATAAAAACCCTAAATTTTGTGATTTTTGCCTAAAATTTTGATTCTAAAGGAGATTTAGGATATCAAACTTCCATAAAAATTTCCCAAATTTTATGGGGTGATAGAGGACAGTAATTAAAGGATTTTTTCATTTTACACTTTCTGGTTTTGACCTATGGTCGGAGCTGTGCCACTCCGGCAAGTCGGATCGTAATCAGGCGACTCTAGGATTTAGGGAAATAGACAGGTTTCAGTAGAAAATGTGGGACAAATAGTTAAAAGATGAGAAAAAGGCTGAAATTGTGGTAAAATGTCCCTGACAAACATAGGAATATTTTATCTTTTGACACCATTGGGATGCGGGTTATGGTTTGGAAGAGGCCATATTGTTATCAGAGACCTAAATCTCTGGAATTTCTGGACATTGGAATCTGTTAGACAGAAAGCGAAAATTCGGACAAAATACTGAAACAGATCTAAAAATTCCCAAGTTTTGGGAAATGACAGGAAATAATGTTAGAAATAACTTTTGTTTCAAAAGTTTTTGCAAACGAGCTACATATTGTGCGAACTTGATGCATTAAGGTCTGTCTATACCCTGACGAAGGAAAATCAATATTTTCCCAGAAGTCTGGAAAATCCGATTTTTGACAGAGGTCAAAATTACTTGGAAAAACTTCAAAATTTCCATATAACTATTAGATTTCATTATAAATCCACTGTGAGTTTTGGAAGAAAATCCAAATCCCCCACAATGGTGGTACCAGAGGTTCTTTTCTGTTAAAGCAGAAATTGAAAACTCAGAGAGACAGAAAACCTGATTTAGGGTTCGATTGATTTAGAAGAGTTCTAAAACTCAAATTGAATCACGTTTTTGGCAAAAGATCATAGACAAATAATAACATCTATCATAAAATTTTCAAGATTTTTGAGTGAAAATCTTTACATGAAATCATAACTGGACTATATGCACAAATCAAAACCTATAAATCCTAAATCAAATGTTAATGAAGGCTATACTACATGAATAAAAATGATTATCTAAATAGTGAAATGAACCTAAATATGTTAGTAATCTACATGGAAAATGATAAAGAATAAAACCAACAAGGAATCATGATTCATCTTGATATTGGCTCTCAAAACGAGAGATTTAATCCAATAGATAGATGAATCTCGTCGTTTACTTAGCCTAAATAGATTAGATGAAGACTCTATTGTATTTACTTGATTTAAAATAACGAAAAGAAAAAAAAACACTCATGCAACTGTAAATCTAGCCATTGATTTGATTTCACAACATTCATAAAAAAAAAAAGATGAAGCCCAATGATCCCTAATCAATGGGCGATAGGAATGGACATCATACGCACCATAAGCTAATGAAAATTATGAGATGAAGGAATAATGGCTTACCTTGGAGGGTTTGGTTGCAACGAATGGAGTTGAAGCAACAATAGAGAAGGCTGCTAGGGTACGGCTCAAAGGGAGAGGTGGTACTTCTAAGATCCGACTGTAGGTGACGCTTCAAGGTTCTAACTGTGGTGATGGAGTTAATTCAACATTGGTGGTGCTGCTGGGACATATTGGAGTGTTGGAACTGGCTGGAGGTGCTGAAGTTGAAGGGAGTTGGGAGACGGAGCCGGCTGCTATGAAGATGGCCGGAGAGGTGGCTGAAGGGAGAAGGAGGGAAGCTCCTTGCACCGGCTGGAGTTGTTCACTCTTTGATGGAAGGGCTGAAGTTGCTGCTGTGTTTGTTGCTGGTAAGGTGTGGCTGGAGCCAAGGGAAGATGGTCTGGTGGCTGGAAGGCTTTGCTGCTGTGGTTGGAGTTGCCTTGAGATGGGCTGAAGGAAGGCTGGAAGGGAGCTGCCAATGATGATGAAGACTGCTTCAAAGTAGCTGTGGTGGCTGCCTTGGTGCAGCTGAAGGTGCATCAAGGTGGGCTGCTAGAAGGCTGGTGCAGGTGGTGAGGATGGTGCTTCAAAGTGGCTTCAATGGCTGGGAGTTGCAGCCAAGGATAGCTGCAGCCAAAAGAGAGAGAGAGAGAGAGAGAAACGTGAGATTTTTCTCTTTTTGCCCAGCCGTTCCCTTTTCTGTTGTATTGAACTTAGAAAAAAATGAAATCTTTCCTAAGTTTCTAGGTTTAATGATAGTAGAATAAGAGGCTGGAAGCATTAGGCGTGAAGTGGTTTACGTGAATGGCTATCCTCCTTTAGCTGCAGCCTTAGCTTTGGGGGAAAATAGAAAGGGAGTAAAAAAGAAAGGGGAAAGAAGGAAGGGAAGGAAAAGGAAAGAAAAGGGGAAGAAGGAAAAGGAAAGAAAATAATAAAGGAGAGGGAAAGAAGAAGAAGGAGGGCTGTTGGAAAGGCTGTACGTGAGTGGAGGGAGAGGAAAGAAAGAAAGAAAAAAGAAGAAGAAAGGAAGAAAAGAAAGAAAGAAGGAAAAGAGGAAAGAAAGAAGGAAAGAAAGGAAGGAGGAAAAGGGAAGAAAAGAAAGGAAATGAAGAGGAAAAGGGGCTGGAGGCTTAGGTGACCACCTTGTGGGTCCCACCTCCTCTCTAAAATAAAAAAAAATAAAAATCAATAAAAACAAAACAAACAAATAAAAAGAAACATTTTTTTAATAAAGTAGAAATGTAAATAAATGGGCCATCTCAGAGCGGGTCCAAATTCTGATTTTTAAATTCATTTTGACGATTAGAGGGGTAAAATAGTCTTTTCAGAAAGTTTCCAGACGAAACGAGCTATTTTTGGCAGTTTTCGAAACGAGCTCGGATTTTGAAGTTCAATACCTCATTGCGAAGCAAATCCCATGTAGAATTTAAAATTTTAATTTTGGAAGAAATCCAGATTGTTTTTCTTGAGAAAATACTTCCAAGTTTATTATAGACGAAACGAGCTATTTTTGGTAGTTTTTGAAACGAACTCGGATTTTGAAGTTCAATACCCCGTTGCGAAGCAAATCCAGTGCAGAATTCAAAAATTTGTGTTTGAAATAAATCCAGATTGTTTTTCTCAAGAAAAAATATTTTTAAAACGAAATGAGCTATTTTTGGCAGTTTTTGAAATGAGCTCAGATTTTGAAGTTCAATAGCTCATTGCGAAGCAAATCTAGAGTAAAATTTGAATATTTGATTTTGAAAGAAATCCAGATTATTTTTCTTGAGAAAATATTTCCAAATTTAGACTCCCGGGGTGAAAATGTCAATTTTGGAAACACGAGGTTTGAAATTGATTTCTGAAAACTTTTAAAACTCAATCTGGATTGAAATTTATAAAACTGGAGTTCTGGACTTCGAAAATGAAATGAAATGTGATGAAATGTTATGAAATGCTAAGAAATGATATGAAATGATGAGAAATGACATGCGAAATGCAGACCCTGAATGGAGAATTTTAGATGTTAGACCCCGATTGGCAGCTGTACCAGTTTAAAAAGCATTAAAATTGATAAAATTTGCAAAATAGCTCAAGAAATGGTTTTCAGGACTCTACTGGGTCAGAGTGACACTGAAAATTGGGGTTCGAGCTGGATTGAACTGATATGAGCTAGATTGAGCTGGGTTTTAGAGTTTCAGAACTCAATTGAACTCACCAGACACTGACTCAACTGACTTTTTCAACTGAATTTTCAAGAAAAGCTGCCATTTTTAGAGAAATGGTATGGAATGATCATTGGAATGAAGTGAATTACGAACCTGAACTGGGTTTGAGCTGAAACAAAGGTCAGTAATACTGAGGTGAACTAAAATCGAGGCTCAATTACTAGCTCAACTGACTAAACTCGGCTCAATTTCAGCTAAAAGAGCTGAAATGGACTAAAATGGGCTCCTAGACACTTAGAAATTGTTTTGAACTAAAACTAGAGCGCTTGAACTCTTGGTGAGCTCAAGTTAGACTCTGAGGAATATGACTGAATATGAATGACTGACTCGGAGACAATTGGCTTGGATTTGAGTGAGAAATGAGCTCATTTATGAAGAAATGATCCCATTTTGGCAGGAATGGTCAGAAATGAAAATGGTTTATTCATTATGAGCTCAGATGAGCTTGAGATGACTGATATTCTAACTGTCTTGAAATGACCAATGAGCTTGGTTGACTCCGACTGACTGGGGTCCGGGATGACCTAGGGGTAAAATGGTAATTTTCCTAATGAAAATGGGTAAAATGGTGATTTTCTGAAACTGACTCGGGGTTTAACTCCTACACTGACCTGACAGGGTTGGCACTACCTGAGGAGGATTGTTTGAGAATGGATGTGGAAAATTTGGGGTGTTTACAAGCTCACATTTGGCATATTTGAAATATGCAATTCTCTTTTGCTTTCGTACTAACTATAGTGTTTTGCAGGGAATATGTGGAAAATGTCCTTACTTGGGAGTTGCAAATTCAATTTTAGATTTTGTAATAAGTTAGGCGTTAATGAGAATTTACATTTGCTATTTTAGATAGAATGAATGAGCATTGTAAATAGCAAAAATTACTTGTTTTCATGTTTTTTACCTTTATTTTCCAAAGTTTCACAAATGGGAACACAAATAGCACGTGCACCATTTCGTAAGAGGTAATTAATCCTAAGTTGATGATTTATATGAATGGTCATAGTCAGGATGTAAACAAAACTTAGTATTTTTATCCTTTACAAAATAACACTGGATCCGCATTGGATCCTTTTCAAAATTCATTATATTTTCCTTAAATATTTTCCTTAAATATTTTCCTCTTTTATCAGAGTTTAGTTTAAAAATTAATTCAATACGTATACCAATGGCCATAGTCAGGGTATACTGAGAGTTAATTTCTTTCTAAACTCTATAAAAACACCAAAATATGTTTGATTCTTCATTTGAATTTAGATATGATTATCATATAATACATTCAATGACCATAGTTAGGAGTGTATTATATCATTAATCTTGTTTATATTCATTTAAAGAATGAAATATGATTTTCAAAATCCAAATTCAAATCTTTTAAATTCATTCATCATTTAGGATAGAATTGCATCATATTTTCAAAATTCCCTTCTCAAAAACCCAAGTGATTGTCTTTTCTTCGATTTCCATTTCAAATTCATCAATTCTATCTCATTTTTAAAATCCAAATTTTGATTTCAAAATCAAATTCGAAGTTTAATTCAACTTGATTCATTTTCTAAAAATTCCAAAATTCAAAGTCCAATTTAACTTTGAAATTCATTTTTATATTCGAAATTTAATTCTCAAATCAACTTTGAAATTCCAAATTCATTTTCAAGATCCAAATTCAAAATTCAAATTCAATTCAATTCCATTTTTCAAAGTTCAATTTAACTTTGAAACTTCTGAGTTATCTTCTGATTTCATATTTAAAATCAAGTTCATCTTCAAAATTCAAAATCAAAGTTTGAGATTGATTTTGAATCTCAAAACTTGACTCTTCTTAAATTTTAAAATTCAATCTGGGTTTTCAAAACCCAGATCCACCTTCAGTAGTCTCATTTGGATTTTCAGAATCCAAATCCAAAAGTTAGATCCTAATCCCAACTTGGATCCAGATTTCCAAATACAGTCTCTACTTTGGATCTCAGACTTCAGATCCAAAATCCATTTTTGGATCTAGAACCCAATTCTACTTTGGATCTCAAACTTCAGATCCAAATCCACTTTAAGATCCAGAACCCAATTCTACTTTGGATCTCGAACTTCAGATCCAAATCTACTTTAGGATCCAGAACCCAATTCTACTTTGGATCTTAGACTTCAGATCCAATTTCATTTTAGGATTCAGAATCCAACTTCACTTTGGATCTCAGACTTCATATCCAAAATCCCTTTTAGGATCCAGAGTCCAACTTCACCATGGATTTTAGACTCTAGATCCAAAACCCATTCTAGGATCCAGAATTCAATTCCACCTTAGATCTCAAACTTCGGATCCAAAATCCATTTTAAGATCCAGAACCCAATCCCATCTTGGATCTCAAATATCAGATCCAAATTCCATTCCAAATTTCGGATCTAATTCCACCTTGGATCTCAGACTTCAGATCCAAATTCCATCTTGGATTCCAAATTTTAGAGCTAATTCCATTTAAAATTCAGAATCCAATTTCATCTTGGATCCCAGAGTTCAGATCCAATTCCCATTTCAGATTTTAAATCCAGAATTCAATTTTAAATCTCAACTCTATTTAAAATCCAGACTTTGGATTCAAATTCCATCTTGAATTCCAGATTTCAAATCAACTTCTATTCTCAATTCCAATTCTTAAAACCAATTCCATTTCATCCCAGAATTCAAATCCAATTCCTATTTCGGATTTTAAATCCAGAATTTAATTCTGATCTCAATCTAGAATTCAGACTTCGGATTCAAATTCCATCTTGAATTCCAACTTTCAAATCAATCCCATTTCTCAATTCTATTTAGAGTTCCCAAAATCTCCTTCTGATTTCAAACTTCAAAGTTAGAATTCAATTCCATTTCATCTCTATTCTGATTCAAAGTCCATTTATGACTTTAAAATTTCCTTTCTTCTCCTTTATCTCAGCTTCAAAATCATTTCTCTTAAGATCTAGAATTATTTTCCCAAGTTCTGATTATTCCAAAACTTAGAACTTTAAATCTTAAGTTCTAAGTTAGAAACCATTTCTTCACTCTATTATCAGATTCATCTCAAAAATACTTGGAGATTTCCAAATCATTTTTCGAAAAGAGTATATATCCTTGCATTGCACAAGCACGATTCTTTCTGCATTTAGACTTAGGATAAATTCTTAGATAATCTTTTAGCAAAGCAAAAGGCATGAATTCGACCCTTGGTTCGATTACCCCTGGTAAAGGCGCCAAGAACGGTCGAACCTCGTACCGACGAGCGAATCCCGTCTCCCAGTTTTCCCGCAAATATTTCAAAATGGAGGCGAGTTATTTTCTTAAATATTTTTAAATTTAAGGTCAAGTGCGACCTTCGCAGAAATTTTCCTCTCTTCTTTTCTTTTCTTTTCTCTTCTCTCTTCTTTTCTGTCTTTTATTTTTTCCCTTCAAAAAAGGAGGAAATAAAGGCTAGAAAAGAAAAGAGAGAAATACCAAGAGAGGAAAAATTTTGCGATGATCACAGTTTCGGCGACCGAGATGGGACTTGTCTTCGTCCGGTCGAATTTAATGCCTTTTCTTCTTGCTTTAATATTATCTAAGTCTTTATTCTATAAATGTCAGCTACATTTCCATGCAAACTTTAGGAGCCTAGACTCTGTCCTAAGCTGTCATCATTGCATATAGGATCTAAGTATGGTTTGGTAGAACCATATTGAGGAGATTATTCCATGTTCACATTAGACTTAGGTCTGAAATACAACTCTCATCAATTCTAGGAATTGAATACAAAACAATGTATGCAAGTGTATGCTTCTTTTCATTTTAAATCTATCTCTTTAGGACTTGCATTAGAGACATCTAATTTTATTGCATGCTAAACATGTTTTTGAAAACATCCCTTACCTATATTGTCTCGGTCTTCACGTTGCAGGGCTGTCTCACTGAACCATAGTTCTGGAGAGAGCCTCACAACTGGACCACTTATTTTGGGTTCGCGCCCCCCTACCACGTACCTAAGGGCCATAGTCCGAGGTATATCGGTAGGTGCTCAAGGATCTTAGGAAACCATTACCTTAGAACTGGAGAAATATTTTTATGCCACGTACTTCGAGCTTCGGCTTGGGTATATCGGCATATCTTGATTGAAATCAAATTATCTGAACCCTAGAATTAGGATTAAGGTCCTATCAACCATTTCAAAATATTTCATTTAGAGTCAGCCTCTAGGGAGTGCTGTTTGCGCATCTTTTGTCTGTATATCTGTGATTGTGTAATATTTTATATTTCCCTTATATATTTTCCAAAACCCTGGGTATATATTATTCAAGATTTTCTCTTTGTTTTTAAAACCCAGGTGTATTTTTCTTCTCCTAATTTCTTCAAAATTCTTTTGATCCTGCCTGCAAATTCTTCAAATCTTAAATCTCTGCCATCTACTTTCGAAATTCTTTTTCTCTGATATATTCCTTACCTTCTTTTTCAATAAAATATCTTTTGTCAGGATATGTCCTTTTCAAAATTAATCTTTGTTCTCATTTTTTACTTATTTATCCCTTTTTCAGAAAAACAGTGCGGTTGTCACAAATTTTGGTGACAACCCAATCCCTCGCAATGGGATATTTTCATTGTCAGATTGTGATTTCCTCCTTTATTAACATTTCTTCCTAGATCTTTTCTAAAACCCCCCATTTTGCTCTACAGAAAGCATTGGCGTTATCAGTTGAGTAAGGCAAAGATCAAAGATTATACTGCTCTAACATCCCAGTTACGGGCAGAAAGTAAGGAATGAATTCCCAAAAGACTATCAGAGAGGGAGTTCAGGACAACAAAAGTGAGATTGATCCCGCTATATATCGATTATTCAAAAAGATGATGGTTGAGATATTATCCGAGCAAGCTGAAGCCAGTTGCGAAAAAGCTCCCACCAAAGGAGAGGCACCTGTCACCTTCCCCCTAAATGAATGCAGCAATAACAATACAGAAAATTCTAAAGCCAGCAGGGGCATCAACCAAGGCAACCAGGGCAGCAACTTGGGAGTGTATAAAGGCCAGATTGGGAAATGTTGCGAAAACAGTGATAGACTTCTTCAATACAGTCCTCAGCAAAAGGGCAAGAAGAAGGAAAGACCAAGGCGCAAGGATTGGAGCAAGGGTCGAGATTTTACTCCTTTAGGTGAGCCGCTCGACAAAATCCTCGAATACATGTCTAGCGGATTACTCAGGCTCATAAAAGCCGCCACTCCTTCCACAATCATGGGAAAATATATAGACCAATTCTGCGGATACCATCAAGCAACAGGGTATGACACTGAGCATTGCTTTGTCTTCAAGAATATAGTTCAGGACTGCCTTGATAAGAATCTCTTTGTCAAAAACGAAGAAGAAAAGCATCCAGATTTCCTAACCATGCAAGCTCAGTCCAGCTACCAGACAAGGGTCAACACTCAGCAGAAGTCAAGCAAGCTGAAGAAAGCAAAGCATGAAGGTTGGGGTTATGATCGCAAGCTTACCCCTCTAGGTCAGCCAATTTAAGAAGTTCTACAATACCTGCTTGCGAAAGGCATGATCAAACTCCCAAAACAGGATGATCCCTCTGTCACCAAGGGGAAATGGAAAGATCGCTTTTGCAAGTTTCATCGAGCAAAGGGGCATGACACAGAGCGCTGCTTCGTCCTCAAAAATATTGTGCAAGACTACATTGACAAAGAGCTTCTGGTGCAAGAGGAAGGAGAAGAGCAGCCTGCAGTTCCAACCGAACCTTTTCCAGACCACTCAAAGAATTGAGAATGCCAAAAGTGTTTTGCTTTCATCCCTTTTTGTCAGTCGCTTTATAGGGGCAAGTTGGCCCAGTCTTTGTGACTACTTTTGGTTAAAATACTTGTAAATATTCAGCTTTGTTATCTACTTTTGCTTATCAATGAAATGTCAATTTTCTTTATATCCTTGATATTCAATACTTCCTTCTTTTTGCTATACTGGGGCATTAAATTCCTTTTCATTTTTCAAAATGTTGGACAATCCTGACGTCATTCATAAGAGAAATGATATTACCTATGAGGGTCTTTCAAAAATCATGAAATTTTTTCATATTTTAGTCCAACCTCTTTCAAAGATCAACCCTCGTGTTGATCATCTTTTCCAAAAAAAATAGGTTTTCAACCATTATATTCGAAGATCAACCCCTGTGTTGATCATAGTTTCCAAAAATTTGGTTTTTGATCATTGCATTCAAAGATCAACCCTTGTGTTGATCATATTTTCTAAAAAAAATAGTTTTGAACCATTGCATTCAAAGATCAACCCTTGTGTTGATCATATTTTCTAAAAATTAATTTCGAATCATTACATTCAAAGATCAACCCTCGTGTTGATCATATTTTCTAAAAATTGATTTCGAATCATTGTATTTCAAAGATCAACCCTTGTGTTGATCATATTTTTCAAAAAATTGATTTCGAATCATTACATTCAAAGATCAACCCTCGTGTTGATCATATTTTCTAAAAATTGATTTCGAATCATTGCATTTCAAAGATCAACCCTTGTGTTGATAATATTTTTCTAAAAATTGATTTTGAATCATTGCATTTCAAAGATCAACCCTTGTGTTGATCATCTTTTTCTAAAAATTGATTTTGAATCGTTACATTCAAAGATCAACCCTCGTGTTGATCATATTTTCTAAAAATTGATTTCGAATCATTGCATTTCAAAGATCAACCCTTGTGTTGATCATATTTTTCTAAAAATTGATTTCGAATCATTACATTGAAAGATCAACCCTTGTGTTGATCATATTTTTCTAAAAATTGATTTCAAATCATTATATTCAAATATCAACCCTCGTGTTGATCATATTCTCTAAAAATTGATTTCGAATCATTGCATTTCAAAGATCAACCCTTGTGTTGATCATATTTTTCTAAAAATTGATTTCGAATCATTGCATTTCAAAGATCAACCCTTGTGTTGATCGTATTTTTCTAAAAATTGATTTTGAATCATTACATTCAAAGATCAACCCTTGTGTTGATCATATCTTCTAAAAAAATTGATTTTAAATCATTATATTCAAAGATCAACCCTCGTGTTGATCATATTTTCTAAAAAATGATTTTGTATCATTGCATTTCAAAGATCAACCCTGGTGTTGATCATATTTTTCTAAAAATTGATTTTGAATCATTGAATTCAAAGATCAACCCTCGTGTTGATCATATTTTCTAAAAAATTGATTTCGAACCATGGCATTCAAAAATCAACCCTCGTGTTGATCATATTTTTCTAAAAATTGATTTCAAACCATGGCATTCAAAAATCAACCCTCGTGTTGATCATTTTTTTCTAAAAATTGATTTCAAACCATGGAATTCAAAAATCAACCCTCGTGTTGATTATATTTTTCTAAAAATTGATTTCAAACCATGACATTCAAAGATAACCCTCGTGTTGATCATATTTTCTAAAAAAAAAAAATTGATTTTAAACCATGGCATTCAAAAACCAACCCTCGTGTTGATCATATTTTTCTAAAAATTGATTTCAAACCATGGCATTCAAAGATCAACCCTCGTGTCAATCATATTTTCCAAAAAATGAGGTTTTCAAATCATTGCTTCAAAAAATTAACCCTCATGATGATCTCTCATGAATGACCCCTTTTTGAAGATCAGCTCTCGCACTTAATCCTCTTTCCAAAAAATGATTTTCTCATATTCTTTAAAGATCCCACATGCAGGCAGGATCAAACTCTTTTTTTCTAAAACTTTTATCAATTTTTCGCTTATCAAATCCTCTTTCGATCTTATCAGTTTTATTCATTTGTATCAAATTTTGTTAAATTTTATTTATTCATTCATTCTTATTTCAAAAAATTTCCCTTTCAGGTTAAGGGTTAAACCTGATGCCTCTTTTCCATGAGGTATTTCTTTTTCCTTCTTTGCCCCCCCTTTAGGTTAAGGGATAAACCTGAAACCTCATCCTACGAGGTCCTTCTTGCTTCGGGATAAGGGATAGTCCTGAATGTCTTTCTTCCTCTTTTAAAGCTTCATTAATCTCTGCCAAATCTTTTTTTTTATCCAATTTTATTTCTTTATCAAATTTTGTCGATTCTTTATCAAACCTTTCATCAATTTTTTGGCCAAAATTTTATTCCTTTCCCATCCAGGATAAGGGATAATCTTGAAACCACTCATAGGTGCAACAATGCTACTTGTGAGAATTCTGTCACAAAGATAATTTCCATAAAATTTCCTTGGTTCTCCTCCTTTGTCAAATCTTCCATCAATTTCTATCTCTTCTCGCCAGTTCTTTTTCAAATTTTATTTCCTCCCCAGTCAAGATAAAGGGGCAATTAGATCACATGCAAACAAATTCAGTCCTCGAGCTGGTAATTCTCAATCCTAAATCCGGACCTCACACTGGCAAATTTTCAAAACTCAATCCTGATTAAAACTTTTTGTCAAAAACCCGAGTTTTGACTCAGGCTTCTCCTTTTGGATCCAATGCTCGCGTTGAAACCAATCATTTCTTTAGAAATTCGAGTTTTCAAAACTCGGGTTTCTCTTTTATCTTTTATTTTTTAAAGATCCGAGTTCCAGCTCGGGTTTTTCCTCTATTTATTCGTTTGAAGTTCCGAGTTCCGACTAGGGCTTCCTTTTGAATTCAATGCACACATTGGAACCAATCATTGTGTCGAAGTTTCGAATTTTTCAAAATCCTCTTTTATCTTCTGATTTGAAGATCCGAGTTCCCACTCTGTTTTTTCCTCTATTTATTTGTTTGAAGTTTCGAGTTTCGACTAGGGCTTCCTTTTGAATCCAATGCTCACATTGGAACCAATCGTTGCGTCGAAATTTCGAATTTTTCAAATCAAAAATCTCTTTTATCTTTTGTTTTGAAGATCCGAGCTCTCACTTAGGTTTTTCCCTCTATTATTTCGTTTGAAGTTCCAAGTTCCGACTAGGGCTTCCTTTTGAATCCAATGCTCACATTGGAACCAATCGTTGTGTCAAAGTTTCGAATTTTTCAAAATCCTCTTTTATCTTCTGATTTGAAGATATGAGTTCCCACTCGGGTTTTTCCCTCTATTATTTTGTTTGAAGTTTCGAGTTCCGACTAGGACTTCCTTTTGAATCCAATGCTCACATTGGAACCAATCGTTGCGTCAAATTTTCAAATTTTTCAAATCAAAAATCTCTTTTATCTTTTGTTTTGAAGATCCGAGCTCTCACTCAGGTTTTCCCCTCTATTATTTCGTTTGAAGTTCCGAGTTCCGACTAGGACTTCTTTTTGAATCCAATGCTCACGTTGGAACCAATCGTTGCATCAAGAATTTGAGTTTTCCAAAAAATTTCTCTCTTATCTTTTATCATGAACATCCGAGTTCCGACTCGGGTTCTCCCCTTTTATTTCACCTTCCTTTTTAGATACACGAGTCCCAACTTGGACTCTCTTCTTTTTCAAAAAAAACCCCAATTGCCCAGCAGAACTTTCTTCCAAAATCCAGCTATCCGGCTAATCCATTTCAAATCTTAAAGCCTCAGGTTTATTCTCTTTAAAAATCCTTCCTTCCCCTTCAGGTTAAGGGATAAACCTGATGCCTCCTGCTAACGAGGTATTTCTTTCCTTCCTTCCTCCATTCAGGATAAGGGGATAAATCCTGAAAACAGACCACATACAGTTAGGATGTGATGGTCCATTGAATTCAGAAATCTTTCATCAAATTTTACTTTCCAATCTAGCTCATCCTCACAACCCAGTCCTCGCACTGGTTATTTCTCAAACTTTTCAATCATATATTAAGCACATTTGGAAAATCCGGTTCTCGCACCGGTAACTTTCTAAAATCAGTCTTCTGACCAAAGTCCTTCCTTCTAAATTCAAGTTTTGTCTTAAAACTTCCCAAGATTTGATGAATTTTCAAAAGATTCAGCATCTCGCTGGTCATGTATTTTCAAAAGATCTAGCATCTCGCTGGTCATGTATTTCCAAAAGATCCAACACCAGTTGGTCAGGTATTTCCAAAAGATCCAACACCAGTTGGTCAGGTATTTCCAAAAGATCCAACGCTCGTTGGTCATGTATTTCAAACGTTCCAGCTTTTGCTGGTCGGGTATTTCAAAACGTTCCAGCTTTCGCTGGTCATGTATTTCAAACGTTCCAGCTTTCGCTGGTCATGTATTTCAAACGTTCCAGCTTTCGCTGGTCATGTATTTTAAATGTTTCAGCTTTCGCTGGTCATGTATTTCAAACGTTCTAGCTTCTGCTGGTCATGTATTTCAAAGGTTCCAGCTTTTGCTGGTCATGTATTTTCAAAATCAAAGATTATAACTAAATGTCTCATCAAAATCTATATTGAGTGATTATTTCACAAAGAATTCATGAAAACTTTGCCAATTTGCTAATAGCATTTGTTGACTCTAAAAATCTGACTACACAAAAAAAAAATCTCAGATTACCTCTAGTATTCCTTCCGAAAAGGTGAAACTTTTCGCGAAAAAGAGGTAAAATTCAAATCTTTTCCTGTTGATTAACCCAAAGGATGTAAGAAATGTCCTTGATATGATTTGTGAGAAAAATATTCAATGATGTTGAAAAGCCAGAAGTGATTTGATATTGATCCTGGCTATAGCGCATGTTTTAAGATGACCTTTTGGCAATCAGGCAATGGACATATCTTGATCTATAAAAATAATCCACTCAACCCATGTCTTCGCATTCATTTTTGCAATCAAATATCTGCAAAAGGGATCTCTCAACTGTCGTCAAGATGAAGACGAATATGCAAGCTAGACCCCCGGGGCCGAAGAAGATTTGAATCATCTCCGAGATAAAGGAGTTTATGAAGGATCCTTCCAGAGAAAGTTCAGATCACCATCGAGATGAAGGCGAGTGTGATGAACCTACCGACAAACCCTAAAAGGTATTTGATTTCTGCTATCATTTAAAGCCCCTTTTGAGCCAATACCATCAATATAATAACTGAGACAAGAAGAAGGATCAGAACATCTCCAAGATGAAGGAGTTTGTGACGTACCCTTCCCTGAAGAAGTATGGTTGTGTGAAATCACCTACAGAAACTGTCTATACCTGTATTTTCTGATTTTACCCATTATGTGGCATTTCCATTAAACATATATATTTTCTCATTATATGTATATATATCTATATATATGTATATCTATTGTATATCTACCTATATGTATACATGTATATGTATATATGTATATATATATATGTATATATATATATGTATATATATACTTATATATATATGTATATATCCCTTCATGTACACTTGTCATCACATATATTTTCTTTTCTTTTACTTTTTGTGAATATATCTTCATTGTCATATATCATATATCATTCATCATAAATTCAAGTATTTTTATATCCATATGTATATCTTTGTTGTATATAGTATATATATACCCATTCCCTTGGTTATCTTGTACTAACTCTCATTTTGCAGGAAAATCTAGAAGATGTTGATTCCTTGGCTCCATTTTAATTTTCTTTTACTTTATGTTATGCAATGTAACAACTCAATGTAAACCTTGGAATAAGATTTACTTTTACTGCTTAGATTAGGTCGCATCTCATATAGTTTGATTTCAGTAATATCCTGATTCTATGATGCATAAATCTCAAATTTTCAAAATTCACCGTGAATGAACACGAATGGCACGTGCACCAACTCTTAGAGAGTTGATGAACTCGGTGGAGTCCATATTTACGGCCCTAGTCGGAATATGGACGAGTCCCAGATCCATCATCTCTCTACCAGTCACATTGAGCCTACACTCTTAGGCTATCTTGAAAATGCACCTCATATTTCCAATGTTTTCAAAATATTGTGAATTAACTCAAATAAACCCTGAATATATTAATGGCACAGTCAGAATATATGAAGGATTTACTTTGGCTTAATCCACATTTTTCCAATAAAATTTTCAGAAATCTTTTCAAAAGTGTATTCATTCATTCACATCATCTGCATCATTTGTTTTTCTCATGATTTTCTCAAAAGATTTTCACTTCATGGAATCGATTTTCTCAAGAAACTATGATGATATTCGGAGTTGGAATTCCCAAATCAAAGTTTTCCCGTGATTTTCCTTAAAAAGTTATTTTCTTAAGATCCATTTTCAAAAGGAATTTCTTATCTTTCTCAAGAATCAAAGTTGATTTTCAGACATTTCAAATATAAGATTCTCAGGAATTCAATTTCCTGAATTTTGAATTTCCTTCTCCAATGAGTTTTCCTACAAAATTTTCTATCATGTTTTTAAGAAAACTCTCAAAATCCGAGTTTTTCCTGACAAGTGCTTTCCTTTCCAAATATTCATCCTTTCTCAAGAATTCCTTCCATTTTTCCTGAGATTCTCATTTCTTCAGGGTTTTCTAAGTTTTATAAACTTTCTCAAAATTTTCTTGAGATTCTTATTTCCTCATGGTTTTTCAAGTCTTTCTAAGCTTTCTTAAGATTTTCTTGAGATTCTTATTTCCTCATGGTTTTCCAAGTCTTTCTAAACTTTCTCAAAATTTTCTTGAGATTCTCATTTCTTCATGGTTTTCCAAAGACTTTATAAACTTTCTCAAGATTTTCTCGAGATTCTCCCTTCTTCAAGATTTTCCAAATCTTTATAAACTTTCTTGAGATTTCAAACCTTCTTCGTCTGAGTTTTTCTGAGAAATTGATTTCCATCTTTTCCTGAGAAATGCTTTTCAACTTCAAATGTTTTCTAATCATACATCATATGTTCCAATTTACATTTTCCAAAATTCTCATAGCACATTCCTAAATTCTCTGTGCATTTAGGATAGAACACGATTTCGGTAATTTCACTAAGTCAAGCACAATTTTGGTCCTTGGTTCGATTACCCCTGTTAAAGGCGGCAGGAACGGTCGAACCTCGTACCGACAGGTCGAGCCCCATCCCGTAAGATTTTCCCGCAATTTTCAAAATGGAGGCGAGTTTTTCAAAACAATTTCCAAAATCCGGTCAAGTTTGACTCGCGAAAGCATTTCCCTCTCTCTCCCGCAAGGAAGGGAAGACGGGAAAAATTTTGCGACGATAACAGGTTTGGCGACCGTGATGGGACCTGTCCTTGTCTGACTTAAATTGTGCTTGACTTAGTTCAATTATCGAAATTATGTTCACAAAATGTCAGCTTTTACTTTCAATATCATGTGAGCCTAGGAGCCTAGATTCTGACCTAGCTGACATTTACTGCATATAGCTTAGGCATGGTTTGGTAGGACTATATTGAGGAAATATTTTCATGCTCACATAGACTTAGGTCTAAATACAACTCTCCTCAATTTAGGATCTGAATGCAAACAATGTATGCTTCTTCAAAGATTTTTAAAAGTCTATCTCTCTAGGATTTAGAGCCATCTATTTCTTGCATGTGATCATTTTTTCAAACCCCAATTACCTATCATTACCCGGTCTTCCCGTTGCTGGGCTCTCTTCCAGAACCCTAGTTCGGGACAGAGCCTCACAACTGGGCCAATTATTTGGGTTAACACCCCCCTACCACGTACCGCGAGCCACAGTCCGAAGTATATCGGTAGGCGCTCAATGATGTTGGAAAACCTTACCTTAGAACCGAAGTTGAAATTATATGCCACGTACCTCGGATTTCGATTCGAGTATATCGGCATAACTGGATTGGACAAAGATGATATGAACCTAGAGTTAGGATTAAGGTCCTACAACTGTTTTCAAAATGATGCATCTAGAGTCAGCCTTCTAGGGAGTGCTGTATGTGCATAAAAGTTTGTGCAAAATGTGATTGTTCGTATTTTACCTCTATTTTCTTACATTTTTCCAAAAAATATTTTCAAATATTCATATTTTCACCTTTTCCTTTATTTTTCTTAAACCCTGGATGACTTTCTCAAATATCCCATTTCTTTCAAAACTCCAGGTGATTTTTCATTCTCCTGTTCTACTGGATCTCGAATTTCCAACAGCATTTTTTTATCCTGCCTGCAAATTTTCAAAATCATATGTTTTCTTTCCTTAGATTTCAATCATTTTGTCTATTTGCCAAATTCTCCATCTTATTTTCCTCGTGCATACCTTGATTATTGCGGTGGAAATTGTTTACCCACTTGCCTTCTCCTTATTCTAAATCCGTTTGCAGGTTGTTTTCCAAAAGATATCTCTTTCCTTCAAAATGGTATTTTCTTCGTGGTTGACGACCTCGCCTAGGTAACAAGGCACATTTTCCGTTGTTATTTCTCTTACAAAGAATGACAACACAATTGTCGTGATTTCAGCGGCGACTCCATCCCTAGTAATGGGATATTCTTTCAATTGTCTACCATATCGTCAATAATCATTTTCCTCCCAATCTAAAGTTCCGTCAGAGTCTAATCAAGACTTCATCCTGCAGAGAGCATCCACAACATTTGATGGTTCGAACAAGATCAGGAAAAAGAACAACGGCATCTCAGTACTCGTCGGCCTCGGAAGAAGAGATGGGCTCCCCGCGATCCGAGAGGAGTCAAGAGCAACAGCAAGAAGAGGATGGCATAGACCCACAAATGTATGCCATGTTCCAGAAAATGATGACCAAAATGATGAGTGAACAGGCTAGGACCAGTGCAGAGGAGAACCCATTCAGAGAGAAGTTCCATGGACACAAGGATAAGAAGACTTCCAAGAAGCAAGTTCAGCCAGAGAAAATTTCAGATAAATCAGAATCAGATGAAGACATCGATAAAGAATATGAGGTGCCTCCGACATTTCAGAAACAGGGCCGAGAACAAAGGAGGAGTCGCAAATCAAAGAATCAAGTTGCAGAAGAACCCCTGCAGTCACAGTTCAAAGAAATGGCCAAAGTTGTTAAAGACCTGCAAGCTCGCGACAAGGGCAAGAAAGTCTTCACTAGCGAGGATTTTTATGATGGATTAGAAGGAGACGAAGATCTGGAAAATCTGCCCCGCAAGTTCATCAAGTTCGATGGTTCTGGTGATCCCAAAGCCCATCTTGCCATGTTCTTTGCCGAATGCTCCAAATTCAAGAGAGACAATAGAGCCCTATTTCTCTGTTTTCCTCGTAGCCTAGAAGGCACTGCCGCCAAGTGGTACTCCGAGCATATCAATCCAATCGAGCTGCGAGAATTCGATAAGGTGGTCAACCTATTCATTGAGCGATTTTTGTTCAATACTGAAGCGCTCCCAACATTGAGCCATCTCTGCAATCTAAGGCAGAATGAAAATGAAAAGGCAAGAGACTTCATTCGCAGATGGAGAGAGACCTGCAACAAAATGAGAGATCCTATATCAGAGAGGCATGTTTTATCGCTGATCCTGAACAACTTCTCACAACCTTTGAGAAGTCTTATCTCCACCTCGCCTTCCAAGTCTTTCATAGAGCTTACTGAACGAGCCGAGTGGCTCGAGATGGGGTTGGAGAACGGTGTCTACGATGGTATCACCCTCGTCAAGAACAATCTAGATCCAAAGGAAAATTTCACCTCCTCCGCCAACATCAACTGCAATGATAACAAAAGTAGTAAGGGCAACTATGCGGATCGAGAGGAAAGACAGAATAGCAAGCTATCTCAGCCCAACTTTCCACAAAAGGAAAAGATAAAGCGTGAAGGTTGGAGTAATGATCGTGTGTTCACTCCTCTCAAACAAACACTCGAAGAAGCCCTTGAATTCATGCTGGCTAAGGGATTAGTGAAACTTCCAAAGGCCACAACTCCTCCCACCATCATGGGAAGGTTCAAGAATCAGTTTTGCAAGTTCCATCGGGCAGTGGGGCATGACATTGATCATTGTTTTGTCTTCAAAAATATTATTCAGGATTGCATTGACAAGAGCCTCCTTGCTGAAGAAGAAGAAGAAGAAGAAGAAGAGCTGGCCATCTTGACCAAGCCTTTCCCAGATCATTCAGAAAATTGACGATGCTTAAGTTTCCTGCTTTCTTTCTTTCGTTTTGCCAATCACCTCATAAGGGCAAGTCTGCCCAGTTTTTGCAACCTTTTGGTCGAGTGCTTATAAATAGGCTGTCTTTTTGTTATCGGTTTCTCTTATCAATAAAATGCCAATTTTCTTCATCAAATACTTCTTTCTTTTGCCCCATTAGGGCACCTGTTTTGTTTTGAAGAATCTTCTTTGCCCATTCTTTTCAAGACGAGGGGAAATTTATGAGAGAAATGAAATTACCTATGAGGGTTTTTCAAAAATCGTGAAATTTTTTGAAATTTTCTACAAACATCTTTGTTATGATCACCCAAAAGGTTAATATTTCGGTCCAATCTTTTTCAAAAATCAACCATCGCGGTGATCTTCTTTTCTTAAATTGGTTTCGAACCATTATCTTTAAAATCGACCCTGGTGTTGATTTTCTTTTCCAAAATTAGTGTTAAACCAATTCATTTTCAAAATCAACCCTCGTGTTGATCTTAACTTCCAAAATTCAATTTTGAATCATTATCTTTAAAAATCAACCCTTGTGTTGATTTTCTTTTCCAAAATTATTGTTAAACCAATTCATTTTCAAAATCAACCCTCATGATGATCTCTCTTCAAAATCAACCCTCGTGTTGATTCCCCTTTTCAAATATCAGCTCTCACGCTGATCATTCTTCAAAATCAACCTTGCAGTTGATTTTCTTCCCAAAAGGATTTCTCACTTTCAAAATAACATTCTCCTTTTACTTTAAAGATCCCATGTTCTAGCACTTTCTTCATGTCAAAGGGATAATATAATTTTGTTTCCTTTCCTCGATTTTTAAGCATTAATAAAATTCGCCAATAATTTGGCACCATTTTATTTTCGTCTCTTTCCTTTTCACAAATATGTCTCTTGTAAGGAACGATCTTGAGGACGTCTCTCAATCAAGAAGCATGTCACCTTATTCCTCGATTATCCTTCTTCGTATTCAAAATCTTTCTCCCTAGTTACACTGGGGCATTTTTTTGAAAAATCTATCTTTACCTCAAAACATCCTGTATGCAGGCAGGATAAACCAATCTCTCATTTTGCATGTATATGCACCCACTTGCATTAGTTTTGCATTCATTTACATTTCATGTGCATTTTGCATTTCATTTTGCATTAATTCTGCATCCATTTTCTTCCCCTTCAGGTTAAGGGATAAACCTGAATCATTTTCCATGATTTTCCAATTTTTATTCATATCCCCGTTCAGGATAAGGGATTTAATCCTGAAAATCAGACCACACACATCTAAATATTATGGTCTTTTTCATTGCAAGTCAAATAATCCAGTCCTCGAACTGGCCATTCTCAAAACTTTCAATCCTAGCTCTCGCACTGTCGATTTTCAAAATTCAATCTTTTTATTAGAGATTTTCCTTTGAGATTTGAGACCCGACTCGAACTTTCCAGCCTTCCTTTGAAGATTTGAATTTTAACTCAAGTCTTCTTTCCTTCAAAATCTGAACTTCGCAGTTTTCCTTTGAGATTCGAGCCCCCGACTCGAACTCTCCCACTTTCCTCTGAATATTTGAGTTTTAACTCAAAAATCTGAATTGGCCTAGTTTTTCCTTTTAAGATTTGGGTTTCGACCTGAACTTTATCTCCTTAGAAACCAAACTTCCTAGCTTTCCTTCGAAGGCTTGAGTTTTGACTAGAATCTTCCAGCTTTCCCTGTAAAACCTGAGTCCTGATTCGGATGGTATTTCAAAACCAGCTTTTGAGTTAGACTTACCTTCAAAATCCAATATTATGCTAGGACTTACCTTCAAAATTCCAACTTTGTATTGGATTTACCTTAGAAATTGAGTACCATCATCATGGATGTGTCAACTCGGATGTCAAGCGATCTCTTTTACTAAGGATTTCAAGAACACTTTGTCAATTTGTCAATCAATTACATGTTGATTTCAGAATTTTATTTCACAAAATTTTACCTCAGTTTACCTTCAGTACTACTTCTAAAAAGGTAAAGCTTTTGTGAAGAAGGATTCAAAATCCAGATTCTTTCTATTGGCCAACCAAAAGAATGAAGGATAAATCCTCGATATGGCCAGAAAAGAAGATTCAATGTTTTGCAAAGCCATAGATGATTGATATTGATCGCAGTCAATGGCACATTTTTAGAGACCATTCTTGTGAAAATGAGGCAGTGGAAATATCCTGAGCGCTAGAAAAAGTGAGAATTCATCCAAGCCTTGTATCCTCAAAATCACCTATACTGCAATTAAATATCCGCAAAAAGGGATCTCTCACTTGTCGTCAAGATGAAGGCGAATTAAGCGAGTAGACCCCTGGGGCCAAAGAAGATTTGAAACATCTCCAAGATGACGGAGTTTGCGACGGATTCTTCCAGAGAAAGTCCAAAGCACTGTCGAGATGAAGGCAGATGCGATGAACCTCCCGATAATCCCCAAAAGATATTTAATTTCCGCTATCATCCTAAGATCTCTAACCCATGAGCCAATATCGTCAAAGAAGGATCGAAACATCTCCAAGTTGAAGGAGTTTGTGACGTACCCTTCCCAAAAGAGAGCAAGAGAGGAAAAACAAAGAGAGAAAAAGCCAGAACATCTCCAAAATGAAGGAGAATGTAGCAAAAAACCCAAGAGAGCCAAAAGAGCGCAGAAATATTATCATGAGAGAAGCTCCCAGGATATCAAACTGCCACATTTATCAAAAATCTTCTTTAAATTTGTGAAATTCTATTATCAATATCCTTTCATAGATTGCTTTCATGATATCAAATTCTCTTTCCTGTTCATATCAAGGAAATTGATAACTTCTTTGAAGAAAGTCAATCGCAAGCAATTTGGATTCCAAATCTTGATTCTATGAAGTCAATCCTGTTTGGAGGTAATACTTCAGGTAGAAAAGAAGGAATATTTTCACAATCATTTTCAATTACTTTGAATCAGCAAAATTTTCAACATTTTGACAATATTTTCTAGCTATCCTGACGTTAAGTGAGAGCTTGATGTCCATATTGATGTATCTTGACCCCTTTGAGAGATTTTTCTTTATCACCTTTCACGTTGTTGAAAGATTAACCTTATCTCCGAAAGGATAGCCTTTATCATCTTTCGCGTTGTCGAAAGACTCACCTTATTCCTTTGGATTACCTTTATCATCTTTCGCGTTGTCGAAAGAATTGCCTTATTCCTTTTGATTGCCTTTGTCATCTTTCGCATTGTCGAAAGAATCGCCTTGTTCCTTTGGATTGCCTTTTGTCATCTTTCGCATTGTCGAAAGAATTGCCTTGTTCCTTTGGATTGCCTTTATCATCTTTCACATTGTCGAAAGACTCACCTTATTCCTTTGGATTGCCTTTATCATCTTTCGCATTGTCAAAAGACTCGCCTTATTCCTTTGGATTACCTTTATCATCTTTCGTGTTGTCGAAAGAATTGCCTTTCTCCTTTGGATTACCTTTGTCATCTTTCGCGTTGTCGAAAGAATCGCCTTTCTCCTTTGGATTGCCTTTTGTCATCTTTCGCGTTGTCGAAAGAATCACCTTGTTCCTTTGGATTGCCTTTGTCATCTTTCGCGTTGTCGAAAGAATCACCTTGTTCCTTTGGATTGCCTTTTGTCATCTTTCGCGTTATCGAAAGAATCGCCTTGTTCCTTTGGATCGCCTGCGTTCATCTTTCGCATTGCCGAAAGAGTTGCCTTATTCTTCGTTGGAAAAATTGCCTTATTCATCTTTTGCGTTGTCAAAAGAGTTGCCTTACTCTTCTCTGAAAGAGTTTGCCTTGTCTGTCTTTCGCGTTGTCGAAAGAGTTACCTTATTCTCGTCAAAAGATTGCCATATCCATCTTTCACCTTGTCGAAATGGTCGTCTTACTCCTTACCTTCTTCATATTTCACGATGATGAAAATTCACCGGATCGTCTTGATCATTTTCCAAAATTGCCTCTTACAATTCCATTTCCATCGCCTCGTTCATCTTCAAGAAAAATTGTCTTATTCACCTTCCAAAATTCTATTTTCCACCCGATCAGGATAAGGGTATAAACATGAGCCTCATTCAAGGAGGTATTCCATTTTCTGCCCGATCAGGTTAAGGGTACAAACCTGAATCTCATTTTAATGAGATAATTTCATTCCCCCAATCAGGTCAAGGGTTAAAACCTGAGCTTCGTTTCATACGAGGTATTTCTGTCCCATCCAGGTCAAGGGCATAAACCTGAATTTCACTCTCACAGAGTGAGTCTTTCCTCTTCATTTCTCCATTTCATATCTACCATCTTCCTCGGGCTAATTTTCTTCATACCCAGTCAGATCCTTCTAACTGGGGCATTTTTATATAGCCCAAATTTGGTGTGTTTTCTTTGCCACTAAGCTCGACCATAAGCCGGCTTAGTAGCAAAGAGGGGTATCTGTAAACACCCCAAATTTTCACTCACCTTCTTGACATCGCCCTCAATCGGCACATTTCCATTCTCTGGAATCAATGAAGGGCAAAATGGTCATTTTCTGAGTTAGACCTTGCAGAAAATTCTAAATTTCACTCTTGAGCCTCAAAATTTCTATATTTAGGTTCAGAGACATCTTCAAATTGCCAAATTTCAAAATCCTCTTTCTGGACAAAAAGTTAGAATTTCCAAGTCTAAGCTTAGAGGGACATTTCATTGAAACATGTCTTTTCATCGCATTGCATGAAAATTTTGCATCATTTAACTGCATAGCATGTCATTTTGAGATCCAGAACTCCTGATTTTCAAAATTGTCAATCCAAATTTGATTTTTAAACTTTTTTAAAATTGATTTTTAAAACCCTGGGATTTCAAATTTGCCAATCTTTCCCATTTTACCCCTAGGACTTTGAATTACAAAGTTTTTTCTCAAGAAAAATAATCTGGATATTTGGATATTGATTTTAAAGATTTTATCTCAAAACTTTTTGCAAAAGATTTTAAATCTCTTTACAAATTTTGTTTTACTTTTATCCATATTTTGCCTTGAAAAACCAATTTTTCCAAATTTTTGAAAACAAATAATGTTTTATCTCGTATTTTCAAATAAATGGAGCAGGACCCGCCTTTGAACTAGCATCATATTCAGAATCTCAGGTAAGTTGTTTATTCTCAAGCGGGACCCACCCGAAGTTCATTTTACCCATTTGCAAAATTTTCTTAATTTCTCAATATTTATTTATTTATTTATTTTTTTTAGTTAGCGGACCCACACACATGTGGCATCCCAATTGAAAATAAAAGACTTTCAAAAACAAAACAAAACTTTATTTTCAGAAGGATTTTAAAAGTGAAATGAGATGGCATTTCCATAAAAGCCTCTCATTTATTTCATTATTCATTTTTTTTTATTTTATTTATTTTATTAATTTTGCTTACTTAAAATTGTAAAAGGAAACGGCCCAAACGGCGCCACAGCCATATTTTCAAAAAAAAATTTATTTTACCCAAAAACTTTGGTAAATGAAGCACATTTTTTTGAAAAAGAGACAGGAGGCGCCCTTTTGAAAACGGCTACCTTTAAAGCTACGGTTAAAAAAAAAATTCAAAGAAGGTAACGGATTTTCAAAGGGGAAAGGAAGCTGGATTTTTTTTGAAAGAGGGGGAAAATCTTTAAAAAGGAGGAGGTAGCCGATTGAAAGGGGAGGAGCGTTTGATTTGGGGATTTTCTCTTTCTTATTGCAGGAATTTCTGGATTTCTCGGTGATGGAGGGTGCCCCATTGAAGATTTTGTCTTGAACATCCGGATGGAAGAGTTCCAGAAGTCGCAGGACATTGCCCCTTTCCTTCATACCATACCCATTTCAGCCCAGCCAACTGCCGGACCTCCATCTTCAGCCCAACGTTTTCATCTACTTCAGCTCACCAGCAGCAAGAGATCCATCCAACTACTGTCCGTCCCTTTTCATTCAGCAGGAAACTCCAGCCCTCTCATCTCTTAAAACCCCTGTGCCTCTCGGCTGGCAGGAGGCCGATGGATCTCTTCTTCTTTTTTTTTTTTGCAGGCACCCTTTGGGCTGGCGGTGAAGCTTTTACCCTTTAGGGATTTCGGTTCTCCAGTCCAGATTGCAAAGAACTCTTCAAAGTTCCGTCTCATCTCTCCTTCAGCCCAGCTGCAGGGGATCCACAAGAAGGCGCCTTCCGTTTGATTCACGTTCTGAGCTTGAAGATCGTGTGCTGAAATGTAGACTCTCAGAGAACGTAAGTTCTTTTCCCAGTTCCATATAGATGATATGGCCCTCATTTAAAAAAAAAAATTATATAATTAGGTTCCTTTTAATTGAGATTTGACATTGTAATTTCAGATCTATATATTCTAGAAGTTAAATATTAATGCATTTTTTTGAATTCATGTGGTGCATAGAGAAGATCAGCCTGCAAGATGATTGTGTGAGCAGGAGCAAAGATGAATGTGCGAGTTGTATAATGATCTAAATAATATATATATATATTTTTTTATAGCTACCTTGACATCGTTATTTACTTGTATATTATTTAATTGAAATTACAGTCTACAAATACTATTCCAATGAAGCATTTATTTGCCAGTTGCCTTCTTTAGTCTTCTACAATCCAATCTCTTAGAGGTTACAGCAAGATGGAGACTGCATTTTATATCTGCTCCTTTTGTAATCCTGCAGTCATAACCAAATTTATATTTTGGCAGTGAAATTGCCACTAGTGTAAAAGAAAATCAAAAAGTCAAAATTGTGGTAATTTTAGATGTCCTAATTCACCATCTCTTACAAAACCACAACATTCATGCTAGTCAAGCTCCTTGAGTATTTGAGTCATTATCTTCAAAAGCTGCATTAATATGCCTCCAGGACATTCTCTTGTTTATTCCATGTATACAATATATAGCATGGCATTCTATGTTATCATTCATGGTATTGCTCTCCCTCCTTGTAATGTTTAGGTAGACTCACCACCTGTATATACACTACCACTTCAATTATATTCATCCCCATAACACTTCCACCACACTGTGCACGTATCTATTTCACCTGCAGCACATCCACTAGCACAGCCATCACTGCCAGACCTTATCAATAAAAAAAAAAATTCTGTTTCTTGGTGCTTCTGAGATTTGTCTTCAATATGGAGACGTTTCGGGTTGTCTTGGCAATGCTGAAGATACATTAGAACTTTCTACTCCTAATGGTGTTCCTCCCTTTGCATATTTGCAACAATGTCGTGCCTATGCACCTAATGGTATGTTAATTTCCGGTGTATGCCTGCTTTTGGCTGTCTCTAAGTGCATTGTGATTCCATGTAACACAACATTTTATCTCTTCAGCAACTATTCCATTTTCTGCTGTAGGTGTGCAGTCATGATAAACAGCCATCTTCATGAACGGATATATCCATATCCGTTCATGATCCCTATGTCATCTTTTGTATGCTTCGTCATTGATATATAGGGAAGCTCCATACCCATTTTTATTGAAAATTATCTTGTACCTTGAGAAATATGGCTGTGTGAAATTACCTACAGAAACTGTGTATATCCATATTTTCTGATTTTACCCATTTTGTAGAATTTCCATTAATGCATATATTTTCTCATTTTATTTCTATATATATATATGTATATCTAGGTATATCTACCTATATGTATACGTATATATGTATATATATATGTATATATATATATGTATATATATATATATGTATATATATATATGTATATATATATATACATAGATATATACTTATATATATATATATATCCCTCCATGTATCCTTATTTCCATATATGAGCATTCATGTATATATTTTCTCATATAAATACACCTCCATTGTTACATATCATTTAGCATCAATTTTAGCAAATTCTGATATACATCTCTTTGTTATATATACTTATATATATATATATCCCTTAAGGTGTATTTATTATTGCATATATTTCTCTTTTCTCTTACTCTTGTAAATATATCATCATTTGATTTATGAGCTTGATGTTCAAATTCTTGTTTTATGAAGCTATGGGCTGGAATATCATCATTTGATTTATGAGCTTGATGTTCAAATTCTTGTTTTATGAAGCTATGGGCTGGAATATCATCATTTGATTTATGAGCTTGATGTTCAAAATTCTGTTTTATGAAGTTATGACTGGAACTTCATCATTTGATTTATGAGCTTGATATGCAAATTCCTATTTTATGAAGTTATGTTGGAACACCATCATTCGGTTTATGAGATTTTGTCTAGCTTGCTGTTAAAATCCCTGTTTTATGAAGCTATGGCTGGAATATCACCCTTTGTTTTATGAGATTTTGTTTAGCTTAGTGCTAAATTCTTGTTTTCTATATTGTTATAATATCACTCCATTTGCAGCACCAATTATACATATTGTTTCATCATTTTCCACGACATTTTCACCTTTTCACCAAGCTTTTCATATCCTTTTCATGATATCCTTGAAATAGTCCATGATGCTTCCACAACCCATTTCCTGCACATATTCATTTTCTGCTGCAAGTATGCAGTCTTGATATTTGGCCATATTCATGAACGGATATCTCTATATCCAATCGTGATCTCCCAACCATCTTTGGCGTGCTTCATTATGGATATATAGGGAAGTTCCTTACCCATTTTTACTGGAAATTGCATTATAATTTGAGAAGTATGGTTGTGTGAAATCACCTACAGAAACTGTCTGTACCTGTATTTTCTGATTTTACCCATTATGTGGCATTTCCATTAAACATATATATTTTCTCATTATATGTATATATATATCTATATATATGTATATCTATTGTATATCTACCTATATGTATATATGTATATGTATATATGTATATATATATATGTATATATATATATATGTATATATATATATATGTATATATATACTTATATATATATATGTATATATCCCTTCATGTACACTTGTCATCACATATATTTTCTTTTCTTTTACTTTTTGTGAATATATCTTCATTGTCATATATCATATATCATTCATCATAAATTCAAGTATTTTTATATCTATATGTATATCTTTGTTGTATATAGTATATATATACCCATTCCCTTGGTTATCTTGTACTAACTCTCATTTTGCAGGAAAATCTAGAAGATGCTGATTCCTTGGCTCCATTTTAATTTTCTTTTACTTTATGTTATGCAATGTAAGAACTCAATGTAAACCTTGGAATAAGATTTACTTTTACTGCTTAGATTAGGTCGCATCTCATATAGTTTGATTTCAGTAATATCCTGATTCTATGATGCATAAATCTCAAATTTTCAAAATTCACTGTGGATGAACACGAATGGCACGTGCACCAACTCTTAGAGAGTTGATGAACTCGGTGGAGTCCATATTTATGGCCCTAGTCGGAATATGGACGAGACCCAGATCCATCATCTCTCTACCAGTCACATTGAGCCTACACTCTTAGGCTATCTTGAAAATGCACCTCATATTTCCAATGTTTTCAAAATATTGTGAATTAACTCAAATAAACCCTGAATATATTAATGGCCACAGTCAGAATATATGAAGGATTTACTTTGCCTTAATCCACATTTTTCCAATAAAATTTTCAGAAATCTTTTCAAAAGTGCATTCATTCATTCACATCATCTGCATCATTTGTTTTTCTCATGATTTTCTCAAAAGATTTTCACTTTATGGAATCGATTTTCTCAAGAAACTATGATGATATTCGGAGTTGGATTTCCCAAATCAAAGTTTTCCCGTGATTTTCCTTAAAAAGTTATTTTCTTAAGATCCATTTTCAAAAGGAATTTCTTATCTTTCTCAAGAATCAAAGTTGATTTTCAGACATTTCAAATATAAGATTCTCAGGAATTCAATTTCCTGAATTTTGAATTTCCTTCTCCAATGAGTTTTCCTACAAAATTTTCTATCATTTTCCTAAGAAAACTCTCAAAATCCGAGTTTTTCCTGACAAGTGCTTTCCTTTTCAAATATTCATCCTTTCTCAAGAATTCCTTCCATTTTTCCTGAGATTCTCATTTCTTCAGGGTTTTCTAAGTTTTATAAACTTTCTCAAAATTTTCCTGAGATTCTTATTTCCTCATGGTTTTTCAAGTCTTTCTAAGCTTTCTTAAGATTTTCCTGAGATTCTTATTTCCTCATGGTTTTCCAAGTCTTTCTAAACTTTCTCAAAATTTTCTTGAGATTCTCATTTCTTCATGGTTTTCCAAAGACTTTATAAACTTTCTCAAGATTTTCTCGAGATTCTCCCTTCTTCAAGATTTTCCAAATCTTTATAAACTTTCTCGAGATTTCAAACCTTCTTTGTCTGAGTTTTTCTCAGAAATTGATTTCCATCTTTTCCTGAGAAATGCTTTTCAACTTCAAATGTTTTCTAATCATACATCATATTTTCCAATTTACATTTTCCAAAATTCTCATAGCACATGCCTGAATTCTCTGTGCATTTAGGATAGAACACAATTTCGGTAATTTCACTAAGTCAAGCACAATTTTGGTCCTTGGTTCGATTACCCCTGTTAAAGGCGGCAGGAACGGTCAAACCTCGTACCGACAGGTCGAGCCCCATCCCGTAAGATTTTCCCGCAATTTTCAAAACGGAGGCGAGTTTTTCAAAACAATTTCCAAAATCCGGTCAAGTTTGACTCGCGAAAGCATTTCCCTCTCTCTCCTGCAAGGAAGGGAAAACGGGAAAAATTTTGCGACGATAACAATGGTAAAAGCCTCGTTCCCTCAGCATTTCCATATCCATTTATATGTACATCACTTTGTCTTTTTTTTTTTTTGAAGTCTGAAAGAGAAGGAGGAAGATTATATTGATATTAGGGATGGCTTGATTCATGTTTGCCTTACTAACATCAATATGAAGGTTAGTTCTTGAAGACAGGCGGCTCTACCCAAATTAGGGTATAAATTGGTGATTATAGGGGCTTTTGTTGTTCCCCTTTGCCGTCAAAACACGAAGGTAGCAGAGGTCAGTATAAGGTCCATCTTTTTTTTTTTTTTTTGCAGAACGTGGGCAGTGTAAACATATCGACAAAGTTTTATTAGTAACAGAAGAACAACTCAATATATATCTAAAGACATCCATAAAGGGGAAAAAAAAAACATAGTTACCAAGGCATATTCTGGCCTCGGGAAGTCTATTGCAGAAGGTTATATTCATGTTTTTAAACAACACGTTAAGGATAATTAAATATGATCAAGTCGACCCAGAGTAGGCATAACTAAGATTTAAGCAATATCCATTTGATCAATTTGAACTACTCAGCATAGTTAAGTAACTTGATTTTGCCTCTGTCAACTCACTTTTCCTGTTGACCCATGTGGTAGATCTTTGACAAAGGAAATCATAGGTTAGTCGATGTTGCCAGCCTTTCCTGACAAATGTGGAATCCAACTTAACCACACGTTACATACTAATATCCCAGCCTATATATTTCTAATGACATGAAGTGAAACAGATACACATAACAGGGGTGTATCAGGACTTAACACTAAACATATGGTTCTATGAATGTGATATGACAGGAATATAATATAAAACACACAGTAGAAATTGCCTGATGAACATAAATGACGTTGATTACTCCAAACACATGACTAGATCTACCACAGGATATATCAATGATACTGTAAATCAAACTATATATAAAAAAAAAGGAAATCGATGACTGTTCTAAAATGCGAAATGCAGGAGTGAAAGTTAAACAACAAGAGTTAATTATGACATCCACAAGATAATGTACACAAATTGTAAATTAAGACATAATACTGAAATGAAATCATCAGACTCAGATTCATCAAAAAAAAAAAAGGGGTATAAGACAAATTCAACAGGGAAATATGCTATAAACACAATGAAGATGAAGGGCGATGTTTATGAAACATAGAGAAGATGCAGGTATGTACTGATTCAAACCTAAGTACCATGCAAGATGCAGCACAGGTTTGCAAACCAAGGCAAATTCGATTGCATTAAAGGAATAACTGATGTCATGAGAATGAAATAAAATGTCAATGGTGGGGAATGCGATGAGTATGCCACACAGCCTCCATAATAGATGGAAGCATTTTAGCATTGAATTAAAGAAGAAAACAAGATGGGGCTAATTCAATCATAGGTAGAATGCAGGGTTAATGAGGTATTGTTGCAAAGCAGATCCGATCTAACGCTGGGTCAGATCGGATGCTATGCTACTTCAACTAAAAGAATGTGCAGGTCTGAGATGCAATTGCACTAATGTTTAAGAGCATTCAAAATGACATATATGCAATGAGGTAGATCAGAATACAAAAGTGTTTAAGAATGTGGATGAAGCTGCGTTGAATCAAAATATATAAAAAAATGGAAAAGGGAATTACCCCTAACACAAAAAGGTAAATTGAGATACAACGTAAATGAAATAGCAGAATGCAAAGAAAAGGTAAAGGAAATGAATTGTTGGAACGAGATTGTTCCGTCAATATTGCAATGGATGGATCGATTCTGCATATATTGCAGGTTGATTCCACCATTTTGCTTGTTAATGAGAGAGAGGAAATGAAGAAGAATGAAATTCAGGGTAAAGGGATGCTAGAAGCGGAGAGAAAGAAATGCTTATAGAAGAAAGGAAGAGATCCAAGAGGGGGAAGTGACCACTTACATGTAGAAAAGGGTACCGTGAAGGAGGGGTCAATGGCAGCCGCTTGCCATTCTTGCTGAAACTCTGAAATAAGAGTGGTTCCTTTTCCAAATGCCGCTGCTGCGGGGATTTTGAGATGGAGACGACACTCGACTGTAGGGCTTCCTGTAGCTCTGCTGCCGAGATGATCAGCCGAATGGGGAGAAGCCAAAACAAAGGAAGAAGAAGGGAAAAAAGGGGAAGAAAGAAGCAGAGGAAGAAGGAAAGGTCGGGGTGAAGATGGATGGTGGAGTAGAAGACGGTGAAATGGGGAGGGGATTTGCGGTGCAGAGAGGAAGAAGGTGCCGGGGTGAAGATGGATGGGATCGAATGGGGCTTCCGGCGTGTTCTTTAAAGCGGACCAAGGAGGATTTGAGAAGAAGGTTATTAGAGATGGATGGAGGAGGAAGAATGGAGGAGTGCGATCGACCATGGAGGAGAGAGAAAGAGAGAGGGGCGATGAAGAGAGTCGGCCGCCACTTTTCCCCCAAGGTCTCCTCCAAGAGAAACCCTAAGAAGGGTTTATTTATAAAAATTTAGGATTTTCCAAAAAGAGGCTCCGTGTAAAAAGGTTTTTTTCATAAAACCAGTTTTAAATTGATTTTTTTAGCAAAATTGATTTAGAAAGCTTGAACTCATTTGTTTCTCTTGTAAATTTTCCAATTTTTTGGTTTTTGTGTTATTTTTCAATTTTTTGTATTTTTAAAATAAAATCCTAAAGTTTTGTGAGAAAACAAAGATTAAAACTGAGTTTTTGGTGTTTTTGCAAAAAATATTTACAAAAGGGAATTTTTCTGAGAGTTTAAAAGCTATTTTGAGAAAATTTCTTCAGAAATGGGTTTTGATCCGGATTTTTGGAGGAAATATGGATTTAAAGTACTGGATTCGGATCCGGAATTAATTTTGAATATAGCTTTATGGAATTTAATTCAGAAAATCTAAAGAAATGACTTGATTTTCTCAGAAAACGGGGTTAGGGGCAAAAGGGTCATTTTTACAAAATTTTGGAAAATTTGGGGTGTTCACAGATGCCCCTCTTTGCTACTAAGCCGGTTGAAAGCCGAAATTAGTGGCAAAGATAACACTCCAAAATTTAAAAAATTCCCCAGTCAGCAGGTCTGAACTGGGTGTGGAAGAATTATTTTGAAAATATGGCTTTTCAGGCTTAGAACCTTATCCTGAATGGTTTTGGGGAGACGAAATCCTCGAAATGATATGATTGAGTAAAAAATGAGGAAATCGTGATGGGACTTTAGTGGAAATCATGAAATGGTGGGAAATGAAAATTTTGATCAGGTCTCATGGGTGAGACAAGATACTTTTTTTGGAATGATTCAGGTTTAGCCCTTAACCTGGATGGGACGAAGATATGAGAAAAGGAATACATGAGGACCTTGATGGGATATTTTTGAAAAATGCCTCGTGAAATGCAGCTCAAGTAGGATCCTGTCCTGGATGGATATACAAAGCATGGATTCCTTGATGGGAGGAGCCATGATGGGATTGGGAGGAAATATCTCGTCAGAACGAGGAATCTCGTTGGAACGAGTCTCAGGTTTAACCCAAACCTGAAAGGAAGATACCTCGCAAAGCGAGGTTTCAGGTTAATTCTTAGTCTGAATAGGAAATCTACCATACAGATTTCTCAAATGGAGAAACCATAATGGGACCTTTGGAACTTGGACGAACAAATCCGAAAGGGGTTTTACGAGAGGAGGAAAATATAGGGTTCCCTAAAGCTTCGAAAAAGGGAAGAAATTGGGCGTCTCATTGTTGAGACTGAAATAGCTTTTGAAATCTATGACCTCTCGTAGGGGGTTCAGGTTTGACCCTTATCCTGAGTGGGGGAAATCTACCATACAGGTTTCTCAAAAATGGAGAAAGCACGATGAAACCTTCGGAATTTGGACGAACAAATCCGAAAGGGTTTTTTGCGAAAGGAGGAAATATAGAGTCCCTAAAGCTTTGAAAAGGGGAAGAAATTGGGCATCTCATTGCTGAGACTGAAATAGCTTTTGAAATCAAAGAATCTTTCGCAAATGGTTCAGGTTTAACCCTTATCCTGAGTGGGAGAAATCTACCATACAGGTTTCTCAAAAATGGAGAAAGCATGATGGGACGTTCGGAATTTGGACGAACAAATCCGAAAGGGGTTTTTGCGAAAGGAGGAAATATAGAGTCCCTAAAGCTTTGAAAAGGGAAAGAAATTTGGGCGTGTCATTGCTGAGACTGAAATAGCTTTTGAAATTAAATGATCTTTCGCAAATGGTTCAGGTTTAACCCTTATCCTGAGTGGGGGAAACCATACAGGTTTCTCAAAAATGGAGAAAGCACGATGGGACCTTCGGAATTTGGACGAACAAATCCGAGAGGGGTTTTTGCGAAAGGAGGAAATATAGAGTCCCTAAAGCTTTGAAAAGGGGAAGAAATTGGGTGTCTCTTTGCTGAGACTGAAATAGCTTTTGAAATTAAATGATCTTTCGCAAATGGTTCAGGTTTGACCCTTATCCTGAGTGGGGGAAATCTACCATACAGGTTTCTCAAAAATGGAGAAAGCACGATGGGACCTTCAGAATTTGGACGAACAAATCCGAGAGGGGTTTTTGCGAAAGGAGCAAATATAAAGTCCCTAAAGCTTTGAAAAGGGGAAGAAATTGGGCGTCTCTTTGCTGAGACTGAAATAGCTTTTGAAATTAAATGATCTTTCGCAAATGGTTCAGGTTTGACCCTTATCTTGAGTGGGTTATCCATACGGGATTCTTCAATGAGAAAACCATGATGGGACAGGAAGAGATACTTCCTTCAGAGGCAACTCTTTTTGGGAAATATAAACAACGCTTGGTTGCATCAAAAATGAATATTGAATGTTTATTTAATTCTTGGAATAGCTAGAAAATTTTGCCAATAAGATAAAATCATAGTAGATTCAAACGCTTCTAAATGTGCACGTATGTGCAAAGATATTCCCTCTTTTACCTAGAGTATTTCCTCCAATGAGGTTAACTCCTCGGTTTTAAGAGTCAAATTCAAAATTTTAGCGCTGATGATTTTCTTCAAGGAAGCTATCCATTTCCCTGATATGAGAATAAAAGAAATATTCTTAACTTCATAAAAGCAGGAAATGAAGAGATATTGATAAAAGAATTTTGCATGAGAAAAGATGACTTCTGGCAACTTTGGCAGTTTGATATCTGGGTGTTTTCCCTACGATGATCTTTTTGCACTCTTTTTTAGTCATTTGGGCTTTCTCGATTTTTCACATCATCCTTCATTTGAATGTCCTGACTTTTCTCTCTTTTTTAGGGAAGGGTACGTCACAAACTCCTTTATCTTGGAGATGCTCCGATCCTTCTTTTTCTCAGGGATTATATATGATATTGGCTCAAAAGATCTTTAGATGATAGTTGAAATCAAATATCTTTTAGGGTTTATCGATAGGCCCATCACATCCGCCTTCATCTCGACGGTGATCCGAACTTTCCCTGGAAGGATCCGTCATAAACTCCGTCATCTTGGAGATGTTTCATATCTTCTTTGGCCCTGGGGGTCTACTCGCTTAATTCGCCTTCATCTTGATGACAATTGAGAGATCTTTTTTGCGGATATTTGATTGCAGCGTAGAAAATGAGAAGATATGGATTAAGTGGATTCTTTTGTAGCTCAGGATATTCCCACTGCCTGATTGCCAGAAAGTCATTTTGAAACATGCACCATAGCCAAGATCAATATCAATTTGCTTCTGGCTTTTCAACATCATTGAAGATTTCTTTCATTGATCATATCGAGGACATTTCTTACATCCTTTTGGTTGATCAACAGGAAAATATTTGAATTTTACCTCTTTTTCGCAAAAAGTTTCACCTTTTGGAAGGAAATACAGGAGGTAATCTGAGAAAATTCTTTTTATGGAGTAAGAATATTTAGAATCAACAAATGCTTTTAGCAAATTGGCAAAGTTTTCACGAATTCTTTGTGAAATAATCATTGAATATAGATTTTGATGAGACCTTGAGTTGCAATCTTTTGATTTTGGGAAATACATGATAAGCAAAGGCTAGAACCTTTGAAATACATGACCAGCAGCAGCTGGAACGTTTGAAATACATGACCAGCGAAAGCTGGAACGTTTGAAATATCTGACCAGCGAAAGCTGGAACGTTTGAAATACATGACCAGTAAAAGCTGGAACATTTGAAATACATGACCAGTAAAAGCTGGATCTTTTGGAAATATATGACCAACGAAAGTTGGATCTTTTGGAAATACATGACCAGTGAGATGCTGGATCTTTTGGAAATACATCAGATTTAAGTCAGATCTTGAATTTTTGTAAAAGGAAAGAATTTGATCAGAATACTGAATTTAGAAGGTTACCGATACGAGGACCGGATTTCCTAAATGAGCTCAACATATGATTGAAAATTTTGAGAAATAACCAGTGCGAGGACTGGGTTGTGAAGATGAGCTAAGAAAGGTAAAATTTGATGAGAGATTCTGAATTCAATGGACAGTCACATCCTAACTACGCGGTGGTCTGTTTTCAGGATTTATCTCCTTATCCTGAACTGGGAAGAAAGGAAAGAAATACCTCGTTAGCAGGAGGCATCGGGTTTATCCCTTAACCTGAAGGGGGACAGATAGACTTTTAAAGAGAATAAACCTGGATTTTTGAAATTTTTGAAATGGATTAGCCGGAAGGCTGGATTTTGAAAGAATGTCCCGCCTGGCAGTTGGGATTTTTTGAAAAAGAAGAGAGTCCGAGTTGGGACTCGAATCCTCAGAAAATAAAAGATAAAGAGAAACCCGAGTTTTGAAAACTTAAATTTCTAAAGAAACAATTGTTTTCCAATGCGAGGATTGGATTCAGAAGGAAGTCCGAGTCGGGACTCGGAACTTCAAACGAAAAATAATAGAAGAAAAACCCGAGCTGGAACTCGAATGTCTAAAGAAATGAAGGATGTCTAATGCGAGGATTGGATTCAAAAGGAAGTTCTGGTCGGAACTCAGAACTTCAAACGAAAATAATAGAAGAAAAACCCGAGCTGGGACTCGGATTTCTAAAGAAATGATGGATTTCCAATGCGAGGATTGGATTCAGAAGAAAGTCCTGGTCGGAACTCAGAACTTCGAACAAAAATAATAGAAGAAAAACCCGAGCTGGAACTCAGATTTCTAAAGAAATGATGGATTTCCAATGCGAGGATTGGATTCAGAAGGAAGTCCTGGTCGGAACTCAGAACTTCGAACGAAAATAATAGAAGAAAAACCCGAGCTGGAACTCGGATTTCTAAAGAAATGATGGATTTTCAATGCGAGGATTGGATTCAGAAGGAAGTTCTGGTCGGAACTCAGAACTTCAAACGAAAGATATAGAGGGAAAAACCTGAGTGGAAACTCGGGTTTTTGACAGAAAGTTTTTAATCAAAAGATTGACTTTTTGAAAATTTGCCAGTGCGAGGACCGGACCTGGGATTGAGAATGACCATTTAGAGGACTAAATTTATTTGCATGTGATCTGATTGCCCCCTTATCTCGACTGGGGAGAAAATAAAATTTGAAGAGAAAAAAATGAGAAGATATAGAAATTGATGGAAGATTTAACAAAAGAGAAGAATCAAGGAAATTTTTATGGAAAGAGTCTTTGTAAAAGAATTCTCATAGGTAGCATTGTTGCTCCTATGAGGGGTTTCAGGATTATCCCTTATCCGGAATGGGAAAGGAATAAAATTTAGGCAAAAGTTGATGAGAAGTTTTAATAAAGAATTGGAAGAATTGAAACTTAACTAAGAGATAAAACGGATAAAATTAAATGAAGAAAAAGGATTTAGCTTTTAAAGAAAAAGACATTTAGGACTATCCCTTATCCTGAAGAAAGAAGGACCTCGTAGGATGAGGTTTCAGGTTTATCCTTTAACCTAAAAGGGGAGGAGGAAGAAAGAAAAGAAAGAAAAAGAAATACCTCATGGGAAAGAGGCATCAGGTTTATCCCTTAACCTGAAAGGGTAATTTTTGAAAATAAGAATCAAGGAGAATTAATAAAATGGATAAATAATAAAAATAAAAATTGATAAAACTGATAAAAATGGATAAACAAAAGGTTGATAGAAGTTGAGAAAAGAATTTGATCCTGCCTGCACGTGGGATCTTTTTTTTTTAAAATGAGAGAAGATGATGAGAAAATCATTTTGGAAGGAAGGATTAACCACGAGAGCTAATCTTTGAAAGGGGATCATTCATGAGAGATCATTATGAGGGTTAATTAAATTTTTTTTTTGAAGTAATGATTTGAAAATCAATTTTTTAGAAAATATGATCAACACAAGGGTTGATTTTTGAATGTATTATTCGAAATTAATCTTTTTAGAAAATATGATCAACACAAGGGATTGATCTTTGAATGAAATGAAATCAAATTTTTGGAAAATGGGATCAACACAAGGGATTGATCCTTTAATGAAATCAAAATTTTTGGAAAATGAGATCAACACAAGGGATTGATCTTTGAATGCAATGGTTTGGAATCAGTATGATCATCATAAGGATTGATCTTTTTGAAATGTAATGTTTTGAAAACCAAATTTTTAGAAAATATGATCAACACAAAGGTCGATCTTTGAAACGCAATAATTCGAAATCAATATGATCAACACAAGGGTTAATCTTTGAAATGCAATGATTCAAAAATCAATTTGTAGAAAAATAGGATCAACACAAGGGTTGATCTTTGAAATGTAGTGGTTCGAAAACCGAATTTTTAGAAATATGATCAACACGAGGGTTGATTTTTTGAAATGCAATAATTCGAAATCAATTTTCAGAAAATATGATCAACACAAGGGTTTATCTTTGAAATGCAATGTTTTGAAATCAATTTGTAGAAAAAATATGATCAACACGAGAGTTGATCTTTGAAAAAAAGGTTGTAATAAAATATTTGAACTAGAATTTTCATGATTTTTGAAAGACCCTCATAGGTAATATCATTTCTCTCATGAATGATGTTAGGATTGTCCCATATTTTTGAAAAAGAAAAAGAATTTAATGCCCCAATATAGCAAAAAGAAGGAAGTATTAAATATCAAAGATATAAAGAAAATAGACATTTTATTGATAAGCAAAAAGTTGATAACAGAACTGAATATTTACAAGTATTTTAACTAAAAAGAGTCACAAAAACTGGGCTGACTTGCCCCTATAAAACGACTAGCAGAAAAGGGAATGAAAGCGAAAACTCTTGGTAGTTTCAACTCTCTAGTAGTATGGAAATGGTTCGGCTGAAACTGCAGGCTGCTCTTCTCCTTCCTCTGGTACCAGAAGCTCTTTATCAATGTAATCCTGCACAATGTTTTTGAGGACGAAGCAGCGCTCCGTGTCATGCCCCCTTGCTCGATGAAATTTGCAAAAGTGGTTCTTCCATTTCCCTTTGGTGATAGAGGGATCATCCTGCTTTGGGAGCTTGATCATTTCTTTCTCGAGCAGGTATTGGAGAACTTCTTCGATCGGCTGACCTAGAGGGGTAAGCTGAATATCATAACCCCAACCTTCATGCTTTGCTTTCTTCGGCTTGTTTGGCTTCTGCTGAGCACTGACCCCTATCTGGCAACTAGACTGAGCTTGCATGTTTAGGAGATCCGGATGCTTTTGGACAAAGAGATTTTTATCAAGGCAATCCTGAACGATATTCTTGAAAATGAAACAATGCTCAGTGTCATGCCCTGTTACTTGATGGTATCTGCAGAACTGATCTATATATTTTCCCATGACTGTGGAAGGGCTGGCGGCTTTTGGGAGCCTGAGTAATCTATTAGACATCATGTATTCGAGGATTTTGTCGAGCGGTTCATCTAAAGGAGTGAAATCTCGATTCTTGCTCCAATCTTTACGCTTTGGTTCTTCTTGCTTCTTGCCTTTCTGCTGAGGACTGTATTGAAAAGGTCTATCACGGTTTTCACAATATTTCCCAATCTGGCTTTTATGCTCTCTCAAGTTGCTGCCTTGGTTGCCTTGGTTGCCTTGATTGCTGCTCCTGCTGGCTTTGGAATTTTCTGCACTGACATTGCCGCGCTCATTCATGGGGAAAGTGACGGGTGCCTTTCCTTCTGTGGGAGCTTTTCCGCAATTGGCTTCAGCTTGTTCAGACAAGATCTCAACCATCATCTTTTTGAATAATTGATATATCGCGGGATCGATCTCACTTTTGCTGTCCTGAACCCCTCTTTTGACAAACTTTTGAGAATCCATTCCTTACTCTTTCTGCTTATAACTGGGATGTTAGAGCAGTGTAATCTCCTGAGCTTTGCCTGTCTCAACTGATAACGCTGATACTCTTTGTAGAGCATAAATGGGTCTTTTTAGAGAAGATCCAGGAAGAAATTTTAATAAAGGAGGAAATCATAAAATGAAAACATCCCATTACGAGGGATTGGGTTGTCACCAAAATTTGCGACAACCGCATTTGTTTTTCTGGAAAAGGATAGACAAGTAAAATGTGAATAAAGATAAATTTTGACATATCCTGACAAAAAGATGTTTTATTGTAAATGAAGGTAGGGAATGGAATATAGAAAAGAAAAATTTTGAAGAATTGCAGGCAGAATAAAAAAGAATTAGAAGAAATTAAGAGAAGAAAAAGGAAAATACACCTGGGTTTTAAAACAATGAGGAAATTTTGAATAATAATATACCCAGGGTTTTGGAAAATATAGGGAATATAACATATCATATAATCATAGATATACAAACAAGGATGCACAAACAGCAATCCCTAGAGGCTGACTCTAAATGCAATGTTTTGAAATGGCTTGTAGGACCTTAATCCTAACTCTAGGGTTCAGATCATCTGATTCCAATCAAGATACGCCGATATACTCAAGCCGAAGCTTGAAGTATGTGGCATAGAAATATTCCTCCGGTTCTAAAGTAAGGGTTTCCCAACATCCTTGAGCACCTACCGATATACCTCGGACTATGGCCCTTAGGTACGTGGTAGGGGGGCGCGAACCCAAATAAGTGGTCCAGTTGTGAGGCTCTCTCCCGAACTATGGTTCAGTGAGACAGCCCAGCAACATGAAGACCGGGACAAATATAGGTAAGGAGGTTTTCAAAATATGCTCAACATGCAAGAAATCAGATGGCTCTAATGCAAGTCCTAAAGAGATAGATTAAAATGAAGAAAAGCATACACTTGCATTCATTGTTTGCATTCAATCCCTAAAATTGAGGAGAGTTATATTTCAGATCTAAGTCTAATGTGAGCATGGAATAATCTCCTCAATATGGTCCTACCAAACCATACTTAGATCCTATATGCAATGATGTCAGCTTAGGACAGAATCTAGGTCCCTAAGGTTTGCATGAAAATGCATCTGACATATGTAGAATAAAGACTTAGATAATATCAAAGCAAAGAAGAAAAGGCATTAAATTCGACCAGACGAAGACGAGTCCCATCTCGGTCGCCAAAACTGTGATCATCGCAAAATTTTTCCTCTCGTAATATTCTCTCTCTTCCTTCTCTTTTCCTTTCCAACCTCTTATTTTCCTCCTTTTTGAAGGGAGAAAGATAAAAGATGGAAAGAAAAAGAGAAGAGAAGAGAAGAGAAGAGAAGAGGAATTCTTTTGCGGGTCTCACTTGACCTTAATTTTGAAAAATATTTAAAATAACTCACCTCCGTTTTTGAAATATTTGCGGGAAAACTAGGAGACGGGATCCGCTCGTCGGTACGAGGTTCGACCGTTCCTGGCGCCTTTACCAGGGGTAATCGAACCAAGGGTCGAATTAATGCCTTTTACTTTGCTAAGAAATTATCTAAGAAATTATTCTAAGTCTAGGTGCACAAAGAATCATGCTTGTGCGAAATGCAAAGATGTATGCTCTTTTTGAAAATGTTTTGAAGAATTCCCAAGTGTTTCTAAGATGAATCTGATAAAGTGAAGAAATGATTTCTAACTTAGAACTTAAGATTTAAAGTTCTAAGTTTTTAGAATAATCAGAGCTTAGGAAAATGAATTTGGATCTTGAGAGAGATGATCTTGAAACTGAGAAAGAGAGAAGAAAGGAAATTTCAAAGTCATAAATGGACTTTGAATTTGGAAGTTTGAACTTGGATGAGTATTTGGAATGGAATTGAATTCTAACTTTGAAGTTTTGAAATTAGAAGGAAATGTGGGAAATCTAAAATGAATTGAGCAATAGAATTGTTTTTAAAGTTGGAATTTCATGGAATTTGAATCCAAAGTTAAGAGTTGAGATTCGAATTTGAATTCTGGATTTTAGAATATGGAAATAGGAATGGGATTTGAAATCTAAAATGACAATGGAATCAAGATAGTATTTGGATCTGAGATTTTGAATGGAATTGGATTCAGGATTTAGAATCTAAGATGAAGTTTGGATCTGAGGTCTAAGATCCAAGATAGAATTGGATTTTGGACCCTAAAATGGAGTTGGATCTGAAATCTGAGATCCAAAGTAAAATGGGATTCTGGATCCTAAATGGAATTTGGATTTGTAATCCGAGATCCAAAGTAGAATTGGTTTTTGAATCCTAAGGTGGATTTGGATCTGAAGTCTGAGATCCAAAGTAGAATTGGGTTCTGGATCCTAAAATAGATTTGGATCTAAATCTGAGATCCAAAATAGAATGTGGATCTAAGGTCTGAGATCCAAAGGGGAAGTTGGATTCATACTTGGAAATCAGGATCCAAGTTGAGATTTATGATTTAACTTTGGATTCGGATTACGAAGAGTCCAAATAGGACCTTTAAAGATGGATCTGGGTTTTAGAAACCCAAATTTAAACTTGAGATTCAAATCCAAACCTTGATTGAAGATAAGGGGATGAACTTGATTTTGAAATCAGAAGATAACTTCAAAGTTAAATTGAACTTTGAATTTTGAATTTTGATTTGAGGTGGAAATTTGAAGTTTGAATATAAAATGATTTTGGAATTTCAAAGTTAAATTGGACTTTGAAATTGAATTTTGAATCTTTGAAATGAGATAGAATTGGATTTCGATAAGATTTGATTTAAGAGGAAGAATCACTTGGAATTTTGAAAAGAAAGTTTTGAAAATATGATGCAATTCTATCCTATATGATGAATGAATTTGAATAAGTTTGAAATTGGAATTTGAAAAGCTATTTCATTCTTTAAATGAATTAAAATAAGATTGAAAATATAATACATCCTTGACTATGGTCATTGAATGTATTATATGATAATCTATATTTAAATTCAAAAGAAGAATAAAATACATTTTTAGTGCTTTTATAGAATTTAAAATGAAATTAACTCTCAATATACCCTGACTATGGCCATTGGTATATATTTTGAGTTAATTTTAAGTTAAATTCTGATAAAAGAGTAAAATATTTTTAGGAAAAATATGATGAATTTTGAAAATGGATCCAGTGTGGATCCAATGTTATTTTGTAAAAAATAATAGTGCTAAGTTTTGTCCACACCCTGACTATGGCCATTGATGTGGATGATCAACTTAACATCCATTACCTCTTACAAAATGGTGCACGTGCCATTCGTGTTTCACCATTGTGAGAATTGGAGAAATGAAGGAAAAATGCATGAGAACAAGCAATTTATAATGTTTATAATGCTCATCCATTCTACTTAAAGCAGGAAATGTAAATTTTCATTCAAGTCTAGCTATTACAACAGATAAAATCAAATTTACAACCCTGAATAATGATTTCTTTCATATGTTTCCTGCAAAAACGGAGTTAGTATGAGACTAGGATGAGGATAATGGAAAATATCAAGAATCCAAATGCTTATAGTTAGATAGGGTATATACAAGATAATATAGGGATGTGAAACTAGATAGGGTACCTAAGCAAGAGTAAAATTATATCAAATGTATGGACAAAGTTATACAATGGGAAAGCTTTTTTTTACAACTAATCTATATAAGTGGGTTCACCAATGAGTGATGCTTGTTTACTTAACTGCCTATGGTCTAACTGTTATGAAATGCAATACATGATTTTTAAATGTAGGGAGGCCCAGCCACCTTGATCCTAAATGTAGGATATTCCCACATTTGAACACCAAATGATAGGAATACGATACAAGATGTGATGGTAGTATAGTATATCACTGCAAATGTAATGATAGTGTAGAGATGGTGACAAGAGACATATGTATAACAGTAGGGGAGTGAAGAAATGTGAAGGATTTAGCAAGTGGCTGTGCAAAAGGTGTAGCTGTAGGGTGCCGTAGGGGATATGGATGCTGGGTTGATATGATAACAAAACCGTGCACTGTTGCAAGGGCAGTGGTAGTGAAGGGAGGTTGGAAGTGTTGTGTACTAAATATATAACATGTGGGGTCGTGAATGGCTAATGTGTTGCAACAAGGGCAACACAGGTGCTCAGGAAGTGGATGTAAGACGCAGTGTTTTGCATTACAGCAGGACGAAGGTGATGGGGAAAGCTACAACAAATAACTTCAGCAATGAATAGCTGATAATGAACTGTTGACAGCTATGGTATGGCGAGTGTAGGATGGAAAATGTTGTGAGGTGGTGAAGGAAAGGGAAGTTGTAATATGAAGGAAGCTGGGTTGCAATGGGCAGGAAGCCAATGAAGAGCACACAGGTGTTGTGCCTATATGGGCAAGTGCAGCAACGCTATAGTGTAGTGATGTGGGGAGCAAATGATGCTAAAAAGAAAGGGACTGCACATCTATACAGTAAATGGGCTGGGGAAGTAAGGTGCAACAAATGTTATAATGAAGAGTGTAAATGAATACAGGTTATGAGTGTAAATATGCATGGGTGATGCAAAAAATCGCTGCAGTGAAATGGCAACATGCAGGAATTGTATTGATGAAAAGAGTGATATACAGGTGGTTTTATGTATCTAAATGTGTGATAATTAGATGACTAACCTAGTTCATTGCACTGTGCAAGCAGTGTGTTAAAAAAAAGTGTAGAGCAGTTTCAAGCACAATAGCTACCATTATCAAATGCATAAGAGGATGTCCCAAATGATCAAAGGACATTTTCATCAGAAGACATTCTTGATGAAACAGTGGGTATTTACAAAATCCAAGGTGGGTTCGAAGACATTCAAATGGTAGCAGACAGTCACCCTGTTGAATTTTGAAGGGGTTTTGCATGTTGCCCCTCCTGCTGCGGCTTGAAGTATAAATGGTTTGAATAGTTTCATGATAAAGAAAATTATTGTACACATCTGATCAATTCATCTCTTTGGGAGCCCGATTTTACACTTACTTGGAGAACCAAACTAGGTGATTGCTGAAGAGAGAGCAGAATATCTCAAGAGACTTATAATCCTCATAGTCTCATTAATAAAAAGAAATCACACAAGACAAATGTCAGAAATCCATCTTTGCTAGCGCTCGGAGTCCTGCCACATGGAGATCACATAGACTTGAATGTAACTTGAACAGCATGGAAACGAGCTCCTCAGCATCAGACCATAAGCTTGTTGATTTTTTTTTTTTTTTTTGCAGGACGTGGGCAGTGTAAACATATCGACAAAGTTTTATTAGTAACAGAAGAACAACTCAATATATATCTAAAGACATCCATAAAGGGGAAAAAAAAAACATAGTTACCAAGGCATATTCTGGCCTCGGGCAGTCTATTGCAGAAGGTTATATTCATGTTTTTAAACAACACGTTAAGGATAATTAAATATGATCAAGTTGACCCAGAGTAGGCATAACTAAGATTTAAGCAATATCCATTTGATCAATTCGAACTACTCAGCATAGTTAAGTAACTCGATTTTGCCTCTGTCAACTCACTTTTCCTGTTGACCCATGTGGTAGATCTTTGACAAAGGAAATCATAGGTTAGTCGATGTTGCGGGCCTTTCCTGACAAATGTGGAATCCAACTTAACCACACGTTACATACTAATATCCCAGCCTACATATTTCTAATGACATGAAGTGAAACAGATACACATAACAGGGGTGTATCAGGACATAACACTAAACAGATGGTTCTATGAATGTGATATGACAGGAATATAATATAAAACACACAGTAGAAATTGCCTGATGAACATAAATGACGTTGATTACTCGAAACACATGACTAGATCTACCACAGGATATATCAATGATACTGTAAATCAAACTATATATAAAAAAAAGGAAATCGATGACTATTCTAAAATGCGAAATGCAGGAGTGAAAGTTAAACAACAAGAGTTAATTATGACATCCACAAGATAATGTACACAAATTGTAAATTAAGACATAATACTGAAATGAAATCATCAGACTCAGATTCATAAAAAAAAAAAGGGGTATAAGACAAATTCAACAGGGAAATATGCTATAAACACATTGAAGATGAAGGGCGATGTTTATGAAACATAGAGAAGATGCAGGTATGTACTGATTCAAACCTAAGTACCATGCAAGATGCAGCACAGGTTTGCAAACCAAGGCAAATTCGATTACATTAAAGGAATAACTGATGTCATGAGAATGAAATAAAATGTCAATGGTGGGGAATGCGATGAGTATGCCACACAACCTCCATAATAGATGGAAGCATTTTAGCATTGAATTAAAGAAGAAAACAAGATGGGTCAATCATAGGTAGAATGCAGGGTTAATGAGGTATTGTTGCAAAGCAGATCCGATCTAACGCTGGGTCAGATCGGATGCTATGCTACTTCAACTAAAAGAATGTGCAGGTCTGACATGCAATTGCACTAATGTTTAAGAGCATTCAAAACAACATATATGCAATGAGGTAGATCAGAATACAAAAGTGTTTAAGAATGTGGATGAAGCTGCGTTGAATCAAAATATATAAAAAAATGGAAAAGGGAATTACCCATAACACAAAAAGGTAAATTGAGATACAACGTAAATGAAATAGCAGAATGCAAAGAAAAGGCAGAGGAAATGAATTGTTGGAACGAGATTGTTTCGTCGATATTGCAATGGATGGATCGATCCTGCATATATTGCAGGTTGATTCCACCATTTTGCTTGTTAATGAGAGAGAGGAAATGAAGAAGAATGAAAATCAGGGTAAAGGGATGCTGGAAGCGGAGAGAAAGAAATGCTTATAGAAGAAAGGAAGAGATCCAAGAGGGGGAAGTGACCACTTACCTGTAGAAAAGGGTACCGTGAAGGAGGGGTCAATGGCAGCCGCTTGCCATTCTTGCTGAAACTCTAAAATAAGAGTGGTTCCTTTTTCAGATGCCGCTGCTGCAGGGATTTTGAGATGGAGACGACACTCGACTGTAGGGCTTCCTGTAGCTCTGCTGCCGAGATGATCAGCCAAATGGGGATAAGCCAAAACAAAGGAAGAAGAAGGGAAAAAAGGGGAAGAAAGAAGCAGAGGAAGAAGGAAAGGTCGGGGTGAAGATGGATGGTGGAGTAGAAGATGGTGAAATGGGGAGGGGATTTGCGGTGTAGAGAGGAAGAAGGTGCCGGGGTGAAGATGGATGGGATCGAATGGGGCTTCCGGCGTGTTCTTTAAAGCGGACCAAGGAGGATTCGAGAAGAAGGTTGTTAGAGATGGATGGAGGAGGAAGAATGGAGGAGTGTGATCGACCATGGAGGAGAGAGAAAGAGAGAGGGGCGATGAAGAGAGTCGGCCGCCACTTTTCCCCCAAGGTCTCCTCCAAGAGAATCCCTAAGAAGGGTTTATTTATAAAAATTTAGGATTTTCCAAAAAGAGTCTCCGTGTAAAAAGGTTTTTTTCATAAAACCAGTTTTAAATTGATTTTTTTAGCAAAATTGATTTAGAAAGCTTGAACTCATTTGTTTCTCTTGTAAATTTTCCAATTTTTTGGTTTTTGTGTTATTTTTCATTTTTTTGTATTTTTAAAATAAAATCCTAAAGTTTTGTTAGAAAACAAAGATTAAAACTGATTTTTTGGTGTTTTTGCAAAAAATATTTACAAAAGGAAATTTTTCTGAGAGGTTAAAAGCTATTTTGAGAAAATTTCTTCAAAAATGGGTTTTGATCCGGATTTTTGGAGGAAATATGGATTTAAAGTACTGGATTCGGATCTGGAATTAATTTTGAATATAGCTTTATGGAATTTAATTCAGAAAATCTGAAGAAATGACTTGATTTTCTCAGAAAACGGGGTTAGGGGCAAAAGGGTCATTTTTACAAAATTTTGGAAAATTTGGGGTGTTCACAGTCCACCACAAAACAGCAAATCCCATCTGATAAGTTGGAAGGTTCGGGTGTTTTTCATCAGCCTATGGTCGCTGTGACCCTCGTGCGTTCGTAACAGGTATTATTCGGCACCCTTCGCTTCAGTCCCATTCGGTATTTTATCTTCCCTCAAATTCTGATCTAGCCAAATAGATTTGCTGGGTACCACTCGATTCCCTGAGTGCCTAGGCAGCGGGAATTGGTCCACTGATTATAAAATGGGATGATCCGATATTGAAGGTCGATCTGCTACTTAGTTGACATATTAAATCTGAAGGATCAACATGCATGATTGATTCATTGTAAATTTCCATTTCAATTGCTGCAGATTTTTGTTTCATCTACTAATAAAACTTTAACTACTGGGAATGTCTGCTAACTATTATGGTAAGAAGGATCATGTTCTAACAGTTGGATGCCCAACTTATTTTTGTTAATCTGTGGTTTCACGCTGGTTTTGGGCTTGTGCTGTCAAGCTCGACCATCTTGTATAGTTCAGTTAATCCCACCCTATTCTTCTGAAGGCTCCTGGTTTGTATTTCCATTTTCTACTTTTTTTTTATTCTAATTTCTTGTTCACGTATTTCTGGGAATTTGATTTCTAATTTGATTAGTCATTATATTTTGATCTTCATTGTAATTTCCATCTTATGGCATATGTCTTGCATATTAATCGTTGGCTATGTTCTTCATACATCGGCATTTGGTGGTCCCTATACTTAATGATACGGCAGCTGCAGTTGTTAGTCATACTATTTGAAGACCCCAACCTGATGAAGCTTTCCATCACTAATATGGTTAAATCTCTATACCTGCTGATAGTTGAATTAAAGATGAATCTGGGCAATCCAAGATGAATGTACATCGTGACCACTCTGTTTTGTTGAGATTATTGCTGCTATTTTGATTCGTTAATTCTTCAAGAATTTTTTTTTGTTATGATGCCATTTCAAGCTGACTGTGGGAAAATGACTTATTGTGCATTAAGTATTCAAGACCGATTTATCATGCTTAACAGTGCTTAATCCACAGGTAAGTTCAACTTTCGACGATTTAAAATCAAATCAGTTGTGTATGTGTATCCTCTTATGGTTTTAGATCTACCTGGAATAGCGATCCTACCAAACGCACCGAGAGGTTCGAATAGTTTCATCATAAGACCCTGGTATGGAATATATTTCTGCTTTTTCTTTTTGATTTATCATTCTCTTTTTCGATTCTTGAGTCTTAAAGCAGAATGATAGAATTAGTTTTGCCTCACTTGTGAGAATTCCTGTATTTAGAATGATAGAATTAGAGGCAATGACCTGTTATGTCAATCTCACTGAATCTTTATCAAGGACCCTGGAGGCTGAAGAAAAGCAATTGACATTACTTGTAACATACTCCCGTTTGTTGAATTTTGAGATTATTCTGTGAATTTATACATAGCAAACCACCTGTACATATCAGCACTAATGTACCATGGATGTGTATTTTCTATGGCATTGTCTGCCTTGACTTGGTCTTCGTTCCCCATCTCTCACACTTACACAACACATTCACTATGCTTATCTCATTGCATTCTACTCAGTGTATGTCACCTGCATGTTAGCTAGCTGCACATAAAACCTACTGTGTGTGTATTACGCCATGTTGTTTTGTGGCATGCTACTATTGTATACTAGCACATCATCTGTATGTTATCTTATTCACCATTATCATTTCCTGTGTGTCAGTCTAAATATGCACATACATATACGTATATCTTCCATTTTTTTTATACCTATATCAATTGATTCAATCCAGGATCAGGTGTTGAGTCTTAAACTCAGCATCAACAACATCTAGTACTTGCATTTGCACGCCACTTTCTTCACTTTCTACTAGCACATGTACAATTGGCACGCAGCATTTGCATGCCACTTTCTTCACTTTCTGCACCAATTCACTGCTGCCCACCTTTGTAAAACACCTTTGCTGCAATTACAGTAAATGCTTCCCCACCCGTGTTATGTTCCATTTACAGCAGTTTGACATTCGCTGTAGCAGAGTAATACCCACCTACTGGTTGTGCATTACAGCTCCAACAATCCTTGCTGTCACCACTGCCACAAACCAGCACCATCTTCTATTAGTAGGAGTCGGTTCACTGATGAACTAGTCTTCACCAAACCACCATTACAGTCCATTCTAATACCCATTGTGTGCCAACCCTGCACATTTCCAACAGTAACACCTTGTATTGGTTGCTGTCACATTGGTTGCATCCCTGTACTGACACCTTATACTTGTGTGCATCGTTGTAACACTCATACTAACCCCAATTCTCATATTTCTTATTTCACAAGGTATTGTATATCATATATGTATATATATATACATATATATACATACACATAGGCTTATATGTATATATACATAGGCATGTATATAAGTATATATATATGTCATCTTCTACTTTTCCATCATAAATATCTTGGCATGTGAGCACCTCACATTTGGCATATTTGAAATATGCAATTCTCTTTTGCTTTCATATTAACTATAGTGTTTTGCAAGGAATATGTGGAAAATGTCCTTACTTGGGAGTTGCAAATTCAATTTTAGATTTTGTAATAAGTTAGGCGTTAATGAGAATTTACATTTCCTGTTTTAGATAGAGTGAATGAGCATTGTAAATAGCATAAATTACTTGTTTTCATGCTTTTTACCTTTATTTTCCAAAGTTTCACAAATGGGAACACGAATGGCACGTGCACCATTTCGTAAGAGGTAATTAATCATAAGTTGATAATTTATATTAATGGCCATAGTCAGGATGTAAACAAAACTTAGTATTTTTATCCTTTACAAAATATCACTGGATCCACATTGGATCCTTTTCAAAATTCATCATATTTTTCTTAAATATTTTCCTCTTTTATCAGAGTTTAGTTTAAAAATTAATTCAATAAGTATACCAATGGCCATAGTCAGGGTATACTGAGAGTTAATTTTATTCTAAACTCTATAAAAACACCAAAATAAGTTTGATTCTTCATTTGAATTTAGATATGGTTATCATATAATGCATTCAATGACCATAGTCAGGAGTGTATTATATCATTAATCTTGTTTATATTCATTTAAAGAATGAAATATGATTTTCAAAATCCAAATTCAAATCTTTTAAATTCATTCATCATTTAGAATAGAATTGCATCATATTTTCAAAATTCCCTTCTCAAAAACCAAAGTGATTGTCTTTTCTTCGATTTCCATTTCAAATTCATCAATTCTATCTCATTTTCAAAATCCAAATTTTGACTTTGAAATCAAATTCGAAGTTTAATTCAACTTGATTCATTTTCTAAAATTCCAAAATTCAAGCTTCAAATTCAAAGTCCAATTTGACTTTGAAATTCATTTTTATATTCGAAATTTAATTCTCAAATCAACTTTGAAATTCCAAATTCATTTTCAAGATCCAAATTCAAAATTCAAATTCAATTCAATTCCATTTTTCAAAGTTCGATTTAACTTTGAAACTTCTGAGTTATCTTCTAATTTCACATTCAAAATCAAGTTCATCTTCAAAATTCAAAATCAAAGTTTGAGATTGATTTTGAATCTCAAAACTTGACTCTTCTTAAATTTAAAAATTCAATCTGGGTTTTCAAAACCCAAATCCACCTTTAGTAGTCCCATTTGGATTTTCAGAATCCAAATCCAAAAGTTAGATCCTAATCCCAACTTGGATCCAGATTTCCAAATACAATCTCTACTTTGGATCTCAGACTTTAGATCCAAAATCCATTTTAGGATCCAGAACCCAATTCTACTTTGGATCTCGAACTTCAGATCTAAATCCACTTTAGGATCCAGAACCCAATTCTACTTTGGATCTTAGACTTTAGATCCAATTCCATTTTAGGATCCAGAATCCAACTTCACTTTGGATCTCAGACTTCATATCCAAAATCCCTTTTAGGATCCAGAGTCCAACTTCACCTTGGATCTTAGACTCTAGATCCAAAACCCATTCTAGGATCCAGAATTCAATTCCACCTTAGATCTCAAACTTCGGATCCAAAATCCATTTTAGGATCCAGAACTCAATCCCATCTTGGATCCACTACTACAAAGCAGTAGATTAGCGACGACCACATTCCGTTGCTAATCCGTCGCTAACAGGCGTAGCGACGGATTAGCGACGACAAGGCGACAGTATGCTTACGTCGCGAATTTTTCGACGCTAACTGGCGACTGATTTATTCCGTCGCCAGGTCCGTCGCTAATTGCGACGGACTAACGAGCGCTGTATTCCGTCGCTAATCCGTCGCAAACACGAAAAAAAATTAAAAAAAATTTATTTGAAAATTAAATACCGAGAACGATACAATTTATATTTCCTGTACAATTTATATTTCCTGTAAATAAAAAACAAACCACACAAAAAATTCCATATAAAAAGAATCTACAACAATTAATCGTTCCACCTTAAAATTAACAAGTTTAATTATTTACAATTCAACAATTACAATTAGGAAACATAAAAAATAGAACTTCTTCAACACAGTTCTCTAATCATCGCCAAGATTTTGTGCGTCTTCTTGTTCATTGCCTTTATCTGTCCCTTCAGCTCTGCTATGCTGATTATCGCTAGCAGCCTACACAAGAAAAGAACAGTCAGTATTGATAAACAAAATATAATGAAATAAATTACACACTATATGTGATTCTATCATGTGCTCATGTGTGTTCTAAGGCAATAAAAAAACTCTATATGTGATTCTATCATGCTCATATGTGCTCTAAGACAAGCAAAAAGTTATATATGTGATTCTATCATGCTCATATGTGTGCTAAGGCAGTCAAAAAATTGAATATGTGATTATAGCATGCTCATATGTGTTCTAAGGCAGCTAGAAAAACACTATATGTGATTGTACCAAGCTCAGATGTGCTTTAAGGCAGACAAAAAACTATATATGTGATTCGATCATGCTCGTATGTGTGCTAAGGCAGTCAAAAAATTGAATATGTGATTATAGCATGCTCATATGTGCTCTAAGGCAGGCAAAGCAAAAAAAATTATATGTGATTCTATCATAAATGATATATTTTCTAAGGCAGTAAAAAAACTCAATATGTGATTTGTGCATGCTCATATGTGTGCTAAGGCAGTCAAAAAACTGAATATGTGATTATAGCATGCTCATATGTGTTCTTAGGCAGTCAAAAAACTGAATATGTCATTATAGCATGCTCATATGTGTTCTAAGGCAGTCAAAAAAACTTTATATGTGATTCTATCATGCTCATATGTGTTTTTAGGCAGTCAAAAAACTGAATATGTGATTATAGCATGCTCATATGTGCTCTAAGGCAGGCAAAAAAATTTATATGTGATTATAGCATGCTCATATGTGCTCTAAAGCAATAAAAAAACTCTATATGTTATTATAGCATGCTCATATGTGCTCTAAGACAGGCAAAAAACTCTATATGTGATTCTATCATGCTCATATGTGCTCTAAGGCAGGCAAAAAGTTATATATGTGATTCAATTATGCTCATATATGTTCTAAGGCAGACAAAAAACTGATATGTGATTATACGTGAGAGGGACCTGGAATCGAAGATTCCTTGTTCAGAACAAGATTGTTGATCTCATTTCGGAGAAAGGGGGCGACGGTGTCATGGAAGTAGTTATTCAGTGATTCCGTAACGATCTGGCGTACATCATCACCGGAAAGAATAGTCTGCTGCTTGGAGCTTATGTCGGCGCAAGAAGTTGGTGAGCCGTAACTGGAAGAAGCAATAACTGGTGAAGTGTTCATATTACTCCCAAACCAGAACACGCGACCTTTTTTGGGTTCACCTGCTGCAGTCACCCATGCTGTAGGATCAAATGATGGATGTTGAGTAGCGTCATCGCTCTACCATCTGTTGCTCATATGCCTCCTACAAAACAATGTTTAAAGTATTCATTAATAATTAATGATAACATTATGATAACTTGCATATATATTGCAATGATTATTAATAGAATAAATACATACCGTTGTCGTTCTCGCCTTCTCTGATACGAAGACTCCCGTGGTCTTCCGTTTATGTGTTTCAACAAACACATCCTTATATGGTACACTCCCTCATTTTTCTGCTTCCTGCGAAGTTAAATGACAAAAGATTTAGTACACAAGTTTGCAACAATACTTATAAATTTAATATTATATATTGATGAGTTACCATTTTCTTCAGGTGGCTCCCAAATGTCTTAGATCCACCTGTGTGTAGATGGGCTTCGGGCATCTTAGATCAATTTTGTGCAGCCTTCGCAGAGCGATTTCTAAATGCATCTCCCGCCCACTTATCGCACATTTCATCCCAGTAATCTCTCCTGATAGTAATAGGGTCATGGCCCTTCCACAGTAATGGATCATTTACTACGTCAAATGCTTTTTTTGCTATAGTGTTCATAGTGTGCAGCATGTCTGCAAATCGATTGGCAGCCACCTTCTGCCACACCTTCCTTGCATCATTTTCTTCCACCGTAGTTGCGAAGCGATTCGAAGCCTACAAATATTTTCAGAAAGTTAGTAGACATTACTTAAATAAATTAAATATGAAACACATTAACTATGAGGAACAACTGTATACCGTGAATGAGGACCACAATCTGTCTAACACCTCATTTGGGTACTCTTTCCATTGAGCAACCGGTCCTGGTAGATGTTGAAGAAGTGAATTCCTAATCTCACGTACTACTTCTTGTGGCTCAAACCTCGTGCTGCACATGAATTGTTACACAGTAAATATCAATATAAAATATTTATAGGATATGCAATAATTGAAAACAAAATACTTACGGTCGATTATCGATATACACTATTCGAATGAGTCTTCTTGTGCCAGACTAAGAAGACCTTGCTTCCTGTGTTGGCTCCTGACTTGTGTGATCAACTGGTGTAGGTGGGTCGTCTATAGGCGAAACCTCATCTGTAAAAAAATACGTTAGAACTTCTCAGAATGCGCATTTGAACTAATCAAGCATCCAATTAGTTAATCAATATACCTATCACAGGAGCCCGTGAAGATGAAGGTTTGGCCTGGCTACTACTGGATGAGCGACCACTGTAACCTCCACAAACCATATTCTAACAAATAACATATGTCATACAATACATTCAAATAATTCACATCAAGTATTATAATACATTCAAGTCATTCGCATCAAGTATTACAATAATTCAAATCATTCATATCAGGTACTGCAATGCATTCAAGTCATTCACATCAAACATTGCAATGCATTCAAATCATTCGCATCAAGTATTACAATGCATTCAAATAATTCAAATCATTCACATCAAGTATTGCAATAATTCAAATCATTCGTTGCATAAATTATAATACATTCAAATAATTGAAATCATTCACATCAAGTATTGCAATGCATTCGAATCATTCGTATCAAGTATTACAATACATTCAAATAATTCAAATCATTCACATCAAGTATTACAATGCATTCAAATAATTCGTATCAAGTATCATAATACATTCAAATAAAATTTTTAATCATTCGCATCAAGTGTTGCAATACAACTCATGCATTCGCATCAAGTATTACAATACATTCAAATAATTCAAATCATTCACATCAAGTATTGCAATGCATTCGAATCATTCGTATCAAGTATTACAATACATTCAAACAAAATTTTTAATCATTCACACCAAGTATTGCAATACAACTCACATCAAGTACTGCAATGCATTTAAAAAGAGGTTTATAGTATAAGATTTGCTCACTATCTTGAGAATTTTTCCTCGTCACTAGTTTGACTTTCTTCTTCTTCTTCTTCATTGTTTGCCCATCCACTTGGTACATCATTTGGATCACATTCCTCTATGAATGTTTCATCGGCCAATGGAGATATGACATGCATATCATGCGCAACATCGTGACCATAAGCGAAGTCATAGACATCATCTGATTGATAGTAATCGCTGTCTTCAGTTAACTCATCTTCCTGTAACTGATCATACTTGGGGTATAGTTTGGACTTCACCTTGCAAACTGCCCACCATTCATTTCTATCTGACTTTTTTATACTCGGATATGAAGTATAATAAACTTGTTGAGCTTGCGAGGCTAATATGAATGGTTCATATGTTCAAAACCTGGATTTATGATTTACCTCCACAATGCCTGAAGCTTTGTCGAGTCTTGTTGCAGTTGGATCAAACCAATGACACTTGAATAAAGTTACCCTGTTATTCATGCCTAAGTAAGTCAACTCCATTATTTCCTCTATAACACCGTAGTAATCATGTTCATTTTCACTGTAGCTGCTACCCTTGACACACACGCCACTATTTATCATTGATTTGTTTATACCGTAATCTTTTGTATGGAATCGATAACCATTTACGATATACCCGTTGTAGCATTGCACAACTTTGGTCGGACCATTTTCTAAATCACATATTCCTTGATCTTTAACATTACCATGGAGAACCTACGCACATACATAAACAATGATTGTGATCACGATCAATTAAGTAACTTAGTGTTGTTTATAAGTACAAAATTTATGTTAGCTTCTTTACCAACTGCTTCAACCACTCCACAAACTTAGTTTCACGCTCTTTTTGTACTTCTGCATCAGTGAGATGTGAAACTTCGCTTTGCAACTTCAGATCAAATCGTATGCAAACCACAAATACTTATATTACCGAGCCATGTATCCACATATAGAACATAAAAGGATTTATAATTGAGTTGCATATACATATACTTACTCGATGTATGGGTCGATTGCTGAGCAATTAAAAAGAATATAGATGTGTGGTGCATCTTGCTCTCGATCTGTCAATAGCCTTGATCAGCAACTATCAAATGCATGCCCAAGTGGTTGAAATATCGACAGCTTGTCAGCTACAATTACTTGTTCTCCATCATTGTTACAGGGCGGGCATGTGTAACGTGTTGAAATATGAGGTTCGAAGTACATAGATGAGAAATTTAAAATCTCTTCTAAAGTGTATGCCTCACAAATAGAGTCTTCTACTCTTGCTTTATTACGAACCTTTTTTTTTAGGTCGAACATGCATCTGACAAGAATATACATTTCAAATTTTAAATATCTGTCATTAAAGAGACAAATATAAAAAAACATATACCGTTCAAATGGGTACATCCATCGATATTGCACAGAGCCACCAACCCTTAGTTCATATGGCAGATGTATGATCAAATGTTCCATAACATCGAAAAATGCTGGCAGAAATATCTTTTCTAGCAGACAAACAGTGATGATGACAGAGTCCTCGAGATTCTTTACATCTGATACTACGACCTCCGATGCGCACAATGTTCTGAAAAATCCGCTCAACTCAGACAATACCCCCCATATAGGTTTGTCTAACATATCATGGAATGCTAGGGGTATCAATCGTTGCATAAAGATATGACAATCATGGCTCTTCAACCCATATAACTGTCCATCGTCAATCTTCACAGCCCGAGCAATGCTAGAGACATATCCATCTGGAAATCTCAGTTGTCTCAACCATTGACATACATGTTTTATTTGATCAGGTCCGAGCACGTACTTTGCCTTTGGTTTTAGTACTTTGCCATTATACTCTTTGACTTCAAATTCTGGTCTTTTACATATTAACTTTAAATCCATACGGGCCTTCGGATTATCCTTCGTTTTTCCTTTAATATTCATTACTGTATTGAACATATTATCAAACACATTTTTCTCTACATGCATCACATCCAAATTATGTCGTATCAATAGGGTCGGCCAATACGGCAGTTCCCAAAAAATAGATTTCTTCGTCCAATTGTGATCCTTCCCAAATCCACGGAAGGGTGTAGGACTGCGGGCATCTGTTAATACATCTGGAAAGTATCGCAATCTTCTTAGAATCTCTATGCCAGACAATCTTGAGGATGAACCTTCTGTTTCAGTTGTGCCTGCTTTAAACGCATTCTTTTGTCGTCGGAACGGATGATCGTTGGGTAGAAATCGACGATGGCACTCAAACTAGCTAGGCTTCCTTTTATGCCTCAATTTAAAAGCTTTGGAATCCTCCATGCAGTACGGACAAGCCAACCTCCCATGTGTGCTCCAACCAGATAGCATACCATATGCAGGGAAGTCACTGATTGTCCATAGAACAACGACCTTCATGTTGAAATTTTATTTTTTGTGGGCATCATACGTGGTAACACTGTCATCCCACAGTACTTTTAGTTCATCAATCAATGGCCTTAAATATACATCAAGATTTTGGCTAGGTGAGGTTGAACCAGGGATCAACAGAGACAAGAAAAGATTTGGACGTTTCATACACAAGCTTGGTGGAAGGTTGTATGGAGTTACAAATACTGGCCAGCATGAGTATGGAGTTAATCTACCCCAAATGGATTAAATCCATCTGTACATAGACCGAGTCTAACATTTCGCACTTCCATTGCGAAGTTCTGATGAGTACGATCAAAGTGCTTCCAAGCTTCAGCGTCAACAGGATGCGTGATCTTGTCTTCATCGTGTCGAACTTTATTTGCATGTCATCTCATGTGTTTAGCTGTCCTTGAAGACATATACAATCGTTGCAATCTATAAGTGATAGGAAAATAGCGAAGCGACTTGTATGAAACTTCCTTTGATCTCGTGCTACCATTGCCTCTTGTCTTTGGCTTGAACCGAGGATGCCCACATCACGGGCATGATATGTTGTTTTCCTGATCCTTGAAATACAACATGCAGTGATTTGGACAAGCATTTATCTTTTTATACCCCATACCTAGAGCGTTGACCATAACTTTCGCACGATAGAAATTTTTATGGCAATTTCTCATCTTTGGGCAACATACTCTTCACAATCATGCACAAACGGTCAAAACATGATTGACTCAAATTATACTCGGACTTCATATTCATTAGTTGAAGAACTGCAGACAAGATAGTGTGACTCTCACAACCGTTCCAAAGTGGATCATCAGCATCTCTAAGTAAATTATAAAATCTACTAGTTGCATCGTTTGGTGATTCTTCATCTACTGCAGTTCTTACATCACTAGGACTCATAGCAGAACCCAGTTTTGTTCCTGCGGCATCAAATATCAAATTCATATATGTATTATCGTGCTCCACATTCACCCATACATCAAAATTGTTTCTAAATTCTTCTTCATGAAACGTCCAATTTTGATAATCCCTCACAAAACCCTTCATGTATAGGTGATGTCTAACGCCATGAGGTTCTACAAATCGATTATTCTTACAAATCTTGCAGGGACACCTAATCCGACTTGTGGGATCCCCTGTACTGACACTTGCCGTTGCAAATTCAATAAAACTGTCAACACCATCCATATATTCATGCGATAACTTATTGTCCATTATCCTACGGTACATCCATTCACGGTTTGCAGTCATTTTGTCGTATGATGTTACGAATAATATCCTAACCAGTTAAAAGAGAACCATCAGAATGCTATGATGAAGAAAATATCAAATTTATCATGCAATATATAATGTCATACAATCACAAGAATTATGATGCATGCATTGATAACTTAATATTTTCATGTGCAAACTATTCATGACACGATACATTCATTTGAAGCATGCTTTCATTATACAATTTCACATGGAAGACATAATCAAATTGAAAGTAACTACAAGCAAGCATGGATATAATCACATCAAACATTGCAATACATCGAAATCATTCATATCAAACAAATGTCAAACATGTATCTGAAGCAAACGCACTTCAATATCCCGCTAACTACTACCATGCCTAGCATGAAATCCGTACTCCAAAAATAAGAACACTTCTATTCTCATACATTAAAATCATGCTCAGCATGATCTCCGAACTCCAACAAAGCAGTCCTAGATATCAACAACTAAGTGAGTGTGTGAACAATAACGTGTTACATCCAATAAATTAAATAACATATGATACGCTTGCATCACTTACTCACCACGGGTATTTACCCGATTTGCATTGTTTTTGTCACTTACTTACCACGGGTGGCGGGGCACAAACGAGTTCTGTTGAGAAATCTGCAAAAAACACAGTGTTAAAATGAAGTCACCACCTGCCGAAAAAAAAAACCTGAGGCAGATGCAGTTTCACAGAACGCAGGGGGCGACCCTTTGCCAAAAACGCAGAGAGTCGCGACCCCCTGCCTGCCGGAAACGCAGGGGGGGCGACCCCCTGCCGGAAACGTAGAAGCGACCCCCTGCCGGAAATGCAGGGGGGCAACCCCCTACCTGCCAGAAATGCAAGGGGGGCCCGACCCCCTGCGTCGTGCTGCCGGAAACGCAGGGGGGCGAACCCCTGTCGGAAACGCAGGGGGGCGATGCGACCCCCTGCTGCTGGAAACGCAGGGGTCGACCCCCTGCCGAAAACGCAGGGGGAGCGACCCCCTGCGCCCTGCTGCCAGAAACGCAAGGGGTCGACCCCCTATCGAAAATGCAGGGGGGCGACCCCCTGCTGCTGGAAACGCAGGGGGGCGACCCCCTGCTGCCGGAAACGCAGGGGGGTCGACCCCCTGCTGCCGAAAATGCAGGGGGGTCGACCCCCTGTCGGAAACGCAGGGGGTCGACCCCCTGCCGAAAACGCAGGGGGGGCGACCCCCTGCCTGCCAGAAACGCAGGGGGGCGACCCCCTGCCTGTCGGAAATATAAGGGGGGCGACCCCCTGTTGCCGGAAATGCGGAGAGGTGACCCCCTGCCGACGGAAGCGCTTACCTGCGCGTCGCCGGGTGGTGGCGGGAGGTTGACGGGGAGCGGCGGCTGGCGAGCGGTGAACGGTAAGGGCCGAAGAGAGGCCGACGGGCGGCGGGAGGGAGAGGGCGGCGGGCAGGAGCAGTTGAAGAGCGAAATAGGAAAACAGAAAAAATGATGGGATTAGGGATTTACGCGACGGCTTAGCGATAGAATTATTCTGTCGCTAAGCCGTTGTAAATCAAAATACCAAAATAGCGACGAAATCTATTCTGTCGTCGAGTTCGTCGCTATTTAGCGACAAAACCTTACATCGCAAACTCCGTCGCTAATTAGCGACGGTGTTTGAGATGGATTCAGTTCCGTCGCTATTTTCGTAAAGATTATTGATTGTAGCGACAGAATTATTCCGTCGCTAATTCCATATTTTCTTGTGGTGATCTGAGATACCAGATCCAAATTCCATTCCAAATTTCGGATCCAATTCCACCTTGGATCTCAGACTTCAGATCCAAATTCCATCTTGGATTCCAAATCTTAGATCCAATTCCATTTAAAATTCAGAATCCAATTTCATCTTGGATCCCAGAGTTCAGATCCAATTCCCATTTCGGATTTTAAATCCAGAATTCAATTTTAAATCTCAACTCTATTTAAAATCCAGACTTTGGATTCAAATTCCATCTTGAATTCCAGATTTCAAATCAACTTCTATTTTCAATTCCAATTCTTAAAACCAATTCCATTTCATCCCAGATTTCAAATCCAATTCTTATTTCGGATTTTAAATCCAGAATTTAATTCTGATCTCAATAATCCAGACTTCGGATTCAAATTCCATCTTGAATTCCAACTTTCAAATCAATCCTATTTCTCAATTCTATTTAGATTTCCCAAAATCTCCTTCTGATTTCAAACTTCAAAGTTAGAATTCAATTCCATTTCATCTCTATTCTAATTCAAAGTCCATTTATGACTTTGAAATTTCCTTTCTTCTCCTTTATCTTAGCTTCAAAATCATTTCTCTTAAGATCTAGAATTATTTTCCCAAGTTCTGATTATTCCAAAACTTAGAACTTTAAATCTTAAGTTCTAAGTTAGAAACCATTTCTTCACTCTATTATCAGATTCATCTCAAAAATACTTGGAGATTTCCAAATCATTTTTAAAAAAGAGTATATATCCTTGCATTGCACAAGCATGATTCTTTGTGCATTTAGACTTAGAATAAATTCTTAGATAATCTTTTAGCAAAGCAAAAGGCATGAATTCGATCCTTGGTTCGATTACCCCTGGTAATGACTCCAGGAATGGTCGAACCTCGTACCGACGAGCGAATCCCGTCTCCCAGTTTTCCCGCAAATATTTCAAAACAGAGGCGAGTTATTTTCTTAAATATTTTTAAATTTAAGCTCAAGTGAGACCTTCGCAGAAATTTTCTTCTCTCTCTTCTTTTCTTTTCTTTTCTCTTCTCTCTTCTTTTCTGTCTTTTATTTACTCCCTTCAAAAAAGGAGGAAATAAAGGCTAGAAAGGAAAAGAGAGAAATACCAAGAGAGGAAAATTTTTGCGATGATCACACTCACCCTTGGAATTGCTAGCGCTATAGCAATAGTCTTTCTTCTGCTCTTTATAGTGATTGCGACTTTTGCTGTTTTTATGGTTGGCAGTATGTGAAATGAGTCTTCTTCTTAGATTCACTTGGATGCCTGCTTTTAGCGAGGGTGATGTCCTCGTACACGCCATTTTCCATACCGAGTTTGAGCCATTCTTCTCTCTCTGTGAGCTCAATGAAGGAACGAGATGGTGAATTCAAAATCAAATTTCTCAAAGGCTGTGAAAAGTTGTTAAGAATGATTTGGAGCGCATGATCTTCAGAAATGAGGTTCCTCATCTTGTTGCAGGTTCCTCTCCATCTACGAATGAAATATCTTGCTTTCTCATTCTCCTTCTGCTTCAAACTGCAGAGGTGGTTCAACGTGGGAAGCGCCTCAGTGTTGAACAAGAAGCGTTCAACAAAAAGATTCACAACTTTATCAAACTCCTTAAGCTCGATGGGATTGATATGCTTAGCATACCATTTGGCTGCAGCTCCTTCCAAGCTGCGGGGAAAACATATAAATAGTGCTATGTTGTCCCTCTTGAACCTTGAGCACTCTGCGAAGAACATGGCGAGATGGGCTTTCGGGTCGCCAAAACCGTCAAATTTGATGAATTTACGAGGAAGATTCTTCAGATTTTCATCCCCTTATAGGCCATCGTAGAAATCTTCACTGGTAAAGATTTTGTTATCCTTGTTGCGGGCTTGCAGATCTTTTACTGCTCGAGCCATCTCTTTTAGCTGCGCTTGAAGTGGATCTTCTGGTGGTCAGGCATTTGGTTTGCGAGTCACTTCTGGGATGATCTCACACTCATTATCTGCGTCCTCCGCTGATTCTTCTTTATCGGATGTATCCTCTAGCTGGATGCGTCTCTTGGAAGACTTGTTTGGCCTCTTGGTTATATGGCTCTTAAGCTTCTGGCTGAAGGGATTCTTATCAGTACTGGTACTGGCTTGCTCACTCATCATCTTTTTCATCATCTTCTGAAACATTGCGTACATCTGAGGGTCGATGCCATCATCTTCTAGCTGTACTTGGTCTCTGACTGACCTTGGCGAATTCATCTCTCCTTCTGATGCTGATGAGTAGCTGATACGCTGCGATGATGTTTTTCTTCCGGACTTTGTCTGAACCATCAAATGTTGTGAAGGATCTCTTGTGTCTCTTTCCCTTTCTTTGTAGAATTCTTGTGTTTCTTTCTTTTCCTTTCTTTGCAGGACTCTGCTGAGCAAAGACAAGATTAGATTTTGAGGAAATTTTTTGGATTTTTGGAAGAAAATATTGACGAAGATATGATAGACCATTGGAAGATTATCCCATTACTAAAGATTGAATTGCCGCGGAAATCACGACAATTGTGTTGTTATTCTTCGCAAGAGAAATAAGCAACAGAAATGTGCCTTATTACCTAGGCGAGGTCATCAAACCATAAGAGAAAGAGATAAGGAAAATTTATTGAAGAAAGAATGTAATTTTATTGATCTTGACGAAGAGGTGGAGAACAAACAATTTGCCACCATTCATGATAATCAGCAGACACTTTAGGGCCAGGAAAGAACTTGAGAGTAAACAAAGGAATCCCAGCCATAGTGGGCAGAATGATATGCCTTGGACCATTGTGCAGAGGTGAAGTCGAATTCAGTCATAGCTTTTGATAGTAGCTGAGTCTCAATGTACTGCTGCCTTTGAGAGAACTATCGAACACATCGCTCTGGCTGATAGTAAGTGCAAAAGAAGAGTCCCAACAACTTGAACCGCTTGCCATAAGCATATGTGTATCTGGGAGGGGATAATTGTCAATCAAAGTAGTCCCAGACGATGTCATCTTTCTGAATGTTGTCGATCATGGACCGATATTGTGCCACCGGAAGGAGCTATTGACCATTGTATCTGAAAGAATTTGCTCAGGCTGGAATGTGCTGGAAGAACCATGATTGAAGCGTGTAAATACATCCTTCAACTAAGATGGACTCTCCGAGTGTGAAACGGATAGGAAGGCGAGCGCTGCCATGGGTTTGGAGAGACGGTTGGTCTGTCGACTTCCCCATCTTTTCATGAGCTGGATTATTTTGATATCCATGTAGTTTTGTCCATCTGGGAAGAGGGCTAATACTATAGTGCATAAAACCATTGCATTCTGAATTCTTTCTCTGGCTGTCCTTGATAGTGAGCTGACTTCGACGAAGGTCTCATATTGATGGTATAACTCAAGCAGATTGACATATTCATTTTCATCCATCTGAATCAGGGGCAAGATCGGTGGCCTGTCATACGAGCTAGGGCATCTCGAGGGTCCAAACCCTTGACATTAATAAGAAATTTATGTTCCAATGGATCTCCTGGTTGACCAACTGGCTTTGGTAATCCCATAATTTCTGGAAATTCATTCATTAAAAGGGTTGTCTCTCCCCATGGGAACCAGAAAGTGCATGTACGCGGGTTCCATCACTCTGTCATTGCATGGATCAGGTTGTCGTTTACTGTATGCTTTCCGACTACTGACGTCATTTTTAATCCACACTCGCTCAAATGGTTCGGGAACATGCGAGAAAAGCTTTTGAGCCATGAGTAATACCGCCGGGGAATGAAAGATCCGGTGCTAAGAGCTCGATGTTCAGGACGACCTTGTCGCACCTCGTAGGAGATGTGACCTTCAGAAAAAATAGGATTGATTTGACTGGATGCCATCGAACAGAAAAATAGAGACAGACTCGGAATCAGACTTAGGAAAAATACAAGAATTTTTGAAAATTGTAGGCAGGATAAAAATGAGGTGGAAAATTCAAGATCCAATAGAACGGAAGAATAGAAAATCACCTGGAGTTTTGAGAGAAATTAGATGGTTTGAAAAAGATCGTCCAGGGTTTTGCAAGAAATAAGAGAGATATGGAAAAATAAAGATATTTGGAAAATGGTCTAATATTTTGGGAAAAATTGGGAAATATGAGAAAATGAGGAAATAAGGTACATACAATCACATCCTGCACAAACACTTATGCACATACAACACTCCCTAAAAGGATGACTCTAGATGCATCATTTTGAAAAGCAGTTGTAGGACCCTAATCCTAACTCTAGGTTCAGATCATCTTTGTCCAATCCAGTTATATAGATATACTCGAGTTGAGACCCGAAGTACGTGGCATAGAATTTCAACTCTGGTTCTAAGGTGAGGTTTTCCAACATCTTTGAGCGCCTACCGATATACTTCGGATTGTGGCCCTTTGTACGTGGTAGGGGGTGTCAACCCAAATAAGTGGCCCAGTTGTGAGGCTCTGTCCCAAACTAGGTTCTGGAAGAGAGCCCAACAACGTGAAGACCAGGTAAAGATAGGTAGGGTGGTTTGGAAAAAATGATCACATGTAAGAAATAGAAGGCTCTAAGTCCTAGAGAGATAGATTTTTGAAAACTTTTGAAGAAGCATACATTGTTTGCCTTCAGATCCTAAATTGAGGAGCATTGTATTTAGGCCTAAGTCTATGTGAGCATGAAAATATCTCCTCAATATAGTCCTACCAAACCATGCCTATGCTACATGCAATCAATGTCAGCTAGGTCAAATTCTAGGCTCCTAGGTTCGCATGATATCAAAAAGTAAAAGAGCTTACATTTTGAGAACATAGTTTCAATAATTGAACTAAGCCAAGCACATTTTTTATCAGACAAGGATAGGCCCTATCACGGTCGCCAAAATTATTATCATTGCAAAATGTTTCCTTTCCCTGCGGGAGAGAGGGGAAATGCTTCCGTGAGTCAAACTTGACCAGAATTTGAAAATTGTTTTGAAATACTCGCCTCCGTTTTGAAATTGCAGAAAATATTTCGTAGAATGAGACTCGACCTGTCGGTACGAGGTTCGACCATTCCTAATGCCTTTACCAGAGGTAATCGAACCAAGGATCAAATGTATGCTTGACTTAACTGAATTATCAAAATCGTGTTCTATCCTAAATGCACAGAGAATTCAGGCATGTGTTATGGAACTTTGTAAAATGCAGGTTGGAAAACATGATATATGCTTAGAAAATGTTTTAGAGTTGGAAAATGTTTCTAAGGCAAAAGATGGAAATCGATATTTCAAAAAAAACCTGATAAAAGGATTTAAAATCTCAAGAAAGTTTATAAAGGTTTGAGAAAATCATGAAGGAATGAGAATCCTGGGAAAATAGAAAGAATTCTTGAGAAAAAATAAACATTGAATGGAAAATATTCCAACTTTGAAAATCATCTTTGGAAAATGATTGAAGATTTGTAGGAAAACGATTTTTAGAAAGGAAATCAAATCCTAGAAAATTGAAATTCTGGGAATCCGGGCCTTGAGGAATTGGAAATCGATTTTGACTCTGGAAAATGATGGAAAGTTTTCATTTGAAAAATTAGAAATGAGTTCTAAGACAAGAAATATTTTTGGGAAAATCAAGGAAAACTTAGCTTGGGAAAATCAATCTTTGAAAACATTTTCAGAGCATCTTGAGAAATCGATTTCCTTGAGATGGAGTTTTTACAGAAATGCACATGATTTTATGATGTGAACTATCCTGAATGAATGAATGTCTTTTTATGAAAACATTTTTTCAGGCAAATATGCAATTTTAAAATTAAACTAAGGTAAGGTTACCACATATTCCGACTATGGCCGTAAATATGCTTGTAATTTACTTAGTTAATTCTAAAATATTTTGTAAAAATTGAAGATATGCAGTGAATTTTGGAAGATAGCCTAAGAGTGTAGGCTCAGTGTGACTAGTAGAAAGATGCTGAATCTGGGTCTCATCCATATTCCGACTAGGGCCGTAAATATGGACTCCACCGAGTTCATCAACTCCCTAAGAGTTGGTTCACATGCCATTCGTGTTCATACACAATGATTTTCTAAATAAAATGCATGAATCACATAATCAGGATATTATAGAAATTCAAACTATATGATATGCATCTTAATCTAAGAAGAAAAGTAAATCTCTTATTCCAAAGTTACATTACTACATCACTAAATAAAATGAAAGAAAGAAAATTACAGATTCCAGCTCCCTCCTTTGAATGTCCCTACCAAGCTTGAAATGAGGTTAGCTCAAATATGTGGGTTTTTCCAAGGTTTACAATAATATCCTGAGATTATTGGATTGAGTTGGATACAAACCCGATTTTCATACTTCCTTGATATTTGAAATGATGAAAATGCAGGAAAATTAGGTAATAAATAGTTTGAAATTCGGAATTGTGGTCAAAATGACTAAAATACCATTAATATTGAGGTTATACCTTTAAAATCAAGGTTTTTGAAGAAGTTTTGACAAATTTTGGGGATTTTAAAATGCAAATGGAATCAAACGATGATGAAATGCATGATGACATTCTACTAAATACGATGGGACTGTAAAAATCATAATTAGCATTTGAAATTTGGCTAAAATAATGAATTTTGCTTGTTTTTCGCTCGAATCAGGGTCTCGCGGGAACCCTGATTTGATGATATGGTTAAACCGATCATCAAATGGTTCTCAAATCATGCCAAATTCGTCAAAGAGCATCCCTCTACCTTTAGGAACAACATAGAATGATAAAATACATGGAATGACATGGCCTAAATGCAAAATTTCAAATAAAACTCTAAAATAAGCAAATTCCACCTGCGGGTGTGAGCCAAACATAGCATTTAATGCAATAATGCAGAAGTTCACCATAGAAATGTATGATATTTTGCAAGCTGCTAAAGGATATGAAAATGAACATATTTGGATTTTACAGCCTCAGGATTGACGTACGGTGAGTTCGGTAGCAGAGATTTAGTTCTGACAGGACTAAAAACAATAGGATCTGCTGTGAAAATGAATAAAAAATGATAATTTACCACCAAAACTTTCGAAAATTAAATGGAGAACTACTGACATGCGTATGAACAACTTTAATTTATATGGATTTGGCTTTTGACTAACTGGCTGAGAAATAAAAACACGACATTACACGCATAAACCAGAAGAGCAGATATAAATACCAAAACAAGAGACTGACATAAAAAATATGAAACTGGCATGCATACTATTCTAAAAATTGCAAAATTTTAGAATCCAATATAGGACATTTGGAACATAAATTTCACTTTTTACAGATCTTAATTTGGTGCTATATTTAGAGAGAACCAATCGACTTAAGTCGATCACGAATTTCAAAGACTCAAATTAGGCTCTGACATGTGTCCCAAACTATTAGATTTTTTTCAGACATAAAAAAATAATAAAAATCTGATAAAATCAGGATAAATAATAGACTCAATCCCGAGTTCAAGGCATTTTTTGAATTGAGAATCGGATCTTCCATGAGGGAGATATATATTTTACACGTTGAAACTCAATGTTCCAAATGTTTCCCGGGTCATAAAACCCGACTTGGCATTTCGAATTTTGAATGAAACATATCAACTCAAACAATTCCGATTTTTTTTGAAGATTATTATAGATATCTGTACACACATAATTTGATTTTTTTGGCATTTTTAGAGAAAAATAAGAACATAAAATAATGTGTGAACTGACTGCTAAAAGCAGAGAATTATTGAAATGAAACAAAATTGAAATAAACACTAAATACTACCTAATTAACTTCTAAAATAAGCTAAATTGATGAAATAAAATATGAATTAAATCTAATTAATGCATGAATACAAAAAAATCATCAGGGAAGCATGATCATACTTAATATATATTGTTTTATGGGAATGGTTTGATCCATCATTCGGACGAACCCTTTCTTTAAAACGAAAAATCTGTGGGATTCAATATGTAAATTGAAACAAGAACAATATTTCCATAGAATCAACTCGAATGGGAGCTCACCTTGTGTTCTTTTGCTGTTTTGGAACTTCAGAAATGGGCAGCTATGAATGGCTTCTCTCGCTTTTCGAACCAAGCTTCAGAATGCATGTGGAAATCGACCTCTGCTCCTAGGTCGAGTTTGGAATGGCATGAGCCAGGTAAAAAATTCAAGGTATTGCCCCAGATGGTCCCAAAGGGAGCATGAACTTAGAGGAGGAAAAGAAAAAAATGGAATTTCGGGTTGAGATTCAGATCCAAAAAGAGCTCCCCTCTAGCTAGGCGTGGGCTAGGGTATTTATAAACTTTTTTGAGAGTTTTGAAATTCAAACAGAATGAATCTGAACCCTCCATGTGGTGCCATCTCAGAGGATGCTACTTTGAATTTTTTTGAAATAAATAAAATGCAAATTTTGTAAATATGACACCTCAGCAGAATTTGAAAAATTTCGAAATAAGGTTGGCTTGATTTTCTCTGCAGGAGCTTCCCATGTGGCGCCACCTATGTGTGGGCCCACATTGAGATTTGCCTTTTCTGGAGGAAGTAGAGATGGACATGTGGCATCAACTTAGGGTGGTTCTACACTGCCATGTGTCAGAGGGAAGGAGCATAGGAAACATATGGCGCCACCTCAGAGGTTTTTGAATTTTGGTTTCTGCTTTTTTTTTCCTAAAATCAAGCTGCAAAGCTATTTTTGAGGAGAGCCCTTTTCAGAAATGGCGCCACCTCAAGGGGGACGATTTTGCCTTTTTTGGATAGTTTGAAATTCAAACCTTTGTTGGCTCTGGAGGAATGGAGGATGGCCATGTGGCACCACCTTAGAGTGGCCCCACATTGACAAGTGTCAGTTGCAGGAGGAGTCATATCAAATGGCGCCACCTCAGAGCTTATTTGAAATTCAAATTTGTTTGGTTCTGGAGGAATGGGGGATGGCCATGTGGCACCATCTCAGAGTGGCCTCATAGTGCCATGTGGCAAGTGAGAGAGAAACAAAGGGAATGGACATGTGACATGTGGCATGAAAAAAAGAAGATGACTGAAGACACGTGGCGTCTCCTTAAAGAGGTCCCACACTGACACATGTCAAAAAGTAAAAAGGAGGAAAATGTAGGGAGGACAAGTGGCAACTAGGGAGGACAAGTGACAACTAATGGAGGTGCAGGGAGGAAGACACGTGGCGTCACATGAGGGTGACCTCACACTGACACATGGCAGAGAAATAAAAGCACCAAGAAAAGATAGGCCATGTGGCATCATCTCAGAGTGACTTCACACTACCAAATGACGCAAAACTAAAAGGGAAGGCAAATGACATGTGGCAGAAGGTGGAAGGAGAGAGAAGTGGGACATGTGGCGTCACCTCAAGGCGACCCCACATTGACAAATGACATAGAATAAATGAAGAGAGATGAAGCACCAAATGGCACCACCTCAGGGACAAGGCTCCTATATTTTTGGGTTTTTCGAAATTCAAGATTTACAAAATGAAGGCCTATGTGGTGCCACCTCAGGGTGGACCCCACATCACTTCTTTATTGAAATAAAAGCAAGAAAGTAAAACCTCTTTTTGGAATTTTCATAAAAACCTAGACTAACTGGCAAATAAGAAATACTTGGCCTAATTGCAAAATTTTTGAAAAGAGGTGGCCCTATGGGATGATTTTGTAAAAGAATGATTTTTGAAATTGTTGATAAAAGGGTAAAATCTGGGATAAAGTTGCTAAATTTAAAGCTTCATCCCCTTCTTCAGACAGAGCCAGTCCAATTGAGAAAATTTGGAAATTGATATTAAAACTATCCAGATCGTTTTCCTGAGAAAACTTTTCACAATCTAAGGTCCTGGGGTTTAAATGAGAGAAACTGGCAATTTTGAAGACCGAGGGTTTTGAAATCAATTTTGAAAAGAGTTGAAATTCAAATTTGGATTGAAAATTTTAAAATCGAGAGTTCTGGACCTCGAAATGACATGCTGTGTAGTGAAATGATATGAAATGCTCATGCAATGATATGCAAAGACATGTCTTATGAAATGCAATCTTGAACTAGGAATTGGAGATTTCAGTCTCCTGTCAGGAGTAAAACTTTGAAAATCTGAGCTAAAACAGAGAAATTTTGAGAGTTGCAGATGAAATTTGGACTTTTGCATGTTTCAGGCTCAGAAAATGACTATTTTGCCCTCCAATGATCTCAGGGAATGATTTGCGATATTTGGTGGAAATGTCAGGAAGGTGAGTAAAAATTTGGGGTGTTTACAAATGCCTATCAAATTATCTCTCACCAAAATAATGGCCCTGGAAACAAAAGTTTTGGGCTATGAAAATTGTGCATTTCATTGAGGCATTTTATTGTGATTTATTCAAAAAACTCGAGAAAATGCAAGATTTTAAATAGAGATATATTTTTACAGAAAAAATGACCGTACTGTACAGGAAGACAAAATTTGACTATTTTCTAAACATACAACCCGGAGCGAGAGAGTGAGTAATGATAAATGAGATAATGACAACCTTATTGTTGGAAGTTTAAACTCACTTGCGAATCCCATCGAAAGTCTGCAAAACTTGGAATACTGTTACGAAGTACATAATCATGCTAAAATTGAGATACTCTTAAGAATCTTACCCATTTTTAATGTCACATGATACGTATATATAAACTCAAAATCGCTCCTATTCTCTATCTATCATAATTTTTTAATAATTTTGTAATCATTTGTTCCTGTTTGCTTACGTTTATAATATTTTCCCCAAAAAGATCGAATTTGTCGCATATCCTTTGCCCCAAAAAAACTGGTAAGCAAGAGATTTGTAACCATGGTAAACAACCTTCACTAGGTTCGCTGAGACACAAAGTCATGCAACACCAGGCATTTAACGAAGAAAAAGCTCTAAAAAGCTCTCTCTCTCTCTCAAAACCTTTTCGATTGCTCTCACCTAATAAAGCGAGATCCCTCAGTCACAAGACAGCAACAAGCCAACCAAATGAAATATCTCTCTCGGACCAATAGCTTACTGGAACAAGTTTTTTTCACGGAGAGGACCTGCACAGTTAAACATGAACACAAACTGCGTGGCTGTAGCCACTACTATAATTTGTGCATAATGGTGACCCCCGACACAACCTGAGAGCAATGAGACCCATCTCCAAAAGGAGATGCAGAATGCAGCGAATCTTATGTTCACCGTCAAATCAGGATTAATATCCACAAACCATTTTCAAAATGGACAACAAGGATAGGGTGTCCCAAAGTAGGTCAAAGGCAGAAGAGTTGTTCATTGCGTACTTAAGTCACAGTTGATTTCTCCGCAAATAAATCATTTCCCTTTCACATAATATGGAATCCAATAGTGAAGCAGAATCTCATAAACTTGCTACCCATGTAACTACTATGCTATTACAGAAAGAAGAGAAAAGCAACGACATTTTTCAAAAAAAAAATCAAGTGCACATTGTGACCACCTGTTGTTGAACATGGAGGATGGGGTCGCTAACAAGAAGCCAGATTAGTTAAGCTGGTTTCTCATAAGTATTATCTTCTCTAAACTCATTGATTCGTCTGTGAATCATCTCAGACACATTAGGCTGCACAAACAAGTGTGTGTCATCTAAGATTTGCAGAATAAACTTTTGGAAAGGTGGCATCAAATTGTTCATGCTCACAATAAACTGCAGCATGGGTATGTCACTGCAAAATTGCCGAACGGACTTGAGATGCGGCTATTTATGTATGTGGGAGGAAAAGAACATTATACACAAAGCCAGAAAATAAGAAATTTTGATTACAGGATAAAGTTGACAAAACTTACCAAGAAATAAACAATCCTTTGGTAGCGTTCACCATCTTGGATTGTGTATCTGAATAGAGAGAATCTGAATGTCATCTGAAAGCCTAATCAACCAGACATGCCAGAAAAGACTTAAAAGTTATAAGAAATTCAAATTCTAGGGTGCATGCACATGCATTAATTTTTTTTCAATGTCCTGTATATCTATCTTTGCATCCAAATATTATGTGAAATCTAGATACACACCCAAAGCAGAAAGACCAACAAAAAAGCAAACAGTCAACAAGCATGAAAAATAGTATCATTCTAATCTATGAGATGTCATCACTTTCAAGCATTTCAATAAACAGTTGACCTGCAACTTCCCAATCCTTAAAATTCCTGCTAATAAGAATCACGACATTCACAGAAATATCTCCCATATTCTGCAGTTTATTCCATTCATCAACAATGGCAGCAGAGGGTAAACCATTTCTTTTAAATCATTTTACCAAAAACTTGGTGTGCTCTGACCAAACAAACCATTTCTTTTTCAAATGACCAACTAGCGGATTGGAGCCTAGTGGTAATTCCAAATATCCTATACACTAGAATTAACCAATTTGCTCAAATTTTAAGAGAACCATCAGAAAGTTTGATTAAAAGAAAATCAAAACAGAAAGAAGAAGAAGAGAGGAAGAGACCCTGAGGAAGGTGGGTACCATGGTGAATCTCTTATTGCTCGAGCAAAATTGTCATACGGCTATATATATATATATATATATATATATATATATATATATATATATATATATATAGAGAGAGAGAGAGAGAGAGAGAGAGAGTTATTGTGAGGACCGCGGGGTAGGGAAAGAAAGGTACAAAAGTGGCGCAAGTGAAGCGAGGACTAGGAACTGTGAGGGCACACCATCGGGTGATGCAGAGGGAGGCCGTTTTTCTTTTTCGGAAGACCCCCATTTAGTCAAGTCCCACCTTTTACCTTATATTTCAAAAAAAGTTAATCTTTGTCTTTTGTCTTTTTGAGAAGACATTCGGTGAACGTGTGATTTAAAAACTGACTATTGTTAATTAAAATAGGTATAAGAAGGGTGTCATGGGACTATTTCTTCAATAAGCCAGTGTTGTAACTAATTTGTCACGGGCATATAATGTTTTGTAAACCTGCAACGCGCCAAACTACCCAATTTAGCCAGTCTAACAGTCAAAGGCTACGTATCAACACCTTTACATGTGCTAAATCATTTTTATTGGAACTGCACACTATTTCGTCCGTAATTGCCTAACAGAAGCTGATTAAGCACATTTTCAAATGCATATTCTATATAGTTCATGTCACTTAGTGCATAGTCGTCTCATACCAGCTATCATTTCTAAAAAGGTACACAAACTTTGCCATAGCCTTGCATACTATGGAGTGTATTGTGATTCCATGCACATACTATAACAAAACCTCACCACTAAAAGAACAAGACCTTACGGCCCCCAGTTCGAACACCAGTTGATGATTGAACACTATAGCAAAAGACACCACCCAAACTCATTCGCCAGCACCTAAGCATTCTCTCGCTTAGCCCCAAGTCACCATACTCGGTTGAAATCACCTAATGTGATCCCTGAAAGAATTAGCCCTAACCCACACACACCCCCATGTGTCCAACCGCTACGCATAGGACCCCATCCTGCAAACCGAGAGGTCCTTAACCAAATCTGCCAAAGGCAACATCCTCTAATCCGCTGACACTGTTTAACCAAACAACGCTCCACGTCTGTGCAACCATACATCGATGCACTAACGATGATATCATTGTCTATTGTGTCAAAGACAAAATTTTGTTCCTTGCCATGAATTGGCATTCTTTCTTGCCAATAGTAAACCTTGGTGCAGAAACAAGGATGGCGCTTATGCCATTCGACCCTTATAGGAAAATGAAAATTTCCCTCACTCAGCCATGTCACCCACCACTGATGTCCCATGAAGTTAAATGTCTTGGTTTGCAGTGGCTTGACCTGCATTTATAGAAAAACATTTCTTGATAAAGTCTAATGTGTCATGCTACCACCGCACATCACACATCGTGCGTACCTACACTCGATGCATTTTCCACTCAGTAGAGCTCCATACTGCAACTATCCCATTTCGAAAGATCGGTCCGCGACATTCTCTCCCACTCAAACCATTGTCGTCCTCGACAATGCTGGTGCAGGTAAGAACACAGTCTCAACTAATATGCTAGCTTTTCTTTGTACTTATCTTTGGTCTACTTCTTTTCTTCATCCTACTCAACTTGTTTTGATTTTTATCCACCATCATCACAACCTTTAACACACCAAGTCTCATTCCTTAATGCACATCCAATCACTTAGACAACGGTCTTCCACTTTACCAATGTCAAACATTCTTTGTTCGTGGGATCCCAGTACAGTCCCATACACAAGCAAGTCATCCTTGCTCGCACGATAAACTTGCCATCTTAAAGCTCCCGACTGGGTACCTTTCAACCCCAACAAGGACAATTCCAAACCCTTTGTGGTGCTCATAGAGAAAGATGACTACAAATGTGTGCCACAGGGATATCAACCCCCTTAAGGCACCACTTGCGGTTTTTCAACGGTCCAAACTAGTCCTCAAGTGAGAAATGCCTACTTACGTATCACCCCAAAGCTGTAACGCCCCGGATTTCCAAAACAAAGCTAAGCTAAAATTTTCATGAATTTCTTTTTTTTTTTTCTTTGCAGCGGAACTTACAAAAGCTTTTAGCAGCGGAATCAAACGATAATGAGTCGTCAATTTTAGAAAACTCCGAGCACGTTGCAGGTATGTGGCCAAGCAACTCATTGACCACCAAAGTGTTCCATTTTATCGAAAACATATGTTTATTACAATACTACTGCTTAGGAAAGCAGTGTAGGTTCAATAAAAGAAAGCAGTACAACTCTGTCTAGAGAAACCCTTGAACTCGATGCCGCCTTGCTCCGCATATCGTCACGCAGGTCCAATACCTGAAATCCCCATAAAACAGGGTCAGAACCACTGATGGTCTGGTAAGCATGCAGTCATACATCCATTCAACTCAAATACAATAATGACCACTCAGGGTCGCAATGCGCAATAACGACGCTCAAGCCTCCAAGACTTAGCGTATATCGCAAGAGCCTCCGCAGGGCTATGAGTTGAACATCCGCTCAAGTCTTCATGACTTAGAGCAAGCCTTTTCAGGGCTGTGATTTGAATAACCGCTTAAGTCTCCACGACTTAGCCATGACCTCTTTCGGGTCTCAAGTGATGTTTAGCTCAAGTCTTCATACTTGGCACATCTGTATCCCACGCATCTAAGGACAACTCCTCGAGCTTCGCTTAGTCGTGCGAATACAACACGGGTCTTTGCCCAGTCGGTCCAGTAGTGTACCGAACATGACACCTTCACAAAGGTTATGCAGGACTGACTCAACACGTCATCCACTCATACATTCAAAGCATCGCTGTACCTAGATCTAATGCATTGTTTGATAATTAACCGCTCCCGCCTTTGGTACGCAGGTAGAGCTATTGTCCGGGCATCAACGCGATGTTCTGGGGGTTGATTATTCTATGTATTTTAGATACCCCAGAGGCCTGTTGACCCTATCCATAGTAGGGCAGTGTGTTTCAACTGGGAGAACCCTACTAGGCCCATATTCGGATGCATCCTCTACTTGCAGTAGTTGGGTTCAATCCTTAGATCTTAAGGATAACCACGACCCCAAAACCCATGAGTGACTGAGGCCATCGTGGACTCTATCAGGTTCAAAGTAAAATACATGTCACTCAAGGCTGTACCATCACTGTCATTCCACAGTGAGCATAATTTCTGAAGGGGTCTGCCAGTCTTACAATTACTTGGACAGAATTTGCATGCCATTTAGGCAGCCCGTGATTTTAGCACTACGGGAGTATGTACCCGACCCCATTCAGTCTGCCCCAACACAGTCATTACTGAGGGGGTACCCCTAACACGATTTTCAACCGCGGGGTATGTGCGACCTTAAGTCTTATTCATATGCATGCAGAACACCGCTCTTGGCACTTCGGCCACCGCGCGCATCACACCTCTTTGGGTGGAAACAACACACTCTGGCTCTTCGGCCCTTACGAGTCTGGTTGCGTAACCGTTCTCAATGAGCATGCATATGACTCGATCTAAATAGATCGGCTACTCGGCGTATTTTTACGCAACGAGTCCAAACCTAGCCAAGGCGCAACCTCTACTCCGGCTCAGCGGCCCTTACGAGCAAGTTGCCCTTGCAGGCACAAGGATACGAGCCGATCTGGCATCGTTCCATCAACGGACATCATTATGCCGTTCCATTGGTTCCGGCAGCTCTTCTGCCGACCATTTCGTCAGCACCTCCCCTGCTCTACCGGCAGTGGTGCGACGAACCCTTCTACGTTGTAGAGGGCAAACCATGAACTGGGTAGCACTCTACTATATGTCAGAGTATCCTGCTACGTTCTTTCTGAGCTATTCTTAGCTTCTTCAGAAATTTCAGCAGCACTTCCTCTCTTTTACGGAGAAAGCGTGCGTTTCTTTTATCCATTTCAGCGGCATCTCCTCTCTTTGGTAGGAAATCGCCACGCTTAATTCGGGGAAATGGATGCGCACCATTGTGCGTACCTTGCATCCATCAAGGTTGCAGAAACCCTGGGCCATACGTAATTGACTTAGTCTTTACATAAAGAGCATTTTGCCAAAAAGCGAAGCCTTTCCAATAGGGGCTTCATTCGTCAAGCAGAATCTTGAACGAGGAGCGGTCAGGGAATCACATTGGCGATTTGGAGTTTGATCTCCATTTGAACGCTCATTTATGCGCTATATATGTAGTATAAGCAGAAGCCTGTGCTTTATACAGCGGCGGCGTAAAGAAATGCATATACTATTGTTCAGGGTGTGTAACTGAACGAAATATTCTACATATATAACAAAACAGAAGCCTTGGCATCGTTCGACGCGACGGCGTAAGTAAATACATTGCAGAAAGCAGGAGCCTTGGCATCGTTCGACGCGACGGCATAAGTAAATGCATAATCGGAAGTGCAGTAATCGGAAGTGCAGAAAACAGGGAGCCTTGGCATCATACGACGCGACGGCAAAGGTAAATTACATAGCCTGTGCGATATAGGACGCGTCGGCAGAATCAGCAGATATACACCTAGATCCGTATCCAACGATAGTTACGAGGCGAGCGGGTGAACACCGAAGTGTTCTGAAGGGCTCAACCAAGAACTAGGGTGAGATACCATTTTAAAAACGCATATACTGCGTATTTGAACATAGATATATCCGACAATAGTTCCGAGACGAGCGGGTGAACACCGAAGTGTCCAAAAAGGGCTCAATCAAGAACTAAAGCAAGATACTACTTCAGAAAGTATATTCTATATACAAATAATCAAATACTTGAGAGAGATGGATCAACGAAGCGAACTTACTTCAAATCGTGGAAGAAACGGCTCCGGGTTGCTCCTTTGGCTTCGAGCCTTTTTTCGAGAGGTCAGACTAAGTCAGATGAAGCTGACTTAGTTGAGAAAGAGGTAGAGCAGGTCAAGCTAGTCAACCTAAGTAGTTTGAACCAAACAAGGTTCGATCTAAGTCAACTGGGTTCAGCAGGTTCGAACTCAGCTCAAGTAGGCTAAGTCTGGGTTCAGAAACCCAAACCGAAATCAGGACAAAAAAGGACTTTGACTTTGACTTTAAACCCAACTAGGTTCAAGTCAAGTCAACTGGGTTTGGACCAGGTCAAGTGGGTTCAGACCCAGGTCAGGTGGGTTAGGACCAGGTCAGGCAGGCTCAGGCTAAGTCAGACAGGCTCAGACCAGGTCAGGTGGGCTAGGCTAGGTAGGGGAGGTTTAGGAGAGAGAGAGAAGGCAAGAGAGAGAGGGGGTCGATTTTTATGAGAAGAGAGAGAGTGGGGAGGGCTATTTATAGCCCAAGCCCACCTCCTCTTGGGAATTTTTATCCCCCCCTTGCCCCCTTGGCTTCTTTTTAATTCCAAGAGGTTCCTTGGTGTGGGGCCCACTTGGATATTCCCTGAGATATTTTTGTGGGTCCCACCAGATATTTTCTGAGGAATATTTTTGTGGGTCCCACCAATATTTCCGTGGGTCCCGCAAGAATTTCGGGTTTCCGGCGATTTTTTCCGAAAAATTCTGAGTACGCCATTCCCTTCGTATTGACGTAACTAAGAAAGTTGGCTCGCAGGAATCCTTTGATTTCATTCAGGTAGGAAGTTATGACTTCCAGAGTGTTTGAGCATATATTCGCGATTCGACGAGTATCCTAAGTATAACTGGCTCGCAGGAATTGATTCGTTTCGCATTCTGAGAAAAATGCTATTTTTATCGGTAAATGCCTCATGAATTTTATTCAGATATTTTCTGAAAAATTGTGGGTCTTACAAAAGCGGTCATTCAAAGTGCCTTCTTGGGCACTCATCCTCACAAGGGCACCTTGTCCTAACACTGCAACTCTCATCCAGAGCCAGTACGTTGTAACTCTCTCTCAGAGTCAGCAACATATTTTCGCAGAAACTAAACCAACGAACCACGAACAACAACTTTTTTTCGCACACACAATCTCAAGATGAGCACTCCGTTAACCCACAATCTTAGGAGGGAATATAGAAGTTTAGTTGAGTTTTTCATACCCAAAGGTGCAAATCCATCCAGCCAAATCTAACGTGAATTCTCTGCATGCACAAGGCAAACATCACGCTCCACCGATGAGCCTAACACACAATTGGTAGGAACCTTTGGCTTATCTATGTTCTCTTAGCCAACTGAACAATAACCTTTCATTTCTTCTTACCATGGTCAAGATCTCTTATACCATTCTGCCAACATCTTGCTTCTGTGCACAGTCAGTAATGTTTTAGTTGCGCAAATTTGTGTAACCAAGATAAATCATCTATATCCTCAAGCTGAAGAAGGGACTTAAGAGTCAGTATCGCGAGACATGCCAACATGCTGCGATTTGTGAGCTAGACATCGTGGTACCCCGATACAACTTGCGTAGCATCAAAGGTAAGGCAGTTGTCGAAGCCGAGGAGATGGATTCACCTCTCGGCCATAAGTAGATGGCCGAGACTGTTAATAGACTGGTGGCTAATGTAACTTCGCATGAGAAAGTGATTTCACATGCAGTTGACTCGTTCGAAGGACTCGACGATGAAGTGACGATCTAGCGAGAGCAGGTAAACTTTCTGATAAGATTGGTTATTTTGCTGACTATGACAGTGACCACCATCCAGACTGAAGTAGAGGAGCTTCAGTTGAAGAACCACACTCTGCAGTGGACAGTGATCCTAAATGGCAAAAATGGTGATAGGTTGTCAAAGATAGATATGTCGAGGTCAGCGAAGTTCAATGGTTCCAGGGATAGCAAGGCTATAGAGAACTTTCTGTTCCTAGTGGAAGACTACTTAGACATTCAGAATGTATTGGACAAGGATATCAGGGTGAATGCATCAAAAGCTCTACTTGATGAAGATGCTATAACCTGGTGGAGATGAAAATATAGCGACATGGAAAGAGTGTTGTAAGACCCATGATATTTCTGAAAATTTTTTATATGAAATATGTTTCAGTGTTGGATCTTTCTTGTTTTATCGTGAGAATTTCTCGTAATTTGTACATATATATAGCTATATGAGGTTTTGAATCGCGTAATTTTGTCTTACGAGGCGATTCAGGGCAAACTATGATGAATCAAACCTTGATATTTCTAGATTAGATTCATTATATATTCGTTTAGACACACTCTGAATTTGGAACCTAAATGAGGAAAATACCTCATTATCTTATGTAAATTGGCGAAAAAAAGTATATCGATAAAGTATGAGTCATAACGAGGTCCAAATTCATCGGAATTGGAGATCTAAATACATAATATTAAAATTTAGGTCTTAATCCATGAAATATAAGTTGGAAATAAAACATTTGGATTATTTAAAACCCATCTATTTAAATAAGAAGCAAATAGAGTTTTAATTAAGTAAATTATAATTTTTACAAAACCTAAAAAAGGTTTTTCAAAAAGTCTTAAAAAGGGAGTTTGTTTTGGGCATATTGAGAAGTGGTTAGCATAGGACCCACCTCAGTTCATGCTAATTTAAATAAAAATGAATCAGAATTTCAAAAAATGCACCTTATAATGTGTTTTTGAAAAGTTTGGAAAAAACCCAACTTGGAGGCTTGTTTTGGCATTTCAAAAGGTAGTTGGCTAAAATCCAATGTATTTTCAAATGGGATAAGCGTGCTTTAAGGGGTAGCCCTTACCCCATTTAATGCTCTTAAAAAAAATGGTTGAATTTCAAAAAAATCGGATTTTGGGGGAAGGACTTGTCCTTGACAAGTCAAAGACCAACTCCCCCTAAATAAAGGAGTGATTTAGGGAGAGTTGGTGGGGGTGGTTGGGGCTATCCCTTGACCACCCTTGACCCTAGAGACGGGGTAGGGAGTGGTGTGGGGATGGAGGACCATCCATCCATCCCTCCTTTACTCCCACCATCCATCTCACCTTCCCTTCTTTTCTTTTTTATAAAAATAGAAGGAGGAGAGGAGAGAGAAGGTCGATACCCTCTCCCCTTCCCCTCTCTTCTTCCCCACCGTCTCTCCTCCTTTTTCCTTTTCTTGTGTGTGTGGGTGTGACTTGGTGCAGCTCCCTTCCAGCTAGAAGGACTCCATCCCTTCTCAAGGTGAGTCCCTTCCTTACTTTTCATTTTTGTTGGAAATGTGCTTCGGTTTGGGCATGAGCACCCAAGCCAAATATTTTTGCACACACCTTATGCAATGACTTTGAGGTGTTTCTTAACCCATGAGCATGTTGGCCGAAACCTGGTGTTTCCTCTTTCTTTCTTTTATTTTTCTTCATGCACCACATAGCATGATTTTGGGTTTTTCTCCCTTAAAATGCACTTCTCTTAAATTTTTTTGGAGACGCCCCTTAAAGGGGTGGATGGTTAGCAACTGGGTGTGATCATCGCAAAATTTCTCCTCTCTCGTTGGTTTCTCTCTCTTCCTTCTCTTTTCCTTTTCTAACCTCTATTCTCCTCCTTTTTGAAGGGAGAAGAATAAAAGAAAGAAAAGAGGAAGAGAAGAGAAAAGAAAGAAAGAAAGAGAGAAGAGGAACTATTTTGCGCGGTTTTCACTTGACCTTTATTTGAAAACATTTAGAAATTTAACTCGCCTCCGTTTTGAAAATTTGCGGGAAAAAATGGAGAGACGGGATTCGCTCGTTGGTACGAGGTTCGACCGTTCCAGGCGCCTTTACCAGGGGTAATCGAACCAAGGATCGAATCTATGCCTTTTGCTTTGCCTAAATATAATCTAAGAATTTATTCTAACTCTAAATGCACAAAGAATCATGCTTGTGCAATGCAAAAATGTATGCTCCTTTTGAAAGTTGATTTGGAAATTTCCAAGTATTCTGAGATGAACTTGGGAAGGAAGTGAAGGAATGATTGAATCTAACTTAGAACTTGGGATAGATCAGAGAAGTTCTAAGTTTTTGAAGTAAATCAGAGTTTTGGAAGAATGAATCTTGACTTGGAGAAAGAATGATCTAAAGCTTTGAAATGAAAAAGGAAATGAATTTTCAAAGTCAGAAATGGACTTTGAATTTAATCATGGATTTAGGAGAAGAAGATGAAATTTTAAAGCGATATTGGCTTTGAATCTTAGAATGGGTCTGAGAAAATCAAATGGTATTTAATAATGGAAATGGATTTAAGAAATCCGGATTAGATCCGAAAATGGAATTGAAATCTAGAATTGGAATTGGATTCTGAATCCTGAAAAGAATGGGATCCAAGGTTTTAGAATCTAAGATGGATTTTTGGGTTCTGGATCCGAAAATGGAATGGATCTGAAATCTGAGATTCAATGTAGAGTTGGGTTCTGGATCCTAAGATAGATTGTGGATCTGAAGTCTGAGATCCAATGTAGAGTTGGACTCTGGATCCTAAGATGGATTTGGATCTGAAGTCTGAGATCCAAGATGAGATTGGATTCTGGATTCTAAGATGGTTTTTGGATCTGAAGTCTTAGATCCAAAGTGAAGTTGGAGTCTAGATCCTAAAGAGGAACTGGATCTGAAGTCTGAGATCCAATATGAGTATTGAATCCTGGATCCTAAAATGGATTTGGATTTAAATTCAGAAGATGAATCAAGAACTTTTAAAATTGAACTTGAAATTTAGAATTTGAATATACAAACGAATTTCAAAGTCAATTTAGACCTTGAATTTTTGAATTTTGGAATTTGAAATGAAGATGGAAGGAATCTCAAAGTTAATTTGAACTTTGGATTTGATTTGGAATATTTGAACATAAATGAATTTGGAATTTCAAAGTCAAATTGGACTCTGAAGATGAGATAGGATTTGATGAAGTAGAAATTGAAGAGAGATATTCAATATTACTTGGGTTTTTGAAAAAGAGTTTTTGAAAATATGATGCAATTCTATCCTATATGGTGAATGAATTTAAAGGATTTGAGATTGGATTTGAAAAGCTATTCTATTCTTTAAATGAATTAAAATAAGATTGAAGATATAATACATCCTTGACTATGGTCATTGAATATATTATATAATAATCTATATTTAAATTCAAGAGAAGAATAAAATACATTTGGTGCTTTTATAGAATTTAAAATGAAATTAACTCTCAATATACCCTGACTATGGCCATTGGTATATATTTTTGGGTCAATTTTGAGTTAAATTCTAATAAAAAGGAGAAAATATTTGAAGAAATATGATGAATTTTGAAAACGGATCCAGTGTTATTTCGTAAAATATAAAAATCCTAAGTCATGTTTACATCCCGACTATGGCCGTTGACGTAAATCATTAACTTAGAATTAAATTACCTCTTACAAAATGGTGCACGTGCCATTCGTGTTCCCATTTGTGAGATTTTGGAAAATGAAGGCAAAAGCATGGAAAATAAGCAATTCATGATATTCACAATGCCTATTCATTCTAATCTAAAACAGAAAATGTAAGTTTTCATTAAAATCTAACTATTACAATCATATAAAGTTGAATGTACAATTCTAAGTAATGAGATTCTACACATATTCCCTGCAAAACAAAGTTATCACAAAGCAAAAATAAAAGAAAATGGAGTAAATTAGGTTGGGGATGCGAACGCAAATGGTTATGCCAATTCTAAAAGAAAATGCCTATGGGCAACCATCTTGAACTGAATATGTCAAATTAAATAAGACTACGAATAAATGGATGCTTAAACTAATGAACTCCTATATAAGGAAATACATATAATGCACTAAAAAAAAATCAGGTTAGTATATCCATGAATCGATAAATTGGTGGCAACAAGATGTCAATCCAACCTTTATTTATGAAACAATGATTCCTACAGATTGCAGGTGGTGGGACAGCTTCCTGCAAATTAACACCTATAACAGTGATCAAATGATAAGTCGAGGTGCCAATGGGCAGCCAACAAGGAAATGGCAGGTGAGTCGTGGGTGGAGAGATGTTGCAGGGATGTTACTGCAATGGTGCTGCTGTAAGGGTGTTGTGATGAAATAGAAATGAAGGTTGTGCGGCTGTTGGAGTGTGGTGTGTTGAGGTGCAGGCAACCTGGTAAGTGTAAAAATGGTGTCATACTCCTACTGTGCACAATGAGTATGTAATGGATGATGCTGGTATGATGGTGGTTGTAGGTAAGTGCTGTGCATAAAGACTTTAAATGATAAAGCTAACAATTCATTTGTGACCTATGTATTGATTCAAAATAGAGAGTTCACACACAGAGTTTCAGCACAACCTAGCCAGGGGACCCGGGAGGTATCTTGATGCTGAGTCAAAAGACAAATAGGCTAGTGAGGCTGGTTGACAACTTTACCATTGTGAAACATCATTGGTTGGTGGAAATTTTGAGCCCTACTTTTGATGGACTGGAAGTTCATGCTCCAGTTATCTGCCTAAGACAAATAGTAAAGAGTCATCACCATACATCTAAGAAGAACATGAATCATGCTTTCATTGTATTCTTTTTGCTATAACAAGATGTGAATACCATAAAATAGCAAAAAATTATAGATTTCTTGCTGTAACAGAGTATCTTGTCAGTAAATCGGAAGATAAGGTATGTTGTTATGAACTAATTCTGATGAAAATGCTATCTGGAACAAACCAGTCTAAATGAGCAAATAGAATATGAGGTGATATTTTCGAGCTTAAATACCTTCCCTTTATGCTGACATGAGAAGTTGATGAAGTTACTGCAAATTACAAAACTCCTATCTTGATCACATACCTGCACTTTTGGAGAAGCTGAGTCTGTCTCTTTCAGAAAACCCCCAGAAATAAATAGCTTAAAACAGAACATCATGTTCCTGCTGAATTCTGAAAGTGGCGTCACTGATAAACACTGCTGCGACAAAGTGACCGACAAGGAGGCTTCAAGTTCTGGTTCAAGTTATATTGTGAAAGTGGTGATCGTGAGATGCAATGTCTTAGATAAGATTTGGTCAAGCCCAATTATTTCTCTCCTTTTTTTTTTAGAGCTTTTGGCGCAAATCCAGAAGTGGATCCGAGAGTTTGGCTGATGCAGGCTTTGAAGATCGTGAATGACTTGTTGGTAGATTCTAACTGCAGTTAAATTGCAGGCTTCTGAAATACTCAGTTTCCTGCTAGGTCGGGGAAGCTACGGTTCCCTTGGTTCCTATTTCCAATGGATTTGCTGCTGCCATTTTTAAGAATTACCCTGTACAAGCCTCTGTGAGCTTTTTGTAGATCTAGGCTTGTAGGTGATAACAACAATCTGTAGTATCATAAGCCTGACCATTTTACAATTGGTGCGCCTAGACACTTATTATTCTTCCTTTCTTACAGGATTCATCGCTCCTGCTGGTGGTGATATACCGATCTTAGGTTCACACAACGGGGTAATTACAGGTAAAAGATCCTTGGATTGATTGGTTGAAAACATATCACCAGCATCATCAATAACTCCCTTATTGGTCATCAACAAGGTAAATCCTGTGCTTAATTTAACAGGATCATCATTTGGAAATGGATTTACTGAATGTTACTTACAGGCAAGGGGTTCGATTACCTTGGCTCCAGAACACGCAGGGGATATCAAATGAAACAGACTATGGTGAGTAAACTCTTACAAGCATCAAAACATTGTTAGCATGATACTGAAAATGAAGCAATTTAATAAATTGCAGGAAGCATGAACAACGATTTAATAATCCAAAGAAATGAAAATACACAAATTCATGCTACAGCAAGACATGGTCAGGTATTGTAACGAGAAGTCAGGGAGAATTTCAAAGAAAACAAGATTGAGATGGCGATATACACTGAAAATAAGAAATAGGAAAATGAAAATAAATAAAAAAAATAAAAAAAATTTATAACTAAAAAATGTTGGAATCCAAGGATTCCTATCGATATTGCACAGAGGAAGATCGAAGTTGCTATGAGCAACACGATGCCACCAAGAATGCTCTAATGGGGCCACAAACAAGAGGATTAGCAAGATAAAAAGAAAACAACAGAGAAACGAAAAAAAAAAGGAAAAGAAGAAGGAAGAAAACAACAACAAAAAAAATGTGAAGAGAAAGACAATGAAAGATAAACGTTATTATCAAACAAAATTGGAATGAAAGGAAATAAACAGAGGAAACAACTAATGCTTACTGTGAATTGGTCCAGATTGGGGATGAAAGGGATGTTCTTCCTGAATGCTGTTATCACTGTATTCACCCGTGTCTCCCCTGAGTGATGATTGATCTTCAATCGCTTATGGGAAAGATAGGGAAATAAGAGGAAGCTGAAGAAGAAGCAATGAAGAAGAGGAAAAAAAAAAAACAAGGAGAAGAAGAAGGAGATTAGAAAGGAAGCGTCGGGATGGTGGGGTGAAGAAGCGGTGCCGAAGAAGGAAGGGCTATGTTTGTTTATGTAGGGATGAGAAGAAGGATCGAGAATGGAGATTTTGGTTGGTGATGGGTGGCTGAATGAAGGTTGTTGCAGATGGGTGGCTCGGGAAAGTGATCGGGCGGCTGGGCGATGAGAATGGAGAGGGTTGAGGAGAGGAGCCATGGAGGAGTGCGGCTGAGTGAAAGAGAGGGGCGTGAGGCGTTATCTTCCTTATTTGAAAACCCTAAGAAGAGGTTTTACAATGGGCCCCTCTTTTATTTTTAAGATTTTACAAAGAGGGGCTCGATTTTTAACAAAAGTGTTTTTTTAAAAAGAAAAGGTTGTTTTTGCAAAAGTGATGGTTTTCAAAAAGAGGTTTTTCAAAAACTAATTCTTTGTTTCTTTTCTTATTTTGCATTTTCCATTTTTTTGTATTTTTGTAATAGAAAAACTAAGATTTTATGAAAACAAAGTTTAAACACTAAATTTTTGTATTTTTCTAAGAAATATTTAAAAAAAATTGTTTTCTCGAGAATTTCAGGCCATCTTGGGGAAAATTTCTTCAGAAAAAGGGGTTTTTTTCCCAGGTTTTGAGAAAATGTTTGAGTTTTGACACTCGAATCGAGAAATACAATGTGATGGATCCAGACGGATGTCGGATGGACTGTCCGAGCTACTTGAAAACTATTTTTGGTATTTTCTTAAAAATTGGACAATGAGACTCAATTTTGGATCTGGACAATGGACCTGGATCCAAAATTAATTTAAACATATAAAATGAATTTAATTTCAGTAAAGCTTGAGAAAAAAACTGGAATTTAGATTTTAAAATGACTCATCTGCTGAAAAATGAATTTAGGGGCAAGAAGGGAATATTTAAAAGATTTTGAAAAATTTGGGGTGTTCACAGATGCCCCTCTTTGCTACTAAGCCGGTTGAAAGCCGAGCTTAGTGGCAAAGATAACACTCCAAATTTTGAAAATGCCCCAGTCAGCAGATCTGAACTGGGTGTGGAAGAATTATTTTGAAAAGATGGTTTTTCAGGCTTAAAACCTTATCCTGGATGGCTTTGGGAAGACGAAATCCTCGAAAATGATATGACTGAATGATAGAGATGAGGAAATCGTGATGGGACTTTGGGTGAAGATCCCAAAATGATGAAAGGTAAGAATTTAGATCAAGTCTCGTGGGCGAGACAAGATCAATCTTCTGAAATGACTCAGGTTTGGCCCTTAACCTGGATGGGACGAAGATATATCAAGATAACCTGAATGGGGAAAGGAATATATGAGGACTTTGATGGGATATTTATGAGAGAAGGCCTTGTGAGATGGAGTTCAAATAGGATCATGTCCTGGATGGATATACAAAACATGAATTCCTCGATGGGAAGAATCATGATGGGATTGGAGGAAAATACCTCGTCGAAACGAGGGAAACTCGTTGGAACGAGATTCAGGTTTAACCACAACCTGAAGGGGACGACCATATGGAATCTCAAGTGAAGAGACCATGATGGGACTTTCGGAGTTTGGACGAACAAATCCGAAAAGGGGTTCGCGAAAGGAGGAAGGAAATGGGGGTTCCCTAAAGCTTGAAAAATGAATGAACTTGGGCGTCTCATTGCTGAGACTGAAATCAGCTTTTGAATTTAATGACCTCTAGCAGGAAGTACAGGTTTTGACCCTTAACCTGAGTGGGAACAACCATACGGATTTTTCGAAACCGTGATGGGACAGGAGAGATACTTCAACTGAATGGGGTAACTCTTCTGGAAAACAACGTTAGGTTGCACAAAAATGGATATTGAATATTTATTTCATTCTTAGAATATCTAGAAAATTTTGCCAATAAGATAAATTTATAGTTGACTTCAATGCTTGAAAATGTATACATGTGTGCAAAAGTATTCCCTCTTTTACCTAGAGTATTTCCCCCAACGAGGTTAACTTCTCGTTCTTAAGAGTCAAATTCAAAATTTTAACGCTGATGATTTTCTTCAAGGAAGCTATCCATTTCCTTGATATAAGAAGAGAAGAAAATATTCTCAATTTCATAAAAGCAAGTAGTGAAAGGATATTGATAAAAGAATTTTGCATGAGAAAAGATGACTCCTCGCAATTTCGGCAGTTTTATATCTTGGGTGTTTTTCCCATGATGATCTTTTTGCACTCTTTTTGAGTCATTGGGATTTTTCGGGCTTTTATATCATCCTTCATTTTGGATGTTCCTGACTTTTTCTCTCTTTTTCTGGGAAGGGTACGTCACAAACTCCTTCATCTTGGAGATGTTCCGATCCTTCATTTTCTCAGGGATTTATATATGATATTGGCTCAAAGGTCTTCAGATGATAGCTGAAATCAAATATCATTTAGGGTTTGTCGGTAGGTTCATCGCATCCGCCTTCATCTCGACGGTGATCCAAACTTTCCCTGGAAGGATCCGTCACAAACTCCGTCATCTTAGAGATGTTTCAAATCTTCTTTGGCCCCGGGGGTCTACTCGCTTAATTCTCCTTTATCTTAACGACAATTAAGAGATCCATTTTGTCGATATTTGATTGCAACTCAAAAATGGATAAGGAGATATGGATTGAGTGGATTCTTTTTTATCGCTCGGGATATTCCCACTGCCTGATTGCTAAATAGCCGTCTTTAAACATGCGCCATAGCCATGATCAATATCAATTCGCTTCTGGCTTTTCAACATCATTGAATATTTATTTCGCTAATCATACCGAGGATATTTCTCACATCCTTTTGGTTGATCAACAGAAAAAAGATTTGAATTTTACCTCTTTTGAAAAAGGTTTCACCCTTTTGGAAAGAATACTAGAGGTAATCTGAGGTGATTCTTTTGGTGTAGTCAGAATATTGGAATCAACATATATTTTTAGAAAATTGGCAAGGTTTTCGAGCATCCTTTGTGAAATAATCACTCAATATAAATTTTGATGCGACCTTAAGTTGAAACTTGGGAAGGAATATTTAGATTTTTGTTTTGACCGACCAGCTCGAAAGCAGGATTTTTTTTTGGAAGCACCAGCTCGAAAGCAGGATTTGTTTGCCCGACCAGCTCGAAAGCAGGATTTGTTTGACCGACCAGCTCGAAAGGAGGACTTTTTGGAAGTACCAGCTTGAAAGCAGGATTTTGATTGACCGACCAGCTCGAAAGCAGGATTTTTTGAAAGCACCAGCTCAAAAACAGGATTTTGGTTGCCCGACCAGCTCGAAAGCAGGATTTTGATGGAAGTACCAGCTCGAAAGCAGGATTTTGGTTGCCCGACCAGCTCGAAAGCAAGATTTGTTTGCCCGACCAGCTCGAAAGCAGGATTTGTTTGCCCAACCAGCTCGAAAGCAGGATTTGATTGACCGACCAGCTCGAAAGCAGGATTTTGGTTGCCCGACCAGCTCGAAAGCAGGATTTTGATTGACCTGTTTTCGTCGCGATTTTTTCCCCCCGTCTTCCCTTCCTTGCGGAAGAGAGAAAGAGAGAAACGCTTTCGCGATTCAAACTTTGACCGGATTTTGGAAATTGTTTTGAAATACTCGCCTCCGTTTTGAAAATTGCGGGAAAATCCATGGGATGGGGCTCGACCTGTCGGTACGAGGTTCGACCGTTCCTGCCGCCTTTAACAGGGGTAATCGAACCAAGGACCAAAATTATGCTTGACTTAGCGAAATTATCAAAGTTATGTTCTATCCTAAATGCACAGAGAATTCAGGCATGTGCTGTGAGATTTTGGAAAATGCAGCTTGGAAAAACATGATGTATGCTTGGAAAATATTTGGAGTTGAAAAGATTCTCTTAGAAAAAAGATGAAAGTCAATTTCTCAGGAAAACTCATGTGAAAAAAAAGGGTTTTTGAAGTCACGGGAAAGTTCATGAAGTTGTGGGAAAATCATGAATGGTTGAAAATCCTGGGAAAATGGAAGTGATTCTTGAGAAAAGATGAACCTTTTGAAATGGGAAACACTTCTTAGGAAAACTTGAACTTTGAGAGTTTTCTTAGGAAGATGATGGAAGATTTATAGGAAAATTCATTGGAGAAGGAAATTCAAAACTTGGGGAATCGAAATCCTGGGAATTTTACCTTTTGAAATACTTGAAAATCGATTTTGGATCTTGGAGAAAGATTGGAAAACTCTTTTGAATCTCTTAAGAAAATATCATTTTCCAGGGAAAACTGTGGAAAAACTTGTCTTTGGAAAACCGATTTTGAAAAATCCTTAGAGTTTCTTGAGAAATCGATTTCTTGAGAAAATCTTGAGAAAATCAATGATTTCATGATGCAAATGTCATGAGTAAATGAATGCACTTTGAAAAGATTTTTTGAGGAATTGGTTGGAAAATGTGCATTAAGTCCAAATAAATCCTTCACATATTCTGACTGTGGCCATGAATATGTTCAAAGCTTAGTTGATTTGATGCACATGATTTTGAAAACTTTGGAAATATGATGTGCATTTAAGATAGCCTAAGAGTGTAGGCTCAATGTGACTAGTAGAAAGATGATGGATCTGGGTCTCGTCCATATTCTGACTAGGGCCGTAAACATGGATCCCACCGAGTCCATCAACTCCCTAAGAGTTGGTGCACGTGCCATTCATGAACATCCATAGTGCTTTTGAAATAAAATGCATGAATCATAGAAACAGGATATTGCATAAAATCAAACTATATGATATGCATCCTAGTCTAAGCAGGAAATTAAATTTCTTATTCCAAAATTTACATTATTACATCACTAAATAAAGGAAATAAAAGAAATTTGCAGACTTCAGCTCCTTCTTTGGAATGTCCCTGCCAAGCTTGAAATAAAGTTAGCTCAAATATGTGGGTTTTTCCAAGATTTTCCAATAATATTATGAAATTATTGGATTTAATTGGATATAAACCCTATTCTCATGCTTCCTTGATATTTGAAATGATGTAAATGCAAGAAATTCAGTAGAAAACAGTTTGAAATTCGGAATTGGGGTCAAAATGACCAAAATACCCCTAATTATAAAGTTATACCTTTAAAATCAGGGTTTTTTTGAAGGAAAACTTGGTAAAATTGAGATTTTGAAGTTCAAATTGAATCAAATGATGATGAAATGCAATATGAGGCATGATGACATGCTGCTAAGCACATTATGACTGTAAAATCAGAATTTGACATTTTGAAATTTAGCCAAAATAGCGAATTTCGCTTGTTTTTCACTTGGATCCGGGTCCTGCGGGACCCTGTTTTGGTATTATGGATGATCCGAACCTCAAATGGATTCCAAATTGCACCAAACTCGGTATGAAGCATCTACTTACTTTGATAAACAACCTAGAATGCTAAAAATCATGAAATGATATAATTTAAATGCCAAAATTCAAAGAAAGTCCTAAAATGATGGATTTTGCCTATGGATCCGAACCAAATGCAATGCCTAATATGATAATGCAAGATTTACACCATGGAAACTTCTGATATTTTGCAGACTGCTAAAAGACCCGAAATGAAACATTTTTGGTTTTTACAGCCTCGGGATTTGAGCCATGGTGAGTTCAATAACAGGGATTTAGTTCAGACAGAGGTAAAAATCACACTAATCTGATGTAAAATGCTAAAAAAATATCCAACAGCCATGGAAATTTATGCAATTAATCAGAGCTATGCACGACATCTACATGAACAACTTTCATGTTTATGACTTTGGCATTTTATCAACGGAAACACAGATAAAAATATAACTATTTCTGCCTAAACTAACAGAACAGACAAATATAGCAAAACAGGGGGCTGACAAGAAAAATCCGAAGCAGGGGTCAACACTGTTCTAAAAATTACAGGCTTTTATATGCAAATAGAGGACACCACGGACACCACTTTCACTTTTTACAGTTTCGGATTTGGAGCAACACACAAAGAGAAACCATAGCCCTAAGTTGATCCAAGATCTCAAAGGCCCAAATTAGGCTCTAACACGTGTACCGACATCTCGGATTTTTGTCAGACATTAAAAAAAATCAGACAAATCTGATAAAATCATATTAAAAACTAGACATTCTCCCGAGTTCAAAACATCTTTCTGATCGAAAATCGGATCTCCCATGAGGGATATCTCGATTTTACAAGTCGGAAAATGATTTTCAAAATGTATCCCAGGTAACAAAACCCGACTTGCCATTTTGAATGTTTACCGCAGTAAACAAATTCAAATGCCTCCGAATTTTTGGCAAAATTTCAGGGACACCTAAGGGCGCATTCCGTGATTTTTTTGGGATTTTGAATAAAAAACAAATGCATGAAATGACGTGTGGACTGACTGACAAAAACAGAGACCTACTGAAAATAAGCAGAATTGAAATAAAGGCTAAATTAATCCTAATTAATTCATGAAATGTACTAAATGAATGAAATAAAATGCAAATTAAATCTAGCTAACTACATGCATGTTAAAATCATCAAGGAAGCATAATGAAACATTTTTATATATGTCATTTTATGAGAATAGCTCAATCCATCCCTCGGATGAGCTCTTTCTTCAAACGACCCCCCGATTCGAATTATGGAATCCAATCAATGGGAAAAGAAGTGCACCTTGCTTCGTTACGCAGCGTAGGAGCTCTTGAAAGGGGCAGCTATCACGAGCTTCCTTCGTCCTTCGCTCCGAGCTTCGGATGGTCCACCAAAATCGACCTCTGTTGGAATTGAATTGGCCACAACACGAGCTCTACTCCACCTTCTTCAATGAGCCTAAGGGGGCACGAATTCCACAGTTCAAAATCTGATTCTAGGAAGGCTAGGTCGGATTTTCCAAGTTCACCAGAGCTAAAAAAAATGATCTCCTTTAGGCTGGGTGTGAACCATTGTTTTTATAACTTTTCTGAAAAATTTTGAAATTCAAACAGGTTCAATCTGAGCCCTCCATGTGGCGCCATCTTAGGGGGTGCCATCTGAGGGGTTTGAAATTCGAATTTGTCTTCTGCAGGGAGCCCTCAAGTGGCGCCACCTCAAAAGGCTATTTTGATTTTTTTGAGAAAAATAAAAAATGGAAATTTTGTGGGTGAGACACCTCAGCAGGGGGAATTTGGAAATTTTCAAAAGTTTGCTTGATTCTCTCTGCAGGGAGCTCCCAGAAGGCGCCACCTCAGAGGGTGCTCTCTTGGAATTTGAAATTCAAACTCACCTTTTGTAGGGAGTCCTCAGGCGGCGCCACCTCATGGTGGGCTACCTTTATGAAAAATAAAATAAAAAATAAAAATGGAGCCAAGTGGAGTCCTGGAATGGTGCCACCTCAAAAGGTGTTTGACACATGTCAGAAGGTCAGAGCAGTGGGCTCAGAAGGCGCCACCTCAGAGGAATTTGAATTCTACCTTTTCTGGAGAAAGGAGATCTGGACATGTGGCGGACAAGTGTCAGCTGTCTGGAGAGGCTTTCTCAAATGGCGCCACCTCAGGGGGAAGTTTGAAATTCAAATGGAGGTTGGCCCTGGAGGAATGGAGGATGGACATGTGGCGCCACCTCAGGGTGGCTCCTACAATGCCATGTGGCAAGAGGGAGGAAAAAGAGGGCAGTGACATGTGTCTCCTACTTTTCTGAAGAAAGTAGGGAGAGGACATGTGTCCTCTACTTTTTCTGAAGGAATGAGAAGGAGACATGTGTTACCTACTTTTTCTAAAGAAGCAGAAGATGACACGTGGCAGAGGGATGAGAAGGAGGTAAGGGACATGTGGCGCCCTCACAGGCCATCTGGAAAAATCAGAGCTCCGGATTTTCGCCACCTAATGCCTTGTTTGAATTTTAAATGGTTTGCTTTTTCTGAAGAAGGCCAGGAGTGACATGTGTCTCCTACTTTTCTGAAAGAGGTAGGGAGAAGACATGTGTCCTCTACTTTTTCTGAAAGAAGCAGAGAATGACACGTGGCAGAGGGGAGAGAAGGTGGGCCAAGCCATGTGGCGCCATCTCAGACAGGATGAAAAAGGTAGGAGTTCTTGATTTTCGCCACCTATGGGAATTTTTGAATATTTGAATTCTAGCTTTTCTGAAGAAAGCAGAAAATGACACATGGCACTTGCTTTTTCTGAGGAAATGAGAGCTTGCCATGTGTCCTCTGCAGGAGACACTCCAGATGGCGCCACCTCAGAGGAGACAAGCCTACCTTTTTTGTAGGAATTTAGGAGTGACACATGTCCCCTACTTTTTTTGAGAAAAGTAGGGAGAGACATGTGTCAGGCTACTTTTCTAGAAGGAGGGAGAGGTTGACACGTGTCCCCTGCAGGAGACACACTTCAAGTGGCGCCACCTCAGAGGAGACAAACTCCACTTTTTCTAGACAGGACAACCTATGACACTTGGCATCTCCTGGTAGTCTTTGAAATGACACATGGCGCAGGATGGATAGGCTGACACATGGCAGATAAAATGGGATGACATGTGGCGGCTTCTTAGGGTAGCCCCATACTTACACGTGGCATGGAAATGGGAGGAGAGAGAGATGACAAGTGGCACCAATCCAGGGGACAAGGCTCCTATATTTTTGGGTTTTTCAAAATTCAAATTTTCAAAAGGAAAGCTTGTGTGACACCACCTCAGTGTGGGTCCCACATTGCTTCTTTATTGAAATAAGGATAAAACCACAACTTCTTTTTGGAATTTTCATAAAATCTGGACTAATGGGCAAAACAAGAATTTTGGAAAGAGTTGGCCCTTGTAGGGCGATTTTGTAAAAGAAAGATATTTGAAATTGTCAAAAAGGGCAAAATCTGAGGTGAAGTGACTCAAATCCATATTGAAAACTATCCAGATGGTTTTCCTGAGGAAATATTTTGAAATTCAGAGTCCTGGGGGTAAAATGGGAAAAATTGATAATTTTGAAGACCCAGGGTTTTGAAATCAATTTTGAAAAGAGTTGAAATTCTAATCTGGATTGAAAATTTTGAAATCAAGAGTTCTGGACCTCGAAATGACATGCTGTGCAGTGCAGTGATTTGAAATGCTCATGCAATGATATGCAATGTCATGTCTTATGAAATGCAATCTTGAATCAAGACTTGGAGATGTCTGTCTCCTGTCAGGAGTAAAATTTTGAACATCTGAGCTAAAATTAGAGAAATTTTGAGAGTTGCAGATGAAATTTGGACTTTTGCAAGGTCCGGCTCAGAAAATGACCATTTTGCTCTCCAGCGATTTCAGAGGCTGGATGTTGATGCTTGGTGGAAATGTTGGGGAGGTGAGTGAAAATTTGGGGTGTTTACAGATGCCCCTCTTTGCTACTAAGCCGGCTCATGGCCGAGCTTAGTGGCAAAGAAAACACACCAAATTTGGGCTATACGAAAAAAATGCCCCAGTTAGAAGGATCTGACTGGGTGTAAAGAAATTAGCCCGAGGAAGATGGTAGATATGAAGCGAAGAATGGAGAGAAAAGATTCACTCTATGAGAGTGAAGTTCAGGTTTATGCCCTTAACCTGGATGGGACAGAAATACTTCGCATGGAACGAAGCTCAGGTTTGATCCTTAACCTGATGGGACAGAAATACCTCGCATGGAACAAAGCTCAGGTTTTGACCCTTGACCTGATTGGGGAATGGAATATCTCATCGAAATGAGACTTAGGTTTGTACCCTTAACTTGATCGGGCGGAAGATGAAATACCTCTTTGATTGAGGCTCAGGTTTGTACCCTTATCCTGATCGGGCGGAAAATGGAATACCTCTTTGATCGAGGCTCAGGTTTGTACCCTTATCCTGATCGGGCGGAAAATGAAATACCTCTTTGATTGAGGCTCAGGTTTGTACCCTTATCCTGATCGGGCGGAAAATGAAATACCTCTTTGAGTGAGGCTCAGGTTTGTACCCTTATCCTGATCGGGCGGAAAATGAAATACCTCTTTGAGTGAGGCTCAGGTTTGTACCCTTATCCTGATCGGGCGGAAAATGAAATACCTCTTTGAGTGAGGCTCAGGTTTGTGCCCTTATCCTGATCGGGCGGAAAATGAAATACCTCTTTGGATGGAGGCTCAGGTTTGTACCCTTATCCTGATCGGGCGGAAAATGGAATACCTCTTTGATCGAGGCTCAGGTTTGTACCCTTATCCTGATCGGGCGGAAAATGAAATACCTCTTTGATTGAGGCTCAGGTTTGTACCCTTATCCTGATCGGGTGGAAAATGAAATACCTCTTTGATTGAGGCTCAGGTTTGTACCCTTATCCTGATTGGGCGGAAAATGGAATACCTCTTTGATTGAGGCTCAGGTTTGTACCCTTATCCTGATCGGGCGGAAAATGAAATACCTCTTTGATTGAGGCTCAGGTTTGTACCCTTATCCTGATCGGGCGGAAAATGGAATGGAATCCTCGAAGGAAGAGACCATGATGGAACCTTTGGATTTTGCACAATAAATCCAATAGGGTTTTTGCAAAAGGAAGGAAAATGGGGTCCCTAAAGCTTGAAAAGGGATTGGTTTTGGGCGTCTCATTGCTGAGACTAAAATCAGCTTTTGAAATTGCCTTTTGCGGGAAATGATTGGTGGTTCGACCTCGAACCGAAATGAGACTGTCTATGGTGGGACAGTGGGGACACAGGGAAGTGTGCAAATTTGAGAGTTCATGCTCTCAAAGAAGGGAAGGAATCAAGTCCTTAGGAGGGATTTAAAATTGGTGTCAGGATGCATCGAAGACGGATATCGAGCTCTCACTTCATGTCAGGATAGCTAGAAAATATTGTCAAAATGTTAGAAATTTTGCTGTTGATTCAAAATATTTGAAAATGTTGCACATTGTTGCAAAGATATTCTTTCTTTTCTACCCAAAGCATTACCTCCAAACAAGGTTCACTTCGTGGAATCGAGATTGGAAATCCAAATTGCTTGCAATTGTCCTTTTTCAAGGAAGTTATCAATTTCCTTGATATGAGCAGGAAAGAGAATTTGATATTATGAAAGCAATTGGTGAAAGAATATTGATAATAGAATTTCACAAAGTTAAAGAGGATTCTTGATAAATTTGGCAGTTTGATATCCTGGGAGCTTCTCTCTTGACAATCTTTCTGCACTCTTTTGGCTCTCTGGGTTTTTGCTACATTCTCCTTTATTTTGGAGATGTTCTGACTTTTTCTCTCTTTCTTTTTCCTCTCTTTCTCTCTTTTGGGAAGGGTACGTCACAAACTCCTTCAACTTGGAGATGTTTCGATCCTTCTTGGGCGATGGGTTTAGAGATCTTTGGGTGATAGCTGAAATTAAATATCTTTTAGGGATTGTCGAGAGGTTCATCGCATCTGCCTTCATCTCGACAGTGCTTTGGACTTTCCCTGGAAGGACCCGTCACAAACTCCGTCATCTTGGAGATGTTTCGAATCTTCTTTGGCCTCAGGGGTCTACTCGCCTATATCGCCTTCATCTTGACGACAGGTGAGAGCTCCCTTTTGCGGATATTTAATTGCAGCTTAGGTGATTTTGAGGAAACGGGGCTTGGGTAAACGCTCTCTTTTCTAGCGCTCAGGATATTTCCACTGCCTTGTCTTTACAAGAATAAACCTTAAAGATGCGCCATTGACTGTGATCAATATCGATCATCTACGACTTTTCAATAACATTGAATCTTCTTTTCTGGCCATATCGAGGATTTATCCTTCATCCTTTTGCTTGGTCAAATAGAACGAATTTGAAGATTGAATCTCTTTTCGCAAAAGCTTCACTCTTTTGAAAGTAATGCTGAAGGTAAACTGAGGTAAAGATTTATGCAATAAAATTTTGAAATCAACAATTGATTGACAAATTGACAAAATTTTCTTGAAATCCTTGATGAAAGAGAGCACATGAGGTCCAGCTTAACGCATCCGTGACGAAAATTCTCCTCTCTTTTCCTCAAAGGAGGTGACTATCAGTTCACTGGGAACAATATCAGTTCAATTAAGAACGACCATCGGTTCGCTGGAAACAATATCAGTTCAATTAAGAACGCCCATCGGTTTGCTGGGAACAATATCAGTTCGATTAAGAACAACCATCGGTGGGAATAATATCAGTTCAATTAAGAACGACTATCAGTTCGCTTGGAACACTATCAATTCAATGAAGAACGACTATCAGTTTGCTTGGAATACTATCAGTTCAATGAAGAACGACTATCAGTTCACTTGGAACACTATCAGTTTGATGAAGAATGACTATCAGTTCACTTGGAACACTATCAGTTCGATGAAGAACGACTATCAGTTCGCTTGGAATACTATCAGTTCAATGAAGAACGACTATCAGTTTACTGGGAACAATATCAGTTCAATGAAGAACGACTATCAGTTCACTTGGAACAATATCAGTTCAATGAAGAACGACTATCAGTTCACTTGGAACAATATCAGTTCAATGAAGAACGACTATCAGTTCACTTGGAACACTATCAGTTCAATGAAGAACGACTATCAGTTCACTTGAACACTATTAGTTTAATGAAGAACGACTATCAGTTCACTTGGAACGACTATCAGTTCGCTTGGAACGACTATCAGTTCGCTTAGAACACTATCAGTTCGCTTGGAACACTTATCAGTTCGCTTGGAACACTATCAGTTCAATAAAGAACGACTATCAGTTCACTTGGAACACTATCAGTTTGGTTGAAACACTATCAGTTCGATGAAGAATGACTATCAGTTCACTTGGAACACTATCAGTTCGATGAAGAACGACTATCAGTTCAATGAAGAACGACTATCAGTTCGTTTGGAACGACTATCAGTTCGCTTGGAACGACTATCAGTTCGCTTGGAACACTATCAGTTCAGTGAAGAACGACTATCAGTTCGCTTGGAACACTATCAGTTCGATGAAGAACGACTATCAGTTCACATAGGAACACTATCAGTTCAATGAAGAACAAGGACCATTATAGAGAGTTGGATTGCTTCTATGAATGGTTTCAGGATTATCCCCTTATCCTGAACGGGGAATGAAAATTGGATGACCTGGCGATCGAAATTGAGAATTTTGGTGATTTTAAAATTGGGAATTGGGTGACCCGGAGGTCGAAATTGAAGAATTGGATGACCCGAGGGTCGAAATTGAAGAATTATGGAAAATGATTCAGGTTTATCCCTTAACCTGAAGGGGAATGAAATTAAGTGCATAGTCAATGCAAATGCAATGCACATGCACATGAAATGCAAATGAAGTGCAAATGAATGCAAATGAGTGCATATATATGCAAAATGAGAGAATGGTTTATCCTGCCTACGTACAGGATGTTTTGAGGTAAAGATAAATTTTTCAAAAAAATGCCCCAGTGTAACTAGGGAGAAAGTTTTGAATAGAAGAAGGACAATTGATGAATAAGGCGACAAGTTTCTTGACTGATAGATGTCCTCAAGATCATTCCTCACAAGAGAGACATTATGAAAAGGAAGAGGAAGTAAATAAGACGACACCAAGCTATTGAAAAAAAAATTTGATGACTTTATTGATGCTTTAAAATCAAGGAAAGAGAATGGGATTACATTATTCTTTTGAAAAAGCAAGATGGGAAATGGGAAATTGTTGGCATTGTCATCTTCTTGAATGATTGTAGAAAAAATCTTTGTCAGGATGACTAGTCTTCCTTTTCATCTTCAACGAGGAGCTTCTTGTCAATGCAGTCTTGAACAATGTTCTTAAGGACGAAGCAGTTTTCTGTATCATGCCCTACTGCTCGATGAAACTTGCAAAATTGTTCTTTGAATCTGCCCATAATTGCTGGAGGATCAGCAGCTTTAGGCAATCGGACAAGGTCTTTCTCAAGCATATACTCGAGGATACTCTCGAGTGTCTGATCCAGAGGGGTGAATTCTCGATCAGTTCTCCAGTCCTTGCGCTTTGATTTTTCCTGATCTTTCTTTTGATGCTGAGGGCTGGATTGGAGAGGTTTATCACTGTTGATGTCCTTCCCATTTTGTTTTTTGATTCCCTCCAAACTGTTGCCATGATCATTCTTGTTGCCTTTGCTATTATTGAAAGATTTAGCTGCCAAAGTGAAGTGAGCCTTCTTTTTGGCATCTTGACTGTTTCTTGCAATGGTAAGGCCTTCATAGACTCCATTCTCTATTCCCATTTCGAGCCATTCAGCTCGTTCAATGAGTTCAACGAAATACTTGGAGGGTGAGGTAGAGATTAATCCTCTCAGAGGTTGCGAAAAATTGTTGAGGATTAAGGATAAAGCATGCCTTTCTGATATAGGATCCCTCATTTTGTTGCAGTTCTCTCTCCATCTGCGAATGAAGTCCCTTGCCTTTTCATTTTCATTCTGCCTTAGATTGCAAAGATGGCTTAATGTTGGGAGCGCTTCAGTATTGAACAAGAATCGTTCAACGAACAAATTCACGACTTTGTCGAACTCTTTCAGTTCTATAGGATTGACATGTTCCGCATACCATTTGGACGCGACTCCTTCCAGGCTGCGAGGAAAGCATAAGAACAGTGCTCTATTGTCTCTTTTGAACCTAGAGCATTCAGCGAAGAACATGGCGAGATGGGCTTTTGGGTCGCCAGAACCATCGAACTTGATGAATTTTCGGGGAAGATTCTCCAGATCATCATCCCCTTCTAAACCGTCGTAGAAGTCCTCGCTGGTGAAGACTTTATTGCCCTTGTCGCGGGCTTGCAGATCCTTGACCACTCTGGCCATTTCTCTGAATTGTGCTTGCAGGGGCTCTTCTGCGACCTGACTTTTTGATTTGTGACTCCTCCTTTGGCCACATTTATGAAATGCCGGAGGCACCTCATATTCTTCATCGGTATCATCTTCGTCTGAAGTATCTTGAACATTCTCCTCAGAGGACTTGGTTGACCTCTTGGCCACACGATCTCTAATTCTCTGACTGAATGGATTTTTGTCTGAGCTGGTGCCAGCCTGCTCACTCATCATCCTCTTCATCATCTTCTGAAACATTGCGTACATCTGAGGGTCGATACCATCATCTTCTGGCTGCTCTTGGTCTTTGTCTGACCTTGGCGAATTCATCTCTCCTTCTGATGTTGATGAGTAACTGATACGCTGAATTGGTGCGGTCTTCTTCCCTGACCTTGTCTGAACCATCAAATGTTGCGAAGGCTCTCTGCAGGATAAGGTCTTGATTAGACTCTGAGGAAATTTTTGGATTGGGAAGAAAATTATATGGTGGACAATTGGAAGAATATCCCATTACTAGGGATGGAGTCGTCGTTGGAGTCACGACAATTATGTTGTCATTCTTTGTAAGAGAAATGAACAACGGAAAATGTGCCTTGTTACCTAGGCGAGGTCGTCAACCACGAGGAAAATACCATTTTGAAGGAAAGAGATACCTCTTGGAAAAACAATCCGGAAACAGATTTAAAGTAAGAAGAAGGCAAGTGGGTAAACAATTTCCACCACAATAATCAAGGTATGCACGAGGAAAATGCGGTGAAGAATTTTGCAAGTAAACAACAGGATCGAAAATCCAATGAGAGAAAACATATGATTTTGAAAAATTGCAGGCAGGATAAAAATGCAGCTGGAAATTCGAGATCCAATAGAAAGGGAGAATGAAAAGTCACCTGGAGTTTTGGAAGAAAAGGGATATTTGGGAAAAACCATCCAGGGTTTTAGAAAATAAAGGAAAATATGAGAATATGGATATTTGGAAAGATATTTTTGAAAAAAATATGAGAGAAATAAAAGTAGCATACAAACTCACATCCTGCATAAACATTTATGCACATTCAGCACTCCCTAAAAAGCTGACTCTAGATGCATCATTTTGAAAACAGCTGTAGGACCTTAATCCTAACTCTAAGTTCAGATCATCTTTGTCCAATCCAGTTATGCCGATATACCCGAATCGAGATCCGAGGTACGTGGCATAGAATTTTCACTCCGGTTCTAAGGTAAGGTTTTCCAACATCCTTGAGCGCCTACCGATATACTTCGGACTGTGGCCCGCGGTACGTAGTAGGGGGGTGTTAACCCAAATAGTTGGCCCAGTTGTGAGGCTCTGTTCCGAACTATGGTTCTGGAAGAGAGCCCAGCAACGTGAAGACCGGGTAAAGATAGGTAAGGGAGTTTTGAAAAAAATGATCACATGCAAGAAATAGAGGGCTCTAAGTCCTAGAGAGATAGATTTAAAAAATTTTGAAGAAGCATACATTGTTTGCATTCAGATCCTAAATTGAGGTGGATTGTATTTAGACCTAAGTCTATATGAGCATGAAAATATCTCCTCAATATGGTCCTACCAAACCATGCCTAAGCTATATGCAATCAATGTCAGCTAGGTCAGAATCTAGGCTCCTAGGCTCACATGATATTGAAAGTAAAAGAGCTGACATTTTGTGAACATAATTTTGATAATTGAGCTAAGTCAAGCATAATTTAGGTAAGACAAAAACAGTCCCATCACGGTCGCCAAACCTGTTTTCGTCACGAATTTTTCCCCCCGTCTTCCCTTCCTTGCGGAAGAGAGAAAGAGAGAAACGCTTTCGCGATTCAAACTTTGACCGGATTTTGGAAATTGTTTTGAAATACTCGCCTCCGTTTTGAAAATTGCGGGAAAATCCATGGGATGGGGCTCGACCTGTCGGTACGAGGTTCGACCGTTCCTGCCGCCTTTAACAGGGGTAATCGAACCAAGGACCAAAATTATGCTTGACTTAGCGAAATTATCAAAGTTATGTTCTATCCTAAATGCACAGAGAATTCAGGCATGTGCTGTGAGATTTTGGAAAATGCAGCTTGGAAAAACATGATGTATGCTTGGAAAATATTTGGAGTTGAAAAGATTCTCTTAGAAAAAAGATGAAAGTCAATTTTTCAGGAAAACTCATGTGAAAAAAAAGGGTTTTTGAAGTCACGGGAAAGTTCATGAAGTTGTGGGAAAATCATGAATGGTTGAAAATCCTGGGAAAATGGAAGTGATTCTTGAGAAAAGATGAACCTTTTGAAATGGGAAACACTTCTTAGGAAAACTTGAACTTTGAGAGTTTTCTTAGGAAGATGATGGAAGATTTATAGGAAAATTCATTGGAGAAGGAAATTCAAAACTTGGGGAATCGAAATCCTGGGAATTTTACCTTTTGAAATACTTGAAAATCGATTTTGGATCTTGGAGAAAGATTGGAAAACTCTTTTGAATCTCTTAAGAAAATATCATTTTCCAGGGAAAACTGTGGAAAAACTTGTCTTTGGAAAACCGATTTTGAAAAATCCTTAGAGTTTCTTGAGAAATCGATTTCTTGAGAAAATCTTGAGAAAATCAATGATTTCATGATGCAAATGTCATGAGTAAATGAATGCACTTTGAAAAGATTTTCTGAGGAATTGGTTGGAAAATGTGCATTAAGTCCAAATAAATCCTTCACATATTCTGACTGTGGCCATGAATATGTTCAAAGCTTAGTTGATTTGATGCACATGATTTTGAAAACTTTGGAAATATGATGTGCATTTTAAGATAGCCTAAGAGTGTAGGCTCAATGTGACTAGTAGAAAGATGATGGATCTGGGTCTCGTCCATATTCCGACTAGGGCCGTAAACATGGATCCCACCGAGTCCATCAACTCCCTAAGAGTTGGTGCACGTGCCATTCATGAACATCCATAGTGCTTTTGAAATAAAATGCATGAATCATAGAAACAGGATATTGCATAAAATCAAACTATATGATATGCATCCTAGTCTAAGCAGGAAATTAAATTTCTTATTCCAAAATTTACATTATTACATCACTAAATAAAGGAAATAAAAGAAATTTGCAGACTTCAGCTCCTTCTTTGGAATGTCCCTGCCAAGCTTGAAATAAAGTTAGCTCAAATATGTGGGTTTTTCCAAGATTTTCCAATAATATTATGAAATTATTGGATTTAATTGGATATAAACCCTATTCTCATGCTTCCTTGATATTTGAAATGATATAAATGCAAGAAATTCAGTAGAAAACAGTTTGAAATTCGGAATTGGGGTCAAAATGACTAAAATACCCCTAATTATAAAGTTATACCTTTAAAATCAGGGTTTTTTTTGAAGGAAAACTTGGTAAAATTGAGATTTTGAAGTTCAAATTGAATCAAATGATGATGAAATGCAGTATGAGGCATGATGACATGCTGCTAAGCACATTATGACTGTAAAATCAGAATTTGACATTTTGAAATTTAGCCAAAATAGCGAATTTCGCTTGTTTTTCACTTGGATCCGGGTCCTGCGGGACCCTGTTTTGGTATTATGGATGATCCGAACCTCAAATGGATTCCAAATTGCACCAAATTCGGTATGAAGCATCTACTTACTTTGATAAACAACCTAGAATGCTAAAAATCATGAAATGATATAATTTAAATGCCAAAATTCAAAGAAAGTCCTAAAATGATGGATTTTGCCTATGGATCCGAACCAAATGCAATGCCTAATATGATAATGCAAGATTTACACCATGGAAACTTCTGATATTTTGCAGACTGCTAAAAGACCCGAAATGAAACATTTTTGGTTTTTACAGCCTCGGGATTTGAGCCATGGTGAGTTCAATAACAGGGATTTAGTTCAGACAGAGGTAAAAATCACACTAATCTGATGTAAAATGCTAAAAAAATATTAAACAGCCATGGAAATTTATGCAATTAATCAGAGCTATGCACGACACCTACATGAACAACTTTCATGTTTATGACTTCGGCATTTGATCAACGGAAACACAGATAAAAATATAACTATTTCTGCCTAAACTAACAGAACAGACAAATGTAGCAAAACAAGGGACTGACAAGAAAAATCCGATGCAGGGGTCAACACTATTCTAAAAATTACAGGCTTTTAGATTCAAACAGAGGACACCATGGACACCACTTTCACTTTTTACAGCTTTGGATTTGGAGCAACACACAAAGAGAAACCATAGCCCTAAGTCGATCCAAGATCTCAAAGGCCCAAATTAGGCTCTGACACGTGTACCGACATCTCGGATTTTTGTTAGACATTAAAAAAAATCAGACAAATCTGATAAAATCATATTAAAAACTAGACATTCTCCCGAGTTCAAAACATCTTTCGGATTGAAAATCAGATCTCCCATGAGGGATATCTCGATTTTACAAGTCGGAAAATGATTTTCAAAACGTATCCCGGGTAACAAAACCCGACTTGCCATTTTGAATGTTTACCGCAGTAAACAAATTCAAATGCCTCCGAATTTTTGGCAACATTTCAGTGACACCTAAGGGCGCATTCCGTGATTTTTTTGGGATTTTTAATAAAAAACAAATGCATGAAATGACGTGTGGACTGACTGACAAAAACAGAGACCTACTAAAAATAAGCAGAATTGAAATAAAGGCTAAATTAATCCTAATTAATTCATAAAATGTACTAAATGAATGAAATAAAATGCAAATTAAATCTAGCTAACTACATGCATGTTAAAATCATCAAGGAAGCATAATGAAACATTTTTATGTATGTCGTTTTATGAGAATAGCTCAATCCATCCCTCGGATGAACTCTTTCTTCAAACGACCCCCCGATTCGAATTATGGAATCCAATCAATGGGAAAAGAAGTGCACCTTGCTTCGTTACGCAGCGTAGGAGCTCTTGAAAGGGGCAGCTATCACGAGCTTCCTTCGTCCTTCGCTCCGAGCTTCGGATGGTCCACCAAAATCGACCTCTGTTGGAATTGAATTGGCCACAGCACGAGCTCTACTCCACCTTCTTCAATGAGCCAAAGGGGGCATGAATTCCACAGTTCAAAATCTGATTCTAGGAAGGCTAGGTCGGATTTTCCAAGTTCACCAGAGCTAAAAAAAATGATCTCCTTTAGGCTGGGCGTGAACCCTTGTTTTTATAACTTTTCTGAAAAATTTTGAAATTCAAACAGGTTCAATCTGAGCCCTCCATGTGGCGCCATCTCAGGGGGTGCCATCTGAGGGGTTTGAAATTCGAATTTGTCTTCTGCAGGGAGCCCTCAGGTGGTGCCACCTCAAAAGGCTATTTTGATTTTTTTTAGAAAAATAAAAAATGGAAATTTTGTGGGTGAGACACCTCAGCAGGGGGAATTTGGAATTTTTCAAAAGTTTGCTTGATTCTCTCTGCAGGGAGCTCCCAGAAGGCGCCACCTCAGAGGGTGCTCTCTTGGAATTTGAAATTCAAACTCACCTTTTGTAGGGAGTCCTCAGGTGGCGCCACCTCATGGTGGGCTACCTTTATGAAAAATAAAATAAAAAATAAAAATGGAGCCAAGTGGAGTCCTGGAATGGTGCCACCTCAAAAGGTGTTTGACACATGTCAGAAGGTCAGAGCAGTGGGCTCAGAAGGCGCCACCTCAGAGGAATTTGAATTCTACCTTTTCTGGAGAAAGGAGATCTGGACATGTGGCGGACAAGTGTCAGCTGTCTGGAGAGGCTTTCTCAAATGGCGCCACCTCAGGGGGAAGTTTGAAATTCAAATGGAGGTTGGCCCTGGAGGAATGGAGGATGGACATGTGGCGCCACCTCAGGGTGGCTCCTACAATGCCATGTGGCAAGAGGGAGGAAAAAGAGGGCAGTGACATGTGTCTCCTACTTTTCTGAAGAAAGTAGGGAGAGGACATGTGTCCTCTACTTTTTCTGAAGGAATGAGAAGGAGACATGTGTTACCTACTTTTTCTAAAGAAGCAGAAGATGACACGTGGCAGAGGGATGAGAAGGAGGTAAGGGACATGTGGCGCCCTCACAGGCCATCTGGAAAAATCAGAGCTCCGGATTTTCGCCACCTAATGCCTTGTTCGAATTTTAAATGGTTTGCTTTTTCTGAAGAAGGCCAGAAGTGACATGTGTCTCCTACTTTTCTGAAAGAGGTAGGGAGAAGACATGTGTCCTCTACTTTTTCTGAAAGAAGCAGAGAATGACACGTGGCAGAGGGGAGAGAAGGTGGGCCAAGCCATGTGGCGCCATCTCAGACAGGATGAAAAAGGTAGGAGTTCTTGATTTTCGCCACCTATGGGAATTTTTGAATATTTGAATTCTAGCTTTTCTGAAGAAAGCAGAAAATGACACATGGCACTTGCTTTTTCTGAGGAAATAAGAGCTTGCCATGTGTCCTCTGCAGGAGACACTCCAGATGGCGCCACCTCAGAGGAGACAAGCCTACCTTTTTTGTAGGAATTTAGGAGTGACACATGTCCCCTACTTTTTTTGAGAAAAGTAGGGAGAGACATGTGTCAGGCTACTTTTCTAGAAGGAGGGAGAGGTTGACACGTGTCCCCTGCAGGAGACACACTTCAAGTGGCGCCACCTTAGAGGAGACAAACTCCACTTTTTCTAGACAGGACAACCTATGACACTTGGCATCTCCTGGTAGTCTTTGAAATGACACATGGCGCAGGATGGATAGGGTGACACATGGCAGATAAAATGGGATGACATGTGGCGGCTTCTTAGGGTAGCCCCACACTTACACGTGGCATGGAAATGGGAGGAGAGAGAGATGACAAGTGGCACCAATCCAGGGGACAAGGCTCCTATATTTTTGGGTTTTTCAAAATTCAAATTTTCAAAAGGAAAGCTTGTGTGACACCACCTCAGTGTGGGTCCCACATTGCTTCTTTATTGAAATAAGGATAAAACCACAACTTCTTTTTGGAATTTTTATAAAATCTGGACTAATGGGCAAAACAGGAATTTTGGAAAGAGTTGGCCCTTGTAGGGCGATTTTGTAAAAGAAAGATATTTGAAATTGTCAAAAAGGGCAAAATCTGAGGTGAAGTGACTCAAATCCATATTGAAAACTATCCAGATGGTTTTCTTGAGGAAATATTTTGAAATTCAGAGTCCTGGGGGTAAAATGGGAAAAATTGATAATTTTGAAGACCCAGGGTTTTGAAATCAATTTTGAAAAGAGTTGAAATTCTAATCTGGATTGAAAATTTTGAAATCAAGAGTTCTGGACCTCGAAATGACATGCTGTGCAGTGCAGTGATTTGAAATGCTCATGCAATGATATGCAATGTCATGTCTTATGAAATGCAATCTTGAATCAAGACTTGGAGATGTCTGTCTCCTGTCAGGAGTAAAATTTTGAACATCTGAGCTAAAATTAGAGAAATTTTGAGAGTTGCAGATGAAATTTGGACTTTTGCAAGGTCTGGCTCAGAAAATGACCATTTTGCCCTCCAGCGATTTCAGAGGCTGGATGTTGATGCTTGGTGGAAATGTTGGGGAGGTGAGTGAAAATTTGGGGTGTTTACATGACCGACCAGCTCGAAAGCAGGATTTGTTTGCCCGACCAGCTCGAAAGCAGGATTTTGATTGACCGACCAGCTCGAAAGCAGGATTTTGATTGACTGACCAGCTCGAAAGCAGGATTTGTTTGCCCGACCAGCTCGAAAGCAGGATTTTTGGAAGTACCAGCTCGAAAGCAGGATTTGATTGTCCGACCAGCTAGAAAGCAGGATTTGTTTGCCCGACTAGCTCGAAAGCAGGATTTGTTGGTAAAATGATTGGTATTTGTGACCCGAAGGCTTGGAAATGATGGATATTTGATGAAATTGTAACCCGAAGGCTTTGGACTTGAAATACATTGATGAAGTTGTAACCCGAAGGCTTGAAAAGGATATACATTAATGAAATTGTAACCCGAAGGCTTGAAAAGGATATACATTGATGAAATTGTAACCCGAAGGCTTTGAAAGGGATATACATTTGATGTAATTGTAACCCGAAGGCTTGATAATAAAAGACATTTGATGAAATTGATAGACGTTTGGTGAGAATTTAGGATATAATAGACAATGATTCAGGTTTATCCCTTAACCTGAAAGGGAAAGGGGAGATTTTTGAGGATATACTTGAGACTTGAATTTAGAAGAGATATGACCAAATTTATGATTTATGATTTAGGATTTAGATGGACCAGCACTTTTGGCTATATGCGGTCCAATTTTCAGGATTAACCCCTTGTCTTGAATAAAATAAAATTTGATAAAAAATTTGATAAACAATGGAGAAAATTTTGAGGAAATTTATTTACTTTATAAAAGAATTCTCACAAGTAGCATTTGTTGCTCCTATGAGCGATCTCAGGAATATCCCTTATCCTGAGAAAGAATACCTCGAATGTCGAGGTTCAGGTTTATCCCTTAACCTGAAAGGGGAAAGAATAGAATTTAAGAAAAGAAATTTAGAAAATCAATTCTCATAGGTAACATCATTGCCCCTACGAGAGGTCTCAGGATTATCCCTTATCCTGAGTGGGAAAGGCAAATTTAGTGAAGGGAAATTGATATAAATCTAGAAAATCAATAAAGATTGATAAAACTTGTATTTACAAAAGAATTCTCATAGGTAGCGTTATTGCTCCTACGAGGTGTCTCAGGATTATCCCTTATCCTGAAATAAAATTTAAGAAAATTTAATAAAGGAAAATTGATATAAATCTACAAAGAATCAATAAAGATTGGCAAAACGGGTATTTACAAAAGAATTCTCATAGGTAGCGTTATTGCTCCTACGAGGAGTCTCAGGATTATCCCTTATCCTGAATGGGAACACCTCGGACAATGAGGGTCAGGTTTATCCCTTAACCTGAGGGAGAAAGATAAGAATAAAGGAAATACCTCATGAGAAAGAGGCATCAGGTTTATCCCTTAACCTGAAAGGGTACACCTCGGACAGCGAGGGTCAGGTTTATCCCTTAACCTGAAAGGGAAAAGTTTTGATAAAATTTAATAGAATTGAGGAGAAATTGGTAAAACTTTGATAAAACTTGATAAAATTGATGAAAACTTGATAAAAATATGAATAAAATGAATGAAACTGATGAAAATATCAAAATTAACAGAAGATTTACAAGATTTGAGAAAAAGGAGTTTTTCTGATCCTGCCTGCATATGGGATCTGGAAAAAAATGTTTATTTAAAAGATAAGTGAGAAATCATTTTTGGGGGGAAAGTCCATTGTAAGGAAAATGATCAGTGTGAGATCTGATCCTTTTAAAAAGAATCATCATGAGAGATCATCATGAGGGTTAATTTTGAAGATAATGGTTTAAAAACCCATCAATGTAATAGTTTATTTTGAAGAAGATTTGATCAAAATATTGAATTTTTGGTGATCATGAAGAGGTTTTTGCAGAAATTCTCAAGATTTTTAGGATTTTGAAAATCCTCATAGGTAATATCATTTCTCTCATGATGATGTTTTTAGGATTGTCCCTTAATTTAAAAAGAATAGGAGAAATACAAATTTTTCTAAAATAAATGCCCCATTGTGGCAAAGGATAGAGGTATTTGATATCGACAGGTATGAAGAAAATTTTGACATTTTCATTGATAGGAAAACATTGATAACAATGACTGAAATATTTACAAGCTTGTTGACCGAAGGCCACAAAAGACTAGGACTGAGTTGTCCCTATTAGGTGACTGAAAAAGAGAGAAAGCAGAAAAAAAAGAAACATTGACATGGTTCAGGAGGCTAAGACAGGACGGGTAGCTACTCTTCTTTTCGATCTTCCACCAGTAGATGTTTATCAATGCAGTCTTGGACGATGTTTTTGAAAACAAAGCAGTGCTCGATGTCGTGCCCCATCGCTCGATGGAATTTGCAGAACTGATCTTTGAATCTTCCCATAGTCACAGGAGGATCTGCCAGCTTGGGGAGTTTAACCATCTCTTTTGTTGTCATATACTCAAGAACTTCCTCAAGTGTTTGCTCTAAGGGGGTAAACTCGCGGTCATATCCCCAACCGTCATGCTTCGGCTTCCCTTGGGGCTTAGACTCTAACTGGATGCTCGAGGGAGGGCTGCCATTCTGCCTGCTGATCTCACTCTTTTGACTGAAACAATCATCTCTGCCTGACCCGCTAGTGTGGTTCTTTCTGCCACCTCTTTTGTTTTTGCCATTGTTGTTGGAGGAACTGGTAGAAAATGTAAAGTTGGTTTTCTTTTTCACATCTTGACTGCCTCCCGCCAAGGTGAGGCCATGATAGGTTCCATTCTCTAATCCCATTTCGAGCCATTCGACTCGCTCTATTAACTTGATGAAGGATTTAGACGGGGAAGTAGAGATCAGACCCTTCAGAGGTTGAGAGAAATTGTTCAAAATTATTGAAAGTGCATGCCCCTCTGATATCGGATCCTTCATCCGGTTGCAGGTGGATCTCCATCTATGAATGAAATCTTTTGCCCTCTCATTGTCATTCTGCTTTAGGTTGAAGAGATGGTTGAGGGTAGGCGGAGCCTCAGTATTGAAGAGAAACCTTTCAATAAACAAATTGATGACTTTGTCAAATTCTTGCAGTTCAATCGGGTTGATGTGGTCGGCATACCATCTTGCTGCAACTCCCTCCAGACTGCGTGGAAAGCATAAGAATAAAGCCCTATTGTTCTTTCTGAATCGGTTGCACTTAGCGAAAAATGTAGCCAGATGAGCCTTGGGGTTGCCGGTCCCATCAAACTTTATGAATTTACGAGGAAGATCTTCCCAGTTGTCATCTCCTTCTAGGTCGTCATAAAAATCTACACCGGTGTAGCTCTTTTTGCCTTTGTCTTGGGCTTGTAAGTCTTTGATCGCACGAGTCATTTCTCTCATTTTCTCCTGCATCGGATCTTCTGCTGGGATCTGACCTTTGGCTTTGCTTGCTGACTGGTGCCCCTCATTGACTTTCTTGGGTCGATACAAGGGATTGTGAAAATATGTCGGTTGCTCTTCCTCTAAGTCCTCCTCTGCTGATTCTGAAGTGCTGTCATACTGAACTTGCTTCTTGCTGACTTTTCCCTTGGCTTTGTTTTTAGAAGATATTTTCTCAGGGTTTTCCTCAGCCTGTTCAGACATCATTTTGGCCATTACTTTCTGAAACAATTTGTATGTAGCTGAATCAACATTGCTTTCTGCTTCTTGGCCCTGCTGCTTGGATGACCTGATGGAGTTCATTTCTTCTTCTTCACTGTCGCTTTGCTGGGGCACTGTTTCTTTTCCAATCCTTGCCCGAACCATGATGAAATGTCAATGTCCTCTCTAAAGGTAAGAATGGGATATTTAGGAAATCTTTTTGAGGAAAATTATGGTAAAGGAAGAAATCAAAGTCTGATGATGAAAATATCCCATTACGAGGGATTGGGTTGTCACCAAAAATTTGTGACAACCACATTGTTTTTTTCTGAAAAAGAATGAATAAATACTTAATTTTGAAAGGGACATATCCTGACAAAAATTTATTTTACAAAAGAATTTGAAAGGGGATATCTAAAGAAAATTTTGAAGAATTTGCAGGCAGGATCAAAGAACTTGAAGAAATCAGAAGAATAAAGGGAAAGTACTCCTGGGTTTTAAAAGGAGAAAATTTTGAATAATATATACCCAGGGTTTTGAAGAATATAGTGAAGATATAGAATATCATACAATCACAGATATACAAACAAGGATGTACAAACAGCGCTCCCTAAAGCTGACTCTATATGCAATATTTGAAATGGCAAATAGGATCTTAATCCTAACTCTAAGATTTATATCATCTGATTCCAATCAAGGTATGCCGATATACTCAGGCTGAAGCTCGAAGTACGTGGCATATAAGATATCTCTTCGGTTCTAAGGTAATGGCTTCCCAACATCCTTGAGCACCTACCGATATACCTCGGACTATGGCCCTTAGGTACATGGTAGGGGGGCGCGAGCCCAAATAAGTGGTCCAGTTGTGAGGCTCTCTCCCGAACTATGGTTCAGTGAGACAGCCCAGCAACGTGAAGACCGGGACAATATAGGTAAGGAGGTTTTTCGAAATATGTGCAACATGCAATAAATCAGATGGCTCTAATGCAAGTCCTAAAAAGATAGATTTAAATAGAAAGAAGCATACACTTGCATACATTGTTTTGCATTCAATCCCTAAAAATTGAGGAGAGTTGTATTTAAAACCTAAGTCTAATGTGAACATGGAATAATCTCCTCAATATGGTCCTACCAAACCATACTTAGATCCTATATGCAATGATGTCATCTTAGGAAAAAATCTAGGTTTCCTAAGGTTTGCATGAAAATGTAGCTGACATATGTTAGAATAAAGACTTAGATTATATAAAGGCAAAGCAAAGGCACAAATTCGACCGGACGAAGATGGGTCCCATCTCGGTCGCCAAAACTGTGATCATCGCAAAATTTCTCCTCTCTCGTTGGTTTCTCTCTCTTCCTCTTTTCCTTTTCTAACCTCTATTCTCCTCCTTTTTGAAGGGAGAAGAATAAAAGAAAGAAAAGAGGAAGAGAAGAGAAAAGAAAGAAAGAAAGAAAGAAAGAAAGAAAGAAAGAAGAGGAACTATTTTGCGCGGTTTTCACTTGACCTTTATTTGAAAACATTTAGAAATTTAACTCGCCTCCGTTTTGAAAATTTGCGGGAAAAAATGAAGAGACGGGATTCGCTCGTCGGTACGAGGTTCGACCGTTCCTGGCGCCTTTACCAGAGGTAATCGAACCAAGGATCGAATCTATGCCTTTTGCTTTGCCTAAATATAATCTAAGAATTTATTCTAACTCTAAATGCACAAAGAATCATGCTTGTGCAATGCAAAAATGTATGCTCCTTTTGAAAGTTGATTTGGAAATTTCCAAGTATTCTGAGATGAACTTGGGAAGGAAGTGAAGGAATGATTGAATCTAACTTAGAACTTGGGATAGATCAGAGAAGTTCTAAGTTTTTGAAGTAAATCAGAGTTTTGGAAGAATGAATCTTGACTTGGAGAAAGAATGATCTAAAGCTTTGAAATGAAAAAGGAAATGAATTTTCAAAGTCAGAAATGGACTTTGAATTTAATCATGGATTTAGGAGAAGCAGATGAAATTTTAAAGCGATATTGGCTTTGAATCTTAGAATGGGTCTGAGAAAATCAAATGGTATTTAATAATGGAAATGGATTTAAGAAATCCAGATTAGATCCGAAAATGGAATTGAAATCTAGAATTGGAATTGGATTCTGAATCCTGAAAAGAATGGGATCCAAGGTTTTAGAATCTAAGATGGATTTTTGGGTTCTGGATCCGAAAATGGAATGGATCTGAAATCGGAGATTCAATGTAGAGTTGGGTTCTGGATCCTAAGATAGATTGTGGATCTGAAGTCTGAGATCCAATGTAGAGTTGGACTCTGGATCCTAAGATGGATTTGGATATGAAGTTTGAAATCCAAGATGAGATTGGATTCTGGATCCTAAGATGGTTTTTGGATCTGAAGTCTTAGATCCAAAGTGAAGTTGGAGTCTGGATCCTAAAGAAGAATTGGATCTGAAGTCTGAGATCCAATATGAGTATTGAATCCTGGATCCTAAAATGGATTTGGATTTAGATTCAGAAGATGAATCAAGAACTTTTAAAATTGAACTTGAAATTTAGAATTTGAATATACAAACGAATTTCAAAGTCAATTTAGACCTTGAATTTTTGAATTTTGGAATTTGAAATGAAGATGGAAGGAATCTCAAAGTTAATTTGAACTTTGGATTTGATTTGGAATATTTGAACATAATTGAATTTGGAATTTCAAAGTCAAATTGGACTCTGAAGATGAGATAGGATTTGATGAAGTAGAAATTGAAGAGAGATATTCAATATTACTTGGGTTTTTGAAAAAGAGTTTTTGAAAATATGATGCAATTCTATCCTATATGGTGAATGAATTTAAAGGATTTGAGATTGGATTTGAAAAGCTATTCTATTCTTTAAATGAATTAAAATAAGATTGAAGATATAATACATCCTTGACTATGGTCATTGAATATATTATATAATAATCTATATTTAAATTCAAGAGAAGAATAAAATACATTTGGTGCTTTTATAGAATTTAAAATGAAATTAACTCTCAATATACCCTGACTATGGCCATTGGTATATATTTTTGGGTCAATTTTAAGTTAAATTCTAATAAAAAGGAGAAAATATTTGAAGAAATATGATGAATTTTGAAAACGGATCCAGTGTTATTTCGTAAAAGATAAAAATCCTAAGTCATGTTTACATCCCGACTATGGCCGTTGATGTAAATCATTAACTTAGAATTAAATTACCTCTTACAAAATGGTGCACGTGCCATTCGTGTTCCCATTTGTGAGATTTTGGAAAATGAAGGCAAAAGCATGGAAAATAAGCAATTCATGATATTCACAATGCCTATTCATTCTAATCTAAAACAGAAAATGTAAGTTTTCATTAAAATCTAACTATTACAATCATATAAAGTTGAATGTACAATTCCAAGTAATGAGATTCTACACATATTCCCTGCAAAACAAAGTTATCACAAAGCAAAAATAAAAGAAAATGGAGTAAATTAGGTTGGGGATGCGAACGCAAATGGTTATGCCAATTCTAAAAGAAAATGCCTATGGGCAACCATCTTGAACTGAATATGTCAAATTAAATAAGACTATGAATAAATGGATGCTTAAACTAATGAACTCCTATATAAGGAAATACATATAATGCACTAAAAAAAATCAGGTTAGTATATCCATGAATCGATAAATTGGTGACAACAAGATGTCAATCCAACCTTTATTTATGAAACAATGATTCCTACAGATTGCAGGTGGTGGGACAGCTTCCTGCAAATTAACACCTATAACAGTGATCAAATGATAAGTCGAGGTGCCAATGGGCAGCCAACAAGGAAATGGCAGGTGAGCCGTGGGTGGAGAGATGTTGCAGGGATGTTACTGCAATGGTGCTGCTGTAAGGGTGTTGTGATGAAATAGAAATGAAGGTTGTGCGGCTGTTGGAGTGTGGTGTGTTGAGGTGCAGGCAACCTGGTAAGTGTAAAAATGGTGTCATACTCCTACTGTGCACAATGAGTATGTAATGGATGATGCTGGTATGATGGTGGTTGTAGGTAAGTGCTGTGCATAAAGACTTTAAATGATAAAGCTAACAATTCATTTGTGACCTATGTATTGATTCAAAATAGAGAGTTCACACACAGAGTTTCAGCACAACCTAGCCAGGGGACCCGGGAGGTATCTTGATGCTGAGTCAAAAGACAAATAGGCTAGTGAGGCTGGTTGACAACTTTACCATTGTGAAACATCATTGGTTGGTGGAAATTTTGAGCCCTACTTTTGATGGACTGGAAGTTCATGCTCCAGTTATCTGCCTAAGACAAATAGTAAAGAGTCATCACCATACATCTAAGAAGAACATGAATCATGCTTTCATTGTATTCTTTTTGCTATAACAAGATGTGAATACCATAAAATAGCAAAAAATTGTAGATTTCTTGCTGTAACAGAGTATCTTGTCAGTAAATCGGAAGATAAGGTATGTTATGAACTAATTCTGATGAAAATGCTATCTGGAACAAACCAGTCTAAATGAGCAAATAGAATATGAGGTGATATTTTCGAGCTTAAATACCTTCCCTTTATGCTGACATGAGAAGTTGATGAAGTTACTGCAAATTACAAAACTCCTATCTTGATCACATACCTGCACTTTTGGAGAAGCTGAGTCTGTCTCTTTCAGAAAACCCCCAGAAATAACCAGCTTAAAACAGAACATCATGTTCCTGCTGAATTCTGAAAGTGGCATCACTGATAAACACTGCTGCGACAAAGTGACCGACAAGGAGGCTTCAAGTTCTGGTTCAAGTTATATTGTGAAAGTGGTGATCGTGAGATGCAATGTCTTAGATAAGATTTGGTCAAGCCCAATTATTTCTCTCCTTTTTTTTTAGAGCTTTTGGCGCAAATCCAGAAGTGAATCCTAGAGTTTGGCTGATGCAGGCTTTGAAGATCGTGAATGACTTGTTGGTAGATTCTAACTGCAGTTAAATTGCAGGCTTCTGAAATACTCAGTTTCCTGCTAGGTCGGGGAAGCTACGGTTCCCTTGGTCCCTATTTCCAATGGATTTACTGCTGCCATTTTTAAGAATTACCCTGTACAAGCCTCTGCGAGCTTTTTGTAGATCTAGGCTTGTAGGTGATAACAACAATCTGTAGTATCATAAGCCTGACCATTTTACAATTGGTGCGCCTAGACACTTATTATTCTTCCTTTCTTACATGATTCATCGCTCCTGCTGGTGGTGATATAGCGATCTTAGGTTCACACAACGGGGTAATTACAGGTAAAAGATCCTTGGATTGATTGGTTGAAAACATATCACCAGCATCATCAATAACTCCCTTATTGGTCATCAACAAGGTAAATCCTGTGCTTAATTTAACAGGATCATCATTTGGAAATGGATTTACTGAATGTTACTTACATGCAAGGGGTTCGATTACCTTGGCTCCAGAAGACGCAGGGGATATCAAATGAAACAGACTATGGTGAGTAAACTCTTGCAAGCATCAAAACATTGTTAGCATGATACTGAAAATGAAGCAATTTAATAAATTGCAGGAAGCATGAACAACGATTTAATAATCCAAAGAAATGAAAATACACGAATTCATGCTACAGCAAGACATGGTTAGGTATTGTAACGAGAAGTCAGGGAGAATTTCAAAGAAAACAAGATTGAGATGGCGATATACACTGAAAATAAGAAATAGGAAAATGAAAATAAATAAAAAAAATAAAAAAAATTTGTAACTAAAAAATGTTGGAATCCGAGGATTCCTATCGATATTGCACAGAGGAAGATCGAAGTTGCTATGAGCAACACGATGCCACCAAGAATGCTCTAATGGGGCCACAAACAAGAGGATTAGCAAGATAAAAAGAAAACAACAGAGAAACGAAAAAAAAGGAAAAGAAGAAGGAAGAAAACAACAACAAAAAAAATGTGAAGAGAAAGACAATGAGAGATAAACGTTATTGTCAAACAAAATTGGAATGAAAGGAAATAAACAGAGGAAACAACTAATGCTTACTGTGAATTGGTCCAGATTGGGGATGAAAGGGATGTTCTTCCTGAATGCTGTTATCACTGTATTCACCCGTGTCTCCCCTGAGTGATGATTGATCTTCAATCGCTTATGGGAAAGATAGGGAAATAAGAGGAAGCTGAAGAAGAAGCAATGAAGAAGAGGAAAAAAAAAAAACAAGGAGAAGAAGAAGGAGATTAGAAAGGAAGCGTCGGGATGGTGGGGTGAAGAAGCGGTGCTGAAGAAGGAAGGGCTATGTTTGTTTATGTAGGGATGAGAAGAAAGATCGAGAATGGAGATTTTGGTTGGTGATGGGTGGCTGGATGAAGGTTGTTGCAGATGGGTGGCTCGGGAAAGTGATCGGGCGGCTGGGCGATAAGAATGGAGAGGGTTGAGGAGAGGAGCCATGGAGGAGTGCGGCTGAGTGAAAGAGACGGGCGTGAGGCGTTATCTTCCTTATTTGAAAACCCTAAGAAGAGGTTTTACAATGGGCCCCTCTTTTATTTTTAAGATTTTACAAAGAGGGGCTCGATTTTTAACAAAAGTGTTTTTTTAAAAAGAAAAGGTTGTTTTTGTAAAAATGATGGTTTTCAAAAAGTGGTTTTTCAAAAACTAATTCTTTGTTTCTTTTCTTATTTTGCATTTTCCATTTTTTTGTATTTTTGTAATAGAAAAACTAAGATTTTATGAAAACAAAGTTTAAACACTAAATTTTTGTATTTTTCTAAGAAATATTTTAAAAAAATTGTTTTCTCGAGAATTTCAGGCCATCTTGGGGAAAATTTCTTCAGAAAAAGAGGTTTGGACCCAGGTTTTGAGAAAATGTTCGAGTTTTGACACTCGAATCGAGAAATACAATGTGATGGATCCAGACGGATGTCGGATGGACTGTCCGAGCTACTTGAAAACTATTTTTGGTATTTTCTTAAAAATTGGACAATGAGACTCAATTTTGGATTTGGACAATGGACCTGGATCCAAAATTAATTTAAACATATAAAATGAATTTAATTTCAGTAAAGCTTGAGAAAAGAACTGGAATTTAGATTTTAAAATGACTCATCTACTGAAAAATGAATTTAGGGGCAAGAAGGGAATATTTAAAAGATTTTGAAAAATTTGGGGTGTTCACACTGGGCTGAGCTCTTTCATAGCCAGCCCAGGCCCTGTGTGTGGCTACGTGGAGCCCCATGGCCCATTGAAGGCTACTGCAACCTCTACAGCAAGCCCCCAGACCGACCAAGGGTCGGTAAGTCCGGGCCCATTTTTATTTGCCTATTTTGCGTTTTTGAGCTTTTGGCGGCAGCATCCCTAGCTGGGCTACTGCGGCCATCATATTGTGGCAGGAGGTTTGGGTCACTCAAGGACCCAGACCTAACCTGGTGGACCCACTCACAGAGTGGGGCCACCATTGGGGGCCATCCCCCACTCGTTTTGCCCCATGGCATGGGAGCCGGGTGCACTTGGCACCCGGGTTGTCACCCCTTGGCGCACCCTTGTAGTGGGTGGCCTGGGCTGTGGCTGCCACCCTAGTTCAAACCCCTACCAGGTTCAAACCAGGGAGCTTGCAAAGCCCCCCCTCCTTTGGCATTGGACCCAGCAGGGTCTGGACCCGCAGTGTAATGCCCCGGATTTTCAAAACAAAGCTAAGTTAAAATTTTCATGAATTTCTTTTTTTTCTTTGTAGTGGAACTTAGAAAAACTTTTAGCAGTGAAATCAGACGATAATGAGTCGTCAGTTTTAAAAAAAACCCAGGCACATTACAGGTATGTGGCCAAGCAACTCATTGACCACTAAAGTGTTTAATTTTATCGAAAACTACATGTTTATTACAACATCACTGCTTGGAAAGGCAATATAGGTTCAATAAAAGGAAGCAGTATAACTCTGTCTAGAGAAACCCAGGAACTCGATGCCGCCTTGCTTTGCATATCGCAACGCAGATCTAACACCTGAAATCTCTATTAAATGGGGTCAGAACCACTGATGGTCTAGTAAACAAGCAATCATACATCCATTCAATTCAAGTAAATGTGTTGACCACTCAGGGCCGCAGTTCGCAATAACGACGCTCAAGTCTCCACGACTTAGCGTATATCGCAAGAGCCTCCTCAGAGCTATGAGTTGAACATCCGCTCAAGTCTTCATGACTTAGCGTAAGCCACTTCTGGGCTGTTATTGAATAATTGCTCAAGTCTCTACGACTTATTCTTGACCTCTTCCACGTCTCAAAGGGATGTCTAGATCAAGTCTTTATACTTGGCACATCCATATCCCACGCATCTAAGGACAGCTCCTCGAGCTTCGCTTAGTCGTGCAGATACAACATGGGCCTTCGCCTAGTCGGTCCAGTGGTATACCGATTATGACACCTTCACAACAGTTATGCAGGACTGACTTAACAACGTTCATTCACTTATACATTCAAGCATCGCTGAACCTATGCTAATGATTTGTTTCGATAATTAACCCCTTCCCCTGGGCTTAAGGGTGAGCATCAACGTGACGACCTGGGGGTTGATTATTCAATGTATTTTTAGATACCCCAGAGGCCTGTTGACCCCATCCCCCTAGTAAGATGGTACAATCACACTAGAAGAAGTCCCTATTAGGTATTCGAATGCCTTCTGCTACTGCAGTAGTTGGGTTCAATCCTTAGAACTTTAAGGATAACCATGACTTCCATACCTCTGAGTGACAGAGGCTATCATGAACTCTATCAGGTTCGAAGGTAATATGAGTCACTCAAGGCTGCACCATCACCATTTTCCTCGGTGAGAAATTCTGAAGGGGTATGTCGGTCTGACAAGCTACTTAATGCATGCCTATAAGGTATTCGTTGAGGAGTATGTACCTGACCTCATTCAGTATGCCCCTAACACGGTCATTAACAGTGGGGTCTTTTCATTTTATTCATATGCATGCTTGACCCTGCTCTCAGCACTGCGGCCATCACGAGCATCTCACCTCTTTCGGGTGGACAACGTACTCTAGCTCTGTGGCCCTTACGAGTCTAGTTGTATATCAGTCTCTCAATGATCATGCATATGACACAATTTAAATGGATCGGATGCTCGACGTATTTTTACGCAACGAGCCATCAGCCTAGTCAAGGCGCAACCACTACTCTGGCACAGTGGCCTTTATGAGCAAGGTGCCCTTACAGGTATCAGGGAGATGAGCCAATCTAACATTGTTCCAACAACGGCATCATTGTGCCATTTAACTGGTTCTGACAGCGCTTCTGCCAACCATTTCGTCAATACCTCTCCTGCTCCAATGGCAGGAATGCGATAATCCTTTCTACATTGTAGAAATTGTTCATGAACTGGGTAGCAACTCCTCTGTATGACAGAGTAACCTGCTGCATTCTTTTTGAGCTATTTTTTAGCTTCTTCAGAAATTCCAACAGCACTTCCTCTCTTTGATAGAGAAAGTGTGTGTTTCTTTTAACCATTTCACTAGCATCTCCTCTCTTTGGCGAGAAAATCGCTACGCTTAACTCGGGGATGGATGCACACCGTTGTGTGTACTTTGCATCCATCAAGGTTGATTAGAACCTTGGGCCATAGCCGGGCCATACGCAAATGACTTAGTCTTTACGACAAATGCAGTTTTGCGAAAAAGCGAAGCCTTTCCAATAGGAGCTTCATTCGTCAAGCAAAATCTTGATCGAGTAGTGGTAAGGGAATCACATGGGCGATTTGGAGTTGATCTCCATTTGAACACTCATTTACGCGCCATATATGTAATATAAGTAGAAGTTTGTGCTTTATTTGGCGACGGCGTAAAGAAAATGCATATACTTATTGTTCAGGGTGTGTAACCGAACGAAATATTCTACATATATATTTACAGAAAGTAGGAGCCTTGGCATCATTCAACGCGACGACGTAAGTTAAATGCATAATCGAAAATTGCAGAAAGCAGGGAGCCTTGGCATCATACGACACGACGACGTAAGTTAAATACATAATTGGAAGTGCATAATCGAAAATTGCAGAAAACAGGGAGCCTTGGCATTATACGACACAACAACAAAGGTAAATTACAAGGCCTTGGCGATATAAGATGCGATGACAGTCACCAGACGATATACACAAAGTTTAGCATCCGATGAGAATTACGAGGCGAGCGGGTGAACACCGAAGTGTCTCGAAGGGCTCAACCAAGAACTAGGGCAGGATACCATTTTCAAGAATGCATATACTGCGTATTCAATATATATATCCGACGATAGTTACAAGGCGAGCGGTAGAACACTGAAGTGTCCCAAAGGGCTCAACCAAGAACTAGGGTCAGATACTATTTTAGAAAGTATATACTATATACAAACAAGCAAATACTTGAGAGAGATGGATCAACGAAGCGAACTTACTTCAAATCTCGGAAGAAACGACTCTGAAAGGCTCCAACGGCTTCGAAGACTTCGATCCTCCTTTCGAGAGGTCAGACTAGGTCAGATGGGTTCGATCTAGTTGAGATAGAGGAAGAGTAGGTCAAGCTGTTCAACTTAAGTGGTTTGAACCAAACTGGGTTCGATCCAAGACAACTAGGTTCAGCAGGTGCAGACTTAGCCCAAGTAGGCTGGGTCTGATTCAGAAAATCAAACCAGAATCTGAGACAAAAAATGACCTTGACTTTGACTTCAAACAAAAACAGGTTCAAATCAAGTCAACTGGGTTTTGACCAGGTCAAGTAGGCTAGGTCCAGATCAGGCAGGCTCAGACCAAGTGGGCTAGGTAGGGGAGGTTTAGGAAGGAGGAGAGAGAGAGAAGGCTAGAAAAGGGGGGAAACAATTTTTTTCTATAGGGGGGCTCCTCTATTTATAAAAAATGAAACTTGACCCCCAACTTTTCCTTTTACCTTTATGCCCTTGGCTTCTTTCTAATTCCAAGCGGTTCCTTGGTGTGGGGCTCACATGGAAATTCTATAGGATATTTTTATGGATTCCACCAAATATTTTCTGAGGAATATTTTTGTGGGTCTCACCAACATTTCTGTGGGTCCCATAAAAATTTTGGGTTTTCGGTGATTTTTTTTTGAAAAAATCTGAGTACGCCATTCCCTTCATATTGACATAACTATGAAAGTTGGCTCGAGAAAATCTCTTGATTTCGTTCAGGTAGGAAGTTATGACTTTCAGAGTGTTTGAGCGTAAATTCGTTAAGCGATGAATACCCTAAGTATATCTGGTTCATGGAAATTGATTTGTTTTATATTCTAAGTATAAATGCTATTTTCATTGGTAAATGCCTCATGAATTTTATTTAGAAATTATACTGAAAAATTGCGGGTCTTACATCATTATTCCCTTAAAGGAATTTCGTCTGCAAAATTCAGTTAAGAGTACAAAGTGAATAGTTGAGGATACTTATCCCGCATATCGGATTTGGGCTCCCAAGTGCAATCATCGATTCCATGATGTTGCCATCTTACTTTAACAAGTGGAATAACATTCATTCTTAGCACTTACTCCCGTCGGTTCATGATTTCTACTAGCCTTTCCTCCACCGTCATATCTTCCTGAATCTCAATGTCTTCATGTTGGATAATGTGGGAAGGATCATGAACGTATTTCTTAAGCATTGATACGTGAAATACATCATGTATTTTCATGTATTGCGGTAGCAATGCTACCCGGTAGGTGGTCTCTCCGATGCGGCTCAAAACTTAAAAATGACCAACGAATCTAGAGCTGAGCTTCCCCTTCTTTCCAAAACAGAACACACTCTTGGTTGGAGAGACCTTGATAAAAACCTTATCTTCAACCGCAAAATTGAGCTCCCTACGTTGTTGATCTGCGTAGCTCTTCTATCGACTCTGGGCAGTCAGTAGCTTCTTTCTGATCATATGGATTTGCTCAGTATAATGCTGCAACACGATGGTGAGTTCAAGGTTTGCTCACCCACTTCGCCTTAATGAATTAGTGATCGACAGAGTCGTCTGTACAAGGCTTTATACGGTGCCATCCCAATGCTAGCGTGATGGCTATTATTATAAGCAAATTCAGCCAACACTAGATGGGAATCCCAATCACCTTTTCATTCTAACATACAGGCTCTCAACATATCTTCCAGTATGGTTCGTTCTATTTGCCCATCTGTTTGGGAATGAAATGTTGTACTAAACTTGAGTTGCATCCCCAGGGATTTCTGAAGCTACTCCTAGAAGTGGGAGGTGAACTTTGGGTTACGATCAGATATGATCGATGTCGACACTCCATGGAGTCTGACGATTTCCCGAATGTAGATTTCTGCCAATCTTTCGGTTGAGTATCGAGTCTTGATTGGCAGAAAGTGAGCAAACTTAGTTAGTCTGTCCACAATCACCTATATTGAATCATGCTGTCTCAGGGATCGAGGTAGTCCTATGATGAAATCCATCATAATGCCTTCCTATTTCCATTCTAGAATTTCGATCCATTGCATTTTTCCGCCAGGTCGCTGATGTTCGATCTTGACTTGTTGGCAGATAAAACACTTCAAGACAAACGTAGCCACGTCTTTTTTCATATCCCTCCACCAGTATTTCCTCTGTAAGTCCCGAAACATTTTGGTACCTCTAGGGTGGATAGTGTATGGTTGAACTTTTTGCAGTGGTATTTTTAAAACATTGTTTTCATTAAAAGCATTTGGAAAATCGTCAACCAAAGATAATAAAAACCGACTTTCCACTTTTGTGGCGAGTACGGGTCGAATACTCAGGGAACAAAAAAATATCCAAATTAAATCTAAAAACTTCAATTTATTATATCATAAATGTTTACAAAGAAATTAAAACCTCTACAATTAAGCAACACACTCAAAACAAACTAGAAATTAACTCAGACAAATCCTAAACTAGGTTGCTTAAACTTTTTCAGATCGCAGGGGCATTTTTGTTATTTCACCAAGTATAATTTTCTCATGCTTGACAAGATTAACCTTGTAATCTATAGTAAGTTTATCAACCTAACACAAAGAAAAGAACAAGTCTGTACACAATTATGATAATGTATTCTAAAAATTACACTAAACTAATTCTAAAATTAATTACTAAATCTAAAATTGCAATTAAGCTAAAAATAAAATAAAATGCAATATCTAATTAAACTAACTTTAAATTGAAATTAAAAACTAATTTAACCTAACTAGGATTAGTTAACCTAACTAGGGTTAGTTACCTAATTAAGGTTAGTCAACCTAACTAAGTCACTAAGGGGGGGGGGGTGGGTTTTAGAATTGGTCTTAGACTTAGGTTCACGCCCTCTAGGTGGACCCCACTATGTCTAATTACACCCTACCAAAATTAAACACTAATTCAAACTACTAATTAAGAACCATTAAAACTTACCTAAATGAAACACTCTACACGAATTGGGAATAAGACCTAATCACTACACTTAATTACAAAAAATAATTGAAATACAAAGACACATTAATTGACAATCCTAACCTACCACATTGAATACTTACCTAAAGCACACAATGGACTAATTTAGTAATTACTCTACACCTAGAATTATCCTAACAATCAAGCAAACTTCCTAAAAATATCTACACGGTTTTATGAGACTCTACATAAAAAAAAATCAACTATTATGCTATTCAAGAATTACCTATACTAACCTAATGGACTTTATTCCTTACTAAAAGCATACAAAGACTAACCATATAATCTACCTAAAGGCTGGACAAGAAAGTCAACTTCTTACCTAAATTATCACTCTAGCCGATTTTATGAAATACAAACCTTAAATGAATTAAATCAATAAACTATAGAAACTATGCTAAGTCAAAAACAAGAATCGACCCTATGAATTTGAAATATAAAGTAGACTAGGACTACAAAAGAAACACAATTTATTACTTAACTAAATTAACCTAACCCACACAATTTCTTTTTCTCAAACACACTAACTAAAAGTCAACACTTCCTAAAATTATGTAAAGACACCCCTACTTATCAATGAAAACCTACCAAAAACTAATATTTACCAAAAGGGAACACTAGGAATTAAAATTTAGTAATTAACCTAACAAGTGAGCATACAGAAATTACCTAAAGCTAAACAATGAAATCAAAGGCTTGCCCAAATTACACTATACGGTTTTTAAACATCCTAATTAAAAGTCAAGTTGCTAGAAAAAAAATGCATGATTTGAATTCAAAATCTAGCCTAATATGTAAAGTTGGAAATCACATTGAACCTAAGGAAAATATCATTACATGCTTGAATTACACTATACGAATTCTATAAAAGACAAACCCCAAGCAAAAATCCAAACCTACTAAAAACAAAATACATGCTGGCCTAAATAATGAGTACTTTATTAACATTCACTGCCTTACATCTAGTTAACCTACCTCAACCGAATCTAGTCAACACAATATTAGTATACCATTAAATACAAAAACGCAAGAGCAACCATACTACTCGGCTGATGAAAAACTATCGATTCTATTCCTATATATCACTATTTAACTATACTTAATGTAAAGATTCATCAGCAGCAACTATACCTAATTGACCTAATGTTAGTTTAATGTCAACAACTGTGAAAAACCAGAACTAACGTTAATAGAATACAAATAAACTATGTCAATTCAATGATTGATTTTAACCAAACTACACTAACGACTTATTCTAACACTACACGGCTAGCATTATTCTATTCATTTGTTCATGGTTAGATCTAAACTCATAAAATCAAAAGTTAAATTAACGAAGAACAAAACTAAAAAGAATTCACACTTTCAGCCGGTCACCTCTTAAAAGCTGTAAATCAATATAACTCAGTACACTCGGCTAAACAGAAATTTAGCAATCGGTTCTTGCACAAGCAAGAACACGATTTGCTAATGTTTTAAAAACAATAAGGAAAATAGATTTGGACTGACAACAGTAAAATAAAAACTGACTCTGACTGGACCAACAATACGACACATTAAGGGCTGACTCAATCTAAACTAGAAGAACAAGAGAGAGAAAAGACACACATTTTTGGCTTGTCCGACGAAAGGGGGGGAACACGAGTGGTTGATGGAGGTTGGATTCATGCCCAGCACGTCTTGGTATGGCTGCACCTTATTCCCAGTTGCTTCAATCTACCGGGAACCGAGTTACGGAGAGGGAGCTCGATGGTGGGAGCAAAGAAGGAGACCCAGTTGAAGAGAGAACACGACTGAGCCTCGGTGATGGTAGACGGCGAACCAAATCCGATTGGGAAGCTCTCCGGACAGATTTGCACCACCTGCAAAAATAAAACACAGCAATACCCAAGAAAAATACACAACAAAGTGGAGGAAAGAAAATGAGGAGAGGGAGAAGAGAAATAAGAAGAAAAGAAAAAGAAAAAGGTGAAGAGGTGAGAGGATGGAAGGGGGAGAGAGAAGTGGTCTAAGGGGGATGTTTTTTTTTTAGACCTCCAAAAAACGTGAAGACCTAAAATTTTAAACTATTTAAACTACCTAACTTATGCCTAATTCTAAAAACCACCTAACATAAAAGTCAGTTTCAATTAAATGCTAAACTATGTCCTATTTGCAACTAACTACCTAAATGAGTTAGAAAGAGGGAGGTTTTGAAAAAATCTTTATTTAAACACTTCAAATCACGTGGGTTTGGGTAAAAATGAGGTTTGGTTCCAGTCCAACATCCGAAATTGAGTTTCTGGATTGGATCTGGACCCGCTCTGCATCGAAAATCAACTCGAAACCCTAAAAATGAGATATTTTCTTCAATTTAACTCTGATTTGAGTGAAATTCGAACCGAGACCTCTTTACATCTAAATGCATACATTCATGGGTTCTAAACCTTAAAAATACATAAAAATGCATGAATATTATATTAACATGATGTGCATTTCATGAATCATCAGTGTACTTGCTACTATGAGCTTCCCGGAGTACTTCCTTTCTTAGCTTAGGGTTATTTGAAACCCATATCCTTTCTTCCATCCATATTCCTCTATGTTCTTTCAAATGAAAGAAAGTGTCATCTTTTTTGGCATAAGCTTTTAATTCCAAGTACTAGGGGTCCTTGAATTGTTCAGTTACAATTCAATCAAGAATCTCGATGTGGATTGTCAAACATGACAATCAGATTCTGCCTGAATCAACCAAGAATGGCCTCCAGTTGACAAAATCCTTCATCAACTTTCCTTATCCTGCGAGTCTGGCTAGAGTGCCAACAGTCTTACGACTAAGGGCATCTGCTACGACATTCGCCTTTCAAGGATGATAGGAAAGCGTGAATTCATAGTCTTCAAGGAATTCCAACCGTCGTCGTTGTCACATATTGAGCTCTTTTTGAGAGAAGAGGTATTTTAAGCTTTTATGGTCTGACATGACCTCAAATTTCTCTCCATATAGGTAGTGTCGCCAAATTTTAAGTGCGAACACTACCGCGGCAAGCTTAAAGTTGTGGGTTGGATAGTTCTTCTCATGTATTCTCAACTATCGTGACACATAGTCAATTACTTTGTCGTGCTGCATCAACACCCAGTCCCATTCCAGAGGCATCTGTGTAAGCTACGAATCCTCCTTGACCAAAAGGTAGAAGAAGGACAGGGGCAGTAGTAAGCCTCTGTTTGAGAATCTCAAAGCACTCCTTACACTGGTTATCCCACTCAAACTTGACTCTCTTTTTCAACAATTTTGTCATGGTACGACGATTCGGGAGAAGTCTTGTATGAACTTTCGGTAGTATCCGGCAAGTCCAAGGAAGCTAGGACCTCAATGATATTCTCTGGCTGTTTCCAGTCTATCACAACTTCTACCTTCCCAGGATCCACTGCGATCCCATCTTTAGAGATTATATAGCCAAAAAACATCACTTTGTCTAGCCAGAATTCACATTTCGAAAACTTGGCATAGAGTTGATTATCCTGAAGGGTCTTCAAGACGATTCTCAAGTGCTCACTATGCTGTTTTGGATTCTCTGAATATACGAGAATGTCATCAATGAAGACGATGACAAAGCTGTCTAAGTATGGTCTGAATATCCGATTTATCAGATCCATGAAGGCAGTAGGCGCATTAGTGAGTCCAAAAGGCATTACTACAAACTCATAATGACCATATCTCGTTCTGAAGACAGTCTTAGGTATATCCTCTTCTTTAACTCTGAGTTGATGATACCTAGACCTGAGGTCGATCTTGGAGAACACTCTCGCTGTTTTGAGTTGATCGAATAAGTCTTCAATTCGAGGCAACAGATACTTGTTTTTAACAGTTGTCTGGTTAAGCATCCGATAATCGATGCATAACCGAAGGCATCCATCTTTCTTCCTTACAAATAGCACCGGGGCTCCCCACGATGATATACTCGGATGGATGAACCCTTGTTCCATCAGCTCTTCTAGCTAACATTTTAGCTCACTGAGCTCTGCTAGCACCATCTGATAGGGGGCCTTTGATATTGGCGTTGTTTCAGGTAAGGATTGAGTTCCAAATTCAACCTCACGAAGTGGCAGAAGTCCTGACAATTTCTCAGAAAACACATTGGGAAACTCCTGCACCACTTTCAAACTCTCAAGGGACTAGATATTTAAATTTTTCACTAAGAGGCTCAATAGGAAGGCTACGCAACCCTTCCTAAGGTATTTTTGTACCTTAAGAGCTGATATGATCCGTTTCTGCAGGACAGGTTTGGATAGCCGGTATTCCACCTTCAGCAATCTTGGTTGATATAGAATTACCCTGCCCTCACGGCACAAAATCCTGGCATTGTTCTGGACCAACAAATTCATTCCTAGAATGACATCGTACTGTACCATATCGATTAGGATGACATCGGTAGGCAAGTGTTGCCCAACTATCTCTATATTCAAGTTCTTCACACACCAGATACATTTGGTGCATGAACCAAGCATATTATATACCTCGATCATTTTATCAACCGGTTGCACCGAAGCATATAGTTGTTTGGTGAAATCATCGGATATAAAGGTATGAGTAGCACCATAATCAAACAAGACGTAAGCTGCATGTTCATTAACAGGTACGGTGCCTTCAACCAGGTCACCATTTTCAACTTGTTCAGTCGTTACATCATATACACGACCTGCAGTAGGCCTTTGTTCTACTTTAGGTAGGGGTCGTTGGAACTGGGGGCGTTGTGGCACTTGTTGAGGGAGTCTGATAGATCCAGTATTCCTCCTTTGCTCATCTGCAAGCTTCTTACCACACTGCCTCGCAATGTGGCCTATTTTGCCACAATAGAAGCAACCATCTGTGTCACGAGGACATGGTCTCCTAGGGTGGTTCACATGGCACTTCAGGCAACTGGAGTTGGACTGCTAACTGTTGGGAGCCACATTCTGCCTGGGCCTCGCGACTTGCTGAGCAACGTTTCCACCTTGGAACTTTCTCTTTTGAAAAAGTTGTCGTGAACCTTGGCCACTCGAGAACATTCTCTTATGGTTCCCACATGGATTACAAGCCTTTTTGCTATGACCCCTTTGGATCGCTCCCAATTCATGTAAATTTTTGAAGTTGCTGCCACTGCAGCTTGAAAGGTTGAGGGCATGCTTGTTATAACTCGAGACTGCAGCCATTCCCGTAGACCATTGATATACTTGTCGGCTCTCTCTTGGTCTGTCTCAAACAACCGGGAGCATTATCGCTCTAGATTTTGAAATTTGGTGGTATAGTCGATCAGACTCATACCACCCTGCTCTAACTCCAGAAACTCCATCTTTTTCTTGTTTTTAAAATGCAATGGAAAGTAGTTATCCATAAAAATTCTCTGAAAGTCCTCCCAAGGAACGACTTCAAGTTGTGAAAAATGGATTAACTTAGTGGTATCCTACCACTTTCATGCATTGTCCTTCAATCTATATGTGCCAAAGTTTATCTTTTTCTCTTCTGGTACTCCCAATACCAAGAAGGCATATTCTGTCTTCTCAATCCAGCTTTCTGCAAGCTCTGGATCGGCTCTACCGATGAAAACTAGTGGGTCAAGTTTGAGGAACTTCTCATAGGTTATTCCTTCTAGGTTCTTGTTGTGAGGTATGACTGGTTCTGGTCTCGTCTCATGGATGGCTGTAACAAGGTTATTGAGCGTCTCCAACAGGAATCCTTGTGTATGGGACTCCTCGCTCGGTATGATTCTCCTCATCGTAGGAGCCATTTATCTATTCACACATAAGCACTTGTTTTTAGTTTCTTGATGTATATAGGTAAGTAAAACTTTATTTACTTATATATATTCCATTACACAAACATCGCCTCATATACAAGTGTCATGCCATACTAGCCGACATAGGCGACGAGAAACTATATACATAAGTCTATTGACTCCAAAAACATCACCAGTCTCTTAAGAATTGGATTTCCTTAATGAGTATGAACTCATAAAAGTTCATCGGTTGCCACATCGCCTTGGTTTAGGCACCACTAGAGTTGGCTTGGGCGGCACTTCCGCACTCTCAAGCGAATCCTGGGGGTGGATGAAGAATGCTGGTCCACTCTCCCAGAAAGCAGTATCAAGACTCAAAGAGTCTGAAATTATGATCGGCGAATAAAAGGAATCCCCTCTTTTATTCGGATCATTCAAGCTTGGCGTATGTGATGTCGGGTGGTAGCTTGATAAGCGATTGACTTACCCATGGAAGTTCAAATCAAAGTCTCTTAGACTTGGCGATACATCAAAAGTCGTTGGGGTACTGTTACTCCCAATACTTGAGTGATGCGGTCCACTAACGCGCGAGGTCTCATCCTTAAGACCGTTTGATCCCTGCTGACCCATATCAGCGGTATATTTTCTTTGGCATTCATTGACAAAATGCCCATCCTCACCACAAAACTAGCAGTCTTGAACCTCATACGGGCATATCCACTCATCGTGCATGAACTTGCAACGATAATAATAATCGTGCGAGTCGTGAGTTGCCATCTATACAAAGATGCACTCAAATTAGCAAGTTTAAAGAAAATATACTTATAGTGCGATATCGCAAACATGACGGATCTTAAACCAGGTTTCTCAGACACTTGCTCTGATACCAATTCTGTAACACCCTAGATTTCCAAAACAAAGCTAAGTTAAAATTTTCATGAATTTCTTTTTTTTTTCTTTGCAGCGGAACTTAGAAAAGCTTTTAGCAGCGGAATCGGATGATAATGAGTCGTTAGTTTTAGAAAAACACCAGGCACATTACAAGTATGTAGCCAAGCAACTCATTGACCACCAAAGTGTTCCATTTTTATCAAAAACTACATGTTTATTATAACATCAGTGCTTGGAAAGGCAGTATAGGTTCAATAAAAGGAAGCAGTACTGAAATTCCACTAGAGGGGGGTGAATAGTGAAATACAAAATAGATCGATAAAATAAAACAGAATGCAATAAGACCCAACACATAAAACACAAAATTTATACTGGTTCAGTCAAAACCCTGACCTACATCCAGTCCCCAAGCAAACCACTTGATAAATAGTACAACACCCTCTTCCTCAGAGGTCTTCTTCTCTCAACAGAGAAGGGGCACACCCTCTTCCACAAAGGTCTTCTTCTCTCAACAGAGAAGGGGAACACCCTCTTTCACAGAGGTCTTCTTCTCTCAACAGAGAAGGGGAACACCCTCTTTCTCAGAGGTCTACTTCTTTCAACAAAGAAGGAATACAGTGAATAACAGAAAGTTACAATACTTCCTATAGAACCTTCAGAATGATATGAATGCACGAATGAAGGATTCTCAGAATGTTCTCTTCTTTTCACTCAGAAGTTACTCTTTGTCAAAGAGCTATTCTTGACTTTTTCTCTTTCTTTTCTTTTTCTTTTCTCTTTCTTTTTCTAGGCTCTCTTTCAAATATCGAATAGGAATTTTTCTCGTTGTAAGCTCACAAGTCCATCTTGGAATAGTTCATTTGATTGTGTTTATATAGCCTTAAAAAAATAGTCATTGCCTTTTTGAGATGTGAGATGTCATGTCATTTCAAAAACCATCTTTATGGATTTTTGAAAAAGTCTTCTTTCCATAAAAGTAGTATTTGGGGTACAGTAGTCGTTGTAATATTTTAGGTATGATATATTTTATGAAAAAAGTCTATTTCTTATAATAGTACATTGAACGTTGGATTGTAGGCTATCATGTAGTTTTGTCTTCATTCTAATTAATGATTTGTAGTACTTAAGTACTTCTTTACTTAAATGAGTATAAGTACAATAAATTCTTTGAGATCTTTATTTGTAAATAGTCATATCAAGAATTGCTTTATGATGTGCTTTTTAATGTCTACAGAGAGAATGAAGACTCTAAGCAAATCGACATTCTTGAGAGGGATTAAACTAGTTATTTCTAAAAAGATTTTTAGAGGAGGTATTTAATGTTTTACAAAGAGAATGATGACTTCAAGTAAGTCGACATTTTTGAGAGGGATTAAACTAGTTATTTCTAAAAAGATTTTTAGAGGAGGTATTTAATGTTTTACAAAGAGAATGATGACTTCAAGTAAGTCGACATTCTTGAGTTGTAAAAAGGTAACTAAAGTCTTTTCAAAACATATTATATTTGTTCTTCTTTGTCTAGCCGATTTCTATGTTTTTTCTTTTTCTTACATATTTGAAATCATTTCTTTTATTTCTTTTTAAGTTGTCTTATACATGATAGAAGGTACAATTATTGCTTTTTGAAATCATGAGCTAGAATACCTTTTCCATAAAGGTTTGTAAGAAGGTACAATTATTGGTTTTCAAAAAGGTGCTTTTTGAAACTATCGTATATTTTTATGAAATATAGCTTTTATGAATGAGTATGTAATATGCAATATGCATGATTCTGAAGGTTCTGTTACATATGACTCTAAAGAAGAAAAAAATCTTCATTTTGAGGTAGCCGATCTCTTTAGATGATCTCTAGGAATGCATGGCTCATCAAGCTTTTTCTTCAAGGAGTATGATTGCACCACGGTTGTACTTGAACAGGAGGTCTCCATCATTTTTGGGTGAGATATCCTTGCATCAAATACTCGTTAGATACATGGCAAAAACATATCCAGTCATAATATAACATTTTTCAAGAAGACATATTATCATATCATATAAAATCAAATATGACAGTGTATCATATTATGTGTCATCAAAAGATAGTTTCTCAACATTCTCCCCCTTTTTGATGATGACAAAATATGCTCCCCCTGTCAAAAGACATTATGCATAGTAATAATAATATCATAAAAATGCATAAACATATTGAAAAAAATGCAAAGTATTTTTCTCCTATTGGAGGAGACAGGTTTTTCTCCCCCTTTGTCATGGACAAAAAGGAGGGGATCATAGTAAGCAGAGTTTATTATAGACCAAAATAATGAAAGTTATTACATTCCAAAAAAAACAAGTTTACTCCAAAGGTGGAGATGATTGATGTGTTCTGGCGTCGTGATCCTGCTGGAGGGTTTGTAAGGACAACTGCATTGAGGCTTGATTTCGAAGTATAAGATCCTGAGTTTGCTGGACATCCATGATCGCAGAGAAGTAATCAAAGTCGGATGGAAGATCTTCTATATCAGAGCCAGTATTGGCAGGGTGCAGGGACCTTGGATTGAAAGAAGTAGCATTGAGAGTCTGTGAGGGAAAGCAGATAACTTCATTTTGAAGTGGGACTTTAAAGTATTTTAAAATGGGAGTTATCAAACACCCAAAAGGAAGACGCTGAAATTTTTGAAAGCAGGCAAAGTTGTGGAAGATGAAGTTGGACCAGTTTATCGAAGTAGAGCAGAAAATTGCGTAGAGGAGGAGAGAGATTTTTCTTGGGACTAATCCCTTGCGTGGAAGCTTGGGATAGATATTGTGAAGAAGAATTTGGGCAAGCAGTTGAGCATGAGGTTGGAGATTGCTCATGTGCCAGGGAAGGTGTGTGAAGTGGGTAGAGAGAAGAATTTTTCGAAGTACCGAGCGGTCGAGTGGTACTATGTTAGTTAGATCTGTGCCGGCGGAAGGAAGGTTGAGAATATTGCCTAGTGAGGAAGCGTCGAAGATAATCAGCTGACCTCAGACTTTGCTAGTAATGGTAGTTTGGTCATGATCAGAGGAAAGATTTGTATAGAATAGTCGGACAAGTTCAGGATAGTAGGTGGCTTGGGATGAGGATCCTATTAGATGTTTAAGTTCTGGGAGAGAGCTTTCAAGATTAAATGAAGAAAAGTCTTCATAGTGAACTAGGTTACCTTCGTGAATAGGAAGTGAACAAATGTGGTGGTAATGGTGAATTAGATCTGGATACCTTAGATCGGCGGCGGTGATCTCATTGTTTGAGGAGAAAGCCATTTTCAAAGGTTTTGAGAGAGTAGGAAACTGAAAACAAAGTACTTGGAGAGAGTAAAGACTTTGAAGGATGATGGAAGTGTTCTAACGAATTGGTGAGGTATGAATCATTTCATTAAATAGAAGGAAGAAAATAATTGTGATACGAAATGAATGACATTGGAAGTGAATGATTTTTAGATTTTAGTTGAATAAGGAAATTCGTGAGTTGTAAATTAAGAGGCATGTGAATGACAAATCAAATCAATTTTTGGAAGATAGTGTATTATATTAGTATGTATGTCAAGAAGGACATAGTTTTGAAATAATTTTTCTATATAGAGAAAAGTTTACTATGGGAGAGTTTATCGAAGTGTGAGATATGCATGTATTGAGTATGGAGTATCCTATTACACTTGATGTGAGAGGAAAGAGTAAAGTCAAGAGGGTGAATAATCTATGGATTTTAAAGATTTTCGTGAAGTGAAGAGATGTAAGAATAGTTATAGAGTGAAGAAAATAATGGCCTAATAAAACAAGCAACTTTTTATACAAAATTTTTACTTTATGTGAAAGCATTCTAAATTCGTGAAGAATGAGATGTGAATAAGACAAACAAGGACATATGAGTGAGATGCAATTTTTTCTTACTTAAGAAGTATTTTTATAGGTATGCATGGAAGGAGTGTGAATAGTCATAAAGAAGGGTGATACGAATTTGTAGAGAGATAATAGTGGTCATAAAGAACAACAAACACTTGATGTATGACATAAAGTAAAGATACGATTGATACGAGTTGATGTTTTGCTTAAAAAAGATAAATTTTAAGAGGTCAAGGGTCACGGATGGAGTCTCACTTCGTATGAGAGAGAGAGAGAGAGAAAAAGAAAAGAGTGGTACTAGTAGTACTCATGAGGAAAAAAAATGGAGGACAAGTTTGTCGAATAATTTTTCATAAAAAAAGTGTGAAGGATGAAAGGACGATAATAGATTGTACTTAGGATATGATATAAAAGATGATGCAGTAAAATTTTACGTGAAATATAACAACTTGATTTTGAAAAAGGTGGTGAAAAAGTTAAGAAGGATAAACACTTGATTTATTTAACATAAAGTTTAGTGAAGTGTGATGATGCATGAAATGCACATCATGTTAATAAGTTTTTTTATGCATTTTGCAACAAGTTTAAGGTTTTAAACCCATGTTTAGATGTATTTTGATAGTAAGGGGTTATGGTTCGAATTTTAGAAAAATCGGAGTTAAAATGAGAGAGTTATGGCTATTTCAGTGTTTGGGCACAAATTTCGAGGTGGATCGGATTCATATCCGACCCAATTAGGTTATTTGGATTTTGGATCAACCCTTAGAAAGCCCAAAACCCAGTCGACACGCCTATCGATTTCCAATTTAAAAAGTTTTGCAGAAAACCCCCCAGAAAGTGGCGCCTAGTAAAATTTTATTTTTTAAACCTCTTTCTGAAAAATGTCAAAAGTATAAATTGTTTTTTCCAGCAAACCCTAGGCGTCTTTGGCTTTGTTTGGACGCCCCCTACAGTGATTCTACTCCAGCAGCTCCTTTCTCTCCATCCTCCCACGTTTTGGCCATTGAAGACCGGTCTATGCTTGGGTTTCAAGCATATTTCGATCCCCCTTGTGTTTTCTCTTCATTGCTTCCTTTTTCCTTGTTGTCTTTTCACCATTTTTCTGTACTTTTGGAGGTGTAGCAGAGGTGGAGACTACTAACCTTGTGTGGGAGTGCGAAACACACCAACAAGGTGAGCCGGCCCTACCTCCATCCGGCTTTCTACACCCTCCGATCGAGAATCGGCGCATAATCCATCTTTGGTGGATCTCCAACATGTAGCAGCTGCAAAGGTGCTTTTGGTGAAGTCCAGCATTCTCGAACTGTTTGGGATGTCCAACTCCAGCCACGGTCCGCTCTTCTTCATCCCCCCGGTCGTCGGATCTTCCAAGAGGTAGGTCTTCTTCCTCCTTCTCTTCTAGCTAAAACCGAATTGAGTGTTGATTTGATTTTTTTATTTTCTGAGTGTTTCTTGTTTTCTTTTTGTTTTCAACCTTAGAATAGAGTTCGTGCATAGGCCAGCACGCTAGATTAGGTTTTCTTTCCTTGATTATGTATTTGATTGGTGTTTTTTCATCATTTTTCTCTAAAAATATGTAAATCGGCTAGAGGTTTTTCTAGCCGATTTGGGTTTTTGTTTCCAACGTGTTCTTGGGTCTGTTCTACTAAAAATTAAATTTTAAAATTTCATTTTGATTCATTGTATTCGTGGGATTTGAGTGTGTCTTGTTTGCTTTCATTTTTGAAAAAGAAAAAAAATCGGCTAGGATTATTCTAGCCGATCTTTGCATTTTTGTTAAATGTGTGTGTTGAGGTTGGTAAATCGTGTGGTTGCTGTGTGTTTTGGATGTTAACAGCAGCATAAAGTTGTGTTAGTTCATCTCATTCGTTTAGGATAGTTCTAAATAATTGTTTTTATCATCTTGTGTTTTTGGTGTTTTGGATCTATAAAAAAAAAAAAAAAATTTACAAAAATCGAATTTTCATTTCTTTATGTTTCTAAATAAATTCCAGCATAGTGCTGTTCATGTTTGCAGTTGTGTAATTAGGAGTTCTTTTTATTATATTTTAATTTAGTTTTATCAAAATAGTGGTTACTTAGTAAAATCATTTTTTGTTAGTTTATGTTTTTATTTTTATTTTAATTGGTCTTCTTCTACCCCAAGGTGGGGCGGCAGCCATTAAAGCTCAATTCGAGCTCTAGGCTATTTTTGGTAATTAGTAATTGCAATTAGATATGTTTAATTAGGTTGTCTAGGTTCAATGTATTAGGGTTTTTCTTTCTTAGCCGTTTTTAGGATTGCATTTAGGTAGGTTTTGGGAATTAGGCTAGCATTTAATCCTAGGAAGTCGATTTTCTATTTACGTCATTTTATTCCCTAGGTAGCTTTAATTGTATTAGTTTAGAAAGTAGCACTTTTAGAAGTTGGCGATTTTTGAGAAGGGAGGTAATTAAAGTAATTGAAATTTGGAAAGCTTTTGGAAAGAGGAGTTTCTTCAAAAATCGTGTGAGGCATTTAAGGGAGATTTAAATTTTGAATGTGCATTAAAGAAGGAGTTACTCTTTCACTTTGGAAAGTGTTTTTGAAATTAAACAAAAATTCCAATTTAGGCTCCACGATTTTCGTAAAAGAATAAATGCCTTTACTCAAGTTGGGAAAGCAAGAATAGTGGGGTTTTTCTAAGTTGGATTTTTCATTTTCCAAAGTGAGAATTTAAATACAATTAAGGAGTGTAACTCCTTCATTAAGTGGGGCGATTTTTGAGAATCCAAATCATTTCAAAAGTTTGAACATTGGTAATTATTACTTTACCTTCCCAACCTTCTCCATTAAAATCGTTAACTTTGAAATTAATTTAGTATCATTATTAAGTTACTAATTTAGTTGATCCATTTGAGTGAGTCAAACCCTAGTCTAAACCCCTTTGAGTCTAGTCAAAACCGAGTCTACCTAACCTAGTCAAAACCTAGCCTAGCCTAAGTCAAAGCCTAGACCAAACCTAGGTCAAGTCAACCTTAGTCCACCTATTGAAACCTAACCTAACCGAGTCAACCTAGTTGACTTAGTTAGGTGTGCCTTGTGTCTAAGTCAACTTGAACCCTAGCCCAAGTCAAAACCCTAGTTTAAGCCTAGTTGAGTCAAACCTAATCCCTACTTAACCTAACTCGAGCCTAGTCAAACCAACATCAAACCCGGTTGGTCTAGGTCAAGTCAAAGACCAACACCTAACCCTAGTCAAGTCTTAGTCAAACCTAACCAAAGTTTAGGCCAACCGAGTCTACCTAAACTAATCTAAGCCAAACCTAAGCTTGAGTCAACCTTAGTCCGAGCCCACCTAAACCAAGTCCAACCTAGTTTTAGTTAAACCTAACATAGTCAAAACCCAAGCCTAAGTCAAGTCATAGACCAAACCGAACCCAATCCTCAGTCAACCGAACCCAACTAGTTAGGTCGAGCCTAATTGAGTCAACCGAGTGAACCCTAACCCTAGCCCTTGTTCTTTAGTGGGTTTGATGTCATTTAGATGTTATTTATTTTGATTTTAGGTTGATTAGTTTAAGTTAGTTGATTTAGTATAGTGTAGAAGTGTGTGCGTAAATTGTATTTGGTTTGTGTGGGTGATTTATGCATTTGTGCTTAGTTGACTCGTAGTTATTTAGTATTTAACATATTCAATTAGAATTGCATCTTCATTGAGTAGCTTAGTTGCAATTGCATCATTCTTCTAACGTAGCTTTAGTCATAATTTACTTATCGTATTTCATTCGTCATGTATTTAGCATAATTGTAATATTCATCTGCATATATACTGTCATTCATTGTCATTTAGGTTGCATTAGGTTTAATTTGCATTCTTTAGAGTTTAAATAGATTTATAAAGTGAATAGTGTACTCAAAGAAAAACCCGATTTTTGCCCTGTCGCACAAGCGTTATTTTCTGTGCAAAAATTTCGTGTTTTCCAAAAATTCTTTTTCTATTCACTTTATTGACGTGTTATCTGATTGCAGACCAAATTTCAGCTCTTTCGGAGTTGATTTGGTCGGATTTTGAAGCGTTTTGCAAAAACTGCTTTTTCTGGTTTTTAAATTACAGGACTTTCGATATCTTGATTTTCCCCCGATTTGAAACGCTTATATCTGGAGTTCCAGATATTGTTTTTTCATTCTATAAAAACTGTCAGATTTTTTAATCTGTCAGTTGCAGAACAAACAAATTTCGGGAAAATCGGACATCGTTTGCCTTGTCAAACAGTGGTTTTCCGATAACCTGTCAGAAATCTATTTTGCACTAGTTAGGGGCATTTTCATAATTTCCTTAGTTTCGGCATTTTAGACCTGTTTTCAGTAGGATCTGCATAATCATCATACAACATTAGCAGAATTAATTTAGTTAATTTTAGAATTAGTTTAGTATTTTATTTAATTATTGTCTGATAAGTAGCATTCGTTTTGTTATTTTCGTAAAATTAGAATTAACTTTAGTTATTGTTTGCATTGTTAGATTAGAACTTTATATTTTTATGCATTTTTAGGTTGAAAAACATATTTAGTTTTCAGGGTTATTGTCCAAGTGCGAAGAGTGAATCATTGGCAAAAAGACGAAAATACCCTTGGTGTGGAGCAGAAGACTTAGTTGCTGTTTAATTTTCAATTTAGTGATTAATTGTAGTTGTATTAACTTTATAATTGTAGATTGACAGTTGTAATTAATAAATTAAATTTTCTAGAAAGATCTTGATTAATTCCTGTTCCCTGAGGATTCGACCCGTACTTACCACTTTGTGGAAAGTCGGTTTTTATACTTTTGGTTGACGATTTTCCAAAGTTTTATTGCAAATACTTGTTTTAGAAATATCATTTCAAAATATCAACCAAATTTTGGCGCCGTTGCCGGGGAACGGCGAATTAATTACTATATTTCTTAGAGTTTGATTTATTAATTTATTTTAGTTAGTTAATTAGTTGTTTTCTTTTTAGTTAGTAGGATTAGTAAGTGAATATAGGATTAACATAGTTAGTAAATATAGGATTCACGTATTGTTCTTTCTAGGATTCACTTAATTCTCATTCTGCAAGGAGCGATTAGACAGGTGGGTTTTAGAAAAACATAGTTTGTGATTTCCTGTATTTAATTGTTTTAGTATTTTAGAATAATTTACTTTGTTATAGAATTCTGACATAGATAGATAGCATATCTGTTTGTTTTTAGTTACTGTTATTTGATTTATTTACATTTTAGTACATGTGTTTGTTTAGATTTAGATTTAGGTCGTTTGCTTACATCTGGTCTTAGTACAAGTGTATGCAGGGGCGACAAGGTCTAGGAACCCCATTACACCCATTTGTTGACAACCCAAAGAGAATTTTACATTCTCATCGAAGTTCGACAACAATGGCTGACATGTATCCTCCACCCCCAGCTCATTCACGTCCTCTGCGGGAATACTTCATTCCCACAGATTATGTTCAGGCATCCTGCATTCGGAGACCCGAAGTAGGAGCGCCTCATTATGAGATTAAGGCTAGCATTATTCAGATGCTCCCATCTTTTTATGGCCTTAATCACGAGGATCCCTACCGCCATTTAGATGAATTCCTCGAAATCTGTTCTACGGTAAAGATACAAAATTTCGATGATGACGCCTTGTGGTTGACTCTATTCCCTTTCTCATTGAAGGACAAAGCCAAGTATTGGCTAAAGTCCTTAGATTCTGTAGAAATAGAGTCTTGGGAGAAATTACAACAGGAGTTTCTTCGGAAATACTTTCCCATTGGTCGTACGAACCAATACCGTAGAGCCATCACTAGCTTCTCAGAGCTAGATGGTGAGCGCTTTCATGAGACCTGGGAGAGAATGAAGGATCTCCTCATGAAATGTCCCCATCATCAGGTGCCGAAATGGCAACTGGTGCAGAGCTTCTACGATGGATTGTCTGACAAGAATCGTCAGATGATCGACTCTTCATGTGGAGGGACATTCATGCTGAAGAGCGAGGACGAAGCATGGAGGTTATTTGATACAATGTCTGAGAATTCCCTCCACCATGCTTCGAGTTCTCATTCTGATAGAGCCACACCCAACATTCAGAAGAAAGCTGGTGTTCTTGAGATTGGTCCATCTACTGCACTACAGTGCAAGGTAGACATGATTGGTCAAAAGCTGGACCAACTTCTCTCAGGACCGCCCACTACACAACAGGTGTGTACTCTTTGTGCCAGTCCAGCACATGATATCACTAAGTGCCCTTCGGCAGCTCAGTACCCTGAATTTGTTCAAGAATAAGTTCAGGCAGCTCAGGGTTACGTCAGACCGCCGAATAACCCATTTTCATCGACATATAATCCGGGTTGACGTAACCATCCCAATTTTTCATGGAAGAATCCATAGTCTTCCATGCAGATGCCTACATCCTCTCAGACAGCTCGGCAATCATCTTTTACTCAACCATTCCAAAGACCGAGCTATTCTCAGTCTTCTTCTTCAGTCACTCCCCCGATTCAGCAGGAGTCTGCCCCGCAGACATCTTTCGAGGAGAGACTTCTCCAGGCATTCCAAGAGGTGAAAACCTCTAATCAGAATGCCTTCGAGAAGTGTAGCCAGATTTTGAGCTCACATACGCAGTCCATTGCGAAGTTAGAGTCGCAAATGGGACAGTTAGCTGAGGCTATTAGTAGGAGACCCGAGGGTACATTGCCGAGTCAGGCTGTCATGAACCCGAAGGGCAAAGACCAGATGACTGGAGGCCTGTTTCATACTGAGACACAGCAGCAGGCCAAATCTGTTATGGCCCTGAGGAGTGGACGTGAGTATCACGTCGAGAGCAGAGAGAGAGAGAGTAGAGAGAGGATAGAGGAGCCAGAGACCATTGTTTCACCCACTTTGGCTCAGCCATCATTATCTTCCCCATCTCCATCATCATCTTCATCATCTTCATTGTCTTCATCATCATCATCTTCATCCTCAGAGCAGAAGAAGGATAGGAGTGAGACTTCTCACAAAGAGAAGGAACCACCCGAATATATTCCCCCACCACCCTATCCCAAAGCATTAGAGTCTTCTGAATATAGAGGGAAGCAAGGTGCGAAGATCCAGGACATGCTCGACATATTCAAGCATGTGCAGATCAACTTACCTTTGCTTGATGCTATTCAGCAGGTGCCTGCATATGCTAAATTCCTGAAGGAGCTATGTATGCAGAAGCGAAAATCTAGAGAGAGAGTTCCTAACAGGGTCCATCTTACTGAGCAGGTGAGTTCAGTACTTCAGCATTAGACACCACCAAAGCTCAAGGACCCTGGAGCCCCTATCATTGCGTGTACCATAGGGAACATCCGGATAGAACGTGCATTGCTCGATCTTGGAGCAAGTGTGAACATTCTGCCTGGATATTTCTTTGATTCTTTCGGGCTAGAGAGATGAGATCGACTCCTATTACACTTCAACTGGCAGATCGTTCTGTCAAGGTACCGAGAGGTGTCTTGGAGGACGTGCTAGTTAAGGTGGATGACTTTTATTTCCCAGTCGATTTCATTATTCTTGATATGGAAGGAGTAGACAGCCAGCACCAGACTCTGATCATTTTAGGCAGACCATTCTTGGCGACTGCCAATGCATGCATCAATTGTAGAACCGGAGCCATGGATCTCTCATTCGGCAATCGGAAAGTCAAGCTGAATATTTTCAATGCCGCGATGGGACCAGCGGGAGACATGGACTGCTTTCATGTAGATATTGCACATGAGTTAGTGGAGGAGCAGCCCGAGTTGTATATTACTGATGATTCTTTAGATTTATACCATATAGAGAAGAATAGTGGTGTAGATAGTGTAGATGTGTCTAGAGTGTCGTCAGAGAGACCACCTTGGGGAGCCATCATTGAGACTCTTCCACCACTTGCGGAGACCTCCGCCAAATCCTCGATCGAGTCAACTCCGAAACTCGAGTTGAAACCCTTACCGGATTCACTCAAGTATGCTTACCTCAGAGATGATGAGACTCTGCCTGTGATCATCTCGTCCTTGCTCACTGAGGAGCAGGAGCAGAGATTGCTGACTATTCTTCGAGAGCACAAGGCAGTGATTGGATGGGGAGTTGCTGATCTGAAGGGGATTGATCCTTCATTCTGCATGCATAGAATTCATTGTAATGAGGAAGTCAAGCTGGTTAGAGATATGCAGAGAAGGCTAAATCCCAACATGAAGGAAGTGGTGAAGAACGAGGTGGTGAAGTGGTTGGATGCCGGAATCATTTACCCTATTTCTGATAGCCAGTGGGTCAGTCCGATTCAGGTTGTACCGAAGAAGTCAGGACTCACTGTGGTTGAGAACGAGAAGGGTGAGAGAATTCCGATGAGGACCACTACAGGATGGCGAGTCTGTATTGATTATCGGAAGCTGAATGTGGCAACTAGGAAAGATCATTTCTCATTGCCATTCATTGATCAGATCTTAGAGAGACTCGCAGGGCAGAGCTACTACTGCTTTCTAGATGGATATTCAGGATACAATCAGGTAGCTGTTCATCCTGACGACCAGAAGAAGACCACGTTTACATGTCCTTATGGCACCTTCGCATTTAGACGTATGCCGTTTGGACTCTACAATGCCCCGACCACTTTTCAGAGGTGCATGCTTGCTATCTTATCGGACATGATAGATGATGTGATGGAAGTTTTCATGGACGACTTTTCAGTTTATGGCTCTTCTTTTGAAGATTGCCTCCAAAAACTTACTCGAGTATTGAGTAGGTGTGCTGAGACAAATCTCGTCCTGAGTTGGGAAAAGAGGCATTTTATGGTCCAGGAAGGGATTGTGCTTGGACACATTGTGTCCAAGCGTGGTATTGAGGTTGACAGAGCGAAGGTGGAATCCATTTCCCGTTTGACTCCACCCACCTCTGTGAGGCAGATTCAGTCATTCTTAGGGCATGCGGGCTTTTATAGGCGGTTCATAAAAGATTTCAGTAAAATCTCGCGACCGCTATGTACTTTATTGGAGAAAGATCAACCCTTTGTTTTCAGTGAGGATTGTATGAAGGCCTTTGAGATTCTTAAAGAGGCCTTGATTACTGCGCCTATTTTGAGACCTCCGGATTGGACTCTCCCATTTGAGATTATGTGCGATGCATCTGATTATGCTATGGGGGCTATTTTAGGACAACGCATTGATAGGAAACCCTATGTGATCTACTACGCTAGTAGAACTCTGTCTGATGCTCAGATGAATTATACTACAACAGAGAAGGAGCTACTTGCGGTAGTTTTCGCATTGGACAAGTTTAGGTCCTATTTACTCGGTTCGAAGGTGGTTGTTTATTCTGACCATGCGGCATTGAAATATCTTTTGAATAAGAAAGATACCAAACCGAGATTGATTCATTGGGTTCTACTACTACAGGAGTTTGATCTTGAGATTCGAGATAAGAAAGGAAGCAAGAATGTAGTATCAGACCATCTTTCCAGACTGATCGTGGAAACCACGCAGGATCAGAGGCCGATCAGTGATTCCTTCCCCGACGAGCAGATTATGACAGTCAGTACATCGCAGTTACCCTGGTTTGCAGATATTGTGAACTATCTGGTTTCGAGGCAGATACCTGAGCATTGGAACAAGAATGAGCGTGAGAGATTCCTATCTCAGGTGAGGCACTATTATTGGGATGAACCAGAGTTGTTCAAATACTGTGCAGATCAGATCATTAGGAGATGTGTTCCGGAGGAGGAGTACCAGTCCATTCTGAATTTTTCCCATTCATTAGCCTGTGGAGGGCATTTTAGTAGTAGGAAGACGGCTGCAATGGTTTTGCAGTCAGGATTTTATTGGCCCACACTTCACAGGGATGCTCATGAGTTCTGTAGGCGATGCCTTCAATGTCAGCAGATTGGGAACATGTCCAAGAGGGACATGATGCCCTTGCTTCCGATTTTGATAGTCGAGATTTTTTATGTTTGGGGCATTGATTTCATGGGACCATTTCCGCCTTCATTCGGAAATTTATACATTCTGGTGGCGGTTGATTATGTGTCCAAATGGGTCGAGGCTGTGGCAACCAAGACCAATGATCATAGAGTAGTGCTTAAATTCATTAAGCATAATATTTTTAGTGGTTTTGGTGTGCCACGTGCGATGATTAGCGATGGTGGCAAGCATTTTAAGAATGTACAGATAGCTTCTCTGCTGAGAAGATATTCTGTCAATCATAGATTCACCACTCCATATCATCCGCAGACTAGTGGACAGGTTGAAGTGTCCAATAGGGAGATTAAGCGAATTTTAGAAAAGACAGTTCGCCCGGACCGTAAGGATTGGTCCCAGCGCCTAGATGATGCACTTTGGGCATATAAAATTGCATTCAAGACTCCCATTGACATGTCCCCGTATCGCCTTGTATTCGGGAAAGCATGCCATCTTCCTGTCGAGCTAGAGCATAGAGCGTATTGGGCTATCAAGAAATTGAATTTTGACCTCACCCAGGCTGGCAAAGAGAGAGCACTGCAGCTCTCAGAATTAGAGGAACTTAGGAATGATGCGTATGAGAATGCCAAATTATACAAAGCTCGCACGAAAGCATTTCATGATAAGCATATTGTCAGGAAAGTGTTTGAGCCAGATCAGAAAGTGTGGCTATACAATTCTCGTTTGCATTTATTCCCAGGGAAGTTGAGATCGAGATGGACAGGTCCGTACATTGTGAAAGAAGTATTTCCCCATGGAGCAGTGACACTATTCGATCCTATGACCCAAGGTACATTCAAGGTAAATGGGCAAAGATTGAAGCCCTTTATTTCAGAGGCCTTGCAGGATGGTGAGTGTGAGATAGTGCATCTCACGAAGGCATGAGGATTCGACCAGGGGGATGTATCATATGTACATTAGTTTGTTTTTCATTTCAGTATTTTTCTTTATTCAATATTTTATTTCATATTTGCTAACTTTTGTTTTGATGTATGTAGGATGAATCTAACACTTAGTATATCAAGTTACCAGGTACAGAGAAGAGCTTTCAAAGAATTCAAAGATCAGATGAAATTCAACTTCAGAAGCTCAGAGCAATCAGGTTGTATCTATCCTTTCTCCCATATTTTTAGGGTCTTTTAGTGTATGTGCATCATATTATTATATATTCTGTATGCCACTAGGGACAGTGTCATTCAAGCATGGGGGGGTGGTTTAGATGCACAAAAATTTCAAATTTTGTTTATGACTGGTAATTAAAGTAAGCATTTGAGAACAAGTTGTAGCATATATGATTGTTTTTGGCATAATCTAACAGTTTATAAATTTTTAAGCCCCATAAATTTTTTTTTCTCTGAACTGATTCAAATAGAGTAGTTATTTATGAGAAAATTCAAAGAAAAGATAGTATTTGATTGTTAGAAAATTTTGAATCACTTTAGTATAAGTATGCACAGTATGCCTTGTGAAAGAAATAAGCAGTGGAAAGGTGTTTTTGAAAAATGAGTTTAAAAGAATAGAGCTACGTTTAGTTGTTGATGTCTTCGTGAATCCTAGTAGTGGAACTCAGACACGAGATGAAGTGTTTGAGTCTCTTAACGAAAAGGATAACGAAGGAGATCATCCCCTTGTCTAGTTGATATCTGTGGCTTTTGTAGTTCGAGTAAGTAGAATCTGAGGGGTGTTTTACACTTGGTTCCCCAAAGCCAGCTGGTTTGGGAGCCACCGGTTCGAAAGCTTGTTACATGGACTGCATAGAAAGCCTAAGAGATAGAGACATTGCACATGACGAGAGGAAGACTATACGTAAACTATTAGAATTGAAGGTCTAGTGACTCGAGCAATTAAGTCTGAGGGATACTTTGTATCTAGTGCCCTAAGGCCGGCCGACTTGGGTGTCACTGACCCAAAGCTCGCTACACGGGTCACGAAAACTAACAATTCGAAATAGTGCTCATATAAAAAGAATGCTCAAGAGAACAAAAGTTGAAAAAAGAGTGAAAATGAAAGAAAAAGAATGTGCTGAATGAGAAAATTTTCATTGCTTAGGCATATATGTGTATTACTGTGCAGAAAATATACAAGTGAGAATAAATGAGTAAAACATGAGAATACTTGACTTTCTGAGAAAAATCATAAACTAGTTACAATATTAGAAAAGTGAAGGAAAAAGAATTTTTACTGTGGTGGCATGAGGTTTTTAAACTTGTTTTGAGAATGTCAATTACATGAAATATTTGTTCCAACTGTATTCTTAAGAGTCTAATATTTTTGAAAAATCATCCTCGCATTTCATTGATGTTTATGGGTAGCATCTCTGCAAACCCTCACGAGACCTTACTCGTCCACTAGTGTAAGCTAGGGGTTTAAAGGGCTTGTTGCATACGCTAAATGCAACCGTGATTCCTACGAAAGTGAGTTAGTATTATGCATTCATGCTTAGCATTTCTTGTCTTCGTTGCATAGCATAATTAGGGTTTGTTAAGGGACTAACAAACATTCAAGCATGGAGATATTTGATGATGCATGAAATGCACATCATGTTAATAAGTTTTTTTTATGCATTTTGCAACAAGTTTAAGGTTTTAAACCCATGTTTAGATGTATTTTGATAGTAAGGGGTTATGGTTTGAATTTCAGAAAAATCGGAGTTAAAATGAGAGAGTTATGGCTATTTCAGTGTTTAGGCACGAATTTCGAGGTGGATTGGATCCATATCCGACCCAATTAGGTTATTTGGATTTTGGATCAACCCTTCGAAAGCCCAAAACCCAGTCCACACGCCTATCCATATCCAATTTAAAAAGTTTTGCAGAAAACCCCCCAGAAAGTGGCGCCTAGTAAAATTTTATTTTTTAAACCTCTTTCTGAAAAATGTCAAAAGTATAAATTGTTTTTTCCAGCAAACCCTAGGCATCTTTGGCTTTGTTTGGACACCCCCTACAGTGATTCTACTCCAGCAGCTCCTTCCTCTCCATCCTCCCACGTTTTGGCCATTGAAGACCGGTCTATGCTTGGGTTCCAAGCATATTTCGATTCCCCTTGTGTTTTCTCTTCATTGCTTCCTTTTTCCTTGCTGTCTTCTCACCATTTTTCTGTACTTTTGGAGGTGTAGCAGAGGTGGAGACTACTAACCTTGTGTGGGAGTGCGAAACACACCAACAAGGTGAGCCGGCCCTACCTCCATCCGGCTTTCTACACCCTCCGATCGAGAATCGGCGCATAATCCATCTTCGGTGGATCTCCAACATGTAGCAGCTGCAAAGGTGCTGTTTTTTGGTGAAGTCCAGCATTCTCGAACTGTTTGGGATGTCCAACTCCAGCCACGGTCCGCTCTTCTTCATCCCTCCGGTCGTCGGATCTTCCAAGAGGTAGGTCTTCTTCCTCCTTCTCTTCTAGCTAAAACCGAATTGAGTGTTGATTTGATTTTTTTATTTTCTGAGTGTTTCTTGTTTTCTTTTTGTTTTCAACCTTAGAATAGAGTTCGTGCATAGGCCAGCACGCTAGATTAGGTTTTCTTTCCTTGATTATGTATTTGATTGGTGTTTTTTCATCATTTTTCTCTAAAAATATGTAAATCGGCTAGAGGTTTTTCTAGCCGATTTGGGTTTTTGTTTCCAACGTGTTCTTGGGTCTGTTCTACTAAAAATTAAATTTTAAAATTTCATTTTGATTCATTGTATTCGTGGGATTTGAGTGTGTCTTGTTTGCTTTCATTTTTGAAAAAGAAAAAAAATCGGCTAGGATTATTCTAGCCAATCTTTGCATTTTTGTTAAATGTGTGTGTTGAGGTTGGTAAATCGTGTGGTTGCTGTGTGTTTTGGATGTTAACAGCAGCATAAAGTTGTGTTAGTTCATCTCATTCATTTAGGATAGTTCTAAATAATTGTTTTTATCATCTTGTGTTTTTGGTGTTTTGGATCTATAAAAGAAAAAAAAATTACAAAAATCGAATTTTCATTTCTTTATGTTTCTAAATAAATTCCAGCATAGTGCTGTTCATGTTTGCAGTTGTGTAATTAGGAGTTCTTTTTATTATATTTTAATTTAGTTTTATCAAAATAGTGGTTACTTAGTAAAATCATTTTTTGTTAGTTTATGTTTTTATTTTTATTTTAATTGGTCTTCTTCTACCCCAAGGTGGGGCGGCAGCCATTAAAGCTCAATTCGAGCTCTAGGCTATTTTTGGTAATTAGTAATTGCAATTAGGTATGTTTAATTAGGTTGTCTAGGTTCAATGTATTAGGGTTTTTCTTTCTTAGCTGTTTTTAGGATTGCATTTAGGTAGGTTTTGGGAATTAGGCTAGCATTTAATCCTAGGAAGTCGATTTTCTATTTAAGTCATTTTATTCCCTAGGTAGCTTTAATTGTATTAGTTTAGAAAGTAGCACTTTTAGAAGTTGGCAATTTTTGAGAAGGGAGGTAATTAAAGTAATTGAAATTTGGAAAGCTTTTGGAAAGAGGAGTTTCTTCAAAAATCGTGTGAGGCATTTAAGGGAGATTTAAATTTTGAATGTGCATTAAAGAAGGAGTTACTCTTTCACTTTGGAAAGTGTTTTTGAAATTAAACAAAAATTCCAATTTAGGCTCCACGATTTTCGTAAAAGAATAAATGCCTTTACTCAAGTTGGGAAAGCAAGAATAGTGGGGTTTTTCTAAGTTGGATTTTTCATTTTCCAAAGTGAGAATTTAAATACAATTAAGGAGTGTAACTCCTTCATTAAGTGGGGCAATTTTTGAGAATCTAAATCATTTCAAAAGTTTGAACATTGGTAATTATTACTTTACTTTCCCAACCTTCTCCATTAAAATCGTTAACTTTGAAATTAATTTAGTATCATTATTAAGTTACTAATTTAGTCGATCCATTTGAGTGAGTCAAACCCTAGTCTAAACCCCTTTGAGTCTAGTCAAAACCGAGTCTACCTAACCTAGTCAAAACCTAGCCTAGCCTAAGTCAAAGCCTAGACCAAACCTAGGTCGAGTCAACCTTAGTCCACCTATTGAAACCTAACCTAACCGAGTCAACCTAGTTGACTTAGTTAGGTGTGCCTTGTGTCTAAGTCAACTTGAACCCTAGCCCAAGTCAAAACCCTAGTTTAAGCCTAGTTGAGTCAAACCTAATCCCTACTTAACCTAACTCGAGCCTAGTCAAACCAACATCAAACCCGGTTGGTCTAGGTCAAGTCAAAGACCAAGACCTAACCCTAGTCAAGTCTTAGTCAAACCTAACCTAAGTTTAGGCCAACCGAGTCTACCTAACCTAATCTAAGCCAAACCTAAGCTTGAGTCAACCTTAGTCCGAGCCCACCTAAACCAAGTCCAACCTAGTTTTAGTTAAACCTAACATAGTCAAAACCCAAGCCTAAGTCAAGTCATAGACCAAACCGAACCCAATCCTCAGTCTACCGAACCCAACTAGTTAGGTCGAGCCTAATTGAGTCAACCGAGTGAACCCTAACCCTAGCCCTTGTTCTTTAGTGGGTTTGATGTCATTTAGATGTTATTTATTTTGATTTTAGGTTGATTAGTTTAAGTTAGTTGATTTAGTATAGTGTAGAAGTGTGTGCGTAAATTGTATTTGGTTTGTGTGGGTGATTTATGCATTTGTGCTTAGTTGACTCGTAGTTATTTAGTATTTAACATATTCAATTAGAATTGCATCTTCATTGAGTAGCTTAGTTGCAATTGCATCATTCTTCTAACGTAGCTTTAGTCATAATTTACTTATCGTATTTCATTCATCATGTATTTAGCATAATTGTAATATTCATCTGCATATATACTGTCATTCATTGTCATTTAGGTTGCATTAGGTTTAATTTGCATTCTTTAGAGTTTAAATAGATTTATAAAGTGAATAGTGTACTCAAAGAAAAACTCGATTTTTTTTCTGTCGCACAAGCGTTATTTTCTGTGCAAAAATTTCGTGTTTTCCAAAAATTCTTTTTCTATTCACTTTATTGACGTGTTATCTGATTTCAGACCAAATTTCAGCTGTTTCGGAGTTGATTTGGTTGGATTTTTAAGCGTTTTGCGAAAACTGCTTTTTCTGGTTTTTAAATTACAGGACTTTCGATATCCTGATTTTTCCCAGATTTGAAACACTTATATCTGGAGTTCCAGATATTGTTTTTTCATTCTGTAAAAACTGTCAGATTTTTTAATCTGTCAGTTGCAGAACAAAACAAATTTCGGGAAAATTGGACCTCGTTTGCCCTGTCAAAAATTTCGGGAAAATTGGACCTCGGGAAAATCTATTTTGCACTAGTTAGGGGCATTTTCGTAATTTCCTTAGTTTCGGTATTTTAGACCTGTTTTCAGTAGTTTCTGCATTTTAGGATCTGCATAATCATCATACATTATTAGCAGAATTAATTTAGTTAATTTTAGAATTAGTTTAGTATTTTATTTAATTATTGTCTGATAAGTAGCATTCGTTTTGTTATTTTTGTAAAATTAGAATTAACTTTAGTTATTGTTGCATTGTTAGATAAGAATACTAACTTTATATTTTTATGCATTTTTAGGTTGAAAAACATATTTAGTTTCCAGGGTTATTGTCCAAGTGCGAAGAGTGAATCATTGGTGAAAAGACAGAAATACCCTTGGTGTGGAGCAGAAGACTTAGTTGCTGTTTAATTTTCAATTTAGTGATTAATTGTAGTTGTATTAACTTTATAATTGTAGATTGACAGTTGTAATTAATAAATTAAATTTTCTAGAAAGATCTTGATTAATTCCTGTTCCCTGAGGATTCGACCCGTACTTACCACTTTGTGGAAAGTCGGTTTTTATACTTTTGGTTGACGATTTTCCAAAGTTTTATTGCAAATACTTGTTTTAAAAATATCATTTCAAAATATCAACCAAAGTGTCTTGATAGGAGGAAGTCATGAAAAGGGATATATCATTTGAAAAAAATAAAATAAATGAGTAACATAATATCATGTTGAAGCTCGGCTAGCTTATCGTAAGAGAGGTTTTCACAAGAAGACAAAAGTGATAAAAGGTGTTATGAGATGAGTGATGTGAACAAAGTCATGATAGCTTTACTTAATATTAATTGTTCTTATGGATATGAGTGAAAAGAAAATAGGACAAGGAGTTATTATTGATGTGTACTTGAAAGATGACAAGTTGAAAGACATAAAGAATGTGTCATGATGAATGTGTTTTTATGAGTGTTTAGAGTATACGTGAATATAGTTTGACTTTGAATAGTGGGAAAAGTACATAAAAAAAATCGATAAGAAGAAAAAGAAAATTTTAATAGAACTCATAAGATGTTTTAGTCTTAATAAGTGTGATTAATTATAAGTCACTTAGTTTGCATATTCCTAATTCTCTTCTAATTCGTGTAAAGTCTTCATGTTTCAAAGGTTTAGTGAAGATGTCTGCTAACTGTTGATTAGTGGGTATGAATTCAAGTTTAATTATGTTGTTTAAGACTTGTTCTCTTAAGAATTGGTGTCTTATTTGAATATAAATCAAAGTCTTTTAAAGTTTGTTTCATCCAGATGACTTGAGTGCATGCTAGGCTAGCAACTATGTATTCAGCTTCAGTAGCAGATAAAGATACACAATTTTGTTTCTTACTGAACCATGAAACTAGTGAGTGCCCTAGCATATGACATGTTCCACTTGTGCTTTTTCTGTCAAATTTACTTCCAGCAAAGTCAGCATCGCTGTATGAGATTAAATCAAATGTAGAAGATTTTTAATAAAATAATCCAAAATCAACTGTCTTTTAAATATCTCATTATTCTTTTTACAGCTTTAAGATGTGATTCTTTTGGATTTGACTGAAATCTAGCACACAAGCAAACACTGAACATAATATATGGACGGCTAGCAGTTAAATAGAGTAGTGATCCTATCATACCTCGGTATACCTTTGTGTCTACAGAATTACCATCTTCATCTTTGTCCAAAACTGTAGTTGTGCTCATAGGAGTATTCTTTGAAGCAGTTGAGTTCACGTTGAATCTCTTTAGAAGTTCATGAGCATACTTGGATTGATTGATGAAAACTCCATCTTTGGTTTGCTTAATATGCAGTCCAAGAAAGTAGGTGAGTTCTCCCATTATACTCATTTCAAATTCTTTCTGCATGGACTTAGAGAAATCTTCATAGAGAGTGTTGTTAGTAGATCCGAAGATGATATCGTCCACATAAATTTGAACAATTAGGGTATGATTATTCACTATTTTCACAAATAGAGTAGAGTCTGCTTTGCCTACAAAAAAACCAGTTTTTAATAAAAAGGTTTTGAGTCTGTCATACCAAGCACGAGGTGCTTGTTTTAATCCATACAAGGCACGTTTTAGTTTGAAAACATGATCTGGATATTGTTCATTTTCAAAGCCTGGAGGTTATTTTACATAAACTTCTTCATTTATAAAACCATTTAGAAAAGCACTTTTAACATCCATTTGATATAGTTTGAAATCCATATAGCTTGCATATGCTAAAAACATTCTAATAGATTCAAGTCTAGCAACAGGAGCAAATGTTTCATCAAAGTCAATACCTTCCTCCTGGTTGTATCCTTGAGCTACTAGTCTTGCCTTGTTTCTTATAACATTACCTGTTTCATCTAGCTTGTTTCTGAAGATCCATCTTGTCCCAATGATCTGATGATCCTTTGGTCTTGGTACAAGATCCCAAACATCATTTATTTGGAATTGATTCAGTTCTTCAGTCATGGCTAGCATCCAGAACTCATCGATGATGGCTTCATCAATCTTCTTTGGTTCAAGTTGAGAAATGAATGCCATGTTTGCAATCCGTTCCAGCTGAGCTCTAGTTTGAACCCCCTTGGTCAGGTCTCTCAAAATCTGCTTTTGAGGATGATCTCTGATTTCAACAAATGTTCTTTGATGATCATCTTCATTAAATTTAGCTGTGTTATCTAGTAATAAATCTGTACTCTCAACATCATCATCGTTAGTCTGCTTGAGAACAGATTCATCAATAGATTCACAAAAACTGACATGCATAGATTCTTCAATAGTATATGAACTCTTATTAAAAACTCTGTATGCTTTACTATGACTTGAATATCCTAAGAATATGCCTTCAAGAGATTTAGCATCAAATTTATCCAGGCTATCTTTTGTGTTAAGGATAAAGCACTTACATCCAAAGACTTTAAAATAGTCTATTCTTGGAGTTCTGTCATAGAATAATTCATAGGGAGTTTTATTTAATAAGGGCCTGATAAGAACTCTATTTTTTATATAGCATGCAGTATTAACAGCTTCTGCCCAAAAAGATTTAGCAAGATTATTATGTTAGAGCATAGTTCTAGCAGATTCCTGTAGGGTTCTATTCTTTCTTTCTACTACACCATTTTGAGGTGCAGCTCTAGAAAAGACAAAGTTATGAGAAATACCATGTCAGTTATAAAAATTTACAAAAAGTTCATTATCAAATTCTCCTCCATGGTCACTACGGATTTTTACAATAGAACAAGATTTTTCATTTTGTAATTTTTTACATAAAATTTCAAATTGACAAAACGTATCACTTTTGTTTTTCAAAAATATTACCCAAGTAAATCTTGAGTAATCATCTACAATGACAAAAGCATATTTATTATGATTAAGACTAGCTACTCTAGAAGGAGCAAAAAGATCCAGGTGGAGAAGCTCTAAGGGTCTTTTGCTTGAAATGTTATTTTTTGATTTGAAAGATGATTTTGACAGTTTTCCTAGTTGACATGCATCACAAAAATAATCCTTTTTAAAAGATATTTTGGGTAACCCACATACTAACTTATCTTTAGCTAATTTAGACATGTATTTGGAGTTGACATGACCCATTCTCATGTGCCATAAATGTTGAGTGTCATTATTAGCTATAAGTCAATGTTCAATAATGTTTTCTAGGTATAATTCATATATATTATTTCTTCTTATACCTTTTAAAATGATGTTTTCGTTGGTGTCTGCTATAAGGCATGCATCATGATTAAAGCTAACATTATAACATGTGTCACACATTTGACTAATACTTAGAAGGTTATGTTTTAAGCCTTTAACAAGGAGAACGTCTTTGATAAGAGGTTTATCAATATTGCCAATATTACCAATACCAATTATCAAACCTTTGTTGTTATCTCAAAAGGTGACAGTTCCTCCTTCTTTATGATGAAGAACAACAAAAAGATCTGGATGTCCTGTCATGTGTTTTGAACATCCATTGTCTAATATTCATTTGTTCTTCTTCTTTGGAGCCTGCAAAACATTAAGTAAAACTTCTTTTTGGTACCCAGTCGGGTCCTTTTTTGTTAGACTTTGGAACCCGTATCCATTTTGATTTGGGTTTGTCTATAACTTTAGAGGAGTTCAAGGAATTAAAAATATAATACTCCTTTTTAGGTTCAGAAGAACCTTTGACAAAAGTGGTCTTTTGATTCATACAAGAGGATTTGTTGAAATGAGAGTAGCCAATACCATTCTTGTAGAAAGAGACTTTTTGAGAGGATAGAAGTTTATCCAGGTTCTCTTTTCCTTTAGTAAACTTGAAAACCATTTTCATAAGGTTCTCAGTTTTACTTTTTAATTCTGAAATTTTTACTTGCAGATTTTTAGTCTTGGAGCTAGTAGAAGAGATTTAAGAAGTAATCAGAAAATTTTTCTTTTGTAACTCAGAATTTTCAATACTGAGTTTTTCATTTTTCAGCATAAGCTCTAGATTTTCAGATTTCAAATGTTTATTTTTTAGAATCGTTTTCCTTGATTCTTCAAAAAGTTCCTGAAAAGCATTTTGAAGTTCTTCGAAGGAGAAATCAAGGGATTCACTTACAGAGCTTTCTGCCATGAAGCACATGTTGGCGGTTTCTGCTTCATTATCACTTGACTCTTCTTTTGTGGATGGTTCTGAATCATCCCATTGAGCATGCAGAGCCTTTTTCTTAAAGAACCTCTTCTTTGGTTTCTCAGTCTTGGATTTTCTTTTGAGAAGAGGACAGTCACGTCTCAAGTGACCTGGCTTATTACACTGATAGCACATGGAGTCTTCCTTAGGGTCTTTTCTTTCCTTGTGCTTATTTGAAAGCCGGTTCCTTCTCATAAAGTGCTGGAATTTTCTGGTGAGTAGCGCAATTTCAGATTCTTTTTCTGAGTCCTCATTCTCAGAAAGAGCTGGGAAGGCTAGAGTTTTCTTTAAAGGTTGTTCCCCTTCCCTTCTTTCTTTCATATGGACTTCATAGGCCATAAGATTGCCTATTAAGTCGTCCAGAATAGACTTGGATAAATCTTGAGCTTCTTCAATAGCAGTAGTCTTTTTCTCCCAATCAGTTGTGAGAGATCTCAAGATTTTCTTCACCTTATCTGTCTGGGAATGGGTTACACTCAGAGATTTTAGATCGTTGGTGATGTTGGTGAATCTGGTGAACATCTCTGTGATGGGTTCATCTTTGTTCATTTTGAACAACTCATATTTTCTGACAAGAGATGAGATTTTGGCTTCTTTCACTTTGTTGGTTCCTTCATGAATAACTTCCAAAGAATGCCAAATATCATAAGCAGATTCACAAATAGATATTCTATTGAATTCATTCTGATCAATGGCACAATATAAGGCATTCATAGCCTTTGCATTTAAATTTGCCATTTTCTTTTCTTCATCAGACCATAAGCTATAGTCTGCGGAAGAAGATATGTATGGATGTTCAACAATTTTCCATACAGCAAAATCTATGGACTTGAGAAATATAGCCATTCTGTATTTTCAGTATCCATAGTTGGAGCCGTTGAAGAAAGGAGGACGAGATAAGTGTTGACCTTCAATATCACGAGCATAAGAGGTAGATGTCATTTGTGCTGAAAGACTTGTTATGTCGAAACCAGCAAACCTGCTTTGATACCAAATGAAATTCCACTAGAGGGGGGGGGGGGGGTGAATAGTGAAATACAAAATAGATCGATAAAATAAAACAGAATGCAATAAGGCCCAACACATAAAACACAAAATTTATACTGGTTCGGTCAAAACCCTGACTTACATCCAGTCCCCAAGCAAACCACTTGAGCTTTCCACTATAACATCCGAGTTACCGGATAAATAGTACAACACCCTCTTCCTCAGAGGTCTTCTTCTCTCAACAGAGAAGGGGCACACCCTCTTCCACAGAAGTATTCTTCTCTCAACAGAGAAGGGGAACACCCTCTTTCACAGAGGTCTTCTTCTCTCAACAAAGAAGGGGATCACCCTCTTTCTCAGAGGTCTACTTCTTTCAACAAAGAAGGAATACAGTGAATAACAGAAAGTTACAATACTTCCTATAGAACCTTCAGAATGATATGAATGCACGAATGAAGGATTCTCAGAATGTTCTGTTTTTTTCACTCAGAAGATACTCTTTGTCAAAGAGCTATTCTTGACTTTTTCTCTTTCTTTTCTTTTTCTTTTCTCTTTCTTTTTCTAGGCTCTCTTTCAAATATCGAATAGGAATTTTTCTCGTTGTAAGCTCACAAGTCCATCTTGGAATAGTTCATTTGATTGTGTTTATATAGCCTTAAAAAAATAGTCGTTGCCTTTTTGAGATGTGAGATGTCATGTCATTTCAAAAACCATCTTTATGGATTTTCGAAAAAGTCTTCTTTCCATAAAAGTAGTATTTGGGGTACAGTAGTCGTTGTAATATTTTAGGTATGATATATTTTATGAAAAAAGTCTATTTCTTACAATAGTACATTGAACGTTGGATTGTAGGCTATCATGTAGTTTTGTCTTCATTCTAATTAATGATTTGTAGTACGTAAGTACTTCTTTACTTAAATGAGTATAAGTACAATAAATGCTTTGAGATCTTTATTTGTAAATAGTCATATCAAGAATTGCTTTATGATGTGCTTTTCAATGTCTATAGAGAGAATGAAGACTCTAAGCAAGTCAACATTCTTGAGAGGGATTAAACTAGTTATTTCTAAAAAGATTTTTAGATGAGGTATTTAATGTTTTACAAAGAGAATGATGACTTCAAGTAAGTCGACATTCTTGAGAGGGATTAAACTAGTTATTTCTAAAAAGATTTTTAGAGGAGGTATTTAATGTTTTACAAAGAGAATGATGACTTCAAGTAAGTCGACATTCTTGAGTTGTAAAAAGGTAACTAAAGTCTTTTCAAAACATATTATATTTGTTCTTCTTTGTCTAGCCGATTTCTATGTTTTTTCTTTTTCTTACATATTTGAAATCATTTCTTTTATTTCTTTTTAAGTTGTCTTATACATGATAGAAGGTACAATTATTGCTTTTTGAAATCATGAGCTAGAATACCTTTTCCATAAAGGTTTGTAAGAAGGAACAATTATTGGTTTTCAAAAAGGAGCTTTTTGAAACTATCGTATATTTTTATGAAATATAGCTTTTATGAATGAGTATGTAATATGCAATATGCATGCTTCTGAAGGTTCTGTTACATATGACTCTAAAGAAGAAAAAAATCTTCATCTTGAGGTAGCCGATCTCTTTAGATGATCTCTAGAAATGCATGGCTCATCAAGCTTTTTCTTCAAGGAATATGATTGCACTACGGTTGTACTTGAACAGGAGGTCTCCATCCTTTTTGGGTGAGATATCCTTGCATCAAATACTCGTTAGATACATGGCAAAAACATATCCAGTCATAATATGACATTTTTCAAGAAGACATATTATCATATCATATAAAATCAAATATGACAGTGTATCATATTATGTGTCATCAAAAGATAGTTTCTCAACAAGTACAACTCTGTCTAGAGAAACCCTAGAACTCAATGCCACTTTGCTCCGCATATCGCAATGCATGACCAACACCTGAAATCCCTATTAAACGGGGTCAGAACCACTGATGGTCTGGTAAGCAAGCAATCATACATCCATTCAACTCAAGTAAATGCGTTGACCACTCAGGGCCGCAGTTCGCAATAACGATGCTCAAGTCTCTACGACTTAGCGTATATCGCAAGAGCCTCCTCAGCGCTATGAGTTGAACATCCACTCAAGTCTTCATGACTTAGCGCAAGCCTGTTCTGGGCTGTGATTGAATAACCGCTTGTTATAGTTGCAAAATTTTTCCGTCTCCCCTTCCCTGCGGAAGAGAGAGGAAAATGCTTTCGCGATTCAAACTTGACCGGATTTTGGAAATTTATTTTGAAATACTCGCCTCCGTTTTTGAAAATCACAGGAAAATCCATGGGATGGGGCTCGACCTGTCGGTACGAGGTTCGACCGTTCCTGCCGCCTTTAACAGGGTTAATCGAACCAAGGACCAAAATTATGCTTGACTTAGTTAAATTATCGAAATTGTATTCTATCCTAAATGCACAAAAAATTCAGACATGTGCTATGAGATTTGGTAAAATATAAGTTGGAAAACTATGATGTATGCTTGGAAATATTTGGAGTTGAAAAGCATTTCTTAGGAAAAATATAGAAATCGATCTCTTAGGAGACTCAGATGAAAAAAATTGGGAAATCACCAGAAAGTTTGTGAAGTTTTGGGAAAATTGTGAATAGATGAAAGTCCTGGGAAAATGGAGAAGAATCCTTGAGAAAAGATGAGCATTTGAGAAGGAAAACACTTGTCAGGAATCTTGGACTTTGAGAATTTTCTTAGGAAAATGGTGGAAAATTTATAGGAAAACTCTTTGGAGAAGGAAGTTCAAAATTTGGGAAACCGAAATCCTGAGAATGTTGTGCTCGAAATATCTTAAAATCGATTTTGAAAAATGAGAAATTCCTTTTGAAAATGAGTCTTAAGAAGATAACATTTTCCAGGGAAAACTTGACTTGGAAAATCCAACTTTGAAAATGTTTAGAGTTTTTTTGAGAAATCGATTTCCAGAGAATGACATTTTCTTGAGAAAATCATGAGAAAAACAGATGATGCCATGATGCAGATGATTTGAATGAATGAATGCACTTTGAAAAGATTTTCTGAGAAAATTTGTTGGAAAAATGTGTATTAAGTCAAAATAAATCCTTCACATATTCTGACTGTGGCCATGAACATGTTCAGGGTTTAATTGATTTAATTCACGATGTTTTGCAAAATTGTAAATATGATGTGCATTTTAAGATAGCCTAAGAGTGTAGGCCCAGTATGACTGGTAGAAAGATGATGGATCTAGGTCTCGTCCATATTCCGACTAGGGCCGTAAATATGGACTCCACCGAGTTCATTAACTCTCTAAGAGTTGGTGCACGTGCCATTCGTGTTCATCTACAGTGATTTTAAAATACAATGCATGATTCATAGAGTCAGGATCTTGCAAAATCAAACTACATGATATGCATCATAATCTAAGCAGTAAAAGTAAATATTATTCCAAATTTGATTATTACATCTCTTGACATAAATGAAAAAAAAAATACATAGTGTAAAAGAATCAGCATCCTTCAGATTCTCCTGCAAAATGAGAATTAGCACGAGGAATGGATATACAAGATACCCAAGGAAATGGGCATATATATATATATAGGACATATACAACGAAGATGTATATATATATATGTCTAAATGCTAAAATTTGTGCTAAATGACATGTAACAATGGAGGTGTATTTACATGAAAAAAAATAGCTACATAAATGCTCATATATGGAAACAAGTGTACATGAAGGGATCCACATATATATATATAAATATATATATATATATAGATATATATATATATAGATATAGGCATATATACATTATTTATACATATATGTATATATATATATATATATATATATATATATACACACACATAGGTAGGTGTACATATAATGGGAAAATATACTTAGTGATTGAAATTCCATATATAATGGGTAAATATCAAAAAAAAAAATACAGGTTATATACAATTTCTGTACATGATTTCACAAAGCCGTAATTCCCAAATTATAACATATTTCTCGGTAAGATTGGGTATGGAGCTTACCTGTATATCAATAACAAAGCATGCCAAAGATGGTCCAGAAATCATGAATGGATATTGACATATCCATCCATGAATATGACTAATTATCAAGACTGGGTACCTGCAGAAAAGGGAATGGGTAGCAAGGTAGGTAAATATATAGGTGAGGCATAAACTTTATTGAACTAAACCATATTCTAGTCTTACTGTCGCCTTTCAGCTATTTGAGGGTCACAACGCCAAGCAAAACACGTCCTTTTGCTTCTACCAATTTGGCCACAAGAGTTGATGTGTATGATGCTTTTAATACATATTGAACATAGCTATATAACATAGTAATGATGTAAATACAAAGGTGATGATATTTAATGGCTGAAACAAATGGCCTCTAAATATATTACATGGGAACACATTAGACTGCTACAACTATGCGAATGATGGGTAGATGTTAAATTAGTGCTACAGGAAAGGGAACAAATGTACGTGATAAAGAAAGTCAGATTGCAAGATGCTATGATGCCTGAATTAATAAACAGAGGCTGTGTGGTAAAGTGAAATATATACAGTGGAAGAGCATAAGACACAACTATAAGTGGGCATAAATAACAGGAAATTGCACAAACAGATATGAGATGATAACAGGCTGATGGTATACAGAAATGAAACCATTGACTACTTTGGAACGCGTGGGCGACTATTGAATATCATTCAAATGCACTGCCAGCCACAAGTCAATTCCTGCAAACTGATTATGCTTGCTTTCTTATGGCACACAAACAGGTAATATAGAGACTTTGTTGGATCGGCACATCAAACAAATCTTTTATTAGTGCCTGTCATCTTTGTTGAGACCTTGATGTCATAGAGCTAAGAAATAGCTCAACTCACGGGGACTGCTCTGGTCCTTTTGTTTACAGAAATTTATAGTCAATTAGATACCATATCCATTGAGATATAATGATATATCATGAATCCAAATCTTGCCTGACAGAATACAAGCCCACATGATGGATCTGTGTCGATTTTAGCAAACATTGAGAAAATCAATGGTTAGTTACCACGAAATGGGATGTTACAGTAATAACATTGCACATCATCTTTGTTGTAGCAGAGATTTCATGCAAAACCAAACAGAAATCCAGATCTGGGTTTTGTAATAACTCTATGAATCCAACGTAGAGTTCATGTCTGTACATTCTAGATTATTGTGTCTTTTACCCCAAGACACCATAGGGCTTATAATTAGTTGAGGGTGAATATGAAGTTACTGACCATCACATTGCCAAAATTGTTAGAGATATTGAAGCACTATAGACATACTGAAGCAACTTGCGATGGAGATGGAGCAATAAGATGCCAAACGTAATAGGATAAGGTAAAAAAAAAAAAACTCAATGAAACACAAAAAATATAAATATAAAAGAAGAGGATCCAAATAAAAGGAAGGTGTTGTGCCTAGATCAAGGGCACTGTTTGATGTACGATGAACCATTATAGGTATTGTTTGGTACAGTTACGTTCAAATGCAGAATCAAGACAATATAAATAGGTAGAGACATGTAAAACACAGGAAGGTTGGGCAAAGTCATTGTTAAACATGAAAGCTTATCCCAAAAAAAAAAGAATGGAAGATATGGGAAGATAATAACATCAAAGAATGGCTTATGATGAAAGGGGAGTCATAAGAAAAAAAAAAATCAAATAGGCTTTCTTGCAGCATCTAGAGGCCGACACAGGGACGAAGATAAATTTTTTTTTTTTTTATAATGAGTAACTCTTAAATGCATAGACGATGTCAATGATGTGCATCATGGGATGATTTAGGTATGGGTCTAAAAACCCTTAAATTGAAATGAAATTGTCATCCCATGACGCCTGCAATGCTAGAACAAATCAAATAGGCTAATAAAAAAAATGATTGTTTCGTTAAAATGGGATGTTCAGAGGAACCGATGATGCCATTGCGAGGCATCATCGATCATCAATGTAGAATATGACCATGAATGCAAACCACATCAATAGGTGCAACGGATTTGCAGTGCATATGTAATGAGATAATCCTATGATGCAATGAAAGAGAAAAAAAAATATGCAAGTTTAGACATACTGCATAATGAATAGAATCAGACCCATGTCAACTTTAATGAACTCAATGAGACTATAATTCCTAAAAGAATGACTAAATTTCCTTACCTGAGTGTTCAAACTACAGGCCTTTGGATGACAGTTCTTCAAAACTTGCAGATTCACTGGAATTCCTCTATTTTTCTGTTGAAGGAGGATGGAGGAAGGATCAAAGAGAAACGGATGGGGAGAGCAGAAGTCCAATCTGCAAGATGAAAACAAGATTTTTGAAAAGGAAGCACTCTCCTCAAAATGGAGAAACAGAGGACTTGAGAAATAGGGGAAGCGGGAGCCCAAAAAAAATCCGCCCCTGTGCCATCATTTTGGTCCCTTTTTAAAGATTTTCGGAAGTTTTTATCCGAAAGATCAGCGTTTTTGAAATTTTTTTCACCTAATTTTTTAAAGCATTTGAGAGTCTTTTAAACAAATTTTTGAAAAAATTTGAAAATTCGTCAATCTTTGAGAAGGGGACGACTGGCTTTTTTCGGAAATCTCGGTTCATTTACCTACAACTTAGGTAAAGTGAACCCCTTTTGTGGGTAGGGCTTCACGGTGGCGCTCTTTGGGGGGCCGAAAAGTAATAACTAAAAAAAAATGATAAAAAAATGAAATTTCTTTTTCTTTTTCTTTTTCTCTTTTTTTTTAAGGTGGTGCCACCTCAACTGGATTTGAAAACTTTTTGAAGTATATAAAAAAATTTGTTTTTCTTAGCAAAGAGTCTTAGTGGGGCGCCACCTACGTGGGCCCACTAATTATTTTATTAAGTTAAATGAAAAAGTTTTTTTATAAATCGGTGCCACTTCCGGATGGACACTGTTTTGAAAATAAGGGAAATATTTGAAAATTTAGGTGTGACACCACCTTGAGGTGGGTCTCACGTCACTTATTTGAATTAAAAGACAAATGAGATATTTTGGAATTTTCACAATAGTAGGCTAAGTTTAGAAAACATGAAGTGAACTTTGGTTCAATTTCAAAACTTAGAAGAAAATGGTTCTTCAGGGTAAAATTTAGAAAGATGCGGAGCAATTCAGAACCCTTCTTGTAGAAGTTTGACATAAGGTCTTCTGAGTTTGAAATTGTATCCCCCTCTTTTCGATTGACGAAATTTTGAAAATCAATGTCAAAAACTATCCAGATCATTTTCTTGAGAAGACTTTTGTAATTCGGAGTCCTGGGGATAAAATGGGAAGAATTGGCAATTTTAAAAACCTAGGGTTTTGAAATCAAATTTTGAAAAGTTTAAAACTCCAATCTGGATTAACAATTTTGAAAATCGAGAGTTCTGGATCTCAAAATGACATGCTGTGCAGTGAAATGATATGAAATGCTCATGCGATGCTATGCAAAGACATGTTTCCTAAAATGCCCCTCTAAATTAGGGCTTGAAAGTTCCAGCTTCTTGTCAAGAGTAGGATTTTGAAATTTTGTAGTTTGAAGCTATTTCTGAGTCCAAATGGAAAAATTTTGAGATTTAGGAATGGAATTTAGGACTTTCTGCAAGGTTCAATCTTAGAAAATGACCATTTTGCCCTTTTAATGATTCTGGAGAACTGAAATGTGATGAGTCAGGGAGGTGAGCAAAAATTTGGGGTGTTTACACCGCTCAAGTCTCCATGACTTAGCCTTGACCTCTTCTGGGTCTCAAAGGGATGTCTAGCTTAAGTCTTTATACTTGGCACGTCCGTATCCTATGTATCTAAGGACAACTCCTCAAGCTTCGCTTAGTCGTGCAGATACAACATGGGTCTTCGCCCAGTCGGTCTAATGGTATACCGATTATGACACATTCATAAAGGTTATGCTGGACTGACTTAACAACGTTCATTCACTCATACATTCAAGCATCGCCGAACCTAAGCTAATACTTTGTTTCGATAATTAACCCCTCCCCCTGAACTTAAGGGAGGTATATCTGAGTATCAACACGACGACCTGGGGGTTAATTATTCTATGTATTTTTAAATACCCCAGAGGCCTGTTGACCCCATCCCCCTAGTAGGACGGTACAATCATACCGGAAGAAGTCCCTACTAGGTATTTGAATGCATTCTACTACTACAGTAGTTGGGTTCAATCCTTAGAATTTTAAGGATAACCACGACCTCCATACCTCTGAGTGACGGAGGCCATCACTAACTCTATCAGGTTCGAAGGTAATATAAGTCACTCATGGTTGCACCATCACGGTCTTCCTCGGTAAGAAATTTTGAAGGGGTCTGCCGGTCCGACGGGCTACCTAATGCATGCCTATAGGGTAGCCGTTGAGGAGTATGTACCCAACCCCATTCAGTATGCCCCTAACACGGTCATCAACCGCGGGGTCTTTTCATTTTATTCATATGCATGCTTGACCCTGCTCTCGGCTCTGCGGCCATCACAAGCATCTCACCTCTTTCGGGTGGACAATGTACTCTGGCTCTGTAGCCCTTACGAGTCTAGTTGTATATCAATCTCTCAATGAGCATGCATATGACATGATCTCAATGGATCGGATGCTTGATGTATTTTTACGCAACGAGCCCTCAACCTACTCAAGGCGCAACCACTACTCAAGCACAACGGCCCTTACGAGCAAGGTGCCCCTACAAGTATCAGAGAGACGAGCCAATCTGGCATTGTTCCAACAATGGCATCGTTGTGCCATTTAACCGGTTCAGGCAACGCTTTTGCCAACCATTTCGTCAATACTTCTACTGCTCTAATGGCAGAGATGCGACAATCCTTTCTACGTTATAGAAAGTGTTCACGAACTGGGTAGCAACTCCTCTGTATGACAGAGTAACCTGCTATGTTCTTTTTGAGCTATTTTCTAGATTATTCAGAAATTCCAGCAACACTTCCTCTCTTTGATGGAGAAAGCGTGTGTTTCTTTTAACCATTTCAGCGACATCTTCCCTCTTTGGTGGGGAAATTGCTATGCTTAAGTCGGGGATGGATGCACACTGTTGTGTGTACTTTGCATCCATCAAGGTTGGTTGGAACCTTGGTCCATAGTCAGGTCATACGCAAATAATTTAGTTTTGACGAAAAATGTGGTTTTACGAAAAAGCGAAGCCTTTCCAATAGGGGCTTCATTTGTCAAGCAAAATCTTGATCGAGGAGCGGTAAGAGAATCACATCGACGATTTGGAGTTGATCTTCATTTGAATGCTCATTTATGCGCCATATATGTAATGTAAGCAGAAGCTTGTGTTTATATGGCGGCAACGTAAAGGAAAGGCATATACTTATTGTTCGAAGTGTGTAACCGAACAAAATATTCTATATATATAATTGCAGAAAGCAGGAGCCTTGGTGTCATTCAATACGACAGTGTAAGTTAAATGCATAATTGGAAATTGCAGAAAGTAGGGAGCCTTGGCATCATACGACGCGATGACGCAAGTTAAATGCATAATTGGAAGTGCATAATCAGAAATTGCAGAAAACAGGGAGCCTTGGCATCATACGACGCGATGACAAAGGTAGATTACAAGGCCTTGGTGATATAGAACGCGACGACAATCACTAGACGATATACATGAAGTTTGGCATCCAACAAGAGTTACGCGGTGAGCAAGTGAACACCGAAGTGTCTCGAAGGGCTCAACCAAGAACTAGGGTAGGATACCATTTTTAAGAACGCAGATACTGCGTATTCAACATATATATCCGACGATAGTTATGAGGTGAGTGGTTGAACACTGAAGTGTCCCAAAGGGATCAACCAAGAACTAGGGTCAGATACTACTTTAGAAAGTATATGCTATATACAAACAAGCAAATACTTGAGAGAGATGGTTCAACGAAGCGAACTTACTTCAAATCGCAGAAGAAATAGCTTTGAAAGGCTCCAACGGCTTCAAAGACTTCGATCATCCTTTCGAGAGGTCAGACTAGGTCAAATGGGTTCGACCTAGTTAAGAAAGAGAAAGAGTAGGTCAAGCTGCTCAACCTAAGTGGTTTGAACCAAACTGGGTTTGGTCCAAGTCAACTGGGTTCAGCAGGTGTGGACTTAGCCCAAGTAGGCGGGGTCTGGTTCAGAAAATCAAACCAGAATCTGGGACCAAAAAGCACATTGACTTTGACTTCAAACCAAACCAAGGTCAAGTCAAGTCAACTAGGTTTGCACCAGGTCAAGTGGGTTCAGACCAAGTCAAGTAGGCTAGGTGTGAACACCCCAAATTTTCCAAAAATTCCAAAAATTCCTTCTTTGCCCCTGACCTCCGTCTTTTGAAATAATAAGATCAATTTTTGATAAAATTCCCATAAATTTCTCGGATTCGTTGGAATCCAGACTCGATTTTCATTTCTAAACCATTTTTTTGAAGGATTTTTCCAAAGAACAACGTTAAAACTCTTGAAAAACCCTTCTTCTGTAAATATTTTCAAATTTTACAAAATATTTTGAAAATCCTTTTGTTTTCTCATAAATTTCAGAGTTTTATCTTAAAAACGCCAAAAAAATAGGAAAACCAAAAAGAAAATACAAAAAAAAAATATGTATATCTTAAAAACCGTCTTTTGAAAAATCGCCCTTTTGATAAAATATACCTTATTGAAAAAATCCGATAAAAGAGCCTCGTCTCAAAAAATTTTAAAAGTTAAAAGAGTTATTTTGAAAAAACGGAGGAAAACCCTAAAAAGGGTGGCTCTCTCTCTCTCTCCCGATTTCACTAGAAAAACCCTCTTCCTCCTCCATTTATCTCTAACAACTTCAAAACCTCCAAACCCCTTCTCGAATCATCTTCTCCATCTTTAAAAGGGGCACAAAAGGCCTCTTTCGATCCATCGTCTTCACCCCTCCACCCTTCTTGCATGTGATCCATCTTCTTCTCCTTCACGATCCATCTTCACCCTACCATCGCACCTCTTCTGAACAACACGTTTTCACCCCACCCTATCTCGATGATCGCCTTCTTCTTCCCCCTTTCTCTCTAATCTCTTTGGAGGCTATTGAAAGAATCTCGTTCCCCCCGAGCTCTATTCTTCAGAACCGCTGCAGAGCAACAGTGTCGGTCGTTCCCGCATCAACTATCCGGTGTTTTCTCTTCCCCTTTTGATCCCCTCTGCTTCAATAGTGGAGAATCTTCACCATAAGACAAAGAGAAGTTTTCTTCCTCTTCTTCTTTAAGGTCGCCTGCAGCAATCCGGTAAGTCTCTTTTTTTTTTTTTTCTTCCCCTCTCTCTGTTATTCCTTTTCTTCTTTGATTTCTCTTGTTTTTGCCCCATTAAGGCACTCTTTTTGGCATTGATTTGCTTCTAGCAATATCAATCCATACCTGTGCAACATCAACTAGAACGATTGGGTTCTAATATTTTCCTTTTTGTCTCTGCGATTTACTTTTGTTCATGCTATTTCCGATTGGATATTACTCTATATTCCATACGGATCACGATCTGATTTCATGTTTTATTCCATTGTGTATTCCTTTTACTTCATGATTTTCAATTTATTAATTACTTTGTAAATTTTCTCATAAGACATCTTCTCGTAATCACGTTACCTGCTTTGTTTTTAATATTGATTCTGTTTTTCTTTTCACCGTAGATGTTCCCACTTAGCTAAGAGCATAAACACATATTTTATGCGACCTCGTTATAAATATTTGCTCATGCTCTGCTAGAACGTGAACCCATGTTTCCATTTCACTACCATACCCGTTCATGCTTTGCTGTAGCATGAATGAGTGTTTCCATTTCCTCCCCGAATCCCTTTGTATTGTCCCCTTGCAGTTATGGAAACAGTGAGGCCACAGGTGCCCTGTAGCATCCATCTAACCTAAATTCATCTAGAAATCCCTTTGGGCTCTCCACGGATTTACAAACGGAATAGGTCCTCTGGAATCCTTTATCTGTCAAAATCTTGTTCTCATCCCATGCATTCACAGCATTTTTCCTTCGTTGTCGTCACCTTCATCATAGGGTCGGATGTGACCCTTTATTAGGTTCGACCCTTTTTTTTTCCATTTTTCATTCGGTAGAGTCTGATCAGCATTATGACATTGTTTGAAATAGTTGATGTGGTGAATCGTATTGATTAATTCTGAAGTGTAAACCTTATGCGTATCTGATTCTACTAAAAGAGTTAGCTCAAACACATTATAGTATTTTGGTGGTTCATTTGTCAAACAACGTGGACAATTCCACTGGAATAGGTTCATTCTTTTTCTAGGGTGGACATAGTCCTTTTCATCCCAATGTCATGTAAATTCTAAGATTTTAAGAAATAAAACTGCAACTTTTGGAAGTAGTTTAGTGTTAACTGATTGAATACTTTGATTGGTTGTAAGGATGCTAAATTGTGGGCTCCTTTCATTTCTAAAATGGCGGACTGCATTATTTTCATTTGCAAACATCACTGGGTTTCTTAAATGCAAGGATAAATGAGTCTTTTTTTTATTTAGTTTGACGTGTCTACCAACTCCCAGATTTTTTTTTTTAGTTGCTATTTCTGCCAAGGATTTGAGAACGAGTTTAATTGTCCTTGTGGAAAAATGTTAAAAAAAAAATCCTGGAGAATGTTTACCAACTGCCTGTAAGAAGAATTAGGCACTAGTGATGGGTAACAGATGCATCAACGCAATAAGGGTTGCGTATACCTGAGATTATGCCTAAATCTAATATTGGGGAGGTTAGAGAGAGATTGCTCCTTTTTGGTAGTGTTATGAAATATAGGTGTTGTAGCACCTGCAAGCATGGTTACGCACCTATCTTGTTCTGGAACTGGTTTTATTCATAATCATCATCCATTTATCTAATCTGGTATTTATAAACCAATTTGTGCATTTATGGCCCTTTTACATCCCTTGGCATTTTAATTGATTGCATTTCATTATCTTTTGTGGTTTCGTTTGTTTACAATAATCTGCACCCACTCCACTGTCATTTTCACATTTTATCACTGCCTTACGTCATTTTTTTTTTGCACCCTGTCTCACAGCACTTGCATGTCCCTTATCACTTCATGATCCACAGCACAGCCTCCATCAATGCCTTGACCTGTCATCACCTTCCACTTTGCCTACAACTAGCCCCTTTTTTTTAGCTCCAGCAATTACATCCCTATTGCTTCTTTTCAGCAATCTCAGCATTGCTTACGGTAGCAACATAAGCCTCTCCATCCCTCCTTTTATGGCTATACCAGAGATTGAACTTTCCAGATGCTTAATGGTTGACTTGAACAATAGCAATTGGGGACTATATATAAATCCACTCTTTTGGAATTTCAGCTATTGGGATTTAGTTAGCATCTTTACAGGAAAGACCCACTTTAACATTGAAGGTCCTGATTCTGGTGTTTGTGTGCCTAGACCTTCAATGTGTATAAACCATTTGTGCACGTGGCAAATCAGTATTGTAAGTTGTCAGCTTGAAAAGCGTGTAAGTCGGATGTTTTGCTAATTTAATTGTTAATTTCAGCACAGTACTTCCTCCTGAGGAGTTGGTTCTAATTTCTGCTGGTGAAGGTACAACAACACTTTCATTTTGTTCTTGCAATGGGTTCGTGGAATACCATGTAAAGTTGTTCACTGATAATAGGATGGTTTTTCTTTGACCTCCCTTTATCAAAACTAAAGATGGAGCATGCGTTAGGATGCATCAGGCTTCTACCTTGGCTGACCTTGGATGTAGGTCAAGCAATTTGCTGGATGCTTAATTTCAGATATAACAAATTTTTTTTTTTTTTTGCAGGCGTTGGCATTTCATAGCATGACATCTCCCTCTATAGCCTATCGTCTACAGCATCCTGGTTGATCGTTCACATTTAATATTACATTCACACCACCTGTTATAGACACTGTACACATGCCATCCACCTACATTGTTACTGCGAGTGAAACTGTTCCTCACAGCGTAGCATTGTTGTCATCTTCTGACAGCAACATCCTTTCATCTCATCCATCTTCCTTCACTTCAGCCACCCTGTTTCCACACTTTCACCACAATCAATAGGTGATCATGAGCACTCACCCAGCAGCATCTCACTATGTATATACTCACTTTAGGCATTGGCATCTCGTCACACTCTGCTATTTCAGAACACTCACAGCCCCTACTGCTGTGAACCACCTCCAACAGAGCCTATGCCACTGTACCCCTTTCACCCATGTTATACCCAACATCCATAACCCTGCAATTACAGCACATACATATGTGCAACAGTATTCCATCGGCCCAAACCCCTGCCATATATCTGTTATCTGTAATGCCCTTCTCCTATACCAATTCTCGTACACAGCAGCACTTGTCACACACAACCCTCCATAAGCCTATTACATATTCACTTTAAACATCACCTGTTGTTTACCCACACAGCAAGTCACCCTACTTATAGTTTATACTTACCTCTATCTGCCATATGCTATAGTAGCCTTCTACAACACTTTCCAGCATATCATCACTTCTCTGTGTGCACAGATATGTTGTGCACATTCCATCATCTACAGCCCGGCCTGTTTCCAGCACACACTCTGCACTTTCTTCACAAATAAATCTAGGCTGTTGCACCTTCACTCAGCCTCTTGCTGCCACTCATCTACATGGTCCCTTCATTACAACCTTGTGGTTATTACCTGACAGCATCCACTACCAATGCCCAGGCCTCTTCTCTAATGCTTGCACATTTGCTAATTTTTCACATTCGCTGAATCACTGTGTGTGTATAGTATGCCATTCACTACACAGTAAACAAACTGTGCAAAGATACATTTTATCATTCATTCAAGGCAAAATTCTGAATATCCTTTCATATATAGGTTCTCATTGATTCTAGATGTTCTGTACATATATACAGATATATGTATATATATATATATGTATATATATCTATATCTATATATATATATCCATATGTTTTCACAAGCTATTGATGTATATATATATATATACCCATATATATACATATGCATGTATATAGATATATCCATCATTTTCCATCTTTCCATCATATATATCTTGGCATACGAGCATTTCACCATTGACCTCCATGTGATATGTACAATCTTCCCTCTATTTTCATATTAACCCATTTTTGCAGGAAATATGTGGAAGATATCATCATGGGGAGTTGTAAATTCAATTTCATGTATTGTAATAGTTAGATATTAATGAGAATTTACATTTCCTATTTTAGATAGAATGAATGAGCATCATAAATATCATGAATCACTTGTTCTCATATTTTCTCCTTTGTTTTTTCTAAAATCTCACGAATGGTGAAACACGAATGGCACGTGCATCATTTCGTAAGAGGTAAATTAATCCTAAGTTGATGATTTACATCAACAGCCATAGTCGGGATGTAAACAAGACTTAGGATTTTTATCTTTTACGAAATAACACTGGATCCACACTGGATCCGTTTTCAAAATTCATCATATTTTCCTTAAATATTTTTTTTTCTTTTTTTTTCTTCTTTTTTCAGAATTTAACTTAAAATTAACTCAAAATATATACCAATGGCCATAGTCAGGGTATATTGAGAGTTCATTTCATTTTAAATTCTATAAAAGCACCAAATGTATTTCAATCTTCTTTTGAATTTAAATACAGATTGTTATATAATACATTCAATGACCATAGTCAAGGATGTATTATATCTTCAATCTTATTTTAATTCATCTAAAGAATGGAATAGCTTTTCAAAAATCCAAATTCAAAATTCTTCAAATTCATTCATCATTTAGGATAGAACTGCATCATGTCTTCAAAAGTTTCTTTTCCAAAATCCAAGTGATGTAAATATCTTCCTCAATCTATCTTCAATTCTTATAAAATCCAATTCATCCTTTCATTTTCAAATTCAATTTTATTTTCAATCTCAAAGTCCAATTTAACTTTGAGATTCCAAAGTCATTTTTATATTCAAATTCAAATTAGATTTCAAAGTTTCAATTCGACTTTGAAATTCCAAATTCAATTTACATTCAAAACTCCAAATCAAATCCAAAGTTCAATGTAACTTTGAAAATCATCTGTATATTCAAGATTCAATTTCTAAAATTCCTTTTCCCAAATTCAAATCAGACTTAGAAATTCTTGATTCATCTTCTGAATTTAACTCCAAATCCATCTTAGGATCCAGGATTCAACACTCATATTGGATCTCAGACTTCAGATCCAATTCCTCTTTAGGATCCAAACTCCAAATTCCACTTTTGGATCTCAGACTTCAGATCCAATTTCCTTATAGGATCCAGACTCCAATTTCACTTTGGATCTTAGACTTCAGATCCAATTCCATTTTTAGGACCCAGAACCCAACTCTACATTGGATCTCAGACTTCAGATCTAAATCCATCTTAGGATCCAGAATCCAATTCTACATTTGGATCTTAGACTTCAGATTCAAATCCATCTTAGGATCCAGAACCCAATTTTATATCGGATCTCAAATCTCAGATTTTAAATCCATCTTTAGATCCAATTCCATTCCCAGTTCTAGATTTCAAATCCAATTCCATTTTGAGATCTCATCCAAAACTCCCTAAATCCATTTCTATTCTTAAATACCATTTGATTATCTCAGATCCACTCCAAACTTAAAAATCCAAATTCAATTCCATCTCAAGTATTCATTTCCTTTCCTAAATTCAAAATCAAGATTCAAAGTCCATTTTTTTGACTTTGAAACTTCATTTCCTCTCGTTTCAAAAGCTTCAAGTCATTCTTTCTCATTTATTCTTCCAATCCTGATTTACTTCAAAAACTTAAACCTTCTCTGATCTATCTCAAGTTCTAAAGTTAGATTCAATCATTTTCTTCACTCCCTTATCAAATTCATCTCAGAAATACTTGGAGGTTTTCAAAACAGCTTTTCGAAAGAGCATTCATCCTTGCATTGCACAAGCATGATTCTTTGTGCATTTAGAGTTAGAATAAATTCTTAGATTATAGGCAAAGCAAAAGGCATAGATTCGATCCTTGGTTCGATTACCCCTGGTAAAGGCGCCAGGAACGGTCGAACCTCGTACCGACGAGCGAATCCTGTCTCCCAGTTTTTCCGCAAATATTTCAAAAACGGAGGCGAGTAATCTTTTAAATCTTTTCAAACCAAGGTCAAGTGAGACCGCGCAAAAGAGTTTCTCTTCTCTCTTTCTTTCTTTCTTTCTTTTCTCTTCTTTCTTTCTTTTCTTTCTTTTATTCTTCTCCCTTCAAAAAGGAGGAAAATAGAGGTTGGAAAAGGAAAAGAGAAGGAAGAGAGAGAAACCAACGAGAGAGGAAAAATTTTGCGATGATCACACTAGGTCTAGACCAGGCAGGCTCAGGCTAGGTCAGGCAGGCTCAGACCAAGTTGTAGGGGAGGTTCAGGAAGGAGGAGAGAGAGAGAAGGCTAGAAAGGGGGGGGGGGAGCAAATTTTTTCTAAAGGGGGGAACCTCTATTTATAGAAAATAAAACTTGACCCCCAACTTTCTCTTTTACGTTTATGCCCTTGGCTTCTTTTTAATTCCAAGAGGTTCCTTAGTGTAGGGCCCACATGAAAATTCCATGGGATATTTTTGTGGGTCCCACTAGATATTTTCTGAGGAATATTTTTGTGGATCTCGCAAAAATTTCAGGTTTTCAGCGATTTTTTTTCTAAAAAAATTCTGAGTATGCCATTCCCTTCATGTTGACGTAACTAAGAAAGTTGGCTCGACAAAATCTCTTGATTTCGTTCAAGTAGGAAGTTATGACTTCTAGAGTGTTTAAGCGTAAATTCATGAATCGACAAATACCCTAAGTATATCTGGTTCATGAAAATTGATTCGCTTCACATTTCGAGTATAAATGCTATTTTCACTGATAAATGCTCCATGAATTTTATTCAGAAATTATACTAAAAAATTGCGGATCTTACACGCAGGGGGTCCAGACCATGCTATGGGGTCTGGCGCTGGGGTGTTAGCTGCACCCCCTCTCTTGGGCGCACCCACTTGGGGGCCGCAGGCCATGGGTTGGCCATGGTATGGACCCAATCCCTAGGTCAGACCAGAGAGTACAAACCCCTAGCCTGCAACCCTCCCTTTGACCCAGCACGGTCTGAACCCACAAGGTCGAGACCATGCTTTTTGGTCGGCACACCCAACCGGGTGATGGTCACCCTTGGGCGCACCTAGGTGTGGGTGCAGGCTTGGTCTGGGCCCTTCCATGGGTCCGACCAGGGGCAGGGGCCTAGCACATGCCTCTGTGTGCTACCCTACCTTGGTTGACTCAGCTGGGTCTGGACCCAGACCAGGCTGGTTGGCTGGACTCACCCAATCGGGTCTTTAGGCTAGTCGTACCCCATTTGGGTGAGGGCTAAGCCTGCCACCCTGGTCTGAACCCCTTGGGTTCAGATCAGGGGCTTTCCCCATGACTCAGCTGTGGTTGGTCACCCCTAGACCAGACCCTGCTGGTGTGGTCCTACCCAACCCACATGGGCGTTAGCCCAGCCGAGTCCACTATGGGACTCCCCTTGGCCTTAGCCGGATGCTAGTGCACCCGGGTGAGCTAGGTGCTGGCCCCTTGGGCCAGTGCTGTAGCCCAACAGCTCTTGGTCTGCACGTGGGGTGCACACCAAGGTAGATGTGGGCCCAATGGCCCAGTCTCACAGTAGGCCCCACCCGGGCCTTGCTCTTTTCCCCTTTGGCACCAAGTTGGTGCTGGATGCTAAGGCACTCGACAACCTTGCTGCCACTAGAGCAGCCTTGAGCTGGACCCCAGCTTCAGTCCTGTGATCATTGCAAATTTTTTCCTCTAGTTTTCCTCTTTTCCAATAATGGTGAGTGAAAAATTGGGGTGTTTACAATAATGGTCTAGACAGGGATGATAACCTGGAGAATTTCTCTTGCAAGTTCCTCAAGTTTGATAGAACGAGCAATCCAAAGGCTCACTTGGCCACGTTCTATCCGGAATGCGACCGTTTCAGAAAAGATAACAGGGCGTTATTGTAAACACCCCAAATTTTCACTCACCTCCCCCGATACCTCCACCAGTCATCGTGATCTATCTTTTGAGATCATTAGGAGGGCAAAATGGTCATTTTTTGAGATAAAACCTTATAGAAATTCATTCTCAATTCTCAAAATTTCTCTATTTAGGCTCAGAAATATCTTCAAACTGCAAAATTTTCAAAATTCTACTCTTGACAAGAAGCTAGAATTTCCAATTCCTGATTCAGAGCGGCATTTCATGAGACATGTCTTTGCATATCATCGCATGAGCATTTCATATCATTTCACTGCACATCATGTCATTTCGAGATCCATCATCAGTTTCTCTCATCTTAACCCCCAAGACTCCGAATTACAAAAAGTTTTCTCAGGAAAACAATCTGGATAGTTTTGATATTGATTTTTAAAATTTCGTCAGTTGGAAAGAAGGGGACACAACTTTAAATTTACATGATTTTATTTCAAACTTTTGCAAAAAGACTTTAAATTTCTTTACAAAAATCTCTGCATTCCTTTTTTTTAATATTTTTTTGCCTTGAAGGACCATCTTCTTTCTAAATTTTTGTAAATGTTACTTCATATTTTCTAACTAGCCTACTATTATAAAAATCCCAAAAGAATTTACTTATTTTGATTTTGCTTTTTATTTCAAATAAATGACGTGGGACCCGCCTTGAAGTGGCGTCACACTCAAATTCTGAGGTATCTCTCTTATTTCCAAGCGGGACCTACCCGGAGGTGGCACCAATTTATAAAACCCTCTCTTTAATTTTCAGTTTTATTTATTTTATAAAATAATCAGTGGGCCCACGCATAGGTGGCGCCTCACTAGAGCTCCCTGCAGAGAAAAGCAAATAAAATTTTATTTCAAAAAGTTTTTTTTCCGGCTGTCGTGGCACCACCTTAAAAAAAAAAGGGAAACCCGTTTTATCCATATTTTTTTGTTTTTACTTATTCATTTTTTTTTAAATAACCCCCAAATGGCGCCACCGTGAAGCCCTACCCACAAAAGGGATTCACTTTACCTAAGTTGTAGGTAAATGAATCGAGATTTCAGAGCAAGCAAGTCGTCCCCTTCTCAAAGATTGGCGAGTTTTCAAAAGTTTTTAAAAATTTGTTTGAAAGATTTTCAAATTTTTTCAAAGAAATCGGTTGATAAGCTTTTGAAAAGCTCGGTTTTTGCGGATAACGAAGGAGAACAATCTTTAAAAGGTGCCTTTTTGATCGCCAAAGGTACCCTGATTTGAACTCTGACCTCTCCTATCTCTCGAACTCCCCTGTTTCCCTCAATGTTTTGGAGACTTTCTTTGCAAAACCCTCAATGAGACACCCATTCACTCTCAATCTCTCTTCCCCTTTTACTTTCCCTCTTTCACTTTCCTATAGCACGATTCCCCTTTTCCATCATAGTGGGCTTCTTCCATCTTCCTTCAAGAGGACATTCAAAGAGCAATGAAGGAATCCATCCTCGATCCTCTCTCTGATTATCTTCCCTCCATTTGCTCTCCTCTTTAATCTCAGCTCACAATTTCATATTTAGAGATCCTTGATAAGTTTCAGCTTTCCATGGCCTTCAACCGAGCAGTCCAAGAAGGTTGATCTGATCAAGGGAGTGTGCCAGAGGATCAACATCCAAGGGGCGTCCAGTTCGAGTAATTAGGTGAGAAATCATCTTATATGGGTAATTTCTGTGAATTAAGCATCATTATTATGACATTTGCATTGTAAACCCATTACATTCGTTAATGTGATTTACATTCATGGGTGTCCATGCATTGAGGATTGAGGATGCCTCTCAATGGCATAATCGATCCCTCAAAAGGTGGGTTTTAGCTGCATTTGGGCCTGATTTATTTTCAAAATTATAAGCCCTATGAAACTATAATTGCTTTTTCGTCCAAGGTTTTCAGAATCATATCCATGCCATCCTCCATTGTATACCACCGATTTCATTAAATTAAAATGTTTTGTATTTATTACAAGAAATATTGGTCTTATTCAATCTTTGTACACGCAAAGAATGAAATCTCATATGGCATCATCTGTTCTTCCTTTGTTTTCATACAGTTTTCTCTATTTAACAGTGACATTGCCCATCTTTTCTGCATCTAGGTATATCTACATGATTCTTTTGTTTTTGGTTAGACATCTGCATCAAACGAGGTCCTAAAGGACTCATCGTACAGTAAAAGGGTGCCAATAACCTAGGCACAACATCTTAGTCATCCATATAATTTCCTTCTTTACAGCAGCTTGTTAACCCTGTTTTCAATAGTTTTGAACCTCATGATGATGCATTAATTACGCATAATCTTAATACATTTTCACTGCATAAATGCATCATCTATAGGTTTATAACCCACACTTAGGTGCATATTGATGTCATGGAGCTACGGTTTGAATTTTGTCCGAATCAAACTCAAAACGAGAAAGTTATTGCATTTACAGTGTTGTGGGTCAAACCTCAGAGCAAAATTTGGATATTTGGATCCAAACATCCATTTGGACCTTGGATCTGGGCCAAAACGCATAAAGATCCATTCCAGCAAAACCCATTCACGTTTTTATAAAATGTTTTCTAAAAACCCCCTATCAAAAGAGGCGCCTAGAGAATAATTTCATTTTAATCTCTTTTTTGGAAATTCCAGAAAAGAGCATCTATCGTTTAAATAGTAAATGACGCCCAAGCATGAGATGTCTTTGCCTAGGTTTTCATGCCCTAGGGGCACGATTCTAAGTCCACCATCTTCTTCCCCAGCCTCTCATCACATTCATCTTCTTCCTCATCCATGGAAGTGCAGAAAAACGCCCTCACCATTGGAGCAGCCATTCCTTTTCTTCCATTCTCTTCTTCCATACCTTGTCTTTCTAACCACCTTGTTGTAACTGTAGGTTCATGCTGTTGTTGCAGGTTGCAGCTGAGCGTGGAGTGCACCAGCCGTGGTAGGGGTGTCGTCTGCCCCTCCATAGCCAGTCGTCCCTTCCCCCGTTGGCTCTCTTCTCCATTAAAGCACGCCATCTTCGAGGCATCTTCATCCAGCCGTTTCCCAGCATCTAGCAGCAAAGTAAAGCAGCCCGGCACCACCAAGGTCCGTTGTAGCATGAAGCCATGGCAAAGTCCACTCACCATTATCTAAAATATAGCAAGCAACTTTTGAGCCCACAGCAAGAATGGACAGAACAGTATTTTGCAGCAACCAAATACCCACCATATTGATAAAAACATCACATGACAGCAAACCTTGAGAATTTTACCATCACTTTCATACCTTAATAACAATCCATTCAAGTATGTCTCTCCTCCAATAGGGGACTATTAGGAAACTGGTCCAAGACCTATTACAGTATAAAACATAACTCACGAAGTTAGAAATAAGCCATAACCCAAATGCATATGGAGCAGGATGGAGGCGATGAACTAGGCAATAAAAGGGGCAAGTACCAAACGATGTAGAGAACTGTTGATGCCAGGTAACGTTAATTCTACCAAAATACATTCTCAACAAGCCTAAAACCCATATTATGCTACTATATTCAGGACCCAAACGATTACTAGAGCAGAGCATTTTATTGTTTGCATTACAGCGATATAGGACCCAACCTGCTAAAGAAGATAAAACAAAGAGGAGAGGAAACTTCAGTCAAGTGATAATAATGAAATGGAAGAGGTATTGAGTTGAACGATGCCACTCATAAGTCTACTTGACACTTGTGCGTTAGGCCACCAACATTATTCATTAGCAGTCAGATCTGCCCATATGGCCAATGTAAGCATATTGAATGGAAGTCACTAGTTCAGAAAGAGCATCTTAATTGCCTGCTGAAGTATTTCCTCTGATTTCAGATCTAGCAACTCCGTTGATAGAGGGTTCGTCTGTTTGATTCTCTATCATTTGCAAAGCACCAGCCAGTGCTTCATCGTTTGTAATTGTGATTCAGTCTTTCCTACATTCAAATTATCTCCCTTGGATAAAATTCTTCTCTCATCACCATTCTGACGATGATTGCTATTAGGACCAACACTTGAAGAAGCAACCGAGGTGATGATTCCCGTAGCTTGATTCAAATGACTGCTAAACAATTTCTTGATCCTGAAGGATCTATGCAAGCGCAATCTTCCCAGTTCCTTGATTATATGAAGGGCAAACCCGATCATACACAGTGAACCTTTACCCCATGGACACCCTGCATCTCAGTTTATCCCCAATGAATTTTGCTCACAATTTCACCAACCATCTTAATTTCTTTTACCAGCCTTTTTGCAGAATAACAAGCAATCTGAGAGCCCGACTATGACTTATAGTGGCCTTTAAAAAAAAAAAAAAAATCTTATGGGATTGAACTAGAAAGGGGGATGATTAAACCAGTGTCGGGTTCTTAGAAAGTTTCTAAAGGATAGAGAGAGAGACAGATAGATAACAGAAGATATAGGGTATTTTGACCTGGACAACTAAAAGGACTTTTGGGAAGGTGAGACAACCACGATCGCAGGGAAAATATGAAATCGATTGAGGATTTCTGTAGATGAACCTGATCTGATACTGGATCAGATCAGATATCATCGTAGAAAATTATCCCTTAAACATAGAAAGAAAAAAAATGGGTTGCACGAATGACGGAAGACAAAATAAATAGCCTGCTGGAATGTAAAATATGAAAACTCAGGGAACAATATGGGGAATTGCAATTGAGATATTATGAATGGTAGGAGACGACGTATATAATTGAAAACAAATGCAAGGCGTATCAGCAGAATGAAAGAAAATGTAAAATCTAAAATAATGTTGGGCTAATGCTATCCCATCACTTTTGCACAGGGATGTGTCGAGGTTGTTATAGGCAACTCGAACACTACCCATGGTGCGTCAATAAGGAAAACCAGGAAAATCGAAAACAACTTAGAGAAAATGAAAAAGAGAAAAGACACTTACCGTCGCTCTGATGGGGTAGGCTCTTCTCAATATATCCTGTCGGTTGTTGTGGAGCTCCTAAGCTTGAACGGAGAGAAGAGGCCAATAGGGGTCGGATCACGCCTTTATTGCTGTAACTTCAAATCAGAAAGGCTGAAGCCGATTGAACTCCTTCGGTTGAGGCAGAAGTAAATCAGAGAAAAAGGGAAAGGGAAGCTGTGGTGAAGGGGCGCCAGGGTGAAGATGGATTGTTGAAGGAGAAAGGAGAAGGTGTAGGGGTGGAAAACGGATACCAGAGAGAAGAGATTGAGAGAATGAGGAAAAATTGAGAGGAAGAAGAAGAAGAAGTCATGCGGGGGTGAAGAGCGATGCCCGTAGGGTTTACCTCTGCCCATTCTTAAAGAAGAGGACGAAGGTTCGGAAGGGATTCGGTTAGAGATCGACGGGAGGAAAGGGGGGCGATCGGTGGAAACAGAAGGTGGAGATGGAGAGAAGGAGCAGAGAAAGAGAAGGGCGATGAAGAAGGGCGCGGCCATCCTTTTTTTCGAGGTTTTCCCCAAGAGAAACCCTAAGAAGGTTTCTTTTGTAAAAAAAAAAAAAAAATTGGTTTTTCCAAAAAGAGGCTCCGTGTAAAAGATTTTTCATAAAACAGTTTTAAATTGATTTTTTTAGCAAAATTGATTTTAAAACGCTTAAACCCATTTGTTTTTCTCATAACTTTCCTAATTTTCTTGGTTTTTGTGTTATTTTCAATTTTTTTGTATTTTTAGAATAAAATCCTAAGATTTGCGAGAAAACAAAGGTTAAAACTAATTTTTTTAGTGTTTTTGCAAAAATATTTACAAAAGAGAATTTTTCTGAGAATTTTAAAGCCATTTTGAGAAAATTTCTTCAGAAATGAGTTAGGATCCGGGTTTTGAGGAAATATGGATTTAAAGCACCGGATTTGAACCTGAAAACGATTTTGAATGGATCAATATGGTTTTTAATCCAGAAAGTCTGAAGAATTTTGCTTTGATTTCTCAGAAGATGGAGTTAGGGGCAAAAGGGTCATTTTGCAAATCTTTGAAAAATTTGGGGTGTTCACACCACCTTGTTGTAACTGTAGGTTCATGCTGTTGTTGCAGGTTGCAGCTGAGCGTGGAGTGCACCAGCCGTGGTAGGGGTGTCGTCTGCCCCTCCATAGCCAGTCGTCCCTTCCCCCGTTGGCTCTCTTCTCCATTAAAGCACGCCATCTTCGAGGCATCTTCATCCAGCCGTTTCCCAGCATCTAGCAGCAAAGTAAAGCAGCCCGGCACCACCAAGGTCCGTTGTAGCATGAAGCCATGGCAAAGTCCACTCACCCAATACCCCTCCACTCATCGGATTGCCCTTGAGGTAAGGTCTTCTTTGTTTCTCTTCTTCTAGTTAAAACATAGATTGTGCGTGTGTTTTTGTGTTGCTGTTTTGTTTTCTTTTCTGTGTATGCTGTGTGTGTTTTGAGCGTGTCAAACTGTAGTGTAGACGTGAGTGCAGAAACCAGCACGTTAGGATTCGTGTGGTATTTCATCTTTAGGCGATTTTAGATGTTGCATATTTCAATGTCCATTATCTGTTTTTTGTTTGCTGATTGTCGTCCAGCTATTGTATATCTCTTTGTATATAGTAGGTTGAATCTACGTTGTAAGATTTGATGGTGTCGTTTAGCTTGTCTTTTGGAATATTGCTGAATTTCGATTTCTATAGGATTGTCTTAAACGATTGTAGCGTTTTATGCAGAGTATTAGCTTGATATATTAATTTAATTTAGTTAAGTTTCTGGGTAGATTTAAGTAGTTTGGATATTACATTAGGTTTTGTAGATTGATGAATTTTTTATTTTGAATAGCCGATTGTAGTGTAGGCCTATATTGCTTTTTCCATTTTTGATTCATGTACAGCATATTAGTAAGAGTAATATTTGTGTTAATGGTCTAAAAGTTCAGATTTAATCGTGTCTTAGTGTAGTTTAAATTAGATTTTTGATTCGTGTTATGATGTTAGTTAAATTTCATTTAGTAGCTATTGTCTTGTAGAATCGATGTAGTATTTTGTTTCATTGTATTTGTGTTTAACTTATGTATATAATAGCATATAGGTTAACGTTTGATACATGTAGACTAGATGTAGTCATGTATTAATTAGAGTATTTATCTTGAGTGACATTCGTTTTAGACAATTTAGAATTAATTTAGTATATTGAGTCTTATTTAGTATTTAACATAGTTAGTTAGTTCTAATTCATATTTTGCTTACTAGTAATATTCTTTGAGTTAATTGTATATGGATTAATGTAGTGAGGTTAGGGATAGATTATATTAGTTAAGTAAATGATCTTGCATGTTAGATAAGGGGTAGTTGAGTCATTATGATTGAAAATCGATTTTTGGTAGGAATGGACTCCAAATTCGTGAATCTCAGTAAGGAAAGCTTTGATTTTCATCCAGCCAAGTTGCAAAGGAATTATCTTTTTTATTGTGGAAATACTCTTGGAATTTCAAATGACTTTCTAAAAGAGCAAATCACGATTTTGGGAAAGGGCTTGATTGATAGATTTTCTTTTAATGAACACCTAAAAGCGTGTGGGACCCTCTAGCTGGACGTTTTTCTATTCTCAAGCTTTCCAATTGGATTCTTAATTCAATTATGGAGGATGATATTCTTGCCAAACTCGTGCTCATCATTCATCAACCCTATTTACTAATTTCTTGGTTTGACCTAGCATTGATTTAATATTAACTAAATTAGTAAGTTTTGAATTAACTTTAGATTTTAGAAATCGTGTATGACCATTTAGGTAGGTATTAATATTAATTTGCATTCCATATAGGAGTTAAATTAGATAGACTAAGTATTATTTTTAATTCTTTCCTCCATTTTTCGTTTAAGAGTAAGTAGTTTTTATTTATTAAGATAGTTTAGTCAATCTAGGGTGGCATGGACCCAAGTCAAAGCTCTACTCTAAAACCGCCCCCTAGCTAACCCTAGGTAGTTAATTGACCCTAACTAACCCTAGTTAATTCTAACCCTAGTTACATTAACATTAGGTTGTTGTTTGTGTTCTAGTAGGTGTTAGAGTTAATCGTTGAATAATTAGTTAGTTATATACTTTATCTTAGAGGGATTACATTAGGATTAATTAGATTCATTCACATAGATATTTTAATTAGAATTGTTTTTTAGTTTAGGATAGATTAGTCTTGGCGATTTGTTCAGAATAGATTGAGTATTAATTTGTTTAGTTCATTTATATGTTTTTCTAAGTAATTGAGTTGCTGTTATTTTTTATAGTTTAACAGTAGAATAGTAGTATTTAGGACTGTTTTAGTATATGATTTAATGCTATGGTGTCATTAGTGGATTTGTACAAGTGAATAGTGCACTGATTTCAAAACAAAAATTTTACCGTATCGTGAACTCATCATTTCATGTGCGAAATTGTAAAGTTTTCTCGGAATTTTTCTTCTATTCTCTTCATCAAGGTGTTCACTGTCATCAGACCAAAAATCAGCTCATTTCGAGTTGATTTGGTCTGACTTTTAAGCGTTTTCCAAAATCAGCTTTTTCGGGTTTTTCGGTTTCGGGACATGCGATTTCCAAATTTTTCCTGAATTTGAAACACTTATATCTGGAGTTCAAGAATGCATTTTTCAAATCCGTAAAGTCTGTCAAATTCTTGGATTTGTCAGGAATAGAACAAAAGAAATTTTGGGAAATTTGGAATTCGTTTGCCCCTTCAAATCCTCTGTTTGCGAAAAGTTGTCAGAATCCACTTTTGCACTATTTAGGGACAAAATAGTCATTTAGTTACTTGTTTGATTTAACGTAGTTTTTAGTATTTTCTAGCATGTAGTTAGTGAATTAACTGTAGTTAGACTAATTAGGATTGATTTGTGTAGTTAGTTTAGTTAGAAATTGTAGTTTTAGTTTTTTGTAATTGTTTAATTGTAGTTTAATTTATTTATTAGTTTAGAAATAATTAGAGTGTAGTTTAGAATTTAATTATGAATTGTTGCTGACTTTTTCTTTTCATTGTTGTAGGTTGATAAGTTAGAAACATATTTACAGGTGTATTTCCAATGCGAAGTGCAAATGCACGTGTGATGAAAAGAGAGAATAACCCCTGGCGATATAGAGAAGACTTAGCTACCTGTTTTAGTTTATTTTCATTTTAAAATTGTTAGTTATTTCGACTTGTAATATTAACATAGTTGTAAAACTCTGTGATATTAATAAATTGATGTTTTAGAGTTAATTCAGAATGTATCCCGTTCCCTGTGGATTCGACCCGTACTTGCCACATCTGTGGAAAGTCGGTTTTTATTATCTTTGATTGACGATTTTCCAAATGCCTTTATTGAAAAATAGTGTTTTAAAAATAACCTTTACAAAAGTACAACCACCTCATTCCTTCATGTCTCATTTATTGTTGATTTCCCACCTTTTACCTTATCACGTTTTATAATCTTCATCATACATGGCATGGGCATGTCTATAGTATTTTCACTGACTTAGAATAATAAGGGCCAAAAGTATATCCTCTATATATTTTACATGACATATTCCATCTGAGACCCAGTTGCTCAACCCCATGTAACCCGAACATTTTAAGTGTTTGCTTCAAATATTCATTGCATCAGTTATGATTTTCTTGGTGTTAATTTTATTTCAGTTTGAGCTATGTCCTTTTATTTGATTAAATCTTTATCGTTACCCTGTGTTACATTACGTAGAATAATTCGAGTATGCCTTGCCCATAACTGCCCTATATATATATCAGTCAATACAATCATCCAGTTCCTATGTATTCTGTGTGTTTTATATCATTTTTTTCGCCTTATAAAAACTTTGGATGGAATATCAGTTGAAACAAAGGTTTGGGTTGATATTTCTATTATAAATGTTCAGATCGCCCTTCATGTCTATGTGGTTACTTGTTCAAGAGTTGATAAATAGATATTTATGCTTCAGATCGTACTCATACCAGATTGCTTTATTTTCCAATTTCCCCTTTTTTTGGCGTTTCCATTTCTACTATCCAGTAGTGGCCATTATTCATATGTGAGAAGATTAATTTTATGGCATACAACATTATCTGTATCGTATAAACTAGTTGGTCATGCCGAGGTGCTCCGAATCTCAGAATCTTCTGTATACATATTTCTGATTCAACGATGGCTATATTATAGAATGGTTGCATATGGAACCTAAGTATGAAATTCTGTGTGAGATAAACCTGCTTCTCAGTCATCAGCTTATAATTATCAGTTAAAGGAAGCAGGTTCAACTCGGGTTTTTGTTTCACATTTGATGCCCTGTTAGGTTTATGCTGTTTAGAACATTCAAGGTCAAACTTACCATTTGACTGAATATATAGGATGAGGTCCAGATTTGTTAAGGCGTTTATTGTACTCTAGGTTCATTTACTGCACATATTTACTCAATTTTTTCTTTCTTTATGCCATGTTTTAACTCCTGTAGGTATATGTTTTCTGATCAACCTTCATCTTTACCTAATGGGAGTCAGTTAAATTTGTCCAACCCTTTAATTCCAAGCATTTGGTATTTGTAGCTTAGTTTCACTTAGCAGCTATTGGCGTTTATTATCTGTAATACTTCTAGTTAGATCTTATTCACTGATCTATCTCCTTCATCAGACATTTTAAGTGCATTTTCAATTCACTACATATTCATTAGGTCCTAACATACATATTGCATATTACCAACTCTCTCCTATAACCATTTTAATTTTAGTACTTTATGTGATTATGTATACTTACTCCCAGTCAGTGATCTATGACTGCCTATTTATATTTTGAGTTTTTTCTGATATAGCATTTGTTTCTTCATATGTTATGTATTTAGCATTGTATACACTGCATTTTATCATATAACATATGTTCTGCATCTTCCTCTGAAGTGGTTTAGTTTACTTTCATTTAACCTCTTACTTAAGGTATTCTGCATTTGAGGCCAAACTCCTTTCAATTTTGAAAACCCTTGTTAGTTCTTATCTCACCCATGCCTATACATTAATATTTTGATCCCTGCACTGATCCTCCAGCCACTACCTCCTGCATTTCACAATGCCCACCATCTGAATTCCCACAGCTTATCACTGTATAGGTCCATATACATATTGTCTGAGGTTTTTATGGTACATTAGTGTATATTTTTATAACATATGCACCCTAATTTTGGTATGTACATCTACATATACATTCTCTGCAGGTTGATACCTCTGCATACACATTAAAGCTTGATCATATATATCGCAGTTGCAGGAATGCATGTATTTTAGCCCCATATACATTTTCCATCTCAATAGGGCATGCCTTTACTTAGATGAACCTATATGTAACATCTTTGGCCTTCTCTCATAAAGTTTAGGCATTTGCATTTAGACTATTGCATACGCATTTCCCCCTCTAGAAGAAGCATAGTATGTAGGTCATATATATGTAATTTTCAGCTAGCTTAAACATTGCATCTAGGCATTTTCATAAACATTACATCATACTCTTGGTATTATATTTTCATTGATGTATGCATCTCTATTGTAATCTATGTATAATCATCAGTGCATTGGTGTTAACATAAGATTTCCAATTTCTCTTTTGTACGCTAACTCATATGTGTGCAGGAAGAGTCTGGAATATGTCAATTTTGTGGATTCTCCTCTTTCCTATTTTTTTGTCATTTTGCTTTATATCAACAATGTAACAATCAAATGTAATCTTGGAAAAATATTTACATTTGTTGCGTAGACTAGGGTACATATCATGTAGTTTTTTTTCTGTGATATCATGATTGTGGGATTCATGCATTTTATTTTGAAAATCACTATGGATGTACACAAATGGCACGTGCACCAACTCTTAGGGAGTTGATAAACTTGGTGAAGTCCATATTTATGACCGTAGTCGGAATATGGACGAGACCCAGATTCAGCATCTTTCTACTAGTCACACTGAGCCTACACTCTTAGGCTATCTTCCAAAAATTCACTGCATATCTTCAATATTTATAAAATATTTTAGAATTAACTAAGTAAGTTACAAGCATATTTACAGCCATAGTCGGAATATGTGGTAATATTACCTTAGTTTAATTTTAAAATTGCATATTTTCCTGAAAAGATGTTTTCATAAAAAGACATTCATTCATTCAGTATAGTTTGCATCATGAAATTACATGCATTCTTTATGCTTTTTCTCAAGAAAATTTCATTCTAGGGAAATCAATTCTTCAAGAGACTCTGAAAATTTTCAAAGTCAGATTTTCTCAAGTTATGTTTCCTGCGATCTTCTTGGAAAATATTCTTTTCTTAAAATTCATTTTCAATTATTCAAAAGAAGTCCTTCATCATTCTCTAACATTCAAAATCGATTTTCAAATATTTCAAGGCTAAGATTTTAAGAATTTCAATTTCCTGAGTTTTGATTTTCCTTCCCCAAAGAGTTCTCTTATGAATTTTCAATCATTTTCCAAAGAAAGCTTTCAAAGCTGGAGTTTTCCTGGCAAACATTTTCTCTTTCAATATTTATCTTTTCTCAAGAATTCTCTTCAATTTTCCAGGATTTTCTCACATCCTCGGAAACTTTCTTATGATTTTCAAATCCTTTTATTAGGGCTTCCTTGAGAAATCGATTTTCATTTTTTGCCTTAGAAACATTTTCCAACTTCAAAGCTTTTTCCAAGCATACATCATGTTTTCAAACTGCATTTTACAAAATTCCATATCACATGCCTGAATTCTCTGTGCATTTAGGATAGAACACGATTTTGATAATTTAGCAAAGTCAAGCACACATTTGGTCCTTGGTTCGATTACCCCTGTTAAAGGCGACAAGAATGGTCGAACCTCGTACCGACAGGTCGAGCCTTATCCTATGGATTTTCCCGCTATTAAAAAAAAATGGAGGCGAGTATTTCAAAAATAATTTTTAAATTTTGGTCAAGTTTGACTCGCAAGGTTGTTTCCCTTTTTTCCCGCAGAGAAGGGAAAAAATTTGTGATGATAACAGGTTTGGCGACCGTGATGGGACTGTCTTCGTCTGATCAATTAAGTGCTTGGCTTAGTTCAATTATCAAAATTGTATTCTCAAAATGTCAGTTCTTTTACTTTCTGATATCATGCAAACCTAGGAGCCTAGATTCTGACCTAGCTGACATTGACTGCATATAGACTAGGCATGGTTTGGTACGACCATATTGAGGAGATATTTTCATGCTCACATAGACTTAGGTCTAAATACAACTCTCCTCAATTTAGGATCTGAATGCAAACAATGTATACTTCCTCAAAAGTTTTCAAAAACCTGTCTCTCTAGGACTTAGAGCCTTCTATTTCTTGCATGTGATCATTTTTTTCAAACCCCTTTACCTATCTTTACCCAGTATTCACGTTGCTGGGCTCTCTTCTAGAACCCTAGTTTGGGACAGAGCCTCACAACTGGGCCACTTATTTGGGTTAACGCCCCCTACCACGTACTAAGGGCCACAGTCCGAAGTATATTAGTAGGCGCTCAAGGATGTTGGGAAACTTAAACTTAGATCTGGAGTTGAAATTATATGTCACGTACCTCGGATTTCGATTCGGGTATATCGGCATAACTAGATTAGACAAAGATGATCTGAACCTAGAGTTAGGATTAGGGTCCTACAACTGTTTTTCAAAGTGATGCATCTAGAGTCAACCTTTTAGGGAGTGTTGTATGTGCATAAATGTTTGTGCAGGATGTGATTGTTTGTATTATCGTTATTCCTCTCATATTTTCCCCCAAAATATTTTTTCAAATATCCATATTCTCATCTTTTTCTTTTATTTTCTCAAACCCTGGATGATTTTTCCAAACATCTAATTTCTTTCAAAACTCCAGGTGATTTTCCATTCTCCCGTTCTACAGGATCTCGAACTTTCAGCTGCATTTTCTATCCTGCCTGCAAATTTTTTAAAATCTTCTATATTCTTCCTAAGTCTAATTCCGAGTCTCTCTCTATTTTCAGTCTGATGGCATCCAGTCAAATCGACCTTATTTTTCCTGAAGGTCACATCTCCTATGAGGTGCGACAAGGTCGTCCTGAACATCGAGCTCTTAGCACCAAAACTTTCATTCCCCGGTGGTATTATTCATGGCTCAAAAGCTTTTCTCGCATGTTCCCAGACCATTTGAGCGAGTGTGGATTAGAAGTGTCGTCAGCAGTCAGAAAGCAGACCATCAATGACAACCTGATCCACGCAATGGCAGAGCGATGGAATCCACGGACATGTACCTTTTGGTTCCCGTGGGGAGAAATGACCATTTTAATGGATGAATTTTCAGAGATTATGGGATTGCCAAAACCAGCCGATCAACCAGAAGATCCGTTAGAGCATCAGTTTCTGATCAATGTCAAGGGTTTGGACCCCCGAGATTCCTTAGCTCGTATGACAGGCCGCCGATCTTGGCCCCTGATCCAGTTGGACGGAAATGAATACGTCAATCTGCTTGAGTTGTACCGTCAGTACGGGACCTTCGTCGAAGTCAGCTCACTATCAAGGACAGCTAGAGAAAGAATTCAGAATGCAATGGTTTTATGCACTGTAGGATTAACCCTCTTCCCATACAGACAAAACTACATGGATATCAGAATAATCCAACTCATGAGAAAATGGGGAAGTCGACAGACCAACCGTCTCTCTATAGCTATGGCAGCACTCGCTTTCCTGTATCGGGGTTTGACCCATTTTTCACTTGGAGAGTCTATTCTCGTCGAAGGTTGCATCTACGCGCTTCAATCCTGGTTCTTCCAGCATGTTCCAGCCCGAGCCAATTCTTTCAGATACAATGGCCAAGAACTCCTCTCAGTGGCGCAGTACTGGTCCATGATCGACAACATTTAGGAAGATGACATCGTGTGGGATTACTTTGATCGACAATTATCTCCTTTCAGATATACATATGCTTATGGCAAGCGGTTCAAATTGTTGGGACCATTCTTCTGCACTTACTATCAACCAGAGTGATGTGTTTGGCAGTTTTCCCAAAGACAGCAGTACATTGAAGCTTGACTACTATCAGAGGCTATGGCAGAATTCGATCTCACTTCTACACAATGGTCTAGGGCATATCACTCTGCCTGCTACAGCTGGGATTCCTTTGTTACTCTCAAATTCTTTCCTGATCCTAAAGTGTCTACCGACTATCATGAATGGTGGTAAATTGTTTGTCCTCCACCTCTTTGTCAAAATCAATAAAATCATATTTTTCTCTTGCCAATAAAATTTTCTCTCCCTTTCTCATGGTTTGGCAACCTCGCCTAGGTAACAAGGCACATTTTTCGTTGTTTATTTTTTATGACAACACAATTGTCGCAATCTCCATGATGACTCAATCCCTAGTAATGAGACACTTTTTTAATTTGTCTACCATATTTCCAACAAATATTTCTTCCAAGAAACAAATACCCTTAGAATCTAATCGGGTCTTTGTCCTGTAGAGAGCATCCGCATCATTTGATGGTTGAGACAAGATCAGGCAGAAAAACAACATCATCTCAGTACTCATCAGCTTCAAAAGAAGAGATGGACTCCCCGCGGTCAGTCAGGAGCCAGGACCAACAAGAGGACGATGGCATAGATTCGCAGATGTATGCCATGTTCTAGAAAATGATGAACAAAATGATGAGTGAACAGGCCGGGACCAGTTTAGAGAATATTCCATTTAGGCAGAAGTTCCACGGTCACAAGGCTAAGAAATCCATGAAGACTTCCAAGAAGCAAGTTCAGGCAGAAGAAATCTTAGATGAAACAAAATCAGTAGAAGACACCGATGAAGAATATGAAGTGCCCCCAACATTTCAGAAATATGGTCGGGAGCAAAGGGGTGCCCGCAAACTGAAAAGTCAAGTCAAAGAAGATCCACTGCAAGCACAGTTTAGGGAAATGACTAGAGTTGTCATAGATTTACAAGCTCGGGATAAGGGCAAGAAAGTCTTCACTAGCGAGGACTTCTATGATGGCCTAGAAGGGGATGACAATCTCAAAAACCTTCCCCAAAAATTCATCAAGTTTGATGGTTCTGGCGACCCCAAAGCACATCTTGCCATGTTCTTCGCTGAATGCTCTAAGTTCAAGAGGGACAACAGAGCACTATTTTTATGCTTCCCTCGCAGCTTGGAAGGAGTTGCAGCTAAATTGTATGCTGAGCATATCAATCCCATCGAGCTCAAGGAGTTCGATAAAGTTGTGAATTTGTTTATTGAACGCTTTCTGTTCAACACGGAGGCACTCCCAACATTAAGCCATCTCTGCAATCTAAGGCAGAATGAAAATGAAAAGGCAAGGGATTTCATTCATAGATGGAGGGCAGCTTGCAACAAAATGAGGGATCCCATAATCAGAGAGACATGCTTTATCCCTGATCCTCAACAATTTTTTGCAACCTTTGAGAGGATTAATCTCCATCGCACCATCCAAGACTTTCATTGAGCTGACTGAACGAGCCGAATGGCTCGAGCTAAGCGTGGAGAATGGAGTCTATGAGGGCTTCACATTTTCCAAGAATAACCACCAGGGTGAGCAGAAAAAGAAAACACATTTCACTTACTCTGCCAGCAACAACAACAATAACAGTCAAAATCATTACAAAGGGCAGAAGAAAGATTACTATTACGGTACAAAAAATTCAAAAAACAACAAAAGTGATCAGAAAGGGAAGCCTGCTCCCCAATACAATAAGCCCCCGCAGCAAGATCAAGGGCCAAAACTGTGAGAGAAGACTAAGCATGAAGGATGAAGCTACGATAGAAAATTCACTCCTCTCGACCAATCACTTGAAGATGTGCTCGAGTACATGTTGTCGAAGGAAATGATCAAATTGCCTAGACTGGCCGATCCCCCTGTGCCTATGGGGAAGTGGAAAGACCAAGAATCAGCCATTTCCTCCACACACCACAAGAATCTTTTGGTGGAAGGAGATGAAGAAGAAAAAATGGACATTCTCAATCAGCCATTTCCTCCACACACCACAACAGTAATATCCGAACAACCATTCCTACCTCAAGAACACATCAAGCAGTGTTCCTTTCAAGATCTCCAAGTTCAGCATCAGATGTTAGTGCTACGACAAGCAGCCTCAACCACCAAGAAGATGGACATAATTTCAGCATTTGGCAAGTTAAAAGTATCTGAAGAACCTATAAGGTCATCTCCTAAGAAATTAAAAGGAATTCCTGAATTTCTTAATCAGTTCATCAAACCCATGCCTGAAAAGAGAGAAATTTCAACTCAAAATCCACTAACTGCTTTGTCCAATGTTTCAATTTTGGACTTAGCTAAAAGTTCTTGCAAGCATCAACAAGTACTGGACGAACTACTGCAGAAAATTAAAGTCAAACTCAGTACCACGCCTGAGGACATGGCTCAGATTGTGAATTCAGCCATGACAAATGCGCCAATCACTTTCTCGGATGAGGATCTTCCAAAGCCTCAGTCTTTTCATAATAATGTCCTGTACATTGTTGTTCGAGCAAGGAGAATGACAGTACCCCATGTATTGGTTGATGGAGGCAGCAACCTCAATATATGTCCCAAAATGACAGCAAAGGCGCTAGGCATCAAGAGGAGGAGTACATTCCAGATCCTATCACAATATATGGATTCGACAACCATGGTCAAACGACAAAAGGAAAGATCTTCTTAGAAGTATTCATCAATTACTCAGTACATTTAGTTCTCTTTCATGTGGTTAATGTACCACCCACCTATAATCTGCTTCTTGGGAGACCCTGAATCCATAATACAAATGCGGTGCCTTTCACTCTTTACCAGTGTATAAAGTGGTCCAAAGGTGGGATGATCACAACGGTATTGGGAGAGGACCCAGAAGAAAGGCTGTCGCAGCCCATGATCCCTCGACCGACCTTCACAGCAGATAGCCCCAGCATCAGGAAAAGTGAAGAAATCAGTCTCGGAGAAAGTCTAGAAATACTCTAGACATCAGAGTCATCTCTGCACACTCTAGCCATGACTCGATGGAGAGGTCCTAAATTCTTCAAGATGGGAGGTCGGATCAACTACAACACTCTCAAAGATCATTCGTTGTTTCCTTAGTTCATGAAAGCAAGAAAGGGATTCAATTTACTTCTAAAGCATGGTTATCAACCCTTCAAAGGATTGGGTAAAAATGAAGACGGTCGCATCAAACCAATGATTCAAAAGCATTGTCCCCACAGAGCAGGACTAGGGTTTTCCAACGAAAGCCAACAAAAAAAGACTGTTTTTGTTAAGGGGGCACATTGAGAATCGTTTTTGTATTTCCTTTCTATTCCTTTCAAAATAAATGTCTCATTCTATCAATGTCTTTGATCAAAGTCAAAATCAATAAAATTTCAAGTTTCTTTGCCTATCTGGATGCCATATGTTTCCTTTCTCTCTATCTCCTAATTTTATAATTCCAGTGTCATTTTATGCATGATTCTTTTCAAATGTTGTTTGTCTTATGATGTGCGATTTTACCTGAATCAAATTTCTTATCCAAAATTTCAGAATGTCTTCCCGAGTGATTAAGAAGCTCATTCTCAATTTAAAGGCTTTCCAGAAATCGACAATAATTCACCAAGTCAAAGTGAGCACAAAAGATGGCGAAATTGCAAAGCAGCCAGATGAATATGCGGAATTCGATCAGTCTCTTCAAGAATTGCCAGAGTTCTCCTTAGTTCAGAAGCAAGACAAACCATCTACTCTAGTACAAGATCCGACTGAGGATGTCAATATCGGTTCAGAAGACAACCCCAAAATTCTCAAGATCGGAACCAGTCTGAGTCCAGAAGAAAAGGAAAGACTAACCAATTTTCTCAAGCAACATGAAGAAGTGTTTGCATGGACATATGAATATATGTCAGGTTTAGACCCAAAATTAGTCGAACACTGCCTCGTTTTAAAGCCAGATGCTAAGCCAATCAAGCAGAAGCTGAGGAAAATGTATCCCAGAATAGAACAACAAGTCAAAGAAGGACTCGAAGATCTGCTCAAAGCAAGATTCATTCGAACTATTGACTACCCAGATTGGTTATCCAATATTGTCGTTGTTCCAAAGAAAAGTGGCAAAGTGAGGATTTGCATAGACTTCAGAGACCTCAATAAAGCGACTCTGAAAGATGATTATCCACTTTCAAGCATTGATCTTCTAATCGACAACAGAGCAGGACATGCAATGTTCTCTTTTATGGATAGATATTCTGGCTATAATCAGATTAAGTTGGCCGCCCGCGATTAATAAAAACTTCCATTACTACGCCTTGGGGCACCTTTTGTTATACAGTCATGTCATTTGGGCTCAAGAATGCTAGAGAACATATCAACGTACGATGGTCATCATCTTTCACGATCAGATGCGCAAAATCATACATGCATATGTTGATGATATCCTCGTGAAATCCAAAGAGGAAGAAGATTACCTCGAATCCCTTGATCAAGTTTTTAAGCAACTCATTCTTTATAAGTTAAGACTTAACCCTCAAAAGTGTGTTTTTGGAGTCGAATCGGGCAAACTATTGAGTTTTCTGGTAAGCAAAAAGGGAATTGAAGTTGACCCATCCAAATCAAAGGCTATTATTGATATGCCACCCCCAACTAATCTCAAAGAATTGCGTAGCCTTCAGGGACACATGCAATCAATTCGACGATTTATTTCCAACTTGGCAATGAGATGCGAGCCTTTCAATCACTTGCTCAAAAAAGGAGTGAAGTTCGAATGTGGACCAGAATGTCAGCAATCATCCGATCGGATCAAGAAGTACCTCCTCAATCCTCCCATCCTGAAGCCGCCAGAATTGGGAAAACTCCTTTTGTTATACATCTCAGTTAATCAAGTCGTATGCGGCAGATTCTTGGTGCAATATAAAGAAGGCAGCTTGATAGAGCACGCCATTTATTATGTGAGTAAGACTTTCATAGACTATGAAAAGAAATACTCCCAAATAGAAAAAACCTGCCTAGCTCTGGTATGGATGTATCAGAAGCTAAGACACTACCTGCTGGCATCTGAAGTCAAAATCTTGTCTAAACTCAATCCACTCAAGTACATCCTAGAGCAACCTTTTCTTAGTGGACAGTCGCCAAATGGCAAGTCTTGCTAATGCAGTATGACTTAGAATATGTCTCCCAGCAATCAATCAAAGGTCAAGAAATTGCAGATCAATTGGCAGATTTTTCTTTGGCAGAAGAAGTGAAAGCCGAAGATGACTTCCCTGATGAGCAAATATGCAATATCCAGCAATCTCTAATCTGGAATTTATTTTTCGACAGTTCCAAGAATATGGCTGAAATAGGCATTGGGATCTTATTAATCACTCCTGAGAAAGAGATGATTCCATTTTCTCTCAAGTTAGATTTTCAATGCACCCAAAACATGGCCGAGTACGAAGCTCTAATTCAAGGTCTAAAGATTCTACTAGACTTCAATGTCAAGAGAGTGCATGCTTACGGGGACTCATTACTCATTGTCAATCAAGTCTGAGCCGAATGGCAAGTGAAAGATAAAAAGCTATTTCCTTATCAAAAAATTGTTTCAGCTCTTGTCAGCAAGTTTGAAGAATTTCAGCTCTTCCATATCAAGAGAGATTTTAATTAAATGGCTGATAGCCTAGCCAGCCTAGGCTCCATTATGACATTCAAAAATGAAGAATCTTGTCGCTCCTTTGAAATCGACAGTCTTGACCAACTTGCCTTCCTTCTAACAGAACAAATAAACCAAACTGAGCAAAAGAAGAAGCCTTGGTATTACAACATCAAGAACTTCATAGAAACTGATGAATTTTCTCCAAAACTCTCAAAGAAAGAGCAGCGAGCAATTCAGTGCATGTCTACCCGATATTTCATTCTGGCCAATGTCCTCTATCATCGTGGATTCAGTTCAGAGTATTCCAGATGCTTAGACGAAGACAAAGCCAAAGAAGTCATGCTAGAAGCACATGAAGGCATTTGTGGTGGCCATGTCGTCTACCAAACCCTTGTCAAGCAGATCATCAGAGCAGGTTATTATTGGAAGACTATGCAACAAGATTGTTACCATTTTGTGAAAAAGTGTGTTCAATGCCAGATACATGCACCCTTTATTCATGCGCCAGCAACATATTTGCAATATGTTGTTTCTCTATGGACGTTCTCTATGTGGGCCTTTGATGTCGTAGGTCCCATCACTCCTTCTGCTTCAAATGGCCACAAATACTTTTTTGCAGTAACAAAATATTTTACCAAGTGGGTAGAAGCTATCACCCTCCGCACAGTAGAAGGCCGACACATGGTCTATTTTATTCACAAGAGCATCCTTTGCCATTTCGGCATCCCACATGACATAATGTCAGATAATGACAGTCATTTCAAGAATGAAAGAATGAAGACATTTTGCTCAAAGTTCAAAATCCATCATCATTTCTCTGCTCCATACTATCCTCAAGGGAATGGTCAGCCAGAAGCTACCAACAAGATCTTAATTCGTATATTAGAGCGAACTGTAGAAATAGGTCGTGATTGGCATGAGAAGATCCACGATGCACTATGGGCCTGCCGGACCACTATTCACACTCCAACAAATGTTACTCCATCGGAATTGGTCTATGGAACAATAGTATTACCTCTGCATGTTCAGAAGCCCGCTTTAAAATTTGCATCACTTATAGAATTACCTCTTGATCAATACCAGCAGCAGCGACTGGTACAGCTAGACTTGCTCGACGAAAAAAGTCTAAAAGCAGCAGAACATGCTCAATCCTATCGCCAAAGAATAGCCAGACAATATGCAAAGTCTGTCATCGAAAGGAGATTCAAAGTCAATGATTTAGTACTTCGATCTGCAACCTATCTCAAGCATCATCCCGGCGGGAAATGGTTGCCAAATTGGGAAGGTCCCTATGTCGTCAAAGAAGCATTACCCCACAACTCATATCGGCTCATCAATGCCGATGAGGTAGAATTACCAGATCTCATTAATGCTCGACACTTGAAAAAGTTCTATACTTGAAGCATCTATTCTTCCTTTGTAATCTTTCTATTCTCTTCAATAAGGATCAAACTTTCCTTTCCCAGTTATACTAGGGCATTTTAAAAAAAAAAATTGTATGCAAGCAGGATAAGCAAATCCCCCATTTTGCGCACTTGTGCATCCATGTGCATCAATTTGCATTAATTTGTATTCAACTGCATTGATATCAATTTGGTCAGTATTGGGATTTCAACAAACAGTCTCATCACAATTCCTAATTGTTATTCAAAATTGAAAGACGATCATTAGCACTGAACCAAAATCCAGTGCTTGAACTGGTATTATTTCAAAATCCAGTGCTCAAACTGGTATTACTTCAAAATTCAGTGTTCAAACTGGTATATTTTCAAAGTCTAGTGCTCGAACTAGTACATTTTCAAAATCCAACTTTCAAGTTGGTTTATATTTTCCTTTAAAAATCCGAGTTCCCACTCGGGTTTTCCTTCAAATTATTTTTCCTTTGAAGATCCGAGTTCCGACTCGGGTTTTCCTTTAAATTATTTTTTCTTTGAAAATCCGAATTCCGACACGGGTTTTCCTTCAAACTAGTTTCCTTTAAACCGAGTTCCGACTCGAGTTCTTCATCAAAATTATTTTTTCTCTGAAAAATTGAGTTCCAACTCGAGTTTTCCTTCAAATTAGTTCTCCTTTGTTGATCCAGGTTCCGACTCGTGATCTCTTTACTTTATTCGAGCTCTGACCCGAGCTCTTCATTCTTTTTTGTTGATCCGGGTTCCGACTCGTGAGCTCTTTACTTTATTTGAGCTCTGACTCGAGCTCTTTATTCTTCTTTGTTGATCCAAGTCACTTCGATCCTCAGGATCAGTCAATTTTTCAAATTTGACCTTTTGTCCACCAGTTCCCAATTTAAATCTTCGGGTCAGTCAATTCTTCAATTTTGACCCTCGGGTCATTCAATTCTTCAATTTTGACCTCCGGGTCACCCAATTTTCAATTTTTACTTCCAATTACCAAATTCTCAATTTTGACCGTCAGGCCATCTAATTCTCAATTTTGACCTCCGGGTCACACAACTTCAACCTTTGGGTCAACCAATTCTCAATTTCGACCGTTAGGTCATCCAATTTCAAACCTTCGGGTTACCAATTCTATCTCAATCATTTTCAACCTACGGGTCACCTTTGCCAATCATAGTCATGTTCATTCCGACTATTGGCCCAATATCCAAATTTCAATTATTTTCTCTTGCGAGAGACCCTTTTAGGGAGAGTTTGAGGGATCTCATTCTTTTCGCATGCTATCCAATTCGTTCACCTAGCCCCTTTTGAGGGAGAGTTTAAAGGGACTCGCGTCTTCGTGAACCATTTGCAAAACAATTCCCAATTTCACACAAGAAACCCTTTTATAAGGAGAGCTTCGACGGAAGTTCGCTTTTCTTGTGGCCACCCCAATTTTCATACTAGGCCATTTTTTTTCGTCATGAAAGACCCTCTTTTCAGAGAGAGTGTGATGGACTTGTTCTTTCATGACCTAATTTACCAACCTCACTACTATCGGCCCCCTTTCCATAAGAGAAGCCTAATGTTAGGGAGCTTTGATGAAAGTTCAATTTCTCTTCGAAAGTTCATTTTGCAAACACCTCCTCTTCAGAAAAGAGAGGAGTAATTTTCATTTCCCATTCAGGTAAGGGCTAAGTCTAAGTCTTCTCCTTTGGGGAAAGGAGAGGATAATTTTCGTCACGGATCTGTTGAGTCGGACCTCAAATGCTCTCTTTCACCAAGGATTTCAAGAACATTTTGTCAATTTGTCAATCAATTACTGGTTGATTTCAAAATCTTTATTGCACAAATCTTTACCTTAGAGTACATTCAACATTACTTCCAAAAGGGAAAAGCTTTTGCGAAGAATGATTCAAAATTCAAATTCTTTCCATTGGCCAACCAAAATGATGAAGGATAAATCCTCGATATGACCAACAAAGAAAATTCAATGTTATTGCAAAGCCATAAATGATTTATATTGATCGCAGTTATGGCACATCTCTAAAGACTATTCTTGTAAAAATGAGGCAGTGAAAATATCCTGAGCGCTAGAAAAAGAGAGAATTTACCCAAGCCCTGTCTCCTTAAAATCACCTAAGCTGCAATTAAATATCTACAAAAAGGATCTCTCAATTGTCGTCAAGATGAAGGCAAATTATGCGAGTTAGATCCCCGGGGCCAAAGAAGATTTGAATCATCTCCAAGATGAAGAAGTTTGTGACGGATCCTTCCAGAGAAAGTCCAAAGCACTGTCGAGATGAAGACAGATGCGATGAACATCCCGACAATCCCTAAAAGATATTAAATTTCCGCAATCATCCAGAGATCTCCAACCCATGAGCCAACATCATCAACATAACCCTGAGGCAAAGAAGGATCGAAACATCTCCAAGTTGAAAGAGTTTGTGACGTACCCTTCCAAAAAGAGAAAAAGAGAGGGAAAAGAAAAAGAGAAAAAGTCAGGACATCTTCCATAATGAAGGATGATGTAATAAACTCCCTCGAAGCCTAAGAAAGCTCAAAAGAGTGCATAAAGATTATCATGAGAGAAGCATCTCAGGATATCAAACTGCCAAATCTATCAAGAATCTTCTTTAATTTTGTGAAATTCTATTATCAATATTCTTTCATCAATCGCTTTCATAATATTAAATTCTCTCTTTCTTGTCCATATCAAGGAAATTAATAGCTTCCTTGAAGAAGGTCAATCGCAAGCAATTTGGATTCCAAATCTTGATTCTATGAAGTCAATCCCGTTTGGAGGTAATACTTCAGGTAGAAAAGAAGGAATATTTTTGCAACAATGTGCATCATTTTCAAATACTTTAAATCAACAACAGAATTCTCAACATTTTGACAATATTTTCTAGCTATCTTGACGTGGAGTGAGAGCTTGATGTCTGTTTTGACATATCCTGATATCATTTTCATCCCTCTTTAGGACTTGATTACGGGAGTTTTCAAGATTCCTTCCCTTCTTTTTATAATCTGAGCGCCTAGGCTCTCAGATTCACACACTTTCCTGTGTCCCCACTATCCAACCACAGACAGTCAAATTTCGGTTCGAGATCGAACTACCAATCATTTTATCGCAAAAGGCAATTTCAAAAGCTATTTAGTCTTAGCAATGAGACGCCCAAGATCAATCCCTTTTCAAGCTTTAGGGACCCCATTTTTCCTTCCTTTTGCAAAACCCTTGTCGGATTTATTGTGCAAAATCTGAAGGTTTCATCATGGTTTCTTCTTACAAGGATTTCATCCGTTTTCCGCCCGATCAGGTTAAGGGTACAAACCTGAGCCTCATTTGATGAGCTATTTTATTTTCCGCCCAATCAGGATAAGGGTACAAACCTGAGCCTCATTTAATGAGGTATTCTGTTTTCCGCCCAATCAGGATAAGGGTACAAACATGAGCCTCGTTTAATGAGGTATTCTGTTTTCTGCTCAATCAGGTTAAGGGTACAAACCTGAGCCTCATTTGATGAGGTATTTCATTTTCCGCCCAATCAGGATAAGGGTACAAACCTGAGCCTCATTTAATGAGGTATTCCGTTTTTCGCCTAACCAGGATAAGGGTACAAACCTGAGCCTCATTTGATGAGGTATCCCGTTTTCCACCCAATCAGGATAAAGGTACAAACCTGAGTCTCATTTGATGAGATATTCCGTTTTCCACCCAATCAGGTTAAGGGTACAAACCTGAGCCTCATTTGATGAGGTATTTCATTTTTCGCTCAATCAGGATAAGGGTACAAACCTGAGCCTCATTTAATGAGGTATTCCATTTTTCGCTAAATCAAGATAAGGGTACAAACCTGAGCCTCATTTAATAAGGTATTCCGTTTTCCGCTCAATCAGGATAAGGGTACAAACATGAGCCTCATTTGATGAGGTATCCCATTTTCCACCCAATCAGGATAAGGGTACAAACATGATCCGCATTTGATGAGGTATTCCGTTTTCTGCCCAATCAGGTTAACGATACAAATCTGAGTCTCATTTCGATGAGATATTCCATTCCCCAATCAGGCAGAAGGTTAAACCTGAGACTCTTCCCTTGAGAGGCATTTTCTGTCCCATCTAGGTTAAGGGCAAAAAAAATTGAACTTCACCGCAATAGAGTGAATCTATTTCTCTTCGTTCTCTATTTTATATCTACCATCTTTACCAGGCTAATATCTCTATACCCAGTCAGATCCTTCTAAATGGGGCATTTTTTTTAGCCTAAATTTGGTGTGTTTTTCTTTGTCACTAAGCTCGGCCACAAGCCAGCTTAGTAGCAAAGAGGGGCATCGGTAAACACCCCAAATTTTCACTCACCTCCCCCGATAGCTCCACAAGTCATCATGATCTATCCTCTGAGATCATCAAGAGGGCAAAATGGTCATTTTCTGAGATGAGACCTTGCAGAAATTCATTCTCAATTCTCAAAATTTCTCTATTTAGGCTCAGAAATATCTTCAAACTGCAAAATTTTCAAAATCCTACTCTTGACAAGAAGCTAGAATTTCCAATTCCTGATTCAGAGCGGCATTTAATGAGACATGTCTTTGCATATCATCGCATGAGCATTTCATATCATTTCACTGCACAGCATGTCATTTCGAGATCGAGAATTCTTGATTTTCAAAATTATCAATCTAGATTTGAATTTTAACTCTTTCAAAATTGATTTCAAATCCCTGGGTTTTTCAAAATCGTCAGTTTCTCTCATCTTACGCCCCAGGACTCCAAATTCCAAAAAGTTTTCTCAGGAAAACAATCTGGATAGTTTTGATATTGATTTTTAAAATTTCGTCAGTTGGAAAGAAGGGGACACAACTTTAAATTTACATGATTTTATTTCAAACTTTTGCAAAAAGACTTTAAATTTCTTTACAAAAATCTCAGCATTCCTTTTTTTTAATATTTTTTTGCCCTGAAGGACCATCTTCCTTCTAAATTTTTGTAAATGTTACTTCATATTTTCTAACTAGCCTACTATTATAAAAATCCCAAAGAAATTTATTTATTTTGATTTTGCTTTTTATTTCAAATAAATGACGTGGGACCCGCCTTGAAGTGGCGTCACACTCAAATTCTAAGGTATCTCTCTTATTTCCAAGCGGGACCTACCCGGAGGTGGCACCAATTTATAAAACCCTCTCTTTAATTTTCAGTTTTATTTATTTTATAAAATAATCAGTGGGCCCATGCATAGGTGGCGCCTCACTAGAGCTCCCTGCAGAGAAAAGCAAATAAAATTTTGTTTCAAAAAGTTTTTTTTTCTGCTGAGGTGACACCACCTTAAAAAAAAAAAGGGAAACCTGTTTTATCCATTTTTTTTTGTTTTTACTTTTTCATTTTTTTAAAAAAAATAACCCCCAAATGGCCCCACCGTGAAGCCCTATCTACAAAAGGGGTTCACTTTACCAAAGTTGTAGGTAAATGAACCGAGATTTCTGAGCAAGCAAGTCGTCCCCTTCTTAAAGATTGACGAGTTTTCAAAAGTTTTTAAAAAATTGTTTGAAACATTTTCAATTCTTTTCTAAGAAATCAGTTGAAAAGCTTTTGAAAAGCTCAGTTTTTTAGGATAACGAAGGAGCGCAATCTTTAAAAGGTGCCCCTTTGATTGCCAAAGGGACCCCGATTTGAACTCCGACCTCTCCTTGTTATCGTCGCGAAATTTTTCCCCCGTCTTCCCTTCCTTGCGGAAGAGAGAAAGAGGAAAACGCTTTCGCGCTTCAAACTTTGACCGGATTTTGGAAATTGTTTTGAAATACTCGCCTCCGTTTTTTAAAATTGTGGGAAAATCCATGGGATGGGGCTCGACCTGTCGGTACGAGGTTCGACCGTTCCTGCCGCCTTTAACAGGGGTAATCGAACCAAGGACCAAAACTATGCTTGACTTAGTTAAATTATCGAAGTTATGTTCTATCCTAAATGCACAGAGAATTCAGGCATGTGCTATGAGATTTTGGAAAATGCCAGTTGGAAAACATGATGTATGCTTAGAAAATATTTGGAGTTGAAAAGAATCTCTCAGGAAAAAGATGAAAGTCAATTTCTCAGGAAACTCAGATAAAAAAAGGGGTTTTTGAAAACATGAGAAAGCTTATAAAGATGTGGAAAATTCAGAAATAGTTGAAAATCTTGGGAAAATGGAAGTGATTCTTGAGAAAAGATGGACTTTTTGAAAAGGGAAGCACTTCTTAGGAAAACTTGGACTTTGAGAGTTTTCTTAGGAAAATGATGGAAATTCATAGGAAAGCTCATTGGAGAAGGAAATTCAAAACTTGGGGAATCGAAATCCTGGGAATTTTACCTTTTTGAAATACTCGGAAATCGATTTTGGATCTTGAAGAAAGATTGGAAAACTCTTTTGAATATCTTAAGAAAATATCATTTTCCAGGGAAAACTGTGGAAACTTATCTTTGGAAAACCCATTTTAAAAAATCCTTAGAATTTCTTGAGAAATCGATTTCTTGAGAATGAAGTTTTCTTGAGAAAATCTTGAGAAAATCAATGATTCTATGATGCCAATGACATAAGTGAATGAATGCACTTTGAAAAGTTTTTCTAAGAGATTTGTTGGAAAAATATGCATTAAGTCAAGATAAATCCTTCACATATTCTGACTGTGGCCATGAATATGTTCAGAATTTAGTTGATTTGATGCACATGATTTTGAAAACTTTGGAAATATGATGTGCATTTTAAGATAGCCTAAGAGTGTAGGCTCAATGTGACTAGTAGAAAGATGACGGATCTGGGTCCCGTCCATATTCCGACTAGGGCCGTAAATATGGATCCCACCGAGTCCATCAACTCCCTAAGAGTTGGTGCACGTGCCATTCGTGAACATCCATAGTGCTTTTGAAATAAAATGCATGAATCATATAATCAGGATATTGCATAAATTCAAACTATATGACATGCATCCTAGTCTAAGCAGGAAATTAACTCTCTTATTCCAAAATTATTACATCACTAAATAAAGGAAATGAAAGAAATTTGCAGACTTCAGCTCCTTCTTTTGATTGTTCCTGCCAAACTTGAAATTGGGTTAGCTCAAATATGTGGGTTTTTCCAAGATTTTCCAATAATATTATGAAATTATTGGATTTAATTGGATATAAACCCTATTCTCGTGCTTCCTTGATATTTTGAAATGATGAAAATGCTAGAAATTCAGTGAAAAACAATTTGAAATTCGGAATTGAGGTTAAAATGACCAAAATACCCCTAAAATTAAAGTTACATCTTTAAAATCAGGGTTTTTTTGAAGGAAAACTTGGTAAAATTGAGATTTTGAAATTCAAATTGAATCAAATGATGATGAAATGCAGTAAGAGATATGATGACATGCTGCTAGACACATTAAGACAGTAAAATCAGAATTTGGTATTTTGCAATTTATCAAAAATAACGAATTTCGCTTGTTTTTCGCTTGGATCGGGGTCCTGCGGGACCCTGTTTTGGTATTATGGATGATCCGAACCTCAAATGGATTCCAAATTGCACCAAATTCGGTATTAAGCATCTAAACACTCTGATAAACAACCTAGAATGCTAAAAATCACGAAATGATATGATTTAAATGCTAAAATTCAAGGAAAGTCCTAAAATGATGGATTTTGCCTATGGATCCGAACCAAATGCAATGTTTAATATGATAACGCAAGATTTACACCATGGAAATTTCTGATATTTTGTAGACTGCTAAAAAAACCCGAAATGGAATATTTTTGGTTTTTACAGCCTTGGGATTTGAGCCATGGTGAGTTCAATAACAGAGATTTAGTTCTGACAGAGGTAAAAATCACACTAATCTGATGAAAAATGCTAAAGAAATACAAAACGGCCATGGAAATTTATGAAATTAATCAGAGTTATGCATGACATCTACATGAACAGATTTCATGTTTATGACTTCGGCATTTGATCAACGGAAACACAGATAAAAATATAACTATTTCTGCCTAAACTAACAGAACAGACAAATGTAGCAAAACAGGGGGCTGACAAGAAAAATCCAAAGCAGGGGTCAACACTGTTCTAAAAATTACAGGCTTTTAGATTCAAATAGAGGACATCGTTTACACCACTTTCATTTTTTACAGTTTCGGATTTTGAGCAACACACAAAGAGAAACCATAGCCCTAAGTCGATCCAAGATCTCAGAGGCCCAAATTAGGCTCTGACACTTGTACCGATATCTCAGATTTTTGTCAGACATTAAAAAAAATCATAAAAATCTGATAAAATCATATTGAAAACTAGACATTCTCCCGAGTTCAAAACATCTTTCGGATCGAAAATCGGATCTCCCATGAGGGATATCTCGATTTTACAAGTCGGAAAATGATTTTCAAAACGTATCCCGGGTAACAAAACCCGACTTGCGATTTTGAATGTTTACCGCAGTAAACAAATTCAAATGCCTCCGAATTTTTGGCAAAATTTCAGGGACACCTAAGGGAGAATTTCGTGATTTTTTTAGGATTTTTAATAAAAAACAAGTACATGAAATGACGTGTGGACTGACTGACAAAAACAGAGACCTACTGAAAATAAGCAGAATTGAAATAAAGGCTAAATTAATCCTAATTAATTCATGAAATATGCTAAATGAATGAAATAAAATGCAAATTAAACCTAGCTAACTATATGAATGTTAAAAATCATCAAGGAAGCATAATGAAACATTTTTATGTATGTCGTTTTATGAGAATAGCTCAATCCATCCCTCGGATGAGCTCTTTCTTCAAACGACTCCCGAATCGGATCATGGCATCAAATCAAGGGGAAAAGGAGTGTACCTTGCTTCGTTACGCAGCGTAGAAACTCTTGAAAGGGGCAGCTATCACGATCTTCCTTCGTCCTTCGCTCCGAGCTTCGGATGGTCCACCAAAATCGAGCTCTGTTGGAATCGAATTGGCCACAGCACTAGCTCTACTCCACCTTCTTCAATGCGCCAAAGGGGGCATGATTTCCAAAGTTCAAAATCTGATTCTAGGAAGGCTAGGTCAGATTTTCCAAGTTCACAAGAGCTAAAAAAATGATCCCTCTTTAGGCTGGGCGTGAACCCTTGTTTTTATAACTTTTCTGAAAATTTTTGAAATTCAAACAGGCTGGATCTGAGCACTCCATGTGGCGCCATCTCAGGGGGTGCCATCTGGGGGTTTGAAATTCGAATTTGGCTTTTGCAGGGAGCCCTCAGGTGGTGCCACCTCAAAAGGCTTATTCTGATTTTTTGAGAAAAATAAAAAATGGAAATTTTGTGGGTGAGACACCTCAGCAGGGGGAATTTGGAATTTTTCAAAAGTTTGCTTGATTCTCTCTGCAGGGAACTCCCAGAAGGCGCCACCTCAGAGGGTGCTCTCTTGGAGTTTGAAATTCAAATTCACTTTTTGTAGGGAGTCCTCAGGTGGCGCCACCTCATGGTGGGCTACCTTTATTAAAAATAAAATAAAAAATAAAAAATGGAGCCAAGTGGAGTCCTGGAATGGTGCCACCTCAAAAGGTGTTTGACACATGTCAGAAGGTCAGAGCAGTGGGCTCAGAAGGCGCCACCTCAGAGGAATTTGAATTTTGCTTTTTCTGGTGAAAGGAGATCTGGACATGTGGCAGTCCAGGATGGTTCCAAGTGTCAGCCTGCTGGAGAGGCTTTCTCAAATGGCGCCACCTCAAGGGGAAGTTTGAAATTCAAATGGAGGTTGGTCCTAGAGGAATGGAGGATGGACATGTGGCGCCACCTCAGGGTGGCTCCTACAATGCCATGTGGCAAGAGGGAGGAAAAATAGGGCAGTGACATGTGTCTCCTACTTTTCTAAAAAAAAGTAGGGAGAGGACATGTGTCCTCTACTTTTTCTGAAGGAATGAGAAGGAGACATGTGTCACCTTCTTTTCCTGAAAGAAGCAGAAGATGACACGTGGCAGAGGGATGAGAAGGAGGGAAGGGACATGTGGCGCTCTCATAGGCCATCTGGGAAATCAGAGCTCCGGATTTTCGCCACCTAGTGCCTTGTTTGAATTTTAAATGGTTTGCTTTTTCTGAAGAAGGCCAGTTGTGACATGTGTCTCCTACTTTTCTGAAAGAGGTAGGGAGAAGACATGTGTCCTCTACTTTTTCTGAAAGAAGCAGAGAATGACACGTGGCAGAGGGGAGAGAAGGTGGGCCAAGCCATGTGGCGCCATCTCAGACAGGATAAAAAAGGTAGGAGTTCTTGATTTTCGCCACCTATGAGGATTTTTGAATATTTGAATTCTAGCTTTTCTGAAGAAAGCAGAAAATGACACATGGCACTTGCCTTTTTCTGAGGAAATGAGGGCTTGCCATGTGTCCTCTGCAGGAGACACTCCAGATGGCGCCACCTCAGAGGAGACAAGCCTACCTTTTCTGTAGGAATTTAGGAGTGACACATGTCTCCTACTTTTCTGAGAAAAGTAGGAAGAGGACATGTGTCAGGCTACTTTTCTAGAAGGAAGGAGGGGTTGACACGTGTCCCCTGCAGGAGACACACTTCAAGTGGCGCCACCTCAGAGGAGACAAACTCCACTTTTTCTAGACAGGACAACCTATGACACTTGGCATCTTCTGGTAGTCTTTGAAATGACACATGGCGCAGGATGGATACTGACACATGCCAGACATGTGGCGGCTTCTTAAGGTAGCCCCCACACTGACACTTGGCAGAAGAGGGAGGGTGACATGTGGCACCGACTCTAGGTGAACCCTATGCTGACACATGGCATGTAAATGGGAGGAGAGAGAAAAGACAAGTGGCACCAATCCAGGGGACAAGGCTCCTATATTTTTGGGTTTTTCTCAAAATTCAAATTTTTTAAAAGGAAAGCTTGTGTGACACCACCTCAGTGTGGGTCCCACATTGCTTCTTTATTGAAATAAGGATAAAACCACAAAACCTCTTTTTGGAATTTTTATAAAATCTGGACTAATGGGCAAAACAGGAATTTTGGAAAGAGTTGGCCCTTGTAGGGCGATTTTGTAAAAGGAGGATATTTGAAATTGTAAAAAGGGCAAAATCTGAGGTGAAGTGACTGAAATCCATATTGAAAACTATCCAGATGGTTTTCCTGAGGAAATATTTTGAAATTCAGAGTCCTGGGGGTAAAATGGGAAAAATTGATAATTTTGAAGACCCAGGGTTTTGAAATCAATTTTGAAAAAAATAGTTAAAATTCGAATCTGGATTGAAAATTTTGAAATCAAGAGTTCTGGACCTCGAAATGACATGCTGTGCAGTGCAGTGATTTGAAATGCTCATGCAATGATATGCAATGTCATGTCTTATGAAATGCAATCTTGAATCAAGACTTTGGAGATGTCTGTCTCCTGTCAGGAGTAAAATCTTGAACATCTGAGATAAAAATAGAGAACATTTGAGAGTTGCAGATGAAATTTGGACTTTTGCAAGGTCCGAGCTCAGAAAATGACCATTTTGCCCTCCAGCGATTTCAGAGGCTGGATGATGATGTTTGGTGGAGATGTCGGGGAGGTGAGTGAAAATTTGGGGTGTTTACAGATGCCCCTCTTTGCTACTAAGCCGGCTCATGGCCGAGCTTAGTGGCAAAGAAAACACACCAAATTTGGGCTATACGAAAAAAATGCCCCAGTTAGAAGGATCTGACTAGGTGTAAAGAAATTAGCCCGAGGAAGATGGTAGATATGAAGCGAAGAATGAAGAGGAAAGATTTGGTCTATGAGAGCGAAGTTCAGGTTTTTGCCCTTAACCTGGATGGGACAGAAATACCTCGCATGGAGCGAAGCTCAGGTTTTTGACCCTTAACCTGATGGGACAGAAATACCTCGCATGGAACGAAGCTCAGGTTTTGACCCTTGACCTGATTGGGGAATGGAATATCTCATCGAAATGAGACTCAGGTTTGTACCCTTAACCTGATCGGGCGGAAAATGAAATACCTCTTTGATTGAGGCTTAGGTTTGTACCCTTATCCTGATCGGGCGGAAAATGAAATACCTCTTTGATTGAGGCTCAGGTTTGTACCCTTATCCTGATCGGGCGAAAAATGGAATACCTCTTTGATTGAGGCTCAGGTTTGTACCCTTATCCTGATCGGGCGGAAAATGAAATACCTCTTTGAGTGAGGCTCAGGTTTGTACCCTTATCCTGATCGGGTGGAAAATGAAATACTTCTTTGATTGAGGCTCAGGTTTGTACCCTTATCCTGATCGGGCGGAAGATGAAATACCTCTTTGATTGAGGCTCAGGTTTGTACCCTTATCCTGATCGGGCGGAAAATGGAATACCTCTTTGATCGAGGCTCAGGTTTGTACCCTTATCCTGATCGGGCGGAAGATGAAATACCTCTTTGAGTGAGGCTCAGGTTTGTACCCTTATCCTGATCGGGTGGAAAATGAAATACCTCTTTGATTGAGGCTCAGGTTTGTACCCTTATCCTGATCGGGCGGAAAATGGAATGGAATCCTCGAAGGAAGAGACCATGATGGAACCTTTGGATTTTGCACAATAAATCCAATAGGATTTTTGCAAAAGGAAGGAAAATGGGGTGCCTAAAGCTTGAAAAGGGATTGGTTTTGGGCGTCTCATTGCTGAGACTAAAATCAGCTTTTGAAATTGCCTTTTGCGGGAAATGATTGGTGGTTTGACCTCGAACCGAAATGGGACTGTCTATGGTGGGACAGTGGGGACACAGGGAAGTGTGCAAATTTGAGAGTTCATGCTCTCAAAGAAGGGAAGGAATCAAGTCCTTAGGAGGGATTTAAAATTGGTGTCAGGATGCATCGAAGACGGATATCGAGCTCTCACTTCATGTCAGGATAGCTAGAAAATATTGTCAAAATGTTGGAAATTTTACTGTTGATTCAAAATATTTGAAAATGTTGCACATTGTTGCAAAGATATTCCTTCTTTTCTACCTAAAGCATTACCTCCAAACAAAGTTCACTTTGTAGAATCGAGACTTGAAATCCAAATTGCTTGCAATTGACCTTCTTCAAGGAAGTTATCAATTTCCTTGATATGAGCAGGAAAGAGAATTTGATATTATGAAAGCAATTGATGAAAGAATATTGATAATAGAATTTCACAAAGTTAAAGAGGATTCTTGATAAATTTGGCAGTTTGATATCCTGGGAGCTTCTCTCTTGACAATCTTTCTGCACTCTTTTGGCTCTCTGGGTTTTTGCTACATTCTCCTTCATTTTGGAGATGTTCTGACTTTTTCTCTCTTTCTTTTTCCTCTCTTTCTCTCTTTTGGGAAGGATACGTCACAAACTCCTTCAACTTGGAGATGTTTCGATCCTTCTTGGATGATGGGTTTGGAGATCTTTGGGCGATAGCTGAAATTAAATATCTTTTAGGGATTGTCGAGAGGTTCATCGCATCTGCCTTCATCTCGACAGTGCTTTGGACTTTCCCTGGAAGGATCCGTCACAAACTCCGTCATCTTGGAGATGTTTCGAATCTTCTTTGGCCCCGGGGGTCTACTCGCCTAATTCGCCTTCATCTTGACGACAGGTGAGAGATCCCTTTTGCGGATATTTAATTGCAGCTTAGGTGATTCTGAGGAGACAGGGTTTGGGTGAATTCTCTCTTTTCTAGCACTCAGGATATTTCCACTGTCTCGTCCTTACAAGAATAGCCTTTAACGATGCGCCATTGACTGCGATCAATATCGATCATCTACGGCTTTTCGATAACCTTGAATCTTCTTTTCTGGCCATATCGAGGATTTATCCTTCATCCTTTTGGTTGGCCAATAGAAAGAATTTGAGTTTTGAATCTCTTTTCGCAAAAGCTTCACTCTTTTGGAAGCGATGCTGAATGTAAATTAAGATAGAGATTAGTGCAATAAAGATTCTTAAATCAACAAATAATTTGACAAATTGACAAAATTTTCTTGAAATCCTTAGTGAAAGTGAGTATTTTAAATCCGGCTCAACGCATCCGTGACAAAAATTCTCCTCTCTTTTTCCCCAAAAAGAGAGACTCAGGCTTAGCCCTTACCTGAATGGGAAATGGGAAATACTCCTCTCTTCCTTGAAGAGGAGGTGTTTGCAAAACGAACTTTCGAAGAGAAATTGAGCTTTCGTCAAAGCTCCCTAATATTAGGCTTCTCTTATGGAAAGGGGGCCGATAATAGTGAGGTCTGAAAATTGGGTCATGAAAGGAACAAGTCCATCACACTCTCCCTGCAAAGAGGGTCTTTCATGACGAAAAATGGCCTAGTATGAAATTGGGGGGTCACAAGAAAAACGAGTCTCCGTCGAGCCTCTCCCTTTGAAGGGTTCCTCGTGTGAAATTGGAAATTGTTTTGCAAACGGTTCACAAAGACGCGAGTCCCTTCAAACTCTCCCTAAAAGGGGCTAAGTGAACGAATTGGATAGCATGCGAAAAGAACGAGCTCCCTCGAACTCTCCCTAAAAAGGGTCTCTCGCAAGAGAAAATGATTGAAATTGAGATTGATTGACCCAAAGGTCGAAATTGGAAATTGGAAAATTGGTTGTTGGAGATTGAATGACCCGAAGGTCGAAATTGGATGACCTGATGGTCGAAATTGAGAATTGATTTGACCAAAAAGGTCAAAATTGAGAATTGATTGACCAAAAGGTCGAAATTGGGTGACCCGAAGGTCGAAATTTGGAAATTGATTTGACCAAAAAGGTCAAAATTGAGAATTGATTGACCAAAAGGTCGAAATTGGGTGACCCGAAGGTCGAAATTTGGAAATGAAGGTCAAAGATTGGAAATTGATTGACCCGAAGGTCGAAATTTGGAAATTGATTGACCCGAAGGTCGAAAATTGGAAATTGATTGACCCGAAGGTCGAAAATTGGAAATTGATTGACCCGAAGGTCGAAAATTGGAGTTTGATTGACCCGAAGGTCGAAAATTGGAAATTGATAGACCCGAAGGTCGAAATTGAGATTGGTAATTGAAATTGAGAATTGGAAATCGGGGGACCCAGAGGTCGAAATTGGAGAATTGCCTGATTTGAAGATTTAAATTGAAATTTGGAGGGCAAAATGTCAAACTTGAGCATTTGACAGACTTTGATGACTGAAATGACTTGGATCAATAAAAGAGAATGATGAGTTCGAGTCAGAGCTCGAATAAAATATAAAGATCACGAGTCGGAACCCGAATCAATAGAGGAAAATAGAAGGCTCGAATCAGAGCTCAAATAAGATAATGAGATCACGAGTCGGAACCCGGATCAACAAAGGAAAATGAAGGACTCGAATTAAAGCTTGGATAAGATAAAGAGATCTCGAGTCGGAACCCGGATCAACAAAAGAAATGAAGAACTCGATTCAGGGTTCGAGTAAGGTAATGAGATCACGAGTCGGAACCCGGATCAACAAAAGAGAATGACAAGCTCGAAAAGATCTCGAGTCGGATACCGGATCAACAAAGGAAAATGATTTGTTCGAGTCAAGGCTCGAGTAAAGTAGAGAGATCACGAGTCGGAACCCGGATCAATAAAGGAAAATGAAGAGTTCGAGTCAAGGCTCGAGTAAAGTAGAGAGATCACAAGTCGGAACCTGGATCAACAAAGGAAAATGATTTGTTCGAGTCAAGGCTCGAGTAAAGTAGAGAGATCACGAGTCGGAACCCGGATCAATAAAGGAAAATGAAGAGTTCGAGTCAAGGCTCGAGTAAAGTAGAGAGATCACAAGTCGGAACCCGGATCAACAAAGGAAAATGATTGGTTCGAGTCAAGGCTCGAATAAAGTAGAGAGATCACGAGTCGGAACCCGGATCAACAAAGGAAAATGAGGAGTTCGAGTCGAGGCTCGAATAAAGTAGAGAGATCACGAGTCGGAACCCGGATCAACAAAGGAAAATGAAGAATTCGAGTCAAGGCTCGAATAAGGTAGAGAGATCACGAGTCGGAACCCGGATCAACAAAGGAAAATGAAGAATTCGAGTCAAGGCTCGAATAAGGTAGAGAGATCACGAGTCGGAACCCGGATCAACAAAGGAAAATGAGGAGTTCGAGTCGAGGCTCGAATAAAGTAGAGAGATCACGAGTCGGAACCCGGATCAACAAAGGAAAATGAAGAATTCGAGTCAAGGCTCGAATAAGGTAGAGAGATCACGAGTCGGAACCCGGATCAACAAAGGAAAATGATTTGAATAAAAACCCGAGTCGGAACTCGGTTTTCCTAAAAGTTGAAAATGTGCCAGCTTGAATACTGGATTTTTGAAATAATACCAGTTCGAGTGCTGGGTTTTGGTTCAGTATTGGCGATGATCTTTGGATCATTAGGAATTGTGATGGGACTGTTTGTTGAAATCCCAATACCGACCGGATTGTTATTAATACAATTGAATGCAAATGAATATGAGTTGATGCATATGAATGCACAAGTGCATGAAATGAGGAATTTGTTTATCCTGCCTGCATATAGAATGCTTGAAAACAAATTTTCAAAAGGATGTCCCAGTGTAATGGGGGAGAGAGAATAATAACGAAACAGAACAACCACAAGAAGAATGTCATAATTAAATGAGAAAAGTTGATGATTTTATTGATGCCTAAAAAAGGATGATGACTTGAAAAAGGAAAACCACTAGGACTATATCGTCCTGATAAAATGAGAAGGCATTGGCATTGGCATTGTCATTCTTCAGAGTGATCTGGGAGAGGCTTGGTCAGGACTGCAACTCGTCCCTCCCTTTCTTCCGGCACCAAAAGCTCTTTATCGATGTAGTCCTGTACAATATTTTTTAGAACGAAGCAACGTTCAGTATCGTGCCCCATTGCCCGATGGAACTCGCAGAAACAATCTTTCCATTTCCCCATGGTGACGGGAGGATCCACAATCCTTGGAAGTTTGATCATATCCTTCGCGAGCAGATATCCAAGAATTTCTTCGATTGGCTCACCTAAAGGAGTAAACTCGCGATCATAACTCCAACCATCACGCTTTATCTTCTTTGGATTGTTGGATTTCTGTTGAATGCTGACTTCATTGACTTCTTTCTTGGTTAGGGCTACTGGATGTTCTTCTTCTCTGCCTTCAACAAAGAGGTTCTTATCAATACAGTCTTGTACAATATTTTTGAGGACAAAACAATGATCCGTGTCATGCCCTACTGCCCGATGGAATTTGCAAAACTGATTCTTGAACCTTCCCATGATGGTGGGAGGACTTGTGGCCTTTGGGAGCTTCACTAATCCCTTAATCAACATGTATTCAAGGACTTCGTCGAGTGGCTTGTCTATAGGAGTGAAATCTCGATCGCCGCTCCAGTTTCCGCGCTTTGGTTTTCCTTGATTTTTTTTCCTTTTGCTGAGGGCTGGATTGAAAAGGTCTATTCTGGATTCTAGAATACTTTCCTTTCAAATCTTTAGACTCTTCTAACTTGCTGCTTTGACTACCTCTGTTTTTGTTGTTGCTGGGTTTAGAACTGGTTGCCCTGTTGTGGTCTCCAATGATGCTCATAGGGATGGTGATCGATGCCCCTTCTTTAACAGGAACTTTTCCGAAATTGGCTTCAGCTTGCTCGGATAATATCTCAATCATCATTCTTTTGAACAACCGATATATGGCGGGATCAATCTCCTCCTTGATGGTCTGAGCTCCCTCTTTGACAGACTTTATGGAATCCATTTCTCACTCACTGTCTGTAACTAATGTGCTGAAGTAGCACGGACGGTCTTTGATCTTGTCAGGATCACACAACTATGCCAATGCCCTCTGCAGAACCACATGGGATGTTTAGCATGATGGAAAAAAAGAATTTTGAAACCAACACTCTTGAGGGAAAAACAAATGATGGAATTGGAAAGACATGTCAAAAATTTGGATAAAATTTAGAAGATATACTGGGAGATATGGAAAAGTTTTTGAAGCAAAATTTGAAATTTCAAAAATTTGCAGGCAGGATTGGAGTAAGGCTGGAAATCCGAGATCCAGTAGAACGAGAGAATGGAAAATCACCTGGAGTTTTGAAAGAAATGGGATATTTGAGAAAATCATCCAGGGTTTGAGAAAAAGACCTTGTGGAAAATAAGGATATTTGGAAAAAGACCTAATGAGTTGAAAAACATTGGGAAATGTAAAAATTTGAGGAAATCATACACATACAATCACATCCTGCACAAACATTTATGCACATTCAGCACTCCCTAAAAGGCTGACTCTAGATGCATCATTTTGAAAACAGCTGTAGGACCTTAATCCTAACTCTAAGTTCAGATCATCTTTGTCCGATCCAGTTATGCCGATATACTCGAATCGAAATCCGAGGTACGTGGCATAGAATTTCAACTCCGGTTCTAAGGTAAGGTTTTCCAACATCCTTGAGCGCCTACCGATATACTTCGGACTGTGGCCCGCGGTACGTGGTAGGGGGGTGTTAACCCAAATAGTTGGCCCAGTTGTGAGGCTCTGTCCCGAACTAGGGTTCTGGAAGAGAGCCCAGCAACGTGAAGACCGGGTAATGATAGGTAATGGAGATTTGAAAAAAATGATCACATGCAAGAAATAGAGGGCTCTAAGTCCTAGAGAGATAGATTTTGAAAATTTTGAAGAAGCATACATTGTTTGCATTCAGATCCTAAATTGAGGAGGATTGTATTTAGACCTAAGTCTATGTGAGCATGAAAATATCTCCTCAATATGGTCCTACCAAACCATGCCTAAGCTATATGCATTCAATGTCAGCTGGGTCAGAATCTAGGCTCCTAGGTTCGCATGATAGCAAAAGTAAAGAGCTGACATTTTGTGAACATAATTTCGATGATTGAACTAAGTCAAGCACTACTTTGACCAGACGAGGACAGGTCCCATCACGGTCGCCAAACCTGTTATCGTCGCGAAATTTTTCCCCCGTCTTCCCTTCCTTGCGGAAGAGAGAAAGAGGAAAACGCTTTCGCGCTTCAAACTTTGACCGGATTTTAGAAATTGTTTTGAAATACTCGCCTCCGTTTTTGAAAATTGTGGGAAAATCCATGGGATGGGGCTCGACCTGTCGGTACGAGGTTCGACCGTTCCTGCCGCCTTTAACAGGGGTAATCGAACCAAGGACCAAAACTATGCTTGACTTAGTTAAATTATCGAAGTTATGTTCTATCCTAAATGCACAGAGAATTCAGGCATGTGCTATGAGATTTTGGAAAATGCCAGTTGGAAAACATGATGTATGCTTAGAAAATATTTGGAGTTGAAAAGAATCTCTCAGGAAAAAGATGAAAGTCAATTTCTCAGGAAACTCAGATAAAAAAAGGGGTTTTTGAAAACATGAGAAAGCTTATAAAGATGTGGAAAATTCAGAAATAGTTGAAAATCTTGGGAAAATGGAAGTGATTCTTGAGAAAAGATGGACTTTTTGAAAAGGGAAGCACTTCTTAGGAAAACTTGGACTTTGAGAGTTTTCTTAGGAAAATGATGGAAATTCATAGGAAAGCTCATTGGAGAAGAAAATTCAAAACTTGGGGAATCGAAATCCTGGGAATTTTACCTTTTTGAAATACTCGGAAATCGATTTTGGATCTTGAAGAAAGATTGGAAAACTCTTTTGAATATCTTAAGAAAATATCATTTTCCAGGGAAAACTGTGGAAACTTATCTTTGGAAAACCCATTTTAAAAAATCCTTAGAATTTCTTGAGAAATCGATTTCTTGAGAATGAAGTTTTCTTGAGAAAATCTTGAGAAAATCAATGATTCTATGATGCCAATGACATAAGTGAATGAATGCACTTTGAAAAGTTTTTCTAAGAGATTTGTTGGAAAAATATGCATTAAGTCAAGATAAATCCTTCACATATTCTGACTGTGGCCATGAATATGTTCAGAATTTAGTTGATTTGATGCACATGATTTTGAAAACTTTGGAAATATGATGTGCATTTTAAGATAGCCTAAGAGTGTAGGCTCAATGTGACTAGTAGAAAGATGACGGATCTGGGTCCCGTCCATATTCCGACTAGGGCCGTAAATATGGATCCCACCGAGTCCATCAACTCCCTAAGAGTTGGTGCACGTACCATTCGTGAACATCCATAGTGCTTTTGAAATAAAATGCATGAATCATATAATCAGGATATTGCATAAATTCAAACTATATGACATGCATCCTAGTCTAAGCAGGAAATTAACTCTCTTATTCCAAAATTATTACATCACTAAATAAAGGAAATGAAAGAAATTTGCAGACTTCAGCTCCTTCTTTTGATTGTTCCTGCCAAACTTGAAATTGGGTTAGCTCAAATATGTGGGTTTTTCCAAGATTTTCCAATAATATTATGAAATTATTGGATTTAATTGGATATAAACCCTATTCTCGTGCTTCCTTGATATTTTGAAATGATGAAAATGCTAGAAATTCAGTGAAAAACAATTTGAAATTCGGAATTGAGGTTAAAATGACCAAAATACCCCTAAAATTAAAGTTACATCTTTAAAATCAGGGTTTTTTTGAAGGAAAACTTGGTAAAATTGAGATTTTGAAATTCAAATTGAATCAAATGATGATGAAATGCAGTAAGAGATATGATGACATGCTGCTAGACACATTAAGACAGTAAAATCAGAATTTGGTATTTTGCAATTTATCAAAAATAACGAATTTCGCTTGTTTTTCGCTTGGATCGGGGTCCTGCGGGACCCTGTTTTGGTATTATGGATGATCCGAACCTCAAATGGATTCCAAATTGCACCAAATTCGGTATTAAGCATCTAAACACTCTGATAAACAACCTAGAATGCTAAAAATCACGAAATGATATGATTTAAATGCTAAAATTCAAGGAAAGTCCTAAAATGATGGATTTTGCCTATGGATCCGAACCAAATGCAATGTTTAATATGATAACGCAAGATTTACACCATGGAAATTTCTGATATTTTGTAGACTGCTAAAAAAACCCGAAATGGAATATTTTTGGTTTTTACAGCCTTGGGATTTGAGCCATGGTGAGTTCAATAACAGAGATTTAGTTCTGACAGAGGTAAAAATCACACTAATCTGATGAAAAATGCTAAAGAAATACAAAACGGCCATGGAAATTTATGAAATTAATCAGAGTTATGCACGACATCTACATGAACAGATTTCATGTTTATGACTTCGGCATTTGATCAACGGAAACACAGATAAAAATATAACTATTTCTGCCTAAACTAACAGAACAGACAAATGTAGCAAAACAGGGGGCTGACAAGAAAAATCCAAAGCAGGGGTCAACACTGTTCTAAAAATTACAGGCTTTTAGATTCAAATAGAGGACATCTTGGACACCACTTTCACTTTTTACAGTTTCGGATTTTGAGCAACACACAAAGAGAAACCATAGCCCTAAGTCGATCCAAGATCTCAGAGGCCCAAATTAGGCTCTGACACGTGTACCGATATCTCGGATTTTTGTCAGACATTAAAAAAAATCAGAAAAATCTGATAAACTCATATTAAAAACTAGACATTCTCCCGAGTTCAAAACATCTTTCAGATCGAAAATCGGATCTCCCATGAGGGATACCTCGATTTTACAAGTCGGAAAATGATTTTCAAAACGTATCCCGGGTAACAAAACCCGACTTGCAATTTTGAATGTTTACCGCAGTAAACAAATTCAAATGCCTCCGAATTTTTGGCAAAATTTCAGGGACACCTAAGGGCGCATTCCGTGATTTTTTTAGGATTTTTAATAAAAAACAAATGCATGAAATGACGTGTGGACTGACTGACAAAAACAGAGACCTACTGAAAATAAGCAGAATTGAAATAAAGGCTAAATTAATCCTAATTAATTCATGAAATATGCTAAATGAATGAAATAAAATGCAAATTAAACCTAGCTAACTATATGAATGTTAAAAATCATCAAGGAAGCATAATGAAACATTTTTATGTATGTCGTTTTATGAGAATAGCTCAATCCATCCCTCGGATGAGCTCTTTCTTCAAACGACTCCCGAATCGGATCATGGCATCAAATCAAGGGGAAAAGGAGTGTACCTTGCTTCGTTACGCAGCGTAGAAACTCTTGAAAGGGGCAGCTATCACGATCTTCCTTCGTCCTTCGCTCCGAGCTTCGGATGGTCCACCAAAATCGAGCTCTGTTGGAATCGAATTGGCCACAGCACTAGCTCTACTCCACCTTCTTCAATGCGCCAAAGGGGGCACGATTTCCAAAGTTCAAAATCTGATTCTAGGAAGGCTAGGTCGGATTTTCCAAGTTCACAAGAGCTAAAAAAATGATCCCTCTTTAGGCTGGGCGTGAACCCTTGTTTTTATAACTTTTCTGAAAATTTTTGAAATTCAAACAGGCTGGATCTGAGCCCTCCATGTAGCGCCATCTCAGGGGGTGCCATCTGGGGGTTTGAAATTCGAATTTGGCTTTTGCAGGGAGCCCTCAGGTGGCGCCACCTCAAAAGGCTTATTCTGATTTTTTGAGAAAAAAAAAAATGGAAATTTTGTGGGTGAGACACCTCAGCAGGGGGAATTTGGAATTTTTCAAAAGTTTGCTTGATTCTCTCTGCAGGGAACTCCCAGAAGGCGCCACCTCAGAGGGTGCTCTCTTGGAGTTTGAAATTCAAATTCACTTTTTGTAGGGAGTCCTCAGGTGGCGCCACCTCATGGTGGGCTACCTTTATTAAAAATAAAATAAAAAATAAAAAATGGAGCCAAGTGGAGTCCTGGAATGGTGCCACCTCAAAAGGTGTTTGACACATGTCAGAAGGTCAGAGCAGTGGGCTCAGAAGGCGCCACCTCAGAGGAATTTGAATTTTGCTTTTTCTGGTGAAAGGAGATCTGGACATATGGCAGTCCAGGATGGTTCCAAGTGTCAGCCTGCTGGAGAGGCTTTCTCAAATGGCGCCACCTCAGGGGGAAGTTTGAAATTCAAATGGAGGTTGGTCCTGGAGGAATGGAGGATGGACATGTGGCGCCACCTCAGGGTGGCTCCTACAATGCCATGTGGCAAGAGGGAGGAAAAATAGGGCAGTGACATGTGTCTCCTACTTTTCTAAAAAAAAGTAGGGAGAGGACATGTGTCCTCTACTTTTTCTGAAGGAATGAGAAGGAGACATGTGTCACCTTCTTTTCCTGAAAGAAGCAGAAGATGACACGTGGCAGAGGGATGAGAAGGAGGGAAGGGACATGTGGCGCTCTCATAGGCCATCTGGGAAATCAGAGCTCCGGATTTTCGCCACCTAGTGCCTTGTTTGAATTTTAAATGGTTTGCTTTTTCTGAAGAAGGCCAGTTGTGACATGTGTCTCCTACTTTTCTGAAAGAGGTAGGGAGAAGACATGTGTCCTCTACTTTTTCTGAAAGAAGCAGAGAATGACACGTGGCAGAGGGGAGAGAAGGTGGGCCAAGCCATGTGGCGCCATCTCAGACAGGATAAAAAAGGTAGGAGTTCTTGATTTTCGCCACCTATGAGGATTTTTGAATATTTGAATTCTAGCTTTTCTGAAGAAAGCAGAAAATGACACATGGCACTTGCCTTTTTCTGAGGAAATGAGGGCTTGCCATGTGTCCTCTGCAGGAGACACTCCAGATGGCGCCACCTCAGAGGAGACAAGCCTACCTTTTCTGTAGGAATTTAGGAGTGACACATGTCTCCTACTTTTCTGAGAAAAGTAGGAAGAGGACATGTGTCAGGCTACTTTTCTAGAAGGAAGGAGGGGTTGACACGTGTCCCCTGCAGGAGACACACTTCAAGTGGCGCCACCTCAGAGGAGACAAACTCCACTTTTTCTAGACAGGACAACCTATGACACTTGGCATCTTCTGGTAGTCTTTGAAATGACACATGGCGCAGGATGGATACTGACACATGCCAGACATGTGGCGGCTTCTTAAGGTAGCCCCCACACTGACACTTGGCAGAAGAGGGAGGGTGACATGTGGCACCGACTCTAGGTGAACCCTATGCTGACACATGGCATGTAAATGGGAGGAGAGAGAAAAGACAAGTGGCACCAATCCAGGGGACAAGGCTCCTATATTTTTGGGTTTTTCTCAAAATTCAAATTTTTTAAAAGGAAAGCTTGTGTGACACCACCTCAGTGTGGGTCCCACATTGCTTCTTTATTGAAATAAGGATAAAACCACAAAACCTCTTTTTGGAATTTTTATAAAATCTGGACTAATGGGCAAAACAGGAATTTTGGAAAGAGTTGGCCCTTGTAGGGCGATTTTGTAAAAGGAGGATATTTGAAATTGTAAAAAGGGCAAAATCTAAGGTGAAGTGACTGAAATCCATATTGAAAACTATCCAGATGGTTTTCCTGAGGAAATATTTTGAAATTCAGAGTCCTGGGGGTAAAATGGGAAAAATTGATAATTTTGAAGACCCAGGGTTTTGAAATCAATTTTGAAAAAAATAGTTAAAATTCGAATCTGGATTGAAAATTTTGAAATCAAGAGTTCTGGACCTCGAAATGACATGCTGTGCAGTGCAGTGATTTGAAATGCTCATGCAATGATATGCAATGTCATGTCTTATGAAATGCAATCTTGAATCAAGACTTTGGAGATGTCTGTCTCCTGTCAGGAGTAAAATCTTGAACATCTGAGATAAAAATAGAGAACATTTGAGAGTTGCAGATGAAATTTGGACTTTTGCAAGGTCCGAGCTCAGAAAATGACCATTTTGCCCTCCAGCGATTTCAGAGGCTGGATGATGATGTTTGGTGGAGATGTCGGGGAGGTGAGTGAAAATTTGGGGTGTTTACAGATGCCCCTCTTTGCTACTAAGCCGGCTCATGGCCGAGCTTAGTGGCAAAGAAAACACACCAAATTTGGGCTATACGAAAAAAATGCCCCAGTTAGAAGGATCTGACTAGGTGTAAAGAAATTAGCCCGAGGAAGATGGTAGATATGAAGCGAAGAATGAAGAGGAAAGATTTGGTCTATGAGAGCGAAGTTCAGGTTTTTGCCCTTAACCTGGATGGGACAGAAATACCTCGCATGGAGCGAAGCTCAGGTTTTTGACCCTTAACCTGATGGGACAGAAATACCTCGCATGGAACGAAGCTCAGGTTTTGACCCTTGACCTGATTGGGGAATGGAATATCTCATCGAAATGAGACTCAGGTTTGTACCCTTAACCTGATCGGGCGGAAAATGAAATACCTCTTTGATTGAGGCTTAGGTTTGTACCCTTATCCTGATCGGGCGGAAAATGAAATACCTCTTTGATTGAGGCTCAGGTTTGTACCCTTATCCTGATCGGGCGAAAAATGGAATACCTCTTTGATTGAGGCTCAGGTTTGTACCCTTATCCTGATCGGGCGGAAAATGAAATACCTCTTTGAGTGAGGCTCAGGTTTGTACCCTTATCCTGATCGGGTGGAAAATGAAATACTTCTTTGATTGAGGCTCAGGTTTGTACCCTTATCCTGATCGGGCGGAAGATGAAATACCTCTTTGATTGAGGCTCAGGTTTGTACCCTTATCCTGATCGGGCGGAAAATGGAATACCTCTTTGATCGAGGCTCAGGTTTGTACCCTTATCCTGATCGGGCGGAAGATGAAATACCTCTTTGAGTGAGGCTCAGGTTTGTACCCTTATCCTGATCGGGTGGAAAATGAAATACCTCTTTGATTGAGGCTCAGGTTTGTACCCTTATCCTGATCGGGCGGAAAATGGAATGGAATCCTCGAAGGAAGAGACCATGATGGAACCTTTGGATTTTGCACAATAAATCCAATAGGATTTTTGCAAAAGGAAGGAAAATGGGGTGCCTAAAGCTTGAAAAGGGATTGGTTTTGGGCGTCTCATTGCTGAGACTAAAATCAGCTTTTGAAATTGCCTTTTGCGGGAAATGATTGGTGGTTTGACCTCGAACCGAAATGGGACTGTCTATGGTGGGACAGTGGGGACACAGGGAAGTGTGCAAATTTGAGAGTTCATGCTCTCAAAGAAGGGAAGGAATCAAGTCCTTAGGAGGGATTTAAAATTGGTGTCAGGATGCATCGAAGACGGATATCGAGCTCTCACTTCATGTCAGGATAGCTAGAAAATATTGTCAAAATGTTGGAAATTTTACTGTTGATTCAAAATATTTGAAAATGTTGCACATTGTTGCAAAGATATTCCTTCTTTTCTACCTAAAGCATTACCTCCAAACAAGGTTCACTTTGTAGAATCGAGACTTGAAATCCAAATTGCTTGCAATTGACCTTCTTCAAGGAAGTTATCAATTTCCTTGATATGAGCAGGAAAGAGAATTTGATATTATGAAAGCAATTGATGAAAGAATATTGATAATAGAATTTCACAAAGTTAAAGAGGATTCTTGATAAATTTGGCAGTTTGATATCCTGGGAGCTTCTCTCTTGACAATCTTTCTGCACTCTTTTGGCTCTCTGGGTTTTTGCTACATTCTCCTTCATTTTGGAGATGTTCTGACTTTTTCTCTCTTTCTTTTTCCTCTCTTTCTCTCTTTTGGGAAGGATACGTCACAAACTCCTTCAACTTGGAGATGTTTCGATCCTTCTTGGATGATGGGTTTGGAGATCTTTGGGCGATAGCTGAAATTAAATATCTTTTAGGGATTGTCGAGAGGTTCATCGCATCTGCCTTCATCTCGACAGTGCTTTGGACTTTCCCTGGAAGGATCCGTCACAAACTCCGTCATCTTGGAGATGTTTCGAATCTTCTTTGGCCCCGGGGGTCTACTCGCCTAATTCGCCTTCATCTTGACGACAGGTGAGAGATCCCTTTTGCGGATATTTAATTGCAGCTTAGGTGATTCTGAGGAGACAGGGTTTGGGTGAATTCTCTCTTTTCTAGCACTCAGGATATTTCCACTGTCTCGTCCTTACAAGAATAGCCTTTAACGATGCGCCATTGACTGCGATCAATATCGATCATCTACGGCTTTTCGATAACCTTGAATCTTCTTTTCTGGCCATATCGAGGATTTATCCTTCATCCTTTTGGTTGGCCAATAGAAAGAATTTGAGTTTTGAATCTCTTTTCGCAAAAGCTTCACTCTTTTGGAAGCGATGCTGAATGTAAATTAAGATAGAGATTAGTGCAATAAAGATTCTTAAATCAACAAATAATTTGACAAATTGACAAAATTTTCTTGAAATCCTTAGTGAAAGTGAGTATTTTAAATCCGGCTCAACGCATCCGTGACAAAAATTCTCCTCTCTTTTTCCCCAAAAAGAGAGACTCAGGCTTAGCCCTTACCTGAATGGGAAATGGGAAATACTCCTCTCTTCCTTGAAGAGGAGGTGTTTGCAAAACGAACTTTCGAAGAGAAATTGAGCTTTCGTCAAAGCTCCCTAATATTAGGCTTCTCTTATGGAAAGGGGGCCGATAATAGTGAGGTCTGAAAATTGGGTCATGAAAGGAACAAGTCCATCACACTCTCCCTGCAAAGAGGGTCTTTCATGACGAAAAATGGCCTAGTATGAAATTGGGGGGTCACAAGAAAAACGAGTCTCCGTCGAGCCTCTCCCTTTGAAGGGTTCCTCGTGTGAAATTGGAAATTGTTTTGCAAACGGTTCACAAAGACGCGAGTCCCTTCAAACTCTCCCTAAAAGGGGCTAAGTGAACGAATTGGATAGCATGCGAAAAGAACGAGCTCCCTCGAACTCTCCCTAAAAAGGGTCTCTCGCAAGAGAAAATGATTGAAATTGAGATTGATTGACCCAAAGGTCGAAATTGGAAATTGGAAAATTGGTTGTTGGAGATTGAATGACCCGAAGGTCGAAATTGGATGACCTGATGGTCGAAATTGAGAATTGATTTGACCAAAAAGGTCAAAATTGAGAATTGATTGACCAAAAGGTCGAAATTGGGTGACCCGAAGGTCGAAATTTGGAAATTGATTTGACCAAAAAGGTCAAAATTGAGAATTGATTGACCAAAAGGTCGAAATTGGGTGACCCGAAGGTCGAAATTTGGAAATGAAGGTCAAAGATTGGAAATTGATTGACCCGAAGGTCGAAATTTGGAAATTGATTGACCCGAAGGTCGAAAATTGGAAATTGATTGACCCGAAGGTCGAAAATTGGAAATTGATTGACCCGAAGGTCGAAAATTGGAGTTTGATTGACCCGAAGGTCGAAAATTGGAAATTGATAGACCCGAAGGTCGAAATTGAGATTGGTAATTGAAATTGAGAATTGGAAATCGGGGGACCCAGAGGTCGAAATTGGAGAATTGCCTGATTTGAAGATTTAAATTGAAATTTGGAGGGCAAAATGTCAAACTTGAGCATTTGACAGACTTTGATGACTGAAATGACTTGGATCAATAAAAGAGAATGATGAGTTCGAGTCAGAGCTCGAATAAAATATAAAGATCACGAGTCGGAACCCGAATCAATAGAGGAAAATAGAAGGCTCGAATCAGAGCTCAAATAAGATAATGAGATCACGAGTCGGAACCCGGATCAACAAAGGAAAATGAAGGACTCGAATTAAAGCTTGGATAAGATAAAGAGATCTCGAGTCGGAACCCGGATCAACAAAAGAAATGAAGAACTCGATTCAGGGTTCGAGTAAGGTAATGAGATCACGAGTCGGAACCCGGATCAACAAAAGAGAATGACAAGCTCGAAAAGATCTCGAGTCGGAACCCGGATCAACAAAGGAAAATGATTTGTTCGAGTCAAGGCTCGAGTAAAGTAGAGAGATCACGAGTCGGAACCCGGATCAATAAAGGAAAATGAAGAGTTCGAGTCAAGGCTCGAGTAAAGTAGAGAGATCACAAGTCGGAACCCGGATCAACAAAGGAAAATGATTTGTTCGAGTCAAGGCTCGAGTAAAGTAGAGAGATCACGAGTCGGAACCCGGATCAATAAAGGAAAATGAAGAGTTCGAGTCAAGGCTCGAGTAAAGTAGAGAGATCACAAGTCGGAACCCGGATCAACAAAGGAAAATGATTGGTTCGAGTCAAGGCTCGAATAAAGTAGAGAGATCACGAGTCGGAACCCGGATCAACAAAGGAAAATGAGGAGTTCGAGTCGAGGCTCGAATAAAGTAGAGAGATCACGAGTCGGAACCCGGATCAACAAAGGAAAATGAAGAATTCGAGTCAAGGCTCGAATAAGGTAGAGAGATCACGAGTCGGAACCCGGATCAACAAAGGAAAATGAAGAATTCGAGTCAAGGCTCGAATAAGGTAGAGAGATCACGAGTCGGAACCCGGATCAACAAAGGAAAATGAGGAGTTCGAGTCGAGGCTCGAATAAAGTAGAGAGATCACGAGTCGGAACCCGGATCAACAAAGGAAAATGAAGAATTCGAGTCAAGGCTCGAATAAGGTAGAGAGATCACGAGTCGGAACCCGGATCAACAAAGGAAAATGATTTGAATAAAAACCCGAGTCGGAACTCGGTTTTCCTAAAAGTTGAAAATGTGCCAGCTTGAATACTGGATTTTTGAAATAATACCAGTTCGAGTGCTGGGTTTTGGTTCAGTATTGGCGATGATCTTTGGATCATTAGGAATTGTGATGGGACTGTTTGTTGAAATCCCAATACCGACCGGATTGTTATTAATACAATTGAATGCAAATGAATATGAGTTGATGCATATGAATGCACAAGTGCATGAAATGAGGAATTTGTTTATCCTGCCTGCATATAGAATGCTTGAAAACAAATTTTCAAAAGGATGTCCCAGTGTAATGGGGGAGAGAGAATAATAACGAAACAGAACAACCACAAGAAGAATGTCATAATTAAATGAGAAAAGTTGATGATTTTATTGATGCCTAAAAAAGGATGATGACTTGAAAAAGGAAAACCACTAGGACTATATCGTCCTGATAAAATGAGAAGGCATTGGCATTGGCATTGTCATTCTTCAGAGTGATCTGGGAGAGGCTTGGTCAGGACTGCAACTCGTCCCTCCCTTTCTTCCGGCACCAAAAGCTCTTTATCGATGTAGTCCTGTACAATATTTTTTAGAACGAAGCAACGTTCAGTATCGTGCCCCATTGCCCGATGGAACTCGCAGAAACAATCTTTCCATTTCCCCATGGTGACGGGAGGATCCACAATCCTTGGAAGTTTGATCATATCCTTCGCGAGCAGATATCCAAGAATTTCTTCGATTGGCTCACCTAAAGGAGTAAACTCGCGATCATAACTCCAACCATCACGCTTTATCTTCTTTGGATTGTTGGATTTCTGTTGAATGCTGACTTCATTGACTTCTTTCTTGGTTAGGGCTACTGGATGTTCTTCTTCTCTGCCTTCAACAAAGAGGTTCTTATCAATACAGTCTTGTACAATATTTTTGAGGACAAAACAATGATCCGTGTCATGCCCTACTGCCCGATGGAATTTGCAAAACTGATTCTTGAACCTTCCCATGATGGTGGGAGGACTTGTGGCCTTTGGGAGCTTCACTAATCCCTTAATCAACATGTATTCAAGGACTTCGTCGAGTGGCTTGTCTATAGGAGTGAAATCTCGATCGCCGCTCCAGTTTCCGCGCTTTGGTTTTCCTTGATTTTTTTTCCTTTTGCTGAGGGCTGGATTGAAAAGGTCTATTCTGGATTCTAGAATACTTTCCTTTCAAATCTTTAGACTCTTCTAACTTGCTGCTTTGACTACCTCTGTTTTTTTTGTTGCTGGGTTTAGAACTGGTTGCCCTGTTGTGGTCTCCAATGATGCTCATAGGGATGGTGATCGATGCCCCTTCTTTAACAGGAACTTTTCCGAAATTGGCTTCAGCTTGCTCGGATAATATCTCAATCATCATTCTTTTGAACAACCGATATATGGCGGGATCAATCTCCTCCTTGATGGTCTGAGCTCCCTCTTTGACAGACTTTATGGAATCCATTTCTCACTCACTGTCTGTAACTAATGTGCTGAAGTAGCACGGACGGTCTTTGATCTTGTCAGGATCACACAACTATGCCAATGCCCTCTGCAGAACCACATGGGATGTTTAGCATGATGGAAAAAAAGAATTTTGAAACCAACACTCTTGAGGGAAAAACAAATGATGGAATTGGAAAGACATGTCAAAAATTTGGATAAAATTTAGAAGATATACTGGGAGATATGGAAAAGTTTTTGAAGCAAAATTTGAAATTTCAAAAATTTGCAGGCAGGATTGGAGTAAGGCTGGAAATCCGAGATCCAGTAGAACGAGAGAATGGAAAATCACCTGGAGTTTTGAAAGAAATGGGATATTTGAGAAAATCATCCAGGGTTTGAGAAAAAGACCTTGTGGAAAATAAGGATATTTGGAAAAAGACCTAATGAGTTGAAAAACATTGGGAAATGTAAAAATTTGAGGAAATCATACACATACAATCACATCCTGCACAAACATTTATGCACATTCAGCACTCCCTAAAAGGCTGACTCTAGATGCATCATTTTGAAAACAGCTGTAGGACCTTAATCCTAACTCTAAGTTCAGATCATCTTTGTCCGATCCAGTTATGCCGATATACTCGAATCGAAATCCGAGGTACGTGGCATAGAATTTCAACTCCGGTTCTAAGGTAAGGTTTTCCAACATCCTTGAGCGCCTACCGATATACTTCGGACTGTGGCCCGCGGTACGTGGTAGGGGGGTGTTAACCCAAATAGTTGGCCCAGTTGTGAGGCTCTGTCCCGAACTAGGGTTCTGGAAGAGAGCCCAGCAACGTGAAGACCGGGTAATGATAGGTAATGGAGATTTGAAAAAAATGATCACATGCAAGAAATAGAGGGCTCTAAGTCCTAGAGAGATAGATTTTGAAAATTTTGAAGAAGCATACATTGTTTGCATTCAGATCCTAAATTGAGGAGGATTGTATTTAGACCTAAGTCTATGTGAGCATGAAAATATCTCCTCAATATGGTCCTACCAAACCATGCCTAAGCTATATGCATTCAATGTCAGCTGGGTCAGAATCTAGGCTCCTAGGTTCGCATGATAGCAAAAGTAAAGAGCTGACATTTTGTGAACATAATTTCGATGATTGAACTAAGTCAAGCACTACTTTGACCAGACGAGGACAGGTCCCATCACGGTCGCCAAACCTGTTATCGTCGCGAAATTTTTCCCCCGTCTTCCCTTCCTTGCGGAATAGAGAAAGAGGAAAACGCTTTCGCGCTTCAAACTTTGACCGGATTTTGGAAATTGTTTTGAAATACTCGCCTCCGTTTTTTAAAATTGTGGGAAAATCCATGGGATGGGGCTCGACCTGTCGGTACGAGGTTCGACCGTTCCTGCCGCCTTTAACAGGGGTAATCGAACCAAGGACCAAAACTATGCTTGACTTAGTTAAATTATCGAAGTTATGTTCTATCCTAAATGCACAGAGAATTCAGGCATGTGCTATGAGATTTTGGAAAATGCCAGTTGGAAAACATGATGTATGCTTAGAAAATATTTGGAGTTGAAAAGAATCTCTCAGGAAAAAGATGAAAGTCAATTTCTCAGGAAACTCAGATAAAAAAAGGGGTTTTTGAAAACATGAGAAAGCTTATAAAGATGTGGAAAATTCAGAAATAGTTGAAAATCTTGGGAAAATGGAAGTGATTCTTGAGAAAAGATGGACTTTTTGAAAAGGGAAGCACTTCTTAGGAAAACTTGGACTTTGAGAGTTTTCTTAGGAAAATGATGGAAATTCATAGGAAAGCTCATTGGAGAAGGAAATTCAAAACTTGGGGAATCGAAATCCTGGGAATTTTACCTTTTTGAAATACTCGGAAATCGATTTTGGATCTTGAAGAAAGATTGGAAAACTCTTTTGAATATCTTAAGAAAATATCATTTTCCAGGGAAAACTGTGGAAACTTATCTTTGGAAAACCCATTTTAAAAAATCCTTAGAATTTCTTGAGAAATCGATTTCTTGAGAATGAAGTTTTCTTGAGAAAATCTTGAGAAAATCAATGATTCTATGATGCCAATGACATAAGTGAATGAATGCACTTTGAAAAGTTTTTCTAAGAGATTTGTTGGAAAAATATGCATTAAGTCAAGATAAATCCTTCACATATTCTGACTGTGGCCATGAATATGTTCAGAATTTAGTTGATTTGATGCACATGATTTTGAAAACTTTGGAAATATGATGTGCATTTTAAGATAGCCTAAGAGTGTAGGCTCAATGTGACTAGTAGAAAGATGACGGATCTGGGTCCCGTCCATATTCCGACTAGGGCCGTAAATATGGATCCCACCGAGTCCATCAACTCCCTAAGAGTTGGTGCACGTGCCATTCGTGAACATCCATAGTGCTTTTGAAATAAAATGCATGAATCATATAATCAGGATATTGCATAAATTCAAACTATATGACATGCATCCTAGTCTAAGCAGGAAATTAACTCTCTTATTCCAAAATTATTACATCACTAAATAAAGAAAATGAAAGAAATTTGCAGACTTCAGCTCCTTCTTTTGATTGTTCCTGCCAAACTTGAAATTGGGTTAGCTCAAATATGTGGGTTTTTCCAAGATTTTCCAATAATATTATGAAATTATTGGATTTAATTGGATATAAACCCTATTCTCGTGCTTCCTTGATATTTTGAAATGATGAAAATGCTAGAAATTCAGTGAAAAACAATTTGAAATTCGGAATTGAGGTTAAAATGACCAAAATACCCCTAAAATTAAAGTTACATCTTTAAAATCAGGGTTTTTTTGAAGGAAAACTTGGTAAAATTGAGATTTTGAAATTCAAATTGAATCAAATGATGATGAAATGCAGTAAGAGATATGATGACATGCTGCTAGACACATTAAGACAGTAAAATCAGAATTTGGTATTTTGCAATTTATCAAAAATAACGAATTTCGCTTGTTTTTCGCTTGGATCGGGGTCCTGCGGGACCCTGTTTTGGTATTATGGATGATCCGAACCTCAAATGGATTCCAAATTGCACCAAATTCGGTATTAAGCATCTAAACACTCTGATAAACAACCTAGAATGCTAAAAATCACGAAATGATATGATTTAAATGCTAAAATTCAAGGAAAGTCCTAAAATGATGGATTTTGCCTATGGATCCGAACCAAATGCAATGTTTAATATGATAACGCAAGATTTACACCATGGAAATTTCTGATATTTTGTAGACTGCTAAAAAAACCCGAAATGGAATATTTTTGGTTTTTACAGCCTTGGGATTTGAGCCATGGTGAGTTCAATAACAGAGATTTAGTTCTGACAGAGGTAAAAATCACACTAATCTGATGAAAAATGCTAAAGAAATACAAAACGGCCATGGAAATTTATGAAATTAATCAGAGTTATGCACGACATCTACATTAACAGATTTCATGTTTATGACTTCGGCATTTGATCAACGGAAACACAGATAAAAATATAACTATTTCTGCCTAAACTAACAGAACAGACAAATGTAGCAAAACAGGGGGCTGACAAGAAAAATTCAAAGTAGGGGTCAACGCTGTTCTAAAAATTACAGGCTTTTAGATTCAAATAGAGGACATCTTGGACACCACTTTCACTTTTTATAGTTTCGGATTTTGAGCAACACACAAAGAGAAACCATAGCCCTAAGTCGATCCAAGATCTCAGAGGCCCAAATTAGGCTCTGACACGTGTACCGATATCTCGGATTTTTGTCAGACATTAAAAAAAATCAGAAAAATCTGATAAAATCATATTAAAAACTAGACATTCTCCCGAGTTCAAAACATCTTTCGGATCGAAAATCGGATCTCCCATGAGGGATATCTCGATTTTACAAGTCGGAAAATGATTTTCAAAACGTATCCCGGGTAACAAAACCCGACTTGCGATTTTGAATGTTTACCGCAGTAAACAAATTCAAATGCCTCCGAATTTTTGGCAAAATTTCAGGTACACCTAAGGGCGCATTCCGTGATTTTTTTAGGATTTTTAATAAAAAACAAATGCATGAAATGACGTGTGGACTGACTGACAAAAACAGAGACCTACTGAAAATAAGCAGAATTGAAATAAAGGCTAAATTAATCCTAATTAATTCATGAAATATGCTAAATGAATGAAATAAAATGCAAATTAAACCTAGCTAACTATATGAATGTTAAAAATCATCAAGGAAGCATAATGAAACATTTTTATGTATGTCGTTTTATGATAATAGCTCAATCCATCCCTCGGATGAGCTCTTTCTTCAAACGACTCCCGAATCGGATCATGGCATCAAATCAAGGGGAAAAGGAGTGTACCTTGCTTCGTTACGCAGCGTAGAAACTCTTGAAAGGGGCAGCTATCACGATCTTCCTTCATCCTTCGCTCCGAGCTTCGGATGGTCCACCAAAATCGAGCTCTGTTGGAATCGAATTGGCCACAGCACTAGCTCTACTCCACCTTCTTCAATGCGCCAAAGGGGGCACGATTTCCAAAGTTCAAAATCTGATTCTAGGAAGGCTAGGTCGGATTTTCCAAGTTCACAAGAGCTAAAAAAATGATCCCTCTTTAGGCTGGGCGTGAACCCTTGTTTTTATAACTTTTCTGAAAATTTTTGAAATTCAAACAGGCTGGATCTGAGCCCTCCATGTGGCGCCATCTCAGGGTTTGAAATTCGAATTTGGCTTTTGCAGGGAGCCCTCAGGTGGCGCCACCTCAAAAGGCTTATTCTGATTTTTTGAGAAAAATAAAAAATGGAAATTTTGTGGGTGAGACACCTCAGCAGGGGGAATTTGGAATTTTTCAAAAGTTTGCTTGATTCTCTCTGCAGGGAACTCCCAGAAGGCGCCACCTCAGAGGGTGCTCTCTTGGAGTTTGAAATTCAAATTCACTTTTTGTAGGGAGTCCTCAGGTGGCGCCACCTCATGGTGGGCTACCTTTATTAAAAATAAAATAAAAAATAAAAAATGGAGCCAAGTGGAGTCCTGGAATGGTGCCACCTCAAAAGGTGTTTGACACATGTCAGAAGGTCAGAGCAGTGGGCTCAGAAGGCGCCACCTCAGAGGAATTTGAATTTTGCTTTTTCTGGTGAAAGGAGATCTGGACATGTGGCAGTCCAGGATGGTTCCAAGTGTCAGCCTGCTGGAGAGGCTTTCTCAAATGGCGCCACCTCAGGGGGAAGTTTGAAATTCAAATGGAGGTTGGTCCTGGAGGAATGGAGGATGGACATGTGGCGCCACCTCAGGGTGGCTCCTACAATGCCATGTGGCAAGAGGGAGGAAAAATAGGGCAGTGACATGTGTCTCCTACTTTTCTAAAAAAAAGTAGGGAGAGGACATGTGTCCTCTACTTTTTCTGAAGGAATGAGAAGGAGACATGTGTCACCTTCTTTTCCTGAAAGAAGCAGAAGATGACACGTGGCAGAGGGATGAGAAGGAGGGAAGGGACATGTGGCGCTCTCATAGGCCATCTGGGAAATCAGAGCTCCGGATTTTCGCCACCTAGTGCCTTGTTTGAATTTTAAATGGTTTGCTTTTTCTGAAGAAGGCCAGTTGTGACATGTGTCTCCTACTTTTTTGAAAGAGGTAGGGAGAAGACATGTGTCCTCTACTTTTTCTGAAAGAAGCAGAGAATGACACGTGGCAGAGGGGAGAGAAGGTGGGCCAAGCCATGTGGCGCCATCTCAGACAGGATAAAAAAGGTAGGAGTTCTTGATTTTCGCCACCTATGAGGATTTTTGAATATTTGAATTCTAGCTTTTCTGAAGAAAGCAGAAAATGACACATGGCACTTGCCTTTTTCTGAGGAAATGAGGGCTTGCCATGTGTCCTCTGCAGGAGACACTCCAGATGGCGCCACCTCAGAGGAGACAAGCCTACCTTTTCTGTAGGAATTTAGGAGTGACACATGTCTCCTACTTTTCTGAGAAAAGTAGGAAGAGGACATGTGTCAGGCTACTTTTCTAGAAGGAAGGAGGGGTTGACACGTGTCCCCTGCAGGAGACACACTTCAAGTGGCGCCACCTCAGAGGAGACAAACTCCACTTTTTCTAGACAGGACAACCTATGACACTTGGCATCTTCTGGTAGTCTTTGAAATGACACATGGCGCAGGATGGATACTGACACATGCCAGACATGTGGCGGCTTCTTAAGGTAGCCCCCACACTGACACTTGGCAAAAGAGGGAGGGTGACATGTGGCACCGACTCTAGGTGAACCCTATGCTGACACATGGCATGTAAATGGGAGGAGAGAGAAAAGACAAGTGGCACCAATCCAGGGGACAAGGCTCCTATATTTTTGGGTTTTTCTCAAAATTCAAATTTTTTAAAAGGAAAGCTTGTGTGACACCACCTCAGTGTGGGTCCCACATTGCTTCTTTATTGAAATAAGGATAAAACCACAAAACCTCTTTTTAGAATTTTTATAAAATCTGGACTAATGGGCAAAACAGGAATTTTGGAAAGAGTTGGCCCTTGTAGGGCGATTTTGTAAAAGGAGGATATTTGAAATTGTAAAAAGGGCAAAATCTGAGGTGAAGTGACTGAAATCCATATTGAAAACTATCCAGATGGTTTTCCTGAGGAAATATTTTGAAATTCAGAGTCCTGGGGGTAAAATGGGAAAAATTGATAATTTTGAAGACCCAGGGTTTTGAAATCAATTTTGAAAAAAATAGTTAAAATTCGAATCTGGATTGAAAATTTTGAAATCAAGAGTTCTGGACCTCGAAATGACATGCTGTGCAGTGCAGTGATTTGAAATGCTCATGCAATGATATGCAATGTCATGTCTTATGAAATGCAATCTTGAATCAAGACTTTGGAGATGTCTGTCTCCTGTCAGGAGTAAAATCTTGAACATCTGAGATAAAAATAGAGAACATTTGAGAGTTGCAGATGAAATTTGGACTTTTGCAAGGTCCGAGCTCAGAAAATGACCATTTTGCCCTCCAGCGATTTCAGAGGCTGGATGATGATGTTTGGTGGAGATGTCGGGGAGGTGAGTGAAAATTTGGGGTGTTTACACTCCTATCTTTCGAACTCCCCTGTTTCCCCCAGTGTTTTGGAGACTTTCTTTGCAAAACCCTCAATCGGACACCCATTCCCTCTCAATCTCTCTTCCCCTTTTACTTTCCCTCTTTCCCCTTCCTATAGCACAATTCCCCTTTTCCATCATAGTGGGTTTCTTCCATCTTCCTTCAAGAGGACATTCAAAGAGAAATCGAGGAATCCATCCTCGATCCTCTCTCTGATTATCTTCCCTCCATTTGCTCTCCTCTTTAATCTCAGCTCACGATTTCATATTTAGAGATCCTTGATAAGTTTCGACTTTCCACGGCCTTCAACCGAGCAGTCCAAGAAGGTTGATCTGATCAGGGGAGTGTGCCAGAGGATCAACATCCAAGGGGCATCCAGTTCAAGTAATTAGGTCAGAAATCATTTTATATGGGTAATTTATGTGAATTAAGCATCATTATTACGACATTTGCATTATAAACCCATTACATTCGTTAATGCGATTTACATTCATGGGTGTTCATGCATTGAGGATCGAGGATGCCTCTCAATGGCATCATCGATCCCTCAAAAGGTGGGTTTTAGCTGCATTTGGGCCTGATTTGTTTTCAAAATTATAAGCCCTATGAAACTATATTTGCTTTTCCGTCCAAGGTTTTCAGAATCATATCCATGCCATCCTCCATTGCATACCACCGATTTCATTAAATTAAAATGTTTTGTATTTATTACAAGTAATATCGGTCTTATTCAATCTTTGTACATGCAAAGAATGAAATCTCATATGACATCATTTGTTCTTCCTTTGTTTTCATATAGTTTTCTCTATTTAACAGTGACACTGCCCATCTTTTCTGCATCTAGGTATATCTACATGATTCTTTTGTTTTTGGTTAGACATCTGCATCAAACAAGGTCCTAAAGGACTCATCGTACAGTAAAAGGCTGCCAATAAACTAGGCACATCTTAGTCATCCATATAATTTCCTTCTTTACAGCAGCTTGTTAACCCTGTTTTCAATAGTTTTGAACCTCATTCCTTTATATCTCATTTACTGTTGATTTCCCACCTTTTACCTTATCACGTTTTATAATCTTCATCATACATGGCGTGGGCATGTCTATAGTATTTTCACCGACTTAGAATAATAAGGGCCAAAAGTATATCCTCTATATATTTTACATAACGTATTCCATCTGAGACCCGGTTGCTCAACCCCATGTAACCCGTACATTTTAAGTGTTTGCTTCAAATATTCATTGCATCAGTTATGATTTTCTTGGTGTTAATTTTATTTCAGTTTGAGCTATGTCCTTTTATTTGATTAAATCTTTATCGTTACCCTATGTTACATTACGTAGAATAATTCGAGTATGCCTTGCCCATAACTGCCCTATATATATATATCAGTCAATACAATCATCCAGTTCCTATGTATTCTATGTGTTTTATATCATTTTTTTTTTGCCTTAATAAAACTTTGGATGGAATATCAGTTGAAACAGAGGTTTGGGTTGATATTTCGGTTATAAATGTTTAGATCGCCCTTCATGTCTATGTGGTTACTTGTTCAAGAGTTGATAAATAGATATTTATGCTTCAGATCATACTCATACCAGATTGCTTTATTTTCCAATTTCCCCTTTTTTTTGGCGTTTCCATTTCTACTGTCCAGTAGTGTCCATTATTCATATGTGAGAAGATTATTTTTGTGGCATACAACATTATCTGTATCGTATAAATTAGTTGGTCATGCTGAGGTGCTCTGAATCTCAGAATCTTCTGTATACATATTTCTGATTCAACGATGGATATATTAAAGAATGGTTGCATATGGAACCTAAGTATGAAATTTTGTGTGAGATAAACCTGCTTCTCAGTCATCAGCTTATAATTATCAGTTAAAGGAAGCAGGTTCAACTCGGGTTTTTGTTTCACATTTGATGCCCTGTTAGGTTTATGTTGTTTAGAACATTCAAGGTCAAACTTACCATTTGACTGAATATATAGGATGAGGTCCAGATTTGTTAAGGCGTTCATTGTACTGTGGGTTCATTTACTGCACATATTTACTGAATTTTTTTTTTCTTTATGCCATGTTCTAACTCCTGTAGGTATATGTTTTCTGATCAACCTTCATCTTTACCTAATGGGAGTCAGTTAAATTTGTCCAGCCCTTTAATTCCAAGCATTTGGTATTTGTAGCTTAGTTTCACTTAGCAGCTATTGGCTTTTATTATCTGTAATACTTCTAGTTAGATCTTATTCACTGATCTATCTCCTTTATCAGACATTTTAAGTGCATTTTCCATTCACTACATATTCATTAGGTCCTAACATACATATTGCATATTACCAACTCTCTCCTGTAACCATTTCAATTTCAGTACTTTATGTCATTATGTATACTTACTCCCAGTTGCCTATCTATATTTTGAGTTTTTTTTTATATAGCATTTGTTTCTTCATATGTTATGTATTTAGCATTGTATACACTGCATTTTATCATATAACATTTGTTCTGTATCTTCCTCTGAAGTGGTTTAGTTTACTTTCATTTAACCTCTTACTTTAGGTATTCTGCATTTGAGGCCAAACTCCTTTCAATTTTGAAAACCCTTGTTAGTTCTTATCTCAACCATGCCTATACATTAATATTTTGATCCCTCCACTGATCCCCCAGCCACTACCTCCTGCATTTCACAATGCCCACCATCTGAATTCCCACAGCTTATCACTGTACAGGTCCATATGTATATTGTCTGAGGTTTTTATGGTACATTAGTGTATATTTTTATAACATATGCACCCTAATTTTGGTATGTACATCTACATATACATTCTCTGCAGGTTGATACCTCTGCATACACATTAAAGCTTGATCATATATATCACAGTTGCAGGAATCCATGTATTTTAGCCCCATATACATTTTCCATCTCAATAGGGCATGCCTTTACTTAGATGAACCTATATGTAACCTCTTTGGCCTTCTCTCATAAAGTTTAGGCATTTGCATTTAGACTATTGCATATGCATTTCCCCCTCTAGAAGAAGCATAGTATGTAGGTCATATATATGTAATTTTCAGCTAGCTTAAACATTGCATCTAGGCATTTTCATAAACATTGCATCATACTATTGGTATTATATTTTCATTGATGTATGCATCTCTATTGTAATCTATGTATAATCATCGGTGCATTGGCGTTAACATAAGATTTCCAATTTCTCTTTTGTACGCTAACTCATATGTGTGCAGGAAGAGTCCGGAATATGTCAATTTTGTGGATTCTCCTCTTTCCTATTTTTCTGTCATTTTGCTTTATATCAACAATGTAACAATCAAATGTAATCTTGGAATAAGATTTAAATTTGTTGCCTGGACTAGGGTACATATCATGTAGTTTTTTTTCTGCAATATCATGATTGTGTGATTCATGCATTTTATTTTGAAAATCACTATGGATGTACCCGAATGGCACGTGAACCAACTCTTAGGGAGTTGATGAACTCGGTGGAGTCTATATTTACGGCCCTAGTCGGAATATGGACGAGACCCAGATTCAACATCTTTCTACTAGTCACACCGAGCCTACACTCTTAGGCTATCTTCCAAAAATTCACTGCATATCTTCAATATTTACAAAATATTTTAGAATTAACTAAGTAAATTACAAGCATATTTATGGCCATAGTCGGAATATGTGGTAATATTACCTTAGTTTAATTTTAAAATTGCATATTTTTCTGAAAAGTTGTTTTCATAAAAAGACATTCATTCATTCAGTATAGTTTGCATCATGAAATTACATGCATTCCTTATGCTTTTTATCAAGAAAATTTCATTCTAAGGAAATCAATTCTTCAAGAGACTAAAAATTTTCAAAGTTAGATTTTCTCAAGTTATGTTTCCTGCGATCTTCTTGGAAAATATTCTTTTCTTAAAATTCATTTTCAATTATTCAAAAGGAGTCTTTCATCATTCTTAAACATTCAAAATTGATTTTCAAATATTTCAAGGCTAAGATTTTTAGAATTTCAATTTACTGAGTTTTGATTTTCCTTCCCCAAAGAGTTCTCCTATGATTTTTCAATCATTTTCTAAAGAAAGTTTTCAAAGTTGGAGTTTTCCTGGCAAACATTTTCTCTTTCAATATTTATCTTTTCTTAAGAATTCTCTCCATTTTTCGAGGATTTTCTCACATCCTCAGAAACTTATGATTTTCAAATCCTTTTATTAGGGCTTCCTTGAGAAATCGATTTTCATCTTTTGCCTTATAAACATTTTCGAACTTCAAAGCATTTTCCAAGCATACATCATGTTTTCAAACTGCATTTTACAAAATTTCATAGCACATGTCTGAATTCTCTGTGCATTTAAGATAGAACACGATTTTGATAATTTAGCTTAGTCAAGCACACATTTGGTCCTTGGTTCGATTACCCCTGTTAAAGGCGGCAAGAACGGTCTGACCTCGTACCGACAGGTCGAGCCCCATTCTGTGGATTTTCCCACTATTAAAAAAAATGGAGGCGAGTATTTCAAAAATAATTTTCAAATTCTGGTCAAGTTTGACTCGCAAGGTCGTTTCCTTTCTCTCTCGCAGGGAGGGGAAAAATTTTGCGATGATAACACTTATTCATCTGCTTCCCTCGCAGTCTGGAAGGAGTAGCAGCCAGGTGGTATGCAGACCACATCAACCCTATCAAACTACGAGAGTTCAATAAGGTAGTAAATCTTTTAATTGAGCGCTTCATGTTTAATGTTGAAGCCTCACCGACTCTCAATCATCTGTACAATTTAAAGCAGAATGAGAATGAGAGAGCAGGAGAGTTCATCCACAAGTGGAGAAGCACCTGTAACAGAATGAAGGTTCCCATCTCAGAGGAACATGTGCTGCAAATAATCCTCAATAACTTTTCCCAGCCTCTGCGGAATCTCATCTCTACGTCTCCTGCAAAATCATTCATTAAGTTGATTGAGAGGGTTGAGTGGCTCGAAACTGGGCTAAATAATGGCCTTTACGAAGGTTACCCGTTCGTCTAAGGTAACTCTGAGCAGAAAAAGAAGGCACATGTTACGTATTCCATAGATTTTCAAGCAACAGCAGCAGTTCTGGCAGCAAGAAGAATCGCAACAAGAACTCAAGAAGCTCTGAAAGAACGAACTCTGCAGCCCAGAAGGGAAAGTTCATCAAGTCGTTGCCTATTCAGCCAGTGCCACAGCCTGAAGTAAAACAACAACTAAAGCCAAAGCACGATGGCTGGAGTTATGACAGAGAATTCACAGCTCTAGAGCAATCCCGGGAAGATATCCTGGAATATATGCTGTCAAAATGTCTGGTCAAACTCCCTAAAGTGGTAGATCCTCCAGTTGCTATGGGTAAATAAATAGAAAAATTTTGCAAGTTCCACAGGACTGTAGGACATGACACAGAGCATTATTTTGTCCTCAAGAATATCATCCAAGACTGTATTGATAAGAATCTATTGATCGAGGATGAGGACGAAGAATAACCTGAAATCCTGTCAAAACTTTTTCCCAAACATTCAGCTTCAGTAATTTCAGAGCAAACAGTTTTTCATCAAGGCAACATCCAGCCGTGTTCCATTCAGGACATCCAGGACCAACATCAGGTCCTCGTGTTGCGTCAGGCACAGTCTTCCACCAAGAGGGTGGATATCACATCATTTTTCAATAACCAAAGGTCAGTTGATGAGCCAACAAAGGTGACGGTAGAAGTTGCCAAGCAGATTCCCAGGATTCTGAAGCGCTTTATCAAGTCAGCTTCAAAGAAGGGTGAAACTTCAGGATCGGTTCAGAAGCCTATCACGGCGCTGTCAAACATCTCCATCCTGGATTTAACTCATGCTTCTCCTGAGCACCAACAAGTACTAGATGATCTGCTGTGAAAGATCAAGGTCAAGCCATGCACGACTTCGCAGGACATGGCTCAGATAGTTAATCAAGCGATGACCAACGCACCAATAACCTTTTCAGATGAGGATTTGCCAAAACCTCATTCATTTCATAATAGTGCTCTCTATATAGTGGTGCGGACCAGGGGCATGACTGTCCCACATGTGCTTGTTGATGGATGCAGCAGCCTCAATATCTGTCCGAAGATGACAGCTAGGGCCTTGGGCCTCAAAGAAGAAGAATATACCACAGATCCGATAACGATTTACGGTTTTGACAACCACGGGCAGACAGCCAAGGGGAAGATTTTTCTTGAAATTTTCATCAACTATTCGATACATACCGTGTTATTCTATGTGGTGAACGTGCCACCCACATACAATCTTCTATTGGGACGTACTTGGATTTACAATGCCAATGTTTTTCCTTCTACCCTTCACCAGTGCATCAAATGGTCGAAAGGGGTCATGATCACCATAGTCTTAGGGGAAGATCTAGAAGAGAGACTCCCACAGCCTATGATTCCTCGCCCTAGTTTCACTGCGGTCATCTCGAGTATCCGGGAAGTGGACAAAATTAGTCTAAGTGACAGTCTGGATATGCTGAAGCTAAAGGAAGTCCAGCCAACAGAGAATGTCACAGTAGTGGTCCAGTGGCAGGGACCTCATTTCTATAAGATTGGAGGATGCCTCGACTGCGCTTCTCTCAAAGATCACCCTCTTTTTTTCTCAATTTTCAAAAGCCAAGAAAGGGTTCGATCTTCTGATGAAGCATGGATACCAGCCCTTCAGGGGTCTTGGTAAGAATAAGGACGGCATTCTAGAACCAATCATCCCCACCCAACATGTTACTGGTACAGGATTGGGATTCACTGGTCAGTCATCCGGCAGGAGAACTACCTTCGTCAAGGGGGCAGAATGAAGAGGATGATGCCATTGTTTTCTATTTTCTCTCTCTTTTTGTCATCTTGTAGGGACAACTCTGTCCCAGTTTTTCTTTCTTCATCAAAACATATGTAAATATCAAAGTTGCCTATCAATGAAATTTTGATCTTTTAACTTCACATCTTGGCATATATCATTCTTTCTTTATATTTTGTCTACGTCAACATTCTTTGTTTCTATACAAAAGGCTATTTTTAGAATCTCTTACTTTTTCTCAAAAGCCTTCTTTGCGTTTTCAGGATTTTCAAATCATGGCTCCTAAATTTCTCAAAAGGCTCGTTATCAATCCCAATTTTTTTCAAAATAATTCCAAACCGGCCAGGATCTGCAAGGCAAAGGCAGGGGTAGGAGTCAGCAAGATGGCAGAGTAGATTGAAGAGCTAGTAGAATTTGATTCAACGATTCAAGAGTTGCCAATATTCAAATGCAAGATGAGCCATCGCCGTTGGTTCAGGATCCTATAGAGGATGTCAATATCGGTTTAGAAGATGACCCGAAAAACCTCAAGATTGACTCTAGCTTAAGTTCAAGTGAGAAGGAAAGGCTCATCCATTTTCTCAAACAACATCAAGAAGTCTAGCATCGTCTTGTGCTGAAGACGGACTGCAAACCAGTCAAGCAAAAACTCAGAAAAATGGATCCCCGAGTGGCACCACAAGTTAAAGAAGGACTTGAGGAGTTGTTAAAGGTAGGATTCATCCAGACTAATGATTATCCAGAATGGTTGGCGAACATCATAGCGATTCCCAAAAAGAATGGCAAAGTCTGAATCTGCATCGATTTCAGGGATCTAAACATGGCTACCCCAAAAGATGATTATCCACTTCCTAATATCGATCTTTTGATCGACAGCACGGTGGGCCATGTCATGTTTTCCTTTATGGATGGATACTCAGGCTACAACCAGATCAAATTGGTCGCTCGTGACCAATCAAAAGCTTCTTTTACCATGCCTTGGGGTACTTTTTGCTATACAGTCATGCCATTTGGGCTCAAAAATGCTGTGGCAACCTATCAGAGAGCAATGACAGTTATTTTTCATGACCAGACACACAAGAATATGGATGTCTATGTGGATGACATTCTGGTTAAGTCCAAAGAATGAGAGGATCATCTTGACGCTCTCGGCCAAGTCTTTGAAAGACTCATTCTCTACAAGTTAAGACTCAATCTGCAGAAGTGCATCTTCGAAGTCAAGTCAGGCAAACTGCTTGGCTTTATGATGAGCAAGAAAGGCATAGAGGTGGATCCAGCTAAGGCAAAAGCAATCATAGACATGCCGCCTCCAACCAATCTCAGAGAACTGAGGAGCCTTCAAGGGCGCATTCAGTCTATTTGGCGCTTCATCTTCAATTTTGCCATGAGATGCGAGCCCTTCAATCACTTTTTGAGAAAAGAAGTGAAATTTGAATGGGGACCAAAATGTCAACTCTCGTTTGAGCGCATTAAGCAGTATCTCCTCAATCCACCGGTTCTGAAGCCACCAGAACTTGAAAAACCACTTCTCTTGTATATTTCCGTCAACCAGAATGCTTATGGCGGATTTCTTGCACAGTATGAGGAAGGCAGTCGGATAGAGCATGTCATCTACTACGTGAGCAAGACTTTTATCGACTATGAAAAGAGATATTCTCAGATGAAAGAGACATGTCTAGCCTTGGTGTGGATGTGTCAAAAGCTGAGGCATTATCTGTTGGCGTCAGAAATCAAAATTTTGTCAAGGCTCAATCCTCTCAAGTACATCCTTGAGCAGCCTTTCCTTACTGGACGGATTGCGAAATGACAAGTCCTTCTGATGCAATGTGACTTAGAATATGTGTCTCAGAAGTCAGTCAAAGGCCAGTCTCTCGCAGATCAGTTGGCATATTTTCTATTAATAGAAGAGATCAAGGCGAAAGATGACTTTTTCGATGATCGTATCTGCAATATTCAAGAAAGTCTAGTTTGGACCCTTTTCTTCGATGGACATCAGAATATGTCTGGCATAGGGATTGGGATCTTGTTGATCACTCCTGAAAAGAAGATGATCCCTTATTTCCTCAAGCTCAACTTTCAATGTACTCACAACATGGCCGAGTATGAAGCTCTAATACAAGGTCTCAAAAATTTTGCAAGATTTCAATGTCAAGAGAGTGCATGTCTTCGGAGATTCCTTGCTTGTTGTCAGTCACGTCAATGCTGAATGACAAGTCAAGGATTCAAAATTAATCTCCTATCAAAAGATTGCCTTAGCTCTCATAGGCAACTTCGAAGAGTTTCAGCTCAATCATGTCAAGAGGGAATACAATCATATAGCAGATGACCTATCCTGCCTGGGTTCCATTTTGTCGTTCAGAGACAGTGAATCTTGTTGTTCCTTCAAGATTGACAGACTTGATCAACCTGCCTACATTCTAGCTGAGCAAGTGAACCAAGCCACTCAGAAAGAGAAATCTTGGTATCAAGACATCAAAAACTTTATTGAAACAGGCAAATTTCCACCGGAGATGTCGAGAAAGGAGCAACGTGCAATCCAGCGCATATCAGCCCACTATTTCATCCTTGCCAATACTCTCTACTGTCGTGGTTTCAGTTCTAAGTACGCCAAATGCTTGGACTGAGACGAAGCGATGGAAGTTGTCCGAGAGGCACACGAGGGAATTTGTGGTGGTCATGTTGGCTACCAAACGCTCATCAAGCAGATCATCCGGGCAGGGTATTATTGGAAAACCATGCAGCAGGATTGCCATCAGTTTATGAGAAAGTGTGTCAAATGTCAAATACACGCACCTTCTATTCATGCGCCAGTCGCATACTTGCAATCTGTGGTTTCTCCTTGGCCTTTCTCAATGTGTGTCTTCGATATGGTAGGCCCAATCACTCCTTCGGCTTCTAATGACCACAAATATTTCCTCACGGCTACAGAATACTTCACCAAATGGGTCGAGGTTGTAACTCTGTGAACAGTGGAAGGCCGACATGTGGTTTCTTTTATTCATAAGAATCTTCTTTGCCGTTTCGGCGTGCCGCACGATATTGTGTCAGATAATGACAGCCACTTCAAGAATGAAAGGATGAAGACCTTCTGTTCGAAGTTTAAGATTCATCATTATTTCTCGGTTCTGTATTATCCTTAAGGGAATGGCCAGGCAAAGGCCACCAACAAGATCTTAATCCGTATTCTGGAAAGAACTGTGGAAACAGGCCGTGATTGGCACGAGAAGATGCACGATGCACTTTGGGCGTACCGAACCAGCATTCAGACTCCGACCAATGCAGAGACTTGAAATTCCAAGTCTCAGAATGATCTGAATTTGGAAAGATAAACCTTCAGATAAAGAGAAAAGGAATTTTGAATTGGGATTTTGAAATAAGAATGAATTTTCAAAGTCATAATAGACTTTGAATTTGGATCGATTTTCAAGAATCGATTTTGAAAAGGAAATTTTGAATTCAAAACCTGAAACAGGAATTGAATTTGAATTCAGTTTTGAGAAATAGATTTGAAATTGGCCTTGAAAATGAGAATTTGGAAATGGAAATGGATTGTAAATCTGGAATAGAATTTTGATCTGAAATTTAGAATCCTAGATGGATTTGAATCCTAAATGGAATTGGATCCGAAGTCTGGAATCCAAAATGGAGTTGAATCCAAAATCTGAAATTCTAAATGGAATTGGATCCAAAGTCTGGAATCCAAAATAGAGTTGGATCCGAAGTTTGTAATCCTAAATGGATTTGGATCCGAAATCTAGAATCCAAAATGGAATTGGATCCGAAGTTTGAAATCCTAAATGGAATTGGATCCGAAGTCTGGAATCCAAGATGGGATTGGATACAAAGTCTGGAATCCTAAATGGGATTAGATCTGAAGTTTGGAATCCAAAAATGGAGTTGAATCCAAAATCTGGAATCCTAAAATGGAGATTGGATTTTGGAAATCTGAATCCAAGGTGGAACTGGGTTCTAGAATCCAAGTTGGAATTAGATTTTGAAAATCCAAATGGGACTTGTTGATGGATCTGGATTTTGGAAATCCAAATTTGAATTTAAAAGTAGGCTTTTATCAAATTTTTGAGATTCAGAATCAATCTCAAAACCTTGATTTTGAAATGAGAATCAAGACTCAATCTTTTGGAGTTTTCGAAAAATAAAGAATAAATTTGATATTAAACTTGATTTTTTTTTAAAATCAGAAGATGAATCTGAGAATTTCAAAGTTAAATTGAACCTTGAAATTTGATCTGAAACGCTAAATTGAATTTAAAATTGAATCCTAGAAATGAAGATGATTTTGAATTTTCGAGTTTGAACTAAACTTTGAAATTGGATTTAGATTGGAAATTGAATTTAGAATACAGGAATGAATTTGAAATCTCAAAGTCAAATTGGACTTTGAAATTGAAATTTGAATCTTTGAAAAAAGATAGAAGGATGAATCTGATTCGAGAAATGAAGAAGATACTCAAAATCACTTGGATTTTGAGAATATGATGTAGTTCTATCCTAGATGATGAAATGAATTAAAGAATTTGAAATTGTATTTTGAAAAAAAGCATATTTCATTCTTTAAATGAATTGAAATAAGATTGAAAATATAATACATACCTGACTATGGTCATTGAATGTATTATATAATAATCATATTTAAATTCAAACGAAGAATAAAATACATTTTGGTGCCTTTATAGAGTTTAAAATGAAATTAACTCTCAATATATCCTGACTATGGCCATTGATATATATTTTGAGTTAATTTTAAGTTAAACTCTTATAATAGAAAAAAATATTTAGAAAAATATGCTGATTTTTTAAAAAGATCAGTGTAGATCCAGTGTTATCCCATAAAAGATGAAAATCATAAGTTTTGTTCACATCCTGACTATGGCCATTGATGCAAATCATCAACTTAGGATTTGATCACCTTTTATAAAATGGTGTGCATGCCATTCGTGTTTCCATTTGTGAAGTTTTGGAATAAAAGGTAAAATGAGATGAAACAAGAAATTTCTAAGATATGTATGTTCATACATTCTAATCTAATGCTTGAAATGTAGAAATTCTCATTATAGTTTAGCTATTACATTATTTAGAGGAATTGGAGTTACATTAATCAAAAAGAAAAATGATACTCTTTACACATTTTCTGCAAAAATCAAGTGTTAGTATAAAGTAGAAAATATACATGGAAAATAAATAACACTTTATATATAAGATAATAAAATGAAGAATGTACATGAGATGTATAGAGCTAAGTATATACATGAGAGAATGGATCTATCTAGATGTACATGAGAATGTATATGAAGAAATATACCTAAAGGCACATATATATATATATATATATATATATATATATATATGTTTTCATGAAAAAAGAAGAGGGGACTTTCACAGGGAAAGATGACAGTGAATGTGTCAATCGGCTACGGGGCTTGAGTGGATATATATGCTGGAAATAACAGGGGAGTGATGGCATGAGATATGTTGGGAAACTGGGCAGTAACTATCTTGTTGTAGATACAACATTGTGCAGGGGCTGGAGGGTAATGAAGGTGAATTTATATGGACTGAAGATTACAGTAGATGGAGATGCTATGTGATGTAATAATGTACATGTAAATAGTGATCAGTAGTAGGCGAGATGAGATGTGAGGGTGTTGTGCCAGTGATGCAAAGGGTAAATGTGAATAGATAATATAATATGCTATGGAGTATCATGAAAGGGGTGTACAGGAAATATTTGAAGAGATAAATGATTCAATGGACCTACTTAACAGTTTGCAGCAAACAAAGCCTGTCACAGAGGGCAATTATATCTGTAAAAGGAATTCACTTAAAGGGGTTCAGAAAACAGGGGTTACGTTGAAACAACAACCCATCATAACTGTATTGGCAATGAACCTTCAGATATCTCATTCATGTTAGCTGTAACATGCTGTTACAGTTGCTTTTTAAGAGGGAATGACAGTTTTGAGAAAGTGTTATACAACGACTTTCTCACTGCAAATCAACAAATCAGCAGCTATCTCAAGCGCTCTGGATATCATAGTCAATCCAGCACCTTACTCTACCTGTGCTTCCACTGCTAAATGATAGGAAGCATTATCCTTGATAAACCTTTTGTAATTTGCATATTGTTATTGTGCTTATCAATAAGAGGATCACACGTTTAACACCATGGATTGGGTTGGGTTACTGATCAAGACAGCCAAATGGACATCAAACTGGCAATTGATTTACCCATAAATGCAAGAATTCAAATATTAATCTAAATGAATAAGACTGAATGAACCCCATGTATCTAATTGCAGCATGTTTCAATTGACTAAAAGAAAGGAAAACTATTCTAATTACATTGCCAAATCTGGAGCAATATAGAAAATGACATTTCTAAGCAAACTACTTTTTAATAAATTGAGAGAATCAGGGCTTGGGTGAGTAACCAAATTAACCATTTCCTAACTCAATGCTTGGAATATAACAGTGAATATGTGAAGGAAAGGCTAGCGGAAACTCGGGTGTTGTATTGGTGCGGGGTGAGGTTGAAGGTGTATACATGGTGAACACAGTGGATGTTGTGTGATATGCCAGCACGGTGAGTGCGATATGCTGGTGTGCGAAGTGTAATGAATAGCGACTTTTTGTAGAGGGTGGATGTTAGATGGTGAGTTGCTGTGATAAAATGATAGGAGAATGATTGGTATGCAAAAGGGCTAACCATGTGATATACACCAACGTAGGTGAATTGCAGCAGATATGTTGTGTGTGAAAGTGTGAAGAAACATGAATTTGTTCCTTTGGGTATGTGGATGCTAAACAATTGAAAGATGAGGCTGACAGGCTATTGAAAGCTAGAACGAACATCAACCAAAAATAAAAATAGATAACAATACTTTCAAATTTACAAGAAATGTGTATAGATTGGAGTTTTTTACAAAACTTAGGAGGTGAACCAGATTCCATGTTGGCAATACAAGAAAATGTGATGCATTCACAGAGAACGTGATATCAAAACAAGAAACTAATAAAGGTTAATATAATTAATGTAACTCTATTGATGATGTGCGAATGAAGCAGATTAAGGAGAAAAAAAATGATGATTCTGATGCATACCAGTTAGTGAAGTGGACTAGCAAGGATAGAGTCAGAACTAAAACAGAATGTTAGATGGACATGAATTTTAATGTCTAAACCAAACAAATGGAGGAATGGCATCCACGTTTGTGTAGAAATAACAGGAGATACCTTGTCCAGAAGATGCCGAGTTGTTTAGTCATAGGTTAATCCCTTACCTTTTGCAGGCAATCTCTTGACATTGTATAACCCATTCCTTTTAATTTAGACTTGATCTCTGCAGCAGAATGGGGGGTCTAAAACAAGGTCCCCTACTTCACCAAACACCATTAAGCTCTATCCTAAAGAAGATTTATATACAGAACACGATCTGACATTAAAGAAAACCACTCGATTCCATTCCAAATGTAAACTGCAACATCAAAGATTTTTTTTAAAACACAGATCACCCTATAACAGGGGATCGAGCTATCAATCTCTGTAGCAGAAGGATGATTATATTTTATACGATCAAGAACTCAAGACTGTGGAACCAACCAGAAATCACAAACGATTTTCAGGAGGGTAGCTTCATATGAGATTCAGGGTTTATGATGCTAGCGTGTATCTGAAGCCACTTGCAGATCGGCTACTGACGACAACATTTATCAAGAAAGAAAGAAAAAAAAATAGCCGCATACCAGAAATCCCAACGCCAATAGGAGTCAAAAAAACACTCAATAAAAGCAAAGATTTCAGCATCAATAACAAAGATTAAAATAGAAACTGAGGAGACTAACATAAAAGCAAAGATGGGAATTACCAAGAAGATCGGATTGGGGTTTAGATGAACTAAAGAGGACCATTGAATCCGATGTCATAATTTAAACAAGAGTAATTCGCAAAACTAAAGGAAATATTGGCATTAGTGAATTGTTATCGTCACAAAATTTATTTCCGTCTTCTCTTCCTTGCGGAAGAGAGAGGAAAATGCTTTCGCGATTCAAACTTGACCGGCTTTTGGAAATTGTTTTGAAATACTCGCCTCCGTTTTGAAAAATGCGGGAAAATCCATGGGATGGGGCTCGACCTGTCGGTACGAGGTTCGCCCTTCCTGCCGCTTTTAACAGGGGTAATCAAACCAAGGACCAAAATTGTGCTTGACTTAGTTAAATCATCGAAATTGTGTTCTATCCTAAATGCACAGAGAATTCAGGCATGTGCTATGAGATTTTTGGAAAATGTAAGTTGGAAAACTATGATGTATGCCTAGAAAACATTTGGAGTTGAAAAGCATTTCTCAGGAAAAAGATGGAAATCAATTTCTCAGGAAACTCAGACGAAGAACATTTGAAATCTCGAGGAAGTTTATAAAGATTTGGAAAATCTTGAAGAAATGAGAATCTCGAGAAAATGGTAAGAACTCTTGAGAAAAGATGAACACTTGAAAAGGGAAACACTTCTCAGGAAAACTCAGACTTTGAGAATTTTCTTAGGAACATGATGGAAAATTTATAGGAAAACTTGTTGGAGAAGAGAAAATTGAAACTTGGGAAATTGAAATCCTGGGAATCTTAACTTTGAAACCCTTGAAAATTGATTTTTGATTCTTGAGAAAGCTTGGGAAACTCCTTTAGAAAATCTTAAGAAAATAACATTTTCCAGGGAAAATCGAGGGAAAACTTTGATTTTGGAAATCCAACTTCAGAAATTTTAGAAGTTTCTTGAGAAACTGATTTCCATGGAAAACTGTGAAAACTTGCCTTGGGAAAACCGATTTTGAAAAGTTTTCAAAATTTCTTGAGAAATCGATTTGAGAATGAAATTTTCTCAATAAAATCATGAGAAAACCAATGATTTCATGATGCAAATGATATGATTGAATGAATGCACTTCGAGAAGATTTTCTGAGAAATTTGTTGAAAAAATGTGTATTAAGTCAAAATAAATCCTTCACATATTCTGACTGTGTCCATGAACATGTTCAGAGTTTAATTGATTTAATGCACAATATTTTGCAAAATTAAAAATATGATGTGCATTTTAAGATAGCCTAAGAGTGTAGGCTCAATGTGACTGGTAGAAAGATGATGGATCTGGGTCTCGTCCATATTCTGACTAGGGTCGTAAATATGGACTCCACCGAGTTCATCAACTCCCAAAGAGTTGGTGCACGTGCCATTCGTGTACATCCATAGTGCTTTTGAAATAAAATACATGAATCACATAAACAGGATATTGCAGGAATTTAAACTATATGATATGCATCCTAGTCTAAGCAGAAAATTAAATCTCTTATTCCAAAATTTACATTATTACATCACTAAATAAATGAAAGAAAGGTAAATTGCAGACTTCAGTTCCTTCTTTTGAATGTCCTTGCCAAACTTCAAATGGGGTTAGCTCAAATATGTGGGTTTTTCCAAGATTTTCCAATAATATTATGAAATTATTGGACATAGTTGGATATAAACCCTATTTTCATGCTTTCTTGATATTTAAAATGATGTAAATGCAAGAAATTCAGTAAGAAATGGTTTGAAATTCGAAATTGTGGTCAAAATGACCAAAACACCCTTGATATTGAAGTTACACCTTTAAAATCAGGGTTTTTTGAAGGAAATTTTGGTAAAATTGAGATTTTGAAATTCCAATTAAAACAAATGATGATGAAATGCATGATGAGACATGATGACATGCTGCTAAACACCTTAGGACTGAAAATCAGAATTTTGACATGCTACCATTCATCAAAAATAATGAATTTCGCTTGTTTTTCGCTTGGATCCGGGTCCCGCAGGGCCCTGTTTTGATGATACGGCTAGACCGAGCATCAAACGAATTCCAAATGCTGTCAAATTCAGTATGAAGCATCTACTTATTCTGATAAATAACCTAGAATGCTAAAACTTACGAAATGACATGGTTTAGATACTAAAATTTAAAGAAAATCCTAAAAGGGCGAATTTCGCCTACAGACCCGAACCAAATGCAACACTTAATGCAGTAATACGCGAATTCCACCATATAAACAACTGATATTTTGCAGACTGATAAATTACATGAAAAAAAGCAATTTTGTCTTTTACAGACTTGGGATTTGAACTACGGTGAGTTCGGTAACGAGAATTTTGTTTTGACGGAGGCAAAATCAACCTGATCTGATGTAAAATTGTATAACAAATAACATATGACCGTAGAAATTTCCGATACTTAACTGAGGAACTAACGACACACACAGGAACAACTTTCATTTCTATGTATTTGGCATTTGATCAGCAAAAACAGAGATACAAATACGACATTACTTGCCTAACTCAATAGAACAGATAAATACGACAAAACAGGAGACTGACAAGAAAAAATCCAAAAGTGATAGTAAGACTATTCTACAAATCATAAAATTTCTGATGAAAAAATATGACATCTTGAACATGATATTCACTTTTTATAGATTCAGATTTGGAGCAATACCCAAAGAGAACTCACTGACTTAAGTCGATCCAAAATCTCAGAGGCCCAAATCGGGCTCTGACACGTGTCCCAAACTCTCAGATTTTTTTTCAGACATCAAAAAAGTTCAGAAATATCTTATAAAATCATATTAACTACTAGACATCATATTGAGTGCATGACATTTTTTGGATCGAAAATCAGACCTCATATGAGACAGATCTCGATTTTACAAGTCGGCAATAACTTTTTAAAACATATCCTGGGTAACAAAACCCGACCTACCATTTTGAACTTTTACTGCAGTAAACAGATTCAAATAATTTCGAATTTTTGGCAGATTGTTAAGGACACCTAGGAGCGCATTTTTTGATTTTATCAACATTTTTAACGAAAACTAGATGCATGAAATGACGTGTTTACTGACTGACAAAAACAGAGAGTTACATAAATGAAGTTGAATGCATGAGATACTAAATAAATTCATGGAACATGATATTTAAATGAAATAAAACATAAATCTAACCTATGATGAATGCATGAAATCTAATAAAGAAAGCATTAGAAACATTTTTTTGATATATGTCATTTTATGAGAATAGCTCGATCCATCCCTCAGATGAGCTCTTTCTTCAAACGACAACACAAATCAAACCAAAGGCATTATCAGGATAAAATCGATTGGAATAGGGGTTTACCTTGCGATCTTCTGTGGTTTTGAAACTCCCAAAATGAGTGGCTACCTTGATAATGGGCTCCAGAGGGACGTGAATCCAGAGGAAACCAAGAAAGAAAAAAATGGAATTCTGAAGTTCAGTTCTCAAACCAGGGCTCTCCCTGAGCTGGGCATGGGCTAGGGTATTTATAGAAATTTTGTAGATTTTCAAAATTCAAACACAGTGAATCTGGACCTTCCATGTGGCACCATCTCAGGGCATGCCATTTTGAATTTTGAGAAAATAAAAAATGAGAATTTTGTAGGTGAGACACCTCAGCAGGGGAATTTGGATTTTTTCAAAAAGCTTGCTTGATTTTCTCTGCAGGAGGCTCCCAAATGGCGCCACCTCAGAGGGTGTTGCTTGGGTTTGAAATTCAAAATTTGCCTTTTGCAGGGAGCCTTCATGTGGCGCCACCTCATGGGGCTATTTTTTTTTTGAATAAAATAAAATGTGAAAATTGAAGTCAAGTGGGGCTATGGAATGGAGCCACCTCAAGAGGGAGTTTGAGGTTTAAAGCTGGAAGCAGTAGGAGCATGCCATGTGGCAAGAGGACAGGAACAGAAGAAGCAGAATGCGCCACCTTAGAGGGGAGTTTTTTCTACTTTTTCTGATGCAGGGAGGTCTGGACATGTGGCAGTTCAGGATGCTTCCATACCTGACAAGTGTCAGCTTGCTGGAGCAGGTTTTTCAGATGGCGCCACCTCAAAGAAGAAATTTGAAATTCAAATGAGGTTGGCTCTGGAAGAAGGGAGGGTGGCCATGTGGCGCCACCTCAGGGTGGCTCCTACAATGCCATGTGGCAGGAGGGAGAAACAAGGAACATGTGGCGCCATCTTAGGCCAGATAGAAAAGGTAAGGTTCAGGATTTGCGCCACCTCACCCTGGGTTTGAGTTTTTTTTAATGGTTTCTTTTTCTAAAGAAGTCCAAGAGTGACACATGTCCTCTACTTTTTCTGAAGGAGGCTAGGAGTGACATGTGTCACTTACTTTTTTGAGAAAAGTAAGGAGAGACATGAGTCATCCTGCTTTTTCCGAAGAGAGCAGAAAATAACATGTGTCCTCTACTTTTTCTGAAGGAAGCTAAAAATGACATGTGTCACTTGCTTTTCTGAGAAAAGCAGAAGGTGACATGTGTCAGTCTGCTTTTCCTGAGGAAAGGAGAGAGTGACATGTGTCACTTGCAGGAGACAGACTTCAACTGGCGCCACCTCAGGGGAGACAAGCTTTAATTTTTCTGAACAGGACAACACATGACACTTGGCATCTCATGTTGACATGGGAGTGACACATGGCACAGGGTGAAGATGATGGACATGTGGCGCCATTTTAAAGAGACCCCACACTGACACTTGGCAAATAAATGGAAAGATAGAGAAAATGACATGTGGCGCCACTTGTAGGTGAACCCCACGCTGACACATGGCAGGTAAATGGGAAGAGAGAGAAAAAGGTCCAGTGGCGCCAATCCAGGGACAAGGCTCCTATATTTTTGGGTTTTTCAAAATTCAAGTTTTTCAAAAGGAAAGCCTATATGATACCACCTCAGTGTGGGCCCCACATTGCTTCTTTATTGAAATAAAGACAAGCCAACAAAACCTCTTTTTGGAATTTTTATAAAATTTTGGACTAATTGGCAAAACAGAAATTTTGAAAAGAGTTGGCCCCTGTGGGGTGATTTTGCAAAAGAATGATATTGGAAATTGCTGACAAAAGGGTAAGATCTGAGATGAAGTGGCTGAAATCCATATTGAAAACTATCCAGATCGTTTCCTGAGAAAATATTTTGAAATTCAGAGTCCTGGGGGTAAAATGGGAAGAATTGACAATTTTGAAGACCTATGGTTTTGAAATCGATTTTGAAAAGAATTGAAATTCAAATCTGGATTGACAATTTTGAAATCGAGAGTTCTAGACCTCGAAATGATATGTTGTGCAGTGTAGTGATATGAAATGCTCATGCAATGCTATGCAATGACAATGTCTTATGAAATATAATCTTGAATCAGGATTTTGAGATTTCTGTCTCCTGTTAGGAATAGAATTTTGAATATCTGAGCTAAAAATAGAGAAAAATTGAGAGTTGTAAATGCAACCTGGACTTTCTGCGAAGTCCGGGCTCATAAAATGACGATTTTGCCCTCTGGCGATCTCCGGGGAGGAGTTGTGATGTTTGGTGGAAATGTCGGGGAGGTGAGTGAAAATTTGGGGTGTTTACAGATGCCCCTCTTTGCTACTAAGCCGGCTGGTGGCCGAGCTTAGTGGCAAAGAAAAACACGCCAAATTTGGGCTATATAAAATGCCTCAGTTAGAAGGATCTGACTGGGTGTGGAGAAATTAGCCCGGTGATCATGGTAGATATGAAATGGAGAACGAAGATGAAAGATTCACTCTATGAGAGTGAAATTCAGGTTTTTGCCCTTAACCTGGATGGGACAGAAATACCTCACATGGAACGAAGCTCAGGTTTGACCCTTAACCTGATTGGGGAATCAAATATCTCATAAAATGAGATTAAGGTTTGTACCCTTAACCGGATCGGGCGGAAGATGAAATACCTCTTTGATTGAGGCTCAGGTTTGTACCCTTATCCTGATCGGGCGGAAGATGAAATACCTCTTTGATTGAGGCTTAGGTTTGTACCCTTATCCTGATCGGGCGGAAAGTGAAGTACCTCATCAAAGGAGGCTCAGGTTTGTACCCTTATCCTGATTGGGCGGAAAATGAAATACCTCATCAAAGGAGGCTCAGGTTTGTACCCTTATCCTGATTGGGCGGAAAATGGAATGCCTCTTTGATTGAGGCTCAGGTTTGTACCTTTATCCTAATCGGGCAGAATCAAGTCCTTAAGAGGGATTTAAAATTGGTGTCTGGATGTATCAAAGACGGACATCACGCTCTCACTTCGCATCCAGATAGCTAGAAAATATTGTCAAAATGTTGAGAATTTTGTTGTTGATCCAAAATATTTGAAAATGATGCATATTGTGGCAAAAACATTCTTTCTTTTCTACCTGAAGCACTACCTCCAAACGAGATTCACTTCGTAGAATCGAGATTGGGAATCCAAATTACTTGTGATTGACCTTCTTCAAGGAAGTTATCAATTTCCTTGATATGAACAGGAAAGAGAATTTGATATTATGAAAGCAATTGATGAAATAGTATTGATAATAGAATTTTACAAGTTTAAAGAAGATTCTTGATAAATGTGGCAGTTTGATATCCTGGGAGCTTCTCTCATGATAATCTTTCTGCACTCTTTTTGGGCTCTTTTGGAAGGGTACATCACAAACTCCTTCAACTTAGAGATGTTTTGATCCTTCTTTGACGGTATTGGCTTATGGATTAGAGATCTTTGAAGGATAGCTGAAATTAAATATCTTTTAGGGATTTTCGGTAGGTTCATCGCATTTGCCTTCATCTCGACAGTGATTTGGACTTTCTCTGGAAGGATCCATCACAAACTCCGTCATCTTGGAGATGTTTCAAATCTTCTTTGGCCCCGGTGGTCTACTCGCTTAATTCACCTTCATCTTGATGACAATTGAGAGATCTCTTTTGCGGATATTTAATTGCAGCTTAGGTGATTTTGAGGAGACGGGGCTTGGATGAATTCTCTCCTTTTTCTAACGCTCAGGGTATTTCCACTGCCTCATTTTACAAGAATAATCTTTAAAGATGTATCATTGACTGCGATCAATATCAATCATCTATGGCTTTTCAATAACATTGAATCTTCTTTTCTGGCCATATCGAGGATTTATCCTTCATCCTTTTGGTTGGCCAATAAAAAGAATTTGAGTTTTGGATCTCTTTTTGCAAAAGCTTTACTCTTTTGGAAGTAATGTTGAAGGTAAACTAAGATAGAGATTTGTGCAATAAAGATACTGAAATCAACAAATAATTGATTGACAAATTGATAAATTTTTCTTGAAATCCTTGATGAAAGTGAGCATTTGAGGTCCGGCTCAACGCATCCGTGACAAAAATTATCATCTCCTTTCCAAAGAAGATGACTAATAATATCAGTTCCATTAAGAACGACCATCTTTAGGAATAATATTAGTTCGATTAAGAATGATCTTTGGTTCGCTGGGAACAATATCAGTTCAATTAAGAACGACTATCAATTCGCTCGAGAATACTATCAGTTCAATTAAGAACGACCATCGCTGAGAATAATATTAGTTCAATTAAGAATGATTATCGGTTCGCTGGGAACTATATCAGTTCAATGAAGAACGACTATCAGTCCACTTGGAACACTATCAGTTCACTTGGAACACTATCAATTCACTTGGAACACTATCAGTTCAATGAAGAACGACTATCAGTTCATTTGGGAATGCTATCAGTTTAATGAAGAACAACTATCAGTTCACTTGGAACACTATCAGTTCAATGAAGAACGACTATCAGTTCACTTGGGAACGCTATCAGTTTAATGAAGAACAACTATCAGTTTAATGAAGAACAACTATTAGTTCACTTGGAACACTATCAGTTCAATGAAGAACAACTATTAGTTCACTTAGAACACTATCAGTTCAATGAAGAACAATTATCAGTCCGCTTGGAACACTATCAGTTCAATGAAGAACGACTATCAGTTCGCTTGGGAACAATATCAGTTCGATGCAGAACGACTATCAGTTCACTTGGGAACAATATCAGTTCGATTAAGACCGGGGACCATTATAGAGAGTTGGATTGCTTCTATGAATGCTTTTAGAATCATCCCCTTATCCTGAACGGGGAATAGAAATTAGATGACCTGGCGGTCGAAATTAAGAATTGGTTGACCCAAAGGTTGAAATTGTGTGACCCGGAGGTCAAAATTGAGAATTGAATGATCTGAAGATTTAAATTGAAAATTGGTGGGCACAAGATCAAATTTGAGACATTGACTGACCCTGAGAATTGAGTTGATTTGGATCAACAAAAGAGAATAATGAGTTCGAGTCAGAGCTCGAATAAAATACAGAGATCACGAGTCGGAACCCGGACCAACAAGAGAAAATGAAGAGCTCGAATGATGTAGATCACGAGTCGGAACCCGGATCAACAAAAGAAAATGAAGATCTCGAATCAGAGCTCGAATGAGGTTGAGAGATCACGAGTCGGAACCCGGATCAACAAAAGAAAATGAAGAGCTCGAATGAGGTTGAGAGATCACGAGTCGGAACCCGAATCAACAAAAGAAAATGAAGAGCTCGAATCAGAGCTCGAATGTGGTTGAGAGATCACGAGTCGGAACCCAGATCAACAAAAGAAAATGAAGAACTCGAATCAGAGCTCGAATGAGGTTGAGAGATCACGAGTCGGAACCCGGATCAATAAAAGAAAATGAAAAGCTCGAATCTGAGCTCAAATGAATAAAGAGATCTTGAGTCGGAACCCGTATCAACAAAAGAGAATAAAGAGCTCGAATCAGAGCTCAAATAAGATAAAGAGATCTCGAGTCGGAACTCGGATCAACAAAGGAAAATAAAGAGCTTGAATCAGAGCTCAAATAAGATAAAGAGATCTCGAGTCAGAACCCGGATCAACAAAGGAAAATGAAGAGCTCGAATGAATAAAGAGATCTCGAGTCGGAACCCGGATCAACAAAAGAAAATGAAGAGCTCAAATCAGAGCCCGAATAAAGTAGAGAGATCTCGAGTCGGAACTCGGATCAACAAAGGAAAAATATGGACCAACTTGAAAGTTGGAGTTTGACAGAAAAAGAAGCTTGAATCGGAATTCAGATCTTCAAAGGAGAACTCGGTTAGGGGATCAAAATTTTGCAAATTGTCAGTGCGGGAACTGGATTTTTGAAAAGAGGATTCTATCTGAAGAATTTTGAGAAAAAATCAACAGAGATCGTAGACTAGAGTCAGAGATTGATGATTAAGATGGGAAATCATTCATAGTCTCAGGATTTATCCCTTATCCTGAATGGGAAATGGAATTGGGTGCATAGTTAATGCAAATGTAATGCACATGCACATGAAATGCAAATGAATGGTGATAGATTTTATTTGACCCTGCCTGCATACAGAATGTTTGAAAACAAATTTTCAAAAAGATGCCCCAGTGTAATGGGGAAGAGAGAATAATATTAAAAAAAACAGAACAACCAAAAGAAGAATGTCATAATTAAATGAGAAAAGTTGATGATTTTATTGATGCCTTAAAAGGGATGACAACTTAAAAAAAAAGAAAACAACTAGGACTATATCGTCCCGACAAAATGAGAAGGCATTGGCATTGGCATTCTTTCGAGTAATCTGGGAAAGGCTTGGTTAGGACTGCAACTCGTCCCTCTCTTTCTTCCGGCACCAAAAGCTCTTTATCGATGTAGTCATGTACAATATTTTTGAGAACGAAGCAACATTTAGTATCCTGCCCCATTGCCCGATGAAACTTGCAGAAACAATCTTTCCATTTCCCCATGGTGATAGGAGGATCCACAATCCTTGGAAGTTTGATCATATTCTTCGCGAACAAATATCCAAGAATTTCTTCGATTGGCTGACCTAAAGGAGTAAACTCGCGATCATAACTCCAACCGTCATGCTTTATCTTCTTCGGATTGCTAGATTTCTGTTGAATGTTGACTTCTTTGACTTCTTTCTGGGAACTGGACTGAACTTGCTTGGTTAGGGCTACTGGATGTTCTTCTTCTCTGCCTTCAACAAAGAGGTTCTTATCAATACAGTATTGCACAATGTTTTTGAGGACAAAAAAATGATCAGTGTCATGCCCTATTGCCCGATGGAATTTGCAAAACTGGTTCAAGAATCTTCCCATGATGGTGGAAGGATCTGTGGCTTTTGGGAGCCGGACTAATCCCTTGATCAACATGTATTCAAGGACTTTGTCGAGTGGTTCGTCTATAGGAGTGAAATCTGGATCGCCGCTCCAGTTTCCACGCTTTGGTTTTTCTTTATTTTTTTTCCTTTTGCTGAGGGCTGGATTGAAAAGGTCTATCCTGGATTTTGGAATACTTTCCCTTCCGACCCTTAGGCTCTTCCAAATTGCTGCTTTGATTGCCTCTGTTTTTGTTGCTGCTGGGTTTAGAACTGGTTGCATTGTTGTGGTCGCCAATGATGCTCATAGAGATGGTGATACATGCATTTTCTTTAACAAGAACTTTTTTGAAATTAGCTTCAGCTTGCTCGGATAATATCTCAATCATCATTCTTTTGAACAACCGATATATAGCGGGATCAATCTCCTCCTTACTGGTCTGGGCTCCCTCTTTGGCAGACTTTGTGGAATCCATTTCTTACTCACGGTCTGTAACAAATGTGCTGAAGTAGTGTGGTCTTTGATCTTGTCAGGATCACACAACTATGCCAATGCCCTCTGCAGAACAACATGGGATGTTTAGCATGATGGGAAAAAGAATTTTGAAAGCGACAATCTTAAGAGAAAAACAAATGATGGGATTGGAAGGACATGGCAAAAATTTGGAAGATATACTGGAAGATATGGAAAAGTTTTTTTTTTTTTTTTGAAGATATAACCAAAATTTGAAATTTCAAAAATTTGCAGGCAGGATTGAAATAAGGTTGGAAGTTCGAGATCCAGTAGAAAGGTAGAATGTAAAACCACCTGGAGTTTTAAAAGAAATGGGATATTTAAGAAAATCATCCAGGGTTTGAGAAAATAAAGGAAAAGGTAAAAATATGGATATTTGAAGGTAGCATACAAACTCACATCCTGCACAAATATTTATGCACATACAACACTCCCTAAAAGGCTGACTCTAGATGCATCATTTTGAAAAACAATTGTAGGATCCTAACTCTAGGCTCAGATCATCTTTGTCCCATCCAGTTATGCCGATATACCCAAATCGAAATCCGAGGTACGTGGCATATAATCTCAACTCCGGTTCTAAGGTAAGGTTTTCCAACATCCTTGAGCGCCTACCGATATACTTCGGGCTGTGGCCCGCGGTACGTGGTAGGGGGTGTTAACCCAAATAGGTGGCCCAGTTGTGAGGCTCTGTCTCGAACTAAGGTTCTGGAAGAGAGCCCAACAACGTGAAGACCGGGTAATGGTAGGTAATTGAGGTTTTGGAAAATGATCACATGCAAGAAATAGATGGCTCTAAAACCTAGAGAGATAGACTTTTGAAATTTTTTGAAGAAGCATACATTGTTTGCATTCAGATCCTAAATTGAGGAGAGTTATATTTAGACCTAAGTCTATGTGAACATAAAAATATCTCCTCAATCTGGTCCTACTAAACCATGCCTAAGCTATATGCAATCAATGTCAGCTAGGTCAGAATCTAGGCTCCTAGGTTCACATGATATCACAAAGTAAAGAGCTGACATTTTGTGAATACAATTTCGATAATTGAACTAAGTCAAGCACAATTTTGATCAGACAAGGACAGTTCCCATCTCGGTCGCCAAACCTGCTATCATCGCGAAATTTATTTTCGTCTTCCCTTCCTTGCGGAAGAGAGAGGAAAATACTTTCGCGATTTAAACTTGACCGGATTTTGGAAATTGTTTTGAAATACTCGCCTCCGTTTTGAAAATTGTGGGAAAATCCATGGGATGGGGCTCGACCTGTCGGTACGAGGTTCGACCGTTCCTGCCGCCTTTAACAGGGGTAATCAAACCAAAGACCAAAATTGTGCTTCACTTAGTTAAATCATCGAAATTGTGTTCTATCCTAAATGCACAGAGAATTCAGGCATGTGCTATGAGATTTTTGGAAAATGTAAGTTGGAAAACTATGATGTATGCTTAAAAAACATTTGGAGTTGAAAAGCATTTCTCAGGAAAAAGATGGAAATCAATTTCTCAGGAAACTCAGACGAAGAAGATTTGAAATCTCGAGGAAGTTTATAAAGATTTGGAAAATCTTGAAGAAATGAGAATCTCGAGAAAATGGTAAGAACTCTTGAGAAAAGATGAACACTTGAAAAGGGAAACACTTCTCAGGAAAACTCGGACTTTGAGAACTTTCTTAGGAACATGATGGAAAATTTATAGGAAAACTCGTTGGAGAAGAGAAAATTGAAACTTGGGAAATTGAAATCCCGGGAATCTTAGCCTTGAAACCCTTGAAACCTGATTTTTGATTCTTGAGAAAGCTTGGGAAACTCCTTTAGAAAATCTTAAGAAAATAACATTTTCCAGGGAAAATCGAGGAAAAACTTTGATTTTGGAAATCCAACTTCGAAAATTTTAGAAGTTTCTTGAGAAACTGATTTCCATGGAAAACTGTGAAAACTTGCCTTGGGAAAACCGATTTTGAAAAGTTTTCAAAATTTCTTGAGAAATCGATTTGAGAATGAAATTTTCTCAATAAAATCATGAGAAAACCAATGATTTCATGATGCAAATGATATGATTGAATGAATGCACTTCGAGAAGATTTTCTGAGAAATTTGTTGAAAAAATGTGTATTAAGTCAAAATAAATCCTTCACATATTCTGACTGTGTCCATGAACATGTTCAGAGTTTAATTGATTTAATGCACAATATTTTGCAAAATTAAAAATATGATGTGCATTTTAAGATAGCCTAAGAGTGTAGGCTCAATGTGACTGGTAGAAAGATGATGGATCTGGGTCTCGTCCATATTCCGACTAGGGCCGTAAATATGGACTCCACCGAGTTCATCAACTCCCTAAGAGTTGGTGCACGTGACATTCGTGTACATCCATAGTGCTTTTGAAATAAAATACATGAATCACATAAACAGGATATTGCAGGAATTTAAACTATATGATATGCATCCTAGTCTAAGCAGAAAATTAAATCTCTTATTCCAAAATTTACATTATTACATCACTAAATAAATGAAAGAAAGGGAAATTGCAGACTTCAGTTCCTTCTTTTGAATGCCCTTGCCAAACTTGAAATGGGGTTAGCTCAAATATGTGGGTTTTTCCAAGATTTTCCAATAATATTATGAAATTATTGGACTTAGTTGGATATAAACCCTATTTTCATGCTTTCTTGATATTTAAAATGATGTAAATGCAAGAAATTCAGTAAGAAATGGTTTGAAATTCGAAATTGTGGTCAAAATGACCAAAATACCCTTGATATTGAAGTTACACCTTTAAAATCAGGGTTTTTTGAAGGAAATTTTGGTAAAATTGAGATTTTGAAATTCGAATTGAAACAAATGATGATGAAATGCTTGATGAGACATGATGACATGCTGCTAAACACCTTAGGACTGAAAATCAGAATTTTGACATGGTACCATTCTTCAAAAATAACGAATTTCGCTTGTTTTTCGCTTGGATCCGGGTCCCGTAGGGCCCTGTTTTGATGATACGGCTAGACTGAGCATCAAACGAATTCCAAATGCTGTCAAATTTGGTATGAAGCATCTACTTATTTTGATAAATAACCTAGAATGCTAAAACTCACAAAATGACATGGTTTAGATACTAAAATTTAAAGAAAATCCTAAAAGGGCGAATTTCGCCTACGGACCCGAACCAAATGCAACACTTAATGCAGTAATATAAGAATTCCACCATAGAAACATCTGAGATTTTGCAGACTGCTACATTACATGAAAAAAAGGAATTTTGTCTTTTAAAGCCTTGGGATTTGAACTACGGTGAGTTCGGTAACAAGAATGTGGTTCTGACGGAGGCAAAATCAACCTGATCTGATGTAAAATTGCATAACAAATAACATATGACCGTAGTAATTTCTGATACTTAACTGAGGAACTAACGACACACACAAGAACAACTTTTAGTTTTATGTTTTCGGCATTTGATCAGCAGAAAGAGAGATAAAAATACGACATTACTTGCCTAACTCAACAGAACAGATAAATACGACAAAACAGGAGACTGACAAGAAAAAATCCAAAAGTGATAGTAATACTGTTTTACAAATCATAAAATTTCTGATGCAAAAAGAGGACATCCCGATCATGATATTCATTTTTTACATATTCAGATTTGGAGCAATACCCAAAGAGAACCCATCGACTTAAGTCGATCCAAAATCTCAGAGGCCCAAATCAGGCTCTGACACGTGTCCCAAACTCTCGGATTTTTTTCAGACAACAAAAAAATTCAGAAATATCTTATAAAATCATATTAACTACTAGACATCATCTTGAGTGCAGGACATTTTTCGGATTGAAAATCGGACCTCATATGAGAGAGATCTCGATTTTACAAGTCGGCAATAACTTTTTAAAACTTATCCCGGGTAACAAAACCCGACCTACCATTTTGAACTTTTACTGCAGTAAACATATTCAAATAATTCCGAATTTTTGGAAGCTTGTTAGGGGCACCTAGGGGCGCATTTTATGATTTTATCAGCGTTTTAAACGAAAAATAGATGCATAAAATGACGTGTGGACTGACTGACAAAAACAGAGAGTTACATAAATGAAGCTGAATGCATGAGATATTAAATAAATTCATGGAACATGATATTTAAATGAAATAAAACATAAATCTAACCTATGATGAATGCATGAAATCTAATAAAGAAAGCATTAGAAACATTTTTTTGATATATGTTATTTTATGAGAATAGCTCGATCCATCCCTCGGATGAGCTCTTTCTTCAAACGACAACACGAATCAAACCAAAGGCATTATCATGATAAAATCGATTGGAATAGGGGTTTACCTTGTGATCTCCCGCGGTTTTAAAACTCCCAAAATGAGTGGCTACCTTGATAATGGGCTCCAGAGGGGCGTGAATCCAGAGGAAACCAAGAAAGAAAAAAATGGAATTCTAAAGTACAGTTCTCAAACCAGGGCTCTCCCTGAGCTGGGCGTGGGCTAGGGTATTTGTAGAAATTTTGGAGATTTTCAAAATTCAAACACAGTGAATCTGGACCTTCCATGTGGCGCCATCTCAGAGCATGCCATTTTGATTTTTGAGAAAATAAAAAATGAGAATTTTGTAGGTGAGACACCTCTGCAGAGGAATTTGGATTTTTTCAAAAAGCTTGCTTGATTTTCTCTGCAGGAGGCTCTCAAATGGCGCCACCTCAGAGGGTGTTGCTTGGGTTTGAAATTCAAAATTTGCCTTTTGCAGGGAGCATTCATGTGGCGCCACCTCATGGGGCTATTTTTTTTTTGAATAAAATAAAATGTGAAAATTGAAGTCAAGTGGGGCTATGGAATGGAGCCACCTCAAGAGGGAGTTTGAGGTTTAAAGCTGGAAGCAGTAGGAGCATGCCATGTGGCAAGAGGACAGGAACAGAAGAAGCAGAATGCGCCACCTTAGAGGGGAGTTTTTTCTACTTTTTCTGATGCAGGGAGGTCTGGACATGTGGCAGTTCAGGATGCTTCCATACCTGACAAGTGTCAGCTTGCTGGAGCAGGTTTTTCAGATGGCGCCACCTCAAAGAAGAAATTTGAAATTCAAATGAGGTTGGCTCTGGAAGAAGGGAGGGTGGCCATGTGGCGCCACCTCAGGGTAGCTTCTACAATGCCATGTGGCAGGAGGGAGGAACAAGGAACATGTGGTGCCATCTTAGGCTAGATAGAAAAGGTAAGGTTCAGGATTTGCGCCACCTCAGCCTGGGTTTGAATTTTTTTGAATGGTTTATTTTGCTGAAGAAGCCCAAGAGTGACACGTGTCCTCTACTTTTTCTGAAGGAGGCTAGGAGTGACATGTGTCACTTACTTTTCTGAGAAAAGTAAGGAGAGACATGTGTCATCCTGCTTTTTTCGAAGAGAGTAGAAAATGACATGTGTCCTCTACTTTTTCTGAAGGAAGCTAGAAATGACATGTTTCACTTGCTTTTCTGAGAAAAGCAGAAGGTGACATGTGTCAGTCTGCTTTTCCTGAGGAAAGGAGAGAGTGACATGTGTAACATGCAGGAGACACACTTCAACTGGCGCCACCTCAGGGGAGACAAGCTTTAATTTTTCTGAACAGGACAACACATGACACTTGGCATCTCATGGTGACATGGGAGTGACACATGGCACAGGGTGAAGATGATGGACATGTGGCGCCATTTTAAAGAGGCCCCACACTGACACTTGGCAAAGAAATGGAAAGATAGAGAAAATGACATGTGGCGCCACCTGTAGGTGAACCCCACGCTGACACATTGCAGGTAAATGGGAGGAGAGAGAAAAGGTCCAGTGGCGCCAATCCAGGGACAAGGCTCCTATGTTTTTGGGTTTTTCAAAAGAAAAGCCTATATGACACCACCTCAGTGTGGGCCCCACATTGCTTCTTTATTGAAATAAAGACAAGCCAACAAAACGTCTTTTTGGAATTTTCATAAAATTTTGGACTAATTGGCAAAACAGAAATTTTGAAAAGAGTTGGCCCCTGTGGGGTGATTTTGCAAAAGAATGATATTGGAAATTGCTGACAAAAGGGTAAGATCTGAGATAAAGTGGCTGAAATCCATATTGAAAACTATCCAGATCGTTTTCCTGAGAAAATATTTTGAAATTCAGAGTCCTGGGGGTAAAATGGGAAGAATTGACAATTTTGAAGACCTAGGGTTTTGAAATCCATTTTGAAAAGAATTGAAATTCAAATCTGGATTGACAATTTTGAAATCGAGAGTTTTGGACCTCGAAATGACATGTTGTGCGGTGCAGTGATATGAAATGCTTATGCAATGCTATGCAATGACATGTCTTATGAAATGTAATCTTGAATCAGGATTTGGAGATTTCTGTCTCCTGTCAGGAATAGAATTTTGAATATTTGAGCTAAAAATAGAGAAAAATTGAGAGTTGTAAATGCAATCTGGACTTTCTGCGAGGTCCGGGCTCAGAAAATGACCATTTTGCCCTCTGGCGATCTACGGGGAGGAGTTGTGATGTTTGGTGGAAATGTCGGGGAGGTGAGTGAAAATTTGGGGTGTTTACATGAATCCCCTTTTGTTGTAGCATAGGGAGAGGTCAATGCTGCTAAAGGCAGCCCAACACTCTCAGTAATGCAAAAAAAAACAAAGAAAAAAAAAAGAATAAACAAAAAGATCCAGGAAAAGCAGAAGAGGAAGAATGCTAGTTACCAAAGCTCTACAGGGATTCAGATAAACGGAGAGGGCCTTCTCTTTGTTCTACTATAGGGATTGTTTGGTTCTTGAAGAAACTCCGACAGAGAAGGGAAGAGCAGACTTTCTTCCGTTCTTTAGTGGATCTGCTTCTACTACCAAGGAGGAGGAATTGAGAGGTAATGAGTGTAATCAATGGGCATACGGTGGATGATCCCCAACGAGACCTCTATGCTCCTTTTTATAAGGAATGGAAGAAGGATCGAGAAGGGGTCGTTGGTGATCGATGGTTGAGGCTGATGGATGCCGATCGAACGGTGGATCGATCGCTCGAGAAGGGAAATTGGTTTGGGATCGATGGTCATCTGTGGAAGGTGATGATCAGAGGGTAGATGAAGAAGGATGCACATGGGGGTTGGCGATGGGCGGATGAGGCCCGTGAGGAAGAAGATTAATGGTGGGTTGAGCGAGAACGAGAGAAAGAGAGAGATTTGAGGGAGGGAGACGAACGAGAGCGTGATCGAGAGAGAGAAAGACCATTACAGTTTTTTCCATTTTTTCAAAAAACAGGGTTCTCTAAAAAAAAGAATTTTCAAAAAGGGGTTTTTACTAAAACAACCTAAAAAGGGTCTCTCAACCAGTCTTTCATATTTTTCCTTTCTATTTTTGAATTTTTGTTCATTTTCTCTATATTTCTATTTTTTGGTGTTTTTAAAATAAAACTCCAAAAACTGAAAGAAAATAAGGGATTCTAAAACTAAATTTTTTGTATTTTTGAGAAATATTTACAAAAGAAGGGTTTTCTGAGAATTCGAGCCTCATCTTTGGAAATTTCTTCAGAAATGGGTTAGGATCCAGTTTTTGAAAAAATATTCGAGTTTTTAACCTTGACTTGCGGAAATACAATGCAATGGATCCAAATGGATATCGAATCGACTGTCTGAGCCTTTCAGAAATTATTTTTGGTATTCTTGTAAATTTAATTTGAAATTTGGATAATGCGACTCAGATTTGGATTTTGAACTGGATTCATATCCAAAATCAAGTCAGATATGTAAAATTGATTTGATTCTAGTAAATCTGAGAAATAAACTAGAATTTTGAGTGAAACTGACTCAATGTACTCAGAAAATGGGGGCCAAGAGCGAAAAGGTAACATTTACAAGAATTTGAAAATTTTGGGGTGTTCACAGATGCCCCTCTTTGCTACTAAGTCGGTTGAAAGCCGAGCTTAGTAGAAAAGAAAACACTCTAAATTTTGAAAGATGCCCCAGTTAGCAGATCTGAATTGGGTGTGGAAGAATTTGTTTTGAAAGACATGATTCTTCAGGTTTAAAACCTTATCCTGAATGGCCTTGGGGAGACGAAATCCTCGAAAATGATATAACTAAACAACAGAAATGAGAAAATCGTGATGGGACTTTGGGCGAAGATCCCAGAAATGATGAAAGATAAGAATTTTGATCAAGTCTTATGGATGAGACCAAATAAGCTTTTTGGAATGACTCAGGTTTAACCCTTAACCTGGATGGGACGAAGATATATCAAGATGAATTGAATGAGGAAAGGAACACATGAGGGCCTTGGTGGGACATTTTTGAGAAAAATGCCTCATGATATGAAGCTCATGTATGATCCTCTCTTGGATGGCTATGGAGAACATGGATTCCACGACGGGGAAACCATGATGGTACTGACAGAACTACCTCGACGAAACTAGGCTCAAGTTTAACCCAAACCTGAACGGAAGATACCTCATGGAGTGAGGTTCAGGCTTAACCCTTAACCTGAAAGGGACGATACCTCAAGGAGCGAGGTTCAGGCTTAACCCTTAACCTGAAGGGGTCGACCATACGGGATCCTTGAATGAAGAAACCATGATGAGACCTTCGGAGTTTGGACGAACAAATCCGAGAGGGGTTTGCGAAAGGAGGAAAATGGGGTTCCCTAAAGCTTGGAAAAAGGATGTTCTTGGGCGCCTTATTGCTAAGACTAAATAAGCTTTTAAAAACAAAAGACCTCTCGCAGAAAAAAAAAATAGGTTTGACCCTTAACCTGAGTGGGTGATACCTCAAGGAGCGAGGTAACAGGTTTAATCCTTAGCCTTAATGGATACAGAATCCTTGAGGAGCGAGGAAACTATGACGGGACCTCTAGTCTTCGCACAACAAATCCAAGAGGGGTTTGTAAAAAGAGGCAAATGGGGTTCCCTAAAGCTTGGAAAAGGGATGTTCTTGGGCGCCTCATTGCTAAGACTAAATCAACTTTTAAAAACAAAAGACCGCTTGCAGAAAGTTCAGGTTTAACCCTTATCCTGAGCGGAAACTGTCTATAGCGGGACTGTAATATCCGAAAATTTCTAAGTTCTTTTCTATAGCATTGTGAAATGTCCTGAATTTCGTGCCAATATAAAACCCTAATTTCTTTAAAAATTAATGTTTGAGTATATTCGTAAGGATTAAGGGGTTTAATTATATTGAATTGTAGTAAATATAAACCCTACATGGTTTGGATATATGAGAAAATTCTAAGTGATGTCTAATTGAAAACGTCTTACTTAAAAAGAAAATGTTGATTTTTCTTTTAAGTAAAATTATTTAAATAAAGTAAATTAACAAAAGTAGATTTTAAAAATATACATATTAACATGCTTAATAAGATGGAATTAACTTATATTCAATTCCTTTACATTTTCACATGAGTTGTGGGTATATAAAACTAAAACGGTTTTTAATTAGAATTTTATGATTATTCAATAATAGTTTAATATAATAGTTTTCTTTTTTATAAATTAAAATCCATTTTCATTAGTTTAGTAGGAGCCCATAGGTGGGCCGTCCCATCCTATGTGGCATCTTACTTCAAATTCAAATTGAAAATAAAGGTATAGTGATTTTCAAGGTTATTTAAAGTTTAAAAAGTCAAAGTGGAGATCAAGGGCTCCAAATGAATTTCATTAATGAGATCAAGGGCTGGAATTAATTCCAGCACATAACCTAATTTAAGAAGGGTTATAAAACCCTCCCATAGCCCTTGCCCTACTCATTTGTGCTGGAAAAAAAAGGAGAGCTTCTCTCTCCCCCAAAAACCCTCTTCTCTCTCTCCTCTCTTTCCCTTCCCTATTCTCCTCTTTTAGGGTTTCTTTTGGTTCTTGAGTGCAAGATCCAGGCCTCAAGGGGTGTGTAGAGGAGATCTAAGGTCCTCACCTTGCTAGAAGGAGGAGCTGATCGGTGGATCGAGCAAAAAGAGTGTTCATCTATCAAGAAATACATTTTTTTCAACAAAAGGTAGGGTTTCTATGCTTTTCTTGCAAGAACGGAGTTCTTGGCATGGATTTTGATCCTTTTTCATGAGTTTAGATCATAATCAAACCTTCCTAACCGTGGGTTTGACTCAGATCTAATGATCCATGGCAAAACCACGTTTTCCCCTAAAGAAAACCATTTTTGAAATCGGGTTTATTATAAAAATCGGTTTCTTAGAAATAGATTCGTAAAATATATTTGTATTTGATTTATTCCATGATTTTTATGCAAATATTAGTTTGGATTGATAGATTATGAAGTGTTTCATCTACTGTGAATATTTTGAAAGTGCAGTAGGATCGAGGCAACGAGCACTAGAGGGGGGTGAATAGTGCTTTTAAAAATTTCTGCGGAATATTGAATGATTTTGCAAATCTCAAAGCAAACACACAAAGAACACAAGATTTTATCCTGGTTCGGTCAAACCCGACCTACATCCAGTCCCCAAGCAAAACCCGCTTGAGATTTTCAACTATCAACCTTGTAAACTACAAGATCACACAGACCATAACCGGTCCCACTTTCAGTAACAATCCTACTGAAAGCAAACAACTCCTTTACACCAAAGAGTCCTTCTTTTTACACAAAAGAAATAACAACTTACAATACAACCTATGAGCCTTCCTTTTGAATGCAAATGAGATGCAATTGGCTTTTGAGGTTGTTGAAACACTCTACTCACGAATTCACTATCTCTCAAAGTGATTTGAGTGAAAAACTGAAGTGAAAATATCACATGAGTGAGAAAACAAATACTTGAATGAATAGGAGTGAAAAACAAGAAGTAATTCAATATAATTCTATTGAATTTTGATATTTTTGAGTGTAGAATGCACTCATATTTATAGTTAAAAGATTCCATACATTGAGAGTATGAAAGGGTGTCAAAACTGTCCATTTTGAACGATCAAAACGTTTGAAAAATGAAAAGACACGCCTTTTTTTTGAAGTTTCAGGAAAACGGCAAAATTAGTCGACTGAAACATCAGTTAGTCGACTAATAGTTAGTTATTAGTAGACTGACAGTTATCGTCGGTCGACTGATCTGTTAATCTAGCCGTTTGAAAATCTGAACTTTTGAAACTTAGTCGACTTAAGAAAAGTTAGTCGACTGATAATATCATCAGTAGACTGAAAAACCTTTTAGTCGACTGCTGCTAAAAACTTCTAAAAAAACAAACATTCTGTTCGGTCGACTGATAAAAAGCATTAGTCGACTGCTGCTAAATTTTTTCAGAAAACACATGTTCTGTTCAGTCGACTGATAAAACCATTAGTCGACTGCTGCTAATTTTCCAGAAAACAGACATTCTGTCCAGTCGACTGATAAAATCTTCGGTCGACTAATTTGACAAGAATGACTTTTAAGAAAATATGGTGCGAAAGGATTAGTCGACTGATAAGTCTATTGGTCGACTAATAAACATGAAAATTTAAGAAAAGAGTTTTCTAAAAAGATTTTCAAAAGAGTTTCTTTTAGAAAAGTTTTTCTAAAGACTTTTAAGGTAAAATGTAACCTAAATATGCACTCTAAGTAAGGCTCTTACAAGAATCTAGGACTTTTAATGAATTAAACATTTGCACACTAGTCTTCAAGGATTCTTCACCGAATTCTTCAATTTCTTCATAGCCTTAGCTAAAATGCAGTTGATTCTACTTGCTCATCATCAAAACCTTGTACTTGAAGTATCATGTATGGCTTCATTGTCGTAACAATCTCCCCCTTTTTGATGATGACAAACTTAATCAAAGATGAAGCATTTAGATGCATAGATGGAGATTTTACTCCCCCTATCAATATGCTGCAAAACATTAAAAGTTAGCACATTTAAAGCACATATATCACATATTGATTGGTTTGCATTTCCATTCATCATTTCTTCATGAATTTAGAAATACATTCATTCAAAGCTTTCTTTTTCTCTTAATTTTGCATTTCTCATGCAAGATCTCCAGTAATGTAATTGCTATCATCTTTTTCTCAAGATCTCCCTGCAATTTCAAAGTAATGCTATCTTTATCTTTTTCTCCCCTTTTGTCAGAATCAAAAAGAGTAAGGGCAAAAACAGCATAAGCAAAATAGACTTTTAACTCGTATCTCTATTTTAAAACATGGCAAGAGAGTTCCAGCGTGTTTTGAAGATGCGCCAGTCACTGCAAGAGGATTCCGGCGTTTCAAGATCACGGCCAGAAGATTCTGGCGTCTCCCTGTTACAGTAAGAAAATCCCGACGATGATGGAGTCGAACGGCACTCCGAGGGTTTTTCGGAAGAAAGAGAGGCAAGAGAGAAAGAGGGATTTAAGGGTTTCGTTTTTAAGAAAAAACGAAAAGATACGAAGTGAAACGATGCCTCTTTTTTTTTTTTTTTAAAAAAAAACGGGTTTAAAAACAAATCCAAGGGGTGTCGGGTCCCTTCACTTAAATTTTTTTCTTAAAAAAAATTTAGTCGACTAAAACTTTATCGGTCGACTAAAAAGTGCGACTTATTCTAAAAATATCATCAGTCGACTAGAAATATATCGGTCGACTAATATGGTGCGATAAATTCCAAAATATAAAACACCAGTCGACTAGAATTTTATCGGTCGACTAATATAGTGCGATTTTGAGATTTTGTTCAAAAATCAACATTTTTATAAATCCAAAAATGAGCAAATACCTAGTTCTCTCCTAATTCTCATAAAATCTTTATTTTTAAGAGGTTTAGTGAAGATATCGGCATGTTGTTCTTTAGTGGAAATAAAATTTAACGAAATATCTACTTTTAACACATGATCTCTTAAAAAATGATGTCTAACTTCAATATGCTTAGTTCTTGAGTGCTGAATAGGATTTTTCGAAAGATTTATAGCACTAGTGTTATCACAATAAATAGTTGTTGTAGAGTAATTCAAACCAAAATCTTTTAAGGTCTGTTTCATCCAAAGTACTTGAGAACATGTTAAACTAGCCGCTATATATTCAGCTTCAGTTGTTGAGAGTGATACTGAATTTTGCTTTTTACTAAACCAAGAGACTAAGGAATTTCCCAAGAAATGACAAGTTCCACTAGTACTCTTGCGATCAGATTTACTTCTTGCAAAATCTGCATCACTTAATGAAACTAAATCAAAGGAAGATGATTTTGGGTAAAAAAAACCGAAATCTGAAGTATCTTTCAAATAACGAAGAATTTGTTTTACTGCAGTTAAATGAGATTCCTTTAGATTAGCTTGAAATCTTGCATACATACAAACACTAAACATAATATCAGGTCGACTAGCAGTTAAGTATAATAGAGATCCGATCATACCTCTGTAGAGCTTAGTATCTACACTTTTACCATTTTCATCTTTATCAAGAGAAGTAGTTGTACTCATAGGATTCCTTCTTGATTTCGATGAGTCCATTCCAAATCTCTTGAGAAGTTCTTTTGTATACTTAGCCTGATTGATGAAGATTCCTTCTTCAGTTTGCTTTATTTGAAGTCCAAGAAAGTAGTTTAATTCGCCCATCAAGCTCATTTCAAACTCTTCCTGCATAGCCTTAGCAAATTCTTTACAAAGAGAATCATTAGTAGAACCAAATATTATGTCATCAACATAAATTTGCACAAAAAGAATATCTGAATTAAAATGTTTAATAAATAAAGTGGAGTCTACCCGACCAATGGAAAAACCAGATTGTTCTAGAAAATTTCGTAGTCTTTCATACCACGCTCTTGGTGCTTGTTTGAGTCCATACAGAGCTCTTTTCAATTTGTAGACCTTTTCTGGATATTTCTCATTTTCAAAGCCTGGAGGTTGCTCTACATAAACTTCTTCATTGATGTGTCCATTTAAGAGTGCACTCTTAACATCAATTTGATATAACTTGAAGTTCATGTAACTAGCAAAAGCAAGCATCATACGAATAGATTCTAATCGAGCCACTGGTGCATAGGTTTCATCAAAATCTATGCCTTCTTCTTGATTATAGCCTTGTGCCACTAGCCTTGCTTTGTTACGAATGACTTCACCATTTTCATCCAGCTTATTTCGGAAGACCCATCTTGTTCCAATTACTGGATGATCCTTTGGTCTATCAACTAGATCCCAAACATCATTCCTAGTAAATTGGTTAAGTTCTTCAGACATGGCTAAAAGCCAAAATTCATCATCACATGCCTCATTGATATTCTTTGGTTCTAATTTAGATATGAAAGCAACATTTGCAATATATTTTTCTAACTGCCTTCTGGTTTGGACACCACTCTTTATTTCACCAATAACTTGTTTATGTGGATGATTAGGAACTTCTTTCCAAACCGGTTGAAGAGAAATATTTTCTTGAGAAGTACTCTCTATCAAGGGTTCTTCTTGAAGTATTGCTTCTTCTTCTTCGCTTAGAGGAATAACCTGCTCACAATTCTCATCAAATGCAACATGTAGAGATTCTTCAATACAAGATGTTCTTTTATTGAAAATACGATATGCTTTACTTCTAGAAGAATATCCAAGAAATATTGATTCATCTGATTTTGAATCAAACTTATCAAGATTATCTTTGGTATTTAACAAGAAACATTTACTACCAAAAATTTTGAAATATGAGATCTTTGGTATACGATCATAATACAATTCAAAACATGTTTTATGTAAAATTGGTCGAATAAGAACACGATTTAAGAAATAACATGCTGTATTAATTGCTTCAGCCCAAAAATATTTTGGTAAATTTTTATCTTGAAGCATGGTTCTAGCACATCTTGCAAAGTTCAATTCTTTCTTTCAACAACTCCATTTTGTGGAGCCGCTCTAGGAAAAGCAAAGTTGTGAGAGATACCATGTAAATCACAAAACTTTAGAAAAGATTCATTTTCAAATTCACCACCATGATCACTACGAATTTTAATAATAGATGTAGATTTTTCATTTGTAATTCTTCTACAAAGTTTAGAAAATTCTGAAAAAGCATCATTTTTGCTTTTTAGAAAAATCACCCATGTAAACCGAGAATAATCATCTACTATAACAAAAGCATACTTGCTACCATTCAAACGTTCAATTCTAGATGGTCCAAATAGATCTAAATGTAAAAGTTCAAGAGGACGTTTTGTTGAAACTATATCTTTTGCTTTAAAAGAACTCTTGATTTGTTTACCCCTTTAACAAGCATCACATAAGTGATCCTTTTTATATGGTATTCTAGGTAGGCCTCTTACAAGATCATTCTTGGATAATTTTGAAATAATTTTAAAGTTAACATGTCCAAGTCTCTTATGCCATAACCATTGAATTTCATTTGAAACAATAAGACATTTTTCATTAAAAGAAGGTAATTCATCTAGATATAGTTCATACACATTGTTTCTTCTTTTACCTTTAAAAATGATCTTTTTAGATTGAAAATAAAAAATTAAGCATAAATCATTTTCAAAAGAAATATGAAAACCTTTATCACATAATTGACTAATAGATATTAAATTATGCTTTAAACCATCCACTAAAAGAACATTTTCTATCAAGGGAAATTTTGGATTACCAATATTACCAATACCTATCACTTTTCCCATGTTATTGTCACCAAAGGTGACGGTTCCTCCATCCTTATTTTGGAGGGTGGAAAATAACTCCGGCCTTCCAGTCATATGTTTGGAACAGCCGCTGTCCAATATCCATTTGCTCCTTATGTTGTGTACCTACAACAAAATCAGAAAACAGAGCATTTGACCCCTTTCTATTTTTGGGTCCATGAGAGTTAGTCTTAGGAACCCATATCCATTTGGATTTTGGTTTCCTTTGATAATAAATATTCTTTCTATAAAAGGATTTAGAATAAACATTTCTAGAATAATCATTTCTAGATGCATTTCTATTAGAACTAGAAAGTTTAGTTTTATGAACAAAAGGTTGAGAATAATGTCTTTGATTTTTCACCACATAGTTTGGTCTATTTTGAGTATCAAAGAAGCTATATCCCAATCCGGTTTTATTAACCGAGCATCTTTGAGAACCAAGAAGTTTTTCTAGATTCTCTTGACCATTTATGAATTTGGTCACTATAGAAAGAAGATCATTTGACTTTTCTTTAAGACTAGATATTTCCTTTTGTAAGAGATTGGTTCTAACTCCAATTTCTTTTATCTCAATTGCCTGGCAAGAATTTTCCTTCTTGAGATCTTCTATTTCTTGAAGTAACACTTTATTTTGAGAGTCAAGAGTTAAATTTTCAGTTTTTAACTCTTTATTTTTAGAACTAAGACTCTTAAATTTAGCATATAAATCATTAAATGCTTCAAATAACTCATCATAGTCAAATTGACTTACCGATTCTTCTTGTGCTACAAAACACATGTTGGCGACTTCTTTATTTGATTCTTCATCGGAAGAGGAGTCACTATCATCCCAACAGGCTTGAAATGCCTTTTTCTTCTTGAATTGGTCCTTGGGCTTGAATTTGAGAAGAGGACAATCTTTCTTGATATGTCCTGCCCTTTTGCAGTTAAAGCACTTTACTTCATTGGGAATTGAAGAATCTGCTTTCTTTGCTTTTCTTTGAAATCTTCCTTTTTTGATGAATCTTTTGAATTGCCTTGTGATGAGGGCAATATCTTCATCTTCATCTTCTTCAGAATTTTCTGAGTCAGAAGTAGCCTTAAAAGCAAGAGATTTCTTTTTAGGCTCTTCTTCTTGTCTGTCTTGAAGTTGGACCTCATATGCCATTAGGTTACCAACTAAGTCTTCAAGAGTGAGAGTATTGAGATCATTTGCTTCTTCAATAGCAGTGGTTTTTCTCTCCCATTCAAGAGTTAAACACCTTAGAATCTTTCTGACTAAATCCACTTGTGAATATTCTTTTCCAAGGGATTTCAAAGTGTTAGTTATATCGATCATTCTAGTTACCATGTCCGATATAGATTCATTTTGCTTCATTTTGAACAATTCAAATTTATGAACTAAAGAAGCAATTTTAGATTCCTTTACCTTTGACGTACCTTCGTGTGTTACGAGAAGAGTATGCCAGATTTCATTAGCTGTAGAGCATTGAGAGATGCGATTGAACTCTACCTTGTCAACGCCACAATATAAGGCATTCATTGCCTTGGCATTAAGTGAAGCAGTCTTCTTTTCATCATCGATCCATCGGCTGAAATCAGTTGATAGAGTTTGGTACTTTTCTGAAACAACTCTCCAGATATCGAGATTCATGGATTGCAGGAATATTGTCATTCTTACTTTCCAGTATCCATAGTTTGTTCCGTCGAAGAGAGGAGGACGAACAGAGGAGCTTCCTTCTTTGTGCTGAGATGTTGTAGTTGCCATGCTATTTGATGGTCAAATGAAAGTAATAGCAAACCTGTGCTCTGATACCAAATGAAAGTGCACTAGGATCGAGGCAACGAGCACTAGAGGGGGGTGAATAGTGCTTTTAAAAATTTCTGCGGAATATTGAATGATTTTGCAAATCTCAAAGCAAACACACAAAGAACACAAGATTTTGTCCTGGTTCGGTCAAACCCGACCTACATCCAGTCCCCAAGCAAAACCCGCTTGAGATTTTCCACTATCAACCTTGTAAACTACAAGATCACACAGACCATAACCGGTCCCACTTTCAGTAACAATCCTACTGAAAGCAAACAACTCCTTTACACCAAGGAGTCCTTCTTTTTACACAAAAGAAATAACAACTTACAATACAACCTATGAGACTTCCTTTTGAATGCAAATGAGATGCAATTGGCTTTTGAGGTTGTTGAAACACTCTACTCACGAATTCACTATCTCTCAAAGTGATTTGAGTGAAAAACTGAAGTGAAAATATCACATGAGTGAGAAAACAAATACTTGAATGAATAGGAGTGAAAAACAAGAAGTAATTCAATATAATTCTATTGAATTTTGATATTTTTGAGTGTAGAATGCACTCATATTTATAGTTAAAAGATTCCATACGTTGAGAGTATGAAAGGGTGTCAAAACTGTCCATTTTGAACGATCAAAACGTTTGAAAAATGAAAAGACACGCCTTTTTTTTGAAGTTTCAGGAAAACGGCAAAATTAGTCGACTGAAACATCAGTTAGTCGACTAATAGTTAGTTATTAGTAGACTGACAGTTATCGTCGGTCGACTGATCTGTTAATCTAGCCGTTTGAAAATCTGAACTTTTGAAACTTAGTCGACTTAAGAAAAGTTAGTCGACTGATAATATCATCAGTAGACTGAAAAACCTTTTAGTCGACTGCTGCTAAAAACTTCTAAAAAAACAAACATTCTGTTCGGTCGACTGATAAAAAGCATTAGTCGACTGCTGCTAAATTTTTTCAGAAAACACATGTTCTGTTCAGTCGACTGATAAAACCATTAGTCGACTGCTGCTAATTTTCCAGAAAACAGACATTCTGTCCAGTCGACTGATAAAATCTTCGGTCGACTAATTTGACAAGAATGACTTTTAAGAAAATATGGTGCGAAAGGATTAGTCGACTGATAAGTCTATTGGTCGACTAATAAACATGAAAATTTAAGAAAAGAGTTTTCTAAAAAGATTTTCAAAAGAGTTTCTTTTAGAAAAGTTTTTCTAAAGACTTTTAAGGTAAAATGTAACCTAAATATGCACTCTAAGTAAGGCTCTTACAAGAATCTAGGACTTTTAATGAATTAAACATTTGCACACTAGTCTTCAAGGATTCTTCACCGAATTCTTCAATTTCTTCATAGCCTTAGCTAAAATGCAGTTGATTCTACTTGCTCATCATCAAAACCTTGTACTTGAAGTATCATGTATGGCTTCATTGTCGTAACAATCTCCCCCTTTTTGATGATGACAAACTTAATCAAAGATGAAGCATTTAGATGCATAGATGGAGATTTTACTCCCCCTATCAATATGCTGCAAAACATTAAAAGTTAGCACATTTAAAGCACATATATCACATATTGATTGGTTTGCATTTTCATTCATCATTTCTTCATGCATTTAGAAATACATTCATTCAAAGCTTTCTTTTTCTCTTAATTTTGCATTTCTCATGCAAGATCTCCTGTAATGTAATTGCTATCATCTTTTTCTCAAGATCTCCCTGCAATTTCAAAGTAATGCTATCTTTATCTTTTTCTCCCCCTTTTGTCAGAATCAAAAAGAGTAAGGGCAAAAATACCATAAGCAAAATAGACTTTTAACTCGTATCTCTATTTTAAAACATGGCAAGAGAGTTCCGGCGTGTTTTGAAGATGCGCCAGTCACTGCAAGAGGATTTCGGCGTTTCAAGATCACGGCCAGAAGATTCCGGCGTCTCCCTGTTACAGTAAGAAAATCCCGGCGATGATGGAGTCGAATGGCACTCTGAGGGTTTTTCGGAAGAAAGAGAGGCAAGAGAGAAAGAGGGATTTAAGGGTTTCGTTTTTAAGAAAAAACGAAAAGGTACGAAGTGAAACGATGCCTCTTTTTTTTTTAAAAAAAAAAAACGGGTTTAAAAACAAATCCAATGGGTGTCGGGTACCTTCACTTAAATTTTTTTCTTAAAAAAAAATTTAGTCGACTAAAACTTTATCGTTCGACTAAAAAGTGCGACTTATTCTAAAAATATCATCAGTCGACTAGAAATATATCGGTCGACTAATATGGTGCGATACATTCCAAAATATAAAACACCAGTCGACTAGAATTTTATCGGTCGACTAATATAGTGCGATTTTGAGATTTTGTTCAAAAATCAACATTTTTATAAATCCAAAAATGAGCAAATACCTAGTTCTCTCCTAATTCTCATAAAATCTTCATTTTTAAGAGGTTTAGTGAAGATATCGGCATGTTGTTCTTTAGTGGAAATAAAATTTAACAAAATATCTACTTTTAACACATGATCTCTTAAAAAATGATGTCTAACTTCAATATGCTTAGTTCTTGAGTGTTGAATAGGATTTTTCGAAAGATTTATAGCACTAGTGTTATCACAACAAATAGTTGTTGTGGAGTAATTCAAACCAAAATCTTTTAAGGTCTGTTTCATCCAAAGTACTTGTGAACATGCTAAACTAGCCGCTATATATTCAGCTTCAGTTGTTGAGAGTGATACTGAATTTTGCTTTTTACTAAACCAAGAGATTAAGGAATTTCCCTAGAAATGACAAGTTCCACTAGTACTCTTGCGATCAGATTTACTTCCTGCAAAATCTGCATCACTATATGAAACTAAATCAAAGGAAGATGATTTTGGGTAAAACAAACCGAAATCTGAAGTATCTTTCAAATAACGAAGAATTTGTTTTACTGCAGTTAAATGAGATTCCTTTGGATTAGCTTGAAATCTTGCACACATACAAACACTAAACATAATATCAGGTCGACTAGCAGTTAAGTATAATAGAGATCCGATCATACCTCTGTAGAGCTTAATATCTACACTTTTACCGTTTTCATCTTTATCAATAGAAGTAGTTGTACTCATAGGATTCCATCTTGATTTCGATGAGACCATCCCAAATCTCTTGAGAAGTTCTTTTGTATACTTAGCCTGATTGATGAAGATTCCTTCTTCAGTTTGCTTTATTTGAAGTCCAAGAAAGTAGTTTAATTCACCCATCAAGCTCATTTCAAACTCTTCCTGCATAGCCTTAGCAAATTCTTTACAAAGAGAATCATTAGTAGAACCAAATATTATGTCATCAACATAAATTTGCACAGTAAGAATATCTGAATTAAAATGTTTAATAAATAAAGTGGAGTCTACCCGACCAATGGAAAAACCAGATTGTTCTAGAAAATTTCGTAGTCTTTCATACCACGCTCTTGGTGCTTGTTTGAGTCCATACAGAGCTCTTTTCAATTTGTAGACCTTTTCTGGATATTTCTCATTTTCAAAGCCTAGAGGTTGCTCTACATAAACTTCTTCATTGATGTGTCCATTTAAGAGTGCACTCTTAACATCAATTTGATATAACTTGAAGTTCATGTAACTAGCAAAAGCAAGCATCATACGAATTGACTCTAATCGAGCCACTGGTGCATAGGTTTCATCAAAATCTATGCCTTCTTCTTGATTATAGCGTTGTGCCACTAGCCTTGCTTTGTTACGAATGACTTCACCATTTTCATCCAGCTTATTTCGGAAGACCCATCTTGTTCCAATTACTGGATGATCCTTTGGTCTATCAACTAGATCCCAAACATCATTCCTAGTAAATTGGTTAAGTTCTTCAGACATGGCTAAAAGCCAAAATTCATCATCACATGCCTCATTGATATTCTTTGGTTCTAATTTAGATATGAAAGTAACATTTGCAATATATTTTTCTAACTGCCTTCTAGTTTGGACACCACTCTTTATTTCACCAATAACTTGTTCATGTGGATGATTAGGAACTTCTTTCCAAACCGGTTGAAGAGGAATATTTTCTTGAGAAGTACTCTCTATCAAGGGTTCTTCTTGAAGTATTGCTTCTTCTTCTTCGCTTAGAGGAATAACCTGCTCACAATTCTCATCAAATGCAACATGTAGAGATTCTTCAATACAAGATGTTCTTTTATTGAAAATACGATATGCTTTACTTCTAGAAGAATATCCAAGAAATATTAATTCATCTGATTTTGAATCAAACTTATCAAGATTATCTTTGGTATTTAACAAGAAACATTTACTACCAAAAATTTTGAAATATGAGATCTTTGGTATACGATCATAATACAATTCAAAACATGTTTTATGTAAAATTGGTCGAATAAGAACACGATTTAAGACATAACATGCTGTATTAATTGCTTCAGCCCAAAAATATTTTGGTAAATTTTTATCTTGAAGCATGGTTCTAGCACATTCTTGCAAAGTTCTATTCTTTCTTTCAACAACTCCATTTTGTGGAGCCGCTCTAGGAAAAGCAAAGTTGTGAGAGATACCATGTAAATCACAAAACTTTAGAAAAGATTCATTTTCAAATTCACCACCATGATCACTACGAATTTTAATAATAGATGTAGATTTTTCATTTGTAATTCTTCTACAAAGTTTAGAAAATTCTGAAAAAGCATCATTTTTGCTTTTTAGAAAAATCACCCATGTAAACCGAGAATAATCATCTACTATAACAAAAGCATACTTGCTACCATTCAAACGTTCAATTCTAGATGGTCCAAATAGATCTAAATGTAAAAGTTCAAGAGGACGTTTTGTTGAAACTATATCTTTTGCTTTAAAAGAACTCTTGATTTGTTTACCCCTTTGAAAAGCATCACAAAAGTGATCCTTTTTATATGGTATTCTAGGTAGGCCTCTTACAAGATCATTCTTGGATAATTTTGAAATAATTTTAAAGTTAACATGTCCAAGTCTCTTATGCCATAACCATTGAATTTCATTTCAAACAATAAGACATTTTTCATTAAAAGAGGGTAATTCATCTAGATATAGTTCATACACATTGTTTCTTCTTTTACCTTTAAAAATGATCTTTTTAGATTGAAAATCAGAAATTAAGCATAAATCATTTTCAAAAGAAACATGAAAACCTTTATCACATAATTGACTAATAGATATTAAATTATGCTTTAAACCATCCACTAAAAGAACATTTTCTATCAAGGGAAATTTTGGATTACCAATATTACCAATACCTATCACTTTTCCCTTGTTATTGTCACCAAAGGTGACAGTTCCTCCATCCTTATTTTGGAGGGTGGAAAATAACTCCGGCCTTCCAGTCATATGTTTGGAACAACCACTGTCCAATACCATTTGCTCCTTATGTTGTGTACCTACAACAAAATCAGAAAACAGAGCATTTGACCCCTTTCTATTTTTGGGTCCATGAGAGTTAGTCTTAGGAACCCATATCCATTTGGATTTTGGTTTCCTTTGATAATAAATATTCTTTCTATAAAAGGATTTAGAATAAACATTTCTAGAATAATCATTTCTAGATGCATTTCTATTAGAACTAGAAAGTTTAGTTTTATGAACAAAAGGTTGAGAATAATGTCTTTGATTTTTCACCACATAGTTTGGTCTATTTTGAGTATCAAAGAAGCTATATCCCAATCCGGTTTTATTAACCGAGCATCTTTGAGAACCAAGAAGTTTTTCTAGATTCTCTTGACCATTTGTGAATTTGGTCACTATAGAAAGAAGATCATTTGACTTTTCTTTAAGACTAGATATTTCCTTTTGTAAGAGATTGGTTCTAACTCCAATTTCTTTTATCTCAATTGCCTGGCAAGAATTTTCCTTCTTGAGATCTTCTATTTCTTGAAGTAACACTTTATTTTGAGAGTCAAGAGTTAAATTTTCAGTTTTTAACTCTTTATTTTTAGAACTAAGACTCTTAAATTTAGCATATAAATCATTAAATGCTTCAAATAACTCATCATAGTCAAATTGACTTACCGATTCTTCTTGTGCTACAAAACACATGTTGGCGACTTCTTCATTTGATTCTTCATCGGAAGAGGAGTCACTATCATCCCAACAGGCTTGAAATGCCTTTTTCTTCTTGAATTGGTCCTTGGGCTTGAATTTGAGAAGAGGACAATCTTTCTTGATATGTCCTGCCCTTTTGCAGTTAAAGCACTTTACTTCATTGGGAATTGAAGAATCTGCTTTCTTTGCTTTTCTTTGAAATCTTCCTTTTTTGATGAATCTTTTGAATTGCCTTATGATGAGGGCAATATCTTCATCTTCATCTTCTTCAGAATTTTCTGAGTCAGAAGTAGCCTTAAAAGCAAGAGATTTCTTTTTAGGCTCTTCTTCTTGTCTGTCTTGAAGTTGGACCTCATATGCCATTAGGTTACCAACTAAGTCTTCAAGAGTGAGAGTATTGAGATCATTTGCTTCTTCAATAGCAGTGGTTTTTCTCTCCCATTCAAGAGTTAAACACCTTAGAATCTTTCTGACTAAATCCACTTGTGAATATTCTTTTCCAAGGGATTTCAAAGTGTTAGTTATATCGATCATTCTAGTTACCATGTCCGATATAGATTCATTTTGCTTCATTTTGAACAATTCAAATTTATGAACTAAAGAAGCAATTTTAGATTCCTTTACCTTTGACGTACCTTCGTGTGTTACGAGAAGAGTATGCCAGATTTCATTAGCTGTAGAGCATTGAGAGATGCGATTGAACTCTACCTTGTCAATGCCACAATATAAGGCATTCATTGCCTTGGCATTAAGTGAAGCAGTCTTCTTTTCATCATCGGTCCATCGGCTGAAATCAGTTGATGGAGTTTGGTACTTTTCTGAAACAACTCTCCAGATATCGAGATTCATGGATTGCAGGAATATTGTCATTCTTATTTTCCAGTATCCATAGTTTGTTCCGTCGAAGAGAGGAGGACGAACAGAGGAGCTTCCTTCTTTGTGCTGAGATGTTGTAGTTGCCATGCTATTTGATGGTCAAATCAAAGTAATAGCAAACCTGTGCTCTGATACCAAATGAAAGTGCACTAGGATCGAGGCAACGAGCACTAGAGGGGGGTGAATAGTGCTTTTAAAAATTTTTGTGAAATATTGAATGATTTTGCAAATCTCAAAGCAAACACACAAAGAACACAAGATTTTATCCTAGTTCGGTCAAACCCGACCTACATCCAGTCCCCAAGCAAAACCCGCTTGAGATTTTCCACTATCAACCTTGTAGACTACAAGATCACACAGACCATAACCGGTCCCACTTTCAGTAACAATCCTACTGAAAGCAAACAACTCCTTTACACCAAGGAGTCCTTCTTTTTACACAAAAGAAATAACAACTTACAATACAACCTATGAGCCTTCCTTTTGAATGCAAATGAGATGCAATTGGCTTTTGAGGTTGTTGAAACACTCTACTCACGAATTCACTATCTCTCAAAGTGATTTGAGTGAAAAACTGAAGTGAAAATATCACGTGAGTGAGAAAACAAATACTTGAATGAATAGGAGTGAAAAGCAAGAAGTAATTCAATATAATTCTATTGAATTTTGATATTTTTGAGTGTAGAATGCACTCATATTTATAGTTAAAAGATTCCATACGTTGATAGTATGAAAGGGTGTCAAAACTGTCCATTTTGAACGATCAAAACGTTTGAAAAATGAAAAGACACGCCTTTTTTTTGAAGTTTAAGGAAAACGGCAAAATTAGTCGACTGAAACATCAGTTAGTCGACTAATAGTTAGTTATTAGTAGACTGACAGTTATCGTTGGTCGACTGATCTGTTAATCTAGCCGTTTGAAAATCTGAACTTTTGAAACTTAGTCGACTTAAGAAAAGTTAGTCGACTGATAATATCATCAGTAGACTGAAAAACCTTTTAGTCGACTGCTGCTAAAAACTTCTAAAAAAACAAACATTCTGTTCGGTTGACTGATAAAAAGCATTAGTTGACTGCTGCTAAATTTTTTCAGAAAACACATGTTTTGTTCAGTCGACTGATAAAACCATTAGTCGACTGCTGCTAATTTTCCAGAAAACAGACATTCTGTCCAGTCGACTGATAAAATCTTCGGTCGACTAATTTGACAAGAATGACTTTTAAGAAAATATGGTGCGAAAGGATTAGTCGACTGATAAGTCTATTGGTCGACTAATAAACATGAAAATTTAAGAAAAGAGTTTTCTAAAAAGATTTTCAAAAGAGTTTCTTTTAGAAAAGTTTTTCTAAAGACTTTTAAGGTAAAATGCAACCTAAATATGCACTCTAAGTAAGGCTCTTACAAGAATCTAAGACTTTTAATGAATTAAACATTTGCACACTAGTCTTCAAGGATTCTTCACCGAATTCTTCAATTTCTTCATAGCCTTAGCTGAAATGCAGTTGATTCTACTTGCTCATCATCAAAACCTTGTACTTGAAGTATCATGTATGGCTTCATTGTCGTAACATATTTTAGAATTTTCGAAATTTTATTTCATGCGTATTCCCTATTTCTTTTAATTTTTCTTGGGGTTCGGGTGACTCGGTTTGATTCACCCAAATGCAAATCTCGGAATTTCAGGTTTTCCACTTGACCTCCGTTCAGTAAAATGGTCGTTTCTCCCTCGTCCGGAGAAGTTTTGATGAACGGATTGTTGCGTTGGAAAGCTAACTCCATTGTGCATCTACTGTAGAAATTTGGGTATTGTTAATGGACCGAGCACATCTCTGTGACAGTCAAAACAAAAATAAATAGGTCTGTAGTAAAACATGCATAACTCTCTCATACGAAAGAGTTTTTACGAACGGTTTGCGGCTATGGATAGCTGACAAAAATTCCTATATACTGTAAAAATTTCAGCTCTGTTCATGGATCCAAAAATTTTTTATGAGCTCTGTACCAGTCGGACAGAGTTAAGAAATTGGAAAAATTTAGGGCAAATTCATAAATCAAGCCTCAAAGGGTGCATAGTATATATGTTTTTAATCAAATTCTTTATAGAATTAGTATGCATTATGTGAATGATTATGTAGGTCTAATTTTATGCAATCTTATATGATTATGGCATGAATTGTAAATGGAAGGTTACACATTAAAGATTTAGGATCAAAAGGTCCAATGAATACAAGTTTATGTTTTAAATTCTAAAAATGTGTTGCCTACATGTATGTTCATGATATCATCATGATATGATTGTTTCATTGATACGGATGTTCATATATATTCTCCTTGTTGCATTGGCTATGTACATGCATATGCATTATATTGTGTGAAAGTGAATAAGATGTTTATGCTACGCATGTGCTCTAGTGTCTGTTATAAGTTTAATTATATGACTTTGTCCAATGCTTTATAAGAATGCACCCATGACCATAAAGTGGTTTAAGTTTGATGTTGCATAAAAAGTATGACTGTAAACAAATAATCATGTGACATTAAACTCAAGATACTTGCTTGGAGAGTAGCAGGTGATACAAAACTTTGTGGGGCAAGTTCTGTTACGGGCACGGAAGGTTGCTCCTCCCCTCCCATGATTTTAGGGGGAAAACCTCTGCATTATTAGACTGCAGCGTAGAGGTTATAGTACTCATGAGGAAAAACTGATGCATCCGGTTGAAAGGTGTTGGGAATCTCTCTCGTATTAACGTCCCTCACCCCGTCTTAGTGAATGGACCTGGCCAGACTAAAGCCACCCCTGTATGTAAAACACGTCCTGTGTCATGGTCCTGATCTGAGAATGTTTGCCTGTGTCGTATCAGCAGGGCTAAGAAGTGATAACTTAAATGGTGTGTGCATTAATTTGGCATCGCATGCATCATCTAATTTAGAAAATGTAACTAAAGATAAGAAAATATGCATGCATTGAAAGAGCTTCTGTATATGGTAAGTCATGCATTTTAATGGTTCATACATTTTGTATTTTGAATATATGAATTTATGTCTTTCTGTTAAATATGAAAATTCTAAACATGCATAATTGTTGTATGATTGTTTAAGTTAAATTAAATGTTAAATCATGAAATTTCTATTGAAATCCATGTCTTGTTATTCTGTCTTACAAGTTTAGCATAATTACTCTACTGAGACATGTTGTCTGACCCTATATGGTTTAAAATTTTTCAGGTAATGAGTAGGTACTTACGTGCGAAGGCGGAAGGTTGCGACGGGGATTGAGCCTACCTTTCCTCTGCTTCATGAATTCTGAACTCTGATTTTACTTTAATTCAATTCAATGACAAATGTGATAAATTTTGGATATTATGGAACTTGATTTTTATTTTATGCATGGTTAATTAGTTGTTAAAGTTTAAATTCCATAAGTATATGTTTGCAAGCATTCATCTGAAGTAGCACGCCAAGTTTTATGCTCAATGTGTTTTTTCGCTGTTAACTGCTAAAAGATTTAAATGTATTTTAAAAAAAAAAAATTCCACCAATTTTGGGTTATAAAAATTGGGGTGTTACAGGGACAGTGGGCAACATAGGGAAGTGTGCAGATCCGAGAGACTCAGATCAAACATAAGGGACAAAATTTTCAGTCCTAATGAGGGATGACGTCAAGATACGTCAAAAATAAAAATCAAGTTCTTGCTTTATGTTGAGATAACTAGAAAATATTGCCAATAAGATGCCAAAAATTGTAGTTGATTCAGAATGATTGAATTGTACTCATATGTGTGAAAATATCACATCTTTCTACCTAGAGTATTAACTCCAATTAGGCTAACTCTGTAGAATCGAGAATCAAATTCAAATTTGTTGTTGTTGAGTTTCTTCAAGGAAGATATCAATGTCCTTGATATGAAAAGAGAGGAAAATATTCTTAGCTTCATAAAAGCAATTGAATGAAAAGATATTGATAGAAGAATTTCACATAAATAAAGATGATTCCTGGCAATTTTGGCAGTTTGATATCCTGGGCCTTTTCCCATGATGATCTTTCTGGCACTCTTTTGAGACATTGAGCTTTCTTGGGTTTTTGAGAAGAGGTTTATTACATTATCTTTCATTTTGGAGATGTCCTGACTTTTCTCTCTTTTTTAGGGAAGGGTACGTCACAAACTCCTTCATCTTGTACATGCTTTGATCCTTCTTTTTCTTAGGAAATATACTGATGATGTTGGCTCATTGGTCAAAAATCTCTAGATGATAGCAGAAATCAAATATCTTTTAGGGTTTGTCAGGAGGTTCATCGCAGTCGCCTTCATCTTGACGATGATCTGAACGTTCCCTGGAAGGATCCATCATAAACTCCTTCATCTCGGAGATGATTCAAATCTTCTTTTGCCCCGGGGGTCTAGCTCGCATATTCGTCTTCATCTTGACGACCATTGAGAGATCCCTTTTGCAGATATTTGATTACAGCTTAAATGATTGGGGATATATGGATTAGGTAGATTCTTTTATTGCCAAGGATATTTCCACTGTCTTACTGCCAAAAGAATGATCTTTAAGAATGTGCCATAGCTATGATCAATATCAATTCACTTATGGCTTTTCAACATCATTGAATTTTCCTTTGTCGGTCATATCGAAGATTTTTCTTCATCCTCTTGGTTGACCAACAGAAAAAGCTTGAATTCAGTTCTTTCTGCGCAAAAGACTTGTCCTTTTGAAAATAATATTGAAGGTAGTTTTGAGGCAATTCTTTGTGCCATCAAATTTTTATAGATCAACAACTGCTTTTGTAATAAGTTGGCAAAGTTTTCTAGAAATTTTTGATGAAAGGAATTGCTTGACATCGAGTCGACACATCCATGACAAAATTATCCTCTCTTTTTCACCAAAAAGAGAGACTTAGGCTTAGCCCTTACCTGAATGGAAAATAGTAAATACTCCTCTCTTCCCTGAAGAGGAGGTGTTTGCAAAACGGAACTTTCGAAGAGAAATTAAGTTTTCGTCAAAACTCCTTATCTCTAGGCTTCTCTTATGGAAAGGCGACAAAAAAATAAAGTTGAGAAAGTATCACAGAGGAACGAGTCCATCACACTCTCCCTAGAAGAGGGTTCTCTGTGAAGGGGTTGGCCAAAGATGAGAAAATCTGGGGTCACAAAAGAAAACGGGCTTCCGTCGAAGCTCTTCCCTAGAAAAAGGGTTCCTTTGTGTAAAAATTGGATTGTTGTTTTGTAAATAGTTCGCAAAGAAACGAGTCCCTTCAAACTCTCCCTGGAAAAAGGGTTCTTGCGAACAAAAAGATGGTTGTATGCGAAAGGAACGAGCTCCCTCGAACTCTCCCTGGAAGAGGGTCCTTCGTAAGAGAAAAATATTGATTTTTTGACAAAATGGTAACCCGAAGGTTGGAATTGAGAATTTAGAGCTTGAATTGTGATGAACGGTTAGTGCAAAGACTGGATTTGAGGGGCTAACTGATTAGTCAGCCAGACACTAGCACGGGTACTAGATGTACCAGTACGAGCACTGGATCTTGAAAATGTACCAGTACGAGCATTGGATTTTTGAAAACGCACCAGTATGAACACTGGGTTTTAAAAAATACACCAGTACGAGAACTGGATCTTGAAAATGTACTAGTACGAGCACTGGATTTTTGAAAACGCACTGGTATGAACACTGGGTTTTCAAAAATGCACCAGTACGAGCATTGGATTTTTGAAAATGCACAGTATGAGCATTGGATCTTGAAAATATACCAGTACAAGCACTGAATTTTTGAAAATGTACCAGTATGAATACTGGGTTTTTGATAATACACCAGTACGAGCACTGGATTTTGAAAATGCACCAGTACAAGCACGAATTTCGAAAATATACCAATACGAGTACTTGATTTTTGAAAATGCACCAGTACGAGCACTGGATTTTGAAAATGCACCAGTACGAGCACTGGGTTTTGAAAGGAGACCGACACTCTTTAAGATATTTGGAAATTGAAGCAGGAATGATTGCTAGTGTTTCAGGATTATCCCTTATTCTGAAGGGAAAATTAATCTGAGTCGAGAACTTGATTTTTCAAAGGAAGACTTTGGTCCAATAGGAGCATTGAATCAAAGGAGAAGTTTGAGTTGGAACCCAAAATCGCGAAAATGGAAGATAAAAGAAAAAAACCCGAGTCAGAACCTGGATTTTCAAACGAAAATATAAAAGGAAAAACCTGAGTCGGAACCCGGATCTTAAAAATAAAGATAAAATGGAAAAGTCGAGTTTTAAAACTCGAATCTTCAAAGCAACGATTGGATCCAACATGAGCGTTGAATCCAAAAGGAGGTCTAAGTCGGAACCTGAAACTTCAAACGAAAGATAAAAAGAAAAAACCTGAGTCGGAACCCAGATCTTTAAAAATAAAGAAAAAATGGAAAACTCGAGTTTGAAAACTCGAATCTTCAAAGCAATGATTGGATCCAACACGAGCGTTGAATCCAAAAGGAAGTCCGAGTTGGAACCCGGAACTTCAAATGAAAGATAAAAAGGAAAAACCTGAGTCGGAACCCGGATCTTTAAAAATAAATAAAAAAATGAAAAACCCGAGTTTGAAAACTCGAATATTTAAAGCAATGATTGGATCCAACATGAGCATTGAATACAAAAGAAAATCCGAGTCGAAACCCAGAACTCAAAAAAAAAATGGAATATAAAAATGAGACCCAAGTCGGAACCCAGATCTTTAAAAAAACAAAAATGAAAAACAAAACCTGAGTCGGAACTCAGATGAGAAGGAAATAATTCCAACCCGGGAGTCAAATTCTAGAAGGATTGACAAAAGGTATGACTAGATTTCGACGATGAAGAAGATGAGAAATTTATTCAAGATCCTTGACCCAAGATGGTCTAAGATTTGAATTTATTTATGACGGTTTTCAGGATTATCCCTTAACCTGAAGAAGAATAAAAATTCGACAAAATTGACAAAAACTGATAGAGATCGATAAAGGATAAAAGGAATTGATAAAAAGAAAAGAATCATTGTAAACACCCCAAATTTTCACTCACCTTTCTGACATTTCCACCAATCATCACATTTCAGTTCTCCAAGATCACCGGAGAGAAAAATGGTCATTTTCTGAGATTGGACCTTGCAGAAAGTCCAAAATTCATTCTCAATTCTCAAAATTTCTCTATTTAGGCTCAGAAATATCTTCAAATTGCAAATTTTCAAAATCCTACTCTTGACAAGAAGCTAGAATTTTCAATTCCTGATTCAGAATGGCATTTCATGAAACATGTCTTTACATATCATTGCATGAACATTTCATATCATTTCACTGCACAGCATGTCATTTCGAGATCCATAATTCCTAATTTTCAAAATTATCAATCCAGATTCGAATTTTAACTCTTTCAAAAATTGATTTCAAATCCATGGGTCTTCAAAATTATCAATTCTTCCCATTCTACCCCCAGGACTCCGAATTACAAAAGTTTTCTCAAAAAAAGGATTTAGATAGTTTTGATATTGATTTTTAAATTTCGTCAGTTGGAAAGAAGGGGACACAACTTTAAATTTAGAAGATTTTATTTCAAACTTTTGCAAAAAGACTTTAAAGTTCTTTACAAAATCTCTGCATTTTTTTATATATATTTTTTTGCCCTGAAGGCCCATCTTCTTTCTAAATTTTTGTAAATTTTACTTTGTATTCTCTAACTAACTTACTATTATAAAAATCCCCAAAAAAAATTATTTATTTTTATTTTGCTTTTTATTTCAAATAAATGACGTGAGACCTGCCTTGAAGTGGCATCACACTCAAATTCTCAGGTATTTCTCTTATTTTCAAGCAGGGCCCACCCGGAGGTGGCACCAATTTATAAAACCCTCTCTTTAATTTTCAGTTTTATTTATTTTATAAAATAATTAGTGGGCCCACAGATAGGTGGCACCTCACTAGAGCTCCTTGTAAAGAAAAACAAATAAAAATTTTTATTTCAAAAAAAAGTTTTCAAATCCCGTTGAGGTGGCACCACCTTAAAAATAAAAGAAGAAGACAAAACCCGTTTTACCCTGTTTTTTTTTTTACTTTTTCAGCCCCAAATGGAGCTACCGTGAAACCCTCACTTTACCTAAGTTTTAGATAAAATGAATTCAAAATTTTCTTTAGATAAAGAAGTCGTTCCGCTCTGAAGACGGCGAACTTTCAAAAGTTTTCAAAATTTAGTTTTTCAGATTTCAAATGATTTCAAATGATTTCAAAAACTTGTTACGAAGCTTCAAAAATCTCGAATTTTTCTAAAAAGCCTTCTGAAAAACCTTTAAAAAGGAACCCCCTTCTCTCGTTCAGGGGACCAAACGGATTTCCTATTTTCCATCTTCCTCAAGCCGCAAAATCAAGGGACTCTAGCAGATTTTGCAAAGCGCACAAAAGAAATACCCCTTCCTTGTTTTTTACAGTCGGTCCTGAATATTGAGTCTCTTCCACTCTTTCCCCCTACTTTCCCTCTTCCTTTCTTCCCTATCAGATCCTCTTTCATTCCCCTTTCAGTTCCCTCTGTTGGCGCTCCTCTGGATCAACTAGAGGAAGTCTACCTTCGACTGGTTCACAAGAGTCGGCCCTGAAACACCAGTCCCATGGAGGAACTCGATTCATCTCAATAGACAACGAGGGCATCATTTCATCTGTGAGATTAGTTTGCAGCAACAATACACAGAGAAGCATCAACATCCTTTGGTTCATGGTAAGCAGTTCCCTCTTTGATCGATGCTATTTTCCTTTTCCCCATTTCATTTTCTTGGATCTTCATGTTTTCCCATTTCTTATTTCCCTGTTCACCCAAACGCAGTGTTGTGTATCATTGAGCTGCCAATAGCAGCATCAATGCTACATGTCTTGCAACAATAACGACGACCTATTGTGTTTGAGGCTACAAGGCATCATATGGTTTAATCTCTGCTTTAACGTATTTGTTTTCATTCTCCCTTTGTTTCTTAGTTTAACGATGGTCATGTTGTTTGAATGTCTTCGTTTATGATGATCTTTTATTTCCTTTGTAGTTGTTGGTGAATTTCACATAGCACCTAATGTCTCATCACTAATTTGCTTCATGAAATAATATTTGCCTCATTAACCTGAGTAATCCTAACCCTCACGACCTCTCGTTTCACTGTATTTTACCCATTATTTCAGCATTTCACTCCTTATGTCCCCAATCAATAGGAATACTTAACTGGATAAACTTTCTTTTTGTAATAAGAAAGGAAGTTAACCTTCACAGCTTTCAGCAGTAGATCTATTTGTGAGTACCGTAGATCCTTTGAAGGGGTCATTTCTTATCACAAGCAAGTGCAGTTCTGCCTATTCTTACTGTGAACCATCCTACATGCCAAATCAATTGTTAGGTTTCTGATGATGGTGTTGCAATACTATGCTTGAAACATTAGTAGATATGTCACAGTTGCAGGAATTAACTTGTAACAGGCACTTCATTTGAGCCATATCCCATCAGTCATCTGTATATTCTATGGTAGACAGTAGGCTTCATCACTGTACACTATCTGCATGTTATCTTGGTATCTGTGTTATTTTCTGTTATTTAGGTTCACTTGCATTTGCATCTTAGGCTCTTCCACTGCATGTGTTTCACTTTATTACACAACCCATTCTCTAAAACTATTTGTTTTTAGCATCTAGCAATTTGATTTTCTTATTCACTCATAATTGGCAAACTTGTGTGGATGTGAGCCTGTGTAAATCTTCATATTGTATTATGGTGTTATGGGTAAATTAGGCCCCTTTTTCTTTCCTTTTATCATGATGCTTTGGCATTGGTTTATAATTAATTAATTTTTTTTTTTGATCAACTAAATATGCAACTTTTGCACGAAGTTTTCCTTTGTTGAGGTAACAGGCATAATTGGCTACTACATTCTTTATATTGGGTATTTGCTCAAGGCCGACAAAGTGCCCGCACTATTTCACGTTACTGGTCAATATTCCTGTGAAGATTCAAAAACTGTAACATTTGTTGTGTAAAAATATTAAACTTGGAAATGGCATGTCTCCAGCTGTCTGGTTCTAATTGATCATGATTATTGATCTGTTTACTTGTTCGAATGATAGATGCTTTTGACAAAACCAGTTTTTTTTATAGTACTATGTTTGAACTGTTTATGTGCATGTACTGGTTCTTTGTCAATATTTAATACATGTGTGAGATGTTTGACAAAGTTGAATGCATCCTCAGAGCACTGTTTGTGTAGTTTGTTCACTCATCTTTTTGTAGCCCTTGCTTTTTGTGATGGACTGATTATTTTGATTTGTAAAAAGAATGATGTCACGAGTGTACAGTAGATAAGGAATCATCATTGTATTTAGCTGTAGCTTCTCATTCAGTAGAATGTATTCCCCATTGACTTAGACATCGGGTTTTATACTGCTAAATGCATGAATATCCGGGAATTAAATCCTTTATCTAATGAGCAGTCGTATATTACCTATAGGCATGATGTTCCAGCATATTTATCAGTCAGAGGTATGACTGGTAACACCCCTTTGCATATTACCTGTATATTATTATTTGTTGTATATGCATTTTCATCATTTAAGCTTAGGCCCAATATTTAGGTATATGCATTCATCATTTAGCCTATATACTACATTTAGATAATTGCATTTTCTTGTATATTCCCTTAAATGTATTTCCATATGCGTATTTCATTTAATATGAATCTAAGTATCTAGACATATATATACGCTTGAATTTCTCATTTAGCCTAAACATTACATCTAGGCATTTTCATAAGCATTTAGGCACATATATGCGTAGATTCCTCATTTAGCTTAAGTATGGCATTTAGATACTTCATATGTATTCCGTTCATATTCTAGACATTACATCTTCATTAAATTATGTGACTCTACTACAATTCAAGCATAATTACTGACATGTTGCCATTAGTGTGAGACCTTCCCTTCTCTGTATATTGTATTTCTTGTGCCAATTCTCATTTGCAGGGAAAATCTGGAAGATGCTGATTCCTTGGCTCCATTTTTTTATTTTATCTTTATTTAGCTTTATGTCAACAATGTAACAATCAAGTGTAAATTTGGAATAATATTAATTTTCGGCTTAGATTAGGATGCATATCATATAGTTTAAATCCCTGCAATATCCTGATTATGTGGTTCATGTATTCTATTTAGAAAATCATTGTGGATGAACATGAATGACACGTGCACCAACTCTTAGGGAGTTGATGAACTCGGTAGAGTCCATATTTACGGCCCTAGTCGAAATATGGACAAGACCCAGATTCAACATCTTTCTACTAGTCACACCGAGCCTACACTCTTAGGCTATCTGCAAAATTGCACATCTTATTTTCAATTTTGCAAAATATTGTGAATTAAATCAATTAAATTCTAAACATGTTCACGGCCACAAAGGGAATATTTGAAGAGCTTATTTTGGCTTAATACACATTTTTCCAACAAATTCCTCAGAAAATTTTTCTGGATATCTTCCTTAAAGTGCATTCATCCATTCAAATCATTTGACTCATGAAATCACCTGCATTTCTCAAACTTTTCTAAAAAAAAAAAATCATTCCAAGGAAATCGATTCCTCAAGAAACCCTGAAAATTTCCAAAGTTGGATTTTCCCAAGTCAAGTTTTCCACGATTTTCCCTGAAAAATGTTCTTTTCTTAAGATTCATTTTCAAAAGGAGTTTTTTATTATTCTTAAGAATCAAAATCGATTTTCAAATATTTTAAGGCTAAGATTATCAGAATTTCAATTTCTTGAGTTTTGATTTTCCTTCTCCAAAGAGTTTTTCTATAAATTTCCAATCATTTTTGAAAGAAAGTTTTCAAAGTTGGAATTTTCTCTGACAAATAGTTCCTCTTCAAGTGTTTTCTCAAGAATTATTTCTACTTTTCGAGGATTTTCATCCATTCATGATTTTCCCAAATCTTTATAAACTTTCTTGAGATTTCAAATCCTTTTATCAGAGTTTTTCTGAGAAATTGATTTTCATCATTTGCCTTAGAAACATTTTCCATCTTCAAAGCATTTTCTAAGCATACATCATGTTTTCCAACTTGCATTTTTACAAAATTTCATAGCACATGCCTGAATTCTCTGTGCATTTAGGATAGAATACGATTTTGATGATTTAACTAAGTCAACCACACATTTGGTCCTTGGTTCGATTACCCCTGTTAAAGGCGGCAGGAACGGTCGAACCTCGTACCGACAAGTTGAGTCCCATTCCATGAAATATTTCCCGCTATTTTCAAAACAGAGGCGAGTATTTCAAAACAATTTCAAAATTCTGATCAAGTTTGACTCGCGGAAGATTTCCCCTCTCTCCCGCAGGGAAGGAAAAAATTTTGCAATGATAACAGGTTTGGCGACCGAGATGGGACTGTCTTCGTGTGATCAAAAGTATGCTTGACTTAGTTCAATTATCGAAATTGTGTAATCAAAATGTCAGCTCTTTTGCTTTCAGATATCATGCGAACCTAGGAGCCTAGATTCTGACCTAGCTGACATTGACTGCATATAGACTAGGCATGGTTTAGTAGGACCAGATTGAGGAGATATTTTTATGCTCACATAGACTTAGGTCTAAACACAACTCTCCTCAATTTATGATCTGAATGCAAACAATGTATGCTTTTTCAAAAGTTTTCAAAAATCTATCTCTCTAGGACTTAGAGCCCTCTATTTCTTGCATGTGATCATTTTTTCAAACCTCTCTTACCTATCTTTACCCGGTCTTCACGTTGCTAGGCTCTCTTCCAAAACCCTAGTTCGGGACAGAGCCTCACAACTCAGCCACTTATTTGGGTTAACGCCCCCCTACCACGTACTAAGGGCCATAGTCCGAAGTATATCGGTAGGCGCTCAAGGATGTTGGAAAACTTTACCCTAGAACCGGAGTTGAAATTCTATGCCACTTACTTCGGGTCTCAACTCGAGTATATCGGCATAACTGGATTGGATAAAGATGATCTGAACCTAGAGTTTGGATTAGGGTCCTACAACTGTTTTTCAAAATGATGCATCTAGAGTCAGCCTTTTAGGGAGTGCTGTATGTGCATAAATGTAGGTGCAGGATGTGATTGTATGCACCCTATTTCCTCAATTCCTCATATTTTCCATTTTTTTCCAAACTAGTAGACCATTTTCCAAATATCCTCATTTTTCCATTTTCATAAAATATTTCTCGTATTTTTTCCAAACCCTGGATGATTTTCTAAGTTATCCCATTTTCTCAAAACTCTAGGTGATTTTTCATTCTTCCGTTCCACTGGATCTCGAATCTCCAGCCTTATTCTGATCCTGCCTACAAAATTTTGAAATTTCGAAATTTCAAATTTTGCCGTCTATCTTCAAAAACGTTTTCATATCCTCCAGTATATCTTCCAAATTTTATTCAAAAAAAAAATTGTTTGTCATCTCCTTCCAAGGTTGCCAACCTGATCTCATCATTTTTTCTCTCTCAAGATTGTTGCTTTCAAAATTCTTTTTCCATCATGCTAAGCATCCCATTTTTGTTCTGCAGAGGGTATTGGCATGGTTGTGTGATCCAGACGAGATCAAAGACCGCGCCACTTTGGTACATTAATTACAAACAGTGAGTAAGAAATGGATTCCATAAAGTCTGCCAAAGAGGAAGCCCAGACCAGTAAGGATGAGATCGATCCCGCTATATATCGGTTGTTCAAAAAAATGATGATCGAGATATTATCTGAGCAAGCTGAGGCCGATTTTAGAAACGTTCCTGTTAAAGAAGAGGCATCTATCACCATCCCTATGAGCATCATTGGCAACCACAGTAGTGCAGAAAGTTCTAAACCCAACAACAAAAAAAACAGAGGCAATCAAAGCAGCAATTTAGAAGAGTCTAGGGATCGGAAAGGAAAGTATTCCAGAATCCAGGATAGACCTTTTCAATCCAGCCCTCAGCAAAAGAAAAAAAATCAAGAAAAACCAAAGCACGGAAACTGGAGCGATGATCGAGATTTCACTCTTATAGATGAGTCACTCGACAAAGTCCTTGAATACATGTTGATCAAGGGATTAGTCAGGCTCCCAAAAGCCACGGATCCTCCCACCATCATGGGAAGATTCGTGAACCAGTTCTGCAAATTCCATCAGGCGGTAGGGCATGACACTGATTGTTGTTTCGTCTTCAAAAACACTGTGTAAGACTACATTGATAAGAACCGCTTTGTTGAAGACAAAGAATAAGAACATCCAGTAGCCCTAACCAAGCAAGTTCAGTCGAGTTCCCAGAAAGAAGTCAAAGAAGTCAGCACTCAACAGAAATCAAGCAATCTGAAAAAGATAAAGCATGATGGTTGGGGTTATGATCGCGAGTTTACTCCTTTAGGTCAGCTAATCAAATAAATTCTTGGATATCTGCTCACGAAGAATATGATCAAACTTCCAAGGATTGTTGATCCTCCCGTCACCATGGGGAAATGGAAAGATTGTTTCTGCAAGTTCCATCGTGCAATGGGGCACGATACTGAACGCTGCTTCGCTCTCAAAAACATTATACAGGACTACATCAATAAATAGCTTTTGGTGCCAGTAGAAAGAGAGGGACAGCTTGCAGTCCCGACCAAGCCTTTCCTAGATCACTCAGAAGAATGACAATGACAATGCCAATGCCCTCTCATTTCTGTCATTTTTACTTTTGTCAGGACGATATAGTCCTAGTTGTTTTCCTTTTTTAAGTTGTCATCCCTTTTAAGGCATCAATGAAATCATCACCTTTTTCTTATTTCGGGGTGTCACTTTCTTTTCATGATTTCTCCAAATTCCCATGTAATATATCTCTTGTAAACAATGTTTTTTCTTAAAAACTTTTGTTTACCTTTTTCTTTCGCAAAATTCTTTTTACATTTTCCCGAATCCACAGAGATGCTCATTACTAACTCTGATTTTCTTCTTTTGTCTTTATGCTTTTCCTCAAAAGAGCCTTCTTTAAATTTTATTCCCTCTTCCCAATTACACTGGGGCATCTTTTGAAAAATTATTTTCAAACATTCTGTATGCAGGCAGGATCAAATAAAATGTCTCATCTTTCATCTACACTTCATTTGCATTTCATTCACATGTGCATTTCAGTTGCATTAATTATGCACCCAATTCATTTCCCATTCAGGATAAGGGATAAATCCTGAGACTATGAATGATTTATCATCCTAATCATCAATCCCTAACTTCAGTTTGCAATCTCTGTTGATTTTTCCTTAAAATTCTTTAGATAGAATCCTCTTTCCAAAATCTAGTCTCTGCACTGGCAATTTGCAAAATTTTGATCCTCTAATCGAGTTTTCCTCTGAAGATCTGAATTCCGATTCAGACTTCTTTTTCTTTCAAACCCAACTCTCAGGTTGGTCCATTTTTCTTTTAGAAATTCAAGTTCCGACTCAGATTTCTTTCTTTTCAAAATCCAACTTTCAAGTTGGTTTATATTTTTCCTTTGAAGATCTGAGTTCCGACTCGGGTTTTCCTTTAAATTATTTTTCCTTTGAAGATCCGAGTTCTGACTCGAGTTTTTCTTAAAAATATTTTTTCTTTGAAGATCCGAGTTCCGACTCAGGTTTTCCTTTAAATTAATTTTCCTTTGAAGATCTGAGTTCTGACTCGGGTTTTCCTTTAAATTATTTTTCCTTTAAAGATCCGAGTTCCGACTCGGGCTTTTCTATAAATTATTTTTCCTTTGAAGATCCGAGTTTCGACTCGGCTTTTCCTTTAAATTATTTTTCCTTTGAAGATCCAAGTTCTGACTCGGGTTTTCCTTTAAATTATTTTTTTTTTGAAGATCCGAGTTCTGACTCAGATTTTCCTTTAAATTATTTTTCCTTTGAAGATCCGAGTTCCGACTCGGGTTTTCCTTTAAATTATTTTTCTTTTGAAGATCCGAGTTCTGACTCGGGTTTTCCTTTAAATTGTTTTTCCTTTGAAGATCCGAGTTCCAACTCGGGTTTTCCTTTAAATTATTTTTTCTTTGAAGATCCGAGTTCCAACTCGGATTTTTCTTTAAATTATTTTTTCTTTGAAGATTCGAGTTCTGACTCGCGTTTTCCTTTAAATTATTTTTCCTTTAAAGATCCGAGTTTCGACTCGGGTTTTTTTTTAAAGTATTTTTGTTTTGAAGATCCGAGTTTCGACTCGGGTTTTTTTTTAAAGTATTTTTGTTTTGAAGATCCGAGTTCCGACTCGGGTTTTCCTTCAAGTTAGTTTCCTTTAAACCGAGTTCTGACTCGGGTTTTTCGTCAAAATTATTTTTCCTTTGAAAAATTGAGTTCCGACTCAGGTTTTTTTTCAAATTATTTTTCGTTTGAAGATCTGAGTTCTTACTCGGGTTTTCCTTTAAATTATTTTTCCTTTAAAGATCAGATTTCCGACTCGGGTTTTCCTTTAAATCATTTTCCTTTGAAGATCCGAGTTTCGACTCGGGTTTTCCTTTAAATTATTTTTCCTTTGAAGATCCGAGTTCTGACTCGGGTTTTCCTTTAAATCATTTTTCTTTTGAAGATCCGAGTTTCGACTCGGGTTTTCCTTTAAATTATTTTTCCTATGAAGTTTCGAGTTCCAACTCGGGTTTTTCTTCAAATTATTTTTTCTTTGAAGATTCGAGTTCCGACTCGGGTTTTCCTTTAAATTATTTTTCCTTTGAAGATCCGAGTTTCGACTCGGGTTTTCCTTTAAATTATTTTTCCTTTGAAGATCCAAGTTCCGACTTGGGTTTTCCTTTAAAGATCTGAGTTCCGACTTGGGTTTTCCTTTAAATTATTTTTCCTTTGAAGATCTGAGTTCTGACTCGGGTTTTCCTTCAAGTTAGTTTCCTTTAAACCGAGTTCCGACTCGGGTTTTTTGTCAAAATTATTTTTTCTTTGAAAAATCAAGTTCCGACTCGGGTTTTCCTTCAAAATATTTCTCCTTTGTTAATCCGAGTTTCGACTCGTGATCTCTTTACTTTATTCGAGCTCTGACCCGAGCTCTTCATTCTCCTTTGTTGATCCGAGTTCCGACTCGAGATCTCTTTGCTTTATTCGAGCTATGACCCAAGTTCTTTATTCTTCTTTATTGATCCGAGTTCTGACTCGTGATCTCTTTACTATATTCGAGCTCTGACTTGAGCTCTTTATTCATCTTTGTTGATCTGAGTTCCAACTCGAGATCTCTTTATTTTGTTCGAGCTCTAACTCAAGCTCTCTATTCTCCTTTGTTGATCCGGGTTCCGACTCGTGATCTCTTTACTTTGTTCAAGCTCTAACTCGAGCTCTCTATTCTCCTTTGTTGATCTGGGTTCCGACTCGTGATCTCTTTACTTTATTCGAGCTCTGACTCGAGCTCTTTATTCTCCTTCGTTGATCCAAGTCACTTCGATCTTCAGGGTCAGTCAATTTCTCAAATTTGACCTTTTGTCTACCAATTTCCAATTTAAATCTTTGGATCATTCAATTCTTCAATTTTGACCCTCGGGTCATTCAATTTTTAATTTTGACCTCCGGGTCACACAATTTCGAATGATGAATTTCCCAATTTCGACCTTCGGGTCACTCAATTCTCAATTTTGACCTCCGAGTCACACAACTTCGACCTTTGTGTCAACCAATTCTCAATTTCGACCGTTAGGTCATCCAATTTCAAACCTTCGAGTTATCAATTCTATCTCAATCATTTTCGACCTATGGGTCACCTTTGCCAATCATGGTCGTATTTATTTCGCCTATTGGCCCAATATCCAAATTTCAATCATTTTCTCTTGCGAGAGGCCCTTTTAGGGAGAGTTCGAGGGAGCTTATTCTTTTCGCATGCTATCCAATTCGTTCACTTAGCCCCTTTTCATGGAGAGTTTGAAGGGACTCGTGTCTTTGTAAACCGTTTGCAAAAAAAATTCCAATTTCACACAAGGAACCCTTTTTATAGGGAGAGACTCGACGGAGACTCGCTTTCCTTGTGGCCACCCCAATTTTCATAATAGGCCATTTCATCATGGAGGACCCTCTTTTCAGGGAGAGTGTGATGGACTCGTTCCTTCATGACCCAATTTACCGACCTCACTACTATCGCCCCCCTTTCCATAAGAGAAGCCTAAATGTTAGAGAGCTTTGATGAAAACTCAATTTCTCTTCGAAAGTTCATTTTGCAAACACCTCCTCTTCAGGGAAGAGAGGAGTAATTTCCATTTCCCATTCAGGTAAGGGATAAGCTTGAGTCTTCTCCTTTGAAGAAAGGAGAGGATAATTTTCATCACGGATGTGTTGAGGCGGACCTCAAATGCTCTCTTTCACCAAGGATTTCAAGAACATGTTGTCAATTTGTCAACCAATTACTTGTTGATTTCAAAATCTTTATTGCACAAATATTTACCTTCAGCATTACTTCCAAAAGAGGCAAAGCTTTTGCGAAGAAGGATTCAAAATTCAAATTCTTTTCATTGGCCAACCAAAAGGATGAAGGATAGATCATTGATATGGCCAGCAAAGAAAATTCAATGTTATTTCAAAACCATAAATGATTGATATTGATCGCAGTCAATGGCACATCTTTAAAGACCATTCTTGTAAAAATAAGGCAGTGAAAATATCCTGAGCACCAAAAAAAGAGAGAATTCACCCAAGCCCTGTCTCCTCAAAATCACCTAATCTGCAATTAAATATCCGCAAAAAGGGATCTCTCAATTGTCGTCAATATGAAGGCAAATTAGGCGAGTAGACCCTCGGGGCCAAAGAAGATTTGAATCATCTCCAAGATGACGGAGTTTGTGACAGATTCTTTCACGGAAAGTCCAAAGCACTGTCGAGATGAAGGTAGATGCGATGAACCTCTCGACAATCCCTAAAAGATATTTAATTTCTGCTATCATTCAGAGATCTCCAACCCATGAGCCAACATCATCAGCATAACCCTTGAGGCAAAGAAGGATCGAAACATCTCCAAGTTGAAGGAGTTTGTGATGTACCCTTCTAAAAAGATAAAAAGAGAGGAAAAAGAAAGAGAAAAAAAGTCAGGACATCTTCCATAATGAAGGATAATGTAATAAACTCCCTCAAAGTCTAAGAAAGCTCAAAAGAGTGCATGAAGAATATCAAAAGAGAAGCTCCCAGGATATCAAACTGTCAAATCTATCAAGAATCTTCTTTAATTTTGTGAAATTCTCAATATTCTTTCATCAATGGCTTTCATAATATTAAATTCTCACTTTCCTATTCATATCAAGGAAATTGATAGCTTCCTTGAAGAAGGTCAATCGCAAGCAATTTGAATTCCGAATCTTGATTCTATGAAGTCAATCTCATTTGGAAGTAATACTTCAGGTAGAAAAGAAGAAATATTTTTGAAACAATATGCACTAGTTTCAAATACTTTGAATCAACAACAAAATTTTCAACATTTTGACAATATTTTCTAGCTATCTTGGCATGGAATGAGAGCTTGATGTCCATTTTTGATACATCCTCACACCAATTTTCAATCCCTCTTTAGGACTTGATTACGGGAGTTTTCAAGATTCCTTCCCTTCTTTTATAATCTGAGCACCTGGGCTCTCAGATTCGCACACTTCCCTATGTCCCCACTGTCCAACCACAGACAGTCCCGTTTCGGTTCGAGGTCGAACCACCAATCATTTTATCGCAAAAGGCAATTTCAAAAGCTGATTTTAGTCTCAGAAATGAGGCGCCCAAGATCAATCCCCTTTTCCAAGCTTTAGGGGACCCCATTTTTTCTTCCTTTTACAAAACCTCTAACGGATTTATTGTGCAAAATCTGAAAGTTCCATCATGGTCTCTTCCTTCGAGGATTCCATTCATTTTCCGCCCGATCAGGTTAAGGGCATAAATCTGAGCCTCATTTGATGAGGTATTTCATTTTCTACCCGATCAGGTTAAGGGTATAAACATGAACCTCATTTGATAAGGTATTTCATTCCCCAATCAAGTTAAGGGTCAAACCTGAGCTTCGTCCATACGAGGTATTTTTGTCCCATCCAGGTTAAGGACAAAAACCTAAACTTCACCGCCATAGAGCGAACCTATTCCTCTTCGTTCTCCATTTCATATCTACCATCTTCAACAGGCTAATATCTCTATACCCAGTCAGATCCTTCTAATTGGGGCATTTTGTTATATAGCCCAAATTTGGTGTTTTTTCTTTGCCACTAAGCTCGGCCACAAGCCGGCTTAGTAGCAAAGAGGGGCATCTGTAAACACCCCAAATTTTCACTCACCTTCCTGACATTTCTACCAATCATCACATTTCAGTTTTCCGAGATCACTGGAGGGCCAAATGGTCATTTTCTGAGATTGGACCTTACAGAAAGTCCAAAATTCATTCTCAATTCTCAAAATTTCTCTATTTAGGCTCAGAAATATCTTCAAACTGCAAATTTTTAAAATCCTACTCTTGACAAGAAGCTAGAATTTCCAATTCCTGATTCAGAATGACATTTCATGAAACATGTCTTTGCATATCATTGCATGAACATTTAATATCATTTCACTGCATATCATGTCATTTCGAGATCCAGAATTCCTGATTTTTAAAATTATCAATTCAGATTCGAATTTTAACTCTTTCAAAAATTGATTTCAAATCCCTAGGTCTTCAAAATTATCAATTCTTCCCATTCTACCCCCAGGACTTTGAATTACAAAAGTTTTCTCTGAAAAAGGATTTAGATAGTTTTGATATTGATTTTTAAATTTCGTCAGTTGGAAAGAAGGGGACACAACTTTAAATTTAGAAGATTTTATTTCAAACTTTTGCAAAAAGACTTTAAAGTTCTTTACAAAATCTCTGCATTTTTTTTATATTTTTTTGCTCTGAAGGACCATCTTCCTTCTAAATTTTTGTAAATTTTACTTCGTATTCTCTAACTAACTTACTATTATAAAAATCTCAAAAAGAATTTATTTATTTTGATTTTGCTTTTTATTTCAAATAAATGACGTGGGACCTGCCTTGAAGTGGTGTCACACTCAAATTCTTAGATATTTCTCTTATTTTCAAGCAGGGCCCACCCAGAGGTGGCACCAATTCATAAAACCCTCTCTTTAATTTTCAGTTTTATTTATTTCATAAAATAATTAGTGGGCCTACACATAGGTGGTGACTCACTAGAGCTCCCTGCAAAGAAAAACAAATAAAATTTTTTATTTCAAAAAAAGTTTTCAAATCTAGTTCAGGTGGCACCACCTTAAAAAAAAAGACAAAACTCGTTTTACCCGGTTTTTGTTTTTACTTTTTCAGCCCCAAATGGAGCCACCGTGAAACCCTCACTTTACCTAAGTTTTAGATAAAATGAATTCAAAATTTTCTTCAGATAAAGAAGTCGTTCCCTTCTGAAGACGGTGAACTTTCAAAAGTTTTTCAAATTCAGTTTTTCAGATTTCAAATGATTTCAAAAACTTGTTACGAAGCTTCAAAAATCTCGGTTTTTTCTAAAAAGCCTTCTGAAAAACCTTTAAAAAGGAACCCCTTTCTCTAGTTCAGGGGACCAGACGATTTTCCTATCTTCCATCTTCCTCAAGCCGCAAAATCAAGGGACTCCAGCAGATTTTGCAAAGCGCACAAAAGAAATACCCCTTCTTTCTTTTTAACAGTCGGTCCTGAATATTGAGTCTCTTCCTCTCTTTCCCCCTACTTTCCCACTTCCTTTCTACCCTATCAGATCCTCTTTCATTCCCCTTTTTGGTTCCCTCTGTTGGCTCTCCCCTGGATCAACTAGAGGAAGTCTACCTTCGACTGGTTCACAAGAGTCGGCCCTGAAACACCAGTCCCGTGGAGGAACTCGATTCATCTCAATAGTCAACGAGGGCATCATTTCATCTGTGAGATTAGTTTGCAGCAACAATACACAGAGAAGCATCTACATCCTTTGGTTCACGGTAAGCAGTTCCCTCTTTGATCAATGCTATTTTCCTTTTCCCCATTTCATTTTCTTGGATCTTCACGTTTTCCCATTTCTTATTTCCCTGTTCACCCAAACGCAGTGTTGTGTATCATTGAGCTGCCAATAGCAGCATCAATGCTACATGTCTTGCAACAATATCGACGACCTATTGTGTTTGAGGCTACAAGGAATCATATGGTTTAATCTCTGCTTTAACGTATTTGTTTTCATTCTCCCTTTGTTTCTTAGTTTAACGATGGTCATGTTGTTTGAATGTCTTCGTTTATGATGATCTTTCATTTCCTTTGCAGTTGTTGGAGAATTTCACATAGCACCTGATGTCTCATCACTAATTTGCTTCATGAAAAAATATTTGCCTCATTAACCTAAGTAATCCTAACCCTCACGACCTCTCGTTTCACTGTATTTTACCCAATATTTCAGCATTTCACTCCTTATGTCCCCAATCAATAGGAATACTTAACTGGATAAACTTTCTTTTTGTAATAAGAAAGGAAGTTAACCTTCACAGCTTTCAGCAGTAGATCTATTTGTGAGTACCGTAGATCCTTTGAAGGGGTCATTTCTTATCACAAGCAAGTGCAGTTCTGCCTATTCTTACTGTGAACCATCCTACATGCCAAATCAATTGTTAGGTTTCTGATGATGGTGTTGCAATACTATGCTTGAAACATTAGTAGATATGTCACAATTGCAGGAATTAACTTGTAACAAGCACTTCATTTGAGCCATATCCCATCAGCCATCTGTATATTCTATGGTAGACATTAGGCTTCATCATTGTACACTATCAACATGTTATCTTGGTATCTGTGTTATTTTCTGTTATTTAGGTTCACTTGCATTTGCATCTTAGGCTCTTCCACTGCATGCATTTCACTTTATTACACAACCCATTCTCTACAACTATTTGTTTTTAGCATCTAGCAATTTGATTTTCTTATTCACTGATAATTGGTGAACTTGTGTGGATGTGAGACTGTGTAAATCTTCATATTGTATTCTGGTGTTATGGGTAAATTAGGCCCCTTTTTTTTCCTTTTATCATGATGCTTTGGCATTGGTTTATGATTAATTTAAAAAAAAAATTTATCAACTGAATGTGCAACTTTTGCATGAAGTTTTCCTTGGTTGAGGTAATAGGCATAATTGGCTACTACATTCTTTATATTGGATATTCGCTCAAGGCCGACAAAGTGCCCACACTATTTCACGTTACTGGTCAATATTTCTGTGAAGATTCAAAAACTGTAACATTTGTTGTGTAAAAATATTAAATTTGGAAATGGCATGTCTCCAGCTGTTTGGTTCTAATTGATCATGATTATTGATCTGTTTACTTGTTCGAATGATAGATGCTTTTGACAAAACCAGTTTTTTTTTTACAGTACTATGTTTGAACTTTTTATGTGCATGTACTGGTTCTTTGTCAATATTTAATACATGTGTGAGATGTTTGACAAAGCTAAATGCATCCTCAGAGCACTGCTTGTGTAGTTTGTTCACTCATCTTTCTGTAGCCTTTGCTTTTTGTGATGCACTGATTATTTTGATTTGTAAAAAAATGATGTCACGATTGTACAGTAGATAAAGAATCATCATTGTATTTAGCTGTAGCTTCTCATTCAGTAGAATGTATTCCCCTATGACTTAGACATCGGGTTTTATACTGCTAAATGCATGGATATCCGGGAATTAAATCCTTTATCTAATGAGCAGTCGTATATTACCTATAGGCATGATGTTCCAGCATATTTATCAGTCAGAGGTATGACTGGTAACACCCCTTTGCATATTATATGTATATTATTATTTGTTGTATATGCATTTTCATCATTTAAGCTTAGGCCCAATATTTAGGTATATGCATTCATCATTTAGCCTATATACTACATTTAGATAACTGCATTTTCTTGTATATTCCCTTAAATGTATTTCCATATGCGTATTTCATTTAATATGAATCTAAGTATCTAGACATATATATACGCTTGAATTTCTCATTTAGCCTAAACATTACATCTAGGCATTTTCATAAGCATTTAGGCACATATATGCGTAGATTCCTCATTTAGCTTAAGTATGGCATTTAGATACTTCATATGTATTCTGTTCATATTCTAGACATTACATCTTCATTAAATTGTGTGACTCTACTACAATTCAAGCATAATTACTGACATGTTGCCATTAGTGTGAGACCTTCCCTTCTCTGTATATTGTATTCCTTGTGCCAATTCTCATTTGCAGGGAAAATTTGGAAGATGCCAATTCCTTGGCTCCATTTTTTTATTTTATCTTTATTTAGCTTTATGTCAACAATGTAACAATCAAGTATAAATTTAGAATAATATTTATTTTCCGCTTAGATTAGGATGCATATCATATAGTTTAAATCCCTGCAATATCCTGATTATGTGGCTCATGCATTCTATTTAGAAAATCATTGTGGATGAACACGAATGGCACGTGCACCAACTCTTAGGGTGTTGATGAACTCAGTAGAGTCCATATTTACGGCCATAGTCGAAATATGGACGAGACCCAGATTCAACATCTTTCTACTAGTCACACTGAGCCTACACTGTTAGGTTATCTGCAAATATGCATATCATATTTTTAATTTTGCAAAATATTGTGAATTAAATCAATTAAATTCTAAACATGTTCACGGCCACAGTCGGAATATGTGAAGAGCTTATTTTGGCTTAATACACATTTTTCCAACAAATTCCTTAGAAAATTTTTCTGGATATCTTCCTCAAAGTGCATTCATCCATTCAAATCATTTGCATCACGAAATCACTAGCATTTCTCAAACTTTTCTCAAGAAAAATTTCATTCTAAGGAAATTGATTCCTCAAGAAACTCTGAAAAATTCCAAAGTTGGATTTTCCCAAGTCAAGTTTTCCACGATTTTCTCTGGAAAATGTTCTTTTCTTAAGATTCATTTTCAAAAGGAGTTTTTTATTATTCTCAAGAATCAAAATCGATTTTAAAATATTTCAAGACTAAGATTCTCAGGATTTCAATTTCCTGAGTTTTGATTTTCCTTCTCTAAAGAGTTTTTCTATAAATTTCCAATCATTTTCCAAAGAAAGTTTTCAAAGTTGGAATTTTCTCTGACAAATAGTTCATCTTCAAGTGTTTTCTCAAGAATTATTTCTACTTTCCCAGGATTTTCATCCATTCATGATTTTCCCAAATCTTTATAAACTTTCTAGAGATTTCAAATCCTTTTATCGAAGTTTTCCTGATCAATTGATTTTCATCATTTGCCTTAGAAACATTTTCCATCTTCAAAGCATTTTCTAAGCATACATCATGTTTTCCAACTTGCATTTTTACAAAATTTCATAGCACATGCCTGAGTTCTCTGTTCATTTAGGATAGAATACGATTTTGATGATTTAACTAAGTCAAGCACACATTTGGTCCTTGGTTCGATTACCCCTGTTAAAGGCGGCAGGAACGGTCGAATCTCGTACCGACAAGTCGAGTCCCATTCCACAAAATATTTCCCGCTATTTTCAAAACGGAGGCGAGTATTTCAAAACAATTTTCAAAATTCTGATCAAGTTTGACTCGCGGAAGATTTCCCCTCTCTCCCGCAGGGAAGGAAAAAATTTTGCGACGATAACAATAATAAAATTTGATAAAATTGACAAAAAAATGGAAAAGCTTGGTAAGGATTTGGTAGAAATTTGAGGAAACTTTGATGATGGAAGACTTCAAGACTATCCCTTATCCTGAAACAAAAAGGACCTCGCGGGACGAGGTTCAGGTTTATCCCTTATCCTAAAAGGGAAAAAGAACAAAGGAGTACCTCATTGAAAAGAGGCATCAGGTTTATCCCTTAACCTGAAAGGGTTAAGAATAAAATTGATAAAGTTTAAAATTTGATGAAAGATTGATGAAATTTGCTAAAAATTGAAAAAATTGATGTAAACTTGATCAAATTAAAAATGAATCAAAAAATGGATGAAATTAATAAAGATAACAAGATTTAACTGAAAATTGATAAGATTTGAAGAAAAGGAGTTTGTCTGATCCTGCCTGCATATGATAAAAGGAAAATAGATGTATATAAAATAAAAAAATGTCCCAGTATCATGGAGAAGAACGTGAGAATGATAGAAGATCATTGTTTTATTGAAAAGGCTTCTTTGAAGAGTACAAAAGGCTAGAATGAACATTTTAAGTATAAAATCTCTTCAAGTGCAAAGCATTGATAGGAATGGTATGTTCTACTCCATCTGCGTTGATCAGACGATACAAATTGCAAGGCAATGCTTTCTTAACCACATAAGGGCCTTCCTAATTGGGTGACCACTTGCCCTGTGGCCGATGCTTGAGATGAGTTGTCGATCTGAGTACCAAATCATTAACTCGAAATCTTCTCTCAATGATAGACTTGGCATAGTGTCTAGCTATCCTCTGACGATAAGCTTGAGCATGCTCTGCTGTCTTGAGTCTCTTCTCATCTAGCAGATCTAGTTGTACCAACCTTTGCTGCTGATACTGATCAAGTGGGAGTTCTACGAGCGACGCGAATTTGAATGCGGGCTTCTGAACGTGGAGAGGTAATACCACCTCGGTCCCATAGACAAGCTCTGAAGGCCTAGCATTGGTTGGAGTCTGAATGGTGGTTTGATACGCCCAAAGTGCATTATGTATCTTCTCGTGCCAATCACGACCCATTTTCACATTTCTTTCTAGAATGCGGATCAGAATCTTGTTGGTGGCCTCTGCCTGGCCATTCCCTTGAGGATAATACGGAGCTGAGAAATTATGATGAATCCTAAACTTCGAACAGAAGGTCTTCATTCTCTCATTTTTAAAGTGACTGTCATTGTCTGAAATAATATCATGTGGTACGCCGAAACATCAAAAAAGATTCTTATGGATAAAAGAAACCACATGACGACCTTCTACTGTTCGCAGAGTTACAACCTCGACCCACTTAGTGAAGTATTCTGTAGCTGCGAGAAAATATTTGTGGCCATTAGAAGCCGAAAGAGTGAATGGACCCACCACGTCGAAGGCCCACATCGAGAAAGGCCAAGGAGAAACCACATACTACAAGTATGCGGTTGGCGCATGAATGGAAAGTGTGTGCATTTGACACACTTCATTACAAATCGATGGCAATCCTACTGCATGGTTTTCCAGTAATATCCTGCCCGGATAATCTGCTTGACGAGTGTTTGGTAGCCGACGTGACCACCACAAATTCCCTCGTGTGCCTCTTGGACAACTTCCATCGCTTCGTCTCTATCTAAGCATCTGGCGTACTCAGCACTGAACCCATGATGGTAGAGAGTACCGGCAAGGATAAAATAGTGGGCTGACATGCGCTAGATCGCACGTCGCTCCTTTCTTGGCATCTCCGGTGGAAATTCACTGGTTTCAATAAAGTCTTTGATGTCTTGGTACCAAGGCTTCTCTCTCTGAGTGGCTTGGTTTATTTGTTCAGCTGGAATGAAGGTAGGTTGATCAAGTATATCAATCTCAAAGGAACGACAGGATTCACTATCTTTGAATGACAGAATGGACCCTAGACAGGCCAAACCATTAGCTATATGGTTGTATTCTCTTTTGACATGATTGAGCTAAAACTCTTTGAAGTTGCCTATGAGAGCTAAGGCGATCTTCTGATAAGGGATCAATTTTGAATCTTTGACTTGTGTGAACACCCCAAATTTTCCAAAGAAATTCAAAAATTCATTTTTGCCTCTGACTCACATTCTCCAAATAATCGGGTCAAATTTTAACCAAAAATTCCATTCACTTCTCGAATTCGCTGGAACCCAAACTCATTTTTATTCCTAACCCATTTTCTGAAGAATTTTTTTTAAGAAACAACGTTAAAATTCTCAGAAAACCCCTCTTTTGTAAATATTTCTCAAAAAAAAATCCAAAAATAGTCTTTAATCTCTCATTTTCCCTAGTTTTAAAGTCTTTTTGTCGAAAATACAAAAATCAGAAAACACAAAATACAAGAAAAAATATATATATGTAATAATAAGCTCTTAGAACCACCTTTTGAAAATCATCTTTTATTTAAATCTATCTTTTTTGAAAAAATCTTATAAAAAGAGCCTCGTTTTGGAAATTTTATAAAGTAGAAGGACATGATTGAAAATGAAAACCCTAATTCGGTTTTTTTTTTCTTTTGATAGGGTCGCTCTCTCTCAACTTTCACAAAAAACCCCTCTTCCAAAACCCTCTCTTTCTCTCTTCCCCTCTCAGCTTCCCTTCACGAAGCTTCCTCTCCCCATCGAGCCCCTCCTGCTCAGCCGCCTCTTCTCCCCCCTATTCTTTCGTTCACCCTGGCCGAAACCCTCTTCCTCAAAACCCACCATGGCAAAAATCCCATCGCGGCCTCTTCCTTCCTCCATCGCCCTCCATCTCCGAACCACCCTCATCCGCTGCCATCGATTTTCAACAACCCAGATCCTCCTGAAGCTTCCTCTTCCTCTTTAAAAGAGGCACGAAGTGGAAGGGTTCGGACATCCATCTTCTGCCTCTCCACCTTCTTCTCCTTCACGACCCATCTTCACCCTACCATCCATAAACTTCATCCACGATCGCCATCCATCTTTCGCTCCCCTTGCATCGATTAAACCCATCGTTACGGAGCTTCTCTGCGAGAACCCATTTACAGTCCATTCCTTTTAGCCAATCATCCATCCATTTCCCATTTGATCAAGGATTATCAACATCCATTCCCCATTTGATCGAGGAGTTTCTCTGCTAATCCAGTTTTTCCATCGATCATCTACATCCATTTCTTCATTTCGAGCATCTCGTGCAAAACATTACGAAGCAACTCTTTTCTAAAGCATTTCCTCTGCAAGAGGTCACCCATCTTCAGCTTTGGAGTATCGCGTCAGAAGTTCAGCCTTCCTCCGGGTTGCCCTGTTTCTTCCTCCAAATATCTCTTTCATCCAGAGTCTTTGCAACGCTTTGGGTGTGGCATTTCATCATCGATCGTGCATCTCATCTGTTGGCCTCAGGTATTAATCCCACATGTTACAATTCTTGAAATCAGTCTTATTCTAGTTTGGTTAGATATGTTCTTGCTGATATGTGCATTTTTTGGATGAAGCTTCTCGTATTGCTCTTGTGCAACCCCATACAGAAGTTCAATTATTTTTTTAGATTCAGTAGGAATTTGAGGTAGTAAGTGGTAACAAGTAGAAATTTTCTTTTTATTTCATACTCTCCTTTAGTTGGAAATTGGCTAGATCTCATGCTCATGAATTAATTTAAATTACTCTAAGGAAATCACATTTTCTATGACTGCCATGGTTCAAACAGTATCCTCAATAATCTGGTTCGAGAACCCTTGTTTGCATCGACATGTAGTGAAGTTGAGTGAAATGTTCACCATAAAGCAGAAATTGATTAAGTTTGTTCCCCTTGGAATAAAATCAACTTTTGTGGCTGCATGATTAGTGTGCTTGGTTATGGAGGGGAAGTCATGAATAGTCTATGTTTCTATCACAAGAATAGAGTCTGATTTACCCAGGAAGGTATTAAGAAACCCCATTTGTGAGATTAAAAGCCTTCTGTAGGTCCATCTCCAGAGATGGTATAATTGAAGGAATTACCATGATTTCCATTAGGAGGTGCCTTAGTTAAGATTTTTTTTTCTCACTTCCGGTTTAGCATCAATGTCATACGATCACTCCACCATTTTGGATTGAAAAAACATCAAAGAGAGGTTACAGAGTGCGTGTTCTGTGAATACTCTCAAAGGTGTATTACTTTGGGTTGTTTTTCATTTATTATGAATTCATTGTTTGCAAGGTTAATCCTTTACAAAAATCTTCCTGTCACAATCAACTGCTGAGATTTTTCTGTATATGCATGTACAGTATTTCACTTATACTCCCTGCTACAGCTCTAGCACGTAGGTGCAAATACCATCATGTTCTCTTCACTGCTACGGCTCCAGCACACAGAAGTAAACAGGATGTTTTCCCCATTTGACTGCTGCTTTGATTAATATATTTTAAACCATTTGGCGAATACTCATGCTCAGAAATATAATGTAGGTAAGTGTCACCTCTTCTACCTACATTATATCATGCATATACCTTCACATACAGTAGTAGCCTTTCATAAGATTTACAACAGTATCAATGCACTGCTGTCAAAGTTTTTTTTATATATATGTCTGTAGCAGTGCCAGGCACTGTTATGCAGCAGTGCCAAGGCACTGCTGTGGTTTGTCTTTCATAAACCCCAACACTTAACACATGCGCAGGAGCAATCTCCTGCTGTGTTTACATACTCATTTGCCACCTCCATATACTTTTTGTATTTTCACCACCACCCATACCCACTTGTGTATACATATATATGTATATATACATATATATATATATATATATATATATATATATATATATATATATATATATATATATATATATATATATACCCATATACATATATATGCATGTATATAGATATAGATATACATCATTTCCTATCTTTTCATCATGTATGAACACTTTTGACATCTATATAATATATACAATTTTCTTCTATTTTCTTCCACTAATCAAGTATTTTGCAGGGAATATGAGGAAAATATTATCACTTGAGATTTGTGTTTTTCGAATGTAAGCCTTGTAATAGTTAGATCTTAAATGAGAATTTACATTTCCTATTCTAGATAGGATGAATGAGCATTGTAAACCTCATGAATTACTTGTTTTCATGCACTTTTTACCTTTATTTTCCAAAATCTCACAAATGGGAACACGAATGGCACGTGCACCATTTCGTAAGAGGTAAATTAATCCCAAGTTGATGATTTACATCAATGGCCATAGTCAGGATGTAAACAAAACTTAGAATTTTTATCTTTTATAAAATAACACTGGATCCACACTGGATCCTTTTAAAAAATAATCATATTTTCAAATATTTCTTTCTTTTATTAGAGTTTAACTTCAAATTGGCTCAAAATATATACCAATGGCCATAGTCAAGGTATATTGAGAGTTAATTTCATTTTAAACTCTATAAAAGCACCAAAATATGTTTTATTCTTCACCTGAATTTAAATATAGATTATTATATAATACATTCAATGACCATAGTCAAGGATGTATTATATTTTCAATCTTATTTTGAATTCATGTAAAGAATGAAATATGGTTTTTCAAAATCCAATTTTAAATTCTTTAAACTCATTCATCATTTAGAAGAGAACTACATCATATTTTCAAAAATTCCTTTTCAAAACTTCAAGTGATGTGAATATCTTCTTTAATCAAATCTTCAATTCTTGTAAAAATCCAATTCATCTTTTCATTTGCAATTCTATTTCATCTTCAATCTCAAAGTTCAATTTAACTTTGAGACTTCAAATTCATTTTATATTCAAAAACTCCAATTCAAATAAGATTTCAAAGTTCAATTTGATTTTGAAATTCCAAATTCATTTTTTATTCAATTCAAATCAGATTTCAAAGTTCAATTTAACTTTGAAATTCTTGCTTCATTTTTTTAAATTCCAAATTCAAGCTCCAAATTCAGATCCAAAATCCATCTTAGGGTCCAGAGTTCAACTCTATTTTGGATCTCAGACTTCAGATCCAAAATCCATCTTAGGGTCTAGAATTCAGCTCTACCTTAGATCTCAGATTTCAGATCCAAAATCCATTTTAGGATCTAGAATCCAAATCTCTACCTTGGATCTTAGACTTCGGATCCAAATCCATTTTAGGATCCAGAATCCAATTCTACTTTGGATCTCAGACTTCAGATCCAATCCCACTTTAGGATCCAGAATCCAATTACATTCCCAAGTCCAGATTTCAAATCCAAAATCAACTTTCAGACCTCATCTGAACTTCCTAAATCCATCTTTCTATCTTTTACCATTTGGATTTCTCAAATCCATCCTGATTTCAAATCTTAAATTCAAATCCACTTTCAAATTTATCTCTTTTCCTAAATCCAAGCTTAAAGTCCATCTTCTAAACCTTGAAAATTACTTTTCTTTCCCTTTTATCTCAGCTTTAAATTATTCTCTTTCCAAAATCAAGATTTATTCTTTCAACTCTAAATTACTTCAAAAACTTAGAAATTCTCTGATCTATCTCAAGTTCTAAGTTAGATTCAAATCATTTCTTCACTCTCTTACCAAGTTCATCTCAGAATACTTGGAAATTTTTCAAAACATCTTTTAAAAAGAGCATACATCCTTGCATTGCACAAGCATGATTCTTTGTGCATTTAGATCTTTAGGATAAATTCTTAGATGATATTTAGGCAAAGCAAAAGGCATATATTTGATCCTTGGTTCGATTACCCCTGGTAAAGGCGCCAGGAACGGTCGAACCTCGTACCGACGAGCAAATCCCGTCTCTCCATTTTCCTGGAATATATTTCAAAATAGAGGCGAGTTATTTTCTAAATATTTTCAAATCAAGGTCAAGTGAAAACCCCGAAAAAGAATTTCTCTTCTCTCTTCTTTTATTTTCTCTTCTATCTTGTTTTCTCTCTTTTATTTTTCTCCCTTCAAAAAGGAGGAAATAGAGGTTGGAAAGGAAAAGAAAAGGAAAAGAGAGAGTATTACGAGATAAAAAAATTTGCGATGATCACAGTTTTGGCGACCGAGATGGGACTCGTTTCCGTCTGGTCGAATTTTTGCCTTTTGCTTTGTTTTGATATTATCTAAGTCTTTATTCTTCAAATGTCAGCTTCATTTTCTATGCAAACCTTAGGAGCCTAGACTCTGTCCTAAAAGCTGACATCATTGCATATAGGATCTAAGTATGGTTTGGTAGGACCATATTGAGGAGATTATTTCATGTTCACATTAGACTTAGGTCTTAAATACAACTCTCCTCAATTCTAGGGATTGAATGCAAACAATGTATGCAAGTGTATGCTTCTTTTCATTTAAATTTATCTCTTTAGGACTTGCATTAGAGCCTTCTGATTTTATGGCATGTTGATCATGTTTTGAAAAACTTCTTACCTATAATTGTCCCAGTCTTCATGTTGCTGGGTTGTCTCACTGAACCATAGTTCGGGAGAGAGCCTCACAACTAGACCACTTATTTGGGTTTACGCCCCCCTACCACGTACCTAAGGGCCATAGTCCGAGGTATATCGGTAGGTGCTCAAGGATGTTGGGAAGCCATTACCTTAGAACCAGAGAAATATTTCTATGCCACGTACTTCGAGCTTTGGCTTGAGTATATCAGCATATCTTGATTGGAATCAGATGATCTGAACCTTAGACTTAGGATTAACGTCCTAAGAGCCATTTCAAAATATTTGCATTTAGAGTCAGCTTCTTGGGAGTGCTATTCTGTGCATTATTTCTTGTATAAATTGATTCTTTGTAGATATTATCTTAAAAACTTCTTATTTTTCAAAACCCTGGATATGTATTTCATAAAAATTCTTTTATTTTCTCAAAATCCAGAATTGTATATTTCTCATTTCTTTATTCCTTCATTTCTTAAAAAAAAACCTTGACATGTCTTTTCAGTCTTCCTATCTTTCAAAAAGTCCAAGCATATTTCTTTCTTTTTCTTTTGATTTATTTAAATCTTTTGATCCTGCCTGCAATTTTTTAAAATAGTCAAGGTCTTGTCTTCCTCATACATTCTACCTTCTCCATATAAAATCCTTTTTATCAAGAGATCTTTTAAAAATTCTCTTTCACTATCCCTCTTCCTTTCAAAAAAATTCTTTGTCCTGAACCCTTCATTTATTTCGCCAGAAAACGTCAATATTTCATTATGGTTCAAACACGAGCAGGAAGAAGGGCAGCTCAGCGGCACAATGACAGTGAAGTGGAAGAAATAAACTCTTTCAGATTGTCCCGAAAACATAATTTAGAGAAAGATGATGTTGACCCGGCAATGTATAAGATCTTTCAAAAGATGATGGCAAAAATGATGTCCGAGCAAGCTGGGGCAAGTTCAAAGAAGATATCCTCTAAGAGCAAGATCAGGAGAAAGCCAGTAAAGAAGCATGTGAGGATCAACAAAAGGAGGGTCCAGCAGGACAGCACATCTGAGGGCACATAATCAGCAGAAGAGGATTCCGAGGAAGAACAGTTTGTGTTCATCCCAAAACATCTGCGACAGCCCAAGAAAGTGGCAGAAGAACCTAAATCAGTCAACAAACCTAAAGATGGAGTCCCGACAGAAGATTCAGTTCAAGTATTGACTAAGATGGTCAAAGATCTGCAGATTCGAGATAAGGGAAAGAGGGTATATACCAGATAGGACTTCTACCTTGGTTTAGATGGGGACAGCAGCCTGGAAGATCTTCCCCAAAAGTTTATTAAGTTCGATGGGTCCGGCAACCCAAAGGCCCATCTCGCAATGTTCTTCGCCAAATGTGCCAGGTTCAGTGAAGACAATCGGGCCCTCTTCTTGTGCTTTCCTCGCAGTTTGGAGGGCATAGCAATTAAGTGGTATGCGGAGCACATCAACCCTGTCGAGCTGCGTGATTTTGATAAAGTTGTCAACCTGTTTGTAGAGAGATTCATGTTCAATACTGAGGCACCGCCAACCCTCAATCACTTATGCAATTTGAGGCAGGATGACAATGAAAAGGCCATAGATTTCATCCGTAGGTGGAGAGATACCTGCAACAAGATGAGAACCCCCATTTCAGAGGAGCATGCCCTTCAACTCATCCTCAACAACTTCTCTCAACCCCTGAAAAGCCTCATTTTCCCATACCCTTCCAAGTCATTTATTGAGTTGACTGAGCGAGCTGAATGGCTCAAGATGGGAATAGATAACAGAGTCTATGACGGTACCACTCTGGCAAGGGGCAATCAAGATGCAAAAAAGAAAGCCCATTTCACTCTTTTCGTTGGTCACTCATCCGACAACAAAGGTGACAAGGATGATCATGTCAGCAATTCAGAAGGATTCAGAGGTCAAAAGGAAGGTCTTTCAACAACAATAAGCCTTCCCAGCTCAATTCTCAGCAACGGAAAAAGAATCAGGAAAAACCAAAGCGCAAAGATTGGAGTCCTGACCGCGAATTCACCCCTTTGGAGCAGACACTCGAGGAGGTTCTGGAATATATGCTCACCAAGAATATGATTCGTCTGCCAAAAGTTGTCGATCCTTCAGTAGTCTTGGGCAGCTTCAAGGAACAGTTCTGCAAGTATCATCGAGCAGTGGGGCACGACACAGAGCACTGCTTCGTTCTGAAAAATATCGTCCAGGACTGCATCGATAAACACCTTCTGATAGAAGAGAAAACTGAAGAGCAGCCCGCCGTCCTGGCATAGCCTTTTCCAGATCATTCAAAAAAAACTCACAATGCTGGAGTCTTTCTCTTCCATTTTCTTTACCAACCATCCTGTAAGGGCAAGTCAGTCCGAGTCTTTTTTGCGACCTTTCGGTAAAAGATACTTGTAAATATTTCAGTCTTTGCTATCAATTTTGCTTATAAATGAAATGTCAGTTTCCTTCGTATCTTCGAGGTTCAGTTCTTATTTCTTTTCGCAATATTGGGGCATCTTTTATTGTTTAAATTTTCATTTACACTTCAAAATATTCTTTTTCCATCAAATTCCTATTCTTTTCAAAAACGCGAGACAATCCTGACATCATTCATGAGAGATGATATCACCTGTGAGGGTCTTTCAAAAATCATGAAAATTTATCATATTTTAGTCCAAACCTTTTTCAAAGATCAACCCTCGTGTTGATCATCTTCTCCAAAAATTGGTTCTCAACCATTATATTCAAAGATCAACCCTTGTGTTGATCATATTTTCTAAAGATTTGGTTTTCAAACCATTGCATTTCAAAGATCAACCCTTGTGTTGATCATATTTTCTAAAAAATTGGTTTTCGAACCATTGCATTCAAAGATCAACCCTTGAGTTGATCATATTTTTTTGAAAATTGGTTTTTTTGAACCATTGCATTCAAGGGTCAACCCTTGTGTTGATCATATTTTCTAAAGATTTGGTTTTCAAACCATTGCATTTCAAAGATCAACCCTTGTGTTGATCATATTTTCTAAAAATTTGTTTTTCGAACCATTGCTTTCAAAGATCAACCCTTGTGTTGATCATATTTTTCTGAAAATTGGTTTTTCGAACCATTGCATTCAAGGATCAACCCTTGTGTTGATCATATTTTCTGAAAATTGGTTTTCGAACCATTGCATTCAAAGATCAACCCTTGTGTTGATCGTATTTTTTTGAAAATTGGTTTTTGAACCATTGCATTCAAAGATCAACCCTCGTGTTGATCATATTTTCTAAAAATTGATTTCGAATCATTACATTTCAAAGATCAACCTTCGTGTTGATGATATTTTCTAAAAAATTAGTTTTCAAATCATTACTTTGAAAAAATGAACCCCTATGATGATCTCTCGTGAATGATCCCCTTTTAAAGATCAGCTCTCGCGGATAATCTTTCTTTCCAAAAATGATTTTCTCATATTCTTCTCTCATTTTGAAAATCCCACATGTAGGCAGGATCAAACTCTTTTCCTCAATTTTTATCAACCTTTTTGTTTATCAATCTTTATCAGTTTTATCAGCTTTATTCATTTTCATTGATTGTTCATCCATTTTATTAATTCTTCTTATCAATTCTTATTTCAAAAATACCCTTTCAGGTTAAGGGATAAACCTGATGCCTCTTTCCCATGAGGTATTTCTTTTTTCCTTCTTTTCTTTTCTTTCTTTTTTCCCCTTCAGGTTAAGGGATAAACCTGATGCCTCCTTTCAATGAGATATTCTTTCTTCTCCTTTCCCCCCTTCAGGTTAAGGGATAAACCTGAAACCTCATCCTATGAGGTCCTTATTTCTTCAAAACAAGGGATAGTCTTGAATGTCTTTCCTCCTCTTTTAAAGCTTCATTAATCTCTGCCAAATCTTTTCTTTATCAATTTTTCAAGCTTTGCTGATTCTTTTGATTCTTTATCAAACCTTTTATCAATTCTTGCCAAAATTTTATTTCTTTCGCATTCTAGATAAGAGATAAATCCTGAGACCACTCATAGAAGCAACAATGCTACCTGTGAAAATTCTTTTACAAAAATGATTTTCATAAATTTCCTTGATTTTTCTCTTTAGTCAAATCTGTCATAAATTTCTATCTTTTCTTGACAGTTCTTCACAAATCTTATTTCTTCCCCATTCAGGATAAGGGGTTAATCCTGAAAATCAGGCCACATACAACTTAACTCTGATGGTCTATTTTAATCCACAAGTTGAATCCTTTCTTCTTAAATTGAGATCTTTTAGGTTGAATTTCTATAGAATCAAAAGCTCGTAGGTTGAACCCCTGTCAAACCAATATAGCTCACAGGTTAAATCCCTCTTGAACCAAAATTCCTTCTTAATCCGATCGATCTTTAGGTTGAACCCCTACTGATCAGCGAGCTTTAGGTTGAAGTCGTACTGATTCGTAGTCCTTAGGTTGAAATCCTTTAGGATCATTTCTTTCGATCTTTAGGCTGAACCCCTACTGGTCAGCGAACTTTAGGTTGAAATCCTACTGATTCGCAAGTCCTCAGGTTGAAATCCTTTAGGACCATTTTTTTCGATCTTTAGGCTGAACCCCTACTGATCAGCGAGCTTTAGGTTGAAGTCCTACTGATTCGCAGTCCTTAGGTTGAAATCCTTTAGGACCATTTCTTTCGATCTTTAGGCTGAACCCCTACTGATCAGCGAGCTTTAGGTTGAAGTCCTACTGATTCGCAGTCCTTAGGTTGAAATCCTTTAGGACCATTTCTTTCAATTTTTAGGCTGAACTCCTACTGATCAACGAGCTTTAGGTTGAAGTCCTACTGATTCGCATTCCTTAGGTTGAAATCCTTTAGGACCATTTCTTTCTTTCGATCTTTAGGCTGAACCCCTACTGATCAGCGAGCTTTAGGCTGAAGTCCTACTGATTCGCAAGTCTTTAGGTCGAAATCCTTTAGGACCATTTCTCCCTTCGATCTTTAGGCTGAATTCCTACTGATCCGCGATCTTAGGTTGAATTCCTACTAATTCGCAGTTCTCATTTTTGAATCCCCTTCAGACCATTCATAAGTCAATCTGTAGGTTGGATTCCTACTAATCTATATTCTTCTGCAATTCTTGGGTTGAATTCCCATTGAGCCAAATCCATCTTTCAAAAAGTAAATCTGTAGGTTGAAATCCTACTGATCCATATTCTTTGGCGGTTCTTAGGTCAAATTCCTACTGAACCAAAATTAATTTCTTTCCAAAATTTCAGTCTGTAGGTTGAATTCCTACCGATCTATATTCTTTTGCAGTTCTTAGGTTGAACTCCTATTAAACCAGAATTCATTTTTCTAAATTTTAATCTGTAGGTTGAATTCCTACTAACCCATGTTCTTTTACGGTTCTTAGGTTGAATTCCTATCGAACCACATTCATTCTTCAAAAAGTAAATCTGTAGTTTGAATTCCTACTAATATGTATTCTTTGGCGGTTCTTAGGTTGAATTCCTATTGAACCAAAAATTCATTTTTCAAAAGAATCAATCTGAAGAATAAAGTCCTACTGACCTATATTCCTTTGCAGTTCTTAGGTTGAATTTCTATTGAACAAAATTCATTTTTTGTAGGCTGAATTCCTACTGATCTATATTCTTTTGTTGAAATCCTATTAAACCAAAATTCATTTTTCAAAAATCCAATTTGTAGGTTGAATTCCTACTGATCCATATTTCTTTTGTTGTTCTTAGGTTGAAATCCTATTGAACCAAATTCGTTCTTCGAAAATTCAGTCTATAGATAAATTCTTATTAGCCACAAATTCTTTTGCAAAATTCTTAGGTTGAATTCCTATTAAATTAAACTTCATTTTTCAAAATTTCAATCTGTAGGATGAATCCCTACGGATCCAATATTCTTTACGACTCTTAGGTTGAGTCCCTGTTGAGCCAATGTTGTGTGATAAAACCAATATTTTCATGTTATTTCCTCCAAAATTTCAGCTAAAGGATGTATCAAAATCTATATTGAGCGATTATTTCACAAAAGAATTCTGGAACATTATGCCAATTTGCTAAAAACAATTGTTGACTCCAATATTCTTACTACACAAAAGAATCACCTCAGATTACCTCTAGTATTTCTTTTCAAAAGTGTGAAGCTTCTTTGCGAAAAAGAGGTAAGATTCAAAATCTTTTCCTGTTGATCAACCAAAAGGATGTGAGAAATATCCTCGATATGATCAGTGAAAGAAATCTTCAATGATGTTGAAAAGCCATAAGCGAGTTGATATTGATCATGGTTATGGCGCATATTTAAAAATGGCTATCTGGCAATTAGGCAGTGGAAATATCTTGAATTATAAAAAGAATCCACTCAACCCATAACTTCTCATTCGTTTAAAGTTGCAATCAAATATCCGCAAAAGGGATCTCTCAACTGTCGTCAAGATGAAGACGAATAGGCAAGCAGACCCCCGGGGCTAAAGAAGATTTGAATCATCTCCGAGATGAAGGAGTTTGTGAAGGATCCTTCCAGGGAAAGTTCAGATCACCATCGAGATGAAGGCGAGTACGATGAACCTACCGACAAACCCTAAAAGATATTTGATTTCTGCTATCATCTAAAGACCTTTTGAGCCAATATCATCAATAGAATCCCTGAGATAAAAAAAAAAGGATCGAAACATCTCCAAGATGAAGGAGTTTGTGACGTACTCTTCTCCGAAAAAGAGAGAAAAGTCAGGAAACATCCAAATGAAGGATGATGTAGAAACCCAAGAAAGCTCAATGTCCCAAAAAGAGTGTCAAAAGATCATTATGGGAAAAGCCTCAGGATATCAAACTGCCAAAATTGTCAGGAATCATCTTTTCTTATGCGAAATTCTCTCATCAATGTCTTTTCAGTGCTTGCTTTTATGAAATTAAGAGTATTTCTTCTCTATTCATGTCAAGAAAATGGATAACTTCCTTGAAGAAACTCAACAGCTTTAAAATTTGAATCTGACTCTGAAATTCAGGGAGTTAACCTCGTTAGAGGAAATACTCTAGGTGAAAAGAGGAAATATCTTTTGCACATACGTACACGCTTTCAAGCATTTGAATCAATTGTAATTTCATCTTATTGGAAAAATTTTCTTGCTATCCAAAAATAAAATAAATGCTCAATATCCATTTTGATACAACCTAGCGTTGTTTGTACATTCTTTAAACGAGAGTTGCCTCATTCGGGTGAGGTATTTCTCCCAGTCCCATCATGGTCTTCCCCATCAAGGAATTTGTGCTTTGTATATCCATTTCAAATAAAGATTATACTTAAAAACCTCATCCCATGAGGTATTTTTCAAAAATGTCCCATCCAGGTTAAGGGTTAAGCCTGTGTCCTTTCAAAAATCCTTATCTTTGTCTCAGTCGTAAAGCTTCTTCAAAATTTCTCTTTTTTTTCCATTCCGGGATGTTCATCCCAAAATCCCATCACAATTTCCTCATTTTCTTCTATCCAAATTATTTTCATTCTCGAGGATTTCGTTCTCTTCCCAAAACCTTTCAGGGTAAGGTACGAAACCTGAAAAATAAAAGCTTTTCAAAGCCAGTTCTTCCACACCCAGTTTAGACCTTCTGACTGGGGCATTTTTAAAGAAAATTTGGTGTGTCTTCTTTGCCGCTAAACTCAGTTTATAACCGGTTTAGCAGCAAAGAGCGGCATCTGTGAACACCCCAAATTTTCCAAAGAAATCCAAAAATTCATTTTTGCCCCTGACTCACATTCTCCAAATAATCGGGTCAAATTTTAACCAAAAATTCCATTCACTTCTTGGATTCGCTGGAACCCGAACTCATTTTTATTCCTAACCCATTTTCTGAAGAATTTTTTTTAAGAAACAACGTTAAAATTATCAGAAAACCCCTCTTTTGTAAATATTTCTCAAAAAAAAATCCAAAAATAGTCTATAATCTCTCATTTTCCCTAGTTTTAAAGTCTTTTTGTCGAAAATACAAAAATCAGAAAACACAAAATACAAGAAATATATATATATATATATATATATATATATATATATATATATATATATAATAATCTCTTAGAACCACCTTTTGAAAATCATCTTTTATTTAAATCTATCTTTTTTTGAAAAAATCTTATGAAAAGAGCCTCGTTTTGGAAATTTTATAAAGTAGAAGGACATGATTGAAAATGAAAACCCTAATTCGGTTTTTTTTTCTTTTGATAGGGTCGCTCTCTCTCAACTTTCACAAAAAAACCCTCTTCCAAAACCCTCTCTTTCTCTCTTCCCCTCTCGGCTTCCCTTCACGAAGCTTCCTCTCCCCATCGAGCCCCTCCTGCTCAGCCGCCTCTTCTCCCCCCTATTCTTTCGTTCACCCTGGCCGAAACCCTCTTCCTCAAAACCCACCATGGCAAAAATCCCATCGCGGCCTCTTCCTTCCTCCATCGCCCTCCATCTCCGAACCACCCTCATCCGCTGCCATCGATTTTCAACAACCCAGATCCTCCTGAAGCTTCCTCTTCCTCTTTAAAAGAGGCACGAAGTGGAAGGGTTCGGACATCCATCTTCTGCCTCTCCACCTTCTTCTCCTTCACGACCCATCTTCACCCTACCATCCATAAACTTCATCCACGATCGCCATCCATCTTTCGCTCCCCTTGCATCGATTAAACCCATCGTTACGGAGCTTCTCTGCGAGAACCCATTTACAGTCCATTCCTTTTAGCCAATCATCCATCCATTTCCCATTTGATCAAGGATTATCAACATCCATTCCCCATTTGATCGAGGAGTTTCTCTGCTAATCCAGTTTTTCCATCGATCATCTACATCCATTTCTTCATTTCGAGCATCTCGTGCAAAACATTACGAAGCAACTCTTTTCTAAAGCATTTCCTCTGCAAGAGGTCACCCATCTTCAGCTTTGGAGTATCGCGTCAGAAGTTCAGCCTTCCTCCGGGTTGCCCTGTTTCTTCCTCCAAATATCTCTTTCATCCAGAGTCTTTGCAACGCTTTGGGTGTGGCATTTCATCATCGATCGTGCATCTCATCTGTTGGCCTCAGGTATTAATCCCACATGTTACAATTCTTGAAATCAGTCTTATTCTAGTTTGGTTAGATATGTTCTTGCTGATATGTGCATTTTTTGGATGAAGCTTCTCGTATTGCTCTTGTGCAACCCCATACAGAAGTTCAATTATTTTTTTAGATTCAGTAGGAATTTGAGGTAGTAAGTGGTAACAAGTAGAAATTTTCTTTTTATTTCATACTCTCCTTTAGTTGGAAATTGGCTAGATCTCATGCTCATGAATTAATTTAAATTACTCTAAGGAAATCACATTTTCTATGACTGCCATGGTTCAAACAGTATCCTCAATAATCTGGTTCGAGAACCCTTGTTTGCATCGACATGTAGTGAAGTTGAGTGAAATGTTCACCATAAAGCAGAAATTGATTAAGTTTGTTCCCCTTGGAATAAAATCAACTTTTGTGGCTGCATGATTAGTGTGCTTGGTTATGGAGGGGAAGTCATGAATAGTCTATGTTTCTATCACAAGAATAGAGTCTGATTTACCCAGGAAGGTATTAAGAAACCCCATTTGTGAGATTAAAAGCCTTCTGTAGGTCCATCTCCAGAGATGGTATAATTGAAGGAATTACCATGATTTCCATTAGGAGGTGCCTTAGTTAAGATTTTTTTTTCTCACTTCCGGTTTAGCATCAATGTCATACGATCACTCCACCATTTTGGATTGAAAAAACATCAAAGAGAGGTTACAGAGTGCTTGTTCTGTGAAAAATCTCAAAGGTGTATTACTTTGGGCTGTTTTTCATTTATTATGAATTCATTGTTTGCAAGGTTAATCCTTTACAAAAATCTTCCTGTCACAATCAACTGCTGAGATTTTTCTGTATATGCATGTACAGTATTTCACTTATACTCCTTGCTACAGCTCTAGCACGTAGGTGCAAATACCATCATGTTCTCTTCACTGCTACGGCTCCAGCACACAGAAGTAAACATGATGTTTTCCCCATTTGACTGCTGCTTTGATTAATATATTTTAAACCATTTGGCGAATACTCATGCTCAGAAATATAATGTAGGTAAGTGTCACCCCTTCTACCTACATTATATCCTGCATATACCTTCACATACAGCAGTAGCCTTTCATAAGATTTATAACAGTATCAATGCACTGCTGTCAAAGTTTTTTTTATATATGTGTCTGTAGCAGTGCCTGGCACTGTTATGCAGCAGTGCCAAGGCACTGTTGTGGTTTGTCTTTCATAAACCCCAACACTTAACACATGCGCAGGAGCAATCTCCTGCTGTGTTTACATACTCATTTACCACCTCCATATACTTTTTGTATTTTCACCACCACCCATACCCACTTGTGTATACATATATATGTATATATACATATAATATATATATATATATATATGCATGTATATAGATATAGATATACATCATTTCCTATCTTTTCATCATGTATGAACACTTTTGACATCTATATAATATATACAATTTCCTTCTATTTTCTTCCACTAATCAAGTATTTTGCAGGGAATATGAGGAGAATATTATCACTTGAGATTTGTATTTTTCGAATGTAAACCTTGTAATAGTTAGATCTTAAATGAGAATTTACATTTCCTATTCTAGATAGGATGAATGAGCATTGTAAACCTCATGAATTAATTGTTTTCATGCACTTTTTACCTTTATTTTCCAAAATCTCACAAATGGGAACACGAATGGCACGTGCACCATTTCGTAAGGGGTAAATTAATCCCAAGTTGATGATTTACATCAATGGCCATAGTCAAGATGTAAACAAAACTTAGAATTTTTATCTTTTATAAAATAACACTGGATCCACACTCGATCCTTTCAAAAAATCATCATATTTTCAAATATTTCTTTCTTTTATTAGAGTTTAACTTCAAATTGGCTCAAAATCTATACCAATGGCCATAGTTAGGGTATATTGAGAGTTAATTTCATTTTAAACTCTATAAAAGCACCAAAATATATTTTATTCTTCACCTGAATTTAAATATAGATTATTATATAATACATTCAATGACCATAGTCAAGGATGTATTATATTTTCAATCTTATTTTGAATTCATGTAAAGAATGAAATATGGTTTTTCAAAATCCAATTTTAAATTCTTTAAACTCATTCATCATTTAGAAGAGAACTACATCATATTTTCAAAAATTACTTTTCAAAACTTCAGGTGATGTGAATATCTTTTTTAATTAAATCTTCAATTCTTGTAAAAATCCAATTCATCTTTTCATTTGCAATTCTATTTCATCTTCAATCTCAAAGTTCAATTTAACTTTGAGACTTCAAATTCATTTTATATTCAAAAACTCCAATTCAAATCAGATTTCAAAGTTCAATTTAACTTTTTAATTCTTGCTTCATTTTTTTAAATTCCAAATTCAAGCTCCAAATTGAGATCCAAAATCCATCTTAGGGTCCAGAGTTCAACTCTATTTTGGATCTCAGACTTCAGATCCAAAATCCATCTTAGGGTCTAGAATTCAGCTCTACCTTAGATCTCAGATTTCAGATCCAAAATCCATTTTAGGATCTAGAATCCAAATCTCTACCTTGGATCTTAGACTTCAGATCCAAATCCATTTTAGGATCCAGAATCCAATTCTACTTTGGATCTCAGACTTCAGATTTAATCCCACTTTAGGATCCAGAATCCAATTACATTCCCAAGTTCAGATTTCAAATCCAAAATCAACTTTCAGACCTCATCTGAACTTCCTAAATCCATCTTTCTATCTTTTACCATTTGGATTTCTCAAATCCATCCTGATTTCAAATCTTAAATTCAAATCCACTTTCAAATTTATCTCTTTTCCTAAATCCAAGCTCAAAGTCCATCTTCTAAACCTTGAAAATTACCTTTCTTTCCCTTTTATCTCAGCTTTAAATTATTCTATTTCCAAAATCAAGATTTATTCTTCCAACTCTAAATTACTTCAAAAACTTAGAAATTCTCTGATCTATCTCAAGTTCTAAGTTAGATTCAAATCATTTCTTCACTCTCTTACCAAGTTCATCTCAGAATACTTGGAAATTTTTCAAAACATCTTTTAAAAAGAGCATACATCCTTGCATTGCACAAGCATGATTTTTTGTGCATTTAGATCTTTAGGATAAATTCTTAGATGATATTTAGGCAAAGCAAAAGGCATAGATTCGATCCTTGGTTCGATTACCCCTGGTAAAGGCGCCAGGAACGGTCGAACCTTGTACCGACGAGCGAATCCCGTCTCTCCATTTTCCCGCAATATATTTCAAAACGGAGGTGAGTTATTTTCTAAATATTTTCAAATCAAGGTCAAGTGAAAACCCCGCAAAAGAATTCCTCTTGTCTCTTTTTTTCTTTTCTCTTCTCTCTTCTTTTCTCTCTTTTATTTTTCTCCCTTTAAAAAAGAGGAAATAGAGGTTGGAAAGGAAAAGAGAGAGTATTACGAGAGGAAAAATTTTGCGATGATCACAACTTGCCATTCAACATTAACTTGGCTGACCACAAGCAATAAATCACCAAAGGAATGTACTCTCTTGACATTGAAGTCTTGCAAAATCATCTTGAGGCCTTGTATTAGAGCTTCATACTCAGCCATGTTATGAGTACACTGAAAGCTAAGCTTGAGAGAATAAGGGATCATTTCCTTTTCGGGAGTGATCAACAAGATCCCAATACTTATACCTGACATATTCCTGGCTCTATCGAAGAATAGAGTCCAAACTGGGGATTCTTGAACATTGCAGATGCGATCGTCGAGAAAATCATCTTTCGCCTTGATCGCCTCTATCAACGGAAAGTATGCCAACTGATCTGCTATAGACTGGCCTTTGACTGACTTCTGAGATACATGCTCTAAGTCATATTGCATCAGGAGGACTTGCCATTTCGCAATTCGTCCAGTAAGGAAAGGCTGCTCAAGGATGTACTTGAGAGGATTGAGCCTTGATAATATTTTGATTTCTGAGGCTAACAGATAATGTCTCAGCTTCTGACACATTCACACTAAGGCTAGACATGTCTTTTCCATCTGAGAATATCTTTTCTCATAGTCGATGAAAGTCTTGCTCACGTAGTAGATGGCATGCTCTATCCGGCTGCCTTCCTCATACTGTGCAAGAAATCCGCCACAAGCATTCTGGTTGACGGAAATGTATAAGAGAAGTGGTTTTCCCAGTTCTGGTGGCTTTAGAACGGTGGATTGAAGAGATATTGTTTGATGCGCTCAAACGAAAGCTGACATTCTGATCCCCATTTAAATTTCACTTTTTTTCTCAACAAGTGATTGAAGGGCTCACATCTCATGGCCAAATTGAAGATGAAGCGCTGAATCGACTGAATGCTCCCTTGAAGGCTTCTCAGCTCTCTAAGATTGGTTGGAGGTGGCATATCAATGATCGCTTTTGCCTTAGTTGGATCCACCTCTATGCCTTTCTTGCTGATCATGAAGCCAAGCAGTTTGTCTGACTCTACTCCGAAGACACATTTATGTGGATTGAGTCTCAACTTGTACAGAATGAGTCTTTCAAAGACTTGGCCGAGAGCATCGAGATGATCCTCTCCTTCTTTGGTTTTGACCAGGATATCATCTACATTCTTGAGCCCAAACGGCATGACTGTGTAGCAAAATATACCCCAAGGCATGGTAAAAGAGGTTTTTGACTGGTCACGAGCAAATATCCATCCATAAAGGAAAACAACATATTTTTGTAAATTTTGAAAATATTTACAAAAAAAGGTTTTTTGAGAATTCAAGGCTATTCTCTAAAAAAATCTTCAGAAAACGGGTTTGGGTTCAGAATTTAAGAAAACTTTCGAGTTTTAAACCTCGAATCGAGAAATATAGAGCAGTGAATCCAAACGGATGTCGGATGGACAATCCGAGCCTTTCAAAAACTATTTTTGGTATTTTTGTAATTTTAATTTAAAAATTGGACAACGGGGTTCAGATTTGGATTTGAACTGGATCCGGATCCAAAATTTGAGTCAGATATGTAAAATGACTTTGATTCCAGTAAGTTCGAGGAATAAATTAGAATTTTGAGCGAAAATGACTCAATTTACTCAGAAAATGGGGGCCAAGGGCAAAAAGGGAATATTTACAAAATTTTGAAAAATTTTGGGTGTTTACATTGAGTTGTCCCTACAATATGATGAGAAAAGAAAGCAGAAAATAATGGCATTATCTTCATTCTGCTCCTTGGATAAAGGTAGTGTGTTTGCCTGATAACTGACCCATGAAACCCAAACCTGTCCCAGTAACATGTTGGGCGGGAACGATCGGCTCCAGAATGCCACCCTCATTCTTCCCGAGACCCCTGAAGGGATGATAGCCATGCTTCATCAAAAGATCAAATCCTCTCTTTGCTTTCGAGAATTAATACAACAAAGGATGATCTTTGAGAGAAGCGCAATTTGAGGTGCCCTCTGATCTTGTAGAAATGAGGTCCCTGCCACTGAACCGTTGCTGCGACATTCTCTATTGGTTGGACTTCCTTCAGTTTCAGCATGTCTAGATTGTCGCTCATATTGATTTCATCAACTTCCCGGATGCTTGGGATGTCGGCAGTGAAAGTAGGGTGGGGAATCATGGGCTGCGGGAGTCTCTCTTCTGGATCTTTCCCCAAGACTGTGGTAATCATGCCCCCTTTCAACCATTTGATGCATTGGTGAAGGGTAGAGGGAACAATGTTGGCATTGTGAATCCAAGTACGCCCTAAAAAAAGATTGTACGTGGACGGCACATTCACCACGTGGAACAACACAGTGTGCACCGAATAATTGACGAACATTTCAAGGAAGACCTTCTCCTTGGCTGTCTGCCCATGGTTGTCAAAACTGTAGATTGTTATCGGATCTGGGGTATATTCTTATTCCCTCAGACCCAAGGCCTTGGCTGTCATCTCCAGACAGATATTGAGGATGCTGACTCCATCGACGAGCACGTGAGGGACTGTCATGCCCCTGGTTCGCACCACTATGTATAAAGCATTATTGTGGAATGTATGAGGTTTTGGCAAGTCCTTATCTGAAAAGGTTATTAGTGCATTTATCATGGCTTGGTTGACAATCTGAGCCATGTCCTGTGGGGTTGTGCTTGGCTTGACCTTGATCTTTCTCAATAGGTCATCCAGAACTTGCTGATGTTTCAGGGAAGCATGGGTAAAATCCAAAATAGTGATGTTTGATAGAGCGGTGATTGGTTTCTGAACTGATTCTAATACCTCACCTTTCTTTGAAGCTAACTTGATGAAGCACTTCGGAATCTTGGGAATCTGTTTGACAACCTCTGTCGTTGCCTTCGCCGACTTATCGACTGGTTTCTTGTTGCTGAGAATTGAAGTGATATCCACCCTCTTGGTGGAAGACTGTGCCTGACGCAGAACTAGGACCTGATGTTGATCCTGAATGTCCTGGTTGGAACATGGTTGAATATTGTTTTGAAGAAAGATTGTTTGTTCTGAAATAACTGAAGCTGAATATTTGGGGAAAAGTTTGGACAAGATCTCAGGTTGTTCTCCGTCCTTGTCCTCGATCAATAGATTCTTGTCGATGCAGTCATGGATGATGTTTTTAAGGACAAAATAGTGCTCTGTATCGTGTCCTACAGTCTGGTGGAATTTACAGAATTTTTTCGTCCATTTGCCCATAACGATCGGAGGATCTGCCACCTTAGGGAGTTTGACCATTCCCTTTGACAATATGTATTCAAGGATGTCTTCCCGGGATTGCTCTAGAGCTATGAATTCTCTGTCATAACTCCAGCCATCATGTTTTGGTTTTACTTGATGCTTTTCTTCAGGTTGCGGCTTGACAAACTTTCCCTTCTGGGCTGCAGAGTTTGTTCTTTCAACCTTAGAGCTTTATGAGCCCATGCTACGGTTTTTCTTATTTTTCTTGCTGCCAGAATTGCTACTATTTCCTGAAAAGTCTATGGAATAAGCAACATGTGCCTTTTTTCTACTCAGGGTTACCTCAGACGAATGGGTAACCTTCATAAAGGCCATTATATAGCCCTGTTTTGAGTCATTCGGCTCTCTCAATCAACTTAATGAATGATTTCACAGGAGATGAGGTTCCTCAGGGGCTGTGATGTCTTCTTTATAATCGTTGTAATTTTGAAAAGATTTTTATATGTAAAACATGTGAAAACCAGACATCAAATAATAAAAACTGGTTCTCACTAGTGGATGAGACCGGGTCGAACTCAGGGAACGAGAATATTTCGTATTCAAACACACAAATCTAAACTATTTCTTTATTGTCGAATTATTAAATGGAAAGTGTTCGAGAAAAGTAAAAACACTATCTATTACAACAAATGAATACCCTTCGCAGAGGTCGTAAAAAATGATATTTATAAACCCAATTAAATGCCTAAATTCTAAAATAAAAGAAAAACATCTTCTACTCTTGTGCTTTCCCGTGTCACGTAATCACTTCCGCTCCAATCCCTTTCAATCCTGCACAAGTCAAACGAAACACGAGCAGTACACGAAAGAAAAACAAAAACTAATTAACTAAATGTTAATACTGAAATGACAATTCATTAAGAAATTTTAAGACTAATTGTAATATCAAAAACTAACTGCTAATTAACTAAGTAATCTAATTACAACTAACAGCTAACTTAATCACTATTATTTAATCAAAACACTTAGTAAAAATCAGTGAGACACTTAGTAAAACACACATAAAATTCAGTGAAACTCAGTAATTCAAACAATGAAGTTCAATCAATGAATTTTTAACATCCCATATCTGACACCATTACCAAACTATAATAAACTTCAGATTTTCAAATTTAATCAAAATCCACTTAATATTCAACAAAACTCAAATCTGATATAGTTAATATCAGTAAAAATCTGGTAATCAGATTTAATTTTACTGAGAACAGTAAAAAGAATGTCTCAGATTACATATCGATCCAATTGTTCACATGACAAATTTTAGATTTCCAATGGATATCAATTTGCTTTGGAAACAATCAGTGCTGGAAGACCTGTAAATCACGATTAGCCTAGAGGAATCCCGATTCCTCTTTAACTCATGGCTGAAACTCTCGATGTTACAGCTTACGCAGGTGGAATCAGTTGGAAATCAAATGTTACAGCTGTTGGAGATCAGTAAAACATGACACTCAATTGAATTTCAACAACCGATCACCAAAAAAAAAATCAATAAAAATCAATCAGTCACCGAAAAATCAGTAAAACTGATTCACAATTCAGTCACCGGAAAAACAGTAAAACTGATTCAAAAATCAGTATCTCTCTGGCTAAAGCAGGGGATTCCGGCAGGAGAATATCAGATATCAGTAAACACAATTCAAATTTTTGGATGACATAAGACACAGTGATTTCCAAAGAGATCATACCTTCACCAGAAATCCATGCATCAACATCGTTCAGAAAAATTCTGGCGGAGATTCAGCCGATTGCTGGAGCTACTTTGATCAACAATCTGATATTTTCAAATTGAAGTTCAAACAATTTAAATCAGGAATCAATTGGAGATACTGTAAACACCCCAAATTTTCCTCCTCATTCAGTATTCATCCCTTTCATGTGTCATTGCTTATCATTGCATGAATTCAGCATATCATTTCATTGCATTGCATAGCATTGCATGTCATTACATCTCATTTTCGAGATCCAGCACTCTTGTTTTCAAAATATTTAATCCAGATTTGAGTTTTTAAAACTTTTCTTTCAAAATCAATTTTAAAACCTGGGTTTTTAATCAACATTCTGTCGTTTGCCAACCCCCAGGACCTTATATTTTGAAGTATTTTCTCATAAGACAAATCTGGATTCATTTCAAACTCAATTTCAATTGACTTCAATTCTAAGATGAGGCCCATTTAGGTGGTGTCGCTTCTGGATTTATCAAAAATCTCAAAAATTTTAGAGTCCTAGTTGGATCAGGACTCTTTTTCCAGAGTCTTAGTCGGATCAAAACTCAAATTTTCACTACCTTTTTACATGTTTTTGAAGAAAACATTTCAAAATCTTCTGTTTTGTCCAAAATTTCAGAGTCCTAGTTGGATCAGGACTCTTCTTCAAGAGTCCAGTCGGATCAGGACACTTCTTCAGAGTTTCAATTGGATTGGGACTCTAATCTTTTAAAACTAATTTTATCCATTTTCAATCAAATCTTTCAAAATCTTTCAAAATGAGTCAGAAACTCAGAGTTTCAGTCAAAACAGGACTCTGTTCAGAGAGTCCTAGTTGGATCAGGACTCTGATCTTGATTTCAATTTTGAGAGAATCTTTCAGAAATCTTTCAATCTACCAAAACTATTACACTTTTATCAAAGAATTTCAAAATTTTGAGGTTTTATCTCAGAGTCCTGATTAAATCAGGACTCTACCCCAGAGTCCTGATCGAAGTAGGACTCTATCCAAAATTGATTTTTATACTTTATTTTCACTGGTTTTCAAAAGCTTTACCCAAATTTCATTATTTCTTATCAGAAAACTAAAATTCTTAGAGTTCTGATCGAATCAGAACTCTTTCTCAGAGTCCTAATCAGATCAGGACTCTGAACCAAAACTTCAATTTTATCCTGTTTTTAACTGTTTTTCAAAATTCTCTCATTTGTTTTCTCAGAAAATCCAAAAATCTGAGAGTCCTAGTTCAATTAGGACTCTGTCCCCAGAGTCTTAGTTGAATCAGAACTCTGTTTTATTCCAATATTTATTATTGTTTTCACTACTTTCACAAGTTCTTTCGTCTGTTTTTCAGAAAATACCAAAAAAAAAAATCTAGAGTTTCAGTCTGATCAGAACTCTGTCCCAGAGTCCTAATCCAGTCAGGAGTTTGTTCTAGAGTCTGTTTTTACTTCTATTTTCATTTGTCTTTCAAAAATTAGGTCATTTTGTAGAGTCCAGTTAATTCAGGACTCTATTTCAGAGTTCTGATTGAGTTAGGAGTCTAACCCTAACTGTATTTTCTAACTTGTTTCACCATTTTTTATAAAATCCTTTCAGAAACTCCTTCATTTGGCTTTTAAAACCCAAAATCTCAGAGTCCTATAAATCCAGGACTCTAACCCGGAGTTCCAGTTTGCCTGAGACTCTATTTTCAAAACTTTGAATTTCAACTATTGATTTTAACCCCTTTTCAAAGCCATTTTCAATATTTATTTCAAATTTTCAAAACTCTGATGTAGGGTCCACTCAGTTGGATCCATATCCAGAGGAGTTCTGACCCAGTTGGAACTCTATGCCATTTCAAAACTTTCAATCTCAAAGTCTACTTTTGAATCTCTTTTGAAAAACCTCTCATTTTCAAGTTTTAAAATCGTTTTTGAAAATTCAAGTGGGGCCCACTCGGGGTGGCGCCACATTTGAAGAAGTCAAGGTTAGACTAGGGTTAGTCATTGTCCTAGTTAGGTTAGGGGTTTAGAGGAGTCAAAAGCAATTTTAAAAATCAATTTTATTTAACTTTTAAACCATTGGTTTTTAAAGGTTTTAAATTCATGTTTTAAAAACCAAATGTGGGTCCATACTAGGTGGTGCCACATTTGGACTTTTTAGGGTTTTATTAGGTGTTAATTAAGGTTTAGTTAGAGTTCATTTAGGGTTAGGAAACCACAAAAAATCGTCCTCCCTTGGTGGTTTTAGATAGAGTTTGAAAAAGTCAAAGTTGGGTATTAATTAGTCCTAATTACATGGGTTTTGAAAAACTATAAAAAGGGGTCTTTAGAGGGGCAAAAAGAGCTCTTTTTCTCTCAAATTTTCGTGGATTCTCTCTCCTCTCCAGCACCTTCACCTTCCTCCATTGCAGCTGCAGCCCCAAGGTGAGTTTATTTAATATTATTTTATTAGTTTTTTATGATTTTTCAATAGATTTCACCATGGAAACTCTTGTGTTCATGGATTTAACCATGGATTTCATCCAAGAACCCCAAAATCGACCCAAGAAGATGATCTAACTCAGTTTGAAAGTGATTTCAAGGATTCTAATCCATTAGAATCGATGAGAGGTACGTTTTTCATGTTCTTAACCGACGAAACGTGAGATTTACCCGTTAAATGGGTTAAATCCATGATTTCAAAGGTGAAAGCAAATTCCAGCCATGGTTTCCCTGTATTTTATTTATTTATTTGCTTATTCATGTTTATTACACGTTCTCTAGCATAGAAATCAATTTTATTTTACTGTTTTGGTATTTTCTTTATTGTTTTCATTGATTAATGCATGCTTTATTAGGTTTTATCAAATTTTTGTGTGTTTTAAGCTTAGATCAGAAAAGAGCATGCAGTTTCGGATTTAAATATTCACTGTTAATTGCGGATTTTTTTATATGTGATACATGCATATGTAAATGAACTACTGTAAAAAAATCAGAGTTTTTGATATTTGGGAACCCTGTCAGAAAAATTGGACATCAAATCGGGTTTTTAAAGCTTTAAACTTGTTGTTAAAATCATGAAGGTAACTTGATGTGATGATATTTTTTTCATCCTATATCTGATTTTAGATCTGTAAAGTGCCATGGATTCATATTGATGAGATATATCTACTTTAAAATTTTGAGATTTGTTGATATCTGTTTATTATTTTGCCTCTGACAGAAATTGTGATTTTAAATTTAAAACTCGTTAGGGTTTACCAAAACCCTAATCAGACTTGTGTTGTTCATAAATCCCAAACCACAGATCCGATTCATGATCTGTAAAAAGTGAGTATTATTATTTTTATGTCCACTATTTACTGCTAAAAGCTAATATATTTTAAATCAGTATTGATATTTATCCCGAAATTTGCAATTGGAAGTGTCCGTTTTAACCCTTGTTAGGTTTGTTAGATTTTAGTTCAGATTGCCGGAAGGGTTTCTCCCTAACCAGAGATGATTTTTCCGATCTGTAAATTGGGAAATCTCTGTTTTTTTTTCTAGTTTGTCTCTGAAAAAATTCAGAAGTTTTAATGGAGAATTGACTCCTGATTCTGGTCTAACTTTGAAACTGATATGTGACCTAGGTTAAAAATAGCTTATTTTAGGTTGTTAATGCAATTTTCGGATTAACATAATGTCAAAAATTTTATTTTTGCAATTCCAATCTGATTTTAAGGTTATAATAAGTGTCTGTGCCAATTTTTATGAAGTTTAGAATTCATTTGATGTCTAAATTAATCAAATTGCAAAACAGGGTCCCTGAAAGATCCAAAAACACTGCCAAAATCACAATTTTTGTGATATTTCTTGATTTTTGTGCATAAGTGTGTGTGTTTTAGGGTTTGTTCATGTTTATAATCATATTAGGGTGTTTCATGTTTGATTTTGTATTTATTTCAATCATAAATCTCAAGTTTTTACCAAAATCTATTTCAAAAAACCCTAATTTCAAGGCCATAGTCTTGCTATTGGGGGCAATTTGGTCATTTGACCTCAATTTCGAAATTCTAAACCCTAATTTCCATATTTTTAATCATGTCACATCATATTTAGTTTGATTTATCTTCATTTGAATTTCAAAACTTGCATTTTATAAAATATCTTTCTGAAAACCCTGATTTCAAGGCCATAATCTTGCTATCAGGGGTATTTTGGTCATTTTGACCCCAATTTCGAAATTTTAAATTCCATTTCATATTTATTCAATCTTATTTCATATTTTATCAATTTTTATTTAAGGGAATCATGGAAAAGGCTTATATCTAGCAAAATCCAGTAATTTCTAGATATTACTAGATAAACCTAGAAAAACCAACATATTTTCATTAACCAGTTTTCTAGTTTTGCAGGGACATTGAAGACTTTACTTTCCTTTAATTTCTTGTATTTAAATTCAATTAGTGATGTAAATTAAATTAAATTTCGAATAAGAATTTAAATTTCAGCTTAGACTATGATTGCATTGCATATAGTTTAATTCTGCAAATATTAAATGTCTGATGAATGTATCATTCATGCACATTTTCATAAATTCACTATGGTCTACACGAATGGCATGTGCACTAGCTCTTATGGAGTTGACAAACTTGGTGGAATTTGTATTTATGGCCATAGTCAGAATACGAATGATACCTAGATTTGTAATCTTCGTATTAACCACATTCAGCCTACACTCTTAGGCTAACTTCAAAATGCACTGCATTTCTCAAAAATACAAAAAGATTTTCTCAATTCCTCAAAATCAAGTGTTTCAAAATCCATATTCATTCAATTCATGCATTTACAAATTCCAATTTCAATTCAGAGAAATCAGTTTTCTCAAATTTTTCTAAGTCTTATTCAAAAATCGATTTTCTCAAAATATTGATTTGCCAATGATATTTCAAGTATTTTCCAAGTTCCAAATTCGATTTTTCTAAGTTATATTTTCAATTTCAAAGTTCTAATTCAAAGAAATCAAGTTTTCCAAAGTTATTTCACATTTCTCAAAATCGATTTTCATAAAACCTCTGGATTCTTCAGAAATCAATTTTCACTTTCTCAAATACAGTATCTCAATCATGATTCACGATTTTCAAAGAGTTTATTTTCCAAATATTTTCCAATCTTTGAAGCAAACATCATGTTTTCAAATATGCATTTTCAGAAATTCATAGCGCATGCCTGATTCTTTGTGCATTTAGAAAATAGAACATGATTTAGACAAGTTGAATAAAGTTAAGCATACAATTGATCCTTGGTTTGATTACCCCTGGTAAAGGCGCCAGGAATGGTTGAACCTCGTACCGACAGGCGAGTCCCATTCTTCGGAATTATCCCGCATTTTAGAACGGAGGCGAGTTATTTTCAAAAAACTTTTTCAAAGGTCAGTTTGACTCGCAAAAAGTTAAAAATTTTGCGATGATAACAGGTTTGGCGACCGTGATGGGACCTGTCTTCGCCTGATCAATTGTGTGCTTAATCTAGTTTAAATTGTCAAAATCGTGTTCCATGGAATGTCAGCTTTTATTTCATGATATCATGTGAACCTAGGAGCCTAGACTTGAACCCAGCTGACATGGACTGCATGTAGACTAAGTATGGTTTGGTAGGACCATATTGAGGAGAATTATTCATGCTCACATAGACTTAGGTCTAATACAACCCTCCTCAATCTAGGTTTGATTGAAAACAATGTTTGCTTCTTCAAATATTTCAAAATTCTATCTTTTTAGGACTTAAAGCCCTCTGTTTTCTTGCATGTGCTCATATCTCAAAAATTACCCTACATATATTGTCCCGGTCTTCACGTAGCTGGGCTCTCTTCCAGAACCATAGTTCGGGACAGAGCCTCACAACTGGGCCACCTATTTGGGTGAAAACCCCCTGCCACGTACCAAGGGCCATAGTCCAATGTATATCGGCAGATACTCAAGGATGTTGGAAAACTTGAACCTAGAACCGGAGAAATTGATTTTATGCCACGTACATTGAGCCTTGGCTTGAGTATATAGGCATAGCATGATTGGACACAGATGATCTGAACCTTAGAGTTAGGATTAAGGTCCTACAGCTATTTCAAAACTTGTGCATCTAGAGTCAACTTTTAGGGAATGTTGTATGTGCATACTTGTTTGTGCAGAATATGTTATAGTCATTTCCTTTTTATTTTCCATATTTTCCCAATTTTCTAAAATACTGGATGATTTTTCAGAAATCCCTAATCCATTTCCATATACTGTCCATGCTTTAAACCTTGGATGATTTTTCAAATGCTTTATTTTCCATTTTATGAAGTATTCCTTCATATTTCATCAAACCCTGGACGGTTTTCCAAATTTCCCTTAATTTCCTTCAAAACTCCAGGTGATTTTTCATCCTTTCTCTCTTCTGGATCTCGAATTTCCTACTTCATTTTATATTGCCTGCATTTTTTTCAAAATCTCTATATTTTCCCAAGTCTTATTCCAATTTTCCGTGTTTTTCAGTCTGATGGCATCCAGTCAGCTTGATTCAGTCTTCCCTGAGGGTCACATCTCCTACGAGGTGCGACAAACTCTTCCCGAGCATCGAGTCCTCAGCACCGGATCCTTCTTTCCTCGGTGGTACTATTCATGGTTCAAGAACTTCTCTTGTATGTTTCCGGACCACTTGGACGATTGTGGGTTAGAACTGGCATCCGCAATGGGAAAGCAGACAGTCAACGGCAATTTGATCCATGCACTAGCAGAACGGTGGAATCCGAGCACTTCTACTTTCTGGTTCCTATGGGGCAAGATGACAGTGCTGATAGATGAATTTTCAGAAATCATGGGATTGCCCGAGCCAGCCGGTCAGCCTGGAGATCCACTGGAGAAACAATTTTTGATCAATGTCAAAGGTCTGGACCCCCGAGATGCTTTAGCTCGCATGACAGGACGCAAGTCTTGGCCATTGATCGAGGAGGATGAAAACGAATATGTAGACCTGCTCGAAATCTACAGACAGTATGGGGCATTTGTGGAAGTCAGCTCGTTGTCCAGGACAGCTCGAGAGAGAATCCAGCATGCTATGGTCTTATGCATTGTGGGACTCGCTCTCTTTCCAGATTGACGAAATTACATGGATATCAGGATAGTTCAACTTCTACGAAGGTGGGGGAGTCGACAGACCAGCCGCCTCTCTATAGCCATGGCCGCACTCGCTTTTCTGTACCGAGGGTTGACCCGCTTCACACTTGGAGAATCGATTCTAGTAGAAGGGTGCACCTATGCATTGCAATCTTGGTTCCTCCGGCATGTGCCATCCCGAGCCAGCTCATTCAGATATAATGGTGAAAAGCTTCTTCCAGTTGCTCGATACCGATTCTTGATCGATAACCTTCAGGAGGAAGAGGTCGTATGGGACTACTTTGATTGTCAGGAATCACCTCCCAGATATACTTATGCATAAGGCAAGCGATTCAGGCTACTTGGCCCCTTCTTCTGCGCATACTACCATCCAGAGCGGTGTGTCAGGCAGTTCTTTTAGAGACAGAAGCGCATAGAAATTCGTCTACTGTTAGGGATTTTGCTAGAGTTCGATCTCACATCAGATCAGTAGTCCGGAGCATACCATTCTGCCAGACATGGCTGGGATTCTTTTGTTACTCTCACTATTTTTCCTGGTCCTCGAGTGTCCTCTGATTATCAGGAGTGGTGGAAAATTGTCTGTCCCCCTCCCCTTTGTCAAGTTTATTATTAATAAAATCATGTTTTTCTTTTCTTCAATAAAATTCCTTTAAATTTCATTCTATCTTGGTTTGACGACCTCGCCTAGGTAACAAGGCATATTTTTCAGTTGTTTATTTTTGCAAAGGAATAGCAACGCAATTGTCGTAACTCCAGCGACGACTCAATCCCTAGTAATGGGATACTCTTTCAATTGTCTACCAAAATTCTCAACAAATATCTTTCTCCAATCAAATTTCTTTCAAAAGCCTAACCGTCGACTCTGCCTTGCAGAGAGCGTTAGCAATATTCCAGAGAGAGCACCAGTGACATTCAAGAGAGAATTTTGTGATACTTGATGGTTCACACAAGGTCCGGAAAGAAAACCACATCAGTTGAAGGCATCGCGTACTCAGTTGCTTCAGAAGAGGAGATGGACTCACCCCGTAGTCAAGATCAGCAAGCAAAGGATGACGTGGATCCCCAGATGTACGTCATGTTCAAGAAAATGATGACCAAGATGCTGGCAGAGCAAGCTGAAGCCAGTGCTGAACAGACTCAGATCAAACAGAAGGATAGGGGCCACACGGCCAGGAATGTGAAAATCAGTAAAAAGCAGAATCGTCATGAGGAAATGTCTGATGAGTCAGAATCAACAGATGATACTGACAAAGAGTATGAAAACAAGCAAGAATTCAAAAGGTCGACTCAGGGGCAGGGGTCGGCCTACAAATCCAAGAATCAGTCTGTTGACGACCCTACGCAGTCACAACTCAAAGATGTAATGAAGATGGTTAAGGATCTTCAAGCTCGTGACAAGGGCAAAAGAGTCTTTACAAGTGAAGACTTCTATGATGGACTGGATGGGGATGGTGATCTTGATAATCTCCCCAAGAAATTTATCAAGTTTGACGGTTCAGGTGATCCAAAACCACATCTCGCCCTATTCTTCGTAGAATGTTCCAAGTTCAAGAGGAACAATCGTGCCTTATTTCTCTGCTTTCCTCGCAGTTTGGAGGGTATCGCAGCAAAGTGGTACACAGAGCACATTAATTTGATAGAACTGAAAGAGTTCGACAAAGTGGTCAATTTATTTATTGAGCGTTTTCTATTCAATGTTGAAGCACTCCCGACTCTCAATCATCTCTGCAGTCTGAGGCAGAAGGAAAACGAGAAGGCCAGGGATTTCATTCATAGATGGAGATCCCCTTGCAATAAGATGTGTGAGCCAATAGCAGAAGGACACGCACTATCTTTGATCCTGAGCAACTTCTCGCAACCCCTGAGGGGACTGATTTCTACATCTCCATCGAAGAGCTTCATAGAACTAACAGAACGAGCCGAATGGCTCGAGTTGAGTATGGACAACGGATCTTATGAAGGTTTTATGTTTACAAAGAATAACAGTCAACAAGAATCAAATAAGAAAACCCATTTTACCTACTCTGTCAGTAACAGCAAGAATCAGAATAAAGGAAATGGGAAAAATCACAGTTATGCTTCAGGAGGGTCAAATCCCAACAAAAGTGATAAAAAAGGCAAGTTGATTCCTCAATATGACAGACAACCACAGCAGACCCTCGAACAGAGATCAAGACCACAGGAAAAGCTGAAGCGGGAAGGATGGAGTTATAACTGCAAGTTTACTCCTCTAGACCAGTCCCTCGAGACAGTATTAGAATATATGCTCGGTAGTAATATGATTAAGCTTCCAAGGGTAGCTGACCCGCTGTTATCATCGCAAAATTTTTCCCCTCCCTTGCAAGAGAGAAACAAATTTCGCGAGTCAAACTCAACCAAAGTTTTGAAAATGGTTTTTGAAAATTAACTCGCCTCCGTTTTGAAAATTTGCGGGAAAATTCCGTGGAAAGGGATCCGCCTGTCGGTACGAGGTTCAACCGTTCCTGGCACCTTTACCAGGGGTAATTGAACCAAGGACCAATTACGTGCTTTAACTTGAATCAAATAGCTAAATTATGCTCTATTTTTTTCTAGAATGCACAAAGAATCAGGCTTGTGCTATGGAATTTTGAAAAATGCAAGTTTGAGAAAATATGATGTTTGCTTTGGAAAATTGAAATGCATTTGGAAAAGGATTGGAAATGTGCTTGAAAATTGAATTCCTGGGAAAATCATTGAATTTCATTGGAAATAAGAAATTTGCATTGGAAAGTGATTCCTCATGAAAACTTGAACTTTGGAAAATCGATTTTGAAATTTGGAATTGCTTTTCTGAGAAAATGGATTTGAAAATTCTGAGAAAATCAGGAAATTTATTGGAAAAGGGATTTCTAAAAAGGAAAATGAATTCTCAGGAAAACGGGAATTCTGAGAAGATGGATTTCTGAAAACTTGGAATTTTGAAATTTGAGAATTTTAAAGCATAGGAAAATCTTGATTTGAACTTGGGAAATGCTTTGAAATGTCATTTGAAAACTTAGGATTTTGAGAAAATCAGATGCTGAGAAAGACTTGGAAATTCTTGAGAAAACTGAATTTTTTTTTTTGAAATTGGAAAATGAATTTGACAATAATGCAATTCGAATGATGTAAATGAATGAATATGAATTTGAAAAGGGAATTTCATTGGGGAATTGAGAAATCCTTTTGAAGTTTTAAAAAATGCAGTGCATTTTTGAAGTTAGCCTAAATGTGTAGGCTGAATGTGGCTAATATGAAGATCATAAATCTTGGTTTTCTTCGTATTCTGACTATGGCCATAAATACGAATCCCACCGAGTTTATAAACTCCATAATAGCTTGTGCACGTGCCATTCGTGTAAACCATAGTGAATTTGAAATAATGTGCATGAATGATACATCACATATTGAAATTTGCATAAATTAAACTATATGCAATGCAGCCCTATTCTAAGCAGAAAAGTAACTCTTATTCCAAATTATTATATTTGAGGTTACATTAAATTGAAATAAAAAAAATAAAAGCTAAGTCTTCTTCTTGAATGTTCCTGCAAAACTAGAAAACAAGGTTAGCACAAAAATGTAGGTTTTTCTGAATTTATCCAAAAATATGGAAAATTATCGGATATTATTCAGATATAAACCCCAAACCATACCCCCTTTGATATAAACATAATAAATAATGAATAAATTTTGAAAAGAAACTTGAAAATTCGAAATTGGGGTCAAAATGACCAAAATACCCCTGAATACCTTGAAATCAGGGTTTTCTGAAAGAATTTTTATAAATTTTGGAATTTTGAAAATCAAATGAAATAAATCAAACATAATATGATAAAATATGATGATATGCATGAAATTTTGGATAATTAGAAATTGAAATTTCGAAATTTAGGTCAAAATGACCAAAATACCCCCGATAACAAGACTATGGCCTTGAAACCAGGGTTTTCTGAAATAAATTTTGCAAAAATGAAAAATGTGAAATGCAAATGACATTGAAATTAACCCTAAAATAATTCTATATGCTCATGTACATGATAAAAACCCTAAAATGGCGAAAATATCATAAATATCAAATTTAACCTGATTTTCGCTTCTGAATTTAAAGATAAACTAACACATGAAGCAAATGAACTTGTAATTAAACCAAATTTGGCATGGACACCTAAAATAACCCTAGAAACATAATGGAGCTCGAAAATCTAATTTTTTTGTATTTTTAAATATAGAAATTCAAATAAAAACCCTAAATTTTGTAATTTTTGCCTAAAATGTTGATTCTAAAGTGAATTTAGGATATCAAATTTCCATAAAAATTTCCCAAAATTTTATGGGGTGATAGAGGACAGTAAAGCAAGGATTTTTTCCTTTTACAGTTTCTGGTTTTGACCTATGGTCGGAGCTGTACCACTCCGGCAAGTTGGATCGGAATCCGACGACTCTAGGATTTAGGGGAAACATACAGGTTTTGGGAGAAAATGTGGGAAAAATGTCAGACAGATGGGAAAAAATTTAAAATCGTGGGAGAATGTTCCTGACAAACAGAGGAAGATTTTCTCTTTTTACAGAATTGAGATTCGGGTTACGGTTTGGAAAAAGCATGCTGTTATTAGAGACCTAAATCTCTGGAATTTCTGGACATTGGAATCTGTTAGACAGAAAGAGAAAATTCGGGAAAAATAATGAGACAGATTCAAAAATTCCCAAATTTTGGGAAATGACAGGAATCTATGTTATAAACAACTTTCATGTTGAAAGATTTTGCAGACGAGTTACAGATTGGATGGACTCGGTGCATTAGGGTCTGTCTATACCCTGACGAAAGAAAATCGATATTTTCCCAGGGGTCTGAGAAATTCGATTTTTTTACAGAAGTCAAAACTAATTGGAAAAACCTCAAAATTTCCAGATCATTAGTAGATTTAATCATGAATCTACTGTGATTTTTGGAGGACAATCCGGATCTCCCAAAAGGGTGGTATCGGAGGTTCTTGTCTGCTAAAGCGCAAACTGGAAATTCAAAGAGACAGAAAACCCGATATAGGGTTTGATCGATTTAGAGAAGTTCCGAAACCCGAACGAACCTGGGCTTTTGGAATAATATCACAAACAAATAAACTCAACTGAAATATAATTTTTTAAGATTTAATGATGAAATAATAAACATGAAATGAGAGCAGGACTGAATGCCTAAACCAACAATATGATAAACTATCAATGAAACTAAACTCCATGGCATAAAACAATGAAGACAAAGCTAAATACACTTTTTAAAAAAAAAAAAATACGAAATCTATCTAAAATGATAATAAAAAATTCAAGGGGACAGAATCTTAACTTGGTATATGTTATTAAAGAGTGGAGGATCCGATCCACTTTATCGGATTGATCGATCCCACTATGTAGCTTGAACACACAAGATAGCATGCTTTTCCTTAATTTTACAATATAAACCCAGTTCTAAACTGGTTTTTATATTGGATCCATAAAAAAAAACAAATTTACCTTGGGTTTTGCTTCGATCGGCTGGAGATGCTACTACTTTGCTGTGGAGGTGAAAGGAGTTGCACCGGTTGTTGAAGCAAGAAGGAGGTGCAGCTGCTATTGAGGGTGATGAAGGCTGGAAGCTTTGTAGTGGTCAGCTGTTTGCTGGAGGAAGGTTGGAAGCTTGAAGACAGGTCCCAAGTGCTGCTGGGGATGAAGTGCTGATGGTGTAAGACTGCCTCAAAGTGGAGGCTGGCTGGAAGAAGTTGAAGATGATTGTCGGCTGAAGCTTCTCTTTGGTGGCTGGCAATGGTGGCGTTGAAGGAGCCGGCTGCTGCTTCAAGGCGGTGGCTGCAAGCCTGTAAGGGTGGCAGTGGTAGGGCTGTAGCAGCAAAGGGGAGAGCTGTTGTGGGCTGTAGAAGCAAAGGGAAGAGCTCAAGAGAGAGAGAGAGAGGCGTGAAGAGGTGGGCAGCCGTTCTTTTTTCTTTTTTCTTTTTGTATTGAACTTAGGTTTTGATTTTCATCAAAACCTAAGTTTCCATTGTTATCTAATGAGCCATACGTGAATCGCTATGGCTGCAGCTTTTGCTTTGAAAAAGATGGAAAGGAAGTAGGGAAGAAAGGGGAAAGAAGGAAGGGAAGGAAAAGGAAAGAAGAGGGGAAGAAGGGAAAGGAAAGAAAGAAAGAAAGGAGAGGCTGTACGTGAGTGGCTGGGAGAGTAAAGAAAGGAGGAAAGAAAGAAAGAAAGAAAAGAAAAAGGAAGAAGAAAGAAAGAAAAGAAAATAAAATAAAAAAAAAATAATAAATAAAAAAATAAAAAAAAGAAAATGGAGGAAGAAAGAAAGGAAATGGAGAGGAAAAGGGGCTGGGGTAGTCTACCCCCTTGTGGGTCCCACCTTAGGAAAATAAAATAATAAAATAAAACAAACAAAAAAATTAAATGAAAAGGTAAAAGTTTTTTTCTTTTTCTTTTTTATAAATTAAAATAGAAAACACAAATGGATGGGCCATCTGAGAGCGGGTCCAAATTCCACTTTTGAAATTCATTTTGACGATTAAAGGGGTAAAATAGTCTTTTTAAAAAATTTCTAGACGAAACGAGCTTTTTTTGGCAGTTTTTTTAAACAAGCTCGGATTTTGAAGTTCAATACCGCGTTGCGAAGCAAATCCAGTGTAGAATTTGAAATTTTCATTTTGAAAGAAATCCAGATTGTTTTTCTCGAGAAAATGCTTCCAAATCTATTTTTAGACAAAACGAGCTATTTTTGGCAGTTTTTCAAACGAGCTCGGATTTTGAAGTTCAATACCCTGTTACTAAGAAAATCAAATGTAGAATTTGAAAATATAATTTTGAAAGAAATCCAGATTATTTTTCTCGAGAAAATGCTTCAAACAAAATGAGCTATTTTGGCAGTTTTTTAAACGAGCTTGGATTTTGAAGTTCAATACCCCGTTGTGAGGCAAATCCATTGTAGAATTTGAAAATGTAATTTTGAAAGAAATCCAGATTGTTTTTCTCAAGAAAATATTTCCAAACGAAACGGGCTATTTTTGGCAGTTTTTGAAATTAGCTTGGATTTTGAAGTTCAATACCCCGTTGAAAAGCAAATCCAATGTAGAATTTAAAAAATTGAGTTTGAAATAAATCCAGATTATTTTTCTTGAAAAAATATTTCAAAATTTAGACTCCCGGGGGTAAAAATGTTAATTTTGGAAACCCGAGGTTTGAAATTGATTTTTGAAAACTTTTAAAACTCAATCTGGATTGAAATTTATAAAACTGGAGTTCTGGACTTCAAAAATGAAATGAAATGAAATGAAATGTGATGAAATGTTATGAAATACTGAGAAATGATATGAAATGATGAGAAATGACATGCAAAATGCAGACCCTGAATGGAGAATTTTAGATGTTAGACCCCGATTGGCAGCTGTACCAGTTTAAAAAGCATTAAAATTGATAAAATTTGTAAAATAGCTCAAGAAATGGTTTTCGGGACTCTACTGGGTCAGAGTGACACTAAAAATTGGGGTTCGAGATGACCTAGGGGTAAAATGGTAATTTTCCTAATGAAAATGGGTAAAATGGTGATTTTCTGAAACTGACTCGGGGTTTGACTCCTACACTGACCCGACAGGGTTGGCACTGCCTGAGAAGGATTGTTTGAGAATGGATGTGGAAAATTTGGGGTGTTTACAGATGCCCCTCTTTGCTACTAAGCCGGCTTGAAGACGTGCTTAGTGGCAAAGAAAAACACACCAAATTTTGGCTATAAAAATGCCCCAGTTTGAAGGATCTGACTGGGTATGAAGAAATTAGCCTTGATGAAAATGGTAGATATGAAATGGAGAATAAAGAAGAAAAATTTTACCTCAAAAGAAGTGAGATTCAGGTTTTGCCCTTAACCTGGATGGGACAGGAAATACCTCGTGTAGAAACGAAGCTCAGGTTTAACCCTTAACCTGACCGGGAAATGAAATACCTCATCAAAATGAGGCTCACGTTTAACCCTTAACCTGATCGGGAGGAAAATGAAATACCTCATCAAAGGAGGCTCAAGTTTGTACCCTTATCCTAATTGGGCAGAAAATGAAATACCTCATCAAAGGAGGCTCAGGTTTGTACCCTTATCCTGATTGGGCAGAAAATGAAATACCTCATCAAAGGAGGCTCAGGTTTGTACCCTTATCCTGATTGGGCAGAAAATGAAATACCTCATCAAAGGAGGCTCAGATTTGTACCCTTATCCTGATTGGGCAGAACATGAAATACCTCATCAAAGGAGGCTCAGGTTTGTACCCTTATCCTGATTGGGCAGAAAATGAAATACCTCATCAAAGGAGGCTCAGGTTTGTACCCTTATCCTGATTGGGCAGAAAATGAAATACCTCATCAAAGGAGGCTCAGGTTTGTACCCTTATCCTGATTGGGCAGAAAATGAAATACCTCATCAAAGGAGGCTCAGGTTTGTACCCTTATCTTGATTGGGCAGAAAATGAAATACCTCATCAAAGGAGGCTCAGGTTTGTACCCTTATCCTGATTGGGCATAAAATAAAATACCTCATCAAAGGAGGCTCAGGTTTGTACCCTTATCCTGATTGGGCAGAAAATGAAATACCTCATCAAAGGAGGCTCAGGTTTGTACCCTTATCCTGATTGGGCAGAAATGAAATACCTCTTTAAATGAGGCTCAGGTTTATACCCTTATCCTGATTGGGCGGAAAATGAATAGAATCCTCGAAGGAAGAAACCATGATGGAACCTTAGGATTTCCGCACAATGAATCCGATAGGAGTTTTGCAAAAGGATGAAATTGGGGTCCCTAAAGCTTGAAAAGGGGTGTGATTTTGGGCGCCTCATTGTTGAGACTAAATAACTTTTGAAATTGATGACCTTTTGCGAGAAAATGATTGGTGGCTTAACCTCAAGCCGAAATTGGACTGTCTATGGTGGGACAGTGGGGACACAGGGAAGTGTGCGAATCTGAGAGCCCATGCGCTCAGATTATACCAACAGAAGGGAAGGAACCTTGAAAACTCTCGTTATCAAGTCCTTAAAAGGGATAACAACTGATGTCAGTATGCGCCAAAGATGAACCTCAAGCTCTCGCTTCACGCCAGAATGACTAGAAAATATTGTCAAAATGTTGACAATTGTTGTTGATTCAAAATAATTGAAAATGATGCACATTGTTTTGAAAATATTCCCTCTTTTCTACCTAAAGTATTACCTCCGACTGGGCTTAACTCCGTAGAATCAAGATTCGAATTCAAATTGCTTGCGATTGACTTTCATTCAAGGAAGCTATCAATTTCCTTGATATGAGCAGAAAAGAGAATATTCTTGATATTGTGAAAGCAATTGGTGAAAGAATATTGATAATAGAATTTCACAAAATTAAAGAAGATCCTTTGGCAGATTCGGTAGTCTGATATCCTGGGATTCTTTTCTCATGACTATCTTTCTGCCTACTCTTTTTTTTTTTGGCAGAATTAGAGCTCTCTTAGGTTTTTGGAGATTACATCATCCTTCATTTTGGAGATGTCTTGACTTTTCTCTCTCTCTTTTTTTTTTTGGGGGGGGGGAGGGTACGTCACAAACTCCTTCATCTCAGAGATGCGCCGATCCTTCTTTTCTCTCAGGGATTATATTGACGGTTATTGGCTCTTTGGTTGGAAATCTCTTGATGATGGCAGAAATTAAATATCCTTTAGGGTTTGTCGGGAGGCTCATCGCAGTCGCCTTCATCTTGACGGTGCTCTGAACTTTCCCTGGAAGGATCCGTCACAAACTCCTTCATCTTGGAGATGATCGAAATCTTCTTTGACCCCGGGGGTCTACTCGCCTAATTAGCCTTCATCTTGACGACAGTTGAGAGATCCCTTTTGCAGATATTTAATTGCAGCTTTGGGTGACTGAGGAGATATAGGGATTGAATGGATTTTTCTGTATCACCCAGGATATTTCGACTGCTTTATTTTTCAAGAATGATCTATAAAAATGTGCCATTGACTGCGATCAATACCGATCACTTATGGCTTTGCAACAACATTGAATTTCCTTTGTTGGCCATATCGAGGATTTATTCTTCATCCTTTTGGTCGGCCAATAGAAAGATTCTGAATTTTAAATCCTTTTCCGCGAAAGCTTTGTCCTTTCGAAAGTAATACTGAAGGTATTCTGAGGTAATGTTTTTGTGCAATAAAGATTTTGAAATCAACAAATATTTAATTACAAATTGGCAAGATTTTCTTGAGATCCTTAGTGAGAGCGAGCATCTGAAGCACAACACAACACATCCATGACAGAAATTTTCCTCTCCTTTCCCCAAAGGAGAAGATTCAGAAATTGGAAATAGGAATTACTCCTCTCTTCCCTGAAGAGGAGGTGTTTGCAAAACGAACTTTCAAAGAGAAATCAAGCTTTCGTCAAAACTTCCTAATATTAGGCTTCTCTTATGGAAAGGGGGCCGGTAATGGTGAGGTCGGTGAATTGGTCATGAAGGAGCGAGTCCATCACACTCTCCCCGAAAAGAAGGTCCTTCATGATGAAATGGCCTAGTATGAAATTATGATTACAAGAAAAGTGAACTTCTGTCGAAGCACTCCCTGAACTAAGGGTTCCTTGTATGAAATTGGAAATTTGTTTTGCAAACGGTTCACAAAGACACGAGTCCCTTCAAACTCTCCCTGAAAAGGGGCTAGGTGAACAAAGGATAGCATGCGAAAAGAACGAGCTCCCTTGAACTCTCCCTGTAAAAAGGGTCTCTCGCAAGAGGAAATGACTGAAATTGATATTGAGTGACCAAAAGGGTCGAAATTGGAAATTAAAATTTTGAAATTTGAAATTTGATATTTGATATTTAAAATTGGAAATTTGGAAATTGATATTTGGAAATTGGAAATTGATTGACACGAAGGTTGAAATTGGAATTGATTGACCCAAAGGTCGAATTTGAAAATTTGGAAATTGATTGACCCGAAGATTGAAGTTGAAAATTTGGAAATTGATTGACCCAAAGGTCGAAATTGGAATTAATCGACCCAAAGATCGAAGTTGGAAATTGATTGACCCGAAATTGGAAATTGGAAATTGGAAATTTGGAATTTGAAAATTGGAAATTGGAAATTGGAAATTGGAAATTGGAAATTGGAAATTGGAAATTGGAAATTGGAAATTGGAAATTGGAAATTGATTGACCCGAAGGTCGAAATTGGAAAATTTGGAAATTGGTTGACCTGAAGGTCGAAGTTAGAAATTTGGAAATTGGATGGCCTGAGGGCCGAAATTGGTAATTGGAATTTGAAGTTTGATGAATGATCAACACAAAGACTGAACCCAAGAGGTTGACTGATACGACCCACCAGTGAGACACTAACACAAGTGCTCAATCTTGAAAGAACACCAGCATGAATACCGGGTTTTGAAAATATGTCAACATAGACATTGGATTTTAAAAATATATCAGTTCGAGCACTGGATTTTGGAAGTGTACCAGTTTGAGCACTGGATTTCAAAAATGTACCAGTTCAAGCACTGGGTTTTGAAAATATAGCTTGTTTTTTTTTTAATTTGAAATTTGAATTTTTAAAAGAGACCTATGCTCTTAAAGTATTTGGAAATTGTAACGAGAATGATTGTCGGGGTCTCAGGATTATCCCTTATCCTGAATGGGTAGCGAACTTGATGCAAATGCATGCCAATGAATGCAGATGTATGCAAATATGAAAATGATATAAGTGAATGCACATGCGTGCAAAATGAGAGATTTGTTTATCCTGCCTGCATACAGGATATTTGTAGATAAAAACAAAATTTTAAAAATGCCCCAGTACAACTGGGAAAGGAGAATTTAACCATTATTGAACAAAATTTGGAGGAATTACAGAGAATAAGACATGGTTTAAGTATAGAATTTTTTTAAATGCCGAGCATTGATGGGATCTGGTAATTCCACTCCGTCGTAATTGATGAGCCGATATGAATTACGAGGTAGTGCCTCTTTGACAACATAGGGACCTTCCCAATTTGGTGACCACTTTCCACCTGGGCGGTGCTTGAGATAAGTTGTTGATCTGAGCAATAGATCATTGACTCGAAATTTTCTTTCAATGACTGATTTTGCATATTGTCTGGCTATCCTCTGACGATATGATCAAGCGTGCTCTGCTGCTCTGAGTCTTCTTTCATCTAGCAAATCAAGTTGTACTAGCCGCTGTTGCTGATACTAATCAAGAGGTAATTCAAGAAGTGATGCAAATTTCAGAGCAGGTTTCTGAACATGTAGAGGCAATACTACTTTGGTTCCGTAGACAAGTTCTGACGGAGTAGCATTAGTTGGAGTTCGAATGGTGGTTCGATATGCCCACAATGCATCATGAATCTTCTCATGCCAGTCACGGCCTGTTTCCAAAGTTCTCTCCAGGATTCGAATCAAAATCTTATTGGTGGCCTCTGCTTGACCATTTCCTTGAGGATAATAAGGAGCGGAGAAATGATGATGAATTTTGAACTTCAAACAGAAAGTCCTCATTTTCTCATTCTTGAAATGACTGCCATTATCTGACACAATATCATGTGGTTTGCCAAAACGACATAGGATATTCTTATGGATGAATGAGACCACATGTCGACCTTCCACTGTGCGTAGAGTGACTGCTTCTACCCATTTAGTAAAATATTCTGTTGCAGCAAGAAAATATTTATGGCCATTTGAAGCAGAAGGAGTAATGGGGCCAACAACATCAAAAGCCCACATAGAAAATGGCCATGGCGAGACGACAGATTGCAAATATGTCGCTGGCGCATGAATGGAAGGTGCATGCATCTGGCATTGAATGCACTTCTTCACAAAACGATAACAATCTTGTTGCATAGTTCTCCAGTAATAGCCTGCTCGGATGATTTGTTTGACAAGAGTTTGGTAGCCAACATGACCACCGCAGATACCTTCATGTGCTTCTTGCACAACTTATTTGGCTTCTTCTTCGTCCAAACATTTGGAATATTCAGAGCTGAATCCACGACGATAAAGGACGTCGGCAAGAATAAAATATCGAGCAGACATGCGCTGAATTGCTCGCCGCTCTTTCTTTGAGAGTTCTGGAGGAAATTCGCCAGTTTCAATGAAATTCTTGATGTCATGATACCAGGGCTTCTTCTTTTGCTCAGCCTGGTTTATCTGCTCTACTGGGACGAAAGCAGGTTGATCAAGTCTGCCAATTTCAAAGGAGCGACAAGATTCTTCGTTCTTGAAAGACATGATGGATCCCAGATTGGCTAAACTGTCTGCATATTGATTGAAGTCTCTCTTGACATGGAAAAGTTGGAATTCTTCGAAATTGCTAACAAGAGCTGAGACGATCTTCTGATAAGGAAGTAACTTCTGATCCTTCACTTGCCATTCTGCTAAGACTTGATTGACGACGAGCAAAGAGTCGCCATAAGCATGCACTCTTTTGACATTGAAGTCTTATAGAATTTTCAGACCTTGTATCAAAGCTTCATACTCGGCCATATTATGAGTGCACTGAAAATCTAATTTGAGAGAAAAGGGGATCATCTCCTTCTCAGGTGTGATCAACAGAATCTCGATTCCTATGCCTGCCATATTCTTGGAACCGTCAAAGAATAAATTCCAAATTGGGGATTGTTGAATATTGCAGATCCGCTCATCGGGGAAATCATCCTCGACTTTAACATCCTCTGCTAGAGGAAAATCTGCTAATTGATCTGCAATTGCTTGGCCCTTGATAGATTGCTGAGAGACATATTCCAAATCGTATTGCATCAATAGAACCTGCCATTTGGCAATCCGTCCACTGAGGAAGGGTTGCTCTAGAATATACTTGAGAGGATTTAATTTGGATAGGATCCTGACTTCAGATGCCAATAGATAGTGTCTCAATTTCTGACACATCCAAACTAGAGCTAGACATGTCTTCTCTATCTGAGAGTATTTCTTCTCATAATCAATGAAGGTTTTGCTCACATAGTAAATGGCATGCTCTATCAGACTGCCTTCTTCGTATTGCGCCAAGAATCCGCCACAAGCAACTTGATTAACTGAAATGTATAGTAGTAGGGGTTTCCCCAATTCTGGCGGCTTTAAAACAGGAGGATTGAGCAAATATTTCTTGATGCGTTCGAACGATTGTTGACACTCTGGTCCCCATTCGAATTTCACTCCTTTCCTGAGCAAATGATTGAAAGGCTCACATCTCATGGCCAAATTGGATATGAATCGCCAAATTGATTGCATGCGTCCCTGAAGGCTACGCAATTCTTTCAGATTAGTCGGGGGAGACATGTCAATGATAGCTTTGGCCTTAGCGGGATCAACTTCTATCCCCTTTTTGCTGACTAGAAAGCCTAACAATTTGCCAGATTCGACTCCAAAAACACATTTTTGTGGATTGAGTCTTAGCTTGTAAAGAATGAGCCGCTTGAAAACTTGATTGAGAGCTTCGATGTGATCTTCCTCTTCTTTGGACTTTACCAGAATATCATCGACATAGGCATCCATGATTTTGTGCATCTGATCATGGAAAATGACGGCCATAGCACGCTGATAAATAGCTCCAGCATTCTTAAGCCCAAATGGCATGACTGTATAACAAAAAGTGCCCCAAGGAGTAGTGAAAGATGTCTTGGACTGATCACGAGCGGCCAACTTGATCTAATTATATCCGGAATATCCATCCATAAAAGAGAACATATCGTGACCTGCTGTGCTATTAATCAAAAGATCAATATTAGGAAGTGGATAATCATCCTTAGGAGTCGCTTTATTGAGATCTCTGAAGTCGATGCAAATTCGAACTTTACCATTTTTCTTGGGAACAACAACAATATTTGCTAGCCAATCTGGATAGTCAATGGTTCGAATGAACCCTACTTTGAGTAGGTCTTCTAGACCTTCCTTAACTTGTTGTTCCACTCGAGGATCCATCTTTCTCAGCTTCTGCTTAACCGGCTTGACATTTGGTTTTAGGATGAGACGATGCTCAACCAATTTGGTATCTAGACCTGGCATGTCCTCATATGTCCACGCGAACACTTCTTCATGTTGCTTGAGAAAACGGGTGAGCCTTTCTTTCTCTTCCGGGCTCAAACTACTGCCAATCTTGAGAATTTTAGGATCGTCTTCTGATCCAATATTGATATCCTCAGTCGGATCCTGAACTAAAGATGATGGCTCATCTTGTTTCTGAATTGCTGCAAATTCTGGTAATTCTTGAAGAGCTGAATCAAATTCTGCAGGTTCTTTTGACTGCTTTGTAATCTGACTACATTCTGCTCTTATTTTAACCTGATGAATCATTGCTGGCTTTGAAAAGGCCTCTGGATTAAGAACGAGCTTCTTGATAGATCCGGAAGACATTCTGAAAATTGGAGAATAAATCGATTCAGGAAAATCGCCTATCATAAAACAAATTACTTTTGTTAAGAAAATAATTTGAAAGATAAAAGAGCAAAATAATGGCAAATTTTCAAAGATTTGATAATGAGAAGTAAAGAGACAAATGGCATCCAGATAGACAAAGGAAATTTGCAACTTTATTGAAAGATTGAATTGAGGACAATGATTGAAATGAAACGGGATATCATCCTAAATGTGAAAACAAAAGAATAGAAATGAAAGACAAGCAGATGCCCTTAGTGCGTCCCTTTGATAAAGATAGTGCCCTTCTGAGATCTTCTGCCACTAAAGCCCAATCCGGACCTCTAAGGATAGTGCTGAGGAATTACTGGCTCGAGACGACCATTCCCATTTTTTCCCAGGCCTTGAAAAGGCTGATAACCATGCTTTACTAACAGATCAAATCCCTTTTTGGCCTTCATAAATTGGGAGAACAGTGGATGATCTTTGAATGTAGTATAGTCAATTCGTCCTCCAATATTGAAAAACTGTGGGCCTCTCCATCGAGTCATGGCCACTGTATGCTCTGGTTGTTCAGCCGTCTGCAGTATTCCCGAATTTTCTTAAAAACTGACCTCATCAATGCCCCTAATGCTAGGGATATCAGTAGTGAAAGTGGGCCTAGGAACCATGGGTTGTGCAAGCCTCTTCTCCGGATCCTCGCCCAAGACTGTTGTGATCATTTCACCTTTTGACCGCTTGACACACTGATGCAGAGTAGACGGCACTGCATTCGTGTTGTGAATCCACGGTCGTCCCAACAACAGATTATACGTTGGGGGTACATTGACCACATGAAAGAGGACAGAGTGGACCGAGTAGTCAATGAAAATTTCCAAGAAAATTTTCCCTTTAGCTGTCTGGCCATGATTATCAAACTCGTAGATGGTGATCGGGTCTGGAATATATTCCTCTTCTTTGATGCCCAAAGCTTTGGCTATCATTTCTGGGCATATATTGAGGCTGCTGCCTCCATCTATCAGCACATGAGGAACAGTCATTCCTCTGGTTCGAATCACAACATACAAAGCGTTGTTGTGAAACACATGCGGCTTGGAAAGATCTTCATCTGAGAAAGTGATTGGAGCATTTGTCATGGTCTGATTGACTATCTAGGCCATGTCTTCAGGAGTTATGCTCGGTTTCACTTTGATTTTCCATAACAGATCATTCAACACCTGCTGGTGTTTGGTGGAGGCTTGAGCTAAGTCCAAAATTGAGACATTGGATAATGCAGTTATCGACTGTGGTGTGGATGTCTCACTTTTCTCCGGGGCGGGCTTAATAAAGTGTTTGGGGAGCCATGGCATTCTTTTAGCCACCTCAGGAGATACCCCAGCGGATTTGTCAGATACTTTCATTTTTCCAAAGGCTGCAATGAGGTCCATCTTCTGAGCTTTGGACTGAGCCTGCTGCAGCACAAGGACCTGATGTTGGACTTGTATATCCTTTTTAGAGCATGGCCTGATATGCTCCTGTGGCTGAAAAAGGCTGTTCAGAAATGACCGTTGTAGAATGATGGGGAAAGGGTTTCTTCAGAATATCCATATTTTCATCTTCGACACCCTCTACCAGAAGATTCTTATCGATGAGATCCTGAACAATATTCTTGAGAACGAAGCAGTTCTCAGTATTATGTCCCACTGTTCTGTGAAATTTACAGAACTGATCTTTGAATTTTCCCATGGGAACAGGGGGATCGGCCAACCTAGGCAGTTTGACCATCTCCTTGGTCAACATATACTCGAGCACAGTCTCGAGGGATTGGTCTAGTGGAGTGAATTTCCTGTCATAACTCTACACTTCATGCTTTACTTTTTCTCGGGGCTTCGGTCCCTGTTCTAATTGAAGTGGCTTATTGTATTGAGGCACTGACTTGCCTTTCTGATCGTTCTTGTTGGAACTTCCTGCCCCATAACAGAAATCTTTGTTCTGCCCCTTACAGTGGTTCCAATTATTATTTCTGACAGAATGAGTGAAGTGAGTCTTCTTCTTCTGCTCATTCTGACCGTTGTTCTTGGTGAAAGTGAAGCCTTCATAGAAACCATTTTCCATGCTCAACTCGAGCCATTCGGCTCGCTCTGTCAGTTCAATGAATGTCCTTGATGGTGCAGTAGAGATGAGGCCTCTCAGAGGCTGTGAGAAGTTGCTTAGAATTAAGGATAGAGCATGCCCCTCTGATATGGGGTCTCTCATCTTGTTGCAAGCTGACCTCCAGCGGTGAATGAAATCTCTTGCCTTTTCGTTTTCTCTCTGTTTGAGGCCATAGAGATGACTGAGGGTGGGAAGTGCCTCAGCATTGAAGAGGAATCATTCGATGAACATGTTCACCACTTTATCAAATTCTTTCAATTCAATTGGATTTACATGCTCCGAGTACCATTTAGCTGTGGTTCCCTCCAGACTGCGAGGGAAACATAGAAAAAGTGCCTGGTTGTCTCGCTTGAATCTGGAGCATTCAGGGAAGAACATGGCGAGATGAGCTTTGGGATCGCCAGAACCATCGAATTTGATAAATTTTCTGAGGAGATTCTCGAGATTGTCGTCCCCATCCAAACCATCATAGAAGTCTTCGCTGGTGAAGACTTTCTTGCCCTTGTCGCGGGCCTGCAGGTCTCGAAGCATTCTGACCACATCTTTGAACTGCGGCTGGTCAGAGTCATTGACGGACTGCTCTTTGAATTTGTGGGTTGACCCCTGCCCCTGAGTAGATTTGCAGAATGCCTGACGAGTCTCAAACTCTTTATCTGAATCCTCTGCTGATCCCTCTTCATCAGTTGTATCAATATTCTGGGTAGGCTTTTTAGATATCTTCACGGCTTTCTTGACTGCCCGACCTTTTGTCTTTTGCTTTACCTGTGTTTTCTCTATACTGGCTTCAGCTTGCTCTGCCAGCATCTTGGTCATCATCTTCTTGAACATGGCATACATTTGAGGATCAATGTCATCCTCAACCTGTTGCCCCTGATTTTTGCCTAAGCGCGGGGAATCCATTTCTTCGTCTGAAGCTGTCGAATATGCGATTCCCTCGACTGGTGCAGTCTTCTTCCCTGACCTTGTTTGAACCATTGACTGTCAAGAATGCTCTCTGCAGGGCAAAATTTATGGTTAGGCTTTTGAGAGAGATTTTGATTGGAAGAAAAATATTCGCTGAGAATTTTGGTAGACAATTTGAAAGAATATCCCATACTAGGGATTGAGTCGTCGCTGGGATTACGACAATTGCGTTGTCATTCCTTTGCAAAGAAAATAAACAACTGAAAATTAAGCCTTGTTACCTAGGCGAGGTCGTCAAACCAAGAATTGAAGAATTTGCAAGATTTTTATTTATTGAAAGAAAACACGATTGCATCAATAATAAACTTGAGAAAGAGGGGGCGGACAAACAATTTGCCACCACTCTTTATAACTAGCAGAGACACGAGGACCGGGAAAAAGTGGAAGAGTAACAAAAGAGTCCCAGCCATATCTGGCAGAATGGTATGCTCCGGACCACTGTGCTGATGTAAGGTCGAACTCTGGCACGACTCCTGATAGCAGCCGCATCTCTATGTGCTTCTGTATCTGAGAAAACTGTCGAACACACCGCTCCGAATGATAGTAAGCACAGAAGAATGGACCAAGCAACTTGAATCTCTTGCCATATGCATAGGTGTATCTGGGAGGCGATAATTCTCGATCAAAATAGTCCCACACCACTTCTTCTTTCTGCAGATAGTCGATCAGGAATCGGTACCGCGCAACTGGAAGGAGCTCCTGGTCGTTGTATCTGAATGAACTAGCTCTGGTCGATACATGCTGAAGGAACCAAGATTGAAGAACATAAGTACATCCCTCGACTAAGATGGACTCTCCAAGTGTGAAGCGGGTCAGTCCTCTGTATAGAAAAGCAAGTGCGGCCATGGCTATCGAGAGACGGCTGGTCTGTCGACTTCTCCATCTTCTCAAAAGTTGAACTATTCTGACATCCACATAATTCTGTCCATCTGGAAAGAAAGCAAGTCCCACAGTACACAAAACCATCGCATGCTGGATTCTCTCTCGAGCTGTTCTGGACAACGAGCTGACTTCTGCGAATTCTCCATACTGTCGGTAGATCTCGATCAGACTCACGTATTCATTCCCATTTTCTTCAATCAGTGGCCAAGACTTGCGCCCTGTCATGCGAGCTACGGCATCTTTGGGGTCCAGACCCTTGACATTGATCAGAAACTGCTGCTCTAACGGATCTCCAGGCTGACCGGCTGGCTCAGGCAGTCCCATAATCTTTGAAAATTCATCCATCAGTAGTGTCATCTCACCCCACGGGAACCAGAACGTGAAAGTGCACGGATTCCACCGCTCTGCCAGTGCATGAATCAGATTGCCGTTGACTGTCAACTTTCCCACTGCAGATGCCAATTCCAACCTGCAATCGCTCAAGTGGTCCGGAAACATACGAGAGAAGTTTTTGAACCAGACATAGTACCACCGGGGGAAGAAGGGTCCGGTGCTAAGAGATCGATGCTCAGGAAGACTTTGTCGCACCTCGTAGGAGATGTGACCCTCAGGAAAAACAAAATGGAGCTGACTGGATGCCATTGGACTGAAAGACAAGAAGACTGAAATTAGACTTTGGAAAAATACAAGAAATTTGAAAATTGCAGGCAGGATAAAATGAAAGTTGGAGATTCGAAGTCCAGAGGAACGAAAGAATGGAAAATCTCCTGGAGTTTTGAAGAAAAGGTGGATAATTTGGAAAAATTGTCTAGGGTTTTTGAGAAAAGGAGATATTTCATAAAAGATGAAAAATGAGGTATTTTGGAAAATTATTCGGTATTTTGGAAAAATTGAAAAAAAATATGAGAAAATAAGGCGAAAGTGACTATCATACATTCAATTACAAACAATTATGCACATACAACATTCCCTAAGAAGCTGACTCTAAATGCATCAATTTTGAAAGAGCTTTAGGACCCTAATCCTGACTCTAGGCTCAGATCAACTGTGTCCAATCATGCTATGCCGATATACTCGAACCGAGGCTCGATGTACGTGGCATAAAAATTCATCTCCGGGTCTAGGCTTGTGTTTTCCCAACATCCTTGAGCGCCTGCCGATATACGTTGGACTATGGCCCTTGGTACGTGGCAGGGGGGCGTTAGCCCAAATAAGTGGCCCAGTTGTGAGGCTCTGTCCCGAACTATGGTTCTGGAAGAGAGCCCAGCAACGTGAAGACCGGGTAGACATAGGTGGGGTGGTTTTTGAAATATGATCACATGCACGCAAACAGAGGGCTCTAAGTCCAAAAGAGATAAAATTTTGAAAACTTTTGAAGAAGCAAACATTGTTTTCATACAAGTCCTAGATTGAGGAGTGTTATATTTCAGACCTAAGTCTAAGTGAGCATGCATAATTCTCCTCAATATGGTCCTAACAAACCATGCCTAGTCTACATGCAATCCATGTCAGCTGGGTTCAAGTCTAGGCTCCTAGGTTCACATGATATCAGGAATTAAAGCTGACATTCCATAGAACATAATTTTGATAATTGAGCTAAGTTTAAAGCACATAATTGATCAGACGAAGACAGGTCTCATCTCGGTCGCCAAACCTGTTATCATCGCAAAATTTTTCCCCTCTCTTGCAAGAGAGAAACAAATTTCGCGAGTCAAACTCAACCAAAGTTTTGAAAATGGTTTTTGAAAATTAACTCGCCTCCGTTTTGAAAATTTGCGGGAAAATTCCGTGGAATGGGATCCGTCTGTCGGTACGAGGTTCAACCGTTCCTGGCACCTTTACCAGGGGTAATTGAACCAAGGACCAATTACGTGCTTTAACTTGAATCAAATAGCTAAATTATGCTCTATTTTTTTTAGAATGCACAAAGAATCAGGCTTGTGCTATGGAATTTTGAAAAATGCAAGTTTGAGAAAATATGATGTTTGCTTTGGAAAATTGAAATGCATTTGGAAAAGGATTGGAAAAGTGCTTGAAAATTGAATTCCTGGGAAAATCATTGAATTTCATTGGAAATCAGAAATTTGCATTGGAAAGTGATTCCTCATGAAAACTTGAACTTTGGAAAATCGATTTTGAAATTTGGAATTGCTTTTCTGAGAAAATGGATTTGAAAATTCTGAGAAAATCAGGAAATTTATTGGAAAAGGGATTTCTAAAAAGGAAAATGAATTCTCAGGAAAACGGGAATTCTGAGAAGATGGATTTCTGAAAACTTGGAATTTTGAAATTTGAGAATTTTAAAGCATAGGAAAATCTTGATTTGAACTTGGGAAATGCTTTGAAATGTCATTTGAAAACTTAGGATTTTGAGAAAATCAGATGCTGAGAAAGACTTGGAAATTCTTGAGAAAACTGAATTTTTTTTTTTTGAAATTGGAAAATGAATTTGACAATAATGCAATTCGAATGATGTAAATGAATGAATATGAATTTGAAAATGGAATTTCATTGGGGAATTGAGAAATCCTTTTGAAGTTTTAAAAAATGCAGTGCATTTTTGAAGTTAGCCTAAATGTGTAGGCTGAATGTGGCTAATATGAAGATCATAAATCTTGGTTTTCTTCGTATTCTGACTATGGCCATAAATACGAATCCCACCGAGTTTATAAAATCCATAATAGCTTGTGCACGTGCCATTCGTGTAAACCATAGTGAATTTGAAATAATGTGCATGAATGATACATCACATATTGAAATTTGCATAAATTAAATTATATGCAATGCAGCCCTATTCTAAGCAGAAAAGTAACTCTTATTCCAAATTATTATATTTGAGGTTACATTGAATTGAAATAAAAAAAATAAAAGCTAAGTCTTCTTCTTGAATGTTCCTGCAAAACTAGAAAACAAGGTTAGCACAAAAATGTAGGTTTTTCTGAATTTATCCAAAAATATGGAAAATTATCGGATATTATTCAGATATAAACCTCAAATCATACCCCCTTTGATATAAACATAATAAATAATGAATAAATTTTGAAAATAAACTTGAAAATTCGAAATTGGGGTCAAAATGACCAAAATACCCCTGAATACCTTGAAATCAGGGTTTTTTGAAAGAATTTTTATAAATTTTGGAATTTTGAAAATCAAATGAAATAAATCAAACATAATATGATAAAATATGATGATATGCATGAAATTTTGGATAATTAGAAATTGAAATTTCGAAATTTAGGTCAAAATGACCAAAATACCCCCGATAACAAGACTATGGCCTTGAAACCAGGGTTTTCTGAAATAAATTTTGCAAAAATGAAAAATGTGAAATGCAAATGACATTAAAATTAACCCTAAAATAATTCTATATGCTCATGTACATGATAAAAACCCTAAAATGGCGAAAATATCATAAATATCAAATTTAACCTGATTTTCGCTTCTGAATTTAAAGATAAACTAACACATGAAGCAAATGAACTTGTAATTAAACCAAATTTGGCATGGACACCTAAAATAACCCTAGAAACATAATGGAGCTCGAAAATCTATTTTTTTTGTATTTTTAAATATGGAAATTCAAATAAAAACCCTAAATTTTGTAATTTTTGCCTAAAATGTTGATTCTAAAGTGAATTTAGGATATCAAATTTTCAAAAAAATTTCCCAAAATTTTATGGGGTGATAGAGGACAGTAAGGCAAGGATTTTTTCCTTTTACAGTTTCTGGTTTTGACCTATGGTCGGAGCTGTACCACTCCGGCAAGTCGGATCGGAATCCGGTGACTCTAGGATTTAGGGGAAACAGATAGGTTTCGGGCGAAAATGTGGGAAAAATGTCAGACAGATGGGAAAAAATCTGAAATCGTGGGAGAATGTCCCTGACAAACAGAGGAAAATTTTCTCTTTTTACAGAATTGAGATTCGGGTTACGGTTTGGAAAAGAGAATGCTGTTATCAGAGACCTAAATCTCTGGAATTTCTGGACATTGGAATCTGTTAGACAGAAAGAGAAAATTCGGGCAAAATAATGAGACAGATTTAAAAATTCCCAAATTTTGGGAAATGACAGAAAATTATGTTATAAACAACTTTCATGTTGAAAGTTTTTGCAGACGAGTTACAGATTGGATGGACTCGGTGCATTAGGGTCTGTCTATACCCTGACGAAAGAAAATCGATATTTTCCCAGGGGTCTGAGAAATTCGATTTTTTTACAGAAGTCAAAACTAATTGGAAAAACCTCAAAATTTCCAGATCATTAGTATATTTAATCATGAATCTACTGTGATTTTTGGAGGACAATCCGGATCTCCCAAAAGGGTGGTACCGGAGGTTCTTGTCTGCTAAAGCGCAAACTGGAAATTTAAAGAGACAGAAAACCCGATATAGGGTTTGATCGGTTTAGAGAAGTTCCAAAACCCGAACGAACCTGGGCTTTTGGAATAATATCACAAACAAATAAACTCAACTGAAATATAATTTTTTAAGATTTAATGATGAAATAATAAACATGAAATGAGAGCAGGACTGAACGCCTAAACCAACAATATGATAAACTATCAATGAAATTAAACTCCATGGCATAAAACAATGAAGACAAAGCTAAATACACTTTTTTTTAAAAAAAAAATATGAAATCTATCTAAAATGATAATAAAAAATTCAAGGGGACAGAATCTTAACTTGGTATATGCTATTAAAGAGTGGAGGATCCGATCCACTTTATCGGATTGATCGCTCCCACTATGTAGCTTGAACACACAAGATAGCATGCTTTTCCTTAATTTTACAATATAAACTCAGTTCTAAACTGGTTTTTATATTGGATCCATAAAAAAAAAACAATTTTACCTTGGGTTTTGCTTCGATCGGCTGGAGATGCTACTACTTTGCTGTGGAGGTGAAAGGAGTTGCACCGGTTGTTGAAGCAAGAAGGAGGTGCAGCTGCTATTGAGGGTGATGAAGGCTGGAAGCTTTGTAGTGGTCAGCTGTTTGCTGGAGGAAGGCTGGAAGCTTGAAGACAGGTCCCAAGTGCTGCTGGGGATGAAGTGCTGATGGTGGAAGACTGCCTCAAAGTGGAGGCTGGCTGGAAGAAGTTGAAGATGATTGTCGGCTGAAGCTTCTCTTTGGTGGCTGGCAATGGTGGCGTTGAAGGAGCCGGCTGCTGCTTCAAGGCGGTGGCTGCAAGCCTGTAAGGGTGGCAGTGGTAGGGCTGTAGCAGCAAAGGGGAGAGCGGTTGTGGGTTGTAGAAGCAAAGGGAAGAGCTCAAGAGAGAGTGAGAGAGAGAGATAGAGAGGCGTGAAGAGGTGGGCAGCCGTTCTTTTTTCTTTTTTCTTTTTGTATTGAACTTAGGTTTTGATTTTCATCAAAACCTAAGTTTCCAATGAGCCATACGTGAATGGCTATGGTTGCAGCTTTTGCTTTGAAAAAGATGGAAAGGAAGTAGGGAAGAAAGGGGAAAGAAGGAAGGGAAGGAAAAGGAAAGAAGAGGGGAAGAAGGGAAAGGAAAGAAAGAAAGAAAGGAGAGGCTGTACGTGAGTGACTGGGAGAGTAAAGAAAGGAGGAAAGAAAGAAAGAAAGAAAGAAAAGAAAAAGGAAGAAGAAAGAAAGAAAAGAAAAAGGAAGAAGAAAAGAAAATAAAATAAAAATAATAAAAAAAAAAAATAAAAAAAAAAAAGAAAATGGAGGAAGAAAGAAAGGAAATGGAGAGGAAAAGGGGCTGGGGTAGTCGACCCCCTTGTGGGTCCCACCTTAGGAAAATAAAATAATAAAATAAAACAAACAAAAAAATTAAATGAAAAGGTAAAAGTTTTTTTCTTTTTTTTTTTATAAATTAAAATAGAAAATACAAATGGATGGGCCATCTCAGAGCGGGTCCAAATTCCACTTTTGAAATTCATTTTGACGATTAAAGGGGTAAAATAGTCTTTTCAAAAAATTTCTAGACGAAACGAGCTTTTTTTGGCAGTTTTTTTAAACGAGCTCGGATTTTGAAGTTCAATACCGCGTTGCGAAGCAAATCCAGTGTAGAATTTGAAAATTTCATTTTGAAAGAAATCCAGATTGTTTTTCTCGAGAAAATGCTTCCAAATCTATTTTTAGACAAAACGAGCTATTTTTGGCAGTTTTTCAAACGAGCTCGGATTTTGAAGTTCAATACCCTGTTACTAAGAAAATCCAATGTAGAATTTGAAAATATAATTTTGAAAGAAATCCAGATTATTTTTCTCGAGAAAATGCTTCAAACAAAATAAGCTATTTTGGCAGTTTTTGAAACGAGCTTGGATTTTGAAGTTCAATACCCCGTTGTGAGGCAAATCCATTGTAGAATTTGAAAATATAATTTTGAAAGAAATCCAGATTGTTTTTATCAAGAAAATATTTCCAAACGAAACGGGCTATTTTTGGCAGTTTTTGAAATGAGCTCGGATTTTGAAGTTCAATACCCCGTTGAAAAGCAAATCCAATGTAGAATTTAAAAAATTGAGTTTGAAATAAATCCAGATTATTTTTCTTGAAAAAATATTTCAAAATTTAGACTCCCGGGGGTAAAAATGTCAATTTTGGAAACCCGGGGTTTGAAATTGATTTCTGAAAACTTTTAAAACTCAATCTGGATTGAAATTTATAAAACTGGAGTTCTGGACTTCAAAAATGAAATGAAATGAAATGAAATGTGATGAAATATTATGAAATACTGAGAAATGATATGAAATGATGAGAAATGACATGCAAAATGCAGACCCTGAATGGAGAATTTTAGATGTTAGACCCCGATTGGCAGCTGTACCAGTTTAAAAAGCATTAAAATTGATAAAATTTGCAAAATAGCTCAAGAAATGGTTTTCGGGACTCTACTGGGTCAGAGTGACACTGAAAATTGGGGTTCGAGATGACCTAGGGATAAAATGGTAATTTTCCTAATGAAAATGGGTAAAATGGTGATTTTCTGAAACTGACTCGGGGTTTGACTCCTACACTGACCCGACAGGGTTGGCACTGCCTGAGGAGGATTGTTTGAGAATGGATGTGGAAAATTTGGGGTGTTTACAGATGCCCCTCTTTGCTACTAAGCCGGCTTGAAGACGAGCTTAGTGGCAAAGAAAAACACACCAAATTTTGGCTATAAAAATGCCCCAGTTTGAAGGATCTGACTGGGTATGAAAAAATTAGCCTTGATGAAAATGGTAGATATGAAATGGAGAATAAAGAAGAAAAATTTTACCTCAAAAGAAGTGAGATTCAGGTTTTGCCCTTAACCTGGATGGGACAGGAAATACCTCGTGTAGAAACGAAGCTCAGGTTTAACCCTTAACTTGACCGGGAAATGAAATACCTCATCAAAATGAGGCTCAGGTTTAACCCTTAACCTGATCGGGAGGAAAATGAAATACCCTATCAAAGGAGGCTCAAGTTTGTACCCTTATCCTGATTGGGCAGAAAATGAAATACCTCATCAAAGGAGGCTCAGGTTTGTACCCTTATCCTGATTGGGCAGAAAATGAAATACCTCATCAAAGGAGGCTCAGGTTTGTACCCTTATCCTGATTGGGCAGAAAATGAAATACCTCATCAAAGGAGGCTCAGGTTTGTACCCTTATCCTGATTGGGCAGAACATGAAATACCTCATCAAAGGAGGCTCAGGTTTGTACCCTTATCCTGATTGGGCAGAAAATGAAATACCTCATCAAAGGAGGCTCAGGTTTGTACCCTTATCCTGATTGGGCAGAAAATGAAATACCTCATCAAAGGAGGCTCAGGTTTGTACCCTTATCCTGATTGGGCAGAAAATGAAATACCTCATCAAAGGAGGCTCAGGTTTGTACCCTTATCTTGATTGGGCAGAAAATGAAATACCTCATCAAAGGAGGCTCAGGTTTGTACCCTTATCCTGATTGGGCATAAAATAAAATACCTCATCAAAGGAGGCTCAGGTTTGTACCCTTATCCTGATTGGGCAGAAAATGAAATACCTCATCAAAGGAGGCTCAGGTTTGTACCCTTATCCTGATTGGGCAGAAATGAAATACCTCTTTCAATGAGGCTCAGGTTTATACCCTTATCCTGATTGGGCGGAAAATGAATAGAATCCTCGAAGGAAGAAACCATGATGGAACCTTAGGATTTCCGCACAATGAATCCGATAGGAGTTTTGCAAAAGGATGAAATTGGGGTCCCTAAAGCTTGAAAAGGGGTGTGATTTTGGGCGCCTCATTGTTGAGACTAAATAACTTTTGAAATTGATGACCTTTTGCGAGAAAATGATTGGTGGCTTAACCTCAAGCCGAAATTGGACTGTCTATGGTGGGACAGTGGGGACACAGGGAAGTGTGCGAATCTGAGAGCCCATGCGCTCAGATTATACCAACAGAAGGGAAGGAACCTTGAAAACTCTCGTTATCAAGTCCTTAAAAGGGATAACAACTGATGTCAGTATGCGCCAAAGATGAACCTCAAGCTCTCGCTTCACGCCAGAATGACTAGAAAATATTGTCAAAATGTTGACAATTGTTGTTGATTCAAAATAATTGAAAATGATGCACATTGTTTTGAAAATATTCCCTCTTTTCTACCTAAAGTATTACCTCCGACTGGGCTTAACTCCGTAGAATCAAGATTCGAATTCAAATTGCTTGCGATTGACTTTCATTCAAGGAAGCTATCAATTTCCTTGATATGAGCAGAAAAGAGAATATTCTTGATATTGTGAAAGCAATTGGTGAAAGAATATTGATAATAGAATTTCACAAAATTAAAGAAGATCCTTTGGCAGATTCGGTAGTCTGATATCCTGGGATTCTTTTCTCATGACGATCTTTCTGCCTACTCTTTTTTTTTTTTGGCAGAATTAGAGCTCTCTTAGGTTTTTGGAGATTACATCATCCTTCATTTTGGAGATGTCTTGACTTTTCTCTCTCTCTTTTTTTTTGGGGGGGGGAAGGGTACGTCACAAACTCCTTCATCTCAGAGATGCTCCGATCCTTCTTTTCTCTCAGGGATTATATTGACGGTTATTAGCTCTTTGGTTGGAAATCTCTTGATGATAGCAGAAATTAAATATCCTTTAGGGTTTGTCGGGAGGCTCATCGCAGTTGCCTTCATCTTGACGGTGCTCTGAACTTTCCCTGGAAGGATCCGTCACAAACTCCTTCATCTTGGAGATGATCCAAATCTTCTTTGGCCCCGGGGGTCTACTCGCCTAATTAGCCTTCATCTTGACGACAGTTGAGAGATCCCTTTTGCAGATATTTAATTGCAGCTTTGGGTGACTGAGGAGATATAGGGATTGAATGGATTTTTCTGTATCACCCAGGATATTTCGACTGCTTTATTTTTCAAGAATGATCTATAAAAATGTGCCATTGACTGCGATCAATACCGATCACTTATGGCTTTGCAACAACATTGAATTTCCTTTGTTGGCCATATCGAGGATTTATTCTTCATCCTTTTGGTCGGCCAATAAAAAGATTCTGAATTTTAAATCCTTTTCCGCGAAAGCTTTGTCCTTTCGAAAGTAATACTGAAGGTATTCTGAGGTAATGTTTTTGTGCAATAAAGATTTTGAAATCAACAAATATTTAATTACAAATTGGCAAGATTTTCTTGAGATCCTTGGTGAGAGCGAGCATCTGAAGCACAACGCAACACATCCATGACAGAAATTTTCCTCTCCTTTCCCCAAAGGAGAAGATTCAGAAATTGGAAATAAGAATTACTCCTCTCTTCCCTGAAGAGGAGGTGTTTGCAAAACGAACTTTCAAAGAGAAATCAAGCTTTCGTCAAAACTTCCTAATATTAGGCTTCTCTTATGGAAAGGGTGCCGGTAATGGTGAGGTCGGTGAATTGGTCATGAAGGAGCGAGTCCATCACACTCTCCTCGAAAAGAAGGTCCTTCATGATGAAATGACCTAGTATGAAATTATGATTACAAGAAAAGTGAACTTCTGTCGAAGCACTCCCTGAACTAAGGGTTCCTTGTATGAAATTGGAAATTTGTTTTGCAAACGGTTCACAAAGACACGAGTCCATTCAAACTCTCCCTGAAAAGGGGCTAGGTGAACAAAGGATAGCATGCGAAAAGAACGAGCTCCCTTGAACTCTCCCTGTAAAAAGGGTCTCTCGCAAGAGGAAATGACTGAAATTGATATTGAGTGACCAAAAGGGTCGAAATTGAAAATTGAAATTTTGAAATTTGAAATTTGATATTTGATATTTGATATTTGATATTTGAAATTGGAAATTTGGAAATTGATATTTGGAAATTGGAAATTGATTGACCCGAAGGTTGAAATTGGAATTGATTGACCCAAAGGTCGAATTTGAAAATTTGGAAATTGATTGACCCGAAGATTGAAGTTGAAAATTTGGAAATTGATTGACCCAAAGGTCGAAATTGGAATTAATCGACCCAAAGATCGAAGTTGGAAATTGATTGACCCGAAATTCGAAATTGGAAATTTGGAATTTGAAAATTGGAAATTGGAAATTGGAAATTGGAAATTGGAAATTGGAAATTGGAAATTGGAAATTGGAAATTGGGAAATTGATTGACCCGAAGGTCGAAATTGGAAAATTTGGAAATTGGTTGACCTGAAGGTCGAAGTTAGAAATTTGGAAATTGGATGGCCTGAGGGCCAAAATTGGTAATTGGAATTTGAAGTTTGATGAATGATCAACACAAAGACTGAACCCAAGAGGTTGACTGATACGACCCACCAGTGAGACACTAACACAAGTGCTCAATCTTGAAAGAACACCAGCATGAATACTGGGTTTTGAAAATATGTCAACATAGACATTGGATTTTAAAAATATATCAGTTCGAGCACTGGATTTTGGAAGTGTACCAGTTTGAGCACTGAATTTCAAAAATGTACCAGTTCAAGCACTGGGTTTTGAAAATATAGCTTGTTTTTTTTTTAATTTGAAATTTGAATTTTTAAAAGAGACCTATGCTCTTAAAGTATTTGGAAATTGTAACGAGAATGATTGTCGGGGTCTCAGGATTATCCCTTATCCTGAATGGGTAGCGAACTTGATGCAAATGCATGCCAATGAATGCAGATGTATGCAAATATGAAAATGATATAAGTGAATGCACATGCGTGCAAAATGAGAGATTTGTTTATCCTGCCTGCATACAGGATATTTGTAGATAAAAACAAAATTTTAAAAATGCCCCAGTACAACTGGGAAAGGAGAATTTAACCATTATTGAACAAAATTTGGAGGAATTACAGAGAATAAGACATGGTTTAAGTATAGAATTTTTTTAAATGCCGAGCATTGATGGGATCTGGTAATTCCACTCCGTCGTAATTGATGAGCCGATATGAATTACGAGGTAGTGCCTCTTTGACAACATAGGGACCTTCCCAATTTGGTGACCACTTTCCACCTGGGCGGTGCTTGAGATAAGTTGTTGATCTGAGCAATAGATCATTGACTCGAAATTTTCTTTCAATGACTGATTTTGCATATTGTCTGGCTATCCTCTGACGATATGATCAAGCGTGCTCTGCTGCTCTGAGTCTTCTTTCATCTAGCAAATCAAGTTGTACTAGCCGCTGTTGCTGATACTAATCAAGAGGTAATTCAAGAAGTGATGCAAATTTCAGAGCAGGTTTCTGAACATGTAGAGGCAATACTACTTCGGTTCCGTAGACAAGTTCTGACGGAGTAGCATTAGTTGGAGTTCGAATGGTGGTTCGATATGCCCATAATGCATCATGAATCTTCTCATGCCAGTCACGGCCTGTTTCCAAAGTTCGCTCCAGGATTCGAATCAAAATCTTATTGGTGGCCTCTGCTTGACCATTTCCTTGAGGATAATAAGGAGCAGAGAAATGATGATGAATTTTGAACTTCAAACAGAAAGTCCTCATTTTCTCATTTTTGAAATGACTGCCATTATCTGACACAATATCATGTGGTATGCCAAAACGACATAGGATATTCTTATGGATGAATGAGACCACATGTCGACCTTCCACTGTGCGTAGAGTGACTGCTTCTACCCATTTAGTAAAATATTCTGTTGCAGCAAGGAAATATTTATGGCCATTTGAAGCAGAAGGAGTAATGGGGCCAACAACATCAAAAGCCCACATAGAAAATGACCATGGCGAGACGACAGATTGCAAATATGTCGCTGGCGCATGAATGGAAGGTGCATGCATCTGGCATTGAACGCACTTCTTCACAAAACAATAACAATCTTGTTGCATAGTTCTCCAGTAATAGCCTGCTCGGATGATTTGTTTGACAAGAGTTTGGTAGCCAACATGACCACCGCAGATACCTTCATGTGCTTCTTGCACAACTTATTTGTCTTCTTCTTCGTCCAAACATTTGGAATATTCAGAGCTGAATCCACGACGATAAAGGACGTCGGCAAGAATAAAATATCGAGCAGACATGCGCTGAATTGCTCGCCGCTCTTTCTTTGAGAGTTCTGGAGGAAATTCGCCAGTTTCAATGAAATTCTTGATGTCATGATACCAGGGCTTCTTCTTTTGCTCAGCCTGGTTTATCTGCTCTACTGGGACGAAAGCAGGTTGATCAAGTCTGCCAATTTCAAAAGAGCGACAAGATTCTTCGTTCTTGAAAGACATGATGGATCCCAGATTGGCTAAACTGTCTGCATATTGATTGAAGTCTCTCTTGACATGGAAAAGTTGGAATTCTTTGAAATTGCTAACAAGAGCTGAGACGATCTTCTGATAAGGAAGTAACTTCTGATCCTTCACTTGTCATTCTGCTAAGACTTGATTGACGACGAGCAAAGAGTCGCCATAAGCATGCACTCTTTTGACATTGAAGTCTTGTAGAATTTTCAGACCTTGTATCAAAGCTTCATACTCGGCCATATTATGAGTGCACTGAAAATCTAATTTGAGAGAAAAGGGGATCATCTCCTTCTCAGGTGTGATCAACAGAATCCTGATTCCTATGCCTGCCATATTCTTGGAACCGTCAAAGAATAAATTCCAAATTGGGGATTGTTGAATATTGCACATCCGCTCATCGGGGAAATCATCCTCGACTTTAACATCCTCTGCTAGAGGAAAATCTGCTAATTGATCTGCAATTGCTTGGCCCTTGATAGATTGCTGAGAGACATATTCCAAATCGTATTGCATCAATAGAACCTGCCATTTGGCAATCCGTCCACTGAGGAAGGGTTGCTCTAGAATATACTTGAGAGGATTTAATTTGAATAGGATCTTGACTTCAGATGCCAATAGATAGTGTCTCAATTTCTGACACATCCAAACTAGAGCTAGACATGTTTTCTCTATCTGAGAGTATTTCTTCTCATAATCAATGAAGGTTTTGCTCACATAGTAAATGGCATGCTCTATCAGACTGCCTTCTTCGTATTGCGCCAAGAATCCGCCACAAGCAACTTGATTAACTGAAATGTATAGTAGTAGGGGTTTCCCCAATTCTGGCGGCTTTAAAACAGGAGGATTGAGCAAATATTTCTTGATGCGTTCGAACGATTGCTGACACTCTGGTCCCCATTCGAATTTCACTCCTTTTCTGAGCAAATGATTGAAAGGCTCACATCTCATGGCCAAATTGGATATGAATCGCCAAATTGATTGCATGCGTCCCTGAAGGCTACGCAATTCTTTCAGATTAGTCGGGGGAGACATGTCAATGATAGCTTTGGCCTTAGCGGGATCAACTTCTATCCCCTTTTTGCTGACTAGAAAGCCTAACAATTTGCCAGATTTGACTCCAAAAACACATTTTTGTGGATTGAGTCTTAGCTTGTAAAGAATGAGCCGCTTGAAAACTTGATTGAGAGCTTCGATGTGATCTTCCTCTTTTTGGACTTTACCAGAATATCATCGACATAGGCATCCATGATTTTGTGCATCTGATCATGGAAAATGACGGCCATAGCACGCTGATAAGTAGCTCTAGCATTCTTAAGCCCAAATGGCATGACTGTATAACAAAAAGTGCCCCAAGGAGTAGTGAAAGATGTCTTGGACTGATCACGAGCGGCCAACTTGATCTGATTATATCCGAAATATCCATCCATAAAAGAGAACATATCGTGACCTGCTGTGCTATTAATCAAAAGATCAATATTAGGAAGTGGATAATCATCCTTAGGAGTCGCTTTATTGAGATCTCTGAAGTCGATGCAAATTCGAACTTTACCATTTTTCTTGGGAACAACAACAATATTTGCTAGCCAATCTGGATAGTCAATGGTTCGAATGAACCCTGCTTTGAGTAGGTCTTCTAGACCTTCCTTAACTTGTTGTTCCACTCGAGGATCCATCTTTCTCAGCTTCTGCTTAACCGGCTTGACATTTGGTTTTAAGATGAGACAATGCTCAACCAATTTGGTATCTAGACCTGGCATGTCCTCATATGTCCACGCGAACACTTCTTCATGTTGCTTGAGAAAACGGGTGAGCCTTTCTTTCTCTTCCGGGCTCAAACTACTGCCAATCTTGAGAATTTTAGGATCGTCTTCTAATCCAATATTGATATCCTCAGTCGGATCCTGAACTAAAGATGATGGCTCATCTTGTTTTTGAATTGCTGCAAATTCTGGTAATTCTTGAAGAGCTGAATCGAATTCTGCAGGTTCTTCTGACTGCTTTATAATCTGACTACATTCTGCTCTTATTTTAACCTGATGAATCACTGCTGGCTTTGAAAAGGCCTCTGGATTAAGAACGAGCTTCTTTATAGATCCGAAAGACATTCTGAAAATTGGAGAATAAATCGATTCAGGAAAATCGCCTATCATAAAACAAATTACTTTTGTTAAGAAAATAATTTGAAAGATAAAAGAGCAAAATAATGGCAAATTTTCAGAGATTTGATAATGAGAAGTAAAGAGACAAATGGCATCCAGATAGACAAAGGAAATTTGCAACTTTATTGAAAGATTGAATTGAGGACAATGATTGAAATGAAACGGGATATCATCCTAAATATGAAAACAAAAGAATAGAAATGAAAGACAAGCAGATGCCCTTAGTGCGTCCCTTTGATAAAGATAGTGCCCTTCTGAGATCTTCTGCCACTAAAGCCCAATCCGGCCCTCTGAGGATAGTGCTGAGGAATTACTGGCTCGAGACGACCATTCCCATTTTTTCCCAGGCCTTGAAAAGGCTGATAACCATGCTTTACTAACAGATCAAATCCCTTTTTGGCCTTCATAAATTGGGAGAACAGTGAATGATCTTTGAATGTACTATAGTCAATTTTCTTCAAAACTGACCTCATCAATGCCCCTAATGCTAGGGATATCAGTAGTGAAAGTGGGCCTAGGAACCATGGGTTGTGCAAGCCTCTTCTCCGGATCCTCGCCCAAGACTGTTGTGATCATTCCACCTTTTGACCACTTGACACACTGATGCAGAGTAGACGGCACTGCGTTCGTGTTGTGAATCCACGGTCGTCCCAACAACAGATTATACGTTGGGGGTACATTGACCACATGATAGAGGATAGAGTGGACCGAGTAGTCAATGAAAATTTCCAAGAAAATTTTCCCTTTAGCTGTCTGGCCATGATTATCAAACTCGTAGATGGTGATCGGGTCTGGAATATATTCCTCTTCTTTGATGCCCAAAGCTTTGGCTATCATTTCTGGGCATATATTGAGGCTGCTGCCTCCATCTATCAGCACATGAGGAACAGTCATTCCTCTGGTTCGAATCACAACATACAAAGCGTTGTTGTGAAACACATGCGGCTTGGAAAGATCTTCATCTGAGAAAGTGATTGGAGCATTTGTCATGGTCTGATTGACTATCTAGGCCATGTCTTCAGGAGTTATGCTCGGTTTCACTTTGATTTTCCATAACAGATCATTCAACACCTGCTGGTGTTTGGTGGAGGCTTGAGCTAAGTCCAAAATTGAGACATTGGATAATGCAGTTATCGACTGTGGTGTGGATGTCTCACTTTTCTCCGGGGCGGGCTTAATAAAGTGTTTAGGGAGCCATGGCATTCTTTTAGCCACCTCAGGAGATACCCCAGCGGATTTGTCAGATACTTTCATTTTTTCAAAGGCTGCAATGAGGTCCATCTTCTGAGCTTTGGACTGAGCCTGCTGCAGCACAAGGACCTGATGTTGGACTTGTATATCCTTTTTAGAGCATGGCCTGATATGCTCCTGTGGCTGAAAAGGCTGTTCAGAAATGATCGCTGTAGAATGATGGGGAAAGGGTTTCTTCAGAATATCCATATTTTCATCTTCGACACCCTCTACCAGAAGATTCTTATCGATGAGATCCTGAACAATATTCTTGAGAACAAAGCAGTTCTCAGTATTATGTCCCACTGTTCTGTGAAATTTACAGAACTGATCTTTGAATTTTCCCATGGGAACAGGGGGATCGGCCAACCTAGGCAGTTTGACCATCTCCTTTGTCAACATATACTCGAGCATAGTCTCGAGGGATTGGTCTAGTGGAGTGAATTTCCTGTCATAATTCCACCCTTCATGCTTTACTTTTTCTCGGGGCTTCGGTCCCTGTTCTAATTGAAGTGGCTTATTGTATTGAGGCACTGACTTGCCTTTCTGATCGTTCTTGTTGGAACTTCCTGCCCCATAACAGAAATCTTTGTTCTGCCCCTTACAGTGGTTCAAATTATTATTTCTGACAGAATGAGTGAAGTGAGTCTTCTTCTTCTGCTCATTCTGGCCGTTGTTCTTGGTGAAAGTGAAGCCTTCGTAGAAACCATTTTCCATGCTCAACTCGAGCCATTCGGCTCGCTCTGTCAGTTCAATGAATGTCCTTGATGGTGCAGTAGAGATGAGGCCTCTCAGAGGCTGTGAGAAGTTGCTTAGAATTAAGGATAGAGCATGCCCCTCTGATATGGGGTCTCTCATCTTGTTGCAAGCTGACCTCCAGCGGTGAATGAAATCTCTTGCCTTTTCATTTTCTCCCTGTTTGAGGCCACAGAGATGACTGAGGGTGGGAAGTGCCTCAGCATTGAAGAGGAATCATTCGATGAACATGTTCACCACTTTATCAAATTCTTTCAATTCAATTGGATTTACATGCTCCGAGTACCATTTAGCTGTGGTTCCCTCCAGACTGCGAGGGAAACATAGAAAAAGTGCCTGGTTGCCTCGCTTGAATCTGGAGCATTCAGCGAAGAACATGGCGAGATGAGCTTTGGGATCGCCAGAACCATCGAATTTGATAAATTTTCTGGGGAAATTCTCGAGATTGTCGTCCCCATCCAAACCATCATAGAAGTCTTCGCTGGTGAAGACTTTCTTTCCCTTGTCGTGGGCATGCAGGTCTCGAAGCATTCTGACCACATCTTTGAACTGCGGCTGGTCAGAGTCATTGACGGACTGCTCTTTGAATTTGTGGGTTGACCCCTGCCCCTGAGTAGATTTGCAGAATGCCTGACGAGTCTCAAACTCTTTATCTGAATCCTCTGCTGATCCCTCTTTATCAGTTGTATCAATATTCTGGGTAGGCTTTTTAGATATCTTCACGGCTTTCTTGACTGCCCGACCTTTTGTCTTTTGCTTTACCTGTGTTTTCTCTATACTGGCTTCAGCTTGCTCTGCCAGCATCTTGGTCATCATCTTCTTGAACATGGCATACATTTGAGGATCAATGTCATCCTCAACCTGTTGCCCCTGATTTTTGCCTAAGCGCGGGGAATCCATTTCTTCGTCTGAATCTGTCGAATATGCGATTCCCTCGACTGGTGCAGTCTTCTTCCCTGACCTTGTTTGAACCATTGACTGTCACGAATGCTCTCTGCAGGGCAAAATTTATGGTTAGGCTTTTGAGAGAGATTTTGATTGGAAGAAAAATATTCGCTGAGAATTTTGGTAGACAATTTGAAAGAATATCCCATTACTAGGGATTGAGTCGTCGCTGGGATTACGAAAATTGCATTGTCATTCCTTTGCAAAGAAAATAAACAACTGAAAATTAAGCCTTGTTACCTAGGCGAGGTCGTCAAACCAAGAATTGAAGAATTTGCAAGATTTTTATTTATTGAAAGAAAACATGATTGCATCAATAATAAACTTGAGAAAGAGGGGGCGGACAAACAATTTGCCACCACTCTTTATAACTAGCAGAGACACGAGGACCGAGAAAAAGTGGAAGAGTAACAAAAGAGTCCCAGCCATATCTGGCAGAATGGTATGCTCTGGACCACTGTGCTGATGTAAGGTCGAACTCTGGCACGACTCCTGATAGCAGCCGCATCTCTATGTGCTTCTGTATCTGAGAAAACTAACGAACACACCGCTCCGGATGATAGTAAGCACAGAAGAATGGACCAAGCAACTTGAATCTCTTGCCATATGCATAGGTGTATCTGGGAGGCGATAATTCTCGATCAAAATAGTCCCACACCACTTCTTCTTTCTGCTGATAGTCGATCAGGAATCAGTACCGCGCAACTGGAAGGAGCTCCTGGTCGTTGTATCTGAATGAACTAGCTCTGGTCGGTACATGCTGAAGGAACCAAGATTGAAGAACATAAGTACATCCCTCGACTAAGATGGACTCTCCAAGTGTGAAGCGGGTCAGTCCTCTGTATAGAAAAGCAAGTGCGGCCATGGCTATCGAGAGACGGCTGGTCTGTCGACTTCTCCATCTTCTCAAAAGTTGAACTATTCTGACATCCACATAATTCTGTCCATCTGGAAAGAAAGCAAGTCCCACAGTACACAAAACCATCGCATGCTGGATTCTCTCTCGAGCTGTTCTGGACAACGAGCTGACTTCTGCGAATTCTCCATACTGTCGGTAGATCTCGATCAGACTCACGTATTCATTCCCATTTTCTTCAATCAGTGGCCAAGACTTGCGCCCTGTCATGCGAGCTACGACATCTTTGGGGTCCAGACCCTTGACATTGATAAGAAACTGTTGCTCTAACGGATCTCCAGGCTGACCGGCTGGCTCAGGCAGTCCCATAATCTTTGAAAATTCATCCATCAGTAGTGTCATCTCGCCCCACGGGAACCAGATTGTGAAAGTGCGCGGATTCCACCGCTCTGCCAGTGCATGAATCAGATTGTCGTTGACTGTCAACTTTCCCACTGCAGATGCCAATTCCAACCCGCAATCGCTCAAGTGGTCCGGAAACATACGAGAGAAGTTTTTGAACCAGACATAGTACCACCGGGGGAAGAAGGGTTCGGTGCTAAGAGATCGATGCTCAGGAAGACTTTGTCGCACCTCGTAGGAGATGTGACCCTCAGGAAAAACAGAATCGAGCTGACTGGATGCCATTGGACTGAAAGACAAGAAGACTGGAATTAGACTTTGGAAAAATACAAGAAATTTGAAAATTGCAGGTAGGATAAAATGAAAGTTGGAGATTCGAAGTCCAGAGGAACGAAAGAATGGAAAATCTCCTAGAGTTTTGAAGAAAAGGTGGATAATTTGGAAAAATTGTCCAGGGTTTTTGAGAAAAGGAGATATTTCATAAAAGATGAAAAATGAGGTATTTTGGAAAATTGTTCGGTATTTTGGAAAAATTGAAAAAAAATATGAGAAAATAAGGCGAAAGTGACTATCATACATTCAATTACAAACAATTATGCACATACAACATTCCCTAAGAAGCTGACTCTAAATGCATCAATTTTGAAAGAGCTTTAGGACCCTAATCCTGACTCTAGGCTCAGATCAACTCTGTCCAATCATGCTATGCCGATATACTCGAACCGAGACTCGATGTACGTGGCATAAAAATTCATCTCCGGGTCTAGGCTTGTGTTTTCCCAACATCCTTGAGTGCCTGCCGATATACGTTGGACTATGGCCCTTGGTACGTGGCAGGGGGGCGTTAGCCCAAATAAGTGGCCCAGTTGTGAGGCTCTGTCCCGAACTATGGTTCTGGAAGAGAGCCCAGCAACGTGAAGACCGGGTAGACATAGGTGGGGTGGTTTTTGAAATATGATCACATGCACGCAAACAGAGAGCTCTAAGTCCTAAAGAGATAGAATTTTGAAAACTTTTGAAGAAGCAAACATTGTTTTCATACAAGTCCTAGATTGAGGAGTGTTATATTTCAGACCTAAGTCTAAGTGAGCATGCATAATTCTCCTCAATATGGTCCTAACAAACCATGCCTAGTCTACATGCAATCCATGTCAGCTGGGTTCATGTCTAGGCACCTAGGTTCACATGATATCAGGAATTAAAGCTGACATTCCATAGAACATAATTTTGATAATTGAGCTAAGTTTAAAGCACATAATTGATCAGACGAAGACAGGTCCCATCTCGGTCGCCAAACCTGTTATCATCGCAAAATTTTTCCCCTCCCTTGCAAGAGAGAAACAAATTTCGCGAGTCAAACTCAACCAAAGTTTTGAAAATGGTTTTTGAAAATTAACTCGCCTCCGTTTTGAAAATTTGCGGGAAAATTCCGTGGAATGGGATCCGCCTGTCGGTACGAGGTTCAACCGTTCCTGGCACCTTTACCAGGGGTAATTGAACCAAGGACCAATTACGTGCTTTAACTTGAATCAAATAGCTAAATTATGCTCTATTTTTTTTAGAATGCACAAAGAATCAGGCTTGTGCTATGGAATTTTGAAAAATGCAAGTTTGAGAAAATATGATGTTTGCTTTGGAAAATTGAAATGCATTTGGAAAAGGATTGGAAAAGTGCTTGAAAATTGAATTCCTGGGAAAATCATTGAATTTCATTGGAAATCAGAAATTTGCATTGGAAAGTGATTCCTCATGAAAACTTGAACTTTGGAAAATCGATTTTGAAATTTGGAATTGCTTTTCTGAGAAAATGGATTTGAAAATTCTGAGAAAATCAGGAAATTTATTGGAAAAGGGATTTCTAAAAAGGAAAATGAATTCTCAGAAAAACGAGAATTCTGAGAAGATGGATTTCTGAAAACTTGGAATTTTGAAATTTGAGAATTTTAAAGCATAGGAAAATCTTGATTTGAACTTGGGAAATGCTTTGAAATGTCATTTGAAAAGTTAGGATTTTGAGAAAATCAGATGCTGAGAAAGACTTGGAAATTCTTGAGAAAACTGATTTTTTTTTTTTTTGAAATTGGAAAATGAATTTGACAATAATGCAATTCGAATGATGTAAATGAATGAATATGAATTTGAAAAGGGAATTTCATTGGGGAATTGAGAAATCCTTTTGAAGTTTTAAAAAATGCAGTGCATTTTTGAAGTTAGCCTAAATGTGTAGGCTGAATGTGGCTAATATGAAGATCATAAATCTTGGTTTTCTTCGTATTCTGACTATGGCCATAAATACGAATCCCACCGAGTTTATAAACTCCATAATAGCTTGTGCACGTGCCATTCGTGTAAACCATAGTGAATTTGAAATAATGTGCATGAATGATACATCACATATTGAAATTTGCATAAATTAAACTATATGCAATGCAGCCCTATTCTAAGCAGAAAAGTAACTCTTATTCCAAATTATTATATTTGAGGTTACATTGAATTGAAATAAAAAAAATAAAAGCTAAGTCTTCTTCTTGAATGTTCCTGCAAAACTAGAAAACAAGGTTAGCACAAAAATGTAGGTTTTTCTGAATTTATCCAAAAATATAGAAAATTATCAGATATTATTCAGATATAAGCCTCAAATCATACCCCCTTTGATATAAACATAATAAATAATGAATAAATTTTGAAAATAAACTTGAAAATTCGAAATTGGGGTCAAAATGACCAAAATACCCCTGAATACCTTGAAATCAGGGTTTTCTGAAAGAATTTTTATAAATTTTGGAATTTTGAAAATCAAATGAAATAAATCAAACATAATATGATAAAATATGATGATATGCATGAAATTTTGGATAATTAGAAATTGAAATTTCGAAATTTAGGTCAAAATGACCAAAATACCCCCGATAACAAGACTATGGCCTTGAAACCAGGGTTTTCTGAAATAAATTTTGCAAAAATGAAAAATGTGAAATGCAAATGACATTGAAATTAACCCTAAAATAATTCTATATGCTCATGTACATGATAAAAACCCTAAAATGGTGAAAATATCATAAATATCAAATTTAACCTGATTTTCGCTTCTGAATTTAAAGATAAACTAACACATGAAGCAAATGAACTTGTAATTAAACCAAATTTGGCATGGACACCTAAAATAACCCTAGAAACATAATGGAGCTCGAAAATCTAATTTTTTTGTATTTTTAAATATGGAAATTCAAATAAAAAGCCTAAATTTTGTAATTTTTGCCTAAAATGTTGATTCTAAAGTGAATTTAGGATATCAAATTTCCATAAAAATTTCCCAAAATTTTTATGGGGTGATAGAGGACAGTAAGGCAAGGATTTTTTCCTTTTACAGTTTCTGGTTTTGACCTATGGTCGGAGCTGTACCACTCCGGCAAGTCGGATCGGAATCCAGCGACTCTAGGATTTAGGGGAAACAGACAGGTTTCGGGAGAAAATGTGGGAAAAATGTCAGACAGATTGGAAAAAATCTGAAATCGTGGGAGAATGTCCCTGACAAATAGAGGAAGATTTTCTCTTTTTACAGAATTGAGATTCGGGTTACGGTTTGGAAAAGGGCATGCTGTTATCAGAGACCTAAATCTCTGGAATTTCTGGACATTGGAATCTGTTAGACAGAAAGAGAAAATTCGGGAAAAATAATGAGACAGATTCAAAAATTCCCAAATTTTTGGAAATGACAGGAAATTATGTTATAAACAACTTTCATGTTAAAAATTTTTGCAGACGAGTTACAGATTGGATGGACTCGGTGCATTAGGGTCTGTCTATACCCTGACGAAAGAAAATCAATATTTTCCCAGGGGTCTGAGAAATTCGATTTTTTTACAGAAATCACAACTAATTGGAAAAACCTCAAAATTTCCAGATCATTAGTAGATTTAATCATGAATCTACTGTGATTTTTGGAGGACAATCCGGATCTCCCAAAAGGGTGGTACCGGAGGTTCTTGTCTGCTAAAGCGCAAACTGGAAATTCAAAGAGACAGAAAACCCGATATAGGGTTTGATCGGTTTAGAGAAGTTCCGAAACCCGAACGAACCTGGGCTTTGGAATAATATTACAAACAAATAAACTCAACTGAAATATAATTTTTTAAGATTTAATGATGAAATAATAAACATGAAATGAGAGCAGGACTGAACGCCTAAACCAACAATATGATAAACTATCAATGAAACTAAACTCCATGGCATAAAACAATGAAGACAAAGCTAAATACACTTTTTTTTAAAAAAAATAATATGAAATCTATCTAAAATGATAATAAAAAATTCAAGGGGACAGAATCTTAACTTGGTATATGCTATTAAAGAGTGGAGGATCCGATCCACTTTATCGGATTGATCGCTCCCACTATGTAGCTTGAACACACAAGATAGCATGCTTTTCCTTAATTTTACAATATAAACCCAGTTCTAAACTGGTTTTTATATTGGATCCATAAAAAAAAACAATTTTACCTTGGGTTTTGCTTCGATCGGCTGGAGATGCTACTACTTTGCTGTGGAGGTGAAAGGAGTTGCACCGGTTGTTGAAGCAAGAAGGAGGTGCAGCTGCTATTGAGGGTGATGAAGGCTGGAAGCTTTGTAGTGGTCAGCTGTTTGCTGGAGGAAGGCTGGAAGCTTGAAGACAGGTCCCAAGTGCTGCTGGGGATGAAGTGCTGATGGTGGAAGACTGCCTCAAAGTGGAGGCTGGCTGGAAGAAGTTGAAGATGATTGTCGGCTGAAGCTTCTCTTTGGTGGCTGGCAATGGTGGCGTTGAAGGAGCCGGCTGCTGCTTCAAGGCGGTGGCTGCAAGCCTGTAAGGGTGGCAGTGGTAGGGCTGTAGCAGCAAAGGGGAGAGCTGTTGTGGGCTGTAGAAGCAAAGGGAAGAGCTCAAGAGAGAGAGAGAGAGGCGTGAAGAGCTGGGCAGCCGTTCTTTTTTCTTTTTGTATTGAACTTAGGTTTTGATTTTCATCAAAACCTAAGTTTCCATTGTTATCTGATGAGCCATACGTGAATGGCTATGGCTGCAGCTTTTGCTTTGAAAAAGATGGAAAGGAAGTAGGGAAGAAAGGGGAAAGAAGGAAGGGAAGGAAAAGGAAAGAAGAGGGGAAGAAGGGAAAGGAAAGAAAGAAAGAAAGGAGAGGCTGTACGTGAGTGGCTGGGAGAGGAAAGAAAAAAAGAAAGAAAGAAAAGAAAAAGGAAGAATAAAGAAAGAAAAGAAAAAGGAAGAAGAAAAGAAAATAAAATAAAAAATAAATAAATAAAAAAATAAAAAAAAGAAAATGGAGGAAGAAAGAAAGGAAATGGAGAGGAAAAGGGGCTGGGGTAGTCGACCCCCTTCTGGGTCCCACCTTAGCAAAATAAAATAATAAAATAAAACAAACAAAAAAATTAAATGAAAAGGTAAAAAAAAAATTCTTTTTTTTTTATAAATTAAAATAGAAAACACAAATGGATGGGCCATCTCAGAGCGGGTCCAAATTCCACTTTTGAAATTCATTTTGACGATTAAAGGGGTAAAATAGTCTTTTCAAAAAATTTCTAGACGAAACGAGCTTTTTTTGGCAGTTTTTTAAACAAGCTCGGATTTTGAAGTTCAATACCTCGTTGCGAAGCAAATCCAGTGTAGAATTTGAAAATTTCATTTTGAAAGAAATCCAGATTGTTTTTCTCGAGAAAATGCTTCCAAATTTATTTTTAGACAAAACAAGCTATTTTTGGCAGTTTTTCAAACGAGCTCGGATTTTGAAGTTCAATACCCTGTTGCGAAGAAAATCCAATGTAGAATTTGAAAATATAATTTTGAAAGAAATCCAGATTATTTTTCTCGAGAAAATGCTTCAAACAAAATGAGCTATTTTGGCAGTTTTTGAAACGAGCTTGGATTTTGAAGTTCAATACCCCGTTGTGAGGCAAATCCATTGTAGAATTTGAAAATGTAATTTTGAAAGAAATCCAGATTGTTTTTCTCAAGAAAATATTTCCAAACGAAACGGGCTATTTTTGGCAGTTTTTGAAATGAGCTCGGATTTTGAAGTTCAATACCCCGTTGAAAAGCAAATCCAATGTAGAATTTAAAAATTTGAGTTTGAAATAAATCCAGATTATTTTTCTTGAAAAAATATTTCAAAATTTAGACTCCCGGGGGTAAAAATGTCAATTTTGGAAACCCGGGGTTTGAAATTGATTTTTGAAAACTTTTAAAACTCAATCTGGATTGAAATTTATAAAACTGGAGTTCTGGACTTCAAAAATGAAATGAAATGAAATGAAATGTGATGAAATGTTATGAAATACTGAGAAATGATATGAAATAATGAGAAATGACATGCAAAATGCAGACCCTGAATGGAGAATTTTAGATGTTAGACCCCGATTGGCAGCTGTACTAGTTTAAAAAGCATTAAAATTGATAAAATTTGCAAAATAGCTCAAGAAATGGTTTTCAGGACTCTACTGGGTCAGAGTGACACTGAAAATTGGGGTTCGAGATGACCTAGGGGTAAAATGGTAATTTTTCTAATGAAAATGGGTAAAATGGTGATTTTCTGAAACTGACTCGGGGTTTGACTCCTACACTGACCCGACAAGGTTGGCACTGCCTGAGGAGGATTGTTTGAGAATGGATGTGGAAAATTTGGGGTGTTTACACCCGCCAGTGGTTATGGGAAAAATGAAAGACAGATTCTGCAAGTTCCACCGAACTGTGGGACATGATACCGAGAATTGTTTCGTTCTCAAAAACATCATACAAGATTATATTGACAAAAATCTATTGGTAGAAGGGGCTGAAGATGAGAAAATTGGAATTCTAAATCAGCCTTTCTTGCAGCACTCAACAGCAATGATATCTGATCATCCCTTTCAGCCACAAGATCATATCCAGCCATGCCCTAGCAGCAATATCAAGGTACAACATCAGGTATTAGTGTTGCATAAGGCTCAGTCCAGTTCTCAAAAGATGGACCTCGTTTCAGCATTCAGTAAGCTGAAAGTTTCGAGAGAGCCCGATGGAGTATCTCCAAAGGTAGCCAAAAGAATGCCGTGGTTACCCAAGAGCTTTGTCAAATCTACTTTGGAAAAAGGGAGAACATCAGAAGAAAAGGTCGATACAGTGCAAAGACCAATCACTGCCCTCTCTAATATCCCTATCCTTGAGTTGGCACGTGCCTCTCCTAAGCATCAGCAAGTCCTGGACGATTTACTGCGAAAAATCAAGGTCAAGCCAGGCACCACACCTGAAGACATGGCTGAGATCATTAATCAGGCCATGACCAATGCTCCCATAACCTTCTCAGATGAGGATCTGCCAAAACCTTACGCATTTCATAACAATGCCCTGTACATTGTAGTGCGAACCCGGGGAATGATTGTACCCCACATGCTTGTAGATGGAGGCAGTAGCCTCAACATTTGTCCTGAAATGACTGCCAAGGCTCTGGGTATAAAAGAAGAAGAGTATACACCGGATCCGATCACAATTTATGGGTTCGATAATCATGGACAGACAGCAAAGGGAAAGATCTTCTTGGAAATATTTATCAACTACTATGTTCATACAGTGCTTTTCCATGTCGTTAACGTATAATCTTCTACTGGGAAGAACATGGATTCATAATGCCAACGCCATACCATCCACTCTGCATCAGTGCATCAAATGGTCTAAAGGTGGCATGATAACTACTGTTTTGGGGGAAGATCCTGAAGAGAGGCTACCTCAACCTATGATCCCTAGGCCAACTTACATTGCTGATATCCCCAGCATTAGGGAAAGTGAAGAGGTTGTTCTCAGTGAAAGCCCTGAAATGCTAAAGTTAGAAACAGCATCAGAGACAAACCACACAGCAGCGATGGTCCAATGGCAAGGACCACATTTCTTTAAGATCGGAGGTCGTCTCGATTACAATACTTTCAAGGACCATCCTCTTTTCCCGCAGTTTGTTAGAACCAAAAAAGGGTTTGACCTGTTACTGAAGCATGATTATCAGCCTTTCAAAGGATTGGGCAAGAACGGAAATGGCCGACTAGAGCCAGTGGTCCCTGATCATCATCCGCGCAGGGCAGGATTGGGATTCATGGGCAAAAGATCTCACAAAAATAATGTCTTCATTAAAGGGATCCATTAAAAAATTTCTACCATCTGTCTTTTCTATTTCATTCATTTGATTTCGACAGTTTGTAGGGACAATGTTCCATTTCAGTTCATTTTAAATGTCTTCATCAATTTTCTCGTCCATCTGGATGTCATCTTTCTCTTATTCCTCTGCAATTTGTCTTCAAAATTCATTGTTCTTATCTTTTTTATTCTCATGCAATTTATGTCATAGTGAATGAACTTTTTCTAAAAGCTATTCCTTTTCAAAACTCCAAGAATGTCTTCTCAACCGATAAAAAGATTAGTCATCAATCCTTCAATCCTATCGAAACCGGCAAAGATACATCGGGTCCGGGCAAGAGCAGAAGACAGTAAGGTCACAAAGCAGTCAGAAGAAATGGCAGAATTTGATTCGTCGCTTCCAGAGTTGCCAGAATTTGCAGCGATTTAGAAACAAAATGAACCATCGACCCTAGTCCAGGATCCGACTGAGGACATCAATATTGGTTCAGAAAATAGTCTGAAATTTCTCAAGATCGGCACCAGCCTAAGTACAAATGAGAAGGAAAGGCTCATCGACTTTCTAAAGCAGTACCAAGAAGTATTCGCATGGACTTATGAAGATATGCCAGGTTTAGATCCTAAATTGGTGAAACATCGACTCGTTCTGAAGCCTGATGCGAAACCTGTTAAGCAGAAGTTAAGAAAAATGGATCCTCGAATCGAGCAACAGGTCAAGGAAGGACTTGAGGACTTGCTTAAAGCAGGATTCATTCGAGCAATAAATTATCCGGACTGGTTGACGAATATCGTTGTAGTTCCCAAGAAAAATGGCAAAGTGCGAATTTGTATTGACTTTCGCGATCTCAATAAAGCTACTTCGAAGGATGACTATCCACTCCCAAATATTGATCTCCTAGTTAATAGCACGACTGGGCATCCCATGTTCTCCTTCATGGACGGATACTCCGGATATAATCAGATCAAGTTGGCCGCCCGTGACCAATCCAAAACATTCTTCACTACGCCATGGGGCACTTTCTGTTATACAGTCATGCCGTTTGGGCTCAAGAATGCTGGGGCAACCTATCAGCGTGCAATGGCTGTCATTTTCCATGATCAGATGCACAAGACTATGGATGCATATGTTGATGACATCCTGGTCAAATCCAAAGAAGAAGAAGATCACATTGAGGCTTTAAGTCAAGTCTTCAAGCGACTCATTCTTTACAAAATGAGACTCAATCCTCAGAAATGTGTCTTCGGGGTTGAATCAGGCAAATTGCTAGGCTTCTTGGTCAGCAAAAAGGGGATAGAAATGGATCCCGCTAAAGCAAAGGCCATCATTGACATGCCACCTCCAACTACTCTTAAGGAATTGCGTAGTCTTCAGGGACGTATGCAATCAATTCGGAGATTCATATCCAACCTTGCCATGAGATGTGAGCCTTTCAATCACCTACTCAGAAAAGGAGTGAAATTTGAATGGGGACCAGAGTGTCAACAATCGTTTGAACGTATCAAGAAATATCTTATTAATTCGCCCGTTCTGAAGCCACCAGAATTGGGAAAGCCTCTTTTGCTATATGTTTCAGTTAACCAAGCCGCTTGTGGTGGATTCTTGGCACAGTATGAGGAAGGCAGTTTGATTGAACATGCCATCTATTATGTAAGCAAGACTTTCATTGACTACGAGAAAAAATATTCTCAGATAGAGAAGACATGCCTAGCACTGGTATGGATGTGTCAGAAGTTGAGACATTACCTATTAGCATCATAAGTCAAGATTCTCTCAAAACTTAATCCTCTCAAGTATATTCTCGAACAACCATTTCTCAATGGACGGATTGCTAAGTGGAAAGTCCTGCTAATGCAGTATGATCTGGGGTATGTTTCTCAGCAATCTATCAAAGGCCAAGCAATTGCGGACCAATTGGCAGATTTTCCTTTGGCAGAAGATGTTAAAGCCGAAGATGATTTCCCCGATGAGCGGATCTGCAATATTCAACAATCCCCAAGATGGAATTTATTCTTCGACGGTTCCAAGAACATGGCCGGCATAGGGATCAGAATCTTGCTGATCACACCAGAGAATAAGATGATCCCCTTTTCTTTGAAACTGGATTTTCAATGTACCCATAATATGGCTGAGTATGAAGCTTTAATACAAGGTATGAGAATTTTGCAAGACTTCAATGTTAAGAGGGTACACGCTTTCGGCGATTCATTGCTCGTCGTCAGCCAAGTCAAAGTTGAATGGCAGGTAAAAGATCAGAAGTTGCTCCCTTACCAAAAGATCGTTTTAGCCCTCATCAACAATTTTGATGAATTTCAACTTTTTTATATCAAAAGAGAGTTTAATCAAATAGCTGACGGTTTGGCCAGCTTAGGCTCCATTATGTCTTTCAGAAATGGAGAATCCTGTCGCTCTTTTGAAATCGGTAGACTTGACCAACCAGCCTTCGTTCTGGTAATGCAAATCAACCAGGCGGAACAGAAAAAGAAGCCTTGGTACCAAGATATTAAAAACTTTATTGAAATTGGTGAGCTTCCACCAGAACTATCAAAGAAGGAGCAAAAAGCAATCCAGCATATGTCCGCCCGTTATTTTATCCTTGTCAATGTTCTTTATCCTCGTGGGTTCAGTTCTGAGTATTCCAGGTGCTTAGACGAAGCAGAAGCCAAAGAAATCTTACGAGAAGCGCATGAAGGTATTTGCGGTGGTCATGTCGGCTACCAAACCCTTGTTAAACAAATCATTCGGGCATGATACTATTGGAAAACCATGCAGCAAGACTGCTATCGTTTTGTGAAGAAGTGCATTCAGTGTCAGATGCACGCACCTTCCATTCATGCGCCAGCCACGTACTTGCAATCAGTCGTGTCTCCATGGCCATTTTCTATGTGGGCCTTCGACGTCGTAGGACCCATCACTTCTTCAGCTTCCAATGGTCATAAATATTTCCTTGTCGCAACAGAGTATTTCACCAAATGGGTTAAAGTCGTCACTCTGCGTACAGTGGAAGGTCGACATGTAGTCTCGTTCATTCATAAGAACATTCTTTGTCGTTTCGGTATACCGCACGACATCGTGTCAGATAATGGTACTCATTTCAAGAATGAGAGAATGAAGATCTTTTGTTCAAAATTCAGAATTTATCATCATTTTTCAGCTCCTTATTATCCACAAGGAAATGGTCAGGCAGAAGCAACCAACAAGAGTTTGATTCGCATCTTGGAAAGAACCGTTGAGACGGGTCGTGATTGGCACGAGAAAATCCATGATGCACTTTGGGCATATCGAACTACCATTCGAACCCCAACCAATGCAACTCCTTTAGAACTTGTTTATGGGACTGAGGTGGTGCTACCTCTTCATGTTCAGAAGCCCGCCCTTAAGTTCACATCTCTTTTAGAGCTACCACTCGATCAGTATCAGCAACAGAGATTGGTACAGTTGGATTTACTCGATGAGAAAAGACTTAAAGCAGCAGAGCACGCTCAGTCTTATCGTCAGAGGATAGCAAGGCAATATGCCAAGTCAGTCATCAAAAGGAGATTCCAAGTTAATGACTTGGTCCTTAGATCAATGGCTCATCTCAAGCATCGTTCACGTGGCAATTGGTCACCAAACTGGGAAGGTCCCTACGTGGTGAAAGAAGCGTTGCCCTGTAATTCATATCGTCTGATTAATGCAGACGGGGTAGAACTATCCGACCCCATTAATGCTCGACATTTGAAGAAATTCTATACCTAGAAAATCTCTATTCTATCTTTTGTATTCTTCAAAAATTCCCTTCAATAAATGATCAATTATTCTTTTATCGAAATATCTCTCTTCCCCAGAATATACTGGAGCATTCTTGTTATAAAGTTGCCTTTTATTCAAAACAACCTGTGTGCAGACAGGATCAAATAAATCTCTCATTTTGCATGCATGTGCATCCATTTACATCATTTTGCATTCATTTGCATTTGCATTTGCATGCATTCATTCGCATTCATATACACCAAATTCATAAGTTTCTCATTCAGGATAAGGGATAAAATCCTGAGACCCCGGCACGTCGTCCGAGCCATCGTCAATTGATAACCTTCTAAAAATCCAGTGCTCGTACTGAAAATCTTTTTAAAATCCGGTGCTCGTACTGGTAATCTTCCAAAATCCAGTGCTCGTACTGGTAATCTTTTAAAACCCAGTGCCCGTACTGGTGACTTTTTTTGAAAATCCAGTGCTCGTACTGACAACCTTTTAAAACCCAGTGCTCGTACTGGCAAACCTTTTAAAATCCAGTGCTCGTACTGGTATTCTTCCCAAATCCGGTGCTCGTGCTGATACTTTTCTAAAATCCTGTTGAAACTCTTTTGGTTTTCTTCCTAGTCAACGTTTCCAAACACAAAACATATTGGTCTAGTTTTCTTTCCTTCAAATGTCTTGAATTGGTCTAGAAGATCTGAGTTCTGACTCAATTTTTCTTCCAAATCCAATTCAGAATTGGTCTAGAAAATTTGAGTTCCGACTCGAATTTTCTTCCAAATCCAATTCATCTAGTTTTCGTTCCTTCAAATGTCTTGAATTTGTCTAGAAGATCCGAGTTCCGACTCGAATTTTCTTCCAAATCCAATTCAGAATTGGTCTAGAAAATCAGAGTTCCAACTCGAATTTTCTTTCAAATCCAATTCGCTTAGCTTTCCTTTAAAAGTTCAAACTTTTACTCAAACTTTTTTGCAAATTTGGCAATCGGTCTAGAAGATCCGAGTTCCGACTCAAATTTTCTTCCAAATCCAATTCAGAATTGGTCTAGAAAATCAGAGTTCCGACTTGAATTTTCTTCCAAATCCAATGCGCTTAGCTTTCCTTTAAAAGTTTGAACTTCTACTCAAACTTTCCTGCAAATTTGGCAATTGGTCTAGAAGATCCGAGTTCTGACTCGAATTCTCTTTCAAAATCCAATCCATCTAGTCTTTCCTTGAAGATTTGAATTCCGATTCAAAGCTTCCGACCGAACCCAGTTTTCCACTGGTCCGGTTAAATCCATTTTTCAAATTGGTTCTTTTATGAAATCCAACATCGTCTTGATTGCTTTACCAAATCTTGTGTTTGTATTGATGATCTTTCAAAATCCAGTGCTCATACTGGTAACCTTTTAAAATTCAGTGCTCGTACTGGTAGTCTTTTAAAATTCAGTGCTCGTACTGGTAATCTTTCAAAATCCAGTACTCGTACTGGTAGTCTTTTAAAAATTCAGTGCTCGTACTGGTATCCTTCAAAAATCCAGGGTTCGTACTGGTAATCCTTTAAAATTCAGTGCTCATACTGGTATTTCTATCAAAGTTCAGTCTTCATACTGGTCGCAACATAAATCTCATATTGGGGTTCAGACTCAATGTTAATCTTCAAACCTGTGAACCAAACAATCTGTATCAGACCCTTGGGTCATTCCATTCTGTTAATCTGACATTCGGGTTGCCGATTTTGTCAGACCTCTAGTCATTCGTGTTATCAAGCAGTTCTTTGAGTTATCAAAATCTATCAAAATCAATCGTCAAGTACTTCTCTTGTGAGGGACCCTTTTTCCAGGGAGAGTTTGAGGGAGCTCGTTTGTTTTCGCATGTCTTTATTGTTCGTTCGTTGAACCCCTTTTTCTAGGGAGAGTTTGAAGGGACTCGTGCTTCACGAACAATTTGCAAAATAATCTTTATTGTCACACAAGGAACCCTTTTTCCAGTGAGAGTTTTGACAGAAGCTCGTCCTCCTTGTAATCTTAAATGTCTTTTGTTAGGCCACCCCCGTCATCGAGGACCCTTTTTCCAGGGAGAGTGTGATGGACTCGCTCCTCTATGATATCCTTTCAATCTTTGTTAGTGGCCCCCTTTCTATAAGAGAAGCCTAGAAATAGGGAGTTTTGACGAAAGCTTAATTTCTCTTCGAAAGTTTGTTTTGCAAACGCCTCCTCTTCAGAGAAGAGAGGAGTATCTTTTTATTACCCGTTCAAATAAGGGTCAAGCCTGAGTCTCTCCTTTGGGGAAAGGAGAGGAGAATCTAGCCACGGATGTGTGATTTAGATCTCAAGTGATTTCTTTCACCAAGGATTCCAAGAATATTTTGCCAATTTGTCATGAAAAATAGTTGTTGATCTCAAAATCTTTATTGCATAAAATTGTACCTCGAAATACCTTCAGTATTACTTCCGAAAGGACAAAGCTTTCGCGAAAAAGGATTCAAAGTTCAAAATCTTTCTATTGGCCAACCAAGAGGATGAAGAATAAATCCGTGATATGGCCAGCAAAGAAAATTCAATGTTGTTGCAAAGCCAGAAGTGATTGATATTGATCGCAGTCAATGGCATATTTTTAAAGATCATTCTTGAAAAATAAGCAGTCGAAATATTCTGGGTGATACAGAAAAATCCACTCAACCTTCATATCTCCTCAATCACTTAAGCTGCAATTAACTATCTGCAAAAGGGATCTCTCAATTGTCGTCAAGATGAAGACGAATCATGCGAGTCGACCCCCCGAGGCCAAAGAAGATTTGAATCATCTCCAAGATGACGGAGTTTGTGACGGATCCTTCCAGAGAAAGTCCAGATCACCGTCGAGATGAAGGCGAGTGTGATGGACCTACCGACAAACCCTAAAAGATATTTAATTTCTGCTATCATCAAGAGATTCCCAACCAATGAGCCAATAATCGTCAATATAATCCCTGAGAGAAAAGAAGGATCAGAACATCTCCAAGATGAAGGAGTTTGTGACGTACCCTTCCAAAAAAAAAAGAAAGAGAGAAAAGTCAGGACATCTCCAAAATGAAGGATGATGTAATTCCCGAAAAATCCAAGAGAGCTCCAATTCTGTGAAAAAAAGTGCAGAAAGATCATCATGAGAAAAGAATCCCAGGATATCAGACTGCTGAATCTATCAAGAATCTTCTTTAATTTTGTGAAATTCTTTTATCAATATCCTTTTACCAATAGCTCTCGCAATATCAATAATATATTCTTTTCTGTCCGTATCAAGGAAATTGATAGCTTCCTTGAGAGAAAGTCAATGGCAATGATATTTGAATTCGAATCTTGATTCTACGAAGTTAAGCCCAGTCGAAGGTAATACTTTAGGTAGGCAAGAGGGAATATTTTTCATATATATGCTTATCATTTTAACTACAATTTTTATCCTATTGGCAATCTTTTCAAGTTATCCTGACATGAAGTGAGAGCTAGATGTCTATTTTGATGTATCCAGGCGTTCTTGTTATCCCTTTTAGGATCGGATGACGGGAGTTGTCCAAGATCCTTCCCTTCTTGTTTTGATCTGAGTGCCTGGGCTCTCAGATTAGCACACTTCCCTGTGCTCCCCACTGTCCCACCATAGGCAGTTCAGGTTAAGGGTTAAACCTGAATTTTTCTACAAAAGGTCATCTGTCTTAAAAGCCATACAGTATCAGCAATGAGACGCCCAAGATCAATCCCTTTTCAAGCTTTAGGGAAACCCCCTTTCTTCCTTTTGCAAACCCTTTCGGATTTGTTGTGCAAAATTCGAAGGTCTCATCATGGTTACTTCATTTGAGGACTCCGTTTATCATCCCCTTTCAGATTAAGGGTCAAGCCTGAACTTCGTTTTTCCACGAGGTATTGTCCCCTTTCAGGTTAAGGGTCAAGCCTGAGCCTCATTTTTCCACGAGGTATTGTCCTCTTTCAGGTTAAGGGTTAAGCCTGAGCCTCATTTTTCCACGAGGTATCGTCCCCTTTCAGGTTAAGGGTTAAGCCTGAGCCTTGTTTTTCCATGAGGTATCGTCCCCTTTCAGGTTGAGGGTTAAGCCTGAGCCTCCTTTTTCCACGAGGTATCGTCCCCTTTCAGGTTAAGGGTTAAGCCTGAACCTCATTTTTCCATGAGGTATCGTCCCCGATCATGTCAAGGGGTAAAACCTGAGCCTCATTCTGATGAGGTATTTCATTTGTCATCCCATCCAAGTTAAGGGCTAAGCCTGAGCCTCATTTTGATGAGGTGAATCTTCTTCTTTATTCTTTATGCTATATCTACCATCATCATTTGAACTAATTCTGTCATACCCAGTCAAATTTATCTAACTGGGGCATTTTTATAGTCTGAATTTGGTGTGATTTTTTTTGTCACTAAGCTCCGCCTCTAACCGGCTTAGCGGCAAAGTGGGGCATCTGTAAACACCCCAAATTTTCCTCCTTATTCGGTATTCATCAATTTCATGTGTCATTGCTTATCATTGCATGAATTCAGCATATCATTTCATTGCATTGCATAGCATTGCATGTCATTACATCTCATTTTCGAGATCCAGCACTCTTGTTTTCAAAATATTTAATCCAGATTTGAGTTTTTAAAACTTTTATTTCAAAATCAATTTTAAAACCTGGGTTTTTAATCAACATTCTGTCGTTTGCCAACCCCCAGGACCTTATATTTTGAAGTATTTTCTCATAAGACAAATCTGGATTCATTTTAAACTCAATTTCAATTGATTTCAATTCTCAGATGAGGCCCATTTAGGTGGTGTCGCTTTTGGATTTATCAAAAATCTCAAAAATTTTAGAGTTCTAGTTGGATCAGTGTGATCATCGCAAAATTTTCCCTCTCGTAATATTCTCTCTCTTCCTTCTCTTTTCCTTTCCAACCTCTTATTTTCCTCCCTTTTTGAAGGGAGAAAAGATAAAAGAACGGAAAGAAAGAGAGAAGAGAAAAGAAAGAAGAGAAGAGAAGAGGAACTCTTTTGCGGGTCTCACTTGACCTTAATTTTGAAAATATTTGAAATAACTCGCCTCCGTTTTAAAACATTTGCGGGAAAACTGGGAGACGGGATCCGCTCGTCGGTACGAGGTTCGACCGTTCCTGGCGCCTTTACCAGGGGTAATCAAACCAAGGGTCGAATTTTATGCCTTTTTGCTTTGCAAAGAATTTATCTAAGTATTTATCCTAAGTTTAAAATGCACAATGAATCATGCTTGTGCAAATGAAAAGATGTATGCTCTTTTGAAAAAATGTTTTGAAGAAATCCCAAGTGAATCTGATAAAATGAAGAAATGTTTTCTAACTTAGAACTTAAGATTAAAGTTCTAAGTTTTTTTTTTAGAATAATCAGGAGCTTGGGAAAATAAATCTGGCATTTGGAAATTGATCTTGAAGTCTTGTAATAAAAAGGGAATGAAGGAAATTTTCAAAGTCATAAATGGACTTTGAATTTAGAAGTTTGAACTTGGATGAATATCTGGAACAGAATTGAATTCCACTTTTGAAGTTTAGAAGGGAATGTGGGAAATCTAAAGGAATTGAAAAATGGGATTTGTAAAAGTTGGATTTTCAAGATGAAATCCGAATCCAAGTTCTGGATAGAGTTTTGAATTGATTTTTAGGATTCGAAATAGGGACTTGGTTTGAATGAAATGGAATTGGCTTTAAGAATTGAATTTAAATGGAATTTTGGATTTGGAATTTTGAAGGGAATTGGATTTAAGATTTGGAATACGAGATGGTATTTGGATCTGAAATCTGAGATCCAAAATAAGGTTGGACTTTGGATTCTAAGATGGAATTGGATCTGAAATCTGAGATCCAAAATAGAATTGAGTTCTGGATCCTAGAATGGATTTGGATCTGAAGTCTGAGATCCAATGTAGGATTGGATTCTAGATCCTAAGAATTGGATTTTGGATCTGAATCTGAGACCCAAAGTAGGGTTGGATTCTGGATCCTAAGAATTGGAATTTGAATCTGAATCTGAGATCCAATGGTAGAATTGTATTCTGGATCCTAAGAGTTGGATTTTGGATCTGAATCTGAGACCCAAAGTAGGGTTGGATTCTGGATCCTAAGAATTGGATGTTGGATCTGAATCTGAGATCCAAAGCAGAGTTGGATTCTGGATCCTAAAAATTGGATGTTGGATCTGAATCTGAGATCTAAAGCAGAGTTGGATTCTGGATCCTAAAAATTGGATGTAGGATCTAAATCTGAGATCCAATGGAATGAGGATCTGGATCCTAAAAAAAAATTGGACCTATGATTGGAGATCCAAAGTGGAATAAGGATTTGGATCCTAAATGGAATTTGGATCTGTAATTGGAGATCCAAAGTAGAATGGAGTTTATACTTGGAAATCTGGATCCAAGTTTGAGACTAGGATTTGATTTTGGATTTGAGTTTTGAGAAGTCCAAAATAGGACTTTTAAAGATGATCTGGGGTTTTGAAGATCCAGATTTGAACTTGAGAAGGTTTGAGATTCAAAGTCAATCTCAACTTTGATTTAAAACTTTGAAGAAAAACTGGGTTTAGAATCAGAAGATGACTTTAGAAACTTAAAAGTTAAATTGAACTTTGAAATTGAGTTTTGAATTTTGAGTTTGGAAATTTGAAGTTTGAATATGAAATAATTTTGAAATTTCAAAGTCAAATTGGACTTTGAAATTGAGATAGGTTTGGAAAATAGAAAAGATATTCAAAATCACTTGGGTTTTTGAAAGAATTTTGAAAAATATGATGCAATCCTTCCCTATATGATGAATGAATCTGAATAAGTTTGAAATTGGACTTTGAAAAGCTATTTCATTCTTTAAATGAATTAAAATAAGATTGAAAATATAATACATCCTTGACTATGTTCATTGAATGTATTATATGATAATCTATATTTAAATTCAAAAGAAGAATAAAATACATTTTTAGTGCTTTTATAGAATTTAAAATGAAATCAACCCTCAATATACCCTGACTATGGCCATTGGTATATATCTTGAGTTAATCCTAAGTTAAATTATGATAAAAGAAAAAAAAATATTTTGAGAAAATGTGATGGATTTTGAAAGTGGATCCAGTGTGGATCCAATGTTATTTCGTAAAAGATAAGAATTCTAAGTTTTGTTCACACCCCGACTATGGCCGTTGATGTAAATCATCAACTTAGAATTAACTTACCTCTTACGAAATGGTGCACGTGCCATTCGTGTTTCACCATTGTGGGGATTTTGAGAAATAAAGGAAAAATGCATGGGATAAACAATTCATGGTATTCTATAATGCTCATTCACTCTATCTGAAGCATGAAATGTAAATTCTCATTCAGTTCTGACTTATTACAACAGATAAAATTGAATATACAACTCCCAGTAATGATACTTTTCATATATTCCCTGCAAAACACTCTAGTTAGTAGGAAAGCAAAAATGGAATGTCACATCGATTTCGCAGATACAAATAATGAGATGTTCACATGCCATGGTATTTATGATGAAAAGATGAAAAATGGCATATACATACATATATATTTATGCATATATATATGTATATCCATATAGATAGGTACGTATATATGTACATATGTATATATTATGTAGGGCATATGCAATGGCTTATGAAATGTGAGATGTGGTAAGGGACTCTAGCAATGAATGATAAAGTGGGTAATGTAAAGTTGGTTATGAAGGTATGGACTGTAGCAATGAATATAATGTTACAGGGTGGCTGGTGACAACACAATGAAATATGTTGGAGGTGGTCAGCACCTTGGTGGGTGTTTAAACAGAACCACAAGAGTACCTATGTACTGCTATGAATCTCAAAAGGGTGAGACACAGCAGTGCATCGGCACTGCTGTGAACATGTGAGAAGCTGATTTGGCATCATTGTTGTAGGCATGTTGCAGAGGCCACAGCAGTGCCAAGGACTGTTGTAGGTACTGGATGAGACATCACAGCAGTGCAGGGGCCCTGTGGTGAGTCTAAAAAAAAAAAGCATACAGCAGTGCCAAGCACTGCTGTGAGTCGGGATTTCATGCTAACTGAGGTAGTGGAAAATTTTCAGGCAATGAAAGAGTAACTGTGGCAGGTGGATCATGCAATATAAAGTGCAGTGATATATTCAAATGGATGATGGAGCCGTGAAAGGTATGATAGAATGTGCAGGTGGTTCAATGATGCACATATGAATGAGAAAATGTAAACAATAGGTAAACTGCAAAACAGGAAATAAAAGGGCGAAATAAGAAATACAGATGCAAAGCAATATTTGAAGCCCAGGATGAGTTTCATGCAGAAACTCAAACAACTTATTCACAATAATAATAAAAAAAAAAAATTCGGTGAGTCCTCAAAAACTTGGGGTACTGTCCAATGTTGCTAACATTTACAACTTTATTACCTTTCTCTTTTGTGAGTTTACACAGATTCAACAAATCATGAACAACCAGGAGCCCATTTTTTTCTGCTCCTCCACCATAGATCCAGATATTAATTCAACAGCACAACAAAGAGTGTTCAAATTGTTCCAAGTCCATTCCTCTCTATTTAACTGTTTGCTTAGCTTCTTCAGCATCTGCTGCTCAGGGAATTACTTGGGATGGATGGAATGTGGTAGAATGTGTTGTGAGAGTGGTAGCGAATGTGGACAGTGCTACAGGTGCGGCAGGTGAGTGTTGCAGTGAAGGGCATATCAGTGGGGTTTAACATGAAAGGATGTAGGGAACAATACAGGTAAAGTGAAAAATATGCAGAAAAATATGCTTTATGCGATATGCTAGAAACCACAACAATCTCTTTTGCTATTGTGCACAGAAAATCACAGGAGTTACCTGGTCTCCTGACGAGCATCATGTGATGGATAGAATTATTGCAAGGACCAGTGCTAGTACTAATACTGGTGTTGTTGTAATAGCAGCTGCATTACTGGACAGGATAGAAGCCAACCTTTGGGGTTTGACTTCAGTTCGCTAGAGGTCGACCTCACCAATGGTTTCAAGATAAGAATGGTCATGTAAACTTAATGACCAGACCCAACAATGCAATTTATGCAAGACAGGAACTATGCAGATGCCTAAAAAAAAAATGATGCTTATGGAGATATAGACATATATCTAAAGTGTTAACTTGTAATGAGGCAATGCTAACATCTAACAGCAACCAAAGAGTGTGAATCAACAAAAGGGTTATGCTGATGATGCTAAGGTTCAGATCCTTAAACTTATATTTAGGCGATGGACCTACTGAGTAAGGTATGTAAGTAGATAAGATGGTGCGTGCTGTAAGTGATAGGCACAAATATCTGTATATTATGAGACAACAGGAGATGTAGAACATGAATGAGCAAAATAAACTTTACCTGAAGCCTCTATTTAAGACCAGAACAAGCATACACACAATTGATTTAACCACCCAAAGCCTACATTGGGTTAAGTTATCAGACAACCTTTCCTCAGATGGAGCCCATCATCCCACAAACTAGAAATTTTCCTTTTGAAGAGATTTTTTTAGCAACACGATTGAGCAGGAAATCTGGAATATAGGGGAAGTAATTGCATTAAACGACTTAACATCATCAAGCTGAAAATTACGTGGAGGGATTGATATGAACTGTAATAGCGCAGCTGAAACATAGAACAAAACTAATCATATTACAGCAATCAAGCTTAATGAATCATCAAAAATGAAAGCGGAAAGATGAAAAATCAACCAAAACCAGAGTTCGAATAGCTATATATGTTCGAACCATAAACTGATTATTCACAGGAAACTGGGAATCAGATGGACAGGACAAAAAAAAAAAAAGCAAAGGAAATCGGAGTAACGCAGAGCATGATTCAAATAGACTACGAATGACCATTGAACTTACACAACATGAACAAATGTCTATATAGACTAAAAAAAAATTTATCGGAACAAGATTGTTCCCCTTGCTATAGCACATGGATGGGTTGGTGTTGCACAGGCAACCCAACGCCATCCCCGGGACCAAAATGAAATCAAAAGAAATTAAATAGAAAACAACAAAGAATGCAAGATTTACCAAAGTGTTGCAGGGATTCTGGATGAAGGAGATATTTGGAGGGGACAACCAGGGCAATCCGGAGGAAGGCTGAAATTCTGATGCGATACTCCAAAGCGGAAGGTGGGCGATCTCTTGCAGAGGAAATGATTCAGAAGAGAGTTTATTCCGTAATGTTTCGCAGAGGATGCTCGAAATGAAGGAATGGATGTCGAAAATGTCCAGAAAACTGGATGAGTGTCACAGGTGATGGTTGCTTCTCTGATATTGGCAATGGATTCTTCAGAAAAACCTTGTCAATGGGATGGAAAATGCTGATAAGGGATGAAATTGATGGATTGTGAGGGATCTTGGTAGTGGAAGCTTGGTTACGACGATGCTGATGGATCGGTGCTTGCCAGAAATGTATGCCTCAGAAAATTAGGAGATGATCGATGTCCTTCGAGAAGCGATGGATGCCTCCTTTTAAAGGAGCAGTGGAAGGTTCGAGTGGAGAACTCGTTGGAGATGGAAGGTGGAGGAACCGGCAGACTGTTGGAAGATCAACGATGGAGAGAAGGGGTGAGAGACGCGGGAAGAGTTTGTTGTGAAATTTTCTCTTTTTCCAAAAGAAGACTCCCTTTAGGAATTTTTTTGTAAAAATGGTTGAAAGAGGAGGTTTTTTTAGAAAAATCAACTTAAACTAAATTTTTTTTTTTGGTTTTTGTGTTTGTTTTCCATTTTTTGTATTTTTGGAATAAGAATCTTAAAGTTTTACGAGAAATCAAAGGTTAAAACTAATTTTTTTGGTGTTTTTTGTAAAACATTTACAAAAGAGAATTTTTTTTTTGAGAGTTTAAAAGCCATTTTGAGAAAATTTCTTCAGAAATGGGTTTTGATCCGGTTTTTTGAGGAAATATGGATTCAAAGTCCTGGATTCGGATCCGAAATTAACCTTAAATATACCAATATGGAATATAGTTCAGACAATCTGAAGAATGAGCTTTGAAACTGCTTTGATTTTCTCAGAAAACGGGGTTAGGGGCAAAAGAGTCATTTTTACAAAACTTTGAAAAATTTGGGGTGTTCACAGATGCCCCTCTTTGCTACTAAGCCGGTTGAAAGCCGAGCTTAGTGGCAAAGACAACACTCTAAATTTTGAAAAATGCCCCAGTCAGCAAATCTGAACTGGGTGTGGAAAAATTATTTTGAAAATATGATTATTTTTTTTTTTAGGCTTAGAACCTTATCCTGAATGGTTTTAAGGAAACGAAATCCTCAAAATGATATCATTGAGTAGAAAATGAGGAAATCGTGATGGGACTTTAGATGGAAATTCTGAAATGGTGGGAAATGAAAATTTTGATCAGGTCTCATGGGTGAGACGAGATACTCTTTTTGGAATGATTCAGGTTTAGCCCTTAACCTGGATGGGGCGAAGATATATCAAGATGAATTTGAATTAAGGAAAGGGATACACGGGGACCTTGATGGGACATTTTGGAAAATGCTTTGTGAAATGAAGTCCGAGTATGATCCTTTCTTTGGATGAATGTATGAAGTGTGGGTTCCCTGATGGGAGGAGCTATGATGGGACTGGAAGAAATCATCTCATCCAAACGAGGGATCTCGTTGGAACGAGACTCAGGTTTAACCCAAACCTGCAAGGAAGATACCTCGCAAAGCGAGGTCCCGGGTTAACTCTTAACCTGGACAGGAAATCTACCATATGGGTTTCTCAAATGGAGAAACCATAATGGGACCTTCGGAACTTGGACAAACAAAATCCGAAAGGGATTTGCGAAAGGAGAAATATAGGGTTCTTAAAGCTTGGAAAAAGGAATGATTTTGGGTGTCTCATTTGCTGAGACTGAAATAGCTTTTTGAAATCAAATGGCCTCTCGCAGAAAATTCAGGTTTTGACCCTTAACCTGAGTGGGAACACCATACGGAATCCTTGACTGAAGAAACCGTGATGGGACAGGAAGAGATACTTCAACTGGATGAGGCAACTCTTCTGGAAGATATAAACAACGCTAGGTTGCATCAGAATAGATATCAGATGTTTATTTCACTTTTGGAATAGCTAGAAAATTTTGCCAATAAGATAAAAATCAGGGTAGATTCAAATGCTTCTAAATGTGCACGTGTGTGCAAAAGATATTCTCTCTTTTACCTAGAGTATTTCCTCCAACGAGGTTTAACTCCTCAGTTCTAAGAGTTAAATTCAAAATTTTAGCACTGATGATTTTCTTCAAGGAAGCTATCCATTTCCCTGATATGAGAATATAAGAAATATTCTTAACTTCATAAAAGCAAGAAATGAAGAGATATTGATAAAAGAATTTTGCATGAGAGAAGATGACTTCTGGCAACTTTGGCAGTTTGATATCTGGGTGTTTTCTCTACGATGATCTTTTTGCACTCTCTTTGAGTCATTGGCCTTTCTTGGTTTTTCACATCATCCTTCATTTGGATGTCCTGACTTTTTTTTTCTCTTTTTCAGGGAAGGGTACGTCACAAACTCCTTCATCTCGGAGTTGCTCCGATCCTTCTTTCTCTCAAGGATCATATATGATTTTGTCTCAAAAAAGGTCTTTAGATGATAGCTGGAATCAAATATCTTTTAGGGTTTGTCGGTAGGTTCGTCGCATCTGCCTTCATCTCGACAGTGATCCGAACTTTCCCTGGAAGGATCTGTCACAAGCTCCGTCATCTTGGAGATGTTTCAAATCTTCTTTGGCCCCGGGGATCTACTCGCTTAGTTCGTCTTCATCTTGACGACAATCGAGAGATCTCTTTTGCGGATATTTGATTGAAGCTTTAAATGAATAAATGAGGAGATATGGATTGAGTGGATTCTTTTTATGGCTCAAGATATTTCCACTGCCTGATTGACAGAAAGTCATTTTAAAACATGCGTCATAGCCAAGATCAATATCAATTCGCTTCTGGCTTTTCGACATCATTGAAGATTTCTTTTATTGATCATATCGAGGATATTTCTTACATCCTTTTGGTTGATCAACAGGAAAAGATTTGAATTTTACCTCTTTTTCGCAAAGAGTTTCACCTTTTTGGAAGGAAATACAGGAGGTAATCTGAGGAAATTCTCTTTACACAGTAAGAATATTTAGAATCAACAAATGCTTTTTAGCAAATTGGCAAAGTTTTCACGAATTCTTTGTGAAATAATCACTCAATATAGATTCTGATGAGAACTTGAGTTGTATCTTCGATTTTGGAAATACATGACCAGCAAAAGCTGGGACTTTTGGGAATACATGACCAGCGAAAGCTGGAACCTTGGAAATACGTGACCAGCGGAAGCTGGAACCTTTTCGAGATACATGACCAGCGAAAGCTGGAACCTTTTGGAATATGTGACAAATAGATGTTGAGATCTTTTTGAAATACCTGTCCAGCGAAAGCTGGAACCTTTTGAAATACGTGACCAGCGAGAAGCTGGAACCTTTTGAAATACGTGACCAGCGAGAAGCTGAAACCTTTTGAAATACTTGACCAGTAAAATTGGAACATTTAAAATACATGACCAACAATAATGCTGGAACATTCTGGAAATACATGACCGACGAGTGTCGGGTCTTTTGGGAAATACGCGAATGGTTATGAAAAACTGGGTTTTAATAAAAAGATTGAGAATGATCGAAATTGGGAGATTATAACCCGAGGGTTGAGAAAATAGTGAATTTTTGAAAAATAGAGGTTGGAGAATTGATAATCTTGAGAGATTTGAAGATTAGGAAATGACATGTTTGAGAGATTGAAACCCGAAGGTTTTGGAAATGATAGAATGGGGGAATCGCACCCTGAGGGTTTGTTTTATGGAAAAGAGGTTGATTTGGGAGCTCAAAAATTGTGAGCTGAGACTTTTTGAAATATATGACCAGCGAGAGTTGGGTCTTTTGAAAATACACGACCAAAAGCTGAGTTCTTTTTTGGGAATACATGACCAGCAAAGCTGGAACGTTTGAAATGCGTGACCAGCGAAAAGCTGGAACGTTTGAAATTCCTGACCAGTAAAAAGCTGGAACATTTGAAATACATGACCAACGAGTGTTGAATCTTTTTTGGAAATACCTGACCAGCGAAAGCTGGAACGTTTGAAATACATGACCAGCAAAATGCTGGAACGTTTGAAATACATGCCCAACGAGTGTTGGATCTTTTGAAATATCTGACCAGCAAACGCTGGGACGTTTGAAATACCTGACCAGCGAGAAGCTGGAACGTTTGAAATACATAACCAACGAGTGTTGGGTCTGACCAGCAAAAAGCTGGAACGTTTGAAATACCTGACCAGCGAGAAGCTGGAACGTTTGAAATACATGCCCAACAAGTGTTGGATCTTTTGAAATACATGACCAGCAAAAGCTGGGACGTTTGAAATACCTGACCAGCGAGAAGCTGGAACGTTTAAAATACATTACCAACGAGTGTTGGATCCTTTGGAAATACCTGACCAGCAAAAGCTGGAACGTTTGAAATACCTGACCAGCAAGAAGCTGGAACATTTGAAATATATGCCCAACGAGTGTTGGATCCTTTGAAATACCTGACCAGCAAAAGCTGGGACATTTGAAATATTTGACCAGCGAGAAGCTGGAACGTTTGAAATACATGACCAACGAGTGTTGGATCTTTTCGGAAATACCTGACCAGTGAAAGTTGGGACGTTTGAAATACCTGACCAGTAAAACTGGGACGTTTGAAATACATCAGCTTTTGGGAGATTTTAAATCAGAACTCGAATTTTGTAGAAGAAAAGATTTTGATCAAAAGATTGAATGTAGAAAGTTATTGGTGCAAGGATCGGATCCTCCAAATGAGCTCAATATATAATTGAAGATTTTGGGAAATACCCTAGTGCGAGGACCGGGTTGTAAAAGATGAGCTAAAACAAAACGAAATTTTCAGAGAATAAAGATTCTTTGGTAAAATTTAATGGACCATCATAGTTTAATTGCATGTGGTCGACTTTCAGGATTTTATCCCCTTGTCCTGAACGGGGGAGGGGAATAATAAAAAGAATACCTCATTGACAGGAGGCATCAGGTTTATCCCTTAACCTGAAAGGGTATATTTTAAAGATAAAGGTATATGAAAATTTTAGTAAGATTGACGAAAAATTTGTTTAAAACTTGACATAAGTGAGTAATAGCTTGAAGAACATTTGTTCAAACCAAAAAGTAAATCAAATAAGATCAAAATGAGAATTAACAAAATTCGAGAAAAAGAGCTTTTGTCTAATCCTGCCTGCATATGATGAAAGAAGATTATCATGGATTAAAATAAAATGCCCCAGTATCATAGAGAGGAATGTAAGAATAGAAGATCACTATTTTATTGAAATGGCTCTTTTGAGGAGTACAGAGGCTTTAGAATGAACATTTCAGGTGAAAAACTTCTTCAAATGCAGAGCATTGATGGGATCTGACATTTCCACTCCATCTGCATTGATTAGACGATATGAATTGCGAGAAAGTGCTTCCTTAATCACATAAGGGCCTTCCCAATTGGGTGACCACTTGCCCCGTGGTCGATGCTTGAGATGAGTCGTTGATCTGAGTACCAAATCATTAACTCGAAATTTTCTCTCAATGACAGACTTGGCATAATGTCGAGCTATCCTCTGCCGATAAGCTTGAGCGTGCTCTGCTGCCTTGAGTCTTTTTTCATCCAGTAAATCTAGCTGCACCAATCTCTGCTGCTGATACTGATCAAGTGGCAATTCTATGAGAGAAGCGAATTTGAGAGCGGGCTTTTGGACATGGAGAGGCAATACTACTTCAGTTCCGTAAACAAGTTTTGAAGGAGTGGCATTAGTCAGAGTTCGAATGGTGGTCCGATATGCCCAAAGTGCGTCATAAATTTTCTCACGCCAATCTCGACCTATCTTCACAGTCCTTTCCAAAATACGGATCAAAATTTTATTGGTGGCCTCTGCTTGGCCATTCCCTTGAGGATAATAAGGAGTTGAGAAATGATGGGAAATTCTGAATTTAGAAGAGAAGGTTTTCATTCTCTCATTTTTGAAATGGGTTCCATTGTCTGAGACAATATCATGTGGTATGCCGAAGCGGCAAAGGATGTTTTTATGAATGAAAGAAACCACATGGCGGCCTTCTACTGTGCGTAGAGTAACAGCTTCAACCCATTTCGTGAAATATTTTGTTGCAGCCAAAAAGTATTTGTGGCCGTTGGAAACAGAAGGAGTAATCTGGCCGACAACATCAAAAGCCCACATGGAAAATGGCCAAGGGGAAACAACTGATTGTAGATATGCGGCCGGAGCACGAATATAAGGTGCGTGCAATTGGCACTTGACACACTTCTTCACAAATCTATGACAGTCCTGCTGTATGGTATTCCAATAATACCCTGCTCGAACAATCTGTTTGACGAGAGTTTGATAGCCGATATGGCCACCACAAATCCCTTCATGTGCCTCTTGGATAACTTCCATAGCTTCTTCTTTGTCTAAGCACCTTGAATACTCAGAACTGAACCCACGGCGGTAGAGGACATTGGCAAGAATGAAATATCTGGTAGACATGCGTTGAATCGCACGTTGCTCCCTTTTTGGCATTTCTAGCGGAAATTCACCAGTCTCAATAAAATTTTTGATGTTTTGGTACCAAGGCTTCTCCTTCTGATTGACCTGGTTTACTTGCATATTTGAATCAAACGCGGGGTTCTCAAGTCTGCCAACTTCAAAAGAACGACATGATTCACCACTTTTGAAGGACAGAATGGAGCCCAAACTGGCTAAACCATCGGCTATTTGATTATGCTCTCTTCTGATATGACTGAGCTGAAATTCTTCGAAGCTGTCCACAAGAGCGAGGACGATCTTCTGATACGAAATCAACTTGGAATCTTTCACTTGCCATTCAGTGTTAACTTGACTGACAACAAGTAGTGAATCGCCAAAGGCATGTACTCTCTTGATATTGAAACTTTGCAGAATTTTGAGGCCTTGTATTAAAGCTTCATACTCGGCCATATTATGAGTGCATTGGAAACCAAGCTTGAGAGAATAAGGGATCATTTCTTTTTCTAGAGTGATCAACAGGACTCCAATCCCGATGCCAGACATATTTTTAGAGCCATCGAAGAACATATTCCAAACTGGGGGCTGTTGGATATTATAGATGTGCTAATCAGGAAAATCATCCTCTGCTTTAATTTCTTCAGTCAGAGGGAAGTCTGCCAACTGATCTGCGATTGCTTGGCCCTTAATCGACTTTTGAGAGACATACTCTAAGTCATATTGCATTAGAAGGACTTGTCACTTCGCAATTCATCCAGTGAGAAATGGTTGTTCCAAAATGTATCTGAGAGGATTGAGTTTCAATAGAAACTTGATTTCAGAAGCCAATAGGTAATGTCTCAACTTCTGGCACATCCAAACCAGAGCTAGACAAGTTTTCTTCATCTGAGAATACTTCTTTTCATAATCAATGAATGTTTTGCTCACGTAGTAGATGGTGTGCTCTATCAGGCTGCCTTCTTCATACTGAGCGAGGAATCCACCACAGGCATTCTGATTGACTGAAATATATAGCAAGAGAGGCTTTCCCAGCTTAGGCGGCTTCAAAACTGGTGGATTAAGGAGATACTGCTTAATGCGCTCGAACGAGAGCTGACATTCTGATCCCCATTCAAATTTAACTCCTTTTCTTAGCAAATGGTTAAAAGGCTCACATCTCATAGCCAAATTGGAGATGAACCTGCGAATAGACTGAATACGCCCTTGGAGGCTTCGCAGTTCTCTCAGATTAGTTGGAGGCGGCATGTCAATAATGGCTTTTGCTTTAGCCGGATCTACCTCGATCCCTTTCTTGCTGATGATGAAGCCGAGCAGTTTGCCGGACTCCACTCCAAAAACACATTTCTGAGGGTTAAGTCTTAATTTGTAAAGAATAAGTCTTTCAAAAACTTGACTAAGAGCATCAAGGTGATCCTCTTCTTCTTTAGACTTAACCAAAATGTCGTCCACATATGCATCCATATTCTTATGCATTTGATTGTGGAAAATGATGGTCATTGCCCTCTGATAGGTTGCCCCGGCATTCTTGAGCCCAAATGGCATCACTGTATAGCAAAAGGTTCCCCACGGGGTAGTAAACGAAGTCTTCGACTGATCACGAACGGCCAACTTAATCTGATTATAACCTGAATATCCGTCCATGAAAGAAAACATGGCATGACCTGCTGTGCTATCGATCAACAGGTCAATATTGGGAAGCGGATAATCATCTTTCGGGGTGGCTTTATTTAAATCCCTGAAATCAATGCAAATCCGAACTTTCCCGTTCTTTTTAGGGACTGCCACGATATTTGCCAACCAATCTGGGTAATCAATGGCCCGGATAAAGCCTGCTTTTAGCAAATCTTCAAGTCCTTCCTTGACTTGTTGCTCAATTCGACGGTCTAACTTCCTCAGTTTCTGCTTGATTGGTCTGGCTTCTGGTTTCAACTTGAGTCGATGCTCAACCAGCTTGATATCCAATCCTAGCATATCTTCGTAAGTCCAGGCGAATACTTCTTGATGCTTTTTGAGGAATTGGATGAGTCTAGCTTTCTCAATTTCACTTAGACTTGACCCGATTTTGAGAATTTTCGGATCATCTTCCGATCCAATGTTGACATCCTCAGTTGGATCTTGCACCAAAGATGAGGGTTCATCCTGCTTCTGAATGTGAGCAAATTCTGGCAATTCTTGAATGGTGGAATCAAATTCAGTTGGTTCTTCAGTCTGCTCTGTTGCCTGACTGACCTCTGCTCTGTCTTTCATCTCAGGGAACCTTGCCAATTTTAGATATTTGGGATTGATAATGAATCTTGTCATTGATTCAGGAGTTAATGGTCCTGAAAATGCAAGAAAGGTTTTATTTAAGAGAAAGTACGAGCCAAATCAATTTTTTTTTGTATAAGTAAAGAACAATGACATAGACAAAATATAAGAAGAAATGATAGATGCTCAAAATGTGAAGAGAAAGTTGATCTTTCATTGATTGGAAATGAAGTATTTACAAGACATTGACAAAAGATGGGATCATGTTGTCCCTACAAGATTTAACAAAAGATAAGAAAAGAAAGCAGGAAAACTAAGGCATCATCTCTTCATTGGCTTCCTTTGACAAAAACTGTCCTTTTGCTGGAATCTTGGCCGGTGAACCCCAACCCTGAATTGTCTGAATGCCGAACTGGAATAATGGGCTCTATCATGCCATCTTCATCTTTCCCCATGCCTCGGAATGGCTGGTATCCATGTTTTATCAGCAGATCAAATCCCTTTCTTGCTTTAGAAAACTGAGGAAATAAGGGATGATCTTTGAAGGAGGTGTAATTAATGCGTCCTCCTAGCTTGAAGAAACAAGGTCCCTGCCATTGGACCGTGGCTGCAACGTTTTCCTCCTCCATGACATCTTTTAATTTCAGCATCTCTAGGCTATCACTGAGATTAATTTCATCCGCTTCCCGGATGCTGGGAATATCTGTCGTGAATGTTGGACGGGGAATCATAGGCTGTGGCAGCCTTTCTTCGGGGTCTTCGCCCAAAACGGTAGTAATCATTCCGCCCTTGGACCACTTTATGCACTGGTGGAGAGTTGATGGAACTGCATTGGCGTTGTGGATCCATGTTCGTCCTAACAACAAATTGTAAGTTGGCGGCACATTGACAACATGGAATAGCACTGTGTGTACTGAGTAGTTGATGAAGATTTCTAGGAAGATCTTGCCCTTGGCAGTCTACCCGTGATTGTCAAAGCCGTAGATGGTGATGGGATCAGGCACGTATTCTTCTTCCTTCAATCCCAAGGCTTTCGCTGTCATTTTCGGGCAAATATTCAAGCTGCTGCCCCCATCAACAAGAACATGTGGGACAGTCATGCCCCCTGGTCCTGACCACAATGTACAGCGCATTGTTGTGGAATGAATGAGGCTTTGGTAGGTCCTCATCTGAGAAAGTAATAGGCGCATTTGTCATCGCCTGGTTTACAATCTGTGCCATGTCTTCGGGTGTGGTACCCGGCTTCACCTTGATCTTTCTTAATAGATCATCCAACTTTTCCTGATGCTTGGGAGAATCATGCGTTAATTCGAAAATGAAAATGTTGGAAAGCGCCGTAATTGGTTTTTGGAAATCATCAGCCTGTTCCTCTGCTGCTTTAGAGGTTTCTGCCTTCTCTGCGCAGGCTTCTTTCTTAAGAAAGCTCTTTGGGAAGATTGAAATTTTTTCATCCTTGACTGGTATGCTTACTTGGTCAAGAAGTGAGAAGATATCCATTTTCTGAGACATAGGCTGATCCTGATGTAGAACCATTACCTGATGCTGGAGTTTTAGCTCTTCACTAGAGCATGGGTGGATACGACTCTGTGGGAGGAAAGAGTGCTCCGAGATGGTTGATGCTGAATGCTTCGGGAATGGAGCAGACAATATTTTCATTTTGCCTTCCTCTTCATCTTCTACGAGGATGCTTTTGTCGATACAGTCTTGGACCAAATGCTTCAAGACGAAGCAATGTTCTGTATCATGCCCCATGGCTCTATGGAATTTGCAGTATTGTTCTCTGTACTTACCCATGAAGACTGGGGGATCTGCAATTTTGGGCAACTTCACCATCCCGTGCGACAGCAGGTATTCCAGCACTTTCTCCAGAGGCTGGTCCAAAGGAGTGAATTTCCTATCCTTACTCCAATTGATGTGTTTTGGTTTTTCTTGAAAGTCCCTTTTTTGTTGAGGACCGGTTGGGAGAGATTTGTCATTGATCTTGAAGAATTTGCCCTTTCTTCCCCTGTTCTGCTCAGGTTTCGACCCGCTGCCACTGTCATTCCTGTTGCTGCTGCCCTGATGGTCTTCGGGGATATCAGCTGACTAGGTAAAATGGGCCTTCTTCTTCGGGTCCAAGATGTTTTTTGCTGAAGAGACACCTTCGTACATCCCATTTTCTACCCCCATTTCGAGCCATTCGGCTCGCTCGGTTAATTCGATGAAGGATTTGGAGGGATATGGGAAGAGGAGGCTTTTCAGAGGCTGACAGAAATTGTTGAGGATGACCTGAAGGGCATGTTCCTCAGAAATGGGATTCCTCATCTTATTGCAAATACTTCTCCACTTATGGATGAAATCCCTGGCCTTTTCATTGGGCTCTTGCTTCAAGTTGCACAAGTGGTTCAGAGTAGGCAGAGCCTCCGTGTTGAACAGGAAGCGTTCAACAAACATATTAACAACTTTATCAAAATCCCTCAATTCGATGGGATTGACATGTTCAGCGTACCACTTGGCCGCTATCTCGTCCAAGCTGCGGGGAAAACAGAGAAAAAGGGCGCGGTTATCCTCACTGAACCGGGCACATTCTGCGAAGAACATTGCCAAATGGGCTTTTGGATCGCCGGTTCCGTCGAACTTAATGAACTTCCGGGGGAGGTTCTCTAGATCCTTGTCCCCTTCTAAACCGAGATAGAAGTCCTGTCTGGTGTACGACCTCTTTTCTTTGTCACGGATTTGCAGGTCCTTGACTATCTTGGTTAAAGCTTGAATTGAGTCCTCTGCGGGGGCCCCATACTTGGGCTTGTTCACTGACACTGGTTCTTCTACTGGTCTTTTGGACTGCCGCAGGTGCTTCAGAATGTAGATCAGTTGCTCTTCTTCTTCAGAGACTTCTTCTGCTGACCCAGAATCCTCAGAAGTGCTGTCACGCTGCTTCTTCTGCTTGCTGATCTTGACGGGCTTCTTCAAGGGTTTTTTCTTTGCTTTGCTCTTAGAAGCTGCCTTCTTGGGAGCAGCTTTGGCTTGCTCAGCCATCATCTTAGTCATCATTTTTTGGAAGATCCGATACATGGCCGGATCAACGTCGCTTTCATCTCCGGAGTTATTCTTCTTAGACAATCTAGGAGAATTCATCTCCTCTGACTCACTGTCACTGTGCTGTTGAGCAGCCCTTTTGTCAGCCCTTGTCTGGACCATTTTTCAGATGCCTAAGCTTCCTGCAGAATATGGGAATGATTAGAGTATGGAGAAGCCCTTTTGAAAATCACAATTTCTTTGAGAAAAAACAAGAAATGAGGGGATTTGGTAGACAATTTCAAGAGATTATCCCATTACCCGGGATTGGGTCATCACACGATTTGTGATAATTGTGTTACCATTTGACGATAATAGAGAAATGTGCCTTGTTTACCTAGGCGAGGTCGTCAACCATGAGAAAAATATATTTGAAGAAAATGTGGAAGGATTGTCCCATCTACCCGGGATGAGGTCGTCACTCAAGATTTGTGACTTTTATTTGCGCTATAAATAAAATATAGAGAACAACATTTTTGGCCAAAAAGTAAATTTTTATTGATATTTTTAACTTTCAAAGACAAAGAGAGGGTGGGCAAACAGTTTGCCACCACTCTTGATATTCAGATGATACGTTTGGCCCAGGAAAAATAGACAGAGAAATAAAGGAGTTCCAGGTATATTTAGCGACATGATATGCCCCAGACCACTGATCCGACTGCAGGTTGAATTCTGACACGTTGCCTGTCGGGAAACGGGTGTTGGCACGAACTTGCCGCTGCGAAAACTGCCTCAGACATCGTTCCGGCTGATAATCAACACAAAAGAAAGGGCCCATCAACTTGTAGCGCTTGTCACGGGCATAAGTGTATCGAGGAACAGTCTCTCTTCTGTCAAAGAAATCCCAGGTGATCTCCTCCTGATGCAGCTTCTCGATCAGAGCTCGGCATTAGATGACTGTCTTCGGCTGCTTACTGTTGATCCTGAAAGAACTGGACTTCGAAGGAACGTGTCGCAGGAACCACGACTGCAAGGCGTAAGTGCATCCTTCTACCAGAACGGTCTCCCCAAGAGCAAATCGAGCCAAGCCTCTGTAAAGGAAGGCTAATGCGGCCATGGAGACTGAAAGTTGGCGGGTCTGCTTGCTTCCCCATCTTCGAAAGAGCTGAGCGACTCTGATATCTATGAAATTCTGACCATCTTGGAAGAAAACTAACCCCACTGTACACAGAATCATGGCATGCTGAATCTTGTCCTTCGCTGCTCGAGACAGAGTGTCAACCTCTTTGTAGGCTCCGTACTTTTGATATAGTTCAAATAGGTCGATGAACTGATTTCCACCGATCTTAGTGAGAGGCCAAGATCTGCTCCCTGTTGCTCTTGCTAAGGCTTCTCGAACATCTACCCCTTTGATGTTGATCAAAAACTGCTGCTCGACAGGATCATCTGGCTGACCAGCTGGTTCGGGCAACCCCATAATGTCATTGAACTCATCCATCAGTAGAGTCATTTCTCCCCAGGGAAACCAGAATGTGCAGGTACGTGGATTCCACCGTACTGCGATGGCTTGAATCAAAGCCCCATTGATGGTTCGCTTGCCTACCGCTGATGCCATTTCCAACCCACAGTCATCCAAGTGGTCTGAGAACATACGTGAGAAGGTGGCAAACCAAGAATAATACCACCGTGGGAAGAAAGGACGAGACTGGATGACCCGCAGATCCGGGGGTTCATCCTGGATATGATAGAAGACATGATCTTGGGGGAAGACAGCATCGAGGGAATTTGACGCCATTGAGATGATACTGGGGTAAAAAGAAGAAATGAGGAGAATTAGATAAAATGCAGGACTTATGGATAGACTCTTTAAAGAATCAACCTGGAAATTTTGAAAAAGGTTGATAAAATTTTAAAGGAATTTTCCAGGGTTTTGAAGAAAATTTGATCTAAAAGAGAAAAAAGAAATGTAGGTAGATAGAAATATACACCTGGGGTTTTTGAAAATAAAGGTAAGTTTTGAATAATACACCCAGGGTTTTTTGAAAAAGGTTTGATACATATATGAGAGAATAAGAGAAATATCACACAACCAAAGCTGTACAAACAAGGATGCGCATACAGCACTCCCTAAAGGCTTACTCTAAATGCAATATTTGAAATGGCTTGTAGGACCTTAATCCTAACTCTAGGGTTCAGATCATCTGATTCCAATCAAGATACGCCGATATACCCAAGCTGAAGCTTGAAGTACGTGGCATAGAAATATTTCTCCGGTTCTAAGGTAATGGCTTCCCAACATCCTTGAGCACCTACCGATATACCTCGGACTATGGCCCTTAGGTACGTGGTAGGGGGCGCGAACCCAAATAAGTGGTCCAGTTGTGAGGCTCTCTCCCGAACTATGGTTCAGTGAGACAGCCCAGCAACGTGAAGACCGGGACAATATAGGTAAGGGATGTTTTTGAAAACATGTTCAACATGCAAAAATCAGATGGCTCTAATGCAGGTCCTAAAGAGATAGATTTAAAATGAAGAGAAGCACACACTTGCATACATTGTTTTGCATTCAATCCCTAGAATTGAGGAGAGTTGTATTTAAGACCTAAGTCTAATGTGAACACGAATAATCTCCTCAATATGGTCCTACCAAACCATACTTAAATCCTATATGCAATGATGTCAGCTTAGGACAAAATCTAGGCTTCCTAAGGTTTGCATGGAAATGAAGCTGACATTTGAAGAATAAAGACTTAGATAATATCAAAGCAAAGAAAAAAAGGCATTAAATTCGATCGGACGAAGATGAGTCCCATCACGGTCGCCAAACCTGTGATCATCGCAAAATTTTCCCTCTCGTAATATTCTCTCTCTTCCTTCTCTTTTCCTTTCCAACCTCTTATTTTCCTCCCTTTTTGAAGGGAGAAAAGATAAAAGAACGGAAAGAAAGAGAGAAGAGAAAAGAAAGAAGAGAAGAGAAGAGAAACTCTTTTGCGGGTCTCACTTGACCTTAATTTTGAAAATATTTGAAATAACTCGCCTCCGTTTTAAAACATTTGCGGGAAAACTGGGAGACGGGATCCGCTCGTCGGTACGAGGTTCGACCGTTCCTGGCGCCTTTACCAGGGGTAATCAAACCAAGGGTCGAATTTTATGCCTTTTTGCTTTGCAAAGAATTTATCTAAGTATTTATCCTAAGTCTAAAATGCACAATGAATCATGCTTGTGCAAATGCAAAGATGTATGCTCTTTTGAAAAAATGTTTTGAAGAAATCCCAAGTGAATCTGATAAAATGAAGAAATGTTTTCTAACTTAGAACTTAAGATTAAAGTTCTAAGTTTTTTTTTAGAATAATCAGGAGCTTGGGAAAATAAATCTGGCATTTGGAAATTGATCTTGAAGTCTTGTAATAAAAAGGGAATGAAGGAAATTTTCAAAGTCATAAATGGACTTTGAATTTAGAAGTTTGAACTTGGATGAATATCTGGAACAGAATTGAATTCCACTTTTGAAGTTTAGAAGGGAATGTGGGAAATCTAAAGGAATTGAAAAATGGGATTTGTAAAAGTTGGATTTTCAAGATGAAATCTGAATCCAAGTTCTGGATAGAGTTTTGAATTGATTTTTAGGATTCGAAATAGGGACTTGGTTTGAATGAAATGGAATTGGCTTTAAGAATTGGAATTTAAATGGAATTTTGGATTTGGAATTTTGAAGGGAATTGGATTTAAGATTTGGAATACGAGATGGTATTTGGATCTGAAATCTGAGATCCAAAATAAGGTTTGACTCTGGATTCTAAGATGGAATTGGATCTGAAATCTGAGATCCAAAATAGAATTGGGTTCTGGATCCTAGAATGGATTTGGATCTGAAGTCTGAGATCCAATGTAGGATTGGATTCTAGATCCTAAGAATTGGATTTTGGATCTGAATCTGAGACCCAAAGTAGGGTTGGATTCTGGATCCTAAGAATTGGAATTTGAATCTGAATCTGAGATCCAATGGTAGAATTGGATTCTGGATCCTAAGAGTTGGATTTTGGATCTGAATCTGAGACCCAAAGTAGGGTTGGATTCTGGATCCTAAGAATTGGATGTTGGATCTGAATCTGAGATCCAAAGCAGAGTTGGATTCTGGATCCTAAAAATTGAATGTTGGATCTGAATCTGAGATCTAAAGCAGAGTTGGATTCTGGATCCTAAATATTGGATGTAGGATCAGAATCTGAGATCCAATGGAATGAGGATCTGGATCCTAAAAAAAATTTGGACCTATGATTGGAGATCCAAAGTGGAATAAGGATTTGGATCCTAAATGGAATTTGGATCTGTAATTGGAGATCCAAAGTAGAATGGAGTTTATACTTTGAAATCTGGATCCAAGTTTGAGACTAGGATTTGATTTTGGATTTGAGTTTTGAGAAGTCCAAAATAGGACTTTTAAAGATGATCTGGGGTTTTGAAGATCTAGATTTGAACTTGAGAAGGTTTGAGATTCAAAGTCAATCTCAACTTTGATTTAAAACTTTGAAGAAAAACTGGGTTTAGAATCAGAAGATGACTTTAGAAACTTCAAAGTTAAATTGAACTTTGAAATTGAGTTTTGAATTTTGAGTTTGGAAATTTGAAGTTTGAATATGAAATAATTTTGAAATTTCAAAGTCAAATTGGACTTTGAAATTGAGATAGGTTTGGAAAATAGAAAAGATATTCAAAATCATTTGGGTTTTTGAAAGAATTTTGAAAAATATGATGCAATCCTTCCCTATATGATGAATGAATCTGAATAAGTTTGAAATTGGACTTTGAAAAGCTATTTCATTCTTTAAATGAATTAAAATAAGATTGAAAATATAATACATCCTTGACTATGGTCATTGAATGTATTATATGATAATCTATATTTAAATTCAAAAGAAGAATAAAATACATTTTTAGTGCTTTTATAGAATTTAAAATGAAATCAACCCTCAATATACCCTGACTATGGCCATTGGTATATATCTTGAGTTAATCCTAAGTTAAATTCTGATAAAAGAAAAAAAAATATTTTGAGAAAATGTGATGGATTTTGAAAGTGGATCCAGTGTGGATCCAATGTTATTTCGTAAAAGATAAGAATTCTAAGTTTTGTTTACACCCCGACTATGGTCGTTGATGTAAATCGTCAACTTAGAATTAACTTACCTCTTACGAAATGGTGCACGTGCCATTCGTGTTTCACCATTGTGGGGATTTTGAGAAATAAAGGAAAAATGCATGGGATAAACAATTCATGGTATTCTATAATGCTCATTCATTCTATCTGAAGCAGGAAATGTAAATTCTCATTCAGTCCTAACTTATTACAACAGATAAAATTGAATATACAACTCCCAGTAATGATACTTTTCATATATTCCCTGCAAAACACTCTAGTTAGTAGGAAAGCAAAAATGGAATGTCACATCGATTTCGCAGATACAGATAATGAGATGTTCACATGCCATGGTATTTATGATGAAAAGATGAAAAATGGCATATACATACATATATATTTATGCATATATATATGTATATCCATATAGATAGGTACGTATATATGTACATATGTATATATTATGTAGGGCATATGCAATGGCTTATGAAATGTGAGATGTGGTAAGGGACTCTAGCAATGAATGATAAAGTGGGTAATGTAAAGTTGGTTATGAAGGTATGGACTGTAGCAATGAATATAATGTTACAGGGTGGCTGGTGACAACACAATGAAATATGTTGGAGGTGGTCAGCACCTTGGTGGGTGTTTAAACAGAACCACAAGAGTACCTATGTACTGCTATGAACCTCAAAAGGGTGAGACTCAGCAGTGCATCGGCACTGCTGTGAACATGTGAGAAGCTGATTTGGCATCATTGTTGTAGGCATGTTGCAGAGGCCACAGCAGTGCCAAGGACTGCTGTAGGTACTGGATGAGACATCACAGCAGTGCAGGGGCCCTGTGGTGAGTCTAAAAAAAAAAGCATACAGCAGTGCCAAGCACTGCTGTGAGTCGGGATTTCATGCTAAGTGAGGTAGTGGAAAATTTTCAGGCAATGAAAGAGTAATTGTGGCAGGTGGATCATGCAATATAAAGTGCAGGGATATATTCAAATGGATGATGGAGCTATGAAAGGTATGATAGAATGTGCAGGTGGTTCAATGATGCACATATGAATGAGAAAATGTAAACAATAGGTAAACTGCAAAACAGGAAATAAAAGGGCGAAATAAGAAATACAGATGCAAAGCAATATTTGAAGCCCAGGATGAGTTTCATGCAGAAACTCAAACAACTTATTCACAATAATAAAAAATAAATAAAAAAAAAAATTCGGTGAGTCCTCAAAAACTTGGGGTACTGTCCAATGTTGCTAACATTTACAACTTTATTACCTCTCTTTTGTGAGTTTACACAGATTCAACAAATCATGAACAACCAGGAGCCTATTTTTTTCTGCTCCTCCACCATAGATCTAGATATTAATTCAACAGCACAACAAAGAGTGTTCAAATTGTTCCAAGTCCATTCCTCTCTATTTAACTGTTTGCTTAGCTTCTTCAGCATCTGCTGCTCAGGGAATTACTTGGGATGGATGGAATGTGGTAGAATGTGTTGTGAGAGTGGTAGCGAACGTGGACAGTGCTACAGGTGCGGCAGGTGAGTGTTGCAGTGAAGGGCATATCAGTGGGGTTTAACATGAAAGGATGTAGGGAACAATACAGGTAAAGTGAAAAATATGCAGAAAAATATGCTTTATGCGATATGCTAGAAACCACAACAATCTCTTTTGCTATTGTGCACAGAAAATCACAGGAGTTACCTGGTCTCCTGACGAGCATCATGTGATGGATAGAATTATTGCAAGGACCAGTGCTAGTACTAATACTGGTGTTGTTGTAATAGCAGCTGCATTACTGGACAGGATAGAAGCCAACCTTTAGGGTTTGACTTCAGTTCGCTAGAGGTCGACCTCACCAGTGGTTTCAAGATAAGAATGGTCATGTAAACTTAATGACCAGACCCAACAATGCAATTTATGCAAGACAGGAACTATGCAGATGCCTAAAAAAAAAATGATGCTTATGGAGATATAGACATATATCTAAAGTGTTAACTTGTAATGAGGCAATGCTAACATCTAACAGCAACCAAAGAGTGTGAATCAACAAAAGGGTTATGCTGATGATGCTAAGGTTCAGATCCTTAAACTTATATTTAGGCGATGGACCTACTGAGTAAGGTATGTAAGTAGATAAGATGGTGCGTGCTGTAAGTGATAGGCACAAATATCTGTATATTATGAGACAACAGGAGATGTAGAACATGAATGAGCAAAATAAACTTTACCTGAAGCCTCTATTTAAGACCAGAACAAGCATACACACAATTGATTTAACCACCCAAAGCCTACATTGGGTTAAGTTATCAGACAACCTTTCCTCAGATGGAGCCCATCATCCCACAAACCAGAAATTTTCCTTTTGAAGATATTTTTTTAGCAACACGATTGAGCAGGAAATCTGGAATATAGGGGAAGTAATTGCATTAAACGACTTAACATCATCAAGCTGAAAATTACATGGAGGGATTGATATGAACTGTAATAGCGCAGCTGAAACATAGAACAAAACTAATCACATTACAGCAATCAAGCTTAATGAATCATCAAAAATGAAAGCGGAAAGATGAAAAATCAACCAAAACCAGAGTTCAAATATCGATATATGTTCGAAACATAAACTGATTATTCACAGGAAACTGGGAATCAGATGGACAGGACAACAAAAAAAAAAAAGCAAAGGAAATCGGAGTAACGCAGAGCATGATTCAAATAGACTACGAATGACCATTGAACTTACACAGCATGAACAAATGTCTATATAGACTAAAAAAAAATTTATCGGAACAAGATTGTTCCCCTTGCTATAGCACATGGATGGGTTGGTGTTGCACAGGCAACCCAACGCCATCCCTGGTGCATACCTGGGACCAAAATGAAATCAAAAGAAATTAAATAGAAAACAACAAAGAATGCAAGATTTACCAAAGCGTTGCAGGGATTCTGGATGAAGGAGATATTTGGAGGGGACAACCAGGGCAATCCGGAGGAAGGCTGAAATTCTGATGCGATACTCCAAAGCGGAAGGTGGGCGATTTCTTGCAGAGGAAATGATTCAGAAGAGAGTTTATTCCGTAATGTTTCGCAGAGGATGCTCGAAATGAAGGAATGGATGTCGAAAATGTCAAGAAAACTGGATGAGTGTCACAGGTGATGGTTGCTTCTCTAATATCGGCAATGGATTCTTCAGAAAAACCTTGTCAATGGGATGGAAAATGCTGATAAGGGATGAAATTGATGGATTGTGAGGGATCTTGGTAGTGGAAGCTTGGTTACGACGATGCTGATGGATCGGTGCTTGCCAGAAATGTATGCCTCAGAAAATTAGGAGATGATCGATGTCCTTCGAGAAGCGATGGATGCCTCCTTTTAAAGGAGCAGTGGAAGGTTCGAGTGGAGAACTCGTTGGAGATGGAAGGTGGAGGAACCGGCAGACTGTTGGAAGATCAATGATGGAGAGAAGGGGTGAGAGACGCGGGAAGAGTTTGTTGTGAAATTTTCTCTTTTTCCAAAAGAAGACTCCCTTTAGGAATTTTTTTGTAAAAATGGTTGGAAGAGGAGGTTTTTTTAGAAAAATCAACTTAAACTAAATTTTTTTTTTGGTTTTTGTGTTTGTTTTCCATTTTTTGTATTTTTGGAATAAGAATCTTAAAGTTTTACGAGAAATCAAAGGTTAAAACTAATTTTTTTGGTGTTTTTTGTAAAATATTTACAAAAGAGAATTTTTTTTTTTTTTGAGAGTTTAAAAGCCATTTTGAGAAAATTTCTTCAGAAATGGGTTTTGATCCGGTTTTTTGAGGAAATATGGATTCAAAGTTCTGGATTCAGATCCAAAATTAACCTTAAATATACCAATATGGAATATACTTCAGACAATCTGAAGAATGAGCTTTGAAACTGCTTTGATTTTCTCTGAAAACGGGGTTAGGGGCAAAAGAGTCATTTTTACAAAACTTTGAAAAACTTGGGGTGTTCACAATCAGGACTCTTTTTCCAGAGTCTTAGTCGGATCAAAACTCTAATTTTCACTACCTTTTTACATGTTTTTGAAGAAAACCTTTCAAAATCTTCTGTTTTGGCCAAAATTTCAGAGTCCTAGTTGGATCAGGACTCTTCTTTAAGAGTCCAGTCGTTTCAGGACTCTTCTTCAGAGTTTCAATTGGATTGGGACTCTAATCTTTTATAACTATTTTTATCCATTTTCAATCAAATCTTTCAAAATATTTCAAAATGAGTCAGAAACTCAGAGTTTCAGTCAAAACAGGACTCTGTTCAGAGAGTCCTAGTTGGATCAGGACTCTGATCCTGATTTCAATTTTGAGAGAATCTTTCAGAAATCTTTCAATCTACCAAAACTATTACACTTTTATCAAAGAATTTCAAAATTTTGAGGTTTTATCTCAGAGTCCTGATCAAATCAAGACTCTACCCCAGAGTCCTGATCGAAGTAGGACTCTATCCAAAATTGATTTTTATACTTCATTTTCACTGGTTTTCAAAAGATTTACCCAAATTTCATCATTTGCTTATCAGAAAACTAGAATTTTTAGAGTTCTGATCGAATCAGGACTCTTTCTCAGAGTCCTAATCAGATCAGGACTCTGAACCAAAACTTCAATTTTATCCTGTTTTTAACTATTTTTTAAAATTCTCTCATTTGTTTTCTCAGAAAATCCAAAAATCTGAAAGTCCTAGTTCAATTAGGACTCTGTCCCCAGAGTCTCAGTCGAATCAGAACTCTGTTTTATTCCAATATTTATTATTGTTTTCACTGCTTTCACAAGTTCTTTCATCTGTTTTTCAGAAAATACCAAAAAAAAAAATCTAGAGTTTCAGTCTAATCAGGACTCTGTCCCAGAGTCCTAATCCAGTCAGGAGTTTGTTCTAGAGTCTGTTTTTACTTCTATTTTCATTTATTTTCATTTGTCTTTAAAAAATTAGGTCATTTTGTAGAGTCCAGTTAATTCAGGACTCTATTTCAGAGTTCTGATTGAGTTAGGAGTCTAACCCTGACTGTATTTTCTGACTTGTTTCACCATTTTTTATAAAATCCTTTCAGAAACTCCTTCATTTGGCTTTTAAAATGCAAAATCCTAGAGTTCAATAAATCCAGGACTCTAACCCGGAGTTCCAGTTTGCCTGAGACTCTATTTTCAAAACTTTGAATTTCAACTATTGATTTTAACCCCTTTTCAAAGCCATTTTCAATATTTATTTCAAATTTTCAAAACTCTGATGTGGGGTTCACTCAGTTGGAGACATATCCAGAGGAGTTCTGACCCATTTGGAACTCTATTTCATTTCAAAACTTTCAATCTCAAAGTCTACTTTTGAATCTCTTTTGAAAAACCTCTCATTTTCAAGTTTTAAAATCATTTTTGAAAATTCAAGTGGGGCCCACTCGGAGTGGCGCCACATTTGAAGAAGTCAAAGTTAGACTAGGGTTAGTCATTGTCCTAGTTAGGTTAGGGGTTTAGAGGAGTCAAAATCAATTTTAAAAATCAATTTTATTTAACTTTTAAACCATTGGTTTTTAAAGGTTTTAAATTCATGTTTTAAAAACCAAATGTGGGTCGTTACTAGGTGGTGCCACATTTGGACTTTTTAGGGTTTTATTAGGTGTTAATTAAGGTTTAGTTAGAGTTCATTTAGGGTTAGGAAACCACAAAAAATCATTCTCCCTTGGTGGTTTTAGATAGAGTTTGAAAAAGTCAAAGTTGGGTATTAATTAGTCCTAATTACATGGGTTTTGAAAAACTATAAAAAGGGGTCTTTAGAAGGGCAAAAGGAGCTCTTTTTCTCTCAAATTTTCGTGGATTCTCTCTCCTCTTCAGCACCTCCACCTTCCTCCATTGCAGCTGCAGCCCCAAGGTGAGTTTATTTAATATTATTTTATTATTATTTTATTTGTTTTTTATGATTTTTCAATAGATTTCACCATGGAAACTCTTGTGTTCATGGATTTAACCATGGATTTCATCCAAGAACCCCAAAATCGACCCAAGAAGATGATCTAACTCAGTTTGAGGGTGATTTCAAGGATTCTAATCAATTAGAATCAATGAGAGGTACGTTTTTCATGTTCTTAACCGACGAAACGTGAGATTTACCCGTTAAATTGGTTAAATCCATTATTTCAAAGGTGAAAGCAAATTCCAGCCATGGATTCCCTGTCTTTTATTTATTTATTTGCTTATTCATGTTTATTACACGTTCTCCAGCATAGAAATCAATTTTATTTTACTGTTTTGGTATTTTCTTTATTGTTTTCATTGATTAATGCATGCTTTATTAGGTTTTATCAAATTTCTGTATGTTTTAAGCTTAGATCAGAAAAAAGCATGCTGTTTAGGATTTAAATATTCACTGTTAATTGTTGATTTTTTTATATGTGATACATGCATATGTAAATGAACTACTGTAAAAAAATCAGAGTTTTTGATATTCAGGAACCCTGTCAGAAAAATTGGACATCAAATCGGGTTTTTAAAGCTTTAAACTCGTTGTTAAAATCAGGAAGGTAACTTGATGTGATGATATTTTTCGCATCCTATATCCGATTTGAGATATGTAAAGTGCCATAGATTCATATTGATGAGATCTATCTACTGTGAAATTTTGAAACTGTAAACTCGTTGTTTAGTATTTTTCCTCTGACAGAAAGTGTGATTTTAAATTTAAAACTCGTTAGGGTTTACCAAAACCCTAATCAGACTTGTGTTGTTCATAAATCCCAAACCACAGATCCGATTTATGATCTGTAAAAAGTGAGTATTATTATTTTTCTGTCCACTGTTTACTGCTAAAATATCATATATTTTAGATCAGTATTGATATTTATCCCGGAATTTTCAATTGGAAGTATCTGTTTTAACCCCTGTTAGGTTTGTTAGATTTTAGTTCAGATTGCCGGAAGGGTTTCTCCCTAACCGGAGATGATTTTTCCGATCTGTAAATTGGAAAACATCTGTATTTATTCCTAGTTTGTCTCTGTAAAAAATCAGAAGTTTTAATGAAGCATTGACCCCTGATTCTGGTCTAACTTTGAAACTGATATGTGACCTAGGTTAAAAATAGCTTATTTTAGGTTGTTAATGCAATTTTCGGATTAACATAATGTCAAAAAAATTATTTTTGCAATTTCAATCTGATTTTAGGGTTATAATAAGTGTTTGTGCCAATTTTTATGAAGTTTAGAATTCATTTGATGTCTGAATTAATCAAATTGCAAAACAGGGTCCCTGAAAGATCAAAAAACACTGCCAAAATCATAATTTTTGTGATATTTCTTGATTTTCGTGCATAAGTGTGTGTGTTTTAGGGTTTGTTCATGTTTATAATCATATTAGGGTGTTTTATGTTTGATTTTGTGTTTATTTCAATCATAAATCTCAAGTTTTTACCAAAATCTATTTCAAAAAACACTGATTTCAAGGTTATAGTCTTGCTATCGGGGGCAATTTGGTCATTTGACCTCAATTTCGAAATTCTAAACCCTAATTTCCATATTTTTAATCATGTCACATCATATTTAGTTTGATTTATCTTCATTTGAATTTCAAAACTTGCATTTTATAAAATATCTTTCTGAAAACCCTGATTTCAAGGCCATAGTCTTGTTATCAGGGGTATTTTGGTCATTTTGACCCCAATTTCAAAATTTCAAATTCCATTTTCATATTTATTCAATCTTATTTCATATTTTATCAATTTTTATTTAAGGAAATCATGGAAAAGGCTTATATCTAGCAAAATCCAGTAATTTCTAGATATTACTGGATAAACCTAGAAAAGCCAACATATTTTCATTAACCAGTTTTCTAGTTTTGCAGGGACATTGAAGACTTTACTTTTCTTTAATTTCTTATATTTAAATTCAATTAGTGGTGTAAATTAAATTAAATTTGGAATAAAAATTTAAATTTCACCTTAAACTATGATTGCATTGCATATAGTTTAATTCTGCAAATATTAAATGTCTGATGAATGTATCATTCATGCACATTTTCATAAATTCACTATGTTCTACACGAATGGCACGTGCACTAGATCTTAGGGAGTTGACAAACTTGGTGGAATTTGTATTTATGGCCATAGTCAGAATACGAATGATACCTAGAGTTGTAATCTTCGTATTAGCCACATTCAGCCTACACTCTTAGGCTAACTTCAAAATGCACTGCATTTCTCAAAAATACAAAAAGATTTTCTCAATTCCTCAAAATCAAGTGTTTCAAAATCCATATTCATTCAATTCATGCATTTACAAATTCCAATTTCAATTCAGAGAAATCAGTTTTCTCAAATTTTTCTAAGTCTTATTCAAAAATCAATTTTCTCAAAATATTGATTTGCCAATGATATTTCAAGTATTTCCCAAGTTCCAAATTCGATTTTTCTAAGTTATATTTTCAATTTCAAAGTTCTAATTCAAAGAAATCAAGTTTTCTAAAGTTATTTCACATTTCTCAAAATCAATTTTCATAAAACCTCTGGATTCTTCAGAAATCGATTTTCACTTTCTCAAATACAGTATCTCAATCATGATTCACGATTTTCAAAGAGTTTATTTTCCAAATATTTTCCAATCTTTGAAGCAAACATCATGTTTTCAAATATGCATTTTCAGAAATTCATAGCACATGCCTGATTCTTTGTGCATTTAAGAAATAGAACATGATTTAGACAAGTTGAATAAAGTTAAGCATACAATTGATCCTTGGTTTGATTACCCCTGGTAAAGGCGCCAGGAATGGTTGAACCTCGTACCGACAGGCGAGTCCCATTCTTCAGAATTATCCCGCATTTTAAAACGGAGGCGAGTTATTTTCAAAAAACTTTTTCAAAGGTCAGTTTGACTCGCAAAAAGTTAAAATTTTTGCGATGATAACAGATACTCAATGCAGACATCTAATCATTCATACTCAAACAATCAAGCACCGGAAGACTCATTCAGGCTGGACTTCATTTGCCGGAAGTCAGATTTAAGTTATTACGATCAACAGAATTTTGAAAACAATTCATCTACTTCTGATATTGATTCAGATAATCAATATACAGAAATTACTCCAGCAGATCCAGATCAAGATTTTTATCGAAAATTAATGCAAGTATTTATCAAAATTATTCCTCAAAACAAATATTCTAGCAGATCTCTGTTGATCACCGGAACTCTTTTGCAGATATTTTTTTTTCTTTTTATGTTTTCTTTCTTTTTTTTTATCTTTTCCACATTGTTGATCAGCTTAACATTCAAGCATTACGCATAATGAAATTCAGAGAAAATAAGAGAAAGAAGAAGAAGAAGAAGTTTTAGAAAAACTTAGCGTGACTTGAGAGGGGTTAGAAGAGATCAGACTCCTTCCATACGCCGCCACCGGACTGAGAAAAACCTCCACCTGAAAAGAGAAGAGAGAAATAGGGAGAAGGAGAAGAAGGAGATAAGAAGAGGTGGAGGGGAAAGGTTAGGAGAGAGGGAGAAGGCGCACAGAGGAAGACGAGGGAAAATTTCCTCCTCTGTCGATTTTTAAAGATGTGCAAACCGGTTTGAACCAGTTTGTTTTATTTTTTCAAAAATTAAAAAAAATTGTTTAAAGAATTTTTATTTACTAAAAACCTCAAAACTACTTTAATCTAAAGACTACTTCTTAAAAATATTTACACTAAACCTCATTTCAACTTATTTATTTATATATTTTTTTTAACTAACTATATTCTCAACTCTAATTTTTATTTTATTTTTAGGAACTCACAATAACAAACATTAAAATATTCATTAAATTGCAAAATAACACTAGTTTTCAAGCATTTTCTATTTTTAATTGATTTTAGCTCATTCACTCAAAACCAGCATAAAATTGGGTTTTAAATCATTTTTTAATGAAATCATGCATATTTTTGATATGAAATAACCCTAAAATATATGCATGATCAGGCTGAGAGAAGTTATTTAGGATGATATGCAGCGCATACTCCTCTGGGATAGAAACCTTCATTCTGTTACAGGTGCTTCTCCACTTGTGGATGAATTCTCCTGCTATTTCATTCTCATTATGCTTTAAATTGTATAAATGGTTGAGAGTGGGCAAGGCTTCAACATTGAACATGAAGCGCTCGATGAACAAGTTCACAACTTTATCTGTAATATCTGAAAATTTCTAAGTTCTTTTCTATAGCATTGTGAAATGTCTTGAATTTTGTGCCAATATAGAACCCTAATTTCTTTAAAAATTAATGTTGAAGTATATTTGTAAGGCTTAGGGGGTTTAATAAGGTTGAATTGTAGTAAATATAAACCCTACACGGTTTGAATAATTGAGAAAACCCTAAGTGATGCCTAATTGAAAATGTCTCTCTTAAAAAGAAAATGTTGAATTTTCTTTAAGTAAAGTTAATTAAATAATGTGAATTAACAAAAGTAGGTTGTGAACATATACATATTAATATGCTTAATAATTTGTAATTAGTGGATAATTAATGTCTTTACATTTTATATGATTTGTTGTTGTATAAAACAAAAACGATTTTTGTTGGAATTTTATGGTTATTTAATTATAGTTTAATAAAATAGATTTTTATTATAAATTAAACTCATTTTATTAGTTTAGTAGGAGCCAATAGGTGGGCCGTCCCATCCTATGTGGCATCTTACTTTAAATTTATTTTGAAATTTAAAAGTCTAGTGAATTTTAAGTTTATTTAAAACTTGAAAATCAAAGTGGAGATCAAGGGCTCCAAATTGAGTTTCATTAAAGTGATCAAGGGCTGGAATCAATTCATGCCCATAACCTAACCTAGAGAGGGTTATAAAACCCTCCCATAGCCCACGCCCCCCTCATTTTGGGCTGAAAAAATTTGAGAGCTTCTCTCTCCCCCAAAAACCCTCTTCTCTATCTCTCCTCTCTTTCCCTTCCCTATTCTCTTCTTTTTAGGGTTTCTTTTGGTTCTTGAGTGTAAGATCCAGACCTCAAGGGGTGTGGAGAGGGATCTAAGGTCCTCACCTTGCTGGAAGGAGGAGTTGATCGGTGGATCAAGCAAAAAGGGTCGTTCATCCATTAAGAAATACATTTTTTTCAACAAAAGGTAGGGTTTCTATGCTTTTCTTGCAAGAACGGAGTTCTTGGCATGGATTTTGATGTTTTTTCATGAGTTTAGATCATGATCAAACCCTCCTAACCGTGGGTTTGACTCAGATCTAATGATACATGGCAAAAACACGTTTTTCCCTTAAGAAAACCATTTTTGAAATCGGGTTTATCATAAAAATCAGTTTCTTAGAAATAGATTTGTAAAATATATTTGTATTTGATTTATTCCATGATTTTTATGCAAATATTAGTTTGGATTGATAGATTATGAATTGTTCCATCTACTGTGAATATTTTAGAATTTTTGGAATTTTATTTCATGCGTATTTCTTATTTCTTTTAATTTTTCTTGGGATTCGGGTGACTCGGTTTGATTCACCCAAATGCAAATCTCGAAATTCCAGGTTTTCCACTTGACCTCCGTTCAGTAAAATGGTTGTTTCTTTCTTGTCCGGACAAGTTTTGATGAACGAATTATTTCGTTGGAAAGCTAACTCCATTGTGCATCTACTGTAGAAATTTGGGCTTTGTTCATGGACCGAGCACGTCTCTGTGACAGTCGAAACAAAAACTGATAGGTCTGTAGTAAAACATGCATAACTCCCTCATACAGAAAAGTTTTTATGAACGGTTTGCGACTATGGATAGCTGACAACAATTCCTATATAATGTAAAAATTTTAGCTCTGTTCATAAAGCCAAAAATTTTCTGTGAGCTCTGTACCAGTCTGACAGAGTTAAGAAATTGGAAAAAAATTAGGGCAAATTCATAAATCAAGGCTCAAAGGGTGCATAGTATATATCTTTTTATTCAATTTCTTTATAGAATTAGTATGCATTATGTGAATGATTATGCAGGTCTGATTTTATGCAATCTTATATGATTATGGCATGAATTGTAAATGGAAGGTTACACATTAAAGATTGAGGATCAAAAGGTCCAATGAATACAAGTTTATGTTTTAAATTCTAAAAATATGTTGACTATATGTGTGTTCATGATATTGTGATGATATGATTGTTTCATTGATATGGATGTTCATATATATTCTCCTTGTTGCATTGGCCATGTACATGCATATGCCTTATGATGTGTGAAAATGAATAAGATATTTATGCTACGCATGTGTTCAAGTGTCTGTTACAAGTTTAATTAAGTGATTTTGTCCAATGCTTTATAAGAATGAATCCATGACCATAAAGTGGTTTAAGTTTAATGTTGCATAAAAAGTATGACTGTAATCAAGTAATCATGTGACATTAAAACCCAAGATATTTGCTGGGAGAGTAGCAAACGACACAAAACTTCGTGGGGCAAGTCTATTATGGGCACGGAAGGTTGCTCCTCCCCTCCCACGATTTTAGGGAAAAAACCTCTGCATTAGACTGCAGCGTAGAGGTTATTGTACTCATGAGGAAAAACTGATGCATCGGGTTGAAAGGTGTTGGGAATCTCTCTCGTATTAACGTCCCGCACCTCGTCTTAGTGAATGGACCTGACCAGGCTAAAGCCACCCCTGTATGTAAAACACGTCATGTGTCATGGTCCTGATCTGAGAATGTCTGCCTGTGTCATATCAGCAGGGCTAAGAAGTGATAACTTAAATGGTGTGTGCATTAATTTGGCATCGCATGCATCAACTAATTAAGAAAATGTAACTAAAGATAAGAAAATATGCATGCATTGAAAGAGCTTCTGCATATGGTAAGTCATTCATATTATCTGTGCATGCATGGTGTATTTTAAATGTATGGATTTATGTTTTTCTGTTATACATAAAAATTCTAAACATGCATGAGTTGTTGTATGATTGTTTAAGTTAAATTAAATGTTAAACCATGAAATTTCTATTGAAATCTTTGTCTTGTTATTCTGTCTTACAAGTTTAGCATATTTACTCTACTAAGACATGTTGTCTGACCCTATATGGTTTAATATTTTTCAGGTAATGAGTAGGTACTTACTTGCGAAGGAGGAAGGTTGCGACGGGGACTGAGTCTACCTTTCCTCTGCTTCATGAATTCTGAACTCTGATTTTTACTTTAATTCAATTCAAGGACAAATGTGATTAATTTGGATATTTGTGAAACCTAAATATTATTTCATGCATAGTTAATTAGTTGTTAAAGTTTAAATTCTATAATTGTATGGTTGCAAGCATTCATCTGAAGTAGCACGCCAAGTTTTATGCCCAATGTGTTTTTCCGCTGTTAACTGCTAAAAGATTTAAATGTATTTCAAAAAAAAAATTCCACCAATTTCGTGTTATAAAAATTGGGGTGTTACATTATCGAACTCTCGTAGTTTGATAGGGTTGATGTGGTCTGCATACCACCTGGCCGCTACTGCTTCTAGACTGCGGGGGAAGAAAATGAATAAAGCTTTGTTTTCCTTTCTGAAGCGGCCACATTCTGTATAGAACGTGGCCAAATGAGCTTTCGGATTGCCTGTTCCATCAAATTTGAGGAATTTTCGAGGAAGATTCTCCAGATTATCATCCCCGTCTAGGCCGTTATAGAAATCTTCGCCTGAATAGGTTTGCTTGCCTTTGCTCTTGGCCTGGATATCTTTGATTGCTTGAGTCATTTCTTTCAATTGCTCGTGCATCGGATCCTTAGGTGGAGCTCCGAACTTGGGCTTGTTCACAGATTCAGGCTCTTCAGCGATCTTTGCAAACTACCATGGAGGGTTCTGACTGAAGACAAACTGTTCTTCTTCTGTTGTTTCTGAATCTTCAGAAGTAGTGTTTGACTGAACTTTCTTTCTGATAATCTTGACTTGCTTTTTTACAGCCTTCTTCTTCAGTTTGCTTTTAGAAACGACCTTTTTCAGACTGGCCTCAGCTTGTTCAGACATCATCCTGGCCATCATCTTTTAGAACAGACCATACATGGTGGGATCAATATCATCTCTCTTGTTCTGACTCTGTCCTCTGACTGAATTGGGAGAATTCATTCCTTCGATCTCACTGTCACTGTGCTGAGAAAATGTTTCCTTCCCAGTCCTTGTCTGAACTATTCTGACAATGCCAAATGCTTTTTGTGGAATAAGGGAATGGTTAAAGCGAGGAAGAAACTTTTTCAAAATAAATTTTTTGAGAAAAGAATGGTGGACGCGGTAGAAAATTTGAAAGGATTATCCCATTACCAGGGATTGGGTCGTCACAAGATTTGTGACAATTGCATCATCATTCTCATGATAACTGAAAATATGCCTTATTACCTAGGCGAGGTCGTCAACCATGATAAAAGATATTAAAGATGAATAAGGAAAATATTTAAAGAAATATCCCCATTGCCGAAGATAAGGTCGCCACAAACATCGCGGCTATCTGTGCTTAAAACAATATTTGGCCAAAAAATGTTTTTTAGCATAATAAAAAGTAAATTTTATTGATTATGGATTCAAAGACAAAGAGGGGGTAGGCAGACAGTTTGCCACCACTCTTGATATTCAGTAGATACATTGGGTCCAGGAATGTGTAAACACCCCAAATTTTCACTCACCTCCCCAACATTTCCACCAAGCATCAACATCCAGCCTCTGAAATCGCTGGAGGGCAAAATGGTCATTTTCTGAGCCCGGACCTTGCAAAAGTCTAAATTTCATCTGCAACTCTCAAAATTTCTCTATTTTGTCTCAGATAGTCAAAATCTTACTCCTGACAGAAGACGGGAATCCTCAAGTCTTGGTTCAAGATTCCATTTCATAAGACATGACATTGCATATCATTGCATGAGCATTTCAAATCACTGCACTGCACAGCATGTCATTTCGAGGTCCAGAACTCTTGATTTCAAAATTTTCAATCCAGATTCGAATTTTAACTATTTTCAAAATTGATTTCAAAACCCTGGGTCTTCAAAATTATCAATTCTTCCCATTTTACCCCTAGGGCTCTGAATTTTAAAATATTTTCTCAGGAAAACGATCTGGATAGTTTTCAATATGGATTTCAGTCACTTCATCTCAGATTTTGCCCTTTTTGACAATTTCAAATATCTTTCTTTTACAAAATCGCCCTACAAGGGCCAACTCTTTCCAAAATTCCTGTTTTGCCCATTAGTCCAGATTTTATGAAAATTCCAAAAAGAAGTTGTGGTTTTATCCTTATTTCAATAAAGAAGCAATGTGGGACCCACACTGAGGTGGTGTCACACAAGCTTTCCTTTTGAAAATTTGAATTTTGAAAAACCCAAAAATATAGGAGCCTTGTCCCCTGGATTGGTGCCACTTGTCTTTTCTCTCTCCTCCCATTTACATGCCATGTGTCAGCATAGGGTTCACTTAGAGTTGGTGCCACATGTCACCTTCCCTCTTCTGCCAAGTGTCAGTGTGGGGCTACCCTAAGAAGCCGCCACATGTCATCCCATTTTATCTGTCATGTGTCACCCTATCCATCCTGCGCCATGTGTCATTTCAAAGACTACCAGGAGATGCCAAGTGTCATAGGTTGTCCTGTCTAGAAAAAGTGGAGTTTGTCTCCTCTGAGGTGGCGCCATCTAGAGTGTCTCCTGCAGGCGACAGGTGTCAACCCCTCCTTCCTTCTAGAAAAGTAGCCTGACACATGTCTCTTCCTACTTTTCTCAGAAAAGTAGGAGACATGTGTCACTTCTGAATTCCTACAAAAAAGGTAGGCTTGTCTCCTCTGAGGTGGCGCCATCTGGAGTGTTTCCTGCAGAGGACACGTGGCAAGTCCTCATTTCTCAGAAAAAGGCAAGTGCCATGTGTCATTTCCTGCTTTATTCAGAAAAACTAGAATTCAAAAGTTCAAATCTCCTCATAGGTGGCGCAGATCCTGAACTTCTACCTTTTCCATGTTGTCTGAGATGGCGCCACATGGCTTGGCCCTCCTTTTCTCCCCTCTGCCACGTGTCATTCTCTGCTTCTTTCAGAAAAAGCAGGTGACACATGTCCCCTTCTACCTCCTTCAGAAAAAGTAGAGGACACATGTCTTCTCCCTACTTCTTTCAGAAAAGTAGATGACACATGTCATCTCCAGCTTCCTTTAGAAAAAGTAGAAGACACATGTCACTCCCTGCTTTTCTCAGAAAAAGCAAGTGACACATGTCACCCTCTGCTCTTCTCAGAAAAAGCAAGGGACACGTGTCATTCTCTGCTTTCTTCAGAAAAAGCAAGTGACACATGTCACTTTCTGCCTCCTTTAGAGAAAGCTAGAATTCAAATATTCAAACTCCAGACTGAGGTGGCGCAAATCCTGAACTTCACCTTTTCTATTTTGTCTGAGATGGTGCCATGTGTCCCTTTCCCTCCTTTTCCTCCTTTCATGTTCTCCTGCCACATGGCATCGTAGGAGCCACTCTGAGGAAATGCCACATGCCAGCCCCTCCTTTCCTGTAGAAAAGCAAAATTTCAAACATTTGAACTCCCCAGAGGTGGCGCCACATGGCATGCCCCTACTGTTCCAACTTTACACCTCAGAACACCTTTTGAGGTGGCACCATTCCAGGACTCCACTTGGCTCCATTTTTATTTTTTTATTTTATTTTTAATAAAGGTAGCCCACCATGAGGTGGCGCCACCTGAGGACTCCCTACAAAAGGTGAGTTTGAATTTCAAATTCCAAGAGAGCACCCTCTGAGGTGGCGCCTTCTGGGAGTTCCCTGCAGAGAGAATCAAGCAAACTTTTGAAAAATTCCAAATTCCCCCTGCTGAGGTGTCTCACCCACAAAAATTTCCATTTTTATTTTCTCAAAAAAATCAAAATAGCCTTTTGAGGTGGCGCCATCTGAGGGCTCTCTGCAAAAGGCAAATTCGAATTTCAAAACCCCCAGATGGCACCCCCTGAGATGGCGCCACATGGAGGGCTCAGATCCAGCCTGTTTGAATTTCAAAAATTTTCAGAAAAATTATAAAAACAAGGGTTCACGCCCAGCCTTAGAGAGATCATTTTTTTTAGCTCTGGTGAACTTGGGAAATCCGACCTAGCCTTCCTAGAATCAGATTTTGAATTGTGGAAATCGTGCCCCCTTTGGCTCATTGAAGAAGGTGGAGTAGAGCTCGTGCTGTGGCGAATTCGATTCCAACAGAGGTCGATTTTTGTGAACCATCCGAAGCTTGGAGCGAAGGACGAAGGAAGCTCGTGATAGCTGCCCCTTTCAAGAGCTCCTACGCTGCGCAACGAAGCAAGGTGCACTTCTTTTTCCATTGATTGGATTCCATAATTCGAATCGGGGGTCGTTTGAAGAAAGAGCTCATCCGAGGGATGGATTGAGCTATTCTCATAAAACGACATACATAAAAACGTTTCATTATGCTTCCTTGATGATTTTTAACATTCATATAGTTAGCTATGTTTAATTTGCATTTTATTTCATTCATTTAGTACATTTCATGAATTAATTAGGATTACTTTAGCCTTTATTTCAATTCTGCTTATTTTCAGTAGGTCTTTGTTTTTGTCAGTCAGTCCACACGTCATTTCATGCATTTGTTTTTTATTAAAAATCCCAAAAAAATCACGGAATGCGACCTTAGGTGTCCCTGAAATTTTGCCAAAATATCGGAGGCATTTGAATTTGTTTACTGTAGTAAACATTCAAAATGGCAAGTCGGGTTTTGTTACCCGGGATACATTTTGAAAATCATTTTCCTACTTGTAAAATCGAGATATCCATCATGGGAGATTAGATTTTCGATCCGAAAGATGTCTTAAACTCGGGAGAATGTCTAGTTTTTAATATGATTTTATCAGATTTTTATGATTTTTTTTTATGTCTGACAAAAATCCGAGATGTCGGTACACGTGTCAGAGCCTAATTTGGGCCTCTGAGATCTTGGATCGACTTAGGGCTATGGTTTCTCTTTGTGTGTTACTCCAAATCCGAAACTGTAAAAAGTGAAAGTGGTGTCCGAGATGTCCTCTGTTTGAATCTGAAAGCCTGTAATTTTTAGAACAGTGTTGACCCCTGCTTAGGATTTTTATTGTCAGACCCCTGTTTTGCTACATTTGTCTGTTCTGTTAGTTTAGGCAGGAATCGTTATATTTTTATCGGTGTTTATGTTGATCAAATGCCGAAGTCATAAACATGAAAGTTGTTCACGTAGGTGTCGTGCATAGCTATGATTAATTTCATAAATTTCCATGGCCTTTTTGTATTTTTTTAGCATTTTACATCAGATTAGTGTGATTTTTACCTCTGTCTGAACTAAATCCCTGTTATTGAACTCACCATGGCTCAAATCCCGAGGCTGTAAAAACCAAAAATGTTCCATTTAGGGTCTTTTAGCAGTCTGCAAAATATCAGAAGTTTCCATGGTGTAAATCTTGCATTATCATATTAGGCATTGCATTTGGTTCGGATCCATAGGCAAAATCCATCATTTTTAGGACTTTCTTTGAATTTTGGCATTTAAATCATATCATTTCATGATTTTTAGCATTCTAGGTTGTTTATCAAAGTAAGTAGATGATTCATACCGAATTTGGTGCAATTTGGAATCCATTTGAGGTTCGGATTATCCACAATACCAAAACAGGGTCCCGCAGGACCCGGATCCAAGTGAAAAACAAGCGAAATTCGTTATTTTGGCTAAATTTCAAAATGTCAAATTCTGATTTTACAGTCCTAATGTGTTTAGAAGCATGTCATATTGCATTTCATCATCATTGAATTCAATTTGAATTTCGAAATCCCAATTTTACTAAGTTTTCCTCCAAAAAACCCTGATTTTAAAGGTGTAACTTTAATTTTAGGGGTATTTTGGTCATTTTGACCCCAATTCCGAATTTCAAACTGTTTTCCACTGAATTCCCTGCATTTACATTATTTCAAAACATCAAGGAAGCATGAGAATAGGGTTTATATCCAATTAAGTCCAATAATTTCATAATATTATTGAAAAATCTTGGAAAAACCCACATATTTGAGCTAACTTTATTTCAAGCTTGGCAGGGACATTCCAAAGAAGGAGCTGAAGTCTGCAAATTTCTTTTATTTCTTTTATTTAGTGATGTAATAATGTAAATTTTGGAATAAGAGATTTAATTTCCTGCTTAGACTAGGATGCATATCATATAGTTTGAATTTATGCAATATCCTGCTTCTATGATTCATGCATTTTATTTCAAAAGCACTATGGATGTTCACGAATGGCACGTGCACCAACTCTTAGGGAGTTGATGGACTCGGTGGGATCCATATTTACGGCCCTAGTCGGGATATGGACGAGACCCAGATCCATCATCTTTCTACTAGTCACATTGAGCCTAAACTCTTAGGCTATCTTAAAATGCACATCATATTTCCAAAGTTTTCAAAATCATGTGCATCAAATCAACTAAATTCTGAACATATTCATGGCCACAGTCAGAATATGTGAAGGATTTATCTTGACTTAATGCACATTTTTCCAACAAATCTCTTAGAAAATCTTTTCAAAGTGCATTCATTCACTCATGACATTTGCATCATAGAATCACTGATTTTCTCAAGATTTTCTCAAGAAATCGATTTCTCAAGAAATTCTAAGGATTTTTCAAAATCGGTTTTCCAAAGACAAGCTTTTCCACAGTTTTCCCAGGAAAATGATATTTTCTTAAGATATTCAAAAGAGTTTTCCAATCTTTCTTCAAGATCCAAAATCGATTTCCGAGTATTTCAAAAAGGTAAAATTCCCAGGATTTCGATTCCCCAAGTTTTGAATTTCCTTCTCCAATGAGCTTTCCTATGAATTTCCATCATTTTCCTAAGAAAACTCTCAAAGTCCAAGTTTTCCTAAGAAGTGCTTCCCTTTTCAAAAAGTCCATCTTTTCTCAAGAATCACTTCCATTTTCCCAAGATTTTCAACTATTTCTGAATTTTCCACATCTTTATAAGCTTTCTCATGTTTTCAAAAACCCCTTTTTTATCTGAGTTTCCTGAGAAATTGACATTTTTCCTGAGAAATTCTTTCCAACTCCAAATGTTTTTTTAAGCATACATCATGTTTTCCAACTGGCATTTTCCAAAATCTCATAGCACATGCCTGAATTCTCTATGCATTTAGGATAGAATATAACTTTGATGATTTAACTAAGTCAAGCACAATTTTGGTCCTTGGTTCGATTACCCCTGTTAAAGGCGGCAGGAACGGTCGAACCTCGTACCGACAGGTCGAGCCCCATCCCATGGATTTTCCCGCAATTTTCAAAAACGGAGGCGAGTATTTCAAAACAATTTCCAAAATCCGGTCAAAGTTTGAATCGTGAAAGCGTTTCTCTCTTTTTCTCTTCCGCAAGGAAGGGAAGACGGGGGAAAATTTTTGCGACGAAAACAGGTTTGGCGACCGAGATGGGACCTGTCCTTGTCTGACCTAAATTATGCTTGACTTAGTTCAATTATCAAAATTATGTTTACAAAATGTCAGCTCTTTTACTTTCAATATCATGTGAGCCTAGGAGCCTAGATTCTGACCTAGCTGACATTGATTGCATATAGCTTAGGCATGGTTTGGTAGGACCAGATTGAGGAGAAATTTTCATGCTCACATAGACTTAGGTCTAAATACAATCCTCCTCAATTTAGGATCTGAATGCAAACAATGTATGCTTCTTCAAATTTTTCAAAATCTATCTCTCTAGGACTTAGAGCCCTCTATTTCTTGCATGTGATCATTTTTTCAAATCTCCATTACCTATCATTACCCGGTCTTCACGTTGCTGGGCTCTCTTCCAGAACCATAGTTCGGGACAGAGCCTCACAACTGGGCCAACTATTTGGGTTAACACCCCCCCTACCACGTACCGCGGGCCACAGTCCGAAGTATATCGGTAGGCGCTCAAGGATGTTGGAAAACCTTACCTTAGAACCGGAGTTGAAACTCTATGCCACGTACCTCGGATTTCGATTCGGGTATATCGGCATAACTGGATTGGACAAAGATGATCTGAACTTAGAGTTAGGATTAGGGTCCTACAGCTGTTTTCAAATTGATGCATTTAGAGTCAGCCTTTTAGGGAGTGCTGAATGTGCATAAATGTTTGTGCAGGATGTGATTGTATGTATGATTTTCTCAATTCTTTATATTTCCCAATGTTTTTCAACTCATTAGGTCTTTTCCAAATATCCTTATTTTCCACAAGATGTTTTTCTCAAACCCTGGATGATTTCCTCAAATATCCCATTTCTTTCAAAACTCTAGGCGATTTTACATTCTACCTTTTCTACTGGATCTCGAATTTCTAGCTGCATTTTTATCCTGCCTGCAAAATTTCTTAAAATTTCTCACATTTTCCTAAGTCTCATTCTGAGTCTTTCTCTGTTTTCAGTTCAATGGCATCCAGTCAAGTCGATCCTATCTTTCCTGAAGGTCACATCTCCTTCGAGGTGCGACAAGGTCGTCCTGAACATCGAGCCCTTAGCACCGGAACTTTCATTCCCCGGTGGTATTATTCCTGGCTAAAGAGCTTTTCCCGAATGTTCCCGGACCATTTGAGCGAGTGCGGATTAGAGCTGGCATCAACAGTCGGAAAGCAGACCATCAATGGCAACCTGATCCATGCAATGGCAGAGCGATGGAATCCTCGAACATATACCTTCTGGTTTCCATGGGGAGAAATGACCGTCTTAATGGATGAATTTTCAGAAATCATGGGGTTGCCAGAACCAGCTGGTCGACCAAGCGACCCCTTAGAGCATCAATTCCTTATCAATGTCAAGGGTTTGGACCCCCGAGACTCCTTAGCTCGTATGACAGGCCGCCGATCTTGGCCCCTGATCCAGTTAGAAGGAGATGAATATGTTGACCTACTTGAGTTGTACCGTCAGTACGGGACCTTCATTGAAGTCAGCTCGCTTTCAAGAACAGCCAAAGAAAAGATTCAGAATGCAATGGTTCTATGCACTGTAGGACTGTCCCTTTTCCCAGATGGACAGAACTACATGGACATCAGGATAATCCAGCTTATGAGGAGATGGGGAAGTCGGCAAACCAATCGCCTCTCCATAGCCATGGCAGCGCTCGCCTTCCTTTATCGAGGTCTGACTCGATTCTCACTCGGAGAGTCCATTTTAGTTGAAGGATGCATCTACGCACTTCAGTCCTGGTTTTTCCAACACGTTCCAGCCCGAGCAAGCTCTTTCAGATACAATGGTCAAGAACTCCTTCCAGTGGCGCAGTACCGGTCTATGATCAACAACATTCAAGAAGATGACGTAGTTTGGGACTATTTTGATCGGCAGTTGTCTCCTCCCAGATATACCTACGCTTATGGCAAGCGGTTCAAGTTGCTGGGACCATTCTTCTGCACTTACTACCAACCAGAGAGATGTGTTCGGCAATTTTCTCAAAGGCAGCAGTACGTCGAAGCCCGCTTGTTATCAGGAGCTATGGCAGAGTTCGATCTCACCTCCGCACAATGGTCCGGGGCATATCATTCTGCCCGCTACGGCTGGGATTCTTTTGTTTCTCTTAAAATCTTTCCAGGTCCTAGAGTGTCTGCCGACTATCGTGAATGGTGGCAAATTGTTTGTCCCCCACCTCTTTGTCAAGATCAATAAAATCTTATTCTTCTCATTTTAATAAAATTTTATTTCCTTCCATTGTGGTTTGACGACCTCGCCTAGGTAACAAGGCACATTTTCGTTGTTTATTTCTTTTGCAGAAGGAATGACAACACAATTGTCGTGATTCCCACGATGACTCAGTCCCTAGTAATGGGACATCTTTTCCAAATTGTCTACCATATTTTCAGCAAATATTTCCTCCAAAAGCTAATTCCCTCATAATCTAATCAGGTCTTTTGTTCTGCAGAGAACATCCATATCATTTGATGGTTGAGACAAGATCAGGCAAAAGAACCACAGCATCCCAGTACTCGTCAGCCTCGGAAGAAGAGATGAGTTCCCCTCGATCTGAGAAGAGTCGAGAGCAGCAGCAAGGAAGACTGTTTTTGTCAAAAGGGCACAATGAAGACCATTTGTTATTTTCTTTCTATTCTTTTCCAAATAAGTGTCTCGTTTTACCAATGTCATTGATCAATTCAATCAATAAAATTCCAAGTTTCTTTGTCTATTCGGATGCCATCTACTCCCTTTTTGTCTGTCTCATCATTTTATAATTCAATGCCATTTTATGAATGGTTCTCTTCAAATGGTTGCTTGTGTTACTATAGGCCGATTTGTCTGAACCAGATTTCTTCTCCAAAATTTCAGAATGACTTCTCGGACAATCAAGAAGCTCGTTCTCAATCCCAAGGCCTTTTAGAAGTCGACAGCAATTCACAGAATCAAAGCAAGCACCGGAAATGACAAGAGTGCAAAGCAGTCTGATGATTGTGCAAAATATGATCAGTCTCTTCAGGAATTATCGGAGTTCGCCTCAGTTCAGAAGCAGGACGAACCATCTCCTCTAGTACAAGATCCAACTGAAGGTGTCAATATCGGTTCAGAGGAAGATCCCAAGATTCTCAAGATCGGTACCAGTCTAAGTCCGGAAGAGAAAGAAAGGCTTACAAAGTTCCTCAAGCAACATGAAGAAGTGTTTGCATGGACGTATGAAGACATGCCGGGCTTAGACCCCAAATTGGTCGAGCACCGTCTTGTCTTAAAGCCGGATGCTAAGCCAGTCAAGCAGAAGCTGAGAAAAATGGATCCCAGAATAGAACAACAAGTCAAAGAAGGACTTGAAGATTTGCTCAGAGCAGGATTTATTCGAGCTATTGACTACCCAGATTGGTTAGCCAATATCGTCGTCGTCCCAAAGAAAAATGGCAAAGTAAGGATTTGCATAGACTTCAGAGACCTCAATAAGGCAACTCCGAAGGATGACTATCCACTTCCAAGCATCGATCTTCTAGTCGATAGCACGGCAGGACATGCCATGTTCTCTTTCATGGACGGATATTCCGGCTACAATCAGATTAAGTTGGCCGCCCGCGACCAATCAAAAGCTTCCTTCACTATGCCTTGGGGCACTTTCTGCTATACAGTTATGCCTTTTGGGCTCAAGAATGCTGGAGCAACATATCAACGGGCAATGGCTGTCATCTTTCACGATCAGATGCGCAAAATCATGGATGCGTATGTTGATGATATTCTCGTGAAATCTAAAAAGGAAGAAGATCACCTCGAAGCACTTGATCAAGTCTTTAAAAGACTTATTCTTTACAAGTTAAGGCTTAACCCGCAAAAGTGTGTCTTTGGAGTCGAATCAGGAAAACTGTTGGGTTTTTTGGTCAGCAAAAAGGGAATTGAAGTTGACCCAGCCAAAGTAAAGGCTATCATTGATATGCCACCCCCGAAGAATCTCAAAGAACTACGTAGCCTTCAAGGACGTATGCAGTCAATCCGGCGATTCATTTCCAATTTGGCAATGAGATGCGAGCCTTTCAACCACTTGCTCAGAAAAGGAGTGAAGTTCGAATGGGGACCAGAGTGTCAGCAATCGTTCGATCGGATCAAGAAGTATCTTCTTAATCCTCCCATCCTAAAGCCGCCAGAATTGGGAAAACCTCTTTTATTATACATCTCAGTTAATCAAGTTGCATGCGGTGGATTCTTGGCGCAATACAAAGAAGGCAGCCTGATAGAGCACGCCATCTACTACGTGAGCAAGACTTTCATAGATTATGAGAAGAGATACTCTCAAATAGAGAAGACCTGCCTAGCTCTGGTATGGATGTGTCAGAAGCTAAGACACTACCTGTTGGCATCAGAGGTCAAAATCCTGTCTAAACTCAATCCTCTCAAGTATATCTTAGAGCAACCTTTCCTCAGCGGACGAGTCGCAAAATGGCAAGTCTTACTGATGCAGTATGACTTAGAATATGTCTCGCAGCAATCAATCAAAGGCCAAGCAATTGCAGATCAATTGGCGGATTTTCCCCTAGCCGAAGATGACTTCCCTGATGAGCAAATTTGCAATACCCAGCAATTTCCAGTCTGGAATTTATTTTTCGATGGTTCTAAGAATATGGCGGGAATAGGCATCGGAATTTTATTAATCACTCCTGAGAAGGAGATGATTCCATTTTCTCTCAAGTTAGATTTTCAATGCACTCACAACATGGCTGAATATGAAGCCCTGATTCAAGGTCTAAAGATTCTGCTAGACTTCAATGTCAAGAGAGTGCATGCCTACGGTGACTCATTACTTGTTGTCAATCAAGTTCGAGCCGAATGGCAAGTCAAAGATCAGAAGCTATTCCCCTATCAGAAAATTGTTTCAGCTCTTATCAGCAAGTTTGAAGAATTCCAGCTCTTCCATATCAAGAGAGATTTTAATCAAGTGGCTGATAGCCTAGCCAGTTTAGGCTCCATTATGGCATTCAAGAATGGAGAATCTTGTCGCTCTTTTGAAATTGGCAGACTTGACCAACCTGCTTTCATCCCAGCGGAACAGGTAAACCAGGCTGAGCAAAGGAAGAAGCCTTGGTATTACAACATCAAAACTTTCATAGAAACTGGCGAATTTCCTCCAGAACTCTCAAAGAAAGAGCAACAAGCAATCCAGCGTATGTCTACTCGATACTTCATCTTGGCCAATGTCCTCTATCGTCGTGGATTCAGTTCAGAGTATTCCAGATGTTTAGATGAAGACGAAGCCAAAGAAGTCGTGCGAGAAGCACATGAAGGCATTTGTGGCGGCCACGTCGGCTACCAAACCCTTGTCAAGCAAATCATCAGAGCAGGGTACTACTGGAAGACTATGCAACAAGACTGTTATCATTATGTGAAGAAATGTGTACAATGTCAGATACATGCACCTTCTATTCATGCTCCGACAACTTATTTACAGTCTGTTGTCTCTCCATGGCCATTTTCTATGTGGGCCTTCGATGTCGTAGGCCCCATCACTCCTTCAGCTTCAAATGGCCACAAATACTTCCTTGCCGCAACAGAATATTTCACCAAGTGGGTAGAAGCCATCAGTCTCCGCACAGTAGAAGGCCGACATGTGGTCTCTTTCATCCACAAGAACATCCTTTGCCGTTTCGGCATCCCACATGACATTGTGACAGACAATGGCAGTCATTTCAAGAATGAAAAGATGAAGACATTCTGCTCAAAATTCAAGATCTATCACCATTTTTCCGCTCCATATTATCCTCAAGGGAATGGTCAGGCAGAGGCCACCAACAAGATTTTAATTCGTATCTTGGAGCGAACTGTGGAAACAGGCCGTGACTGGCATGAGAAGATCCACGATGCACTGTGGGTCTATCGGACCACCATTCGTACACGAACGAATGCTACTCCATCAGAACTGGTTTATGGAACAGAGGTAGTATTGCCGCTACATGTTCAGAAGCCCGCTCTGAAATTTGCTTCACTTTTGCAATTACCTCTTGATCAATACCAGCAGCAGCGACTAGTGCAGCTAGACTTACTCGACGAGAGAAGGCTAAAAGCAGCAGAGCATGCTCAATTCTATCGCCAGAGAGTAGCCAGGCAATATGCGAAATCTATCATCGAAAGAAGATTCAAAGTCAATGATTTAGTACTTCGATCCACAGCTTATCTCAAGCATCGTCCTGGCGGCAAATGGTCGCCAAATTGGGAAGGTCCCTATATTGTCAAAGAAGCATTACCCCGCAACTCATATCGGCTCATCAATGCCGATGGGGTAGAATTGCCAGATCCTATCAATGCTCGACACTTGAAAAAGTTTTATACTTGAAACATTTATTCTCCTCTTGTAATCCTTCCTGTTTCCTTCAAATAATGATCCAACTTTCTTTCCCAGTTACACTGGGGCATTTTAAAATTTTGTTCTATATGCAGGCAGGATAAACAAATTCCTCATTTCATGCACATGTGCATTCATATGCATCAACTCATATTCATTTGCATTCAATTGCATTAATAACAATCCGGTCGGTATTGGGATTTCAACAAACAGTCCCATCACAATTCCTAATGATCCAAAGATCATCGCCAATACTGAACCAAAACCCAGCACTCGAACTGGTATTATTTCAAAATCCAGTATTCAAGCTGGCACATTTTCAACTTTTTGGAAAACCAAGTTCCGACTCGGGTTTTTATTCAAATCATTTTCCTTTGTTGATCCGGGTTCCGACTCGTGATCTCTCTACTTTATTCGACCCTTGACTCGAACTCTTCATTTTTCTTTGTTGATCCGAGTTCCGACTCGTGATCTCTCTACTTTATTCGAGCCTTGACTCGAACTCTTCATTTTCCTTTGTTGATCCGAGTTCCGACTCGTGATCTCTCTACCTTATTCGAGCCTTGACTCGATTTCTTCATTTTCCTTTGTTGATCCGGGTTCCGACTCGTGATCTCTCTACCTTATTCGAGCCTTGACTCGATTTCTTCATTTTCCTTTGTTGATCCGGGTTCCGACTCGTGATCTCTCTACTTTATTCGAGCCTTGACTCGAACTCTTCATTTTCTTTTGTTGATCCGAGTTCCGACTCGTGATCTCTCTACCTTATTCGAGCCTTGACTCGAATTCTTCATTTTCCTTTGTTGATCCGGGTTTCGACTCGTGATCTCTCTACTTTATTCGAGCCTTGACTCGAATTCTTCATTTTCCTTTGTTGATCCGGGTTCCGACTCGTGATCTCTCTACTTTATTCGAGCCTTGACTCGAACTCTTCATTTTCCTTTGTTGATCTGAGTTCCGACTCGTGATCTCTCTACCTTATTCGAGCCTTGACTCGAATTCTTCATTTTCCTTTGTTGATCCGGGTTCCGACTCGTGATCTCTCTACTTTACTCGAGCCTTGACTCGAACTCTTCATTTTCCTTTGTTGATCCGGGTTCCGACTCGTGATCTCTCTACTTTATTCGAGCCTTTACTCGAACTCTTCATTTTCCTTTGTTGATCCGAGTTCCGACTCGTGATCTCTCTACCTTATTCGAGCCTTGACTCGATTTCTTCATTTTCCTTTGTTGATCCGGGTTCCGACTCGTGATCTCTCTACTTTATTCGAGCCTTGACTCGAACTCTTCATTTTCTTTTGTTGATCCGAGTTCCGACTCGTGATCTCTCTACTTGATTCGAGCCTTGACTCGATTTCTTCATTTTCCTTTATTGATCCGGGTTCCGACTCGTGATCTCTCTACTTTACTCGAGCCTTGACTCGATTTCTTCATTTTCCTTTGTTGATCCGGGTTCCGACTCGTGATCTCTCTACTTTACTCTAGCCTTGACTCGAACTCTTCATTTTCCTTTGTTGATCCGGGTTCCGACTCGTGATCTCTCTACTTTACTCGAGCCTTGACTCGAACAAATCATTTTCCTTTGTTGATCCGGGTTCCGACTCGAGATCTTTTCGAGCTTGTCATTCTCTTTTGTTGATCCGGGTTCCGACTCGTGATCTCATTACCTTACTCGAACCCTGAATCGAGTTTTTCATTTTCTTTTGTTGATCCGGGTTCCGACTCGAGATCTCTTTATCTTATCCAAGCTCTAATTCGAGTCCTTCATTTTCCTTTGTTGATCCAGGTTCTGACTCGTGATCTCATTATCTTATTTGAGCTCTGATTCGAGCCTTCCATTTTCCTCTGTTGATTCGGGTTCCGACTCGTGATCTCTATATTTTATTCGAGCTCTGACTCGAACTCATCATTCTCTTTGATTAATCCAAGTCATTTCAGTCATCAAAGTCTGTCAAATGCTCAAGTTTGACATTTTGCCCTCCAAATTTCAATTTAAATCCTCAAATCAGGTAATTCTCTAAATTTCGACCTTCGGGTCAATCAATTTCCAATTCTCGACCTTCGGGTCAATCAATTTCCAATTCTCGACCTTCGGGTCAATCAATTTCCAATTCTCGACCTGCGGGTCAATCAATTCCCAATTTTCGACCTTCAGGTCAATCAATTCTCAATTTCGATTTTCGGGTCACACAATTTCGACCTTTCGGTCAACCAATTCTCAATTTCGACCTTTGTGGTCAAATCAATTCTCAATTTCGACCGTCAGGTCATCCAATTTCGACCTTTGGGTCATTCAATTTTCAGCAACCAATTTTCCAATTTTCAATTTCGACCTTTGGGTCAATCAATCTCAATATCCAATTTCAATCATTTTCTCTTGCGAAAGACCCTTTTAGGGAGAGTTCGAGGGAGCTCGTTCTTTTCGCACGCTATCCAATTCATTCACTTAGCCCCTTTTTAGGGAGAGTTTGAAGGGACTCGCGTCTTTGTGAACCGTTTGCAAAACAATTTCCAATTTCACACGAGGAACCCTTTTGATAAGGGAGAGGCTCGACGGAGACTCGCTTTTCTTGTGACCCCCCAATTTCATACTAGGCCATTTTCGTCATGAAAGACCCTCTTTGCAGGGAGAGTGTGATGGACTCGTTCCTTTCATGACCCAATTTTCAGACCTCACTATTATCGGCCCCCTTTCCATAAGAGAAGCCTAATATTAGGGAGCTTTGACTAAAGCTTAATTTCTCTTCGAAAGTTCATTTTGCAAACACCTCCTCTTCAGGGAATAGAGGAGTATTTCCCATTTCCCATTCAGGTAAGGGCTAAGCCTGAGTCTCTCTTTTTGGGAAAAAAGAGAGGAGAATTTTCGTCACGGATGCGTTGAGCCGGATTTCAAATACTCACTTTTACTAAGGATTTCAAGAAAATTTTGTCAATTTGTCAAATTATTTGTTGATTTAAGAATCTTTATTGCACTAATCTCTATCTTAATTTACCTTCAGCATCGCTTCCAAAAGAGTGAAGCTTTTGCGAAAAGAGATTCAAAACTCAAATTCTTTCTATTGGCCAACCAAAAGGTTGAAGGATAAGTCCTCGATATGGCCAGAAAAGAAGATTCAATGTTATTGAAAAGTCGTAGATGATTGATATTGATCGCAGTTATGGCACATCTTTAAGGATTATTCTTGTAAAGACAAGGCAGTGGAAATATCCTGAGTGCTAGAAAAGAGAGAATTTACCCAAGTCCCGTTTCCTCAAAATCACCTAAGCTGCAATTAAATATCCGCAAAAGGGATCTCTCACCTGTCGTCAAGATGAAGGCGAATTAGGCGAGTAGACCCCCGGGGCCAAAGAAGATTCCAAACATCTCCAAGATGACGGAGTTTGTGACGGATCCTTCTAGGGAAAGTCCAAAGCACTGTCGAGATGAAGGCAGATGCGATGAACCTCTCGACAATCCCTAAAAGATATTTAATTTCAGCTGTCACCAAAAGATCTCCAAACCCATCGCCCAAGAAGGATCGAAACATCTCCAAGATGAAGGAGTTTGTGACGTACCCTTCCCAAAAGAGAGAAAGAGAGGAAAAAGAAAGAGAGAAAAAGTAAGAGCATCTCCAAAATGAAGGAGAATATAGCCAAAAAACTCAAAGAAGAGCCAAAAGAGTAAAGAAAGACTATCATGAGAGAAGCTCTCAGGATATCAAACTGCCAGATTTATCAAGAATCCTCTTTAATCTTGTGAAATTCTATTATCAATACTCTTTCATCAATTGCTTTCATAATATCAAATTCTCTTTCTTGTTCATATCAAGGAAATTGATAACTTCCTTGAAGAAGGTCAATTGCGAGCAATTTGGGTTTCAAATCTCGATTCTACGAAGTGAACCCTGTTTGGAGGTAATGCTTTGGGTAGAAAAGAAAGAACATCTTTGCAACAATGTGCAACATTTTCAAAAATTTTGAATCAACAGCAAAATTCTCAATATTTTGACAATATTTTCTAGCTATCCTGACGTGAAGTGAGAGCTTGATATCCGTCTTTGATACATCCAGACACCAATTTTAAATCCCTCTTAAGGACTTGATTCCTTCCCTTCTTTGAGAGCATGAACTCTCAAATTTGCACACTTCCCTGTGTCCCCACTGTCTCACCATAGACAGTCCCATTTCGGTTTGAGGTTAAGCCACCATTTCCCGCAAAAGGCAATTTCAAAAGCTGATTTTAGTCTCAGCAATGAGACGCCTAAAACCAATCCCTTTTCAAGCTTTAGGGACCCCATTTTCCTTCCTTTTGCAAAAACCCTATTGGATTTATTGTGCAAAATCCAAAGGTTCCATCATGGTCTCTTCCTTTGAGGATTCCATTCCATTTTCCGCCCGATCAGGATAAGGGTACAAACCTGAGCCTCGTTCAAAGAGGTATTTCATTTTCCGCCCGATCAGGATAAGGGTACAAACCTGAGCCTCATTCAAAGAGGTATTCCATTTTCCGCCAGATCAGGATAAGGGTACAAACCTGAGCCTCATTCAAAGAGGTATTCCATTTTCCGCCCGATCAGGATAAGGGTACAAACCTGAGCCTCATTCAAAGAGGTATTTCATTTTCCACCCGATCAGGATAAGGGTACAAACCTGAGCCTCATTCAAAGAGGTATTCCATTTTCCACCCGATCAGGTTAAGGGTACAAACCTGAGCCTCATTCAAAGAGGTATTTCATTTTCCGCCCGATCAGGATAAGGGTACAAACCTGAGCCTCATTCAAAGAGGTATTCCATTTTCCGCCCGATCAGGATAAGGGTACAAACCTGAGCCTCAATCAAAGAGGTATTTCATTTTCCGCCCGATCAGGATAAGGGTACAAACCTGAGCCTCAATCAAAGAGGTATTCCATTTTCCGCCCGATCAGGATAAGGGTACAAACCTGAGCCTCAATCAAAGAGGTATTCCATTTTCCGCCCGATCAGGATAAGGGTACAAACCTGAGCCTCCATCCAAAGAGGTATTTCATTTTCCGCCCGATCAGGATAAGGGTACAAACCTGAGCCTCCGTCCAAAGAGGTATTTCATTTTCCGCCCGATCAGGATAAGGGTACAAACCTGAGCCTCACTCAAAGAGGTATTTCATTTTCCGCCCGATCAGGATAAGGGTACAAACCTGAGCCTTGATCAAAGAGGTATTTCATTTTCCGCCCGATCAGGATAAGGGTACAAACCTGAGCCTCAATCAAAGAGGTATTTCATTTTCCGCCCGATCAGGATAAGGGTACAAACCTGAGCCTCGATCAAAGAGGTATTCTATTTTCCGCCCGATCAGGATAAGGGTACAAACCTGAGCCTCAATCAAAGAGGTATTTCATTTTCCGCCCGATCAGGATAAGGGTACAAACCTGAGCCTCGATCAAAGAGGTATTCCATTTTCCGCCCGATCAGGATAAGGGTACAAACCTGAGCCTCAATCAAAGAGGTATTTCAGCTTCCGCCCGATCAGGTTAAAGGTACAAACCTGAGTCTCATTTCGATGAGATATTCCATTCCCCAATCAGGTCAAGGGTCAAAACCTGAGCTTCGTTCCATGCGAGGTATTTCTGTCCCATCCAAGTTAAGGGCATAAACCTAAACTTCACTCTCATAGAGTGAATCTTTTCTCTCCATTCTTCGCTTCATATCTATCATCTTCCTCGGGCTAATTTCTTCACACCCAGTCAGATCCTTCTAACTGGGGCATTTTTTTCGTATAGCCCAAATTTGGTGTGTTTTCTTTGCCACTAAGCTCGGCCATGAGCCGGCTTAGTAGCAAAGAGGGGCATCTGTAAACACCCCAAATTTTCACTCACCTCCCCAACATTTCCACCAAGCATCAACATCCAGCCTCTGAAATCGCTGGAGGGCAAAATGGTCATTTTCTGAGCCCGAACCTTGCAAAAGTCTAAATTTCATCTGCAACTCTCAAAATTTCTCTATTTTGTCTCAGATAGTCAAAATCTTACTCCTGACAGAAGACAGGAATCCTCAAGTCTTGGTTCAAGATTCCATTTCATAAGACATGACATTGCATATCATTGCATGAGCATTTCAAATCACTGCACTGCACAGCATGTCATTTCGAGGTCCAGAACTCTTGATTTCAAAATTTTCAATCCAGATTCGAATTTTAACTATTTTCAAAATTGATTTCAAAACCCTGGGTCTTCAAAATTATCAATTCTTCCCATTTTACCCCTAGGGCTCTGAATTTCAAAATATTTTCTCAGGAAAACGATCTGGATAGTTTTCAATATGGATTTCAGTCACTTCACCTCAGATTTTGCCCTTTTTGACAATTTCAAATATCTTTCTTTTACAAAATCGCCCTACAAGGGCCAACTCTTTCCAAAATTCCTGTTTTGCCCATTAGTCCAGATTTTATGAAAATTCCAAAAAGAAGTTGTGGCTTTATCCTTATTTCAATAAAGAAGCAATGTGGGACCCACACTGAGGTGGTGTCACACAAGCTTTCCTTTTGAAAATTTGAATTTTGAAAAACCCAAAAATATAGGAGCCTTGTCCCCTGGATTGGTGCCACTTGTCTTTTCTCTCTCCTCCCATTTACATGCCATGTGTCAGCATAGGGTTCACTTAGAGTTGGTGCCACATGTCACCTTCCCTCTTCTGCCAAGTGTCAGTGTGGGGCTACCCTAAGAAGCCGCCACATGTCATCCCATTTTATCTGCCATGTGTCACCCTATCCATCCTGCGCCATGTGTCATTTCAAAGACTACCAGGAGATGCCAAGTGTCATAGGTTGTCCTGTCTAGAAAAAGTGGAGTTTGTCTCCTCTGAGGTGGCGCCATCTAGAGTGTCTCCTGCAGGGGACAGGTGTCAACCCCTCCTTCCTTCTAGAAAAGTAGTCTGACACATGTCTCTTCCTACTTTTCTCAGAAAAGTAGGAGACATGTGTCACTTCTGAATTCCTACAAAAAAGGTAGGCTTGTCTCCTCTGAGGTGGCGCCATCTGGAGTGTTTCCTGCAGAGGACACGTGGCAAGTCCTCATTTCTCAGAAAAAGGCAAGTGCCATGTGTCATTTCCTGCTTTATTCAGAAAAACTAGAATTCAAAAGTTCAAATCTCCTCATAGGTGGCGCAGATCCTGAACTTCTACCTTTTCCATGTTGTCTGAGATGGCGCCACATGGCTTGGCCCTTCTTTTCTCCCCTCTGCCACGTGTCATTCTCTGCTTCTTTCAGAAAAAGCAGGTGACACATGTCCCCTTCTACCTCCTTCAGAAAAAGTAGAGGACACATGTCTTCTCCCTACTTCTTTCAGAAAAGTAGATGACACATGTCATCTCCAGCTTCCTTTAGAAAAAGTAGAAGACACATGTCACTCCCTGCTTTTCTCAGAAAAAGCAAGTGACACATGTCACCCTCTGCTCTTCTTAGAAAAAGCAAGGGACACGTGTCATTCTCTGCTTTCTTCAGAAAAAGCAAGTGACACATGTCACTTTCTGCCTCCTTTAGAGAAAGCTAGAATTCAAATATTCAAACTCCAGACTGAGGTGGCGCAAATCCTGAACTTCACCTTTTCTATTTTGTCTGAGATGGTGCCATGTGTCCCTTTCCCTCCTTTTCCTCCTTTCATGTTCTCCTGCCACATGGCATCGTAGGAGCCACTCTGAGGAAATGCCACATGTCAGCCCCTCCTTTCCTGTAGAAAAGCAAAATTTCAAACATTTGAACTCCCCAGAGGTGGCGCCACATGGCATGCCCCTACTGTTCCAACTTTACACCTCAGAACACCTTTTGAGGTGGCACCATTCCAGGACTCCACTTGGCTCCATTTTTATTTTTTTATTTTATTTTTAATAAAGGTAGCCCACCATGAGGTGGCGCCACCTGAGGACTCCCTACAAAAGGTGAGTTTGAATTTCAAATTCCAAGAGAGCACCCTCTGAGGTGGCGCCTTCTGGGAGTTCCCTGCAGAGAGAATCAAGCAAACTTTTGAAAAATTCCAAATTCCCCCTGCTGAGGTGTCTCACCCACAAAAATTTCCATTTTTATTTTCTCAAAAAAATCAAAATAGCCTTTTGAGGTGGCGCCATCTGAGGGCTCCCTGCAAAAGGCAAATTCGAATTTCAAAACCCCCAGATGGCACCCCCTGAGATGGCGCCACATGGAGGGCTCAGATCCAGCCTGTTTGAATTTCAAAAATTTTCAGAAAAATTATAAAAACAAGGGTTCACGCCCAGCCTTAGAGAGATCATTTTTTTTAGCTCTGGTGAACTTGGGAAATCCGACCTAGCCTTCCTAGAATCAGATTTTGAATTGTGGAAATCGTGCCCCCTTTGGCTCATTGAAGAAGGTGGAGTAGAGCTCGTGCTGTGGCGAATTCGATTCCAACAGAGGTCGATTTTTGTGAACCATCCGAAGCTTGGAGCGAAGGACGAAGGAAGCTCGTGATAGCTGCCCCTTTCAAGAGCTCCTACGCTGCGCAACGAAGCAAGGTGCACTTCTTTTTCCATTGATTGGATTCCATAATTCGAATCGGGGGTCGTTTGAAGAAAGAGCTCATCCGAGGGATGGATTGAGCTATTCTCATAAAACGACATACATAAAAACGTTTCATTATGCTTCCTTGATGATTTTTAACATTCATATAGTTAGCTATGTTTAATTTGCATTTTATTTCATTCATTTAGTACATTTCATGAATTAATTAGGATTAATTTAGCCTTTATTTCAATTCTGCTTATTTTCAGTAGGTCTCTGTTTTTGTCAGTCAGTCCACACGTCATTTCATGCATTTGTTTTTTATTAAAAATCCCAAAAAAATCAAGGAATGCGCCTTTAGGTGTCCCTGAAATTTTGCCAAAATATCGGAGGCATTTGAATTTTTTTACTGTAGTAAACATTCAAAATGGCAAGTCGGGTTTTGTTACCCGGGATACGTTTTGAAAATCATTTTCCGACTTGTAAAATCGAGATATCCATCTTGGGAGATCCGATTTTCGATCCGAAAGATGTTTTAAACTCGGGAGAATGTCTAGTTTTTAATATGATTTTATAAGATTTTTATGATTTTTTTTTATGTCTGACAAAAATCAGAGATGTCGGTACACGTGTCAGAGCCTAATTTAGGCCTCTGAGATCTTGGATCGACTTAGGGCTATGGTTTCTCTTTCTGTGTTACTCCAAATCCGAAACTGTAAAAAGTGAAAGTGGTGTCCGAGATGTCCTCTGTTTGAATCTGAAAGCCTGTAATTTTTAGAACAGTGTTGACCCCTGCTTCGGATTTTTCTTGTCAGACCCCTGTTTTGCTACATTTGTCTGTTCTGTTAGTTTAGGCAGGAATCGTTATATTTTTATCGGTGTTTATGTTGATCAAATGCCGAAGTCATAAACATGAAAGTTGTTCACGTAGGTGTCGTGCATAGATATGATTAATTTCATAAATGTCCATGGCCTTTTTGTATTTTTTTAGCATTTTACATCAGATTAGTGTGATTTTTACCTCTGTCTGAACTAAATCCCTGTTATTGAACTCACCATGGCTCAAATCCCGAGGCTGTAAAAACCAAAAATGTTCCATTTAGGGTCTTTTAGCAGTCTGCAAAATATCAGAAGTTTCCATGGTGTAAATCTTGCATTATCATATTAGGCATTGCATTTGGTTCGGATCCATAGGCAAAATCCATCATTTTTAGGACTTTCTTTGAATTTTGGCATTTAAATCATATCATTTCATGATTTTTAGCATTCTAGGTTGTTTATCAAAGTAAGTAGATGCTTCATACCGAATTTGGTGCAATTTGGAATCCATTTGAGGTTCGGATTATCCACAATACCAAAACAGGGTCCCGCAGGACCCGGATCCAAGTGAAAAACAAGCGAAATTCGTTATTTTGGCTAAATTTCAAAATGTCAAATTCTGATTTTACAGTCCTAATGTGTTTAGAAGCATGTCATATTGCATTTCATCATCATTGAATTCAATTTGAATTTCGAAATCCCAATTTTACTAAGTTTTCCTCCAAAAAACCCTGATTTTAAAGGTGTAACTTTAATTTTAGGGGTATTTTGGTCATTTTGACCCCAATTCCGAATTTCAAACTGTTTTCCACTGAATTCCCTGCATTTACATTATTTCAAAACATCAAGGAAGCATGAGAATAGGGTTTATATCCAATTAAGTCCAATAATTTCATAATATTATTGAAAAATCTTGGAAAAACCCACATATTTGAGCTAACTTTATTTCAAGCTTGGCAGGGACATTCCAAAGAAGGAGCTGAAGTCTGCAAATTTCTTTTATTTCTTTTATTTAGTGATGTAATAATGTAAATTTTGGAATAAGAGATTTAATTTCCTGCTTAGACTAGGATGCATATCATATAGTTTGAATTTATGCAATATCCTGCTTCTATGATTCATGCATTTTATTTCAAAAGCACTATGGATGTTCACGAATGGCACGTGCACCAACTCTTAGGGAGTTGATGGACTCGGTGGGATCCATATTTACGGCCCTAGTCGGGATATGGACGAGACCCAGATCCATCATCTTTCTACTAGTCACATTGAGCCTAAACTCTTAGGCTATCTTAAAATGCACATCATATTTCCAAAGTTTTCAAAATCATGTGCATCAAATCAACTAAATTCTGAACATATTCATGGCCACAGTCAGAATATGTGAAGGATTTATCTTGACTTAATGCACATTTTTCTAACAAATCTCTTAGAAAATCTTTTCAAAGTGCATTCATTCACTCATGACATTTGCATCATAGAATCACTGATTTTCTCAAGATTTTCTCAAGAAATCGATTTCTCAAGAAATTCTAAGGATTTTTCAAAATCGGTTTTCCAAAGACAAGCTTTTCCACAGTTTTCCCAGGAAAATGATATTTTCTTAAGATATTCAAAAGAGTTTTCCAATCTTTCTTCAAGATCCAAAATCGATTTCCGAGTATTTCAAAAAGGTAAAATTCCCAGGATTTCGATTCCCCAAGTTTTGAATTTCCTTCTCCAATGAGCTTTCCTATGAATTTCCATCATTTTCCTAAGAAAACTCTCAAAGTCCAAGTTTTCCTAAGAAGTGCTTCCCTTTTCAAAAAGTCCATCTTTTCTCAAGAATCACTTCCATTTTCCCAAGATTTTCAACTATTTCTGAATTTTCCACATCTTTATAAGCTTTCTCATGTTTTCAAAAACCCCTTTTTTATCTGAGTTTCCTGAGAAATTGACATTTTTCCTGAGAAATTCTTTCCAACTCCAAATGTTTTTTTAAGCATACATCATGTTTTCCAACTGGCATTTTCCAAAATCTCATAGCACATGCCTGAATTCTCTATGCATTTAGGATAGAATATAACTTTGATGATTTAACTAAGTCAAGCACAATTTTGGTCCTTGGTTCGATTACCCCTGTTAAAGGCGGCAGGAACGGTCGAACCTCGTACCGACAGGTCGAGCCCCATCCCATGGATTTTCCCGCAATTTTCAAAAACGGAGGCGAGTATTTCAAAACAATTTCCAAAATCCGGTCAAAGTTTGAATCGCGAAAGCGTTTCTCTCTTTTTCTCTTCCGCAAGGAAGGGAAGACGGGGGAAAATTTTTGCGACGAAAACAGGTTTGGCGACCGAGATGGGACCTGTCCTTGTCTGACCTAAATTATGCTTGACTTAGTTCAATTATCAAAATTATGTTCACAAAATGTCAGCTCTTTTACTTTCAATATCATGTGAGCCTAGGAGCCTAGATTCTGACCTAGCTGACATTGATTGCATATAGCTTAGGCATGGTTTGGTAGGACCAGATTGAGGAGAAATTTTCATGCTCACATAGACTTAGGTCTAAATACAATCCTCCTCAATTTAGGATCTGAATGCAAACAATGTATGCTTCTTCAAATTTTTCAAAATCTATCTCTCTAGGACTTAGAGCCCTCTATTTCTTGCATGTGATCATTTTTTCAAATCTCCATTACCTATCATTACCCGGTCTTCACGTTGCTGGGCTCTCTTCCAGAACCATAGTTCGGGACAGAGCCTCACAACTGGGCCAACTATTTGGGTTAACACCCCCCCTACCACGTACCGCGGGCCACAGTCCGAAGTATATCGGTAGGCGCTCAAGGATGTTGGAAAACCTTACCTTAGAACCGGAGTTGAAACTCTATGCCACGTACCTCGGATTTCGATTCGGGTATATCGGCATAACTGGATTGGACAAAGATGATCTGAACTTAGAGTTAGGATTAGGGTCCTACAGCTGTTTTCAAATTGATGCATTTAGAGTCAGCCTTTTAGGGAGTGCTGAATGTGCATAAATGTTTGTGCAGGATGTGATTGTATGTATGATTTTCTCAATTCTTTATATTTCCCAATGTTTTTCAACTCATTAGGTCTTTTCCAAATATCCTTATTTTCCACAAGATGTTTTTCTCAAACCCTGGATGATTTCCTCAAATATCCCATTTCTTTCAAAACTCCAGGCGATTTTACATTCTACCTTTTCTACTGGATCTCGAATTTCTAGCTGCATTTTTATCCTGCCTGCAAAATTTCTTAAAATTTCTCACATTTTCCTAAGTCTCATTCTGAGTCTTTCTCTGTTTTCAGTTCAATGGCATCCAGTCAAGTCGATCCTATCTTTCCTGAAGGTCACATCTCCTTCGAGGTGCGACAAGGTCGTCCTGAACATCGAGCCCTTAGCACCGGAACTTTCATTCCCCGGTGGTATTATTCCTGGCTAAAGAGATTTTCCCGAATGTTCCCGGACCATTTGAGCGAGTGCGGATTAGAGCTGGCATCAACAGTCGGAAAGCAGACCATCAATGGCAACCTGATCCATGCAATGGCAGAGCGATGGAATCCTCGAACATGTACCTTCTGGTTTCCATGGGGAGAAATGACCGTCTTAATGGATGAATTTTCAGAAATCATGGGGTTGCCAGAACCAGCTGGTCGACCAAGCGACCCCTTAGAGCATCAATTCCTTATCAATGTCAAGGGTTTGGACCCCCGAGACTCCTTAGCTCGTATGACAGGCCGCCGATCTTGGCCCCTGATCCAGTTAGAAGGAGATGAATATGTTGACCTACTTGAGTTGTACCGTCAGTACGGGACCTTCATTGAAGTCAGCTCGCTTTCAAGAACAGCCAAAGAAAAGATTCAGAATGCAATGGTTCTATGCACTGTAGGACTGTCCCTTTTCCCAGATGGACAGAACTACATGGACATCAGGATAATCCAGCTTATGAGGAGATGGGGAAGTCGGCAAACCAATCGCCTCTCCATAGCCATGGCAGCGCTCGCCTTCCTTTATCGAGGTCTGACTCGATTCTCACTCGGAGAGTCCATTTTAGTTGAAGGATGCATCTACGCACTTCAGTCCTGGTTTTTCCAACACGTTCCAGCCCGAGCAAGCTCTTTCAGATACAATGGTCAAGAACTCCTTCCAGTGGCGCAGTACCGGTCTATGATCAACAACATTCAAGAAGATGACGTAGTTTGGGACTATTTTGATCGGCAGTTGTCTCCTCCCAGATATACCTACGCTTATGGCAAGCGGTTCAAGTTGCTGGGACCATTCTTCTGCACTTACTACCAACCAGAGAGATGTGTTCGGCAATTTTCTCAAAGGCAGCAGTACGTCGAAGCCCGCTTGTTATCAGGAGCTATGGCAGAGTTCGATCTCACCTCCGCACAATGGTCCGGGGCATATCATTCTGCCCGCTACGGCTGGGATTCTTTTGTTTCTCTTAAAATCTTTCCAGGTCCTAGAGTGTCTGCCGACTATCGTGAATGGTGGCAAATTGTTTGTCCCCCACCTCTTTGTCAAGATCAATAAAATCTTATTCTTCTCATTTTAATAAAATTCTATTTCCTTCCATTGTGGTTTGACGACCTCGCCTAGGTAACAAGGCACATTTTCGTTGTTTATTTCTTTTGCAGAAGGAATGACAACACAATTGTCGTGATTCCCACGACGACTCAGTCCCTAGTAATGGGACATCTTTTCCAAATTGTCTACCATATTTTCAGCAAATATTTCCTCCAAAAGCTAATTCCCTCATAATCTAATCAGGTCTTTTGTTCTGCAGAGAACATCCATATCATTTGATGGTTGAGACAAGATCAGGCAAAAGAACCACAGCATCCCAGTACTCGTCAGCCTCGGAAGAAGAGATGAGTTCCCCTCGATCTGAGAAGAGTCGAGAGCAGCAGCAAGGAAGACTGTTTTTGTCAAAAGGGCACAATGAAGACCATTTGTTATTTTCTTTCTATTCTTTTCCAAATAAGTGTCTCGTTTTACCAATGTCATTGATCAATTCAATCAATAAAATTCCAAGTTTCTTTGTCTATTCGGATGCCATCTACTCCCTTTTTGTCTGTCTCATCATTTTATAATTCAATGCCATTTTATGAATGGTTCTCTTCAAATGGTTGCTTGTGTTACTATAGGCCGATTTGTCTGAACCAGATTTCTTCTCCAAAATTTCAGAATGACTTCTCGGACAATCAAGAAGCTCGTTCTCAATCCCAAGGCCTTTTAGAAGTCGACAGCAATTCACAGAATCAAAGCAAGCACCGGAAATGACAAGAGTGCAAAGCAGTCTGATGATTGTGCAAAATATGATCAGTCTCTTCAGGAATTATCGGAGTTCGCCTCAGTTCAGAAGCAGGACGAACCATCTCCTCTAGTACAAGATCCAACTGAAGGTGTCAATATCGGTACCAGTCTAAGTCCGGAAGAGAAAGAAAGGCTTACAAAGTTCCTCAAGCAACATGAAGAAGTGTTTGCATGGACGTATGAAGACATGCCGGGCTTAGACCCCAAATTGGTCGAGCACCGTCTTGTCTTAAAGCCGGATGCTAAGCCAGTCAAGCAGAAGCTGAGAAAAATGGATCCCAGAATAGAACAACAAGTCAAAGAATGAATTGAAGATTTGCTCAGAGCAGGATTTATTCGAGCTATTGACTACCCAGATTGGTTAGCCAATATCGTCGTCGTCCCAAAGAAAAATGGCAAAGTAAGGATTTGCATAGACTTCAGAGACCTCAATAAGGCAACTCCGAAGGATGACTATCCACTTCCAAGCATCGATCTTCTAGTCGATAGCACGGCAGGACATGCCATGTTCTCTTTCATGGACGGATATTCCGGCTACAATCAGATTAAGTTGGCCGCCCGCGACCAATCAAAAACTTCCTTCACTATGCCTTGGGGCACTTTCTGCTATACAGTTATGCCTTTTGGGCTCAAGAATGCTGGAGCAACATATCAACGGGCAATGGCTGTCATCTTTCACGATCAGATGCGCAAAATCATGGATGCGTATGTTGATGATATTCTCGTGAAATCTAAAGAGGAAGAAGATCACCTCGAAGCACTTGATCAAGTCTTTAAAAGACTTATTCTTTACAAGTTAAGGCTTAACCCGCAAAAGTGTGTCTTTGGAGTCGAATCAGGAAAACTGTTGGGTTTTCTGGTCAGCAAAAAGGGAATTGAAGTTGACCCAGCCAAAGCAAAGGCTATCATTGATATGCCACCCCCGAAGAATCTCAAAGAACTACGTAGCCTTCAAGGACGTATGCAGTCAATCCGGCGATTCATTTCCAATTTGGCAATGAGATGCGAGCCTTTCAACCACTTGCTCAGAAAAGGAGTGAAGTTCGAATGGGGACCAGAGTGTCAGCAATCGTTCGATCGGATCAAGAAGTATCTTCTTAATCCTCCCATCCTAAAGCCGCCAGAATTGGGAAAACCTCTTTTATTATACATCTCAGTTAATCAAGTTGCATGCGGTGGATTCTTGGCGCAATACAAAGAAGGCAGCCTGATAGAGCACGCCATCTACTACGTGAGCAAGACTTTCATAGATTATGAGAAGAGATACTCTCAAATAGAGAAGACCTGCCTAGCTCTGGTATGGATGTGTCAGAAGCTAAGACACTACCTGTTGGCATCAGAGGTCAAAATCCTGTCTAAACTCAATCCTCTCAAGTATATCTTAGAGCAACCTTTCCTCAGCGGACGAGTCGCAAAATGGCAAGTCTTACTGATGCAGTATGACTTAGAATATGTCTCGCAGCAATCAATCAAAGGCCAAGCAATTGCAGATCAATTGGCGGATTTTCCCCTAGCCGAAGATAACTTCCCTGATGAGCAAATTTGCAATACCCAGCAATTTCCAGTCTGGAATTTATTTTTCGATGGTTCTAAGAATATGGCGGGAATAGGCATCGGAATTTTATTAATCACTCCTGAGAAGGAGATGATTCCATTTTCTCTCAAGTTAGATTTTCAATGCACTCACAACATGGCTGAATATGAAGCCCTGATTCAAGGTCTAAAGATTCTGCTAGACTTCAATGTCAAGAGAGTGCATGCCTACGGTGACTCATTACTTGTTGTCAATCAAGTTCGAGCCGAATGGCAAGTCAAAGATCAGAAGCTATTCCCCTATCAGAAAATTGTTTCAGCTCTTATCAGCAAGTTTGAAGAATTCCAGCTCTTCCATATCAAGAGAGATTTTAATCAAGTGGCTGATAGCCTAGCCAGTTTAGGCTCCATTATGGCATTCAAGAATGGAGAATCTTGTCGCTCTTTTGAAATTGGCAGACTTGACCAACCTGCTTTCATCCCAGCGGAACAGGTAAACCAGGCTGAGCAAAGGAAGAAGCCTTGGTATTACAACATCAAAACTTTCATAGAAACTGGCGAATTTCCTCCAGAACTCTCAAAGAAAGAGCAACAAGCAATCCAGCGTATGTCTACTCGATACTTCATCTTGGCCAATGTCCTCTATCGTCGTGGATTCAGTTCAGAGTATTCCAGATGTTTAGATGAAGACGAAGCCAAAGAAGTCGTGCGAGAAGCACATGAAGGCATTTGTGGCGGCCACGTCGGCTACCAAACCCTTGTCAAGCAAATCATCAGAGCAGGGTACTACTGGAAGACTATGCAACAAGACTGTTATCATTATGTGAAGAAATGTGTACAATGTCAGATACATGCACCTTCTATTCATGCTCCGACAACTTATTTACAGTCTGTTGTCTCTCCATGGCCATTTTCTATGTGGGCCTTCGATGTCGTAGGCCCCATCACTCCTTCAGCTTCAAATGGCCACAAATACTTCCTTGCCGCAACAGAATATTTCACCAAGTGGGTAGAAGCCATCAGTCTCCGCACAGTAGAAGGCCGACATGTGGTCTCTTTCATCCACAAGAACATCCTTTGCCGTTTCGGCATCCCACATGACATTGTGACAGACAATGGCAGTCATTTCAAGAATGAAAAGATGAAGACATTCTGCTCAAAATTCAAGATCTATCACCATTTTTCCGCTCCATATTATCCTCAAGGGAATGGTCAGGCAGAGGCCACCAACAAGATTTTAATTCGTATCTTGGAGCGAACTGTGGAAACAGGCCGTGACTGGCATGAGAAGATCCACGATGCACTGTGGGCCTATCGGACCACCATTCGTACACCAACGAATGCTACTCCATCAGAACTGGTTTATGGAACAGAGGTAGTATTGCCGCTACATGTTCAGAAGCCCGCTCTGAAATTTGCTTCACTTTTGCAATTACCTCTTGATCAATACCAGCAGCAGCGACTAGTGCAGCTAGACTTACTCGACGAGAGAAGGCTAAAAGCAGCAGAGCATGCTCAATCCTATCGCCAGAGAGTAGCCAGGCAATATGCGAAATCTATCATCGAAAGAAGATTCAAAGTCAATGATTTAGTACTTCGATCCACAGCTTATCTCAAGCATCGTCCTGGCGGCAAATGGTCGCCAAATTGGGAAGGTCCCTATATTGTCAACGAAGCATTACCCCGCAACTCATATCGGCTCATCAATGCCGATGGGGTAGAATTGCCAGATCCTATCAATGCTCGACACTTGAAAAAGTTTTATACTTGAAACATTTATTCTCCTCTTGTAATCCTTCCTGTTTCCTTCAAATAATGATCCAACTTTCTTTCCCAGTTACACTGGGGCATTTTAAAATTTTGTTCTATATGCAGGCAGGATAAACAAATTCCTCATTTCATGCACATGTGCATTCATATGCATCAACTCATATTCATTTGCATTCAATTGCATTAATAACAATCCGGTCGGTATTGGGATTTCAACAAACAGTCCCATCACAATTCCTAATGATCCAAAGACCATCGCCAATACTGAACCAAAACCCAGCACTCGAACTGGTATTATTTCAAAATCCAGTATTCAAGCTGGCACATTTTCAACTTTTTGGAAAACCGAGTTCCGACTCGGGTTTTTATTCAAATCATTTTCCTTTGTTGATCCGGGTTCCGACTCATGATCTCTCTACTTTATTCGAGCCTTGACTCGAACTCTTCATTTTTCTTTGTTGATCCGAGTTCCGACTCGTGATCTCTCTACTTTATTCGAGCCTTGACTCGAACTCTTCATTTTCCTTTGTTGATCCGAGTTCCGACTCGTGATCTCTCTACCTTATTCGAGCCTTGACTCGATTTCTTCATTTTCCTTTGTTGATCCGGGTTCCGACTCGTGATCTCTCTACCTTATTCGAGCCTTGACTCGATTTCTTCATTTTCCTTTGTTGATCCGGGTTCCGACTCGTGATCTCTCTACTTTATTCGAGCCTTGACTCGAACTCTTCATTTTCTTTTGTTGATCCGAGTTCCGACTCGTGATCTCTCTACCTTATTCGAGCCTTGACTCGAATTCTTCATTTTCCTTTGTTGATCCGGGTTTCGACTCGTGATCTCTCTACTTTATTCGAGCCTTGACTCGAATTCTTCATTTTCCTTTGTTGATCCGGGTTCCGACTCGTGATCTCTCTACTTTATTCGAGCCTTGACTCGAACTCTTCATTTTCCTTTGTTGATCCGAGTTCCGACTCGTGATCTCTCTACCTTATTCGAGCCTTGACTCGAATTCTTCATTTTCCTTTGTTGATCCGGGTTCCGACTCGTGATCTCTCTACTTTACTCGAGCCTTGACTCGAACTCTTCATTTTCCTTTGTTGATCCGGGTTCCGACTCGTGATCTCTCTACTTTATTCGAGCCTTTACTCGAACTCTTCATTTTCCTTTGTTGATCCGAGTTCCGACTCGTGATCTCTCTACCTTATTCGAGCCTTGACTCGATTTCTTCATTTTCCTTTGTTGATCCGGGTTCCGACTCGTGATCTCTCTACTTTATTCGAGCCTTGACTCGAACTCTTCATTTTCTTTTGTTGATCCGAGTTCCGACTCGTGATCTCTCTACTTGATTCGAGCCTTGACTCGATTTCTTCATTTTCCTTTATTGATCCGGGTTCCGACTCGTGATCTCTCTACTTTACTCGAGCCTTGACTCGATTTCTTCATTTTCCTTTGTTGATCCGGGTTCCGACTCGTGATCTCTCTACTTTACTCTAGCCTTGACTCGAACTCTTCATTTTCCTTTGTTGATCCGGGTTCCGACTCGTGATCTCTCTACTTTACTCGAGCCTTGACTCGAACAAATCATTTTCCTTTGTTGATCCGGGTTCCGACTCGAGATCTTTTCGAGCTTGTCATTCTCTTTTGTTGATCCGGGTTCCGACTCGTGATCTCATTACCTTACTCGAACCCTGAATCGAGTTTTTCATTTTCTTTTGTTGATCCGGGTTCCGACTCGAGATCTCTTTATCTTATCCAAGCTCTAATTCGAGTCCTTCATTTTCCTTTGTTGATCCAGGTTCTGACTCGTGATCTCATTATCTTATTTGAGCTCTGATTCGAGCCTTCCATTTTCCTCTGTTGATTCGGGTTCCGACTCGTGATCTCTATATTTTATTCGAGCTCTGACTCGAACTCATCATTCTCTTTGATTAATCCAAGTCATTTCAGTCATCAAAGTCTGTCAAATGCTCAAGTTTGACATTTTGCCCTCCAAATTTCAATTTAAATCCTCAAATCAGGTAATTCTCTAAATTTCGACCTTCGGGTCAATCAATTTCCAATTCTCGACCTTCGGGTCAATCAATTTCCAATTCTCGACCTTCGGGTCAATCAATTTCCAATTCTCGACCTGCGGGTCAATCAATTCCCAATTTTCGACCTTCGGGTCAATCAATTCTCAATTTCGATCTTCGGGTCACACAATTTCGACCTTTCGGTCAACCAATTCTCAATTTCGACCTTTGTGGTCAAATCAATTCTCAATTTCGACCGTCAGGTCATCCAATTTCGACCTTTGGGTCATTCAATTTTCAGCAACCAATTTTCCAATTTTCAATTTCGACCTTTGGGTCAATCAATCTCAATATCCAATTTCAATCATTTTCTCTTGCGAAAGACCCTTTTAGGGAGAGTTCGAGGGAGCTCGTTCTTTTCGCACGCTATCCAATTCGTTCACTTAGCCCCTTTTTAGGGAGAGTTTGAAGGGACTCGCGTCTTTGTGAACCGTTTGCAAAACAATTTCCAATTTCACACGAGGAACCCTTTTGATAAGGGAGAGGCTCGACGGAGACTCGCTTTTCTTGTGACCCCCCAATTTCATACTAGGCCATTTTCGTCATGAAAGACCCTCTTTGCAGGGAGAGTGTGATGGACTCGTTCCTTTCATGACCCAATTTTCAGACCTCACTATTATCGGCCCCCTTTCCATAAGAGAAGCCTAATATTAGGGAGCTTTGACGAAAGCTTAATTTCTCTTCGAAAGTTCATTTTGCAAACACCTCCTCTTCAGGGAATAGAGGAGTATTTCCCATTTCCCATTCAGGTAAGGGCTAAGCCTGAGTCTCTCTTTTTGGGGAAAAAGAGAGGAGAATTTTCGTCACGGATGCGTTGAGCCGGATTTCAAATACTCACTTTCACTAAGGATTTCAAGAAAATTTTGTCAATTTGTCAAATTATTTGTTGATTTAAGAATCTTTATTGCACTAATCTCTATCTTAATTTACCTTCAGCATCGCTTCCAAAAGAGTGAAGCTTTTGCGAAAAGAGATTCAAAACTCAAATTTTTTCTATTGGCCAACCAAAAGGTTGAAGGATAAGTCCTCGATATGGCCAGAAAAGAAGATTCAATGTTATTGAAAAGTCGTAGATGATTGATATTGATCGCAGTTATGGCACATCTTTAAGGATTATTCTTGTAAAGACAAGGCAGTGGAAATATCCTGAGTGCTAGAAAAGAGAGAATTTACCCAAGTCCCGTTTCCTCAAAATCACCTAAGCTGCAATTAAATATCCGCAAAAGGGATCTCTCACCTGTCGTTAAGATGAAGGCGAATTAGGCGAGTAGACCCCCGGGGCCAAAGAAGATTCCAAACATCTCCAAGATGACGGAGTTTGTGACGGATCCTTCTAGGGAAAGTCCAAAGCACTGTCGAGATGAAGGCAGATGCGATGAACCTCTCGACAATCCCTAAAAGATATTTAATTTCAGCTGTCACCAAAAGATCTCCAAACCCATCGCCCAAGAAGGATCGAAACATCTCCAAGATGAAGGAGTTTGTGACGTACCCTTCCCAAAAGAGAGAAAGAGAGGAAAAAGAAAGAGAGAAAAAGTAAGAGCATCTCCAAAATGAAGGAGAATATAGCCAAAAAACTCAAAGAAGAGCCAAAAGAGTAAAGAAAGACTATCATGAGAGAAGCTCTCAGGATATCAAACTGCCAGATTTATCAAGAATCCTCTTTAATCTTGTGAAATTCTATTATCAATACTCTTTCATCAATTGCTTTCATAATATCAAATTCTCTTTCTTGTTCATATCAAGGAAATTGATAACTTCCTTGAAGAAGGTCAATTGCGAGCAATTTGGGTTTCAAATCTCGATTCTACGAAGTGAACCCTGTTTGGAGGTAATGCTTTGGGTAGAAAAGAAAGAACATCTTTGCAACAATGTGCAACATTTTCAAAAATTTTGAATCAACAGCAAAATTCTCAATATTTTGACAATATTTTCTAGCTATCCTGACGTGAAGTGAGAGCTTGATATCCGTCTTTGATACATCCAGACACCAATTTTAAATCCCTCTTAAGGACTTGATTCCTTCCCTTCTTTGAGAGCATGAACTCTCAAATTTGCACACTTCCCTGTGTCCCCACTGTCTCACCATAGACAGTCCCATTTCGGTTTGAGGTTAAGCCACCATTTCCCGCAAAAGGCAATTTCAAAAGCTGATTTTAGTCTCAGCAATGAGACGCCTAAAACCAATCCCTTTTCAAGCTTTAGGGACCCCATTTTCCTTTCTTTTGCAAAAACCCTATTGGATTTATTGTGCAAAATCCAAAGGTTCCATCATGGTCTCTTCCTTTGAGGATTCCATTCCATTTTCCGCCCGATCAGGATAAGGGTACAAACCTGAGCCTCGTTCAAAGAGGTATTTCATTTTCCGCCCGATCAGGATAAGGGTACAAACCTGAGCCTCATTCAAAGAGGTATTCCATTTTCCGCCAGATCAGGATAAGGGTACAAACCTGAGCCTCATTCAAAGAGGTATTCCATTTTCCGCCCGATCAGGATAAGGGTACAAACCTGAGCCTCATTCAAAGAGGTATTTCATTTTCCACCCGATCAGGATAAGGGTACAAACCTGAGCCTCATTCAAAGAGGTATTCCATTTTCCACCCGATCAGGTTAAGGGTACAAACCTGAGCCTCATTCAAAGAGGTATTTCATTTTCCGCCCAATCAGGATAAGGGTAAAAACCTGAGCCTCATTCAAAGAGGTATTCCATTTTCCGCCCGATCAGGATAAGGGTACAAACCTGAGCCTCAATCAAAGAGGTATTTCATTTTCCGCCCGATCAGGATAAGGGTACAAACCTGAGCCTCAATCAAAGAGGTATTCCATTTTCCGCCCGATCAGGATAAGGGTACAAACCTGAGCCTCAATCAAAGAGGTATTCCATTTTCCGCCCGATCAGGATAAGGGTACAAACCTGAGCCTCATTCAAAGAGGTATTTCATTTTCCGCCCGATCAGGATAAGGGTACAAACCTGAGCCTCATTCAAAGAGGTATTCCATTTTCTGCCTGATCAGGATAAGGGTACAAACCTGAGCCTCAATCAAAGAGGTATTTCATTTTCCGCCCGATCAGGATAAGGGTACAAACCTGAGCCTCAATCAAAGAGGTATTCCATTTTCCGCCCGATCAGGATAAGGGTACAAACCTGAGCCTCAATCAAAGAGGTATTCCATTTTCCGCCCGATCAGGATAAGGGTACAAACCTGAGCCTCCATCCAAAGAGGTATTTCATTTTCCGCCCGATCAGGATAAGGGTACAAACCTGAGCCTCCATCCAAAGAGGTATTTCATTTTCCGCCCGATCAGGATAAGGGTACAAACCTGAGCCTCACTCAAAGAGGTATTTCATTTTCCGCCCGATCAGGATAAGGGTACAAACCTGAGCCTCGATCAAAGAGGTATTTCATTTTCCGCCCGATCAGGATAAGGGTACAAACCTGAGCCTCAATCAAAGAGGTATTTCATTTTCCGCCCGATCAGGATAAGGGTACAAACCTGAGCCTCGATCAAAGAGGTATTCTATTTTCCGCCCGATCAGGATAAGGGTACAAACCTGAGCCTCAATCAAAGAGGTATTTCATTTTCCGCCCGATCAGGATAAGGGTACAAACCTGAGCCTCGATCAAAGAGGTATTCCATTTTCCGCCCGATCAGGATAAGGGTACAAACCTGAGCCTCAATCAAAGAGGTATTTCAGCTTCCGCCCGATCAGGTTAAAGGTACAAACCTGAGTCTCATTTCGATGAGATATTCCATTCCCCAATCAGGTCAAGGGTCAAAACCTGAGCTTCGTTCCATGCGAGGTATTTCTGTCCCATCCAAGTTAAGGGCATAAACCTAAACTTCACTCTCATAGAGTGAATCTTTTCTCTCCATTCTTCGCTTCATATCTATCATCTTCCTCGGGCTAATTTCTTCACACCCAGTCAGATCCTTCTAACTGGGGCATTTTTTTCGTATAGCCCAAATTTGGTGTGTTTTCTTTGCCACTAAGCTCGGCCATGAGCCGGCTTAGTAGCAAAGAGGGGCATCTGTAAACACCCCAAATTTTCACTCACCTCCCCAACATTTCCACCAAGCATCAACATCCAGCCTCTGAAATCGCTGGAGGGCAAAATGGTCATTTTCTGAGCCCGGACCTTGCAAAAGTCTAAATTTCATCTGCAACTCTCAAAATTTCTCTATTTTGTCTCAGATAGTCAAAATCTTACTCCTGACAGAAGACAGGAATCCTCAAGTCTTGGTTCAAGATTCCATTTCATAAGACATGACATTGCATATCATTGCATGAGCATTTCAAATCACTGCACTGCACAGCATGTCATTTCGAGGTCCAGAACTCTTGATTTCAAAATTTTCAATCCAGATTCGAATTTTAACTATTTTCAAAATTGATTTCAAAACCCTGGGTCTTCAAAATTATCAATTCTTCCCATTTTACCCCTAGGGCTCTGAATTTCAAAATATTTTCTCAGGAAAACGATCTGGATAGTTTTCAATATGGATTTCAGTCACTTCACCTCAGATTTTGCCCTTTTTGACAATTTCAAATATCTTTCTTTTACAAAATCGCCCTACAAGGGCCAACTCTTTCCAAAATTCCTGTTTTGCCCATTAGTCCAGATTTTATGAAAATTCCAAAAAGAAGTTGTGGTTTTATCCTTATTTCAATAAAGAAGCAATGTGGGACCCACACTGAGGTGGTGTCACACAAGCTTTCCTTTTGAAAATTTGAATTTTGAAAAACCCAAAAATATAGGAGCCTTGTCCCCTGGATTGGTGCCACTTGTCTTTTCTCTCTCCTCCCATTTACATGCCATGTGTCAGCATAGGGTTCACTTAGAGTTGGTGCCACATGTCACCTTCCCTCTTCTGCCAAGTGTCAGTGTGGGGCTACCCTAAGAAGCCGCCACATGTCATCCCATTTTATCTGCCATGTGTCACCCTATCCATCCTGCGCCATGTGTCATTTCAAAGACTACCAGGAGATGCCAAGTGTCATAGGTTGTCCTGTCTAGAAAAAGTGGAGTTTGTCTCCTCTGAGGTGGCGCCATCTAGAGTGTCTCCTGCAGGGGACAGGTGTCAACCCCTCCTTCCTTCTAGAAAAGTAGCCTGACACATGTCTCTTCCTACTTTTCTCAGAAAAGTAGGAGACATGTGTCACTTCTGAATTCCTACAAAAAAGGTAGGCTTGTCTCCTCTGAGGTGGCGCCATCTGGAGTGTTTCCTGCAGAGGACACGTGGCAAGTCCTCATTTCTCAGAAAAAGGCAAGTGCCATGTGTCATTTCCTGCTTTATTCAGAAAAACTAGAATTCAAAAGTTCAAATCTCCTCATAGGTGGCGCAGATCCTGAACTTCTACCTTTTCCATGTTGTCTGAGATGGCGCCACATGGCTTGGCCCTCCTTTTCTCCCCTCTGCCACGTGTCATTCTCTGCTTCTTTCAGAAAAAGCAGGTGACACATGTCCCCTTCTACCTCCTTCAGAAAAAGTAGAGGACACATGTCTTCTCCCTACTTCTTTCAGAAAAGTAGATGACACATGTCATCTCCAGCTTCCTTTAGAAAAAGTAGAAGACACATGTCACTCCCTGCTTTTCTCAGAAAAAGCAAGTGACACATGTCACCCTCTGCTCTTCTTAGAAAAAGCAAGGGACACGTGTCATTCTCTGCTTTCTTCAGAAAAAGCAAGTGACACGTGTCACTTTCTGCCTCCTTTAGAGAAAGCTAGAATTCAAATATTCAAACTCCAGACTGAGGTGGCGCAAATCCTGAACTTCACCTTTTCTATTTTGTCTGAGATGGTGCCATGTGTCCCTTTCCCTCCTTTTCCTCCTTTCATGTTCTCCTGCCACATGGCATCGTAGGAGCCACTCTGAGGAAATGCCACATGTCAGCCCCTCCTTTCCTGTAGAAAAGCAAAATTTCAAACATTTGAACTCCCCAGAGGTGGCGCCACATGGCATGCCCCTACTGTTCCAACTTTACACCTCAGAACACCTTTTGAGGTGGCACCATTCCAGGACTCCACTTGGCTCCATTTTTATTTTTTTATTTTATTTTTAATAAAGGTAGCCCACCATGAGGTGGCGCCACCTGAGGACTCCCTACAAAAGGTGAGTTTGAATTTCAAATTCCAAGAGAGCACCCTCTGAGGTGGCGCCTTCTGGGAGTTCCCTGCAGAGAGAATCAAGCAAACTTTTGAAAAATTCCAAATTCCCCCTGCTGAGGTGTCTCACCCACAAAAATTTCCATTTTTATTTTCTCAAAAAAATCAAAATAGCCTTTTGAGGTGGCGCCATCTGAGGGCTCCCTGCAAAAGGCAAATTCGAATTTCAAAACCCCCAGATGGCACCCCCTGAGATGGCGCCACATGGAGGGCTCAGATCCAGCCTGTTTGAATTTCAAAAATTTTCAGAAAAATTATAAAAACAAGGGTTCACGCCCAGCCTTAGAGAGATCATTTTTTTTAGCTCTGGTGAACTTGGGAAATCCGACCTAGCCTTCCTAGAATCAGATTTTGAATTGTGGAAATCGTGCCCCCTTTGGCTCATTGAAGAAGGTGGAGTAGAGCTCGTGCTGTGGCGAATTCGATTCCAACAGAGGTCGATTTTTGTGAACCATCTGAAGCTTGGAGCGAAGGACGAAGGAAGCTCGTGATAGCTGCCCCTTTCAAGAGCTCCTACGCTGCGCAACGAAGCAAGGTGCACTTCTTTTTCCATTGATTGGATTCCATAATTCGAATCGGGGGTCGTTTGAAGAAAGAGCTCATCCGAGGGATGGATTGAGCTATTCTCATAAAACGACATACATAAAAACGTTTCATTATGCTTCCTTGATGATTTTTAACATTCATATAGTTAGATATGTTTAATTTGCATTTTATTTCATTCATTTAGTACATTTCATGAATTAATTAGGATTAATTTAGCCTTTATTTCAATTCTGCTTATTTTCAGTAGGTCTCTGTTTTTGTCAGTCAGTCCACACGTCATTTCATGCATTTGTTTTTTATTAAAAATCCCAAAAAAATCACGGAATGCGCCCTTAGGTGTCCCTGAAATTTTTCCAAAATATCGGAGGCATTTGAATTTTTTTACTGTAGTAAACATTCAAAATGGCAAGTCGGGTTTTGTTACCCGGGATACGTTTTGAAAATCATTTTCCGACTTGTAAAATCGAGATATCCATCCTGGGAGATCCGATTTTCGATCCGAAAGATGTTTTAAACTCGGGAGAATGTCTAGTTTTTAATATGATTTTATACGATTTTTATGATTTTTGTTTATGTCTGACAAAAATCCGAGATGTCGGTACACGTGTCAGAGCCTAATTTGGGCCTCTGAGATCTTGGATCGACTTAGGGCTATGGTTTCTCTTTGTGTGTTACTCCAAATCCGAAACTGTAAAAAGTGAAAGTGGTGTCCGAGATGTCCTCTGTTTGAATCTGAAAGCCTGTAATTTTTAGAACAGTGTTGACCCCTGCTTCGGATTTTTCTTGTCAGACCCCTGTTTTGCTACATTTGTCTGTTCTGTTAGTTTAGGCAGGAATCGTTATATTTTTATCGGTGTTTATGTTGATCAAATGCCGAAGTCATAAACATGAAAGTTGTTCACGTAAGTGTCGTGCATAGCTATGATTAATTTCATAAATGTCCATGGCCTTTTTGTATTTTTTTAGCATTTTACATCAGATTAGTGTGATTTTTACCTCTGTCTGAACTAAATCCCTGTTATTGAACTCACCATGGCTCAAATCCCGAGGCTGTAAAAACCAAAAATGTTCCATTTAGGGTCTTTTAGCAGTCTGCAAAATATCAGAAGTTTCCATGGTGTAAATCTTGCATTATCATATTAGGCATTGCATTTGGTTCGGATCCATAGGCAAAATCCATCATTTTTAGGACTTTCTTTGAATTTTGGCATTTAAATCATATCATTTCATGATTTTTAGCATTCTAGGTTGTTTATCAAAGTAAGTAGATGCTTCATACCGAATTTGGTGCAATTTGGAATCCATTTGAGGTTCGGATTATCCACAATACCAAAACAGGGTCCCGCAGGACCCGGATCCAAGTGAAAAACAAGCGAAATTCGTTATTTTGGCTAAATTTCAAAATGTCAAATTCTGATTTTACAGTCCTAATGTGTTTAGAAGCATGTCATATTGCATTTCATCATCATTGAATTCAATTTGAATTTCGAAATCCCAATTTTACTAAGTTTTCCTCCAAAAAACCCTGATTTTAAAGGTGTAACTTTAATTTTAGGGGTATTTTGGTCATTTTGACCCCAATTCCGAATTTCAAACTGTTTTCCACTGAATTCCCTGCATTTACATTATTTCAAAACATCAAGGAAGCATGAGAATAGGGTTTATATCCAATTAAGTCCAATAATTTCATAATATTATTGGAAAATCTTGGAAAAACCCACATATTTGAGCTAACTTTATTTCAAGCTTGGCAGGGACATTCCAAAGAAGGAGCTGAAGTCTGCAAATTTCTTTTATTTCTTTTATTTAGTGATGTAATAATGTAAATTTTGGAATAAGAGATTTAATTTCCTGCTTAGACTAGGATGCATATCATATAGTTTGAATTTATGCAATATCCTGCTTCTATGATTCATGCATTTTATTTCAAAAGCACTATGGATGTTCACGAATGGCACGTGCACCAACTCTTAGGGAGTTGATGGACTCGGTGGGATCCATATTTACGGCCCTAGTCGGGATATGGACGAGACCCAGATCCATCATCTTTCTACTAGTCACATTGAGCCTACACTCTTAGGCTATCTTAAAATGCACATCATATTTCCAAAGTTTTCAAAATCATGTGCATCAAATCAACTAAATTCTGAACATATTCATGGCCACAGTCAGAATATGTGAAGGATTTATCTTGACTTAATGCACATTTTTCCAACAAATCTCTTAGAAAATCTTTTCAAAGTGCATTCATTCACTCATGACATTTGCATCATAGAATCACTGATTTTCTCAAGATTTTCTCAAGAAATCGATTTCTCAAGAAATTCTAAGGATTTTTCAAAATCGGTTTTCCAAAGACAAGCTTTTCCACAGTTTTCCCAGGAAAATGATATTTTCTTAAGATATTCAAAAGAGTTTTCCAATCTTTCTTCAAGATCCAAAATCGATTTTCGAGTATTTCAAAAAGGTAAAATTCCCAGGATTTCGATTCCCCAAGTTTTGAATTTCCTTCTCCAATGAGCTTTCCTATGAATTTTCATCATTTTCCTAAGAAAACTCTCAAAGTCCAAGTTTTCCTAAGAAGTGCTTCCCTTTTCAAAAAGTCCATCTTTTCTCAAGAATCACTTCCATTTTCCCAAGATTTTCAACTATTTCTGAATTTTCCACATCTTTATAAGCTTTCTCATGTTTTCAAAAACCCCTTTTTTATCTGAGTTTCCTGAGAAATTGACATTTTTCCTGAGAAATTCTTTCCAACTCTAAATGTTTTTTTAAGCATACATCATGTTTTCCAACTGGCATTTTCCAAAATCTCATAGCACATGCCTGAATTCTCTATGCATTTAGGATAGAATATAACTTTGATGATTTAACTAAGTCAAGCACAATTTTGGTCCTTGGTTCGATTACCCCTGTTAAAGGCGGCAGGAACGGTCGAACCTCGTACCGACAGGTCGAGCCCCATCCCATGGATTTTCCCGCAATTTTAAAAAACGGAGGCGAGTATTTCAAAACAATTTCCAAAATCCGGTCAAAGTTTGAATCGCGAAAGCGTTTCTCTCTTTTTCTCTTCCGCAAGGAAGGGAAGACGGGGGAAAATTTTTGCGACGAAAACAGAATGATAGACAAAGAAATAAAGGAATCCCAAGTGTATTTGGTTACATGGTATGCCCCAGACCACTGATCTGACTACAGATTGAATTTTGGCATGTTACCCATCGGGAAGCGAATGTTGGCATGAACCTGCCGCTATGAGAACTGTCTGAGACACCTCTCTGGCTGATAATCGCCATAGAAGAAGGGGCCCATAAATCTGTAGTGCTTGCTACGAGCATAAGTGTAGTGAGGAACTGATTCTCGCCTGTCGAAGTAATCCCAAATGATCTCCTCCTGATGCAGACTCTCGATCAAAGCTCGACACTGAATGGCAGACTTCGGCTTCTTACTGTTGAACCTGAAGGAAGTGGCTTTTGATGGCACATGTCGCAGGAACCAAGACTGCAAGGTATAAGTGCATCCTTCCACCAAAATAGTCTCTCCAAGGGCGAAGTGAGCTAAGCCTCGGTAGAGAAAGGCTAAAGCAGCCATGGAAACTGAAAGTTGACGGGTCTGCTTGCTTCCCCATCTTCAAAAGAGCTGAATAGTTCTGACATCGACAAAATTCTTATCGTCCTAGAAGAACGCTAATCCCACTGTGCATAGGATCATGGCATGATGGATTCTGTCTTTCGCTGCTCGGGACAAGGTGTCAACTTCCTCGTAAGCTATGTACTTGCGATAGAGTCCAAACAGGTCGATGAACTGACTTCTGTTGATCTCAGTGAGAGGCTAAGATCTACTCCCTATTGCTCTGGCTAATGCTTCTCGAACATCTACCCCCTTGATGTTGATCAAGAACTGTTGCTCGACAGGATCATCTGGCTGACCCGCTGGTTCTGGCAATCTCATAATGTCATTGAATTTGTCTATCAGTAGAGTCATCTCTCCCCATGGAAACCAAAATATGTAGGTACATGGATTTCACCGCTCTGCCATAGCCTGAATCAAATTTTCATTGATGGTTCGCTTACCCACTGTTGATGCCATCTCCAATCCGCAATCATCTAAGTGGTTTGGGAACATACGCGAGAAGGTGGCGAACCAAGATTAATACCACTGGGGGAAGAAGGAATGAGTCTGGATAACCCGAAGATCTGGGGATCCATCCCTTATCTGATAGAATACATGATCTTTGGGAAGGACATCATCGAGGGAATCGAACGCCATCGAAATAATACTGGGGCAAAGCAAAATGAGGAGATCAGATAGAATGCAGGACTTACAGATAGACTCTTGAAGAAATGAGAATGGATAGAAACCTGGAAGTTTTAAAAAAGATCGAGGAAATTTTAAAAGAATTTTCCAGGGTTTTTGAAGAAAATTTTGAAAAAGAGAAAAAGAATGTAGATAGATAAAACATACGCCCAAGTTTCTGAAAATAAAGGGAAAATTTGAATAATATACTCAGGGTTTGGAAAAGGTTTGATATACATATAGAAGAACATAAGAAAACATTGCATAATCACATCTGCACAAACAAAGATGCACACACAGCACTCCCTAAAGGCTGACTCTAAATGCAATATTTGAAATGACTGATAGGACCTTAATCCTAACTCTAAGATTTAGATCATCTGATTCCAATCAAGATATGCTGATATACCCAAGCCTAAGCTTGAAGTATGTAGCATATAAAATATTTCTTCGGTTCTAAGGTAATGGCTTCCCAACATCCTTGAGCACCTACCGATATACCTCAGACTATGGCCCTTAGGTACGTGGTAGGGGGGCGCTAACCCAAATAAGTGGGCCAGTTGTGAGGCTCTCTCCAAAACTATGGTTTAGTGAGACAGCCCAGCAACGTGAAGACCGGAACAATATAGGTAAGGATGTTTTCAAAAACATGCTCAACATGCAATAAAACCAGAAAGCTCTAATGCAAGTCCTAAAGAGATAAAATTTTTAAATGAAGAGAAGCATACACTTGCATACATTGTTTGCATTCAATCCTTAGAATTGAGGAGAGTTGTATTTCAGACCTAAGTCTAAGTGAGCATAGAATAATCTCCTCAATATGGTCCTACCAAACCATACTTAGATCGTATACGTAATGATGTCAGCTATGACAGAGTCTAGGCTCCTAAGGTTTGCATGGAAATGAAGCTGACATTGGAAGAATAAAGACTTAGATAATATCAAAGCAAAGCAAAAGGCATAATTCGATCAAACGGAGACAAGGTCCCATCACGGTCGCCAACTCCTGTGATCATTGCAAAATTTTTCCTCTGGTTTTCCTCTTTTCCTTCTCTTTGCCTTTCTAGCCTCCATTCCCTTTTTTAAGGAGAATAAAAGATAAAAAAAAAAGAGAGAAGAGAAAAGAAAAGAAAAGAAAAGAGAGAAACTCTTTTGCAAATGTCTCACTTGACCTAAATTTTGAAAAGATATTAAAATTATTCACCTCAGTTTTGAAAATTTATGGGAAAATGGAGAGACGAGATTCAATCGTCGGTATGAGGTTCGACCGTTCTTAGCGCCTTTACCAGGGGTAATCGAATCAAGGATCGAATTTATGCCTTTTGCTTTGTCTAAATATCATCTAAGAATTTATTCTAAGTCTAAATGAACAAAGAATCATGCTTGTGCAATGCAAATGCAGAAATGTATGCTTTTGAGAAAACAGTTTGGAAATTTGGGATTTTTCCAAGTGATTTTGAAATAAATTTGATAATGGAGTGAAGAAATTATTCAAAGGGTTGAAATTGATTCGAAAAAATCAGATTTTGAATCTAACTCAGAATTTGAAATAGATCTAGAAGAAGTGACTTGAAATTCCAAGTCTCGGAATGATCTGAATTTGGAAAGATAAGCCTTCAGATGAAGAGAAAAGGAATTTTGAATTGGGATTTTGAAATAAGAATGAATTTTCAAAGTCATAATAGACTTTGAATTTGGATTGATTTTCAAGAGTCAATTTTAAAAAGGAAATTTTGAATTCAAAACCTGAAACATGAATTGAATTTGAATTCAGATTTGAGAAATAGATTTCAAATTTGCCTTGGAAATGAGAATTTGGAAATGGAACTGGATTGTAAATCTGAAATAGAATTTTGATCTGAAATTTAGAATCCTAGATGGATTTGAATCCGAAATATGAATCCTAAATGGAATTGGATCTGAAGTCTGGAATCCAAAATAGAGTTGAATCCAAAATCTGGAATTCTAAATGGAATTGGATCTGAAGTCTGGAATCCAAAATGGAGTTGGATCCGAAGTCTGGAATCCTAAATGGAATTAGATTCGAAATCTGGAATCCAAAATAGAATTGGATCTAAATTCTGGAATCCTAAATGGAATTGGATCCAAAGTCTGTAATCCAAGATGGGATTGGATCCGAAGTCTAGAATCCTAAATGGGATTGGATCCGAAGTCCGGAATCCAAAAATGAAGTTGAATCCGAAATCTAGAATCCTAAAATGGAAATTGGATTTTGGAAATCTGAATCCAAGGTGGAACTGGATTCTAGAATCCAAGATGGAATTGGATTTTGAAAATCCAAATGGGACTTGTTCATGGATCTGGATTTTGGAAATCTAGATTTGAATTTAAAAGTAGGCTTTAATCGAATTTTTGAGATTCAAAATCAATCTCAAAACCTTGATTTTGAATTGAGAATCAAAACTCAATCTTTTGGAGTTTTCGAAAAATAAAGAATAAATTTGATATTAAACTTGAATTTTTTTAAAAATCAGAAGATGAATCTGGAAATTTCAAAGTTAAATTGAACCATGAAATTTGATCTGAAATGCTAAATTGAATTTGAAATTGAATCCTGCAAATGAAGATGATTTTGAATTTTTGAGTTTGAACTGAACTTTGAAACTGGATTTAGATTGAAAATTGAATTTAGAATACAGGAATGAATTTGAAATCTCAAAGTCCAATTGGACTTTGAAATTAAAATTGTAATCTTTGAAATAAGATAGAAGGATGAATCTGATTCGAGAAATGAAGAAGATACTCAAAATCATTTGGATTTTGAGAAAGGATTTTGAAAATATGATGTAGTTTTATCCTAGATGATGAAATGAATTAAAGAATTTGAAATTCTATTTTGAAAAAAAGCATATTTCATTCTTTAAATGAATTGAAATAAGATTGAAGATATAATACATACCTGACTATGGTCATTGAATGTATTATATAATAATCATATTTAAATTCAAGCAAAGAATAAAATACATTTTGGTGCCTTTATAGAGTTTAGAATGAAATTAACTCTCAATATATCCTGATTATGGCTATTGATATATATTTTGAGTTAATTTTAAGTTAAAATATGATAAAGGAAAAAAATATTTAGAAAAATATGTTGATTTTTTAAAAAGATCAGTGTAGATCCAGTGTTATCCCATAAAAGATGAAAATCATAAGTTTTGTTCGCATCCTTACTATGGCCATTGATGCAAATCATCAACTTAGGATTTGATCGCCTTTTATAAAATGGTGTGCATGCCATTCGTGTTTCTATTTGTAAAGTTTTGGAATAAAAGGTAAATTGAGATGAAACAAGCAATTTCTAAGATATGTATGTTCATACATTCTAATCTAATGCTTGAAATGTAGAAATTCTCATTATAGTCTAGCTATTACATTATTTATAGGAATTGGAGTTACATTAATCAAAAAGAAAAATGATACTCTTTACACATTTCCTGCAAAAATCAAGTGTTAGTATAAAGTAGAAAATGTACATGGAAAAGAAATAACACTTTATATATAAGATAATAAAATGAAGAATGCACATGAGATGTATAGGGCTAAGTATATACATGAGAGAATGGATCTATCTAGATGTACATGAGAAAGTATATGAAGAAATATACCTAAAGGCACACACACACACACACACACACACATATATATATATATATATATATATATATATATATATATATATATATATATATATGTTTTCATGAGAAAAGAAGAGGGGACTTTCACAGGGAAAGATGACAGTGAATGTGTCAATCGGCTACAGGGATTGAGTGGATATATATGCAGGACATAACAAGGGAGTGATGGCATGGGATACGTTGGGAAACTGGGCAATAACTATCTTGTTGTAGATACAACATTGTGCAGGGGCTGTAGGGTAATGAAGGTGAATTTATATGTATGGAAGATTGCAGTAGGTAGAGATGCTATGTGATGTAATAATGTACATGTAAATAGTGATCAATAGTAGGTGAGATGAGATGTGAGGGTGTTGTGCCAGTGATGCAAAGGGTAAATGTGAATAGATAATATAATATGCTATGGAGTATCATGAAAGGGGTGTACATAAAATATTTGAAGAGATAAATGATTCAATAGACCTACTTAACAGTTTGCAGCAAACAAAGCCTGTCACAGAGGGCAATTATATCTGTAAAAGGAATTCACTTAAAGGGGTTCAGAAAACAGGGATTACGTTGAAACAACAACCCATCATAACTGTATTGGCAATGAACCTTCAGATATCTCATTCATGTCAGTTGTAACATGTTGTTATAGTTGCTTTTTAAGAGGGAATGGCAGTTTTGAGAAAGTGTTATACAACGACTTTCTCACTGCAAATCAACAAATTAGCAGCTATCTCAAGCGCCCTGGATATCGCAGTCAATCCAGCACCTTACTCTACCTGTGCTTCCACTGCTAAATGATAGGAAGCATTATCCTTGATAAACCTTTTGTAATCTGCATATTGTTATTGTGCTTCTCAATAAGAGGATCACACGTTTAACACCATGGATTGGGTTGGGTTACTGATCAAGACAGCCAAATGGACATCAAACTGGCAATTGATTTACCCATAAACGCAAGAATTCAAATATTAATCTAAATGAATAAGACTGAAATGAACCCCATGTATCTAATTACAGCATGTTTCAACTGACTAAAAGAAGGGAAAACTATTCTAATTACATTGCCAAATCTGGAGCAATATAGAAACTGACATTTCTAAGCTAACTACTTTTTAATAAATTGAGAGAATCAGGGCTTGGGTGAGCAACCAAATTAACCATTTCCTAACTCAATGCTGGGAATATAACAGTGAATATGTGAAGGAAAGGCTAGCGGAAACTGGGGCGTTGTATTGGTGCGGAGTGAGGTTGAAGGTGTATACATGGTGAACACAATGGATGTTGTGTGATATGCCAGCACGGTGAGTGCGATATGCTGGTGTGCGAAGTGTAATGAATAACGACTTTTTATAGAGGGTGGATGTTAGATGGTGAGTTGCTGTGATAAAATGATAGGAAAATGATTGGTATGCAAAAGAGCTAACCATGTGATATACACCAACGCAGGTGAATTGCAGCACATATGTTGTGTGTGAAAGTGTGAAGAAACATGAATTTGTTCCTGTGGGTATGTGGATGCTAAACAATTGAAAGATGAGACTGACAGGCTATTGAAAGCGAGAACGAACATCAACCAAAAATAAAAATAGATAACAATACTTTCAAATTTACAGGAAATGTGTATAGATTGGAGTTTTTTACAAAACTTAGGAGGTGAACCAGATTCCATGTTGGCAATACAAGAAAATGTGATGCATTCACGGAGAACGTGATATCAAAACAAGAAACTAATAAAGGTTAATATAATTAATGCAACGCTATTGATGATGTGCGAATGAAGCAGATTAAGGAGAAAAAAAATGATGATTCTGATGCATACCAGTTAGTGAAGTGGACTAGCAAGGATAGAGTCAGAACTAAAACAGAATGTTAGATGGACATGAATTTTAATGTCTAAACCAAACAAATGGAGGAATGACATCCACGTTTGTGTAGAAATCACAGGAGATACCTTGTCCAAAAGATGCAAAGTTGTTTAGTCATAGGTTAATCCCTTACCTTTGGCAGGCAATCTCTTGACATCGTATAACCCATTCCTTTTAATTTAGACTTGATCTTTGCAACAGAATGGGGGGTCTAAAACGAGGTCCCCCACTTCACCAAACACCATTAAACTCTATCCTAAAGAAGATTTATATACAGAACACGATCTGACATTAAAGAAAACCACTCGATTCTATTCCAAATGTAAACTGCAACATCAAAGAATTTTTTTAAAACACAGATCACCCTATAACAGGGGATCGAGCTATCAATCTCTGTAGCAGAAGGATGATCATATTTTATATGATCAAGAATTCAAGACTGTGGAACCAGTCAGAAATCACAAACGATTTTCAGAAGGGTAGCTTCATATGAGATTCAGGGGTTATGATGCTAGCGCGGATCTGAAGCCACTTGCAGATCGGCTACTAACGACAACATTGATCAAGAAAAAAAAACAAAAAAAAAAACAAAAAAAAAACAAATAGCCACATACTAGAAATCCCAACGCCAATAGGAGTTAGAAAAACACTCAATAAAAGCAAAGATTCCAGCATCAAGAACAGAGATTAAAATAGAAACTGAGGAGACTAACATAAAAGCAAAGCTGGGAATTACCAAGAAAATTGGATTGGGGTTTAGATGAACTAAAGAGGACCATTGAATCCGATGTCATAAGTAAAACAAGAGTAATTCGCAAAACTAAAGGAAATATTGGGATTAGTGAATCCCCTTTTGTTGTAGCATAGGGAGAGGTCGATGCTGCTAAAGGCAGCCCAACACTCTCAGTAATACAAAAAAAAACAAAGAAAGAAAAAAAAAAGAATAAACAGAAAGATCCAGGAAAAGCAGAAGAGGAAGAATGCTACTTACCAAAGCTCTGCAGGGATTCAGAAGAACGAAGAGGGCCTTCTCTTTGTTCTACCATAGGGATTGTTTGGTTCTTGCAGAAACTCCAACGGAGGAGGGAAGAGCAGACTTTCTTCCATTCTTTAGTGGATCTGCTTCTACTACCAAGGAGGAGGAATTGAGAGGTAATGAGTGTAATCAATGGGCATACGGTGGATGATCCTCAACGAGACCGCTATGCGCCTTTTTATAAGGAACGGAAGAAGGATCGAGATGGGGTTGTTGGTGATCGATGGTTGAGGCTGATGGATGCCGATCGAAGAGTGGATCGGTCGCTCGAGAAGGGAAATCGGTTTGGGATCAATGGTCATCTGTGGAAGGTGATGATCGGAGGGTAGATGAAGAAGGATGCACATGGGGGTTGGCGATGGGCGGATGAGGCCAGTGGGGAAGAAGATTGATGGTGGATTGAGTGAGAGCGAGAAAAAGAGAGAGATTCGAGGGAGGGAGACGAACGATAGTGTGATCAAGAGAGAAAGATCGTTGCAGTTTTTCCCATTTTTTCAAAAAACAGGGTTCTCTAAAAAAAAAGAAATTTCAAAAAAGGGTTTTTACTAAAACAACCTAAAAAGGGTCTCTCAACCAGTCTTTCATATTTTTCCTTTCTATTTTTGATTTTTTGTTCATTTTCTCTATATTTCTATTTTTTGGTGTTTTTAAAATAAAACTCTAAAAACTGAAGGAAAATAAGGGATTCTAAAACTATTTTTTTTTATTTTTTAGAAATATTTATAAAAGAAGGGTTTTCTAAGAATTCGAGCCTGATCTTTGGAAATTTCTTCAAAAACGGGTTAGCATCCAGATTATGAGGAAATATTCAAGTTTTTAACCTTGACTTGCGGAAATACAATGCAATGGATCCAAATGGATATTGGATCGACTGTCTGAGCCTTTCATAAATTATTTTTGGTATTCTTGTAAATTTAATTTGAAATTTGGATAATGAGGCTCAGATTTGGATTTTGAACTGGATCTGAATCCAAAATCGAGTCAGATATGTAAAATGGATTTGTTTCCAGTAAATCCGAGAAATAAACTAGAATTTTGAGTGAAAATGACTCAATTTACTCAGAAAATGGAGGCCAAGGGTGAAAAGAGAACATTTATAAGATTTTAAAAATTTTGGGGTGTTCACAGGTCCGAACTACAAGCAGGCTCAGACTTGGTTGTTGTAGCCTTGTTGAGCATTTCGCAGAAGCTCAATAGGCGACTGCCCCTTCGCTGTCGCCGAAATTAGTTAGTAAAGCGAGGAATCTCGCTTGTGAGCAACAAGAGCGTTGCAGTCTTAGGCATCGGATGCCTGTGCCTCAATGTCTCATCGTGGCAGCGAGGTGGTTGAACTTATAACGTGTGTCACACTACACACTTGCACGTTTTCATGCTTTTGTCTGACACTTCCGGCAAATAGCATCATTTGTGCCCCGTTTGTACAGGCAAAGTGCGGCCACACACTTGGATATGCGAATGTAATTCTTATACAAATGAGATTAAGTTAGGTCTCGCTCTCGACATTCGCGAGTGTCGATTTCACGAAGGTCCTTCGCAGAAGGCTTCGCTATGCGAGATTTGCCGCGATACAATGGTTGGGATATGCATATTTAGGAAAATATGTATTCAAGGCTCTGGACACTCCTCTCATATACAATAGCTATCGTATATGCATTTTGAGTCTTGTGCCGCTCAAAAATAGTGAATTATGCCATTTTATATACATATTGTTGTATCATTGCTCTCTGCTTGATACTTGTGTGAAATTGAGACTTTGTAGCTTTTCTTGTTTCGCACATGCACTTTGGCACATCCTGACACGTATGTCACTAGTTTGGCTTGTCGAGTACTGCTTGTTTGGCTCACATTCGTATATTGATGAATATATGATGCACCAGAGGCGTGCTTCACACTCGACGTGACATACACTTGAAAAACTTAAAACACCATGAGGGTATAGCACGGTTCGACCTGTTGAGGTTTGAGACTCGGTTGGAGTCTTTGGGTAATGGCCCCATGTTCGTGAGAGAGTGATCACATGTTGTGATACCCTAGGTATAAAATAAAAATGTGTGTTATCGTCTTCACAGGCGATGTGCTCTTTGTGGCCATGAGAGGCTGAGCACGTGGATGGCCAGGCTAAGTTTTCATTTGCGTACCCCGTGGAGATCACGAGGCATGACTAGCTCAAGAGGAGGTATGACTTGATGAATGAGCCTAAATAAGATAAACCTGTCGTGCCCCATTCACGAAGATGGTCACCCAGGGAGAGGGTGAATGGTACAACCCTGAGTGACATGTTGTTACTACGACCCATTTGTTTGAGGACTTGTAGCATCCTTTGACCTCCAGTCACTCGGAGTTAGGGAGGTCGAGGTTACCCTTTTCAGGGACCTCTACTACTGCAGTAGTACGGATTGCAATCTTTTGCCCCTACAAAAGGTTTCTCCTAGTTGCGCGCTGCCTGCAGGTGGTTTGACTCGGTCTGTAGCATCCCTGGTTACCACACTAGAATATTGAATAACAGATGTCGAGTGCATGTCTCACAGAATATGAGGTTTCCTTCGCGTACCCGAAGGAGTAATCAGAAGAACATAATTACTAACCAAACAGACTGACATATTGTAGTTGTTTACTTGCTTTCGTACTGCTCGTACTTCTGTTTAGTTTTTGTACTTTGCTGCTTAGTTCTCGTTCTATTGTTCTAGGTGTTGCACTTATTACTTACTTCGTTGTTGTACAGTCTTGTAGCACATGCATCTACCTGACACACACTTATACTTTGTAATCAGAACATAATTACTAACCAAACAGACTGACATACTGTAGTTGTTTACTTGCTTTCACACTGCTCATACTTTTGTTTAGTTGTTGTACTTTGCTGCTTAGTTCTCGTTCTATTGTTCTAGTTGTTGCACTTATTACTTACTTCGTTGTTGTACAGTCTTGTAGCACATGCATCTACCTGACACGCACTTATACTTTTATTTAAATGTTTCTAATTGTTCTATCATGCTAGTTATATATGTACCTTGTTCGTTGTTGTATGTCTTCCCATAAAAATGATAATGTATGGATGGTTTATCTCACCAACTCGCAAGAGTTCTGACCCCATTTTATGGGGATATAGGTGATGAGTAGACGCAGTGCGACACGATGGCGCACAACAGGAGACTTGAGACCCGCACTTAGCAGCGGATCTTGGCTTCTTCTGGTTTTGGGGTTTGAGAGGTTTTTCCTCTCTTTTTGAGAGACTGCTTCGTTTTGTTGTACCCAGTCTCATTTTGTAATTTTGTAAACAATGGTAATAGAATGTACTTTGTTTTGACTAATGGTTTGCTTTACTTATTGTGGCTCGCTCAGACTTGCGACCTTTGCTTTACCCCTGTTTCCCTTCTGTACTTCCGCTGGATGTCTTCAAACTATATATCTTTCAAAAAAAAAAAATTGCCCAAAAACCAAAGGTTTTTACAAGGTCGAGGTTTGGGGCGTCACAGTGCAATGCATAATCGATACCTTTGAAGCCTTCAAAACTGAGCTACGAAACTACTTTATACTGAGGAATGTACATCGTCAAGCTTATTGGATCGTGTCAGAACTCAAACATACTGGAACCTTGATAGACTATATCAGGACATTCTAAAAGCTCATGCTAGACATACCCAATATGTCAGATAAAAACATACTCAACTGGTTTATTGTGGGACTACATCCTTGGGCACAGTCTGAAGTAGAAATGAGTAATCTTGAGACTTTGAAAGATAAGTATGTGACAATCGAGTGACTAGAAGATATACATCACAAGTACTTTACTCCATCAACTAAGGCTGGGAAGAAGCCAAACCACATAAGTAAGGAGGATCAATACAACAATAAGGGTGAGGCGTCGACCCAACACCATTCTGCCAAGAGGTAAAATTATAAAAAATACAATAATAACAGCAACAAAGGGTCGGTTGTGAGTTGGGCCAGCAAAACCTTCTTAGTAGTGTCCTTGAATGATTTTAAGATGATTTTGGGCATGAAGTTTCTTCGCAGCCAGAATGTGATAATGTTGCTGAATATTAACTCATTGACAATCATGGGGCCAAACTCTTCACACACAGTGCAATGCCTTACTCTTGGAGGCAAGTTTTCAATGCTATCAGAAGAAGGGTGTCAAGTGGAGAGAGCAGACATTCCTAGTTGTCATGCACACTGAAAAAAAGGATGGTGGAAGCAACAATGTTGTTGGCTGAGTTTTGGGGAGTAATGCCTCTAAAGTTGTCGAAACATCTATCGATGAGACACGAGGTTGACCACAAGATAGAGTTGACCCCTAGAGCAAAGCCCCATGCCATGGTCCCTTATCACATGTGACCGATTGAATTGAATGAACTGCGTAGGTAGCTAGACGAGATGTTGGAGGCAGCCATTATTCATCCTTCTAAAGCACCCTTTGGTGTCCATGTGCTCTTCTAGGTGAAGCATGATGGTTCTAAACGATTATGTGTGGATTACCGTGTGTTGAACAAGGTCATGGTGAAAAACAAGTATTTGTTGTCACTAATAGCTGACTTGTTCTACCAACTAGGTAGTGCCCATGTCTTTTCAAAGTTAGATCAGTGATCGAGTTACTGGCAAATGAGGATTGTTGATATGAATGACCCTAAGATGACTTGTGTCACTCACTATGGTGCCTATGAATTCTTAGTTATGCCATTCAGATTGACTAATGTGCCAGCCACATTCACGATGTTGATGAACAAGATTTTCTACCATTACTTAGACAAGTTCATGGTAGTTTATCTTGATGACATCGTGATCTACAAGAGCAACATGTCGGGCACTTGCGAACAATGTTTTAGGTGCTAAAGGAGAATAACCTCTATGTCAAGCGAGAGAAGTGTCTCTTCGACCAGAAGTAAATCAGTTTCCTTGGCCACGTTATGAGGTGTGGTTTGTTGTGCATGAACGAGCAGAAGATAAGAGCCATTCAGGAATGGAGTTTGCTAACCAAAGTATCAGAGTTGCGGTCATTTTTTAGCTTGGCAAACTACTATCGGTGGTTCATCAAAGGCTTCTCCCTCATTGTTGCACCCCTCACGGATTTGCTGAAGAAGAATCGGGTATGGCTCTGGATAGGAGCCTGCCAAGATGCCTCGATGGCTTGAAGAAAGCCCTGGTGAGGGAACCAGTATTGTGGTTGCTGGATCACTCAAAACCCTTTGAAGTCCACATAGATGCCTCAAACTTCGCCATCGGTGGAGTTATTATGCGGGAGGGACATCTTATTACTTACGAGAGTCAGAAGCTAAAGGATGCGGAGATGTGCTAAACAATGCACAAGCATGAGATGACGGCCATCATGCACTGCCTCAGGACATGACAACACTATCTTGTGGGTGTGCCCAGTTCGTCGTCAAGATGGACAATGTCACCACGAGCTACTTTTAGATATAGAAAAAGATAATGCCCAAGGAAGCTCGATGACATGTTTTTAGCTGAGTTTGACTTCGCTTTGGAGTATAAGGTGGGGAAGACTATTGTTGTTGCTAACGCCTTGAGTCATAAGGCAGAATTGGCAACTATGCAGGTGAAGCCTTTTAAAGTTCACTTGGAGGGTGCATTGTTGGACCACATTCGCGAATGAATGCAGCATGACACGACATCACAACACCTTGTCTCTTTGGTGCAAGAGGGAAAGACTCGACGATTTTGGCTATGGAATGACCTCCTCGTGACTAAAGGACGTGTATTCGTGTCATGGTGGAGAAACCTTCATCGCGAATTGCTTAAGAAGTGTCATGATACTTTATGAGTCGGTCATCTAGGTTAGGAGTCAACCTTAACACTCTTTGAGCACGGCTACTATTGGCTGCAGATGAGAGTCGATATTGAGGGATATGTGCAAACTGCCTCATCTGCCAGCAAGATAATGAGACCAACCAGAAGACTATTCACCTCCTTGAGCCTCTACCTATTCTAAAACGTCCTTGGAAAAGCATTTTCATGGACTTCATTGTTAGTCTGCTAAAGGTAGATGGCTTCAGCTCCATCCTGATGGTGGTGGATTGTTTCTCTAAATATGCCACCTTCATTCTATCTTCCAAAGAGTGCCCTGCAGAGAAGACTGTAGAGTTGTTTGTCAAATATGTTGTGAAGCACTAGGGTGTACCAAGAAGCATAGTGAGTGATTACGTTGCTCACTTCATAGACAAATTTTGGTGTGAAGTGTTTTGACTACTCGACTCTGATATGCTATTTTCAACAAGTTTTTACCCACAGACTGATGGGCAGACAAAGTGCATCAATGGACAATTGGAGCAGTACCTTAGGCACTTTGTTAGTGCCAATCAGAAAAACTAGGTGAAGCTCCTAGATGTTGCTCAATTCTACTACAATCTTTAAAAGAGAGAGTCTTTAGGTCACAACCCATTCGAAATAGCTACGGAACAACAACCATTGACCTTACACACTCTAGTCGAATAGGAGAAGGGAAGGCCATACTTTACCTATCAGTTTGTTCAAGATTGTCACGAGCAGACTAAGTTGGCAAAGGCGTTTCTGCACAAAGCAGCTAAGATGATGAAGAAGTGGGTGGACAAGCATCGTCGGCCTGCTGGGTTCCGTATTGGAGACCAGGTATTGGTGAAACTTTACCCCGATCGCACAAGCATCTTTCGTGGACAGCACCACAGACTGATCAAGAAGTACGAGATACCATTCACCATAACAAAAAAAGTGGACAATCTAGCGTACAAGCTGGACTTGCCCCCGGACTTCAAGGTGCACCTTGTGTTTCACGTGTGCAACCTGAAACCATTTTATGTGGATGATGGGGATCCAAAATGTAGCGTGCCACAACACATTCCTATCATGTAGAGAGCCCTCATAGCACAACGGACCGAGAAACGTCTTAGCAAGATCTTTTGCTACATGGTTAACTACTTGGGCAAAGCAAAGAAGTACATAGTATAGTGGGAGGAGACAACAGAGTCGATGTGGGAGCTAGCATTCTGGACAAAGAGCTGTTATCCAACCGAGGCCTACCATGAAGTAGATGGCGTCGAGGGTGGTGCATGATTTAAATGAGAGAGCCTATTCCTCTGTTACCTACTTTATACATTTGTGTCCAGAGTCTATTTTGCTTTAGTTGAGTCTTGATGTAAGTGTCGAGTCACTTGTAACTTTCTCTGGGCCACCATTGTACTTTAGTTAAGGTTGATAAATACTCTGAAGGGTCAGCCCATAGATCTGAACTGTAATGACCCTGCAGGTAAAATTGTGAATGAATGCAAATGCGTTGAGCTTTCTTTTGTTCACCCTTGTTGTAATTGCTTTTGAGTGATTGCAATCTCTCTCTCCTTTCTCTCTCTCTTGCACTCTCTATTATCAAAGCTTCTACAGTGTTAAGCGAGTGATCGGAAAGCTTACGGCGATAAGTAAAGATTGTCACGCCGTACTGACCTATTAAAGAAATAGGCCTGTGACAAGGGGTGATCTTTAAATAAAGAGTCAGGGTTATTGTTTTGGATCACAACAAGGGAAAGAGAAAGAGAAAGAAGGTAGTGCAAACTTAGGTTTAGACTTATTGAGTTGAAGTAATTCACATTGGATGCATATTAGTATTTTTTTCTTATTCTTGAGAGCTTTCTAACATCTTATACATGTCAGTTTTAATAATGCTTTCTATTGTACCATCTTCGTAAACTTAAGTGATTTTTATCAAACCACTTAAATTCAATGTCTTGTATACTTGAATGCTTTCTTGTACTTATTATTACACAGTTTTTATGTGTTTAACAGACATAAAACTAGTTTTTAAGGTTTTTGGTTTGCAAAAAGAACAAAATAATAATGTTTGTCAATTTCTGGCAGATCATCACCCAACAACAGCTAGCGTGTGGAACCCCATGTTATGCTCAAAAGAGGGTTTTGAGAGTGGGTAGGGGTGTCAACGGGTCAAGTTTGGTTTGGACCTAGGTGAAACTAGACCTGGCCCCGATTTTCTGGTATGGTATCAAGTCTGAATGTGGGTCTAATCGGACCCACCATAAGAGAAACCATACCTGGACCCGATAAGAACAACATGAACCAGACCTAGGTCCTGCTTAATAAAATAATATTTTTTATCTTTTTGCATTGAAAATTTGTGGGTATTAATCAGAACTTGGGTCATGTTTGGGTCTGGTATAAAATTTCACAAACTATACCAGGCTCCATGTATTAATCGGACCTTTGGGTTGGGATTCGGGTCTTAACCGAGTCTTCTTATTTATCACCATACCCAGACCCCATAGAGTTTGGTATGGGTCGGGTCCAGGTAAACCTAATCGGTTGACACCCCTAAGAGTGGGGAGAGGGCAAGGTCCCATTTGTCCCCTGATAAACCTAATTTTGGGTTGAGGACAGTTTTTTTGCCAACCAGGTCAGAAACTGAGTTTTTGGCATGCAAACGCCACCAAAAAACCGGTTTTGGTTTTTTAACTGGGTGACCGAAACACACCTAAATTTTGGGTGTGGTTTGCATAATGCAATTTTGCGTGGCCAGCAAAGCCATGAGGGTGCTGAGATGAAAGCACCAGACCAATCCCTGTTGGCGCACAAGTGTGTTCATAGCTTTTAGAGGTGAAACACGTAAGGCAGGGTGGTCATGGGGCGCACTCGGGGTTTTCCTCGATTTGGCGAGGGTTCCTAGTCATAACAAAAAAAACTACCAGGTCCCATTCGGTAAAAGCAAGTTTTTAAGTTTTTTGGAAAAAATATTGTACAAAACTTGGTACATGAAAACCCAAGCGGTTATGTTTTACATATTTTCTCTGTTTAAGAGTTTTCATGTACCAAGTTTTGTATATGATATTTTCCAAAAAGGTAAAACATGCTTGACCAAACGGGACTTCGGAATTATAATTGCATTAAGTAAACATGCTTTTAAATTTTGGTCTGCCTCGCTACGAAGTTACGAACCACTTTCTGGAGCTGTCATGCTCATCGCAGTTTTATGTTTCTTTGGAAAGAAATCATGAGGTTGTTATCATGATAGAAGTAAATATCTTAAGCAACCAGCTAATGAACATTCCTAATCATCTGTGGTCGTGGAACTTGCCATCATTGGTAACTATCCTATTGGAGGATGAGAGAATTAATCCATCGAGGCACTCTGATTACTCCACGCTAAGAGCACCACAAACTTGGGCGCTCGCATATGATACTTGATTTCGTCGCTGGAGTCCACGTGCAAATCTAGTTGATCATTAAAGGGAAGCTGCTTCTCTACCCTACAAGTCGATCATCCGATAATATCGTGGAACTCTAGTTGTTGCCTTGCGACTTACAGTGTACAGTTGCGCTTAGAGTCTGTTTTGCTTTTGTTGAGTCTGATGTAAGCTGCCCGGTTCAGGTGAATCAATACCCCGAAGGGGCAGCCCGTATACTTGAACTGTAATGGCCTGCGGGCAAAATTGTGAATGAAGTAAATGCATTGAGCTTTCTTTTGTTCACCCTCGTTGTGATTGCTTCTTGTGATTGCAATTTCTCTCCCTCTATTCTCTCTTGCTCTCTTGCACTCTGATTACAAGCTTCCGTGATCGGCAAGCGAGCTAACGAGTAGGCTTGCGGCGGTTGGGAAGGACCGTCGTGTCGCGCTGACCCATTGAAGGAAATAGGCCTATGACAAGTGGTACCAGAGCCCGTTCTCGTGCTGGGGAAGGGACCTGGAGTCGGTGTCGATGGACACGCTGACAGACTGCGATTTGTGAGCAAGACATCGTGGCGCCTTATCAAAACTTGTGCAACACCAAAGGCAAGGCAGTTGCTGAAGCTGAGGAGATTTGTTCACCTCGGGGCCAAGAAGAGTTGGTTGCAACTGTTAACAAGCTGGTGGAAGAGGTGACTTCGCATGAGGAAGCAATTTCACGCGCATGTGAATCATTCAATGGACTGAATGATGTGGTGGCGAGCCTGCAAGAGCAGGTAACCTTATTAATGGGACAGGTCATTTCGTTGACGACTACAGTGGCCGACTTGCAGACTAAAGTAGGGGAGCTTCAGTTGAAGAACCGTATGTTGCAGCGGACGGTGACCCTAAATGGCGGAAATGGTGAGAGACCATCAAGGATTGATGTACCAAGACCTGCAAAATTCAATGGTTCTAGCGACAGCAAGGCCATTGAGAACTTCTTGTTCCAAGTAGAAGACTACTTGGATATCCAGAATGTGACCCTCGAAGATCTGAGGATTAAGGCTGCAGCGACCTTACTTGATGGAGATGCTATCGCTTGGTGGAGGCGGAAGCGCAATGACATGGAGAGGGGTCAATGTGTGATAGACACCTTTGATGACTTCAAAATGGAGTTGCACAACTACTTCATTCCAAGCAATGCGCAGAGGCAGGCTTATCGGATGGTTCGTGAGCTCAAACACACTGGTTCGTTGCAAGACTATGTCAGAACGTTCCAGAAGCTTATGCTGGAGATACCTAACATGCCAGAAGACGACATGCTCAACGGGTTCATTGTGGGGCTTCAGCCATGGGCACAGTCTGAAGTGGAAAGGAGCAACCCTCGTATTTTGGAAGATGCATATGTGGCGGCTGAGCGCTTAGTTGACACTCAGTGCAAGTCTTTCACCCCATCAACCAAAGTTGGGAAGAAGCCTGACCACGGAGGCAAGAAGGATGAGCAGTGAAATGATAAAGGTGAGGCGTCGACACGCCATCAATCCGAAAAGAAACAAAACTTCACGAAACATAACAACAGCAACAAGAGTGCGGTTGTGACATGTTGGTTCTGCGGCGATAGACATATCACCAGGCAGTGCTCAAAGCGCCTTGTAAAGGACGACGGGCAAGCCAATGCTGCACGGGAAGAATGCAGCGATACTGAATGCAGTGACACTGAGACCATTCAACCAAGGATGGGGGCCATGCGATCGATTAACGCAGTTAGAAGTTGCGCAGCTAAGAACATGCAAGTCAGTAAGGAACTTATGTACGTAGAAGTCATTATGAATGGAAAGTCTACTTCAGCAATGATAGACTCTGAGGCCACACACAACTTTGTCTCGCGGGAAAAGGCAGAGCGGTTGGGCTTGAAAACTGGGTCAAAGCAGAGGACTATCAAAACAGTAAACTCTGAGGTCAAGCCCATCCTTGGTGAAGCAAGAGATGTGGCTACTCAAGTGGGGAGTTGGGTCGGCAAAGCCAACTTCTCTATGGTGCCCCTGGACGATTTCAAGGTGATTCTGGGTATGGAGTTTCTGCGAACCCAAAATGTTATAATGCTGCCAAAGTTTAACACGTTGACGATCATGGGGTCAGACCTGTCCCACACAGTGCAGTGCCTTACGCAGAAAGGCAAGTTTTCAGTGTTATCGGCAATGCAACTGAAGAAGGGTGCCAAGCATAGGGAGCAGACATTCTTAGTTGCAGTGCATGTAGATGAAGGGAAGGTAGAAGCAACAGTGCCGCCAACCCTAGCCCCACTATTGGAGGAGTTTCGGGGGGTGATGCCCCCGGAATTGCCAAAGCGTCTTCCGCCAAGACGTGAGGTCGACCACAAGATTGAGTTGACCCCGAGAGCGAAGCCTCCCGCAATGGTTCCATACCGTATGGGGTCAGCTGAACTGAAGGAGCTGCGTAGGCAGCTAGACGAGATGTTGGACGCAGGCATTGTTCATCCATTAAAAGCCCCATTTGGTGCCCCAGTCCTTTTCCAGATGAAACATAATGGCTCTAAACGGTTATGTGTGGATTACCGTGCTCTGAACAAGGTCACGGTGAAGAACAAGTACTCATTGCCATTGATAGCGAACTTGTTCGATCAGCTAGGCAGTGCCCGTATCTTTTCCAAGCTAGATCTGCGATCGGGTTACTGGCAGGTGAGGATTGCCGAAGGTAATGAGCCGAAAACAACTTGCGTCACCCGCTATGGTGCTTACGAATTTCTAGTAATGTCATTCAGGTTGACAAATGCTCCAGCCAAGTTCACGACTTTAATGAACCAGATCTTCTACCCTTACTTAAACAAGTTTGTGGTAGTCTACCTGGATGATATCATGATCTACAGCATCAACATGGAGGAACATGACAGGCACTTGCGAACAGTGTTTCAGGTGCTGAAGGAGAATGATCTTTGTGTCAAACGAGAGAAGTGTCTCTTCGGGCAGGAGGAGATCAGCTTCCTTGGCCACGTTGTGGGGCGTGGTGTGCTGCGTATGGATGGGCAGAAGATAAGGGCCATCCAGGAATGGGTTCCGCCAAGCAAAGTGTCAGAATTGCGGTCATTCCTCGGTTTGGCAAACTATTATCGGCGTTTAATCGAAGGTTATTCCCTCATTGTTGCGCCCCTCACAGATTTGTTAAAGAAGAATCGGGTATGGCTCTGGACAGGAGCGTGCCAAGATACCTTCGATGGCTTGAAGAAAGCCTTAGTGAGGGAGTCAGTGCTGCGACTGCCTGATCATTCGAGACCCTTTGAAGTCCACACGGATGCCTCAGACTTTGTCATTGGCGGAGTTATTATGCAAGATGGTCATCCGATCGCATATGAGAGTCGCAAGTTGAAAGATGCAGAGAAGCGTTACACAGTGCATGAACGTGAGATGACTGCCATTGTGTATTGCCTCAGGACCTGGCGGCACTACCTTTTGGGTGTTGAGTTCATCGTCAAGACGGACAATGTGTCCATAAGCTATTTTCAGACGCACAAGAAGTTAACGCCTAAACAAGCTCGATGGCAGATGTTTTTGGTTGAGTTCGACTTTGCCTTAGAGTACAAGGTTGGAAAGACCAATGTTGTGGCGGATGCCTTAAGCCGTAGGACTGAACTGGCAGTTGTGCGCACGGAGCCTTCTAAAGTGCACTTAGAAGGCGCATTGCTAAGCCGCATCTGTGAAGGTACGCAGCAGGATCCGATCGCACAACACCTTGTTTCTCTGGCGCAGGCAGGGAAGACTCGGCGATTCTGGCTACAGGATGACCTCCTCATAACAAAAGGGGGACGCATCTTCATACCGCGGTGGAGAAGCCTCCACCGAGAATTGCTTAAGGAGTACCATGATACACTATGGGCCAGCCATCCTGGTCAGGAGCGGACCTTAGCACTCCTTGAGCGTGGCTACTATTGGCCGCATATGAGAGACGATGTTGAGGGGTATGTGCGAACATGCCTCATCTGCCAGCAAGATAAGGGGACAAACCAGAAGGCTGCCGGTCTCCTTGAGCCTCTACCCATTCCAGAACGTCCTTGAGAAAGCATCTTTATGAACTTTATTGTTAGTCTGCCAAAAGTAGAGGGCCTCAGTTCTATTTTGGTTGTGGTGGATCGTTTCTCAAAGTATGCCACCTTCATCCCAGCTTCCAAGGAGTGTCCTGCAGAGAAGACTGCAGAGTTGTTCGTAAAGCATGTGGTGAAGCACTGGGGCATACCAAAGAGCATTGTGAGTGATCGTGATGCTCACTTCACGGGCAAGTTCTGGCGTGAAGTATTTCGGCTACTTGGCTCTGATTTGCTGTTTTCAACAAGCTTCCATCCATAGACAGATGGGCAGACAGAGCGCATCAACGGGATACTGGAGCAGTACCTTAGGCACTTTGTTAGTGCCAATCAGAAAAATTGGGTAAAACTCCTCGATGTGGCACAGTTTTGTTATAATCTGCAGAAGAGCGAGTTTTCAGGCCACAACCCGTTTGAGATAGCCACGGGGCAACAACCACTGACCCCGCACACTCTTGCCGCATAAGAAAAAGAAAGGCCATCTTTCGCCAGTCTGTTCGTGACTGGCACGAGCAGAATGAGTTGGCGAAGGCATTCTTACACAAAGCGGCAAAGAGAATGAAGAAGTGGGCAGACAAACACCGTCGGCCCGTAAGGTTCCAAGTTGGGGACCAAGTGTTGGTGAAGCTATATTCTGGTCACACAGGCATCTTCCGCGGGCGGCACCGCGGACTACTCAGAAAGTATGAGGGACCCTTCACCATCACAAAGAAGGTGGGCAAGCTGGCATACAAGCTGGAGTTTCCCCCAGACTTCAAGGTGCACCCGGTGTTCCACGTGTGCAACCTCAAGCAGTTTCATCCAGATGATGGAGACCCAGAATGCAGTATGCCACAACGCGCTCCCATCATGCAGAGGGCCCCGACGGCACAACGGGCCGAGAAACACCTCAGTCAGATCCTTTGCCACAAGGTCAACTACTTGGGGCAAGTGAAGAAATATTTGGTGCAGTGGGAGGAAACAGCGGAACCAACGTGGGAGCCTGCATTTCGAATGAACAGCCGCTACCCGGCTGAAGTCAGGGCTTACCACGAAACAGATGGCGCCGAGGATGGCGCATGATTTGAAGGGGGGAGCATGTTCCCTTGCGACTTACAGTGTACAGTTGCGCTTAGAGTCTGTTTTGCTTTTGTTGAGTCTGATGTAAGTTGCCCGATTCAGGTGAATCAATACCCCAAAGGGGCAATCCGTATACTTGAAGCGTGCAAAATTGTGAATGAAGTAAATGTGTTGAGCTTTCTTTTGTTCACCCTCGTTGTGATTGCTTCTTGTGATTGCAATTTCTCTCCCTCTATTCTCTCTTGCTCTCTTGCACTCTGATTACAAGCTTCCACGATCGGCAAGCGAGCTGACGAGTAGGCTTGCGGCGGTGGGGAAGGACTGTCGCGCCGCGCTGGCCCATTGAAGGAAATAAGCCTGTGACACTAGTATAGTCCCAAGAAATAAGCCATCATTTTCTTCGACCTCCGATACTTCTTATGGAAGTGTTTTAATAATTAAATCTTGCCAAAATTTCATTATTTTCAATTGCTAACATCTTTTGAAGACGTGTTTCCAAGAACTCAACAAAAATTGGACACTCACAAGGATGGCAGAACAAACTGTCGTCCATTACTGAATGGCAGAACGAGAATGCCATCTATCGCAGAATAGCCGAACACGGAATGGCGTCCGCTATTGGATGACACAATCCTTTCATCGTTCACTTTACCAAACATGCAGATAAGCTTTGAGGCTTGTCCCTATTTCATTCCAATTACCCTATATATGTTTCAGGGTGAGAGGATTATTCTTGAACGAGTTTTTGTACGAGAAGACTCTCCTTCATGAATGATACATATCTCATGCTGAACCTTATAAATAGAGCTTTACCCTTATACCTTGAACACATAAAAAATATCAAAAAATCAAAAATTTCTCTCTGTATTCTTTGATCCTGCAAAGAACGCACCCTAGCATATTTATGTCATCCTCTCGCTAATCAGCCTACTTGTACCGAAGTACTGTCAAAGCTGCAACATTTTTTATCCCAATGCAGGAGTGTCGCAAGGATCGAAGAAGCACGTAAAAGCTTAACGGGTTTCGAGCTTGAAAAAGATGATTTTTGGATCATTCATTCTTTTATTTCGATTTTTATTATTTTAAAGAACATATACTAATACATTTTAATCTGCTTTGCATATTCAAATGTCTCGACGTTGCAAATTGGGCTACAAAGATCAGAAAAATATGTCTCGACTTTACCTTTTCCTCGGGCAAAGGACAATCTAGATTCGTATACAACATCCCCCACAATTTCAAAAGGATTTCATAAATTTTGGGTAAGTTATTTTTTTCAACTTCCAAATTTTTATCCACAGTTTTTAAAAAAATTCTGTGTACTCCTCAAACTCAGGATCCCTATGGCTAGACTTTTTTATTTATGCAATGAACTTTTATAATATAGTGAGACTCATGCATTTATAACAGAGTTGTTAGCCTGTGACATTGATTATATAAGGTCACATATTTTTGCTCTTTCTTCCTTCTCCAAATTAAAACCTTTTTAACAAGTTGATTCCTAAACTTTAGACTTTTCTTCTCTCATGTTGGTATAAGATAGTAACATTCAGTTTTACTGGTATTTTTTTCCTCTCATTCTGCCTTGATTTTTAAATGACTAGTTATAGGGATTCAAGATTAAGTTTCGAGGCATTCCTGTTAGGTCTAATGATTCTCATTAAGACTTCAACTTTAAACGATTAGAGCTTGATGAAAATGCATTCAAGTGCACATATTTCCCCTAGGTAAGCTTCCTAAAGTTTTTATTTTTAGCTCGAAAGGGCTTATTCTTCACTTTTGTCATCCTTTGACCTGACAATCATGGGTCTCATAACTTTTTGGTCTAAGAGGGATGCCCCTAGCTATCCAACATCTGCTTCCAAAAGCTATATGACCAAAGTCTGATACCTTCTCATAGGTCTAGAGGTAAGTATTGACTTTCTCCTGGCTTTAGCTTTTCTATTCTAACATTTACCCCTAAGACAGTTTCATGATCAGAGTCTACCACCTCGCCATGGACTCAGAGTAGGTGTTAGCTTAAATGCACAGTTTTTTTTGTTCTTTGCTTTTTTTCTTTTTCTGACATTTTTTTCTTTTTACACTTTTTACATTTTTTCAATGTTTTACTCTATCAAGGTAAAGAAAAAAATTCTTTAGAGGGAACTAACCTATGAAGTAGATTAGCATCTAAGGTCTCTAACATCCGACCATTTTCTTAGAGAGTTGGTTACCTAGGTGGGTTCCACAGGCTTAACACTCATGCATTGATAATGATCTCATGCTTCTATAATTCATCCTTATATGATCATGGCTAAAATTATTGAATTCAAATACCTTAGTCTCACTGTATTGCTACCTTGTCTTTTCCTAAGATTTGAATGTCTTATGTGGTAGAGTCTTGGGTGCAGAGACTTACTTGAGGTTAAATAGAACTAGATCTATTTTGAGAGAAGATTTTTTACCTTTAATGATCGTTCAATGATATGTCTAGCATCATGATGAAGCCCTATCATCTTTCTATGACCGTGGGAGTCTAAGGTAAACTTGATTGTCAAGACAATTATGGGTTATGTCAAACAAGGTCGGATCAGTTCAAAGACGATTAGGTGTGGAGATTGTTTTATGGTCTCACCGAACGAGATCGAGCCAGTGTTTGAGACAATTGGGATATAGAGACCATTGTGGGTCTCGCCGAACGAGGCTGGGCCAGTGTCCAGAGGTAAACCAAGCTTTCAAGACTACTCGAGTCTCATCGAACGAAGTCGTGTCTGTTGTATGCTTTGCTGCTAGAGGTTCATTCTTGCCTAAGAGATTTAGACTTTGAAATAGCCTTACAATGCCCTATTGATCATGCATACATTTTAGGGTTTAATTCATATTAAACTATGCATGATTTTATACAAAAATATTTTAAAAACCCAAATTTATGCTAGTTTCGAGTAAATGCGCTAAAATGATAAAAAATAGAAAATGCTTGAAAATCAATTTTATTTTGCAATTTAGTGCATATATTAGTAATTGTCATTAATGTAGTAGGTTTAATTCTTGAAATAATGAAAAAAAATAGAGTTAGCATAGATTTAGTAGAGGTTTTTATAAAACATAGGGTAATTGAGGTATTTTGTAAATAGTTTTTTTAGGAGAGGTTGTAAAATGGAAATGTCAAAAATAAGGGGAGCTATAAAAATTTTCTCTCAAAACTCTTTAAATGCCATACATAAGAGAGAAAATGTGTCTTCTCCCTGGCAAAGCCCTTCTCTTCTTCCCCTTCCTCTCCACATTTTTTCTCCTCTTCTCCTTCTCCCTCTTTTTCTCCTCTTTTCTCTTCCCTCTTTCTCGTGGAGTGCAATCTGGCGACGGCGCAAGAAGGAGGATTCCAAATCTCTTTTCTCAACCAAATTAAGAGTAAGAAATCCTTTTCTTCCTCTTATTCTTCTCCTTTTCTTCTTTTTCTGTTTCTTTGATCTGATTTCCTGTAATTAGCCGATAGAATATTTGATTTCAATTCCATTTTGCATTTTGAACTCATCGAATATAAGCATCAGCATTAGCATTTTGAATTTTTTTGCATGTTTTCTTTTTATTAAAATTGTGCTTCAGATTAGTTTTAATAGCTATAAAATAGTAAATATTGTTTCATCGTTTCAATTTATGCATAATTTTTGTTTCGTTTTTGTTTTCCTGTTGTTTTTTTTTTTAACTTTTCATACCGCATTGCAGTTGTGCGTTTACAGTGAAATCTTAGGTTTTCGGTAGCCATGAACCCTATTTCTGGTTGGCTCCGATCTGAAATCTGTTGTAGCATTTTTTGTTGCTTTATTAGCATGACTCAGGCATCTGAGCCAGAGTAATCGTGAATTCAGATCATCAAATTTGTTGTGCATTCGGTGGATTTCATCATATTTGACAAGAAATCTGATTGATTCTCGTTTATTCCGGTGATTAATTTCAAAGCCAATCACGTCTGATTTCTAGCATCGATTGAAAGTCGGGATCGATTCCAGTCTGCCGAAATCCTGTAATGTGTTGAGCTGAGTGAAAATTTCATTTGCATTGACGTGAATTCATTATTCATGGCACCTGAATCACGACACTTTAAGGGTTTACTGTTTTCCGGCAAAGTATTGTTTACAGAGCTCTTAAATCAAATCACTGTATACTAAGTTTTTTTCCGGCTTGATTGTGTGCTATCTACTGAGATATTAGGCATTGATCAATCATCTAATTTTGAGTAACTGTATGAATTTCGGCAATTGAGTGTCCGATCTCCAGGAATTTCTGACATTCTAATCACCTGTTACTATTTTTCGGCGAGTGCTGCGGATACTGATTTTCAGTGAATATTATTTTGAAAACCGATTGAATAGGATTTTTGGCTTGTTGTTGCTAATTGTTTGATGCAATGTTGTTAAATTGTTAGATGTTAGTTAAGTGATTAGTTAGTTGTTAGTTGCTTTGTAATTAGATTATTTAGTTGATTTAAAATAATTAGCATTGTTAATTAGGTGTTTAGTAATATTACTTTACAATCATTCATGGTAGTAACTAGTAGTTAGTTTGCAAACATTCGTAGTATAGGTTTAGTATAGTTTTACTTGTCATTTAGATTTTTTTCCACATTATCTTTCATTGTTTTAGCATTTAATTAGTATATTTTGCTTAGTGTAGTTTCTATTAGTATCTTGTGTTGCTTGTGTTCTTTTGATTTGTGCAGGATAGCACAGAGTGGAGCATAAGCGAACAAGTGACACAGAAGCACAAGCATAGAAGATTTTTGCTTTTCTTTTAGAATTTAGGAATTTAAATTTGGGTTGTAATAAAACCATTTTAAGCCCTCTGTGTAGGGTATTCATTTGTTGTAATAGTTAATTAGCTTTACTTTTCTCATACTTTTCTCATTTTGGCAATAAAGCATAGTTAGTTGCTTGTTTGAATACAAAATATTTCCCTGTTCCCTGAGTTCGACCGAGTCTCTACCACTAGTGAGAACCGGTTTTTATATTTGGTGTCTGATTTTCACATTGCTTTCATATAAAATTCTTTTCAAAAATCATTTTCACAAAAATGGACATCAAATTTTTGGTGCCATTGCCGGGGAACGGCGAAATACGAGTATTCACTTTATTGCCTTGATTTTATTCTCGTATTTTAGGTTGTTAGTTTAATTCAGTTCATTAATTACGATTGTTTAGTTGATTACTTAGGATTGTTTAGTTTGCTTTTTGTACTTAGGATTAGAATCACATGTTTGCACAACGCAGAGAACAATTTACTTTTCTTGCACAACCCACCTATAGGACTCTCTTAGAGGTGACTGTGCACGATTGCTACCGTGCACATAGTTTGTTTTTTGCAAATTCCTTGCTGAGTGCAAGTGTGTGGTGTTTGTTTGTTTCTCGTATTTGTTTTTGTTTACTCGCTTTGTGGTTTGCGTGGTTTGGCCGCTAGCGCGTTAGTTAGGTAGAAAAACCCAAATTAAGATGTGTGCTACACCGGTCTACCTCGTGGTGCATGCAAGGGCGACACTCACTTGACCCCGAGCTTGTCGAGCCAATCGAGGACCCGAGTCCCTTATCAGAAGAGCCCATAGATCTGCAATCATGATTGAGGATCAACGGATGATTTGTCCTCTTAGGGAGTACTTCATGACTAATACCTATACTCCTGCCTCCTGCATCACGAGACTTGATGTAGGAGCGAAGCACTTTGAGATCAAGGTGAGTGTTATTCAAATGTTACCTTCATTTTACGGCCTTAGCAACAATAACCCATATCGTCATCTCGACGAATTCTTTGAGATTTGCTCAACTGTGTGAATCAACAACTTTGGAGATGACACATTAAGGTTAACATTGTTTTCGTTCTCCCTCAAAGATAAAGCCAAACACTAGCTAAAGGCTCTTGAGACGGTTCAGATTACCACTTGGGAAGGAATGCAACGCGAATTCCTTAAAAAGTACTTCTCAATTGGTAAGACGAATCAGTTTCATAAAGCCATAACTAGTTTTTCTCAGATCGAGGGAGAACAGTTTCACGAGACTTGGGAGAGAATGAAAGATCTTCTCCGCAAGTATCCCCACCACCAGGTGCCCCGTTGGCAACTGATACAATATTTCTATGACGATCTTACTGAAAAGAACTGTCAAATGGTTGATTTGTCATGTGGGGGCACTTTTATGCTCAAGAGTGAGGATGAGGCTTAGTCATTATTTGAGACTTTGAGTGAAAACATGATGCATCATGCCTTGTCTTCATGACTCGATAGGACCACATCTGTGTCTAGTGGTCCTAGGAAAATATGGATTTTCGAAGTAGGGTCTGAGCGAGATTTGCAAACCAAGGTCGACCTGTTGACTAGGAAATTAGATCAATTCCTAGCAAATTCTTTGTGAAGTCCAGTAGGAAGAGTGTGTGAGCTATGCGCTAGCCCTGCACACTGTGTTTTTGAGTATCTGACAACACCGCTATATCCTGAATTCGTTCAGGAGCAGGTGAATGCTGCCCAAGGTTTCGCTAGACCCATGCACGATTCATTTGCACCCTCATATAACCCGGGTTGGTGAAACCACCCCATCATTCCATCCCATCAGCCCTCCCAGACACAGCATAGACAGAGTAACCCTTCACAAGGTTACTCGCGTCCCATAGTTCCACAGGTCCAACCCCTAGTATAGTCTGCCTTCTACTCAGGAGCCCACATCGTGCACATCATTTTAGGAGAAGATGTTAGAGGCCTTTTATGATATTAAGGTCACTCTTTGTTCCCATACACAGTTAATAGCCAAGCTAGAGACTCAAATGGGATAGTTGGCTGAGACCTTCAGTAGACAAAGCGAGGGGCACCTATCTAGTCAGCCTGGTGTCATTCTTAGGTAGAGTATTCCATGTCATTTGACCTGCACTCCACAGATTCACATGGTAAGCAGGTCAATTTTGTTACATCCTTTAGGAATGGGAAGGTGTGTCACTCCATTCAGGAATCAACTCAGGAACCGAATGTCATACCTACCGACAAGTCAATCTCCTCCATTAGGGCTCAGGAGAAGGGGCAAGGCCCACAGCTTATACAATCATCATTTAGTCACCGAGTCCCAGTCTCCCATGCATTAGGACCGCCAATTGCTTTTAGCAAGCAAGAGCTGCAAATGCAAAAGATGCTTGACCTAGTCAAGCAGGATCACAACCACTCCTTGTTTGATGTTTCATATAATGATAGTCGATCGGTCCTAGACTCTCCGTTTGAGAGTAGTCTCCCAGATGAGACTAATCTTTATTCTTCCTGTAGCGAGAATCATGATATTACTTTTAGGGGTAGAGTGGGCGAAGACACAGTGCGCAGTGTCACAGATGACACTCTTTTCCTCAGAGAGCCCGATTGAGCGAGACTTCATGTCCATTGATCTCATGGACGATAAAGGTTTTTCCAGGGATCTGTCTGGCTGGGGATGTGAAACTTAGCACTTTATGGGAGACAACCCATATGTTGTATATTAGTAGATTTACATTTAGGATTTATAGATTTTCTTAGGTTTTTCTTTTTCTTTTCGTTCATGAGTTTCATGTCATATCATGTACGCATTGCATTGATTATAGTCATATAACATGCATTTCTATTTCATGTTAGGTTGTTTCTACTCTTTTCCCTCATTTATTGTGTCTCATGTGCATTCACTTAATTTCATATAAGCATGGGGTAGTGCCACTGGGACAGTGTCATTCAAGCATGGGGGTGTAGTTTGCATACCCAGATATTTCTGTCTACATTCTTGCACATGTTTACATATTTTTTTCACAAAAAGTAGGTTTTTAAAGAAAAGGTTTGAACTTATATGAATGTTATTCAAAATCTAATGTTTTTAGAGAAATTTTAAGCCCCATGAAAAATTTTCTGACATGGATCTAGAAATTATGGTTGTTTATGTGGATTTCAAAAAAATGATAATAGATACATGTTAGAGTTTATTTTGAATCACAAATATGAATATGCACAGTTTTATTTTTTTGAAAAACTAAGCAAATGAACAAAAGCGCAAAAATGAGCTCAAAAGCAAAAAGAGAGCATGCGTTAGGTTATTTGGATAATTTCACAATCCCTAGTAGATGAGATTTAGACACAAGTTAAAGCGTTTGAGTTTCATTTTGAAAAGGAGAGTGAAAAACTTTGTGATCCTTAGTAGCTAAGAGCAGACAAAAGTTGAAGTGTTTGAGTCTCATGTCGAAAAGGTAAATGAAGGAAGACACTTTTGTATCTTAGTTGATATATTTTGGTATATATCGAAAAAGTATAAAAGATATTGGCATTGCACAGAGCATAAAAGTAGACCATACATAAGCTATAAAATAAAAATAAGTGTGCAAAAAGAAAAAGTGTAAAAATTTTAAAATCAAGAAAAGAGCTTAAAAGGAAAAAAAAAAGTTCACTGCTTAGAAGTGTGATTGAGAAAATCTATGCAAAAAATATATGAGTGGGGATAAATAAATAATAACTTGTTTTTATTGGATTTTCCAAGAATAAAACATAAATAATTGTGATATTTAGAAAAGTGAACGAAATTCTTTTTCTGTGGTGGTATATAAAAGACTCTAATTATGTTTTGATTTTTTTTGTAACAAATATTTGTGAAAATAAATTCTTTAATTACCTACTACTTGTGAAGATGTATGATATTATGCATACATGACAAAGATGTTTGTAGGTAGCATCACTGCAAACCTTCACGAAATCTTACTCGTCCACTGGGGTAACCTAGGGGTTGAAAGGACTTGTTACATGTGCTAAATGCAACCGTGATTACTATGAAAGTGAGTTAGTATTTCTTGCATTTTTCTAGTTTGCTCGAGGACTAGCAAAAGATAAACATAGGGGTATTTTATCATGCATACATGTTAGGGTTTAATTCATATAAAACTATGCATGATTTCATAGAAAAACGTTTTAAAAACCCAAAATTATGCTAGTTTCGAGTAAATGCGCTAAAATGATAAAAAAAATAAAAAATGCTTGAAAATCAATTTTATTTTGCAATTTAGTATATATATTAGTAATTGTCGTTAATGTAGTAGGTTTAATTCTTGAAATAAAAAAAAAATAGAGTTAGAATAGATTTAGTAGAGGTTTTTACAAAACATAGGGTAAGTAAGGTATTTTGTAAATAGTTTTTTTTAGGAGAGATTGTAAAATGAAAATGTCAAAAATAAGGGGAGCTATGGAAATTTTCTCTCAAAACTCTTTAAATGCCATACGTAAGAGAGTATTCTCCCTGACAAAGTCCCTCTCTTCTTCCCCTTCCTCTCCACCTCTTTCCTCCTCTTCTTCTCCTTCTTCATCTTTTTCTCCTCTTTTCTCTTCCCTCTTTCCGGTGGAGTGCAATCCGGCGGCGGCGCAAGAAGGAGGATTCCAAACCTATTTTCTCAACTAAATCAAGAGTAAGAAAACGTTTTCTTCCTCTTCTTCTTCTCCTCCTTTCTCTTCTCTGTTTCTTCTTCTTTTTCTGTTTCTTAAATCTGATTTCCTGTAATTATCCGATAGAATGTTTGATTTCAATTCCATTTTGCATTTTGAATTCATTGAATGTAAGCATCAACATTAGCATTTTGAATTTTTTTCATGTTTTCTTTTCATTAAAATTGTGCTTCAGATTAGTTTTAATAGCTATAAAGTAGTAAATGTTGTTTCATCGTTTCATTTTATGCATAATTTTTGTTTTCCTGTTATTTTTTTTTTAACTTTTCATACCACATTGTAGTTGTGCGTTTATAGTGAAATCTCAGATTTCTGGTAGCCGTGAACCCTGTTTCCGGCTGGCTCTGATCTGAAATTCGATGTAGCATTTTTTGTTGCTTTATCAGCATGACTCAGGCATCTGAGCCGGAGTAATCGTGAATTTAGATCATCGGATTTGTTGTGCATTCACTGGATTTCATCATATTTGACAAGAAATTTGATCGATCATCTGATCGATTCTCGTTTATTCCGGTGATTGTTTTTAAAGCCAATCACATCTGATTTCTAGCACCGATTGAAAGTCTGGATCGATTCCAGTCTGTCGGAATCCTGTAATGTGTTGAGCTGAGTGAAAATTTCATTTGCATTGACGTGAATTCATTATTCATGGCATCTGAATCATGACACTTTAAGGGTTTACTGTTTTCTGATTTCTGATTGCCGTAAGTGTTTACTGTTTTCCGGCAAAGTATTGTTTACAGAGCTCTTAAATCAAATCGTTATATACTAAGTTTTTTTTAGGCTTGATTGTGTGCTATCTACTGAGATATTAGGCATTGATCAATCATCTGATTTTTGAGTAACTATATGAATTCCGACAATTGAGTGTCCGATCTCCGGGAATTTCTGAAGTTCTAATCCGCTGTTACTATTTTTTGACGAGTGCTGCGGATACTGGTTTTCAGTGAATATTATTTTGAAAACCGATTGAATCGGATTTCTGGCTTGCTGTTGCTAACTGTTTGATGCAATGTTGTTAAATTGTTAGATGTTAGTTAAGTGATTAGTTAGTTGTTAGTTGCTTTATAATTAGATTACTGATTTGAAATAATTAGCATTGTTAATTAGGTGTTTAGTAATATTACTTTATAATCATTCATGGTAGTAACTAGTAGTTAGTTTGCATACATTCGTATTATATGTTTAGTATAGTTTTACTTGTCATTTAGATTTCTTTCACATTGTCTTTCATTGTTTTAGCATTTAATTAGTATATTTTGCCTAGTGTAGTTTCTATTAGTATCTTGTGTTGCTTGTGTTCTTTTGATTTGTGCAGGATAGCACGGAGTGAAGCATAAGCGAACAAGTGACACAGAAGCACAAGCATAAAAGATTTTTGCTTTTCTTTTAGAATTTAGGAATTTAAATTTTGGTTGTAATAAAACCATTTTAAGCCCTCTGCGTAGGGTATTCATTTGTTGTAATAGTTAATTAGCTTTACTTTTCTCATTTTGACAATAAAGCATAGTTTAGTTGCTTGTTTGAATACAAAATATTTCCCTGTTGCCTGAGTTCGACTGAGTCTCTACCACTAGTGAGAACCGGTTTTTATATTTGGTGTCTGATTTTCACATTGCTTTCATATAAAATTATTTTCAAAAATCATTTTCACAAAAATAGACATCACCTATCCATGAGTTTTTCATAGGTTCAGACTTCTTTGACATGCCCCCATGTGGTTTTGACATAAAAGCATCATTGAAAATCATCAGAGAAAACAAAGAAAGGAGTTTGACAAAGGCTTCCTTAGTATTGTTGATAGAAATAGTATGATCCTACAACGAAGATGATAGCTTGGACCTTCGGAGAAGAAAATATTTTGATTTTCTTGACATTTCTCATTTTTTTAAAAGTTATTTAGAGAATCCAGGTTTTGAGAGCTTACCTAGGGTCGTGGGATGATGACTCACGCAAAGTGTCTTTTCTTCATACCATGGTAGTTCTGCTCTGACTTTTTGTTGCCACGTTCTGAACCTGGTGAACCTTTTTAGACAGAGATAAGGAAGAACTCAAATTGTTGTTTGTCCTTTGTGAACCCAGGATGAGTTGATATAATGAAAGTGTCAATCTTGTGTTCTCTGATGTGGTCAGGCTTTCTACTGAGATGTCGATGGTTGACCCCTTTTTGAAATGCTCCTTCAGGACCCATATGTGCATTTCTCTTTTATTTATTTTTTATTCAGACCCTTTATAGTCTAGACCATGGGTTCTCACTTTGAGCATTGTTGGGAGATGATCTCTCGTGCACTGCTAACTTTTCTCAGTCCTTGAAAAGGTTGGTACCCCATGTTCAAGTCGATTCTTCACCCATTGAGGTATTTATAGACTTGATTATACTAAGAGTGACCTCTAAACTAAGAATCATCTATCTTTTTCTTATGCTTGAGGCTTTTGTGCCTAGAGATGATTCTATGAAAGAATAAGGGTGTACCCTTTTGACTTGTTTACCCTACCTCCTGGACGTTTTTTCTTGGAAGAGAGCACAGGGAAGATGTTCTTTTGTAGGATGTGATCTTTCTTACAGGACATAAGAGGGGTGACCCTAGTGTGATCATCTCGTGGGTCCAGGCAAATCATAGTTATCTAAGATGATGTCCTTGAAATTTTCTCTTTATCATGTGTCACATTTTTTTTGTACTTCTATGCCCCTTTGGTAGCATACTTAGGGAACCGTTGATGGTTGATAAGGACCATCACTACATGAGATGACTTGAGGAATGCAAACCATTGTTGATGCTTTATGCTCACTAACCCGTTCCAAGAACCATTACTCTCTGAGCTCACAAGCTTAGACTTCTTCCTCTTCATTGTGATTTATGTCCTTGCTATGTTGGGACTATTCTTGTTCTTGATTTACAAGGAGGTCATCACTTTCAATGTTGTCTTGGATAACGTGCTGAAGGATAAGACATTTCTCGGTATCATGACCCACAGCTATGTGACACCAATAGTACTTAGTCAGGTTATTCTCTTTTATCTGTGGTAGGTTCGATACCTCATGCAACTTTACCAACCCTTCCTTCAATAGGAGATCCAGAACGTTTGATCGAGCTTGTTGGAACTTGGAGAACACTTTGTCTTTGGTCCATTTTGGGTTTTCAATATATTCTGCTTCATTTGTGTTTGTCTTATTTGGGGAAGTTCTCTGGTTGCTTGCCTTATGACACTTATTGGCCTGCTTATGGTGGTTTTGGACAATGATGACCTGGCTTTTGAATGAGTTTGCCTTTTAATAAACATTGTTGTCCCTTTTGTGCTTCAAAAACCTCTGAATGTCGATCTCGAAGGTGGTAGCCTTCTTGATAAGTTCAACATATATTTCAACCTGAGCCATGCTGACGAGGCTCCGTAGAGGTTGGGAGAAGTTGTTCATAAAGATGACCAGTGCATGAGAGTCTGAGATCGACCCTTTCATCATGTTGGTCATAGACTGTCATCGGTTTATGAACTCATGAGCCCATTCTTCTTTCTTTTGTTTTAGGTCATACAACTGACTGATGGTGGGAAGGGCCTCAATATTAATTTTAAATTGTTTCATGAACATATTTATGATATGCTTGAATTCTCTCATGTTTTGGAGGTTTGGGGTGGCAAACCATTTTAATGTCTCTCTTTTTAGACTTTTGGGGAACCAACTAATTAGCCTCCTATCTTTGTTTCTCATTATATGGGGTGGCATCCCATACGTGAGATTATGCAGAGGTGATTCCTATATGATGAATTGAATTTTGAGTTTTCAAGTCGTATATCAAGTATTCATTATATCCCAAACAATTGGTTCACACAGGCCCACAACAAGTAACGAGAGATTTTCAAAATAATAGGTACCCTAAAAAGTTGTATTCACTGATCTGCGAAGTTTCTCTGAGTTTTAGAGTCTCCTTCTGAGTCCACACTGATATCTCCAAGCTAACAACTTAAAGGTACTTGGGAGATCCAAAATTTCAAATGATAGGACAAGAGATTTTTTAAAAAAACACAATAAAAGAAGGGCTCTTTTCCTAAGAGAGACGAAGATAAAAAATAATGAGCAAACAATGAGATCAAATAATGTCTCAAACAAACCCTAACCAGTTAGAGGTTGTATTTTTTTATTTTCTATGTGACATATATTTTCTCTAGCAAGGGTTTTTAAAATATGTGAGCAAACCTAGACCTAATATTGATGCACACAACTAATGCAAAAGCAACCTATACGTGGGATCAACAATCTAACAAAAAATTAAACAATAGATCTAGCAAACGAAGCCAAAGAATAAAGCTCGTCCAGGCAGCAAAGACCTAACAGATTGCAGAACCTGCAGATGCGAGGGTCTATAAACGACACTGTCTATCAACAGACAGTAGAACATGTAGATGCGATGATTTGTAGGCAGCACTGCCTGTCAATAAACGGTAGAACCTGCAAATGGGAAGATCTGCAGACCACACTGTCAGTCAGAACCTGCAGATGCAAGGATCTGCGGATGACACTATCAGGCAAGGATCTGCGAATGACACTGTCAGTCAGAACCTGCAGATGCAAGGATCTACAAATGACACTGTCAGTCAGCAAATGGCGTTGTCGATCAAGGGGCAACCAAACGTGCAGACACAAGGGTCTATGAATGACGTTGTCTGATAGAGGACAACCAAAATGTGTAGACGCAAGGGTTTGTGAATGGCCGAACATAACCGAATGACGATCAGCGAATGACCAAACCTCAGCGGATGGCAATCAGTGGACGACCAAAGCTCAACAGACGAAAAAACAGAGTTTTGTCATCTGAACATAAATAAAACCCAAAAAATGAAGATTTTAGGCTCATTAGGGCTCAAAATATCTCCGTAATGCAATTCTAGCTACGAAAATAAAAAAAAGTATGACGTCTCATCTTGATCGCCAAAAACTGTTGATAAAGATTTGAAAGTTGGAAAGAATAACTTGCCCGAATTTTGTGAAATCCTTTTAAAATTGTGGAGGACGCCATATTCGAATCTAAATTATCATTTGCCTGAAGAAAAGGTAAAGCCAAGACATATTTTTTTTTATCATTGTAGCCCGATTTGCATCATCGAGACACTCAAATATGCAAAGCAGATTAAAGTGTATTAGTATATGTTCTTTAAAAGAATGAAAATTGAAATAAAAGAATGAATGATTTAAAAATCACCTTTTTCGAGCTCATAACCCGTTAAGCTTTTACATTCTTATTTGATCCTTACGACGCTCCTACGTTGGGATGTTAAAGGTTGCAACTTCAACAATACTTCAACGCAAGTAAGCTGATTCACAAGATGATGATATGAACAGGTTATGGCTCGTTCTCTGCAAGATCAAAGCGCAGACAAAGAAATTCCAGATTTTTCTAAAAATTTCCACATGTTCAAGGTAGAGGGGTGAATCCATATTTATAAAGTTCAGCATGAGATGGATAAATCATCCAAGAGAATCTTCTCGTACAAAAACTTGTTCAAGAAGAGTCCTCTCACCCCTAAAAGACATGCAAGGCAAATTGAGATAAGATAGAGACAAGTCTCAAAGCTTATCTATGTGTTCGGTACAACAGACGGTGAAAGGACTGTCATTCAATAGTGGATGAAGCTCCATGTTTCGCCATCATGCAACAAATGGCATTCCCGTTCTGACATTTAATAATGGGCGGTGGTCATTTCTGTCATCCCGTGATTGACGATGGTTCATTCTATCGTCTGTGTGAGGGTGTCAAATTATTGTTGGGTACCTACAAACACTTGTCTTCAAAAGATGCTAGCAACTGGGCATCATAAAATTGATGTCTATAACTTGACATTAAGCCAATGAAAAACCACATTCCGGCCCTTTAATTTTTGTTCTTTGCAAATATGTTTTTTTATTGATCCTTTCAAAAGCTATTAAGAAATTCGATGTTCCCAAATCAATATAGTACATCAAATCAAATATATAAAACACTAGAAACAAAGGTTGACTCTAAATGAAAATATCAGGTTTACATGGATACCAACCAAACCATGGAAATGCAAGTCTCCATGGTATGGCAATAAGTGACATGCAGAACGTCTATGAGCCTGAATCGTATCTCATTAACATATACCAGAAAGAGCCAAATGATGTAAAAGTCTTACAAATAAGAAAAGAATAAGTTATCACAAATCAACCATGTCACGTTCTTGGGCAAATTCCTAGTCATCATCTTCCAACACACTCCATATCATCCTGCATTTTTGCATGAGGAATTAGGCAAATATTTTATGACTTCAAAATATTTAGATCGAGTATAACTGGCTCATCGGATTTACCAGAATATGGTCATGAAGAGAAGTAAACATAGATATGCAAGCTTAAAGAAACGCCGCTTCTTTTCACCATGCAACAGATTAAATATCTCCGTGACATCTACTAAATGCCGCTTCTGCAAATACCTGTCAAACCAGGGGAAAACAGGAACATATCCTCAATCACGCAGTTTCATCCCTTCAAACAAGGGACTCGAGCAGCTGAGTCAATATGGACTGCTAAAAACAGTAGGGCTTATCAAGCAAGGAAAATTATATCAAGAAGCTAATTCAGAGAAAGACGGGGATCATTCCATGCAAATACATTTGCATAATAGTTGATAAGGATGGCATGGTACCCTAATAAAAATTCAGGTTAGATACCGGCTTTGAATACATAGCTAATTTTGATTGCCATTGGCCAATTCATGTGTGTGCACACATACAATTGGTCCGTCCCTAATTTGAGCATGGACTCGGTAAGGGCCTTACTGTTTTTTTGATGTTCTATATGTTTTGCAAACCAAACCCTACAAATCTGGTGCTCCATAGTTTATTTAGTGGAGAACATCTATCAGATGAGAATTTATGATGTTAAGATAGGTTGCTAAAAGAATCTAAAAATCAACGGTCCCTATTGCACCAAAATTTTGTGAAGAAACAAAACCAAGCTTCGTGATCAAAGCAATTTGATCTTAAGCATGTTTTCTAGTAAATAAACAATGAAAACACATCTATGGAATCAGATAACATGCAATAAATACATGGATGCATGCATGCACATAGGTATTCATTGTTGTAAATATAGTAATACACCTCTAGACACAGTGCTGATTCACATGAATCCGTCTTTTCTCCAACAACAACTACGCCTTCATCCCAAAACAATTGGGGTCGGTGATATGAACCAAAAAAGAAAATCATTTTGGGTCTTCCACATGAATCCTTCTCCTCCAATCATTTCTATCCAATGCCATGTCCTCGGTGAGGTTCAAAGCATTCATATCCTTTCCTATCACCTCCATCCATGTCTTCTTAGGCCTACCCCGACCTCTTTTAACTAATATATTTTCCCATTTCTCCATCCTTCTAACTTGAGCATCATTAGGCCTTCGCCAAATATGTCCAAACCACCGTAAACGATTCTCTCTCATCTTATCTTCAATGGGTGCAACGCCTACCTTCTTACGTATCTCCTCGTACTGAATCTTATCTTTTATTGTATTAACACACATCCATCTCAGCATACGCATCTCAGCTACACTCATTTTTTGAATATGATGTCTCTTGGCAGCCCAACATTCCGTACCATATAGTAAAGCGGGCCTAATAGTCGTCCTATAAAACTTTCCCTTCAACTGCAATGGCATTCTATGATCGCACAATACTCCAATTGCACTTTTCCATTTCATCCACCCAACCTTTATCCTATGATTTACATCTCCATCAATTTCTCCATACTTTTGAATAATAGATCCCAAATATTTGAAACAATCATCCATCGGTATTTCTTGCTCATCAAGCTTCACTACACTCTCATCACTACTTCGTTGCTTACTAAACCGACATTCCATGTATTCTGTCTTACTCTTACTCAACTTAAAACCTCTTGCTTCCAATATCTGTCTCCAAAATTCTAACATAGCATTAACCCCAGCTCTAGACTCATCAATCAAAACAATATCATCAGCAAACAACATACACCACGAAACATTTTCTATCCATCACTATAGCAAACAGGAAAGGGCTTAAAGCAGATCCTTGATGTAACCCAACCGTTATGGGAAAATTGGTTGTCACCCCTCCACAAATGCGGACATTGGTTACTACTCCTTCATACATATCCTTAATTATACTAATGTACTTGAGAGAAACACCTTTCTTCATCATTGTCCACCAGAGAACGTCCCTAGGTACTCTATCGTATGCCTTCTCCAAATCAATAAAAACCATATGCAAATCTTTGTTCCTCTCTCTATTTCTCTCAATAAGTTGTCTAAGAAGATGTATAGCTTTCACAGTTGATCTTCCAGGCATAAAACCAAATTGATTCTCCGATATCATGACAATCTTCCTCAACCTAGACTCAATCACCCTCTCCCAAAGTTTCATAGTAGACTCATGAGTTTTATACCACGATAGTTTGTGCAATCTTGTATATCACCCTTATTCTTATATAGAGGCACCAAAGTACTCTTCCTCCACTCATTAGGCATTTTATTTGTCCGCCAAATCTTGTTAAAAAGATTTGTCAACCATTCTAAACATTTCTCTCCCAAGCATTTCCAAGCCTCGATAGGTATACCATCTGGGCCAACTGCCCTACTTGATTTCATTTTCTTCAAAGCCTCTGCAATTTCTTTCTTTTGAATCTTGCGCATGAAATCACGATTCATCTCATGAAAAGGAATGGAGAAGTCTCCAAGATCTTGAGCATGACTTCCATTAAATAGCTTATCAAAATAATTTTTCCATCTCTCCTTAATCTCCTCATCTTTGACTAAAACCCTTTGCGTTTCATCTTTGATACATCTAACCATACCCAGATCCCTCGATTTCGTATCTTTCATCTTTGCAAGCCTATAAATATCCTTCTCGCCGTATTTGGTATCCAACTTGTCATAAACCTCCTTATATACCTTATCCCTCGCATTTTGAACTACTTTTTTAGCTTCCTTCTTTGCTATCATATAGTTCTCCAAATTCTCATTATCACGATTCTTATTTAGATTTTTATAACACTGTCTTTTAACCTTAATATCTAATTTGACATCCTCGTTCCACCATGATGTATCTTTACCTAGCGGTGCACCACCTTTAGACTCACCCAATACCTCGTTAGCCACCTTTCTCATGCCACCCGATATCTTATTCCACATTGATTCTGAATCCTCCTCAAGACACCAATCAGCTTCCTTAACTACCTGCTCTACAAACATTCTTTGTTTAGCTCCTTTCAGTGCCCACCACTTAATTCTATGATCTATCCTATGTCTATACCTTTTGTGGCATTGTCTAATTCTAAGATCTAAAATTAAGACTCTATGTTGTGTAGCTACACTTTCTCCCGGTATAACCTTACAATCGATGCAACAACCACTATCTCTCTTTCTAAGTAGGAAAAAATCTATCTGACTCGTATTAACCCCACTTTTAAATGTTACTAGGTGAGACTCTCTCTTCCTAAACCAAGTGTTTGCTAAGATCATATCATAGGACAAACCAAAATCTAAAATCCTTTCTCCACTTTCGTTTCTTTCTCCTATACCATAGCCTCCATGGATACTCTCAAATCCATCCCTACTAATGCCTACATGCCCATTAAGGTCACCGTCGATGAAAAGCCTTTCTCCATAAGATATCCCTTGTACTACTCCATCTAAATCTTCCCAAAATTGACGCTTAATGGAATCATCTAAACCTACTTGAGGTGCATAAACACTAATAATATTAATAATCTCCGAACTTAATACTAATTTAATAAGTAAAATCCTATCACCCTTCCTACGGACCTCAACTACATTATCTATAAACTCACGACTCATAACAATCCCTACTCCATTCCTATTCCTATTTATTCTTGTATACCAAATCTTATATCCCCAAGGTTCTATCACTTTTGCTTTCTCGCCTACCCATTTGGTCTCTTGTAAACATAAAATATCAATCTTTCTCCTACACATAACATCTACTAACTCTACCAACTTACCAGTTAAAGATCTTATATTCCAAGTGGCTAACCTAATTTTATGGTCTTGGACTAACTTTTTTACCCCCACCCATCCAACAAAGTGAGGGAATATTGATCATGCACATATTTTGCATTTTATTCATTAAATTTTATGCATGATCCATTGAAAATCGTGTTAAAAACCCAGTCTTATCGGTATTTTTGAAAATTTGCATTTAAATTGAAAATAAAGAAAAAACAACGTGTTTTAAATACTTCCCTGCGTTTTTCAATGTTTAATTTTGTTTAAGACTTTTTAATTAGTGTTCTAATTAGCTTAGAAGTGTTTAAGTCATATTTTTTTTTGTTTAGGAAAGGTATTTTTGTGAAACACGTTTTTTCAAAAGCACTATTTTGAATTTTTTTTAAATAAATTAGAGTTTTCTGAAAAAAAAAATGTGTAAACCTAATTTATTAGTATAAATAGTGATTTTTTAGCCAAAGCACACGTTTTTCCTTTGTAGCCTGTGCCCCTCTCTCTCTCCTCTCTGGCTCTCCTTCTTCCTTTCTCCTCCTTGTTCGATCGCCTGGTTGCCTACCTAATTCTTCTTGCTTCTTATGCTATTCACTTATTCTAAACCTCATCATCGCCGGTTTAAAAGAATTTCTTCTGTCCAAGAGAGAGCGAAGTTCGTTGGATTGCAGCGGAAAAGACCATCTTCTTCCTCTCAACCCTTCCATTGGAAGCGGCTCGTACGATTTGCTTCTTCTTTCATGTTTCTTCGTAGTTTCGTAGATTTACGTTTTTGCATATCATAAATCATATCATTGCATGTAGTTTTGTTGATCATTGCATATTCGTCATATTTAGATTAGATTAGTTTAGATTCTGCATTTGAAAAAAAAAAATATATATATATATATATAATAGTTTAATTTAGCTATTTTCTTGATTTACACGTAAGATAATAATATTTTATTTCAATCGATAGTTTTAACATAGAAATTTTTGATATTTTTGTGATGATAATTTAGTTTATGTTAGATATAGGTCAGATTTAGCTCAGATCAATATTTTTATATTAGATAGTCATTAAATTAATTAATTAGATTTTTTTAAGTCGATTAGGGTTTTTGTCGTTCTTTTTAATTCGTTTTAACATTATAGTGTTAGATTTAGTATTTATTTGTTTACTTTCGAAAGTAAGTTTAATTTATTTCTTTTGATTCACGCCATTTGTTTATTTTGTCTCCAGTTAATTACTAGTTGTTCGTTCGATATTTATCATTGTGTTGTTAGATAATCGATAGTTGATAAAATAATTAGAATAAATTAATTTTATTAATGCTGTCAATTAGGCTAGTTTATTTCCTATTTATTCACGTTCCTCTATATTTTTCTTAACATCTTATTAGTTTTCAATTAATGTTAATTAGTTGTTTTTTTCGTTACTAGTTTAGAAGAATTAACCGAGTTAGGCGTTCTTTCAATTAGTGAGTTTCTTTTAATTAATGTAGTGATGTTAATGTTCTGGCTGTAGGTTAAAGTCAGTTTTTAATTTATTTAGTCAGCTGTGATTTTTTTAATTCATGTTAAGGTTACTTAGTTTTTACTTTAATCTGCGATTTAGAGTTAAGTTAGTCGTTGAATGTTAATAGCCGAGTTGTGTTGTGTTCTTTCGTTCATATTTTTTTTATTAAATAGATTAGGTTAGCGATTATATTATTTCAAAGTTGTTAGTTAGCTTAGTTCAATCTTGAATTTTGTACATGTTACAAATTAGATTCGTGTTTGTTCATAGTTAGTTTTTCTATTTTGTCTTTTAGCACTTTAGTTTGTTACAAGTTATTTCATCTTCTATTACAAGACATTTTCTTTTCTTTTTAGCTTAGGCTTTTATTTTATTAAATTTAATTCAATTTGGGTTTGTAATAAAGCACTTATTATTTTTATTTGTTTAAGCCCTCCACAGGGAGCTACACTCACTTATTTAATTAACTATTTTTATTTTTAAGTCAATAAAGAGTAGCTTAGTTATTTGTGGAATACAAAGTATTTTTCCCGTTCTCTAAGATCGACCCGGACTCTACCACTCGTGCAAGCCGGTTTTTATTTATTTGGTGTCTGTATTGGTCTTATAAAATGTGTCGTGGTGTATGTTGTTTGCTGATGATATTGTTTTGAGTGATGAGTCTAGAGCTAGGGTTAATGCTAAGTTAGAATTATGGAGACAGACATTAGAAGCAAGATGTTTTAAGTTAGTAAGAGTAAGACAGAATATATGGAATGTTGGTTTAGTAAGCAGCGAAATAGTGATGGGAGTGTAGTGAAGCTTGATGAGCAAGAAATACCGGTGGATGACTGTTTCAAATATTTGAGATCTATCATTCAAAAGTATGGAGAAATTGATGGAGATGTAAATCATAGGATAAAGGTTGGGTGGATGAAATGGAAAAGTGCAACTGGAGTGTTGTACGATCGTAGAATGCTATTGCGGTTGAAGGGAAAGTTTTATAGGACGACAATTAGGCCTGCTTTACTATATGGTACGGAATGTTGGGCTGCCAAGAGACATCATATTCAAAAAATGAGTGTAGTTGAGATACGTATGCATAGATGGATGTGTGGAAATACAATAAAAGATAAGATTCGAAACGAGGAGATACGTAAGAAAATAGGTGTTGCATCCATTGAAAATAAGATGAGAGAGAATCGTTTACGGTGGTTTGGACATATTCGGCGAAGGCCTAATGATGCTCCAATTAGAAGGATGGAGAAATGGAAAAATATATTAGTTAAAAGAGGTCGGGGTAGGCCTAAGAAGACTTGGATGGAGATGATAGGAAAGGATATGAATGCTTTGAACCTCACTGAGTACATGGCATTGGATAGAAATGATTGGAGGAGAAGGCTTCATGTGTTCTTTTTTGGTTCATATTGCCGACCCCAATTGTTTTGGGATGAAGGCGTAGTTGTTGTTGTTGTTGTATAAAACTTATCAAATTTTTGGTGTCGTTGCCGGAGAACGACAATTAAAATACGAGTATTTACTTTATTGCCATTGTGTGTTCTCGTTTACTTAGGTTGTTAGTTTCTTTTCTATTCTTTGCTTAGGATTGCTTATTTTTTTCCCTGTTTAATTGTTTAGGATTGCTAGTTTCTTTCAGTACTTAGGATCTAGAACCACGTGTTTGCAAACCCTAGATACCAGTTTATCTTTCTTATACAACCCACCTATTAGGCTACCCCTAGGAGGTGACTGTGCATGATTGATACCATGCTCTTAGTTTATTTTCAAAAGATATTTGTTGGGTGCAAGTGTGTGGTGTTGTGTTTACTGCTTTTTAGTTTTCTTTTTCTTTACATGCTTTGTGGTTTGTTGTGATTTGGCCGCTCTGCACGTTAGGTAGATAGAAAATCAGTTCCTTAAGACGGTTGTTGCACCGGTCTACCCTCAGGTGCATGCAAGGACGACGCTTGCTTGACCCCAAGCTTGTAGAGACTTTAGACGACCCTGAGTCCCTCGTTAGGGGAGCCCGCAAACCTGACCCTATGGCTGAGGATCAACAATTGACATGTCCTCTCAGGGAATACTTCATTCTTAATGCTTACACTCCCGCCTCCTACATCACGAGACCTGATGTAGGAGCAAACCAATTCGAAATCAAAGCCAATGTCATCCAAATGTTACCATCATTTTATGGCCTTAGCAACGAAGACCCCTATCGTCATCTCGATGAGTTCCACAAGATCTGCTCTATAGTGCGGATCAACAATTTCAGGGATGACGCGTTAATGTTAACGTTGTTTCCTTTTTCCCTCAAAGACAAAGCCAAGTACTGGTTGAAGGCTCTAAATACAATTCAGATTACCACTTAGGAAGAGAGTTCTTCAAGAAATACTTTCTGATTGGTAAGATGAACCAATATCGCAAAGCCATCACCAGCTTTTCATAAATTGAGGGAGAAATGTTTCATGAGACGTGAGAGAGGATGAAAGATCTTCTCTAAAAGTGTCCACACTACCAGGTGCCCCGTTGGCAACTGGTGCAATATTTTTATGACGAGCTGATCGAGAAGAACCGTCAAATGGTTGATGCTGCCTGTGGGGGCACTTTCATAATGAAGACTAAGGATAAGGCATGGACCCTGTTTGAGATCCTAAGTGAGAATTCGATGCTCCACGCTTCAGCCTCACGATCTGAGAGAGCTACACCTGCCCCTATTAGAGCCAAGAAGGTTGGTATATTCGAATTAGGGACAAGCCTTGAGTTGCATAACAAGGTCGACCTACTGATCCGAAAATTAGATCAGCTGATGTCGAATCCCTCCCCAGCCATGCAACCCAGCACACCATGTCTTTGACTGCCTCGTGGTGCCAGAGTACCTTGAGTTTGTCCAAGAGCAAGCTCAGATGGCGGAACGTTTCGTTAAGCCCGCACCCAACCCATTTTCCAACCCCTATAATCCTGGTTGGCGTAACCATCCTAATTTCTCATAGAAAAATCCACAAGTCTAACCCCCATCCCTTCCCAGAACCAACCCAAGCAAGGTGGTTATGTGCCTGGTTTTCAGAGATCTAGCTACCCCCCAGCCCAGCCTTTTTATAGTCAGCCTCCGTCTTAGGAGCCTACTTCTAGCCAGTCCTTCGAGAACAAGATGATGCAGGCCTTCCCGGACCTCAAGGCGAATTTAAGTTCCTACAGGCACTCTATTGCAAAACTTAAGACGCAAATAGGACAGCTCGTCGAGGCGCTTAGCAGGCGAAGCGAGGGGGCATTACCTAGCCAATCGTTGGTTAACCCTAGGAGCAACGAGCCGATGCATGACCTGCACATGACAGATGCCCATCAAGAGCAGGCTCAAGCGGTTATAACCCTTAGGAGTGAGAAGCAATATAAAGCGAAGGAGGTTGCAAAAGAAAGTGAGGGATCTAGTGAAAAAACAGTCAGTTCCTACTGACATACCTCAGGAAAGCGAGAGGGTTCCCCCATCTGAGCCTTCCAAATCCTATATCCCCAAAGCCCCCTTTCCTGAGGCGTTAGAGAGACCAAAGTCGTTCGGCAAGTAGAGAGTAAACATACAATAGATGCTTGAAATTTTTAAGCACGTTCAGATAAACCTTACCTTGCTTGATGCCATCCAGCAAGTCTCTGCATACGCAAAGTTCCTGAAGAAGTTTTGTACGCAGAAGAGGAAGTTGAGGTCCCATATGCTGAAGAAGATCTATCTGACCGAGCAGGTGAGTGTGGTGCTACAACACCAAACCCCACCCAAGCTCAATGACCCAGGGACTCCCATTATTTCGTGTGTCATGGGAAACATCACCGTTGAGCCTACATTGCTCGACCTTGGGGCAAGTGTGAATATCTTGTCGAGTTTCTTTTATGACAAGTTCAGACTAAAGGAGATAAAGCCAACACCTATGACTTTGCAGCTGGCACACAGATCGATCAAGATCCCATGAGGGATTCTTGAAGATGTTCTGGTCAAGGTGGAAAACTTCTACTTTCCTGTTGACTTTATCATCTTGGATATGAAGAGTGGATGATATGAGGTAGACCCCATCATTTTAGGTCGCCCCTTCCTGGCCACCACCGATGCATGCATCAATTGCCGCACAGGCGCAATTGACGTTTCATTTGGCAATAAGAAGATAAGGCTAAACATTTTTCACGCCGCGATGAACCATGCAGGCGATGAGACTTCTTTCGAGATCGATCTCATTCAGGACCCCGTAGAAGCGAAGCACGTTTGGACGTTGAGTGATCCACCTCAGAAGGAGGAGGATGAATCACTCGAGAGAGATTGCCTTGGATTGATTGATAGACGGTCAGGTGAGTTGAATTGGACCTGACACTATGAACCACTCTCTGAGTTGGCAGAGAAGTTTGCCCGACCTTCCATTGAGAGTCTGCCCGAACTTGAGTTAAAGCCCTTACCGGCTTTGCTTAAGTATGCCTTTTTAGGCAAGATCGAACTCTCCCCGATATTATTTTCGTAGACCTGACTGACACTCAGGAGTGTCAGCTTCTGCAGCTCTTGCATGAGCATAATGAGACGATTGGATGGTTGGTGGCAGATCTGAAGGGGATAAACCTCTCCTTTTGCATGTATCGGATTATCATGGATGAGAGTGCCAAGCCCTCAAGAGAAATGCAACGGAGGTTGAATCCCCACTTGAAGGAGGTGGTGAAGAAGGAGGTAGTCAAATGGTTGGACGCGGGGATCATTTATCTCATAGTTAGTGAGTGAGTCTCACCCAGGTTGTCCCCAAGAAGTATGGGCTCACCGTTGCGTTGAATGAGAAGGGAGAGAGCGTCCCCATGAGGACTACCACGGGGTGGCGAGTATGCATTAATTATAGAAAATTAAACAGTGCAATACGGAAGAATCAATTCTGATTGTCGTTCATCGACCAAATTTTGGAGAGACTTACAGGCCAACATTATTTTTGTTTCCTAAATGGTTATTCATGATATAATCAGGTGGTCGTTCACCTCGAGGACCAGAAGAGGACGACGTTCACCTGTCCATATGACACATTTGCATTTAAGAGAATGTTGTTTGGGCTCTGCAAAACCCCGACAACATTTCAGCGGTGTATGATGTTGATTTTTTCTCATATAGTGGATGACGTCCTTGAGATTTTTAAGGACGATTTTTCAATGTATAACTCTTTCTTTGATAATTGTCTCCAAAAAATTACAGCAAGTGCTTAAATATTGTATGGAGACAAATCTCATGCTTAGCTGGGAGAAGAGTCATTTTATGGTTCAGCGGGAGATTCTTCTTAGACACATTGTATCTAAGAAAAGGATCGAGGTCGATAAGGCCAAAGTGGAGTCGATTTCGATTGTCAGATTATCTCCACCGACCGTTGTGCGGCAGGTATGATCATTCCTAAGGCATGCAGGTTTCTATCGGTGGTACATCAAGGATTTCAGCAAAATCTCAAGGTCGTTACGTAACCTGCTATCGAAAGACTAGTCGTTTGTTTTTTATGATGTCTGTCTGAAGGCATTTTTATCTTTGAAGGAGGCCCTGACCACAGCTCCCATCCTACGTTCTCCTGATTGGTCAGTGCCATTTGAGATCATCTGCGACGCCTCTGATTATACGGTTGGAGCTATTTTTGGCCAGAAGATCAAACGATGATCTCATGTCATTTATTACGCCAACAGGACCCTCTCTGATGCTTAGATAAGTTATACGACTACGGAGAATGAATTGTTAGCTGTAGTATTTGCGCTTGAGAAGTTTCGTTCATATTTGTTGGGCTCCAAAGTCATCGTTTACTCCGAACATGCTGCCCTTGCGGTATTTGATGAGAAAAAAAGATGTGATCTCTATTTTTGAGAAAATTGATTTTTGAAAAGATATTTTTATATGAAAAAACAATGTGAAAACCAGACACCAAATATAAAACCGGTTCTCACAAGTGGTAGAGACCGGGTCGAACTCAGGGAACGGAGAATACTTTGAATTCAAACACGCAACTAAACTACGCTTTATTGCCAAAATGGAAAAGTACGAGAAAAATAAAACTACTTAACTATTACATCAAATGTTTACCCTACGCATAGGGTTTAAAATGATTTTATTACAAACCCAAAAATTGAATTGAATTCCTAAATTCTAAAAGAAAAGCAAAAGGTGTCTTCTACGCTCGTGCCTCGTGTCGGACGTGCGCCACCACGTATCTCACTCACTTGCCTTCGCTCCGCGCTTTTCTGCTAAACACGAACACACAAAGCAGAAAGGCGAAACAAATAGTACTATACTAAAAAAATGTAAAATACTGTAAAAAGATGCGAAATGAAAGAATGCAAAGTGCAAATAAAATGTCGTAAAGTGCAATGACGTAAAAATCTAAATGACTAAAATGCCTAAAAAAATATAAAATGCCTAAAATGCAATGCTAAAATAAAACCAAATGCAACATATAAAATAAAACTAAAATGCAATGCTTGAACTACGAAATGAACATTATCGTAAAAAAATCAAACTAAAATTTTGTCGTGAACACGCTTTAAAAACAAGCCGCAAAAAACTTCTTTTAAAAACAATTGCCGTGAAAATTTTGATTTTAAAAACACAAGCGCATCATAAAAAAATTTGTTTTAAAAGCACGTCGTGAAAATCAATTTTAAAAATAACACTTGCCGTGAAAATCGTTTTAAAAAAAACAAACACGCCCGTGAAAAACTATTTTTAAAAACAACACTTACTCACGAAAAACTTTTTAAAAACAACGTACCCGTGAAAAACCGTTTTTAAAAACACTTGAAAAACCTTTTTCCAAAGCAAACCGTGAAAATGTTTTTAAAAGCAAACCATGAAAAAGAGGCTTCACGGCAAAAAATTCATTTGCTGTGAAGGAATTTTAGAATGTTGTGCAAAAAAAAACATTTTCACAATGGTCGGGGAGATGAGCTTCACGGTGATTCAGGTGAAGAGCTGTTGGGATTCCAGCAACAAAGAATGAATCCGCCGGTCTGCAACTGACTTCTGGCAAAAGAGGAGTAAATCCAGCGAGGCAAAGGAATGAATCGATTTGCAAATGGCTCCGGCCGATGAAGGGAATGATCGAATAGATGCAGAGATGGATCAAATGTTGGTCATCTGAAGATTTTCACGGTGGATGACAGGAATCCGGCATATGCAGGGTGATTTCGGCCGACGGAAGCAGATCCTCCGACCGATCAACTTTGCTTTCGACTTCACGTCAATGCGAAGTATTAATCAGCAGATCAGATCTGCTGATGAATACTGCACAAAAACGCCCAATTTACAGTAGATCTGAATTTTCACGGTGATTTTGATTGCAGAGAATAACTTCACAGCAAGTCGGATTTTCAATTTCGCAGCAAATCAAGCAAAGGACTTCCAGCAAATTTGTTTTTACGGTGAAGATGGATTTATCAACAAAAGCAAAAATTGAATTCGTTAGATCAGATCTGCACGGCTTCTCCACTTCGATTCATGGCATATTGGATTCCCGATTTCACAGCAGCTTCACCGTGAATCAGATCTGAGCAGATGTTGAATCACGCTGATGACTGCTGGATGTTGTGCGATGGTGAATGCTACGGTTGTGATGCAAATGAGGAAATGATGCAGAAAATCGTAAATGAATGGATGCAAAACTGAGAATGTACTAAAGAAGTAAAAATTCAGTAATACATGTAAAATGAGAATTCAAAACACAGAAATCAAATGTTTAACTAGAATTCGTGAAAGAGAAAAGAACTTACCGGACATTGGATTGGGTTGAGGAGAGAAGTGGCCTCTCCCTTGCATCGTCACTTCCGTTGAGAGGGGCCACCGGTAAAAGAGAGGTTGAGAGAAAGAGGAGGAGGAAAGAAGGGGCAAGAAGAAACCGGTGGAGAGGGGTTGGGAAGAATAGGGAAATGGCTTCTTCAAGGGAGGACCCCTCTCTCAAACCCCTACGTAGGATATTTAAAGAGAAGAGGATTTATTCCTAACTCCTAATATTTTTACAAAATTCCAAAAAGAGCTTTTCTACATAAACGTTTTCTAAAAACTCCAAAAACCTATACTATTTACTAAACTACTAAAACTTTCTAAAAATATTACACCTATCTATATTTTTTTTTTGAATCTAAACTACTTACAATCTAAATCCTAAAGAAACTATTTCGAACTAATTCCTAAACGACCTACATTGCCAATTTTAACTCGCAATTTATGCTTTTTCTGATTTTTACCTTTTTCGTGCATTTTCTCAAAACTAACGATAAATGTGAAAATTTAATGTGATTATTCATAGGATCATGCATGAATTAATATGATAAAATGCTAAAATAAATGCATGATCAAGATGCTAAGTTGTGCCTCATCCGTTGAATTCTTCTGCTACAAGAATTTGATCTTGAGATTTGAGATAAGAGTGGATGTGAGAACCTTGTAGCAGATCATCTGTCCAGACTGGCGATGGAGACATCCACTGATCAGGGACAGATTGATGATTCTTTTCCGGATGAGCAGCTTCTTCATGTTAGGCATTTACCCTGGTTTGCAGATATCATCAACTATCTGGTGACCAGACAGTTCCATGTGCATTGGGCAAAGAATGAGCGCGATCGTTTTCTGGCACAGGTGAAACATTATTTCTGGGAGAATCTAGAGTTGTTCCGATTATGTCCCGATCAGGTGATCCGGAGGTGTGTTGCTGAGGAGGAGTATGATTTCATTCTAGCTTTTTGTCCTTCCCTAGCCTGTGGATGCCACTTTTTTAGTCGTAAGACCACTGCGAAGGTTCTCCAGTCTGGATTTTAGTAGCCGATACTTCATAGAGATGCTCATGATTTTTGTAGGAGATGCCTACGCTTTCAGCAGACAGGTAGCATTTCCAAGCGCGATATGATGCCCCTTTCGCCCATTCTTGTTGTAGAGATTTTTGATATCTGAGGCATCGATTTTATGGGTCCCTTCCCACCATCGTTTGGTTTTGTATACATCTTAGTGGTGGTTGATTATGTCTCCAAGTGGGTCGAGGCCGTGCCCACCCAGACCAATGATCATAAAGAGGTACTTTGATTCATCATGCACAATATCTTCAATAGGTTTGGTGTTTCGAGAGCGATGATTAGTGATGGTGGTACGTATTTCCGAAATGTGCAGGTTGCTTCCTTACTTAGGAAGTATTTTGTGCATCACCGGATTGTCACACCATACCATCCGAGTCGAGTGGCCAGGTCGAGGTCTCCAACAGTGAGATCAAACAGATTCTAGAAAAGACAGTCCGGCCAGACCGTAAGGACTCATCGGCACCTTGATGATGCATTATGAGCTTATCAGATTGCTTTCAAGACTCTGATTGGCATGTCTCCTTTTCGTTTGGTTTTTTGGAAGCCATGTCATCTACATGTTGAGCTGAAGCATAGGGCGTATTGGGCAATCAAAAAGTTCAATTTTGATATGGTCCAAGCTAACACTGAGAGGAGATTGCATATGAGTGAGCTCGAGGAGTTGCGAAATGATGCGTATGAGAGCGCCAAAATCTACAAGTCCCGAACCAAGCATTTTCATGATAAGCACATAGTGCAAAAACCGTTCGAGCCTGAGCAAAGGGTTTGGCTTTATAATTGATGACTATATTTTTTCAGGAAAGCTGAAGTCTAGGTGGGATGGCCCATTCATAGTCCAGAGAGTTTTTCCGCATAGTGCTATTAAGATTTTGGACCCTCGAACAGGCAACATGTTCAAGGTTAACGGGCAACAGTTGAAGCCCTATATTTCTGATGTCGTGGCTAGTCAAGACATCGGAGTCATTAACCTCATTGATGAGTGAAGCAGTGCACAATGTTTGTATGTTGTATTTTTAGGATTAGATTTTTGGTTCTTTCATAGCTTTCTTAGGATGTGTTTCTCCTTGTTCATGAGCATGAATGATAGATCATGTATGCATTGTATTTTGTACATTTTTATGAGTTATAAGCATTGAGACAGGTGAAATTTCTACAGAGCCAGTATAGGGCAACATAAAGTAAAATTTCATAGTGTGGATCAGTTGACTTCTACTACTTTCCTCTCAATTATTGCGTTTCTCATATCCATTCGCTCAGTTTCATGAAAGCATGGAAGAGTCATTGAGGACATGAGGGAAGGGCGTAGTTTGCACACCCAATCTTTTTGTCTTTGTACTTGCATATTGATGAAAACTCATAAAAAATACGCTTTTAAGAAATGAGTTTGACCGTATATGAATGTTTTACACAATTTAATGTTTTTAAAGAATTTTTAAGCCCCACGAAAAAAAAATTCGACACTAATATAAAAAAACATGGTTATTTATATGGATTTCAAAGAAATAGCGATAGATGAATGTTAGAGTTTATTTTGAATCACAAGTATGAATATGCACAATTTATTTTTGAAAACTAAGCAAATGAACAATATTGAAAATAAGAACTCAAAAGTGAAAAAGCGCATACGTTTAGTTGTTTGATGTCTTTGTATTCCCTAGTAGCTGGGATCAGACACAAGTTGAAGTGTTTGATTCTCATGTCAAAAAGGATAATGAAGGAAGCTACTTCTTTGTCTAAGTTAATATTTGTGACCTATTTTGTTCGAGCAATTAGAGCAGGAGAGGTGTTTACACTCGGTGCCCTAAAATCATCTTGTTTGAGAGCCACCGACCTGAAAGGTCGTTACATGAACTTTATAGAGAGCCTAATAGATGTTGACATTGCACATAATAAAAAAGTAAGTTATACGTAAAACTATAAAAATTGAAGGTCTAGTGACTTTAGCAATTAAGTCTGAGGGATACTTTGTATCTGGTGCCCTAAGGTCGTCTGACCTGGGAGTCACTGGCCCAAAGCTCGTTACACGGGTCACGAAAACTGAAAATTTAAAATAGTGATCACCAAAAAGAAAGAAAAAATGTGGAAAAATTAAAAATCTGGAAAAAGAAAAAGAAAGAAAAGTCAAGAGCATAAAGATTAAGTTCACAGCTTAGGAACAAGTATTGCGAAGACCTGTGCAGAAAACATATGAGTGAAGATAAATAAACAATGACATGTGTATATTTGATTTTCTAAGAATAAAGCATAAATGATTATGATATTTAGAAAAGTAAAAAGAAAACTTTTTATTTTGTGGTGGCCTGTAAAAGGCTCTAATTATGTTTTGAAAATGTAACGGCACAAAATATTTGTGAAAACAAACTCCTTAACTACCTAATATTTTGTAACTTGAAATTTTATGCATACATGAAAGAGATATTTATGAGTAACATCACTACAAACCCTCACGAGACCTTACTCGTCCACTAGGGTAACCTAGGGGTTTAAAGAGCTTGTTGCATATGCTTAATGCAACCGTGATTCCTACGTAAGTGAGTTAGATTTTTGCTTTGCTTAGTTTGTCTTTTACTTTTTGTTAAGGATCAGTTTGCTCGAGGACAAGCAAACAATAGGCATGGAAAAATTTGATCATGCATATATTTTGCATTTTATTCATTCAATTTTATGCATGATTCGTTAAAAAATCGTGTTAGAAATCCAGTCTTATTGGTATTTTTGAGAAAGTGCATTTAAATTGAAAATAAAGGAAAAACCGCATGTTTTAAATACTTCCCTGCGTTTTTCAATATTTAATTTTGTTTAGGACTTTTTAATTAGTGCTCTAATTAGCTTACAAGTGTTTAAGTCATATTTTATTTGGTTTAGGAAATGAATTTTTGTGAAACACGCTTTTTCAGAAGCACTGTTTTGAAATTTTTGAAAATAAATTAGAGTTTTCTGAAGAAAAAAAATGTGTAAACCTAATTTCTTAGTATAAATAGTGATTTTTTAGCCAAGGCACACGTTTTTCCTTTGTAGCCTATGCCCCTATCTCTCTCCCTTCTCTGCCTCCCCTTCTTCCTTCCTCCCCCTTGTTCGATCGATTGGTTGCCTACCACCTTCTTCTTGTTTCTTATTCTTTTCACTCCTTCTAAACCTCGTCATCGTCGGTTCTTCTCATCCTTTCTGTCGAAAAGAGAGCAGAGTTCGTTTGATTGCAGCGATAAAGACCACATTCTTCCTCAACCCTTCCATCGGAAGCGGCTCGTACGGTTTGCTTCTTCTTCCCCATTTATCTGTAGTTTCATAGATTTATGTTTTTGCATATCATAAATCATATCATTGCATGTAGTTTTGTTGATCATTGCATATTCGCCATATTTAGATTAGATTAGTTTAGATTCAGCATATGAAAATATAAAATATATATATAATAGTTTAGTTTAGCCGTTTTTCTTGATTTGCAATCGATAGTTTTAACGTAGAAGTTTATGATATTTTCGCGAGGGTAATTTAGTTTATGTTAGATATAGGTCAGATTTAGCTCAGATCGATATTTTTTATATTCGATAGTCATTAAATTAATTAATTAGATTTTTTTAAGTCGATTAGGGTTTATGTCGTTCTTTTTAATTCGTTTTAACATTATAGCGTTAGATTTAGTATTTATTTGTTTACTTTCGAAAGTAAGTTTAATTTATTTCTTTTGATTCACGCCATTTGTTTATTTTGTCTCCAGTTAATTACTAGTTGTTCGTTCGATATTTATCATTGCGTTGTTAGATAATCGATAGTTGATAAAATAATTAGAATAAATTAATTTTATTAATGTTGTCAATTAGGTTAGTTTATTTCCTATTTATTCACGTTCCTCTATATTGTTCTTAACATCTTATTAGTTTTCAATTAATGTTAATTAGTTGTTTTTTTCGTTAAGCCCTTTCCTATTTGCTATAGTGATGGATGAGCTTACGAGATTAATTCAAAAAAATGTGTCGTGGTGTATGTTGTTTGCAAATGATATTGTTTTGACTAATGAGTCTAGAGCTCGGGTTAATGCTAAGTTAGAATTAACAGACATTGGAAGCAAGAGGCTTTAAGTTGAGTAAGAGTAAGACAGAATATATGGAATGTCGGAGTGATGGGAGTGTAGTAAATCTTGGTGAGCAAGAAATATCGGCGGATGACTGTTTCAAATATTTGGGATCTATCATTCAAAAGTATGGAGATAATTGATGGAGATGTAAATCATAGGATAAAGGTTGGGTGGATGAAATGGAAAAGTGCAACTGGAGTGTTGTACGATCGTAGAATGCCATTGCGGTTGAAGGGAAAGTTCTATAGAACGACAATTAGGCCTGCTTTACTATATGGTACGGAATGTTGGGTTGCCAAGAAACATCATATTCAAAAAATGAGTGTAGATGAGATGTGTATGCTTAGATGGATGTGTGGAAATACAATAAAAGATAAGATTCGAAACAAGGAGATACGTAAGAAGGTAGGCATTGCAGCCATTGAAAATAAGATGAGAGAGAATCATTTACGGTGGTTTGGACATATTCTGCGAAGGCCTAATGATGCTCCAGTTAGAATGATGGAGAAATGAGAAAATATATTAGTTAAAAGAGGTCGGGGTAGGCCTAAGAAGACTTGGATGGAGATGATAGGAAAGGTTATGAATGCTTTGAACCTCACCGAGGACATGGCATTGGATAGAAATGATTGGAGGAGAAGGATTCATGTGGAAGACCTAGAATGATTTTCTTTTTTGGTTCATATCGCCGACCCCAATTGTTTTGGGATGAAGGCGTAGTTGTTGTTTGTTGTTGTAGTTATTTTTTTCGTTACTAGTTTAGAAGAATTAACCGAGTTAGGTGTTCTTTCAATTAGTGAGTTTCTTTTAATTAATGTAGTGATGTCAATGTTCTGGCTGTAGGTTAAACTCAGTTTTTAATTTATTTAGTCAGCTGTGATTTTTTTAATTTATGTTAAGGTTACTTGGTTTTTACTTAATCTGCGATTTAGAGTTAAGTTAGTCGTTGAATGTTAATAGCTGAGCCGTGTTGTGTTCTTTCGTTCATTTTTTTTTTATTAAATAGATTAGGTTAGGTATTATATTATTTCAAAGTTGTTAGTTAGCTTAGTTCAATCTTGAATTTCGTACAACATGCTTTCTTATTTGTCATTTGTTTGCTAGTAGTTATTAAGCTTATATTTCGTTTAATAGTTAGTTTTTGTTTGATTGATTAGTTAACGCTTTTGTGCTTTAGTTCTTGTTAGTCTTGCTACTTAGTATAGTTAGGTTAGTTAATTAGTTAGTCAACCATATTAGGTTGATTTCTTTCTTGATTTTTGGTTAACTTAGTTTCTTGATTTCTTGCTTAAGTTATAGTTAGTTGTTACAAATTAGATTCGTGTTTGTTCATAGTTAGTTTTGTTATTTTGTCTTTTAGCACTTTAGTTTGTTACAAGTTAGTTCATCTTCTGTTACACATAGATAGTTTATTTCATATTAGTTTAATTCATGATTTTGTGATTTTTAGCTGAAACTAACATTGAATTTTTATGAGTTTTTGTTTTTGTTTTGTGTTTCAACTTTTTGTTTTTACAGGGAAGCGTGTAGACGTGCGGTGAGCCCTCGAAAGTACCCCGAAGAGCCCTCTAAGGTCCCTAAAAGGTCCTCTCAAAAGGCCTTTCAAGCCCCTCAAAGAGCCCCTCAAGAGGACCCTTCATCAATCAAGGGACTAAAAGCTCAAGCACTGAAGACCTTTTATTTTCTTTTTAGCTTAGGTTTTTATTTTATTTAATTCAATTCAATTTGGGTTTGTAATAAAGCACTTATTATTTTTATTTGTTTAAGCCATCAGCAAGGAGCCGCACTTTCACTTATTTAATTAACTATTTTTATTTTCAAGTCCATAAAGAGTAGCTTAGTTATTTGTAGAATACAAAGTATTTTTCATATTCCCTAATATTGATCCGGACTCTACCACTCGTGCAAGCTGGTTTTTATTATTTGATGCACGGTTTGCACAAACGTTTTTTATTCAACAACAAAACAACAACAACAACTACGCCTTCATCCCAAAACAATTGGGGTCGGCGATATGAACCAAAAAATAAAATCATTTTGGGTCTTCCACATGAATCCTTCTCCTCCAATCATTTCTATCCAATGCCATGTCCTCCGTGAGGTTCAAAGCATTCATATCCTTTCCTATCATCTCCATCCAAGTCTTCGTAGGCCTACTCCGACCTCTTTTAACTAATATATTTTCTCATTTCTCCATCCTTCTAACTGGAGCATCATTAGGCCTACCACCGTAAACGATTCTCTCTCATCTTATTTTCAATGGGTGCAACGCCTACCTTCTTACGTATCTCCTCGTTCTGAATCTTATCTTTTATTGTATTTCCACACATCCATCTAAGCATACGCATCTCAGCTACACTCATTTTTTGAATATGATGTCTCTTAGCAGCCCAACATTCCGTACCATATAGTAAAGCGGGCCTAATTGTCGTCCTATAAAACTTTCCCTTCAACCGCAATAACATTCTACGATCGCACAACACTCCAGTTGCACTTTTCCATTTCATCCACCCAACCTTTATCCTATGATTTACATCTCCATCAATTTCTCCATACTTTTGAATGATAGATCCCAAATATTTGAAAGAATCATCCACCGGTATTTCTTGCTCACCAAGCTTCACTACACTCTCATCACTACTTCATTGCTTACTAAACTGACATTCCATATATTATGTCTTACTCTTACTCAACTTAAAACCTTTTGCTTCCAATGTCTGTCTCCATAATTCTAACTTAGCATTAACCCTAGCTCTAGACTCATCAATCAAAAGAATATCATCAGCAAACAACATACACCAAGGCACATTTTCTTGAATTGATTTCGTAAGCACATCCATCACTATAGCAAATAGGAAAGAGCTTAAAGCAGATCCTTGATGTAACCCAACCGTTATAGGAAAATTGGTTGTCACCCCTCCACAAGTGCGGACATTGGTTATTACTCCTTCATACATATCTTTAATTATACTAATGTACTTGAGAGAAACACCTTTCTTCATCATTGTCCACCAAAGAACGTCTATAGGTACTCTATCGTATGCCTTCTCCAAATCAATAAAAAACATATGCAAATCTTTGTTTCTCTCTCTATATCTCTCAATAAGTTGTCTAAGAAGATGTATAGCTTTCATAGTTGATCTTTCAGGCATAAAACCAAATTAATTCTCCGATATAATGACAACCTTCCTCAACCTAGACTCAATCACCCTCTCCCAAAGTTTCTTAGTATGACTCATGAGTTTTATACCACGATAGTTTGTGCAATCTTATATATCACCCTTATTCTTATATAGAGACATCAAAGTACTCTTCCTCCACTCATTAGGCATCTTATTTGTCTGTCAAATCTTGTTAAAAAGATTTGTCAACCATTCTAAACCTTTCTCTCTCAAGCATTTTCAAGCCTCAATAGGTATACCATCTGAGCCAACTGCCCTTCTTGATTTCATTTTCTTCAAAGCCTCTGCAATTTCTTTCTTTTGAATCTTGCGCATGAAATCACGATTCATCTCATGAAAAGGAATGGAGAAGTCTCCAAGATCCTGAGCATGACTTTCATTAAATAGCTTATCAAAATAATTTTTCCATCTCTCCTTAATCACCTCATCTTTGACTAAAACCCTTTGTGTTTCATCTTTGATACATCTAACCATACCCAAATCCCTCGATTTCCTATCTCTCATCTTTGCAAGCCTATAAATATCATTCTCGCCGTATTTGGTATCCAACTTGTCATAAACCTCCTTATATACCTTATCCCTCGCATTTTGAACTACTTTTTTAGCTTCCTTCTTTGCTATCATATAGTTTTCCAAATTCTCATTATCACGATTCTTATTTAGATTTTTATAACACTGTCTTTTAACCTTAATAGCTAATTTGACATCCTCGTTCCACCATGATGTATCCTTACCTAGCGGTGCACCACCTTTAGACTCACCCAATACCTCCTTAGTCACCTTTCTCATGTCACCCGCTATCTTATTCCACATTGATTTTGAATCATCCTCGAGACACCAATCAGTTTCCTTAACTACCTGCTCTACAAACATTCCTTGTTTAGCTCCTTTCGGTGCCCACCACTTAATTCTAGGATCTATCCTATGTCTATCCCTTTTACGGCATTGTCTAATTCTAAGATCTAAAATTAAGACTCTATGTTGTGTAGCTACACTTTCTCCCGGTATAACCTTACAATCGATGCAACAACCCCTATCTCTTTTTCTAAGTAGGAAAAAATCTAACTCGTATTAACCCCACTTTTAAATGTTACTAGGTGAGACTCCCTCTTCCTAAACCAAGTGTTTGCTAAGATCATATCATAGGACAAACCAAAATCTAAAATCCTTTCTCCACTTTCGCTTCTTTCTCCTATACCATAGCCTCCATGAATACTCTCAAATTCATCCCTACTAATGCCTACATGTCCATTAAGGTCACCGCGGATGAACAAACATTTTTTTTATTGAAAAAATATTTTTAAATGCTTTATTGAAAAAGTTGCATCAAATATATATTAATATATCATTGAACTTGTTCATTTGTCCATCAAATTGCAGCCAAAATATCACAAAAATGCATTTAGAATACATGGCTCAACCTGATAACCATCCCAACCAGCCTGGACCAGAACCCAATCAAATTCTGGCATTTGATGTTATGAACACTAATTTTGACCTAAAACATAGTAAGGTCAAGCTCGACCAGACACAACTTGTTACCAGCACTATGATTGTCTCACTGAGGCAATAAACATCTGCATATTTTCAAAATTACCTTTTCCTGTTTCAAACTATTAAGCTAATGATGGAAAAGTTTTGTTGGTTCAACAAGGGAGATAATATGATTTAAAAATCAGAGATGTCACTTTATCTATTGAACTAATGCACAATGAAGCAAGCAGATTACGAAATGACAGCAATATAAAGGCAAGACAATTTTCATACACCAGCATCGCATTAAGTTGTGAGATGGAGTAGAATTAGAAGCCTTGAAATTCCACTATTTTGTGTTATAAAAAAAATTACATGTTAAGTTTCAGTAAGAGAGCAAACGAGTGGGATCCATAACCAGATTTGTCATTTATAGCATAGGTATGTGAATTAAAGCAAACTTTATGTGGGATAGAAAACATCTCAAGTAGGATAGAGAACCTTCATGCTAAGAAAATACAAATACTAGCAAAGACCAGTCACATGCATGTTTTAGATGGCCTATGTTCCATCTTATTATGTTTATGCTACAACCATCATGCTGTGAGAAGGGTTCTAATAAAACATTTTATAGAAAGAACCATTTGAAAAGGTGCTTTTGACACACTAATATAGGAATGGCATTCTTGAACAACTGCAACAAATACAAGGAGGTGCATATGAGCATAGCCTTTTCTATAATCACAGGGCTTTTATAATCCCATCTCAAATTCCTGTTAAGGATACGAATCAAGATTATTGACCCTCTACAGAACCAACTCAAATTATGCAAAACCCACATCACTCAGAAACAGATCATATATGTTGTGCATGTCACAAATCCCTCTTATTTTATGCTGAATTTAAATGTTTATGATTCTTTGAAATGGACCATAAAAAATACAGACATAAATGGTTTAGTCAGTTTTTGCTATAGCCAACAAACATTGTCATTCGATTGCAACACAAAAAACACACTATTATTGTCATTAATTCAAGAAAGAAAACATGTATGACACCAGAAGAATATGGCAGATGATGTGACAATGCTTCCATAAAGAAATCTTCTCTGAAGATATGTGAAAGAATAAGACTTCAAGAAGGAAAACTCGTGTTAAAAATGAAGTGTGAGGAAAACCATGAGAAGACTCACAATTTCACATTGTAGTATAGGTAGGGCATGCAAAGAAGAAACATGAACCAGTGCCCCGTGAAAAGGAAGAATAAGCCCAGCACTCCTTGAACTACAAACTCTGGAAGGACTACACTGTTTATCCGTGACGCTGAATCATAAGGGTTGATGTAGTCAAATTCCAGATCTGCCAAACACATAAGCTGCAACAGATAGTGATTACATGAGGATTTAGATATTTCATTTTGGATATGACAGACATGAATATCAACATAAACATATCATTCTCTAAAATATATTACATAGAAAGGGTGGAAATATTAGCAACTTCCTGAAAAGTGAAGAGCCCTTACCTGGATAATACACTTACAAACAAGTACCAAAGTGACAAGAGAGGATAAGTGGATTAAAAAAGAAGCAACAAAATTCAGAAACAAAGTGGTGAAGCGAAAGAAAAAAAATAGTTGTTCAAAGTATAAAAAATGAGACCTAGAGTAGAAGTGAGAAGAAATCAAGTCCTGCAATATTCACACTCCAATTTATCTTGTTTGTTCCTTATTCTGAGCCTAATTAACTATAGGAACCCAAACCATGATCACCAGGGTTGTTGGACATGGATAGACAGGTGACACACACACACACACACACACACACACACACACACTAATTTTGTATTTGCATGTCTGCTGCATCTATATGCTATCAGAGCTATACATTATTAAATGATTCAACTCAACTTATGATTATTAATACATGTGTAAGTCATGTAGTCTCAATATCGATCACCAGTGCGGGAAAAAAATCTATCTAGCGCCATTGCCAATGTCAGTAACCAACGAGCCAAGGTTGTTGTCTTCATAATTCTTAGATCCTTAGGTGGTTGCACTTGCCTCAAAGGAACAGATTATTTATAATTAGATCGAACTTAATGAACTGTCATAGAGGGGTTTGTTTTATGCTTATTCATCAGTATGCATATGACATCTTTATGCCTCTAAACCGTTTATTTTCTGAACACAGATTTCTTTGTTCTTGTTGTGGGAAAAGGTTTTTTTTTTTTTTTGCATCTTATGAATCTGGCATATCACAGTAACTAACCAAAATTAGATTGAGGTTTGCTTTGTAAGATGTGATGGTGAGAAAACATAGTAGTGATTGATACACTTGTGTGAAAACAGTTTGCCACAAGTTGTGCTCAACCTTTGGTTTAAGCTAATCACACTACACTCATCCCATTGCAAAATCTTTTATCATGCACACTGAGGTTCTGTTTGGGAGCCTTACATTGAGATGGAAATACCATTTCCATCTGTAGCCAAAATATGGTTTTTTCCAAAATGGGGTGTTGAAGATGGAGTTGCCAAAAACATGCTCTTATCAATGGTGTTGAAATGTGTTGCTGGGGCTGCCAACTCCATTCTCAATGAAGTATTTTTGGCGACACCACTGCTCCCAAACAGCAGACAGCATGAGTGCACTGGGTGAAGCTGCAACACAGCTCCCAAACAGAACCTTATTTGAAACCATGATGATTCTGACACTGACTGATTCTGAAGGACTCCATCTAATGAAGCATCATTGGCACCCATATGTAGCAACGTTAGAGAATCCTTGCTTGTGCAGTTTTAGGCATTTGAGAAAACTTGCTTCCTGTGGAGTTTCGAGTTCTCGCTCCTCCATTACAAGGTGGGATATCGTCCTGTAGGCAAATTTATCTTAAATTTTTCCAACTTACTTGATCCATTTTAGCACCGTACGAGAGAAGAATCACGCTCGTCGTTAATATCAAGGCATGAGTTATGCTTAGTCAATATGAAACCGGTGTTTCCCTTCTTGCAAAACTCCGCTTTTGTGAATAGCTTAGCCATCTTGATCATTTTTGTTATCTTCGCCAGTGCGACTTTGGTCAATGAATTCATTAGGGTCTTCAACTGGTTCCATTGTCGACCAGTGGTCCAGTATGACATGTTTTTTCTTTGAGCTGTAATCATATCTGTGGTATCAAAAGAAATATCTCGACTAATAATTACTTTGTGAATGGTTTTGGTGGCATCGCATAACCTTTGATGCTTGGCGATGTTTAATTCGTGAAATCTTTGAGAGAAAATAGGGTAAATGAAGGACTCTTTCATTTCCATTAACATAAATATTCGCCAACCATGTTTAAGGTAGAAACATCATCAACATATGCGGAACCCAATTCGCGTTTCCTGTTTTCCTTCCGTCACTAGTCTTGTTTTGGTAGAGGTCCATATGAGATTTAAGTGCTTTAGGATATTCTAACCGGCAGGTGTTAGTTCAAGGCTTCCCTGAATTGGTTAGCAACAAGTTCCTCCCAAAAATCAAACTTGTGATCAAGCAATGGAGGAGCCCCATTCCTTTCCCTCTTTAAGATTGCGTTTATGTCATGATACGACACCAAAACATGCTCAACAAAAAGAGCAAACAAAATAACGAGAGTGAGAGAGAGAGAGAGAGAACCTGATAGATGACCAACGCCAGTATAGCAATGAGGATGAAGAAAGCGAGCAACCAAACATACAAGTCGGACGCCATCGCTCAATTAGTTAATTTGAGATCATCCATTTCGCTCATCCAAGGACGACGGCCTCCACCTCCTGCCCCCTTCTCTGTTAAAGACTCAAGAGATGTAAACGCTAAGACCTGTTTCTCTCTAGAAATGTGTTTGGCCAATTCTTATGTTTGGGTTGGAGTTTTTAAGGTGGACTTTTACTTTTGGTCATGTGCTGCTTGTACTACTGACTCATCAAGGGTATTTACTACCACCAGAGAATCTACCAAAGGTCGCATTAGATTGCTCTCGAGGAAATGTCAAAAAGTGATCATGGAGCGAGTTAGTAACCTTAAGGTGAAACAGGAAGAAGTTGCCACCTGTAAAAGTTCTACCTACTTTCCCAAAGAGCCACATACCTGTCTCTTGTTTTTTTTAATCATTCCCCTTTGATTCCGGGATGAATGCCCTTAATCTGTCGGAAGCAGATAAAGCCGGTTTACCTTTTTTTTTATTTTAACACGCAATTGCAGTCAGCACTCGGCACATCCCTAATCTTGCGGGGTAACAAAAGAAGCCGGAGACCCACCATTAGAGCTAAAAAGGATGCTCAGACCAACTAGTCCACTCGCAGACACGGAGATTTTATCTTACGAAGATGAACCAACCGCTGCTTTGTTCCGTCTCCCCCACTCTTGACATAGCCAAGTAGGGATCGCATATTGAGTTGCTCCGACAGTGCAAAAAGGTGGCTGGGTCCTGCGCATTGCATCGCAAGGCTGCACTCAGTCGACGACCAAACATACCCCGGTCCGGATCGGGTGCAATCACATGGCACAAAATTTGTGCATTAACCTGATTGCCCTTCATCAGGCCTTGGGCTCCACAACTGACAGGCCCTGTCACCAAAGATGGAGGGTGAGCACCTTGCACCTGATCTTTTCACAACATATGTAGTCTTGCGTTCCGACCTTGTTTTTGTGTTCGTGATGTTTTGAGAGAAATGGGGAGAGGGAGGGGCATTCAAAGATGGGAATGGTTAAAAGAATTAGAAAAAAAAAAAACTCTAAAAACCTGCCAAGGCTTTAAAAGAAGTGCAATCACATTGCACACTTTCGATGTGCCGCTTAACCTGGTTGCCCTCCATCTTTTGACTTACAGCATGTCGGTTGCGGGGACCAAGATCATACGGACGGCAGCCAGGTGTAGCGGCACACTCAGTGTGCAATGTGATTGCGCCTAATCTTCTGCCCTTGAATTAGGAAGCAGATCAGGTCATGCTGAAAATGAGCGTTTTTTATCATGCTGACATCGTGGCCATCCTATTTGCATTTTAAAAAGCTCAGAAGTCAACAAAGCCACGTGGCATTCATCCAAAATGCAAACAGACGGCCACGATGTCCCCATGAGCAAAAACGCTCATTTTCAGCATGACCTGATCTGCTTCCCTTGAATTAGGCTCTTCATACCGGTCGCCTCCAGAAAATGACTTGCAGCTCAGCTATAGATTTGGGTGACTAATTAGCTGACTCAATTCATCTAATAAACCACAAAATTGGAGCTGGACACTTTAGAAGTTCGTTAATTTCCTTGCTTGCTTCAAATATTTTTTTTTTATATTAATACCATTTTAAAAAGGCCTATTTGACTATATTTCAATATGTTCAAAGTATATACGCAGAATGCCTTACTGAACAATTAATTAGTATGTATAGAGTTCACTTCAACACTGTGTCCTACAAGTAGTGTTGTTTGCATCATGGTAATTTTGTGGATTTGGGTGAGAAAGGCCACGTTCGAGCTCAACTGACCCCAGGTGTAACTACGTCAAGTTTGTCAATAGCTTGAGCTTGACTTGTAAGCTCGAACTTAGGCAGTCTTATGCAGCCCAGATATATGTAGGCTTTTCATATATAATGAAGCCTAGGCTTCTAAACTAGAGCGCAGCCGATATTTTTCACATACATTACACCACACTTTTCAGTACAAACAACCTGTTTTCCAGTTTTTTCTCGATGTTTTTTTTGGATCCTGTCCTACGGATATGGCCCGAAAAGGGCTTGGCATAGTGGGATTGGGGGGGGAGGGGGGGCTAGGCTGCTAGACAGGCAGTCTAGCTTAAATCCTGCAGGTGTCAGCCCCTTGCATTATAGCCTAAGCAAAGACACTCGCTGAAGGTGTGAGATGTGCCACAGTTTTACACTCTCGGAGAAGCGACCCTACGTTGGCAGACATAGTCCAGTGCAGCCAGGTCGATTACTCTGGGATGGTTTCTCCGTTCTTCATGAAAAAAAAAGCCATGGATATGATCTACATGGACTGCTTAGATATGGATATGCTTTAGAACGTTAAATTGCATTGTATAAGTAGCTTTTTTTTAACACTTTCAACAATTACCGGCTCAAAATATACATCAAAAATATATTGAATTTTATGATTGGAAAGTCAGTTTTTTACACTGAAACCACTTCCATATCCTCTAAGAGACTCATAGGTGCAAGCTGATCACAAGGATGCATTCATCATGATTCATTTATTAAGACTTTGTTTTTTTTATAGGCAAGCTGGGGTTAGGCATGCCCCCCCACCTGTTATACAACAATACCATTGGAATTTGAACTTGCAACATTCTAACACAAGGTGACCTGCACTCACTGCTTCTACCAGACAATCGGAGCCCCCAGTTGGTATTAGGGAACAGACTTTCGATCGTATGCTATATAAATAAAGAGAGAGAGAGAGAATAGAGCTTAGATGCTTGAACATTAGGTGCTTGTGTTACATGCTTGATAGATTTTTCTGCTCTTCTGGTATTTTTTTTGCAATTCTGACCTCATAAATGTGTTGGGCATGGAGAATTTACACCTGCATCATGTGTTTTGGATGAAAAAAATGATATTTGGAACCTCAAAAATTTACAAAGATTTTGGACAATAGATTTTTCAAACTTTATAAAAACCCACCCATGTGTTGGAATGGAATACTTCAAGAGCTAATCTCTATAAAATCAAGTACATAGATCACATATGTACAGTCAGAATTTATAAAAATAAAAATAAAAAACTGAAAAACCATATCGCAAGCACATAATGTTCAAGCACCTATGCTCTACTCACCTAATGTTAGAGGGGACGTGCTTGAACATAAGTGCTTGATAGGTTTTTCAGTTTTTTTGTTTTATTTTTAAATTCTAACCGCACAGATGTGATATATGTACTTGATTTTATAGGAATCAGCTCTTGAAGTGTTCAACTATGACACATGGTTGGGTTTTTAAAAAGTTTGAAAAATCTTTGTAAATTTTTTAGTCTTCAAATATCATTTTTTCATAAAAAACAAGTGATGCAAATGTGGATTCCTCGTAAATTGACCATGCCTAACATGTTTACAGCAAAGCAGGTTATATGTTCCCCCCCCCCCCGATGATTCACTGAATCTCACGTCTGTGTTCGGGGCTTTGAATGAGCACCACGTATACAAGCACATGGGGCTCGTATTCCCGTGTATGTTGACATAACTTTGCATCGGACTCTGGTGTTGTTGCAAAGACTTAAGTACCCTTTATTGTTATTCTTCTCATAAAGTGATGGTTTGAGAAAATGACAAAAATGCCTTTCATTCAAAAAAGAAAAAACAAATAGTTCAAAAAAAGCACAAACATGTCCTCCATCCAGAAAGTCGAGGATGATGTTGACTCTTCAAAGTCTTCTTCTTTTTCTGTTTAAAAAAAGGACAAACATGTTTTCTTCTTCTTTCTCCGTAAAACACTGTAAAACCCTTTCTCTCTCTAGAGAAGAAATCAAGGGAAACAAAGAGTTTTTCCTGGAGAAGGCCATGAACATCAACCCTCTCACTCTCTCTCCCTTCTCTCTCTACTTCTGTGCACATCCAACAGACGATCCTACATTGCTGCATCGTCATCTTCTTCTTCTTCCTTCTTCGTAAAACACTGTAAAACCCTCTCTCTCTGTAGAGAAGAAATCAAGAGAGGTAAAGGGTTCCTCCTGGAGAAGGTCATGAACACCAACCCTCTCACTCTCTCTCCCTTCTCTCTCTACTTGTGTGCCTGATTTAGAGTTTTTGCCCTTACAGGAGGGGGGTCCGGGGGCTCCCCCCCCCGGCGCGGATCCCGCTGCGCGATCAGCGGGCGGGGGTCCAGGGGGGGCCGCCCCTGGCGGGGGGCTCAGGGGGCAGCGCCCTCCGGACCAAAATTTTTTTGGGCCTTCCAACAATGATTTGTAGTATTATCGGGCTTTCCTACAGCAATTTGTAGCATTTGTAGTATTATCGAGCTTTCCTAATTTGCGGAAGACACTACAAATCGCTATAGCGATTTGCGGAAGACACTACAAATCGCTATAGCGATTTGCGGAAGACACTACAAATCGCGGATTTGGAATATAACCTCCGGTTAAGGAGATATGATTCTGACAAGTTGGTCCTAATTTGCGGAAGACACTACAAATCGCTATAGCGATTTGCGGAAGACACTACAAATCGCTATAGCGATTTGCGGAAGACACTACAAATCGCTATAGCGATTTGCGAATCGCTATAGCGATTTGCGAATCGCTATAGCGATTTGCGGAAGACACTACAAATCGCTATAGCGTTTCGCGATTTACGGAAGACACTACAAATGCTACAAATTGTTGTAGGAAAGCCCGATAACACTACAAATCGTTATTGGAAGGCCCAAAAAAATTTTGGTCCGGAGGGCGCTGCCCCCCGAGCCCCCGCCAGGGGCGGCCCCCCTGGACCCCCGCCCGCTGACCGAGCAGCGGGATCCGCGCCGGGGGGGGAGCCCCCGGACCCCCCTCCTGTAAGGGCAAAAACTCTAAATCAGGCACACAAGTAGAGAGAGAAGGGAGAGAGAGTGAGAGGGTTGGTGTTCATGGCCTTCTCCAGGAGGAACCCTTTACCTCTCTTGATTTCTTCTCTACAGAGAGAGAGGGTTTTACAGTGTTTTACGAAGAAGGAAGAAGAAGAAGATGACGATGCAGTAATGTAGGATCGTCTGTTGGATGTGCACAGAAGTAGAGAGAGAAGGGAGAGAGAGTGAGAGGGTTGATGTTCATGGCCTTCTCCAGGAAGAACTCTTTGTTTCCCTTGATTTCTTCTCTAGGGAGAGAAAGGGTTTTACAGTGTTTTACGGAGAAAGAAGAAGAAAACATGTTTGTCCTTTTTTTAAACAGAAAAAGAAGAAGACTTTGAAGAGTCAACATCATCCTCGACTTTCTGGATGGAGGACATGTTTGTCCTTTTTTTGAACTATTTGTTTTTTCTTTTTTGAATGAAAGGCATTTTTGTCATTTTCTCAAACCATCACTTTATGAGAAGAATAGCAATAAAGGGTACTTAAGTCTTTGCAACAACACCAGAGTCCGATGCAAAGTTATGTCAACATACACGGGAATACGAGCCTCATGTGCTTGTATACGTGGTGCTCATTCAAAGCCCCGAACACAGACGTGGGATTCAGTGAATCATCGGGGGCGAACATACACAACCCTCTCTGTTTACAGTGTTGGAACTGCGCAAAAAAGAACAAAAAAACCCATAAGCACGTATTGAAAGCACAATGTTCAAGCCAACACGTTACTCTCTATATATAGAAGAGAAACCTGTATCTTGGAACGGGTTCATCTTCGAAAGCAGATCATGTCGTGAGTCCAAAAAAAATGAAAATGAGACATTTAGCGGCAGTTTTGAACCACCGGTAAAACTTGGTTTTTCACCCAGGGCTTTAGTGGTGGTCAAGGCTGTTACTAAATGTCCTAGGCGCATTAGAAAAGAAAGTGTGCCGCTGATCAAGCACACGATCAGCGACACACAAGGATTCAGATTTTTTGGGCACTTTAGTTGTTTGAAGTTTCAGGATTATATATATATATATATATATATATATATATATATATATATATATATATATATATATATATATATATATGTATATATATATAGAGAGAGAGAGAGAATAGAATTCTGTTTTTATCAAAACCCCCCATCGATCGGACCTGCCAGGTCACCCCCTCCCCCTCCTAATACCACCCTCATCCCCAACCACACCCTCTGCCACCTCATCCAGGAGTGCTGCATCGCCCACCGGCGTCGATCGCATCCCCGCCTACTAGAAATCGACACTTGAATCATTTGTTGTAAGATAATCTCTCTAGGGTGGAAAGCACCAATGTATTATTGATTCTTATGCATAGATAAGTTTTTATAAGGTTAAAAAATAAATGTTATACAAGTGTACCAGGTTTCAAGCATGCAATGTAGGTTTTTACGATGATTTTAGCATATACCGTGAAACCTACATTAGGAACTTGGGATTTTGGTTTGCCATAAGTCCCAAATCGAAACAAATTTGAGGACTTAGGGTGGTCGTAAATCCCAAATCGGAAAGAAAGGGATTTTAGGGTTGCAGTAAACCCCAAATCGAAAAATTTGGGGATAGGTGGCCATGAACCCCAAATTGAAAAAAAAATGGTTGTAGGGTTTGCTATGGTTTTTCATGGTATACCTGTTTCAAGTATGTGGGTTATTACAGCATAGTCATTTGTGAGGGTTTATGTTTTGAGCAATGCAGAGGTAGGGTTTAAATGATTCTATAGTGTATTTTGTTGCAAGTAATGGAATGGGTCATTGCACAGCCAATCGGCATGACCGAGCCTGTGTAAACGTCTCTCTTAAAAGTTTGATTTTCTCAAATTTGCGATTTTCTGCATAACATAAGTTGTGTGCTTGGTTCTACAAGTATGGTCTACCCAGATTTGCTTTTCGGTAAGTATGGATCTTAGGGGAATCCCTCTTGTGTCATTTTTTTTTGGTACTTTATATGCCTAGTGTTGTGAATGAAGGTTTTGGTTTGGAATGATTGGATTTCCTCTGCATTCCTGGTATACGGCCTGTATATGAACCTGGATGTTTTCCAAAAACAATTATATATAGGTCCCTGAGTATGAATAAGTCCCCTGATGTAAGTCTTGTGCATATGATTGAGTGTTACGTTTGTCCAATACTATTTATGATTCCAGTTTTGTGGATTCAATACTATTAATCATGCTTGTTAATGGTATATTTTTTTTATATACCCTGAATTAGCAGGTCCTATACCTCTGTCTGACAAGTTATTGTTTGTCATGAAAAGATATTTTCATAGATGATTTGCATATAGGATCTTAATTCCGGTTACACCTTCTAAGTGCTCAAGGCTATGTTGTAACTATGTTAATATGTCCTATTGGGTACTCTGCATATTTTTCCATTCCATTAAGTGCCAACTCAACCTAGGAGGATGTGTCTTTTGATTCTGTGGATGGTCAGTTTAATAGTCGAGAATGACCTTGAACTTGAATATCTGAAGTTGAACATAGCCTATCTGAATAATTGAATTTATGAGTTTTTTTACTATTTTTAAACTTTGTTGATTGTTGAATCCAGTTTGAATGCCTAGTTGTTGAGTGTTGTATCGGTTTGATTGATTGCTTTACTATCGGATTTTTTAGCATCATCTAGCTGCTAGTGAATCGATGTTAGTTAAGTGATTTATTAGCTGATTAGTAGAAAAATTTTGTTAGTTGTAGTTAAGTAATGTGTAATAGTTAGCTTAGTTATTAGTTAAGTGAGTAATTGTTAGTATAATCGTGACTTCATTTACCTAGTTAAGTAATTAGATTTACTCAATGCTATGTCATTAGATTCACTTAGTTGCAAATGAATGATTAGTTGTTTTAATATTACATTTAGTGTTTAGGTTTACTTAGTAATTTGTCATTTAGCGCTTAGTAACCATTTTCATTCAAACTTGTCATTTAGATTTCTTTCATATGATCTTTCATTGTTTTAGCATTTAATTAGTATATTTTGTTTAGTATAGTTTCGTTTTTTCTCTCTTGTGTTGCTCGTGTTCATTTGACTTGTGTAGGATCGCACAAGAGTGGAGCGAAAGTGATTAATTGACACGAAAGCACAAGAATAGAAGATTTTTGCGTTTATTTTAAAATTTAGAAATTTAATTCTGGGTTTGTAAATAAAGTCTTTTAAGCCCTCTGCGTAGGGTATTCATTTGTTGTAATAAGTAGTTAATTAGATTATTTTTTTTCATATTTTTTTCATTTCGGCAATAAATAATAGTTTAGTTGTTTGTTTGAATACGAAGTATTCCCGTTCTCTTAGTTTGACCCGGTCTCTATAACTAGTGAGAACCGGTTTTTATTATTTGATGTCTGGTTTTCACATGTTTTTCATTTAAAAATCATTTCAAAAACTACATCATCAAAAATACATCAAATTTTTGGCGCCGTTGCCGGGGAACGGCGAAATACGAGTATTCACTTTATTGCCTAGTGTTTGTTTTTGCATTTAGGATTAGAACCACGTGTGTGCATATCGTAGAGACGAGCTTACTTTCTGCACAGCCCACCCACTAGGATCTCCTTAGAGGTGATTGTGTACGATTGGTACCATACACATAGATTTCATTTTCTTTGCATAATCCCTGTTGTGTGCAACTGCGTGGTGTGTGTATTTCTTGTTTTTAGTTTACTCGCTTTGTGGTTTACGTGGTTTGGCCGCTAGCGCGTTAGTTAGGTAGAAAAACTCAAAGTTAGGACGTGTGCTACACCGATCTACTTCGAGGTGTATGCACGGGCAACGATCACTCGACCCGAGCTAGTTGAGTCCCGAGTCTCTCATTAGGAGAGCCCCTCGTCCTATCACCATGGCTGAAAATTGGTCGTTGTTCCATACCCTTAGGGAGTACTTCATGCCCAACATATACACTCCCACTTCCTGCATCACGAGATTTGATATAGGAGAAAATCAATTTGAAATAAAGGCCAGTATCATTCAAATGCTACCATCCTTTCATGGCCTTAGCAATGAAGACTCATATAGTCATCTTGACGATTTTCTGAAGATTTGCTCGACAGTGCGGATCAACAAATTTAGAGATGACGCGTTGAGGTTGATGTTGTTTTCATTCTCTCTCAAAGATAAAGCTAAGCATTGGCTAAAGGCTCTCGATACGGTTCAGATTACCACTTGGGAAGGAATGCAGCGCGAGTTTCTTAAAAAATACTTTCCAATTGGTATGACGAATCAGTTTCGTAAAGCCATAATCTGTAATAACCATGAATTTTACCAGATAAATAAACTTAAAATTTATGTCATTAAGTTGATACATGGATATTTTATTGGTGTTTATTTGTATTTGGATCTCGGACATCCTATTTGGACCTTCAATATTCCAATTAGAAAATTTTTTATTTGGATCCATAATAGTGGTCTAGATCCATGTATGGTAATTTGGATCCATAGCTCCAAATCAAGGTATGATGAAAACTTCAGACCCATAGATCTGAATCTCTTAAATGGTTTATGAACAAAACGGATCCTGGATCCAGTATAATTATGTAAACTCCAGGATAAAGTAATCAGATCCATAATTATTCAAGTTGGACCCTTCTTTGGAATTTTTAAATATTAGTGTAAATAGTAGAAGATCTGAATCTGCGGATGGACCCGGATAGGCACAAAACTTGGAATCAAGATGGCGTATGGGTCGCGGGTCACAGCCGATCCAAAATCGCATATACATGTGTGTTAAAATGAAAGCACAAAAAAAAATATAAGGTTAAAAGAGAGGATTATGCAAACCCTACAAAGGGATTTCTTTTGAGTTAAACGAGAGAGCGCAACCGCTAGAGAATTGGGGTAACCGCCCCCCCACTTTCCCACGATTTGCTCCCTGATTCTCTCTCACGCTCCTCAAAACCCATCCCCACTCTCCATTTTGGGATCTCACTCACTCTTTCATTATTTCTTCTTTCACTCTGCTTCCGCTCCCTTTCATTGTCTTGCTGTCGCACGAATTGGAGAAGGGCGCACAGTTGCATCCAAGATCTGCAAAGAAAAAAAAACATCAAAGAGGTAGGATATACTGTGATTGTTGCTATGTACTTAGTTTCAAGCCTGCAACGAGTTGCAACTCACCCCATATAAGAAAAAAAAAATGAAAAAGGGTGTTTTGTGTAGATGCAACAATATGTGATTTCTGTGAAGCTAATCGATCAATGTCTTCGGGTATGATCGATTGGCGTGAAATCAGGCGGTGGATCCTGTTTTGCCTTAGATATTTTCTGTAAAAAAAAAAAGAAAGAAAGAAAGAAGGGAATAGTGACCTGCGTGTTTTACCTCTGAAATTTCTTTTTGTCCAGCAACTATAATAGTGGTTTGCGTGTTTTTACCTTTGGATTTGTATTTTGTTATTTCCATTATCGCACACTAGCATTGGGTGTGAAAAACCGTGAAGACATGGGTTTAAAAATCCTTGTTTTTACTGCACTGGGAAAATATCAGAAAAGTCGTTCCTTTCTGCGTTTGAGTTCTCGTTTGTCATTATCACTACAAAAAAAAATTATGTCAAGAATTAGTAATACTCTAGTCTAAATTTCTGTTTAAAATATTTATCAAAAGTATCTACTTAATTGAGTTTTGGTAGATGTAGTTATACCTTACTCATGTATTCTGAGACTGATTTTTTTGTATGCTTTATCTTTGTTTCAGATTTAATATGTGAAACTTATTTGTTCATGTATGTGATTAAGCAAATTAATTGTTGGTATGTATGTGCTTGACAACATACATTAGGTTAATAATGGACCTAGCTAATCCACACTGATTATAGTATATCATTCAGTGTGATACTGAAAGATATTTTCACGTGAACTATTTTTTTTACCTTGTATTTGTAAATACTAAAAAAAAAAAACTGCTTTACCATCTTTACCAGGTTATACTTCTTGGAAAAAAAAAGATTAATTTGGTATGGTCTGGTGTTAGTCAGGAGAGGTAGTATGTCTATTTATAGATGCCATTGGGAAAAGATGTTTCATAGGTATTTGAGTTCTTGAAAATTTTAATTTATATGAAATTGAGTGAAATAAGGGTAAGCAATCTCAGGAAGGTAGAATTTCATTACAATAAGCTTGGATAGCTACCTTGTAAGCAAGTTCATACTTGCTGAGATTGCATTGTAGGTTAGTGTAATTGCTTGGTGATGAATTTCTCTTATTTACCTCCTATTTAGGTGTTTCTCTAAGTGACTGAATTTGAATTACAGTATAAAAATAAATAAATTGGATTATCAACCAATGGAAAATCTCTTTTGAAATTCTTGTCTACATAGAATTTTAAAAACTGCATAAGATGTTAGTATTATGCCAATTGCCAATTCTGTTCACATGAAATTTTAATACATACTATAGAGTTTGTATATCCTGCATAAGACGTTAGTATTATGCCAATTGCCAATCATGTTCTTATGAAATTTTAAGACAGACTATAGAGTTTATGTATCCTGCAAATTCTTGCTCATAGAGTATAAATATATATATATATATATATATATATATATATATATATATATATATATATATATATATATATATATATATATGCTTAGGGTTACACCATTTGCACCTCCTACTCATAGAATTTTAACACAGTATTGATGACTTAGTGACAGTAGAGTTATGTCACATGCAAATATTGCTTTTATAAAGTTTTACAACTACATTGATACTTGGTGACTGTTGAGTCTAAGCTACCTGCGATTCTCATAAAATGAGCTCATATTTGAGCTTGTGGTTCAGATGAAACATTGTGTTGCCATTCAAGCACATGTTATGTCCTTATGTGTGCCTTAGTTGTAATGGTGTGGTAATGTATTAATGTAGGCACATGGGTTTCCAAAATGGAGCTTGCAAACAAAAAAATTTTTTTAAGGGTATTACACACACCTAAAGCCTTATAAATTTAATATACATGCACACCTAACCATAATTATTGCCTGATTGAGTTAAAGGTATCGGGGGCACTTGTGCTCACCAGTTTAAAGGTACCAGAACGCATTGAATGGCCTTGCATAAATAAATAGAAATTAGCAACCTACCTACCTAAGATGAGAATTTGTGGGATCATGCCACTACGGTAGTATGAATTGTTGCCTATGTTGGTATTTAAAACATTGAGCTATTGGGTTCAACACATATTGAGCTCCTGTGAGATCAGGTAATGAAATTAATAAGATAAATAAATCATTCAGTCGCGAGCTTACCTTGAAGAGGGTAAGTGGTACAAAACTTCGAGGACATGTGTTAATTAGCTTTGGGTGCCAATGACTCGTTTATCCTCAGTCCTCAAAGTTAGGGATGCATCATGTTTTGGTTTTGAGCCTTTGGGAGGTTCTCTCGGTCACTGACCACTCCCTTAGGATTTACAGTTTTAGTTAGAATGTTTGGGTTAATAAAACACCAATGCATAATAAACCCCTGAATGTTCTTTTCTGAAATGATTGCTTTGGCCCGTATGTACCCACGGGATAATTCAAGAAAAATATTAAATAAAAACATCTTGGGTCCATCAATTGAATAAGGGATCGTCAGGTTTGCACTCTAACTTGTTCATGGTCACTTTTGGCATATGGTTATTTAGATTAACATGAAATAAACTCTCTATATCTGTGAGTTTGATTTGAGCCCGCTTTTGTTCGCATATTCTAGTTAGACATGTATAATTGTGAGATCGAACAAAACATTGAGAGTTTTATACCTGAACTTGTTTACTTGTGATTAGAAAATTGAACATGTGATTAAGTATTTAAACCAGTGTTACTTATTTGATTAGATGTTAAGTCCTGTTATGTTTTGTGATTTAGAATTTGTGCTATGGAGTAAATTAGTCTCATGTTAATTATTTCTTAGTGCCATACGTAGTATCATGCTTTACTGGATATGGTTAATCAAATACATTACATACTTGTTACACAGTACTTCTGCAAAAATCATAGTAATTACCTACTTAGACAGTTGTAGTCTAATTCCAATCAATTTAACATTTTTCAGGTAGCGAATAAATGGAGCATTGTGGCGTCACATTTGGAAGTAGTCAAGAGATCCCTGTTTTTCAGTGTATCCTGTTTAGACTCTGATTAGTTGGATTTGTAATTTCAATTATGAGATGTAGTTGATGCTTTTAATTAATGAATGAAATAATTTCAGTACCTCTCTGGCTTACCTGTAACTCGCCCGATGCTTGGACTGATTACTTGCGCTATAAAAAAAAATCTCCAAAATTTTTACTATAAAAAGTTGGGGCGTTACATAATCAGTTTCTCGCAGATTGAGGAAGAACAATTCTACGAGACTTGGGAGAGGATGAAAGATCTTCTCTGCAAGTGTCCCCACCACCAGGTGCCTCGCTGGCAACTGGTGTAATATTTCTATGATGATCTTACTGAGAAGAACTGTCAAATGGTTGATGCCGTGTGTGGGGGCACTTTTATACTCAAAAGTGAGGATGAAGCATGGTCGCTTTTTGAGACATTGAGTGAGAATTCGATGCACCATGCGACAGCTTCACGGTTCGATAGGGTTGCACCTGCACAAGATAGCACTAAGAAGGCAGGTATTTTCGAGATAGGGACGAACCTTGAGTTGAGCAACAAGGTAGACCAACTGTCCTAGAAATTAGATCAGTTTTTGTTGGGTCCTTCTCCTGCCATGCAGGTGTGCGCGTTGTATGCAAGTCTTGCATACCTTGTCCTCGAGTGTTCAGTTGCGCCACAGTACCCTGAGTTTATCCAAGAGCAAGCTTAGATGGCTCAAAACTTTGCCAGACCCGCACCCAATCCATTTGCCAACACTTATAACCTGGGCTGGCGAAACCATTACAATTTCTCATGGCGCAACCTACAGACCCAACCCCCTAACCCTTCCCTGAGCCAACCCAGGCAAGGTGGTTATGCGCCTGGATTTCAGAGATCGAGTCATCCCCCAAACCAACCTGCTTATACTCAACCCCATTTTCAGGAGCCTTCACCTAGTCAGTCCTTCGAGGACAAGATTTTGCAAGCTTGAGCTCACATACCTAGTCGATTGCAAAATTAGAGACCCAAATGGGACAGTTCGCCGAGACACTTAGCAGGCGAAGTGAGGGGACATTGCCTAGCCAGCCTATAGTTAACCCTAAGGGTAAAGAGCCTATGCAAAGTCTGTATATGACCGATACACATCAAGAACAGGCTCAAGTAGTAGTGACCCTTAGGAGTGAGAAGCAGTACCATTCGAGGGAGGCTGCAGAAGAAAGAGAGAAGATAAGTGAGAAGCATCATGTCCCTAATGTTTTACCTCAAAAAAGCGAGAGGGTTCTTCCATCTGAGCCTTCAAAATCTTACATTCCCAATGTCTCCTTTCCTGAGGTGTTAGAGAGACCAAGAGCATAAGGTAAGTCAGGAGTGAACATGCAAGAGATGCGTGAGATATTCAAGCACGTTTAGATAAACCTTCATTTACTTGATGTCAACCAGCAGGTCCCTGCATATGCAAAGCTCCTCAAAGAGCTTTGTACGTAGAAAAGGAAGTTATTGTCTCATGCACAGAAGAAGATCTATTTGACTGGGCAAGTGAGCGCAATATTGCAACACCAAACCCCACCTAAGCTCAATGACCCAAGGATTCCAATCATCTCATGTGTCATAGGAAACATTACTGTTGAGCACGTATTGCTCGACCTTGAGGCAAGTGTCAATATCTTGCCGAGTTTCTTTTATGATAAATTTAGATTAAAAGAGATAAAACAACACCTCTGACTTTGCAGCTCGTAGATAGATCGATCAAGATCCTGAGAGGGATACTTGAAGATGTCTTAATCAAGGTGGAGGATTGTTATTTCCCTGTAGACTTCGTGATTTTAGATATGGAGGGAGCTGATAGCATACAACATACCCCTATTATTCTTGGTCGCCCTTTCCTAGCCACTGTCAATGTGTGCATTAATTGTCGCACTGGTGCGATGGATATTTCATTTGGCAATAGGAAGATAAGGTTGAACATTTTTCATGCAGCATTGGGGTATACCAGAGAGGAGGCTTCTTTCGAGGTTGATTTTATCCAGGACCTCATTGAAGCAGAACATGCTTGGTTGTTGAGTGATCCACCTTAGGAGAAGGATAATGAATCACTCAAAGAGGATCACCTAGGATTACTTGAGAATCAGACAGGTGATTTGAGTTGGATCTAGCACTTTGAGCCATTTCTCGATTTAGATGAGAACACAGTGCGCAGTGTCACAGATGACACTATTTTTCATAAAGAGCCCGATTGAGCCTTACTTCATGTCCATTGATCTCATGGACGATGAAGGGTTTTTCCAGGGATCCGTCTAGCTGGGGACGTCAAACTTAGCGCTTTATGGGAGGCAACCCATATTTTGTACAATATTAGATTTGCCTTAGAATTTGTAGATTTTATTAGGTTTTATTTTTTCTTTTTTGTTTCATTCATGGTTTTCATGTTATGTCATGTATACATTGCATTTATTGCATTCATAGAACGTGTATTTATACTTCATGTTAGGTTGTTTCTATGCTTTTTCCTCTTTTATTTTGTCTCGTGCATTCACTTAGTTTCATATAAGCATGGGGGAGTGCCATTGGGACAATGTCATTCAAGTACGGGGGAGGGTGTAGTTTGCACACCTTGATATTTCTGTTTACGTTCTTGCACATGTTTACACATCTTTCATGAAAAGCAGGTTTTTAAAGAAAGAGTTTGAGCTTATATAAATGTTATTTCAAATCTAATGTTTTTTAGAGAATTTTTAAGCCCCATAATTTTTTTTTCGACATAGATCTAAAAATCATGGTTGTTTATGCGGATTTCAAAGAAATGATGATAAATACATGTTAGAATTTATTTTGAATCGCAAATATGAATATGCACGGTTTATTTTTGAAAAACTAAGCAAATGAACAAAAGCACAAAAATGAGCTCAAAAGTGAAAAAAGTGCATGCATTAGGTTGTTTGGATAATTTCACAATCCTTAGTAGATGGGACTTAGATGTAAGTTGAAGCTTTTGAGTTTCATTTCGAAAAGGAGAGTGGAAAACTTTGTGATCCTCAGTAGATGAGAACAGACACAAGTTGAAGTGTTTGACTCTCACGTTGAAAAGGTAAATGAAGGAAGTCACTTTTAGTCTTAGTTGATATCTTTTCTTTGTATTTTGATTTTTGTCTTCCCTTGATCGACTTCCATGTCATCGTTAATTTTGTTTGCGTTTTGCCTTTTTTGCCATTCTCCTACCTATGTATCGATTGTAGGCACCAGCATGTGCATCCGAACCGTTGGGATTTCTTAACAGGGCATCAATCATCATCCCATCTCATTGCATCGTATCTTCCCCTGCATAACAAACATCCATCACCATCTAGTCATTCCTTGTCTTGTGCATCAAGAACTCATGCATTCTGTTTAGCATTATCTTGCATCTGTCCATGGCATCAACACCACTATCCCTTATACATGTCTGTTGATGAATTGCACACCCGCATCCTGACCCTTGTGTACGTTCTTTTACATCTCTGCATAAGGGGAATATGATCTAAATCTAGAAGCATTTGGATAGTCATTTTTCAAAATCAGAGATAATCAGTTTTAATCATGTTTGAAATGAGTAAGGGTGAGTATATTATCATATCTACAGGAGTATTTCACTAAACACTCACTCCAAGTTCCTTTTCCTTTTTTGTGTAAAGTCTATTGCTGAGGCCGATTCACTGTAAGTAAATTGTTGTTGATGCTTTCTATGTTTTGAGCTACATCATCTATATTTCAATATTTTGTTGATTTCAATATCTTTCTGTTTCTGAAGTTATGTCTTTCATCTTTTAGACATTACACAACATCATCCATGCCATCATCCTGGTATCTATTTCATAGCATCATGGTTAATCTGCATTAGATCATTCCAGATCTCAAGCCAAATACAACATTTGATCCATTTGCTGGCAAGGCATCCAGCTACTTTTTCATTCATATACTTCTCACTCTTGCCTACTTTTCCAGGCAAGTTGTGGGTGTTATTTTACAAAATGTTGCTAGTTCAGGGGTCTCATTTGCTATATGGATATGCATATGCGGGGATATTAGCCATGTAGAAGTCCAAAAATCATCTCTTTATCCGGATGATATGCTCTTACTTTCCAATTCTGTGTTATCTTCTAAGCCAATCAAGACATCTGAATCCTTTTCGCCAATTTGTTTTCCAAGATACAATTCAATGGCATTTCTTTATGTTTACTGTAGTCATCTTGATGTTGATACGTATTTGATGTTGCCTACTATCGACTTAGAGCTATCTTCAAATCCAACTGATAAGAAAACGCATAAATGTGTCGTAAACACCCCGTGGAGCTCCTTGATATATCACTTTGTGGGTAGGATTCTTTAGTACCCTTGTTGATCGGGCCCTCAAAGAATATGTTGTGGATGATGTCGAGCTACTGTTTGAAATATCCTTCACATATTCAAGCTCAAGATATTCATGTCGACAACATTGTTTGGTTGAGTGAGAGTGATAAAGTGCCATGTGATCTGGATTTAATTGGAACTTCCGACCCACAGAGTGTATGCTATGTTGAGACTGCAGCACTTGATGGTGAAATGGATCTAAAAACGAAGGTTATACCTTCTGCATGTTCTGGGATTAACTCTGACCTTTTATACAGAATCAAGGGTGTCATTGAGTGTCCTCCGCCTGACAGGGACATCATAAGATTTGATGTGAACTTGGGTTTGTTTCCTCCATTTATTGATAATGACTTATGCTCTTTAACAACCAACAATACTTTGTTGCAGTCATGATATTTAAGAAATAGGGTATGGGCCTGAGTAGCCATATACACAGACAATGAAACCAAGTTGGGAATAAGCAGAGGAATTCCTCTGATCTCCATTAAAAGATAATAAGTTTGGCTCTTTGTGACTAGGTGAATTGGTCAAGTTGAAGGTAACTTGCTGTTGCTACTAAATTTGGTTTGCAAAAGAATCGATTTGCTATCAACTTTCTACAAATCACCTTGTTGTTGCTAAAGAGGAATCCAACGTTTGTTGTAGCAAAATCTTCTCGATTTGTTGTATTGATGTATTAAGTGGCATTCCTTGATTCCCTGCATATCAAAATCCAAAAAGTATTGAGAGCGGCTTAAAGCTAACTTGTTGTGATTTCCTGTGCATTCACAGCACAATCATTGGATTTCCCACAGTGCACTACTTGAATATGCTTTCAGCATGTTATTTCCACAACATACCATTAGATATGCTCACTGTATATTGGTTGATGTGCTCACAGCACATCATGTACTTAGACACACTTGCAGCCTCCTGCACATACACAACACTTGACACCCACCTCATCTCCATCTTCAACAACTTGTTGTGGCTTCATATAATGCATCACCTATTGTACACCTTCACACCATCTCACTGCTACATACCCATTTACCGATCACCTTCAATGCTTCCCAACACATAGCACCATCCCCTGCATTTCTACATTGATGCACTCTCACTTTCTCCATTGGTTGTTAGCCACCCCTTTGCATCACCTGCCCCTCAATTGCGCACCACCTCTCACTTCACTTTTCTTCACTAGCACAACAGTTCACTATCCCTGTTACATAATATAACATCCCCTGCACTTGCTCTATACATTTCTTTCACAACTCTGGTGCATTTCCTGCAAAATCGTGTGCCATACACCTTGTGACTGACAATGCTTTGGTTTGCACTAGCCATTTGTCATCTAATTTCCATCTAATACATTTTCATATACATTATCTCTATTGTATTTCCTGTTTTCACCTTCATTAATGTTTCCAATAGTTGATTCACATGTTGTAGCATTTATCATTAGCACATGCATCTCTTTACTTATGCATACATTCCACAGCTGCTCCTTCCTCCTCATTGTTTATATGATGCATCGGTACTCTCAGATAGCATCACCTACTAATGTTAGCCTTGCACGTGCATGTTTATAGGCATTTTAAACATAAGCATTACAACATGCATTCTCTCACTAGCTCAATGCATCACATATACATTTTAACATTCATTTTCTCATTAGCTTAGGATATCATACATGCAATTTTATATTCATTTCCTCATTTGCTTAGTATATTACATATGCATTCCAATGAGCATTTTCTTATCAGCATGTACACTTTTAATTTTAATATATTTTTAATCTCTTTCCATGCTTTACACTTTGCTTTATGCTAACCCTGTTTTGCAGGAAAGATATAAAAATGTTAAATTCCTTATATTAGGATTTTATCATTTTCAAGATTGTAATAATTAGATATTAATGAGAATTATTTACTTTTTAGTATTAGAATAGAATGTATGAGCATGTAAATCTCATGAATTATCTGTTTCATCTCATTTTTACTTTTATTTAAAAAATCCACAATGGTGAAACATGAATGCAACGTGCACCTTTCTAATAAGAGGTAATTAATCCTAAGTAAATGATTCACATTTATGACCATAGTCAAAATGTGAACAATACTTAAGATTTTTATCTTTTATGAAATAACATTTGACATTCACTTAGATCTTTTTTGAAAATCATCATATTTCTCTAAATTTTTCTTCCTTTATCACAATTTGACATGTAAATTAACTTAAAATATATTCATGGTCATAGTCAGGATATATTGAGGGTTAATTTCATTTCAAATCTTATAAAGGCACCAAAAATTTATTTTATTTCTTATCAGAATTTAAATATAGATTATATTATAATATATTTGTGACCATAGTCATGAATGTATTATAACTTTAATTTTATTTCAATTCTCCTAAAGAATAAAATATGCTTTTTAAATCAAATTTTCAAATCTTCTTAAAGCATTCATCATTTAGGATAGAATTGCATTTTTTTCAAATTATTTTTGAATTATTTTTCCAAATTCCAAGTGATTTATGAGATAAATTTTTAAGTGTATTTCTCATTTCTAAAATCATTTTCAACTCTTATTTACAAATTCAAGTTCATCTTTTATTCTCAATTCTATCTTATTTCAAAATTCAAACTTCAATTTCCAAATTCATTTGCAAGTTCAAAATTCAATTTCAAAATCAATTCAATATTTCAATTTCAAAGTTTAATTCAACTTTGAAATTCCCTTCTGATTTCAAATTTCAGATTTGAATTCAAGCTTTATTCTCCATTTCCATTTCAAACTCCAAAATCTCCAAGTTTTATCTAAATTCTGAGTTTGATTCTCAAATTCAATTTACTTTGAAATTCAAAATCAAGTTTTGAAATTGACTCTGAGTCTCAAAATCGATCTTTTCTAATTCAGTCCTAAATTCAAAACTTATTTCAAAATCACTTGGAAAGGTCCCAAAATTTCTGAAGAACTTTCTAAAAAAACATACATCTTTGCATTTTCATTGCACAAGCATGATTTAATGTGCATTTAGGATTTTAAAATAATTACTTAAACAAATTAAGGCAAAGCAAAAGGCATTTATTCAATCCTTGGTTCAATTACCCTTGGTAAAGGCGCCAGGAACGGTTGAACCTCGTGCAGACGAGCGAATCTCATCTCTTCATTTTTTCCGCAAATTTTCAAAAATGGAGGTGAGTAATTTCAAAATCTTTTCAAATAAAGGTCATGTGAGACCTTGCAAAAGAGTTTCTCTATTCTTTATTTCTTTCTCTTCTCTCTTCTTTTTTTATTTTTCCTTCAAAAAGAGAAAAAAAAGGAATAAAGGAAAATTTTTGCAATGATCACAGTCTGGAAGACTGAACCAGGATAAAATTCTTGTATTCTTTGTGTGTGATTGCTTTGAAAGATTTAAATTCCTTCAAATTTTAAAGACAAAGTTTAAAAGCACTATTCACTCCCCCCCCCCTCTAGTGCTAGCTGCATCGATCCTACAGAACTTTCGCTTTGAAGTCCATACAGATGCTTCAAACTTTGCCATTGGCGGAGTTATCATGCAGGAAGGACATTCGATTGCTTACGAGAGTCAAAAGTTAAAGGATGCTGAGAGGTGTTACACTGTACATGAATGTGAGATGACGGTCATCGTGCACTGCCTTAGGACCTGACGACACTATCTTTTGTGTGCTTAGTTCACCATCAAGACGAATAATATCGCCATGAGCTATTTTTAGATGCAGAAGAAGCTAACGCCCAAGCAAGCTCGATGGCAAATGCTCCTAGCTGAGCTTAACTTTGCTTTAGAGTATAAGGTGGAAAAGACCAATATTGTTGCCGATGCTCTGAGCCGCAAGGTAGAACTGGCAGTTGCATGTGCAGAACCTTCCGAAGTTCACTTAGAGGGTGTGTTGTTGGACCGCATTTGTGAAGGTATGCAGCAGGATACAACGACACAATACCTTATCTCTTTAGTGCAAGCGACAAAGACTCAATGATTTTGGCTACAGTACGACCTCCTTGTGACAAAAGGGGGACACATCTTCGTGCCGTGGTGAGAAAACCTTCGTCGCGAACTGCTTAAGGAGTGCCATGATACACTATGGACCAGTCATCTAGGACAGGAGCAAACCTTAGTACTTCTTGAGCGCGGCTACTATTAGTCGCAGATGAGAGACGATATGAAGGAGGTATGTACGAACGTGCCTTATCTACCAGCAAGACAAGGGGACCAACCAGAAGACTACCGACATCCTTGAGTCTCTATCTATTCCAGAACGTCATTGGGAGAGCATTTTCATGAACTTCATTGTTAGTTTGCCGAAGGTAAATGGCTTCAGCTTCATCCTGATGGTGGTGGATCATTTCTCTAAATATGTCACCTTCATCCTAGCTTTTAAGAAGTGCCCTGTAGAGAAGACTGCAAAGTTGTTCGTCAAGCATGTTATAAAGCACTCGGGTGTACCAAAAAGCATTGTGAGTGATCGTGATGCTCGCTTCATGTGCAAATTCTGACATGAAGTGTTTCAACTACTCGGCTCTGATATGCTATTTTCAACAGGTTTTCACCCACAGACAGATGAGCAAACATAGTGCATCAACGAACTGTTGGAGCAGTAACCTCAGACACTTTGTTAGTATCAATCAGAAAGACTGAGTAAAGCTCCTGAGCGTGGCCTAATTCTTCTATAATCTTCAGAAGAGTGAGTCTTTAGGCTACAGTCCATTCAAAATAGCTACGAGATAGCAACCGCAGACTCTGCATACTCTAATCGCACAGGAGAAGGGAAGGTCATCATTTGCCTATCAGTTTATTCGAGACTAGCACAAACAGACCGAGCTGGCGGAGGCATTTCTGCACAAGGCAACTAAGAGAATGAAAAAGTGGATGAACAAACGTCGTTGAGCTGTTGAGTTCTGTGTTGGAGACCAAGTGTTGGTAAAGCTTTATCCTGATCGCACAGGCATCTTCCATAGACAGTACCGCAGACTGATCAGAAAGTATGAAGGATCATTCACCATCACCAAGAGAGTGGGTGTGAACACCTCAAATTTTCTAAAAATATCCAAAAATTCTCTTTTTGCCCCTGACCCACATCTTCTGAATAATCGGGTCAACTTATGATAAAAAATCCATTCATTTCTCGGATTCACTAGAATCCAGATTCAATTTCCATTTCTGACCTAATCTCGGATCCAGATCTGATATCTCAATCTGATTCTAAGTCAGGATCTCTTATTCTTCAAAAAATCAAAAAAATTCAAATCTTTGTATTTCCTCAGAGGTTTTATCTGGATCCAATCTCAATTCGAGATCCAAACTCAGTATTTTCTCAAAATCTCGGATCCAGACCTGTTTTGAAACTCAATTTATTGAAATTAACCCTGTATTTTTCAAAAAACCTCATTTTCAGAAAATCTTTAAATTTTCAAAACAAATACTTACAAAAACCTCATTTGGGTCCCGTTTGTTAAAAGTCCTCATATTTCCCTTACATTTTCAGGTTTTTCTTTCAAAAATTCAGAAAAAAATAGTTTGTCTTCTCTTTCTGAAACCTCTTTTCTTAACTAAAGACCCATTTTTCGAAAAACTCCTTTTCAAAAACCACCTTTTTGAAAAATACTAAAAACTAAAGGATCATTTTTTAAATGAGCCTAACGGCTCCTTATAAAACCGACCCTTAGGGGGGTCGATTCTTTCATCGCCTCCACCCCTCCATTTTCACGATCATTCTCTTCTTCCCCTCTTCCCTCTTCTATTTCCCTTCTCCTTCTCTCCCTAGAGCCTCCCCTTTAAGGAATCGAAGTCGGTTATCCCAGTAGAATCGCAGGTAAGTAATCATCGCCTTCTTTTTTTTTTTTTTGATCATGTGAAAGAGTTCCTTCTTGCCTTATCACATTCTTTCATTTTAATTGTATCATTCTCATTCCTTTTCCTCTTTTCTTTTATTTTATCCTAATGCATCCATGGTGGGATCGACCTGCATATAGCAGTGTCGACCCACCTGCTACTACAACAAAGGAATGACCCTGTTCCAACACATTTTTTTTTAATTATTTTATTTTATTTTATTTTCGATTTATATGTGCTCGATTGTCTGTTCATGTGGTAAGATTTGGTGTTCTCTTGAAGCAACAACTATCATGTTCCTTTGATTATCTGATTTGTATGCAGTAAGCTCATTTACATCATGGTACTCAGAAGTCGCCATATTAGATTTCAAAGATTATGTTCATTTCTATATCAGTTACATTTCGTTTTAATCATTATAATTATGTATATCTTTTTCAATTTCAAGTTGACTACGGCACCTCATTTGGCAATCCTTCTTATTTTTGCAAAGCTTTCCATTTGCTGCTATCTGATATTTATTTCAATCGTTTGTTTTATTTCATCTCCGTTGTAGTATCATAGATATATCTGATTGTGATTTTCCACTTCATTTCCTGTTTTCATTTAAATTTCCTATGGCTAATTTTCCCTTGATTTTGGGTTTCATTTGAACCCCTGTTCGCATTTTTCTTCATCTCCCGCTACTAATCTTTGTATTCATCCCATTCGTTGCATTATATGGTGGTTTCTTTGTTTAATTACTAATGTACTGTTCAAAAGCGTTGGTTCATCATACCCCCCTTTTCATTTATTTTTTTTTATCCTAGTGCACGCAACATTGTCTATACAAAGCCAGAAATCACCCTCATGGTAGCATCCAATCTGATCCCATATCAGATTGGGTCTACCCTGTAGCAATCCCTCTTCACCTGTAATTATACCCCATTTACTGTTTTGTGGTATCCCTTGTGGAGCATGCATCTCAAATTAGCATTCTCTGAATTCTAGCCGCATAAGTTCATGATTCACTGCTTGCTGCATTACCTGATTCTCTTGGCAATGTGAAGAATCTGAAGAGGCTTTCTCTAACTGAAAATTTTGAAGCACTGCCCAACTCCATTGCATTATTGGGAAAACTTGAAGTGCTGGAAGTAAGTGATGTTGACAAATTGAGGGTCTTACCTCAGGCTGTGGGTAAACTCACGAATCTGCCTTATTCAGTAATAATAAACAGCGCTATTGCAGAACCACCCAGGCACCATTCTTTCTTAGGGGTCGGTTGCCATCCATCCTTGGCCTTTCATCTGTGACATTTTCTGTACATCTGCAGTGTATCTTCATTTCTCTGTTAGTAAATTTAATATATAGCTCATTTTTTTAGTTTCCCCGTAATTTATTTTCTGCGATTTTACCTAGCATACTATCCATATACTTTTGCCATTGCCATCTAGGTAATACACTCTGAGATGCCATGCATCCAGATGGTGCGTCCACCATCAATTGTGGGATCTACCAAATTCATTTGGCCATTTGTTTAGTTCCTCCTGGAAAAGCATAGGATATGCTGAAGACCCGCACATTTGTTTTATCAGGAGGTGTAATACCCTCCATCAGGTATTGATCTCCTATATCCTGCAATCGAGTTGAATTAAATTCAAAAGGAAAAAGGGGCTGAATGTTGGCACCCTATAAAATCCCAAACATCTATTGCCGATCAGAGATAGATTTTACACATAGTCCACAATAGAGCCCTTCTGGTTTCACTATCTCATTGTCAGCAATTTTATTGCTCCCCCCTTTCATTAGCTCTCTTCTCTTTATATGGGTTTTTCTCCGAGAAATTTCATCCAATCGAATCATTCATGGTCATTTGAATAAGTAGATCCCTGTCATTGAGTACTTCTGAGTAGACAGTAATTATGGATTCAGCAGGAAATTTGTGCCCTCCAAAGTTAGCATATCAATAGCTGGAACTTTAATATGCTAACTTATGATGGTAGACAACTGGAAGGGCTATGTTGCATTATTGCCCCTTTTCCTTTCTTTTATGGCGTATTCATATATGTGTGTTTGACAGCTAAATGATTTTATATTCATTTCCATAATGAAATTCTGATATTTACTTGAATCATGTTCTTGGTGAGTGTTGAGATCCTTTTCTTGTAATTTCTCTCTATGTCTTGGTTGTGAGAAATTCAATAACTCAATTGTTTATTCCCCCATAATTTAGAATCTATCTTTAAAACAATACTTGTTGAACATTCATTTTAATCAATGTCATCCTGCATCTGTGCGAGCTTGATGCGGGAATTATGATTTTTACATGAATATCTAGGAGGAACTTGTTCTCACTTAGACTTCATTTTATATGTCACTTTCCGGTATGAGCCATCAGAGTTTTAGGAATTGGCCTGATTATGCTCATTCTGATAATGTCAATGCCTAAAATAACATCTTATTGTGACTTGTTGCGATCCTCCCCATCACCTACAGCAGTGCCAATGCACTACTGTGTTGTTTCTTTTTGCGCCTACAGCAGCGTCGATGCATCTGTCATCTTCTCCATCCCCACTACCACCATTGCACCTATTATACAGCATGTCACCACTTATTGCATTCCCCACTTGCATAAGCACAACACAACCTCCCTTCGCAGCCTACTGCACTCTCCCCCGCAACCATCACCTATGCACATTACCAGATAACTTCACCTCACTTCTGTCCCCTATGCACAGTACATGCACAACACCTATATCCTTGCACACCAGCACCATCATACCAGCACTTTTGTCCCCTATGCACAACACCCATGCCTTGCATTCTTCCTTCACAGTAATGCCCATAGCAACCCCCCTTGTTGTGGCCTCTACACCTACTCACTATAACTCACCCAACACATTACTACTTCTTCTGCACTAGCACATTTCTTCATAGCACATCCCCACTGCCTTTGTAGCTACAGCTACCCACCATCACCAGCAACTACTTGTTGTGAGGCCACCTTCCACTCCTTTCACCAATAGCACCTTCACTGTTATATCCCTCACAAACCTCCACTACACTTTCATTTTCAGCATTTCTGCACTCACATCCTGTCACAACACCCACTTCATAGCACTTAGCTTCTACCTCATTACCTATCACCATTGTTGCACCTGCAATTCAATACAACATCCCAGCACCCTTGCTGTAAACACACACTTATAGTTTCTTATAGTTTCCTGCACTTTCCCCTGCATCTATTCTAATTGCACAACACAATGTTATACCTATATTTTCACATTACACATTTCCATCAATATCAACCTTGCCTATACACGTTCAGTGCATGTTACCATTGAACATATGCATCTCATATGCATTTTAAATCCATTTCATCATTTGCCTTCTTGATCCCATGTGATATTGCCATCTCTCTTTGTATTTGAACTAACTCACTTTTGCAGGAAATACATGGAAAATGCTACATTTTAAATTAAGAACTTTTGTAATTTGAATTTCAATTTAAATGTTGTAATAGCTAGATATTAATGAGAATCTTTACTTTTTAACTTAGAATAGAATGTATGAACATGTAGATATCACAAATTACTTATTTCATATTATTTTTTTTATTTTCAAAAATCCGAAATGGTAAAACACGAATGACATGTGCACATTTCTAATAAGAGGTAATTAATTCTAAGTAAATGATTCACATTTATGGCCATAGTCAAAATGTGAACAATACTTAAGAATTTTATCTTTTATGGAATAACATTTGACCTTCACTTAGGTCTCTTTGAAAATCATCATATTTTTCTAAAATTTTCTTCCTTTATCAGAATTTGACATGTAAATTAACTTAAAATATATCATGGTCATAATCAGGATATATTAAGGGTTAATTTCATTTCAAATTCTATAAAGGCACCAAAAAATTATTTTATTCTTTATCAGAATTCATATATAGATTATGTTATAATACATCTGTGACCATAGTCATGAATGTATTATAATTTCAATCTTATTTCAATTCTCTTAAAAGAATCAAATATACTTTTAAATTCTAATTTTCAAATTCTTTCAAATCATTCATCATTTAGGATAGAATTGCATTTCCTTTACAAATCATTTTCAAATTATCTTTTTCAAATTCCAAGTGATTTTGAGATAGATTTTCAAATATATTTCTCATTTCCTCAAATTATTTTTACCTTTTATTTATCAATTCAAATTCATCTTTTATTCTCAATTCTATTTCAAATTCCAAATTTTCAATTCTCAGTTCTGAATTTTATATTCTCAAAACATCCAAATTTCATTCAAATTCTTTATTTCTATCCTTATTTTCAAATTCTATTTCAAGTCTTGAATTTTAATTCAAATTTAAATCAAAGTTTTGAAATTCCTTTTGAGATTCGAAATCAAGTTTGAGATTAACCTTGAAATTCAATTTAACTTTCCAAAATTACCTTCTGATTTCAAATTTTCAAGTTTAAATTCAAATTTTATTCTATATTTCAAATTCCAAAATCTCTAAGTTCTTTCTAAAATTCTGAGTTTGGTTCTCAAACTCAATTCACTTTGAAATCCAAAATCAAAGTCTTGAGATTGATTTTGAACCTTCAAAAATCGATTTTTCTCTAATTTCAAGATAAATTTCAAGTACAATTCAAGATTTCCAAATCCAATTTCATCTTGATTTCTCAAAACCAATTTCATTTTCAAATTCTATCTTGATTTCCAATTCCAAATTCAAATTCTATTTCCAATGTTCATTTTTCTGAAATTTCAAATTCTAAATTCTTTCTTTGAATGTCTATTTCAAACTCAATTTCAATTTCAGATTCTAAATTCAATCTCAATTTCAAGATTCATTTCCAAATTCGATTTCAAAACCAACTCAATGTTTTAAAATTCAAAGTTCAATTCAACTTTGAAATTCCATTCTGATTTCAAATTCTATTTTCAAATCCAGTTTACAATTCTATTTCAAAGTCTCAATTCAATTTCCATTCCAAATTTCATTCTCAAAATTTCAAAATCTTTTCTTCTTCTAATCTATTTTCAAATCTCTGATTATTTCAAAACTCAGAATTTCAAGTCTCTTCTTTAAAATCTATTTCAAGTTTTTCAAAGTTTAACTTTCTCCAAATCGATTTCAACTTTGTAAATCATTTTCTTCAAAATGTTTTCAAACCTACTTCAAAATCACTTGGAAAATCCAAAAATTTCTGAAGTATTTCCTAAAAAGCATACATCTTTACATTCTTATTGCACAAGCATGATTCAATGTGCATTTAGGATTCTTAGAATAATTTTTTAGACAATATTTAGGCAAAGCAAAAGCCATTAGTTCGATCCTTGGTTCAATTACCTCTGGTAAAGGCGCCATAAACGGTTGAACCTCGTACCGACAAGCGAATCCCGTCTCTTCATTTTTTTGCAAATTTTCAAAAAACGGAGGTGAGTAATTTCAAAATATTTTCGAATAAAGGTCAAGTGAGACCCTGCAAAAGAGTTTCTCTCTTCTTTCTTTCTTTCTTTCTCTCCTCTCTTCTTTTTTATCTTTTATCTCATTCAAAAAAGGAAAAGAGGCAGAAAGGAAAGAAAAAGAAAAGGAAAAGAGAAAAAATTTTACAATGATCACAGTGGGCAAGCTAGCATACAAGCTAAACCTGCCCCCAGACTTCAAGGTGCACCCGATGTTTCACGTATGCAACCTAAAATCGTTCTATGCAGACGAGGGAGATTCAAAAAGTAGCGCTCCACAACACGCTCCTATCCTGTAGAGGGCCCCAACAACACAACAGGTCAAGAAGCATCTCAACAAGATCCTTCGTCACAAGGTCAATTACATGGGCAAAGCGAAGAAGTATTTTGTGTAGTGAGATAAGATAGTGGAACCGATATGAAAGTCAGCATTCTGGATGAACAGTTGTTATCCGGATGAAGTTAGGGCTTACAATGAAATAAATGACATCGAGGGCGGCGCATGATTTGAACGGGAGAGCATTCGCCTTTATGACCTACTTTGTACCGTTGTATCTAGAGTCTGTTTTGCTTTGGTTGAGTCGTGATGTAAGCATCGAGTCAATTATAACTTTCTTCGGGTCACCCTTGTACTTTGGTTTAGGTTTATCAATACCATGAAGGGTTAGCTTGTAGATCTGAGTTGTAATGAGCATGTGGGCAAAATAGTGAATGAGTGCAAATGCGTTGAGCTTTCTTTGTTCACCCTCATTATGATTACCTTCAAGTGATTGCAATTTCTCTCACTCTCTTCTCTTTCGTCATCTTAAACTCTCTATATTCAAAGATTTCGCAACGACCGGATAGGCTTACAACAATAAGGAAAGACCATCGCACGGCACTAGCCGGTAGTAGTAGTAGTAGTAGTAGTATATATATATATATATATATATATATATATATATATGTATGATGAGTAGGTGATTAATGCATAGGTGTTTACCCATGCTTAGTCGCACTGACTATCCATCACACGCTTTGATGGCGATCAGCATGCGCAAAAGAAAATTCACATCAAAAAATGCTAATCTGCACACACAAAAAACCTTTTAGCAACACTTTTGAAGTGTCAATAAAGGGTCACAGGGATGCACACAGCATTAAAAATTTTAGCAGCACTTCAAAAGCACCGTTAAAAGGTTTTTTGAGCATTTTTACACTGTTTAGTGTTTTTTTTTTCATTTTTTACCCTCAGACATGGATGGTCAACGCGATTAAGCATGGGTTTCCATATATATATATATATATATATATATATATATATATATATATTAGGGGTGGCAATCGGGTCGGGTTGGCGGGTCAGCATACCTCAACCCGAACCCAACCCGTTTATTAAACGGGTCGGCTGTGGCAAACACGAACCCGACCCGTTTAATAAACGGGTAACCCGACATGACCCACCAACCCATTTAATAAATGGGTTGGGTCGGGTAAACGGGTTTTCAGGTTGGCGGGTCGGGTTGGCAGGTAGGCAGGTTGGCGGGTCGGGTTGGCGGGTCGGGTTGGCACCTTGGCGGTCGGGTTGACGGGTCGGGCAGACGGGTTGGCAGGTCGGGTTGACGGGTCGGGCAGACGGGTTGGCAGGTCGGGTTGGCGGGTTGACCCACCCGCCTAACCCATTTATTAAACGGGTCAGCCGGGTTGGCGGGTTGGCATACCCCCAACCCGAACCCGACTTGTTTAATAAACGGGTTACACGGGTCGACCCGTTTATTAAACAGGTTGGCTTAAGCCCAACCCGAACCCGCCTAAGAGGCGGGTTGACGGGTCGGGTCAGAAATTGCCACCCCTAATATATATATACATATATATATATATAGAGAGAGAGAGAGAGAGTTTAATTTGGAAAAGAATCGTCCTCAAATTGCATTAGCTAGGGTTAAAAAGATTGACATAGTGGTGCACATGATCTTAGTCATAGGAGACAACAGACGTAAACTTGAAATATAAGAGAAATGGGTTAAAATATAGATTAGTGACATCAGGTATGTTTTTGCAAACAGCTGACATATTCAGCAAGAAAAGAGAGAAGAACAAAATGGAGAAGATAAACTTTAATGACGGCTTACAACATATACGGGGACGACCCCTCTTGTAACACTAAATGACAAAAATAATTGACTACGACCATACGGTTAAATTATGACAATACCGCTCTAGAATAAATTTACATAACACATGACTGTTCTCGTCGCGAAATTTTTCCCCGTCTTCCCTTCCTTGCGAAAGAGAGAGAAAAGGAAACGCTTTCGCGCTTCAAACTTTGACCGGATTTTGGAAATTGTTTTGAAATACTCGCCTCCGTTTTGAAAATTTGCGGGAAAATTCATGGGATGGGGCTCGACCTGTCGGTACGAGGTTCGACCGTTCCTGCCGCCTTTAACAGGGGTAATCGAACCAAGGACCAAAATTATGCTTGACTTAGCGAAATTATCAAAGTTATGTTCTATCCTAAATGCACAGAGAATTCAGGCATGTGCTATGAGATTTTGGAAAATGCAGCTTGGGAAAACATGATGTATGCTTGGAAAATATTTGGAGTTGAAAAGATTTTCTCAGGAAAAAGCTGAAAGTCAATTTCTCAGGAAACTCAGATGAAAAAGATTTGAAATCTCAAGAAAGTTCATAAAGACTTGGGAAAATTATGAATGGTTGAAAATCCTGGGAAAATGGAAGTGATTCTTGAGAAAAGATGAACTTTCTGAAAAGGGAAACACTTCTTAGGAAAACTTGGACTTTGAGAGTTTTCTTAGGAAAATGATGGAAGATTTATAGAAAAGCTCATTGGAGAAGGAAATTCAAAACTTGGGGAATCGAAATCCTGGGAATTTTACCTTTTGAAATACTTGGAAATCGATTTTGGATTTTGGAGAAAGATTGGAAAACTCTTTTGAATCTCTTAAGAAAATATCATTTTCCAGGGAAAACTGTGGAAAACTTGTCTTTGGAAAACCGATTTTAAGAAATCCTTAGAGTTTCTTGAGAAACCGATTTTCAGGGAAAACTATGAAAACTTGACTTTGGGAAAATCAACTTAAGAGTTTCTTGAGAAATCGAGTTTTTTGAGAATGAAATTTTCTTGAGAAAATGATTTCATGATGCAAATGACATGAGTGAATGAATGCCCTTTGAAAAGATTTTCTGAGGAATTGGTTGGAAAATGTGCATTAAGTCCAAATAAATCCTTCACATATTCTGACTGTGGCCATGAATATGTTCAGAACTTAGTTGATTTGATGCACATGATTTTGAAAACTTTGGAAATATGATGTGCATTTTAAGATAACCTAAGAGTGTAGGCTCAATGTGACTAGTAGAAAGATGATGGATCTGGGTCTCGTCCATATTCCGACTAGGGCCGTAAATATGGATCCCACCGAGTCCATCAACTCCCTAAGAGTTGGTGCACGTGCCATTCGTGAACATCCATAGTGCTTTTGAAATAAAATGCATGAATCATAGAAACAGGATATTGCATAAATTCAAACTATATGATATGCATCCTAGTCTAAGCAGGAAATTAAATCTCTTATTCCAAAATTTGCATTATTACATCACTAAATAAAGGAAATAAAAGAAATTTGCAGACTTCAGCACCTTCTTTGGAATATCCCTGCCAAGCTTGAAATAAAGTTAGCTCAAATATGTGGGTTTTTCCAAGATTTTCCAAATAATATTATGAAATTATTGGATTTAATTGGATATAAACCCTATTCTCATGCTTTCTTGATATTTGAAATGATGTAAATGCAGGGAATTCAGTGGAAAACAGTTTGAAATTCGGAATTGGGGTCAAAATGACCAAAATACCCCTAAAATTAAAGTTACACCTTTAAAATCAGGGTTTTTTTTGAAGGAAAACTTACTAAAATTGGGATTTCGAAATTCAAATTGAATCCAATGATGATGAAATGCAGTAAGGGACATGATGACATGCTGCTAAACACATGAGGACTGTAAAATCAGAATTTGATATTTTGCAATTTATCCAAAATAACGATTTTCGCTTGGATCCGGGTCCTGCGGGACCCTGTTTTGGTATTATGGATGATCCGAACCTCAAATGGATTCCAAATTGCACCAAATTCGGTATGAAGCATCTAAACACTCTGATAAACAACCTAGAATGCTAAAAATCACGAAATGATATGATTTAAATGCTAAAATTCAAGGAAAATCCAAAAAATGGCGGATTTTGCCTATGGATCCGAACCAAATGCAATGCTTAACATGATAATGCAAGATTTACACCATGAAAACTTCTGATATTTTGCAAACTACTAAAAGACCCGAAATAGAACATTTTTGGTTTTTACAGCCTCGGGATTTGAGCCATGGTGAGTTCAATAACAGAGATTTAGTTCTGACAGAGGTAAAAATCACACTAATCTGATGAAAAATGCTAAAGAAATACAAAACGGCCATGGAAATTTATGAAATTAATCAGAGTTATGCAAGACACCTACATGAACAACTTTCATGTTTATGACTTCGGCATTTGATCAACAGAAACACAGATAAAAATATAACTATTTCTGCCTAAACTAACAGAACAGACAAATGTAGCAAAACAGGGGTCTGACAAGAAAAATCCAAAGCAGGGGTCAACACTGTTCTAAAAATTACAGGCTTTCAGATTCAAACAGAGGACATCTCGGACACCACTTTCACTTTTTACAGTTTCGGATTTGGAGCAACACACAAAGAGAAACCATAGCCCTAAGTCGATCCAAGATCTCAGAGGCCCAAATTAGGCTCTGACACGTGTCCCGAACTCTCGGATTTTTGTCAGACATAAAAAAAAATCAGAAAAATCTAAAAAAATCATATTAAAAACTAGACATTCTCCCGAGTTCAGAACATCTTTCGGATCGAAAATCAGATCTCCCATGAGGGATATCTCGATTTTACAAGTTGGCACATGATTTTCAAAACGTATCCCGGATAACAAAACCCGACTTGCCATTTTGAATGTTTACCGCAGTAAACAAACTCAAATGGCTCCGAATTTTTGGCAAAATTTTAGGGACACCTAAGGGCGCATGCAGTGATTTTTTTGGGATTTTTAATAAAAAACAAATGCATGAAATGACGTGTGGACTGACTGACAAAAACAGAGACCTACTGAAAATAAGCAGAATTGAAATAAATGCTAAATTAATCCTAATTAATTCATGAAATGTACTAAATGAATGAAATAAAATGCAAATTAAACCTAGCTAACTATATGAATGTTAAAAATCATCAAGGAAGCATAACAAAACATTTTTATATATGTCGTTTTATGAGAATAGCTCAATCCATCCCTCGGATGAGCTCTTTCTTCAAACGACTCCCGATTCGGATTATAGAATCACATCAAGGGGAAAAGAAGTGCACCTTGTTTCGTTACGCAGTGTAGGAGCTCTTGAAAGGAGCAGCTATCACGAGCTTCCTTCGTCCTTCGCTCCGAGCTTCGGATGGTCCACCAAAATCGAGCTCTGTTGGAATCGGATTGGCCACTGCACGAGCTTTACTCCACCTTCTCCAATGAGCCAAAGGGGGCACGATTTCCAAGGTTCAAAATCAGATGTTAGGAAGGCTAGGTTGGATTTTCCAAGTTCACAAGAGCTAAAAAAATGATCTCCTCAGGCTGGGCGTGAACCCTTGTTTTTATAAATTTTCTGAAAAATTTTTGAAATTCAAACAGGCTCAATCTGAGCCCTCCATGTGGCGCCATCTCAGGGGGTGCCATCTGAGGGGTTTGAAATTCGAATTTGTCTTCTGCAGGGAGCCCTCAGGTGGCGCCACCTCAAAAGGCTATTTTGATTTTTTGAGAAAAATAAAAAATGGAAATTTTGTGGGTGAGACACCTCAGCAGGGGGAATTTGGAATTTTTCAAAAGTTTGCTTGATTCTCTCTGTAGGGAACTCCCAGAAGGCGCCACCTCAGGGGGTGCTCTCTTGGAATTTGAAATTCAAACTCACCTTTTGTAGGGAGTCCTCAGGTGGCGCCACTTCATGATGGGCTACCTTTATTAAAAATAAAATAAAAAATAAAAATGGAGCCAAGTGGAGTCCTGGAATGGTGCCACCTCAAAAGGTGTTTGACACATGTCAGAAGGTCAGAGCAGTGGGCTCAGAAGTCGCCACCTCAGAGGAATTTGAATTCTACCTTTTCTGGAGAAAGGAGATCTGGACATGTGGCGGACAAGTGTCAGCTGTCTGGAGAGGCTTTCTCAAATGGCGCCACCTCAAGGGGAAGTTTGAAATTCAAATGGAGGTTGGCCCTGGAGGAATGGAGGGTGGACATGTGGCGCCACCTCAGGGTGGCTCCTACAATGCCATGTGGCAAGAGGGAGGAAAAAGAGGGAAAGGACATGTGGCGCCATCTCAGGCCATCTGGAAAAATCAGAGCTCAGGATTTTCGCCACCTAGTGCCTTGTTTGAATTTTGAATGGTTTGCTTTTTCTGAAGAAGGCCAGGAGTGACATGTGTCTCCTACTTTTCTGAAAGAAGTCGGGAGAAAACATGTGTCCTCTACTTTTTCTGAAAGAAGCAGAGAATGACACGTGGCAGAGAGAAGAGAAGGTGGGTCAGGCCATGTGGCGCCATCTCAGACAACCTGGAAAAGGTAGAAGTTCAGGATTTGCGCCACCTATGAGGAGATTTGAATGTTTAAATTCTAGTTTTCTGAAGAAAGCAGAAAACGACACATGGCATTTGCTTTTTCTGAGGAAATGGGAGCTTGCCACGTGTCCTCTGCAGGAGACACTCCAGATGGCGCCACCTCAGAGGGAGACAAGCCTACCTTTTCTGTAGGAATTTAGGAGTGACACATGTCTCCTACTTTTCTAAGAAAAGTAGGAAGAGACATGTGTCAGGCTACTTTTCTAGAAGGAAAGAGGGGTTGACACGTGTCCCCTGCAGGAGACACACTTCAAGTGGCGCCACCTCAGAGGAGACAAACTCCACTTTTTCTAGACAGGACAACCTATGACACTTGGCATCTCTTGGTAGTCATGGAATGACACATGGCGCAGGATGGATAGGGTGACACATGGCAGATAAAATGGGATGACATGTGGCGGCTTCTTAAGGTAGCCCCACACTGATACTTGGCATGGAAATGGGAGGATAGAGAAAAGACAAGTGGCACCAATCCAGGGGACAAGGCTCCTATATTTTTGGGTTTTTTCAAAATTCAAATTTTTCAAAAGGAAAGCTTGTGTGACACCACCTCGGTGTGGGTCCCACATTGCTTCTTTATTGAAATAAGGATAAAACAACAAAACCTCTTTTTGGAATTTTTATAAAATCTGGACTAATTGGTAAAACAGGAAATTTTGGAAAGAGTTGACCCCTGTAGGGCAATTTTGTAAAAGGAGGATATTTGAAATTGTAAAAAGGGGCAAAATCTGAGGTGAAGTGGCTGAAATCCATATTGAAAACTATCCAGATCGTTTTCCTGAGAAAATATTTTGAAATTTAGAGTCCTGGGGGTAAAATGGGAAGAATTGATAATTTTGAAGACCCAGGGTTTTGAAATCAATTTTGAGAATAGTTGAAATTCTAATCTGGATTGAAAATTTTAAAATCAAGAGTTCTGGACCTCGAAATGACATGCTTTGCAGTGCAGTGATTTGAAATGCTCATGCAATGATATGCAATGTCATGTCTTATGAAATGCAATCTTGAATCAAGACTTGGAGCTGTCTGTCTCCTGTCAGGAATAAATTTTTGAACATCTGAGTTAAAATTAGAGAAATTTTGAGAGTTTCATATGAAATTTAGACTTTTGCAAGGTGCGGGCTCAGAAAATGACCATTTTGCCCTCCAGCGATTTCAGAGGCTGGATGTTGGTGTTTGGTGGAAATGCTGGAGGTGAGTGAAAATTTGGAGTGTTTACAGATGCCCCTCTTTGCTACTAAGCCGGCTCATGGCCGAGCTTAGTGGCAAAGAAAACACACCAAATTTGGGCTATACGAAAAAAATGCCCCAGTTAGCAGGATCTGACTGGGTGTGAAGAAATTAGCCCGAGGAGGATGGTAGATATGAAGCGAAGAATGGAGAGAAAAGATTCACTCTATGAGAGTGAAGTTCAGGTTTATGCCCTTAACCTGGATGGGACAGAAATACCTCGCATGGAACGAAGCTCAGGTTTGACCCTTAACATGATGGGACAGAAATACCTCGCATGGAACGAAGCTCAGGTTTTGACCCTTGACCTGATTGGGGAATGGAATATCTCATCGAAATGAGACTCAGGTTTGTACCCTTAACCTGATCTGGCGGAAAATGAAATACCTCTTTGGATGAGGCTCAGGTTTGTACCCTTATCCTGATCGGGCGGAAAATGAAATACCTCTTTGAATGAGGCTCAGATTTGTACCCTTATCCTGATCGGGCAGAAAATGAAATACCTCTTTGATTGAGGCTCAGGTTTATACCCTTATCCTGATCGGGCGGACAATGGAATACCTCTTTGATTGAGGCTCAGGTTTGTACCCTTATCCTGATCGGGCGGAAAATGAAATACCTCTTTGCTTGAGGCTCAGGTTTGTACCCTTATCCTGATCGGGCGGAAAATGAAATGGAATCCTCGAAGGAAGAGACCACGATGGAACCTTCGGATTTTGCACAGTAAATCCGACAGGTGTTTTGCAAAAGGAAGGAAAATGGGGTCCCTAAAGTTTGAAAAGGGATTGGTTTTGGGCATCTCATTGCTGAGACTAAAATCAGCTTTTGAAATTGCCTTTTGCGAGAAAATGATTGGTGGTTCGACCTCGAACCGAAATGGGACTGTCTATGGTGGGACAGTGGGGACACAGGGAAGTGTGCAATCTGAGAGTTCATGCTCTCAAAGAAGGGAAGGAATCAAGTCCTTAAGAGGGATTTAAAATTGGTGTCTGGATGTACTGAAAACGGACATCAAGCTCTCACTTCATGTCAGGATAGCTAGAAAATATTGTCAAAATGTTGGAAATTTTGCTGTTGATTCAAAATATTTGAAAATGTTGCACATTTTTGCAAAGATATTCTTTCTTTTCTACCCAAAGCATTACCTCCAAATAAGGTTCACTTCGTAGAATCAAGATTTAGCATCCAAATTGCTTGCGATTGACCTTCTTCAAGGAGGTTATCAATTTCCTTGATATGAACAAGAAAGAGAATTTGATATTATGAAAGCAGTTGATGAAAGAATATTGATAATAGAATTTCACAAGATTAAGGAGGATTCTTGATAGATCTGGCAGTTTGATATCCTGAGAGCTTCTCTCATGATAGTCTTTCTGCACTCTTTTGGCTCTCTGTGAGTTTTTTTGGCTATATTCTCCTTCATTTTGGAGATGCTCTTACTTTTTCTCTCTTTCTTTTTCCTCTCTTTCTCCCTTTTGGGAAGGGTACGTCACAAACTCCTTCAACTTGGAGATGTTTCGATCCTTCTTGGATGATGGGTTCGGAGATCTTTGGGTGATAGCTGAAATTAAATATCTTTTAGGGATTGTCGAGAGGTTCATTGCATCTGCCTTCATCTCGACAGTGCTTTGGACTTTCCCTGGAAGGATCCGTCACAAACTCCGTCAACTTGGAGATGTTTCGAATCTTCTTTGGCCCCGGGGGTCTACTCGCCTAATTCGCCTTCATCTTGACGACAGGTGAGAGATCCCTTTTGCTGATATTTAATTGCAGCTTAGGTGATTTTGAGGAAACGGGGCTTGGGTAAATGCTCTCTTTTCTAGCGCTCAGAATATTTCCACTGCCTTGTCTTTACAAGAATAATCCTTAAAGTTGTGCCATAACTGCGATCAATATCAATCACCTACGATTTTCAATAACATTGAATCTTCTTTTCTGGCCATATTGAGGATTTATCCTTCATCCTTTTGGTTGGCCAATAGAAAGGATTTGAGTTTTGAATCTCTTTTCGCAAAAGCTTCACTCTTTTGGAAGTGATGCTGAAGGTAAACTGAGATAGAGATTTGTGCAATAAATATTCTGAAATCAACAAATAATTTGATTGACAATTTGACAAAATTTTCTTGAAATCCTTGGTGAAAATGAGTATTTGAAATCCGGCTCAACACATCCGTGACGAAAATTCTCCTCTCTTTTTCCCCAAAAAGAGAGAATCAGGCTTAGCCCTTACCTGAATGGGAAATGGGAAATACTTTTCTCTTCCCTGAAGAAGAGGTGTTTGCAAAACGAACTTTCGAAGAGAAATTGAGCTTTCGTCAAAGCTCCCTAATATTAGGCTTCTCTTGTGGAAAGGGGGCCGATAATAGTGAGGTCTGAAAATTGGGTCATGAAAAGAACAAGTCCATCACACTCTCCCTGCAAAGAGGGTCTTTCATGACGAAAAATGGCCTAGTATGAAATTGGGGGGTCACAAGAAAAGCGAGTCTCCGTCGAGCCTCTCCCTTAAAAAGGGTTTCTTGTGTGAAGTTGGAAATTGTTTTGCAAACGGTTCACAAAGACGCGAGTCCCTTCAAACTCTCCCTGACAAGGGGCTAAGTGAACAAATTGGATAGCATGCGAAAGAACGAGCTCCCTCGACTCTCCCTAAAAGGGTCTTTCGCAAGAGGAAATGATTGAAATTGGATATTGAGATTGATTGACCCGAAGGTCGAAATTAGAAATTGAAAATTGGTTGCTGAAAATTGAATGACCCGAAGGTCGAAATGGGATGACCTGATGGTCGAAATTGAGAATTGATTTGACCAAAAAGGTCGAAATTGAGAATTGGTTGACCGAAAGGTCGAAATTGAGAATTGGTTAACCGAAAGGTCGAAATTGTGTGACCCAAAGGTCGAAATTGAGAATTGATTTGACCAGAGGTCGAAATTTGGAAATTGATTGACCCGAAGGTCGAAAATTGGAAATTGGTTGACCCGCAGGTCGAGAATTGGAAATTGATTGACCCGAAGGTCGAGAATTGGAAATTGGTAATTGAAATTGAGAATTGGAAATCGGGTGACCCAGAGGTCGAAATTGGAGAATTGTCTGGTTTTAAGATTTAGATTGGAATTTGGAGGACAAAATATCAAATTCGAGCAATTGACAGACCCTGATGATTGAAATGACTTGGATTAATCAAAGGAGAATGATGAGTTCGAGTCAGAGCTCGAATAAGATACAGAGATCACGAGTCGGAACCCGGATCAACAAAAGAAAATGAAGAGCTCGCATCTGAGCTCAAATGAATAGAGATCACGAGTCGGAACCCGAATCAACAGAGAAAAATGAAGAGCTCGAATCTGAGCTCGAATGAAGATAAAGAGATCACGAGTCGGAACTCGGATCAATAAAGAAAAATGAAGAGCTCGAATCTGAGCTCGAATGAAGATAGAGTCGGAACTCGGATCAATAAAGAAAACGAAGAGCTTGAGTCAAGGCTCGAGTAGGATAATGAGATCACGAGTCGGAACCCAGATCAACAAAGGAAAATGAAGAATTCGAGTCAAGGCTCGAATAAGGTAGAGAGATCACGAGTCGGAACCCGGATCAACAAAGGAAAATGAGGAGTTCGAGTCGAGGCTCGAATAAAGTAGAGAGATCACGAGTCGGAACCCGGATCAACAAAGGAAAATGAAGAGTTCGAGTCAAGGCTCGAGTAAAGTAGAGAGATCACGAGTCGGAACCCGGATCAACAAAGGAAAATGAAGAATTCGAGTCAAGGCTCGAATAAGGTAGAGAGATCACGAGTCGGAACCCGGATCAACAAAGGAAAATGAAGAATTTGAGTCAAGGCTCGAATAAGGTAGAGAGATCACGAGTCGGAACCCGGATCAACAAAGGAAAATGAGGAGTTCGAGTCAAGGCTCGAGTAAAGTAGAGAGATCACGAGTCGGAACCCGGATCAACAAAGGAAAATGATTTGAAAATAAAACCCGAGTCGGAACTCGGTTTTCTGAAAAATTGGAATTTTGAAAATGTGCCAGTTTGAGTACTGGATTTTGGAATAATACCAGTACGAGCGCTGGGTTTTGGTTCAGTATTGGTAATGACCTTTGGATCATTAGGAATTGTGATGGGACGGTTTGTTGAAACCCTAATACTGACCAGATTGTTGTTAATGCAGTTGAATGCCAATGAGCATGAATTGATGCATATGAATGCACCTGTGCATGAAATAAGGAATTTGTTTATCCTGCCTGCATATAGAATAAAATTTTAAAATGCCCCAGTGTAACTGGGGAAGAAAGTTGGATCATTATTTGAAAGAAACAGGAAGGATTACAAGAGAAGAATAAATGTTTCAAGTATAAAACTTTTTCAAGTGTCGAGCATTAATAGGATCTGGCAATTCTACTCCATCGGCATTGATGAGCCGATATGAGTTGCGGGGTAATGCTTCTTTGACAACATAGGGACCTTCCCAATTTGGCGACCATTTGCCGCCAGGACGATGCTTGAGATAAGCTGTGGATCGAAGTACTAAATCATTGACTTTGAATCTTCTTTCGATGATAGACTTCGCATATTGCCTGGCTATTCTCTGGCGATAGGATTGAGCATGCTCTACTGCTTTTAGCCTTCTTTCGTCGAGTAAGTCTAGCTGCACTAGTCGCTGCTGCTGGTATTGATCAAGAGGTAATTGCAAAAGTGAAGCAAATTTCAAAGCGGGCTTCTAAACATGTAGCGGCAATACTACTTCTGTTCCATAGACCAGTTCTGATGGAGTAGCATTCGTTGGAGTTCGAATGGTGGTCCGATAGGCCCATAGTGCGTCATGAATTTTCTCATGCCAGTCACGGCCTGTTTCCACAGTTCGCTCCAAGATACGAATTAAAATCTTGTTGGTGGCCTCTGCCTGACCGTTCCCTTGAGGATAATATGGAGCGAAAAAATGGTGATAGATCTTGAATTTTGAGCAGAATGTCTTCATCTTTTCATTCTTGAAATGACTGCCATTGTCTGACACAATGTCATGTGGGATGCCGAAACGGCAAAGGATGTTCTTGTGAATAAAAGAGACCACGTGTCGGCCTTCTACTGTGCGGAGACTGATAGCTTCTACCCACTTGGTGAAATATTCTGTTGCGGCAAGAAAGTATTTGTGGTCATTTGAAGCTGAAGGAGTGATGGGACCTACGACATCAAAGGCTCACATGGAGAACGGCCATGGAGAAACAACAGACTGTAAATAAGTTGCTGGAGCATGGATAGAAGGTGCATGTATTTGACATTGCACACACTTCTTCACATAATGATAACAATCTTGTTGCATAGTTTTCCAGTAGTAACCTGCTCTGATGATTTGCTTGACAAGGGTTTGGTAGCCAGCGTGACCACCACAGATGCCTTCGTGTGCTTCTCGCACGACTTCTTTGGCTTCGTCTTCGTCTAAACATCTGGAATACTCTGAACTGAATCCACGACGATAGAGGACATTGGCCAAGATGAAGTATCGAGTAGACATACGCTGGATTGCTCGTTGCTCTTTCTTTGAGAGTTCTGGAGGAAATTCACCGGTTTCTATGAAAGTTTTGATGTTGTAATACCAAGACTTCTTCTTTTGCTCAGCCTGGTTTACCTGTTCCGCTGGAATGAAAGCAGGTTGGTCAAGTCTGCCATTTTCAAAAGAGCGACAAGATTATCCATTTCTGAATGCCATAATGGAGCCTAAACTGGCTAGGCTATCGGCCACTTGATTGAAATCTCTCTTGATATGGAAGAGCTGGAACTCTTCGAACTTGCTGACGAGAGCTGAAACAATTTTCTGATAGGGGAATAGCTTCTGATCTTTGACCTGCCATTCGGCTCGAACTTGATTAACAACGAGTAATGAGTCGCCATAGGCATGTACTCTCTTGACATTAAAGTCTAATAGAATCCTTAGACCTTGAATCAGGGCTTCATATTCAGCCATATTGTGAGTGCATTGAAAGTCGAGCTTGAGAGAAAATGGAATCATTTCTTTCTCAGGAGTGATTAATAAAATTCTGATGCCTATTCCGGCCATGTTCTTAGAACCATCAAAAAATAAATTCCAGACTGGAAATTGCTGGATATTGCAAATTTGCTCATCAGGGAAGTCATCTTCGGCTTTCACTTCTTCGGCCAGAGGAAAATCCGCCAATTGATCTGCAATTGCTTGGCCTTTGATTGATTGCTGCGAGACATATTCTAAGTCATACTGCATTAGTAAGACTTGCCATTTTGCTACTCGTCCGCTGAGGAAAGGTTGCTCTAAGATATACTTGAGAGGATTGAGTTTAGACAAAATTTTGACTTCTGATGCTAAAAGGTAGTGTCTTAGCTTCTGACACATCCATACCAGAGCTAGGCAGGTCTTCTCTATTTGAGAGTATCTCTTTTCATAATCTATGAAAGTCTTGCTCACGTAATAAATGGCGTGTTCTATCAGGCTGCCTTCTTTGTATTGCGCCAAGAATCCACCGCATACGACTTGATTAACTGAGATGTATAGCAAAAGAGGTTTTCCCAATTCTGGTGGCTTCAGGATGGGAGGATTAAGAAGATACTTCTTGATTTGATCGAACGATTGCTGGCACTCTGGTCCCCATTCGAACTTCACTCATTTTCTGAGCAAGTGGTTGAAAGGTTCGCATCTCATTGCCAAATTGGAAATAAATCGCCGGATTGATTGCATACGTCCTTGGAGGCTACGCAGCTCTTTGAGATTCTTCGGGGGTGGCATATCAATGATAGCCTTTGCTTTGGCTGGGTCAACTTCAATTCCCTTTTTGCTTACCAGAAAACCCAACAGTTTGCCTGATTCGACTCTAAAGACACACTTTTTGCGGGTTAAGCCTTAACTTGTAAAGAATGAGTCTCTTGAAGACTTGATTAAGAGCTTCGAGGTGATCTTCTTCCTTTTTAGATTTCACGAGAATATCATCAACATACGCATCCATGATTTTGCGCATCTGATCGTGAAAGATGACAGTCATTGCCCGTTGATACGTTGCTCCGGCATTCTTGAGCCCAAAAGGCATAACTGTATAGCAGAAAGTGCCCCAAGGCCTAGTAAAAGAAGTTTTTGATTGGTCTTGGGCGGCCAACTTAATCTGATTGTAGCCGGAATATCCGTCCATGAAGGAGAACATGGCATGTCCTGCCGTGCTATCGACTAGAAGATCGATGCTTGGAAGTGGATAGTCATCCTTCGGAGTTGCCTTGTTTAGGTCTCTGAAGTCTATGCAGATCCTTACTTTGCCACTTTTCTTTGGGACGACGACGATATTGGCTAACCAATCTGGGTAGTCAATAGCTCGAATAAATCCTGCTTTGAGCAGATCTTCAAGTTCTTCTTTGACTTGTTGTTCTATTCTGGGATCCATTTTTCTCAGCTTCTGCTTGACTGGCTTAGCATCCGGCTTTAAGACAAGACGGTGTTCGACTAATTTGGGGTCTAAGCCCGGCATGTCTTCATATGTCCATGCGAACACTTCTTCATGCCGCTTGAGAAAATCTGTAAGCCTTTTCTTTTCTTCCGGACTCAGACTGGTTCCGATCTGGAGAATTTTTGGATCTTCCTCTGAACCGATATTGACACCTTCAGTTGGATCTTGTACTAGAGGAGATGGTTCGTCCTGCTTCTGAACTGCGGCGAACTCCGGTAATTCCTGAAGAGACTGATCATATTCTGCACACTCATCAGACTGCTTTGCACTCTTATCATTTCCGGTGCTTGCTTTGATTCTGTGAATTGCTGTCGACTTCTGAAAGACCTTGAGATTGAGAACGAGCTTCTTGATTGTCCGAGAAGTCATTCTGAAATTTTGGAGAAGAAATCTGGTTCAGATAAATCGGCCTATAGTAAGACAAGCAATCATTTGAAGAGAACCATGCATAAAATGGCATTGAATTTATAAAATGATGAGACAGACAAAAAGGGAGTAGATGGCATCCGGATAGACAAAGAAACTTGGAATTTTATTGATTGAATTGATCAATGACATTGGTAAAATGAGACATTTATTTGGAAAAGAATAGAAAACAAATGGTCTTCATTGTGCCCATTTGACAAAAACAGTCTTCCTTGATGAGCTTCCTCCGGAGAACCCCAATCCTGCCTTGTGGGGACGATGTTTCTGGATCATTGGCTCGATGCGGCCATCTTCATTCTTGCCGAGTCCCTTGAAGGGTTGATAGCCATGCTTCAGGAGTAAATCAAATCCCTTTCTTGACTTCATGAATTGAGGAAACAAGGGATGATCCTTAATGGTGTTGTAATCGATTCGACCTCCAACCTTGAAGAATTGAGGACCTTTCCATCGTGTCGTGGCTACTGTGTGCAGAGATGGCTCTGATGGTGCCTGAAGTATTTCTCGATTCTCCCCGAGATTGATCTCTTCACTTTCCCTGATGCTGGGAATATCTGCATTGAATGATGGCCGAGGAATCATGGGCTGCGGGAGCCTTTCTTCTGGGTCTTCTCCCAGTATTGTGGTAATCATTCCACCTTGGGACCACTTTACACATTGATGGAGGGTAGAAGGCACTGCATTAGCGTTGTGAATCCATGTCCTTCCGAGCAGCAAGTTGTAGGTTGGTGGTACATTAACCACATGGAAAAGGACGGAGTGCACCGAATAGTTGATGAACACCTCCAGGAATATCTTGTCCTTGGCTGTTTGACCATGATTGTCAAACCCATAGATAGTGATGGGATCTGGAATATATTCTTCATCCTTGATCCCTAATGCCTTTGCGGTCATTTCAGGACATATGTTGAGGCTACTGCCTCCATCGACCAGCACATGGGGAACCGTCATTCCTCTGACTCGAACGACAATGTACAAGGCATTATTATGAAAGAAATGAGGCTTTGGAAGGTCCTCATCTGAGAAGGTAATTGGTGCATTGGTCATGGCAGAGTTCACAATCTGTGCCATGTCTTCAGGAGTGGTACTGGGCTTAACTTTGATTTTCCTGAGTAAATCCTCCAGTACTTGCTGGTGCTTGCTGGAATTCTTGGCCAAGTCAAAGATGGAGACATTGGATAGAGCGGTCAGAGGCTTCTGACTTGAATTCTCCAGCCTGGGTCTAACGATTTGCTTGAAGAAGTCAAGAGTTCTTTTTTATTTGGGAACTGACTTCAAAGGTGCTTCCGCAACTTTCATTTTACCGAATGCTGAAATTAAGTCCATCTTCTTAGAATTTGGAGCTGCTTGTCGTAGCACCGTCACCTGATGCTGAACTTGAAGATCTTGCGCAGAACATGGCTTGATATGTTCATGCGGCAGAAATGGTTGTGCAGACACTACCGCTGTGGTGTGCGAGGGGAAGGAGTGGTTGAGAATGTCCATTTTCTCTTCTTCTTCTCCTTCTACCAATAGATTCTTTTCAATGAGATCTTGCACGATGTTTTTGAGAACAAAGCAGTTCTCGGTGTTGTGTCCCACTGTCTTGTGGAACTTGCAGAACTGATCTTTCCATTTCCCCATGGGCACAGGGGGATCGGCCAATCTGGGCAATTTGACCATCTCTTTTGATAGCATGTACTCGAGCACGTCCTCGAGTGATTGGTCAAGAGGAGTAAACTTTCTGTCATAGCTCCATCCTTCATGTTTAGCTTTCTCGCGCAGCTTCGGTCCTTGATCCTGCTGCGGAGGCTTGCTGTACTGAGGAGCAGGCTTTGCTTTCTGATCCTTGTTGTTCGAACTGCTTGTGCTGTAACAGTAATCTTTCTTCTGCCCTTTGTGCTGATTTCGGCCTTTGTTGTTGTTGCTGGCAGAATAAGTGAAGTGAGCTTTCTTCTGCTCACCATGGGAGTTGTTCTTGGAAAAGGTGAAGCCTTCATAGACTCCATTTTCCACACTTAGCTCGAGCCATTCAGCTCGTTCAGTCAACTCAATGAAGGTCCTGGACGGCGCTGTGGAGATTAATCATCTTAACAGCTGCGAGAAATTGTTGAGGATTAAGGACAATGCATGCCTTTCCGAGATAGGATCTCTCATCTTATTACAGGCTGATCTCCACCTGTGAATGAAGTCCCGTGCTTTTTCATTCTCATTCTGCCTTAAATTGCAGAGATGACTTAATGTAGGCAGCGCTTCTGTGTTGAACAAGAAGCGTTCAATAAAGAGATTTACAACTTTATCGAACTCCTTGAGCTCGATGGGGTTGATATGCTCAGCATACCACTTGGCGGCAACTCCTTCCAAGCTGCGGGGGAAGCATAGAAACAATGCTCGGTTATCCCTTCTAAACCGAGAGCATTCAGCAAAGAAAGTGGCGAGATGAGCTTTTGGGTCGCCAGAACCATCGAATTTGATGAATTTACGGGGGAGATTCTCCAGATCATCATCCCCTTCTAAGCCGTCATAGAAGTCCTCACTGGTGAAGACTTTCTTGCCCTTGTCGCGGGCTTGCAGATCCTTGACAACTCGGGCCATTTTCTTGAATTGCGCTTGCAAAGGCTCTTCTTTATCTCTGCTCTTTGATCTGCGGCTTTTACTTTGGCCACGCTTTTGAAATGCCGGAGGCACCTCATATTCTTCATCGGTATCATCTTCGTCTGAAGTATCTTGAACATTCTCCTCAGAGGACTTGGTTGACCTCTTGGCCACACGATCTCTAATTCTCTGACTGAATGGATTTTTGTCTGAGCTGGTGCCAGCCTGCTCACTCATCATCCTCTTCATCATCTTCTGAAACATTGCGTACATCTGAGGGTCGATACCATCATCTTCTGGCTGCTCTTGGTCTTTGTCTGACCTTGGCGAATTCATCTCTCCTTCTGATGTTGATGAGTAACTGATACGCTGAATTGGTGCGGTCTTCTTCCCTGACCTTGTCTGAACCATCAAATGTTGCGAAGGCTCTCTGCAGGATAAGGTCTTGATTAGACTCTGAGAAAATTTTTGGATTGGGAAGAAAATTATATGGTGGACAATTGGAAAAATATCCCATTACTAGGGATGGAGTTACCGCTGAAATTACGACAATTGTGTTGTCATTCTTTGTAAGAGAAATAATAACAGAAAATGTGCCTTATTACCTAGGCGAGGTCGTCAACCACTAGTAAAACACCATTTTTGAAGGAAAGAGATATCTTTTGGAAAAACAATCCGCAAACAGATTTAGAATAAGGAGAAGGCAAGTGGGTAAACAGTTTCCGCCACAATAATCAAGGTATGCACGAGGAAAATGCGGTCAAGAATTTCGAAAATCCAATGAGAGAAAACATATGATTTTGGAAAATCGCAGGCAGGATAAAAATGCAGCTGGAAATTCGAGATCCAGTAGAACGGGAGAATGGAAAATCACCTGGAGTTTTGAAAGAAATTGAATATTTGGGAAAAACCATCCAGGGTTTTAGAAAATAAAGGAAAAGATGAGAATATGGATATTTGGAAAGATATTTTTGAAAAAAATATGAGAAATAAAAGTAGCATACAAACTCACATCCTGCATAAACATTTATGCACATTCAGCACTCCCTAAAAGGCTGACTCTAGACGCATCAATTTGAAAACAGCTGTAGGGCCTTAATCCTAACTCTAAGTTCAGATCATCTTTGTCCAATCCAGTTATGCCGATATACCCGAATCGAAATCCGAGGTACGTGGCATAGAATTTCAACTCCGGTTCTAAGGTAAGGTTTTCCAACATCCTTGAGCGCGTACCGATATACTTCGGACTGTGGCCCGCGGTACGTGGTAGGGGGGTGTTAACCCAAATAGGTGGCCCAGTTGTGAGGCTCTGTCCCGAACTATGGTTCTGGAAGAGAGCCCAGCAACGTGAAGACCGGGTAATGATAGGTAAGGGAGTTTTGAAAAAATGATCACATGCAAGAAATAGAGGGCTCTAAATCCTAGAAAGATAGCTTTTGAAAACTTTGAATAAGCATACATTGTTTGCATTTAGATCCTAAATTGAGAAGAGTTGTATTTAGACCTAAGTCTATGTGAGCATGAAAATATCTCCTCAATATGGTCCTACCAAACCATGCCTAAGCTATATGCATTCAATGTCAGCTGGGTCAGAATCTAGGCTCCTAGGCTCACATGATATTGAAAGTAAAAGAGCTGACATTTTATGAACATAATTTTGATAATTGAACTAAGTCAAGCATGATTTAGGTCAGACAAGGACAGGTCCCATCACGGTCGCCAAACCTGTTCTCGTCGCGAAATTTTTCCCCGTCTTCCCTTCCTTGCGAAAGAGAGAGAAAAGGAAACGCTTTCGCGCTTCAAACTTTGACCGGATTTTGGAAATTGTTTTGAAATACTCGCCTCCGTTTTGAAAATTTGCGGGAAAATTCATGGGATGGGGCTCGACCTGTCGGTACGAGGTTCGACCGTTCCTGCCGCCTTTAACAGGGGTAATCGAACCAAGGACCAAAATTATGCTTGACTTAGCGAAATTATCAAAGTTATGTTCTATCCTAAATGCACAGAGAATTCAGGCATGTGCTATGAGATTTTGGAAAATGCAGCTTGGGAAAACATGATGTATGCTTGGAAAATATTTGGAGTTGAAAAGATTTTCTCAGGAAAAAGCTGAAAGTCAATTTCTCAGGAAACTCAGATGAAAAAGATTTGAAATCTCAAGAAAGTTCATAAAGACTTGGGAAAATTATGAATGGTTGAAAATCCTGGGAAAATGGAAGTGATTCTTGAGAAAAGATGAACTTTCTGAAAAGGGAAACACTTCTTAGGAAAACTTGGACTTTGAGAGTTTTCTTAGGAAAATGATGGAAGATTTATAGAAAAGCTCATTGGAGAAGGAAATTCAAAACTTGGGGAATCGAAATCCTGGGAATTTTACCTTTTGAAATACTTGGAAATCGATTTTGGATTTTGGAGAAAGATTGGAAAACTCTTTTGAATCTCTTAAGAAAATATCATTTTCCAGGGAAAACTGTGGAAAACTTGTCTTTGGAAAACCGATTTTAAGAAATCCTTAGAGTTTCTTGAGAAACCGATTTTCAGGGAAAACTATGAAAACTTGACTTTGGGAAAATCAACTTAAGAGTTTCTTGAGAAATCGAGTTTTTTGAGAATGAAATTTTCTTGAGAAAATGATTTCATGATGCAAATGACATGAGTGAATGAATGCCCTTTGAAAAGATTTTCTGAGGAATTGGTTGGAAAATGTGCATTAAGTCCAAATAAATCCTTCACATATTCTGACTGTGGCCATGAATATGTTCAGAACTTAGTTGATTTGATGCACATGATTTTGAAAACTTTGGAAATATGATGTGCATTTTAAGATAACCTAAGAGTGTAGGCTCAATGTGACTAGTAGAAAGATGATGGATCTGGGTCTCGTCCATATTCCGACTAGGGCCGTAAATATGGATCCCACCGAGTCCATCAACTCCCTAAGAGTTGGTGCACGTGCCATTCGTGAACATCCATAGTGCTTTTGAAATAAAATGCATGAATCATAGAAACAGGATATTGCATAAATTCAAACTATATGATATGCATCCTAGTCTAAGCAGGAAATTAAATCTCTTATTCCAAAATTTGCATTATTACATCACTAAATAAAGGAAATAAAAGAAATTTGCAGACTTCAGCACCTTCTTTGGAATATCCCTGCCAAGCTTGAAATAAAGTTAGCTCAAATATGTGGGTTTTTCCAAGATTTTCCAAATAATATTATGAAATTATTGGATTTAATTGGATATAAACCCTATTCTCATGCTTTCTTGATATTTGAAATGATGTAAATGCAGGGAATTCAGTGGAAAACAGTTTGAAATTCGGAATTGGGGTCAAAATGACCAAAATACCCCTAAAATTAAAGTTACACCTTTAAAATCAGGGTTTTTTTTGAAGGAAAACTTACTAAAATTGGGATTTCGAAATTCAAATTGAATCCAATGATGATGAAATGCAGTAAGGGACATGATGACATGCTGCTAAACACATGAGGACTGTAAAATCAGAATTTGATATTTTGCAATTTATCCAAAATAACGATTTTCGCTTGGATCCGGGTCCTGCGGGACCCTGTTTTGGTATTATGGATGATCTGAACCTCAAATGGATTCCAAATTGCACCAAATTCGGTATGAAGCATCTAAACACTCTGATAAACAACCTAGAATGCTAAAAATCACGAAATGATATGATTTAAATGCTAAAATTCAAGGAAAATCCAAAAAATGGCGGATTTTGCCTATGGATCCGAACCAAATGCAATGCTTAACATGATAATGCAAGATTTACACCATGAAAACTTCTGATATTTTGCAAACTACTAAAAGACCCGAAATAGAACATTTTTGGTTTTTACAGCCTCGGGATTTGAGCCATGGTGAGTTCAATAACAGAGATTTAGTTCTGACAGAGGTAAAAATCACACTAATCTGATGAAAAATGCTAAAGAAATACAAAACGGCCATGGAAATTTATGAAATTAATCAGAGTTATGCAAGACACCTACATGAACAACTTTCATGTTTATGACTTCGGCATTTGATCAACAGAAACACAGATAAAAATATAACTATTTCTGCCTAAACTAACAGAACAGACAAATGTAGCAAAACAGGGGTCTGACAAGAAAAATCCAAAGCAGGGGTCAACACTGTTCTAAAAATTACAGGCTTTCAGATTCAAACAGAGGACATCTCGGACACCACTTTCACTTTTTACAGTTTCGGATTTGGAGCAACACACAAAGAGAAACCATAGCCCTAAGTCGATCCAAGATCTCAGAGGCCCAAATTAGGCTCTGACACGTGTCCCGAACTCTCGGATTTTTGTCAGACATAAAAAAAAATCAGAAAAATCTAAAAAAATCATATTAAAAACTAGACATTCTCCCGAGTTCAGAACATCTTTCGGATCGAAAATCAGATCTCCCATAAGGGATATCTCGATTTTACAAGTTGGCACATGATTTTCAAAACGTATCCCGGATAACAAAACCCGACTTGCCATTTTGAATGTTTACCGCAGTAAACAAACTCAAATGGCTCCGAATTTTTGGCAAAATTTTAGGGACACCTAAGGGCGCATGCAGTGATTTTTTTGGGATTTTTAATAAAAAACAAATGCATGAAATGACGTGTGGACTGACTGACAAAAACAGAGACCTACTGAAAATAAGCAGAATTGAAATAAATGCTAAATTAATCCTAATTAATTCATGAAATGTACTAAATGAATGAAATAAAATGCAAATTAAACCTAGCTAACTATATGAATGTTAAAAATCATCAAGGAAGCATAACAAAACATTTTTATATATGTCGTTTTATGAGAATAGCTCAATCCATCCCTCGGATGAGCTCTTTCTTCAAACGACTCCCGATTCGGATTATAGAATCACATCAAGGGGAAAAGAAGTGCACCTTGTTTCGTTACGCAGTGTAGGAGCTCTTGAAAGGAGCAGCTATCACGAGCTTCCTTCGTCCTTCGCTCCGAGCTTCGGATGGTCCACCAAAATCGAGCTCTGTTGGAATCGGATTGGCCACTGCACGAGCTTTACTCCACCTTCTCCAATGAGCCAAAGGGGGCACGATTTCCAAGGTTCAAAATCAGATGTTAGGAAGGCTAGGTTGGATTTTCCAAGTTCACAAGAGCTAAAAAAATGATCTCCTCAGGCTGGGCGTGAACCCTTGTTTTTATAAATTTTCTGAAAATTTTTTGAAATTCAAACAGGCTCAATCTGAGCCCTCCATGTGGCGCCATCTCAGGGGGTGCCATCTGAGGGGTTTGAAATTCGAATTTGTCTTCTGCAGGGAGCCCTCAGGTGGCGCCACCTCAAAAGGCTATTTTGATTTTTTGAGAAAAATAAAAAATGGAAATTTTGTGGGTGAGACACCTCAGCAGGGGGAATTTGGAATTTTTCAAAAGTTTGCTTGATTCTCTCTGTAGGGAACTCCCAGAAGGCGCCACCTCAGGGGGTGCTCTCTTGGAATTTGAAATTCAAACTCACCTTTTGTAGGGAGTCCTCAGGTGGCGCCACTTCATGATGGGCTACCTTTATTAAAAATAAAATAAAAAATAAAAATGGAGCCAAGTGGAGTCCTGGAATGGTGCCACCTCAAAAGGTGTTTGACACATGTCAGAAGGTCAGAGCAGTGGGCTCAGAAGTCGCCACCTCAGAGGAATTTGAATTCTACCTTTTCTGGAGAAAGGAGATCTGGACATGTGGCGGACAAGTGTCAGCTGTCTGGAGAGGCTTTCTCAAATGGCGCCACCTCAAGGGGAAGTTTGAAATTCAAATGGAGGTTGGCCCTGGAGGAATGGAGGGTGGACATGTGGCGCCACCTCAGGGTGGCTCCTACAATGCCATGTGGCAAGAGGGAGGAAAAGGAGGGAAAGGACATGTGGCGCCATCTCAGGCCATCTGGAAAAATCAGAGCTCAGGATTTTCGCCACCTAGTGCCTTGTTTGAATTTTGAATGGTTTGCTTTTTCTGACGAAGGCCAGGAGTGACATGTGTCTCCTACTTTTCTGAAAGAAGTCGGGAGAAAACATGTGTCCTCTACTTTTTCTGAAAGAAGCAGAGAATGACACGTGGCAGAGAGAAGAGAAGGTGGGTCAGGCCATGTGGCGCCATCTCAGACAACCTGGAAAAGGTAGAAGTTCAGGATTTGCGCCACCTATGAGGAGATTTGAATGTTTAAATTCTAGTTTTCTGAAGAAAGCAGAAAACGACACATGGCATTTGCTTTTTCTGAGGAAATGGGAGCTTGCCACGTGTCCTCTGCAGGAGACACTCCAGATGGCGCCACCTCAGAGGGAGACAAGCCTACCTTTTCTGTAGGAATTTAGGAGTGACACATGTCTCCTACTTTTCTAAGAAAAGTAGGAAGAGACATGTGTCAGGCTACTTTTCTAGAAGGAAAGAGGGGTTGACACGTGTCCCCTGCAGGAGACACACTTCAAGTGGCGCCACCTCAGAGGAGACAAACTCCACTTTTTCTAGACAGGACAACCTATGACACTTGGCATCTCTTGGTAGTCATGGAATGACACATGGCGCAGGATGGATAGGGTGACACATGGCAGATAAAATGGGATGACATGTGGCGGCTTCTTAAGGTAGCCCCACACTGATACTTGGCATGGAAATGGGAGGATAGAGAAAAGACAAGTGGCACCAATCCAGGGGACAAGGCTCCTATATTTTTGGGTTTTTTCAAAATTCAAATTTTTCAAAAGGAAAGCTTGTGTGACACCACCTCGGTGTGGGTCCCACATTGCTTCTTTATTGAAATAAGGATAAAACAACAAAACCTCTTTTTGGAATTTTTATAAAATCTGGACTAATTGGTAAAACAGGAAATTTTGGAAAGAGTTGACCCCTGTAGGGCAATTTTGTAAAAGGAGGATATTTGAAATTGTAAAAAGGGGCAAAATCTGAGGTGAAGTGGCTGAAATCCATATTGAAAACTATCCAGATCGTTTTCCTGAGAAAATATTTTGAAATTTAGAGTCCTGGGGGTAAAATGGGAAGAATTGATAATTTTGAAGACCCAGGGTTTTGAAATCAATTTTGAGAATAGTTGAAATTCTAATCTGGATTGAAAATTTTAAAATCAAGAGTTCTGGACCTCGAAATGACATGCTTTGCAGTGCAGTGATTTGAAATGCTCATGCAATGATATGCAATGTCATGTCTTATGAAATGCAATCTTGAATCAAGACTTGGAGCTGTCTGTCTCCTGTCAGGAATAAATTTTTGAACATCTGAGTTAAAATTAGAGAAATTTTGAGAGTTTCATATGAAATTTAGACTTTTGCAAGGTGCGGGCTCAGAAAATGACCATTTTGCCCTCCAGCGATTTCAGAGGCTGGATGTTGGTGTTTGGTGGAAATGCTGGAGGTGAGTGAAAATTTGGAGTGTTTACAGATGCCCCTCTTTGCTACTAAGCCGGCTCATGGCCGAGCTTAGTGGCAAAGAAAACACACCAAATTTGGGCTATACGAAAAAAATGCCCCAGTTAGCAGGATCTGACTGGGTGTGAAGAAATTAGCCCGAGGAGGATGGTAGATATGAAGCGAAGAATGGAGAGAAAAGATTCACTCTATGAGAGTGAAGTTCAGGTTTATGCCCTTAACCTGGATGGGACAGAAATACCTCGCATGGAACGAAGCTCAGGTTTGACCCTTAACATGATGGGACAGAAATACCTCGCATGGAACGAAGCTCAGGTTTTGACCCTTGACCTGATTGGGGAATGGAATATCTCATCGAAATGAGACTCAGGTTTGTACCCTTAACCTGATCTGGCGGAAAATGAAATACCTCTTTGGATGAGGCTCAGGTTTGTACCCTTATCCTGATCGGGCGGAAAATGAAATACCTCTTTGAATGAGGCTCAGATTTGTACCCTTATCCTGATCGGGCAGAAAATGAAATACCTCTTTGATTGAGGCTCAGGTTTATACCCTTATCCTGATCGGGCGGACAATGGAATACCTCTTTGATTGAGGCTCAGGTTTGTACCCTTATCCTGATCGGGCGGAAAATGAAATACCTCTTTGCTTGAGGCTCAGGTTTGTACCCTTATCCTGATCGGGCGGAAAATGAAATGGAATCCTCGAAGGAAGAGACCACGATGGAACCTTCGGATTTTGCACAGTAAATCCGACAGGTGTTTTGCAAAAGGAAGGAAAATGGGGTCCCTAAAGTTTGAAAAGGGATTGGTTTTGGGCATCTCATTGCTGAGACTAAAATCAGCTTTTGAAATTGCCTTTTGCGAGAAAATGATTGGTGGTTCGACCTCGAACCGAAATGGGACTGTCTATGGTGGGACAGTGGGGACACAGGGAAGTGTGCAATCTGAGAGTTCATGCTCTCAAAGAAGGGAAGGAATCAAGTCCTTAAGAGGGATTTAAAATTGGTGTCTGGATGTACTGAAAACGGACATCAAGCTCTCACTTCATGTCAGGATAGCTAGAAAATATTGTCAAAATGTTGGAAATTTTGCTGTTGATTCAAAATATTTGAAAATGTTGCACATTTTTGCAAAGATATTCTTTCTTTTCTACCCAAAGCATTACCTCCAAATAAGGTTCACTTCGTAGAATCAAGATTTAGCATCCAAATTGCTTGCGATTGACCTTCTTCAAGGAGGTTATCAATTTCCTTGATATGAACAAGAAAGAGAATTTGATATTATGAAAGCAGTTGATGAAAGAATATTGATAATAGAATTTCACAAGATTAAGGAGGATTCTTGATAGATCTGGCAGTTTGATATCCTGAGAGCTTCTCTCATGATAGTCTTTCTGCACTCTTTTGGCTCTCTGTGAGTTTTTTTGGCTATATTCTCCTTCATTTTGGAGATGCTCTTACTTTTTCTCTCTTTCTTTTTCCTCTCTTTCTCCCTTTTGGGAAGGGTACGTCACAAACTCCTTCAACTTGGAGATGTTTCGATCCTTCTTGGATGATGGGTTCGGAGATCTTTGGGTGATAGCTGAAATTAAATATCTTTTAGGGATTGTCGAGAGGTTCATTGCATCTGCCTTCATCTCGACAGTGCTTTGGACTTTCCCTGGAAGGATCCGTCACAAACTCCGTCAACTTGGAGATGTTTCGAATCTTCTTTGGCCCCGGGGGTCTACTCGCCTAATTCGCCTTCATCTTGACGACAGGTGAGAGATCCCTTTTGCTGATATTTAATTGCAGCTTAGGTGATTTTGAGGAAACGGGGCTTGGGTAAATGCTCTCTTTTCTAGCGCTCAGAATATTTCCACTGCCTTGTCTTTACAAGAATAATCCTTAAAGTTGTGCCATAACTGCGATCAATATCAATCACCTACGATTTTCAATAACATTGAATCTTCTTTTCTGGCCATATTGAGGATTTATCCTTCATCCTTTTGGTTGGCCAATAGAAAGGATTTGAGTTTTGAATCTCTTTTCGCAAAAGCTTCACTCTTTTGGAAGTGATGCTGAAGGTAAACTGAGATAGAGATTTGTGCAATAAATATTCTGAAATCAACAAATAATTTGATTGACAATTTGACAAAATTTTCTTGAAATCCTTGGTGAAAATGAGTATTTGAAATCCGGCTCAACACATCCGTGACGAAAATTCTCCTCTCTTTTTCCCCAAAAAGAGAGAATCAGGCTTAGCCCTTACCTGAATGGGAAATGGGAAATACTTTTCTCTTCCCTGAAGAAGAGGTGTTTGCAAAACGAACTTTCGAAGAGAAATTGAGCTTTCGTCAAAGCTCCCTAATATTAGGCTTCTCTTGTGGAAAGGGGGCCGATAATAGTGAGGTCTGAAAATTGGGTCATGAAAAGAACAAGTCCATCACACTCTCCCTGCAAAGAGGGTCTTTCATGACGAAAAATGGCCTAGTATGAAATTGGGGGGTCACAAGAAAAGCGAGTCTCCGTCGAGCCTCTCCCTTAAAAAGGGTTTCTTGTGTGAAGTTGGAAATTGTTTTGCAAACGGTTCACAAAGACGCGAGTCCCTTCAAACTCTCCCTGACAAGGGGCTAAGTGAACAAATTGGATAGCATGCGAAAGAACGAGCTCCCTCGACTCTCCCTAAAAGGGTCTTTCGCAAGAGGAAATGATTGAAATTGGATATTGAGATTGATTGACCCGAAGGTCGAAATTAGAAATTGAAAATTGGTTGCTGAAAATTGAATGACCCGAAGGTCGAAATGGGATGACCTGATGGTCGAAATTGAGAATTGATTTGACCAAAAAGGTCGAAATTGAGAATTGGTTGACCGAAAGGTCGAAATTGAGAATTGGTTAACCGAAAGGTCGAAATTGTGTGACCCAAAGGTCGAAATTGAGAATTGATTTGACCAGAGGTCGAAATTTGGAAATTGATTGACCCGAAGGTCGAAAATTGGAAATTGGTTGACCCGCAGGTCGAGAATTGGAAATTGATTGACCCGAAGGTCGAGAATTGGAAATTGGTAATTGAAATTGAGAATTGGAAATCGGGTGACCCAGAGGTCGAAATTGGAGAATTGTCTGGTTTTAAGATTTAGATTGGAATTTGGAGGACAAAATATCAAATTCGAGCAATTGACAGACCCTGATGATTGAAATGACTTGGATTAATCAAAGGAGAATGATGAGTTCGAGTCAGAGCTCGAATAAGATACAGAGATCACGAGTCGGAACCCGGATCAACAAAAGAAAATGAAGAGCTCGCATCTGAGCTCAAATGAATAGAGATCACGAGTCGGAACCCGAATCAACAGAGAAAAATGAAGAGCTCGAATCTGAGCTCGAATGAAGATAAAGAGATCACGAGTCGGAACTCGGATCAATAAAGAAAAATGAAGAGCTCGAATCTGAGCTCGAATGAAGATAGAGTCGGAACTCGGATCAATAAAGAAAACGAAGAGCTTGAGTCAAGGCTCGAGTAGGATAATGAGATCACGAGTCGGAACCCAGATCAACAAAGGAAAATGAAGAATTCGAGTCAAGGCTCGAATAAGGTAGAGAGATCACGAGTCGGAACCCGGATCAACAAAGGAAAATGAGGAGTTCGAGTCGAGGCTCGAATAAAGTAGAGAGATCACGAGTCGGAACCCGGATCAACAAAGGAAAATGAAGAGTTCGAGTCAAGGCTCGAGTAAAGTAGAGAGATCACGAGTCGGAACCCGGATCAACAAAGGAAAATGAAGAATTCGAGTCAAGGCTCGAATAAGGTAGAGAGATCACGAGTCGGAACCCGGATCAACAAAGGAAAATGAAGAATTTGAGTCAAGGCTCGAATAAGGTAGAGAGATCACGAGTCGGAACCCGGATCAACAAAGGAAAATGAGGAGTTCGAGTCAAGGCTCGAGTAAAGTAGAGAGATCACGAGTCGGAACCCGGATCAACAAAGGAAAATGATTTGAAAATAAAACCCGAGTCGGAACTCGGTTTTCTGAAAAATTGGAATTTTGAAAATGTGCCAGTTTGAGTACTGGATTTTGGAATAATACCAGTACGAGCGCTGGGTTTTGGTTCAGTATTGGTAATGACCTTTGGATCATTAGGAATTGTGATGGGACGGTTTGTTGAAACCCTAATACTGACCAGATTGTTGTTAATGCAGTTGAATGCCAATGAGCATGAATTGATGCATATGAATGCACCTGTGCATGAAATAAGGAATTTGTTTATCCTGCCTGCATATAGAATAAAATTTTAAAATGCCCCAGTGTAACTGGGGAAGAAAGTTGGATCATTATTTGAAAGAAACAGGAAGGATTACAAGAGAAGAACAAATGTTTCAAGTATAAAACTTTTTCAAGTGTCGAGCATTAATAGGATCTGGCAATTCTACTCCATCGGCATTGATGAGCCGATATGAGTTGCGGGGTAATGCTTCTTTGACAACATAGGGACCTTCCCAATTTGGCGACCATTTGCCGCCAGGACGATGCTTGAGATAAGCTGTGGATCGAAGTACTAAATCATTGACTTTGAATCTTCTTTCGATGATAGACTTCGCATATTGCCTGGCTATTCTCTGGCGATAGGATTGAGCATGCTCTACTGCTTTTAGCCTTCTTTCGTCGAGTAAGTCTAGCTGCACTAGTCGCTGCTGCTGGTATTGATCAAGAGGTAATTGCAAAAGTGAAGCAAATTTCAAAGCGGGCTTCTAAACATGTAGCGGCAATACTACTTCTGTTCCATAGACCAGTTCTGATGGAGTAGCATTCGTTGGAGTTCGAATGGTGGTCCGATAGGCCCATAGTGCGTCATGAATTTTCTCATGCCAGTCACGGCCTGTTTCCACAGTTCGCTCCAAGATACGAATTAAAATCTTGTTGGTGGCCTCTGCCTGACCGTTCCCTTGAGGATAATATGGAGCGAAAAAATGGTGATAGATCTTGAATTTTGAGCAGAATGTCTTCATCTTTTCATTCTTGAAATGACTGCCATTGTCTGACACAATGTCATGTGGGATGCCGAAACGGCAAAGGATGTTCTTGTGAATAAAAGAGACCACGTGTCGGCCTTCTACTGTGCGGAGACTGATAGCTTCTACCCACTTGGTGAAATATTCTGTTGCGGCAAGAAAGTATTTGTGGTCATTTGAAGCTGAAGGAGTGATGGGACCTACGACATCAAAGGCTCACATGGAGAACGGCCATGGAGAAACAACAGACTGTAAATAAGTTGCTGGAGCATGGATAGAAGGTGCATGTATTTGACATTGCACACACTTCTTCACATAATGATAACAATCTTGTTGCATAGTTTTCCAGTAGTAACCTGCTCTGATGATTTGCTTGACAAGGGTTTGGTAGCCAGCGTGACCACCACAGATGCCTTCGTGTGCTTCTCGCACGACTTCTTTGGCTTCGTCTTCGTCTAAACATCTGGAATACTCTGAACTGAATCCACGACGATAGAGGACATTGGCCAAGATGAAGTATCGAGTAGACATACGCTGGATTGCTCGTTGCTCTTTCTTTGAGAGTTCTGGAGGAAATTCACCGGTTTCTATGAAAGTTTTGATGTTGTAATACCAAGACTTCTTCTTTTGCTCAGCCTGGTTTACCTGTTCCGCTGGAATGAAAGCAGGTTGGTCAAGTCTGCCATTTTCAAAAGAGCGACAAGATTATCCATTTCTGAATGCCATAATGGAGCCTAAACTGGCTAGGCTATCGGCCACTTGATTGAAATCTCTCTTGATATGGAAGAGCTGGAACTCTTCGAACTTGCTGACGAGAGCTGAAACAATTTTCTGATAGGGGAATAGCTTCTGATCTTTGACCTGCCATTCGGCTCGAACTTGATTAACAACGAGTAATGAGTCGCCATAGGCATGTACTCTCTTGACATTAAAGTCTAATAGAATCCTTAGACCTTGAATCAGGGCTTCATATTCAGCCATATTGTGAGTGCATTGAAAGTCGAGCTTGAGAGAAAATGGAATCATTTCTTTCTCAGGAGTGATTAATAAAATTCTGATGCCTATTCCGGCCATGTTCTTAGAACCATCAAAAAATAAATTCCAGACTGGAAATTGCTGGATATTGCAAATTTGCTCATCAGGGAAGTCATCTTCGGCTTTCACTTCTTCGGCCAGAGGAAAATCCGCCAATTGATCTGCAATTGCTTGGCCTTTGATTGATTGCTGCGAGACATATTCTAAGTCATACTGCATTAGTAAGACTTGCCATTTTGCTACTCGTCCGCTGAGGAAAGGTTGCTCTAAGATATACTTGAGAGGATTGAGTTTAGACAAAATTTTGACTTCTGATGCTAAAAGGTAGTGTCTTAGCTTCTGACACATCCATACCAGAGCTAGGCAGGTCTTCTCTATTTGAGAGTATCTCTTTTCATAATCTATGAAAGTCTTGCTCACGTAATAAATGGCGTGTTCTATCAGGCTGCCTTCTTTGTATTGCGCCAAGAATCCACCGCATACGACTTGATTAACTGAGATGTATAGCAAAAGAGGTTTTCCCAATTCTGGTGGCTTCAGGATGGGAGGATTAAGAAGATACTTCTTGATTTGATCGAACGATTGCTGGCACTCTGGTCCCCATTCGAACTTCACTCATTTTCTGAGCAAGTGGTTGAAAGGTTCGCATCTCATTGCCAAATTGGAAATAAATCGCCGGATTGATTGCATACGTCCTTGGAGGCTACGCAGCTCTTTGAGATTCTTCGGGGGTGGCATATCAATGATAGCCTTTGCTTTGGCTGGGTCAACTTCAATTCCCTTTTTGCTTACCAGAAAACCCAACAGTTTGCCTGATTCGACTCTAAAGACACACTTTTTGCGGGTTAAGCCTTAACTTGTAAAGAATGAGTCTCTTGAAGACTTGATTAAGAGCTTCGAGGTGATCTTCTTCCTTTTTAGATTTCACGAGAATATCATCAACATACGCATCCATGATTTTGCGCATCTGATCGTGAAAGATGACAGTCATTGCCCGTTGATACGTTGCTCCGGCATTCTTGAGCCCAAAAGGCATAACTGTATAGCAGAAAGTGCCCCAAGGCCTAGTAAAAGAAGTTTTTGATTGGTCTTGGGCGGCCAACTTAATCTGATTGTAGCCGGAATATCCGTCCATGAAGGAGAACATGGCATGTCCTGCCGTGCTATCGACTAGAAGATCGATGCTTGGAAGTGGATAGTCATCCTTCGGAGTTGCCTTGTTTAGGTCTCTGAAGTCTATGCAGATCCTTACTTTGCCACTTTTCTTTGGGACGACGACGATATTGGCTAACCAATCTGGGTAGTCAATAGCTCGAATAAATCCTGCTTTGAGCAGATCTTCAAGTTCTTCTTTGACTTGTTGTTCTATTCTGGGATCCATTTTTCTCAGCTTCTGCTTGACTGGCTTAGCATCCGGCTTTAAGACAAGACGGTGTTCGACTAATTTGGGGTCTAAGCCCGGCATGTCTTCATATGTCCATGCGAACACTTCTTCATGCCGCTTGAGAAAATCTGTAAGCCTTTTCTTTTCTTCCGGACTCAGACTGGTTCCGATCTGGAGAATTTTTGGATCTTCCTCTGAACCGATATTGACACCTTCAGTTGGATCTTGTACTAGAGGAGATGGTTCGTCCTGCTTCTGAACTGCGGCGAACTCCGGTAATTCCTGAAGAGACTGATCATATTCTGCACACTCATCAGACTGCTTTGCACTCTTATCATTTCCGGTGCTTGCTTTGATTCTGTGAATTGCTGTCGACTTCTGAAAGACCTTGAGATTGAGAACGAGCTTCTTGATTGTCCGAGAAGTCATTCTGAAATTTTGGAGAAGAAATCTGGTTCAGATAAATCGGCCTATAGTAAGACAAGCAATCATTTGAAGAGAACCATGCATAAAATGGCATTGAATTTATAAAATGATGAGACAGACAAAAAGGGAGTAGATGGCATCCGGATAGACAAAGAAACTTGGAATTTTATTGATTGAATTGATCAATGACATTGGTAAAATGAGACATTTATTTGGAAAAGAATAGAAAACAAATGGTCTTCATTGTGCCCATTTGACAAAAACAGTCTTCCTTGATGAGCTTCCTCCGGAGAACCCCAATCCTGCCTTGTGGGGACGATGTTTCTGGATCATTGGCTCGATGCGGCCATCTTCATTCTTGCCGAGTCCCTTGAAGGGTTGATAGCCATGCTTCAGGAGTAAATCAAATCCCTTTCTTGACTTCATGAATTGAGGAAACAAGGGATGATCCTTAATGGTGTTGTAATCGATTCGACCTCCAACCTTGAAGAATTGAGGACCTTTCCATCGTGTCGTGGCTACTGTGTGCAGAGATGGCTCTGATGGTGCCTGAAGTATTTCTCGATTCTCCCCGAGATTGATCTCTTCACTTTCCCTGATGCTGGGAATATCTGCATTGAATGATGGCCGAGGAATCATGGGCTGCGGGAGCCTTTCTTCTGGGTCTTCTCCCAGTATTGTGGTAATCATTCCACCTTGGGACCACTTTACACATTGATGGAGGGTAGAAGGCACTGCATTAGCGTTGTGAATCCATGTGCTTCCGAGCAGCAAGTTGTAGGTTGGTGGTACATTAACCACATGGAAAAGGACGGAGTGCACCGAATAGTTGATGAACACCTCCAGGAATATCTTGTCCTTGGCTGTTTGACCATGATTGTCAAACCCATAGATAGTGATGGGATCTGGAATATATTCTTCATCCTTGATCCCTAATGCCTTTGCGGTCATTTCAGGACATATGTTGAGGCTACTGCCTCCATCGACCAGCACATGGGGAACCGTCATTCCTCTGACTCGAACGACAATGTACAAGGCATTATTATGAAAGAAATGAGGCTTTGGAAGGTCCTCATCTGAGAAGGTAATTGGTGCATTGGTCATGGCAGAGTTCACAATCTGTGCCATGTCTTCAGGAGTGGTACTGGGCTTAACTTTGATTTTCCTGAGTAAATCCTCCAGTACTTGCTGGTGCTTGCTGGAATTCTTGGCCAAGTCAAAGATGGAGACATTGGATAGAGCGGTCAGAGGCTTCTGACTTGAATTCTCCAGCCTGGGTCTAACGATTTGCTTGAAGAAGTCAAGAGTTCTTTTTTATTTGGGAACTGACTTCAAAGGTGCTTCCGCAACTTTCATTTTACCGAATGCTGAAATTAAGTCCATCTTCTTAGAATTTGGAGCTGCTTGTCGTAGCACCGTCACCTGATGCTGAACTTGAAGATCTTGCGCAGAACATGGCTTGATATGTTCATGCGGCAGAAATGGTTGTGCAGACACTACCGCTGTGGTGTGCGAGGGGAAGGAGTGGTTGAGAATGTCCATTTTCTCTTCTTCTTCTCCTTCTACCAATAGATTCTTTTCAATGAGATCTTGCACGATGTTTTTGAGAACAAAGCAGTTCTCGGTGTTGTGTCCCACTGTCTTGTGGAACTTGCAGAACTGATCTTTCCATTTCCCCATGGGCACAGGGGGATCGGCCAATCTGGGCAATTTGACCATCTCTTTTGATAGCATGTACTCGAGCACGTCCTCGAGTGATTGGTCAAGAGGAGTAAACTTTCTGTCATAGCTCCATCCTTCATGTTTAGCTTTCTCGCGCAGCTTCGGTCCTTGATCCTGCTGCGGAGGCTTGCTGTACTGAGGAGCAGGCTTTGCTTTCTGATCCTTGTTGTTCGAACTGCTTGTGCTGTAACAGTAATCTTTCTTCTGCCCTTTGTGCTGATTTCGGCCTTTGTTGTTGTTGCTGGCAGAATAAGTGAAGTGAGCTTTCTTCTGCTCACCATGGGAGTTGTTCTTGGAAAAGGTGAAGCCTTCATAGACTCCATTTTCCACACTTAGCTCGAGCCATTCAGCTCGTTCAGTCAACTCAATGAAGGTCCTGGACGGCGCTGTGGAGATTAATCATCTTAACAGCTGCGAGAAATTGTTGAGGATTAAGGACAATGCATGCCTTTCCGAGATAGGATCTCTCATCTTATTACAGGCTGATCTCCACCTGTGAATGAAGTCCCGTGCTTTTTCATTCTCATTCTGCCTTAAATTGCAGAGATGACTTAATGTAGGCAGCGCTTCTGTGTTGAACAAGAAGCGTTCAATAAAGAGATTTACAACTTTATCGAACTCCTTGAGCTCGATGGGGTTGATATGCTCAGCATACCACTTGGCGGCAACTCCTTCCAAGCTGCGGGGGAAGCATAGAAACAATGCTCGGTTATCCCTTCTAAACCGAGAGCATTCAGCAAAGAAAGTGGCGAGATGAGCTTTTGGGTCGCCAGAACCATCGAATTTGATGAATTTACGGGGGAGATTCTCCAGATCATCATCCCCTTCTAAGCCGTCATAGAAGTCCTCACTGGTGAAGACTTTCTTGCCCTTGTCGCGGGCTTGCAGATCCTTGACAACTCGGGCCATTTCCTTGAATTGCGCTTGCAAAGGCTCTTCTTTATCTCTGCTCTTTGATCTGCGGCTTTTACTTTGGCCACGCTTTTGAAATGCCGGAGGCACCTCATATTCTTCATCGGTATCATCTTCGTCTGAAGTATCTTGAACATTCTCCTCAGAGGACTTGGTTGACCTCTTGGCCACACGATCTCTAATTCTCTGACTGAATGGATTTTTGTCTGAGCTGGTGCCAGCCTGCTCACTCATCATCCTCTTCATCATCTTCTGAAACATTGCGTACATCTGAGGGTCGATACCATCATCTTCTGGCTGCTCTTGGTCTTTGTCTGACCTTGGCGAATTCATCTCTCCTTCTGATGTTGATGAGTAACTGATACGCTGAATTGGTGCGGTCTTCTTCCCTGACCTTGTCTGAACCATCAAATGTTGCGAAGGCTCTCTGCAGGATAAGGTCTTGATTAGACTCTGAGAAAATTTTTGGATTGGGAAGAAAATTATATGGTGGACAATTGGAAAAATATCCCATTACTAGGGATGGAGTTACCGCTGAAATTACGACAATTGTGTTGTCATTCTTTGTAAGAGAAATAATAACAGAAAATGTGCCTTATTACCTAGGCGAGGTCGTCAACCACTAGTAAAACACCATTTTTGAAGGAAAGAGATATCTTTTGGAAAAACAATCCGCAAACAGATTTAGAATAAGGAGAAGGCAAGTGGGTAAACAGTTTCCGCCACAATAATCAAGGTATGCACGAGGAAAATGCGGTCAAGAATTTCGAAAATCCAATGAGAGAAAACATATGATTTTGGAAAATCGCAGGCAGGATAAAAATGCAGCTGGAAATTCGAGATCCAGTAGAACGGGAGAATGGAAAATCACCTGGAGTTTTGAAAGAAATTGAATATTTGGGAAAAACCATCCAGGGTTTTAGAAAATAAAGGAAAAGATGAGAATATGGATATTTGGAAAGATATTTTTGAAAAAAATATGAGAAATAAAAGTAGCATACAAACTCACATCCTGCATAAACATTTATGCACATTCAGCACTCCCTAAAAGGCTGACTCTAGACGCATCAATTTGAAAACAGCTGTAGGGCCTTAATCCTAACTCTAAGTTCAGATCATCTTTGTCCAATCCAGTTATGCCGATATACCCGAATCGAAATCCGAGGTACGTGGCATAGAATTTCAACTCCGGTTCTAAGGTAAGGTTTTCCAACATCCTTGAGCGCGTACCGATATACTTCGGACTGTGGCCCGCGGTACGTGGTAGGGGGGTGTTAACCCAAATAGGTGGCCCAGTTGTGAGGCTCTGTCCCGAACTATGGTTCTGGAAGAGAGCCCAGCAACGTGAAGACCGGGTAATGATAGGTAAGGGAGTTTTGAAAAAATGATCACATGCAAGAAATAGAGGGCTCTAAATCCTAGAAAGATAGCTTTTGAAAACTTTGAATAAGCATACATTGTTTGCATTTAGATCCTAAATTGAGAAGAGTTGTATTTAGACCTAAGTCTACGTGAGCATGAAAATATCTCCTCAATATGGTCCTACCAAACCATGCCTAAGCTATATGCATTCAATGTCAGCTGGGTCAGAATCTAGGCTCCTAGGCTCACATGATATTGAAAGTAAAAGAGCTGACATTTTATGAACATAATTTTGATAATTGAACTAAGTCAAGCATGATTTAGGTCAGACAAGGACAGGTCCCATCACGGTCGCCAAACCTGTTCTCGTCGCGAAATTTTTCCCCGTCTTCCCTTCCTTGCGGAAGAGAGAGAAAAGGAAACGCTTTCGCGCTTCAAACTTTGACCGGATTTTGGAAATTGTTTTGAAATACTCGCATCCGTTTTGAAAATTTGCGGGAAAATTCATGGGATGGGGCTCGACCTGTCGGTACGAGGTTCGACCGTTCCTGCCGCCTTTAACAGGGGTAATCGAACCAAGGACCAAAATTATGCTTGACTTAGCGAAATTATCAAAGTTATGTTCTATCCTAAATGCACAGATAATTCAGGCATGTGCTATGAGATTTTGGAAAATGCAGCTTGGGAAAACATGATGTATGCTTGGAAAATATTTGGAGTTGAAAAGATTTTCTCAGGAAAAAGCTGAAAGTCAATTTCTCAAGAAACTTAGATGAAAAAGATTTGAAATCTCAGGAAAGTTCATAAAGACTTGGGAAAATTATGAATGGTTGAAAATCCTGGGAAAATGGAAGTGATTCTTGAGAAAAGATGAACTTTCTGAAAAGGGAAACACTTCTTAGGAAAACTTGGACTTTGAGAGTTTTCTTAGGAAAATGATGGAAGATTTATAGAAAAGCTCATTGGAGAAGGAAATTCAAAACTTGGGGAATCGAAATCCTGGGAATTTTACCTTTTGAAATACTTGGAAATCGATTTTGGATCTTGGAGAAAGATTGGAAAACTCTTTTGAATCTCTTAAGAAAATATCATTTTCCAGGGAAAACTGTGGAAAACTTGTCTTTGGAAAACCGATTTTAAGAAATCCTTAGAGTTTCTTGAGAAACCGATTTTCAGGGAAAACTATGAAAACTTGACTTTGGGAAAATCAACTTAAGAGTTTCTTGAGAAATCAATTTTTTTTAGAATGAAATTTTCTTGAGAAAATGATTTCATGATGCAAATGACATGAGTGAATGAATGCCCTTTGAAAAGATTTTCTGAGGAATTGGTTGGAAAATGTGCATTAAGTCCAAATAAATCCTTCACATATTCTGACTGTGGCCATGAATATGTTCAGAACTTAGTTGATTTGATGCACATGATTTTGAAAACTTTGGAAATATGATGTGCATTTTAAGATAACCTAAGAGTGTAGGCTCAATGTGACTAGTAGAAAGATGATGGATCTGGGTCTCGTCCATATTCCGACTAGGGCCGTAAATATGGATCCCACCGAGTCCATCAACTCCCTAAGAGTTGGTGCACGTGCCATTCGTGAACATCCATAGTGCTTTTGAAATAAAATGCATGAATCATAGAAACAGGATATTGCATAAATTCAAATTATATGATATGCATCCTAGTCTAAGCAGGAAATTAAATCTCTTATTCCAAAATTTGCATTATTACATCACTAAATAAAGGAAATAAAAGAAATTTGCAGACTTCAGCACCTTCTTTGGAATATCCCTGCCAAGCTTGAAATAAAGTTAGCTCAAATATGTGGGTTTTTCCAAGATTTTCCAAATAATATTATGAAATTATTGGATTTAATTGGATATAAACCCTATTCTCATGCTTTCTTGATATTTGAAATGATGTAAATGCAGGGAATTCAGTGGAAAACAGTTTGAAATTCGGAATTGGGGTCAAAATGACCAAAATACCCCTAAAATTAAAGTTACACCTTTAAAATTAGGGTTTTTTTTGAAGGAAAACTTAGTAAAATTGGGATTTCGAAATTCAAATTGAATCCAATGATGATGACATGCAGTAAGGGACATGATGACATGCTGCTAAACACATGAGGACTGTAAAATCAGAATTTGATATTTTGCAATTTATCCAAAATAACGATTTTCGCTTGTTTTTCGTTTGGATCCGGGTCCTGCGGGACCCTGTTTTGGTATTATGGATGATCCGAACCTCAAATGGATTCCAAATTGCACCAAATTCGGTATGAAGCATCTAAACACTCTGATAAACAACCTAGAATGCTAAAAATCACGAAATGATATGATTTAAATGCTAAAATTCAAGGAAAATCCAAAAAATGGCGGATTTTGCCTATGGATCCGAACCAAATGCAATGCTTAACATGATAATGCAAGATTTACACCATGAAAACTTCTGATATTTTGCAAACTACTAAAAGACCCGAAATAGAACATTTTTGGTTTTTACAGCCTCGGGATTTGAGCCATGGTGAGTTCAATAACAGAGATTTAGTTCTGACAGAGGTAAAAATCACACTAATCTGATGAAAAATGCTAAAGAAATACAAAACGGCCATGGAAATTTATGAAATTAATCAGAGTTATGCAAGACACCTACATGAACAACTTTCATGTTTATGACTTCGGCATTTGATCAACAGAAACACAGATAAAAATATAACTATTTCTGCCTAAACTAACAGAACAGACAAATGTAGCAAAACAGGGGTCTGACAAGAAAAATCCAAAGCAGGGGTCAACACTGTTCTAAAAATTACAGGCTTTCAGATTCAAACAGAAGACATCTCGGACACCACTTTCACTTTTTACAGTTTCGGATTTGGAGCAACACACAAAGAGAAACCATAGCCCTAAGTCGATCCAAGATCTCAGAGGCCCAAATTAGGCTCTGACACGTGTCCCGAACTCTCGGATTTTTGTCAGACATAAAAAAAATCAGAAAAATCTAAAAAAATCATATTAAAAACTAGACATTCTCCCGAGTTCAGAACATCTTTCGGATCGAAAATCAAATCTCCCATGAGGGATATCTCGATTTTACAAGTCGGCACATGATTTTCAAAACGTATCCCGGATAACAAAACCTGACTTGCCATTTTGAATGTTTACCGCAGTAAACAAATTCAAATGGCTCCGAATTTTTGGCAAAATTTTAGGGACACCTAAGGGCGCATGCAGTGATTTTTTTGGGATTTTTAATAAAAAACAAATGCATGAAATGACGTGTGGACTGACTGACAAAAACAGAGACCTACTGAAAATAAGCAGAATTGAAATAAATGCTAAATTAATCCTAATTAATTCATGAAATGTACTAAATGAATGAAATAAAATGCAAATTAAACCTAGCTAACTATATGAATGTTAAAAATCATCAAGGAAGCATAACAAAACATTTTTATATATGTCGTTTTATGAGAATAGCTCAATCCATCCCTCGGATGAGCTCTTTCTTCAAACGACTCCCGATTCGGATTATAGAATCACATCAAGGGGAAAAGAAGTGCACCTTGTTTCGTTACGCAGTGTAGGAGCTCTTGAAAGGAGCAGCTATCACGAGCTTCCTTCGTCCTTCGCTCCGAGCTTCGGATGGTCCACCAAAATCGAGCTCTGTTGGAATCGGATTGGCCACTGCACGAGCTTTACTCCACCTTCTCCAATGAGCCAAAGGGGGCACGATTTCCAAGGTTCAAAATCAGATGTTAGGAAGGCTAGGTTGGATTTTCCAAGTTCACAAGAGCTAAAAAAATGATCTCCTCAGGCTGGGCGTGAACCCTTGTTTTTATAAATTTTCTGAAAAATTTTTGAAATTCAAACAGGCTCAATCTGAGCCCTCCATGTGGCGCCATCTCAGGGGGTGCCATATGAGGGGTTTGAAATTCGAATTTGTCTTCTGCAGGGAGCCCTCAGGTGGCGCCACCTCAAAAGGCTATTTTGATTTTTTGAGAAAAATAAAAAATGGAAATTTTGTGGGTGAGACACCTCAGCAGGGGGAATTTGGAATTTTTCAAAAGTTTGCTTGATTCTCTCTGCAGGGAACTCCCAGAAGGCGCCACCTCAGGGGGTGCTCTCTTGGAATTTGAAATTCAAACTCACCTTTTGTAGGGAGTCCTCAGGTGGCGCCACTTCATGATGGGCTACCTTTATTAAAAATAAAATAAAAAATAAAAATGGAGCCAAGTGGAGTCCTGGAATGGTGCCACCTCAAAAGGTGTTTGACACATGTCAGAAGGTCAGAGCAGTGGGCTCAGAAGTCGCCACCTCAGAGGAATTTGAATTCTACCTTTTCTGGAGAAAGGAGATCTGGACATGTGGCGGACAAGTGTCAGCTGTCTGGAGAGGCTTTCTCAAATGGCGCCACCTCAAGGGGAAGTTTGAAATTCAAATGGAGGTTGGCCCTGGAGGAATGGAGGGTGGACATGTGGCGCCACCTCAGGGTGGCTCCTACAATGCCATGTGGCAAGAGGGAGGAAAAGGAGGGAAAGGACATGTGGCGCCATCTCAGGCCATCTGGAAAAATCAGAGCTCAGGATTTTCGCCACCTAGTGCCTTGTTTGAATTTTGAATGGTTTGCTTTTTCTGAAGAAGGCCAGGAGTGACATGTGTCTCCTACTTTTCTGAAAGAAGTCGAGAGAAAACATGTGTCCTCTACTTTTTCTGAAAGAAGCAGAGAATGACACGTGGCAGAGAGAAGAGAAGGTGGGTCAGGCCATGTGGCGCCATCTCAGACAACCTGGAAAAGGTAGAAGTTCAGGATTTGCGCCACCTATGAGGAGATTTGAATGTTTAAATTCTAGTTTTCTGAAGAAAGCAGAAAACGACACATGGCATTTGCTTTTTCTGAGGAAATGGGAGCTTGCCACGTGTCCTCTGCAGGAGACACTCCAGATGGCGCCACCTCAGAGGGAGACAAGCCTACCTTTTCTGTAGGAATTTAGGAGTGACACATGTCTCCTACTTTTCTAAGAAAAGTAGGAAGAGACATGTGTCAGGCTACTTTTCTAGAAGGAAAGAGGGGTTGACACGTGTCCCCTGCAGGAGACACACTTCAAGTGGCGCCACCTCAGAGGAGACAAACTCCACTTTTTCTAGACAGGACAACCTATGACACTTGGCATCTCTTGGTAGTCATGGAATGACACATGGCGCAGGATGGATAGGGTGACACATGGCAGATAAAATGGGATGACATGTGGCGGCTTCTTAAGGTAGCCCCACACTGATACTTGGCATGGAAATGGGAGGATAGAGAAAAGACAAGTGGCACCAATCCAGGGGACAAGGCTCCTATATTTTTGGGTTTTTTCAAAATTCAAATTTTTCAAAAGGAAAGCTTGTGTGACACCACCTCGGTGTGGGTCCCACATTGCTTCTTTATTGAAATAAGGATAAAACAACAAAACCTCTTTTTGGAATTTTTATAAAATTTGGACTAATTGGTAAAACAGGAAATTTTGGAAAGAGTTGACCCCTTAGGGCAATTTTGTAAAAGGAGGATATTTGAAATTGTAAAAAGGGGCAAAATCTGAGGTGAAGTGGCTGAAATCCATATTGAAAACTATCCAGATCGTTTTCCTGAGAAAATATTTTGAAATTCAGAGTCCTGGGGGTAAAATGGGAAGAATTGATAATTTTGAAGACCCAGGGTTTTGAAATCAATTTTGAGAAGAGTTGAAATTCTAATCTGGATTGAAAATTTTAAAATCAAGAGTTCTGGACCTCGAAATGACATGCTTTGCAGTGCAGTGATTTGAAATGCTCATGCAATGATATGCAATGTCATGTCTTATGAAATGCAATCTTGAATCAAGACTTGGAGCTGTCTGTCTCCTGTCAGGAATAAATTTTTGAACATCTGAGTTAAAATTAGAGAAATTTTGAGAGTTTCAGATGAAATTTAGACTTTTGCAAGGTGCGGGCTCAGAAAATGACCATTTTGCCCTCCAGCGATTTCAGAGGCTGATGTTGGTGTTTGGTGGAAATGCTATAGGTGAGTGAAAATTTGGGGTGTTTACAATGACATGGTCCTACAAGTATGACATTCTTCCTCAAACTTAAGATGATGAAGACAATCATTTAAAGTTTAAATCCAAATGATTGAAATGCCTTTAAGGGCAGGCTTTTAGTGATACAATCCACAATCGGATTCTTTTGAATGGAAGTTTATTACACAATTAGATTATTTAAATACAACTCTAATAAAGCTCAAAACCTAATCCAATCAACGTTGTAGGGAGACCTGGCCCCCGCCTTGAATCAAGTCCAAATTAACCCATTTATGCCAGTTTTGACAATAGCTAGTTACAGTTATCACCTATCAGGTCAGAAAACAAGAATTCAAAATATCGCACACGCTTCAAATTGAAACACGGCAGTATGATATGAAACGCATCAAAAATGCAGTCATCATAGGCTATCTTGCGTGCACCAAAAAACCACACACAAATCAATTCCATGCGGATACACTGCATATAATTCAATCAAATCCCTCAAGCATTTACCGTTATTGGTCCATTACGTATTCAGAGTAGCTCATAATACAACAAACTCATAATTAGTCCCCATTATTCTAAATTAAGGATTGACTAGCTCACTGATCATATGGGTTGGGTGCAAAATGGAGAAAGAAAAGGGGTGGTTACTCAACTGCCCAAATAGCAATATCATTGATTAGATGAACTACCATCCATGTGAAGACATCACACCAGAAGGAACTTTGCTTTAGATCAAAAGCTTCTCAATGGCATCCTGTGTTCGAAGAATGTAGGTTTTCTGAGAGAGAGAGAGAGAGAGAGAGAGGGTAATCACAAGAAATGCATCACTATATTGAACATACCTTCAGCTGCCGAATTTGTGGTTTCAGTTGGCTCCCCTCATTGCTTGTAACAGAACAAGCAATCACAGGGCGTGTAACTCCACAAGCTCGGCCAAGGGCCTGCTTTGATGGAACAAAAACATAGGGCACATTCTACCAAAAAAAGAAAACAGATTTAGCATTGAATATTCTGACAATTTGATGATGACCAACATATGTTCACAATATATATGCCTTTTAGGTTCTTCTCGGTCCAGCTTTACTGAACAATTTATACGTAAGGATGATGTGTAGAAAATAAAAGGACTTAACGCATGGGATGATGCAGTATACAGTAATCATAGAGCTAAATTGTTTAGAAATTTAAAATGCATCTGATGAATAAGCAAAAAGAAAAACAAACAATTATTTGATCACGTGGATCGAAGGCAGCCCAAAAAGTTTGGTCCCTGCGCATTGAAAAGGGTAGGGTATAAAATGATTCATTGTTGCAGAGGTTAGGAACTAGGCATCTGATGGGATAAAATAAAGATGAACATCCCTCTCTCTCGGGCACACACAAAAACAAAAACAATGGTGTAGATAGAAACCATTAAGATCAAGAAAGTCAATGTATATAATGTGTTGCACGCACAACATAAGCACCAAAACAATCCTCTACTCGCATTCAATTCCAAGACATGCTTTTAAAAGGGTCATGGGATCATGGCTTACAAAATAAATACAGCTGACCTTAAAGCAAACAAATGAAGCTAACCTGAACCACAAAGAACCTAAAGGAAAGTTATGACACAGAATATCAAACATATAATAGCCTAATTGAGTAAACAAGTGAGATCTTATGGGTCCAAAAAAGCATGTGGGAAATCTTATGGATCTGAAAAAGCATGTAGCACCATCTTTCCCAATTCGCCTTTGAGGTAAACTTAAGCACGTGAACAAACAAATTTCTGATGTCAAGTCCTACCCTTTCCAATTGCTTGGGAAAATTCACACACATGTATATATATATAATGTGTGTGTGTGTATATATATATATATATATATATATGTATATGTATATATAGGAGGGAGAGAGAGGTGTACAAGTATACATGTGCCTGAATTGATTGTATTTTACACTCTCCAAGACTACTTGTAAAGAGCCCCTGACATCAAAGTAGTGAAGTAGCTGCATCCTAATATGCCACTGTTAATTAAAAACATGCACATATATATTGTATAAATGGGCCTGAATTGGTTGTATTTTACTCTCCAAGACTACTTGGAAAGAGCCCCTGACATCAAAGTAGTGAAGTAGGTGCATTCTAATGTGCCACTGTTAATTAAAACAGACTTGGGGTAAGGTTATATTGCTGAAATTAAGGATGTCCTAAACGTTAGCCAACCAAATAGACCTAACAGGCTGACATAGGCTTGAACCAACCAATATTTTGGGCCCTTAGACCAGGTTACTTTCGGTATGGTAATGGTTGATCCAGCTCCGAGTCCCAGACCAGCCAAATATTAGGCCAGACTTAGGCAGGCAAAATAGGTTCAGCCAAAACAAGACCCCACCCATGGACAAAAAGTTATTCAGAAAGAATTTGATGAGAGAATTACATCCAAAATGGTTCTAAAAAATTTGAAGAATTGGAACATAAGAAAACTGCTCACCATAAAGCCTTATGATTTTACAAAGTGAAAAGATGACACGGGAAAGCATATTAAACATGGGATCATCCACACCCGATAGGATAATTGCTTGGAAGAAAACATGTTGGTCAGTTGTTGAGTCACAGTAGCTTATCAAACAGGTCTCAGGTTCAAAATACAAGTATGATGCTGTCAAAAGAAAAAGAGGAAATCCAAGGTCTACGTGATTTATAAATCCCTATGATGTAAATGCAGATTCAAGAGATAATCTCTCTCTCTGGTTGACTAGTCATAGGGATTTAGAAAACATGTTGGTCAGCCGTGCCTATGTGACATAGATACAAGGAGCAGGAAGCCAAACCATTCAAACTGTGTGATTATAAAGATCTAAAGAGTCCTTGGAGTAAACGAGGCAGCCATCTCCCGGACATAGCATCATAAAGATTCTAGCGAGTGGATAAACAACAGTCTTAACTACCTCGATAACCACCATTCCCATAACATTTAAGAGAATTGAAAAAGTAATAGCTCCCCAGTGAAGCACACATTGTGCATCAAGAGCATGGTTGTCAGTTGAGGAAGCGGGAAGCGATACGGGAAGCGGGAGCGGGAAGCGAGGCACTTTCAAAATTTTAGGAAGCGGGGAAGCGTGGGACCACTTAGGACCGATTCGGGAAGTGTCTCAGAAGCGACCTAGGAAGCGTCTCGGAAGCGAGGGGGAAGCAAAAAAAATAAAAATAAAAAATACAAAAAATTGAAAAAACAGGGGAAGCGAGGGGGAAGCGTGATGGGAAGCGCGCTTCCCATTAAAGGGAAGTGTGTCCCCCATTAAAAGGAAACGCGTCCCCCATTAAAGGGAAGCGCGCTTCCCAAAAAAGGGGACGCTTCCCCCCACGCTTCGGAAGCGCGACGTTTCGCGCTTCCGAAGCGCGCTTCGGTGAAGCGCGCTTCCCCTTTTAGCTAGGCGCTTCCGGTAACCCTGATCAAGAGTGTCTTCCCTTGGTCAAGTTGAATGGTTTGTGAATATGAGAAAAAAGACAACAGCAGTATCATCATCCTAGCCTAGCAACAATGCCATCTCATTCTATTATATTCAATAATAGTCACAATATCATCCTGAAAAGTATGTTAGATATATGGGACTCTATTGGCCAACTAAGATAAGCTTTAAGGATCTTCAGAAAGATCCTGATGATATTTGTCTGGCCCTTGGAGTGTTGGAGGAGATTCCAAAGCCACAAGAGAACTATTCGAGGGAAAAAATGCTCATAGCTTTGCAGATTGGATGAATTTGAGGGTGAAACAAAAGGTGTTAACTTGACTAGAATGTGGCAGATCTTATAATAGTCACATGATAGGTGTTCTTCAATCCTTTCAAGTTGCAAGTGTTTGTAAATCTTGGTTCAAGATTCAGTATCATATGCTGCAACAAGAATATCAAATATGGCTGCAACAAGAATATCAAATATGGTTGTGACATCTTGTCACTTGCTTTTCCATAGATCTTAATAAATTCTATTTTTCATTGCTTAAAAAAAGAACTACAGTTCAGGCACAGACAACGATTTATGAATTTTAAGCAGTAAGTGCAAAGACTTTTTTAACGTCATATTTGATCTCTACATGCCACTTGAAAAGTATTTCAATGATGAAAATTTCTTCAATTGTCTCCAATGGAAGAAACTCTAGTCTTGTGCATGTGAATATTTTATTACTATTGCCCACGAATACTCAAAACGGGTAAAATTTTCTGAGGTCAAGTGGGTTCCCAGTTGTAGCTTAACACAATTTGTATTTTATTACTATATTACACACTCAGCCCTCGACCGATATCAGGAATCAATACCATCCATCGGAACAATAAAAATCTGCATCTAATGTCGAGACATTATAGAAATCAACATCCACTAATGTCACTTTCTTAGCATACCAAAACAACAGTTGCGTCTACACACCACCTCCAGGCAAAATGGAGAAATCTCCCTAAAACCGTGGTCGGGAGAGAAACCTCTATATCAGGTTCAAGGGAACAACGCACACAAAGTCTTAGTATCCTCACGGTTCTCCAAAACCGCAATGTCCAAGATTCTCATACTATATAAGTGATATCGAGGAAACGTAGATTACACTGTTCTTTATTTTTTTTATCTCGTTATTAATTCATCTTCTTTAATTTGCAATTCAACATGTAGAATTAATAACACAGGCCTGCAAATCAACATGTGAAACTCTTAATGGGACCACAGACCGCGACAACATAGAACAGTAAAATTAGAAAATTATATCAAGTTTGATTTTTGCCATGCATAAACAATTAAACAATGAGCAACACAAGCTCAAGGCCCACACAACCCACGATGATCCATTTTAATCATCAATGAATTCATATGCAAAAATCATAAATATCATGCCGCTATGCATTCATTTCACATGCTTTTCAATGCACAATCATGTATGCTAATTCAGGGATGTGTATAGAACAACAATATTCATATGCATGTGTTGAATATTCATGTGCATGTGTTCACACAATCATGCCAAATGCATGCTTTCATTCATGGATCATCTTAATTAGAATCTCCAAGAACATAATGCAACATATTCACTATAACCAAACCGGAATCTTCTGAATTAGACTTTGTAGGCAGATAACCAAGTCTAATTCAAGTAACAGATCTGTAAATTTTGTGTGCTTAATTAAATCTCCAAGAACATAATGTAACATATTCACTATAACCAAACCGGAATCTTACATCCACATAGTCTGATTCATGGTCCATTTTTTAAACAATTATGACATGTACAAATCAAAAATTTGCATTCCCTATGTGTGAGAAAGTCCCATATTTCGAATTCAGTGCAAAACCCAAAGTTCACCATTTTTTTTCAGGCACATGGCCCAGCCAAACCAGGTCAGCTGGGTCTGTGTCATGCTGAACAGGAAACAGCACAGCAACTATCTCAGTTCAGAAACTCAAACATAATTTTTTTTTTTTGAAATCAGCTATATCTTTTTTTTTTTGTTAAAGATAACACCTGCCCAACCAATTAGCTGGGCCAGGTAGAGTCTGCCAGCACTTGGCAAGTGTTGCCAGACCCGCAAGGACTGGGTGTTGCCCAACCGAGCCCAACTCAGCTCGGCTGCCAGTCGGTCCAACACAGGTACACCAATATATATATATTTCATCTTTCAAACATGTACGCATATGCATGTTTCCATTCAGTTTAGCATGCAAGTACTGGTTCATACTCCCAATATGCATATTCAAAATTCATTAGGCATGTATATGCAATTAAAAAGTTAGGTACTCATGTGTATGCACCTACAGACTCATTAATACATGCATTACCAGTTCCACCATCAAGAAACATAGATATGTCAATTTGTTTTTTAAATCAAGATTTCTTAAGGATCTAAAAGAATAAACTGAACATGCAATCTTAACACACTATTTTTGACTCATGAACTAAAAAATCAATGGGCAAAAACAAATTAAATGTCAAGCAAGTCATGAAAAGATGGTGTGAATCGGAAACCATGTTGGAAGCCCTTGACTGCTGACCAAGAAATAACGGCAATATTACCAGTAATAGCAAACCATGGGCTAACCAGGAATTAAGTTGCAAATCTGAACTCCGAGCTAAAAACCCCTTCCAAAAGTTAAAGGAAATTCAATTTCTATAATGGTAGCAGCAAGTCAAGCAGAGATACACATTCATATAGAGCTCTTCCCAAACAAACAACTTAATAACCACCCGACAAAGTAATAGCACCGTAATCAAAATAATCCCCATTAACATCCTAATCTAAAGGGAAAAGTGCCTAGGTCTCAGGTAGTACTGTCTTGACAAATGAGGAAATGGAAAAATAGCTCGCCACACACAGAGAAAAATAGCAAAAGATGATCTTACAAAAAAACAAGGGGACGAGATGGAAAAACAAAAAAAGGAAGATGGAGGCAACAGATAACCTTGTCCTCAGCCAACAAGGGAAGGTGGAGAAGAATCTCCAAGGGCTCAGTGTCAGCAGCCATCACGATGAACTCCGATATCCCTCTGTTAAGAGTCTTCGTCGCTGTCACCCATAACGGGAAAAGCAGAAAAAAAGGAAGAAAGAAAAAGTGAAAACGAATGCTTATTATATATATTACAGGAAAAGGGAACGAGAAAAGGAAACGGAAGAATGAGACATTAAAGTAGAGGAAGAAAGAAACCAAAGAAATTTTGAGAGAGAGAGAACCTTCATTAGCCCCTTTCTTGAGCTGCTTGTAGTTGGCAGCCTGTTGGATCAAATCCAAGATGGTGATGGTCAGATGAGCGTTGGCCAAAGGGTACGCCTTCGGGTTCACACTCTCCGTAGCCTACAACCATCATCACATCACCAAAGCAACAACAAGAGAAAAAAGGAAAAGGCAAAAGAAGAAGAAGAGGAAGAAAGGCTACCATTCTCGAAGTCGGCGAATAGGGAAACCCGGTGGCGGACGATAGGGAAGAGCAGAGAGAAGGGAAACCCAACCGCCTAAGCAGTCGGCGCTCGCGACCAGTAGTAAGAGAGAGCAGGAGAGAGCCGCGGCAAAACTTCAAAAAAAAAAAGGGTAGAGAGAGAGAGAGGTCTAAGGTATCGGTGGCGTAGCGTTTGGGGCTTGCAGCGAGGTATATATATGGTGAGGAACAGAGTAGGGCTAGTACCCGGACGAACGGAGCAGGCCTTGCTCAGACTTGCTCACCCAACTCATCAGAGCCGAGCACGAGTTCATACGAGAGGTCGACTGGCTCTTTAAACAAGAAAATGTATCCTGTTTCTGTGAGACCACACCGAGAACCAAATTGGTGACCTCACATGCATACTGGTATAACCAGTTGATTTGCCTCATGACACAAGCTTAATAATAAACACGAGCACCCATTGTTTGTACTCGCTCATTTAAGACTTTACAAACGGCTGCTTGTAGCTCATCTTGCCAGCTCATTTGATGAGTTTGAGCAAGCTTTGAATGAGCTATACTGCGCTGAGCAGCGAGCTGCTTGGTTGGTTTACCATCCCTAAACACACTCCTGTGCTAGGGATCAAACAACACTCGTTTCACAGGCTGCCTCTAGGCTAGAACTAAGTGCAAGGCCTCAAAGGGCTTCGATTTGGACAATGCCCAAGTGTCTAATATGGCTGTTACCATGCTTGCTCCCCCTAATCTTCCTCGTTGTTACTGCCGCATTTTTGCATGAATACGATCTAAGTGAAACATGTAGTTTACCAAAGCAAGAATAAAGGAGAGAAGATCAGGCTCAAGGTTCGTTGAACCAAAATCCGTTCAAGGAACTGGTGGGACCTTGCTTTTGAGATCCATTTTTTATGGCAAGTGACCTTGAGATTGGTATTCAAATGCTAAACGCGCGGGATATTGGAGTTTTTGAGTGATTTGCCTTCCCTCCTCACGTACACGAGCATGTGTACGAGGCATCACTTGTGTTGTGTTGTGTGTGCCAGTGATTTGTCTTCCACTAAGTACTACATTATTACAAGGTCCTAGGGTGTTCGTCTAGCACAAGGCTAGAATTAAAAGCTCATCAAAAGAGATTAAGCAATGCACATATCAAGTTTAAGTCTAGACAAATTGCCAATGGCTTGTGCTATAGTAAAACTATCACAGCCTTACACAAGTTGTGTCGGACGGCTGAATTGGAATGCGCCGGCTATTTGCTGCCAAGGAAGGTTTTGCGGCTGATGCGCACAAGCAGTGGAGACTGCTCCTGCGACTAGGCCAGGCGCACAGAGATGTGTTGCTCTGCGTATGGTACACTGATGTGCATTGTAGCTGATGGCATGCAGATGTGCGCTGCAAGGAAACACGCCGGATGCTCTGCAGACTGAGGCGCACTTGGGTGTGCTGATGCTGTGACTCATGGAGTGTGTTGCAGGAAGCGACTGGCAGAGTGCATGGCTGTCGTGTGCGCATGTTGCGATCGATGCTCTGATATGCTAAGGAGTGTCGGTCTGCAAGCAGGAAGGTTGCACAGATGCTGGTTCGCACGTCAATGCTTGACACAGAGGGAACCTGTATTTGCGGTGCATGGCATGAAAGGTTGCGAAGCTCGTACTGCATGCATTGGCACTATGAAGCACGTAGTGCGTTAAGTTGGACATCAACAACTACTGGTGGTTGTGCAAGGACTTGCGCACTTGAGTGTGCGTCAAGTGTTTTCAGGCGGTGAACCTGCTTGATCCTGGGTCTGTGGAGACTTAGCCTAACTGTCGACAGTTCCACATAGTTTTGTGCATGCAAGAGTAGGGAGACGGAAACCTCCCATCGCTCAGCGGTAGAGCATTCCTTGGAGAAGCGGGAAACCTCCCCTAGCTTGGCGTTGACAGAGAAAGGTCTCGCCAGGTGACCGCGGCGTCCGAACAGCAATGTGCAGAAGCTGATGATCTCAGTCCAAGCAATGCATGACACAACACAAGTAACACACCAAGTGACTGTGTGCGCTAGATCAGTGTAAAATAGTTATGCAGGAAATCAAGTACTCACCAGTTGTTCGGAATGAGTATTGCAATCTTGGCGTCTTGCAGGTACCTTGAAGCGAGTAGGAATCCGCTGTGAAATGTGCCTAGACTCACGTCGGAACGGCGTTCATCCACTACAGCTCTTCACGTCGTCGGATGTGTGATGAGCAGATCAAGCGAACGCCCGATCATACACCCAAATCCAATTCAGTTAGCATGAAACCGATTGGACTGGCCGAAAGGTGTTTAAATTAACAAATGCCTCCAAATATCTCCAAAAGGAGATCCCAATGCCCAAGGGCACGAAAAAGGAAATTCCTCTCTAAAGTTCAATTCTATTTCAAAATGATCAAAAGTTCTTTACATGAGCTCAACCTGCTTATTTATAGGCTTACAAGTATGCAAAACCCGCCAATTACAAAACTGCCAAAATCAGTTAGAAATAGCCTTGTTTCTTAACTGCCTTGCACCACTTGCACAAGTGGTCCCCAAATGAGACACTCCCATACTCTGAATCTGGACATCTCAGGTGGCACTTCTATTAGATGCGCTGATGGTTGCCAAGTCATCCCAAACTGACGGTGCTCACTGAACCCTGTCACTGCATTGCCAAGCTGGTCGGCCCTCTCACTGCAATGCCAAACGGCCAAATGCAACCCCTGTGAGGTTGCGTTTGTCGAGGCTCCGCCTAGCTGATACTTCCCAAAGCCTGTGCCCACTCGGTTTAAATCAGAACCTTGTATGTCATTCATCGCCTTTGTGGATGTCGACCACTTTGGCTTTAGAATCTACAATGTGGAGCACTATTTTTTTTTCTGAATTATCAAGCTAGGTTAGGCAGACCTCGACCAGAGTATATGAAAATAATACAAATCAAAACTATAATTTTGAAGGATACGAGTATGGTGGTTTATCCTTCCAACAACAATCATACCCCATAACCCCATCCTACCAAGACCAACAGATACATAAAGCTTATTCGTAGGAGTACAAACACATTTCAAGCATTGAAACCCCGACAAGGATCCAATGACCTCAGGAGCAACAACTCCTCTCTTATCACCACCAACCAGTGCCTTGGTAAAAAAAAATCACCACAACCTTCCTTGAACTCTCTATAATGACTTGATGATGATCAGTCTCTGAGGATCTCCTCTCACTAATTGCCGCATCATACCTTTATGCTTGCTGAGCTAAACAACCCATCTTGATACACCAAACTTCATCATTTTTACATTGTACACCCTACCTTCCAAATCTGATGGAATTGACTATAAATTGACTGAGAGAATCGACCTGAAGGAGGCGGAGAAGGAGGCGGCATCCACTTGAGTGCATTGAGCTAGCTCAGACACACTAAATGACTAGAACCTCTCATGATTAGCATGATATGCTCTATAAAACCATTTGAGACTTCAACCCACACTACCTCCTTAACCAAATCTTTATTTCTGAAAATGGTTAGTCCTAACATCATGGATACCTATGCTTCTTAAGGAGATGAGTGTCTCTCTCATAATCTCACTCTCTATGAGATTGACTAGGGATTGACCTGCTAAATGGTGTACAAGCTCTGGTGGACAAGTTGTTAACAGCTACGCTCCTTGAGTGGCAAGACTTGGCAACCCGAGTCATCGAAGGTAGGAGACAATGTAACGCCCCAGAATCCCAGCTTGGAAAATCCTTTGGATTTTCAGGGTAATTTTTTTTTTGAAATACATTGTGCGAAGCGGAAAAACCGAAAGGGAAAACCAGTGGAAGTTTTGGGCGGGTTACATAGAACAACAAGATGAAACATTTTATTAACCACATTTTATAAGATGATACAACATTTCCCTTTTTACAAAAACCAAGTGCCAAGATCTTTGACGTTCTAGAAATGTGGGTTCAGTCCTCTGTCGCATATCGAGCTCCATCGCACCACGAGAAGTCAAAACACCTGTATCCCCATAAAATGGGGTCAGTACTCTTGCGAGCTGGTGAGAAATCATCCACGATAATCCATTTGTGCAAATGATAGCATTTATAACATAATGTGTATCTAATAACATAATTAACCAGAGCAATAGCATAAGTGAATTTATCATGACTGTGTCTTGGCTTTTTAAAATATCCAAGAACATTGAAATACGACTTGTATCGAAGGAGATACAGTCGATTTATCAGAGGTGTCTCTGACAACTCTGGATTCGAAAAAAAACCAATGCATGCAAAAAACAACATTTTTAACAAAGCTTTTCTAGGATGATGTATACCGAATCAGACCAAACCTTCAACTACAAAGTTGGAGATCTGCGTTTGAGATTTCCAAAATGTTCAAGAACACTAAAATCAAACATGTATTCAGAGTAATACAGTCGATTTATAAGAGGTGTCTCTGACAACTCTGGATTCGGGAAAGCATCAATGCATGCAAAACCATATTTTTAACTGAGCTTTTCTAGGATGATGGAGACTGAATCTGTAAGACCCGCGAATTTCTGAGTGCTTTATTGTGTGATTTGAGTTGGAATGTATGTTTGTGTGTACTTGTGAAGTAGCACGTGATTTGATGAAATTTGACTATGCTTTGTATTTTTGCCTTGTATTCGCGACCTGAAAATCGCGTAAATATAATGTGCAAGTAAGAAGTGTCTAATTCTGGATGAATTAGCCTCCAAGAATTTAAGGGTTGAATTATATTATATTTTTATGGTTTGTCCCCGAATTTGGGACTTATATGACGTAAAAACCTTGGCAGTGCATGCGAATTACGAGTTTGACCCAAGTTTGAACCCGAATCATCATACGCTTAATTCTTGCAATCGGATGAGAATTTCCTTATAAGACTTCATGCATTCCGTAGTAATTGAGGTTATAAACGGAACTGAAAGATTTAATTGGATTTATTCAGTGTTTTAAGGCATTAAATAAGTATTGTTTTGACACTTATCAATTGGCGATTTTGGATCTTGGATCCGGATCACTAGTAGAGGACCCAAAACCATTGGGCGCCCTCTCTAGAGGACCATTTTATTCATGGTTGACCAGCCGGTCAAGGTTTGACCAGCTGGGTGGCGATTTTGAAAGAAGTTGCATGGATTTTGAAAAGAAGGCCACGATTGACCCTTTTCTTCTTTTGAAACTCATGATGAGCCTTGAAGCTCATCATGAAAGGTGTTTTTCAATAAAGGGGACCATGGGATTGGCGCCCCATGGTGTTTTTGTAAATAATTCAAAGGGATTCAAATAACAAAATCTGATTGGGTGAGCCCGGGTGGCTCTTTCGTAAAACTTTCAAACATTAAAGGCATTTTGCAATGGCATTTTTGAAAGATTTCTGAAATGATTTCTAAAGCTCAACATGCATTGGGCGTGGATACCCATGGGTGGGGCGTGGAGCACTCCAGCCCTCCATCTTGTTTCAATCAATCCTAACCGTCCAATGTATAAACTCTACGTATTTAAGGTTCAAGCAAGAGAGAGAAAGAACCCCCTTGGGCGGTTCTCTTAGAGGAGTCTTTCTCTCCTCCCTTGCTTTTCTCCCCTACTTCTTCTTCTCCAAAAACGGAGTGAGAGAAGTCGTGAGTGTGAGTGTGGTGTAGCTCCAACCGTGGACACCATTGCCTCCACCTTCCTCATTCCCTCCATTTTTAAAGCCGCGAAGGTGAGACACCTCTTTTTCCTATGCTTAGTGTGGATTTCGGATAGATAAATGCATCTTGTTTCATGCATTTTAGTAAATTGCCAATACATATTTTCCTTCGGATTTGTTGATGATTAATGGATTAGATTGCATGCATAATGAATGTCAGGTTAAGTACGTTTTCAAGCTTCTTTCTCATGCAATATTGGCATGGTAGCTCAAGGCCATACGGTTTTCCTCGTTGGCATGCTTATTAGTACTTCTTAAATCCCAGTTCAGCATTGGAAAGGTGTGACCTGCAAGATAACGGTTTAACTTTTCGTTTTCCCTCAAAAGCTTCAAGTATCATTTTTTTTATGATTTGCTTTGTGACAGCAAGACTTCTTTAAGTCTGGTTCGGTTGGCAAGGAGGCACGCCTTGGCATAAGCCTAGCTACTTACCCGTTCGGGTTGACCTCCTTTGGAGGTGCTGGCTTAAGCTCAAGCAGTCCGAGCCATGGGGAAATCGCTTCCTATCTTAGCTTTTTACCTCTTTCCTCTCGTCTTCGTCCCACTTGAGCAAAACCCCTTGCCAGTGCCCATTGCGGGTGGCTGGGGTTTTCGTTGGGGCCTGACATGGTATGGACCGAATCGGTCCAGACCTGTCAAAGGCCCTGGCCGGTCATAGCCGGATTGGGCATTTAGCCCTTTTTGCTTTTTGAGTTGTGTTTCGGCCTTGGCTGCAGCTGGGTGCAGGCGGTAGGCCGGCACCCCCACCTCCCTCTTTTTTTTTCGGTGATGGTTGTAGCCAGCTGGATCTGGACCAATCGGTCCAGATCAGCACAAGTGATTGTGCCCTCCTTTTTGGTTTGGACCAATCGGTCCAAACCTGGTCCGATGTGAGCGCCGGACCCTATGTGGGTTACAGTCTTTCATATTGATACATTTGTACTTTATGTTCTGTGATGCATAATAGTCACTTATGCTTTGACTACTTGCATTGATGTATGCTAGTTACAGTCTTTCATATTGATACATTTGTACTTTATGTTCTGTGATGCATACCTTGTTAATAATGTGGATCCATTGCTAAATCATGTGTTTTGGTGCATGCTATAAGAATTGTTGATAATGCTCCATGGGTAGATATCATTGTTTTACACTTGTCTATGCTGCAACTGCTTAAATACTGTATATTGGCATGCTACGTTTACCATGCATAGCTTGTTCTTGATTTCCACACTTTTGGCATATCATGTTGGTTTGTCTAACCTGCTCGAAAGAGTACTGACCCCGTTTTATGGGGATACAGGTTTACGTTGACGTGCGGTGGAGCTCGATGTGCTGCAGCGGACTTCGAACCCACACTTCTGAACCTCGCCTGTTGGATCCTGGCAGTGTTTTGTATAAGGGATTGGATATACAATTTTGTAAAGATGTATTTAATAAAGATTGTTTCATTTTAAATGTTGTTTCACACCTGTAGTGACCGCTCAGGGCTTCCCGCTTGTTGGTCTTCCCCTTGGGTTTCTTCCGCAATTGCGCTTTGGTTTTCAAAAAAAAAAAATTCCTCAACGGTCGGGAAATCTGGGATTGGGTCGCCACAGAATCAGACCAAACCTTCAACTACAAAGTTGGAGGTTTGTGTCTTAGATTTCCAGAATGTTTAAGAACACCAAAATCGGACATGTATCCAGAGCGATACAGTTGATTTATCAGAGCTGTCTCTGACAACTCTGGATTCAGGAAAAACTAATGCATGCAAAAATTAACATTTTTAATAGAGCTTTTTTAGGATGATGCAGACCGAATCAGACCAAACCTTCAACTACAAAGTTGGAGATCTGCATCTGAGTTTTCCAGAATATCCAAGAACACCAAAATTGGACATGTATCCAAAGCGATACAGTCGATTTATAAGAGGTATCTCTGACAACTCTGGATTCGGGAAAGCATCAATGCATACAAAAACCACATTTTTGATAGAGATTTTGGAGAACTTTGCATTCCAAATCTTGAAAGGTTCTTCACTAAAAAGTTATAGAACTGGGTCTGGGATTTCCAGAATGTCCAAGAATACCAAAATCTGACGACCCGTATCTACGGAGATACGATCAAATCTTTAAAGGTGTCTTTGACAACTCTAGATTCAAGAAACTCGTTTTGACAAATAATATATATATTTTTTGAAACATAAGTGTGAGTGCGTGTGTTCACGTGATGCATCTCACATAAGTGCTATAAACTGCATATAAGAAACAACATACAAATTTAATACACATGCAACTCACACCCATGCATTTGAAAAATCTGGTTTCATGAAGAAAGAAGATACAAATGAACAATAAAAGAAATCTCACCTTCAATGGCTTCCAGAATGATGATGGGGATCTCCTCTTGCTTGGGTGTGTAGGATGGAGTCCCACGTGGTACCCAACTGTACACACTTTTAAGGTGGAGAGAAAGAAGGTTGGCTATGGTGGGAACCCCACAATTTTGGAAGAGAGAGGAGATAGGAGGGAGAGAGAAAGAAGAGGAGAGAATGACTTTCTCTCTCTTCTCAAAGGTTAAATATGCTAGGGTTTTAAGTGGATGGCTGAGATTAAAAGTTAGAAATGAATGGCTAGGATGTATGTCACACCCTTCTAGGTGATGGCATACTTGTAATACTTTAGTCTACTTTTCCAGCACCAATAGGCTTATTTCATTTGAATTCTCTAAAAAGTCTTTCAAGAATGCCATTAATTAAGGTCTATTATGCCTTCTTGCCTTTAAAATTTTTCAAAAAGTGTCCCATGGCTAGAACCAATCAGAATCATTTCTGAGAAAAGTCTTTCCTTAAATCACAAAATAGCCACCTCCTAGCTTGGTCAACTTGACCAGTTGGTCTCCAGGGTTATCCATGTCCACCTATGGTCGACCATGGGCTAGGTCAACCCCCCCCCCCCCTAGTTGGTCTCAAACCCGACAAAAATTCAAATATAACCTGAATATTAAAATATATTCTAAATTATTATTTTTCATGAAAAACCATCTTCGGTATGACCCATACCTCTTTAAAATTTAAATTTTTTATTAATTTACATAAAATGATGAGGTTTTAACATCGTTTAAATTTCCCGATTTGAGATCTGATTGATCTCATGCAATTTGGATAAAACTTAGGGTTTTGATGGTTGATGCATCAAAATATGCATGCATATGCATGCATATGCATTTATTTCAATATGTATATAAACACTTGTCCACATTAGGGTTTTCGATATATATATATATATATATATATATATATATATATATATATATATATATATGCACATACACACATACATATGCATATACATATTTATGTACAAATACATAGATAATGACAACTATGAAATTTCATCTTCTATTGGATAATTTTCTTAAAAAATTCGTGGGTCTTACATTCTACCCTCCTTAAAAAGGATTTCGTCCACGAAATCACAAAACACTAAACAAGGACAAAATGGTCAGATCTCTTCTGACAGTGTCTAATTGGCAACAATTAAGTCTTTAATAGACTTTCTCGGACAAAACTTAGCAATATGCTCCGGTTGTTCACACTTGAAACACTTGCCATCGTAGCGAGGGCAAGCTCTAAAAGCATGATCTTCATTGCATCGTTGACACTTTCGCTGAGCATTTGGTCGCTGGGATTACCTTTGCTGGCAGTTTTGATATACTTTCTGACGCTTCCGCTCTCTAGTAGGCAGCGACGACTCCTTCCTACTAGGATTCTTCTTACTCGCAATCGCAAAAACCTTGGTTGGCTGCTCGGCCTGGTCTTCATTCAATAGAGTAGCTACCTCAATAGCCTCTTCGAGCGACTTTGGCTTGCTAGTGAATACTTTGGTTCTTAGAGTAGGCCTCAAACCACGAGCAAACTTCATTGCTCGTTCCTTCTCTGCGTCGTAAACATTTGGACAATATCGCTCCAAACAATGAAACTTCGTGATATAATCGGACAGGGTCATCGTTCCCTGTTGCAGGTCTAGAAATTTCTGCATCTTCTTACTTTGTTCATGCTTAGGAAAATACGCCGAGTTAAAAACTTCAACAAATTAATCCTACGTAACATTCTTGTCTTTGAATTTAACCGATGAGATCGTGTCCCACCACTTCTCAGTGTGGTCTTTCAAACGGTAGGTACCAAAGTTCACTTTCTGTTTCTCTGGAATATCTAAAACGTGAAAAATACATTCTATCTCACGTATCCACGACAGGGTCGGTCTTACCCTCAAAAGCAGGAGGATCCAATTCCATGAAACGCTTATAGGTAACTGTACTTATGTTCTGCCTACCTTGGGCTACGTGTTGAAGGTTCACACCCATCTGTTGCATTGCAACCACTTGTTGTTGCACAACCTCTGCAAGGTTGCTCACAGTTCCCATAATATCGTTGCATTTGGTCTTCCAAGTCATCTATCATGACAAAAAGACATAATAATTAATCGATAGGTCTAACAACTATGTTCGCTAAACAATAATCGCAGCAATCATTCAAATCATCAGGCGCACTACACATAATTCAAGCAAAATACACCACAACTTAATCATGCAACAACACGTCATACCAACACGTTCCTCGAACAACCTCAAGCGACACCATACAAGGCCGCCATCGCTAGAGAGCCACCATTCTAGATGACCAACGTTAGAGAATCACCACTCTAACACAACAAAACAAAGAGAATCGTTACTCATTTGACATCGTTAAGGAATCACCACCCTAGTGGCATCGTTAGAGAATCACCACTCTAACGACATTGTTGAAGAGTCACCACTTCAACAACATCATTAGGGAATCACCACCCTAATGGCATCGTCAGAGAGTCACCACCCTGACGGCATTACTGGAGAATCACCACCCCATCAGCATCATTAGAGCATCACCACCCTAATGGCATCGTTAGAGAATCACCACTCTGACGACATTACTGGAGAATCACCACCCAGCAGCATCATTAGAGCATCACCACCCTAATGGCATCGTTAGAGAATCACCACCCTAACGGCATCGCTGAAGAGTCACAACTCCAATGGTGTCACTGGAGAATCACCACTCCAACGACCTTCATTAGAGAATCATCACTCTAATGGCATCGCTAGAGAATCACCACCCTAGCGGCATTACTGGAGAATCACCACTCCAGTAGCATCATTAGGAAATCACCACCCTAATGGCATCATCCGAGAATCACCACCCTAACGACATTACTGAAGAATCACCACTTTAGTAGCATCATTAGAGAATCACCACCCTAATGGCATCATTAGGGAATCACCACCCTAACAACATCGTTGAAGAGTCACCACTCCAACGACATAATTGGCACTACCAGAAGTCACCACCTGAGCCAACTCACCACAATCCTCCTGACTGTGGTTGGGAAACAAGAATTCCCACAACGCTCTCTCAAGAGCAACAACACCCTGAAGATCGGTGTTATGCTATCCCCAACAATGTCCCTCTCAGACGTCAATTGCCATCATCGGCAACACAAAAGCCACTTGCTAAGCGCATAACATCATTTACATTCTCATCACAAAGAACAACAGGGGATCAATAACATTCTCCAACGAGGAACTCAAAGGCTCAACCGGCACAGACAAGGCTTTCGCCTTCTGTCTGAAGATCACACACGAAGAGATACCATTTATTAAAGACAGAGTCATGAACATCTCCAACAAAGTTGGAGAAGGAAAAACATGAACTTAGAGCCTCATCTGACGATTCTCATTAAAACCACATCGTCTTCAACATGATTTGTGCAACAATTCGATATTTGTTACGATTCATCCATCTTCTCTACTCAAGTAAGGTGGAACGAGAAAGCGAAATATACAAGAGGTCTCTAAGTTAGATCAACGACTTCAACTCTCACAAGAGTTGACACGAACTAGCTTGGGCAACTATATCTGCAAGCGTAAAAGCACTATCGTTCACGAATTTTACACGGACTTTAACTGACACTTAGTCTCTAAGTGTCCCCTTCAGCCACCATAGGCACGTATACTCAGTTCACCAAGATAGATTCACCTCACAAATCTATCTTACATAATAGTCCGAACCTCTAGGTTTCGACACTCGATACCTTGAGCCAAAACATATAAGGCTTTAAACATAAAATTGTGTCTCACATCGGACGACAACCGCAATAACATACAAATTTATCTAAACATGTATAAAAAGCAATAAAGCAACAAAAACTCAATTCTACTAAATTAAGCATACTTACAATGCGATGGTCGATGCGTGCAGAGACTTGAACCACACTTCTAAAACACTGCTTTGATACCAAAACTTGTAACGCCCCAGAATCCCAGCTTGGAAAATTCTTTAGATTTTCAGGGTAATTTTTTTTTGAAATACATTGTACGAAGCGAAAAAATCGAAAGGGAAAACAAGTGGAAATTCTGGGCGGGTTACAAAGAACAACAAGATGAAACATTTTATTAACCACATTTTATAAGATGATACAACATTTCCCTTTTTACAAAAATCAATTGCCAAGATCTTTGACGTTCTAGAAGTGTGGGTTCAGTCCTTTGCCGCATATCGAGCTCCATCGCACCACGAGAAGTCAAAACACATGTATCCCCATAAAATGGGGTCAGTACTCTTGCGATTTGGTGAGAAATCATCCACGATAATCCATTTGTGCAAATGATAGTATTTATAACATAATATGCATCTAATAACATAATTAACCAGAGCAATAACACAAGTGAATTTATCATGACAGAACAGGTAAAATATCACAATCAATGTATATATACAAGTGAACATATATGTGCATCATGGTGAGACAATTAACATAATTGAAGTGATTAAATAAATGTAACTGCAATAAGTAGAAAATAATGCCAAGAAATAAATAACAATGTCAATCACTAACATACTTAGGCAGTAACATCTGTTACGACAATGAAGCCGTACATAATACTTTAAGTACAAGGTTTTGATGATGAACAAGTAAATCAACTGCATTTCAGCTAAGGCAATAAAGAAATTGAAGAATTCGATGAAGAATCTTTGAAGACTAGTGTGCAAATGTTATATTAATTAAAAGTCTTAGATTCTTGTAAGAGCCTTACTTAGAGTGCATATTTCGGTTGCATTTCAGCTAAAAAGTCTTTAGAAAAACTTTTCTAAAAGAAACCTTCACGAAAGTCTTTTTAGAAAACTCTTTTCTTAAATTTTTGTATTTATTAGTCGACCAATAGACTCACCAGTCGACTAATACTTTCGCGCCATATTTTCTAAAATGTCATTTTTATCAAATTAGTCGACCGGACAAAATGTCTATTTTCTGAAAATTTAGTAGCAGTCGACTAATGACTTTATCAGTCGACTAGACAGAACATCTGTTTTCTGGAAATTTAGCAATAGTCGACTAATGCTTTTATCAGTCGACCGGACAAAACTTGTGTTTTTCAGAAAATTCTAGCAGCAGTCGACTGGAAGGTTTTTCAGTCTACTGATGATATTATCAGTCGACTAACTTTTCTCTAGTCGACTAAGTTTCAAAATTTTTGTTTTTTAAACGACTCGATTAACAGATCAGTCGATCGACGATAACTGTCAGTCTATTAATAACTAATTATTAGTCGACTAACTACTGTTTCAGTTGACTAATTTTGTCGTTTTTTCTAAAACTTTAAAAAGGCGTGTCTTTTCATTTTTCAAACGTTTTGATCATTCAAAATGGACTATTTTGACACCCTTTCATACCCTCAACGTATGGAATCTTTCAACTATAAATATGAGTGCATTTTACACTCAAAAGCACTGCAATTCAATCAATTTAAATCAATTACTCTTTGCTTTTCACTCATATTCATTTTCTCACTCACGTGATATTTTTCACTTCAGTTTTTCACTCAAATTCCTTTGAGAGATAGTGAATTCGTGAGTAGAGTATTTCAACAACCTTAAAAGTCAATTGCATCTTATTTGCATTCATAAGAAGGGCTCATATATTGTATTGTAAGTTGTTATTTATTTCAATTTTCTGTTAAAGGAAGGACTCCTTGGTTTAAAGGAGTTGTTTGCTTTCAGTAGCTGTGTTACTGAAAGTGGGACCGGATTTGGTCTGTATGATCTTGTAGTTATACAAGGTTGATAGTGGAAATCTCAAGCGGGTTTTGCTTGGGGACTGGATGTAGGTCGGGAAAGACCGAACGAGGATAAATTATTGTGTTCTTTGTGTGTTTGCTTTGCGAATTGCAAAATCCGTCAAAATTCCGCAGACAATTTTTAAAAGCACTATTCACCCCCCCTCTAGTGCTTGTTACTTCGATCCTACTGCACTTTCATTTGGTATCAGAGCAGGTTTGCTATTATTTTGATTTGACCATCATCTAGCATGTCAACTACAACATCTCAGCATAAAGAATGATGCTCCTCTGTTCGTCATTCTTTCTTCGACGGAACAAACTATGGATACTGGAAAGTGAGAATGAAAATATTCTTACAATCCATGGATCTCAAAATTTGGAGAGTCGTTTCAGAAAAGTACCAAATGCCATCAACTGATTTTAGCCGATGGACCGATGAAGAAAAGAAGACTGCTTCACTTAATGTCAAGGCTATAAATGCATTGTATTGTGCCGTTGACAAGGTAAAGTTCAATCGCATCTCTCAATGCTCCACAACAAATGAAATCTGGCATATTCTTCTCGTGACTCACGAAGGTACGTCAAAGGTAAAGGAATCTAAAATCGCTTCTTTAGTTCATAAATTTGAATTGTTTAAAATGAAGCAAAATGAATCTATATAGGACATAGTAACAAGAATGACCAATATCACTAACACTCTGAAATCTCTTGGAAAAGAATATTCACAAGTGGATTTAGTCAGAAAAATCCTAAGGTGTTTAACTCCTGAATGGGAAAGAAAAACCACAGCTATTGAGGAAGCAAATGATTTAAACACTCTCACTCTTGAATATTTGGTTGGTAACTTAATGGCATATGAAGTCCAACTTCAAGACAGACAAGAAGAAGAACCCAAGAAGAAATCTCTTGCTTTTAAGGCTACTTCTGATTCTGAAAATTCAGAAGAAGATGAAGATGAAGATATTGCCCTTATTATAAGGCAATTCAAAAGATTTATCAAAAAGGGAAAATTTCAAAGAAAGGTAAAGAAAGTTGATTCTTCTAATCCAAATGAAGTCAAGTGCTTTAACTGCAAAAAGGCAGGACATATCAAGAAAGATTGTCCTCTTCTCAAAATCAAGTCCAAGGACCAATTCAAGAAGAAAAAGGCATTTCAAGTATGTTGGGATGATAGTGACTCCTCTTTCGATGAAGAATCAAATGAAGAAGTCGCCAACATGTGCTTTGTAGCACAAGAAGATTCGGTAAGTCAATTTGACTATGATGATTTATTAGAAGCATTCAATGATTTATATGCGAAATTTAAGAGTCTAAGTTCTAAAAACAAAGAGTTAAAAACTGAAAATTCAACTCTTGACTCTCAAAATAGAGTGTTACTTCAAGAGATAGAAGATCTCAAGAAGGAAAACTCTTGTCAAGCATTTGAGATAAAAGAAATTAGAATTAGAACCAATCTCTTACAAAAAGAAATAACTAGTCTAAAAGAAAAATCAAATGATCTTCTTTCTATAGTGACCAAATTTACAAATGGTCAAGAGAATCTAGAAAGACTTCTTGGTTCTCAAAGATGCTCGGTTAATAAAACCGGATTGGGATATAGCTTCTTTGATACTCAAAATAGACCAAACTATGTTGTGAAGAATCAAAGACAATATTCTCAACCATTTGTTCATAGAACTAAATTTTCCAGTTCTAATAGAAATGCACCTAATCATGGAACTTATAATGCTTATAAGTCTAGACATGATTATTCTAGAAATGTTAAATTTTTTTATAAAAAGAATATTTATTATCAAAGAAAACCAAAATCCAAATGGATATGGGTTCCTAAGACTAACTCTCATGGACCCAAAAATAGAAAGGGGTCAAATGCTTTGTCTTCTAATTTTGTTGTAGGTACACAAAATAAGGAACAAATGGATATTGGACAACGGTTGTTCCAAACATATGACTGGAAGGCCAGAGTTATTTTCCACCCTCCAAAGTAAGGATGGAGAACTGTCACCTTTGGTGACAATAACAAGGGAAAAGTAATAGGTATTGGTTATATTGGTAATCCAAAATTTCCCTTGATAGAAAATGTTCTTTTAGTAGATGGTTTAATGCATAATTTATTATCCATTAGTCAATTATGTGATAAAGGTTTTCTTGTTTCTTTTGAACATGATTTATGCTTAATTTCTGATTTTCAATCTAAAAAGATCATTTTTAAAGGTAAAAGAAGGAACAATGTGTATAAACTTTATCTAGATGAGTTACCCACTCTTAATGAAAAATGTCTTATTGTTTCAAATAAAATTCAATGGTTATGGCACAAGAGACTTGGACATGTTAACTTTAAAATTATTTCCAAGTTATCCAAGAATGATGTTGTAAGAGGCCTACCTAGAATAGCATATAAGAAAGATCACTTATGTGATGCTTGTCAAAGGGGTAAACAAATTAAGAGTTCTTTTAAAGCAAAAGATATAGTTTCAACAAAACGTCCTCTTGAACTTTTACATTTAGATCTATTTGGACCATCTAGAATTCAAAGTTTCAATGGTAGCAAGTATGCTTTTGTTATAGTAGATGATTATTCTCGATTTACACGGGTGATTTTTCTAAAAAGCAAAAATGATGCTTTTTCTGAATTTTCCAAACTTTGTAGAAGAATTACAAATGAAAAATCTACATCTATTATTAAAATTCGTAGTGATCATGGTGGTGAATTTGAAAATGAATCTTTTCTAAAGTATTGTGATTTACATGGTATATCTCACAACTTTGCTTTTCCTAGAGCGGCTCCACAAAATGGAGTTGTTGAAAGAAAGAATAGAACTTTGTAAGAATGTGCTAGAACCATGCTTCAAGATAAAAATTTACCAAAATACTTTTGGGCTGAAGCAATAAATACAACATGTTATTATGATCGTATACCAAAGATCTCATATTTCAAAATTTTTGGTAGTAAATGCTTTTTGTTAAATACCAAAGATAATCTTGATAAATTTGATTCAAAATCAGATGAATCAATATTTCTTGGATATTCTTCTAGAAGTAAAGCTTATCGTATTTTTAATAAAAGAACAACTTGCATTGAAGAATCTTTACATGTTGCATTTGATGAGAATTGTGAGCAGGTTATACCTCTAAGCGAAGGAGAAGAAGTAATACTTCAAGAAGAACCTTTGATAGAGAGTACTTCTCAAGAAAATGTTCATCTTCGACTTGTTTGGAAAGAAGTTCCCAATCATCCACATGAACAAGTTATTGGAGATATAAAGAGTGGTGTCCAAACTAGAAGGCAATTACAATATATTGCAAATATTGCTTTCATATCTAAAATAGAACCAAAGAATAACAATGAGGCTTGTGATGATGAATTTTGGCTTTTGGCCATGTCTGAAGAACTTAACCAATTTACTAAGAATGATGTTTGGGATCTAGTTGATAGACCAAAGGATCATCCAATAATTGGAACAAGATGGGTCTTCCAAAATAAGCTGGACGAAAATGGCAAAGTCATTCGAAACAAAGCAAGGCTAGTAGCACAAGGCTATAATAAAGAAGAAGGCATAAATTTTGATGAAACCTATGCACTGGTGGCTCGACTGGAGTCAGTTCGAATGATGCTTGCTTTTGCTAGTTACATGAACTTTAAGTTATATCAAATTGATGTTAAGAGTGCATTCTTAAATGGACACATCAATGAAGAAGTTTATGTAGAGCAACCTCCAGGCTTTGAAAATGAGAAATATCCAGAAAAAGTCTACAAATTAAAAAGAGCTTTGTACGGACTTAAACAAGCACCAAGAGCGTGGTATGAAAGACTACGAAATTTTCTAGAACAATCCGTTTTTTCCATTGGTCGGGTAGACTGCACTTTATTTATTAAAAATCTTAATTCAGATATTCTTATTGTGCAAATTTATGTTGATGACATAATATTTGGATCTACTAATGATTCTCTTTGTAAAGAGTTTGCTAAAGCTATGCAGGAAGAATTTGAAATGAGTTTGATGGGTGAATTAAACTACTTTCTTGGACTTCAAATAAAGCAAACTGAAGAAGGAATCTTCATCAACCAGGCTAAGTATACAAAAGAACTTCTCAAGAGGTTTGGGATGGATTCATCGAAATCAAGAAGAAATCCTATGAGTATAACTACTTCTCTTGATAAAGATGAAAATGGCAAAAATGTAGATATTAAGCTCTACAGAGGTATGATCGGATCTCTATTATACTTAACTGCTAGTCGACCTGATATAATGTTTAGTGTTTGTATATGTGCAAGATTTCAAGCTAATCCAAAGGAATCTCATTTAACTGCAGTAAAACAAATTCTTTGTTATTTGAAAGATACTTCAGATTTTGGTTTGTTTTACCCAAAATCATATCCCTTTGATTTAGTTTCATATAGTGATGCAGATTTTGCAAGAAGTAAATCTGATCGCAAGAGTACTAGCGAAACTTGTCATTTCTTAGGAAATTCCTTAGTCTCTTGGTTTAGTAAAAAGCAAAATTCAGTGTCACTCTCAACAACTGAAGCAGAATATATAGCGGCTAGTTTAGCGTGTTCACAAGTACTATGGATGAAACAGACCTTAAAAGATTTTGGTTTGAATTACTCCACAACAACTATTTATTGTGATAACACTAGTGCTATAAATCTTTCAAAAAATCCTGTTCAGCACTCAAGAACTAAGCATATTGAAGTTAAACATCATTTCTTAAGAGATCATGTGTTAAAAGGAGATATTTCGTTAAATTTTATTTCTACTAATGAACAACATGCCGATATCTTCACTAAACCACTTAGAAATGAAGATTTTATGAGAATTAGGAGAGAACTAGGCATTTGCTCATTTTTAGATTTATAAAATGCTGATTTTTTGAACAAAATCTCAAAATGGCACCATATTAGTTGACCGATAAATTTCTAGTCGACTGATGCTTTAAATTTTTTTTAGAATGAGTCGCACCTTATTAGTCGACCGATAAAATTTTAGTCGACTAAATTTTTTTTTTAAATTTCAACTGAAGGGACCCGATACCCCTTGGATTTTTTTTTAACACCCGATTTTTTTAAAAAAGGGCATCGTTTTATTTTTTTACGCACCTTTTCGTTTTTCTTAAAAATGAAACCCTTTGAAAAACAAAACCCTCTTTCTCTCTCTCTTCCAAAAAACCCTCGGAGTGCCGTTCGAACCTCTCCTCGCCGGAATCTTCTGGTCATGACAGGGAGTCGCCAGAATCCTCTTGCAGTGACCGACGCATCTTCAGTTCTCGCCGAAATCCTCTTGTCGTGATCGGTGCATCTTCAGTTCTTGGAATCCCCTTGTGGCAGCCTTCTCACTCGCCGTCAGCCACCGTATCCTCCTCTATTTCTGTTGCACGATGCACGACAACATCTTCCTCCCGCCGAACGTCGTTTGGAAGCCGACATCAACTGTTCTTCTCAACGACTGTGTTGATCAATTAACTGAATTTTTTTTGGGTGAATTTGTTTCAACCATGCCTCGTCAGAAGACTGCATCCGCAAAAGGTTCTCCTCCTCCTACACCTTTAGCAAAATATGGATTTTCTCTCAGATTACTCTGAAATCTTCTTTTATATGATACTTTTGGATCGGTTTTTGCACTTTCTATTTTACCAGGCCGAAATGTCCTCTTTTACATGTTTTCTCGTTACAAAATTAAAGAATTATTTCCAGGAATTTCACATCTTTTTGATGCCTGTGCAGACACCCTTCATTATCCTTTTCTGATCCACTTGTTTTATACAAATTTACAAATTGATCATGAAACTGAAGTTCTTTCCTCTCTTGTTCGTGATGTTGAAATTGAGTTTGATTCTAAACTGCTTGGACAAATCCTAGAAATTCCACCTTCAGATACTCTTTTCAATACTATTGAACTTAATGATGAAAGAATTTTTGAACAAATTCTTCTTTCCGGTGCACCTCATTGTCCTCCTTTCAAAAATACTAATCTTCAAACTCGTGCATGCATTGCTGGACGAATTCTTGCCCACAATATTCTACCTAAAACTGGTTCTTTTGATTATTATTTCACAGATCTTTCTACGGCTCTTTATGTCTTATTTGGAAATATTTCTGTAAATTAGGCCAACGTGTATTTTACTAATTTGTGGAAACAAAAACCATTTCTTCCTTATGGATGTCTTCTAACTCGTATTTTCAGACACTTCAAAGTTTCCTTAACCAATGAAAAATATATTGAGCAAAAGGAGTTCTTTGATCAAACTATTTTTAAACGAATGAAAATCAAATATATGCCTCCTTTAAACATTGATCAAACTGAACCATCTGATCCTACTGAACCATCAATTTCTGAACCCTCACCATCTTTTGCGACACCTTCATCTTAAGCAAAGCGAAAAAAAAATTCTACTAGTCAAGACAATGATGAAGTTTTGCAGCGACTGGAAGCTTTGGAGCTGCATCAACACACTTTTCGTGAAGATGTGACTCAACAACTTTCTTCGATTCAGAAAGATATTACTGCAATCAAGGACTTGCTCAACTCACTTTTCTGATCTTTGTTTTCTGTCTTTACTAAACTTTGATACTTTATGGGTTGTAATATTTTAAACTTGAATTTACATTTTGCTTATGCTATTTCTGCCCTTACTTTTTTTTATTATGACAAAGGAGGAGAAAAAGATAAAACTTGGTGTCTCTTGGTAGACACATGATGAAAATTGCAGGAGAAAAAGATAGACCTTGCATGAGAAATGAGAAATTAAGAGAAAAAGATAAAAATTAAATATTGCATTATGACATGGAAATTACATCATAAGAAAACATTGAAAATTGCATTTATGGAAAAGTTTTAAAAATGCATGAAGTAATGATGGAAATGCAAACCAATCAATATGTGATATATGTGCTTTGAATGTGCTAACTTTTAATGTTTTGCAGCATATTGATAGGGGGAGTAAAATATCTATCTATGCATCTAAATGCTTCATCTTTGATTAAGTTTGTCATCATAAAAAAGGGGAAGATTGTTACGACAATGAAGCCATACATAATACTTCAAGTACAAGGTTTTGATGATGAACAAGTAAATCAACTGCATTTCAGCTAAGGCAATAAAGAAATTGAAGAATCTTTGAAGACTAGTGTGCAAATGTTATATTCATTAAAAGTCTTAGATTCTTGTAAGAGTCTTACTTAGAGTGCATATTTCGGTTGCATTTCATCTAAAAAGTCTTTAGAAATTTTTTTCTAAAAGAAACCTTCATGAAAGTCTTTTTAGAAAACTCTTTTTTTTAAATTTTCGTATTTATTAGTCGACCAATAGACTCACCAGTCGACTAATCCTTTCGCGCCATATTTTCTAAAATATAATTTTCATCAAATTAGTCGACCGAAGGTTTTATTAGTCGACCAGACAGAATGTCTGTTTTCTAGAAATTCAGCAGCAGTTGACTAATGACTTTATCAGTTGACTGGACAGAACATCTATTTTTTGGAAATTTAGCAGCAGTCGACTAATGCTTTTATCAGTCGACCAGACAGAACTTGTATTTTTCAGAAAATTCTAGCAGCAGTCGACTAAAAGGTTTTTCAGTCTACTAATGATATTATCAGTCGACTAACTTTTCTCTAGTCAACTAAGTTTCAAAACTTCAGTTTTTAAACAACTTGATTAACAGATCAGTCGACCGACGATAACTGTCAGTCTACTAATAACTAATTATTAGTCGACTAACTACTGTTTCAGTCGATTAATTTTGCCGTTTTTCCTAAAACTTTAAAAAGGCGTGTCTTTTCATTTTTTAAATGTTTTTATCGTTCAAAATGGACTGTTTTGACACCCTTTCATACATTCAACGTATGAAATCTTTCAACTATAAATATGAGTGCATTTTACACTCAAAAGCACTGCAATTCAATCAATTTGAATCAATTACTCTTTGCTTTTCACTCATATTCATTTTCTCACTCACGTGATATTTTTCACTTCAGTTTTTCACTCAAATTCCTTTGAGAGATAGTGAATTCGTGAGTAGAGTATTTCAACAACCTCAAAAGTCAATTGCATCTTATTTGCATTCATAAGAAGGGCTCATAGGTTGTATTGTAAGTTGTTATTTGTTTCAATTTTCTATAAAAGGAAGGACTCATTTGTTTAAAGGAGTTGTTTGCTTTCAGTAGGTGTGTTACTGAAAGTGAGACCAGATTTGATATGTATGATTTTGTAGTTACACAAGGTTGATAGTAGAAATCTCAAGCGGGTTTTGCTTGGGGACTGGATGTAGGTCGGGAAAGACCGAACCAGGATAAATTATTGTGTTCTTTGTGTGTTTGCTTTGCGAATTGCAAAATCCGTCAAAATTCCGCAGACAATTTTTAAAAGCACTATTCACCCCTCCTCTAGTGCTCGTTGCCTCGATCCTACTGCATTTTCAACATCAAATATCTAGCAAGTGAGCAAGAAAGATACAACTCTAGCATTATGATCAAAGATAAGCAGTACGATCATGATCAATCAACTAACATGATTAACATTAGCATTCAACAATGAATATTTTATTAATTATCTAACCAAAGAAAAACCTCTTCTAGAATTATATCGCATGAGATATTCATAAGAAAAAAAGTATGGGTAACTGCATATTTCTGATATAAGTGAGCTCAACTCACGAGGTGGGTCTATTGCCCACACTAACTCGCCATGGAGTTTTTAGTATTCCACAAAATCTCACAGACAAATGCACCCTTGCAAGGTGCCTCGAGTCCCCTTTATACTTACGGGATAAATCAAGTGCCAAAGGTGAATCGTGTGATCAATGCAAACGTACACGAAACACAATCAAATATTCATTAAATACTAAGACACTTGAATTATTAACGTAATTCATTTAATACATCTAAATTTGTTGACAAGATGTGCAAGTAGAAGTACTCATTCATGTTATGACATTTATGTCACATTGTTCTCATGTAGTGTGTAAGCGTATACAAATTAAAGCAATACGAGCATGATATCACATGTTAACTAATCTCAATTTGACCATATTAGATGATAAACAATTTTAATTACGCCATTTGAGTTTAATGACTTGGTGTCTTAGTTGGGCTGCACCCAACTTGACCCCAAAAGGACTCATATTTAAAACAAGTTAAAAGAAATTCATGACTTCCTTTTACAAATGAAAGATTAATATTTTTGAGGTATTTAGGCAAATATTCAGCCTTGACCCTAAACACACAATTTGTAGAGTTATCTCTTATATTTTCACAGAATCAAACCAATTGAATTTTCATGGAGGGAGTCAGGAGAAATCTCAAAAATACAGAACACTATCCAGAGCATTTTGGACTGAACAAGGACTAACAAAAATCTGAATGTTCTATATTTTGACAAAGGATTTGGGGGACCTTGCAGACCAAATCAAGAAATGTCATCAACTATAAAGTTGGAGGATTGTATCTTGGCTTTCTAAAATATCCAAGAACATCGAAATACAACTTGTATCCGAGGAGATACAGTCGATTTATCAGAGGTGTCTCTGACAACTCTAGATTCAGAAAAAACCAATGTATGCAAAAAACAACATTTTTAACAAAGCTTTTCTAGGATGACGTATACCAAATCAGACCAAACCTTCAACTACAAAGTTGGAGATCTGTGTTTGAGATTTCTAGAATGTATAAGAACACCAAAATCGAACATGTATCCAGAGTGATACAGTCAGTTTATAAGTGGTGTCTTTGACAACTACGGATTCGGGAAAGCATCAATGTATGCAAAAACTACATTTTTGACAGAGAATTTAGAGAACTGTTAATTCCGAATCTGGAAAAGTCTTCAACTACAAAGTTGTAGGACTGGGTCTAGGCTTTCCAGAATATCCAAGAACACCAAAATATGACATGTATCTACGGAGATACGATCGAATCTTCAAAGGTGTCTTTGACAACTCTAGATTCAAGAAACTCGTTTTGACAAATACATATATATTTTTTTTGAAACATAAGTGCGTGTGCGTGTGTTCACGTAATTCATCTCACATAAGTTCTATAAACTGCATATAAGGAACAACATACAAATTTAATACACATGCAACTCACACCCATGCATTTGAAAAATCCGGTTTCATGAAGAAAGAAGATACAAATGGACAATGAAAGAAATCTCACCTTTAATGGATTCCGGAATGATGAAGGGGATCTCCTCTTGCTTGGGTGTGTAGGATGGAGTCCCACGTGGTACCCAACTCTACACACTTTCAAGGTGGAGAGAAATAAGGTTGGCTATGGTGGGAGCCCCACAATTTTGGGAGAGAGAGAGGGGAGATTGGAGGGAGAGAGAAAGAAGAAGAGAGAATGTCTTTCTCTCTCTTCTCAAAGGTTAAATATGCTAGGGTTTTAACTGGATGGCTGAGATTAAAAGTTAGAAATGAATGACTAGGATGTATGTCACACCTTTCTAGGTGATGGCATACTTGTAATACTTAAGTTCTACTTTTCCAGCACCAATAGGCTTATTTCAATTGAATTCTGTAAAAAGTCTTTAAAGAATGCCATTAATTAAGGTCTATTATGCCCTCTTGCCTTTAAAATTTTTCAAGAAGTGTCCCATGGCTGGAACCAATCCGAATCATTTCTAAGAAAAGTCTTTCCTTAAATTACAAAATAGCCACCTCCTAGCTTAGTCAACTTGACCAGTTGGTCTCCAGGGTTATCCATGTCCACCTATGGTCGACCATGGGCTAGGTCAACCCCCCCCCTAGTTGGTCTCAAACCCGACAAAAATTCAAATATAACCCGAATATTAAAATATATTCTAAATTATTATTTTTCGTGAAAAACCATCTTTGGTATGACCCATACCTCTTTAAAATTTACATTCCTTATTAATTTACATAAAATGATGAGGTTTTAACATTGTTTAAATTTCCCGATTTGAGATCCGATTGATCTCATGCAATTTGGATAAAACTTAGGGTTTTGATGATTGATGCATCGAAATATGCATGCATATGCATTTATTTCAATATGTATATAAACACTTGTCCACATTAGGGTTTCTGATATATATATATATATATATATATACACACACACACACAAATGCACATACGCACATACATATGCATATACATATTTATGCACAAATACATAGATAATGACAACTATGAAATTTCATATTACATACAGGGCTACCAATTATTATCCTAGGTGATAGATCCCACAACTTCTGCAAAAATTAGGATGCATCCTCATTTATTTTTGCCTCTAAGCAATTCTCTCTCGATTGTTATACAGTCCCCATTGGATCAGACTCAGCTAATGATTCAAATTATCAATTTACTCAAAATAATAAACATCTGAATGGTCTTAGTTGTTTTTATGATTTCATCATGTGAGTACCCATAGGTAGGTATATATTGAAACAAGACATGATGCACACACTCCTTATCTAAAATAGAAAGGATATCTCACTTATACCATTTCATGGATCGTTTGGTTACAAGTAAGACAATATTTTTGAACCATGAATAATAGTTGTATTAGCTATATACAATTGCCTAAACTGATCGTACCTATTAGGCTTTCATGAGTCGCACATATTTCATGAGATGCAGGTGATGAATAGACAATTGCTTTAGGCGATGATGCAACGATATAAATAATTCATTCTCGCTATTGTTAGCACATTTTGACATTTTATATAAAAACTTTTATATAAAACTATTTATATCCAAATCCTTGTTTGAATCTTTATAATTTTGAATGATTGTGTGGAAATGTGGGTCCAAATTTGAGACATTTGGTGACTCAATCAATTTGTTGAAAATTTCACCTGCAAATTACACAAGTTAAAAAAATTTGAGTGATATAACTTTGGTATCAAATTGATAGAGAAAACTATGTTTCTGTCGGCCGACATTTGTATCGCATTATAAGTATTTTTGCTTAGGTTATTTTGTAACTATCCTTGATGTAAGAATTTCTTTTGGAAAAGATAACTCATCGAACAAATGAAAAATCGCCTCACGAGTGAGCAGAACAACGAGAATTCATTATAATTCCCTCAACAGTTTGGCCACAACCATAAGGAGCCAAGTACGTGCTTAGCGAGAACCTACTACACCCACATAGATGAACCATCACCAGGGCATGGTCACATACAAAAAAATCCTGAAACTAGATCCCCTGACCTTCGCACAAAAAGGCAAATCTAGATCTAACTTAGAGTTTGATCGAGGAGACTGAACGAGTGCTCTGACTACTATTAGTGTTGGAACAAAAGAAGACCAATTTTTTGCACATACTGATTAAAAGACAATGCCTGAAAGTGATAAGGCATGACTCAAGGAGTATGTTTCTGCGGTGCGAAATTCATCCCGTGGAAAGCATTTCAAGGCTCCTTCTTAGAAAACTACTTGAACCACTACGTAAACGTCGCTAGTAAATAACATTGTTTTTCCATGATCATCGTCAAAAACATTTACTCACATATGTTCATCACCTGTCTTTGGAGAATACATATATTGGAGGTTGGTTAACTCTTCACTATATTTGGTTTTACGAGATAACATAGCGATAAATTTCTGAAAGCTAATATTTTTTCGGACTACTAAGGATCTTCATTTACGATCATCGGCGAGATAATAGTGTAATTTAACAAATACTAAGGTCATCATTAACTATCTATATAGAGAATAAATACACATTACACCAACACAATCAACCCTAGCCTCATTACACCAACAAAAAAATACCGAAATTAAATAAAGGATTAATCATCTACAACATGTTGAACCCTAAACAATAAATCATGTAAAAATTATTAAATAAAACACAAGACAAGCAAACAACCATACACAAATATGCATGGGCCTAGATGATGCTCATTTCTATAAAAAAAGGAAAAAGTTTGGAATAAAACTAAAGCAATATGTGTATATAGATTATTTATATAAAACTCATCTTTTAACCTAAATAGAAATAATATGTGAAGGATGTTGTAACCTTATCAAAATGGAATGATGAAGTGTCACTAATGAATCATCATAAAAGAGTGGCAAAAATAGTTGCTGGAAAAGTCATCGAATTTTTACCAAAGATCAAGCAAGTTGGGGACCACAAATTGGGTACCATAAAAAATCTTACAAAATGTGAAAATATCATGGGGTGCAGACAATTGTTTTTCATACCACAAAAAATTGCAAACATGAAAAAATATCACATTCTATAGGTACTGGATATTTGCATTGTTAGTAACATATTTGTGTCTCTCCACATAATTAGATATGCAAACTTCTTATAAAATATGGAATTTTACTTTGTTATTTGTGAAGTTATGATTAAAAAAGCTTGACATAAGTTATATTTGGGAGCTTCGTGTTGACCGAAAAAAAATATGATTATACATTAAAGTAAGGGATATATAAATGAGGTTCACATGGTATCCAACGACTTTGGTATAAAATATGTGATTTTATTAAGGTATTTGTGAAGTTATGATCATAAGGAAGTTCATAAAACTTGTTTTTGCACGCTTTATGAAGACCACAAAAAAAGATGCGAATATATATTTAAGTGACAGTTAAAGAAAGGAGAAGAGAAGTTTACATAGTTTCCCACAATTTTAGTATAAGATATGTGATTTTATTAAGGTGTTTATGATTTTACAATCAAAGAAGACCGCATAAATGACATAATTTTTTTAGTGTTTCTTGAGGATCACACAAAAATATGTGAATATACATTTAAGTGAGATTTTGCCTTAGCTGATGAGCGAGAACTTTGTAAGGTTCGCTTGTGTGAAAGACAAAAAAGATCTTAAAAAGTTTGATATTTGTGACAGTGGGTGGATTTTGAAAATGTTAGGGCATTTGGGAAAACATGACATATGGTCATTTTTGTTTCTGAACAAACATAAGAATTAGCATAACCTCCACATGATCAGGTGTAATATGATTGGACAAATATTTATTCATTAAGCTCCTAATCTCCCTCCATCTTGGTGACAAGGTCTGTTAGTTGTGGGGCCCAAGACCTGATGGAGGGTGATCAGGTGCTTAATGCATAAATTTTGTGCCATGTGATTGTATCCAATCCATACTCTAATTACCTCCACACATTTCCAAAGCCTGACGATTGGCATTCCAATCACACACAATAAGCCAAGGACAGTCCACCGAATGATCTATAATATCTTGCCAAAGTTCTCTCTATTGCACATAATAATTATCCCCATAAACCTTTACACTAATCCAAGGACTCTCATCAGCTGTAATTGTAACAACTTGCAATTTTTTCATAATTTAAAATAAATAAAGATGCAATTTTAATGTCTAATACATGTGTGCAAATCCTAAATTTATGTTGTAATTAGATCTTGAATATTTTTATAATGGATATTGGATATATTCTAAACCTTATAAATTGCACTTAATATGGGTTTGCATCAGCTTTGTGGGTCTGGAATCTTAATTAAGAAGTTTGAACCAAACTTGAATTGGTTCTTTGGATCCAATCTCATTGGTTTAGACCCTCATATGGGAGAGCCCTTGATGGGCCCCACTTAGAACTAACTAATTAAATAATTAATAATGAGAAGAAGGTGGGATGTTCCCAACTCTCTACCTCTTAATTAGTTAAGTTAATTGGTAATTGAGGAGTTTTAAAATGATTAAGAGTTTTAAAACAAAAGAGGAAGTTAGAGAGATAAACACGAAAGACTTTTAACTCATTGGACTCTCTCACAAACCACAGTGTGGGCAAGTATAAATCCTCTGATACACCCTCTTTCCCATCTCATTAATAACTTTCTCTCTCTATGTTCTCTCTCCTGTTAAAACTCCATCTTCTCTCTTTTGTTTTGTTCTTCTCCATCTTCTTCTTCTTCTATAACCCATGACACTTAGAGGAGAACCTCTAAAAATGTGTGGGAGTTGCAGCCATCAAAGATACAACACAATGGTGGTGAAGCTCCGTATTAATATCGAATATCCAATGATTTTTCATTCTACACGATTTTAGGTAGGGAACCTTTAACTTGTGTATGTGAACGTAGCACCAAGGGTGCATCCACATGCTGAAATAAAGTTTCAAATATGTATTAGAAGTGATATCAATTTCATCCATGAGCTCGGATCGATATTCAGTGTTTTTGGAGGTCTACAAGATCTAGAAAGGTGTTTTTACAAAAAACAATTTTTGAAAAACTCTGTTTCTTGATCATAGTTCATAAAAAGACATGATTTATATTTTCAGATTATGTTGGATGTGTATTTGATGTGATTAGAATGTTTAAATCACATTGAAATTGATATTTATGGTGTTTAATCAAACAAAACTGAAAAATAAAATAAAACCATAAATATGAGAAATCATTTTTTGGGGATTTCAGGTTTCTTTCTGAAAAATCAAATTCAAATACTATTTGATGTTATAATTCATGTTGATATGCATGTATTGAATGATCTAAAATATATTCATATGTGATTCATGATTTTATACATGGCTTAAATTAAATATCATAAATAAAACTATATACTTCGTACCGATTAGGGTTTACGGGAGTCTCTTTCAAAAAAATACGAGTTATGTAATTTTATTTATGATATGTATTTGATTTATTCATGATTAGCCTATGGTTTATTCATTATGTTAGATCTAATATACATATGCATTTGATTCAGAATTTATTTTTATTTATTTTAGTGTATGAGAGCTTGTTTTTTAAATAAACGGTTTCTTGCATGTTCTGAATTTAATTTCATACATTAGATTAATTTGTTTATAGTATAAAATTATGTTGGTGCATGTGTAAGTTGTTATTGACTGTATTATGATGAATTGAATCATTAAAATCATGTTTATATAATTTATTTTATAAAAATATAATTTATATATAATTTTTCATGAAAATGCATATTGTCATCTTTTTACAGTCTCAGACATATTTCAAAAACTTAATTTCATGCTCAAACGACTTGGCCAAAAATTCCCAAATTTTATAGAGATGTTTCAGACTTATTGAAAAAGTCTCAACAAAAAATTTGGCATTGTTCGAGTTCTAGGTGAGAAGTCACAATATTCAAAAGTCAGAATAAGATTTATATCCTGACAGACATCACATATTTCGACTGTATTGTCTTGCTGATTTTATTTCTCTAAATATATTTTGTGGTTATGGCAGAAAAATTTATGTATATTAGATTATATATTGAGAAGGTCTCAATTAAACATTGATGTGTTGATTCATTACGACCTGAGTTAAAAATCACAGAATTTGGCTTCAAAACCTGAACATTTCAAGAGCACAACCTATTTAAGAACCTAAATAGACTGTTGTCCGTGAATTTTAATTTACATCTCTGATAGAGTTTGGACTTGATCTCTATAGGAGATTGTTTCAAACATTTTCATCTTTTTACAATAATTTTTATAGAGTTTTATCGGTTCTCTAAGATACTAAATTGATGCTTCTTTAGAGGGGGGTGAACCAAATAGGTCAATCTATCAGCAAAATAACCGGTTTCAGTAAAATAATTATTTCTCTCTTTTGTGAACTCGGATTGAGACAAGGTTTGTGTCTATATTTGGATAACACACTATACATCTACTATAAAAATTTTAGTTTTTTTATCATTGTAATATGTTCGAAATAGAATTTAAACCGATTGATAAAATTCAGGCTTTGCAGTTCTAAGTTGGAACATGTTTATGGTATATACACTACAAGAAAAATGGTCATTAGAGACAAAATTTTGCGACGGATTTTTTTCATCGCAACATTGCGGCAAATTAGCGAGAGAAACAAATCCGTCGCTAAAATCCGTAATATTTATGAAAATAACGACGGAACAACTTTCATCGCTAATTAGCGATGACTTAGCAACATCAGGTTTATGTCGCAATACCCGCGATGTTTAGTGACAGATTGGGCGACAGAAGTTTTTTCGTCGCTACGTAGCAACGACATTAGCGACAGAATTATTTTGTCGCTAACTGGTCATGTAAATTTGCGGCGAAATTGCGACGGACGTAGGCCGTCGCCAAATCCATCGCTAAGTTTCCCGTAAATCCCTAATCAGAACCCTTCTTTCTCTTTCTTATTTTGTCTCTCCCGCTCGACGCAGTCCCCCGCTTGCTGCCCTCTCCCGCCTGATGCACTTTCCGGCCTGCCGGCCGTCGCCGCCCGTCACTCCCCCGGTCCATCGCCCCCCGCCCGACCACCCGTCACCCGCCGCCCGAAGTCTCCCAGGTAAGTGGGTCATTTTTTTTTCCGGCAGGGGGTCACCCCCCTGCCTCGTTATTTTTTCCCGGCAAGGGAGGTGCTTGCCTCATTTTTTTTTTCCGACAGGGGGGGGGGGGGGGGGGCGACCCCTGCCTTATTTTTTTTTCGGCAAGGGGTCGTCCCCCCTGCCTCATTTTTTATTCGGGCAGGGGGTTGCCCCCTTGCCTCTTTTTTTTTTCTGGCAGGGGGGCGACCCCCTGCCTCTTTTTTTTTCCGGCAGGGGGTCGCCCCCCTTGCCTCATTTTTTTATTCGGGCAAGGGGTCGCCCCCCTCTTTATTTTTCGAGCAGGGGGCGGCCCCCTGCCTCGTTTTTGATTTCCGGCAGGGGGGGTCGCCCCCTTTTCTCTTTTTTTTTCGGCAGCAGGGGGCGACCCCCTGCCTCATTTTTTTTTCGGCAGGGGGTCGCCCCCCCTGCCTCATTTTTTATTCGGGCAGAGGGTCGCCCCCCTGCTCTCTTTTTTTTTTCGGCAGGGGGGGGGGTGACCCCCTGCCTCTTTTTTTTCTCTGGCAGGGGGTCCCCCTTGCCTCATTTTTTTATTCGGGCAAGGGGCCCTGCTTTTTCGGCAGGGGGTCACCCCCTGCCTCTTTTTTTTTGGGCAAGGGGGCGACCCCCTACCTCATTTTTTTCCAACAGGGGGTCACCCCTCCTGCTTCTTTTTTTTTTATAGGGGGGGCAACGAGCCGGGGGGCGCTCGGCGATCGCCGGGTTCCTGAACCACGACATCACCCTGTGCCTGTCGCTCTAGGGGAGGATCAATGACTCTAGAGACCTCGTGCCGCTGTCGTACATCGCTGACTTACCGACTGGCCGGCCGAACTCGAAAACCTGTTGGGCCAAACAGAGAGGTGGTCGACGCTTGGGAGGCATTCCGCCTCACTGGAATCCCATCCGACTTCGATATTTATTCTAATTTTTTTTTCTTTTGGTAGAGGGTGACTTCATTTTAACATTGTGTCGCTTGTAGATTTCTCAACGGATTCCGCTTGTGCCCCGCCACCCGTGGTAAGTAAGTGAAAAAAATAATGCAAATCGGGTAAATACCCGTGGTGAGTAAGTGATGCAAGCGCATCACATGTTATTTAATTTATTTGATGCAATATTTTACTATTCACACACTCACTTAGTTGTTGATATCTAGGACTGCTTTGTTAGAGTTTGGAGATCATGCTAAGCATGATTTTAATGTATGAGAATAGAAGTGTTCTTATTTTTAGAGTACGAATTTCATGCTAGGCATGGTAGTAGTTAGCAAGATATTGGAGTGTGTTTGCTGCAGATACATGTTTGACATTTTTTTATATGAATGTTTTCGATGTATTGAAATGTTTGATGTGATTGTATCCATGCTTGCATGTAGTTACTTTCAATTTTATTATGACTTATATGTGAAATTGTATAATGAAAGTATGCTTCAAATGAATGTATCGTGTTATGAATAGTTTGCACATGAAAATATTTAGTTATCAATGCATGCATCATAATTCTTGTGATTGTATGACATCATATATTGCATGATAAATTTGATATTTTTTTCATCATAACATTCTGATGATTCTCTTTTAACTGGTTAGGATACTATTCGTAACATCATACGATAAAATGACTGCAAACCGTGAATGGATGTACCGTAGGATAGTTAACAATGAATTATCGCATGAATATATGGATGGTGTTGAAAGTTTTATTGAATTTACAATGGCAAGTGTCAGTACAGTGGATCCCACATGTCAGATTAGGTGTCCCTGTAAGATTTATAAGAACAATTGATTTGTAGAACCTCATGGCATTAGACATCACCATATAGGAAGGGTTTTGTGAGTGATTATCAGAATTGGATGTTTCATGATGAAGAATTTAGAAACAATTTTGATGCACAGGTGAATGTAGTGCATGATAATCCATATATGGATTTGATATTTGATGCTGCATGAACAGAACTGGGTTTTGCTATGGGTCATAGTGATGTAACATCTGCAGTAGATGAATTATCACCAAACAATGCAGCTAGTAGATTTTATGATTTACTTAAAGATGCTGATGAGCCACTTTGAAACTGTTGCGAGAGTCACACTATCTTGTTTGCAGTTCTTCAACTAATGAATTTGAAGTTTGAGTATAATTTGAGTCAATCATGTTTTGATCGTTTGTGCATGATTGTGAAGAGTATGTTGCCCAAAGATGAGAAATTGTCACAAAATTTCTATCACGCGAAGGTTATGGTCAACGCTCTAGGTATGAGATATAAAAAGATAGATGCTTGTCCAAATCACTGCATGTTGTATTTTAAGGATCAGGAAAGTAACATATCATGCCCGTCATGTGGGCATCCTCAGTTCAAGCCAAAGACAAGAGGCAATGGTATCACGAGATCAAAAGAAGTTTCATACAAGTCGCTCTGCTACTTTCCTATCACTCCTAGATTGCAACAATTGTATATATCTTCAAGGACAGCTAAACACATGAGATGGCATGCAAATAATGTTCGACATGATGAAGACAAGATCACGCAACCTGTTGACGTAAAAGCTTAGAAGCACTTTGATCATACTCATCAGAACTTCGTAATGGAAGTGAGAAATGTTAGACTCCGTCTATGTATAGATGAATTTAATCCATTTGGGGGTAGATCAACTCCATACTCATGCTGACCAGTATTTGTAACTCCGTACAACCTTCCACCATGCTTGTGTATGAAGTGTCCAAATCTTTTCTTGTCTCTATTGATCCCTGGTTCGACCTCACCTGGCCAAAATCTTGATGTATATTTAAGGCCATTGATTGATGAACTAAAAGTACTGTGGGGTGATGGTATTACCATATATGATGCCAAAAAAAAATAAAATTTCAATATGAAGGTCATTGTTCTATAGACAATCAGTGACTTCCCTGCATATGGTATATTATCTGGTTGGAGCACACATGGAAGGTTGGCATGTCCGTACTGCATGGAGAATACAAAAACTTTTAGATTGATGCATCAAAGGAAGCCTTGCTGGTTTGAGTGTCATCGTCGATTTCTACCCATAAACCATTTGTTCCGACGACAAAGAAATGTGTTTTGAGCAGGCACAACTGAAATGGAAGGTCCACCCACAAGATTGTCTGGCATAGATATTTTAAGAATATTGTGATACTTTCCAGATGTATTAACAAATGCCTGTAGTCCAACGCCCTTCCTTGGATTTGAAAAAGATCACAATTAGACAAAAAAATCCATTTTTTGGGAACTACCATATTGTCGACCCTATTGATATGACATAATTTGAATGTGATGCATATGGAGAAAAATGTGTTTGATAATATGTTCAATACACTAATGAATGTTAAAGGAAAAACGAAGGATATCCGAAGGCCCGTATGGATTTAAAAGTAATATATAAAAGATCAGAATTGGAACTCAAAGAGTATAATGGCAAAGTACTGAAACCAAAAGCAAGGTACATGCTTGGGCCTGATCAAATAAAGCAAGCATGTCAATGGTTGAGACAATTGAGATTTCCAGATGGATATGTCTCTAACATTGCTCAGGCTGTGAAGATTGACGATGAACAGTTATATGGGTTGAAGAGCCATGATTGTCATGTCTTTATGCAATGATTGATACCCCTAGCATTCCATGATATGTTAGACAAACCTATATGGGGGGTATTGTCTGAGTTGAGTGGATTTTTTAAGAACATTGTGCGCATCGAAAGTCGTAGTATCTGATGTAAAGAATCTTGAGAACTTTGTCATCACTACTGTTTGTCTGCTAGAAAAGATTTTTCCACCAACATTTTTCGATGTTATGGAACATTTGATCATACATTTTCCATATGAACTAAGGGTTGGTGGTCCTGTGCAATATCGGTGGATGTACCCATTTGAAAGGTATATGTTTTCTTATATTTGTCTCTTCAATGACAAATATTTCAAATTTGAAATATATATTTTTGACAGATGCATGTTTGACCTCAAAAAAAAGGTTCGTAATAAAGCAAGAGTAGAAGGCTCTATTTGTGAGGCGTACACTTTAGAAGAGATTTTAAATTTCTCATCTATGTACTTTGAACCTCACATTCCAACATGTTACACATGCCTGCCTCGTAACGATAATGGAGAACAAGTAACTGTAGCTGACAAACTGTCAATATTTCAACCATTTAGGCATGCATTTGGTAGTTGTCGATCAAGACTCTTGGCAGATCGAGAGCAAGACGCAACACACATCTATATTCTTTTTAATTGCTTAGCGATCGACCCATACATCGAGTAAGTATATGTAGATGCAACATAATTCTAAATCCTTTTATGTTCTATACGTGTATACATGGTTCAATAATATAAGTATTTGTGGTTTGCAGACGATTTGATCTGGAGTTGCAAAGAGAAGTTTCACATCTTACTGATGCAGAAGTACAAAAAGAACATGAAACTAAGTTTGTGGAGTGGTTGAAAGAGTTGGTAAGGACGCTCACATAAATTATGTACTTGTAAACAACACTAAGTTACTTAATTGGTCGTGATCACAATCATGTCGTTATGTTTGTAGGTCCTCCATGGTGATGTTAAAGATCAAGGAATATGTGATTTAAAAAATGGTCCGACCAAAGTTGTGCAATGTTACAATGGGTACATCGTAATTGGTTATCGATTTCATACAAAAGACTACAATATAAACAAATCAACGATAAATAGTGACGTGTGTGTCAAGGGTAGCAGCTACGGTGAAAATGAACATGATTACTATGGTGTTATAGAGGAAATAATGGAGTTGACTTACTTAGGCATAAATAATAGGGTAACTTTATTCAAGTGTCATTGGTTTGATCCAACTGCAACAAGAGTCAACAAAGCCTCAGGCATTGTGGAGGTGAATCATAAATCAAGGTTTGAAATATATGAACCATTCATATTAGCCTCGCAAGCTCAACAAGTTTATTATACTTCATATTTGAGTACAAAAAAGTCAGATAGAAATGAATGGTGGGCAGTTTGCAAGGTGAAGTCCAAACTATACCCTGAGTATGATCAATTACAGAAAGACAAGTTAACTGAAGAGAGTGATTACTGTCAATCAGATGATATCTATGACTTCTCTTATGGTCACGATGTTGCGCATGATATGTATGTCATATCTCCATTGGTCGATGAAACATTCATAGAAGAATGCGATCCAAATGATATACCAAGTGGATGGGCAAGCAATAAAGAAGAAGATGAAGAAGAAGAAGAAGAAGAAGAAGAAGAAGAAGAAGAAGAAGAAGAAAAAGAATATGAAAGTCAAACAAGTGATGAGAAAGAATTCTCAAGCTAGTGAGAAAAATCATGTAATGCAAACCTCTATTTGAATGTATTCTAATGTTTTGAATGTATTGCAATACTTGAAGTGAATGATTTGAATTATTTGAATGTATAGAAATGTGTGACAATGATTTGAATGTATTGCAATACTTGATGTGAATGATTTGAATTATTTAAATATATTGCAATACTTGATGTGAATGATTTGAATGTATTGCAATACTTGATGTGAATGATTTGAATGTATTACAATGATTTGAATGATTTGCAGGTATTTCAATGATTTGAATGTATTGCAATATTTGATTTGAATGATGTAAATGATTTAAAATGTATTGCAATGATTTGAATGATTTGCATGTATTCCAATGATTTGAATGTATTGCAATACTTGATTTGAATTATTTGAATATATTGAAATACTTGATATGAATGATTTGAAACAATTTGAATGTATTGCATGACATTTTTTATTTGTTAAAACATGGTTCATGAAGCTTACAATGGCCGTTCATCTAGTAGTAGCCAGTCTCAGCATTCATCTTCATGGGCTCCTTTGATAGGTATATCATTTAACTAATTGGATGCTTGATTAGTTGAAATACGCATTCTGAGAATTTCTAACATATTTTTTACAGATGATGTTTTGCCTGTACATGACCCACCTACACCAGTTAATCATACAAGTCAGGAGCCAACACAGGATGCAGAGTCTTCTCAGTCTGGCATAAGAAGAGTCATTCGAATAGTCTATATCGACCGTAAGTATTTCATTTTCACTTATTGCATATCTTATAAATATTATATATTGATATTTACTGTGCACCAATTCATGTGCAGCACAAGGTTCGAGCCACAAGAAGTAGTACGCGATATTAAGAATTCACTACTTTAACATCTACCAGGACCGATCACTCAATGGAAAGAGTATCCAAAAGAGGTGATAGACAGATTGTGGTCCTCATTCACAGTATACAGTTGTTTGTCATAATTAATATGTTTCATATTTAATTATTTATTATAGTCATGTCTACTAACTTTTTAAAAATATTTATAGGCTTCGAATCGCTTCGCGACTACGATGAAGGAATATGATGCAAGGAAGGTGTGGCAGAAGGTGGCTACCAATCGATTTGCAAACATGCTGCACAATATGAACACTGTAGCAAGAAAAGCATCTGGCGGGATAGATGATCCACTGCAGTGGAAGGGCCATGGACCTCCTACTATCAAGTCAGATGTTTGGGATGCAATGTGTGACAAGTGGGCTGTGAATGCATTTTGAAACCACGCAGCGAAGGCTGCACAAAATCGAGCGAAAATGCCCAAAGCCCATCTACACACAGGTGGGTCTAGGACTTTTGGGAGCCACCTGAAGAAAATGGTAACTCATCAATATATAAACAAATCAATTTTATAAGTATTGTTGCAAACCTATTAACTAAATCTTTTATCATTTCACTTCGCAGGAAGCAGAAAAAGGAGGTATTGTGCCATACAAGGATGTGTTTGTTCAAACACATAAACGTAAGACCACGAAAGAGTTCGTATCGGAGAAGGCGAGAACGACAACTGTATATATTTATTGTATTAATAATCATTGTAATATACAAGTTATCATAAATATTGTAATTCTTAATTATTAATTCATACTGTAAACATTATTTTGTAAGAGTCATATGAGCAACAGATGGTAGAGCGATATGGCCATGACTCTACTCAACATCCATCATTTGATCCTGCAGCAGGTGAATCCAAAAAGGGCCGTGTGTTCGGGTTTGAGAGTAATATGAATACCTCACCAGTTGTTGCTTCCTCCAGTCATGACTCAGAGACTTCTCTCGTCAACATCATTTCCAAGCATCCGACTGATTCTTGGGATGATGTGCGTCAGATCGTTAAGGACACAATGCGTGACTACTTCCATGAAACAATTGCCGACGTTCTCCGGGATGAGTTCAATAGTTTTTTGCAGAACAGGGGAGCTGTGTTTGCAGGTGTCACTCAGGTATGAAAGTTTCATGTGATGTATTACATCTTGTTAGATTTTATATAACTTTGATTGCCTTAACTTAGGTGCATTGCATATAATTTATTTCAGTATATTTTGTTTGTCAATACTGACTTTTTATATAATATTCCAGTATAATATTTTTACTGCTTTAGAACACATATGAGCATGATAAAATCACATATACAGTTTTTTCACTGCCTTTGAACACATATGAGCACGATAAAATCACATATACAAATTTTTTACTGCCTTATAACACATACGAGCATGGTAGAATCACATATACAGTTTTTTGACTACCTTAAAGCACATATCTGCATGATACAATCACATATAAAGTTTTTTTGACTGCCTTAGAACACATATGAGCATGATATAATCACATATACAGTTTTTTGCCTACCTTAGAACACATATGAGCATGATAGAATCACATATACAGTTTTTTGACTGCCTTAAAACACATATGAGCATGATAGAATCACATATATAATTTTTTAGACTGCCTTAGAACACATATACGCATGATATAATCACATATACAGTTTTTTGCCTGCCTTAAAATACATATGAGCATGATAGAATCACATATAAAGTTTTTTGACTGCCTTAGAGCATATATGAGCATGATAGAATCACATATAAAGTTTTTTTGACTGTCTTAGAACACATATGAGCATGATATAATCACATGTACAGTTTTTTGCCTGCCTTAGAACACATATGAGCATGATAGAATCACATATACAGTTTTTTGACTGCCTTAGAACACATATGAGCATGGTAGAATCACATATAGAGTTTTTTTACTGTCTTAGAACACATATGAGCATGATATAATCACATATATAGTTTTTTGTCTGTCTTAGAACATATATAAGCATGATAGAATCACATATACAGTTTTTTTGACTGCCTTAGAGAACATATGAGCATGATATAATCACATATACAGTTTTTTGCTTGTCTTAGAACACATATGAGGATGATAGAATCACATATACATTTTTTTGACTGCCTTAGAGTACATATGAGCATAATAGAATCACATATACAATTTTTTTGACTGCTTTAGAACACATATGAGCATGATATAATCATATGTACAGTTTTTTGCCTGCCTTAGAACACATATGAGCATGATAGAATCACATATAGAGTTTTTGACTGCCTTAGAGCACATATATGCATGATATAATCACATATACAGTTTTTTCCCTACCTTAGAACACATATGAGCATGATAGAATCACATATACAGTTTTTTGACTGCCTTAGAGCACATATGAGCATGGTAGAATCACATATAGAGGTTTTTTGACTGCCTTAGAACATATATGAGCGTGATATAATCACATATATAGTTTTTTGTCTGCCTTAGAACACATATGAGCATGATAGAGTCACATATAAAGTTTTTTGACTGCTTTAGAGCACATATGAGCATGATAGAATCACATATACAGTTTTTTGACTGCCTTAGAACACATATGAGCATGATATAATCATATATACAGTTTTTTGCCTGCCTTAGAACACATACAAGCATGATAGAATCACATATAAAGTTTTTTTACTGCCTTAGAACACATATGAGCTTGGTAGAATCACATATACAGTTTTTTTACTGCCTTAGAGCACATATGAGCATAGTAGAATCACATATAAAGTTTGTTTACTACCTTTAGAATACATATGAGCATGATTGAATCACATATAAAGTTTTTTTACTGCCTTAGAACACATATGAGCATGGTAGAATCACATATACATTTTTTTGACTGCCTTAGAGCACATATGAGCATAATTGAATCACATATAAGTTTTTTTTACTGCCTTAAGAACACATATGAGTATGATAGAATCACATATACAGTTTTTTTACTGTCTTAGAACACATATGAGCATGATAAAATCACATATACAATTTTTTTACTGCCTTAGAACACATATGAGCATGATAGAATCACATATAGAGTATAATTTGTTTTAATATATTTTGTTTATCAATATTAACCTTTCTTTTCTTGTGTAGATTGTTGATGATAATCAGCATAGTGGAGCTGAAGGGACAGATCAAGACAATGAACAAGAGAAAGCACAAAATCTTGGCGATAATTAGATTCATGTGTTGAATTTGTTCTACCTTCTTTTTGTTTCAAAAATGTAAATGTTGAATTGCAAATAATTAGAAGTTGCGAATTTTACAGTGGATCGATTAATTGTTTTAGTTTCCTTTTATATGTATTTTGATATGTACTTTGTTTTTTATTCACAGGAAATATAAATTATACAGGAAATATAAATTGTATCATGTGAATTTTTTTTCGATATTTATTTTTTAAATATTTTTTTTAGATTTTTTTCCTATTTTGCGACGGATTAGCGATGGATATATCCATCGCTAATTACTATTAGCGTTGAATGTAGCCAACTATTAGCGATGACTATAAATCCGTCGCAACAACAAAATTGTCGTATAGTAACGACGACCTTGCGACGAATGTTGGCATTCGTTATTCCGTCGCAACTTTGCGACGAAACTGGCGACAGATAGATTCTGTCGCTACTTAGCGACGAAATGGGCGACAGATATATGCTGTCGCTAATTAGCATCGAAAAATTTGCAATAGAAGCTATCCGTCTCTAATCCAACGCTAATTCGTCGCTAAGCTGTTTAGTGACGAATTCAGGTCATCGCTAATTCACAGGTTTCTTGTTGTAATAGGGCTATGGCATGTAGTATGTGTTCATTTGGGGTTCACATGCATGTGAGCACATGATTATTGCATATGATATGTTAATACAAATGTGTTTATAGTTAAGTGCAGTATGTCATGATTGTGCATAGAATTTGTCATAGGTGTGTGGTGCATAATAACAAACATGCATATTGGTTCTGAAAGCATGAACCTTAAACACACAGTATGGGTGGACAATCCAGCTGCACTGACCTATGACCTTAATAATGAGAACTCTATTGGCAATTTCTAAGTGAAATCGGTCATTTAAATCATGGGATAATGGATTGTATCAATAGTTATAGGCAAAGTTAGTTGTTGAACTTGCATGATCAAACTTTCATGGCCTGCCTTGGAGAGGGAAGTGATACAACTTGCATAGGCTATGTTTTTCTTTTTGGTCAGAAGGTCTCACTGGTCCCCAATCTATGAAGTTAGGGGTCAGACTACCTAAATGAGTCATAGGCATTCATGTCTCTGCAGAGTTCAGATCGATATTGTTTGTAGTCACTGGTGATACGACCCTACTAGAGATCATTCCCAAGGATCTATGTTGTTTTAAGCCTCAAATGAATTTACACAAGCATGTAGTGTGCAACTATCCTAATCACAACCTTTTAAGGCCAATTACAAAGATTTGCAGTGGAATACATTGCTAACAGAACTTTCATTAATTCAGAATTTTTAAATCGTCTCTCAACAATTAAAGAAGATAGGATCATACTAGCTCATTTGCTATGTTGGTTCAACGTTCTTCTACATAACAGTGATACAACCTCTTCAAGGCTTGATCTAATTCTTTATTCAGTAGATCAGATCTACTGCATGATAAATCGATGAATCAATCAAAGCAATCACGATGCATGCTACTTCTAGTTTCCAGTTCGACGTCAACAGTAGTAGATGCTACAGTTCTGAACCAGGAAAAGGTAGAAGAAGAAGTTGTTGGAAGAGGTGGGAGGGAAGGAATGCGTGAACTCTTTAAGAGAAGAGCTAGCTCCTCTCCAAGGCCTAATCCCCACTCAACGAGGCCTTCTCTTATGGAGAGCCAAGAGAACTATCTCTATTTTCCCAACAGGCTTTAAAAAAGAATTTTTAGATTCTTAGATTTCCAAAGCCCCCCTCAACGTAAGGCCTTGTGGTCTATTTATAGGCCCAGCCTGTGAGCCTCGATGCAATGCGCCAGCTTGGTCAACAACTAACTTGTCTGGTCAACAATGGCACCTATCAACTTCCAATCAAATTGTGCCAACTCAGCCTAGCCAACCCGTTCAAGTTGACTCATCGCCCACGTGCGTGCTTACCACTGACGCGCAATGCATGCATTGCATGCTCTCGCATCACAACCATGTGAGACATCACCCGCTTGTCACACGCATAAGCACTTCTGTCTACACGCTTGTGCGGTGGTGCATCGCGCGCCTGTGCGCTCCCACTCGCGCGTTGCGCACCTGCGCGTTGCGCACCTGCGCGTTGCGCACCTGCGCGTTGCGCACCTGCGCGTTGCGCACCTGCGCGTTGCGCACCTGCGCGTTGCGCACCTGCGCGTTGCGCACCTGCGCGCTCCCGCTTGCATGTCGCACGTCTGCGCGTCACTGCTCCTTCATTGTGCGCTAGTGCACGCCTTACCTGTGCACCACGTACTTATGTGTGTGCCTAGTTAGTGCGTTGCATGCTTAAGTGTTGGGCACTTGTAGTGAGGTTCGTATCACTGGTGAGTTTTTCTCGACATTGGACTGCTCATAGGTGAGTTTAGCTTAGTCAGTCACTCGGTTTTAATTAAAATGCATTGAATAATATACTTCGAGTGGTTTGGAATTGGTTATGGGGTTATTTGGTATACCCATTGAGTTGTTAAAAAGTGAAACAATATATTAGTTAAGTATGAACACTTTACAAATATTGTATGCTATTCATAATTACATTTGTATTTAAAGCATGCTCTTGCTTATGTAATATTTAACTCTGACATACTTGGATATCATGTTTTGAGAATTTAACATTAAATGCCTATGGTTATCAATTGCATGTGTACATATGGTTTGTGTTATATATATATATATATATGCCTTGTTGATGTGTTTTCCTACTGAGATTGTAGAAATCTAATTCCATATTTTAAATTCAATAAATATAAATAGTTGAGCTTGAGCTGGAGTAGTGCGGGATGTTGTGGGGATGCCATGCGAACCAACTATTGATGCCTAGGAGACTTTTTGGATTTTTATATTTGTTCAATTCATTTAATTTAGCTTCATAAACAATTAATTTATGGAATAAATGATTTGGATTTATGTATGATTTGGTGGTGACATTTTTAGATACCTATAACTCGCTCAAAATGTTTAACTGGTTTCAAAATAATATTTCCACTATGATTTCAAAACAATCGATTTTATCAAATGGTCTTCTTATCTCAAATATTATTCTAGGGAGATAGTAAACACCAGTGTTTGTGCAGGCTGACTCCTTTGAACTTGATTCGATTAAGGCAATGTCATAAATGAGACCTCGTATTTAAAAAAAAATTATGTATTTTTGGGTTAAAATTTTAAGATGTTATAATAATATAGTCATAAATTGGTCAGACTCACCTAGCACCTCAACAACTACAACATGTTTACACCAAAGACAAGCAATACGACACATTGGAACACTAAGCAAAGTTTGCAACAAATTTGTATTTTTTAAAGCATAAAAAATACTTACTCATTGCACTAATAGACACCTTGCCTTCTAAAAAAGACAACATCAATCTTGAACCTATCTAATAATCACTAATCCTAGGCCTCTCGCATTCCACGTGTGCACTTTCATGATTGTTGGTTCAAACACTTATATGCTCCCATGGATGAATAGGCATCATCCTCTATTAGTGACCTCAGCTGCAAAGGGATCTAAACAATGGTTCCAACAAAAAATAACTGTAGTGTACGACGAAAATGGCTTGTTTTCTGAAATGCCTTAAAAGCTTTTAAATCTATTTGTTGTTCAAAATCATACATACTGTAAATTTTAAAACCATTTTAGCCTTCACACCTATCATTTTCAATGTGAATTTTTTTTATTTGCAATTTTTTCTGTCTTTACCAAAAATGCCTTAGCTGCACATATTTTATGCGAGGTAACTCAACTATTTGCGATGTTTCTTTGTTTGAGTTTAAAAAAAATTTACAGTTTTTTTTATGCGAAGTAACTCAAGTATTTGTGATATTTGCCATGTTTCTCGGTTCGAGTTTAAAATAAATTTTGTAGACTTTTTATGCTAAGTAACTCAGATATTTGCAATGTTTGGAGGTTTGAGATTAAAAGAAAGTTCAATTGCACTTATTTTATGCAAATTTCATAAAAAAATTTGTATAAGTGTGATCATTGCAAAATTTTTCATCTGTTCCTTTTTCTCTTCCTTCTCTTTCCTTTCTAGCCTCTTTCCCTTTTTAAAGAGGATAAAAGATAGAAAGAAGAGAAAAGAGAAATAGAGAAAGAAGATAGGAACTCTTTTGCAAGGTCTCACTTGACCTTTAAAATATTTTAAAATTACTTGTCTCCGTTTTTGAAAATTTGCAGAAAAAGATGGCAAGATGGGATTCGCTCATCGGTACGAGGTTCAACCATTCCTGATGCCTTTATTAGGGGTAATTGAACCAAGGATCGAACACATGTTTTTTGCTTTGCCTAAATATTGTCTAAGTAATTATTCTAGAATCATAAATGCACAAAGAATCATGCTTGTGCAATGTGAATGCAGAGATGTATGCTTTTGAGAAGATGCTTCAAAAAATTTTGGATTTTTTCAAGTGATTTTGCAATAAGTTTTTGAAATTAGAATTGAATTAGAGAAAATCGATTTTGAGACTCAGAGACAATTTCAAAACTTGATTTTGAATTTTAAAGTGAATTGAATTTGAGAATCAAACTCTGAATTTAGATAAAACTTGGAGGTTTTAGAGTTTGAAATGAAAATGGGGAATAAGACTTGAATTCAAACTTGAAATATGAAATTAGAAGAGAATTTCAAAGTTGAATTGAAATTTTTGAACTTGAAAATTGAAGTTTGAATTTTAAAATAAGATAGAATTGAGAATAAAAAGATGAATTTAAATTTATAAATAAGAATTGAAAAATGATTTGAGAAATGAGAAATACATTTGAAAATTTATCTCAGAATCACTTGGAATTTGAAGATAATTTGAAATGGTTTGAAAAAGAATGCAATTCTATCCTAAATGATGAATGATTTGAGAGAATTTGAAAATTAGAATTGAAAAGCATATTTCATTCTTTAGAAGAATTGAAATAAGATTAATATTATAATACATTCATGACTATGGTCATAGATGTATTATAAAATAACCTGTATTTGAATTCAGATAAAGAATAAAATAAATTTTTGGTGCCTTTATAGAATTTAAAATGAAATTAACCCTCAATATATCCTAACTATGACCATGAATATATTTAAAGTTAATTTACATGTCAAATTCTAATAAAGGAAGAAAATTTCAGAAAATGTGATGATTTTCAAAAGAGACCCAAGTGTGGATCAAATGTTATTCCATAAAAGATAAAAATCCTAAGTATTGTTCACATTTTTTACTATAACCATAAATGTGAATCATTTACTTAAGATTAATTACCTCTTATTAGAAAGGTGCACGTGCCATTCGTGTTCACCATTCGTGAATTTTTGAAATAAAAGACAAAATGATACGAAACAAGAGATTCATGAATTTTACATGCTCATACATTCTATTCTAATACTGGAAATATAAAATTCTCATTAATACCTAACTATTACAACCTTGAAATTGAATTTACAAAAGTCCCTAATTTAGGAAAGAAAAATAGCATTTTCCATGTATTTTCTGCAAAACATTGAGTTAGCACAAGATAACTGGCAAATAGAGAAGGAAATATCATATTGATAACTGAGGTGCAACTGATGAAATGTTCATGCATATGTTTTATGTTAATGAAAATACAATGCATCATGTTGATAAGAAAATGTATGCTGGAATGCCTATTTGATGTACTAGCTAATGAGGAAATAGATAGCAAGATGCATCCTAAGCTAATGTCAAAACGAATGTTATGATGCACATGATCATGTCTATTTATGATACTTGTACTAAATGATAAAGGCTTATAGAGTTGCTTAAGCCTTAATGCCTATGGAAAATGATCATACATGCTTAATAGGAAATGCTTCATACAGGCTTAAGGAGTTGCAACGACTTTGAGAATTGCTATGAAGGAAAGTTACAACCTGTTATGAATGCATGAGGTAGTTTTATGGAGATGCAAAGGAGATGTGTTGGTATGTGTTGAAGCTTGTGCACAAGTGATTGTGAGAGTGCTAGCCATTGCCAAGTGAAGGCAGCTGAAGATGGATATGTAGAATGTTATGTAAATGATGCTACATATGAATGTAATTACTGTGCAACAGGGGAATAGAAATGGAGTGTGGGGAAAGCATGGGAAAGGAAGGTGTTATGGGAAGCAACAGGGAATGAAGATGATGATAAAGGATGGGTTGAAGGTGATTGATCGTGTAAAGCTAAATAGCTAAACCTGTTTTTTTTTTTTGAGATATCTTCGTCCCATTCAGGTTAAGGGTTGAACCTGAGTCTTTCCAAAAAGTTTATTTGGTCTCACCCATGAGACCTGCATCCGTTCAAAATCATCATTTTGGGATCTTCATCCGAAAGTCCCATCACGGTCGCCACTCATGTGATCATTGCAAAATTTTTGCTCTTGTTCTTTTTTTCTTCTTTTCCTTTCTAGCCTCTATTTTCTTTTTGAAGGAGAATAAAAGATAGAAAAGAAGAGAGAAGAGAAAAGAAAAGAAAAGAAAAGAAAGAAGAGAGGAACTCTTTTGTAAAGGTCTCACTTGACCTTTATTTGAAAATATTTTGAAAATTACTTGCCTCCATTTTTGAAAATTTGTGAGAAAAATGGAGAGATGAGATTCGCTCATCGGTACAAGGTTCAACCATTCTTGGCGCCTTTACCAGGGATAATTGAACCAAGGATTGAATAAATGCCTTTTACTTTGCCTAAATATTGTCTAAATAATTATTCTAAATATAAAATGCACAAAGAATCATGCTTATGCAAATGCAAATGCAAATGTGAAGATGTATGCTTTTGAGAAGAATGATTCAAAAATTTTGGGATTTTCCAAGTGATTTTGAAATAAGTTTGAAAATATTTTGAAGGAATTTTCCAAGTGATTTTCAAAAATGAACTTTGAATTTGAATTTGATTCTCAAAAATCGATTTTGAAAAGGGGTCTTTGTCTCGAGTTTTGAATTCAGAATCTGAAACAAGAATTGAATTTGGAAGTTGAATTTAGACTTGGGAAATAGATTTGAAAAGTGAATTTCAAAAATAGATATGGGTTTTGAATTTGGAATTGAAGATCAAGGTGAGATTTGGAGATGGAATTAGATTTAAGAAATTCAAAATGGAATCTGAAAATGGAATTGGATCTGAGAAATCTGGATGGAATTAGAAGATGGAATCGGATTTGAGAAATCCAGATAAAATTTGAAAAATAGATCTTATAAATCCAGATGGGATTTGAAGATGGATCGGATCTGAGAAACCCAAATGGGATTTAGAAGATGAAATTAGATTTGAGAAATCCAGATGGAATTTGAAAATAGATTAGGATTTGAGAATCCATATAGAATTCGAAATGGAATTGGATTTGAGAAATCCAGATGAAATTTAAAATAGAATTGGATTTGAGAAATCCAGATGAAATTTAAAATGGAATTGGATTTGAGAAATCCAAAATGGAATTCGAAAACAGAACAAGATTTAAGGAATCCAGATGGAAATTTGAAAATAGAAATTGATTTAAGAAATGGAAATTGAAAATGGTATTGAATTTAGAATTGGATTTGAGAAATCCTGAATTAATCCTGAAATATGCCATGAATTTAGAGAAAACCAAATTTTTGAGATTCAGAATCAATCTCAAAACTTTGATTTTAAATAAATGAATTGGATTGAGAATCAAGACTCAATCTTAGATAGAACTTAAAGTTTTTGGAATTTGAAATAGAGAATAAACTTTAATTTTAAGCTTGAATTTTGAAATTAGGAGATGAATCTGGGAATTCCAAAGTTGAATTGAGCTTTGAAACTGGGATATTGAAGTTTGAATTTTGAAATAAGATAGAATTGAGAATAGGAAGATGAATTTGAATTTATAAATAAGACTTGAAGATTGATTTGAGGAAAATATTTAGAAATTTATCTCAAAATCACTTGGATTTTTGAAATATTATGAAAAAGAATGCAATTCTCTCCTAAATGATGATTGCTTTGAAAAAAGATTTTGAAAATTGATTTTGAAAAACACATTTCATTCTTTAAAAAAATTAAAATAAGATTAGTGATATAATACATTCCTGACTATGGTCATATATGCATTATAAAATAATCTGTATTTAAATTCAGTTAAAGAATAAAATACATTTTGGTGCCTTTATGAACTTGAAGTGAAATTAATCCTCAATATATCCTGACTATGGCCATGAATATATGTTTTGGATTAATTTTCAGGTCAAATCCTAATAAAGGAAGAAAAAGTTTAGAAAACATGATGATTTTTTAAAGAGATCCAAGTGTGGATCCAATGTTATTCCATAAAAGCTAAAAATCCTAAGTATTGTTTGCATTTTGACTACGGCTATAAATGTAAATCGTCTACTTAGAATTTAATTACCTCTTATTAGAATGGTGCACGTGCTATTCGTGAACTTTTTGAAAATAAAAGAGAAAGATGATATGAAACAGGTAATATTTACATGCTCATACATTCTAATCTAATACAAGAAATGTAAAATTCTCATTAATATCTAACTATCACAAACTTAAATTGAATTTAAGATTACAAAATCCTAATCTAGAAAAGGAATTTGACAATTTACATCTATCCTGCAAAACAGAGTTAGCAAAAGATCATAGATGCATGTGGAAATCTACAAAATATCACATTGAACCTAGAATGCAACTAATAAAGTGCTCTTGCATATATTTTACACTAATGAAAATACAATGCAAATGACAAAACATATATTGGAATGATGTGTAAAGCTAATGAAGAGTGAATATCAAAATATATCTGAAATGTCCTAAACTAATGGTGAAAAATAAATGTTGAAATATATGAATGATATCCCTAGCTAATTAGGATGAATATATGATGATATTGTGCAATGGATAAAACATATGTCAAGCATTGAATTAAAACTATACCACTTACAACAAATCAAATACCAATTTTGAATTAGCAGATCCACTGCTTTATGTCATATCTGAAGACTTGACTGATGAACCAATGCATCAGAATCTTGCAGCAAATTCTGATATTCTTACAGCAATATGCGAATCCAGTTTGCAGCAAATTTTCATGGCAATAGTCAATGGACAAGCTAAGATGCAAGGGGCGAGTGAAGAAGCTATGAAAAGGGCATTAGCTGAAGGTAAAATGGTATAGTAGGTGAGTGGCAGTGAGGAAGAAATGCTATAGTGTGTGACAACAGTGAGTTGGAGAGTTGCTGCAATGTGGTGACAACAGGTGGTGAATAGTGCATTTTGCAGGAAATATAAGTGTGTGCGGACAGTATGCAGCATGTTGTGTAGGCAAGTTATGATGTGTTGCAGTGGGTTTAGGTGAGAGCATGGAGATTTATATGGTGTGACAGGTAAGAGGGTCTATCAAAGATGTTGCTAGAGGTACTGTGAAGGGATCTCCAGTAGGTGCAAGTAGTGCACATGAGGGCTGAAGGCGTGATACACTGAGAGTTATAAATGCAAAAGGTGTAGAAGAGGGATTATGAAGTGAATAATGCATTTTGCAGGTGTAAAGGATGCTACACAGCAAGCAAATGGATACCACTTTGCTGTTGTAAGTGCAAGAAGTAGTGAAAAGGTGATTGTACAGGAGGGTATAGTGATGGTGTTGTGGGGAGTGTAATGGGAATTTGCTACTGTGATGGAGGTGTTGTGTAATGAAAATGGTCAGTGGTGCAACAGTAAACATGTACATGCAAAGTGCTGATCATAGGGGGAATAAATCAAATATAATATGGGTGTATGCACAAGGTGTTGGAAGGTGAATAAAGGCAAGTAGTTAGCATAATATGACAACATGTGAAGTGGTATTGCTAGTGAAGGATATGAGGTGATGCACACAGGTGGAAAAGCTACAATAGGTATACAGGAATCTAGATGTTGTAACAATTCCTAATAGCAGGTATTTACATAGATGCTGAAACCAAAATGTGGGTGTCAGCCTGCCATAATAGAATGCATGCATTTATATAAAAAAAAGGGTTTATGTTCATGGGCATAGGAAACATGGAAATGGGACACATATGTTAGACTTGGAAATAAATAAAAGAAAGCACATACCTGTATATGAAGATGCGGAAATGAAATGCCATCAGATGTGACACTGTGAGAGACGAATTGCTGAGATGAGGAATATTATAGTGAAGTGGATCTCATAATCCCTCCACAGGATGATCCCACAAGTCATAAAACCAAGGCTGAGCAAAATGTGACTCTTGGCCAACCAAATTCCAGCAATTTTGTAGCAGAATAGTGGATCGACAATAAAGGGACAGTAGTATATATTTTCCTTTTTTTTTAAACACTAAACATTATTACATAGAGATTACCTGACGCTTCATGAGCCTTTGTCTCCATTATGAAATAACTGCACTTTTGAAGCATGATCCAAAGCTACATAGCAGTGCTCCATCTTCAACTCTTCAACCTTATCCCATGTAATACTTGACATATGACAAGGATATTGTAATGAAAGAAGTGGCTTCAAATAATCAGTAACATGGTAACCCCCGATGTCTTCTTTTAAATCGTTGTAATTTTGAAAAGATTTTTATATGAAAAACATGTGAAAACCAGACATCAAATAATAAAAACCGGTTCTCACTAGTGGATGAGACCGGGTCGAACTCAGGGAACGGGAATATATCGTATTCAAGTACACAAATCTAAACTAATCTTTATTGCCGAATTATTTGAAATGTAAAATGTTCAAAAATAAATAAATAAAAACAACTAACTATTACAACAAATGAATACCCTTCGCAGAGGGCGTAAAGTGCAATATTTACAAAATCAATTAAATTCCTAATTCTAAACTGAAAAGTAAAAAGAAGCTTTATTCTTCTCTTTCTCGTGTCACGTAATCGCTTCAACTCCACTCCTGGTGCTATTCTGCACAAATCAAATGAACACGAGCAGTACCAGAGATAGAAATAGAAACCTATATTAACTAGCTAAATGTTAAAGAACACTGAAGAATATCATCAAAAGAATTCCATGACAATTGAAACTACCTTAACTAACACAAGTAACTAACACTCCACTTTATGAAATCTAATTATTTCAATTAATGAACAGTAAAGACAATTAACACTTTATTAACAAGCTATGCACTTACACTATTGAAAAATACAACACTAAAACATTTGAAAACAGTAAAATCAAGAATTGTAATCATCAAGGAATGACTAATGAAAAACAAGCTGGAAACTTACACAGACATAGCAAAAGAAACAAATTTGTAAAAGATATTGACTGAAGCAAAACAAGAAAAATCCTTGATTGGAAAAACAGCAAATCGACCTATGTTATCAAAAAAATAGAAAATGAAATGTAAAATAGAAACAGGAAAATGACTGAATTTAAAAACAAGAAATCGGGTAAAAACCAAACTTAACAAGAACAAGAATGTAAGAAAGCAAAACATGAAATCAATATATGATAAAAATATCTAGAAACTGGAAATTAACAACAAAAGTTACATTGAGTAAAAAAACAAGAAAAAAAATGAAATCAAGTGCTCATCCTTGAAATGAATTCAAAATCTGCTGTAAAATAAACTTCAGGTGCCGTGAGTAACTCAGGTGAGACTGCCGGATAAGGTGAATCACCTTCTTCCAGTGGATTGATTCACGGCAACAAGATGCCGATGAAGATAAATTGCCATTTGCCGATTAATCCATATATTTAAGATGCCTTAACAATGGATGCATAATCAACTCCGACAGAAACAAATACATATGATTCTAGAACAGTAGATCGATTATGCTCTGCCGATGAACAGAGAATGCTGGTAAATACTGAAATTATGGCAGTTATAATGCAAATCCGGTAGCTCAAGAATTGCAGATTCACAATCCGATAAGTTCAAGCATGCACAAATATTCAGATGTAATGAAATTCACGAATGAATAGAATCTGGACTACTCTTATTTTGAAACTAAAAAAACAAACAGAAATTGAAATTAACAATGAAACAGAAATCAACTTATGGTAGATCTAACAAATCTGGAAAAGAGGAGCTATAGGTAAAACAATCAAGAAAAAATTACAGAGATTACACATTTTTTTTCGTTTTTCTGAAATAATCACATCACTGATTGAGGAGACAATGAAGAGAAGAATGAAGAAGTGAAAAAGAAGAAGAAGAAGAAGAAGAAGAAGAAGAAGAAGAAGAAGAAGAAGAAGAAGAAGAAGAAGAAGAAGAAGATGAAGATCAGAAGATCACCGTACCTTAGAGGGGTTAGGAAAGAATGTGGCGACCTCCACCACCACTGCCATCGCCGGAATGAGGAGCTTCCACCACTGCCGCCGGCTGGAGTGTAGACAGAGAAAGAGGGAGAAGGAGAAGTTAGGGAAAGGGATAGCCACCGGCAATGGTGGAGGGAAGAGAGAAGAGAGAGAATAGAGGGAAAGAGGGGAAAGAAGGGCTCAGGCGTGAATGGGAGGAGGCAACCGAAATGTTTGCCCCTTTTCGGTTTTTAAAAGCCATTCAAACCGGTTCACCGGTTTGTACAGTTTCATTTTGAAATGCAAACCGGTTAAACCGGTTTGTATTTATTTATTTATTTTTTTAATTTTCAAAAACTATATACAAGTTTATTATAAAGTTTTAAAACAAAACTTATTTATGAAGAAATTATTCTAACTATTTATATTTAATGTTTTTTTTTTCTTCTCTAAAAAAACAAACATTTAAAATGATTTTAAAAACTATTTTTTCTATTTTTTTTATTTTTATTTTTATTTTATTTTTATTTTTAATTGAAAACTAAACTAAACTACTATGAATATAACAAAAACTAAAATATGTATAAAAATGTAAAATAAAACTATTTTTCATGCATTTTCTATTTTAAAATTATTTTAGCACATTTACTCGAAAACTAACATAAATTTGGGTTTTTTAAACATTATTTTATAAAATCATGCATATTTAAATGTTAATAAACCCTGAATTATATGCATGATCAAATACCCCCATGCTTATGTTTTGCTAGTCCTCGAGCAAACTAGAAAAATGCAAGAAATCAAACTATCACCTAACTCACTTTCGTAGGAATCACGGTTGCATTTAGCTTATGCAACAAGCCCTTTCAACCCCTGGGTTACCCCAGTGGACGAGTAAGGTCTCGTGAGGGTTTGCAGTGATGCTACCCACAAACATCTCTGTCATGTATGCATAATATTACACATCCTCATAAGCAGTAGGTAATCAAAGACTTTATTTTCACAAATATTTTCTGTTATTTCAAAATCGAAATATAATTAGAGTCTTTTATGCACCACCACAGAAAAGAATTTCTTTCACTTTTCTAAATATCACAATTATTTATGTTTTATTCTTAGAAAATCCAATAAAAACATATTATTATTTACTTATCCTCACTCATATATTTTCTGCACAGGTTTTCTCAATCGCACTTCTAAGCACTGAACTTTTCTTTCTTTTTAAGCTCTTTTCTCTTTTTTTTTTCTTTTCACGCTTTTTCTTTTTGCGCACTTATTCTTCTCTTATAGCTTGCGTGTGGTCTGCTTTTATGCCTTGTGCAATATCAATATCTTTTATACTTTTTCAATACATACAAAAAGATATCAACTAAGACATAAAAGTGACTTCCTTCATTCACCTTTATAACATGAGAATCAAACATTTCAACTTGTATCTGTTCTCAGTTACTTAGGATCATGAAGTTTTCCACTCTCCTTTTCGAAAATGAAATTAAAAGTTTCAACTTACATCTAAGTTCCATCTACTAAGGATTGTGGAATTATCCAAACAACCTAACGCATGCTATTTTTTCTTTTGAGCTCATTTTTACGCTTTTGTTCATTTGCTTAGTTTTTTTCAAAAATAAAACTGTGCATATTCATATTTATGATTCAAAATAAACTCTAACATGTATCTATCATCATTTCCTCGAAATCCGCATAAACAACCATAATTTTTAGATTTATGTCAGAAAAAATTTTCGTGGGGCTTAAAAATCCTCTAAAAACATCAGATTTGAAATAACATTCATATAAGTTCAAACTCTTTCTTTAAAAATCTACTTTTCATGAAAGATGTGTAAACATGTGCAAGAACTTAAACAGAAATATCAAGGTGTGCACTCTACACCCTCCCCCATGCTTGAATGACACTGTCCCAGTGGCACTCCCCCATGCTTATATGAAACTAAATGAATGCACATGAGAGAAAATAAATGAGGGAAAAGAGTAGAATAACCTGACATGAATTAAAAATACACGTTCTATGAATGTAATACATGCAATGTATACATGACAAAACATAAAACTCATGAATGAAACAAAAACAACATGAAAAACTCATGAAAAAGTAAAAACAAAATAAAATCTATAAATTCTAAGCAAATCTAATAATATACAAGATATGGGTTGCCTCCCATAAAGCGCTAAGTTTCACGTCCCCAGCCAGACGGATCCCTGGAAAAATCCTTCATCGTCCATGAGATCAATGGACGTGAAGTCAGACTCAACCGGGCTCTATGAAGAAAAGAGTGTCATCTGTGACACTACGCACTGTGTTTCCATCCCTTCTACCTCCAAATGTAGCACCATGACTCTCTTGACATGAAGAACGGAGATTAGTCTCATCTGAGAGACTGGTCAAGAATCGAGAGTCTAGGACCGACCGAGTACCAATGAATGCAACTTCAGACAAGTGGTGAATATGATCTGGCTTGACTTGGTCAAGCACCTTCTGCATCTGTACCTCTTGCTTACTAAAAATTGGTGATCCTAAAGGCTGAGAAAATGGGGCTTTATATGATGAAAATGTATGCTGTGAGTAAGGCCCCTTCTGTTGAGGTATCATGGAGATCGACTCGTCAGTAGAAATGATATGAGGTTCATGAGTCGATTCCTGAGTGGAGTGACACGCCTTCCCATACTGAAGGGATGTAATAGTTTTTACTTGCTCATGATGTGAATCAGTGGGTTGCAAGTCAAATGACATGGAATCCTCTCCCTTTGAGACAACAGACTGACTATGAAGGTTCCCTTGGTTTTGCCTACTCAATGTCTGAGCTAACTGTCCCATTTGAGTCTCTAGCTTGGCTATTGACTGCGTATGGGAACAAAGAGTGGCCTTGATATCAGAAAAGGCTTCTAACATCTTCTCTTGAAATGATGAACTTGGAATGGGCTCCTGAGGAGAAGGTAGACAATACTGGGGATGAACCTGTGGAAAAATGGGATGCGAGTAACCTTGTGAAGGGTTACTGGGTCTATACTGTGTCTGGGAAGGTTGATGGGATGGGGAAATAGACTGGTTTCGCCAACCTGGGTTATATGAGGATGTAAATGAATCAGACATGGGTTTAGCGAAAACTTGGACAGCATTCACCTGCTCCTGAATGAATTCAGGATATAATGGCGCTGCCGAACAATCCGCAACACAATGTGCAGGGCTAGCACATAGCTCACACACTCTTTCTACTAGATTTCTCGAAGAATTTGCTAGGAATTGATCTAACTTCCTAGTCAACTGGTCAACCTTGGTACGTAATTCTAACTCGGACCCAACTTCGGAAATCCCAACTTTCCTAGGACCACTAGACAGAGATGTAGTCCTATCGAGCCGTGAAGACAAGGTATGATGCATCATGTTTTCACTCAAGGTCTCGAATAAAGACCACGCCTCGTCCTCACTCTTGAGCATAAAAGTGCCCCCACAAGACGAATCAACCATTTGACAATGCTTTTCAGTAAGCCCGTCATAAAAATACTGCACCAACTGCCAACGAGGCACCTGGTGATGGGGACACTTGCGGAGAAGATCTTTCAATCTCTCCCAAGACTCGTGAAATTGTTCTCCCTCAATTTGAGAAAAACTGGTTATAGCTTTACGAAACTGATTCGTTTTACCAATTGGGAAGTATTTTTTTAAAAATTCTCTTTGCATTCCTTCCCAAGTAGTAATACGAACCGTCTCAAGAGATTTTAACCAATGCTTGGCTTTATCTTTGAGAGAGAACGAAAACAAGGTTAACCACATAGCATCTTCTCCAAAATTATTGATTCGCACAGTCGAGCAAATCTCAAGGAATTCATCGAGATGACGATATGGGTCCTCATTGCTAAGGCCATAAAACGAAGGTAACATTTGAATCACACTGGCCTTAATCTCAAAATGGCTCGCTCCTACATCAGGTCTCGTGATGCAGGAGGTGGGAGTATACGTATTTGGCATGAAGTACTCCCTCAAAGGACGGATCAATTGATGATCGTCAGCCATTGCGTACACTTTGGAGTAGACCGGTGTAGCACACGTCCTAACTTTGGGTTTTCTACCTAACTAACGCACTAAGCGGCCAAACCACGCAAACCACAAAGCGAGTGAACTAAAAACAACAAAAACTAAACAAACACCACGCAGTTACACATAAAAGAGATTATGCATAAGAAATATAAAATCTATGTGTACGATACCAATCGTACACAGTCACCTCTAAGGGGATCCTAATAGGTGGGCTGTGCAGAAAAGTAAGCTCGTCTCTAAGATATGCACATACGTGGTTCTAAACCTAAATGCAACACAAACACTAGGCAATAAAGTGAATACTAATATTACGCCGTTCCCCGGCAACGGCGCCAAAAATTTGATGTCTTCTTTTAAATCGTTGTAATTTTGAAAAGATTTTTATATGAAAAACATGTGAAAACCAGACATCAAATAATAAAAACCGGTTCTCACTAGTGGATGAGACCGGGTCGAACTCAGGGAACGGGAATATATCGTATTCAAGTATACAAATCTAAACTAATCTTTATTGCCGAATTATTTGAAATGTAAAATGTTCAAAAAAAATAAAATAAAAACAACTAACTATTACAACAAATGAATACCCTTCGCAGAGGGCATAAAGTGAAATATTTACAAAATCAATTAAATTCCTAATTCTAAACTGAAAAGTAAAAAGAAGCTTTATTCTTCTCTTTCTCGTGTCACGTAATCGCTTCAACTCCACTCCTGGTGCTATCCTGCACAAATCAAATGAACACGAGCAGTACCAGAGATAGAAATAGAAACCTATATTAACTAGCTAAATGTTAAAGAACACTGAAGAATATCATCAAAAGAATTCCATGACAATTGAAACTACCTTAACTAACACAAGTAACTAACACTCCACTTTATGAAATCTAATTATTTCAATTAATGAACAGTAAAGACAATTAACACTTTATTAACAAGCTATGCACTTACACTATTGAAAAATACAACACTAAAACATTTGAAAACAGTAAAATCAAGAATTGTAATCATCAAGGAATGACTAATGAAAAACAAGCTGGAAACTTACACAGACATAGCAAAAGAAACAAATTTGTAAAAGATATTGACTGAAGCAAAACAAGAAAAATCCTTGATTGGAAAAACAACAAATCGACCTATGTTATCAAAAAAATAGAAAATGAAATGTAAAATAGAAACAGGAAAATGACTGAATTTAAAAACAAGAAATCGGGTAAAAACCAAACTTAACAAGAACTAGAATGTAAGAAAGCAAAACATGAAATCAATATATGATAAAAATATCTAGAAACTGGAAATTAACAACAAAAGTTACATTGAGTAAAAAAACAAGAAAAAAAATGAAATCAAGTGCTCATCCTTGAAATGAATTCAAAATCTGCTGTAAAATAAACTTCAGGTGCCGTGAGTAACTCAGGTGAGACTGCCGAATAAGGTGAATCACCTTCTTCCAGTGGATTGATTCACGGCAACAAGATGCCGATGAAGATAAATTGCCATTTGCCGATTAATCCATATATTTAAGATGCCTTAACAATGGATGCATAATCAACTCCGACAGAAACAAATACATATGATTCTAGAACAGTAGATCGATTATGCTCTGCCGATGAACAGAGAATGCTGGTAAATACTGAAATTATGGCAGTTATAATGCAAATCCGGTAGCTCAAGAATTGCAGATTCACAATTCGATAAGTTCAAGCATGCACAAATATTCAGATGTAATGAAATTCACGAATGAACAGAATCTGGACTACTCTTATTTTGAAACTAAAAAAAAAAAAACAAACAGAAATTGAAATTAACAATGAAACAGAAATCAACTTACGGTAGATCTAACAAATCTGAAAAAGAGGAGCTATAGGTAAAACAATCAAGAAAAAATTACAGAGATTACACATTTTTTTTCGTTTTTCTGTAATAATCACATCACTGATTGAGGAGACAATGAAGAGAAGAATGAAGAAGTGAAAAAGAAGAAGAAGAAGAAGAAGAAGAAGAAGAAGAAGAAGAAGAAGAAGAAGATGAAGATCAGAAGATCACCGTACCTTAGAGGGGTTAGGAAAGAATGTGGCAACCTCCACCACCACTGCCATCGCCGGAATGAGGAGCTTCCACCACTGCCGCCGGCTGGAGTGTAGACAGAGAAAGAGGGAGAAGGAGAAGTTAGGGAAAGGGATAGCCACCGACAATGGTGGAGGGAAGAGAGAAGAGAGAGAAGAGAGAGAATAGAGGGAAAGAGGGGAAAGAAGGGCTCAGGCGTGAATGGGAGGAGGCAACCGAAATGTTTGCCCCTTTTCGGTTTTTAAAAGCCATTCAAACCGGTTCACCGGTTTGTACAGTTTCATTTTGAAATGCAAACCGGTTAAACCGGTTTGTATTTATTTATTTATTTTTTTAATTTTCAAAAACTATATACAAGTTTATTATAAAGTTTTAAAACAAAACTTATTTATGAAGAAATTATTCTAACTATTTATATTTAATATTTTTTTTTTCTTCTCTAAAAAAACAAACATTTAAAATGATTTTAAAAACTATTTTCTCTATTTTTTTTTATTTTTATTTTTTTTTAATTGAAAACTAAACTAAACTACTATGAATATAACAAAAACTAAAATATGTATAAAAATGTAAAATAAAACTATTTTTCATGCATTTTCTATTTTAAAATCATTTTAGCACATTTACTCAAAAACTAACATAAATTTGGGTTTTTTAAACATTATTTTATAAAATCATGCATATTTAAATGTTAATAAACCCTGAATTATATGCATGATCACCCCCAACATTAGTTCTGCAACATGCTTCATAAACAGGCTCACCATTTATAATCGGAATAACATGGCTTGTTGTGAATCCCGAGCATATAACAATTCCATCATTATTACACATTCCTAATGGTTGGTTATGTTTATAGTTGAATGTTGCATCAACACCAAAAGCAACTTTAAAGAGCCTTCCATGTTCGAATTTCAACCCTCTGCATGAGATTATAAGAGGAAAAATACTACCTCTGTCTTCATAAAATAAACTGGGACTGATCCCATCTTGATCCTTATTGATTGTCTGCTAATCCAGTCTTAGCAGATGAGGGATTAAGAGATCCTGATGAAAGATGACAGGAGGATCGCTTTATTCCAGCATTTGGTTCTATATCAAGAATCTGAAGATGTTCTTAATGCCTCGTAAGTCTCCTGTAAACTGCCAAAGGATCCATCATTGAGCGGCTCAAACAGTTCCAATGTAGCAGATCGATGACGATCTCTGATGGGAGGTTGTAGAAGGGATTTGTGCATTGAGGGGATAGGCCTAAGCCTTGGTTATACCATCATCATGCCACCTTCATCACCATTATGCAAAAGAGTATTTTCACTGGATCTTCTCTTTTCATCATCTTCACAATTCCTACCAGATACCACTGACAATCTGGCTATCTGATGACTATTGATTATAGAATGTTCCATTTGAATCATGGATCCGCCTGCTAGTGTTCTATGGGGAGAGGGATCAACAACATTTTGTATGAGAACAGATTCAATTTCAATTTGCAACTGAACAGAGCCAGGCTCAAACTGTTGCATATGGAAAAATTTCCAGCTGGTTGCACCCGAACAGAAGGAAGGCTGCTTCTGTTATGATTAAGAAACTCGCTGTGGAGATTATCACTGAACCTGTCGAACATTGATGGAGGTGTGGTATGGAGGGTATGGGACACAGTAAAAATGAGAGAGATGAGTGTCAATGTGATAAGTGGTGAGGGTGTTATTGCAATTGTCGACAATGAGGTGGTCGATTCGGATTTTAAACGAGTGAATTCAGAAATGAGATGATTAATCAAGATCTACACAAGTCTAGTTTCGAACATCGACCCTGGATTCAGACAATCAATTGTCAGAATTCTGTCGATCGGCAATCAAACAGTGACTTATCGAAATTCAATCTATGCAAAACAGGAATCAATAGATCGAAATCGATCCAGACTTCCAATCGATCATCCTAAGACACCCAATTGAACAGATTCAAAGCTTGGATCACTAGATTCTTTTTTTAAAGAAATCTTTTGAAGAAAGTTGCATCCACCATTGATAAAACATTCCAGTGATAAAGCATTTTAAAGACCACCGAAAACATATCACTCCTTTTCAATTTCGAAAAACTTTTTGACCACCGGAGGTCCGTTAAAACTTCAAAAAATTAATGGCAAAGCGATCAATCAAACTGATCCAGAGATCAGTAACTCAGTGTTCACAACATATCCGACGATTAGACTATTCAACCAAGACCCGCCGGATATCAAATTGCAGTCAATCAATACTCAAGTAATCAATTGGATCAAGCTTTTACAATATTCTGATAGATCAGAATCGATCTAGAAATATGATCAATGTCGGAGGTTATTTGATTTGCTTTCTCAAAAACACTTGCCGAAAAAATTGATAGACTGTCATTCGATCAATCGATCAGATTTTGAAATCTTATCCCCAAACTTGTTGTAGAGAATCAGAATATGCGAAGCAAAATGAAATAAAAGCATTTAAATACTGTGAAATGAAGTAAAACAGGAAATCAAAATGTTAACGAAGATTAAATGTAATGACCAATAAAAACATAAAATCAAATTCCAAGAACAGAGACAACAATCATGAACGGGGAATTGAAAACTCTTAGAAAAATCAAAATGAAAGCGAAATCGAGAGTTAGCAGGAAAATAGGATGGGATCCAGATGAAACACATAAGATGATTGAACTTGATAGCATAAGCAGAACCAGAATAAATCACAGATCAACAAAACAAACAAAGCACAAAAACTATTGAGACATGATCGTTCCTTTTGTTGTAGCATAGGGAGATGTTGAGATCGCTATAGGCAACTCAACACCTTTGATGGTGCGTTAATGGAAAATCCATACAGATGGATGATGCAAAAGTATAGAATAAAAGAAGAAAATGATACAGGTGTGAAATAAGAATAGATCTAGTGATCTAATGATGATCTGCAAAAGAACAAAAACAAGATATATAATTCGATGCTATTAAAACAAGAAATCAAATACAAAAGAAAAAAAAGAGAAAGAAGAAACATGAAATCAAGTGTTGGAATCAGAAAATTCTGTCAATGTTGCAATGGATGGATCGATTCTGCTATATGCAGGTCGATTCCACCCATTTTGCCTTGTAATAAAAGAAAAGAAATGAAAAAAACAAAAAAATCAGAACAGAGAAATGCTGAAAATAATGGAAAAGAAATGTTTGCAGAAAATATAAAATAGAGGAAGATGGTTACTTACCTATAGTAGGACTTTGGGATTGATCGACTCCTTTCGATCGGTTGGGGAGGAAAACCAGAGGAACATAGAAAAGGAAAATAAGAAGAAGAAGAAGATGTCGAGGTGAAAAGCGATGCTCGACCCCTTCCCCTGCGGTCTCTCTTTATAACGAGAGACCGTTAGGAATTTTGCAAATCGGGCCTGAAAAGTTTTGAATTTTTTTAAAAGAATGGCTCCTTTCAAAAGTTTTCTAAAAAGAGGTTTTTAGCAAAAAAAATAACTCTCAAAAAGGGGTTTTTAAAACCTATTCTTTTGTATTTTCTTTTGTATTTTTATTTTTTTTGTTCTTTTCTTAGTATTTTATATATTTTTTGTGTTTTTAAAATAAAAACTCTAAAGCTATGAGAAAAATAAGGGATCTTAAACTATTTTTGTAAAATTTAAAAATGTTTACAAAAGAGGGGTTTTCTGAGAATTCAGGGCTATTCTTTGATTTTTTTTTCAGAAAACAGGTTTGGATCCGAAGCTTTGAGAAAATATTTGAATTTTGGACCTCAAATCGAGGAATACAGAGCAGTGGATCCAAATGGGTACCGGATGAACTGTCTGAGTCATTTAAAGATTATTTTTGTATTTTTATAATTTCAATTTAAAAATTGGATAACCGGGCTCAGAATTTAGATTTTGATATCAGATCTGAATCTAAAATTGAGTCAGATATAGAAAATAGATTTGGATTCCAGTGAATTCAAGAAATAAGTAGAATTTTAATCAAAACTAACTCAATTATTCAGAAAATGTGGGCCAAGGGCAAAAAGGAAATTTTTTATAAAATTTTGAAAAATTTGAGGTGTTCATAATAAAGTAACTCAAGTATTTATGAGGTTTTGTAAGAAAAAATTTGTAGCGCATTCTTTCTTGTCAAAACGGAATGACATGGGTTTCTTTTCTTAAGTTACCTCACAAATATGTGCGAGATTTGGAGGTTCGAGTTTAAAAGAAAGTTCGCTCACACATATTTTATGAGAATTTAGTAAATTTTTATGTGAGATAACTTAACTATTTGTGAGGTTTGGAGGTTAGAGTTTAAAAAAAAGTTTTCTCACACTTATTTTATGTGAATTTTGTAAATTGTTTATGTAAGGTAACTCAAGTATTTACGAGGTTTGTCGGTTTGAGTTAAAAATTAAATTCGTTGATTTTTATGCGATGTTATTATATTTTTTATGCATGGTAACTTAAAGGAAGAAACTCAGGTCATTCTCTTTTGACAATAAAGAATGCGCTAAAAACTCTGCCCTACAAACCTTGCAATTACTTAAATTACCTCGCATAAAAAATTTATGAAATTCACATAAAATAAGTGTGAGCAAACTTTCTTTTAAACTCGAACCTCCAAACATTGCAAACACTTTAATTACTTTGCATAAAAAATCAACATTTTTTTAACTCGAACTGAGAAACATAGCAAATATCATAAATAATTGATTTACTTTAATAAAAAATATGCATAAAAAAGCTGTAATTTTTTTTAACTTGAACCTTAAACATAGCAAATACTTGAGTTACTTTGCATAAAAAATTAAAAAATATATATATAAAAGTTAGAAAATTTCTTTTAAACTGGAATCGAGAAACCTTACAAATAGTTGAGTTACCTCGCATAAAATATATGCAAGCATTTTCGATGGAGACAGAGGAAATTCACACAAAAAATAATATGTGCAAAGGCTAAAATGATCTTAAAAATAACAATATTTGTGATTTTGTAAATAATTTAAAAAATTTCAAGGCATTTCAGAAACCATATCATTTTTGTCTTACACTATTGCCATTTTTTGTAGTTCCAATATTCGGCATGAGAGTCCAACACCTCGTACACCTGACTTTGAGAATTACAACCATTTTTTGTTTTTGGGGACCCGACTTACGACTAGAACTCTTCTCAACATTCAATTTGACATGATTAGGACAAAGTTTGGATATTGAATCTGTTCAGACACTTTTAGACCCTTCATCCGATTCAATATTAGATCGGAAATTTGGACCTGTAAGAAGGGGGAGGGTGCTGTATGTTCTCCCCCGATGATTCACTGAATCCCACGTCTGTGTTCAGGGGTCTGAATGAGCACCACGTATACAAGCACATGGGGATCGTATTCCCGTGTATGTTGACATCACTTAGCATTGGAGTCTGGTGTGGTTGTAAAGACTTAACTACCCTTTCTTGCTATTCTTCTCATAAAACGACGGTTTGAGAAAATGACAAAAATGCCCTTCATTCAAAAAAGAAAAAACAAACAGTTCAAAAAAAGGACAAACATGTCCTCCATCCAGAAAGTCGAGGATGATGTTGACTCTTCAAAGTTTACACAGCGAAACGAACCTTAATCGTTTCGCCGATGGTGATCCGGCGAAATGATGGTGAGCCGACGATCCGATGGTGAGCCGGTGATTCGATGGTCATCCGACGAAACAAACCTGAGCCATCAAAAATGTCTGTTTGAACTTTTCATCGTCATCTTCTTCCTTCTCCGTAAAACATTGTAAAACCCTCTCTCTCTCTAGAGAAGAAATCAAGGGAGGCAAAGAGTTCCCCCTGGAGAAGACCATGAACATCAACCCTCTCACTCTCTCTCCCTTCTCTCTCTACTTCTGTGCACATCCAACAGACGATCCTACATTGCTCCATCAAACACCGACTGACCTGCACACTGACTGCAGCATCGTTCAACTTGATGAGTTGTGGAGCCTGATTCATAGTTTTTGCCCTTACAAGGGGGGGTTTGGTCGGGGTCTCCTCCCAGCGTGGGTAACATTTAGTTGAATGATGCTACCCACGCTGGGAGCAGCCCCCAAACCCTCCTCCTGTAAGGGTAAAAACTCTGAATCAGGCTCCACAACAGTCAATGTGCAGGTTAATCGGTGCTTGATGGAGCAATGTAGGATCTTCTCCTGGATGTGCACAAAAGCAGAAAAAAAGGGAGAGAGTGAGTGAGAGGGTTGATGTTCATGGCCTCCTCTAGGGAAGATTTCTTTCTCGGATAATCCTACAGTGCAGAGACTGTGTCTTAAATAATCATCTTCGGGGCACTTAAGTCTTTACAACCACTCCTTTTCTAGAATCGTCATTTTTTTTGGCACCAATGGAGGAGAGGGTACTTAAGTCTTTGCAATCACATCAAACTCCAATGCTAATTAATGCTGACAAATATCGGGATACGAGACACACGTGCTTAAATACATGGTGCTTTTTGGGACCCCTGGACACAAGATGTAGCTAACTGGCCTGTTCTGGGGGAGAACATATAACCTGCTCCCATAAGAAGGACTCTAATGAGTCCTTCCCCTCCGTAAAATGAACGCAACCCAACTATTATTGCTGGGCCCACCACCTTAGCTAACCTGCGGTGGTGGAGAGAGAGAGAGAGAGGTTACGGTCATATGTGTATAAGCGATACATTCAATCCCGACCCAAAATCACTTGGGAAGCCGTAAGATGTGAAAAAATGAGCTCCCAACCGACCTCCATGGGGTGAGATGTGCGGTGGTAATGGGATATAAGGTCATACACAATATGACGGTAAACCGAGAGAGAGAGAGAGAGAGAGATATGGTCGACTCGAACACCAGTGTAACTGCATTGAAAGCTGCGAGTGCGAGGCAACTATGCATTCGTTCCCGAATGAGGAGTTAAAACAAAAAACAAAAAAACAGAAACGTAAACTAGAAGAAGCAACTCATTCTTTCATGCATGCATTTATTTACAGCAAAAAGGAGTTTGGTGGGCGGATTAAAGCAGGAAATCCATTATTCTTATCAGTGAAGAGGGAGATCCCCTGTCGAGCTTTCGCGCCTCCCCTGCCTCATTCGAACACGACGAATTGTTGAGGGCTGTCTGTTTCGGACACAGGAAAAAGTTGCGCGAACCCAGACCCATGAGTTTCTCCTTGGGATTCAGACCTGTGCAGTCGAAAAATAGCTGCCTGAAGCTCTAATCCAAAAAAACCTACACATGGAACAAATTAAGGGATGTTTTTACTTACTTTCGAGGCTGAATTGGGAATAGTGGAGTTGGTAAGCCTGGGGATCCGTCAGGCTCAGCAAGGGCCTCCTCCCTTCCTTGACGTAAGCTTCCATTGTGGCCTTGATCAGATCCTCCACGGTGCTCTCCGGCGAAGTGATGACATTGACCGGCCCGATGCTGCGTTGCACCGTTACATGGAGCAGCAGCTTGGTCAGCCTCTGGCCGCTGCTGCTTTTGGTGCTCCCTACTCCTCCTCCTGCTTGGGGCGAGAGGGTTCGCCTACTCGGCAGTTCGGGGTGAGTTTCGGGCCGAGGTATGAGCTGCTGCAGCGAGGGTTGGGAGGTCTTGCAGACGCGCCCGTGGAACGACGCCGACTTCTTGGAGACGACAGTTTGGTGCTTGGTGTGACCGGGAGCAGGTCGAGATGAGGAGGAGGTGGTGGTGGTGGTGTTGCTCATGATGATGATGGTGGTGGTGGTGAGTTCGGATTAGTTCTCAACCTACGTACGTTGCCTGTAGAGGCGAGGGCGTCGGAAAGAGAAAGCTAGCTCTACTCGAGATCTCGGGGGGAGAAGACCCAGGGTTTATTCCAAAACAAAAAAGAAGCGAGTTTGTAGGGAAGCAAAAACAAAATGGGGCCCGAGCGCGTGGGTTTTTGTGCGTGTCACGTGTGTGCTGGAAGCAGGAGGACGAAACAAATGCGATGGTTAGTAAACGTCGTCCGACATGGAACAGGGGGAACCTGTGCGAAATAGCTTGGAGGAAGGTGTTATTTCCCGCTGCAATAGCTCATTGCCCCAACCTTTTAGGATTTATGTCTAAAACGCCATTTCCTTTTTCAAAGGCTCGTGCCTCGGTCCGCCTGTAACTCGTATCAGGTCAGGCTCCACACACACGACTCAGACCAGGTCATTCGTCGAATGATGATCCTGACCGTTGGTTTCTCTCTCCGATGGTTGCTGCGTGTCATGCACTTTTTTAGTTAACGGCCTAACTCCGTTAACAGTTTTTAAAAGTTAAAAAATAAAATTAAAAAATTCGACAAACCCCCAAAAGACCGTCTCTCTCTCTTCGTCATCCCCCTTCGCCATTAGGGTTTTGAAGAGAAAAAAATATGGCAGCCATGTGTTCCCTTTCCTCGCCATTGCTGCAGATTTGCAGTCTCTCTCTCTCTCTCTCTCGGCCCACCTCCCCTGTTGGATTTTTGTCTGAATAATGCTCCCCAATGCCGTTGTTGTTCCTTTGACCCCCAATTTTGTGCAACCACCAACATCATAAATGCTACTCCTGAACTGGGTTTCTCTTCTCCTTGTCTGGCAAACAACACAACTCTCCCTGGCTCGTGACCCACAAGCAACAATCCGGACCCATTTTCAGACATCGTTGCCCTTGGTATCACGTAGAGTTTGAGGGCTCGCAGGTATGGATCCCTCCTTGTAATGACCTGATCCGGGGCCTCTCGAGCCCGGGTTTATGGACGTTAGTGCCCAAAGGGAAATTACTCTATATTCTCAAGAATCAACTCAAAATCTTGTGAGCATTTTTTTATTTAATACTTAAAGGTTCATACATCCATTTTTTTTCAATAACCATCCAAATGCATAAACAAAATAAAAGAGTAGAGGCAAACCATACTTTGATGTGGCAGAGTGGTACTAAGTCCTGTGAGTGATTGCAACAGTCCCTAAACCTACAGTTGCAACAAAAAAAGGGGCTGAGTCTACAACTTAGTAAGATTTAATTTATAAATAGACACGATCGTTGCAATTGTAGTGAGCTCTAAGCTCCTAGTCTTAGTTTAATTTACTACTTTACACACGTTATTTATGAGTTTTACCCCCCTTTACCGCATTTTTAACATCATTCTCAAATACCTCTATTCTATTTGGCTATTCCGGACATAGCCTTCTCAGGTGTAACAACCAATGTAGACAACTCAGAGTCCACGATGTTGGCAAGACATATGAATCACTCATAATAACATAGTTCAAACTGACCTAGACTACGAACACCGGTACTGAAGCAACTCATCGGTTGTAAGCCGGGAGCGAAGGAGGTCAATCGGTAGCTAGCCGAAGAGCCAGGATGGCTATACCTGCCCCCAAAGTGTCTCAAGGAGCTATACTTGCCCCCAAGGTTTTGTGGTTCACGCTATATCCTACATGTGTCTAGTGGGCAATGTTTTAACTCCTAAGGGTTACCTAAGAACATATGAGGTATTTTTAAGTTGGTCAAGAGGTACACGCCTCAACGATGCCCCAAACCATGCCTTCTAGTAGAGCTCTCCATCATATTTTGTGTGGTCATCCTATACACAACTTTCTCTCGCCATTCATATCTTGAAGTCAATGTGTTATACAATCATCAATGTATATCCACTAACTACTTTTTAACACATATTCATATGTCTAAACTGTTAAGGATGACAACCCACCACAGATTAGTTCACGATACTTACAATGCCCCTCCTAAGTCATAAGCATGACATTCTTCAAGGTAATACCTATCCTGAAACTCTAGAACTCTACCCTCAATTTTCACGTAATACATCAATCTCATACATGCAATCATGTCATGACATATTTATTTCATAATTTAGAAAATATGCATGATCAGGTTTAAGCATCATACTTGAATTTTATAGATTCCTAAGTATGCAAAACAATGTCTATTCACAATAAACAAAACTAGCATACTTAAAGCATTTAGAATCATATTGAAGAATGCCTAAACTAACTAGCATGTGTTTTAATTAACTAAGAAGAAATTTGCAAATGTTCACTTACCTGGAATGCTTAATTATTTTTCCTAAAATATATCCTTAGCCTTACGCAAGTTTTGAACTGAAATTAATGAATACCTTGTATTATTATTTATAGTCTCATCTTAAAATAATCAAAATACCCTCAGACTAAAATATCCAAACTCTGACTTCATTCTTTAAGAGTTTGTCCTCACATTTCCTACTAATGGATTCTACTCAAGCAATATAATCCAAGGATTCAGAAATCACATGAATTTGACTTGAGGGCACCAACTTATGCCTTGTCTATTATATAGTCATACCAAGAGAAAAATGATCTTTTTACTCTTTCACCCATTCATAGCGACCTCTATGTCATCTTTACCTATGTTACTTTAAGATCCACATCCATACTAAAAATGGATCACTTAGATCCTCGAATCAACTCGGATTTGGATCCTGGATTCGATATTCCCGATCCAAACCCGATTGCAATGGTTTGTCTCGATCTTGATTGAATTTGTCTAATCAAGCCCATTCATAAGAAGGGATACGAATTGTTGTACTCAAATTGATTTCTCCTTAACAAAACTTGACTCAACTCGATCCGGTAAGATTAACTCTGTCTGTCTGCTAGATCCCAACTCGATTCTATCAAACTGCATAGACCCGGCTCGGTCTGTCCCGACCGAACTGGTCTGTCAACAAAACACAGACCTGGCTCGGTCGTTCAGACCGAACCGGCTTGTTCACACTGTGAAAACCTAGCTCGATTAAGTCCAGATTAAGTAAGTCTGCCCAATCAATGATTATTTGACTTGGTCAGTTACAGTCTTAACCCGAACCTGGTTCGGTTTGTTAAGATGAAACCGATTTATCGGAACCATGACCTGACTCGGTCTAATCAGACTAAGTCACTCTGACCAAAATGCACAGGTCTGGCTCAGTTGTCCAAACTTGGCTTGGTCTGGGCCATGCCCAAACCGAGCAGCGTGGTCAACTCGGTCTGTAAAAATTACAGATCGAGTCTGCCCTGCAATAGTTTCGGCAACACCATTATTGTCTAACTCCTACAATTTTTGTGGGTGGGGCAGTGCTGCTGGCGATCGCTGATCGTCGGTGGCTGTCGACCCCCTTCTTTTTCTTCTTTTTTCCACTGTGTTTTTTTTCCTTTATGTCTGCACACGACGAGGGCAGCGACTGGACCTCTTGCCTCCTCATGGCAGGCGGTCCATCCCTCCCCGTTTTCTGTCACCAACGGGTGGCAATAGCAAAAGGAAAATCTCTCTGCCACCTCCTCATCTCACAAGAGACAAGGACAGGGTTCTCCCTGCATCTCTGCAATTCACTGATAACCTCATGATTGCTGGTGACCTCTGCTCTGAACAGGAAAATGAGAGAGAGAGAAACTTACCTGGTGGGGCGGCTGCAACACCTCCTTATCCTGTTTCTCCATCTTTGCTCCTCTGGTGTTTGAGTAGGGAAAGGAAAGGAGCCCTCCATGGCTTTTATAGCCATGGGGGTCGGTTACCCCCTCCCCCCTCTCGTATTAATTGGGGGAACCTCCTCTTCCTTTCTCACGATCTGATTCATGGGAGAGGAAGGGACGACAGTTCCCCCTCCTCCCGTAACCCCCCCACGACAGGGGGTGCATTACAATTCCATCCGTCTTACAAAAAAATTCATCCTAAATCTTTCTAAAAAATAATTAGGAAAACTATGCGCGCATATCTCCCTCATTCTTCCATGTAGCCGCATCCTTACTGTGATGCTTTTATCTCACCAGGACCATCAGAACAACCTTGTTTTTGAGCTTGTGCTTCTTAAATTCAAATATCTCAATTGGTTCTTCTCGAATGCTTAAATCTTCTTGGATGTCTAACACCGAATCCACTATATCTAGTATATATGAAGGATCTGGCACACATTTTCTTAACATGAATACATGAAATACATTACGTGTCATAGAGAGTGATGGGGTAATGCCAATTGATAGGCTGTAGACCCTTTCCATTTTAAAATCTCGAATGACCCAATATATCTTGGACTTAGTTAGCTTTTCTTTTCGAACCTCATTACCCCTTTAAATGATGATATCTTCAAGAAAACATGATCACTTAACTCAAACTCCAACTCACGTCGCCTCTTATCTGCATAACTTTTGTAACACCCCAACTTTTTATAGTAAAAATTTTGGAGTAAATTTTTTTTTTTGAAATAGCGAAAGTGCGGAAAACACAAGTCGGGTGCATTATAGGGTAAAACAGAGAAGTACTAAACATACCATTCATTAATTGAAACATTAATGTCATTAATTACATCTCATGACAGAAATATAAATCTACTAATCAGAGTTCAAACATAAAATACTGAATAAATGAGATCTCTTGGCTTTATCCAAAACGACACCTCGATGCTCCAATTAGTTGCTACCTAAAAAACATTTAAAGCAGAAGGGTCAGACTCCCCTGTCTGCGTAAGAAGCATTATATTTATATGTGGTGCTCAGTGACCTGTGTACAAATATGTGCAATAACTGCAGATATAACTAGCATGGAAGTTTATAACATTATAAGAAGATGATTATGCTTTCTAATTCATGATACCGTGCAAAAGATGACTGAACTAGAGGTATATTTATCCACATTAGTACAAGTTGTAGATTCCACAAGTTTTACTAAAGTCAAATCAACAGTATATAATTCTTCAGAGATAAGTTTCCAGTCAACTTAAATTATTTAATGTTTATCTTACTCTTACCCTGTGGGTACGCACAGGCATAGACCTCGTAGCGGACCGAGCCCATACAGGGGTCTATTATTTAATAGCCCGTATGACTAGCCGTACGGATATCCAAAGGGGTCAGTCAGTGACCGAGAGAGAACTCCCCAGTGGCTAGAACAAAAATTAGGATGCACCCCGTACTTCTGCAGAAGACTTGGATCTACCACCTAGGACATACTGGTAGTCCTGGTCCCCTAACTTCGTGGACTGGGGACCGGGTGAGACGCCTAGCTCTAAAAAAAAAAACTAGAATGTCCACGAAGCTTGTACCACCTACCCTCTCCAAGGTAGACCATGGGTCCAGTAACATACACCATCTTTCAGGTGTACACAGAGCCCTAGAAAACCAGTAACATATACCATCTTTCAGGTATACCCAGAATCCCATAATTATTATATATGTGCATAATTTTTATTCTTGTTTTGTTTGGATACAGTAACATACATCGTCTTTCAGATGTACCCAGAACCCTGGGAAACCAGTAACATATACCATCTTTCAGGTATACCCAGAATCCTATGATTATTATATATGTGCATAATTTTCATTCTTGTTTTGTTTGGATCCAGTAACATACATCGTCTTTCAGATGTACCCAGAACCATGGGAAACCAGTAACATATACCATCTTTCAGGTATACCCAGAATCCCATATTTAGGTTATGTGTGTATATTTTTAATTTTATTTATTCTTATGTGCAAGTTCTTGCACCACAGGGGATTTTCAAAACCCCAACCCACACTCAGGTTGATCTTAGTATATGCACATTACCCATCGAATGCCTCAAAGGCACCAACCACAATTTCTCATAATTCTGGTTCAACTTTGTGTCGAGTACTTAAACATTCGGCATTTTCAGTTTTGTTTATGAGCTCAAGTGTACGTTTCGTACCCCCACTGGTTATGCCGCAACATGGCATTATCCAACTTTATCATGTGTGTTCCATGTATTGGACATAATCCTAAGGTCCATATGTGAATCACATATTTAGTTTACCATCAAAACTATTTCCTTCATAGATATTTCAATTGCATTTCACCTAAAAAGTCTTTAGAAAAACTTTTCTAAAAGAACCCTTCATGAAAATCATTTTAGAAAACTCTTTACTCAATTTTTCATGTTTATTAGTTGACCAATAGGCTCACCGGTCGACCAACCTTTTTGCTTCAAATCTTCTAAGCAAAACGTTATTTTTTTTTTATAAAATTAGTGGACCAAAAGTTTTATCAGTCGACCGGACAAAATGTCTGTTTTCTGGAAAAATTTAGCAGCAGTCGACTAAAGGGTTTATCAGTCGACTGATCATAAAATTAGTCGACCGAAAATTTTATCAGTCGACCAGACAGAATGTCTGTTTTCTGGAGAAATTTAGCAGCAGTCGACTGAAGGGTTTATCAGTCGACTGATGATATTATCAGTCGACTAACTACTCTTCCAGTCGACTAATTTTGCCGTTTTTCTGTAACTTTTTAAAATGGTGCGTCTTCTTATTTTTTTTCTTTGTGAGCGTTCAATACAAGGCTAATACTACCGATTCCACTGTATAGATTGAATCAATGCACGGACCAAGGCGTTTTCCGGCAACCCCTCATAGGTTTCATGTCATTCGCCTACCTAAGATTATTTCGACCTTGGATCCGTTATGGGTAACGCCCACACCAAAATATATGTATTTTCCTATATATAATTGAACTATAGATTTTGATATGAGTACTACACATCACCAAGCATACACATAGGAACATAATGCCCTTACAAAGAACACCACAGTGCCCCAACATTGGCCAAGGGTGAGAACCATTGGCTGAACCACTACATATTGACCTATTGGCGAGTAGGTGTTTTAGCTTGTGCCACCTCGGTCTCGAGGCCCTAAACGCACCTACATATAGGTGGTGCTTGTCGCGTAAACTCCATGATATTGCAACATAGATGTGCAACAAGGCATCAACCACTTACATACAAATAGTAATGCTCCTTACCTCTTTGGAGTCTCACGACGGCAAGGCTGCAGCTTCGTACCTTCGTCGGAGCATCACACACTTCGACAATGGAGTCCACACGTCCAGCAAAGATGGTCCACACGACTAGCAATGGGGTCGATCGTCACGATGGGAGAGGAGGAAGAAGGTGACACGTTGAGAGAGAGAGAGAGAGAGAGAGAGAGAGAGAGAGAGAGAGAGAGAGAGAGAGAGAGAGAGAGAGAGAGAGAGAGAGAGAGAGAGAGAGACGTCTAGTGTAACTCCTTACCAAAAACCTCTCATTTAACTCCTCTATTTAGGGGAAGTTACTAAATTTTCAAAGCATTAAATCTTCACCGTAATCTCACATTTTTGGTGGGTGATGTCTATTTTCAACAGTGCCCCCTCCTCTCTTTGACATGATTTTCTCTAACTTCCCTCACTATTTGTTTTATGGGTACCCCTCTTCCATGTCTTATGAGATTCTCCTCAATGCTTGGTAGAGTGAGATGAAAAAGCCAAAAATTTAGGCTTAACTTAATCCCACGTTTTTACCCTTTTCACCAAGGTAGAAATCATCACTTTCTTGTGAAAACAAAAATAATAATTTGTGCACAGGGGGTTTTGAACCTGGGTCTTCAACCTAAGGGTAACAAGCCCCACCAGTTGTGCTACATTGTTTTTCGTTGCAAAGTGTGTGGATTAAATTGTATTTAACCCTTTCAGTTTCGTTCCGGATTTCATGAAAAAGCAAGGTTTTTCACTTCTACGTGGGCGCTTCGAGTTTTTGAGCTCGAGTTGTAGATCCATACGACCGTGCATCCTACCACTACACCACACCATCACTTGGTGTTTACTTTTGCAGAAAATTCTCTTTATGTCACGATGGGACGTTTTTCCTTGTTGATGGATTCTTCCGTTTTCACATTGATTTTTCACCCGTTTGTTCTAAACTTGCATTCTCTTGCCTTAAATGTGATTTGGATCTCACACTGTATTCCCAAAACCATTGGATTTTCCCATTGGGCCCTGTGAGTCGGGTCAGATCATCGGATCTTGCCAAGATCCGGATCCAAAACCACTTGTGAGAGTTTGTTATCGGTTTCGTTCTAGAAACCACAAGTCATAAAAATTGTACTGCCTAACTTAAAATCTTACTATTTCACATAACTGCTCCCTTTTATTCATTTAGAATTTCATAAATTTCACGGGTTTTACATCCTTCCCCTCTAAAAGAAATTTCGTTCACGAAATTTGTAATACATATCAATCAAACAATTGTGGGTATTTGTCTTTCATTGCTGCTTCCGGTTCCTATGTGCACTCTTCTAAGCCATGATGTCTCCATCTCACTTTGACTAATGGGATGATCTTGTTTCGTATCACTCGCTCACTGCGATCTGCGATTTCAATCGGTCTCTTTTCTACAGTCAGATCTTCTTGCACACTGATGTCCTCAAACTGAATCACGTGTGACGGATCCTGAATGTATTTTGTCAACATTGATACATGAAATACATTATGAATCTTGGCAAATTGAGATGGTAGCTCAACTCGATAAGACGTTTCACCGATCTGCTCCAATATCGAAAAAGGTCCGACATATCTAGGACTCAACTTTCCCTTCTTTCCGAATCTGAAAACGCTCTTGGTCGGCGATACCTTGACAAACACTGCATCTCCCACTTCGAAACTAAGCTCTCTGCGTCTCTGATCGGCATAGCTTTTCTGTCGACTCTGTGCTGCTCTAAGTCGATCTCGTATCTTCTGTATTTGCTCTGTGTAATGCTGAAGTATCATTGGCGACTCAACTGTTCTTTCGCCCACTTTATCCCAATATACTGGTGACCTACAAGGCCGCCCATACAGTGCTTCGAAGGGCGCCATGCCAATACTCGCATGGTAGCTATTATTGTAGGTGAATTCTGCTAGTACCACGTGAGCATCCCATTCTCCTTTCCAATCCAGCATACAGGCACGTAACATGTCTTCCAGTGTCTGTATGGTCCTTTCTGACTGTCCATCAGTTTGTGGATGAAAGGCAGGTACTGAACTTCAACTTAGTTCCCAATGCCTTTTGTAACTGCCCCCACAGTCGTGAGGTAAACCGAGGGTCTCTGTCGGATATGATCGAGATTGGCACCCCATGTAGTCGTACTATCTCCTGGATATACAGGTCGGTCAAGCTCTCAAGTGACTGACTCTTCCTCATCGGTAGGAAATGTGCTGACTTAGTGAGTCGGTCAACCACTACCCAAATAGAGTCATGGTTCTTTCGGGTTCGTGGTAGCCCCATCACGAAATCCATTGTGATATGTTTTCATTTCCATTGAGGAATTTCCATCAGCTGCATCGTCCCTCCTGGCCTTTGATGCTCAATCTTGATTTGTTGACACGTCAAACACTTCGCAACGTATCTCGCAACATCACGCTTCATTCCATTCCACTAGTACCTGAGTTGTAGATCTTTAAACATCTTGGTACTGCCCGGGTGAATAGTATACTTGCTCTTGTGTGCCTCTGCCAATAACTTTTCTCTGGTCTCTGGGTCGCTCGGCACCCATAGTCGATCCTTAAACCAAATACTTCCATCCTCTTTGCGCTGGAACGCGGTGTCTTCTTGCAGCGCCAACGCCTCCATCTTTCTATACTGCGAATCTTTTTTTTTGCTTAACCATGATCCGCTCTCGCAGTTCTGATCGTACTGTCAGGCTAGACAACCTAAGTATGCCTTGATTGTCGGAGAAAGGCCTCCATTCTGTGAACTCAGAAATCATCTTTCATCCAAGACTTATCAGGCTAGATAGATTTCCCCCAGCCTTGCGACTAAGGGCATCCGCAACAACATTTGCCTTTCCGGGATGGTACGAGATTGTAAACTCGTAGTCCTTGATAAACTTGAGCCACCTTCTTTGTCGCATATTGAGTTCCTTCTGAGAAAACAGGTACTTCAAACTTTTATGATCAGTGAAAACTTCGAACTGCTCTCTGTATAGATAATGTCTTCAAACCTTTAAAGCAAAAACCATGGCCGCCAACTCTAGGTCGTGAGTGGGGTAGTTCCTCTCATGAATCTTCAGTTGTCGCGATGCATATGCAATGACCTTGCCGTGCTGCATCAGTACACATCCCAATCCAGTACCAGAAGCATCCGTGTACACCACGAATCCTCCGCTTCCAGATGGTAAGGCTAACACCGGAGCTGTGGTAAGCTTAGCTTTAAGGGTTTGAAAACTTTCTTCACTCTTCTCATTCCATTCGAACTTTACCCCTTTTCGTAAAAGCTTTGTCATTGGCATAGCGATTCGAGAGAAGTCTTGAATGAATCGCCGATAGTAGCCGGCTAATCCTAGGAAGCTTCGAATTTCACTGACATTCTTTGGTTGTGACCAATTCATCACAGCTTCAACCTTGGCGGGATCTACTGAAACTCCATCCTTCGAGACTACATATCCAAGGAACATGACTTCTTCAAGCCAAAATTCGCATTTCGATAACTTGGCATATAACTGATGTGTCCGGAGGATTTCTAAAACGATTTTCAGATGTTCTTTGTGTTCTTCCACATTTTCTGAGTATATTAGTATGTCATCAATGAAGATAATGACGAAGGAGTCCAAGTATGACCTGAATACCTGATTCATCAGGTCCATGAATGCCGCAGGAGCATTAGTGAGTCCAAATGGCATCACCACAAACTCAAAATGCCCATATCTGGTTTGAAATGCTGATTTTGAGATATCTTTATCTTTTATTCTCAACTGATGGTAACCTGACCTCAAATCAATCTTAGAAAAGACTTTTGCTCTTTTCAATTAATCAAATAGGTCCTCAATACGGGGTAGAGGATATTTGTTCTTTACTGTTGCTTGGTTCAACATTCTATAGTCTATGCATAGTCTCATAGACCTGTCCTTCTTTTTCACGAACATGACCGGTGCTCCCCATGGAGACGTACTCGATCGTACAAAATCACGCTCCATCAGCTCTTGCAACTGCTTCTTCAGTTCTTCCAACTCTGCTGGTGCCATCCGATAAGGTGCTCTTGATATTGGCTTTGTACCTGGTATCAGTTCTATCCTGAACTCGACTTCCCGCTGAGGAGGAAGTCCTGGAAGTTCCTCTGGAAATACATCGGCAAAATCGCGAACAATTTCCAAATCCTCAAGCGGTGTTAGTTTTGTTTCACCTCCGATCATACTGACTAGGAACGCCATATCTCCCCGACGGAGATACTTTTGGGCCTTGAGGGTCGAAATAACCCTTTTCTTGATTTCAGGCCTTGCTAATCGGAATTCCACTTCCGACATATCCGGTCGAGACAGAATTACTTTTCCTTCTCTACAGAGGACTCTAGCATAGTGTTCAAAGAGCCAATCCATACTCAGTATGACATCATATTCGGTCATATCAAGTATGATTAGGTTGGCAGGTAAATTATGTTCTCCTAAAATAACTTCTACTTCTGGCATGTAGTTCACACAAATTTCATTGAATCATATAGGGTTATATACTACTAGTTCTTGATTCAATGATTCTGTGGGGATTCTAAGTTGTTTTGCAAAATATAAAGAAATGAAGGAATGAGAAACTCCACAGTCAAATAAGACAAGGGCAGCTTGGCCCGAAACAAGCACGGTACCTTGCACAAGGTCCCCCTTCTCCAGTTGGTCAGTTGTGGTAGCATACACGCATCTTGCTACGCGTTGTGGAGCCGCCTGAGGCTGTGGTGGCGGTGCATGGTGGTGCGGAGGCTGCTGTCCTCCAGTGCCGCACCGTGCATCATCGTCCTGGTTCTTCCGACACTCTTTAATGTAGTGCCCCATCTTTCCACAGTAGAGACATCCTCCTGTCTCACGGGGACATTGTTGTCCGGGGTGAAAGCGATTGCACTTCTGACAGCTTTGATTTTGTCCTGGCATGTGTCGGGTACCTCCGTCATGCCTTGGTTTCTTGGTTTGATGGTTAAAACATTTTCCACCAAACCTCTTCTTGAACTCGGGTTTCTGAACCCCCGTTATGTTCTTTTGCGACTTTTGCCCCTCCTTCCAGTCATCGTTGAAGAGAGTCGCAACCTGAATAACAAGGATAGTTGATAACTAGTCAACGTTTCTTGCTAGTTGTGATCATCGCAAAATTTTTCCTCTCTTTATGGTTTCTCTCTCTTCCTTCTCTTTCCCTTTTCTAACCTCTATTCTCCTCCTTTTTGAAGGGAGAAAAATAAAAGAAAGAAAAGAGAAAGAGAAGAGAAAAGAAAGAAAGAGAGAGAGAAGAGACATTATTTTGCGGGTTTTCACTTGACCTTGATTTGAAAAATATTTAGAAATCTAACTCGCCTCCGTTTTGAAAATTTGTGGGAAAAATGGAGAGACGGGATTCGCTCGTCGGTACGAGGTTCGACCGTTCCTGGCGCCTTTACCAGGGGTAATCGAACCAAGGATCGAATCTATGCCTTTTGCTTTGCCTAAATATAATCTAAGAATTTATTCTAACTTCAAATGCACAAAGAATCATGCTTGTGCAAATACAGAAAATGTATGCTCCTTTTGAAAATTGATTTGGAAATTTCCAAGTATTCTGAGATGAAATTGAGAGGGAAGTGAAGGAATGATTGAATCTAACTTAGAACTTGGGATAGATCAGAGAAGTTCTAAGTTTTTGAAGTAAATCAGAGTTTTGGAAGAATGAATCTTGACTTGGAGAGAGAATGATCTAAAGCTTTGAAATGAAAAGGAAATGAATTTTCAAAGTCAGAAATGGACTTTGAATTTAATCATGGGTTTAGGAGAAGAAGATGGATTTTTAAAGTGATATTGGCTTTGAATCTTAGAATGGGTCTGAGGAAATCAAATGGTATTTAATAATGAAAATGGATTTAGGGAACTCAGATGAGATCTGGAAATTGACTTGGATTTAAAATCTAGATTTTGAAATTGAATTGGATCTCAAAATGGACTAAGACCCAGGATCTGAGATCTAATGTAAAATTGGGTTCTGGATCCTAAGATGGATTTGGATATGAAGTCTGAGATCCGATATAGAATTGGGTTCTTGATCCTAAGATGGGTGTTGGATCTGAAGTCTAAGATCCAATGTAGAGTTGGATTCTGGATCCTAAGATGGATTTGGATAAGAAGTCTAAGATCCAACATGTGAAATTGGATTCTGGATCCTAAAGAGGAATTGGATCTGAAGTCTAAGATCCAAAGTGAAATTGGAGTCTGGATCCTAAAGAGGAATTGGATCTGAAGTCTAAGATCCATAGTGAAAGTTGTATTCTGGATCCTATTGTTGAATTAAGAACTTCCAAGTTTTGAATAGAACTTGAAAATTGAAATTTTAAAATTTGAATCTTGAATATACAAATGAATTTCAAAGTCAAATTAGACCTTGAAGAAATTTAGAAGATGAAGGGAATAAAAAAAAAAAAAAAGTTAAATTGAACTTTGGATTTGATTTGGAGTATTTGAATATAAATTAATTTGGAATTTCAAAGTCAAATTGAACTTTGAAATTTGATTTGAAATTTGAATATAAAGTGAATTTGAAATCTCAAAGTTAGATTGAACTTTGAGTTTTTTTTTTTTTTTTAAAATGAAATAGAATTTTGAAAATTGAAAGAATGAATTGGATTTGATAATGATTGAAGATAGATTTGAAGAAAATATTTACATTACTTGGATTTTTTTGAAGAGGAAATTCCGAAAATATGATGCAATTCTATCTAAATGATGAATGAATTTAAATCTTTGAAATTGGATTTTGAAAAAAACTATTTTATTCTTTAAATGAATTTAAAATAAGATTGAAGATATAATACATCCTTGACTATGGTCATTGGATGTATTATATAATAATTTATATTTAGATTCAAGTGAAGAATGAAACACATTTGGTGCTTTTATAGAATTTAAAATGAAATTAACTCTCAATATACCCTGACTATGGTCATTGGTATATATTTTGAGTTAAATTCTGATAAAAGAAAAAAATATTTAAGGAAAATATGATGAATTTTGAAAACGAATCCAGTGTGGATCCAGTGTTATTTCGTAAAAGATAAAAGTCCTAAGTCTTGTTTATATCCCGACTATGGCCGTTGATGTAAATCATCAACTTAGGATTAACTTACCTCTTACGAAATGGTGCACGTGCCATTCGTGTTCTCATTCGTGATTTTTTTGAAATAAAAGAGAAAAATGACATGAAAACATATAATTCATGATATTTACATGCTTGTACATTCTATCTAAAGCTGAAAATTTTTCTTATTGATATCTAGATATTACAAATTTCGAATTGAAATTGAAATAAAATCATAATCTAAGAAGGAATTTAACAATTTTATATATCTCCTCCAAAAATCAGGTTAGCACAAGACAAAAAATACATACAAAAATAAGTTTGCCAAGTGTCATATTGAACACTAATATAATGCTCCTACATGTACTGAAGATTCAATACATCATATTTGGTAAGAAAACGCATATGTATAATGTGTTAGGCTAATGAAGAAGTTTAAATACACAGGCAATATCCTAAGAAGATAAATGTATGGATGTTTTATATGAGGAAGATGTATATAGTACCTAAGTCTGAATGCAAATATGTGTATATTGGCCTAAGGCATTATATCTAATGCAACTGGGATATATATAGGGAAGTTGGTGATTGCTATGACCTTATGCAGCATCGAGAGTTGGGCTAAATGCTGAAGACTAAAATGTGATGGGGAAGGTTGGGCTATGATAGTGACTGGTTTATGAGGGAGGTAATAGATGCAATGAGAATATGGGTAGTTGTTGTAGAGAAGGTGGATGTACTGTTGGGCTGGAAGGTTATAGCAGCTGGAAGTGGGTGCAGCAGGTGGCTAATAGTTGAAGAGATAAAGTGGAAGCATACAGTAGAAAAGGTAAGCTAGAGGATGTTGCTATAGGTGTACAGATGCTGAAGAAAATGATGGCAGTTAGATTTTCATAGCATACCACAGTGTGGAGTGGGTAGGCTGTGAAGATATGACAAGGATATATGGTAAGAAAAGGTGAGAGGCAGCAGCTGGAGTGTGGAGAATGGGATGAAGTTGGGGCTGGAATGAAGAGATTATAGCAGTGAAAAAAATGGGTAATGGAGATGAGCTGGGAATGTGAGGATGTAATAGGTAAAAACAAGTGATATATGACACCAGAGGTATTATGAGTGCAATAACAGCAGTGAGATGATGTAGATGGTATAGGCAGCAAAAGGTGTTGCTGCAACAAACTGGGTACAGCTGATGGTGGTTTGGTAAAGTAGCAGTGGGCATAACAGTGTGGTGTAGGTGGCTGAAATGGATGATCCGTGTAAGTAGATGTGAATGGTAATGAAGACATACAATATGAAGTGCAGAGGAAACACATAAGTGATTGAAGGTACTGTGGAGGGGTGCCATTGGGGTATGCATAGGTAGTGGTGTTGTGCATGCAAAGGTTGTGTATAGGGTAAAACACAGATATGGATTTACTGGGACAACACAGAAAATGGAGTAGATCATATGTGGTAAGGTGGATGGACAATGGTATAGTGCAGCAAGTAGTATGTGCTAGGTAGGTACAGTGTGAGAAAGTAAATATAATGAGTGGATATGACTAGCAGTGGATGACAGGTAAGTGTAACAGTGATGAACAATGATGTTTGCGAGTGGTTAGGTGCTGAGAGATGAAAGATGTGCCGATGGTGAAGGCAGCAGCTGGTGGTGTGATGGTTGGAGGTTAATGGTGATCAGAGTATGGTGAAATGGAGGTGGAGTATGAAGGTATGTTGTGGCTGGAGATATAGTGCAGGTGCAGGTAGGTGATAAATGTGGATGAAGAAGGTGATGTGCCCCAGTGAGACATGCACTAACTGGAGCTATGGCGATCAATAATAAATTCAGAGTGTCGCATGATCTATAGATATAATGCTGTGAAAGAATGCGTGTTGTAATGGGAAATATACCTGGGAATAAAGTTGTAAGCTTAATCAGAGAACAAATATTCAATAGCCAAAAAAAAAAAAAAGAGAAAGAAAGAACTCAACAGATGGTTGCTGGAATATAAATGAGACTAGGCCGAACTTCCTTTTTTTTCTGCAAAATATAAGAAGTAATATAGGAATAAATTTCTAATGCAACTGATATGACCATCAGAAGGCAACAAGAACATCAGCCACGACGGACTTTCCAGGAGGGTGAGGAAAGGTTAAATCAAGCCTCACTCACAGGTAGTAAATAGAGGTGTCGAAGATCAACACTTAGGCTAACGACACCAGGAACAGTTTCAGCTTCCCATAGTATTAGGCGCGCCTGACAGAGGCTGCGTTTGTGAACTCAGAGATTGACTTTGCACTTGGAGAGCAAAGGCTAATGACCCCACCAGAATGCCCCTCTCTGATGTGTGGTGACGTGCAGCACCATGGTCACAGCAGCTTTGCATGATCGTGAGAAATTACCAAGGTCCTACTTGTTTGTTATATATAAAAAAAATTTATTAACCAAAGAAAACAACCAGTATGATACGATTCTACTATCACCTTTTCATTGGTGCAAACTGAGATTCATTCAGAAGAACACCCAAAATGAAACTAATGTGAACAACAGGCATTCAACTGGCACCACTAAAACTAGGAAATGAATCAGATTGAGCGAGCATCAGATCATACCGTAGAGATCTTCAAGAATTTGAGGTAGCTGATGAGAGCATTTTGCAGCAAAACAAAGAAAAAGGGTCAGTGATATCCTAAAAAAAAAAACATTTGCCCAAAGATGATCTGGGCTCTAATACCCTTTGGTTGAAGCAGCTTGGATGACGATCATCTGTATATGAATGTGCCATAACACCCAAATGTACAAATGATAAGGCCTCTGATCAGCGATCAAGTTAGATGGTGAAATCAAAATAAGGAAAAGAAGTCCAACGTGTATTTCGAAATAGCGTCATTTCATCATGCCTTGAAGCAATGCTATCAAATGACAACAGAAATTGGAAAACCAACCGATGATCAAGACATAACAGAGATTTAAACGTCAATCAGGGATCGGAAACAAAAACAAAACAAAAAAACAAAAATAGAACCTATTAATAAAAGAAAATTAGAAATCAGATGTGAAAGAGAAAAATAAGAAAAGAAATCAAACTAGAACAGGACACAAATTAGAATCACAATCTATTGTATAACAACGAGAACATCGACATATATAAAACTATTGGAATTTAATAGCGAGAAGAAGAGAAAACACAAAAAAAATGTTGGAATTATGGAATTCCGTTATTGTAGCAATAGGTGGGTCGATGTTTGCATAAGCAGCTCGACACCACCAATGATGCTCCAATGGCAACCCGAACAGGTAAAAGAGGGAAATCAGAAAAAGGGGAAGAAGATTTACCTGATTTTGCAGAAGTTCCGAAGAAAGGGGGAAAGAGGCTTCTTCTGTGACCCTTGAGAGGAAGACTTCAGAGGATAGAGGGGATCGGAGAAGAGACCTGGAGAGGTGAAGGATGGATGCTTCGTGGATGCCGATCGGTGCTGGTTGAAATCTCCTCCCCCCCTTTTTCACTGCAGTGGAGGCTTGCTTATATAGGCAACGAGAGAGGGAATTGGTTGAAGATGGAGGGCCACCCAGCGGGGAGGAAGGTGATGAACGAAGGAGAAGGATGGAGGCGATCGGTTGAGCATCGATGGCGGAGATAAAGGTGCTCATCGATCGAAGGGTGGAAGCTTGGGGGAGACGAGCCTGCGGCCGTTGTGAGTTTCTTCAATTTCCAAAGAGGGGGTCCCTTTTAAGATTTTTCTAAAAAAAAAAAAAGGTTTATGATTTTCAAAAAGAGGTTTTAAGAGAGGTTTTTGGCAAAAATTCAATTTTTCAAGTTTTAAAACCTTTTGCTTTCCCCAATTTTTTCGATTTTTGCATCATTTTCCATTTTTTGTAGTTTTGTAACAAAGTCTAAGTTTTTACATGAAAACAAAGATTAAACACTATTTTTTTTTGTATTTTTCTGAGAAATATTTATAAAGAGTGTTTTTCCGAGAATTTCAGACCATTTTGGAGAAATTTCTTCAGAAAGTGGGTCTGGACCCAAGTTTTGAGAAAACGTTCGAGTTTTAACACTCGAATCGAGAAATTCAATGTGATGGATCCAAACGAATGTCGAATGGACTATCTGAGCTATTTAAAGGCTATTTTTGGTTTTTTTTTCTTATACTTTTTAATTTAAAATTTGAACAAGGAGATTCAGATTTGGATCTGGACAATGGATCCAGATCCAAAATCAATTTAAACATATGAAATGAATTTAATTTCAATAATACTTGAGAAATGAACTGAAATTTAGATTTGAAATGACCCATTTGCTAAAAAAACTGAATTTAGGGGCAATAAGGGAATATTTAAAAGATTTTAAAAAAAAATTGGGGTGTTCACAGATGCCCCTCTTTGCTACTAAGCCGGTTGAAAGCCGAGCTTAGTGGCAAAGAAAACACTCCAAATTTTGAAAAATGCCCCCGTCAGCAGATCTGAACTAGGTGTGGAAGAATTTGATTTAAAAGACATGGTTTTTCAGATTTAAATCTTTATCCTTGAATGGCTTTTGGAAGACGAAATCCTCGAAAATGATATGACTGAATAATAGAGAGGAGGAAATCGTGATGGGACTTTGGGTGAAGATCCCGAAAAGATAAAAGGTAAGAATTTAAATCAAGTCTCATGGGCGAGACAAGATCAATCTTTTGAAATGACTCAGGTTTGGCCCTTAACCTGGATGGGGCGAAGATATATAAAAATAACCTGAATGGGGAAAGGAACATATGAGGACTTTGATGGGACATTTATGAGAGAAGGCCTTGTGAGATGAAGCTCAAGTAGGATTTTATTCCGGATGGATATACAAAGCATGGATTCCTCGATATGAAGAACCATGATGGGACTTGGAAGGAAACACCTCGTCAAAACGAGAAACCTCGTTAGAACGAGACTCAGGTTTAACCCAAACCTGAAAAAAGGAAGATACCTCGATGCACGAGGTTCAGGCTTAACCCTTAACCTGAAGGGGACGATCATATGGAATCCTCGAGTGAAGAGACCATGATGGGACCTTCGGAGTTTGGATGAACAAATCCGAAAGGGGTTTGCGAAAGGAGGAAGGAAATGGGGTTCCCTAAAGTTTTGAAAAAGGGGTGAACTTGGACGTCTCATTGCTGAGACTAAATCAGCTTTTGAATTTAATGACCTCTCGCAGGAAGTACAGGTTTTGACCCTTAACCTGAGTGGGAACAACCATACGGATTTCTCGAAACCGTGATGGGACGGGAGAGATACTTCAACTGAATGGGGTAACTCTTCTGGAAGATATAAACAATGCTAGGTTGCATCAAAATAGATATTGAATATTTATTTCATTCTTTAAAATATCTAGAAAATTTTGCCAATAAGATAATTTTATAGTTGACTTCAACGCTTAAAAATGTGTACACGTGCGCAAAGATATTTCCTCTTTTACCTAAAGTATTTCCTCCAATGAGATTAACTCCTTGGTTTTAAGAGTCAAATTCAAAATTTTAGCGCTGATGATTTTCTTCAAGGAAGCTATCTATTTCCTGGATATGAGAAGAAAAGATATTCTCAATTTCCTAAAAGCAAGTAGTGAAAAGACATCGATAAAAGATATTTTGCATAAGAAAAGATGATTTCTGGCAATTTAGGCAGTTTGATATCTGGGTGTTTTTCCCATGATGATCTTTTTGCACTCTTTTTGAGTCATTGAGCTTTTTCGGGCTTTTACATCATCCTTCATTTTGGATGTTCCTGACTTTTCTCTCTTTTTCAGGGAAGGGTACGTCACAAACTCCTTCATCTTGGAGATGCTTCGATCCTTCATTTTCTTAGGGATTATATATGAGGGTATTGGCTCAAAAGTCTTTAGATGACAGCAGAAATCAAATATCATTTAGGGTTTGTCGGTAGGTGCATCACATCCGCCTTCATCTCGACGGTGATCCGAATTTTCCCTGGAAGGATCCGTCACAAACTTCGTCATCTTGGAGATGTTTCAAATCTTCTTTGGCCCCGGGGGTCTACTCGCTTAATTCGCCTTCATCTTGACGACAATTGAGAGATCCCTTTTGCAGATATTTGATTGCAGCTTTAAACTGGATAAGGAGATACGGATTAAGTGGATTCTTTTATGGCTCAGGATATTTCCACTGCCTAATTGCCAGAAAAATCGTCTTTAAACACGCGTCATAGCCATGATCAATATCAATTTGCTTCCGGCTTTTCAATGTCATCGAATATTTATTTCACTAATCATACCGAGGATATTTCTTTCATCCTTTTGGTTGATCAACAGGAAAAAGATTTGAATTTTACCTCTTTTTTGCAAAGAGTTTCACCTTTTATGAAGAAAATACTAGAGGTAATCCGAGGTAATTCTTTTGTGTAGTCAGATTTATTTGGAATCAACAAATATTTTTAGCAGATTGGCAAGGTTTTCATGACTTCTATGTGAAATATTTACTCAATATAGATTTTGATGTGACCCTTAGTTGTAATTTATGATTTTGGACATTCTGACCAGTGAACTGGGACCTCTCATTTAGCGACCAGCGAAGTAGCTGGAACCTTTTATTTAACGACCAGCGAAGTAGCTGGGACATTTCATTTAGCAACCAGCGAAGTAGCTGGGACATTTCATTTAGCGACCAGCGAAGTAGCTGGGACATTTCATTTAGCGACCAACGAAGTAGCTGGGACATTTCATTTAGCGACCAGCGAAGTAGCTGGGACATTTCATTTAGCGACCAGCGAAGTAGCTGGGACATTTCATTTAGCGACCAGCGAAGTAGCTGGGACATTTCATTTAGCGACCAACGAAGTAGCTGGGACATTTCATTTAGCGACCAGCGAAGTAGCTGGGACATTTCATTTAGCGACCAGCGAAGTAGCTGGGACATTTCATTTAGCGACCAGTAAAGTAGATGGGACATTTCATTTAGCGACCAGCGAAGTAGCTGGGACATTTCATTTAATCATTTAACGACCAGCGAAGTAGCTGGGACATTACATTTAATCATTTAACGACCAGCGAAGTAGCTGGGACATTTCATTTAATCGACCTGATTTAAGATTGAGACTTTTGAAATACAACCATTACGAGAACTGAACTTGATCTTTAGAAAAAACTTTGGCAAAATAACCAGTGCGAGCACTAGGTTTTCCAACTGAGAGTCAGGAAGGAGATCGGCCTATTTAAGATATTTAGAGATCGAAGGAAGAAGAATGGCCGGGGTTTCAGGATTATCCCTTATCCTGAAGGGGAAATAGAATAGACATTTTTGAAGAGAATTTAGAAAAAGAATGATTCAGGTTTATCCCTTAACCTGAAAGGAAAATAGAAGATTTTTATGAAGAGATAACCTGAGACTTGAATTTAGATATGACAAGATTTAGAATTTATGATCTATGATTTAGATGGACCACGTATGTGACGAGGAATATAAAAAGAAATAAACTTTGAGAAGACAAAAGGATATAGATCTTTGAAAAAAATGTAGAACATTTGAGGGAATTGATTTATTTTGTGAAAAGAATTCTCACAGGTAGCATGGTTGCCCCTATGAGTGATCTTCAGGATTATCCCTTATCCTGAATGGGAAAAAGAATAGAATTTAAAGAGATTTAATGAAGGAAAATTGATATAAATCTAGAAAATCAACAAAGATTAACAAAGCTTGTATTTTACAAAAGAATCCTCATAGGTAGCGTTATTGCTCCTACGAGGGGTTTTAGGATTATCCCTTATCCTGAATGGGAAAAGGAATAGAATTTAAGGCAAATTAATATAAATCTAGAAAAAGATTGGAAAAACTTGTATTTACAAAAGAATCCTCATAGGTAGCGTTATTGCTCCTACGAGGGATCTCAGGATTATCCCTTATCCTGAATGGGCAAAAGAATAGAATTTAAGAAGGTGAAGAGAAATTGATATAAATTTAGAAAACCAATAAAGGTTGACAGAATTTGTATTTATAAAAGAATGCTCGTAAGTAGCGTTATTGCTCCTACGAGGGGTTTCAAGATTTTCCCTTATCCTGAATGGGAAACAGAATAGAATTTAAGAAAATTTAGCGAAGGCAAATTGATATAAATCTAGAAAATCAATAAAGATTAACAAAACTTGTATTTACAAAAGAATCCTCATAGGTAGCGTTGTTGCTCCTACAAGGGGTTTCAGGATTTTCCCTTATCCTGAATGGGAAAAAGAATAGAATTTAAAGAGATTTAATGAAGGAAAATTGATATAAATCTAGAAAATCAACAAAGATTAACAAAGCTTGTATTTTACAAAAGAATCCTCATAGGTAGCGTTATTGCTCCTACGAGGGGTTTTAGGATTATCCCTTATCCTGAATGGGAAAAGGAACAGAATTTAAGGCAAATTAATATAAATCTAGAAAAAGATTGGAAAAACTTGTATTTACAAAAGAATCCTCATAGGTAGCGTTATTGCCCCTATTAGGGATCTCAGGATTATCCCTTATCCTGAATGGGAAAAAGAATAGAATTTAAGAAAATTTAACGAAGGGAAATTAATATAAATCTAGAAAATCAATAATGATTGATAAAACTTGTATTTACAAAAGAATCCTCATAGGTAGCATAGTGGCTCCCACGAGGGGTTTCAGGATTTTCCCTTATCCTGAATGGGAACAAGAATAGAATTTAAGAAAATTTAGCGAAGGAAAATTGATATAAATCTAGAAAATCAATAAGGATTTACAAAAGAATCCTCACAGGTAGCGTTGTTGCTCCTACAAGGGGTTTCATGATTATCCCTTTATCCTGAATTTAAGAAAATTTAATGAAGGGAAATTGATATAAATCTAGAAAATCAATAAAGATTGGCAAAACTTCTATTTACAAAAGAATCCTCATAGGTAGCGTCAGCGCTCCTACGAGGGGTTTCAGGATTTTCCCTTATCCTGAATGGGAACACCTCGGACAACGAGGGTCAGGTTTATCCCTTAACCTGAGCGGGAACACCTCGGACAACGAGGGTTAGGTTTTTCCCTTAACCTGAAAGGGGTAGATATAAAAAGAATACCTCATTGAAAAGAGGCATCAGGTTTATCCCTTAACCTGAAAGGGAATTAGAATAAATTTGAGAAAAATTTGATAAAACATGATAAAACTTGATAAAATTGATGTAAACTTGATAAAAATATGAATAAATGAATGAAACTGATAAAGATATCAAAATTAACTGAAAATTTATAAGACTTAAAAGAAAAAGGAGTTTTTCTGATCCTGCCTGCATATGGGATCTTGGAAGGAAAATGTTTATTTAAAAGATAAATGAGAAATCATTTTGGGGGAAGAAAATCCACCACAAGAAGAATGATCAGCGCGAGATCTGATCCTTTAAACCAAACATGAGAGATCATCATGAGGGTTAATTTTCGAAGACAATGGTTTTGAATACCTAATTTTGAAGAAGAAGATCAACAATAGATCTGATTTCTAAAAATAACAGTTCGAAATTGATAATAAGATCAACACAAGGGTTGATCGTTGAAGGTAATGCTTAAAAACCAATCTTGGAAGATAAGACCAACACAAGGTCGATATTTGAATATAATGATTTAAAACCCATTTTTGGAAGATAAGACCAATGCAATGATTGATCTTTGAATATGATGATTTATAACCCATTTTAAAAGATAAGAACAACACCAGGGTTGATCTTTGAAAAGTTTTGAGATCAATTTTGGAGGATAAGACCAACGCAAGGGTCGATCTTTTGAATAAAAAGATTTGAAATCCATTTTGGAAGATAAGATCAATACAAGGATTGACCTTTGAATATAAAGGTTTTGAAAATCCACTTTGAAAGATAAGGGTTGATCTATAAAGATTTGAAATCCATTTTGAAAGATAAGACCAACATAAAGGTTGATCTTTGAATATAAAGATTTAAAATCCATTTTGAAAGATAAGATCAACGCAAGGATTGATTTTTGAATATAAAAGTTTAAAATTCATTTTGGAAGATAAGACCAACACCAGGGTTGATCTTTCACTATAATGGTTTGAAAAACTTATTTTTTAAGACATGATCAACACGAGGGTTGATTTTTTGTCAAAGGTTAGACCAAGGAATATTTGAACTCCTTGGTCATAACGAAGATTTTTAAAATTTCATGATTTTTGAAAAAACCCTCATAGGTAATATCATTTCTCTCATGAATGATTTCAGGATTGCCCCGCATTCTGAAAAGAACAGGAATTTAAATGCCCCAGTATAGCGAAAGAAGGAAGTATTTGAATATCAAAGATATAAAGAAAAATTGACATTTCATTAATAAGCAAAAGGTTCGATAACAACTGAATATTTACAAGAACTTGAAAAAGAAAAGGACTCATAGAAGACTGGGCTGACTGGCCCCTACAAGACAACTGACAAAAAGAGATGAAAGCAAACAAAAGACTTTGGCTTTATCAATTCTTTGAGTGGTCCGGGAATGGTTCTGTCAGGACTGCTGGCTGCTTTTTTTCCTCGTCCTCTATCAGCTCACTTCTGTCAATGCAGTCTTGTATCATGTGCTTGAGGACGAACCAATGCTCTGTGTCATGCCCCGTTGCTCTATGGAACTTGCAGAATTGATCTTTAAATTTTCCCAAGATTACGGGAGGATCTGCTATTTTAGGGAGCTTGATCATCCCGTGCTTCAAAAGGTAATTCATAATCACTTCTAAACTCTCAGACAACGGAGTGAAGACTCGATCTTTTTCCCACTTGATGTACTTGGGTTTCTCTTGAAGATCACCCTTTTGCTGAATGCCAATTGGAAGCGGCTTGTCATTGTTCTTATACGCTCTCTCCTTCTGCCCCTTGTTCTGATCTACTCTCGAACCACTGTCACTGTTGTTCTTGTTTCCTTTGCTGCTACTACCAAGATTATTGCAGGAGGCATCAACTAAATGAGCAAACTGCGCCTTCTTCTTTTGGTCTTGGACATTCTTGACCAGAGGCGTGCCCTCGTACAGTCCGCTTTCTATTCCTGCTTCGAGCCATTCGGCTCGCTCAATTAACTTGATGAAGGATTTCGCCGGGGAAGTGGCGATGAGGCTCCTTATGGGCTGAGAGAAATTGTTGAGGATCACCTGCAATGCGTGCTCCTCAGGAATGGGTACCTTCATCTTATTACAGGTGCTTCTCCACCTGTGAATGAAATCACCTGCTCTCTCATTCTCTCCTTGCTTCAGGTTGTAAAGATGATTTAATGTAGGTGAGGCTTCAGTGTTGAATAAGAAGCGTTCGATGAACAGATTTACTACCTTATCGAACTCTCGTAGTTCGATAGGATTCACGTGATCAGCATACCATCTGGCTGCTACACCCTCTAGACTGCGGGGAAAACAGATGAATAAAGCCCTATTATCTTTCCTGAAACGGCTGCACTCTGCATAAAATGTGGCCAGGTGGGCTTTAGGGTTGCCAGTCCCGTCAAATTTGAGAAACTTACGGGGAAGATTCTCCAAGTTATCGTCCCCATCTAGACCATCATAGAAATCTTCGCCGGTGTAGGTCTGCTTGCCCTTACCCTTGGCTTGAATATCCTTAATAGCTCGATTCATCTCCTTCATCTGTTTACTCATCAGGTCCTCTGCTGGAGGCCCAGACTTGGGCTTGTTGACGGATTCAGGCTCTTCCGCAACTATCTTTACAGACTGTCTCGGAGGATTTTGCTTGTAGACAATCTGCTCTTCCTCTTCTGACTCTTCCTCGACTGACTCTGATTCCTCAGAAGCAGTGTCTGGCTGCACCTTCTTTCTGATGATTCTGACTTGCTTCTTTACAGGCTTCTTCCTCAGCTTGCTTTTAGGAACAGTCTCTTTCAGACTAGCATCGGCTTGCTCTGACATCATCCTTGCCATCATCTTTTGGAACATGTCATACATAGCGGGGTCGATGTCATCCTTCTTGCTCTGACTCTGTCCCCTGACTGATTTAGGAGAGCTTATCTCTTCCGCCTCACTGTCGCTGAGTTGAGGAACTGTTTCTTTTCCCCCTCTTGTAGTGACCATTTTTGAAATATCAGAACTCTCTGTGGAGGAAAAATGGAGGTTTTTAGACCAAAGAAACTTTTTGGAGATATTTTGACAAAGAGGAAGGATTTAGGTTAAAAATTTAATTGTATCCCATTACTAGGGATTGAGTCGCCACCAAATTTGTGACAATTGCATTGTTTACTCTACGAGGGAGAGTAACCAACTGAAAATATGAAAAGAAAATATTATTTTGAAAAGGATATCTCTTGATGGAAAGAGATTTTTATGAAAATATAAACAAGAATATAAAAACAGAAGGAAAATAAAAGGAAAAATGGAATTTTGAGAATAAATGGTAAGGATTTAAAATTTTGAAGAACTTGCAGGCAGGATCAGAAGAATTTGGAAGAATTTTTATAGGAAGAAGAAGAAGAGAAAGAATAATACACCTGGGTTTTTAAAACAAAGAGAAAATTTTGAAATATATACCCAGGGTTTTGGAAAATATAAGGAAGAAGATATATATATCATACAATCACAGATATACAAGCAAGGATACACGAACAGCACTCCCTAAAGCTGACTCTATATGCAATATTTGAAATGGCTGATAGGACCTTAATCCTAACTCTAAGATTTATATCATCTGATTTCAATCAAGGTACGCCGATATACTCAAGCCGAAGCTCGAAGTACGTGGCATATAAGATATCTCTTCGGTTCTAAGGTAAGAGGCTTCCCAACATCCTTGAGCACCTACCGATATACCTCGGACTATGGCCCTTAGGTACGTGGTAGGGGGGCGCGAACCCAAATAAGTGGTCCAGTTGTGAGGCTCTCTCCCGAACTATGGTTCAGTGAGACAGCCCAGCAACGTGAAGACCGGGACAATATAGGTAAGATGGTTTTCAAAATATGATCAACATGCAGATAAAATCAGAAGGCTCTAATGCAAGTCCTAAAGAGATAGATTTAAATAAGAAGAAGCATACACTTGCATACATTGTTTTGCATTCAATCCCTAAAATTTAGGAGAGTTGTATTTAAGACCTAAGTCTAATGTGAACATGGATATAATCTCCTCAATATGGTCCTACCAAACCATACTTAGATCCTATATGCAAATAATGTCAGTTTAGGACAGAGTCTAGGCTCCTAAGGTTTGCATGGAAATGTAGCTGACATAAAAGAATAAAGATTTAGAAAATATTTAAGCAAAGCAAAGGCATAGATCCAACCGGACGAAGACGGGTCCCATCACGGTCGCCAAAACTGTGATCATCGCAAAATTTTTCCTCTCTTTATGGTTTCTCTCTCTTCCTTCTCTTTCCCTTTTCTAACCTCTATTCTCCTCCTTTTTGAAGGGAGAAGAATAAATGAAAGAAAAGAGAAAGAGAAGAGAAAAGAAAGAAAGAGAGAGAGAAGAGACATTATTTTGCGGGTTTTCACTTGACCTTGATTTGAAAAATATTTAAAAATCTAACTCGCCTCCGTTTTGAAAATTTGCGGGAAAAATGGAGAGACAGGATTCGCTCGTCGGTACGAGGTTCGACCGTTCCTGGCGCCTTTACCAGGGGTAATTGAACCAAGGATCGAATCTATGCCTTTTGCTTTGCCTAAATATAATCTAAGAATTTATTCTAACTTCAAATGCACAAAGAATCATGCTTGTGCAAATACAGAAAATGTATGCTCCTTTTGAAAATTGATTTGGAAATTTCCAAGTATTCTGAGATGAAATTGGGAGGGAAGTGAAGGAATGATTGAATCTAACTTAGAACTTGGGATAGATCAGAGAAGTTCTAAGTTTTTGAAGTAAATCAGAGTTTTGGAAGAATGAATCTTGACTTGGAGAGAGAATGATCTAAAGCTTTGAAATGAAAAGGAAATGAATTTTCAAAGTCAGAAATGGACTTTGAATTTAATCATGGGTTTAGGAGAAGAAGATGGATTTTTAAAGTGATATTGGCTTTGAATCTTAGAATGGGTCTAAGGAAATCAAATGGTATTTAATAATGGAAATGGATTTAGGGAACTCAGATGAGATCTGAAAATTGACTTGGATTTAAAATCTAGATTTTGAAATTGAATTGGATCTCAAAATGGACTAAGACCCGGGATCTGAGATCTAATGTAAAATTGGGTTCTCGATCCTAAGATGGATTTGGATATGAAGTCTGAGATCCGATATAGAATTGGGTTCTTGATCCTAAGATGGGTGTTGGATCTGAAGTCTAAGATCCAATGTAGAGTTGGATTCTGGATCCTAAGATGGATTTGGATAAGAAGTCTAAGATCCAACATGTGAAATTGGATTCTGGATCCTAAAGAGGAATTGGATCTGAAGTCTAAGATCCAAAGTGAAATTGGAGTCTGGATCCTAAAGAGGAATTGGATCTGAAGTCTAAGATCCATAGTGAAAGTTGTATTCTGGATCCTATTGTTGAATTAAGAACTTCCAAGTTTTGAATAGAACTTGAAAATTGAAATTTTAAAATTTGAATCTTGAATATACAAATGAATTTTAAAGTCAAATTAGACCTTGAAGAAATTTAGAAGATGAAGGGAATAAAAAAAAAAAAAAGTTAAATTGAACTTTGGATTTGATTTGGAGTATTTGAATATAAATTAATTTGGAATTTCAAAGTCAAATTGAACTTTGAAATCTGATTTGAAATTTGAATATAAAATGAATTTGAAATCTCAAAGTTAGATTGAACTTTGAGTTTTTTTTTTTTTTTTTAAAAATGAAATAGAATTTTGAAAATTGAAAGAATGAATTGGATTTGATAATGATTGAAGATAGATTTGAAGAAAATATTTACATTACTTGGATTTTTTTGAAGAGGAAATTCCGAAAATATGATGCAATTCTATCTAAATGATGAATGAATTTAAATCTTTGAAATTGGATTTTGAAAAAAACTATTTTATTCTTTAAATGAATTTAAAATAAGATTGAAGATATAATACATCCTTGACTGTGGTCATTGGATGTATTATATAATAATCTATATTTAGATTCAAGTGAAGAATGAAACACATTTGGTGCTTTTATAGAATTTAAAATGAAATTAACTCTCAATATACCCTGACTATGGTCATTGGTATATATTTTGAGTTAAATTCTGATAAAAGAAAAAAATATTTAAGGAAAATATGATGAATTTTGAAAACGGATCCAGTGTGGATCCAGTGTTATTTCGTAAAAGATAAAAGTCCTAAGTCTTGTTTATATCCCGACTATGGCCGTTGATGTAAATCATCAACTTAGGATTAACTTACCTCTTACGAAATGGTGCACGTGCCATTCGTGTTCTCATTCGTGATTTTTTTGAAATAAAAGAGAAAAATGACATGAAAACATATAATTCGTGATATTTACATGCTTGTACATTCTATCTAAAGCTGAAAATTTTTCTTATTGATATCTAGATATTACAAATTTCGAATTGAAATTGAAATAAAATCATAATCTAAGAAGGAATTTAACAATTTTATATATCTCCTCCAAAAATCAGGTTAGCACAAGACAAAAAATACATACAAAAATAAGTTTGCCAAGTGTCATATTGAACACTAATATAATGCTCCTACATGTACTGAAGATTCAATACATCATATTTGGTAAGAAAACGCATATGTATAATGTGTTAGGCTAATGAAGAAGTTTAAATACACAGGCAATATCCTAAGAAGATAAATGTATGGATGTTTTATATGAGGAAGATGTATATAGTACCTAAGTCTGAATGCAAATATGTGTATATTGGCCTAAGGCATTATATCTAATGCAACTGGGATATATATAGGGAAGTTGGTGATTGCTATGACCTTATGCAGCATCGAGAGTTGGGCTAAGTGCTGAAGACTAAAATGTGATGGGGAAGGTTGGGCTATGATAGTGACTGGTTTATGAGGGAGGTAATAGATGCAATGAGAATATGGGTAGTTGTTGTAGAGAAGGTGGATGTACTGTTGGGCTGGAAGGTTATAGCAGCTGGAAGTGGGTGCAGCAGGTGGCTAATAGTTGAAGAGATAAAGTGGAAGCATACAGTAGAAAAGGTAAGCTAGAGGATGTTGCTATAGGTGTACAGATGCTGAAGAAAATGATGGCAGTTAGATTTTCATAGCATACCACAGTGTGGAGTGGGTAGGCTGTGAAGATATGACAAGGATATATGGTAAGAAAAGGTGAGAGGCAGCAGCTGGAGTGTGGAGAATGGGATGAAGTTGGGGCTGGAATGAAGAGATTATAGCAGTGAAAAAAATGGGTAATGGAGATGAGCTGGGAATGTGAGGATGTAATAGGTAAAAACAAGTGATATATGACACCAGAGGTATTATGAGTGCAATAACAGCAGTGAGATGATGTAGATGGTATAGGCAGCAAAAGGTGTTGCTGCGACAAACTGGGTACAGCTGATGGTGGTTTGGTAAAGTAGCAGTGGGCATAACAGTGTGGTGTAGGTGGCTGAAATGGATGATCCGTGTAAGTAGATGTGAATGGTAATGAAGACATACAATATGAAGTGCAGAGGAAACACATAAGTGATTGAAGGTACTGTGGAGGGGTGCCATTGGGGTATGCATAGGTAGTGGTGTTGTGCATGCAAAGGTTGTGTATAGGGTAAAACACAGATATGGATTTACTGGGACAACACAGAAAATGGAGTAGATCATATGTGGTAAGGTGGATGGACAATGGTATAGTGCAGCAAGTAGTATGTGCTAGGTAGGTACAGTGTGAGAAAGTAAATATAATGAGTGGATATGACTAGCAGTGGATGACAGGTAAGTGTAACAGTGATGAACAATGATGTTTGCGAGTGGTTAGGTGCTGAGAGATGAAAGATGTGCCGATGGTGAAGGCAGCAGCTGGTGCTGTGATGGTTGGAGGTTAATGGTGATCAGAGTATGGTGAAATGGAGGTGGAGTATGAAGGTATGTTGTGGCTGGAGATATAGTGCAGGTGCAGGTAGGTGATAAATGTGGATGAAGAAGGTGATGTGCCCCAGTGAGACATGCACTAACTGGAGCTATGGCGATCAATAATAAATTCAGAGTGTCGCATGATCTATAGATATAATGCTGTGAAAGAATGCGTGTTGTAATGGGAAATATACCTGGGAATAAAGTTGTAAGCTTAATCAGAGAACAAATATTCAATAGCCAAAAAAAAAAAAAAGAGAAAGAAAGAACTCAACAGATGGTTGCTGGAATATAAATGAGACTAGGCCGAACTTCCTTTTTTTTCTGCAAAATATAAGAAGTAATATAGGAATAAATTTCTAATGCAACTGATATGACCATCAGAAGGCAACAAGAACATCAGCCACGACGGACTTTCCAGGAGGGTGAGGAAAGGTTAAATCAAGCCTCACTCGCAGGTAGTAAATAGAGGTGTCGAAGATCAACACTTAGGCTAACGACACCAGGAACAGTTTCAGCTTCCCATAGTATTAGGCGCGCCTGACAGAGGCTGCGTTTGTGAACTCAGAGATTGACTTTGCACTTGGAGAGCAAAGGCTAATGACCCCACCAGAATGCCCCTTTCTGATGTGTGGTGACGTGCAGCACCATGGTCACAGCAGCTTTGCATGATCGTGAGAAATTACCAAGGTCCTACTTGTTTGTTATATATAAAAAAAATTTATTAACCAAAGAAAACAACCAGTATGATACGATTCTACTATCACCTTTTCATTGGTGCAAACTGAGATTCATTCAGAAGAACACCCAAAATGAAACTAATGTGAACAACAGGCATTCAACTGGCACCACTAAAACTAGGAAATGAATCAGATTGAGCGAGCATCAGATCATACCGTAGAGATCTTCAAGAATTTGAGGTAGCTGATGAGAGCATTTTGCAGCAAAACAAAGAAAAAGGGTCAGTGATATCCTAAAAAAAAAAACATTTGCCCAAAGATGATCTGGGCTCTAATACCCTTTGGTTGAAGCAGCTTGGATGACGATCATCTGTATATGAATGTGCCATAACACCCAAATGTACAAATGATAAGGCCTCTGATCAGCGATCAAGTTAGATGGTGAAATCAAAATAAGGAAAAGAAGTCCAACGTGTATTTCGAAATAGCGTCATTTCATCATGCCTTGAAGCAATGCTATCAAATGACAACAGAAATTGGAAAACCAACCGATGATCAAGACATAACAGAGATTTAAACGTCAATCAGGGATCGGAAACAAAAACAAAACAAAAAAACAAAAATAGAACCTATTAATAAAAGAAAATTAGAAATCAGATGTGAAAGAGAAAAATAAGAAAAGAAATCAAACTAGAACAGGACACAAATTAGAATCACAATCTATTGTATAACAACGAGAACATCGACATATATAAAACTATTGGAATTTAATAGCGAGAAGAAGAGAAAACACAAAAAAAATGTTGGAATTATGGAATTCCGTTATTGTAGCAATAGGTGGGTCGATGTTTGCATAAGCAGCTCGACACCACCAATGATGCTCCAATGGCAACCCGAACAGGTAAAAGAGGGAAATCAGAAAAAGGGGAAGAAGATTTACCTGATTTTGCAGAAGTTCTGAAGAAAGGGGGAAAGAGGCTTCTTCTGTGACCCTTGAGAGGAAGACTTCAGAGGATAGAGGGGATCGGAGAAGAGACCTGGAGAGGTGAAGGATGGATGCTTCGTGGATGCCGATCGGTGCTGGTTGAAATCTCCTCCCCCCCTTTTTCACTGCAGTGGAGGCTTGCTTATATAGGCAACGAGAGAGGGAATTGGTTGAAGATTGAGGGCCACCCAGCGGAGAGGAAGGTGATGAACGAAGGAGAAGGATGGAGGCGATCGGTTGAGCATCGATGGCGGAGATAAAGGTGCTCATCGATCGAAGGGTGGAAGCTTGGGGGAGACGAGCCTGCGGCCGTTGTGAGTTTCTTCAATTTCCAAAGAGGGGGTCCCTTTTAAGATTTTTCTAAAAAAAAAAAAGGTTTATGATTTTCAAAAAGAGGTTTTAAGAGAGGTTTTTGGCAAAAATTCAATTTTTCAAGTTTTAAAACCTTTTGCTTTCCCCAATTTTTTCGATTTTTGCATCATTTTCCATTTTTTGTAGTTTTGTAACAAAATCTAAGTTTTTACATGAAAACAAAGATTAAACACTAATTTTTTTTGTATTTTTCTGAGAAATATTTACAAAGAGTGTTTTTCCGAGAATTTCAGACCATTTTGGAGAAATTTCTTCAGAAAGTGGGTCTGGACCCAAGTTTTGAGAAAATGTTCGAGTTTTAACACTCGAATCGAGAAATTCAATGTGATGGATCCAAACGAATGTCGAATGGACTATCCGAGCTATTTAAAGGCTATTTTTGGTTTTTTTTTCTTATACTTTTTAATTTAAAATTTGAACAAGGAGATTCAGATTTGGATCTGGACAATGGATCCAGATCCAAAATCAATTTAAACATATGAAATGAATTTAATTTCAATAATACTTGAGAAATGAACTGAAATTTAGATTTGAAATGACCCATTTGCTAAAAAAACTGAATTTAGGGGCAATAAGGGAATATTTAAAAGATTTTAAAAAAAATTTGGGGTGTTCACACTAGTCTAAGTGTTAATTTTGATAACTTAAAATAAGACTTATATCACAAGGAATATAGTGATTTTACCTGAATGGCTTCGTCAAGGCTCTTTGGCCCTCGAGTATACAGACGGTTTCTCAAGCCCATCTTCAAGCCTCGAGCAAACTTCATTGCTCGATCCTCGTCCGATGTGTACACGTTCGGACAATAGCGTTTCAAACTATGGAACTTAGTGATGTACTCGGCGAGGGACATCTCACTCTGCTGTAGGTCCAAGAACTCCTGCATCTTCTTTGCCCTCTCATGCTTCGGAAAGTAGGTAGCGTTAAAAACCTCTACGAACTCCGTCCAAGATACAGGACCATCCTGCAACTTGACTGCCCTGGTGGTTTCCATAGTTTGGAATCAACATGATCCTTGAGACGATAAGTCCCAAAGTCCACCCGACGCTCCTCGGACACCTCCAGTACACGAAAGATACGTTCAATCTCCCAGATCCAACTCTCAACAGCTTCTGGATCTGTCTTTCCGGAGAAAGCAGGAGGATCCATGTCCATGAATTTCTTGTAGGACATAGTCCCACCATTTATACTCTTCTCATGGGCCACATGTTGTAGATTGTCGCCCATCTGTTGCATTGTCGTAGCTTGTTGGCCTACTACTTTGGCCAGGTTATGTAGCATTTCCATAATATCGTTGCAGCGGTTTGCCCAAGCCATCTATTTGAGCAATTTAAAATTTATTATAACCTTAGCCATAATTTCGTGAAATACTCATACATACTCATATGGTTTTTTGTTTTTACATTATAAAAATAACATTTCTACATACTTACAGAGTCATCGTGGCCGCTGAAAGAGCCAAGATCTCAAATTATTTAGTCCTGCTCTGATACCAAAGCTGTAACGCCCCAACTTTTTATAGTAAAAATTTTGGAGTAAATTTTTTTTTTGAAATAGCGGAAGTGCGGAAAACACAACTCGGGTGCATTACAGGGTAAAACAGAGAAGTACTAAACATACCATTCATTAATTGAAACATTAATGTCATTAATTACATCCCATGACAAAAATGTAAATCTACTAATCAGAGTTCAAACATAAAATACTGAATAAATGAGATCTCTTGGCTTTATCCAAAACGGCACCCCGATGCTCCAATTAGTTGCTACCTGAAAAACATTTAAAGCAGAAGGGTCAGACTCCCCTGTCTGCGTAAGAAGCATTATATTTATATGTGGTGCTCAGTGACCTGTGTACAAATATGTGCAATAACTGCAGATATAACTAGCATGGAAGTTTATAACATTATAAGAAGATGATTATACTTTCTAATTCATGATACCGTGCAAAAGATGACTGAACTAGAGGTATATTTATCCACATTAGTACAAGTTGTAGATTCCACAAGTTTTACTAAAGTCAAATCAACAGTATATAATTCTTCAGAGATAAGTTTCTAGTCAACTTAAATTATTTAATGCTTATCTTACTCTTACCCTGTGGGTACGCACAGGCATAGACCTCGTAGCGGACCGAGCCCATACGGGGGTCTATTATTTAATAGCCCGTATGACTAGCCATACGGATATCCAAAGGGGACAGTCAGTGACCAAGAGAGAACTCCCCAGTGGCTAGAACAAAAATTAGGATGCACCCCGTACTTCTGCAGAAGACTTGGATCTACCAATTAGGACATACTGGTAGTCCTGGTCCCCTAACTTCCTGGACTGGGGACCGGGTGAGACTCCTAGCTCTCACAAAAAAAAACTAGAATGTCCACGAAGCTTGTACCACCTACCCTCTCCAAGGTAGACCATGGGTCCAGTAACATACACCATCTTTCAGGTGTACCCAGAGCCCTGGGAAACTAGTAACATATACCATTTTTAGGTATACCCAGTATCCCGGGAAACCAGTAACATATACCGTCTTTCAGGTATACCCAGAATCCCATAATTATTATATATATACATAATTATTATATATGTGCATAATTTTTATTCTTGTTTTGTTTGGATCCAGTAACATACATCGTCTTTCAGATGTACCCAGAACCTTGGGAAACCAGTAACATATACCATCTTTCAGGTATACCTAGAATCCCATCATTATTATATATGTGCATAATTTTCATTCTTGTTTTGTTTGGATCCAGTAACATACATCGTCTTTCAGATGTACCCAGAACCCTGAGAAACCAGTAACATATACCATCTTTCAGGTATACCCTGAATCCCATATTTAGGTTATGTGTGCATATTTTTAATTTTATTTATTCTTATGTGCAAGTCCTTGCACCACAGGGGATTTTCAAAACCCAACCCACACTGAGGTTGATCTTAGTATATGCACATTACCCATCGAATGCCTCAAAGGCACCAACCACAAATTCTCATAATTCTGGTTCAACTTTGTGTCGTGTACTTAAACATTCGGCATTTTCAGTTTTGTTTATGAGCTCAAGTGTACGTTTTGTACCCCCACTGGTTATGCCGCAACATGGCATTATCCAACTTTATCATGTGTGTTCCATGTATTGGACATAATCCTAAGGTCCATATGTGAATCACATATTTAGTTTACCATCAAAACTATTTCCTTCATAGATATTTCAATTGCATTTCACCTAAAAACTCTTTAGAAAAACTTTTCTAAAAGAACCCTTCATGAAAATCATTTTAGAAAACTCTTTACTCAATTTTTCATGTTTATTAGTCGACCAATAGGCTCACCGGTCGACCAACCTTTTTGCTTCAAATCTTCTAAGCAAAACGTTATTTTTTTTTTATAAAATTAGTCGACCAAAAATTTTATCAGTCGACCGGACAGAATGTCTGTTTTTTGGAAAAATTTAGCAGCAGTCGACTGAAGGGTTTATCAGTCGACTTATCGTAAAATTAGTCGACCGAAAGTTTTATCAGTCGACCGGACAGAATGTCTGTTTTCTGGAGAAATTTAGAAGCAGTCGACTGAAGGGTTTATCAGTCGACTGATGATATTATCAGTCGACTAACTACTGTTCTAGTCGACTAATTTTGCCATTTTTCTGTAACTTTTTAAAAGGGTGCGTCTTCTTATTTTTTTTTCTTTGTGAGCATTCAATACAAGGCTAATACTATCGATTCCACTGTATAGAGTGGATCGATGCATGGACCAACGCGTTTTTCGGCAACCCCTCATAGGTTCCATGTCATTCGCCTACCTAAGATTGTTTCGACCTTGGATCCGTTATGGCTAACGCCCACACCAAAATATATGTATTTTTCTACATATAATTGAACTATAGATTTTGATATGAGTACTACACATCACCATGCATACACATAGGAACATAATGCCCTTACAAAGAACACCACAATGCCCAACCATTGGCCAACCATTGGCCAAGGGTGAGAACCATTGGCTGAACCACTACATATTGACCTATTGGCGAGTAGGTGTTTTAGCTTGTGCCACCTCGGTCTCGAGGCCCTAAACGCACCTACATATAGGTGGTGCTTGTCGCGTAAACTTCATGATATTGCAACATAGATGTGCAACAAGGCATCAACCACTTACATACAAATAACAATGCTCCTTACCTCTTTGGAGTCTCACGACGGCAAGGCTGCAACTTCGTACCTTCGTCGGAGCAGCACACACTTCGACAATGGAGTCCACACGACTAGCAATGGGGTCGACCCTCACGACGGGAGAGGAGGAAGAAGGTGAAACATTGAGAGAGAGAGAGATATGTCTAGTGTAACTCCTTACCAAAAATCTCTCATTTAACTCCTCTATTTAGGGGAAGTTACTAAATTTTCAAAGCATTAAATCTTCACCCTAATCTTACATTTTTGGTGGGTGATGTCTATTTTCAACAATGTCCCCTCCTCTCTTTGGCATGATTTTCTCTAACTTCCCTCACTATTTGTTTTATGGGTACCCCTCTTCCATGTCCCATGAGATTCTCCTCAATCCTTGGTAGAGTGAGATGAAAAAGCAAAAAAATTAGGCTTAACTTAATCTCACGTTTTTACCCTTTTCACCAAGGTAGAAATCATCACTTTCTTATGAAAACAAAAATAATAATTTGTGCACAGGGGGTTTTGAACCTGGGTCTTCAACCTAAGGGGTAACGAGCCCCACCAGTTGTGCTACATTGTTTTTCGTTGCAAAGTGTGTGGATTAAATTGTATTTAACCCTTTCAGTTTCGTTTCGGATTTCATGAAAAAGCAAGGTTTTTCACTTCTACGTGGGCGCTTCGAGTTTTTGAGCTCGGGTTGTGGATCCACACGACCGTGCGTCCTACCACTACACCGCAGCATCACTTGGTGTTTACTTTTGCAGAAAATTCTCTTTATGTCATGATGGGACGTTTTTCCTTGTTGATGGATTCTTCCGTTTTCATATTGATTTTTCACCCGTTTGTTCTAAACTTGCATTCTCTTGCCTTAAATGTGATTTGGATCTCACGCTGTTATCCCGAAACCTTTGGATTTTCCCATTGGGCCCTGTGAGTCGGGTCGGATCATCGGATCTTGCCAAGATCCTGATCCAAAACCACTTGTGAGAGTTTGTTATCGGTTTCGTTCTAGAAACCACAAGTCATAAAAATTGTACTGCCTAACTTAAAATCTTACTATTTCACATAACTGCTCCTTTTTATTCATTTAGAATTTCTTAAATTTCATGGGTTTTACAACTTTTGTGATGACTCTAAGTTGCTTGGAGTCTTTCACAGATGAATCTGATCTGCTCCTCCATTTGTTGCACCAACTCAGGTCTTAAGGTTTTTCTTTTACCTAATTGGTCCCAACATAGAGGCGTTCTACAACATCTCCCATATAAGGCTTTGTAGGGAGCCATCCCAATACTAGCTTGGAAATTGTTGTTATAGGTAAATTCAATTAGCGAAAGAATTTTGTACCATCAGTTGCGATACTCCAGTGTACAGACCCACAACATATCCTCCAGTGTCTGGATGGTTCTTTCTGACTGCCCATCCATCGGTGGGTGGAAAGTTGTGCTCATTTTTAACTGAGTTCTCATTGCTTTTTGAAAGCTTTGCCAAAACTTGAAGGTGAATTTTGAATCTCTATCAGAAACAATGGAGTCTGGCACTCTGTGTAATCTCACTATCTCTTTTATGAAAAGACAAGTCAACTGTTCAAAGGAACACGTTGTCTTGCATGCAAGAAAATGCGCAGACTTAGTGAGTCTATCGACAATCACCTAAATCACATTTAATCCCTCTCTTGTCTTAGAAAATCCTGTGACAAAATCCATCGTGATATCTGCCCTCGAATGATGTGCCTTGGCAAGGAATTCTTTCCTAAGTTCCTTATCCTTAGGAATACATACCCGATCTCAAAATCTCAGCATACCTTGGTCATCTATTTTGAAATTTGGATCTTCACCATTAATTGTTGTTGACCTAATTCCTTCTAACTCTTGATCTAAGAGTTATTTTTCTTTAATTTTGACTCAAATTTTTGACCCTAAGGTCGTCTGGACAAACATCAGCTGACCTAACAGACATTTCATCTCTGCTTTTTGTTCTAAAATGCTCACCAATAGATTTGATATATATAGTCTTGTGATTGATTCTGCTTTTTGACTGAGTGCGTCAACTACTACATTAGCTTTTCTTGTGTGATATTTCAGTTCAAAGTCATAATCTTTGAGTAGTTCTAGCCATCGTCTCTGTCTCATATTTAATTCTTTTTTAGAGAACAAATATTTTAAACTTTGATGGTCAGTAAATACCTCAAATTGTTCTTCATATAAATAGTGTTACCATATTTTGAGTGTGAACACTACTGCAGCCAATTATAGGTCATGAGTTGGATAATTTATCTCATGCACCTTTAGTTGTCTTGAGGCATATGTGATAACCCTACCATGTTGCATCAAGACGCAACCCAATCATTTATGTAACGCATCGCTATAAACAATAAAAACCTTAGTGCTTGAAGGCAAAACTAACACTGGTGCAGTGGTTAATCACTTCTTGATCTCTTGGAAGCTTTTATTGCACTTTTTATTCCATTCGAACTTCATATCTTTCTTTGTTAGCTTAGTCATGGGAGATGCCAATATAGAAAATCCTTTCACAAAGCATCTGTAGTAACCAGCTAACCCAAAGAAACTTTGAATTTCTGTGGCATTCTTGGGTATAGGCCAGTTGGTTACCACTTCAACTTTTGCTGGATCTACCATCATTCCTTCTTTACTAATGATATGTCCCAAAAATGAGACTTGATCAAGCTAGAATGCACACATAGAGAACTTAGCAGATAGCTTGTGATCTCTAAGTATTTGCAAAATGATTATCAAGTGTTATGTGTGTTGTTCTTTACTGGCTGAATATATGAGGATGTCATTCACGAATACCACCACAAACTTATACAAGATTGGTTTGAACACTTGGTTAATTAAATCCATGAATGTAGTTGGGGCATTTGTCAACCCAAAGGGCATGATCAAGAACTCATAATGACCATATCTTGAGCGAAACATCGTCTTGGCAACATCCGCTTCACGAATCTTTAGCTGATGATACCCGAAACGTAGATCCAACTTAGAAAAGCAGGCTACACCTTATAGTTGGTCAAATAAATCATCTATCCTTGGCAGAAGATACTTGTTATTTATTGTCACTGCATTTAATTTCTTGTAGTCGATACACATACGCAATGACCCATCTTTCTTTTTCATAAACAAGATCAGTGCGCCCTAAGGTGATACCGATGGTTGGATAAATCCGATATCCAGCAACTCTTGTAGCTGATTCTTAAGTTCTTTAAGCTCAGCAGGTCCCATCCTATATGGAGGAATGAAAATGGGTGTTGTACCTGAAGATAGATCTATTTGAAATTTGACTTCCCTATCCGATGAAAGTCCTGGAAGTTCTCTGGGAAAAACATCCATGATTTTTCGTACAATTTCTACCTCTGTGACTGAGAGTTTATCGTCGACCTCAGTCTTCATATAAGCCAAGTATCCAATACAGCCCTTTTGTAGATACTGGTTGGCTTGAAGACATAAGATGATTGTCAGTTTTGCAAGTTTTCTAACACCCTGCAAGGTGATAGTTGAGGTTTCAGGGTGTTGAAAACTGACACTTTTTTTTTCGACAATCAATTGTCGCATGATGGTTAGATAACCAATCTATGCCCAAGATAACGTCTACTCCCTTAAAGTCCAATATCAGAAGGTCAATCGATAATAGACGTTCGTCGACTTGTACCAAGCATCCTTGGATGACTTCATTTACATACACTGACTTTCCTACTAGTGTCTCTACTTGATACTTTATTTCTAGAGATACAGGTAAAATAGGTAATAGTGCAACAAAAGTATGTGTGATTAAACTATGTGTAGCACTCGAATCAAAGAGAACATGTGCACTAACACCAGAGATTTGGAGTGTACCATCCACCACATTCAGGCTAGCCAAGGGTTCCTGCAAAGTTGTTGCATAAATTCGGCCTGAAGCAACTGGTTTCTCCCTGGGTTTTGCTCCTTATCCCTGCACTGAATGATGACATTTTCTTGAAATATGTCCCATTTGACCACAATTGTAGCATTTGATATTCTTTTCATCGCAACAACCTTCATGCTGAAAGCCGCAAATCCTTCAATTGTTGTTGCTCTTGGAAGGTGGTCCTCGATATCGAGGTTTCTTAGCTTCTGGTTGTTTAGGCTTCTGCACCTACTGCTTATTGTTGTTTTCTGTATTGCTTCCCTCCAGTGGCTTCAAATATCTGTCGTTGCCTTGCCTTTTCTTGAAAAACCTCTGGGATGACAAACTAGTTTTTCCATGTTATACTTGCTTGGGTTTCTCTTGCACCTCTGGTTTTGCTGTTTGAGCATCCTAAAACTCGTACTGAGATGCCATCTTTACCAATCTGTTGAACCTTCGAATTTGCAGAGGTCCCACCATCCTCAGAATTTCAGGCTTTTGTCTGCGCTCGTACAACTTGTATTTTTGCTTTTTAGTAGATACTAAAGCCTTCACAAATCTAGATAGTGAATTAAACTTGGCGATGTAGGTTGCTACGCTCATATTTCTCTATTTGAGCTTTCTAAACTCTTTTTCTTTCTCCATCCTCTCGATCCTGGGGAAGAATTGTCTGTAGAACTTGTTCCTGAAGGTGATCAAGGGGACAAACTCTTCACTTCTCAGGACATCTCTGATGGATCGCCACCAGTACTCAGCATCTTCAATTAAGTTGGATGCTACAACCCATGCTTTCTGGTCCTCTAGGCACTATATTGCATCCAGTGCTTTCTCTGCTTGCATCATCTATTTCTCTGCTGCTACTCCTCCAAGAGTTCCGTTAAACGTGAGCACTCTTATATTCTTGAACTTCTCAGCCCAAGAACTGCTTCCTGATGCTACTTGGTTTTGACTTTGATGCAATAAATTTTGTAATAACTCATACAAAATTCTTTCAGTGGTATAGCCGGGAGGCACAACACTACCAACTGTAGCACGTTCGTGCCGAGGTGAAATTGGTGAATCACCTACACCTTCTGCTCCCATGCTCTTTGGAGGTAGGCTACGTGATGCCTGTGGAGATACAAGACCAATGAGGCTTACAACACTTCTCCTTGCAGAACCCTCATTCATATGCCTCGCTTGAGAAAGACCTGCTTGTCTCCTGCTTACTTAGAAACCTCTTGACTAGTACGATGTTCCCTGATGAGTCCTCATACTGCAACATGAGTAGAGTGATTACTAAAAGATTTTATTTGCTTACTCATTAACATTCTCACAGGTTTGCACATTCGTCGTAAGAAACTTATTGTTTATTAAGAAAAATAACATTTTTACAACTTTTCATGAATTCTTTCGTAATACAACCTGTTACATTCTACGAATACTAGGCCACCATAGGCCTTTATTACAAGACTTAAACAAAAATCATCATAAAAACTAAGGTGTAGGGGTACTAAGGGTGTAAATAGGGTCTTCTTCTTCCTCAGAGTCTGAAGGAACCCTAACTGGTGTTGGAATTGCCATGCTATTAAAAGCACGTAGGTATGTGTGCCTATTCATATGCCCCCTGCCTCTTCTCAGTAAGGCCATTCCTCGAAAAGGTACGCAAATTCTCTTATTTGTTCTTCTTCTATGACATTAATGCCCCTGCCTTGTTGCATCATTGACCTTTGAACACCCTCGTGACAAGATATATCAGGTTGCTCTTGACTTCTTCCGCTATTGGTAGGGGTAGCGTTGCTTGGCCTTCTCCAATTTTGGCCAAAACGAGGCCTGTCGCAACCCGAACAACATGCTGCAACTCCCCTATTACCTCGATTTGCCAGTGAACCTCTCCTGACGTGCCTGTACGAAGGACGTCTTGGTGACCCTAACGATTCTCTTATGGGTGGTGGGGTGGTGCTACCTCTTCCTCTCATTCATTTTGCCCCCAGTTGTTGATTGTGACTGAAACTGGGACTGGAGAAGGAACAAGTAATGTCATACTCTTCATTGCCCTAGTGACGTTTAATATGACCATCACGAAGAGCGAAAGAACAATGACCATCTGATCTGTCTGGATCACTTCGAGATGCCTCTGCCTCCCTGAGCTCCTATTGCCTCTACGATCGCTCTTATTGCCACTATGGCTGTTAGCGTCAATTCTTGCTAACAAGAGGCAATCATAAGTTTATGACCTATGTGGACCTTCCTATCACTCTTTTGCCACATATTCATTTGGATGGTTGCAATTATCGTTCTTTTAGTACCTTCAAATTATTTCTTTCAAAATCCATTTTTTCTTATCGAAACCTGGCTTTGATACCACTTGTAACGACCCGATCTGGGGCCTCTCGAGCTCGGATTCATGGACGTTAGTTCTCAGAGGGAAATTACTCTATATTCTCAAGAATCAACTCAAAAGCTTGCCATTTTTTTTCATTTAATATTTAAAGGTCTATACATCCATTTTTTTTAATAACCATCCAAATGCATAAACAAAATAAATGAGTAGAGGCAAACCATACTTTGATGTGGTAGAGTCGCACTATGTCTTGTGAGTGACTGCAGCAGTCCCTAAACCTACAATTGCAACAAAAACAAGGGGGTGGGTCTATAACCCAGTAAGATTCCATTTACAAATAAACACGATCGTTGCAACTGTAGTGAGATCTAAGCTCTTAGTCTTACTTTAGTTTGCTACTTATGCACATATGTTATTCATGAGTTTTACCCTCTTTTACTGCATTTCTACTATCATTCTCAAAAACATCTTCTACTTTAATATGGTATTCCGAACATAGCCTCCTCGGGCATAGCAACCTATATAGACAACTCAGAGTCTACAATGTTGGCTAGACATATGAACTACTCACAACAACGTAGTCTAAACCGGCTCAGACTACGGACATAGGTACTGCAGCAGCTCGCTAGTTGTAAGCCGGGAGCAAAGCAGCTCAATCGATAGTTAGCCGAAGAGTCAGGCTGGCTATACCTACCCCCAAAGTGTCTCAAGAAGCTATATTTGCCCCCAAGGTGTCTCAATGAGCTATACCTATCCCCCAAGGTTTTGTGGTTCATGCTACATAGGCAATGTTTTAACCCCTAAGGATCACCTAGGAACATCTGAGGTATTCTCAAGTTGCTCAAGAAGTACACACCTCAATGTTGCCCCAGACCATGCCTCCTAGTGTGAACACCCCAAATTTTTCAAAATCTTTAAATATTCCCTTTTTGCCCCTAAATTCATTTTTTGAGCAAATGAGTCATTTTTAAATCTAAATTCCAGTTCATTTCTCAAGTTTTACTGAAATTAAATTCATTTTATATGTTTAAATTGATTTCGGATCTGAATCCATCATCCAGATCCAAATTTGAGTCTCATTGTCCAATTTTTTTTTTTTATAGAAAATATCAAAAATAGTTTTAAAATAGCTCGGACAGTCCATCCGACATCTGTTTGGATCTATCATGTTGTATTTCTCGATTCGAGTGTTAAAATTCGAACATTTTCTTAAAATCTGGGTCCAAACCCCCTTTTTTGAAGAAATTTCCCCGAAATGGTCTGAAATTTTCAGGAAAATACTTTTGTAAATATTCCTTTTAGAAAAATACAAAAAAAATTTAGGGTTTTAGTCTTTGTTTTCTCAGATCTTCATTCTAAAAATACAAAAAAATAAAAATACTCAGAAAAAAATAAAAAAAATTCAAAAATAAAGGAAGAAAATCGCAAAATGGTTTTTAGAAACCTGTTTTTGAGAAAACTTTTTAAAGAGGCCCTTCTATGGAAAAACGGTATTTTCATTTAAAAGTCGAGTTAGGGTTTTGAAAACCCTAACTCTCGCCTTCTCCCTTCCTTTTCCCCTCTCAGCCGCCTCTCTCTCTCCTCCCTGGCAAAACCCTCCATCTTCAACCCTCCATCGCACAACCCCTTTTTCTTCCTCCACCGATCTCTAACCAACCTTTTTCCCGATTCTTCGACCCTCCTCTTTAAAATCAGGAAAGGAAGAAACCCCAAACCACCGCTTCTTCACCCCAGCACCCCTCTCTTACGCACCTTCTCCTTCCTCCTTCTTCTTCTTCACCTTCCGGTCTTCTCTGATTCTCCTCAAGTAGCAGTAAAAGACCAATTACCTCAGCCATCGCAGGTAAGTACTTGTTCTTTTCCTTTTTTTTTCGATCTCCTGTAAAGAATTCCTTCACCCTCTAATCCGCATTTTCCTTTGATTTTTCGTTTTCTCCCAATAAACGCATACCCGGTAGATACGATTTGCTTATGGCAATTTCGGTTTACATAATGCAACATCAACGGAATCATGATATTCCAACAAAATTTTGTTTTCTTTTCTTCTTTTTTTTTTTTCTTTCTTTCTTTTCTTTTCTCTTTCTTCTTTTTTTTGTCTTCTATACATAACAAAAATTTGTGAATCTTCAGCAACGCTGGTCAGATTCAGTAACATTGATTTCAATTATTCACCCTTCCTTTGCTGTTTGGATGCTTATCCTACATGGGGAAGATGTGCCATTAACAGATTGTGCAACAAACTGCTGAGAAAGATGCCATCTTTGCCTCCAGCCAAGCAAAACATGTTGTTTCCTGTTCCCTGGCAAGAAATCGTGGGTGTTTTAACAAAAATTACGTGATAAAGCCATTCTGTATATCGAATATTAATGTGCTAGTCTACTTTGCATTGTTATCTTACTCCTTCTTGGTTACATATCATCATCCATTCTTTCTGCTTGATTCATTGTACCATATTAATTTTACATTTTATCTTTCAATTGTTTGGTGTCTTCTACATCGTTGTATTTCGCCTGTTTACATTATAAGTATTCGAGGTCGGACCATGCCCAACATAAGCTGTTGGGTGGTGATTATTGTAAAGGTTCATGTGATTGAATCATATTTAATCTCATGTGTTTAGCATTAATCAACATTATCTTGTGAATTGAACCCCATTCAATGTGATTTACTTGATTCCCTTCTTACCCATATTCTGCATTCCCTTACTGCATGATATCCATCCTCGTAGCATTGGTTTTCATTTGCCTGGAATCTACGTCCATGTATATGCCCATGTGTTATAACTTCTAAAAAAAAAAAAACACTTGCCAGTTGGTCTCGTTGAGCAGCGACCATTTTTGCAGCAACCAATCTATCTGTTATGAACAAATCGATTCACTGTTGCCAGAAAATTGTTTATCAGGGGACTGTTAAGAAGAACTATACAGGTGATGTCATTTAGGCATATTGTCAGGTGATTGAATGGGCTGATTTTGCTGGAACCCATGTGCTCGTGATTCATTCTTGCTGCTATGAAATGATTTATCACCGCTGAAGGTGATCCATCGAATTACTGTAATGAGATGGATCAATCTGGGAATTCAAACTGTAGTGAGAGTCCACCTCGTTGGGGTGGATTGATTATATAAAATTGAAAGATCGGTTTGCTATACATGCACTCTCACTTATTATTGCTGAGTGTATAGACCATCTTCTAGTCACTGTATCTTAGTTTATTGAGCTCCCTATAAGATCATATTCCTTTAGATTTCAATATAAGATACCATGGGCCTTGGTTGCTTCAGGAATTTCAGGCACATTCAGGTTATATGTTGATGGACATCCACAGCCGATCGATTGCTTTGATTGATGCGTTTTCCATTGGCTGGTTCTGAGGTAATCCTCTGATATCTAGAAAGTTTTGTTGAGAAAATTAATCATATCTGGTGCAAATTTTTCACATCTGCATGTGTACAAATATTCTGTTAATTAGTGCTATTGATCATCGGATCTGAGCTCCACCCGCCCCATTCATTGGGACTCCACAAGTATCGGCACAGTAGTCCAGCCCGATCCCATCACCTTTTTTTATTTTTAGATTCTCTGCATTTAAGTTCACTCTGCATTTGTTACTGTAAATTTAGCTTTATCCTTTTCAGGTAATCCATTTTTTTATATAATTAGATATATTTCTCTCTGTATATCACTAACCTTCTGAAAAATTGTTTCATTGTTGTGTTGATTTCCCATATTATCATATCACCCTCACTGCGCTAACAAGATCCCTTCAAGCTATATAATATGATATAATGGTAGATCTCAATACCTCTGTTTGCTCTTTAACCCCAGACCCGAAAGATAGAAGCAGCGGATCAGTTTTATGGGAAGGACTTTTAGTGAATATCATCTTGTAAAGTTAAGAAAATTCTTAAGGTTGTTTTGCAGAAGATCCTTGTTATACTCTCCTGGAGGTTTTGGGGATAGGGACTTCTATCCCATCCTTGGATATTTATTATGGAATGTCTTCTCATTGAAACTGGTCCTTTCATCCACTAGTGACAGACCTGCACAAGACATTAATTTCAGAGATAGCCGTTAGGATGATTGGAAGTTCAGGTACAGTCGACAAAATTGTCCATAAGCATCTGTCTAAGGTATGAGCCAAATTGATGTTAATTTTGCTTGTGTAAATGTCCAAATAGATGGGTATCACTTCAGTTTTCAAAGATAGTTGGTATGTACCAGAAGTTTGTGTAAGTAAAAGTCTTTGCATCAATCATGATATGGTATGTCGCCACCTAGCAAAGTTCAGCAAAGGGGCATCACAGTCGCACATTATAAATTGCAAACAATCTCCACTGCCACTGCTCACAGCACATTCATCCATCTATCATTCATAGCACCACCTTCTTGCACTTCCATCCCAATCCGTTGCAATCAGCCTCAACATCTTATCACTGTTGCACATTCACTGTATTGTATCATAACAACACATTCCACTTTTTTTTTTTTTCTATGCACACCACCTTCAGCATGCTCACAGCACAGCCATGGGTTGCTTCATTTCCACTTATATCAATCATTCACCCTGTGCAAAGCCCAACCACCAGTTAGGATCCTTCTACTGTCATGTCTGCTGCAGGTTTACTACCACTACACTTGCATCCTGCATTAGCACTGTCATTGCACCTCATCAGCACCCACCTCAGAAACGCACATTTGCTGCAAAAGTAACTATTCATCACATATTATTCATCGGTCATCATTTTTTTTTTATTTGCAACCACGCCCAGCTCATATGTTTGCTACCAACAGTATAAAATTTTTGCAACAAGCGTCAGCTCAGCTCATTCATTCTCTTTCCTTTCACCCTACTGTCTTTCACTTCCTGTATTCGTCACAGCCACTTGTACATCTTCTCCATCATTCCTATAACATCTCTCTACTAATGCACCTTCACAGCATCAACTTCCTATCACCACTCAACCAATCCCACACAGCAGCATCCATCTCTCCTGCTGCACCGGAATATATCCTTCCACCTTCATTGTTATCTTTCCCATCCTTCATTGTTATAACCACAGATTTTTCTTTATTCCATTTTGCTGTCCAGCATAACCCTTGTACCACTTACCATACTCACTACCTCCTTCATCCTGCAGTGTACACATGCATACACTTGTCATCTTTCTCATGTTGCACCCCTGCACCTACCATTGCTACCCACTCACCTATGCACTTACTCGTTGCTGCTGTCATTTTCTGCAAAAAGCCACTATTCACATCATTACACTCAGCTGATGCAACCTTCCAGCTTCATCCACAGCCCACCATTCCCACCATTAGTACTTACCTTCTCCATTACATTGACCATCACCTGTTATCACCTCTATATTTCCCTTCACTCAGCCCCATTACAACACCTCCAGCACCTATGTAACTACATAATATTTAACTCATATCATGCATCCCAAACAATTTAGGACATCTTGTATGGATTTCAATGTCTATTTTAGTTACCTTAAGACATTATGCCAGTTCTCATATGTAAAATAACTTGAATGTGTCATTCCAATATAGATTGCATCATTTATCTTGCATTTTCTACAATATGAGATATATACTCAATTGCTTTAGGAGTAACCTCTTAGATTCAATATGTTGTCATATAAATTGTTCTTTATATACTTTTGGACTAATTAAGTGTTTTTGCAGGGAATATATAGAAATTGGTATTTCCTTGTGAACTTAAATTAATTTCAAGTTTGTAATAGCTAGATATCAATGAGAAGTTTACATTCCTGTCTTAGACAGAATGAATGAGCATTGTAAATGTCATCAATTACTTGCTTTTCATGCATTTTTTTCCTTCATTTCTCAAAATCTCACATTGGTGAAACACGAATGGCACGTGCACCATTTCGTAAGAGGTAAATCAATCCTAAGTTGATGATCCACATCAATGGCCATAGTCAGGGTGTGGACAAAACCTAGGATTTTTATCTTTTACGAAATAACACTGGATCCACACTTAATCCATTTTCAAAATTCATCATATTTCCTTAAATATTTTCTTCTTTTATTAGAATTTAACTTAAAATTAATTCAAAATATATACCAATGGCCATAGTCAGAGTATATTGAGAGTTAATTTCATTTTGAATTCTATAAAAGCACCAAATGTGTTTTATTCTTTGCCTGAATTTAAATATAGATTATTATATAATACATTCAATGACCATAGTCAAGGATGTATTATATCTTCAATCTTATTTTAATTCACCCAAAAAATGAAATAGCTTTTCCAAATCCAATTTCAAAATTCTTTTAATTCATTCATCATTTAGGATAGAATTGCATCATATTTTGAAAATTTCCTTTTCAAAATTCCAAATGATTCTTCTTCTTCCTTTCTCAGATCAGATCCTATTCATAAATTCAAATTCAATTCTATATTTCTCAAAAGGATTCAAGAAATCAATTTCAAGGTCCCATTTGACTTTGAAACTTCAGAATCATCTTGTATTTCAAATTCCAAATTCTAAATCCAATTTAACTTTGGGATTCATCTGTATATTCAAAATTCAATTTCTAAAATTCCTTTTCCCAAATTCAAATCAGACTTAGAAATTCTTGATTCATCTTCTGAGTTTAAACTCCAAATCCGTTTTAAGATCCAAAGATTCAACACTCATATTGGATCTCAGACCATAGATCCAAATCCATGTTAGGATCCAGAATCCAACACTCATATTGGATCTCAGACTTCAGATCCAATTCCTCTTTAGGATCCAGACTCCAATTTCACTTCGAATCTCGGACTTCAGACCCAATTCCTCTTTAGGATCCAAGACCTAATTCCACTTTTGGATCTCAGATTTCAGATCCAAATTTCCCTTTAGGATCCAGAATCCAAATTCCACTTTTGGATCTTAGATTACAGATCCAATTCCATTTTAAAATCCAGAATCCAATTTCACTTTTGGATCTCAGACTTCAGATCCAAATCCATTTTAAGGATCCAGAACTCAACTTCCACTTTGGATCTCAGACTTCAGATCCAAATCCATGTTAGGATTCGAAATCCAGTTCTACCTTGGATCTCTGACTTCAGATCCAAATACATGTTAGGATCCAGAACCCAATTCTACATTGGATCTTAGATCCCAGATATTTTAAGCTTCAAGTCCATTCCCCATTCTAGACTTCAAATCTAACTCCCTTTTCAGATCTCATCTAAAATTCCTAAATAAATTTCTATACCATTTGATTTTCTCAGATCCATCTTGATTTCAAATTTGAAATTCAAGTTCCATTTCAAATGCTCATTTCCTTCCTAAATCCATGATTAAATTCAAAGCCCATTTCTGACTTTGAAAAACTTCATTTCTTTTGATTTCAAAGCTTCAAAACATTCTTTCTTAAAATCAAGATTTATTTTTCCAACTCCGATTTACTTCAAAAGACTTGGAACTTCTCTGATCTATCTCAAGTTCTAAGTTAGATTCAACCATTTCTTCACTCCCTTATCAAGTTCATCTCAGAATACTTGAAAATCTTAAAAACATGTTTTTCAAAAGAGCATACATTTTTGCATTGCACAAGCATGATTCTTTGTGCATTTAGATTTAGAATAAATCCTTAGGTTATATTTAGGCAAAGCAAAAGGCATAGATTCGATCCTTGGTTCGATTACCCCTGGTAAAGGCGCCAGGAACGGTCGAACCTCGTACCGACGAGCGAATCCCGTCTCTCCATTTTTCCCTCAAATTTTCAAAACGGAGGCGAGTTATTTTCTAAATATTTTTCAAATAAAGGTCAAGTGAAAACCCGCAAAATAGTTCCTCTTCTCTCTCTTTCTTTTTTTCTTTTCTCTTCTCTCTTTCTTTTCTTTCTTTTATCCTTCTCCCTTCAAAAAGGAGGAGAATAGAGGTTAGAAAAGGAAAAGAGAAGGAAGAGAGAGAAACCATAAAGAGAGGAAAAATTTTGCGATGATCACAGATTTGGCGACCATGATGGGACTCGTCTTCGTCTGGTTGAATCTATGCCTTTGCTTTGCTTTTATATAATCTAAGTCTTTATTCTAACATATGTCAGCTACATTTCCATGCAAACCTTAGTAGCCTAGACTCTGTCCTAAGCTGACATTATTTTCATATAGGATCTAAGTATGGTTTGGTAGGACCATATTGAGGAGATTATATCCATGTTCACATTAGATTTAGGTTGAAATACAACTCTCCTCAATTCTAGGGATTGAATGCAAAACAATGTATGCAAGTGTATGCTTCTCTTTATTTTCTATCTCTTTAGGACTTGCATTAGAGCCATCTGATTTATTGCATGTTGCACATATTTTGAAAACCTCCTTACCTATATTGTCCCGGTCTTCACGTTGCTGGGCTGTCTCACTGAACCATAGTTCGGGAGAGAGCCTCACAACTGGACCACTTATTTGGGCTCGCGCCCCCCTACCACATACCTAAGGGCCATAGTCCGAGGTATATCGGTAGGTGCTCAAGGATGTTGGGAAGCCATTACTTTAGAACCGAAGAGATATCTTATATGCCACGTACTTCGAGCTTCGGCTTGAGTATATCGACATACCTTGATCGGAATCAGATGATATAAATCTTAGAGTTAGGATTAAGATCCTATTTGCCATTTCAAATATTGCATATAGAATCAGCTTTAGGGAGCGCTGTTTGTACATCCTTGTTTGTATATCTGTGATTGTATGATATTTTATATCTTCACTATATTCTTCAAAACCCTGGGTATATATTATTCAAAATTTTCTCCTTTTAAAACCCAGGAGTACTTTCCCTTTATTCTTCTGATTTCTTCAAGTTCTTTGATCCTGCCTGCAGTTTTTCAAATTTTTCTTTAAAATATCCTTTTTCAAAATTCTTTTATGATAAATTAAATTTTTGTCAGGATATGTCCCTTTCAAAATTACGTATTTGTTCATTCTTTCTCAGAAAAACAATGTGGTTGTCACAAATTTTTGGGTGACAACCCAATCCCTCGTAATGGGATATTTTCATTAGTAGACTTCGATTTCCTTCTTTATCGTATTTTCCTCCAAAATTTTTCTAAATATCCCATTCTTACCTTCAGAGAGGACATTGACATTTCATCATGGTTCGGCCGAGGACTGAAAAGGAAACAGTGCCCCAGCAAAGCGACAGTGAAGGAGAGGAAATGAACTCCATCAGGTCATCCAAGCAGCAGGGCCAAGAAGCAGAAAGCAATGTTGATTCAGCTACATACGAGTTGTTTCGGAAAGTGATGGCCAAAATGATGTCTGAACAGGCTGAAGAAAACCCTGAGAAAATATCTTCTAAAAGCAAAGCCAAGGGAAAAGTCAGCAAGAAGCAAGTTCAGTATGACAGCACTTCAGAGTCGGCAGAGGAGGACTCAGAGGAAGAGCAGCCGACATATTTTCACAATCCCTTGTATCGACCCAAGAAAGTCAATGAGGGGCACCAGTCAGCAAGCAAAGCCAAAGGCCACATCCCAGCAGAAAATCCGATGCAGGAAAAAATGAGAGAAATGACTCGTGCAATCAAAGACTTACAAGCCCAGGACAAAGGCAAAAAGAGCTACACCGGTGCAGATTTTTATGACGACCTAGAAGGAGATGACAACTGGGAAGATCTTCCTCGTAAATTCATAAAGTTTGATGGGACCGGCAACCCCAAGGCTCATCTGGCTACATTTTTCGCTGAGTGCAACCGATTCAGAAAGAACAATAGGGCTTTATTCCTATGCTTTCCACGCAGTCTGGAGGGAGTTGCAGCAAGATGGTATGCCGACCACATCAACCCGATTGAACTGCGAGAATTTGACAAAGTCATCAACTTGTTCATTGAAAGGTTTCTCTTCAATACTGAGGCTCCGCCTACCCTCAACCATCTTTTCAACCTAAAGAAAAATGACAATGAGAGGGCAAAAGATTTCATTCATAGATGGAGATCCACCTGCAACCGGATGAAGGATCCGATATCAGAGGGACATGCACTCTCAATAATCTTGAACAATTTCTCTCAACCTCTGAAGGGTCTGATCTCTACTTCTCCGTCTAAATCTTTCATCAAGTTAATAGAGCGAGTCGAATGGGTCGAAATGGGATTAGAAAATGGAACCTATCATGGCATCACCTTGGCAGGAGGCGGTCAGGATGTGAAAAAGAAAACCAACTTTACCTTTTCTACCAGTTCCTCCAACAACAATGGCAAAAACAAAAGAGGTGGCAGAAAGAACCACACTGGCGGGTCAGGCAGGGATGATTGTTTCAGTCAAAAGAGTGAGATCAGCAGGCAGAATGGCAGCTCTCCCACGAGCATCCAGTTAGAGTCTAAGCCCCAAGGGAAGCCGAAGCATGACGGTTGGGGATATGACCGCGAGTTTACCCCCTTAGAGCAAACACTTGAGGAAGTGCTTGAGTATATGACAACAAAAGAGATGGTTAAACTTCCCAAGGTAGCAGATCCACCTGTGACTATGGGAAGGTTCAAGGACCAGTTCTGCAAATTCCATCGGGCGATGGGGCACGACATCGAGCACTGCTTCGTTTTCAAAAACATCGTTCAAGACTGCATTGACAAAAAGCTGCTGGTAGAAGAGTAGCTACCCGTCCTGGCCTAGCTTCCCGAATCATGTCAATATTTTTCTGCTTTCTCTCTTCTTCAATCACCTAATAGGGACAACTCAGTCCCAGTCTTTTGTGACCTTTGGTCAACATGCTTGTAAATATTTCAGTCGTTGTTATTAATGTTTTCCTATCAATGAAAATGTCAAAATTTTCTTCATACCTGTTGATATCAAATACCTCTATCTTTTGCCACAATGGGGCATTTATTTTAGAAAAATTTGTATTTCTCATATTCTTTTAAAAAAAAAAAGGGGACAATCCTAAAAACATCATCATGAGAGAAATGATATTACCTAGGAGGGATTTTCAAAATCATAAAAATCTTGAGAACTTCTGCAGAAACTCCTTCATGATCACCGAAAATTCAATATTTTGATCAAATCTTTTTCAAAGTAAACTATTACATTGATTTTTCTTAAAATGGGTTTTTCAAAACCATTATCTTCAAAAATTAACCCTCATGATGATCTCTCATGATGATTCCTTTTAAAAAGGATCGGATCTCACACTGATCGTTCATCTTACAAATGAATTTTCTTCCCAAAATGATTTCTCATTTATCTTTTAAATAATAAACCTTTTTCCTTTCAAAGATCCCATATGCAGACAGGATAAGAAAAACTCCTTTTCCTCTTAAATCTTATAAAATTTCAGTTAAATTTAATATTTATATCAGTTTCATTCATTTTATTCATATTTTTATCAAGTTTATATCGATTTTATCAAGTTTTATCAAGTTTTATCAAGTTTAGCAATATTTCCTCAATTCTATTAAAAAAATTCTATTCTTTACCCTTTCAGGTTAAGGGATAAACCTGATGCCTCTTTCCCATGAGGTATTTCCTTCTATTCTTTCCCGCTCAGGTTAAGGGATAAACCTGACCCTCGTTGTCCGAGGTGTTCCCATTCAGGATAAGGGAAAATCCTGAAACCCCTTGTAGGAGCAACAACGCTACCTATGAGGATTCTTTTGTAAATACAAGTTTTGTTAATCTTTATTGATTTTCTAGATTTATATCAATTTGCCTTCGCTAAATTTTCTTAAATTCTATTCTGTTTCCCATTCAGGATAAGGGAAAATCCTGAAACCCCTCGTAGGAGCAATAATGCTACCCACGAGAATTCTTTTGTAAATACAAGTTTCGTCAACCTTCATTGATTTTCTAAATTTATATCAATTTCTCTTTATTAAAATTCCTTAAATTCTTTTTCCCATTCAGGATAAGGGAAAATCCTGAAACCCCTCATAGGAGCAATAATGCTACCTACGAGAATTCTTTTGTAAATACAAGTTTCGTCAACCTTCATTGATTTTCTAAATTTATATCAATTTCTCTTTATTAAAATTCCTTAAATTCTTTTTCCCATTCAGGATAAGGGAAAATCCTGAAACCCCTCATAGGAGCAATAATGCTACCTACGAGAATTCTTTTGTAAATACAAGTTTTGTCAACCTTTATTGATTTTCTAAATTTATATCAATTTCTCTTCACCTTCTTAAATTCTATTTCTTTTTCCCATTCAGGATAAGGGAAAATCCTGAAACCCCTCGTAGGAGCAATAACGCTACCTATGAGAATTCTTTTGTAAATACACGTTTTGCCAATCTTTATTGATTCTTTGTAGATTTATATCAATTTTCCTTTATTAAATTTTCTTAAATTTTATTCTTTTTTCCACTCAGGATAAGGGATGATCTTGAGACCTCTCGTAGGGGCAATGATGTTACCTATGAGAATTCTTTTTGCAAATACAAGTCTCATCAAATTGATTTTCTAAATTTCTTTTCTTAAATTCTATTCTTTCCCCTTTCAGGTTAAGGGATAAACCTGAACCTCGACATTCGAGGTATTCTTTCTCAGGATAAGGGATAATCCTGAGATCGCTCATAGGAGCAACAAATGCTGCTTGTGAGAATTCTTTTATAAAGCAAATAAATTCCCTCAAAATTTTCTCCATTGTTTATCAATATTTCATCAAATTTTATTTTCCTTCTGTCTGTTTAAATTTTATTCAGGACAAGGGGTTAATCCTGAAAATTGGACCCCATACAGCCGAATGTGCTGGTCCATCTAAATCCTAAATCCTAAATCATAAATCTTGTCATATCTCTTTTAAATTCAAGTCTCAAATATATCCTCGAAAATCTCTTTCCCTTTCAGGTTAAGGGATAAACCTGAATCATTGTCTATTATATCCTAAATTCTCATCAAATGTCTATCAATTTCATCAAATGTCTTTTATTATCAAGCCTTCGGGTTACAATTTCATCAAATGTATATCCTTTTCAAAGCCTTCGGGTTTCAATTTCATCAATGTATATCCTTTTCAAGCCTTCGGGTTACGATTTCATCAATGTATATCACTGTCAAGCCTTCGGGTTACAAATTCATCCACGTATATCCTTTTTCAAGCCTTCGGGTTGCAAATTCATCAAAGTATATCAAAGTTCAAGCCTTCGGGTCACAATCTCATCAAATATCTGTCATTTTCAAACCTTCGGGTCACAACTCTATCAATACCAATCATTTTACCAACAAATCCTGCTTTCGAGCTGGTCGATCAATCAAAATCCTGCTTTCGAGCTGGTCGGTCAAACAAATCCTGCTTTCGAGCTGGTCGGGCAAACAAATCCTGCTTTCGAGCTGGTCGGTCAAACAAATCCTGCTTTCGAGCTGGTACTTCCAAAAAATCCTGCTTTCGAGCTGGTCGGTCAAACAAATCCTGCTTTCAAGCTGGTCGGTCAATCAAATCCTGCTTTTGAGCTGGTACTTCCGATCAAATCTTGCTTTCAAGCTGGTCGGGCAAACAAATCCTGCTTTCGAGCTGGTCGGTCAAACAAATCCTGCTTTCGAGCTGGTACCTCCAAAAAAATCCTGCTTTCGAGCTGGTCGGGCAAACAAATCCTGCTTTCGAGCTGGTCGGTCAATCAAATCCTGCTTTCAAGCTGGTACTTCCAAAAAAATCCTGCTTTCAAGCTGGTCGGTCAAACAAATCCTGCTTTCAAGCTGGTCGGTCAATCAAATCCTGCTTTCGAGCTGGTACTTCAAAAAAAATCCTGCTTTCGAGCTGGTCGGTCAAACAAATCCTGCTTTCAAGCTGGTCGGTCAATCAAATCCTGCTCTCGAGCTGGTACTTCCAATCAAATCCTGCTTTCGAGCTGGTCGGACAAACAAATCCTGCTTTCGAGCTGGTCGGTCAAACAAATCCTGCTTTCGAGCTGGTCGGTCAAACAAATCCTGCTTTCGAGCTGGTACCTCCAAAAAATCTTGCTTTCGAGCTGGTCGGGCAAATAAATCCTGCTTTCGAGCTGGTCGGTCAATCAGAATCCTGCTTCCGAGCTGGTCGGTCAATCAAAATCCTGCTTTCGAGCTGGTCGGGCAAACAAATCCTGCTTTCGAGCTGGTACTTCCAAAAAATCCTGCTTTCGAGCTGGTCGGTCAAACAAATCCTGCTTTCGAGCAGGTCGGTCAATCAAAATCCTGCTTTCGAGCTGGTACTTCCAAAAATCCTGCTTTCGAGCTGGTCGGTCAACACAAAAACCTAAATATTCCTTTCCCAAGTTTCAACTTAATGTCGCATCAAAATCTATATTGAGTAAATATTTCACAAAGGATGCTTGAAAACCTTGCCAATTTGCTAAAACTATTTGTTGATTCTAATATTCTTATTGCACAAAAGAATCACCTCTGATTACTTCTAGTATTTCTTTCCAAAAGGGTGAAACCTGTTGCAAAAAAGAGGTAAAATTCAAATCTTTTTCCTGTTGATCAACCAAAAGGATGAAAGAAATATCCTCGGTATGATTAGCGAAATAAATATTCAATGACATTGAAAAGCCGGAAGCGAATTGATATTGATCATAGTTATGACGCATGTTTTAAAATGACTTTCTGGCAATTAGGCAGTGGACATATCCTGAGCGATAAAAGAACCCACTTAATCCATATCTTCTTATTTCTAAAGTTGCAATCAAATATCTGCAAAAGGGATCTCTCAATTGTCGTCAAGATGAAGGCGAATTAAGCGAGTAGACCCCCGGGGCCAAAGAAGATTTGAAACATCTCCAAGATGACGGAGTTTGTGACGGATCCTTCCAGGGAAAGTTCGGATCACCGTCGAGATGAAGGCGGATGTGATGGACCTACCGACAAACCCTAAATGATATTTGATTTCTGCTATCACCTAAAGACCTTTTGAGCCACCATCATATATAATCCCTGAGAAAAAGAAGGATCAGAGCATCTCCGAGATGAAGGAGTTTGTGACGTACCCTTCCCCGAAAAAAGAGAGAAAAGTCAGGACACATCCAAATGAAGGATGGTGTAAAAGCCCGAAAAAGCCCAATGACTCAAAAGGAGTGCAAAAAGATTATCATGAGAAAACACTCAGATATCAAACTGCCTAAATTGCCAGAAGTCATCCTTTCTTATGCAAAATATCTGTTATCAATATCTTTTCTTTGCTTGCTTTTATGAAATTGATAATATTTCTTCTCTTCTCATATCAAGGAAATTGATAGCTTCCTTAAAGAAAATCATCAGCGCTAAAATTTTGAATTTGACTCTTAAGACCGAGAAGTTAACCTCGTTGGAGGAAATACTTTAGGTAAAAGAGGGAATATCTTTGCACACATGTGCACATTTTCAAGCGTTGAAGACAACTATAAATTTATCTTATTGGCAAAATTTTCTAGATATTCTAAGAATGAAGTAAATATTCAATATCCATTTTGTTGCAACCTAGCGTTGTTTATATCTTCCAGAAGAGTTACCCCATTTATTTAAAGTATCTCTCCTGTCCCATCACGGTTTTGAGAAATTCCGTATGGTTGTTCCCACTCAGGCTAAGGGTCAAACCTGTACTCCCCGTGAGAGGTCATTAAATTCAAAAACTGATTTAGTCTCAGCAATGAGACGTCCAAGTTCATCCTTTTTTCAAAGCTTTAGAGAACCCCATTTCCTTCCTCCTTTCGCAAACCCCTTTCGGATTTGTTCGTCCAAACTCCGAAGGTCCCATCATGGTTTCTTCACTCGAGGATTCCGTATGGTCGTCCCCTTCAGGTTAAGGGTTAAGCCTGAACCTCGTACATCGAGGTATCTTCCTTTTTCAGGTTTGGGTTAAACCTAAGTCTCGTTTCGACGATGTATTTCTTCCTTCAGTCCCATCATGGTTCTTCCCATCAAGGAATTCATGCTTTATATATCCATCCAGGACAGGATCCTATTTTTAGCTCCATCTCACAAGGCCTTCTCTCATAAATGTTCCATCAAAGTCCTCCTTTCCCCATTCAGGTTATCTTGATATATCTTCGTCCCATCCAGGTTAAGGGCTAAGCCTGAGTCATTGCAAAAAAAAAAAAAAAATGATCTCGCCTCATTCATGAGACTTGATCGAAATCCTTTCATCATTTCGGGATCTTCACCCAAGGTCCCATCACGATTTCCTCATCTCTATCATTCAGTCATATCATTGTCGAGGATTTCGTCCCCCCAAGCCATTCAAGGATAAAATTTTAAAACCTGAAAAACCATGTCTTTTCTTCCACACCCAGTTCAGATCTGCTGACTGGGGCATTTTTTCAAAATTTGGAGTGTTATCTTTGCCACTAAGCTCGGCTTTCAACCGGCTTATTAGCAAAGAGGGGCATCTGTGAACACCCCAAATTTTTCAAAATCTTTAAATATTCCCTTTTTGCCCCTAAATTCAGTTTTTGAGCAAATGAGTCATTTTTAAATCTAAATTCCAGTTCATTTCTCAAGTTTTATTGAAATTAAATTCATTTTATATGTTTAAATTGATTTCGGATCTGAATCCATCATCCAGATCCAAATTTGAGTCTCATTGTCCAAATTTTTTTTTATAGAAAATATCAAAAATAGTTTTAAAATAGCTCGAACAGTCCATCCGACATCCGTTTGGATCTATCATGTTGTATTTCTCGATTCGAGTGTCAAAACTCGAACATTTTCTTAAAATCTGGGTCCAAACCCCCTTTTTTGAAGAAATTTCCCCAAAATGGTCTGAAATTTTCAGGAAAATACTTTTGTAAATATTCCTTTTAGAAAAATACAAAAAAAAATTTAGGGTTTTAGTCTTTGTTTTCTCAGATCTTCATTCTAAAAATACAAAAAAATAAAAATTCTCAGAAAAAAATCAAAAAAATTCAAAAATAAAGGAAGAAAATCGCAAAATGGTTTTTAGAAACCTGTTTTTGAGAAAACTTTTTAAAGAGGCCCTTCTATGGAAAAATGGTATTTTCATTTAAAAGTCGAGTTAGGGTTTTGAAAACCCTAACTCTCGCCTTCTCCCTTCCTTTTCCCCTCTCAGTCGCCTCTCTCTCTCCTCCCTGGCAAAACCCTCCATCTTCAACCCTCCATCGCACAACCCCTTTTTCTTCCTCCACCGATCTCTAACCAACCTTTTTCCCGATTCTTCGACCCTCCTCTTTAAAATCAGGAAAGGAAGAAACCCCAAACCACCGCTTCTTCACCCCAGCACCCCTCTCTTACGCACCTTCTCCTTCCTCCTTCTTCTTCTTCTTCTTCTTCTTCACCTTCCGGTCTTCTCTGATTCTCCTCAAGTAGCAGTAAAAGACCAATTACCTCAGCCATCGCAGGTAAGTACTTGTTCTTTTCCTTTTTTTTTTCGATCTCCTGTAAAGAATTCCTTCACCCTCTAATCCGCATTTTCCTTTGATTTTTCGTTTTCTCCCAATAAACGCATACCCGGTAGATACGATTTGCTTATGGCAATTTCGGTTTACATAATGCAACATCAATGGAATCATGATATTCCAACAAAATTTTGTTTTCTTTTCTTCTTTTTTTTTTTTCTTTCTTTCTTTTCTTTTCTCTTTCTTCTTTTTTTTGTCTTCTATACATAACAGAAATTTGTGAATCTTCAGCAACGCTGGTCAGATTCAGTAACATTGATTTCAATTATTCACCCTTCCTTTGCTGTTTGGATGCTTATCCTACATGGGGAAGATGTGCCATTAACAGATCGTGCAACAAACTGCTGAGAAAGATGCCATCTTTGCCTCCAGCCAAGCAAAACATGTTGTTCCCTGGCAAGAAATCGTGGGCGTTTTAACAAAAATTACGTGATAAAGCCATTCTGTATATCGAATATTAATGTGCTAGTCTACTTTGCATTGTTATCTTACTCCTTCTTGGTTACATATCATCATCCATTCTTTCTGCTTGATTCATTGTACCATATTAATTTTACATTTTATCTTTCAATTGTTTGGTGTCTTCTACATCATTGTATTTCGCCTGTTTACATTATAAGTATTCGAGGTCGGACCATGCCCAACATAAGCTGTTGGGTGGTGATTATTGTAAAGGTTCATGTGATTGAATCATATTTAATCTGATGTGTTTAGCATTAATCAACATTATCTTGTGAATTGAACCCCATTCAATGTGATTTACTTGATTCCCTTCTTACCCATATTCTGCATTCCCTTACTGCATGATATCCATCCTCGTAGCATTGGTTTTCATTTGCCTGGAATCTACGTCCATGTATATGCCCATGTGTTATAACTTCTAAAAAAAAAAAAAAATGCTTGCCAGTTGGTCTCGTTGAGCAACGACCATTTTTGCAGCAACCAATCTATCTGTTATGAACAAATCGATTCACTGTTGCCAGAAAATTGTTTATCAGGGGACTGTTAAGAAGGACTATACAGGTGATGTCATTTAGGCATATTGTCAGGTGATTGAATGGGCTGATTTTGCTGGAACCCATGTGCTCGTGATTCATTCTTGCTGCTATGAAATGATTTATCACCGCTGAAGGTGATCCATCGAATTACTGTAATGAGATGGATCAATCTGGGAATTCAAACTGTAGTGAGAGTCCACCTCGTTGGGGTGGATTGATTATATAAAATTGAAAGATCGGTTTGCTATACATGCACTCTCACTTATTATTGCTGAGTGTATAGACCATCTTCTAGTCACTGTATCTTAGTTTATTGAGCTCCCTATAAGATCATATTCCTTTAGATTTCAATATAAGATACCATGGGCCTTGGTTGCTTCAGGAATTTCAGGCACATTCAGGTTATATGTTGATGGACATCCACAGCCGATCGATTGCTTTGATTGATGCGTTTTCCATTGGCTGGTTCTGAGGTAATCCTCTGATATCTAGCAAGTTTTGTTGAGAAAATTAATCATATCTGGTGCAAATTTTTCACATCTGCGTGTGTACAAATATTCTGTTAATTAGTGCTATTGATCATCGGATCTGAGCTCCACCCGCCCCATTCATTGGGACTCCACAAGTATCGGCACAGTAGTCCAGCCCGATCCCATCACTTTTTTTTATTTTTAGATTCTCTGCATTTAAGTTCACTCTACATTTGTTACTGTAAATTTAGCTTTATCCTTTTCAGGTAATCCATTTTTTTATATAATTAGATATATTTCTCTCTGTATATCACTAACCTTCTGAAAAATTGTTTCATTGTTGTGTTGATTTCCCATATTATCATATCACCCTCACTGCGCTAACAAGATCCCTTCAAGTTATATAATATGATATAATGGTAGATCTCAATACCTCTGTTTGCTCTTTAACCCCAGACCCGAAAGATAGAAGCAGCGGATCAGTTTTATGGGAAGGACTTTTAGTGAATATCATCTTGTAAAGTTAAGAAAATTCTTAAGGTTGTTTTGCAGAAGATCCTTGTTATACTCTCCTGGAGGTTTTGGGGATAGGGACTTCTATCCCATCCTTGGATATTTATTATGGAATGTCTTCTCATTGAAACTGGTCCTTTCATCCACTAGTGACAGACCTGCACAAGACATTAATTTCAGAGATAGCTGTTAGGATGATTGGAAGTTCAGGTACAGTCGACAAAATTGTCCATAAGCATCTGTCTAAGGTATGAGCCAAATTGATGTTAATTTTGCTTGTGTAAATGTCCAAATAGATGGGTATCACTTCAGTTTTCAAAGATAGTTGGTATGTACCAGAAGTTTGTGTAAGTAAAAGTCTTTGCATCAATCATGATATGGTATGTCGCCACCTAGCAAAGTTCAACAAAGGGGCATCACAGTCGCACATTATAAATTGCAAACAATCTCCACTGCCACTGCTCACAGCACATTCATCCATCTATCATTCATAGCACCACCTTCTTGCACTTCCATCCCAATCCGTTGCTATCAACCTCAACATCTTATCACTGTTGCACATTCACTGTATTGTATCATAACAACACATTCCACTTTTTTTTTTTTCTATGCACACCACCTTCAGCATGCTCACAGCACAGCCATGGGTTGCTTCATTTCCACTTATATCAATCATTCACCCTGTGCAAAGCCCAACCACCAGTTAGGATCCTTCTACTGTTATGTCTGCTGCAGGTTTACTACCACTACACTTGCATCCTGCATTAGCACTGTCATTGCACCTCATCAGCACCCACCTCACAAACGCACATTTGCTGCAAAAGTAACTATTCATCACATATTATTCATCGGTCATCATTTTTTTTATTTGCAACCACGCCCAGCTCATATGTTTGCTACCAACAGTATAAAATTTCTGCAAACATGCGTCAGCTCAGCTACAGCATCAACTTCCTATCACCACTCAACCAATCCCACACAACAGCATCCATCTCTCCTTCTACACCGGAATATATCCTTCCAACTTCATTGTTATCTTTCCCATCCTTCATTGTTATAACCACAGATTTTTCTTTATTCCATTTTGTTGTCCAGCATAACCCTTGTACCACTTACCATACTCACTACCTCCTTCATCCTGCAGTGTACACATGCATACACTTGTCATCTTTCTCATGTTGCACCCCTGCACCTACCATTGCTACCCACTCACCTATGCACTTACTCGTTGCTGCTGTCATTTTCTGCAAAAAGCCACTATTCACATCATTACACTCAGCTGATGCAACCTTCCAGCTTCATCCACAACCCACCATTCCCACCATTAGTACTTACCTTCTCCATTACATTGACCATCACCTGTTATCACCTCTATATTTCCCTTCACTCAGCCCCATTACAACACCTCCAGCACCTATGTAACTACATAATATTTAACTCATATCATGCATCCCAAACAATTTAGGACATCTTGTATGGATTTCAATGTCTATTTTAGTTACCTTAAGACATTATGCCAGTTCTCATATGTAAAATAACTTGAATGTGTCATTCCAATATAGATTGCATCATTTATCTTGCATTTTCTACAATATGAGATATATACTCAATTGCTTTAGGAGTAACCTCTTAGATTCAATATGTTGTCATATAAATTGTTCTTTATATACTTTTGGACTAATTAAGTGTTTTTGCAGGGAATATATAGAAATTGGTATTTCCTTGTGAACTTAAATTAATTTCAAGTTTGTAATAGCTAGATATCAATGAGAAGTTTACATTCCTGTCTTAGACAGAATGAATGAGCATTGTAAATGTCATCAATTACTTGCTTTTCATGCATTTTTTTCCTTCATTTCTCAAAATCTCACATTGGTGAAACACGAATGGCACGTGCACCATTTCGTAAGAGGTAAATCAATCCTAAGTTGATGATCCACATCAATGGCCATAGTCAGGGTGTGGACAAAACCTAGGATTTTTATCTTTTACGAAATAACACTGGATCCACACTTAATCCATTTTCAAAATTCATCATATTTCCTTAAATATTTTCTTCTTTTATTAGAATTTAACTTAAAATTAATTCAAAATATATACCAATGGCCATAGTCAGGGTATATTGAGAGTTAATTTCATTTTGAATTCTATAAAAGCACCAAATGTGTTTTATTCTTTGCCTGAATTTAAATATAGATTATTATATAATACATTCAATGACCATAGTCAAGGATGTATTATATCTTCAATCTTATTTTAATTCACCCAAAAAATGAAATAGCTTTTCCAAATCCAATTTCAAAATTCTTTTAATTCATTCATCATTTAGGATAGAATTGCATCATATTTTGAAAATTTCCTTTTCAAAATTCCAAATGATTCTTCTTCTTCCTTTCTCAGATCAGATCCTATTCATAAATTCAAATTCAATTCTATATTTCTCAAAAGGATTCAAGAAATCAATTTCAAGGTCCCATTTGACTTTGAAACTTCAGAATCATCTTGTATTTCAAATTCCAAATTCTAAATCCAATTTAACTTTGGGATTCATCTGTATATTCAAAATTCAATTTCTAAAATTCCTTTTCCCAAATTCAAATCAGACTTAGAAATTCTTGATTCATCTTCTGAGTTTAAACTCCAAATCCGTTTTAAGATCCAAAGATTCAACACTCATATTGGATCTCAGACCATAGATCCAAATCCATGTTAGGATCCAGAATCCAACACTCATATTGGATCTCAGACTTCAGATCCAATTCCTCTTTAGGATCCAGACTCCAATTTCACTTCGAATCTCGGACTTCAGACCCAATTCCTCTTTAGGATCCAAGACCTAATTCCACTTTTGGATCTCAGATTTCAGATCCAAATTTCCCTTTAGGATCCAGAATCCAAATTCCACTTTTGGATCTTAGATTACAGATCCAATTCCATTTTAAAATCCAGAATCCAATTTCACTTTTGGATCTCAGACTTCAGATCCAAATCCATTTTAAGGATCCAGAACTCAACTTCCACTTTGGATCTCAGACTTCAGATCCAAATCCATGTTAGGATCCGGAATCCAGTTCTACCTTGGATCTCTGACTTCAGATCCAAATACATGTTAGGATCCAGAACCCAATTCTACATTGGATCTCAGATCCCAGATATTTTAAGCTTCAAGTCCATTCCCCATTCTAGACTTCAAATCCAACTCCCTTTTCTGATCTCATCTAAAATTCCTAAATAAATTTCTATACCATTTGATTTTCTCAGATCCATCTTGATTTCAAATTTGAAATTCAAGTTCCATTTCAAATGTTCATTTCCTTCCTAAATCCATGATTAAATTCAAAGCCCATTTCTGACTTTGAAAAACTTCATTTCCTTTCATTTCAAAGCTTCAAAACATTCTTTCTTAAAATCAAGATTTATTTTTCCAACTCCGATTTACTTCAAAAGACTTAGAACTTCTCTGATCTATCTCAAGTTCTAAGTTAGATTCAACCATTTCTTCACTCCCTTATCAAGTTCATCTCAGAATACTTGAAAATCTTAAAAACATGTTTTTCAAAAGAGCATACATTTTTGCATTGCACAAGCATGATTCTTTGTGCATTTAGATTTAGAATAAATCCTTAGGTTATATTTAGGCAAAGCAAAAGGCATAGATTTGATCCTTGGTTCGATTACCCCTGGTAAAGGCGCCAGGAACGGTCGAACCTCGTACCGACGAGCGAATCCCGTCTCTCCATTTTTCCCGCAAATTTTCAAAACGGAGGCGAGTTATTTTCTAAATATTTTTCAAATAAAGGTCAAGTGAAAACCCGCAAAATAGTTCCTCTTCTCTCTCTTTCTTTTTTTCTTTTCTCTTATTTCTTTCTTTTCTTTCTTTTATCCTTCTCCCTTCAAAAAGGAGGAGAATAGAGGTTAGAAAAGGAAAAGAGAAGGAAGAGAGAGAAACCATAAAGAGAGGAAAATTTTTGCGATGATCACACCTAGTAGAGCGCCCCATCATATTCCGTGTGATCATTCTATACACAACTTTCTTTCACTATTCACATCTTAAAGTCAGTGCATTATACAATCATCAATATATATCCACTAACTACTTTTTAACATATGTTCACATGTCTGAACTGTTAAGGATGACAACCCATTACAGATTAGTTTATGACACTTACAATGCCCCTCTCAAAGCATAAGTGTGACATTCTCCAAGGTAATACCTACCCGGAAACTCTGAAACTCTACTCTCAATTTTCACGCAACACATCAATCTCATACATGCAATCATGTCATGCCATATTTATTTCATATCTCAGAAAATATGCATGATTATGTTTAAGCATCACACTTGAATTTTATAGATTCCTAAGCATGTAAAACAATGTCTATTCACAATAAACAAAACTAGCATACTTGAAGCATTTGAAATCATATTGAAGACTGCCTAAACTAGCTAGCATGTATTTTAAATAACTAAAGAGGAATTTGAAAATGTTCACTTACCTGGAATGCTTAATTCTTCTTCCTAAAATATATCCGTAGCCTTACACAAGTTTTGAACTAAAATCAATGAATACCTTGTATTATTATTTACAGTCTCATCTTAAAATAACCAAAATACCCTTAGACTAAAATATCCAAACTCTGACTTCAATCTTTAAGAGTTTGTCCTCACATCCCCTACTAATGGATTCTACTCAAGCAATAGAATCAAAGGATTCAAGAATCACATGAATTTGACTTCAGGGCACCAAGTTATGCCATGTTTGTTATGTAGTCATACCAAGGGCAAAATAGTCTTTTTGCTCTTTCACTCATTCATAGCGACCTCCATGTCATATTTACCTTATGTTACTTTAAGATTCACATCCATACTAAAAATAGATCACTTAGATCCTTGACTCAACTTTGATTTGGATCCTGGATCTGGTATTCCTGATTCAAACCCGCTTGCAATGGTTTGTCTCGATCCTGATCGAGTTGGTCTAATCGATCCCATTCATAAGAAGAGATCCGACTTGTTGTACTCAAATTGATTCCTCCTTAACAAAACTTGACTCAACTCGATCTGGTATGATTAACTCGGTCTGTCCGCTGGATCCCAACTTGATTCTATTAAACTGCATAGACCTAGCTCGGTCTGTCCCGATCGAACCGGTCTGTCGACAAAAAACAGATCTGGCTCGGTCGTCCAGACCAAATCAGTTTATTCACACTATGCAGACCTAACTCGGTTAAGTCCAGACTGAGTCAGTCTGCCAATCAATGATTATTTGACTCGGTCTGTTAAAGTCTTAACCCAAACCTGATTTGGTTTGTTTAGATGGAACCGATATATCCGAACCATGACCTGACTCGGTCTAATCATACCGAGTCACTCTCACCAAAATGCACAAATCTGGCTTGCTTGTCAAGACCTGGCTTGGTCTGGTCCATGCCCAAACCGAGCAGTGTGGCCAGCTCGGTCTGCAGAAAATGCAGACCGAGTCTGCCCTGCAACAGTTTCAGCAACACCATTGTTGTTGAATTGCTGCAGTTTCTACGGGTGAGGCGGTGCTGTTGTCGATCGTCGATCGTTGGCGGCTGTCGACCCCCTTCTTTTTCTTCTTTCTTCCACTGTGTTTTTTTTCCTTTATGTCTGCACACGATAAGGGCAGTGGCCAGACCTTTTGCCTCCTCGCGGGAGGCAGTCCGTCCCTCCCCATTTTTTGCCACTGACGGGTGGCAATAGCAGAGGGAAAATCCCTCTGCCACCTCCTCATCTCACAAGAGACAGGGATAGGGTTCTCCCTATCTCTGCATCTCTGTGATTCGGTGAGGTTGCCAGTGACCTCTGCTCTGAACAAAAAAATGAGAGAGAGAGAGAGAAACAGATCTGGTGGTCGGCGACTGCAACACCTCCTTCTCCCGTTTCTCCCTTCTTGCTCCCTCTCTGTTGCTCTGGTGTTTGAGTAAGAAAAGGGGAGGAGCCCCTCCGTGGCTTTTATAGCCATGGGGTTCGGTTACCCCCTCTCTCGTATTAATTGGGGAAACCCCCTCTTCCACTCCCACGATCTGATTCATGGGAGAGGAAGGGGCGGCGGTTCCCCCTCCTCCCGTAAGCCCCCCACTACGGGGGGTGCGTTACACTCCTCCTCCTCTCTCTCTCTCTGTCATTCTCATTTTTTAAAGATCCAAGCCTCCCCATTTTTGATAATTCTCGATTTTACAAGGTATGCAATTAGTTTATTAGTGAATCACAAGGTATAACCACTCTCATTGCAAACAATTATGGAGTACAATGGTGTTCATCCGAAAAAGTACCATGGTCTCTATGTGCTTGATTGAGTTATCAAAAGAAAAAATTAGGCAGGGTTAGTGTAACATCGTCCCCATCATGGGGCAGTTACGGGAGAAGGGGGAACCACCGCCCCTTCCTCACTCACGAACTTGATCGTGGGAGAGGAAAGGGGGAGGGGAACGGTTCCCCCCATTAAATTGAAATGGGTGATTATGGGAGAAAGTAACTGACTCCCCGTGGCTATAAAAGTCATGGGAGGGCTCCCCTTTCCCCATTAGAATCCAAGCTCAGAGAGAGGGAGAGACGTTGGGTGAACATTACAAAAGGAGAAGGAGGCACGACTCCACCAACAGGTAAGTTCCTCCCTCTTTTCGTTCGTTTCCATTTAACGCAGAGGTCACCAAAAGTTGGAGGTTGCCAATGAGCTGCAGGGGTTGAGGGACATGAAGAACCCTGTCTCTATAGTTTAGTAAAAAGAAGGGGTAGCAAAGGGTTTTTTCCCCTGCTATCACCAACAAAATGGAAAGGTGCAAGGGAGTCGACAACCGTAGGCGATCGACGATCGCCAATGGTGCCATTCCGCTTGCAGAGGACTGCAGAAGTTTGGCAATAGTGCGACTGCCAGAACTGTTGCCCCTTTTCAATGGACCTAACGATAGTCCGGCAACTGGCGTTGCTGGAATTATCATGGGTTTGGTCTAAGACAGACTCGGTCTGCAATTCTGCGGAACGAGTCAGCCAGCAGACCAAATCGGTCTCCGCTCTAGGCAAACCAAACTGAGCCTGGTTAGCCAAACCAAGTAGGCTCAGTCTGGGCGTGTCCACACCAAGCCAAATGAAAAAAAAAATTATAATATGTTTGACAGACCAACTCGGTCTGCACAGACCGAGTTGGGTCTATGTTTTCCAACAGACCGACTCGGTCTGGACAGACTGGGTTAAGATCTATGTGTTGTGACAGACAGTCTCAGTCTGTTCAGACCGAGTTGAGTCTGAATTAGTTAGCAGACCGAGTCGAGTTTGTATTTGTGGATCGATTCGGTCTAGACCAAATTGGATGCAGGTTTGGATCCCAGTTTGGACCCAAAACTCAAGTCGGATCCGATTACACGACCAGATTCAGATCTAGTCAAACCATTTTGAGCAGATTTGGATCAAGAATACCGAATCCAGGATCCAAATCGAAGTTGAGTCAAGGATCTAAGTGATCCATTTTTAGTATGAATGTGGATCTTAAAGTAACATATGGTAAAGATGACATAGAGGTCGCTATGAATGAGTGTAAGAGCAAAAAGACCATTTTGCTCTTAGTATGACTACATAATAGATAAGGTGGTGCCCTAAAGTCAAATTCATGTGATTCTTAAATCCTTGGATTCTGCTGCTTGAGTAGAATCCATTAGTAGGGGATGTGAGGACAAACTCTTAAAGAATGAAGTCAGAGTTTGAATATTTTAGTCTAAGGGTATTTTGGTTATTTTAAGATGAGACTGTAAATAATAATACAAGGTATTCATTGATTTCAGTTCAAAACTTGCGTAAGGATAGAGATATATTTTAGGAAGAGGAATTAAGCATTCCAGGTAAGTGAACATTTGCAAATTCCTCTTTAGTTAATTAAAACACATGCTAGCTAGTTTAGGCATTCTTCAATATGATTTTAAATGCTTCAAGTATGCTAGTTTTGTTTATTGTGAGTAAATATTATTTTTCATGCTTAGGAATCTATAAAATTCAAGATCATGCATATTTTTTGAGTTATGAAATAAATATGGCATGACATAATTGCATGTATGAGATTGATGTATTACGTGAAAATTGAGAGTAGAGTTCTAGAGTCTCAGGGTAGGTATTACCATGGAGAATGTCACACTTATGCCTTTGTAGGAGCATTGTAAGTGTCGTGAACTAATATGTAATGGGTTGTCATCCTTAACAGTTCAGACATGTGAACATGTGTTAAAAAGTAGTTAGTGGATATACATCGATGATTATATAACACACTGACTTTAAGATGTGAATAGTGAGAGAAAGTTGTGTATAGGATGACCACACAGAATATGATGGGGAGCTCTATTAGGAGGCATGGTCTGGGGCAATGTTGAGGTGTGTACCTCTTGAGCAACTTGGGAATACCTTAGATGTTCCTAGGTGACCCTTAGGGGTTAAAACGTTGTCCACTAGACACATGTATGATGTAGCATGAACGACAAAACCTTGGCGGCATGTATAGCTTCTTGAGACACCTTGGGGGCAGGTATAACCACCCTGGCTCTTCGGCTAGCTACCGATTGAGCTCTTTCGCTCCTGACGAGCTGCTGCAGTACCTATGTCTGTAGTCTGGGCCGGTTTGGACTATGTTGTTGTGAATAGTTCATATGTCTGGCCAACATCGTAGACTCTGAGTTGTCTATATGGGTTGCTATGCCCGAGGAGGCTATGTCTGAAATAGCTGATTAGAGTAGAAGATGTGTTTGAGAATGCTAATAGAGATACAATAAAAAGGAGGTAAAACTCATAAATAACATGTGTGCATAAGTAGCAAACTAAACTAAGATTAGGAGCTTAGAGCTCAATATAGTTGTAACGGTCGTGTCTATTTGTAAATGAAATCTTACTGGGTTGTAGACTCACCCCCTTCTTTTGGTTACAACTGTAGGTTCAGTGAGTGCTGTCACTCATAGGACCTGGTTTTGGACTGCTACATCAGAAGTATGGTTCACCTTTACTTTTTATTCTGCTTTTGTCTTTGGATGGTTATGATATTCTAACTGGATGTATGGACTTTCAATTATTAAATGATTTTTTTTGCATGGTTTTGAGTCGTTTCTGAGATTATTGAGTAATTTTCCTCTGAGAACTAACGTCCACAAACCCGAGCTCAAGAGGCATCAGATTGGGTCGTTACAGTTAGATTGACATATAAACAAACTGGAGGATTGCGCACATGCTAAATCCATCCAAAACAAGCTTTACTAAGGGCGTGTTTGAAAAACTTAGGCATGTTGTTCAATGTCAGATCTAGAATGGGGCGGACCTCATATCTGAAGTTCACTCAAGCAGGGGATCTCAGATCCATGTTTCACCTTGAAAACCATGGTTTCCTGGCCCAACGTGGGGATGGAGCCAGAGATGCATGATTTGAGAATGGAGGTTCTCAGACTATGGCTATCAAAGTATACCCTGATTCTGATAACCAGGATACTCAAACACATCCGAAATTTCTTTATAAAACTACATCCAGAATTTCCTTTCTTTAATATATATTTTAATCATACCTGAGTGCATCCAAAAAGCTTTAGCTCCATAAGTGATAGGCAACAACCTGCAATCAATCCAAGTGCTTCATTTGTTAATTTGCGGTGCCATGATAAATCCAAGTGCTTCACTGTTAGATCTTGAAGTCATATTCCTTGTCTCTTTTTCATGTACTACATGACATGTGCTCAAGAATTTTCAATTATGTTGATCCATAATATGCAACACATGCTTTTGTGGATAGAGCAACGTTTCTTCCTCTTTCTGTAGATGATGTTTAGTATTCATATTATTATGTTGTTATTTTTGGTATTATTAAATCTGCGATAGCCTTGCAATTCATTAGTTTTCCTTGCTGTAAAACACTGTTCAAAACTTAAATGTTATTCGTTGTAGGCAGAGAACACAATCCCTTCTCTAGTGTAGCAGTTTAACCAGTGAACTAGTTGATATGTGCTAACCCAATCAGTGTATGCTTCTTTCAGTAAACTATTGATTTGGTTACTGTATATGCATTAGTTGCATGACTGTTCAATTGAATTAACTGTATAGGAACTTTGGAATCAAGAAACTTCCGATAGGAACATGTGTCCAGTTTTATTCTCTCGAGCTTATAGCCTGCTCCATTTAACACTTTTATATAGATGTTTTTTGTTTCTTTTCATGTTTCAGTTATGAATGTCATAGAATAGTTGTTACTAAACTATACTGGTGTAGGATGTGTCTGTGCATACATGCACATATATGTGGCTGTTTTTTTTGTAGTGTCTGAGGAGCTATCTTGTATTTCACCTGTGAAGTACATGCACACACATTAAATATGGCACGTGGACTGGGTTTATTTCCTTTTTTCTCAGGATTTGAACAAAAGAGAACATCAATGAAGATGGGGATGAATGTGTTTTTACATTGGAGTGATGATTAGAGTTTACAAATGAAGAATGGGGATTTTAGTTTCTTTTTTATTTGTTTGTTTGTACATGTACATTGGCAGCTATTCCCATGTATGAAAATTTAATTATATCTGGTTAGCATTTAGTGGGTGCTATCTAATTGTTTTTTTGGCCATGTCTTCTAGAAGAAAGGGTCCCATCAACACTACACAAACCACAACAATTAGAATTATTGGCAAGTCCTCTGTCCAACACAACTACATCAATTATTTGGGTTCTTACTGAAAGGGCACAGGTGCATGGCTGCATGATCAAGAAATAGAATGTGAGCAGCTCACCAACCTTGGGGTTTTGACTTTGAACCTAACTTGGAACCAAACTAAGGAATTCATGAAATTTCTTAAGCGGGAGTTCACCTCCAACTGAATGTTGAATGCTTCTACACTGACAGTTGCATTCTTTGAAGGAATTTCATACTGTTGGGATTTCAAGTTCCTTTTTCATTTAAACTAATGGAACTCCCTAACTAAGAAAGGAAAACTCTATTCCTAATCTGCAAGTTTGATGTTCCCCTATTTTGTCAGGATTTTTAGATTGATCCCTATTTTCCTTGCATTTAAAGTGGCCATTTAGCTCTACAATAAACTGGGCTTCTATAGAATTCATTTTCTTTGCTTCCATCCATTTATAACTCATGAGTTTATTGATGTAGTGTGTGATGGACGTCAGTTATGTTTGTAATGGTTTTAATCTATCAGCTGCACTCCACTCCTACTAGGAAGGTTGCTGCTTTTTGGCCTTGTGGCAAGGGACGTGCACCCCAGATATTGAATTATCGACAACTGAAATTGAATTATCGACAGCCTTCAACTTGAACATGACCCAACTAGCGAGGTGTGCAGAGCCTTTTTAGGCACCAAATATAAAAATTTAGAAGTGCTCTATTTTTTATATTTACACAAAGAAACCACCCCTGATCCAATTTTGATTTTGAGATAATCACTAAATCTCTAACACGACAACCACATTAAACTGCACCCTAACTTCACACTTTCTATCATTTCTTCTAACTTTATCATCACATGCCGCAGATCAGAATGTCCAACAAAAGATAAGGGTCAACCCCATCTTCACTTACCTATAACAAATAAAAACATTTAAATTAAAACTTTTTTTCATACACAAAGAGTTCCACCATAAAATCCTTAAAACCAAGACAACTAAAAAAAAATGACAGTGTTTTTTATCAAGGTTAGTATCCTATGCTCATGCACACAAACAGATATAAGAAAGAGATTTTAGCTAAATGTCATAGATATTTGAAGGATATCTAGAAAAGAAAGCAAAGTGTCAGGGTTGGACCCGACCTGACCTGACCCAAACCATCAGGTACCTGTGTAAAATAAAGCTATACATGTCACCAACTATAAAATAAGGACATAGAATCTACTACCACAAAAAATAACAACATTCCTCTACCAACAAATTGTGAGGGTTTGATTCCAAAGCAGTTGGCTACTTCTGAATTAACTTTTTCCAATTCATATGTTAGAAGAATGAATCTGGAGAAAGCATTTATTTGCTGGTTGTATACATATTGCAAGTTGGGAGGCTGGCAAGTGTTGCCCCCCTCATTTCCCTTTCCTGTCCTCTTTTCCCTTTGTCCATATTAGTTGCTGGAATTTTGTTCCCTTCCGGCCAATTCAGTGCGTAAAGATGAGATTTAAACTTGTTTTGTATTTAATGCAATTACATGTAAAAGGAATACATTTCTATTGTAATCATAATAGTCTCTACATGAATGATATTTGGATCAAGTAATACTAAAGTTCTAAGATTTGCTAGTGCAAACCAGGGCCTGTAATCTATCTAACCTGCCTCGTTCATTGTTCGGCATCAAAGTTGTATTAGAGTTTGTAACTGGTCTGTTCCCTCATATTCGGTTCAAGTTGGCTAAGGCTAATTAAAGCAAAATCTAGGACTAACAGATGTTGGACAAAAGTCATAATGATACTACACCCCAAAGCCCAAACCAACCTACATCTGTCTACTCACCTCAAATCTGAGTTTGTTTCAGTTACTTGTCAATAATTGTTTCATCTTTAGTCATCACCATAAGGCACCAATTCAAGAAACAAATCATAACAAGCAAATCCAACATCCAGAATTTATATATATATATATATATATATATATATATATATATATATATATATATATATATATAGTTCAAAAGATGAACTGATGCATGTGCGAATGCCCCACATCATAAGTTCCTTCGTCGCACGGCCAACTGTTTCCCATGTAATGTCTGGACACCAACTTCTACCAACATCCACAATGTTAATGCCCAAAATTCCAAGTTTCATAAATAGTTTGTATTACCAAGAGGTCCAACTCCAGACTGAGGGAGCTCAAAAGCATCCAACATTGCTGACCCTATGTGGAAAACAATTCATGGTTTATGAGAATTGAATGTTCATCGTCCTTAATGAAACAAGGCAACCAATCCCCTCATGGTAAAAGAGGGACCCATATCGTAGGAACTCATCCCCAACAATCACCTCTACTTTTAAAGAGAATTAGGATTGTTCTGCGCCGATCTTTCAAAATGGGGCATGTGCAGTGTGGAGCTTTACTGAGTTAAAAATGCATCAAATATAGGAACACGTTGTATGTGTTCACTTGATCAGTGACATGCGGTGGTAGCATGGCATGTGATAGGCATCAGTATCGTTGTTAGTGTATCGCTGTGTGGTGACACAGATGAGAAGCATTGTTTGGTTAAGCAATACCAACGAATCAGAGGATGTTGCATTTGGAGATTTGGTTAAGGACCTCTCGGCTTGCAAGATTGTTCTACGCATAGCGGTTGGATGCACGGGGGTGCGTGTGGGTTAAGGCTAATTCCCCCAGGGATCACATTAGGTGATTTCAACCGCGTATGGTGACTCAGAGCTAGGTTAGTGAATGCCTAGGCACCGACGAATGAGTCTGGGTGGTGCTTTTCGCTATAGTGTTCAATCATCAACTGGTTTTCGGACTAGGGGCCACAAGGTATTGTTCCTTCAGTGTCGAGGTTTTGGTATGTTGTACGCATGGAGCTGCAATACGCTTTATGACACGCAAGGCTAAGGCAAAGTTTGTGCCTCTTTCGGAAGTGATAGCAGGTATGAGACAACTATGCACTAAGCGGCATTGACTACATGAAATGCGCATTTGAAAATGCGCTTGATCAACTTTCGCTAGGTAGCTGAACATGGGGTGGTGCGCATGACCAATGAAAATGATTTAGCATATGGAAAGGTGTTGGTATGCGACCTTTAGCCGTTAAGCTGACCAGCTTGGCGCATCACGGATTTGTGAAGCATTCTATGCACGTGACAGAACGATAGAAAGGCTTATGGCGATAAGGAAGGACCGTCACGCCACACTGGCTTATTGAAAAAAGTAAGCCCGTGACAAATTGGTATCAGAGCAGAAAGATTCACAGAGACCTTGTTCTTCATTTTGTATGACATTGTAGAGGACAAAGATGGTTTATCTTGGTTACGTAATTTTGCGTAGCTGAAGTGTGGTTGACCGAGCATAGAAGTAAGATGTTGGCAGGATAGTATGGGACATCTTGTCGATGATAAGCATAAGTGTAAGGTTGTGGTTTAGTTGGCTAAGAAAACATAGATAAGCTAAAGAATCCTACCAGTTGTGCATTAGGCTCACAGATGGAGCATGATGTTTGCCTTGTGCATGCAGGGAATGCACGTTGGATTCAACTGGATGGATTTACACCTTTGATTGTGAGAGACTCAATCAAACTTTTAAATTCTCTCTCAGGATTGTGGGTTAGCAGAGTGCCCACGTTGAGCAGAAGGCTCATTATTTTAGTCTCTTGAGTTGGCAGATCCTCAATGAATTGTGTATGCAGAAAAAGTTGTTGTTCGTAGTTCGTTGGTTCTTGCGAGAATGTTTTGCTGAATCTGAGAGAGAGTTACAACATGCTGGCTTCGGGAGAGGAGTTCTAACATTGAGCCAAAGGTGCCCATGTGAGGACGAGTGCCCAGGAAGACACTTTCAAGAACCACTTTGGGGTGATACGCAAGAAGGCGTCCCTCACTTGAGGACTAGTTTGGACCATTGAAAAATCGCAAGTTGGTGCTTAAGGGAGTTGATATCCCTACGACACGCATTTGTGGTCGTCTTTCTCTGTGAGAACCATGAAGGGCTTAGATTTGCCCTTGTTGGGGTTGGAAGACACCCCACCCATGAGCATGAAGACGGCAAGTTTGTCGTGTGGGCAAAGATGACCCGTTTGTGTTTGAGACTGCACTGGGGTCTGGTGATCAGATAATGCACGATGTTGATAAAGCAAAAGACCGTTGTCTAAGTGATCAGAGATGCGTTAAAGGTATACGACTTGACGTGTTAAAGGTTGCAACGATGGTAAATGTAATCCAGAACAAGTTGAGTAGGGTGAAGAAAAAGAGTAAACCAAAGATAAGTACAAAGGGAAATTGACATATCAGTGAAGTATGTGTTCTTACCTGCACCAGCATTATCGAGGACAACAATCATTTTGGGTGGAGGAGAATGTCTCGGGCCGATCTGTCGAAATGAAGCATATACAGTGCAGAGCTCTACTGAGTGGAAAATGTATCGAGTGTGCGAACGCGCAATATGCGTTCGCTTGATCGGTGATGTGCGGTAATAGCATGACATGCGATAGGCATCAATATTGTTGTTAGTGCATCGTTGTGTGGCGGCACAGACGCAAAACATTGTTCGGTTAAGCAGTGCCAGCGGATCAGAGGATGTTGCCTTTGGAGATTTGGTTAAGGACTCCTCGACTTGCAAGGTTGTCCCACGCGTAGTGGTTGGACGCACGTGTGTGTGTGGGGGGGTTAGGGCTAATTCTCCCAGGGATCACATTAGGTGATTCCAACGGAGTATGGTGACTCGGAGATATGCAAGTGAATTCCTATGCGCTGACGAATGAGTCTGGGTGTTGTTCTTCGCTATGATATTCAATTATCAACTGATTTTTGGACTGGTGACCGTAAGGTCTTGTTCCTTCAGTGGTGAGGTTTTAATATGTCGTGCACATAGAACTGCAATATGCTTCATGGCACACAAGGCTAAGGCAAAGTTTGTGCCTCTTTCGAAAGTGATAGCTTGTATGAGACGACTATGTACTAAGTAGCATGGACTACATGAAATGCGCATTTGAAAATGAGCTTAATCAGGTTTTGCTAGGCAACTACACTTGGGGTGGTGCATAGGGCCAATAAAAATGATTTAACACATGAAAAGGTGTTGGTACGCAGCCTTTGGCCGTTAGGCAGGCCTGCTTGGGCAGCTTGGCACATCGCGAGTTTGCGAAGCATTCTATATCCGTGATAAAAATGCTTGCGGCGGTAAGGAAGGACCATCGCGCTACACTGGCTTATTGAAAAAAGTAAGCTCATGACAAGGAGCCTCGATTAAAGAATCCTAATTTTTTTTCTTTTAGAAAAAAGTCTAAGTTAAAAAGAAAAAAAAAAGAAGATTAATATGCAGAAGGTGGAGTTTGAGGGTGATAAATAATCTAACTTTATCATCATATTCTGGGGTGTTTTTCTTTCTTCCAAACCCTAATGGCGAAGGGGAAAGACGGAGAGCGAACCAGAAAAGGCCCCTCGTCTTTTGGGGTTTGTCAAAATTTTTATTCTTTTTTTTTTAACTTTTGAAAACTGTTAACGGAGATACGCCGTTAACTAATAAAAGTGCATGACACGCGGCAACCATCGGACAGTGAAACCCACGGTCAGGATGGTCGAATGATGTCCCTACACAATAGGATTTTGCTCTAAAATCCGTGTGACATCGTTCTGGCGAGGGTGCAGTAGGTACTTGAGAAGCTGCTGGCGGGGCAATTTGGGCAACTGCTAAGTGCTGATTGTTTAGCGGAGCTTTGAATTTGAGGGCATCCATGTGGCACGAGGCAAGTGGACCCGCCACCAGCTACGGCCTCCCTTACGTCCTGATAACCTTCTGCCGCCCCACCGTGCAGAGGCTGCCACCTCATTCCTCATCTCTTGCTCTGGGGTGTCGTTAGGGGTGGCAATCGGGTCGGGTTGGCGGGTCAGCATACCTCAACCCGAACCCGACCCGTTTATTAAACGGGTCGGCTGTGGCAAACACGAACCCGACCCGTTTAATAAACGGGTAACCCGACACGACCCGCCAACCCATTTAATAAATGGGTTGGGTCGGGTAAACGGGTTTTCAGGTTCACGGGTCAGGTTGGCGGATCGGGTTGGCAGGTAGGCGGGTTGGCGGGTCGGGTTGACGGGTTGGCGGGTCGGGCAGACGGGTTGACGGGTTGACCCACCCGCCTAACCCGTTTATTAAACGGGTCAGCCGGGTTGGCGGGTTGGCACACCCCCAACCCGAACCCGACCTGTTTAATAAACGGGTTACGCGGGTCGACCCATTTATTAAAGGGGTTGGCTTAAGCCCAACCCGAACCCGCCTAAGAGGCGGGTTGGCGGGTCGTGTCAGAAATTGCCACCCCTAGGTGTCGTCCTCCAGCGCCAAAGAGAGAGCGGGACGGGCTAAATGAGTACCAACGTGTCATTGAGGATGGCCCACATGACATCAACGGTTCCATTAGCAGCCGTTGATCTCCGTGATTTGGAAGATCACCTAATTTAGTTCGCTGCGTGAAGACGTTATGGTCGGCCAGAATGAATGACATTATGAATTGACATTATAGAAGAAGAACAAGACTTGTCCATAACGTCCTCTCTTTTTTCTTTTTAGATAAAAATAGCGTCCTCTCGTTAATTCAAAGGAAAAGTTAGGGATTGATTTGGAACAAAAAAATCAGTTGCATGTCTTGTCTTGGTGTGGACTGTGGAGTACAGGGCAGATCTTCACCTGGGGAGTTGGCATCGTCTGATCTTCTGCTGGGATTTGTGTTTGAGATGAAAAAGGGATAACAAACGCTTCTCCATGGGACGGGACAACACGCAGAAGATGGTACTTGGTGGTGGGCACGACGACGGAGAATACCATGGCAGTCAGCAAACCGTCTCACATGGGAGAGCGTGGCACCTTACCAAGTGACAATTTTAGGTGTGTGTGTGTGTGAGAGAGAGAGAGAGAGAGAGAGAGAGAGAGAGAGAGAGAGCTTGGAGCTCAGATGAGGTCATGATATTTGAGGGTCGTCAATGCTGACGATGATACGATAGCTCAGATGGCGCCACGTATCTAATAAGTTGGCGAGTTTTACCTTTTTTTGGACACACGGCACAACATGGAGATTCATGTCAATGGTCAGGATTGGCACGTGACAGGCCCGTGAAATCCCATATGACCTGAATCACCTGATCCTCCCTCGTATAATCGTATTGTTCCTCGGCGCGTATCTTGCAGTTGCCTACTCTTCATAATCATGTCATTAGACACTGGGAAAATACAAACCGGCCATGCAACGTTATGTGGGACTTGTTCAACGACCAACCGGAGATCACACTTAATTATTTGTTTATATGGGGGTCGAGAACATCTCTTTGGGCCATCAAAGGCACACGCAGGCTCGCTTATTGAAAGCTAAATCCGTAGTCAGCAGAAATACAAACCCATATAATCACTCTTCTTCAAAAAAAATCAACTATATACGCAACCTTCACCACCATTACTCGAGAGCAGATCAGGTGAAACAGGAACAGGTCCTGTGTTTAAAATAACCCCGTAATACAACAACGCATTTTACTTGATCCGCTCCTGCCACTAGTCTGTTTAATCGTGGAAAAAGCAGAAAAAGTTTTTGAAACATAAGGATACATGGGAAATTTAATTCGCTAACCCGACAGTAGGTTTACCATCACAAAACAATCATCCGGTACTTCCTCATTCACATGAAATATGATCAATTAATGAGCTGATTAGGAGAGAATCACAAAAACAATTAACTGGACGAATCTAAGGATGGTAATATGTCTATTTGCTAATGAAAAAACCTCTCTTTATGCACAGGTTTACAAAAAATAGATGAGACATTATTCACCGTCAGCAAATAGACTCCCATGCAGTCTCCATTTGGGCACTGACGATTCCTTGACAAATCATTCAAGCGTGACGTGCACGCGCTCGTTCAGAAACCCTGTGAAGCCCATCCCTTCTTCTCCAACGCCAGACGCAGTGTCTAACATATATGTGGCGGCATTCAATTCAAATTAAGTTAGCATTTAGCGTTCAGGAGAAAGGAACACAGAGAACAATGTCAGTAGCCAATGCACCGCATGTGAATGATTGGTTAATAGATAGACAAGGAAACGTATTCATATAACCAAGAGCACCGAGGTCCAGCATGCATGGGATCATGAGTCTGTTGGACATAACGGATTAGGGTTCAACCCATTCATGTGACCAGGTTTAACACCATTAGTGGGCTACATAACGGGGAGATAGTGGGTGAGAGTACCATGAAAATGATGAGAGATTCATGACTATAGCATACCCAAATTTCACATTCTATTTACGTGGGATAGGGTCTTGCTCACCGTCGACCTAAGGCCCGAGCTCATCATGGGCGTCGACTGAACAAAGAGAATGTCGAGCACACGCACACGCACTCTATGGCATCTTCAGGTATGCTTTCTGTATATGTTGATGCAAGAAACACCAACATTGGGTTATGGGCCCACCCACAGCGACCCATGATGACCCACGTCACTCAACGTCAAATGACACCGGCGTTTAGCGACGTCGATCACCTTCTCACGACGACACCCCGCCGACAAGCGTCATGGATCCATGCCGTCAATGAAGATCAAACACCCTCCGGCGAAGCACCTCGGCAACTAAAGGAGCAGAGAAAGGGGTTTTTTAAACCCTCCTTTTCAGGCAACATTTTGCGATGACCTCGACGCAGGCCGACCACCCTGTAACCTGACGGCCCATGCGATCAAGGGACTTCGCCGATGCGACGGCCCAATGGCCACCCCTTCCGGCATATCGCCCCACGACGATCAGTCTGATTCCCCGGCGATGGCAGACTGCTCTGCAACCCCATGACTGACCAAAAAAACAAAGAAAGGAGTTTTTTTAATCCCCAGATTCCATGCATCGCTAGACGGACGTTGGCAATCCAGACACCCCCCGTCTGTGGCGACGCTCCAGGTGACAACCCCGACGATATCCTGGTGAAGGTAAACCTCTTGCAACCCAACGATGCAGGTAAAACCCTCGATCATCTGATTTTTTTTAATTAGGGTCATCGGGATTACAACCGCCACCGACGTACAACTGCTGAGAAAGGCAGTCACCCCACGACGACAGTCACCATCGACCGGTGACCAACGTCGCCCCACGGCGACAGACGGTCACTTCATAATGGTTGTCGTCGGTGAAGGTTGTTGCCCTATGACAACAATCTGCCGAGAAATGTTGTCGCCCCACGATGACAATTATCGGAGTTCAGGCGACCATATTATTGAATACAGATGAGTTACTTTGCCCCACAACAACAGGTTCAAACGGTTACAGTCGCCCAACGACAACATGCGATTTATCTCACCCAATGACGGCAGTCGAAGCAAACTGGAAGGAACCAGTGATGGATCCGAATCCTACAGATGGACCAAGCCCCAAAATGGATCAGACCCAGATTTGGTTTGTACCGGGTTAGACCCGGATTCGGTTTATACCGGGTCAGACCCGAATCCGGTTTGTACTGGGTCAGACCCGGATCTGGTTTGTACTGGGTTAGACCCAGATCCAGTAAAGACTGGGTTAGACCCAGATCCAGATTATACCAAGTCAGACCTAGATCTAATATGAACTGGATCAGAATCTTGGTACTGTTTGAAACTGAACCAGATCTGTGCCTGATTCGACCCTTTCAGAAACCGGTTCAGAGCCATTTTTGACCGGTTTCTTCAAGTTTTCACCGGTTTCGATGAGCTAATACCATGTTTTCATAAATACATGAAGATACAAGGATTTTGACATACGGTTATAGGGTTTTTATAAACTTGTGTTCATACTTAACACTAGTTCATAAGGTTCAAAACTGGTTCGAACCCTTAGATAACCGGTTCAGGGTCGTTTCAGACCGGTTCAAAGTGTTTTCAAACTGATTCGGGGTCGTATAAGACCGGTTCCTGCTTGAGGACTCCGGGTTTTACCCATATGAGCTTGTTTTTGTTATTTTTGATGCTTTATAAAGTGTTTATTGTACAGAAGCATGACTTATGCATATTAATTTATGTGTTCCATGTTGGTTAAGTTATGCATGATGGTTTTAAGCATTAAGCATGAATTATGACTAAATTCATGACATTTTAATATCAAAATTAGTTTATGCATATAAGTTAAATCATGATCTGGTATTGTGACGATATAAAGTATATTTTGTCATGAATATATAAGCATTAAATATGTGTGCATGGGCATGCTCCATAATACGAATATATTTTTGGTAAAAAATCTTGATTGAACGATTTATGTTATCACCAAAGTGATCTGAGTCGTGTTGATTAAGGATTCTTTAGACCGTATTAAGATTTATTATTATGATTGTGTGTGAGTTTATGAAACATCGATTCTACCCAAATGTAGGTCATGTTCCAAATTCACACAGGGTATTATAGTAGATGTATTTTTCAGCCCATGAAGCATGTTCATATCCAAAGGTACAATACTGAATTGCCTCTGGTTATACGATCTGCTAGTTTCATCAACTGGAGTTAATTCCTTGAGAATTAAAGAGACGATGAAACTATAAGTATTATCGTTTCCACCAAAGTGAAACGATAATGACTCAACTATACTTGTATCTGAAGGTGAATAATAAGGGGTCTCACATTTACCTTTTCAATATGAATCTCATATAGAGTAATTTATCTCTCACTCATACAGAGAATAGAACAACCATTCTGAAGGCTGTTTATGAGAAGTGGGAGCGCTTAAAAAGATGTCTATGAGAAGTGTGAGTATTCAAATATTCTTAGCATATTGTTTTTTGCAATCGTGAGTGGCTCAGAATATTGAAGTGTCATCTCTGACCGCAGGACAGTGAATATATTTTTGAAATTCATTGGGACACAAATTATTGATTTTATACGAGATTTTATTTCAGTCAATTTGGATAAGAAACTTCATTATAGGTCTTGGTATTGTGGACTCTATTAAGAGACCACTAAAGATCTTTTGTGATAATAAAACAATTGTATCTTTTTCAAATAATAAGAGCTCAACATCGTGTTGACACATAAAGTTAAAATACTTTGTTGTTAAAGAAATGACTAAGAATCATCTGGTATGTATTGATACAATTGAGACGAAGGAAATGACTGCGGATCCCCTTACTAAAAGGCTAGCACCGGGTTGTATTTCCAACATATAAAGGAGATGGATCTTGTTTATTCCTTCTGATGTATAACAATACATTAAGTGATCACATTTGTGTATATGAATTTAATTCTCTATGGCTTTGTAAATTGTTGATTTTGCATAAAGGATCTCTCATATGGGTTAGAGAGAATATCAGAATAACAATATTAAAGAACCAATAGAATAGGTAAGAGACCAACCTATTCATAAAGGTAATTTCAACATGCTTAAGCACTCAAGGTAAATTATAATGTAGTACATGAGAATATGACATTTCATAAAGGAGTGTTCATCTCCATGATTCATATGATTCATCCTTGTGATAAAGGGTAGCATGTGAACCCACGTAAAGAATTAAATCAAGATAACGGTGTAAACCTCGATTTAGTGCACTTTCGATGTCAATGGGTCAAGTGAGAGAATGGTGGATATAACGGATTATGGTCCAACCCGATTTGATACCATTAGTGGGCCACATAATGGAGAGATAATGGGTGGGAGTTACGTACGTAACTGCCTCTTTTCCATTATATAAAAGGGTAGACTGCCATGAAAATAATGAGAGATTCATGACAATAGCCTACCCAAATTCCACATTCTGTTTACGTGGTATAGGTAGGTCGTCGACCTAAAGCCTGAGCTCATTGTGGGCATCTACCGAATGAGGAGAACGCTAAGCACCCACACACACACTCTCTCGTGTTTTCATGTACGCGTTCTGTGTATGTTGACACAGAAAACGCCAAGAGAGTCACTAGGTGCGCACATGATCAGCACATGTTGGGTGGCCCTAGCAACATGATCTTATACAAGATCTTCCACTGTGAAAATTAGAAAATTGTTGATTCTCTTTTGAATGAACTAACCTTGATTCTTTTTCGATTAACATCAAAGTCGTAGCTTCCCAGGCGAGATGCTGATCGATACTCCACAACCGACTTCTTTCCAGGGGGGAACCAAAACTCCACGTCATCTACAAACTACGAAATAAGCAAAGAACAAATGCAAGCTCAGGAATCAGCAGTTATATGGTGAGAGGCAACCCACATTTGGGTTCATGGGGTTGGGTGTGTTTTCCTGTGCAGTGTGCTTCTAGATCGCACGATGGCATCTTTGGGAACCAATGAAATGTTAATCATGAATCTCACTTCCCAGAAAATATCAGCATAATATTGACCCTTAACTTTTCAGATATCAGCGATACTTTTGTAACAATGATAGAAAAAGAAGACCACGGATTTCGAACTCGGGCCCATTCTAAATGCTGCCATGTGATTGGCCAAGAGAGATGGGCAATGAGTATCCCTTTGGATCCATCTCTCCCTGTTCACAATTAGAACTACATGGTACCTCACTCATTTGCTCCATTCCATAGCCAATCACGTGGCGGTAGCCTGTGCAGTTGGGATTAGGGGGTCGCATAACTGCCCGCTTATGTAACCTAACCCAATCACATAACAGCATTCCATGGGCCCACAACAACAGAATGTAGGCCTCACTCAAAATGCTGTCATGTGATTGGCTTCAGTTATATAAGCGGGCAGTTAAACGATCCTTGGATCCCAATATTGCGCCTGCAGCCTCGCCCCCAATAGCCTAAAGGGTTTATGTTTGTACTAAGTATACGGCATGGAACTAATAAGCTGAAAAACATAAGTTGAAGCTGAATCAATTCAACCTGTCCAATTAACATGGTCTGTTTGTTAAGGATCATACTTTGGATCGTGTTTTCTTGATGTAAAATTATGATTTTTTGACATTATGAAATATTGATTTTTGAAGCCCTTACAAAACCTGCTTACATATCACAATCACATACTTTAAAACTGATCAATTTCTACTAAGCAAACCTTGTAGATCACATGCCATCTACCAAAAAAATGTGAAAAGAAAGTTATATATACTCAATAGTTTCATACTTTGGTTAACACTAAATATTTACCCTAGACATACACTATGAGTTAAAAGAGATGATTGGCTCTCGCCTCTCCATCAACGGGGCCATGCATAGGATACAAATCTTCAAGAAGACTTGATATAGTTCCCAAATTTGCTAAAGTTTGGTGGGAATTGGAAAACTTACCCCCATGATGGGACTCTCGTACTCCACCCGAACGTAGTCGGCGTTCTTTTCAACGATATGAGGGGTGAAATTGTCTGGCTTTGTCGATTCTATCTAGAAAATAAAGTAATAAGATCAGCCGATCATGAACAGAGCAGATCCAATGATCGGGTCCAACTTTATAAAGAAAGCACTCATACCACACAAAACACAGAAAATCACTGTTTACGTTAGCAATTTTCTGTGTTTTGTGTGGCCTGAGACTTTTATAAAGTACTTGGGCTGATCACTGAAAACCGAAAACGTAAAGTTAAAGGTGGCCAGCAGGCAGTCTGGGTACCCGGCCAACCATGGCTCGTTATAAAATTTCAGGCGTGCAATAATAGTGAGATTGGGTTTGATTCTTGGATTTTTGTTTGGTAGTGAGAATTATTCTATGGATTAGCTTCCTTCCAGGATGATCAATGTAAATTAATATTCTGATTAATGAATTGGTAGGGTATGCCTAACCCCAGCTTACCTATCGTGGAAAAAAATAAAAAAAGGCAGCAGAGGCGTGGACCGTACCGCTTGAAGAAGCTCAGCCATGGCTACTTCTCTACTGACAGGGTTTTTCCTTCCACGCCCATCTTCAGGGTTGTAATTCCTAAATGGAAACATCAATCATCTTCATGCTCTCTCTCATATTCGGTAAGTCCATAAAGTTACAGAGAATCAAGTACTGGAGAAGAAAGAGTGCTATAGCAACTTACCAAGGTGGGGCATAATGGGCTGGGTCATTGAGCTCCTCTGTTGTGGTAATACAGTTTCTGGTGGCGGGACAGAGTGCTAAAGCTGGAGGGTTCTTTTGTACCCCTAGATACTCGGGTCTCGTCCCACTAAACAGAGAAAAACAGATAAAGGACGTTGTGAACCAACGTGAGATGGAATGACAGAAGACTCTACAAGTGTATAATAATGTGTATATAATCTTTTAATCATTATAAAAATGGCGAATGATATAATCTTTTAATTATTCAAAAAAAAAAAAACAAGAGAGAGAGGCAAAACTTGCAATTTTACCTCTGAGGTCCGAACCAAACCCGAACCTAGTGGGCGAGAAAGGAAGCGCGTACCTGAAGTGAAAGATGGCAGTAAGGACAGCAATTTCGCTGCATCTCAGGATAACCTCCCTTCAATTCCATATTCACGTACCCCAACCCAATACATCACCCATTCGGATTAGAATTTACACAAGATAAGGTATAGTAAATAAAGGGAAACCAAAAGAAAGAGGAATATCTTGGACCTCTCTAGTTTCAGGAAATTGGGGAAGGAATGGAACAGAGGCATAGAGAGCTTTTATTACCTCCGGCCTGCTGCTGGTGCTGGGCCTGTGGAAGGAGAGGGCTCCTTCCTCTGTCTCTGAGGGTTGCTGCAGACAATGAAGGGGAGGTCGGATTTGGTAAAACACGGAGGGTGTGGGCGACGGCACCCACCGTTGTTCCAACACCACCTCTGCCCGCCACCTGTGACCGGCAGAGGGGCAGCCATAAGCACCCGCGTTGGTGGCCTTCGGTGCTCCCCTCCCACTACCAGACTGTCCAGCCCACACCCAACACTCACCCCACTTCCACCACCACAGGTCCGCGATTAAGTAAACGAACCAATTTTTTTTTTTGGGGTTTCTTTTTTTTTTCAAAATCATCCCTACCTTATAGGCTATTCTCAAAATCCTCATCGCCTTATCTCTATTGCCAAAATCACCCCTCTCTTTTTCACTGTTAGGACAAATGCATCATTCCTCTGTCAACGTGAACCATGGTCAAGTGTTGACCGTGATTAAGTGGTCCATATAATGACCAACATCAACGTACCACCGAGTCCCAGGATCCGAATCTCCAGCGATTGAGCAGGCTCATCTTCTCCAACGGTGCCTTAGGTGCAATCTGAATCGGGAATACTTTGTTTTCTCTAACCTTCCTGGTCATTAGGCGTGAAATCGCTCCTCCTTTAGGAAATTTATTTATCTAGTGGTTTTGTTTTTTTTGAAAGGCAAGCTGGGGTTAGGCAGACCCTTGCCAGTTATACAATGATACCATTGGGGTTCTAACTTGCAACGTTGACGTGCACTAGCTGCCCTTACCAGACAAGCGGAGGCCCCGTTGGTATCTAGTGGTTTCTTGTTTAGACTTTCTTTTCAATTACCAAGGTGGTCACTTTGAAGAAACATCTTTCCCTTGTTGGATTGGATGACTCGTTTCTTAGTCTTCCTGTTGCCATGATTTTAGAGCAATGCCCACAAATTATACTTGAGGAGACTTTGAATTTCTTCAGCAATCAAAAGTTGGACAAGCAGGTGATATTTGTTGGTTTTGCTGACCCTATAGGGTTATTTCTCATTTTCTTCCTTATATTTTGGGGATGATAAACAGAGCGCGGCCGGCAACAAATGCCGGAAATGTTTGTGGGTGCACAAGTTTTGGCATGATTCGGGCTTTATCTAGCGAGCGGTTATCGAAGATGCTGTGATGGATGTTGCCGTCGCGTGTTTTTCCATTTTGGATACTGGTAAAAGAATAAAGTAGTTTGTGCTAGAATTTATGCAAAAATATTGATGGCAACTGACTGTTATTTGTGCTAGAACTCGAGCAAGTCTATAAGGGAAAAGATGTTATTTTACTAAAGATAAAATGGTTACCGTCAACTTCTCTTACGGCAATTAACCCCAAGGGAGCAATTGGAACAGCCGAGTAAAAGGCAGAGGCTGCTGTTATGTGAATGTTAATAAGACGGGGATGTTTTTGAGAATGGTCCATAAGGAGAGGGTGGTGTATGTTCCCCCCGGATGATTCACTGAATCCCACGTCTGTATTCGGGGCTTTGAATGAGCACCACGTATACAAGCACATGGGGCTCGTATTCTCGTGTATGTTGACATAACTTTGCATCGGACTCTGGTGTTGTTGCAAAGACTTAAGTACCCTTTCTTGCTATTCTTCTCATAAAGTGATGGTTTGAGAAAATGTCAAAAATGCCTTTCATTAAAAAAGAAAAAACAAACAGTTCAAAAAAAGGACAAACATGTCCTCCATTCAGAAAGTCGAGGATGATGTTGACTCTTCAAAGTCTTCTTCTTCTTTCTCTATTCAAAAAAGGACAAACATGTCCTCCGTCCAGAAAGTCGAGGATGATGTTGACTCTTCAAAGTCTTCTTCTTCTTTCTCCGTTCAAAAAAAGGACAAACATGTCCTCCATCCAGAAAGTCGAGGATGACGTTGACTCTTCAAAGTCTTCTTCTTCTTTCTCCGTTAAACACTGTAAAACCCTCTCTCTCTCTCTCTCTAGAGAAGAAATCAAGGGAGGCAAAAAATTCTCCCTGGAGAAGGCCATGAACATCAACCCTCTCACTCTCTCTCCCTTCTCCACTACAAGAAAATTGTTAATTAGCGACGGAAATTAGCGACGAATTTTTTCCATCGCTAATTAGCGACAGATTAGCTAGAGATAGAATCTGTCGCTAATTCGCGACGGATTAGCGAGGAAACAACTTTTATCGCTAATCTGTCGCTACTTAGCGACGGATTAGCGACTGCATTTTTTTGTCGCTACTTTTTATTACAAGAACACCATTTTAGCGATGGATTTAGAGAGGAAACTCTGTCGTTGCTAATCCGTCGCTAATTAGCGACGGCGTAGCGACGGAAACATTTCGTCGCTAAGCCGTCGCTAAATGTCGCGTAAATCCCAGCCCTCTTTCTCTTTTTCCTGTTTCGCTGTATTGCTCCCGCCCGCCTCCCTCTCCCTCCCGCCGCCCGTCGGCTCTCGCCACCGTTCGGCCGCCGCCGCTCCCCGTCCACCACTCGCCAGCCCTCTTTCTCTTTTTCCTGTTTCGCTGTATTGCTCCCGCCCGCCTCCCTCTCCCTCCCGCCGCCCGTCGGCTCTCGCCACCGTTCGGCCGCCGCCGCTCGCCAGCCGCCGCCGCTCCCCGTCCACCGCTCGCCAGCCGACGCTCGCCAGCTGCCGCTCCCCGTCAACCTCCCGCCACCGCCCGGCGACGCGCAGGTAATCACTTGCATCTTCTTCTTCTTCTTCTTCTTCACGCTGTACGCCCCGACGATGGCCGATGAGGTTGAGCCTGGGCTATCGGCGGCGAACCTCGCCTGAGCTTGCCTTGCCTCAAGCTCATGGCCTGAGGTGAGGCTTCGCCTGAGCCGGGCTTGCCTCAGGCTCATAGCCTGAGGTGAGTCCTCGCTTGAGCCAGCCTCATGCTCGAGCCATAAGGTGTGCTCGTTGAGGCCAGGGTCGAGCCCTCGCCTGGGCCAGGTTCACGTCTGAGCCTCCCCTGAGGTGAGCTCACCTCAGCCTAGGCTCCATTCCTCACTTCAGTCTGGCTTGAGGTCTTGCTCATCCACGCAACATCGCCAGCCTGTTCGCTGTCCCTTGTGTGCACGTTTTCAAGATCCACAATCCTTCCATCGCCCTCACGTTGGTCCCTCAAACCTTCAAGTTGTGGGTCTTTTGCTTGGTTTGTTATTGGAATCATCAAAATCACATTTCTTCCTTAAGATTCCACATGCTTGTGTTAATTTTTTTTTTCTTTTTTCCACTTTGGTGATGATGATGAATGTGTGCATCAAGCATGAAAGAATCAGATTTCTTTTTTTTTCCTACTTTGGGCGAAAAGTTTTGTAACATTGGTGCAATTTTGAATTATACTGAAAACATGGGAGCAATTTGAAAAATTAGCCTTTAGTTTTTTCATCGAGTTCTCACTACAATTTGATGTTCAAGCTTCAAAAACAAGGTTCGGAGTGCACTTATAATTTTTCTCCCTTTTTTTTAGGGGAAGACGCTAGTTTAAAAAAATATATCATCAATGCTTCTTTTTCACTTTATTTCATCGTATTTCATCATTAGATATATCATCAACAGTTTAGTTGTTTTTTTGCATTGCATAAGTGTTTGTGTTTCCCTAATTAGCTTCATTATTCATTTTAACACAGTGTTTTTTGCAGATTTCTCAACGAAACTCGCTTGTGCCCCGCCACCCGTGGTAAGTAAGTGACAAAAACAATGCAAATCGGGTAAATACCCACGGTGAGTAAGTGATGCAAGCGCATCACATGTTATTTAATTTATTGAATATAACACTTTATTGTTCACACACTCACTTAGTTGTTTATATCTAGGACTGCTTTGTTGGAGTTCGGAGATCATGCTGAGCATGATTTTAATGTATGAGAATAGAAGTGTTCTTATTTTTGGAGTATGGAGTCCATGCTATGCATGGTAGTAGTTAATGGGATATTGAAGTGTGTTTGCTGCAGGTACATGTTTGACATTTGTTTGATATGAATTATTTCGATGTATTGCAATGTTTGATGTGATTGTATCCATGCTTACATGTAGTTACTTTCAATTTGATTATGTCTTCCATGTGAAATTGTATACTGAAAGCATGCTTCAAATGAATGTATCGTGTCATGAATAGTTTGCACATGAAAATATTAAGTTATCAATGCATGCATCATAATTCTTGTGATTGTATGACATCATATATTGCATGATAAATTTGATATTTTCTTCATCATAGCATTCTGATGGTTCTCTTTTAACTGGTTAGGATACTATTCGTAACATCATACGATAGAATGACTGCAAACCGTGAATGGATGTACCGTAGGATAGTGGACAATGAGTTATCGCATGAATATATGGATGGTGTCGATAGTTTTATTGAATTTGCAACGGCAAGTGTCAGTACGGTAGATCCCACAGGTCGGATTAGGTGTCCCTGCAAGATTTGTAAGAATAATCGATTTGTAGAACCTCATGGCGTTAGACATCACCTATACAGGAAGGGTTTTGTGAGTGATTATTAGAACTGGACGTTTCATGGAGAAGAATTTAGAAACGATTTTGATGCACGGGTGAATGTGGTGCAGCACGAGGTTTGAGCCACAAGAAGTAGTACGGGAGATTAGGAATTCACTTCTTCATCATCTACCAGGACCAGTTGCTCAATGGAAAGAGTACCCAAAGGAGGTGTTAGACAGATTGTGGTCCTCATTCATGGTATACAGTTGTTCCTCATAGTTAATGTGTTTCATATTTAATTTATTTAAGCAATGTCTACTAACTTTCTGAAAATATTTGTAGGCTTCGAATCGCTTCGCAACTACGGTGGAAGAAAATGATGCAAGGAAGGTGTGGCAGAAGGTGGCTGTCAATCGATTTGCAGACATGCTGCACACTATGAAGACTGCAGCAAAAAAAGCATTTGGCGTAGTAGATGATCCATTACTGTGGAAGGGCCATGGTCCTATTACTATCAGGAGAGATTACTGGGATGAAATGTGCGATAAGTGGGCGGGAGATGCATTTAAAAATCGCTCTGCGAAGGCTTCACAAAATCGATCAAAGATGCCCGAAGCCCATCTACACACAGGTGGATCTAAGACATTTGGGAGCCACCTAAAGAAAATAGTAACTCATTAATATATAATATTAATTTTATAAGTATTGTTGCAAACTTGTGTACTAAATCTTTTGTCATTTAACTTCGCAGGAAGCAGAAAAAGGAGGCAGTGTACCATATAAGGATGTGTTTGTAGAAACACATAAACGGAAGACCACGGGAGTCTTCGTATCAGAGAAGGCGAGAACGACAACGGTATGTATTAATTCTATTAATAATCATTGCAATATATATGCAAGTTATCATAATGTTATAATTAATTATTAATGAATACTTTAAACATTATTTTGTAGGAGGCATATGAGCAACAGATGGTAGAGCGATATGGCGAAGACGATACTCAGCATCCATCATTTGATCCTACAGCATGGGTGACTGCAGCAGGTGAACCAAAAAAAGGTCGCGTGTTCGGGTTTGGGAGTAATATGAACACTTCACCAGTTATTGGTTCTTCCAGTTACGGCTCACCGACTTCTTGCGCCGACATAAGCTCCAAGCAGCCGACTATTCTTTCTGGTGATGATGTACGCGAGATCATTAATGAATCACTGAATAACTACTTTCAATACACCGTCGCCCCCTTTCTCCGAAATGAGATCAAGGTCGCTGTTCAGGATAGGGGATCTTCGATTCCAGGTCCCTCTCAGGTATAATCACATATTCAGTTTTTTGACTGCCTTAGAGCACATATGAGCATGCTATATTCACATATTCAATTTTTTGACTGCCTTAGCACACATACGAGCATGATCGAATCACATATATAGTTTTTTGCCTGCCTTAAAGCACATTTGAGCATGGTAGAATCACATATAGAGTTTTTTTAGATGCCTTAGAACACATATGAACATGCTATAATCACATATTCAATTTTTTGACTGCCTTAGAACACATATAAACATGTTATATATCATTTATGATAGAATCACATATAAAATTTTTGGCTTTGCCTGCCTTAGAGAACATATGAGCATGCTATATTCACATATTCAATTTTTTTACTGTCTTAGCACACATATGAGCATGATAGAATCACATATATATATATATATATATATATATATATATATATATATATATATATATATATATATATATATATATATATAAAACTTTTTGTCTGCCTTAGAGCACATATGAGCATGATAGAATCACATATAAAGTTTTTTTGACTGCATTATAACATATATGAGCATGCTATAATCACATATTCAGTTTTTTGACTGCCTAAGAACACATATGAGCATATTATAATCACATATTCAGTTTTTTGACTGCCTTAGCACACATATGAGCATGCTATAATAACATATAGAGTTTTTTTACTGCCTTAGAACATATATGAACATGTTATATATCATTTATGATAGAATCACATATAAAATTTTTGGCTTTGCCTGCCTTAGAGCACATATGAGCATGCTATATTCACATATTCAATTTTTTTACTGCCTTAGCACACATACGAGCATGATCGAATCACATATATAGTTTTTTGCCTGCCTTAAAGCACATCTGAGCATAGTAGAATCACATATAGAGTTTTTTTAGATGCTTTAGAACACATATGAACATGCTATAATCACATATTCAATTTTTTGACTGCCTTAGAGCACATATGAGCATGATAGAATCACATATAGAGTTTTTTTATTGCCTTAGATCACACATGAGCACATGATAGAATCACATATAGTGTGTAATTTATTTCATTATATTTTGTTTATCAATACTGACTGTTCTTTTCTTGTGTAGGCTGCTAGCGATAATCAGGGTAGTGGAGCTGAAGGGACAGATAAAGACAATGAACAAGAAGACGCACAAAATTTTGGTAATGATTAGAGGACTGTGTTGAAGAAGTTCTATTTTTTTTTATTTTTCCTAATTATAATTGTTGAATTGTAAATAATTAAACTTCTTAATTTTAAGGTGGAACGATTAATTGTTGTAGATTCTTGTTATATGAATTTTTTTGTGTGGTTTGTTTTTTATTTACAGGAAATATAAATTATACAGGAAATAGAAATTGTACAGTTCTCGGTAATTAATTTTTAAATAATTTTTTTTTAATTTTTTTTTGTGTTTGCGATGGATTAGCGACGGGACCATCCGTCGCTATTCATATTAATATAGCGACGGAATAGCGACGGAAGTAAATCCGTCGCTAAGCGGTGGTCGACGTTGAGTACCGGCGGATTGGCGACGGAATATAGCGCTCGTTATTCCGTCGCAATTAGCGACGGACCTGGCAACAGAATAATTTCGTCGCCAGTTAGCGTCGCAATATTCGCGACGTAAGCATACTGTCGCCTCGTTGTCGCTAATCCGTCGCTAAGCATGTTAGCGACGGAATGTGGTCGTCGCTAATCTACTGCTTTGTTGTAGTGCTCTCTCTACTTCTGTGCACATCCAACAGACGATCCTACATTTCTCCATCAAACACTGACTGACCTGCACACTAACTGTAGCATCGTTCAACTTGAAGAGTTGTGGAGTCTGATTCAGAGTTTTTACCCTTACAGAAGGGGGGTCTGAGGGCTCCTCCCAGCGTGGGTAGCATCATTCAACTTGATGAGTTGTGGAGTCTGATTCAGAGTTTTTACCCTTACAGAAGGGGGGTCTGAGGGCTCCTCCCAGCGTGGGTAGCATCATTCAACTTGATGAGTTGTAGAACCTGATTTAGAGTTTTTGCCCTTACAGGAGGGGGGTGTCCGGGGGCACCCTCCGGACCAAATTTTTTTGGGTTCTTCCAACAACGATTTGTAGTGTTATCGGGCTTTCCTACAACGATTTATAGTATTTTCGGGTCTTCTACAAATCGCTATAGCAATTTGTAGTGTCTTCCGCAAATCGCTATAGCGATTTGTAGTGTTATTCAGTAAGCAAATCGATGTACATCGCTACCCGAATTAGGACCAACTTGTGAGGGCCATATCTCCCTAACCGAAGGTCATATTCCAAATCCGTAAAAAGTGGTGTCTTCGTTATTGAGTCTAGTTTATTTCTGTAAATTTTTAGCGATTTCTATTGACATTTCATTCTCCATTTTAACTAAAAACCAGACCCCTATTATTCTGTGTTATTTGAGTTGCACAACACCATTCTCGCTTGACATCCACATCTTGATTCTGGCATGCTCCCTGCTGGATTTTTCATTGATTTCTTTCAACCTTGCTTGGAACAAAAATATGTCTTTCTCACCATGATACCCTGTGCATTTTTTGACCACAACACCCGGAACCTGTGTCGGGGGGAGCCCTCGGACCCCCCTCCTGTAAGGGCAAAAACTCTAAATCAAGCTCCACAACGAATCAAGTTGAACGATGCTACCCACGCTGGGAGGAGCCCCCAAACCCTCCTCCTATAAGAGCAAAAACTTTAAATCAAGCTCCATAACGAATCAAGTTGAACAAATCAAGTTGAATGATGCTATCCACGCTGGGAGAAGCCCCCAAACCCTCCTCCTATAAGGGCAAAAACTCTGAATCAGACTCCACAACTCATCAAGTTGAATGATGCTACCCACGCTGAGAGGAGCCCTCAGACCCCCCTTTTGTAAGGGTAAAAACTCTGAATCAGACTCTACAACTCTTCAAGTTGAATGATGCTACCCATGCTGGGAGGAGCCCTCAGACCCCCCTTTCTGTAAGGGTAAAAACTCTGAATCAGACTCCACAACTCTTCAAGTTGAATGATGCTACCCACGTTGGGAGGAGCCCCCAGACCTCTCTCATATAAGGGTAAAAACTCTGAATCAGGATCTACAACTCATTTAGTTGAATGATGCTTCCCACGCTGGGAGGAGCCCCCAAACCCTCCTCTTGTAAGGGTAAAAACTCTGAATCAGGCTCCACAACAGTGAATGTGCAGGTCAGTCGGTGATTGATGGAGCAATGTAGGATCTTCTGCTGGATGTGCACAGAAGCAGAAAGAGAAGGGAGAGAGAGAGTGTGAGAGAGTTAATGTTCATGGCCTCCTCCAGGGGAGATTTCTTTCTCGGATAATCCTGCAGTGCAGGGACTGGGTCTTAAATAATCATCTTCGGGGCACTTAAGTCTTTACAACCACTCATTTTCAAGAATCGTCATTTTTTTTGACACCAATGGAGGAGAGGGTACTTAAGTCTTTGCAATCACATCAAACTCTAATGCTAATTAATTCTGACAAACATGGGGACACGAGACGCACATGCTTACATACATGGTGCTCTTTGGGACCCCCGAACATGAGATGTAACTAACTGCCCTGTTCGGGGGGGAACATATAACCTGCTTTGGTCCATAAGGCTCGGATGATTTTGGAAAAACACCCTTTTTTCTTTTTGTATATACTCTTTGGTCAACACTTTTTGTATTCATTATTGTATTAAAGCTTGGCATGGGCAGGCACAGTACCTACCCTAATCAACACAATATTGACGGACGACAATGGCAGAAAGCTTCTTAAACAATGGAAGATATTGAAAATATATATTGATGGTGATTTTCTATATACACCGCCATCCTGTTGGTTCAAGGGTTAGGTGCCAAATCTTCCGTTTAAAACAATTTTATGGGATTTAGCATCGGGTGTAAAACACTGAAAATCACCTCCAATATTATTTGATCCAAAACCATGGGGTTACTTAACTCCTCCCGATCATACATGGTCGCCATAGGTTGGATCCCCACTTCCCCACGACTTCAACCACATGGGTTTCAACTTTTTTTATTTTAAATTTATAACCAGAAGAAATCACACTCTGCACGAAGACCTGGCCGTGCTGTCTCAGCCTGTCATACCTAGGGATGCACTCTCCCAAGTATGTTAGTGTACAGGTTCAACTCGAGCCTGAACACTGGCAAGCTCGGCTAGTGCCGATCTCGGCTAGTGCCGATCTCGGCTCGATTCATTAAGCTTGGTTCGGGTCAAGCTCGGTTCGTTCAGGTTCCGGCCGAGCTCTGTTTGTTCAGGCTTGGGCTCGAGTGATTCTCTTATACAAGCTCTGGCCGAGCTCGGTTCGTTCATAGTTTTAAGCTACTTTTTTTTTGCCTCTCCAAGGTGGTTTTTTTAGGATAAGAGACCATGAAATATGTAAGAAAAAATATGGATTAAGACCTTAGAATAAGGGAAAAAAAGAGTCAGAGGGTAAGTACCTTCCTCTCACGAACGAACGGGAACAAGGATGAGCAAAGGAGCCTCTGTGGCTGGCGCCTTCAACATAGGGAGGAGCTGTGATTAGCTGCAAGATAAAAAAAACTATTAAATAAAAGTAAAAACAGAACAAGGGAGAAAACCATTAAAACAAGAGTGAAAAAAAACTATTGATCATAGTGAGGAACATTTCCTTGCCAATTTCTTGGAGAGGCAAAAAAACTCTGCAATACAGAGCAGGGGAGCCTTTATGGCTGGCGTCTTCAACAAAGAGGGAGGAGCCATGCTTGGCTGCAAGAGAAAAAAAAATATTAAAAAAACATTAAAAACAGCTCAAGAGAGAAAACCATTAAAAAAAACAAAAAAAAACTATTGATCATAGTGAGGAACATTTCCCCGTCAACCTGTTGGAGAGGCAGAAAAACCCTGCAATACAGAGCAGGGGAGACGCTGAGAAATTGCCTCCTTTTTCATAGGAAAATCATGAGAAATCAGGAGAAAAGTTTGAGAGAGAGAGACCTCTATGGTGGTGGTCGGTGGGCAACAGTCGGGAGGCACATCAACAGCTGCACATGTGGTGGTGGTGGGAATGCCGGGAGCCGGAAGGCACCACCGCACAGGGGAGGGAGTCCGTCTGGAGAACAAAGCCGACAAGGAGGCGTCAATCGTCGGGGCAAGGCGAGGGGGAGCCGGGAGAGGGAGGGGAAGGAAGAGAACTTTGGAAAGGGGCGAGAAGAGAAACCTAGCTAAGTCGACCTTCGAAAGGTTTAAAGGCTTAAAGCGGTGCAGGGTGGGACGGAACGGGTCGGGTATTCATACCAAGCTGTGATGCACCGAACTCATAAAAAATAGCGCCAAAATTTGTTTTTTAATACAGCACATGGCAGCAAATCAAACATGTATTTCTTATGTATAAGCGAACTATTTACAAAATTTAGAGGTGAAGTTTCACTGAATCTCTACAAAATTACATTAAGTACAAGTATGATGAAAACCCGAAATACAAACAACTCCCAAGAAGAGAAAGACTTATGATCTAGCTCGAAAAATACTCTAGTTAATCGCATTTGTCATTGTCAAACTCGCCTACTCATGGGTACCTGAAAAAAATTAAGAAGAAGTAAGATAAACCACAAGTCTCAGCAGGTAACACGATCATCCACTACGCAATAGCGAACATGGGTAGGTCACCAAGGCCAACTAGACTCCAATGACTAACCACCAGTCTCAAACTCTCACTCCGTGCGAGATTTGAATCAACAAGACCTCTAACTTGAAAGGTCACTCTAACAACTGTGCAGAACCTAAATGCATATATATATATTTAGGTTCATCTTTTGCTCTCTACCAATACATATTACAATTTACTTAAGTTTTCACTTTTATTATTATCTTCACGAGGGCACCACTGCCTCGGGTCGCTATAAGCTTGTCAGTCTACATGATGGTGTATATTCATCCATGAGCGATTTAAATATTTTATTTTAAGCCTCATAAGAACTCAATTTGCCAGCACCAAGGTATAGAATCCTTTGTTAAGGAAATTTTTTTCTTGAAAAAATCGTAGTGCACTATTGTTAGCGTACGTAGCTGAACTTCTAACAACAAAAAGAAGTTTGTATCCCCTAAGCCATCGTAGTTGGGGACTGGTCCACCTTAGTGACCAAAGCAGGACTCGCAACAGTAGCATGCCACCGTCAGTTGAAAAAGGAGTCCATCAATAATTCAGCACAATCTCACATGGTTGGTTCAAGATCGCTCTCAAAGCGAGTAAAGAGTCACTCTAGATGATAAGCTATCTCATCTTTTAGGGCGTAACAAAAAATCTGTGTATCTTGTTTATGTTAAATTTTGATTCATTATCAAATTTTTAATTTCTCAAAGTACCCTTCAGGTATTCATGGCCTTGCCTAAGATGACGCACTGGAATTTTTATTTTAAGAGAAAATTCTTTTCTCGAACTAGTGCAAACATCTCATTGCACTCTCAATGAACATTTATTGTGCCTAACAGTAAGCTCTTAATCGGAAAAATAATTTCTCAAGGTCCATATTATGATAAAATGAAATTGAAAACATTCGTAAATCTTAAGTTTACAAATCTCAAATCGTATATATGACTACTAGGGCCCATGTATAGGCTAAACTACTAGTTTTTTAGATTAACTAGTATGATTAAATTTTTATTTTTTATTTATTTTTCTTTCTATGTTAAATTCATCTTTCATGGTTTTAGGGCAACTAAAAATGTAATTTCTAGTTCTCTCTCTTTTTGCTTTTTGTTTTCTTTCAATCAAATCACATGAATTTCATAAATATATATATGTGACCTACTAAGGCTCACATATACGAGGTTATATTTAATTTAAGAGCAACTATACTCACTCACATTCTACGAACTAACTTTGATTCTAGTGCACACACACATATATATTGTTAATGTTTATTTTTTTTCATAAGTTATAAGAGACTTCATATGCTCTTATTTCAAAATTTACTTAATATGCATATGAAATAAATTATTTCAAACATATATATATATATATATATATATATATATATATATATATATATATATATATATATATATATATATATATATATAGAACTGCATATTCCTTCTCAAAAATCCTTATATCATCCAACATATATATACATGTATATATCCACATTTCAAATCATATTAATTGAATATTAAACTAGAAGTTTTTCATGACCGTATTTAAAACACACTAGTGATACTGTTCCCTTGCGACTTACAGTGTATAGTTGCGCTAGAGTCTGTTATGCTTTTGTTGAGTCTGATGTAAGCTGCCCGGTTCAGGTGAATCAATACCCCGAAGGGGCAGCCCGTATACTTGAACTGTAATAGCCTGCGGGCAAAATTGTGAATGAATTAAATGCGTTGAGCTTTCTTTTGTTCACCCTCGTTGTAATTGCTTCTTGTGATTGCAACTTCTCTCCCTCTATTCTCTCTTGCTCTCTTGCACTCTGATCATAAGCTTCCGCGACCGGCAAGCGAGCTGACGAGTAGGCTTGCGGCGGTAAGGAAGGATCGTCGCGCCGCGCTGGCCCATTGAAGGAAATAGGCCCGTGACAGATACGAACCTTACTTTAAGTGCCTAGTACTTACGCTGAAAGAGTTCACTAGGAGCATACATACGCGTGCTTCAGAGCTGAGAAGGGTCAAAATAGGCATGACACTCAGCTACAACTTTCAGAAGTGTAACAAGGTGATGTTGCATGCACACGCGAGAGGTGCACAACGCGCGAGGCACAATGTGCAGGCATGCATGGCGCGCGGTAGTGCGATGCCCATGCAGGAGCGTGTGATCATCGCAAAATTTTTCCTCTCATTCCTCTTTTCCTTTCTCTTCGCCTTTCTAACATCTGTTCCACTTTTAAAGGAGAATAAAAGATAGAAAAGAAGAGAGAATGAGAAAAGGAAGAAGAGAGAGGAACTCTTTTTCAAAGTCTCACCTGACCTTAATTTTAAAAATATTTCAGTTAATTACTCGCCTCCATTGTAAAATGTTTGCAGGAAAATTGGGAGACGGGATTCGCTCGTCGGTACGAGGTTCGACCGTTCCTGGCACCTTTACCAGGGGTAATCAAACCAAGGATCGAATTTATGCCTTTTTGCTTTGCCTTAATATTGTCTACGAATTTATTCTAAGTCTAAAATGCACAGAGAATCATGCTTGTGCAATGTAAATGCAGAAATGTATACTTTTGAAAAAATACTTTTGAAAATCTGAGATTTTCCAAGTGAAAATGTGATGATGGAATGAAGAAATAATTTCTGAAGAGTTGAATCTAACTTAGAACTTGAGATAGATCAGGAAAGATATTTGAAGTTCTAAGTCTTTGAAATAATCAAAGTTTGGAAAAATAAATCTTGACTTCGAAAAAGAATGATTTGAAGCTGAGATACAAGAAAAAAAAAAAGAAATTTCAAAGTCAGAAATGGACTTTGAATTTTGAACCTAGATTTAGGAGAGGAAATGAAATTTGAAATGGAATCGAATTCTAGATTCGAAGTTTGGAATCAGAATGAGATTTGAGAAATCCAAATTGAGTTTGAAAAATAGAATTGGGATATGAGAAATGGAATTGGTTTTTGGAATTTGGAAATCAAGATAGACTTGGATTTGAAATCTGGCATCCTAAATGGATTTGGATCCGAAGTTTGAGATCAAAGATGAAGTTGGATCCAAAATCTGAAATCCTAAATGAAATTTGGATCCGAAGTCTGAGATCCAATATAGAATTGGATCTAAAATCTGGATCCAAAGTGGAATTGGGTTCTAATTTTAGATTTAGAAAGCCCAAAATGAGACTTTTGAAGATGGGTCTGGGTTTTGAAAACCCAGATTGAATTTAAAACTTTAGAGAAGAATCAAATTTTGAGATTCAGAATCAATCTCAAAACTTTGATTTTGAATTTTGAGAATCAAGACTCAATGAGAAATAAAGGATGAACTTGATTTTAAAGTTTGAGTTTTTTTTTTTGAAATTAGAAGATGAATCAGAGATTTCAAAGTTAAATTGAACTTTGAAATTGAATTTTGAGATGTTGATTTGAATTTTGAAATTGAATCCTGAAAAATAAATTTGGAATTTCAAAGTCAAATTGAACTTTGAAATTTGATCTGAATGAGAATTTTGAATATGAAATGAACTTGAAATTTCAAAGTCAAATTGGACTTTGAAATTGGATTTTGAACTTTTGAAATGAGATAGAATTGATGAGTTGAAATGGAAATTTGAAGAAAAGATATTCAAGATCACTTGGATTTTGAAAAAGACTTTTGAAAATATGATGCAATTCTATCCTAGATAATAAATGAATTTAAAGAATTTAAAATTGGATTTTGAAAATCGTATTTCATTCTTTAAATGAATGTAAATAAGATTGATGATATAATACACTTCTGTTTATGGTCATTAAATGTATTATATAATAATCATATTTAAATTCAGATAAAGAATAAAATATATTTTGGTGCTTTTATAGAGTTTAAAATGAAATTAACTCTCAATATATCCAGACTATGACCATTGATATATATTTTGAGTTAATTTTAAGTTAAACTCTAATAAAGAAAGAAAAATATTTGAAAATATGATGATTTTTGAAAAAGATCCAGTGTGGATCCGGTATTATCCCATAAAAGATGAAAACCATAAGTTTTGTTCACACCCTGACTATGGCCATTGATGCAAATCATCAACTTAGGATTTGATCATCTTTTATTAGAATGGTGCACGTGCCATTCGTGTTTCCATTGGTGAAGTTTTGTAATAAAAGAGGAAAATGATATGAAAATAAACAATTTCTAAGATATGTATGCTCATACATTCTAATCTATTGTAGGAAATGAAAATTTTCATTATGATCTAGCTATTACATCATTGCATCGAATTTGAAGTTAAGATTTCCTAATATAAGAAAGAGATTGGTCTTTTTTTTTTTACATGTATTTCCTACACAACAAGGTTAGTACAAAATAGCAAAGGTACAAAATATAAAGAATTGAAAGCATTGCATTTTAATACTAAAGACCTACTTTGAAAAATGCCTATTCTAATGAAAAGAATGTAAAAAAAAATGCAATGCCTAAACTAAGTGAAAAAGTACATGAAGATATATATGTCAAGGGTTCATTTTGGATGGGAAAATATACATTAGATGTATATATGCCAGTTGATGAAATGTTCATGTTGATGCCTAGCTAAAATGGAGGTTCATGTGGGATGGATGATGCAATGAGGTAGGCTAAGTGAAAGAAGGCGTGGTAAGAGGCTGCATGAAATGGTTTTTATACGATGCAGCAGGTGGTAAATGACTATTGGTAGTGAAGAAGGTGAAGTGGCATGTGCTAAAGACAGTAGGTGATGTAGGTGTAAATGCAGGAAGGTGGTAGGTGCTAAGTGTGAAGGGTAGAAGTGCAATACACAAGTGGAGAAAAAGAGAAAACAAAATGTGCAATGAGGGGATATGCTGCAAGCATATCAAGTGAAGTGTGAGTAAAGAATTACCTACACAGTGAGTGTATTTGGGAGTGAAGATGCTTAAGGTGGCTGCGGCAAACGCAGGAAGTGAATAATGAAGAGATGAAATGCACAAGTGATGTTGTGTGCTAGTGTATGTACAACAAGGGTAATGGAGTGTATAATGAATAAGCTTGGGTGGGAAAGTTGTTGTGGGTGATAAGTGATGGGGCAGTGATATGTGTTGCTATAATTACAACAATAAAATGTTGGAAACGAAGGATGTGTAACAGTGGATGTACACAAGTGTCCATTGATGATTTTGATGACATGGAAGGATGATACATCAAGGCTTTAACAAGGTGCATACCTACTACTGCTAACGACACTGTAGTAGTGAGGGAGTGATTGAATGGAGGTGCTGTAGCAGTTGGGGTGTGAAAGATGCTGTGAATAATTCTTTTTGCAGGAGGTTGTGTAACGCCCCAAATTTCAAACTTGCGAACCTTTTCAGAAAAACAGGCAAGAGACTAGAAATTCCTCTTTCCTTCAGAGTTTGTTTATGAAATCAGCGGAAGATTTTTCTTTGATAAATCATAAGGCAAGCTGACAACTTTGAGCACGTTAGCTAAAAGAACCAAAACTCGCAAGATTCGGATATCCTAAGGGAAATCCGATACAAACCCAAGCGTCCAGAACGCGAGCTAAGAGCAGGAAGAAGAAGTCTTGAAGCCATCTTGCAATCGCGTCATCGCCTGTAGTGTACCTAATCATCACCTGTACCCATAGAATGGGTTAGTTTCACGAAAAACTAGTAGGTGCACAAGAGAGACTACACGAAACTGAATTAAGTACATTTAATTCAGTAGGTTACGCAGTTTAAAGAAGATATGCAGTTAAACAGGTAAGCAATGCAAGCAGGTGAATAGTGCAAACACGTAAGTAGTGCAAACAGTAAGCAGTTCAAAGCAAGTAAGCAGTTCAAAGCAAGTAAGAAGTGCAAAGCAAGTAAGCAGTGCAACTGACAAACGCAGCATACGATTCAATTGATCGTAGGCTGTGAACCACCACGCAACTAGCTTGTTCTCGTTCCTAGAACGAGGTCACAATATCTAATCACCATCAGGACATCGTTTGTCGCTCACTACATCTAACAAACGCGTTGTCCTGAACAACCTTAACCTATTCTCATCTCTCAAAGTCTTACGCGGCTAACCGTTACCGGATATGACGCACTAAGGCGTCATACCTTCTCAGAAAAGTTCACCCTTCCGTAGAAGGTCCAAAACATGATCACTAACTCAAATCGCTAACAATCTGATTCTCACACCTGAGTCAAGCATGTAATCATGCTAAAACAGAAAGTCGAAACTATGAATTCATAGTTGGCTATCACAAACAATCTCAGAAGATCGTCACAACTCACCATAACTTTTTATGGTAAGCAAAAACACAAGATCCACGTCAGATCGTTCGGTCCGAGAGATATACGACCGGACAAGGAATTACCGCCCTAGAGAGTATACCTGATCTTGGACCCTACACTTCCTCACAGGAGTTCACCGTCTTTGCGGCTACCCGTTCGTGGACAGTGTACATCCTCACAGAGATCTCCCACTCTAGCCGGGTCACTTGATTTGGGAAATGTATAACCTCATAGCGAAACCTTTGGGAGATCAGTCCTTAACAAATGCCATATCCAATGAAAATCATTGCGATACACGCATCCACACAAATGACCGCTCTCAGGGTCGATAGCCACTAATACAAACAACAAGATCAATGCCCGGATCACCTGGTCTGGGACATGTATAACCTCACAAGGAATTCCACCCTAGATGGTATACCTGGTCTTGGACCATACACTTCCTCACAGGAGTTCACCGTCTTTGCGGCTACCCGTTCGTGGACAGTGTACATCCTCACAGAGAATCTACCACTGTAGCCGGGTACCTGGTCTTGATCATACACGCCCTCGCAGATAATCCTTTGGAGATCAGGTGCTCGACAGACAACCTACTCGGTGATACACGCATCTATACAATCGACTACTCCAAACAGTTGACTGCTCTCGATGTCAGTAGCCACAATATGGGCACAAGCATGTATATCAACAATATGCATCATATCACTCCACGCAGAAGCATATAATCCTACGCATCGTATGATTGCCACAAGGAATATTGCAATCTTCAAATAGGCCCTCAAAGCATGTGTAAGTGACACATGAGAACGCGCAGATATGGCAATTCAGTTGATTCTATGGGCGAAGGGTAACTAACTCTACCCGTCAGCCAAACAAAACAACTGAATAAGACAAGCACTCATAACAATGCTCGTAAAACATATAATTACAATAAAATGGCTCAGTCCATCGACAAGTAATTAAATTAATTGTAAGGCATAAACCATTACATCACAAGCCATTCATAAACAATCATACGACAACAGTTATATCACAATATGTAAGCAGCTTATAAGACAAGCGACCACATCAATCCTAGTTGCCACCAGTTCGTAGATTACGAGCTGTATGCAATCACATCAATCATAAGAGATGCAAGCCAACAAGTGCTACGCTACAATAAGCACCAAACAGTTTGACCAAGGGATAAAGCAAGTCACATACTAATATATAGCAACTGGCATAATGCTACTATTTTAAATATTTAACTAGTATGAGAAACTCCTTATTACTCCGCAAAGAACTGCGTAAGCAGTTTAACCAACTAGAGTAACGCCTTGACAGGCATGCACAACTCAACGAGTAGCATACTGAACTATCGAGCATGCAAGCGAATTAGTAGTGCAAGCGAAACAGTAGTGCAAGCGAAACAGTAGTGCAAGCGAAGTAGTAGTGCAAGCGAATCTCACGACTCAACAACCAGTGTGAACAGACCTTATGTTTCGATAATTACGAACCTGCAGGTACGCGCAGGCAAAACGTAGACCCAACTGAAACTATTTCGGGCGTCTGTTATTCTATGTATTTTCAATAACCCGAATAGCTAGTTGAGTTCGCTCCAAAGGAACGGCTTTAGCCGAGAGAGGATTCCCCAAAGGAGGCTGTGCCACGGACGCATCCAACTTCTGCAGAAGTGTTGAGCTAGCTAATGTAGCCCCTTTCTCCTAACTCCAAGACTGGGGAGGCCAGATCGTTGCCCGTAGGGTGGTTGTTAACAACCTGTCCATTGGAGTTTGCACCGCTCTGTCCTCTCCCTTGACAGACACATAGAAGCGAATAGGTACGTTAGGGGTTGCTTAACTAACGACCCATTCTATGCTGTGGTATTTAAACCACTCGAGCATCTTTCCTGTGAAGGCGAATGTGAGGCCATTTTAGTGATTACAACATTTTGCATTTAGCGTTGTTCGAAGTCGCACGACTGTCTCATCCGATAATCGCAGTACTAGACGTGTCGTGCACGACTACAAGTACTCTAGGATGAAGGGGTATAGCTCCTCAATAGAAGCCTCAACAGGAGTGTTTCACAAAGATGTAAAGTTTATCAACTTTACTCTATCTTTTGAAACAACAGTACCTTGTGCCAACATGATGCATGTGATTATCTCGAATCACATCCGCTATCGGGGTATCTACATGTCTCGCATGACTCGATACCGGTCTCGATAGACGGGATACGAGTTTCTCAACAGAACACGCACTAAGAAGTTCGATTGAACCCCCAATTCGGGATCACCCGAGATATGCCAAAAAGGCGAGCAGAACCAGCCAGTCACATCCTTCCAAATGCTTCGATTTGGAGCAGTCTTTGATGCTTTTGCGCAGCTCCCTGAAATCTCAAGTCGACTCTGCAGAACTGCACGCACGAAGAGCCAGGATCCTTGCGAGGTATCCCTCTCCTTAGACGAGGATGTGCCGCTCGCTCCCGACTGAACTCTTGTCGCAAGAGGGAGAGGGGTAAATGCCCATTGCATCCTCCACGAGGATGCCTTTAAGGCATACGCAAAGAGCAAGAACCTGCACGTCAACTGCAATAGCAAGGCAATACCAACACATGCAAATGCAAGAGCCTAGATGCAAAGCGCGACGGCAAAGTAAAGGACAAGGATCGCGAAACCGCGTCCTTGAGTTAAATGTGTACTCATATAAATATATATGATATATATGCATATATATTTATTTAATTGTCATTTTTAGTTAATTGAAATCAATTCAATTGTCCAAGTCTTCTGTGCAATCTTCCCCTACCTTTGAGAGTTGCAAGCTTGCTGTCGTCCGCTGATGTACGCGATTGGCGGCTCGGGTCGTGGAGCGCGAGCAAGATCCATCATACGAGCTGAAAAAGTAACGATCTTAGCAAGCTAATACCAAAATAGAAAGTCAGGGGCACTATCGCTGTCCTGACGTACAGGAAAGCAGAGGTAGGGGCATTGTGCACATGCACACCTGCTATAAGCGCAAGAAGCAGGGGCAGGGCCACGAGCCCCTGCTGACATGCTGTCAGCAAACAACGGGAAGGCAGGGGGTCGCACCCTTGCCCGAAGAAGACAACAAGAGAGACTTCGCCCTGCCTGTCAAGAGAGCAAGGAAGCGAGGCCTTTCCCTACAAGTCACTAAGGGGAGGCAGAAGGCCGCATCCTGCCTGTCGAATATGCAAAGAGGGATAGCGGACTCGGTCCTCTGTCATCTCTGCAAAAAGAGCAGCGGCGACGACCCTGTTCTGTCTTGCAAAAAGAACAAGGATAGGGGATGATCCTCTAATTGCCAAGCAAAAACAGAACACAGGGAGGGCTCGGCCCTCCCCTGAACAATAGAGGGGTGAAGGGGGGTCTCGGCCCCTTCCCAGCGAAACACGAAAGCAGGGAGGGGGTTGACCCCTTCCCTATGTAATAAACAAGCAGGGAGGGGCTCGACCCCTCCCCCTGTATAAAAGACAAGCAGGGAGGGGCTCGACCCCTCCCCTAATATCAAGGGACTGAGGAGGGGGCTCGACTCCTCCTCCTGCATATTACGAAAGTAGAAGAGGGTTGAAACCTCCCCTGCAACCAACTGAGGCAGGGAGGGTCGAACCCTCCCCTGCCCGACAAAAAGGGAGACAGGGAGGGGTCTCGACCCTCCCTATGAACACAAAAGGGCAGGCAGGGGGCCCAAAAATCCCCGCCAGAACCCTTCTCACAGGCGGCAGGGGTTTTACCCCTGCCGACCTGTCGGCTAAGTGGCAGGGCTCGGCCTCTGCCGACTTACCGAACAAGCGGCAGGTAGGCGAGGCGGGGATTGCCACCATGCCGTCCAAGGCACAAGCAGCCCCTCCCCTGAAGCCCTAAGCCCCGGAGAAGAGGTGATGCAGGCGGCAGCCCTGCCGCCTGCCGAAAAGAAGAGGGGGAAAAATGAGGGGAGGTGCTCAGCACCTCCCTTCCTGGCAGACCTAGAGAGAGAGAGGCAAGGGGAGAGTCCCCTGCCAACGAGTGGCGACGACATGGGGCTCAGCCCCCCTTTCGGTCGATCCCAAAAAGCAGAAGCAGGGGGGAAGTCCCCCTGCCGACAACAAGTGACGACAGGGGGCTCAACCCCCCTGTCGGTCGATCCCGAGAAAAGAGAGAAACAGGGGCTGTGGAAGGAAAAGAAAAGGAGGAGGGGAGGTGGAAGCGTACCTGGGGTCGTTGGAGCGAAAGGCGGTGGTGGTGGGTCGCCGGCGCCTTCGCAGCAGAGAAAGGGAAGGAGATGGCCGGCAGCGGCGACGGTGGAGGGAGGTTGTAGGTGGCAGCAACGGCGGCGTCGAAGGGAGGTCTCCAGTGACAGAGAATGTAGAGCCGAGTCGGGGAGAGAGACGAGAGGGGGAATGAGGTTTCGAGAACCTCCCCCTTCGTCGCTGCGTGCTTTTAAAAGCACGCAGCCGACTAATTTACCCGGGTCGGATCCGGGTCCGGATCCAGCCCGGATCCAATTTTTTTTTTTCGATTATTATATCCTACCCTTTTTAAAAGAATTTCGTCCGCGAAATTACCTTTGCCTACATTAGTGAAAATACAAGTCAGGGAATTTTTCTCTAATATTTGACCATTCGAAAGCCGAATCTTTATTCGAGTTCCTCGCCATCCTTGGAGTAAACAAGGAATACCCAAGATCAAAATCTCAGCAAGCTCGAAAAAGAAGCCAAAAACATCCGTACTATTCATGCGTAACATGAGTAGTTCACAAAAAACCCAGCAATGCTGGTACATAAGCAAAACGCGTCAAGCCATTTAGCTTAACAACGCTAAAAACATCTATAAAATAAGAAAAATTATATACTTACAGTGCGATGCGGATGCTCAATGGTCAAGAATCCTTACTTTCCTTAGCTCTGATACCAAGTTGTAACGCTCCAAATTTCAAACTTGCGAACCTTTTCAGAAAAATAGGCAAGAGACTAGAAATATCTCTTTCCTTCAGAGTTTGTTTATGAAATCAGCAGAAGATTTTTCTTTGATAAATCATAAGGCAAGCTGGCAACTTTGGGCACATTAGCTAAAAGAACCAAAACTCGCAAGATTCGGATATCCTAAGGGAAATCCGATACAAACCCAAGCGTCCAGGACGCGAGCTAAGAGCAGAAAGAAGAAGTCTTGAAGCCATCTTGCAATCGCGTCATTGCCCGTAGTGTACCTAATCATCACCTGTACCCATAGAATGGGTTAGTTTCGCGAAAAACTAGTAGGTGCACAAGAGAGACTACAAGAAACTGAATTAAGTACATTTAATTTAGTAGGTTACGCAGGTTAAAGCAGATATGCAGTTAAACAAGTAAGCAATGCAAGCAGGTGAATAGTGCAAACACGTAAGCAGTTCAAAGCAAGTAAACAGTGCAACTGACAAACGCATCATACGATTTAATTGATCGTAGGCTGTGAACCACCATGCAACTAGCTTGTTCTCGTTCCTAGAACGAGGTCACAACATCTAATCACCATCAAGACATCGTTTGTCGCTCACTACATCTAACAAACGTGTTGTCCTGAACAACCTTAACCTATTCTCATCTGTCAAAGTCTTACGCGGCTAACCCTCACCGGATATGACGCACTAAGGCATCATACCTTCTCAGAAAAGTTCACCATTCCGTAGAAGGTCCAAAACATGATCACTAACTCAAATCGCTAACAATCTGATTCTCACACCTGAGTCAAGCATGTAATCATGCTAAAACAGAAAGCCGAAACTATGAATTCATAGTTGGCTATCACAAACAATCTTAGAAGATCGTCACAACTCACCATAACTTTTTATGGTAAGTAAAAACACAAGATCCACGTCGGATCGTTCGGTCCGAGAGATATACGACCAGACAAGGAATTACCGCCCTAAAGGGTATACCTGATCTTGGACCCTACACTTCCTCATAGGATTTCACCGTCTTTGCGGCTACCCGTTCGTGGACAATGTACATCCTCACAGAGATCTCCCACTCTAGCCGGGTCACCTGATTTGGGAAATGTACAACCTCACAGCGAAACCTTTGGGAGATCAGTCCCTAACAAATGCCATATCCAATGAAAATCATTGCGATACACGCATCCACACAAATGACCGCTGTCAGGGTCGATAGCCACTAATACAAACAACAAGATCAACGCCCGGATCACTTGGTCTGGGACATGTATAACCTCACAAGGAATTCCGCCCTAGATGGTATACCTGGTCTTGGACCATACACTTCCTCACAGGAGTTCACCGTCTTTGCGGCTACTCGTTCGTGGACAGTGTACATCCTCACAGAGAATCTACCACTCTAGCCGGGTACCTGGTCTTGATCATACACGCCCTCGCAGATAATCCTTTGGAAATCAGGTGGTCGACAGACACCCTACTCGGTGATACATGCATCTATACAATCGACTGCTCCGAACAGTTGACTGCTCTCGATGTCAGTAGCCACAATATGAGCACAAGCATGTATATCACCAATATGCATCGTATCACTCCACGCAGAAGCATATAATCCTACGCATCGTATGATTCCCACACGGAATATTGCAATCCTCAAATAGGCCCTCAAAGCATGTGTAAACGACACATGAGAACGCGCAGATATGGCAATTCAGTTGATTATATGGGCGAAGGGTAACTAACTCTACCCGTCAGCCAAACAAAACAACTGAATAAGACAAGCACTCATAACAATGCTCGTAAAACATATAATTACCATAAAATGGCTCAGTCCATCGACAAGTAATTAAATTAATTGTAAGGCATAAACCAATACATCACAAGCCATTCATAAGCAATCATACGGCAACAGTTATATCACAATATGTAAGCAACTTATAAGACAAGCGGCCACATCAATCCTAGTTGCCACCAGTTCGTAGATTACGAGCTGTATGCAATCACATCAATCATAAGAGATGCAAGCCAACAAGTGCTACGCTACAATAAGCACCAAACAGTTTGACCAAGGGATAAAGCAAGTCACATGCTAATATATAGCAACTGGCATAATGCTACTATTTTAAATATTTAACTAGTATGAGAAACTCCTTATTACTCCGCAAAGAACTGCGTAAGCAGTTTCACCAACTAGAGTAACGCCTTGAAAGGCGTGCATAACTCAACGAGTAGCATACTGAACTATCGAGCAAGCAAGCGAATTAGTAGTGCAAGCGAAACAGTAGTGCAAGCGAAACAATAGTGCAAGAGAAGGAGTAATGCAAGTGAAGCATTAGTGCAAGCGAAGCAGTAGTGCAAGCGAATCTCACGACTCAACGACCAGTGTGAACAAACCTTATGTTTGATAATTAAGAACCTGCGGGTACGCGCAGGCAAAACGTAGACCCAACTGAAACTAGTTCGGGCGTCTGTTATTCTATGTATTTTCAATAACCCGAATAGCTAGTTGAGTTCGCTCCAAAGGAACGACTTTAGCCGAGAGAGGATTCCCCAAAGGAGGCTGTGCCACGGACGCATCCAACTTCTGCAGAAGTGTTGAGCTAGCTAATGTAGCCCCTTTCTCCTAACTCCAAGACTGGGGAGGCCAGATCGTTGCCCGTAGGGTGGTTGTTAACAACCTGTCCATTGGAGTTTGCACCGCTCTGTCCTCTCCCTTGACAAACACATAGAAGCGAATAGGTACGTTAGGGGTTGCTTAACTAACGACCCATTCTATGCTGTGGTATTTAAACCACTCGAGCATCTTTCCTGTGAAGGCGAATGTGAGGCCATTTTAGTGATTACAACATTTTGCATTTAGCGTTGTTCGAAGTCGCACGACTGTCTCATCCGATAATCGCAGTACTAGACGTGTCGTGCACGACTACAAGTACTCTAGGATGAAGGGGTATAGCTCCTCAATAGAAGCCTCAACAGGAGTGTTTCACAAAGATGTAAAGTTTATCAACTTTACTCTATCTTTTGAAACAACAGTACCTTGTGCCAACATGATGCATGTGATTATCTCGAATCACATCCGCTATCGGGGTATCTACATTTCTCGCATGACTCGATACCGGTCTCGATAGACGGGATACGGGTTTCTCAACAGAACACGCGCTAAGAAGTTCGATTGAACCCCCAATTCGGGATCACCCGAGATATGCCAAAAAGGCAAGCAAAACCAGCCAGTCACATCCTTCCAAATGCTTCGATTTGGAGCAGTCTTTGATGCTTTTGCGCAGCTCCCTGAAATCTCAAGTCGACTCTGCAGAACTGCACGCACGAAGAGCCAGGATCCTTGCGAGGTATCCCTCTCCTTAGACGAGGATGTGCCGCTCGCTCCCGACTGAACTCTTGTCGCAAGAGGGAGAGGGGTAAATGCCCATTGCATCCTCCACGAGGATGCCTTTAAGGCATACGCAAAGAGAAAGAACCTGCACGTCAACTGCAATAACAAGGCAATACCAACACATATGCAAATGCAAGAGCCTAGATGCAAAGCGCGACGGCAAAGTAAAGGACAAGGATCGCGAAACCGCGTCCTTGAGTTAAATGTGTACTCATATAAATATATATGATATATATATATATATATATATATATATATATATATATATATTTATTTAATTGTCATTTTTAGTTAAGTGAACTCAATTCAATTGTCCAAGTCTTCTGTGCAATCTTCCCCTACCTTTGAGAGTTGCAAGCTTCTGTCGTCCGCGGATGTACGCGATTGGTGACTCGGGTCGCAGAGCGCGAGCAGGATCCGTCGTATGAGCTGCAAAAGTAACGATCTTAGCAAGCTAATACCAAAATAGAAAGTCAGGGGCACTATCGCTGTCCTGACGTACAGGAAAGCAGAGGCAGGGGCATCGTGCACATGCGCACCTGCTATAAGCACAAGAAGCAGGGGCAGGGCCACAAGCCCCTACTGACATGCTGTCAGCAAACAACGGGAAGGTAGGGGGTCGCACCCTTGCCCGGAGAAGACAACAAGGGAGGCTTCGCCCTGCCTGTCAAGAGAGCAAGGAAGCGAGTCCCTTCCCTGCAAGCCACTAAGGGGAGGCAGGAGGTCGCATCCTGCCTGTCGAATATGCAAAGAGGGCTAGGGGACTCGGTCCTCTGTCATCTCTGCAAAAAGGGCAGCGGCGACGACCCTGTTCTGTCCTGCAAAAAGAACAAGGATAGGGGATGATCCCCTGATTGCCAAGCAAAAACAAAACATAGGGAGGGCTCGGCCCTCCCCTGAACAATAGAGGGGGGAAGGGGGGTCTCGGCCCCTTCCCAGCGAAACACGGAAATAGGGAGGGGGTTGACCCCTTCCCTGCGTAATAAACAAGCATGGAGGGGCTTGACCGCTCCCCCTGTATAAAAGACAAGCAGGGAGGGGCTCGACCCCTCCCCTAATATCAAGGGACTGAGGAGGGGGCTCAACCCCTTCTCCTGCATATTACGAAAGCAGAAGAGGGTTGAACCCTCCCCTGCAACCAACTGAGGCAGGGAGGGTCAAACCCTCCCCTGCCTGACAAAAAGGGAGACAGGGAGGGGTCTCGACCCTCCCTATGTACACAAAAGGGCAGGCAGGGGGCCCAAAATCCCCCGCCAGAACCCTTCTCACAGGCGACAGGGGTTTTACCCCTGCCGACCTGTCGGCTAAGTGGCAGGGCTCGGCCCCTGCCGACTTACCGAACAAGAGGCAGGTAGGGGAGGCGGGGCTTGCCACTGTGCCGTCCAAGGCACGAGCAGCCCCTCCCCTGAAGCCCTACGCCCCAGAGAAGAGGCGATGCAGGCGGCAGCCCTACCGCCTGCCGAAAAGAAGAGGGGGGAAAATGAGGGGAGGTGCTCAGCACCTCCCTTCCTGGCAGACCTAGAGAGAGAGGCAAGGGGAGAGTCCCGCTGCCAACGAGTGGCGACGACAGGGGACTCAGCCCCCCTGTCGGTCGATCCCAAAAAGGAGAAGCAGGGGGGAAGTCCCCCTGCCGACAACAAGTGACGACAGGGGGCTTAGCCCCCCTGTCGACCGATCCCGAGAAAAGAGAGAAACAGGGGCTGTGGAAGGAAAAGAAAAGGAGAAGGGGAGGTGGAAGCGTACCTGGGGTCGCCAGAGCGAAAGGCGGTGGTGGTGGGTCGCCGGCGCCTTCGCAGCAGAGAAAGGGAAGGAGATGGCCGGCAGCGGCGACGGTGGAGGGAGGTCGCAGGTGGCAGCAACGGCGGCGTCGGAGGGAGGTCTCCAGCGACAGAGAATGTTAGAGCCGAGTCGGAGAGAGAGACGAGAGGGGGAAGGAGGTTTCGAGAACCTCCCTCTTCGTCGCTGCGTGCTTTTAAAAGCACGCAGCCGACTAATTTACCCTGGTCGGATCCGGGTCCGAATCCGGCCCGGATCCAATTTTTTTTTTTGATTATTACAGGTTGGGAGGTGGGATGAATGTGATGGGAAGCAAAGATGCACCGTGATATTGGTGCTAGGTGCGTGGATGGAGGGAGTTGCTGGACACTGCTAAATGGGCTGGCAACATGCACTATGATATATGCACAGGGGATATAGTGGGTGAAATAGTGATGCTGGGGGTATGTCATGAATGCAGATGGCAGCGTGGATGTGAGAGTGCATTCAATGATGTGAGGATGCTTAGCATACAGTGGCGGTGTGCAGAATATAATGAAAATGGTGAATAGTGCCATTTGCAGCAAAAATGGATGTATGACAATAGATAGGTATGAAGTGGATACAACAATAGTGGAATGCAAAAACTAATATAGATGCAATAGTGCAGTGTAGCAGGGGATGGAGATGGGCTGTATATTGTAATCAATATTAACATCTATATGTAAAATGAACATGATAATGCAATGTTATGCATGCTAAAGATCAACTAATATGAAGAGTTTAACTAAAATATCTCACAAGGTATAAACTTTCAACAGTAGATAAAATGGGAAAAATGGCTTACACCTAATCATAATATATAGCAACTTGGTTTTGAGTCAATAGGTGTTAAGTTAAAAGATTGATGCCCTGTGTAGTAAGTAGAAATGATTCCAGCTTAGGTACACAACACACTGAACTGATTTCATAGGTGGATGGTCAAGGTATTGTTGTGAAGACAACACATACGATGTGCTATTGTAGGCGAAGGAGGGTGGTGAATACAACAATATCATGACTCCAAGAAGTGGATGCGATGAAATTTGAATCAGCAAACAAAATCATAAACGATGCTGTGAGGTAAACCAGGAATCTGCCCGTCGTTCCTCAGCAAACTTCAGATCATGAGGCTAAATATGGATGTAATCTGATGTTGCGTGAAACCTACTGTAGCATTATGTTAACAAAAGAAGTTGCTGCATAAATATCCTTATTGATGCAGATTTTGAATGAACCAATGAAGAGATAATATGGTATAACAGTGACATTGCACATGCTTTGAAATAGGAAATGAAGGAGGGTTATTACAAACAGAGGCATTCGAACAATCATGACAGACGTTAAGCATAGAAATCAAGGAAAATGAAGGACAAACAGGGACAAGTAGCAAAGGATGAACTCACAGCTTAAGAGAAATGCAGATTTCCTCCCTCACCCACAGTCGTACTCTGTCGTTTTCCGCTCTCTCTCTCTTTTTTGTAGCCAGCATATCACGACAGAGGTGGGGACTTTCGCAAAATGTCAATATGCATCCCCTTTCCCTTTTGCATTGAATTCAATTTCATGGCAGGACCTCAGGTCGATGGATGAGAGATCTGTACCTGGTGGAGCTGGACACCCCATTTCTTAATAAACAAATGCATAGATGCAAAAATCTTCAGCACTTCCCATTTTTTTTTAGAAGAAAGGAATCCCATGAACTCAATAGATCACAACTGTGTGATCATCAATAGATGGATGCACAATGCCTAAGTATCTATCATCTGAGTGATAGGCTGTATCAAATGAAGTTACAGCAAAGGAGAGAAACGAATTACAGGAAAACAAAAAGAAAGGCAATATGCTGAATGGATGAATGCACATCAGAACAGAAGATTAAATACAGATTAGAAATTAAAATACAGAGAAAAGAAAAAAATATAAAGTAAAAGTAACTCAGAGGAATTATAGATTAGACATGAGTGGCTAATTTAAAAACAAAAGGGCAATAATCATGAAAATAAGAACTCAAACAACATCTCAGAAACCAGAACGTGAACCAAAGATCAAAACTAAAAGGAAATTCAGAAACAAATCGCAGAAAAGAAAAAAAATGTCAGAATCAGAAGAATTTCGTTAATGTAGCAGCGTGATGGATTGATTTACCATAAGTAAACCAAATTTACCATCGATGCTTCAGTGGGGGAGAAATAAGAAAAAATGCAGGAAAAATGGGGAAAACAAAAAGGAAAGGGGGGTTAAAAATCATGAGGAAAATTCAAACTGAAAAGGAGAAGAAGGAGATGAGGCACTTACCTTTTGCTGCTTTTGCTTGGAGCTAAAGGTCCTTCGATCCTTTGAAGGAGAGGATCCGGGGGAGGGAAAGAAGGGAAAGGGGAAGCTGGTGCTCCTTCGGCGGAACCGAAAAGGAAGCCTGTCGACTTCTCTTGTTTGCAAGATTTTTAGGGCTTGAAGAAGGAGATCGAGAGGAAAAAGAAGGGAGGAAGGAAAAATCGAGAAGAAGAAGCTGTGGGAGGGTGAAAACGGATGAGGAGAGCTTCTCTTGCGTGCCTCTTTTAAAGAGGCGGAAGAAGGTTCAGGAGATCGTTCGTTGAGGATCAAAGGTGGAGAGGAAAACAAAGGCAGATGGGCGGATGGCCCTCGAGCGAGAGAGAGAAAGAGAGTTCGAGAATGGGAGGGGGCCATTACAACTTTCTCTAATTTTCAAAAAGGGGGCTCCCTAAAAAGGGTTTTTCATAAAATGGTTTTCAAACGAGGTTTTTAGCAAAACAAGTTTCAAAAAGAGTTTAAACTGCATATTTTCTGATTTTTTGGAATTTTGTTGTTTTCTTTTGGCATTTTCTATATTTTTTGGTGTTTTTAAGATAAAACTCTGAAACTTACGAGAAAACAAAAGGATTTTTGAAATATTTTGTAAAATTTGAAAATATTCACAAAAGAAAGGTTTTTTGAGAGTTTTAAAGCTGTTCTTTGAAAAATCCTTCAGAAAATGGGTTTGGATCTGAAACTTGAGGAAATATTTGAGTTTTTGCACCTTGAATCAAGAAATATAGTAATGGATCCAAACGAATGTCGGATAGACTGTCTGAGCCATTCAAAACTATTTTTGGTATTTTTATAATTTTAATTTGAAATTTGGATAACGAGGCTCAGATTTACATTTTTGGCACGGAACATGGATCCAAAATAGAGTTAGATACATAAAATAGAATTAGATTCCAGAGAATCCAAGAAATAATTGGAATTTAGGTTCGAAACGGACTCAATTTATTCAAAAAATGGAGCCTAGGGGCAAAGAGAGAATTTTTGGGGTTTTTTGGAAAATTTGGGGTGTTCACAAATGCCCCTCTTTGTTGCTAAGCTGGTTGTAAGCCGAGCTTTGCGGCAAAGAAGACATGCCAAATTTTCTTTAAAAAAATGCCCCAGTCAGAATGTCTGAATTGGGTGTGGAAGAATTGGCTTTGAAAAACTTTATTTTTCAGGTTTTGTACCTTACCCTGAAAGGTTTTTGGGAAGAGAATAAAACCCTCGAGAATGAAAATAATTTGGACAAAAGAAAATGAGGAAATCGTGATGGGACTTTGGGATAAATATCCCGAAAAAAGGAGAGATTTTTGAAAGATGTCTCAAGGTTGAGACGAAGATAAGAATTTTTTGAAAAAACTCAGGTTTAGCCCTTAACCTGGATGGGACATTTTTGAAAAATACCTCGTTAGACGAGGTTTAGGTATAATCTTTATTTGAATGGATATACAAAGCATGGATTCCTTGATGGGAAAAACCATGATGAGACTGGGAGAAATACCTCACCAGAATGAGGCAATTCTCTTTGAAAAATACAAACAACGCTAGGTTGAATCAAAATAGATATTGAGTATGTATTTCATTTTTGGATAACAAGAAAATTTGGCCAATAAGATTAAATTGTAGTTGATTTAAACGCTTGAAAAGTGTGTACGTATGTGCAAAAGATATTCCCTCTTTTTACCTAGAGTATTTCTTCCAATGAGGTTAACTTCCCAGATTTCTGAGTCAAATTCAAATTTTAAAGCTGTTGAGCTTCTTTAAGGAAGTTATCCTTTTCCTTGACATGAATAGAGAAGAGTTACTCTTAATTTCATAAAAGAAAGTAGTGAAAAGACATTGATGAAAGAATTTCGCATAAGAAAAGATGATTTCTGGCAATTTTGGCAGTTTGATATCCTGGGGCTTTTTCCATAATGATCTTTCTGGCACTCTTTTTGAGACATGGAGCTTTCTTGGGTTTTTACATCATCCTTCATTTTGGAGATGTCCTGACTTTTCTCTCTTTTTCGGGGAAGGGTACATCACAAACTCCTTCATCTTGGAGATGCTCTGATCCTTTTTTTCTCAGGAATTATACTGATGATATTGGCTCATTGGTCAAAAATCTCTTGATGATAGCGACAATCAAATATCTTTTAGGGTTTGTTGGGAGGCTCAACGCAGTCGCCTTCATCTTGACAGTGATATGAACGTTCCCTAGAAGGATCCGTCACAAACTCCATCTCAGAGATGGTCCAAATCTTCTTTGGTCCCGGGGGTCTAGCTCGCATATTCGCTTTCAACTTGACGACAATTGAGGGATCCCCTTTGCAGATATTTGATTGTAGCTTAAATGAATGAACTGAGTGGATTCTTTTTATCGCTTAGGATATTTCCATTGCCTGATTGCCAGAGAATCGTCTTTAAACATGCATCATAGCTATGATTAATATTGATTCACTTCTAGCCTTTCAACATCATTGAATATTTCTTTCGCTAATCATACCAAGGGTATCTCTTACATCCTCTTGGTTGATCAAGAGAGAGAAGATTTGAATTTTACTTTTTTTCACAAAAAAGCTTCACCCTTTTGAAAAAAATACTAGAGGTAATCTGAGGTGATTCTTTTGTGCAGTAAAATATTGGAATCAACACATTTTTAGCAGATTGGCAAAGTTTTCGAGAATCCTTTGTGAAATAACCACTCAATATAGATTTTAATAGATCCTTTAGTTGAATTTTGGAAGAAATAACATGAAAACATTGGTTTTATCAGACAACATTGGCTTAACAGGGACTCAGCCTAAGAGCCGTAAAGAATATTGGATCCGTAGGGATTCATCCTACAGATTGAATTTTTGAAAAAATGAAGTTAATTTAATAGGAATTCAACCTAAGAATTGCAAAAGAATTTTTGACCAGTAAGAATTTATCCTACAAACTGAATTTTTTGAAGAATGAATTTGGTTCAATAGGAATTCAACCTGAGAACCGCAAAAGAATATGGATCAGTAGGAATTTATCCTACAAATTGACTTTTTGAAAAATGGGCTTGGTTCTATAGGAATTTAGCCTAAGAACCGTGAAAGAATATAGATCAGTAGGGATTCATCCTACAGATTGAAATATTGAAGAATGAATTTGGTTTAATAGGAATTCAACCTAAGAACCGCAAAAGAATATGGATCAGTAGGAATTCAACCTACAGATTGACTTTTTGAAAAAAAATGGACTTGGTTTGATAGGAATTCAGCCTAAGAACTGTGAAAGAATATAAATCAGTAGGGATTCATCCTACAAATTTGAAATATTGAAGAATGAATTTGGTTAAATAGAAATTCAACCTAAGAACCGCAAAAGAATATGAATCAGTAGGAATTCAACCTACAGATTAGATTTTTGAAGAATGATTTTTTGTTCAATAGGAATTCAACCTGAGAACCGCAAAAGAATATTTTGATCAGTAGGAATTCAACCTACATATTGAAATTTTAAAAAAATGGACTTGGTTCGATAGGAATTCAGCCTAAGAACCATGAAAGAATATAGATCAGTAGGGATTCATCCTACAGATTGAAATATTGAAGAATGAATTTGGTTCAATAGAAATTCAACCTAAGAACCACAAAAGAATATGGATCAGTAGGAATTCAACCTACAGATTGGATCTTTAAAGAATGAACTTGGTTCAATAGGAATTCAACCTGAGAACCGCAAAAGACTATGGATCAATAGGAATTCAACCTACGTATTGGATTTTTTTTGGAAAATGAGATGGGTTCAGAAGGAGTTTGACCTAAAGATTGACTTTTTGAAGGAAGATTGGTCCAAAAAGGAGTTCGACTTAAGGATCTTGATCAGTAGGAATTCAACCTAAAGATTGAATCTTTGAAAAATGACATCGGTTAAAAAAGAATTCAACCTAAGAACCTCAGATTAGCAGGAATTCAAACTATAGATCGACTCATGAATGATCTGAAGGGGGTTCAAAATGAGAATTGTGAATATGTAGGAGTTCAACCTAAAGATCGCTGATCAGTAAGGGTTCAACCTAAAGATCGATGGAAAGAAAGGATCCTAAAGGGGTTCAACCTAAGGATTGCGGATCAGTAGGGGTTCAACCTAAGATCGCGGATCAGTAGGAGTTCAACCTAAAGATCGATGGAAAGAAAGGGTCCTAAAGGGGTTCAACCTAAGGATTGCGAATTCATAGGAGTTCAACCTAAGGTCACGGATCAGTAGGGGTTCAACCTAAAGATCGATGGAAGGAAAAGGGTCTTAAAGGGGTTCAACCTAAGGATTGCGAATTAGTAGGGGTTCAACCTAAAAATCGTGGATCAGTAGGAGTTCAACCTAAAGATCGATGAGAGGAAAATGTCCTAAAGGGGTTCAACCTAAGGATTGCGGATCAGTAGGGGTTCAACCTAAAGATCGCGGATCAGTAGGAGTTCAACCTAAAGATCGATGGAAGGAAAAGGGTCCTAAAGGGGTTCAACCTAAGGATTGCGAACTTGAACTCTCAACTCACACACTCAAGCAAAGATGCCAAAAAGGCACTCACGATGCACTCAAGAAATTTGCTTCATAGCTTGATGTTTGAAAGCAAATACATGAGGGATATATATAATGCAAAGGGGCTAGGATGATAAGCCCGTCTCATGCTATAATTAGAGCAAGGGATTTAATGAAAACAATTTCAAAAGAGATACTTTGGAAACCCAACAAACATTTTTAGAGTTTGTCACCTACCTGAAATTGGCATATAAGATGCCGACTGACAGGGAAGGTGCTGGTATTAAACAGAAGGAAAACAAAAGTTGTGCCGATGGAATGTTGCTGCACGTATGTATGTGCTGCAAGTGCAGGGATGAGCAGAGATATAGTGTTGTAATGACGACACACCTCTATTGGTGTACCTAGATGCTGTAAAAGGTTGAAGTGCCACATGACAATAGGGTGGTGAAATAAGTCTTGGGTAATTCTGTGAATTGCCGTAACTTGTGGAAATGAGAAAAAGTGGTTCGTAGCGAATCACTTGTGAATATGTGAGAAAATCACAGAATAGATGTGGTCACAGTGGTTCACAGTGAACCATTGTGAAGATGTGATACTTGTGGCATAATGCAGTGAGATGCACATGTACTGCTACAAAGGTTATGAATAATGGAATGGATATTGATAATTAAGATGCACCGATAAAAGGTAAAATATGGTGATGTTTGCTAAAAAAATGTTTAACAAGTGCACTGAGTGTGGTAACATGTTGTATAACAGGGTATGCAGATGGTATACATATAGGAAAGGAAAGGGAAAATTGCTGTCAAACGCCAATGGTGATGAGTCTGTGCATAATGGGTGTAGGTGTTTAAATGAAGCATGCAGGGGCTGTATGACCGTGTGGTTGCAAGAGATATAACCAGCATAAGCTATGGCGATTGAGTGTGAAGGTGTTTGCGTAATGCTTTACCACATTCCCTATTGCTAGCTACCCCTGGACAACTTAGGAAGGTAAGAAGGCCTTATGTCAGACTCTTATGATCACAGGATTTTCCCACACCACCCCATCAAGGGGAATACATACTACCAAACATATACAACATGTAATGTTATGAACACCACACTGAGATCAACTGCAACATAATCAAAAGTAAGACAGGGGATGGTGCCTTCCTTGAGGCCGAGTTTCAAAGGACCTACAACATAAACCATGATCATTTTAAGAAAATAAAATTTCTAAGGGAAACAATGATAAAAAAAAACCATTTAACTCACCTGGAACCTTGACCCACTTAATTATCATTCAAGCCAAATTCAGAAACATATGGAAAGATGTCCTTTTGACTTGGAGAGAAACATCTTCTGATCCTACTGCTTTTATCATGTCAAAGTGCTTATAGCAAATGCTTTTCAGTGCATAAATGGCTGTATAGGTGAATGTGGACCTATCAGTGCTGTATGGTGGAGACATATAGGGAATGTGAGTAGCGTGATTTGCAGCAGGTAGATGTCACAAGTGATGATGAGGGAATATAATAGAAGTGTTGTGGGTGTATGAGTTGAAATATAGCTAATGGCAACAGAGATGGAGTAAAAACATCAACAATAATTTGACATATGTAATAAAGAATGCTACTAGATGAAGGGTACTAACAAGCATGTGAAACACAAAGGACAATGAGCGAGGTGCCGCTGTGTATAAGGGTGGCAAGGGGTTGAGGCAACATGTACATAGTGCTTATTACAGGAAATGAAGTGTGTGTGGGCTGATATTGGCAAATGTGGTAAGTGAAAGATGGTGCAGGTAATGTAAAAAAAAAATCATGAAGATTGAATGAAATGTGATGCAACAGTGAGTTTTATGTGAAGATACTGAGTTACTGTTTCTAACAATAACAGGACTTCCAGGCCATTGCATCGATCAATTGGATCTGCAAAAAAAAAAAATGGGATGTGATTAGATCTATACAGGTTACCCTATCACCCGTTATCTCTACTGCCTGTAGAATGTACAGGAATTTGAGGATTCTCTAGGTCCATCAATACTACGATCTCTTGTTTAGTTGGGGTGATCAACCATGAGATTGCAAATTTGACCTGCTATTGATCTCTGATGTATCCGCCCTTTTACATATTTTGCATCTGCATACCATTGAATCAACATATCTTTGGATATTCCATCCAGATTTTTTTAGCTGTCATTTGTCTTCAACCTGGACGAGAAATTATGTTTCCCTTTTTTCACTCAAGGACATCCCTCCAGATCATTTTGGACATTAGTTATATAATTCAATATGGAGCTCATCCATTCTTCAGAGTTCAAACAAAATATGCTGAAGAAGTACAAAAACTTAAAACGACATCGCTGTTGATCAAGGGATCTTGAACTAACAACATTGGACTTATTGCAGGTAAGGTTTCCTGCAGTCAATGAAATATCAAAAGAGGGCTGCTGAAGGCAGTCCAACTAGTTTGAAACAATCATTGTAAGATCTCCAAACTTCTGATAATGATACTACCATGTAGGTCAAGTGGCCATGAGCAGAAAACCCATAAATTCTTAGGCATTTTATCTTCAAAAATCATCAATCCCGAAATCAATGAGCATTGGGATGATTTTAGCAGAAGACAAACTGATATAAACACGATCCAATACTTGCAATAATAACAAAAAATTTAAATCAGAACTAAGTACTATCGTGCGGATGATATTGAAAGACAAATTAAATAGATGGATGGGATTAACCAGGAAAAGCACATGGGGATGAACGGGGCCATCTGTGGCCTCATTGTTTCCATAACTGCAAGGGGACAATACAAAGGGATTCGGGGAGGAAATGGAAACACTCGTTCATGCTGTAGCAAAGCATGAACAAGTATTGTAATGAAATGAAAGCATGGGTTCATGTTCTAGCAGAGCATGAACAAATATTTACAACAAATTTGCAGAAAATATGTATTTATGCTCTTTAGCTAAGTAGGAACATCTATTTAAAAAAAAAAAAAAGAATCAATATAAAGACAAAGCAGATAACGTGATTACAGGAAGATGTCTTATGAGAAAATTTACAAAGTAATTAATAAATTGAAGATCATGAAGTAAAAGGAATACACGATAGAATAAAACAGGAAGTCAGATCGTGATCCATATGGAATATAAAGTAATATCAAATATGCAATAGTATGAACAAAAATAAATCACAAAGACAAAAAGGAAAATGTTAGAACCCAATCGTTCTATTTGATGTTGCACATATGTGGATTGATATTGCAAGAAGCAAATCAATACCACAAAGTGTGCCTTAAATGGAAAAGAAGAGAGAAAGAAATCAAGGAAGAATAGGAATGACAGAGGGAGGGGAAGAAAAGAAAAAAAGAACTTACCGGATTGGCAAGAGTTCTGATGGAGTTTCCCTTCTACTCTCCTCTTAAGTTTCTTTTCTGATGAAGAAAAGGAAGAGGGGAGGAAATCCTTATTGATTGTTCTGGAGCTTCAAAGCTTGTGAAGGGGAATTGGAGACCAGGGATGCGATGGGTGCTTGAAGAGGAAAACCCGATATTGCTTGCAGATGATGGATAGGAAAACTGGATGAAGTGAAGAACAATGGATGATTTTGAGAGAAAGATGGATGCATGAACGTAGTTGCCCTTCAGAAACTCGAAGACCTCTTCTTAAAGGTGATGTAGAGGGTTCGAGAGGGGATGAAGGATATGATCCAATGGCTGATGGAGATTCGGTTGGCGATGAATGATTGAGAAAGGGGGCGACAGTTGAGCGATGGTGGATGGTTCTGGAAGGAGGCCTGCGTGAGGGAGATAGCGCGGGAGAAAGACCGTTGCAAGTTTTTATTTTTTTTTTCAAAAAGAAGGTCCCTTTTAGACAAATTCTATAAAATGTTTTTAAAAGGAGTTTTTTGGTAAAACAAACTTTAAGAAGTTTAAAACTACTCATTTTTCACATAGTTTTTCCAATTTTTTTGGTTTTTTTGTTGTTTTTCCATATTTTTGTATTTTTGGAATAAAACCCTAAAATTCACGAGAAAACAAAAATTTAAAACTATTTTTTTGTGTTTTTGTAAAAATATTTACAAAAGGGATTTTTTCTGAGAATTTAAAAGCTATTTTGAGAAAATTTCTTCAGAAACGGGTTTTGATCCGGATTTTGGAGGAAATATGGATTTAAAGTACTGGATTCAGATCTGGAATTAATTTTGAATATATCTTTATGGAATTTAATTTAGAAAATCTGAAGAAATGACTTGATTTTCTTAGAAAACGGGGTTAGGGGCAAAAGGGTCATTTTTACAAAATTTTGAAAAATTTGGGGTGTTCACAGTCTCAAACTTTGATTTTGGTTTTGAAGATGAGCTTGGTTTTGAATTTTGAAGATGAATCAGAAGTTTCAAAGTTAATTTTGAACTTTGAAATTTCATTTAGAATTTTGAATTTTGGATGTACAAATGGATTTCAAAGTCAAATTGGACTTTGAATTTGAAGTTAGAATTTGAAATTTAGAAGATGAAAAGAATCTCAAAGTTTAAATTGAACTTTGGATTTGATTGGAGTTTTGAATATAAATTGAATTTGGAATTTCAATGTCAATTTGAACTTTGAAATCTGATTTGAATTGGAATTTTTAAATGTAAAATGAATTCTTGAAGTCTCAAAGTCAAATTGGACTTTGAAATTGAAATCTAAATCTTTGAAATAAGATAGAAGAATGAATCGAAATGGAGATTTGAAGAAGGATATTTGAGATCACTTGGATTTTGAAAAGAATTTCGAAAATATGATGCAGTTCTATCCTAAATGATGAATGAATTTGAAGAATTTGGATTTTGAAAAGCCATTCCATTCTTTAGATGAATTAAAATAAGATTAAAGATATAATACATCATTGACTATGGCCATTGAATGTATTATATAATAATCTGTAATTAGATTCAAGAGAAGAATGAAATACATTTGGTGCTTTTATAGAATTTAAAATGAAATGAACTCTCAATATACCCTGACTATGGCCATTGGTATATATTTTCAGTTAATTTTAAGTTAAATTATGATAAAAGGAGAAAATATTTAAGGAAAATATGATGAATTTTGAAAACAGATCCAATGTGGATCCAGTGTTATTTCATAAAAGATAAAAATCCTAAGTCTTGTTTACATCCCGACTATGGCCGTTGATGTAAATCATCAACTTAGAATTAATTTACCTCTTACGAAATGGTGCACGTGCCATTCGTGTAGCCATCTGTGAGAATTTGAGAAATAAAGGCAAAATGCATGAAAAACAAGTAATTCATGATATTTACAATGCTCATTCATTCTATCTAAAACAGGAAATGTAAATTCTCATTTAAAATCTAACTATTACAATACATGAAAATTTTACAACTCCAAGTGATGATATCTTTCACATATTCCCTGCAAAACAACTGGTTTAACATGAAAATAGAAGAAAAAGGGTATGTATCTTATGGATATCTAAAAAAAATGTTCATATACCAAGACATGAATGATGAAAAGATAATATATATGCTTATACATATGTATATATACATGCATATGTTATATATATAGGTATATATATATATATATATACATATATATAGATATATATGGCATGAGAGAGGAGATGAGCTAATGGGCTGTAGGTAGTAGAGCTGGATGACATGTATGAAATGGAATGAGCTTGCAACAATATAACGACTGATAGGTGGTAGATGAAATATATAAAAAAATAACAAGGTATCTAAGGGTATGCTAATGACTCATTTTACCATAATGTGGATGAGGATATATTACTAAAAAATGTGCTTTTGTGGGTTTGGAAATGACATAGTGGTGAGAGGGCTACTGTTAGCAGGTTGCTGGGGGATCTTCTTTGACTACTTAGAGGGGAAGCACAAGAGGAAGAAGAGAAGGGCAATGTGAGTCGATGGGGGTTCCGGATGATCGGAATAGCTGGAACCGAGTGAACCCTCCTAGTTCTGCCGGTATTCGGACTACTTGATGTTGTAAGGGTAACTGATCGACTTTCTTCAATGGATAGAGAGGGTAGACGGTACCACGCGATCGACTATAAGAGTTTCTTCAGAAAAGGAGAAGATGCAATGCTATCCAAGGGAAAAACCGATCCCCCATTTCATCGATGAGAGCCCCCTTCTTAACGAAGCAGTGGAGGCTTCGAGAATCGGAAGGTGGTTGCAGATGGAAGGTGGAAAATGAGGGGAAGTCCTCGATGATTGACGGTTGTGGACGAAGAAGAAGGTTCGCCGAATAGATCGGAGTTCGTTAGGGATGAGTGGCGGAGGAAGAAGGAGGGAAGGCGTGCGAGGCAGTTGGCCATAGAAGCTTCCTGAGATCATCGGGGATCAAGGGTTGAGGAAGAGGATGGCGATCGGAGGGTGGAGGAAGGGATCCGACCTCCGGATGCTTCGAGAAGGAGAGGGTCTGCGATAGGGGGCGAGAATAAAAGAGAAAAACGAGATAGAGAGAGAAAAGTGAGATAAAAACAGAAAAAAAAAACAAGACAGAAGGGGAAAGCGAAACAATTGTAATTTTTGTGATTTTTCGAAAGGAGGATTCTCCAATTTTTAAAAAACAAAAGTTCAAAAACTAAAAAGCTTTTGCACTTCCCTTTTCAAATTTTTTTTTTGTTTGTTTTCTTGGTATTTTCTAATTTTTTTTGTTTATTTTTGAATAAAATTCTAAAGATCCAGGCAAAAACAAAAGTATTTTTGTATTTTCGAGAAATATTTACAAGAAGAGGAGCTTTCTGAGAGAAACTTTTGAAATTTCCTCCGACAACGTGTTTGGATCCAAGTTTTTAGGAAAGTACTTGAGTTTTGGTTTTTTAAATCGAGGAATATAAGACACTGGACCCAAACAAATGCCGGGTGAACTGTCTGAGCATTTTAAAAATTTATTCTTGGATTTTTGTAGATTTTGATCAAAACTTGGATAGCGAGGCTCAGATTTTGATTTTAACTGAATCTGGACCCCAACATTGAATCAGATGGATAAAGATGGAGCTCATTCTAGGAAATCCGAAGAATAACTGAAATTTATATTGAAATTGACTTAATTTTCTCAAAAAAATGGGATCAGGGGCAAAAGGGGAATATTTACCATATTTTGAAAAATTTAGGGTGTTCACAACATGCAGGATCGATCTGTTTATAACAAGATCGACCTGTATGCTGGCAATATCAAGGGAATGATGCTATTCCCATATTTTTTTCTTTATCTCGCTTCAGATTAGCGCGTGACCCTCAGTCTCACTCTTGATTGTTACTTCTTCCCCTTTTCTTTTCTGAGTCATGTTTTCAGTTTCATTCCATCTCCTCACTTATCTTCGTTTCATCATCTCAACTCCACATGCCATGGCATATGCATTTAAACTAAACCCAAACGACTGAACATCAGTCTTTCACAGACTGCAATATCTGTCATGAGGTACCTTGTTCGGCTGATCATGTTTGTCTTGCCGTGAGAACATCTCCTGTATCAATCACGTTTTGAATATTATGACACTTAGAATTCTTTTTTTTTCTCCAGCGTCATGTGATTTCATGAAAATGGCCACCTCTTTCTGTCTTTAATTCCATTATTAGCATCAGGTAGGGCCATCGGTAATGGGAATCATTTAAAATAACTATGATCACCATAGTCTATGTATTCTTTTTCCTGTGTCTTTATAATTTAGACATGCATTGAGCCTCCCACTCATCGAGATCGGTCATTTTTTTTGTTGTTGCATTTTGAAACTGTAATATATTCACCCCTTGTTCATTTTCTTATTTTAGTATTTACGTTTGATTATTCATTTGTAATCTCATCTCCTGTTTTAATGATGCCTGGTTAGCTATTGTTCATTTTATTCAATATACTTTCCTGTTAATAAAATTTATTTTGTTCCTTAGTGTTTCATGGCATCCTTCCCCTAGCACCATCATTTCTTGTCTGAATGGCTGTTTGTATCGTAATTCATTATGAATGCATGAAGTATCTCCAACAAGCTAGCTTCCAGGTATCGACTTCCTGTCTTAACAGAAATGTGGAAATAGATCCACAAGGTGTTCTTTATAGAAAAGAGGGTGAGTTTGGCATGTGCTTTAAGAAATTTGTGACTTCTAGTGGTGAGGACATGATCTGGAGAGATATAAAACAAGCTTGATAGGACCCTTGGATTGTCCACATTGGTATGGAAAGCAACAGAGAGGAAGGGGTAGTTAGGGATGTAAGGCCGCATGTTCGTTTGGCTGCAGAATTCACTTTGAACTATGGGTTTGATTCACTAAGTGAATAGGTTGGAATCAAAGGTTTTGGTTTGCTGTGAAAAGGTTCACCGTTAACTTCCTTATGTTCATCGTCACTCACTAACACATATATATTGATTCCTCATATTTTCTTAAATACATTCGTTTCCCTGTTTCATTCCCTGTGCACTACCATTATATTGTTGATCACCTACCCCACTGAATACACTCGCTGTCAACTGCAAGTGAGCATTGGATCCAGCAGCAAAACAGAGTTTTCGATGTTGAAGTTATCAAGGTAAATTCAGTCTCTCTGCTGACAGAGGTAGAGGCAGAAAACGAACACTGCCCCTCAGCTCGTCCACCACAAAGGAGATCACTACAACATTTTTTTTTATATCTGTACTGCTGCAGATTTTTTTTTACAGACATATTCTCACTAAGCATTCACAAACCATTCTCGTGGTCACCTTTCACTACCTGCAGCAGCATTGCTGCCATCCTTTTTGCAGAAAATTCTCCCCACCCGGCTTTTTTTTTTTCTCATCAGCATGAAAATTGTGATTGCAGCTACATCTGTCTCCTTTTGTTCTGTAAGATTTCCTATATAAGATTTTATCATCTATCATATCATTTGCGCACAACATTTTCTGTCTCCTGTATATTAGTGACCCGATGTACCCCTTTTGCTTTCACGTCATCAATCTTCATAGGTCGCTTGGAATTCCAGGTCAGTCTTCCATGGCATGACTCCATTAGATCGGCTACCCAGCTTACTAATTTCCACCATCTTATCCTCCAGACTCTGTAAAATGTAAATCTCCATCTGTGCATCCACCAGAATTATTAATTTTTCAAGACCATCTATCTAAATTTATTCATGGACCGTGTATAGCAGCATCACTGCAGGTGACTGGCAATGGTTGTTCAGTCGATGAACAATTCACCATGGACCCAAACTCTTCCCCGACTGCTTTCTCTGATAAAGAAGGAAAGAAAGGAAGGAGGAAAAGGGAAAGGAGAGGAGGAAAGAGGGGAAATGGAGAGAAAAGAGGGGCTAGGGTGGTCGACCGCCCCTTGTGGGTCCCACCTTAGGAAAAACAAAAATAAAATAAAATAAAAAATAAAGAAAAAGGTAAAAAAAAAATCTTTTTTTTTTATAAATTAAAACAGAAAATGCAAATGAATGCACCATCTTAGTGTGACGCCCCAAACCCCGACCTTGTAAAAACCTTTGATTTTTGAGAATTTTTTTTTTGTAAGAATTTAAAATAGATGGCGGAAGTGCAAAGGGGTAAGCAAAGGCCGCAAGTCTGAGCGGGCCACAGTAAAAGATACAAACCACATGTCCATTCCAAATACATATAATATCAGAGTTTTACAAAATGAGACTAAAAACACCCATACAACGAGTCTCTCCCAAAATGAGAGGAAAACTCCCCTCAAACCCCAAAACAAGACACGGACCAAGATCTGCAGCTAAGTGTGGGTCTCAAGTCTCCAACCGTACACCGTCGCATCGCCACTGCACCTACTCATCACCTGTATCCCCATAAAACGGGGTCAGAACTCTTGCGAGTTGGTAAAGAACAACAACATTGTATATCCATTTTATCAAGAAAGGGCACATATCATGCAACAAGTAAAATGACAGATATATGTGCAAGTGTCAGGTAAGTACTCGTGCTAGAAGACTGTAAAACTACAAGTAAGTAGCAGTGCAACAACTGAAACAGAGGAGCAACTAACCAATAAAGTACAACAGTCTAATAGAAGTGCAAGCAGTGCTAAAGTAAGCAAGTAACCAACTACTGTACGTCAGTCTGTTTGGTTAGTCTTTATGTTCTTCTTTTTAACCTCCTTCGGGTACGCGAAGGAAAGACCCTCGAGTTCTGTGAGACATGCACCCGGCGTCTGTTATTAAATTTCTAGTGTGGTAACCGGGGATGCTACAGAACAAGAAAAACCACCTGCGGGCGACACGCAGCCAGGAGAAACCTTTCGCAGGGGCAAAGGATTGCAATCCGTACTACTACAGTAGCAAAGGTCCCTGTGGAGGGCAACCTTGACCTCCCTAACTCCGAGTGACTGGAGGTCAGAGGGCACATCGGCTCCTCAAAAGAACAGGTCGTAGTAACGACACGTCACTCGGGGCTGTACCATTCACCCTCTCCCTGGGTGACCAAATTTGTGAATGGGGCGCGGCAGGATTATCTTATTTAGGCTCATTTTTCAGGTCATACCTCCCTTCGAGGTAGTTGTGCCTCGTGGTCCCCTCGGGGTACGCAAACGAGGACTTGGCCTGCCCATCCACGTGCTCAGCCTCTCACGGCCACCACGAGCACATCGCCTGTGAAGACGATATTATAACATTTTCATTTTTATGCCTAGGGTGACACAAGGTGTGAGTACACTCTCACAAACCCGGGCCACTGCCCGAAGACTCCAACCGAGTCTCAAACCTCAACAGGTCGAAAGTGTCATACTCTACAGTGCTTTCAGTTCCTTCCAAGTGTATGTCACATTGAGTACAAAACACTCCTCTGGTGCATCGTAAATCCATTGATATACGAATGTGAGCCAAAACAAGAAGTACTCGACGAACCTGAACGGGTGACATACGTGTCATGATGTGCCACGTGCATGAACCACACATTATCACGATTTGGAACACATATTCATAGAGGCACAAACCTGAGCGATAACAGGCTCAATATATATATATATATATATCAACATGTTCGTACGACAACTAGTGTCCAAAGCTTTAAGCACGGATCTCCCAAATACACATATTTTCGCCGCCCTACGTCGGCTCCAACACTTAGCGAAACCATTCGCTTAGGGAAGACCGTAGTGTAGACACTGATGAGTGTCGAGAAAGGTTCTTAAAGTAACCCCATGTGTACGGGGATTACGTCAATACATCCGTGATGTGCCACCGCACTAGCAAAACTCAAAAAGGTCAAAACGACGGTTTTCTGTTGAAAACGTCGAAAGACCCAATACTTGGGAAACGTAATAAGGTACATGGGCAGCGTACCGCTCGCCACACTATACCCCTTTCCAAACTCACCACGATGTGGCAGCGAAGGCTAAGGTGGTCATTCTGGACCACTGACGTGACGACAAGGGTATAATGGTACAATGTGTGCCAAAATGCCAAAAGGCTAACCGTAGCCCACCAGGCCCTATAGGCAGTTCCGAACCATGCACCGTTGGTGCCAAGTGTACAAAACGGCTGTTTGAACATCATACACGTGCTACAAGGAGTCTATTAGTGACTCTCTATCGGTTTTGCCTTCATGCGTGCATTTTCGTGCTTTTTGAATTGGCGGCGAGGTGGAAATCCCATAAGTAGGTGGTCTAGGCATGTCGTACCAGACTCATAGGGCTGTGACAGCCACCAACACGAGCTTCACTAAGCTCTACACGAGGCTACTGGGTGGGTGCAGCAGGTCACGCAACCACCCAGTAGTTGGCTAAGCCTTGCGGGCGCACTTAGCACCCGCCGCCACCATAAGGCTCCAACCGGGGTCATTTGGGCAGCCTGGTCTGCTGGACCAGACCTAACCCCGCCTTGGTCTGACCTATGTGTCAGACCCCAGGTTGGTAAGGCAGCAGCCCGCAATGGGTCGCGAGCAGCCTGCACCATGGGGTGTAGCTAAGGTGCCTTTGGGAGGCAATCTGGCCAGCGACCAGCTGGTCTGGTCCACGTGGGGCCAGACCCTGCCGGGTCTAGGAGGAACCCTCCTTGGCCACGGGACAGCCAGCAGCAAGGATGCAGCCTGCAAGCTGCTGGGGCGTGTCCCAGCAAGAGGGTGCTCCGGGTGTAAAGCACACCCGGTTACCCGAAACCGTGGGCGTCCCGTGTGGCGCCCCTTCCCCACGTGATTGGGGAAGACCCAATGGGTGGGTCCGAACCCCGAGGTGGGTCAGACCACCCTGCCTTACCCAACGCTGCAGAGGTTGCAGCAGGACACGGCGAGTCCCGACCGATCTCTCTCTTTATATATATATATATATATAGTTATATATATATAGTTATATCTATAGCCCAGAAATGGCCTGAAAGGTGACCCAATTCGGGGTCCGTCTGCACTGAAACAGCGAAAATTTTCAACACGGAACTCGTAGATCCGTGTCTCAGCTTCGCACAGACACCAAGATCACTCTGATCCGACCATCGGTCTGGAAAAAGGGCGCTGTGTTACCAGACAGTGTCTGGAACTTTCTGGACCACTGTCAAAACCCTATCAGTCTGCTAAAACCTGACTTTTTGAAGGGTTTAAAAAATGAATCAGGGGAAATCACAAACATATAAGTCGTAGATAATTATTCTACCTTTCCAACGAGTTATAGAATGAAAAATTACGACAAACGGTTTAAGAAATACCACCGGATTACCGGATGATGTTCAGCACTTCCTGTACACTGACAGAAGTTCTGAACGTCTGCTAAAAACGAGGCTTTTTAGCGAGGGTTGCAGACCAAAACAGTGAAAACTGTAAGCACGTAAGTTGAAGAACATGGTTTCCCCTTTCCGAAAAGTCCAAGATCGCTCCATTCGGACCAGTATCGAGTGAGATACGGTCTTTTGAGCAGAGGAGACTCCGGAGCTCCAGAACTCCGAAATCGCCTAAGGACAGTCCCATTGCGTGGAACGTCCGGTGTGTGCGTGTTTACCACAACGATGTGTCGATCCCTCTAAAACACACCCACACTCATACAAGTTTCATGACTTATAAAAAAAAAGGAAAAACCCAAACCAACCATAACAATTTTTACATGCATTTTTCAAAAGAAGTGGAATGCAAAGTGGAAGCTCTTCACCTTCGGGGTTTTCCGGCGTAGGGACGGAGATGGTTCCGGTGTGGTGGTGCTGGTGCCCTCACTTGCACTCTCTCAGCCACACTTACCTCACTCTCTACACTCTCTTCACTCTCACACTTGAGAGAGAGAAGGGGAAGATGGAAGGATGGAGGGAGAGGGTTGAGGAGGAGGAAGAGAGAAAATGAATTTCTCTCTCCTCCCTCCCTTAAATAGCCACTCCAAGAGATGGAGGGCTGGGATGAGAGGGGAGGAGATGGAGGGCTCTCCTCCCACATGCCCCCCCTCCCTTTAGGTGCTATAAGGCTAGCCCAAGGGGATTTGACCCCCTTCATGATGGGCCTAGCTCAAGGGTGTACAACCCTTGAGCCTAGCCCACAACTACTCTCCCTAAATTAGGGAGAGTAGGTCTCCCCATAGACCACCTTTTGACCCTAAGGTCAAACCCCTTTTTAAAATCAAATCAACCCCTTTTTTTTTTGTTTTTTTTTTTGACATGATGGGCTGGAGCTACCCCCCCCTAAGGGGCGCCCCCTCCAGCCCAATAGCCGTTGGGTTTTGGGCTACCACTTGTGGTAATGCCAAAACCCAACCCCAACTTTTGAAAATTCATGCTTTTCAAAAATGCTATTTAAATACCATTTTTTTATTATTATTGTTTTATTATAATTTTTTTTTTTTAAAAGTAGCATGGGCTGGGCTCATGCTCACGTGGGCCCCATGCTAACTACCTTTTCCAAATTCCAAATTAGGTCTTGGAGATTTTTGAAAAAGTCTCTTCTAACTTTACAAAAATCAAATTTTAATATCTCATAAAACCTTAGTAAATTTTTTATTTAAAAGCTAGGTTTCAAACTTTTAAGAAATTTCATTTCAAACCTTACCCTTTTGAATTAAAACTTAAGTTTTAAGCTTATTTACTTAGGCTTTCCATTCTGACAAATTCACTCTCGTCGTGACTCGTATTTACCGATATACCCGTTTCACCCTACTACCAGAAATATTTCCTAGTTTAGGTTTCCAATTCGGGATGAACCTACTTAGATGAGTTATAAATCTAGTCTAGGGATATCGGACCTTAGTTCGCCAAGGTCGTCCTTAATTGCTTCGTAAATCGAATCTTACGCGATTGAGACTTCGTATTGCTATATTAGCACAATCACGAAAAATTCTTGCGACAAAGCAAGAGTAACAAATAATGAAGCACATGCCAATACAAAATATCTCAGAAATATCATGGTTCTTACACTTAGAGCGGGTCCAAACTCCACTTTTGAAATTCATTTTGACGATTAGAGGGGTAAAATAGTCTTTTCAGAAAATTTCTTGATGAAATGAGCTATTTTGACAGTTTTTGAAACGAGCGCAGATTTTGAAGTTCAATACCTCGTCGTGAAGCAAATCTTGTGTAGAATTTGAAAATTTAATTTTGAAAGAAATCCAGATTGTTTTTCTCGAGGAAACATTTCCAAATTTAGACTCCTAGGGGTAAAAATGTCAATTTTGAAAACCCAGGGTTTGAAATTGATTTCTGAAAACTTTTAAAACTCAATTTGGATTGAAATTTATAAAACTAGAGTTCTGGACTTCAAAAATGAAATGAAATGTGATGAAATGTTATGAAATGCTGAGAAATGATATGAAATGATGAGAAATGACATGCAAAATGCATACCCTGAATAAAGAATTTTGGATGTTAGACTCCGATTGGTAGCTGTACTAGTTCAAAAAGCATAAAACTGCTAAAAATTGCAAAATGGTTGAAGAAATGATTCTTGGGCTCTACTGGATTAGAGTGACACTAAAAATCAGAGTTTGAGCTAAAATGAGTTGGATTGAGCTGGATTCTAGAGTTTCAGAACTCAACTGGACTGATAAAGTACTAACTTAATTGGACTCTTCGACTAAATTTTTAAGAAATACTGCCATTTTTAGAGAAATGGTACGGAATGGCCACTGGAGTGAAGTGAATTACGAATTTGAGCTGGGTTTGAGCTAGAACAAAGGTCAGTAATACTGACATAAACTAAAATCGAAGCTCAAACACTAGCTCAATTGACTCAGCTCAGCTTAATTTCAGCTGAAAGAGCTGAAATGGACTAAAATGGGTTCTTGGACACTTGGACACTTGGACACTTGGAAATGGTTTTGAACTGAAGCTGGAGCACTCGAACTCCTGGTAAGCTCAAGTTAGGCTCTGGGGAATATGACTGACTATGACTGACTGACTCAGAGACAATTGACTTGGATTTGAGTGAGAAATGAGTTCATTTTTGAAGAAATGATCCCATTTTGTCAGGAATGGTTAGAAATGGAAATGGTTTGTTCATTGTGAGCTCAGATGAGCTTGAAATGACTGATATTCTAAACGTTCTAAACTAACCAGTGAGCTTTGTTGACTCTGACTCACTGGGGTCCGAGATGACCTAGGGGTAAAATAGTAATTTTCCTAATGAAAATGGGTAAAGTGGTAATTTTTTGAAACTAACTCGGGGTTTGACTACTACACTGACCTAACAGGGTTGGCACTGCACGAGGAGGGTTATTTGAGAATGGATGAGGAAAGTTTGGGGTGTTTACAGAGACATGCACTCGACGTCTGTTATTCAAATTCTAGTGTGGTAACCGAGGATGCTACAGACCAAGTAAACCTCATGCGAGCAGCACGCAGCTGAGATAAACTCTCGCATAGGCAAGGATTGCAATCCATACTACTGCAGTAGTGAGGTCCTAAAAAGGCAACCTCGACCTCCCTGACTCTGAGTGACTGGAGGCTAAAGGACGCTACAACTCCTGTCAAAACACGTGTCATAGTAACAACAAGTCACTCAGGGTTGTACCATCCACCCTCTCCAAGGTGAACCGTCTGTGAATGGGGCGAAGCAGGTTTATCTTTCTTAGCCTCATTGTTTAGTCATACCTCTTAACGAGGATTTTATGCCTCATGGTCCCCGTGGGGTACGCAAAACAAGGACTTGGCCTGCCCATCCATGTGCTCAGCCTCACACGGCCAACAAGAGCACATCGCTCATGAAAGCGATCATCAACACCATATTATTTTCTTTTCTAATTCAAGGTATAGTCACATGTGAGTCCACTCACGACAGAAGGGGCATTGCCCAGAGACTTCAACTAAGTCCAAAATACAAACCTTGTTTATTCATACCCTATGGTGTTTGAGTTTAAGTTTCAGCTTTTCATTTCATGAAGTAAGTGCACTTTGTGCACTCACCAATGCCTCCAACAATGTACCAGTCGAGGTACGCACTACTGAGTACGAGTGCCAGGATGTGCCGCATGCAAAGTGTAATAGTACCACATGCCTTCTATCTTTTTGCACAAACATAAGGAACGAAGGCATTATATAATTTCATTTCTGAGAGACAAGAAAACATGCAAGCAAGTATACAGTTTCATGCATATGAAATTTCATCAATTTTCATCATTCTAGCAGTTGTCTCTAAATCATTAATATTGGCACTTTGCATAACATGAAATTTATTCTTGTAGGGAAAATTCATGATTTGACGTACTCATGTGTTGAGATTGAATTTAACAATATTCCCGTACGTATGAGAATTACATTCGCATTCCAAGGTGGATCGTCGCTCTTGTAGAATGAAAGATGCAATCGCGACACGAAAGACCATGATACTTGATTTAACACACTTATGTGTTACTGAGGGAATCTGATGATATTCCCAACTTATGGGAATAACATTAGCATTTCCACGGTGTGGGGTGCCGCGCCTGTGGACCCGTTACAACAATACTAAACAGTGTTTGTGATTCGTAACCAACGTAGTCTCTATGTACGTGGAGTTTGCAAAAGTGCTCATCCACTTACTTTACTTGTCTGTCGAAACGGAAACCAAGGCGTGAGTGTTTTCCTTACGCAGTACGACACACATATGTGTCAAAAGTGAATTCTGGAATTAACCCATCTAATGGGGATTACATGGGCTTTTCCATGGTTCGGGGTGTCGTGCCTGCGGACCCTAAACGAACCATTTGACAAGATGATCGTGAAATAAACACTAGGTAACTCATATCATTTCGGAGTGTAAATCTATCTGTGAAAACACTTGGACGGGACACAAGAGTGCCACTTGTCCATTCGATCACACCGAAACACTCAATTATGTGCATTAACCTTTATATATATATATATATGTTACGAGGCTTACAGTTATCGGCATATATATATATATATATATATTTACAATTTTACAGGTTCATTCAAAGATGCCTACCCCCCTACACGTATATACATATATGTATATACACATATTTATATATGTATATACCTATATATATGGTTGTCTAAAACATGTGCATCCTGAGGCATATGTACACATGCCAAACACCCTAACCGAAATGCGAAAGGGTGCGGGGCAAGACAACCCACGAGTTCAAACCCTCTAAGGTTCGGCTAGAAGTATGGTTTCATGCTGGTCATAAAAATAAAAAGTCACTTTTAGGGTCAGCCAATTAGGTAGAGTAACGAGGCTGCGTGGGTTTCCAGCAAAAAAGTCGCGTACCAGTTGTCAAAGGGACCTACCTAAAAATGCAGGTCTTGTCCTCCGGACCAGACTGCTGAGTCCACCAAGAGAATCTGGTCTAATTCTCAGTTTGGACCAGACCACGGATGTGGCTCGGTTGGGACTGAATCAAACTGCCAAAAAGGGCAGCCACGGTTAACACTGCCGATCTGGGTACTAAGGGGCTGGACAGGGGTCTTGTCCATAGGACCAGGCTGTTGTCAAACACACTCAGGTCTGAACATTTTGGTTCAAACCTGGACCAACAAGGGTCTGCCAAAGATGGCCTGGGTGCCAAGCACCACATGGTTGGCACCCGACTCCAACAATGGGGAAAAACAAGGCTGGCACCATGTGCCACGCCTGAGCTATCAACGCACTCAGGTCTAAACTTTTAGTTCAGACTTGAACCCAAAAGAGGTCAGCCAAAAGGTGGCATGGGTGCTCAGCACCTAGTGGCTCCCACCCAGCTCCACCAAAGGAGAAAAATGGGGCTGGCACCAAGTGCCAATCCCGGGCTGGAACCTGTCCCACGAACTAGCCAGCCCAAACCAGTTGTAGTACTGGTCTGAACCCATGGTTCAGACCGGTACTCCAGCCCAAAATAGGTTAAAAAAAGAAACATTTAACTAAAAATTCTAGTTAACTTATGCTGAGCGCGCGGACCATTCGCATGGCGCCCAGCTTCAAACGTGTAGTAAGTGGATTGGCTGAAGGGTCTAGTCCGCTGGACCAGACCGTGCGTCTCTCCAAACACATGAGCTGGAGTCTAAGGCTCAAACAACTACTGCTAAAGTGAGTTGGCCGCCTATCATAGGCTGGCCCCAAACTGTCAACCCACTTAGGTTCCCAGTTGTCTCAAACGCCATGCGTCCGAATGGGACCAACAAACATCAAAAGGAAACAAGGAAACCGAAGGGGCCTGGGCCCCTCTTTCCAATGGGTCCTGGTCACGCCGTGACCCAAGCCAGCACAAGGTTGCAGCACCAGTCCCAAACGTGTTGGGACTGGGTTGAACCCAATGCGCCAAAGAAGCTCAAGGAGGGAGGTGGCGGCTGCAGCACACCAGCCGCTGCTTGCTTGCACTTCAAGTGGGTGCTGACGGGCTGGGTGCATGCTGGACGAGCTCAGCTCGGTCCAATGCACCCCAGCAAGCCCAACCATATGAGAGGAAAGCATAACAAAGTTGAAGTTAAGAAAAATAAAAATAAAAATAAAAATATACATATGAGAAAAAACTGAATTTGCTATTGGAAAAACAAAAGGAAACTGATTGTAAATAGAGGCAGCAAACCCATGAATGCAACAATAGTGATTTACAATTGAAATGAAAGCATAACCAAGCTAATCCACTGAGAGAGCATGCATGCACGGATGCATTGGCTCTTCGGCTTCATGAAGTACCGAACCCATGTGCAAAACAAGTTGAATCTTCACCTTGGTGCTAGAAGGAAGAGGGAGGTAAGCAGCTGCCTTGCACGTCAATGGTGAGGCACTCCCACGGCTGGGAGTTAGAGGAAGTGAGAGAGGAGAGTGTGGGAGAGAGAATGAGAGAGAGAGAGTGTGAATGAACTTGGAAAGAAAAATCACCCCTCTAATGGGTGCTCGATTTTTTCCAAAAGGCATTTAAGGTGACTCAGTGAGAGATGAAGGCTGGAGGATCACCGTCCAAGATGTGGGGCTGGGGTGGATCACGGTTTTCGACCGCCACCCAGCTCCACCATACACTATTAGAGATTTAAATTTCCTTTTTAAATTTAAAGGAATGCCATGGGGCTGCCACCCCATGCATCCAATGGGGTTTATTCCAGCTTCATGATGGCTCTTCCCTCTTGGGAAGAGCCCTTCGGATCTCTTGAATCCCAAGACTGAAGCTCTCAAAGCCGCACGCATTCCCCAAGAGGGAATGACGCCTCTCTATGCCAAAACGTCTTCTCCTTTAGCTCCTTTATTAAATCTTTTTCTTACTTTTTTTTTTGAATGATTCGGGTAGGGCCAATCATGGCCCTCCCTTTATGAGTTACTAAAGCCTCTTACGAGACTGCCACTAACCCAGCTGGTCAACGTGACCAGCTGATTTCATGGCCATGGTCATCCCAAGGCCATCCAGAAAGGACGGTCATGACCTTGGTCGACCTTGACCAATGAAAGAAAACAATATATTTTATATCGATTTTATCTTTAATTGAATTTCAATTATTTTTCCCTTATGTACAATTGTTTTATTTTATAGTATCAATGTAAATGATATTTCAAAGCTACTCATGCAAATAAATCTTTGTTACGAACGAATTAGGTCTCGTTTAGGCCCTCACTAAATTTCTAAGCGATCTCCCATAATTCACATGCACTGATGGGGTTTTTTCATCGTTCAGATCTCAAATTCAGGGTAAATCACCATAGACCTATTATAAACTTACCCTTAAAATTTCAGAGGTTAATTCACTCTAGATTTCTTTCAATTACCTTTTTACGTAAAATTACGTGATTTGACCCGTATCTCAATGTAGGCTAAATTACAAAAGTTGTCGAATCAACAAAATTTCATCATTCTCAACACAATTCACGTAATATCATCACAAAATAAATCATGAACCTTACATCCTCCCCTCCTTAAAAAGGATTTCGTCCACGAAATCACCCATAGGAGGTTACAAAAAGTTCTGGATATTTCTCTCTCATGCTCACTTATGGTTCCCATATGCATTCTTCGATGCCATGGTGCTACCAATGTACCTTAACTAATGGAATAGTCTTGGTACGCAAAACTTGATCTCGTCGATCAACAATCTCGATAGGCCATTTTGTCAAAGTTAGATCTTCCTGCACTTCTACATCTTCGTAACGAATGACGTGCCATGGGTCAGGAATGTACTTCCTTAGCATCGACACATGAAAAACATTATGAATGTGGGCATATTGTTGAGGTAACTCGACACAATATGCCACTTCAGCGATCCTTTCCAAAATCTCAAATGGTCCTACGTATCTCGGACTCAACTTTCCTTTCTTACCGAAACGAAACACACTCTTAGTCAGTGAAACTCTGACAAAAACCATGTCACCAACTTCAAAAGACAACTGCGTTGTCTCTTATCGGCATAACTCTTCTGTCTATCTTGCACTGCCTTCAAGCGTTCTCGAATCTTCTGCACCTGCTGAGTGTAGTGCTGAAGAACAATCGACGATTCTCTCGATCTATCGTTGATATCGTCCCAATAAGACAGTGATCAGAAAGGTCTCCAATACAACGCTTCGTACGGGGCCATCCCGATACTAGCATGGTAACTGTTATTGTATGTGAACTCAACCAGGCACAGGTGTGAATCCCATTCACCCTTACAGTCGAGCATATAGGCTCGCAACATATCTTCTAGCATCTGAATTGTTTGTTCGGATTGTCCATCCGTCTGAGGATGAAAATTTGTACTGAACTTCAACTTTGTCCCCAAAGCAGACTGCAACTGACCCCACAGTCACGATATAAACCGGGGATCGTGATAAAAAATAATCAATCTCGGCACACCATGCAGTCGCATAATCTCTCTGACATACAGGTCAGCTAGACTCTCGAGGGATTGACTGATCCTGATAGGCAAGAAATGGGCAGACTTGGTGAGTCTGTCCACGACTACCCAAATCGCATCATGCTTACATCTCGTTTGCGGTAAACCTACCACAAAATCCATCGTAACATCTTCCCACTTCCATTGAGGAATCTTGATTCTCTGCATGGAACCACCGGGACGCTGGTGTTCCACCTTGACCTGCTGACAAGTCAAACATCTAGCAACATACGCTGCTATCTCACACTTCATACCATTCCACCAATACTTGCGTTGCAAATCCTTAAACATCTTCGTTCCGCCTGGATAAATCGTATATCTCGACATATGCGCTTCATCAAGAATCTCTTTCCTCCACTCAGGGTCACTCAGAACCCAAAATCGATCTCTCATACGAATGCTGCCATCATCTGACACGCTAAAGAAAGTATCTGCTTGTCCTGCTAAGGCTAGAAACTTACCATACTGGTCGTCAAGCTTCTGAGCCTCCACGATTCTTGGCAAAAACTTTGATCGAATGGTCAGACCAGACAATCTGATCAATCTGCCTCCAACTGAAAAAGGCTTCCAAACTACAAAATCTTCAATCAGCTTCTTGCTTCACACGAGACTAGCCTGAACACCACTCGATTTGTGACTAAGTGCATCTGCCACAACGTTCGCCTTACTAGGGTGGTAAGACAACATAAAGTCATAATCCTTGATAAATTCGAGCCAACGTCGATGTCTCATGTTCAACTCCTTCTGAGAGAATAGATATTTGAGATTCTTGTGGTCTGAGAAGACCTCAAACGATTCTCCATACAAATAATGTCGCCATGATTTCAAAGCAAACACAACTGCTGCTAGCTCCAAATCGTGTGTCGGGTAATACTTTTCATGGGTCTTCAACTGTCTAGAAGCATACGCAATCACCTTGCTGTGCTGCATTAGCACGCAACCCAATCTGGTACCAGAGGCATCCGTGTACAACACAAACCACCTCTGCCTGAGGGTAAAGCTAACATCGACGAGGTCGTCAGCTTTGACTTCAAGATCTGGAAATTGTCTTCACAAGCGCTATTCCACTCGAACTTGATACCTTTGCGCAGAAGCTTCATCAAAGGTAAGGCAATCCTCAAAAAATCTTGGATGAATCATCATTAATAACCTGCCAATCCGAGAAAACTGTGAATCTCTGACACGTTCTGAGGCTGCTTCCAGCCTAGAACTGCTTCAACCTTTGCTGGATCAACTGCCACGTCCTTGGATATCATGTGACCAAGAAACATAACTTGCTCAAGCCAAAACTCGCACTTGGAGAACTTGGCAAACAACTGATGCTCACGAAGAGTACTCAAAACATTATACAAGTGTTCTCAATGCTACTCAGGACTCTTTAAGTAGATCAAGATGTCGTTAATAAACACGATCACGAACGTATCCACGAACAGACGAAAAATCTGGTTCATCAGATCCATGAATGCAGCTGGTGCATTCGTGAGGCCAAAAGGCATCACCACGAACTCGTATAAACCGTACCTCGTTCGAAAAGCTGTCTTCGCAATGTTTTCCTCTCGGATACAAAGCTGATGGTAACCTGACCTGATGTCAATCTTCGAGAAAATCTTCGCCCTCTGCAACTGATCGAAAAGATCGTCGATCTTGGGCAACGACTATTTGTTCTTGATCATCACTTGGTTGAGCATCTGATAGTTGATGCACAACCTCAAGGATCCATCCTTCTTCTTCACGAACAACACTGGTGCTCCTCACGGAGAAGCACTCGGTCGAATAAAACCCTGATCTAAATGTTCTTCCAACTGTCGCTTCAATTCTTCAAGCTCTATCAAAGTCATACGGTAATGTGCCTTGGAAATAGGAGTAGTTCCAGGCAACAACTCGATACAAAATTCGATTTCTTACTTCGAAGGTAAACCAAACAATTCCTCCAGAAACACATCAAAAAATTCTTGAACCACGTCCAAGTCATCAATCGAAACCATCTCATGTTCGACTGGGGCAATACTGACCAAGAATGCAGTACCCCCACTCCGCAAATACTTCTGGGCCTTGAAAGAAGAAATCATATGACTATCGCGCAAGGGTCAAGGAAGCTTGATCTCCAAGACAGAACGATCAGGCTGAAAAAGAACAACCTTGCCTTCTCTACAGAAAACTTGAGTGTGATACTCAAAAAGCCAATCCATGCCTAGAATGACATCAAACTGAGTCATATCTAGCAGGATCACATCAGTTGACAGGTTCTGCCCTGCCACTAACACCTCGATGCTCGGAATGTATGAGTCACAAGAGGACTGCTCACCAGTCGGAGTATGAACCACCAACGGGAAATTCAAGGACTCTACAGTCAAAGGTAAAGTACTGGCAAATCTAGCAGCTATAAAAGAATGCAAAGCACCATAATCAAATAACGTAAAGGCTGCATGTCCGGCGACTGAGATAGTACCTTGGACCAATTCACCCTTGGTAACTTGCTCCATAGTTGTCGCATAAGCACGTCCGACAATGACCTTCTGGTTGCCCTGCTTTGGCAGATGCTGTTGTTGCTGCTGATACGACTGAGGCTGCCTCGACTGCGCCTGCTGAGAAGTCCCTGGCATGTTTCTTCGGTGATCGTTTGCTTGCTTCTTTCTGTAGTCGCTGATGTAATGGCCCATCTTGCCACAGTAAAGGCATCCGCCCGTGTCACGTGGGCAGGGTCGTCCTGGATGATCGATAGTGCATTTCGGACAACCTGCTGCTGTGATCTGTCTCTGCGGCTGCTGGTACTGGCGCTGTTGTTGCTGATGTTGGGGTCATCGGTTTTGGTATTGTTGATGGTTGTTGTTGTTGCTCCTATTTTTCTTAGAAGGGGGATGGAACTTCCTTCCACCCTGATTCCTCTGAAACTGTCGCTTTCTAGGCCAACTCTTTTTGCCTAGATGTTGTTGCTGCTGTCCTTGTGATGCTGGTACCTTCTGGGATTCCGTCCAATCGTGCTCTAACAGGGAGGCTGTCTATAGAGCCTCATCCACTATCGTCGGTGCACGCGTATACACCTTCGTTCGCAGAACCGGCTTCAGACCTCGAGCAAACTTCAGTGCTCGTTCCTTCTCGATGGTATACAAGTTTGGGCAATATCTTTTTAGACTACAGAATCGAGTGACGTACTCCGCAAGTGTCAAACTTCCTTGTTGTAGATCGAGAAACTCTTGCATCTTCCTGCTCCTCTCGTGAGCCGGGAAATATGCAGCATAGAAGGCCTCAACAAACTGCTCCCATTCGATCGACTGGTTGTCGAACTTGATCTCCCAGGTAGTAGCCCACCACCTTTCAACATCCTTTCAGAGACGATACATTCCGAAGTCAACCTTGCGATCATCGCCCACCTGTAGGACACGAAAGATCCGCTCAATCTCTCGTATCCAATCTTCTGCTGCTTCCGGTGTCGCTTTTCCGTCGAATGAGAAGGGATTTATGCTCATGAACTATTTATATGGTACTGCGGCTACAGGAACTTGAGCAGGAGTTCCCTGACCCTGGGTGGACTGCTGAATGTGCTCGCCCATGTTCTGCATCGTCTCTGCCTGGCGTCCAACTACCTCCGTAAAGTTGTTAAGCGTTTCCATGAGGTCATCGCATCGCGTACGCCACACCATCTAAATAAGTAAAATTACGCATAAGCAACTAGGCAAGTACTCAAATGTAGGAAATTCATTTCATTAATAGAAAAATTGCATGCATTACAGAAACACCCTTCATCCAGATAGGGCTAATCAAACACTGCTAACAACTTAAGCAAAATTAAAAAATGAAACACTGACTCAGTGTTTCTAACAACACAACATCACATAACATTCTCATGACTTGCTAGTGTAAAAATCTCGGTAGTCCTTTCGACTTTCACAGCATCGCGGCCTGATAAGGGAAGGAGAAACAAGAGTCCTCATAGCGTATCAGATATCTCCTGGACTTCCATCAATACTAGCAGCACAGGAGGTTCTGGCATGTATTCCGATGAAACAACATAAGGATACGATTCAGGAGAATACTGGGGAGAATCTAGCGCTCCACGCCTTTCTCCATCATGACTATCCACTTTGACTACTATAGGTCCAGTGATCGAAGACACATCCTCAATATCATCCGCATTGCTCTTCTAGAGCTCATCCCGCAGCTTCGTCTGGCATTCTTCCTCGGCATGCCCTCGAAGACTGTAATAGGGGCAATCAGACAATTCACGGGGACAAATTTGTCCCACGTGATCCACCAAACACCTGGCACAAGGAGGTGCCAACATATGCACACTACATGCTAAGTGCTGCACAGCTCCACTCAAGGCCTCCTCGCCTCGAGCCAAGTTCTAGAGAGCTTCCAAAATCTTCCCGTAACTCGGGTTTGTCGCCATCTAACCCACACACAGAACCAAGCACACAATGCTAACTAAAAAGTAAAGGATGGACAATTAATTAAAGTTTAATCATACTTACAGTGCGATGGATGATGCACGATGAAGCTTGGATCACACTTAAACAGAGCTCTGATACCAGGATCTGTGGTGCCTCAAACCCTGACCATGTAAAAACCTTAGATTTTCTACGATTTTTTTTGAAAGGTTTTACTGAAAATAGCGGAAGACAAGATGTAGGGAAGGTGGCAAAGCCGCGAGTCTGGACGGCCACAGGTGAGTACAACAAAAGCAACTAACAGTGTAAATAAAAGTAAAACCACAATTATAAAGAGGGTATACAACCCAACAGCTTAAAAGTTTACAAAATATAATAATACAAAGTCTCAAAAATAGGAAATATATCCCAACCAAAACCCAAAACCATTAAGACAGGATCTGCAGCTAAGTGTGGGTCCCCAAGACTCCACCGTGTGCCATCGCATCAGCACTGCACCTGTTTGTCACCTACATCCCCATAAAATAGGGTCAGTCCTCTTGCAAGGTGGTGAAGAAACAACCAATATATATATATATATATATATATATATATATCAATATATCAATTCTAAGAGGAAAAACAGGGAACAGAAACAAGAACTAACAATTGTAGGTGTCTGTGTCAGGTAAGTGCGTACGTGACAAGCAAAACAAGTAACGTAAATAAAGTAGCTGTAAAACAAGTAACTTAGAGCAGTAACAGAACTGTAATAAGTACTGAACAAGTAAAGTAACTGAAGAGAAAACTACTGAACAAGTAAAGTAGCAACTACAGTAAGTCGGTTGTGATTGGTTAGTCTTTATGTTCTTCTTGTTACTCCTTCGGGTACGCGAAGGAACCTCGCATTCTGTGAGACATGCACCCGGCGTCTGTTATTCAAATTCTAGTGTGGTAACCGGGGATGCTACAAACCGAGTAAACCTCATGCGAGCAGCACACAACTGAGAGAAACTCTCGCATAGGCAAGGATTGCAATCCATACTAGTGCAGTAGTAAGGTCCTAAAAAGGCAACCTCGACCTTCCTGACTCTGAGTGACTGGAGACCAAAGGACGCTACAACTTCTGTCAAAACACATGTCATAATAACGATAAGTCACTCAAGGTTGTACCATCCACCCTCTCCAAGGTGAACCGTCTATGAATGGGGCAAAACAGGTTTATCTTTCTTAGGCTCATTGTTTAGTCATACCTCTCAATGAGGATTTTGTGCCTCGTGGTTCCCACGGGGTATGCAAAACGAGGACTTGGCCTGCCCATCCACGTGCTCAGCCTCACACGGCCAACAAGAGCACATCGCTCGTGAAAGCGATCATCAACACCATATTATTTTCTTTTCTAATTCAGGGTATAGTCACATGTGAGTCCACTCACGACAGAAGGGCCAATGCCCAAAGACTTCAACTGAGTCCAAAATACAAACCATGTTCATTCATACCTTATGGTGTTTGAGTTTAAGTTTTAGCTTTTCATTTCATGAAGTAAGTGCACTTTGTGCACTCACCAATGCCTCCAGCAATGTACCAGTCGAGGTACTCACTACTCAGTACAAGTGTCAGGATGTGCCACGTGCAAAGTGTAATAGTACCACATGCTTTCTATCTTTTTACACAAACATAAGGAACACATGCATTATATAATTTCATTTCTGAGAGACAAGAAAACGTGCAAGAAAGTATACATTTTCATGCATATGAAATTTCATCAATTTTTATCATTCAAGCAGTTGTCTCTAAATCATTAATATTGGCACTTTGCATAACATGAAATTTATTCTTGTAGGGAAAATTCATGATTTGGCGTACTCATGTGTTGAGATTGAATTTAACAATATTCCTGTACGTATGGGAATTACATTCGCATTCCAAGGTGGATCGTCGCTCTTGCAGAATGAAAGATGCAATCGCGACACAAAATACCATGATACATGATTTAACACACTTATGTGTTACTGAGGGAATCTGATGATATTCCCAACTTATGGGAATAACATTAGCATTTCCACAGTGTGGGGTGCCGCGCCTGCAGACCCGTTACAACAATACTGAACAGTGTTTGTGATTTGTAACCAACGTAGTCTCTATGTACGTGGAGTTTGCAAAAGTGCTCACCCGCTTACTTTACTTGTCCGTCGAAACGGAAACCAAGGCATGAGTGTTTTCCTTACGCAGTACGACACACATATGTGTCAAAAGTGAATTCTGGAATTAACCCATCTAATGGGGATTACATGGGCTTTTCCATGGTTCGGGTTGTCGCGTCTGCGGACCCTAAACGAACCATTTGACAAGATGATCGTGAAATAAACACTTTGTAACTCATATCATTTCAGAGTGTAAATCTATCTGTGGAAACACTTGGACGGGACACAAGAGTGCCACTTGTCCATTCGATCACACCGAAACACTCAATTATGTGTATGAACCTATATATATATATAAATATATATATATATATATATATATATATATATTTACATGTTTACAGGTTCATTCAAAGATGCCTACCCCCCCTACACATATATACATATACGTATATACACATATTTATATATGTATATACCTATATATATGGTTATCTAAAACATGTGCATCCCGAGGCATGTGTACGCATGCCAAACACCCTAACCGAAATGCAAAAGGGTGCAAGGCAAGACAACCCACGAGTTCGGACCCTCTAAGGTTCGGCTAGAAGTACGGTTTCATGCTTGTCAGAAAAAAAAAAGTCACTTTTAGGGTCAGCCGATTAGGTAGAGTAACGAGGCTGTGTGGGTTTCCGGCAAAGGGGTCGCGTACCAGCTGTCAAAGGGGCCTACCGAAAAATGTAGGTCTTGTCCTCCGGACTAGACTGCTAAGTCCACCAAGAGAATCTGGTCCGATTCTCAGTTTGGACCAGACCACGGATGTGTCTTGGTTGGGACTGAATCAAACTGCCAAAAGGGGCAGCTGCGGTTAACACTGCGGATCTGGGTACTAAGGGGCTGGACAGGGGTCTGGTCCATAGGACCAGGCTGCTATCAAACACACTCAGGTCTGAACATTTTGGTTCAGACCTGGACCAACAAGGGTCGGCCAAAGATGGCTTGGGTGCCCAGCACCACTCGGATGGCACCCAACTCCAACAATGGGAAAAACAAGGCTGGCACCATGTGCCACGCCCGAGCTATCAATGCACTCAGGTCTGAACTTTTAGTTTAGACCTGAACCCAAAAGAGGTTAGCCGGAAGGTGGCATGGGTGCTCAGCACCTAGTGGCTCCCATCCGGCTCCAACAAAGGAGAAAAACAGGGCTGGCACCAAGTGCCAAGCCCGAGCTGGAACCTGTCCCACGAACTAGCCAGCCCAAACCGGTTGTAGTACTGGTCTGAACCCATGGTTCAGATCAGTACTCCAGCCCAAAACAGGTTACAAAAAGAAACATTGAACTAAAAATTCTTGGTAACTTATGCTGAGCACGCGGACCATCCGCATGGCGCCCAACTCCAAATGCGTCGTAAGTGGGTTGGCTGAAGGGTCTGGTCTGCTTGACCAGACCGTGTGTCTCTCCAAACACATGAGCTGGACACTAAGGCTCAAACAGCTACTGCTAAAGTGGGTTGGGCGCCTGTCATAGGCTTGCCCCAACCTGTCAACCCACTTGGGTGCCCGGTTGTCTCAAACGCCATGGGTCCGAATGGGACCAACGAACATCAAAAGGAAACAAAGAAACCGAAGGGGCCTAGGCCCCTCTTTCCAATGGGGCCCGGTCACGCCGTGACCCAGGCCAGCACAAGGTTGCAGCACCAGTCTCAAACGTGTTGGGACTGGGTTGAACCCAATGTGCCAAAGAAGCTCAAGGAGGGAGGTGGTGGCTGCAGTGCACCAGCCACTGCTTGCATGCACTTCAAGTGGGTGCTGACGGGCTGGGTGCATGTTGAACGAGCCCAGCTCGGTCCAATGCACCCCAGCAAGGTTACCATTTCCCGAACACACCAGCAAGCCCAACCATATGAGAGGAAAGTATAACAAAGCTGAAGTTAAGAAAAATAAAAATATACATATGAGATAAACTGAATTTGCTATTGAAAAAACAAAAGGAAACTGATTGTAAATGGAGGCAGCAAACCCATGAATGCAACAATGGTGATTTACAATTGAAATGAAAGCATAACCAAGCTAATCCACAGAGAGAGCATGCATGCACGGATGCATTGGCTCTTCGGCTTCATGAAGTACCGAACCTATGTGCAAAATAAGTTGAATCTTCACCTTGGTGCTGGAAGGAAGAGGGAGGTAAGCAGCTGCCTTGCACGTCAATGGTGAGGCACTCCCATGGCTGGGAGGAAGAGGAAGTGAGAGAGGAGAGTGTGGGAGAGAGAATGAGAGAGAGAGAGAGTGAATGAACTTGGAAAGAAAAATCGCCTCTCTAATGGGTGCTCGATTTTTTCCAAAAGGCATTTAAGGTGACTGGGTGAGAGATGGAGGGTGGAGGATCACCCTCCAAGATGTCGGGCTGGGATGGATCATGGTTTTCCACCGCCGCCCAGCTCCACCATACACTATAAGAGATTTAAATTTTCTTTTTAAATTTACAGGAATGCCTTGGGGCTGCCTCCCCATGCATCCAATGGGGTTTATTCCAGCTTCATGATGGCTCTTCCCTCTTGGGAAGAGCCTGTGATCATCGCAAAATTTTTCCTCTCTTGTTGGTTTCTCTCTCTTCCTTCTCTTTTCCTTTTCTAACCTCTTATTTTTCTCCTTTTTGAAGGGAGAAGAATAAAAGAAAGAAAAGAAAGAGAGAAGAGAAAAGAAAGAAAGAGAGAGGAGGAACTATTTTGCCTGGTTTCACTTGACCTTGATTTGAAAAATATTTAGAAATTTAACTCGCCTCCGTTTTGAAAATATTGCGGGAAAAATGAAGAGACGGGATTCGCTCGTCGGTACGAGGTTCGACCGTTCCTGGCGCCTTTACCAGGGGTAATCGAACCAAGGATCGAATCTATGTCTTTTGCTTTGCCTAAATATAATCTAAGAATTTATCCTAACTCTAAATGCACAAAGAATCATACTTGTGCAATGCAAGGATGTATGCTCTTTTGAAAATTGATTTAGAAATTTCCAAGTATTCTGAGATGAACTTGGTAAAGGAGTGAAGAAATGATTTAATCTAACTTAGAACTTGAGATAGATCAGAGGAGTTCTAAGTTTTTGAAGTAAATCAGGATTGGAAGAATAAATGAGAAAGAATGACTTCAAGCTTTGAAATGAAAGGAAATGAAGTTTCAAAGTCAAAATGGGCTTTGAATTTGAATTTGAATTTAGGAAAGGAAATGAATACTTGAGATGAAATTGAATTTGGATTTTTAAGTTTGGAATGGATCTGAGATGATCAAATGGTATTTAAGAATAGAAATGGATTTAGGGAGTTTAGATGAGATCTGAAAATGAACTTGGATTTAAAATCTAGAATTGGGAATGGAATTGGATCTAAAGATGGATTTAAAATCTGAGATCTGAGATCTGATATAAAATTGGGTTCTGGATCCTAAGATGGATTTGGATCTGAAGTTTGAGATCCAAATATAGAATTGGGTTCTGGATCCTAGAATGGATTTGGATATGAAGTTTAAGACCCAAAGTAGAACTGGATTCCGGATCCTAGGATGGATTTTGGATTTGTAATTTGAGATCCAAGGTGAAGTTGGATTCTGGATCCTAACTTGAATTTGGATCTGTATTCTGAGATCCAATGTGGATTCGAATTCTGGATCTTAAAACGGAATTGGATCTGAAGTCTAAGATCCAAAGTGAAATAGGAATCTGGATCCTAAAGGGGAATTGGATCTGAAGTCTGAGATCCAAAAGTGGAATTGGACTCTGGATTCTAAAGTGGAATTGGATCTGAAGTCTGAGATCCAATATGAGTGTTGAATCCTGGATCCTAAAAATGGATTTGAAGTTACATTCAAAAGATGAATCAAGAACTTTCAAGTTTAAATTGAACTTGAAAAAAAAAGAAATTTAGAATTTGAATATACAAACGAATTTCAAGGTTAAATTAGACCTTGAATTTTTGAATTTGGGATTTAGAAGATGAATCAAGAGTCTCAAAGCTAAAATTGAACTTTGAGTTTGATTAGGGTTTTGAATATAAAATGAATTTGGAATTTCAAAGTCAAATTGAACTTTGAAATCTGATTTGAATTTGAATACAAAAATGACTTTGAAATCTCAAAGTTAAATTGAACTTTGAGATTGAAAATGAAATTGAATTTGAAAAGGATGAATTGGATTTTATAAGAATAGATTGAGGAAGATATTTACATCACTTGGAGTTTTTGAAAAAGGAATTTTGAAAATATGATGTAGTGCTATCCTAAGTGATGAATGAATTTAAAGAATTTGAAATTGGATTTTGAAAAGCTATTTCATTCTTTGGATGAATTAAAATAAGATTGAAGATATAATACATCCTTGACTATGGTCATTGAATGTATTATATAATAATCTATATTTAAATTCAGGTGAAGAATGAGACACATTTGGTGCTTTTATAGAATTTAAAATGAAATTAACTCTCAATATACCCTGACTATGGCCATTGGTATATATTTTGAATTAATTTTAAGTTAAATTCTGATAAAAGAAGGAAATATTTGAAGATATGATGATTTTTGAAGAGGATCCAGTGTGGATCCAATGTTATTTTATAAAAGGTAAAAATCCTAAGTCTTGTTTACATCCCGACTATGGCCGTTGATGTAAATCATCAACTTAGGACTAGTTTACCTCTTATGAAATGGTGCACGTCCCATTCGTGTTTCACCATTGTGTGAATTTGAGAAATGAAGGAAAAATGCATGCATAACAAGTAATTCATGATATTTACAATGCTCATTCATTCTATCTAAAAGCTGAAATTTTTCTCATTTATACCTAATTTATTACAACTTTGAATTGCAAATATCAGAAATTTCTAGTCCAAAAGGGAAATTTAAACTTCTTATATCTTCCTGCAAAAACAGAGTTAGCATAAAGTAGAGGTGATAGAAGATGCTTTACTCTAAATGAAGAATACATACATGGTATCTAAATGTCATGCCTAGATTAATGGGAAAATATGCATGTGATCCCTATGGGCCATGTGAAAGCTTGTAGGAAAGTGTATATACATGCTTGCCTAGACATGTTATGAGAGGAAAAGAAAGAAAAAAAAAATTCAGCCCTTCATTAGGCTGATGTGAAGAGGAAGAGGCTACAACACATTGGGGCCAGCTAGTGGAGTGGAAATATAACCTGCCGAAAGGAGAGATACAAGGGAAGGTTGAATACTACTACAGTGAGAAGTTGTAGCAGAAGGTGGAAGTAAGGTGTGGTGATTTTAGTGAAGTGGGGCTGTTGTAAATGGGTGACTGGTGGGGTCATTGGCATGACTGGGACAAGACTTGATAGGGCTCTAAGTGTTGCAATGATGGAGGATGATGACATTAATGCTGCAGGATATGCGAGAAACTACAACAATGTTTGACACTGCTGTAAATATATAGTAGTGTTAAGCACTGCTACGAGCGCGGCTATAAGTGGATGGAACATCATAGCAATGCTAGGCATTGCTGTGATTGAGTGAGGGTTTACAGCAATGATCACTGTTGTAAGTGAATGGGCTGGGTAATGCTGATTTGATATGCTGAATGTAACAGCAATTAAGTGGTGAAATGACTGTTAGGAGGGGATGAATAGAACCGTTGCTGTAGTTACAACAACAAAGGGGATATGATATTCAGCAGTGTTGCTGAGTGAGGTGGAGTAGGATAGGCTGGAGATACAATTTGTAATATGTCAGAACTGGTTGGGAGTTATGATAGGGTCAAAACATACTCTGCATAGGCAGAGATGGTGTATTCACTATCAAACTATGATTATCAATGAGCCCAAAAGAATAAATTGTTAACAAGAGGCTTCCAAGGCTTTACAGCACAACAGCATGTGATTGGAAATTATTATCCCAGTGGTAATGAACTTTTAGATCTTAGCCACAAGCTCAATGATATATTTAGCCATGGGCATTTCATAACAGCAGAGCCCAAGGAAAATAAAAAAAACGTCCTTAGTTCTGACATTTCCCGGAGACCCTCTCTATGATTTTCAACAAAAACACATATCCATAGTTAATATACTGAAGCATATAATCAATTAAAATGCTGATGAAGACACGAAACAAAAAATACGCAGGAGGACTATGATGAGCATTTAGGTGCAGGCATGACTATATATATATATATCGATATACAGAGCATGATATAAATGAGATGCCAATGATGAATTGCAGTTGATTTGAAACAGAAAGAAAATGCAGAAGTATGTGACAAACAATGCTGCATATACTAAAACAGGAAAATGAGAGAGTTGTGCAGGTTAGAAATAGACACAGGAAATGAAAGTTGTGTAAGTGCTGAAGGTGCAAAAAAAAAAAAGGGGGGGGGATGGTGTATACACAGTGGCAACAGGATTGCAGCATGATGTGTATATAGGTGCAGAAAGCTATAGCAGACATATGAGACAGTGTATATTCAGATGAGGTGTTGGAGATGACAGGCACTTACCTCAACTAGCGATGGGAATCAAGCCTTAGGCTTTTATATCACGATCTGCGACTGGAGATTGAAATCAAACCTCTGATTTTATCTTTAGTAGATCAAGATTCAGACAGCAAATTGAAACTTGGTTCTGCTCCACAGAAGCATCAAGGCCTGATATAATGAAATTCGTTCCTCCAACTGCTTTGGGAGTGAGAATGATGGCAATCGGGCTGATTCAAGTTTTGCAGCTACTGAAGTCAAGTGAGATTATAACCTGTAAAGAAACAAGGTAGAAAATTATCAGCATCGTCTCCAGGCCAGGCTACACAATGGAACTAAACTCACCATAGGACGAAAATGGACTTTTCTAGCAAAAGGAAGATGCTGTACTACAACTCAAGCTCCCCGATCTGGGGCCCTATCTGATGATTTGGCTGCATGTGATGAAAAATGTGAGAATTCATGAATCAGACACAGGACGAAGGACCAGAGACTCAATGCCTAAGGTCGGACCACCTGGCTCCAGCCACTAGCCGTCGATGTCATGTTAGCTTGAAAAGGGAACTGCTGCTGTGAATTTAAGTGAGGTTGGACGGGGCCTTAACATGATGAAGGCATATTCAAAACCAATATCTTGACGCACTTTTCAACAATACCAGGAATCTGGTTTTTAATTTAAATACATCGTGGGTGGGTGCAAAGAACCTCACTCCCAGCGAGAGCCTGGAAGATACTTGCAGCAAACACCTCATGAGTGTTTTGCATCATTCATAATCCATTTCCCTATAGTTTTTCAAAACTGGCATCAATGGTTTTGGATTTTACCTTCGTGTCCTTCAAATGTTCCCCAATCATTTTCCAACTATCACAACTGTCATAAATTCATCCTGATAATCAAAATTCATTTCCATCCAGATTTGCTGGAACAATTTGAATTCCTTTCTTTCCAGAAGCTCATACAAACACCCAAATATAAAATACAGTATGGCATAAGACAGAAATAGCAGTAAACCAATATCCAGGACAATATGTATAATAATGCACAAGCAGAAATTTCACTGCACGAACACAAACTTCACCAGGAATCTCCACATTATCTCAAATATGTAAGTATTAATGCCATAGACGCATCATGAACCTTGACACTGAAGCAGTCTCCAAGGGTTCCTGAACTTCACAAGGTAAAGTAAGCACGTCTGTTATTCTGTATCAACATGAGACCTCGTCTCTTTCTCTAATACAGTGAGACTTTTCATTTTCTATACATCAAATACCACGTATGGAAAGCCTGGTAATGTACATATATGAAACAACCTTTCAAACATGCAACAGAAGGCTTTAATGTCAGCCATAACTATTTCCAAAGCAACGAGCATGACAGAAAATCTCCTTTACAGATATTGGTCCTAGCAAAAGCAATTATACAGAGATATGGTTATCTCATAGGAGGATTCAGGACAGGAAAAGCAACGTCAGGGTGGGGGAAGTCACTGTCCCCTAGCCTAATAACTTTTAGCAAAGGGATCTTCAAGGGATTGCACTTTTACCTTAGCAAAAAAAAAAAAAAGGATTTATAATGACATTCTCAAATGAACAAGATGACCCCATCGACTGGCTAGATCTGAGAGGTTTTCTTAGATTTTGCCATGTATACAGATACTTACCCATCCCGACAGCACAGACCTTATAAGATTCATCCATCCACCTCTATTCTCTGACTTCAATCGTCTTTCTTAGGAACAGAGCAACATTAGAGTTTTACAATCAATCTGCACTAATGTCAGATTGGAGGGCACCGATGGGGATGCCTAAAAAAAAATGCTGCTAGAAATAAAACTAATAACACTATTGAAAGGGATGAAGACGATTAGGTAAGAATAAAACAAAGGAGATGATAATAAAAAGGAAAAAAAAAAGATGGAAAAGAAGGGACGATAACATCAGAACTAAAAAAAAAAAATAGAAAGAAAGCAAAACAAAACAAAAAAAAAGTGAGATGTAAGCGGACTAAGCCTAATGAAATGCAATGATGGGTTGTAAACATAAATTCTGCTAAACCCAACAAATATAAAGGGGAAGTCGAGCAACACAGAAATTTGGATGAATCGGAGAATCAAAGAAAACAGACCCAAATAAACTCGAATATAACAAAAGAAAAGGGGAAAGAGAAAAAAAAAAAATAAAGAATCACAATCGGATGCACCTACGAGGCTACGACAGAGATGGAGCTGAACCAAGCAATTTGATATAAATATCAAAAGGGGAACAAAACGAATATTCACCCCCAAAAACAAAGAAGATATATATGTAGGATTATAATGCTATGAACGGAATGCAAGGAAAATAACTAAAGGACTGATGCCAAGCCATAGTTAATGGAAACTGAAAATACATTACAGATTCATAGAATGATGGAAAACTACTGAATCTAACATATGGCAAATTCTCAAAACCAGAAGAATCTAGAGATGAAAATAAAAAAAATTGTCGGAACATGTAGGTTCCATTTGAATATCGCACGTATGTGGATTGGTTTTGCCATCAGCAAATCAATTACCACAAGGGGTGCTTAAACAGAATGTTGAGTAATAAAACTAAGGAATCTTAGAAAGAAAAAGCAGAGAAGAGAGGAGGAGCTCTCACTGGATTGCTCGATTGATGGGTGCGAGATTGCTGAATTTCTGGAGTAGTAATTTTCCTTCAGAGATTCCAAGAAGAAGAAGACAGGTCGATAATGGTTTCTCCTCCCCCCAAATTTCCTCATCGTGCCTCTCTTAAAGAGGAGGACGATGGTTCGAGAAGGGTAGAGTTCGTTAAGGATGAGCGTGAGATGGAGGCTAAGGAGGATAGGAGGGTGGAGGAGCTGTGATCATCGCAAAAATTTTCCTCTCTTTATGGTTTCTCTCTCTTCCTTCTCTTTTCCTTTTCTAACCTCTATTCTCCTCCTGTTTGAAGGGAGAAGGATAAAAGAAAGAAAAGAAAGAGAGAAGAGAAAAGAAAGAAAGAAAGAGAGAGAAGAGGAACTATTTTGCGGGTTTTCACTTGACCTTTATTTGAAAAATATTTAGAAAATAACTCACCTCCGTTTTTGAAAATATTGCGGGAAAATGGAGAGACAGGATTCGCTCGTCGGTACGAGGTTCGACCGTTCCTGGCGCCTTTACCAGGGGTAATCGAACCAAGGATCGAATTTATGCCTTTTTGCTTTGCTTAAATATAATCTAAGAATCTATTCTAACTCTAAATGCACAAAGAATCATGCTTGTGTAATGCAAGAATGTATACTCCTTTTAAAAGATGTTTTGAAAATTTCCAAGTATTCTGAGATGAACTTGGTAAAGGAGTGAAGAAATGACTGAATCTAACTTAGAACTTTGAGATAGATCAGAGGAGTTCTAAGTCTTTGAAATAAATCAGGATTTGGAAGAATAAATGAGAAGGAATGACTTGAAGTTTTAAAATGAAAGGAAATAAAGTTTCAAAGTCAGAAATGGACTTTGAACTTTGAATTTGATGAAAGGAAATGAATACTTGAATTTAGATTTTGAAGTTTTAATTTGGAATGGATTGAGAAGCTCAAATGGTATTTAAGAGTAGAAATTGATTTAGGGAGTTCAGATGAGATCTGAAAATGGAATTGGATTTGAAATCTAGAATTGGGAATGGAGTTGGATCTAAAGATGGATTTAAGATCTGAGATCTGAGATCCGAGATAAAATTAGGTTATGGATCCTAAGATGGATTTGGATCAGAAGTCTAAGATCCAACATGTGATTGAGTTCTGGATCCTAAAATGGAACTGGATCTGAAGTCTGAGATCCAATGTAGAGTTGGATTCTGGATCCTAAAGGGGATTTGGATCTAAAGTCTAATATCCGATGTAAAGTTGGACTCTGGATCCTAGAATGGAAAATTGGATCTGAAGTCTAAGATCCAAAGTGAAATTGATTCTGGATCCTATAAGTAAATTGGATCTAAAGTCTGAGATCCAATATGAGTGTTGAATTTTGGATCTTAAAATGGATTTGGATTTAAATTCAGAAGAGGAATCAAGATGTTCTAAGTCTGATTTGAATTTGGAAAAAGGAATTTTATATATTGAATTTTGAATATACAGATGAATCCCAAAGTCAATTTAGACCTGGGATTCAAAGCTTGAAATGGATCAAGAATCTCAAAGTTAAATTGAACTTGGAGTTTGATTGGAGCTTTTGAAAATGAATTTGAAATTTCAAAGTAAAATTGAACTTTGAAAATGAATTTGAATTAGAAATTTTGAATATGAAATGAAATTGAAATTTCAAAGTTAAATTGGACTCTGAGATGGAAAATGAAATAGAATTGAAAAAGATGAATAGGATTGAAGATTGATTGAAGAAGATATTTACATCACTTGGAGTTTTGAAAAAGTAATTTTGAAAATATGATGCAGTTCTATCCTAAATGATGAATGAATTTAAATTTTTGAAATTTGGATTTTGAAAAGCTATTCCATTCTTTAAATGAATTTAAAATAAGATTGAAGATATAATACATCCTTGACTATGGTCATTGAATGTATTATATATTAATCTATATTTAAATTCAGGTGAAGAATAAAACACATTTGGTGCTTTTATAGAATTTAAAATGAAATTAACTCTCAATATACCCTGACTATGGCCATTGGTATATATTTTGAATTAATTTTAAGTTAAGTTCTGATAAAAGAAGAAAATATTTAAGAAAAATATGATGAATTTTGAAAACGGATCCAGTATTATTTCGTAAAAGATAAAAATCTTAAGTTTTGTCCACACCCTGACTATGGCCATTGATATGGATCATCAACTTATGATTGATTTACCTCTTACGAAATGGTGCACATGCCATTCGTGTTTCACCAATGTGAGATTTTGAGAAATGAAGAAAAAAAAAATGCATGAAAAGCAAGTAATTGATGACATTTACAATGCTCATTCATTCTATCTAAGACAGGAATGTAAATTTCTCATTGATATCTAGCTATTACAAACTTGAAATTAATTTAAGTTCACAAGGAAATACCAATTTCTATATATTCCCTGCAAAAACACTTAATTAGTCCAAAAGTATATAAAGAATAATTTATATGACAACATATTGAATCCAAGAGGTTACTCCTGAAGCAATTGAGTATATATCTCATATTGTAGAAAATGCAAGATAAATGATGCAATCTATATTGGAATGACATATTCAAGTTATTTTACATATGAGAACTGGCATAATGTCTTAAGGTAACTAAAATAGACATTGAAATCCATACAAGATATCCTAAATTGTTTGGGATGCATGATATGAGTTAAATATTATATAGTTACATAGGTGTTGGAGGTGTTGTAATGGGGCTGAGTGAAGGGCAATATAGAGGTGATAACAGGTGATGGTCAATGTAATGGAGAAGGTAAGTACTAATGGTGGAAATGGTGCAGGAGTTTGCTGTAATGGCAGCATGTGAATACCTAAGTAAGGTTATGCTACATGAGGCATGTCTGTGGATGAAGTGGATGTGGTTTAAGGCAATTGTAGAAGATGGGACTGCGGCTAAAGGGCAGTCATAATGTAAGGGTTACAGCAGATAATGGATAATTTTGCTATACAAATATAATTTAGCTAGTTGACTGAGAACTTAGGAGATGTAAAACATGAAATATAAAATAAAGCAAGAAATTCAGACAATATTTGAAAGAAGGGGCAGAAAATAGACATATGCAGGGAGTGAATGAGTGAATGGAACTGCTTTGACAAATGAGGGACGACACAATGAGAAGTGATGCTGCTGTAACAATGTGCTACTGAATTGTATATTAGATGGTAATGTATCTAATAAGATGCAGTTACTGGAATTTTCTATGAAATGGTGACAAATATGAATAGTGGATGATGGGTAGCAAATGGTGGATGTTATGAGAATTGTTGCTGCTGGACCCTTTTGAAGTGGTTGAAGCTGGAGTAAATGGTATCTAGAATAGGGTTCTGATAGATTCATCTTTGTGGAATGGTCAGGAGACTGAGACTTAATGCTACATACCTGTTGAAGTATCCACAGATTTTATTAATGAGCCTGCAACATAGAATTTGCTTTCAGATTAGACTGAAACCCAAGAGAATTCACATTCTGGTTATTTCCTATTGATCCAAAAAGGCTTCCAAACCCAGAGATGTCAATGCTATCAATTTTATAACCATCACTCTGTTTGTCACAGGTGATCAGGCTGCCGCTGGTGGAGGTCTCTGAGAGTAGGTAGTTTCATCTGTGATTCTGAATCATTCCGTGGATCATATCCTTTCCTACCCTCGGAACGGTCCAGTAGCGAAGTAGTATCCAGATCTAAAAAGAAGCCTCTTCAGCTGATCATTGGGCACCTTTAGACCCTTTCTCAAGAAAATGGGTATGTAAAGAGCATCTAGGCCAGATAGGATGCTCATTGAGGAAATTTGTTATAGCCAGTTGACAATCCCAATCAGCTGAGTACTTCGAAATTTATTTATTTATTTATTTTTTTACACAGTCTATTGGAGTTTGACTAGGAATCTTTGCAAATTTTGAGTTGAATAGGTAAAATATGCGAAGACTAAATATATGAATTCAAAAAAAATTTGTAACATGTGCCCTTTCATGCTTAGAACAAACATCTAAAAAAAAAAAATCAATTCTCAAATAAGCCTTCAAACCTACAATTGACAGAGCATTTGGAAAATATCATAACTCACAAGCTATCGACACAGTGAAAAAGAAAGAGTCAGCGTGTAAAAAATATGAAGTGAACTAGTGAACATCAACAGTTGACCAGGATATCTTTTATGTTAAAGTCAAGAGCAAAACAAGGTCCGAAATCCATCTGCATAGAAGTCAAACTTGTGCCGTCAGAAAAACTGTAGCATATAGCCAAAACATATGCATCAAACAGGAAAACCTTAGCTAAAAAAAAAAAAGTGTTCTAGCAGGCAAGCAATCGGCATACTGAAAATTAAATGAAGGCAATGCCAAGAAACCAAAAATGATAAAGTAGAAGCAGTTGTTGTGCCACTGTCATCTAACATAAATTAGCATGAGATCAAACATCTTACAACTCAACCAAAAAAAAAAAAAAACACGCACCAGTATCATCTAAGGTTGAAACATGCACTAGCAGGATGTAGCATAAAATTTCAATGTATATTAATCACTGAGAACTTCCCACACATATCGACAATGCTATACAGTTCTATGCATTCAGAATGATTATGCTAAGATGATGTTCTTTCTACATCCAGGGAGGAGTGAAGGAAAAACAATCAACAGAGCATAAATGATATCTCATATGCAACTAAAGAAAACGAGATTACTGAAAACAAGTTAAATATAGCAAAAAAATGAAATTAAGCACGAGAAAAATTCCACCTGTGAATTTGCTTTTCACATAGTTCTCATTTTTGTCTAATGATTGGAGATAACAGTCTCTAAATTTGCTTTACAAATATCTAGGTCGGTTCATGAGATGCAATAGGATCCTTCCAAAAATTAGGCTCCATTACAGGAAGAAGGTGAGTCTGGTAAGGACACTTACATCTAAGCCACCACTCCCGACAGACAACCTCATACAAAGAAAAGTGAGATATTAGTTATGATATGACTTATGAAATCACAATCACCATATACACTACAGCCAGTTTTATAACATTTAGACTTATTAAAAAGTTGTAATGTTAATGCTTGTCAAAAGCAGCAAGAAATTACAAGTTCAGGCAATTCTTGTGTTCATCATCTGGCGTTTTCTTTTTTTTATGGTGATTCAGAGTAAACCTCATAGTGAACAGAATAGAATCTTGCAGTGAGTCAAAACAGGAAATGAATCACATAAGTGATTCCTATCAGATCACGCCAAATTTTGTAGGATTAAAACACGGTAGCAGTGATATACAGGTCATGGCACAGAATGGGTCCGAATTATCTAAAAGGATGCTGACACTTACGCAATGAACCAACAATCAAGATATATGAAACAAATTTTTGGCTGCTGGCGAATTGATGGACTTCAACGTTTTCTCTTGATAACAGTAGAAGGGACTTCTTCATTGATTTGCAGGAGGGACCCCAGAGATGGAGAAGGGTTGATTATAATGAAGTAAAAGCGGATAAAGCAAACAAACACAATAAGCATTGATGGATGGGATATAATCCTATGCTGTTAAGGCAGAAAATAAAAAAATAGAAGTCATTAAAATGCCAAAACAACTATTTAGGAGGTGAACAGAGATCGGATGAAAAACAGGGAAAAAAAAAAATCGAGAACAGAAAGTCATTAAAATAAATTTTGGATGGAGATGAAATGTAAAAAAAAAAAAAAAATTGTGTTGGAAGGAGACCTTCCAGTTGATATAGCAAGGGGTTGGTCGACATTGCTACATGCAAGTCGATCTCACCGTTATGCCATTAGATAAAAGAAAGAAAGGAGAAATAAAATCCAAGTCTGTAAGCGATTTGATGGGAAATGTAAAAGCTAAAAGAAAATTTTACAGTGAAACTAAAACTAAAAAAAAAAGGAGGATGACGGCTACCTACCTGATTGTTGCAGGGGTCGGCTTCTTTTCAACTGAAGGAGAAGAAGACCAAGGGGAGGAAATCGGTTTGTAGAAGAGGGAGAGCAGGATGATCGTTCAGAAGCCGATCGTTGATGCTCTGAGATGGAAACTCCTTGCTTTGGCCAACTCCGAGGAATCAAGAGGGGCTGAGAACTTTGCTATGGGATTTAACGAAGAAGAAGAAGACATAGTTTTGCTGCCAGGATGATCGGCTTCAGCCAAATGAGTGAAAAACCATAGAGATCAGAAGAGAAAGAAGAAGAGGAAAAGGGGAGAAAGAAAAAAAAAAAAAGGTAGAGGAAAAATAAGTGTCGAGATGGAAGGGTGAAAGGTGATCAAAAGGGGAAGAAGCACATGGAAAGGTAGAAGCTGGATGCCTGCTCTCCCTGCGTGATCCTCTTTTTATAAGTGAAGAAGAGCCTTCGAGAGAGGATTTGTTGGAGATGGGCGGCCGGAGGTGAATCCGTTGGTGATGGAGGGATTAGGGAGGAGAGCACATGGGGGCGTGCGGCTGATTACGAGCGAGAGGGGAAGAAGGCTCTGAAAAGAGGGTTTGGGCGAGGGAGGTTAGAGAGAAGCTTCTGGAGTTCGGAGGGTTTTCGAAAAAGGGAGCGAAGGGGAGGAGGCTTTTCTAAGTTTTTCCAAAAAGAACCCTCTCTTTTTTAAAAAAAAAATTGTTTTCTAAAAAAATGGGTTCTTAAAAACCATTTTTTTGTATTTTTGAATTTTTTATTCTTTTCTCGGTATTTCTACATTTTTTTTGTATTTTTGGAATAAAAATCCTAAAATGTACGGCAAAACAAGGTTTTAAACTAATTTTTTTTTTTATTTTTGAGAAATATTCACAAAATGGAGGTTTTGGAGGTTACTTAAAGGAAATTTCTTCAGAAGATGGGTTCGGACCCGGGTTTTGAGAAAATGTTCGAGTTTTGACACTTGAATCGAGAAATACAACATGATAGATCCAAACGGATGTCGGATGGACTGTCCAAGCTATTTGAAAACTGTTTTTGGTATTTTCTATAATTTTAATTTAAAATTTGAACGAGACTCAAATTTGGATCTGGACAATGGATCCAGATCCAAAATCAATTTAAACATATGAAATGAATTTAATTTTAATAAAACTTGAGAAATGAACTAAAAAAAAATGACACATTTGCTCAAAAAATGAATTTAGGGGCAAGAAGGGAATATTTAAAAGATTTTGGAAAATTTGGGGTGTTCACAGATGCCCCTCTTTGCTACTAAGCCGGTTGAAAGCCGAGCTTAGTGGCAAAGAAAACACTCCAAATTTTGAAAAATGCCCCCGTCAGCAGATCTGAACTCGGTGTGGAAGAATTTGATTTAAAAGACATGGTTTTTCAGATTTAAATCTTTATCCTTGAATGGCTTTTGGAAGACGAAATCCTCGAAAATGATATGACTGAATAATAGAGAGGAGGAAATCGTGATGGAACTTTGGGTGAAGATCCCGAAAAGATAAAAGGTAAGAATTCAAATCAAGTCTCATGGGCGAGACAAGATCAATCTTTTGAAATGACTCTGGTTTGGCCCTTAACCTGGATGGGGCGAAGATATATAAAAAATAACCTGAATGGGGAAAGGAATATATGAGGACTTTGATGGGACATTTATGAGAGAAGGCCTTGTGAGATGAAGCTCAAGTAGGATTTTATTCCGGATGGATATACAAAGCATGGATTCCTCTATGGGAAGAACCATGATGGGACTTGGAAGGAAACACCTCGTCAAAACGAGAAACCTCGTTAGAACGAGACTCAGGTTTAACCCAAACCTGAAAAAGGAAGATACCTCGATGCACGAGGTTCAGGCTTAACCCTTAACCTGAAGGGGACGACCATATGGAATCCTCGAGTGAAGAGACCATGATGGGACCTTCGGAGTTTGGACAAACAAATCCGAAAAGGGGTTTGCGAAAGGAGGAAGGAAATGGGGTTCCCTAAAGTTTTGAAAAAAAAGGGGTGAACTTGGACGTCTCATTGCTGAGACTAAATCAACTTTTGAATTTAATGACCTCTCGCAGGAAGTACAGGTTTTGACCCTTAACCTGAGTGGGAACAACCATACGGATTTCTCGAAACCGTGATGGGATAGGAGAGATACTTCAACTGAATGGGGTAACTCTTCTGGAAGAAATAAACAACGCTAGGTTGCACAAAAATGGATATCGAATATTTATTTCATTCTTTAGAATATCTAGAAAATTTTGCCAATAAGATAAATTTATAATTGACTTCAACGCTTGAAAATGTGCACATGTGTGCAAAAGATATTCCCTCTTTTACCTAGAGTATTTCCTCCAACGAGGTTAACTTCTCGGTCTTAAAAGTCAAATTCAAAATTTTAGCGTTGATGATTTTCTTCAAGGAAGTTATCCATTTCCTGGATATGAGAAGAGAAGAAATATTCTCAATTTCATAAAAGCAAGTAGTGAAAAGACATTGATAAAAGAATTTTGCATGAGGAAAGATGACTTCTGGCAATTTAGGCAGCTTGATATCTGAGTTTTTCCTCATGATGATATTCTTGCACTCCTTTTTGAGTCATTGGGCTTTTTCGGGCTTTTTACATCATCCTTCATTTTGGATGTACCCGACTTTTCTCTCTTTTTCAGGGAAGGGTATGTCACAAACTCCTTCATCTCAGAGATGCTCCGATCCTTCATTTTCTCAGGGATTATATATGATATTGGCTCAAAGGTCTTTAGATGATAGCTGAAATCAAATATCATTTAGGGTTTGTCGGTAGGTTCATCACACTCGCCTTCATCTCGACGGTGATCTGAACTTTTCCTGGAAGGATCCTTCACAAACTCCTTCATCTTGGTAGATGATCCAAATCTTCTTTGGCCCCGGGGGTCTACTCGCTTAATTCGCTTTCATCTTGACGACAATTGAGAGATCCCTTTTGTCGATATTTGATTGCAGCTTTAAACTGGATAAGGTGATATGGATTAAGTGGATTCTTTTATGGCTCAGGATATTTCTACTGTCTAATTACCAGAAAATCGTCTTTAAACATGCATCATAGCTATGATCAATATCAATTCGCTTCCGACCTTTCAATGTCATCGAATATTTATTTCACTAATCATACCGAGGATATTTCTTTCATCCTTTTGGTTGATCAACAGGAAAAGGATTTGAATTTTACCTCTCCTTCACAAAGAGTTTCACCTTTTATGAAGAAAATACTAGAGGTAATCCGAGGTAATTCTTTTGTGCAGTAGGATTTATTTGGAATCAACAAATATTTTTAGCAGATTGGCAAGATTTTCATGACTTCTATGTGAAATATTTACTCAATATAGATTTTGATGCGACCTTTAGTTGCGATTTTATGATTTTGGACATTCTGATCAGTAAGATTGAAACCTTTCATTTAACGACCAGCGAAGGAGCTGGAATCTTTCATCTAACGACCAGCGAAGTAGCTGGGACATTTTATTTAACGACCAGCGAAGGAGCTGGAACCTTTCATTTAACGACCAACGAAGTAGTTGGGACATTTCATTTAACGACGAGCGAAGTAGCTGGGACATTTCATTTAACGACCAGCGAAGTAGCTGGGATATTTCATTTAACGACCAGCGAAGTAGCTGGGATATTTCATTTAGCGACCAGCGAAGTAGCTGGGACATTTCATTTAGCGACCAGCGAAGTAGCTGGGACATTTCATTTAGCGACCAGCGAAGTAGCTGGGACATTTCATTTAGCGACCAGCGAAGTAGCTGGGACATTTCATTTAGCGACCAGCGAAGCAGCTGGGACATTTCATTTAATCATTTAACGACCAGCGAAGTAGCTGAGACATTTCATTTAATCATTTAACGACCAGCGAAGTAGCTGGGACATTTCATTTAATCATTTAACGACCAACGAAGTAGCTGGGACATTTCATTTAATCATTTAACGACCAGCGAAGTAGCTGGGACATTTCATTTAATCATTTAACGACTAGCGAAGTAGCTGGGACATTTCATTTAATCATTTAACGACCTTTGATTTAATGGTTTGATCTAAGATTGAGACTTTCTGAGGAACAAACAGCACGAGGACTGAACTTGATCTTTAGATTTTGAAAATTTAGCAAAATAACCCGTGCGAGCACTAGGTTTTCCAACTGAGAGTCGAGAAAGAGATCAGCCTATTTAAGATATTTAGAGATCGAAGCAAGAAGAAAGGCCAGGTTTTCAGGATTATCCCTTATCCTGAAGGGGAAATGAAGTATACATTTGATGAGAAATTTAGGAAAAGAATGATTCAGGTTTATCCCTTAACCTGAAGGGGAAATAAAAGATTTTATGAAGAGGTAACCTGAGACTTGAATTTAGAAGGGATATAACAAGATTTAGAATTTATGATCTATGATTTAGATGGACCAGGTATGTGACGAGGAATATAAAAAGAATAAACTTTGAGAAGACAAAAGGATATAGAACTTTTTTTTTTAAAAAATGTAGAACATTTGCGGAAAATTTGATTTTTATTTTTGTAAAAAGAACTCCCACAGGTAGCATGGTTGCCCCTATGAGTGATCTCAGGATTATCCCTTATCCTGAATGGAGAAAAGAATAGAATTTAAAGAGATTTAATGAAGGGAAATTGATAAATCTAGAAAATCAACAAAGATTAACAAAACTTGTATTTACAAAAGAATCCTCATAGGTAGCGTTGTGGCTCCCACGAGGGGTTTCAGGATTTTCCCTTATCCTGAATGGGAAACAGAATAGAATTTAAGAAAATTAAATGAAGGAAAATTGATATAAATCTAGAAAATTTAACAAATATTGACAAAACTTGTATTTACAAAAGAATCCTCATCGGTAGCGTTATTGCTCCTATGAGGGGTTTCAGGATTATCCCTTATCCCGAATGGGAAGAGAAATAGAATTTAAGAAAATTTAGAGAAGGCAAATTGATATAAATCAATAAAGATTAACAAAACTTGTATTTACAAAAGAATCCTCATAGGTAGCGTTGTTGCTCCTACAAGGGGTCTCAGGATTTTCCCTTATCCTGAATGGGAACACCTCGGACAACGAGGGTCAGGTTTACCCCTTAACCTGAGCGGGAACACCTCGGACAACGAGGGTCAGGTTTATCCCTTAATCTGAAAGGGTACACCTCGGACAACGAGGGTCAGGTTTATCCCTTAACCTGAAAGGGTACACCTCGGACAACGAGGGTCAGGTTTATCCCTTAACCTGAAAGGGTATACCTCGGACAACGAGGGTCAGGTTTATCCCTTAACCTGAAAGGGTACACCTCGGACAACGAGGGTCAGGTTTATCCCTTAACCTGAAAGGGTACACCTCGGACAACGAGGGTCAGGTTTATCCCTTAACCTGAAAGGGTACACCTCGGACAACGAGGGTCAGGTTTATCCCTTAACCTGAAAGGGTACACCTCGGACAACGAGGGTTAGGTTTATCCCTTAACCTGAAAGGGTACACCTCGGACAACGAGGGTCAGGTTTATCCCTTAACCTGAAAGGGTAAGGAATTGATAAAATTTAATGGAATTTTGAGAAAATATTTGATAAACTTGATAAAACTTGATAAAATTGATGTAAACTTGATAAAAATATGAATAAAATGAATGAAACTGATAAAGATATCAAAATTAACTGAAGATTTACAAGATTTGAGAAAAAAAGGAGTTTTTCTGATCCTGCCTGCATATGGGATCTTGGAAGGAAAATGTTTATTTAAAAGATAAATGAGAAATCATTTTGGGGGAAGAAAATCCACCACAAGAAGAATGATCAGCGCGAGATCTGATCCTTTAAACCAAACATGAGAGATCATCATGAGGGTTAATTTTCGAAGGCAATGGTTTTGAATACCTAATTTTGAAGAATAAGATCAACAATAGATCTGATTTCTAAAAATAACAGTTTGAAATTGATAATAAGATCAACACAAGGGTTGATCGTTGAAGGTAATGCTTAAAAACCAATCTTGGAAGATAAGACCAACATAGGGTTGATCTTTGAATATAATTGTTTAAAACCCATTTTTGGAAGATAAGACCAATACAAGAATTGTTTGAATATAAAGGCTTTGAAATCCACTTTGAAAGATAAGGTTTGATCTATAAAGATTTGAAATCCATTTTGAAAGATAAGATCAACACAAAGATTGATCTTTTAAAATCCATTTTGAAGGATAAGATCAACACAAGGGTTGATCTTTGGATATAAAAGTTTAAAATTTATTTTGGAAAATAAGACCAACACAAGGGTTGATCTTTCAATATAGAAGTTAAAAAATCATTTTGGGAGATAAGACCAACACCAGGGTTGATCTTTCAATATAATGGTTTGAAAAACTTATTTTTGAAGACATGATCAGCACGAGGGTTGATTTTTTGTCAAAGGTTAGACCAAGGAATATTTGAACTCCTTGGTCATAACGAAGATTTTTTTTTTTAAATTCCATGATTTTTGAAAAAGCCCTCATAGGTAATATCATTTCTCTCATGAATGATGTCAGGATTGTCTCGCATTCTGAAAAGAACAGGAATTTAAATGCCCCAGTATAGCGAAAGAAGGAAGTATTTGAATATCAAAGATATAAAGAAAAATTGACATTTCATTGATAAGCAAAAGGTTCGATAACAACTGAATATTTACAAGAACTTGAAAAAGGAAAGGACTCATAGAAGACTGGGCTGACTAGCCCCTACAAGACAACTGACAAAAAAAGAGACAAAAGCAAACAAAAGACTTTGGCTTTATCAATTCTTTGAGTGGTCTGGGAATGGTTCTGTCAGGACTGCTGGCTGCTTTTCTTCCTCGTCCTCTATCAGCTCACTTCTGTCAATGCAGTCTTGTATCATGTGCTTGAGGACGAAGCAATGCTCTGTGTCATGCCCCGTTGCTCTATGGAACTTGCAGAATTGATCTTTAAATTTTCCCAAGATTACGGGAGGATCTGCTATTTTAGGGAGCTTGATCATCCCGTGCTTTAAAAGGTAATTCATAATCACTTCTAAACTCTCAGACAACGGAGTGAAGACTCGATCTTTTTCCCACTTGATGTACTTGGGTTTCTCTTGAAGATCACCCTTTTGTTGAATGCCAATTGGAAGCGGCTTGTCATTGTTTTTAAAGGATCCCTCCTTCTGCCCCTTGTTCTGATCTACTCTCAGACCACTGCCACTGTTGTTCTTGTTTCCTTTACTGCTGCTGCCAAGATTATTGCAGGAGGTATCAACTGAATGAGCGAATTGTGCCTTTTTCTTCTGGTCTTGGATATTCTTGACCAGAGGCGTGCCCTTGTACAGTCCGCTTTCTATTCCTGCTTTGAGCCATTCAGCTCGCTCAATTAACTTGATGAAGGATTTCACCGGGGAAGTGGCGATGAGGCTCCTTATGGGCTGAGAGAAATTGTTGAGGATCACCTGCAATGCGTGCTCCTCAGGAATGGGTACCTTCATCTTATTACAGGTGCTTCTCCACCTGTGAATGAAATCACCTGCTCTCTCATTCTCTCCTTGCTTCAGGTTGTAAAGATGATTTAATGTAGGTGAGGCTTCAGTGTTGAATAAGAAGTGCTCAATGAACATATTTACTACCTTATCGAACTCTCGTAGTTCGATAGGATTCACATGATCGACATACCATCTGGCTGCTACACCCTCCAAACTGTGAGGAAAACAGATGAACAGAGCCCTGTTATCTTTCCTGAAACGACTGCACTCTGCATAAAATGTGGCCAAGTGGGCTTTAGGGTTGCCAGTCCGATCAAATTTGAGAAACTTGCGAGGAAGATTCTCTAGGTTATCGTCCCCATCTAGACCATCGTAAAAATCTTCGCCAGTGTAGGTCTGCTTGCCCTTACCCTTGGCTTGAATGTCCTTAATCGCTCGATTCATCTCCTTCATCTATTTACTCATCAGGTCCTCTGCTGGAGCCCCAGACTTGGGCTTGTTGACGGATTCAGGCTCTTCCGCAACTATCTTTACAGACTGTCTCGGAGGATTCTGCTTGTAGACAATCTGCTCTTCCTCTTCTGACTCTTCCTCGATTGACTCTGATTCCTCAGAAGCAGTGTCTGGCTGCACCTTCTTTCTGATGATTCTGACTTGCTTCTTTACAGGCTTCTTCCTCAGCTTGCTTTTAGGAACTGCCTCTTTCAGCTTGGCCTCGGCTTGCTCTGACATCATCCTCGCCATCATCTTTTGGAACATGTCATACATAGCGGGGTCGATGTCATCCTTCTTGCTCTGACTCTGTCCCCTGATTGATTTAGGAGAGCTTATCTCTTCTGCCTCACTGTCGCTGAGTTGAGGAACTGTTTCTTTTCCCCCTCTTGTAGTGACCATTTTTGAAATATCAGAACTCTCTTTGGAGGAAAAATGGAGGTTTTTAGACCAAAGAAACTTTTTGGAGATATTTTGACAAAGAGGAAGGATTTAGGTTAAAAATTTAATTGTATCCCATTACTAGGGATTGAGTCGCCACCAAATTTGTGACAATTGCATTGTTTACTCTACGAGGGAGAGTAACCAACTGAAAATATGAAAAGAAAATATTATTTTGAAAAGGATATCTCTTGATGGAAAGAGATTTTTATGAAAATATAAACAAGAATATAAAAACAAAAGGAAAATAAAAGGAAAAATGGAATTTTGAGAATAAATGGTAAGGATTTAAATTTTTGAAGAACTTGCAGGCAGGATCAGAAGAATTTGGAAGAATTTTTAGAGGAAGAAGAAGAAGAGAAAGAATAATACACCTGGGTTTTTAAAACAAAGAGGAAATTTTGAAATATATACCCAGGGTTTTGGAAAATATAAGGAAGAAGATATATATATCATACAATCACAGATATACAAGCAAGGATACACGAACAGTACTCCCTAAATCTGACTCTATATGCAATATTTGAAATGGCTGATAGGACCTTAATCCTAACTCTAAGATTTATATCATCTGATTTCAATCAAGGTACGCCGATATACTCAAGCCGAAGCTCGAAGTACGTGGCATATAAGATATCTCTTCGGTTCTAAGGTAAGAGGCTTCCCAACATCCTTGAGCACCTACCGATATACCTCGGACTATGGCCCTTAGGTACGTGGTAGGGGGGCGCGAACCCAAATAAGTGGTCCAGTTGTGAGGCTCTCTCCCGAACTATGGTTCAGTGAGACAGCCCAGCAACGTGAAGACCGGGACAATATAGGTAGGGATGATCAACATGCAATAAAATCAGAAGGCTCTAATGCAAGTCCTAAAGAGATAGAATGTAAATGAATAGAAGCATACACTTGCATACATTGTTTGCATTCAATCCCTAAAATTGAGGAGAGTTGTATTTAAAACCTAAGTCTAATGTGAACATAGAATAATCTCCTCAATATGGTCCTACCAAACCATACTTAGATCCTATATGCAATGATGTCAGCTTAGGACAGAGTCTAGGCTCCTAAGGTTTGCATGGAAATGTAGCTGACATATGTTAGAATAAAGACTTAGATTATATAAAAGCAAAGCAAAAGGCATAGATTCAACTGGAAGAAGACGATGTCCCATCACGGTCGCCAAAACTGTGATCATCGCAAAATTTTTCCTCTCTTCCTTCTCTTTTCCTTTTCTAACCTCTATTATCCTCCTGTTTGAAGGGAGAAGGATAAAAGAAAGAAAAGAAAGAGAGAAGAGAAAAGAAAGAAAGAAAGAGAGAGAAGAGGAACTATTTTGTGGGTTTTCACTTGACCTTTATTTGAAAAATATTTAGAAAATAACTCGCCTTCGTTTTTGAAAATATTGCGGGAAAATGGAGAGACAGGATTCGCTCGTCGGTACGAGGTTCGACCGTTCCTGGCGCCTTTACCAGGGGTAATCGAACCAAGGATCGAATCTATGCCTTTTTGCTTTGCTTAAATATAATCTAAGAATCTATTCTAACTCTAAATGCACAAAGAATCATGCTTGTGTAATGCAAGAATGTATACTCCTTTTAAAAGATGTTTTGAAAATTTCCAAGTATTCTGAGATGAACTTGGTAAAGGAGTGAAGAAATGACTGAATCTAACTTAGAACTTTGAGATAGATCAGAGGAGTTCTAAGTCTTTGAAATAAATCAGGATTTGGAAGAATAAATGAGAAGGAATGACTTGAAGTTTTAAAATGAAAGGAAATAAAGTTTCAAAGTCAGAAATGGACTTTGAACTTTGAATTTGATGAAAGGAAATGAATACTTGAATTTAGATTTTGAAGTTTTAATTTGGAATGGATTGAGAAGCTCAAATGGTATTTAAGAGTAGAAATTGATTTAGGGAGTTCAGATGAGATCTGAAAATGGAATTGGATTTGAAATCTAGAATTGGGAATGGAGTTGGATCTAAAGATGGATTTAAGATCTGAGATCTGAGATCCGAGATAAAATTAGGTTATGGATCCTAAGATGGATTTGGATCAGAAGTCTAAGATCCAACATGTGATTGAGTTCTGGATCCTAAAATGGAACTGGATCTGAAGTCTGAGATCCAATGTAGAGTTGGATTCTGGATCCTAAAGGGGATTTGGATCTAAAGTCTAATATCCGATGTAAAGTTGGACTCTGGATCCTAGAATGGAAAATTGGATCTGAAGTCTAAGATCCAAAGTGAAATTGATTCTGGATCCTATAAGTAAATTGGATCTAAAGTCTGAGATCCAATATGAGTGTTGAATTTTGGATCTTAAAATAGATTTGGATTTAAATTCAGAAGAGGAATCAAGAATTTCTAAGTCTGATTTGAATTTGGAAAAAGGAATTTTATATATTGAATTTTGAATATACAGATGAATCCCAAAGTCAATTTAGACCTGGGATTCAAAGCTTGAAATGGATCAAGAATCTCAAAGTTAAATTGAACTTGGAGTTTGATTGGAGCTTTTGAAAATGAATTTGAAATTTCAAAGTAAAATTGAACTTTGAAAATGAATTTGAATTAGAAATTTTGAATATGAAATGAAATTGAAATCTCAAAGTTAAATTGGACTCTGAGATGGAAAATGAAATAGAATTGAAAAAGATGAATAGGATTGAAGATTGATTGAAGAAGATATTTACATCACTTGGAGTTTTGAAAAAGTAATTTTGAAAATATGATGCAGTTCTATCCTAAATGATGAATGAATTTAAATTTTTGAAATTTGGATTTTGAAAAGCTATTCCATTCTTTAAATGAATTTAAAATAAGATTGAAGATATAATACATCCTTGACTATGGTCATTGAATGTATTATATAATAATCTATATTTAAATTCAGGTGAAGAATAAAACACATTTGGTGCTTTTATAGAATTTAAAATGAAATTAACTCTCAATATACCCTGACTATGGCCATTGGTATATATTTTGAATTAATTTTAAGTTAAGTTCTGATAAAAGAAGAAAATATTTAAGAAAAATATGATGAATTTTGAAAACGGATCCAGTATTATTTCGTAAAAGATAAAAATCTTAAGTTTTGTCCACACCCTGACTATGGCCATTGATATGGATCATCAACTTATGATTGATTTACCTCTTACGAAATGGTGCACATGCCATTCGTGTTTCACCAATGTGAGATTTTGAGAAATGAAGAAAAAAAAAATGCATGAAAAGCAAGTAATTGATGACATTTACAATGCTCATTCATTCTATCTAAGACAGGAATGTAAATTTCTCATTGATATCTAGCTATTACAAACTTGAAATTAATTTAAGTTCACAAGGAAATACCAATTTCTATATATTCCCTGCAAAAACACTTAATTAGTCCAAAAGTATATAAAGAATAATTTATATGACAACATATTGAATCCAAGAGGTTACTCCTGAAGCAATTGAGTATATATCTCATATTGTAGAAAATGCAAGATAAATGATGCAATCTATATTGGAATGACATATTCAAGTTATTTTACATATGAGAACTGGCATAATGTCTTAAGGTAACTAAAATAGACATTGAAATCCATACAAGATATCCTAAATTGTTTGGGATGCATGATATGAGTTAAATATTATGTAGTTACATAGGTGTTGGAGGTGTTGTAATGGGGCTGAGTGAAGGGCAATATAGAGGTGATAACAGGTGATGGTCAATGTAATGGAGAAGGTAAGTACTAATGGTGGAAATGGTGCAGGAGTTTGCTGTAATGGCAGCATGTGAATACCTAAGTAAGGTTATGCTACATGAGGCATGTCTGTGGATGAAGTGGATGTGGTTTAAGGCAATTGTAGAAGATGGGACTGCGGCTAAAGGGCAGTCATAATGTAAGGGTTACAGCAGATAATGGATAATTTTGCTATACAAATATAATTTAGCTAGTTGACTGAGAACTTAGGAGATGTAAAACAGGAAATATAAAATAAAGCAAGAAATTCAGACAATATTTGAAAGAAGGGGCAGAAAATAGACATATGCAGGGAGTGAATGAGTGAATAGAACTGCTTTGACAAATGAGGGACGACACGATGAGAAGTGATGTTGCTGTAACAATGTGCTACTGAATTGTATATTAGATGGTAATGTATCTAATAAGATGCAGTTACTGGAATTTTCTATGAAATGGTGACATATATGAATAGTGGATGATGGGTAGCAAATGGTGGATGTTATGAGAATTGTTGCTGCTGGACCCTTTTGAAGTGGTTGAAGCTGGAGTAAATGGTATCTAGAATAGGGTTCTGATAGATTCATCTTTGTGGAATGGTCAGGAGACTGAGACTTAATGCTACATACCTGTTGAAGTATCCACAGATTTTATTAATGAGCCTGCAACATAGAATTTGCTTTCAGATTAGACTGAAACCCAAGAGAATTCACATTCTGGTTATTTCCTATTGATCCAAAAAGGCTTCCAAACCCAGAGATGTCAGTGCTATCAATTTTATAACCATCACTCTGTTTGTCACAGGTGATCAGGCTGCCGCTGGTGGAGGTCTCTGAGAGTAGGTAGTTTCATCTGTGATTCTGAATCATTCCGTGGATCATATCCTTTCCTACCCTCGGAACGGTCCAGTAGCGAAGTAGTATCCAGATCTAAAAAGAAGCCTCTTCAGCTGATCATTGGGCACCTTTAGACCCTTTCTCAAGAAAATGGGTATGTAAAGAGCATCTAGGCCAGATAGGATGCTCATTGAGGAAATTTGTTATAGCCAGTTGACAATCCCAATCAGCTGAGTACTTCGAAATTTATTTATTTATTTTTTTTTTTTACACAGTCTATTGGAGTTTGACTAGGAATCTTTGCAAATTTTGAGTTGAATAGGTAAAATATGCGAAGACTAAATATATGAATTCAAAAAAAATTTGTAACATGTGCCCTTTCATGCTTAGAACAAACATCTAAAAAAAAAAAATCAATTCTCAAATAAGCCTTCAAACCTACAATTGACAGAGCATTTGGAAAATATCATAACTCACAAGCTCTCGACACAGTGAAAAAGAAAGAGTCAGCGTGAAAAAAATATGAAGTGAACTAGTGAACATCAACAGTTGACCAGGATATCTTTTATGTTAAAGTCAAGAGCAAAACAAGGTCCGAAATCCATCTGCATAGAAGTCAAACTTGTGCCGTCAGAAAAACTGTAGCATATAGCCAAAACATATGCATCAAACAAGAAAACCTTAGCTAAAAAAAAAAAAAGTGTTCTAGCCGGCAAGCAATCGGCATACTGAAAATTAAATGAAGGCAATGCCAAGAAACCAAAAATGATAAAGTAGAAGCAGTTGTTGTGCCACTGTCATCTAACATAAATTAGCATGAGATCAAACTTTTAACAACTCAACCAAAAAAAAAAAAAAACACACACCAGTATCATCTAAGGTAGAAACATGCACTAGCAGGATGTAGCATAAAATTTCAATGTATATTAATCACTGAGAACTTCCCACACATATCGGCAATGCTATACAGTTCTATGCATTCAGAATGATTATGCTATGATGATGTTCTTTCTACATCCAGGGAGGAGTGAAGGAAAAACAATCAACAGAGCATAAATGATATCTCATATGCAACTAAAGAAAACGAGATTACTGAAAACAAGTTAAATATAGCAAAAAAATGAAATTAAGCACAAGAAAAATTCCACCTGTGAATTTGCTTTTCACATAGTTCTCATTTTTGTCTAATGATTGGAGATAACAGTCTCTAAATTTGCTTTACAAATATCTAGGTCGGTTCATGAGATGCAATAGGATCCTTCCAAAAATTAGGCTCCATTACAGGAAGAAGGTGAGTCTGGTAAGGACACTTACATCTAAGCCACCACTCCCGACAGACAACCTCATACAAAGAAAAGTGAGATATTAGTTATGATATGACTTATGAAATCACAATCACCATATACACTACAGCCAGTTTTATAACATTTAGACTTATTAAAAAGTTGTAATGTTAATGCTTGTCAAAAGCAGCAAGAAATTACAAGTTCAGGCAATTCTTGTGTTCATCATCTGGCGTTTTCTTTTTTTTATGGTGATTCAGAGTAAACCTCATAGTGAACAGAATAGAATCTTGCAGTGAGTCAAAACAGGAAATGAATCACATAAGTGATTCCTATCATATCACGCCAAATTTTGTAGGATTAAAACACGATAGCAGTGATATACAGGTCATGGCACAGAATGGGTCCGAATTATCTAAAAGGATGCTGACACTTACGCAATGAACCAACAATCAAGATATATGAAACAAATTTTTGGCTGCTGGCGGATTGATGGACTTCAACGTTTTCTCTTGATAACAGTAGAAGGGACTTCTTCATTGATTTGCAGGAGGGACCCCAGAGATGGAGAAGGGTTGATTATAATGAAGTAAAAGCAGATAAAGCAAACAAACACAATAAGCATTGATGGATGGGATATAATCCTATGTTGTTAAGGCAGAAAATAAAAAAATAGAAGTCATTAAAATGCCAAAACAACTATTTAGGAGGTGAACAGAGATCGGATGAAAAACAGGGGAAAAAAAAAATCGAGAACAGAAAGTCATTAAAATAAATTTTGGATGGAGATAAAATGTAAAAATAAAAAAAAAATTGTGTTGGAAGGAGACCTTCCAGTTGATATAGCAAGGGGTTGGTCGACATTGCTACATGCAAGTCGTTCTCACCGTTATGCCATTAGATAAAAGAAAGAAAAGGAGAAATAAAATCCAAGTCTGTAAGCGATTTGATGGGAAATGTAAAAGCTAAAAGAAAATTTTACAGAGAAACTAAAACTAAAAAAAAAAGGAGGATGACGGCTACCTACCTGATTGTTGCAAAGGTCGGCTTCTTTTCAACTGAAGGAGAAGAAGACCAAGGGGAGGAAATCAGTTTGTAGAAGAGGGAGAGCAGGATGATCGTTCAGAAGCCGATCGTTGATGCTCTGAGATGGAAACTCCTTGCTTTGGCCAACTCCGAGGAATCAAGAGGGGGCGGCTGAGAACTTTGCTATGGGATTTAACGAAGAAGAAGAAGACATAGTTTTGCTGCCAGGATGATCGGCTTCAGCCAAATGAGTGAAAAACCAGAGAGATCAGAAGAGAAAGAAGAAGAGGAAAAGGGGAGAAAAAAAAAAAAAAGGCAGAGGAAAAATAAGTGTCGAGATGGAAGGGTGAAAGGTGATCAAAAGGGGAAGAAGCACATGGAAAGGTAGAAGCTGGATGCCTGCTCTCCCTGCGTGATCCTCTTTTTATAAGTGAAGAAGAGCCTTCGAGAGAGGATTTGTTGGAGATGGGCGGCCGGAGGTGAATCCGTTGGTGATGGAGGGATTAGGGAGGAGAGCACATGGGGGCGTGCGGCTGATTACGAGCGAGAGGGGAAGAAGGCTCTGAAAAGAGGGTTTGGGCGAGGGAGGTTAGAGAGAAGCTTCTGGAGTTCGGAGGGTTTTCGAAAAAGGGAGCGAAGGGGAGGAGGCTTTTCTGAGTTTTTCCAAAAAGAACCCTCTCTTTTTAAAAAAAAAATTTGTTTTCTAAAAAAATGGGTTCTTAAAAACCATTTTTTTGTATTTTTGAATTTTTTATTCTTTTCTCGGTATTTCTACATTTTTTTTGTATTTTTGGAATAAAAATCCTAAAATGTACGGCAAAACAAGGTTTTAAACTAAAATTGTTTTTTTTTATTTTTGAGAAATATTCACAAAATGGAGGTTTTGGAGGTTACTTAAAGGAAATTTCTTCAGAAGATGGGTTTGGACCCGGGTTTTGAGAAAATGTTCGAGTTTTGACACTTGAATCGAGAAATACAACATGATAGATCCAAACAGATGTCGGATGGACTGTCCGAGCTATTTGAAAACTGTTTTTGGTATTTTCTATAATTTTAATTTAAAATTTGAACAAGGAGACTCAAATTTGGATCTGGACAATGGATCCAGATCCGAAATCAATTTAAACATATGAAATGAATTTAATTTTAATAAAACTTGAGAAATGAACTAAAAAAAAATGACACATTTGCTCAAAAAATGAATTTAGGGGCAAGAAGGGAATATTTAAAAGATTTTGGAAAATTTGGGGTGTTGACAGGAGCCCGGGAGATGAAGCATGCGAGTCCGTTGGAGATGGACGAAGGATGTAGCAGGAGGTTTACCAGTGGGTGATGGAGGGTTTGGGCGAGAAGGGGAGAAGGTTTTGGAGAGTTTTGTAATGAGCGATGAAGAGAGGAAGATTCGACCCCTTTTCTGCGAAGGATCTCAAAACCCTAAAAGGTCTTTCGATGACCCCCCTCTTAAAAAGTATTTTAAAAAAAAGGGTTCCTTAAAAAAAACAAAACTTTTCTAAAAAAGTGGTTTTAAAAGTGAGGTTTTTAGCAAAGTTCAACTCTTTCAAGCTTTAAAACCATTTGCTTTCCTTATATTTTTCCATTTTTTTTTTTTTTTTTTCATTTTTTTGTATTTTTATAGTAGAAAACTAAGGTTTTAAAAGAAAACAAAGTTTTAAACACTAAATTTTTGTATTTTTCTGAGGAATATTTACAAAAAGTATTTTTCTGAGAATTTTAGACCATTTCGGGGAAATTTCTTCAGAAGAATGGGTTTGGACCCAGGTTTTGAGAAAATGTTCGAGTTTTTGACACTTGAATCGAGAAATACAATGTGATGGACCCAAACGGATGTCGAATGGACTATCTGAGCTATTTAAAGGCTATTTTTGATATTTTTTATATTTATAATTTAAAATTTGAACAAGGAGACTCAGATTTTGATCTGACAATGGATCCAGATCCAAAATCATATCGAATGAATTTAATTTCAATAAAACTAGAGCAATGGACTGGAATTTAGATTTGAAATGACCCATTTGCTCAGAAAATGAATTTAGGGGCAGAAAGGGAATATTTAAAAGATTTTGAAAAATTTGGGGTGTTTACAGAGCCCTTGGGATCTCTTGAATCCCAAGGCTGAAGCTCTCAAAGCCCCACGCATTTCCTAAGAGGGAATGACGCCCCTCTATGCCAAAACATCTTCTCCTTTAGCTCCTTTATTAAATCTTTTTCTTGCTTTTCTTTTGAATGATTTCGGTAGGGCCAATCGTGGCCCTCCCTTTATGAGTTACTAAAGTCTCTTACGAGACTACCACTAACCCAGCTGGTCAACGTGACCATCTGGTTTCATGGCCATGGTTGTCCCAAGGCCATCCAGAAAGGACGGTCATGACCTTGGTCGACCATGACCAATGAAAGAAAATAATATATTTTATATCGATTTTATCTTTAATTGAATTTCAATTATTTTTCCCTTATGTATAATTGTTTTATTTTATAGTATCAATGTAAATGATATTTCAAAGCTACTCAAGCAAAGAAATCTTCGTTACAAACGAATTAGGTCTCGTTTAGGCCCTCGCTAAATTTCTAAGCGATCTCCCGTAATTCACATGAATTGACGGGTTTTTTTCGTCGTTCAGACCTCAAATTTGAAGTAAATCATCATATACCTATTATAAACTTACCCTAAAAATTTTGGAGGTTAATTCGCTCTAGATTTTCCTCAATTGCTTTTTTAAGTAAAATTCCGTGATTTGACCCGTATCTCAATGTATGCTAAATTACAAAAATTGCCAAATCAACAAAATTTCATCGTTCTCAATACAATTTGCGTAATATCATCACAAAATAAATCATGGACCTTACACCTACACTTACCTCAAGTTCAATACTTGTGCATCCACTGAATATATGTCTGCTACTGCACCTCTATTATCACATCTGATATTGATTTTCCACAACATTTGCATATAGTATTATGTAGGTTGTTGCACTTGCATGTCAGTTACCATCTTTTGCATTTTGCGATGGCAGGCATTGGCTACCTACCTCACCATCATTCTCAACTTTTCCTTCATTTAGCCTATCCATTACTACTTGCCACCCTTCACTGTTATTTGTTGTATTCATCCACTACCCTTAGCATCCCAACATACATCATAACATATGTTTTCTCACTAGTTTGGTGCATCATATACCAATGTTAATATCTACTCCCTCATAGACATTTTAGGGGTCACTATAGACATTCTAGTTTTGATAGAATTTATGGATTTCCCTCTATATTGTGTGTGGTGCTAACTCTTTTTGCAGGAAAATCAAGGAAAATTCATATTGCCTTCCTAGATTAGGACTTTGATATTTCAACTCCAATTTCAGGATTGTAATAACTAAAAGATAATGAGAAACTTTATATTTCTGCACTAGATTAGAATGTATGAGCATGTATATTTTCCAAAAGTGCTTGTTTTATTGTCATTTTCCTCTTTCATTGCAAAATCTCACAAATGGGAACACGAATAACACGTGCACCATTCTAATAGAAGGTGATTAAGTCCTAAGTTGATGATTTGCATCAATGGCCATAGTCAGGATGTGAACAAAACTTTGGATTTTCATCTTTTATGGAATAACACTGGATCCACACTGGATCCTTTTCAAAGATCATCATATTTTTTAAATTATTTTTCTTCCTTTATCAGAGCTTAACTTAAAATTAACTCAAGATATATATCAATGGCCATAGTCAGGATATATTGAGAGTTAATTTCATTTTAAACTCTATAAAGGCACCAAAATGTGTTTTATTCTTCACTTGAATTTAGATACGATTATTGTATAATGCATCTTATGACCATAGTCAGAGATGTATTATATTCTCAATCTTATTTCAATACATTTAAAGAATGAAATATGCTTTTCAAAATCCAATTCCAAATTCTTTAAATTCATTCATCATTTAGGGTAGAATTGCATCATATTTTTAAACTCTTTCATATTATTTCAAAATCTAAGTGATTTTTGGGATAATTCTTCAAATGTCTTCTTCATCTCTAAAAGAAAATCTTCAATTTCTATTTCAATTCATTCTTCTATCTTATTTCAAAGATTCAAATTTCAAAGTCCAATGTGACTTTGAGATTTCAAATTCATTTCTGTATTCTAAATCCAATTTCCAAATTCAAAGTCCAATTTTGACTTTGAAATTCATTTGTATACCCAAAATTCAATTTCTAACTCTAATCAAATTTCAAAGTTCAATTCAACTTTGAAAATTCAAATTCATTTTTCTTTCCAGGATTCAATTTCACATTCAATTTAACTTTGAAATTTCTAATTCATCTTCTGATTTCAAAATTCAAGCTTTAAATCAAGTTTATCCTTTATTTTTTCATTGAGTCTTGATTCTCAAAATTCAAAATCAAAGTTTTGAGATTGATCCTAAATCTCAAAATTCGATTTTTCCTAAAGTTTTAAATTTAATCTGGGTTTTCAAAACCCAGATCCATCTTTGAAAGTCCCATTTTGGATCTTCAAATCCAACTCCATCTTGGATCTCAGATTTCAGATCCAATTCCATTTTAGGATTCCAGATTTCAAACTCAACCCCCATCTTGGATCTCAGACTTCGGATCCAATTCCATTTTTGGATTCCAGACTTTGGATCCAATTCCACTTAGGATTCCAGATTCCGGATCCAACTCCATTTTTAGATTCCAGACTTCGAAAACAACTTCATTTAGGATTCCAGATTCCGGGTTCAACTCCATTTTTGGATTCCAGACTTCAGATCCAAATCCATTTAGGATGCCAGATTTAAAATCCAAGTCTATCTTGATTTCCAGATTCCAAATACCAATTTCATTTTTCATATCCCATCTAGATCTCTTAAACTCAATTCTATTTTCAAACTCCATTTGAATTTCTCAAATCAAAATTCCATCCTGATTTCAAACTTCGAATCTGGAATTCAATTCCATTTCAAATTTCATCTCCTCTCCTAAATCTAGGTTCAAAATTCAAATTCAAAGTCCATTTTTGACTCTGAAACTTCATTTCTTTTTCTCTCAGCTTCAAATCATTCTTTTCAATTCAAGATTTATTTTCCCAACTTTGATTATTTCAAAGACTTAGAACTTCAAACATCTTTTCAGATTTATCTCAAGTTCTAAGTTAAATTCAACTATTCAAAAATCATTTCTTCGTTCCCTTATCACATTTACTTCAGAATCACTTGAAAAATCTGAGATTTCCAAAAGTGTTTTCTCAAAAGCATACATTTTTGCATTTACATTGCACAATCATGATTCTTTGTGCATTCTAGACTTAGAATAAACTCTTAGACAACATTTAGGTAAAGCACAAATGCATAAATTCGATCCTTCGTTCGATTACCCTTGGTAAAGGCGCCAGGAATGGTCGAACCTCGTACCGACGAGCGAATCCCGTCTCCCAATTTTTCCGCAAATATTTTAAGACGGAGGCGAGTAATTTTTTCTAAATATTTTCAAAATTAAGGTCAAGTGCGACCTTTGCAAAAAAGTTCCTCTCTCTCTTCTTTTCTTTTCTCTTCTCTCTTCTTTTTCTATCTTTTGTTTCCCTTTTAAAAAGGAAACTAGAGGTTAGAAAGGAAAAGAGAAGGAAGAGAGAGAAACCAAGAGGAAAAATTTTGTTATGATCACAATTTTGGCGACCATGATGGGACTTGTCTTCGTCCGGTCGAATTTGTGCCTTTTGCTTTGCTTTGATATTTTATAAGTCTTTATTCTACGAATGTCAGCTTCATTTCCATGCAAACCTTAAGAGCCTAGACTCTGTCATAAGCTGACATCATTGCATATAGGATCTAAGTATGGTTTGGTAGGACCATATTGAGGAGATTATTCCATGTTCACTTAGATTTAGGTCTGAAATACAACTCTCCTCAATTCTAGGGATTGAATGCAAACAATGTATGCAAGTGAATGCTTCTCTTCATTTAATTTCTATCTCTTTTAGGACTTGCATTAGAGCTTTCTGGTTTTATTGCATGTTAAGCATGTTTTTGAAAACATCCCTACCTATATTATCCCGATCTTCACGTTGCTGGGCTGTCTCACTGAACCACAGTTCGAAAGAGAGCCTCACAACTGGACCACTTATTTGGGTTAGCGCCCCCTACCACGTACCTAAGGGCCATAATCTGAGGTATATCGGTAGGTGCTCAAGGATGTTGAGAAGCCATTACCTTAGAACCGGAAAAATATTTTATATGTCACGTACTTCAAGCTTCGGCTTGAGTATATTGGCGTACCTTGATTGGAATCAGATGATTTGAACCCTAGAGTTAGGATTAAGGTCCTACAAGCCATTTCAAATATTGCATTTAGAGTCAGCCTTTAGGGAGTGCTGTTTTGCGCATCCTTGTTTATGCAGCTGTAATTATGCGATGTTTCCTTGTGCTCTTCTATATATCAAACCTTTTTCCAAACCCTGGGTATATTATTCAAAATTTCCCCTTATTTTCAGAAACCCAGGTGTATATTTTTTCTCTATCTACACTCTCTTTTAGATCAAAATTTTCTTTAAAACCTTGGAAAATTCTTTTAAAATTTCCTCAAAATTTTCAAAAATTTCTAGGATTTTCTTCTCTTCTTCAAGAGTCTATCCATAAGTCCTGCATTCTATCTGATTCTCCTCATTCCTTTTTACCCCAGTATCATTCTGATGGCCTCTAATTCCCTCGATGTTGTCTTTCCCAAAGATCATGTCTTCTGTCAGATAAAAGATGGATCCCTGGATCATCGAGTCATCTAGTCTCATTCTTTCTTCCTGCAGTTGTATTATTCTTGGTTTGCCACCTTCTCGTGTATGTTCCCGGACCACTTGGACAATTGTGGATTGGAGATGGCATCAGCAGTGGGCAAGCGAACCATCAACGAAAGTCTAATTCAAGCTATGGCAGAACGGTGAAATCCACGAACATGCACATTTTGGTTTCCATGGGGAGAGATGACTCTGCTGATGGATGAATTCAGCGACATCATGGGATTGCCAGAACCAGCTGGTTAGCCAGATGATCTCGTCGAGCAGTAGTTTCTGATCAACATCAAAGGGGTAGATGTTCGAGAAGCATTAGCCAGAGCAACAGGGAGCAGATCTTGGCCTCTCACTAAGATCAACGGAAGCCAGTTCAGACTCTATCACAAATATGGAGCCTATGAGAAGGTTGACACCTTGTCTCGAGTAGCGAAAGATAGAATTCAGCATGCCATGGTCCTATGCACAGTAGGATTAGCATTCTTCCAAGACGATTAGAATTTTCGAAGATGGGGAAGCAAGCAAACCCGTCAGCTTTCAGTGTCCATGGCAACTTTAGCCTTTCTCTACCAAGGCTTAGCTCGTTTCGCCCTTGGAGAAACCATTCTGGTAGAAGGATGCACTTATGCCCTGCAGTCTTGGTTCCTGCGACACGTGCCGTCAAAAGCTAGTTCCTTCAGGTTCAACAGTAAGAAGCCGAAGACAGGCATTCAGTATCGAGCTTCAATCGAGAGTCTGCATCAGGAGGAGATCCTTTGGGATTACTTTAACATACAAGAATCAGTTCCTCGCTACACTTTTGCTCATAGCAAGCACTACAGATTGCGTGGTCCCTTCTTTTGTGTCGACTATCAGCCAGAAAGGTGTCTCAGACAGTTCTCGCAGCGGCAGGTTCGTGTCAACACTCACTTCCCAGCGGGCCACATGCCAGAATTTGATCTGCATTCGGGTCAGTGGTCTGGGGCATACCATGTAACCAAATACACTTGGGATTCTTTCATTTCTCTGTCTGTATTTCATGGACCCAATGTATCTACTGAATATCAAGAATGGTGGCAGACTGTCTGCCCACCTTCTCTTTGTCTTTGAATTTATCATCAATAGAGTTTAACTTTTATTCTATTAAAAAGCTTTTTGGGTCAAATTTTATTCTTTTATTTTGTTTTATGGCATAAATGGTCACAATTCTCGTGGCGACTTCATCCCTAGTAATGGGACACTCCTATTCTTCTTCAAATATTTTTATTATGGTTGACGACCTCGCCTAGGTAACAAGGCTCATTTTTTCCGTTATTAGAAATGGTAACACAATTATCACAAGTTTTTGTGATGACCCGATCCCTGGTGATGGGATAACCTGTTTAATTGTCTATCAAATTTCTTCGTTCTCATCTTTTCTCAAAAGTTGTGTTTCAAGAAAAAGTCTCTTCTGCGCTCTAACCATTCCCTTATTCTACAAAAATCATTGGCATTGTCAGAATGGTTCAAACAAGAGGTGGAAAAGAAACAACCCCTCAACACAGTGACAGCGAGATCGAAGCAATGGACTCTCCCAAGTCAGTCAGAGGACAGAGTCAGAACAAAGGAGATGATATTGATCCCGCCATGTATGGTCTATTTCAAAAGATGATGGCCAGAATGATGTCAGATCAAGCTGAGGCCAGTCTGAAGAAGGTTGTTCCTAAGAGCAAATTGAAGAAGAAGGTTGTGAAAAAGCAGGTCCAGATTATCAGAAAAAAGGTCCATCCTGACACCACTTCTGAGGAATTAGAATCAACAGATGAAGAGTCAGAAGAGGAAGAGCAGTTTGTCTTCAGTCAAAATCCTCTGCGGCAGTTCGTAAATATCACTGAAGAGCCTGAGTCTGTGAATAAGCCCAAAACTGGGATCCCAACTGAAGATCCGATGCATAAGAAATTAAGAGAAATGACTCAAGCAATCAAAGATATCCAGGCCAAGAGCAAAGGTAAGCAGACCTATTCTGGCAAAGATTTTTACAACGGCCAAGACAAGGATGACAATCTGGAAAATCTCCCTAAAAAATTCCTCAAGTTTGATGGAACAGATAATCCAAAGGCTCATTTGGCCATGTTCTATGCAGAGTGTGGCCGTTTTAGGAAAGATAACAGGGCTCTGTTCATCTACTTCCCTCGCAACTTAGAAGGTACAGTGGCCAGGTGGTATGCAGACCACATTAACCCTATCGAACTATAAGAGTTCGATAAAGTCGTAAACTTGTCCATCGAGCGCTTCATGTTCAACATTGAGGCCTCACCAACCCTCAACCATCTATACAATCTTAAGCAGAATGAGAATGAAAGAGCTGACAAGTTCATCCACAGGTGGAGGAGCACCTGTAACAGAATGAAAGTTCCCATCCGAGAGGAACATGCCTTGCAAATTGTTCTGAACAATTTTGCTCAGCCTCTAAGGAACCTCATCTTCACATCTCCAGCAAAGTCATTCATTAAGTTGATTGAGAGAGCCGAATGGCTCGAAATAGGACTAGACAACAACCTTTATGAAGGTTACCCTTTCGTTCAAGGTAACCCTAAGCAGAAGAAGAAAGCACATGTTGCTTATTCTACAAAATTTCCAGGCCACAGCAGCAGTTCTGGCAGCAAGAAGAACAAGAAAAACCACCGCAAAGACTCAGGAAACTCCAGGGTTGAAGGAGCGAACTTTGCAACCCAGAAAGGAAAATTTGTTAAGCCACAGCCCGTCAAGCAGCCTGAAGCAAGGCAGCAAGAGAAACCGAAGCATGATGGATGGAGTTATGATCGAGAATTCACTGCTCTGGATCAATCCCGCGAGGATATCCTCGAATATATGTTATCAAAGGGGATGGTCAAACTCCCCAAGGTGGCAGATCCTCCAGTTGCCATGGAAAATGGACAGACAAATTCTGTAAATTTCACCGGACTGTCGGACATGACACAAAGCATTGTTTTGTCCTCAAGAACATCATTCAGGACTGTATCGACAAGAATTTGTTGATCGAGGATAAGGACGATGAACAACCTGAGATCGTGTCCAAGCCTTTCCCTAAGCATTCAACTTCAGTGATTTCAGAACAAACAGTCTTTCTTCAGAACAACATTCGGCCATGTTCTAGCCAGGACATTCAGGACCAACATCAGGTCCTAGTCCTACGTCAAGCACAGTCTTTCGCCAAGAGGGTGGATATTACTTCATTTTTTAGCAACAAAAAGTCAATAAATGAGTCAGCAAAGGTGACAGCAGAGGTTGCCAAGCAAACTCCCAGGATTCTGAAGAGCTTCATCAAAGCAGCTTTAAAGAAGGGTGAGATGTCGAAGTCAGTTCAGAAATCGATCACGTCAAACATTTCCATCCTAGATCTGACCCATGCTTCACCAGAACATCAGCAAACACTAGATGATCTACTAAGGAAGATCAAGGTCAAACCAAGCACAACTCCGCAGGACATGGCTCAGATCGTCAATCAAGCAATGACGAATGCACCAATAACATTTTCTGATGAGGATTTGCCAAAGCCTCATTCATTCCACAATAATGCCCTCTATATAGTGGTGCGGACCAGGGGCATGGTTGTCCCTCATGTGCTTGTAGATGGAGGCAGCAACCTCAACATCTGTCCGGAGATGACAGCCAGGGCCTTGGGCCTGAAAGAAGAAGAATATACTCTGGATCCAATAACGATCTATGGTTTTGACAACCACTGACAGACAGCCAAGGGGAAGATTTTCATCAATTATTCAGTACATACCATTCTGTTTCACGTGGTGAATGTGTCGCCCACATACAATCTTCTTCTAGGTCGTACCTGGATTCATAATGCCAACGTCGTTCCTTCAACCCTTCACCAATGCATCAAATGGTCGAAGGGAGGCATGATTACCAATGTTTTGGGAGAAGATCTGGAAGAGAGACTCCCACAGCTGATGATTCCCTATCCTACTTTCACTGCCGACATCCCAAGCATTCGGGAGGTCCATGAGATTAACTTGAGTAACAGTTTGGACATGCTGAAACTGAAAGAAATCCAGCCATCAGAGAACGTCACAACAGTGGTCCAATGGCAGGGACCTCACTTCTTCAAACTGGGTGGGCGCCTCAATTGCGCTTCTTTTAAAGATCACCCTCTATTTCCTCAGTTCTCAAGAGCCAAGAAAGGGTTCAATCTTTTGATGAAGCATGGCTACCAGCCCTTTAGAGGCCTTGGTAAGAATAAGGATGGCATGATGGAGCCAATTATCCCCGATCAACATATCACTGGTGCAGGTCTGGGTTTCACCGGTTAGTCGTCAGACAGAAGAACCACCTTCATTAAACGGGCAGAATGAAGACGATGCCTTTGTTTTCTGTTTTCTTTTTTCTTTTCCTGTCTTCCTGTTATCTTGTAGGGACAACTCAGTCCCAGTTTTTCCTTTTCGGGAGTCATCTGTAAATACCAAGTGGCTGTTTTTAACTTTAAAATCTATCAATGAAATTTTGATCTCTTTCCACATCTTGGCATATATGATTCTTTTCTTATATCCTTTTTTTTATGTCATCATTCTCTATTCTATACAAAAGGTTATTTTAAATCTCTTATCTCTTTCTAAAAAAAAACCTTCTTTGCGCTTTTCAAGAGTACCAAAATCATGGCTCCTAAATCGCTCAAAAAGCTAGTTATCAATCCCATTTTTTCTCAAAATCATTCCAAACCGGCCAGAATTTGCAAAGCGAAGGTAGGGGTAGAGGTCAACAAAGCAACAGGGCAGATCGAAGAGCTAGCAGAGTTCGACTCAGCGATTCAAGAATTGCCAGAATTCTCCAGTATTCAGAAGCAGGATGAACCATCGCCGTTGGTTTAAGATCCGACAGAAGATGTCAATATCAGTACAGAAGATGATCCGAAAATCCTCAAAATTGGTTCCAGCTTAAATTCAGATGAGAAGGAAAGGCTCGTCCATTTTCTCAAACAACACCAAGAAGTCTTCGCTTGGACTTATGAGGATATGCCAGGGTTGGATCCAAAGTTGGTCGGGCATCGTTTTATACTAAAGCCTGATGTCAAGCCAATCAAGCAAAAATTAAGGAAAATGGATCTCCGAGTAGCACCACAAGTTAAAGAAGGACTTGAGGAGTTGTTAAAGGCAGGATTCATCTGGACCATTGACTATCCAGACTGGTTGGCGAACATCATAGCAGTTCCCAAGAAGAATGGTAAAGTCCGAATTTGTATTGATTTCAAAGATCTCAACAAGGCTACCCCAAAAGATGATTATCCACTCTCCAATATCGATCTTTTGATCGACAACACGGTGGGCCACACTATGTTTTCCTTTATGGATGGATACTCAAGCTACAATCAGATCAAACTGGCCACTCGTGACCAATCAAAAACTTCATTTACTACGCCTTGGGGTACATTTTGCTACACAGTCATGCCATTTGGACTCAAGAATGCTGGGGCAACCTATCAAAGAGCGATGGCGGTTATTTTTCATGACCAGATGCATAAGAACATGGATGCCTATGTAGATGACATCCTGGTCAAATCGAAAGGAGAGGATCATCTCGATGCTCTAGGCCAAGTTTTTGAAAGACTTATCCTTTACAAATGGAGACTTAACCCACAAAAGTGTGTCTTCGGAGTAGAGTTGGGCAAACTGCTTGGATTTATGATCAACAAGAAAGGAATAGAGGTGGATCCTGCCAAAGCGAAGGCAATCATTGATATGCTGTCTCCTACCAATCTCAGAGAACTGCGAAGCCTTCATGGTCGCATTCAGTCGATTTGGCGCTTCATCTCCAATTTGGCCATGAGATGCGAGCCCTTCAATCACTTGTTAAGAAAAGAAGTGAAATTTGAGTGGGGACCAAAATGTCAGCTTTCATTTAAGCGCATCAAGCAGTATCTCCTCAATCTGCCTGTTCTGAAGCCACCAGAACTGGGAAAGCCACTTCGCTTGTATATTTCTGTCAACCAGAATGCATGTGACGGATTTCTTGCACAGTATGCGGAAGGCAGCCGGATAGAGCATGTCATCTACTATGTAAGCAAGACTTTCATCGATTATGAGAAAAGATATTCTCAGATGGAAAAGACATGTCTAGTGATGTCTTCTTTTTAAATCGTTGTAATTTTGAAAAGATTTTTAAATGTAAAACATGTGAAAATCAGACATCAAATAATAAAAACTGGTTCTCACTAGTGGATGAGATCGGGTCGAACTCAGGGAACGGGAATATTTCGTATTCAAACACATAAATCTAAACTATTCTTTATTGCCAAATTATTAAATGGAAAATGTACGAGTAAAGTAAAAACAACTAACTATTACAACAAATGAATACCCTTTGCAGAGGGCATAAAAAGCGGTATTTACAAACCCAAAATTAAATTTCTAATTCTAAACTAAAAGAAAAAAAACAAAATCTTCTATCTTCTATCTTCGTGTCACGTGTGCACTTGAGCTCCACTCCTGTGCTATCCTGCACAAGTCAAATGAACACGAGCAGTACAAGAGATAAAAGTAGAAATTATACTAAACAAAGTACACTAAAAAAAATTCTGAAAGATATCATGAAAGGAAGCTAATGACAATTAAGACTGTATTAAACTAATGACAATTAACTAATTAATTCTAAGACTAAAGGTAGTATAAAAGACTAACTAACATCAATTTTATTTTCTACTAAGTAAACTAATTACTAATTAGCTAAGTATTCTAATTACAAAGCAATTACCATTGCTAATTATTTCAAATCCACTAATTAAGTCTAATTTCAAAACAACTGAGTAAATGTAATTACTAATCATCTAGTAGCATATGTTCAAAATTCAACACTAATGGTCATGCATCAAACATGTAGTAGCCAGGAAGTCAGACCTGAGGCCAGATATTGCTGAGAAATTGGATAATCAATCGATAATCCGATTAATAAAAAAAAAACTGTAGCTAGACAGAGCTCAGAAATCAATGTTCAGGATGCAACTTATTTATTCGATCAAATGCTCTTTACAAACACTCAAGCTAACATCTTCAGACCTTATACATTCAGAAATCAAATTTTGATAATTCAGAATTATCAAGTCTTTGATCGATATTCAGATTAGAGGAAATCAATATCTTGATCCAAAACATACATTCGATTGATGCCGAAGATCAATCAATCAACCTTCAGACAATACTCACCAGAGAGTAGTAAACAGCTACACTTGTCAGAGACAAACATCAACACCGGATTTAAACTCAAATCCCGATAGATGATTCACAGTAAATCAATTTCAATAATCAACAGCAAATCGATAAATGCATTCCATGGCAATTCGTGACAGAAAATTTTGTCAAATCGTAGGGAACTTCTGGGAAAATCGTGACAGAAAACATGATTCAGATTGACATTCACCGCCGGAGATCAGTAAAAAAAAAACACACGGCCAGAGGAAATTTCAATTTCCGATGGATCCAGTAAAAAACAAACACGATTCAGATTGACATTCACCGGATTCAAATGAACACAATATTCACCGTAGATAAACAGAGCATTCAATTTCTGTTCACCTAACTCTGCCAGAATCTCAAATATGTTCACCTGACTCAGCCGGAACATCAAATTGAAATCTACCGGGATTTCAAACATTTACCAGAAATAGTAAAATCATGGCTCAGATTGCTGGATTTCAGTAGATGTTTCACTGTTATCAAATACACATTGTCATCCCTCTGTCAGATGCCAATCCTGACAGGATTTCACGGTCTGGAATAGGGAATTCCGACAAATAGATGTCAGATCAATTTTTTGCTGAAGAGGATGATAAGAAGTTGAACTCCACCGAATCAAACACTATTTGCAGAAATCAAAATTAGTAACAACACTCAAACTAACTAGAATTTGCTGAACAATATTGTGATTGATCCAATTAGACTCAGATATCTGGTAGAATCAAAGCCACCGGAATAAAAGCACACTTTTCCTACTGCTTTTCCTGATTCAGATTAATGATCAAACTAGCCAATTGATTTCATCATTTATACTATCAGAATCATTAATCGAATTCAATGAATATCTGATCAATACCAGCAATCTTACTCAAATGATCTTTGAAAAAGAATAATCGCCGGAAAATTGCAGATCTATCTAGATTTTTTATGCTTGATCTAATAAATTTCTAACAGAGCAAAGAGAAAAGCATGAGGTTGATTGATTAGATTTTTGGTTTTCTGATGAGTTGATGCTAATACAGTAAAAAAAAAAAAACAACATTCCTAATACAGTAAACTAAAAAAATTCAAATACAGTAAAAACACTTAAACGATTCAAAGGGTTTGAGAATTTTGCAAACTGGAAATTTCTAAATCTAAATCAACATGTTTTTTTTTGTTTTTTTTTCTATAATGAAATATGAATTCTAAACATGAAAACAAAAATTCAAAGAAGAAGAAGAAGAGAATTAGAAGAAGAGAAAGAAGAGGATAAGAAGATGGAAAACTCACCATAACTGGAGGGATTAGAAGAGAGGTTGGAATCCTCTCGCTTGCTTCAGCCGTTGTCGGAATTCTCCACCAGAAAGAGGATGAGAAAAAGAGGGGAAAATAGGGAGAAGGAGAAGAAGAGGTGGAGAAGAAGGGGAAGAAGAGAGGACTTGGGCAAGAAAGAGAAGACAAGCTTCTTTTCCCCCCTACGTATCATATTTAAAGATTTGAACTTTTGTCCATAAGTCCATCTTCTTTTTAAAATTGCATTTCAAAACCTCTCTTCAAAAAGTTATTTACAAAACAACTCAAAATGACTATGTTTTAGAAAATACAAAACTAAGTCTATTTTAACTCTAATTTTTTTATTATTTTCAAAAACTAAACTACTACAATTTTGTCAAAAACTAAAATATGTATTAAAATGTAAAATAAAGCTATTTTTAATGCATTTTCTAATTTTAAATCATTTTATCTCATTTACTTAAAACTAACATAAAATAGGGTTTTTAAATCATTTTCTCATGAAATCATGCATATTTTTATATGAAATATCCCTAAAATATATGCATGATCAAATACTCCCATGCTTATGTTTTGCTAGTCCTCGATCAAACTAGATAAATGCAAGAACTCAAACTATCACTTAACTCACTTTCGTAGGAATCACGGTTGCATTTATCATATGCAACAAGCCCTTTCAACCCCTGGGTTACCCCAGTGGACGAGTAAGGTCTCGTGAGGGTTTGTAGTGATGCTGCCCACAAACATCTCTGTCATGTATGCATAATATTACACATCCTCATAAGCAGTAGTTAATTAAAGACTTTATTTTCACAAATATTTCCTGTTATTTCAAAATCACAATATAATTAGAGTCTTTTATATACCACAACAGACAAGAATTTCTTTCACTTTTCTAAATATCACAATTATTTATGTTTTATTCTTGGAAAATCCAATAAAAACAAGTTATTATTTACTTATCCTCACTCATATGTTTTCTACACAGATTTTCAAAAACACACCTCTAAGCATTGAATTTTTTTCTTTTTAAGCTCTTTTCTTTTCTTCTTTTTTTTCACAATTTTTCTTTTTCTTTTTACACATTCATTCTTCTTTTATAGCTTGCGTGCCGTCTGCTTTTATGCCTTGTGCAATGTCAATATCTTCTATACTTTTTCAATACATACCAAAAGATATCAACTAAGACATAAAAGTGACTTCCTTCATTCACCTTTGCAATGTGAGAGTCAAACACTTCAACATGTATCTGTTCTCAACAACTTAGGATCACGAAGTTTTCCACTCTCCTTTTCGAAATGGAATCCAAAAGTTTGAACTTGCATCTAAGTCCCATCTACTAAGGATTGTGGAATTATCCAAACAACCTAACGCATGCTCTTTTTTCACTTTTTGAGCTCATTTTTATGCTTTTGTTCATTTGCTTAGTTTTTCAAAAATAGAACTGTGCATATTCATATTTGCGATTTAAAATAAATTCTAACATGTATCTATCATCATTTCTTCGAAATCCGCATAAACAACTATAATTTTTAGATCTATGTCAGAAAATTTTTTCTCGTGGGGCTTAAAAATCCTCTAAAAACATCAGATATGAAATAACATTCATATAAGTTCAAACTCTTTCTTTAAAAATCTGTTTTTCATGAGTGATGTGTAAACATGTGCAAGAACGTGTGAACACCCCAAATTTTTTAAAGTTTGGTAAAAATGACCTTTTTGCCCCTGACTCTATCTTCTGAGAAAATCAAAACTAAAATTCAATTATTCTTCACATTTTCTAGATTAAATTCTATATTGATATATTCAAATTCAATTCTGGATCTGAATCCAGTGTTTTAAATTCAAATCTGAGCCTCGTTGTCTGATTTCCAAATTAAAATTACAAAAATACCAAAAAAAAATGGTTCTAAATGGCTCAAGCAGTTCACCCGGCACTTTGTTGTATCCCCAACTCTGTATTTCTCGATTCGAGGCTTTAAACCTCGAATATTTCCTAAAAATCCTGATATAAACCCATTTTCTGAAGAAATTTTCAGAGAAATAGCTTTGAATTCTCAGAAAAACTCTTTTTGTAAAAATTTTGCAAAAATACAAAAAAAATTAATTTTTAATCTTTGATTTCTCGTAAAACTTTAGGACTTTATTCTAAAAATGAAAAAAATGAAAAAAAAAACACAAAACCCAAAAAATTGGAAAAGCTACGCGAAAAATGAATGACTTTAAGCTTTTTAAAGTTGGTTTTGCTGAAAACCTCATTTTGGAAAACCATTTTATAAAAATTCCTTTTTTAAGGGGACCTCCTTTTTGAAAAAGGGAAAACTTGCAACGGCCGCATGCTCGCTTCTCCTCTCCGCCCTCGATTTTCAACAGCCCTCTTCGCCCTCCGCCCACAATCTTCAACCATCTTTCCGCTCCGGAGCCTTCCACACCCTCCTTAAGAAGAGACCTTGGTCTTCTTTGGGGGGATCATCCATTTTTCTTGCTAATACCCATCGAACTTTGCTTCATCCACCGGAGATCATCCACTCCCCGTTTCTGCTTCCATTCACTTCCCATTTGTTTTGTTTTTTTTGGTTCTCCCCTTTGGATCTCTTAAGAAGCCATTGAAAGAACCTTCGCCCACTCTTTTAAAATACGAGCAGGCCAGGTAAGAGTTTCCTCCCCCCCTGATTTCTTTTGTTTTGTGAAATTTCTTAAAAAAAAAAAAACCTTGTATAAGCCTCGATTGAGACCACTTTGTTTTGGAAGCAATGTTATGCAGTATCGGTATACCTATAGTAATACCGATCTGTATACTGCAAAAGCATGTAGGCGATTGTCCTTTTTAGTTCTCCTTGCTTCTTAAGACTCATTACACTTTCAGTAATTTTAATTTACCTAGAAATTTTTCTATTACTTCTATATGCTGAACGTGTGCTCCAGGCTACTGCATGTTATACAATATCGATATGCCTATGGCATTATCGATCTGTATGTTGCAACATCACATCAATTTCTCTCTTTCCATTTTCCTTCATGTTTTGCTATTTTATATTCCTGTCCATGACTTATGTTGCTCCTTCTCTATTTTCGTTGTTTGTAATTTCTGAGTTCATATTTGATCTATGTATTGTTTTATTTTGTGAATAATCGATTGGCGTTGTTAAGTTTCCTTTTTCTATATACATTGAGATTCAGTTACCTGTTGATTCCTTATCAGATTCTTGTAATAGGGTTTGCACTGTCATCAAGTTTCATTCATTTTTCCCTGTTTTATTAGGATTTTAGGCCATAATGCCTTATAGCAGTTGAGCATCGCATTATACCCATCCTTTATATTTGCGTCTGATGGTGTGGGTTATCCATTATACTCCAATTCCTTGTTTGTATCTTTAATTTTCTGCTTTGAACTATATTTGATAGACTTCTCAACTATGTTTTGTTCACCCATCTCGTTTCTTATTTCCTGCAGAATCGATACCCTGTCATCTTCTTAAACATCTCGGCAGCCTCTCATCTGCGTGTAGACTTGTCACATCATGCTTTTTTTTTTTAAATACTTTGTTAATTAGTGTTATTGATCATCAGACCTGAGTTCCACCCACCCTGTTCATTGTAACTCCATAAAAATCGGCATGCTAGTCCAGCTTGATCCCATCATTTTTTTTTGTAGGATTAGGTTCTCTGTGTTTAGTTCACTCTGCATTTATTACTGTAATTTGAGTTTTATCCTTTCTAGGCAATCCATTTTTCATGACATTATTTATGTTTCTTTTGTAGGTCATTAACATTCTGAAAAATTGTTTCATCGTTGTGTGAGTACATAGCTTTCTCATATTATCACGTCATACTAACTGCACTAAAAAAAAAAAAATCCCTTCAAGCTATATGACATGACGTTCTATGGACTGTCTGAGTAACCTTCTGCTAACTAGGCCCCAATCCAGATTTTATATATATGTATATATATATGTATATATATATCATTTGCTGAGATTGCCTTATCATTTAGCTAGTAAGGAATACTTGTGTCATGCCTCCTGCTGATCACTTTTACTCATATCTAATGTGTGGTTCAATGTCAGTTTCAGAGATAGCCATCAAAACAATTGGAAATTCAGGTACAGTCGACAAGATTATCCATAAATTTCGGCCTAAGATGCGAGCCAAATTGATCTTACTTGTACAAGTATCTGAATAGATGGGTATCACTCCAGTTTTCAAAGATAGCTGGTATATACAAAAAGTCTGTGTAAAGTAAGGTTTTTGCATCAATCATGATATGGCATGCCACCACAAAGCATAGTTTAGCAAAAGGGCATCACAGTTGTATGTTAAGATTGCAAATGATATCACTATCCACCCAATCCTCTGTATTTTTCCATAGCCCCTGCTACAATCATATACCACTAACCCCATTCTTTTTTTTTACAATACACTACAGTACATTACAACACATATTGTCTTCATTTCACTGATTAATGCATCTTTGTAAACACCCCAAATTTTCACTCACCTCCAGCATTTCCACCAAACACCAACATCCAGCCTCTGAAATCGCTGGAGGGCAAAATGGTCATTTTCTGAGCCCGGACCTTGCAAAAGTCTAAATTTCATCTGAAACTCTCAAAATTTCTCTAATTTTAACTCAGATGTTCAAAAATTTATTCCTGACAGGAGACAGACAGCTCCAAGTCTTGATTCAAGATTGCATTTCATAAGACATGACATTGCATATCATTGCATGAGCATCTCAAATCACTGCACTGCAAAGCATGTCATTTTGAGGTCCAGAACTCTTGATTTTAAAATTTTCAATCCAGATTAGAATTTCAACTCTTCTCAAAATTGATTTCAAAACCCTGAGTCTTCAAAATTATCAATTCTTCCCATTTTACCCCTAAGACTCTGAATTTCAAAATATTTTTTCAGGAAAACGATCTGGATAGTTTTCAATATGGATTTCAGCCACTTCACTTCAGATTTTGCCCCTTTTTACAATTTCAAATATCCTCCTTTTACAAAATTGCCCTACAGGGGTCAACTCTTTCCAAAATTTCCTGTTTTACCAATTAGTCCAGATTTTATAAAAATTCCAAAAAGAGGTTTTGTTGTTTTATCCTTATTTCAATAAAGAAGCAATGTGGGACCCACACTGAGGTGGTGTCACACAAGCTTTCCTTTTGAAAAATTTGAATTTTGAAAAAACCCAAAAATATAGGAGCCTTGTCCCCTGGATTGGTGCCACTTGTCTTTTCTCTCTCCTCCCATTTCCATGCCAAGTGTCAGTGTGGGGCTACCTTAAGAAGCCGCCACATGTCATCCCATTTTATCTGCCATGTGTCACCCTATCCATCCTGCGCCATGTGTCATTCCATGACTACCAAGAGATGCCAAGTGTCATAGGTTGTCCTGTCTAGAAAAAGTGGAGTTTGTCTCCTCTGAGGTGGCGCCACTTGAAGTGTGTCTCCTGCAGGGGACACGTGTCAACCCCTCCTTCCTTCTAGAAAAGTAGCCTGACACATGTCTCTTCCTACTTTTCTCAGAAAAGTAGGAGACATGTGTCACTCCTAAATTCCTACAGAAAAGGTAGGCTTGTGTCCTCTGAGGTGGCGCCATCTGGAGTGTCTCCTGCAGAGGACACGTGGCAAGCTCCCATTTCCTCAGAAAAAGCAAATGCCATGTGTCGTTTTCTGCTTTCTTCAGAAAACTAGAATTTAAACATTCAAATCTCCTCATAGGTGGCGCAAATCCTGAACTTCTACCTTTTCCAGGTTGTCTGAGATGGCGCCACATGGCCTGGCCCACCTTCTCTTCCCTCTGCCACGTGTCATTCAATGCTTCTTTCAGAAAAAGTAGAGGACACATGTCTTCTCCCTACTTCTTTCAGAAAAGTAGGAGACACATGTCACTCCTGGCCTTCTTCAGAAAAAGCAAACCATTCAAAATTCAAACAAGGCACTAGGTGGCGAAAATCCTGAGCTCTGATTTTTCCAGATGGCCTGAGATGGCGCCACATGTCATTTCCCTCCTTTTCCTCCCTCTTGCCACATGGCATTGTAGGAGCCACCCTGAGGTGGCGCCACATGTCCACCCTCCATTCCTCCAGGGCCAACCTCCATTTGAATTTCAAACTTCCCCTTGAGGTGGCGCCATTTGAGAAAGCCTCTCCAGACAGCTGACACTTGTCCACCACATGTCCAGATCTCCTTTCTCCAAAAAAGGTAGAATTCAAATTTCTATGAGGTGGCGCCTTCTGAGCCCACTGCTCTGACCTTCTGACATGTGTCAAACACCTTTTGAGGTGGCACCATTCCAGGACTCCACTTGGATCCATTTTTATTTTTTATTTTATTTTTAATAAAGGTAGCCCACCATGAGGTGGCGCCACCTGAGGACTCCCTACAAAAGGTGAGTTTGAATTTAAAATTCCAAGAGAGCACCCCCTGAGGTGGCGCCTTCTGGGAGTTCCCTGTAAAGAGAATCAAGCAAACTTTTGAAAAATTCTAAATTCCCCCTGCTGAGGTGTCTCACCCACAAAATTTCCATTTTTTATTTTTCTCAAAAAATCAAAATAGCCTTTTGAGGTGGCGCCACCTGAGGGCTCCCTGCAGAAGACAAATTCGAATTTCAAACCCCTCAGATGGCACCCCCTGAGATGGTGCCACATGGAGGGCTCAGATTGAGCCTGTTTGAATTTCAAAAAATTTTCAGAAAATTTATAAAAACAAGGGTTTACGCCCAGCCTGAAGAGATCATTTTTTTAGCTCTTGTGAACTTGGAAAATCCGACCTAGCCTTCCTAACATCTGATTTTGAACCTTGGAAATTGTGCCCCCTTTGGCTCATTGGAGAAGGTGGAGTAAAGCTCGTGCAGTGGCCAATCCGATTCCAACAGAGCTCGATTTTGGTGGACCATCCGAAGCTCGGAGCGAAGGACGAAGGAAGCTCGTGATAGCTGCCCCTTTCAAGAGCTCCTACACTGCGTAACGAAACAAGGTGCACTTCTTTTCCCCTTGATGTAATTCTATAATCCGAATCGGGAGTCGTTTGAAGAAAGAGCTCATCCAAGGGATGGATTGAGCTATTCTCATAAAACGACATATATAAAAATGTTTTGTTATGCTTCCTTGATGATTTTTAACATTCATATAGTTAGCTAGGTTTAATTTGCATTTTATTTCATTCATTTAGTACATTTCATGAATTAATTAGGATTAATTTAGCATTTATTTCAATTCTGCTTATTTTCAGTAGGTCTCTATTTTTGTCAGTCAGTCCACACGTCATTTCATGCATTTGTTTTTTATTAAAAATCCCAAAAAAATCACGGCATGCGCACTTAGGTGTCCCTAAAATTTTGCCAAAAATTCGGAGCCATTTGAATTTGTTTACTGTGGTAAACATTCAAAATGGCAAGTCGGGTTTTGTTATCCGGGATACGTTTTGAAAATCATATGCCGACTTGTAAAATCGAGATAGCCCTCATTGGAGATCCGATTTTCGATCCGAAAGATGTTCTGAACTCACGAGAATGTCTAGTTTTTAATATGATTTGTTTATATTTTTATGATTTTTTTTTATGTCTGACAAAAATCCGAGAGTTCGGGACACATGTCAGAGCCTAATTTGGGCCTCTGAGATCTTGGATCGACTTAGGGCTATGGTTTCTCTTTGTGTGTTGCTCCAAATCCAAAACTGTAAAAAGTGAAAGTGGTGTCCGAGATGTCCTATGTTTGAATCTGAAAGCCTGTAATTTTTAGAACAGTGTTGACCCCTGCTTCAGATTTTTCTTGTCAGACCCCTGTTTTGCTACATTTGTCTATTCTGTTAGTTTAGGCATAAATAGTTATATTTTTATCTGTATTTATGTTGATCAAATGCCGAAGTCATAAACATGAAAGTTGTTCATGTAGGTGTCTTTCATAACTCTGATTAATTTCATAAATTTCCATGGCCGTTTTGTATTTCTTTAGCATTTTTCATCAGATTAGTGTGATTTTTACCTCTGTCAGAACTAAATCTATGTTATTGAACTCACCATGGCTCAAATCCCGAGGCTGTAAAAACCAAAAATGTTCCATTTCGGGTCTTTTAGCAGTCTGCAAAATATCAGAAGTTTTCATGGTGTAAATCTTGCATTATCATGTTAAGCATTGCATTTGGTTCGGATCCATAGGCAAAATCCACCATTTTTAGGATTTTCCGTGAATTTTAGCATTTAAATCATATCATTTCGTGATTTTTAGCATTCTAGGTTGTTTATCAGAGTGTTTAGATGCTTCATACCGAATTTGGTGCAATTTGGAATCCATTTGAGGTTCGGATCATCCATAATACCAAAACAGGGTCCCGCAGGACCCGGATCCAAACGAAAAACAAGCGAAAATCGTTATTTTGGATAAATTGCAAAATATCAAATTCTGATTTTACAGTCCTCATGTGTTTAGCAGCATGTCATCATGTCCCTTACTGCATCTCATCATCATTGGATTCAATTTGAATTTCGAAATCCCAATTTTACTAAATTTTCCTTCAAAAAAACCCTGATTTTAAAGGTGTAACTTTAATTTTAGGGGTATTTTGGTCATTTTGACCCCAATTCCGAATTTCAAACTGTTTTCCACTGAATTCCCTGCATTTACATCATTTCAAATATCAAGAAAGCATGAGAATAGGGTTTATATCCAATTAAATCCAATAATTTCATAATATTATTGGAAAATCTTGGAAAAACCCACATATTTGAGCTAACTTTATTTCAAGCTTGGCAGAGATATTCCAAAGAAGGAGCTGAAGTCTGCAAATTTCTTTTATTTCCTTTATTTAGTGATGTAATAATGTAAATTTTGGAATAAGAGATTTAATTTCCTGCTTAGACTAGGATGCATATCATATAGTTTGAATTTATGCAATATCCTGTTTCTATGATTCATGCATTTTTCAAAAGCACTATGGATGTTCACGAATGGCACGTGCACCAACTCTTAGGGAGTTGATGGACTCGATGGGATCCATATTTACGGCCCTAGTCGGAATATGGACGAGACCCAGATCCATCATCTTTCTACTAGTCACATTGAGCCTACACTCTTAGGCTATCTTAAAATGCACATCATATTTCCAAAGTTTTCAAAATCATGTGCATCAAATCAACTAAGTTCTGAACATATTCATGGCCACAGTCAGAATATGTGAAGGATTTATTTGGACTTAATCCACATTTTCCAACCAATTCCTCAGAAAATCTTTTCAAAGGGCATTCATTCACTCATGTCATTTGCATCATGAAATCATTTTCTCAAGAAAATTTCATTCTCAAAAAAATCGATTTCTCAAGAAACTCTTAAGTTGATTTTCCCAAAGTCAAGTTTTCATAGTTTTCCCTGAAAATCGGTTTCTCAAGAAACTCTAAGGATTTCTTAAAATCGGTTTTCCAAAGACAAGTTTTCCACAGTTTTCCCTGGAAAATGATATTTTCTTAAGAGATTCAAAAGAGTTTTCCAATCTTTCTCCAAGATCCAAAATCGATTTCCAAGTATTTCAAAAGGTAAAATTCCCAGGATTTCGATTCCCCAAGTTTTGAATTTTCTTCTCCAACGAGCTTTCCTATAAATTTTCCATCATTTTCCTAAGAAAACTCTCAAAGTCCAAGTTTTCCTAAGAAGTGTTTCCCTTTTCAAAAGGTTCATCTTTTCTCAAGAATCACTTCCATTTTCCCAAGATTTTCAACTATTTCTGATTTTTCCACATCTTTATAAGCTTTCTCATGTTTTCAAAAACCCCTTTTTTATCTGAATTTCCTGAGAAATTGACCTTTTTCCTGAGAGATTCTTTCCAACTCCAAATGTTTTTCTAAGCATACATCATGTTTTCCAACTGGCATTTTCCAAAATCTCATAGCACATGCCTGAATTCTCTGTGCATTTAGGATAGAACATAACTTTGATAATTTCGCTAAGTCAAGCATAGTTTTGGTCCTTGGTTCGATTACCCCTGTTAAAGGCGGCAGGAACGGTCGAACCTCGTACCAACAGGTCGAGCCCCATCCCATGGATTTTCCCGCAATTTTCAAAAACGGAGGCGAGTATTTCAAAACAATTTCCAAAATCCGGTCAAGTTTGAAGCGCGAAAGCGTTTCTCTTTCTCTCTCTTCCGCAAGGAAGGGGAAGACGGGGGGAAAATTTCGCGACGAGAACAGGTTTGGCGACCGTGATGGGACCTGTCCTTGTCTGACCTAAATTATGCTTGACTTAGTTCAATTATCAAAATTATGTTCATAAAATGTCAGCTCTTTTACTTTCAATATCATGTGAGCCTAGGAGCCTAGATTCTGACCCAGCTGACATTGAATGCATATAGCTTAGGCATGGTTTGGTAGGACCATATTGAGGAGATATTTTCATGCTCACATAGACTTAGGTCTAAATACAACTCTCCTCAATTTAGGATCTGAATGCAAACAATGTATGCTTCTTCAAAGTTTTCAAAAGCTATCTCTCTAGGATTTAGAGCCCTCTATTTCTTGCATGTGATCATTTTTTCAAAACTCCCTTACCTATCATTACCCGGTCTTCACGTTGCTGGGCTCTCTTCCAGAACCATAGTTCGGGACAGAGCCTCACAACTGGGCCACCTATTTGGGTTAACACCCCCCTACCACGTACCGCGGGCCACAGTCCGAAGTATATCGGTAGGCGCTCAAGGATGTTGGAAAACCTTACCTTAGAACCGGAGTTGAAATTCTATGCCACGTACCTCGGATTTCGATTCGGGTATATCGACATAACTGGATTGGACAAAGATGATTTGAACTTAGAGTTAGGATTAAGGCCCTACAACTGTTTTCAAATTGATGCATCTAGAGTCAGCCTTTTAGGGAGTGCTGAATGTGCATAAATGTTTGTGCAGGATGAGATTGTATGTATGATTTTCTCAATTCTTTATGTTTCCCAATGTTTTTCAACTCATTAGGTCTTTTTCAAAATATCCTTATTTTTCACAAGATCTTTTTTCTCAAACCCTGGATTTTTCCCAAATATTCCATTTCTTCCAAAACTCCAGGCGATTTTACATTCTACCTTTCTACTGGATCTCGAATTTCTAGCTGCATTTTTATCCTGCCTGCAAAATTTTTCAAAATTTCTCACATTTTCCTAAGTCTCATTCTGAGTCTTTCTCTGTTTTCAGTTCAATGGCATCCAGTCAAGTCGATCCTATCTTTCCTGAAGGTCACATCTCCTTCGAGGTGCGACAAGGTCGTCCTGAACATCGAGCCCTTAGCACCGGAACTTTCATTCCCCGGTGGTATTATTCCTGGCTAAAGAGCTTTTCCCGAATGTTCCCGGACCATTTGAGCGAGTGCGGATTAGAGCTGGCATCAGCAGTCGGAAAGCAGACCATCAATGGCAACCTGATCCATGCAATGGCGGAGCGATGGAATCCTCGAACGTGTACCTTCTGGTTCCCGTGGGGAGAGATGACCGTTTTGATGGATGAATTTTCAGAAATCATGGGGTTGCCAGAACCAGCTGGGCGACCAAGCGACCCATTAGAGCATCAATTCCTTATCAATGTCAAGGGTTTGGACCCCCGAGACTCCTTAGCCCGTATGACAGGCCGCCGATCTTGGCCCCTGATCCAGTTAGAAGGAGATGAATATGTTGACCTACTTGAGTTATACCGCCAGTACGGGACCTTCGTCGAAGTCAGCTCGCTTTCAAGAACAACCAAAGAAAAGATTCAGAATGCAATGGTTCTATGCACTGTAGGACTGTCCCTTTTCCCAGATGGACAGAACTACATGGACATCAGGATAATCCAACTTATGAGAAGATGGGGAAGTCGGCAAATCAATCGCCTCTCCATAGCCATGGCAGCGCTCGCCTTCCTTTATCGAGGTCTGACTCGATTCTCACTTGGAGAGTCCATTTTAGTTGAAGGATGCATCTACGCACTTCAGTCCTGGTTTTTCCAACACGTTCCAGCCCGAGCAAGCTCTTTCAGATACAATGGTCAAGAACTCCTTCCAGTGGTGCAGTACCGGTCTATGATCAACAACATTCAAGAGGATGACGTTGTCTGGGACTATTTTGACCGGCAAACATCTCCTCCCAGATATACCTACGCTTATGGCAAGCGGTTCAAGTTGCTAGGACCATTCTTCTGCACTTACTACCAACCAGAGAGATGTGTTCGGCAGTTCTCCCAGAGGCAGCAGTATGTCGAAGCCCGACTGTTATCCGGAGTTATGGCAGAGTTCGATCTCACCTCCGCACAATGGTCCGGGGCATATCATTCTGCCCGCTACGGCTGGGATTCCTTTGTCTCTCTTAAAATCTTTCCAGGTCCTAGAGTGTCTGCCGACTATCGTGAATGGTGGCAATTTGTTTGTCTCCCACCTCTTTGTCAAGATCAATAAAATCATATTTTTCCCATTTCAATAAAATTTTCTTGCTCTTTCCATTGTGGTTTGACGACCTCGCCTAGGTAACAAGGCATTATTTCGTTGTTTATTTCTTTTGCAGAAGGAATGGCAACACAATTGTCGTGATTCCCACGACGACTCAGTCCTTAGTAATGGGACATCCTTTCCAAATTGTCTACCATATTTTCAGCAAATATTTCTTCCAAAAGCTAATTCCTTCATAATCTAATCAGGTCTTTGCCCTGCAGAAAGCATCCATACCATTTGATGGTCGAGACAAGGTCAGGCAAAAGAACCACGGCATCCCAATACTCGTCAGCCTCGGAAGAAGAGATGAGTTCCCCTCGATCTGAGAAGAGTCGAGAGCAGCAGCAAGAAGACGATGGCATAGACCCTCAAATGTATGCCATGTTCAGAAAAATGATGAACAAAATGATGAATGAGCATCCCGGGACCAGCTCAGAAAGGAATCCATTCAGAGAAAAGTTTCATGGTCGTAGGAGTAAGAAGGCTCCCAAAAAGCAGATCCAACCAGAAGAGATTTCAGATGAATCAGATTCAACTGAAAACACAGATGAAGAATATGAGGTGCCTCCGGCATTTCAGAAGCGTGGCCAAAGTAAAAGCCGCAGATCAAAGAGCAGAGATAAAGAAGAGCCTTTGCAAGCGCAATTCAAGGAAATGGCCCGAGTTGTCAAGGATCTGCAAGCCCGCGACAAGGGCAAGAAAGTCTTCACCAGTGAGGACTTCTATGACGGCTTAGAAGGGGATGATGATCTGGAGAATCTCCCCCGTAAATTCATCAAATTCGATGGTTCTGGCGACCCAAAAGCTTATCTCGCCACTTTCTTTGCTGAATGCTCTCAGTTTAGAAGGGATAACCGAGCATTGTTTCTATGCTTCTCCCGCAGCTTGGAAGGAGTTGCCGCCAAGTGGTATGCTGAGCATATCAACCCCATCAAGCTCAAGGAGTTCGATAAAGTTGTAAATCTCTTTATTGAACGCTTCTTGTTCAACACAGAAGCGCTGCCTACATTAAGTCATCTCTGCAATTTAAGGCAGAATGAGAATGAAAAAGCACGAGACTTCATTCACAGGTGGAGATCAACCTGTAATAAGATGAGAGATCCTATCTCGGAAAGGCATGCATTGTCCTTAATCCTCAACAATTTCTCGCAGCCGTTAAGAGGATTAATCTCCACAGCACCGTCCAGGACCTTCATTGAGTTGACTGAACGAGCTGAATGGCTCGAGCTAAGTGTGGAAAATGGAGTCTATGAAGGCTTCACCTTTTCCAAGAACAACTCCCAAGGTGAGCAGAAGAAGAAAGCTCACTTCACTTATTCTGCCAGCAACAGCAACAAAGGCCGAAATCAGCACAAAGGGCAGAAGAAAGATTATTGCTACAACACCGGCAGTTCGAACAACAAGGATCAGAAAGCAAAGCCTGCTCCTCAGTACAGCAAGCCTCCTCAGCAGGATCAAGGGTCGAAACTGCGCGAGAAGACTAAGCATGAAGGATGGAGTTACGACAGAAAGTTTACTCCTCTTGATCAATCACTCGAGGACGTGCTCGAGTACATGCTATCAAAAGAGATGGTCAAATTGCCCAGATTGGCCGATCCCCCTGTGCCCATGGGGAAATGGAAAGATCAGTTCTGCAAGTTCCACAGGACAGTGGGACACAACACCGAGAACTGCTTTGTTCTCAAAAACATCGTGCAAGATCTCATTGAAAAGAATCTATTGGTAGAAGGAGAAGAAGAAGAGAAAATGGACATTCTCAACCACCCCTTCCCCTCGCACACCACAGCGGTAGTGTCTGCACAACCATTTTTGCCGCATGAACATATCAAGCCATGTTCTGCGCAAGATCTTCAAGTTCAGCATCAGGTGACGGTGCTACGACAAGCAGCTCCAAATTCTAAGAAGATGGACTTAATTTCAGCATTCGGTAAAATGAAAGTTGCGGAAGCACCTTTGAAGTCAGTTCCCAAATCAAAAAGAACTCCTGACTTCTTCAAGCAAATCGTTAGACCCAGGCTGGAGAATTCAAGTCAGAAGCCTCTGACTGCTCTATCCAATGTCTCCATCTTTGACTTGGCCAAGAATTCCAGCAAGCACCAGCAAGTACTGGAGGATTTACTCAGGAAAATCAAAGTTAAGCCCAGTACCACTCCTGAAGACATGGCACAGATTGTGAACTTTGCCATGACCAATGCACCAATTACCTTCTCAGATGAGGACCTTCCAAAGCCTCATTCCTTTCATAATAATGCCTTGTACATTGTCGTTCGAGTCAGAGGAATGACGGTTCCCCATGTGTTGGTCGATGGAGGCAGTAGCCTCAACATATGTCCTAAAATGACCGCAAAGGCATTAGGGATCAAGGATGAAGAATATATTCCGGATCCCATCACTATCTATGGGTTTGACAATCATGGTCAAACAGCCAAGGGCAAGATATTTCTGGAGGTGTTCATCAACTATTCGGTGCACTCCGTCCTTTTCCATGTGGTTAATGTACCACCAACCTACAACTTGCTGCTCGGAAGGACATGGATTCACAACGCTAATGTAGTGCCTTCTACCCTCCATCAATGTGTAAAGTGGTCCCAAGGTGGAATGATTACCACAATACTGGGAGAAGACCCAGAAGAAAGGCTCCCGCAACCCATGATTCCTCGGCCATCATTCAATGCAGATATTCCCAGCATCAGGGAAAGTGAAGAGATCAATCTCGGGGAGAATCGAGAAATACTTCAGGCACCATCAGAGCCATCTCTGCACATAGTAGCCACGACACGATGGAAAGGTCCTCAATTCTTCAAGGTTGGAGGTCGAATTGACTACAACACCATTAAGGATCATCCCTTGTTTCCTCAATTCATGAAGTCAAGAAAGGGATTTGATTTACTCCTGAAGCATGGCTATCAACCCTTCAAGGGACTCGGCAAGAATGAAGATGGCCGCATCGAGCCAATGATCCAGAAACATCGTCCTCACAGGGCAGAATTGGGGTTCTCCGGAGGAAGCTCATCAAGGAAGACTGTTTTTGTCAAAGGGGCACAATGAAGACCATTTGTTTTCTATTCTTTTCCAAATAAATGTCTCATTTTACCAATGTCATTGATCAATTCAATCAATAAAATTCCAAGTTTCTTTGTCTATCCGGATGCCATCTACTCCCTTTTTGTCTGTCTCATCATTTTATAAGTTCAATGCCATTTTATGCATGGTTCTCTTCAAATGATTGCTTGTCTTACTATAGGCCGATTTATCTGAACCAGATTTCTTCTCCAAAATTTCAGAATGACTTCTCGGACAATCAAGAAGCTCGTTCTCAATCCCAAGGCCTTTCAGAAGTCGACAGCAATTCACAGAATCAAAGCAAGCACCGGAAATGATAAGAGTGCAAAGTAGTCTAATGAGTGTGCAGAATATGATCAGTCTCTTCAGGAATTACCGGAGTTCGCCGCAGTTCAGAAGCAGGACGAACCATCTCCTCTAGTACAAGATCCAATTGAAGGTGTCAATATCGGTTCAGAGGAAGATCCAAAAATTCTCCAGATCGGAACCAGTCTGAGTCCGGAAGAAAAGAAAAGGCTTACAGATTTTCTCAAGTGGCATGAAGAAGTGTTTGCATGGACATATGAAGACATGCCAGGCTTAGACCCCAAATTAGTCGAACACCGTCTTGTCTTAAAGCCGAATGCTAAGCCAGTCAAGCAGAAGCTGAGAAAAATGGATCCCAGAATAGAACAACAAGTCAAAGAAGGACTTGAAGATCTGCTCAAAGCAGGATTTATTCGAGCTATTGACTACCCAGATTGGTTAGCCAATATCGTCGTCGTCCCAAAGAAAAGTGGCAAAGTAAGGATCTGCATAGACTTCAGAGACCTAAACAAGGCAACTCCGAAGGATGACTATCCACTTCCAAGCATCGATCTTCTAGTCGATAGCACGGCAGGACATGCCATGTTCTCCTTCATGGACGGATATTCCGGCTACAATCAGATTAAGTTGGCCGCCTGCGACCAATCAAAAACTTCTTTTACTACGCCTTGGGGCACTTTCTGCTATACAGTTATGCCTTTTGGGCTCAAGAATGCCGGAGCAACGTATCAACGGGCAATGGCTGTCATCTTTCACGATCAGATGCGCAAAATCATGGATGCGTATGTTGATGATATTCTCGTGAAATCTAAAAAGGAAGAAGATCACCTCGAAGCTCTTAATCAAGTCTTCAAGAGACTCATTCTTTACAAGTTAAGGCTTAACCCGCAAAAGTGTGTCTTTGGAGTCGAATCAGGCAAACTGTTGGGTTTTCTGGTAAGCAAAAAGGGAATTGAAGTTGACCCAGCCAAAGCAAAGGCTATCATTGATATGCCACCCCCGAAGAATCTCAAAGAGCTGCGTAGCCTCCAAGGACGTATGCAATCAATCCGGCGATTTATTTCCAATTTGGCAATGAGATGCGAACCTTTCAACCACTTGCTCAGAAAAGGAGTGAAGTTCGAATGGGGACCAGAGTGCCAGCAATCGTTCGATCAAATCAAGAAGTATCTTCTTAATCCTCCCATCCTGAAGCCACCAGAATTGGGAAAACCTCTTTTGCTATACATCTCAGTTAATCAAGTCGCATGCGGTGGATTCTTGGCGCAATACAAAGAAGGCAGCCTGATAGAACATGCCATTTATTACGTGAGCAAGACTTTCATAGATTATGAAAAGAGATACTCTCAAATAGAGAAGACCTGCCTAGCTCTGGTATGGATGTGTCAGAAGCTAAGACACTACCTGCTAGCATCAGAAGTCAAAATTTTGTCTAAACTCAATCCTCTCAAGTATATCTTAGAGCAACCTTTCCTCAGCGGACGAGTCGCAAAATGGCAAGTCTTACTGATGCAGTATGACTTAGAATATGTCTCGCAACAATCAATCAAAGGCCAAGCAATTGCAGATCAATTGGCGGATTTTCCTCTGGTCGAAGAAGTGAAAGCCGAAGATGACTTCCCTGATGAGCAAATTTGCAATATCCAGCAATTTCCAGTCTAGAATTTATTTTTTGATGGTTCTAAGAACATGGCCGGAATAGGCATCAGAATTTTATTAATCACTCCTGAGAAAGAAATGATTCCATTTTCTCTCAAGCTCGACTTTCAATGCACTCACAATATGGCTGAATATGAAGCCCTGATTAAAGGTCTAAGGATTCTATTAGACTTTAATGTCAAGAGAGTACATGCCTATGGCGACTCATTACTCGTTGTTAATCAAGTTCGAGCCGAATGGCAGGTCAAAGATCAGAAGCTATTCCCCTATCAGAAAATTGTTTCAGCTCTCGTCAGCAAGTTCGAAGAGTTCCAGCTCTTCCATATCAAGAGAGATTTCAATCAAGTGGCCGATAGCCTAGCCAGTTTAGGCTCCATTATGGCATTCAGAAATGGAGAATCTTGTCACTCTTTTGAAATTGGCAGACTTGACCAACCTGCTTTCATTCCAGCGGAACAGGTAAACCAGGCTGAGCAAAAGAAGAAGTCTTGGTATTACAACATCAAAACTTTCATAGAAACCGGTGAATTTCCTCCAGAACTCTCAAAGAAAGAGCAACGAGCAATCCAGCGTATGTCTACTCGATACTTCATCTTGGCCAATGTCCTCTATCGTCGTGGATTCAGTTCAGAGTATTCCAGATGTTTAGACGAAGACGAAGTCAAAGAAGTCGTGCGAGAAGCACACGAAGGCATCTGTGGTGGTCACGCTGGCTACCAAACCCTTGTCAAGCAAATCATCAGAGCAGGTTACTACTGGAAAACTATGCAACAAGACTGTTATCATTATGTGAAGAAGTGTGTGCAATGTCAAATACATGCACCTTCTATCCATGCTCCAGCAACTTATTTACAGTCTGTTGTTTCTCCATGGCCGTTCTCCATGTGGGCCTTTGATGTCGTAGGTCCCATCACTCCTTCAGCTTCAAATGGCCACAAATACTTCCTTGCCGCAACAGAATATTTCACCAAGTGGGTAGAAGCCATCAGTCTCCGCACAGTAGAAGGCCGACACGTGGTCTCTTTTATTCACAAGAACATCCTTTGCCGTTTCGACATCCCACATGACATTGTGTCAGACAATGACAGTCATTTCAAGAATGAAAAGATGAAGACATTCTGCTCAAAATTCAAGATCTATCACCATTTTTTCGCTCCATATTATCCTCAAGGGAACGGTCAGGCAGAGGCCACCAACAAGATTTTAATTCGTATCTTGGAGCGAACTGTGGAAACAGGCCGTGACTGGCATGAGAAAATCCACGACGCACTATGGGCCTATCGGACCACCATTCGAACTCCAACGAATGCTACTCCATCAGAACTGGTCTATGGAACAGAAGTAGTATTGCCGCTACATGTTCAGAAGCCCGCTTTGAAACTTGCTTCACTTCTGCAATTACCTCTTGATCAATACCAGCAGCAGCGACTAGTGCAGCTAGACTTACTCGACGAAAGAAGGCTAAAAGCAGCAGAGCATGCTCAATCCTATCGCCAGAGAATAGCCAGGCAATATGCGAAGTCTATCATCGAAAGAAGATTCAAAGTCAATGATTTAGTACTTCGATCCACAGCTTATCTCAAGCATCTTCCTGGCGGCAAATGGTCGCCAAATTGGGAAGGTCCCTATGTTGTCAAAGAAGCATTACCCCGCAACTCATATCGGCTCATCAATGCCGATGGAGTAGAATTGCCAGATCCTATTAATGCTCGACACTTGAAAAAGTTTTATACTTGAAACATTTATTCTTCTCTTGTAATCCTTCCTGTTTTTTTCAAATAATGATCCAACTTTCTTCCCCAGTTACACTAGGGCATTTTAAAATTTTATTCTATATGCAGGCAGGATAAACAAATTCCTCATTTCATGCACAGGTGCATTCATATGCATCAATTCATGCTCATTGGCATTCAACTGCATTAACAACAATCTGGTCAGTATTAGGGTTTCAACAAACCGTCCCATCACAATTCCTAATGATCCAAAGGTCATCACCAATACTGAACCAAAACCCAGCGCTCGTACTGGTATTATTCCAAAATCCAGTACTCAAACTGGCACATTTTCAAAATTCCAATTTTTCAGAAAACCGAGTTCCGACTCGGGTTTTATTTTCAAATCATTTTCCTTTGTTGATCCGGGTTCCGACTCGTGATCTCTCTACCTTATTCGAGCCTTGACTCGAATTCTTCATTTTCCTTTGTTGATCCGGGTTCCGACTCGTGATCTCTCTACCTTATTCGAGTCTTGACTCAAATTCTTCATTTTCCTTTGTTGATCCGGGTTCCGACTCGTGATCTCTCTACTTTACTCGAGCCTTGACTCGAACTCTTCATTTTCCTTTGTTGATCCGAGTTCCGACTCGTGATCTCTCTACTTTATTCGAGCCTCGACTCGAACTCCTCATTTTCCTTTGTTGATCCGGGTTCCGACTCGTGATCTCTCTACCTTATTCGAGCCTTGACTCGAATTCTTCATTTTCCTTTGTTGATCCGGGTTCCGACTCATGATCTCATTATCCTACTCGAGCCTTGACTCAAGCTCTTCGTTTTCTTTATTGATCCGAGTTCCGACTCGTGATCTCTTTATCTTCATTCGAGCTCAGATTCGAGCTCTTCATTTTTCTTTATTGATCCGAGTTCCGACTCGTGATCTCTTTATCTTCATTCGAGCTCAGATTTGAGCTCTTCATTTTTCTCTGTTGATTCGGGTTTCGACTCGTGATCTCTATTCATTTGAGCTCAGATGCAAGCTCTTCATTTTCTTTTGTTGATCTGGGTTCCGACTCGTGATCTCTGTATCTTATTCGAGCTCTGACTCGAACTCATCATTCTCCTTTGATTAATCCAAGTCATTTCAATCATCAGGGTCTGTCAATTGCTCGAATTTGATATTTTGTCCTCCAAATTCCAATCTAAATCTTAAAACCAGGCAATTCTCCAATTTCGACCTCTGGGTCACCCAATTTCCAATTCTCAATTTCAATTACCAATTCCCAATTCTCGACCTTCGAGTCAATCAATTTCCAATTCTCGACCTGCGAGTCAACCAATTTCCAATTTTCGACCTTCGGGTCAATCAATTTCCAAATTTCGACCTCTGGTCAAATCAATTCTCAATTTCGACCTTCGGGTCACATAATTTCGACCTTTCGGTCAACCAATTCTCAATTTCGACCTTTCGGTCAACCAATTCTCAATTTCAACCTTTTTGGTCAAATCAATTCTCAATTTCGACCATCAGGTCATCCAATTTCGACCTTCGGGTCATTCAATTTTCAGCAACCAATTTTCCAATTTCCAATTTCGACCTTCGGGTCAATCAATCTCAATATCCAATTTCAATCATTTCCTCTTGCGAAAGACCCTTTTAGGGAGAGTCGAGGGAGCTCGTTCTTTCGCATGCTATCCAATTTGTTCACTTAGCCCCTTGTCAGGGAGAGTTTGAAGGGACTCGCGTCTTTGTGAACCGTTTGCAAAACAATTTCCAACTTCACACAAGAAACCCTTTTTAAGGGAGAGGCTCGACGGAGACTCGCTTTTCTTGTGACCCCCCAATTTCATACTAGGCCATTTTTCGTCATGAAAGACCCTCTTTGCAGGGAGAGTGTGATGGACTCGTTCCTTTCATGACCCAATTTTCAGACCTCACTATTATCGGCCCCCTTTCCATAAGAGAAGCCTAATATTAGGGAGCTTTGACGAAAGCTCAATTTCTCTTCGAAAGTTCGTTTTGCAAACACCTCCTCTTCAGGGAAGAGAGGAGTATTTCCCATTTCCCATTCAGGTAAGGGCTAAGCCTGAGTCTCTCTTTTTGGGGAAAAAGAGAGGAGAATTTTCGTCACGGATGTGTTGAGCCGGATTTCAAATACTCATTTTCACCAAGGATTTCAAGAAAATTTTGTCAAATTGTCAATCAAATTATTTGTTGATTTCAGAATATTTATTGCACAAATCTCTATCTCAGTTTACCTTCAGCATCACTTCCAAAAGAGTGAAGCTTTTGCGAAAAGAGATTCAAAACTCAAATCCTTTCTATTGACCAACCAAAAGGATGAAGGATAAATCCTCAATATGGCCAGAAAAGAAGATTCAATGTTATTGAAAATCGTAGGTGATTGATATTGATCGCAGTTATGGCACAACTTTAAGGATTATTCTTGTAAAGACAAGGCAGTGGAAATATTCTGAGTGCTAGAAAAGAGAGCATTTACCCAAGCCCCGTTTCCTCAAAATCACCTAAGCTGCAATTAAATATCCGCAAAAGGGATCTCTCACCTGTCGTCAAGATGAAGGCGAATTAGGCGAGTAGACCCCCGGGGCCAAAGAAAATTCGAAACATCTCCAAGATGACGGAGTTTGTGACGGATCCTTCCAGGGAAAGTCCAAAGCACTGTCGAGATGAAGGCAGATGCAATGAACCTCTCGACAATCCCTAAAAGATATTTAATTTCAGCTATCGCCCAAAGATCTCCGAACCCATCATCCAAGAAGGATCGAAACATCTCCAAATTGAAGGAGTTTGTGACGTACCCTTCCCAAAAGGGAGAAAGAGAGGAAAAAGAAAGAGAGAAAAAGTAAGAGCATCTCCAAAATGAAGGAGAATATAGCCAAAAAAACTCACAGAGAGCCAAAAGAGTGCAGAAAGACTATCATGAGAGAAGCTCTCAGGATATCAAACTGCCAGATCTATCAAGAATCCTCCTTAATCTTGTAAAATTCTATTATCAATATTCTTTCATCAACTGCTTTCATAATATCAAATTCTCTTTCTTGTTCATATCAAGGAAATTGATAACCTCCTTGAAGAAGGTCAATCGCAAGCAATTTGGATGCTAAATCTTGATTCTACGAAGTGAACCTTATTTGGAGGTAATGCTTTGGGTAGAAAAGAAAGAATATCTTTGCAAAAATGTGCAACATTTTCAAATATTTTGAATCAACAGCAAAATTTCCAACATTGTGACAATATTTTCTAGCTATCCTGACATGAAGTGAGAGCTTGATGTCCGTTTTCAATACATCCAGACACCAATTTTAAATCCCTCTTAAGGACTTGATTCCTTCCCTTCTTTGAGAGCATGAACTCTCAGATTGCACACTTCCCTGTGTCCCCACTGTCCCACCTTAGACAGTCCCATTTCGGTTTGAGGTCGAACCACCAATCATTTTCTCGCAAAAGGCAATTTCAAAAGCTGATTTTAGTCTCAGCAATGAGACGCCCAAAACCAATCCCTTTTCAAACTTTAGGGACCCCATTTTCCTTCCTTTTGCAAAACACCTGTCGGATTTACTGTGCAAAATCCGAAGGTTCCATCGTGGTCTCTTCCTTCGAGGATTCCATTTCATTTTCCGCCCGATCAGGATAAGGGTACAAACTGTTATCATCGCAAAATTTTTTCCCCTCCCTTGCGAGAGAGAAACGAATTTGCGAGTCAAACTCGACCAAAGTTTTGAAATTGTTTTGAAAATTTACTCGCCTCCGTTTTGAAAATTTGCGGGAAAATTCCATGGAATGGGATCCGCCTGTCGGTACGAGGTTCAATCGTTCCTGGCACCTTTACCAGGGGTAATTGAACCAAGGACCAATTATGTGCTCTAACTTGATTCAAGTATCTAAATTATGCTCTATTTTTCCTAGAATGCACAAAGAATCAGGCTTGTGCTATGAAATTTTTAAAAATGCAAGTTTGAGAAAATATGATGTTTGCTTTGGAAAATTGAAATGCATTTAGAAAAGGACTGGAAAATGCTTGAAAATGGAATTCCTGGGAAAATCATTGAATTTTATTGGAAATCAGAATTTTGCATTGGAAAGTGATTTCTCAGGAAAACTTGAACTTTGAAAAATCGATTTTTTGAGATTTGGAATTTGCTTTCTCTAAGAAAAATGGATTTGAGAATTCTGAGAAAATCAAGGAATTCATTGGAAAATGACTTGTGAAATGGAAAATGGATTCTCAAGAACATGAGAACTCTGAGAAAATCGATTTCTGAAAACTTGGGATTTTTTTTTTTGAAATTTGAGAATGTTAACATTGGAGAATCTTGATTTGAACTTGGAAAATGCCTTGAAATCTCATTTGAAAGTTTGGAATTCCGAGAAAATCCAATCCTGAGAAACTTGGAAATTTTTGGGAAAACTGATTTATCTAAAATTGAAATTAGAAAAATGAATTTGAAAATAATGCAATTTGAATGATATGAATGAATGAATATGAATTTGAAAAGGGAATTTCAATTGAGAAATTGGGAAATCCTTTTAAGACTTTGAAAAATGCAGTGCATTTTGAAGTTAGCCTAAGTGTGTAGGCTGAATGTGGCTAATATGAAGATCATAAATCTTGGTTTTCTTCGTATTCTGACTATGGCCATAAATACAAATCCCACCGAGTTTATAAACTCCATAAGAGCTTGTGCACGTGCCATTCGTGTAAACCATAGTGAATTTGAAATAATGTGCATGAATCATACATCACATATTAAAATTTTGCAGAAATTTAACTATATGCAATGCAACCCTATTCTAAGCAGAAATGTAACTCTTATTCCAAATTATTACATTTGATGTTACATTGAATTGAAATAAAAAGAAAAATAAAATCTAAGTCTTCTTCTTGAATGTTCCTGCAAAACTAGAAAACAAGGTTAGCACAAAAATGTAGGTTTTTCTGAATTTATCCGAAAATATGGGAAATTATCAGATATTATTCAGATATAAATCCCAAATCATACCCCATTTGATATAAACATGATAAATAATGAATAAATTTTGAAAATAAACTTGAAAATTCGAAATTGGGGTCAAAATGACCAAAATACCCCTGATGACCTTGAAATCAGGGTTTTCTGAAAGAATTTTTATAAATTTTGGAATTTTGAAAATCAAATGAAATAAATCAAACATAATATGATAAAACATGATGATATGCATGAAAATTTATGAAATTAGAAATTGAAATTTCGAAATTATGGTCAAAATGACCAAAATACCCCCGATAACAAGACTATGGCCTTGAAACCAGGGTTTTCTGAAATAAATTTTGCAAAATGGAAAAATATGAAATGCAAATGAGATTAAAATTAACCCTAATATGATTCTACATGCTTATGTGCATGGTAAAAACCTTAAAATGACGAAAATATCCCAAAATATCAAATTTAGCCTGATTTTCGCCTGATTTTAAAGATAAACTAACACATAGAGCAAATGAACTTGGAATTAAACCAAATTTGGCATGGACACCTAAAATAACCCTAAAAACAGAATGAAGCTCGAAAATCTAAATTTTTTTGTATTTTTAAATATGGAAATTCAAATAAAAACCCTAAATTTCATGATTTTTGCTTAAAATATTGATTCTAAAGGGGATTTAGGATATCAAAATTCTATAAAAATTTCCCAAATTTTATGGGATGACAGATGACAGTAAGGTAAAGATTTTTTCTTTTTACACTTTCTGGTTTTGACCTATGGTCGGAGCTGTACCACTCCGGCAAGTCGGATCGGAATCCGGCGACTCTAGTAAATGAAGGAAACAGACAGGTTTCGGTAGAAAATGTGGGAAAAATGGAATACGGATGGGAAAATGGCTGAAATTGTGGGAAAATGTCCCTGATAAATAGAGGAATATTTGATCTTTTTACAGAATTGGGATTCGGGTTACGGTTTGGAAAAGGGCATGCTGTTATCAGAGACCTAAATCTCTGGAATTTCTGGACATTGGAATCTGTTAGAGAGAAAGGTAAAGTCCGGGAAAAATAATGAAACAGATCCAAAAATTCCCAAATTTTGGGAAATTTCAGAACATTATGTTAGGAAAAACTTTCATGTTGAAAGTTTTTGCAGACAGGCTATAGATTGAACAGACTCGATGTATTAGGGTATGTCTATACCCTGACAAAGGAAAATCGAGATTTTCCCAGGGAGCTGGGAAATCCGATTTTTGACAGAGGTCAAAATTACTTGGAAAAACTTCAAAATTTCCAGATCATTAGTAGATTCAATTATGAATCCGTTATAATTTTTTGAGGTCGATTTGGATTTCCCATGAGGGTGGTGCCGGAGGTTCTTTTCTGCTAAAGCGAAAATTGTAAATTCAAAAAGGCAGAAAACCCGATGTAGGGTTTGATCGGTTTAGGTGGGTTCCAAAACCAGAATGAAACTGGGTTTTTGACATAATATCACTGACACATAACCTCAACTGACATAAATTTTTTTGGGATTTAACAATGAACAAATAAACATAAAAAAAACAGTTGGACTTTGTCTAAAACTAAGATTCTGTAGATTTTAAACTATGTAACAATGAATCCTATATAAGATGAATGAAAATAAAAGAAAATGAATTAATCTACATGTATTTTTAAAATAAAATATCACGAAATATAAAATTAAAATGCACATCAATGGGGATACAATATATTCTTTGTTGTTGGCTTGCGAAATGGAAGATCAAATCCATTGAACGGATGGATCTTACCGTTTAGTTAGCCCACACATGTAGTATGTATACTTTTTCTTTTTTTTCATCTTTTTGGAATAAAGAACACACAAAACAAAAGTAAATATTAACCTACTAAACTGAAAACATTCGAATTTTTAAACTCTTCATCTCATAGCATTGAATTCACATATGGTGGTTCATTCACAAAAAGAAAAAAAAAGGAAAAAAAAAAGGCCCTACCTTGGATCGTTTGGGAAGAGGCGGGGAAGATGGCTTGGGTGTTGTTGGAGGCTGCAGGTGACTGTACTGGTGGAAGGGGATGGCTGGGGATTAGTCAGCCACTTGGAAGAAGTTGGTTATGGCTGCAACCAAAGAGAGGGAAACTGGATGGGCTGGAGCAAAGGGTGGCCTTTGCTGTGATTGTTGGAGCTGTGTGAGGAAGAAGCAGCTGCCCCTTTGATGCGTTGAAGATGAAGCAAGGTGGGCTGTGGTGCAGCTGCTGGCTGAAGGTGCTGGTTGTTGTGGTGGAGCTTGCTGAAGCTTGAAGATGGAGAAGGCTGCTGGTACTCCCCTTGTGGTGGCTGCAAGTTGGTGGGTGGCTGACGAAAAGCTACAGGTGGCTGGGCTCTTGCTGCCACCAAAGAAGGTTGTGATGAAGGAGAGAGGGTGTTGTTTCAATGGCTGGAAGCTACAGCCAAGAGGTGAGAAAGAGAGAGTTCAAGGGAGAGAGAGAGAGAGATAGGAAGAGGTGAGTGAAGAGGTCACCGTAGCCTCTTTTTTGTTTTCTTTTTTTTTTGGTTTTTTTAACTTAGGGAAGATCCTATCTTTCCCTAAGTTTTAGTTTTAATTAGGGAAGGAAAGGGAAAGGGACTCTACGTGAATGGCTGGGCAAGAGGGAAAAGAAGGGAGGAAGGAAGGAAGAAAGAAGGAAAGAAGAGGAAAAAAGAAAGGAAAGAAAGAAAAGGAGGGAAAAAGGAAAAGGGAAAGAAAAAAATGAAAAAAAATGGAAAGTGGGGCTGGAGATTTGGGTGACCACCTTGTGAGTCCCACCTTAGGAAGAATAAAATAATTAAAAAAAAGTAAAATAAATAAAATAAAACAAACCAAAAAAAATAAAGAAAAAGATAATTAATTTTTTTTCTTATAAATTAAAACAAGAAAATGCACATGGATGGGCCATCTCAGAGCGGGTCCAAATTTTGATTTTGAAATTCATTTTGACGATTAGAGGGGTAAAATAGTCTTTTCAGAAAGTTTCCAGACGAAACGAGCTATTTTTGGCAGTTTTTTAAACGAGCTCGAATTTTGAAGTTCAATAGCTCATTGCGAAGCAAATCCAATGTAGAATTTAAAAATTTGATTTTGAAAGAAATCCAGATTGTTTTTCTCAAGAAAATATTTCCAAATTTAGAATCTTGGGGTGAAAATGCCAATTTTGGAAACCCGAGGTTTGAAATTGATTTCTGAAAACTTTTAAAAACTCAATCTGGATTGAATTTTATAAAACTAGAGTTCTGGACTTCAAAAATTAAATGAAATGTGATGAAATGTTATGAAATGTTATGAAATGCTGAGAAATGATATGAAATGCTATGCAAAATGGTAACCCTGAATAAAGAATTTTGGATGTGAGACCCTGATTGGCAGCTGTAGCAGTTTAAAAAGCATTAAAATTGATAAAATTTGCAAAATAGCTCAAGAAATGGTTTTCGGGACTCTACTGGGTCAGAGTGATACTGAAAATTGGGGTTCAAGCTGGATTGAACTGAGATGAGCTAGATTGAGCTGGGTTTTAGAGTTTCAGAACTCCAATGAGCTGACAATGATATTGACTCAACTAACCTTTCCGACTGAATTTTCAAGAAAAGTTGCCATTTTTAGAGAAATGGTACGGAATGATCATTGGAGTGATGTGAATTACGAACTTGAGCTGACTTTGAGCTACAAAAAAGGTCAATAATACTGACATGAACTAAAATTGAAGCTCGAACACTAGCTCAATTGGCTGAACTCTGCTCAATTTCAGCTGAAAGAGCTGAAATGGACTAAAATGGGCTCCTAGACACTTGGAAAGGCTTTTGAACTGAAATTGGAGCGCTTGAACTTTTGGTGAGCTCAAGTTAGACTCTGGGGAGTATGACTGACTATGAATGACTGACTCAGAGGCAATTGGCTTGGATTTGAGTGAGAAGTAAGCTCATTTCTGAAGAAATGATCCCATTTTGGCAGGAATGGTCATAAATGGAAATGGTTTATTCATTATGAGATCAGATGAGCTTGAGATGACTGATATTCTAACTGTCTTGAACTGACCAATGAGCTTGGTTGACTCTGACTGACTGGGGTCCGGGATGACCTAGGGGTAAAATGGTAATTTTCCTAATGAAAATGGGTAAAATGGTGATTTTTTGAAACTGACTCGGGGTTTGACTCCTACATTAACCTAACAAGGTTGGCACTGCACAAGGGGGGTTGTTTGAGAATGGATGTGGAAAATTTGGGGTGTTTACAGATGCCCCTCTTTGCTACTAAGCCGGCTTGAAGACGAGCTTAGTGGCAAAGAAAAACACACCAAATTTGGGCTATAAAAATGCCACAGTTAGAGGGATCTGACTGGATATGAAAATATTAGCCCTGATTAAAATGGTAGATATGAAATGAAGAATGAAGAATAAAATTTTACTTCAAAAGAAGTGAGATTTAGGTTTTGCCCTTAACCTGGATGGGATGGGAAATACCTCGTGTAGAAACGAAGCTCAGGTTTGACCCTTAACCTGACCGGGGAATGAAATACCTCATCAGAATGAGGCTCAGGTTTGTACCCTTAACCTGACAGGGAAATGAAATACCTCATCAGAATGAGGCTCAGGTTTGTACCCTTAACCTGACCGGGAAATGAAATACCTCATTAAAATGAGGCTCAGGTTTGTACCCTTATCCTGATTGGGAGGAAAATGAAATACCTCATCAAAGGAGGCTCAGGTTTGTACCCTTATCCTGATTGGGTAGAAAATGAAATACCTCATCAAAGGAGGCTCAGGTTTGTACCCTTATCCTGATTGGGTAGAAAATGAATGGAATCCTCGAAGGAAGAAACCATGATGGAACCTTCGGATTTCCGCACAATGAATCCGATAGGGGTTTTGCAAAAGGATGAAATTGGGGTCCCTAAAGCTTGAAAAGGGGTTTGATTTTGGGTGCCTCATTACTGAGACTAAATAACTTTTGAAATTGGTGACCTTTTGCGAGAAAATGATTGGTGGCTTAACCTCAAGCCGAAATTGGACTGTCTATGGTGGGACAGTGGGGACACAGGGAAGTGTGCGAATCTGAGAGCCCATGCGCTCAGATTATACCAACAGAAGGGAAGGAATCTTGAAAACTCCCATTATCAAGTCCTTAAAAGGGATAACAACTTATGTCAGGATGCGCTAAAGATGAACCTCAAGCTCTCGCTTCACGCCAGGATAGCTAGAAAATATTATCAAAATGTTGAAAATTATTGTTGATTCTAAATAATTGAAAGTGATGCACATTGCTTTGAAAATATTCCCTCTTTTCTACCTGAAGTATTATCTCTGATTGGGCTTAACTTCGTAAAATCAAGATTCGAATTCAAATTGCTTGCAATTGGCTTTCTTTTAAGGAAGCTATCAATTTCCCTGATATGAGCAGAAAAGAGAGTATTCTTGATATTGTGAAAGCAATTTGTGAAAGAATATTGATAATAGAATTTCACAAAGTTTAAAGAGGATTCTTTGGCAGATTTGGCAGTCTGATATCCTAGAATTCTTTCTCATGACGATCTTTCTGCCTACTATTTTTTTTTTTTGGCAGAATTAGAGCTCTCTTGGGTTTTTGGAGATTACCTCATCCTTCATTTTGGAGATGTCTTGACTTTTCTCTCTCTCTCTTTTTTTTTTTTAGAAGGGTACGTCACAAACTCCTTCATCTCAGAGATGCTTCGATCCTTCTTTTCTCTCAGAGATTATATTGACGGTTATTGGCTCTTTGGTTGGAAATCTGTTGATGATAGCAGAAATTAAATATCTTTTAGGGTTTGTCGGGAGGCCCATCGCAATCGCCTTCATCTTGACGGTGCTCTGAACTTTCCCTGGAAGGATCCGTCACAAACTCCGTCATCTTGGAGATGATTTGAATCTTCTTTGGCCCCGGGGGTCTACTCGCCTAATTCGCCTTCATCTTGACGACAGTTGAGAGATCCCTTTTGCAGATATTTAATTGCAGCTTTAGGTGATTGAGGAGATATAAGGATTGAATGGATTTTTCTGTATCACCCAGGATATTTCGACTGCTTTATTTTCCAAGAATGATCTTTAAAAATGTGCCATTGACTGCGATCAATACCGATCACTTATAGCTTTGCAACAATATTGAATTTCCTTTGCTGGCCATATCGGGGATTTATTCTTCATCCTTTTGGTTGGCCAATAGAAAGAATTTGAATTTTGAATCCTTCTTCGCGAAAGCTTTGTCCTTTCGAAAGTAATACTGAAGGTATTCTGAAGTAATGTTTTTGTACAGTAAAAATTTTGAAATCAACAAATATTTAATGACAAATTGGCAAAATGTTCTTGAAATCCTTGGTGAGAGCAAGCATCTGAAGCACAACGCAACGCACCCATGACAAAAAAAATTCTTCTCCTTTCCCCAAAGGAGAAGATTCATAAATTGGAAATAGGAATTACTCCTCTCTTCCCTGAAGAGGAGGTGTTTGCAAAACGAACTTTCAAAGAGAAATTAAGCTTTCGTCAAAACTTCCTAACATTAGGCTTCTCTTATGGAAAGGGGGCCGGTAATGATGAGGTCGGTGAATTGGTCATGAAGGAACGAGTCCATCACACTCTCCCTGAAAAGAGGGTCCTTCATGATGAAAAGGCCTAGTTTGAAATTGCGGTCACAAGGAAAGTGAGCTTCCGTCGAAGCTCTCCCTGAATTAAGGGTTCCTTGTATGAAATTGGAAATTTGTTTTGCAAAACGGTTCACATAGACACGAGTCCCTTCAAACTCTCCCTGAAAAGGGGCTAGGTGAACAAAGGATAGCATGCGAAAAGAACGAGCTCCCTTGAACTCTCCCTGTACAAAGGGTCTCTCGCAACAGGAAATGATTGGAATTGGTATGAAATTGGAATTTGGAAAATTTAAAATTTTGAAATTTGGAATTTGAAATTGGAAATTTGGAAATTTGGAAATTGATATTTGGAAACTGGAAATTGATTGACTCGAAGGTCAAAATTGGTTGACCCAAAAGTCGAAATTGGAAATTTGGAATTTAAAAATTGGAAATTGGAAATTGGAAATTGGGAAATTGATTGACCCGAAGGTCGAAATTGGAAATTTGGAAATTGAGTGGCTCGAGGGCCGAATTGGTAATTGAAATTTGAACTTTGATGAATGATCAGCACTAAGACTGAACCCGAGAGGTTGACTGATACGACCCACCAGTGGGACACTAACACAAGTGCTCAATCTTGAAAGAACACCAGCATGAATACCAGGTTTTGAAAATATGTCAACATAGACATTGGATTTTAAAAATATATCAGTTCGAGCACTGGATTTTGGAAGTGTACCAGTTTGAGCATTGGCTTTCAAAATTGTACCAGTTCAAGCACTGAGTTTTGAAAATATACCTTGTTTTTAATTTGAAATTTGAATTTTTAAAAGAGACTTATGCTCTTAAAGTATTTGGGAATTGTAACGAGAATGATTGTCGGGGTCTCAGGATTATCCCTTATCCTGAATGGGTAGCGAACTTGATGCAAATGCATGCCAATGAATGCAGATGTATGCAAATATGAAAATGATATAAATGAATGCACATGCGTGCAAAATGAGAGATTTGTTTATCCTGCCTGCATACAGGATATTTGTAGATAAAAACAAAATTTTTTTAAAAAAATGCCCCAGTATAACTAGGAAAGGAGATTTTAACCATTATTGAACAAAATTTGGAGGAATTACAAAGAATAAGACATGGTTTAAGTATAGAATTTTTTCAAATGCCGAGCATTGATGGGATCTGGTAATTCCACTCCGTCAGCATTTATGAGCCGATATGAATTACGAGGTAATGCCTCTTTGACAACATAGGGACCTTCCCAATTTGGTGACCACTTGCCACCTGGGCGGTGCTTGAGATAAGCTGTTGACCTGAGCACTAGATCATTGACTCGAAATTTTCTTTCAATGACTGATTTTGCATATTGTCTGGCTATCTTCTGACGATACGATTGAGCGTGCTCTGCTGCTCTAAGTCTTCTTTCGTCTAGCAAATCAAGTTGTACTAACCGCTGTTGTTGATACTGATCAAGAGGTAATTCGAGAAGTGATGCAAATTTCAGAGCAGGTTTCTGAACATGTAGAGGCAATACTACTTCGGTTCCGTAGACAAGTTCTGACGGAGTAGCATTAGTTGGAGTTCGAATGGTGGTTCGATATGCCCACAATGCATCATGAATCTTCTCATGCCAGTCACGACCTGTTTCCAAAGTTCGCTCCAGGATTCGAATCAAAATCTTATTGGTGGCCTCTGCTTGGCCATTTCCTTGAGGATAATAAGGAGCGGAGAAATGATGATGAATTTTGAACTTCAAACAAAAAATCCTCATTCTCTCATTCTTGAAATGACTGCCATTATCTGACACAATATCATGTGGTATGCCGAAACGACATAGGATATTCCTATGGATGAATGAGACCACATGTCGACCTTCTACTGTGCGTAGAGTGACTGCTTCTACCCATTTAGTAAAATATTCTGTTGCAGCAAGAAAATATTTATGGCCATTTGAAGCAGAAGGAGTAATGGGACCAACAACATCAAAAGCCCACATAGAAAATGGCCATGGCGAGACGACAGATTGCAAATATGTCGCTGGCGCATGAATGGAAGGTGCATGCATCTGGCATTGAACGCACTTCTTCACAAAATGATAACAATCTTGTTGCATAGTTCTCCAGTAATAGCCTGCTCGGATGATTTGTTTGACAAGAGTTTGGTAGCCAACATGACCACCGTAGATACCTTCATGTGCTTCTTCCACAACTTCTTTGGCTTCTTCTTCGTCCAAACATCTGGAATATTCAGAGCTGAATCCACGATGATAAAGGACGTCGGCAAGAATAAAATATCGCGCAGACATGCGCTGAATTGCTCGCCGCTCTTTCTTTGAGAGTTCTGGAGGAAATTCGCCAGTTTCAATGAAATTCTTGATGTCATGATACCAGGGCTTCTTCTTTTGCTCCGCCTGGTTTACCTGCTCTACTGGGACGAAAGCAGGTTGATCAAGTCTGCCAATTTCAAAGGAGCGACAAGATTCTTCGTTCCTGAAAGACATGATGGATCCCAGATTGGCTAAACTGTCTGCAATTTGATTGAAATCTCTCTTGACATGGAAAAGTTGGAATTCTTCGAAATTGCTAACAAGAGCTGAGACGATCTTCTGATAAGGAAGTAACTTCTGATCCTTCACTTGCCATTCAGCTAAGACTTGATTGACGACGAGCAAAGAGTCGCCATAAGCATGCACTCTTTTGACATTGAAGTCTCGTAGAATTTTCAGACCTTGTATCAAAGCTTCATACTCGGCCATATTATGAGTGCACTGAAAATCTAATTTGAGAGAAAAGGGGATCATCTCCTTCTCAGGTGTGATCAACAGAATCTCGATTCCTATGCCTGCCATATTCTTGGAACTGTCAAAGAATAAATTCCAAATTGGGGATTGTTGAATATTGCAGATCTGCTCATCGGGGAAATCATCCTCGACTTCAACATCTTCTGCTAGAGGAAAATCTGCTAATTGATCTGCAATTGCTTGGCCCTTGATAGATTGCTGAGAGACATATTCCAAATCGTATTGCATCAATAAAACCTGCCATTTGGCAATCCGTCCACTGAGGAAGGGTTGCTCTAGAATGTACTTGAGAGGATTTAATTTGGATAGGATCTTGACTTCAGATGCCAACAGATAGTGTCTCAATTTCTGACACATCCAAACCAGAGCTAGACATGTCTTCTCTATCTGAGAGTATTTCTTTTCATAATCAATGAAGGTTTTGCTCACATAGTAAATGACATGCTCTATCAGATTGCCTTCTTCGTATTGTGCCACGAATCCACCACAAGCCACTTGATTAACTGAAATGTATAGCAGTAGGGGTTTCCCTAATTCTGGCGGCTTTAACACAGGAGGATTGAGCAAATATTTCTTGATGTGTTCGAACGATTGCTGACACTCTGGTCCCCATTCGAATTTCACTCCTTTTCTGAGCAAATGATTGAAAGGCTCACATCTCATGGCCAAATTGGATATGAATCGCCGAATTGATTGCATGCGTCCCTGAAGGCTACGCAATTCTTTCAGATTAGTCGGGGGAGACATGTCAATGATAGCTTTGGCCTTAGCGGGATCAACTTCTATCCCCTTTTTGCTGACTAGAAAGCCTAACAATTTGCCAGATTCGACTCCAAAAACACATTTTTGTGGATTGAGTCTTAGCTTGTAAAGAATGAGCCGCTTGAAAACTTGATTGAGAGTTTCGATGTGATCTTCTTCTTCTTTGGATTTTACCAGAATATCATCGACATAGGCATCCATGATTTTGTGCATCTGATCATGGAAAATGACGGCCATAGCACGCTGATAAGTGGCTCCAGCATTCTTAAGCCCAAATGGCATGACTGTATAACAAAAAGTGCCCCAAGGAGTAGTGAAAGATGTCTTGGACTGATCACGAGCGGCCAACTTGATCTGATTATATCCGGAATATCCATCCATAAAAGAGAACATAGCGTGACCTGCTGTGCTATCAATCAAAAGATCAATATTAGGAAGTGGATAATCATCCTTAGGAGTCGCTTTATTGAGATCTCTGAAGTCGATGCAAATTCGAACTTTACCATTTTTTTTGGGAACAACAACAATATTTGCTAGCCAATCTGGATAGTCAATGGTTCGAATGAACCCTGCTTTGAGTAGGTCTTCTAGACCTTCCTTAACTTGTTGTTCCACTCGAGGATCCATCTTTCTCAGTTTCTGCTTAACCGGCTTGACATTTGGTTTTAGGATGAGACGATGCTCAACCAATTTGGTATCTAGACCTGGCATGTCCTCATACGTCCACGCGAACACTTCTTCATGTTGCTTGAGAAAACGGGTGAGCCTTTCTTTCTCTTCCGGGCTCAAACTGCTGCCAATCTTGAGAATTTTAGGATCGTCTTCTGATCCAATATTGATATCCTCAGTCGGATCCTGAACTAAGGATGATGGTTCATCTTGTTTCTGAATTGCTGCAAATTCTGGTAATTCTTGAAGAGCTGAATCAAATTCTGCAGGTTCTTCTGACTGCTTTGTAATCTGACTGCATTCTGCTCTTATTTTAACCTGATGAATCACTGTTGGCTTTGAAAAGGCCTCTGGATTAAGAACGAGCTTCTTGATAGATCGGGAAGACATTCTGAAAATTGGAGAATAAATCGATTCAGGAAAATCTCCTATCATAAAACAAATTACTTTTGTTAAGAAAATAATTTGAAAGATAAAAGAGAAGAATAATGGCAAATTTTCAAAGATTTGATAACGAGAAGTAAAGAGACAAATGGCATCCAGATAGACAAAGGAAATTTGCAACTTTATTGAAAGATTGAATTGAGGACAATGATTGAAATGAAACGGGATATCATCCTAAATGTGAAAACAAAAGAATAGAAATGAAAGACAAGCAGATGCCCTTAGTGCGTCCCTTTGATAAAGATAGTGCCCTTCTGAGATCTTCTGCCACTAAAGCCCAATCCGGCCCTCTGAGGATAGTGCTGAGGAATTACTGGCTCGAGACGACCATTCCCATTTTTTCCCAGGCCTTGAAAAGGCTGATAACCATGCTTTACTAACAGATCAAATCCCTTTTTGGCCTTCATAAATTGGGAGAATAGTGGATGATCTTTGAATCTACTATAGTCAATTCATCCTCCAATCTTGAAAAACTGTGGGCCTCTCCATCGAGTCATGGCCACTGTATGTGCTGGCTGTTCAGCCGTCTGCAGTATTCCCGAATTTTCTTCAAAGCTGACCTCATCAATGCCCCTAATGCTAGGGATATCAGTAGTGAAAGTGGGCCTAGGAACCATGGGTTGTGCAAGCCTCTTCTCCGGATCCTCGCCCAAGACTGTTGTGATCATTCCACCTTTTGACCACTTGACACACTGATGCAAAGTAGACGGCACCGCATTCGTGTTGTGAATCCACGGTCGTCCCAACAACAGATTATATGTTGGGGGTACGTTGACCACATGAAAAAGGACAGAGTGGACCGAGTAGTCAATGAAAATTTCCAAGAAAATTTTCCCTTTAGCTGTCTGGCCATGATTATCAAACCCGTAGATAGTGATCGGGTCTGGGATATATTCCTCTTCTCTAATGCCCAAAGCTTTGGCTGTCATTTCTGGGCATATATTGAGGCTGCTGCCTCCATCTATCAGCACATGAGGAACAGTCATTCCTCTGGCTCGAATCACAACATACAAAGCGTTGTTGTGAAACACATGCGGCTTAGAAAGATCTTCATCTGAGAAAGTGATTGGAGCATTTGTCATGGCCTGATTGACTATCTGGGCCATGTCTTCAGGAGTTATGCTCGGTTTCACTTTGATTTTCCGCAACAGATCATTCAACACTTGTTGGTGCTTGGCGGAAGCTTGGGCTAAATCCAAGATTGAGACATGGGATAATGCAGTAATCAGCTTTGGTGTCGATGTCTCACCTTTCTCCGGAGCGGGCTTAATAAAGTGCTTGGGGAGCCATGGCATTCTTTTAGCCACCTCAGGAGATACCCCAGCGGGTTTATCAGATACTTTCATTTTACCAAAAGCTGCAATGAGATCCATTTTCTGAGCTTTGGACTGAGCCTGCTGCAGCACAAGGACCTGATGTTGGACTTGCATATCCCTTTTAAAGCATGGCCTAATATGCTCCTTTGGCTGAAAAGGCTGTTCAGAGACGACCGCCGTAGAATGATGGGGAAAGGATTTCTTTAGAATATCCATATTTTCATCTTCGGCACCCTCTACCAGAAGATTCTTGTCGATGAGATCCTGAACAATATTTTTGAGAACGAAGCAGTTCTCAGTATTGTGCCCCACTGTTCTGTGAAATTTACAAAAGTGATCTTTGAATTTCCCCATGGGAATAGGGGGATCAACCAACCTAGGCAGTTTGACCATCTCCTTGGTCAACATATACTCGAGCACAGTCTCGAGGGATTGGTCTAGTGGAGTGAATTTCCTGTCATAACTCCACCCTTCATGCTTTACTTTTTCTCGGGGCTTCGGTCCCTGTTCTAATTGAAGTGGCTTATTGAATTGAGGGACTGACTTGCCTTTCTGATCGTTCTTGTTGGAACTTCCTGCCCCATAACAGAAATCTTTGTTCTGCCCCTTACAGTGGTTCCAATTATTATTTCTGACAGAATGAGTGAAGTGAGTTTTCTTCTTCTGCTCATTCTGGCCGTTGTTCTTGGTGAAAGTGAAGCCTTCGTAGAAACCATTTTCCATGCTCAACTCGAGCCATTCAGCTCGCTCTGTCAGTTCAATGAATGTCCTTGATGGTGCAGTAGAGATGAGACCTCTTAGAGGCTGTGAGAAGTTACTCAGAATTAGGGACAAAGCATGTCCCTCTGATATGGGGTCCCTCATCTTGTTGCAAGCTGACCTCCATCGGTGGATAAAATCTCTGGCCTTCTCATTTTCTCTCTGTTTAAGGCCGCAAAGATGGCTGAGGGTGGGAAGTGCCTCAGCATTGAAGAGAAATCGCTCAATGAACATGTTTACCACTTTGTCAAATTCCTTCAACTCAATTGGATTCACATGCTCCGAGTACCATTTAGCTGCGGTTCCCTCCAGACTGCGAGGGAAACATAGGAAAAGTGCACGATTGTCTCGTTTGAATCTGGAGCATTCAGCGAAGAACATGGCGAGATGAGCTTTAGGATCGCCAGAACCATCGAATTTGATAAACTTTCTGGGGAGATTCTCGAGATTGTCGTCCCCATCCAAACCATCATAGAAGTCTTCGCTGGTGAAGACTTTCTTGCCCTTGTCGCGGGCCTGCAAGTCTCGAAGCATTTTGACCACATCTTTGAACTGCGGCTGGTCAGAGTCATTGAGAGATTGCTCTTTGAATTTGTGGGCTGACCCCTGCCCCTGGGTAGACTTGCGGAATGCCTGATGGGTCTCAAACTCTTCATCTGAATCTTCCACTGATTCCTCTTCATCAGTTGCATCAACATGCTGAGCAGGCTTCTTGGATATCTTCAAGGCTTTCTTGACTGCCCGGCCTTTTGTCTTTTGCTTCACCTGTGCTTTCTCTGTACTGGCTTCAGCTTGTTCTGCCAGCATCTTAGTCATCATCTTCTTAAACATGGCATACATTTGAGGATCAATGTCATCCTCAACCTGTTGCCCCTGATTTTTGCCTGAGCGCGGGGAATCCATTTCTTCGTCTGAAGCTGTCGAATATGCAATTCCCTCGACTGGTGCAGTCTTCTTCCCTGACCTTGTTTGAACCATTGACTGTCACGAAGGCTCTCTGTAGAGCAAAATCGATGGTTAGGCTTTTGAGAGAGATTTTGATTGGAAGAAAATATTCGCTGAGAATTTTGGTAGACAATTTGAAAGAATATCCCATTACTAGGGATTGAGTCGTCGCTGGGATTACGACAATTGCGTTGTCATTTCTTTGCAAAGAAAATAAACAACTGAAAATTAAGCCTTGTTACCTAGGCGAGGTCGTCAAACCAAAAATTGAAGAATTTGCAAGATTTTTATTTATTGAAAGAAAACATGATTGCATCAATAATAAACTTGAGAAAGAGGGGGCGGACAGACAATTTGCCACCACTCTTTATAACTAGCAGAGACACGAGGACCGGGAAAAAGCGAAAGAGTAACAAAAGAGTCCCAACCATATCTGGCAGAATGGTATGCTCCGGACCACTGTGCTGATGTAAGGTCGAACTCTGGCATGACTCCAGATAGCAGCCGCATCTCTATGTGCTTCTGTCTCTGAGAAAACTGTCGAACACACCGCTCCGGATGATAGTAAGCACAGAAGAATGGACCAAGCAACTTGAATCTCTTGCCATATGCATAGGTGTATCTGGGAGGCGATAATTCTCGATCAAAATAGTCCCACATCACTTCTTCTTCCTGCAGATAGTCGATCAGGAATCGGTACCGCGCAACTGGAAGGAGCTCCTTACCGTTGTATCTGAATGAACTAGCTCTGGTTGGTACATGCTGAAGGAACCAAGATTGAAGAGCATAAGTACATCCCTCGACTAAGATGGACTCTCCAAGTGTGAAGCGGGTCAGTCCTCTGTATAGAAAAGCAAGCGCGGCCATGGCTATCGAGAGACGGCTGGTCTGTTGACTTCCCCATCTTCTCAAAAGTTGAACTATTCTGACATCTACATAATTTTGTCCATCTGGAAAGAAAGCAAGTCCCACAGTACACAAAACCATCGCATGCTGAATTCTCTCTCGAGCTGTCCTGGACAACAAGCTGACTTCTGCGAATTCTCCATACTGTCGGTAGATCTCGATCAGACTCACGTATTCATTCCCATTTTCTTCAATCAGTGGCCAAGACTTGCGCCCTGTCATGCAAGCTACGACATCTTTGGGGTCCAGACCCTTGACATTGATCAGAAACTGCTGCTCTAACGGATCTCCAGGCTGACCGGCTGGCTCAGGCAGTCCCATAATCTCTGAGAATTCATCCATCAGTATTGTCATCTCGCCCCACGGGAACCAGAACGTGCAAGTGCGCGGATTCCACCGCTTCGCCAGTGCATGAATCAGATTGCCGTTGACTGTCAACTTTCCCACTGCAGATGCCAATTCCAACCCACAATCTCTCAAGTGGTCCGGAAACATACGAGAGAAATTTTTGAACCAGACATAATACCACCGGGGGAAGAAGGGTCCGGTGCTAAGAGATCGATGCTCAGGAAGACTTTGTCGCACCTCATAGGAGATGTGACCCTCAGGAAAAACAGAATCGAGCTGACTGGATGCCATTGGACTGAAAGACAAGAAGACTGGAATTAGACTTTGGAAAAATATAAGAAATTTGAAAATTGCAGGCAGGATAAAATGAAGGCTGGAAATTCGAAGTCCAGAGGAACGAAAGAATGGAAAATTTCCTGGAGTTTTGAAGGAAAAGGTGGATAATTTAGAAAAATCGTCCAGGGTTTTTGAGAAAAAGGAGATATTTCATAAAAGATGAAAAATGAGGTATTTTGGAAAATTGTTTGGTATTTTGGAAAACTTGGGAAAAATATGAGAAAATAAGGTGAAAATGAATATCATATATTCAATTACAAACAATTATGCACATACAGCAATCCCTAGGAAGCCAACTCTAAATGCATTGATTTTGAAAGAGCTTTAGGACCCTAATCCTGACTCTAGGCTTAGATCAACTGTGTCCAATCATGCTATGCCGATATACTCGAGCCGAGGCTCGATGTACGTGGCATAAAACTCATCTCCGGGTCTAGGCTTGTGTTTTCTCAACATCCTTGAGCGCCTGCCGATATACGTTGGACTATGGCCCTTGGTACGTGGCAGGGGGGCGTTAGCCCAAATAAGTGGCCCAGTTGTGAGGCTCTGTCCCGAACTATGGTTCTGTAAGAGAGCCCAGCAACGTGAAGACCGGGTAGACATAGGTGGGGTGGTTTTTGAAATATGATCACATGCAGGCAAACAGAGGGCTCTAAGTCCTAAAGAGATAGAATTTTGAAAACTTTTGAAGAAGCAAACATTGTTTTCATACAAGTCCTAGATTGAGGAGTGTTGTATTTCAGACCTAAGTCTATGTGAGCATGCATAATTCTCCTCAATATGGTCCTACCAAACCATGCCTAGTCTATATGCAATCCATGTCAGCTGGGTTCAAGTCTAGGCTCCTAGGTTCACATGATATCAGAAATTAAAGCTCACATTTCATAGAACATAATTTTGACAATTGGGCTAAGTTAAAGCACATAATTGATCAGGCGAGGACAGGTCCCATCACGGTCGCCAAACCTGTTATCATCGCAAAATTTTTTCCCCTCCCTTGCGAGAGAGAAACGAATTTGCGAGTCAAACTCGACCAAAGTTTTGAAATTGTTTTGAAAATTTACTCGCCTCCGTTTTGAAAATTTGCGGGAAAATTCCATGGAATGGGATCCGCCTGTCGGTACGAGGTTCAATCGTTCCTGGCACCTTTACCAGGGGTAATTGAACCAAGGACCAATTATGTGCTCTAACTTGATTCAAGTATCTAAATTATGCTCTATTTTTCCTAGAATGCACAAAGAATCAGGCTTGTGCTATGAAATTTTTAAAAATGCAAGTTTGAGAAAATATGATGTTTGCTTTGGAAAATTGAAATGCATTTAGAAAAGGACTGGAAAATGCTTGAAAATGGAATTCCTGGGAAAATCATTGAATTTTATTGGAAATCAGAATTTTGCATTGGAAAGTGATTTCTCAGGAAAACTTGAACTTTGAAAAATCGATTTTTTGAGATTTGGAATTTGCTTTCTCTAAGAAAAATGGATTTGAGAATTCTGAGAAAATCAAGAAATTCATTGGAAAATGACTTGTGAAATGGAAAATGGATTCTCAAGAACATGAGAACTCTGAGAAAATCGATTTCTGGAAACTTGGGATTTTTTTTTTTTGAAATTTGAGAATGTTAACATTGGAGAATCTTGATTTGAACTTGGAAAATGCCTTGAAATCTCATTTGAAAGTTTGGAATTCCGAGAAAATCCAATCCTGAGAAACTTGGAAATTTTTGGGAAAACTGATTTATCTAAAATTGAAATTAGAAAAATGAATTTGAAAATAATGCAATTTGAATGATATGAATGAATGAATATGAATTTGAAAAGGGAATTTCAATTGAGAAATTGGGAAATCCTTTTAAGACTTTGAAAAATGCAGTGCATTTTGAAGTTAGCCTAAGTGTGTAGGCTGAATGTGGCTAATATGAAGATCATAAATCTTGGTTTTCTTCGTATTCTGACTATGGCCATAAAGACAAATCCCACCGAGTTTATAAACTCCATAAGAGCTTGTGCACGTGCCATTCGTGTAAACCATAGTGAATTTGAAATAATGTGCATGAATCATACATCACATATTAAAATTTTGCAGAAATTTAACTATATGCAATGCAACCCTATTCTAATCTGAAATGTAACTCTTATTCCAAATTATTACATTTGATGTTACATTGAATTGAAATAAAAAGAAAAATAAAATCTAAGTCTTCTTCTTGAATGTTCCTGCAAAACTAGAAAACAAGGTTAGCACAAAAATGTAGGTTTTTCTGAATTTATCCGAAAATATGGGAAATTATCGGATATTATTCAGATATAAACCCCAAATCATACCCCATTTGATATAAATATGATAAATAATGAATACATTTTGAAAATAAACTTGAAAATTCGAAATTGGGGTCAAAATGACCAAAATACCCCTGATGACCTTGAAATCAGGGTTTTCTGAAAGAATTTTTATAAATTTTGGAATTTTGAAAATCAAATGAAATAAATCAAACATAATATGATAAAACATGATGATATGCATGAAAATTTATGAAATTAGAAATTGAAATTTCGAAATTATGGTCAAAATGACCAAAATACCCCCGATAACAAGACTATGGCCTTGAAACCAGGGTTTTCTGAAATAAATTTTGCAAAATGGAAAAATATGAAATGCAAATGAGATTAAAATTAACCCTAATATGATTCTACATGCTTATGTACATGGTAAAAACCTTAAAATGACGAAAATATCCCAAAATATCAAATTTAGCCTGATTTTCGCTTCTGAATTTAAAGATAAACTAACACATAGAGCAAATAAACTTGGAATTAAACTAAATTTGGCATGGACACCTAAAATAACCCTAAAAACAGAATGAAGCTCGAAAATCTAATTTTTTTTGTATTTTTAAATATGGAAATTCAAATAAAAACCCTAAATTTCATGATTTTTGCTTAAAATATTGATTCTAAAGGGGATTTAGGATATCAAACTTCCATAAAAATTTCCCAAATTTTATGGGATGACAGATGACAGTAAGGTAAAGATTTTTTCTTTTTACACTTTCTGGTTTTGACCTATGGTCGGAGCTGTACCACTCCGGCAAGTCGGATCGGAATCCGGCGACTCTAGTAAATGAAGGAAACAGACAGGTTTCGGTAGAAAATGTGGGAAAAATGAAATACGGATGGGAAAATGGCTGAAAGTGTGGGAAAATGTCCTTGATAAATAGAGGAATATTTGATCTTTTTACAGAATTGGGATTCGGGTTACGGTTTGGAAAAGGGCATGCTGTTATCAGAGACCTAAATCTCTGGAATTTCTGGACATTGGAATCTGTTAGACAGAAAGATAAAGTCCGGGAAAAATAATGAAACAGATCCAAAAATTCCCAAATTTTGGGAAATTGCAGAACATTATGTTAAGAAAAACTTTCATGTTGAAAGTTTTTGCAGACAGGCTATAGATTGAACAGACTCGATGTATTAGGGTATGTCTATACCCTGACGAAGGAAAATCGAGATTTTCCCAGAGAGCTGGGAAATCCGATTTTTGACAGAGGTCAAAATTACTTGGAAAAACTTCAAAATTTCCAGATCATTAGTAGATTCAATTATGAATCCGCTATAATTTTTTGAGGTCGATTTGGATTTCCCATGAGGGTGGTGTCGGAGGTTCTTTTCTGCTAAAGCGAAAATTGGAAATTCAAAAAGGCAGAAAACCCGATGTAGGGTTTGATCAGTTTAGGTGGGTTCCAAAACCAGAATGAAACTGGGTTTTTGACATAATATCACTGACACATAACCTCAACTGACATAAATTTTTTTGGGATTTAACAATGAACAAATAAACATAAAAAAAACAGTTGGACTTTGTCTAAAACTAAGATTCTGTAGATTTTAAACTATGTAACAATGAATCCTATATAAGATGAATGAAAATAAAAGAAAATGAATTAATCTACATGTATTTTTAAAATAAAATATCACGAAATATAAAATTAATATGCACATCAATGGGGATACAATATATTCTTTGTTGTTGGCTTGCGAAATGGAAGATCAAATCCATTGAACGGATGGATCTTACCGTTTAGTTAGCCCACACATGTAGTATGTATACTTTTTCTTTTTTTTCATCTTTTTGGAATAAAGAACACACAAAACAAAAGTAAATATTAACCTACTAAACTGAAAACATTCGAATTTTTAAACTCTTCATCTCATAGCATTGAATTCACATATGGTGGTTCATTCACAAAAAGAAAAAAAAAAGGAAAAAAAAAAGGCCCTACCTTGGATCGTTTGGGAAGAGGCGGGGAAGATGGCTTGGGTGTTGTTGGAGGCTGCAGGTGACTGTACTGGTGGAAGGGGATGGCTGGGGATTAGTCAGCCACTTGGAAGAAGTTGGTTATGGCTGCAACCAAAGAGAGGGAAACTGGATGGGCTGGAGCAAAGGGTGGCCTTTGCTGTGATTGTTGGAGCTGTGTGAGGAAGAAGCAGCTGCCCCTTTGATGCGTTGAAGATGAAGCAAGGTGGGCTGTGGTGCAGCTGCTGGCTGAAGGTGCTGGTTGTTGTGGTGGAGCTTGCTGAAGCTTGAAGCTGGAGAAGGCTGCTGGTACTCCCCTTGTGGTGGCTGCAAGTTGGTGGGTGGCTGACGAAAAGCTACAGGTGGCTGGGCTCTTGCTGCCACCAAAGAAGGTTGTGATGAAGGAGAGAGGGTGTTGTTTCAATGGCTGGAAGCTACAGCCAAGAGGTGAGAAAGAGAGAGTTCAAGGGAGAGAGAGAGAGAGATAGGAAGAGGTGAGTGAAGAGGTCACCGTAGCCTCTTTTTTGTTTTCTTTTTTTTTTGGTTTTTTTAACTTAGGGAAGATCCTATCTTTCCCTAAGTTTTAGTTTTAATTAGGGAAGGAAAGGGAAAGGGACTCTACGTGAATGGCTGGGCAAGAGGGAAAAGAAGGGAGGAAGGAAGGAAGAAAGAAGGAAAGAAGAGGAAAAAAGAAAGGAAAGAAAGAAAAGGAGGGAAAAAGGAAAAGGGAAAGAAAAAAATGAAAAAAAATGGAAAGTGGGGCTGGAGATTTGGGTGACCACCTTGTGGGTCCCACCTTAGGAAGAATAAAATAATTAAAAAAAAGTAAAATAAATAAAATAAAACAAACCAAAAAAAATAAAGAAAAAGATAATTAATTTTTTTTTCTTATAAATTAAAACAAGAAAATGCACATGGATGGGCCATCTCAGAGCGGGTCCAAATTTTGATTTTGAAATTCATTTTGACGATTAGAGGGGTAAAATAGTCTTTTCAGAAAGTTTCCAGACGAAACGAGCTATTTTTGGCAGTTTTTTAAACGAGCTCGAATTTTGAAGTTCAATAGCTCATTGCGAAGCAAATCCAATGTAGAATTTAAAAATTTGATTTTGAAAGAAATCCAGATTGTTTTTCTCAAGAAAATATTTCCAAATTTAGAATCTTGGGGTGAAAATGCCAATTTTGGAAACCCGAGGTTTGAAATTGATTTCTGAAAACTTTTAAAAACTCAATCTGGATTGAATTTTATAAAACTAGAGTTCTGGACTTCAAAAATTAAATGAAATGTGATGAAATGTTATGAAATGCTGAGAAATGATATGAAATGCTATGCAAAATGGTAACCCTGAATAAAGAATTTTGGATGTGAGACCCTGATTGGCAGCTGTAGCAGTTTAAAAAGCATTAAAATTGATAAAATTTGCAAAATAGCTCAAGAAATGGTTTTCGGGACTCTACTGGGTCAGAGTGATACTGAAAATTGGGGTTCAAGCTGGATTGAACTGAGATGAGCTAGATTGAGCTGGGTTTTAGAGTTTCAGAACTCCAATGAGCTGACAATGATATTGACTCAACTGACCTTTCCGACTGAATTTTCAAGAAAAGTTGCCATTTTTAGAGAAATGGTACGGAATGATCATTGGAGTGATGTGAATTACGAACTTGAGCTGACTTTGAGCTACAAAAAAGGTCAATAATACTGACATGAACTAAAATTGAAGCTCGAACACTAGCTCAATTGGCTGAACTCTGCTCAATTTCAGCTGAAAGAGCTGAAATGGACTAAAATGAGCTCCTAGACACTTGGAAAGGCTTTTGAACTGAAATTGGAGCGCTTGAACTTTTGGTGAGCTCAAGTTAGACTCTGGGGAGTATGACTGACTATGAATGACTGACTCAGAGGCAATTGGCTTGGATTTGAGTGAGAAGTAAGCTCATTTCTGAAGAAATGATCCCATTTTGGCAGGAATGGTCATAAGTGGAAATGGTTTATTCATTATGAGATCAGATGAGCTTGAGATGACTGATATTCTAACTGTCTTGAACTGACCAATGAGCTTGGTTGACTCTGACTGACTGGGGTCCGGGATGACCTAGGGGTAAAATGGTAATTTTCCTAATGAAAATGGGTAAAATGGCGATTTTTTGAAACTGACTCGGGGTTTGACTCCTACATTAACCTAACAAGGTTGGCACTGCACAAGGGGGGTTGTTTGAGAATGGATGTGGAAAATTTGGGGTGTTTACACAAACCTGAGCCTCAATCAAAGAGGTATTTCATTTTTCGCCCGATCAGGATAAGGGTACAAACCTGAGCCTCAATCAAAGAGGTATTCCATTGTCCGCCCGATCAGGATAAGGGTATAAACCTGAGCCTCATCCAAAGAGGTATTTCATTTTCCGCCCGATCAGGATAAGGGTACAAACCTGAGCCTCAATCAAAGAGGTATTTCATTTTCTGCCCGATCAGGATAAGGGTACAAACCTGAGCCTCATTCAAAGAGGTATTTCATTTTCCGCCCGATCAGGATAAGGGTACAAACCTGAGCCTCATCCAAAGAGGTATTTCATTTTCCGCCCGATCAGGTTAAGGGTACAAACCTGAGTCTCATTTCGATGAGATATTCCATTCCCCAATCAGGTCAAGGGTCAAAACCTGAGCTTCGTTCCATGCGAGGTATTTCTGTCCCATCAGGTTAAGGGTCAAACCTGAGCTTCGTTCCATGCGAGGTATTTCTGTCCCATCCAGGTTAAGGGCATAAACCTGAACTTCACTCTCATAGAGTGAATCTTTTCTCTCCATTCTTCGCTTCATATCTACCATCCACCTCGGGCTAATTTCTTCACACCCAGTCAGATCCTTCTAACTGGGGCATTTTTTTCGTATAGCCCAAATTTGGTGTGTTTTCTTTGCCACTAAGCTCGACCATGAGCCGGCTTAGTAGTAAAGAGGGGCATCTGTAAACACCCCAAATTTTCACTCACCTCCAGCATTTCCACCAAACACCAACATCCAGCCTCTGAAATCGCTGGAGGGCAAAATGGTCATTTTCTGAGTCCGAACCTTGCAAAAGTCTAAATTTCATCTGAAACTCTCAAAATTTCTCTAATTTTAACTCAGATGTTCAAAAATTTATTCCTGACAGGAGACAGACAGCTCCAAGTCTTGATTCAAGATTGCATTTCATAAGACATGACATTGCATATCATTGCATGAGCATTTCAAATCACTGCACTGCAAAGCATGTCATTTCGAGGTCCAGAACTCTTGATTTTAAAATTTTCAATCCAGATTAGAATTTCAACTCTTCTCAAAATTGATTTCAAAACCCTGGGTCTTCAAAATTATCAATTCTTCCCATTTTACCCCCAGGACTCTGAATTTCAAAATATTTTCTCAGGAAAACGATCTGGATAGTTTTCAATATGGATTTCAGCCACTTCACCTCAGATTTTGCCCCTTTTTACAATTTCAAATATCCTCCTTTTACAAAATTGCCCTACAGGGGTCAACTCTTTCCAAAATTTTCTGTTTTACGAATTAGTCCAGATTTTATAAAAATTCCAAAAAGAGGTTTTGTTGTTTTATCCTTATTTCAATAAAGAAGCAATGTGGGACCCACACTGAGGTGGTGTCACACAAGCTTTCCTTTTGAAAAATTTGAATTTTGAAAAAACCCAAAAATATAGGAGCCTTGTCCCCTGGATTGGTGCCACTTGTTTTTTCTCTCTCCTCCCATTTCCATGCCAAGTGTCAGTGTGGGGCTACCTTAAGAAGCCGCCACATGTCATCCCATTTTATCTGCCATGTGTCACCCTATCCATCCAGCGCCATGTGTCATTCCATGACTACCAAGAGATGCCAAGTGTCATAGGTTGTCCTGTCTAGAAAAAGTGGAGTTTGTCTCCTCTGAGGTGGCGCCACTTGAAGTGTGTCTCCTGCAGGGGACACGTGTCAACCCCTCCTTCCTTCTAGAAAAGTAGCCTGACACATGTCTCTTCCTACTTTTCTCAGAAAAGTAGGAGACATGTGTCACTCCTAAATTCCTACAGAAAAGGTAGGCTTGTCTCCTCTGAGGTGGCGCCATCTGGAGTGTCTCCTGCAGAGGACACGTGGCAAGCTCCCATTTCCTCAGAAAAAGCAAATGCCATGTGTCGTTTTCTGCTTTCTTCAGAAAACTAGAATTTAAACATTCAAATCTCCTCATAGGTGGCGCAAATCCTGAACTTCTACCTTTTCCAGGTTGTCTGAGATGGCGCCACATGGCCTGGCCCACCTTCTCTTCCCTCTGCCACGTGTCATTCTCTGCTTCTTTCAGAAAAAGTGGAGGACACATGTCTTCTCCCTACTTCTTTCAGAAAAGTAGGAGACACATGTCACTCCTGGCCTTCTTCAGAAAAAGCAAACCATTCAAAATTCAAACAAGGCACTAGGTGGCGAAAATCCTGAGCTCTGATTTTTCCAGATGGACTGAGATGGCGCCACATGTCCTTTCCCTCCTTTTCCTCCCTCTTGCCACATGGCATTGTAGGAGCCACCCTGAGGTGGCGCCACATGTCCACCCTCCATTCCTCCAGGGCCAACCTCCATTTGAATTTCAAACTTCCCCTTGAGGTGGCGCCATTTGAGAAAGCCTCTCCAGACAGCTGACACTTGTCCGCCACATGTCCATATCTCCTTTCTCCAGAAAAGGTAGAATTCAAATTCCTCTGAGGTGGCGCCTTCTGAGCCCACTGCTCTGACCTTCTGACATGTGTCAAACACCTTTTGAGGTGGCACCATTCCAGGACTCCACTTGTCTCCATTTTTATTTTTTATTTTATTTTTAATAAAGGTAGCCCACCATGAGGTGGCGCCACCTGAGGACTCCCTACAAAAGGTGAGTTTGAATTTAAAATTCCAAGAGAGCACCTCCTGAGGTGGCGCCTTCTGGGAGTTCCCTGCAGAGAGAATCAAGCAAACTTTTGAAAAATTCCAAATTCCCCCTGCTGAGGTGTCTCACCCACAAAATTTCCATTTTTTATTTTTCTCAAAAAATCAAAATAGCCTTTTGAGGTGGCGCCACCTGAGGGCTCTCTGCAGAAGACAAATTCGAATTTCAAACCCCTCAGATGGCACCCCCTGAGATGGCGCCACATGGAGGGCTCAGATTGAGCCTGTTTGAATTTCAAAAATTTTTCAGAAAATTTATAAAAACAAGGGTTCACGCCCAGCCTGAAGAGATCATTTTTTTAGCTCTTGTGAACTTGGAAAATCCAACCTAGCCTTCCTAACATCTGATTTTGAACCTTGGAAATCGTGCCCCCTTTGGCTCATTGGAGAAGGTGGAGTAAAGCTCGTGCAGTGGCCAATCCGATTCCAACAGAGCTCGATTTTGGTGGACCATCCGAAGCTCGGAGCGAAGGACGAAGGAAGCTTGTGATAGCTGCCCCTTTCAAGAGCTCCTACACTGCGTAACGAAACAAGGTGCACTTCTTTTCCCCTTGATGTGATTCTATAATCCGAATCGGGAGTCGTTTGAAGAAAGAGCTCATCCGAGGGATGGATTGAGCTATTCTCATAAAACGACATATATAAAAATGTTTTGTTATGCTTCCTTGATGATTTTTAACATTCATATAGTTAGCTAGGTTTAATTTGCATTTTATTTCATTTATTTAGTACATTTCATGAATTAATTAGGATTAATTTAGCATTTATTTCAATTCTGCTTATTTTCAGTAGGTCTCTGTTTTTGTCAGTCAGTCCACACGTCATTTCATGCATTTGTTTTTTATTAAAAATCCCAAAAAAATCACGGCATGCGCCCTTAGGTGTCCCTAAAATTTTGCCAAAAATTCGGAGCCATTTGAATTTGTTTACTGTGGTAAACATTCAAAATGGCAAGTCGGGTTTTGTTATTCGGGATACGTTTTGAAAATCATGTGCCGACTTGTAAAATCGAGATATCCCTCATTGGAGATCCGATTTTCGATCAGAAAGATGTTCTGAACTCATGAGAATGTCTAGTTTTTAATATGATTTGTTTAGATTTTTCTAATTTTTTTTTATGTCTGACAAAAATCCGAGAGTTCGGGACACGTGTCAGAGCCTAATTTGGGCCTCTGAGATCTTGGATCAACTTAGGTCTATGGTTTCTCTTTGTGTGTTGCTTCAAATCCGAAACTGTAAAAAGTGAAAGTGGTGTCCGAGATGTACTCTGTTTGAATCTGAAAGCCTGTAAGTTTTAGAACAGTGTTGACCCCTGCTTCAAATTTTTTTTGTCAGACCTCTGTTTCTCTACATTTGTCTGTTCTGTTAGTTTAGGCAGAAATAGTTATATTTTTATCTGTGTTTATGTTGATCAAATGCTGAAGTCATAAACATGAAAGTTGTTCATGTAGGTATCTTTCATAACTCTGATTAATTTCATAAATTTCCATGGCCGTTTTATATTTCTTTAGCATTTTTCATCAGATTAGTGTGATTTTTACCTCTGTCAGAACTAAATCTATGTTATTGAACTCACCATGGCTCAAATCCCGAGGCTGTAAAAACCAAAAATGTTCCATTTCGGGTCTTTTAGCAGTCTGCAAAATATCAGAAGTTTTCATGGTGTAAATCTTGCATTATCATGTTAAGCATTGCATTTGGTTCGGATCCATAGGCAAAATCCACCATTTTTAGGATTTTCCTTAAATTTTAGCATTTAAATCATATGATTTCGTGATTTTTAGCATTCTAGGTTGTTTATCAGAGTGTTTAGATGCTTCATACCGAATTTGGTGCAATTTGGAATCCATTTGAGGTTCGGATCATCCATAATACCAAAACAGGGTCCCGCAGGACCCGGATCCAAACAAAAAACAAGCGAAAATCGTTATTTTGGATAAATTGCGAAATATCAAATTCTGATTTTACAGTCCTCATGTGTTTAGCAGCATGTCATCATGTCCCTTACTGCATCTCATCATCATTGGATTCAATTTGAATTTCGAAATCCCAATTTTACTAAGTTTTCCTTCAAAAAAACCCTGATTTTAAAGGTGTAACTTTAATTTTAGGGGTATTTTGGTCATTTTGACCCCAATTCCGAATTTCAAACTGTTTTCCACTGAATTCCCTGCATTTACATCATTTCAAATATCAAGAAAGCATGAGAATAGGGTTTATATCCAATTAAATCCAATAATTTCATAATATTATTGGAAAATCTTGGAAAAACCCACATATTTGAGCTAACTTTATTTCAAGCTTGGCAGGGATATTCCAAAGAAGGAGCTGAAGTCTGCAAATTTCTTTTATTTCCTTTATTTAGTGATGTAATAATGTAAATTTTGGAATAAGAGATTTAATTTCCTGCTTAGACTAGGATACATATCATATAGTTTGAATTTATGCAATATCCTGTTTCTATGATTCATGCATTTTTCAAAAGCACTATGGATGTTCACGAATGGCACGTGCACCAACTCTTAGGGAGTTGATGGACTCGGTGGGATCCATATTTACGGCCCTAGTCGGAATATGGACGAGACCCAGATCCATCATCTTTCTACTAGTCACATTGAGCCTACACTCTTAGGCTATCTTAAAATGCACATCATATTTCCAAAGTTTTCAAAATCATGTGCATCAAATCAACTAAGTTCTGAACATATTCATGGCCACAGTCAGAATATGTGAAGGATTTATTTGGACTTAATGCACATTTTCCAACCAATTCCTCAGAAAATCTTTTCAAAGGGCATTCATTCACTCATGTCATTTGCATCATGAAATCATTTTCTCAAGAAAATTTCATTCTCAAAAAAATCGATTTCTCAAGAAACTCTTAAGTTGATTTTCCCAAAGTCAAGTTTTCATAGTTTTCCCTGAAAATCGGTTTCTCAAGAAACTCTAAGGATTTCTTAAAATCGGTTTTCCAAAGACAAGTTTTCCACAGTTTTCCCTGGAAAATGATATTTTCTTAAGAGATTCAAAAGAGTTTTCCAATATTTCTCCAAGATCCAAAATCGATTTCCAAGTATTTCAAAAGGTAAAATTCCCAGGATTTCGATTCCCCAAGTTTTGAATTTTCTTCTCCAACGAGCTTTCCTATAAATTTTCCATCATTTTCCTAAGAAAACTCTCAAAGTCCAAGTTTTCCTAAGAAGTGTTTCCCTTTTCAAAAGGTTCATCTTTTCTCAAGAATCACTTCCATTTTCCCAAGATTTTCAACTATTTCTGATTTTTCCACATCTTTATAAGCTTTCTCATGTTTTCAAAAACCCCTTTTTTATCTGAATTTCCTGAGAAATTGACCTTTTTCCTGAGAGATTCTTTCCAACTCCAAATGTTTTTCTAAGCATACATCATGTTTTCCAACTGGCATTTTCCAAAATCTCATAGCACATGCCTGAATTCTCTGTGCATTTAGGATAGAACATAACTTTGATAATTTCGCTAAGTCAAGCATAGTTTTGGTCCTTGGTTCGATTACCCCTGTTAAAGGCGGCAGGAACGGTCGAACCTCGTACCAACAGGTCGAGCCCCATCCCATGGATTTTCCCGCAATTTTCAAAAACGGAGGCGAGTATTTCAAAACAATTTCCAAAATCCGGTCAAGTTTGAAGCGCGAAAGCGTTTCTCCCTCTCTCTCTTCCGCAAGGAAGGGGAAGACAGGGGAAAAATTTCGCGACGAGAACAATCTTCATCTTCGACAACTTGTTGTAGTTTCATATAATGTATCATCTACCATTTACACCTATGTGCACACACCACTCTCATCCACCTACAGTTAATCAACCTTATCACTCTTGCAACCACCTGCTATACTCAGCACACCTCACCAGTCCCTACAGCAGTGTTTGGCACTGCTGTAGCCTCTTGCATACTTACCACAGTGCCCGTGCACCGCTGTGTTTTCTACTATTAACATTCACAGCAATGCTTAAGCACTATTGTGATTCCATCTTGGTACCCGCAGAGGTGCTAATTACCTCCGGTACCTATACCCCATCATAGCAGTCACCTGTCAATGCCACTGTTCCTTCATCATCAAATGCCTGCATCTTTCATAACACTCATCACCTGTTCACATTCCTTCCTCCATCTAACTCCCATTATCACCAGTTAGCTGCTGTATCCATTGTCTTCACGTTAACAGTGCCTTCACCTCATGACCTTCACTCAATCACTACTCACTCACTGCCATGTTCCATGTTGTTATATTCTCCAGTCCCAGCGTCAGTTACCATTGCACATTGAATACCAGCAACATTTTTTTTTTTTTGAATTCATTGATAGGTTGCAGCAAATCAATGCACTTCCAATATAGCACACACGTTCACTACTGCTCTAGTTTCATCATTTGGCTTCGGTCCACTTCAAAATAACATTCACCCATGTGCATTTTATTAGGTTAAATACTTGTGTCCTAAGATAGGTTAATATCCACATTTCATTCTTTTTTTTATCACTTCTACGAGGTCCATCTGTATTTTTTTTGTGTATATAGGTTGTATCATATTAACTCACTTCAGCTATCCATGTTTCATTTGCAATGGCTCAAGTCATAGATAATCACAAAACTCACACTTCATTCTCCACACCTTGTATATATATTCTTTCTCATTAGCATGATATATCCTATGTATATCTTTACATCCATTGTCTTAGCAACATGATGCATTATATAGATATCCTCATGTAGAGACTTCTCATTAGCCTAGGCATGATTATATATGTATAGGGTCCTTAAGCATGGCATTTTCGTATCCTCCTATATTTCGCACTTTTACTTTAGGCTAACCTTGTTTTGCAGGGATACATGAGATGTTGGTTCCCTCTTTTAGATGAGAACTTGAATGCTTTAATTTCAATTCCATGATGTAATAACTAGGCTATAATGAGAATTCTCCATCTCAAGCACTAGATTAGAATGTATGAGCATGTAAATAATACTTGTTTCATATTAATTTTCTTTTCCATTTCAAAATTTCACATGATGGAGCACGAATGGCACATGCACCATTTCATAAGAGGTAATTAAACCTAAGTTGATGATTTACATCAATGGCTATAGTCAGGATGTAAACAAAACTTAGGATTTTTATCTTTTATAAAATAACACTGGATCTACACTAGATCCTTTTCAAAATATCATTATATTTTCCTTAAGTATTTTCTTCTTTTATCAGAGTTTAACTTAAAATTAACTCAAAATATATATCAATAGTCATAGTCAAGGTATATTGAGGGTTAATTTTATTTTAAAACTCTATAAAAGCACCAAAATATGTCTTATTCTTCATTTTAAATTTAAATGTGATTATTATATAATACATTCAATGACCATAGTCAGGAGTGTATTATATCATTAATCTTATTTACATTCATTTAAAGAATGAAACATGATTTTCAAAATCCAATTTCAAAACTATGTAAATTCATTCATCATTTAGGATAAAATTGCATCATATTTTCAAAACTCCCTTTTCAAAAATTCCAAGTGATTCTTTTTTTTTTCTTTATTTCTCAGATCAAACCTTATTTATGGATTCAAATTCAATTCTATTTGTCAAGATTCAAAAATTCAATTTCAAAATCCAATTTGAATTTGAAATTTTAAAATCGTCTTATATTCAAGCTTCAAATTTCCAATTCACTTCAAAATTCAAAGTTCAATTTAACTTTGAAGTTTCTGATTCATCTTCAAAATTCAAAAACAAGTTTATCTTCTTCAAATTTCAAAATCAAAGTTTGAGATTGATTCTGAATCTCAAAACTTGACTCTTCCTAAGTTTTGAATTCACATCTGGGTTTTTCAAAACCCAGATCCATCTTCAAAAAGTCCCATTTGGACTTTCAGAATCCAAATCCAAAGTTAGATCCTAATCCCAACTTGGATCCAGATTTTCAAGTACAAATCTCCACTTTTTGGATCCCAGACTTCAGATCCAAATTCCATTTAGGATTCATAATCCAATTCCATATTAGATCTCAGATTTCAGATCCAAAACCCATTCTAGGATCTAGAGTCCAATTCTACCTTGGATTTAAGACTTCAGATCCAAAATCCAGTATAGGATCCAGAATCCAGTTTCACCTTGGATCTCAGACTTCAGATCCAAAATCCATTCCACGATCCAGAACTCAATTCCATCATTGGATCTCAGGCTTCAGATCCAAAATTCTATTTAGGATCCAGAACCCAATTCCATCTTGGATCTCAAATTACAGATCCAAATTCTATTTAGGATTGAGAATCCAATTCCATCTTGGATCTTAGATTTCAGATCCAAAATCCCATTTAAAATTTCAGATCCAATTCCATCTTGGATCCTAGATTTCAATTCCCATTTAGAATTCTAAATCCAGAATTCAATCCCATCTTGAATTCCAACTCTCAAAACAATTTTATTTCTCAATTCTATCTAGATTTCCCACATTTTCATTCTGATTTCAAACATCAAAGTTAGAATTCAATTCCACTTCATCTCTATTCTGATTCAAAGTCCATTTATGACTTTGAAATTTCCTTCCTTCTCCTTTTATCTCAATTCCAGGATCCTTCCTTATTTTTCAAAAGCTCTAACTATTCCAAAAACTTAGAACTTTAACTCTTAAGTTCTAAGTTAGAAAACCATTTCTTCACTCCATTTTTATCAGAAACACTTGGAGATTTCCAAAATCATTTTTTGAAAAGAGCATACATCCTTGCATTACACAAGCATGATTCTTTGTGCATTTAGACTTAGGATAAATTCCTAGATAATTTCTTAGCAAAGCAAAATGCATGAATTCGACCCTTGGTTTGATTACCCCTGGTAAAGGCGTCAGGAACGGTCGAACCTCGTACTGAGGAGCGAATCCAGTCTCCCAGTTTTCCGGCAGATATTTCAAAATGGAGGCGAGTTATTTTCTTAAATATTTTCAAAATTAAGGTCAAGTGAGACCCCGCAAAAGAGTTCATCTTCTCTTCTTTTCTTTTCTCTTCTCTCTTTCTTTCTGTCTTTTATTTTCTCCCTTCAAAAAGGAGGAAATAGAGGTTGGAAAGGAAAAGAGAAGGAAGAAGGAGAAATACCAAGAGAGGAAAATTTTTGCGATGATCACAGTTTTGAAGACTGTGATAGGACACGTCTTCGTCCGGTCAAATTTAATGCCTTTTTCTTTTGCTTTGACATTATCTAAGCCTTTATTCTTCAAAATGTCAGCTACATTTTCATGCAAACTTTAGGAGCCTAGAATCTGTCCTAAGCTGACATCATTGCATATAGGATTTAAGTATGGTTTGGTAGGACCATATTGAGGAAATTATTCCATGTTCACATTAGACTTAGGCCTGAAATACAACTCTCCTTAATTTTAGGGATTGAATGCAAACAATGTATGCAAGTGTATGCTTCTTTTCATTTAAATTTTATCTCTTTAGGACTTGCATTAGAGCTTTCTGGTTTTATTGCATGTTGAACATGTTTTTGAAAACATCCTTACCTATGTTGTCCCGGTCTTCATGTTGCTGGGCTGTCTCACTGAGCCATAGTTCGGGAGAGAGCCTCACAACTGGACCACTTATTTGGGTTCGCGCCCCCTACCACGTACCTAAGGGCCATAGTCCGAGGTATATTGGTAGGCACTCAAGGATGTTGGGAAGCCATTACCTTAGAACCGGAGAATTATTTCTATGCCACGTACTTCGAGCCTCGGCTTGAGTATATCGGCATACCTTGATTGGAATCAGATGATCTGAACCACAGAGTTAGGATTAAGGTCCTACAAGCCATTTCAAAATATTGCATTTACAGTTAGCCTCTAGGGAGTGCTGTGTGCGCACCCTTGTTTGTGCAGCTTTTGTGATGTTTCTCTTATTCTCTCATATATATGTATCAAACCTTCTTCAAAAAACTTGGGTGTATTATTCAAAACTTCCCCTTATTTTCAAAAACCCCAGGTGTATATTTTTCTCTACCTACATTTCTTTTCTCCTTTTAGATCAAATTTTCTTCAAAACCCTGGAAAATTCCTTTAAAATTTCCTCGATCTTTCAAAATTTCCAGGTTTGTATCTTCAAAGAATCTGTCTGTAAGTCCTACATTCTATCTGATTCTTCTCATTTCTTCTTTGCCCCAGTATCATTTTGATGGCGTCCAATTCCCTCAATGTTGTCTTTCCCCGAGATCATGTCTTCTATCAAATTCAGGATGGATCCCCGGATCAACGGGTCATCCAGTCTCATCCTTTCTTCCCTTGGTAGTATTATTCTTGGTTCGCCACATTCTCACGTATATTCTAAGACTACCTGAATGACTGTGGGTTGGAGATGGCATCGGCGACAGGCAAGCGAACCATCAATGGAGCACTGATTCAGGCTATGGCAGAATGGTGCAATCCACGTACCTGCACATTTTGGTTTCCATGGGGAGAAATGACTCTGCTGATGGACGAATTCAATGATATCATGGGATTGCCCGAACCAGCTGGTCAGCCAGATGATCCTGTCGAGCAGCAGTTTTTGATCAACATCAAAGGGGTAGATGTTCGAGAAGCCTTGGCCCAAGCAACAGGGAGCAGGTCCTGGACCCTTACTGAGATTGGTGGGAATCAATTCATCGACCTGTTCGGACTCTAACGCAAGTACGGAGCTTACGAAGAGGTTGACACTCTGTCTCGAGCAATAAAAGATAGAATTCAGCATGCCATGATCCTATGCATAGTAGGATTAGCTTTCTTCCAAGATGGCCAGAATTTCATAGATATCAGAATTGCCCAGCTCTTTCGAAGATGGGGAAGCAAGCAGACCCGTCAGCTATCAGTTTCTATGGCAGCCTTGGCTTTTCTTTACCGAGGTTTGGCTTGATTTGCTCTTGGAGAGACCATTCTGGTAGAAGGATGCACTTACGCCCTGCAATCGTGGTTTCTGCGACATGTTCCCTCGAAGGCCAGCTCCTTCAGATTCAGCAGTAAGCAGCCAAAATCTGCCATTCAATATCGTGCCTTGATCAAGAAACTGCATCAGGAGGAGATTGTTTGGGACTTTTTTGATAGAAGAGAATCAGTTTTTCGTTACACCTATGCTCGCAACAAGCGTTATAGATTGCTTGGCCCCTTCTTCTGTGTTGATTATCAGCCGAAAAGATGTCTCAGGCAGTTTTCGCAGCGACAGGTTCGTGCCAACACCCACTTCCCGACGGGCAACATGCCAGAATTCAACCTACAGTCGGATCAGTGGTCTAGGGCATAGCATGTCACCAAATATACCTGGGACTCCTTTGTTTCTCTATCTGTATTTCTTGGGCCAAATGTATCTTCTGAAAATCAGGAGTGGTGGCAAACTGTCTGCCCACCCTCTCTTTGTCTGTAAATATTACTATCAATGAAAAATTACTTTTTGGGCCAAAATTTTATTTTTGTTTTATAGCACAAATGGTCACAATTTTGGTGACGACCTCATCCCGGGTAAAAGGGACATTCTTCCTACTTCTCTTCGAATATCTTTTATCATGGTTGACGACCTCGCCTAGGTAACAAGACACATTTCTCCGTTATCATCAAAATGGTAACACAATTGTCACAAATCTTGTGATGACTCAATCTCGGGTAATGGGATAATCTCTTGAAATTGTCTACCAAAATCCTTCATTCATTTTCCTTAAAAATTATGGTTTTTAAAAGCTTCTCCATACTCTAATCATTCTCATATCCTGCAGGGAAAACTTCGGCATCCCAATATGGTTCAGACAAGGGCCGGTATGCAGACTGCTCAGTGGCTCAGTGACAACGAACAAGAAGAGACGAATTCTCCCAGATTATCCAAGAAGCATGACTCAGGGGATGAGAGCGACGTTGATCCGGCCATGTACCGGGTCTTTCAAAAAATGATGTCCAAAATGACGGCCGAGCAGGCTAAGGCTGGTCCCAAGAAGGCGACTTCTAAGGGCAAAGTTAAGAAGAAGCCCGTGAAAAGGCCCGTTAAGATTAGCAAACAGAAAGTACAACGTGACAGTACTTCTGAAGATTCTGAGTCTGCAGAAGAAGTCTCTGAAGAGGAAGAGCAACTGATTTACATTCTGAAGCATCTGCGGCAATCCAAAAGGCCAGTGGAAGAGCCATTATCAGTGAACAAACCCAAGTATGGGGCCCCCGCAGAGGATTCAATCCAGGCACTGACCAAAATAATCAAGGACTTTTAAATAAGGGACAAAGGAAAGAGGTCGTACACCAGGCAGAACTTCTACCTCGACTTGGAAGGAGACAGCAATCTGGAAAACCTTCCCCGGAAATTTATTAAGTTTGATGGATCCGGCGATCCTAAGGCCCATCTCGCCATGTTTTTCGCCGAATGTGCCCGGTTCAGTGAGGATAACCGTGCCCTCTTTCTCTGTTTCCCCCGCAGTTTGGAGGGAATAGCTGCTAAATGGTATGCCGAGCATGTCAATCCCATTAAGCTAAGGGATTTTGATAAAGTGGTCAACATGTTCGTTGAACGCTTCCTGTTCAATATGGAAGCTCTGCCCACCCTGAACCATTTGTGCAACCTCAAACAAGAGCCCAATGAGAAGGCCAGGGATTTCATCCACAAATGGAGGAGTGTCTGCAACAAGATGAGAAACCCTATTTCTGAGGAACATGCCCTCCAAGTCATCCTCAATAACTTCTTCCAGCCCCTAAAAAGTCTCCTTTTCCCATATCCTTCCAAATCGTTTATTGAACTGATGGAGCGAGCAGAATGGCTCGAGATGGGGGTAGAAAATGGAATGTACGAAGGTGTCACTTTGGCCAAAAATGTCCAAAATCCAAAGAAGAAGATACACTTCACTTACTCAGCCGAGGTTCCAGGGGATGACCAGGGCAGTAGCAGCAAGCATGGCAGCGGCAGTGGCACGAAGCCTGAACAGAGCAGAGGTAGAAAGGGAAAGTTCTTCAAGAACAATGATAAACCTCTCCCAACCGGTCCTCAACCAAAAGGGGATCTTCAGGATAAGCCCAAGCACATCAAATGGAGCAGGGATAGAAAATTTGCTCCCTTGGACCAGCCTTTAGAAAAAATTCTGGAATATTTACTATCCCATGGAATGGTGAAACTTCCCAAAGTTGCAAATCCGCCAGTGATCATGGGAAGGTTAAAGGAGTAGTATGGCAAGTTCCACAGAGCGATGGGCCATGACACAGAATATTGCTTTGTCCTGAAGCATTTGATTCAGGACTGTATTGATAAGAGCATCCTCATCGAAGATGAAGAAGAAGGCAAAATGGATATCCTGTCCGCTCTATTTCCGAAACATTCAGCATCAACCATTTCTGAACATTCTTTCCTTTTGTAGAGTCACATACATCCATGCTCCAGCGAAGAAATAAGTCTGCAGCATCAGGTGATGGTTCTACATCAGGATCAGCCTGCATCTCAGAGAGGGAATATCCTATAATTTTTTAACCTAAGAAATATGTCAGTTGAGAGTGGAAAAACCCAAGTTTTTCCAAAGAGATTTTTGAAAAAGGAAGCCTCCGCAGAGGAAGCAGAAACCTCTGAGGCAGCAAAAGAGCGGGCCAAAAACCTTCAAAAGACTATTACAGCGCTCTCCAACATCTCTATTTTTGAGTTAACTCATGATTTTCCCGAGCATCGGGAAAAGTTAGATGATTTATTAAGGAAGATCAAGGTGAAGCCAGGCACCACGCCTGAAGATATGGCACAAATTGTAAATCAGGCGATGACTAATGCGCCTATTACCTTCTCAGATGAGGACTTGCCAAAGCCTCATTCATTCCACAACAACGCATTATATATTATGGTAAGGACTAGGGGCATGACTGTCCCACACGTGCTGGTTGATGGAGGCAACAACCTCAACATTTGTCTAGAGATGACAACGAAGGCCCTGAGATTGAAGGAAGAAGAATATGTGCCTGATCCCATTACCATCTATGGCTTCGACAATCACGGGCAAACTGCAAATGGCAAGATCTTACTGGAAATTTTCATCAATTATTTAGTGCATACGGTATTATTCCATGTTGTCAATGTGCCGCCAACTTACAATCTTCTGTTGGGACGAACATGGATCCATAATGCTAATGTTGTTTCATCAACCCTTCATCAATGCATAAAGTGGTCCAAGGGCGGAATGATTACTACTATCCTGGGCGAAGATCCTGAAGAAAGGCTGCCACAACCTATGATTCCCCGTTCGACATTTACAGCAGATATTCCCAGCATCCGGGAAGTAGACAAAATTAATCTCAGTGACAGCCTAGAGATGCTGAAATTAAAGGATGTCATGGAAGAAGAGAATATGGCAGCCACAGTCCAATGGCAGGGACCTTGTTTTTTCAAGTTAGGAGGACGCATCAATTATACCTCCTTAAAAAATCATCCCTTATTTCCTCAGTTTTCTAAAGCCAGAAAGGGATTTGATCTGCTGATAAAACACGGATATCAGCCATTCCGAGGCATGAGGAAAAATGAAGATGGTATAGTGGAGCCAATCATTCCTACTCAGCATTCAGACAATTCAGATTTGGGGTTTATCGGTCAGGATTCCAGCAAGAAGACCATTTTTGTCAAAGGAAACAAATGAAGAAGATGATGCCTTAGTTTTTCCTGCTTTCTGTTCTTTCTTTTCTACTAAATCTTGTAGGGACGACACAGTCCCATCTTTTTGTCAATCTTGTAAATACTTCATTTCCAATCAATAAAAGATCAATTTTCTCTTCACATTTGAGCATCTATCATTCTTATCTTACATTTTGTCTGCGCCATTATTCTTTGCTTTGTATAAAAGGTTTATTCTTGACTTGTACTTTCTCTTAAAAACCTTTCTTACATTTTCAGGGCCATTAATTACTGAATCAATGAAGAAATTCATTATCAATCCCAAATATCTAAAATTGGCAAGGTTTCCGGAGATGAAAGACGAAGCAGAGGTCAGCCAGGCAGCAAAGCAGACTGAAGAGCTAGTCGAGTTTTATTCAACTATCCAAGAATTACCAGAATTTGCTCACATTCAGATGCAGGATGAACCCTCATCTTTGGTTCAAGATCCAACTGAGGATATCAACATTGGTTCGGAAGATGATCCAAAAATTCTCAAAATCGGTTCAGGTCTAAAAGCAGAAGGAAAAACAAGACTCGTCCAATTCCTTAAGTAGCATCAAAAAGTATTTGCCTGGACTTATAAAGATATGCCAGGATTAGATCCCAAGCTGGTTGAGCATCGACTCAAGTTGAAACCTGAAGCCAGACCAATCAAGCAAAAACTGAGGAAGTTAGACCCTCGAATTGAGCAACAAGTCAAAGAATGACTTGAAGATTTGTTGAAAGCAGGCTTCATCCGAGCCATTGATTATCCAGATTGGTTGGCAAATATCGTGGCAGTCCTAAAAAAGAATGGCAAAGTTCGGATCTGCATTGATTTAAGGGATCTCAATAAGGCTACCCCAAAAGATGATTATCCACTCCCCAACATTGACCTGTTGATTGATAGCACGGCGGGTCACGCCATGTTTTCTTTCATGGATGGATACTCAGGCTATAATCAAATCAAGCTAGCCGTTCGTGATCAGTCAAAGACTTCCTTTACTACACCATGGGGAACCTTGTGCTACATTGTGATGCCATTTGGGCTCAAAAATGTCGAGGCAACTTATCAGAGGGCAATGGCCATCATTTTTCATGATCAAATGCACAAAAATATGGATGCACATGTGGATGATATTCTGGTTAAGTCTAAAGAAGAAGAAGATCACCTCGATGCTCTTAGTCAAGTTTTTGAAAGACTTATTCTCTATAAGTTGACAATTAATCCTCAGAAATGTATTTTTGTAGTGGAGTCCGACAAATTGCTCGGCTTCATTATCAATAAGAAAGGAATAGAGATGGACCCAGCCAAGGCAAAAGCCATTATTGATTTGCCGCCTCCAACTAATCTCAGGGAACTGTGAAGCCTTCAAGGGTGTATTCACTCTATTCGCAGATTCATCTCCAATTTGGCTATGAGATGTGAACCTTTCAATCATTTGCTAAGAAAAGGAGTAAAATTTGAATGGGGATCAGAATGCCAACTCTCGTTTGAGCGCATCAAGAAGTATCTCCTTAATCCACCTATTTTGAACCGCCAAAATTGGGAAAGCCTCTCTTACTGTATATTTCCATCAATCAGAATGTCTGTGGTGGATTCCTCGCACAGTATGAAGAAGGCAGTTTGATAGAGCATGCCATTTACTATGTGAGCAAAACCTTCATTGATTATGAAAAAAAGTATTCTCAAATGGAGAAAACTTGTCTAGCTCTGGTTTGGATGTGCCAGAAATTAAGACATTACTTATTGGCTTATGAAATCAAATTCCTATCAAAGCTTAATCCTCTCAGATATATTCTTGAGCAACCCTTTCTCACTAGATGGATTGCGAAGTGGCAAGTCCTTCTAATGCAGTATGATTTAGAGTATGTTTCTCAAAAGTCGATTAAAGGCCAAGCGATTGCAGATCAGTTGGCAGATTTCCCCTTAACACAAGAAATTAAAGCAGAGGATGATTTTTCTGATGAGCACATTTGTAATGTCCAACAGCTTCCAGTTTGAAACTTGTTCTTCGATGGCTCTAAAAATATGTCTGGTATAGGGATTGGAGTCTTGTTAATCACTCCAGAAAAAGAAATGATCCCTTATTCCCTCAAACTTGGTTTTCAATGCACTCACAATATGGTCGAGTATGAAGCTCTAATACAAGGCCTTAAAATTCTGCAAAGTTTCAATGTCAAGAAAGTGCATGCCTTTGGTGATTCACTACTTGTCGTCAGTCAAGTTAACACTGAATAGCAAGTGAAAGATTCTAAATTGATTCCCTATCAGAAGATCGTCCTAACTCTTGTGGACAACTTCGAAGAATTTCAGCTCAACCATATAAGAAGAGAGCACAATCAGATAGCTGACGGTTTGGCCAGCTTGGGCTCCATTTTATCCTTCAAAGGCAGTGAATCATGTCATTCTTTTGAAGTTGGCAGACTTGAGCAACCCGCTTTTATTTCAACCATGCAAGTAAACCAGGTCGATCAGAAGGAGAAACCGTGGTATCAAAATATCAAAAATTTCATTGAGACTGGTGAATTTCCACCAGAAATGCCAAAAAGGGAGCAGCGTGCAATTCAGCGTATGTCTACCCGATATTTCATTCTTGCCAATGTCCTCTACCGCCGTGGGTTCAGTTCTGAGTATTCAAGATGCTTAGACAAAGAAGAGGCTGTGGAAGTTATCCAAGAGGCACACGAAGGGATTTGTGGTGGCCATGTTGGCTATCAAACTCTCATCAAGCAGATCGTCCGAGCAGAGTACTATTGGAATACCATGCAGCAGGACTGTCATCGATTCGTGAAGAAGTGCGTCAAATGCCAAATGCACGTGCCTTCCATTCATGCGTCGGCCATTTATCTATAATCAGTTGTTTCTCCTTGGCCATTTTCTATGTGGGCATTCGACGTCGTAGGCCCGATTACTCCCTCTGCTTCTAACGACCACAAGTACTTTCTGGATGCGACAGAGTATTTCACCAAATGGGTTGAAGTTGTTACTCTACGCACAATAGAAGGCCGCCATGTGGTTTCTTTCATTCACAAGAACATTCTTTGTTGCTTCAGCATTCCGCATGAAATTGTTTCAGACAATGGAAGCCATTTCAAAAATGAGAGGATGAAAACATTTTCTTCTAAATTCAGAATTTGCCATCATTTCTCAGCTCCCTATTATCCTCAAGGGAATGGCCAAGCAGAAGCCACCAATAAAATCTTAATCCGTATCTTGGAAAGGACTGTGAAAACAGGTCGAGATTGGCATGAGAAAATTCATGATGCACTTTGGGCGTACCGAACCACCATTCGGACTCCGACCAACGCTACTCCTTCAGAACTTGTTTACGGAACTGAAGTAGTGTTGTCTCTCCATGTCCAGAAGCCCGCTCTCAAAGTTGCTTCCCTTATAGAATTGTCACTTGATCAGTATCAACAGCATAGATTGATGCAGCTGGATTTACTGGATGAGAAGAGGCTCAAGGCAGCAGAGCACGCTCAAGCTTATCGACAGAGGATAGCTCGACACTATGCCAAGTCCGTCATTGAGAGGAAATTTCGAGTTAACGATTTGGTGCTCAGATCAGCGGCTTATCTCAAGCATCGACCACGGGACAAGTGGTCACCCAATTGGGAAGGCCCTTATGTGGTTAAGGAAGCATTGCCTCGCAATTCGTATCGTCTAATCAACGCAAATGGGGTGGAAATGCAAGACCCTGTCAACGCTCTGCACCTGAAAAAATTTTATACTTAGAATTTTCATTCTAAAGCCTTTTGTACTATTCAAAGAGCCATTTTCAATAAAACAATGATCTTCTATCAATTCTTACATTCTTCTCTATGATACTGGGGCATTTTTATTTATGATCTATAATAATCTTCCTTCATCATATGCAGGTAGGATTAGACAAAAACTCTTTTCTCAAATTCTACTAATTTTCGACTGATCTTGTAATTTTTAATAAATTTCATTCATATGGTTTATTTTCTCACTTAAATCAAGTTTTTATCAAATTATTGTCAATACTTGTCAAGTGTTAACAATTTTTCATCAATCTTATTTTCTATCTACCTTTATCCTTAAAACTACCCTTTCAGGTTAAGGGATAAACCTGATGCCTCCTTTCAATGAGGTATTCTTTTTGTTATTTCCCCCATTCAGGATAAGGGAATAAATCCTGAAAGCAGACCACATACAGTTAAAATTATGATGGTCCATTAATTTTCATCAAGGATCTTTAATTTCTAAATTCTTTTTGAAAATCTAGCTCATCTTCAAAACCTAGTCCTCTCACGGGTTATTTCTCAAAACCTTTCCAATCATATATTGAGCTCATTTGGAAAATCCGGTCCTCGCACCAGTAACCTTCTAAATTCAGTCTTCTGATCAAATTCTTTCCTTTTACAAAAATTCAAGTTCTGACTTAAATTTCCCAAAATCTGATATACTCCCAAAAGATCCAACACTCGTTGGTCGTGTATTTCCCAAAGGATCCAACATTCGTTGGTCATGTATTTCCAAAAGATCCAACACCCGTTGGTCATGTATTTCAAACGTTCCAGCTTTTGCTGGTCAGGTATTTCAAATGTTCCAGCTTTTGCTGGTCAGGTATTTCAAAAGATCCAACACTCGTTGGTCATGTATTTCAAACGTTCAAGCTTTTTGCTGGTCAGGTATTTCAAACGTTCCAGCTTTTGCTGGTCAGGTATTTCAAAAGATCCAACACTCGTTAGTCATGTATTTCAAACGTTCCAGCTTTTTGCTGGTCAGGTATTTCAAACGTTCCAGCTTTTGTTGGTCAAGTATTTCAAACGTTCCAGCTTTTGCTGGTCAGATATTTCAAAAGATCCAACACTCATTGGTCATGTATTTCAAACGTTCCAGTTTTTCGCTGGTCATGCATTTCAAACATTCCAACTTCTGCTGGTCATGTATTTCAAAGGTTTCAGCTTTCGCTGGTCATGTATTTCAAAGGTTTCAGCTTTCGCTGGTCATGTATTTCCAAAATCGAAGATTCAGCTCGAAGTCTCATCAAAATTTCTATTGAGTGATTATTTCACAAAAGAATTCTAGAACATTATGCCAATTTGCTAAAAACACTTGTTGATTCTAAAAATATGATTACACAAAAGAACTTCCTCAGATTACCTCTAGTATTCTTTTCAAAAAGGTGAAACTTTTTGCAAAAAAGAGGTAAATTTCAAATATTTTCCTGTTGATCAACCAAAAGGATGTGAGAAATGTCCTCGATATGATCAAGTGAAAGAAATCTTCAATGATGTTAAAAAGCCAGAAGCGAGTTGATATGGATCTTGGCTATGGCGCATGTTTAAAGACGTCTATCTGGCAATCAGGCAGTGGAAATGTCTTGAACCATAAAAGAATCCACTCAATCCTTGTCTTCTCAACCATTTAAGCAGCAAATCAAATATCTGCAAAAGGAATTTCTCATCTGTCGTCAAGATGAAGACGAATAGACGAGTTAGACCACCGGGGCCAAAGAAGGTTTGGATCATTTCCGAGATGAAGGAGTTTGTGAAGGACCCTTCTAGGGAAAGTTCAGATCACCGTCGAGATGAAGGCGAGTGTGATGAACCTACCGACAAACCCTAAAGGATATTTGATTTCTGCTATCATCTAAAGACCTTTTGAGCCAATGTCATCAATAGAATCCCTGAGACAAAAGAAGGATTTGAACATCTCCAAGATGAAGGAGTTTGTGACGTACCCTTCCTCAAAAAAGGAGAGAAAAGTCAGGACACATCCAAAATGAAGAATGATGTAAAAGCTCGGAAAGCCCAATGACTCAAAAAGAGTGTAAAAAGATTATCATGGGAAAACACCCAGATATCAAACTGCCAAAGTTGTCAGAAGTCATCTTTTCTCATGTAAAATTCCTTTATCAGTATCTCTTCATTTTTATGAGATTAAGAATATTTCTTTTCTTCTCATATCAGGGAAATGGATAGCTTCCTTGAAGAAAATCATCAGTGCTAAAATTTTGAATTTGACTCTTACAACCGAGGAGTTAACCTCATTGGAGAAAATATCTTTTGCACATACGTGCACATTCTTGAAGCATTTGAGTCAACTATAATTTTATCTTATTGGCAAAATTTTCTAGCTATTCCAAGAATGAAATAAATATTCAATATTCATTTTGATGCGACCTAGAGTTGTTTATATCTTCCAGAAGAGTTGCCTCATTCTGTTGAAGTATCTCTTCCTGTCCCATCATGATTTCTTCAGTCGAGAATTCCGTATGGTCGTTACCCACTCAGGTTAAGGGTCAAACCTGTATTTTCTGTGAGAGGTCATTGATTTCAAAAGCTATTTCAGTCTCAGCAATGAGACACCCCATTTCTTCCCCTTTTCAAAGCTTTAGGGAACCCTATTTTCCTCCTTTCGCAAAACCTCTTTTGGATTTGTTCATCCAAATTCCAAAGGTCCCATCATGGTTTCTCTATTTGAGAAATCCGTATGGTAGATTACCCACTCAGGTTAAGGGTCAAACCTGTATTTTCTACTAGAGGTCATTGATTTCAAAAGCTATTTCAGTCTCAACAATGAGACACCCCATTTTCGTCCTCTTTTGAAAGCTTTAGAGAACCCTATTTTTCTCCTTTCACAAAACCCCTTTCGGATTTGTTCGTCCAAATTCTGAAGGTCCCATTATGGTTTCTCCATTTGAGAAATCCGTATGGTAGATTTTCCACTCAGGTTAAAGATCAAACCTAAATTTTCTGCGAGAGGTCATTGATTTCGAAAGCTATTTCAGTCTCAGCAATGAGATGCCCCATTTCTTCCCCTTTTCAAAGCTTATGGGAACCCTATTTTCCTCCTTTCGCGAAAACCCCTTCAGATTTGTTCGTCCAAACTCCGAAGGTCCCATCATGGTTTCTCCATTTGAGAAATTCGTATGGTAGATTTCCCGTTTAGATTAAGAGTTAACCTTGAACCTCGCTTCGCGAGGTATCTTCCTTTTCGGGTTTGGGTTAAACCTGAGTTTTGTTCCTACAAAATTCCTCATTTTGACGAGATATTTTCTTTCAGTCCCATCATGGCTCTTCCCATCGAGGAATCCATGCTTCGTATACCCATTCAGGAAAGGATCATACTCGAGTTTTATTTCATGAGGCATTTTCCCAAAAATGTCCCATCAAGGTTCTCATGTATTCCTTTCCTCATTTTAATACATCTTGATATATCTTCGTCCCATCCAGGTTAAGGGCTAAACCTGAATCATTCCAAAAAGCGTATCTTGTCTCACCCATGAGACTTGATCAAAATTCTTGTTCCACCATTTCGGGATGTTCACCCAAAAGTCTCGTCACGATTTCCTCATCCTCTATTATTCAGTCATGTCATCTCTGAGGATTTCGTCTCCCCAAAACCATTCAGGATAAGGTTTTAAGCCTCAGAACTCTTACCATTCAGATCTGTTGACTGGGGCATTTTCAAAATTTGGAGTGTTATCTTTGCCACTAAGCTCGACTCTCAACCAGCTTAGTAGCAAAGAGGGGCATCTGTGAACACCCCAATTTTTTTAAGTTGGGTAAAAATGACTTTTTTGCCCCTGGCTCTATCTTCTGAGAAAATCAAAACTAAAATTCAGTTATTCTTCAGATTTTCTGGATTAAATTCCATATTGATATATTCAAATTCAATTCCAGATCTGAATCCAGTGTTTTAAATCCAAACCTGAGCCTCGTTGTCCGATTTCCAAATTAAAATTAAAAAATACCAAAAAAAAATGGTTCTAAATGGCTCGGGCAGTTCACCCGGCACTCTGTTGGATCCCCAACTCTGTATTTCTCGATTCGAGGCTTTAAACCTCGAATATTTCCTAAAAATCCAGATATAAACCCATTTTCTGAAGAATTTTTCAGAGAAATAGCTTTGAATTCTCAGAAAAACTCTTTTTGTAAATTTTTTGCAAAAATACAAAAAAAATTAATTTTTAATCTTTGATTTCTCGTAAAACTTTAGGATTTTATTCTAAAAATGCAAAAAGATGAAAAAAAAAAAAACACAAAACCCAAAAAATTGGAAAAGCTACGCGAAAAATGAATGACTTTAAGCTTTTTAAAGTTGGTTTTGCTAAAAACCTCATTTTGGAAAACCATTTTATAAAAATTCCTTTTTTAAGGGGACCTCCTTTTTGAAAAAGGGAAAACTTGCAACGGCCGCAGGCTCGCTTCTCCTCTCCGCCCTCGATTTTCAACAGCCCTCCGCCCTCAATCTTCAACCATCTTTCTCCTCCGAAGCCTTCCACGCCCTCCTTAAAAAGAGACCTCGATCTTTTTTGGGGGGATCATCCATTTTCCTTGCTAATACACATCGAACTTCGCTTCATCCACCAGAGATCATCCACTCCCCGTTTCTACTTCCATTCCCTTCCCATTTTTTTTTGGTTCTCCCCTTTGGATCTCTTCCGAAGCCATTGAAAGAACCTTCGCCCACACTTTCAAAATACGAGCAGGCCAGGTAAGAGTTTCCTCCCCCCCTGATTTCTTTTGTTTTGTGAAATTTCTTAAAAAAAAAAAAAAACCTTGTATAAGCATCGATTGAGACCTCTTTGTTTTGGAAGCAATGTTATGCAGTATCGGTATACCTATAGTAATACCGATCTGTATACTGCAAAAGCATGTAGGCGATTGTCCTTTTTAGTTCTCCTTGTTTCTTAAGACTCATTACACTTTCAGTAATTTTAATTTACCTAGAAATTTTTCTATTACTTCTATATGCTGAACGTGTGCTCAAGGCTACTGCATGTTATACAATATCGATATGCCTATGGCATTATCGATCTGTATGTTGCAACATCACATCAATTTCTCTCTTTCCATTTTCCTTCATGTTTTGCTATTTTATATTCCTGTCCATGACTTATGTTGCTCCTTCTCTATTTTCGTTGTTTGTAATTTCTGAGTTCATATTTGATCTATGTATTGTTTTATTTTGTGAATAATCGATTGGCGTTGTTAAGTTTCCTTTTTCTATATACATTGAGATTCAGTTACCTGTTGATTCCTTATCAGATTCTTGTAATAGGGTTTGCACTGTCATCAAGTTTCATTCATTTTTCCCTGTTTTATTAGGATTTTAGGCCATAATGCCTTATAGCAGTTGAGCATCGCATTATACCCATCCTTTATATTTGCGTCTGATGGTGTGGGTTATCCATTATACTCCAATTCCTTGTTTGTATCTTTAATTTTCTGCTTTGAACTATATTTGATAGACTTCTCAACTATGTTTTGTTCACCCATCTCGTTTCTTATTTCCTGCAGAATCGATACCCTGTCATCTTCTTAAACATCTCGGCAGCCTCTCATCTGCGTGTAGACTTGTCACATCATGCTTTTTTTTTTTTTAAATACTCTGCTAATTAGTGTTATTGATCATCAGACCTGAGTTCCACCCACCCTGTTCATTGTAACTCCATAAAAATCGGCATGCTAGTCCAGCTTGATCCCATCATTTTTTTTTTGTAGGATTAGGTTCTCTGTGTTTAGTTCACTCTGCATTTATTACTGTAATTTGAGTTTTATCCTTTCTAGGCAATCCATTTTTCATGACATTATTTATGTTTCTTTTGTAGGTCATTAACATTCTGAAAAATTGTTTCATCGTTGTGTGAGTACATAGCTTTCTCATATTATCACGTCATACTAACTGCACTAAAAAAAAAAAATCCCTTCAAGCTATATGACATGACGTTCTATGGACTGTCTGAGTAACCTTCTGCTAACTAGGCCCCAATCTAGATTTTATATATATATGTATATATATATACATATATATCTATATATATATGTATATATATATCATTTGCTGAGATTGCCTTATCATTTAGCTAGTAAGGAATACCTGTGTCATGCCTCCTGCTGATCACTTTTACTCATATCTAATGTGTGGTTCAATGTCAGTTTCAGAGATAGCCATCAATACAATTGGAAATTCAGGTACAGTCGACAAGATTATCCATAAATTTCGGCCTAAGATGCGAGCCAAATTGATCTTACTTATACAAGTATCTGAATAGATGGGTATCACTCCAGTTTTCAAAGATAGCTGGTATATACAAAAAGTCTGTGTAAAGTAAGGTTTTTGCATCAATCATGATATGGCATGCCACCACAGAGCACAGTTTAGCAAAAGGGCATCACAGCTGTATGTTAAGATTGCAAATGATATCACTGTCCACCCAATCCCTTGTATTTTTCCATAGCCCCTGCTACAATCATATACCACTAACCCCATTTTTTTTTTACAATACACTACAGTACATTACAACACATATTGTCTTCATTTCACTGATTAATGCATCTTCATCTTCGACAACTTGTTGTAGTTTCATATAATGTATCATTTACCATTTACACCTATGTGCACACACCACTCTCATCCACCTATAGCTAATCAACCTTATCACTCTTGCAACCACCTGCTATACTCAACACACCTCACCAGTCCCTACAACAGTGCTTGGCACTGCTGTAGCCTCTTGCATACTTACCACAGTGCCCGTGCACCGCTGTGTTTTCTCCTATTAACATTCACAGCAGTGCTTAAGCACTGTTGTGATTCCATCTTGGTACCCGCAGAGGTGCTAATTACCTCCGGTACCTATACCCCATCACAACAGTCACCTGTCAATGCCATTGTTCCTTCATCATCAAATGCCTGCATCTTTCATAACAATCATCACATGTTCACATTCCTTCCTCCATCTAACTCCCATTATCACCCGTTAGCTGCTGTATCCATTGTCTTCATGTTAACAGTGCCTTCACCTCATGATCTTCACTGAATCACTACCCACTCACTGCCATGTTCCATGTTATATTCTCCAGTCCCAGCGTCAGTTACCATTGCACATTGAATACCAGCAACATTTTTTTTTGAATTCATTGATAGGTTGCAGCAAATCAATGCACTTCCAATTTAGCACACATGTTCACTACTACTCCAGTTTCATCATTTGGCTTCGGTCCACCTCAAAATAACATTCACCCATGTGCATTTTATTAGGTTAAATACTTGTGTCCTAAGATAGGTTAATATCCATATTTCATTCTTTTTTTTATCACTTCTATGAGGTCCATCTGTATTTTTTTTTGTGTATATAGGTTGTATCATATTAACTCACTTCAGCTATCCATGTTTCATTTGCAATGGCTCAAGTCATAGATAATCACAAAACTCACACTGCATTCTCCACACCTTTTTGTGATCATCGCAAAATTTTTCCTCTCTTGTGGTTTCTCTCTCTTCCTTCTCTTTTCCTTTTTCTGACCTCTTATTTTCCTCCTTTTAGAAGGGAGAAGAATAAAAGAAAGAAAAGAGAAAGAGAAGAGAAAAGAAAGAAAGAAAGAGAGAAGAGGAGCTATTTTGCGCGGTCTCACTTGACCTTGATTTGAAAACATTTAGAAATTTAACTCGCCTCCGTTTTTGAAAATATTGCGGGAAAATGGAGAGACGGGATTCGCTCGTCGGTACGAGGTTCGACCGTTCCTGGTGCCTTTACTAGGGGTAATCGAACCAAGGATTGAATCTATGCCTTTTTGCTTTGCCTAAATATAATCTAAGGATTTATTCTGACTCTAAATGCACAAAGAATCATGCTTGTGCAATGCGAGGATGTATGCTCTTTTCAAAGATGTTTTGGAAATTTCCAAGTATTCTGAGAAGAACTTGGTAAGGAAATGAAAAAAATGTTTGAATCTAACTTAGAACTTGAGATAGATTAGAGAATTTCTAAGTCTTTGAAGTAAATTAGAGTTTGAAAGAGTAAATCTTTGACTTAGAGAAAGAATGATTTAAAGCTTTGAAAATGAAAGGAGATGAAGTTTTAAAGTCAGAAGTGAACTTTGAATTTAATCATGGATTTTAGGAGAAAAGATAAGATTTGAAAATGGAATTGATTTTAAGATTTGGAATTTGGAATGAATCTGAAAAATACCAATGATATAGAAATGAATTTAAGAAAATCTAAACATGATCTGTAAATGGATCTAGCTTTGAGATCCGGAACATAATTGGCTTTGAATTTGAAAAATAGAACTTGATTTGAAACATGGATTTCAAGATGGAATTTGAATTCTGGATCCTAAAATGGGTTTGGATCTGAAGTCTGAGACCCAAAAGTGGAGAATGGATTCTGTATCCTAAAACGGATTTGGATCTGAAGTTTAAGATCCAAAGTAGAACTGTATTATGGATCCTAAGATGGATTTGGATCTGAAGTCTGAGATCCAATGTAGAGTTGGACTCTAGATCCTAAGATGGATTTGGATCTAAAGTCTGAGATCCAATATGAGTGTTGAATCCTGGATCCTAAAATGGATTTGGAGTTAAATTTAGAAGATGAGTCAAAACTTCCAAGTTAAATTTGAACTTGGAAAATGAATTTTAGAAATTGAATCTTTGAATATACAAATGAATTTCAAAGTCAAATTAGACCTTGAATTTGAAGTTTAGAGGATGAATCAAGAATCTCAAAAGTTAAATTGAACTTGGAGATTGGATTGGAGTTTTGAATATAAAATGAATTTGGAATTTCAAAGTCAAATTGAACTTTGAAATCTGTTTTGAATTGGAATTTTTGAATATAAAATGAAATTGAAATTTCAAAGTCAAATTGAACTTTGAAATCTTATTTGAATTGGAAATTTTGAATATAAAATGAATTTGAAATTTCAAAGTTTAGATTGGACTTTGAGATTGAAAATGGAATGGAATTGAAAATGAAAAGATGAATTGGATTTTACAAGAATTGAAGATTGATTGAAGAAGATATTTACATCACTTGGAGTTTTGAGAAAGGAATTTGGAAAATATGATGCAGTTCTAACCTAAATGGTGAATGAATTTAAAGAATTTGAAATTGAATTCTTGAAAAGCTATTCCATTCTTTAAATGAATTAAAACAAAATTGAAGATATAATACATCCTTGACTATGGTCATTGAATGTATTATATAATAATCTATATTTAAATTCAGGTGAAGAATGAAACACATTTAGTACTTTTATAGAATTTAAGATGAAATTGACTCTCAATATACCTTGACTATGGCCATCGGTATATATTTTGAATTAATTTTAAGTTAAATTCTGATAAAAGAAGAAAATATTTAAGGAAAATATGATGAATTTTGAAAACGGATCCAGTGTTATTTCGTAAAAGATAAAAATCCTAAGTCTTGTTTACATCCCGACTATGGCCGTTGATGTAAATCATTAACTTAGGATTAATTTACCTCTTACGAAATGGTGCACGTGCCATTCGTGTTGCCATTTGTGAAATTTTTGAGAAAGAAAAGAGATGGTATAAACCATTAATTCTAGAAGATGTATATGCTCATACATTCTAATCTAGTGTAAGAAATGTAAAATTTGCCTCATAGTCTAGCTATTACAATTTGAATTTAAAATTACAAGGGTCTTCAATTCTAGAGAAAGAAAAGAAAAAAAAAATGATAATTCTTCATGCATCTCCTGCAAAGTAGAGTTAGCACAAGGTGGGGAAGATGGGAAATATCATGCTTAAAATGCAAATGCACATGTGATCCTGAAATGATAGAAAAATGCAGGTATGACACCTATATGTCAGATATGAACTCATAGGGAGGTGTATATACGACACCCGTGAGTTAATAGGAAGGTATCTATATATACTTACAATGGGATTCTATAGGTAAATGAGGCAGCTGCATACTGCTGATGTCAGTTATGAAGATATAGGCATAAAACGAGGAGGGACTGAAGATAAATAGGTGTTCGTGGGTCAATGAATCAGAATAATACACCAGGAATTATCTACAGCAAATCAATAGCTTCAAACAGTAAGTTCCACTGGTACTATCTCATGCAGTATCCAACAGTTGAGTTCAGCAGGCCACATTTTAAAGTTTGGCATGCAAGATGACCGAGTCATGCACTAGGAGCTCATCCAATGAATGTGAACAAGTTTTCCTAAATCAATTTTTGCATTATGACATGCAGAAGATATGTAATACAGGACGACATATGCAGAAGGTATAATGCACAGGTGACAATAATTAACTAACATGATGTGAAGGTGAGGCATGGGGCGAAAATATATTCATGTAATGTGCAGATGGCTAGATACAGGTGGTATATACTGTGAAGGTAAAATAACATTATCTACAGAAAGTGACATGTTAACATTTATACTCTATGTAGGTGATAGAAATAATAAAATATGATGAAGTAGGGGCAAAATGTGAATTCGGGCAGCACACACACTACCACAACCAATCAATCTTGAACCCTCAACCTTACACAGTCCCATGATTCCTTCAGTTAATATATCATAGCCCAATGAACAAACTTCAGTTGTGTATTTTCAGCGAATCATAAGGCATAGCACCCATTTTCAATTTTAGCAGATCGCAAATTTTGCAGCAAATCAAGAGGAAAGAAGAAAAACCTGCTCATGATGCCCCTTTGCAGATTATCAACATTCAGATCCACTCTGACATCAGGGTGCCATCTCTTACGGGCTTGTGAAAAGTGGGTGTATGTACCCAATAAAATTTACAAGTGAAGGAAAAGAAAACTCCTTCAGTAGCACAACAATTTGTCCACAAGAGCTGCTCTTCAAAACTTTATTGAAGTTTACACAGCTGCAGGAAACTACACAGACTTATCAACTATTAATTGACACAAAGCAATTCCAGCGATCAAAACGAGTAGCTACAGAACCATGATGACACAATCAATTGATAAATATTCATTTTATAACAACCTTAAATACAATGTTTCAACTTACCGAATGACTTATTTGAATATTAGAACATCGGGGCCTGGTTGCACTTCCACATATTCGATTACCCTAAAATAGCTGGGGCAAATGACCAAAATGAAAAAAAAAAAAAAAAATTCTTCTGATAGTTCATGCTTGTTTTAAAAAGTTGCTGCAAACAGAGGTGCTTAACATACATTGCATGAATGATCTGATGCAGTGTATGCATATGATGGAAAAAGGTTGTAAAAAGAACAATAAAACAACTAGGATATGCATGTTTCAATGTATCATTAAAAGAGGTCATTATTCACCACTGAATGTGAAAAGAAAAATAAAGAGGAGTTCAATGAAAATCCACATACTCTTTACAGAAATATAAAGAGGGTCAATGCTGAGCTGACCATCTTTGGCCCTCTTTGTTCCAGCATGTGGGAGACAGTAAGCATGAATACCCAGCTTATCCTAAATGAAACCAAAGAGCCTTTTTGAAAATGGCAGAATATAATACAATGCTTACCTCTTAAACGTTGATAGTAACATGTAACCAGATAGCAAAATCACCTGACATGGCTTGATCTGATAGAACCGAAACAGAATGACCTTAGTACTTGCACCGAGGCTTCTTACAGGAAAATATATTCGACTGAGGAAGGATTGCCACTTCTGCTGTCTGGTGGATGAGAATCCAACTATTGATGAGGACCTTGAGAAGCTAGACACTGGAAAACAGCTATTGGTGTTTGGTTTCTGGAAATCGTGTCAATACTCACGAACCAGACTTAGAACTACCTCCAGGTAGATTGCAGAACATGCGTTTTGAAACTAGCGTGAACCCCAACTTCGGATTCAGCAGGTGAGATATAACACGCTCCTTGACAGATTTGTTCAACTCCTTTCTAAGGCGTGTCTACCAAGGTTCTTCTGTCATATCTTGAGAGAGATCACTAATGCTTTACTTTGAATGCACGCTCTTGGTTCATGAAGCATGTTGCTGGGCATGACCTTGTCAAAAGACCATCTGCTGGTGAAAATCGACCCCTGTTACAAGGATTTGAGAGCTTTGTTATGCTAAAAAGATTGAAAAATCAAAGGGAAAACACCTATCTCTAACAATTCTGCATGATGTAAGGAATTTTCCTGTTACAAGGCCGCAATCAAAGGAATTTTCCTATTGAGATAACTCTGATGAAACAGATCACATACCAGGAAATTCAATATGTCATTCGCAACTGAATTCTTTATTGAAAAAGAATAGTATACATATACAGGGAAGGTATGTTTACCTGTTTTGCTGTCAATTAAGCCTTCTATAATCACACCATGAGCAATAATATCATATTTCCTCACCTCTTCTTGCTGTCTCCATGAACATGTCAACACTCGCCTCAGGTCACCTTCAAAACTGTTGATTCAGAGACCATGCCCTTGAAATTTACATCATTGAGAGGGTTCACCACCTTGTGCAGATCGTCTTTCGTATCCACGACCTTATGAGATTTTTACACAGGCCAAGGATCATGGTATTTATGGGTATTCGAAGGTATTAATTGAGATAACCGAGGATAACAAGTAAACGAAATCATCTTTGATAAAATGGATCAAGTGGGTGGCATCTAGCTGATGTCCACAATGACATGGCTACCGGGGATCGACTGTAGCGTAAAATGAAGGGATGAAAACAGAAAATCGACAACACGAACAGGTAAAGAAAGAAAGACAATAAAAATGAAGAGTGCAAAGTAGAAAATTAAAGATATATACGAGCAGAGAGAAAAAAAAAATCGAAATGAAGTTGTATATAAGACGGAAGATGCACATTGATGATAAAATTAAAAACAGAAAATGCCGAATAAAAGAAGATAACAAAATCAAAATTGTAGGAACATGAATGTTCCGTTGATGTTGCATAGGGTGGGTCGATCCTGCTACAGGCAGGTCGATCCCACCATCTTTCCTTATGACCAAAAGAAGAAAATGTAAAAAGGAAAACAAAAACCAAAGGAAAACAAAATAAAGCAATACTGTGAAAAGGAAAGGAGTTTTTGAAAGGAATCAAAGAAAGAATTACTTACCTGTGGCTGCAGATGTTTTAGAACAGTCGACTTCCTTCAGCCGGATGAGGGAAAGAAAGAGAGAGCTGGAGAAAGAGATAAGAGGAAGAGGGGAATGGAGGGTTGAAGACGATTGGGGTTTAGAAGAGGTGCTGATGCGTGAGCATGGAGGGGTGAATACGGGTCTCGATGGGTTTCGATTTAGGATGGAGTAAAGCCACATGTGGGCTGTAGCTTCGCAGGAGAGCTTGATCCTTTCCGATTTGCAGGTATTCTGAAGGGAGGAGAAAGAAGTGTGATCGAAGGGAGGAAGATGCAGGGGTGAAAAGCGATGAACGAATGCTTCCCCATCGTGCCCCTCTTAAAGAGGGGGAGGACGATTCGGGAAGGGGCCATGCCATTGGGGATCGACGGAAGGAAATCCATCGGTGGGCGATGGAGGAGAGGATGGAAGGAGCTCGTGGAGGCTGGCGATGAAGGGCTTGGGCGACGGAGAGGGTTTCGGTTGGGGGATGAGAGGCTGGAGAAGAAGTTTGTTGGCGATGGGTGGCTGGAGCCCTCGAGAAGTGGTTGGAGGCACATGGGTGCCTCCAGAAGGCTATGGAGAGGGGCCATCGGCCATGGAGGTTCAAGGGTGAGAGGTCGAGAGAGAGGCGGCTGATGGGGGCTGAGGGAGAGAGAAGCGAAACTCGACTTTTTTAAACATCGAGAATCAGATTTTCCAAAAAAAGGCCTCTTTGAAAAGTTTTCTCTAAAACGGGTTTCTAAAAACTATTTTGCAATTTTCTTCATTTATTTTTGATTTTTTTGGTTCTTTTCCGAGTATTTTTATTTTTGTATTTTGGGAAATACAAAATCCTAAAATGTACGGCAAAACAAGGATTTAAACTAACTTTTTTTTTTGTATTTTTGAGAAATATTTACAAAAAGAAGGTTTTCAAGGCTATTTCGAGGAAATTTCTTCAGAAAATGGGTTCGGACCTGAGTTTTGAGAAAATATTTGAGTTTTTAAAACTCGAATTGAGAAATGCATGTGATGGATCCAAACGGATGTCGAATGGACTGTCCGAGCTATTTAAAGACTATTTTTGGTATTTTCTATAATTTAAATTTAAAATTTGAACAAGGAGATTTAGATTTGGATCTGGACAATGGATTCAGATCCGAAATCAATTTAAACATATAAAATGAATTTGATTTCAGTAAAACTTGAGAAATGAATTGGAATTTATATTTAAAAATGACACATTTGCTCAAAAAATGAATTTAGGGGCAAGAAGGAAATATTTAAAAGATTTTGAAAATTTTGGGGTGTTCACAGATGCCCCTCTTTGCTACTAAGCCAGTTGAAAGCCGAGCTTAGTGGCAAAGAAAACACTCCAAATTTTGAAAAATGCCCCAGTCAACAGATCTGAACTGGGTGTGGAAGAATTTATTTGAAAGACATGGTTTCAGGCTTAATACCTTATCCTGAATGGCTTGGGGGAGCGAAATCCTCGACCATGATATGACTGAATGATAGAGATGAGGAAATCGTGATGGGACTTTAGGTGAAGATCCCAAAATGATGAAAGATATGATTTTTGATCAAGTCTCATAAATGAGGCAAGATCAGCTTTTTGGAATGACTCAGGTTTAGCCCTTAACCTGGATGGGACAGAGATATATCTCAACATAACCTGAATGGGGAAAGGAATAAGTGAGGACTTTGATGGGACATTTATGAGAGAATGCCTCGTGAGATGAAGCTCAAATGGGATCCTGTCTTGGATGGATATACAAATCATGGATTCCTCGATGGGAAGAACCATGATGGGACTTGAAAGGAAACACCTTGTCAAGACGAGAAACCTCGTTAGAATGAGACTCAGGTTTAACCCAAACCTGAAAAAGGAAGATACCTCGATGCACGAGGTTCAGGCTTAACCCTTAACCGGAAGGGGACGACCATACGGAATCCTCGAGTGAAGAGACCATGATGGGACCTTCGGAGTTTGGACGAACAAATCCGACAGGGGTTTCGCGAAAGGACGAAGGAAATGGGGTTCCCTAAAGCTTTAAAAAAGGGATGAACTTGGATGTCTCATTGCTGAGACTAAATCAACTTTTGAATTTAATGACCTCTCGCAGGAAGTACAGGTTTTGACCCTTAACCTGAGTGGGAAAAACCATACGGAATTCTCGAAACCGTGATGGGACAGGAGAGATACTTCAACTGAATGGGGTAACTCTTCTAGAAAACAACGTTAGGTCGCACCAAAATGGATATTGAATATTTATTTCATTCTTAGAATATCTAGAAAATTTTGCCAATAAGATAAATTTATAGTTGACTTCAATGCTTGAAAATGTGTACATGTGTGCAAAGATATTCCCTCTTTTACCTAAAGTATTTTCTCCAACGAGGTTAACTTCTTGGTTTTAAGAGTCAAATTCAAAGTTTTTAGCGCTGATGATTTTCTTCAAGGAAGCTAATCCATTTCCTTGATATGAGAAGAGAAGGAATATTCTCAATTTCATAAAAGCAAGTAGTGAAAAGACATTGATAAAAGATATTTGCATGAGAAAAGACGACTCCTGGCAATTTCGGCAGTTTGATATCTGGGTGTTTTTCCCATGATGATCTTCTTGCACTCTTTTTGAGTCATTGGGCTTTTTCGGGCTCTTTACATCACCCTTCATTTTGGAGATGTCCTGACTTTTCTCTCTTTTTCAGGGAAAGGTACGTCACAAACTTCTTCATCTCGGAGATGCTTCGATCCTTATTTTTCTCAGGGATTATATATGATATTGGCTCAAAAGTCTTTAGATGATAGCAGAAATCAAATATCATTTAGGGTTTGTCGGTAGGTCCATCACATCCGCCTTCATCTCGACGGTGATCCAAACTTTCCCTGGAAGGATCTGTAAGACCCGCAATTTTTCAGAAAATATCTGAATAAAATTCATGAGGCATTTACCGGTAAAAATAGCATTTCTTCTCAGAATGCAAAACGAATCAATTCCTGCGAGCCAGTTATACTTAGGATATTCGTCGAATCGCGAATATATGCTCAAACACTCTGGAAGCCATAACTTCCTACCTGAATGAAATCAAAGGATTCCTGCGAGCCAACTTTCTTAGTTACGTCAATACAAAGGGAATGGCGTACTCAGAATTTTTCGGAAAAAATCGCCGGAAACCCGAAATTCTTGCGGGACCCACGGAAATATTGGTGGGACCCACAGAAATATTCCTCAGAAAATATCTGGTGGGACCCACAAAATATCCCATGGAAATATCTAGATGGGCCCCACACCAAAGGAACCTCCAGGAATTTAAAAGAAGCCAAGGGGTAAAAGGGGCATGGAAAAACCCAAGAGGAGGTGGGCTTGGGCTATAAATAGCCCTCCCCACTCTCTCTCTTCTCATAAAAATCGACCCCCCCTCTCTCTCTTGCCTTCTCTCTCTCTCCTAAACCTCCCCTACCTAGCCTAGCCCACCTGAGCCCACCTGACCTGGTCTGAGCCTGCCTGACTTAGCCTGAGCCTGCCTGACCTGGTCCTAACGCACCTGACCTGGGTCTGAACCCACTTGACCTGGTCCAAACCCAGTTGACTTGACTTGAACCTAGTTGGGTTTAAAGTCAAAGTCAAAGTCCTTTTTGGTCCAGATTCCGGTTTGGGTTTCTGAACCCAGACTTAGCCTACTTGAGCTGAGTTCGAACCTGCTGAACCCAGTTGACTTGGATCGAACCCTGTTTGGTTTAAACCACTTAGGTTGAGTAGCTTGACCTGCTCTACCTCTTTCTCAACTAAGTCAGCTTCATCTGACTTAGTCTGACCTCTCGAAGGAAGGCTCGAAGCCAAAGAAGCAACCCGGAGCCGTTTCTTCCACGATTTGAAGTAAGTTCGCTTCGTTGATCCATCTCTCTCAAGTATTTGATTGTTTGTATATAGAATATACTTTCTGAAGTAGTATCTTGCTTTAGTTCTTGATTGAGCCCTTTTTGGACACTTCGGTGTTCACCCGCTCGTCTCGTAACTATTGTCGGATATATCTATGTTCAAACACGCAGTATATGCGTTCTTCAAAATGGTATCTCACTTTAGTTCTTGGTTGAGCCCTTTAGGACACTTCGGTGTTCACCCGCTCGCCTCGTAACTATCGTTGGATGCGGATCTAGGTGTATATCTGCTGATTCTGCCGACGCGTCTTATATCGCACAGGCTATGTAATTTACCTTTGCCATCGCGTCGTATGATGCCAAGGCTCCCTGTTTTCTGTACTTCCGATTATTGCACTTCCGATTATGCATTTACTTACGCCGTCGCGTCGAACGATGCCAAGGCTCCTGTTTTCTGCAATGTATTTACTTACGCCGTCGCGTCGAACGATGCCAAGGCTTCTGCTTTGTTATATATGTAGAATATTTCGTTCAGTTACACACCCTGAACAATAGTATATGCATTTCTTTACGCCGCCGCTGTATAAAGCACAGGCTTCTGCTTATACTACATATATAGCGCATAAATGAGCGTTCAAATGGAGATCAACTCCAAATCGCCCATGCGATTCCTTGACCGCTCCTCGTTCAAGATTCTGCTTGACGAATGACGCCCCTATTGGAAAGGCTTCGCTTGTTGGCAAAATGCGCTTTACGTAAAGACTAAGTTAATTACGTATGGCCTGGCTATGGCCCAGGGTTCCTGCAACCTTGATGGATGCAAAGTACGCACAACGGTGCGCATCCATTTCCCCGAATTAAGCGTGGCGATTTCCTACCAAAGAGGGGAGATGCCGCTGAAATGGATAAAAGAAACGCACGCTTTCTCCGTAAAAGAGAGGAAGTGCTGCTGAAATTTCTGAAGAAGCTAAGAATAGCTCAGAAAGAACGTAGCAGGATACTCTGACATATAGCAGAGTGCTACCCAGTTCATGGTTTGCCCTCTACAACGTAGAAGGGTTTGTCGCACCACAGCCGGTAGAGCAGGGAAGGTGCTGACGAAATGGTCGGCAGAAGAGCTGCCGGAACCAATGGAACGGCATAATGATGTCCGTTGATGGAACGATGCCAGATCGGCTCGTATCCTTGTGCCTGCAAGGGCACCTTGCTTGTAAGGGCCGCTGAGCCGGAGTAGAGGTTGCGCCTTGGCTAGGTTTGGACTCGTTGCGTAAAAATACGCCGAGTAGCCGATCTATCTAGATCGAGTCATATGCATGCTCATTGAGAACGGTTACACAACCAGACTCGTAAGGGCCGAAGAGCCAGAGTGTGTTGTTTCCACCCAAAGAGGTGTGATGCTCGTGGTGGCCGAAGTGCCAAAGAGCGGTGTTCTGCATGCATATGAATAAGACTTAAGGTCGCACATACCCCGCGGTTGAAAATCGTGTTAGGGGTACCCCCTCAGTAATGACTGTGTTGGGGAAGACTGAATGGGGTCGGGTACATACTCCCGTAGTGCTGAAAGCACGGGCTGCCTAAATGGCATGCAGATTCTGTCCAAGTAATTGTAAGACTGGCAGACCCCTTCAGGAATTATGCTCACTGTGGAATGACAGTGATGGTACAGCCTTGAGTGACATGTATTTTACTTTGGACCTGATAGAGTCCACGATGGCCTCAGTCACTCATGGGTTTTGGGGTCGTGGTTATCCTTAAGATCTAAGGATTGAACCCAACTACTGCAAGTAGAGGATGCATCCGAATATGGGCCTAGTAGGATTCTCCCAGTTGAAACACACTGCCCTACTATGGATAGGGTCAACAGGCCTCTGGGGTATCTAAAATACATAGAATAATCAACCCCCAGAACGTCGCGTTGATGCCCGGACAATAGCTCTACCTGCGTACCAAAGGCGGGAGCGGTTAATTATCAAACAATGCATTAGTTCTAGGTACAGCGATGCTTTGAATGTATGAGTGGATGACGTGTTGAGTCAGTCCTGCATAACCTTTGTGAAGGTGTCATGTTCGGTATACTACTGGACCGACTGGGCAAAGACCCGTGTTGTATCCGCACGACTAAGCGAAGCTCGAGGAGTTGTCCTTAGATGCGTGGGATACGGATGTGCCAAGTATGAAGACTTGAGCTAGACATCACTTTGAGACCCGGAAGAGGTCATGGCTAAGTCGTGGAGACTTAAGCGGCTATTCAAATCACAGCCCTGAAAAGGCTTTCTCTAAGTCATGAGGACTCGAGCGGATGTTCAACTCATAGCCCTACGGAGGCTCTTGCGATATACGCTAAGTCTTGGAGGCTTGAGCGTCGTTATTGCGTATTGCGACCCTGAGTGGTCATTATCGTACTTGAGTTGAATGGATGTATGACTGCATGCTTACCAGACCATCAGTGGTTCTGACCCCGTTTCATGGGGTTTTCAGGTGTTGGACCTGCGTGGCGATATGCGGAGCAAGGCGGCATCGAGTTCCAGGGTTTCTCTAGACAGAGTTGTACTGCTTCCTTTTTATTGAACCTACACTGCTTTTCTAAGCAGTAGTGTTGTAATAAACATGTGGTTTTCGATAAATGGAACACTTTGGTGGTCAATGAGTTGCTTGGCCATATACCTGCGACGTGCTCGGAGTTTTCTAAAACTGACGACTCATTATCGTCTGATTCCGCTGCTAAAAGCTTTTCTAAGTTCCGCTACAAAGAAAAAAAAAAAAGAAATTCATGAAAATTTTAACTTAGTTTTGTTTTGGAAATCCGGGGCGTTACAGAATTGGTATCAAAGCATGTGTCTGAGAAACCTGGTTCAAGATCCGTCATGGTCCCGATATCGCACTGTAAGTATATGTTTTTATACTTTTGTTCTGATCTGGGTGCATCTTTGTATAGATGGCAACTCATGACTCTCGTGGATACTGTTATCGCTGCAAGGTCATGCACGATGAGTGGATATGCCCGTATGAAGTCCAAGACTGCCAATACTGTGGCGAAGATGGGCATTCCGCCAACGAATGCCAAAGGAAATGTACCGCCGATATGGGTCGGCGGGCTTCAAAGGGTCTCAGGGATGAGACTTCGCGTGTCAGTGGACCGCATCACTCTAGTGTTGGGAGCAACCATACCCCAACATCTTTTGATGAATTACCAAGGCTGAGGGATTTTGATTTGAACTTCCCTGCGGAGGTCTATCACTCGCCAAGCTACCATCCGGCATCACATATGCCGAGCTTAAATGGTAGGAACAAAAGAGGGGATTCTTTCTGTTCGCCGATCATTATTCCAGACTCCCAGAGTCTTGATCTTGCTGACTGGGAAAGTAGACTGGAGTCTCTCATATATCCCCAGTATTCGCTTGCTAGTGCGGAAGTGCCGCCCAAGCCAAAGCTAGTAGTGCCTGCACCAAGGCCATGTGGCAATAGATGGACCTTTTGGAGTTCGTCTTCATCAAAGAAATCCAAGTCTTAAAGAGACTGGTGATGTTTTGGAGTCAGTAGACTCATGTATATAGTTTCTCAACGCCTAAAGTCTGCCAGTGCGGCATGACGTTTTAAGGCGATGCTTGTGTAAATGTGATGTATATTAAGTAAATAAAGCTTTTACTTCCTCATATACATCGAGAAACTAAAAACAAGTGCTTGTGTGTGCATAGATAAATGGCTCCTACGACGAGGAGAACCATACCAAGCGAGGAGTCCCATACGCAAGGATTCATGTTGGAGACACTCAACAACCTGGTTACCGCCATCCGTGAAACGAGGCCAGAACCAGTCACACCACGAAACGAGCACCTGGAAGGAGTGACTTATGAGAAGTTCCTCAAGCTTGACCCGCCAGTTTTCATTGGCAGAGCCGATCCTGAGCTCGCGGAGAGTTGGATCGAAGAGACAGAACGTGCCTTCTTAGTACTGGGAGTACCAGAGGAAAAGAAGACTAACTTTGGAACGTATCGGTTGAAAGACAATGCACGGAAGTGGTGGGATACCACTAAACTTATCCAGTTCTCACAAGTCGAAGTCATTCCTTGGACTGACTTTTGGAGGACTTTTATGGATAACTACTTCCCGTTGCATTCCAGAAACAAGAAAAAGATGGAGTTTCTGGAGTTGGAACAGGGCGGTATGAGTCTAATGGACTATACCACCAAATTTCAGAATCTAGAGCGCTACTGCTCTCGATAGTTAGAAACAGACCAAGAAAGGGCCGACAAATATGTGAATGGTCTGCGCGAAGGGCTGCGATCTCGAGTGATAACAAGCATGCCTTCGACTTTTCAGGCTGCGGTAGCAGCAACTTCAAAAATCCAAGAGGATTGGGCGCAATCTAAAGTGATCATAGCAAAGAAGCCCATAGTGAATGGTGGGAATCATAAAAGGACGTTCCCAAGTGGCCAGGGTTCACGACAACCCTTTCAAAAGAAGAAGTTCCAAGGAGGGAACAACACTCAACAAGTCGTGAGGCCAAGACAGAACACAACTCCGAATGGTCAGCAGTCCAACTTCAGCTGCCCAAGGTGTCGTATGAACCACTCCGGAAAGCCATGTCCTCGTGACATTGGTGGGTGCTTATATTGTGGCAAGATGGGCCACTTTATAAGGGATTGCGCCAAGAAGGCTGCAGATGAACAGAGGAGTAATGACGGATTTGCCGGACCCTCTCGACCAGCGCCACAACGTTCTCAGTTTCAACGACCTCCACCTAGAGTAGAACAAAGGCCTGCTGCAGGTCGTGTATACGCTGTAACGACTGAACAAGTCGAGAATGGTGACCTGATTGAAGGCACCGTACCTGTTAATGGACATGCAGCTTACGTCTTGTTTGATTGTGGTGCTACTCATACGTTTATCTCTGACGATTTCACCGAACAACTCCACGCTTCGGTGCAACCGATTGATAAAATGATCGAAGTATATAACCCATTGGGTTCACGCACCAAATGTATCCGGTGTGTGAAAAATTTGGATATTGAGATAGCAGGGCAACACTTGCCTACTGACGCCATCCTGATCGATATGATACAGTACGATGTCATTCTGGGAATGAATTGGTTGGCTCAGAATAATGCCAAGATTCTGTGCCGCGAGGGCAGAGTGATTCTATCTCGACCCGGATTGCCTAAGATGGAATACCAGTTATCCAAACCAGTTCCACAGAAAAGGCTCATATCAGCACTTAAGGTACAAAAATACCTTAGGAAGGGTTGTGTGGCCTTCCTGTTGAGTCTCTCGGTGGAAAAATCCAATGACCAACCCCTTGAGAGTTTGGAAGTGGTACGAGAGTTTCCCGATGTGTTTCCTGAGGAATTGCCAGGACTTCCGCCACTTCGTGAGGTTGAATTTGGAATTCAATCCTTACCTGGAACAACGCCGATATCCAAAGCCCCGTATCGAATGGCGCCAGCTGAACTCAGTGAGTTGAAGTGTCAGTTGGAAGAACTGATGGAACAAGGGTTCATCCGACCGAGTGTGTCACCGTGGGGAGCCCCGGTACTATTTGTAAAGAAGAAGGATGGATCCCTTCGGTTATGCATCGATTATCGGATGCTTAACCAGGCAACTTTTAAAAATAAGTACCCGTTGCCTCGGATTGAGGACTTATTCGATCAACTCAGAACAGCGAGGGTGTTCTCCAAGATCGACCTCAGGTCTGGGTACCATCAACTTAGAGTAAAGGAAGAGGATATACCCAAGACAGCCTTCAGAACGAGATACGGCCATTATGAGTTCGTAGTAATGCCCTTCGGACTCACTAATGCGCCTGCTGCCTTTATGGATCTAATGAACCGGATATTCAGACCATATTTGGATAGCTTTGTCATCGTCTTTATTGATGACATTCTCATATATTCTGAGAACAAGGAACAACACGTGGAGCACTTGAAAATCGTCTTGAAAACCCTTCAAGATAACCAACTCTATGCTAAGTTTGCAAAATGTGAATTCTGGCTAGACAAAGTGATGTTCCTTGGTCATGTGATCTCAAAAGATGGAATCGCAGTGGATCCTGCGAAGGTGGAAGCTGTGATGGACTGGAAGCAGCCAGAAAATATCACTGAGGTCCGTAGCTTCCTTGGACTTGCCGGATATTATTGGAAGTTCATACAAGACTTCTCCCGAATCGCCGTACCGATGACGAAATTACTTAAAAAGGGAGTCAAGTTTGAATGGACTGACCAGTGTAAGGAGTGCTTTGAGGTTCTCAAACAGAGGCTTACCACTGCCCCTGTCCTTACCTTACCTTCTGGTCAGGGAGGCTTCGTTGCTTATACCGATGCCTCGGGAACGGGTCTGGGTTGTGTGTTGATGCAGCATGGCAAAGTAATCGCCTATGCGTCACGACAGTTGAGAGTCCATGAGAAAAACTATCCAACCCACGACTTGGAGCTTGCCGCGGTAGTGTTCGCGCTTAAAATCTGGCGACACTACCTGTATGGAGAGAAATTTGAGGTCATGTCGGACCATAAAAGCCTAAAATACCTCTTTTCTCAAAAAGAACTCAATATGCGGCAACGGCGATGGCTGGAATTCCTCAAAGACTATGAATTCACGCTTTCCTATCACCCTGGAAAGGCGAATGTTGTAGCAGATGCCCTTAGTCGCAAGACTGTTGGCACTCTGGCCAGCCTAACCGGACAATGGAAGTTGATGAAGGATTTCGTCAAGTGGAAGCCATTTTTGGCTGATTCTGGCAGAATCCAAATGTCATGTTTGACGATCCACATTGAGTTCCTCGATCGCATCGTAGCCGAACAGTTCAAGGATCCCCAGTACTTGGAATTGAAAGCTCGTGCTGAAAAAGATGACACTTTCTTCCATTTGAAAGAAGATGGAGGAATATGGATGGAAGAAAGAATTTGGGTTCCAAATAACCCTGAGCTAAGACAGGAAGTACTCCAGGAGGCCCATAGTAGCAAATATACTATCCACCCTGGGGGTACGAAGATGTTCCGAGATTTGCAGAGAAAGTACTGGTGGAAGGGTATGAAGCGTGATGTGGCTACGTTTGTCTCGAAGTGTTTGATCTGCCAGCAAGTTAAGATCGAACATCAGCGCCCTGGTGGAAAGATGCAACGGATCGAGATTCCAGAATGGAAATGGGAAGGCATTACGATGGATTTCATCATTGGATTGCCTCGATCCAAGAGACAACACGATTTGATATGGGTGATCGTGGACAGACTCACCAAGTCTGCTCACTTCCTGCCAATTAACACTCGATACTCAACTGAACGATTGACAGGAATCTACATTCGGGAAATCGTTAGACTCCATGGAGTGCCGATTTCGATCATATCTGATCGTGACCCGAAGTTCACCTCTCACTTTTGGGAGCAGCTTCAGAAAGCTCTGGGGACGAAACTCAAGTTCAGTACAGCATTCCATCCCCAAACAGATGGGCAATCAGAACGAACCATACAGACTCTTGAAGATATGCTAAGAGCCTGTATGCTGGAATGGAAAGGTGATTGGGATTCCCACCTAGCGTTGGCTGAATTTGCTTATAATAATAGCCACCACGCTAGCATTGGGATGGCACCGTATGAAGCCTTGTATGGACGACCCTGTAGATCACCAATCCATTGGGGTGAAGTGGGTGAGCGAACCTTAGACTCGCCCATTGTGTTGCAGCATTATAGTGAGCAGGTCCACATGATCAGAAAGAAGCTACTGACTGCTCAGAGTCGACAGAAGAGCTACGCCGATCAGCGGCGTAGGGAACTCGCTTTTGCGGTTGGAGATAAGGTTTTTATCAAGATCTCTCCAACCAAGAGTGTGTTTCGTTTTGGAAAGAAGGGGAAGCTCAGCCCCAGATTCGTTGGTCCCTTCGAAGTTTTGAGCCGGATCGGAGAGACTGCCTACCAAGTAGCATTGCCACCACAATACGCGCAAATACATGATGTATTTCACGTATCAATGCTTAGAAAGTACGTTCATGATCCTTCTCACGTCATTCAACATGAAGACATTGACATCCGAGAAGATATGACGGTAGAAGAAAGGCCAGTGGAGATCATGGACCGACGGGAGCAAGTGCTAAGAACAAAGGTCATTCCACTCGTTAAAGTGAGGTGGCAGCATCATGGAATCGATGATTGCACTTGGGAGCCCGAATCGGATATGCGGGATAAATATCCTGAACTCTTCACCTTGTACTCTTAGCTGAATTTCGCGGACGAAATTCCTTTAAGGGGGTAATGATGTAAGATCCGCAATTTTTCAGAAAATATCTGAATAAAATTCATGAGGCATTTACCGGTAAAAATAGCATTTCTTCTCAGAATGCAAAACGAATCAATTCCTGCGAGCCAGTTATACTTAGGATATTCGTCGAATCGCGAATATATGCTCAAACACTCTGGAAGCCATAACTTCCTACCTGAATGAAATCAAAGGATTCCTGCGAGCCAACTTTCTTAGTTACGTCAATACGAAGGGAATGGCGTACTCAGAATTTTTCGGAAAAAATCGCCGGAAACCCGAAATTCTTGCGGGACCCACGGAAATATTGGTGAAACCCACAGAAATATTCCTCAGAAAATATCTGGTGGGACCCACAAAATATCCCATGGAAATATCTAGGTGGGCCCCACACCAAAGGAACCTCCAGGAATTTAAAAGAAGCCAAGGGGTAAAAGGGGCATGGAAAAACCCAAGAGGAGGTGGGCTTGGGCTATAAATAGCCCTCCCCACTCTCTCTCTTCTCATAAAAATCGACCCCCCCTCTCTCTCTTGCCTTCTCTCTCTCTCCTAAACCTCCCCTACCTAGCCTAGCCCACCTGAGCCCACCTGACCTGGTCTGAGCCTGCCTGACTTAGCCTGAGCCTGCCTGACCTGGTCCTAACCCACCTGACCTGGGTCTGAACCCACTTGACCTGGTCCAAACCCAGTTGACTTGACTTGAACCTAGTTGGGTTTAAAGTCAAAGTCAAAGTCCTTTTTGGTCCAGATTCCGGTTTGGGTTTCTGAACCCAGACTTAGCCTACTTGAGCTGAGTTCGAACCTGCTGAACCCAGTTGACTTGGATCGAACCCTGTTTGGTTTAAACCACTTAGGTTGAGTAGCTTGACCTGCTCTACCTCTTTCTCAACTAAGTCAGCTTCATCTGACTTAGTCTGACCTCTCGAAGGAAGGCTCGAAGCCAAAGAAGCAACCCGGAGCCGTTTCTTCCACGATTTGAAGTAAGTTCGCTTCGTTGATCCATCTCTCTCAAGTATTTGATTGTTTGTATATAGAATATACTTTCTGAAGTAGTATCTTGCTTTAGTTCTTGATTGAGCCCTTTTTGGACACTTCGGTGTTCACCCGCTCGTCTCGTAACTATCGTCGGATATATCTATGTTCAAACACGCAGTATATGCGTTCTTCAAAATGGTATCTCACTTTAGTTCTTGGTTGAGCCCTTTAGGACACTTCGGTGTTCACCCGCTCGCCTCGTAACTATCGTTGGATGCGGATCTAGGTGTATATCTGCTGATTCTGCCGACGCGTCTTATATCGCACAGGCTATGTAATTTACCTTTGCCGTCGCGTCGTATGATGCCAAGGCTCCCTGTTTTCTGTACTTCCGATTACTGCACTTCCGATTATGCATTTACTTACGCCGTCGCGTCGAACGATGCCAAGGCTCCTGTTTTCTGCAATGTATTTACTTACGCCGTCGCGTCGAACGATGCCAAGGCTTCTGCTTTGTTATATATGTAGAATATTTCGTTCAGTTACACACCCTGAACAATAGTATATGCATTTCTTTACGCCGCCGCTGTATAAAGCACAGGCTTCTGCTTATACTACATATATAGCGCATAAATGAGCGTTCAAATGGAGATCAACTCCAAATCGCCCATGCGATTCCTTGACCGCTCCTCGTTCAAGATTCTGCTTGACGAATGAAGCCCCTATTGTAAAGGCTTCGCTTTTTGGCAAAATGCTCTTTACGTAAAGACTAAGTTAATTACGTATGGCCTGGCTATGGCCCAGGGTTCCTGCAACCTTGATGGATGCAAAGTACGCACAACGGTGCGCATCCATTTCCCCGAATTAAGCGTGGCGATTTCCTACCAAAGAGGGGAGATGCCGCTGAAATGGATAAAAGAAACGCACGCTTTCTCCGTAAAAGAGAGGAAGTGCTGCTGAAATTTCTGAAGAAGCTAAGAATAGCTCAGAAAGAACGTAGCAGGATACTCTGACATATAGCAGAGTGCTACCCAGTTCATGGTTTGCCCTCTACAACGTAGAAGGGTTCGTCGCACCACTGCCGGTAGAGCAGGGGAGGTGCTGACGAAATGGTCGGCAGAAGAGCTGCCGGAACCAATAGAACGGCATAATGATGTCCGTTGATGGAATGATGCCAGATCGGCTCGTATCCTTGTGCCTGCAAGGGCACCTTGCTCGTAAGGGCCGCTGAGCCGGAGTAGAGGTTGCGCCTTGGCTAGGTTTGGACTCGTTGCGTAAAAATACGCCGAGTAGCCGATCTATCTAGATCGAGTCATATGCATGCTCATTGAGAACGGTTACACAACCAGACTCGTAAGGGCCGAAGAGCCAGAGTGTGTTGTTTCCACCCAAAGAGGTGTGATGCTCGTGGTGGCCGAAGTGCCAAAGAGCGGTGTTCTGCATGCATATGAATAAGACTTAAGGTCGCACATACCCCGCGGTTGAAAATCGTGTTAGGGGTACCCCCTCAGTAATGACTGTGTTGGGGAAGACTGAATGGGGTCGGGTACATACTCCCGTAGTGCTGAAAGCACGGGCTGCCTAAATGGCATGCAGATTCTGTCCAAGTAATTGTAAGACTGGCAGACCCCTTCAGGAATTATGCTCACTGTGGAATGACAGTGATGGTACAGCCTTGAGTGACATGTATTTTACTTTGGACCTGATAGAGTCCACGATGGCCTCAGTCACTCATGGGTTTTGGGGTCGTGGTTATCCTTAAGATCTAAGGATTGAACCCAACTACTGCAAGTAGAGGATGCATCCGAATATGGGCCTAGTAGGATTCTCCCAGTTGAAACACACTGCCCTACTATGGATAGGGTCAACAGGCCTCTGGGGTATCTAAAATACATAGAATAATCAACCCCCAGAACGTCGCGTTGATGCCCGGACAATAGCTCTACCTGCGTACCAAAGGCGGGAGCGGTTAATTATCAAACAATGCATTAGTTCTAGGTACAGCGATGCTTTGAATGTATGAGTGGATGACGTGTTGAGTCAGTCCTGCATAACCTTTGTGAAGGTGTCATGTTCGGTATACTACTGGACCGACTGGGCAAAGACCCGTGTTGTATCCGCACGACTAAGCGAAGCTCGAGGAGTTGTCCTTAGATGCGTGGGATACGGATGTGCCAAGTATGAAGACTTGAGCTAGACATCACTTTGAGACCCGGAAGAGGTCATGGCTAAGTCGTGGAGACTTAAGCGGCTATTCAAATCACAACCCTGAAAAGGCTTGCTCTAAGTCATGAGGACTCGAGCGGATGTTCAACTCATAGCCCTACGGAGGCTCTTGCGATATACGCTAAGTCTTGGAGGCTTGAGCGTCGTTATTGCGTATTGCGACCCTGAGTGGTCATTATCGTACTTGAGTTGAATGGATGTATGACTGCATGCTTACCAGACCATTAGTGGTTCTGACCCCGTTTCATGGGGTTTTCAGGTGTTGGACCTGCGTGGCGATATGCGGAGCAAGGCGGCATCGAGTTCCAGGGTTTCTCTAGACAGAGTTGTACTGCTTCCTTTTTATTGAACCTACACTGCTTTTCTAAGCAGTAGTGTTGTAATAAACATGTGGTTTTCGATAAATGGAACACTTTGGTGGTCAATGAGTTGCTTGGCCACATACCTGCGACGTGCTCGGAGTTTTCTAAAACTGACGACTCATTATCGTCTGATTCCGCTGCTAAAAGCTTTTCTAAGTTCCGCTGCAAAGAAAAAAAAAAGAAATTCATGAAAATTTTAACTTAGCTTTGTTTTGGAAATCCGGGGCGTTACAGGATCCGTCACAAACTCCGTCATCTTGGAGATGTTTCAAATCTTCTTTGGCCCCGGGGGTCTACTCGCTTAATTCACCTTCAACTTGACGACAATTGAGAGATCCCTTTTGCAGATATTTGATTGCTGCTTTAAACTGAATAAGGAGATATGGATTAAGGGGATTCTTTTATGGCTCAGGATATTTCTACTGCCTAATTGCCAGAAAGTCATTTTAAAACATGCGTCATAACTATGATCAATATCAATTCGCTTCCGGCTTTTCAATGTCATCGAATATTTATTTCACTAATCATACCGAGGATATTTCTTTCATCCTTTTGGTTGATCAACAGGAAAAAGATTTGAATTTTACCTCTTTTTCGCAAAAGTTTTACCTTTTATGAAGAAAATACTAGAGGTAATTCGAGGTAATTCTTTTGTGCAGTAAGAATATTGGAATCAACAAGTATTTTTAGCAAATTGGCAAAGCTTTCAAGGATCCTTTGTGAAATAATCACTCAATATAAATTTTGACGAAACCTTGAGTTGAAACTTGGGAAGGAATATTTAGATTTTTGTTTTGACCGACCAGCTCGAAAGCAGGATTTGATTGCCCAACTAGCTCGAAAGCAGGATTTTTAGGAAGTACAAGCTCAAAAGCAGGATTTGATTGCCCGACCAGCTCGAAAGCAGGATTTGTTGGAAGTACCAGCTCGAAAGTAGGATTTGATTGCCCGACCAGCTCGAAAGCAGGATTTGATTGCCCGACCAGCTCGAAAGCAGGATTTTTGGAAGTACCAGCTCGAAAGCAAGATTTGATTGCCCGACCAGCTCGAAAGCAGGATTTGATTGCCCGACCAGCTCGAAAGCAGGATTTTTAGGAAGTACCAGCTCAAAAGCAGGATTTGATTGCCCGACTAGCTCGAAAGCAGGATTTGATTGTCCGACCAGCTCGAAAGCAGGATTTGATTACTCGACCAGCTCGAAAGCAGGATTTTTGGAAGTACCAGCTCGAAAGCAAGATTTGATTGCCCGACCAGCTCGAAAGCAGGATTTGATTGCCCGACCAGCTCGAAAGCAGGATTTGATTGCCCGACCAGCTCGAAAGCAGTATTTTTAGGAAGTACCAGCTCAAAAGCAGGATTTGATTGCCCGACCAGCTCGAAAGCAAGATTTGTTGGAAGTACCAGCTCGAAAGCAGGATTTTATTGCCCGACCAGCTCGAAAGCAGGATTTGATTGCCCGACCAGCTCGAAAGCAGGATTTTTAGGATGTACCAGCTCAAAAGCAGGATTTGATTGCCCGACCAGCTCGAAAGCAGGATTTGTTGGAAGTACAAGCTCGAAAGCAGGATTTGATTGCCCGACCAGCTCGAAAGCAGGATTTGATTGCCCGACCAGCTCGAAAGCAGGATTTGATTGCCCGACCAGCTCGAAAGCAGGATTTTTGGAAGTACCAGCTCGAAAGCAGGATTTGTTGGAAGTACCAGCTCGAAAGCAGGATTTGATTGCCCGACCAGGTCGAAAGCAGGATTTGATTGCCCGACCAGCTCGAAAGCAAGATTTGATTGCCCGACCAGCTCGAAAGCAGGATTTTTGGAAGTACCAGCTCGAAAGCAGGATTTGATTGCCCGAATAGCTCGAAAGCAGGATTTGATTGCCCGACCAGCTCGAAAGCAGGATTTTTGGAAGTACCAGCTCGAAAGCAGGATTTGATGGAAGTACCAGCTCGAAAGCAGGATTTGTTTGACCGACCAGCTTGAAAGCAGGATTTGTTTGACCGACCAGCTCGAAAGCAGGATTTGTTTGACCGACCAGCTTGAAAGCAGGATTTGTTTGCCCGACCAGCTTGAAAGCAGGATTTTGATTGACCGACCAGCTCGAAAGCAAGATTTGTTTGACCGACCAGCTCGAAAGCAGGATTTTATTGACCGACCAGCTTGAAAGCAGGATTTTATTGACCGACCAGCTCGAAAGCAGGATTTTTGGAAGAATGATTGATATTGACAGAGTTGTGACCCGAAGGTTTTGAGAATGATGGATATTTGATGAAATTGTAACCCAAAGGCTTTGGACTTGAAATACATTGATGAAGTTGTAACCCGAAGGCTTGAACAAGATATACATTTGATGAAATTGTAACCCGAAGGCTTGATAATAAAAGACTTTTGATGAAATTGATGAACATTTGATGAGATTGATAAACATTTAATGAGGTTGATAGACATTTAAATGAGGATTTAGGATATAATAGACAATGATTCAGGTTTATCCCTTAACCTGAAAGGGAAGAGGGAGATTTTTGAGGATATACTTGAGACTTGAATCTAGAAGTGATATGACAAGATTTATGATTTATGATTTTGAATTTAGATGGATCAGCACATTTGGCTGTATGCGGTCCAATTTTCAGGATTAACCCCTTGTCCTGAATGGGAAACATAGAAAGAATAAACTTTGAGAAGACAAAAGGATATGGAATTTTGAAAAAAAATGTAGAATATTTAAGGAAATTGATTTATTTTTGTAAAAAGAATTCTCACAAGTAGCATTGTTGCCCCTATGAGTGATCTTAGGATTATCCCTTATCCTGAGAAAGAATACCTCGAATGTCGAGGTTCAGGTTTATCCCTTAAACTGAAAGGGGAAAGAATAGAATTTAAGAAAAGAAATTTAGAAAATCAATTTGATGAGACTTGTATTTGCAAAAAGAATTCTCATAGGTAACATCATTGTCCCTACGAGAGGTCTCAGGATTATCCCTTATCCTGAATGGGAGAAAGCATAAAATTTAAGAAAATTTAATGAAGGAAAATTGATATAAATCTACAAAGAATCAATAAAGATTGGCAAAACTTGTATTTACAAAAGAATCCTCATAGGTAGCGTTATTGCTCCTACGAGGGGTCTCAGGATTATCCCTTATCCTGAATGGGAAAAAGAATAGAATTTAAGAAAAATTGAATGAAGAAAAATTGATATAAATTTAGAAAATCAAATGAAGGTTTATGAAACTTGTATTTACAAAAGAATCCTCATAGGTAGCGTTATGGCTCCTACGAGGGGTTTCAGGATTTTCCCTTATTCTGAATGGGAAAAGAATAGAATTTAAAGAGATTTAATAAAGGAAAATTGATATAAATCTAGAAGATCAATAAAGATTGATAAAACTTTGTATTTACAAAAGAATCCTCATATGTAGCATTGTGGCTCCTACGAGGGGTTTCAGGATTTTCCCTTATCCTGAATGAGAAACACCTCGGACAACGAGGGTCAGGTTTATCCCTTAACCTGAGGGGGAAGAAGAATAAAGGAAATACCTCATGGGAAAGAGGCATCAGGTTTATCCCTTAACCTGAAAGGGTAAAGAAAAAATTTTTAATATAATTGAGGAAATATTGATAAACTTGACAAACTTGATAAAATTGATGTAAACTTGATAAAATATGAATAAAATGAATGAAATTGATGAAGATATCAAAATTAACTAAAGATTTACAAGATTTGAGAAAAGGAGTTTTTCTGATCCTACCTGCATATGGGATCTTTGGAAGAAAAAATGTTTATTTAAAAGATAGGTGAAAAATCATTTTTGGGAGGAAAAATCATTTGTAAGAAGAATGATCAGCGCAAGATCTGATCCTTTAAAAAGGGAATCATCATGAGAGATCATCATGAGGTTTGATTTTGAGAATAGAGGTTTTAAAAACCAATTTTAAGAGAGAAAACAAATACGAGGTGATGAATTGAAGACAAATGGTTTTCAAAACCTAATTTGGAGAAGGAAAATCAACATGTTAGTTTATTTAAAAGGGATTTTGATCAAAATATTTAAATTTTTGAAGAATTTTGCAGAAATTTTATGATTTTGAAAATCCTCATAGGTAATATCATTTCTCTCATGATGGAGAAAAACAAGTTTTGAAAAATAAATGACAAGGATTTAAAAAAATTTGAAAAATAGCAGGCAGGATCAAAAAGATTTTGAAGAAATCAGAAAGAAAAGAAAATACACCTGGGGTTTTAAAGGAGGAAATTTTGAATAATATATACCCAGGGTTTTGGAAAATATAAGGAAGATATATATATAAAATATCATACAATCACAGATATACAAGCAAGGATGCACAAATAGCACTCCCTAAAGCTGACTCTATATGCAATATTTGAAATGGCAAATAGGATCTTAATCCTAACTCTAAGATTTAGATCATCTGATTTCAATCAAGGTAAGCCGATATACTCAAGCCGAAGCTCGAAGTACGTGGCATGTAAGATATCTCTCCGGTTCTAAGATAAAGGCTTCCCCAACATCCTTGAGCACCTACCGATATACCTCGGACTATGGCCCTTAGGTACGTGGTAGGGGGGCGCGAACCCAAATAAGTGGTCCAGTTGTGAGGCTCTCTCCCGAACTATGGTTCAGTGAGACAGCCCAGCAACGTGAAGACCGGAACAATATAGGCAGGGATGTTTTCAAAAATATGCTCAACATGCAAGAAATCGGATGGCTCTAATGCAAGCCCTAAAGAGATAGATTTAAATGAGAAGAAGCATACACTTGCATACATTGTTTGCATTCAATCCCTAAAATTGAGGAGAGTTGTATTTAAAACCTAGATCTAATGTGAACATGGGTAATTCTCCTCAATATGGTCCTACCAAACCATACTTAGATCCTATATGCAATGATGTCAGCTTTAGGACAGAGTCTAGGCTCCTAAGGTTTGCATGGAAATGTAGCTGACATATGTTAGAATAAAGACTTAGATTATATAAAAGCAAAGCAAAGGCATAGATCCAACCGGACGAAGACGAGTCCCATCTCGGTCGCCAAAACTGTGATCATCGCAAAAATTTTCCTCTCTTGTGGTTTCTCTCTCTTCCTTCTCTTTTCCTTTTTCTGACCTCTTATTTTCCTCCTTTTTGAAGGGAGAAGAATAAAAGAAAGAAAAGAGAAAGAGAAGAGAAAAGAAAGAAAGAAAGAGAGAAGAGGAACTATTTTGCGCGGTCTCACTTGACCTTGATTTGAAAACATTTAGAAATTTAACTCGCCTCCGTTTTTGAAAATATTGCGGGAAAATGGAGAGACGGGATTCGCTCGTCGATACGAGGTTCGACCGTTCCTGGTGCCTTTACCAGGGGTAATCGAACCAAGGATCGAATCTATGCCTTTTTGCTTTGCCTAAATATAATCTAAGGATTTATTCTGACTCTAAATGCACAAAGAATCATGCTTGTGCAATGCGAGGATGTATGCTCTTTTCAAAGATGTTTTGGAAATTTCCAAGTATTCTGAGATGAACTTGGTAAGGGAATGAAAAAAATGTTTGAATCTAACTTAGAACTTGAGATAGATTAGAGAATTTCTAAGTCTTTGAAGTAAATTAGAGTTTGAAAGAGTAAATCTTTGACTTAGAGAAAGAATGATTTAAAGCTTTGAAAATGAAAGGAGATGAAGTTTTAAAGTCAGAAGTGAACTTTGAATTTAATCATGGATTTTAGGAGAAAAGATAAGATTTAAAAATGGAATTGATTTTAAGATTTGGAATTTGGAATGAATCTGGGAAATACCAATGATATAGAAATGAATTTAAGAAAATCTAAACATGATCTGTAAATGGATCTAGCTTTGAGATCTGGAACATAATTGGCTTTGAATTTGAAAAATAGAACTTGATTTGAAACATGGATTTTAAGATGGAATTTGAATTCTGGATCCTAAAATGGGTTTGGATCTGAAGTCTGAGACCCAAAAGTGGAGAATGGATTCCGTATCCTAAAACGGATTTGGATCTGAAGTTTAAGATCCAAAGTAGAACTGGATTCTGGATCCTAAGATGGATTTGCATCTGAAGTCTGAGATCCAATGTAGAGTTGGACTCTGGATCCTAAGATGGATTTGGATCTGAAGTCGGAGATCCAATATGAGTGTTGAATCCTGGATCCTAAAATGGATTTGGAGTTAAATTTAGAAGATGAGTCAAAACTTCCAAGTTAAATTTGAACTTGGAAAATGAATTTTAGAAATTGAATCTTTGAATATACAAATGAATTTCAAAGTCAAATTAGACCTTGAATTTGAAGTTTAGAGGATGAATCAAGAATCTCAAAAGTTAAATTGAACTTGGAGATTGGATTGGAGTTTTGAATATAAAATGAATTTGGAATTTCAAAGTCAAATTGAACTTTGAAATCTGTTTTGAATTAGAATTTTTGAATATAAAATGAAATTGAAATTTCAAAGTCAAATTGAACTTTGAAATCTTATTTGAATTGGAAATTTTGAATATAAAATGAATTTGAAATTTCAAAGTTTAGATTGGACTTTGAGATTGAAAATGGAATGGAATTGAAAATGAAAAGATGAATTGGATTTTACAAGAATTGAAGATTGATTGAAGAAGATATTTACATCACTTGGAGTTTTGAGAAAGGAATTTGGAAAATATGATGCAGTTCTAGCCTAAATGGTGAATGAATTTAAAGAATTTGAAATTGAATTCTTGAAAAGCTATTCCATTCTTTAAATGAATTAAAACAAGATTGAAGATATAATACATCCTTGACTATGGTTATTGAATGTATTATATAATAATCTATATTTAAATTCAGGTGAAGAATGAAACACATTTAGTACTTTTATAGAATTTAAGATGAAATTGACTCTCAATATACCCTGACTATGGCCATCGGTATATATTTTGAATTAATTTTAAGTTAAATTCTGATAAAAGAAGAAAATATTTAAGGAAAATATGATGAATTTTGAAAACGGATCCAGTGCGGATCCAGTGTCATTTCGTAAAAGATAAAAATCCTAAGTCTTGTTTACATCCCGACTATGGCCGTTGATGTAAATCATTAACTTAGGATTAATTTACCTCTTACGAAATGGTGCACGTGCCATTCGTGTTGCCATTTGTGAAAATTTTGAGAAAGAAAAGAGATGGTATGAAACCATTAATTCTAGAAGATGTATATGCTCATACATTCTAATCTAGTGTAAGAAATGTAAAATTTGCCTCATAGTCTAGCTATTACAATTTGAATTTAAAATTACAAGGGTCTTCAATTCTAGAGAAAGAAAAGAAAAAAAAATGATAATTCTTCATGCATCTCCTGCAAAGTAGAGTTAGCACAAGGTGGGGAAGATGGGAAATATCATGCTTAAAATGCAAATGCACATGTGATCCTGAAATGATAGAAAAATGCAGGTATGACACCTATATGTCAGATATGAACTCATAGGGAGGTGTATATACGACACCCGTGAGTTAATAGGAAGGTATCTCTATATGCTTACACTGGGATTCTGTAGGTAAATGAGGCAGCTGCATACTGCTGATGTCAGTTATGAAGATATATGCATAAAACGAGGAGGGACTGAAGGTAAATAGGTGTTCGTGGGTCAATGAATCAGAATAATACACCAGGAATTATCTACAGCAAATCAATAGCTTCAAACAGTAAGTTCCACTGGTACTATCTCATGCAGTATCCAACAGTTGAGTTCAGCAGGCCACAATTTAAAGTTTGGCATGCAAGATGACCGAGTCATGCACTAGGAGCTCATCCAATGAATGTGAACAAGTTTTCCTAAATCAATTTTTGCATTATGACATGCAGAAGATATGTAATACAGGACGACATATGCAGAAGGTATAATGCACAAGTGACAATAATTAACTAACATGATGTGAAGGTGAGGCATGGGGCGAAAATATATTCATGTAATGTGCAGATGGCTAGATACAGGTGGTATATACTGTGAAGGTAAAATAACATTATCTACAGAAAGTGACATGTTAACATTTATACTCTATGTAGGTGATAGAAATAATAAAATATGATGAAGTAGGGGCAAAATGTGAATTCGGGCAGCACACACACTGCCACAACCAATCAATCTTGAACCCTCAACCTTACACAGTCCCATGATTCCTTCAGTTAATATATCATAGCCCAATGAACAAACTTCAGTTGTGTATTTTCAGCGAATCATAAGGCATAGCACCCATTTTCAATTTTAGCAGATCGCAAATTTTGCAGCAAATCAAGAGGAAAGAAGAAAAACCTGCTCATGATGCCCCTTTGCAGATTATCAACATTCAGATCCACTATGACATCGGGGCGCCATCTCTTACGGGCTTGTGAAAAGTGGGTGTATGTACCCAATAAAATTTACAAGTGAAGGAAAAGAAAACTCCTACAGTAGCACAACAATTTGTCCACAAGAGCTGCTCTTCAAAACTTTATTGAAGTTTACACAGCTGCAGGAAACTACACAGGCTTATCAACTATTAATGGACACAAAGCAATTCCAGCGATCAAAACGAGTAGCTACAGGACCATGATGACACAATCAATTGATAAATATTCATTTTATAACAACCTTAAATACAATGTTTCAACTTACCGAATGACTTATTTGAATATTAGAACATCGGGGCCTGGTTGCAGTTCCCCATATTCGATTACCCTAAAATAGCTGGGGATTGCTCATTACACAAATGACCAAAATGAAAAAAAAAAAAAATCTTCTGATAGTTCATGCTTGTTTTAAAAAGTTGCTGCAAACAGAGGTGCTTAACATACATTGCATGAATGATCTGATGCAGTGTATGCATATGATGGAAAAAGGTTGTAAAAAGAACAATAAAACAACTAGGATATGCATGTTTCAATGTATCATTAAAAGAGGTCATTATTCACCACTGAATGTGAAAAGAAAAATAAAGAGGAGTTCAATGAAAATCCACATACTCTTTGCAGAAATATAAAGAGGGTCAATGCTGAGCTGACCATCTTTGGCCCTCTTTGTTCCAGCATGTGGGAGACAGTAAGCATGAATACCCAGCTTATCCTAAATGAAACCAAAGAGCCTTTTTGAAAATGGCAGAATATAATATAATGCTTACCTCTTAAACGTTGATAGTAACATGTAACCAGATAGCGAAATCCCCTGACATGGCTTGATCTGATGGAACCGGAACAGAATGACCTCAGTACTTGCACCGAGGCTTCTTACAGGAAAATATATTCGACTGAGGAAGGATTGCCACTTCTGCTGTCTGGTGGATGAGAATCCAACTATTGATGAGGACCTTGAGAAGCTAGACACTGGAAAACAGCTATTGGGGTTTGGTTTCTGGAAATCGTGTCAATACTCACGAACCAGACTTAGAACTACCTCCAGGTAGATTGCAGAACAGACGTTTTGAAACTAGCATGAACCCCAACTTCAGATTCAGCAGGTGAGATATAACACGCTCCTTGACAGATTTTTTCAACTCCTTTCTAAGGCGTGTCTACCAAGGTTCTTCCGTCATATCTTGAGAGAGATCACTAATGCTTTACTTTGAATGCACGCTCTTGGTTCATGAAGCATGTTGCTGGGCATGACCTTGTCAAAAAACCATCTGCTGGTGAAAATCGACCCCTGTTACAAGGATTGGAGAGCTTTGTTATGCTAAAAAGATTGAAAAATCAAAGGGAAAACACCTATCTCTAACAATTCTGCATGATGTAAGGAATTTTCCTGTTACAAGGCCGCAATCAAAGGAATTTTCCTATTGAGATAACTCTGATGAAACAGATCACATACCAGGAAATTCAATATGTCATTCGCAACTGAATTCTTTATTGAAAAAGAATAGTATACATATACAGGGAAGGTATGTTTACCTGTTTTGCTGTCAATTAAGCCTTCTATAATCACACCATGAACAATAATATCATATTTCCTCACCTCTTCTTGCTGTCTCCATGAACATGTCAACACTCGCCTCAGGTCACCTTCAAAACTGTTGATTCGGAGACCATGCCCTTGAAATTTACATCATTGAGAGGGTTCACCACCTTGTGCAGATCATCTTTCGTATCCACGACCTTATGAGATTTTTACAGAGGCCAAGGATCATGGTATTTATGGGTATTCGAAGGTATTAATTGAGATAACCGAGGATAACAAGTAAACGAAATCATCTTTGATAAAATGGATCAAGTGGGTGGCATCTAGCTGATGTCCACAATGACATGGCTACCGGGGATCGACTGTAGCGTAAAATGAAGGGATGAAAACAGAAAATCGACAACACGAACAGGTAAAGAAAGAAAGACAATAAAAATGAAGAGTGCAAAGTAGAAAATTAAAGATATATACGAGCAGAGAGAAAAAAAAAATCGAAATGAAGTTGTATATAAGACGGAAGATGCACATTGATGATAAAATTAAAAACAGAAAATGCCGAATAAAAGAAGATAACAAAATCAAAATTGTAGGAACATGAATGTTCCGTTGATGTTGCATAGGGTGGGTTGATCCTGCTACAGGCAGGTCGATCCCACCATCTTGCCTTATGACCAAAAGAAGAAAATGTAAAAAGGAAAACAAAAACCAAAGGAAAACAAAATAAAGCAGTACTGTGAAAAGGAAAGGAGTTTTTTGAAAGGAATCAAAGAAAGAATTACTTACCTGTGGCTGCAGATGTTTTAGAACAGTCGACTACCTTCAGCTGGATGAGGGAATGAAAGAGAGAGCTGGAGAAAGAGATAAGAGGAAGAGGGGAATGGAGGGTTGAAGACGATTGGGGTTTAGAAGAGGTGCTGATGCGTGAGCATGGAGGGGTGAAGACGGGTCTCGATGGGTTTCGATTTAGGATGGAGTAAAGCCACCTGTGGGCTGTAGCTTCGCAGGAGAGCTTGATCCTTTCCGATTTGCAGGTATTCTAAAGGGAGGAGAAAGAAGAGTGATCGAAGGGAGGAAGATGCAGGGGTGAAAAGCGATGAACGAATGCTTCCCCATCGTGCCCCTCTTAAAGAGGGGGAGGACGATTCGGGAAGGGGCCATGCCGTTGGGGATCGACGGAAGGAAATCCATCGGTGGGCGATGGAGGAGAGGATGGAAGGAGCTCGTGGAGGCTGGCGATGAAGGGCTTGGGCGACGGAGAGGGTTTCGGTTGGGGGATGAGAGGCTGGAGAAGAAGTTTGTTGGCGATGGGTGGCTGGAGGCCTCGAAAAGTGGTTGGAGGCACATGGGTGCCTCCAGAAGGCTATGGAGAGGGGCCATCGGTCATGGAGGTTCAAGGGTGAGAGGTCGAGAGAGAGGCGGCTGAGGGAGAGAGAAGCGAGAGTTAGGGTTTTCAAAACCCTAACTCGACTTTTTTAAACATCGAGAATCAGATTTTCCAAAAAAAGGTCTCTTTGAAAAGTTTTCTCTAAAACGGGTTTCTAAAAACTATTTTGCAATTTTCTTCATTTATTTTTGATTTTTTTGGTTCTTTTCCGAGTATTTTTATTTTTGTATTTTGGGAAATACAAAATCCTAAAATGTACGGCAAAACAAGGATTTAAACTATTTTTTTTTGTATTTTTGAGAAATATTTACAAAAAGAAGGTTTTCAAGGCTATTTCGAGGAAATTTCTTCAGAAAATGGGTTCGGACCCGAGTTTTGAGAAAATGTTTGAGTTTTTGAAGCTCGAATTGAGAAATACATGTGATGGATCCAAACGGATGTCGAATGGACTGTCCGAGCTATTTAAAGACTATTTTTGGTATTTTCTATAATTTAAATTTAAAATTTGAACAAGGAGATTTAGATTTGGATCTGGACAATGGATCCAGATCCGAAATCAATTTAAACATATAAAATGAATTTGATTTCAGTAAAACTTGAGAAATGAATTGGAATTTATATTTAAAAATGACACATTTGCTCAAAAAATGAATTTAGGGGCAAGAAGAAAATATTTAAAAGATTTTGAAAAATTTGGGGTGTTCACACTTGTATATATATTCTTTCTCATTAGCATAATATATCCTATGTATATCTTTACATCCATTGTCTTAGCAACATGATGCATTATCTAGATATCCTCATGTAGAGACTTCTCATTAGCCTAGGCATGATTATATATGTATAGGGTCCTTAAGCATGGCATTTTTGTATCCTCCTATATTTCGCACTTTTACTTTAGGCTAACCTTGTTTTGCAGGGATACATGAGATGTTGGTTCCCTATTTTAGATCAGAACTAGAATGCTTTAATTTCAATTCCATGATGTAATAAGTAGGCTATAATGAGAATTCTCCATCTCAAGCATTAGATTAGAATGTATGAGCATGTAAATAATACTTGTTTCATATTAATTTTCTTTTCCATTTCAAAATTTCACATGATGGAACACGAATGGCACAAGCACCATTTCATAAGAGGTAATTAATCCTAAGTTGATGATTTACATCAATGGTCATAGTCAGGATGTAAACAAAACTTAGCATTTTTATCTTTTATAACATAACACTGGATCTACACTGGATCCTTTTCAAAATATCATCATATTTTCCTTAAGTATTTTCTTCTTTTATCAGAGTTTAACTTAAAATTAACTCAAAATATATCTCAATGGCCATAGTCAGAGTATATTGAGGGTTAATTTCATTTTAAAACTCTATAAAAGCACCAAAATATGTCTTATTCTTCATTTTGAATTTAAATGTGATTATTATATAATACATTCAACGACCATAGTCAGAAGTGTATTATATCATTAATCTTATTTACATTCATTTAAAGAATGAAACATGATTTTCAAAATCCAATTTCAAAACTATGTAAATTCATTCATCATTTAGGATAAAATTGCATCATATTTTCAAAACTCCCTTTTCAAAAATTCCAAGTGATTCTTTTTTTTTTCTTCATTTCTCAGATCAAACCTTATTTATGGATTCAAATTCAATTCTATTTCTCAATATTCAAAAATTCAATTTCAAAATCCAAATTGAATTTGAAATTTCAAAATCGTCTTATATTCAAGCTTCAAATTTCCAATTCAATTCAAAATTCAAAGTTCAATTTAACTTTGAAGTTTCTGATTCATCTTCAAAATTCAAAAACAAGTTTATCTTCTTCAAAATTCAAAATCAAAGTTTGAGATTGATTCTGAATCTCAAAACTTGACTCTTCCTAAGTTTTGAATTCACATCTGGATTTTCAAAACCCAGATCCATCTTCAAAAAGTCCCATTTGGACTTTTAGAATCCAAATCCAAAGTTAGATCCTAATCCCAACTTGGATCCAGATTTCCAAGTACAAATCTCCACTTTTTGGATCCCAGACTTCATATCCAAATTCCATTTAGGAATCAGAATCCAATTCCATATTAGATCTCAGATTTCAGATCCAAAACTCATTCTAGGATCCAGAGTCCAATTCCACCTTGGATCTCAGACTTCAGATCCAAAATCCAATATAGGATCCAGAATCCAGTTTCACCTTGGATCTCAAACCTCAGATCCAAAATCCATTCCAGGATCCAGAACTCAATTTCATCATTGGATCTCAGGCTTCAGATCCAAAATTTCATTTAGGATCCAGAACCCAATTCCATCTTGGATCTCAGATTACAGATCCAAATTCTATTTAGGATTCAGAATCCAATTCCATCTTGGATCTTAGATTTCAGATCCAAAATCCCATTTCAATCTTTGGATCCAATTCCATCTTGGATCCTAGATTTCAATTCCCATTTAGAATTCTAAATCCAGAATTCAATCCCATCTTGATTTCCAACTCTCAAAACAATTCTATTTCTCAATTCTATCTAGATTTCCCACATTTTCATTCTGATTTCAAACTTCAAAGTTAGAATTCAATTCCACTTCATCTCTATTCTGATTCAAAGTCCATTTATGACTTTGAAATTTCCTTCCTTCTCCTTTTATCTCAATTCCAGGATCCTTCCTTATTTTTCAAAAGCTCTGACTATTCCAAAAACTTAGAACTTTAACTCTTAAGTTCTAAGTTAGAAAACCATTTCTTCATTCCATTTTTATCAGAAACACTTGGAGATTTCCAAAATCATTTTTTGAAAAGAGCATACATCCTTGCATTACACAAGCATGATTCTTTGTGCATTTAGACTTAGGATAAATTCCTAGATAATTTCTTAGCAAAGCAAAAGACATGAATTCGACCATTGGTTTGATTACCCCTGGTAAAGGCGCCAGGAATGGTCGAACCTCGTACCGACGAGCGAATCCCGTCTCCCAGTTTTCCCGTAAATATTTCAAAATGGAGGCGAGTTATTTTCTTAAATATTTTCAAAATTAAGGTCAAGTGAGACCCCGCAAAAGAGTTCTTCTTCTCTTCTTTTCTTTTCTTTTCTCTTCTCTCTTTCTTTCTGTCTTTTATTTTCTCCCTTCAAAAATGAGGAAATAGAGGTTGGAAAGGAAAAGAGAAGGAAGAGAGAGAAATACCAAGAGAGGAAAAATTTTGCGATGATCACAGAACGTAAACAGAAATATCAAGGTGTGCAAACTACACCCTCTCACATGCTTGAATGACACTCTCCCAGTGGCACTCCCCCATGCTTATATGAAACTAAGTGAATGCACTTGAGAGAAAATAAGTGAGGGAAAATAGTAGAATGACCTGACATGAATTAAAAATGCATGTTTTATGAATGCAATGTATACATGACATAACATAAAACTCATAGAAAGAGATATAAAACGAAAAATAAAACTAAATAAAATCTACAAATCCTAAAAACGAATATAATACTGTATAAAATAAAATCTCATGAATAAAACGAAAAAGGGAAAACAAAATAAAATCTACAAATTCTAAGGCAAATCTAATAATATACAAGATATGGGTTGCCTCCCATAAAGTGCTAAGTTACACGTTCCCAGCCAGACGGATCCCTGGAAAAACCTTCATCGTCCATGAGATCAATGGACATGAAGTCAGGCTCAATCAGGCTCTATAAAGAAAAGAATGTCATATGTGACACTACGCACTGTGTTTCCATCCCGTTTACCTATAAATGTGGTATCATGACTCTCTCGACATGAAGAACGGAAATTAATCTCATCTGAGAGACTGGTCAGGAAATGAGAGTCTAGGACCGACCTATTATCAATGAATGCAACTTCAGACAAGTGGTGAATATGATCTGGCTTGACTTGGTCAAGCACCTTCTGCATTTGTACCTCTTGCTTACTAAAAGGAATCGGTGATCCTAAAGGCTGAGAGAATGGGGCTTTATGAATATGTGAAAAATGTAACAACTGATGGTCTTGCCCCTTCTGCTGAGGTATAATAGAAATCAACTCGTCACTAGAAATGATATGGGGCTCATGAGTCAATTCTCGAGTGGGGTGACACACCTTCCCATACTGAAGGGATGTAACAGATTTAACCTGCTCATGATGTGAAGCAGTGGGTTGCAAGTCAAATGATCTGGGCTCCTCTCCCTTGGATGTGACAACAGACTGACTATGAAGGTTTCCCTGGCTTTGCCTACTGAAGGTCTCAACCAATTGTCCCATTTGAGTCTCTAGCTTGGCTAATGACTGCGTATGGGAGCTCAAAACTTGTAATATCCTATCTTGGAAGGATTGAATAGGTGAATGCTCATGAGAATGGGGTTGAGTATAAGCAGGTTGGGCTGGGGGATAACTCGATTGCTGAAATCTAGGCACATAACCGCCTTGCCTGGGTTGGCTCTGAGAAGGGTTAGGGAGTGGACTGATGAGGTGGTTTCGCCATCCCGAGTTGTATGAAGGTGCAAATAAATCATGCTCAGTCCTAGCGAAACCTTGGGCAACATTCACCTGTTCCTGAACGAATTCACGATATAGCGGCGTTGCCGGACAATTCGAAACACAATATGCAGGGCTAGCACAAAGCTCACACACTCTTCCTACTGGACTTCACGAAGAATTGGCTAGGAATTGATCTAACTTCTTAGTCAACTGGTCAACCTTGGTACGCAATTCTAACTCAGACCCAACTTCGGAAATCCCTACTTTCCTAGGACCACTAGACACAGATGTAGTCCTATAGAGCCGTGAAGACAAATCATGATGCATCGTGTTTTCACTTAATGTCTCAAATATAGACCACGTCTCGTCCTCACTCTTGAGCATAAAAGTGCCCCCACAAGACGAATCAACCATTTGGCGGTGCTTCTCAGTAAGCCCATCATAGAAATACTACACCAACTGCCAACGAGGCACCTGGTGATGGGGACACTTGCGGAGAAGATCTTTTAATCTCTCCCAAGACTCGTGAAACTGTTCTCCCTCAATTTGAGAAAAACTGGTTATAGCTCTACGAAACTGATTCATTTACCAATTAGGAAGTACTTTTTGAGGAATTCGCGTTGCATTCCTTCCCAAGTGGTAATCTGAACCGTATCGAGAGATTTTAGCCAGTGCTTGGCTTTATCTTTGAGAGAGAACAAAAACAAAGTGAACCTCATAGCGTCGTCTCCAAAGTTGTTGATTCGTACTGTCGAGCAAATCTCAAGGAATTCATCGGGATGACAATATGGGTCCTCATTGCTAAGGCAATAAAACGAAGGTAGCATTTGAATTACACTAGCCTTTATCTCAAAGTGGCTCGCTCCTACATCAAGTCTCGTGATGAAGGAGGCAGGAGTATACATATTTGGCATGAAGTACTCCCTCAAAGGATGGATCAAATGATGATCGTCAGCCATTGCGTACACCTTGGAGTAGACCGGCGTAGCACACGTACTAACTTTGGGTTTTCTACCTAACTAACGCACTAAGTGGCCAAACCACGCAAACCACAAAGCGAGTAAACTAAAAACAACAAAAACTAAACAAACACCACGCAGTTACACATAACAAAGATTATGCAAAGAAAATATGAAATCCATGTGTACGGTACCAATCGTACACAATCACCTCTAAGGGAATCCTAGTGGGTAGGTTGTGCAGAAAAGTAAGCTCGTCTCTATGATATGCACATACGTGGTTCTACTCCTAAATGCAAACAAACACTAAGCAATAAAATGAATACTAATATTACGTCGTTCCCCGGCAACGACACCAAAAATTTGATGTCTTCTTTTTAAATCGTTGTAATTTTGAAAATATTTTTAAATATAAAACATGTGAAAACCAGACATCAAATAATAAAAACCGGTTCTCACTAGTGGATGAGACTGGGTCGAACTCAGGGAACGGGAATATTTTGTATTCAAACACACAAATCTAAACTATTCTTTATTGCCGAATTATTAAATGGAAAATGTACGAGTAAAGTAAAAACAACTAACTATTACAACAAATGAATACCCTTCGCAGAGGGCGTAAAAAGCGATATTTACAAACCCAGAATTAAATTTCTAATTCTAAACTAAAAGAAAAAAAGCAGTCTTCTATCTTCGTACTTCGTGTCACGTGTGCACTTGAGCTCCACTCCTGTGCTATTCTGCACAAGTCAAATGAACACGAGCAGTACACGAGATAAAAGTAGAAATTATACTAAACAAAGTACACTAAAATTTTTTTTGAAAGATATCATGAAAGGAAGCTAATGACAATTAAGACTGTATTAAACTAATGACAATTAACTAATTAATTCTAAGACTAAAGGTAGCATCAAAAACTAACTAACATCAATTTTATTTTCTACTAAGTAAACTAATTACTGATTAGCTAAGTATTCTAATTACAAAGCAATTACCATTGTTGATTATTTCAAATCCACTAATTAAGCCTAATTTCAAAACAACTGAGTAAATGTAATTACTAATCATCTAGTAGCATATGTTCAAAATTCAACACTAATGGTCATGCATCAAACATGTAGTAGCCAGGAAGTCAGACCTGAAGCCAGATATTGCTGAGAAATTGGATAATCAACCGATAATCCGATTAATAAAAAAAAACCCGTAGCTAGACAGAGCTCAGAAATCAATGTTCAGGAAGCAACTTATTCATTCAATCAAATGCTCTTTACAAACACTCAAGCTAACATCTTCAGACCTTATACATTCAGAAATCAAATTTTGATAATTCAGAATTATCAAGTCTTTGATCGATATTCAGATTAAAGGAAATCAATATCTTGATCCAAAACATACATTCGATTGATGCCAAAGATCAATCAATCAACCTTCAGACAATACTCACCAGAGAGTAGTAAACAACTACACTTGCCAGAGATAAATAGCAACACTGGATTTAAACTCAAATTCCGATAGATGATTCACAGTAAATCAATTTTAATAATCAACAGAAAATTGATAAATGCATTCCATGGCAATTCGTGACAGAAAATTCTGTCAAATCGTAAGGAACTTCTGGGAAAATCGTGACAGAAAACATGATTCAGATTGACATTCACCGCTGGAGATCAGTAAAAAAAAAAACACACGGCCAGAGGAAATTTCATTTTCTGATGGATCCAGTAAAAAAAAACACAATTCAGATTGACATTCACCGGATTCAAATGAACACAATATTCACCGTAGATAAACAGAGTATTCAATTTCTGTTCACCTGACTCTGCCGGAATCTCAAATATGTTCACCTGACTTAGCCGAAACATCAAATTGAAATCTACCGGGATTTCAAACTTTTACCAGAAACAGTAAAATCATGGCTGAGATTGTTGGATTTCAGTAGATGTTTCACTGTTATCAAATACACATTGTCATCCCTCTGTCAGATCACTACAACAAAGCAGTAGATTAGCGACGACCACATTCCGTCGCTAATCCGTTGCTAACATGGTTAGCGTTGGATTAGCGACAACGAGGTGACAGTATGCTTACGTCGCGAATATTTCGACACTAACTGGCGACGGAATTATTCTGTCGCCAGGTCCGTCGCTAATTGCGACGGAATAACGAGCGCTATATTCCGTCGCCAATCCGTCGGTACTAAATGGCGACCACGGCTTGGCGACGGATTTACTTCCGTCGCTATGCCGTCGCTAGATTAATATGAATAGCGACGGATGGTTCCGTCTCTAATCCGTCCCAAACACGAAAAAAAATTAAAAAAAATTTATTTGAAAATTAAATACCGAGCAATTTCTATTTCCTGTACAATTTATATTTCCTGTAAATAAAAAACAAACCACACAAAAAATTTCATATAACAAGAATCTACAACAATTAATCGTTCCACCTTAAAATTAAGAAGTTTAATTATTTACAATTCAACAATTACAATTAGGAAACATAAAAAAAATAGAACTTCTTCAACACAGTCCTCTAATCATCGCCAAGATTTTGTGCGTCTTCTTGTTCATTGTCTTTATCTGTCCCTTCAGCTCCACTACGCTGATTATCGCTAGCAGCCTACACAAGAAAAGAACAGTCAGTATTGATAAACAAAATATAATGAAATAAATTACACACTATATGTGATTCTATCATGTGCTAATGTGTGATCTAAGGCAATAAAAAAACTCTATATGTGATTCTATCATGCTCATATGTGCTCTAAGGCAGACAAAAAGTTATATATATATATGTGATTCTATCATGCTCATATGTGTGCTAAGGCAGTCAAAAAATTGAATATGTAATTATAGCATGTTCATATGTGTTCTAAGGCATCTAGAAAAACTCTATATGTGATTCTACCATGCTCAGATGTGCTTTAAGGCAGGCAAAAAACTATATATGTGATTCGATCATGCTCGTATGTGTGCTAAGGCAGTAAAAAAATTGAATATGTGAATATAGCATGCTCATATGTGCTCTAAGGCAGGCAAAGCAAAAAATTTTATATGTGATTCTATCATAAATGATATATAGCATGTTCATATGTGTTCTAAGGCAGTAAAAAAACTCTATATGTTATTATAGCATGCTCATATGTGTGCTAAGACAGTCAAAAAACTGAATATGTGATTATAATATGCTCATATGTGTTCTTAGGCAGTCAAAAAACTGAATATGTGATTATAGCATGCTCATATGTGTTCTAATGCAGTCAAAAAAACTTTATATGTGATTCTATCATGCTCATATGTGTTCTTAGGCAGGCAAAAAAACTTTATATGTGATTATAGCATGCTCATATGTGCTCTAATGCAATAAAAAAACTCTATATGTTATTATAGCATGCTCATATGTGCTCTAAGACAGTAAAAAAACTAAATATGTGATTATAACATGCTCATATGTGTTCTTAGGCAGTCAAAAAACTGAATATATGATTATAGCATGCTCATATGTGTTCTAATGCAGTCAAAAAAACTTTATATGTGATTCTATCATGCTCATATGTGCTCTAAGGCAGACAAAAAGTTATATATATATGTGATTCTATCATGCTCATATGTGTGCTAAGGCAGTCAAAAAATTGAATATGTGATTATAGCATGTTCATATGTGTTCTAAGGCATCTAGAAAAACTCTATATGTGATTCTACCATGCTCAGATGTGCTTTAAGGCAGGCAAAAAACTATATATGTGATTCGATCATGCTCGTATGTGTGCTAAGGCAGTCAAAAAATTGAATATGTGATTATAGCATGTTCATATGTGTTCTAAGGCATCTAGAAAAACTCTATTTGTGATTCTACCATGCTCATATGTGCTTTAAGGCAGGCAAAAAACTATATATATGATTCGATCATGCTCGTATGTGTGCTAAGGCAGTCAAAAAATTGAATATGTGATTATAGCATGCTCATATGTGCTCTAAGGCAGGCAAAGCAAAAAAATTTATATGTGATTCTATCATAAATGATATATAGCATGTTCATATGTGTTCTAAGGCAGTAAAAAAACTCTATATGTTATTATAGCATGCTCATATGTGTGCTAAGACAGTCAAAAAAATTGAATATGTGATTATAATATGCTCATATGTGTTCTTAGGCAGTCAAAAAACTATATATGTGATTCTAGCATGCTCATATGTGTTCTAATGCAGTCAAAAAAACTTTATATGTGATTCTATCATGCTCATATGTGTTCTTAGGCAGGCAAAAAAACTTTATATGTGATTATAGCATGCTCATATGTGCTCTAATGCAATAAAAAAACTCTATATGTTATTATAGCATGCTCATATGTGCTCTAAGGCAGTCAAAAAACTGAATATGTGATTATAACATGCTCATATGTGTTCTTAGGCAGGCAAAAAGTTATATATGTGATTCGATTATGCTCATATGTTTTCTAAGGCAGACAAAAAACTGAATATGTGATTATACCTAAGAGGGACCTGGAATCGAAGATCCCCTATCCTGAACAGCGGCCTTGATCTCATTTCGGAGAAAGGGGGCGACGGTGTATTGGAAGTAGTTATTCAGTGATTCATTAATGATCTCACGTACATCATCACCGGAAAGAATAGTCGGCTGCTTGGAGCTTATGTCGGCGCAAGAAGTCGGTGAGCCATAACTGGAAGAACCAATAACTGGTGAAGTGTTCATATTACTCCCAAACCCGAACACGCGACCTTTTTTGGGTTCACCTGCTGCAGTCACCCATGCTGTAGGATCAAATGATGGATGCTGAGTAGCGTCATCGCCATATCGCTCTACCATTTGTTGCTCATATGCCTCCTACAAAATAATGTTTAAAGTATTCATTAATAATTAATGATAACATTATGATAACTTGCATATATATTGCAATGATTATTAATAGAATTAATACATACCGTTGTTGTTCTCGCCTTCTCTGATACGAAGACTCCCGTGGTCTTCCGTTTATGTGTTTCTACAAACACATCTTTATATGGTACACTGTCTCCTTTTTCTGCTTCCTGCGAAGTTAAATGACAAAAGATTTAGTACACAAGTTTGCAACAATACTTATAAAATTAATATTATATATTGATGAGTTACCATTTTCTTTAAGTGGCTCCCAAATGTCTTAGATCCACCTGTGTGTAGATGGGCTTCGGGCATCTTCGATCGATTTTGTGCAGCCTTCGCAGAGCGATTTCTAAATGCATCTCCCGCCCACTTATCGCACATTTCATCCCAGTAATCTCTCCTGATAGTAATAGGACCATGGCCCTTCCACAGTAATGGATCATCTACTACGCCAGATGCTTTTTTTGCTGCAGTCTTCATAGTGTGCAGCATGTCTGCAAATCGATTGGCAGTCACCTTCTGCCACACCTTCCTTGCACCATTTTCTTCCATCGTAGTTGCGAAGCGATTCGAAGCCTACAAATATTTTCAGAAAGTTAGTAGACATTGCTTAAATAAATTAACTATGAAACACATTAACTATGAAGAACAACTGTATACCATGAATGAGGACCACAATCTGTCTAACACCTCCTTTGGGTACTCTTTCCATTGAGCAACTGGTCCTAGTAGATGTTGAAGAAGTGAATTCCTAATCTCCCGTACTACTTCTTGTGGCTCAAACCTCGTGCTGCACATGAATTGTTACACAGTAAATATCAATATAAAATATTTAAAAGATATGCAATAATTGAAAATAAAATACTTACGGTCGATTATCGATATACACTATTCGGATGAGTCTTCTTGTGCCAGCCTGAGAAGACCCTGTTTCCTGTGTTGGCTGTTGACTTGTGTGATCAACTGGTGTAGGTGGGTCGTGTACAGGCGCAACATCATCTGTAAAAAAATATATTAGAAATTCTCAGAATGCGCATTTGAACTAATCAAGCATCCAATTAGTTATATGATATACCTATCACAGAAGCCCGTGAAGATGAAGGCTGAGCCTGGCTACTACTGGATGAGCGACCACTATAACCTCCATGAACCATATTCTAACAAATAACATATGTCATACAATACATTCAAATAATTCACATCAAGTATTACAATGCATTCAAGTCATTCACATCAAGCATTGCAATGCATTCAAATCATTCACATCAAGTATTGCACTAATTCAAATCATTCGTTGCATAAATTATAATACATTCAGATAATTGAAATCATTTACATCAAGTATTACAATGCATTCGAATCATTAGTATCAAGTATTACAATACATTCAAATAAAATTTTTAATCATTCACACCAAGTATTGCAATACAACTCACATCAAGTATTACAATGCATTTAAATAGAGGTTTGTAGTATAAGATTTTGCTCACTAGCTTGAGAATTCTTCCTCGTCACTAGTTTGACTTTCTTCTTCTTCTTCTTCTTCTTCTTCTTCTTCTTCATTGTTTGCCCATCCACTTGGTACATCATTTGGATCACATTCCTCTATGAATGTTTCATCGGCCAATGAAGATATGACATGCATATCATGCGCAATATCGTGACCATAAGCGAAGTCATAGACATCATCTGATTGATAGTAATCACTGTCTTCAGCTAACTCATCTTCCTGTAACTGATCATACTCGGGGTATAGTTTGGATTTCACCTTGCAAACTGCCCACCATTCATTTCTATCTGACTTTTTTATACTCGGATATGAAGTATAATAAACTTGTTGAGCTTGCGAGGCTAATATGAATGGTTCATATGTTCCAAACCTGGATTTATGATTCACCTCCACAATGCCTGAAGCTTTGTCGAGTCTTGTTGCAGTTAGATCAAACCAATGACACTTGAATATCGTAACCTTGTTATTCATGCCTAAGTAAGTCAACTCCATTATTTCCTCTATAACACCGTGGTAATCATGTTCATTTTCACCGTAGCTGCTACCCTTGACACACACGCCACTATTTATCGTTGATTTGTTTATACCGTAGTTTTTTGTATGGAATCGATAACCATTTACGATATACCTGTTGTAGCATTGCACAACTTTGGTCGGACCATTTTCTAAATCACATATTCCTTGATCTTTAACATCACCATGGCGAACCTACGCACAGACATAAACAATTATTGTGATCACGATCAATTAAGTAACTTAGTGTTGTTTATAAGTACAAAATTTATGTTAGCTTCTTTACCAACTGTTTCAACCACTCCACAAACTTAGTTTCACGTTCTTTTTGTACTTCTGCATCAGTGAGATGTGAAACTTCGCTTTGCAACTCCAAATCAAATCGTCTGCAAACCACAAATACTTATATTACCGAGCCATGTATCCACATATAGAACATAAAAGGATTTATAATTGAGTTGCATATACATATACTTACTCGATGTATGGGTCGATCGCTGAGCAATTAAAAAGAATATAGATGTGTGCTGCATCTTGCTCTCGATCTGTCAATAGCCTTGATCGACAACTACCAAATGCATGCCCAAGTGGTTGAAATATCGACAGCTTGTCAGCTACAGTTACTTGTTCTCCATCATTGTTACGGGGCGGGCATGTGTAACGTGTTGGAATATGAGGTTCGAAGTACATAGATGAGAAATTTGAAATCTCTTCTAAAGTGTACGCCTCACAAATGGAGCCTTCTACTCTTGCTTTATTACGAACCTTTTTTTTTAGGTCGAACATGCATCTGACAAGAATATACATTTCAAATTTTAAATATTTGTCATTAAAGAGACAAATATAAAAAAACATATACCTTTCAAATGGGTACATCCATCGATATTGCACAGGGACACCAACCCTTAGTTCATATGGCAGATGTATGATCAAATGTTCCATAACATCGAAAAATGCTGGCGGAAATATCTTTTCTAACAGACAAACAGTGGTGATGACAGAGTCCTCGAGATTCTTTACATCTGATACAACGACCTCCGATGCGCACAATGTTCTGAAAAATTCGCTCAACTCAGACAATACCCCCCATATAGGTTTGTCTAACATATCATGGAATGCTAGGGGTATCAATCGTTGCATAAAAATATGACAATCATGGCTCTTCAACCCATATAACTGTTCATCGTCAATCTTCACAGCCCGAGCAATGTTAGAGACATATCCATCTGGAAATCTCAGTTGTCTCAACCATTGACATACATGTTTTATTTGATCAGGTTCGAGCACGTACTTCGCCTTTGGTTTCAGTACTTTGCCATTATACTCTTTGAGTTCCAATTCTGGTCTTTTACATATTAATTTTAAATCCATACGGGCCTTCGGATTATCCTTCGTTTTTCCTTTAATATTCATTACTGTATTGAACACATTATCAAACACATTTTTCTCTACATGCATCACATCTAAATTATGTCGTATCAATAGGGTCGGCCAATACGGTAGTTCCTAAAAAATAGATTTTTTCGTCCAATTGTGATCCTTCCCAAATCCACGGAAGGGTGTAGGACTGCGGGCATCTGTTAATACATCTGGAAAGTATCGCAATCTTCTTAGAATCTCTATGTCGGGCAATCTTGATGATGGACCTTCCGTTTCAGTTGTGCCTGCTTTAAATGCATTCTTTTGACGTCGGAACGGATGATCGCTGGGTAGAAATCGACGATGGCACTCAAACCAGCAAGGTTTCCTTCCATGCCTTAATCTAAAAGCTTTGGAATCCTCCATGCAGTACGGACAAGCCAACCTCCCATGTGTGCTCCAACCAGATAACATACCATATGCAGGGAAGTCACTGATTGTCCATAGAACAACGACCTTCATGTTGAAATTTTGTTTTTTGTGGGCATCATACGTGGTAACACCGTCATCCCACAGTACTTTTAATTCATCAATCAATGGCCTTAGATATACATCAAAATTTTGGTCAGGTGAGGTCGGACCAGGGATCAACAGAGACAAGAAAAGATTTGGACGTTTCATACACAAGCTTGGTGGAAGGTTGTATGGAGTTACAAATACTGGCCAGCATGAGTATGGAGTTGATCTACCCCCAAATGGATTAAATCCATCTGTACATAGACCGAGTCTAACATTTCACACTTCCATTGCGAAGTTCTGATGAGTACGATCAAAGTGCTTCCCAGCTTCAGCGTCAATAGGATGCAAGATCTTGTTTTCATCGTGTTGAACTTTATTTGCATGCCATCTCATGTGTTTAGCTGTCCTTGAAGACATATACAATCGCTGCAATCTAGGAGTGATAGGAAAGTAGCGGAGCGACTTGTATGAAACTTCCTTTGATCTCGTGCTACCATTGCCTCTTGTCTTTGGCTTGAACCGAGGATGCCCACATGACGGGCATAATATGTCATTTTCCTGCTCCTTGAAATACAACATGCAGTGATTTGGACAAACATCAATCTTTTTGTAACCCATACCTAGAGCGTTGACCATAACTTTCGCACGATAGAAATTTTGTGGCAATTTCTCATCTTTAGGCAACATACTCTTCACAATCATGCACAAACGGTCAAAACATGATTGACTCAAATAATACTCGGACTTCAAATTCATTAGTTGAAGAACTGCAGACAAGATAGTGTGACTCTCACAACCGTTCCAAAGTGGCTCATCAGCATCTCTAAGTAAATCATAAAATCTACTAGCTGCATCGTTTGGTGATTCTTCATCCATGGTAGTTCTTACAGCACTAGAACTCATAGCAGAACCCAGTTCTGTTCCTGCGGCATCAAATATCAAATTCGTATATGGATTATCGTGCACCACATTCACCCATGCATCAAAATTGTTTCTAAATTCTTCTCCATGAAACGTGCAGTTCTGATAATCACTCACAAAACCCTTCCTGTATAAGTGATGTCTAACGCCATGAGGTTCTACAAATCGATTATTTTACAAATCTTGCAGGGACACCTAATCCGACCTGTGGGATCTACTATACTGACACTTGCCGTTGCAAATTCAATAAAACTGTCAACACCATCCATATATTCATGCGATAACTCATTGTCCACTATCCTACGGTACATCCATTCACGGTTTGCAGTCATTCTGTCGTATGATGTTACGAATAGTATCCTAACGAATTAAAAAAAAACAATCAAAATGCTACGATGAAGAAAATATCAAATTTATCATGCAATATACTATGTCAAACAATAACAAGAATTTTGATACATGCATTGATAACTTAATATTTTCATGTGCAAACTATTAATGACACGATACAATCATTTGAAGCATGCTTTTATTATAAAATTTCACATGGAAGTCAAAATCAAAATGAAAGTAACTACATGCAAGCATGGATACAATTACATCAAACATTGCAATACATCATAATCATTCATATCAAACAAATGGCAAACATGTACCTACAGTAAACACACTTCAATATCTCACTAACTACTACCATGCTTAGCATGGACTCCGTACTCCAAAAATAAGAACACTTCCATATTCCTACATTAAAATCATGCTCAGCATGATCTCCGAACTCCAACAAAGCAACCCTAAATATCAACAACTAAGTGAGTGTGTGAACAATAAAGTGTTACATCTAATAAATTAAATAACATGTGATACGCTTGCATCACTTACTCACCACGGGTATTTACCTGATTTGCATTGTTTTTGTCATTTACTTACCACAGGTGGCTGAGCACGAGTTGGTTCCGTTGAAAAATCTGCACAAAAAATGCAGTTTTAAAAAAAACTCGCCACAAAAAAAAAGGAAGCTGTTCCGGCAAGGGGTCGACTCCCCTACTGTTCCGGCAAGGGGTCGACTCCCCTGCTGTTCCGGTAGAGGGTCGACCCCCTTACAGAACATAGGGGGTTAACTGACCCCCAGCCTTTCCGCCAGTGAGTCGACCCCCTGCCGGGGTCGACCTGCCGGAAAGGCCGGGGGGTCGACCCCTTGCCGGAAACGCAAGGGGTTAACCCCCTGCCTGTTCTGTCATGGGGTTAACCCCCTGCCGGAAAGGCAGGGGGTCGACCCCCCATGCCGGAAACGCAAGGGTTAAACCCCTGCGTTTCCGGCACGGAAGAGGGTTAAACCCCTGCTGGAAACGCAGGGGTTAAACCACCTGCGTTTCAGGCAGGGGGTCGACCCCCCCTACCGGAAACGCAGGGGGTTAAACCCCCTGCCGTGCCGTAAAGGCAGGGGGTTAAACCCCCTGTCGTAAAGGCATGGGGGGTCGACCCCCTGCCGGAAAGGCAGAGGGTTTAACCCCCTGCCGGAAAGGCAGGGGGATTTAAACCCCCTGCCGTGCCGTCATCCCTTTACTGCAACGGCACAGCAGGGGGTCGACCCCCCTGCCTTTCCGGCACGGCAAGGGGTTTAACCCCCTGCCTTTCCGGCAGGGGGTCAACCCCCTCTGCCGGGGTCGACCTGCTGGAAACGCAGGGGGTTTAACCCCTTGCGTTTCACCCCCTGCGTTTCCGGCAGGGAAGGGGGTTAAACCCTCTGCCGTAAAGGCACGGGGGGTTGACCCCCTGCCGGAAAGGCAGGGGGTTTAACCCCCTGCCGGAAAGCACGGCAGGGGGTCAACCCCCCATGCCTTTAAGGCAGGGGGTTTAACCCCCCTTCCCTGCCGGAAACGCAGGGGGTTTAACCCCCTGCGTTTCCGGCAAGGGGTCAACCCCCCATGCCGGAAAGCACGGCAAGGGGTTAAACCCCCTGCCTTTCCGGCAGGGAAGGGGGTTAAACCCCTTGCCGTAAAGGCACGGGGGGTCGACCCCCTGCCGGATAGGCAACGGGTTTAACCCCCTGCCGTAAAGGCACGGCAGGGGGTTGTGAACACCCCAATTTTTTCAAAAATCTTTTAAATATTCCCTTCTTGCCCCTAAATTCATTTTTTGAGCAAATGTGTCATTTTTAAATATAAATTCCAGTTCATTTCTCAAGTTTTACTGAAATCAAATTCATTTTATATGTTTAAATTGATTTCGGATCTGGATCCATTGTCTAGATCCAAATCTAAATCTCCTTGTTCAAATTTTAAATTTAAATTATAGAAAATACCAAAAATAGTCTTTAAATAGCTCGGACAGTCCATTGGACTTCCGTTTGGATCCATCACATGTATTTCTCAATTCGAGCTTCAAAAACTCAAACATTTTCTCAAAACTTGGGTCCGAACCCATTTTCTGAAGAAATTTCCTCAAAATAGCCTTGAAAACCTTCTTTTTGTAAATATTTCTCAAAAATACAAAAAAAAAATTAGTTTAAATCCTTGTTTTGCCGTACATTTTAGGATTTTGTATTTCCCAAAATACAAAAAAAATAAAATACTCGGAAAAGAACCAAAAAAATAAAAAATAAATAAAGAAAATTGCAAAATGATTTTTAAAAACCTGTTTTAGAGAAAACTTTTTAAAAGAGGCCCTTCTTTGGAAAAAGCATTATTTTCATTTTAAAGTCGAGTTAGGGTTTTTGAAAACCCTAACTCTCGCCATCTTCCTTCCTCAGCTGCCTCTCTCTCTCCTCCATGGCCCGACCTTCCTTCTCCCAAAACCCTTCGATCCCTCATCCCCGCGGAGGAACCACTGATCTTCAACTTCCCCATCGTCTCTCTGAGTCGCCGTCCATCTCTAACAAAATCCTCCATCTCCTCCTTCGTAAGCCACCCATCTTCAACCGCATCCTCCTTTCCATCTTTAAAAAGGGACGAAGACCCTCTTCCTCAGGATCGCTTCTTCACCTCCCCATTCCTGCACATAGCTCCCTCTTTTTCACGCACCACCGCCTTCACCCCAACACCCTTCTCTCTCCTTCAGAAGACCATCGCCATCTATCCTAAAGCTTCTCCTCTAACCGATTGAAAGATCTTCAGTTCCAGCAATTCAAAGAAGCCAGGAGCGACTGAAGGGACCTTGATTCTCTCCTTCAAGACCCCTGTATGATCTCGGAGGCTGACCATCCTACGCCAAGGTTACACATCTCTTTTGAGGTCTGAAGCCATTATCGATCAATTGCAATCCCCCCTCTTTCATAGTTCGATTCATCTTCTTCCTCCCACCGGAATCTCTGCAAAACTGTGGTAAGCACCCTTCTTACTCTTAAATTTCTAATCCTTTTATAGTTTTTCTTTCTTGGGTCCCATAGATGCATATCAGGTAGTGTCGGTGTGCCTGTGCAATGCCCATCTACCCCTCTGCAACATCAACGGAACAACCCCGTTCCTACATTCTTTTCGTCTCATTTTTTTTGTCGTTGGCTTGATTTTAATGATATTTCTTTCTGTTTTCCTATGAATTGTGTTTTATCTTCATTATCGTTTCACGTTCCTCATCCATTCATGTATGAATTATTATTTTTTTTTTTTTGTTTTGCTGATCGTGAACATTGGCCATGTTTGATTTCTTGTTTTCCCATTTAATTGTCTTCTAACGTCTGATTTCCTATCTTAACAGCATCACTTTTATTTCCTAGGTTTCATTTATCATATTTTTCTTTTTTTTTTACACTTAATCGTTCCTGTGCCCATTAGTTTCAACCGCCACTCTGCATTTTCACCACCGCTGCCATATGCTATTGTATCTATTAAGACTCTGTAGAACCAGGAGTTGTTTCTCTGATTAACATCCATGTTTAGTTCTCTGCGGGTGTTATTATTTAATTCTGCAGGTAATCCGATATGCTCATGGGAACTAGGTAAGTCAGGAGTGGCTATACAATCCCTCTCTTCAACTGCTGTATTTCACTTGCCATGTTCATCTTATAGTTAGATGTTGATAAAAAAAAATCGTACCATGAATGTTACTGCTAATCTAAATCTTGTTGCTGCTACCTAATGATCATACATGCCAGGATGTGATTAACATAAAAATTTTACCAGCACATTCATTTAGGTATTATTATTATTATCTTTTTTTACTCTGTGATAAGTTTGTCCTCAGCTCAAACTGTCAATAGCATGAGCCCATAAATAAGATCTTTAGGATCTCGAAATGGTTGATGACCCATGACTTATCCCATTGCCTTGATATCAAGGAAATTCTTGTCTTCTTTTCCATGTTATGCTTATAAAAGTTGGTCCTGGGTCATTGTCGAGGTTTAACCTCAATTCAGTAATTAGCAGGATATTTCAAAGGATCTTAAATCATCGAATCTGAGAAGATGCCAGAAACCATCTGGTCCTGTTCTGTCAAAAAGGGTTCTCAAAACCCCATCTTCAAGGTAGTAGTATGACTTTTTGCCTACCAAAGAAAATAATTAATCTGGAGTTTTGGCAAGGTTCCATCCCAATAAGGTCTCGGCGGCAAAGATGCTAAGATCCATAGCCACAGTGGATAACAGATGTGTTATATTTTTACGGAAGTTTCTTCTCCCTTACAAAATTCGTCTCGGAGAGGAAAGGTGTGTATATGAAGGCAACAAAGAAGTGCATACAAGAATTGGTTTTAGAGATATGCTGGTTGAGGAGTCCAGTAGTACTGTCATCCCGTCACAACCATCACGTCAGGTTTCCAAAACGATCAGAGCCGTCACCCATTACCCCAACTCCTGGTCATTGCAGGGTTTGCAAGCTGAAATTGGATTATGGAAGCCGAAACGCACTCCAAATCAGATACTACTGGACCTTGTTCACAACACTCTCTATGATCATCTATGCAATCATATCCTAGTAATCACATATCCTCTCTTTAGCAATACCTAATAAAATTTTTCGTTGGCATATAGTAAGTTGCACATTTCTATCATCTACACGTGTTCATGATACCTCTGCTCGCCACATTCAATATAATTGGGTATTCACATTTAAATCCATCCTCTGCATATCCCATATTGCTGCAGGTATGCAATATATGTTCATTTATCTGTCGTACCTTGATGTATAGTCTGTGCATCCATTATTCACATGTTAATACTCAGCTGATTATCATCATATCAGTACCGGTATACATCTTTTTGTTGGAAACGCGAACCTCTCATCGGTATGCCATCATACTTTATATCACTTATTTTTTTTATATATATAGAACATTCACCCTTATTATGAAAATTCTTTTGGCTTGATGATAAAATTACTTTGGGCTATTTCTAATCTCATTAAACAATCGGCTAGATGCCCACTTATTTAGAATCTTCCTGCTTTAACCTGAATGCATGCTATCTGCACTAATCTGTTCCCTTGGTGATTTTCAGGATAAGTTGCAACTGTATAAGTGACAAATAGAGATAGGCCCATATTACTAATATTTGAAGCAAACTGGTAAGGTACTGAATGAGTCTTATTTTCTGTATTTTAAGTCTTTAATATGGTGGTAATAACATAACTGCTGAGTTTCGCATGTTTGCAGCCTATGAAATAGGAAGTGGTCCAACGTTGGCCCTAATAACTTGTGATAATATGACTTGCTCTGGATTTATGACATCACTTGAAAATCCTTCTAAAACCTGGATCCGTGCCATCTCGATTAATGTACATTGTCACAACCTTGGGAATATCTTTACGTCACTCCAAGCGATTAAGGACGACCTAAGGAGAGGCCAACATGTTATAAGTGGAACTAGACTGGTGGCTTGATTGCTGGACTGAGAATTTCAGTCCCTATTATGCATGTATAGTCAGCTTCGCCAAGGTAAGTCAGGATGGGTACCGATGTGATTTCTAACATAAGCTGAAGGGAGAGATATCATATCAATTATTGAAGATCTGGTTCTGTTAGATGACTGCAACCATGCCAAATACAGCAAGGCCCAGTCTAGTGCTGTCTCAAATTTGACTTAACAATTGGCATCCACTATGTTTCACAGTACTTCCAGCACCCACTACCACTTGCTAAACTTTCACTGGTGCATCTTCTGTGCCAGTTACTGCCTCATAATCCCCACTCAATCGTGCAAAAAGCATCTTGCTGGGTCATCTTCTTGAGGTATGTTACAGTCACACCACTGTATTAAGTCGGTATACTGTCCCTGTATAGCTGTCTTCCTTTTAACCATGTATATTACCTACATTTCCCTATTTAGTTTAGATGTAACGTTTAGGATCTATGTATATGTCTGTTCTCTAACCAGCATGGGTATCACTCCCAGCTAAATACATCCTTTAGAGATAAAAACCTCTTTACTCCATATAGGCAATGTAAGATGCATTATTCATATTCACTCTAAACATCTATGTCCTCATTCAACATGGTCATATACATGTTGATTCCAATATGATGCATCTTCTTTCATGTTCATTTTTCTATTTCGCCTTGTATTAACTTATACTTTGCAGGAAATATATGGGAAAGATCATTATTTGAAGTTGTAAATTCAATTTTATGTATTTAGATCTTAAATAATAAATCACATTTTCTGTTCTAGATAGAATGAAAGAACATTTGTAAATACCATGGATTGCTTGTTTTCATTTCCAAATTCTCACAATGGTGAAACACGAATGGCACGTGCACCATTTCGTAAAAGGTAATTAATCCTAAGTTGATGATTTACATTAGTGGTCATAGTCAGGATGTAAACAAAACTTAGGATTCTTATCTTTTATAAAATAACACTGGGTCCACACTGGATCCGTTTTCAAAATTCATCATATTTCCTCAAATATTTTCTCCTTTTATTAGAATTTAACTTAAAATTGACTCAAAATATATACCAATGGCCATAGTCAGGGTATATTGAGAGTTAATTTTATTTTAAATTCTATAAAAGCACCAAATGGATTTTATTCTTCTCTTGAATTTAAATATAGATTCTTATATAATACATTCAATGACCATAGTCAAGGATGTATTATATCTTCAATCTTATTTTAATTCATTTAAAGAATGAAATAGCTTTTTAAAATCCAATTTCAAAATTTTAAATTCATTCATCATTTAGGATAGAACTGCATCATATTTTCAAAATTCCTTTTTCAAAAACTCCAAGTGATGTAAATATCTTCCTCAATCTATCTTCAATTCTGATAAAATCCAATTCATCCTTTCATTTTCAAATTCAATTTTATTTTCAATCTCAAAGTTCAATTTAACTTTGAGATTCCAAAGTCATTTTTATATTCAAATTCAAATCAGATTTCAAAGTTCAATTTGACTTTGAAATTCCAAATTCATTTTATATTCAAAACTCTAATCAAACTCAAAGTTCAATTTTAACTTTGAGACTCTTGATTCATCTTCTAAATTCCAAATTCAAAAATTGAAGGTCTAATTTGACTTTGAAATTTGTTTGTATATTCAAATTCTAAATTTCATTTTTTTTCTTGATTCATCTTCTGAATTTAACTCCAAATCCATTTTAGGATCCAGGATTCAACACTCAAATTGGATCTCAGATTTCAGATCCAATTCCCCTTTAAGATCCAGAATCCAAATTTTACTTTGGATCTCAGACTTCAGATCTATTCCCCTTTAGGATCCAGAATACAACTTCATATTGGATCTCAGACTTTAGATCCAAATCCATCTTAGGATCCAGAATCCAACTCTACATTGGGTCTCAGATTTCAGATCCACAATCCATCTTAGGATCCAGAACCCAATTCTACTTTTCGATCTCAGACTTCAGATCCACTCCATTTTAGGATCCAGAACCCAATCCTATATTTTTGATCTCAGACTTCAGATCCACTCCATTTTAGGATCCAAAACCCGAGTCCATCTTGGATTCTAAATCTCGGATCCCATTCTGTTTAGGATCCGGAATCCAATTCCAATTCTATATTTCAATTCCATTTTCGGATCTAATCTGAATCTCTTAAATCCATTTCTACTCTTAAATACCATTTGATTTTCTTAGTCCATTCCAAATTTCAAACTTCAAAATCTAAATTCAATTCCATCTCAAGTATTCATTTTCCTTTCCTAAATTCAAGTTCAAAATTCAAAGTCCCTTTTCCGACTTTAAAACTTCATTTCCTTTCATTTTCAAAACTTCAAATCATTCTTTCTCAAAATCAAGATTTATTCCTCCAACTCTAAATTACTTCAAAGACTTAGAACTTCTCTGATCTATCTCAAGTTCTAAGTTAAATTTGATTATTTAGAAATCATTTTTTCATTCTATTATCAAGTCTATCTCAAAAAAACTTGGAGATTTTCAAAAGAGCATACATCTTTGCATTGCACAAGCATGATTCTTTGTGCATCTAGATCTTTAAGATAAATTCTTAGATGATATTTAGGCAGAGCAAAAGGCATAGATTCGATCCTTGGTTCGATTACCCCTGGTAAAGGCGCCAGGAACGGTCGAACCTCGTACCGACGAGCGAATCCCGTCTCTCTATTTTCCCGCAAATAAATTTTCAAAACGGAGGCGAGTTAAATTTCTAAATATTTTTCAAATCAAGGTCAAGGGAGACCGCGCAAAAGAATTCCTCTTCTCTCTTTTCTTTCTTTTCTCTTCTCTTCTCTCTTTCTTTTATTTTCCTCCCTTCAAAAAGGAGGAAAATAGAGGTTAGAAAAGGGAAAGAGAAGGAAAGAGAGAGAAACCGCCAGAGAGGAAAAATTTTGCGATGATCACAGTTTTGGCAACCGAGATGGGACCCGTCTTCGTCCGGTTGGATCTATGCCTTTGCTTTGCTTTTATATAATCTAAGTCTTTATTCTAACATATGTCAGCTACATTTCCATGCAAACCTTAGGAGCCTAGACTCTGTCCTAAGCTGACATTATTTTCATATAGGATCTAAGTATGGTTTGGTAGGACCATATTGAGGAGATTATCCATGTTCACATTAGACTTAGGTCTTGAATACAACTCTCCTCAATTTTAGGGATTGAATGTAAACAATGTATGCAAGTGTATGCTTCTTTTCATTTAAATCTATCTCTTTAGGACTTGCATTAGAGCCTTCTGATTTTATTGCATGTTGATCATATTTTAAAAACATCCCTACCTATATTATCCCGGTCTTCACGTTGCTGGGCTGTCTCACTGAACCATAGTTCGGGAGAGAGCCTCACAACTGGACCACATATTTGGGTTCACGCCCCCTACCACGTACCTAAGGGCCATAGTCCGAGGTATATCGGTAGGTGCTCAAGGATGTTGGAAAGCCTTTACCTTAGAGCCGGAGAAATATCTTATCTGCCACGTACTTCGAGCTTCGGTTTGAGTATATCGGCATACCTTGATTGGAATCAGATGATATAAATCTTAGAGTTAGGATTAAGGTCCTATCAGCCATTTCAAATATTGCATATAGAGTCAGCTTTAGGGAATGCTGTTTGTGTATCCTTGCTTGTATATTGGTGATTGCATGATATTTTATATATCTTCCTTATATTTTCCAAAACCCTGGGTATATATTTCAAAATTTCCTCTTCTGTTTTTAAAACCCAGGTGTATTATTCTTCCTCTTCTTCTTCTTCCTCTAAAAATTCTTCCAAAATTCTTCTGATCCTTCCTGCAAGTTCTTAAATTTTTAAATCTTTACTATTTGTTCTCAAATTTCATTTATTCTTTCATTTTCTTCTGTTTTATATTCTTGTTTATATTTTCATAAAAATCTCTTTCCGTCAAGAGATATCTTTTTCAAAATAATATTTTCTTTTTCATATTTTTGGTTGGTTACTCTCCCTCGTAGAGTGAACAACGCAATTGTCACAAATTTTGTGGCGACTCAATCCCTAGTAATGGGATACAATTCCAACATAAATCCTTCCTCTTGTCAAAACTTCTCCAAAAAGGTTTCTTTGGTCTAAAAACCTCCACTTTCCTCTACAGAGAGATCACTGATATCCGAAAATGGTCACGACAAGAGCGGGAAAAGAAACAGATCCTCAACTCAGCGACAGTGAGGCGGAAGAGATGAGCTCTCCTAAATTGGTCAGGGGACAGGGTCAGAACAAGAAAGATGACATCGACCCCGCTATGTATGATATGTTCCAAAAGATGATGGCAAGGATGATGTAGAAGCAAGCCGAGGCCAAGCTGAAAGAGGCAGTTCCTAAAAGCAAGCTGAAGAAGAAGCCTGTGAAAAAGCAAGTCAGAATCATCAGGAAGAAGGTACAGCCAGACGCCACTTTTGAGGAATCAGAGTCAGTCGAGGAAGAATCGGAAGAGGAAGAGCAGATTGTCTACAAATGGAATCCTCCGAGACAGACTGTAAAGATAGCTGCAGAAGAGCCTGAATCCGTCAACAAGCCCAAGTCTGGGGCTCCAGCAGAGGACCTGATGAGCAAGCAGATGAAGGAGATGAATCGAGCTATTAAGGATATTCAAGCCAAGGGTAAGGGCAAGCAGACCTACACCGGCGAAGATTTCTATGATGGTCTAGATGGGGACGATAACTTGGAGAATCTTCCTCGCAAGTTTCTCAAATTTGACGGGACTGGCAACCCTAAAGCCCACTTGGCCACATTTTATGCAGAGTGCCGCCGTTTCAGGAAAGATAACAGGGCTCTGTTCATCTGTTTTCCCCGCAGTCTGGAGGGTGTAGCAACCAGTTGGTATGCTGATCATGTGAATCCTATCAAACTACGAGAGTTCGATAAGGTAGTAAATCTGTTCATCGAGCGCTTCTTATTCAACACTGAAGCCTCACCTACATTAAATCATCTTTACAACCTGAAGCAAGGAGAGAATGAAAGAGCAGATGATTTCATTCACAGGTGGAGAAGCACCTGTAATAAGATGAAGGTACCCATTCCTGAGGAACATGCATTGCAGGTGATCCTCAATAATTTCTCTCAGCCCATAAGGAGCCTCATCGCCACTTCCCCGGCAAAATCCTTCATCAAGTTGATTGAGCGAGCTGAATGGCTCGAAGCAGGAATAGAAAGCGGGCTTTACGAGGGCACGCCTCTGGTCAAGAATATCCAAGACCAGAAGAAAAAGGTGCAATTCGCTCATTCAGTTGATACCTCCTGCAATAATCTTGGCAGCAGCAGTAAAGGAAACAAGAACAACAGTGGCAGTGGTCCGAGAGTAGATCAGAACAAGGGGCAGAAGGAGGGATCCTTTAAAAACAATGATAAACCCCTTCTGATTGGCCTTAAGCAAAAGGGTGATCTTCAAGAGAAGCCCTAATACATCAAGTGGGAGAAAGATCGAGTCTTCACTCCGTTATCTGAGAGTTTAGAAGTGATTATGAATTACCTTTTGAAGCACGGGATGATCAAACTCCCTAAGATCGCAGATCCTCCCGTAATGTTGGGAAAATTCAAGGACCAATTCTACAAGTACCACAGGGCAACGGGGCATGATACAGAGCACTGCTTCATCCTCAAGCACATGATACAAGACTGCATTGACATAAGTGAGCTGATAGAGGACGAGGAAGAAAAGCAGTCAGCAGTCCTGACAGAACCATTCCCGGACCACTCAAAGAATTGATAAAGCCAAAATCTTTTGTTTGCTTTCGTCTCTTTTTGTCAGTTGTCTTGTAGGGGCTAGTCAGCCCAGTCTTCTATGAGTCCTTTCCTTTTTCAAGTTCTTGTAAATATTCAGTTGTTATCGAACCTTTTGCTTATCAATGAAATGTCAATTTTTCTTTATATCTTTGATATTCAAATACTTCCTTCTTTCGCTATACTGGGGCATTTAAATTCCTGTTCTTTCCAGAATGCGGGACAATCCTGACATCATTCATGAGAGAAATGATATTTCCTATGAGGGCTTTTTCAAAAAATCATGAAATTTTAAAAATCTTCGTTAGGACCAAGGAGTTCAAATATTCCTTGGTCTAACCTTTGACAAAAAATCAACCCTCGTGTTGATCATGTCTTCAAAAATAAGTTTTCAAACCATTATATTGAGAGATCAACCCTTGTGTTGGTCTTATCTTCCAAAAATGAATTTTAAATTTTTTATATTCAAAGATCAACCTTTGTGTTGGTCTTATCTTTCAAAATGGATTTCAAATCTTTATAGATCAACCCTTATCTTTCAAAGTGGATTTCAAAACCTTTATATCCAAAGATCAATCCTTGTATTGATCTTATCTTCCAAAATGGATTTCAAATCTTTTTATTCAAAAGATCAACCCTTGCGTTAGTCTTATCCTCCAAAATTGATCTTAAAACTTTTCAAAGATCAACCTTGGCGTTGTTCTTATCTTTTAAAATGGGTTATAAATCATCATATTCAAAGATCAATCATTGCATTTGTCTTATCTTCCAAAAATGGGTTTTAAATCATTCAAAGGTCAACCCTGTGTTGGTCTTATCTTCCAAGATTGGTTTTTAAGCATTACCTTCAACGATCAACCCTTGTGTTGACCTCATTATCAATTTCGAGCTGTTATTTTTAGAAATCAGATCTATTGTTGATCTTCTTCTTCAAAATTAGGTATTCAAAACCATTGCCTTCGAAAATTAACCCTCATGATGATCTCTCATGTTTGGTTTAAAGGATCAGATCTCGCGCTGATCATTTTTCTTATGGTGGATTTTCTTCCCCCAAAATGATTTCTCACTTATCTTTTAAATAAACATTTTCCTTTCAAAGATCCCATATGCAGGCAGGATCAGAAAAACTCCTTTTTATCAAATCTTGTAAATCTTCAGTTAATTCTGATATCTTTATCAGTTTCATTCATTTTATTCATATTTTTATCAAGTTTACATCAATATTACCAAGTTTTATCAAGTTTATCAAATATTTTCTCAAAATTCCATTAAATTTTATCAATTCCCTACCCTTTCAGGTTAAGGGATAAACCTGATGTCGCTTTCCCATGAGGTATTTTCTAAATATTCTTTGTGGCCCCTTTCAGGTTAAGGGATAAACTTGACCCTCGTTGTCCGAGGTGTTCCCGCTCAGGTTAAGGGATAAACCTGACCCTCGTTGTCCGAGGTGCTCCCATTCAGGATAAGGGAAAATCCTGAGACCCCTTGTAGGAGCAACAACGCTGCCCATGAGGATTCCTTTGTAAATACAAGTTTTGTTAATCTTTATTGATTTTCTAGATTTTTATCAATTTACCTTCGCTAAATTTTCTTAAATTCCATTCTTTTCCCATTCAGGATAAGGGAAAATCCTGAGACCCCTCGTAGGAGCAATAACGCTACCTATGAGGATTCTTTTGTAAATACGAGTTTCGTAAACCTTCATTTGATTTTCTAAATTTATATCAATTTTTCTTCATTTAAATTCCTTAAATTCTTTTCCCATTCAGGATAAGGGATAATCCTGAAACCCCTCGTAGGAGCAATAACGCTACCTATGGGGATTCTTTTGTAAACACAAGTTTCGTCAACCTTCATTGATTTTCTAAATTTATATCAATTTCTTTTTATTAAAAATTTCTTAAATTCTTTTTCCCATTCAGGATAAGGGATAATCCTGAAACCCCTCGTAGGAGCAATAATGCTACCTATGAGGATTCTTTTGTAAATACAAGTTTTGTCAACCTTTATTGATTTTCTAAATTTATATCAATTTCTCTTCACTTTCTTAAATTCTATTCTTTTCCCATTCAGGATATGGGATAATCCTGAGATAACTCATAGGGGCAACCATGCTACCTGTGAGAGTTCTTTTTACAAAAATAAAAATCAAATTTTCCTCAAATGTTCTACATTTTTTTCAAAATTCTATATCCTTTTGTCTCCTCAAAGTTTATTCTTTTTATATTCCCCGTCACATACCTGGTCCATCTAGATCATAGATCATAAATTCTAAATCTTGTCATATCTCTTCCAAATTCAAGTCTCAGGTTATCTCTTCATAAAATCTTCTATTTCCCGTTCAGGTTAAGGGATAAACCTGAATCATTCTTTTTCTAAATTCTCGTCAAAAACATCTATTCTGTTTTCCTTTCAGGATAAGGGATAATCCTAAAAACCCCGGCCATTTCTTCTTGCGTCGATCTCTAAATATCTTAAATAGGCTGATCTCCTTCTCGAATCTTCAGTTGAAAAACCTAGTGTTCGCATTGGTTATTTTGCTCAGTTTTCAAATCTAAAGATCAAGTTCATCAGTCCTCATACTGGTTGTCTTTCAAAAGTCTTAATCTTAAATCAGGTCGTTAAATGATTAAATAAAATGTCCCACCTACTTCGCTGGTCATTAAATGATTAAATGAAATGTCCCAGCTACTTCGCTGGTCGTTAAATGATTAAATGAAATGTCCCAGCTACTTCGCTGGTCGTTAAATGATTAAATGAAATGTCCCAGCTACTTCGCTGGTCGTTAAATGATTAAATGAAATGTCCCAGCTACTTCGCTGGTCGTTAAATGATTAAATAAAATGTCCCAGCTACTTCGCTGGTCGTTAAATGATTAAATGAAATGTCCCAGCTACTTCGCTGGTCGTTAAATGATTAAATGAAATGTCCCAGCTACTTCGCTGGCCGTTAAATGATTAAATGAAATGTCCCAGCTACTTCGCTGGTCGTTAAATGATTAAATGAAATGTCCCAGCTACTTCGCTGGTCACTAAATGAAATGTCCCAGCTACTTCGCTGGTCGCTAAATGAAAAGTCCCAGCCACTTCGTTGGTCGCTAAATGAAAGGTTCCAGCTACTTCGTTGGTCGTTAAATGAAAGGTCCCAGTTTTTTTACTGGTCATTAAATAAAATGTTCCAACTCCTTCGTTGGTCGTTAAATGAAATGTCCCAGCTACTTCGCTGGTCGTTAAATGAAATGTCCCAGCTACTTCGCTAGTCGCTAAATAAAATGTTCCAACTCCTTCCTTGGTCGTTAAATGAAATGTCCCAGCTACTTCGCTGGTCGTTAAATGAAATGTCCCAGCTACTTCGCTGGTCGCTAAATGAAATGTCCCGGCTACTTCGCTGGTCGCTAAATGAAATGTCCCAGCTAAACAGCTGATCATTAAATAAAATGTTCCAACTCCTTCGTTGGTCGTTAAATGAAATGTCTCAGCTACTTCGCTGGTCGTTAAATGAAATGTCCCAGCTACTTCGCTGGTCGTTAAATGAAATGTCCCAGCTACTTCGCTGGTCGCTAAATAAAATGTTCCAACTCCTTCGTTGGTCGTTAAATGAAATGTCCCAGCTACTTCGCTGGTCGTTAAATGAAATGTCCCAGCTACTTCGCTGGTCGCTAAATGAAATGTCCCGGCTACTTCGCTGGTCGCTAAATGAAATGTCCCAGCTACACAGCTGGTCATTAAATAAAATGTTCCAACTCCTTCGTTGGTCGTTAAATGAAATGTCCCAGCTACTTCGCTGGTCGTTAAATGAAATGTCCCAGCTACTTCGCTGGTCGCTAAATGAAATGTCCCGGCTACTTCGCTGGCCGCTAAATGAAATGTCCCAGCTACACAGCTGGTCATTAAATAAAATGTTCCAACTCCTTCGTTGGTCGTTAAATGTAATGTCCCAGCTACTTCGCTGGTCGTTAAATGAAATGTCCCAGCTACTTCGTTGGTCGCTAAATGAAATGTCCCGGCTACTTCGCTGGTCGCTAAATGAAATGTCCCAGCTACACAGCTGGTCATTAAATGAAATGTTCCAACTCCTTCGCTGGTCGTTAAATGAAAGGTTCCAATTTTACTGATCGGAATGTCCAAAATCATAAATTGCAACTAAGGGTCGCATCAAAATCTATATAGAGTAAATATTTCATATAAAAGTCATGAAAACTTTGCCAATTTGCTAATTCCCAAATAAATCTTACTGCATAAAAGAATTACCTCGGATTACCTCTAGTATTTTCTTCATAAAAGGTGAAACTCTTTGCGGAAAAGAGGTAAAATTCAAATCTTTTTCCTGTTGATCAACCAAAAGGATGAAAGAAATATCCTCTCTATGATTAGTGAAATAAATACTCAATGACATTGAAAAGCCGGAAGCGAATTGATATTGATCATAGCTATGATGCATGTTTAAAGACGATTTCCTGGCAATTAGATAGTGGAAATATCCTAAGCCATAAAAGAATCCACTTAATCCATACCACCTCATCCAGTTTAAAGCTGCAATCAAATATCGGCAAAAGGGATCTCTCAATTGTCGTCAAGATGAAGGCGAATTAAGCGAGTAGACCCCCGGGGCCAAAGAAGATTTGAAACATCTCCAAGATGACGGAGTTTGTGACGGATCCTTTCAAGGAAAGTTCGGATCACCGTCGAGATGAAGGCGGATGTGATGGACCTACCGACAAAACCTAAATGATATTTGATTTCAGCTATCATCTAAAGACCTTTGAGCCAATATCATATATAATCCCTGAGAAAAAGAAGGATCAGAGCATCTCCGAGATAAAGGAGTTTGTGACGTACCCTTCCTTGAAAAAAAGAGAAAAGGCAGGAACATCCAAAATGAAGGATGATGTAAAAGCCCGAAAAAAGCTCAATGACTCAAAAAGAGTGCAAAAAGATCATCGTGAGAAAACACCCAGATATCAAACTGCCGAAATTGCCAGAAGTCATATTTTCTCATGCAAAATTCTTTTATCAATGTCTTTTCACTACTTGCTTCTATGAAATTGAGAATATTTTATTCTCTTCTTATATCAAGGAAATGGATAGCCTCCTTGAAGAAAATCATCAGCGCTAAAATTTTGAATTTGACTCTTAAAACCGAGGAGTTAACCTCGTTGGAGGAAATACTCTAGGTAAAAGAGGGAATATCTTTGCACATATGTACACATTTTCAAGCATTGAAGTCAACTATAAATTTATCTTATTGGCAAAATTTTCTAGATATTCCAAGAATGAAATAAGCATTCGATATCCATTTTTGTGCAACCTAGCGTTGTTCATATCTTTCAGAAGAGTTACCCCATTCAGTTGAAGTATCTCTCCTGTCCCATCACGGTTTCGAGAAATCTGTATGGTTGTTTCCCACTCAGGATAAGGGTCAAAACCTGTACTCCCTGCGAAGAGGTCATTAAATTCAAAAGTTGGTTTCAGTCTCAGCAATGAGACGCCCAAGTTCACCCCTTTTTCAAAACTTTAGGGAACCTCATTTCCTTCCTCCTCTCACAAACCCCTTTTGGATTTGTTCGTCCAAACTTCGAAGCTCCCATCATGGTCTCTTCACTCGAGATTCCATATGGTCGTCCCCTTTAGGTTGTGGTTAAACCTGAATCTCGTTCCAACGAGTTTCCCTCGTTTCGACGAAGTGTTTTCCTTCAATCCCATCATGGTTCTTCCCATCGAGGAGTCCATGCTTTGTATATCCATTCGGAATAAAGTCATACTTGAACTTCATCTCATGAGGCATTTTCTCAAAAATGTCCCATCAAGATCTTCTTCTATTCCTTCCCCATTCAGGTTGTTTTGACATATCTTCGTCCCATCCAAGTTAAAAGCTGAACCTGAGTCGTTCCAAAGGCTGATCTAGCCTCATTCATGAGGCTTGATCAAAATTCTTATCTTTCATCATCTCGGGATCTTCACCCAAAATCCCATCACGATTTTCTCATCTCTATTATTCAATCATATTATTTTCGAGGATTTCATCTCCCCAAGCCATTCAGGATAAGGTATTAAGCCTGAAACCACGTCTTTAAAATAAATTCTTCCACACCCAGTTCAGATCTGTTGACTGGGGCATTTTTCAAAATTTGTAGTGTTTTCTTTGCCACTAAGCTCGGCTTTCAACCGGCTTAGTAGCAAAGAGGGGCATCTGTGAACACCCCAAAATTTTCAAAAATCTTTTAAATATTCCCTTCCTGCCCCTAAATTCATTTTTTGAGCAAATGTGTCATTTTTAAATATAAATTCCAGTTCATTTCTCAAGTTTTACTGAAATCAAATTCATTTTATATGTTTAAATTGATTTCGGATCTGGATCCATTGTCCAGATCCAAATCTAAATCTCCTTGTTCAAATTTTAAATTTAAATTATAGAAAATACCAAAAATAGTCTTTAAATAGCTCAGACAATCCATTCGACATCCCTTTGGATCCATCACATGTATTTCTCAATTCGAGCTTCAAAAACTCAAACATTTTCTCAAAACTTGGGTCTGAACCCATTTTCTGAAGAAATTTCCTCAAAATAGCCTTGAAAACCTTCTTTTTGTAAATATTTCTCAAAAATACAAAAAACAAAATTAGTTTAAATCCTTGTTTTGCCATACATTTTAGGATTTTGTATTTCCCAAAATACAAAAAAAATAAAATACTCGGAAAAGAACCAAAAAAATCAAAAATAAATGAAGAAAATTGCAAAATGATTTTTAGAAACCTGTTTTAGAGAAAACTTTTTAAAAGAGGCCCTTCTTTGGAAAAAGCATTATTTTCATTTTAAAGTCGAGTTAGGGTTTTTGAAAACCCTAACTTTCACCATCTTCCTTCCTCAGCCGCCTCTGTCTCTCCTCCATGGCCCGACCTTCCTTCTCCCAAAACCCTTTGATCCCTCATCCCCGCGGAGGAACCACTGATCTTCAACTTCCCTATCGTCTCTCTCAGTCGCCGTCCATCTCTAACAAAATCCTCCATCTCCTCCGTCGTAAGCCCCCCATCTTCAACCGCATCCTCCTTTCCATCTTTAAAAAGGGACGAAGACCCTCTTCCTCCGGATCGCTTCTTCACCTCCCCATTCCTGCACATAGATCTCTCTTTTTCACGCACCACCGCCTTCACCCCAACACCCTTCTCTCTCCTTCAGAAGACCATCGCCATCTGTCCTGAAGCTTCTCCTCTAACCGATTGAAAGATCTTCAGTTCCAGCAATACAAAGAAGCCAGGAGCGACTGAAGGGACCTCGATTCTCTCCTTCAAGACCCCTGTATGATCACGGAGGCTGACCATCCTACGCCAAGGTTACACATCTTTTCTGAGGTCTGAAGCCATTATCGATCAATTGCAATCTCCCCTCTTTCGTAGTTCGATTCATCTTCTTCCTCCCACCGGAATCCTTGCAAAACTGCAGAAAGCACCCTTCTTACTCTTAAATTTCTAATCCTTTTATAGTTTTTCTTTCTTGGGTCCCATAGATGCATATCAGGTAGTGTCGGTGTGCCTGTGCAATGCCCATCTACCCCTGTGCAACATCAACGGAACGACCCCGTTCCTACATTCTTTTCGTCTCATTTTTTTTGTCGTTGGCTTGATTTTAATGATATTTCTTTCTGTTTTCCTATGAATTGTGTTTTATCTTCATTATCGTTTCACGTTCCTCATCCATTCATGTATGAATTATTATTATTTTTTTTTTTGTTTTGCTGATCGTGAACATTGGCCATGTTTGATTTCTTGTTTTCCCATTTAATTGTCTTCTAACGTCTGATTTCCTATCTTAACAGCATCACTTTCATTTCCTAGGTTTCATTTATCATATTTTTCTTTTTTTTTTACACTTAATCGTTCCTGTGCCCATTAGTTTCAACCGCCACTCTGCATTTTCACCACCGCTGCCATATGCTATTGTATCTGTTAAGACTCTGTAGAACCAGGAGTTGTTTCCCTGATTAACATCCATGTTTAGTTCTCTACGGGTGTTATTATTTAATTCTGCAGGTAATCCGATATGCTCATGGGAACCAGGTAAGTCAGGAGTGGCTATACGATCCCTCTCTTCAACTGCTGTATTTCACTTGCCATGTTCATCTTATAGTTAGATGTTGATAAAAAAAAATCGTACAATGAATGTTACTGCTACCTAATGATCATACATGCCAGGATGTGATTAACATAAAATTTTTACCAGCACATTCATTTAGGTATTATTATTATTATCTTTTTCTACTCTGTGATAAGTTTGTCCTCAGCTCAAACTGTCAATAGCATGAGCCCATAAATAAGATCTTTAGGATCTCGAAATGGTTGATGACCCATGACTTATCCCATTGCCTTGATATCAAGGAAATTCTTGTCTTCTTTTCCATGTTATGCTTATAAAAGTCGGTCCTGGGTCATTGTCGAGGTTTAACCTCAATTCAGTAATTAGCAGGATATTTCAAAGGATCTTAAATCATCGAATCTGAGATGATGCCAGAAACCATCTGGTCCTGTTCTGTCAAAAAGGGTTCTCAAAACCCCATCTTCAAGGTAGTAGTATGACTTTTTGCCTACCAAAGAAAATAATTAATCTGAAGTTTTGGCAAGGTTCCATCCCAATAAGGTCTCGGCGGCAAAGATGCTAAGATCCATAGCCACAGTGGATAACAGATGTGCTATATTTTTACGGAAGTTTCTTCTCCCTTACAAAATTCGTCTCGGAGAGGAAAGGTGTGTATATGAAGGCAACAAAGAAGTGCATACAAGAATTGGTTTTAGAGATATGCTGGTTGAGGAGTCCAGTAGTACTCTCATCCCCTCATAACCATCACGTCAGGTTTCCAAAACGGTCAGAGCCGTCACCCATTACCCCAACTCCGGGTCATTGCAGGGTTTGCAAGCTGAAATTGGATTATGGAAGCCGAAACGCACTCCAAATCAGATACTACTGGACCTTGTTCACAACACTCTCTATGATCATCTATGCAATCATATCCTAGTAATCACATATCCTCTCTTTAGCAATACCTAATAAAATTTTTCGTTGGCATATAGTAAGTTGCACATTTCTATCATCTACACGTGTTCATGATACCTCTGCTCACCACATTCAATATAATTGGGTATTCACATTTAAATCCATCCTCTGCATATCCCATATTGCTGCAGGTGTGCAATATATTTTTAGTTATCTGTCATATCTTGATGTATAGTCTGTGCATCCATTATTCACATGTTAATACTCAGCTGATTATCATCATATCAGTACCGGTATACATCTTTTTGTTGGAAACGCGAACCTCTCATCGGTATGCCATCATACTTTATATGACTTATTTTTTTTATATATATAGAACATTCACCCTTATTATGAAAATTCTTTTGGCTTGATGATAAAATTACTTTGGGCTATTTCTAATCTCATTAAACAATCGGCTAGATGCCCACTTATTTAGAATCTTCCTGCTTTAACCTGAATGCATGCTATCTGCACTAATCTGTTCCCTTGGTGATTTTCAGGATAAGTTGCAACTGTATAAGTGACAAATAGAGATAGGCCCATATTACTAATATTTGAAGCAAACTGGTAAGGTACTGAATGAGTCTTATTTTCTGTATTTTAAGTCTTTAATATGGTGGTAATAACATAACTGCTGAGTTTCGCATGTTTGCGGCCTATGAAATAGGAAGTGGTCCAACGTTGGCCCTAATAGCTTGTGATAATATGACTTGCTCTGGATTTATGACATCACTTGAAAATCCCTCTAAAACCTGGATCCGTGCCATCTCGATTAATGTACATTGTCACAACCTTGGGAATATCTTTACGTCACTCCAAGCGATTAAGGACGACCTAAGGAGAGGCCAACATGTTATAAGTGGAACTAGACTGGTGGCTTGATTGCTGGACTGAGAATTTCAGTCCCTATTATGCATGTATAGTCAGCTTCGCCAAGGCAAGTCAGGATGGGTACCGATGTGATTTCTAACATAAGCTGAAGGGAGAGATATCATATCAATTATTGAAGATCTGGTTCGGTTAGATGACTGCAACCATGCCAAATACAGCAAGGCCCAGTCTAGTGTTGTCTCAAATTTGACTTAACAATTGGCATCCACTATGTTTCACAGTACTTCCAGCACCCACTACCACTTGCTAAACTTTCACTGGTGCATCTTCTGTGCCAGTTACTGCCTCATAATCCCCACTCAATCGTGCAAAAAGCATCTTGCTGGGTCATCTTCTTGAGGTATGTTACAGTCACACCACTGTATTAAGTCGGTATACTGTCCCTGTATAGCTGTCTTCCTTTTAACCATGTATATTACCTACATTTCCCTATTTAGTTTAGATGTAACGTTTAGGATCTATGTATATGTCTGTTCTCTAACCAGCATGGGTATCACTCCCAGCTAAATACATCCTTTAGAGATAAAAACCTCTTTACTCCATATAGGCAATGTAAGATGCATTATTCATATTCACTCTAAACATCTATGTCCTCATTCAACATGGTCATATACATGTTGATTCCAATATGATGCATCTTCTTTCATGTTCATTTTTCTATTTCGCCTTGTATTAACTTATACTTTGCAGGAAATATATGGGAAAGATCATTATTTGAAGTTGTAAATTCAATTTTATGTATTTAGATCTTAAATAATAAATCACATTTTCTGTTCTAGATAGAATGAAAGAACATTTGTAAATACCATGGATTGCTTGTTTTCATTTCCAAATTCTCACAATGGTGAAACACGAATGGCACGTGCACCATTTCGTAAAAGGTAATTAATCCTAAGTTGATGATTTACATTAATGGCCATAGTCAGGATGTAAACAAAACTTAGGATTCTTATCTTTTATAAAATAACACTGGGTCCACACTGGATCCGTTTTCAAAATTCATCATATTTCCTCAAATATTTTCTCCTTTTATTAGAATTTAACTTAAAATTGACTCAAAATATATACCAATGGCCATAGTCAGGGTATATTGAGAGTTAATTTTATTTTAAATTCTATAAAAGCACCAAATGGATTTTATTCTTCTCTTGAATTTAAATATAGATTCTTATATAATACATTCAATGACCATAGTCAAGGATGTATTATATCTTCGATCTTATTTTAATTCATTTAAAGAATGAAATAGCTTTTCAAAATCCAATTTCAAAAATTTAAATTCATTCATCATTTAGGATAGAACTGCATCATATTTTCAAAATTCCTTTTTCAAAAACTCCAAGTGATGTAAATATCTTCCTCAATCTATCTTCAATTCTGATAAAATCCAATTCATCCTTTCATTTTCAAATTCAATTTTATTTTCAATCTCAAAGTTCAATTTAACTTTGAGATTCCAAAGTCATTTTTATATTCAAATTCAAATCAGATTTCAAAGTTCAATTTGACTTTGAAATTCCAAATTCATTTTATATTCAAAACTCTAATCAAACTCAAAGTTCAATTTTAACTTTGAGACTCTTGATTCATCTTCTAAATTTCAAATTCAAAAATTGAAGGTCTAATTTGACTTTGAAATTTGTTTGTATATTCAAATTCTAAATTTCATTTTTTTTCTTGATTCATCTTCTGAATTTAACTCCAAATCCATTTTAGGATCCAGGATTCAACACTCAAATTGGATCTCAGATTTCAGATCCAATTCCCCTTTAAGATCCAGAATCCAAATTTTACTTTGGATCTCAGACTTCAGATCTATTCCCCTTTAGGATCCAGAATACAACTTCATATTGGATCTCAGACTTTAGATCCAAATCCATCTTAGGATCCAGAATCCAACTCTACATTGGGTCTCAGATTTCAGATCCACAATCCATCTTAGGATCCATAACCCAATTCTACTTTTCGATCTCAGACTTCAGATCCACTCCATTTTAGGATCCAGAACCCAATCCTATATTTTTGATCTCAGACTTCAGATCCACTCCATTTTAGGATCCAAAACCCGAGTCCATCTTGGATTCCAAATCTCGGATCCCATTCTGTTTAGGATCCGGAATCCAATTCCAATTCTATATTTCAATTCCATTTTCGGATCTAATCTGAATCTCTTAAATCCATTTCTACTCTTAAATACCATTTGATTTTCTTAGTCCATTCCAAATTTCAAACTTCAAAATCTAAATTCAATTCCATCTCAAGTATTCATTTTCCTTTCCTAAATTCAAGTTCAAAATTCAAAGTCCCTTTTCCGACTTTAAAACTTCATTTCCTTTCATTTTCAAAACTTCAAATCATTCTTTCTCAAAATCAAGATTTATTCCTCCAACTCTAAATTACTTCAAAGACTTAGAACTTCTCTGATCTATCTCAAGTTCTAAGTTAAATTTGATTATTTAGAAATCAGTTTTTCATTCTATTATCAAGTCTATCTCAAAAAAACTTGGAGATTTTCAAAAGAGCATACATCTTTGCATTGCACAAGCATGATTCTTTGTGCATCTAGATCTTTAGGATAAATTCTTAGATGATATTTAGGCAGAGCAAAAGGCATAGATTCGATCCTTGGTTCGATTACCTCTGGTAATGGTGCCAGGAACGGTCGAACCTCGTACCGACGAGCGAATCCCGTCTCTCCATTTTCCCGCAAATAAATTTTCAAAACGGAGGCGAGTTAAATTTCTAAATATTTTTCAAATCAAGGTCAAGGGAGACCGCGCAAAAGAATTCCTCTTCTCTCTTTTCTTTCTTTTCTCTTCTCTTCTCTCTTTCTTTTCTTTCTTTTATTTTCCTCCCTTCAAAAAGGAGGAAAATAGAGGTTGGAAAAGGGAAAGAGAAGGAAAGAGAGAGAAACCGCCAGAGAGGAAAATTTTTGCGATGATCACAGTTTTGGCGATCGAGATGGGACCCGTCTTCGTCCGATTGGATCTATGCCTTTGCTTTGCTTTTATATAATCTAAGTCTTTATTCTAACATATGTCAGCTACATTTCCATGCAAACCTTAGGAGCCTAGACTCTGTCCTAAGCTGACATTATTTTCATATAGGATCTAAGTATGGTTTGGTAGGACCATATTGAGGAGATTATCCATGTTCACATTAGACTTAGGTCTTGAATACAACTCTCCTCAATTTTAGGGATTGAATGTAAACAATGTATGCAAGTGTATGCTTTTTTTCATTTAAATCTATCTCTTTAGGACTTGCATTAGAGCCTTCTAATTTTATTGCATGTTGATCATATTTTGAAAACATCCCTACCTATATTATCCCGGTCTTCACGTTTCTGGGCTGTCTCACTGAACCATAGTTCGGGAGAGAGCCTCACAACTGGACCACATATTTGGGTTCGCGCCCCCTACCACGTACCTAAGGGCCATAGTCCGAGGTATATCGGTAGGTGCTCAAGGATGTTGGAAAGCCTTTACCTTAGAGCCGGAGAAATATCTTATATGCCACGTACTTCGAGCTTCGGTTTGAGTATATCGGCATACCTTGATTGGAATCAGATGATATAAATCTTAATGTTAGGATTAAGGTCCTATCAGCCATTTCAAATATTGCATATAGAGTCAGCTTTAGGGAATGCTGTTTGTGTATCCTTGCTTGTATATTGGTGATTGCATGATATTTTATATATCTTCCTTATATTTTCCAAAACCCTGGGTATATATTTCAAAATTTCCTCTTCTGTTTTTAAAACCCAGGTGTATTATTCTTCCTCTTCTTCTTCTTCCTCTAAAAATTCTTCCAAAATTCTTCTGATCCTTCCTGCAAGTTCTTAAATTTTTAAATCTTTACTATTTGTTCTCAAATTTCATTTATTCTTTCATTTTCTTATGTTTTATATTCTTGTTTATATTTTCATAAAAATCTCTTTCCGTCAAGAGATATCTTTTTCAAAATAATATTTTCTTTTTCATATTTTTGGTTGGTTACTCTCCCTCGTAGAGTGAACAACGCAATTGTCACAAATTTTGTGGCGACTCAATCCCTAGTAATGGGATACAATTCCAACATAAATCCTTCCTCTTGTCAAAACTTCTCCAAAAAGGTTTCTTTGGTCTAAAAACCTCCACTTTCCTCTACAGAGAGATCACTGATATCCGAAAATGGTCACGACAAGAGCGGGAAAAGAAACAGATCCTCAACTCAGCGACAGTGAGGCGGAAGAGATGAGCTCTCCTAAATTGGTCAGGGGACAGGGTCAGAATAAGAAAGATGACATCGACCCCGCTATGTATGATATGTTCCAAAAGATGATGGCAAGGATGATGTAGAAGCAAGCCGAGGCCAAGCTGAAAGAGGCAGTTCCTAAAAGCAAGCTGAAGAAGAAGCCTGTGAAAAAGCAAGTCAGAATCATCAGGAAGAAGGTACAGCCAGACGCCACTTTTGAGGAATCAGAGTCAGTCGAGGAAGAATCGGAAGAGGAAGAGCAGATTGTCTACAAATGGAATCCTCCGAGACAGACTGTAAAGATAGCTGCAGAAGAGCCTGAATCCGTCAACAAGCCCAAGTCTGGGGCTCCAGCAGAGGACCTGATGAGCAAGCAGATGAAGGAGATGAATCGAGCTATTAAGGATATTCAAGCCAAGGGTAAGGGCAAGCAGACCTACACCGGCGAAGATTTCTATGATGGTCTAGATGGGGACGATAACTTGGAGAATCTTCCTCGCAAGTTTCTCAAATTTGACGGGACTGGCAACCCTAAAGCCCACTTGGCCACATTTTATGCAGAGTGCCGCCGTTTCAGGAAAGATAACAGGGCTCTGTTCATCTGTTTTCCCCGCAGTCTGGAGGGTGTAGCAGCCAGTTGGTATGCTGATCATGTGAATCCTATCAAACTACGAGAGTTCGATAAGGTAGTAAATCTGTTCATCGAGCGCTTCTTATTCAACACTGAAGCCTCACCTACATTAAATCATCTTTACAACCTGAAGCAAGGAGAGAATGAAAGAGCAGATGATTTCATTCACAGGTGGAGAAGCACCTGTAATAAGATGAAGGTACCCATTCCTGAGGAACATGCATTGCAGGTGATCCTCAATAATTTCTCTCAGCCCATAAGGAGCCTCATCGCCACTTCCCCGGCAAAATCCTTCATCAAGTTGATTGAGCGAGCTGAATGGCTCGAAGCAGGAATAGAAAGCGGGCTTTACGAGGGCACGCCTCTGGTCAAGAATATCCAAGACCAGAAGAAAAAGGTGCAATTCGCTCATTCAGTTGATACCTCCTGCAATAATCTTGGCAGCAGCAGTAAAGGAAACAAGAACAACAGTGGCAGTGGTCCGAGAGTAGATCAGAACAAGGGGCAGAAGGAGGGATCCTTTAAAAACAATGATAAACCCCTTCTGATTGGCCTTAAGCAAAAGGGTGATCTTCAAGAGAAGCCCTAATACATCAAGTGGGAGAAAGATCGAGTCTTCACTCCGTTATCTGAGAGTTTAGAAGTGATTATGAATTACCTTTTGAAGCACGGGATGATCAAACTCCCTAAGATCGCAGATCCTCCCGTAATGTTGGGAAAATTCAAGGACCAATTCTACAAGTACCACAGGGCAACGGGGCATGATACAGAGCACTGCTTCATCCTCAAGCACATGATACAAGACTGCATTGACAGAAGTGAGCTGATAGAGGACGAGGAAGAAAAGCAGTCAGCAGTCCTGACAGAACCATTCCCGGACCACTCAAAGAATTGATAAAGCCAAAATCTTTTGTTTGCTTTCGTCTCTTTTTGTCAGTTGTCTTGTAGGGGCTAGTCAGCCCAGTCTTCTATGAGTCCTTTCCTTTTTCAAGTTCTTGTAAATATTCAGTTGTTATCGAACCTTTTGCTTATCAATGAAATGTCAATTTTTCTTTATATCTTTGATATTCAAATACTTCCTTCTTTCGCTATACTGGGGCATTTAAATTCCTGTTCTTTCCAGAATGCGGGACAATCCTGACATCATTCATGAGAGAAATGATATTTCCTATGAGGGCTTTTTCAAAAAATCATGAAATTTTAAAAATCTTCGTTAGGACCAAGGAGTTCAAATATTCCTTGGTCTAACCTTTGACAAAAAATCAACCCTCGTGTTGATCATGTCTTCAAAAATAAGTTTTCAAACCATTATATTGAGAGATCAACCCTTGTGTTGGTCTTATCTTCCAAAAATGAATTTTAAATTTTTTATATTCAAAGATCAACCTTTGTGTTGGTCTTATCTTTCAAAATGGATTTCAAATCTTTATAGATCAACCCTTATCTTTCAAAGTGGATTTCAAAACCTTTATATCCAAAGATCAATCCTTGTATTGATCTTATCTTCCAAAATGGATTTCAAATCTTTTTATTCAAAAGATCAACCCTTGCGTTAGTCTTATCCTCCAAAATTGATCTTAAAACTTTTCAAAGATCAACCTTGGCGTTGTTCTTATCTTTTAAAATGGGTTATAAATCATCATATTCAAAGATCAATCATTGCATTTGTCTTATCTTCCAAAAATGGGTTTTAAATCATTCAAAGGTCAACCCTGTGTTGGTCTTATCTTCCAAGATTGGTTTTTAAGCATTACCTTCAACGATCAACCCTTGTGTTGACCTCATTATCAATTTCGAGCTGTTATTTTTAGAAATCAGATCTATTGTTGATCTTCTTCTTCAAAATTAGGTATTCAAAACCATTGCCTTCGAAAATTAACCCTCATGATGATCTCTCATGTTTGGTTTAAAGGATCAGATCTCGCGCTGATCATTTTTCTTATGGTGGATTTTCTTCCCCCAAAATGATTTCTCACTTATCTTTTAAATAAACATTTTCCTTTCAAAGATCCCATATGCAGGCAGGATCAGAAAAACTCCTTTTTCTCAAATCTTGTAAATCTTCAGTTAATTCTGATATCTTTATCAGTTTCATTCATTTTATTCATATTTTTATCAAGTTTACATCAATATTACCAAGTTTTATCAAGTTTATCAAATATTTTCTCAAAATTCCATTAAATTTTATCAATTCCCTACCCTTTCAGGTTAAGGGATAAACCTGATGCCGCTTTCCCATGAGGTATTTTCTAAATATTCTTTGTGGCCCCTTTCAGGTTAAGGGATAAACTTGACCCTCGTTGTCCGAGGTGTTCCCGCTCAGGTTAAGGGATAAACCTGATCCTCGTTGTCCGAGGTGCTCCCATTCAGGATAAGGGAAAATCCTGAGACCCCTTGTAGGAGCAACAACGCTGCCCATGAGGATTCCTTTGTAAATACAAGTTTTGTTAATGTTTATTGATTTTCTAGATTTTTATCAATTTACCTTCGCTAAATTTTCTTAAATTCCATTCTTTTCCCATTCAGGATAAGGGAAAATCCTGAGACCCCTCGTAGGAGCAATAACGCTACCTATGAGGATTCTTTTGTAAATACGAGTTTCGTAAACCTTCATTTGATTTTCTAAATTTATATCAATTTTTCTTCATTTAAATTCCTTAAATTCTTTTCCCATTCAGGATAAGGGATAATCCTGAAACCCCTCGTAGGAGCAATAACGCTACCTATGGGGATTCTTTTGTAAACACAAGTTTCGTCAACCTTCATTGATTTTCTAAATTTATATCAATTTCTTTTTATTAAAAATTCCTTAAATTCTTTTTCCCATTCAGGATAAGGGATAATCCTGAAACCCCTCGTAGGAGCAATAATGCTACCTATGAGGATTCTTTTGTAAATACAAGTTTTGTCAACCTTTATTGATTTTCTAAATTTATATCAATTTCTCTTCACTTTCTTAAATTCTATTCTTTTCCCATTCAGGATATGGGATAATCCTGAGATCACTCATAGGGGCAACCATGCTACCTGTGAGAGTTCTTTTTACAAAAATAAAAATCAAATTTTCCTCAAATGTTCTACATTTTTTTCAAAATTCTATATCCTTTTGTCTCCTCAAAGTTTATTCTTTTTATATTCCCCGTCACATACCTGGTCCATCTAGATCATAGATCATAAATTCTAAATCTTGTCATATCCCTTCCAAATTCAAGTCTCAGGTTATCTCTTCATAAAATCTTCTATTTCCCGTTCAGGTTAAGGGATAAACCTGAATCATTCTTTTTCTAAATTCTCGTCAAAAACATCTATTCTGTTTTCCTTTCAGGATAAGGGATAATCCTAAAAACCCCGGCCATTTCTTCTTGCGTCGATCTCTAAATATCTTAAATAGGCTGATCTCCTTCTCGAATCTTCAGTTGAAAAACCTAGTGTTCGCATTGGTTATTTTGCTCAGTTTTCAAATCTAAAGATCAAGTTCATCAGTCCTCATACTGGTTGTCTTTCAAAAGTCTTAATCTTAAATCAGGTCGTTAAATGATTAAATAAAATGTCCCACCTACTTCGCTGGTCATTAAATGATTAAATGAAATGTCCCAGCTACTTCGCTGGTCGTTAAATGATTAAATGAAATGTCCCAGCTACTTCGCTGGTCGTTAAATGATTAAATGAAATGTCCCAGCTACTTCGCTGGTCGTTAAATGATTAAATGAAATGTCCCAGCTACTTCGCTGGTCGTTAAATGATTAAATAAAATGTCCCAGCTACTTCGCTGGTCGTTAAATGATTAAATGAAATGTCCCAGCTACTTCGCTGGTCGTTAAATGATTAAATGAAATGTCCCAGCTACTTCGCTGGCCGTTAAATGATTAAATGAAATGTCCCAGCTACTTCGCTGGTCGTTAAATGATTAAATGAAATGTCCCAGCTACTTCGCTGGTCACTAAATGAAATGTCCCAGCTACTTCGCTGGTCGCTAAATGAAAAGTCCCAGCCACTTCGTTGGTCGCTAAATGAAAGGTTCCAGCTACTTCGTTGGTCGTTAAATGAAAGGTCCCAGTTTTTTTACTGGTCATTAAATAAAATGTTCCAACTCCTTCGTTGGTCGTTAAATGAAATGTCCCAGCTACTTCGCTGGTCGTTAAATGAAATGTCCCAGCTACTTCGCTAGTCGCTAAATAAAATGTTCCAACTCCTTCGTTGGTCGTTAAATGAAATGTCCCAGCTACTTCGCTGGTCGTTAAATGAAATGTCCCAGCTACTTCGCTGGTCGCTAAATGAAATGTCCCGGCTACTTCGCTGGTCGCTAAATGAAATGTCCCAGCTATACAGCTGGTCATTAAATAAAATGTTCCAACTCCTTCGTTGGTCGTTAAATGAAATGTCCCAGCTACTTCGCTGGTCGTTAAATGAAATGTCCCAGCTACTTCGCTGGTCGTTAAATGAAATGTCCCAGCTACTTCGCTGGTCGCTAAATAAAATGTTCCAACTCCTTCGTTGGTCGTTAAATGAAATGTCCCAGCTACTTCGCTGGTCGTTAAATGAAATGTCCCAGCTACTTCGTTGGTCGCTAAATGAAATGTCCCGGCTACTTCGCTGGTCGCTAAATGAAATGTCCCAGCTACACAGCTGGTCATTAAATAAAATGTTCCAACTCCTTCGTTGGTCGTTAAATGAAATGTCTCAGCTACTTCGCTGGTCGTTAAATGAAATGTCCCAGCTACTTCGCTGGTCGCTAAATGAAATGTCCCGGCTACTTCGCTGGCCGCTAAATGAAATGTCCCAGCTACACAGCTGGTCATTAAATAAAATGTTCCAACTCCTTCGTTGGTCGTTAAATGTAATGTCCCAGCTACTTCGCTGGTCGTTAAATGAAATGTCCCAGCTACTTCGTTGGTCGCTAAATGAAATGTCCCGGCTACTTCGCTGGTCGCTAAATGAAATGTCCCAGCTACACAGCTGGTCATTAAATGAAATGTTCCAACTCCTTCGCTGGTCGTTAAATGAAAGGTTCCAATTTTACTGATCGGAATGTCCAAAATCATAAATTGCAACTAAGGGTCGCATCAAAATCTATATTGAGTAAATATTTCATATAGAAGTCATGAAAACTTTGCCAATTTGCTAATTCCCAAATAAATCTTACTGCATAAAAGAATTACCTCGGATTACCTCTAGTATTTTCTTCATAAAAGGTGAAACTCTTTGCGGAAAAGAGGTAAAATTCAAATCTTTTTCCTGTTGATCAACCAAAAGGATGAAAGAAATATCCTCTGTATGATTAGTGAAATAAATACTCAATGACATTGAAAAGCCGGAAGCGAATTGATATTGATCATAGCTATGATGCATGTTTAAAGACGATTTCCTGGCAATTAGATAGTGGAAATATCCTGAGCCATAAAAGAATCCACTTAATCCATACCACCTCATCCAGTTTAAAGCTGCAATCAAATATCGGCAAAAGGGATCTCTCAATTGTCGTCAAGATGAAGGCGAATTAAGCGAGTAGACCCCCGGGGCCAAAGAAGATTTGAAACATCTCCAAGATGACGGAGTTTGTGACGGATCCTTCCAAGGAAAGTTCGGATCACCGTCGAGATGAAGGCGGATGTGATGGACCTACCGACAAAACCTAAATGATATTTGATTTCAGCTATCATCTAAAGACCTTTGAGCCCATATCATATATAATCCCTGAGAAAAAGAAGGATCAAAGCATCTCCGAGATAAAGGAGTTTGTGACGTACCCTTCCTTGAAAAAAAGAGAAAAGGCAGGAACATCCAAAATGAAGGATGATGTAAAAGCCCGAAAAAAGCTCAATGACTCAAAAAGAGTGCAAAAAGATCATCGTGAGAAAACACCCAGATATCAAACTGCCGAAATTGCCAGAAGTCATATTTTCTCATGCAAAATTCTTTTATCAATGTCTTTTCACTACTTGCTTCTATGAAATTGAGAATATTTTATTCTCTTCTTATATCAAGGAAATGGATTGCCTCCTTGAAGAAAATCATCAGCGCTAAAATTTTGAATTTGACTCTTAAAACCGAGGAGTTAACCTCGTTGGAGGAAATACTCTAGGTAAAAGAGGGAATATCTTTGCACATATGTACACATTTTCAAGCATTGAAGTCAACTATAAATTTATCTTATTGGCAAAATTTTCTAGATATTCCAAGAATGAAATAAGCATTCGATATCCATGTTTGTGCAACCTAGCGTTGTTCATATCTTTCAGAAGAGTTACCCCATTCAGTTGAAGTATCTCTCCTGTCCCATCACGGTTTCGAGAAATCTGTATGGTTGTTTCCCACTCAGGATAAGGGTCAAAACCTGTACTCCCTGCGAAGAGGTCATTAAATTCAAAAGTTGGTTTCAGTCTCAGCAATGAGACGCCCAAGTTCACCCCTTTTTCAAAACTTTAGGGAACCTCATTTCCTTCCTCCTCTCACAAACCCCTTTTGGATTTGTTCGTCCAAACTTCGAAGCTCCCATCATGGTCTCTTCACTCGAGATTCCATATGGTCGTCCCCTTTAGGTTGTGGTTAAACCTGAATCTCGTTCCAACGAGTTTCCCTCGTTTCGACGAAGTGTTTTCCTTCAATCCCATCATGGTTCTTCCCATCGAGGAGTCCATGCTTTGTATATCCATTCGGAATAAAGTCATACTTGAACTTCATCTCATGAGGCATTTTCTCAAAAATGTCCCATCAAGATCTTCTTCTATTCCTTCCCCATTCAGGTTGTTTTGACATATCTTCGTCCCATCCAAGTTAAAAGCTGAACCTGAGTCGTTCCAAAGGCTGATCTAGCCTCATTCATGAGGCTTGATCAAAATTCTTATCTTTCATCATCTCGGGATCTTCACCCAAAATCCCATCACGATTTCCTCATCTCTATTATTCAATCATATTATTTTCGAGGATTTCATCTCCCCAAGCCATTCAGGATAAGGTATTAAGCCTGAAACCACGTCTTTAAAATAAATTCTTCCACACCCAGTTCAGATCTGTTGACTGGGGCATTTTTCAAAATTTGTAGTGTTTTCTTTGCCACTAAGCTCGGCTTTCAACCGGCTTAGTAGCAAAGAGGGGCATCTGTGAACACCCCAAAATTTTCAAAAATCTTTTAAATATTCCCTTCTTGCCCCTAAATTCATTTTTTGAGCAAATGTGTAATTTTTAAATATAAATTCCAGTTCATTTCTCAAGTTTTACTGAAATCAAATTCATTTTATATGTTTAAATTGATTTCGGATCTGGATCCATTGTCCAGATCCAAATCTAAATCTCCTTGTTCAAATTTTAAATTTAAATTATAGAAAATACCAAAAATAGTCTTTAAATAGCTCAGACAATCCATTCGACATCCCTTTGGATCCATCACATGTATTTCTCAATTCGAGCTTCAAAAACTCAAACATTTTCTCAAAACTTGGGTCTGAACCCATTTTCTGAAGAAATTTCCTCAAAATAGCCTTGAAAACCTTCTTTTTGTAAATATTTCTCAAAAATACAAAAAACAAAATTAGTTTAAATCCTTGTTTTGCCATACATTTTAGGATTTTGTATTTCCCAAAATACAAAAAAAATAAAATACTCGGAAAAGAACCAAAAAAATCAAAAATAAATGAAGAAAATTGCAAAATGATTTTTAGAAACCTGTTTTAGAGAAAACTTTTTAAAAGAGGCCCTTCTTTGGAAAAAGCATTATTTTCATTTTAAAGTCGAGTTAGGGTTTTTGAAAACCCTAACTTTCACCATCTTCCTTCCTCAGCCGCCTCTGTCTCTCCTCCATGGCCCGACCTTCCTTCTCCCAAAACCCTTTGATCCCTCATCCCCGCGGAGGAACCACTGATCTTCAACTTCCCTATCGTCTCTCTCAGTCGCCGTCCATCTCTAACAAAATCCTCCATCTCCTCCGTCGTAAGCCCCCCATCTTCAACCGCATCCTCCTTTCCATCTTTAAAAAGGGACGAAGACCCTCTTCCTCCGGATCGCTTCTTCACCTCCCCATTCCTGCACATAGCTCTCTCTTTTTCACGCACCACCGCCTTCACCCCAACACCCTTCTCTCTCCTTCAGAAGACCATCGCCATCTGTCCTGAAGCTTCTCCTCTAACCGATTGAAAGATCTTCAGTTCCAGCAATACAAAGAAGCCAGGAGCGACTGAAGGGACCTCGATTCTCTCCTTCAAGACCCCTGTATGATCACGGAGGCTGACCATCCTACGCCAAGGTTACACATCTTTTCTGAGGTCTGAAGCCATTATCGATCAATTGCAATCTCCCCTCTTTCGTAGTTCGATTCATCTTCTTCCTCCCACCGGAATCCTTGCAAAACTGCAGAAAGCACCCTTCTTACTCTTAAATTTCTAATCCTTTTATAGTTTTTCTTTCTTGGGTCCCATAGATGCATATCAGGTAGTGTCGGTGTGCCTGTGCAATGCCCATCTACCCCTGTGCAACATCAACGGAACGACCCCGTTCCTACATTCTTTTCGTCTCATTTTTTTTGTCGTTGGCTTGATTTTAATGATATTTCTTTCTGTTTTCCTATGAATTGTGTTTTATCTTCATTATCGTTTCACGTTCCTCATCCATTCATGTATGAATTATTATTATTTTTTTTTTGTTTTGCTGATCGTGAACATTGGCCATGTTTGATTTCTTGTTTTCCCATTTAATTGTCTTCTAACGTCTGATTTCCTATCTTAACAGCATCACTTTCATTTCCTAGGTTTCATTTATCATATTTTTCTTTTTTTTTTACACTTAATCGTTCCTGTGCCCATTAGTTTCAACCGCCACTCTGCATTTTCACCACCGCTGCCATATGCTATTGTATCTGTTAAGACTCTGTAGAACCAGGAGTTGTTTCCCTGATTAACATCCATGTTTAGTTCTCTACGGGTGTTATTATTTAATTCTGCAGGTAATCCGATATGCTCATGGGAACCAGGTAAGTCAGGAGTGGCTATACGATCCCTCTCTTCAACTGCTGTATTTCACTTGCCATGTTCATCTTATAGTTAGATGTTGATAAAAAAAAATCGTACAATGAATGTTACTGCTACCTAATGATCATACATGCCAGGATGTGATTAACATAAAATTTTTACCAGCACATTCATTTAGGTATTATTATTATTATCTTTTTCTACTCTGTGATAAGTTTGTCCTCAGCTCAAACTGTCAATAGCATGAGCCCATAAATAAGATCTTTAGGATCTCGAAATGGTTGATGACCCATGACTTATCCCATTGCCTTGATATCAAGGAAATTCTTGTCTTCTTTTCCATGTTATGCTTATAAAAGTCGGTCCTGGGTCATTGTCGAGGTTTAACCTCAATTCAGTAATTAGCAGGATATTTCAAAGGATCTTAAATCATCGAATCTGAGATGATGCCAGAAACCATCTGGTCCTGTTCTGTCAAAAAGGGTTCTCAAAACCCCATCTTCAAGGTAGTAGTATGACTTTTTGCCTACCAAAGAAAATAATTAATCTGAAGTTTTGGCAAGGTTCCATCCCAATAAGGTCTCGGCGGCAAAGATGCTAAGATCCATAGCCACAGTGGATAACAGATGTGCTATATTTTTACGGAAGTTTCTTCTCCCTTACAAAATTCGTCTCGGAGAGGAAAGGTGTGTATATGAAGGCAACAAAGAAGTGCATACAAGAATTGGTTTTAGAGATATGCTGGTTGAGGAGTCCAGTAGTACTCTCATCCCCTCATAACCATCACGTCAGGTTTCCAAAACGGTCAGAGCCGTCACCCATTACCCCAACTTCTGGTCATTGCAGGGTTTGCAAGCTGAAATTGGATTATGGAAGCCGAAACGCACTCCAAATCAGATACTACTGGACCTTGTTCACAACACTCTCTATGATCATCTATGCAATCATATCCTAGTAATCACATATCCTCTCTTTAGCAATAACTAATAAAATTTTTCGTTGGCATATAGTAAGTTGCACATTTCTATCAGCTACACGTGTTCATGATACCTCTGCTCGCCACATTCAATATAATTGGGTATTCACATTTAAATCCATCCTCTGCATATCCCATATTGCTGCAGGTGTGCAATATATTTTTAGTTATCTGTCATATCTTGATGTATAGTCTGTGCATCCATTATTCACATGTTAATACTCAGCTGATTATCATCATATCAGTACCGGTATACATCTTTCTGTTGGAAACGCGAACCTCTCATCGGTATGCCATCATACTTTATATGACTTATTTTTTTTATATATATAGAACATTCACCCTTATTATGAAAATTCTTTTGGCTTGATGATAAAATTACTTTGGGCTATTTCTAATCTCATTAAACAATCGGCTAGATGCCCACTTATTTAGAATCTTCCTGCTTTAACCTGAATGCATGCTATCTGCACTAATCTGTTCCCTTGGTGATTTTCAGGATAAGTTGCAACTGTATAAGTGACAAATAGAGATAGGCCCATATTACTAATATTTGAAGCAAACTGGTAAGGTACTGAATGAGTCTTATTTTCTGTATTTTAAGTCTTTAATATGGTGGTAATAACATAACTGCTGAGTTTCGCATGTTTGCGGCCTATGAAATAGGAAGTGGTCCAACGTTGGCCCTAATAACTTGTGATAATATGACTTGCTCTGGATTTATGACATCACTTGAAAATCCCTCTAAAACCTGGATCCGTGCCATCTCGATTAATGTACATTGTCACAACCTTGGGAATATCTTTACGTCACTCCAAGCGATTAAGGACGACCTAAGGAGAGGCCAACATGTTATAAGTGGAACTAGACTGGTGGCTTGATTGCTGGACTGAGAATTTCAGTCCCTATTATGCATGTATAGTCAGCTTCGCCAAGGCAAGTCAGGATGGGTACCGATGTGATTTCTAACATAAGCTGAAGGGAGAGATATCATATCAATTATTGAAGATCTGGTTCGGTTAGATGACTGCAACCATGCCAAATACAGCAAGGCCCAGTCTAGTGTTGTCTCAAATTTGACTTAACAATTGGCATCCACTATGTTTCACAGTACTTCCAGCACCCACTACCACTTGCTAAACTTTCACTGGTGCATCTTCTGTGCCAGTTACTGCCTCATAATCCCCACTCAATCGTGCAAAAAGCATCTTGCTGGGTCATCTTCTTGAGGTATGTTACAGTCACACCACTGTATTAAGTCGGTATACTGTCCCTGTATAGCTGTCTTCCTTTTAACCATGTATATTACCTACATTTCCCTATTTAGTTTAGATGTAACGTTTAGGATCTATGTATATGTCTGTTCTCTAACCAGCATGGGTATCACTCCCAGCTAAATACATCCTTTAGAGATAAAAACCTCTTTACTCCATATAGGCAATGTAAGATGCATTATTCATATTCACTCTAAACATCTATGTCCTCATTCAACATGGTCATATACATGTTGATTCCAATATGATGCATCTTCTTTCATGTTCATTTTTCTATTTCGCCTTGTATTAACTTATACTTTGCAGGAAATATATGGGAAAGATCATTATTTGAAGTTGTAAATTCAATTTTATGTATTTAGATCTTAAATAATAAATCACATTTTCTGTTCTAGATAGAATGAAAGAACATTTGTAAATACCATGGATTGCTTGTTTTCATTTCCAAATTCTCACAATGGTGAAACACGAATGGCACGTGCACCATTTCGTAAAAAGTAATTAATCCTAAGTTGATGATTTACATCAATGGCCATAGTCAGGATGTAAACAAAACTTAGGATTCTTATCTTTTATAAAATAACACTGGGTCCACACTGGATCCGTTTTCAAAATTCATCATATTTCCTCAAATATTTTCTCCTTTTATTAGAATTTAACTTAAAATTGACTCAAAATATATACCAATGGCCATAGTCAGGGTATATTGAGAGTTAATTTTATTTTAAATTCTATAAAAGCACCAAATGGATTTTATTCTTCTCTTGAATTTAAATATAGATTCTTATATAATACATTCAATGACCATAGTCAAGGATGTATTATATCTTAGATCTTATTTTAATTCATTTAAAGAATGGAATAGCTTTTCAAAATCCAATTTCAAAAATTTAAATTCATTCATCATTTAGGATAGAACTGCATCATATTTTCAAAATTCCTTTTTCAAAAACTCCAAGTGATGTAAATATCTTCCTCAATCTATCTTCAATTCTTATAAAATCCAATTCATCCTTTTATTTTCAAATTCAATTTTATTTTCAATCTCAAAGTTCAATTTAACTTTGAGATTCCAAAGTCATTTTTATATTCAAATTCAAATCAGATTTCAAAGTTCAATTTGACTTTGAAATTCCAAATTCATTTTATATTCAAAACTCTAATCAAACTCAAAGTTCAATTTTAACTTTGAGACTCTTGATTCATCTTCTAAATTCCAAATTCAAAAATTGAAGGTCTAATTTGACTTTGAAATTTGTTTGTATATTCAAATTCTAAATTTCATTTTTTTTCTTGATTCATCTTCTTAATTTAACTCCAAATCCATTTTAGGATCTAGGATTCAACACTCAAATTGGATCTCAGATTTCAGATCCAATTCCCCTTTAAGATCCAGAATCCAAATTTTACTTTGGATCTCAGACTTCAGATCCATTCCCCTTTAGGATCCAGAATACAACTTCATATTGGATCTCAGACTTTAGATCCAAATCCATCTTAGGATCCAGAATCCAACTCTACATTGGGTCTCAGATTTCAGATCCACAATCCATCTTAGGATCCAGAACCCAATTCTACTTTTCGATCTCAGACTTCAGATCCACTCCATTTTAGGATCTAGAACCCAATCCTATATTTTTGATCTCAGACTTCAGATCCACTCCATTTTAGGATCCAAAACCCGAGTCCATCTTGGATTCCAAATCTCGGATCCCATTCTGTTTAGGATCCGAAATCCAATTCCAATTCTAGATTTCAATTCCATTTTCGGATCTAATCTGAATCTCTTAAATCCATTTCTACTCTTAAATACCATTTGATTTTCTTAGTCCATTCCAAATTTCAAACTTCAAAATCTAAATTCAATTCCATCTCAAGTATTCATTTTTCTTTCCTAAATTCAAGTTCAAAATTCAAAGTCCCTTTTCCGACTTTAAAACTTCATTTCCTTTCATTTTCAAAACTTCAAATCATTCTTTCTCAAAATCAAGATTTATTCCTCCAACTCTAAATTACTTCAAAGACTTAGAACTTCTCTGATCTATCTCAAGTTCTAAGTTAAATTTGATTATTTAGAAATCATTTTTTCATTCTATTATCAAGTCTATCTCAAAAAAACTTGGAGATTTTCAAAAACATCTTTCAAAAGAGCATACATCTTTGCATTGCACAAGCATGATTCTTTGTGCATCTAGATCTTTAGGATAAATTCTTAGATGATATTTAGGCAGAGCAAAAGGCATAGATTCGATCCTTGGTTCGATTACCCCTGGTAAAGGCGCCAGGAACGGTCGAACCTCGTACCGACGAGCGAATCCCGTCTCTCCATTTTCCCGCAAATAAATTTTCAAAACGGAGGCGAGTTAAATTTCTAAATATTTTTCAAATCAAGGTCAAGGGAGACCGCGCAAAAGAATTCCTCTTCTCTCTTTTCTTTCTTTTCTCTTCTCTTCTCTCTTTCTTTTCTTTCTTTTATTTTCCTCCCTTCAAAAAGGAGGAAAATAGAGGTTGGAAAAGGGAAAGAGAAGGAAAGAGAGAGAAACCGCCAGAGAGGAAAAATTTTGCGATGATCACAGTTTTGGCGACCGAGATGGGACCCGTCTTCGTCCGGTTGGAGCTATGCCTTTGCTTTGCTTTTATATAATCTAAGTCTTTATTCTAACATATGTCAGCTACATTTTCATGCAAACCTTAGGAGCCTAGACTCTGTCCTAAGCTGACATTATTTTCATATAGGATCTAAGTATGGTTTGGTAGGACCATATTGAGGAGATTATCCATGTTCACATTAGACTTAGATCTTGAATACAACTCTCCTCAATTTTAGGGATTGAATGTAAACAATGTATGCAAGTGTATGCTTCTTTTCATTTAAATCTATCTCTTTAGGACTTACATTAGAGCCTTCTGATTTTATTGCATGTTGATCATATTTTGAAAACATCCCTACCTATATTATCCCGGTCTTCACGTTGCTGGGCTGTCTCACTGAACCATAGTTCGGGAGAGAGCCTCACAACTGGACCACATATTTGGGTTCGCGCCCCCTACCACGTACCTAAGGGCCATAGTCCGAGGTATATCGGTAGGTGCTCAAGGATGTTGGAAGACCTTTACCTTAGAACCAGAGAAATATCTTATATGCCACGTACTTCGAGCTTCGGTTTGAGTATATCGGCATACCTTGATTGGAATCAGATGATATAAATCTTAGAGTTAGGATTAAGGTCCTATCAGCCATTTCAAATATTGCATATAGAGTCAGCTTTAGGGAATGTTGTTTGTGTATCCTTGCTTGTATATTGGTGATTGCATGATATTTTATATATCTTCCTTATATTTTCCAAAACCCTGGGTATATATTTCAAAATTTCCTCTTCTGTTTTTAAAACCCAGGTGTATTATTCTTCCTCTTCTTCTTCTTCCTCTAAAAATTCTTCCAAAATTCTTCCAAAATTCTTCGGATCCTTCCTGCAAGTTCTTAAAATTTTAAATCTTTACTATTTGTTCTCAAATTTCATTTATTCTTTCATTTTCTTCTGTTTTATATTCTTGTTTATATTTTCATAAAAATCTCTTTCCGTCAAGAGATATTTTTTTCAAAATAATATTTTCTTTTTCATATTTTTGGTTGGTTACTCTCCCTCGTAGAGTGAACAACGCAATTGTCACAAATTTTGTGGTGACTCAATCCCTAGTAATGGGATACAATTCCAACATAAATCCTTCCTCTTGTCAAAACTTCTCCAAAAAGGTTTCTTTGGTCTAAAAACCTCCACTTTCCTCTACAGAGAGATCACTGATATCCGAAAATGGTCACGACAAGAGCGGGAAAAGAAAGAGATCCTCAACTCAGTGACAGTGAGGCGGAAAAGATGAGCTCTCCTAAATCGGTCAGGGGACAGGGTGTGATCATCGCAAAATTTTTCCTCTCTTTATGGTTTCTCTCTCTTCCTTCTCTTTTCCTTTTCTAACCTCTATTCTCCTCCTTTTTGAAGGGAGAAGAATAAAAGAAAGAAAAGAAGGAGAGAAGCGAAAAGAAAGAAAGAAAGAGAGAGAGAAGAGGAACTATTTTGCGTGGTTTTCACTTGACCTTTATTTGAAAACATTTAGAAAATTACTCACCTCCGTTTTGAAAATTCGCGGGAAAAATGGAGAGACGGGATTCGCTCGTCGGTACGAGGTTCGACCGTTCCTGGCGCCTTTACCAGGGGTAATCGAACCAAGGATCGAATCTATGCCTTTTGCTTTGCCTAAATATAATCTAAGGTTTTATTCTAACTCTAAATGCACAAGGAATCATGCTTGTGCAATGCGAGGATGTATGCTCTTTTCAAAGATGTTTTTGGAAACTTCCAAGTATTCTGAGATGAACTTGGTAAGGGAATGAACAAATGTTTGAATTTAACTTAGAACTTGAGATAGATCAGAGAAGTTCTAAGCTTTGAAGTAAATAAGGATTTTGGAAGAATAAATGAGAAAGAATGACTTGAAGCTTTGAAATGAAAGGAAAATGAAGTTTCAAAGTCGGAAATGGACTTTGAATTTAATCATGGATTTAGGAGAAGAAGATGAAGTTTTGAAGTGACATTGAATTTGAATCTTAGAATGGATCTGAGAGGATCAAAATGTATTTAAAAATAGAAATGGATTTAGGAATTCAAATGGGATTTGAAAATGGACTTGGATTGTAAATCCAGATTTTGAAGTAGAATTGGATCTTAGAATGGTTTTAAGATCTGAGATCCGGTGTAAAATTGGGTTCTGGATCCTAAGATAGATTTGGATCTGAAGTCTAAGATTCAATGTAGAATTGGACTCTGGATCCTAAAGGGGAATTGGATCTGAAGTCTAAGATCCAAAAGTGGAATTTGGACTCTGGATCCTAAGGAAGAATTGGATCCGAAGTCTGAGATCCAATATGAGTGTTGAATTCTGGATCCTAAAAATGGGTTTTGGAGTTAAATTCAGAAGATGAATCAAGAACTTTTAAATTGAACTTGAAAAACGAAATTTAGAATTTTGAATATACAAACGACTTTCAAGGTCCAATTAGACCTTGAATTTTTGAATTTGGAATTTAGAAGATGAAGAAAATCTCAAGGTTAATTTGAACTTTGGATTTGATTGGAGTTTTTGAATATAAAATGCATTTCAAAGTCAATTTGGACTTTGAATTTTGAAGTTTAGAATTTGAATTTTGGATATAAGCTGATTCTAAAGTTTTCAAAGTCAAATGGGACCTTGAAATTGAATTCTTGAATCCTTTTGAGAAATTTGAATTTATGAATAGGTTTTGATCTGAGAAATGAAGGAAAGAATTACTTGGATTTATAAAAAAGAAATTTTATAAATATGATGCAATTCTATCCTAAATGATGAATGAATTTAAATTTTTAGAATTGGAAAAAGCTATTCCATTCTTTAGATGAATTAAAATAAGATTGAAAATATAATACATCCTTGACTATGGTCATTGAATGTATTATATAATAATCTATATTTAAATTCAGATGAAGAATGAAACACATTTTGGTGCTTTTATAGAGTTTAAGATGAAATTAACTCTCAATATACCCTGACTATGGCCATTGATATATATATTGAGTTAATTTTAAATTAAACCCTGATAAAAGAGGAAAATATTTAAGGAAAATATGATGAATTTTGAAAAAGGATCCAGTGCGGATCCAGTATTATTTCATAAAAGATAAAAATCCTAAGTTTTGTTTACATCCTGACTATGGCCATTGATGCAAATCATCAACTTAGGATTAATTTACCTCTTACGAAATGGTGCACTTGCCATTCGTGTTCCCATTTGTGAAATTTTGAAAGAAAAGAAGAAAATGATGTGAAAGCAAGCAATTCATGATATTTACAATGCTCATTCATTCTATCTAAAAGCTGAAAATATAATCATTCTCATTAATACCTAACTTATTACAATATTTAAAATTGAATTTATAACTCCAAGTAATGACATTTTCTACATATTTCCTGCAAAACAAAGCTAGCAAAATATAGGTATATAAAGAGATGGAAAGTGTCATATTACAAATGCAAATACATATATAATATCCTAGGCTATTGAAAAGATGAAGTTTAGAATGTACATGAATATCCATGTAAGAGAGAGATATGAAATGCCTCGAGCAAAATGTGAGTCTATATGCACTTGCTTAAGATGTTATGATTCATGCAAGTGAAAGATGCTTGTGTAAGCATAATGTACCCAGGTTCAAAGCAACATACTATTCTGAAAATGTTTCAACAAATGTGTAATTAGGTACGTGCAGGAAGTGATGAAATGGGTATGGTAGTGCTGCACGGTTCTAACAGTTAATTGTGACAGTGTGGTAGGGAATGAGAGTGGAATAGATGTTGAACATAAGTAATGTAGTGAATGGAGGTGTAGCCTCTACTGTAGATATTTATAGCAGATGAAGAAATAGTGGTGCGATGGTAGCTGTAGCGTGCTGGTAAAAAAAAAAAATGGCAGTGATGAGATGATTGAGGTGCTGCTGCAGTGTGGGTGATAACAGTAGAGTGATGTGAGGTGATAAATAATACTACTGTTTATTGAAGCTTTTTGAATTGTGAAACACCATCTGTATGTGCTGTCATTGTAATATTGATGATGGAATTGCCAAAAAGAAAAGAAGGGTCCTTCTTACAACCGATTTTAAGGCTGTCAACCTTATTCCTATCACAAATATTTAGTAACACCGCTATTCCTAAGCAGTGGAATATGAAAGCTCAGGGAAAACATGACAAATTACTGATTCAAGGCCTATTCTTCCCCCCCCCCCCCCAAAACAGAGCCTTGATGCATGACGAACATCATTATGCAGATAGTCTTCTTTTGAGCCCATAACCTCTTTTCTTTCTTAAAAAAATTAAAACTTTAACTCTGTCTTTTCCCTTCAGATGCTACTATTACCTCTTTAAAAATGGAAAAGGGTAATTTCAGTAGATTCCCATAGTATGTTTCCTTGTAACTTGGAAATGCTAAAAGAAGGTGAGAGAAAGCAGTAACCTACCAAGAGAAATCCTAACGGTTGGGGCTTCAATGCTGAGAAAGATATATATATATATATATATATATATATATATATATATATATATATATATAGCATCCACTCCTTTGCTTGCTTTTATTTGGTGAAAATGAAATAAGACATTTTCCCCATTCCTTTATTTATCATTGCTCTTGAGTGGAGCTGCAGACAAACCTGGGGCTATTTTTGCATTTTAGTGGACCCATTTCGATAAAAAAGACACCCACTGTCAACAATTTATTATCATGCCAGCTAGTTGACTGGGTTGTGGCTTGCCTAGGCATCCTCAGGAATAAGCAAACTAAACAAGGTATAAAAGCAACTTCTGATATCTGGAGCTGTAATAAGCAGCAAGGATAAGGGAGAAACAATAAGACATGTAATTGTATCTAAAGGCCATTACTGATGATATCTAGGCAATAGTTAAGCAACAAACTGTCCGTAGTTAAGCAATTTTCAAGTAATTCCTTCTTTTTTTTTTTTTAGGTGATACAATCAACTGTTAAGCAGCATACGCAAAAAAAAAAAAAAAATTTACTTACCAAACAATTGCGGTTTTCAGGTTAAGCTAAGGGGAGAATGTCCAAAGCAACTTCCTTAAGGATAGACATTGATTCCTTGGTGAATAGAGATGGCGCTGGATCAATCCTGTTGATGATGGCCTGAATAGACTCTGGCTGCATAATAGAATTCGACTGAAGATAACCATTCCATCCGGTAATTAGGTTGCAGGCATGAATATCTCACACTTTCCTGGTGATAAAACTGTGCAATCTTAAAATTTTAGATTCCTGTAAACACAAGATTCCAGATTTTAGTGCCAAAAGACAATGTACGGGCTTCGAATATCCCAGCATTAAACTCACAATTAACTCAGATGCATCGAAGATCTTTCAGAATTCTGAATGCCAGTCCTCAGTAGTATACACTCAGATCAATAGCCTGAGTGTATAGTAGGCAGAGATGACACAGATCATGACCAACTTTCAAGGGAAACTGATAGGTAGTATCAGCAATAAGAGAGTTGTCTTATGCAGCACACTTGGATCAAGCTTTAGACAAAGGAACATTATCAGATCCCATTTCATAAGTACGAATTAGACAACTTCTTCTGTGATAACGTACAGGTCACTCCTAAACTACATGCTTCAATGACACCCACAAATTACAACAAACGAAGATCGATCTAATAACATATCACAACATGGGATTATATAACTGAAAATAGACTAAATACTAACAAGTGAATGACAAGACATTGCATAAGGAAAAATGATACAACAGGGGCAAGCTGAATGCACTAGGTAAGGTAGGGGTTGTGTATATGTGAAGGTGCACATTGCATATAGATGTGTTGTGCAATTAATTACAGGAAGGTGGTAGCAGGAATGCAGCATGGAGGGTGCTGGATGTTATAAAGGCTATGCAGGGTTTTATGTGTAGGTGATAATGGAATACACAGGGAAGGGGAAGGTTTCACGGCTAATGGAGCAGGGTTACCTTTATCAGTAACAGAGTATCTTCTGCAAAAGGGATTCCTCACCATCGGTCGATCTGTCTCGACAGCAGCAGACTAGTGGATTTCAGTGTAGGTTCGTTGATAAGTTATCTGAACTGTGAATTGTCAACTAAAAAAAATCATCTCATTATAACCATGTTTTTCTCATTTTTAGCAACGTCTGGATTTGAGTCAGTGACAGAATGAGAAAAATAGAGTCGATAGACAATCAATAGTGGAAAACAGGAAATCAAGATGAAATAGATGAGGAATTTGAAAGACAATAAAAAGTCAAAGCGAGGATAGTTTATTCGTGATATAAACAGGAGATCAAAATGATCGGGATTCATGTAAACATGATACCCAGATAGTGGTTATTCACCAATGACGGGAACAAAAGTTCAGAGATCTGCAAAATATAAACCAAGTGCAGAAGATGAAACATAGATTATATTCTCATCAAGAACGCAAGAAAATTTGAAAACCATGAAGTCGGCGTTATCAAAGCTAGAATCCGGATGTACATGGGTAATCACGATTAATCAGAAAGCGAAATATAGAGTCAAAGATCTGGATCCGAGCCGATTTATTGCAACAGGATCAGGATTCTGATATGAGCAACGAACAAAAGAAAATCAGAGGAAAAACGACGGTGGATTTGGGATGTAAATAAAGAAAAAAAAATAATAAGAGATGTTGGAATCAGGATTGTCCCATTTGTTGTAGCAAATGATAGATCGGTCCTGCTATAGGCAGGTCGATCCTATCATGGGTGCCTCACAAAAAAAAAGGAAATAAAGGTTGAAACCGAATTATACTATAAGCAAACTTTTATAGAAAATCAGAAAGGAGAAGAAGAAAAGAGAAAAGGAAAAAAAAAAGGGGGGGGAAAGTAATACATAAAAGAAGGAAAACGGATGAGCTACTTACCTGCAACCGCCGAGATGGTCGATCTTCTTCTTTATTAAGAAAAATCAAAGAAATCGGGAGAAGAAGAGGATAAAAGGGAAAGAAATAGAAGGAGAAGAAGTGTTGAGATGGAGGGGATCGAGAGGAAGAAGGATGTTGGAGAAGGAGGAGAATCAATGGAGAGGTGAATCGTGGATGAAGTGGTGATGGAATGGATGTGCCATGGAGAGGTGAAGACGGATCGTCGAAGAAAAGAGGAATGTGGGGGTGAAGAGCAGTCATGCATGAAGAAGAGGGTGCGGGGGTGAAGAAGCGGTGCCTTTGGAGGAACAATAGGGTTTGTTAAATAGGGGAAGAGGGAAGAACCGAGAAGGTGATTCGGTTGGCGATGGAGGGCTTAGGGGGGATCCAGGTGATGGAGGGCTTGAGTGAATCCTCTAGAGGGTTCGGTGTAAGGAGGGCGCACATGGGATCGGCCATGGAGGGTTTTTTGGGGGAGGATCCTTCTGAAGGGGGAAGAAGAGTGAGAACTTTCGAGAAAAAGGGCGGAGAGAGAGGCGTTGTTCCTCTTTTATGAAAAACCCTAAAACAGGATTTTGCAATATACCCCCTTTTACTTTCAAGTTTTTACCAAGAGGGGTTTTTAACAATCTTTTTGCAAAAAGGTGTTTTCAAAAGGCTTTATTTGGCAAAAAGAATGGTTCTTAAAAGGGGGTTTTCAAAAACTATATATATATATATTTTTTTTTGTTTCTTTTCTATTTATATTTTCCATTTTTTTGTATTTTTGTAATAGAAAAACTAAGATTTTATGAAAACTAAGTTTTAAACACTAATTTTTTGTATTTTTGTGAGAAATATTTACAAAAAGTATTTTTCTGAGAATTTCCGACCATTTCGGGGAAATTTCTTCAGAAGAGTGGGTTTGGACCCAGGTTTTGAGAAAATGTTCGAGTTTTGACACTTGAATCGAGGAATACAATGCAATGGATCAAAACAGATGTCAGAGGAACTGTCCGAGCTATTAAAAGGCTATTTTTGGTATTTTCTATAATTTTAATTTAAAATTTGAACAAGGAGACTCAGATTTGGATCTGGACAATGGATCCAGATCCGAAATCAATTTAAATATATAAAATGAATTTAATTTCAATAAAACTTGAGAAATGAATTGGGATTTAGATTTGAAATGACTCATTTGCTCAAAAAAAAAATTTGAATTTAGGGGCAAAAAGGGGATATTTAAAAGATTTTGAAAAATTTGGGGTGTTCACAGATGCCCCTCTTTGCTACTAAGCCGGTTGAAAGCCGAGCTTAGTGGCAAAGATAACACTCCAAATTTTGAAAATGCCCCAGTCAGCAGATCTGAACTGGGTGTGGAAGAATTATGGCTTTTCAGGTTTAGAGCCCTGTCCTGAATGGCTTTTGAAAGACGAAATCCTCGAAAGTGATATGACTGAATGATAGAGATGGGGAAATCGTGATGGGACTTTGGGTGAAGATCCCAAAATGATGAAATGGTTTTGATCAAGTCTTATAAATGAGGCGAGATCAGCTTTTTGGAATGATTCAGGTTTAGCCCTTAACCTGGATGGGACAAAGATATATCAAGGTGAATTGAATGGGGAAAGGAATATATGATGACCTTGATGGGACATTTTTGAAAAAAAAAACGCCTCATGAGATGAAACTCAAGTAGGATTTTATTTAGGATGGATATACAAATCATGGATTCCTCGATGGGAAGAACCATGATGGGACTTAGAAGGAAACACCTCGTCGAAACGAGGGAGACTCGTTGAAACGAGATTCAGGTTTAACCAAAACCTGAAAAAGGAATATACCTCGAGGCACGAGGTTCAGGCTTAACCCTTAACCTGAAAGGGACGACCATACGGAATCCTTGAGTGAAGAGACCATGATGGGACCTTCGGAGTTTGGATGAACAAATCCGAAAGGGGTTTGCGAAAGGAAGACGGAAATTGGGTTCCCTAAAGCTTTGAAAAAGGGATGAACTTGGGCATCTCATTGCTGAGACTAAATCAGCTTTTGAATTTAATGACCTCTCGCAGGGAGTACAGGTTTTGACCCTTAACCTGAGTGGGAACAACTATACGGATTTCTCGAAACCGTGATGGGACAGGAGAGATACTTCAACTGAATGGGGTAACTCTTCTGGAAAACAACGTTAGGTTGCACCAAAATGGATATTGAATATTTATTTCATTCTTAGAATATCTAGAAAATTTTGCCAATAAGATAAATTTATAGTTGACTTCAATGCTTGAAAATGTGCACATGTGTGCAAAAGATATTCCCTCTTTTACCTAGGGTATTTCCTCCAACGAGGTTAACTTCTCGATCTTAAGAGTCACATTCAAAATTTTAGCGCTGATGATTTTCTTTAAGGAAGTTATCCATTTCCTTGATATGAGAAGAGAAGAAATATTCTCAATTTCATAAAAGGCGGTAGTGAAAAGATATTGATAAAAGAATTTTGCATAAGAGAAGACGACTTCTGGCAATTTAGGCAGTTTGATATCTGGGTATTTTTCCCATGATGATCTTTTTGCACTCCTTTTGAGTCATTGGGCTTTTTCGGGTTTTTTACATCATCCTTCATTTGGATGTGTCTTGACTTTTCTCTCTTTTTCAGGGAAGGGTACGCCACAAACTCCTTCATCTCGGAGATGTTATGATCCTTCTTTTTCTCAGGGATTATATATGATGGTGGCTCAAAAGGTCTTTAGGTGATAGCAGAAATCAAATATCATTTAGGGTTTGTCGGTAGGTCCATCACATCTGCCTTCATCTCGATGGTGATCCGAACTTTCCCTGGAAGGATCCGTCACAAACTCCGTCATCTTGGAGATGTTTCAAATCTTCTTTGGCCCCGGGGGTCTACTCGCTTAATTCGCCTTCATCTTGACGACAATTGAGAGATCCCTTTTGCAGATATTTGATTGCAACTTTAGAAATGAGAAGATATGGATTAAGTGGGTTCTTTTATCGCTCAGGATATTTCCACTGCCTAATTGCCAAAAAGTCATTTTAAAACATGTGTCATAACTATGATCAATATCAATTCGCTTCCGGCTTTTCAATGTCATTGAATATTTATTTCACTAATCATACCAAGGATATTTCTCACATCCTTTTGGTTGATCAACAGGGAAAAGATTTGAATTTTACCTCTTTCGAAAAAGGTTTCACCCTTTTGGAAAGAATACTAGAGGTAATCTGAGGTGATTCTTTTGTCCAGTAAAAATATTTGGAATCAATAGATACTTTTAGCAAATTGACAAAGTTTTCATGATTTCTATGTGAAATATTTACTCAATATAGATTTTGATGCGACCTTAAGTCGAAACTTGGGGAAGGAATATTTAGGTTTTTGTGTTGACCGACCAGCTCGAAAGCAGGATTTTTGGAAGTACCAGCTCGAAAGCAGGATTTTTGATTGACCGACCAGCTCGAAAGCAGGATTTGTTTGCCCGACCAACTCGAAAGCAGGATTTTTTGGAGGTACCAGCTCGAAAGCAGGATTTGTTTGACCGACCAGCTCGAAAGCAGGATTTGTTTGCCCGACCAGCTCGAAAGCAGGATTTGATTGGAAGTACCAGCTCGAAAGCAGGATTTGATTGACCGACCAGCTCGAAAGCAGGATTTGTTTGCCTGACCAGCTCGAAAGCAGGATTTTTGGAAGTACCAGCTCGAAAGCAGGATTTGTTTGCCCGACCAGCTCAAAAGCAGGATTTGATTGGAAGTACCAGCTCGAAAGCAGGATTTGATTGACCGACCAGCTCGAAAGCAGGATTTTTTTGGAAGTACCAGCTCGAAAGCAGGATTTGACTGACCGACCAGCTCGAAAGCAGGATTTTTTAGAAGTACCAGCTCGAAAGCAGGATTTGTTTGACTATGAACACCCCAAATTTTTCAAAATGTTGTAAATATCTCCTTTTTGCCCTTTCCCCCCCATTTTCTGGATAATTGAGTCAGTTTTAAATACTAAATCCTTTTTTTGTTTCTCAAAATTTGGTTGAAATTAAATTCATTTTCCATATCTGACTCAATTTCGGATCCGGATCCATCATCAAAATCCAAATCTGAGCTTCATTATCCAATTTTAAATTAAATTCTCAAAATTACCAAAATAATCTTTTGAAAAGCTCAGACACTTCGTCCGGTATCCGTTTGGATCCGTCGAGTTGTATTTCTCGATTCGAGGTTTAAAACTCGAATATTTTCTCAAAAAATTGGGTTCAAACCCATTCTTCTGAAGAAATTTTTCCCAAAATGGTCCGAAATTCTCAGAAAAGCACTTTTGTAAATATTTTCTCGGAAAAATACAAAAAAAAAATTAGTGCTTAATTTTTGTCTTCGTGTAAAAAAAAACATAGATTTTGTTCCAAAAATACAAAAAACTGGAAAAATCACGCAAAAAAAAAAAAAAAATAGGAAAGACTACGTGGTTTTCAAAGATTTTACCGAAAATTTCACCTTTAACCACCTTTTTAGAAAAATTTAAAAAAGGAGGCCCTTTTTGGAAAAACCGATTTTTAATGTTTAAAGGGTCGAGTTAGGGTTTTTAAAACCCTAAACTCGCCTTCCTCCCTAAACACCCAATCTCCCTCCATGGCCTCCCTTGATCCCGCTTGGCGGAACCGCCTTCCTTACCCTCTGCCCTCCATCTCCAACGGCCTGGCAGATCATCCACCAACCCTTTGATCATCTTGATTCGCTTGGAGCCATCGATGCGAAACGGCCTCTCCTCTTCCAGACCCTTCCGACCCTTTGATAAAAGGGGCATAGGGTGAACGATGAAAGGGGGGGGGGGAGAAAAGAAAAAAAGGAGGATCCCCCTGGAACCCTCATCATCGAGTTTACTAATCACCCTCTGAAGCTCCTCCAGCAAGCGGAAGGAAGTCGGCTACCCCTGCGAGGGTCTTGAGCAACCGCTTCTCACCCCCGCATCCTTCTTCATCTTTCCCTAGTTCTATTCATTCCGCCGAAGAAGATCCATCCATTACCCAGCATTGCCTCTCACAATCGTCGCCTTAGACCCTTCCTCAGCAGCCCACTTCGGCATTCCCTACAGGGGGGAAGAAGAAGAAGGAAGACAAACAATCCACCTTCAGCATATCTTGATTTCTCTCATCAGGCGTTCATTACTCCTGGGAAGCGAAAGGAGAGCTTCTTGGATCACTGCGCTTGTTTTTCCTCCTTCCTCTTCATTCCGGTTTTAAAAGGGAGCCCCATTTTGGTAAGTGCCTGCCACTTTTTTTTTTTTTCCTCTCTCTAAATACTCCATTAAATAAAACAGCGAACCCTCCTCTTTCTCATGGGTCTTAGTTAATTTCTCCTGTTTACTTTTGATTTTATTTCGGTTCACCCAAGCACCCCCTATGTCACCAATTTGTCTATAGCAAATCGGTCCATAGCAGTGCAAAACTGACGGAGTCCCTGACTCCTATATTGATTTCTTACTTTGTTTGCGATCTAACATCGGATTTTGCTAGTTTATACTCAAAATCTGTTGATGATCTCATGATCGAGCCATTTGTTTTTAATCCATAGCAAATTTTGTTAAAAGGTAATTCTGTACTTTCGGCGTTCATTTTCTTTCGGTTATCATTCTTCTAATCTTCATCATTTTTTTTTTGTTGGTTTCGATCAATTTAGAAATAATCGAATGTTAGCATTTCGTGGCTCCCTGCGTTCATCTCATGTTCTGGCGATTTATTCTCAGTTTTGCATCTGACCTACCAGGGAGATCCAGGTCTGGTCTGAATGCTTAGTAGTTTCGGTGAGACTCTATGCCATGTTGGTAAGTCATGGGATATTATCATAAATCAGTCTTTTCAATTTACATCCAATGGGCCAGGAATCCCCTATTGAACTTATAAGATTCATAACCCCAGTCCTACGATCCCTCATCAAGGGTGGGGCAGAAGGGAATAGTTTATTGGGTATGGTGCGTATGAGAGAGTTCGTCTTGCTATACACAGTCACGGCAGTCCCCGCAATAAAGGGTTCGGTTTGATTGGTTTGAGATGCAGGTACAAAGATCTGTTTGATATAGTCCATCATCACCTTGATGAACGTAGCTGTGAATCTGACTACGAATCCCAGCTCTATATTTAAAGACAGGTTTATGTGAGCTTTTGAATTAAATGTTCACTCATTCAAGTTCTGGTAAATCTGAGGATTGAGCGATCCGTCTTCAATATCAGTTGACTGATCGTTTTCAATCCTGCGAAAACTTAAGTACCCGAAGTCATTATTTGACCTCTTAGATATTGGATTGTTTTACATATGAATTCTGGTTCAAATTTCTCTTCAAAACAACTTGGACTGTGTTGTCAAGGCATCTGTGAGAAATGACGCCCTGTGTCTTTATCGGAATAATTGGGTTCCTGATTATCTCCAATGATCAGATCCTCACGATCTGAGAGTTTGAGTAAAGATTACTCCTGGCAGATTGATAGCAATTTGAGTTTTGATCACTGATCCTTGACTGAGCGATCATGAACTTGTTAAATTCTTCGGTTCAAGCAGGTAACATTCATCGAGAATTTCGGTAAGCACTATTTTTGGAAATCAATTAGTTGATGTTCTTTTCGCTCATGAATCTTAAATCCTTATTGATTTGCCTAAACACTAAGCCATTGGTGTTCAAATAAAAAAAAAAACATTCTGAGCTCCAGCTTCCATTTACTAGCATTATATTCTGGAGCCCCTTTACATTTTGCGATTCTAACCACTGATTTATTGGCATTGAGTCTTTCGGCCTGACTTTTCTTTATTCCTTGTTGAATGCAGGGCTGTCAACCATCCAAGCTTTTAATCGGTAAGTTCCAATTTTAATGAAATTTATTAAAACTATCAAAGTGATCTGTAGAAGTCTATCTGTTGTGGATTATCTTACTGCTAAGTCTTTTCTTCTTTCCTTCTCTCTTCTTTATTTATTCATTTTCTTTCCCTTTTTGAGTTGCTATGTTGTGATAAAACCAAGGCTCATTCACAGGCTTCCTGAATTATTGATTAGTCTTGATATACCGAGAAATATATTAAGATGATTATATCTGCTGCCTTCTTTTGATCCATTGGTTGGAATCAATGAATTTGGCCACTCAGTTCCAAAGGGAATCTCGCAATCCTTCAAAGGGTTGTTAAATTCTAACTAAATTGATCTCTGAGGCCCTTACAGCCAAAAGGTATTCAGGGGACTCCTCCATGGGGTATTTGAAATTTGCTTGGAAATTTTGCTTTAAAATATGTCGTCAGCTGTAATCTTTTCTGAAATATCCAAAGAAGCATGGAGGATAATTGTTTGCTAATTAGATCATGGGTTGCATGTAATGCAACCCTTCATAGACTGATAACTGATTGCAAATTGCGGAATTAAATTAGAGATGCTCCACTTTAACCCTCTTCATTGGCTTGCCCCTGGTCAATATACCTTGCATCCTGTTTCTTGTAAAAGTGGTGTTGATAGTCATAAAGTTCCCCTTGTGTATCTTGCTAATATTGAAAATAATGCTATGAAATTTGGTGCCATTTGTGATTGGGTGCATAGATGGCTGTACTACAAAAACCATTGCTAATGGTCTAGAGGCATTGACATGGGTTGGCATTGACCCCCAACAATCCACCTTGTTGACTGTAAATTCCTAATACCGGCATGCCACCTGTATTTATTAGAACCCCTTTTCACAGCACCCTTTTCACTATGCACAGCATCTACATATATCTCAAACCCTATTTACAGCATCACATTGTCGTGTTTCTCATTTTGCCTACATTATATCCTGCATGTGTCTTCGTATACAACAGTTAGCCTTTCATAGAGATTTACAGCAGTATCAACACACTGCTGTCAAAGTTTTTTTTATAGCCGTACCTAGAACTGTTATGCAGTAGTGCCAAGGCACTGCTGCGGCTTGTCTTTTCATAAACCCCAACACTTAACTCAGGTGCAGGGGCAATCTCCTGCTGTAGTTTCATACTCATTTGCCACCTCCGGATACTTCTGCATTTTCACCATCATCCGTACCCAAATGTGCATACATATATAGGTATATATATATAATATATATATATATATATATATATATATATATATATATATATATATATATATATATATATATATATATATATATATATATATATATATATATATATATACATGCTCATATGTTTTCCCAAGTTATTGATGTACCCATAGACATACATATGTATATATATAGATATATACACATATATATCATTTCCCATCATTTCATCATGAATGAACATTTTTTTTTACATCTATATGATATATACAATTTCCTTCTATTCTCCTCTACTAATCGAGTCTTTTGCAGGAAATATGTGGAAAGTATCATCATTGGGAGTCGTAAATTCAATTTTGTGTATTATAAATAGTTAGATATCAATGAGAATTTACATTTCCTGCTTTAGGATAGAATGAATGAGCATTGTAAATATCGTAAATTGCTTGTTTTCATGCATTTTTCCTTTATTTCTCAAATTCTCACATTGGTGAAACACGAATGGCACGTGCACCGTTTCGTAAGAGGTAAATCAATCCTAAGTTGATGATCCACATCAATGGCCATAGTCGGGGTGTGGACAAAACTTAGGATTTTTATCTTTTACGAAATAACACTGGATCCACACTGGATCCATTTTCAAAATTCATCATATTAACTTAAATATTTTCTCCTTTTATTAGAATTTAACTTAAAATTGGCTCAAAACTATATATCAATGGCCATAGTCAGGGTATACTGAGAGTTAATTTCATTTTAAATTCTATAAAAGCACCAAATGTATTTTATTCTTCACCTGAATTTAAAATATAGATTATTATATAATACATTCAATGACCATAGTCAAGGATGTATTATATCTTCAATCTTATTTTAATTCATTTAAAGAATGGAATAGCTTTTCAAAAATTCAAAATCAAAAATTTAAATTCATTCATCATCTAGGATAAAGCTGCATCATATTTTTTAAAATTTCTTTTTCATAAATCCAAGTAATTCTTTCCTTCATTTCTCAGATAAAATCCTATTTATAAAATCAAATTCAATCCTATTTCTCAAAAGGATTCAAGAATTCAATTTCAAAGTCCCATTTGACTTTGAAACTTCAGAATCATTTTGTATTTCAAATTCCACACTCTATCTTAAATTTAAAATCCAATTCAACTTTGAAATTCATTTGTATATTCAAGATTCAATTTCTGAAATTCATTTTCCAAGTTCAAATTAAACTTGGAAGATCTTGATTCATCTTCTGAATTTAACTCCAAATCCATTTTAGGATCCAGGATTCAACATTCATATTGGATCTCAGACTTCAGATCCAATTGCTCTTTAGGGTCCAAGATTCAACACCCATATTGGATCTCAGACTTCAGATCCAATTCCTCTTTAGGATCCAGAGTCCAATTTCACATCTCAAATTTCAGATCCGCAATTCATTTAGGGTCCAAAATCCATCTTAGGGTCCGGAATTCCACTTTTGGATCTCAGATTTCAGATCCAAAATTCCATCTTAGGGTCCAGAGTCCAACTTCGCTTTGGATCTCAGACTTCAAATCCACTCCCATCTTAGGATCCAAAACTCAAATCCCACATCGGATCTCAGATTTCCGATCCAATTCAATTTTAGGATCCAGAACCCAAATCTATATTAGATCTCTGATCTCAAATCCATTTTAAGATCCAATACCATTTCCAAATCTAAATTTCAAATTCAAATCCATTTTCAGATCTCATCTGAATTCATTGCTATTCTTAAATACCATTTGATTATCTCAGATTCATTCCAAACTTAAAAATCCAAATTCAATTTCATCTCGAGTATTCATTTCCTTTCCTAAATTCAAAATTCAAATTCAAGGTCGATTTTGACTTTGAAACTTCATTTCCTTTCATTTTAAAGCCTCAAGCCATTCTTTCTCATTTATTTCTCCCAACTCTGATTTACTTCAAAACTTAGAACTTCTCTGATCTATCTCAGGTTCTAAAGTTAGATTCAAATCATTTTCTTCACTCCCTTACCAAAGTTCATCTTAGAATACTTGGAAATTTTTAAATCAATTTTCAAAAAGAGCATACATTCTTGCATCACACAAGCATGATTCATTGTGCATTTAGAGTTAGAATAAATTCTTAGATTATATTTAGGCAAAGCAAAAGGCACAGATTCGATCCTTGGTTCGATTACCCCTGGTAAAGGCGCCAGGAACGGTCGAACCTCGTACCGACGAGCGAATCCCGTCTCTCCATCTTTTTCCCGCAATTTTTCAAAACGGAGGCGAGTAATTTTTCTAAATATTTTCAAATAAAGGTCAAGTGAAAACCCGCAAAATAGTTCCTCTTCTCTCCCTTTCTTTCTCTTCTTTTCTTTTCTCTCTTTCTTTTCTTTCTTTTATCCTTCTCCCTTCAAAAAGGAGGAGAATAGAGGTCAGAAAAGGAAAAGAGAAGGAAGAGAGAGAAACCACAAGAGAGGAAAAATTTTGCGATGATCACAGGTTTGGCAACCGTGATAGGACTCGTCTTCGTCCGGTCGAATTTGTGCCTTTGCTTTGCCTTTATATAATCTAAGTCTTTATTCTAACATATGTCAGCTACATTTTCATGCAAACCTTAGGAAACCTAGATTTTGTCCTAAGCTGACATCATTGCATATAGGATCTAAGTATGGTTTGGTAGGACTATATTGAGGAGATTATTCCATGCTCACATTAGACTTAGGTCTTAAATACAACTCTCCTCAATTCTAGGGATTGAATGCAAAACAATGTATGCAAGTGTATGTTCCTCCTTATTTAAATCTATCTCTTTAGGACTTGCATTAGAGCCTTCTGATTTTATTGCATGTTGATCATATTTTGAAAACATCCCTACCTATATTGTCCCGGTCTTCACGTTGCTAGGCTGTCTCACTGAACCATAGTTTGGGAGAGAGCCTCACAACTGGACCACTTATTTGGGTTCGCACCCCCCTACCACGTACCTAAGGGCCATAGTCCGAGGTATATCGGTAGGTGCTCAAGGATGTTGGGAAGCCCTTACCTTAGAACCGAAGAGATATCTTTTATGCCACGTACTTCGAGCTTCGGCTTGAGTATATTGGCGTACCTTGATTGGAATCAGATGATATAAATCTTAGAGTTAGGATTAAGGTCCTATCAGCCATTTCAAATATTGCATATAGAGTCAGCTTTAGGGAATGCTGTGTGCACATCTTTGTTGATATGATTTTAGTTATGCAATGTCTCTCATATTTTCTTATATATATATATCAAACCTTTCCAAAATCCTGGGCATATTATCCAAAATTTTCCTTCTCTTCAGAAACCCCAGGTGTATTTTTCTTTTCCTTTCTTGATTTCTTTAAATTCTTTCTGATCCTGCCTGCAATTTTTCCAATTTTTCAAAATTTACCATCTATTCTAAAATTTTCTTCTACATATCTTCTAAATCTATTTTGTAACAAAAATCTCTTTCATCAAGAGATGTCCTTTTCTAAATTATTTATTTCTTCTCACGGGAAAATAATTCAATTGTCATACCTCTCGTACGGGATCAATCCCTAGTAGTGGGATGTCTCTTTATCAACTTGATTTCTTTATCAAAGTTTCCTCCAAAATCTTTCTAAAAGGGTCCCATTTTGTCCTACAGAAAAAGCATTTGGTATTAACGGGTGGTCCAGACTGAGATCAGAGACCGCACCAGTTAGAAGCAAGAATTGAGAAATGGACTCTTAGAGGTTTGCCAGAGAAGGAGGTCAGGACAGCCAGAATGAGATTGATCCTGCCATATATCGGTTGTTCAAAAAGATGATGGTTGAGATATTATCCGAGCAGGCTGAAGCCAGTTTTGGAAAAGCTCCCACCAAAGAAGAGACACCTGTCACTTTCCGAACAAGCAAGCACAACGATGGCAGTGCAGGAAGTTCTAAAATCAGCAGGAGTGGCAATAAAGGCAACCCGAGCAATCAAAACAGCAATTTGGAGTCATCTAGGAACCATAAGGAAAAGTTCACCAGAAACCAAGATGAACCACTTCAATCCAATCCTCCGCAGAAGGAGAAGAATCAGGAAAAGCTAAAGCGTAAAGATTGGAGTAGTAACCGAGATTTCACTCCCTTGGATGAGCCGTTGGATAAAGTTCTTGAATATATGTCAACCAAGAGACTAGTCAGGCTCCCAAAAGCCACGAGTCCTTCCACTATCTTGGGAAAATACAAGAACCAATTCTGCAAATTCCATCGGACAACAGGACATGACACTGATCATTGCTTTGTTTTCAAAAATATTATTCAAGACTGCATTGATAGGAATCTTTTTGTTGAAGACGAAGAAGAAAAGTGCTCGATTCCCCTAACCAAGCATGCTCAGTCCAGCTCTCAGGAAAGGGACGGCTCTCGACAAAAATCAGGTAAGCCAAAGGAGACAAAGCATGTTGGCTGGAGTTATGATCGCCAGTTTTCCCCTTTAGGTCAGCCAGTCGAGGAGGTTCTCGAATACCTGCTCACGGAAGATATGATCAAGCTTCCTAGGGGAGTTGATCCTTCAGTCACCATGGGAAAATGGAAAGAATGTTTTTGCAAATTTCATCAAGTAAGGGGGCACGATACAGAGCATTGCTTCGTCCTCAAAAACATCATACAGGATTTCATCAACAAAGAAATTTTGGTACCAGACGAAGGAGGGGAACAACCTGCAGTTCCAACCTAGACTCTTCCGGATCACCCGAAGAATTGATAAAGCCAAAGTTTCCTGCTTTCGTCTCTTTTTTTTTTAGTTATCTTGTAGGGGCAAGTCAGTTCAGCCTTCTATAGATCTTTTCCTTTTAAAAAAAAAAAAAAAAAAGTTCTTGTAAATATTTAGTTTTTGTCATCAAACCTTTACTTATCAATGAAATGTCAAGTTTTCTTTATATCTTTGGTATTCAAATACTTTCTTCTTTTGCCATACTGGGGCATTTAAATTCTTGTTCTTTTCGGAATGCGAGACAATCCTGACATCATTCATGAGAGAAATGATATTGCCTATGAGGGCTTTTTCAAAAATCATGAAATTTAAAAAAAAAAAAAAAAATCTTCGTTATGACCAAGGAGTTCAAATATTCCTCGGTCTAACCTTTGACAAAAAATCAACCCTCGTGTTGATCATGTCTTCAAAAATAAGTTTTTCAAACCGTTATATTGAAAGATCAACCTTTGTGTTGGTCTTATCTTCCAAAATGAATTTAGACTTTTCAAAGATCAATCCTTGTGTTGATCTTATCATTCAAAATGGATTTTAAATCTTTATATTCAAAGACCAACCTTTGTGTTGGTCTTATCTTTCAAAATGGATTTCAAATCTTTATAGATCAACCCTTATCTTCCAAAATGGATTTCAAATCTTTTTATTCAAAAGATCAACCCTTGCGTTGGTCTTATCCTCTAAAATTGATCTCAAAACTTTTCAAAGATCAACCCTGGCGTTGTTCTTATCTTTTAAAATGGGTTATAAATCATCATATTCAAAGATCAATCATTGCATTAGTCTTATCTTTCAAAAATGGGTTTTAAATCATTATATTCAAAGATCGACCCTGTGTTGGTCTTATCTTCCAAGATCGGTTTTTAAGCATTATCTTCAACGATCAACCCTTGTGTTGATCTTATTATCAATTTTGAACTGTCATTTTTAGAAATCAGATTTGTTGTTGATCTTCTTTTTCAAAAATTAGATTTCAAAATCATTGCCTTCAAAAAATTGCCCCTCATGATGATCTCTCATGTTGATTCGAAGGATCAGTCCTCGCACCAATCATTCTTCTTGCGGTGGATTTTCTTCCCAAAAATGATTTTTCACTTAAATAAACATTTTCCTTTAAAGATCCCACGTGCAGGCAGGATCAGACAAACTCTTTTTCAAAAAATCTTCTCAACTTTTCAGTTAATCTTGTTATCTTTATTAGTTGCATTCATTTCATCTTCAATTTAATCAAATTTTCGTCAGTTCATTATCTTTATCAATTTTTTGTCAAGTTTTCATCAATGTCATTAAATTCTATCAATTTTTATTCTTTATACCCCTTTCAGGTTAAGGGATAAACCTGACCCTCGTTGTCCGAGGTGCTGCCCTTTCAGGCTAAGGGAAAAACCTGACCCTCGTTGTCTGAGGTGCTCCCATTCAGGATAAGGGATAATCCTCAAACCCCTCGTAGGAGCCACGACGCTACCTATGAGGATTCTTTTGTAAATACAAGTTTTATTAATCTTTGTTGATTTTCTAGATTTATATCAGTTTCTCTTCATTAAAACTCTTTAAATTCTATTCTTCTTTCCATTCAGGATAAGGGATGATCCTGAAACCCCTCGCAGGAGCGATAGTGCTACCTATGAGGATTCTTTTGTAAATAACAAGTTTTATCAACCTTCATTTGATTTTCTAAATTTATATCAATTTCTCTTCATTTAAATTTTTCTTAAATTCTATTGTTTTCCCATTCAGGATAAGGGATAATCCTGATACCCCTCATAGGAGCATCGTTGCTACCCGTGAGAATTCTTTTCCAAAAACAAATTTCCAAATAAATCTATTTAAATTCCTCCCCATGTTCATAAATTTTATTCTTCTTCAAATTAAGGGATAAATCTGGATTATCCCCCCAAAAAAATTCTTCAATTCTCATCAAATTTTATTCCATACTCCTTTAGGATAGGAGGAGATCCTGAAGCCGTTCGAACCTTAGGCCATCTTGGGTCTAGGATCTCGAATAAATCCCTCATCTTCATCATCAAAATCTAGTCATTCTTCTGTCAATCCTTCAAGTTCCGACTCTTGGGTAGAAATTATTTCCTTCCCGTTTGAGTTTCGACTCAGGTTTTTGTTTTTGTTTTTTGTTTTCATTTTTATTTTTAAAAGATCCGGGTTTCGACTCGGGTTTTTCCTTATTATATTTATATATCATTTGAAGTTTCGAGTTCCGACTCGAACTTCCTATCGGATTCAACGCTCGTGTTGGAACCGATCGTACCCTTGAAGATTCAAGTTTTTCAAAACTTGGGTTCTTCCATTTTTTATCATTATTTTTAAAAAAATCCGGGTTCCGACTCGGGTTTTCCCTTTTTATATTTATATATCATTTGAAGTTTCGAGTTCCGACTCGAACTTCCTATCAGATTCAATGCTCGTGTTGGAACCGATCGTACCCTTGAAGATTCAAGTTTTCCAAAACTTGGGTTCTTCCATTTTTTATCATTATTTTTAAAGATCCGAGTTCCGACTCGGGTTCCCCTTTTTTTTATATATATCGTTTGAAGTTTCGAGTTCCGACTCGGACTTCCTATCGGATTCAACGCTCGTGTTGGAACCGATCGTACCCTTGAAGATTCAAGTTTTTCAAAACTTGTGTTCTTCCATTTTTTTTAAAGATCCGGGTTCCGACTCGGGTTTTCCCTTTTTATATTTATATATCATTTGAAGTTTCGAGTTCCGACTCGAACTTCCTATCGGATTCAACGCTTGTGTTGGAACCGATCGTACCCTTGAAGATTCAAGTTTTCCAAAACTTGGGTTCTTCCATTTTTTATCATTATTTTTAAAGATCCGAGTTCCGACTCGAGTTCCCCTTTTTTTATATATATCGTTTGAAGTTTCGAGTTCCGACTCGGACTTCCTATCAGATTCAACGCTCGTGTTGGAACCGATCGTACCCTTGAAGATTCGAGTTTTCCAAAACACGGGTTCTTCCGTTTTTATCATTATTTTGAAGATCCGGGTTCCGACTCGGGTTTTTCCTTTTTACATATCGTCCGAAGTTTCGAGTTCCGACTCGGACTTCCTATCGGATTCAACGCTCGGGTTGGAACCGATCGTACCCTTGAAGATTCGAGTTTTCCAAAACTCGGGTTCTTCCGTTTTTATCATTATTTTAAAGATCCGGGTTCCGACTCGGGTTTTTCCTTTTTATATATCGTCCGAAGTTTCGAGTTCCGACTTCCTATCGGATTCAACGCCCATGTTGGAACCGATCGTACCCTTGAAGATTCGAGTTTTCCAAAACTCGGGTTCTTATGTTTTTATCATTATTTTAAAGATCTGGGTTTCGACTCGGGTTTTCCCTTTTTTTATATATCGTTTGAAGTCTCGAGTTCCGACTCGGACTTCCTATCGGATTCAACGCTCATGTTGGAACCGATCGTACCCTTGAAGATTCGAGTTTTCCAAAACTCGGGTTCTTCCGTTTTTATCATTATTTTAAAGATCCGGGTTGCGACTCGGGTTTTTCCTTTTTATATATCGTCCGAAGTTTCGAGTTCCGACTCGGACTTCCTATCGGATTCAACGCTCGTGCTGGAACCGATCGTACCCTTGAAGATTCGAGTTTTTCAAAACTCGGGTTCTTCCATTTTTTATCATTATTTTTAAAGATCCGGGTTCCGAGTCGGGTTTTTCCTTTTATATATCATTTGAAGTCTCAAGTTCCTACTTGAATTTTCTTTTGAATCCAATGCTCGTGTTGGACAAAATTGTTGGATTGAGAATCCGAGTTTTCAAACTCGGTTTTCACTCATTTCTTATATTTGAAAAACCGAGTTCCGACTTGGATTTTCGCTTTTGTATATCCTTATTTTCTCAAAAGTTCCTCCTTGAACTTCCCCTTCAGGATAAGGGATAATCCTGAAACAACGGCAATCATTCTCGCTCAATTCTCAAATATCTTCGAATGTCGGTCTCATTTTTCAAATCCTCCTTTTGAAAAACCCAATGCTCGTACTGGTATGCATTTTTCAAAAACCCAGCGCTCGTACTGGGCATTTTTCGAAATCCAGCACTCGTGCTGGTGCATCTAGCGCTTGCGCTAGTGTTTGGCTGACTGATCAGTTAGCTATCCAGGTTCAGTCTTTGTACTAACCAAGCAACAACTCAAGTCTTAAATTCTCAATTTCAACCTTCGGGTTATCATTCCATCAAAAATTAATCTTTTCTTGCGAAGGACCCTCTTCAGGGAGAGTTCGAGGGAGCTCGTTCCTTTCGCATGCAACCATCTTCCGTTCGCAAGAACCCTCTTCCAGGGAGAGTTTGAAGGGACTCGTTTTCTTCGCGAACAGTTTGCAAAACAACAACCAACTTTACACAAGAGAACCCTTTTTCCGGGGAGAGCTTCGACGGAAGCTCGTTTCTTTTGTGGCCCCTGTTTTATCATCTTTGGCCAACCCCTTCACAGAGGACCCTCTTCTAGGGAGAGTGTGATGGACTCGTTCCTCTGTGATACTTTCTCAACTTTGTTTTTTGGCCACCTTTCCATAAGAGAAGCCTAGAGATAGGGAGTTTTGACGAAAACTTAATTTCTCTTCGAAAGTTCCGTTTTGCAAACACCTCCTCTTTCAAGGAAGAGAGGAGCATTTCCAATTTCCCATTCAGGTAAGGGCTTAAGCCTGAGTCTCTCTTTTGGAGAAAAGAGAGGAGAATTTTGTCATGGACGTGTCAGTTCGATATCAAGCAATCTCTTTCATCAAGGATTTCTAGAATACGTTGCCAATTTGCTATCAAAAGTCATTGTTGATCTCAAAATTTTCATCGCACAAAGAATTATCTCAAACTACCTTCAGTATCATTTTCAAAAGAGCAAGACTCTTGCGAAGTAAGAGCTAAATTCAAGCTTATTCTGTTGGTCAACCGAGAGGATGAAGAAAAATCTTTGATATGACCGGCAAAGGAAAATTCGATGATGTTGAGAAGCCATAAGTGAACTGATATTAATCATAACAGTGGCACATTCTTAAAGATTATTCTTTTGGCAGTAAGACAGTGGAAATATCCTGGGCAGTAAGAAGAACCTACCCAATCCATATATCCTCAGCCATCCAAGCTAAGCTGCAATCAAATATCCGCAAAAGGGATCTCTCAATTGTTGTCAAGATGAAGGCAAATTAAGCGAGTAGACCCCCGGGGCCAAAGAAGATTTGAAACATCTCCAAGATGACGGAGTTTGCGACAGATCCTTCCAGGGAAAGTTCGGATCACCGTCGAGATGAAGGCGGATGCGATGAACCTACCGACAAACCCTAAAAGATATTTGATTTCTGCTATCATTTAGAAATTTCAACCCAAGAACCAATGTCATAGTTCCCGAGAAAGAAAAAGAAGGATCAGATCATCTCCAAGATGAAGGAGTTTGTGACGTACCCTTCCTCGAAAAAGAGAGAAAAGTCAGGACATCTCCAAAATGAAGGAGGATGTAAAAGAACCCAGAAAAGATCCATGGTTCAAAAAGAGTGCAAACAGATCATCATGGGAAATGCCCAGGATATCAAACTGCCCGAAACTGTCAAGAATCATCTTTATCTATGTGAAATTCTTTATCAATGTCTGTTCACTTAATTGCTTTTATGAAGCTAAGAATGTTTCCTCTTCTTTTCATATTAGGGAAATTGATATCTTCCTTGAGGAAACTCAACAACAACAAATTTGAATTTTAGATCTCAAAATCTACAGAGTTAGCCCAATTGAAGCTAATACTCTAGGTAGAAAAAGGTGATATCTTCACACATGAGCACAATTCAATCATTCTGAATCAACTACAATTTTTGGCATTTTATTGGCAATATTTTCTAATTATCCCAACATGAAGTGTGAACTTGAGATCGTTTTGACGTATCCTGACGTCATCCCTCCTTAGGACTGAAAAGTCCTTTCCTTCCGGCTGATCTGAGCGCTCTCAGATTCGCACACTTCCCTGTGCTCCCCACTGTCCCGCCATAGACAGTTCCCACTCAGGATAAGGGTTAAACATGAACTTTTTGCAAAAGATCTGTTATTGTCAAAAGCTATTTTCAGTCTCAGCAATGAGGCACCCAAGAACAACCCTTTTTCAAGCTTTAAGGACCCCCATTTTTATCCTTTTGCAAAAACCCCTCTTGGACTTGTTGTGCAAAGTCTAGAGGCCCATCACAGTTTTCCTAGCTCCTCGAGGATTCTGTATCCATTCAGGCTAAGGATTAAACTTGTCACCTCGCTCCTCGAGGTGTAACCCAAAAACTTTCTGCGAGAGGTCGTCTGTTTTTAGAAAGCTGATTTTAGTCTCAGCAATGAGGCACCCAAGATCATCCCCTTTCCAAGCTTTAGGGAATCCCTTGTCTTTCTCTTCTCGCAAAATCCCTTTCAGATTTGTTCGTCCAAACTCTGAAGGTCCAAACTCTGAAGGTCACATCATGGTCTCTTCATCTGAGGATTCCATATGGTCATCCCTTTCAGGTTAAGGGTTAAGCCTGAACCTCGCCTCACGAGGTGTCCTTTTCGTTCAGGTTATGGTTAAACCTGAGTCCCATTTTCGACTAGATATCCTTTCTAGTCTCATCACAGTTTCTTCATCCGAAGATTCTGTATCATCCCCCACTCAGGTCAAGGATTAAAATCTTAAATCTTCTTCTGATGATATGTTCCTTCCTGTCCCATCACGGTTTCTTTGTTTAAAGAGTCCGTATGATCATCCCTTTCAGGATAAGGGTGAAGCCTGAACCTCACTCCGCGAGGTACCTTCCTTTCAGGTTTGGGTTAAACCTGAGCCTCGTTTTGACGAGGCAATCCTCCTGTCCCATCATAGTTCTTCTCATCAATCCATACTTTGTATATCCATCCAGGAAAGGATCATGCTTGAGCTTCATCTCACAATGGCATTTCATCAGAAATGTCCCATCAAGGTCCACTTATATTCTTTTCCCCATCCAAATTATCTTGATCTATCTTCGTCCCATCCAGGTTAAGGGCTAAAACCTGAGTCATTCCAAAGGGCTGATCTTGTCTCACCCATGAGACTTGATCAAAATTCTTATCTTTCACCATCCCTGGGATTTTCACCCAAAGTCCCATCACGATTTCCTCATTTCTATCATTCAGTCGTATCGTTGTCGAGGATTTCATCCCCCCCGGGACCATTCAGGATAAGGTTTTAAGCCCGAAAAGCAGTGTTTTCAAAATAAATTCTTCCACACCCAGTGCAGATCGGCTGACTGGGGCATTTTTCAAAATTTGGAGTGTTTCTTTGCCACTAAGCTCGGCTTTCAACCGGCTCAGTAGCAAAGAGGGGCATCTGTGAACACCCCAAATTTTTCAAAATGTTGTAAATATCTCCTTTTTGCCCTTTCCCCCCCATTTTCTGGATAATTGAGTCAGTTTTAAATACTAAATCCTTTTTTTGTTTCTCAAAATTTGGTTGAAATTAAATTCATTTTCCATATCTGACTCAATTTCGGATCCGGATCCATCATCAAAATCCAAATCTGAGCTTCATTATCCAATTTTAAATTAAATTCTCAAAATTACCAAAATAATCTTTTGAAAAGCTCAGACACTTCGTCCTGTATCCGTTTGGATCCGTCGAGTTGTATTTCTCGATTCGAGGTTTAAAACTCGAATATTTTCTCAAAAATTTGGATTCAAACCCATTCTTCTGAAGAAATTTTTCCCAAAATGGTCCGAAATTCTCAGAAAAGCACTTTTGTAAATATTTTCTCGGAAAAATACAAAAAAAAAATTAGTGCTTAATTTTTGTCTTCGTGTAAAAAAAAAACATAGATTTTGTTCCAAAAATACAAAAAACTGGAAAAATCACGCAAAAAAAAAAAAAAAAATAGGAAAGACTACGTGGTTTTCAAAGATTTTACCGAAAATTTCACCTTTAACCACCTTTTTAGAAAAATTTAAAAAAGGAGGCCCTTTTTGGAAAAACCGATTTTTAATGTTTAAAGGGTCGAGTTAGGGTTTTTAAAACCCTAAACTCGCCTTCCTCCCTAAACACCCGATCTCCCTCCATGGCCTCCCTTGATCCCTCTTGGCGGAACCGCCTTCCTTACCCTCTGCCCTCCATCTCCAACGGCCTGGCAGATCATCCACCAACCCTTTGATCATCTTGATTCGCCTGGAGCCATCGATGCGAAACGGCCTCTCCTCTTCCAGACCCTTCCGACCCTTTGATAAAAGGGGCATAGGGTGAACGATGAAAGGGGGGGGGGAGAAAAGAAAAAAAGGAGGATCCCCCCGGAACCCTCATCATCGAGTTTACTAATCACCCTCTGAAGCTCCTCCAGCAAGCGGAAGGAAGTCGGCTACCCCTGCGAGGGTCTTGAGCAACCGCTTCTCACCCCCGCATCCTTCTTCATCTTTCCCTAGTTCTATTCATTCCGCCGAAGAAGATCCATCCATTACTCAGCATTGCCTCTCACAATCGTCGCCTTAGACCCTTCCTCAGCAGCCCACTTCGGCATTCCCTACAGGGGGGAAGAAGAAGAAGGAAGGCAAACAATCCACCTTCAGCATATCTCGATTTCTCTCATCGGGCGTTCATTACTCCTGGGAAGCGAAAGGAGAGCTTCTTGGATCACTGCGCTTGTTTTTCCTCCTTCCTCTTCATTCCGGTTTTAAAAGGGAGCCCCATTTTGGTAAGTGCCTGCCACTTTTTTTTTTTTTTTCCTCTCTCTGAATACTCCATTAAATAAAACAGCGAACCCTCCTCTTTCTCATGGGTCTTTGTTAATTTCTCTTGTTTACTTTTAATTTTATTTCGGTTCACCCAAGCACCCCCTATGTCACCAATTTGTCTATAGCAAATCGGTCCATAGCAGTGCAAAACTGACGGAGTCCCTGACTCCTATATTGATTTCTTTCTTTGTTTGCGATCTAACATCGGATTTTGCTAGTTTATACTCAAAATTTGTTGATGATCTCATGATTGAGCCATTTGTTTTTAATCCATAGCAAATTTTGTTAAAAGGTAATTCTGTACTTTCGGCGTTCATTTTCTTTCGGTTATCATTCTTCTAATCTTCATCATTTTTTTTTTGTTGGTTTCGATCAATTTAGAAATAATCGAATGTTAGCATTTCGTGGCTCCCTGCGTTCATCTCATGTTCTGGCGATTTATTCTCAGTTTTGCATCTGACCTACCAGGGAGATCCAGGTCTGGTCTGAATGCTTAGTAGTTTCGGTGAGACTCTATGCCATGTTGGTAAGTCATGGGATATTATCATAAATCAGTCTTTTCAATTTACATCCAATGGGCCAGGAATCCCCTATTGAACTTATAAGATTCATAACCCCAGTCCTATGATCCCTCATCAAGGGTGGGGCCGAAGGGAATAGTTTATTGGGTATGGTGCGTATGAGAGAGTTTGTCTTGCTATACACAGTCACGGCAATCCCCGCAATAAAGGGTTCGGTTTGATTGGTTTGAGATGCAGGTACAGAGATCTGTTTGATATAGTCCATCATCACCTTGATGAACGTAGCTGTGAATCTGACTACGAATCCCAGCTCTATATTTAAAGACAGGTTTATGTGAGCTTTTGAATTAAATGTTCACTCATTCAAGTTCTGGTAAATCTGAAGATTGAGCGATCTGTCTTCAATATCAGTTGACTGATCGTTTTCAATCCTACGAAAACTTAAGTACCCGAAGTCATTATTTGACCTCTTAGATATTGGATTGTTTTACATATGAATTCTGGTTCGAATTTCTCTTCAAAATAACTTGGACTGTGTTGTCAAGGCATCTGTGAGAAATGACGCCCTGTGTCTTTATCAGAATAATTGGGTTCCTGATTATCTCCAATGATCAGATCCTCACGATCTGAGAGTTTGAGTAAAGATTACTCCTGGCAGATTGATAGCAATTTGAGTTTTGATCACTGATCCTTGACTGAGCGATCATGAACTTGTTAAATTCTCCGGTTCAAGCAGGTAACATTCATCGAGAATTTCGGTAAGCACTATTTTTGGAAATCAATTAGTTGATGTTCTTTTCGCTCATGAATCTTAAATCCTTATTGATTTGCCTAAACACTAAGCCATTGGTGTTCAAATAAAAAAAAAACATTCTGAGCTCCAGCTTCCATTTACTAGCATTATATTCTGGAGCCCCTTTACATTTTGCGATTCTAACCACTGATTTATTGGCATTGAGTCTTTCGGCCTGACTTTTCTTTATTCCTTGTTGAATGCAGGGCTGTCAACCATCCAAGCTTTTAATCGGTAAGTTCCAATTTTAATGAAATTTATTAAAACTATCAAAGTGATCTGTAGAAGTCTATCTGTTGTGGATTATCTTACTGCTAAGTCTTTTCTTCTTTCCTTCTCTCTTCTTTCTTTATTCATTTTCTTTCCCTTTTTGAGTTGCTATGTTGTGATAAAACCAAGGCTCATTCACAGGCTTCCTGAATTATTGATTAGTCTTGATATACCGAGAAATATATTAAGATGATTATATCTGCTGCCTTCTTTTGATCCATTGGTTGGAATCAATGAATTTGGTCACTCAGTTCCAAAGGGAATCTCGCGATCCTTCAAAGGGTTGTTAAATTCTAACTAAATTGATCTCTGAGGCCCTTACAGCCAAAAGGTATTCAGGGGACTCCTCCATGGGGTATTTGAAATTTGCTTGGAAATTTTGCTTTAAAATATGTCGTCAGCTGTAATCTTTTCTGAAATATCCAAAGAAGCATGGAGGATAATTGTTTGCTAATTAGATCATGGGTTGCATGTAATGCAACCCTTCTTAGACTGAAAACTGATTGCAAATTGCGGAATTAAATTAGAGATGCTCCACTTTAACCCTCTTCATTGGCTTGCCCCTGGTCAATATACCTTGCATCCTGTTTCTTGTAAAAGTGGTGTTGATAGTCATAAAGTTCCCCTTGTGTATCTTGCTAATATTGAAAATAATGCTATGAAATTTGGTGCCATTTGTGATTGGGTGCATAGATGGCTGTACTACAAAAACCATTGCTAATGGTCTAGAGGCATTGACATGGGTTGGCATTGACCCCCAACAATCCACCTTGTTGACTGTAAATTCCTAATACCGGCATGCCACCTGTATTTATTAGAACCCCTTTTCACAGCACCCTTTTCACTATGCACAGCATCTACATATATCTCAAACCCTATTTACAGCATCACATTGCCGTGTTTCTCATTTTGCCTATATTATATCCTGCATGTGTCTTCGTATACAACAGTTAGCCTTTCATAGAGATTTACAGCAGTATCAACACACTGCTGTCAAAGTTTTTTTTATAGCCGTACCTAGAACTGTTATGCAGTAGTGCCAAGGCACTGCTGCGGCTTGTCTTTTCATAAACCCCAACACTTAAATCAGGTGCAGGGGAAATCTCCTGCTGTAGTTTCATACTCATTTGCCACCTCCGGATACTTCTGCATTTTCACCATCATCCGTACCCAAATGTGCATACATATATAGGTATATATATAATATATAATATATATATATATATATATACATGCTCATATGTTTTCCCAAGTTATTGATGTACCCATAGACATACATATGTATATATATAGATATATACACATATATATCATTTCCCATCATTTCATCATGAATGAACATTTTTTTTTACATCTATATGATATATACAATTTCCTTCTATTCTCCTCTACTAATCGAGTCTTTTGCAGGAAATATGTGGAAAGTATCATCATTGGGATTTGTAAATTCAATTTTGTGTATTATAAATAGTTAGATATCAATGAGAATTTTCATTTCCTGCTATAGGATAGAATGAATGAGCATTGTAAATATCATAAATTGCTTGTTTTCATGCATTTTTCCTTTATTTCTCAAATTCTCACATTGGTGAAACACGAATGGCACGTGCACCGTTTCGTAAGAGGTAAATCAATCCTAAGTTGATGATCCACATCAATGGCCATAGTCGGGGTGTGGACAAAACTTAGGATTTTTATCTTTTACGAAATAACACTGGATCCACACTGGATCCATTTTCAAAATTCATCATATTTCCTTAAATATTTTCTCCTTTTATTAGAATTTAACTTAAAATTGACTCAAAACTATATACCAATGGCCATAGTCAGGGTATATTGAGAGTTAATTTCATTTTAAATTCTATAAAAGCACCAAATGTATTTTATTCTTCACCTGAATTTAAAATATAGATTATTACCATAGTCAAGGATGTATTATATCTTCAATCTTATTTTAATTCATTTAAAGAATGGAATAGCTTTTCAAAAATTCAAAATCAAAAATTTAAATTCATTCATCATCTAGGATAAAGCTGCATCATATTTTTTAAAATTTCTTTTTCATAAATCCAAGTAATTCTTTCCTTCATTTCTCAGATAAAATCCTATTTATAAAATCAAATTCAATCCTATTTCTCAAAAGGATTCAAGAATTCAATTTCAAAGTCCCATTTGACTTTGAAACTTCAGAATCATTTTGTATTTCAAATTCCACACTCTATCTTAAATTTAAAATCCAATTCAACTTTGAAATTCATTTGTATATTCAAGATTCAATTTCTGAAATTCATTTTCCAAGTTCAAATTAAACTTGGAAGATCTTGATTCATCTTCTGAATTTAACTCCAAATCCATTTTAGGATCCAGGATTCAACATTCATATTGGATCTCAGACTTCAGATCCAATTCCTCTTTAGGGTCCAAGATTCAACACCCATATTGGATCTCAGACTTCAGATCCAATTCCTCTTTAGGATCCAGAGTCCAATTTTACATCTCAAATTTCAGATCCGCAATTCATTTAGGGTCCAAAATCCATCTTAGGGTCCAGAATTCCACTTTTGGATCTCAGATTTCAGATCCGAAATTCCATCTTAGGGTACAGAGTCCAACTTCGCTTTGGATCTCAGACTTCAGATCCACTCCCATCTTAGGATCCAGAACTCAAATCCCACATCAGATCTCAGATTTCCGATCCAATTCAATTTTAGGATCCAGAACCCAATTCTATATTAGATCTCTGATCTCAAATCCATTTTAAGATCCAATACCATTTCCAAATCTAAATTTCAAATTCAAATCCATTTTCAGATCTCATCTGAATCCATTGCTATTCTTAAATACCATTTGATTATCTCAGATCCATTCCAAACTTAAAAATCCAAATTCAATTTCATCTCGAGTATTCATTTCCTTTCCTAAATTCAAAATTCAAATTCAAGGTCGATTTTGACTTTGAAACTTCATTTCCTTTCATTTTAAAGCCTCAAGCCATTCTTTCTCATTTATTTCTCCCAACTCTGATTTACTTCAAAACTTAGAACTTCTCTGATCTATCTCAAGTTCTAAAGTTAGATTCAAATCATTTTCTTCACTCCCTTACCAAAGTTCATCTTAGAATACTTGGAAATTTTCAAATCAATTTTCAAAAAGAGCATACATTCTTGCATCACACAAGCATGATTCATTGTGCATTTAGAGTTAGAATAAATTCTTAGATTATATTTAGGCAAAGCAAAAGGCACAGATTCGATCCTTGGTTCGATTACCCCTGGTAAAGGCGCCAGGAACGGTCGAACCTCGTACCGACGAGCGAATCCCGTCTCTCCATCTTTTTCCCGCAATTTTTCAAAACGGAGGCGAGTAATTTTTCTAAATATTTTCAAATAAAGGTCAAGTGAAAACCCGCAAAATAGTTCCTCTTCTCTCCCTTTCTTTCTCTTCTTTTCTTTTCTCTCTTTCTTTTCTTTCTTTTATCCTTCTCCCTTCAAAAAGGAGGAGAATAGAGGTCAGAAAAGGAAAAGAGAAGGAAGAGAGAGAAACCACAAGAGAGGAAAAATTTTGCGATGATCACATTGACCGACCAGCTCGAAAGCAGGATTTTATTGCCCGACCAGCTCGAAAGCAGGATTTTTAGGAAGTACCAGCTCGAAAGTAGGATTTGTTGGTAAAATGATTGGTATTGATAGAGTTGTGACCCGAAGGTTTGAAAATGATAGATATTTGATGAGATTGTGACCCGAAGGCTTGAACTTTGATATACTTTGATGAATTTTCAACCCGAAGGCTTGAAAAAGGATATACGTGGATGAATTTATAACCCGAAGGCTTGACAGTGATATACATTGATGAAATCGTAACCCGAAGGCTTGAAAAGGATATACATTGATGAAATTGAAACCTGAAGGCTTTGAAAAGGATATACATTTGATGAAATTGTAACCCGAAGGCTTGATAATAAAAGACATTTGATGAAATTGATAGACATTTGATGAGAATTTAGGATATAATAGACAATGATTCAGGTTTATCCCTTAACCTGAAAGGGAAAAGAGATTTTCAAGGATATATTTGAGACTTGAATTTAAAAGAGATATGACAAGATTTAGGATTTAGGATTTAGGATTTAGGATTTAGATGGACCAGCACATTCGGCTGTATGGGGTCCAATTTTCAGGATTAACCCCTTGTCTTGAATAAAATTTAAACAGACAGATTAAAACAAAATTTGATGAAATATTGATAAACAATGGAGAAAATTTTGAGGGAATTTATTTGCTTTGTAAAAGAATTCTCATAAGCAACATTTGTTGCTCCTATGAGCGATCTCAGGATTATCCCTTATCCTGAGAAAGAATACCTCGAATGTCGAGGTTCAGGTTTATCCCTTAACCTGAAAGGGGAAAAAATAGAATTTAAGAAAAGAAATTTAGAAAATCAATTTGATGAGACTTGTATTTGCAAAAAGAATTCTCATAGGTAACATCATTGCCCCTACGAGAGGTCTCAGGATCATCCCTTATCCTGAGTGGAAAAAAGAATAAAATTTAAGAAAATTTAATAAAGGAAAATTGATATAAATCTATAAAGAATCAATAAAGATTGGCAAAATGTGTATTTACAAAAGAATTCTCATAGGTAGCGTTATTGCTCCTACGAGGGGTTTCAGGATTTTCCCTTATCCTGAATGGGAAAAAGAAATAGAATTTAAGAAGGTGAAGAGAAATTGATATAAATTTAGAAAATCAATAAAGGTTGACAAAACTTGTATTTACAAAAGAATTCTCGTAGGTAGCATTATTGCTCCTACGAGGGGTTTCAGGATTTTCCCTTATCCTGAATGGGAACAGAACAGATTTTAAGAAAATTTAGCGAAGGCACATTGATATAAATCTAGAAAAACAATAAAGATTAACAAAACTTGTATTTACAAAAGAATCCTCATAGGTAGCGTTGTTGCTCCTACAAGGGGTCTCAGGATTCTCCCTTATCCTGAATTGGAACAAGAATAAAAATTAAGAATATTTAGTGAAGGAAAATTGATATAAATCTAGAAAATAAATAAAGATTAACAAAACTTGTATTTACAAAAGAATCCTCATAGGTAGCGTTGTTGCTCCTACAAGGGGTCTCAGGATTTTCCCTTATCCTGAATGGGAGCACCTCGGACAATGAGGGTCAGGTTTATCCCTTAACCTGAGCGGGAAACACCTCGGACAACGAGGGTCAGGTTTATCCCTTAACCTGAAAGGGGCACAAAATTGATAAAATTTAATGGAATTGAGGAAATATTGATAAATTTGATAAAAACTTGATAAAATTGACATAAACTTGAATAAGATGAATGAAACTGATAAAAATATCAAATTTAACTGAAAATTTATAAGATTTAAGAGAAAAGGAGTTTTTCTGACACTGCCTGCATATGGGATCCTGAAAATGTTTATTTAAAAGATAAGTGAGAAATCATTTTTTGGGGGGAAAGTCCATTGTAAGGAAAATGATCAGTGTGAGATCTGATCCTTTTAAAAAGAATCATCATGAGAGATCATCATGAGGGTTAATTTTGAAGCTAATGGTTTTTTAAAAAAAACCCCATCAATGTAATAGTTTATTTTGAAGAAGATTTGATCAAAATATTGAATTTTTGGTGATCATGAAGAGGTTTTTGCAGAAATTCTCAAGATTTTTAGGATTTTGAAAATCCTCATAGGTAATATCATTTCTCTCATGATGATGTTTTTAGGATTGTCCCTTAATTTAAAAGAATAGGAGAAATACAAATTTTTCTAAAATAAATGCCCCATCGTAGTAAAGGATAGAGGTATTTGATATCAACAGGTATGAAGAAGATTTTGACATTTTCATTAATAGGAAAACATTGATAACAATGACTAAAATATTTACAAGCTTGTTGACCAAAGGCCACAAAAGACTAGGACTGGGTTGTCCCTATTAGGTGACTGAAAAAGAGAGAAAGCAGAAAAAGAAACATTGACATGGTTCAGGAAGCTAAGCCAGGACGGGTAGCTATTCTTCTTTTCGATCTTCCACCAGCAGATGTTTATCAATGCAGTCTTGGACGATGTTTTTGAAAACAAAGCAGTGCTCGATGTCGTGCCCCATCGCTCGATGGAATTTGCAGAACTGATCTTTGAATCTTCCCATAGTCACAGGAGGATCTGCCACCTTGGGGAGTTTAACCATCTCTTTTGTTGTCATATACTCAAGAACTTCCTCAAGTGTTTGCTCTAAGGGGATAAACTCGCGGTCATATCCCCAACCGTCATGCTTTGGCTTCCCTTGGGGCTTAGACTCTAACTGGATGCTCGAGGGAGGGCTGTCATTCTGCCTGATGATCCCACTCTTTTGACTGGAACAGTCATCTCTGCCTGACCCACCAGTGTGGTTCTTTCTGCCACCTCTTTTGTTTTTGCCATTGTTGTTCGAGGAACTGGTAGAAAAGGTAAAGTTGGTTTTCTTTTTCGCATCCTGACTGCCTCCTGTCAAGGTGATGCCATGATAGGTTCCATTCTCTAAGCCCATTTCAAGCCATTCGACTCGCTCTATTAACTTGATGAAAGATTTAGACGGAGAAGTAGAGATCAGACCCTTCAGAGGTTGAGAAAAATTGTTCAAAATTATTGAGAGCGCATGCCCCTCTGATATCGGATCCTTCATTCGGTTGCAGGTGGATCTCCATCTATGAATGAAATCTTTTGCCCTCTCATTGTCATTCTGCTTTAGGTTGAAAAGATGGTTGAGGGTAGGCGGAGCCTCAGTATTGAAGAGAAACCTTTCAATAAACAAATTGATGACTTTGTCAAATTCTCGCAGTTCAATCGGGTTGATGTGGTCAGCATACCATCTTGCTGCAACTCCCTCCAGACTGCGAGGAAAGCATAGGAATAAAGCCCTATTGTTCTTTCTGAATCGGTTGCACTCGGCGAAAAATGTGGCCAGATGAGCCTTGGGGTTGCCGGTCCCATCAAACTTTATGAATTTACGAGGAAGATCTTCCCAGTTGTCATCTCCTTCTAGGCCGTCATAAAAATCTGCACCGGTGTAGCTCTTTTTGCCTTTGTCCTGGGCTTGTAAGTCTTTGATCGCACGAGTCATTTCTCTCATTTTCTCCTACATCGGATCTTCTGCTGGGATCTGACCTTTGGCTTTGCTTGCTGACTGGTGCCCCTCATTGACTTTCTTGGGTCGATACAAGGGATTGTGAAAATATGTCGGCTGCTCTTCCTCTGAGTCCTCCTCTGCCGACTCTGAAGTGCTGTCATACTGAACTTGCTTCTTGCTGACTTTTCCCTTGGCTTTGCTTTTAGAAGATATTTTCTTAGGGTTTTCTTCAGTCTGTTCAGACATCATTTTGGCCATCACTTTCCGAAACAACTTGTATGTAGCTGAATCAACATTGCTTTCTGCTTCTTGGCCCTGCTGCTTGGATGACCTGATGGAGTTCATTTCCTCTCCTTCACTGTCGCTTTGCTGGGGCACTGTTTCCTTTCCAGTCCTTGCCCGAACCATGATGAAATGTCAATGTCCTCTCTGTAGGTAAGAATGGGATATTTAGGAAATCTTTTGAGGAAAATTATGATAAAGGAAGAAATCAAAGTCTGATGATGAAAATATCCCATTGCGAGGGATTGGGTTGTCACCAAAAATTTGTGACAAACACATTGTTTTTTCTGAAAAAGAATGAACAAATATTTAATTTTGAAAGGGACATATCCTGACAAAAATTTATTTTATCACAAAAGAATTTTGAAAAAGGATATTTTAAAGAAAAATTTGAAGAATTGCAGGCAGGATCAAAGAATTTGAAGAAATCAGAAGAATAAATGGAAGATACACTTGGGTTTAAAAAGAGAAAATTTTGAATAATATATACCCAGGGTTTTGGAAAATATAAGGAAGATATATATATAAAATATCATATAATCACAGATATACAAGTAAGGATATACAAACAACACTCCCTAAAGCTGACTCTATATGCAATATTTGAAATGGCAAATAGGACCTTAATCCTAACTCTAAGATTTATATCATCTGATTCCAATTAAGGTACGCCGATATACTCAAGCCGAAACTCGAAGTACGTGGCATATAAGATATCTCTCCAGTTCTAAGGTAAAGGCTTCCCAACATCCTTGAGCACCTACCGATATACCTCGGACTATGGCCTTTATGTACGTGGTAGGGGGGCGCGATCCCAAATAAGTGGTCCAGTTGTGAGGCTCTCTCCCGAACTATGGTTCAGTGAGACAGCCCAGCAACGTGAAGACCGGAACAATATAGGTAGGGACGTTTTCAAAATATGATCAACATGCAATAAAACAGGAAAGCTCTAATGCAAGTCCTAAAAGAGATAGATTTAAATAAGAAGCATACACTTGCATACATTGTTTGCATTCAATCCCTAGAATTGAGGAGAGTTGTATTTAAGACCTAAGTCTAATGTGAACATGGAATAATCTCCTCAATATAGTCCTACCAAACCATACTTAGATCCTATATGCAATGATGTCAGCTTAGGACAAAATCTAGGCTTCCTAAGGTTTGCATGAAAATGTAGCTGACATATGTTAGAATAAAGACTTAGATTATATAAAAGCAAAGCAAAGGCACAAATTCGACCGGACGAAGACAAGGTCCCATCACGGTCGCCAAAATTGTGATCATCGCAAAATTTTTCCTCTCTTTATGGTTTCTCTCTCTTCCTTCTCTTTTCCTTTTCTAACCTCTATTCTCCTCCTTTTTGAAGGGAGAAGAATAAAAGAAAGAAAAGAAGGAGAGAAGAGAAAAGAAAGAAAGAAAGAGAGAGAGAAGAGGAACTATTTTGCGTGGTTTTCACTTGACCTTTATTTGAAAACATTTAGAAAATTACTCACCTCCGTTTTGAAAATTCGCGGGAAAAATGGATAGACGGGATTCGCTCGTCGGTACGAGGTTCGACCGTTCCTGGCGCCTTTACCAGGGGTAATCGAACCAAGGATTGAATCTATGCCTTTTGCTTTGCCTAAATATAATCTAAGGTTTTATTCTAACTCTAAATGCACAAGGAATCATGCTTGTGCAATGCGAGGATGTATGCTCTTTTCAAAGATGTTTTTGGAAACTTCCAAGTATTCTGAGATGAACTTGGTAAGGGAATGAAGAAATGTTTGAATTTAACTTAGAACTTGAGATAGATCAGAGAAGTTCTAAGCTTTGAAGTAAATAAGGATTTTGAAAGAATAAATGAGAAAGAATGACTTGAAGCTTTGAAATGAAAGGAAAATGAAGTTTCAAAGTCGGAAATGGACTTTGAATTTAATCATGGATTTAGGAGAAGAAGATGAAGTTTTGAAGTGACATTGAATTTGAATCTTAGAATGGATCTGAGAGGATCAAAATGTATTTAAAAATAGAAATGGATTTAGGAATTCAAATGGGATTTGAAAATGGACTTGGATTGTAAATCCAGATTTTGAAGTAGAATTGGATCTTAGAATGGTTTTAAGATCTGAGATCCGGTGTAAAATTGGGTTCTGGATCCTAAGATAGATTTGGATCTGAAGTCTGAGATCCAATGTAGAATTGGACTCTGGATCCTAAAGGGGAATTGGATCTGAAGTCTAAGATCCAAAAGTGGAATTTAGACTCTGGATCCTAAGGAAGAATTGGATCCGAAGTCTGAGATCCAATATGAGTGTTGAATTCTGGATCCTAAAAATGGGTTTTGGAGTTAAATTCAGAAGATGAATCAAGAACTTTTAAATTGAACTTGAAAAACGAAATTTAGAATTTTGAATATACAAACGACTTTCAAGGTCCAATTAGACCTTGAATTTTTGAATTTGGAATTTAGAAGATGAAGAAAATCTCAAGGTTAATTTGAACTTTGGATTTGATTGGAGTTTTTGAATATAAAATGCATTTCAAAGTCAATTTGGACTTTGAATTTTGAAGTTTAGAATTTGAATTTTGGATATAAGCTGATTCTAAAGTTTTCAAAGTCAAATGGGACCTTGAAATTGAATTCTTGAATCCTTTTGAGAAATTTGAATTTATGAATAGGTTTTGATCTGAGAAATGAAGGAAAGAATTACTTGGATTTATAAAAAAGAAATTTTATAAATATGATGCAATTCTATCCTAAATGATGAATGAATTTAAATTTTTAGAATTAGAAAAAGCTATTCCATTCTTTACATGAATTAAAATAAGATTGAAAATATAATACATCCTTGACTATGGTCATTGAATGTATTATATAATAATCTATATTTAAATTCAGATGAAGAATGAAACACATTTTGGTGCTTTTATAGAGTTTAAGATGAAATTAACTCTCAATATACCCTGACTATGGCCATTGATATATATATTGAGTTAATTTTAAATTAAACCCTGATAAAAGAGGAAAATATTTAAGGAAAATATGATGAATTTTGAAAAAGGATCCAGTGCGGATCCAGTATTATTTCATAAAAGATAAAAATCCTAAGTTTTGTTTACATCCTGACTATGGCCATTGATGCAAATCATCAACTTAGGATTAATTTACCTCTTACGAAATGGTGCACTTGCCATTCGTGTTCCCATTTGTGAAATTTTGAAAGAAAAGAAGAAAATGATGTGAAAGCAAGCAATTCATGATATTTACAATGCTCATTCATTCTATCTAAAAGCTGAAAATATAATCATTCTCATTAATACCTAACTTATTACAATATTTAAAATTGAATTTATAACTCCAAGTAATGACATTTTCTACATATTTCCTGCAAAACAAAGCTAGCAAAATATAGGTATATAAAGAGATGGAAAGTGTCATATTACAAATGCAAATACATATATAATATCCTAGGCTATTGAAAAGATGAAGTTTAGAATGTACATGAATATCCATGTAAGAGAGAGATATGAAATGCCTCGAGCAAAATGTGAGTCTATATGCACTTGCTTAAGATGTTATGATTCATGCAAGTGAAAGATGCTTGTGTAAGCATAATGTACCCAGGTTCAAAGCAACATACTATTCTGAAAATGTTTCAACAAATGTGTAATTAGGTACGTGCAGGAAGTGATGAAATGGGTATGGTAGTGCTGCACGGTTCTAACAGTTAATTGTGACAGTGTGGTAGGGAATGAGAGTGGAATAGATGTTGAACATAAGTAATGTAGTGAATGGAGGTGTAGCCTCTACTGTAGATATTTATAGCAGATGAAGAAATAGTGGTGCGATGGTAGCTGTAGCGTGCTGGTAAAAAAAAAAAAAAATGGTAGTGATGAGATGATTGAGGTGCTGCTGCAGTGTGGGTGATAACAGTAGAGTGATGTGAGGTGATAAATAATACTATTGTTTATTGAAGCTTTTTGAATTGTGAAACACCATCTGTATGTGCTGTCATTGTAATATTGATGATGGAATTGCCAAAAAGAAAAGAAGGGTTCTTCTTACAACCGATTTTAAGGCTGTCAACCTTATTCCTATCACAAATATTTAGTAACACCGCTATTCCTAAGCAGTGGAATATGAAAGCTCAGGGAAAACATGACAAATTACTGATTCAAGGCCTATTCTCCCCCCCCCCCCCAAAACAGAGCCTTGATGCATGACCAACATCATTATGCAGATAGTCTTCTTTTGAGCCCATAACCTCTTTTCTTTCTTAAAAAAATTAAAACTTTAACTCTGTCTTTTCCCTTCAGATGCTACTATTACCTCTTTAAAAATGGAAAAGGGTAATTTCAGTAGACTCCCATAGTATGTTTCCTTGTAACTTGGAAATGGTAAAAGAAGGTGAGAGAAAGCAGTAACCTACCAAGAGAAATCCTAACGGTTGGGGCTTCAATGCTGAGAAAGATATATATATATATATAGCATCCACTCCTTTGCTTGCTTTTATTTGGTGAAAATGAAATAAGACATTTTCCCCATTCCTTTATTTATCATTGCTCTTGAGTGGAGCTGCAGACAAACCTGGGGCTATTTTTGCATTTTGGTGGACCCATTTCGATAAAAAAGACACCCACTGTCAACAATTTATTATCATGCCAGCTAGTTGACTGGGTTGTGGCTTGCCTAATCATCCTCAGGAATAAGCAAACTAAACAAGGTATAAAAGCAACTTCTGATATCTGGAGCTGTAATAAGCAGCAAGGATAAGGGAGAAACAATAAGACATGTAATTGTATCTAAAGGCCATTACTGATGATATCTAGGCAATAGTTAAGCAACAAACTGTCCGTAGTTAAGCAATTTTCAAGTAATTCCTTCTTTTTTTTTTTAGGTGATACAATCAACTGTTAAGCAGCATACGCAAAAAAAAAAAAAAATTTACTTACCAAACAATTGCGGTTTTCAGGTTAAGCTAAGGGGAGAATGTCCAAAGCAACTTCCTTAAGGATAGACATTGATTCCTTGGTGAATAGAGATGGCGCTGGATCAATCCTGTTGATGATGGCCTGAATAGACTCTGGCTGCATAATAGAATTCGACTGAAGATAACCATTCCATCCGGTAATTAGGTTGCAGGCATGAATATCTCACACTTTCCTGGTGATAAAACTGTGCAATCTTAAAATTTTAGATTCCTGTAAACACAAGATTCCAGATTTTAGTGCCAAAAGACAATGTACGGGCTTCGAATATCCCAGCATTAAACTCACAAATAACTCAGATGCATCGAAGATCTTTCAGAATTCTGAATGCCAGTCCTCAGTAGTATACACTCAGATCAATAGCCTGAGTGTATAGTAGGCAGAGATGACACAGATCATGACCAACTTTCAAGGGAAACTGATAGGTAGTATCAGCAATAAGAGGGTTGTCTTATGCAGCACACTTGGATCAAGCTTTAGACAAAGGAACATTATCAGATCCCATTTCATAAGTACGAATTTGACAACTTCTTCTGTGATAACGTACAGGTCACTCCTAAACTACATGCTTCAATGACACCCACAAATTACAACAAACGAAGATCGATCTAATAACATATCACAACATGGGATTATATAACTGAAAATAGACTAAATATTAACAAGTGAATGACAAGACATTGCATAAGGAAAAATGATACAACAGGGGCAAGCTGAATGCACTAGGTAAGGTAGGGGTTGTGTATATGTGAAGGTGCACATTGCAGCAGGAATGCAGCATGGAGGGTGCTGGATGTTATAAAGGCTATGCAGGGTTTTATGTGTAGGTGATAATGGAATACACAGGGAAGGGGAAGGTTTCACGGCTAATGGAGCAGGGTTACCTTTATCAGTAACAGAGTATCTTCTGCAAAAGGGATTCCTCACCATCGGTCGATCTGTCTCGACAGCAGCAGACCAGTGGATTTCAGTGTAGGTTCGTTGATAAGTTATCTGAACTGTGAATTGTCAACTAAAAAAAATCATCTCATTATAACCATGTTCCTCTCATTTTTAGCAACGTCTGGATTTGAGTCAGTGACAGAATAAGAAAAATAGAGTCGATAGACAATCAATAGTGGAAAACAGGAAATCAAGATGAAATAGATGAGGAATTTGAAAGACAATAAAAAGTCAAAGCGAGGATAGTTTATTCGTGATATAAACAGGAGATCAAAATGATCGGGATTCATGTAAACATGATACCCAGATAGTGGTTATTCACCAATGACGGGAACAAAAGTTCAGAGATCTGCAAAATATAAACCAAGTGCAGAAGATGAAACAGAGATTATATTCTCATCAAGAACGCAAGAAAATTTGAAAACCATGAAGTCGGCGTTATCAAAGCTAGAATCCGGATGTACATGGGTAATCACGATTAATCAGAAAGCGAAATATAGAGTCAAAGATTAGGATCCGAGCCGATTTATTGCAACAGGATCATGATTTTGATATGAGCAACGAACAAAAGAAAATCAGAGGAAAAACGACGATGGATTTGGGATGTAAATAAAGAAAAAAAAATAATAAGAGATGTTGGAATCAGGGTTGTCCCATTTGTTGTAGCAAATGATAGATCGGTCCTACTATAGGCAGGTCGATCCTATCATGGGTGCCTCACAAAAAAAAAGGAAATAAAGGTTGAAACCGAATTATACTATAAGCAAACTTTTATAGAAAATCAGAAAGGAGAAGAAGAAAAGAGAAAAGGAAAAATAAAAAAAAAATAAAAAAAGGGGGGGAAAGTAATACATAAAAGAAGGAAAACGGATGAGCTACTTACCTGCAACCGCCGAGATGGTCGATCTTCTTCTTTATTAAGAAAAATCAAAGAAATCGGGAGAAGAAGAGGATGAAAGGGAAAGAAATAGAAGGAGAAGAAGTGTTGAGATGGAGGGGATCGAGAGGAAGAAGGATGTTGGAGAAGGAGGAGAATCAATGGAGAGGTGAATCGTGGATGAAGTGGTGATGGAATGGATGTGCCATGGAGAGGTGAAGACGGATCGTTGAAGAAAAGAGGAATGTGGGGGTGAAGAGCGGTCATGCATGAAGAAGAGGGTGCGGGGGTGAAGAAGCGGTGCCTTTGGAGGAACAATAGGGTTTCTTAAATAGGGGAAGAGGGAAGAACCGAGAAGGTGATTCGGTTGGCGATGGAGGGCTTAGGGGGGATCCAGGTGATGGAGGGCTTGAGTGAATCCTCTGGAGGGTTCGGTGTAAGGAGGGCGCACATGGGATCGACCATGGAGGGTTTTTTGGGGGAGGATCCTTCTGAAGGGGGAAGAAGAGTGAGAACTTTCGAGAAAAAGGGCGGAGAGAGAGGCGTTGTTCCTCTTTTATGAAAAACCCTAAAACAGGATTTTGAAATATACCCCCTTTTACTTTCAAGTTTTTACCAAGAGGGGTTTTTAACGATCTTTTTGCAAAAAGGTGTTTTCAAAAGGCTTTATTTGGCAAAAAGAATGGTTCTTAAAAGGGGGTTTTCAAAAACTATATATATATATATATATTTTGTTTCTTTTCTATTTATATTTTCCATTTTTTTGTATTTTTGTAATAGAAAAACTAAGATTTTATGAAAACTAAGTTTTAAACACTATTTTTTTGTATTTTTGTGAGAAATATTTACAAAAAGTATTTTTCTGAGAATTTCCGACGATTTCGGGGAAATTTCTTCAGAAGAGTGGGTTTGGACCCAGGTTTTGAGAAAATGTTCGAGTTTTGACACTCGAATCGAGGAATACAATGCAATGGATCAAAACAGATGTCAAAGGAACTGTCTGAGCTATTAAAAGGCTATTTTTGGTATTTTCTATAATTTTAATTTAAAATTTGAACAAGGAGACTCAGATTTGGATCTGGACAATGGATCTAGATCCGAAATCAATTTAAATATATAAAATGAATTTAATTTCAATAAAACTTGAGAAATGAATTGGGATTTAGATTTGAAATGACTCATTTGCTAAAAAAAAAATGAATTTAGGGGCAAAAAGGGGATATTTAAAAGATTTTGAAAAATTTGGGGTGTTCACACAGGGTCAGAACAAGAAAGATGACATCGACCCCGCTATGTATGATATGTTCCAAAAGATGATGGCAAGGATGATGTCAGAGCAAGCCGAGGCCAAGCTGAAAGAGGCAGTTCCTAAAAGCAAGCTGAAGAAGAAGCCTGTGAAAAAGCAAGTCAGAATCATCAGGAAGAAGGTACAACCAGACGCCACTTCTGAGGAATCAGAGTCAGTTGAGGAAGAATCGGAAGAGGAAGAGCAGATTGTCTACAAATGGAATCCTCCGAGACAGACTGTGAAGATAGCTGCAGAAGAGCCTGAATCCGTCAACAAGCCCAAGTCTGGGGCTCCAGCAGAGGACCTGATGAGCAAGCAGATGAAGGAGATGAATCGAGCTATTAAGGATATTCAAGCCAAGGGTAAGGGCAAGCAGACCTACACCGGCGAAGATTTCTATGATGGTCTAGATGGGGATGATAACTTGGAGAATCTTCCTCGCAAGTTTCTCAAATTTGACGGGACTGGCAACCCTAAAGCCCACTTGGCCACATTTTATGCAGAGTGCAGCCGTTTCAGGAAAGATAACAGGGCTCTGTTCATCTGTTTTCCCCGCAGTCTGGAGGGTGTAGCAGCCAGATGGTATACTGATCATGTGAATCCTATCGAACTACGAGAGTTCGATAAGGTAGTAAATTTGTTCATCGAGCGCTTCTTATTCAACACTGAAGCCTCACCTACATTAAATCATCTTTACAACATGAAGCAAGGAGAGAATGAAAGAGCAGGTGATTTCATTCACAGGTGGAGAAGCACCTGTAATAAGATGAAGGTACCCATTCCTGAGGAACATGCATTGCAGGTGATCCTCAATAATTTCTCTCAGCCCATAAGGAGCCTCATCGCCACTTCCCCGGCGAAATCCTTCATCAAGTTGATTGAGCGAGCTGAATGGCTCGAAGCAGGAATAGAAAGCGGGCTTTACGAGGGCACGCCTCTGGTCAAGAATATCCAAGACCAGAAGAAAAAGGCGCAATTCGCTCATTCAGTTGATACCTCCTGCAATAATCTTGGCAGCAGCAGTAAAGGAAACAAGAACAACAGTGGCAGTGGTCCGAGAGTAGATCAGAACAAGGGGCAGAAGGAGGGATCCTTTAAAAACAATGATAAACCCCTTCCGATTGGCCTTCAGCAAAAGGGTGATCTTCAAGAGAAGCCCAAATACATCAAGTGGGAGAAAGATCGAGTCTTCACTCCGTTATCTGAGAGTTAAGAAGTGATTATGAATTACCTTTTGAAGCACGGGATGATCAAACTCCCTAAGATCGCAGATCCTCCCGTAATGTTGGGAAAATTCAAGGACCAATTCTGCAAGTACCACAGAGCAACGGGGCATGATACAGAGCACTGCTTCGTCCTCAAGCACATGATACAAGACTGCATTGACAGAAGTGAGCTGATAGAGGACGAGGAAGAAAAGCAGCCAGCAGTCCTGACAGAACCATTCCCGGACCACTCAAAGAATTGATAAAGCCAAAGTCTTTTGTTTGCTTTCGTCTCTTTTTGTCAGTTGTCTTGTAGGGGCTAGTCAGCCCAGTCTTCTATGAGTCCTTTCCATTTTCAAGTTCTTGTAAATATTCAGTTGTTATCGAACCTTTTGCTTATCAATGAAATGTCAATTTTTCTTTATATCTTTGATATTCAAATACTTCCTTCTTTCGCTATACTGGGGCATTTAAATTCCTGTTCTTTCCAGAATGCGGGACAATCCTGACATCATTCATGAGAGAAATGATATTTCCTATGAGGGCTTTTTCAAAAAATCATGAAATTTTAAAAATCTTCGTTAGGACCGAGGAGTTCAAATATTCCTTGGTCTAACCTTTGACAAAAAATCAACCCTCGTGCTGATCATGTCTTCAAAAATAAGTTTTCAAACCATTATATTGAGAGATCAACACTTGTGTTGGTCTTATCTTCCAAAAATGAATTTTAAAATTTTTATATTCAAAGATCAACCTTTGTGTTGGTCTTATCTTTCAAAATGGATTTCAAATCTTTATAGATCAACCCTTATCTTTCAAAGTGGATTTCAAAACCTTTATATCCAAAGATCAATCCTTGTATTGATCTTATCTTCCAAAATGGATTTCAAATCTTTTTATTCAAAAGATCATCCCTTGCGTTAGTCTTATCCTCCAAAATTGATCTTAAAACTTTTCAAAGATCAACCCTAGGTTGTTCTTATCTTTTAAAATGGGTTATAAATCATCATATTCAAAGATCAATCATTGCATTTGTCTTATCTTCCAAAAATGGGTTTTAAATCATTCAAAGGTCGACCCTGTGTTGGTCTTATCTTCCAAGATTGGTTTTTTAGCATTACCTTCAACGATCAACCCTTGTGTTGACCTCATTATCAATTTCGAGCTGTTATTTTTAGAAATCAGATCTATTGTTGATCTTCTTCTTCAAAATTAGGTATTCAAAACCATTGCCTTCGAAAATTAACCCTCATGATGATCTCTCATGTTTGGTTTAAAGGATCAGATCTCGCGCTGATCATTTTTCTTATGGTGGATTTTCTTCCCCCAAAATGATTTCTCACTTATCTTTTAAATAAACATTTTCCTTTCAAAGTTCCCATATGCAGGCAGGATCAGAAAAACTCCTTTTTCTCAAATCTTGTAAATCTTCAGTTAATTCTGATATCTTTATCAGTTTCATTCATTTTATTCATATTTTTATCAAGTTTACATCACTATTACCAAGTTTTATCAAGTTTATCAAATATTTTCTCAAAATTCCATTAAATTTTATCAATTCCCTACCCTTTCAGGTTAAGGGATAAACCTGATGCCTCTTTCCCATGAGGTATTTTCTAAATATTCTTTGTGGCCCCTTTCAGGTTAAGGGATAAACCTGACCCTCGTTGTCCGAGGTGTTCCCGCTCAGGTTAAGGGATAAACCTGACCCTCGTTGTCCGAGGTGCTCCCATTCAGGATAAGGGAAAATCCTGAGACTCCTTGTAGGAGCAACAACGCTACCTATGAGGATTCCTTTGTAAATACAAGTTTTGTTAATCTTTATTGATTTTCTAGATTTTTATCACTTTACCTTCGCTAAATTTTCTTAAATTCCATTCTTTTCCCATTCAGGATAAGGGAAAATCCTGAGACCCCTCGTAGGAGCAATAACGCTACCTATGAGGATTCTTTTGTAAATACGAGTTTCGTAAACCTTCATTTGATTTTCTAAATTTATATCAATTTTTCTTCATTTAAATTCCTTAAATTCTTTTCCCATTCAGGATAAGGGATAATCCTGAAACCCCTCGTAGGAGCAATAACGCTACCTATGGGGATTCTTTTGTAAACACAAGTTTCGTCAACCTTCATTGATTTTCTAAATTTATATCAATTTCTTTTTATTAAAAATTCCTTAAATTCTTTTTCCCATTCAGGATAAGGGATAATCCTGAAACCCCTCGTAGGAGCAATAATGCTACCTATGAGGATTCTTTTGTAAATACAAGTTTTGTCAACCTTTATTGATTTTCTAAATTTATATCAATTTCTCTTAACTTTCTTAAATTTTATTCTTTTCCCATTCAGGATAAGGGATAATCCTGAGATCACTCATAGGGGCAACCATGCTACCTGTGAGAGTTCTTTTTACAAAAATAAAAATCAAATTTTCCTCAAATGTTCTACATTTTTTTCAAAATTCTATATCGTTTTGTCTCCTCAAAGTTTATTCTTTTTATATTCCCCGTCACATACCTGGTCCATCTAGATCATAGATCATAAATTCTAAATCTTGTCATATCCCTTCTAAATTCAAGCCTCAGGTTATCTCTTCATAAAATCTTCTATTTCTCCTTCAGGTTAAGGGATAAACCTGAATCATTCTTTTTCTAAATTCTCGTCAAAAACATCTATTCTGTTTTCCTTTCAGGATAAGGGATAATCCTAAAAACCCCGACCATTTCTTCTTGCGTCGATCTCTAAATATCTTAAATAGGCTGATCTCCTTCCCGAATCTTCAGTTGAAAAACCTAGTGTTCGCATTGGTTATTTTGCTCAGTTTTCAAATCTAAAGATCAAGTTCATGAGTCCTCGTACTGGTTGTCTTTCAAAAGTCTTAATCTTAAATCAGGTCGTTAAATGATTAAATAAAATGTCCCAGCTACTTCGCTGGTCGATAAATGATTAAATGAAATGTCCCAGCTACTTCGCTAGTCGTTAAATGATTAAATGAAATGTCCCAGCTACTTCGCTGGTCGTTAAATGATTAAATAAAATGTCCCAGCTACTTCGCTAGTCGTTAAATGATTAAATGAAATGTCCCAGCTACTTCGCTGGTCGTTAAATGATTAAATGAAATGTCCCAGCTACTTCGCTGGTCGTTAAATGATTAAATGAAATGTCCCAGCTACTTCGCTGGCCGTTAAATGATTAAATGAAATGTCCCAGCTACTTCGCTGGTCGTTAAATGATTAAATGAAATGTCCCAGCTACTTCGCTGGTCACTAAATAAAATGTCCCAGCTACTTCGCTGGTCGCTAAATGAAAAGTCCCAGCCACTTCGCTGGTCGCTAAATGAAAGGTTCCAGCTACTTTACTGGTCGTTAAATGAAAGGTCCCAGTTTTTTTACTGGTCATTAAATAAAATGTTCCAACTCCTTCGTTGGTCGTTAAATGAAATGTCCCAGCTACTTTGCTGGTCGTTAAATGAAATGTCCCAGCTACTTCGCTGGTCGCTAAATAAAATGTTCCAACTCCTTCGTTGGTCGTTAAATGAAATGTCCCAGCTACTTCGTTGGTCGTTAAATGAAATGTCCCAGCTACTTCGCTGGTCGCTAAATGAAATGTCCCGGCTACTTCGCTGGTCGCTAAATGAAATGTCCCAGCTACACAGCTGGTCATTAAATAAAATGTTCCAACTCCTTCGTTGGTCGTTAAATGAAATGTCCCAGCTACTTCGCTGGTCGTTAAATGAAATGTCCCAGCTACTTCGCTGGTCGCTAAATGAAATGTCCCGGCTACTTCGTTGGTCGCTAAATGAAATGTCCCAGCTACACAGCTGGTCATTAAATAAAATGTTCCAACTCCTTCGTTGGTCGTTAAATGAAATGTCCCAGCTACTTCGCTGGTCGTTAAATGAAATGTCCCAGCTACTTCGTTGGTCGCTAAATGAAATGTCCCAGCTACTTCGCTGGTCGCTAAATGAAATGTCCCGGCTACTTCGCTGGTCGCTAAATGAAATGTCCCAGCTACACAGCTGGTCATTAAATGAAATGTTCCAACTCCTTCGCTGGTCGTTAAATGAAAGGTTCCAATTTTACTGATCGGAATGTCCAAAATCATAAATTGCAACTAAGGGTCGCATCAAAATCTATATTGAGTAAATATTTCACATAGAAGTCAAGGAAACATTTTCCAATTTGCTAATTCCCAAATAAATCTTTCTGCATAAAAGAATTACCTCGGATTACCTCTAGTATTTTCTTCATAAAAGGTGAAACTCTTTGCGGAAAAGAGGTAAAATTCAAATCTTTTTCCTGTTGATCAACCAAAGGATGAAAGAAATATCCTCGGTATGATTAGTGAAATAAATACTTGATGACATTGAAAAGCCGGAAGCGAATTGATATTGATCATAGCTATGATGCATGTTTAAAGACGATTTCCTAGCAATTAGACAGTGGAAATATCCTGAGCCATAAAAGAATCCACTTAATCCATACCACCTCATCCAGTTTAAAGCTGCAATCAAATATCGGCAAAAGGGATCTCTCAATTGTCGTCAAGATGAAGGCGAATTAAGCGAGTAGACCCTCGAGGCCAAAGAAGATTTGAAACATCTCCAAGATGACGGAGTTTGTGACGGATCCTTCCAGGGAAAGTTCGGATCACCGTCGAGATGAAGGCGGATGTGATGGACCTACCGACAAAACCTAAATGATATTTGATTTCAGCTATCATCTAAAGACCTTTGAGCCAATATCATATATAATCTCTGAGAAAAAGAAGGATCGGAGCATCTCCGAGATGAAGGAGTTTGTGACGTACCCTTCCTTGAAAAAAAGAGAAAAGGCAGGAACATCCAAAATGAAGGATGATGTAAAAGCCCGAAAAAAGCTCAATGACTCAAAAAGAGTGCAAAAAGATCATCGTGAGAAAACACCCAGATATCAAACTGCCGAAATTGCCAGAAGTCATATTTTCTCATGCAAAATTCTTTTATCAATGTCTTTTCACTACTTGCTTCTATGAAATTGAGAATATTTTATTCTCTTCTTATATCAAGGAAATGGATAGCCTCCTTGAAGAAAATCATCAGCGCTAAAATTTTGAATTTGACTCTTAAAACCGAGGAGTTAACCTCGTTGGAGGAAATACTCTAGGTAAAAGAGGGAATATCTTTGCACATATGTACACATTTTCAAGCGTTGAAGTCAACTATAAATTTATCTTATTGGCAAAATTTTCTAGATATTCCAAGAATGAAATAAGCATTCGATATCCATTTTTGTGCAACCTAGCGTTGTTCATATCTTTCAAAAGAGTTACCCCATTCAGTTGAAGTATCTCTCCTGTCCCATCACGGTTTCGAGAAATCCGTATGGTTGTTTCCCACTCAGGATAAGGGTCAAAACCTGTACTCCCTGCGAAGAGGTCATTAAATTCAAAAGTTGGTTTCAGTCTCAGCAATGAGACGCCCAAGTTCACCCCTTTTTCAAAACTTTAGGGAACCTCATTTCCTTCCTCCTCTCACAAACCCCTTTTGGATTTGTTCGTCCAAACTCCGAAGGTCCCATCATGGTCTCTTCACTCGAGATTCCATATGGTCGTCCCCTTTAGGTTGTGGTTAAACCTGAATCTCGTTCCAACGAGTTTCCCTCGTTTCGACGAGGTGTTTTCCTTCAATCCCATCATGGTTCTTCCCATCGAGGAGTCCATGCTTTGTATATCCATCCGGAATAAAGTCATACTTGAACTTCATCTCATGAGGCGTTTTCTCAAAAATGTCCCATCAAGATCTTCTTCTATTCCTTCCCCATTCAGGTTGTTTTGACATATCTTCGTCCCATCCAGGTTAAAAGTTGAACCTGAGTCGTTCCAAAGGCTGATCTAGCCTCATTCATGAGGCTTGATCAAACTTCTTATCTTTCATCATCTCGGGATCTTCACCCAAAATCCCATCACGATTTCCTCATCTCTATTATTCAATCATATTATTTTCGAGGATTTCATCTCCCCAAGCCATTCAGGATAAGGTATTAAGCCTGAAACCACGTCTTTAAAATAAATTCTTCCACACCCACCTCAGATCTGTTGACTGGGGCATTTTTCAAAATTTGGAGTGTTTTCTTTGCCACTAAGCTCGGCTTTCAACCGGCTTAGTAGCAAAGAGGGGCATCTGTGAACACCCCAAATTTTTCAAAAATCTTTTAAATATTCCCTTCTTGCCCCTAAATTCATTTTTTGAGCAAATGTGTCATTTTTAAATATAAATTTCAGTTCATTTCTCAAGTTTTACTGAAATCAAATTCATTTTATATGTTTAAATTGATTTCGGATCTGGATCCATTGTCCAGATCCAAATCTAAATCTCCTTGTTCAAATTTTAAATTTAAATTATAGAAAATACCAAAAATAGTCTTTAAATAGCTTGGACAGTCCATTCGACATCCGTTTGGATCCATCACATGTATTTCTCAATTCGAGCTTCAAAAACTCAAACATTTTCTCAAAACTTGGGTCCGAACCCATTTTCTGAAGAAATTTCCTCAAAATAGCCTTGAAAACCTTCTTTTTGTAAATATTTCTCAAAAATACAAAAAAAAAATTAGTTTAAATCCTTGTTTTGCCATACATTTTAGGATTTTGTATTTCCCAAAATACAAAAAAAATAAAATACTCGAAAAAGAACCAAAAAAATCAAAAATAAATGAAGAAAATTGCAAAATGATTTTTAGAAACCTATTTTAGAGAAAACTTTTTAAAAGAGGCCCTTCTTTGGAAAAAGCATTATTTTCATTTTAAAGTCGAGTTAGGGTTTTTGAAAACCCTAACTCTCGCCATCTTCCTTCCTCAGCCGCCTCTCTCTCTCCTCCATGGCCCGACCTTCCTTCTCCCAAAACCCTTCGATCCCTCATCCCCGCGGAGGAACCACTGATCTTCAACTTCCCCATCGTCTCTCTCAGTCGCCGTCCATCTCTAACAAAATCCTCCATCTCCTCCTTCGTAAGCCCCCCATCTTCAACCGCATCCTCCTTTCCATCTTTAAAAAGGGACGAAGACCCTCTTCCTCCGGATCGCTTCTTCACCTCCCCATTCCTGCACATAGCTCCCTCTTTTTCACGCACCACCGCCTTCACCCCAACACCCTTCTCTCTCCTTCAGAAGACCATCGCCATCTATCCTGAAGCTTCTCCTCTAACCGATTGAAAGATCTTCAGTTCCAGCAATACAAAGAAGCCAGGAGCGACTGAAGGGACCTCGATTCTCTCCTTCAAGACCCCTGTATGATCACGGAGGCTGACCATCCTACGCCAAGGTTACACATCTCTTTTGAGGTCTGAAGCCATTATCGATCAATTGCAATCCCCCCTCTTTCGTAGTTCGATTCATCTTCTTCCTCCCACCGGAATCCCTGCAAAACTGCGGTAAGCACCCTTCTTACTCTTAAATTTCTAATCCTTTTATAGTTTTTCTTTCTTGGGTCCCATAGATGCATATCAGGTAGTGTCGATGTGCCTGTGCAATGCCCATCTACCCCTGTGCAACATCAACGGAACGACCCCGTTCCTACATTCTTTTCGTCTCATTTTTTTTGTCGTTGGCTTGATTTTAATGATATTTCTTTCTGTTTTCCTATGAATTGTGTTTTATCTTCATTATCGTTTCACGTTCCTCATCCATTCATGTATGAATTATTTTTTTTTTTTTTTTTTTGCTGATCGTGAACATTGGCCATGTTTGATTTCTTGTTTTCCCATTTAATTGTCTTCTAACGTCTGATTTCTATCTTAACAGCATCACTTTCATTTCCTAGGTTTCATTTATCATATTTTTCTTTTTTTTTTACACTTAATCGTTCCTGTGCCCATTAGTTTCAACCGCCACTCTGCATTTTCACCACCGCTGCCATATGCTATTGTATCTGTTAAGACTCTGTAGAACCAGGAGTTGTTTCCCTGATTAACATCCATGTTTAGTTCTCTACGGGTGTTATTATTTAATTCTGCAGGTAATCCGATATGCTCATGGGAACCAGGTATATCAGGAGTGGCTATACGATCCCTCTCTTCAACTGCTGTATTTCACTTGCCATGTTCATCTTATAGTTAGATGTTGATAAAAAAAAAATCGTACCATGAATGTTACTGCTAATCTAAATCTTGTTGCTGCTACCTAATGATCATACATGCCAGGATGTGATTAACATAAAATTTTTACCAGCACATTCATTTAGGTATTATTATTATTATTTTTTTTTACTCTGTGATAAGTTTGTCCTCAGCTCAAACTGTCAATAGCATGAGCCCATAAATAAGATCTTTAGGATCTCGAAATGGTTGATGACCCATGACTTATCCCATTGCCTTGATATCAAGGAAATTCTTGTCTTCTTTTCTATGTTATGCTTATAAAAGTTGGTCCTGGGTCATTGTCGAGGTTTAACCTCAATTCAGTAATTAGCAGGATATTTCAAAGGATCTTAAATCATCGAATCTGAGATGATGCCAGAAACCATCTGGTCTTGTTCTGTCAAAAAGGGTTCTCAAAACCCCATCTTCAAGGTAGTAGTATGACTTTTTGCCTACCAAAGAAAATAATTAATCTGGAGTTTTGGCAAGGTTCCATCCCAATGAGGTCTCGGCGGCAAAGATGCTCAGATCCATAGCCACAGTGGATAACAGATGTGTTATGTTTTTACGGAAGTTTCTTCTCCCTTACAAAATTCGTCTCGGAGAGGAAAGGTGTGTATATGAAGGCAACAAAGAAGTGTATACAAGAATTGGTTTTAGAGATATGCTGGTTGAGGAGTCCAGTAGTACTGTCATCCCCTCACAACCATCACGTCAGGTTTCCAAAACGGTCAGAGCCGTCACCCATTACCCCAACTCCTGGTCATTGCAGGGTTTGCAGGCTGAAATTGGATTATGGAAGCCGAAACGCGCTCCAATCAGATACTACTGCACCTTGTTCACAACACTCTCTATGATCATCTATGCAATCATATCCTAGTAATCGCATATCCTCTCTTTAGCAATACCTAATAAAATTTTTCATTGGCATATAGTAAGTTGCATATTTCTATCAGCTACACGTGTTCATGATACCTCTGCTCGCCACATTCAATATAATTGGGTATTCACATTTAAATCCATCCTCTGCATATCCCATATTGCTGCAGGTGTGCAATATATGTTCATTTATTTGTCGTACCTTGATGTATAGTCTGTGCATCCATTATTCACATGTTAATACTCAGCTGATTATCATTCATCAGTACTGGTATACATCTTTCTGTTGGAAACGCGAACCTCTCATCGGTATGCCATCATACTTTATATCACTTATTTTTTTTATATATATAGAACATTCACCCTTATTATGAAAATTCTTTTGGCTTGATGATAAAATTACTTTGGGCTATTTCTAATCTCATTAAACAATCGGCTAGATGCCCACTTATTTAGAATCTTCCTGCTTTAACCTGAATGCATGCTATCTGCACTAATCTGTTCCCTTGGTGATTTTCAGGATAAGTTGCAGTTGTATAAGTGACAAATAGAGATAGGCCCATATTACTAATATTTGAAGCAAACTGGTAAGGTACTGAATGAGTCTTATTTTCTGTATTTTAAGTCTTTAATATGGTGGTAATAATATAACTGCTGAGTTTCGCATGTTTGCGGCCTATGAAATAGGAAGTGGTCCAACGTTGGCCCTAATAGCTTGTGATAATATGACTTGCTCTGGATTTATGACATCACTTGAAAATCCCTCTAAAACCTGGATCCATGCCATCTCGATTAATGTACATTGTCACAACCTTGGGAATATCTTTACGTCACTCCAAGCGATTAAGGACGACCTAAGGAGAGGCCAACATGTTATAAGTGGAACTAGACTGGTGGCTTGATTGCTGGACTGAGAATTTCAGTCCCTATTATGCATGTATAGTCAGCTTCGCCAAGGCAAGTCAGGATGGGTACCGATGTGATTTCTAACATAAGCTGAAGGGAGAGATATCATATCAAATTTTGAAGATCTGGTTCGGTTAGATGACTGCAACCATGCCAAATACAGCAAGGCCCAGTCTAGTGCAGTCTCAAATTTGACTTAACAATTGGCATCGACTATGTTTCACAGTACTTCCAGCACCCACTACCACTTGCTAAACTTTCACTGGTGCATCTTCTATGCCAGTTACTGCCTCATAATCCCCACTCAATCGTGCAAAAAGCATCTTGCTGGGTCATCTTCTTGAGGTATGTTACAGTCACACCACTGTATTAAGTCGGTATATTGTCCCTGTATAGCTGTCCTCCTTTTAACCATGTATATTACCTACATTTCCCTATTTAGTTTAGATGTAACGTTTAGGATCTATGTATATGTCTGTTCTCTAACCAGCATGGGTATCACTCCCAGCTAAATACATCCTTTAGAGATAAAAACCTCTTTACTCCATATAGGCAATGTAAGATGCATTATGCATATTCACTCTAAACATCTATGTCCTCATTCAACATGGTCATATACATGTTGATTCCAATATGATGCATCTTCTTTCATGTTCATTTTTCTATTTCGCCTTGTATTAACTTATACTTTGCAGGAAATATATGGGAAAGATCATTATTTGAAGTTGTAAATTCAATTTTATGTATTTAGATCTTAAATAATAAATCACATTTTCTGTTCTAGATAGAATGAAAGAACATTTGTAAATACCATGGATTGCTTGTTTTCATTTCCAAATTCTCACAATGGTGAAACACGAATGGCACGTGCACCATTTCGTAAAAGGTAATTAATCCTAAGTTGATGATCTACATCAATGGCCATAGTCAGGATGTAAACAAAACTTAGGATTCTTATCTTTTATAAAATAACACTGGGTCCACACTGGATCCGTTTTCAAAATTCATCATATTTCCTCAAATATTTTCTCATTTTATTAGAATTTAACTTAAAATTAACTCAAAATATATACCAATGGCCATAGTCAGGGTATATTGAGAGTTAATTTTATTTTAAATTCTATAAAAGCACCAAATGGATTTTATTCTTCTCTTGAATTTAAATATAGATTCTTATATAATACATTCAATGACCATAGTCAAGGATGTATTATATCTTCGATCTTATTTTAATTCATTTAAAGAATGGAATAGCTTTTCAAAATCCAATTTCAAAAATTTAAATTCATTCATCATTTAGGATAGAACTGCATCATATTTTCAAAATTCCTTTTTCAAAAACTCCAAGTGATGTAAATATCTTCCTCAATCTATCTTCAATTCTTATAAAATCCAATTCATCCTTTCATTTTCAAATTCAATTTTATTTTCAATCTCAAAGTTCAATTTAACTTTGAGATTCCAAAGTCATTTTTATATTCAAATTCAAATCAGATTTCAAAGTTCAATTTGACTTTGAAATTCCAAATTCATTTTATATTCAAAACTCTAATCAAACTCAAAGTTCAATTTTAACTTTGAGACTCTTGATTCATCTTCTAAATTCCAAATTCAAAAATTGAAGGTCTAATTTGACTTTGAAATTTGTTTGTATATTCAAATTCTAAATTTCATTTTTTTTCTTGATTCATCTTCTGAATTTAACTCAAAATCCATTTTAGGATCCAGGAGTCAACACTCAAATTGGATCTCAGATTTCAGATCCAATTCCCCTTTAAGATCCAGAATCCAAATTTTACTTTGGATCTCAGACTTCAGATCCATTCCCCTTTAGGATCCAGAATCCAACTTCATATTGGATCTCAGACTTTAGATCCAAATCCATCTTAGGATCCAGAATCCAACTCTACATTGGGTCTCAGATTTCAGATCCACAATCCATCTTAGGATACAGAACCCAATTCTACTTTTGGATCTCAGACTTCAGATCCACTCCATTTTAGGATCCAGAACCCAATCCTATATTTTTTATCTCAGACTTCAGATCCACTCCATTTTAGGATCCAAAACCCGAGTCCATCTTGGATTCCAAATCTCGGATCCCATTCTGTTTAGGATCCGGAATCCAATTCCAATTCTAGATTTCAATTCCATTTTCGGATCTAATCTGAATCTCTTAAATCCATTTCTACTCTTAAATACCATTTGATTTTCTTAGTCCATTCCAAATTTCAAACTTCAAAATCTAAATTCTATTCCATCTCAAGTATTCATTTTCCTTTCCTAAATTCAAGTTCAAAATTCAAAGTCCCTTTTCCGACTTTGAAACTTCATTTCCTTTCATTTTCAAAACTTCAAATCATTCTTTCTCAAAATCAAGATTTATTCCTCCAACTCTAAATTACTTCAAAGACTTAGAACTTCTCTGATCTATCTCAAGTTCTAAGTTAAATTTGATTATTTAGAAATCATTTTTTCATTCTATTATCAAGTCTATCTCAGAAAAACTTGGAGATTTTCAAAAGAGCATACATCTTTGCATTGCACAAGCTTGATTCTTTGTGCATCTAGATCTTTAGGATAAATTCTTAGATGATATTTAGGCAGAGCAAAAGGCATAGATTCAATCCTTTGTTCGATTACCCCTGGTAAAGGCGCCAGGAACGGTCGAACCTCGTACCGACGAGCGAATCCCGTCTCTCCATTTTCTCGCAAATAAATTTTCAAAACGGAGGCGAGTTAAATTTCTAAATATTTTTCAAATCAAGGTCAAGGGAGACCGCGCAAAAGAATTCCTCTTCTCTCTTTTCTTTCTTTTCTCTTCTCTTCTCTCTTTCTTTTCTTTCTTTTATTTTCCTCCCTTCAAAAAGGAGGAAAATAGAGGTTGGAAAAGGGAAAGAGAAGGAAAGAGAGAGAAACCGCCAGACAGGAAAAATTTTGCGATGATCACAGTTTTGGCGACCGAAATGGGACCCGTCTTCGTCCAGTTGGATCTATGCCTTTGCTTTGCTTTTATATAATCTAAGTCTTTATTCTAACATATGTCAACTACATTTTCATGCAAACCTTAGGAGCCTAGACTCTGTCCTAAGCTGACATTATTTTCATATAGGATCTAAGTATGGTTTGGTAGGACCATATTGAGGAGATTATCCATGTTCACATTAGACTTAGGTCTTGAATACAACTCTCCTCAATTTTAGGGATTGAATGTAAACAATGTATGCAAGTGTATGCTTCTTTTCATTTAAATCTATCTCTTTAGGACTTGCATTAGAGCCTTCTGATTTTATTGCATGTTGATCATATTTTGAAAACATCCCTACATATATTATCCCGGTCTTCACGTTGCTGGGCTGTCTCACTGAACCATAGTTCGGGAGAGAGCCTCACAACTGGACCACATATTTGGGTTCGCGCTCCCCTACCACGTACCTAAGGGCCATAGTCCGAGGTATATCGGTAGGTGCTCAAGGATGTTGGAAAGCCTTTACCTTAGAACCGAAGAAATATCTTATATGCCACGTACTTCGAGCTTCGGTTTGAGTATATCGGCATACCTTGATTGGAATTAGATGATATAAATCTTAGAGTTAGGATTAAGGTACTATCAGCCATTTCAAATATTGCATATAGAGTCAGCTTTAGGGAATGCTGTTTGTGTATCCTTGCTTGTATATTGGTGATTGTATGATATTTTATATATCTTCCTTATATTTTCCAAAACCCTGGGTATATATTTCAAAATTTCCTCTTCTGTTTTTAAAACCCAGGTGTATTATTCTTCCTCTTCTTCTTCTTCCTCTAAAAATTCTTCTGATTCTGCCTGCAAGTTCTTAAAATTTTAAATCTTTACTATTTGTTCTCAAATTTCATTTATTCTTTCATTTTCTTCTGTTTTATATTCTTGTTTATATTTTCATAAAAATCTCTTTCCGTCAAGAGATATCTTTTTCAAAATAATATATTTTTTTTTCATATTTTTGGTTGGTTACTCTCCCTCGTAGAGTGAACAACGCAATTGTCACAAATTTTGTGGCGACTCAATCCCTAGTAATGGGATACAATTCCAACATAAATCCTTCCTCTTGTCAAAACTTCTCCAAAAAGGTTTCTTTGGTCTAAAAACTTCCACTTTCCTCTACAGAGAGATCACTGATATCCGAAAATGGTCACGACAAGAGCGGGAAAAGAAACAGATCCTCAACTCAGCGACAGTGACGCGGAAGAGATGAGCTCTCCTAAATCGGTCAGGGGACAGGGTCAGAACAAGAAAGATGACATTGACCCCGCTATGTATGATATGTTCCAAAAGATGATGGCAAGGATGATGTCAGAGCAAGCCGAGGCCAAGCTGAAAGAGGCAGTTCCTAAAAGCAAGCTGAAGAAGAAGCCTGTGAAAAAGCAAGTCAGAATCATCAGGAAGAAGGTACAACCAGACGCCACTTCTGAGGAATCAGAGTGAGTCGAGGAAGAATCGGAAGAGGAAGAGCAGATTGTCTACAAATGGAATCCTCCGAGACAGACTGTAAAGATAGCTGCAGAAGAGCCTGAATCCGTCAACAAGCCCAAGTCTGGGGCTCCAGCAGAGGACCTGATGAGAAAGCAGATGAAGGAGATGAATCGAGCTATTAAGGATATTCAAGCCAAGGGTAAGGGCAAGCAGACCTACACCAGCGAAGATTTCTATGATGGTCTAGATGGGGACGATAACTTGGAGAATCTTCCTCGCAAGTTTCTCAAATTTGACGGGACTGGCAACCCTAAAGCCCACTTGGCCACATTTTATGCAGAGTGCAGCCGTTTCAGGAAAGATAACAGGGCTCTGTTCATCTGTTTTCCCCGCAGTCTGCAGGGTGTAGCAGCCAGATGGTATGCTGATCATGTGAATCCTATCGAACTACGAGAGTTCGATAAGGTAGTAAATTTGTTCATCGAGCGCTTCTTATTCAACACTGAAGCCTCACCTACATTAAATCATCTTTACAACCTGAAGCAAGGAGAGAATGAAAGAGCAGGTGATTTCATTCACAGGTGGAGAAGCACCTGTAATAAGATGAAGGTACCCATTCCTGAGGAACATGCATTGCAGGTGATCCTCAATAATTTCTCTCAGCCCATAAGGAGCCTCATCGCCACTTCCCCGGCGAAATCCTTCATCAAGTTGATTGAGCGAGCTGAATGGCTCGAAGCAGGAATAGAAAGCAGGCTTTACGAGGGCACGCCTCTGGTCAAGAATATCCAAGACCAGAAGAAAAAGGCGCAATTCGCTCATTCAGTTGATACCTCCTGCAATAATCTTGGCAGCAGCAGTAAAGGAAACAAGAACAACAGTGGCAGTGGTCCGAGAGTAGATCAGAACAAGGGGCAGAAGGAGGGATCCTTTAAAAACAATGATAAACCGCTTCTGATTGGCCTTCAGCAAAAGGGTGATCTTCAAGAGAAGCCCAAATACATCAAGTGGGAGAAAGATCGAGTCTTCACTCCGTTATCTGAGAGTTTAGAAGTGATTATGAATTACCTTTTGAAGCACGGGATGATCAAACTCCCTAAGATCGCAGATCCTTCCGTAATGTTGGGAAAATTCAAGGACCAATTCTGCAATTACCACAGAGCAATGGGGCATGATACAGAGCACTGCTTCGTCCTCAAGCACATGATACAAGACTGCATTGACAGAAGTGAGCTGATAGAGGACGAGGAAGAAAAGCAGCCAGCAGTCCTGACAGAACCATTCCCGGACCACTCAAAGAATTGATAAAGCCAAAGTCTTTTGTTTGCTTTCGTCTCTTTTTGTCAGTTGTCTTGTAGGGGCTAGTCAGCCCAGTCTTCTATGAGTCCTTTCCTTTTTCAAGTTCTTGTAAATATTCAGTTGTTATCGAACCTTTTGCTTATCAATGAAATGTCAATTTTTCTTTATATCTTTGATATTCAAATACTTCCTTCTTTCGCTATACTGGGGCATTTAAATTCCTGTTCTTTCCAGAATGCGGGACAATCCTGACATCATTCATGAGAGAAATGATATTTCCTATGAGGGCTTTTTCAAAAAATCATGAAATTTTAAAAATCTTCGTTAGGACCAAGGAGTTCAAATATTCCTTGGTCTAACCTTTGACAAAAAATCAACCCTCGTGTTGATCATGTCTTCAAAAATAAGTTTTCAAACCATTATATTGAGAGATCAACCCTTGTGTTGGTCTTATCTTTCAAAAATGAATTTTAAAATTTTTATATTCAAAGATCAACCTTTGTGTTGGTCTTATCTTTCAAAATGGATTTCAAATCTTTATAGATCAACCCTTATCTTTCAAAGTGGATTTCAAAACCTTTATATCCAAAGATCAATCCTTGTATTGATCTTATCTTCCAAAATGGATTTCAAATCTTTTTATTCAAAAGATCATCCCTTGCGTTAGTCTTATCCTCCAAAATTGATCTTAAAACTTTTCAAAGATCAACCCTGGCGTTGTTCTTATCTTATAAAATGGGTTATAAATCATCATATTCAAAGATCAATCATTGCATTTGTCTTCTCTTCCAAAAATGGGTTTTAAATCATTCAAAGGTCGACCCTGTGTTGGTCTTATCTTTCAAGATTGGTTTTTAAGCATTACCTTCAACGATCAACCCTTGTGTTGACCTCATTATCAATTTCGAGCTGTTATTTTTAGAAATCAGATCTATTGTTGATCTTCTTCTTCAAAATTAGGTATTCAAAACCATTGCCTTCGAAAATTAACCCTCATGATGATCTCTCATGTTTGGTTTAAAGGATCAGATCTCGCGCTGATCATTTTTCTTATGGTGGATTTTCTTCCTCCAAAATGATTTCTCACTTATCTTTTAAATAAACATTTTCCTTTCAAAGATCCCATATGCAGGCAGGATCAGAAAAACTCCTTTTTCTCAAATCTTGTAAATCTTCAGTTAATTCTGATATCTTTATCAGTTTCATTCATTTTATTCATATTTTTATCAAGTTTACATCAATATTACCAAGTTTTATCAAGTTTATCAAATATTTTCTCAAAATTCCATTAAATTTTATCAATTCCCTACCCTTTCAGGTTAAGGGATAAACCTGATGCCTCTTTCCCATGAGGTATTTTCTAAATATTCTTTGTGGCCCCTTTCAGGTTAAGGGATAAACCTGACCCTCGTTGTCCGAGGTGTTTCCGCTCAGGTTAAGGGATAAACCTGACCCTCGTTGTCCGAGGTACTCCCATTCAGGATAAGGGAAAATCCTGAGACCCCTTGTAGGAGCAACAACGCTACCTATGAGGATTCCTTTGTAAATACAAGTTTTGTTAATCTTTATTGATTTTCTAGATTTTTATCAATTTACCTATGCTAAATTTTCTTAAATTCCATTCTTTTTCCATTCAGGATAAGGGAAAATCCTGAGACCCCTCGTAGGAGCAATAACGCTACCTATGAAGATTCTTTTGTAAATACGAGTTTCGTAAACCTTCATTTGATTTTCTAAATTTATATCAATTTTTCTTCATTTAAATTCCTTAAATTCTTTTCCCATTCAGGATAAGGGATAATCCAGAAACCCCTCGTAGGAGCAATAACGCTACCTATGGGGATTCTTTTGTAAACACAAGTTTCATCAACCTTCATTGATTTTCTAAATTTATATCAATTTCTTTTTATTAAAAATTCCTTAAATTCTTTTTCCCATTCAGGATAAGGGATAATCCTGAAACCTCTGGTAGGAGCAATAATGCTACCTATGAGGATTCTTTTGTAAATACAAGTTTTGTCAACCTTTATTGATTTTCTAAATTTATATCAATTTCTCTTCACTTTCTTAAATTCTTTTCTTTTCCCATTCAGAATAAGGGATAATCCTGAGATCACTCATAGGGGCAACCATGCTACCTGTGAGAGTTCTTTTTACAAAAATAAAAATCAAATTTTCCTCAAATGTTCTACATTTTTTTCAAAATTCTATATCCTTTTGTCTCCTCAAAGTTTATTCTTTTTATATTCCCCGTCACATACCTGGTCCATCTAGATCATAGATCATAAATTCTAAATCTTGTCATATCCCTTCTAAATTCAAGTCTCAGGTTATCTCTTCATAAAATCTTCTATTTCTCCTTCAGGTTAAGGGATAAACCTGAATCATTCTTTTTCTAAATTCTCGTCAAAAACATCTATTCTGTTTTCCTTTCAGGATAAGGGATAATCCTAAAAACCCCAGCCATTTCTTCTTGCGTCGATCTCTAAATATCTTAAATAGGCTGATCTCCTTCCCGAATCTTCAGTTGAAAAACCTAGTGTTTGCATAGGTTATTTTGCTCAGTTTTCAAATCTAAAGATCAAGTTCATCAGTCCTCGTACTGGTTGTCTTTCAAAAGTCTTAATCTTAAATCAGGTCGTTAAATGATTAAATAAAATGTCCCAGCTACTTCGCTGGTCGTTAAATGATTAAATGAAATGTCCCAGCTACTTCGCTGGTCGTTAAATGATTAAATGAAATGTCCCAGCTACTTCGCTGGTCGTTAAATGATTAAATGAAATGTCCCAGCTAGTTCGCTGGTCGTTAAATGATTAAATGAAATGTCCCAGCTACTTCGCTGGTCGTTAAATGATTAAATGAAATGTCCCAGCTACTTCGCTGGTCGTTAAATGATTAAATGAAATGTCCCAGCTACTTCGCTGGCCGTTAAATGATTAAATGAAATGTCCCAGCTACTTCGCTGGTCGTTAAATGATTAAATGAAATGTCCCAGCTACTTCGCTGGTCACTAAATGAAATGTCCCAGCTACTTCGTTGGTCGCTAAATGAAAAGTCCCAGCCACTTCGTTGGTCGCTAAATGAAAGGTTCCAGCTACTTCGCTGGTCGTTAAATGAAAGGTCCCAGTTTTTTTACAGGTCATTAAATAAAATGTTCCAACTCCTTCGTTGGTCGTTAAATGAAATGTCCCAGCTACTTCGCTGGTCGTTAAATGAAATGTCCCAGCTACTTCGCTGGTCGCTAAATAAAATGTTCCAACTCCTTCGTTGGTCGTTAAATGAAATTTCCCAGCTACTTCGCTGGTCGTTAAATGAAATGTCCCAGCTACTTTGTTGGTCGCTAAATGAAATGTCTCGACTACTTCGCTGGTCGCTAAATGAAATGTCTCGGCTACTTCGCTGGTCGCTAAATGAAATGTCCCAGCTACACAGCTGGTCATTAAATAAAATGTTCCAACTCCTTCGTTGGTCGTTAAATGAAATGTCCCAGCTACTTCGCTGGTCGTTAAATGAAATGTCCCAGCTACTTCGCTGGTCGTTAAATGAAATGTCCCAGCTACTTCGCTGGTCGCTAAATAAAATGTTCCAACTCCTTCGTTGGTCGTTAAATGAAATCTCCCAGCTACTTCGCTGGTCGTTAAATGAAATGTCCCAGCTACTTCGTTGGTCGCTAAATGAAATGTCCCGGCTACTTTGCTGGTCGCTAAATAAAATGTCCCAGCTACACAGCTGGTCATTAAATAAAATGTTTTAACTCCTTCGTTGGTCGTTAAATGAAATGTCCCAGCTACTTCGCTGGTCGTTAAATGAAATGTCCCAGCTACTTCGCTGGTCGCTAAATGAAATGTCCCGGCTACTTCGCTGGTCACTAAATGAAATGTCCCAGCTACACAGTTGGTCATTAAATAAAATGTTCCAACTCCTTCGTTGGTCGTTAAATGAAATGTCCCAGCTACTTCGCTGGTCGTTAAATGAAATGTCCCAGCTACTTCGCTGGTCGCTAAATGAAATGTCCCAGCTACTTCGCTGGTCGCTAAATGAAATGTCCCGGCTACTTCGTTGGTCGCTAAATGAAATGTCCCAGCTACACAGCTGGTCATTAAATGAAATGTTCCAACTACTTCGCTGGTCGTTAAATGAAAGGTTCCAATTTTACTGATCGGAATGTCCAAAATCATAAATTGCAACTAAGGGTTGCATCAAAATCTATATTGAGTAAATATTTCACATAGAAGTCATGAAAACTTTGCCAATTTGCTAATTCCCAAATAAATCTTACTGCATAAAAGAATTACCTCGGATTACCTCTAGTATTTTCTTCATAAAAGGTGAAACTCTTTGCGGAAAAGTGGTAAAATTCAAATCTTTTTCCTGTTGATCAACCAAAAGGATGAAAGAAATATCCTCGGTATGATTAGTGAAATAAATACTCGATGACATTGAAAAGCCGGAAGCGAATTGATATTGATCATAGCTATGATGCATGTTTAAAGACGATTTTCTGGCAATTAGACAGTGGAAATATCCTGAGCCATAAAAGAATCCACTTAATCCATACCACCTCATCCAGTTTAAAGCTGCAATCAAATATCGACAAAAGGGATCTCTCAATTGTCGTCAAGATGAAGGCGAATTAAGCGAGTAGACCCCCGGGGCCAAAGAAGATTTGAAACATCTCCAAGATGACGGAGTTTGTGACGGATCCTTCCAGGGAAAGTTCGGATCACCGTCGAGATGAAGGCGGATGTGATGGACCTACCGACAAAACCTAAATGATATTTGATTTCAGCTATCATCTAAAGACCTTTGAGCCAATATCATATATAATCCCTGAGAAAAAGAAGGATCGGAGCATCTTCGAGATGAAGGAGTTTGTGACGTACCCTTCCCTGAAAAAAAAGAGAAAAGGCAGGAACATCCAAAATAAAGGATGATGTAAAAGCCCGAAAAAAGCTCAATGACTCAAAAAGAGTGCAAAAAGATCATCGTGAGAAAACACCCAGATATCAAACTGTCGAAATTGCCAGAAGTCATATTTTCTCATGCAAAATTCTTTTATCAATGTCTTTTCACTACTTGCTTCTATGAAATTGAGAATATTTTATTCTCTTCTTATATCAAGGAAATGGATAGCCTCCTTGAAGAAAATCATCAGCGCTAAAATTTTGAATTTGACTCTTAAAACCGAGGAGTTAACCTCGTTGGAGGAAATACTCTAGTTAAAAGAGAGAATATCTTTGCACATATGTACACATTTTCAAGCGTTGAAGTCAACTATAAATTTATCTTATTGGCAAAAATTTCTAGATATTCCAAGAATGAAATAAGCATTCGATATCCATTTTTGTGCAACCTAGCGTTGTTCATATCTTTCAGAAGAGTTACCCCATTCAGTTGAAGTATCTCTCCTGTCCCATCACGGTTTCGAGAAATCCGTATGGTTGTTTCCCACTCAGGATAAAGGTCAAAACCTGTACTCCTTGCAAAGAGGTCATTAAATTCAAAAGTTGGTTTCAGTCTCAGCAATGAGACGCCCAAGTTCACCCCTTTTTCAAAACTTTAGGGAACCTCATTTCCTTCCTCCTCTCATAAACCCCTTTTGGATTTGTTCGTCCAAACTCCGAAGGTCCCATCATGGTCTCTTCACTCGAGATTCCATATGGTCGTCCCCTTTAGGTTGTGGTTAAACCTGAATCTCGTTCCAACGAGTTTCCCTCGTTTCGACGAGGTGTTTTCCTTCAATCCCATCATGGTTCTTCCCATCGAGGAGTCCATGCTTTGTATATCCATCCGGAATAAAGTCATACTTGAACTTCATCTCATGAGGCATTTTCTCAAAAATGTCCCATCAAGATCTTCTTCTATTCCTTCCCCATTCAGGTTGTTTTGACATATCTTCGTCCCATCCAGGTTAAAAGTTGAACCTGAGTCGTTCCAAAGGCTGATCTAGCCTCATTTATGAGGCTTGATCAAACTTCTTATCTTTCATCATCTCGGGATCTTCACCCAAAATCCCATCACGATTTCATCATCTCTATTATTCAATCATATTATTTTCAAGGATTTCATTTCCCCAAGCCATTCAGGATAAGGTATTAAGCCTGAAACCACGTATTTAAAATAAATTCTTCCACACCCAGTTCAGATCTGTTGACTGGGGCATTTTTCAAAATTTGAAGTGTTTTCTTTGCCACTAAGCTCGGCTTTCAACGGGCTTAGTAGCAAAGAGGGGCATCTGTGAACACCCCAAATTTTTCAAAAATCTTTTAAATATTCCCTTCTTGCCCCTAAATTCATTTTTTGAGCAAATGTGTCATTTTTAAATATAAATTCCAGTTCATTTCTCAAGTTTTACTGAAATCAAATTCATTTTATATGTTTAAATTGATTTCGGATCTGGATCCATTGTCCGGATCCAAATCTAAATCTCCTTGTTCAAATTTTAAATTTAAATTATAGAAAATACCAAAAATAGTCTTTAAATAGCTCGGACAGTCCATTCGACATCCGTTTGGATCCATCACATGTATTTCTCAATTCGAGCTTCAAAAACTCAAACATTTTCTCAAAACTTGGGTCTGAACCCATTTTCTGAAGAAATTTCCTCAAAATAGCCTTGAAAACCTTCTTTTTGTAAATATTTCTCAAAAATACAAAAAAAAATTAATTTAAATCCTTGTTTTGCCGTACATTTTAGGATTTTGTATTTCCCAAAAAAAAAAAAAAATACTCAGAAAAGAACCAAAAAAATAAAAAATAAATGAAGAAAATTGCAAAATGATTTTTAGAAACCTGTTTTAGAGAAAACTTTTTAAAAGAGGCCCTTCTTTGGAAAAACCATTATTTTCATTTTAAAGTCGAGTTAGGGTTTTTGAAAACCCTAACTCTCGCCATCTTCCTTCCTCAGCCGCCTCTCTCTCTCCTCCATGGCCCGACCTTCCTTCTCCCAAAACCCTTCGATCCCTCATCCCCGCGGAAGAACCACTGATCTTCAACTTCCCCATCGTCTCTCTCAGTCGCCGTCCATCTCTAACAAAATCCTCCAACTCCTCCTTCGTAAGCTCCCCATCTTCAACCGCATCCTCCATTCCATCTTTAAAAAGGGACGAAGACCCTCTTCCTCCGGATCGCTTCTTCACCTCCCCATTCCTGCACATAGCTCCCTCTTTTTCACGCACCACCGCCTTCACCCCAACACCCTTCTCTCTCCTTCAGAAGACCATCGCCATCTATCCTGAAGCTTCTCCTCTAATCGATTGAAAGATCTTCAGTTCCAGCAATACAAAGAAGCCAGGAGCGACTGAAGGGACCTCGATTCTCTCCTTCAAGACCCCTGTATGATCACGGAGGCTGACCATCCTACGCCAAGGTTACACATCTCTTTTGAGGTCTGAAGCCATTATCGATCAATTGCAATCCCCCGTCTTTCGTAGTTCGATTCATCTTCTTCCTCCCACCGGAATCCCTGCAAAACTGCGGTAAGCACCCTTCTTACTCTTAAATTTCTAATCCTTTTATAGTTTTTCTTTCTTGGGTCCCATAGATGCATATCAGGTAGTGTCGATGTGCCTGTGCAATGCCCATCTACCCCTGTGCAACATCAACGGAACGACCCCGTTCCTACATTCTTTTCGTCTCATTTTTTTTGTCGTTGGCTTGATTTTAATGATATTTCTTTCTGTTTTCCTATGAATTGTGTTTTATCTTCATTATCGTTTCACGTTCCTCATCCATTCATGTATGAATTATTTATTTTTATTTTTTTTTGCTGATTGTGAACATTGGCCATGTTTGATTTCTTGTTTTCCCATTTAATTGTCTTCTAACGTCTGATTTCTATCTTAACAGCATCACTTTCATTTCCTAGGTTTCATTTATCATATTTTTCTTTTTTTTTTTACACTTAATCGTTCCTGTGCCCATTAGTTTCAACCGCCACTCTGCATTTTCACCACCGCTGCCATATGCTATTGTATCTGTTAAGACTCTGTAGAACCAGGAGTTGTTTCCCTGATTAACATCCATGTTTAGTTCTCTGCGGGTGTTATTATTTAATTCTGCAGGTAATCCGATATGCTCATGGGAACCAGGTAAGTCAGGAGTAGCTATACGATCCCTCTCTTTAACTGCTGTATTTCACTTGCCATGTTCATCTTATAGTTAGATGTTGATAAAAAAAAAATTGTACCATGAATGTTACTGCTAATCTAAATCTTGTTGCTGCTACCTAATGATCATACATGCCAGGATGTGATTAACATAAAATTTTTACCAGCACATTCATTTAGGTATTATTATTATTCTTTTTTTTACTCTGTGATAAGTTTGTCCTCAGCTCAAACTGTCAATAGCATGAGCCCATAAATAAGATCTTTAGGATCTCGAAATGGTTGATGACCCATGACTTATCCCATTGCCTTGATATCAAGGAAATTCTTGTCTTCTTTTCCATGTTATGCTTATAAAAGTTGGTCCTGGGTCATTGTCGAGGTTTCACCTCAATTCAGTAATTAGCAGGATATTTCAAAGGATCTTAAATCATCGAATCTGAGATGATGCCAGAAACCATTTGGTCCTATTCTGTCAAAAAAAGTTCTCAAAACCCCATCTTCAAGGTAGTAGTATGACTTTTTGCCTACCAAAGAAAATAATTAATCTGGAGTTTTGGCAAGGTTCCATCCCAATGAGGTCTCGGCGGCAAAGATGCTCAGATCCATAGCCACAGTGGATAACAGATGTGTTATGTTTTTACGGAAGTTTCTTCTCCCTTACAAAATTCGTCTCGGAGAGGAAAGGTGTGTATATGAAGGCAACAAAGAAGTGCATACAAGAATTGGTTTTAGAGATATGCTGGTTGAGGAGTCTAGTAGTACTGTCATCCCCTCACAACCATCACGTCAGGTTTCCAAAACGGTCAGAGCCGTCACCCATTACCCCAACTCCTGGTCATTGCAGGGTTTGTAGGCTGAAATTGGATTATGGAAGCCGAAACACGCTCCAATCAGATACTACTGCACCTTGTTCACAACACTCTCTATGATCATCTATGCAATCATATCCTAGTAATCGCATATCCTCTCTTTAGCAATACCTAATAAAATTTTTCGTTGGCATATAGTAAGTTGCACATTTCTATCAGCTACACGTGTTCATGATACCTCTGCTCGCCACATTCAATATAATTGGGTATTCACATTTAAATCCATCCTCTGCATATCCCATATTGCTGCAGGTGTGCAATATATGTTCATTTATCTGTCGTACCTTGATGTATAGTCTGTGCATCCATTATTCACATGTTAATACTCAGCTGATTATCATCATATCAGTACCGGTATACATCTTTCTATTGGACACGCGAACCTCTCATCGGTATGCCATCATACTTTATATCACTTATTTTTTTATATATATAGAACATTCACCCTTATTATGAAAATTCTTTTGGCTTGATGATAAAATTACTTTGGGCTATTTCTAATCTCATTAAACAATCGGCTAGATGCCCACTTATTTAGAATCTTCCTGCTTTAACCTGAATGCATGCTATCTGCACTAATCTGTTCCCTTGGTGATTTTCAGGATAAGTTGCAGCTGTATAAGTGACAAATAGAGATAGGCCCATATTACTAATATTTGAAGCAAACTGGTAAGGTACTGAATGAGTCTTATTTTCTGTATTTTAAGACTTTAATATGGTGGTAATAACATAACTGCTGAGTTTCGCATGTTTGCGACCTATGAAATAGGAAGTGGTCCAACGTTGGCCCTAATAGCTTGTGATAATATGACTTGCTCTGGATTTATGACATCACTTGAAAATCCCTCTAAAACCTGGATCCGTGCCATCTCGATTAATGTACATTGTCACAACCTTGGGAATATCTTTACGTCACTCCAAGCGATTAAGGACGACCTAAGGAGAGGCCAACATGTTATAAGTGGAACTAGACTGGTGGCTTGATTGCTGGACTGAGAATTTCAGTCCCTATTATGCATGTATAGTCAGCTTCGCCAAGGCAAGTCAGGATGGGTACCGATGTGATTTCTAACATAAGCTGAAGGGAGAGATATCATATCAATTATTGAAGATCTGGTTCGGTTAGATGACTGCAACCATGCCAAATACAGCAAGGCCCAGTCTAGTGTTGTCTCAAATTTGACTTAACAATTGGCATCCACTATGTTTCACAGTACTTCCAGCACCCACTACCACTTGCTAAACTTTCACTGGTGCATCTTCTGTGCCAGTTACTGCCTCATAATCCCCACTCAATCGTGCAAAAAGCATCTTGCTAGGTCATCTTCTTGAGGTATGTTACAGTCACACCACTGTATTAAGTCGGTATACTGTCCCTGTATAGCTGTCCTCCTTTTAACCATGTATATTACCTACATTTCCCTATTTAGTTTAGATGTAACGTTTAGGATCTATGTATATGTCTGTTCTCTAACCAGCATGGGTATCACTCCCAGCTAAATACATCCTTTAGAGATAAAAACCTCTTTACTCCATTTAGGCAATGTAAGATGCATTATGCATATTCACTCTAAACATCTATGTCCTCATTCAACATGGTCATATACATGTTGATTCCTATATGATGCATCTTCTTTCATGTTCATTTTTCTATTTCGCCTTGTATTAACTTATACTTTGCAGGAAATATATGGGAAAGATCATTATTTGAAGTTGTAAATTCAATTTTATGTATTTAGATCTTAAATAATAAATCACATTTTCTGTTCTAGATAGAATGAAAGAACATTTGTAAATACCATGGATTGCTTGTTTTCATTTCCAAATTCTCACAATGGTGAAACACAAATGGCACGTGCACCATTTCGTAAAAGGTAATTAATCCTAAGTTGATGATTTACATCAATGGCCATAGTCAGGATGTAAACAAAACTTAGGATTCTTATCTTTTATAAAATAACTCTGGGTCCACACTGGATCCGTTTTCAAAATTCATCATATTTCCTCAAATATTTTCTCCTTTTATTAGAATTTAACTTAAAATTGACTCAAAATATATACCAATGGCCATAGTCAGGGTATATTGAGAGTTAATTTTATTTTAAATTCTATAAAAGCACCAAATGGATTTTATTCTTCTCTTGAATTTAAATATAGATTCTTATATAATACATTCAATGACCATAGTCAAGGATGTATTATATCTTCGATCTTATTTTAATTCATTTAAAGAATGAAATAGCTTTTCAAAATCCAATTTCAAAAATTTAAATTCATTCATCATTTAGGATAGAACTGCATCATATTTTCAAAATTCCTTTTTCAAAAACTCCAAGTGATGTAAATATCTTCCTCAATCTATCTTCAATTCTTATAAAATCCAATTCATCCTTTCATTTTCAAATTCAATTTTATTTTCAATCTCAGAGTTCAATTTAACTTTGAGATTCCAAAGTCATTTTTATATTCAAATTCAAATCAGATTTCAAAGTTCAATTTGACTTTGAAATTCCAAATTCATTTTATATTCAAAACTCTAATCAAACTCAAAGTTCAATTTTAACTTTGAGACTCCTGATTCATCTTCTAAATTCCAAATTCAAAAATTGAAGGTCTAATTTGACTTTGAAATTTGTTTGTATATTCAAATTCTAAATTTCATTTTTTTCTTGATTCATCTTCTGAATTTAACTCCAAATCCATTTTAGGATCCATGATTCAACACTCAAATTGGATCTCAGATTTCAGATCCAATTCCCCTTTAAGATCCAGAATCCAAATTTTACTTTGGATCTCAGACTTCAGATCCATTCCCCTTTAGGATCCAGAATCCAACTTCACATTGGATCTTAGACTTTAGATCCAAATCCATCTTAGGATCCAGAATCCAACTCTACATTGGGTCTCAGATTTCAGATCCACAATCCATCTTAGGATCCAGAACCCAATTCTACTTTTGGATCTCAGACTTCAAATCCACTCCATTTTAGGATCCAGAACCCAATCCTATATTTTTGATCTCAGACTTCAGATCTACTCCATTTTAGGATCCAAAACCCGAGTCCATCTTGGATTCCAAATCTCGGATCCCATTCTGTTTAGGATCCGGAATCCAATTCCAATTCTAGATTTCAATTCCATTTTCGGATCTAATCTGAATCTCTTAAATCCATTTCTACTCTTAAATACCATTTGATTTTCTTAGTCCATTCCAAATTTCAAACTTCAAAATCTAAATTCAATTCCATCTCAAGTATTCATTTTCCTTTCCTAAATTCAAGTTCAAAATTCAAAGTCCCTTTTCCGACTTTGAAACTTCATTTCCTTTCATTTTCAAAACTTCAAATCATTCTTTCTCAAAATCAAGATTTATTCCTTCAACTCTAAATTACTTCAAAGACTTAGAACTTCTCTGATCTATCTCAAGTTCTAAGTTAAATTTGATTATTTAGAAATCATTTTTTCATTCTATTATCAAGTCTATCTCAGAAAAACTTGGAGATTTTCAAAAACATCTTTCAAAAGAGCATACATCTTTGCATTGCACAAGCATGATTCTTTGTGCATCTAGATCTTTAGGATAAATTCTTAGATGATATTTAGGCAGAGCAAAAGGCATAGATTCGATCCTTGGTTCGATTACCCCTGGTAAAGGCGCCAGGAACGGTCGAACCTCGTACCGACGAGCGAATCCCGTCTCTCCATTTTCCCGCAAATAAATTTTCAAAACGGAGGCGAGTTAAATTTCTAAATATTTTTCAAATCAAGGTCAAGGGAGACCGCGCAAAAGAATTCCTCTTCTCTCTTTTCTTTCTTTTCTCTTCTCTTCTCTCTTTCTTTTCTTTCTTTTATTTTCCTCCCTTCAAAAAGGAGGAAAATAGAGGTTGGAAAAGGGAAAGAGAAGTTAAGAGAGAGAAACCGCCAGAGAGGAAAAAATTTTCGATGATCACAGGGGTCAACCCCCCATGCCGGAAAGCACGGCAGGGGGTTAAGCCACCTGCCTTTCCGGCAGGGGGTCGACCCCTCATGCCTTTCCGGCAGGGGGTCAACCCCCCATGCTGGAAAGCACGGCAAGGGGTTAAACCCCCTGCCTTTCCGGCAGGGGGTCGACCCCCCATTCCTTTCCGGCAGGGGGTCGACCCCCCATGCCGGAAAGGCAAGGGGTTTATCCCCTTCTTGAAACGCGTAGGGCAGGCGAACCTGTCTCCGGCGAGGCGACGGTCGGTCGGCGGGGCGACGGCTCGGGCGGAACGCGGGGCGGCAGGCGACGGGGTGGCGACGGAAGTCGTCGGGCTGCGTAGGGAGGGCGGGAGAGAGGAAACAGGAAAAGAGGGAAAAGGGTTCTGATCAGATTTACGCTAAAATTAGCGACGGATTGGCGATGAACTTATTCCGTCGCTAAGCCGACGCAAATATATACAACTCCTTAGCGACGGAATATGTTTGTCGCTCACAGCGTCGCTAAGTAGCGACAGAAAAATACCGTCGCCCCATCCGTCGCTAACCGCAGCATGTTGTTGCGATAAAACTGGTCTGTCGCTACTTAGAGACGGCTTAGCGACAGACCATTTTCCATCGCTACATCTGCGAATATCACGAAACGTAGCGACAGATTAGTGACGGTCGCTAAGCCGTCGCTAATTGGCGATGGAAAAATGCCGTCGCTACTATCCGTCGCTAATTAGCAATTTTCTTGTAGTGGATGCCAATCGTGACAGGATTTCACGATCTGGAATAGGGAATTCCAGCAACTAGATGTCGGATCAAATTTTTGATGAACAAGATGATAAGAAGTTGAACTCCACTGAATCAAACACTATTTGCAGCAATCAAAATTAGTAACAACACTCAAACTAACTAGAATTTGCTGAACAATATTATGATTGATCCAATTAGACTCAGATATCTGGTAGAATCAAAGCCACCAGAATAAAAGCTCACTCCTCCTAATGCTTTTCCTGATTCAGATTAATGATCAGACTAGCCAATTGATTTCATCATTTATACTATCAGAATCATTAATCAGATTCAATGAATATCCGATCAATACCAGAAATCTTACTCAAATGATCTTTGAAAAAGAATAATTGCCGGAAAAAATTGCAGATCTATCCAGATTTTCGATGCTTGATCTAATAAATTTCTAACAGAGCAAAGAGCAAAGCATGAGGTTGATTGATTAGATTTTTGGTTTTCTGATAAGTTGATGCTATTACAGTAAAAAAAAACAACATTTTTAATACAGTAAACTAAAAAAATTCAAATACAGTAAAAACACTTAAACGATTCAAAGAGTTTGAGAATTTTACAAACTGGAAATTTCTAAATCTAAATCAACATGTTTTTTTTTGTTTTTTTTTCTATAATGAAATATGAATTCTAAACATGAAAACAAAAATTCAAAGAAGAAGAAGAAGAGAATTAGAAGAAGAGAAAGAAGAGGATAAGAAGGAGAACTCACCGTAACTGGAGGGATTAGAAGAGAGGTTGGAATCTTCTTGCTTGCTTCAGCCGTTGTCAGAATTCTCCACCGGAAAGAGGATGAGAAAAAGAGGGGAAAATAGGGAGAAGGAGAAGAAGAGGCAAGACGAGGTGGAGAAGAAGGGGAAGAAGAGAGGGCTTGGGCAAGAAAGAGAAGACAAGTTTATCTTCCCCCCTACGTATCATATTTAAAGATTTGAACTTTTGTCCATAAGTCCATCTTCTTTTTAAAATAGCATTTCAAAACCTCTCTTCAAAAAGTTATTTATAAAACAACTCAAAATGACTATGTTTTAGAAAATACAAAACTAAGTCTATTTTAACTCTAATTTTTTTATTATTTTCAAAAACTAAACTACTACAATTATGTCAAAAACTAAAATATGTATTAAAATGTAAAATAAAGCTATTTTTAATGCATTTTCTAATTTTAAATCATTTTATCTCATTTACTCAAAACTAGCATAAAATAGGGTTTTTAAATCATTTTCTCATGAAATCATGCATATTTTTATATGAAATATCCCTAAAATATATGCATGATCATCTAGCTTTAGTGTGGATGTGTCAGAAGCTGAGACATTATCTACTGGCCTCAGAAATCAAAATTCTGTCAAAGCTCAATCCTCTCAAGAACATCCTTTCCTTGCTGGACGAATTGCAAAATGGCAAGTCCTCCTGATGCAATACGACTTGGAGTATGTATCTCAGAAGTCAGTCAAAGGTTAGTCTATAGCAGATCTGTTGGCAGATTTTCTGTTGACAGAAGAGATCAAGGCAGAAGCCGATTTTCCCGATGATCGAATCTGTAGCATTCAAGAATCTCAAATCTGGACCCTGTTCTTTGATGGAGCCAGAAATATGTCTGGTATAGGGATTGGGATCTTGTTAATCACTCCCGAAAAGGAGATGATCCCTTATTCTCTCAAACTCAACTTTCAATGTACTCATAACATGGCCGAGTACGAAGCTCTAATACAAGGCCTTAAGATTTTGCAAAACTTCAATGTCAAGAGAGTATATGCCTTCGGTGATTCCTTGATTGTTGTTAGTCAAGTTAATGCAGAATGGCAAGTGAAGGATTCAAAATTGATCCCCTATCAGAAGATTGCCTTAGCTCTCATAGGCAGCTTCAAAGAATTTCAGCTCAATCATGTCAAGAGGGAATACAATCACATAGCAGATGGCCTAGCCTGCCTGGGTTCCATTTTGTCTTTTAAAGATAGTGAATCTTGTCATTCCTTCGAGATTGACAGACTTGATCAACCTGCCTACATTCCAGCTGAGCGAGTAAACCTAGTCACTCAGAAAGAGAAACCTTGGTATAAAGACATCAAAGATTTTATTGAAATCGGTGAATTTTCACCGGAGATGCCTAGAAAGAAGCAACGTGCGATTCAACGCATGTCAGCTCGTTATTTCATCCTCGCCAACACTCTTTACCGTCATGGGTTCAGTTCTAAGTATGTCAGATGCTTAGACAGAGATGAAGCCATGAAAGTTGTCCAAGAGGCACACGAGGGAATTTGTAGTGGCCACGTCAGCTACCAAACACTCGTCAAGCAGATTATCCGGGCAGGGTATTATTGGAAAACCATGCAGCAGGATTGCCATCGATTTGTGAGGAAGTGCGTCAAATGTCAAATGCATGCACCTTCCATTCATGCGCCAGCCACATATTTGTAGTATGTGGTTTCTCCTTGGCCTTTTTTGATGTGGGCCTTTGACGTGGTAGGTCCAATCACTCCTTCTCCATCTAATGGCCACAGATACTTCCTCGCAGCTACAAAATACTTCACCAAATGGGTTGAAGTCGTGACTCTGCGAACAGTAGAAGGCCAGCACGTGATTTCTGAAATTCCACTAGAGGGGGGGTGAATAGTGAAATATGATTATGATCGATAAAATAAAATAATTAAGCAATAAGGCACAACACATAAAACACAGAAGTTATACTGGTTCGGTCAATATCCAGACCTACATCCAGTCCCCAAGCAAACCACTTGAGATTCCACTATAACATCCGAGTTACCGGATAAATAGTACAACACCCTCTTCCCAAGAGGTCTTCTTCTCTCAACAGAGAAGGGGCACACCCTCTTCCCAAGAGGTCTTCTTCTCTCAACAGAGAAGGGCAACACCCTCTTTCACAGAGGTCTACTTCTTTAAACAAAGAAGGAATACAGTGAATAACAGAGTTACAATACTTCCTATAGAACCTTCAGAATGATATGAATGCACGAATGAAGGATTCTAAGAATGTTCTGTTTGTCACTCAGAGGATACTCTTTGTCAAAGAGCTGGACTTGACTTTTTCTCTTTTCTTCCTTTTTCTTTTTCTCTTTCTTTTTCAAGGCTCTCTTTTCAAATCACGAATAGAAATTTTTCTCTTTGTAAGCTCGCACGTCTATTTCATTCCATGTTTGAATAGTTTATTTGAGTGTGTTTATATAGCCTTTAAAAAGTAGTCGTTACATTTTGGAATTGTAACTTTTTGAAATGTGAAATGTTATGTCATTTCAAAAATATCTTTTAGAGAAGATCGAGAATGCCTTTTTCCATAAGAGTAAAATAGAGGGTACACTAGTCGTTGTATTGTTTTAGGTAATACATATTTTATGTAAAAAGTCTATTTCTTACAATAGTACATTGAACGTTGGGTTGTAGTTTTGTCTTTATTCTAATTAATGATTTGAGGTACATTAGTACTTCTTTGCTTTAAATGAGTGTAAGTACTATGAGTGTTTTGAGATATTTATTTGTACATAGTCATGTCAAGTGTTTTCTTTATGTTGTGTTTTTCAAAGTCTCCAGAGAGAATAAGGACCAAAAGAAGGTCGACATTCTTTGAGAAGGATATTTAACAAGGATTTGTTACAGAAGGCATTTAATGCTTTGTAGAGAGAATGATGACTTCAAGTAAGTCGACATTCTATGGTTATGAAAAAAGGTAACTAGAGAGAATGATGACTTCAAGTAAGTCGACATTCTATGGTTATGAAAAAAGGTAACTAGAGTCCTTTTAAAAACATATTTTATTTGTTTTTCTTATGTGTAGCCGATTTATGTTTTTGTCTTCTTCTTGTATTAAGAAACATTTCATTAAAGAAGATAACTAAAGTCTTTTCAAAAACATATTTTATTTGTTTTTCTTATGTAGTCGATTTTATGTTTTTGTCTTCTTCTTATAAAAATATTTCTTTAAAGAGGGTAATTAGAGTCTTTTCAAAACATATTTTATTTGTTTTTCTTATGTAGTCGATTTTATGTTTTTGTCTTCTTCTTATAAAAAATATTTCTTTAAAGAGGGAAAACTAGAGTCTTTTCAAAAACATATTTTATTTGTTTTCTTCATGTAGTCGATGTTATGTTTGTTTGTCTTTTTCCTACATTCCTTTTTTTAGGTTGTCTTGTATATAGTGTAAGGTACAATGACAAAATGTCTTTTTCATAAAAGGTTGTAAGAAGGTACAATTATTATATGACAAAATATCTTTTTCATAAAAGGTTGTAAGAAGGTACACTTATTGGTTTTCAAAAAGGAGTCTTTTTGAAACTATCGTATACTTTTATGATATAGTATGTATGAATGAGTATGTAATATGCAAAATGCAAGTTCCTGAAGGTTCTGTTACATATGACTCTAAAGAAGAAAAAAATCTTCATCTTGAGGTAGCCGATCTCTTCATTTGAACTTTAGGAAAGCATGGCTCATCAAGCTTTTTCTTCAAGGAGTATGATTGCACCATAGTTGTACTTGAACAGAAAGTCTCCATCCTTATTGGGTGAGATATCCTTGCATCAAATACTCGTTAGATTTATGGCAAAACATATTCAGTCATAATATAACATTATTTCAAGAGAACATATTATCATATCATATAAAATCAAATGAGACAGTGTATCATATTATGTGACATCAAAACCGAGTTTCTCAACATTCTCCCCATTTTTGATGATGACAAAATATGCTCCCCCTGTCAAAAAGACATTATGCATAGAAATAATAATATGATAAAAAAGTGAAATAATGTTTTTAAGAGAGAATATTTCTCCAATAATGGAGACAGGTTTTCTCCCCCTTTGTCATGGACAAAAAGGAGGGATCAGAGTAAAAAAAAATTATTACAGACCAAATATAAAAGTAATTTAAAAGTTATTACAGACCAAATATAAAAAAATGAGTCTATCTCAAAGGTGGAGAAGGTGAAGGTGGTCGGTTGGCGCGATTCCGCTTGCGAGTCTGCTGCAACAGGGCTTGATTACGAAGGATTCAATCCTGAGTTTGCTCGATATCCATCATAGCAGAAAAGTAATTGAAGGAGGACATTAGATCGACTTCATCAGAGTCGGGCATGTGCAGGGACCTTAGATTGAAGGTGGTACCATCGAGGACGTGAGAGGGACGGAGGATGACTTCGTTGTGAAGTGGTACTTGGAAGTATTTGAGAATGGGAGTTATAAAACACCCAAAAAGAAGAGGCTCAAATTTCTGATAACGAATAAAGAGGTCGAAAATAATGGATGACCAATTTATCGGAAGAGAAGAAAGGATTGCGTAGATAAGAAGAGAGATTTTTCGAGGAACTAATCCCTGGCGGGGACGCTTGGGATAGATGTTGTGGAGAAGAATCTGGGCAAGTAGCTGAGCATGAGGTTGGAGATTCCTCATGTGCCACGGAAGTTGGTAGCAGTTGGTGCAGAGAAGAATTTTTCGAAGTACCGATCGGTCGATTGGTACTATGGTGTTAAGGTCGGTACCGGTGGAAGGTAGGTTTAGAATTCTTCCTAGGTCGGAAGCATCGAAAATCATCAGCTGTCCTCGGACTTTGCTGGTGATTGAGGTTTGTTCATGATCAGAAGAGAAGTTGGTATAAAACAATCGGACTAGTTCGGGATAATAGGCAGCTGGAGATGAAGATCCTATGAGAGGTTTGAGTTCAGGGAGATAGGTGTCTAAGTCGAAGAACATGAAGTCGTCAAAGTTGATCAATTTTCCTTCATGAATGGGGCGAGAGCAGAGTGAGGTGTAGTTGTGAAACAAATCAGGATACCTTAGATCGGCGGAGGTGATCGCATTGGTAGAGGAGGAAGCCATTATCGAATGCCTTGAAAATAAATCACTAGGAGAGAAAGGAGCTAGAACCGAGAGAAAGTTTGTATAAGGATAGAAAAGTTCGAATGGAATGGTAAGAGATGAACCAATTGATTAAATAGAAGGAAGAAAATAATTGTTGATATAAAATTAATGACATTGGAAGTGAGTAACTTTTAGATTTTAGTCAAATAAGAAAATCCGTGAGGAGTAAGTTAAGAGACTTGTGAATGACGAATCAAATCAATGTGTGAGGATAGTGTATTATATTAGATTGAGGAGGACATAGTTATTGAGATATATAGATTTTACTATGGATGAGTTTATCGACTAGTGGGGGAAGCCATTAATAGAGTATGGGGTGTCATGTTTTTACAAAAATGATTGATCTTTTAAAAATAATGGCCTAACAAGACAAACAACTTGTTACTCTATGTGAAGGGATTCTAAATTCGTGAATGGAGAGTTAAAGACATAAAAAAGATGATGTGGATATCTAGAGAGGAGAGAAAGAAAATAAAGGACAACATTTACTTGATTTAGATATGACATAAAGTAGAGATAGAATAAATATAGGTTTGCTTGGAGGCAAGACTTTAAAGGTTCTCGATTTTAGAGAGATATACAATAAGAGAGAGACAAGGTCACGGATGGAAAGAAAGGTCATAGGGTGATCATGTGATGTGTACTTTGAAAGATATGACATTTTAAAGAAAAGAGTGCCAAAAAAAAGTTTCATGATTAATATTTGTAATTTTTTTTTTTGAGTATACGTAGATATGAGAAGAACACATTTGGACTTTGACTAGTGGTAAAAGAGATGATGAGACAAAAAGGAGAAAGAGTCAAAAGTATATAAGAATTGATAAATGATAGATTAACAATAAGAATAGACATGGAGGAGTCGGATTCAAAAATAATAAAAAAATGTATTCGAGAGATGAAATGAGGAGACAAGGAAATATTTATGAGTGAAGAGTAATAATTGTGAGTTGTCATAGAGAGAAATGAGAGGACATATATGGATTTTTGTGTAGGATAAAGAAGTAATAATAAAAAAAATGTGATTGATGAAAGACATAATGTTATGATTGATATGAATTATTGTTTATATTCTTAAAGAAGCTTGATTTGAGAAAGTTCATAGTTATTAGAGAATAAGGTTAAGTTTTAAACAAGAATTGACAAGAATGGAAGCTTAATTTGTATATGAGAGAGATGATAATAGAGTGTACGTAATCTATGATATATCAAATGATATAGTAAAGGCAATTTACGTGAAAAAAATAAAAGGACCAAAAAAAATCATTCGATTCTAACTAATGAAAAGTAAAAGTTCTCATAAACTAAGTAGAGAGGTGAAACAATTTATCGTAAGACAAGTTTTCATAAAGGACAAAAATAATAAAGGAGTTGAGTGATGTGAACATTGTTATGATAGCTTTTAATATAATTAGTTTTTATGGATATGAGAGAAAGGAGATAGGACAAGGAGTTATAATGGATGTGTACTTGAAAGATGACAAGTTGAAAGACATAAAGAATGTGTCTTATAAGAATACGTGAATATGGAAACTTAGTTTGACTAACTAAAAATCGATAAGAAGGAAAGCAATTTAAAATAAGATTTAAACAAGACTTATAAGAAGTATTATAATAAGTGTGATTAATTTATAAGTCAATTAGTTTGCATATTCCTAGTTCTCTTCTAATTCGTGTGAAGTCTTCATGTTTTAATGGTTTAGTGAATATGTCTGCTAACTGTTGATTAGTGGGTATGAATTCTAGTTTAATTATGTTGTTTAAGACTTGTTCTCTTAAGAAGTGGTGTCTTATTTGAATGTGCTTAGTTCGTGAGTGTAAAATAGGATTCTTGGATAGGTTTATAGCACTCGTATTATCACAGAAAATAGTTGTATTTTCAAAATTTAAACCAAAATCTTTTAAAGTTTGTTTCATCCAGATGACTTGAGTACAAGCTAGGCTAGCAGCAATGTATTCGGCTTCAGTAGTTGATAATGATACACAGTTTTGTTTCTTACTGAACCATGATACTAGTGAGTGCCCTAGCATGTGACATGTTCCACTTGTGCTTTTTCTGTCAGATTTACTTCCAGCAAAGTCAGCATCGCTGTATGAGATTAGATCAAATGTAGAGGATTTTGAATAGAATAATCCAAAATCAACTGTGTCTTTTAAATATCTCATTATTCTTTTTACAGCTTTAAGATGTGATTCTTTTGGATTTGACTGAAATCTAGCACACAAGCAAACACTAAACATTATATCTGGACGGCTAGCAGTTAAATAAAGAAGTGATCCTATCATACCTCGGTATACCTTTGTATCAACAGACTTACCATCTTCATCTTTGTCCAACACAGTAGTAGTGCTCATAGGAGTAGATTTTGAAGCAGTTGAGTTCATGTTGAACCTCTTCAGAAGTTCACAAGCATACTTAGATTGGTTGATGAAAACTCCATCCTTGGTTTGCTTAATATGCAGTCCAAGAAAGTAGGTGAGTTCTCCCATCATACTCATTTCGAATTCCTTCTGCATGGACTTAGAAAAATCTTCACAGAGAGTGTTGTTAGAAGATCCAAAGATGATGTCGTCGACATAAATTTGAACAATTAGGGTATGATTATTCACTACTTTGACAAATAGTGTAGAATCTGCTTTGCCAACAGAAAAAACAGTTTTTAATAAAAAGGTTTTAAGTCTTTCGTACCAAGCACAAGGTGCTTGTTTTAAACCATACAAAGCACGTTTGAGTTTAAAAACATGATCTGGGTATTGTTCATTTTCAAATCCTGGAGGTTGTTTTACATAGACTTCTTCATTTATAAAACCATTTAAGAAAGCACTTTTAACATCCATTTGAAATAATTTGAAATCCATATAGCTTGCATATGCTAAGAGCATTCTAATAGATTCAAGTCTAGCAACAGGAGCAAATGTTTCATCAAAGTCAATACCTTCCTCCTGGTTGTATCCTTGAACTACTAGTCTGGCTTTGTTTCTTATAACATTACCTGTTTCGTCTAGCTTGTTTCTGAAGATCCATCTTGTCCCAATGATTGGATGATCCTTTGGTCTAGGTACAAGATCCCAAACGTCATTTCTTTGGAATTGATTCAGTTCTTCAGTCATGGCTAGCATCCAGAACTCATCAATGATGGCTTCATCAATCTTCTTTGGTTCAAGTTGAGAAATGAATGCCATGTTTGCAATCCGTTCTAGCTGAGCTCTAGTTTGAACCCCCTTTGTTAGTTCTCCCAAAATCTGCTTTTGAGGATGATCTTTGATATCGACAAAGGTTCTTTGGTGATCATCTTCATTAGACTTAGCTGTGTTATCTAAAAATAAATTTGTACTTTCAACATCATCATCATTAGTTTGTATATGAACAGATTGATCAATAGATTCACAAAAACTAACATGCATAGATTCTTCAATAGTATTATGACTCTTATTGAAAACTCTGTATGCTTTACTATGACTTGAATATCCTAAGAATATGCCTTCAATAGATTTAGCATCAAACTTATCCAGGCTATCTTTTGTGTTTAGGATAAAGCATTTACATCCAAAGACTTTGAAATAGTCTATTCTTGGAGTTCTGTCATAGAATAGTTCATAGGGAGTTTTATTTAATAAGGGTCTAATGAGAACTCTATTTGTTATGTAGCATGCAGTATTAACAACTTCTGCCCAAAAAGATTTTGCAAGATTATTGTGTTGGAGCATAGTCCTGGCAGATTCTTGAAGGGTTCTATTCTTTCTTTCTACTACACCATTTTGAGGTGCAGCTCTAGGAAAGGCAAAGTTATGAGAAATACCATGCAAGTTACAAAAATTTTCAAAGAGTTCATTTTCAAATTCTCCTCCATGGTCACTACGGATTTTAACAATAGAACACGATTTTTCGTTTTGTAATTTAGTACATAAGATTTCAAACTGACAAAACGTGTCACTTTTGTTTTTCAAAAATATTACCCAAGTAAACCTTGAGTAATCATCTACAATGACAAAAGCATATCTATTATGATTAAGGCTAGCTACCCTAGAAGAACCAAAAAGGTCCAGATGGAGAAGCTCTAATGGTCTTTTACTTGAAATGACATTTTTTGATTTGAAAGAAGATTTTGACAATTTTCCTAATTGACATGCATCACAAAAATAATCCTTTTTAAAGGATATGTTGGGTAATCCACGTACTAACTTATTTTTAGCTAGTTTAGAAATGTATTTAGAATTGACATGGCCCATTCTCATGTGCCATAGATGTTGAGTGTCATTATTAGCTATGAGGCAATGTTCTGTGATGTTTTCTAGGTACAGTTCATATATATTATTCTTTCTTATACCTTTTAAGATGATGTTTTCATTGGTGTCAGCTATGAGGCATGCATCATGATTAAAGCTAATATTATAACCTGTGTCACACATTTGACTGATACTTAGCAGGTTATGTTTTAAGCCTTTAACAAGGAGAACGTCTTTGATAAGAGGTTTGTCTATGTTACCAATATTTCCAATACCAATTATCAAACCTTTGTTGTTGTCTCCAAAGGTGACGGTTCCTCCTTCTTTATGATGAAGAACAGCAAAAAGGTCTGGATGTCCTGTCATGTGCTTTGAACATCCACTATCTAGTATCCATCTGTTCTTCTTCTTTGGAGCCTGCAAAACATTAAGTAAATCTCCTTTTTGGTACCCAATCGGGTCCTTTTTTGTTAGACTTTGGAACCCATATCCATTTGGATTTGGGTTTGTCTATCTCTTTAGAGGAGTTAAAAGAATTATCATTATAATACTCCTTATTTGGTTCAGATGAACTTTTCACAAACGTGGTTTTTTGATTTATACAAGAAGGTTTTTTGAAATGAGAATAGCCAATACCATTCTTGTAAAAGGAGACCTTCTGAGAGGATAAGAGTTTATCCAAGTTCTCTTTACCTTTAGTAAACTTGAAAACCGTTTTCATGAGGTTCTCAGTTTTACTTTTTAGCTCTGAAATTTCTACTTGCATATCTTTAGTTTTGGAGCTAGTAGAAGAAATTTCAGACATAAGCAAAAGATTTTTCTTTTTCAACTCAGAATTTTCACTGCTGAGTTTTTCATTCTCTTGAGAAAGCTTTAAATTTTCAGATTTTAAAACTTTATTTTTGAAACTCAATTTTCTAGATTCTTCAAATAGTTCTTGAAAAGCATCTAGAAGTTCTTCAAAGGAAAAATCAGAGATTTCACTTACCAAACTTTCGTTTGCCATGAAGCACATATTTGCAGTTTCGGCTTCATCATCACTTGACTCTTCACTAGTGGATGGTTCTGAATCATCCCATTGAGCATGCAGAGCCTTTTTCTTGAAGAACCTCTTCTTCGGTTCCTCAGTTCTGGACTTTCTTTTGAGAAGGGGACAGTCACGTTTTAAGTGGCCTGGCTTATTACACTGAAAGCACATGGGATCTTCTTTAAGATCTTTTCTTTCCTTGTGCCTGTTTGGAAGTCGGTTCCTTCTCATGAAGCGCTGGAATTTTCTGGTAAGTAGCGCAATTTCTGATTCTTTATCCGAGTCTTCATTCTCAGATAGGGCTGGGAAAGCTAGAGTTTTCTTTACTGGTTGCTCTTCTTCCCTTCTTTCTTTCATGTGGACTTCATAGGCCATAAGATTGCCTATTAAGTCATCCAATGTAAGTTTAGATAAATCTTGAGCTTCTTCAATAGCAGTAGTCTTTTTCTCCCAATCAGTTGTGAGAGATCTCAAGATTTTCTTCACCTTTTCAGTCTGGGAATATGTTACACCCAGAGATTTCAGATCATTGGTGATGTTGGTGAATCTGGTAAACATCTCTGTGATGGGTTCATCTTTGTTCATTTTGAACAACTCATATTTTCTAACAAGAGATGATATTTTGGCTTCTTTTACTTTGTTGGTTCCTTCATGAATAACCTCCAAAGAGTGCCAAATGTCATATGCAGATTCACATATAGATATTCTGTTGAATTCATTTTGATCAATGGCACAATATAAGGCATTCATAGCCTTTGCATTTAGGTTTGCCATTTTCTTTTCTTCATCAAACCATAAGATATAGTTTGCGGATGGAGATGTGTATGGATGCTCAACAATTTTTCATACAGCAAAGTCTATGGATTTGAGAAAGATAGTCATTCTGCACTTCCAATATCCATAGTTGGAGCCATTGAAGAAAGGAGGACGAGATGCGTGTTGACCTTCAATATCACGAGCATAAGAGGTAGATGCCATTTGTGCTGGAAGACTTGTTACGTCGAAACCAGCAAACCTGCTCTGATACCAAATGAAATTCCACTAGAGGGGGGGTGAATAGTGAAATATGATTATGATCGATAAAATAAAATAATTAAGCAATAAGGCACAACACATAAAACACAGAAGTTATACTGGTTCGGTCAATATCCAGACCTACATCCAGTCCCCAAGCAAACCACTTGAGATTCCACTATAACATCCGAGTTACCGGATAAATAGTACAACACCCTCTTCCCAAGAGGTCTTCTTATCTCAACAGAGAAGGGGCACACCCTCTTCCCAAGAGGTCTTCTTCTCTCAACAGAGAAGGGCAACACCCTCTTTCACAGAGGTCTACTTCTTTAAACAAAGAAGGAATACAGTGAATAACAGAGTTACAATACTTCCTATAGAACCTTCAGAATGATATGAATGCACGAATGAAGGATTCTAAGAATGTTCTGTTTGTCACTCAGAGGATACTCTTTGTCAAAGAGCTGGACTTGACTTTTTCTCTTTTCTTCCTTTTTCTTTTTCTCTTTCTTTTTCAAGGCTCTCTTTTCAAATCACGAATAGAAATTTTTCTCTTTGTAAGCTCACACGTCTATTTCATTCCATGTTTGAATAGTTTATTTGAGTGTGTTTATATAGCCTTTAAAAAGTAGTCGTTACATTTTGGAATTATAACTTTTTGAAATGTGAAATGTTATGTCATTTCAAAAATATCTTTTAGAGAAGATCGAGAATGCCTTTTTCCATAAGAGTAAAATAGAGGGTACACTAGTCGTTGTATTGTTTTAGGTAATACATATTTTATGTAAAAAGTCTATTTCTTACAATAGTACATTGAACGTTGGGTTGTAGTTTTGTCTTTATTCTAATTAATGATTTGAGGTACATTAGTACTTCTTTGCTTTAAATGAGTGTAAGTACTATGAGTGTTTTGAGATATTTATTTGTACATAGTCATGTCAAGTGTTTTCTTTATGTTGTGTTTTTCAAAGTCTCCAGAGAGAATAAGGACCAAAAGAAGGTCGACATTCTTTGAGAAGGATATTTAACAAGGATTTGTTACAGAAGGCATTTAATGCTTTGTAGAGAGAATGATGACTTCAAGTAAGTCGACATTCTATGGTTATGAAAAAAGGTAACTAGAGAGAAGGATGACTTCAAGTAAGTCGACATTCTATGGTTATGAAAAAAGGTAACTAGAGTCCTTTTAAAAACATATTTTATTTGTTTTTCTTATGTGTAGCCGATTTATGTTTTTGTCTTCTTCTTGTATTAAGAAACATTTCATTAAAGAAGATAACTAAAGTCTTTTCAAAAACATATTTTATTTGTTTTTCTTATGTAGTCGATTTTATGTTTTTGTCTTCTTCTTATAAAAATATTTCTTTAAAGAGAGAAATTAGAGTCTTTTCAAAAACATATTTTATTTGTTTTTCTTATGTAGTTGATTTTATGTTTTTGTCTTCTTCTTATAAAAAAAATTTCTTTAAAGAGGGAAAACTAGAGTCTTTTCAAAAACATATTTTATTTGTTTTCTCCATGTAGTCGATGTTATGTTTGTTTGTCTTTTTCCTACATTCCTTTTTTTATGTTGTCTTGTATATAGTGTAAGGTACAATGACAAAATGTCTTTTTCATAAAAGGTTGTAAGAAGGTACAATTATTATATGACAAAATATCTTTTTCATAAAAGGTTGTAAGAAGGTACACTTATTGGTTTTCAAAAAGGAGTCTTTTTGAAACTATCGTATACTTTTATGATATAGTATGTATGAATGAGTATGTAATATGCAAAATGCAAGTTCCTGAAGGTTCTGTTACATATGACTAAAGAAGAAAAAAATCTTCATCTTGAGGTAGCCGATCTCTTCATTTGAACTTTAGGAAAGCATGGCTCATCAAGCTTTTTCTTCAAGGAGTATGATTGCACCATAGTTGTACTTGAACAGGAAGTCTCCATCCTTATTGGGTGAGATATCCTTGCATCAAATACTCGTTAGATTTATGGCAAAACATATTCAGTCATAATATAACATTATTTCAAGAGAACATATTATCATATCATATAAAATCAAATGAGACAGTGTATCATATTATGTGACATCAAAACCGAGTTTCTTAACAATTTCTTTCACTCATAAGAACCTTTTTTGTTGTTTCGGTGTGCCACATAATATTGTGTCTGACAATGGCAGTCATTTCAAGAATGAGAGGATGAAGACCTTATGCTCAAAGTTCAGGATTTATCACCATTTCTCGGCTCCTTATTATCATCAGAAGAATGGCCAGGCAGAGGCCACCAACAAGATTTTGATCCGCATTCTAGAAAGGACTATGGGAACAGGTCGTGATTGGCACGAGAAGATGCATGATGCACTTTGGGCTTACCGAACCATCATTTGAACACCAACCAATGTTACGTTTTTGAAGTTTGTTTATAGGACTGAAGTAGTACTACCTCTTCACGTTCAAAAGCCCGTACTCAAGTTTGCATCATTCATCGAACTCCCGCTTGATCAGTATCAGCAGCAGAGGTTGGTACAACTAGATCTGCTAGACGAGAGAAGACTCAAGGCAGCAGAGCATGCTCAAGCTTATCGGCAGAGGATAGTTAGGCACTATGCCAAGTCAGTTATTGAGGGAAAATTCTGAGTTAATGATCTGGTGCTCAGATCGACAACTCATCTCAAGCATCAACCACGAGGCAAGTGGTCACCCAATTGGAAAGGCCCTTATGTGGTTAAGGAAGCGCTGCCTCGCAATTCCTATTGTCTGATCAATGTAGACGGGGTGGAACTGCCAGATCCAATCAATGCTCTGCACCTGAAGAGATTTTATACTTAAAATGCTTGTTCTAGCCATTTGTACTCTTCAAAGATCCTTTCAATAAAATAATGATCTTCTATCAATTCTCACATTCTTCTCCATGATACTAGGGTATTTTAATTTGATTTATACTTGTCTTCCTTCATTATATGCAAACAGGATCAGACGAACTCTTTTTCTAAAAATCTTATCAATCTCATTATCTTTATTAATTGCATTCATTTCATTTTCAATGTAATCGAATTTTCATCAACTCATTATCCATTTTATCCATTTTATCCATTTTTGTCAAGTTTTATCAAGTTTTTATCAATTTTATTAAATTTTATCAATCTTTAAGCCCTTTCAGGTTAAGGGATAAACCTGATGCCTCTTCTCAATGAGGTACTCTTTTGTTCTTTTCCCCTTTTAGGTTAAGGGATAAACCTGAACCTCGTCTCGAGAGGTCCTTCTACTTTTAGGATAAGGGATAGTTCTGAAGTCTTTATCATCAATTTTTCCTCAAATTTCTACCAATCCTTTTCAAATTTTTATTGTCAATTTCATCTATTTTATTGATTCTTTCCTTTTTTCTTTCTATCCTTTATCAATCTCTATCAATCTTTTTCGATTTTGTCGAATTCTCTTCAGGATAAGGGATAATCCTGGAAACCATCATAAATAAAATTCAAATCTTAGGCCACCTCGGGTCAAGAATTTTTGAATAAATCTCTCGTTTTTGTCATAACCGTCGGAATCTATTCATGCCTTTTTGTCAATCCTTCCAGAATCCGACCTCCGGGTTGGAATTATTTCCTTTTCATCTGAGTTCCGACTCAGGCTTTTGTTTTGTTTTCATTATTTTAAAAGATCCGGGTTCCGACTCGGGTTTTTCCTTTTATATATTGTTTGAAGTTCCGAGTTCTGACTCAGACTTCCTATCAGATTCAACACTCGTGTTGAAACTGATCGTTCTTTTGAAGATTCGAGTTTTCAAACTCGGGTTTTCCATTTTATCATTATTTTAAATATCCGGGTTCCGACTCAGGTTTTTCCTTTTATATATCATTTGAAGTTCCGAGTTCCGACTTCCGACTCGGACTTACTATCGAATTCAACGCTCGTGTTGGAACCGATCGTTCCTTTGAAGATTCAGGTTTTCAAACTCGGATTTTCCATTTTATCTTTGTTTTGAAGATCCGAGTTCCGACTCACGTTTTCCTCTTTATCTTTTATTTTTCACGATTTTGAGTTCCGACTCAGATTTCTTCTTTTGATCCAATGCTCGTATTGGACCAAAGTTTTTTCTTACATCCCCTTTCAAGTTAAGGGACAAAACCTGAACTTCCCCTTCAGGATAAGGGATAATCCTGAAACACCGGCAATCATTCCCGCTTCAATTTTCAAAAATCTTAGGAGTGCTGGTCTCATCTTCAAAATCCAGTGCCCGTACTGGTGCATTTTAAAAACCTAGTGCTTGTACTGGTGTGTTTTTCAAAATCCATTGTTCGTACTGGTGTATTTTTAAAACCCAGTGCTCATACTAGTGTATTTTTCAAAACCCAGTGCTCGTACTGGTATATTTTCGAAATCCGGTGCTTGTACTGGTGTGTTTTTCAAAACCCAGTGCTCATACTGGTGTGCACTTTAAAAAACCCAGCATTCGTACTGGTGCATTTTCGAAACCCAGTGCTCGTACTGGTGTGCATTTTCGAAAACCCAGCGCTCATGCTGGTGCATTTTCGAAATCTGGTGCTCGTACTGGTGTGCTTTTTAAAACCCAGTGCTCGTACTGGTATGTTTTTCAAAATCCAGTGCTCGTACTGGTGTGCATTTTCAAGAACCCGGTGCACGTACTGGGGCATTTTCAAAATCCAGTGCTCATACTGGTACATCTAGCTCTCGTGATAGTGTTTGGCTGACTGATCAGTTAGCTCTCCAGGTTTAGTCTTTGTACTAACCAATCATCAACAATTCAAGCTCTAAATTCTCGATTTCAACCTTTGGGTTATCATTTTATCAAAATCAATCTTTTTTTTTTCTCTTGCGAAGGACCCTCTTCTAGGGAGAGTTCGAGGGAGCTTGTTCCTTTCGCATGCAACCATCTTTCGTTCGCAAGAACCCTTTTTCCTTGAAGAGTTTGAAGGGACTCGTTTTCTTCGAGAACTGTTTGCAAAACAACAACCAACTTTACACAAAAGAACCCTTTTTCTAGGGAGAGGTTCGACGAAAGCTCGTTTCTTTCTGTGGCCCCCGTTTTTCTCATCTTTGGCCAACCCCTTCACAGAGAACCCTCTTCTAGGGAGAGTGTGATGGACTCATTCCTCTGTGATACTTTTTCAACTTTATTGTCGGCCGCCTTTCCGTAAGAGAATCATAGAGATAGGGAGTTTTAACGAAAACTTAATTTATCTTCAAAAGTTTCATTTTGCAAACATCTCCTCTTTGGGGAAGAGAGGAGTATTTCCAACTTCCCATTCAGGTAAGGGTCAAGCCTGAGTCTCTCTTTTTGGGGAAAAAGAAAGGAGAATTTTGTCACGGATGTGTCAATCCGATATCAAGCAATTTCTTTCATCAAGAATTTCTAGAATACTTTGCCAATTTGCTATAAAAAACCATTGTTGATCTCAAAGCTTTCATCACACGAAGAATTACCTTAAACTACCTTCAGTATTATCTCCAAAAGAGCAAGACTTTTGTGAAATAAGAACTGAATTTAAGCTTTTTATGTTGGTCAATCAAAAGGGTGAAGAAAAATCTTTGATATAACCGGCAAAGGAAAATTCGATGATGTTGAAAAGTCATGAGTGAATTGATATTGATCATAGCTATGGCATATTCTTAAAGATCATTCTTTTGGCAGTAAGACAGTGGAAATATCCTGGGCAGTAAAAGAACCTACCCAATCCATATCTCCTCAGTCATCTAAGCTGCAATCAAATATCTACAAAAGGGATCTCTCAATTGTCGTCAAGATGAAGACGAATATGCAAGCTAGACCCCTGAGGGCAAAGAAGATTTGGATCATCTCCGAGATGAAGGAGTTTTGTGACAGATCCTTCCAGAGAACGTTCAGAGCACTGTCAAAATGAAGGAGACTGCGATGAGCCTCCCGACAAACCCTAAAAGATATTTGATTTTTACTATCATCCAGAGATTTCAACCCAAGAAACAATATCATCAGCATAATCCCTAAGAAAAAGAAGGGTCAGAGCATCTCCAAGATGAAGGAGTTTCTGACGTACCCTTCCCCAAAAAAGAGAGAAAAGTTAGTAACATCTCCAAAATGAAGGATGATGTAATAAGCTTCTCCCAAGAACCCAAGAAAGCTCCATGACTTAAAAGAGTGCAAAAAGATCATCATGAGAAAAGGCCCCAGAATATCAAACTGCCAGAAATCATCTTTATCTATGTGAAATTCTTTTATCAATATCTTTTCACCCAATTACTTTTATGAAGCTAAGAATATTTTCTTTCTTTTCATATCAAGGAAATTGATATCTTCCTTGAAGAAACTCAACAACAATAAATTTGAATTTGATTCTTGATTCTACGGAGTTAGCCCAATTAGAGTTAATACTCTAGGTAGAAAGAGGTGATATTTTCACACATATATGCACAATTCAATCACTCTGAATCAACTACAATTTTTGGCATCTTATCTCAACATGAAGTAAGAACTTGATGTTCATTTTGACGTATCCTGACATCATCCCTCGCTAGGACTGGAAAGTCCTTTCCTTCCGTCTGATCTAAGCGCTCTCAGATCTGCACACTTCCCTGTATTCCCCACTGTCTCGCCATAGACAGTCCTTGCTCAGGATAAGGGTTAAACCTGAACTTTCTGCAAAAGATTTATTATTGTCAAAAGTTATTTTGGTCTCATCAATAAGGCACCCAAGATCAACCCCTTTTCAAGCTTTAGGGACCCCCATTTTCATCCTTTTGCAAACCCCTCTTGGACTTGTTGTGCGAAGTCTAGAGGTCCCATCACAGTTTCCTCACTCCTCGAGGATTCTGTATCCATTCAGGCTAAGGATTAAACCTATTACCTCGCTCATCGAGATATCACCCAAACCTTCTATGAGAGGTCGTCTGTTTTTAAAAGTTGATTTAGTCTCAGCAATGAGGCACCCAAGATCATCTCTTTTCCAAGCTTTAGAGAACCCCATTTTTCTCTTCTCGCAAACTGTAAACACCCCAAATTTTTCAAAGGTTTGTAAAAATGACCTTTTTGCTCCTGACTCCATCTTCTGAGAAAATCAAAACTAAAATTCAGTTGTTCTTTAGATTTTCTGGATTGAGTTCCATTCAAACTCGATTTCGGAGCCGAACTCGGTGTTTAAGGTCCAAATTTGAGCCTCGTTACTCAATTTACAAATCAAAATTATAAAAATACCAAAAACATTTTTTAATGGCTCAAACAGCTCATTTGACACCCATTTGGATATGCTATTTTATATTTTCCCAATTTGAGGTCCAAACCTCGAATATCACCTCAAATTCCGGGTCCAAATTCGCTTTCTGAAAAAAAAAATCAGAGAAATAACTTTGAATTCTCAGAAAAACTCTCTTTTGTAAATATTTCTCAAAAATACAAAAAAAACTAGTTTTAAATCTTTGTTTTCTCGTAAATTTTAGGGTTTTATTCTAAAAATATCAACAAATATAGGAAATAAAGAAAAGAACAAAAAAATAATAAAATATAGAAAAGAAAAAAATAGTTTAGAAACACCTCCTTTTTTAAAGTGTCCTTTTTCTAAAAAACTCCTTTTAAAAATCAAGTTTTTGTGAAAACAACCTTTTTGCAAAATTTGTTAGGGAGCCCCTTCTTTGTAAAAACCTAAAAATAAAAGGGGCCCTCTCTGTAAATCTTTTTTTAGGGTTTCTTTGAAAACCCTTCGTAAGAAAGGGGGGTTCCAGCGCCTCTTCTCTCTCTCTCTTTTCGCAAACCCTCTCTCCAGAACCTTCTTCCCCTCCTGCTCAGCCACCCGATCACCATCGAGCTTCTCTCTCTCCTTCTCTCCATCTCGGCCTTCTGAACCCTTCAACTTCGAACCTCTTTCTCCCCTCCATCCATCCGCAACGGAAGCATCATTCTCGACTCTTCTTTACCTTCTTTAAAATCGTCAAAGGGAAACCCCTTGATCCCATTCAGCATCCACCCATTCCCTTCGTAACCCGCATAGCCTTCCCCTCCTCTTCTGGTGCTCCCTTTTCAGGAAACCAAAGGACCCTCAACCTCTCCCCTCTGATCGGGCGAAGAGGACCAATACTTATAACAATACAAGTCAAGCCAGAAGGTCGATCTCTCCTATCCATCTTCCAGAATCCCTGCAACTTCGGTAAGTACCCCTATTCTTTCCCAATTTTCTTTCTTTCTCTCATTACTTTCCTATTTTCGGCCTCTACTAAAGCACTTCGAACGACATTGGATTGTCTATAACAATCCCAATGCATCTTTGTGCGATATTAACGGGATAAATCCATCCCGTCATTTCCATATGTTTCTTCTTTCTTTTATGTCTTATTGTTGATTTTCGATTCATACGATTTGAGTATATATTTGTTTGAAAATATTCTTACCTACTTTGATGGTCACATCCCTATTTATGTGGATTCCCCGAGAAATTCTCGGGTATACATTTCTGTTGTGGGTGATCGATGGACATTGGTGATCCAGATCGGCCTGGATCTTTTTCTTTTACCATGAACAACCTGTTTTCATTTCCTTCCCCCGCTTTTTCGTAAATCACAATTTGATATCACCGAGTTATTTTACCAATTTATACTGCCCAAAAGCATGTTTTGGTGGGTCCTGATTCAAAGAGCCAATTCATCTTCGATGATTTGCCTGTCTTGAGGTTATGTTAATACTATTTGAGGATGCTACCTATCCCTACAGACGTTACCTTTTGGATCCATATTCTTGCGGTCCATTGTTTACGGAGGTTATCCATTCAAAAGAAACTTGCGACATCTCTGTAATTTGTTCTACCTCCACCATCCGGCGTTGCTCGTCTATATGCTGCTACATTTTTTTCTGTTTTGTGACAAGACCGCATCAATTCCAGTTTTTGTTATTTGTCTATCATAAGATTTTCATCTGCAGGTTCTGTTACAAGAAATGGTGGTATTAAACCACAGTTCTGGAAATTTATGATCTAGGACATGTTTTCTTATTTGCTATATCTATGGAATCTGAATTGTTAGTTGACCATAGTAAGATTTTCATCTACAGGCTTTGTTACAGGAAAATATTGTATCAAATCACGGTTCTGGAGATATATAATCTAGATATGTTCCAATTTGTCATATCTATTGCATCCGTGGAAGTTTCCATTTCATTTGGGCTTACATGTTTCTCATCTGATACTTGAATGGTTCTTGTACTTGTGGTCTCAAGAGATGGCAACGAAGGTAAGTCTGGTGTGCCGACCCTGGAGATATTCGTTATGAGTGATACAGTTTGTAGTGCAGAGTAACGTCTTCTGATTCCTGACCAGAATGTTTTCCTTACCATCCCAAAGTTCCGTTGTCTCATTGTCATTTAGAGATCATATGAGGTTACCGGAGATTAAGTTTTTTTTTTTAATTTACATGCACCTTGGGCTTATCAGAGTGGCATGATCATCCCTGCGTGCTTAGCTTGTAAATGTATGGTGATGAGATCGGATAGGGGGCTAATGTCCATCTGACATTAATAAGTCCAGATTAAGGTAAACCCAACAGAATCTTGGTCCCTGTGTTCATTCCTGTCCCAAGTCACTTTGTGAAATGCGATGGTTATAAATTCCAGATGTGTATAAGATTAATGTGCAGATTAGCATAAAAAAATGGTAAGTTCTGATCAGGGTCAGACTTTCTCCTTCCAGAGCTCGAGGCTCTAAAAGTTTTTTTTTGGTGGTCATCATTCTTTTTCTTTCTCTTATTCGTTGCTAACAACAGCAGTTTATTAAATTCAGCCCTTTCGGGTCCTTGTTGCCAGTCCAGTTCCTGTTCAATAGGTGCGATTCAAAATATGCAGATAAGAAAGATTGTATCTCAGGAACAGCTTAGCCGCCCCATTAGAATCAATGATATCCATCGCGTCTGATTGCTGTTGATAAACTCTTGCATAATGGCTATCACTGGAGGAGGTTTGGGCAAAAGCAAGTCAAAGGAGCATTGAATTTCCTAGAAGCTGCTACAGATTCATTCATCCTATTTGTCCTGTCAAAAAAAAAGAGAAAACAAAAAAAACTAAACAGTGTTGATAAGTTGGTTGATGCAAGGGCCAAGAAATTTTAGTCTTGGATTGCAGGTTAGTAGTTCTTGCACTGAAATTATTTGCCCATCTTATCGGATTTTTTTTTGTTTCCTTTTAATTGTATTTCTCTGAGGTTCTGCAAAGCTGTATTGAATTTGATTTCTTGTTTTATTAAGTTTTAGCTCAGAAAGTTTTGGTCCTTCTAGTTTATTGAATGACTGGTATGATTATAAGCCCAACAAATACAATACTTTTGTTTATTCATGGCCAATAAACTGCTTTTACGTGCAATTTATGTTCTTCCATGGCATGGCACAAGTTTGGTGTGTCTATGGGAGCAAAACACTGCTATATCTTGCTTCTTTCATTTCAAGGGATTGCAACTTTGTAAAAAAAAAATGCCTAGCTTTAAATTGATATTATTGGGACTAACTGTTAAGTAACTTGAATCGTAGAACTCAATGAAGGTGCTTTTTTTTTTTCCACACGGCGACTGTCAGTGAAGCATCTGCATATTTGTTGTGTTCATATTTTGTTGTCTTAAGCTGTTGGAAACATGCAATCTCCAGGAGACATCTATTTCCTTTTCCATGTAAGAATGTGCCATTTAACCATCTGGTTTGCTTTTTTTTTCTTTTTCTTTTTCTTTTTCTTTTTCCTTTTCATTGTTGATATTCTCTAAAGACACTGGCAATTTCATGCAAGCACTTGGCTTAAAATTCGTACTTTTTGGAAGCAACTGTGCTTGCTGCTTGGAAAAGGAGATGTGACAAGAACAACTAACTGGAACGTTCAATTCTGTGAAGCTTCCTTCTTCTGGGAACATTGTTAATAAACCACCTTCCTCTGTTGTAATGTCGTGCCCAGCCACATTCCCACCTGTCATTCATTCGCCATAACACCTTAGGTGCTGGGACTCCTATCCTTTAGCAGCAGCCAAATGAGTCACTGTGGCTCCTTAAAGCACATGGCAGTTCAAAGAACTGCTGTATTTTGTACCTTTCACAACAACTTCAAGAGTTGCTGTGTTATTTCAGGTTGCACAACAGTGCCTAGAATTGCTGCAATTCTCGAGTTGTCGCCATTTCCTTGGTTGCACTGCAGTTGAAAGAACTCATGTAACTAGTGTATCCTTCGTAGCAACTCAACAAATTGCTGTGATTTCCATGCTTGCATAACAAATTTCGAAGATAGCATCATCCGCTTATAACTTTCACCATTTACAACCCCCAAAAACCTTTATGGTAGTTCACAATGGTTGTATACCCAACCTGTAGCAGCATCTTATGGTTGTCACCTTCATAAAACCTTCACCTTAGCATTACTATCTATGCCCCCAACCCTTAGGTAATTCCAGCATACAATGTTCAGCCCATATTGCATACATCCTGAATAGCACAGGACCTCTTTTACATATTTCAAACATCCAGTTTCCTTTCTTTTAGTCATCTTAAGGCGTTTCATACATGTTTATATCACCATAGTATATACTTCATCCTTGGTCTTACACTTTTTTTATTTTTGTAAACATATGTCATATAACTGAGTGTTTCATGAGTAGTATCTGAGGTCCAATATAATTGTCACATGAAGTGTTTTTCATTGTATATATATATGCTGATTGAAAGTTTTGTAGGAAATACATGGCAAAATGCAATCCTCTTCTTAACTTAGAAATTCTTTATTTAAGTCAATAATGTAATAGTTAGATGATCATGAGAAATTTTACATTCTCCAACTCTTAGATTAGAATGGATGAGCATGTAAATAGCATTTGTTCCATTATTTTCCTTTGTTTCTGAAAACTCACAAATGGTGAAACACGAATGGCACGTGCACCATTCTAATAGGAGGTGATTAATCCTAAGTTGATGATTTGCATCAATGGACATAGTCAGGATGTGAACAAAAATTAGGGTTTTCATCTTTTATAGAATAACACTGGATCCACACTGGATCTTTTTCAAAATTCACCATATTTTCTTTAAATATTTTCCTCTTTTATCAGAGTTTAGCTTAAAATTGATTCAATACATATATCAATGGCCATAGTCAGGATATATTGAGAATTAATTTCATTTTAAACTCTATAAAAGCACCAAAATGTATTTTATTCTTCATTTGAATTTAAATATGATTATTATATAATACATTCAATGACCATAGTCATGAGTGTATTATATCATTAATCTTATTTACATTAATTTAAAGAATGAAATAAGTCCTTCAAATCCAATTTCAAAAATTCTTTAAATTCTTTAAATTCATTCATCATTTAGGATAGAATTGCATCATATTCTAAAAATTCCCTTTTTAAACTCCAAGCGATTTTGAGTATCTTTCTTCATTTCTCAAATCAATTCTATTCTATAGATTCAAATTCAATTCTATCTCATTTTAAAGATTCAAAATTCGATTTTAAAGTCCAATTTGACTTTGAAATTTCAAATTCATTTCAAAACTTCAAAAATTCCAATATAAATCAAACTTCAAAGTTCAAATCAACTTTGAAATTCCAAATTCATTTTCAAAATTCAAAAATCAAATCAATATCTCAAATCCAATTTCAAAATTCAATTTAACTTTGAAATTCTTGATTCATTTTTCTAAATTCCAAATTTAAGCCTCAAATTCAAAGTCCAATTTGACTTTGAAATTCATTTGTATACTCAAAATTCAATTCTCAAATCAAATTCCAAATTCATTGTCAAGATTCAAATTCAAATTCAAATTCAAATTTAATTTAATATCTGAAAATTCCATTTTTTTTAATTTAACTTTGAAGCTTCTGATTCATCTTCTGATTCAAAATCAAGTTTAGTTTTCTCATCTTCAAATTCAAAATCAAAGTTTGAGATTGATTCTGAATCTCAAAACTTGACCCGTCTTAAATTTTAAATTCAATCTGGGTTTTCAAAACCCAGATCCATCTTCAAAAGTCCCATTTGGACTTTCAGAATCCAAATCCAAAGTTAGATCCTAATCCCAACTTGGATCCAAATTTCCAAGTACAATCTCGACTTTTGGATCTCAGACTTCAGATCCAATCCCCATTTAGGATCCTAGATCCAGAATTCAACCACATCTTGGATCTCAGACTTCAAATCCAAATTCTCTTTAGGATCCAGAATTCAATTCCATCGTGGATCTCAGATTTCAGATCCAAATTCCATTCCAAATTTCGGATCCAGTTCCATCTTGGATCTCAGATTTCAGATTCAAATTCCATTTTAGGATTCAGACTATGGATTCAAATTCTATCCTGATCTCCAGATTTCAAAATCCAATTCCACTCCCATCTGGACCTCTTAAATCTATTTTTAAATTCCATTTGGATTGCTCAAGTTCAAATTCCATCCTGATTTCCAACCTTAAATCTAGAATTCAATTCTACCTCAAATATTCATTTCCTCTCCTAAATCCAAGTTTAAAATTCAAATTCAAAGTCCCTTTCTGACTTTGAAGCTTCACTTCCTTTTCACTCATCTTCCAATCATTCTTTTCAAATTCAAAGATTTATTTTCTCAACTCTGATCATTTCAAAGACTTAGAACTTCAAAATATCCTTCCTAAATCTATCTCAAGTTCTAAGTTAGATTCAACCATTTAGAAATCATTTCTTTACCCCATTATCAAGTTCATCTCAGAAAACTTGGAAATTTTCAAAACATTTTCTCAAAAGAGCATACATCCTTTCATTGCATAAGCATGATTCTTTGTGCATTTAGACCTAGGATAAATTCTTAGACAATATTTAGGCAAAGCAAAAAGACATAAATTCGATCCTTGGTTCGATTACCCCTGATATAGGCGCCAGGAACGGTCGAACCTTGTACCGACGAGCGAATCCCGTCTCTCCAATTTTTCTGCAATATTTTTAAAACGGAGGTGAGCAATTTTCTAAATATTTTCAAATCAAGGTCAAGTGAGACACCGCAAAAGAGTTCCTCTTTTTCTCTTCTTTTCTTTTCTCTTCTCTCTTCTTTTCTGTCTTTTATTTTTCTCCTTTCAAAAAGGAGGAAAATAAGGGTTGAAGAGGAAAAAAGAAGGAAACGAGAGAAACCACAAGAGAGGAAAAATTTTGCGATGATCACAGGTTTGGCGACCGTGATGGGACTCATCTCCGTCTGGTCGAATTATGCCTTTTTTTCTTTGCTTTGATATTATCTAAGTCTTTATTCTTCAAATGTCAGCTTGTGAACACCCCAAATTTTTCAAAATATTGTAAATATTTCCTTTTTGCCCCTGATATCATTTTCTAAGCAATTGAGTCATTTTTAAATCTAAATTCCAGTTCATTTCTCAAGTTTTATTGAAATAAAATTCATTTTATATATTTGACTTGATTTCGGATCCGGATCCATTGTCCAGATCCAAATCTGAGTCTCGTTGTCCAACTTTTAAATTAAAAATTACAGAAAATGCCAAAAATAGTTTATAAATAGCTCGGACAATCCATCCAACATCCATTTGGATCCATCACGTTGTATTTCTCGATTCGAGTGTCAAAACTCAAACATTTTCTCAAAACCTGGGTCCAAAACCCACTCTTCTGAAGAAATTTCCCCGAAATGGTCTGAAATTCTCAGAAGAACACTTTTGTAAATATTTCTCAGAAAAATACAAAAAAATTAGTTTTCTCGTAAAATCTTAGATTTTATTTCAAAAATATACAAAAAAAATGGAAAATGCAAAATAGAAAAGAAACAAAAAAAATTAGTTTTCTCGTAAAATCTTAGATTTTATTTCAAAAATATACAAAAAAATGGAAAATGCAAAATAGAAAAGAAACAAAAAAATTAGTTTTTGAAAAAACACTTTTTGAAAACCATCATTTCGCAAAACAATCTCTTTTGAAAACACCTTTTTTTGAAAATTGAATTTCATGAAAATACCTTTTTAGCAAAAATATATTAAAAACCCCCTCTTTGTAAAATTTTGAAATAACAGGGGCCCTTTTCAAAAATATTTTTAGGGTTTCTTTGAAGACCCTTGAGAGGAAAGGGGACGTCGCCTCTTCTCTCGACCCCTCTCGCCCGAACCTTCCATGGCCATGTGCAAACTCCCTCCAACAGCCGATTCTCAACCCCTCATCACCAACGAACCCTCCATCTCCTGTTCATCCCCCCAACCGCACCCTCCTTCTCTCCCTTTAAGAGACGCCCGCAGGGGATTTCCACCGGATCGCCTTCACCGATCCATGTGCTCGCACTTCTCCTTCATTTCCTCTTCCCCTTTCTTTTACTCTTCCTCTATTCTTCTTCTTGATCCTTTTTTTTTTCTTCTTCCCCATCAACTAAGAGAAATCGACCCCATAGCAGAAATACCGCCGAGGAATCAACCACATCCAGAGAGAAAGAGCTTCCCTCTCTTTTCAATCCCTACAATAACAGGTAAGATCTCCCCCTTTTCATTTTTTTCCTTAAAACATCTTCGTATATTACACCTCTGTTTCGATTCTGGTTCTTCTTCACCTCTCGTTCTTGTTATTTTTCGAATCTTTGTTCTGCTTTGATTATCTGTTAGGTCTTAAATTTCCTTTTCCATGGGGGTCAGTTCCTGATCCTAATGGTCATACATTTTTCTTTTCAGATGTCTCATCTTTGCTGCTGTTTTATCACGTTTCTTTTAGGAGTTCTTATCCTTTTTTTTTTATTTTCGGGAGAATTCTTCTTTTACCTTATTGTTTTTTTTTTTAGTTTTGCTTATGTTCCATTTCTTAGAAGCATTGCAGGTGGGATCGACCTGCAGTTAGCAGGATCAGCTCACCTGCTGCAATAGCCAAAGGAATTCTTCAATTCCAATATTTAGTTGTTTATCTATTTCCTAAATCTGTCATCAGTTTTATAACAAACATTTGCATCTTATGAGAAGATATAACGTTCATCTACCATCCTGCAAAATGTCTTTTGTTCCTATCTTTACACAGATGTTGATCAGGTTGTTAGCGAAATGTCTTCTTTCTGCTTGTAAAATTGATGCGTGCTTGAGTATGTAAATTAGATAGGATAACTTTGTTAGTGTCTCTGCATATGATAAGATAACAGGTAGCCAATGCAATTCCTGTGTAGCTTCCCGGCTACCTCCAGCGTCTCAATACCCATCTCCATATACATCTGTAAGTTACAAATTAGCACCCATTTTCAATGTTATTACTTCTATATGGTTTGCATAAACCAGTGTCCTGCATTTCCAATCCAGCGTATGCGTTGGTTATCATTTTACCTTGCATTATTTATCAGTTTTCACTATATCCTCATTATGTTTGCCACCGCCTGTGGGTTGTTATGATCACCCCTCGGTTCAAGGGTATATCACTAAGTGCGTTGCTGGAAGCCCAATGGCCAGGAGGCTAAGGTTGTATAAGTTGGGGCCTGTGGGAATCTAATAGCACCTGCAAGGAATGTCTGTAACTGTATGGTTTCTTGAAAGGAAATTGGTGAAAATCCTGGTAAGAGATGCTGATAATTCTGTTTTCAACGAAGCTCCTGATAAGGTTAGTATCAGAGAACCTCTTTCACATGATGCCAGAGACATCATACAGGATCACCCAGGTAAGTGTTCACCATATGATCTCTATATCATGCTCATTATCACCTGTAAATCTCACATGGAAGCATAGAGCCCACTAAGCATTAGTGAGCCAACGTGCACCAGTCTATTTTTTTCTTTTCTTTTTCAAAAATTGGACCCCATGGTTCCATCACCAGCTTGACTGATGATTCAAGTTCATAAGATAATTTTAGCTCAATTTTCGCCCCATTTCTTGAATGTAATACTTGATTTGGTCTGTTGTCTGTCCATGCCAAATCATTAGTTCATTAAAGTCAATTATCCATTGCTGGAATCTGGTTGGCCATGAGCCAAATTTTGCTCGACCTCAGCCTCACGACTTGTGAGAGCATCTTGTCGAATGGCTGGAAAACATATTTCCTGATAAGGATCCTCATCCCAGCAATCGGTCTTTCATGGTGAGGTATCTAAAATCTCGTAACACTTTGTCTCTGCTCAGCATTAGCATTATTACTTGTATATCATCTCTAAATTATAAATTTAAAGATTCAAAGTTTCATTTCCTGTAGTTATAAATGTGCTGATATATCTGTAGAACCTGTATGTTCTCATGTGACTTATTTGAAGCATCAATGATCAACATTTTCTTATGATTGGTGTTGCGCCTCTCTCTGTATTGCCTTGGGTTTTTGTTCTGGAATCGGCATTTCCTTGTATGCTTTACATTATTTCAAATATTTTGCATTTTCCTGTTGCAGAATTGTGTTGCGTTGGCATTTTCCTTTGTTTTCTACATTGGCATTTATGGGTTCATTTTATGTCTTGCAAGCCTAACATATATTCCATCTATATCCTGTCATTTCTTATACACTTGGCTTATCATTCATACCTTCATATTCACAATCACCCTTCATGCATGTAGGCCTTTATAGGAATAGTAGCCACACACATCTCCCTCATCCACCTGTACACTTACCTTCTCTACCACAGCATATCCTCTTCTTCATCTAACACCTAAACTTCCTTTCACTACCCCCTACTCAAGAGCTGGAGCAAAAGGAAAGTGTTGAAATAGAGTGGAAGGTTTCCTTGGTGATGTCAAGGCAGTTGCCAAATCATTTATTTTATACCATATTTTCTTTGTCAATTATCTCACCAAAACAACTTCCAAAATACAATGCAACCAGAAGAAGCTCTAGACATAGCAAAATATATATATATATGTATATATATATAAAAAAATATATATATATATAAATATAAAGGAAAATCCACAGTTTCTTGCTGTTTGGTATGATAATTTTACGGAGTCTCATGGTGCCTTAAGCTGATCTGGAGTAACTGGCTTGACTGCTAATGGACCAGTGAAGAATCGACAACCTCTGTTTACTAGGTGTCTGGAGTCATAAAGAAAATCAGTTCTGTTCAGCCATGATTAGATAAGCCTTCAAAAGCAACAATTACTTCTGTCAAGTCATTATTATAGCCAAGATTTTGGGCCTAAAAAGCCAGCCAACTTGATTCCAGTTAGGATTCCCAGTATGGCTCACAATGAAGACAAGAATATCGGTATTTTGCCTGGATCAATTAAACAAGGGAATCCATGAAAGAGTTGGTTTCTTACAAAAGGACTATTCTTGGTAACAAACGTGCAGGGGTTTCTAAATCTCCAGAGGTATTCAAAATCTATTACAAAATAGTCATTGTCCAGACCTGATTCCTCAACAACTATGACGCCACCAAGTCAGCCAAAGGAAGGTCCTGGACGTCCACCATCATTTGAAGGAGAGTCTGCTATAACTGAGAACAGAATACCTGCCAAAGCTGTGTTAAAAGTCCTTTAAATGACGGTGCTGAATCTATTCTATCAACTGAAGTGGCAATCAAGAATGGTTCTGTAGCCAATAATATATGCCGACATTCACTTATCCCCAGTCCATCCCCTGTTCGCTGTCATATCCACACTACATTTTTTTTTCTGCATCGCCATCTACATTCAGCACCTTCCTTATCTCATTTTTAGCGAACCTACCCCTGTCACCATAACACTCTCTTCATCACAGCATCTTGTCACACTCTTTCCCCTGTTACCTGTACCTTTGTTGCCACCTTTTTACAACGTCTATCTGTAGTTCCATGTGCACAGCCCCTATCACTGCTGCAAGACAGCCCATTGCCCATTAGCACCCTTCACTAACCTCATCCATCTACAATACCATTCACTAATCACCCCCCTCCCTATATGTCAAACACCATCACCTTCAGTAGCATTTACACCCAGTTGTAATTGCTGATTCACTGTTGCAGTACACATCACGGTTGCAATACACCCACTTGCACAGCATCTGCTGTAATTTTCTGCAAAACATATAGCAGTGCATTGTTGTGTTCTGACATTTGCAGCAATACTTAGACTCTGCTGTGATTTCCTTAGGGGCGTTAATAGAAATACTAGTCACCTTCAACATGTTGTAATACCCTACATCACCAATTCACCTATATATATATATATAATATACCTATATGTATGTAGATATATATATATATATATATATGCATGTTCATATGTATATAAATACATATCAATTTCATCTTTTCCATAAATTTAGACCTTAAATACCTTGGCGTGTGAGCATTTTCGCCATTGACATCTATATAATATGTGCATTTTTCTTCCGTTTTCCATATTAACCTAGTTGTTTTGTAGGAAATATGTGGAAAATTTCATTATTTGGAGTTGTAAATTCAATTTTACATATTGTAATAGTTAGATCTTAAATGAGAACTTACATTTCCTGTTTTAGATAGAATGAATGAGCATTGTAAATATCATAAATTGCTTATTTTCATGCTTTTCACCTTTATTTTCCAAAATCTCACAAGTGGGAACACAAATGGCACGTGCACCATTTTGTAAGAGGTAAATTAATCCTAAGTTGATGATTTACATCAATGGCCATAGTCAGGATGTAAACAAGACTTAGGATTTTTATCTTTTACAAAATAACACCGGATCCACACTGGATCCGTTTTCAAAATTCATCATATTTTCCTTAAATATTTTCTCCTTTTATCAGAATTTAACTTAAAATTAACTCAAAATATATACCAATGGCCATAGTCAGGGTATATTGAGAGTTCATTTCATTTTAAATTCTATAAAAGCACCAAATGTATTTCATTCTTCTCTTGAATTTAAAATATAGACTATTATATAATACATTCAATGACCATAGTCAAGGATGTATTATGTCTTCAATCTTGTTTTAATTCATTTAAAAAATGAAATGGCTTTTCAAAATCCAATTTCAAAGATTCTTTAAATTCATCATATAGGATAGGATTGCATCATATTTTCAAAATTTCCTTTTCAAAATTCCAAGTGATTCTTCTTCTTCATTTCTCAGGTCAAATCTTATTCAAATCCAATTCCATCTCATTTCAAGATTCAATTTCAAAGTTCAATTTGACTTTGAAATTCCAAAATCATCTTTATATTCAAACTTCAAATTTCCAAATTCAAAACAGATTTCAAAGTTCAAATTGACTTTGAAATTCCAAATTCATTTTATATTCAAGACTCCAATCAAATTCAAAGTTAAATCTAACTTTGAGATTCTTGATTCCAAATTCAAAGCTCCAAAATCAAAGTCCAATTTAACTCTGAAATTCATTTATTCTCAAATCAAGTCTGGAACTCCAAAGTTAGATCCAAATTGCATCTCGGATTTCAGATTTTAGATCCAATTTTCATTTAGGATTTTAGAATCCATAATTCAACTTCCGTCTTGGGTCTTCTGAACTTAACTCCAGATCCATTTTAGGATCCAGAATCCAACACTCATATTGGATCTCAGATTTCAGATCCAATTCCTCTTTAGGATCCAAACTCCAATTCCACTTTTGGATCTCAGACTTCAGATTCAATTTCCTTATAGGATCCAGAACCAATTTCACTTTGGATCTTAGACTTCAGATCCAATTTTCCATTTCAAGATCCAGAATCCAATGCCACTTTGGATCTCAGATTCCAAATCCAAAATCCCTTTAGGATCCAGAACCCAGTTCTACTTTGGATCTCAGACCTCAGATCCAAATTCCCTTTAGGACCCAGAATTCAATTCCATCCTAGGTCTCAAATTTTACATCCAAATTCTATTTTCAAAACCCAGATCCAGTTCCATCTCAGACCTCTGATCCAAATTCCCTTTAGGACCCAGGATTCAATTCCATCCTGGGTCTCAAATTTTACATCCAAATTCTATTTTCAAAACCCAGATCCAGTTCCATCTCAGATATCAGATCAAGATTCCATTTCAAGTCTAAATTCATCTTCTATTTTCAAAAGCCAATATTATTTCTCAAGTCTAAATTCAAAATTCAAATTCCTACATTGAATTCAAAATCGACCCTTGAAAATCGATTCTAAATTCAAAAGGTCCATTATGACTTTGAAAGTCTCAATTCTAAATTCCTTTTTTTCACAGATTTATCCCTCCTAAATCCAAGTCTAAAATTCAAAGTCCATTTTTAGACTTTAAGATTTCCTTTCTTTTTCCTTCTATCTCACCTTCAAATCATTCTTTTCCAAAAATCAAAGATTTATTTTCCCAACTCCGATTTACTTCAAAGACTTAGAACTTCTCTGATCTATCTCGAGTTCTAAGTTAGATTCAATCATTTCTTCACAACTTTACCAAGTTCATCCCAGAATACTTGGAATTTTTCAAAATATCTTTCAAAAGGAGCATACATTCTTGCATTGCACAAGCATGATTCTTTGTGCATTTAGAGTTAGAATAAATTCTTAGATTATATTTAGGCAAAGCAAAAGGCATAAATTCGATCCTTGGTTCGATTACCCCTGGTAAAGGCGCCAGGAACGGTCGAACCTCGCACCGACGAGCGAATCCCGTCTCTCCATTTTCCCGCAACATTTTCAAAACGGAGGCGAGTTAAATTTCTAAATATTTTTCAAATCAAGGTCAAGTGAGACCGCGCAAAATAGTTCCTCTTCTCTCTTTCTTTCTTTTCTTTCTTTTCTTTTACTCCTTTCAAAAAGGAGGAAAATAGAGGTTAGAAAAGGAAAAGAGAAGGAAGAGAGAGAAACCAACAAGAGAGTGAGAGGCTTCATTTCCATGCAAAACTTAGGAGCCTAGACTCTACCCTAAGCTGACTTCAATGCATATAGGATCTAGGTATGGTTTGGTAGGACCATATTTAGGAGATTATTCCATGTTCACATTAGACTTAAGTATGAAATACAACTCTCCTCAATTCTAGGGATTGAATGCAAATAATGTATGCAAGTGTATGCTCCTTTTCATTTAAAATTCTATCTTCTTTAGGACTTGCATTAGAGCTTTCTGGTTTTATTGCATGTTGAACATGTTTTTGAAAAACATCCCTACCTATATTGTCCCGGTCTTCATGTTGCTGAGCCGTCTCACTGAACCATAGTTCGGGAGAGAACCTCACAACTGGACCACTTATTTGGGTTTGCGCCCCCCTACCACGTTCCTAAGGGCCATAGTCCGAGGTATATCGGTAGGCGCTTAAGGATGTTGGAAAACCTTTACCTTAAAACCGAAGAAATATTTCTATGCCACGTACTTCGAGCTTCGGCTTGAGTATATCGGCATACCTTGATTGGAATCAGATGATCTAAATCTTAGAGTTATGATTAAGGTCCTATCAGCCATTTCAAATATTGCATTTAGAGTCAGCCTTTAGGGAGTGTTGTTTGTGCATCCTTGCTTGTATATCTGTGATTGAAAGATATTTTATATCTTCCTTATATTTTCCAAAACCCTGGGTATGTATTATTCAAAATTTCCTCTTTGTTTTTAAAACCCAGGTGTATTTTCCTTTTATTCTTCTGATTTCTTCAAAATTCTTCTGATCCTGCCTGCAAGTTCTTTAAATTTTAAATCTTTACCATTTATTCTCAAAATTCATTTTTCATCCTATTTTTTCTTCTGATTTTATATTCTTGTTTATATTTTTTATAAATAAAAATCTCTTTCCGTCAAGAGATATCCTTTTCAAAAACGCAATTGCCACAAATTTCGTGATGACTCAATCCCTATTAATGGGATACAATTTTTTTAACATATTTAACTAAATCCTTCCTCCTGTCAAAACTTCTCTAAAAGTTTCTTCGGTCTAAAAACCTCCACTTTCCTTTGCAGAAAGCATTGATATTTGAAAATGATTCAGACAAGAGCTGGAAAAGAAACAGTTCCTCAGCACAGCGTCAGTGAGGCGGAAGGGATGAACTCTCCTAAGTCAGTCAGGGGACAGGGTCAGAACAAAGGGGATGACATCGACCCCACTATGTATGGTCTATTCCAAAAGATGATGGCGAGAATGATGTCGGAGCAAGCCGAGCCCAATCTGAAAGAGGCAATTCCTAAAAGCAAATTGAGGAAGAAGCCTGTAAAAAAGCAAGTCAGAATCATCAGAAAGAAAGTACAACCAGACACTACTTCTGAGGAATCAGAGTCAGTCGAGGAAGAGCAGTTTGTCTACAATCAGAATCCTCTGAGGCAGTCCATAAAGATAGCTGCAAAAGAGCCCGAATCCGTCAACAAGCCCAAGTTTGGGATTCCAGCAGAGGACCCGATGAGCAAGCAAATGAAGGAGATGAATCGAGCAATCAAGGACATTCAAGCCAAGAGTAAGGGCAAGTAGACCTACACTGGCGAGGATTTTTACGATGGCCTAGATGTGGATGATAACCTGGAGAATCTTCCTCACAAGTTTCTAAAATTTTACTGGACTGGCAACCCTAAAGCTCACTTAGCCACCTTTTATGTAGAATGTTGTTGTTTTAGAAAAGACAACAGAGCTGTGTTCATCTGTTTTCCCCGCAGTCTAGAGGGTGTAGCAGCCAGGTGGTATGCCGACCACATCAATCCTATTGAACTACAAGAGTTCGATAAGGTAGTAAATTTGTTCATTGAGCGCTTCCTATTCAACACTGAAGCTTCATCTACATTAAATCATCTTTACAACCTGAAGCAAAGTGAAAGCGAAAAGGCAGGAGAGTTCATTCACAGGTGGAGTAGCACCTGTAATAAAATGAAGCTTCCCATTCCAGAGGAGCATGCATTGCAGATAATCCTCAACAATTTCTCTCAGCCCCTGAGAAGCCTCATTGCCACTTCTCCAGCAAAATCCTTTATCAAGTTGATTGAGCGAGCCGAATGGCTCGAGTCAAAAATGGAAAATGGGCTCTACGAGGGCATGTCTCTGGTTAAAAACATCCAAGACCAGAAGAAGAAGGCATAGTTCATTCACTCAGCTGATACCTCCGGCCATGATCATGACAGCAGCAGGAGAAACAAAAATGATAGCAAAAGTGGCCAGAACCACAGTACAGCTCAAGGGGAAAAGTCTTCCAAGCAGAATGACAAGTCGTCTCTGTCTAACTTTCCGCAAAAAGAAAAGATAAAGCGTGAAGGTTGGAGTAATGATCGTGAGTTCACTTCTCTGAAGCAAACGCTCGAAGAAACCCTTGAATTCTTGCTTACCAAAGGATTGGTGAAACTCCCAAAAGTCACAAATCCTCCCACAGTTATGGGAAGGTTCATGAATCAGTTCTGCAAGTTTCATCGAGCAGTGGGGTATGACACCGATCATTGCTTCATCTTAAAAAATATTGTTCAGCATTGCATCGACAAGAGTCTCCTTGTTGAAGACGAAGAGGAAGATGAGCTAGCCATCATGACCAAGCCTCTCCCGAACTACTCAAAAGATTGATCATGCCAGAATTTTCCGCTTTCCTCCCCTTTTTGCCACTCACCTTATAGGGGCCAGTCAGCCCAGTCTTTTGTGACCTTTTTGGTCAATATACTTGTAAATATTTCACTCTTTTTTAGTTTTACTCATCAATGAAATGTCAATTTTCCTTCATATCTTTGATATCAAGATACTTCCTTCCTTTACCCACACAGGGGCATTTGTTTTTGAAAAATTATGTTTTCATTTCAAAAATTTTCTTCGTCAGCAGCTTCTATTTTAACCGCATTAAATTCCTGTTCTTTTTTTTAGAATGCGGGACAATCCTGACATTATTCATGAGAGAAATGATATTACCTATGAGGGTTTTTCAAAAATCATGAAATTTTGAAAGTCTTCATAAACAAAAAGTTCAAATATTTTTTATCCAACTTTTGTCAAAAATCAACCCTCGTGTTGATCATATTTTCAAAAATAGGTTTTCGAACCATTGCATCGAAAGATCAACCCTCGTGTTGATCATATTTTCAAAAAATAGGTTTTCGAACCATTGCATTAAAGAATCAACCCTCGTATTGATCATATTTTCAAAAATAGGTTTTCGAACCATTGCTTTAAAGAATCAACCCTCGTGTTGCCCAAATTCTCCAAAAATGGGTTTCAAATCATTATATTCAAAGATCAACCCCTGCGTTGGTCTTATCTTCCAAGATTGGTTTTTAAACACTATATTCAAAAATCAACCCTTGTGTTGATCTTATTATCAGTTTCGAACTGTTATTTTCAGAAATCAGATCTACTATTGATCTTCTTTTTCAAAAAATAGGTTTTCCAAACCATTGCCTAGAAAAATTGACCTTCATGATGATCTCTTGTGTTTGATTCTCTTTCAGAGATTCAGTCCTCGCGCTGATCATTCTTCTTGCGGTTGATTTTTCTTCTCAAAAATGATTTCTCACTTACCTTTTAAATGGACATTTTTTCCTTTCAAGATCCTATATGCAGGCAGGATCAGAAAAACTCATTTTTCTCAAATCTTATAAATTTTCAGCTAATTTTGTTATCTTTATCAGTTTCGTTCAGTTCGTTTAAAATTTACATCAATTTTATAAAAATTTTATCAAATTTTATCAATTTTTCCTCAATTTTATTAAATTTTATCAACTCTTTACCCTTTCAGGTTAAGGGATAAACTTGACCCTCATTGTCCAAGGTATTCCCATTCAGGATAAGGGATAATCCTGACACCCCTCACAAAAGCAACAAAGCTATCTGTGAGCATTCTTTTCAAAAACAAAATTATCATAAATTTATTCGATCTTTCCCCACTTTTCATAAATTTTATTCTTTACCCTTTCAGGTTAAGGGACAAACTTGATGCCTCTTTCCCATGAGGTATTCCTTTCTCTCTTTTTCCCTTTCATGTTAAGGGATAAACCTGAACCTCGGCCTTCAAGGTATTTTCTTTTACCCTTTCAGGTTAAGATAAACCTGAACCTTGTTTATCAAGGCATTTCTCCTTCTTCCTTCAAGATAAGGGATAATTCTGAAGTCTTTTATCATCAAATTTTCCACCAATTTTTACCAAATTTTCCCCAGACTTTCGCCAGTCTTTATCAATTTTTATTCGTTGTCAATTTTGGTCAATTTTATTGATTCTTTATCAATTTTTATCAATTTTATTGATGCTTTGTCAATCTTTATCAATCTTTTCTTTATTAAATTTTTGTCAGTTTTATTCTTCACCAACTCTTATCACTTTTTGTCAAAATTTATTTCCTTCTTCCTCTTCAGGATAAGGGATAATCTCGAAAACCCCGACAATCATTCTCACTTCAAATTTCCAAATAGATGCCGATCTCCTCTTTCGACTCTCGATCAGAAAAGCTAGAGCTCGTGCGGGTATATTTTCAAAACCCAGTGCTCGTGCTGGTACATCCAAAAACCCAACGCTCGTACTGGTGCAATTTCAAAACTCAGTACTCATACTGGGGCATTTCTTGAAAAATCTAGTGCTCGCACTGGTACATCTAGCGCTCATGCTAATATCTGGCTGACCGATCAGTTAGCCCCTCAAGTTCAGTCTTTGCACTAACCATTCATCAAAAATCAAAGCTCTAAATCTAATGTTGATCTTTGGGTTAGTCAAATCTCAATTTCAAGCCTTCAGGTTACAATCTTTCCTCAATTTTCCTTAATTTCTATCAATCTTTCATAAATATCTTCTCATCAACTCTCCTTTGAGATTCGAGTTTCGACTCGAATTTCCAACTTTTTTCCTTTGAAATTCGAGCCCTGACTCGAACTTTCTAGCTTTCCTTCGAAAATTTGAGTTTTTAACTTGAATTTTCTTTCCTTCAAAATCTGAACCTTCCAAGTTTTCTTTTGAGATTCGAGCCCTGACTCGAACTATCCTGCTTTCCTTCAAAGATTTGAGTTTTAACTCGAATATTTTTTTCCTTCAAAAATCTGAATTTTCCTATTTTCCTTTTTGAGATTCGAGCCCTGACTCGAACTTTCCTGCTTTCCTTCGAAGATTTGAGTTTTAACTCGAGTTTTCTTTCCTTCAAAAATCTAAACTTTCCAGTTTCCTTTTGAGATTCGAGCCCTGACTCGAACTCTCCAACTTTCCTTTAAATATTTGAGTCTCGACTCGAATTTTCTTTTCTTCAAAAATCTGAATTGGTCCGGTTTTTCTTTTGAAGATTTGGGTTTCGACCCAAACTTTCTCTCCTTAGAAACCAAAACTTCCTAGCTTTCCTTTGAAGGCTCGAGTTTTGACTCGAATATTCTAGCTTTCCTTGTAAAAAATCTGAGTCCTGGTTCTGTTGGTCTTTCAAAACCAACTTTTGAGTTAGGCTTACCTTCAAAAACCAATTTTATGCCAAGCTTGCCTTCAGAATTATAAATTTATATTTACCTTCAAAATTCAGCCTCGTGTTAGATTTTTCTCCAGAATCTCCCTGATGTGGCAAAACTCGATGTTAAGCAAAGGTTTCGTCATCAAGGATTTCAGGAATATCTTGCCAAATTGCCATAAAATAGTTGTTGATCTCAAACTTTTATTACATAAAGAATTTCCTCAAATCTCCTTAGTATTCCTTCCAAAAGGGTGAAGCTTTTGTGAAGAAAGACTCAAACTTCAAATTTTCTGTTGGTCAACCAAGAGGATGAAGAAAAATCTTCGATATGACTGACGAAGAAAAATTCAATGATGTTGAAAAGCCATAAGTGAGCTGATATTGATCATAACTATGGCACATTCTTAAAGATTATTCTTTGGCAGTAAGAGAGTGAAAATATCCTGGGCAGCAAAAAAGAACCTACCCAATTCATATCTCCTCAGTCATTTGAGCTGCAATCAAATATCCGCAAAAGGGATCTCTCAATTGTCGTCAAGATAAAGACGAATAGGCGAGTTAGATCTCCGGGGCCAAAGAAGATTTGGATCATCTCCGAGATGAAGAAGTTTGTGAAGAATTCTTCCATGGAAAGTTCAGATCACCGTCGAGATGAAGGCGAGTGTGATGAACCTACCGACAAACCCTAAAAGATATTTGATTTCCGCTATCATTTAGAGATTTCAACCTACGAACTAATATCATCCAGCATAATCCTTGAGAAAGAAAAAGAAGGATCAGAGCATCTCCAAGATGAAGGAGTTTGTGACGTACCCTTCCCCGAAAAAAAGAGAGAAAAGTCAGGACATCTTCAAAATGAAGGATGATGTAAAAGCCCAAGAAAGCTCCATGACTCAAAAGAATGCAAAAAGATCATCATGAGAAAATGCCCAGGATATCAAACTGCCCAAACTGTCAAGAATCTTCTTTACCTATGTGAAATTCTTCTATCAATATCTTTTCATTCAAATGCTTTTATGAAGCTAAGAATATTTCCTCTCTTTTCATATCAAGAAACTTGATAGCTTCCTTGAAGAAAACCAACAACAATAATTTGACTTTGATTCTGGATTCTATAGAGTTAACCCAGTTGGGGGGTAATACTCTGGGTGAAAGAGGGAACATCTTTCAAAAGTGCTTACCTTCAATTACCTTGAAACAACTATAATTTTTATCATTTTGGCAATATTTTCCAGCTTTCCTGATAAGAAATAATAACTTGATGTCCGTCTTGATACATCTTGGTATTGCCTTCTCCGTCTTTCACTTTGATCGAAAGACTTGCCTTCTCTATGCTAAAAGGATCACCTTATTTTGTCTTTCGCTTTGATCGAAAGATTTGCCCTCTCCTTCCTAAAAGGATTGCCTTATTCATCTTTCGCTTTGATCGAAAGATTCGCCTTCTCCTTGCTAAAAGGATCGCCTTATTCATCTTTCGCTTTGATCGAAAGATTCGCCTTCTCCTTGCTAAAAGGATCGCCTTATTCATCTTTCGCTTTGATCGAAAGATTCACCTTCTCTTTGCTAAAAGGATCGCCTTATTCATCTTTCGCTTTGATCGAAAGATTCGCCTTCTCCTTGCTAAAAAGATCGCCTTATTCATCTTTCGCTTTGATCAAAAGATCTGCCTTCTCCTTGTTAAAGAGTCGCCTTATTCATCTTTCGGTTTGATCGAAAGATTTGCCTTCTCCTTGCCAAAAGGATTGCCTTGTTCATCTTTCGCTTTGATCGAAAGATTCACTTTCTCCTTTCCAAAAAGGATCGCCTTATTCATCTTTCACTTTGATCGAAAGATTTGCCTTCTCCTTGCTAAAAGGATCGCCTTATTCATCTTTCGCTTTGATCGAAAGATTTGCCTTCTCTTTGCCAAAAGGATGGCCCTCTTCATCTTTCGCTTCGATCGAAAGATTCGCCTTCTTCGGTCCAAAGGATTGCCCTCTTCATCTTTCGCTTTGATCGAAAGATTCGCCTTCTCCTGTCCAAAGGATTGCCCTCTTCATCTTTCGCTTTGATCGAGAGATATTACCTTCTCCTTTCTAAAAGGATTGCCCTTCTCATCTTTCGCTTTGATCGAGAGATTTGCCTTCTCCTTGCTAAAAGGATCGCCTTATTATCTTTCACACCATCGAAAGATTCGCCTCCTGTTACCTTATTAATCTTGTCAAAAGAATTGTCTCACATCTCTCTATTTTCCATCTCTCACATTCCCAAAAGAGTTGCCTCGTTCAGAAGAAATGTCTCTTTCTGTCCCATCACGGTTTCTTCATTCGAGAAATCCGTATGGTCGTACCCACTCAGATTAAGGGTCAAACCTGTACTTTCTGCGAAAGGCCATTGATTTCAAAAGCTATTTCAGTCTCAGCAATGAGACGCCCATATCATCCCTTTTTCAAAGCTTTAGGAAACCACATTTTCCTCCTTTCGCAAGCCTCTTTCGGATTTGTTCGTCCGAACTCCGAAGGTCCCATCATGGTTTCTTCATTCGAGGATTCCATTTGGTCGTCCCCTTCAGGTTAAGGGTTAAGCCTGAACCTTGCCCCTCTAGGTATCTTCCTTTTCAAGTTTGGGTTAAACCTGAGTCTCGTTCTGACGAGGTTCCTTGTTTTAACGATGTGTTTCCTTCTAGTCCCATCATGGTTCTTCCCATCAAGAAATCCGTGCTTTGTATATCCATCCAGGACAGGATCATACTTGAGTTTCATCTCACGAGGCATTTCTCTCAAAAATGTCCCATCGAGGTCCGCTTACATTCCTTTCCCCGTCCAAATTATCTTGATATATCTCAATTTGAGGTCCAAACCTCAAATATCACCTCAAATTTTGGGTCCAAATTCGCTTTCTGAAAAAAAATTCAAAGAAATAGCTTTAAATTCTCAGAAAAGCTCTCTTTTGTAAATATTTCTAAAAAATACAAAAAAAATAGTTTTAAATCTTTGTTTTCTCGTAAATTTTAGGGTTTTATTCTAAAAATATCAAAAAAATATAGAAAATAAAGAAAAGAACAAAAAATTAATAAAATATAGAAAAGAAAAAAATAGTTTAGAAAAACCTCCTTTTTGAAAGTGTCCTTTTTCTAAAAAACTCCTTTTGAAAATCAAGTTTTTGTGAAAATACCCTTTTTGCAAAATTTGTTAGGGATCCCCCTCTTTGTAAAAACCTGAAAATAAAAGGGGCCCTCTCTGTAAATTTTTTTTAGGGTTTCTTTGAAAACCCTTCGTAAGAAAGGGGGGTTACAGCGCCTCTTCTCTCTCTCTCTTTTCGCAAACCCTCTCTCCAGAACCTTCTTCCCCTCCTGCTCAGCCTCTCGATCACCATCGAGCTTCTCTTTCTCCTTCTCTCCATCTTGGCATTCTGAACCCTCCATCTCCGAACCTCTTTCTCTCCTCCATCCATCCGCAATGGAAGCATCATTCTGGACTCTTCTCCACCTTCTTTAAAATCGTCAAAGGGAAACCCCTTGATCCCATCCAACATCCACTCATTCCCTTCGTAACCCGCATAGCCTTCCCCTCCTCTTCTGGTGCTCCCTTTTCGGGTAACCAAAGGACCCTCAGCCTCTCCCCTCTAATCGGGCGAAGAGGACCAGTACTTATAACAATACAAGTCAAGCCAAAAGGTTGATCTCTCCTATCCATCTTCCAGAATCCCAGCAACTTCGATAAGTACCCCAATTCTTTCCCAATTTTCTTTCTTTCTCTCATTACTTTCCTATTTTCGGCCCCAACTAAAGCACTTCGGACGACATTGGATTGTCTATAACAATCCCAATGCATCTTTGTGCGATAATGATGGGATAAATCCATCCCGACATTTCCATTTGTTTCTTCTTTCTTTTATGTCTTATTGTTGATTTTCGATTCATACGATTTGAGTATATATTTGTCTGAAAATATTCTTACCTACTTTGATGGTCAGATCCCTGTTTATGTGAATTGCCCGAGAAATTCTCGGGTATACATTCTTGTTGTGGGTGATCGATGGACATTGGTGATCCAGATCGGCCTGGATCTTTTTCTTTTACCATGAACAACCTGTTTTCATTTCCTTCCCCCCCTTTTCGTAAATCACAATTTGATATCACCCAGTTATTTTACCAATTTATACTGCCCAAGAGCATGTTTTGGTGGGTCCTGATTCAAAGAGCCAATTCATCTTCGATGATTTGCCTGTCTTGAGGTTATGTTATTACTATTTGAGGATGCTACCTATCCCTACAGACGTTACCTTCTGGATCCATATTCTTGCGGTCCATTGTTTACGGAGGTTATCCATTCAAAAGAAACTTGCGACATCTCTGTAATTTGTTCTACCTCCACCATCCAGCGTTGCTCGTCTATATGCTGCTACATTTTTTTCTGTTTTGTGACAAGACCGCATCAATTCCAGTTTTCTCTTCTTCATGTTTTCTTGCTGTCATATCTGTTTGCATTATAATAGAATCTGGATTGTTATTTGTCTATCATAAGATTTTCATCTGCAGGTTCTGTTATAAGAAATGGTGGTATTAAACCACAGTTCTGGAAATTTATGATCTAGGACATGTTTTCTTATTTGCTATATCTATGGAATCTGAATTGTTAGTTGTCCATAGTAAGATTTTCATCTACAGGCTTTGTTACAGGAAAATATTGTATCAAATCACGGTTCTGGAGATTTATATTCTAGATATGTTCCAATTTGTCATATCTATTGCATCCGTGGAAGTTTCCATTTCATTTGGGCTTACATGTTTCTCATCTGATACTTGAATGGTTCCTGTACTTGTGGTCTCAAGAGATGGCAACGAAGGTAAGTCTGGTGTGTCGACCCTGGAGATAATCGTTATGAGTGATACAGTTTGTAGTACAGAGTAACGTCTCTTGATTCCTGACCAGAATGTTTTCCTTACCATCCTAAAGTTCCGTTGTCTCATTGTCATTTGGAGATCATATGAGGTTACCAGTGATTAAGTTTTTTTTTAATTTACATGCACCTTGGGCTTATCAGTTTGTCCCAAGATATGTTGCAGGGTGGTATGATCATCCCTGCTTGCTCAGCTTGTAAATGTATGGTGATGAGATCGGATAGGGGGCTAATGTCCATCTGACATTAATAAGATCATATTAAGGTAAACCCAACAGAATCTTGGTCCATGTGTTCATTCCTGTCCCAGGTCACATTGTGAAATGCGATGGTTATAAATTCCATATGTGTATAGGATTAATGTGCAGATTAGCATAAAAAAATGGTAAGTTCTGATCTGGGTCAGACTTTCTCCTTCCAGAGATCGAGGCTCTAAAAGGTTTTTTTTTTTTGGTGATGATCATTCTTTTTCTTTCTCTTATCTGTTGCTAATAGCAGCAGTTTATTAGATTCAGTCCTTCTGGGTCCCTGTTGCCAGTCCAGTTCCTGTTCAACAGGTGCGATTCAAAATATGCAGATAAGAAAGATTGTATCTCAGGAACAGCTGAGCCGCCCCATTAGAATCAATGATATCCATCGCGTCTGATTGTTGCTGATAAACTCTTGCATAATAGCTATCACTGGAGGAGGTTTGGGCAAAATCAAGTCAAAGGAGCACTGAATTTCCTAGAAGCTGCTACAGATTCATTCATCCTATTTGTCCTATAAAAAAAAAAGAGAAAACTAAAAAAACTAGAAAAACTAAACAATGTTGATAAGTTGGTTGATGCAAGGGCCATGAAATTTTAGTCTTGGATTGCAGGTTAGTAGTTTTTGCACTGAAATTATTTGCCCATCTTATCAGAATTTTTTCTGTTTCCTTTTAATTGTATTTCTCTGAGGTTCTGCAAAGTTGTATTGAATTTGATTTCTTGTTTTATTAAGTTTTAGCTCAGAAAGTTTTGGTTCTACTGGTTTATTGAATGGCTGGTATGACTGTAACCCTAACAAATACAATACTTTTGTTTATTCATGGCCAATAAACTGCTTTTACGTGCAATTTTTGTTCTTCCATGGCATGGCACAAGTTTGGTGTGTCTATGGGAGCAAAAGACTGCTATATCTTGCTTCTTTCATTTCAAGGGACTGCAACTTTGTAAAAAAAAAATGCCTAGCTTTAAATTGATATTATTGGGACTAACTGTGAAGTAACTTGAACCGTAGAACTCAATGAAGGTGCTTTTTTTTTTCCACATGGTGATTGTCAGTGAAGCATTTGCATATTTGTTGTGTTCATATTTTGTTGTCTTAAGTTGTTGGAAACATGAAATCTCCAGGAGACATCTATTTCCTTTTCCATGTAAGAATGTGCCATTTAACCATCTGTTTTTTTTTTTTTTTCCTTTTTCATTTTCATTGTTGATATTCTCTAAAGACACTGACAATTTCATGCAAGCACTTGGCTTGAAATTCGTACTTTTTGGAAGCAACTGTGCTTGCTGCTTGGAAAAGGAGATGTGACAAGAACAACTAACTGGAACGTCCAATTCTGTGAATCTTCCTTCTTCTGGGAACATTGTTAATAAACCACCTTCTTTTGTTGTAATGTCGTGCCCAGCCACATTCCCACCTGTCATTCATTCGCCATAACACCTTAGGTGTTGGGACTCCTATCCTTTAGCAGCAGCCAAATGAGTCACTGTGGCTACTTGAAGCACATGGCAGTTCAGAGAACTGCTGTGTTTTGTACCTTTCACAACAACTTCAAGAGTTGATGTGTTATTTCAGGTTGCACAACAGTGCCTAGAATTGCCGCAATTCTCGAGTTGTCGCCATTTCCTTGGTTGCACTGTAGTTGAAAGAACTGATTTAACTAGTGTATCCTTCGTAGCAACTCAACAAATTGTTGTGATTTCCATGCTTGCATAACAAATTTCGAAGATAGCATCATCCACTTATAACTTTCACCATTTGCAACCCCCAAAACCTTTAAGGTAGTTCACAATGGCTGTATACCCAACCTGTAGCAGCATCTTATGGTTGTCACCTTCATAAAACCTTCACCTTAGCATTACTATCTATGCCCCCAACCCTTAGGTAATTCCAGCATACAATGTTCAACCCATATTGCATACTTCCTGAATAGCACAGGACCTCTTTTACATATTTCAAACATCCAGTTTCCTTTCTTTTAGTCATCTTAAGGCGTTTCATACATGTTTATATCACCATAGTATATAGTTCATCCTTGGTCTTACACTTTTTTTTTTGTAAACATATGGCATATAACTGAGTGTTTCATGAGTAGTATCTCAGGTCCAATATAATTGTCACATGAATTGTTTTTCCTTGTATATATATATGCTGATTGAAAGTTTTGCAAGAAATACATGGAAAGATGAGTGAAAAGGATCCTAGTTTTGCAAGTTTTGCAAGAAATACAATCTCGACTTTTGGATCTCAGACTTCAGATCCAATCTCCATTTAGGATCCTAGATCTCAGATTTCAAATCCAAATTTCCTTTAGGATCCAGAATTCAATTCCATCATGGATCTCAGATTTTAGATCCAAATTCCATTACAAATTTCGGATTTAATTCCATCTTGGATCTCAGATTTCATATTCAAATTCCATTTTAGGATTCAGACTGTGGATTCAAATTCTATCCCGATCTCCGGATTTCAAAATCCAATTCCACTCCCATCTGGACCTCTTAAATCTATTTTTAAATTCCATTTGGATTGCTCAAGTTCAAATTCCATCCTGATTTCCAAACTTAAATCTAGAATTCAATTCCACCTCAAATATTCATTTTCTCTCTTAAATCCAAGTTTAAAATTCAAATTCAAAGTCCTTTTTTTACTTTGAAGCTTCACTTCCTTTTCACTCAACTTCCAATCATTCTTTTCAAATTCAAAGATTTATTTTCTCAACTCTGATCATTTCAAAGACTTAGAACTTCAAAATATCCTTCCTAAATCTATCTCAAGTTCTAAGTTAGATTCAACCATTCAGAAATCATTTCTTCACCCCATTATCAAGTTCATCTCAGAAAACTTGGAAATTTTCAAAACATTTTCTCAAAAGAGCATACATCCTTGCATTGCACAAGCATGATTTTTTGTGTATTTAGACTTAGGATAAATTCTTAGATAATATTTAGGCAAAGCAAAAAAGCATAAATTTGATCCTTGGTTCGATTACCCCTGGTAAATGCACCAAGAACGGTCGAACCTTGTACCGACGAACGAATCCCGTCTCTCCAATTTTCCCGCAATATTTTCAAAACGGAGGCGAGTAATTTTCTAAATATTTTCAAATCAAGGTCAAGTGAGACCCCACAAAAGAGTTAGTCTTCTTCTCTTCTTTTCTTTTCTCTTCTCTCTTCTTTTTTGTCTTTTATTTTTCTCCCTTCAAAAAGGAGGAAAATAAGGGTTGGAGAGGAAAAGAGAAGGCAGCGAGAGAAACCACAAGAGAGGAAAAATTTTGTGATGATCACAGGTTTGGAGACTGTGATGGGACTCATCTCCGTCTGGTCAAATTATGTCTTTTTTGCTTTGCTTTGATATTATCTAAGTCTTTATTCTTCAAATGTCAGCTTCATTTCCATGCAAACCTTAGGAGCCTAGACTCTACTCTAAGCTGACTTCAATGCATATAGGATCTAGGTATGGTTTGGTAGGACCATATTGAGGAAACTATTCTATGTTCACATTAGACTTAGGTCTGAAATACAACTCTCCTCAATTCTAGGGATTGAATGCAAATAATGTATGCAAGTGTATGCTCCTTTTCATTTAAAATTCTATCTTCTTTAGGACTTGCATTAGAGCTTTCTGGTTTTATTGCATGTTGAACATGTTTTTGAAAAACATCCCTACCTATATTGTCCCGGTCTTCACGTTGCTGGGCTGTCTCACTGAACCATAGTTCGAGAGAGAGCCTCATAACTGGACCACTTATTTGGGTTTGCGCCCCCCTACCACGTATCTAAGGGCCATAGTCCGAAGTATATTGGTAGGCGCTCAAGGATGTTGGGAAGCCTTTACCTTAGAACCAGAGAAATATTTCTATTCCACGTACTTCGTGCTTCGGCTTGAGTATATCGGCATACCTTGATTGTAATCAGATCTAAATCTTAGAGTTAGGATTAAGGTTCTATCATCCATTTCAAATATTGCATTTAGAGTCAGCCTTTAGGGAGTGTTGTTTGTGCATCCTTGCTTGTATATATGTGATTGAATGATATTTTATATCTTCCTTATATTTTCCAAAACCCTGGGTATGTATTATTCAAAATTTTCTCTTTGTTTTTAAAACCCAAGTGTATTTTCCTTTTATTCTTCTGATTTCTTCAAAATGCTACTGATCCTGCCTGCAAGTTCTTCAAATTTTAAATCTTTACCATTTATTCTCAAAATTCATTTTCCCTCCTATTTTTTCTTCTAATTTTATATTCCTGTTTATATTTTTTGTAAATAAAAATCTCTTTCCGTCAAGAGATATCCTTTTCAAAATAGCATTTTCTTCGTGTTTTAAGTTGGTTACTCTCCCCCGTAGAGTAAACAACGCAATTGTCACAAATTTTATGATGACTCAATCCCTAGTAATGGGATACGATTTTTTTAACATATTTAACTTAATCCTTCCTCCTGTCAAAACTTCTCCAAAAGTTTCTTCGGTCTAAAAACCTCCACTTTCCTCTGCAGAAAGCATTGATATTCGAAAATGATTCAGACAAGAGCTGGAAAAGAAACAGTTCCTCAGCACAGTGACAGTGAGGCGGAAGGGATGAACTCTCCTAAGTCAGTCAGAGGACAGGGTCAGAACAAAGGGGATGACATCGACCCCGCTATGTATGGTCTGTTCCAAAAGATGATGGCGAGAATGATGTCAGAGCAAGCCGAGGCCAATCTGAAAGAGGCAGTTCCGAAAAGCAAATTGAGGAAGAAGCATGTAAAAAAGTAAGTCAGAATCATCAGAAAGAAGGTACAGCCAGACACTACTTCTGAGAAATCAGAGTCAGTCGAGGAAGAATCAAAAGAGGAAGAGCAGTTTGTCTACAATCAGAATCCTCTGAGGCAGACCGTAAAAATAGCTGTAGAAGAGCCTGAATCCGTCAACAAGCCCAAGTCTGGGATTCCAGCAGAGGACCCGATGAGCAAGCTAATGAAGGAGATCAATCGAGTAATCAAGGACATTCAAGCCAAGAGTAAGGGCAAGTAGACCTACACTGGCGAGAATTTTTATGATGGCCTAGATGGGGATGATAACCTGGACAATCTTCCTTGCAAGTTTCTCAAATTTGACGGGACTGGCAACCCTAAAGCTCACTTAGCTACCTTTTATGCAAAATGTTGCTGTTTTAGAAAAGACAACAGGGCTCTGTTCATTTGTTTTCCCCACAGTCTAGAGGGTGTAGCAGCCAGGTGGTATGCCAACCACATCAATCCTATCGAACTACGAGAGTTCGATAAGGTAGTAAATTTGTTCATTGAGCGCTTCCTATTCAACACTGAAGCTTCATCTACATTAAATCATCTTTACAACCTGAAGCAAAGTGAAAGCGAAAAGGCAGGAGAGTTCATTCACAGGTGGAGTAGCACCTGTAATAAAATGAAGCTTCCCATTCCAGAGGAGCATGCATTGCAGATAATCCTCAACAATTTCTCTCAGCCCCTGAGAAGCCTCATTGCCACTTCTCCAGCAAAATCCTTTATCAAGTTGATTGAGCGAGCCGAATGGCTCGAGTCAGAAATGGAAAATGGGCTCTACGAGGGCATGTCTCTGGTTAAAAACATCCAAGACCAGAAGAAGAAGGCACAGTTCATTCACTCAGCTGATACCTCCGGCCATGATCATGACAGCAGCAGGAGAAACAAAAATGATATCAAAAGTGGCCAGAACCACAGTACAGCTCAAGGGGAAAAGTCTTCCAAGCAGAATGACAAGTCGTCTCTGTCTAACTTTCCGCAAAAAGAAAAGATAAAGCGTGAAGGTTGGAGTAATGATCGTGAGTTCACTCCTCTGAAGCAAACGCTCGAAGAAACCCTTGAATTCTTGCTTACCAAAGGATTGGTGAAACTCCCAAAAGTCACAAATCCTCCCACAGTTATGGGAAGGTTCATGAATCAGTTCTGCAAGTTTCATCGAGCAGTGGGGCATGACACCGATCATTGCTTCATCTTAAAAAATATTGTTCAGCATTGCATCGACAAGAGTCTCCTTGTTGAAGACGAAGAGGAAGATGAGCTAGCCATCATGACCAAGCCTCTCCCGAACTACTCAAAAGATTGATCATGCCAGAATTTTCCGCTTTCCTCCCCTTTTTGCCACTCACCTTATAGGGGCCAGTCAACCCAGTCTTTTGTGACCTTTTTGGTCAAAATACTTGTAAATATTTCACTCTTTTTTAGTTTTACTCATCAATGAAATGTCAATTTTCCTTCATATCTTTGATATCAAGATACTTCCTTCCTTTACCCACACAGGGGCATTTGTTTTTGAAAAATTATGTTTTCATTTCAAAAATTTTCTTCGTCAGCAGCTTCTATTTTAACCGCATTAAATTCCTGTTCTTTTTTTTAGAATGCGGGACAATCCTGACATTATTCATGAGAGAAATGATATTACCTATGAGGGTTTTTCAAAAATCATGAAATTTTGAAAGTCTTCATAAACAAAAAGTTCAAATATTTTTTATCCAACTTTTGTCAAAAATCAACCCTCGTGTTGATCATATTTTCAAAAATAGGTTTTTGAACCATTGCATCGAAAGATCAACCCTCGTGTTGATCATATTTTCAAAAAATAGGTTTTCGAACCAATGCATTGAAGAATCAACCCTCGTATTGATCATATTTTCAAAAATAGGTTTTCGAACCATTGCTTTAAAGAATCAACCCTCGTGTTGCCCAAATTCTCCAAAAATGGGTTTCAAATCATTATATTCAAAGATCAACCCCTGCGTTGGTCTTATCTTCCAAGATTGGTTTTTAAACACTATATTCAAAAATCAACCCTTGTGTTGATCTTATTATCAGTTTCGAACTGTTATTTTCAGAAATCAGATCTACTATTGATCTTCTTTTTCAAAAAATAGGTTTTCCAAACCATTGCCTAGAAAAATTGACCCTCATGATGATCTCTTGTGTTTGATTCCCTTTCAGAGATTCAGTCCTCGCGCTAATCATTCTTCTCGCGGTTGATTTTTCTTCTCAAAAATGATTTCTCACTTACCTTTTAAATGGACATTTTTTCCTTTCAAGATCCTATATGCAGGCAGGATCAGAAAAACTCATTTTTCTCAAATCTTATAAATTTTCAGCTAATTTTGTTATCTTTATCAGTTTCGTTCAGTTCGTTTAAAATTTACATCAATTTTATAAAAATTTTATCAAGTTTTATCAATTTTTCCTCAATTTTATTAAATTTTATCAACTCTTTACCCTTTCAGGTTAAGGGATAAACTTGACCCTCATTGTCCGAGGTATTCCCATTCAGGATAAGGGATAATCCTGACACCCCTCACAAAAGCAACAAAGCTATCTGTGAGCATTCTTTTCAAAAACAAAATTATCATAAATTTATTCGATCTTTCCCCACTTTTCATAAATTTTATTCTTTACCCTTTCAGGTTAAGGGACAAACTTGATGCCTCTTTCTCATGAGGTATTCCTTTCTCCCTTTTTCCCTTTCAGGTTAAGGGATAAACCTGAACCTCGGCCTTCAAGGTATTTTCTTTTACCCTTTCAGGTTAAGATAAACCTGAACCTTGTTTATCAAGGCATTTCTCCTTCTTCCTTCAAGATAAGGGATAATTTTGAAGTCTTTTATCATCAAATTTTCCACCAATTTTTACCAATTTTTCCCCAGACTTTCGCCAGTCTTTATCAATTTTTATTCCTTGTCAATTTTGGTCAATTTTATTGATTCTTTATCAATTTTATTGATTCTTTATCAATTTTATTGATGCTTTGTCAATCTTTATCAATCTTTTCTTTATTAAATTTTTGTCAGTTTTATTCTTCACCAACTCTTATCACTTTTTGTCAAAATTTATTTCCTTCTTCCTCTTTAGGATAAGTGATAATCCTGAAAACCCTGGCAATCATTCTCACTTCAAATTTCCAAATAGATGCCGGTCTCCTCTTTTGACTCTCGATCAGAAAAGCTAGAGCTCGTGCAGGTATATTTTCAAAACCTAGTGCTCGTGCTGGTACATCCAAAAACCCAACGCTCGTACTGGTGCAATTTCAAAACTCAATACTCATAGTGGGGCATTTCTTGAAAAATCTAGTGCTCGCACTGGTATATCTAGCGCTCATGCTAGTATCTGGCTGACCGATCAGTTAGCCCCTCAGGTTCAGTCTTTTCACTAACCATTCATCAAAAATCAAAGCTCTAAATCCAATGTTGACCTTCGGGTTATTCAAATCTCAATTTCAAGCCTTCAGGTTACAATCTTTCCTCAATTTTCCTTAATTTCTATCAATCTTTCATAAAATTCTTCTCATCAACTCTCCTTTGAGATTCGAGTTTCGACTCGAACTTCCAACTTTTTTTCCTTTAAAATTTGAGGCCTCACTTGAACTTTTCAGCTTTCCTTAGAAAATTTGAGTTTTTAACATGAATTTTCTTTCCTTCAAAATCTGAACCTTCCAAGTTTTCCTTTGAGATTCGAGCCCTCACTCGAACTGTCCTGCTTTCCTTCGAAGATTTGAGTTTTAACTTGAATCTTTTTTTACTTTAAAAATCTGAATTTTCCAGCTTTCCTTTTTGAGATTTGAGCCCTGACTCAAACTTTCCTGCTTTCCTTCGAAGATTTGAGTTTTAACTCAAGTTTTCTTTCCTTCAAAAATCTAAACTTTCCAGTTTCCTTTTGAAATTCAAGCCCTGACTCGAACTGTAACACCCTAATTTTTATAACCCGAAATTGGTGGAATTTTTTTTTAAAATACATTTAAATCTTTTAGCAGTTAACAGCGAAAAAACACATTGGGCATAAAACTTGGCGTGCTACTTCAGATGAATGCTTGCAACCATATAATTATGGAATTTAAACTTTGACAACTATTTAACCATGAATGAAATAAAATCAAGTTCCATAATATCCAAAATTCATCACATTTGTCATTGAATTGAATTAAAGTAAAATCAAAGTTCAAAATTCATGAAGCAGAGAAAAGGTAAGCTTAGTCCCCGTCACAAACTTCCGCCTTCACATGTAAGTACCTACTTATTACCTGAAAATTTTTAAACCACATAGGGTCAGACAACATGTCTCAGTAGAGTAATTATGCTAAACTTGTAAGACAGAATGACAAGACAAGGATTTCAATAGAAATTTCATGGTTTAACATTTAATTTAACTTAAACAATCATACAACAAATCATGCATGTTTAGAATTTTCATATTTAACAGAAGAATATAAATCCATACATTCAAAATACAAAATGCATGAACCATTAAAATGCATGACTTACCATATGCAGAAGCTCTTTCAATGCATGCATATTTTCTTATCTTTAGTTATATTTTCTTAATTAGATGATGCATGCGATGCCAAATTAATGCACACACCATTTAAGTTATCACTTCTTAGCCCTGCTGATACGACACAGGCAGACATTCTAAGATCAGGACCATCACACATGACGTGTTTTACATACAGAGGTGGCTTTAGCCTGGCCAGGTCCATTCACTAAGATGGGGTGAGGGACGTTAATACGAGAGAGATTCCCAACACCTTTCAACCCGATGCATCAGTTTTTCCTCATGAGTACTATAACCTCTACGCTGCAGTTTAATGCAGAGGTTTTCCCCCTAAAATCGTGGGAGGGGAGGAGCAACCTTCCGTGCCCATAACAGAACTTGCCCCCACGAAGTTTTGTATCACCTGCTACTCTCAAAGCAAGTATCTTGAGTTTAATGTCACATGATTACTTGATTACAGTCATACTTTTTATGCAACATCAAACTTAAACCACTTTATGGTCATAGATGCATTCTTATAAAGCATTGGACAAAGTCATATAATTAAACTTATAACAGACATTTGGGCACATGCGTAGCATAAACATCTTATTCATTTTCACACATCATAATGCATATGCATGTACATGGCCAATGCAACAAGGAGAATATATATGAACATCCATATCAATGAAACAATCATATCATCACGATATCATGGACATACATGTAGTCAACACATTTTTAGAATTTAAAACATAAACTTGTATTCATTGGACCTTTTGATCCTAAATCTTTAATGTGTAACCTTCCATTTACAATTCATGCCATAATCATATAAGATTGCATAAAATCAGACCTGCATAATCATTCACATAATGCATACTAATTCTATAAAGAAATTGAATAAAAACATATATACTATGCACCCTTTGAGCCTTGATTTATGAATTTGCCCTAATTTTTCCAATATCATAACTTTGTTCGACTGGTATAGAGCTCACAGAAAATTTTTGACTCCATGAACAGAGCTGAAATTTTTACAGTATATAGTAATTGTTGTCAGCTATCCATAGCCGCAAACCGTTTGTAAAAACTCTTCCCTATGAGGGAGTTATGCATGTTTTACTACAGGCCTATCAGTTTTTGTTTCGACTGTCACATAGATGTGCTCGATCCATGAACAGAGCCCAAATTTCTACAGTATATGCACAATGGAGTTATCTTTCCAACTCAATAATCCGTTCATCAAAATGCTTCCGGACGAGGGAGAAACGGCCATTTTACTGAACGGAGGTCAAGTGAAAAACCTGGAATTCCGAGATTTGCATTTGGGTGAATCAAACTGAGTCACCCGAATCCCAAGAAAAATTAAAAGAAATAGGGAATACGCATGAAATAAAATTCCAAAAATTGTAAAATATTCACAGTAGATGGAACACTTCATAATCTATCAATCCAAACTAATATTTTGATAAAAATCATGGAATAAATCAAATACAAATATATTTTACGAATCTATTTCTAAGAAACTGATTTTTATGATAAACCCGATTTCAAAAATGGTTTTCTTTAGGGGAAAACGTGTTTTTGCCATAGATCATTAGATCTGAGTCAAACCCACGGTTAGAAGGGTTTGATCATGATCTAAACTCATGAAAAAGCATCAAAATCCATGCCAAGAACTCCGTTCTTGCAAGAAAAGCATAGAAACCCTACCTTTTGCTGAAAAAAATGTATTTCTTGATGGATGAACGGCCCTTTTTGCTCGATCCACCGATCAGCTTCTCCTTCTAGCAATGTGAGGACCTTAGATATCCTCACCACACCCCTTGAGGTCTGGATCTTGCACTCAAGGACTAAAAGAAACTCTAAAAAAAAGAGAGTAGGGAAGGGGAAAGAGAGGAGAGAGAGAGAGAGTTTGGGGGAGAGAGAAGCTCTCCTTTTTTTTCCAGCCCAAATGAGGAGGGCGTGGGATATGAGAGGGTTTTATAACCCTCTTAAGCTAGGTTATGGGCTGGAATTAATTCCAGCCCTTGATCACTTTAATGAAACTCCATTTGGAGCCCTTGATCTCCTCCTTGATTTTCAAGTTTTAAATAAACTTAAAATTCACTAGACTTTTAAATTTCAAAATAAATTTATAGTAAGATGCCACATAGGATGGGACGGACCACTTATTGGCTCCTACTAAACTAATAAAATGGGTTTAATTTATAACAAAAATCTATTTTATTAAACTATAATTAACAAAAACATAGAATTCCAACAAAAAACGTTTTTGTTTTATACAACCACAAATCATATAAAATGTAAAGACATTAATTATCCACTAATTACAACTTATTAAGCATATTAATATGTATATGTTCACAACCTACTTTTGTTAATTCATATTATTTAATTATCTTTACTTAAAGAAAATTCAATATTTTCTTTTTAAGAATGACATTTTCAATTAGGCATCACTTCAGATTTTCTCAATTATTCAAACCGTGTAGGGTTTATATTACTACAATTCAACCTTATTAAACCCCCTAAGCCTTAAAAATATACTCGAGCATTAATTTTTAAAGAAAATAGGGTTCTATATTTGCACGAAATTCAAGACATTTCACAATGCTATAGAAAAGAACTTAGAAATTTTTGGATATTACATTCATTCCCCCTTAAAAAAAAATTGTCCTTAAAATTTGGTTAACATTACGTATCGAACAAGTGTGGATATTTAGCTCTCATATCGTCATCGGGCTCCCAAGAACACTCCTCCAGCCCGTGGTGCTGCCAGCGTACTTTAACAATTGAAATTGACTTATGTCGCAGCATTTGTTCTCGTCGATCTACTATCTCTACCAGTCGTTCCTCAAACGTGAGGTCTCTCTGAACCTCGACTTCGTCATACTGAATAACATGAGTAGGATCTGGTACATATTTCCTCAACATTGACACATGAAAAACATCGTGGATGTTGGAAAACTGAAGGGGAAGTGCCAATCTATACGCGGTGCCTCCTATCCTCTCGAGGATGAGAAACAGTCCTACATACCTCGGACTCAATTTCCCTTTCTTGCCGAACCGAAATACGCTCTTCATTGGCGATACCTTGACAAACACATGATTACCAACCTCGAAAGAAAACTCTCGCCTCTTTGGATCTGCATAACTCTTTTGACGACTCTACGCTGTCAAAAGCCTCTTACGAATCAAATGTACTTGATCCGTTCAATGCTGCAAAACTATAGGCGATTCAATAGTTTGATCACCTACCTCGCTCCAACAAACAGGGGACCTACAGGGTCGTCCATACAATGCCTCATATAGAGCCATGCCGATACTCGAATGATAATTGTTATTTTAGGCAAACTCAGCTAACTTTAGGTGTTTACTCCAGTCACCTTTCCACTCCAATGCACACGCTCGCCACATATCCTCAAGTGTCTGAATAGTCCTCTCTGACTGACCATCCGTCTAGGGGTGAAAAGTTGTGCTAAACTTAAGCTTTGTCCCCATAGCTTTCTGAAGTTGTCCCCAAAACTTAGATGTGAATCTAGGATCCCTGTCTGAGATAATCGAAACATGTATCCCATGTAATCTGACAATCGCGTCGCATATAAATCCGCCAAACTCTCCAAGGTTTGATTCGCCCTGGTCGGTAAGAACTATGCCGACTTTGTAAGGCGATCCACAATCACCCAAATGGTTTCATACTGCTGGCGTGTCTTGGGTAGACCTACCACAAAGTCCATGGTAATGTCTTCCCACTTCCACTGCGGAATCTCAATCGACTGCATCATACCGCCTGGTCTCTGGTGCTCTATCTTGACCTGCTGGCAGATTAAGCATCTCGACACGTACTCAGCGACGTCCTTCTTCATGTCGGGCCACCAGTAATTCCTCTCAAGATCCTTATACATCTTGGTGCTTCCAGGATGTATAGTAAATCTGGTACGATGCGCCTCATCCAATAACTCTTTCCTCAACTGGGGCTCTGCGGGCACCCAGAGCCTGTGGCCATACCAGATGCTTCCATCCTCCTCTAAGTGCAATGTTGACTGGTCTTGCTTGCATGCTGCAATCATCTTATTGAATTCGGGATTATCCTTTTGTTGGGTGATGATCTGATCCATGAGTTCTGTCTGCACTACCGTGCTAGCGATCTGAATCTGACCCGATTCTGCTTCAAAGGGCTTCCAATCTATCTGGTCTTCGAGTAATTTTCACTTACTGCTGATAAAACTCGCAAGGCTCCCAACCTTTCTACTCAAAGCATCAGCCACTACATTGGCTTTGCCCGGATGATAAGAAATGGAGAAGTCGTAATCTTTTAGAAATTCTAACCACTGTCTCTGCCTCATGTTCCAATCCTTCTGTGAGAAGATATACTTGAGGCTCTTATGATCTGAGAAGACCTCAAATTGCTTATCGTATAAATAATGTCGCCATACCTTTAGTGCAAAGACTACTGCAGCAAGCTCCAAGTCGTGAGTGGGGTAGTTTTGCTCATGCACCTTCAGTTGACGTGATGCGTAGGCGATCACCTTGTCGTGTTGCATCAAAACGCATCCCAAACCAGTACCTGATGCATCACTATAAATCACAAAGCCTTCTTGCTCAGAAGGCAATGTGAGTATAGGGGCTGTAGTAAGCCTCTTCTTCATCTCTTGAAAGCTTTCTTCGCATTGCTGGGTCCAGACAAACTTAATTCCTTTACAAAGTAGTTTCGTCATAGGTGAAGCAATTTTCGAAAAATCCTGTATGAAACGACGATAATAGCCTGCAAGTTCAAGAAAACTGCGTATATCTGAGATGCTCTTAAGCTGTCTACAATCTATGACTGCTTCCACCTTGGCAGGGTCGACTGACACCCCATCTTTAGAGATTACGTGACCCAAGAACATAACTTGATTCAGCCAAAATGCGCACTTCGAGAACTTAGTATATAGCTGATGTTGTCGAAGTGCTTCAAGGACAATCCTTAGATGCTCCCTATGATCTTCCTCGCTCTCGAAGTAAATTAGGATATCGTCTATAAATACGATCACAAAAAGGTCTAGGTAAGGCCGAAAGATCCGATTTATCAGGTCCATAAATGCCGCTGGGGCATTTGTTAACCCGAAGGGCATCACCAAAAACTCGTAATGGCCGTATCGCGTCCTGAATGTTGTCTTCTGCACGCCGAATTTTTTGATCTTCAGTTAATGGTACCCTGATCGAAGATCAATCTTGGAGAAGACCTTGGCCTCTCGAAGTTGATCAAACAAATCATCGATCCTGGGAAGAGGATATTTGTTTTTTATTGTTACCTGATTCAGCATCCTATAGCCAATGCTCATATGCATTGACCCATCATTCTTTTTGACAAACAATACTGGAGCTCCCCATGGTGAAACACTAGGCCGAATAAAGCCTTTATCCATCAATTCTGGCAGCTGCTTCTTTAGCTCCTCTAACTCTGCTTGGGCCATACGATAGGGTGCTTTAGATATCGGGGTCGTTCCAGGCACCAACTTTATCGCAAAGTCCACCTCTCTGGTAGGCGGTATGCCTGGCAGGTCATCTGGAAAAATGTCTGAAAAATCTTGAACTACGTCCAAGTCTTCCAGTGGTGTAGTACTAGGGTCTATCAAAGAAACACTGGCCAAAAAGGCCTCACACCCCTTTTCTACACAATGGTGCGCCTTTAATGTTGAGATAAGTCGTTCTTTGCTCTCCTTTTTACATGCCTTGTACTCGAGTATAGGCTGATCAGGGTGAGCAAATTGAATGCGTCGCTCACGACAAAGCATACAAGCGTAATGCTCATACATCCAATCTATGCCAAGAATTACATCATAACCGACCATATTCAACAGGATAAGATTGGCAGGGAGGTTCTGCCTTGCAATCATAACCTCTACTCTAGATAGATAGGTACGAGCGATAGAGCTACCACTCGAAGGTATAATAACTTCCAGAGTATATCCTAAAGAAGTCGGCGTGACACCAATCACATTCGCAAAATGTATGGATATGAAGGAATGCGTAGCACCAGTGTCAAAAAGAACTTTAGCATCAAACTTTGCAATAGGGATTGTACCTTCAATGACGTTGGCATCTTCTTGCAACTCCTCTGCAGAAGTTGCATATACGCGTCCAGTAGCTTTCTTCTGACCTTGCGGCTAAGACTGCTGGGGTCGCTGCTGCTGTGGTCCTCTAGGAACTGGGGCAACTCCCTCCTGAGCTGGCCTCATAGGGCAGTCTTTGATGAAGTGACCCTGTTTTCCATATCTCAGACATGCACCCGAGACTCTATAGCAGACTCCAGGGTGTCTCTTGTTGTAGTGCTTACATACTGTATAAGACTGCGGTGCTGGTGTGCCGCCCTCTTGTCCCTTGGCCTTCTTTGCGGGTGGCACCTTACTACTCTTCGCTGCTGGTCGAGGAGCCTTATTCCCATTGCCCTTCGACTTGTCGAAACGGCTAGGCTGAGTCTTCTTAGAAGACTCCCAGTCATCTTGAAGTATTGTGGCCATCTCGATGGCTTGGTTGAGGTTTTGAGGACAGCTGGTCAACACTCTCGTCCTCAGACCATCACGTAAACCCTGCACATAGTTCTTAGCCCGCGCCTCGTCAGTGGTATAAGTATGTGAGCAATACTTCTTTAAATGTCGGAAACATGTAGTGTACTCTGCCACCTTCATGGACCCATGTCGAAGATCTAAAAACTTTTGTTTCTTACGATCGCGCGCGTACTGAGGAAAGTAGGTGTCCATGAATACCGCTGTAAACTCCTCCCAAGTCAGGGCGCGTCGCTCTTCAGGCGTGTAGCGTACCTCGCGTGTCGTCTCCCACCAGCTCTTGGCATCCCTTTGGAGCCGATAAGTGGCAAAAGAAACCTGCCTCTCAGCGGGAACCTCGAGAATCTCAAAAATCTCACTAATGGCACAAACTCATTCCTCCACTGCGTCCGGATCCTCCTTATCAGTGAAAGCAGGAGGGCTATTTTCCATGAAGCGCTTGTACGACGCCCCATTGGTTGTGACAGTTGGTGCCGCAATATGACCCTCATGCTGATGGCCTGCACCATTGCCATTACCTCCGTTGCCGGCATGGTTCTGACAATAGGCCGTCAGATTCGCGAGGGCTTCAAAAATGAAGTCCCTCTGAGCAGTCCAACCTAGGGGCTGTTTTCCGGCCATCTACAAACACACACATGGATTCAGATTACTTATAAGTTGGACATAAATCCAAAAATTCTAATTCATGTGACCCTATTAGATCTACGTTCTGATTCTTGCCGCATATATCAACAGAAATAATTACAGACATACAATTTTCATAAGTCATCAAAACAAATAAAATGGAAGCATACTTACAACGATGGTGGTCGGTTGGACGAGCTTTGAGTCATACTTTCCTTATGCTCTCATACCATGTTTGTAACACCCCAATTTTTATAACCCGAAATTGGTGGATTTTTTTTTTAAAATACATTTAAATCTTTTAGCAGTTAACAGCGGAAAAACACATTGGGCATAAAACTTGGCGTGCTACTTCAGATGAATGCTTACAACCATATAATTATGGAATTTAAACTTTAACAACTAATTAACCATGAATGAAATAAAATCAAGTTCCATAATATCCAAAATTTATCACATTTGTCATTGAATTGAATTAAAGTAAAATCAAAGTTCAAAATTCATGAAGCAGAGAAAAGGTAGGCTTAGTCCCCATCACAACCTTCCGCCTTCGCATGTAAGTACCTACTCATTACCTGAAAATTTTTAAACCACATAGGGTCAGACAACATGTCTCAGTAGAGTAATTATGCTAAACTTGTAAGACAGAATGACAAGACAAGGATTTCAATAGAAATTTCATGGTTTAACATTTAATTTAACTTAAACAATCATACAACAAATCATGCATGTTTAGAATTTTCATATTTAACAGAAGAATATAAATCCATACATTCAAAATACAAAATGCATGAACCATTAAAATGCACGACTTACCATATGCAGAAGCTCTTTCAATGCATGCATATTTTCTTATCTTTAGTTACATTTTCTTAATTAGATGATGCATGCGATGCCAAATTAATGCACACACCATTTAAGTTATCACTTCTTAGCCCTGCTGATACGACACAGGCAGACATTCTCAGATCAGGACCATGACACATGACGTGTTTTACATACAGAGGTGGCTTTAGCCTGGCCAGGTCCATTCACTAAGACGGGGTGAGGGACGTTAATACGAGAGAGATTCCCAACACCTTTCAACCCGATGCATCAGTTTTTCCTCATGAGTACTATAACCTCTACGCTGCAGTTTAATGCAGAGATTTTCCCCCTAAAATCGTGGGAGGGGAGGAGCAACCTTCCGTGCCCATAACAGAACTTGTCCCCACGAAGTTTTGTATCACCTGCTACTCTCCAAGCAAGTATCTTGAGTTTAATGTCACATGATTACTTGATTACAGTCATACTTTTTATGCAACATCAAACTTAAACCACTTTATGGTCATAGATGCATTCTTATAAAGCATTGGACAAAGTCATATAATTAAACTTATAACAGACATTTGAGCACATGGGTAGCATAAACATCTTATTCATTTTCACACATCATAATGCATATGCATGTACATGGCCAATGCAACAAGGAGAATATATATGAACATCCATATCAATGAAACAATCATATCATCACGATATCATGGACATACATGTAGTCAACACATTTTTAGAATTTAAAACATAAACTTGTATTCATTGGACCTTTTGATCCTAAATCTTTAATGTGTAACCTTCCATTTACAATTCATGCCATAATCATATAAGATTGCATAAAATCAGACCTGCATAATCATTCACATAATGCATACTAATTCTATAAAGAAATTGAATAAAAACATATATATTATGCACCCTTTGAGCCTTGATTTATGAATTTGCCCTAATTTTTCCAATTTCATAACTTTGTCCGACTGGTATAGAGCTCACAGAAGATTTTTGACTCCATGAACAGAGCTGAAATCTTTACAGTATATAGGAATTATTGTCAGCTATCCATAACCGCAAACCGTTTGTAAAACCTCTTCCGTATGAGGGAGTTATGCATGTTTTACTACAGGCCTATCAGTTTTTGTTTCGACTATCACAGAGATGTGCTCGATCTATGAACAGAGGCCAAATTTCTACAGTATATGCACAATGGAGTTATCTTTCCAACTCAATAATCCGTTCATCAAAACTTCTCTGGACGAGGGAGAAACAACCATTTTACTGAACGGAGGTCAAGTGAAAAACCTGGAATTCCGAGATTTGCATTTGGGTGAATCAAACCGAGTCACCCGAATCCCAAGAAAAATTAAAAGAAATAGGAAATATGCATGAAATAAAATTCCGAAAATTGTAAAATATCCACAGTAGATGGAACACTTCATAATCTATCAATCCAAACTATTATTTGCATAAAAATCATGGAATAAATCAAATACAAATATATTTTACGAATCTATTTCTAAGAAACCGATTTTTATGATAAACCCGATTTCAAAAATGGTTTTCTTTAAGGGAAAACGTGTTTTTGCCATGGATCATTAGATCTGAGTCAAACCCACGGTTAGAAGGGTTTGATCATGATCTAAACTCATGAAAAAGCATCAAAATCCATGCCAAGAACTCCGTTCTTGCAAGAAAAGCATAGAAACCCTACCTTTTGTTGAAAAAAATGTATTTCTTGATGGATGAACGACCCTTTTTGCTCGATCCACCGATCAGCTCCTCCTTCCAGCAATGTGAGGACCTTAGATATCCTCACCACACCCCTTGAGGTCTGGATCTTGCACTCAAGGACCAAAAGAAACTCGAAAAAGAAGAAAGTAGGGAAGGGGAAAGATAGGAGAGAGAGAGAGAGAGAGAGAGTTTGGGGGAGAGAGAAGCTCTCCTTTTTTTTTCCAACCCAAATGAGGGGGTGTGGGATATGAGAGGGTTTTATAACCTTCTTAAGCTAGGTTATAGGCTAGAATTAATTCCAGCCCTTGATCACTTTAATGAAACTCCATTTGGAGCCCTTGATCTCCTCCTTGATTTTCAAGTTTTAAATAAACTTAAAATTCACTAGACTTTTAAATTTCAACATAAATTTAAAGTAAGATTCCACATAGGATGGGACGGCCCACCTATTGGCTCCTACTAAACTAATAAAATGGGTTTAATTTATAACAAAAATCTATTTTATTAAACTATAATTAACAAAAACATAGAATTCCAACAAAAATCGTTTTTGTTTTATACAACCACAAATCATATAAATTGTAAAGACATTAATTATCCACTAATTACAACTTATTAAGCATATTAATATGTATATGTTCACAACCTACTTTTGTTAATTCATATTATTTAATTATCTTTACTTAAAGAAAATTCAACATTTTCTTTTTAAGAATGACATTTTCAATTAGGCATCACTTAGGATTTTCTCAATTATTCAAACCGTGTAGGGTTTATATTTACTACAATTCAACCTTATTAAACCCCCTAAGCCTTACAAATATACTCGAGCATTAATTTTTAAAGAAAATAGGGTTCTATATTGGCACGAAATTCAAGACATTTCACAATGCTATAGAAAAGAACTTAGAAATTTTTGGATATTACATTCATTCCCCCTTAAAAAAAATTCGTCCTCGAAATTTGGTTAACATTACGTACCGAACAAGTGTGGATATTTAGCTCTCATATCGGCCTCGGGCTCCCAAGAACACTCCTCCAGCGCGTGGTGCTGCCATCGTACTTTAACAAGTGGAATTGACTTATGTCGCAGCACTTGTTCTCGTCGATCTACTATCTCTACCGGTCGTTCCTCAAACGTGAGGTCTGTCTGAACCTCGACTTCGTCATACTGAATAACATGAGTAGGATTTGTTACATATTTTCTCAACATTGACACATGGAAAACATCATGGATATTGGAAAACTGAAGGGGAAGTGCCAATCTATAAGCGGTGCCTCCTATCCTCTCGAGGATGAGAAACAGTCCTACATACCTCGGACTCAATTTTCCTTTCTTGCCGAACCGAAATACGCTCTTCGTTGGCGATACCCTGACAAACACATGATTACCAACCTCGAAAGAAACCTCTCGCCTCTTTGGATCTGCATAACTCTTCTGACGGCTCTGCGCTGTCAAAAGCCTCTTACGAATCAACTGTACTTGATCCGTTCAATGCTGCAAAACTATAGGCGATTCAATAGTTTGATCACCTACCTCGCTCCAACAAACAGGGGACCTACAGGGTCGTCCGTACAATGCCTCATATAGAGCCATGCCGATACTCGAATGATAATTGTTATTTTAGGCAAACTCAGCTAACTTTAGGTGTTTACTCCAGTCACCTTTCCACTCCAATGCACACGCTCGCCACATATCCTCGAGTGTCTGAATAGTCCTCTCTGACTGACAATCCGTCTGGGGGTGAAAAGTTATGCTAAACTTAAGCTTTGTCTCCAAAGCTTTCTGAAGTTGTCCCCAAAACTTAGATGTGAATCTAGGATCTCTGTCTGAGATAATCGAAACAGGTATCCCATGTAATCTGACAATCTCGTCGACATATAAATCTGCCAAACTCTCCAAGGTTTGATTCGCCCTGGTCGGTAAGAAGTGTGCCGACTTTGTAAGGCGATCCACAATCACCCAAATGGTGTCATACTGCTGGCGTGTCTTGGGTAGACCTACCACAAAGTCCATGGTAATGTCTTCCCACTTCCACTACGGAATCTCAATCGACTACATCATACCGCCTGGTCTCTCGTGCTCTATCTTGACCTACTGGCAGATTAAGCATCTCGACACGTACTCAGCGACGTCCTTCTTCATGCCGGGCCACTAGTAATTCCTCTGAAGATCCTTATACATCTTGGTGCTTCCGGGATGTATAGTCAATCTGGTACGATGCGCCTCATCCAATAACTCTTTCCTCAACTGGGGCTCTGCGGGCACCCAGAGCCTGTGGCCATACCAGATGCTTCCATCCTCCTCTAAGTGCAATGCTGACTGGTCTTGCTTGCATGCTGCAATCATCTTATTGAATTCAGGATTATCCTTTTGTTGGGTGATGATCTGATCCATGAGTTCTGTCTGCACTACCGTGCTAGCGATCTGAATCTGACCCGATTCTGCTTCAAAGGGCTTCCAATCTATCTGGTCTTTGAGTAATTTTCACTTACTGCTGATAAAACTCGTAAGGCTCCCAGCCTTTCTACTCAAAGCATCAGCCACTACATTGGCTTTGCCCGGATGATAAGAAATGGAGAAGTCATAATCTTTTAGAAATTCTAACCATTGTCTATGCCTCATGTTCAAATCCTTCTGTGAGAAGATATACTTGAGGCTCTTATGATCTGAGAAGACCTCAAATTGCTCGTCGTACAAATAATGTCTCCATACCTTTAGTGCAAAGACTGCTGCAGCAAGCTCCAAGTTGTGAGTGGGGTAGTTTCGCTCATGCACCTTCAGCTGACGTGATGCGTAGGCAATCACCTTGCCGTGTTGCATCAAAACGCATCCCAAACCAGTACCTGATGCATCACTATAAATCACAAAGCCTCCTTGCCCAGAAGGCAATGTGAGTATAGGGGCTGTAGTAAGCCTCTTCTTCATCTCTTGAAAGCTTTCTTCGCATTGCTGGGTCCAGACAAACTTAATTCCTTTACGAAGTAGTTTCGTCATAGGTGAAGCGATCTTTGAAAAATCCTGAATGAAACGACGATAATAGCCTGCAAGCCCAAGAAAACTGCGTATATCTGAGACGCTCTTAAGCTGTCTCCAATCTATGACTGCTTCCACCTTGGCAGGGTCGACTGACACCCCATCTTTAGAGATTACGTGACCCAAGAACATAACTTGATTCTGCAAAAACTCGCACTTCGAGAACTATACATATAGCTGATATTGTCGATGTGCTTCAAGGACAATCCTTAGATGCTCCCTATGATCTTCCTTGCTCTCAGAGTAAATTAGGATATCGTTTATAAATACGATCACAAAAATGTCTAGGTAAGGCCGAAAGATCTGATTCATCAGGTCCATAAATGCCGCTGGGGCATTTGTTAACCCGAAGGGCATCATCCACTTATAACTTTCACCATTTGCAACCCCCAAAAACCTTTAAGGTAGTTCACAATGGCTGTATACCCAAACTGTAGCAGCATCTTATGGTTTTCACTTTCATAAAACCTTCACCTTAGCATTATTATCTATGCCCCCAACCCTTAGGTAATTCCAGCATACAATGTTCAGCCCATTTTGCATACATCTTGAATAGCACAGGACCTCTTTTACATATTTCAAACATCCAATTTCCTTTCTTTTAGTCATCTTAAGGCGTTTCATACATGTTTATATCACCATAGTATATACTTCATCCTTGGTCTTACACTTTTTTTTTTGTAAACATATGGCATATAACTGAGTGTTTCATGAGTAGTATCTGAGGTCCAATATAATTGTCACATGAATTGTTTTTCCTTGTATATATATATGTTGATTGAAAGTTTTGCAGGAAATACATGGAAAATGCAATCCTCTTCTTAACTTAGAAATTCTTTATTTAAGTCAATAATGTAATAGTTAGATGATTATGAGAAATTTTACATTCTCCAACTCTTAGATTAGAATGGATGAGCATGTAAATAGCATTTGTTCCATTATTTTCCTTTGTTTATGAAAACTCACAAATGGTGAAACACGAATGGCACGTGCACCATTCTAATAGGAGGTAATTAATCCTAAGTTGATGATTTGCATCAATGGCCATAGTCAGGATGTGAACAAAACTTAGGGTTTTCATCTTTTATAGAATAACACTGGATCCACATTGGATCCTTTTTAAAATTCACCATATTTTCTTCAAATATTTTCCTATTTTATCAGAGTTCAGCTTAAAATTGATTCAATACATATATCAATGGCCATAGTCAGGATATATTGAGAATTAATTTTATTTTAAACTCTATAAAAGCACCAAAATGTATTTTATTTTTCATTTGAATTTAGACATGATTATTATATAATACATTCAATGACCATAGTCATGAGTGTATTATATCATTAATCTTATTTACATTCATTTAAAGAATGAAATAAGACCTTCAAATCTAATTTCAAAAATTCTTTAAATTCATTCATCATTTAGGATAGAATTGCATCATATTCTCAAAAATCCCTTTTTAAAACTCCAAGTGATTTTGAGTATCTTTCTTTATTTCTCAAATCAATTCTATTCTATGGATTCAAATTCAATTCTATCTCATTTAAAAGATTCAAAATTCGATTTTAAAGTCCAATTTGACTTTAAAATTTCAAATTCATTTCAAAACATCAAAAATTCCAATATAAATCAAACTTCAAAGTTCAAATCAACTTTGAAATTCCAAATTCATTTTCAAAATTCAAAAATCAAATCAATATCTCAAATCCAATTTCAAAATTCAATTTAACTTTGAAATTCTTGATTCATTTTTCTAAATTCCAAATTTAAGCCTCAAATTCAATGTCCAATTTGACTTTGAAATTCATTTGTATACTCAAAATTTAATTCTCAAATCAAATTCCAACTTCATTGTCAAGATTCAAATTCAAATTCAAATTTAATTTAATATCTCAAAATTCCATTTTTTTCAATTTAACTTTGAAGCTTCTGATTCATCTTCTGATTCAAAATCAAGTTTATTTTTCTCATCTTCAAATTCAAAATCAAAGTTTGAGATTGATTCTGAATCTCAAAACTTGACCCGTCTTAAATTTTAAATTCACTCTGGGTTTTCAAAACCCAGATCCATCTTCAAAAGTCCCATTTGGACTTTCAGAATCCAAATCCAAAGTTAGATCCTAATCCCAACTTGGATCCAGATTTCCAAGTACAATCTCCACTTTTGGATCTCAGACTTTAGATCCAATCCCCATTTAGGATCCTAGATCAAGAATTCAACCTCATCTTGAATCTCAGACTTCAGATCCAAATTCCCTTTAGGATCCAGAATTCAATTCCATCGTGGATCACAGATTTCATATCCAAATTCCATTCCAAATTTCAGATCCAATTCTATCGTGGATCTCAGATTTCATATTCAAATTCCATTTTAGGATTCAGACTGTGGATTCAAATTCTATCCCGATCTTCGGATTTCAAAATGCAATTCCACTACCATCTGGACCTCTTAAATCTATTTTTAAATTCCATTTGGATTGCTCAAGTTCAAATTCCATCTTGATTTCCAACCTTAAATCTAGAATTCAATTCCACTTCAAATATTCATTTCCTCTCCTAAATCCAAGTTTAAAATTCAAATTCAAAGTCCCTTTCTAACTTTGAAGCTTCACTTCCTTTTCACTCATCTTCCAATCATTCTTTTCAAATTCAAAGATTTATTTTCCCAACTCTGATCATTTCAGAGACTTAGAACTTCAAAATATCCTTCCTAAATCTATCTCAAGTTCTAAGTTAGATTCAACCATTCAGAAATCATTTTTTTACCCCATTATCAAGTTTATCTCAGAAAACTTGGAAAATTTTAAAACATTTTCTCAAAAGAGAATATATCCTTGCATTGCACAAGCATGATTCTTTGTGCATTTAGACTTAGAATAAATTCTTAGATAATATTTAGGCAAAGCAAAAAGGCATAAATTCGATCCTTGGTTCGATTACCCCTGGTAAAGGCGTCAGGAACAGTCGAACCTTGTACCGACGAGCGAATCTCATCTCTCCAATTTTCCCGCAATATTTTCAAAACGGAGGCGAGTAATTTTCTAAATATTTTCAAATCAAGGTCAAGTGAGACCCCGCAAAAGAGTTCCTCTTCTTCTCTTCTTTTCTTTTCTCTTCTCTCTTCTTTTCTGTCTTTTATTTTTCTCCCTTCAAAAAGGAGGAAAACAGGGATTAGAGAGGAAAAGAGAAGGAAGAGAAAGAAACCACAAGAGAGGAAAAATTTTGCGATGATCACACAAACCCCTTTCGGATTTGTTCATCCAAACTCCGAAGGTCCCATTATGGTTTCTTCATCCGAGGATTCCGTATGGTCGCCCCTTTTAGGTTAAGGGTTAAGCCTGAACCTCGTTCCACGAGGTACTTTTTATTCAGGTTACGGTTAAACCTGAGTCTCGTTTCGACTAGATATCATTTCTAGTCCCACCACGATTTCTTTATCTGAGGATTCCGTACGGTTCCCCCCCACTCAGGTCAAGGGTTAAACCTGAATCTCATTTTGGCGATGTATTTCTTTCTCTCCCATCACGGTTGCTTCGTTCGAGGATTCCGTATGGTCGTCCCTTTCAGGTTAAGGGTTAAGCATGAACCTCTCTCCATGAGGTATCTCTCATTCAGGTTTGGGTTAAACCTGAGCATCATTTCTATGAGGCAATCCTCCCAGTCCCATCATGGTTCTTCCCATTGAGGAATCCATGCTTTGTATATCCATCCAAGAAAGGATTGTACTCAAGCTTCACCTCACGAGGCATTTTCCTCAAAAATGTCCCATCAAGGTCCGCTTATATTCCTTTCCTCATTCAAATTATCTTGAGGTATCTTCGTCCCATCCAGGTTAAGGGCTAAATCCTGACTCATTCCAAAAAGTTGACCTTGTCTCACCCATGAGACTTTATCAAAAATTTTATTTTCTGTCATTTGGGGACCTTCACCCAAAGTCTCATCACGATTTCCTCATTTCTGTTATTCAATCATACGATTTCCGAGGATTTCGTCTCCCCCAAAAACTTTCAGGATAAGGTATCAAGCCTGAAAAACCATGTCGTTAAAGACTAATTCTTCCACACCCAGTTCAGATCTGCTGACTGGGGCATTTTTTCAAAAATTGAAGTGTTTTCTTTGCCACTAAGCTCGGCTTTCAACCGGCTTAGTAGCAAAGAGGGGCATCTGTGAACACCCCAAATTTTTCAAAATGTTGTAAATATTTCTTTTTTACCCTTGACCCCATTTTTTTGAGAAAATTGAGTCAATTTCAATTTCAGTTATTCTCAGATTTATTGGAATCAAATCCATTTTTTATATCTGACTCAGTTTCAGATCTGGATATAGTTCAAAATCCCAATCTGAGCCCCGTTATCCAATTTTAAACAAAAAGTATCAAAAATAATTTCTGAATGGCATAGACAGTCCATCCAGCATCCAGTTGGATTCACGGCTTTGTATTTCTCGATTTGAGGTTAAAAACTCGAATATTTCTTCAAATATTGGATCAAAAACCCATTTTCTGAAGAAGTTCTAAAAGATCAAACCTAAAATCTTAGAAAGCCTCTCTTTTGTAAATATTTTCAAATTTTTATAAAATTAGTTTAAAATCCCCTGTTTTCCCTTAGATCTTAGAACTTTATTTCAAAAACACCAAAAAAATATAAAAAATGAAGAAAATACGGAAAATTTCGGTTTAAAAGTCTTTAAAAACCGTTTGTAGTGGGAACCACCTTTTAGAATAACCCTCTTTTTGAAAAACTAGGAAAATTTTCAACGTCTCTCACCTTCCCGCAATCACGAACTTCTCTCTCTCTCTCTCTCTCTCTCTCTCTCTCTCTCGCACGCTCTCCCTCTAGAAGCTTCCCCATCGCATACCTCCATCACCAACGTTCATCCTTCATCCACCCTTGATCACCAACAACCTGTGAACACCCCAAATTTTTTAAAGGTTTGTAAAAAGACCTTTTTGCCTCTGGTTCCATTTTCTGAGAAGACCAAAGCTAAATTTCAATCGTTCTTCAGATTTTTGGATTGAATTCCATATTGATATACTTAAAATTCAATTCTGGATCCAAACCCAGTGTTTTAAATCCAAATTTGAGCCTCGTTGTCCAAATTCCAAATTAAAATTATAAAAATACCAAAAAAATGGTTTTGAAAGGCTCGGGCAGTTCATCCGGCACTCTATCGGATCCCCAACCTTATATTTCTCAATTCGAGGTTGAAAACCTTGAATATTTCCTAAAAATCCAGATATAAATCCATTTTCTGAAGAAATTTTCTCAAAAATCGCCTTGAGTTCTCAGAAAAACTCCCTTTTGTAAATACTCGACAAAAATACCAAAAAATTATTTTTAATCTTTGTCTTCTCATGAAACTTTAGAATTTTATTCTAAAAATGCAAAAAAAAATGAAAAATAAACACAAAAACCAAAAAATTGGAAAAACTACGAAGAAAACAAATGGTTTTGAAACTTTTTAAGTTGATTTTTCTAAAAACCTCACTTTTTAAACCATTTTACAAAAATTTCTTAAAAAGGAAACCTCCTTTTTGGAAAAAAAAGAAAGTTTCCAACAGACTCCCTCCCGCGTATTTTCTTCTGGAAGCCTCCATCACAGGAGGGTTCTCTCCATCATTGATCTCAAACTACCCCTTCTCTTCTCCTCCTCCCATCTTCAACCACCCTCCCATTCTCGAAACCTCCACGATTTCTTTAAAGGGAAGGCCTCCATCTAGGATGGGGCATGACTTCTTTTTCTGAGCATCCATTTTCTGCTCATGATCCCCATCCAGTTTCCCATCATCGATAGTCGATTAGGCTTGTGAAGGATCCATTCTCATCCCAAAAACTTCAGCAAAATCGTAGGAGCCGATCTCACCTTGCAGTGACATACAATAGTCACCATTACCTCTCCTTCTCAGCAGCAAGAGATCAATCCCTTTGTAGCTGCAGGTAAGTAATCATCCTTTCTCTCTTTCAATTTTCTGTGGGGATTTTCACTTTGTTTAATATGCTTCGTAGCGGTATCTTGATTTTCGTTCTTTTTTTTAATTTCTTATTTACAACGCACCAAGGGCATGATCGACCTGCGTGTAGCAAGATCGATCTACCCTGTGCAATACTAAAAGAATGCTCGCATTCGGACATTACCTTTGATTAAATATTTTCCCAATTTCATCCTGATTTACTATTTCCTTTTCTTTTGCATTTTCTTTAAACAATGTCTGATTGTATCTCTCTCTATTGTCTATAATGTTTTCATTTCAAACGTGTCTGAGTCTCATTACATGCTCTATTTCAGTTTCTATCATCTGATCCATGGAGTCATCATCCTGTGTTCTTCTGTGTTTAAGATATTATCTTCATGTTCCATTTCTCCCTTCTTACCTTGATTGTGATTTTCCCGTTTTCCTATGATTGCCTGTATACATTGAATTATGAATCTCATTTTTCTTTCTTTGCTGAATGCTTGAAATAAATGCGTATGATTCCTGTTTTGCCAGGTCATTATGCATCTCCTAGGTCTATGATGTCCATGGATTAGAATTGCTCATCACCATGGCATCCCCCTTTTCATCTATATATCTAGTGATTATCCTTACCTCTCTTAAAGTTTTACCAGACAGAGTAACTTCAAGTGAAGGCAATAGCAGTAGGAACGAGTCATATCACAAACTTACAGGGAATTAAATATGAGCTTCTGTGGGTGAAGTATGTTCATTATTTATTTATCTATGCTCTATAACATCTTCTTTACATTCTAGACTAACTTATGTTGCTGGAACATATGTTGATAAAGCAATGAAGAAGTTTGGGGAAGCCCATGATAGGCTTCAGTGTTTTGTTATTTTTTTTAGCTGTCAAGCTTCCTCTTTGGCTAGAGGGAATGTGTATGGCTGAATATCTTCCGGCTTTAGAAGATGGTCTTAGGCTGCATGGTTTTGGATGTTGTGGCATCAATTGGTGCAAGAAGATGCTTCATTGAAGCTCTGGCTCCTATATTTGGTAGGCCATTGGAAGCTGATCCGGTGTTTTGCAGGAGGGCCACATTTCTTTCTGCTTCTGGTTCTTTTACTTTTATGGGTTCTCCAGTGACTTCCCCTCATTTGACTGACTACCCTTGGAGTCCTAGATGGGATCCACCACAAATGGTTGAGTGCATATTTGAGTTCTTGGTGGAAGAATGTCTGAACTCTAAGACATACTGCAAGGACACCCTTCAACAGCAATAAGTTGCCTATTTCTAAAATTTCACACAAAATTCTTCCTCAGGTTGCTATGTTATTCAAGGATTTCATGCCTCATGTGCAATGTGCATAATTTGTTGGATTGAACGTTTTGTTGGATCACCTTCCTGCAACTGCATGTGCATTACATTATTTCACAATCCATTCCCGTGGTTACCTTCAGCCACCTTGTTTTACACTTTCACCATAACCAACAGTGACCTTCAATGCACACTCCCAGCAGCTTTACTTTTTTTCCAAAGTCTTGCTGGTCATCTACAGCACCTGGATGGCTCAACCTTCATTTGATGTTGCCAACTCCCATTATAAAGCTACCCACACTCTACACTTTGTCACTACACTTCCCTTCAATACCTTCACTACATACGGCAGTCACTCACTTGCCACATCATCATTTATGCACATATACTCTGTTAATACAGAGCTGTGCCCATTATTCTGTTGTCACATAGCCACCTATAGCTCCCTCACACCTATATCACATTCTGTTTCATAACAGCATACTATTCACAACAAATCCTCATTTGTCCTTGTCTATATCACCTGCCTTTTGTTGTGTTTTCCTGTAAACAACACCATAAGCACCCACTTCACCTTCCCATATATTTTGCGCTATGCTTCACCCTTTTGCACTATTGCCACACTTAATGAATTCACTACGTTGCATTTGCTGTAGTACACACATGGTGTGCTGGTTACCATGTACATTATCCATCAAGATACAGCTTGATTTTATCAAGATGAATGCGTGTGAGGCCAACTAGGTAAGTATTTCTTGGGTTATGTACTGTCTGAAATTTTAATGTTGTAAGTTTGTTCAATAAATAATAAATAGTGTTGTTTGTAAATATAGGCATGTTAACATAAGTGCATAGGAAATGTATGGTGCATATTCTCATTATCTCAACAGTAAACTGTATTGTGTGCACTGTTTGTAAATTTTTTTTTTTAGTTTGGCGAACAGAAACACCTCAAGCCATCACAGATTTTGTGATGTTTACCCATCTATAACAGTACCAAGCACTGTTATAACCCTTAATATGTCTACAGCCAGGCTTTACAGCCTCCTACATACTCTACCATACATTTACTACTGCAATTTCCACAGCATCTCCTATAATTTTCTGCAGGCATGCAGCAGTGCTTAGGCACAACTGTAATTTCCCTAGGGGCACTAGCAGAAGCGCTAACCACTATAGCATGTACACAGCACCCCTGTCAACCTCACCTGCAAGTGTCACTCTAGAAATTGTATCTTTTTTTTTATATATGTCTCCATTTAATATAGTGGCCCGAGACCAATTCCTTTGTGATTGGTGCTGGAACAACTACCATGGGGTGTGTTGTTCATAAATGCTGAAATCCTGGTTTTGATTTGCAAGAGATCTTACTTCCTCTCTTACCATCCACTGTATTCCTTCTATCATTTTATCTTTTCCCTGTCGTCAATGCACCTGTATTTTCAATCAGCTGTATTTGCCTATGACGATGAGCCATCCTAATTGAGCCAAATGTCAAGAGCCCAAAAATCCTGCTAATCCTATAACTTCCAAACTCATATGATATACTGTGAGATCTGAATGATCTCATTGGCAAATGTTGGTGCAAGTGTGATTTCACCATGTAAGATATACAGGTTCGCATTATGAAATCTCCTTTCTTGTAGCCTGTTGCATAATGCCTTCAGAATTTACATTCCTGTCAAACGTTTTGTATTCCTTGTATTAAATGTTAAGCTATTCATAGCTACCCTCTTGTTAGTTGTGTGATGTAGCTACCCTAGACACCTGTGCTTTCATTGCTGCCATGTTGACACTCCTACAACCTCAATATCACTCCCAACTACCTACATTAAGTATATACCACATGTGATATATATATATATGTATATGTATATATTCGTATGTATATAGGCATGCATATGTATATATAGGCATGTAATGTCATTCTTCATTTATATCTCGGCACATGAGCACTTCATCAATTAACATCTATATATATATGTGTGCAAATTTTCCTTCTCTTTTCATACTAACCCAATTGTTTTGCAGGAAATATATGGAAGATATCATCATTGGGAGTTGTAAATTCAATTTTATGTATTGTAATAGTTAGATCTTAAATGAGAATTTACATTTCTTGTTTTAGATAGAATGAATGAGCATTGTAAATATCATAAATTACTTATTTTCATGCTTTTTGCCTTTATTTCTCAAAATCTCACAATGGTGAAACACGAATGGCACATGCACCATTTTGTAAGAGGTAATTAATCCTAAGTTGATGATTTACATCAATGGCCATAGTCAGGATGTAGACAAAACTTAGGATTCTTATCTTTTATAAAATAATACTGGATCATTTTCAAAATTCATCATGTTTTCTTTAAATATTTTCTCTTTTATCAGAGTTTAGTTCAAAATTAATTTAATATGTATACCAATGGCTATAGTCAGGGTATACTGAGAGTTAATTTCTTTCTAAACCCTATAAAAGCACCAAAATATATTTTATTCTTCGTTTGAATGTAGATATGAATATTATATAATACATTCAATGACCATAGTCAGGAATGTATTATATCATTAATTCTATTTATATTCATTTAAAGAATGGAATATGATTTTCGAATCCAATTTCAAAATTATTTGAATTCATCTATCATTTAGGATAGAACTGCATCATATTTTCAAAATTTCCTTTTTCAAAATTCCAAGTGATTCTTTTCTCAGATCAAATCTTATCTATAAATTCAAATTCAATTCTATCTCATTTCAAAATCCAAAAATTCAATTTCAAAGTCCAATTTGATTTTGAAAATCATGTTTACATTCAAATTTTAATCCAAACTTCAAAGTTCAATTTAACTTTGAAGTTATCTTCTATTTTCAAAACCAAGTTTATTTTTCTCATCTCCAAATTCAAAATCAAAGTCTGAGATTGATTTGGAATCTCAAAAACTTGACTTTTCTTAAATTTTAAATTCAATTTGGGTTTTCAAAACCCAGATCCATCTTCAAAAGTCCCATTTGGACTTTTAAAACCCAAATCCAAAGTTAGATCCTAATCCCAACTTGGATCCAGATTTCCAAGTATAATCCCTACCTTTGGATCTCAGATTTTTAGATCAAGTTCTATTTTAGGATCCAGAATTCAACTTCCATCATTGGATCTCAGGCTTCAGATCCACAATCCATTTAGGATCCAGAAAACCAATTCCACCTTGGATCTCAGACTTCAGATCCAAAATCCATTTTTAGGATCCAGAATCCAATTCCTTCTTGGACCTCAGATTTCAGATCCAAAACCTATTTTAGGATTCAGAATCTAATTCTACTTTGGATCTCAGACTTTAGATCCAAATTCCATTTTAGGATCCAGAATTTACTTCCATCTCGGATCTCAAATTTCATATCCGAATTCCATTTCAAAATTTCGGATCCGAATTCCACCATCGGATCTCAGATTTCAGATCCAATTCCCATTAAGGATTTTCAATCCAGAATTCAATCCATACTTTGGATTCAAATTCCATTTTAAATTCTAGATGACAAACCAACTTCCATTCTCAATTCCAAATTCTTAAATCCAATTTCATTCTAGATTTCAAAAACCAAGTTTATCTTGATTCCCAAAAAAAATTTCCAAAAGCCAAACCTATTTCTCAAATCTTATTTAGATCTCTTAGAACTCATTTCTCATTTTCCAACTTCAAAAATTAGAATTTAAAACATTTACCCGAGTTCTAAAAATCCATTTATGACTTCAGAGTTCCCTTTCTTCTCCTTTTATCTCAATTTCCAAATCCTTCCTTTCAAAATCTAGGTTATTTTCCCAAGCTCTGATTATTCCAAAACTTAGAACTTTTAATCTTAAGTTCTAAGTTAGAAACCATTTCTTCACTCTATTATCAGATTCAGAAATACTTGGAGATTTCCAAATCATTTTTCAAAAGGAGCATACATCCTTGCATTTGCACAAGCATGATTCTTTTGCATTTAGACTTAGGATAAATTCTTAGGTGATATTAAGGCAAAGCAAAATGCATGAATTCGACCCTTGGTTTGATTACCTCTGGTAAAGGTGTCAGGAACGGTCGAACCTCGTACCGATGAGCGAATCCCATCTCCCAGTTTTCCCGCAAATATTTCAAAATGGAGGCGAGTCATTTTCTCAAATATTTTCAAAAATTAAGGTCAAGTGAGACCCCGCAAAAGAGTTCTTCTTCTCTTCTTTTTCTTTTCTTTTCTCTTCTCTCTTTCTTTCTGACTTTTGTTTTTCTCTCTTCAGAAAGGAGGAAATAGAGGTTAGAAAGGAAAAGAGAAGGAAGAGAGAGAGAATATTACGAGAGAAAAATTTTTGCGATGATCACACAACCTCTGCCTCCTCCTCTCGCATGCTCTCCCACTGGAATCGCCTTCTCCACCCTCTGATCACCATCCTCGTTCTTCAATCATTGATCCCCAACGAACCCATTTCCTTTTCGAATCTTCCCTTCCTCTATAAAAGGAGGCACAAGAGAAAGGAAAAGGGGACCGAGAAGCAACCTCATCCATTGACGTTCGCAATTCACCTATTCACTGCATTTTCTCGAGACCTCCTCCATTCTTCAGAAATCCCTGCAAACAAGTAGCAAAAGGCTTCTACAGTAAAGGGGAAGAGCTCGGCTCCTTCCTTCTGGATATATGCAGAATCAAGTAAGGCCCTATCCTTTTCTCCTGGATTTTCTTTGAATTTTCCTCTTTGTTTTCCTGCTTGTACCTCCATTAACGCACCATGGGTGACGTTGAGTTGCCTATGGCAATCTCCACCCACCTTGTGCAACAATAATCAGAATGCTTTATTCCAACATAGTTTTCTTTTCTGTTTTCCTTCTGTATATTTCTTCTTCTTCTTTTTTATCGTTTGCTTGTGTTTATTTCTTTGTTTTGATATCTTCAGATTCATCATTTTTTTTTTTTGAATCGTCTCTTTGTGTTCATTGCCCTGCTTTAAATCCTGCTTACCTCATTCTGAAGATGCGGTCTCGAACTAGGATTTGGTTCAAATTTTCCTTGGGCTTCTGTTGGGCCTTCCTCTTCTATCGCTATCATGAAGTATGATACTTCTTGAGAGCACTTCATGTTTTGGATGATAGTATCCCAGATCCTCTTGGGTGCTAAATAAGAGTTGTTGTTGTTTTCCACAACTTGTAGGATGTCCTGATGTTTTTCCTTTTGCTGCATCCCCTTTTCTCTGTACATTCCATTTCATTATGTTTCTATTACACCCATATATATATCGGTTAGGGATCTCCTCTACTCAAGGTCATCTGGCATCTTCATTCCATCAGTTTCATCTACCCATCATTTCATGTCCATTCATTTCATTCTTCTCATCTTTTTCAGATTCAATAGCATCATTTGTATACTGTGCTTGAATTATCTATGAATTTTATTCCAATCTCATGCATCATTTATTTTGGGTTCCAACTTTATTTATTCATCTATTTACTTGTAATTATTTTTATTTTATTTTTGGGTGGGGATAGTTGTTGTTTTAACATTACTGAATTTCCACTTTTCTTTAGTTCTTTTGTTTCGCTCTATATCTCTAGTGGCATGGCATCTTGTAAACACCCCAAATTTTCACTCTCCTTCCCGATATCTCCACCAATCATCACATTTTGGTTCTCCGAGATCACTGGAGGGCAAAATGGTCATTTTCTGAGATTGGACCTTGTAGAAAGTCCAAAATTCCATTTTCGAGTCTCAAAATTTCTCTATTTAGGCTCAGAGATATCTTCAAACTGCAAATTTTCAAAATCCTATTCTTGACAAAAAGTTAGAATTTCCAATTCCAGATTCAAAGTGGCATTTCATGAGACATGTCTTTGCATATCATCGCATGAGCATTTCATATCATTTCACTGCACAGCATGTCATTTTGAGATCCAGAACTCCTGATTTTCAAAATTATCAATCCAGATTCGAGTTTTAAATGTTTCAAAATTGATTGCAAATCCCTAGGTTTTTCAAAAGAGTCAGTTTCCCTCGTCATAACCCCCACGACTCTGAATTACAAAAGTTTTCTCAGGAAAACAATCTGGATAGTTTTGATATTGATTTTAAAATCTTGTCAGTTGAAAAGAAGGGGACACGATTTTAAATTTAGAAGATTTTATTTCAAACTTTTGCAAAAAGACTCTGAGTTTCTTTACAAAATCTCTGCATTTTCTTTATATATATTTTTCCCTGAAGGACCATTTTCCTTCCAAATTCTTGAAATTAGACCAAATTTTATTTCGTATTATAAAAATCCCAAAAAGAAGTTTTTTTTTTTTTGCTTTTTATTTTCAAATAAATGGTGTGGGACCCGCCTTGAACTGGCATCACACTCAAAGTCTCAGGTATTTCTCTCCTTTTCAAGCAGAGCCCACCCTGGGGTGGCATAAATTTACAAATCCTGTTTCCTTATTTTACGAAATAAGAAAGTGGGCCCACGCATAGGTGGCGCCACACTAGAATTTCCTATAAAAAAATTTTTTTTTCTTTCTTTTCATGTTTATTTCAAAAAGTTTTCTTAATCCAACTGAGATGGCACCACCTTAAAAAAAAATGTGTAAACACCCGTATTTACTCATTTTTTTTTTTTACTTTTAACCCCAAATGGAGCCATCGTGAAGCCATAAAAGGGGTTCACTTTACCTAAGCTGGAAATAAATGAACCAAGATTTCAGAATAAGCCAACCGTCCCCCTTTTCAAAGATTGATGAGTTTCAAACTTTTTCAAAAATTTGTTTGAAAATTTTCAAATGCTTTCAAAAGATTAGGTTGAAAAGCTTCAAAATTGTTGATCTTTCGGATGAAAGCCTCCCAAATCTTTAAAAAGAGACCCCTTCTATCACAAAAGGGATCCCGATTGGAACATCCGGCCTCTCCTATCTCTTGAACCCCCCTGTTCCCTCCAGTAGTTTTGGAGGCTTTCTTTACAAAAACCTCAAGCGGACGCCCGTTCCCTCTCAATCTCTCTTCCCCCTTTACTTTCCCTCTTTCCCCTTTCTATAGCATGATTCCTCCTTCTTTTTTTCCTCAAAGTGGGCTTCCTCTTTCATTGCTGGCCTCCTCTGGGTCGTTCTCTTCCTTGACCAATTGAAGAAAACTGCTACAATAACAATAACCAGAAGAAGACCATCTTCCTCCAGAGCTCCAGTCATGGTAGGTAAATCACTTCATCTCCCCCCTTATGGTTCTGTCAAAATGAGTCTTGAGCACTTTATTCCCCTAGATTTTTGATGATGCATAATTTATACATTTTCTTAACACATTTTCACTGCATAAATGCATCATCTATAGGTTTAAGGTTCACACTTAGGTGCATAATGATATTATAGAGCTATGGTTCAAATTTCATCAAAATCAGATATAAATTAAGAAAATTATGGCATTTACAGTGTAGCAGATCAAACCTCGGAGCAGATTTGGAGGATTTGGATCCAAACACCAATTTGGACCTTGGATCTGGACCAAAATGCACAAATTCTAACCAGCTCCAGCCCACTTAAGTTTTATAAAATCAATTTCTAAAAACCCCCTCCTACATGAGGCGCCTAGTGAATATTTAGTTTTTAACCCTTTTATGGAAAAATACCAAAATAAGCCCAAATCGTTAAAAGGGAGGTGACGCCAGCTTGAACTTGTCTTTGCTTTTTTTTTCGTGCCCTAGGGGCATGAATCTTGGTCCAGCCCCTTCTCACCCCTCACCCTACGCCATTTCCATTGGAGAATCGGATTTGTGCTTGAGATTCAAGCAATCCATCTTCTTCTCTTCCATAATCTCTTCGTTTCTTTTACATCCTTGTTGGTTAATCCCATGTTTGTTGTGTTTTACAAGTGTAGCAGAGGTTGAAGACACTTACTCTTGCATGGAAGTGCGAGACACTCCAACAAGAGGGATCGACTCTACCTCCATCTGATCTTCTAAGCCACCCGATCGAGAATTGGTTCATCCTCCATCTTCGGTGGACTTCAAACGTGTTGCAGCTGTATAATACTGTTCAATGGTGTATTTTCAGCATCAACGAGGTCCTTCATGGTGCGAAAGCCTAGCAAAGTCCGCTCTTTCCTTCCCCTCAGTCATCGGATCGCCCTGGAGGTTAGATCTTCTCAACCCTTTCTTCTAGATAAAACCCAATGTTTGTTGTGCATTTTTGTTGTTGTGTGTGTTTTATTTTCAGTTTGTATTGTGTGCGTTTTTGGTATTTTGAGCGTTAGTGTAGACGTGTGGTGCTTGAGACCAGCACCTTAGGGTCTAGGTATTATTCCTTTGTTTTATGCGTTTTCAGATGTGAGAAAAGTAAAATCGAGTTTTTAGTTTTCTGTTTTTCTAAGTGTCATCCAGTCTTTATATGTTCAGTGTGATCATTAGATTAGGTTTATACTTTAAATTAGATTAGGTTTATTCAAAAAATGAGTGTAGCTGAGATGTGAATGCTTAGATGGATGTGTGGAAATACAATAAAAGATAAAATTCAGAACGAGGAGATACGTAAGAAGGTAGGCGTTGCACCCATTGAAAATAAGATGAGAGAGAATCGTTTACGGTGGTTTGGACATATTCGGCAAAGGCCTAATGATGCTCCAGTCAGAAGGATGGAGAAATGGGAAAATATATTAGTTAAAAGAAGTCAGGGTAGGCCTAGGAAGACTTGGATGGAGATGATAGGAAAGGATATGAATGCTTTGAACCTCACCGAGGACATGTCATTGGATAGAAATGATTGGAGGAAAAGGATTAATGTGGAAGACCCAAAATGAATTTCTTTGTTGGTTCATATCGCCGACCCCAATTGTTTTGGGATGGCGGCGTAGTTGTTGTTGTTGTTGTTGTTGTTTATCGTTTTTCTTTTGAATTTTTAAATCATGGAGCCACATTGAATATCAATTGTAGTAGGATTATACAGTTCGTTTGATTCAGCTGTAGCGTTTTCTGTACATAGTAATATGATAAAATTATTTCAATTCGTTAAATTAAATAAGGTGCTGTGTAGTTTTAAGATCGTTTTTCATAGAGTAGCAGCTTTAGTTTTAGATTAAATGTTATTTTGTTTAGAATAGTCGAGTGTAGGCAATTTCGGTTTTATCATTTTCTGTTTGTTTTTCAGTCCCAGTAGGTTAGTTAGTTTTGTTTTTATGTTTCTTAATCTTAAAAGGTATTAACGTGTATTAGTGTAGTGTAAGTAGATCTTCAAGTAGAGTTATGTTCTTCATTTTATATAGTACTTTGTATTTTCTTTTAGATTCAATGTAGTATTTTGCTTAGTTTTTTTTTGGTGTAGGTAAAATTCTGTAAGAAATAGCATATTAATTTTAATGTTAGATGTATTTGATCTTAGATTTAGGCATAGGGTAAGTAGTATGTGTAATTTCATGAGTTTCGTTTTATCCAAATTAGAATTAATTTAATATGTCGATTTTGACTTAGCATTTAAAATAATTGTATTCTTTTAATTAGTATTTTCCATTCTTGTCCCTCGAGTTAGGTGTACCCAGGATAATTTAGCTAAGTTGTCTTTAGATTATAGTAGATAACTAAGTAATCTTGTATTTTAGTTAAGGGGATGGTGGTCATTGTAGTTAGAAAATGATTTTGGTAATTGAAAGCCCTCCAAATTCATTGGGTGTATGTAAGGAAGGTTTTAATGATTTTCATCCAGCTAAAGAGTAAAGGAGTTACATTTTCAAAGGTGGAAACCCCCTTTGAAATTCAAAGGACTTTCCAAAACATGTTTACACGATCTTGACAATAATTGCATTGCTATATTCTCTTTTAAATCCAACCAAAAACGTGTATTGTGTTTTAGGAAAGAATTTCAAAAGGACCTATTGCATTTAAGGAAAAGAATGAAAAACGTGTGGAGACAATAGGCTGGACGGTTTTACAAGTTGAAAGCTTTCCTAATGAGATACTAAAGGTACTTAAGGAGGAGGAGGTTCATTACCAACTTCGGTTTCTAGCAATTATAGCCTTAGTTAATCTTTTCCTAGTTTGATTTAGTATATAATTAATGTTAATTAATTTAGTAAGTATTGTAATAATCTTAGCTTTTAGAAATCGTGTAGTCCATTTAGGTAGTATTCATTAGTGTTCATTAACTCTCATTTAGGTAGGTAGTAATATTAGCTACATTTTATTTAGGAATTAATATTTAATGGTTAGGTTTTAAATTAAGTATTAGTGTAATTAGTAACTCTAGGTTGGCGTGGACCCTATTCAAAGCTCTATTCTATGTCGCCACCCTAGCTAACCATAGTTAGTTATTAATCCTAGATAGCTAACCCAAGTTAGTTAGTTAACTCTAGTTAGTACTTAACCCTAGGTATCTAACCTTAGTTAGTAGCTAATCCTAGTTAGACTAACCCTTAGGTATCCAATTGACCCTAGTCGACTCTAGTTAAATTCTAACCCTAATTTATACTAATCTTAGTTACTTACTAACTATAGTTGAATTAACCTTAGATCATTAGTATTTCAATTAGATTTTAGGATTAGTTGGATACTTAGTTAATTAATTAGTTTAGGATTAGTTAGATACTTAGTTAATTAATTAGATTAGGTTAGATAGAATACATTAGGTTTAATTAGATTCATGTATTTAGATAGTTCAATTAGAATAGGATCTTAGTTAGGTTAGATTAGAATTAACGATTTGTTTAGATTAGGGTTAACAGTAGTTATTTAGTTCTTTTATTAATTTTGCTAATTAGTTTCATTGTTGCCCTTTTCTGTATTTTAGCAGTAGTTTAGAATAGCTTAAGACTGTTTTTGTGTGTAATTTCATGCTAAAATGTCATTAGTGGATTGCATAAATGAATAGTGCATTGAATCTCAAACCTGATTTTTATCATGTCTTGCACTTGTCATTTTATGTGGATATTTTTGAAGTTTTCTAAAAATTATTTTTCTATTCTCTACATCCATGTGTTCGCTGCCTGCAGAAAAAAATTCAGCTCATTTTGAGTTGATTTGGTCTGGTTTTTAAGCGTTTTGTGAAAACAGCTTTTTCGGGTTTTTCAATTTCGGGTCCTGCGATTTCCAGAATTATCCTGATTTTGAAACGCTTATATCTAAAAATCCAGAATGTATTTTTCAAATCTGTAAAAACTGTCATCTTCTTGGATTTGTTAGTTATAGAACAGAAGTGATTTGGTGAATTTTGGAATTCGTTTGATTTGTCAAACAGTTTGTTTGTGAAAAACTGTCAGAGTCCACTTTTGTATTATTTAGGGACAAAACAATCATTTAGCCATTTGTATGATTTAACGTAGTTTTTAGTATTTCTTAGCATATAGTTAGTGAATTAGAGTTAGTTAGACTAATTAGAGTTGCTTTTCTTAGTTAGTTTTGTTAGATAATGTATTTTTAGTTTTCCTTATTTGTTTAAGTGTATTTTAATTTCTGCATTAGTTTAGAAATAATCGTAGATGGAATTTAGATTTAATTATTAATTGTTTACTGACTTTGTGTTTTCATTGTTGTAGGTTGATAAGTTAGAACAGTTTTACAGGTGTATTTCAGATATGAAGTGCAACTGCACATGTGGTGAAAAGACAATTTTGCCTCTGGAGATCTGCAGAAGACTTAGCTTCCTGCTTTAGTGCATTGTCCTGTTTTTAGATTGTTATTTGATTCAAATTGTTATTTGATTCAAATTGTAATATTGACATAGTTGTGAAACTTTGTGATATTAATAAATTGTTATTTTAGAATTAATTTAGAATGTATCCCGTTCCTTGTGGATTCGACCCGTACTCGCCACTTCTATGGAAAGTCGGTTTTTATTATCTTTGGTTGATGATTTTCACTTGTTTTCATTGAAAAAATATCATTTAAAAATATCATCTCCAAAAGTCAAACCAATTTTCTCATTTTCTTTATAGGCGCCATCATTTTTCTCCTGTCATCCTCCATTGTCGTTAAAGCAGAATATGCAATATCAATATGCCGGTAGCAGCACTGATATGCATCGTGCGATAGGAATTCTAGCCCTTCGTTGGCTACATCCCTCCCATCATTTTTTTTTCTTTTTTTTTTTACACTTTATTGGTACCCTTGCATTTGACTTATTCAAAAGCATGTCATTGTAATTTTGTGCATTTTGGTTAAGCCTACTGTATCTCATGATCTCATGGCTGCCTAAGCATCATCATCCATATCCCTTTGGGTTAGCCCTTCAGAATCATTGAGCTACTCTGTTCACATCTATGGTGGAAGGCGGGAGCATCAGATTTGATTCTCTACAAGATCACGGTCTCGTTCTGGCCATCAGATGAAGCATCTGATTTGATTCGCTGATCAATCCATTATCTGAAAGATCTAATATTTGCTAATCTGTTTATTGCATTGGGTTGAAAGAATCAGTGTCTGCAATTGATTTACTATATGGAATATAATAACCTGAGCCATCACTGATTACAGTCAGATCATCCAAAATATGAAAGTCTGTGTCGTTGTTCTAACATCTTAGATTATTTTATCTAATATCTGGATCCGATCAAGCTTTGGAGAGTTTTGTACACACCATTCCTTAAATCCATGTGTTGTTTATTGGAGCTAGTACCTCCAGTTGTTGGAGGGCTGGAATTTATGATTCAGGTAGAGATGTGTATATAGTTATCAAGGCTAATTTATACAGAAATCTTGCAATGTCTTCTAATGCTCTGTGCACTGGTGTTTTCTGCTGAACAATGGTAAGTGGGACTGATTCGCAGATATAAATATATCAGATTGTCCCTTTACTATATAAGATGATCTCTCCTCTTCATTTCACCTAGAAATTGGAATTTCACATAGCACACTAGCTGGTAACACCCAAAAATGCGAATTACTGTATCACAAAAGAAGAATATTACAGTTGCATGTGGATGATATCAGTGCAAGCATGTATAATCATATTAGGGTTAATTTCAATATCATTTTCATTTCATACTTTCCATTTTTGCAAAAATTCTTTCAGAAAACCCTGGTTTCAAGGCCATAGTCTTGTTATTAGGGGTATTTTGGTCATTTTGACCTAAATTTCGAAATATCAATTTCTAATTCCATAAATTTTCATGCATATCATCATATTTCATCATATTATGTTTGATTTATTTCATCTTATATTCAAAATTTCCAAATTTTATAAAATTTCTTTCAGAAAACCCTGATTTCAAGGTCATCAGGGGTATTTTGGTCATTTTGACCCCAATTTCGAATTTCCAAGTTTATTTTCAAAATTTATTCATTATTTCTTATGTTTATATCAAAGGGGGTATGAATTTGGGTTTATACCTGAATAATATTTGATAATTTTCCATATTTTCAGATAAATTCAGAAAAACCAACATTTTTGTGCTAACCTTGTTTTCTAGTTTTGCAGAAACATTCAAAAAGAAGGCTTAGTTACTTTATTTATTTATTTTATTCAATTCAATGTAAAAAGCAATGTAATATTTGGAATAAGAGTTACATTTCTGCTTAGAATAGGGTTGCATTGCATATAGTTTAATTTCTGCAAATTTCAATATTTGATGTATGATTCATGCATATTTATTTCAAATTCACTATGGTTGACACGAATGGCATGTGCACAAGCTCTTATGGAGTTTATAAACTCGGTGGGATTTGTATTTATGGCCATAGTCAGAATACGAAGAAAACCAAGATTTATGATCTTCGTATTAGCCACATTCAACCTACACTCTTAGGCTAACTTCAAAAATGCACTGTATTTCTCAAAGTTTAAAAAGGATTTCCCAATTCCTCAATTGAAATTCCCTTTCTAATTCATATTCATTCTTTCCTTTCATTCAAATTGCATTATTTTCAAATTCATTTTCCAATTTCAATTTCAGAAAAATCAGTTTTCCCAAGAATTTCCAAGTCTTTCTCAGGATTTGATTTTCTTAGAATCCTAAGTTTTCAAATGACATTTCAAAGCATTTCCCAAGTTTAAATCAATATTTTCCAATGTTTTAAAATTCTCAAATTTCAAAAATCCCAAGTTTTCAGAAATCGATTTCCTCAGAGTTCCCATTTTCCTGAGAATCCATTTTCCATTTCAAAAATCATTTTCCAATGAATTTCTTAGATTTTCTCAGAATTCTCAAATCCATTTTCTTAGAAAAACAAATTCCAAATCTCAAAATCGATTTTCCAAAGTTCAAGTTTTCTTGAGAAATCACTTTCCAATGCAAATTTCTGATTTTCAATCAAATTCAATGATTTTCCTAGGAATTCCAATTTCAAGCACTTTTCCAATCATTCTTTAAGCATATTTCAATTTTCCAAGCAAACATCATATTTTCTCAAACTTGCATTATTTTCAAAATTTCATAGCACAAGCCTGATTCTCTGTGCATTCTAGAAAAAATAGAGCATAATTTAGATATTTCAGTCAAGTTTAAGCACACATTTGATCCTTGGTTCAATTACCTCTGGTAAAGGCGCCAGGAACGGTTGAACCTCATACCGACAGGAGGATCCCATTCCACGGAATTTTCCCATAAATTTTCAAAATGGAGGTGAGTAAATTTTCAAAACTCCGGTCGAGTTTGACTCACGAAATTTGTTTCTCTCTTGCAAGAGAGGAGAAAAATTTTGCGATGATAACTGGTTTGGCGACCGTGATGGGACCTATCTTCGCCTGATCAATTATGTGCTTTAACTTATCTTAATTATCAAAATTTTGTTCTATGGAATGTCAGCTTTAATTCCTGATATCATGTGAACCTAGGAGACTAGACTTGAACCCAGCTGACATGAACTGCATATAGACTAGGCATGGTTTGGTAGGACCATATTGAGGAGAATTATTCATGCTCACTTAGACTTAGGTCTGAAATACAACACTCCTCAATCTAGGACTTTTATGAAAACAATGTTTGTTTCTTCAAAAGTTTTCAAAATTCTATCTTTTTAGGACTTAGAGCCCTCTGTTTGCCTGCATGTGATCATATTTCAAAAACCACCCCACCTATGACTACTCAGTCTTCACGTTGTTGGGCTCTCTTCCAGAACCATAGTTCGGGACAAAGCCTCACAATTGGGCCACTTATTTAGGCTAACGCCCCCTGCCACGTACCAAGGGCCATAGTCCAACGTATATCGGCAGGCGCTCAAGGATGTTGGAAAAACACAAGCGTAGAACTGGAAATGAATTTTTATGCCACGTACATCGAGCCTCGGCTCGAGTATATCGGCATAACATGATTGGACACAGTTGATCTGAGCCTAGAGTCAGGATTAGGGTCCTAAAGTTGTTTCAAAATCAATGCATTTAGAGTCAGCTTCTTAGGGATTTCTATATGTGCATAATTGTTTGTAATTGAATGTATGATTTTCGTCTTATTTTCTCACATTTTTTCTAATTTTTCCAAAATATCGGATAATTTTTCAAAATACCTCATCTTCCATCTTTTGTGAAATATCTCCCTTTTCTCAAAAACTCTGGACGATTTTTCCAAATTATCCACCTGTTCCTCAAAACTCCAGGAGATTTTCCATTCTTTTATTCCTCTGGACTTCGATTTTCTAGCTTTTTATTTTATCCTGCCTGCAATTTTCAAAATTCTTATATTTTTCCAATGTCTAATTTCAATCTTCCTATCTCTCAAGTCCAATGGCATCCAATCAGCTCGATTCTGTTTTTCCTGAGGGTCACATCTCCTACGAGGTGCGACAAAGTCTTCCTGAGCATCGAGCTCTCAGCACCGGACCCTTCTTCCTCTGGTGGTACTACATTTGGTTTAAAAACTTCTCTCGTATGTTTTCGGACCATTTGAGCGATTGCGGGTTGGAACTGGCATCTGCAGTGGGGAAGTTGACAGTTAATAGCAATCTGATCCATGCACTGACAGAGCTGTGGAATCCGCACACTTGCACATTTTGGTTCCCATGGGGCAAGATGACACTACTGATGGATGAGTTTTCAGAGCTTATGAGACTGCCTGAGACAGCTGATCAGCCTGAAGATCCGTTAGAGCAGCAGTTCTTGATCAATGTCAAGAGTCTGGACCCTAAAGATGTTGTGGCTCGCATGACAGGGCGCAAGTCTTGGCCACTGATTGAAGAAAACGAGAATGAATATATGAGCCTGATCGAGATCTACCGACAGTACGGAGAATTCGCAGAAGTTAGCTCATTGTCCAGGACAGCTCGAGAGAGAATTCAGCATGCGATGGTTCTGTGTACTGTAGGACTTGCTTTCTTTCCAGACGGACAGAATTATGTGAATGTCAGAATAGTACAGCTTCTGAGAAGATGGGAAAGTCGACAGACCAGCCGTCTTTCGATAGCTATGGCCGCACTTGCTTTTCTATACAGAGGACTGACCCGCTTCACACTTGGAGAGTCCATCTTAGTCGAGGGATGTACCTATGCTCTTCAGTCTTGTTTCCTTCAGCATGTGCCGACTAGAGCTAGTTTGTTTAGATATAACGGCAAGGAGCTCCTGCCAGTTACACGGTACCGGTTCCTGATCGATTATCTACAGGAGGAGGAAGTGGTATGGGATTATTTTGATCGAGAATTATCGCCTCCCAGATACACCTATGCACATGGCAAGAGATTTAAGTTGCTTGGTCCATTCTTCTGTGCTTACTATCATTCAGAGCAGTGTGTTTGACAGTTTTCTCAAAGATAGAAGCACATAGAGATGCGACTGCTATCAGGAGTCGTGCCAGAGTTTGACCTCACATCAGCGCAGTGGTCCGGAACATACCATTCTGCCAGATATGGCTGGCACTCTTTTGTTACTCTTTCACTTTTTTTCGGTCCTCGTGTCTCTGCTAGTTATAAAGAGTGGTGGCAAATTGCCTATCCGCCCCCTCTTTCCCAAGTTTATTATTGATGCAATCATGTTTTCCTTTCAATAAATAAAAATCTTGCAAATTCTTCAATTCTTGGTTTGATGACCTCGCCTAGGTAACAAGGCATGATTTTCAGTTGTTTATTTTCTTTGTAAAGGAATAACAACCTAATTGTCGTAATCCCAGCGATGACTCAATCACTAGTAATGGGATACTCTTTCAATCATCTACCAAAATTCTCAGCTAATATTTTTCTTTCAATCAAAATCTCTTTCAAAAGCCTAACCATCAATTTTGCCTTGCAAAGAGCATTTGTGACACTTAATGGTTCAGACAAGGTCAGGGAAAAAAATTGCATCAGTTGAAGATATCACATATTCAACAGCTTCGGACAAGGAATTGGATTCCTCGCGCTCGGGCAAAAATCAAGGGCAACAGGTCGAGGATGACATTGATCCTCAAATGTATGCCATGTTCAAGAAGATGATGACCAAGATACTGGCAGAGCAAGCGGAAACTAGTGCAGAGCAGACCCAAGTCAAGCCAAAGGCTAAGGGTCATACAGTAAAAAAGCAAGTGAAAATGTCTAAAAAACGTGTTCAACATGTTGATACAACTGATAAAGAGGGATCAACAGAGGAATCAGATGAAGAGTTTGAGACTCATCAGGCATTCCGCAAATCTACCCAGGGGCAGGGGTCAGCCCACAAATTCAAAGAGCAGTTTGTCAATGACTCTGACCAGCCGCAGTTTAAAGATGTGGTCAGAATGCTTCGAGACCTGTAGACCCGCGACAAGGGAAAGAAAGTCTTCACCAGCGAAGACTTCTACGATGGTTTGGACGGGGATGATAATCTTGAGAATCTCCCTAGAAAGTTTATCAAATTTGATGGTTCTGGTGAGCCTAAGGCTCATCTCGCCATGTTCTTCGTTGAATGCTCCAGATTCAAGCGAGACAACAGAGCACTTTTCCTTTGTTTCCCTCGTAGTCTGGAGGGGACAACAACAAAATGGTACTCAGAACATGTCAACCCAATTGAACTGAAAGAATTTGACAAGGTGGTAAACATGTTCATCGAGCGATTCCTCTTCAATGTTGAAGCACTTCCCACCCTCAGTCACCTCTGTGGTCTCAAGCAGAGAGAAAATGAAAAGGCCAGAGATTTCATTCACCGTTGGAGGGCAGCTTGCAATAAGATAAGGGACCCCATATCAGAGGGACATGCTCTGTCCCTAATTCTAAGCAATTTCTCACAGCCTCTAAGAGGCCTCATCTCCATTGCACCATCAAGAACATTCATTGAGTTGACAGAGCAAGCCGAATGGCTCGAGTTGAGCATGGAAAATGGTTTCTACAAGGGCTTCACTTTCACCAAGAACAACGACCAGAATGAGTAGAAAAAAAAGACTCATTTCACTCATTCTGTTAGAAATAATAATTGGAACCATCGTAAGGGACAAAACAAAGATTTTTGTTATGGGGAGGGAAGTTCAAATAAGAACGATCAGAAAGGCAAGTCAGTGCCTCAATACAATAAGCCATTGCAATTAAAGCAGGGACCAAAGCAACGTGAAAAAGTGAAGCATGAAGGGTGGAGTTATGACAAGAAATTCACTCCACTGGACCAATCACTCGAGACTGTGCTCGAGTACATGTTGACTAAAGAGATGGTCAAACTGCCCAGGTTGGCCGATCCCCCCGTTCCCATGGGAAAATTCGAAGATCAATTTTGTAAATTTCATAGAACGGTGGGACATAATACTGAGAACTGCTTTGTTCTCAAGAATATTGTTCAGAATCTCATTGACAAGAATCTTCTGGTAGAGGGTGCCGAAGCTGAAAATATGGATATTCTGAAGAAACCCTTTCCCCATCATTCTATAACGGTCATTTCTGAACAGCCTTTTCAGCCGCAGAAGCATATCAGGCCATGCTCTAAAAAAGACATGCAAGCTCAACATCAGGTCCTTGTACTGCTGCAGGCTCAGTCCAAAGCTCAGAAGATGGATCTTATCTCTGCCTTTGGTAAAATGAAGGTATCTACCAAACCCGCTGGGGTATCTCCGGAGGTGGCTAAAAGAATGTCATGGCTCCCCAAGCACTTTATTAAGCCTGCCACAGAGAAAAGTGAGACATTTGCACTAAAGCCGATAACTGCATTATCCAATGTCTCAATCTTGGATTTAGCCCACGCTTTCGCCAAACACCAGCAAGTGTTGGATGATCTATTGCAGAAAATCAAAGTGAAACCGAGCATAACTCCTGAAGACATGGCCCAGATAGTTAATCAGACCATGACAAATGCTTTGATCACTTTCTCAGATGAAGACCTCCCGAAGTCGCATGTGTTCCACAACAATGCTCAGTATGTTGTGATTCGAGCCAGAGGAATGATTATTACTCATGTGCTGATAGATGGAGGCAGCAACCTCAACATATGCCTGAAAATGACAGCCAAATCTTTGGGCATTAAAGAAGAAGAATACATCCCGGACCCGATCACCATCTACGGGTTCAATAATCATGGCCAAACCGCGAAAGGAAAAATCTTCTTAGAGATTTTCATTGACTACTCAGTCCACTCTGTCCTTTTTCATGTGGTCAATGTGCCGCCAATGTGTAATCTGTTGTTGGGAAGACCTTGGATTCATAACACAAACGTTGTGTCGTCTACTCTGTATCAGTGCGTCAAGTGGTCAAAAGATAGAGTGATCACAACAGTCTTGGGCGAGGATCCGGGACAGAGGCTTGCATAACCCATGGTTCCTAAGCCTACTTTCACTACTGATATCTTTAGCATTAGGGTCATTGAAGATGTTAGCTTTGAAGAAAATTCGGGAATACTACAAATGACAAAACAATCAACGCATACAGTGGCCATGACTCGATGGAGAGGCCCACAGTTTTTCAAGATTGGAGGACAAATTGACTACAGCACATTCAAAGATCATCCCCTGTTCTCCCAATTTATGAAGGCCAAAAAGGGATTTGATCTGTTGGTGAAGCATGGCTATCAGCCTTTTCAAGATCTGGCAAAAATGGAGATGGTCGTCTTGAGCCAGTAATTCCTCAGCACTATCCTCAGAGGGCCAGATTGGGCTTCAATGGCAGAAGATCTCAGAAGGGCACTATCTTTGTCAAAGGAATGCACTAAGGGCATCTGCTTGTTTTTTCATTTCTATTCTTTTGTTTCCACATTTGGGATGATATCCCGTTTTATTTCAATATTTGTCATCAATTCAATCTTTCAATAAAGTTGCAAGTTTCCTTTGTCTATCTGGATGCCATTTGTCTCTTTACTTTTCACTATCAAATCTTTGCAAAATTGCTATTATTTTACTCTTTTATTTTTCCAATTATTTTCTCAATAACAACAATTTGTTTTATGATGGGTGATTTCCCTAAATCAATTTATTCTCCAATTTTCAGAATGTCTTCTCGTTCTATCAAGAAGCTCGTTCTTAATCCAAATGCCTTTTCAAAGTCAGCAGCAATTCATCAGGTCAAAATAAGAGCAGAATGCAGTCAGACTACAAAGCAGTTAGAAGAACCTGTAGAATTTGATACAGCTCTTCAAGAATTACCAGAATTTACATCAATTCAGAAACAAGATGAGTCATCATCCTTAGTTCAAGACCCGACTGAGCATATCAATATTGGATCAGAAGATGATCCTAAAATTCTCAAGATTGGCAGCCGTCTGAGTCCGAAAGAGAAAGAAAGGCTTACCAATTTTCTCAAGCAACATGAAGAAGTGTTTGCATAGACTTCTGAGGACATGCCAGGTCTGGATACCAAATTAGTTGAGCATCACCTCGTTCTAAAACCAGATGTCAAGCCAGTTAAGCAGAAACTGAGAAAAATGGATCCCTGAGTGGAACATCAAGTTAAAGAAGGTCTAGAAGACCTACTCAAAGCAGGGTTGATTCGAACCATTGACTACCCAGACTGGTTGGCAAATATTATCGTTGTTCCCAAGAAGAATGGCAAAGTTTGGATTTGCATCGACTTCAGAGACCTCAATAAAGCAACTCCTAAGGATGATTATCATCTTCCTAATATTGATCTTTTGATTGATAGCACGGTGGGTCACGCTATGTTCTCTTTTATGGATGGATATTTCAGATATAATCAGATCAAGCTGGCTGCTCGTGATCAGTACAAGACATCTTTCACTACTCCTTGGGGCACTTTTTGTTATACGATCATGCCATTTGGGCTTAAGAATGCTGGAGCCACTTATCAGCGTGCTATGGCCGTCATTTTCCATGATTAGATGCACAAAATCATGGATGCATATGTCGATGATATTCTGGTAAAATACAAAGACGAAGAAGATCACATCGAAGCTCTCAATCAAGTTTCCAAGCGGCTCATTCTTTACAAGCTAAGACTCAATCCACAAAAATGTGTTTTTGGAGTCAAATCTGGCAAGTTGTTAGGCTTTTTGGTCAACAAAAAAGGGATAGAAGTGGATCCCGCTAAGGCCAAGGCCATCATTGACATGCCGTCCCCGACCAATCTCAAAGAATTGCGTATCCTTCAGGGACGCATGCAATCAATTCGGCAATTCATATCTAATTTGGCCATGAGATGTGAGCCTTTCAATCATTTGCTCAGAAAAGGAGTGAAGTTTGAATGGGGACTAGAGTTTCAGCAATCGTTCGAACGTATCAAGAAATATTTGCTCAATCCTTCTGTTTTAAAGCCGTCAGAATTAGGGAAACCCCTACTGCTATATATTTCAGTTAATCAAGTTGCTTGCGGCAGATTCTTGGCACAATACAAAGAAGGCAGTCTGATAGAGCATGCCATTTATTATGTGAGCAAAACCTTTATTGATTATGAGAAGAAATACTCTCAGATAGAGAAGATATGTCTAGCTCTGGTTTGGATGTGTCAGAAATTGAGACACTATCTGCTGGCATCTGAAGTCAAGATCCTATCCAAATTGAATCCTCTCAAATACATTCTAGAGCAACCATTTCTCAGCAGACTGATTGCCAAATGACAAGTCTTATTGATGCAATATGATCTGGAGTATGTCTCCCAGCAATCCATCAAAGGCCAAGCAATTGCAGATCAATTGGCAGATTTTCCTCTAGGAGAGGAGGTTAAAGTCGAAGATGATTTCCCCGATGAGCGAATTTGCAATATTCAACAATCTCAAATTTGGAATTTATTCTTTGACGGTTCCAAGAATATGGCAGGCATATGAATCAGGATTCTACTAATCACACCAGAGAAGGAGATGATCCCCTTTTCTCTCAAACTGGATTTTCAGTGCACTCATAATATGGCTGAGTATGAAGCTTTGATACAAGGTCTGAAAATTCTACAAGACTTCAATGTCAGAAGAGTGCATGCTTATGGCGACTCTTTGCTCGTTGTCAATCAAGTCCTAGCCGAATAGCAAGTGAAGGATCAAAAATTACTCCCTTATCAGAAGATCGTCTCAGCTCTTGCCAACAAATTTAAAGAATTCCAACTTTTCCATATCAAGAGAGACTTCAATCAAGTTGCCGACAGTTTAGCCAATCTGGGATCCATTATGTCTTTCAAGAGCGGAGAATCTTGTCACTCATTTGAAATTGGCAGACTCGATCAATCTGCTTTCGTCCTAGTAGAGCAGATAAACCAAGCAGAGCAAAAGAAAAAGCCCTGGTATTATGACATCAAAAATTTCATTGAAACTAGCGAATTTCCTCGAGAACTCTCAAAGAAAGAGCAGCGAGCAATTTAGCGCATGTCTGCTCGATATTTTATTCTTGCTGATGTTCTTTATCGTCGTGGATTTAGTTCTGAATATTCCAGATGTTTGGACGAAGAAGAAGCCAAAGAACTTGTGCAAGAAGCACATGAAAACATTTGCGGTGGTCATGTTGGCTACCAAACTCTTGTCAAACAAATCATCCGAGCAAGATATGACTGGAGAAATATGCAATAAGATTGCTATTGTTTTGTGAAGAAGTGCGTTCAATGTCAGATGCATGCACCTTCCATTCATGCACCAACGACATATTTGCAATCTATCGTCTCGCCATGCCATTTTCTATGTGGGCTTTTGATATTGTAGGCCCCATTACTCCTTATGCTTCAAATGGCCACAAATATTTTCTTGCCGCAACAGAATATTTTACTAAATGGGTGGAAGTTGTCACTCTACGCACAGTAGAAAGTCGACATGTGGTCTCATTCATTCACAAGAATATCCTATGTCGTTTCGACATACAGCATGATATTGTGTCAGATAATGGTAGTCATTTCAAGAATGAGAGAATGAAGACATTCTGCTCAAAATTCAGAATTCATCATCATTTCTCTGCTCCTTATTATCCTCAAGGGAATGGTCAAGCAGAGGCCACCAATAAGATTTTGATTTGAATCCTGGAGCGAACTTTAGAAACAGGACGTAATTGGCATGAGAAGATTCATGATGCGTTGTGGGCGTATAGAACCACCATTCAAACTCCAACTAATGCTACTCCGTCAGAACTTGTCTACAAAACTGAAGTAGTACTGCCTATACATGTTCAGAAACCTGCTCTGAAATTTGCATCGCTTCTAGAATTACCTCTTGATCAGTATCAGTAACAATGGCTAGTACAACTTGATTTGCTAGATGAAAGAAGACTCAGAGCAGCAGAGCACGCTCAATCATATCGTCAGAGGATAGCCAGACAATATGCAAAATTTGTCATTGAATGAAAAATTCGAGTCAATGATCTAGTGCTCAGATCAATGGCTTATCTCAAGCACTACCCAGGTGGCAAGTGATCACCAAATTGGGAAGGTCCCTATGTTGTCAAAGAGGCATTACCTCGTAATTCATATCGGCTCATCAGTGCCGACGGAGTGGAATTACCAGATCCCATCAATGCTCGACATTTAAAAAAAATCTATACTTAAATCATGTCTTATTCTTTGTAATTCCTCAAAATTTTCTTCTATAATGATCAAATTCTCTTTTCCCAGTTATACTGGGACATTTTTAAAATTTTGTTTTTATCTACAAATACCCTGTATGCAGGCAGGATAAACAAATCTCTCATTTTGCACGCATGTGCACTCATTTTATATCATTTTCATATTTGCATACATTTGCATTCATTGGCATCTGCATTCATTAGCATGCATTTGCATCAAATTCAGTACCCATTCTGGATAAGGGATAATCCTGAGACCCCGACAATCATTCTCGTTACAATTCCCAAATACTTTAAGAGCATAGGTCTCTTTTAAAAATTCAAGTCTCAATTTAAAAACAAGGTATGTTTTCACAATTCAGTGCTCAAACTGACACATTTTCAAAACCCAGTGCTTGAACTGGTACATTTTCAAAAACCCAGTGCTCGAACTGATATATTTTCAAAATCCAATGTCTATGTTGACACATTTTCAAAACCAGGTATTCATACTGGTATTCTTTCAAAATTGAGCACTCGTGTTAATGTCTCACTGGTTGGTCGTGTCAGTCGACCTCTTGGGTTCAGTCTTTGTGCTGATCATTCATCAAAATTCAAAGTCCCAATTACCAATTTCAGCCTTCGGGCCATCCAATTACCAATTTTGACCTTCGGGTCAATCAATTTCCAAATTTCCAATTGCGACCTTCGGGTCAATCAATTTCCAATTTCCAATTGCCAATTTCAATATTCAATATTCAATATTCAATATTCAATATTCAATATTCAATATTCAAATTTCAAATTTCCAATTTCCAATTTCCAATTTCCAATTTCCAATTTCCAATTTCCAATTTCCAATTTCCAATTTCCAATTTCCAATTTCCAATTTCCAATTTCCAATTTCCAATTTCAAATTTCAAATTTCAAAATTCCAATTTCAAATTTCAAATTTCAAATTTCAAATTTCAAATTTCAAATTTCAAATTTCAAATTTCAAATTTCAAATTTCAAATTTCAAATTTCAAATTTCAAATTTCCAATTTCCAATTTTTGACCTTTTGGTCACTCAATACCAATTCCAATCATTTCCTCTTGCGAGAGACCCTTTGTACAGGGAGAGTTCGAGGGAGCTCGTTCTTTTTGCTTGCTATCCTTCGTTCACTTAGCCCCTTTTCAGAGAGAGTTTGAAGGGACTCGTGTCTATGTGAACCGTTTGCAAAACAAAATTTCAATTTCATACAAGGAACCCTTAGTTCAGGGAGAGCTTCAACGGAAGTTCGCTTTCCTTGTGACCACAATTTCATACTAGGCCATTTCATCATGAAGAACCCTCTTTTCAGGGAGAGTGTGATGGACTCGCTTCTTCATGACCAATTCACTAACCTCACCTTACCGACCCCCTTTCCATAAGAGAAGCCTAACGTTAGGAAGTTTTGACGAAAACTTAATTTCTCTTCGAAAGTTCGTTTTGCAAACACGTCCTCTTCAGGGAAGAGAGGAGTAATTTCTATTTCTAATTTCTGAATCTTCTCCTTTGGGGAAGGGAGAAGAAAATTTCTGTCATGGATGAGTTGCGTTGTGCTTCAAATGCTTGCTTTCACAAAGGATTTCAAGAACATTTTATCAATTTGTCGTCAAATACTTGTTGATTTCAAAATCTTTATTGCACAAAAACATTACCTCAAAATACCTTCAGTATTACTTCCGAATAGACAAAGCTTTCACGAAAAAGGATTCAAAATTCAGAATCTTTCTATTGGCCAACCAAAAGGATGAAGAATAAATCCTCGATATGGCCAGCAAAGGAAATTCAATGTTGTTTCAAAGCCATAAGTGATCGGTATTGATCGCAGTGAATGGCACATTTTTAAAGATCATTCTTGAAAAATAAAGCAGTCGAAATATCCTGGGTGATACAGAAAAATCCATTCAATCCCTATATCTCCTCAATCACCTAAGCTGCAATTAAATATTTGCAAAAGGGATCTCTCAATTGTCGTCAAGATGAAGACGACTTATGCGAGTTAGACCCCCGGGGTCAAAGAAGATTTGGATCATCTCCAAGATGAAGGAGTTTGTGACGGATCCTTCTAGGGAAAGTTCAAAGCACCGTCAAGATACAGGCGACTATGATGAGCCTCCCAACAAACCCTAAAGGATATTTAATTTCTGCTATCATCAAGAGATTTCCAACCAAATAACTAATAACTATCAATATAATCCCTGAGAGAAAAAGAAGGATCGGAACATCTCCAAGATGAAAAAGTTTGTGACGTACCCCACCAAAAAAAAAAGAGAGAAAAGTCAGGAGATCTCCAAAATGAAGGATTATGTAATAAAATCCCCAAAAGCCCAAGAGAGCTCTAATTATGCCAATAAAAAAAAAAGAGTAGGCAGAAAGATCATCATGAGAAAAGAATCCCAGGATATCAGACTGCCGAATTTGTCAAAGAATCCTCTTTAAATTTTGTGAAATTCTATTATCAATATTCTTTCACCAATTGCTTTCATAATATCAAGAATTCTTTCTTTTCTGTTCATATCAGGGAAATTGATAGCCTCCTTGAAAGAAAGTCGATTGCAAGAAATTTGAATTTGAATCTTGATTCTACGGAGTTAAGCCCAGTCGGAGGTAATACTTCAGGTAGAAAAGAGGGAATATTTTCAAAACAATGTGGATCATTTCCAATTATTTTGAATCAACAACAAATTTTCAACATTTTGACAATATTTTCTAGCTATCCTGGCATGAAGCAAGAGCTTGAGGTTCATCTTTGGCGCATCCTGACATCAGTTGTTATCCCTTTTAGGACTTGATAACGGGAGTTTTCAAGATTCCTTCCCTTCTGTTGGTATAATCTGAGCGCCTGGGCTCTCGGATTCGCACACTTCCCTGTGTCCTCACTGTCCCACCATAGACAGTCCAATTTCGGCTGGAGGTTAAGCCACAAATCATTTTCTCGCAAAAGGTCACCAATTTCAAAAGTTATTTAGTCTCAGCAATAAGGCGCCCAAAATCAAACCCCTTTTCAAGTTTTAGAGACCCCAATTTCATCCTTTTGCAGAACCTCTATCAGATTCATTGTGCGGAAGTCTGAAGGTTCTATCATGGGCTCTTCTTTCGAGAATCCCATAATTTTCATTCCCGGTCAGGTTAAGGGTTAAACCTGAGCCTCATTCTGATGAGGTATTTCATTTCCCGGTCAGGTTAAGGGTTAAACCTGAGCCTCATTCTGATGAGGTATTTCATTTTCCCAATCAGGTTAAGGGTTAAACCTGAGCCGCATTCTAATGAGGTATTTCATTTTCCCGATCAGGTTAAGGGTTAAACCTGAGCCTCATTTTGATGAGGTATTTCATTCCCGGTCAAGTTAAGGGTTAAACCTGAGCTTCGTTTCTACACGAGGTATTTCCCGTCCCATCCAGGTTAAGGGCAAAACCTAAATCTCACTTCCTTTTGAAGTAAAATTTTCCGTTTCATTCTTCACTTCATATCTACCATTTTCATCAGGGCTAATTTCTTCATACCCAGTCAGATCCTTTTAACTGGGGCATTTTTATAGCCCAAATTTGGTGTGTTTTTCTTTGCCACTAAGCTCGTCTTCAAGCCGGCTTAGTAGCAAAGAGGGGCATCTATAAACACCCCAAATTTTCCTCATCCATTCTCAAACAACCCTCCTCGTGCAGTGCCAACCCTGTTAGGTCAGTGTAGGAGTCAAACCCCGTGTCAGTTTCAGAAAATCACCATTTTACCCATTTTTAGTAGGAAAATTACCATTTTACCCCTAGGTCATCCCGGACCCCAGTCAGTCGGAGTCAACCAAGCTCATTGATTAGTTCAGAACAGTTAGAATATCAGTCATTTCAAGCTCATTTGAGTTCACAGTGAGAAGGTCATTTTCATTTCTGACCATTCCTGCCAAATTAGGATCATTTCTTCAGAAATAAGCTCATTTCTCACTCAAATCCAAGCCAATTGTCTCTGAGTCAGTCATTCATAGTCAGTCATATTCCCAGAGTCTAACTTGAGCTCACCAGGAGTTCAAGCGCTCCAGTTTCAGTTCAAAACCATTTCCAAGTGTCGAGGAGCCCATTTTAGTCCATTTCAGCTCTTTCAGCTAAAACTGAGTTGAGTTCAGTCAGTTGAGCTAGTGTTTGAGCTTTGATTTTGGTTCATGTCAGTATTACTGACCTTTGTTTTAGCTTAAAGCCAGCTCAGGTTCGTAATTCACTTCGCTCTAGTGACGATTCCGTACCATTTCTTTAAAAATGACAGCTTTTCTTGAAAATTCAGTCAGAAAGGTCAGTTGAGTCAGTGATTGGTCAGTTCATTTGAGTTCTAAAACTCTAAAACCCAGCTCAATCCAGCTCATTTCAGTTTGATTCAACTCAAACCCCAATTTCCAGTGTCACTCTAGCTCGGTGGAGTTCGAAAACCACTTCTTGAATCATTTGGCATATTTTATCAATTTTAACACTTTTTGAACTGGTACAACTGTCAATCGGGGTCTAATTTTCAAAATTCTTCATTCAGAGTTAGCATTTCGCATGTCATTTCTCATCATTTCATGTCATTTCATATCATTTCATTTTATTTTCGATGTCCAGAACTCCAGTTTTATAAATTTTAATCCAGATCAAGTTTCAAAAGCTTTCAGAAATCAATTTCAAACCCCGGGTTTTTCAAAATTGACATTTTTACCCCTGAGATTCTAAATTTGGAAATATTTTTTTCAAGAAAAACAATCTGGATTTCTTTCAAAATTAATTTTTTAAATTTTACACTGGATTTGCTTGGCAACGCGGTATTGAACTTCAAAATCCGAGCTCGTTTCAAAAAATGCCAAAAATAGCTCGTTTCGTCTGGAAATTTTCTGAAAAGACTATTTTACCACTCTAATCGTCAAAATGAATTTCAAAAGTGGAATTTGGACCCGCTCTCAGATGGCCCATCCATTTGCATTTTCTGTTTTAATTTATAAAAAAGAAAAAAAATACCTTTTTCTTTATTTTTTGTTTGTTATATTTTATTTTTTATTTTATTTTATTATTTTATTTTTCCTAAGGTGGGACCCACAAGGGGGTCGACCACCCTAACCCTCCTTCTAGCCCATTTCCTTTCTTTCTTCCTCCATTTTATTTTATTTTTTTCCAATTTTTTTTTCTTTCCTTCTTTTTTTGTCTTTTCTTCCTTTTTCCTTCCTTTTTCTTTTCTTTCTTTCCTCCTTCAAATTCCAGTTTTACACTGATCTTTCAAATTCCAATTGGTCCTTCAAAATTCCAATTTTCTCAAATTGGTCCTTCAAATTCCAGTTTTACACTGGTCTTTCAAAATCCCAATTGGTCGTTCAAAATTCCAATGTTTACATTGGTCCTTCCAAATTCCAATTTCTCAAATTGGTCCCTCAAATTCCGGTTTTATACTGGTCCTTCAAAATCCCAATTGGTCCTTCAAAAAATTCCAATGTTTACATTGGTCCTTCCAAATTCCAATTTCTCAAATTGGTCCTTCAAATTCCAATTTTACATTGGTCCTTTCAAATTCCAATTTCTCAAATTGGTCCTTCAAAATTCCAGTTTTACACTGGTCCTTCAAATTCCAATTGGTCCTTCGAAAATTCCAATGTTTACATTGGTCCTTCCAAATTCTAATTTCTCAAATTGGTCCTTCAAAATTCTAGTTTTACATTGGTCCTTCAAAATTCCAATGTTTACATTGGTCCTTCAAAAATTCCAATTTTTACAAATTGGTCCTTAAAATTCCAGTTTTTATACTGGTCCAAAATTCCAATGTTTACATTGGTCCTTCAAAATTCCAATTTTCTCGAATTGGTCCTTCAAAAGTCCAGTTTTACACTGGTCATTCAAAATTCCAATGTTTTCATTGGTCCTTCAAAATTCCAGTTTTTACACTGGTCCTTCAAAATTCCAATAAGTGCATTGGTCCTTCAAATTTCCAAATTTCTCAATTGGTCCTTCAAAATTCCATTGTGTATATTGGTCCTTCAAAAATCCAATTTTCTCAAAGTTGATCCTTCAAATTTCAGTCCTTCAAAATTCCAATGTGTTCATTGGTCCTTCAAAATTCCAATTTTTCAAATTGGTCCTTCAAAATTCTAGTTTTACATTGCTCCTTCAAGATCCCAATTTTCACAAATTGGTCCTTCAAATTCCAGTTTTTACACTGGTTCTTCAAAAATCCAATTTTCTCAAAATTGATCCTTTAAATTTCAGTCCTTCAAAATTCCAATGTGTTCATTGGTCCTTCCAAATTCCAATTTCTCAAATTGGTCCTTCAAAATTCTAGTTTTACATTACTCCTTCAAGATCCCAATTTTCACAAATTGGTCCTTCAAATTCCAGTTTTTACACTGGTCCTTCAAAATTCCAATGTGTACATTGGTCCTTTAAAAATCCAATTTTCTCAAAATTGATCCTTCAAATTTCAGTCCTTCAAAATTCTGATGTGTTCATTGGTCCTTCCAAATTCCAATTTCTCAAATTGGTCCTTCAAAATTCTACTTTTACATTGCTCCTTCAAGATCCCAATTTTCACAAATTGGTCCTTCAAATTCCAGTTTTTACACTGGTCCTTCAAAATTCCAATGTGTACATTGGTCCTTCAAAAATCCAATTTTCTCAAAATTGATCCTTCAAATTTCAGTCCTTCAAATTCCAATGTGTACATTGGTCCTTCAAAATTCTAATTTTCTCAAAATTGATTCTTCAAATTTCAGTCCTTCAAAATTCCAATGTGTACATTGGTCCTTCAAAATTCCAATTTTCTCAAAATTGATCCTTCAAATTTCAGTCCTTCCAAAATTCTAATGTGTACATTGGTCCCTCAAAATTCCAGTTTTCACAAATTGGTCCTTCAAACTCCAGTTTAACACTGGTCCTTTACCAAAACCCTTTACCAAAATCTTTTTACCCAAAATTCCTTTACCAAAATCCTTCTCAAATTCCAGTTAAACACTGGTCCTTTACCGAATTCTTTTACCAAAATCCTTTACCAAAATCCTTTTTACCCAAATCCATTTAGTTGGTCCTGCCAAATCCAGTTTTTACTGGTCGGATTTTTCAAAGCCTAAAGCCTTACATTATTTCTTCCCAATATCAGCTCAAGGTCCTATCAAAATCTATATTGAGTGATTATTTCACAAAGGATTCTAGAAAACTTTGTCAATCTGCTTAAAATGTGTTGATTCTAATATTTTACTGCACATAAGAATCACCTCAGATTACCTCTAGTATTCTTTTCAAAAGGGGTGAAGCTTCTTTGTGAAAAAGAGTAAAATTCAAATCTTATCTCTATTGATCAACCAAAAGGATGTAAGAAATATCCTTAGTATGATTAGCGAAAGAAATATTCAATGATGTTGAAAAGCCGGAAGTGAATCGATATTGATCATAGCTATGACACATGTTTTAAGACGACTTTCTGGCAATCAGGCAGTGAAAATATCCTGAGCAATAAAAAGAATTCACTCAATCCATATCTCCTCATTCATTTAAGCTACAATCCAATATCCGCAAAGGGGATCTCTCAATTGTCGTCAAGTTGAAGGCGAATATGCGAGCTAGACCTCCAGGGCCAAAGAAGATTTGGATCATCTTCGAGATGGAGTTTGTTACGGATCCTTCCACGGAACGTGCAGATCACCGTCAAGATGAAGGTGACTGCGCTGAACCTCTCGACAAACCCTAAAAGATATTTGATTGCTGCTATCATCAAGAGATTTTTTACCAATGAGCCAATATCACCAGTATAATTCCTAAGAAAAAGAAGGATCGGAGCATCTCAAAGATAAAGGAGTTTGTGACGTACCCTTCTCCGAAGAAAAAAAAAAGAAAAACCAGGACATCTTCGAAATGAAGGATGATGTAATAAACTCCTCACCAAAAACCCAAGAAAGCTCAATGTCTCAAAAAGAGTGACAGAAAGATCATCATTGAAAAAGCCTCAAGATATCAAACTGCCAAAGTTGCCAAAAATCATCTTGTCTCTTGCAAAATCCTTTCGTCAATATCTTTTTCACTGCTTGCTTTTATGAAATTAAGAGTATTTCTTCTCTATTCATATCAAGGAAATAGATAACTTCATTGAAAAAACTCAAACAACATAAAAATTTGAATCTGACTCTGGAATCCGAGAAGTTCACCTCATTTTGGAGGAAATACTCTAGGTAAAAAGAGGGAATATCTTTCACACATACTTGCACACTTTTAAGCATTTGAATCAGTTATAATTCCGTCTTATTGGCAAAATTTTCTGATTATCCCAATGAAATAAATGCTCAATATCTATTTTGATGCAACCTAGCATTATTTATATTTTTCAAAGAGAGTTGCTTCATTCGGGTGAGGTATTTCTTCCAATCTCATCATGGTCTTTCCATCAAGGAATCCATGCTTTGTATATCCATTCAAATAAAGATTATACCTAAACCTCATCTCAAGAGGTATTTTTCAAAAATGTCCCATCGTGGTCTTTCAAAAATCTTTGTCCCATCCAAGTTAAGGGCTAAACCTAAGTCTTTTCAAAAAAATTTATTTTTGTCTCGACCATGACACTTCTTCAAAATCTCTCCTTTTTACCATTTCAGGATATTCATCCCAAAGTTCCATCTCGATTTACTCATTTTTTTTGTCCAAATTACTTTCTTCTTGAGGATTTCGTTTCTTCCCAAAACCTTTCAGGATAAGGTGCCAAACCTGAGAATAATGTTTTACAAAAATAATCCTTCCACACCCAGTTCAGACCTTTAACTGAGGCATTTTAAGAAAATTTGGCGTGTCTTCTTTGCCGCTAAGCTCGACTTACAACCGGCTTAGCAACAAAGAGGGGCATCTGTGAACACCGCAAATTTTCAAAAAAAACTAAAAAATCCCTTTTTGCCCCTATGCCCATTCTTTGAATAAATCAGGTCAATCTTTAATCAAAATTCTATTTATTTTTCGGATTCACTAGAATCCATACTCAATTCTGACCCAATTTTTTTTCCGAATCGAATATCTAGATCCAATCCTGATTCCGGATCTCTTATTCTTCAAAAAATCAAAAAAATCATTTTTTTTATGTTTTATCTAGATTCGATCTCAAATTGAGATCCAAAATATTTTCTGAAAAATCTTGGATCCAGATCCATCTTGAGGTTCATTTTATGAAACAAATCCTGCATTTTTTATAAAAACCTCATTTTAGAAAAATCTTAAAGTCTTAAAACAAAAATTTTGCAAAATTGCTTCAAAAACCTCATTTGGGTCCCACTTGTTAAAATCCTCACACTTCCCTTATATTTCCGGATCTTCCAAAAAATTAGAAAAAATAGTTCATCCACTTTATGAAATCCCCTTTTAGCTAAAACCTCTTTTTGAAAAGCCCCTTTTCTAAAAACCTATTTTTAAAATTTCTGAAAAGAAGGGGAATCCCTGTTGTAAAGATTGTAATGGCTCGCCGTTATAAGAAGGAGCTGAAGGCTCCTCTCTTGAGCATCGCCTTCACCCCTTCACCCTTCTGCGTATACGATGGGATCTCCTCTCCTTCTCCTTCTTATCTCCCTGGTGTTTTCCCCTTTAGCAACAAAAAGAGTCTCGATTCCCCATCTTCTTCTTCCTATTTCTTTTCTTAAGGGCTCTCTTCCCCATCGACCAAGGAAGATCGATCCCACAGCTGAAGCCCCATCCAATTGCCTTATAAATCCAGGGTTCCAGCAGAGTCACAGATGAGTGATCGTCTCCTTATCCCTGTTATTTCTGATTTTACGATGGTTGTTTTTCTTGTTCATCGCACTTTCTTCTTTTCTTGCAAATTTTCTTCATCCTCTCTGTTATGATTTTTTTTTGTCAGATATACCTCTACTCTTTCACATTTCCATTTTACTATTTGTCAAGAAGCATCATTTGTAGTGTCGATTTGCCTCTAGCAACATCAACCTACGCATTGCAATATTGATGGAATCTTAGCATTCCTACATTTGATTTATCTTCCTCTTGATTTTCTATTTACAAATTTTATTTGATCTTCGTTTTCCCTGTTTTCATTTTTATTTTTTTATTATTTTTTTTCTTTCCTACTGATATTATTGATTTCCCATTTCCATCTCTCATTTTACATCACATTTGACCCCTATGTTCCCACTGTGGTCACCATTTAAGTTTATGATGAATTAAGTCTGCAATCGATGGTTGTAACATTAGATCTGTCTCATGGAGCATGCATTTAAATCTGTTGAGAATCGGTATGCAGTCCTGAGGTTTATTTCAGGGCATCGATTATGAAAGTTTACATATTATATCTGTTGATTTAGATACGCCCTGTTCAAAGTTATCCTGCATTTTGCGTGCAATACACTCTACCTCTCGTGCCATCTATGCCTATCCATTTGCTGCCTTGGCTGAAGACAGAGGGAAGTCTCTTGAGGCTCTAACCATAAGGCCAGCATAAGTTTCAATAAAATTTATCATACTGGGTACACCTGTTGGAGTTCATAAGCTGGAAATTGACCTCCTATTAAAATATGAAAGATCTAGAAAAAATTGCTCTGTCAATCTTGCTGGGGTCTCCATTCTAGGCCTACATTGGCGTAGAAGCAGTGATTATGTGGAAACGAGAGTTGAAGTTCCTCGTTTCCACTCCAGCACCTTGAATAAACACTGAAATGTTGTTAAATCAGGATAATAATAGAGTCTGATGACATTTATAGCTACATCCAAGATAATGTTCTTGATGAAGAGCCATAAGTTCTTTTTCATCTTCCTTAGATCTGTATGATGAATATATTTCCAAGTTTGGTATGATAGATGATGTATTAAGAATTTTGAAGGTAATATATTTTTCTGTTTCTTAGATCTGTGCTCTTCAGAATTTTTTTTTTCTTAGATAGTAAATTGTCCAATATATATATATATATATTTGGTTGTAGAGTCACTTTGATTCATTGTGAAATCCTCTTGTTGTAACTTTAAAACATCGTTGTGGCTTCCAGCTTCACTTCTTATTATTTCTGTAACACCCTTCATACTACCTTGCCCTCTTGTATATCACTAAGCACCCATTTCCCCTGTATTTTCAATTTCTTTTTTTTTTAGTTAACAAATGCATCAACATTTTATTTCTGTTCACATTTCATCTCTTAATATGCAATTTTTATCTTGATCATGTATTTCCATTTCTACACCTCATGTATGGTTACGTTTCTGCAATACATTTCCAATTCCCACCCTTTATGATAGCGTGTTGTTTTTATGGCTCTATGATCTTCGTTTTACATATTCTTTCATTTACTTATCCCTGCATTTTGACTTATTTCTGTATCATCGGGTTTTCATACTTCTAATGTTGTTACTCCATCATTCTGGATTGGAAACCCCATGTCGGTGAAGGAATTAGACAAGTTAATGTTGCTTCATGCAATAATCCCTTGCCTGAGAGAGATTTTTTTTTTGTTTTGCCAATTCTCAAAATCCAAAATAGAAGTTGTCTTCGATGTAATGAATATTGGTACAGATGGAAGTACCTATGCGGTTGAATTGTTTATCCCCTCTCTTGACTGCATATCGGAATAGGAGATTCGTCCAAGCGTGATTCCAGATTTCAATGACATCATGTAATGTTAAATAAGCCTGTTGTTTGCTGGTGACAAACCTGTGTAGAGTTCAGCACATGAGTGAAGGTTTGTGTTTGCGGACTCAATCCTTTCACTGTGAGCTTTCAACTGACATAAGGCTGGTGACAGATCTCTGGGAGTTTTAGCTCATGAGAAAAGGCCTGTGGTGCTGGTTTGATTTTTTTCATCATGAGCTCTCAAGTGACGTGAGGTTGGTAACAGACCCGTGGGGAGTTCAATTTGTGGGCAGAAGATGACATCGCTGATTTGCGACCTTTCCTGTAATAACTTTCAACACAGATAGTGTTACACACATATGGTATTAATTCCTCAGCCATTCCACCTGTTACCCAGCATCTCTAGTATCTCACGAGATGCTAACACCTCTTGGGCACTCAAATAGCATTTCACGTGTATCAACAACAGCCCAGGGGCTGCTGTTATCTCATTAGCATTAACCATAGCCCATGGGCTATGGTCACACCATTATCATCTTCCTGCAACCCAGCCCACTGCCCTCACACTGGCAACTCATCTGTCACTTTCCTGCTAATCATACACTCATTCACCAACAATATCATTCACAATACCTCATCCCTTGTTGCACTGCACTTACATCATATTCACCTGTACACCCTTGTCAATACCTGTGTATCACGGCTACCTAATCCACCTTGACATCTCTAACTCTTATACATTGTGGTACCTATAGCAGGATCATCCGATCCATTCCAGCCCTTCTATCTTCCCATTGTTTACTGCTATAGTCCATCCTACCCCTGCCATATACCAATTACCCTACTTTCATGACTGCAACTACAACAACAATTGCATTTATTTCCTGCATTTGCCTTTACCACCCACATCTGGCATATTCCACTTGCAGTCCCTACATAATCTTTGCTATAACTTCATTGCATCTCATCCACCTCCATCAATAGATGTACGGATGACTTTGGGGTAGATCTATTCAGATTTCCATTTTAGATTAAGGCATGGCATATGCCTCTCCCATATAGGTCTTCATTGGTCTTAAGACGATAGATGTAGCTTTTCATTTAGCTTAAGGCATTGCATATGCCTTTCTCAAATCGATCTCCATCATATTCACATATGTATTTTCCCGTTAATGTGAGGCTTGCCATATGCATTTCTAATTTAAACATGAGAATAGCATGTTGTATATGTATTCACCACTAGGATAGGCATAAGCATTTGTATTTTCAATATAATATCTTCCATTTCCTTCTACATTTACATTATGCTAACTTAGTTTTTGTAGGAAATGTACATAAATTGCTACTTTCTCTCCTGGAATTAGAGACACTAGTAATTTTAAAATTCAATAGATAGATATCAATGAGAAAAACTTTATTTTCCCGCTCTAGATTAGAATGTATGTACATATAAATCTTAAATTGCCTGTTTTCATATCATTTTTTCCTTTTATGGCAAAATTTCACAAATGGGTACACGAACGGCACATGCACCATTTTATAAAAGGTGATTAAATCCTAAGTTGATGATTTGCATCAATGACCATAGTCAGGGTGTGAACAAAACTTATGATTTTCATCTTTTATGGAATAACACTGGATCCATACTGGATCTTTTTCAAAAAATCATCATATTTTTAAATATTTTCTTCTTTTATCAGAGTTTAACTTAAAATTAACTCAAAATATATATCAATGGCCATAGTCAGGATATATTGAGAGTTAATTTCATTTTAAACTCTATAAAGGCATCTAAATGTGTTTTATTCTTCACTTGACTTTAAATATGATTACTATGTAATATATTTAATGACCATAGTGAGAGATGTATTATATCTTCAATCCTATTTTAATTCACTTATAGAATGAAATATGCTTTTCAAATTCAATTTCAAATTCTTTAATTCATTTCATCATTTAGGCTAGAACTATATCATATTTTCAAACATTCCTTTTCAAAATCCAAGTGATTTTGAGATATATGTTTCCAAATATCTTCTTCATTTCTTAAATCAAACATTCAATTCTTATTTTAAATTCATTTTTTCTCAATTCTATCTCATTTTAAATTCAAATTTCAATTTCAAAGTCCAGTTTGACTTTAAAATTTCAAAATTTATTTTTAAATTCAAAAATTCAATTTTCAATTCAAATCGAATTTCAAAGTTCAATTCAACTTTGAAATTCCAAATTCATCTTTAGAATTCTATTTCAAATTCAAATTCAACATTTGAGATCAAAGTTCAATTTAACTTTGAAATTTCCAGATTCATCTCCTGGTTCAAGTTTCATTCTCTATCCTTCCTTTCAAATTTCAAAAGTTAATTTAAGACCTCTCAGACCCAATTCCAGGTTTCATCTGTATCTATGAAATCCAATCTGATCTTCAAATTCCATGGGGATTTGTCAAATCCACTTCAGATTCAACATGGATTCTCAAATTCAATTTCGGATTTCTCAAAATCTGATTTTTCACTTTTAAATTCCACTTGGATATTTTAAAGATCCAAATCCAAATTCAATTTAGATCTGAAAACCCAAAATCCAGACTCCAGATCCAACTTCATTTAGGATTCTAGATTTCACATTCAATGACCATAGTCAGGGATGTATTATATCTTCAATCCTATTTTAATTCATTTAAAGGATGAAATGTGCTTTTCAAATTCAATTTCAAATTCTTTAATTCATTTCATCATTTAGGCTAGAACTACATCATATTTTCAAACATTCCTTTTCAAAATCCAAGTGATTTTGAGATATATGTTTCCAAATATCTTCTTCATTTCTTAAATCAAACCTTTAATTCTTATTTTAAATTCATTTTTTCTCAAATCTATCTCATTTTAAATTCAAATTTCAATTTCAAAGTCCAGTTTGACTTTAAAATTTTAAAATTCAATTTCCCATTCAAATCGAATTTCAAAGTTCAATTCAACTTTGAAATTCTAAATTCATCTTCAGAATTCTATTTCAAATTCAACATTTCAGATCAAAGTTCAATTTAACTTTGAAATTTCCAAATTCATCTCCTGATTCAAGTTTCATTCTCTATCCTTCATTTCAAATTTCAAAAGTTAATTTAAGACCTCTCAGATCCAATTCCAGGTTTCATCTGGATCTATGAAATCCAATCTGATCTTTAAATTCCATGGGGATTTCTCAAATCCACTTCAGATTCAACATGGATTCTCAAATTCAATTCCTGATTTCTCAAAATCTGATTTTCTACTTTTAAATTCAACTTGGATATTTTAAAGATCCAAATCCAAATTCAATTTAGATCTGAAAACCTAAAATCCAGACTCCAGATCCAACTTCATTTAGGATTCTAGATTTCAGATTCAACTCCATCTTGGATTCCAGACTTCGAATCCAATTTCATTTAGGATTCCAGATTTCAAATCCAATCTCATCTTGGATTCCAGACTTCTGATCCAATGTCATTTAGGATTCCAGATTTTGGATTCAAATCCATCTTGAAATCCAGATCTAAAAATCCAATCACATTTTCAAATTCCAACTAGACCCTATATCCATTCTAAATTCAAACTTCAATTCTAAAATTCCACTCCATTTCTCAAATACCATCTTGACTTTCAATCCATTCTTTTTTGAGGTCCATATTCAACTTTCAATTCTTATTTTCTAAACTCTCTTCTTCGAATTCAGGTTCATCTCAATCTTTGATTATTTCAAAACTCAAGATCTATTCTAAATTTTAAGTTAGAAAATCTAACTTCTCCAAGTCCGTCTTCAACTTTCAAAAACCATTTCTTCATAATTTCAAAAACACTTGGATAAATTTTCCGAAATCTTCTCAAAAGAGCATACATCTTTTGCATCTACACAAGCATGATTCTTTGTGCATTTTATAGACTTAGAATAAATTCTTAGACAATATTAAGGCAAAGCAAAAAGGCATAAATTCGATCCTTGGTTCGATTACCCCTGGTAAAGGTGCCAAGAACGGTCGAACCTCGTACCGATGAGTGAGCCCCGTCTCCCAATTTTTGCCACAAATATTTTCAAAAATAGAGGAGATTAATTTTTTAAATCTTTTTTTTCAAAATTAAGGTCAAGTGAGACCTTCGCAAAAGACTTTCTCTCTCTCTTCTTTTCTTTTCTCTTCTCTCTTCTTTTCTGTCTTTTATTTTCCCCTTCAAAAATGGAAAATAGAGGCTGGAAAGGAAAAGAGAAGGAAGAGAGAGAAATACAAGAGAAAATTTTTTGCGATGATCACACACGTTCACCACATGGAACAACACAGTATGTATTGAGTAGTTGATAAAGATTTCAAGGAAGATTTTCCCCTTGGCAGTCTGCCCATGGTTGTCGAAGCCATAAATTGTTATGGGATCTGGGACATACTCCTCTTCTTTTATGCCCAAGGCCTTGGCTGTCATCTCCGGGCAGATATTGAGTCTGTTGCTTCCATCAGTGAGCACATGAGGGACTGTCATGCCCCTGGTTCACACCACTATGTACAAAGCATTATTATGGAATGTATGAGGCTTAGGCAGGTCTTCATCTAAGAAAGTTATTGGTGCATTGGTCATGGCTTGGTTGACGATCTGAGCCATGTCTTGCGAAGTCGTGCTCGGTTTGACCTTGATCTTCCTTAATAGATCATCTAGCACTTGCTGATGTTCAGGAGAAGCATAGGTCAAATCCAGGATGAAGATGTTTGACAACGTTGTGATAGGCTTCTGAACTAATTTAGCATCTTCATGCTTCTTTGAAACACCCTTGATGAAACGCTTTGGAATCCTGGGAATCTGCTTGGTGGCTTCTGCTGTCACCTTTGCTGGCTCATTGACTGGTTTCTTGTTGCTAAGAATTGAAGTGATATCCACCCTCTTGGTGGAAGACTGTGCCTGATGTAGCATCATGACCTGATGCTGATCCTGAATGTCCTGACTGGAACACTGTTGGATACTGTTTTGAAGAAAAGTTGTTTGCTCTAAAATAACTGAAGCTGAATGTTTGGGGAAAGGTTTGGACAAGATCTGAATCTGTACATCGTCCTCATCTTCGATCAATAGATTCTTAGCGATGCAGTCTTGGATGATATTTTTTAGGACAAAACAGTGCTTTGTGTCATGTCCTACAATTCGGTGGAATTTGCAGAATTTTTCTATTTATTTACCCATAACGACTGGAGGATCAGTCACCTTAGGGAGTTTGACCATCCCCTTTGATAACATATATTCGAGGATATCCTCGCGGGATTGCTCTAGAGTTGTGAACTCTCTGTCATAACTCCAGCCTTTATGCTTTAGTTTTAGTTGTTGTTTCGCTTCAGGCTGTGGCACTGGTTGAACAGACTGTGTCTTGACGAATTTTTCTTTCTGGGCTGTAGAGTTCGTTCTTTCAGTCTTAGAGCTTCCTGAGCTCTTGTTGCGGTTCTTCTTGTTTTTCTTGTCGCTGACACTGCTGCTGTTGCCTGAAATGTCAGTGGAATAGGCAAAATGTGTCTTCTTTTTCTGCTCGGGGTTACCTCAGACGAACTGGTAACCTTCGTAGAGGCCATTGTCCAATCCTGTTTCGAGCCATTCGGCCCTCTCAATCAACTTGATGAATGATTTGGCAGGAGATGTGGAGATGAGATTCCTCAGTGGTTGGGAAAAGTTATTGATGATGATTTGCAAGGCATGTTCCTCTGGAATGGGAACCTTCATTTTGTTACAAGTGCTCCTCCACCCATGGATGAACTCTCCTGCTCTTTCACTTTCATTCTGCTTTAGATTATACAAATGGTTGAGAGTGGGTGAGGCCTCAACATTGAATATGAAGCGCTCAATAAAAAAGTTCACTACTTTATCGAACTCTCATAGGGGTTGATGTGGTCTACGTACCATCTGGCTGCTACTCCTTCTAGACTGCGGGGGAAGAAAATGTACAAAGCCCTGTTATCTTTTCTGAAACGGCCGCATTCTGCATAAAACGTGGGCAAATGAGTTTTTGGATTGTTGTAAACACCCCAAATTTTCACTCACCTTCTTGACATCGCCCTCAATCGGCACATTTCAGTTCTCCGGAAGCAATGAAGGGCACAATGGTCATTTTCCGAGATTAAACCTTGCAAAAAGTCCAAAATTTCATTCTTGAGCCTCAAAATTTCTATATTTAGGTTCAGAGACATCTTCAAATGGCAAAATTTCAAAATCCTTTTTCTGGACAAAAAGCTAAAATTTCCAAGTCCGAGCTCAGAGTGACATTTCATAGAACATGTCTTTGCATAGCATTGCGTCATTTCACTGCACAACATGTCATTTTGAGATCCTGAACTCCTGATTTTCAAAATTGTCCATCCAGATTTGATTTTTTAAACTTTTTCAAATTGATTTTTAAAAAAACCCTGGGATTTCAAAATTACCAATCTTTCCCATTTTACCCCCAGGACTTTGAATTACAAAAATTTTCTCAAGAAAAACGATCTGGATATTTGGATATTGATTTTAAAGATTTTATCTCAAAGCTTTTTGCAAAAGATTTTAAATCTCTTTATAAATTTTTTTTTACATTTATCCATATTTTTTGCCCTGAAAACCCAATTTTTCCAAATTCTTGAAAATAAATAATGTTTTATCTCGTATTTTCAAATAAATGGAGTGGGACCCGCCTTTTAACTAGCGTCATACTCAGACTCCCAGGTAAGCTTCTTATTCTCAAGCAGGACCCACCCGAAGTTCATACCAATTTGCAAATTTTTCTTCATTTCTCAATATTTATTTATTTATTTTTAGCTAGTAGGCCCACACACATGTGGCACACCAATTGAAAAAAAAAAAAAAAAACTTGCAAAAACAAAACAAAAACTTTATTTTCAAAAGGATTTTAAAAGTAGAATGAGATGGCATTTCCATAAAAGCCTCTCATTTATGTCATTATGAATTTTTTTTATTTATTTATTTTTTTTATTTCTTTTACTTCTTTTCATTAATTTGCTTACCTAAAATCTTAAAAGGAAACGACCCAAACGGCGCCACAACCATATTTTCAAAAAAAAATCATTTTACCCAAAACTTAGGTAAATGAAACACATTTTTGAAAAAAATACAGCAGCGCCCTTTTGAAAAATGGCTACTTTAATGTTTCAGTTTCAAAATCTTCAACGAAGGTAACGGATTTTCAAAAAAGGGAAGCTGCGATCTTTTGAAAAAAAGGAAGAGGCTGAACATCTTTAAAGGGAGGGGAGCCTGGCCGATGAAGGAGGAGGAAAAATTTGTGATTTTTTTTGGGTTTTGTTGGGTTTTGGCAGGAGATTTCTTTCCAGCAGCAAAGGAAGCAGCAGCCACAACAGGAGGCCCACGGTTGCTGCCCCTTTTGCCTTCACCCCAGCCATCAAACACCTCCAACCGGCGATTCCTGCATCCAGCGTGAACTCTATCAGTTGCTTTCCACTTTCATTCAGCCACAGCCCAACAAGTGGTTTCCTTTTTAAATGTTCATCTTTTCTCAAGAATTCCTTCCATTTTCCTGAGATTCTCATTTCCTCATGATTTTCCAAATCTTTCTAAACTTTCTTAAAATTTTCCTGAGATTCTTATTTCTTCATAGTTTTCTAAGTCTTTATAAACTTTCTCGAGATTTCAAACCTTCTTCCTCTGAGTTTTCTTGAGAGATTGTTTTCCATCTTTTCCTGAGACATGCTTTTTCAACTCCAAATATTTTCTAAGCATACATTATAGTTTTTCAACTTATATTTTACCAAATCTCATAGCACATGCCTGAATTCTCTGTGCATTTAGGATAGAACACGATTTCGATAATTTCACTAAGTCAAGCACAATTTTGGTCCTTGGTTCGATTACCCCTGTTAAAGGCGACAGGAACGGTCGAACCGCGTACCGACAGGTCGAGCCCCATCCCATGGATTTTCCCGCAATTTTCAAAACGGAGGCGAGTATTTCAAAACAATTTCCAAAATCCGGTCAAGTTTGAATCGCGAAAGCATTTTCCCTCTCTCTTCCGCAAGGAAGGGAAGACGGGGAAAAATTTTGCGACGATAACAGGTTTGGCGACCGTGATGGGACCTGTCTTTGTCTGATAAAAAATGTGTTTAACTTAGTTCAATTATCAAAATTATGTTCACAAAATGTCAGCTCTTTTACTTTCAATATCATGTGAGCCTAGGAGCCTAGATTCTGACCTAGCTGACATTTACTGCATATAGCTTAGGCATGGTTTGGTAGGACTATATTGAGAAGATATTTTCATGCTCACATAGACTTCGGTCTAAATACAACTCTCCTCAATCTAGGATCTGAATGCAAACAATGTATGCTTCTTCAAAGATTTTCAAAAGTCTATCTCTCTAGGATTTAGAGCCATCTATTTCTTGCATGTGATCATTTTTCAAAATCTCCATTACCTATCATTACCCGGTCTTCACGTTGCTGGGCTCTCTTCCAGAACCCTAGTTCGGGACAGAGCCTCACAACTGGGCCAATTATTTGGGTTAACACCCCCTACCACGTACCGCGGGCCACAGTCCGAAGTATATCGGTAGGCGCTCAAGGATGTTGGAAAACCTTACCTTAGAACCGGAGTTGAAATTATATGCCACGTACCTCGAATTTCGGTTCGGGTATATCGGCATAACTGGATTGGACAAAGATGATCTGAGCCTAGAGTTAGGATTAAGGTCCTACAACTGTTTTCAAATTGATGCATTTAGAGTCAGCCTTTTAGGGAGTGTTGTATGTGCATAAATGTTTGTGCAGGATGTGATTGTTCTTATATTACCTCTATTTTCCTATATTTTTCCTAAAATATTTTCAAATACCTATATTCTCATCTTTTCCCTTTATTTTCTCAAACCCTGGAAGATTTTCCCAAATATCCAATTTCTTTCAAAACTCCAGGTGACTTTTCCTTCTTCCGTTCTACTGGATCTCGAATTTCCAGCTGCATTTTTTTTTATCCTGCCTGCAATTTTTTTCAAAAATCATATGTTTTCTCTCATTGGATTTTCAATTCTTTTGTCTATTTGTAAAATTATTCACCTTATTTTCCTCGTGCATACCTTGATTATTGCAATGGAAATTGTTTACCCACTTGCCTTCTCCTTATTCTAAATCCGTTTGCGGATTGTTTTTCTAAGAGATATCTCTTTCCTTCAAAATGGTGTTTTTTTCTCATGGTTGACGACCTCGCCTAGGTAACAAGGCACATTTTCCGTTGTTATTTCTCTTGCAAAGAATGACAACACAATTGTCGTGATTTCAGCAGTGACTCCATCCCTAGTAATGGGATATTCTTCCAATTGTTTACCATATCGTCAATAATCATTTTCTTCCCATTACAAAGTTCCCTTAGAGTCTAATCAAGACTTCATCTTGCAGAGAGTATCCTCAACATTTGATGGTTCGAACAAGGTCAGGAAGAAGAACCACATCATCACAGCACTCCTCAGCCTCAGAAGGCGAAATGGATCTTCCCGTGAGTCAAGAGCAGTAGCAAGACGAGGATGGCATAGACCCACAGATGTATGCCATGTTCCAAAAAATGATGACCAAAATGATGGGTGAACAGGCCGGGACCAGTGCAGAGAAGAACCCATTCAGAGAGAAGTTCCATGGGCACAAGGATAAGAAGAACTCCAAGAAGCAAATTCAGCCAGAGGAAATTTCAGATGAATCAGAATCAGAGGAAGACACCGATAAAGAATATGAGGTGCCTCCGGCATTTCAGAAACAGGGCCGAGAACAAAGGAGGAGTCGCAAATCAAAGAATCAAGTTGCAAAAGAGCCCCTGCAGTCACAGTTCAAAGAAATGGCCAAAGTTGTTAAAGACCTGCAAGCTCGCGACAAGGGCAAGAAAGTCTTCACTAGCGAGGATTTTTATGATGGATTAGAAGGAGATGAAGAACTGGAAAATCTGCCCCGCAAGTTCATTAAGTTCGATGGTTCTGGTGATCCCAAAGCCCATCTCGCCATGTTCTTCGCCGAATGCTCCAAATTCAAGAGAGACAATAGGGCCCTATTTCTCTGTTTTCCTCGTAGCTTAGAAGGCACTGCCGCCAAGTGGTACTCTGAGAATATCAATCCAATCGAGCTGCGAGAATTCGATAAAGTGGTCAACCTATTCATTGAGTGATTTCTGTGCAATACTGAAACGCTCCCAACATTGAGTCATCTCTGCAATCTAAGGCAGAATGAAAATGAAAAGGCAAGGGACTTCATTCGCAGATGGAGAGAGACCTGCAACAAAATGAGAGATCCTATATCAGAGAGGCATGCTTTATCGCTGATCCTGAACAACTTCTCACAACCTTTGAGAAGTCTTATCTCCACCTCGCCTTCCAAGTCTTTCATAGAGCTTAACGAACGAGCTGAGTGGCTCGAGATGGGGTTGGAGAACGGTGTCTACGATGGTATCACCCTTGTCAAGAACAATCTAGATCCAAAGAAAAAGGCAAATTTCACCTCCTCCGCCAACATCAACCGCAATGATAACAAAAGTAGTAAGGGCAACTATGCGGATCGAGAAGAAAGGCAGAATAGCTAGCTATCTCAGCCCAACTTTCCACAAAAGGAAAAGATAAAGCGTGAAGGTTGGAGTAATGATCGTATGTTCACTCCTCTCAAACAAACACTCGAAGAAGCCCTTGAATTCATGCTGGCTAAGGGATTAGTGAAACTTCCAAAGGCCACAACTCCTCCCACCATCATGGGAAGGTTCAAGAATCAGTTTTGCAAGTTCCATCGGGCAGTGGGGCATGACATTGATCATTGTTTTGTCTTCAAAAATATTATTCAGGATTGCATTAACAAGAGCCTCCTTGCTGAAGAAGAAGAAGAAGAAGAGCTGGCCATCTTGACCAAGCCTTTCCCAGATCATTCAAAAATTTGGCGATGCTAAAGTTTCCTGTTTTCTTTCGTTCGTTTTGCCAGTCACCTCATAAGGGCAAGTCTGCCCAGTTTTGCAACCTTTTGGTCGAGTTCTTATAAATAGGCTGTCTTTTTGTTATCGGTTTTGCTTATCAATAAAATGTCAATTTTCTTTATCAAATACTTCTTTCTTTTGCCCCATTAGGGCACCTGTTTTTGTTTTGAAGAATCTTCTTTGCCCATTCTTTTCAAGACGAGGGGCAATTTATGAGAGAAATGAAATTACCTATGAGGGTTTTTAAAAAATCGTGCAATTTTTGAAAATTTTCTACAAACATCTTTGTTATGATCACCCAAAAGGTTAATATTTCGGTCCAATCTATTTCAAAAAATCAACCATCGCGGTGATCTTCTTTTCTTAAATTCAATTTTGAACCATTATCTTTAAAAATCAACCCTTGTGTTGATTTTCTTTTCCAAAATTATTGTTAAACCAATTCATTTTCAAAATCAACCCTCATGATGATCTCTCTTCAAAATCAACCCTCGTATTGATTCCCCTTTTCAAATATCAGCTCACGCTGATCATTCCTCAAAATCAACCTCGCAGTTGATTTTCTTCCCAAAATGATTTCTCACTTTCAAAATAACATTTTCCTTTTACTTTAAAGATCTCATGTGCAAGCACTTTATTCATGTCGAAGGGATGATATAATTTTGTTTCCTTTCCTCGATTTTTAAGCATCAATAAAATTTGCCGATAGTTTGGCACCATTTTATTTGCGTCTCTTTCCTTTTCACAATATGTCTCTTGTGAGGAATGATCTTGAGGACGTCCCTCAATCAAGAAGCATGTCACCTTATTCCTCGATTATCCTTCTTTGTATTCAAAATCTTCCTCCCTAGTTACACTGGGGCATTTTTTTTGAAAAATCTATCTTTACCTCAAAACATTCTGTATGCAGGCAGGATAAAACCAACTATCTTCCCCTTCAGGTTAAGGGATAAACCTGAATCATTTTCCATGATTTTCCAAATTTTATTCATATCCTCGTTCAGGATAAGGGGTTAATCCTGAAAATCAGACCACATACATCTAAATATGATGGTCTTTTTTTATTGCAAGTCAAATAATCCAGTCCTCTAACTGGCCATTCTCAAAACTTTCAATCCCAGTCCTTGCACTGTCGATTTTCAAAATTCAATCTTCTGATTAAAGATTTTCCTTTGAGATTCGAGCCCCGACTCGAACTTTCCAACTTTCCTTTGAATATTTTGAGTTTCGACTCAAAAATCTGAATTGACCTAGTTTTTCCTTTTAAGATTTGGGTTTCAACCCAAACTTTATCTCCTTAGAAACCAAACTTCCTAGCTTTCCTTCGAAGGCTCGAGTTTTGACTCGAATCTTCCAGCTTTCCCTGTAAAACCTGAGTCCTGATTCGGATGGTATTTCAAAACCAGCTTTTGAGTTAAGCTTACCTTCAAAATCCAGCCTTATGCTAGGACTTACCTTCAAAATTCCAACTTCGTATTTGATTTACTTTCGAAATTGAGTACCATCGTCAGGGATGTGTCAACCCAGATGTCAAGCGATCTCTTTTACTAAGGATTTCAAGAACACTTTGTCAATTTGTCAATCAATTACTTGTTGATTTCAGAATTTTATTTCACAAAATTTTACCTCAGTTTACCTTCAGTATCACTTCCAAAAAGGCAAAGCTTTTGTGAAGAGGGATTCAAAATCCAAATTCTTTCTATTGGCCAACCAAAAGGATGAAGGATAAATCCTCGATATGGCTAGAAAAGAAGATTCAATGTTTTGCAAAGCCATAGATGATTGATATTGATCGCAGTCAATGGCACATTTTTAGAGACCATTCTTATGAAAATGAGGCAGTGGAAATATCCTGAGCACTAGAAAAAGAGAGAATTCATCCAAGCCCCGTCTCCTTAAAATCACCTAAGCTGCAATTAAATATCCGCAAAAGGGATCTCTCACTTGTCGTCAAGATGAAGGCAAATTAAGCGAGTAGACCCCCGGGGCCAAAGAAGATTTGAAACAACTCCAAGATGACGGAATTTGTGACGGATCCTTCTAGGGAAGGTCCAAAGCACTGTCGAGATGAAGGCAGATGCGATGAACCTCCCGACAATCCCTAAAAGATATTTAATTTCAGCTATCATCCAAAGATCTCTAAACCCAAGAGCCAATACCGTCAAAGAAGGATCAAAACATCTCCAAGTTGAAGGAGTTTGTGACGTACCCTTCCCAAAAGAGAGCAAGAGAGGAAAAAGAAAGAGAGAAAAAGCTAGAACATCTCCAAAATGAAGGAGAATGTAGCAAAAAACCCAAGAGAGCCAAAAGAACGCAGAAAGATTATCATGAGAGAAGCTCCCAGGATATCAAACTGCCACATTTATCAAAAATCTCCTTTAAATTTGTGAAATTCTATTATCAATATCCTTTCATAGATTGCTTTCATGATATCAAATTCTCTTTCCTGTTCATATCAAGGAAATTGATAGCTTCTTTGAAGAAGGTCAATCGCAAGCAATTTGGATTCCAAATCTTGATTCTATGAAGTCAATTCTGTTTGGAGGTAATACTTCAGGTAGAAAAGAAGGAATATTTTCACAATCATTTTCAATTACTTTGAATCAGCAAAATTTTCAACATTTTGACAATATTTTCTAGCTATCATGACGTTAAGTGAGAGCTTGATGTCCATATTGATGTATCTTGACCCCTTTGAGAGATTTTCCTTTATCACCTTTCACGTTGTTGAAAGATTAACCTTATCTCCGAAAGCATAGCCTTTATCATCTTTCGCGTTGTCGAAAGACTCACCTTGTTCCTTTGGATCACCTTATTATCTTTCGCGTTGTCGAAAGACTCGCCTTGTTCTTTTGGATTACCTTTATCATCTTTCGCATTGTCGAAAGAATCACCTTGTTCCTTTGGATTGCCTTTTGTCATCTTTCGCATTGTCGAAAGAATCACCTTGTTCCTTTGGATTACCTTTGTTATCTTTTGCATTGTCGAAAGAATCGCCTTTCTCCTTTGGATTGCCTTTTGTCATCTTTCGCATTGTCGAAAGAATCGCCTTACTCCTTTGGATTGCCTTTTGTCATCTTTCGCATTGTCGAAAGAATCACCTTGTTCCTTTGGATTACCTTTATCATCTTTCGCGTTGTCGAAAGAATTGCCTTATTCCTTTAGATTGCCTTTATCATCTTTCGCATTGTCGAAAGAATCGCCTTGTTCCTTTGGATTGCCTTTTGTTATCTTTCGCATTGTCGAAAGAATTGCCTTGTTCCTTTGGATTGCCTTTTGTCATCTTTCGCATTGTCGAAAGAATTGCCTTGTTCCTTTGGATTGCCTTTTGTCATCTTTCGCGTTGTCGAAAGACTCGCCTTATTCCTTTGGATTACCTTTATCATCTTTCGCGTTGTCGAAAGAATTGCCTTATTCCTTTGGATTGCCTTTGTCATCTTTCGCATTGTCGAAAGACTCGCCTTTTTCCTTCGAATTACCCTTTGTTATCTTTAGCGTTGTCGAAAGAATTGCCTTATTCCTTTGGATTACCTTTGTCATCTTTCGCGTTGTCGAAAGAATCGCCTTGTTCCTTTGAATTATCTTATTCATCTTTTGCGTTGTCAAAAGAGTTGCCTTACTCTTCTCTGAAAGAATTTGCCTTGTCTGTCTTTCGCGTTGCCGAAAGAGTTGCCTTATTCTTCGTTGGAAAAATTGCCTTATTCATCTTTTGTGTTGTCAAAAGAGTTGCCTTACTCTTCTCTAAAAGAGTTTGCCTTGTCTGTCTTTCGCGTTGTCGAAAGAGTTACCTTATTCTCGTCAAAAGATTGCCATATCCATCTTTCACATTATCGAAATAGTCATCTTACTCCTTACCTTCTTCATATTTTACGATGATGAAAATTCACCGGATCGTCTTGATCATTTTCCAAAATTGCCTCTTACAATTCCATTTCCATCGCCTCGTTCATCTTCAAGAAAAGTTGTCTTATTCACCTTCCAAAATTCTATTTTCCACCCAATCAGGATAAGGGTATAAACCTGAGCCTCATTCAAGGAGGTATTCCATTTTCTGCCCGATCAGGTTAAGGGTACAAACCTGAATCTCATTTTAATGAGATAATTTCATTCCCCCAATCAGATCAAGGGTTAAAACCTGAGCTTCGTTTCATACGAGGTATTTCTGTCCCATCCAGGTCAAGGGAATAAACCTGAATTTCACTCTCACAGAGTGAGTCTTTCCTCTTCATTTCTCCATTTCATATCTACCATCTTCCTCGGGCTAATTTTTCTTCATACCAAATCAAATCCTTCTAACTGAGGCATTTTTTTATATAGCCCAAATTTGGTGTGTTTTCTTTGCCACTAAGCTCAGCCATAAGCCGGCTTAGTAGCAAAGAGAGGCATCTGTAAACACCCCAAATTTTCACTCACCTTCTTGACATCGCCCTCAATCGGCACATTTCAGTTCTCCGGAAGCAATGAAGGGCACAATGGTCATTTTCCGAGATTAAACCTTGCAGAAAGTCCAAAATTTCATTCTTGAGCCTCAAAATTTCTATATTTAGGTTCAGAGACATCTTCAAATGGCAAAATTTCAAAATCCTTTTTCTGGACAAAAAGCTAAAATTTCCAAGTTCGAGCTCAGAGTGACATTTCATAAACATGTCTTTGCATAGCATTGCGTCATTTCACTGCACAGCATGTCATTTTGAGATCCAGAACTCCTGATTTTCAAAATTGTCCATCCAGATTTGATTTTTTAAACTTTTTCAAATTGATTTTTAAAAAAACCCTGGGATTTCAAAATTACCAATCTTTTCCATTTTACCCCCAGGACTTTGAATTACAAAAATTTTCTCAAGAAAAACGATCTGGATATTTGGATATTGATTTTAAAGATTTTATCTCACAGATTTTTGCAAAAGATTTTAAATCTCTTTACAAATTGTTTTTACATTTATCCATATTTTTTGCCCTGAAAACCCAATTTTTCAAAATTCTTGAAAATAAATAATGTTTTATCTCGTATTTTCAAATAAATGGAGTGGGACCCGCCTTTTAACTAGCATCATACTCAGACTCCCAGGTAAGCTTCTTATTCTCAAGCGGGACCCACCCGAAGTTCATACCAATTTGCAAATTTTTCTTCATTTCTCAATATTTATTTATTTATTTTTAGCTAGTGGGCCCACACACATGTGGCACACCAATTGAAAAAAAAAAAGCTTGCAAAAACAAAACAAAAACTTTATTTTCAAAAGGATTTTAAAAGTAGAATGAGATGGCATTTCCATAAAAGCCTCTCATTTATGTCATTATTCATTTTATTTATTTATTTATTTCTTTTACTTCTTTTCATTAATTTGCTTACCTAAAATCTTAAAAGGAAACGGCCCAAACGGCGCCACAGCCATATTTTCAAAAAAAAATCATTTTACCCAAAACTTAGGTAAATGAAACACATTTTTGAAAAAAATACAGCAGCGCCCTTTTGAAAAACGGCTACTTTAATGTTTCAGTTTCAAAATCTTCAACGAAGGTAACGGATTTTCAAAAAAGGGAAGCTGCGATCTTTTGAAAAAAAGGAAGAGGCTGAACATCTTTAAAGGGGGGGAGCCTGGCCGATGAAGGAGGAGGAAAAATTTGTTATTTTTTTTGGGTTTTGTTGGGTTTTGGCAGGAGATTTCTTTCTAGCAGCAAAGGAAGCAGCATCCACAACAGGAGGCCCACGGTTGCTGCCCCTTTTGCCTTCAGCCCAGCCATCAAACACCTCCAGCCGGCGATTCCTGTATCCAGCGTGAACTCCATCAGTTGCTTTCCACTTTCAATCAGCCACAACCCAACAAGTGCTTTCCTTTTTAAATGTTCATCTTTTCTCAAGAATTCCTTCCATTTTCCTGAGATTCTCATTTCCTCATGATTTTCCAAATCTTTCTAAACTTTCTTAAAATTTTCCTGAGATTCTTATTTCTTCATGGTTTTCTAAGTCTTTATAAACTTTCTCGAGATTTCAAACCTTCTTCGTCTGAGTTTTCCTGAGAGATTGATTTCCATCTTTTCCTGAGACATGCTTTTTCAACTCCAAATATTTTCTAAGCATACATTATAGTTTTCCAACTTATATTTTACCAAATCTCATAGCACATGCCTGAATTCTCTGTGCATTTAGGATAGAACACGATTTCGATAATTTCACTAAGTCAAGCACAATTTTAGTCCTTGGTTCGATTACCCCTGTTAAAGGCGGCAGGAACGGTCGAACCTCGTACCGACAGGTCGAGCCCCATCCCATGGATTTTTCCGCAATTTTCAAAATAGAGGCGAGTATTTCAAAACAATTTCCAAAATCCGGTCAAGTTTGAATCGCGAAAGCATTTTCCCTCTCTCTTCCGCAAGGAAGGGAAGATGGGGAAAAATTTTGCGACGATAACAATTGCCCGTCCCATCAAATTTGAGAAATTTGCGAGGAAGATTCTCCAGATCATCATCCTCGTCAAGGCCATCGTAGAAATCTTTGCCAGTATAGGTTTGCTTGCCTTTGCTCTTGGCCTGAATATCTGTGATTGCTCGAGTCATTTTCTTCAATTGCTCGTGCATTGAATCTTCAGCTGGAGTCCCAAACTTAGGCTTGTTCATAGATTCGGGCTCTTTAGTGATCTTCACAAACTGCCGCAGAGGATTCTAACTGAAGACAAATTGCTCTTCTTCTTCTGACTCTTCTTCCGTTGATTCAGTACTTTCAGAAATACTGTCTGGCTGGACCTTCTTTTTGACAATCCTAACCTTCTTTTTTACAGCCTTCTTCTTTAGTTTGCTCTTAGGGATGACCTTTTTTAGATTGGCCTCAGCTTGTTCAGATATCATCTTAGCCATCATCTTTTGGAACATACCATATATAATAAGATCAATATCATCTCCCTTGTACTGACCCTGTCCTCTGACTGACTTGAGAGAATCCATTTCTTCGATCTCACTGTCATTGTGCTAAGGAACTATCTCCTTTTCAGTCCTTGTCTGAACCATTCTGACAATGCCAATGCTTTCTGCAGAATAAGGGAATGGCTAGAGCAAGAAGAATTTTTTTTTCCAAAACAAAAGAATGGAGGACATCGTAGACAATTAAAAGGATTATCCCATTACCAGGGATTGGGTCGTCACAAGACTTGCGACAATTGCGGTATCATTTTCGTGATAACTAAAAAATGTGCCTTGTTACCTAGGCGAGGTCGTCAACCATGATAAAAGATACTGAAGATAGATGAGGAAGATATTAAAAGAATGTCCCCTTGCAGGGGATAAGGTTGCCACAAGCATCGCAACTATCTATGCTTAAAACAATATTTGGCCCAAAATGCTTTTCAGTAGAATAAAAAGTAAATTATATTGATAATGGATTTAAAGACAAAGAGAGGGTGGACAGACAGTTTGCCACCACTCTTGATGTTCAATAGATACATTGCGTCTAAGAAATACAGAAAGAGAAATGAAGGAATCCCAAGTGTATTTGGCCACTGTAAACACCCCAAATTTTCACTCACCTCCTCGACATTTCCATCAGTCATCACATTTGGTTTTCTAAGGTCATCGGAGGGCAAAATGGTCATTTTCTGAGATTGGACCTCGCAGGAAGTCCAAAATTCATTCTCAATTCTCAAAAATTTCTCTATTTAGGCTTAGAAACATCTCTAAATCGCGAATTTTCAAAGTCTTACTCTTGATAGGAAGCTGGAATCTCTAATTCCTGGTTGAGAACTACATTTCATAAGACATGTCTTTGCATATCATCGCATGAGCATTTCATATCACTTCACGGCACAATATGTCATCTCGAGATCCAGAACTCTTGATTTTCAAAATTATCAATCCAGTTTCGAATTTTAACTCTTTTAAAATTAATTTCAAATCCCTGAGTTTTCAAAATTGTCAGTTTCTCTCATCTTAACCTCCAGGACTTCGAATTACAAATTTTTTCTCAGGAAAACAATCTCGATAGTTTTGATATTGGTTTTTAAATTTCGTCAGTTAGAAAGAAGGGGACACAATTTTAAATTTAGAAGATTTTATTTCAAACTTTTGCAAAAAGACTTTGAATTTCTTTACAAAATCTCTGCATTTTTTTATATTTTGCCGTGAAAGACCATCTTTCTTCTAAATTTTTGTAATCAAGCTAAATTTTACTTCGTATTTTCTAATTAGCCTATTATTATAAAAAAACCAAAAAGAATTTATTTATCTTGATTTTGCTTTTTATTTCAAAAACAAAATGACGTGCGACCCACCCTGAAGTGGCATCACACTCAAATTCCAAGGCATTTCTCTTGTTTCAATCTTGATTTCAAGCGAGGCCCACCCTGGGGTGGCACAAATTTATAAATCCTTTTCTTTTCATTTTATTTATTTTACAAAATAAGAAAGTGGGCCCACACTAGATCTTCCTGTAAAGAAAAACAAATAAAAAATTTTTATTTCAAAAGGTTTTCAAATCCGGCTGAGGTGGCACCACCTTAAAAAAAAAAAGAAGAGAAAACCCGTTTTATTGGTTATACTTTCATTTTTTTTAACGTAGCCTAAAATGGCGCCACGGCTAAACTTTCCTAAAAAGAAAAAGGAGTGTTCATTTTACCTAGACTTCAGGTAAATGAACGATTTTTTTTTTTGAAAAAGCTAGGAAACCGTCTCCCTCTAAAAATGACAAATTTTCAAAATCAATCAATTTTCGGTTTCAAGATTTTTAAAATTTTTAACGGAAGCTCAAGAAAAAAAAGAAAAGCTCCGATCTTTTGATAGAAGGAGCTGAAAATCTTTAAAAGGAAAATTTTCAAAATGGTCGATTTTTCTGATGAAACCTTTAAAGATCTTTAAAAGGGAACCCAAATGATCACACAGAGAAGGGGGATTTTGGATTTTGGCTTCTCCTATCTCTCAGTACCTCTGTTTTCATCCATTATTTTTAGCATTTTCTTTTCAAACCCTCTTTCACAATCCGTGGTTGGCGATTTTCTACTTTCATCCCCTTTGCAGGTTTCTGACTTCAACAACCCTTAATCAAGCAGTCTAGGAAGATTGATATGATCAGAGGAGTGTACCAGAGGTTTAACATCTAGGGGGCGTCCGGTTCGAGCAATTAGGTGAGAAGTCTCTTTTATGCTTGCAGTTCGGTGATTTAGCTATCGTATTCATTTTATACATATGTAAATCCATTATTCTGGTTAATGAGATTTACATTCAGGGTTACTGCATCAGTTAAGGATCGATGATGCTTCGCAATAGCATCATCGATCTCTCTCTAAAAAATAGATTTTCACTGAACCATCATTTTCTCATCTCATTTTAATGAATGGTTTCAATACCATGGATCTCATGGTATAACGTTTTATTTCAATTCAAAGTTTTTCAAATTGTTATCTGGGTCATCTCATATTGCATATCAGATTCCATGAATGTTATTGATTTTTTTTATTCAATCTCTTTATGTGCAGAGAACGAAGTTTCACATGACATCATCTTTGGTTTTTATCATATCCATAAATTTTCCTCTGTTCTCTTACAGATTTCCTATTTAATTTCAATATTGTTTAACCCTCCTGCACCTTATTGTTTTCTGCATATTCAAGTAGTTTTGAGAAAGGCAACTGTATGTCATTACCTAAATCGATTGTCCATGAGGACATATCGTATGACAAATAAGTGCCATTGACTAGGGCACTACATATAAATTCAATGTTAATCTTGATTTTTGCTTCTTATAATATCATATCAATATTGATGTCTGTATGTTTTAACATTTCCCGATCTCATATATTTCTCGATTTTTCAAAATTTTCTGTCACGTATCCATAGGTTTTATATTTTCCCATTCATATACAATTAAGCATAAAGGATCTGACTATCTTGTGACCTGATTGTTTCGATTTCTTTTGATACAAATTTGAAATGTTGTAATGTCAGTCCAAGCTTTTTGATAAGTTACGGTAGGGGTCTGTTTAAGCATCACTGTTTTATCTAGTTTCTGCATCCTACATTATCAGTTTTCACATTTCAGCATCAAGCCTTGGTTCCAAGGAATAGAGCATGATATATGTTACATTATGTTTTCATATCTGACCCAGCATCTGTTCATTTTCCTGTACGCATTTCACTGTCTTGTCTCTAATTATGCTCTTTAATATATCCCTTCAGTCAGGCATATAGGTTAAGTTGGGATTTTAAATGATAATTCCCATCCAATTGACAAGAATAAAAGGCCATAAAGGAAAATGCAGGATCATATATTTAGAGTCTAGGCATCTCAAATGTCATATATTCCCTGTTTGGCATTCAGTTGAATCAACATTATAGAGACAGATGTTTTGACAAGTGATGACATTCTCGGTTTTGATTATGAAAACAGTTAGATCTTATGGAAATATCGAATTCTTGAATTAACTCCACCGGAGAATCCTGCAAAGAAAATTTAGTTACTCTGTTGTAGGCTCAGTTAGAATTGTTAATGTAAAATGTAAATTCTATTACTGTTTCTGTATTTTACATAATAATTTTCCCATCTTTTCACGATCCAGCCTTGCATATTCACATAAAAATCACTTGTGTCTCCCATTTCACTTTCTCTGCATCTTGTATTCATACATTAGTTGTGCGTTTATGTATCTACAGTAATATCTTTCCCACTTTATTTCTGCATCTCACCTTTTCCTCTAAATATTATGTTCATGATGTCATAATGGACATTCACGTCCCATACCTTGTGTTTTAATATCGTTCATTGGTCTATTTATTTTTATTTTTTTTCATTTTGAACATACTGTGGCATTCATTGACGCATCCTCATTGAGTGTTATCATATTGTTGCATGTATTGTCAATATCCAGACAAAACCACTGTAAGATCATTTCATATATGTCGAATTGCAGTTAACTCTATGAAATTTATTTATTGTCCAATTCAGATATTCAAGTTATTGTGTAGATTTTAAACCAATTCGTAAGATCAGTTAGGTAGGTATATGGATTCAATCCATTGCCATCTTGCTGAAATCCATTCTGTTATAAGTTGACGTGCTATTGGCTGAAGAGAACTTATTATGTTGTCCTGTTGAGATGAATAAATTCAAGAGTTCAAAGTGTTGAATGAATTCTACTGGCTGTGGTTGATCGGTCCTCAAATTGAGAAGTCAGTTTGCCTATTTCAGACATCGCTTGGTGATTGCTTACTGTGCATTTAACGCATAGTCCCTTCTCTATTTTCTGAACTCGATTATTGACTCATTTGTCATGGTATATCTGCACTTCCCCCCTATACATTCCATAGTGATTTTCATGCCATATCTAGGCATCTTGTATTAGGAATGTCATTGAAATTGATATAGCGTGTAAATAACACTATTGCACTTAGTTGATGCATAGTACCTGCACGTCCCTTTTACTGTTGCATACCATCTGTAATATTTGCAATGTCATCTTTATATAACAGCCCATTATCATCTTGCATCTGTTATGCCCATAATCATCAGCATCATTCCAGCACATTGTCCCTTTGTGACACTCCACAATACTCACTGTGTGCACTCTACCTTCATATTTTCCTATATCTTCACACACTACATAGCATATTTGTTATTTAGGCTCAGTTTGCATAATGCATTTTCAAGTCTCCACAGTATCTGTAATCAGTCGACACTTTCATTTTATATCATCCAGCTCATCCATATATCATCAACCTGTCATTATCAAATCGATAAAAGCAGGAAGACACATTTTGCTTGGCATTGTAATTCTCAAACTGTTGAAAGTTAACAGTGTGTATAAAATCCAGTTTAACTCAGCAAAAGTTCATATATCACCTGTATATTACTTGTATACTGTCCATACCTTTGTATTTGATTACCCCAGTGTTCTTGCAGCTTCATATTTATTATTTTCTTACCATTCAGCTTGTTAATATAGTCATCTCTATCATTGTTTTGCATGCCCAATATTTACAGTATGTCTATCCATGTGAAATCATATTGCCGCCTTATATCAACACCTAGCTACAACCAATTTTCTCTTGTATATGTTATCTGCCAATTATCCACTCTCATACCTATATGATTGACAAGTTTGCCTCTGTATTATCAACAACACTTATATATTTATCACCTCCTGCTCATTGTCATAATATATATATATTAAATTATAATCCCTGTCCATACCTACATACTTATAGTCATATGTATTCCTGTATGTTACACCCATTATAAGTACATTGCTTTTGTATATTTGTGAACACCCTAAATTTTTCAAAAAATCCAAAAAAAAATTCCCTTTTGCCCTTAAGCCCATCTTCTGAATAATCGGGTCAATTTTCAATCAAAATTTTCATTCATTTCTCGGATTTGCTGAAATCCATATTCAATTTCCCTATCTGACCCAATCTTGGATCAAAAACAGATACCCGGATCCAATTCTGATCTCGGATCTCCTATTCTTCAAAAAATCAATTTCTTCAAATTTTCTCAAGGTTTTTCTCAAAATTCAGGGTCCAAACTCAACTCAAAATCCGAATTCTAAAGGTTTTATTAAAATTTCCGAACCCAGATCCATTTTTTAAACCAATTTCCGAAATTAACCTTGTATTTTCCCAAAAACCTCATTTCAGAAAATCCTCAAGTTTCAAAACAAATATTTTATAAAAATACTTCAAAAACCCGTTTGGATCCCATTTTCTTAGAAAACCTCGCGTTTCTCCTATACTTTTAAAAGGTTTTTATATCAAAAACCTAAAAAGGAATTACAGAAAGTGGTTTTACGTGCTCTTTTTTTTTAGAACTTTTTGAAAAGACCACCTTTTGAAATTTTATGAAAATTGATGGGTCCATTTCAAAAAGTCTCCAACGGCCTACCGTTGGAAAGAGCCACAGGGAGAAGGGCGATGGAGGGCATCACCTCGATCCTTTTTCCTCTCTCACTCATCTCTAACTACCCTTCTTCCTGAACCTTCTCCCACCTCTTTAAAAGAGGCAGAAAGGGAAAACCTTCACCATTCGTTTTCACCTCCCCATTACTCTCTTCTGCGCATCACGATCGCGTTTCAGCAGCACCCTCTCTCTTTCCTTCAGAAGACCGCTCTCCACCCCAACACCCCCCTCTTTCATAGATCCGTTCTCACCCTTTCCCCTTCTTCAATCCTTCACGATCGGATCATCCACCTCTCAGCCTCTCGATCTTTTCCTCCCTCTCTCTCTCTGAGAGTCTTCCCTCTAAGTTAATGAAGGAGTCTCAGCTTCCTCCTTCGGAACTCCTATAATTCCGTAAGTAATTTCTCCCATTCCTCTTTATATTTCTGTAAGGAACAATCTTTCACCTATACCATCTCCAGTTTTCATTTAGAATCGATTACATCCTTTCTCCGTTCATATTCGCCTTTCAATGTTTATCAAGAGAATCATCTGTAACGTTGGTTTGCCTCTAGCAATATTGACCTACAGATTGCGATAGTAATGGAATCTTTATATTCATACATCTTTTTTTTTTTTTGTAATTTACTTCTGGAATTTCCCCGATCTTTATGCACTATGAATATTTAGTTTTATGTTGTTTACCTTTTTTTTATAGCATATGCCTATTTTCGTTTCCTACTTTTAGTTTCATCAATATTTCTCGCTTTCATTTTCATGATATTTCATCCCTTTTTCAGCATTTGATCTTGTGGTATTGATCCAACGTAATATGGAAACTGAATTTAAACCCAAACGGTGGAGCATTAACATTTTGCAGATATTAGCATCTATCGTAAAAGATCCTGATCAGCTGACCAAAAAAAAAAGGGTTCACATTTGATCAATCGTGAAGACGGGTTCATGTGTTGGCTTATGTTCTTTCCAAACCAGGATTCGGCATCACACTCTGTTTCATTTCACCAGAAAATTCACTATATCAGCATCAATGTCTTCATCGACATCTTATAACTCACACGATTTCTCATTTTTATTTCATTTTATTTTTAGTTTATTTTATATTTCCTTTCTTCTTAAGTTCGGTAACATGTTTTATTTAATGGAATAATCCCTTTTATCATTTGTTTCCTGTATCTGCAAGATTAACTTCCTGTTTTTGATGCAATATTATCACCATCATTTTTTTTCTTCTTTGGTTTCCCTAACCCTGTAATACATTTGATTTAATGGGTCTTTTAGCACCCAGTTTATAGCCTTTTATTTTGTTCAATACTGCATTTGCATTGGGTTTTTTTTTTACAGTATTAGCATCACTCTCTTTGTTAAATCCTTGCCCTGTAAGACCTTCTGATATCCAAGTTGCCATCAACCACGAAGAGTTGATTGATGTCTTTACGCTTAACAGGAAAGCCTTTTGTGCTTATTTTACATATAGCTTCCTAATTAGCTTCGGCTACAACGATATCATATCCTGCATATCATGTGTATCACGCTTGGGCTCCACTGCGGATCAACCCAGATTCATAGTGAAGTCTGCTATGAAATCTCGTAATCACAGAGAAAGTATTGAAGCCTCATGCTCCAATGGCTCGCGAGCATAGCCTTGCTGGATCCACTTGGATTCACAATAAAGTTGGACTGAGGTCAGATTTCCATCTTCTAAGTTATTGAATGGCTATCATTATTGCTGGATATTCGGTTTAAAATTACCTACTTCAAGCAATTTTCTCTATTGTTATTATATCAGGTATTTTTTTTTTTATGCTTGCTATGTGCTGATTTTACCTAAAGTTAGGCTCAAGTGAGATAGGTCCATTGCCCTTTGTACCAGTTCGACTGGTGGAAGTGGGGTTGGTCATGCCCAGTACAGCGACCCAAAATTGTTGTAACAAATCTAGTTCGCTGCCTAAAAAAAAGGAGGGAAATATAACGCCTTTTTTCTGCAAAATTTGTTTTTTATGGAATCTCTCTCGTGTTTTTCTGCAGAATCAGAGTGTTGATTCATATTCTGGATTTGACGCTGCATGATCTACTTTGCATCTATTATTTTCGTTGTTGAGATCATTTATTTTAAAACCTTGAGCCATTCCCAATAATGTAATACTCATTTCTGAAAGTTGATGTTCGGCAGATACAAAAGAAAATCAGTCACCAGAAAGATTCCCTTCTTTGGTGGACCAAGTGAATGCCTTCGTCACTGCAATCTGGCTATCCAAATCATCATAGAGTGATTCTGGGATGACAATCTGCTGAATATCTAAAATTCCAATTGGCGAGATTTCTTTTGGTTCACTGAACAACAAAATTTGATTTGTCCTGCTGAGCTCCAATCATAAGCATGTTAAACATTCCCTGGTGAGTATTGAATATCACTTAGAGCTTTTGAGAGATATTCACCTTGTTTGAGCTGTTGCACGAGTCTTCACCCGAGAGATATCTCAACTTGCTTAAGCATTTGTGGGTAGATGCCATGGAACAGGTATGAACATTGCACCAAATTCGGTGGACCTTCGTTGTGTAGATATAAACTTGTTATCTGATCCGGTCCACCTCTCAAGGTTTCTCACTGAAATTGTAGCAACTGCAGCTATTAAGTTTGGTGACCGATTGTAGGTTTTGATTTGTCCTATAGCCTATGAGCACAAAAGTTACAAAGTTTTTAAGCTCCTCAGTGACACTGACATTGGCCTTATAATCCAATGCTGCCTTAAGGAAAACACTAAAAGGCCAAGCTCACCCTGTTCCTTATAGATTTGCAACTCTATTCCTATTGGTGTTTTTAATCATAGTTGGCTAGATCCAACTCCATCATCATTATACCATGCAGTCTAATACGAATATTGCCATGTTGCATCGCCATCTTTATCACGTTTTGCATTGGCATGTCCATAGTGCCATCTCCATTGTTGTATATTTCCATTTCTTCAGCTGCCAGGCACCCATTACAGAATTACATATTTATACAGAGGCATTGCACTTATACAGTATTGTGGCCATTTCCCTGTCGTTTCCTCTCATTGGGCATTTGTATTTGCATTGCTGCAGTATATCATCACTTACATTAGCATTTTTTTTTTGGGCATTGTTGTATATCGCACCCATAACCCCAATCTGTAAAAGCAAACGGGTTTGAATCTCCTGCAAAAATATTTGTTTTCCACCTGAGAATCATTTCCATATGATCATTCGGGAATTATCCGAATGTAATGTTTACAAAGCAGTAAGGAGAGAGGGATGGTTTCATGGTCATCCAGAGTTATGATCATAGGGTTGAAACCCCTTTTGATATCCAAATACTATGTAGAACAATTACCCATCCTCATTTCTTCACATGGCTGCATCCCAGTATGCATTGCCTCCGCCCTGTATATAGATTTTTGCAATTATCAATTAACCATAGATGCTTGTCTATAGACTTTTTTTTTTTACTAATGTCACTATCCACTCTGCATATTGTTATGACAACACTTATAAATATGAGTTGATTTGCCTACCTATCTGCGAGCATCCATTCCTCATGGGAGACCCCTCCCATATGTCACCTCATGGTCGGTGATTTGCCTCAATATCACAACACCTTTTGTATACAACCACCAATGTGTACCTGTGGCTGAAATTTTAACATAAGATTGTTGGACATTTCTCGTGGATTTGTGATATTAAGGTTATTTTATAGCCTAAAAGATCTCTTCATTAGTGAGATATTAGCAATATCAAAGAGGTCATTAATGGGAATTTTGTTGAGGATATACATGCATATACATGTGATGCTTGGAGTCCATTGCTGAGAACTGATCATCGGGCCTTGTATAGAATATATATTTATAACACACTGCTTATATATATATTTCTACGTCTTACCATATAACCCATGGACGTTATCTTTAATATAGATCATATACCTTGTTAATTTGGTATAAGTACTATCCTTAGAGGCATCTATGTTCCTCCTCTCATCTGCCTGTCCATTTTAGTATTAGTTCCAAATGTCACATTCTTTTCTTCCTGTTGGATAGTTTGCTTGACTCTTTTGTAAGAATTATATAAGAGAGGCCATTTTCCTTCATAATTTAGCAATTGTAATCTCAATTTTAGAATTATAACAGCTAGATATAATGAGAATTTACATTTTCTGTATTAGATTTGAATGTATGAGCAAGTATATATCTTAGAAATTGCTTATTTTCATATCATTTTCTTCTCTTATTGCAAAAATTCATGAATGGGAAACACGAATGACACGTGCACCATTCTAATAAGAGGTATTTGATCCTAAGCAAATGACCCACATTGATGGCCATAGTCAAAATGTGGACAATGCTTAGGGTCTTTATCTTTCATGGAATAACATTGATTCACACTGGATCCCTTTCAAAATCATCATATTTTCTTAAATATTTTCTTCTTTTATCAGAGTTTAACTTAAAATTAACTCAAAATATATATCAATGGCCATAGTAAGGATATATTGAGAGTTAATTTCATTTTAAACTCTATAAAGGCACCAAAAATGTATTTTATTCTTCACTTGAATTTATATACGATCATTATATAATACATCTTATGACCATAGTCAGAGATGTATTATATTTTCAATCTCATTTTAATTCATTTAAAGAATGAAATATGCTTTTTAATATCCAATTTTCAAATTCCTTTTTAATTCATTTCATCATTTAGGATAGAATTACATTATTCTTTTTCAAAATCCAAAGTGATAATCCTTTAAATATCTTCTTCACTTCTCAAATCAATTTTCAACTCTTGTAAATTCAAATTCTATTCTCATATTCTAACTTATATTTCAAAGTCCAATTTGACTTTGGAATTTCAAATTCATTTCTATATTCAAAATTCAATTTCCAATTCAAAATCAGATTTCAAAGTTCAATTCAACTTTGGAATTCCAAATTCGTTTCCAGGATTCAATTCAAATTTAATTCAATATTTAAAATCAAATTTCAAAGTTCAATTCAAATTTTCAGATTCATCTTCTTATTTCAAAATTCAAGTTTCATTCTCTATCCTTCTTCCCAAATTTTAAAAATTGATCTAGGATCAAATCCAATTTCAAGTTCTATCTGGGTTCCAAAATCCAAATCCCATCTATATTTCCAAAGCCTAGACCCATCTTCGAATCTCATTTGGATTTCCAAAATCCAGATCCATCTTCAAATCTCATATGGATTTATAAAATCCATATCCTTCTTCTAATTCCATATTGGATTTCAGACTTCGGATCCAACTCCATTTAGGATTCCAGATTCCGAATTCAACTCCATCTTGGATTCCAGACTTTGGATCCAATTCCATTTAGGATTCCTAACTTTGGATCCAACTCCCTTTAGGATTCCAGATTCCATATTCAACCCCATCTTGGATTCTAGACTTCGGATCCAAATCCATTCAGGATTCTCGATTCCAGATTCAACTCCATCTTTGATTTCAAACTTCGAATCCAATGCCATTTAGGATTCCAGACTTCGGATTCAAATCCATCTTAAAATCCAGATCAAAAAATCCAATTTTGTTTTCAAATTCCATCTAGACCCAAGGTCCATTCTGATTTCAAACTTTAAATCTAGAATTCCACTCCATTTCTCAAATACCATCTTGACTTTCAATTCATTTTGAAGTCTATATTCATTTTTTTCAAATCTCCCTTCTTCAAATTCAGGTTCATCTCAACCTTTGATTATTTCAAAAGCTCAAGATCTATTCTAAGTCTTAAGTTAGAAAATCTTACTTCTCCAAGTCTGTCTTCATCTTTCAAAAACCATTTCTTCACAAATATTCTCAAAATTCATTTTTCAAAAACCACTTGGAACATCTCCAAAATTTCTAAATTATTTTCTCAAAAGCATACATCCTTGCATTTGCATCGCACAAGCATGATTCGTTATGCATTTTCTAGACTTAGAATAAATTCTTAGACAACATTAAGGAAAAACAAAAAGGCATAAAATTCGATCCTTGGTTTGATTACCACTGGTAAAAGCGCCAGGAACGGTCGAACCTCATACCGACGAGCAAGCCTCGTCTCCCTTTTTCCCGCAAATATTTTAAAATGAAGGCGAGTAATCTTTTAAATCTTTTCAAAATTAAGGTCAAGTGAGACCTTCGCAAAAGAGTTCCTCTTCTCTCTTCTTTTCTGTCTTTTATTTCTCCCTTCAAAAAGGGGAAATAGAGGTTAGAAAGGAAAAGAGAAGGAAGAGAGAGAAGGAAAACAAGAGGAAATTTTTTTGCGATGACCACAAAAGTTGGCGACCGTGATGAAACTCGTCTCTGTCTAGTCAAATTTATGTCTTTTTGCTTTACTTTGATATTATCTAAAGTCTTTATTCTACAAATTTCAGCTTCATTTCCATGCAAACCTTAGGAGCCTAGACTCTGTCCTAGCTGACATAATGCATATAGGATTTAAGTATGGTTTGGTAGGACCATATTGAGGATATTATTCCATGCTCACTTAGACTTAGGTCTAAAATACAACTCTCCTCAATTCTAGGGATTGAATGCAAACAATGTATACAAGTGTATGCTTCTCTTCATTTAGATTCTATCTCTTTAGGACTTGCATTAGAGCCATCTGATTTCTTGCATGATTGAACATGTTTTCGTAAACATCCCCTACCTATTTTGTCCATGTCTTCACGTTGCTGGGTTGTCTCACTGAACCATAGTTCGGGAGAGAGCCTCACAACTGGACCACTAATTTGGGTTAGCGCCCCCCTACCACGTACCTAAGGGCCATAGTCCGAGGTATATCGGTAGGTGCTCAAAGATGTTGGGAAGCCATTACCTTAGAACCGAAGAAATAATTCTTATGTCACGTACTTCGAGCTTCAGCTTGAGTATATCAACGTATCTTGACTGGAATCATATGATCTGAACCTTAGAGTTAAGATTAAGGTCCTACGAGCCTTTTTCAAATATTGCATCTAGAGTCAGTCTCTAGGGAGTGCTATTTTGTGCATCATTGCTTGTATAATTTGATTCTTTTGTAGATATTATCTTGAAAAATCTTATTCTTCAAAAACCCTGGATGTTTATTTCACAAAAAATCTTTTATTTTCTCAAATCCAGGATTGTATATTTCTCATTTCTTTATTTCTTTCATAAATTTCTTAAACCCTGGACATTTTTTAAGTTTTTTCTCTATCTTTCAAAAGTCCAGACGTACTTTCTTCTTTTCTTCTGATTTATTTAATTCTTTTGATCCTGCCTGCCATTTTTCAAAATATTCAGGTCTTGTCATCCATCTTCATATATGTATTCAAATTCCGTTTTCTCATCCAAGATCTCTTTTTATCGAGAGATCTCTCTTCAAATCTTTAAGTATCTCTTTCTTCGTCTCTCTTTCCACCCCACTTCAAAAAAAAAAACTCCTTGAGTTTAAATCCTTCATTTATTCCACAAAAAACATCAATATTTCATCATGATTCGAACGAGAGCAGAAAGGAGGGCAGCTCAGCAGCACGATGACAGTGAGGTGGAGGAAGTGAACTCTCCCAGATTATCCCAGAAACATGATTCATAAGAGGATGATGTCGACCCAGAAATGTACAAGATATTTCAAAAGATGATGGCAAAATTGATGTCTGAGCAAGCTGGGGTAGGTTCAAAGAAAACATCCTCTAAAAATAAGATCAAAAGAAAGCCAGTAAAGAAACATGTCAGGATCAGCAAGAAGAAAATTCAGTAGGACAACACCTCTAAGGGTACATAATTGATAGAGGAGGATTCCGAGGAAGAACAATTTGTGTTCGTCCCAAGACATCTGCGACAGCCCAAGAAGATGGCAGAAGAGCCTGAATCAGTGAACAAGCCTAGAGATGGGGTCCCGACAGAAGATTCGATCCAAGCACTAACCAAGATGGTCAAGGATATGCAAATCCGAGATAAAGGAAAGAGGGTATATACCAGGCAAGACTTCTACCTCGGTTTAGATGGGGACATCAACTTGGAAGACCTCCCCAGAAAATTCATTAAGTTCGATGGATCCGGCAATCCAAAAGCCCATCTTGCCATGTTTTTCGCAGAATGTGCCAGATTTAGTAAAGATAACTATGCTCTTTTCTTGTGCTTCTCACGCAGTCTAGAAGGCATAGCAGCTAAGTGGTACGCAGAGCACATCAACCTTGTTAAACTGCGAGATTTTGACAAGGTCGTTAATCTGTTTGTAGAGAGATTCATGTTCAATACTGAGGCACTGCCAACCCTCAATCATTTATACAATCTGAAGCAAGAGGATAAGGAGAAGGCCATAGATTTCATTCGGAGGTGGAGAGATACTTGCAACAAAATAAGAACCCCCATCTCAAAGGAGCACGTGCTCCAAGTTATCTTAAACAACTTTTCTCAGCCTCTCATGAGTCTTATTTCCACCTACCCATCAAAATCATTCATCGAACTTATTGAACGAGCTGAGTGGCTCGAGATGGGGATGGACAATGGGATGTATGAGGGCATTACCCTCATCAAGAGCGGTCAAGACCCAAAAAAGAAGGTGAATTATACCTTCTTGACCAACTCTGGATGCAGTAGCAACAAGGATAGCAAGAACAAGCAGAAAGGTCAGCGAGAGGAACCCTTCAAACAGAATGACAAGCCGGTTCTGGCCAAACAGAAGAAAAAGCTAAAACGTGAAGGTTGGGGTTATGACCGCCAATTCACTACTCTGGAACAGTCCCTCGAGCAGGTTCTGGAGTATATGTTGAGCAAAGATATGATTAAACTTTTGAGAGTTGTTGATCCTCCGGTCTCCCTGGGAAAATGGAAAGACAAATTCTGCAAGTTCCACTGAGCAGTAGGGCACGATACCGAGTACTGCTTCGTCTTAAAAAACATCATCCAGGATTGCATTGATAAAAATCTTCTGATAGAGGACGAAGACGAAGAGCAACCCGCTGTCCTAACCAAGCCTTTCTCGAACCACTCAAAGAACTAATGATGCCAAAGTTCTCTGCAATCATCTTGTAGGGGCAAGTCAGCCCTAGTCTTTTATGATCTTTTTTGTAAATACTCAAGTCTTGTTTTTAGTTTTTGCTTATCAATGAGAATGTCAATTTCCTTCATATCTTTGTGTTCAATTCTTACTTCTTTCGCCATATTGGGGCACCTTTTTCATTTACACTTCAAAAATTTTCTTTGCCAACAAATTCATATTCTTTTTAGGATACGGGACAATCCTGACATCATTCATGAGAGAAATGATATTACCTATGAGGGTTTTTCAAAATCATAAAAATCTAAAAAATTTCTGCAAAATCTTCGTCATGATCACCAAAAGTTCAAAATTTTGATCCAATCTTTTTCAAAATCAACCGGCATGTTGATCCTTCTTTTTCAAAATCAGTTTCAAACAATTGTTTTCAAAGAGTCATCCCTCATGTTGATCTCTCTTCAAAATCAACCCTTGTGTTGATTCTTCTTTAAAGATCAGCTCTTGTGTTGATCATTCTTCAACCTCACGATTGATCCTCTTTCCAAAAATGATTTTTTCATGAACATTTTCATCCCACTTTAAAGATCCCACGTGCAGGCAGGATCAAGCAAACTCTTTTTCCTCAATTTTTTCTTTTCTTTTGACAATTTTTATCAATCTTATTAAATTTTATTCATCTTTGTCAATTTTATCAATTTTATTGATTCTTCATAAAATTTATTAATTTTTCTCGTCAGTTCTTATGTCAACTACCCTTTCAGGTTAAGGGATAAACCTGATGCCTCTTTCCCATGAGGTATTTTTTTCCTCTTTAAATTCCCACTCAGATTAAGGGATAAACCTGAATTTCCCTCTCAGGTTAAGGGATAAACCTGAACCTCGTCCTGCGAGGTCTTTCTTCCTTCAGGATAAGGGATAATCCTGAAGTCTTTTATTGTCTTCCAAGTATCCTCAAATTTTCTGCCAAATTTTACCAATTTTTACCAGATCTTTGTCAATTCTTTATTAATTCTTATTCTTTATCAATTTTATTGATTCTTTATCATTTTTTTATCAATTCTTTTGATTCTTTATCAACCCTTTATCAATTTTGTCAAAATTGTCAATTTTATTCTTTTCCCATTCAGAATAAGGGATAATTCTGAGATCACTCATAGGAGCAACAAAGCTACCTGTGATAATTCTTTTACAAGACAACTTTCATAAATTTCCTTGTTTTTCTCTTCATTTTTTGTCAAATCTTTCATCAATTTCTATCTCTTTTCATCAAATCTTTTCAAATTTTATTCTTCCCCATTCAGGATAAGGGGTTAATTTTGAAAATCAGACCACATACAATTAACTATGATGGTCTTCTTCATTTTTTAAATCAAATAATTTAGGCCTCGAAATAAGTCATTCTCGATCCTAAGATTTGGTCCTCGCACTGGAAATTTTCAAAATTCAATCTTCTAATTAAAGACTTCTTTTAAAAACCCGAGTTTCGAGTTGAAATTCCTTCTCTCTTTTTCAAAAACCCAACCCTCAGGTTGGTCCATCCATCTTTTTAAATATCCGAGTTCTGACTCGGGCTTCTCTCTTTTTCAAAAACCCAACCCCCAGGTTGGTCCATCCATCTTTTTTAAATATTTGAGTTTCGACTCGGACTCTTCACTTTTTCAAAAACCCAACCCTCAGGTTGATCCATCCATCCTTTTAAATATCCGAGTTCCGACTCGGGGTTCTCTCTTTTTCAAAAACCCAACCCTCAGGTTGGTCTATCCATCTTTTTTAAATATCTGAGTTCCGACTCAGGCTTTTTTCTTTTTCAAAAACCCAACCCTCAGGTTGGTCCATCCATCTTTTCAAAATATTCGAGTTCCGGACTCAAACTCTTCTCTTTTTTTTCAAAAACCCAACTGCCAGGGTGAACCTTCTTCCAAAATCCAGCCTTCCGGTTGATCCCTTCCAAATTTCAAGCTTTTGAGGTTTATTCTCTCCAAAAATTCCTTCTTCTTGTTCAGGATAAGGGATAATTCTGAAACCATTCATAGAAGCAGCATAGCCTTCTATAATAGTCCTACCAAATCTAGTCTAATGCTGGTCCCTCATCAAAATCCAATTCTCACATTGGTCCTTTAAAAACCAGTCTAACATTGGTCCCTCATAAAAATCCAATTCTCATATTGGTCCTTTCAAAACCAGTCTAATGCTGGTCCCTCATCAAAATCCAATTCTCACATTGGTCCTTCCAAATCCAGTATAACGTTGGTCCCTCATCAAAATCCAATTCTCACATTGATTCTTCCAAATCCAGTCTAACGTTGGTCCCTCATTAAAATCCAATTCTCACATTGGTCCTTTCAAAACCAGTCTAACACTGGTCCCTCATCAAAATTCAATTCTCACATTGGTCTTTTCAAAACCAGTCTAACACTAGTCCTTCATCAAATCCAATTCTCACATTGGTTCTTTCAAAACCAGTCTAACACTGGTCCTTCATCAAATCCAATTCTCACATTGGTCCTTCAAAATCCAGTCTAACACTGGTCCTTCATCAAAATCCGATTCTCGCATTGGTCCTTCCAAATCCAATTTAACACTGGTCCTTCATCAAAATCCAATTCTCACATTGGTCCTTCCAAATCCAGTTTAGCACTGGTCCTTCATAAAATCCAATCCTCACATTGGTCCTTTCAAAACCAGTCTAACACTGGTCCTTCATCAAATCCAATTCTCATATTGGTCCTTCAAAATCTAGTCTAACAGTGGTTCTTCATCAAAATCCAATTCTCACATTGGTCTTTCCAAATCCAGTTTAACACTGGTCCTTCATCAAAATCCAATTCTCACATTGGTCCTTCCAAATCCAGTTTAACACTGGTCCTTCATAAAATCCAATCCTCATATTGGTCCTTTCAAATCCAGTTTAACACTGGTCCTTCATCAAAATCTAATCCTCACATTGGTCCTTCAAAATCCAGTTCAAACTGGTCATTCATCAAATCCAATTTCTCAAATTGGTCCTTAAAAATTTCAATTGGTCCTTCATCAAAATCTAAATGTTTACACTGGTCCTTCCAAGTTCCAATTTCTCAAATTGGTTCTTTAAAATTCTAGTTTTACATTGGTCCTTCAAAATTCCAATTGGTCCTTCATCAAATTCCAATGTTTTCATTGGTCTTTCCAAATTCCAATTTCTCAAATTGGTCCTTCCAAATTCCAATTTTTCAAATTGGTCCTTCAAATTCCAGTTTTACACTGGTCCTTCGAAATTCCAATGTTTACATTGGTCCTTCAAAAATCCCAATTTTCTCAAATTAGTCTTTCAAAATTTTAGTTTTACATTGGTCCTTCAAAATTCCAATTTTCTCAAAATTGATCTTTCAAAATTTCAGTTTCATCCTGGTCCTTCAAAAATTCTAACATTTACATTGGTCCTTCCAAATTCCAATTTTCTCAAAATTGATTCTTCAAAATTTCAGTCCTTCAAAATTTCAATGTGTACATTGGTCCTTCAAAATTCTAATTTTCTCAAAATTAATCCTTCAAAATTCTAACTTTTTACAAATTGGTCCTTCAAACTCCAGCTTAACACTTGTCCTTTACCAAAATCCTTTACCAAAATCTTTTACCAAAAATCCTTTACCAAAATCCTTTTTCCCAAATCCATTTAGTTGGTCCTGCCAAATCCAGTTTTTACTGATCGAGTTCTTCAAAGTCTAAAGCCTTACATAATTTCTCCCAAATTTCAGCTAAAGGTCCTATCAAAATCTATATTGAGTGATTATTTTACAAAGGATTCTCGAAAACTTTTCCAATCTGCTAAAAATGTGTTGATTCCAATATTTTACTGCACAAAAGAATCACCTCAGATTACCTCTAGTATTCTTTTCAAAAGGGTGAAGCTTTTTGCGAAAAAGAGTAAAATTCAAATCTTTTCTCTTTTGGTCAACTAAGAGGATGTAAGAAATATCCTTGGTATGATTAGCGAAAGAAATATTCAATGATGTTGAAAAGCCGGAAGCAAATCAATATTGATCATAGCTATGACGCATGCTTAAAGATGACTTTTTGGCAATCAGGCAGTGAAAATATCTTGAGCAATAAAAAGAATCCACTCAATCCATATCTCCTCATTCATTTAAGCTGCAATCAAATATCTGCAAAAGAGATCTCTCAATTGTCGTCAAGATAAAGATGAATATGCGAGCTAGACCCCCGAAGCCAAAGAAGATTTGGATCATCTCCGAGATGAAAGAGTTTGTGACGGATCCTTCTAGGGAACGTTCAGATCACCGTCAAGATGAAGGCGACTGCGCTGAGCCTCCTGACAAACCCTAAAAGATATTTGATTGCTGCTATCATCAACAGATTTTTTAACCAATGAACCAATATCACCAGTATAATTCCTGAGAAAAAGAAGGATCGGAGCATCTCCAAGATGAAGGAGCTTGTAACGTACCCTTCCTTGAAGAAAAAAAGAAAAACCAGGACATCTCTAAAATAAAGGATGATGTAATAAACTTCTACCCAAAAACCCAAGAAAGCTTCATGTCTCAAAAAGAGTGTCAGAAAAATCATTATGGAAAAAGCCTCAGGATATCAAACTGCCAAAATTGCCAGAAATCATCTTTTCTTATGCGAAATCCTTTCATCAATGTCTTTTCACTACTTGCTTTTATGAAATTAAGAGTATCTATTCTCTATTCATCTCAAGGAAATGCGTAACTTCCTTGAAGAAACTGAACAACTTTAAAATTTGAATCTGACTCTGGAATCTGAGGAGTTAACCTCGTTGGAGGAAATACTCTAGGTAAAAAAGAAGAGAGGGAATATCTTCTGCACATACGTGCACATCTTTCAAGCATTTGGATCAACTACAGTTTCATCTTATTGGCAAAATTTTTCGGTTATCCAAAATGAAATAAATGCTTAATATCTTTTTTGATACAACCTAGCGTTGTTTATAGTCTTCAAAGAGAATTGCCTCATTCTAGTGAAGTATTTCTCTTAGTCCCATCATGGTTTTTCCCCATCAAGGAATCCATGCTTTGTGTATCCATTTAAATGAGAATTATACCTGAACCTCGTCTCACGAGGTATTTTTCAAAAATGTCCCATTATGGTCTTTCAAATATCTTCGTCCCATCCAGGTTAAGGGCTAAACCTGAGTCTTTTCAAAAAAATTATATCTTTGTCTCAACCATGAGACTTCTTCAAAATCTCTCCCTTTTACCATTTCAGGGTATTCATCCCAGAGTCCTAACATGATTTCTTCATTTTCTTCTGTCCAAATTATTTTTCTTCTCAAGGATTTCGTTTTTCTTCCCAAAACCATTCAGGATAAGGTACCAAAACCTCAGAATAATGTTCTACAAAAACAATTCTTTCACACCCAGTTCGGACCTTCTGACTAGGGCATTTTCGAAAATTTGGTATGTCTTCTTTGCCACTAAGCTCGGCTGACAACCAACTTAGCAGCAAAGAGGGGCATCTGTGAACAATCCAAATTTTCCAAAAAATCTAAAAAAAAAATCCTCTCTTTCCTTTGAGCCCATCTTCTGAATAATCAGGTCAATTTTCAATCAAAATTTTCATTCATTTCTCGAATTCGCTGGAATCCAGATTCAATTTCCCTATCTGACCCAATCTTGGATCCAAATCGGATACCCGGATCCAATTCTGATCTCGGATCTCCTATTCTTCAAAAAATCAAAAAATCAATTTCTTCATATTTTCTCAAGTTTTTTCTCAAAATTTAGGGTCCAAACTCAACTCAAAATCCGAATTCTAAAAGTTTTATTAAAATTCTCGGACCCAGATCTATTTTTTAAACCAATTTCTGAAATTAACCTTATATTTTCCAAAGAGCCTCATTTCATAAAATCCTAAAGTTTCAAAACAAATATTTTATAAAAATAATTCAAAATCCCATTTGGATCCCATTTTCTAAGAAAACCTCGCGTTTCTCTTATACTTTTAAAAGGTTTTTCTATCAAAAATCTAAAAAGGAATTACATAAAGTGGTTTTACCCGCCCTTTTTTTTAAAACTTTTTGAAAAAAATACCTTTTGAAATTTTGTGAAAATCGAGGGGTCTATTTCAAAAAGTCTCCAACGGCCTATCGTTGCAAAGAGCTGCAGGGAAAAGGGCGATGGAGGGCGTTGCCTCGATCCTTTTTCCTCTCCCGCTCATCTCCAACTACCCTTCTTCCCAAACCTTCTCCCCCCTTTTTAAAAGAGGCACAAAGGGAAAACCTCCACCATTCGTTTTCACCTCCCCATTACTCTCTTCTGTGCATCATGATCGCGTTTCACTAGCACCCTTTCTCTTTCCTTCAGAAGACCGCTCTCCACCCCAGTGCCCCTCTTTCATAGATCTGTTCTCACCCTTTCCTCTTCTTCAATCCTTCACGATCCGATCGTCCACCTCTCAACCTCTCGATCTTTTCCTCCCTCTCTCTCTCTCTGAGAGTCTTCCCTCTAAGTTAATGAAGGAGTCTCAGCTTCATCCTTCGGAACTCCTATAATTCCATAAGTAATTTCTCCCATTCCTCTTTATATTTATATAAGGAACAATCTTTCACCTATACCATCTCCAGTTTTCATTTAGAATTGATTACATCCTTTCTCCGTTCATATTCTCCTTTCAATGTTTATCAAGAGCATCATTTGTAATGTTGGTTTGCCTCTAGCAATATGGACCTTCAGATTGCAATAGTAATGGAATCTTTCTATTCCTACATCTTTTTTTTTTTAATTTACTTTTGGAATTTCCCCGATCTTTATGCACTATGAATATTTAGTTTGATGTTGTTTACCTTTTTTTATAGCATCTTCCTATTTTCGTTTCCTACTTTTAGTTTCATCAACATTTCTTGCTTTCATTTTCATGATATTTCATCCCTTTATCAGCATTTGATCTTGTGGTATTGATCCAACGTAATATGGAAACTGAATTTAAACCCAAATGGTGGAGCATTAACATTTTGTAGATATTAGCATCTGTCGTAAACGACCCTGATCAGCTGACAAAAAAAAAAGGGTTCACATTTGATCTATCGTGAAGGCGGGTTCATGTGTTGGCTTATGTTCTTTCCAAACCAGGATTCGGCATCACGCTCTGTTTCATTTCACCAGAAAATTCACTATTTCAGCATCAATGCCTTTATCAGCATCTTATAACTCACATGATTTCTCATTTTTATTTCATTTTATTTTTAGTTTATTTTATATTTCCTTTCTTTTTAAGTTCGGTAACATGTTTTATTTAATGGAAAAATCCCTTTTATCATTTGTTTCTTGTATCTGCAAGATTAACTTCCTGTTTTTGATGCAATATTATCACCATCATTTTTTTTTCTTCTTTGGTTTCCCTAACCCTGTAATACATTTGATTTAATGGGTCTTTTATCACCCAGTTTATAGCCTTTTATTTTGTTCAATACTGCATTTGCATTGTTTTTTTTTTACAGTATTAGCATCACTCTCTTTGTTAAATCCTTGCCCTGTAAGACCTGCTGATCTCCAAGTTGCCATCAACCACGAAGAGTTGATTGATGTCTTTACGCTTAACAGGAAAGCCTTTTGTGCTTATTCTACATATAGCTTCCTAATTAGCTTCGGCTACAACAGTATCATATCCTGCATATCGTGTGTATCAAGCTTGGGCTCCACTATGGATCAACCTAGATTCATAGTGAAGTCTGCTATGAAATCTCGTAATCACAGAGAAAGTATTGAAACCTCATGCTCCAATGGCTCGCGAGCATAGCCTTGCTGGATCCACTTGGATTCACAATAAAGTTGGACTGAGGTCAGATTTCCATCTTCTAAGTTATTGAATGGCTATCATTATTGCTGGATATTCGGTTTAAAATTACCTACTTCAAGCAATTTTCTCTATTGTTATTATATCAGGTATTTTTTTTTTTTATGCTTGCTATGTGCTGATTTTACCTAAAGTTAGGCTCAAGTGAGATAGGTCCATTGCCCTTTGTACCAGTTCGACTGGTGGAAGTGGGGTTGGTCATGCCCAGTACAGCGACCCAAGATTGTTGTAACAAATCTAGTTCGCTGCCTAAAAAAAAAGGAGGGAAATATAACGCCTTTTTTCTGCAAAATTTGTTTTTTATGGAATCTCTTTCGTGTTTTTCTGCAGAATCAGAGTGTTGATTCATATTCTGGATTTGACGCTGCATGATCTACTTTGCATCTATTATTTTTGTTGTTGAGATCATTTATTTTAAAACCTTGAGCCATTCCCAATAACGTAATACTCATTTCTGAAAGTTGATGTTCGGCAGATACAAAAGAAAATCAGTCACCAGAAAGATTCCCTTCTTTGGTGGACCAAGTGAATGCCTTCGTCACTGCAATCTGGCTATACAAATCATCATGGAGTGATACTGGGATGCCAATCTGCTGAATATCTAAAATTCCAATTCGCGAGAATTCTTTTGGTTCACTGAACAACAAAATTTGATTTGTCTTGCTGAGCTCCCATCATAAGCATGTTAAACATTCCCTGGTGAGTATTGAATATCACTTAGAGCTTTTGAAAGATATTCGCCTTGTTTGAGTTGTTGCACGAGTCTTCACCAGAGAGATATCTCAACTTGCTCAAGCATTTGTGGGTAGATGCCATGGAACAGGTATGAACATTGCACCAAATTCGGTGGACCTTCGTTGTGTAGATATAAACTTGTTATTTGATCTGGTACGACTCTCAAGGTTTCTCACTGAAATTGTAGCAACTTCAGCTATTAAGTTTGGTGACCGATTGTAGGTTTTGATTTGTCCTATAGCCTATGAGCACAAAAGTTACAAAGTTTTTAAGCTCCTCAGTGACACTGACATTGACCTTATAATCCAATGCTGCCTTAAGGAAAACAGTAAAAGGCCAAGCTCACCTTGTTCCTTATAGATTTGCAACTCTATTCGTGTTGGTGTTTTTAATCATAGTTGGCTAGATCCAACTCCATCATCATTATACCATGCAGTCTAATATGAATATTGCCATGTTGCATCGCCATCTTTATCACGTTTTGCATTGGCATGTCCATAGTGCCATCTCCATTGTTGTATATTTCCATTTCTTTAGCTGCCAGGCACCCATTACAGAATTACATATTTATACAAAGGCATTGTACTTATACAGTACTGTGGCCATTTCCTCTCATTGGGCATTTGTATTTGCATTGCTGCAGTATATCATCACTTACATTAGCATTTTTTTTTTGGGCATTGTTGTATATCACACCCATAACCCCAATCTGTCAAAGCAAAAGGGTTTGAATCTCCAGCAAAAATATTTGTTTTCCACCTGAGAATCATTTCCATATGATCATTCGGGAATTATCCGAATGTAATGTTTACAAAGCAGTAAGGAGAGAGGGATGGTTTCATGGTCATCCAGAGTTATGATCATAGGGTCGAAACCCCTTTTGATATCCAAATACTATGTAGAACAATTACCCATCCTCATTTCTTCACATGGTTGCATCCCAGTATGCATTGCCCTCGCTCTGTATATAGATTTTTTTAATTATCAATTAACCATAGATGCTTGTCTATAGAATTTTTTTTTTTTTTTACTAATGGCACTATCCACTCTGCATATTGTTATGACATCACTTATAAATATGAGTTGATTTGCCTACCTATCTGCGAGCATCTATTCCTTATGGGAGACCCCTCCCATATGTCACCTCATGGTCGGTGATTTGCCTCAATATCACAACACCTTCTGTATACAACCACCAATGTGTACCTGTGGCTGAAAATTTTAACATAAGACTGTTGGACATTTCTCGTGGATTTGTGATATCAAGGTTATTTTATAGCCTAAAAGATCTCTTCATCAGTGAGATATTAGCAATAGCAAAGAGGTCATTAATGAGAATTTTGTTGAGGATATACATGCATATACCTGTGATGCTTGGAGTCCATTGTTGAGAACTCATCATCGGGCATTGTATAGAATATATATTTATAACACACTTCTTATATATATTTCTACGTCTTACCATATAACTCATGGACATTATCTTTAATATAAATCATATACCTTGTTAATTTGGTGTAAGTACCATCCTTAGAGGCATCTATGCTCCTCCTCTCATCTGCCTGTCCATTTTAGTATTAGTTCCAAATGTAACATTCTTTTTTCCCTGTTGGATAGTTTGCTCGACTCTTTTGCAAGAATTATATAGGAGAGGCCATTTTCTTTCATAATTTAGCAATTGTAATCTCAATTTTAGAATTATAACAACTAGATATAATGAGAATTTACATTCTCTGTATTAGATTAGAATGTATGAGCTTGTATATATCTTAGAAATTGCTTATTTTCATATCATTTTTTCTCTTATTGCAAAAATTCATGAATGGGAAACACGAATGACACGTGCACCATTCTAATAAGAGGTATTTGATCCTAAGCAAATGACCCACATTGATGGCCATAGTCAAAATGTGGACAATGCTTAGGGTCTTTATCTTTCATGGAATAACATTGATCCACACTGGATCCCTTTCAAAATCATCATATTTTCCTAAATATTTTCTTCCTTTATCAGAGTTTAAGTTAAAATTAACTCAAAATATATATCAATGACCATAGTCAGGATATATTGAGAGTTAATTTCATTTTAAACTCTATAAAGGCACCAAAAATATATTTTATTCTTCACTTGAATTTAAATACGATCATTATATAATACATCTTATGACCATAGTCAGAGATGTATTATATTTTCAATCTCATTTCAATTCATTTAAAGAATGAAATATGCTTTTCAATATCCATTTTTCAAATTCTTTTTTAATTCATTTAATCATTTAGGATAGAATTACATCATTCTTTTTCAAAATCCAAAGTGATAATCCTTCAAATATCTTCTTCACTTCTCAAATCAATTTTCAACTCTTGTAAATTCAAATTCTATTCTCATATTCTAACTTTAATTTCAAAGTCCAATTTGACTTTGGAATTTCAAATTCATTTCTATATTCAAAATTCAATTTCCAATTCAAAATCATATTTCAAAGAACACATTCCAGATCCTATCACCATATATGGATTTGACAACCACGGCCAAACGGCCAAAGGCAAGATATTCTTAGAAGTATTTATCAATTATTCAGTGCATTCCATCCTTTTTCATGTGGTCAATGGTTGAGCTTTTGGAGATGATATTTTTAAATAAAAACAATGGGAAAATCATCAACCAAAGATAATAAAAACCGACTTTCCATAGAAGTGGGGAGTACGGGTCAAATCCATAGGGAACGAGATACATTCTGAATTAAATCTAAAATAACAATTTATTAATATAACAGAGTTTATAACTAAGCCAATATTACAACTCTAATTAAATAACAATGAAAATAACTAAAAACAGGGAAATAAGTCTTCTTCAAGTCGCTAAGGGTAAATCTGTCTTTTCATCACATGTGCTTCTGCACTTCGCATTGAAATACACTTGAAAACTTGTTTCTAACTTATCAACCTACAACAATGAAAACAAAAAGTTAGTAAACAAGTAAAAATTAAATCTACATTACATCTACAATTAGTGCTAAACTAATTCTGAAATTAAACTAAATTAAATATACACAGAAAACTAAAAATACAATTTATACTAAACTAACTAAACTAATCAAGCCTAATCAGTCTAATTACAGTTAATTCACTAACTACACTCTAGAAAACACTCAAAACTACGTTAAATCAAACAATTAACTAAATGACAGTTTTGTCCCTAAATAATACAAAAGTGGATTCTGACAGCTTTTCACAAACAACTGATTTGAAAAGTCAAATGAACTCCAAATTTCACGAAATCACTTCTGTTCTGTTTTTGACAGATCCAAGAGTCTGACAGTTTTTACGGATTTGGTAAATTCATTTTGGATCTCCAGATATAAGCGATTCAAAATCAGGATAATTCTGAAAATCGCAGGACCCGAAATTGAAAATTCTGAAAAAGCTGTTTTCACAAAACACTTAAAAGTCAGATTAAATCAACTCGAAATGAGTTGAATTTTGGTCTGCTAACATTGAACACACAAGTGTGGAGAATGGAAAAATAATTTTTAGAAAACTCTAAAAATATCCACATAAATCAACGAGTGCACGATAGGGTAAAAATTAGGGTTTAGGTTCAGTGCACTATTCATTTAGGTAAATCCACAAATGACACTTTAGCATTAAACCACACATAAAAACAGTCATGACTGAACCTAATCTACTCCTAAACTACATCAAAAGGACAACAATTAAACTAATTACATAAACTTGTAAACACACTAATCTAAACCTAATCTAAACAAACCTATAATAATAATATATCCTAATCTAAGATCCTATTCTAATTAAACTATCTAAATGCATGAATCTAATTAAACCTAATGTATTCTATCTAACCTAAACTAACTAATTAACTAAATACTTAACAAATAACTCTAGCTAAGATAATTAACTAATTAACTAACTAATCTAGTATTAACTCTAAAACCTAGTGGAACACGACATTATCCTAATGCTAGTTTAACTATGGTTAATAACTAACTAGGTTTAACTACTTAACTAAGATTAATAACTAACTAACTAAGATTAGCTAGGGCTGGTTAGATTTAACTAAGGTTAAATAACTACCTAAGGTTAGTCGACTAAGGTTAGACACTAACTATTGTTAACCACTAACTAAGGTTAGATACTGACTAGGGTTAGTAACTAATAGGGTTAGTTAAGGTACGGTTAGGGTTAGCTAGGGTTAACTAGGGTTAAATAATTATCTAAGGGTTAGCTAGGGTCGGTTTAGGATAAAGCTTTGAAATACACGCCACCCTATGAACTAACTATGCTAATAATTAATTGTTATTTACTAAAACACTAACGCAAACCTAATTTAACTCCTAAATAAAATGTAAAATAATATTACCGCCTACCAAAAAGGTCATACACGATTTTATCTAAGTTAATACGTACTAACTACTAATTAATATTTCTAATTTAAACAACTAATAAAATACAACTAACATGGAGAATTACAAATACACTTAACTATTTTAGAAAACACGATTTTGTAAGACTAATTCTAATCAATAAATACTAAATAAATACCATCCTACCTAGCTATGTCAGAAAGGCAAGTTAACAAAAGGGCTTCTTCATGAATATTAACGAATTTAGAAAGAAATGATCCTCCATAATTTTCATTAAAAATCCAAATAGGAAAGATTAGACTTTCAAAAACCGTCCAGCCTATATCTCACACGTTTTTGGGTTGGCATTAAAAACAAATATGATATTTCAACTCTTGCCCAAAATCGTGTAAAGAGTTTTTTTTTTAGAAAATTTACTTGGAATTCAAATAAGGTTTCCACATTTGAAAATGTAACTCCTTGGCAAATTGGCTGGATAAAATTCAAACTTTTCTTCAATGAGATTCACGAATTTGGAGGACATAGAACCTTTACCAAAATCGTTTTTCAATTGAAATTACAATATTGTCCCTTATCTCAAATTTCAAACTACTTAATTATCTATTATAATCTAAAGTCAACTTAGCTAAATTAACCTAGGTACACCTAACTCAAGGGGCAAGAATGGAAAATACGAATTAGAAAAATACAACTATTTTAAGTGCTAAGTCAAATCGACATACTAAGTTAATTCTAATTTACTCAAATGAATATCATGGAATTTAAATACTCTAATTACCTATGATAAAACCTAATAGTAAACACAACAATTATTAATCTATAAAGCTATTATATACCGAATTTGAACAAAACATGAATTAAGCAAAACATTATATCAAATCTATACTAAAATATCAACTAATATATGAAACTAAGAACATAACTCTAATCAAAAAACTAATTGTACTACACTAATACACGTTAATTAAAAATGAACTTTTAAAACTATGGAACACTAAAACTAATCTAACTAACATACTGGGAATTAAACCATAACAGAAAACGTGATCTAACTATTTACACTCCAATCGACTAATCTAAAACCAAAACAGAATTTAATCAATAAACGAAAACTAATACGAGAATAACAGTCTCTAATCTTCACAGCAATTCATCCACTTCAAACTGATCTATCTACCCTAATGATCTAACATAAAACACGACAGTCAATTAACATGAAACGAAATATTTTATACAACTAAAAAGGACACGACATTCACAAGGACTTACTGGATCAAGCGAAAGATTAGAAACACAATTGATTTCAACACACACAGATTACACTATGGCTGGAGAACAAAAGACATGCAGGCACACTTCAAACAGCAAATCAACTCCACACACATTCACATAAACACCAACATTAAATTGAAAATAACTAGTAACTAAAGGAAAATACCTAAACACATCTACGTGCTGGTTTATGCACGAAATATCTACACTAAGGCTGACGAAAAATAGAAAATACACAACACCTAAACTCACACACAACTTGGGTTTTATCTAGAAGCAATGGATGAGAAGATTTAACCTCCAAGGCGATCCGACGATTGGGGAGGAACGAAAGAGCGGACTTTGCTAGGCTTTCAAACCACGAGGGACCTTGTTGATGTTGGAAATACACCATGGAATTGTATTATGTAGCTGCAACACGTTTGAAGTCCACCGAGGATGGAGGAAGAACCGATTCTCGATCGGGTGGCTTAGAAGATCAGATGGAGGTAGAGTCGATCCTTCTTGTTGGAGTGTCTCGCACTTTCACACAAGAATAAGTGTCTTCAACCCCTGCTGCACCTGCAAAACACAGCCAACATGGTGATTAACCAACAGAGAGGAAAAAGAAACGAAGCGGTATGGAAGAAAGGCAAGAAAGAATGCTTGGATCTCAAGCAAATCTTCAAGCTCCAATGGCAATGGCATGGGGTGAGAGGTGAGAAGGGGGCTGGACAAAGATTTGTGCCCCTAGAGCATGAAAACCAAAGCAAAGACATATTATGGTTGGGCGTCACCTTCCTTTTAAACGGCTAGGGTTTATTTTGGGAATGTTCCAAAAGAAGGATTAAAAACTAAATTATGTCTGGGCGCCTCTTTCTAGAGGGGGTTTTTAGAAAATCATTTATGAAAATGTGAATGGGCTAGATCTGGGTGGAATCTATGCTTTTTGGTCCAGATCCAAGGTCCAAATCGACGTTTGGATCCAAATCATCCAAATTTGCTCCGAGGTTTGACCCGCTACACTGTAAATGCCATAATTTCTTCATTTTAAGTCTGATTTCGATGAAATTCAAACCACAACTCTATAACATCATTATGCACCTAAGTGTGGACCTTAAACCTATAGATAATGTATTTATGCATTGAAAATGTATTAATAAAATGTATAATTTATGCATCATTAGTCAATGTGCCACCCACCTACAATCTACTGCTCGGAAGGACGTGGATCCACAATGCAAACGCAGTACTGTCAACCCTACACCAATGCATAAAGTGGTCCAAAGATGAGATGATCATGACTGTGCTTAGAGAAGATCCAGAAGAAAGGCTCCTACAACCCATGATTCCTAGGCCAACATTCACAGCAGATATCCCTAGCATCAGGGAAAGAGAAGAAGTCAGTCTCGGAGAAAGTTTAGAAATACTCCAGACATCAGAGTCATCCATGCATACTGTAGCCATGACCCGATGGAGAGGTCCTCAATTCTTCAAGATTAGAGGTCGACTCAACTACAGCACTATCAAAGATCATCCATTGAATCCGCAGTTCATGAAAGCAAGAAAAGGATTTGATTTACTTCTGAAGCATGGTTATCAACCCTTCAAAGGAGTGGGCAAAAATTAAGACGATCACATCGAACCAATGATTCAAAGCATTGTCCCTACAGAGCAAGACTAGGGTTTTTCGGCGAAAGCTAGTAAAAGAAGACTATTTTTGTTAAAGGGGCACATTGAGAACCATTTTGTTGTTTCCTTTTCATTCTTTTCAAAATAAATGTCTCATTCTACCAATGTCTTTGATCAAAGTCAAAATCAATAAAATTTCAAGTTTCTTTGCCTATCTGGATGCCATCTATTTCCTTTCTCTATTTCCTCATTTTATAATTCCAATGTCATTTTATGCATGATTCTTTTCAAATGTTGTTTGTCTTGTGATGGAAGATTTTACCTGAATCAAATTTCTTATCCAAAATTTCAGAATGTCTCCTCGAGCAATCAAGAAGCTCGTTCTCAATCCAAAGGCTTTCCAGAAATCGACAACAATTCACTAAGTCAAAGCGAGCACAGAAGATGGTGAAATTGTAAAGCAGCCAGATGAATACGTGGAATTCAATCACTCTCTTCAGGAATTACCAGAGTTTGCCTCAGCTCAGAAGTAGGATGAATTATTAGTTATAGTCCAAGACCCGACTGAAGATGTCAATATAGGTTCAGAAGACAATCCCAAGATTCTCAAGATCGGTATCAGTCTAAGTCCAGACGAGAAGGAAAGGCTCACCAATTTTCTCAACCAACATGAAGAAGTGTTCGCATGGACATATGAAGATATGTCAGGTTTAGACCCAAAATTAGTCGAACACCGCCTCGTTTTAAAGCCAGATGCTAAGTCAGTCAAGCAGAAGCTGAGGAAAATGGATCCCAGAATAAAACAACAAGTCAAAGAAGGACTCGAAGATCTGCTCAAAGCAGAATTCATTCGAACTATTGACTACCGAGATTGGTTAGCCAATATTGTCGTTGTTCCAAAGAAAAGTGGCAAAGTGAGGATTTGCATAGACTTCAGAGATCTCAATAAAGCAACTCCGAAGGATGATTATCCACTTCCAAGTATTGATCTTCTAATCGACAGTACTGTAGGACATACTATGTCTCTTTTATGGATGGATATTCCAGCTACAATCAAATTAAGTTAGCCGCCCGCGACCAATCAAAAACTTCTTTTACTACGCCTTGGGGTACTTTCTGCTATACAGTTATGCCTTTCGGGCTTAAGAATGTTGGAGCAACATATCAACGTACGATGGCCATCATCTTTCATAATCAGATGCGCAAAATCATGAATGCATATGTTGATGATATCCTCGTGAATACCAAAGAGGAAGAAGATCACCTCGAAGCCCTTGATCATGTTTTTAAGCGACTCATTATTTATAAGTTAAGACTTAACCCTCAAAAGTGTATTTTTGGAGTCAAATTAGGCAAACTGTTGGGTTTTTTGGTCAGCAAAAAGGGAATTGAAGTTGACCCAGCCAAAGCAAAGGCTGTCATTGATATGCCACCCCCGACAAATCTCAAAGAATTGCGTAGCCTTCAGGGATGCATGTAATCAATTCAGCGATTTATTTCCAACTTGGCAATGAGATGCGAGCCTTTCAATCACTTACTCAGAAAAGGAGTGAAGTTCGAATGAGGACCAGAATGTCAGCAATCATTCAATCGTATCAAGAGGTATCTTCTCAACCCTTCTATCTTAAAGCTGCCAAAATTAGGAAAACCTCTTTTGCTATATGTCTCAGTCAATCAAGTCGCATGCGGTGGATTCTTGGCGCAATACAAAGAAGGCAGCTTGATAGAGCACACTATTTATTATGTGAGTAAGACTTTCATAGACGATGGAAAGAAATACTCTCAAATAGAGAAGACCTGCCTAGCTCTGGTATGGATGTGTCAGAAGTTAAGACACTATCTGCTAGCATCTGAAGTCAAAATCCTGTCCAAACTTAATCCTCTCAAGTACATCCTAGAGCAACCTTTCCTCAGCGGACGGGTCGCCAAATGGAAAGTCTTATTGTTGCAATATGACTTATAATATGTCTCACAACAATCAATAAAAGGTCAAGCAATTGCAGATCAATTGGCAGACTTTCCTTTAGTAGAAGAAGTGAAAGCCGAAGATGATTTCCCGGATGAGCAAATCTGCAATATTCAGCAATCTCCAGTTTGAAATTTATTTTTTGATGGTTCCAAGAACATGGCAGGAATAGGCATTGGAATTTTATTAATCACTCTTGAAAAGGAGATGATTCCTTTTTCCCTTAAGCCCGATTTCCCATGTACCCATAACATGGCCGAGTATGAAGCCCTGATACAAGGTCTAAAGATTCTACTGTACTTCAATGTCAAGAGAGTGCATGCTTACGATGACTTATTACTCATTGTCAATCAAGTCCGAGCCAAATGGAAAGTGAAAGATCAAAAGCTTTTTCCTTATCAGAAAATTGTTTCAGCTCTTGTCAGCAAGTTTGAAGAATTTCAGCTCTTCCATATCAAGAGAGATTTTAATCAAGTGGCTGATAGCCTAGCCAACCTAGGCTCCATTATGGCATTCAAGAACGGAGAATATTATCGCTCTTTTAAAATTGGCAGACTCGACCAACCTGCCTTCCTTCCAACAGAACAAGTAAACCAGGCCAAGCAAAAGAAGAAACCTTGGTATTATAATATCAAAAACTTCATAGAAACCGATGAATTTCCTCCAGAACTCTCAAAGAAAGAGCAATGAGCAATTCAGCGCATGTCTACTCGATATTTCATTTTGGCCAATGTCCTTTATCATCGTGGATTCAGTTCAGAGTATTCCATATGCTTAGACAAAGACGAAGCCAAAGAAGTCGTGCGAGAAGCACACGAAGGCATTTGTGGTGGTCACGTCAGCTACCAAACCCTTGTCAAGCAAATCATACAAGCCAGTTATTATTGGAAGACTATGCAGCAAGATTGCTATCATTTCATGAAGAAATGTATCCAATGTCAGATACATGCATCTTTTATTCATGCTCTCGCCACATATTTGCAATCTGTCGTCTCTCCATGGATGTTTTCTATGCGAGCTTTTGATATCGTAGGTCCTATCACTCCTTCTGCTTCAAATGGCTACAAATATTTCTTTGCCGCAACAGAATATTTCACCAAGTGGGTAGAAGCTATCACATTACGCACAGTGGAAGGCCGACACGTGGTCTCTTTCATCCACAAGAGCATCCTTTGCCGTTTTGGCATACCACATGATATTGTGTTAGATAATGTCAGTCATTTCAAGAATGAAAGAATGAAGACCTTCTGCTCAAAGTTCAAAATCTATCATCATTTCTCCACTCCCTACTACCCTCAAGGGAATGGTCAGGCAGAAGCTACCAACAAAATTTTAATCTGTATCTTGGAGCGAACTGTAGAAACAGGACGTGATTGGCATGAGAAGATCCACGATGTGCTATGGGCCTACCGGACCACCATTCACACTCCAACAAATGCTATGCCATCAGAACTGGTCTATGAAACAGAAGTAGTATTGCCGCTACATGTTCAGAAGCCCACTTTGAAATTTGCATCACTTCTAGAATTACCTCTTGATCAATACCAGCAGCAGCAACTGGTACAGCTAGACTTTCTCGACGAAAGAAGGCTAAAGGCAGCAGAGCATGCTCAATCCTATCGTCAAAGAATAGCCAGGAAATATGCAAAGTCTATCATCGAAAGGAGATTCAAAGTTAACGATCTAATGCTTTGATCCACAACTTATCTCAAGTATCATCCTGGCGGCAAATGGTCACTGAATTGGGAAGGTCCCTATGTCATCAAAGAAGCATTACCCCGCAACTCATATCGTCTCATCAATGCCGACGGGGTAGAATTACCAAATCTCATTAATGCTCGACACTTGAAAAAGTTCTATACTTGAAGCATCTATTCTTCCCTTATAATCTTCCTATTTCCTTCAATAAGGATCAAACTTTCCTTTCCCAGTTACACTGGGGCATTTATAATTTTTGTTTTGTATGCAGGTAGGATAAACAAATCTCTCGTTTTACACACTTATGCACCCGTGTGCATCAATTTGCATTCAACTGCATTAAATATCAATTTGGACAATATTGAGATTTCAGCAAATAGTCTCATCACAATTCATAATTGTTATTCAAAATTGAAAGACAATCATTAGCACTGAATCAAAATATAGTGCTCGAACTGGTACTATTTCAAAATCCAGTGTTCGAACTGGTATATTTTCAAAATCTAGTACTCGAACTGGTATACTTTCCAAATCCAGTGCTCAAACTGGTATATTTTCCAAATCCAATGCTCAAACTGGTATATTTTCAAAATCTAGTGCTCGAACTGGTACATTTTCAAAATCCAGGGTTTGAACTAGTACTATTTCAAAATCCAGTGCTCAAACTGGCATGTTTTAAAAAAAAATTCAATGCTCGAACTAGTACATTTTCAAACTGCAATGCTCGTACTAGTACACTTTGTAAAACCTAGTGCTTATACTAGTATTCTTCCAAAATCTAACTTTGTGTTAGAATCCCATCAGTCGCATCAGTCGATCTTCTAGGTTCAGTCTTTATACGAACCTCTCATCAAAATTCTATTCCCAATTTTGACCTTCGAGTCAATCGATTTTCCAATTTCAACCTTCGGGTCATCCAATTCTCAATTTCGACCTTCGGGTCACCCAATTTCCAATATTTCAAATTCCAATTTCCAATTTCGACCTTTGGGTCACCCAATTTTCAATTTTCAATTTTCAATTTTCAATTTTCAATTTTCAATTTTCAATTTTCAATTTTCAATTTTCAATTTTCAATTTTCAATTTTCAATTTTCAATTTTCAATTCCCAATTTCGACCTCTGGGTCACACAATTTTGACCCTTGGGTCAACCAATTCTTAATTTCGACCGTTAGGTTATCCAATTTTAAACCTTTGGGTTACCAATTCTATCTCAATCATTCTCGACCTGCGGGTCACCTTTGCTAATCATGGTCGTATTTATTCCGCCTATTGGCCCAATATCGAAATTTCAATCATTTTCTCTTGCAAGAGACCCTTTTTAGGGAGAGTTCGAGGGAGCTCGTTCTTCTCGCATGCTATCCAATTCGTTCACTTAGCCCCTTTTCAGGGAGAGTTTGAAGGGACTTGTATCTTTGTGAACCGTTTGCAAAATAATTTCTAATTTTACACAAGGAACCCCTTTATAGGGAGAGGATCGATGGAGACTCGCTTTCCTTGTGCCCCCCCCCCCAATTTTCATACCAGGTCATTTCATCATGGAGAACCCTCTTTTTAGGGAGAGTGTGATGGACTCGTTCCTTCATGACCCAATTTACCGACCTCACTACTATTGGCCCCCTTTCCATAAGAGAAGCCTAATGTTAGGGAGTTTTGACGAAAGCTCAATTTCTCTTCGAAAGATCATTTTGCAAACACCTCCTCTTCAGGGAAGAGAGGAGTAATTTTCATTTCTCATTCAGGTAAGGGCTAAGCCTGAGTCTTCTCCTTTGGGGAAAGGAGAGGATAATTTTCGTCACGAATGCGTTAAGACGGATGTCAAATGCTCTCTTTCACCATGAATTTCAAAAATATTTTGCCAATTTGTCAATCAATTACCTGTTGATTTCAAAATCTTCATTGCACACATCTTTGCCTCAGTTTACCTTCAGCATTACTTCCAAAAGGGCAAAGCTTTTGCGAAGAAAGATTCAAAAATTCTAATTCCTTCCATTGGCCAACCAAAAGGATGAAGGATAGATCCTCGATATGGCCAGCAAAGAAAATTCAATGTTATTGCAAAGCCATAAATGATCGATATTGATCGCAGTTATGACACATCTTTAAAGACCATTCTTATGAAGATGAGGCAGTGGAAATATCCTGAGTGCTAGAAAAAGAGAGAATTTACCCAAGCCTTGTCTCCTCAAATCACCTAAGCTGCAATTAAATATCTGCAAAAGGGATCTCTCAATTGTCGTCAAGATGAAGACGAATTATGCGAGTTAGATCCCCGGGGCCAAAGAAGATTTGAATCAGCTCCAAGATGAAGGAGTTTGTGACAGATCCTTCCAGGGATAGTTCAAAGCACTATCAAGTTGAAGGCGGATGCGATGAACCTCCCAACAATCCCTAAAAGATATTTAATTTCTGCTATCATCCAGAGATTTCCAACCAATGAGCCAATATCATCAATATAATCCCTTAGGTAAAGAAGGATAAGAACATCTCCAAGTTGAAGGAGTGTGTAACATACCGTTCCAAAAGAAAAAGACAGAGAGAGGAAAAAGAAAGAGAGAAAAGTCAAGACATCTCCAAAATGAAGGATGATGTAATAAAACTCCCCCGAAACCCAAGAGAGTTCAAAAGAGTGCAAAAAGATTATCATGAGAGAAGCATCCCAGGATATCAAACTGCCAAATCTATCAAGAATCTTCTTTAATTTTGTAAAATTCTATTATCAATATTCTTTCATCAATTGCTTTCATAATATTAATTCTTTCTTTCCTGCTCATATCAAAGAAATTGATAGGTTCCTTGAAGAAGGTCAATTACAATCAATTTGAATTCCAAATCTTGATTCTATGAAGTTAATCCTGTTTGGAGGTAATACTTCAGGTAGAAAAGAAGGAATATTTTCGCAACAATGAGCATCATTTTCAACTATCTTGAGTCAACAACAAAATTTCTAACATTTTGACAATATTTTCTAGCTATCCTGACGTGAAGTGAGAGCTTGATGTCCGTTTTGACACATCCTGACACCAAATTTCAATCCCACTTTAGGATTTGATAACAGGAGTTTTCAAGATTTCTTCCCTTCTTTGGTATAATCTGAGCGCCCGGGCTCTCAGATTCGCACACTTCTTTGTGTCCCCACTGTCTCGCCACAGACAGTCCTATTTTGGTTCAAGGTCGAACCACCAATCATTTTCTCGCAAAAGGCAATTTCAAAAGCTAATTTAGTCTCAGAAATGAGGCGCTCAAGATCAATCCCTTTTCAAGCTTTAGGGACCCCATTTTCCTTCCTTTTGCAAAATCCCTGTCGGAGTTATTGTGCAAAATCCGAAGGTTTCATCATGGTCTCTTCCTTCGAGGATTCAATTCATTTTTCGCCCGATCAGGTTAAGGGTTACAAACCTGAGCCCCATTCTGATGAGGTGTTTCATTTCTGTCCAATCAGGTTAAGGGTACAAACCTGAGTCTCATTTCGATGAGATATTCTATTCCCCAATTAGGCTGAAGGTTAAACCTGAGCCTCTTCCCATGCAAAGCATTTTCTGTCCCATCCAGGTTAAGGGCAAAACCTGAACTTCACTGTCATAGAGTGAATCTATTCCTCTTCGTTCTCCATTTCATATCTACCATCTTCACTAGGCTAATATCTCTATACCCAGTCAGATCCTTCTAACTGGGGTATTTTTTTTATATAGTCCAAATTTGGTGTGTTTTTCTTTGCCACTGTAAACACCCCAAATTTTCTTCATCCATTCTCAAACAACCCTCCTCGTGCAGTGCCAACCCTGTTAGGTCAGTGTAGGAGTCAAACCCCGAGTCAGTTTCAAAAAATCACTATTTTACCAACTCTCATTAGGAAAATTACTATTTTACCCCTAGGTCATCCTGGACTCCAGTCAGTCGGAGTCAACCAAGCTCATTGGTCAGTTCAGGACAGTTAGAATATCAGTCATCTCAAGCTCATCTGAGCTCACAATGAACAAACCATTTTCATTTCTGACCATTCCTGACAAAATGGGATCATTTATTTAGAAATGAGCTCATTTCTCACTCAAATCCAAACCAATTGTCTCCGAGTCAGCCATTCCCAGTTAGTCATGTTCCCCAGAGTCTAACTTGAGCTCACCAGGAGTTCAAGCGCTCCAGTTTCAGTTCAAAACCATTTCCAAGTGTCTAGGAGCCCATTTTAGTCCATTTCAGCTCTTTCAGCTGAAACTAAGCTGAGTTCAGTCACTTGAGCTAGTGTTTGAGCTTTGATCTTAGTTCATGTCAGTATTGTTGACCTTTGTTTTAGCTTAAAGTCAGCTCAGGTTCGTAATTTACTTTGCTTCAGTGACCATTTTGTACTATTTCTCTAAAAATGGCAGATTTTCTTAAAAATTTAGTCGGAAAGGTCAGTTAAGTCAGTGTCTGGTTAATTCACTTGAGTTCTAAAACTCTAAAACCCAGCTCAATCCAGCTCATTTCAGTTTAATTCAGCTCGAACCCCAATTTTCAGTGTCACTCTAACCCAGTAGAGTCCCGAAAACCATTTCTTGAGCTATTTTGCAAATTTTATCAATTTTAATGCTTTTTAAACTGGTACATCTGCCAATCAGGGTTTAAAATCCAAAATTCTTCATTCAGGGTCTGCATTTCGCATGTCATTTGTCATCATTTCATATCATTTCTCAACATTTCATAACATTTCATCATATTTCATTTCATTTTCTAAGTCCAGAACTCCAGTTTTATAAATTTCAATCCAGATCAAGTTTCAAAAGCTTTCAGAAATCAATTTCAAACCCTGGGTTTTTCAAAATTGACATTTTTACCCCCAGGATTCTAAATTTGGAAATATTTTCTCAAGAAAAACAATCTGGATTTCTTTCAAAATTAAATTTTCAAATTCTACACTGGATTTTCTTTGCAACGAGGTATTGAACTTCAAAATCCGAGCTCGTTTTAAAAACTGCCAAAAATAGCTCGTTTCGTTTGGAAATTTTTTTGGAAATATTTTCTCGAGAAAAACAATCTGGATTTCTTTCAAAATTAAATTTTCAAATTCTACACTGGATTTGCTTCGCAACGAGGTATTGAACTTCAAAATCCGAGCTCATTTCAAAAACTGCCAAAAATAGCTCATTTCGTTTAGAAATTTTCTGAAAAGACCATTTTACCCCTTTAATCGTCAAAATGAACTTCAAAAGTAAAATTTGGACCCGCTCTGAGATGGCCCATCCATTTGCATTTTCTTGTTTTAATTTATAAGAAAAAAATTTATCTTTTTCTTTATTTTTTATTTGTTTTATTTTATTTTTTTAATTATTTTATTCTTCCTAAGGTGGGACCCACAAGGGGGTCGACCACCCTAGCCCACCTTCCAGCCCACTTCCTTTCTTCTTTTTCCACCATTTTCTTTTTTTTTTTTTTCTTTCCTTCTTTCTTTCTTTTCTTTCTTTCTTTTTCCTTTTTCTTTCTTTCTTTCTTTCCTCATTTCTTTCCTCTCCCTCCATTCACGTATAGCACTCTCGAACCCCTTTTTCTTCCTCTTTTCCTCTCCTTCCTTCCCCTTTCTTTCCTTTTCCTTCTTCCCCTCTTCTTTCCTTTTCCTTCCCTTCTTTGCCCTTTCTTCCTTACCTCCTTTCCATCTTTTTCAAAGGCATGAGGCTACAACCATTCACGTAAGTTCACTCATGGAACATTATTAGTAACTTAGGCTTTGATTTTTATCAAAACCTAAGTTAACATAAAACCAAAAAGAAGAAGGAACAACTATGGAATAGCTCTTCACGCCTCTCTCTCTCTCTCTCTCTCTCTCTCTCTCCTCACCTCCTTACACAGCAGCCACATCCCACGGTGGAGACTACCACCACAACTACTTTGAAGCAGTCTTCAGCATCATTGGCAGCTCCCTTCCATCCTTCCTTCAGCCCATCTCAAGGCAGCCCACACAGCTGCAGCTCCTCCATCACGGAAGCTCCCCAGCCACCAGATCTCCTTGTTCCAGCCACCTTCACCACAGTACCTTCAACGACCATTTGCAGCAGCCTCCAAACGGCACAGCTTCATCTCCAACCATAGCTGCAGCCACTCCTCCTTCAACCTTGCTGCCATCTCCTCCAAAGTCTCCAACGGCTGCTTCAAACCCCCAATCGGTGCAGGTAAAGATCAAGACAAGGATATGCGTTTTTTTTTATATATCAGCTGAAGAATATAGCATGAAATTCAGATAGAAGCTAGACTCCCATCACTGTAAAATTCACGTTGTGAGTTCAATGGTGGCAAACTTCACTTTATCACCACAGGACCATGTGAAAGGGGTGATCCATCCGTCGGATGGATTGGATCCCCCTTTTAATGGTGAACATCAAAAGAAACAAGGCCTTCTTGATGTGTTTTCTTTTATTTTTCTTTTCATGTCATGTCATTTAGCTCATATTGTATTTAAACTCGTTTTAATGTTTCCCTGGTTTTCCTTCATATAACTTGATATTACTCACATCAGTCTTGTATTCTGTGATGCTTTCTTTTATACGCACAACCCAATTGATATTTTATGTGTCTATTCCTGTCATAAAATCTTAATAAAATCATGTTAGAACCTATGTAAATGTTTAATCTCTCATGAAAAATTTCGAATCACTTGGAGTTTTGTAGCCCTATGCAAAGAAACAAAACACCAAATCGGGTTTTGAACCCTCTGGAAAATCCGAATTCTATTTTAGCAGACTTTAAGATCCTAGATCACCCTTGTGGAGGATTCAAATCTTTCTTTCAAAATCACAGTGGATTCATAATTAAATCTACTAATGATATGGAAATTTTGAGGTTTTTTCAAATAGTTTTAACCTCTGTCAAAAATCGGATTTCCCAGACCCTTAGGAAAATCTCTATTTTCCATCATCAGGGTATAGGCAGACCCTAATGCACCGAGTCCGTTCAATACGTAGCCTGTCTGCAAAAACTTTCAACACAAAAGTTGTTCCTAACATATTGTTCTATAATCTCCCAAAATTTGGGGATTTTTGGAACTGTTTCATTATTTTTCCCGAAATTGTCTTTTCTGTTTGACAGATTCCAATATCCAGAAATTCCAGAGATTTGGATCTCTAATAACAATGTGCCCTTTTCCAAACCGTAACCTGAATCCCAATGGTGAAAAAAAAATAAAATTTTTCTCTGTCTGTCAGGGACATTTTCCCACAATTTCAGTCTATTTCTCATCAGTTTTATATTTTTCCCACATTTTCTACCGAAACCTGTCTGTTTCCCTTAAATCCTAGAGTCGCCGGATTTCGATCCAACTTGCCAGAGTGGTACAGCTCCGACCATAGGTCAAAACCAGAAAGTTTAAAATGAAAAAATCCTTGCCTTACTGTCCTGTGTCACACCATAAAAATTTGGAAATTTTTATGGAAGTTTGGTATCCAAAATCCTCTTTAGAATCAACATTTTAGGCAAAAATCACAAAATTTAGAATTTTTATTTGAATTTCTATATTTAAAAATACAAAAAAAAATAGATTTTCGAGCTTCATTCTGTTTCTAGGGTTAGTATAGGTATCCATGCCAAATTTGGCTTAATTTCAAATTCATTTTCTCCATGTGTTAGTTTATCTTTAAATTCAGAAGCGAAAATCAGGATAAATTTGATAATTTATGATAATTTCACCATTTTAGGGTTTTTATCATGTACATAAGCATGTAGAATTGTATTAGGGTTAATTTCAATGTCATTTGCATTTCATATTTTTTATTTTTGCAAAATTTATTTCAGAAAACCCTGGTTTCAATGCCATAGTCTTGTTATCAGGGGTATTTTGGTCATTTTGACCTAAGTTTCTAAATTTCAATCTTTAATTTCATAAATTTTCATTTATATCATCATATTTCATCATATTGTATTTGATTTATTTCATTTGATTTTCAAAATTCTAAAATTTATAAAAATTCTTTTAGAAAACCCTGATTTCAAGGTCATCAGGGGTATTTTGGTCATCTTGACCCCAATTTCGAATTTTCAAGTTTATTTTCGAAATTTATTCATTATTTATCATGTTTATATCAAAGGCGGTATGAATTTGGGTTTATATCTGAATAATATCTGATAATTTCTCATATTTTCAGATAAATTCAGAAAAACCTACATTTTTGTGTTAACCTTGTTTTCTAGTTTTGCAGGAACATTCAAGAGGAAGACTTAGCCATTTTATTTTTTTATTTTATTCAATTCAATATAACATCAAATGTAATAATTTGGAATAAGAGTTACTCTTCAGCTTAGAATAGGACTGCATTGCATATAGTTTAATTTCTACAAATTCCAATATTTGATGTATGATTCATGTGCATTTATTTCAAATTCACTATGGTTGACACGAATGGCACGTGCACAAGCTTTTATGGAGTTTATAAACTCTGTGGGATTTGTATTTATGGTCATAGTCAGAATACGAAGAAAACCAAGATTTATGATCTTCATATTAGCCACATTCAGCCGACACTCTTAGGCTAACTTCAAAAATGCACTACATTTCTTAAAGTTTCAAACGGATTTCCCAATTCCTCAATTGAAATTTCTTTTTAAATTCATATTCATTCATTCATATTATTCAAATTGCATTGTTTTCAAGTTCATTTTGTAACTTCAATTTCAGAAAAATCAATTTTCTCAAGGATTTACCAAGTTTCTCAGGATTGGATTTTCTCAGAACTCTAAACTTTCAAATGGGATTTAAAAGCATTTCCCAAGTTCAAATCAAGATTTTCCAATGTTTTAAAATTCTCAAATTTCAAAATCCCAAGTTTTCAGAAATCGATTTTCTCAAGACTTCCACATTCTCAATTTCGTTTTCCGATCTCAAAATCAATTTTCTCAGATTTTCATGTTTTTCCTCAGAATCCATTTCCCATTTCAGAAATCCTTTTCCAATGAATTTCTTGATTTTATCAAGATTCTCAAATCCATTTTCTAAGAAAAGCAATCTAAATCTCAAAATTGATTTTCCCAAGATTCAAGTTTTCCTGAGAAAATCATTTTTCAATCCAATTTCTGATTTCCAATGAAATTCAATGATTTTCCCAGGAATTCCAGTTTCAAGCACTTTTCCAATCATTTTTCAAGCATATTTCAATTTTCTAAAGCAAACATCATGTTACTCAAACTTACATTATTTTCAAAATTTCATAGCACGTCTGATTCTTTGTGCATTCTAGAAAAAATATAGCATAATTTAGATATTTGAGTCAAGTTAAAGCACGTAATTGATCCTTGGTTCAATTATCCCTGGTAAAGGCGCCAGGAACGGTTGAACCTCGTACCGACAAGCGGATCCCATTCCACGGAATTTTCCCATAAATTTTCAAAACTTTGGTCGAGTTTGACTCACGAAATTCGTTTCTCTCTCGCAAGGGAGGGGAAAAATTTCGCGATGATAACAGCCACTAAGCTGGGCCACAAGCCGGCTTAGTAGCAAAGAGGGGCATCTGTAAACACCTCAAATTTTCACTCACCTTCCCAACATTTCCATCAGTCATCACATTTGGTTCTCCGAGGTCATCGAAGGGAAAAATGGTCATTTTCTGAGATTGGACCTTGCAGGAAGTCCAAAATTCATTCTCAATTCTAAAAAATTTCTCTATTTAGGCTCAGAAACATCTCTAAATCGCGAATTTTCAAAGTCTTACTCTTGATAGGAAGCTGGAATCTCCAATTCCTGGTTCAGAACTACATTTCATAAGACATGTCTTTGCATATCATCGCATGAGCATTTCATATCACTTCACGTCACAGCATGTCATCTCGAGATCCAGAACTCTTGATTTTCAAAATTATCAATCCATATTCGAATTTTAACTCTTTCAAAATTAATTTCAAATCCCTGGGTTTTCAAAATTGTTAGTTTTTCTCATCTTAACCCCCAGGACTTCAAATTACAAAAGTTTTCTCAAGAAAACAATTTGTATAGTTTTGATATTGGTTTTTAAATTTCGTCAGTTAGAAAAAAGGGGACACAATTTTAAATTTAGAAGATTTTATTTCAAACTTTTGCAAAAAGACTTTGAATTTCTTTACAAAATCTCTGCATTTTTTTATATTTTTCCCTGAAAGACCATCTTCTTTCTAAATTTTTGTAATCAAGCCAAATTTTACTTCGTATTTTCTAATTAGCCTATTATTATAAAAATCCCAAAAAGAAATTATTTATCTTGATTTTGCTTTTTATTTCAAAAAATGAAATGACGTGCGACCCACCCTGAAGTGGCGTCACACTCAAATTCCAAGGCATTTCTCTTGTTTCAATCTTGATTTCAAGCAAGGCCCACCCTGGGGTGGCACAAATTTACAAATCCTTTTCTTTTCATTTTATTTATTTTATAAAATAAGAAAGTGGGCCCACGCATAGGTGGTACCACACTAGATCTTCCTGTAAAGAAAAACAAATAAAAATTTTTTATTTCGAAAGGTTTTCAAATCCGGCTGAGGTGGCACCACCTTAAAAAAAAAAGAGAAAACACGTTTTATTGGTTATACTTTCATTTTTTTTTTAACGTAGCCTAAAATGGCACCACGACTAAACTTTACTAAAAAGAAAAAGGAGCGTTCATTTTACCTAGACTTCAGGTAAATGAACGATTTTTTTTTAAAAGGCTAGGAAACCGCCCCCCTCTAAAAACGGCGAATTTTCAAAATCAATCAATTTTGAGTTTCAAGATTTTTAACGGAACCTCAAGAAAAAAAAGGAAAGCTCCGATCTTTTGATGGAAGGAGCTCAAAATCTTTAAAAGGAAAATTTTCAAAATGGCTGATCTTTCCGATGAAACCTTTTAAGATCTTTAAAAGGGAACCCAAATGATCGCACAGGGAAGGGGGATTTGGAATTTTGGCTTCTCCTATCTCTCAGTACCTCTGTTTTCCTCTATTGTTTTTAGCGTTTTCTTTTCAAACCCTCTTTGACAATCCGTGTTTGGCAATTTTCTACTTTCATCCCCTTTGCAGGTTTTTGACTTCAACAACCCTTAATCGAGCAGTCTAGGAAGGTTGATCTGATCAGAGGAGTGTACCAGAGGTTTAACATCTAGGGGGCGTCTGATTCGAGTGATTAGGTGAGAAGTCTCTTTTATGCTTGCAATTCGGTGATTTAGCTATGGTATTCATTTTATACATATGTAAATCCATTATTCTGGTTAATGAGATTTATATTCAGGGTTACTACATCAGTTAAGGATCGATGATGCTTCACAATAGCATCATCAATCTCTCTCTAAAAAATAGATTTTCACTGAACCATCATTTTCTCATCTCATTTTAATGAATGGATTCAATACCATGGATCTCATGGTATAACGTTTTATTTCAATTCAAAGTTTTTCAAATTGTTATCTAGGTCATCTCATATTGCATATCAGATTCCATGAATGTTATTGAATTTTTTTTTATTCAATCTCTTTATGTGCAGAGAACGAAGTTTCACATGACATCATCTTTGGTTTTTATCATATCCATAAATTTTCCTCTGTTCTCTTACATATTTCCTATTTAATTTCAATATCGTTTAACCCTCCTGCACCTTATTGTTTTATGCATATTCAAGTAGTTTTGAGAAAGGCAACTATATGTCATTACCTAAATCGATTGTCCATGAGGACATATCGTATAACAAATAAGTGCCATTGACCAGGGCACTACATATAAATTCAATGTTAATCTCGATTTTTGCTTCTTATAATATCATATCAATATTGATGTTTGTATGTTTTAACATTTTCCGATCTCATAAATTTCTCGGTTTTTCAAAAATTTTTTGTCACGTATCCATAGGTTTTATATTTTTCCATTCATATACAGTTAAGCATAAAGGATCTGACTATCTTGTGACTTGATTGTTTCGATTTCTTTTGATAGAAATTTGAAATGTTGTAATGTCAGTCCAAGCTTTCTGATAAGTTGCGGTAGGGGTCTGTTTAAGCATCACTGTTTTCCCTAGTTTCTGCATCCTACATTATCAGTTTTCACATTTCAGCATCAAGCCTTGGTTCCAAGGAATAGAGCATGATATATGTTACCTTATGTTTTCATATCTGACCCAGCATCTGTTCATTTTCCTGTACGCATTTCACTGTCTTGTCTCTAATCATGCTCTTTAATATATCCCTTCAGTCAGGCATATAGGTTAAGTTGGGATTTTAAATGATAATTCCATCCGATTGACAAGAATAAAAGGCCATAAAGGAAAATGCAGGATCATATATTTAGAGTCTAGGCATCTCAAATGTCATATATTCCCCTGTTTGGCATTCAGCTGAATCAACATTATAGAGACAAATGTTTTGACAAGTGATGACATTCTCGGTTTTGATTATGAAAACAGTTAAATCTCCTGGAAAGATCGAATTCTTGAATGAACTCCACCGAAGAATCCTGCAAAGAAAATTCAGTTACTCTGTTGTAGGCTCAGTTAGAATTGTTAATGTAAAATGTAAATTCTGTTACTGTTTCTGTATTTTACACAATGATTTTCCCATCTTTTCACGATGCAGCCTTGCATATTCACATAGGAATCACTTGCGTCTCTCATTTCACTTTCTCTGCATCTTATATTCATACATTAGTTGTGTGTTTATGTATCTACAGTAATATCTTTCCCACTTTATTTCTGCATCTCACCTTTTCCTCTAAATATTGTGATCATGATGTCATAATGGACATTCACGTCCCATACCTTGTGTTTTAATATCGTTCATTGATCTATTTATTTTTATTTTTATTTTTTTATTTTTTTCATTTTGAACATACTGTGGCATTCATTGATGCATCCTCATTGAGTGTTATCATATTGTTGCCTGTATTGTCAATATCTAGACAAAACCACTGTAAGATCATTTCATATATGTCGAATTGCAGTTAACTCTATGAAATTTATTTATTATCCAATTCAGATATTCAATTTACTGTGTAGATTTTAAACCAATTCGTAAGATCAGTTAGGTAGGTATGTGGACTCAATCCATTGCCATCTTGCTGAAATCCATTCTGTTATAAGTTGACGTGCTATTGGCTGAAGAGAACTTATTGTGTTGTCCTGTTGAGATGAATAAATTCAAGAGTTCAAAGTGTTGAATGAATTCTATTGGCTGGGGTTGATCGGTCCTTAAATTGAGAAGTCAGTTTGCCTATTTCAGATGTCGCTTGGTGATTGCTTACTGTGCATTTAACGCATAGTCTCTTCTCTATTTTTTGAACTCGATTATTGACTCATTTGTCATGGTATATCTGCACTTCCCCCTATACATTCCATAGTGATTTTCATGCCATATCTAGGCATCTCGTATTAGGCATGTCATTGAAATTGATGTAGCGTGTAAATAACACTACTGCACTTAGTTGATGCATAGTACCTGCACGTCCTTTTTACTGTTGCATACCATCTATAATATTTGCAATGTCATCTTTATATAACAGTCCATTATCATCTTCCATCTGTTCTGCCCATAATCACCAGCATCATTCCAGCACATTGTCCCTTGGTGACACTCCACCATACTCACTGTGTGCACTCTACCTTCATATTTTCCTATATCTTCACACACTACAAAGCATATTTGTTATTTAGGCTCAGTTTGCATAATGCATTTTCAAATCTCCACAGTATCTGTAATTAGTCGACACTTTCATTTTATATCATCCAGCTCGTCTATATATCATCAACCTATCATTATCAAATCGATAAAAGCAGGAAGACACATTTTGCTTGGCATTGTAATTCTCAAACTGCTGAAAGTTAAAAGTGTGTATAAAATCCAGTTTAACTCAGCAAGAGTTCATATATCACCTGTATATTACTTGTATACTGTCCATACCTTTGTATTTGATTACTCCAGTGTTCTTGCAACTTTATATTTATTATTTTCTTACCATTCAACTTGTTAATATAGTCATCTCTATCATTGTTTTGCATGCCCAATATTTACAGTATGTCTATCTCTGTGAAATCATATTGCCGCCCTATATCAACACCTAGCTACATCCAATTTTCCCTTGTATATGTTATCTGCCAATTATCCACTCTCATACCTATATGATTGACGAGTTTGCCTCTGTATTATCAACAACACTTATATATTTATCACCTCCTGCTCATTGTCATAATATATATATTAAATTATAATCCCTGTGCATACCTACATACTTATAGTCATATGTATTCCTGTATGTTACACCCATTATATGTACATTGCTTTTGTATAATACATGTACAAATTTGATTAGTATATGCATTTTCAATTATAAGAATATATATATATATATATACATACCTCATATACATTTTGTTTGGCATAAGCATTTAGGCACATATACGCTAGGTTCCTCATTTATCTTAAAGTATGGCATTTAGATACTTCATATGTATTCCATTCATATTCCAGACATCACATTTTCATTAAATTGTGCAATTCCACTACAATTCAAGCATAATCACTGGCACATTGCCAATATTGTGAGACCTTCTCTTCTCTGTATATTGCATTGCTTGTACCAATTCTCATTTGCAGGGAAAATCTGGAAGATGCTGATTCCTTGGCTCCATTTTTTTTATTTTTTTTAGCTTTATGTCAGCAATGTAACAATCAAATGTAAATTTGGAATAATATTTACTTTTCCGCTTAGATTAGGATGCATATCATATAGTTTGAATTCCTACAATATCTTGATTATGTGGTTCATACATTTTATTTAGAAAATCACAGTGTATGAACACGAATGGCATGAACACCAACTTTTAGGGAGTTGATGAACTCGGTAGAGTCCATGTTTACGACCCTAGTCGGAATATGGACGAGACTCAGATTCAACATCTTTCTACTAGTCACACCGAGCCTACACTCTTAGGCTATCTTTAGAAGCACATCATATTTTCAATTTTACAAAATATTGTGAATTAAATCAATTAAATTCTAAACATGTTCACGGTCACAGTCGGAATATGTGAAGAGTTTACTTTGGTTTAATACATATTTTTCCAACAAATTCCTCAAAATTTTTTTTGGATATCTCTATTAAAGTGCATTCATCCATTCAAATCATTTGCATCATGAAATTATCTGCATTTCTCATCCTTTTTTAAAATTTCATTCTAAGGAAATTGATTCCTCAAGAGACTCTAGAAATTTTCAAAGTCAGATTTTCTCAAGCTCAGTTTTCCATGATTTCCTTGGAAAATATTCCTTTCTTAGAATTCATCTTCAATGATTCAAAAAGGAGTCTTATATTATTCTCAAAATTTAAAATCAATTTTCCAACATTTCAAGGCTAGGATTTTCAAAATTTCAATTTCTTGAGCTTTGACTTTCCTCCTCCTAAGAGTTTTCCCATGAAATTTCAATCATTTTCCAAAGAAAAATTTTCACAGCTGGAGTTTTCCTGACAAACATTTTCCCTTTCAATGTTTGCCTTTCCTCAAGAATTCTTTCCATTTTCCAAGGATTTTCTCACATCCTCAAAACTTTCTTATGGTTTTCAAATCCTTTTATCAGAGTTTTTCCTGAGAAATCGATTTCTAATTTTCCTTAGAAATATTTTCCATTCCAAAACATTTTCTAAGCATACATCATGTCTTTCCAACCTACATTTTGCAAAGTTTCATAGCACATGCTTGAATTCTCTGTGCATTTAGGATAGAACACGATTTTGATAATTTAACTAAGTCAAGCACACATTTGATCCTTCGTTCGATTACCCCTGGTAAAGGCGCCAGGAACGGTCGAACCTCGTACCAATAGGTCGAGTCCCATTCTTCAGAATTTTCCCGCTATTTTCAAAACGGAGGCGAGTATTTCAAAATCAATTTCAAACTCTGGTCAAGTTTGACTCGCAGGATCGTTTCTCCTCTCTCCTGCAGGGATGGAAAAAATTTTGCGACGATAACAACCGCATGGTATGCCCCAGACCACTAATCCGACTGCAGATCGAATTATGGCATGTTGCCTGCTGGGAAACGAGTGTTGACACGAACCTGCCGCTGCGAGAACTGTCTGAGACACCTCTCTGGCTGATAGTCGACACAGAAGAAGGGCCCCAAAAATATGTAACATTTGTCATAGGCATAAATGTAGCGAGGACTTGATCCTTGCCTGTCGAAGTAATCCCAAACGATCTCCTCCTGATGCAGACCCTCGATCAAAGCTCGACACTGAATGGCAGACTTCGGCTTCTTACTGCTAAATCTGAAGGAACTGGCTTTTGATGGCACGTGTCGCAGAAACCATGACTACAGAGCGTAAGTGCATCCTTCCACCAAGTTTGTCTCTGTGATCATCACAAAATTTTTCTCTCGTTCCTCTTTTCCTTCTCTTTGCTTTCTAGCCTCTATTCCCTTTTTAAAGGAAAATAAAAGATAGAAAAGAAAAGAGAAAAGAAAAGGAAGAAGAGAGAGGAACTCTTTTGCAAGGTCTCACCTGACCTTAATTTTGAAAAGATTTAAAAAGATTACTCGCCTCCATTTTTGAAATATTTACGGGAAAAATTGGGAGACGGGGCTCGCTCGTCGGTACGAGGTTCGACCGTTCCTGGAGTCCTTACCAAGGGTAATCGAACCAAGGATCGAATTTATGCCTTTTTGCTTTGCCTAAATATTATCTAAGAATTTATTCTAAGTCTAAGGATGCACAAAGAATCATGTTTGTGCAATGCAAATGCAGAAATGTATGCTTTTGAAAAACACTTTTTAGAAATTTGAGATTTTCCAAGTGATTCTAAAATAAATATGATAATAGAGTGAAGAAATGATTTTTGAAAGTTGAATCTAACTTTAGAGCTTTGAGATGGATCTGAAAAGATATTTGAAGTTCTAAGTTTTGAAATAATCAGAGTTGGGAAGATAAATCTTGAATTGAAAAGAATGAAGAGAAAGGGAGATTTGAAGCTGAGATAGGAAAAAATGAAGTTTCAAAGTCAGAATGGACTTTTGAATTTGAATTTTGAATCTGGATTTTGAAGTGGAGATGGAATTTGAAATGAAATTGAATTCCAGATTTAAAGTTTGAAATCAGGATGGAATTTTGGATTTAAGAAATCCAAATGGAATTTAAAAATAGAATTGGATTTGAAATCTGGATTCCAAGATGAAATTCGAATCCGAAGTCTGAATCCTAAATGAAATTGGATCCAAAGTTTGGGATCCAAGATAGAGTTAAATCCGAAATTTGTAATCTTAAAAGGAATTGGATCCAAAGTCTGAATCCTAAATGAAATTGGATCCGAAGTTTGGGATCCAAGATGGAGTTGAATCTGAAATCTGGAATCCTAAATGGAATTGGATCCGAAGTCTGAATCCTAAATGAAATTGGATTCGAAGTTTGGGATCCAAGATGGAGTTGAATCCGAAATCTGGAATCCTAAATGGAATTGGATCCGAAGTCTGGAATCCAAAGTGGAGATTGGATTTGGAAATCTGGAATCCTAAATGGAATTGGATTCGAAGTCTGGAATCCAAGATGGAGTTGGAAGATAGATCTGGATTTTGGAAATCTAGATGGGATTTTAAGAATGAAATTGGATTTTGGGAACCTAAATAGGATTTGGATTTGGATTCAAGAAATCCAGATAGATCTTGAAGATGGATTTGGATTTATCACTAATCATAGAATTTTGATCCTTTAATTTCAAGGTGATTTGAAGATTAAAAACTCAGAAGTTTTCAAAAGAACTTGGAGATTTGGGAATTTGAAGTGACAAATAGAAAACTTGATTTTTGAAATCAGGAGATGAAGTTCAAAGTTTGAACTAAACTTTGAAATTCGATTTGAATATTGAATTGAATTTAAAATTGAATCCTGAAAATGAATTTGGAATTTCAAAGTTAAATTGAACTTTGAAATTTGATTTGAATTGGAAATTGAATTTTGAATGTAAAAAAAATGAATTTGAAATTTCAAAATCAAATTAGACTTTGAAATTGCAATTTTGAATTTTTGAAATAAAATAGAATTTTGAGAATAGAAAGAAGAATTTGAATTTATAAGAATTGAAGATTGATTTGAGAAGTGAAGGAGATATTTGAAGATTTATTTCAAAATCACTTGGATTTTGAAATAATACGAAAAGAATTTTGAAAATATGAGGTAATTCTATCCTAAATAATGAATGAATTTAAAAGAATTTGAAATTGGATTTTAAAAAGCATAATTCATTCTTCAAATGAATTGAAATAAGATTGAAGGTATAATACATTTCTGACTATGGTCATTGAATGTTGATCATGCATATATTTTAGGGATTTTTCATATAAAAATATGCATGATTTCATGAGAAAATGATTTAAAAACCCAATTTTATGTTAGTTTCGAGTAAATGTGCTAAAATGATTTAAAAATAGAAAATGCATGAAAAATAGTTTATTTTACATTTTAATGCCTATTTTAGTGTTTGTCATAATTGTAGTTGTTTAGTTTTTGAAAATCATAAAAAAATTTAGATTTAGAATAGACTTAGTTTTTGTATTTTCTAAAACATAGTCATTTTGAGTTGCTTTGTAAATAACTTTTTGAAGAGAGGTTTTGAAATGGAATTCTTTGAAATAAGATGGACTTATGGAAAAACTTTCAAAATTATAAATACCATACGTAGGGGGAAGAGAGGCTTGTCTTCTCTTTTATGCTTTTGCCTTCTCTTCTAACCCTTCCCCTTCACCTTGTTTCTTTCCTCCTTCTTCTCCTTCTCCCTTGATCTCTCTTCTTTCTCAATCCGGTGGAGGCATCCAGCTACGGTAATGGCATATAGGAGGATTCCAACTCTTTTCTAATCCCTCCGGTAAGTGCTTCTTCTTCTTCTTCTTCTTCTTCTTCTTCTTCTTCTTCTTCTTCTCTTCTTCTTCTTCTTCTTCTTCTTCTTCTTCTTCTTCTTTTTCTGAAATTTTCATTTTCATTTCTGTTAAGCATTCATAACTCATGATTAAAGAAATTTGAGTTAACTTCTTGTTTTTGTTTCAGTAATTGTTAGAATAGATTTTTAAGTGTAGATCGTATTATTTTTTTCTGTTTAAATAAAAATAAAAATAAAAATAAAAAAATGTTAAAACATCAAACGTGTTTTTTTTTAATCGATCAACCTGTAGCTTTTTCAGTTTTCTTAGAGTTGAAATCTTGATAAAACATCAGTTTTACAACAGTAAAAACGAAAAAAATTGTTTCAGCAATCGGTGAATTCAAAATTTTCTACAGGAACTGACCTGAAATCTACCGCCGGAATTCAAAATTTTCTACAGAATCTTGATCGATCATCTGGATCGATTTTCAATTTTTCCGGCGATCGAATATAAGAATCCGATTGATTAATTGATCAAAAATCCTATAGAGTTTTGATTTAATGGAATTGAGTCTGCTAATTCTTAATTGATCATCCGATCGAATGTCATTGGACTCCCGATGATTGAAGCGTGTTTTGTATGAGCTGTTGCCGGAGATTACTTTCAGCCGCCGGAACTTACTTTCAGTCGCCAGAATTCATCTTTAGCCTACTGAGAAGTTGCAGATCTGTAAGTTCTGCTAGAATCACCATTGCTTCTTCCGGTGGAGCCTTCTTCCGCTGTAATCCTGCCGGAATTCCCTGTGAAATTACAGATCGTTCCCTTCAGCTGGCCGGAATCCCTCTGCTATCCGGTAGGAGTTTAAAAGCAAACAAAAATCCTCTTCTGGTTGGAATCCCATTCTACTTCAGCCGAATTCCCTTCACATTCACTGTGAAAACCAGGAATCTGACATTTTCCTGTCTAAGCTCTCTGTCCATTTGCCGAAACTTATATTGCCGCTGTTGTGAAAATTGATCGGATTTCTGGATTATTATTTCCATCCGATCAGAATATTGTTGATTGCTATGACTGTTAATGTTTTTCAGCGATTATTGTTTTGAAAGTCGATTGAATTAAATCAGAGGACTGAAGCAATTCCAGCTAATCAGAATTTTGTTAATGATTTGCATCTGATTGAATCCATTGCACTTTGCATAGAAGAATCACCATCATCAGAGGATAATACTTTGAAATCTGATCGATTGATCAAATTGCAGTTTACTAATTTTTCCAGCAATCAATTGTTTGGAATCTGAGTGATTGTTTAGATTTCAGCGAGTGAATATGTGAATATCTGAATTGGAATATCAACTGCCTGAATGTCAATTGAATTTCTGCAGTTTTAATCGGTTGTTACTATTTTCCGGCAAGTGTTACTCTTACTGATAGTCGTGTTGCTAAATTGGTTTGATCGGATATCCGGATCTGGTTTGAGATATCGAATTATCGGATGATAATGCTTTGCTGAATTTTTTTTAGATATTACTTAACACTTAGATTCATTAGTGTGTTGATAGGAGATTACTTAGTTAATTGATTCACTCATTGTTAGATTACTTAGTTGTTAGTCATTTTGCTATAAAAAAAAATAGTTTAGTTAAGAAAGATAATTAGCATTATCAATTACTTTCCAATTAGTTAGTTTGAATTAATAAAAATAAAAAAATATATCATTTGCATTTAAAATTGTCATTTAGATTTCTTTAATGATTTCTCTCGTATTCTTAGCATTTAGTTAGTATATTCTATTTCTTCTTTTTCTGGTACTGCTCGTGTTTCGTTTGATTTGTGCAGGATTGCAAGGGAGTGGAGCTGAAGAGACTACGTGACACGAGGTGCAAGAATAGAAGAATTTTTACTTTTTAGTTTATAATTAGGAATTTTAATTGGGTTTGTAAATATTGCACTTTACGCCCTCTGCGAAGGGTATTCATTTGTTGTAATAGTTAGTTGTTTTTACTTTTCTTGAATATTTTACATTTCAAATAATTCGGCAATAAAGATTAGTTTAGATTTGTGTACTTGAATACGATATATTCCCGTTCCCTGAGTTCGACCCGGTCTCATCCACTAGTGAGAACAGGTTTTTATTATTTGATGTCTGGTTTTCACATGTTTTTCATTTAAAAATCTTTTCAAAATTACAACGATTACAAAAAGACATCAAATTTTTGGCGCCGTTGCCGGGGAACGGCGTAATATTAGTATTCACTTTATTGCCTAGTGTTTGTGTGCATTTAGGTTTAGAACCACGTATGTGCATATCTTAGAGACAAGCTTACTTTTCTCCACAGCCCACCTACTAGGATCCCCTTAGAGGTGACTGTGTACGATTGGTACCGTACACATAGATTTGATATTTCTTATGCATAATCTCTGCTATATGTAACTGCGTGGTGTTTGTTTAGTTTTTGTTGTTTTTAGTTTACTCGCTTTGTGGTTTGCGTGGTTTGGCCACTTGGTGCGTTAGTTAGGTAGAAAACCCAAAATTAGGACGAGTGTTACACCGGTCTACTTCAAGGTGTATGCACAGGCAACGATCACTTGACCTGAGCTAATTGAGTTCTGAGTTTCTTGTTAGGAGAACTCCTCATCTTATCACCATGGCCGAAACTCGGTCGTTGTTCCGTACCCTTAAGGAGTACTTCATGCCCACCATATACACTCCCACCTCCTGCATCACGAGACCTGATGTAGGAGCCAATCAATTTGAAATAAAGGCTAGTATCATTCAAATGTTACCATCATTTCATGGCCTAAGCAACGAAGACCCATATAGTCATATTGATGATTTTCTGGAGATCTGCTCGACAGTGCGGATCAACAATTTTGGAGATGACGCATTGAGGTTGACGTTGTTTCCATTCTCTCTCAAAGATAAAGCTAAACATTGGCTAAATGCTCTCGACACGGTTCAAATTACCACTTGGGAAGGAATGCAACGCGAATTTCTTAAAAAGTACTTCCCAATTGGTAAGACGAATCAGTTTCGTAAAGCCATAATCAGTTTCTCGCAGATTGAGGGAGAACAATTCTACGAGACTTGGGAGAGAATGAAAGATCTTCTCCGCAAGTGTCCCCACCACCAGGTGCCTCGTTGGCAACTGGTGCAGTATTTTTACGATGGCCTGACCGAGAAGGACAGGAAAATAGTGGATTCATCATGTGGGGGCACTTTTATGCTAAAAAGTGAGGATGAAGCGTGGTCGCTTTTTGAGACATTGAGCGAAAATTCGATGCACCATGCGACAACTTCACGGTTCGATAGGGCTGCACCTGCACAGGATAGTACTAAGAAGGCAGGTATTTTTGAAATAGGGATAAACCTTGAGTTAAGCAACAAGGTAGACCAACTATCCCAGAAATTAGATCAGTTTTTGTTGGGTCCCTCTCCTGCCATGCAGGTGTGTGCGTTGTGTGCGAGTCCTGCACACCATGTTCTCCAATGTCCAGCTGCGCCACAGTATCCTGAGTTTGTCCAAGAGCAAGCTCAGATGGCTCAAAACTTCGCTAGGCCCGCACCCAATCCATTTGCCAATACTTACAACCCGGGCTGGCGAAACCATCCAAATTTCTCATGGCGTAACTCACAGGCTCAAGCCCCTAACCCTTCCCAGAGTCAATCCAGACAAGGTGGTTATACACCTGGATTTCAAAGATCCAATGACCCTCCAGCCCAACCTGCTTATACTCAACCCCATTTTCAGGAGCCTTCACCTAGTCAATCTTTTGAGGATAAGATTTTGCAAGCTTTAAGCTCACATACCCAGTTGATTGCAAAGTTAGAAACTCAAATGGGGCAGCTCGCTGAAGCACTTAGCAGGAGAAGTGAGGGAACATTGCCTAGCCAGCCTATTGTCAACCCTAAGGGAAAGGAACCCATGCGTAGCTTGCATATGGCTGATGCACATAAAGAGCGAGCTCAAGTAGTAACCCTTAGGAGTGGGAAGCAGTACCAAGCGAGGGAGGCTGCAGAAGAAAGAGAGAAGATAAGCGAGAAGCAGTCTGTCCCTAATATTTTACCTCAGGAAAGCGAGAAGGTTCTTCCATCTGAGCCTTCACCATCTTACATTCCCAAAGCCCCCTTTCCTGAGGCGTTAGAAAGGCCAAGAGCATTAGGTAAGTCCGGAGTGAACATGCAAGAGATGCTTGAGATATTCAAGCACGTTCAGATAAACCTCCCCTTACTAGATGCTATTCAACAGGTCCCTGCATATGCAAAGTTCCTCAAAGAACTTTGTACGCAGAAAAGGAAGTCGATGTCCCATGTGCAGAAAAAGATTTATTTAACCGGGCAGGTGAGCGCAGTATTGCAACATCATACCCCACCTAAGCTCAAGGACCCAGGGACTCCGATCATCTCATGTGTCATAGGAAACATCACTGTTGGGCGTGCATTGCTCGACCTTGGGGCAAGTGTTAACATCTTGCCGGGTTTCTTTTATGACCAATTTGGATTGAAAGAGATGAAACCTACACCTATGACTCTTCAGCTTGCAGATAAATCTATCAAGGTCCCAAGAGGGATACTTGAAGATGTTTTAGTCAAGGTGGAGGATTGTTATTTCTCTGTTGACTTCGTGATATTAGATATGGAGGGAGTTGATAGCCCACAGCAGACTCCTATTATTCTCGGTCGCCCCTTCCTAGCTACCGCCAACGCGTGCATCAATTGCCGCACTGGTGCGATGGATGTGTCATTCAGAAATAGGAAGATGCGGCTAAACATTTTTTGTGCTGCTATGGGGCCTGCTGTTGAGGAGGCTTCTTTCGAGGTTGATGTCATTCAAGACCTCGTAGAAGCAGAATATGCTTGGTTATTGAGTGATCCACCTCATGAGGAGGATAAGGAATCACTAGAAGAGGATCACCTAGAATTACGTGAAAATCAGATAGGTGAGTTGAGTTGGATCGGGCACTTCGAGCCATTCAGAGGTAGACAGGATGGGAACACACTGCGCAATGTCACTGATGACATTATTTTTCATAGAGAGCCCGATTGAGTCTGACTTCATGTCTATTGATCTCATGGACGATGAAGGATTTTTCCAGGGATCCGTCTGGCTGGGGACGTGAAACTTAGCGCTTTATGGGAGGCAACCCATATTCTGTACAGTTTTACATTTGTTAGGATTTGTAGATTTTATTTGGTTTTATTTTCAGTTTTCTATTTTTTCATGAGTTTCAGGTTTTGTCATGTATACATTGCATTCATTACATTCATAGAATGTGCATTTTTAATTCATGTCAGGTTATTCTACTCTTTCCCTCATTTATTTCTCTCATGTGCATTCACTTAGTTTCATTCAAGCATGGGGGAGTGCCACTGGGACAGTGTCATATAAGCATGGGGGAGGGTGTAGTTTGCACACCTTGATATTTTTGTTTACGTTCTTGCACATGTTTACACATCTCTCATAAAAAGTAGATTTTTAAAGAAAGAGTTTGAACTTATATGAATGTTATTTCAAATCTGATGTTTTTAGAGGATTTTTAAGCCCCACGAAAATTTTTTCTGACATAGATCTAAAAATTATGGTTGTTTATGCGGATTTCGAGGAAATGATGATAGATACATGTTAGAGTTTATTTTGAATCATAAATATGAATATGCACAGTTCTATTTTTGAAAAACTAAGCAAATGAACAAAAGCATAAAAATGAGCTCAAAAGAAAAAATATAGCATGCGTTAGGTTGTTAGGATAATTCCACAATCCTTAGTAGATGGAAATTAGATGTAAGTTGAAACTTTTAATTCCATTTTCGAAAAGGAGAGTGGAAAACTTTGTGATCCTAAGTAACTGAGAACAGATACAAGTTGAAATATTTGACTCTCATGTTATAAAGGTGAATGAAGGAAGTCACTTTTATGTCTTAGTTGATATCTTTTGGTATGTATTGAAAAAGTATAGAAGATATTGACATTGCACAAGGCATAAAAGCAGACCACACGCAAGCTATATGAGAAAAATAAGTGCGCAAAAAGAAAAAGCGTGAAAAGAAAAAAAAAATGAAGATAAAAGAACTTAAAAAGAAAGAAAAGTTCAGTGCTTAGAAGTGCGATTGAGAAAACCTGTGCAGAAAACATATGAGTGAGGATAAGTAAATAATAATATGTTTTTATTGGATTTTCTAAGAATAAAACATAAATAATTGTGATTTTTAGAATAGTGAAAGAAATTCTTTTTCTGTGGTAGTGCATAAAAGACTCTAATTATATTTCGATTTTGAAATAATAGGAAATATTTGTGAAAATAAAGTCTTTAATTACCTACTGCTTATGAAGATGTGTAATATTATGCATACATGACAGAGATGTTTGTGGGTAGCATCACTGCAAACCCTCACGAGACCTTACTCGTCCACTGGGGTAACCCAGGGGTTGAAAGGGCTTGTTGCATGAGCTAAATGCAACCGTGATTCCTACGAAAGTGAGTTAGGTGATAGTTTGATTTCTTGCATTTTTCTAGTTTGCTCGAGGACTAGCAAAACATAAGCATGGGGGTATTTGATCATGCATATATTTTAGGGATTTTTCATATAAAAATATGCATGATTTCATGAGAAAATGATTTAAAAACCCAATTTTATGTTAGTTTCGAGTAAATGTGCTAAAATGATTTAAAAATAGAAAATGCATGAAAAATAGTTTTATTTTACATTTTAATGCCTATTTTAGTGTTTGTCATAATTGTAGTTGTTTAGTTTTTGAAAATCATAAAAAAATTTAGATTTAGAATAGACTTAGTTTTTGTACTTTCTAAAACATAGTCATTTTGAGTTGCTTTGTAAATAACTTTTTGAAGAGAGGTTTTGAAATGGAATTCTTTGAAATAAGATGGACTTATGGAAAAACTTTCAAAATTATAAATACCATACGTAGGGGGAAGAGAGGCTTGTCTTCTCTTTTATGCTTTTGCCTTCTCTTCTAACCCTTCCCCTTCACCTTGTTTCTTTCCTCCTTCTTCTCCTTCTCCCTTGATCTCTCTTCTTTCTCAATCCGGTGGAGGCATCCAGCTACGGTAATGGCATATAGGAGGATTCCAACTCTTTTCTAATCCCTCCGGTAAGTGCTTCTTCTTCTTCTTCTTCTCTTCTTCTCTTCTTCTTCTTCTCTTCTTCTCTTCTTCTTCTTCTTCTTCTTCTTCTTCTTCTTCTCTTCTTCTTCTTCTTCTTCTTCTTCTTTTTCTGAAATTTTCATTTTCATTTCTGTTAAGCATTCATAACTCATGATTAAAGAAATTTGAGTTAACTTCTTGTTTTTGTTTCAGTAATTGTTAGAATAGATTTTTAAGTGTAGATCGTATTAATTTTTTCTGTTTAAATAAAATAAAAAATAAAAATAAAAAAAATGTTAAAACATCAAACATGTTTTTTTTTAATCGATCAACCTGTAGCTTTTTCAGTTTTCTTAGAGTTGAAATCTTGATAAAACATCAGTTTTATCACAGTAAAAACGAAAAAAATTGTTTCAGCAATCGGTGAATTCAAAATTTTCTACAAGAACTGACCTGAAATCTACCGCCGGAATTCAAAATTTTCTACAGAATCTTGATCGATCATCTGGATCGATTTTCAATTTTTCCGGCGATCGAATATAAGAATCCGATTGATTAATTGATCAAAAATCCTGTAGAGTTTTGATTTAATGGAATTGAGTCTGCTAATTCTTAGTTGATCATCCGATCGAATGTCATTGGACTCCCGATGATTGAAGCGTGTTTTGTATGAGCCGTTGCCGGAGATTACTTTCAGCCGTCGGAACTTACTTTCAGTCGCCAGAATTCATCTTTAGCCTACTGAGAAGTTGCAGATCTGTAAGTTCTGCTAGAATCACCATTGCTTCTTCCGGTGGAGCCTTCTTCCGCTGTAATCCTGCCGGAATTCCCTGTGAAATTACAGATCGTTCCCTTCAGCTGGCCGGAATCCCTCTGCTATCCGGTAGGAGTTTAAAAGCAAACAAAAATCCTCTTCTGGTTGGAATCCCATTCTACTTCAGCCGAATTCCCTTCACATTCACTGTGAAAACCAGGAATCTGACGTTTTCCTGTCTAAGCTCTCTGTCCATTTGCCGAAACTTATATTGCCGCTGTTGTGAAAATTGATCGGATTTCTGGATTATTATTTCCATCCGATCAGAATATTGTTGATTGCTATGACTGTTAATGTTTTTCAGCGATTATTGTTTTGAAAGTCGATTGAATTAAATCAGAGGACTGAAGCAATTCCAGCTAATCAGAATTTTGTTAATGATTTGCATCTGATTGAATCCATTGCACTTTGCATAGGAGAATCAACATCATCAGAGGATAATACTTTGAAATCTGATCGATTGATCAAATTGCAGTTTACTAATTTTTCCAGCAATCAATTGTTTGGAATCTGAGTGATTGTTTAGATTTCAGCGAGTGAATATCTGAATATCTGAATTGGAATATCAACTGCCTGAATGTCAATTGAATTTCTGCAGTTTTAATCGGTTGTTACTATTTTCCGGCAAGTGTTACTCTTACTGATAGTCGTGTTGCTAAATTGGTTTGATCGGATATCCGGATCTGGTTTGAGATATCGAATTATCGGATGATAATGCTTTGCTGAATTTTTTTTAGATATTACTTAACACTTAGATTACTTAGTGTGTTGATAGGAGATTACTTAGTTAATTGATTCACTCATTGTTAGATTACTTAGTTGTTAGTCATTTTGCTATAAAAAAAAAATAGTTTAGTTAAGAAAGATAATTAGCATTATCAATTACTTTCCAATTAGTTAGTTTGAATTAAAAAAAATAAAAAAATATATCATTTGCATTTAAAATTGTCATTTAGATTTCTTTAATGATTTCTCTCGTATTCTTAGCATTTAGTTAGTATATTCTATTTCTTCTTTTTCTGGTACTGCTCGTGTTTCGTTTGATTTGTGCAGGATTGCAAGGGAGTGGAGCTGAAGAGACTACGTGACACGAGGTGCAAGAATAGAAGAATTTTTACTTTTTAGTTTATAATTAGGAATTTTAATTGGGTTTGTAAATATTGCACTTTACGCCCTCTGCGAAGGGTATTCATTTGTTGTAATAGTTAGTTGTTTTTACTTTTCTTGAATATTTTACATTTCAAATAATTCGGCAATAAAGATTAGTTTAGATTTGTGTACTTGAATACGATATATTCCCGTTCCCTGAGTTCGACCCGGTCTCATCCACTAGTGAGAACCGGTTTTTATTATTTGATGTCTGGTTTTCACATGTTTTTCATTTAAAAATCTTTTCAAAATTACAACGATTACAAAAAGACATCAAATGTATTATATAATAATCTGTATTTAAACTCACATGAAGAATAAAATACATTATGGTGTCTTTATAGAGTTTAAAGTGAAATTAACTCTCAATATATCCTGACTATGGCCATTGATATATATTTTGAGTTTAATTTCAAGTTAAACTCTGATAAAGGAAGAAAATATTTGAAAACATGAGGATTTTTTTTAAGAGATCTAGTGTGGATCTAATGTTATTCCATAAAAGATAAAAATCCTAAGTATTGTCCACATTTTGACTATGACCATCAATGTGAGTTATTTGCTTAGGATTAATTACTTCTTATTAGAATGGTGCACGTGCCATTTGTGTTCCTATTCGTGATTTTTTTTAAAATAAAAGAGAAAATGATATGAAAATAAGAAATTTTTACGACTTATACATTCTAATCTAGTACGGAAATGGAAATTTTCTCATTAATATCTAGCTATTACATTATTGAAATTGAAATCAGAATGATGGAATTCTAAATCTAAAAGGGACTTCAACCATTCCTGCATATTTTCTGCAAAATTCTAAGTTAGCACAAGCAGTATGGAAAAGAGGCATCAGGTTGGAAGACTAACAAGCATATGGTCATGTCTAAAATGCAAATGTACCTATCTAAATACAGTGCTTATACTAAATAAGTGAGTCTATAACAAATATAACATGTAACTGAGAGACTAGAAATACTAATGAAGATGAAACGGGAAATGATTTGGAAATGACATATATATAGGCAAGATGAAGGAGATTAATGCATTTATCAATCATAAGATGAATATCACACGATTTTACAAAAAATTTGCAGGAAATAAATTGATGAAAAGAATGGTATATGAATGGTTTGACATACCTAAATACATAACGATTGAATCACCTGCATGATCCATCTATATTTGTACATGCAATATGTATGATGTAAAAATATACTGAGATGCAGCAATGTAGGCATGAATGTAATGTTGCAATAGGTATGTTGAAGATGAATGCAGAAATTGATTGTAGAGGAGGGGTTTGTGAAAAGTATGCAAGTGCTAGGATATGGTGTTAGCAACGTGGGAAATGGTGAATACAATGGGAGGAGGAAGTGGTGGTGTTATAAGTGGTAATGAAAATGATGCTGCAAGGGCAGCAGGTGGAGAGAGACAATAGGTAATTCAAATCTACTGTAGCAGGTGAAAAATTGCAGTGCAGAAATGCAGATAGTGTCAGCGGGTGCTGGTGTTCTGAAATGAGGAAGTGTTGTAGGCGATACCGCAAGTAGCAGCATTGCTATAGAAGTAGAGTGGCGGGAATACTATGGGTAGATGAAGGAAAATGGCATACGGGTAATGTATCAACTGTTGTATTTGGTGATTAATAATGATACAATAGAAAACTTTTGGGAAAATCCAACAATCATGAAGATCCTGACGAATTGATACAACCTCTGCAAAATTTATAAAAAACCATATTTCCTCTTTCTGAGAATGGTGAAGATCCTGGCAAAGCAAAGTCCTCATAGGGAGAGACCCACGCCAGAAAATGAAGAAAACACACAGAATGACAAATAGCACACGAAATGACAGATAGCAACAAAGAAGTGCCTGTAACAGGCTCGATGTGTAATGAGCAATAGAAAATCAAGTTGCTCTGAGAATTATCTTGTCCAACCTTATTTTGCCGAAGCCTATATGCAATGTGATTTCAGATGTTGGGGTCATAGTTCGACCTAGAAACTTCTCATAAAGAATGTAAGAGTTAATATGTTTCTCAATATAATCTTAATTTTCAACTAGACCCAGCAAAATAGTCATATGAATGAACAAAGTGACTCCTAAGCATAGTTCGAACAGAACAACTGGGGATAATTATGAACAATATGTATTTTTGCAGCAAAAATCAATATCCAGCAGAACTGACCATTCGGTTGGATGCCAATGCAAAACTTCATGATGCATTCTGAAGATCGGTATGATAATGAGTGAGAAAATGCACAATGGACTTATTGGACACCATGTTATCAGTCGATGCACATGAGTATTAGGATGAAGAATCAGATTGGGTTGAATGTATGTGTAACATGAAAGAGGTATGCAAGGAATATTACTGAAACAATGAAGATGAACGGGCATGCTTGTGAGCTGATGGCATGCTAAAAAAAACAAAGAATGGAGGTGTCAGTTGATGGTGGTGAGAAGATACAGGGAACCTCTTGTGATAGTGTGATCATGCAAATTTTTTCCTCTCGTTCCTCTTTTCCTTTCTCTTTGCCTTTCTAACCTCTATTTTCCTTTTTGAAGGGGAAATAAAGGACAAAAAAAAAAGAGAGAATGAGAAAAAGAGAGAAGAGAGAGGAACTCTTTTGCAAGGTCTCATCTGACCAAAATTTTGAAAAATGTTTTAAAATCACTCGCCTCCGTTTCAAAAATTTGCGGGAAAAATGGAGAGACGGGATTCGCTCGTTGGTACGAGGTTCGCCCGTTCTTGGCGCCTTTACCAGGGGTAATCGAACCAAAGATCGAATTTATGCCTTTTGCTTTGCTGAAATATCATCTAAGAATTTATTCTAAGTCTAAATGCACAAAGAATCATGCTTATGCAATGTGAAATATAGAAATGTATGCTTTTGAGAAAACAGTTTGGAAATTTAGGATTTTTCCAAGTGATTCTTAGATGAACTCGATAATGGAGTGAAGAAATTGTTTTTTTGAAAGTTGAATCTAACTTAGAACTTTGAGATAGATCTTGAAAAGATATTTTGAAGTTCTAAGTTTTGAAAGAATCAGAGTTGGAGAAATAAATCTTGAATTGAAAAGAATGAAGAGAAAGGGGAATTTTGAAGCTGAGATAGATAAAGTGAAGTTTCAAAAGAGTCAAAATGGACTTTGAATTTGAATTTTGAATTTGGATTTCGAAGTAAATGATGAAATTTGAAATGGAATTGAATTCCAGATTTAAAGTTTGAAGTCAGGATGGAGTTTTGGATTTAAGAACTCCAAATGGAATTTGAAAATAAATTTGGATTTATGAAGTCCATATAGGATCTGAAAATGGAATTTTGTTTTGAAATTTGAATTTGAGAATAAAATTGGATTTGAAATCTGGAATGCAAGATGAAATTTGAATCCGAAGTCTGAATCCTAAATGGAATTGGATCTGAAGTCTAGGATCCCAGATGGAGTTTGAATTCGGAATCTGGATCCGAAGTCTAGGATCCAAGATGGAGTTGAATCCGAAGTCTGAATCCTAAATGGAATTGGATCTGAAGTTTGGAATCCAAAATGGGGTTGAATTCGAAACCTGGAATCCTAAATGGAATCTGGATCCGAAGTCTGAGATCCAAAATGAAGTTAAATTCTAGAATCCTAAATGGAATTGGATCCGAAGTCTGGAAAAAAAAATGGAGATTGGATTTGGAAATCTGTATCCAAAGTAGAATTAGGTTCTAATCTAGATTTTGAAAGTCTAAATGGAACTTTTGAAAATGGATCTGGGTTTTGGAAACCCAAATTGAATTTAAAACATAGGAAAAATCGAATTTTGAGATTCAGAATCAATCTTAAAACTTTGATTTTGAATTTTTGAGAATCAAGACTCAATAAAAAATAAAGGATGAACTTGATTTAAAGCTTGAGTTTTGAAATCAGAAGATGAATCAGAAATTTCAAAGTTAAATTGAACTTTGAAATTGAATTTTGAGATGTTGATTTGAATTTTGAAATTGAATCCTGAAAATGAATTTGGAATTTCAAAGTCAAATTGAACTTTGAAATTTGATTTGAATGAGAATTTTGAATATAAAATGAATTTAAAATTTCAAAGTCAAATTGGACTTTGAAATTGGATTCTAAACTTTTGAAATGAGATAGAATTGATGAATTGAAATGAAAATTTGAAGAAAGATATTCAAGATCACTTGGATTTTGAAAAAAAGAATTTTGAAAATATGATGCAATTCTATCCTAAATGATGAATGAATTTAAAGAATTTGAAATTGGATTTGAAAAGCATATTTCATTCTTTAAATGAATTGAAATAAGATTGAGGATATAATACATTCCTGACTATGGTCATTGAATGTATTATATAATAATCATATTTAAATTCAGGTGAAGAATAAAATATATTTTGGTGCTTTTATAGAGTTTAAAATGAAATTAACTCTCAATATATCCTGAATATGGCCATTGATATATATTCTAAGTTAATTTTAAGTTAAACTCTGATAAAAGAAGAAAATATTTGAAAATATGATGATTTTTGAAGAGGGATCCAGTGTGGATCCATAAAAAATGAAAATCCTAAGTTTTGTTCACATCCTGACTATGGCCATTGATGCAAATCATCAACTTAGGATTTAATCACCTTTTATAAAATGGTGCACGTACCATTCGTGTGCACATTTGTGATTTCTTGAGAAATAAAAGAAAATAATGAAAAAGAGGGAATTTACATGCTCATTCATTCTATCTAAGATTGGAAATGTAGAGTTTTCATTAATATCTAGCTTATTACAACAATGGAATTGAAAAATATCGAAAACTTCTAATTCAGCTTTTCAAATATTCCTGCAAGATGGAGTTAGCACAATGCCAAGATAAAAGGAAGTGGAAGAAATTAGGTCGAAAATGCCAATATAGATGGTTATGCCAATTCTAACACAAGATGTTTTACTCATGTTAAATGAGAAAGGCACATGGCATACCCTGCATTTGTTAGAAAATGCGCATATATACAAGTATATATATATATATATATATATATATATATATATATATATATGTATATATATAGGCAATACCATAGGTAAATAAAAATTTATATGCAGTGGGTGAAGGCGAGAGCCAGAATGGTCCAAGGTGAACCATCGTGAAATGCAATGGCCATAGCTGCTCGTGATGAGCTACTATGAAAATGAAAGATCATAGTGGTTTCTTGCGAATAACAATGTTACAACTATAGTAGTTCTTGATGAACTACTATAGTAAAGCAAGATCACAATGGTTTGATGTGAACCATTGTAAAAAAAAAGCAACTATAGTAGTTCTTGATGAACTACAACAGCAAAGAAGTTCCACAATGGTTCTATGTGAACCACTGTGAAAAGAAAGATAGTTATAGTAGTTCTTGATGAACTACTATAACAGAAAAAGGCCACAGTGGTTCCATGTGAACCACTGTGGAAAGGAAAAAAGAATACAACTATAGTAGTTCCTGATGAACTACTATAGTAAGGGAAGATCACAGTTTCTTTTTTTTTATATAACAGCCCACAGGACTAAAAAAAATGCAGTAAACCACATCATTGCTGATACGCTAAAGGGTGTAACCATGGTGCAGAAAAGAAAAGATGGAATGAACGAACTAACACTAATAATTTGGAATGCACATATAAAATAATGCAGGGAAGGCAGCCTACAGAAACCAATGGGATGTAGGTATGAGCTGATAGTATCCCGTGTGTAGGAGATAATGTATGTTATGAGATGAAGTGCAGTGCAGCATGTGCTGGAGCCATATACAGGTGAGTGCAACAGGTAAGTAATAACATGCAGTATACAGGTGGATATGCGAGTGTAGTAAATGGCTTAGAGTGAAGCCGCATCAGCATATGATGTGACAGTCACGTTTGTAGCAATAACACCAGTAAACACAACCTCAAACAAAAGCAGTGACAATCTGAGCAATTTCAAGTCAGATTGAGAGGAAAACACATGATCAACTTCTAAAACTGTCTTCTGCCTCTGCAACTGAATGTCCGTCTTATCAAAACCTAAAGGAGAATAACCTTCCAAATTATCCAAAATATTGTTAATAATCCCCTTTTCTACAGAAAATTTTCTTTTTATGAAAAGTGAAAAATCTCATGAAAGTGCACACTCCTGGATACGTGAGTATGTTCAATTAATAATTTGACATAAAAGGAAGAAAATCACAGAACACGTGAGGGAGAATCAGCTCCCAGCTTCTCGGTTCCACAAAAGGCAAAAGTAGTCGTTATTGGAGTTAGATAACGACAACTTCATAACAATCCAGAGACACTGAATGAAAGGGTTTCTATAGATCCTAAAATCACAACAAGTTTTAAATCCCAAAAATAGTGACAGATATAAGAAACCAACCCCATAATTCCAATCATCCACTTACACATGCAATCCTAGTCACAACTTCCAAAATCAAATATATAACGAAGCCAGTATCACCAATGATAAGTAGCAAACACTCATCAGCCTACCTCAATGCGACTGTTTTTGCAAATTATAGTTCTTTGCATCATCACTTTTTTTTTTGTTGTAAATATAACTCATGGAGGGTAGACTAATTGTAAAAAAAAATGTTGCTATGTCCCATATCTCAAATTAATAATCTAATTTCAACTCAGCCATGTATGATGTTTTGCAACTTTAAATAAAAGTCTGGTGCCTGATTCAACAACTCACATGTTCTATAATAGCTCCTCACCAGCTATTTGGACAGCTTTGTCCAGCACACAGATACAAGCACATAGCTAAATACAGTAACATCAAGGCAATACTTTCAAAATTGCCCAAATGTGGGCTGAAATCCTTCCTTCAGGAGATCAAGAATATGAACAAACCTAGAGTTACCATAGGTGCTATCTCTATACAAAGTAGCCAAAAATGATACCACCATTCAACTTCAAGAGCCGGCGAAGGATCAACATAAGGAAATTGTTTTTCCTTCTTCCAGCATGTAACTGCGGCTAAACGAGTTTGATAATTGTGATGCCACTGAACACAAAAGCATTTATGGTGCTCAGTGATTCTTACATCTCCCCCTGTTTTGTTTCTATGGCTTAACACAAAGGCAGGTGTTACAAAATTCAAAAGTAATCATTAGTTTCTTAATAATAACGGTACTCCATTGAATCTTCAACGAGTGATATTGTATCCATTGAATCCAAGATAGTCACAGTAAACATAAGCAAAACATAGTTGAATTCCATAAATTAGAAATAATAACATAACAAAAAATTGAATACAGCACCAAGATTTATACAAATATTGACTATTGTTTACTTCCATATGTTGAGATATTGTTCAAAGAGTGCTTAGGACATACATTGAGATTGGATTAAGAGAGAGAGAGAGAGCAACAATTTGGGTCAATGAAGCATGCACACGTCAAATTTATTCTGATCACTTGACACCCTGTTGAAGGTCCGATCAATCAACCCCACACAAGGGGGATCTTAATATCATCAATCAGCTGATTCCAGCACTTTTGGGAAATGGGTGATTCGGGGGATGATGATGTATATACAGGCATGAAAAGATCATGCATTGCAGAATATTCCATCGTATATTAACATGGGATGTGATACAATGGAGAAAAATGAAATATAAATGAGAGTGAAATCATAATATGCAATAAACTTCAATACCAACCACAGAATATGTCAGTTGTAGCCTAAAATGCAAGAAATAGAACATAAATGGGAAATACGAAGTGACAAACGGTAAATGTTGAACCATCTGTAGCAGTGAATAACATAATATATATATGAAAAGGGGAATGAAAGAAATATTATGAACCAGAGAGATGTGATCAAAGATGTAAATACAATGACATGCATGGGATCAAGTGGAACTTATGCCACAATGCTATGACAATATGTAATAAACAGGTTATGCAGAAGATGTCTGTGAAATGAACATCAAGGACCACCTGCGAATCTGAGATCGCAGGTGATCCGAGGTGAACTCCTAATTCAGATAGATGTGGATGATGACATGGTTAGTGGAATCAAACACTGCAGAGGATATGATCCCCATTTTGGATTGAACCCACTATGAAAAATAGATATGCATAGATGATGCAGATCGTGCAGATTCTGAAACAATAATAAAAAAAAACATATACAGATATAGTATCAAAAATAAAATCAAAATGAGGACAACAATCGAAATACACAGGCGCTAAAACAGGATCGATCTTATGGCCGATGTAATGAGGAAAGCGACTAAGGATATTGATGCTAAAATAAAGTAATGAAACAGAGATGAGGAAAAGAGACCACAGCAGACCGAGACATAAATTAAGGACATGGTCTATTGTATGATAACCAGAATATCAACATATACAGAACTACTGGAATTCGAAACCAACAGAAAGAAAGAAAAGAGAGAAGAAGAAAAATGATAATACGAAAATGTTAGAATAGAGGGATTCTGTTAATGTTGCACATGATGCGATTGGGATTGCTATAGACAACCCAACGTTTATCCAGGGTTCATTAACAAGGCAAGATCAAGAAATCAAGAGTAAAGCAAAGAAGAAGAAGGGGGAAGAGTAAAGCAAACGCAGAAACAAAATCAAAATGAATTGGTGATGCCATTGTGAAGCATCGTCAATCATCAATGCATAAGAAAAGATAATCAAAATTTTAACATTCTCGAAAATAACCTTATAAATTGAAGATACAGAGGAAGGATTGCATATAACGGATGAAAATAGAGAATCAAACTATAACTGTTCATAAGAATCAAAGGAATTTGTAAATGAGAGATAGAAGAGAGGTGACTTACCTTGGTTTCACAGGATTCTAAAAGAGGGAGTCGAGTTCTTCTTCTCTTTTTTTTTTTGCTACGAGGATCTTGCTTACAGAGATTTGAGGAGAGGAAACTTGGCTTTTGCAGACTACCTTGATCGATCGGGGGGTTCTTCTGGAGGTTGAAGATGAAAAACTTCTTCGGTCGGCCAGGAAGAGAGAAGCAGGCTTGCTTCACTATGCTACAAGGTTTTCTTCGATCGATGGGAGGAGCTGAGAGAGGACTCAGATGAAGGAGAGCTGATGCGAGAACGATCGATGATCGACCCTCCTCCCTGCAGTTTACTTATATAGGAGATGGAGGAAAGATCTGGAAGAGGTGGATGTTGTTAGGGATCGACGGATGAGGGGGAAAAGAAGCCCACGGTTGGCGATGGAGGGTGGAGACGAAGAAGGAAGCACATGGGGATTGGCCATGGAAGGTTCGGGCAAGAGAGAGAGGTGATCAGAGAGAGAGGCGATGAGAGAAAAGATGGAGACCACCTCATCGACCCCCCCTGAAACCGAAAATGGTTAGGGATCTTCCTTAACACGTCCTCTAATTTTATCAAAATTTCCAAAACGAGGCTCTTTTATAAGGTTTTTAAAAAGATAGATTTTAACAAAAAGATAATTTTTCAAAAGGTGGTTTTAAGAGCTTATTTTTTTATTTTCTTTGCATTTTCTGATTTTTTTTTGTATTTTTTACATAAGGACTTTAAAACTAGGTGAAAACAAGAGATTTAAAACTATTTTTGGATTTTTTTTTTGAGAAATATTTACAAAAGAAGGGTTTTCTGAGAATTCGGGTCGGATTTCTTCAGAAAACAGGTTTTTGACCCGGGTTTTGAGAAAATATTCGAGTTTTTGACCTCAAATAGATAAATATAGAGCAGTAAATCCAAACGGATGCCGGATGGACCGTCCGAGCCATTCAAAAACTATTTTTTGCAATTTTGTAATTTTAATTTGAAAACTGGACAGCGGGGCTTAGATTTGGATTTTAAATTAGATCCACATCCGAAATTGAGTCAAATATATAAAATGGATTTGATTCTAGTATATTTGAGAAATAAACTAGATTTTTGCGAGAGAATGACTCGATTTACTTAGAAAATGGGGGCCAGGGACAAAGAGGGAATATTTATAAAATTTTGAAAATTTTGAGGTGTTCACAGATGCCCCTCTTTGCTACTAAGCCGGTTGAATGCCGAGCTTAGTGGCAAAGAAAACACGCCAAATTTTGAAAAATGCCCCAGTCATCAAACCTGGACTGGGTGTAGAAGATTTATTTTGAAAAACATGGTTTCTCAGGCTTAATATCTTATCCTGAATGGTATTGGGGGGATGAAATCCTCAAAAATGATATGACTGAATAACCGAAATGAGGAAATTATGATGGGACTTTGGGTGAAAGTCTCTGAACTATAGAAAATAAGAATCTTGATCAAGTCTTATGGGTGAGACAAGATAAACTTTTGGGATGACTGAGGTTTAGCTCTTAACCTGGATGGGACGAAGATATATCATGATGAATTTCAGGTTCTACCCTTACTTGAATGGGAAAGGAATACATGAAGATCTTGATGGGACATTTTTGAGAAAATGCCTCATGAGATGAAGCTCATGCATGATCCTTTCTTGGATGGACATGAAAGGTATGGGTTTCTTTGATGAGGAAGACCCTGATGGGAATGGGAGAGCATACCTTATCGAAACGAGGCTCAGATTTTTCCCAAACCTGAAAAAGGAAGATACCTCGTGAAAACACGAGGCAACAAGTTTATCCCTTAGCCTGAGAGGGACGACCATACAGAATCCTCGAAATGAAAAGACTATGATGGGACCTTCAGAGTTGGATGAACAAATCCGAAAGGGGTTTTTGTGAAAGGAGAGAAAATGGGGGTTCCTTAAAGCTGAGAAAAGGGATGATCTTAGGTGCCTCATGGTTGAGACTAAATCAGCTTTTGAAATGACTTTCGCAAGAAGTACAGGTTTGACCCTTAACCTGAGTGGGTGATACCGTACGAAATTCTTGAATGAAGAAATCGTGGTGGGACTAGAAAGGATATCTAGTCGAAACAAGATTCAGGTTTAACCCTAACCTGAATGGAGAAATACCTCATGGAGCGAGGTTCAGGCCTAACCCTTAACCTAAAAGGGACAACCATACAGAATCCTTTGATAAAGAAACCATGATGGGACCTTCAGAGTTTGGGTGAACAAATCCAAAAGGGGTTTGCGAAAGGAGAAAATGAGGTTTCCTAAAACTTGGAAAAAGGATGATCTTGGGCGTCTCATTGCTGAGACTAAATCAGCTTTTAAAAACAGACGACCTCTCACAGAAAGTTTGGGTGATACCTCGAGGAGCGAGGTAACATGTTTAATCCTTAGCCTGAATGAATACAGAATCCTCGAAGAGCGGGGAAATTGTGATGGGACCTCTAGACTTTGCACAACAACTCCAAGAGGGGTTTGCAAAAGGATGAAAATTGGGGGTCCCTAAAGCTTGAAAATGGGTTGATAAAGGGGCGCCTTATTGCTGAGACTGAAATAGCTTTTAACAATAAAAGACCTTTTGTAGAAAATTCAGGTTTAACCCTTATCCTGAGCGGGAAATGTCTATGGTGGGACAATGGGGAATACAGGGAAGTGTGCAGATCTGAGAGACTCAGATCAAACAGAAGGGAATGACCTTTCAGTCCTAATGAGGGATGACGTCAGGATACGTCAAAATGAACGTCATGTTCTTGCTTCATGTTGGGATAACGAGAAAACATTGCAAATAAGATGCCAAAAACTGTAGTTGATTTAAAATGATTAAACTGTGCATACATGTGTACAAATATCACCTCTTTCTACCTAGAGTATTGATTCTAATCGAGCTAACTCTGTAGAATCGAGAATCAAATTCAAATTTGTTGTTGTTGAGTTTCTTTAAAGAAGATATCAATTTTCTTGATATGAAAAGAGAGGAAATATTCTTAGCTTCATAAAAGCAATTGGATGAAAAAACATTGATAGAAGAATTTCACATAGATAAAGATGATTCCTGGTAGTTTCGGGCAGTTTGATATCCTGGGGCTTTTCCATGATGATCTTTTTGCACTCTTTGGAGTCATGGAACTTTCTTGGGCTTTTGGGAGAAGCTTATTACATCATCCATCATTTTGGAGATGTCCTGACTTTTCTCTCTTTTTCGGGGAAGGGCATGTCACAAACTCCTTCATCTTGGAGATGCTCTGATCCTTCTTTTTTCTCAGGAATTATACTGATGATATTGGTTCATTGGTCAAAATCTCTGGATGATAGCAGAAATCAAAATATCTTTTAGGGTTTGTCAGTAGGCTCATCGCAGTCGCCTTCATCTTGACGATGCTCCGAACGTTCCCTGGAAGGATCCATCACAAACTCTTTCATCTCGGAGATGATTGTTGTCATCGCAAAAATTTTCCCCTCCCTTGCGAGAGAGAAACGAATTTCGCGAGTCAAACTCGACCAAAGTTTTGAAAATTGATTTGAAATTTTACTCGCCTCCATTTTGAAAATTTGTGGAAAAATTTTGTGAAATGGGATCCGCCTGTCGGTACGAGGTTCAACCGTTCCTGGCCCCTTTACCAGGGGTAATTGAACCAAGGACCAATTATGTGCTTTAACTCGACTCAAATAGCTAAATTATGCTCTATTTTTCCTAGTATGCACAAAGAATTAGGCTTGTGCTATGAAATTTTGAAAACAATGCAAGTTTTGAAAGAATGATGTTTGCTTTGGAAGATTGAAATGCATTTGGAAAATGATTGGAAAAGTGCTTGAAATTGTAGTTTCTGGGAAAATCATTGAATTTCATTGGAAATCAGAAATTTGCATTGAAAAGTGATTTCTCAGGAAAACTTGAAAATATGAGAAAATTGGTTTTGAGATTGAAAACTTGGAATTGCTTTTATGAGAAAATGGATTTGAGAATCTTGAGAAAATCAAGAAATTCATTGGAAAATGACTTTTGAAATGGAAAATGGATTCTCAGGAAACTAGATCCTCAGGAAAATGGGAAATCTGAGAAAATCGATTTCTGAAAACTTGGGATTTTGAAATTTGAGAATTTTAAAAACATTGGAAAGTCTTGATTTGAACTTGGGAAATGCTTTGGAATGTCATTTGAAAACTTAGGATTCTGAGAAAATCAAATCCTAAGAAAGACTTGAAAATTCTTGGGAAAACTGATTTTTCTGCAATGGAATTGGGAAATGATTTGGAAAATGATGCAATTTGAATGATATGAATGAATGAATATGAATTTGAAAAGGGAATTTCAATTGAGAAATTGGGAAATCCTTTTAAAACTTTGAGAAATGCAGTGCATTTTGAAATTAGCCTAAGTGTGTAGGCTGAATGTGGCTGATATAAAGATCATAAATCTTGGTTTTCTTCGTATTCTGACTATGGCCATAAATACGAATCCCACCGAGTTTATAAACTCCATAAAAGCTTGTGCACGTGCCATTCGTGTAAACCATAGTGGATTTGAAATAAATGCACATGGATCATACATCAGATATTGGAATTTTGCAGAAATTAAACTATATGAAATGCAGTCCTATTCTAAGCAGAAAAGTAAATCTTATTCCAAATATTACATTGATTTTTACATTGAATTGAATAAAATAAAGAAATGAAATAACTAAGTCTTCTTCTTGAATGTTCCTGCAAAACTTAGAAAACAAGGTTAGCACAAAAATGTAGGTTTTTCTGAATTTATCCGAAAATATTGGAAATTATCGGATATTATTCAGATATAGACCCATAATCATACCCCCTTTGATATAAACATGAGAAATAATGAATAAATTTTGAAAATAAACTTGAAAATTCGAAATTTGGGTCAAAATGACCAAAATACCCCTGATGACCTTAAAATCAAGGTTTTTTGAAAGAAATTTTGTAAATTTTGGAATTTTGAAAATCAAATGAAATAAATCAAACATAATATGATAAAATATGATGATATGCATGAAATTTTGTAGAATTAGAAATTGAAATTTCGAAATTTAGGTCAAAATGACCAAAATACCCCCGATAACAAGACTATGGCCTTGAAACCAGGGTTTTCTGAAATAAATTTTGCAAAAATGAAAAATGTGAAATACAAATGACATTGAAATTAACCCTAATATAATTATATATGCTCATGTACATGATAAAAACCTTAAAATGACGAAAATATCATAAAATATCAAATTTAACCTGATTTCGCCTGATTTTCGCTTCTGAACTTAAAGATAAACTAACACATGGAGCAAATGAACTTGGAATTAAGCCAAATTTGGCATGGACACCTAAAATATCCCTAAAAACAGAATGGAGCTCGAAAATATAATTTTTTTGTATTTTAAAATATGGAAATTCAAGTAAAAATCCTAAATTTTGTGATTTTTGCCTAAAATGTTGATTCTAAAGGGGATTTAGGATATCAAACTTCCATAAAAATTTCCCAAATTTTATGGGGTGACATAGGACAGTAACGCAAGGATTTGTGACTTTTACACTTTCTAGTTTTGACCTATGGTCGGAGCTGTGCCACTCCGGCAAGTCGGATCGGAATCCGACGACTCTAGGATTTAGAGGAAACAGACAGGTTTCGGTAGAAAATGTGGGAAAAATAGTAAACATATGAGAAAAAGTCTGGAATTATGGAAAATTATCCCTGAAAAACAGGTAAAAGTTTTATCTTTTGACACAATTGGGATTCGGGTTACAGTTTGGAAAAGGGCATGCTGTTATCAGAGACCTAAATCTCTGGAATTTCGGGATATTGAAATCTGTCAGACAGAAAGTAAAATTTCAGGAAAAATACTCACACAGTTCCAAAAATTCCCAACTTTTTGGGAAATGATAGGAAAACATGTTGGAAATAACTTTCGTGTTGAAAGTTTTTGCAGACAGGCTACGGATTGGGTGGACTTAGTGCATTAGGGTCTGTCTATACCCTGACAAAGAAAAATCAAGATTTTCTCAGAGGTCTGAGAAATCCGATTTTTTACAGATGTCAAAACTGATTGAAAAAACCTTAAAATTTCCAGATCATTAGTAGATTCGATTATGAATCCACTGTGATTTTTGGAGAAAAATCCGGATCTCCCACAAGGGTGGTGTCGGAGGTCTTAGTCTGCTAAAGAAGAAACTGGAAATTCCAGAAATACAAAATCCCAGTTTGGGATTTGATTTTTAAAATGAAGTTGTAGAACCCAAATCAATCTGGGTTTTTGACAGAAGGTTACAGACAAATGAAGGCACTTAAAATAAAAAAAAAATGGATTTGTTGATAGGAAACTAAACATGAAATAATAACTGGACCAAGCATATGAATCTGAAACCTATAAACTAATCATCACATAATAATAAAACTAAACTAAATGAGTAAAACGACTATTAAACTAAGAAATAAAACTAAATTAAATAAAAAAAAAAGAAACATGCAATCTTCATGATAATAATAATAAAACATGGAAATCATTAGGGAGACATGAACTCTTTCTTTTGATGTTGGCAATCGAAATGAGGGATCTGATCCATCCGTTGGATGGACCCCTTCTTTTACATGGCCTTAGCAACAAGAAACCACCATTATCCATTCACGAAATAGCTCTCCTAGCCAAATGAATCTCGTTCTGAACTGGATTCATGCTAGGCTTATAAAAGAATCAAAGAGGAAGGATTCTTACCCGGGGACTTGCTTGAATCGGTGGATGAGAAGGCTGGACTGATGAAGGGCCTGGACCTGCTTGTTGTTGTTTCAATGGAGCTGGAGCTTTGGAGGTACTACCACTTGCTTGAGGCGGCTGGAGCTTTGGTGGATGATGACTGCAACTGTAGAGGCTGCAGTTAGAAGTAGGCGCCGGCTGATGAAGATGGCTGCAGTCTTGTGCTTGAAGGTGCTGGAGATGGCTCCAACTGAAGGTGGTGCTGCTGCTATGCTGCCACCTTGGTGTGGCTGGAAGTGATGGTAGCTGCAAGGAAAAGGAGGTGGTGGACACTGGTGGTGAAGATGTTGCAAGGTTGTAATGGAGGTGTTTGAAGGTGAGTGGCTGCTGAAGGATGGCTGCTGTGTAGAAGAGGTGAAGAGAAAGACGGAGAGAGAGAGAGAGAGGCGTTGAATTCATGGGAGCCGTATGGCTTGTTCCCTTTTTTTTTATTTTCTTAACTTAGGGAAGATCATCTATTTCCCTAAGTTTTTAGTTTTATTTAGGGAAGAAAAAGGAGAAAGCCTTTACGTCAATGGCTGGGCAAGGGGGAAAGGAAGGAAGGAAGGGAAGAAAGAAGGAAGAAGAAAAGGAAGAAAAAGAAAGAAAAGGGGAAAAAGAAAGGAAAGAAAGAAAAGGAGGGAAAAAGGAAAAGGGAAAGAAAAATGAGAAAAAACATGGAAAGTGGGGCTGGAGGCTTGGGTGACCACCTTGTGGGTCCCACCTCTCTAAAATGCAAAATAAATAAATAAATAAAAAATGAACAAATAAAAGAAAATTGAAAGGAACAAAAGAATATTTTTTGTTTTTTTAATAAAACAGAAATGTAAATGAGTGAGCCATCTCAGAGCGGGTCCAAATTCCACTTTTGAAATTCATTTTGACGATTAGAGGGGTAAAATAGTCTTTTCAGAAAATTTTCACACGAAACGAGCTATTTTTGGCAGTTTTTGAAACAAGCTCGCATTTTAAAGATCAATACCTCGTTGCGAAGCAAATCCAGTGTAGAATTTGAAAATTTAATTTTAAAAGAAATCCAGATTCTTTTTCTCAAGAAAATATTTCCAAACGAAACAGGCTATTTTTGGCAGTTTTTGAAATGAGCTCAGATTTTGAAGTTCAATACCCCGTTGCGAAGCAAATCCAATGTAGAATCTAAAAATTTGAGTTTGAAATAAATATAGATTATTTTTCTTGAGAAAATATTTATAAATTTAGACTCCCGGGGGTAAAAATGTCAATTTTGGAAACCCGGGGTTTGAAATTGATTTCTGAAAACTTTTAAAACTCAATCTGGATTGAAATTTATAAAACTGGAGTTCTGGACTTCGAAAATGAAATGAAATGTTATGAAATGCTGAGAAATGACATGCGAAATGCAGACCCTAAATGAAGAATTTTGGATGTTAGACCCCGGTTGACAGTTGTACCAGTTAAAAAAGCATTAAAATTGATAAAATTTGCAAAATAGCTCAAGAAATGGTTTTCGGGACTCTACTGGGTTAGAGTGACACTGAAAATTAGGGTTCGAGCTGGACTGAACTGAGATGAGATGGATTGAGCTGGGTTTTAGAGTTTCAGAACTCCAATGAGCTGACAATGATACTGACTCAACTGACCTTTTCGACTGAATTTTCAAGAAAAGCTGTCATTTTTAGAGAAATGGTACGGAATGGTCATTGGATTGAAGTGAATTACAGACCAGAGTTGGGTTTGAGCTAGAACAAAAGTCAGTAATACTGACATGAACTAAAATCAAAGCTTGAACACTAGCTCAATTGACTGAACTCAGCTCAATTTCAGCTGAAAGAGCTGAAATGGACTAAAATGGGTTCCTGGACACTTAGAAATGATTTTGAACTGAAACTGGAGCGCTTGAACTCCTGGTGAGCTCAAGTTAGACTCTGAGGAATATGACTGACTGTGAATGACTGACTCAGAGACAATTGGCTTAAAATTGAGTGAGCAATGAGATCATTTCTGAAGAAATGATCCCATTTTGGCAGGAATGGTCAGAAATGAAAATGGTTTGTTCATTGTGAGCTCAGATGAGCTTGAAATGACTGATATTCTAACTGTTTTGAACTGACCAACAAGCTTGGTTGACTCCAACTGACTAGGGTCCGGGATGACCTAGGGGTAAAATGGTAATTTTCCTAATAAAAGTTGGTAAAATGGTGATTTTCTGAAACTGACTCGAGGTTTGACTCCTACACTAACCTAACAGAGTTGGCACTGCACGAGGAGGGTTATTTGAGAACGGATGATGAAAATTTGGGGTGTTTACAGATGCCCATCTTTGCTACTAAGCCGGCTTGAGGACGAGCTTAGTGGCAAAGAAAAACACACCAAATTTGGGCTACAAAAATGCCCCAGTTAGAAGGATCTGACTGAGTATGAAAATATTAGCCTTGATGAAAATGGTAGATATGAAATGGAAAACAAATAAGAAAATTTTACTTCAAAAAGGAAGTAAGATTCAGGTTTTGCCCTTAACCTGGATGGGACGGAAAATACCTCGTGTAGAAACGAAGCTCAGGTTTGACCCTTAACCTGACCGGGAAACGAAATACCTCTTCAAAATGAGGCTCAGGTTTAACCCTTAACCTGATCGGGAAATGAAATACCTCATTAAAATGAGGCTCAAGTTTAACCCTTAACCTGACCGGGAAAATAAAATACCTCATCAGAATGAGGCTCAGGTTTGTACCCTTATCCTGATTGGGCGGAAAATGAAATACCTCATCAAAGGAGGCTCAGGTTTGTACCCTTATCCTGATTGGGCGAAAAATGAAATACCTCATCAAAGGAGGCTCAGGTTTGTACCCTTATCCTGATTGGGCGAAAAATGAAATACCTCATCAAAGGAGGCTCAGGTTTGTACCCTTATCCTGATTGGGCGGAAAATGAATGGAATCCTCGAAGGAAGAAACCATGATGGAACCTTCGGATTTCCGCACAATGAATCCGATAGGGGTTTTGCAAAAGGATGAAATTGGGATCCCTAAATCTTGAAAAGGGGTTTGATTTTGGACGCCTCATTGCTGAGACTAAATAACTTTTGAAATTGGTGACCTTTTGCGAGAAAATGATTGGTGGCTTAACCTCAAGCCGAAATTGGACTGTCTATGGTGGGACAATGGGGACACAGGGAAGTGTGCAAATCTGAGAGCCCATGCGCTCAGATTATACCAATAGAAGGGAAGGAATATTGAAAACTCCTGTTATCAAGTCCTTAAAAGGGATAACAACTGATGTTAGGATGCGCCAAAGATGAACATCAAGCTCTCGCTTCACGCCAGGATAGCTAGAAAATATTTTCAAAATGTTGAAAATTATTGTTGATTCAAAATAATTTAAAATAATGCACATTGTTTTGAAAATATTCCCTTTTTTCTACCTGAAGTATTACCTCCGACTGGGCTTAACTTCGTAGAATCAAGATTCAAATTCAAATTTCTTGCAATTGACTTTCTTTCAAGGAGGCTATCAATTTCCTTGATATGAATAAAAAAGAGAGTATTCTTGATATTGTGAAAGCAATTGGTGAAGGAATATTGATAATAGAATTTCATAAATTTTAAAGAAGATTCTTGACAGATTCGGCAATCTGATATCCTGGGATTCTTTTCTCATGATGATCTTTCTGCCCACTTTTTTTTCTTTTTTGGCAAAATTAGAGCTTTCTTAGGCTTTTGGGGATTTTATTACATCATCCTTCATTTTGGAGATGTCCTGACTTTTCTCTCTCTTTTTTTTTTGGAAGGGTACGTCACAAACTCCTTCATCTCAGAGATGTTCTGATCCTTCTTTTTCTCTCAGGGATTATATCGACGGTTATTGGCTCATTGGTTGGAAATCTCTTGATGATAGCAGAAATTAAATATCTTTTAGGATTTGTCGGGAGGCTCATCACAGTTGCCTTCATCTTGACGGTGCTCTGAACTTTCCCTGGAAGGATCCGTCACAAACTCCGTCATCTTGGAGATGATTCAAATCTTCTTTGGCCCCTGGGGTCTACTCGCCTAATTCGCCTTCATCTTGACGATAATTGAGAGATCCCTTTTGCAGATATTTAATTGCAGCTTAGGTGATTGAGGAGATATAGGGATTTAATGGATTTTTCTGTATCACCCAGGATATTTCGACTGCTTTATTTTCCATGAATGATCTTTAAAAATGTGCCATTGACTGCGATCAATACCAATCACTTATGGCTTTACAACAACATTGAATTTCCTTTTGCTGGCCATATCGAGGATTTATTCTTCATCTTTTTGGTTGGCCAATAGAAAGAATTTGAATTTCGAATCCTTTTTCACGAAAGCTTTGACCTTTCGGAAATAATACTGAAGGTATTCTGAGGTAATGTTTTTGTGCAATAAAAAATTTTGAAATCAACAAATATTTAATGACAAATTGGTAAAATGTTCTTGAAATCCTTTATGGAAGCGAGCATTTGAAGCACAACGCAATGCATCTATGACAAAATTTTCTTCTCCTTTCCCCAAAGGAGAAGATTCAGAAATTGGAAATAGGAATTACTCCTCTCTTCCCTGAAGAGGAGGTGTTTGCAAAACGAACTTTCGAAGAGAAATTAAGCTTTCGTTAAAACTTCCTAACATTAGGCTTCTCTTATGGAAAGGGGGCCGGTAATGGTGAGGTCGGTGAATTGGTCATGAAGGAGCGAGTCCATCACACTCTCCTTGAAAAGAGGGTCCTTCACGATGAAATGGCCTAGTACGAAATTGTGATCACAAGGAAAGCGAACTTTCGTCGAAGCTCTCCTTGAAATAAGAGTTCCTTGTATGAAATTGGAATTTTGTTTTGCAAACGGTTCACAAAGACACGAGTCCCTTCAAACTCTCCCTGAAAAGGGGCTAGGTGAACAAATGATAGCATGCGAAAAGAATGAGCTCCCTCGAACTCTCCCTGTAAAAAGGGTCTCTCGCAAGAGGAAATGATTGGAATTGGTATTGGATGACCAAAAGGTCGAAATTGAAAAATTGAAAATTTGAAAATTTGAAAATTTGAAAATTTGAAATTTTGAAATTTGAAATTTGATATTTGAAATTGGAAATTTGGAATTTGGAAATTGATATTTGGAAATTGGAAATTGATGGACCCGAAGGTCGAAATTGGAAATTGGAATTTTGAAAATTTGAAATTTGAAATTTGAAATTTGAAATTGGAAATTGGAAATTTGAAATTGATTGACCCAAAGGTCGCAATTGGAAATTTGGAAATTGATTGACCCGAAGGTCGAAATTGAAAATTTGGAAATTGGTTGACCTGGAGGTCAAAATTGGAAATTTGGAAATTGATTGACCCGAAGGTCGAAATTAGAAATTTGGAAATTGGTTGACCCAGAGGTCTGAAATTGGTAATTGGGTGGCCCAAGGGCCGAAATTGGAATTTTGAATTTAGAAATTGGAAATTGGAAATTGGAAATTGGAAATTGGAAATTGGAAATTTTGAAATTGATTGACCCGAAGGCCGAAATTGGAAATTAGTTTATTAGGAACGACATGGGTTCAATAGGAATTCAGCCTAAGAATGACACTGGTTCAATTGAGAACGACATCGGTTCACTGGGAACGACATGGATTCAATAGGAATTCAGTCTAAGAACGTGGATCAGGAGGACTTTTACCTACAGATCAAATATCTAAAAAATACCAATCCAAAAGGAGTTCGACCTAAGGACTGTAAAGAATATTGGATCAGGAGGACTTCAACCTACAGATCAAATTTTTGGCAGTGGGATTAGTTCCGAAGGGCTTCAACTTAAGAATCGGGGATCAATAGGAATTCAACCTACAACTCGAATTTTTAAGGATGAGACTGGTTTGAAAGGGGTTCAACCTACAAATCACATTGGTTCCGCAGGGGTTCGACCTACGAACTATCAATTCCATAGGAATTTAAACTAGGGATCACAGTCTAAGAAGTAAGGATTCAACTTGTGAGCTTTGAATGGACCAGGTGTTAAACTATGTTTTAAGAGAAGATTCGAATCGGAATTCAAATCTTCAAGGAAAAACTAAATGAATTGGGTTTTGAAAGAAAATTCAAGTTGGGACTCTAATTTTCTAGACCAATTCTAGACATTGAATTGTATTTGGAAGAAAATTCGAGTCGGAACTCTAATTTTCTAGTCCAATTCAGAAGGAAAAGAAAACTCGGGTCAGAACTCGAATCTTCGAAGGAAAACTGGATCCATTGTGAAAGGAAAAGAAATTTGAGTCGGAACTCGAATCCTGAAGGAAAAGTAGATCAATTAGAAGGAAAGAAAATTCGAGTCGGAACTCGAATCTCAAAGGAAAACTAGACCGCTTAGAAGGAAAGAAAATTCGAGTCGGAACTCGAATCCCGAAGGAAAACTAGACTAATTAGAAGGAAAGAAAATCGAGTCGGAACTCGAATCCCGAAAGAAAACTAGACTAATTAGAAGAAAAGAAAATTCGAGTCAGAACTCGAATCCTAAAGGAAAACTAGACTAATTAGAAGGAAAGAAAATTCAAGTCAGAACTCGAATCTCGAAGGAAAACTAGACCGGTTAGAAGGAAAGGAAATTCGAGTCGGAACTCGAATCCTGAAGGAAAACTAGACTAATTAGAAGGAAAGAAAATTCGAGTCAGAACTCGAATCTCGAAGGAAAACTAGACCGGTTATAAGGAAAGAAAATTCGAGTCGAAACTCGAATCCCAAAGAAAACTAGACTAACATGGATTAGGTTTGAAAACATTAACCAGTAAATCAGATTTAGAAAGTTTGACCAATTAAAATTGGATTTTGAAAGTCCAACCAATAACAATTGGATTTTGAAAGATGTACCAGTGTGAATAGCGCATTTCGGAAATGAACCAGTATAAGTACTGGATTTTGAAAATGGATCAGTACAAATACTGTTTTTGGAAGAATTACCAGCATGAACACTGAATTTTGAAGATTTACCAACACAAACACTAGATTTAGAAAATTTTACCAGCACGAACACTGGTTTTTGAAAATCTTACCAGCACGAACATTGGATTTTGAAATATTACCTGCACGAACACTAGATTTAGAAAATTTTACCAGCACAAACACTGGTTTTTTAAAATCTTACAGCACGAACACTGGATTTTTGAAAATTTACCCCACTGATTCTGATGAAAGATTTTCAATCTTCATCCTCACGATGACTTAGACAACTGTCGGGGTCTCAGGATTTATCCCTTATCCTGAATGGGTAGTTCAGGTTTATCCCTTAACCTGAAGGGGAATTGAATTTGATGCAAATGAATGTAAATGAATGCAAATGAATGCATGTAAATGCAAATGAATGCAAATGTATGCAAAATGATGTAAATGAATGCACATGCATGCAAAATGAGAGATTTGTTTGATCCTGCCTGCATACAGAACGCTTTAAAGACAATTTTCAAAATAATGCCTCAGTGTAACTGAGAAAGAAGAATTTGACCATTATTGAAGAAAATATATTAAGGAATTATAAAGGATGGAATAGAGAATTTAAGTATAGAAAATTTTCAAATGTTGAGCATTGATGGGATCTGGTAATTTCACTCCGTCGGCATTGATGAGCCGATATGAGTTACGAGGTAATGCCTCTTTTTTACAACATAGGGACCTTCCCAATTCGGCGACCATTTGCCACCCAGGCGGTGCTTGAGATAGGTCGTTGATCTGAGCACTAGATCATTGACTCAAGATTTCCTTTCAATGACAAATTTTGCATATTTGTCTGGATACCCTCTGTCAATATGATTAAGCATGCTCTGCTGCTCGGAGCCTTCTTTCATTGAGCAAATCAAGTTGTATCAGTCGCTGCTGCTGATATTGATCAAGCGATAACTCCAACAGTGATGTGAACTTCAAGGCAAGTTTCTGAACATGTAGAGGCAGTACTACTTCAGTTTCATAGACAAGTTCTGACAGAGTAGCATTAGTTGTAGTTCGAATGGTGGTTCTGTACGCCCACAACGCATCATGAATCTTTTCATGCCAGTCACGACCTATTTCTAAAGTTCGCTCCAGGATTCGAATCAAAATCTTATTGGTGGCCTCTGCTTGACCATTCCCTTGAGGATAATAAGGAGCAAAGAAATGATGATGGATTCTGAACTTTGAGCAGAACGTTCTCATTTTCTCATTCTTAAAATGACTACCATTATCTGACATAACGTCATGTGGTATGCCGAAACGACACAAAATATTCTTGTAGATGAATGAGACCATATGCCGGCCTTCTACTATGCATAGAGTGACAACTTCGACCCATTTAGTGAAATATTCTGTTGTGGAAAGAAAATACTTGTGACCATTTGAAGCAGAAGGAGTGATGATGCCTACAACATCAAAGGCCCACATAAAAAATGGTCATGGAGAGATAACAGATTGCAAATATGTTGTTGGCGCATGAATGGAAGGTGCATGTATCTGGCATAGAGCACACTTCTTTACAAAATAGTAGCAATCTTGTAGCATAGTCTTCCAATAATATTCTTCCTGGATGATTTGCTTGATAAGAGTTTGGTAGCCGATGTGATCGCCGTAAATGCCTTAGTGTACCTCGTGCACGACTTCTTTGACTTCATCTTTGTCTAGGCATCTGGAATATTCAGAATTGAATCCACGATGATAGAGAACATCGATGAGAATAAAATATCGGGCAGACCTGCGCCGAATCACTTATTGCTCTTGCCAGTGATATTCTGAGAGAAGGAGACTGATGTCTTCTCTTTGATGGGAGCCTTTCTGAGACTGTCTTCAGCTTGCTTAGACATCATCCTAATCATCATTTTCTTGAACATCTGATATGTAGCAGGATCAATGTCATCCCTATCATTCAGACTCTGTCTTTTGGCAGATTTTGGAGAATCCATTTCTTCTTGTCTGCTTCTAAAATCACTGATGCACTGACACAATGGTGTCTTCTTGCTTGATCTGATCTGAACCACTAGGAAATACCGATATTCTCTGCAGAATGTGATGAATGATTAAATTTTGATGATGAAGATTCAGGATAGAAATGAATATAGAAAAAATATTTGATGAGAATTTGGTTGATAATTGGAAGAACATCCCATTACTAGGGATTGGGTCGTCGCTGGGATTACGACAATTGTGTTGCCATTCTTTGCGAGGAGAACGAACAACTGCAAATTAAGTTTTCGTCAAAACTCCCTATCTCTAAGCTTCTCTTATGGAAAGACGGCCAAAAAACGAAGTTGAGAAAGTATCATAGAGGAGCAAGTCCATCACAATTTCCCTAGAAGAGGGTCCGTTGTGAAGGGGTTGGCCAAAGATGAGAAAAATGGGGGCCACAAAAAGAAACGAGCTTCTGTCAAAGCTCTCCATGGAAAAAGGGTTCTTTTGTGTAAAGTTGGTTGTTGTTTTGCAAACTGTTCGTGAAGAAAATGAGTCCCTTCAAACTCTCCCTGGAAAGATGGTTGCATGCAAAAAGAAACGAGCTCCCTCAAACTCTCCCAAAAGAGGGTCCTTCGCAAGAGAAAAAGATTGATTTTTGATAGATTGGTAACCCGAAGGTTGAGAATGAGAATTTAGAGCTTGAATTGTTGATAATTGGTTAGTACAAAGATTGAACCTCGAGGGCTAACTGATCAGTCAGCTAAACACTAGCACGAGCACTAGATGTACCAGTACGAGCACTAGATTTTGAAAAACACCAGTACGAGCACTGGGTTTCAAAATGCACCAATACGAGCCCTGGGTTTCAAAACGCACACCAGTACGAGCACTGGGTTTTGAAGAAGAGACCGACACTCCTAAGATATTAGGAAATTGAAGCGAGAATGATTACCGGTGTTTCAGGATTATCCCTTATCCTGAAGGGGAAGTTCAGGTTTGTCCCTTAACCTGAAAGGGGATGTAAGAAAAAAAACTTTGATCCAATACGAGCATTGGATCAAAAGGAGAAATCCGAGTCAGAACTCGAAATCGTGAAAAATGGAAGATAAAGGAGAAAACCCGAGTCGGAACCTAGATCTTCAAAACAAAGATAAAATGGAAAATACAAGTTTTAAAAACCTGAATCTTCAAAGGAACGATTGGTTCCAACACGAGCGTTGAATCCAATAGGAAGTCCGAGTCAGAACTCGGAATTTCAAACGATATATAAAAGGGAAAAACCTGAGTCGGAACCCAGATCTTTAAAATAATGATAAAAATAAAAAAACCGAGTCTGAAAACTCGAATCTTCAAAGGAACGATTGGTTCCAACATGAGCGTTGAATCCGATAGGAAGTCCGATTCGAAACTCGAAACTTCAAACAAAATATAAAAAGGAAAAACCCGAGTCGGAACCCGGATCTTTAAAAACATGAAAAACTCGAATTTGAAAACTCGAATCTTCAAAGGAACGATCGGTTCCAACACAAGCATTGAATTCGATAGGAAGTTCAAGTCAGAACTCTGAACCTCAAATGATATATAAAAAAGAAAAACCTGAGTCGGAACCCGGATCTTTAAAATAATGATAAAAATGGAAAACCCAAGTTTGAAAACTCGAATCTTCAAAGGAATGATCGGTTCCAACACAAGCGCTGAATCCAATAGGAAGTTCGAGTCGGAACTCGGAATTTCAAACGATATATAAAAGGGAAAAAGCCGAGTCGGAACCCGAATCTTTAAAATAATGATAAAAATGAAAAAACTGAGTCTGAAAACTTGAATCTTCAAAGGAACGATTGGTATCAACACGAGCGTTGAATCCGATAGGAAGTCCGAGTCAAAACTCGGAACTTCAAACAAAATATAAAAAGGAAAAACCCGAGTCGGAACCCGGATCTTTAAGAAAATGGAAAACCCAAGTTTGAAAACCCGAATCTTCAAATGAACGATCAGTTCCAACATGAGCATTGAATCCGATATGAAGTCTGAGTCGAAACTCGGAACTTTAAACGATATATAAAACGGAAAAACCCGAGTCGGAACCCAGATCTTTAAAATAATGATAAAAATGGAAAACCCGATTTTGAAAACTCGAATCTTCAAAGGAACGATCGATTCCAACATGAGCGTTGAATCTGATAGAAAGTTTGAGTCGGAACTCGGAACCTCAAACGATATATAAAAAGGAAAAACCCGAGTCAGAACCCGGATCTTTAAAAGATAAAAGAAAACAAAACAAAAACCTGAGTCGGAACCCAGATCTTTAAAAGATAAAAGAAAACAAAACAAAAACCTGAGTCGGAACTCAGATGGGAAGGAAGCAATTCCAACCCGGGAGTCAGATTCTAGAAGGATTGACAAAAGGTATGAATAGATTTCGATGGTCATGAAGACTTATTCAATATTCTTGACCCAAGATGGTCTAAAATTTGAATTATTTATGGTGACTTCAGGATTTTCCTTTATCCTGAAGGAGAATGAATAAAGATTGATATGAATTGAAGAATTTATGGGAAATAATTCAGGTTTATCCCTTAATCTGAAAGGGACGTACCTCGAAGAACGAGGTTCAAGTTTAACCCTTAACCTGAAGGGGGGGAAAAAGAATAAAATTTATAAAAATGGAGAAGAATTAAAGAAATTTATTGAAAATTTATTTTGGAAAAGAATTCTCACAGGTAGCACTGTTGCTCCCATGAGGGGTCTCAGGATTATCCCTTATCCTGAGTGGGAACACCTCGAATTACGAGGGTCAAGGTTTTCCCTTAACCTGAAAGGGTAAACGAATAAAGGAGTACCTCATTGAAACGAGACATCAGGTTTATCTCTTAACCTGAAAGGGTATAAAGATTGATAAAATTTTAATAAAATTGATAAAAACTTGATAAAAATTGATAAAATGGATAATAAATTGATGAAAATTTGATTAAATTGGAAAATGAAATGAATGCAATTAATAAAGATAACAAGATTAACTGAAAAGTTGATAAGATTTTTTAGAAAAAAAGAGTTTGTCTGATCCTGCATGTATATGATGAAGGAAGACAAGTATAGATCAAAATAAAATGCCTCAGTATCATGGAGAAGAATGTGAGAATTTGATAAAAGATCATCGCTTTTTTGAAAAAGGCTCTTTGAAGAGTACAAAGGTTAGAATGAACATTTTAAGCATAGAACTTCTTCAGATGCAGAGCATTGATAGGATCTGGTAGTTCCACCCCTTCTGCGTTGATCAGATAATATGAATTGTGAGGCAGCGCTTCCTTAACCACATAAGGGCCTTCCCAATTGGGTGACCATTTGCCCCGTGGCCGATGCTTGAGATGAGTTGTCGATCTGAGCGCAAGATCATTAACTTGAAATCTTCTCTCAATAACTGACTTGGCATAGTGCCTAGCTATTCTTTGCCGATAAGCTTGAGCATGATCTGCTGCTTTAAGCCTTCTCTCGTCTAGCAGATCGAGCTGTACCAATCTCTGTTGTTGATACTGATCAAGCGGGAGTTCGATGAGCGATGCAAATTTGAGTGTGGGCTTTTGAACGTGAAGAGGTAGTACTACTTCAGTTTCGTAAACAAGCTCAGAAGGTGTAACATTGGTTGGAGTCTGAATGGTGGTTCTGTATGTCCAGAGTGCATCATTGTAAACACCCCAAATTTTCACTCACCTCGTTGACATCGCCCTCAATCATCATATTTCAGTTCTCCAGAAGTAATGAAGGGCAAAATGGTCATTTTCTAAGATTGAATCTTCCAGAAAATCCAAAATTCCATTCTCGAGTCTCAAAACTTCTCTATTTAGACTCAGAGACACCCTCAAATTGCAAATCCTCAAAATCTCGTGCTTAACCAGAAGTTAGAATTTTCGAATCCAAATTCAGAGTGGCAACTTTGTAAGACATGCCTTTGTATAGCATGGCACGAGCATTTCATATCATTTCACTGCACAACATGTCATTTTGAGATTCAGAACTCCTAATTTTCAAAATTGTCAATCCAGATTTGATTTTAAAACTTTTCAAAATTGATTTTAAAACCCTGGGTTTTCAAATTTGCCAATCTTTCCCATTTTACCCCCAGGACTTGGAATTACAAAAGTTTTCTCAAGAAAACATTCTGGATGGTTTCGATATTTGAAATTGTCGCCAGTTGAAAAGAGGGGGACACAATTCCAAATTCATAAGACTTTATTTCAAAACTTCTACAAAAAGAGCTCCGAATTTCTCCACTTCTTTCAAAATTTTGACCTGAAGAATCATTTCTCCCAAGTTTTGAAATCAAGCCAAATTTCTTGCTTCGTGTTTTCCAAAAACTAGCCCACTATTATGAAAATTCCAAAATATATCTCACTTGGCTCGGGTTTCAAATAAATGATGTGGGACCCACCTCGAGGTGGGGTCACACTCAAATTCTCAAAATCTTCTCCTATTCTTAAAACAGTGCCCACTGGAAAGGGGCGCCGATTTACAAAACCTTGTTTTAACTCAATTTTAATAAAATACTTAATGGGCCCACTTAGGTGGCACCCCACTAAGGCTCCTTGCCAAGAAAAGCAAAATTTTGTTTTTCTCAAAAAGTTTTCAAATCTAGCTGAGGTGGCACCATTAAAAAAAAAAGGAGAAAAAGAAAAACAAAATTCGTTTTTATCATTTTCCTTTTTTTTATTACTTTTTAGCCCCCAAAACGGAGCCACCATAAAACCCCCCATTTTACCTAAGTTTCAAATATCATCTTAAGAATAGGAGCCGTCCCCTTTCAAAACGGCGAGTTCCCCTTTTCAAAAAGATTTCAAAAAAATTCAAAAGTTGGTTTTAAGAGTTATCAAGGTCGGCTAAAGGGGAGGAAAAGGGGGGATTTGAAGAGCCGGCTATTAAAGAGAGGATGGGGAATCCAGCACAGGCATCGACGATTTCCATTAACCCCCAGCTCTCCTCTGTTCACGAGCTCCTGTCCACAGGACCTCCAGCCACAGCAGGAAGCCAACGTTTGCCTTCTTTAGCCCCAGCCACCAGACATTTTCAGCGATTCCAGCACAGGCATCGACGATTCCCTCTAACCCCAGTTCTCTTCAACTCACCGGCTTCCCCTTTTCTCAAAGAATCTGAGAGCTTCATGCAAAATCTGTAAGGTATACAAAAGAGAAAACTGTCTTCCTGCAATCGGGTCTGAGCATTGCGCCTCTTGCCTTCAACAAACAGTTCTTCCAGAGGTGGCACCTGAAAAGCATACGTTTTAAGAAACCAGGTAAGGAATCATCCTGTGTTTATCGCTTCTATGGATTAAACAACACATTCATGTCATGTACAGTGTGAACTCGCCGCTGTTATTGGCGTGATTCACATGCACGATTGTTGCATAAGTCAAGGATCGATGATGCCTCGCAATGGCATCATCGACCCCTCTAAAAATTCAGTTTTGGCTGAATCATCACCTTTCCCATAAAGTTTTTTTTTTCTTTTGCCTAAATTGTTTCAGTGCCATTAGCCTCATAAGATGCAAATTCTTTTCAATCCAAAGTTTTCTGAGTCACACTTAGGCTATGTCATCTTGCATACTATCAACTTCGTTAATGCATTAAATTTTTTTTTTAGAAATATTGATTTGAGTAGTGGTTCAGCCTCTGTATATACAAAGACATGAGATTTTCGCATAAGCATCACCTTCATTAAAGTTTTCTGATCTTTCCACATTCGCAAGTCCCCTCTGTCTTCTTACAAAAAAAAAAAAAATTTGTTTTCCCTATTTCTAACGTTGCCTGAGATCCCCTGCATCTTAATGTTTTCTGTGTGTATACATGATTTGAGCAGACATTTGCATATCATTGCATAAAATGATAGCCATGAGGGTTTATCATACAGTGAATAGTGCCATTGAGCTAGGCACAACATCTGTATTCATCCCAGTTTCATTGCATAATGGTGACATCTACTTTTGAGTGCCCTCAGATTCATTTGCAACGCTTAAGATCAGAAGGACAGAGCATGAGAAATGCTGCCTTATATTCTCAGATCTATACCTTTGTTCTTCCTGAACTGTTGTCTATAACCAGCTCTCATACTTAATCTATATGACTTACTGCGTGTGGCATTTCTATTGCACCCATCCATTTGTGTACTAACAACTAACACCATCTGAATGTTTGTATATCCCAATTTGGTTACATTCATTTTTTTAAACTTATCATTTGCATTGATGGTCATTATAGTTCTGGGCATATGATGATTCCTTTTTTTTTATGTTCTAAAATCAGGCATGGATCAGGTTCTTGCTGGAGTTTCTCCAAGACACAAACTCATTTTCCTAATATTCTGCATAGTTGATTTCAACTTTAGCCAAAATACAACAGATCCATTATTACATTTGTATATGTTTTGTTATTAAATTTTCGTGGATTTTACTTGAACATCCATGCAACTTGAATCATAGTTACAAAAATTCAGAATGTACAGATTTAAGGACTACCAATCCAATTTCTGCAGTTCTGTCTTGCGACCCTTCCAAGGATCCAAACCACTTGATGTTTTAAATTGTTACTTAGGACATTGAGACATTAGTCATTAATTGTGAATGGTTTTATAGATAAAGGGTCCCCATTTCAACAAGTATCATTAGGTCCTAATGGGCAGCAGAAAGTCATTTTGTTTTTTTTTGGTGCATGTCAAGAACCGTTGGAGGTCAATGCTAGCCAGACCCTACAGGCTCAATAGCTAAAACCTCTGCACCCTCCCCATTATGTGCATCTTGTCCATCATTTGTATATTACCATTTCCTGCAGACTACGTATGTTATATATATTTACCATTTTTTTTTTTGCAGGTGCGCAGTCTTGATAATTAGTCATCTTCATGAACGGATATATCCATATCCGTTCATGATCTATATGCCATCTTTGGCATGCTTTGTTATTGGTATATGGGGAAGCTCCATATCCATTTTCACTGAAAAATACATTATAATTTGAGAATTACAGCTGTGTACAATCCCCTACAGAAACTGCATATACCTGTATTTTCTGGTTTTACCCATTATATGGAATTTCCATTAAACATATATATTTTCTCATTATATGTATATATATATCTATGTGTATGTATATCTATTGTATATCTACCTATATGTATACGTATATATGTATATATGTATATATATATGTATATATATACTTATATATATATATATATCCCTTCATGTGTCCTTATTTCCATATATGAGCATTCATGTATATATTTTCTCATGTAAATACACTTCCATTGATACATATCATTTAGCATCAACTTTAGTGAATTTTGATACACGTCTCTTTGTTGTATATAATATATATATGTATGTTCATTTCCTTGGTTATCTTGTACTAACTCTCATTTTGCAGGAAAATATAGAAGATGCTGATTCCTTGGCTCCATTTCATTTTTTTTTTTACTTTGTGATATACAATGTAATAATCCAATGTAAACCTTGGAATAAGATTTAATTTTACTGCTTAGATTAGGCCGCATCTCATATAGTTTGATTTCAGTAATATCCTGATTCTATGATGCATATATCTCAATTTTCCAAATTCACTGTGGATGAACACGAATGGCACGTGCACCAACTCTTAGAGAGTTGATGAACTCGGTGGAGTCCATATTTACGGCCCTAGTCGGAATATGGACAAAACCCAGATCCATCATCTCTCTACCAGTCACATTGAGCCTACACTCTTAGGCTATCTTGAAAATGCACCTCATATTTCCAATGTTTTCAAAATATTGTGAATTAACTCAAATAAAACCCTGAATATATTCATGGCCACAGTCAGAGTATGTGAAGGATTTACTTTGGCTTAATCCACATTTTTCCAACCAGTTTTTCAGAAATCTTTTCAAAGTACATTCATTCATTCAAATCATTTGCATCATCTGTTTTTCTCATGATTTTCTCAAAAGATTTTCACTTCATGGAATTGATTTCTCAAGAAACTATGATGATATTCGGAGTTGGATTTTCCAAATCAAATTTTTCCTGGGATTTTCCTTAAAAAGTTTTTTTCTTAAGATTCATTTTCAAAAGGAATTTTTCATCTTTCTCAAGAATCAAAAAAACGATTTTCAGATATTTCAAAGATAAAATTCTCAGGATTTCAATTTCCTAAGTTCTAAATTTCCTTCTTCAAATGAATTTTCCTATCAATTTTCTATCCCTTTTCTTAAGAAAATTCTCAAAGTCCGAGTTTCCCAACAAGTGTTTTCCTTTTTAAATATTCATCTTTTCTCAAAAATTCCTTCAATTTTCCCGAGATTCTTATTTCCTCATGGTTTTCCAAGTATTTCTAAGCTTTCTTAAAATTTTCATGAGATTCCTATTTCTTCATGGTTTTCCAAATCTTTCTCAACTTTCTCAAAATTTTCATGAGATTCTCACTTCTTCAAGATTTTCCAAATCTTTATAAACTTTCTCGAGATTTCAAACCTTCTTCGTCTGAGTTTCCTGAGAGATTGATTTCCATCTTTTTCCTGAGAAATACTTTTCAACTTCAAATATTTTCTAAGCATACACCATATTTTCCAATTTACATTTTCCAAAATTCTCATAGCATATGCCTGAATTCTCTGTGCATTTAGGATAGAACATGATTTCGGTAATTTCACTAAGTCAAGCACAATTTTGGTCCTTGGTTCGATTACCCCTGTTAAAGGCGGCAGGAACGGTCGAACCTCGTACCGACAGGTCGAGCCCCATCCCATGGATTTTCCCGCAATTTTCAAAAACGGAGGCGAGTATTTCAAAACCATTTTCCAAAATTCGGTCAAGTTTGAATCGCGAAAGCATTTCCATCTCTCTTCCGCAAGGAAGGGAAGACGGGAAAAATTTTGCGACGATAACAGGTTTGGCGACCATGATGGGACCTGTCCTTGTCTGACCTAAATTATGTTTGACTTAGTTTAATAATCAAAATTATGTTCACAAAATGTCAGCTCTTTTACTTTCAATATCATGTGAGCCTAGGAGCCTAGATTCTGACCCAGCTGACATTGACTGCATATAGACTAGGCATGGTTTGGTAGGACCATATTGAGGAGAAATTTTCATGTTCACATAGACTTAGGTCTAAATACAACTCTCCTTAATTTAGGATCTGAATGTAAACAATGTATGCTTCTTCAAAGTTTTCAAAATCTATCTCTCTAGGACTTAGAGCCCTCTATTTCTTGCATGTGATCATTTTTCAAAACCCCAATTACCTATCATTACCCGGTCTTCACGTTGCTGGGCTCTCTTCCAGAACCCTAGTTCGGGACAGAGCCTCACAACTGGGCCAACTATTTGGGTTAACACCCCCTACCACGTACCGCGGGCCACAGTCCGAAGTATATCGGTAGGCGCTCAAGGATGTTGGAAAACCTTACCTTAGAACCGGAGTTGAGATTATATGCCACGTACCTCGGATTTCGGTTCGGGTATATCGGCATAACTGGATTGGACAAAGATGATCTGAACCTAGAGTTAGGATTAAGGTCCTACAACTATTTTCAAAATGATGCATTTAGAGTCAGCCTTTTAGGGAGTGCTGTATGTGCATAAATGTTTGTGCAGGATGTGATTGTTTGTATGCTACCTCTATTTTCTTACATTTTCCCAAAATATTTTCAAATACCCATATTTCTCACCTTTTCCTTTATTTTCTCAAACCCTGGATGATTTTCTCAAATACCCAATTTCTTTCAAAACTCCAGGTGATTTTACATTCTACCTTTCTACTGGATCTCAAATTTCTAGCTGCATTTATATCCTACCTGCAAAATTTTTTAAAATTTCTCACATTTTCCTAAGTCTCATTCTGAGTCTTTCTCTGTTTTCAGTTCGATGGCATCCAGTCAAGTCGATCCTATCTTTCCTGAAGGTCACATCTCCTACGAGGTGCGACAAGGTCGTCCTGAACATCGAGCCCTTAGCACCGGAACTTTCATTCCCCGGTGGTACTATTCCTGGCTAAAAAGCTTTTCCCGAATGTTCCCGGACCATTTGAGTGAGTGCGGATTAGAACTGGCATCAACAGTCGGAAAGCAGACCATCAATGGCAACCTGATCCATGCAATGCCGGAGCGATGGAATCCTCGAACGTGTACCTTCTGGTTCCCATGGGGAGAGATGACCGTTTTAATGGATGAATTTTCAGAAATCATGGGGTTGCCAGAACCAGCCGGTCAACCAGAAGACCCATTAGAGCATCAATTCCTTATCAATGTCAAGGGTTTGGACCCCCGAGACTCCTTAGCTCGTATGACAGGCCGCCGATCTTGGCCTCTGATCCAGTTGGAAGGAAATGAATATGTTGACCTACTTGAGTTGTACCGCCAGTACGGGACCTTCGTCGAAGTCAGTTCGCTATCCAGGACAGCTAAAGAAAGGATTCAGAATGCAATGGTTCTGCGCACTCTAGAATTATCCCTCTTCCCAGATGGACAAAACTACATGGACATCAGAATAATTCAGCTTATGAGAAGATGGGGAAGTCGGCAAACCAATCGCCTCTCCATAGCCATGGCAGCGCTCGACTTCCTATATCGAGGTCTGACTCAATTCTCACTAGGAGAATCCATTTTAGTTGAAGGATGCATCTACGCACTTCAGTCCTGGTTTTTCCAGCATGTTCCAGCCCGAGCAAGCTCTTTCAGATACAATGGTCAAGAACTTCTCCCAGTGTCGCAGTACCGAACCATGATCAACCGCATTCAGGAAGATGACATCGTTTGGGACTATTTTGATCGGCAAATATCTCCTCCCAGATATACCTACGCTTATGGCAAGCGGTTCAAGTTGCTAGGACCATTCTTCTGCACTTACTACCAACCAGAGAGATGTGTTCGGCAGTTCTCTCAAAGGCAGCAGCACGTTGAAGACCGCTTGTTATCAGGAGTTATGGCAGAGTTTGATCTCACTTCCGCACAATGGTTCGAGGCATATCATTCTGCCCGCTACAGCTGGGATTCTTTTGTCTCCCTTAAAATCTTTCCTGGTCCTAGAGTGTCTGCTGATTATCGTGAATGGTGGCAAATTGTTTGTCCTCCACCTCTTTGTCAAGATCAATAAAAGTTTAATTTTCTCATTTCAATAAAGTTTTCTTTCTCTCTATGATGGTTTGACGACCTCGCCAAGGTAACAAGGCGCATTTTTCGTTGTTTATTTCTCTTTTTAAATGACAACACAATTGTCATGATTCCCGCGACGACTCAGTTCCTAGTAATGGGATATCTTTTTCAAATTGTCTGCCATGTTTCCAGCAAATATTTCTTCCAAAAGCCAATTCCTTCATAATCTAATCAAGTCTTTGCCCTGCAGAGAGCATCCATATCATTTGATGGTTGAGACAAGATCAGGCAAAAGAACCACGACATCCCAGTACTCGTCAGCCTCGAAAGAAGAAATGGGTTCCCCTCGATCCGAGAAGAGTCAAGAGCAGCAGCAAGAAGTTGACGGCATAGACCCTCAAATGTATGCCATGTTCAGAAAAATGATGAATAAGATGATGAATGAACAGCCCGGGACCAGCACAGAAAGGAATCCATTTAGAGAAAAGTTCCATGGTCGCATGAGTAAGAAGGCTCCCAAGAAGCGGATCCAGCTAGAGGAAATCTCAGATGAATCAGACTCCATTGAAGATACAGATGAAGAATATGAAGTGCCTCCGGCATTTCAGAAACGTGGCCAAAGTAAAAGTCGCAAATCAAAGAGCCGAGATAAAGAAGAACCTTTGCAAGCGCAGTTTAAAGAAATGGCCCGAGTTGTCAAGGATCTCCAAGCCCGCGACAAGGGCAAGAAAGTCTTCACCAGTGAGGACTTCTATGACGACTTAGAAGGGGATGATGATCTGGAGAATCTCCCCCGTAAATTTATCAAGTTCGATGGTTCTGGCGACCCAAAAGCGCATCTCGCCACTTTCTTTGCTGAATGCTCGAGGTTCAAAAGGGATAACCGAGCATTGTTTCTATGCTTCCCCCGCAGCTTGGAAGGAGTTGCAGCCAAGTGGTATGCTGAGCATATCAACCCCATCGAGCTCAAGGAGTTCGACAAAGTTGTGAACTTCTTTATTGAACGCTTCTTGTTCAACACAGAGGCGCTTCCTACATTAAGTCATCTCTGCAATTTAAGGCAGAATGAGAATGAAAGAGCACGAGACTTCATTCACAGATGGAGATCAGCCTGTAATAAGATGAGAGATCCTATCTCGGAAAGGCATGCATTGTCCCTAATCCTCAACAATTTTTCGCAGCCGTTAAGAGGATTGATCTCCACAGCGCCATCCAGGACCTTCATTGAGCTGACAGAACGAGCCGAATGACTCGAACTAAGTGTGGAAAATGGAGTCTATGAAGACTTCACCTTTTTCAAGAACAACTCCCATGGTGAGCAGAAGAAGAAAACTCACTTCACTTATTCTACCAACAACAACAACAAAGGCCAAAATCGATACAAAGGGCAGAAGAAAGATCACTGCTACAACTCAAGCAGTTCGAACAACAAGAATCAGAAAGCAAAGCCTGCTCCTCAATACAGCAAGCCTCCTTAGCAGGATTAAGGGCCGAAACTGTGTGAGAACACTAGACATGAAGGATGAAGTTACGATAGAAAATTTACTCCTCTTGACCAATCACTCGAGGATGTGCTCGAGTACATGCTATCAAAAGAGATGGTTAAGTTGCCCAGATTGGCCGATCCCCCTGTGCCCATGGGGAAATGGAAAGATCAGTTCTGCAAGTTCCATAGGACAGTAGGACACAACACTGAGAACTGCTTTGTTCTCAAAAACACCGTGCAAGATCTCAATGAAAAGAATCTATTGGTAGAAGGAGAAGAAGAAGAGAAAATGGACATTCTCAATCACCCCTTCCCTTCGCACACCACAGCAGTAGTGTCTGCACAGCCATTCCTGCTGCATGAACGCATCAAGTCGTGTTCTGCACAAGATCTCCAAGTTCAGCATCAGGTGACAGTGCTACGACAAGCAACTCCTGATTCCAAGAGGATGGACTTAATCTCAGCATTAGATAAAATGAAAGTTTCGGAAGCGTCTATAAAGTCAGCCCCCAAGTCAAAGGGAACTCCTGACTTCTTCAAGCAAATTATCAAACCCAGGCTGGAGAATTCAAGTCAGAAGCCTCTGACCACTCTATCCAATGTCTCCATCTTTGATTTGGCCAAAAATTCTAGCAAGCACCAGCGAGTCCTGGATGATTTACTCAGGAAAATCAAAGTTAAGCCCAGTACCACTCCTGAAGACATGGCACAGATTGTGAACTCTGCCATGACCAATGCGCCAATCACCTTCTCAGATGAGGACCTTCCAAAGCCTCATTCCTTTCATAATAATGCTTTGTACATTGTCGTTCGAGTCAAAGGAATGACGGTTCCCCATGTACTGGTCGATGGAGGCAATAGCCTAAACATATGTCTCGAGATGACCGCAAAAGCATTAGGGATCAAAGATGAAGAATACATCCCAGATCCCATCACAATATATGGGTTTGACAACCATGGTCAAACGGCCAAAGGGAAGATATTTCTGGAGGTATTCATCAACTATTCGGTGCACTCCGTCATTTTCCACGTGGTTAATGTACCACCAACCTAGAACTTGCTGCTCGGAAGGACGTGGATTCATAATGCTAATGCAGTGCCTTCCACCCTCCATCAATGTGTAAAATGGTCAAAAGGTGGAATGATAACCACGGTACTGGGAGAAGACCCAGAAGAAAGGCTCCCGCAGCCAATGATTCCTCGGCCATCATTCAATGCAGATATTCCCAGCATCAGGGAAAGTGAAGAGATCAATCTCGGAGAGAATCGAGAAATCCTCCAAGCATCATTAGAACCATCTTTGCACACAATAGCCATGACCAGATGGAGAGGTCCTCAATTCTTCAAGGTTGGAGGCCGAATCGACTACAGCACCATTAAGGATCATCCCTTGTTTCCTCAATTCATGAAGTCAAGAAAGGGATTTGATTTGCTTCTAAAACATGGTTATCAACCCTTCAAGGGACTCGGCAAAAATGAAGACGGCCGCATCGAGCCAGTGATCCAGAAGCATCGTCCCCACGGAGCAGGACTAGGGTTCTCCGGAAGAAGCTCATCACAGAAGACTGTTTTTGTCAAAGGGGCGCAATAAAGACCATTTGTTATTTCTTTCCAAAATAAATGTCTTATTTCATCAAATATCATTGATCAATTCAATCAATGAAATTCCAAGTTTCTTTGTCTATCTGGATGCCATTTATTCCCTTTCTATCTATCTCTTCATTTTATAATTCAATTTTATGCATGGTTCTCTTCAAATGATTGCTTGTCTTACTATGGGCCGATCTATCTGAACCAAATTTTTCATCCAAAAAATTTCAGAATGACTTCCTGGACAATCAAGAAGCTCATTCTCAATCCCAAGGCTTTTCAGAAGTCGGCAGCAATTCACAGAGTCAAAGCAATCACCGAAGATGGCCAGATTGCAAAGCGATCAGATGATTGTGCAGAATATGATCAGTCTCTTCAGGAATTACAGGAGTTCGCCGCTGTTCAGAAGCAAGATGAACCATCTCCTCTAGTACAAGATCCAACCGAAGATGTTAATATCGGTTCAGAGGAAGATCCCAAAATTCTCCAGATCGGAACCAGTCTGAGTTCAAAAGAAAAGGCTTACAGATTTTCTCAAGCGGCATGAAGAAGTGTTCGCATGGACATATGAAGACATGCCAGGCTTAGACCCCAAATTGGTCGAGCACCGACTCGTCTTGAAACCGGATGCTAAACCAGTTAAGCAGAAGCTGAGAAAAATGGATCCTAGAATAGAGCAACAAGTCAAAGAAGGACTTGAAGATCTGCTCAAAGAAGGATTTATCCGACCTATTGACTATCCAGATTGGCTAGCCAATATCGTCGTTGTCCCAAAGAAAAGTGGCAAAGTCAGGATTTGCATAGACTTCAGAGACCTCAACAAGGCAACTCCGAAGGATGACTATCCACTGCCAAGCATTGATCTTCTGATTGACAGCACAACAAGACATGCCATGTTCTCCTTCATGGATGGATATTCCGGCTACAACCAGATTAAGTTGGCCGCCCGCGACCAATCTAAAACTTCCTTTACTACGCCTTGGGGCACTTTTTGCTATACAGTTATGCCTTTTGGGCTCAAGAATGCTGGAGCAACATATCAACGGGCAATGGCCGTTATCTTTCATGATCAAATGCTCAAAATCATGGATGCATATGTTGATGATATTCTCGTGAAATCTAAAGAGGGAGAAGATCACCTTGAAGCCCTTGATCAAGTCTTTAAGCGACTCATTCTTTACAAGTTAAGACTTAACCCGCAAAAGTGTGTTTTTGGAGTCAAATCAGGCAAACTGTTGGGTTTTCTGGTCAGTAAAAAGGGAATTGAAGTTGACCCGGCCAAAGCCAAGGCTATCATTGATATGCCACCCCCGAAAAATCTCAAAGAGTTGCGTAGCCTTCAGGGACGCATGCAATCAATCCGGCGATTTATTTCCAACTTGGCGATGAGATGTGAACCTTTCAACCACTTGCTCAAAAAAGGAGTTAAGTTCGAATGGGGACCAGAGTGTCAGCAATCGTTCGATAGAATCAAGAAGTATCTTCTCATTCCTCCAATCCTAAAGCCGCCAGAATTGGGAAAACCTCTTTTATTATACATCTCAGTCAATCAAGTCGCATGCGGCGGATTCTTGGCGCAATACAAAGAAGGCAGCTTGATAGAGCATGCCATCTATTATGTGAGTAAGACTTTCATAGATTATGAAAAGAGATACTCCCAAATAGAGAAGACCTGCCTAGCTCTGGTGTGGATGTGTCAGAAGCTAAGACACTATCTGCTGGCATCGGAAGTCAAAATCTTGTCCAAACTGAATCCCCTCAAATACATCTTGGAGCAACCTTTCTTAAGCGGACGAGTCGCCAAATGGCAAGTCTTACTGATGCAATATGACTTAGAATATGTCTCGCAGCAATCAATTAAAGGACAAGCAATTGCAGATCAATTGGCGGATTTTCCTCTGGCAGAAGAAGTGAAAGCCGAAGATGACTTCCCTGATGAGCAAATTTGCAATATCCAGCAATCTCCAGTCTGGAATTTATTTTTCGATGGTTCTAAGAACATGGCCGGAATAGGCATCAGAATCCTACTAATCACTCCAGAGAAGGAGATGATTCCCTTCTCTCTTAAGCTCGATTTTCAATGCACTCACAATATGGCTGAGTATGAAGCTCTGATTCAAGGTCTAAAGATTCTACTAGACTTCAATGTTAAGAGAGTGCATGCCTACGGCGACTCATTACTGATTGTCAATCAAGTTCGAGCCGAATGGCAGGTCAAAGATCAGAAGCTATTTCCCTATCAGAAAATTGTTTCAGCTCTTGTCAGCAAGTTTGAAGAATTCCAGTTATTCCATATCAAGAGAGATTTTAATCAAGTGGCCGATAGCCTAGCTAGTTTAGGCTCCATTATGGCATTCAGAAATGGAGAATCTTGTCGCTCCTTCGAAATTGGCAGACTTGACCAACCTGCTTTCCTTCCAGCAGAACAAGTAAACCAGGCTGAGCAAAGGAAGAAGCCTTGGTATTACAATATCAAAACTTTCATAGAAACTTGCGAATTTCCTCCAGAACTCTCGAGGAAAGAACAACGAGCAATCCAGCGTATGTCTACCCGATACTTCATTCTGGCGAATGTCCTTTATCGTCGAGGATTCAGTTCAGAGTATTCCAGATGTTTAGATGAAGACGAAGCCAAAGAAGTCGTGCGAGAAGCACACGAAGGTATCTGTGGTGGCCACGTCGGCTACCAAACCCTTGTCAAGCAGATCATCAGAGCAGGTTATTATTGGAAGACTATGCAGCAAGACTGTTATCATTATGTGAAGAAGTGTGTGTAATGCCAAATACACGCACCTTCCATCCATGCTCCGGCAACTTATTTACAGTCTGTTGTCTCTCCATGGCCATTTTCTATGTGGGCCTTCGATGTCGTGGGCCCCATCACTCCCTCAGCTTCAAATGGCCATAAATACTTCCTTGCCGCAACAGAATATTTCACCAAGTGGGTAGAAGCTATCACTCTTCGCAGAGTAGAAGGCCGACATGTGGTCTTTTTTATTCACAAGAGCAACCTTTGCCGTTTCGGCATCCCGCATGACATCATTTTAGATAATGGCAGTCATTTTAAGAATGAAAAGATGAAGACATTCTGCTCAAAGTTCAAGATCTATCATCATTTTTCCGCTCCCTACTAACCTCAAGGGAACGGTCAGGCAGAGGCCACCAACAAAATTTTAATTCGTATCTTGGAGCGAACTGTGGAAACAGGCCGTGACTAGCATGAAAAGATCCACGATGCACTATGGGCCTATCGGACCACCATTCGCACTCCCACGAATGCTACCCCGTCTGAACTGGTCTACGAGACAGAAGTAGTATTGCCGCTACATGTTCAGAAGCACACTTTGAAATTCGCATCACTACTGGAATTACCTCTTGATCAATATCAGCAGCAGCGACTGGTACAGTTAGACTTGCTCGACGAGAGAAGGCTAAAAGCAGCAGAACACGCTCAATCCTATCGCCAGAGAGTAGCCAGGCAATACGCGAAGTTCGTCATCGAAAGAAGATTCAAAGTCAATGAGTTAGTGCTTCGATCCACAGCTTATCTCAAGCATCGTCCCGGCGGCAAATGGTCGCCAAATTGGGAAGGTCCATATGTCGTCAAAGAAGCATTACCCCGCAACTCATATCGGCTCATCAATGCCGATGGGGTAGAATCACAAGATCCTATTAATGCTCGACACTTGAAAAAGTTCTACACTTGAAACATTTTTGTAATCTTCTCGTTTCCTTCAAATAATAATTCAACTTTCTTTCCCAGTTACACTGGGGCATTTTTAAAATTTTGTTCTATATGCAGGCAGGATAAACAAATTCCTCATTTCACGCATGTGTGCATTCATATGCATCAATTCATATTCGTTTGCATTCAACCGCATTAACAACAATCCAGTCAGTATTGGGATTTCAACAAACAGTCCCATCACAATTCCTAATGATTCAAAATTGAAAGGTCATCACCAATACTGAACCAAAACCCAGCGCTCGAACTGGTATTATTTCAAAATCCAGTATTCAAACTGGCACATTTTCAAAATCCCAACTTTTCAGAAAACCGAGTTTCGACTCGGGTTTTTATTCAAATCATTTTCTTTTGTTGATTCGAGTTCCGACTCGTGATCTCTATACCTTGTTCGAGCCCTGACTCGAGCTCTTTATTTTCCTTTGTTGATCCGAGTTCCAACTCGGGATCTCATTACCTTACTCGGACCCTGAATCGAATTCATCATTTTCTTTTGTTGATCCGGGTTCCGACTCGAGATCTCTTTATTCACTCGAGCTCTGATTCGAGCTCTTTATTTTCTTTTGTTGATCCGGGTTCCGACTCGTGATCTCTCTACATCATTCGAGCTCAGAGGCGAGCTCTTCATTTTCTTTTGTTGATCCGGGTTCCGACTCGAGATCTCTTTATTCATTCGAGCTCAAATTCGAGCTCTTCATTTTCTTTTGTTGATCCGGGTTCTGACTCGTGATCCCTGTATTTTATTTGAGCTCTGACTCAAACTCATCATACTTCTTTGTTTATCCAAGTCATTTCGATCATCACAGTCTGTCAATTGCTCAAATTTGATATTTTGCCCACTAATTTCCAATTTCAATCTTTGGATCATGCAATTCTCCAATTCCGACCCCTGGGGTCACCCAATTTCCAATTTCAATTCCAATTCTCAATTCTCAATTCTCAATTTTGACCTCGAGGTCATTTAATTTCTAATTTTCGACCTTTGGGTCACTCAATTCTCAATTCCGACCTTCGGGTCACACAATTTCGACCTTTTGGTCAATCAATTCTCAATTTCGACCGTCAGGTCATCCAATTTTGACCTTCGGGTCATTCAATTTCCCGCAACCAATTTCCCAATTTCCAATTTTGACCTTTGGGTCTATCAATCTCAATATCCAATTTCAATCATTTCCTCTTGCAAGAGACCCTTTTTAGGGAGAGTTCGAGGGAGCTCGTTCTTTTCGCATGCTATCCAATTCGTTCACTTAGCCCCTTTTCAGGGAGAGTTTGAAGGGACTCGCGTCTTTGTGAACCGTTTGCAAAACATTTTCCAATTTCACACAAGGAACCCGTTTAAAGGGAGAGGCTCGACGGAGACTCATTTTCTTGTGACCCCCCCCAATTTCATACTAGGCCATTTTTCGTCATGAAGGACCCTCTTTGCAGGGAGAGTGTGATGGACTCGTTCCTTTCATGACCCAATTTTCAGACCTCACTATTATCGGCCCCCTTTCCATAAGAGAAGCCTAATATTAGGGAGCTTTGACGAAAGCTCAATTTCTCTTCGAAAGTATCGTTTTGCAAACACCTCCTCTTCAGGGAAGAGAGGAGTATTTCCCATTTCCCATTCAGGTAAGGGCTAAGCCTGAGTCTCTCTTTTTGGGGTAAAAGAAAGGAGAATTTTCATCCCAGATGTGTTGAGCCGGACTTCAAATACTCACTTTCACTAAGGATTTCAAGAAAATTTTGTCAATTAATTGTTGATTTCAGAATCTTTATTTCAATTTACCTTCAGCATTACTTCCGAAAGAGTGAAGCTTTTGCGAAAAGAGATTCAAAATTCAGATTCTTTCTATTGGCCAACCAAAAGGATGAAGGATAAATCCTCGATATGGCCGGAAAAGAAGATTCAATGTTATTGAAAAGTCGTAGATGATCGATATTGATCGCAGTCAATGGCGCATCTTTAAAGGCTATTCTTGTAAAATGAGGCAGTGGAAATATCCTGAGCGCTAGAAAAGAGAGCATTTACCCAAGCCTTGTCTCCTTAAAATCACCTAAGCTACAATTAAATATCCGCAAAAAGGATCTCTCACTTGTCGTCAAGATGAAGGCGAATTAGGCGAGTAGATCCCCGGGGCCAAAGAAGATTTGAAACATCTCCAAGATGACGGAGTGTGTGACGGATCCTTCCAGGGAAAGTCTAAAGCACTGTCGAGATGAAGGCAGATGCGATGAACCTACCGACAATCCCTAAAAGATATTTAATTTCAGCTATCCTTCAAAATCCCCAGCCAATGAGCCAATATCATCAAAATGACCCTTGAGGCAGAGAAGGATCGAAACATCTCCAAGTTGAAGGAGTTTGTGACGTATCCTTCCCAAAAGAGAGCAAGAGAGGAAAAAGAAAGAGAGAAAAGTCAGAACATCTCCAAAATGAAGGAGAATATAGCAAAAAACTCAAGAGAGCCAAAAGAGTGCAGAAAGATTATCATGAGAGAAGCTCCCAGGATATCAAACTGCCAAATTTATCAAGAATCTTCTTTAAATTTGTGAAATTCTATTATCAATACTTTTTCATCAATGGCTTTCATAATATCAAATTCTCTTTCCTGTTCATATCAAGGAAATTGATAACTTTCTTAAAGAAGGTCAATCACAAGTAATTTGGATTCCCAATCTCGATTCTACGAAGTGAACCTTGTTTGGAGGTAATGCTTTGGGTAGAAAAGAAAGAATATCTTTACAATAATGTGCAACATTTTCAAATGCTTTGAATCAATAACAAAATTCTCAACATTTTGACAATATTTTCTAGCTATCCTGATGTGAAGAGAGAGCTTGATGTCCATTTTTGATACATCCTGACACCAATTTTAAATCCCTCTTAAGGACTTGATTCCTTTCCTTCTTTGAGAGCGTGAACTCTCAGATTTGCACACTTCCCGGTGTCCCCACTGTCCCACCATAGACAGTCCCATTTCGGTTCGAGGTCGAACCACCAATCATTTCTCGCAAAAGGCAATTTAAAAAGCTGATTTTAGTCTCAGCAATGAGACACCCAAGATCAACCCCTTTTCCAGCTTTAGGGACCCCATTTTCCTTCCTTTTGCAAAACCCCTGTCGGATTTATTGTGCCAAATCCGAAGGTTCCATCATGGTCTCTTCTTTCGAGGATTCCATCCATTTTCTGCCCGATCAGCTTAAGGGTACAAACCTGAGTCTCATTTCGATGAGATATTCCATTCCCCGATCAGGATAAGGGTACAAACCTGAGCCTCATTCAAAGAGGTATTTCATTTTCTGCCCAATCAGGATAAGGGTACAAACCTGAACCTCCTTTGATGAGGTATTTCATTTTTTCACCCGATCAGGATAAGGGTATAAACCTGAGCCTCATTTAAAAGAGGTATTCCATTTTCCCGCCCGATCAGGTTAAGGGTATAAACCTGAGCCTCATTCAAAGAGGTATTTCCTTTTTCGCCCGATCAGGATAAGGGTATAAACCTGAGTCTCATTTCGATGAGATATTCCATTCCCCAATCAGGTCAAGGGTTAAAACCTGAGCTTCGTTCCATACGAAGTATTCCTGTCCCATCCAGGTCAAGGGCATAAACCTGAATTTCACTCTCACAGAGTGAAACTTTTCTTTTTATTCTCCATTTCATATCTATCATATTCCTCAGGCTTAATCTCTTCATAGCCAGTCAGATCCTTCTAACTGGGGCATTTTATATAGCCCAAATTTGGAGTGTTTTTCTTTGCCACTAAGCTCGACCATAAGCCGGCTTGGTAGCAAAGAGGGGCATCTGTAAACACCCCAAATTTTCACTCACCTCCTTGACATCACCCTCAATCATCATATTTCAGTTCTCCAGAAGTAATGAAGGGCAAAATGATCATTTTCTAAGATTGAACCTTCCAGAAAATCCAAAATTCCATTCTCGAGTCTCAAAACTTCTCTATTTAGACTCAGAGACACCCTCAAATTGCAAATCCTCAAAATCTCGTGCTTAACCAGAAGTTAGAATTTTCGAATCCAAATTCAGAGTGGCAACTTTGTAAGACATGCCTTTGCATAGCATGGCACGAGCATTTCATATCATTTCACTGCACATGTCATTTTGAGATTCGGAACTCCTAATTTTCAAAATTGTCAATCCAGATTTGATTTTAAAACTTTTCAAAATTGATTTTAAAACCCTGGGTTTTCAAATTTGCCAATCTTTCCCATTTTACCCCCAGGACTTGGAATTACAAAAGTTTTCTCAAGAAAACATTCTGGATGGTTTCGATATTTGAAATTGTCGCCAGTTGAAAAGAGGGGGACACAATTCCAAATTCATAAGACTTCATTTTAAAACTTCTACAAAAAGAGCTCCGAATTTCTCCACTTCTTTCAAAATTTTGACCTGAAGAATCATTTCTCCCAAGTTTTGAAATCAAGCCAAATTTCTTGCTTCGTGTTTTCCAAAAACTAGCCCACTATTATGAAAATTCCAAAATATATCTCACTTGGCTCGGGTTTCAAATAAATGATATGGGACCCACCTCGAGGTGGGGTCACACTCAAATTCTCAAAATCTTCTCCTATTCTTAAAACAGTGCCCACTGGAAAGGGGCGCCGATTTACAAAACCTTGTTTTAACTCAATTTTAATAAAATACTTAATGGGCCCACTTAGGTGGCACCCCACTAAGGCTCCTTGCCAAGAAAAGCAAAATTTTGTTTTTCTCAAAAAGTTTTCAAATCTAGCTGAGGTGGCACCATTTAAAAAAAAAAAAGGAGAAAAAGAAAAACAAAATTCGTTTTTATCATTTTCCTTTTTTTTTTACTTTTTAGCCCCGAAAACGGAGCCACCGTAAAACCCCCCATTTTACCTAAGTTTCAAATATCATCTTAAGAATAGGAGCCGTCCCCTCTCAAAACGGCGAGTTCCCCTTTTCAAAAAGATTTCAAAAAAATTCAAAAGTTGGTTTTAAGAGTTATCAAGGTCGGCTAAAGGGGAGGAAAAGGGGGGATTTGAAGAGCCGGCTATTAAAGAGAGGATGGGGGGTCCAGCACAGGCATCGACGATTTCCATTAACCCCAAGCTCTCCTCTGTTCACGAGCTCCTGTCCACAGGACCTCCAGCCACAGCAGGAAGCCAACGTTTGCCTTCTTCAGCCCCAGCCACCAGACATTTTCAGCGATTCCAGCACAGGCATCGACGATTCCCTCTTACCCCAGTTCTCTTCAACTCACCGGCTTCCCCTTTTCTCAAAGAATCTGAGAGCTTCATGCAAAATTTGTAAGGTATACAGAAGAGAAAACTGTCTTCCTGCAATCGGGTCTGAGCATTGCGCCTCTTGCCTTCAATAAACAGTTCTTCCAGAGGTGGCACCTGAAAAGCGTACGTTTTAAGAAACCAGGTAAGGAATCATCCTGTGTTTATCGCTTCTATGGATTAAACAACACATTCATGTCATGTACAGTGTGAACTCGCCGCTGTTATTGGCATGATTCACATGCACGATTGTTGCATAAGTCAAGGATCGATGATGCCTCGCAATGGCATCATCGACCCCTCTAAAAATTCAGTTTTGGCTGAATCATCACCTTTCCCATAAAGTTTTTTTTCTTTTGCCTAAATTGTTTCAGTGCCATTAGCCTCATAAGATGCAAATTCTTTTCAATCTAAAGTTTTCTGAGTCACACTTAGGCTATGTCATCTTGCATACTATCAACTTCGTTAATGCATTAAATTTTTTTTTTAGAAATATTGATTTGAGTAGTGGTTCAGCCTCTGTATATACAAAGACATGAGATTTTCGCATAAGCATCACCTTCATTAAAGTTTTCTGATCTTTCCACATTCGCAAGTCCCCTCTGTCTTCTTACAAAAAAAAAAAATTTTTGTTTTCCCCATTTCTAACGTTGCCTGAGATCCCCTGCATCTTAATCTTTTCTGTGTGTATACATGATTTGAGCAGACATTTGCATATCATTGCATAAAATGATAGCCATGAGGGTTTATCATACAGTGAATAGTGCCATTGAGCTAGGCACAACATCTGTATTCATCCCAGTTTCATTGCATAATGGTGACATCTACTTTTGAGTGCCCTCAGATTCATTTGCAACGCTTAAGATCAGAAGGACAGAGCATGAGAAATGCTGCCTCATATTCTCAGATCTATACCTTTGTTCTTCCTGAACTGTTGTCTATAACCAGCTCTCATACTTAATCCATATGACTTACTGCGTGTGGCATTTCTATTGCACCCATCCATTTGTGTACTAACAACTAACACCATCTGAATGTTTGTATATCCCAATTTGGTTACATTCATTTTTTTTAACTTATCATTTGCATTGATGGTCATTATAGTTCTGGGCATATGATGATTCCTTTTTTTTTATGTTCTAAAATCAGGCATGGATCAGGTTCTTGCTGGAGTTTCTCCAAGACACAAACTCATTTTCCTAACATTCTGCATAGTTGATTTCAACTTTAGCCAAAATACAACAGATCCATTATTACATTTGTATATGTTCTGTTATTAAATTTTCGTGGATTTTACTTGAACATCCATGCAACTTGAATCATAGTTACAAAAATTTAGAATGTACAGATTTAAGGACTACCAATCCGATTTCTGCAGTTCTGTCTTGCGACCCTTCCAAGGATCCAAACCACTTGATGTTTTAAATTGTTACTTAGGACATTGAGACATTAGTCATTAATTGTGAATGGTTTTATAGATAAAGGGTCCCCATTTCAACAAGTATCATTAGGTCCTAATGGGCAGCAGAAAGTCATTTTGTTTCTTTTTTTTTTGCATGTCAAGAACCGTTGGAGGTCAATCCTAGCCAGACCCTACAGGCTCAATAGCTAAAACCTCTGCACCCTCCCCATTATGTGCATCTTGTCCATCATTTGTATATTACCATTTCCTACAGACTACGTATGTTATATATATTTACCATTTTTTTTTTGCTGCAGGTGTGCAGTCTTGATAATTAGTCATCTTCATGAATGGATATATCCATATCCGTTCATGATCTATATGCCATCTTTAGCATGCTTTGTTATTGGTATATGGGGAAGCTCCATATCCATTTTCACTGAAAAATACATTATAATTTGAGAATTACAGCTGTGTACAATCCCCTACAGAAACTGCATATACCTGTATTTTCTGGTTTTACCCATTATATGGAATTTCCATTAAACATATATATTTTCTCATTATATGTATATATATATCTATGTGTATGTATATCTATTGTATATCTACCTATATGTATACGTATATATGTATATATGTATATATATATGTATATATATACTTATATATATATATATCCCTTCATGTGTCCTTATTTCCATATATGAGCATTCATGTATATATTTTCTCATGTAAATACACTTCCATTGATACATATCATTTAGCATCAACTTTAGTGAATTTTGATACAGTCTCTTTGTTGTATATAATATATATATGTATGTTCATTTCCTTGGTTATCTTGTACTAACTCTCATTTTGCAGGAAAATATAGAAGATGCTGATTCCTTGGCTCCATTTCATTTTTTTTTTTACTTTGTGATATGCAATGTAATAATCCAATGTAAAGCTTGGAATAAGATTTAATTTTACTGCTTAGATTAGGCCGCATCTCATATAGTTTGATTTCAGTAATATCCTGATTCTATGATGCATATATCTCAATTTTCCAAATTCACTGTGGATGAACACGAATGGCACGTGCACCAACTCTTAGAGAGTTGATGAACTCGGTGGAGTCCATATTTACGGCCCTAGTCGGAATATGGTCAAAACCCAGATCCATCATCTCTCTACCAGTCACATTGAGCCTACACTCTTAGGCTATCTTGAAAATGCACCTCATATTTCCAATGTTTTCAAAATATTGTGAATTAACTCAAATAAAACCCTGAATATATTCATGGCCACAGTCAGAGTATGTGAAGGATTTACTTTGGCTTAATCCACATTTTTCCAACCAGTTTTTCAGAAATCTTTTCAAAGTGCATTCATTCATTCAAATCATTTGCATCATCTGTTTTTCTCATGATTTTCTCAAAAGATTTTCACTTCATGGAATCGATTTCTCAAGAAACTATGATGATATTCGGAGTTGGATTTTCCAAATCAAATTTTTCCTGGGATTTTCCTTAAAAAGTTTTTTTCTTAAGATTCATTTTCAAAAGGAATTTTTCATCTTTCTCAAGAATCAAAAAAACGATTTTCAGATATTTCAAAGATAAAATTCTCAGGATTTCAATTTCCTAAGTTCTAAATTTCCTTCTTCAAATGAATTTTCCTATAAATTTTCTATCCCTTTTCTTAAGAAAATTCTCAAAGTCCGAGTTTCCCAACAAGTGCTTTCCTTTTTAAATATTCATCTTTTCTCAAAAATTCCTTCAATTTTCCCGAGATTCTTATTTCCTCATGGTTTTCCAAGTATTTCTAAGCTTTCTTAAAATTTTCATGAGATTCCTATTTCTTCATGGTTTTCCAAATCTTTCTCAACTTTCTCAAAATTTTCATGAGATTCTCACTTCTTCAAGATTTTCCAAATCTTTATAAACTTTCTCGAGATTTCAAACCTTCTTCGTCTGAGTTTCCTGAGAGATTGATTTCCATCTTTTTCCTGAGAAATACTTTTCAACTTCAAATATTTTCTAAGCATACACCATATTTTCCAATTTACATTTTCCAAAATTCTCATAGCATATGCCTGAATTCTCTGTGCATTTAGGATAGAACATGATTTCGGTAATTTCACTAAGTCAAGCACAATTTTGGTCCTTGGTTCGATTACCCCTGTTAAAGGCGGCAGGAACGGTCGAACCTCGTACCGACAGGTCGAGCCCCATCCCATGGATTTTCCCGCAATTTTCAAAAACGGAGGCGAGTATTTCAAAACCATTTTCCAAAATTCGGTCAAGTTTGAATCGCGAAAGCATTTCCATCTCTCTTCCGCAAGGAAGGGAAGACGGGAAAAATTTTGCGACGATAACAATCGTGCATCTTCTCGTACCAATCGCGGCCCGTTTCCATAGTTTTTTCCAGAATGCGGATCAAAATATTGTTGGTGGCCTGTGCCTGGCCGTTCCCTTGAGGATAATAAGGAGCTGAGAAGTGGTGATGAATCCTAAACTTCGAGTAGAAGGTCTTCATCCTCTCATTCTTGAAATGGCTGCCATTGTCAGACACAATATCATGCGGCACACCGAAACGACAAAGGAGGTTCTTATGAATAAAAGAAACCGCATGTCGGCCTTCCACAGTTCGCAGAGTCACGACTTCGACCCATTTGGTGAAGTATTCTGTAGATGCGAGGAAGTATTTGTGGGCTTTAGAAGCTGAAGGAGTAATTGGACCCACCACGTCGAAGGCCCACATCAAAAAAGGCCACGGAGAAACCACAGACTGCAAATATGTGGCTAGCGCATGAATGGAAGGTGCGTGCATTTGACATTTGACGCATTTTCTCACAAATCGATGGCAATCCTGCTGCATGGATTTCCAGTAATATCCTGCCTGGATGATTTGCTTGACGAGTGTTTGGTAGCCGACGTGGCCACCATAAATTCTCTCGTGTGCCTCTTGGACAACTTTCATAGCTTCATCTTTATCTAAGCATCTGACGTACTCAGAACTGAACCCACGACGGTAGAGAGTATTGGAAAGGATGAAATAGCGGGCGGACATGTGCTAGATCGCACGTTGATCTTTTCTTGACATCTCTGGTGGGAATTCACCAATTTCAATAAAGTTTTTGATGTCTTGATACCAAGGTTTCTCTTTCTGATTGGCTTGGTTTACTTGCTCAGCTGGAATGTAGGCAGGTTAATCAAGTCTACCGATCTCAAAGGAACGACAGGATTCACTGTCTTTGAATGACAAAATGGAACCTAGGCAGACTAGGCCATCGACTATATGATTGTATTCCCTCTTGACATGATTGAGCTGAAATTCTTCAAAATTGCCTATGAGACCAAGGCGATCTTCTGATAGGGAATCAATTTTGAATCCTTAACTTGCCATTCAACATTAACTTGACTGATCACAAGTAGCAAATCGCCGAAGGCATGTACTCTCTTGACATTGAAATCTTGCAAAATCTTAAGGCCTTGTATCAGAGCTTCGTACTCGGCCATGTTGTGAGTACATTGGAAGCTAAGCTTGAGGGAATAAGGGATCATCTCCTTTTCGGGAGTGATTAACAAGATCCCAATCCATATACCAGACATATTTATGGCTTCATCAAAGAACAGGGTCCAGACTGAAGATTCTTGAATGCTACAGATTCAATCATCGGGAAAATCGTCTTCTGCCTTGATCTCTTTTGTCAATGGGAAATCTGCCAACTGATCTGCGAGGGACTGACCCTTGACTGACTTCTGAGATACATACTCCAAATTGTACTGCATCAGGAGGACTTGCCATTTTGTAATTCGTCCAGTAAGAAATGGCTGCTCAAGGATGTACTTGAGAAGATTGAGTCTTGACAGAATTTTGATTTCTGAGGCCAGTAGATAATGTCTCAGCTTCTGACAAATCCATACTAAGGCTAGACATGTCTTTTTCATCTAAGAATATCTCTTCTCATAGTCGATGAAAGTCTTTCTTATGTAGTAGATGGCATGCTCTATCCGTATGCTTTCCTCATACTGTGCAAGAAATCCGCCACAAGCATTTTGGTTAATAGAAATATACAAGAGAAGTGGCTTTCCAAGTTCTGGTGGCTTCGGAACCGGTGGATTGAGAAGATATTGTTTGATGCGCTCAAACGAGAGCTGACATCCTGGCCACCACTCAAATTTCACTTCTTTTCTCAACAAGTGATTGAAGAGCTCGTATCTCATGGCCAAATTGAAGATGAAGCACCGAATCGACTGAATACGACCTTGAAGGTTTCACAACTCTCTAAGATTGGTGGGAGGCGCCATATCAATGATTGCCTTTGCCTTGGCAGGATCCACCTCTATGCCTTTCTTGCTAATCATGTAGCTTAGCAGTTTGCCTAACTCCACGCTGAAGACACACTTCTGCGGGTTGAGTCTGAGCTTCTAAAGAATAAGTCTTTCAAAGACTTGGCCGAGAGCATCAAGATGATCCTCTCTTTCTTTGGATTTGACAAGAATGTCATCCACATAGGCATCCATGTTCTTGTGCATCTGGTCATGAAAAATGACTGTCATCGCTCTCTGATAGGTTGCCCCAGCGTTCTTGAGCCTAAATGCATGACTGTGTAGCAAAATGTGCCCCAAGGCATGATAAAAGAAGTTTTTGATTGGTCACGAGCAGCCAATTTAATCTGATTGTAGCCTGAGTATCCATCCATAAAGGAAAACATGGCATGGCCCGCCGTGCTATCGATCAAAAGATCGATGTTGGGAGTGGATAATCATCCTTTGGGGTGGCCTTGTTGAGATCTCTGAAATCAATGCAGATTCGGACTTTGCCATTCTTTTTAAGAACTGCTACGATGTTTGCCAACCAGTCCGGGTAATCAATGGTTCAGATGAATCCTGCCTTTAACAAATCCTCAAGTCCTTCTTTAACTTGCGGTGCTACTCGGGGATCCATTTTCCTGAGTTTCTGCTTGATTGGCTTAACATCTAGCTTCAGCATGAGAGGATGCTCGACCAACTTGGGATCTAAGCCTGGCATATCTTCATAAGTCAAAGCAAAGACTTCTTGATGTTGTTTGAGAAAATGGATGAGCATTTCCTTCTCATTTGAACTTAAGCTGGAACCACTTTTGAGGATTTTCGGATCATCTTATGAACCAAAATTGACATCCTCTGTCGGATCCTAAATCAATGGCGATGGTTCACCCTACTTCTGAATACTGGCAAATTCTTGCAATTCTTGAATTGCTGAGTCAAACTCTGCTAGCTCTTTAATCTGTTCTGTTACTTTGCTGACCTCTGCCGCTGCCTTTGCCTTGCAAATTCTGGCTCGTTTGGATTCGGGATTGATAACGAGCTTTTTGAGTGATTTAGGAGCCATGATCTTGACACTCCTGTTAAGCGCAAAGAAGGTTTTTGAGAAAAATGAAAAAGATAGCCTTTTGTACAAAAACACAGAATGATGATATAGAAAGAGATATAAGCAAAGAATCATATACGCCAAGATGTGAGGTGAAGATCAAAATTTCATTGATTGATTAATGCTGAAGACAACCTTTTGGTATTTACAGATGACTCGAGAAAGGAAAACTTGGACTGAGTTGTCCCTACAAGATGACAGAAAAATAGGAAAAGAAAACAGAAAACAAAAGCATTGTCTTCATTCTGCCCCTTTGACAAAGGTGGTTCTTCTGCCTGATGACTAACCCGTAAAACCCAAGCCTGCACTAGTGACCTATCGGGCGGGGATGATTGGCGCCATCATGCCATCCTCGTTCTTGCCAAGGCCCCTGAAGGGCTGGTAGCCATGCTTCATCAGAAGATCAAATCCCTTCTTGAGAACTGAGGGAAAAGAGGGTGATTTTTTAAAGAAGTGTAATTGAGGCGCCCACCCAGCTTGAAGAAGCGAGGTCCCTGCCACTGGATTACTGCCATGACATTTTCTGTTGGCTGGACTTCCTTCAGCTTCAGCATGTCCAAATTGTCACTCAAATTAATCTCATCGAATTCCCAAATGCTTGGGATGTCGGCAGTGAAAGTAGGACAGGGAATCATCGGCTGCGGGAGTCTCTCTTCCAGATCTTCTCCCAGAACAGTGGTAATCATGCCTCCCTTCGACCATTTGATGCATTGGTGAAGGGTTGAAGGAACGACGTTGGCATTATGAATCCAAGTGCGTCCTAGCAGAAGGTTGTACGTGGGTGGTACGTTCACCACATGGAACAACACAGTATGCACCGAGTAGTTAATGAAGATTTTAAGGAAGACTTTCCTTTTGACTGTCTGCCCATGATTGTCGAATCCATAGATCGTTATCAGATCTGGGGTATATTCTTCTTCTTTCAGGCCTAAGGCCTTGGCTGTCATCTCTGGACAGATATTGAGGTTGCTGCCCCCATCCACAAGCACATGTGGGATAGTCATTCCCTTGGTCTGCACCACTATATAGAGGGCGTTGTTGTGGAATGAATGAGGTTTAGGCAAGTCCTCATCTGAAAACATAATTGGTGCATTCGTCATAGCCTGGTTGACGATCTGAGCCATGTCCTGCGGAGTTGTTGTGATCATTTCAAAATTTTTCCTATTCTCTTGTGGTTTCTCTCTCTTCCTTCTCTTTTCCTTTTCTAACCTCTATTCTCCTCCTTTTTGAAGGGAGAAGAATAAAAGAAAGAAAAGAGAAAGAGAAGAGAAAAGAAAGAAAGAAAGAGAGAAGAGGAACTATTTTGCGCAGTCTCACTTGACCTTGATTTGAAAAGTATTTAGAAAATTACTCGCCTCTGTTTTGAAAATATTGCGGGAAAAAATGGAGAGACGGGATTCGCTCGTCGGTACGAGGTTCGACCGTTCCTGGCGCCTTTACCAGGGGTAATCGAACCAAGGATCGAATCTATGCCTTTTGCTTTGCCTAAATATAATCTAAGGTTTTATTCTCACTCTAAATGTACAAAGAATCATGCTTGTGCAATGCGAGGATGTATGCTCTTTTCAAAGATGTTTTTGAAATTTCCAAGTATTCTGAGATGAACTTGGTAAAAGAATGAAGAAATGTTTTGAATTTAACTTAGAACTTGAGATAGATCAGAGAAATTCTAAGTCTCTGAAGTAAATCAGAGTTGGGAAAATAGATGAAAAAGAATGACTTGAAGCTTTGAAATGAAAGGAAATGAAGTTTCAAAGTCAAAATCGACTTTGATTTTGAACTTTGAATTTAGGAAAGGAAATGAATATTTGAGATGGAATTGAATTTAGACCTTGAAGTTTGCAATTTAGAATGGATCTGAGAAAATTAAATGGCATTTAAGAATAGAAATGGAATTGAAATCTAGAATTGGAATTGGATTCCGGATCCTAAACAGAATGGAATCCGAGATTTGGAATCTAAGATGGACTTGGGTTCTGGATCTTAAAAAGGATTTGGATCTGAAGTCTGAGATCCGAAGTGGAATTGGATTCTGGATCCTAAGATGGATTTGGATTTTGAAATCTGTGATCCAAGGTAGAATTGGGTTCTGGATCCTAAGATGGATTTTGGATCTGAAATCTGAGATCCAAGGTAGAATTGGGTTCTTGATCCTAAGATGGATTTTGGATCTGAAATCTGAGATCCAAGGTAGAATTGGGTTCTGGATCCTAAGATGGATTTTGGATCTGAAGTCTAAGATCTAATATGAGTGTTGAATCCTAGATCTAAAAATGGATTCGGAGTTAAATTTAGAAGATGAATCAAGAACTTTCCAAGTTTGCATTGAACTTGAAAAATGAGATTCAGAATTTGAATCTTGAATATATAAATGAATTTCAAAGTCAAATTGGACTTGAATTTGGGGTTTGAATTTGGAATTTTTAGAAAATGAATCAAGAATCTCAAAGTTAATTTGAATTTTGAGTTTGATTGGAGTTTTGAATATAGAAATGAATTTGGAATTTTAAAGTTAAATTGAACTTTGAAATCTGATTTGAATTTGAATATAAAAATGACTTCGAAATCTCAAAGTTAAATTGAACTTTGAGATTGAAAATGAAATTGAATTTGAAAATGAAAGGATGAATTGGATTTTATAAGAATTGAAGATTGATTGAAGAAGATATTTACATCACTTGGAGTTTTGAGAAAAGAATTTTGAAAATATGATGCAGTTCTATCCTAAATGGTGAATGAATTTAAATTTGGATTTTGAAAAGCTATTCCATTCTTTAAATGAATCAAAATAAGATTGAAGATATAATACATCCTTGACTATGGTCATTGAATGTATTATATAATAATCTATATTTAAATTCAGGTGAAGAATGAAATACATTTGATGCTTTTATAGAATTTAAAATGAAATTAACTCTCAATATACCCTGACTATGGCCATTGGTATATATTTTGAATTAATTTTAAGTTAAATTCTGATAAAAGAAGAAAATATTTAAGGAAAATATGATGAATTTTGAAAACGGATCCAGTATGGATCCAATGTTATTTTGTAAAAGATAAAAATACTAAGTTTTGTCCACACCCTGACTATGGCCATTGATGTGGATCATCAACTTAGGATTAATTTACCTCTTACGAAATGGTGCACGAGCCATTCGTGTTTTACCAATGTGAGATTTTGAGAAATAAAGGCAAAAAGCATGAAAACAAGTAATTCATGGTATTTACAATGCTCATTCATTCTATCTAAAACTGGAAATATAAATTATCATTTAAAATCTAACTATTACAACATATAAAATTTAATTCACAACTCCAAGTAATGATATTTTCCATATATTCCCTGCAAAACAATTGATTAGTATGAAAAGAAGGGAGAGATTGCACATATTATATAGATGTTAATGATAACATGCTCACATGCCAAGATATACATGATGGAAAGATGAGAAATGATATCAAACATATATACATATATATATATATATATATATATATATATATATATATATATATATGTATATCTATATGCACATAGATATATATGAACACTCATATATATATATATATATATATATATATATATATATATATATATATATATATATATATATATATATATATGTATATACATATATATATAAGTGGAAATATTAGATGTGAAGGGACTGTGGTTTTGATGAAGGATGATAGGTGCCGGGTATTTCAGCAAGTAGGTGCTTTGTGAAGTGGTGTTGTGTAATGAGGGTGGTGTGTTGAAGACATCGGTGCAGCAGTGGACAGTGGATGAGGACATAGGTAGAATGGAGGGTGCGGCAAGGGTAAGGTGGCTGAAGGTCACTGCTGGTTATGATGAAAGTGTAAAAACCGGGTGACTGAAGGTAATGTACTGTGTGCATGAGGAAGGTGATACTGTGGAAGGTGTAGTGGAGACATATCATGAAGTGTTTGTGAAGGTGGCTGTAGGAAATCACGACAACTGCTATGGAGGGTGGTAGAAATGGTGGTGCACAGGATATATGGTGATTAGTGTTGCAGGAAAACAAAATCAGCATAGGCTATAGTAAATGCTAAGGAGGGGAATGAAGGTATTATGCAACAAGGTATAAGAGATGTGCTGGAAAGTAGCCAGTACACGTGGAGGTGTGATGACGACGACTTCAGTCCAGACGATTCTATCTAACACTTCAAGGTGTTTTTGCAGAAAATCCACAAGTAATGTCATTAAGCCTGACACCTTCACCAACTTCCAATGATAGCTGAATTTTCAATGATCTTTCAAGGTATCATAGCTCAACCCAGATGTTGCTGCAAACACTCCAACTATTGGCTTGGTGCCACCACTATCTGAAACACAACCAGTAATCTTTAGAACAGAGTAATCCAGTGCAAGAATAGATAGAACGGTGTTGACAGTAGCTGATAGAGGTTCCTTCATGGGACCTATTGTGTTGATATCAATGCCAGCAGACCCTGATGATTTATTATTACCTTTTGCCCCTCAATGAGAACCGATCCAGACATACTTTCTCTTTTCTTTTCTTTTCTTTTTCTTTTTTTTAGGGAAACAACCATGAACAAAATCCCTAACAATGTAAAACAGGAATCAATTGCTACTTAAACATATCTGAAACAAGGCGGAGAAATCTAAATATAAAGAAACCAAGGGATACAAGATGCAATAGAATGATACATCTGCATTAATTTATTTCACTTGAAGGAAATCTTGGGTCATTGTTGTTTCCCTTTATAGATCCTATGATCATTGTGTGTTGGCATACTTCTGCAAACTGTTCTTCAGGCAGTAGATGAGGAAGAAGTTTAACTGCCAGTTTTTTTTGTATTACTTTGTAAAATCTGGACCTAATAGTGATACAATGAGTGGCTTAAAGGCTTATTGAACTTTGAATGAAGCTGATATATGAGACAGGATTCACCACTCTGCAGGCTGTGTTTGAACAGTCGTATTACTTCATCATCAAAACTAAAATGGTGTATACGGCTTTCAGAATTGGCACACTAGCCAACCAAACACTGAGCTCATACCCCCCTATAAATTTGACAAATCAGAAAGGCCAACATGGCATATGACGCCAAACTCTAATCGAATAGGAGATCCCTTGATCTCCAAACAGATGACGCCCACAACCAACCTGATGGCACCGAGATCAATTTAGAAAACTGCAACTGGTGTGTATGCTTGACAGTCACTGAGAAATAACGATTTTCTCCTTTGAATCCTATTGACAACCCAAATCCCTTTGGGATCCTGTCCATTTGTGTGTTATGCAAAGCTATTCTGTGGATATCATCTTAAGACTTAATATATGAATCTACAATTGTGAATAATCTTCCCAATTTTGAAAATAGCTCTCTAATCATCCTACCCAGGGAGCATGTTGCTATTGTACCAATGGTGGCATTATGAAGTTTGGCAATGGAATCTACAGGCCATTCGAAAGACAGCCGCTTCCAGAGTCAAGCGTTGAAGCTAGAACAACTAGTACTTCTCACTATGAATTAAAAGTAGAATCACGGGAGCCAGAGCATAGAGGGCATAGGCTGGTTTGATTCCGGGTATTTCTTGCAACAAGCACTCATATCTAACTAAAATGGAATGGAAAATGGTGGCTCTACTGTATATTAACCAGGGAAATGAACATAAAGAGATGATAAAAATAGAGTGCTGGGTGAATAGGAATCTCATACCTGAACCAAGCAATGGAGGAATCAGCGTCTTTGCTTACAGGGACAAGAAACGCAGGGGATATTATATCCAAAAAAAAAAAGTGCAGATGCTTGATTATGAAATAAAGATTTAAACCCACGAATTAAAACATTCTGAGTGATAATTACAATGATTTTAGCAGAGAGAGAAAAAAAAAATCAGAATATAAAGAGATATAGCATGTATCATACCATTGCAAATACAGGAATTGATGAAATAAAATCTGAGGTTGTAAACTAGAAATAGGATACAAAGGAATAGCGATAAAAGGAGTCAGCAGACAATGCAAAAAAAAAAAAAATAGAAGAATACAGGAAAGTATATCGGAAGGTGGATTTCCACTTGCTATAGCAACGGAGGGTCGATCCTGCTATATGCAGGTCGACCCTTTCCATAATGCTGTGATAAAAGAAATTTAAAACAGAAATTCTAAAACCAAAGAACCTTCATGAACAATCAAAGTAAAGGAAAGAGGAGAAAGACTGGACACTTACCTGCAACCCTACAAAGGTCTTGGATGAAGGGGGAATCTGGCGCTTTCCTACCGCAGGGATGATCTATCCTCTTCTTCAATTGATCAGATGAGAACTACAATTCCTGCACTTATACTGATATTCGATCAATTGGATTGCTGGGAGGTCCTGGGGGCTGGTATGACTTCCTTCAGTCGATGGAAAAGAAGAACAGAGAGAAAGAAAAATGGGAAAGAAGAAGAACCGGTGTGTGGAAGGGTAGAAGATGGATCATAATGGAAAATATGAGAGGATGAAGAAGCGATCATGGAGAGGTAGGAGACGGGGGGGGCTAACAATGGACGAAGAAAAGCGATGGAGGAACGATGGATGAGTGACTATCGATCGATGGCATCCCCATGGATGTCGGCTAATGGTGGATTTTTTAATGGGGTCAAGATCGATGGGCACGGATTGAAGTGGTTCCTCCCCCTTTCAGAAAACCTTCCGCCTCTTTCTTAAAGAGAGGAGGGAAGCTTCCTGAAGGGGAATCGGTTGAAGATGAGGGGTTCAGGGAGAAGAGGTTGTTTGAAGATGGAGGGTAGGCAAGTGAGAGGGGAAGTGCACGGGTGGTGTTTTGTTGGAGATTTTCCAAATTTCCAAAAGAAGGCCCCCTTTGAAAGAATTTTTTGTAAAAAGAGTGGTTCAAGAGAGGTTTTTGGCAAGAATTCAATTTTTCAAATTTTAAAAACCTTTTGCTTTCCCGAATTTTTTCGATTTTTGCATCATTTTCCATTTTTTGTAGTTTTGTAGTAGAAAACTAAGATTTTAAAACTAAGTTTTGAACACTAATCTTTGAGAAATATTTACAAAAGTATTTTTCTGAGAATTTTAGACCATTTCGGGGAGATTTCTTCAGAAGAATGGGCTTGGACCCAGGTTTTGAGAAAATGTTCGAGTTTTGATGCTCGAATCGAGAAATACAATGGGTTGGATCCAAACGAATGTCGAATGGACCATCCGAGCTATTTAAAGGCTATTTTTGGTATTTTCTATAATTTTAAATTTAAAATTTGAACAAGGAGACTCAGATTTGGATCCGGACAATGGATCCAGATCCAAAATCAATTTAAACATACGAAATGAATTTAATTTCAATAAAACTTAGAGAAATGAACTGGAATTTAGATTTGAAATGACCCATTTGCTCAAAAAATGATATTAGGGGCAAATAGGGAATATTTAAGAAGATTTTGAAAAATTTGGGGTGTTCACAGATGCCCCTCTTTGCTACTAAGCCGGTTGAAAGCCGAGCTTAGTGGCAAAGAAAACACTCCAAATTTTGAAAATGCCCCAGTCAGCAGATCTGAACTGGGTGTGGAAGAATTATGGCTTGTCAGGCTTAAAGCTTTGTCCTGAATGGCTTGGGGAGACGAAATCCTCGACAATGATATGACTGAATGATAGAGATGAGGAAATCGTGATGGGACTTTGGGCGAAGATCCCAAAATGATGAAAGATAAGAATTTTGATCAAGTCTCATGGGTGAGACAAGATCAACTTTTCAGAATGACGCAGGTTTAGCCCTTAGCCTGGATGGGACCGAGGACCTTGATGGGACATTTTGGCAAATGTTTCACGAGATGAAGCTCAAGTAGGATTTTATTCTGGAGGGACATACAAAGCATGGTTTTCTCGATGGGAAGAACAATGATGGGACTTGGAAGGAAAACACCTAGTCAACACGAGGGAAACTCATTGGAATGAGATTCAGGTTTAACCACAACCTAAAGGGGACGACCATATGGAATCTCGAGTGAAGAGACCATGACGGGACCTTCGGAGTTTGAAGAGACCATGACGGGTTGCGAAAGGAGGAAGGAAATGGGGTTACCTAAAGCTTTTAAAAAAAAGGGATGAACTTGGACGTCTCATTGCTGAGACTAAACCAACTTTTGAATTTAATGACCTCTCGCAGGGAGTACAGGTTTTGACCCTTAACCTGAGTGTGAACAACCATACGGATTTCTCGAAACCGTGATGGGACAGGAGAGATACTTCAACTGAATGGGGTAACTCTCCTGGAAGATATAAACAACACTAGGTTGCACCAAAATGGATATTGAATATTTATTTCATTCTTAGAATATCTAGAAAATTTTTGCCAAATAAGATAAATTTATAGTTGACTTCAATGCTTGAAAACGTGCGCATGTGTGCAAAGATATTCCCTCTTTTACCTAGAGTATTTCCTCCAACGAAGCTAACCCCTTGGTTTTTAAGAGTCAAATCCAAAATTTTAGCGCTGATGATTTTCTTTAAGGAAGCTATCCATTTCCTTTGATATAAGAAGAGAAGAAATATTCTCAATTTCATAAAAGCAGGTAGTGAAAAGACATTGATAAAAGATATTTTGCATAAGAAAAGATGATTTCTGGCAATTTAGGCAGTTTGGTATCTGAGTATTTTCTCATGATGATCTTCTTGCACTCTTTTTGAGTCATTGAGCTTTTTTCGGGCTTTTTACATCATCCTTCATTTTGGAGATGTCCTGACTTTTCTCTCTTTTTTTTTAGGGAAGGGTACGTCACAAACTCCTTCATCTTGGAGATGCTTCGATCCTTCTTTTATCTCAGGGATTATATATGATGCTATTGGCTCAAAAGGTCTTTAGATGAGAGCAGAAATCAAATATCATTTAGGGTTTGTCGGTAGGTTCATCACATTCGCCTTCATCTCGACGGTGATCTGAACTTTCCCTGGAAGGATCCTTCACAAACTCCTTCATCTTGGAGATGTTTCAAATCTTCTTTGGCCCCGGGGGTCTACTCGCTTAATTCGCCTTCATCTTGACGACAATTGAGAGATCCCTTTTGCAGATATTTGATTGCAACTTTAGAATGAGAAGATATGGATTAAGTAGATTCTTTTATGGCTCAAGATACTTCCACTGCCTAATTGCCAGAAAATCATCTTTAAACATGCCCCATAGCTATGATCAATATCAATTCGTTTCTGGCTTTTCAATGTCATCGAATATTTATTTCACTAATCATACCGAGGATATTTCTTTCATCCTTTTGGTTGATCAAACAGGGAAAAGATTTGAATTTTACCTCTTTTTCGCAAAAAGTTTCACCTTTTTGGAAAGAATACTAAAGGTAATTTGAGGTGATTCTTTTGTGCATTTAAGAATATTGGGATCAACAAATATTTTTAGCAATTTGGCGAATTTTTCATGACTTCTGTGTGAAATATTTACTCAATATAGATTTTGATGCGACCTTTAGTTGCAATTTATGATCTTGGATATTCTAACCGGTGAACTGAGACCTTTCATTTAACGACCAGCGAAGTAGCTGGAACCTTTCATTTAATGACCAGCGAAGTAGCTGGGACATTTCATTTAACGACCAGCGAAGTAGTTGGGACATTTCATTTAAAAATCTGGGACCTTTCATTTAACGACCAACGAAGGAGTTGGAACATTTCATTTAGCGACCAGCGAAGTAGCTGGAACATTTCATTTAGCGACCAGCGAAGTAGCTGGGACATTTCATTTAGCGACCAGCGAAGTAGCTGGGACATTTCATTTAGCGACCAGCGAAGTAGCTGGGACATTTCATTTAGCGACCAGCGAAGTAGCTGGGACATTTTATTTAACGACCAGCGAAGTAGCTGGGACATTTCATTTAGCGACCAGCGAAGTAGCTGGGACATTTCATTTAACGACCAACGAAGTAGTTGGGACATTTCATTTAATGACCAGTAAAAACTGGGACCTTTCATTTAACGACCAACGAAGGAGTTGAAACATTTCATTTAACGACCAGCGAAGTAGCTGGGACATTTCATTTAATCATTTAATGATCAGCGAAGTAGCTGGGACATTTCATTTAATCATTTAACGACCAGCGAAGTAGCTGGGACATTTTATATAATCATTTATTGACCAACGAAGTAGCTGGGACATTTCATTTAATCATTTAACGACCAGCGAAGTAGCTGGGACATTTCATTTAATCATTTAACGACCAGTGAAGTAGCTAGGATATTTTATTTAATCATTTAACGACCAACGAAGTAGCTGGGACATTTCATTTAATCATTTAACGACCAGCGAAGTAGCTGGGACATTTCATTTAATCATTTAACGACCAGCGAAGTAGCTGGGACATTTCATTTAATCACTTGATTTAAGATTGAGATTTTTCTGAGATACAAACAGCACGAGGACTGATGAACTTGATCTTTAGATTTTTGAAAATTTAGCAAAATAGCTAGTGCGAACACTAGGTTTTTCAACTGAGAGTCGGGAAGGAGATCGGCCTATTTAAGATATTTAGAGATCGAAGCAAGAAGAATGGCCGGGGTTTCAGGATTATCCTTTGTATAGACATTTGATGAGAATTTAGAAAGGAATGATTCAGGTTTACTTCTTGACCTAAAAGGGAAAATATACATTTGATGAGAATTTAGGAAAAGAATGATTCAGGTTTATCCCTTAACCTGAAGGGGAAAATATACATTTGATGAGAATTTAGGAAAAGAATGATTCAGGTTTATCCCTTAACCTGAAGGGGAAATGAAATAGACATTTTTGAAGAGAATTTAGAAAAAGAATGATTCAGGTTTATCCCTTAACCTGAAGGGGAAATGAAATAGACATTTGATGAGAATTTAGGAAAAGAATGATTCAGGTTTATCCCTTAACCTGAAGGAGAAATGGAAGATTTTATGAAGAGATAACCTGAGATTTGAATTTAGAAGGAATATGACAAGATTTAGAATTTATGATCTATGATTTAGATGGACCAGGTATGTGACGGGGAATAAAAAAAGAATAAACTTTGAGAAGACAAAAGGATATAGAACTTTGAAAAAAATGTAGAACATTTGAGGAAAATTTGATTTTATTTTTGTAAAAAGAATTCTCACAGGTAGCATGGTTGCCCCTATGAGTGATCTTCAGGATTATCCCTTATCCTGAATGGGAAAAAGAATAGAATTTAAAGAGATTTAATGAAGGGAAATTGATATAAATATAGAAAATCAACAAAGATTGACAAAACTTGTATTTACAAAAGAATTCTCATAGGTAGCGTTATTGTTCCTACGAGGGGTTTCAGGATTATCCCTTATCCTGAATGGGAAACAAAATAGAATTTTAAGAAAATTTTAATGAAAGGGAAATTGATATAAATCTAGAAAATCAATAAAGATTGGCAAAACTTGTATTTACAAAAGAATCCTCATAGGTAGCGTTATTGCTCCTACGAGGGGTTTCAGGATTATCCCTTATCCTGAATGGGAAAAAGAATAGAACTTTAAAGAAAAATTGATATAAATTTTAGAAATCAATAAAGATCGATAAAATTTGTATTTGCAAAAAGAATTCTCGTAGGTAGCATTGTTGCCCCTACGAGAGGTCTTCAGGATTATCCCTTATCTTGAATGGGAAAAAGAATTTTAAGGAATTTTAATAAAGAGAAATTGATATAAATTTAGAAAATCAATGAAGGTTGACGAAACTTGTATTTACAAAAGAATCCTCATAGGTAGCGTTATTGTTCCTACGAGGGGTTTCAGGATTTTCCCTTATCCTGAATGGGAAAAAGAATTTTAAGGAATTTTAATAAAGAGAAATTGATATAAATTTAGAAAATCAATGAAGGTTGACGAAACTTGTATTTACAAAAGAATCCTCATAGGTAGCGTTATTGCTCCTACGAGGGGGTCAGGATTTTCCCTTATCCTGAATGGGAAAAAGAATAGAATTTAAGAAAATTTAACGAAGGGAAATTGATATAAATCTAGAAACTCAATAAAGATTGATAAAACTTGTATTTACAAAAGAATCCTCATAGGTAGCGTCATTGCTCCTACAAGGGGTCTCAGGATTTTCTCTTATCCTGAATGGGAGCACCTCGGACAACGAGGGTCAGGTTTATCCCTTAACCTGAAAGGGCACATCTCGGACGACGAGGGTCAGGTTTATCCCTTAACCTGAGGGGGTAGGGAATTGATAAAATTTAATGGAATTTTGAGAAAATATTTGATAAAACTTGATAAAATTGATGTAAACTTGATAAAATATGAATAAAATGAATGAAACTGATAAAGATATCAAAATTAACTGAAGATTTACAAGATTTAAGAAAAAGGAGTTTTTCTGATCCTGCCTGCATATGGGATCTTTGGAAGAAAAATGTTTATTTAAAAGATAAATGAGAAATCATTTTGGGGGAAGAAAATCCACCACAAGAAGAATGATCAGGGCGAGATCCGATCCTTTAAACCAAACATGAGAGATCATCATGAGGGTTAATTTTCGAAGGCAATGGTTTTGAATACCTAATTTTGAAGAAGAAGATCAACAATAGATCTGATTTCTAAAAATAACAGTTCGAAATTGATAATAAGATCAACACAAGGGTCCATCTTTGAAGGTAATGCTTAAAAACCAATCTTGGAAGATAAGACCAACACAGGGTCGATCTTTGAATATAATGATTTAAAACCCATTTTTGGAAGATAAGACCAATACAATGATTGATCTTTGAATATGATGATTTATAACCCATTTTAAAAGATAAGAACAACGCCAGGGTTGATCTTTGAAAAGTTTCGAGATCAATTTTGGAGAATAAGACCAACGCAAGGGTTGATCTTTTGAATAAAAAAGATTTAAAATTCATTTTGGAAGATAAGATCAATACAAGGATTGATCTTTGAAAAAGGCTTTGAAATCCACTTTGAAAGATAAAGGTTGATCTATAAAGATTTGAAATCCATTTTGAAAGATAAGACCAACACAAAGGTTGATCTTTGAATATAAAGATTTAAAATCCATTTTGAGAGATAAGATCAACACAAGGATTGATCTTTGAATATAAAAGTTTAAATTTCATTTTGGAAGATAAGACCAACACAAGGGTTGATCTTTCAATATAATGGTTTGAAAAATTTATTTTTGAAGACATGATCAACACGAGGGTTGATTTTTTGTCAAAGGTTAGACCAAGGAATATTTGAACTCCTTGGTCATAACGAAGATTTTTAAAATTTCATGATTTTTGAAAAAGCCCTCATAGGTAATATCATTTCTCTCATGAATGATTTCAGGATTGCCCCGCATTCTGAAAAAGAACGGGAATTAAAATGCCCCAGTATGGCAAAGAGCAAAGAAGCATTGGATATAAAAGATATAAAGGAAATTGACATTTCATTTGATAAGCAAAGGTTTGATAACAACTGAATATTTACAAGAACTTAAAAAGGAAAAGGCTCATAGAAAACTGGGCTGACTAGCCCCTACAAGACAACTGATAAAAAGAGATGAAAGCAAAACAAAAAACTTTGGATTTATCAATTCTTTTAATGGTCCGGGAATGGTTCTGTCAGGACTGCTGGCTGCTTTTCTTCCTCGTCCTCTATCAACTCACTTCTGTCAATACAGTCTTGTATCATGTGCTTGAGGACGAAGCAATGCTCTGTGTCATGCCCCGTTGCCCTGTGGTACTTGCAGAATTGGTCCTTGAACTTTCCCAAGATTACGGGAGGATCTGCTATTTTAGGGAGTTTGATCATCCCGTGCTTCAAAAGGTAATTCATAATCACTTCTAGACTCTCAGATAACGGAGTGAAGACTCGATCTTTCTCCCATTTGATGTACTTGGGCTTCTCTTGAAGATCACCCTTTTGCTGAAGGCCAATCGGGAGTGATTTATTATTGTTCTTAAAGGATCCCTCCTTCTGCCCCTTGTTCTGATCTACTCTCGGACCACTGTTACTGTTCTTGTTTCCTTTACTGTTGCTGCCAAGATTATTGCAGGAGGCCTCAACTGAATGAGCGAACTGTGCCTTTTTTTTTTTGGTCTTGGATGTTCTTGACTAGAGGCGTGCCCTCGTAAAGTCCGCTTTCTATTCCTGCTTCGAGCCATTCGGCTCGCTCAATCAACTTGATGAAGGATTTCGCCGGGGAAGTGGCGATGAGGCTTCTTATGGGCTGAGAGAAATTGTTGAGGATCACCTGCAGTGCGTGCTCCTCTGGAATGGGTACCTTCATCTTATTACAGGTGCTTCTCCACCTGTGAATGAAATCACCTGCCCTTTCATTTTCTTCTTGCTTCAGGTTGTAAAGATGATTTAATGTAGGTGAGGCTTCAGTGTTGAATAAGAAGCGCTCGATGAACATATTTACTACCTTATCGAACTCTCGTAGTTCGATAGGATTCACATGATCAGCATACCATCTCGCTGCTACACCCTCCAGAATGCACGGAAAACAGATGAACAGAGCCCTGTTATCTTTCCTGAAACGGCTGCACTCTGCATAAAATGTGGCCAAGTGGGCTTTAGGGTTGCCAGTCCCGTCAAATTTGAGAAACTTACGGGGAAGATTCTCCAGGTTATCATCCCCATCTAGACCATCATAAAAATCTTCGCCGGTGTAGGTCTGCTTGCCCTTACCCTTGGCTTGAATATCCTTAATAGCTCGATTCATCTCCTTCATCTGCTTGCTCATCAGGTCCTCTGCTGGAGCCCCAGACTTGGGCTTGTTGACAGATTCAGGCTCTTCTGCAGCTATTTTTACGGACTGCCTTGGAGGATTCTGCTTGTAGACAATCTGCTCTTCTTCTTCTGATTCTTCCTCGACTGACTCAGATACCTCAGAAGTAGTGTCTGGCTGTAACTTCTTTCTAATGATTCTGACTTGCTTCTTTACAGGCTTCTTCCTCAGCTTGCTTTTAGGAACTGCCTCTTTCAGCTTAGCCTCGGCTTGCTCTGACATCATCCTTGCCATCATCCTTTGGAACATGTCATACATAGCGGGGTCGATGTCATCCTTCTTGCTCTGACTCTGTCCCCTGACTAATTTTGGAGAGCTTATCTCTTCCGCCTCACTGTCGCTGAGTTGAGGAACTGTTTCTTTTCCCCCTCTTGTCGTGACCATTTTTGAAATATCAGAGCTCTCTCTGTAGAGGAAAGGGGAGGTTTTTAGACCAAAGAAAACTTTATGGAGAAGTTTTGACAAGAGGGAGAATTTAGGTTGAAATCTAAAAAAATGTATCCTTTTACGAGGGATTGAGTATTGTGACAATTGCGTTGTTTACTCTACGAGGGAGAGTAACCAACTAAAATATGAAAGAAAATACCATTTCGAAAAGGATATCTCTCGATGGAAAGAGGTTTTTATGGAAATATAAACAAGAATATAAAATCAGAAGAAAATAAAAGAATAAATGAAATTTGAGAACAAATGGTAAAGATTTAAAATTTTAAGAACTTGCAGGCAGGATAAGAAGAATTTTTTGAAGAATTTTTAGAAGAAGAAGAAGAAAAGGATAAAGAAAAATACATCTGGGTTTTAAAAATAAAGAGGACATTTTGAAACATATACCCAGGGTTTTGGAAAATATAAGGAAGATATAAAATATCACACAATCACAGATATACAAGCAAGGATATACAAACAACACTCCCTAAACCTGACTCTATATGCAATATTTGAAATGGCTGATAGGACCTTAATCCTAACTCTAAGATTTATATCATCTGATTCCAATCAAGGTACGCCAATATACTCAAGCCGAAACTCGAAGTACGTGGCATATAAAGTATTTACTCCGGTTCTAAGGTAAAGGCTTCCCAACATCCTTGAGCACCTACCGATATACCTCGGACTATGGCCCTTAGGTACATGGTAGGGGGGCGCGAACCCAAATAAGTGGTCCAGTTGTGAGGCTCTCTCCCGAACTATGGTTCAGTGAGACAGCCCAGCAACGTGAAGACCGGGACAATATAGGTAAGGAGGTTTTTGAAAACATGTTCAACATGCAGATAAAACCAGAAGGTTCTAATGCAAGTCCTAAAGAGATAGATTTAAATAAAAAGAAGCATACACTTGCATACATTGTTTTGCATTCAATCCCTAAAAATTGAGGAGAGTTGTATTTAAAACCTAAGTCTAATGTGAACATGGAATAATTACCTCAATATGGTCCTACCAAACCATGCTTAGATCCTATATGCAATGATGTCAGCTTAGGACAGAGTCTAGGCTCCTAAGGTTTGCATGGAAATGTAGCTGACATATGTTAGAATAAAGACTTAGATTATATAAAAGCAAAGCAAAGGCATAGATCCAACCGGACGAAGACGGGTCCCATCACGGTCGCCAAAACTGTGATCATCGCAAAATTTTTCCTATTCTCTTGTGGTTTCTCTCTCTTCCTTCTTTTTTCCTTTTCTAACCTCTATTCTCCTCCTTTTTGAAGGGAGAAGAATAAAAGAAAGAAAAGAGAAAGAGAAGAGAAAAGAAAGAAAGAAAGAGAGAAGAGGAACTATTTTGCGTGGTCTCACTTGACCTTGATTTGAAAAGTATTTAGAAAATTACTCGCCTCCGTTTTGAAAATATTGCGGGAAAAAATGGAGAGACGGGATTCGCTCGTCGGTACGAGGTTCGACCGTTCCTGGCGCCTTTACCAGGGGTAATCGAACCAAGGATCGAATCTATGCCTTTTGCTTTGCCTAAATATAATCTAAAGTTTTATTCTCACTCTAAATGTACAAAGAATCATGCTTGTGCAATGCGAGGATGTATGCTCTTTTCAAAGATGTTTTTGAAATTTCCAAGTATTCTGAGATGAACTTGGTAAGAGAATGAAGAAATGTTTTGAATTTAACTTAGAACTTGAGATAGATCAGAGAAATTCTAAGTCTCTGAAGTAAATCAGAGTTGGGAAAATAGATGAGAAAGAATGACTTGAAGCTTTGAAATGAAAGGAAATAAAGTTTCAAAGTCAAAATCGACTTTGATTTTGAACTTTGAATTTAGGAAAGGAAATGAATATTTGAGATGGAATTGAATTTAGACCTTGAAGTTTGCAATTTAGAATGGATCTGAGAAAATTAAATGGTATTTAAGAATAGAAATGGAATTGAAATCTAGAATTGGAATTGGATTCCGGATCCTAAACAGAATGGAATTCGAGATTTGGAATCTAAGATGGACTTGGGTTCTGGATCTTAAAAAGGATTTGGATCTGAAGTCTGAGATCCGAAGTGGAATTGGATTCTGGATCCTAAGATGGATTTGGATTTTGAAATCTGTGATCCAAGGTAGAATTGGGTTCTGGATCCTAAGATGGATTTTGGATCTGAAATCTGAGATCCAAGGTAGAATTGGGTTTTGGATCCTAAGATGGATTTTGGATCTGAAATCTGAGATCCAAGGTAGAATTGGGTTCTGGATCCTAAGATGGATTTTGGATCTGAAGTCTAAGATCTAATATGAGTGTTGAATCCTAGATCTAAAAATGGATTCGGAGTTAAATTTAGAAGATGAATCAAGAACTTTCCAAGTTTGCATTGAACTTGAAAAATGAGATTCAGAATTTGAATCTTGAATATATAAATGAATTTCAAAGTCAAATTGGACTTGAATTTGGGGTCTGAATTTGGAATTTTTAGAAAATGAATCAAGAATCTCAAAGTTAATTTGAATTTTGAGTTTGATTGGAGTTTTGAATATAGAAATGAATTTGGAATTTTAAAGTTAAATTGAACTTTGAAATCTAATTTTTATTTGAATATAAAAATGACTTCGAAATCTCAAAGTTAAATTGAACTTTGAGATTGAAAATGAAATTGAATTTGAAAATGAAAGGATGAATTGGATTTTATAAGAATTGAAGATTGATTGAAGAAGATATTTACATCACTTGGAGTTTTGAGAAAAGAATTTTGAAAATATGATGCAGTTCTATCCTAAATGGTGAATGAATTTAAATTTGGATTTTGAAAAGCTATTCCATTCTTTAAATGAATCAAAATAAGATTGAAGATATAATACATCCTTGACTATGGTCATTGAATGTATTATATAATAATCTATATTTAAATTCAGGTGAAGAATGAAATACATTTGATGCTTTTATAGAATTTAAAATGAAATTAACTCTCAATATACCCTGACTATGGCCATTGGTATATATTTTGAATTAATTTTAAGTTAAATTCTGATAAAAGAAGAAAATATTTAAGGAAAATATGATGAATTTTGAAAACGGATCTAGTATGGATCCAATGTTATTTTGTAAAAGATAAAAATACTAAGTTTTGTCCACACCCTGACTATGGCCATTGATGTGGATCATCAACTTAGGATTAATTTACCTCTTACGAAATGGTGCACGTGCCATTCGTGTTTTACCAATGTGAGATTTTGAGAAATAAAGGCAAAAAGCATGAAAACAAGTAATTCATGGTATTTACAATGCTCATTCATTCTATCTAAAACTGGAAATATAAATTCTCATTTAAAATCTAACTATTACAACATATAAAATTTAATTCACAACTCCAAGTAATGATATTTTCCATATATTCCCTGCAAAACAATTGATTAGTATGAAAAGAAGGGAGAGATTGCACATATTATATAGATGTTAATGATAACATGCTCACATGCCAAGATATACATGATGGAAAGATGAGAAATGATATCAAACATATATACATATATATATATATATATATATATATATATATGTATATCTATATGCACATAGATATATATGAACACTCATATATATATATATATATATATATATATATATATATATATATATATATATATATATATATATATATGTATATACATATATATATATAAGTGGAAATATTAGATGTGAAGGGACTGTGGTTTTGATGAAGGATGATAGGTGCCGGGTATTTCAGCAAGTAGGTGCTTTGTGAAGTGGTGTTGTGTAATGAGGGTGGTGTGTTGAAGACATCGGTGCAGCAGTGGACAGTGGATGAGGACATAGGTAGAATGGAGGGTGCGGCAAGGGTAAGGTGGCTGAAGGTCACTGCTGGTTATGATGAAAGTGTAAAAACCGGGTGACTGAAGGTAATGTACTGTGTGCATGAGGAAGGTGATACTGTGGAAGGTGTAGTGGAGACATATCATGAAGTGTTTGTGAAGGTGGCTGTAGGAAATCACGACAACTGCTATGGAGGGTGGTAGAAATGGTGGTGCACAGGATATATGGTGATTAGTGTTGCAGGAAAACAAAATCAGCATAGGCTATAGTGAATGCTAAGGAGGGGAATGAAGGTATTATGCAACAAGGTATAAGAGATGTGCTGGAAAGTAGCCAGTACACGTGGAGGTGTGATGACGACGACTTCAGTCCAGACGATTCTATCTAACACTTCAAGGTGTTTTTGCAGAAAATCCACAAGTAATGTCATTAAGCCTGACACCTTCACCAACTTCCAATGATAGCTGAATTTTCAATGATCTTTCAAGGTATCATAGCTCAACCCAGATGTTGCTGCAAACACTCCAACTATTGGCTTGGTGCCACCACTATCTGAAAGACAACCAGTAATCTTTAGAACAGAGTAATCCAGTGCAAGAATAGATAGAACGGTGTTGACAGTAGCTGATAGAGGTTCCTTCATGGGACCTATTGTGTTGATATCAATGCCAGCAGACTCTGATGATTTATTATTACCTTTTGCCCCTCAATGAGAACCGATCCAGACATACTTTCTCTTTTCTTTTCTTTTCTTTTTCTTTTTTTTAGGGAAACAACCATGAACAAAATCCCTAACAATGTAAAACAGGAATCAATTGCTACTTAAACATATCTGAAACAAGGCGGAGAAATCTAAATATAAAGAAACCAAGGGATACAAGATGCAATAGAATGATACATCTGCATTAATTTATTTCACTTGAAGGAAATCTTGGGTCATTGTTGTTTCTCTTTATAGATCCTATGATCATTGTGTGTTGGCATACTTCTGCAAACTGTTCTTCAGGCAGTAGATGAGGAAGAAGTTTAACTGCCAGTTTTTTTTGTATTACTTTGTAAAATCTGGACCTAATAGTGATACAATGAGTGGCTTAAAGGCTTATTGAACTTTGAATGAAGCTGATATATGAGACAGGATTCACCACTCTGCAGGCTGTGTTTGAACAGTCGTATTACTTCATCATCAAAACTAAAATGGTGTATACGGCTTTCAGAATTGGCACACCAGCCAACCAAACGCTGAGCTCATACCCCCTATAAATTTGACAAATCAGAAAGGCCAACATGGCATATGACGCCAAACTCTAATCGAATAGGAGATCCCTTGATCTCCAAACAGATGACGCCCACAACCAACCTGATGGCACCGAGATCAATTTAGAAAACTGCAACTGGTGTGTATGCTTGACAGTCACTGAGAAATAACGATTTTCTCCTTTGAATCCTATTGACAACCCAAATCCCTTTGGGATCCTGTCCATTTGTGTGTTATGCAAAGCTATTCTGTGGATATCATCTTAAGACTTAATATATGAATCTACAATTGTGAATAATCTTCCCAATTTTGAAAATAGCTCTCTAATCATCCTACCCAGGGAGCATGTTGCTATTGTACCAATGGTGGCATTATGAAGTTTGGCAATGGAATCTACAGGCCATTCGAAAGACAGCCGCTTCCAGAGTCAAGCGTTGAAGCTAGAACAACTAGTACTTCTCACTATGAATTAAAAGTAGAATCACGGGAGCCAGAGCATAGAGGGCATAGGCTGGTTTGATTCCGGGTATTTCTTGCAACAAGCACTCATATCTAACTAAAATGGAATGGAAAATGGTGGCTCTACTGTATATTAACCAGGGAAATGAACATAAAGAGATGATAAAAATAGAGTGCTGGGTGAATAGGAATCTCATACCTGAACCAAGCAATGGAGGAATCAGCGTCTTTGCTTACAGGGACAAGAAACGCAGGGGATATTATATCCAAAAAAAAAAAGTGCAGATGCTTGATTATGAAATAAAGATTTAAACCCACGAATTAAAACATTCTGAGTGATAATTACAATGATTTTAGCAGAGAGAGAAAAAAAAAATCAGAATATAAAGAGATATAGCATGTATCATACCATTGCAAATACAGGAATTGATGAAATAAAATCTGAGGTTGTAAACTAGAAATAGGATACAAAGGAATAGCGATAAAAGGAGTCAGCAGACAATGCAAAAAAAAAATAGAAGAATACAGGAAAGTATATCGGAAGGTGGATTTCCACTTGCTATAGCAACAGAGGGTCGATCCTGCTATATGCAGGTCGACCCTTTCCATAATGCTGTGATAAAAGAAATTTAAAACAGAAATTCTAAAACCAAAGAACCTTCATGAACAATCAAAGTAAAGGAAAGAGGAGAAATACTGGACACTTACCTGCAACCCTACAAAGGTCTTGGATGAAGGGGGAATCTGGCGCTTTCCTACCGCAGGGATGATCTATCCTCTTCTTCAATTGATCAGATGAGAACTACAATTCCTGCACTTATACTGATATTCGATCAATTGGATTGCTGGGAGGTCCTGGGGGCTGGTATGACTTCCTTCAGTCGATGGAAAAGAAGAACAGAGAGAAAGAAAAATGGGGAAGAAGAAGAACCGGTGTGTGGAAGGGTAGAAGATGGATCATAATGGAAAATATGAGAGGATGAAGAAGCGATCATGGAGAGGTAGGAGACGGGAGGGGCTAACAATGGACGAAGAAAAGCGATGGAGGAACGATGAATGAGTGACTATCGATCGATGGCATCCCCATGGATGTCGGCTAATGGTGGATTTTTTAATGGGGTCAAGACCGATGGGCACGGATTGAAGTGGTTCCTCCCCCTTTCAGAAAACCTTCCGCCTCTTTCTTAAAGAGAGGAGGGAAGCTTCCTAAAGGGAATCGGTTGAAGATGAGGGGTTCAGGGAGAAGAGGTTGTTTGAAGATGGAGGGTAGGCAAGTGAGAGGGGAAGTGCGCGGGTGGTGTTTTGTTGGAGATTTTCCAAATTTCCAAAAGAAGGCCCCCTTTGAAAGAATTTTTTGTAAAAAGAGTGGTTCAAGAGAGGTTTTTGGCAAGAATTCAATTTTTCAAATTTTAAAAACCTTTTGCTTTCCCCAATTTTTTCGATTTTTGTATCATTTTCCATTTTTTGTAGTTTTATAGTAGAAAACTAAGATTTTAAAACTAAGTTTTGAACACTAATCTTTGAGAAATATTTACAAAAGTATTTTTCTGAGAATTTTAGACCATTTCGGGGAGATTTCTTCAGAAGAATGGGCTTGGACCCAGGTTTTGAGAAAATGTTCGAGTTTTGATGCTCGAATCGAGAAATACAATGGGTTGGATCCAAACGAATGTCGAATGGACCATCCGAGCCATTTAAAGGCTATTTTTGGTATTTTCTATAATTTTAAATTTAAAATTTGAACAAGGAGACTCAGATTTGGATCCGGACAATGGATCCAGATCCAAAATCAATTTAAACATACGAAATGAATTTAATTTCAATAAAACTTAGAGAAATGAACTGGAATTTAGATTTGAAATGACCCATTTGCTCAAAAAATGATATTAGGGGCAAAAAGGGAATATTTAAGAAGATTTTGAAAAATTTGGGGTGTTCACAGTTGTGCTTGGTTTGACCTTGATTTTCTGCAACAGATCTTCCAAAACTTGGTGATGCTCCGGAGAAGCATGGTTTAAATCCAGGATAGAGATGTTTGACAATGTCATGATCAGTTTCTGAACTGATTCTGATGCCTCACCCTTCTTTGAAGCTGCTTTAATGACGCGCTTCAGAATCCTAGGAGTTTGCTTGGTGACCTCTGCTGTCACCTTCGCTGGCTCATTTACTGACTTCTTGCTGCTAAAAAGTGAAGTGATATCCACCCTCTTGGTAGAAGACTATGCCTGACGTAGGACTAGGACCTGATGTTGATCCTGAATGTCCTGGTTGGAACACGGCTGAATGTTGTTCCGAAGAAAGACTGTCTGCTCTGAAATCACTGAAGCTGAATGTTTGGGGAAAGGCTTAGACAAGATTTCAGGTTGTTCTTCATCCTCATCCTCGATCAACAAATTCTTGTCGATGCAGTCCTGAATGATGTTCTTGAGGACAAAACAATGCTCTGTGTCATGTCCGACAGTCTGGTGAAATTTGCAGAATTTGTCCATCCATTTTCCTATAGCAACTGGAGGCTCCGCCACCTTAGGGAGTTTGACCATCCCCTTTGATAGCATATATTCCAGGATGTCTTCCCGGAATTGCTCTAGAGTTGTGAATTCTCGATAAAAACTCCATCCATCATGCTTTGGTTTCGGTTGTTGCCTTGCTTCAGGCTGCTGCACTGGCTGGATGGGTTGTGGCTTAACGAATTTCCCTTTCTGGGCTGCAGAGTTTGTTCTTTCAACCCTGGAGTTTTTTGAGTCTTTTCGGTGGTTTTTCTTGTTCTTCTTGCCGCTAGCGTTGCTGCTACTGCCTGAAAATTCTGTAGAATAAGCAACGTGCACTTTTTTCTTCTACTTAGGGTTTCCTCGGACGAACGGGTAACCTTCATACAGACCATTGTCCAATCCTATTTCGAGCCATTCAGCTCTCTCAATCAGTTTAATGAAGGACTTCGCATGAGATGTAGAGATGAGATTCCTCAGAGGCTAAGCAAAGTTGTTTAGGATAATCTGCAAGGCATGTTCCTCCGGGATGGGAACCTTTATCTTGTTACAGATGCTTCTCCACCTGTGGATGAATTCTTCAGCTCTTTCATTCTCATTCTGCTTCAAATTGTATAAATGATTGAGAGTTGGTGAGGCCTCAATGTTGAACATGAAGCACTCGATGAACAAGTTCATGACTTTATCGAACTCTCGTAGTTCGATAGGGTTAATGTGGTCTGCATACCACCTGACCATTGTACTTTCTAGGCTGCGAGGAAAGCAAATGAACAGAGCCCTATTGTCTTTCCTGAAACGGCCGCACTCTGCATAGAATGTGGCCAAATGAGCCTTTGGATTGCCCGTTCCATCAAACTTGAGGAATTTTCGAGGGAGATTTTCTAGATTGTCATCCTGTAAACACCCCAAATTTTTCTCATCCATTCTTAAACAACCCTCCTCGTGCAGTGCCAACCCTGTTAGGTTAGTGTAGGAGTCAAACCCCGAGTCAGTTTCAGAAAATCACCATTTTACCCATTTTCATTAGCAAAATTACCATTTTACCACTAGGTCATCCCGGACCCCAGTCAGTCGGAGTCAACCAAGCTCATTGATCAGTTCAGAACAGTTAGAATATCAGTCATTTCAAGCTCATTTGAGTTCATAGTGAGAAGGTCATTTTCATTTCTGACCATTCCTGCCAAAATAGGATCATTTCTTCAGAAATAAGCTCATTTCTCACTCAAATCTAAGCCAACTCTCTCCGAGTCAGTCATTCATAGTCAGTCATATTCCCCAGAGTCTAACTTGAGCTCACCAGGAGTTCAAGCGCTCCAGTTTCAGTTCAAAACCATTTCCAAGTGTCTAGGAGCCCATTTTAGTCCATTTCAGCTCTTTCAGCTGAAAGTGAGCTGAGTTCAGTCAGTTGAGCTAGTGTTTGAGCTTTGATTTTAGTTCATGTCAATATTACTGACCTTTGTTTTAGCTCAAAGCCAGCTCAGGTTCGTAATTCACTTCGCTCCAGTGACCATTCCGTACCATTTCTTTAAAAATGACAACTTTTCTTGAAAATTCAATCGGAAAGGTCAGTTGAGTTAGTCTCTTGTCAGCTCATTTGAGTTCTGAAACTCTAAAACCCAGCTCAATCCAGCACATTTCAGTTTGATTCAGCTCAAACCCTAATTTTCAGTGTCACTCTAGCTCGGTGGAGTTCGAAAATGACTTCTTAAATCATTTGGCAAATTTTATCAATTTTAACACTTTTTGAACTGGTACAGCTGCCAATCGGGGTCTAATTTCCAAAATTCTTCATTCAGGGTTAGCATTTCGCATGTCATTTCTCATCATTTCATATCATTTCTTAGCATTTCATAGCATTTCATCACATTTCATTTCATTTTCAAAGTCCCAAACTCCAGTTTTATAAATTTCAATCCAGATCAAGTTTTAAAAGCTTTCAGAAATCAATTTCAAACCCCGGGTTTTTCAAAATTGACATTTTTACCCTCTAGATTCTAAATTTGGAAATATTTTTTTCGAGAAAAACAATCTGGATTTCTTTTAAAATTAAATTTTTTAATTCTACACTGGATTTGCTTCGCAACGGGGTATTGAACTTCAAAATCCGAGCTCGTTTCAAAAACTGCCAAAAATAGCTTGTTTCGTCTGAAAATTTTCTGAAAAGACTATTTTACCCCTCTAATCATCAAAATGAATTTCAAAAGTGGAATTTGGACCCGCTCTAAGATGGCCCATCCATTTGCATTTTCTGTTTTAATTTATAAAAAGGAAAAAAAAATTACCTTTTTCTTTATTTTTTGTTTGTTTTATTTTATTTTATTATTTTATTTTTCCTAAGGTGGGACCCACAAGGGGGTCGACTACCCTAGCCCTCCTTCCAGCCCATTTCCTTTCTTTCTTCCTCCATTTTCTTTTTTTTCCATTTTTTTTCTTTCCTTCTTTTTTTGTCTTTTCTTCCTTTTTCCTTCCTTTTTCTTTTCTTTCTTTCTTTCCTCCTTTCTTTCCTCTCCCTCCACTCACGTATGGCAGCTCAACCCCCCCTTCTCCTTCCTCTTTCCCTCTCCTTTCTAACCCTTTCTTTCATTTTCCTTCTTCCCCTCTTCTTTCCTTTTCCTTCCCTTCCTTCTTTCCCCTTTCTTCCTTACTCCTTATTTCCTCCAAAGCAAAAATGGATACAACCATTCATGTACGTGGATTCATGGAACATCTTTAGAAACTTAGGTTTTGATTTTTATCAAAACCTAAGTTAGCATAAAAGCTAAAAAAGAAGGAATCACTACCTACCTCTCATTCAACGCCTCTCTCTCTCTCTCCCTTGAACTCTCTCTTCCTCTCCCCTTGGCTGCAACTTTCAGCCATTGAAGCTCCTTGCTGCATCTTCTTCACAGCTGCAACCACAAGTGCAGCCAGCGCCACCTCCTTGAACGCCTAGTCCAGTCATCATCCTCACCACCGGTCCAGCCACCACAGCACCCTTCCTTCACACCCAGCAGCAAGACTTTCACAACCATCTCCTTTGAAGCAGACCCTCTTCAGGCCACATCTTCAACAAGAACCTCCAAGGAAGCTCCCTCTCTCATCGGCGCAGCAGCCTTCCTCAAGCCATAGCTTCAGCCGGTGCCACCTCTTCCAAAGGCCCCCACAACAGCCATTGCTGCCATTGCTGCCATCGCTCCAGCTCACCAACAGTGCCGCCATATTGCCATTCTCAAGCTCAGCTCTCTCTTGCAGCCTCTTCAAGTCCAAGATTTCAAATCTTCATCAGCAAAAGTTTCAGCACCCGTTCCAACACTTGCAGCCACCAACCAGCGTTCTAGATCTCCATACCTGCAACTGCTCCCAAGGTAAGGCCTATGCATGTTTGTGTCGATCATGCCAAGTGCCGTATGGTTTGCCTCTTGATGGTCCATCGAAATAATACCCTCTTGGTGATGCTAGATGATAGGAAACAATAAGAGTTTGTTTTTTTTTTTCTTTTACTTTTCTTGATAATGCATACATAAATGAGAGGATTCATCCAGCCAATGGATTGAACCCCTCATTACAATGGCTATATCAAATCAATATTTTGCCTCCATGCTTTTCCTTTGTTTTGTTTTCATATAAATTGTATAATTTAGGTATTTCTTTTGATTTATTCCATTAGGTATATTTCATTAATTCATTAATGCATATCTTGTTAGTTTATAGGTTTTTCATTTAGGCATGTAGTCCAGTTATGATTTCATGTAAATATTTTCATTCAAAAATATTGAAAATTTTATGATAGATGTTATTATTTGTCTGTGATCTTCTGCTAAAATTCCATATTGATTCGATTTTTGGAATTCTATTTTAATAATAAAACCCTAAATCGGGTTTTCTGTTTCTCTGAACTTTCAATTTCTGCTTTAGCAGACAAGAACCTCCAACACCACCCTTGTGAGAGATTCGTATTGTTCTTCAAAAATTACAGTGGATTTATAATTGAATCCATTAATGATCTGGAAATTTGAAGGTTTTCCAAATTAGTTTTGACTTCTGTCAAAAATCGGATTTCCCAGCCCCCCTGGGAAAATCTCCATTTTCCTTTGTCAGGGTATAGACAGACCCTAATGCACTGAGTCCGTTCAATATGTAGCCCTTCTGCAAAAACTTTCAACACAAAAGTTGTTCCTAACATATTTTCCTGTCATTTCCCAAAATATGGGGATTTTTGAAACTGTTTCAATATTTTTCTCGAAAATGTCTTTTCTATCTGACAGATTCTAATATCCAGAAATTTTAGAGATTCGGGTCTCTGATAACAGTGTGCCTATTTCCAAACCGTAACCTGAATCCAAATGATGCAAAAAGATCAAATTTTTCTCTATTTGTCAGAGACATGTTTCCACAATTTTAGCCTTTTTCCCATCTGTTTACTATTTTTCTCACATTTTCTACCGAAACCTATCTGTTTACCCCAAATCCTAGAGTCGTCGGATTCCGATCCGACTTGCCAGAATGTTACAGCTCCGACCATAGGTCAAAACCAGAAAGTGTAAAAGGAAAAAATCCTTGCCTAACTGTCCTCTCTCACCCCATAAAATGTGCGAAATTTTTATGGAAGTTTGATACCAGAAATCTCATTTAGAATCAACATTTTAGGCAAAATTCACAAAATTTAGGGTTTTTATTTGAATTTCTATATTTAAAAATACAAAAAAAATAGATTTTCGAGCTTCATTCTGTTTTTAAGGTTAGTCTAGGTGTCTATGCCAATTTTTGCTCAATTCTAAGTTCATTTTCTTTATATGTTAGTTTATCTTTAAATTCAGAAGCGAAAATCAGGCGAAAATAAAGTTAAATTGGATATTTTATGATATTTTCGCCATTTTAGGGTTTTTTTTATGTACATAAGCATGTAGAATCATATAAAAGTTATTTTCAATATCATTTGCATTTCATATTTTCCATTTTTGCAAAAATTCTTTCAGAAAACCTTGGTTTCAAGGCCATAGTCTTGTTATTAGGGGTATTTTGGTCATTTTGACCTAAATTTCGAAATATCAATTTCTAATTCCATAAATTTTCATGCATATCATCATATTTAATCATATTATGTTTGATTTATTTTATCTTATTTTCAAAATTTCCAAATTTTACAATTTTTTTTCAGAAAACCCTGATTTCAAGGTCATCAGGGGTATTTTGGTCATTTTGACCCCAATTTCGAATTTCCAAGTTTATTTTAAAAAATTATTCATTATTTCTTATGTTTATATCAAAGGGGGTATGAATTTGGGTTTATACCTGAATAATATCTGATAATTTTCCATATTTTCGGATAAATTCAGAAAAACCAACATTTTTGTGCTAACCTTGTTTTCTAGTTTTGCAGGAACATTCAAGAAGAAGGCTTAGTTTCTTTATTTATTTATTTTATTCAATTCAATGTAAAAAGCAATGTAATATTTGGAATAAGAGTTACATTTCTGCTTAGAATAGGGCTGCATTGCATATAGTTTAATTTCTACAAATTTCAATATTTGATGTATGATTCATGCATATTTATTTCAAATTTACTATGGTTGACATGAATGGCACGTGCATAAGCTCTTATGGAGTTTATAAACTCGGTGGGATTTGTATTTATGGCCATAGTCATATTACAAAAAAAACCAAGATTTATGATCTTCGTATTAGCCACATTCAGCCTACACTCTTAGGCTAACTTCAAAAATGCATTATATTTTTCAAAGTTTAAAAAGGATTTTCCAATTCCTCAATTGAAATTCCCTTTCAAATTCATATTCATTCATTCCTTTCATTCAAATTGCATTATTTTCAAATTCATTTTCCAATTTCAATTTCAGAAAAATCAGTTTTCCCAAGAATTTCCAAGTCTTTCTCAGGATTTGATTTTCCCAGAATCCTAAGTTTTCAAATGACATTTCAAAGCATTTCCCAAGTTCAAATCAATATTTTCCAATGTTTTAAAATTCTCAAATTTCAAAAATCCCAAGTTTTCAGAAATCGATTTCCTCAGAGTTCCCATTTTTTTGAGAATCCATTTTCCATTTCAAAAATCATTTTCCAATGAATTTCTTAGTTTTTCTCAGAATTCTCAAATCCATTTTCTTAGAAAAACAAATTCCAAATCTCAAAATCGATTTTCCAAAGTTCAAGTTTCCTTGAGAAATCACTTTCCAATGCAAATTTCTGATTTCCAATCAAATTCAATGATTTTCCTAGGAATTCCAATTTCAAGCACTTTTCCAATCATTCTTCAAGCATATTTCAATTTTCCAAGCAAACATCATATTTTCTCAAACTTGCATTATTTTCAAAATTTCATAGCACAAGCCTGATTCTCTATGCATTCTAGGAAAAATAGAGCATAATTTAGATATTTCAGTCAAGTTTAAGCACACATTTGATCCTTGATTCAATTACCTCTGGTAAAGGTTCTAGGAATGGTTGAACCTCATACCGACAGGAGGATCCCATTCCACGAAATTTTCTCACAAATTTTCAAAACGGAGGTGAGTAAATTTTCAAAACTTTGGTCGAGTTTGACTCGCGAAATTTGTTTCTCTCTCGCAAGAGAGGAGAAAAATTTTGCGATGATAACTGGTTTGGCGACCGTGATGGGATCTGTCTTCGCCTGATCAATTATGTGCTTTAACTTATCTTAATTATCAAAATTTTGTTCTATGAAATGTCACCTTTAATTCCTGATATCATGTGAACCTAGGAGCCTAGACTTGAACCCAACTGACATGAACTGCATATAGACTAGGCATAGTTTGGTAGGACCATATTGAGAAGAATTATTCATACTCACTTAGACTTAGGTCTGAAATACAACACTCCTCAATCTAGGACTTGTATGAAAACAATGTTTGTTTCTTTAAAAGTTTTCGAAATTCTATCTCTTTAGGACTTAGAGCCCTCTGTTTGCCTGCATGTGATCATATATCAAAAACCACCCCACCTATGACTACTCGGTCTTCACGTTGCTGGGCTCTCTTCCAGAACCCTAGTTCGGGACAGAGCCTCACAATTGGGCCACTTATTTTGGCTAATGCCCCCTGCCACGTACCAAGGGCCATAGTCCAACGTATATCGACAGGCGCTCAAGGATGTTGGGAAAACACAAGCCTAGAACCGGAAATGAATTTTTATGCCACGTACATCGAGCCTCGGCTCGAGTATATCAGCATAACATGATTGGACACAGTTGATCTGAGCCTAGAGTCAGGATTAGGGTCCTAAAGCTGTTTCAAAATCAATGCATTTAGAGTCAGCTTCTTAGGGATTGCTATATGTGCATAATTGTTTGTGATTGAATGTATGATTTTTGTCTTATTTTTTCACATTTTTTCTAATTTTTCCAAAATATTGGATAATTTTTCAAAATACCTCATCTTCCATCTTTTGTGAAATATCTCCCTTTTCTCAAAAACCCTAGATGATTTTTCCAAATTATCCACCTGTTCCTCAAAACTCCAGGAGATTTTCCATTCTTTTATTCCTCTGGACTTCGATTTTCCAGCTTTTTATTTTATCCTGCCTGCAATTTTCAAAATTCTTATATTTTTTCAATGTCTAATTTCAATCTTCCTATCTCTCAAGTCCAATGGCATCCAGTCAGCTCGATTCTATTTTTCCTGAGGGTCACATCTCCTACGAGGTGCGACAAAGTCTTCCCGAGCATCGAGCTCTCAGCACCGGACCCTTCTTCCCCTGGTGGTACTACAGTTGGTTTAAAAACTTCTCTCGTATGTTTTCGGACCATTTGAGTGATTGCGGGTTGGAACTGGCATCTGCAGTGGGGAAGTTGACAGTTAATAGCAATCTGATCCATGCACTGGCAGAGCTGTGGAATCCGCACACTTGCACATTTTGGTTCCCATGGGGCGAGATGACACTACTGATGGATGAGTTTTCAGAGATTATGGGACTGCCTGAGCCAGCCGATCAGCCTAAAGATCCGTTAGAGCAGCAGTTATTGATCAATGTCAAGAGTCTGGACCCTAAAGATGTTGTGGCTCGCATGACAGGGCGCAAGTCTTGGCCACTGATTGAAGAAAACAAGAATGAATATGTGAGCCTGATCGAGATCTACCGATAGTACGGAGAATTCGCAGAAGTTAGCTTATTGTCCAGGACAACTCGAGAGAGAATTCAGCATGCGATGGTTCTGTGTACTGTAGGACTTGCTTTCTTTCCAGACGGACAGAATTATGTGGATGTCAGAATAGTACAGCTTCTGAGAAGATGGGAAAGTCGACAGACCAGCCGTCTTTCGATAGCTATGGCCGCACTTGCTTTTCTATACAGAGGACTGACCCGCTTCACACTTGGAGAGTCCATCTTAGTCGAGGGATGTACCTATGCTCTTCAGTCTTGTTTCCTTCAGCATGTACTGACTAGAGCAAGTTTGTTCAGATATAACGGCAAGGAGCTCCTGCCAGTTGCACGGTACCGGTTCCTGATCGATTATCTGCAGGAGGAGGAAGTGGTATGAAATTATTTTGATCGAGAATTATTGCCTCCCAGATACACCTATGCATATGGCAAGAGATTTAAGCTGCTTGGTCCATTCTTCTGTGCTTACTATCATCCAGAGTAGTGTGTTTGACAGTTTTCTCAAAGATAGAAGCACATAGAGATGCGACTGCTACCAGGAGTCGTGCCAGAGTTTGACCTCACATCAGCACAGTGGTCCGGAACATACCATTCTGCCAGATATGGCTGGCACTCTTTTGTTACTCTTTCACTTTTTCCCGATCCTCGTGTCTCTGCTAGTTATAAAGAGTGGTGGGAAATTGTCTGTCTGCCCCCTCTTTCCCAAGTTTATTATTGATGTAATCATGTTTTCCTTTCAATAAATAAAAATCTTGCAAATTCTTCAATTCTTGGTTTGATGACCTCGCCTAGGTAACAAGGCATGATTTTCAGTTGTTTATTTTCTTTGCAAAGGAATGACAACTTAATTGTCGTAATCCCAGCGATGACTCAATCACTAGTAATGGGATACTTTTTCAATCGTCTACCAAAATTCTCAGCCAATATTTTTCTTTCAATCAAAATCTCTTTCAAAAGCCTAACCATCAATTTTGCCCTGCAAAGAGCATTTGTGACACTCAATGGTTCAGACAAGGTCAGAGAAGAAAATTGCATCAGTTGAAGATATCACATATTCAACAGCTTCGGACAAGGAAATGGATTCCTCGTGCTCGGGCAAAAATCAAGGGCAACAGGTCGAGGATGACATTGATCCTCAAATGTATGCCATGTTCAAGAAGATGATGACCAAGATGCTGGCAGAGCAAGCGGAAGCTAGTGCAGAGCAGACCCAAGTCAAGCCAAAGGCTAAGGGTCATACAGTAAAAAAGCAAGTGAAAATGTCTAAAAAACGTGTCCAACATGTTGATACAACTGGTGAAGAGGGATCAACAGAGGAATCAGATGAAGAGTTTGAGACTCATCAGGCATTCCGCAAATCTACCCAGGGGCAGGGGTCAGCCCACAAATTCAAAGAGCAGTTTGTTAATGACTCTGACCAGCCGCAGTTTAAAGAAGTGGTCAGAATGCTTCGAGACCTGTAGACCCGCGACAAGGTCAAGAAAGTCTTCACCAGCAAAGACTTCTACGATGGTTTGGACGGGGATGATAATCTTGAGAATCTCCCTAGAAAGTTTATCAAATTTGATGGTTCTGGCGACCCTAAGGCTCATCTCGCCATGTTCTTCACTGAATGCTCCAGATTCAAGCGAGACAACAGAGCACTTTTCCTTTGTTTCCCTCGCAGTCTAGAGGGGACAGCAGCAAAATGGTACTCAGAACATGTTAACCCAATTGAACTGAAAGAATTTGATAAGGTGGTAAACATGTTCATCGAGCGATTCCTCTTCAATGTTGAAGCACTTCCCACCCTCAGTCACCTCTGTGGTCTCAAGCAGAGAGAAAATGAAAAGGCCAGAGATTTCATTCACCGTTGGAGGTCAGCTTGCAATAAGATGAGGGACCCCATATCAAAGGGACATGCTCTGTCCCTAATTCTAAGCAATTTCTCACAGCCTCTAAGAGGCCTCATCTTTATTGCACCATCAAGAACATTCATTAAGTTGACAGAGCGAGCCGAATGGCTCGAGTTGAGCATGAAAAATGGTTTCTACGAGGGCTTCACTTTCACCAAGAACAACGGCCAAAATGAGTAGAAAAAGAAGACTCATTTCACTCATTCTGTTAGAAATAATAATTGGAACCATCGTAAGGGACAAAACAAAGATTTTTGTTATGGGGCAGGAAGTTCAAACAAGAACGATCAGAAAGGCAAGTCAGTGCCTCAATACAATAAGCCATTGCAATTAAAGCAGGGACCAAAGCCCCGTGAAAAAGTGAAGCATGAAGGGTGGAGTTATGACAAGAAATTCACTCCACTGGACCAATCACTCGAGACTGTGCTCGAGTACATGTTGACCAAAGAGATGGTCAAACTGCCCAGGTTGGCCGATCCCCCCGTTCCCATGGGAAAATTCAAAGATCAATTTTGTAAATTTCATAGAATGGTGGGACATAATACTGAGAACTGCTTTGTTCTCAAGAATATCGTTCAGGATCTCATTGACAAGAATCTTCTGGTAGAGGGTGTCGAAGCTGAAAATATGGATATTCTGAAGAAACCCTTTCCCCATCATTCTACAACGGTCATTTCTGAACAGCATTTTCAGCCGCAGGAGCATATCAGGCCATGCTCTAAAAAAGACATGCAAGCTTAACATCAAGTCCTTGTACTGCTGCAGGCTCAGTCCAAAGCTCAGAAGATGGATCTTATCTCCGCCTTTGGTAAAATGAAGGTATCTGCCAAACCCGCTGGGGTATCTCCGGAGGTGGCTAAAAGAATGCCATTGCTCCCCAAGCACTTTATTAAGCCCGCCACAGAGAAAAGTGAAACATCTGCACTAAAGCCGATAACTGCATTATCCAATGTCTCAATCTTGGATTTAGCCCAAGCTTTCGCCAAACACCAGCAAGTGTTGGATGATCTATTGCAGAAAATCAAAGTGAAACCGAGCATAACTTCTGAAGACATGGCCCAGATAGTCAATCAGACCATGACAAATGCTCCGATCACTTTCTCAGATGAAGACCTCCCGAAGTCGCATGTGTTCCACAACAATGCTCAGTATGTTGTGATTCGAGCCAGAGGAATGATTGTTCCTCATGTGCTGATAGATGGAGACAGCAACCTCAACATATGCCCGGAAATGACAGCCAAATCTTTGGGCATTAAAGAATAAGAATACAACCTGGACCCGATCACCATCTACGGGTTCGATAATCATGGCCAAACCGCGAAAGGAAAAATCTTCTTAGAGATTTTCATTGACTACTCAGTCCACTCCGTCCTTTTTCATGTGGTCAATGTGCCGCCAATGTGTAATCTGTTGTTGGGAAGACTTTGGATTCATAACACAAACGATGTGTCGTCTACTCTGTATCAGTGCGTCAAGTGGTCAAAAGGTAGAGTGATCACAACAGTCTTGGGCGAGGATCCAGAACAGAGGTTTGCACAACCCATGGTTCCTAGGCCTACTTTCACTATTGATATCTTTAGCATTAGGGGCATTGAAGAGGTCAACTTTGAAGAAAATTCGGGAATACTACAAATGACAAAACAATCAACGCATACAGTGGCCATGACTCGATGGAGAGGCCCACATTTTTTCAAGATTGGAGGACGAATTGACTACAGCACATTCAAAGATCATCCCCTGTTCTCCCAATTTATGAAGGCCAAAAAGGGATTTGATCTGTTGGTGAAGCATGGCCATCAGCCTTTTTAAGGTCTGGCAAAAATGGAGATGGTCGTCTTGAGCCAGTAATTCCTCAGCACTATCCTCAGAGAGCCGGATTGGGCTTCAATGGCAGAAGATCTCAGAAGGGCACTATCTTTGTCAAAGGAATGCACTAAGGGCATCTGCTTGTCTTTTCATTTCTATTCTTTTGTTTCCACATTTGGGATGATATCCCGTTTCATTTCAATATTTGTCATCAATTCAATCTTTCAATAAAGTTGCAAGTTTCCTTTGTCTATCTGGATGCCATTTGTCTCTTTACTTTTCACTATCAAATCTTTGTAAAATTGCCATTATTTTGCTCTTTTATTTTTCCAATTATTTTCTCAATAACAACAATTTGTTTTATGATGGGCGATTTCCCTAAATCAATTTATTCTCCAATTTTCAGAATGTCTTCTCGTTCTATCAAGAAGCTCGTTCTTAATCCAAATGCCTTTTCAAAGTCAGCATTGATTCATCAGGTCAAAATAAGAGCAGAATGCAGTCAGACTACAAAGCAGTTAGAAGAACCGACAGAATTTGATACAACTCTTCAAGAATTACCATAATTTACATCAATTCAGAAACAAGATGAGTCATCATCCTTAGTTCAAGACCCGACTGAGAATATCAATATTGGATCAGAAGATGATCCTAAAATTCTCAAGATTGGCAGCAGTCTGAGTCTGAAAGAGAAAAAAAGGCTTACCAATTTTCTCAAGCAACATGAAGAAGTGTTTGCATGGACTTATGAGGACATGCCAGGTCTGGATACCAAATTAGTTGAGCATCGCCTCGTTCTAAAACCAAATGTCAAGCCAGTTAAGCAGAAACTGAGAAAAATGGATCCCTGAGTGGAACATCAAGTTAAAGAAGGTCTGGAAGACCTACTCAAAGCAGGGTTGATTCGAACCATTGACTACCCAGACTGGTTGACAAATATTGTCCTTGTTCCCAAGAAGAATGACAGTTTGGATTTGCATCGACTTCAGAGACCTCAATAAAGCAACTCCTAAGGATGATTATCATCTTCCTAATATTGATCTTTTGGTTGATAGCACGGCGGGTCATGCTATGTTCTCTTTTATGGATGGATATTCCGGATATAATTAGATCAAGTTGGCTACTCGTGATCAGTACAAGACATCTTTCACTACTCCTTGGGGCACTTTTTGTTATACGATCATGCCATTTGGGCTTAAGAATGCTGGAGCCACTTATAAGCGTTCTATGGCCGTCATTTTCCATGATTAGATGCACAAAATCATGGATGCATATGTTGATGATATTCTGGTAAAATCCAAAGAAGAAGAAGATCACATCGAAGCTCTCAATCAAGTTTTCAAGCAGCTCATTCTTTACAAGCTAAGACTCAATCCACAAAAATGTGTTTTTGGAGTCGAATCTGGCAAGTTGTTAGGCTTTTTGGTCAGAAAAAAGGGGATAGAAGTGGATCCCGCTAAGGCCAAGGCCATCATTGACATGTCGCCCCCGACCAATCTCAAAGAATTGCGTAGCCTTCAGGGACGCATGCAATCAATTCGACGATTCATATCTAATTTGGCCATGAGATGTGAGCCTTTCAATCATTTGCTCAGAAAATGAGTGAAGTTTGAATGGGGACTAGAGTTTCAGCAATCGTTCGAACGTATCAAGAAATATTTGCTCAATCCTTCTGTTTTAAAGCCACCAGAATTAGGGAAACCCCTACTGCTATATATTTCAGTTAATCAAGTTGCTTGCGGCAGATTCTTGGCACAATACAAAGAAGGCAGTCTGATAGAGCATGCCATTTATTATGTGAGCAAAACCTTTATTGATTATGAGAAGAAATACTCTCAGATAGAAAAGATATGTCTAGCTCTGGTTTGAATGTGTCAGAAATTGAGACACTATCTGCTGGCATCTGAAGTCAAGATCCTATCCAAATTGAATCCTCTCAAATACATTCTAGAGCAACCATTTCTCAGCAGACTGATTGCCAAATGACAAGTCTTATTGATGCAATATAATCTAGAGTATGTCTCCCAGCAATCCATCAAAGGCCAAGCAATTGCAGATCAATTGGCAGATTTCCCTCTAGCAGAGTAGGTTAAAGTCGAAGATGATTTCCCCGATGAGCGAATTTGCAATATTCAACAATCTCAAATTTGGAATTTATTCTTTGACGGTTCCAAGAATATGGCAGGCATATGAATCAAGATTCTACTAATCACACCAGAGAAGGAGATGATCCCTTTTTCTCTCAAACTGGATTTTCAGTGCACTCATAATATGGCCGAGTATGAAGCTTTGATACAAGGTCTGAAAATTCTACAAGACTTCAATGTCAGAAGAGTGCATGCTTATGGCGACTCTTTACTCATTGTCAATCAAGTCCTAGCCGAATAGCAAGTGAAGGATCAGAAATTACTCTCTTATCAGAAGATCGTCTCAGCTCTTGCCAACAAATTTAAAGAATTCCAACTTTTCCATATCAAGAGAGACTTCAATCAAGTTGCCGACAATTTAGCCAATCTAGGATCCATTATGTCTTTCAAGAGCGGAGAATCTTGTCACTCATTTAAAATTGGCAGATTCGATTAATCTGCTTTCGTCCCAGTAGAGCAGATAAACCAAGCAGAGCAAAAGAAAAAGCCCTGGTATTATGACATAAAAAATTTCATTGAAACTAGCGAATTTCCTCCAGAACTCTCAAAGAAAGAGCAGCGAGCAATTCAGCGCATGTCTGCTCGATATTTTATTCTTGCTAATGTCCTTTATTGTCATGGATTTAGTTCTGAATATTCCAGATGTTTGGACGAAGAAGAAGCCAAAGAAGTTGTGCAAGAAGCACATGAAGGCATTTGCGGTGGTCATGTTGGCAACCAAACTCTTGTCAAACAAATCATCAGAGCAAGATATGACTGGAGAAATATACAATAAGATTGCTATCATTTTGTGAAGAAGTGCGTTCAATGTCAGATGCATGCATCTTCCATTCATGCGCCAACGACATATTTGCAATCTATCGTCTCGCCATGGCCATTTTCTATGTGGGCTTTTGATATTGTAGGCCCCATTACTCCTTCTGCTTCAAATGGCTATAAATATTTTCTTGCCGCAACAGAATATTTTACTAAATGGGTGGAAGTTGTCACTCTACGCACAGTAGAAAGTCGACATGTGGTCTCATTCATTCACAAGAATATCCTATGTCGTTTCGACATACCACATGATATTGTGTCAGATAATGGCAGTCATTTCAAGAATGAGAGAATGAGGACATTCTGCTCAAAATTCAGAATTCATCATCATTTCTCTGCTTCTTATTATCCTCAAGGGAATGGTCAAGCAGAGGCCACCAATAAGATTCTGATTCGAATCCTGGAGCGAACTTTAGAAACAGGACGTGATTGGCATGAGAAGATTCATGATGCGTTGTGGGCGTATAGAACCACCATTCAAACTCCAACTAATGCTACTCCGTCAGAACTTGTCTACGAAACTGAAGTAGTACTGCCTCTACATGTTCAGAAACCTGCTCTGAAATTTGCATCGCTTCTAGAATTACCTCTTGATCAGTATCAGCAACAACGGCTAGTACAACTTGATTTGCTAGATGAAAGAAGACTCAGAGCAGCAGAGCACGCTCAATCATATCGTCAGAGGATAGCCAGAGAATATGCAAAATTTGTCATTGAACGAAAATTTCGAGTCAATGATCTAGTGCTCAGATCAATGGCTTATCTCAAGCACCACCCAGGTGGCAAGTGGTCACCAAATTGGGAAGGTCCCTATGTTGTCAAAGAGGCATTACCTCATAATTCATATCGGCTCATCAATGCCGACGGAGTGGAATTACACGATCCCATCAATGCTCGACATTTGAAAAAAATCTATACTTAAATCATGTCTTATTCTTTGTAATTCCTCAAAATTTTCTTCTATAATGATCAAATTCTCTTTTCCCAATTATACTGGGACATTTTTAAAATTTTGTTTTTATCTACAAATACCCTGTATGCAGGCAGGATAAACAAATCTCTTATTTTGCACGCATGTGCACTCATTTTATATCATTTTCATATTTGCATACATTTGCATTCATTGGCATCTGCATTCATTAGCATGCATTTGCATCAAATTCAGTACCCATTCAGGATAAGGGATAATCCTGAGACCCCGACAATCATTTTTGTTACAATTCCCAAATACTTTAAGAGCATAGGTGTCTTTTAAAAATTCAAGTCTCAATTTAAAAACAAGGTATGCTTTCACAATTCAGCACTCAAACTGACACATTTTCAAAACCCAGTGCTTGAACTGGTACATTTTCAAAAACCCAGTGCTCGAACTGATATATTTTCAAAATCCAATGTCTATGTTGACACATTTTCAAAACCCGGTATTCATACTGGTATTCTTTCAAAATTGACCACTCGTGTTAATGTCTCACTGGTTGGTCGTGTCAATCGACCTCTTGGGTTCAGTCTTTGTGCTGATCATTCATCAAAATTCAAAGTTCCAATTACCAATTTCGGCCTTCAGGCCATCCAATTACCAATTTTGACCTTCGGGTCAATCAATTTCCAAATTTCCAATTGCGCCCTTCGGGTCAATCAATTTCCAATCTCCAGTTTCAATATTCAAATTTCAAATTTCAAATTTCAAATTTCAAATTTCAAATTTCAAATTTCAAATTTCAAATTTCAAATTTCAAATTTCAAATTTCAAATTTCAAATTTCAAATTTCAAATTTCAAATTTCAAATTTCAAATTTCAAATTTCAAATTTCAAATTTCAAATTTCCAATTTCCAATTTCCAATTTCCAATTTCAAATTTCAAATTTCCAATTTCCAATTTCCAATTTCAAATTTCCAATTTCCAATTTCCAATTTCCAATTTCCAATTTCTAATTTCCAATTTCCAATTTCAAATTTCAAATTTCAAATTTCAAATTTCAAATTTCAAATTTCAAATTTCAAATTTCAAATTTCCAAATTTTGACCTTTTGGTCACTCAATACCAATTCCAATCATTTCCTCTTGCGAGAGACCCTTTGTACAGGGAGAGTTCGAGGGAGCTCGTTCTTTTTGCATGCTATCCTTTGTTCACTTTGCCCCTTTTCAGGGAGAGTTTGAAGGGACTCGTGTCTGTGTGAACCGTATGCAAAACAAATTTTCAATTTCATACAAGGAACCCTTAGTTCAGGGAGAGCTTCAACGGAAGTTCGCTTTCCTTGTGACCACAATTTCATACTAGGCCATTTCATCATGAAGGACCCTCTTTTCAGGGAGAGTGTGATGGACTCGCTCCTTCATGACCAATTCACTGACCTCACCATTACCAGCCCCCTTTTCATAAGAGAAGCCTAACGTTAGGAAGTTTTGATGAAAACTTAATTTCTCTTCGAAAGTTCGTTTTGCAAACACCTCCTCTTCAGGGAAGAGAGGAGTAATTTCTATTTCTAATTTCTGAATCTTCTCCTTTGGGGAAGGGAGAAGAAAATTTTTGTCATGGATGAGTTGCGCTGTGCTTCAAATGTTCGCTTTCACAAAGGATTTCAAGAACATTTTATCAATTTGTCGTCAAATACTTGTTGATTTCAAAATCTTTATTGCACAAAAACATTACCTCAGAATACATTCAGTATTACTTCCGAAAGGACAAAGCTTTCGCGAAAAAGGATTCAAAATTCAGAATCTTTCTATTGGCCAACCAAAAGGATGAAGAATAAATCCTCGATATGGCCAGCAAAGAAAATTCAATGTTGTTTCAAATCCATAAGTGATCGGTATTGATCGCAGTCAATGGCACATTTTTAAATATCATTCTTGAAAAATAAAGCAGTCGAAATATCCTGGGTGATACAGAAAAATCCATTCAATCCCTATATCTCCTCAATCACCTAAGCTGCAATTAAATATCTGCAAAAGGGATCTCTCAATTGTCGTCAAGATGAAGACGAATTATGCGAGTTAGACCCCCAGGGTCAACGAAGATTTGGATCATCTATAAGATGAAGGAGTTTGTGACGGATCCTTCCGAGGAAAGTTCAGAGCACCGTCAAGATAAAGACAACTATGATGAGCCTCTCGACAAACCCTAAAGGATATTTAATTTCTGCTATCATCAAAAGATTTCCAACCAAATAACCAATAACCGTCAATATAATCCCTGAGAGAAAAAGAATGATCGGAACATCTCCAAGATGAAGGAGTTTGTGACGTACCCTACCAAAAAAAAAGAGAGAAAAGTCAGAACATCTCCAAAATGGAGGATGATGTAATAAAATCCCCAAAAGCCCAAGAGAGCTCCAATTCTGCCAATAAAAAAAAAGAGTAGGCAGAAAGATCATCATGAGAAAAGAATCCCAGGATATCAGACTGCCGAATTTGCCAAAGAATCCTCTTTAAATTTTGTGAAATTCTATTATCAATATTCTTTCACCAATTGCTTTCACAATATCAAGAATTCTTTCTTTTCTGTTCATATCAGGGAAATTGATAGCCTCCTTGAAAGAAAGTCGATTGCAAGAAATTTGAATTTGAATCTTGATTCTACGGAGTTAAGCCCAGTCGGAGGTAATACTTCAGGTAGAAAAGAAGGAATATTTTCAAAACAATGTGCATCATTTCCAATTATTTTGAATCAACAACAATTTTTCAACATTTTGACAATATTTTCTAGCTATCCTGGCATGAAACAAGAGCTTGAGGTTCATCTTTGGCGCATCCTGACATCAGTTGTTATCCCTTTTAGGACTTGATAACGGGAGTTTTCAAGATTCCTTCCCTTCTGTTGGTATAATCTGAGCGTCTAGGCTCTCAGATTTGCACACTTCCCTGTGTCCTCACTGTCCCACCATAGACAGTCCAATTTCGGCTGGAGGTTAAGCCACAAATCATTTTCTCGCAGAAGGTCACCAATTTCAAAAGTTATTTAGTCTCAGCAATGACGTGCTCAAAATCAAACCCCTTTTCAAGTTTTAGAGACCCCAATTTCATCCTTTTGCAGAACCTCTATCGGATTCATTGTGCGGAAGTCTGAAGGTTCTATCATGGGCTCTTCTTTCGAGAATCCCATAATTTTCATTCCCGGTCAGGTTAAGGGTTAAACCTGAGCCTCATTCTAATGAGGTATTTCATTTCCCGGTCAGGTTAAGGGTTAAACCTGAGCCTCATTTTGATGAGGTATTTCATTTTCCCAATCAGGTTAAGGGTTAAACCTGATCCGCATTCTAATGAGGTATTTCATTTGGCCCAATCAGGTTAAGGGTTAAACCTAAGCCTCATTTTGATGAGGTATTTCATTCCTGATCAGGTTAAGGGTTAAACCTGAGCTTCGTTTCTACACGAGGTATTTCCCATCCCATCCAGGTTAAGGGCAAAACCTGAATCTCACTTCCTTTTGAAGTAAATTTTTCTGTTTCATTCTTCACTTCATATCTACCATTTTCATCAGGGCTAATTTCTTCATACCCAGTCAAATCCTTTTAACTGGGGCATTTTTATAGCCCAAATTTGGTGTGTTTTTCTTTGCCACTAAGCTCGTCTTCAAGCCGGCTTAGTAGCAAAGAGGGGCATCTGTAAACACCCCAGATTTTTCTCATTCATTCTCAAACAACCCTCCTGGTGCAGTGCCAACCCTGTTAGGTCAGTGTAGGAGTCAAACCCCGAGTCAGTTTCAGAAAATCACCATTTTACCCAATTTTATTAGGAAAATTACCATTTTACCCCTAGGTCATCCCGGACCCCAGTCAGTTAGAGTCAACCAAGCTCATTGATTAGTTCAGAACAGTTAGAATATCAGTCATTTCAAGCTCATTTGAGTTCACAGTGAGAAGGTCATTTTCATTTCTGACCATTCCTGCCAAAATAGGATCATTTCTTCAGAAATAAGCTCATTTCTCACTCAAATCCAAGTCAATTGTCTCTGAGTCAGTCATTCATAGTCAGTCATATTCCCCAGAGTCTAACTTGATCTCACCAGGAGTTCAAGCGCTCCAGTTTCAGTTCAAAACCATTTCCAAGTGTGGAGGAGCCCATTTTAGTCCATTTCAGCTCTTTCAGCTGAAACTGAGCTGAGTTCAATTAGTTGAGCTAGTGTTTGAGCTTTGATTTTAGTTCATGTCAGTATTACTGACCTTTGTTTTAGCTCAAAGTCAGCTCAGGTTCGTAATTCACTTCGCTCCAGTGACGATTCCGTACCATTTCTTTAAAAATGACAGCTTTTCTTGAAAATTCAATCAAAAAGGTCAGTTGAGTCAGTGTCTGGTCAGTTCATTTGAGTTCTGAAACTCTAAAACCCAGCTCAATCCAGCTCATTTCAGTTTGATTCAGCTCAAACCCTAATTTTCAATATCACTCTAGCTCGGTGGAGTTCGAAAACCACTTCTTGAATCATTTGGCAAATTTTATCAATTTTAACACTTTTTGAACTGGTACAACTGTCAATCGGGGTCTAATTTTCAAAATTCTTCATTTAGGGTTAGCATTTCGCATGTCATTTCTCATCATTTCATGTCATTTCTCATCATTTCATCACATTTCATTTCATTTTCGAAGCCCAGAACTCCAGTTTTATAAATTTTAATCCAGATCAAGTTTCAAAAGCTTTCAGAAATCAATTTCAAACCCCAGGTTTTTCAAAATTGACATTTTTACCCCTGAGATTCTAAATTTGGAAATATTTTTTTCAAGAAAAACAATCTGGATTTCTTTCAAAATTAATTTTTTAAATTTTACACTGGATTTGCTTGGCAACGGGGTATTGAACTTCAAAATCTGAGCTCGTTTCAAAAAATGCCAAAAATAGCTCGTTTCGTCTGAAAATTTTCTGAAAAGACTATTTTACCACTCTAATCGTCAAAATGAATTTCAAAAGTGGAATTTGGACCCGCTCTCAGATGGCCCATCCATTTGCATTTTTTGTTTTAATTTATAAAAAAGAAAAAAAAATTACCTTTTTCTTTATTTTTTGTTTGTTATATTTTATTTTTTATTTTATTTTATTATTTTATTTTTCCTAAGGTGGGACCCACAATGTGGTCGACCACCCTAGCCCTCCTTCTAGCCCATTTCCTTTCTTTCTTCCTCCATTTCGTTTTTTTCCCATTTTTTTTTTCTTTCCTTCTTTTTTTGTCTTTTCTTCCTTTTTCCTTCCTTTTCCTTTTCTTTCTTTCTTTCTTTCTTTCCTCCTTTCTTTCCTCTCCCTCCACTCACGTATGGCAGCTCAGCCCCCCTTCTCCTTCCTCTTTCCCTCTCCTTTCTTCCCCTTTCTTTCCTTTTCCTTCTTCCCCTCATCTTTCCTTTTCCTTCCCTTCCTTCTTTCCCCTTTCTTCTTTACTCCCTCCTTATTTCCTCCAAAGCAAAATGGCTACAGCCATTCACGTAGGTGGATTCATGGAACATCTTTAGAAACTTAGGTTTTGATTTTTATCAAAACCTAAGTTAGCATAAAAGCTAAAAAAGAAGGAACTGCTGCCTATCTCTCATTCAACGCCTCTCTCTCTCTCTCTCTCTCTCTCTCTCTCTCTCTCTCTCTCTCCCTTGAACTCTCTATTCCTCTCCCCTTGGCTGCAACTTTCAGCCATTGAATCTCCTTGCTGCATCTTCTTCACAGCTGCAACCACAAGTGCAGCCAGCGCCACCTCCTTGAACACCTAGTCTAGTCATCATCCTCACCACCGGTACAGCCACCATCCCTCACCATCGGTTCAGCCACCACAACACCCTTCCTTCACGCCCAACAACAGGACTTTCACAGCCATCTCCTTTGAAGCAGACCCTCTTCAGGCCACATCTTCAACAAGAACCTCCAAGGAAGCTCCGTCTTTCATCGGCGCAGCAGCCTTCCTCAAGCCATAGCTCCAGTCGGTGCCACCTCTTCCAAAGGCCCCCACAGCAGCCATTGCTGCCATCGCTCCAGCTCGCCAACAGTGCCGCCATATTGCCATTCTCACACCCATCTCTCTCTTGCAGCCTCTTCAAGTCCAAGATTTCAGATCTTCATCAGCAAAAGTTTCAGCACCCGTTCCAGCACTTGCAGCCGCCAACCAGCGTTCCAGGTCTCCATAGCTGCAACTGCTCCCAAGGTAAGGCCTATTCATGTTTGTGTCGATCATGCCAAGTGCCGTATGGTTTGCCTCTTGATGGTCCATCAAAATATAACCCTCTTGGTGATGCTAGATGATAGGAAACAATGAGAGTTTGCTTGTTTTTTTCTTTTACTTTTCATGATAATGCATACATAAATGAGAGGATTCATCCAGCCAATGGATTGAACCCCTCATTTCAATGGCTATATCAAATCAATATTTTGCCTCCATGCTTTTCCTTTGTTTTGTTTTCATATAAATTGTATAATTTAGGTATTGCTTTTGATTTATTTCATTAGGTATATTTCATTAATTTATTAATGCATATCTTGTTAGTTTATAGGTTTTTCATTTAGGCATGTAGTCCAGTTATGATTTCATGTAAAGATTTTCATTCAAAAATATTGAAAATTTTATGATAGATGTTTGATTTCCTGCTAAAAATCCATATTGATTTGAGTTTTGGAATTTTATTTTAATAATAAAACCCTAAATTGGGTTTTTTGTTTCTCTGAACTTTCAATTTCTGCTTTAGCAAACAAGAACCTCTGACACCACCCTTGTGGGAGATTTAGATTGTCCTTCAAAAATCACAGTGGATTCATAATTGAATCCATTAATGATCTGGAGATTTTGAGGTTTTCCCAATTAGTTTTGACATCTGCAAAAATCGGATTTCCCAGCCCTCTGGAAAAATCTTGATTTTCCTTTGTCAGGGTATAGATAGACCCTAATTAACTGAGTCCGTTCAATCTGTAGCCCGTATGAAAAAACTTTCAACACAAAAGTTGTTCCTCACATATTTTCCTGCCATTTCCCAAAATGTTGAGGTTTTTGGAACTGTTTCAATATTTTCCCGAAAATGTCTTTTCTATCTGACAGATTCTAATATCCAAAAATTTCAGAGATTCGGGTCTTTGATAACAGTGTTCCCTTTTCCAAACCGTAACCCGAATTTCAATGATGCAAAAAGATCAAATTTTTCTCTATTTGTCAGAGACAATTTCCCACAATTTTAGCCTTTTTCCCATCTGTTTACTATTTTTCCCACATTTTCTACCGAAACCTGTCTGTTTACCCCAAATCCTAGAGTCGCCGGATTCCGATCCGACTTGCCAAAATGTTACAGCTCCGACCATAGGTCAAAACCAGAAAGTGTAGAAGGAAAAAATTCTGTCCTAACTGTCCTCTGTCACCCTATAAAATGTGGGAAATTTTTATGGAAGTTTGATACCCGAAATCTCATTTAGAATCAACATTTTAGGCAAAAATTACAAAATTTAGGGTTTTTATTTGAATTTACATATTTAAAAGTACAAAAAAATTAAATTTTAGAGATCCATTCTGTTTTTAGAGTTAGTCTAGGTGTTCATGCCAAATTTTGCTTAATTCTAAGTTCATTTGCTTTATATGTTAGTTTATCTTTAAATTCAGAAGCGAAAATCAAGTTAAATTGGATATTTTATGATATTTTTGCCATTTTAGGGTTTTTTTTTTATGTACATAAGCATGTATAATCATATTAGGGTTAATTTCAATATCATTTGCATTTCATATTTTCCATTTTTGCAAAAATTCTTTCAGAAAACCCTGGTTTCAAGGCCATAGTCTTGTTATCAGGGGTATTTTGGTTATTTTGACCTAAATTTCGAAATATCAATTTCTAATTCCATAAATTTTCATGCATATCATCATATTTCATCATATTATGTTTGATTTATTTCATCTTATTTTCAAAATTTCTAAATTTTACAAAATTTCTTTCAGAAAACCTTGATTTCAAGGTCATCAGGGGTATTTTGGTCATTTTGACCCCAATTTAGAATTTCCAAGTTTATTTTCAAAATTTATTCATTATTTCTTATGTTTATATCAAAGGGGGTATGAATTTGGGTTTATACCTGAATAATATCCGATAATTTTCCATATTTTCGGATAAATTCAAAAAAACCAACATTTTTGTGCTAACCTTGTTTTCTAGTTTTGCAGAAACATTCAAGAAGAAGGCTTAGTTACTTTATTTATTTATTTTATTCAATTCAATGTAAAAAGAAATGTAATATTTGGAATAAGAGTTACATTTCTGCTTAGAATAGGGTTGCATTGCATATAGTTTAATTTCTGCAAAATTCAATATTTGATGTATGATTCATGTATATTTATTTCAAATCCACTATGGTTGACACGAATGGCACGTGCACAAGCTCTTATAGAGTTTATAAACTCGGTGGGATTCACATTTATGGCCATAGTCAGAATACAAAGAAAACCAAGATTTATGATCTTCGTATTAGCCACATTCAGCCTACACTCTTAGGCTAACTTCAAAACTGCACTGCATTTCTCAAAGTTTAAAAAGGATTTTCCAAATCCTCAATTGAAATTCCCTTTCAAATTCATATTCATTCATTCATTTCATTCAAATTGCATTATTTTCAAATTCATTTTCCAATTTCAATTTCAGAAAAATCAGTTTTCCCAAGAATTTCCAAGTCTTTCTCAGGATTTGATTTTCCCAGAATCCTAAGTTTTTAAATGACATTTCAAAGCATTTCCCAAGTTCAAATCAATATTTTCCAATGTTTTAAAATTCTCAAATTTAAAAAATCCCAAGTTTTCAGAAATTGATTTCCTCAGAGTTCCCATTTTCCATTTCAAAAATCAGTTTCCAATGAATTTCTTAGATTTTCTCAAAATTCTCAAATCCATTTTCTTAGAAAACAAATTCCAAATCTCAAAATCGATTTTTTAAAGTTCAAGTTTTCTTGAGAAATCACTTTCCAATGCAAATTTCTGATTTCCAATGAAATTCAATGATTTTCTCAGGAATTCCAGTTTCAAGCACTTTTCTAATCATTCTTCAAGCATATTTCAATTTTCCAAACAAACATCATATTTTCTCAAACTTGCATTATTTTCAAAATTTCATAGCACAAGCCTGATTCTTTGTGCATTCTAGGAAAAATAGAGCATAATTTAGATATTTGAGTCAAGTTAAATCACACATTTGATCCTTGGTTCAATTACCCCTGGTAAAGGCGTCAGGAACGGTTGAACCTCGTACCGATAGGCGGATCCCATTCCATGGAATTTTCTCGCAAATTTTCAAAACGAAGGCGAGTAAATTTTCAAAACCATGTTCAAAACATTGGTCGAGTTTGACTCACGAAATTCGTTTCTCTCTCGCAAGAGAGGAGAAAAATTTTGCGATGATAACACATCCCTGTCTAGGCCGTTGTAGAAATCTTCGCCAGAATAGGTTTGCTTGCCTTTGCTCTTGGTCTGAATGTCTTTGATTGCAAGAGTCATTTCTCTCAATTGCTCGTGCATCGGATCCTCAACTGGAGTGGGTTTGTTCACAAATTCAGGTTCTGCAGTGATCTTTACGAACTGCCGTCAAGGATTCTGACTGTAGACAAACTGCTTTTCCTCTTCTGACTCTTCCTCTGCTGATTCTGATTCCTCAAAAGTGATGTCAGGATGGACCTTTTTTCTAACAATCCGGACTTGTTTTTTAACAGCCTTCTTCTTCAATTTTCTTTTTGGAACGACCTTCTTCAGACTGGCCTCAGCTTATTCTGACATCATCCTTGCCATCATTTTCTGGAACAGACCATACATGGCAGGATCGATATCATCTCCTTGGTACTGACTTTGTCCTCTAGCTAACTTGGGAGAGTCCATTGCTTCAATCTCGCTGTCACTGTGCTGAGAGGTTGTTTCTTTCCCAGTCCTTGTTTGAACCATTCTTACAATGCCAATGCTTTCTGCAGAATAAGAGGATGGTTAGAGCGAGGAAGAAACTTTTTCAAAATGACATTTTTGAGAAAAGAATGAGAGACTTGGTAGACAATTAAAAAAAGACTATCCCATTACCAGGGATTGGGTAGTCACAAAATTTGCGACAATTGCGTCATCATTCTCATGACAACAGAAATGTGCCTTGTTACCTAGGCGAGGTCGTCAACCATGATAAGAGATATTGAAGAAAATGAGGAGAATATTTAAAAGAATATCCCCATTGCCGAAGATAAGATCGCCACAAACATCGTGGCTATCTATGCTCAAAATAATATTTGGCCAAAAATATTTTTCAGCAGAACAAAAAATAAATTTGATTGAAAAATAGATTCAAAGACAAAGAGGGGGTGGACAGACAGTTTGCCACCACTCTTGATATTCAGCAGATACATTGGGTCTAGGAAATACAGACAGAGAAATGAAAGCATCCCAAGTGTATTTGGTTACATGGTATGCCCCAGACCACTGATCCGACTGTAGATCGAATTCTGGCATGTGGCCCGCCGAGAAGTGAGTGTTGACATGAACCTGCCGCTGCAAGAACTGTCTGAGACACCTCTCTGGCAGATAGTCAACACAGAAGAAGGGACCAAACAATCTGTAACGCTTGCTATGAGCATAAGTGTAGCGAGGAACTGATTCTTGTCTGTCGAAGTAATCCCAAAGGATTTCTTCCTGATGCAGACTCTCAATCAAAACTCGATATTGAATGGCAGACTTCGACTTCTTGCTATTGAATATGAAGGAACTGGCTTTTCATGGCACATGTCGCAGGAACCAAGATTGCAAAGCATAAGTGCATCCTTCCACCAGGATGGTCTCTTTAAGGGCGAAACAAGCTAAGCCTCGATAAAGAAAGGCTAAAGCTGCTATGGAAACTGAAAGTTGACAGGTCTGCTTGCTTCTCCATCTTCAAAAGAGTTGGGCGACTTTGACATCGATGAAATTCTGACTGTCTTGAAAGAATGCTAATCCCACTGTGCAAAGGACCATGGCATGCTGATTTCTATCTTTTGCTGCTCGGGACAAGGTGTCAACTTCCTCGTAAGCTCCATACTTGCGATAGAGTCTGAACATGTCGATAAACTAACTTTCGTTCATCTCAGTGAGAAGCCAAGATCTGCTCCCTTTCGCCCTGGCTAATGCTTCTCTAACATCTATGCCCTTGACATTGATCAAGAACTGTTGCTCGACCGGATCATCTGGCTGACCAGCTGGCTTTGGCAATCCCATGATGTCACTGAATTCGTCCATCAGTAGAGTCATCTCTCCCTATGGAAACCAAAATGTGCAGGTTTGTGGATTCCACCATTCTGCCATAGCTTGAATCAGACTGTTGTTGATGGTTTGCTTGCCTACTGTTGATGCCATCTCCAATCCACAGTCATCCAAGTGGTCTGGGAACATACGCGAGAAGGTGGCAAACCAAGAATAATACCATCGTGGGAAGAAGGAATGAGACTGGATAACCCGATGATCTGGGGATCCATCCTTTATCTGACAGAAGACATGATCTCTGGGAAAGACAACATCGAGGGAATTGGAGCCATCAGAATGATACTGGGGCAAAGAAGAGTGAGGAGAATTAGATAGAATGCAGGACTTACAGATAGACTCTTGAAGAAAATGGGAATAGATATAAATCTTGGAAATTTTTGAAAGATCAAGGGAATTTAGAAAAAGGGATTTCTAGGGTTTTTAAAGAAATTTTGATATAAAAGAGAAAAAGAGTATAGATAGAGGAAAAATATACACCTGGGTTTCTGAAAATAAGGAAAATTTTGAATAATATACCCAGGGTTTTGAAAGGGTTTGACATATATGTATAAGAGAATATGAGAAACATCGCATAACCACAGCTGCACAAATAAGGATGTGCAAACAACACTCCCTAAAGGCTGACTCTAAATGCAATGTTTGAAATGACTTGTAAGACCTTAATCCTAACTTTATGGTTCAGATCATCTTATTCCAATCGAGGTACGCCGATATACCCAAGCCGAAGCTGGAAGTACGTGGCATATAAAATATTTCTTCGGTTTTAAGGTAATGGCTTCCCAACATCCTTGAGCACCTACCGATATACATCAGACTATGGCCCTTAGGTACGTGGTAGGGGAGCACGAACCCAAATAAGTGGTCCAGTTGTGAGGCTCTCTCCTAAACTATGGTTCAGTGAGACAGCCCAGCAACGTGAAGATCGACACAATATAGGTAGGGATGTTTTCAAAAGCATGTTCATCATGCAAATAAAACCAGAAAGCTCTATTGCAAGTCCTAAAGAAATAGAATTTAAATGAAGAGAAGCATACACTTGTATACATTGTTTGCATTCAATACCTAGAATTGAGGAGAGTTGTATTTCAGACTTAAGTCTAAGTGAGCATGGATAAATCTCCTCAATATGGTCCTACCAAACCATACTTAAATCCTATATGCATTATGTCAGCTTAGGACAGAGTCTAGGCTCCTAAGGTTTGCATGGAAATGAAGCTGACATTTGTAGAATAAAGGCTTAGATAATATCATAGCGAAGCAAAGGCAAAAATTCGACCGGCCGGAGAAGAGTCCCATCACGGTCGCCAACTTCTGTGATCATGCAAAAATTTTCCTCTCGTTCCTCTTTTCCTTTCTCTTTGCCTTTCTAACCTCTATTTCCCTTTTTGAAGGGGAAATAAAGGACAAAAAAAGAAGAGATAATGAGAAAAGGAGAGAAGAGAGAAGAACTCTTTTGCAAGGTCTCATATGACCAAAATTTTAAAAAATGTTTTAAAATCACTCACCTTCATTTCAAAAATTTGTGGGAAAAATGGAGAGACGGGATTCGCTCGTCGGTACGAGGTTCGACCGTTCCTGGTGCCTTTACCAGAAGTAATCAAACCAAAGATCGAATTTATGCCTTTTGCTTTGCTAAAATATCATCTAAGAATTTATTCTAAGTCTAAATGCACAAAGAATCATGCTTATGCAATGTGAAATGCAAAAATGTATGCTTTTGAGAAAATAGTTTAGAAATTTGGGATTTTTCCAAGTGATTCTGAAATGAACTCGATAATGGAGTGAAGAAATGGTTTTTTTGAAAGTTGAATCTAACTTAGAACTTTGAGATAGATCTTGAAAAGATATTTTGAAGTTCTAAATTTTGAAAGAATCAAAGTTGGAGAAAGAAATCTTGAATTGAAAAGAATGAAGAGAAAGGGGAATTTTGAAGCTGAGATAGATAAAGTGAAGTTTCAAAGAGTCAAAATAGACTTTGAATTTGAATTTTGAATCTGGATTTCGAAGTAGATGATGAAATTTGAAATGGAATTGAATTCCAGATTTAAAGTTTGAAGTCAGGATAGAGTTTTGGATTTAAGAACTCCAAATGAAATTTGAAAATAAATTTGGATTTAAGAAGTCCAGATAGGAACTGAAAATGGAATTTTGTTTTGAAATTTGATTTTAGGAATAAAATTAGATTTGAAATCTAGAATCCAAGATGGAATTTGAATCTGAAGTCTGAATCCTAAATGGAATTGGATCCAAAGTCTAGGATCCCAGATGGAGTTTGAATTCGGAATCTGGAATCCTAAATGAAATCTGGATCCGAAGTCTAGGATCCAAGATGGAGTTGAATCCAAAGTCTGAATCCTAAATGGAATTGGATCCGAAGTCTGGAATCCAAAATGGGGTTGAATTCAAAACCTGGAATCTGGATCCGAAGTCTGAGATCCAAAATGAAGTTAAATTCTAGAATCCTAAATGGAATTGGATTCGAAGTTTAAAAAAAATTTGGAGATTGGATTTGGAAATCTGGATCCAAAGTGGAATTGGGTTCTAATCTGGATTTTGAAAGTCCAAATGGGACTTTTGAAGATGGATATGGGTTTTGGAAACCTAAATTGAATTTAAAACTTTGGAAAAATTGAATTTTGAGATTCAGAATCAATCTCAAAACTTTGATTTTGAATTTTTGAGAATCAAGACTCAATGAAAAATAAAGGATGAACTTGATTTAAAGCTTGAGTTTTGAAATCAGAAGATGAATCAGAAATTTCAAAGTTAAATTGAACTTTGAAATTGAATTTTGAGATGTTGATTTGAATTTTGAAATTGAATCCTGAAAATGAATTTGGAATTTCAAAGTCAAATTGAACTTTGAAATTTGATTTGAATGGGAATTTTGAATATAAAATGAATTTGAAATTTCAAAGTCAAACTGGACTTTGAAATTGGATTCTAAACTTTTGAAATGAGATAGAATTGATGAATTGAAATAGAAATTTGAAGAAAGATATTCAAGATCACTTGGATTTTGTAAAAAAGAATTTTGAAAATATGATGCAATTCTATCCTAAATGATGAATGAATAAAGAATTTGAAACTGGATTTGAAAAGCATATTTCATTCTTTAAATAAACTGAAATAAGATTGAGGATATAATACATTCCTGACTATGGTCATTGAATGTATTATATAATAATCATATTTAAATTTAGGTGAAGAATAAAATATATTTTAGTGCTTTTATAGATTTTAAAATGAAATTAACTCTCAATATATCATGACTATGGCCATTGATATATATTCTGAGTTAATTTTAAGTTAAACCCTGATAAAAGAAGAAAATATTTGAAAATATAATGATTTTTGAAGAGGGATCCAGTGTGGATCCAGTGTTATTTCATAAAAGATGAAAATTTTAAGTTGTGTTCACATCCTGACTATGGCCATTGATGCAAATCATCAACTTAGGATTTAATCACCTCTTATAAAACGGTGCACGTACCATTCATGTGCCCATTTGTGATTTCTTGAGAAATAAAAGAAAATAATGAAATAAAGGGAATTTACATGCTCATTCATTCTATCTAAGACTGGAAATGTAGAGTTTTCATTAATATCTAGCTTATTACAACAATGAAATTGAAAAATATTGAAAAATTCTAATTCAACTTTTCACATATTCCTGCAAGATGGAGTTAGCACAATGCCAAGATAAAAGAAGTGGAAGAAATTAGGTCGAAAATGCCAATATAGATGGTTATGCCAATTCTAACACAAGATGTTTTACTCATGTTAAATAAGAAAGGCACATGGCATATCCTACATTTGTTAGAAAATACGCATATATACAGGTATATATATATGTATATATAGGCAATACCATAGGTAAATAAAAATTTATATGCAATGGATGAAGGCGAGAGCCAGGATGGTCCAAGGTGAACCATCGTGAAATGCAATGGCCATAGCTGCTCGTGATGAGCTACTATGGAAATAAAAGATCATAGTGGTTTCTTGCAAATAACAATGTTGAATACAACTATAGTAGTTCTTGATGAACTACTATAGTAAAGCAAGATCACAATGGTTTGATGTGAACCATTGTAAAAAAAAAGCAACTATAGTAGTTCTTGATGAACTACTATAGCAAAGAAGGACCATAATGATTCTATGTGAACCACGGTGAAAAGAAAGATAGTTATAGTAGTTCTTGATGAACTACTATAACAGAAAAAGGCCACAGTGGTTCCTTGTGAACCACTCTGGAAAGGAAAACAGAATACAACTATAGTAGTTCCTGATGAACTACTATAGTAAGGGAAGATCACAGTTTTTTTTTTATTATTATAACAGCCCACAGGACTAAAAAAAATGTAGTAAACCACATCATTGTTGATACGCTAAAGGGTGTAACCATGGTGCAGAAAAGAAAAGATGGAATGGATGAACTAACACTAATAATTTGAAATGCACAGATAAAATAATGCAGGGATGGCAGCCTAGAGAAACCAATGGGATGTAGGTATGAGCTGATAGTATACCGTGTGCAGGAGATACTGTATGTTATGAGATGAAGTGCAGTGCAGCATGTGCTGGAGCCATATACAGGTGAGTGCAACATGTAAGTAATAACATGCAGTATACAGGTGGATATGAGAGTGTAGTAAATGGCTTAGAGTGAAGCTGCATCAACATATGATGTGGCAGTCACATTTGTAGCAATAACACCAGTAAACACAACCTCAAACAAAAGCAGTGACAATCTGAGCAATTTCAGGTCAGATTGAGAGGAAAACACATGATCAACTTCTAAAACTGTCTTTTGCCTCTGCAGCTGAATGCCCATCTTATCAAAACCTAAAGGAGAATATCCTTCCAAATTATCCAAAATATTGTTAATAATCCCCTTTTCTACAGAAAATTTTCTTTTTATGAAAAGTGACAAATCTCATGAAAGTGCACACTCCTGGATACGTGAGTAAACTGCCACTATTTCTGCAAATTATAGTTCTTTGCATCATCACTTTTTTTTTTGTTGCAAATGTAACTCATGGAGGGTAGACTAATTGTAAAAAAAAAATGTTGCTATGTCCCATATATCAAATTAATAATCTAATTTCAACTCAGCCATGTATGATGTTTTGCAACTTTAAATAAAAGTCTGGTGCCTGATTCAATAACTCACATGTTCTATAATAGCTCCTCACCAGCTATTTGGATAGCTTTGTCCAGCACACGGATACAAGCACATAACTAAATACAGTAACATCAAGGCAATACTTTCAAAATTTCCCAAATGTGGGCTGAAATCCTTCCTTCGGGAGATCAAGAATATGAACAAACCTAGAGTTACCATAGGTGCTATCTCTATACAAAGTAGCCAAAAATGATACCACCATTCAACTTCAAGAGTCGGCGAAAAATCAACATAAGGAAATTGTTTTTCCTTCTTCCAGCATGTAACTGCGGCTGAACGAGTTTGATAATTGTGATGCCACTGAACACAGAAGCACCTATGGTGCTGAGTGTATCTTGCATCCCCCCTGTTTTGTTTCTATGGCTTAACACAAAGGCAGGTGTTACAAAATTCAACAGTAATCATTAGTTTCTCAATAATAACGGTACTTCATTGAATCTTCAACGAGTGATATCGTATCCATTGAATCCAAGATAGTCATAGTAAACATAAGCAAAACATAGTTGAATTCCATAAACTAGAAATAATAACATAGCAAAAAAATGAATACAACACCAAGATCTGTACAAATATTGACTATTGTTTACTTCCACATGTTGAGATATTGTTCAAAGAGTGCTTAGGACATACATTGAGATTGGATTAAGAGAGAGAGAGAGAGAGCAACAATTTGGGTCAATGAAGCATGCAGACGTCAAATTTATTCTGATCACTTGACACCCTATTGAAGGTCCGGTCAATCAACCCGACACAAGGGGGATCTTAATATCATCAATCAGCTGATTCCAGCACTTTTGGGAAATGGGCGATTTGGGGGATGATGATGTATATACAGGCGTGAAAAGATCATGCATTGCATAATATTCCACCGTATATTAACATGGGATGTGATACAATGGAGAAAAATGAAATATAAATGAGAGTGAAATCATAATATGCAATAAACTTCAATACCAACCACAGAATATGTCAGTTGTAGCCTAAAATGCAAGAAATAGAACATAAATGGGAAATACGAAGTGACAAACGGTAAATGTTGAATCATCTGCAGCAGTGAATAACAAAATATATATATGAAAATGAGAATGAAAGAAATATTATGAACCAGAGAGATGCGATCAAAGATGTAAATACAATGACATGCATGGGATCAAGTGGAACTTATGCCACAATGTTATGACAATATGTAATAAACAGGTTATGAAGAAGATGTCTGTGAAATGAACATCAAGGACCACCTGTGAATCTGAGATTGCAGGTGATCCGAGGTGAACTCCTAATTCAGATAGATGTGGATGATGACACAATTAGTGGAATCAAACACTGCAGAGGATATGATCCCCATTCTGGATCGAACCCTCTATGAAAAATAGATATGCATATATGATGCAGATCGTGCTGATTCCGAAACAATAAAAAAAAAACATATACAGATATAGTATCAAAAATAAAATCAAAATGAGGACAACAAGCAAAATACAGAGGCGCTAAAACAAGATCGATCTTATGGCCGATGTAATGAGGAAAGCGACTAAGGATATTGATGCTGAAATAAAGTAATGAAACAGAGACGAGGAAAAGAGACCACAATAGATCGAGACATAAATTAAGGACATGGTCTATTATATAATAACCAGAATATCAATATATACAGAACTACTGGAATTTGAAACCAACAGAAAGAAAGAAAAGAAAGAAGAAGAAAAATGATAATACGAAAATGTCGGAATCGTGGGATTCCGTTAATGTTGCACAGAATGCGATTGGGATTGCCATAGACAACTCAATGTTTATCCGGGGTGCATTAACAAGGCAAGATCAAGAAATCAAGAGTAAAGTAGAGAAGAAGAAGGGGGAGGAGTAAAGCAAACACAAAACAAAATCAAAATCAAAATCTAAATGAATTGGCGATGCCATTATGAGGTATCGTCAATCATTAATGCATAAGAAAACATAATCGAAATTTTAACATTCTCGGAAATAACCTTATAAATCGAAGATACAGAGGAAGGATTGCATATAACGGATGAAAATAGAGAATCAAACTATAACTGTTCATAAGAATCAAAGGAATTTGTAAATGAGAGATAGAAGAGAGGTGAGTTACCTTGGTTTCGCAGGATTATAAAAGAGGGAGCCGAGTTCTTCTTCTCTTTTTTTTTTTGCTACGGGGATCTTGCTTGCAGAGATTTGAGGAAAGGAAATTTGGCTTTTGCGGACTACCTTGATCGATGGGGGGGTTCTTCTGGAGGTTGAAGATGAAAAATTTCTTGGGTCGGCCAGGAAGAGAGAAGAAGGCTTGCTTCACTATGCTGCAGGGTTTTCTTCGATCGATGGGAGGAGATGAGAGAGTACTCAGATGAAGGAGAGCTGATGCGAGAACGATCGATGATCGACCCTCCTCCCTGCAGTTTGCTTATATAGAAGATGGAGGAAAGATCTGGAAGAGGTGGATGTCGTTAGAGATCGACGGATGAGGGGGAAAATAAGCCCACGGTTGGTGATGGAGGGTGGGGACGAAGAAGGAAGCACATGGGGATTGGCCATGGAAGGATCGGGCGAGAGAGAGAGATGATCAGAGAGAGAGGCGATGAGAGAAAAGGCGGAGACCACCTCATCGACCCCTTGTAAACACCCCAAATTTTCAGCTTCATACAGTGTTTATATATTTCATGTGTCATTGCATATCATTGTATGCATTCGACATACCATTTCATTGAATTACATAGCATTGCATGTCATTACATCTCATTTTCGAGATCCAGCATTCCTGTTTTCAAAATATTTAATCCAAATTTGGGTTTTAAAACTTTTCTTTCAAAATCAATTTTAAAACCTGGGTTTTTAATCAACATTCTGTCATTTCCCAACCCCCAAGACCTTATATTTTGAAATGCTTTTCTCATAAAACAATCTAGATTCGTTTTAAATTCAATTTTCAACTGATTTCAATTCTCAGAAGAGACCCATTTAGGTGGTGTCGCTTCTGGATTCCTTCATTTATCAAATTTCTCAAAAATTTCAGAGTCCTAGTTAGATCAGGACTCTATCTTTTTATCTTTTCATCTTTTTAAAATATTTTCAAAACTCCATTTTTTATTTTAAACCAGTTATGGTCATATTTCTTGTCCATTTCCTCCATTTTGGCCAAAATCTTAGAGTCCTAGATGAATCAGGACTCTTTTTTCAAATTCTCAGTCGGATCAGAACTCTAATTTTTACTACCTTTTCTACCTGTTTTTGGAGAAAACCTTTTAAAATCATTCATTTTGGCCAAAATCCCAGAGTCCTAGTTGGATTAGGACTCTTCTTCAAAGAATCTCAGTCGGATCAAGACTCTTCTTCAGAGTTTCAGTCAGATTAGGACTCTGTCTTTTGTCACTATTTTTACCTGTTTTAAACCAAATTTTTCAAAATGAATAAAAAACTCAGAGTTTCAGTCAAAACAGGACTCTGACGCAGATTTCAATTTTGAGAGAATCTTTCAAAAATCCTTTTATTTATCCTTTCAGGAATCAAAATTGTTATACTTTTATCATGGAATTTTGAAATTCTGAGGTTTTATCTCAGATTCCTGATCGAATCAGGATTCTATCCAAAGTTTGTTTTCTCACTTCATTTTCACTGGTTTTCAAAAGCTTTGTTTAAATCTCATCATTTGTTTCTTAGAAAACCAAAAATTTTCAGAGTTCTACTCGAATTAGGACTCTTCTTCAGAGTCCTAATCAGATGAGGACTCTGAACCAAACTTTAATTCTATCTTGTTTTACTTGTTTTTCAAAATCCCTTCAGTTGTTTCTCAGAAAATCCAAAAATTCTGAGAGTCCTAATCCAATTAGGACTCTGTCCCCAGAGTCTTAGTTGGATCAGGACTCTGTTTTATTTTAATATTCGTTATTGTTTTCACTGTTTTCACAAGTTCTTTCATCTATTTTTTTAGAAAATATAAAAAAAAATCTAGAGTTTTAGTCCGATCAGGTCTCTGTCCCAGAGTCCTAATTCAGTTAGGAGTTTGTACTGAAGTCTGTTTTTACTTCCATTTTCATTTGTTTTTCAAAAATTAAGTCATTTTACAAAGTCCAGTTAATTCAGGACTCTATTTCAGAGTTTTGGTTGAGTTAGGACTCTAACCTTGACTGTGTTTTCTGACTCATTTTTTTACCAGTTTTGATAAAATCTTTTAAAAACTTCTTCATTTGGATTTTAAAATCCCAAAATCTCAGAGTCCTAAAATGTCAGGATTCTAGCCCGGAGTTCCAGTTCTCATAGAACTCTATTTTCAAAACTTTGAATTTCAACTGTTGATTTTAACCCCTTTTCAAAATCATTTTCAGTCTTTGTTTCAAGTTTTTCAAAACTTTGATGCGGGGCCCACTTAGTTGGCGCCATATCCAAAGGAACTCTAACCCAGTCAGAACTCTATACCATTTCAAAACTTTTAATCTCAAGACTACTTTTGAATATCTTTTGAAAAACCTCTCATTTTCAACTTTTAAAATCATTTTTGAAAATTCAAGTGGGGCCCACTTGGGGTGGCACCACATTTGAAGAAGTCAAGATTAGACTAGGGTTAGTCAATGTCTTAGTTAGGTTAGGGGTTTAGAGGAGTCAAAAGAAATTTTAAAATTCCATTTTATTTAGGTTTTAAACCATTGGTTTTTAAAGGTTTTAAATTCAAGATTTAAAAACCAAATGTGGGTTCATACTAGGTGGTGCCACATTTAGACTTTCTAGGGTTTAATTAGGGTTTAGTTAGAGTTCATTTAGGGTTAAAAAACCACAAAAAATCGTCCTCCCTTGGTGGTTTTAGATAGAGTTTGAAAAAGTCAAAGTTAGGTATTAATTAGTCCTAATTACATGGGTTTTGAAAAACTATAAAAAGGGGTCTTTAGAGGGGCAAAAAGAGGCTCTTTTCTCTCTCAAATTTTCGTGGCTTCTCTCTCCTCTCCAGCGTCTCCACCTTACTCCATTGCAGGTGCAGCCCCAAGGTGAGTTATTTAATATTATTTCATTATTTTTTATTAGCTTTTTATGATTTTATATTAGATTTCACCATGGAACCCCTTGTGTTCATGGATTTAACCATGGATTCAACCTCAAGAACCTCAAGTTCAATTCAAGAAGATGATCTAACCCTATTCCATGCTGTTTTTCATGATTCTAATCCATTATAATTGTTTATTGCAATGTTTTTTTATATTCTTAACCAAGAAAATATGAGATTTATCCGATTAAATGAATGAAATCCATGGTTTCAAGGATAAAAGCAATTCCAGCCATGAATTCCCTGTGTTTTACTTTTTTTTTAGCATATTTATGTTTATTACATGTGTTTCATCATCAAAATCAATTTTGTTTTGCTGTTTAGATAATTTTTATGGTTTTTCATGGTTAAATCATATTTTTTTTAGTGTTTCTTAGATTTCTGCATATTTTAATTTTAGATTAGTAGAAAGCATGTTAGTTTGTATTGAAATATTCATTAAAAATTCCTGATTTTTTTATATGTTGTTCATGGATATGTGAGTGAACTACTGTAAAAAAATAAGATGTTTTGGAATTCGGGAACTTTGTTAATAAAATACAAAGTCAAATCAAGATTTATGTTGATTAAAATCGTTGTTTAATTTCAAGCATAACTTGCAGATGCATTATTTCTTTCATTCGATATCTGATTCAAGATCCGTAAAGTGAAATGGACTTGTGTTGATGTAGAATATTTACTGTAAAATTTTCATAATTTTTTGTTTCTAATTAGTATTTTGCCTCTGTCATAAAGTCGGATTCATCTTTTAAAACTCGTTATGATTTATAAAAATCTTAATCCGACTTGTACTGATCATAGATCTTAAACCATAGATTCGATTCATGATATGTAAAAAAATAAGTTCATTATTTTTCTTGTCTACTATTTAATGCTAAAATTTTAGAAATTTTTGATGAGGACTTTTATTTATTTATGTATTTATAACCAAAAGTACCTGTTTTAATTAATTTTAGATTCGTTATATTTAAGTCCAGATTTCCAGAAGGGTATCTCTCTCATCAGAGATGATTTTTCCAATCTGTAAAATGGATATTCTCTGTTTTTCTGTTTAGTTTACATCTGTAAAAGTTCAGGAATTTTTATGGTAGATTGACCCCTGATTCAGGTCTAACACTGAAACTGGTATGTGACCATGGGTAAAAATAGCATATTTTAGGGTTTTAATGTATTTTTTGAATTGAAATAATATTAAAAATATATTTTTATGATTTCAATATTATTTTAGGGTGATAAAAAGTACAGGTACCGATTTTTATCAATTTTGGAATCCATTTTATGCTTAGATGAGCCAAATTGCAAAACAGGGTGCCTGCAGGATCCCAAAACACTGCCAAAATCATGATTTTTGTGATATTTTTGGTTTTTTATGCATAAGTTCATGATTTTATAGTTTGTTCATGTTTATAATCATACTAAGATACTTCATGATTGATTTATCTGCTATTTGATTTTATTTAAATCCTAAACTCAAAGTTTTTATCAAATTTTTTTTTGAAAACCCTGATTCCAAGGCCATAGTCTTGCTATCAGGGGCATTTTGGTCATTTGACCTCAATTTCGAAATCCCTAACCTAGATTTTCTTATTTTTGATCATGTCATATAATCTTGTGTTTGATTTATTTTCATTTGAATTCCAAAACCCCATTTTTACAAAATATCTTTGTGAAAAACCCTAGTTTCAAGGCCATAGTCATGTTATCAGGTGTATTTTGGTCATTTTAACCCCAATTTCGAATTTTCAAATATCATTTTCATATTTCTTCAATTTTATTTCTTATTTCATTATGTTTATCTCAAGGAATCATGAAAATGACTTATATCTAGCCAAATCCAGTAATTTCCAGATATTACTAGATAAATCTAGAAAAGCTGACATTTATTTACTAACAAGTTCGCTAGTTTTGCAGGGATATTGAAGACTTTATTTTCAGTTATTCAAATTCAATTAGTGATGTAAATTGTAATTAAATTTGGAATAAGAATTTCAATTCCTGCAATAGAATAGGATACATTGCATATAGTTTGATTCTGCAAATTTTAATATCTGATGAATGCATCATTCATGCATATTTTTTTTAAATCCACCATGGTCTACATGAATGGCACATGCACTAGCTCTTACGAAGTTTTCAAACTCGGTGGAATTCGTATTTATGGCCATAGTCAGAATACGAATGAGACCTAGATTTGTGATCTTCGTATTAGCCACATTTAGCCTACACTCTTAGGCTAACTTCAAAATGCACTGCATTTTTCAAAACTCAAAAGGATTTTCTCAATTCCTCAAAGAAATATTTTTCAAAACCATATTCATTCATTTCATTCATTTGCAAATTCCAATTCCAACTCAGAGAAATCGATTTTCTCAAAATTTTATAAGTCTTAATCAGAAATTGATTTTCTAAAAACTCTGAGCTTTCAAATGGCATTTCAAGTATTTTTCAAAGTTCAAAATTCGATTTTTCAAGTTATATATTCAATTTCAAAGTTAAAATTTAGAAAAATCAAGTTTTCCAAAGTTACTTGAAATTCCTTAGAAATTCATTTTCACAAAACACTTGGATTCTTCAGAAATCGATTTTCATTTTCCCCAGAAATATTCTTTCACCATGATTTATGATTTTTCAAGTGACATCTTTTGCAAGAATTTTCCAAGTATTTCAAATCTGAGAAGCAAACATCATGCTTTCAAATCTGCATTTTTCAGAAAATTCATAGCGCATGCCTGATTCTTTGTGTATTTAGGAAATAGAACACGATTTAGACAAGTTGAGCAAAGCTAAGCACACTTTTGATCCTTGGTTCGATTACCTCTGGTAAAGGCGCCAGAAACGGTTGAACCTCGTACCGACAGGTGAGTCCCATTCTTCGGAATTATCCTATATTTTAAAACAGAGGTGAGTTATTTTCAAAATCTTTTTCAAAGGTCAGTTTGACTTGCAAAAGTAAAATTTTGCGATGATAATAGGTTTGACGACCGAGATGGGGCCTGTCTTTTTATGATCAATTGTGTGCTTGACTCAGTTCAAATTGTCATAATCATGTTTGTAAGACCCAAAATTTTTAATGATTTATAAATTCTGAAGAAAATTCAAGTTTTAATTTTGATTTATTCTGGATGTGAATTATAGTGTTAAAACCCTGATTTTTATGGTTAGTATTGTTCAAAGTAACAATTTGAATCTATATTTGAAATCCTGATAAAAATTTGTTGAGGCTTATTTGAAAACCGGAATTCAGGGACATTCTAGTCATTAGTCAAATTTTCAAAGGTAGCTTAGTAATTTGCCAATTCAGTGGCATTTTTCGATAAAATACCCTACTATATAAGGTCAAAATGGTAATTTTCCTTTTAGGGACATTTTCAGGAAATTAATAAAATTGTTAGGGACAAGAATGCTAATTTACCATTTTCAATGGCAGGCTATGTATTTTATTAAACTGCAGAAGGACAATCAAGTAATTCTAAATCCCCTTATGGCAATCCTGAAAGATGGGATTGAGCCAAGGTTAATTTGGGTATTAAAAAGTAGCAAATTGAATAAAATATATTATTTTAATCTAAGACCATGGTTTTAGAAAAACTACTGGCCCAAGACCCAGGGCAGCCATGGTTTTTCCAAAACCATGAGCTGACAAGTGTCACCTCACAGTGTGGAGGTGACACCCATCCCTCTTCTCTCTCTAACACATGTAAAAAAAATTAATAAAATAATATAAAAATGACAAGTGTCAAAATAAACTAATATTTTAATTAAGAAAAGGTGACAAGTGTCACCAAAGTGGGTCCCACAGGGAGGGCGACACCCTCTCTCTCTCCTATAAATACCCCCTCAACCCCTCTCTCTCTACCCAACTTCTGAAGTCCTTTCTCTCTCTAAGCTCTCTCTCCTACTTTATCTCTCTAACTTCAAGTTTCTCTCTCTAGCTTTTAAGCCTAAACCTCCATAGAATCTCAGATTTTTTCTAAGGATCCCCTTTTAGCCTCTTTTCTCTCTCTCTAGACAAGATTTGTTCCTTCATTGAAGTTTCAACGAGCTAAATCCAGCCCCAAGAGCGCTGCTTGCAAGAGTTCTGCTAAATTTAGCAGAAAAATCGAATTTGGATAGCGAAAGCGCTGCTCAAAATCAACTAAACAAGGTTAGTATTCAGAAACCCTCTTCTAAATTCAAATGCATACTTTCTGAGCTTCCCTATTCTCTTTCTGAACCCCAACTCTATTTCTTTCGGATTTAAATTTTGACAATTTTGCCAAAATTTTATCCAAGCCTGCCTCTACGTAGGGGAAACTCTATTCAAATTTTTCTAAATGTTTTTAAGTATTCAGAACTACTTTAGCAGTAGTTTTGGCAAAATTTTCTAAAAGACTTCTAAAAAAATTGAGTTTTTATAGCAGGAGTTCTGCCAAAATAATTTAAAGATTTTTGAAAAAAGTAGAATTAGTATAGCAATAATTATGACCAAATTTTTAAATGATTTCTGAAAAGAATTAATTATTTTAATTAGAATTGTGGCAAAAGTTTTTCAGATATTTTAGAAATTTCGAGTTTATTTAGTAGAAGTTATATCAAAATTTTTATAACTGTTTCAGAAAAATCCAATTTGTATAAAGGAAATTCTATCAAAATTTTCAAAAATCCTTTTAGATATTTGAATCAATTTTTTTGAAAAACCTTTATAAAAATATTTATGACGCAAAGTCATGTTCAAATTTTTACAACTCGAATTCAGGTTCAAACCCTTTTTCGAACATTTGAGTTATTACAGAGGAAACTCTGTGAAAATTTTTATAAAAGTTTTAAGGTCAATTACAAATAAATTTTTAGATTTTTAATAATTTCTTCAAAAGATACTTCTTTAAATTTATAGGGAAAATACTACCTAAAATTTGATATAAAAGTATTAACTAATATAATAAATTTGATCAGATTAAATTAAAGCACGTGCGCTTTATCCTATTCTCCTTAGTTCTATCGAAATCCAAGTAAGTTATTCTATCAAAATCTTATAATTTTATATTAGACATGCTTTTGATTCATGTTTCTGATTCGTGCATGATTATCTAAATTTGATTCATGACCAAATGCATATTTCAATATCTGCATAAATTAAGTACATATTTCGATTTCAAATCTTATGATTTTAAATCAAATACTATGGTTAAGACATTGATGATATTGATGAAAAGAAGAATTTTGTATAGCATGTTGATTTTTGAAAGGTTTTATTACTGCATGAGTCATGTCTACACAAACTTAATTCTCACCTTCATAGGCGAATGCTCATTATGATAGAGCAAATTTCGGGATGGGCTGGGTATATATGACCCAAGTGTTTATTTGAAAAGAATTATTTGGCCATTGAGCCTAGTTTTGAAAGTATTAAAAGTCCTATAAAAGAATCCTTCATGCCCATCTAGGTTTAGCCTACCCTGGAACGGGTAGTGGTACAACCAGGAGTGACATTGTAAAGATGATGATTTTTGGGAGCAATAGATTCCCTGGGCCTCCTGTCACTCGGGTTGAGGAGGCCGAGACAACGGGTCTCAAGGTTGCTGCATGCCAGTGGATGTATCCAACTCTCCTTGTTTGCTCGCCATTGCCGAGAATCTTCTCGGTCGTTGACCACTCGCTTGGGAGCCCGTTTCACTCAGGTATCCGGGTAATCTACAATAGAGTAATACACCCCTAGAATACTTAGTTTGAGATCGGAGTGCCCTCCACCGTACAAGGAGGACGTTAATATCGAAACAATGACCTTTTCTTTCACAGAATTTGATATGAAAATATGCCTTGTTGATATAACACATAATCATATTTTAAATTATTTTTAATTGTCATATTTTTAATTGCATAATTATTCTTGAATGTATGCATTTTGATTTGTAAATTATTGAAATCATGCTTAATATTTAAATTGTATGATTTTGATTAATAACTTACTTGGCTATCATAAGTCTGACCCCGTTTTATGGGGATTTCAGGTTCAGATATGGAATAGGTGATATTACAGTGGATGTTGGACAAGTGCGGCATCAAAGAATCCAGATTTTCAAGATTGTGCGATCAATTTAGGATTTATTTTATATTTAATCCTAAATGTTTTAATTTTTTAACCTTATAAAATGACTATGAATATAGTGTTGATATAAATTATTGTTACTCTTGTTATAAATTGTGAAATGTGACGTGCCCGAGGTTTAAAAACTGGAAGTCAAAACCATTTCCGTTGTTTAAGAAAAAAAAAATTGCATTTTTAAAGGTTTTAAAACCACGGAGCATTACAGTTGGTATCAGAGCAGAGTTTTGGGAGATATGGTTTGAGATCCACCTTGTCCATACATTACACTGTAAGTATTTACTTTAGATTTTTATTTTAGTATTATTGTTAAATCATTGTTTTTCTTATAGATGACTCCTCAAGATTTGGTCAATATCATTGAAGAACTTGTCAAGGATGTTCAAAAGCTAGAAGAATCGCATACAATACAAAAAAGGGTTGTGGATAATTTAGAAAATCAAGTTCGAAGTCTCACAAAAGAAAAAGAAAAATTGGAAAAATGTCATAGGTGTTTATAAATCCATTTATCACAACCTTTCCCACTGGAATTGGAAGAATGTTTATTCTATGGAGAAGTTTGGCATATAGAAAAAGAATGCCAAGTGAAGATAGGTTGTATTAAAAGACAGTGAGCCACTGAAAACCTGCCAGATCAACAGTCCTGTGTGGTTATTCTTGCTCCTCCTCCTCCAATGGAACCTATTATCATTTCATCTGACTCACCTATAGTACCTGGTCCCGCACCCACCTTAACTCCCTTGGACTTTGTATTTTCAGTCCAACCCCCTGAACCTATATATACCCCAAGGGAACCTACTGACGACCTTAGTTTATATTTAGGAAATCTAGATAAACAAGTTTATGCTATAAATCCAAATGTTGCAGGGCCTTCTCATCCACCAGGGCGGATTAGTAACAAGAGGAATTATATGGGAAAATTCCTCAAACTTCCATAGGGTATCTTTTAACTTTTTGTTAAATATGTAAATTCTTGTAAATATGGGTTTTGATGTATATATATGTTCATATGAATAAATGTTCTTTCTACCTTAATCTAAGTCTGATCATTATTAATCAAGGATGCCTCGTCAAGCACCAAAAACGCAATCCAAGGAGCAAAATGGTCAACAAGAATTCATTATGGAAACATTAAATAATTTAGCAGCTGCTATAAGAGATCAAAATCAGAATAGGCAAGGCTCAGCTACATCTTTAAAAGCCTCTCAAATCTATAATGAAGTCTCTTATGAGAAGTTTCTCAAATTAGATCCACCTACATTCTCAGGAAAGATGGATCCAAAAGTTGCAGAGGTTTGGATCCGAGAAATAGAAAAGATTTTTCGTGTTCTGACAGTACCTGAAGATCGTAAAGTAAATTATGCAGCATACAAATTAAAGGGAGATGCAGAAAGGTGGTGGGCATCCACCTTAGAAATTAAATTTAGCAATGGATTTGTTACTTGGGAACAATTTATTGAAGTTTTTTATGCTGCATTTTTCCCCAAGCATGAAAGAAGTCATAAGATGAGAGAATTCCTTAAATTACAACAAAGAGGACTATCTTTATTTGAATATATTACTAAATTTAGAATTTTAGAGAAGTATTGCCCAAATGTCTATAATGCGGAAGACAAAAGGGCAATGAAATTTACTAGAGGATTGAAGCCAGTTCTACGAACCAAAATTCTCACTAGTAGGCCAGAAACCTTAGACAAGGCAGTGGAAATAGCTACATTGCTACAAGAAGATTGGGAAGAAATACAGAAGAATCAATCTGGCAGAACGGTTTCTTAATTCAGAGGCCAAACGAGTTGGCCTAAAAGAAATTTTGAAGGAAGAAGGTTCATCCCTCCAGCAAAGAGGCCGCGACAGCAGTTTCAAGCCAAGCAACCACAACTACTAGCTAGATCGTGTCAGAGTTGCTATCGATCCCATCCAGAATAACCCTGCCCCCGAACGACTGGTGGTTGTTTATATTGTGGTAAGTCAGGCCATTTTATTTAGAACTGCTATAAAAGAGAAATGGATGAACATGCTCGAGGCCTTATTAGACCTTGCCCTCAACAACAACCCCAGTATCCGTACCAACAACAACAACAACAACAACAACAACAACAACCACAAAATAAAAAGGTACCAGGTCGCGTTTATGCCACCAATGTTGATCAACTATCTAAGGGTGACCTGATTCAAGGTACTTTATCTATAGCTGGACATGCTGCTTTTACTTTATTTGATTGTGGTTCAACTCATTCTTTTATTTCCAAGAAGTTTACTACTTTACTTAATATGCCTATCAAGTCATTGAACTGTGCTCTGGAAGTAGTCAACCCAGTAGGATGTATATCTTTTTGTGGGCTATACCTGCCAAATTTAGAAGTATATATTGAAGGACAAACTTTACCTGCCAACCCAATTCTATTAGATATGTCAGATTTTGATATCATATTGGGTATGGATTGGCTACATCAACATCATGCAAGAATATTTTGTCAGGAAGGAAAAGTTACTTTTTCACAACCAGGTATTCCTAAGGTGGAATTTAGATTATCTAATTTTACTCCTAAAAATTGAGTTATTTCTTCTTTAAAGGCCCAAAGATATTTGAGGAATAGATGTATGGCCTTTTTAGTCAGCATTACTCTTACCAAGTCAGTAAAAATTTTCCTTGAAAGTCTGGATATTGTTCGTGAATTTTCAGATGTTTTTCCTGATGAATTGTCAGGACCTCCTCCACATAGAGATATAGAGTTTGGTATTGAGTTAATACCAGAAACTGCACCAATCTCTAAAGCTCCTTATAGGATGGCTCCAGCAGAACTCATAGAATTAAAAAAACAATTATTGAAATTAATGGAGCTTGGATTTATTAGACCAAGTATGTCTCCTTGGGGAGCACCAATATTATTTGTAAAGAAGAAAGATGGGTCATTAAGATTATGTATAGATTACAGACTTCTTAATCAAGTTATCATAAAGAATAAATATCCATTACCACGAATTGAAGATTTATTTGATCAATTACAGAAGGCTAAGGTATTCTCAAAGATTGATCTCAGGTCTGGATATCATCAGCTCAGAATCAAGGAAGAAGACATTTCTAAGACGGCTTTTCGAACAAGGTATGGACACTATGAATTCATTGTCATGCCTTTTGGACTCACAAATGCACCAGCAACCTTTATGGATCTTATGAATCGTGTGTTCAGGCCATTTATAGATACATTTGTAATTATTTTTATTGATGATATTCTAATTTATTCTGAAAATAAGGAACAACACCGGGAACATTTAAGGATTATTCTGGATACTCTGAGGAAGAATCAGTTATATGCCAAATTTTCTAAGTGCGAATTTTGGCTGGAAAAAGTTATGTTTTTGGGTCATGTGATTTCAAAAGATGGAATCTCAGTGGATCCTGCTAAAGTGGAAGCAGTATTAGAATGAAAACAACCTAAGAATATTACATATATTCGAAGTTTTCTTGGACTTGCAGGATACTACCAAAAATTCATTCAAGATTTCTCCCGTATAGCATCACCGATGACCAGACTTTTGAAGAAGGGTGTTAAATTTGATTGGGACTCTAAGTGTGAAGAAAGTTTCCAAGTTCTGAAAGAAAATCTCACTACATCTCCAGTGATTACTTTACCCTCGGAACATGGCAGATTTGAGGTTTATGCAGATGCTTCTGGTACCGGTCTAGGTTGTGTATTGATGCAACACGGAAAAGTTATTGCTTATGCATCAAGACAATTGAAAAATCATGAGAAGAATTATCCAACCCATGACTTAGAACTTGCGGCAGTTGTTTTTGCACTAAAGATCTGGAGACATTATTTATATGAAGAACAATTTGAAGTATTCAGTGATCACAAGAGCCTCAAATATTTGTTCTCGTAGAAAGAATTGAATATGAGACAGCGACGTTGGCTAGAATTTATTAAAGACTATGAGTTCACACTTTCTTATCATCTTGGAAAGGCGAATATTGTAGCTGATGCTCTTAGTTGCAAAACTAGAGACACTTTGGCAAGTCTCATAGACAAAGAATGGAAACTTATTGAAGATTTCATTAATTGGAAACCCTTTGCAACTGAACCAGGAAGGATTTTATTATCAAACTTAATTGTTTGACCAGAAATCCTCATCCGAATTGTTGCTGAACAAAGTAAGGATTCTCAACATGAAGAATTTTTAGCCAAAGCCCAACATATTGATGATGTTTCTTTTTGACTTAAAGAAGATGGAAGTATTTTGATGAATGATCGAATATTGGTACCAAATAACCCTGAACTGAGAAATGAAATCCTTGAAGAATCCCATAAAAGCAAATATACTATCCACCCTAGAAGTACAAAGATGTTCAAAGATTTGCAAAGAAAGTACTGGTGGACTGGTATGAAAAAGGATGTGGCAAATTATGTTTCAAAGTGTTTGATTTGCCAACAAGTAAAGGCAGAACATCAGAAACCAGTTGGAATGATGCAACCAATTGAAATTCCACAATGGAAATGGGAAGAAATTACTATAGATTTCATAGTGGGTTTATCGAAGACTCGAAAACAACATGATGCAATTTGGGTTATTGTTGACCGATTAACTAAATCGGCTCACTTTATACCTATTTGTATAAGTCAATCATTGGAAAGTCTAGCAGATTTATATATTCAAGAAATTGTAAGACTACATGGAATACCAATTTCAATTATCTCTGATCGTGATCCCAGGTTTACTTCTCAATTCTGGAACCAACTTCAGCAGGCTTTGGGAACAAAATTAAAGTTCAGTTCTGCATTTCATCCCCAAACTGATGGACAATCAGAGCGTACTATTCAAACTCTGGAAGATATGTTACGCGCCTGTATGCTAGAATGAAAAGGAGATTGGGATATTCATATTATGCTAGCTGAATTCGCTTATAATAATAGTTATCATGCCAGTATTGGAATGGCGCCATACGAAGTTTTATATGAAAGACCTTGTCGATCGCCACTCTATTGGAATGAAATTGGTGAACGAAAGTTAGAGTTACTAATGATACTACAACATTACACTCAGCAAGTAAATATGATCCGAGACAAACTTCGAGCTGCCCAGAGCCGACAAAAAGGTTATGCTGATCAAAGACGAAAGGAACTCGCTTTTGAAGTTGATGATATGATCTTTGTCAAAGTATCTCCAACCAAAAGTGTGTTCAAATTTGGAAAGAAGGGAAAGTTAAGTCCAAGATTTATAGGACCTTTTAAGATTCTAGAACGAATCGATGAAATTGCTTATAGAATCGAATTGCCTCCTTAGTATGCACAGATTCAGAATGTATTTCATGTTTCAATGCTGTGGAAATACGTTTATGATCCATCTCATATTATCCAGCATGAAGATATATCAATTCGAGAAGACATGACTGTTGAGGAAAAGCCTATAGAAATTATGGATAGAAGGGATCAAATTTTGAGAACAAAGACTATTCCTTTGGTTAAAGTCAGATGGCAGTATCACAAAATTGAAGAATGTACTTGGGAACCTGAAAACAGCATCAGAGAGAAGTATCCAGAATTGTTTGTTTAAATTATATGTGAATTTCGAGGACACAATTTTTCTTTTAGGGGGGTAGAATGTAATACCCAAAATTTTTAATGATTTATAAATTCTGAAGAAAATTCAAGTTTTAATCTTAATTTATTCTTAATGTGAATTATAGTGTTAAAACCCTGATTTTTATGGTTAGTATTGTTCAAAGTAACAATTTGAATCTATATTTGAAATCCTGATAAAACTTTGTTGAGGCTTGTTTGAAAACCAGAATTCAGGGACATTCTAGTCATTAATCAAATTGTCAAGGATAGCTTAGTAATTTGCCAATTCAGTGGCATTTTTCGGTAAAATACCCAACTATATAAGGTCAAAATGATAATTTTCCTTTTAGGGACATTTTCAGGAAATTAATAACATTGTCAGGGACAAAAATGGTAATTTACCATTTTTAATGGCAAGCTATGTAATTTATTGAACTGCAGAAGGACAATCAAGTAATTCTAAATCCCCTTATGGAAATCCTGAAAGATGGAATTGAGCCAAGGTTAATTTGGGTATTAAAAAGTAGCAAATTGAATAAAATATATTAATTTATAATATTTTAATCTAAGACCATGGTTTTAGAAAAACCATTGGACCAAAACCAAGGGCAGCCATGGTTTTTCCAAAACCATGAGCTGACAAGTGTCACCTCACTATGCAGAGGTGACACCCATCCCTCTTCTCTCGCTGACACATGTCAAAAAAATTAATAAAATAATATAAAAATGATAAGTGTCAAAATAAACTAATATTTTAATTAAAAAAAGGTGACAAGTGTCACCAAAGTGGGTCCCACAGGGGGGGCGACACCCTCTCTCTCTCTACCCAACTTCTTAAGTCCTTTCTCTCTCTAAGCTCTCTCTCCTACTTTATCTCTCTAACTTCAAGTTTCTCTCTCTAGCTTTTAAGCCTAAACCTTCGTAGAATCTCAGATTTTTTCGAAGGATCCCCTTTTAGCCTCTTTTCTCTATCTCTAGACAAGATTTGTTCCTTTATTGAAGTTTCGACGAGCAAAATCCAGCCCCAGGAGCGCTGCCTGCAGGAGTTCTGCTAAATTTAGCAGAAAAATCAAATTTGGATAGCGAAAGTGCTGCTCAAAATCAACTAAACAAGGTTAGTATTCAGAAACCCTCTTCTAAATTTGAATTCATACTTTCTAAGCTTCCCTATTCTCTTTTTGAACCCCAACTCTATTTCTTTCGGATTTAAATTTTGACAATTTTGCCAAAATTTTATCCAAGCCTGCCTCTACGCAGGGGAAGCTCTGTTCAAATTTTTCTAAATGTTTTTAAGTATTCAGAACTACTTTAGCAGTAGTTCTGGCAAAATTTTCTAAAAGACTTCTAAAAAAATTGAGTTTTTATAGCAGGAGTTCTGCCAAAATAAATTAAAGATTTTTGAAAAAAGTAGAATTAGTATAGCAATAATTCTGACCAAATTTTTAAATGATTTCTGAAAAGAATTAATTATTTTAATTAGAATTGTGGCAAAAGTTTTTCAGATATTTTAGAAATTTCGAGTTTATTTAGTAGAAGTTATATAAAAATTTTTACAACTATTTCAGAAAAATCCAATTTGTATAAACGAAATTCTATCAAAATTTTCAAAAATATTTTTAAATATTTGAATCAAATTGTTTGAAAAACCTTTATAAAAATATTTATGACGCAAAGTCATGTTCAAATTTTTACAACTCGAATTCAAGTTCAAACCCTTTTTCGAACATTTGAGTTATTACAGAGGAAACTCTGTGTGATCATCGCAAAATTTTTCCTCTCTTGTGTATTTCTCTCTCTTCCTTCTCTTTTCCTTTTCTAACCTCCATTTTCCTCCTTTTTTGAAGGGAGGAAAATAAAAGAAAGAAAAGAAAGTGGGAAGAGAAAAGAAAGAAAGAAAGAAAGAAAGAGAGAAGAGGAACTCTTTTGCGTGGTTTCACTTGACCTTAATTTGAAAACATTTAGAAAATAACTCGCCTACGACGTTCGACCGTTCCTGGAGCCTTTACCAGGGATAATCGAACCAAGGGTCGAATTTTATGCCTTTTGCTTTGCTAGGAAATTCTCTAAGAATTTGTCCTAAGTCTAAATGCACAAAGAATCATGCTTGTGCGAAATGCAAAGATGTATGCTCTTTTTTTAAAATGTTTTGAAGAATTCCCAAGTGTTTCTGAGATGAATCTGATAAAGTGAAAAAATGATTTCTAACTTAGAACTTAAGATTTAAAGTTCTAAGTTTTTAGAATAATCAAGAGCTTTGGGAAAATAAATCTGGATTTGGAAAGAGATGATTTTGAAGTTTGAGATAAAAGAAGAAGAAAGGAATTTTCAAAGCTATAAATGGACTTTGAGTCAGAATAGAAATGAAAATGGAATTGAATCAGAAGGAAAGATGGAATTGGGAAAAATTGAGAAATGGAATTGATTTAAAAGTTGGAATTTCAAGATGAAATCTGAATCCAAGATCTGGATTCTGAATAGAGTTCAAAGTTGAAATTTGAATTTAGGATCTGAAATGGGAACTTGATCTGAAATCTGGAATGAAATGGAATTGGTTTTAAGGATTGGAATTAAAGTGGAATTTGGATTTGGAATTTTGAATGGAATTGAATTCAAGATTTGGAATCCAAAAAGGTATTTGGATCTGAAATCTGAGATCCAAGATAGGGTTGGACTCTGGATCCTAAGATGGAATTGGATCTGAAGTCTGAAATCCAAAGTAGAATTGGTTTCTGGATCCTAGAATGGATTTGGATCTAAAGTCTGAGATCCAAAGTAGAATTGGGTTCTGGATCCTAAGATGGACTTTGGATCTGAATCTAAGATCCAATGTAGAATGGGGATCTAGATCCTAAGTGGAATTTGGATCTGTAATCTGAGATCCAAAGGTAGATTTGAACTCTGGATCCTAAGATGAAATTAGATCTGAAGTCTGAGATCCAAGGTAGAATTGGGTTCTGGATCCTAGAATGGATTTTGGATCTGTAATCTGATATCCAAAGTGAAATTGTACTTGGAAATCCGGATCCAAGTTGGGATTTAGGATCTAATTTTAGATTTGGATTCTGAAAGCCCAAAGTGGGACCTTTAATGATGGATCTGGGTTTTGAAAACCCAGATTGAATTTAAAATTTCAAGTTTTGAGATTCAAGTCCAAACCTTGATTGAAGATAAGAGGATCAGAAGATAACTTCAAAGTTAAATTGAACTTTGAAATTGAATTTTGGATTTGGGTTGGAATTTTGGAGTTCGAATATAAAAATGATTTTGGAATTTCAAAGTCAAATTGGACTTTGAAATTGAATTTTTGAATCTTGAAATGAGATAGAATTGGATAAGAAGAAGAATCACTTGAAATTTTGAAAAAGGAAATTTTGAAAATATGATACAATTCTATCCTATATGATGAATGAATTTGAATAAGTTTGAAATTGGATTTGAAAATTATATTTCATTCTTCAAATGAATTTAAATAAGATTAATAATATAATACACTCCTGACTATGGTCATTGAATGTATTATATGATAGTCATATCTAAATTCAAATGAAGGATAAAATACCTTTTTGGTGCTTTTATAGAATTTCAAATGAAATTAACTCTCAATATACCCTGACTATGGCCATTGGTATATATTTTGAGTTAATTTTAAGTTAAATTCTGATAAAAGAAGAAAATATTTAAGGAAAATATGATGAATTTTGAAAGTGGATTCAGTGTGGATCCAGTGTTATTTTGTAAAAGATAAAAATGCTAAGTTTTGTCCACACCCTGACTATGGTCATTGATGTGGATCATCAACTTAGTATTTATTATCTCTTACGAAATGGTGCATGTGCCATTCGTGTTTCACCATTGTGAGAATTTTGAGAAATAAAGGTAAAAATGCATGAAAACAAACAATTCATGATATTTTATAATGATCATTCATTCTACCTAAAGCAGGAAATGTAAATTCTCATCAAGTTATTACATCAATTAAAATGATAAAATCCTAATTTGAGAGAGAAAATCGATATTTCACACATCCTTGCAAGATAAGGTTTATATGGCAAAACACCAAGTATGGAGAGAAATTCAGATGTTATGTCTAAGCTGAATGAGAAAGGCATATACAATGGGTGAAGTCAAGAGCCAGGATGGTCCAAGATGAATCAACCTAAAATATGGTAGTTCCTAATGACCCACCATAGAAAGGAAGGGACATAGTGGTTCATTGTGAACCACTATGAAAGAAAAACCATTATAGTAGTTCTTAATGAACCACTATAATAAAGAAGGTTTGCAGGGGTTCTTTGTGAACCATTGCAAAGGACAACTACTGTAGTAGTCCCTGATGAACTACTATAAAAGAAAAGAGACCACGGTGGTTCATGGTGAACCTCCATGAAATATAACAACTATGGTGGTTCTTGATGGACCACCACAGAAATGAAAGAATATGGTGGCTGTGGAGTGTGGTTAGGTAGTAGACGGGTAATGTTGTGTATATGAGATGTATGATGCTGGAGCTAATGTATGATTAGCACAACATACAATAATGGTAAGGTGCAGATGGTGAGAATTACAGCAAACAAGGCAGGTGCTGTGTAACTAGTGTGAAAGGGTGTAGCCATGAACAATGAACAATATGTGTTATGGAGTGCAGTAGGGGTGATCTGGAATGTACAGAATGCAGGTTAATTGTACAAAACATATCACAGTAAATGGCAAATAAAAACCCAATGTGAGCAACCTAACATGCAAAGTTGTCATCTCTGCATATATAAGCTGGAGAGCCAATGTTTATGAAAGGAAAACAGTTCCTCAAGATTCCAAGCATTTCAAGAGTTCATTCAACCAAGCCAAAGATATTTGATTCAGCTAGCTTTGGTAACAGGAGATGTGATACCCCATTAAGACCCATTGACGTTGATAGCTCATCCTCTTTCTTGTCCCATCACCACTGGAGAAGATGACAGGTACTGCAGCTAAACATTGATGCCAAGTGATACAACCTGCCATGGAGTGTTTTGGGTGCAAAGGATCCATTGTACTACGTAATGGGTATGCAATGGCTGCGATATTGGGAACAAAATCTTAGAGGGACTAGATATCCATGAAACTGCCGATCATATGGGGATTATGTACAGAGTTACCAGCGACCTGATTACTGTAAGTTGAACTCAACAACAGTAGGACCAACATACCAACTACAAATCGGCTGGCATCAGATTTTAAGAAATTCAAAGTCTTGGTTTCTCTGATTATCCCTTATTTTTATTTCAGAAATCCTTTGAAGAGAGCCACCAATTTGTTTTTTTTGGAATACTTCAAATCTGAATTGAGCCCACCTGCAACAATGCTCTGTTTTGCCACAGAAGTACCTGGAATTCTATCTGATATGGTATCTCCCAGTGTTCATGCATTCAGGTAGACTTGGTAACTTTTATTACCACGTGCAAGTGGCATATTTCTGAACACGCCATCATCTAACTTGGGGATGATATTACACAAAATGGTATGTAGGTAACAAGTCAAATGCAACATGGTTCACACGATAACATACATTGAATCAACCCACTTTATCCAGTGATGGTGATATGTGTGTGCCAATGATGATAACAGAACTTTAGAAACAAAAGATAACAACAAAACATTGGAATCCAAAATCAAGATAATATAACTTAGAACATATGGAATATTGACTACAGTAAGCATGAATATACAAGTGGCAATGAAACAGGAACTATTTAGATACAGTAAAAGGAAAAGAAAGGAAAGTACCTTAGAGTGACTTGATAAATCCAAATGGAAAAAGGAAACATGGCTACATCATACCATATCAAACTGGATACTGGATGTATCTGTCGCGCAGTACAAGATGCTTCGAATACAAGGTTATTTAAAATGAACAGAAGTCACCAAATCGATGCAAACAGATTCAAGACATAATGACACCTAGAGGATGCGGAGAATCATATACAAAGATGTATATATAAAAAAAATGAAACCAAATGAAAAGTTATGCAAATCAGGAGATGCTGATGAAGGAGATGATCCGTAGCCCCATCACCGGATCTGGCAATTCTGAAGTGGTTCGACAACAATTGAGTGATCATGAATGTTGCTGGTTGAAGATTACAGACTATAGCTTTGCCTAAACAGGAACACTTCCCAAACCCTATCTTCACCAAAACTAAATAAATTTTGCATTCGCCATAATGTTGATGATCGGAGTTAAAAAGCAAAGGGAAATGCTGGGAGAGCTAAACTACCACCTCATTCAGAAAATTAATACAGGATCCATAATGTTTCAAAGCTTCAAACCTGTGAGATGGGGTAACTAACATATGTTATCATGACCCTGTTAATATATACAGAACATAACAAGATTCATGAATGTTAGAACAATGACTAATCAGATGCAAAGGAAAAGAAATTATGAATTTGAAAAGCCTGTAGGAACGACCAAAATCAACAGTTTTAGAAAATGCTACATAATGTAAAAGATTCTTGTACATATATGCATAACAGAAAATGAGATTCTATTTCCCTTTTTTTTTTTTTAGTATCCTAAGCAGAAATAAAGGAACACAAATTACAAACATTCCATATTATATACCGAATCCCACCATAAGTCAGTATGTTGTGTCCATATCATGTATGCATGAGTTTGTTGACAGGGGCAAGCCGTTTGCAAGTGATTGCATCCATATATATATGATAGGATTTATGAAAATAAAAACTAAAAGAGCAAGAGTTTCTCATATGGTTCTACCCAAAATGAATCAATTGAGGAAAATACTTACCTTTTCAGATGGTTGTTGTTGGTAGGCCTGATCCTGGAGCCAGCCGAAGGTCCAAGGTCGAACCTATCCACCCAATGGGGCGGCTTCTGTCTCTGATGAAATCAATGGGGCATTGTATGTACCCACGATGGGTTCATAATTTGTCTTGGGTATGATGAAAGCTACCAACTCTGTCTCATCAGACTGGGATTCAAGAGAGTCATGTATATCATGAGGTTCAAGGATTTCAATTTCATCCTCTAAACATACTCCATTTTCGTGACATTTGTCACTTATTAGAGTGCCTCCATTCTCCGCAGGAGATTGCAGCTTTAAGTTGCCTTCCAAGAAAAAGGTGGGCTCTTGATGCTCAACCGATGTTAATGCTGCAATTTGTCTTTCCTGTATGTTTTCAAGTTCAACATCAGCAGCTGAAGTTGAAGAGCAGGATGAGCATCTCTCATTCCTTTGGAATTATTTCTAAAGATCCCTGCATTTAGCTGAAGCTTCCTGATGGCAATGCTGCACTGTTTGGAGCTCTGAATCTAACTTCTTTGCTTTTATTCTTAGCTAGTTTAATTCATTTTCTGGTTCTGAAACACGCAACTCTTATGCCACTCAGTACCATGCATTTTATTGAAAGTGATCCCATTCTCAATAAAGACTACAGAAACCTTTTTGCATCTTCAGAGCATTTTGAGTAGATCCATTGAAGCCCAGAGGACTCACGATGTTGTTGTACTCCAGGTAACGATACATCACAGCCATATAGGCTAGCAATATCCCTTATGCTTCTTTTGAAGGAGAGGGAAGATATCGGACACAGGACAAATTTCCTGTAACACCGACCTCTTTGCACAGGAAACAGAAATATTAACAGTGAACTAAAAATTGAGATGAGAAGCCATTTCATCCAAGGCACTCGAAGCATATCAGATGTCGCTGCTTCATAAAATTCTATTCACCGCCAAAGTTTTAGTGTGTAGGACACAATGAAGATATTCGATTGTTACTGTCATAGTGACTCACAATGGCTCATGTACACTTAAAAGCGCCAGGTTGTGAATCATAGTGCAGGTTCTGAAACCACTTATCTTCATGTCTTCAGATCTAATATGAAAGTAAAGGCACGAACGCAGAGACCAGCGTTTTGTAACATAACATCTTAATGATGCAGTAGATACAGAGGATCCAGGCATATGGCAAATCAGAAAGACATTAAAATCATGATGCTACCATGGGGTCATGCTGAGGGAACGAGGCCTTAGAACCGATGCCACATAAGATCCATCGCAACTATATTCTAAGGATAGGGGCAACAACACTATAGATACTAAAACCCCAGAAATAAAATGAGAAGAATGGAAGATCAGACACAACAGGAAATCACAACCAGCAGAAAACAAGACGGAGGAATGGAAATCAATAATACCAGTTGATTATCTAAAATGAGATCAGAGGTTAAACACAAACAAGAAGTCATTAATAAAACACAAGAAGGAAAGGGAATCAGAAGTAAAGTAAACCATAGATTGAAATGAATTGAAGGTGAAATAGCGAAAAAAAATAAATAAATACAAAAAAAAATAAAATATATTAGAATAGTACATTCCTTTGTTGTAGCAGCAGGTGGATCGATCATGCTATATGCAGGTCGATCACACCTGCGGTGCCTCTTGATGGAACCAAAAATGAGAGGAACAGGGTTAAAGCGTTAAGATGGCTTCTGCAAAAAGAAAATCAAAATTCCAAGGGAAAAGATAAAATGAATGCAGAGATGGACAATCAAATCCGAAAATCAAAAGAAACTAAAACAAGATGAGATGTTGGGATCGGAGGATTCCATTTGACATTGCACATCCGTAATGAGATTGTGGAGGGTGCGTTAATGGAGTAAAACAAGAAAAGAAAGGCAGTTCAGAAAGGGGAGAGAATAAGGGTCTTACCTGGAGGCTGAAGGAGGAGTTCCTCTCCTCTTACTGACGCTGGATGGACCTCTTGCTACTGATGGTAGAATTTGATTTGAAGAGGGAGTCAGGGCTCGAGGGTGAAGAGGCGATCAGATGTGTGAACCATGAGGAGGTAAGAACAAATGCATGGTGGATCCTTCATAATTGAGACCCCTTGCTTGCAACAACTTTGAAGGAAGGAGGAGATAAAGAAATTGTGAAGAAGAAGATGGGGAAGAAATCAGAGAAGAGGGATGCGGGGGTGAGAACGGATCGAGAAGTTGAAGAAGGTGCCGGGGTGAAGAGCGATGGGAAGAAGGAGCCCTGCGTTGCTTCACTGGGAACGTCCCGTTTTGAAATCTCTCTTCAATGCAGAAAATTCTTATTCCAATGTTTCAAAGGCTGAACGCATGTCAAACCAATACGGCTCATAAGTTGAACCCCTTTGTGAACCAAAAGTCCTCAACCCAGTGGTTCTTATGCTGAACCCCTTTTGAACCAATATCGTTCGTAGGCTGAATACCTATCGAACCCATGTCGTTCCAAGTGAACCAATGCCGTTCTCAATTAAACCAATGTCGTTCTTAGGTCGAATCCCTATTGAACCCATGTCGTTCCCAGTGAACCAATGTCGTTCTCAAATGAACCAATGTCGTTCTTAGGCTGAATCCCTATTGAACCCATGTCGTTCCCAGTGAACCAATGCCGTTCTCAATTGAACCAATGTCGTTCCTAGGCTGAATCCCTATCGAACCAATGTCGTTCCCAGTGAACCAATGCCGTTCTCAAAATTGAACCAATGTCGTTCCTAGGCTGAATCCCTATCGAACCCATGTCGTTCCCAGTGAACCAATGCCGTTCTCAATTGAACCAATGTCGTTCCTAGGCTGAATCCCTATCGAACCCATGTCATTCCCAGTGAACCAATGTCGTTCTCAATTGAACCAATGTCGTTCCTAGGCTGAATCCCTATCGAACTCATGTCGTTCCCAGTGAACCAATGCCGTTCTCAATTGAACCAATGTCGTTCTTAGGCTGAATTCCTATCGAACCCATGTCGTTCCCAATGAACCAATGTCGTTCTCAATTGAACCAATGTCGTTCCTAGGCTGAATCCATATCGAACCCATGTCATTGCCAGTGAACCAATGTCGTTGTCAATTGAACCAATGTCGTTCCTAGGCTGAATCCCTATCGAACCCATGTCGTTCCTAGTGAACCAATGTTGTTCTCAATTGAACCAATGTCGTTCTTTGGCTGAATCCCTATTGAACCCATGTTGTTCCCAGTGAACCAATGTTGTTCTTAACAGAACCCATGTCATTCCCAGTGAACCAATGTCGTTCTCAATTGAACCAATGTCGTTCTTAGGCTGAATACCTATCGAACTCATGTTGTTCCCAGTGAACCAATGTCATTCTCAATTGAACCAATGTCGTTCTTAGGATGAATCCCTACAGAACCCATGTCGCTCCCAGTAGACCAATTCACAATTTCGATCTCCAGGTCATCCAATATCCTATTTCCAATTTCTAAGTCTCTCCTTCAGGGAAGAGAGGAGTAATTCCTAATTCCAAATTTTGAATCTTCTCCTTTGGGGAAAGGAGAAGAGAATTTCTGTCATGGATGTGTTGCGTTGTGCTTCAAATGCTCGCTTTCACAAAAGGATTTCAAGAAAATTTTGCCAATTCATCATTAAATATTTGTTGATTTCAAAAATCTTTTTTGCACAAAATTATTACTTCAGAATACCCCCAGTATTACTTCCGAAAGGACAAAGCTTTCGCGAAAAATGATTCAAAATTCAAAATCTTTCTATTGGCCAACCAAAAGGATGAAGAATAAATCCGTGATATGGCCAGCAAAGAGAATTCAATATTGTTGCAAAGCCATGAGTGATTGATATTGATCGCAGTCAATGGCACATTTTTAAAGACCATTCTTGAAAAATAAAGCAGTCGAAATATCCTGGGTGTTACAGAAAAATCCACTCAATTTCCATATCTCCTCAATCACCTAAGCTGCAATTAAATATCTGCAAAAGGGATCTCTCAATTGTCGTCAAGATGAAGGCGAATTAAGCGAGTTGACCCCCGAGGCCAAAGAAGATTTGAATCATCTCCAAGATGACGGAGTTTGTGACAGATCCTTCCAGGGAAAGTTCAGATCACCGTCGAGATGAAGGCGAGTGTGATGGACCTACCGACAAACCCTAAAAGATATTTAATTCCAGCTATCATCAAGAGATTTCCTACCAAATAGCCAATAATCATCATGATAATCTCTGAGAGAAAAGAAGGATCGGAACATCTTTGAGATGAAGGAGTTTGTGACGTACCCTTCCAAAAAAAAAAAAAGAGAGAGACAAGTCAGGACATCTCCAAAATGAAGATGATGTAATTCCCGAAAAATCCAAGAGAGCTCCAATCTGCTAAAAAGAGAGTGCAGAAAGATCATCATGAGAAAAGAATCCCAGGATATCAGACTGCCAAATCTATCAAGAATCTTCTTTAATTTTGTGAAATTCTTTTATCAATATTCTTTCACCAATAGCTCTCACAATATCAAGAATACTTTCTTTTCCGTCCATATCAAGGAAATTGATAGCTTTCTTGAAAGAAAGTCAATCGCAAGTAATTTGAATTCGAATCTTGATCCTACGGAGTTAAGCCCAGTCGGAATTAATACTTCAGGTAGAAAAGAAGGAATACTTTCAAAACAATGTGCATCATTTTCAATTATTTTGAATCAACAACAATTTTCAACATTTTGACAATATTTTCTAGCTATCCTGGCATGAAGCGAGAGCTTGAGGTTCATCTTTGGCACATCCTGACACCATCCCTTTTAGGACTTGATTACGGGAGTTTTCAAGATTCCTTCCCTTCTTTGGTATAATCTGAGCGCACGGGCTCTCAGATTCGCACACTTCCCTGTGTCCCCACTGTCCCACCATAGACAGTCCAATTTCAGCAAAAGGCAATTTCAAAAGTTAATCAGTCTCAGCAATGAGACGCCCAAAATCAATCCCTTTTCAAGCTTTAGGGACCCCAATTTCCTTTCTTTTGCAAAACCCCTATCGGATTCATTGTGCGGAAATCCGAAGGTTTCATCACGGTCTCTTCTTTCGAGGATTCCGTCCATTTTTTGCCCAATCAGGTTAAGGGTATAAACCTGGGTCTCCTTTGATGAGGTATTCCATTTTCTGCCCAATCAGGTTAAGGGTATAAACCTGGGCCTCCTTTGATGAGGTATTCCATTTTCTGCCCAATCAGGTTAAGGGTATAAACCTGGGCCTCCTTTGATGAGGTATTCCATTTTCTGCCCAATCAGGTTAAGGGTATAAACCTGAGCCTCATTTGATGAGGTATTCCATTTTCTGCCCAATCAGGTTAAGGGTATAAACCTGAGCCTCATTTGATGAGGTATTCCATTTTCTGCCCAATCAGGTTAAGGGTATAAACTTGGGCCTCCTTTGATGAGGTATTCAATTTTCTGCCCAATCAGGTTAAGGGTACAAACCTGGGCCTCCTTGATGAGGTATTCCATTTTCTGCCCAATCAGGTTAGGGGTATAAACCTGGGCCTCCTTTGATGAGGTATATCATTTTCCACCCAATCAGGTTAAGGGTATAAACCTGAGCCTTCTTTGATGAGGTATTCCATTTTCCACCCAATCAGGACAAGGGTACAAACCTGAGCCTCCTTTGATGAGGTATTCCATTTTCAACCCGGTCAGGTTAAGGGTTAAGCCTGAGCTTCGTTCCATACGAGGTATTTCCCGTCCCATCCAGGTTAAGGGCAAAACCTGAATCTCACTTCTTTTGAAATAAAATTCTCCATTTTATAACTACCATCATCATTTGAATTAATTCTTTCATACCTAGTCAGATTTATCTAACTGGGGCATTTTTATGGTTCAAATTTGGTATGTTTTCTTTGCCACTAAGCTCGGCTTTCAACCGGCTTAGCAGCAAAGAGGGGCATCTGTAAACACCCCAAATTTTCACCCTCATCCAGTACTTACATTTCATGTGTCATTGCATATCATTGCATGCATTCGGCATACCATTTTATTGCATTGCATAGCATTACATGTCATCCCATCTCATTTTCGAGATCCAGCACTCCTGTTTTTAAAATATTCAATCCAGATTCGGGTTTTTAAAACTTTTCTTTCAAAAACAATTTTAAAACCTGGGTTTTTAATCAACATTTTGTCATTTTCCAACCCCCGGGACCTTATATTTTGAAATACTTTCTTAGAAAACGATCTGGATTCATTTCAAACTCAATTTCAATTGATTTTAATTCTTAGATGAGGCCCATTTAGGTGGTATCGCTTTTGGTTTCGTTCACTTATCAAAAATCTCAAAAATCTTAGAGTCCTAATTGGATCAGGACTCTTTTTTCAGAGTCTTAGTCGGATCAAAACTCTAATTTTTACTACCTTTTTACCTGTCTTTGAAGAAAACCTTTCAAAATCTGCTGTTTTGGCCAAAATCTCAGAGTCCTGGTTGGATCAGGACTCTTCTTCAAGAGTCCAGTCGGATCAGGACTTTTCTTTAGAGTTTCAATTGGATTGAGACTCTAATCTTTTACAACTATTTTTATCAATTTTCAATCAAATCTTTTAAAATCTTTCAAAATGAGTCAGAAACTCAGAGTTTCAGTTAAAACAGGACTCTTTTCAGAGAGTCCTAGTTGGATCAGGACTCTCATCATGATTTCAATTTTAAGAGAATCTTTCATAAATCTTTCAATCTACCAAAACTATTACACTTTTATCAAAGAATTTCAAAATTCTGAGGTTTTGTCTCAGAGTCCTGATCAAATCAGGACTCTACCCCAGAGTCCTGATCGAAGCAGGACTCTATCCAAAATTGATTTTCTCACTTCATTTTCACTGGTTTTCAAGAGCTTTGCCCAAATTTCATCATTTGCTCATCAGAAAACCAAAATTCTTAGAGTTCTGATCGAATCAGGACTCTTTCTTAGAGTCTTAATCAGATCAGGACTCTGAACCAAAATTCAATTTCATCATGTTTTCACTTGTTTTTCAAAATTCTCTCATTTGTTTTCTCAGAAAATCCAAAAATCTGAAAGTCCTAGTTCAATCAGGACTCTGTCCTTAGAGTCTCAGTTGAATCAGAACTCTCTTTTATTTCAATATTTGTTATTCTTTTTACTATTTTGACAAGTTCTTTCATTTGTTTTTCAGAAAATACCAAAAAAAATCTAGAGTTTTGGTCCGATTAGGACTCAGTCCTGGAGTCCTAGTCCAGTCAGGAGTCTGTTTTGAAGTTTGTTTTTACTCCATTTTTTTATTTATTTCCATTTGTTTTCAAAAATTAGGTCATTTTGTAGAGTTCAGTTAATCCATGACTCTATTTTAGAGTCCTGATTGAGTTAGGACTCTAACCCGGAGTTCCAGTTCGCTTGAGACTCTACTTTCAAAACTTTGAATTTCAACTATTGATTTTAACCCCTTTTCAAAGCCATTTTCAGTATTTATTTCAAATTTTCAAAACTCTGATGTAGGGTCCACTCAGTTGGCGCCATATCCAGAGGAGTTCTGACCCAGTTGGAACTCTATGCCATTTCAAAACTTTTAATTTCAAGTCTGCTTTTGAATCTCTTTTGAAAATTCTCTCAATTTCAAGCTTTAAAATTGTTTTTGAAAATTCAAGTGGGGCCCACTCAAGGTGACGCCACATTTGTAAAAGTCAGGGTTAGACTAAGTCCTACTTAGGTTAGATGTCTAGGTGAGTCAAAATTTAATTTTAAAAACCCCTATCTTCACTCTAGTTTCTAACTTTGATTTTAAAGTTTTAAAAAAAAAATTAGGTTTTTGAAAAACCGAAATGGCACCACATTTGGGATTTTTAGGTCAGTTAGAGGTCTAATTAGTAGTCTTAGGTTAGTTAGGAACTTAATTAGGAAGGTAAAGAGTCAAAATCAATTTTAAAAATCCATTTTATTTAAGTTTTAAACCATTGGTTTTTAAAGGTTTTAAATTCAAGTTTTAAAAACCAAATGTGGGTCCATACTAGGTGGTGTCACATTTGGACTTTCTAGGGTTTAATTAGGTGTTAATTAGGGATTAATTAGAGTCCATTTAGGTTATAATTCTCCAAAAAAATCGTCCTCCCCATGTGGTTTATCAAAAACAATTAAAAAGAGTCCAAAAAAATCAAAACTCTTCCTAAACAAATAAAAAAAAATCTATAAATAGGGGACCTAAAGGGGGTCAAAGGAGGGATCTTTTTCTCTCAAATTTTCGTGGCTTCTCTCTCCTCTCCAGCACCTCTACCTTCCTCCATTGCAGCTGCAGCCCCAAGGTGAGTTTATTTAATATTATTTTATTAGTTTTTATGATTTTTCAATAGATTTCACCATGGAAACTCTTGTGTTCATGGATTTAACCATGGATTTCATCCAAGAACCCCAAAATAGACCCAAGAATATGATCTAACTCAGTTTGAGGGTGATTTCAAGAATTCTAATCCATTAGAATTGATGAGAGGTACGTTTTTCATGTTCTTAATCGACGAAACGTGAGATTTACCCGTTAAATGGGTTAAATCCATGATTTCAAAGGTAAAAGCAAATTCCAGCCATGGATTCCCTGTATTTTATTTATTTATCTGTTTATTCATGTTTATTTTACGTTTTCCAGCATAGAAATAATTTTTATTTACTGTTTTATGGTTTATTTTATTGTTTTACATTAATTAATGCATAGTTTTTATAGTTTCTTAGATTTCTGTGTGTTTTAGGTTTAGAACAGTAAAGATAATGTTATTTCGGATTTAAATTCTTGTTGTTTATTTCTGATTTTTTTATATGTGATGCATGCATATGTGATTGATCTACTGTAAAAAAATCAGAGATTTTGGATTTCGGGAACCCTGTCAGAAAAATCAGACATCAAGTCGGGTTTTTAAAACTTTAAAATCGTTGTTAAAATCAGGAAGGTAACTTGTTGTGATGATATTTTTCTCATCCTATATTCGATTTTAGATATGTAAAGTTTCATGGATTCACATTAATTAGATCTGTCTACTGTGAAATTGTCAAATTTTTTTATTACTATTTAGTATTTTTCCTCTGTCAGAGACTCTGATTTTCAATTTAAAACTCGTTAGGGTTTTCCAAAACCCTAATCAGACTTGTGTTATTTATAAATCCCAAACTACAGATCCGATTCATGATCTGTAAAAAGTGAGTATTGTTATTTTTTTGCCAACTATGCACTGTTAAAATCTCAGATATTTTGAATTAGTACTGCTATTTATCCCGAAATTATCAATTGAAAGTATCTGTTTTAACCCCTGTTAGATTTGTTAGATTTTAGTTCAGATTGCCGGAAGGGTTTCTCCCTAACCAGAGATGATTTTTCCGATCTGTAAATTGGAAAATCTTTGTTTTTCTTCCTAATTTGTCTTTGTAAAATTTCATAGTTTTCCATGGAAGTGTGACCCCTGGTTTGGGTCCTAGACTGAGACTGGTTGGTGAACTAGGTCAAAAATAGCATATTTTTAGGGTTTGATGCTATTTTCGGATTAATTTAATTCCAAAAAAATATTTTTATAATTCTAATTTGATATTAGGGTTATCACAAGTGCAGGTACCAATTTTAAGGATTTTTAGAATCCGTTTGATGCTTGAATGGCTTGAATTACAAAACAGGGTCCCTGAAAGATCAAAAAACACTGCTAAAATCACAAATTTTGTGATATTCTTGGATTTTCGTGCATAAGTATATGTTTTTAGGGTTTAGTCATGTTTATAATCATATTAGGGTAGTTCATGTTTAATTATATGTTTATTTGATTTCATGTAATCCATAAAACCTAAGTTTTACCAAAATATTTTCTAAAAACCCTGATTTCAAGGCCATAGTCTTGCTATCAGGGGCAATTTGGTCATTTGACCTCAATTTCGAAATCCCTAACCCTAGTTTTCAAATTTTTAATCATGTCACATCATATTTAGTTTGATTTATTTTCATTTGAATTTCAAAACTTGCATTTTATCAAATATCTTTCTGAAAACCCTAATTTCAAGGCCATAGTCTTGTTATTAGGGGTATTTTGGTCATTTTGACCCCAATTTCGAAATTCCATATCTTATCTTTGTTATTTATTCAATTTTATTTCATATTTTATTAATTTTGATTTAAGAGAATCATGGAAAAGGCTTATATCTAGCAAAATCTAGTAATTTCTAGATATTACTGGATAAACCTAGAAAAGCCAACATATCATTACTAAAAAAGTTTTCTAGTTTTGCAGGTACATTGAAGATTTTAATTTCATGTATTTAAATTCAATAGTGATGTAAATTAAATGTAACATTTGGAATAAGAATTAAAATTTCAGCTTAGACTAGGCTTGCATTGCATATAGTTTAATTCTGCAAATATTAAATGTCTGATGAATGTATCATTCATGCACATTTTCATAAATTCACTATGGTCTATACGAATGGCACATACACTAGCTTTTATGAAGTTTATAAACTTGGTGGAATTCGTATTTATGGCCATAGTCAGAATACGAATGATACCTAGATTTATGATCTTCACATTAGCCACATTCAGCCTACACTCTTAGGCTAACTTCAAAATGCACTGCATTTCTCAAAAATACAAAAAGTATTTCTCAATTCCTCAAATCCATATTCATTCAATTCATGCATTTACAAATTCCAATTTCAATTCAGAGAAATCAATTTCTCAAACATTTCTAAGTCTTATTCAAAAATCGATTTTCTCAAAATATGGATTTGCCAATGATATTTCAAGTATTTCCCAAGTTCCAAATTCGATTTTCTAAGTTATATTTTCAATTTCAAAGTTTGAATTCAAAGAAATCAAGTTTTTCAAAGTTATTTCATATTTCTTAAAATCGATTTTCACAAAATCCTTATATTTCTTCAGAAATCGATTTTCACTTTCTCAAATACAGTATTTCAAATCCCAATTCACGATTTTCCATGTGATATCTATTCTAAGTGTTTCAGTTATTCAAAGCAAACATCATGTTTTCAAATATGCATTTTCAGAAAATTCATAGCACATGCCTGATTCTTTGTGCATTTAGGAATTAAAATATGGTTTAGACAAGTTGAACAAAGCAAAGTATTTGATTGATCCTTGGTTCAATTACCCCTGGTAAAGGCGCCAGGAACGGTTGAATCTCGTACCGACAGGCGAGTCCCATTCTTTGGAATTATCCTGCATTTTAAAAATGGAGGCGAGTTATTTTCAAAATCTTTTTCAAAGGTCAGTTTGATTTGCAAAAGTAAAATTTTGTGATGATAACAACCTCCTTTTAAGGAAGGTTTGTGAAGGGCCGTTGGAGATCGAAGGTGGAGAATGAAGAGGGTTCGAAGATGGTGATCGGGCGGCAATAGAGGCTGAGGGTTTCGGCGATGAAGGGTTTCCCATGGAGGGAAGTCGGGAGAGAGAGAGAGTGAAGAGAGAAATGAAAGGGGCTGAGGGTTTCAGCTTCTTCTTTTTTTTTCTTACGAAGGAAAACCCTAAAAGAAGGTTTTTGAAGAGGAGCCCCTCTAATTTTCGATATTTTGCAAAGAGGGGGCTCCTGAGGCTTTTTAGCAAAAAAAAATTTGATTTCCTTAAAAGTATAAAAACTTATTTGCTTTTCTCGAGATTTTTCCAATTTTTTGGTTTTTGAGTTATCTTTCAATTTTTTTGTATTTTTATAATAAAATCCTAAAATCTTACGAGAGGACGAAGATTAAAACTAATTTTTTTGTATTTTTGCAAAAATATTTACAAAAGGAAATTTTTCTGAGAATTTAAAAGCTATTTTGAGAAAATTTCTTCAGAAAATGGGTTTGGATCCAGATTTTGAGGAAATATGGATTTAAAACACTGGATCCAGATCCGGAATCAAGTTGGATATATTAATATGGAATTTATTTCAGAAAATCTGAAGAATAACCGAATTTCGGCTTTGAAATTGCTTTTATCTTTTCAGAAAATGAGGGTCAGGGGCAAAAGCGTCATTTTGAAAAACCTTTAAAAAATTTGGGGTGTTCACAGATGCCCCTCTTTGCTACTAAGCCGGTTGAAAGCCGAGCTTAGTGGCAAAGACAACACTCCAAATTTTGAAAAATGCCCCAGTCAGTAGATCTGAACTGGGTGTGGAAGGATTGTTTTGAAAATATGGCTTCTCAGGCTTAAAAACCTTATCCTGAATTGTTTCGGGGGGACGAAATTCTTGAAAATGATATGATTGAATAATAGAGGATGAGGAAATCGTGATGGGACTTCGGACAAAAATCCCGAAACGGTGGAAAATCAGAATTTTGATCAGGTCTCATATGGGTGAGACAAGATACTCTTTTTGGGATGATTCAGGTTTAGCCCTTAACCTGGATGGGACGAAGATATGTCAAGATGAATTAGATGAGGAAAGGAATACATGAGAACTTTGATGGGACATTTTTGGAGAATGTCTCGTGAAATGAAGCTCAAGTAGGATCCTATCCTAGATGGATATACAAAATATGAGTTCCCTGATGGGAAGAACCGTGATGGGATTGGAAGAAAACATCTCGTTAGAACGAGGAATCTCATTGGAACGAGTCTTAGGTTTAACCCAAACCTGAAAGGAAAATACCTCGCGATGCGAGGTTCCGAGTTAACTCTTAACCTGAATAGGAAATCTACCATACGGATTTCTCAAATGGAGAAACCATAATGGGACCTTCGGAACTTGGACGAACAAATCAGAAAGGGATTTTACGAGAGGAAGAAAATATAGGGTTCCCTAAAGCTTTGAAAAGGGGAAGAAATCGGGTGCCTCATTGCTGAGACTGAAAATAGCTTTTAAAGTAAATGACCTCTCGCAGATGGTTCAGGTTTGACCCTTATCCTGAGTGGGGACACCATACGGAATCCTTGACTGAAGAAACCGCGATGGGACAGGAAGAGATACTTCAACTGGATGAGGCAACTCTTCTGGAAGATATAAACAACGCTAGGTTGCATCAGAATAGATATCAAATGTTTATTTCATTCTTGGAATAGCTAGAAAATTTTGCCAATAAGATAAAATTATAGCTGATTCAAATGCTTGAAAATGTGCACGTATGTGCGAAGATATTCCCTCTTTTACCTAGAGTATTTCCTCCAATGAGGTTAACTCCTCAGTTTTAAGAGTTAAATTCAAAATTTTAGCGCTGATGATTTTCTTCAAGGAGGCTATCCATTTTTCTGATATGAGAATAGAAGAAATATTCTTAATTTCATAAAAATAAGTAATGAAAATATATTAATAAAAGAATTTTGCGTGAGAAAAGATGACTTCTGGCAACTTTGGCAGTTTGATATCTGGGTGTTTTCCCACGATGATCTTTTTGCACTCTTTTTGAGTCATTGCACTTTCTCGGGTTTTTACATCATCCTTCATTTTGATGGGTCCTGACTTTTCTATCTTTATTCAGGGAAGGGTACGTCACAAACTCCTTCATCTTGAAGATGCTCCGATCCTTCTTTCTCTCAGGGATTGTATATGATATTGGCTCAAAAGGTCTTTAGATGATAGCTGGAATCAAATATCTTTTAGGGTTTGTCGGTAGGTTCATCGCATCTGCCTTCATCTCGACAGTGATCCGAACTTTCCCTGGAAGGATCCGTCACAAACTCCGTCATCTTGGAGATGTTTCAAATCTTCTTTGGCCCCGGAGATCTACTCGCTTAATTCGCCTTCATCTTGACGATAATTGAGAGATCCCTTTTGCGAATATTTGATTGCAACTTTTAAACGAAAATGAGAAGAGATGGGTTGAGTGGATTCTTTTTATAGCTCAAGATATTTCCACTGCCTGATTGCCAGAAAGTCATTTTTAAACATGCGCCATAGCCAAGATCAATATCAATTCGCTTCTATCTTTTCAACATCATTGAAGATTTCTTTTATTGATCATATCGAGGGCGTTTCTTACATCCTTTTGGTTGATCAATCAGGAAAAGATTTGAATTTTACCTCTTTTCGCAGAAAGTTTTACCTTTTTGGAAAGAAATACTAGAGGTAGTCTGAGGAAATTCTCTTTGTACAGTAAGAATTTTTAGAATCAACAAATGCTTTTAGCAAATTGGCAAAGTTTTTATGAATTCTTTGTGAAATAATCACTCAATATAGATTTTGATGAGAACTTGAGTTGTGTCTTCGATTTTGGAAATACTTGACCAGCAAAAAGCTGGGACTTTTGAAATACATGACCAGCGAAAGCTGGACCCTTTGAAATACATGACCAGCGAAAGCTGGAACCTTTTCGAAATACATGACCAGCGAAAGCTGGAACCTTTTGGAATACATGACAAATAGACGTTGAGATCTTTTGAAATACCTGTCCAGCGAAAGCTGGAACCTTTGAAATACGTGACCAGCGAGAAGCTGGAACCTTTTGAAATACTTGACCAGTAAAACTGGAACATTTAAAATACATGACCAGCAATAATGCTGGCACATTTTGGAAATACATGACCAACGAGTGTTGGGTCTTTTGGGAAATACACGAATGGTTATGAAAAACTGGGTTTTAATAAAAAGGTTGAGAATGATAGAAATTGGGAGATTATAACCCGAGGGTTGAGAAAATGGTAAATTTTTTGAAAACATTGTACCCAGAGGTTGGAGAATTGATAATCTTGAGAGATTTGGAGATATGAAGGTTTGGAAATGATAGATTTTGAGAGATTGAAACCCAAAGGTTTGGTAATGAGAGAATGGAGAAATCGCAACCTGAAGGTTTGATTTATGGAATAGGTTGATTTTGGGAGCTCAACAATTGTGAGCTGGGACCTTTTGAAATACATGACCAGCGAGAGCTGGGTCTTTTGGAAATACACGACCAAAAGCTGAGTCCTTTTTGGGAATGCACGACCAGCAAAGCTGGGACGTTTGAAATGCGTGACCAGCGAAAAGCTAGAACGTTTGAAATGCGTGACCAGCGAAAAGCTGGAACGTTTGAAATACATGACCAACGAGTGTTGGATCTTTTTTGGAAATACTTGACCAGCGAAAGCTGGAACGTTTGAAATACATGACCAGCAAAATGCTGGAACGTTTGAAATACATGCCCAACGAGTGTTGGATCTTTTGAAATACCTGACCAGCAGAAGCTGGGACGTTTGAAATACCTGACCAGCGAGAAGCTGGAACGTTTGAAATATATATAACCAACGAGTGTTGGATCTGACCAGCAAAAAGCTGGAACGTTTGAAATACCTGACCAGCAAGAAGCTGGAACATTTGAAATACATGCCCAACGAGTGTTGGATCTTTTTGAAATACCTGACCAGCAGAAGCTGGGACATTTGAAATACCTGACCAGCGAGAAGCTGGAACGTTTGGAATATATGACCAACAAGTGTTGGATCTTTTCGGAAATACCTGACCAGTAAAAAGCTGGAACATTTGAAATACCTGACCAGCAAGAAGCTGGAACGTTTGAAATACATGCCCAACGAGTGTTGGATCTTTTGAAATACCTGACCAGCAAAAGCTGGGACGTTTGAAATACCTGACCAGCGAGAAGCTGGAACGTTTAAAATATATGACCAACGAGTGTTGGATCTTTTCGGAAATACCTGACTAGTAAAAAGCTGGAACGTTTGAAGTACCTGACCAGTAAAACTGGGACGTTTGAAATACATCAGCTTTTGGGAGATTTTAAATCAAAACTTGAATTTTGTAGAAGAAAGGATTTTGATCAAAAGATTGAATGTAGAAAGTTATTGGTGCGAGGGTCGGATCCTCCAAATGAGCTCAATGTATGTTTGAAGATTTTGGGAAATACCCTAGTGCGAGGACTGGGTTGTAAAGATGAGCTAAACAAAGTGAATTTTTCAGAGAATAAAGATTCTTTGGTAAAAATTAATGGACCATCATAGTTTAATTGCATGTGGTCGACTTTCAGGATTTTATCCTCTTATCCTGAACTGAGAAGGAAGGAAAAGAATACCTCGTTAGCAGGAGGCATCAGGTTTATCCCTTAACCTGAAGGGGGAAAGGAGAAATACCTCGTTAGCAGGAGGCATCAGGTTTATCCCTTATCCTGAGTGGGCACAGAAGGGTTTTTAAAGAGAGTAAGCCTGGATTTTTTGAAATTTTGAAATGGATTAGCTGGAAGGCTGGAGTTTGAAAGAATGTCCCCCCTGGCAGTTGGGATTTTTTGAAAAAGAAGAGAGTTCGAGTTGGGACTCGAATCCTCAGAAATTAAAAGATAAAGAGAAACCCGAGTTTTGAAAACTTAAATTTCTAAAGAAACAATTGTTTTCCAATGCGAGGATTGGATTCAGAAGGAAGTCCGAGTCGGGACTCGGAACTTCAAACAAAAAATAATAGAAGAAAAACCCGAGCTGGAACTCGGATGTCTAAAGAAATGAATGATGTCTAATGCGAGGATTGGATTCAGAAGGAAGTCCTGGTCGGAACTCAGAACTTCGAACGAAAATAATAGAAGAAAAACCCGAGCTGGAACTCAGATTTCTAAAGAAATGATGGATTTCTAATGCGAGGATTGGATTCAGAAGGAAGTCCTGGTCGGAACTCAGAACTTCGAACGAAAATAATAGAAGAAAAACCCGAGCTGGAACTCGGATTTCTAAAGAAATGATGGATTTCCAATGCGAGGATTGGATTCAGAAGGAAGTCCTAGTCGGAACTCAGAACTTCGAACGAAAATAATAGAAGAAAAACCTGAGCTGGAACTCGGATTTCTAAAGAAATGATGGATTTCCAATGCGAGGATTGAATTCATAAGGAAGTCCTGGTCGGAACTCAGAACTTCGAACGAAAATAATAGAAGAAAAACCCGAACTGGAACTCGGATTTCTAAAGAAATGATGGATTTCCAATGCGACGATTGGATTCAGAAGGAAGTCCTGGTCGGAACTCAGAACTTCGAACGAAAATAATAGAAGAAAAACCCGAGCTGGAACTCGGATTTCTAAAGAAATGATGGATTTCCAATGCGAGGATTGGATTCAGAAGGAAGTCCTGGTCGGAACTCAGAACTTCAAACGAAAATAATAGAAGAAAAACCCGAGTTGGAACTCAGATTTCTAAAGAAATGATGGATTTCCAATGCGAGGATTGGATTCAGAAGGAAGTCCTGGTCGGAACTCAGAACTTCGAACGAAAGATATAGAGGGAGAAGCCTGAGTGGAAACTCGGGTTTTTGACAGAAAGTTTTTAATCAAAAGATTGAGTTTTTGAAAATTTGCGAGTGCGAGGACCGGACCTGGGATTGAGAATGACCATTTAGAGGACTAAATTTATTTGCATGTGATCTGATTGCCCCCTTATCTCGACTGGGGAGAAAATAAAATTTGAAGAGAACAAAATGAGAAGATATAGAAATTGATGGAAGATTTAACAAAAGAGAAGAATCAAGGAAATTTTTATGGAAAGAATCTTTGTAAAAGAATTCTCATAGGTAGCATTGTTGCTCCTATGAGAGGTTTCAGGATTATCCCTTATCCTGAATGGGAAAGGAATAAAATTTAGGCAAAAAGTTGGTGAAAAGCTTTAATAAAGAATTGGAAGAATTGAAACTTAATTAAGAAATAAAACTGATAAAATTGAATGAAGAAAAGGATTTAGCTTTAAAAAGAAAAAGACATTCAGGACTATCCCTTATCCTGAAGAAAGAAGGACCTCGTAGGATGAGGCTTCTGGTTTATCCCTTAACCTGAAGGGGGGGCAAAGAAGGAAAAAGAAATACCTCATGGGAAAGAGGCATCAGGTTTATCCCTTAACCTGAAAGGGTATTCTTTGAAAATAAGAATCAAGGAGAATTAATAAAATGGATGAATAATAATAAAATGGATGAATAATAATAAAAATGAATAAAAATTGATAAAACTGATAAAGATGGATAAACAAAAGGTTGATAAAAGTTGAGAAAAAGAGTTTGATCCTGCCTGCATGTGGGATCTTTAAAATGAGAGAAGAAGATGAGAAAATCATTTTTGGAAAGAAGGATTAACCACGAGAGCTAATCTTTGAAAGGGGATCATTCATGAGAGATCATCATGAGGGTAATTTTTTTTTTTTTGAAGCAATGATTTGAAAATCAATTTGTAGAAAATATGATCAACACGAGGGTTGATATTTGAATGCAATGATTCAAAAAAAATTTAGAAAATATGGTCAACGCAAGGGTTGATCTTTGAATGCAATGATTTGAAATCAACATTTTTTTAGAAAACATAATCAGTACCAGGATTGATCTTTGAATGCAATGATTTGAAATCAATTTTTTAGAGAACATAATCAACACCTAGGATTGATCTTTGAATGCAATGATTTGAAATCAATTTTTTAGAGAACATAATCAACACCTAGGATTGATCTTTGAATGCAATGATTTGAAATCAATTTTTTAGAGAACATAATCAACACCTAGGATTGATCTTTGAATGCAATGATTCGAAATCAATTTTCAAAAAAATATGATCAACACAAGAGTTGATGTTTGAATGTAATGAAATCAAATTTTGGAAAATGAGATCAACACAAGGGTTGATCTTTGAAATGCAATGATTCAAAATCAATTTGTAGAAAAATATGATCAACACAAGGGTTGATCTATGAAAAAGGTTGTAATAAAATATTTGAACTAAAATTTTCATGGTTTTTGAAAGACCCTCATAGGTAATATCATTTCTCTCATGAATGATGTCAGGATTGTTCCGAATTTTGAAAAAGAAATTGAATGCCCCAATACAGCAAAAAGAAGAAAGTATTGAATATCAAAGATATAAAGAAAATCGACATTTCATTGATAAGCAAAAGTTGATAACAAAGTTGAATATTTACAAGTATTTTAACTAAAAAGAGTCACAAAGACTGGGCTGACTTGCCCCTACAAAGCGACTGATGAAAGCGAAAAACTCTTGGTATTTTCAACTCTCTAAGTAGTATGGAAATGGTTCAGGCGGAACTGCAGTTTGCTCTTCTCCTTCCTCTAGTACCAGAAGCTCTTTATCGATGTAATCCTGCACAATGTTTTTGAGGACGAAGCAGCGCTCCATGTCATGCCCCCTTGCTCGATGAAACTTGCAGAAGCAATCTTTCCATTTTCCCATGATGACAGGAGGATCATCCTTTCTTGGGAGTTTGATCATGCCTTTTGCAAGCAGGTACTGGAGAACTTCTTCGATCGGCTGACCTAGAGGGGTAAGCTGACGATCATGACCCCAACCTTCATGTTTTGCTTTCTTCGGCTTGCTTGACTTCTGCCGAGTGCTGACCCCTACCTGGTAGCTGGACTGAGCTTGCATGTTTAGGAGATCTAGACGCCTTTCTTCTTCGATTTTGATAAAGAGATTCTTATCAAGGCAGTCTTAAACTATATTCTTGAAGATGAAGCAATGCTCAGTGTCATGCCCTATTGCTCGGTGATACCCGCAGAACTGGTCTATATATTTTCCCATGATTGTGGAAGGGTTGACGACCTTTGGGAGCCTGAGTAATCTGCTAGATAACATGTATTCGAGGACTTTGTCAAGCGATTCATCCAAAGGAGTGAAATCTCTACCCTTGCTCCAATCCTTGCGCTTTGGTTCTTCTTGCTTCTTGCCTTTTTGCTGAGGACTGTATTGAAGAGGTCTATCATGGTTTTCACAATATTTCCCAATCTGGCTTTTATGCTCTCTCAAGTTGCTGCCCTGGTTGCCTTGATTGTTGCCCCTATTGGCTTTAGAGTTTCCTGCACTGATATTGCCGCGTTCATTCATGGGGAAGGTGACGGGCGCCTTTCCTTCTGTGGGAGCTTTTCCGCAACTGGTTTCAGCTTGCTCGGATAATATCTCCAGCATCATCTTTTTGAATAACTGATATATCACAGGATCGATCTCACTTTTGCTGTCTTGAACTCCTTCTCTGACAAACTTTTGAGAATCCATTCCTTGCTTTCTGCTTGTAACTGGGATGTTAGAGCAGTGTAATCTCTGAGCTTTGCCTGACTCAACTGATAGTGTTGATGCTCTCTGTAGGGTATAAATGGGTCTTTTAGAAAAGATCTAGGAAGAAATTTTAATAAAGGAAGAAATCATAATCTGAAAATGAAAACATCCCATTACGAGGGATCGGGTTGTCATCAAAGTTTGCGACAACCACACTGTTTTTCTGAAAAAGGATAGACAAGTAAAATGTGAATAAAGAATTTTTTTGAAAAGGACATATCGTGAAAAAAGATGTTTTTATTGAAAATGAGGGTAAGAAATAGAATATAGAAAAGAAAAATTTTGAAGAATTGCAGGCAGGATCAAAAAAGAATTAGAAGAAATTAAGAGAAAAAAGGAAAATACACCTAGGTTTTAAAACAAAGAAGAAATTTTGAATAATATATACCTAGTGTTTTGAAAAATATAGGGAATATAAAATATCATACAATCATAGATATACAAACAAGGATGCACAAATAGCACTCCCTAGAGGCTGACTCTAAATGCAATATTTTGAAATGGCTTGTAGGACCTTAATCCTAACTCTAGGGTTCAAATCATTTGATTCCAATCAAGATATGCCGATATACCCAAGCCGAAGCTCGAAGTATGTGGTGTAGAAGTATTCCTCCGGTTCTAAGGTAATGGCTTCCCAACATCCTTGAGCACCTACCGATATACCTCGGACTATGGCCCTTAGGTACGTGGTAGGAGGGTCGCAAACCCAAATAAGTGGTCCAGTTGTGAGGCTCTTTCCCGAACTATGGTTCAGTGAGACAGCCCAGCAACATGAAGACCGGGACAATATAGGTAAGGAGGTTTTCAAAATATGCTCAACATGCAAGAAATCATATGGCTCTAATACAAGTACTAAAGAGATAGATTTAAATGAGAAGAAGCATACACTTGCATACATTGTTTTGCATTCAATCCCTAGAATTGAGGAGAGTTGTATTTAAGACCTAAGTCTAATGTGAGCATGGAATAATCTCCTCAATATGGTCCTACCAAACCATACTTAAATCCTGTATGCAATGATGTCAGCTTAGGACAAAATCTAGGCCCCTAAGGTTTGCATGGAAATGTAGCTGACATTTTGAAGAATAAAGACTTAGATAATGTCAAAGCAAAAGAAAAGGCAAAAATTCAACCGGACGAAGACGGGTCCCATCTCGGTCGCCAAAACTGTGATCATCGCAAAAATTTTCCTCTCTTGTGTATTTCTCTCTCTTCCTTCTCTTTTCCTTTCTAAGCTCCATTTTCCTCCTTTTTTGAAGGGAGGAAAATAAAAGAAAGAAAAGAAAGAGGGAAGAGAAAAGAAAGAAAGAAAGAGAGAAGAGGAACTCTTTTACGTGGTTTCACTTGACCTTAATTTGAAAACATTTAGAAAATAACTCGCCTCCGTTGTGAAATATTTGCAGGAAAATCGAGAGACGGGATCCGCTCATCGGTACGAGGTTTGACCATTCCTGGCGCCTTTACCAAGGGTAATCGAACCAAGGGTCGAATTTTATGCCTTTTGCTTTGCTAGGAAATTCTCTAAGAATTTGTCCTAAGTCTAAATGCACAAAGAATCATGCTTGTGCGAAATGCAAAGATGTATGCTCTTTTTTGAAAATGTTTTGAAGAATTCCCAAGTGTTTCTGAGATGAATCTGATAAAGTGAAGAAATGATTTCTAACTTAGAACTTAAGATTTAAAGTTCTAAGTTTTTAGAATAATCAAGAGCTTTGGGAAAATAAATCTGGATTTAGAAAGAGATGATTTTGAAGTTTGAAATAAAAGAAGAAGAAAGGAATTTTCAAAGCTATAAATGGACTTTGAGTCAGAATAGAAATGAAAATGGAATTGAATCAGAAGGAAAGATGGAATTGGGAAAAATTGAGAAATGAAATTGATTTAAAAGTTGGAATTTCAAGATGAAATCCGAATCCAAGATCTGGATTCTGAATAGAGTTCAAAGTTGAAATTTGAATTTAGGATCTGAAATGGGAACTTGATCTGAAATCTGGAATGAAATGGAATTGGTTTTAAGGATTGGAATTAAAGTGGAATTTGGATTTGGAATTTTGAATGGAATTGGATTCAAGATTTGGAATCCAAGAAGGTATTTGGATATGAAATCTGAGATCCAAGATAGGGTTGGACTCTGGATCCTAAGATGGAATTGGATCTGAAGTCTGAGATCCAAAGTAGAATTGGTTTCTGGATCCTAGAATGGATTTGGATCTAAAGTCTGAGATCCAAAGTAGAATTGGGTTCTGGATCCTAAGATGGACTTTGGATCTGAATCTGAGATCCAATGTAGAATGGGGATCTAGATCCTAAGTGGACTTTGGATCTGAATCTGAGATCCAATGTAGAATGGGGATCTAGATCCTAAGTGGAATTTGGATCTGTAATCTGAGATCCAAAGGTGGATTTGAACTCTCGATCCTAAGATGGAATTGGATCTGAAGTCTGAGATCCAAGGTAGAATTGGGTTTTGGATCCTAGAATGGATTTTGGATCTGTAATCTGAGATCCAAAGTGAAATTGTACTTGGAAATCCGGATCCAAGTTGGGATTTAGGATTTAATTTTAGATTTAGATTCTGAAAGCCCAAAGTGGGACCTTTAATGATGGATCTGGGTTTTGAAAACCCAGATTGAATTTAAAATTTCAAGTTTTGAGATTCAAGTCCAAACCTTGATTGAAGATAAGAGGATCAGAAGATAACTTCAAAGTTAAATTGAACTTTGAAATTGAATTTTGGATTTGGGTTGGAATTTTGGAGTTCGAATATAAAAATGATTTTGGAATTTCAAAGTCAAATTGGACTTTGAAATTGAATTTTTGAATCTTGAAATGAGATAGAATTGGATAAGAAGAAGAATCACTTGGAATTTTGAAAAAGGAAATTTTGAAAATATGATGCAATTCTATCCTATATGATGAATGAATTTGAATAAGTTTGAAATTGGATTTGAAAATTATATTTCATTCTTCAAATGAATTTAAATAAGATTAATAATATAATACACTCCTGACTATGGTCATTGAATGTATTATATAATAGTCATATCTAAATTCAAATGAAGGATAAAATACCTTTTTGGTGCTTTTATAGAATTTCAAATGAAATTAACCCTCAATATACCCTGACTATGGCCATTGGTGTATATTTTGAGTTAATTTTAAGTTAAATTCTGATAAAAGAAGAAAATATTTAAGGAAAATATGATGAATTTTGAAAGCGGATTCAGTGTGGATCCAGTGTTATTTTGTAAAAGATAAAAATGCTAAGTTTTGTCCACACCCTGACTATGGTCATTGATGTCGATCATCAACTTAGTATTTATTATCTCTTACGAAATGGTGCATGTGCCATTCGTGTTTCACCATTGTGAAAATTTTGAGAAATAAAGGTAAAAATGCATGAAAACAAACAATTCATGATATTTTATAATGCTCATTCATTCTACCTAAAGCAGGAAATGTAAATTCTCATCAAGTTATTACATCAATTAAAATGATAAAATCCTAATCTGAGAGAGAAAATCGATATTTCACACATCCTTGCAAGATAAGGTTTATATGGCAAAACACCAAGTATGGAGAGAAATTCAGATGTTATGTCTAAGCTGAATGAGAAAGGCATATACAATGGGTGAAGTCAAGAGCCAGGATGGTCCAAGATGAATCAACCTAAAATATGGTAGTTCCTGATGACCCACCATAGAAAGGAAGGGACATAGTGGTTCATTGTGAACCACTATGAAAGAAAAACCATTATAGTAGTTCTTAATGAACCACTATAATAAAGAAGGTTTGCAGGGGTTCTTTGTGAACCATTGCAAAGGACAACTACTGTAGTAGTCCCTGATGAACTACTATAAAAGAAAAGAGACCACGGTGGTTCATGGTGAACCTCCATGAAATATAACAACTATGGTGGTTCTTGATGGACCACCACAGAAATGAAAGAATATGGTGGTTGTGGAGTGTGGTTAGGTAGTAGACGGGTAATGTTGTGTATATGGGATGTATGATGCTGGAGCTAATGTATGATTAGCACAACATACAATAATGGTAAGGTGCAGATGGTGAGAATTACAGCAAACAAGGCAGGTGCTGTGTAACTAGTGTGAAAGGGTGTAGCCATGAACAATGAACAATATGTGTTATGGAGTGCAGTAGGGGTGATCTGGAATGTACAGAATGCAGGTTAATTGTACAAAACATATCACAGTAAATGGCAAATAAAAACCCAATGTGAGCAACCTAACATGCAAAGTTGTCATCTCTGCATATATAAGCTGGAGAGCCAATGTTTATGAAAGGAAAACAGTTCCTCAAGATTCCGGGCATTTCAAGAGTTCATTCAACCAAGCCAAAGATATTTGATTCAGCTAGCTTTGGTAACAGGAGATGTGATACCCCATTAAGACCCATTGACGTTGATAGCTCATCCTCTTTCTTGTCCCATCACCACTAGAGAAGATGACAGGTACTGCAGCTAAACATTGATGCCAAGTGATACAACCTGCCATGGAGTGTTTTGGGTGCAAAGGATCCATTGTACTACGTAATGGGTAAGCAATGGCTGCGATATTGGGAACAAAATCTTAGAGGGACTAGATATCCATGAAACTGCCGATCATATGGGGATTATGTACAGAGTTACCAGCGACCTGATTACTGTAAGTTGAACTCAACAACAGTAGGACCAACATACCAACTACAAATCGGCTGGCATCAGATTTTAAGAAATTCAAAGTCTTGGTTTCTCTGATTATCCCTTATTTTTATTTCAGAAATCCTTTGAAGAGAGCCACCAATTTGTTTTTTTTGGAATACTTCAAATCTGAATTGAGCCCATGTAACGCCCCGGGGTTTTAAAACCTTTAAAAATGCAGATTTTTTTTTTTTTTTTTAAACAGCGGAAATAATTTTTGATTTTCGGTTTCCTAAACCTCAGGCACGTCACATTCCAATTAACAACAAAAACAACAATAATTTATATCAACATTATATACATAGTCTTTTCACAAGGTTCAAAAATGAAAACATTTAGGATTAAATTTAAAATAAATCCTAAATTAATCTCAGGATCTTGGGAATCTGGATTCTTCGATGCCACACTTGTCCAACATCCATTGTAAGATTTCCTATTCCATATTTGAACCTGAAATCCCCATAAAACGGGGTTAGACTTATGATAGCCAAGTAAGTCAGTAATCAAAACCATACAATTCAAATATTAAGCATGATTTCAATAATTTACAAATCAAAATGCATTCATTCAAGAATAATTATGCAATTAAAAATAAGGCAATTAAAAACAATTTAAAACATGATTATGTGTTAAATCAACAATGCATAATTTCAGATCAAAATCTGTGGAAGAAAAAGGTCATTGTTTCGATATTAACGCCCTCCTGGTACGGTAGAGAGTACTCCGATCTCAAACTAAGTATTCCGGGGGTATATTATTCTATTGTGGATTACCCGGATACCTGAGTGAAACGGGCTCCCATGCGAGCGGTCAACGACCGGGAAGATTCTCAGCAATGGCGAGCAAACAAGGAGAGTTGGATGCATCCACTGGCATGCGACAGCCTTGAGACCCGTTGTCTCGACCTCCTCAACCCGAGTGACAGGAGGTCCAGGGAATCTATCGCTCCCAACAATTATCATCTTCACAATGTCACTCCTGGTTGTACCACTACCCCTTCCAGGGTAGGCTAAACCTAGATGGGCTTGAAGGATTCTTTTATAGGACTTTTCATCTTTTCAAAAACTAGGCTCAATAGCCAAATCATTCCTTTCAAATAAACACAGTTCATATGTATCCAGCCCATCCAGAATTTTGCTCTATCACAACGAGCATTCGCCTATGAAGGCGAGAATTAAGTTTGTATATACATGACTCCTGTAACAATAAAATCTTTCGAAAATCAACATGCTATACAAATTCTTTTATCAAAATCAAAGTTTTGATCATAGTATCCATCAAAATCTTATTCAAATCATAAAATTGAAAATCTTGTCATTCAAAACAAATATTTATTCATGCAGATATTAAAATATGCATTTGATCAAGAATCAAATTTAGATAATCATGCATGAATTAAAAACATGAATCAAAAGCATGTCTAATATAAAATTATAAGATTTTGATAGAATAACTTACTTGGATTTTGATAGAACTTAAGGAGAACAGGATAAAGCGCTCGTGCTTTGATTTAATCTGATAGAATTATATTAGTTAATATTTTTATATCAAATTTTGAGTAGTATTTGCCCTATATTTTAAAGAAGTATCTTTTGAAGAAATTATTAAAAATCTAAAAATTTATTTGTAATTGACTTTAAAACTTTTATAAGAATTTTCACAGAGTTTCCTCTGTAATAACTCAAATGTTCGAAAAAGGGTTTGAACTTGAATTCGAGTTGTAAGAATTCGAACATGACTTTGCGTCACAAATATTTTTATAAAGGTTTTTCAAAAAATTTGATTTAAATATTTAAAAGGATTTTTGAAAATTTTAACAAAATTTCTTTTATAAAAATCGATTTTTTCTGAAATAATTATAAAATTTTTTATATATCTTCTACTAAAAATTTCTAAACTATCTGAAAAGCTTTTGCCAAAATTCTGATTAAAATAATTAATCTTTAGAAATTATTTAAAAATTTGGTCAGAATTACTGCTATACTAATTCTACTTTTTTCAAAAATCTTTAAATCATTTTGACAGAACTCCTGCTATAAAAACTCATTTTTTTTAAAAGTCTTTTAGAAAATTTTGCCAGAACTACTGCTAAAGTAGTTCGGAATACTTAAAAATATTTAGAAAAATTTGAACAGAACTTCCCTTGCGTAGAGGCTGGGTTGGATTAAATTTTGACAAAATTGTCAAAATTTAAATCCACACAAAGTAGAATTGGGGTTTAGAAGGAGAATTTGAATTCAAAAGATGGTTCTTGAATACTAACCTTGTTTAGTTGATTTGAGCAGCGCTTCCGCTATCCAAATCTGACTTTTCTGCTAAGTTTAGCAGAACTCCTGCAGGTAGTGCTTCCGAGGTTGTTTCTGATCTGACGGAGCTTCTTGCAGAAGAACGGACGTCGCTAAAAGAAAGAGGAAAAGGGCTAGAAGAGGTTTCTCAGAAAAAATCTGAGATTCTACGGAGGTTTTGGTTTAAAAGTTAGAGAGAGAAAATCAAAGGTAGAGAGAGAAAGTAGGAGAGAGAGAGCTTAGAGAGAGAAGGGAGGGTTTTGAACTTGGGTAGAGAGAGAGGGGGTGAGGGGGTATTTATAGGAGAGAGAAGGTGTTATCATCGCAAAATTTTTCCCCTCCCTTGCGAGAGAGAAACGAATTTGCGAGTCAAACTCGACCAAAGTTTTGAAAATGATTTTGAAAATTTACTCGCCTCCGTTTTTAAAATTTGCGGGAAAATTCCGTGGAATGGGATCCGCCTGTCGGTACGAGGTTCAACCGTTCCTGGCGCCTTTACCAGGGGTAATTGAACCAAGGATCAATTACGTGCTTTAATTTGACTCAAATAGCTAAATTATGCTCTATTTTTCCTAGAATGCACAAAGAATCAGGCTTGTGCTATGGAATTTTGAAAAATGCAAGTTTGAGAAAATATGATCTTTGCTTTGGAAAATTGAAATGCATTTAGAAAAGGACTGGAAAATGCTTGAAAATGAAATTCCTGGGAAAATCATTGAAGTTCATTGGAAATCAGAAATTTGCATTGGAAAGTGATTTCTCAAGAAAATTTGAACTTTAGAAAATTGATTTTGAAATTTGGAATTGCTTTTCTGAGGAAATGGATTTGAAAATTCTGAGAAAATTGGGAAGTTCATTGGAAAAGGATTGTTGAAATGGAAAATGGATTCTCATGAAACTGGGTTCTCAAGAAAATAGGAAATCTGAGAAAATCGATTTTTGAAAACTTGGGATTTTGAAATTTGAGAATTTTAAAACATTGGAAAATCTTAATTTGAGCCTGGGAAATGCTTTTAAATGTCATTTGAAAACTTAGAATTTTGAGAAAATCAGATCCTGAGAAAGACTTGGAAATTCTTGAGAAAACTGAATTTTCTGAAATTGAAATTGGAAAATGAGTTTGAAAATAATGCAATTTGAATGATATGAATGAATGAATATGAATTTGAAAAGGGAATTTCATTGAGGAATTGGGAAATCCTTTTGAGACTTTGAGAAATGCAGTGCATTTTTGAAGTTAGCCTAAGAGTGTAGGCTGAATGTGGCTGATATAAAGATCATAAATCTTGGTTTTCTTCGTATTCTGACTATGGCCATAAATACGAATCCCACCGAGTTTATAAACTCCATAAAAGCTTGTGCACGTGCCATTCATGTAAACCATAGTGAATTTGAAATAATGTGCATGAATCATACATCACATATTAAAATTTGCATAAATTAAACTATATGCAATGCAGCCCTATTCTAAGCAGAAATGTAACTCTTATTCCAAATATTACATTGATTTTTACATTGAATTGAAATAAAAGAAATAAAATGGCTAAGTCTTCTTCTTGAATATTCCTGCAAAACTGGAAAACAAGGTTAGCACAAAAATGTAGGTTTTTCTGAATTTATCCAAAAATATGGGAAATTATCGGATATTATTCAGATATAAACCCAAAATCATACCCCCTTTGATATAAACATGATGAATAATGAATAAATTTCGAAAATAAACTTGAAATTTCGAAATTGGGGTAAAATGACCAAAATACCCCTGATGACCTTGAAATCAGGGTTTTCTGAAAGAATTTTTGTAAATTTTGGAAATTTGAAAAAAAAATGAAATAAATCAAACATAATATGATGAAATATGATGATATGCATGAAATTTTGGAGAATTAGAAATTGAAATTTCGAAATTTAGGTCAAAATGACCAAAATACCCCTGATAACAAGACTATGGCCTTGAAACCAGGGTTTTCTGAAATAAATTTTGCAAAATTGAAAAATATGAAATGCAAATGAGATTAAAATTAACCCTAATATGATTCTACATGCTTATGTACATGATACAAACCCTAAAATGGCGAAAATATCATAAAATATCAAATTTAACCTGATTTTCGCTTCTAAATTTAAAGATAAACTAACACATGGAGCAAATGAACTTGGAATTAAACCAAATTTGGCATGAACACCTAAAATAACCCTAAAAACAGAATGGAGCTCGAAAATCTAATTTTTTTTGTACTTTTAAATATGAAAATTCAAATAAAAACCCTAAATTTTATGATTTTTGCCTAAAATATTGATTCTAAAGGGGATTTAGGATATCAAACTTCCATAAAAATTTCCCAAATTTTATGGGATGACAGAGGACAGTAAGGAAAGGATTTTTGCCTTTTACACTTTTTGGTTTTGACCTATGGTCGGAGCTGTGCCACTCCGGCAAGTCGGATCGGAATCCGGCGACTCTAGTAAATGAAAGAAACAGACAGGTTTCGGTAGAAAATGTGATAAAAATGGCAGACAGATGGGAAAATGGCTGAAGTTGTGAGAAAATTCCCCTGACAAACATAGAAAGATTTTATATTTTGACACTATTGGGATTCGGGTTACGGTTTGGAAAAGACCACACTGTTATCAGAGACCTAAATCTCTGGAATTTCTGGACATTGGAATCTGTTAGACAGAAAGAGAAAATCCGGGAAAAATAATGAAACAGATCCAAAAATTCCCAAATTTTGGGAAATAATAGGAAATTATGTTAGTAACAACTTTCATGTTGAAAGGTTTTGCGGACAGGATACGGATTGGGAGGACTTGATGCATTAGGGTCTGTCTATACCTTGACAAAAGAAAATCGAGATTTTCCCAGGGGTCTGGGAACTCCGATTTTTTACAGAGAGTAAAACAAACTGGAAAAACTTCAAAATTTCCAGATAATCAGTATATTCAATGATGAATCCACTATGATTTTTTGAGAGAAAATTGAATCATCCATGGAGGCGATCTTGGGTCGACAACCCTGCTAAATGGGAATCTGGAATTTCCAGAGGGTTTAAAACTTGATCTGGACTTTGGATTTATTAGATAGAGTTATTAAACTCAAATCGATCCGAATTTTTGCAGAGAAATGAATGATTAACCCATACATCTATCATAAAATTTTTGAAATTTATAAATGAACAATTAAATATGAAACGAAGGCTGGACTGACGCTTAAAATCAAAACCTATAAACTAATAAGCAAATATTAAAGAAACTAATCAAAATACCTATAAAGCATTAAAATAATCTAAATATGAGGCCTATAATACGAAATTTACATGAATTCAATGATAAAACAAAAATAATCAGGGGGGTATAATCTAAACTCAATTTTGGCTATGGTGATAGGGGATCCGATCCATCCATCGGAGGGATCCCATACTCCATGTAGCCTTAAGCAAGAAAGTAATGAAAATAAAAAAGTAAAAAGATGAAGCTCTTACCTTGGGTTTGCTGGGATTGGCTGAAGGAAAGCGGATGTGGTGGAGATGATCCAAGGTTGAGGAAGTTGGGGCGTCAAAGGCACCAAGGTGAGGATGGCTGAAAGTCAAGAAGGAGGTGCCGGCTGGAACGTGTGATGAAGGTAGTGGCTGCACTTGAAGTTGGTTGTGGCTGGTAGCAAGGGTGTGAAGGAGGCTTGCTGGAGATGGCTATGCTGCTGTGGAGGTGTCCCTGTGGTGCTGCCAAGGATGAAGGTGTGGCTGTGGCTGCAAAGAGCTCCCCTTTGGTGGCTGCTGCCTTTGAGAAGTTTGAAGATGGCTGCAATGAAGGGCTGCTGTTGGAGGCCCAACTGTTGTTGTGGAAGGTGGCCCAACTGCGGTTGTGGAAGGTGGCTGTGATGGAGGCCCAACTGCTGCTGTGGGGAGCTTGAAGTTTGAAGGTGCTGCAACGATGGAAGTTGGAGCTAATGATGATAGTATGTTGCTGCTGCCTTGATTAGGGAGGAGCTTGCTGGAACTTGAAGATGAAGCTGCTGTGCTGTGGTGAAAGATGGGCTGCATCAAGTGTAGGTGGTGCTGTCAAGGAAGGAGAGGTGGAGAAGCTGCTGTGGATGTTGCAGCAATGGTGAGGAGCTGCTACAAGGAGGATGGCTGTTGTGGCTGCAACAGCCAAGAGAGAAGGAGAGAGCTCAAGGGAGAGAGAGAGAGAGAGAGAGAAAGAGAGAGACGTGAATTGAGCTTGGGAGGCCCGCCGTTCTTTTTTTCCTTTTGTTTTTGATTGGTAACTTAGGAAAGATGATATCTTTCCCTAAGTTACCATTGATTAATGAAGAAGGCTGTGTAATGCCCAAGGCTACAGCCGTATGGCTTTGGAGGAAGAAAGGAGTAAGGAAGGGAAGAAGGAAAAGGAAAAGGAAAGAAGAGGGGAGAAAGAAAAGGAAAGAAAGGGAGGAAAAGGAGAGGGAAAGAGGAAGAGAAGGGGCTGGATAGGGTATACGTGAGTGGAGAGGGAGGAAAGAAAGGAGGAAATAAAGAAAGAAAGAAAAGAAAAAAAAGAAGGAAAGAAAAGAAATAAAAAAAAATGGAGGAAAAAGAAGAAAGGAACTGGGCTGGAGGTTTGGGCGACCCCCTCACGGGTCCCACCTCACAAAATAAAATAATAAATAAAAAAAATAAATAAACACCAACAAATAAAAAGAAAATTGAAAAGAAACACAATTTTTTTTTTAATAAAAGAGAATTGTAAATGAATGGGCCATCTTAGAGCGGGTCCAAATTCTACTTTTGAAATTCATTTTGACGACTAAAGGGGTAAAATAGTCTTTTCAGAAAATTTCCAGATGAAACGAGCTATTTTTGGCAGTTTTTGAAACGAGCTCGGATTTTGAAGTTCAATACCTCGTTGCGAAGCAAATCCAATGTAGAATTTAAAAATTTAATTTTAGAAGAAATCCAAATTGTTTTTCTTGAGAAAATGCTTCCAAATCTATTTTCAGACAAAACAAGCTATTTTTGGCAGTTTTTGAAACGAGCTTGGATTTTGAAGTTCAATACCCCGTTGCAAAGCAAATCCAATGTAGAATTTAAAAATGTAATTTTGAAAGAAATCCAGATTGTTTTTCTCGAGAAAATATTTCCAAACGAAATGAGCTATTTTTGGCAGTTTTTGAAACGAGCTCAGATTTTGAAGTTCAATAGCTCATTGCGAAGCAAATCCAGTGTAAAACTTGAAAATTTGATTTTGAAAGAAATCCAGATTATTTTTCTTGAGAAAATATTTCCAAATTTAGACTCCTGGGGTGAAAATGTCAATTTTGGAAACCCGAGGTTTGAAATTGATTTCTGAAAACTTTTAAAACTTAATCTGGATTGAAATTTATAAAGCTGGAGTTCTGGACTTCGAAAATGAATTGAAATGTGATGAAATGTTATGAAATGCTGAGAAATGATATGAAATGATGAGAAATGACATGAAATGTTATGCGAAATGCTAACCTTGAATAAAGAATTTTGGATGTCAGACCCCGATTGACACTTGTACCAGTTTAAAAAGCATTAAAATTGATAAAATTTGCAAAATAGCTCAAGAAATGGTTTTCGGGACTCTACTGGGTCAGAGTGACACTGAAAATTGGGGTTCGAGCTGGATTGAACTGAAGTGAGCTGGGTTTTAGAGTTTCAGAACTCAAATGAACAGACCAGGCACTGACTCAACTGACCTTTCCGACTGAATTTTCAAGAAAAGCTGCCATTTTTAGAGAAATGGTACGGAATGATCACTAGAGCGAAGTGAATTACGAACCTGAGTTGGGTTTGAGCTAGAACAAAGGTCAGCAATACTGACATGAATTAAAATCGAAGCTTGAACACTAGCTCAATTGACTGAACTCAACTCAATTTCAGCTGAAAGAGCTAAAATGAACTAAAATGGGCTCCTAGTCACTTGGAAATTGTTTTGAACTGAAACTGGAGCACTCGAACTCGTGGTGAGCTCAAGTTAGACTCTGGGAGTATGACTGACTATGAATGACTGACTCGGAGCCAATTGGCTTGGATTTGAGTGAGAAGTAAGCTCATTTCTGAAGAAATGATCCCATTTTGGCAGGAATGGTCAGAAATGGAAATGGTTTATTCATTATGAGATCAGATGAGCTTGAGATGACTGATATTCTAACTGTCTTGAACTGATCAGTGAGCTTTGTTGACTCCAACTGACTAGGGTCTGGGATGACCTAGGAGTAAAATGGTAATTTTCCTAGTGAAAATGGGTAAAATGGTGATTTTCTGAAACTGACTCGGGGTTTGACTCCTACACTAACCTAATAGGGTTGGCACTGCCTGAGGAGGATTGTTTGAGAATGGATGTGGAAAATTTGGGGTGTTTACAGATGCCCCTCTTTGCTACTAAGCCGTCTTGAGGACGAGCTTAGTGGCAAAGAAAAACACACCAAATTTTGGCTATAAAAATGCCCCAGTTAGAAGGATCTGATTGGTTATGAAGAGATTTATCCCTGATGAAAATGGTAGATATGAAATGGAGAATGAAGAGGAAAGAATTTACTTCAAAAGAAGTGATATTCAGGTTTTGCCCTTAACCTGGATGGGACAGGAAATACCTCGTGTAGAAACGAAGCTCAAGTTTGACCCTTAACCTGACCGGGAAATGAAATACCTCATCAAAGGAGGCTCAGGTTTGTACCCTTATCCTGATTGGGCAGAAAATGAAATACCTCATCAAAGGAGGCTCAGGTTTGTACCCTTATCCTGATTGGGTAGAAAATGAAATACCTCATCAAAGGAGGCTCAGGTTTGTACCCTTATCCTGATTGGGCGGAAAATGAAATACCTCATCAAAGGAGGCTCAGGTTTGTACCCTTATCCTGATTGGGCAGAAAATGAAATACCTCATCAATGGAGGCTCAGGTTTGTACCCTTATCCTGATTGGGCGGAAAATGAAATACCTCATCAAAGGAGGCTCAGGTTTGTACCCTTATCCTGATTGGGCGGAAAATGAAATACCTCATCAAAGGAGGCTCAGGTTTATACCCTTATCCTGATTGGGCAGAAAATGAAATACCTCATCAAAGGAGGCTCAGGTTTGTACCCTTATCCTGATTGGGCGGAAAATGAATAGAATCCTCGAAGGAAGAAACCATGATGGAACCTTCGGATTTCCGCACAATGAATCCGATAGGGGTTTTGCAAAAGGATGAAATTGGGGTCCCTAAAGCTTGAAAAGGGGTTTGATTTTGGGCGCCTCATTGCTGAGACTAAATAACTTTTGAAATTGGTGACCTTTTGCTGGAATTGGTGGCTTAACCTCAAGCCGAAATTGGACTGTCTATGGTGGGACAGTGGGGACACAGGGAAGTGTGCGAATCTGAGAGCCCATGCGCTCAGATTATACCAACAGAAGGGAAGGAATCTTGAAAACTCCCATTATCAAGTCCTTAAAAGGGATAACAACTGATGTCGGGATGCGCCAAAGATGAACCTCAAGCTCTCGCTTCACGCCAGGATAGCTAGAAAATATTGTCAAAATGTTGAAAATTATTGTTGATTCGAAATAATTGAAAGTGATGCACATTGCTTTGAAAATATTCCCTCTTTTCTACCTGAAGTATTATCTCCGATTGGGCTTAACTTCGTAAAATCAAGATTCGAATTCAAATTGCTTGCAATTGGCTTTCTTTCAAGGAAGCTATCAATTTCCCTGATATGAGCAGAAAAGAGAGTATTCTTGATATTGTGAAAGCAATTTGTGAAAGAATATTGATAATAGAATTTCACAAAATTTAAAGAGGATTCTTTGGCAGATTTGGCAGTCTGATATCCTGGAATTCTTTCTCATGACGATCTTTCTGCCTACTATTTTTTTTTTTGGCAGAATTAGAGCTCTCTTGGGTTTTTGGAGATTACATCATCCTTCATTTTGGAGATGTCTTGACTTTTCTCTCTTTTTTTTTTTTTTTAGAAGGGTACGTCACAAACTCCTTCATCTCAGAGATGCTCCGATCCTTCTTTTCTCTCAGGGATTATATTGACGGTTATTGGCTCTTTGGTTGGAAATCTCTTGATGATAGCAGAAATTAAATATCCTTTAGGGTTTGTCGGGAGGCTCATCGCAGTCGCCTTCATCTTGACGGTGATCTGAACTTTCCCTGGAAGGATCCGTCACAAACTCCGTCATCTTGGAGATGATTCAAATCTTCTTTGGCTTCGGGGGTCTACTCGCCTAATTTGCCTTCATCTTGACGACAATTGAGAGATCCCTTTTGCAGATATTTAATTGCAGCTTAGGTGATTGAGGAGATATAGGGATTTAATGGATTTTTCTGTATCACCAAGGATATTTTGACTGCTTTATTTTCCAAGAATGATCTTTAAAAATGTGCCATTGACTGCGATCAATACCGATCACTTATGGCTTTGCAACAACATTGAATTTCCTTTGCTGGCCATATCGAGGATTTATTCTTCATCCTTTTGGTCGGCTAATAGAAAGAATTTGAATTTTGAATCCTTTTTCACGAAAGCTTTGACTTTTCAGAAATAATACTGAAGGTATTCTGAGGTAATGTTTTTGTGCAATAACAATTTTGAAATCAACAAATATTTAATGACAAATTGGCAAGATTTTCTTGAAATCCTTTGTGGAAGCGAGTATTTGAAGCACAACGTAACACATCCATGACAAAAATTTTCTTCTCCTTTCCCCAAAGGAGAAGATTCAGAAATTGGAAATAGGAATTACTCCTCTCTTCCCTGAAGAGGAGGTGTTTGCAAAACGAACTTTCGAAGAGAAATTAAGCTTTCGTCAAAACTTCCTAACATTAGGCTTCTCTTATGGAAAGGGGGCCGGTAATGATGAGGTCGGTGAATTGGTCATGAAGGAACGAGTCCATCACACTCTCCCTGAAAAGAGGGTCCTTCATGATGAAATGGCCTAGTTTGAAATTGCGGTCACAAGGAAAGCGAGCTTCCGTCGAAGCTCTCCCTGAATTAAGGGTTCCTTGTATGAAATTGGAAATTTGTTTTGCAAACGGTTCACATAGACACGAGTCCCTTCAAACTCTCCCTGAAAAGGGGCTAGGTGAACAAAGGATAGCATGCGAAAAGAACGAGCTCCCTTGAACTCTTCCTGTACAAAGGGTCTCTCGCAAGAGGAAATGATTGTAATTGGTATGAAATTGGAATTTGGAAAATTTGAAATTTTGAAATTTGAAATTTGAAATTGGAAATTTGGAAATTGATATTTGGAAACTGGAAATTGATTGACTCAAAGGTCAAAATTGGTTGACCCAAAAGTCGAAATTGGAAATTTGGAATTTAAAAATTGGAAATTGGAAATTGGAAATTGGGAAATTGGTTGACCCGAAGGTCGAAATTGGAAATTTTGGAAATTGATTGGCCCGAAGGTCGAAATTGGAAATTGAGTGACCCGAAGATCGAATTTGAAAATTGGTTGACCCGGAGGTCGAAATTGGAAATTGGATGGCTCGATGGCCGAATTGGTAATTGAAATTTGAACTTTGATGAATGATCAACACAAAGACTGAACCCGAGAGGTTGACTGAAATGACCCACCAGTGAGACACTAACACAAGTGCTCAATCTTGAAAGAACACCAGCATGAATACCGGGTTTTGAAAATATGTCAACATAGACATTGGATTTTAAAAATATATCAGTTTGAGCACTGGATTTTGGAAGTGTACCAGTTTGAGCACTGGATTTCAAAATTGTACCAGTTCAAGCACTGAGTTTTGAAAATATACCTTGTTTTTAATTTGAAATTTGAATTTTTAAAAGAGACCTATGCTCTTAAAGTATTTGGGAATTGTAACGAGAATGATTGTCGGGGTCTCAGGATTATCCCTTATCCTGAATGGGTAGCGAACTTGATGCAAATGCATGCCAATGAATGCAGATGTATGCAAATATGAAAATGATATAAATGAATGCACATGCGTGCAAAATGAGAGATTTGTTTATCCTGCCTGCATACAGGATATTTGTAGATAAAAACAAAATTTTAAAAATGCCCCAGTATAACTAGGAAAGGAGAATTTAATCACTATTGAACAAAATTTGGAGGAATTACAAAGAATAAGACGTGGTTTAAGTATAGAATTTTTTCAAATGCCGAGCATTGATGGGATCTGGTAATTCCACTCCGTCGGCATTTATGAGCCGATATGAATTACGAGGTAATGCCTCTTTGACAACATAGGGACCTTCCTAATTTGGTGACCACTTGCCACCTGGGCGGTGCTTGAGATAAGCCGTTGATCTGAGCACTAGATCATTGACTCGAAATTTTCTTTCAATGACTGATTTTGCATATTGTCTGGCTATCCTCTGACGATATGATTGAGCGTGCTCTGCTGCTCTGAGTCTTCTTTCATCTAGCAAATCAAGTTGTACTAGCCGCTGTTGCTGATACTGATCAAGAGGTAATTCGAGAAGTGATGCAAATTTCAGAGCAGGTTTCTGAACATGTAGAGGCAATACTACTTCGGTTCCGTAGACAAGTTCTGACGGAGTAGCATTAGTTGGAGTTCGAATGGTGGTTCGATACGTCCACAATGCATCATGAATCTTCTCATGCCAGTCACGGCCTGTTTCCAAAGTTCGCTCGAGGATTCGAATCAAAATCTTATTGGTGGCCTCTGCTTGGCCATTTCCTTGAGGATAATAAGGAGCGGAGAAATGATGATGAATTTTGAACTTCAAACAGAAAGTCCTCATTCTCTCATTCTTGAAATGACTGCCATTATCTGACACAATATCATGTGGTATGCCGAAACGACATAGGATATTCCTATGGATGAATGAGACCACATGTCGACCTTCTACTGTGCGTAGAGTGACTGCTTCTACCCATTTAGTAAAATATTCTGTTGCCGCAAGAAAATATTTATGGCCATTTGAAGCAGAAGGAGTAATGGGGCCAACAACATCAAAAGCCCACATAGAAAATGGCCATGGTGAGACGACAAATTGCAAATATGTCGTTGGCGCATGAATGGAAGGTGCATGCATCTGGCATTGAACGCACTTCTTCACAAAACGATAACAATCTTGTTGCATAGTTCTCCAGTAATAGCCTGCTCGGATGATTTGTTTGACAAGAGTTTGGTAGCCAACATGACCACCGCAGATACCTTCATGTGCTTCTTCCACAACTTCTTTGGCTTCTTCTTCGTCCAAACATCTAGAATATTCAGAGTTGAATCCACGACGATAAAGGACGTCAGCAAGAATAAAATATCGCGCAGACATGCGCTGAATTGCTCGCCGCTCTTTCTTTGAGAGTTCTGGAGGAAATTCGCCAGTTTCAATGAAATTCTTGATGTCATGATACCAGGGCTTCTTCTTTTGCTCCGCCTGGTTTACCTGCTCTACTGGGACGAAAGCAGGTTGATCAAGTCTGCCAATTTCAAAGGAGCGACAAGATTCTTTGTTCCTGAAAGACATGATGGATCCCAGATTGGCTAAACTGTCTGCAATTTGATTGAAGTCTCTCTTGACATGGAAAAGTTGGAATTCTTCGAAATTGCTAACAAGAGCTGAGACGATCTTCTGATAAGGAAGTAACTTCTGATCCTTCACTTGCCATTCAGCTAAGACTTGATTGACGACGAGCAAAGAGTCGCCATAAGCATGTACTCTTTTGACATTGAAGTCTCGTAGAATTTTCAGACCTTGTATCAAAGCTTCATACTCGGCCATATTATGAGTGCACTGAAAATCTAATTTGAGAGAAAAGGGGATCATCTCCTTCTCAGGTGTGATCAACAGAATCCCGATTCCTATGCCTGCCATATTCTTGGAACCGTCAAAGAATAAATTCCAAATTGGGGATTGTTGAATATTGCAAATCCGCTCATCGGGGAAATCATCCTCGACTTTAACATCTTCTGCTAAAGGAAAATCTGCTAATTGATCTGCAATTGCTTGGCCCTTGATAGATTGCTGAGAGACATATTCCAAATCGTATTGCATCAATAAAACCTGCCATTTGGCAATCCGTCCACTGAGGAAGGGTTGCTCTAGAATATACTTGAGAGGATTTAATTTGGATAGGATCTTGATTTCAGATGTCAACAGATAGTGTCTCAATTTCTGACACATCCAAACTAGAGCTAGACATGTCTTCTCTATCTGAGAGTATTTCTTCTCATAATCAATGAAGGTTTTGCTCACATAGTAAATGGCATGCTCTACCAGACTGCCTTCTTCGTATTGCGCCAAAAATCCGCCACAAGCCACTTGATTAACTGAAATGTATAGCAGTAGGGGTTTCCCTAATTCTGGCGGCTTTAACACAGGAGGATTGAGCAAATATTTTTTGATGCGTTCGAACGATTGCTGACACTCTGGTCCCCATTCGAATTTCACTCCTTTCCTGAGCAAATGATTGAAAGGCTCACATCTCATGGCCAAATTGGATATGAATCGCCGAATTGATTGCATGCGTCCCTGAAGGCTACGCAATTCTTTCAGATTAGTCGGGGGAGACATGTCAATGATAGCTTTGGCCTTAGCGGGATCAACTTCTATCCCCTTTTTGCTGACTAGAAAGCCTAACAATTTGCCAGATTCGACTCCAAAAACACATTTTTGTGGATTGAGTCTTAGCTTGTAAAGAATGAGCCGCTTGAAAACTTGATTGAGAGTTTCGATGTGATCTTCCTCTTCTTTGGACTTTACCAGAATATCATCGACATAGGCATCCATGATTTTGTGCATCTGATCATGGAAAATGACGGCCATAGCACGCTGATAAGTGGCTCCAGCATTCTTAAGCCCAAATGGCATGACTGTATAACAAAAAGTGCCCCAAGGAGTAGTGAAAGATGTCTTGGACTGATCACGAGCGGCCAACTTGATCTGATTATATCCGGAATATCCATCCATAAAAGAGAACATAGCGTGACCTGCTGTGCTATCAATCAAAAGATCACCATTAGGAAGTGGATAATCATCCTTAGGAGTCGCTTTATTGAGATCTCTGAAGTCGATGCAAATTCGAACTTTACCATTTTTCTTGGGAACAACAACAATATTTGCTAGCCAATCTGGATAGTCAATGGTTCGAATGAACCCTGCTTTGAGTAGGTCTTCTAGACCTTCCTTAACTTGTTGTTCCACTCGAGGATCCATCTTTCTCAGTTTCTGCTTAACCGGCTTGACATTTGGTTTTAGGATGAGACGATGTTCAACCAATTTGGTATCTAGACCTGGCATGTCCTCATATGTCCACGCGAACACTTCTTCATGTTGCTTGAGAAAACGGGTGAACCTTTCTTTCTCTTCCGGGCTCAAACTGCTGCCAATCTTGAGAATTTTAGGATCGTCTTCTGATCCAATATTGATATCCTCAGTCGGATCCTGAACTAAGGATGATGGCTCATCTTGTTTCTGAATTGCTGCAAATTCTGGTAATTCTTGAAGAGCTGAATCAAATTCTGTAGGTTCTTCTGACTGCTTTGTAATCTGACTACATTCTGCTCTTATTTTAACCTGATGAATCACTGTTGGCTTTGAAAAGGCCTCTGGATTAAGAACGAGCTTCTTGATAGATTGGGAAGACATTCTGAAAATTGGAGAATAAATCGATTCAGGAAAATCTCCTATCATAAAACAAATTACTTTTGTTAAGAAAATAATTTGAAAGATAAAAGAGAAGAATAATGGCAAATTTTCAAAGATTTGATAACGAGAAGTAAAGAGACAAATGGCATCCAGATAGACAAAGGAAATTTGCAACTTTATTGAAAGATTGAATTGAGGACAATGATTGAAATGAAACGGGATATCATCCTAAATGTGAAAACAAAAAAAATAGAAATGAAAGACAAGCAGATGCCCTTAGTGCGTCCCTTTGATAAAGATAGTGCCCTTCTGAGATCTTCTGCCACTAAAGCCCAATCCGGCTCTCTGAGGATAGTGCTGAGGAATTACTGGCTCGAGACGACCATTCCCATTTTTTCCCAGGCCTTGAAAAGGCTGATAACCATGCTTTACTAACAGATCAAATCCCTTTTTGGCCTTCATAAATTGGGAGAACAGTGGATGATCTTTGAATGTACTATAGTCAATTCGTCCTCCAATTTTGAAAAACTGTGGGCCTCTCCATCGAGTCATGGCCACTGTATGTGCTGGTTGTTCAGCCGTCTGCAGTATTCCCGAATTTTCTTCAAAGCTGACCTCATCAATGCCCCTAATGCTAGGGATATCAGTAGTGAAAGTGGGCCTAGGAACCATGGGTTGCGCAAGCCTCTTCTCCGGATCCTCACCCAAGACTGTTGTGATCATTCCACCTTTTGACCACTTGACACACTGATGCAGAGTAGACGGCACCGCGTTCGTGTTGTGAATCCACGGTCGTCCCAACAACAGATTATACGTTGGGGGTACATTGACCACATGAAAGAGGACAGAGTGGACCGAGTAGTCAATGAAAATTTCCAAGAAAATTTTCCCTTTAGCTGTCTGGCCATGATTATCAAACCCGTAGATAGTGATCGGGTCTGGGATATATTCCTCTTCTCTAATGCCCAAAGCTTTGGCTGTCATTTCTGGGCATATATTGAGGCTGCTGCCTCCATCTATCAGCACATGAGGAACAGTCATTCCTCTGGATCGAATCACAACATACAAAGCGTTGTTGTGAAACACATGCGGCTTAGAAAGATCTTCATCTGAGAAAGTGATTAGAGCATTTGTCATGGCATGATTGACTATCTGGGCCATGTCTTCAGGAGTTATGCTCGGTTTCACTTTGATTTTCCGCAACAGATTATTCAACACTTGCTGGTGCTTGGCGGAAGCTTGGGCTAAATCCAAGATTGAGACATTGGATAATACAGTAATCGGCTTTGGTGCCGATGTCTCACCTTTCTCCGGAGCGGGCTTAATAAAGTGCTTGGGGAGCCATGGCATTCTTTTAGCCACCTCAGGAGATACCCCAGCGGGTTTATCAGATACTTTCATTTTACCAAAAGCTGCAATGAGATCCATTTTCTGAGCTTTGGACTGAGCCTGCTGCAGCACAAGGACCTGATGTTGGACTTGCATATCCCTTTTAGAGCATGGCCTAATATGCTCCTGCGACTGAAAAGGCTGTTCAGAGACGACCGCCGTAGAATGATGGGGAAAGGGTTTCTTTAGAATATCCATATTTTCATCTTCGGCACCCTCTACCAGAAGATTCTTGTCGATGAGATCCTGAACAATATTCTTGAGAACGAAGCAGTTCTCAGTATTGTGCCCCACTGTTCTGTGAAATTTACAAAATTGATCTTTGAATTTCCCCATGGGAATAGGGGGATCAACCAACCTAGGCAGTTTGACCATCTCCTTGGTCAACATATACTCGAGCACAGTCTCGAGGGATTGGTCTAGTGGAGTGAATTTCCTGTCATAACTCCACCCTTCATGCTTTACTTTTTCTCGGGGCTTCGGTCCCTGTTCTAATTGAAGTGGCTTATTGAATTGAGGGACTGACTTGCCTTTCTGATCGTTCTTGTTGGAACTTCCTACCCCATAACAGAAATCTTTGTTCTGCCCCTTACGGTGTTTCCAATTATTATTTCTGACAGAATGAGTGAAGTGAGTCTTCTTCTTCTGCTCAGTTTGGCCGTTGTTCTTAGTAAAGGTGAAACCTTCATAGAAACCATTTTCCATACTCAACTCGAGCCATTCGGCTCGCTCTGTCAGTTCAATGAATGTCCTTGATGGTGCAGTAGAGATGAGACCTCTTAGAGGCTGTGAGAAGTTACTCAGAATTAGGGACAAAGCATGTCCCTCTGATATGGGGTCCCTCATCTTGTTGCAAGCTGACCTCCATCGGTGGATAAAATCTCTGGCCTTCTCATTTTCTCTCTGTTTAAGGCCGCAAAGATGGCTGAGGGTGGGAAGTGCCTCAGCATTGAAGAGAAATCGCTCAATGAACATGTTTACCACTTTGTCAAATTCTTTCAACTCAATTGGATTTACATGCTCCGAGTACCATTTAGCTGTGGTTCCCTCCAGACTGCGAGGGAAACATAGGAAAAGTGCACGGTTGTCTCGCTTGAATCTGGAGCATTCAGCGAAGAACATGGCGAGATGAGCTTTAGGATCGCCAGAACCATCGAATTTGATAAACTTTCTGGGGAGATTCTCGAGATTGTCGTCCCCATCCAAACCATCATAGAAGTCTTCGCTGGTGAAGACTTTCTTGCCCTTGTCGCGGGCCTGCAGGTCTCGAAGCATTCTGACCACATCTTTGAACTGCGGCTGGTCAGAGTCATTGACAGACTGCTCTTTGAATTTGTGGGCTGACCCCTGCCCCTGGGTAGACTTGCGGAATGCCTGATGGGTCTCAAACTCTTCATCTGAATCTTCCACTGATTCCTCTTCATCAGTTGCATCAACATGCTGGGCAGGCTTCTTGGATACCTTCAAGGCTTTCTTGACTGCCCAGCCTTTTGTCTTTTGCTTCACCTGTGCTTTCTCTGTACTGGCTTCAGCTTGTTCTGCCAGCATCTTTGTCATCATCTTCTTAAACATGGCATACATTTGAGGATCAATGTCATCCTCAACCTGTTGCCCCTGATTTTTGCCTGAGCGCGGGGAATCCATTTCTTCGTCTGAAGCTGTCGAATATGCGATTCCCTCGACTGGTGCAGTCTTCTTCCCTGACCTTGTTTGAACCATTGACTGTCACGAATGCTCTCTGCAGGGCAAAATCAATGGTTAGGCTTTTGAGAGAGATTTTGATTGGAAGAAAATATTCGCTGAGAATTTTGGTAGACAATTTGAAAGAATATCCCATCACTAGGGATTGAGTCGTCGCAGGGATTACGACAATTGCGTTGTCATTCCTTTGCAAAGAAAATAAACAACTGAAAATTTAAGCCTTGTTACCTAGGCGAGGTCGTCAAACCAAGAATTGAAGAATTTGCAAGATTTTTATTTATTGAAAGAAAACATGATTGCATCAATAATAAACTTGAGAAAGAGGGGGCGGACAGACAATTTGCCACCACTCTTTATAACTAGCAGAGACACGAGGACCGGGAAAAAGCGGAAGAGTAACAAAAGAGTCCCAGCCATATCTGGCAGAATGGTATGTTCCGGACCACTGTGCTGATGTAAGGTCGAACTCTGGCACGACTCCTGATAGCAGTCGCATCTCTATGTGCTTCTGTCTCTGAGAAAACTGTCGAACACACCGCTCCGGATGATAGTAAGCACAGAAGAATGGACCAAGCAACTTGAATCTCTTGCCATATGCATAGGTGTATCTGGGAGGCGATAATTCTCGATCAAAATAGTCCCACACCACTTCTTCTTCCTGCAGATAGTCGATCAGGAATCGGTACCGCGCAACTGGAAGGAGCTCCTTACCGTTGTATCTGAATGAACTAGCTCTGGTTGGTACATGCTGAAGGAACCAAGATTAAAGAGCATAAGTACATCCCTCGACTAAGATGGACTCTCCAAGTGTGAAGCGGGTCAGTCCTCTGTATAGAAAAGCAAGCGTGGCCATGGCTATCGAGAGACGGCTGGTCTGTCGACTTCCCCATCTTCTCAAAAGTTGAACTATTCTGACATCCACATAATTTTGTCCATCTGGAAAGAAAGCAAGTCCCACAGTACACAAAACCATCGCATGCTGAATTCTCTCTCGAGCTGTCCTGGACAACAAGCTGACTTCTGCGAATTCTCCATACTATCGGTAGATCTCGATCAGACTCACGTATTCATTCCCATTTTCTTCAATCAGTGGCCAAGACTTGCGCCCTGTCATGCGAGCTACGGCATCTTTGGGGTCCAGACCCTTGACATTGATCAGAAACTGCTGCTCTAACGGATCTCCAGGCTAACCGGCTGGCTCAGGCAGTCCCATAATTTCTGAAAATTCATCCATCAATAGTGTCATCTCGCCCCACGGGAACCAGAAAGTGCAAGTGCGCGGATTCCACCGCTCTGCCAGTGCATGAATCAGATTGCCGTTGACTGTCAACTTTCCCACTGCAGATGCCAATTCCAACCCACAGTCGCTCAAGTGGTCCGGAAACATACGAGAGAAATTTTTGAACCAGACATAGTACCACCGGGGGAAAAAGGGTCCGGTGCTAAGAGATCGATGCTCAGGAAGACTTTGTCGCACCTCATAGGAGATGTGACCCTCAGGAAAAACAGAATCGAGCTGACTGGATGCCATCGGACTGAAAGACAAGAAGACTGGAATTAGACTTTGGAAAAATATAAGAAATTTGAAAATTGCAGGCAGGATAAAATGAAAGCTGGAAATTCGAAGTCCAGAGGAACGAAAGAATGGAAAATCTCCTGGAGTTTTGAAGAAAAGGTGGATAATTTGGAAAAATTGTCCAGGGTTTTTGAGAAAAAGGAGATATTTCATAAAAGATGAAAAATGAGGTATTTTGAAAAATTGTTCGGTATTTTGGAGAAATTGGGAAAAATATGAGAAAATAAGGCGAAAATGAATATCATATATTCAATTACAAACAATTATGCACATACAGCAATCCCTAAGAAGCCAACTCTAAATGCATTGATTTTGAAAGAGCTTTAGGACCCTAATCCTGACTCTAGGCTCAGATCAACTGTGTCCAATCATGCTATGCCGATATACTCGAGCCGAGGCTCGATGTACGTGGCATAAAACTCATCTCCCGGTCTAGGCTTGTGTTTTCCCAACATCCTTGAGCGCCTGTCGATATACGTTGGACTATGGCCCTTGGTACGTGGCAGGGGGGCGTTAGCCCAAATAAGTGGCCCAGTTGTGAGGCTCTGTCCCGAACTATGGTTCTGGAAGAGAGCCCAGCAACGTGAAGACCGGGTAGACATAGGTGGGGTGGTTTTTGAAATATGATCACATGCAGGCAAACAGAGGGCTCTAAGTCCTAAAGAAATAGAATTTTGAAATTTTTTGAAGAAGCAAACATTGTTTTCATACAAGTCCTAGATTGAGGAGTGTTGTATTTCAGACCTAAGTCTAAGTGAGCATGCATAATTCTCCTCAATATGGTCCTACCAAACCATGCCTAGTCTATATGCAATCCATGTCAGCTGGGTTCAAGTCTAGGCTCCTAGGTTCACATGATATCAGAAATTAAAGCTGACATTTCATAGAACATAATTTTGACAATTGGGCTAAGTTAAAGCACATAATTGATCAGGCGAGGACAGGTCCCATCACGGTCGCCAAACCTGTTATCATCACAAAAATTTTCCCCTCCCTTGCGAGAGAGAAACGAATTTGCGAGTCAAACTCGACCAAAGTTTTGAAAATGATTTTGAAAATTTACTTGCCTCCGTTTTTAAAATTTGCGGGAAAATTCCGTGGAATGGGATCCGCCTGTCGGTACGAGGTTCAACCGTTCCTGGCGCCTTTACCAGGGGTAATTGAACCAAGGATCAATTACGTGCTTTAATTTGACTCAAATAGCTAAATTATGCTCTATTTTTCCTAGAATGCACAAAGAATCAGGCTTGTGCTATGGAATTTTGAAAAATGCAAGTTTGAGAAAATATGATGTTTGCTTTGGAAAATTGAAATGCATTTAGAAAAGGACTGAAAAATGCTTGAAAATGAAATTCCTGGGAAAATCATTGAAGTTCATTGGAAATCAGAAATTTGCATTGGAAAGTGATTTCTCAAGAAAATTTGAACTTTAGAAAATTGATTTTGAAATTTGGAATTGCTTTTCTGAGGAAATGGATTTGAAAATTCTGAGAAAATTGGGAAGTTCATTGGAAAAGGATTGTTGAAATGGAAAATGGATTCTCATGAAACTGGGTTCTCAAGAAAATAGGAAATCTGAGAAAATCGATTTTTGAAAACTTGGGATTTTGAAATTTGAGAATTTTAAAACATTGGAAAATCTTAATTTGAGCCTGGGAAATGCTTTTAAATGTCATTTGAAAACTTAGAATTTTGAGAAAATCAGATCCTGAGAAAGACTTGGAAATTCTTGAGAAAACTGAATTTTCTGAAATTGAAATTGGAAAATGAGTTTGAAAATAATGCAATTTGAATGCTATGAATGAATGAATATGAATTTGAAAAGGGAATTTCATTGAGGAATTGGGAAATCCTTTTGAAACTCTGAGAAATGCAGTGCATTTTTGAAGTTAGCCTAAGAGTGTAGGCTGAATGTGGCTGATATAAAGATCATAAATCTTGGTTTTCTTCGTATTCTGACTATGGCCATAAATACGAATCCCACCGAGTTTATAAACTCCATAAAAGCTTGTGCACGTGCCATTCGTGTAAACCATAGTGAATTTGAAATAATGTGCATGAATCATACATCACATATTAAAATTTGCATAAATTAAACTATATGCAATGCAGCCCTATTCTAAGCAGAAATGTAACTCTTATTCCAAATATTACATTGATTTTTACATTGAATTGAAATAAAAGAAATAAAATGGCTAAGTCTTCTTCTTGAATATTCCTGCAAAACTGGAAAACAAGGTTAGCACAAAAATGTAGGTTTTTCTGAATTTATCCAAAAATATGGGAAATTATCGGATATTATTCAGATATAAACCCAAAATCATACCCCCTTTGATATAAACATGATGAATAATGAATAAATTTCGAAAATAAACTTGAAAATTCGAAATTGGGGTCAAATGACCAAAATACCCCTGATGACCTTGAAATCAGGGTTTTCTGAAAGAATTTTTGTAAATTTTGGAAATTTGAAAATCAAATGAAATAAATCAAACATAATATGATGAAATATGATGATATGCATGAAATTTTGGAGAATTAGAAATTGAAATTTCGAAATTTAGGTCAAAATGACCAAAATACCCCTGATAACAAGACTATGGCCTTGAAACCAGGGTTTTCTGAAATAAATTTTGCAAAATTGAAAAATATGAAATGCAAATGAGATTAAAATTAACCCTAATATGATTCTACATGCTTATGTACATGATACAAACCCTAAAATGGCGAAAATATCATAAAATATCAAATTTAACCTGATTTTCGCCTGATTTTCGCTTCTGAATTTAAAGATAAACTAACACATGGAGCAAATGAACTTGGAATTAAACCAAATTTGGCATGAACACCTAAAATAACCCTAAAAACAGAATGAAGCTCGAAAATCTAATTTTTTTTGTACTTTTAAATATGAAAATTCAAATAAAAACCCTAAATTTTATGATTTTTGCCTAAAATATTGATTCTAAAGGGGATTTAGGATATCAAACTTCCATAAAAATTTACCAAATTTTATGGGATGACAGAGGACAGTAAGGAAAGGATTTTTGCCTTTTACACTTTTTGGTTTTGACCTATGGTCGGAGCTGTGCCACTCTGGCAAGTCGGATCGGAATCCGGCGACTCTAGTAAATGAAAGAAACAGACAGGTTTCGGTAGAAAATGTGGTAAAAATGGCAGACAGATAGGAAAATGGCTGAAATTGTGAGAAAATTCCCCTGACAAACATAGGAAGATTTTATCTTTTGACACTATTGGGATTCGGGTTACGGTTTGGAAAAGACCACACTGTTATCAGAGACCTAAATCTCTGGAATTTCTGGACATTGGAATCTGTTAGATAGAAAGAGAAAATCCGGGAAAAATAATGAAACAGATCCAAAAATTCCCAAATTTTTGGAAATGATAGGAAATTATGTTAGGAACAACTTTCATGTTGAAAGGTTTTGCGGACAGGATACGGATTGGGAGGAATTGATGCATTAGGGTCTGTCTATACCTTGACAAAAGAAAATCGAGATTTTCCCAGGGGTCTGGGAAATCCGATTTTTTACAGAAAGTAAAACAAACTGGAAAAACTTCAAAATTTCCAGATAATCAGTATATTCAATGATGAATCCACTATGATTTTTTGAGGGAAAATTGAATCATCCATGGAGGCGATCTTGGGTCGACAACCCTGCTAAATGGGAATCTGGAATTTCCAGAGGGTTTAAAACCTGATCTGGACTTTGGATTTATTAGATAGAGTTATTAAACTCAAATCGATCCGAATTTTTGCAGAGAAATGAATGATTAACCCATACATCTATCATAAAATTTTTGAAATTTATAAATGAACAATTAAACATGAAACGAAGGCTGGACTGACGCTTAAAATCAAAACCTATAAACTAATAAGCAAATATTAAAGAAACTAATCAAAATACCTATAAAGCATTAAAATAATCTAAATATGAGGCCTATAATACGAAATTTACATGAATTCAATGATAAAACAAAAATAATCAGGGGGTATAATCTAAACTCAATTTTGGCTATGGTGATAGGGGATCCGATCCATCCATCGGAGGGATCCCATACTCCATGTAGCCTTAAGCAAGAAAGTAATGAAAATAAAAAAGTAAAAAGATGAAGCTCTTACCTTGGGTTTGCTGGGATTGGCTGAAGGAAAGCGGATGTGGTGGAGATGATCCAAGGTTGAGGAAGTTGGGGCGTCAAAGGCACCAAGGTGAGGATGGCTGGAAGTCAAGAAGGAGGTGCCGGCTGGAACGTGTGATGAAGGTAGTGGCTGCACTTGAAGTTGGTTGTGGCTGGTAGCAAGGGTGTGAAGGAGGCTTGCTGGAGATGGCTATGCTGCTGTGGAGGTGTCCCTGTGGTGCTGCCAAGGATGAAGGTGTGGCTGTGGTTGCAAAGAGCTCCCCTTTGGTGGCTGCTGCCTTTGAGAAGTTTGAAGATGGCTGCAATGAAGGGCTGCTGTTGGAGGCCCAGCTGCTGTTGTGGAAGGTGGCTCAACTGCGGTTGTGGAAGGTGGCTGTGATGGAGGCCCAACTGCTGTTGTGGAGAGCTTGAAGTTTTAAGGTGCTGCAACGATGGAAGTTGGAGCTAATGATGATAGTATGTTGCTGCTGCCTTGATTAGGGAGGAGCTTGCTGGAACTTGAAGATGAAGCTGCTGTGCTGTGGTGAAAGATGGGCTGCATCAAGTGTAGGTGGTGCTGTCAAGGAAGGAGAGGTGGAGAAGCTGCTGTGGATGTTGCAGCAATGGTGAGGAGCTGCTACAAGGAGGATGGCTGTTGTGGCTGCAACAGCCAAGAGAGAAGGAGAGAGAAAGAGAGAGACGTGAATTGAGCTTGGGAGGCCAGCCGTTCTTTTTTTCCTTTTGTTTTTGATTGGTAACTTAGGAAAGATGATATCTTTCCCTAAGTTACCATTGATTAATGAAGAAGGCTGTGTAATGCCCAAGGCTACAGCCGTATGGCTTTGGAGGAAGAAAGGAGTAAGGAAGGGAAGAAGGAAAAGGAAAAGGAAAGAAGAGGGGAGAAAGAAAAGGAAAGAAAGGGAGGAAAAGGAGAGGGAAAGAGGAAGAGAAGGGGCTGGATAGGGTATACGTGAGTGGAGAGGGAGGAAAGAAAGGAGGAAATAAAGAAAGAAAGAAAAGAAAAAGGAAGAAGAAAGAAAGAAAAGAAAAAAAAGAAGGAAAGAAAAGAAATAAAAAAAAAATGGAGGAAAAAGAAGAAAGGAACTGGGCTGGAGGTTTGGGCGACCCCCTCACGGGTCCCACCTCACAAAATAAAATAATAAATAAAAAAAATAAATAAACACCAACAAATAAAAAGAAAATTGAAAAGAAACACAATTTTTTTTTTTAATAAAAGAGAATTGTAAATGAATGGGCCATCTTAGAGCGGGTCCAAATTCTACTTTTGAAATTCATTTTGACGACTAAAGGGGTAAAATAGTCTTTTCAGAAAATTTCCAGATGAAACGAGTTATTTTTGGCAGTTTTTGAAACGAGCTCGGATTTTGAAGTTCAATACCTCATTGCGAAGCAAATCCAATGTAGAATTTAAAAATTTAATTTTAGAAGAAATCCAAATTGTTTTTCTTGAGAAAATGCTTCCAAATCTATTTTCAGACAAAACAAGCTATTTTTGGCAGTTTTTGAAACGAGCTTGGATTTTGAAGTTCAATACCCCGTTGCAAAGCAAATCCAATGTAGAATTTAAAAATGTAATTTTGAAAGAAATCCAGATTGTTTTTCTCGAGAAAATATTTCCAAACGAAATGAGCTATTTTTGGCAGTTTTTGAAACGAGCTCAGATTTTGAAGTTCAATAGCTCATTGCGAAGCAAATCCAGTGTAAAACTTGAAAATTTGATTTTAAAAGAAATCCAGATTATTTTTCTTGAGAAAATATTTCCAAATTTAGACTCCTGGGGTGAAAATGTCAATTTTGGAAACCCGAGGTTTGAAATTGATTTCTGAAAACTTTTAAAACTTAATCTGGATTGAAATTTATAAAGCTGGAGTTCTGGACTTCGAAAATGAATTGAAATGTGATGAAATGTTATGAAATGCTGAGAAATGATATGAAATGATGAGAAATGACATGAAATGTTATGCGAAATGCTAACCTTGAATAAAGAATTTTGGATGTCAGACCCCGATTGACACTTGTACCAGTTTAAAAAGTATTAAAATTGATAAAATTTGCAAAATAGCTCAAGAAATGGTTTTCGGGACTCTACTGGGTCAGAGTGACACTGAAAATTGGGGTTCGATCTGGATTGAACTGAAGTGAGCTGGATTGAGCTGGGTTTTAGAGTTTCAGAACTCAAATGAACAGACTAGGCACTGACTCAACTGACCTTTCCGACTGAATTTTCAAGAAAAGCTGCCATTTTTAGAGAAATGGTACGGAATGATCACTAGAGCGAAGTGAATTACGAACCTGAGTTGGGTTTGAGCTAGAACAAAGGTCAGCAATACTGACATGAATTAAAATCGAAGCTTGAACACTAGCTCAATTGACTGAACTCAACTAAATTTCAGCTGAAAGAGCTAAAATGAACTAAAATGGGCTCCTAGTCACTTGAAAATTGTTTTGAACTGAAACTGGAGCACTCGAACTCGTGGTGAGCTCAAGTTAGACTCTGGGAGTATGACTGACTATGAATGACTGACTCGGAGCCAATTGGCTTGGATTTGAGTGAGAAGTAAGCTCATTTCTGAAGAAATGATCCCATTTTGGCAGGAATGGTCAGAAATGGAAATGGTTTATTCATTATGAGATCAGATGAGCTTGAGATGACTGATATTCTAACTGTCTTGAACAGATCAGTGAGCTTTGTTGACTCCAACTGACTAGGGTCTGGGATGACCTAGGAGTAAAATGGTAATTTTCCTAGTGAAAATGGGTAAAATGGTGATTTTCTGAAACTGACTCGGGGTTTGACTCCTACACTGACCTAATAGGGTTGGCACTGCCTGAGGAGGATTGTTTGAGAATGGATGTGGAAAATTTGGGGTGTTTACAGAAGGGAGGTCGCCCCCCCTGTGGGGCCCATTTTGGTGACATTTGTCACCTAATTTAATTAAAATATTAATTTATTTTGACACTTGTCATTTCTTTAATATTTTATTCATTTTTTTGACATGTGTCAGAGAGAGAAAAGGGATGGGTGTCACCTCCTCATTGTGAGGTGACACTTGTCAGCTCATAGTTTTGGAAAAACCATGGCTGCCCTTGGTTTTGGGCCAGTGGTTTTCCAAAACCATGGTCTCTTGAATATAAAATATTATATTTTATTTGATTGCTAATTTTTTTATACCTTTTATACCCTAATTCAAATCCCATCTTTCAGAACTGCCATAAGGGAATTTAGAATTACTTGAGTGTCCTTCTGCAGTTCAATAAATTACATAGCCTGCCATTGAGAATGGTAAATTACCATTTTCGTCCCTGACAATTTTATTAATTCCCTGAAAATATCCTAAAAGAAAGATTACTATTTTGACCTTATATAGTTGGATATTTTACCGAAAAATGCCACTGAATTGGCAAATTACTAAGCTACCCTTTGACAATTTGATTAATGACTAGAATGTCCCTGAATTCTGATTTTTGAACAAAGCCTCAACAAAATTTTATCAGAACTTCAAATATAGATTCAGATCTTTACTTTGAACAGTACTAATCATAAAATTCAGGGTTTTAACACTATAATTCACATTCAGAATAAATAAAAATTAAAACTTAAATTTTCTTCAGAATTTATAAATCATTAAAAAAATTGGGTATTACAGCCCACCTGCAACAATGCTCTGTTTTGCCACAGAAGTACCTGGAATTCTATCTGATATGGTATCTCCCAGTGTTCATGCATTCAGGTAGACTTGGTAACTTTTATTACCACGTGCAAGTGGCATATTTCTGAACACGCCATCATCTAACTTGGGGATGATATTACACAAAATGGTATGTAGGTAACAAGTCAAATGCAACATGGTTCACACGATAACATACATTGAATCAACCCACTTTATCCAGTGATGGTGATATGTGTGTGCCAATGATGATAACAGAACTTTAGAAACAAAAGATAACAACAAAACATTGGAATCCAAAATCAAGATAATATAACTTAGAACATATGGAATATTGACTACAGTAAGCATGAATATACAAGTGGCAATGAAACAGGAACTATTTAGATACAGTAAAAGGAAAAGAAAGGAAAGTACCTTAGAGTGACTTGATAAATCCAAATGGAAAAAGGAAACATGGCTACATCATACCATATCAAACTGGATACTGGATGTATCTGTCGCGCAGTACAAGATGCTTCGAATACAAGGTTATTTAAAATGAACAGAAGTCACCAAATCGATGCAAACAGATTCAAGACATAATGACACCTAGAGGATGCGGAGAATCATATACAAAGATGTATATATAAAAAAAATGAAACCAAATGAAAAGTTATGCAAATAAGGAGATGATCTGTAGCCCCATCACCGGATCTGGCAATTCTGAAGTGGTTCGACAACAATTGAGTGATCATGAATGCTGCTGGTTGAAGATTACAGACTATAGCTTTGCCTAAACAGGAACACTCCCCAGACCCTATCTTCACCAAAACTAAATAAATTTTGCATTCGCCATAATGTTGATGATCGGAGTTAAAAAGCAAAGGGAAATGCTGGGAGAGCTAAACTACCACCTCGTTCAGAAAATTAATACAGGATCCATAATGTTTCAAAGCTTCAAACCTGTGAGATGGGGTAACTAACATATGTTATCATGACCATGTTAATATATACAGAACATAACAAGATTCATGAATGTTAGAACAATGACTAATCAGATGCAAAGGAAAAGAAATTATGAATAGCCTGTAGGAACGACCAAAATCAACAGTTTTAGAAAATGCTACATAATGTAAAAGATTCTTGTACATATGCATAACAGAAAATGAGATTCTATTTCCCTTTTTTTTTCTTTTTTTTTTTAGTATCCTAAGCAGAAATAAAGGAACACAAATTACAAACATTCCATATTATATACCGAATCCCACCATAAGTCAGTATGTCGTGTCCATACCATGTATGCATGAGTTTGTTGATAGGGGCAAGCCGTTTGCATGTGATTGCATCCATATATATATGATAGGATTTATGAAAATAAAAACTAAAAGAGCAAGAGTTTCTCATATGGTTCTACCCAAAATGAATCGATTGAGGAAAATACTTACCTTTTCAGATGGTTGTTGTTGGTAGGCCTGATCCTGGAGCCAGCCGAAGGTCCAAGGTCGAACCTATCCACCCAATGGGGCGGCTTCTGTCTCTGATGAAATCAATGGGGCATTGTATGTACCCACGATGGGTTCATAATTTGTCTTGGGTATGATGAAAGCTATCAACTCTGTCTCATCAGACTGGGATTCAAGAGAGTCATGTATATCATGAGGTTCAAGGATTTCAATTTCATCCTCTAAACATACTCCATTTTCGTGACATTTGTCACTTATTAGAGTGCCTCCATTCTCCGCAGGAGATTGCAGCTTTAAGTTGCCTTCCAAGAAAAAGGTGGGCTCTTGATGCTCAACCGATGTTAATGCTGCAATTTGTCTTTCCTGTATGTTTTCAAGTTCAACATCAGCAGCTGAAGTTGAAGAGCAGGATGAGCATCTCTCATTCCTTTGGAATTATTTCTAAAGATCCCTGCATTTAGCTGAAGCTTCCTGATGGCAATGCTGCACTGTTTGGAGCTCTGAATCTAACTTCTTTGCTTTTATTCTTAGCTAGTTTAATTCATTTTCTGGTTCTGAAACACGCAACTCTTATGCCACTCAGTACCATGCATTTTATTGAAAGTGATCCCATTCTCAATAAAGACTACAGAAACCTTTTTGCATCTTCAGAGCATTTTGAGTAGATCCATTGAAGCCCAGAGGACTCACGATGTTGTTGTACTCCAGGTAACGATACATCACAGCCATATAGGCTAGCAATATCCCTTATGCTTCTTTTGAAGGAGAGGGAAGATATCGGACACAGGACAAATTTCCTGTAACACCGACCTCTTTGCACAGGAAACAGAAATATTAACAGTGAACTAAAAATTGAGATGAGAAGCCATTTCATCCAAGGCACTCGAAGCATATCAGATGTCGCTGCTTCATAAAATTCTATTCACCGCCAAAGTTTTAGTGTGTAGGACACACTGAAGATATTCGATTGTTACTGTCATAGTGACTCACAATGGCTCATGTACACTTAAAAGCGCCAGGTTGTGAATCATAGTGCAGGTTCTGAAACCACTTATCTTCATGTCTTCAGATCTAATATGAAAGTAAAGGCACGAACGCAGAGACCAACGTTTTGTAACATAACATCTTAATGATGCAGTAGATACAGAGGATCCAGGCATATGGCAAATCAGAAAGACATTAAAATCATGATGCTACCATGGGGTCATGCTGAGGGAACGAGGCCTTAGAACCGATGCCACATAAGATCCATCGCAACTATATTCTAAGGATAGGGGCAACAACACTATAGATACTAAAACCCCAGAAATAAAATGAGAAGAATGGAAGATCAGACACAACAGGAAATCACAACCAGCAGAAAACAAGACGGAGGAATGGAAATCAATAATACCAGTTGATTATCTAAAATGAGATCAGAGGTTAAACACAAACAAGAAGTCATTAAGAAAACACAAGAAGGAAAGGGAATCATAAGTAAAGTAAACCATAGATTGAAATGCGTTGAAGGTGAAATAGCGAAAATAAATAAATAAATAAAAATAAAATAAAATATATTAGAATAGTACATTCCTTTGTTGTAGCAGCAGGTGGATCGATCATGCTATATGCAGGTCGATCACACCTGCGGTGCCTCTTGATGGAACCAAAAATGAGAGGAACAGGGTTAAAGCGTTAAGATGGCTTCTGCAAAAAAGAAAATCAAAATTCCAAGGGAAAAGATAAAATGAATGCAGAGATGGACAATCAAATCCGAAAATCAAAAGAAACTAAAACAAGATGAGATGTTGGGATCGGAGGATTCCATTTGACATTGCACATCCGTAATGAGATTGTGGAGGGTGCGTTAATGGAGTAAAACAAGAAAAGAAAGGCAGTTCATAAAGGGGAGAGAAGAAGGGTCTTACCTGGAGGCTGAAGGAGGAGTTCCTCTCCTCTTACTGACGCTGGATGGACCTCTTGCTACTGATGGTAGAATTTGATTTGAAGAGGGAGTCAGGGCTCGAGGGTGAAGAGGCGATCAAATGTGTGAACCATGAGGAGGTAAGAACAAATGCATGGTGGATCCTTCAGAATTGAGACCCCTTGCTTGCAACAACTTTGAAGGAGGGAGGAGATAAAGAAATCGTGAAGAAGAAGATGGGGAAGAAATCAGAGAAGAGGGATGCGGGGGTGAGAACGGATCGAGAAGTTGAAGAAGGTGCTGGGGTGAAGAGCGATGGGAAGAAGGAGCCCTGCGTGCCTCCTTTTAAGGAAGGAGAGGAAGGTTCGTGAAGGGCCGTTGGAGATCGAAGGTGGAGAATGAAGAGGGTTCGAAGATGGTGATCGGGCGGCAATGGAGGCTGAGGGTTTCGGCGATGAAGGGTTTCCCATGGAGGGAAGTCGGGAGAGAGAGAGAGTGAAGAGAGAAATGAAAGGGGCTGAGGGTTTCGGCTTCTTCTTTTTTTTTCTTACGAAGGAAAACCCTAAAAGAGGGTTTTTGCGGAGGAGCCCCTCTAATTTTCGATATTTTGCAAAGAGGGGGCTCCTGAGGCTTTTTAGCAAAAAAAAATTTGATTTCCTTAAAAGTTTAAAAACTTATTTGCTTTTCTCGAGATTTTTCCAATTTTTTGGTTTTTGAGTTATCTTTCAATTTTTTTGTATTTTTATAATAAAATCCTAAAATCTTACGAGAGGACGAAGATTAAAACTATTTTTTTTTGTATTTTTGCAAAAATATTTACAAAAGGGAATTTTTCTGAGAATTTAAAAGCTATTTTGAGAAAATTTCTTCAGAAAATGGGTTTGGATCCGGATTTTGAGGAAATATGGATTTAAAACACTAGATCCAGATCCGGAATCAAGTTGGATATATTAATATGGAATCTATTTCAGAAAATCTGAAGAATAACTGAATTTCGGCTTTGAAATTGCTTTTATCTTTTCAGAAAATGAGGGTCAGGGGCAAAAGGGTCATTTTGAAAAACCTTTGAAAATATTGGGGTGTTCACACTCTGTGAAATTTTTTATAAAAGTTTTAAGGTCAATTACAAATAAATTTTTAGATTTTTAATAATTTCTTCAAAAGATACTTCTTTAAATTTATAGGGCAAATACTACCCAAAATTTGATATAAGAGTATTAACTAATATAATAAATTTTATCAGATTAAATCAAAGCACGTGCGCTTTATCCTATTCTCCTTAGTTCTATCGAAATCCAAGTAAGTTATTCTATCAAAATCTTATAATTTTATATTAGACATGCTTTTGATTCATGTTTTTGATTCGTGCATGATTATCTAAATTTGATTCATGACCAAATGCATATTTCAATATCTGCATAAATTAAGTACATATTTCGATTTCAAATCTTATGATTTTAAATCAAATACTATGGTTAAGACATTGATGATATTGATGAAAAGAAGAATTTTGTATAACATGTTGATTTTTGAAAGGTTTTATTTCTGCATGAGTCATGTCTACACAAACTTAATTCTCGCCTTCATAGGCGAATGCTCATTATGATAGAGCAAAATTCTGGATGGGTTAGGTACATATGACCCAAGTGTTTATTTGAAAAGAATTATTTGGTCATTGAGCCTAGTTTTGAAAGTATTAAAAGTCCTATAAAAGAATCCTTCATGACCATCTAGGTTTAGCTTACCCTGGAAGGGGTAGTGATACAACCAGGAGTGACATTGTGAAGATGATGATTTTTGGGAGCAATAGATTCCCTGGGCCTCCTGTCACTCGGGTTGAGGAGGCCGAGACAACGGGTCTCAAGGCTGTCGCATGCCAGTGGATGCATTCAACTCTCCTTGTTTGCTTTGCATTGCCGAAAATCTTCCCGGTCGTTGACCGCTCGCTTGGGATCCCGTTTCATTCAGGTATCAGGGTAATCCACAATAGAATAATACAACCCCGGAATACTTAGTTTGATATCGAAGTGCCCTCCACCGTACCAGGAGGACGTTAATATCGAAACAATGACCTTTTCTTTTACAAAAATTGATATGAAAATATGCCTTGTTGATATAACACATAATCATGTTTTAAATTATTTTTAATTGTCATATTTTTAATTGCATAATTGTTCTTGAATGTATGTATTTTGATTTGTAAATTATTGAAATCATGCTTAATATTTAAATTGTATGATTTTGATTAATATCTTACTTGGCTATCATAAGTCTGACCCCGTTTTATGGGGATTTCAGGTTCAGATATGGAATAGGTTATATTACAGTGGATGTTGGACAAACGCGACATCGAAGAATCCAGATTCCCAAGATCCTGTGATCAATTTAGGATTTATTTTAAATTTAATCCTAAATGTTTTAATTTTTGAACCTTGTAAAATGACTATGTATATAGTGTTGATATAAATTATTGTTGCTCTTGTTATAAATTGTGAAATGTGACGTGCCCGAGGTTTAAAAACCGGAAGTCAAAACCATTTCCGTTGTTTAAAAAAAATGCATTTTAAAGGTTTTAAAACCACGGGGCATTACAATGTTCTATTTATTGTCAGCTTTTACTTTCTGTTATCATGTGAACCTAGGAGCCTAGACTTGAACCCAGCTGACATGGATTGCATGTAGACTAGGCATGGTTTGGTAGGACTATATTGAGAAGAATTATTCATGCTCACGTAGACCTAGGTCTAATACAACACTCCTCAATCTAGGATTTGTATGAAAACAATGTTTGCTTCTTCAAAAATTTTAAAATCTCTATCTCTTTAGGTTTTAGAGCCTTCTGATTTTCTTGCATGTGCTCATGTTTTCAAAAACCACCCCACCTATTTTTACCCGGTCTTCACATTGCTGGGCTTTCTTCCAAAACCATAGTTCGGGACAAAGCCTCACAACTGGGTCACCTATTTGGGTTAATGCCCCTCTGCCACGTACCAAGGGTCATAGTCCAACGTATATCGACAGGCGCTCAAGGATGTTGGAAAACTTGAACCTAGAACCAGAGAAATTGATTTTATGCCACGTACATCGAGCCTCGACTCGAGTATATAGGTATAGCATGATTGGACACAGATGATCTGAACCTTAGAGTTAGGATTAAGATCCTAAAGCTATTTCAAAACTGGTGCATCTAGAGTCAGCTTTTAGGGAATGTTGTATGTGCATGATTGTTTGTACAGGATGTGATTGAATGTTAGTTTCTTTTATTCCATTTTATTACATTTACCACAAGTTTTCTAAAATACTAGACGATTTTCAAAAATCCCCAATTTCTTTCATTTGTTTCCATATAATGTCTAAAATTCCTATTTTATTCAAACCCTGGATAATTTTTCAAATTCTCATTTATTTTTCTCGAAACTCCAGGTGATTTTCCATCCTTCCTTCTGGATCTCGAATTTTCCAGCTTCATTTTTATCCTGCCTGCACTTTTTCAAAATTCTTGTATTTTTCTAAGTCTTATTCCAATTCTCCATGTTTTCCAGTCTGATGGCATCCAATCAACTTGATTCAGTCTTTTCTGAGGGTCACATCTCCTACGAGGCAAGACAAGGTCTTCCTAAACATCGAGTCCTTAGCACCGAATCCTTCCTTCACCGGTGGTATTATTCATAGCTTAAGAACTTTTCTCGTATGTTTCCAGACCATTTGAGCGATTGTGGATTGGAACTGATATCTGCAGTGGAAAAACAGACAGTCAACGACAATTTGATCCATGCACTGGCAGAGCAGTGGAACCCGAGTACTAGTACCTTCTGGTTCCCATGGGAGGAAATGACTTTGTTAATGGACGAATTCTCAGAAATTATGGGATTACCCGAACCAGCCGGTCATCCAGGAGATCCATTGAAGAAACAGTTCTTAATTAATGTCAAGGGTCTAGATCCCTGAGATGCTTTAGCTCGCATGACAGGATGCAAGTCTTGGCCATTGATCAAGGAGAATGGAAATGAATATGTAGACCTGCTCGAAATCTACAGACAGTATGGGGCATTTGTCGAAGTTAGTTCTTTATCTCAAACAGCTCGAGAGAGAATACAACATGCGATGGTCTTATACACTGTGGTATTAGCTCTCTTTTCAGATAGATGAAATTATATGGATATTAGGATAGTTCAACTTTTGCGAAGATGGGGAAGTCGACAGACCAGCCGCCTCTCCATAGCCATGGATGCACTTGCCTTTTTGTACCGAGGGTTGACTCATTTCGCACTCGGAAAATCAATTCTAGTCGAAGGGTGCACCTATACATTGCAATCTTGGTTCCTCTGGCATGTGTCAGCCCGAGCCAGTTCATTCAGATACAATGGTGAAAAGCTTCTTCCAGTTGCGTGATATTGATTCTTGATCGATAACCTTCAGAAGGAAGAAGTCGTGTGGGACTATTTTGATCGTCAAGAATCACCTCTTAGATATACTTATGCATATGACAAGCGATTCAGGCTACTGGGCCCATTCTTCTGCACATACTACCATCCAGAGCAGTGTGTCAGGCAATTCTCTCTGAGACAGAAGCACATAGAAATTTGTCTACTATCAGGGATCTTGCCAGAGTTCGATCTCACATCAGATCAGTGGTCCGGAGCATACCATTCTGTCAGACATGGCTGGGATTCTTTTGTTACTCTCACTATTTTTCCTGGTCCTCGAGTGTCCTCTAATTATCAGGAGTGGTGGAAAATTGTTTGTCCCCCTCCCCTTTGTCAAGTGTATTATTAATAAAATCATGTTTTTCTTTCAATAAAATTCCTTTAATTTTCATCTTATCTTGGTTTGACTACCTCGCCTAGGTAACAAGGTACAATTTTCAGTTGTTTATTTTCTTTGTAAAGGAATGACAACGCAATTGCCGTAATCCCAGCGACGACTCAATCCCTAGTAATGGGATAATCTTTTAATTGTCTGCCAAAATTCTCAGTAAATATTTTCCTCCAACCAAAATCTCTTTCAAAAGCCTAACCATCAATTTTGCCCTGCAGAGAGCATTCGTGATATTCAATGGTTCAGACAAGGTCAGGGAAGAAAACTGCATCAGTCGAAGGCATGGCTCATTCAACAGCTTCAGAAGAAGAAATGGATTCCCCGCGTTCAGGCAAAAATCAAGGGCAACAGGTCCAAGATGACATTGATCCTCAAATGTATGTCATGTTAAAAAAGATGATGACCAAGATGTTGGCAGAGCAAGTGGAAGCTAGTACAGAGCAGACCCAAGTCAAGCCAAAGGCTAGGGGTCATACAGTCAAATAGCAGGTGAAGATGTCTAAAAATTGTGTCCAATGTGTTGATACAACTGATGAAGAGGGATCAGCAGAGGGCACAAATGAAGAAATTGAGACTCAGCAAATACTTTGCAAATCTACTCAGGGGCAGGGGTCAGCCCATAAATTCAAAGATCAGTCTATCAGTGACTCTGACCAACCGCAGTTCAGAGATATGGTCAGGATAGTTCGAGATCTGCAGGCTCGCGACAAGGGCAAGAAAGTTTTCAACAACAATTACTTCTATGATGGTTTGGATGGGGATGACAATCTGGATAATCTCCCTAGAAAGTTTATCAAATTTGATGGTTCTGAAGACCCTAAGGCACATCTCGCCATGTTTTTCACTGAATGCTCTAAATTCAAGCGAGATAACCGGGCGCTTTTCCTTTGTTTCCCTCACAGTCTGGAGGGAACAACAAAATGGTATTCGGAGCATGTCAACCCTGTTGAGCTGAAAGAATTTGACAAAGTGGTAAACATGTTCATCGAGCAATTCCTCTTTAATGCTGAGGCGCTTCCCACCCTCACTCATCTCTGTGTCCTCAAACAGAAAGAAGATGAGAAGGCCCAAGATTTCATTCATCGATGGAGGTCAGCTTGCAACAAGATGAGAGACCCGATATCAGAGGGGCATGCATTGTCACTAATCTTGAATAATTTTTCGCAACCCTTGAGAGGTCTCATTTTCACGCCACCGTCAAAAATCTTCATCGAACTGACAGAACGAGCCGAGTGGCTCGAGCTAAGCATGGAAAATGGAGTTTATGAAGGCTTCATCTTTATAAAGGGTAACAATCAGAATGTGCAGAAGAAGAAAGCTCACTTCACTCTTTCTGCCAATGATAGCAAAAGCAATAAGAAAAATCATGATAACTATTCAGAGAGATCCAAGGGTCAAAAAGGAAAGTTCTCCAACAATGATAAGCCTATTCAATCTAGTCCTCAGCATAAAGAGAAAGATCAAGAAAAGCCAAAGCACAAGGATTGGAGTATGGATCGAAAGTTCACCCCTCTGGACCAGACACTAGAGAGTGTTCTAGAATACATGCTTGCAAAAGATATGATCCGTTTACTTAAAGCAGCTGATCCCACAACAATCAAGGGCAGATTCAAAGAAAAATTCTGCAAATTTCATTGGGCAATAGGGCATGACACTGAGAATTGTTTTGTCCTGAAGAATATCATTCAAGATTGCATCGACAAGAATATCCTTATTGAAGATGAGGAAGACACCAATCGACCATCCTGAGCAAGTTTTCTAAAATTTGACAATGTCGAGACTATGTCACTTTCATCATTTTGTCATTTTAAAGGGACAATGCAGTCCCAGTTCTTCTATCAATTTGTTACTTTCTTCTTCAATGCATTAATAAATTTGTCAATTTTCCTTATGGCCAGGCGTCATCTTTTATATTTCTCCTTTGCAAATGTTTAATGTCTTCTTACAAGGGGTAACCTTTTTCAGAGTGCCGAAATCAACCAAGAAGCTCATTGTCAGTTTTTACCTTGTTATCTTCAAAGAATTCTCATCAAATATCAATTACTTATCTTTTCGTCTAACATCTTATTCCCAGTTACACTGGGGCATTTTTCTTAAAAATTTGTTTTTTTTTTTAAATGTTTTGTATGCAAGCAGGATCAAACCAATCTCCCATTTTGCACGCATGTGCACCCATTTACATCATTTTGCATTCATTTGCATACATTTGCATTTGCATTCATGCATCTACATTCATTTGCATTTGCATGCATTCATTTGCATTCATCAGCATTTTCATCAAGCTTCCCCGCTCAGGATAAAGGGTTAATCCTGAAAATAGGCCATGAGCAGCTAACTATGATGGTCTATTCAAATCATGAACTAAGAATTTTTTTTTATCAAAAAAAAAATTCTTTTTCCAAATTCAAAACCTATAAGTTGAACCCTTTCTTCTTAAACTGTGATTCTTAGGTTAAATCCCTATGAAATTGATAAGTTCGTAGGTCGAACTCCTGCGAAACCAATGTGGTCCTTAGGTTAAATCCTTATGGAATCGATAGTTTGTAGGTCAAACCCCTGCAAAACCATTGTGATTTGTAGGTTGAACGCCTGTCAAATCAATACGGCTCATAGGTTGAACCCCTTTATGAACCAAAAGTCCTTCTCAACCCAGTGGTTCTTAGGTTGAACCCCTTTCAAACCAATCTCATTTTCAAAAATTCAATCTGTAGGTTGAATTCTTACTGATCCCCGGTTCTTAGGTTGAACCCCTTCGAAACTAATCCCACTACCAAAAATTTGATCTGTAGGTTGAAGTTCTCCTGATCCAATATTCTTTACAGTCCTTAGGTCGAACCCCTTTTGGATTGGTATTTTTCAGAAATGTGATTTGTAGGTTGAAGTCCTTCTGATCCACGTTCTTAGGCTGAATCCCTATTGAACCCATGTCATTCTCAATTGAACCAATGTTGTTCTTAGGCTGAATCCCTATTGAACCCATGTTGTTCCTAGTGAACCAATGTTGTTCTCAATTGAAACAATGTCGTTCTTAGGCTGAATCCCTATTGAACCCATGTTGTTCCAAGTGAAGGAATGTCGTTCGCAATCGAACCCATGTTGTTCCCAGTAAACTAATTTCCAATTTTGACCTTTGGGTCGATCAATTTCCAAATTTCCAATTTTGACCTTTGGGTCAATCAATTTTCAATTTCTAATTTCCAATTTCCAATTTCCAATTTCCATATTCCAATTTCAAATTTCAAATTTCAAATTTCAAATTTCAAATTTCAAATTTCAAATTTCAAATTTCAAATTTCAAATTTCAAATTTCAAATTTCAAATTTCAAATTTCAAATTTCAAATTTCAAATTTCAAATTTTCAATTTCCAATTTCGACCTTTTCGGTCACCCAATACCAATTTCAATCATTTTCTATTGCAAGAGACCCTTTTTACAGGGAGAGTTCGAGGGAGATCGTTCTTTTTGCATGCTATCCTTTGTTCACTTAGCCCTTTTCAGGGAGAGTTTGAAGGGACTCGTGTCTTTGTGAACTGTTTGCAAAACAAAATTCCAATTTCATACAAGGAACCCTTAGTTCAGGGAGAGCTTCGACAGAAGTTCGCCTTCCTTGTGACCACAATTTCATACTAGGCCATTTCATCATGAGGGACCCTCTTTTCAAGGAGAGTGTGATGGACTCGCTCCTTCATGACCAATTCACCGACCTCACCATTACCGCCCCCCTTTCCATAAGAGAAGCCTAATGTTACGAAGTTTTGACGAAAGCTTAATTTCTCTTCGAAAGTTCATTTTGCAAACACCTCCTCTTCAAGGAAGAGAGGAGTAATTTCTATTTCCTATTTCTGAATCTTCTCCTTTGGGGAAAGGAGAATAATTTTTTTTGTCAAGGATGCGTTGAGTCGTGCTTCAGATGCTCGCTTTCATCAAGGATTTCAAGAACATTTTGCCAATTTGTCATTAAATATTTGTTGATTTCAAAAATTTTATTGCATAAAAAACACTACTTCAGAATACCTCCAGTATTATTTCCGAAAGGATAAAGCTTTCGCGAAGAAGGATTCAAAATTCACAATCTTTCTATTGGCCAACCAAAAGGATGAAGAATAAATCCTCGATATGGTCAGCAAAGGCAATTCAATGTTATCGCAAAGCCATAAGTGATTGATATTGATCGCAGTGAATGGCACATTTTTAAAGATCATTCTTGGAAAATAAAGCAGTCAAAATATCCTTGGTGATACAGAAAAATTCACTCAATTTCCATCTCTCCTCAATCACCCAAGCTGTACTTAAATATCTGTAAAAAAGATCTCTTAATTGTCGTCAAGATGAAGACAAATTATGTGAGTTAGACCCCTGGGGCCAAAGAAGATTTGGATCATCTTCGAGATGAAGGAATTTGTGATGGATCCTTCCAGAGAAAGTTCAGATCACCATCAAGATGAAGGCGACTGTGATGAGCCTCTCGACAATCCCTAAAAGATATTTAATTTCCGCCATCATCCAGAGATCTCCAACCCATGAGCTAATATCATCAACATAACCCCTGGAGCAGAGAAGGATCAAAACATCTCCAAGTTGAAGGAGTTTGTGACGTACCCTTCCAAAAGAAGAGAGAGAGAGAAAAAGAAAGAGATAAAAAGTCAAGACATCTCCAAAATGAAGGATAATGAAATAAACTCTCCCAAAGCCCAAGAGAGCCCAAAAGAGTGCAGAAAGATTATCATAAGAAAAGCTCCCAGGATATCAAACTACCGAATCTATCAAGAATCTTCTTTAATTTTATGAAATTCTATTATCAATATTCTTTCATCAATTGCTTTCATAATATTAAATTCTCACTTTCCTGTTCATATTAAGGAAATTGACAGCTTCCTTGAAGAAGGTCAATTGCAAGCAATTTGAATTTCGAATCTTGATTCTATGAAGTCAATCTCATTTGGAGGTAATACTTCAGGTAGAAGAAATATTTTTGCAACAATGTGTATCTTTTTCAAATACTTTGAATCAACAAAAAAATTTTCAACATTTTGACAATATTTTCTAGCTATCCTCGCGTGAAGCAAGAACTTGCTGTTCGCCTTTGGCGCATCCTGAAATCAGTTGTTATCCCTTTTAGGACTTGATAACGGGAGTTTTCAAGATTCCTTCCCTTCTTTGGTATAATTTGAGCACCTGGGCTCTCAGATTCGCACACTTCTTTGTGTCCTCACTGTCCCACCATAGACAGTCCAATTTCGGCTTGAGGTTAAGCCACCAATCATTTTCTTGCAAAAGGCCACCAATTTCAAAAGTTATTTAGTCTCAGCAATGAGGCGCCCAAGATCAATCCCTTTTCAGACTTTAGGGATCCCATTTTCCTTCCTTTTGCAAAACCCTCTCAGATTTATTGTGCAAAATTCGAAGGTCCCATCATGATTTCTTCATTTTAAGATTCCGTCTATCGTCCCCGATCAGGTCAAGGGGTTAAACCTGAGCCTCATTCTAATGAGGTATTTCATTTCCTGTCCCATCCAGGTTAAGGGTTAAGCCTGAGCCTCATTTCGATGAGGTGAATCTTCTTCTTTATTCTCCATTCTATATCTACCATCATCATCTGAATTAATTCCTTCACACCTAGTTAGATTTTTCTAACTGGGGCATTTTTATAGTCCAAATTTGGTGTATTTTTCTTTGCCACTAAGCTCGGACCTATACCAGCTTAGTAGCAAAAAGGAGCATCTGTAAACACCCCAAATTTTCACCCTCATCAAGTGTTTATATATTTCATGTGTCATTGCATATCATTGCATGCATTTGGCAAACCATTTCATTGCATTGCATGTTATTATATCTCATTTTCGAGATCCAGCATTCCTGTTTTCAAAATATTTAATCCAGGTTCGGGTTTCAAAACTTTTTTTTCAAAATCAATTTTAAAACTTAGGTTTTTAATCAACATTCTGTCATTTTCCAACCCTCAGGACCTTATATTTTGAAATATTTTTCTCAGAAAACAATCTGGATTCGTTTTAAACTCAATTTTCAACTGATTTCAATTCTCAGAAGAGACCCATTTAGGTGGTGTCGCTTCTGGATTCCTTCATTTATCAAATTTCTCAAAAATTTCAGAGTCCTAGTTGGATTAGGACTCTATCTTTTCATCTTTTTAAAACATTTTCAAAACTCCATTTTTTATTTTAAACCAGTTATGGTCATATCCCTTGTCCATTTCCTCTATTTTGGCCAAAATCTTAGAGTCCTAGATGGATCAGAACTCTTTTTCCAAAGTCCCAGTCGGATCAGAACTCTACTTTTTACTACCTTTTCTACCTGTTTTTAGAGAAAACCTTTTAAAATCTTTCTTTTTGGCCAAAATGCCAGAGTCCTAGTTGGATTAGGACTCTTCTTCAAAGAATCCCAATCGGATTAGGACTCTTCTTTAGAGTTTCAGTCAGATTAGGAATCTGTCTTTTGTCACTATTTTTACTTGTTTTTAACCAAATCTTTCAAAATGAGTCAAAAACTCAGAGTTTCAGTCAAAACAGGACTCTATTTGAAGAGTCCTAGTTGGAACAGGACTCTGATTTCAATTTTGAGAGAATCTTTCAAAAATCCTTTTATTTATCCTTTCAGGAATCAAAATTGTTATACCTTTATCATGAAATTTCAAAATTCTGAGGTTTTATCCCAGAGTCCTTATCGAATTAGGATTCTATCCCAGATTTCTGATCGAATCAGGACTCTATCCAAAGTTTGTTTTCTCACTTCATTTTCACTGGTTTTCAAAAGCTTTGTTTAAATCTCATCATTTGTTTCTTAGAAAACCAAAAATTTTCAGAGTTCTAGTCAAATTAGGACTCTTTTTCAGAGTCCTAATCAGATCAGGACTCTGAACCAAACTTTAATTCTATCTTGTTTTACTTGTTTTTCAAAATCCCTTCAGTTGTTTCTTAGAAAATCCAAAAATTCTGAGAGTCCTAATCCAGTTAGGACTCTGTCCCCAGAGTCTTAGTTGGATTAGGACTCTATTTTATTTCAATATTCGTTATTGTTTTCACTGTTTTCACAAGTTCTTTTATCTGTTTTTTTAGAAAATACCAAAAAAAAAATCTAGAGTTTTAGTCCGATCAGGACTCTGTCCCAGAGTCCTAATCCAGTTAGGAGTCTGTTCTGAAGTCTCTTTTTACTTCCACTTTCATTTATTTTCATTTGTTTTTCAAAAATTAAGTCATTTTATAGAGTCTAGTTAATTCAGGACTCTATTTGAGAGTTTCGGTTGAGTTAGGACTCTAACCCTGACTGTGTTTTTTGACTCATTTTTTTACCAATTTTGATAAAATCTTTCAAAAACTTCTTCATTTGGATTTTAAAATCCCAAAATCTCAGAGTCCTAAAATGTCAGGACTCTAGCCCGGAGTTCCAGTTCGCTTAGAACTCTATTTTCAAAACTTTGAATTTCAACTGTTGATTTTAACCCCTTTTCAAAATCATTTTCAGTCTTTGTTTCAAGTTTTTCAAAACTTCGATGTGGGCCCCACTCAGTTGGCGCCATATCCAAAGGAACTCTAACCCAGTCAGAACTCTATACCATTTCAAAACTTTCAATCTCAAGACTACTTTTGAATATCTTTTGAAAAACCTCTCATTTTCAACTTTTAAAATCGTTTTTGAAAATTCAAGTGTGGCCCACTCGGGGTGGCGCCACATTTGAAGAAGTCAAGGTTAGTCTAGGGTTAGTCAATGTCCTAGTTAGGTTAGGGGTTTAGAAGAGTCAAAAGCAATTTTAAAAATCCATTTTATTTAAGTTTTAAACCATTGGTTTTTAAAGGTTTTAAATTCAAGTTTTAAAAACTAAATGTGGGTCCATACTAGGTGGTGCCACATTTGGACTTTCTAAGGTTTAATTAGGTGTTAATTAGGGTTTAGTTAGAGTTCATTTAGGGTTAGAAAACCACAAAAGATCGTCCTCCCTTGGTGGTTTTAGATAGAGTTTGAAAAAGTCAAAGTTAGGTATTAATTAGTCCTAATTACATAGGTTTTGAAAAACTATAAAAATGGGTCTTTAGATGGGCAAAAAGAGGCTATTTTCTCTCTCAAATTTTCATGGCTTCTCTCTCCTCTCCAGAACCTACACCTTACTCCATTGAATCTGCAGCCCCAAGGTGAGTTATTTAATATTATTTCATTATTTTTTATTAGCTTTTTATGATTTTATATTAGATTTCACCATGGAACCCCTTGTGTTCATGGATTTAACCATGAATTCAACCTCAAGAACCTCAAGTTCAATTCAAGAAGATGATCTAACCCTATTCCATGCTATTTTCCATTATTCTAATCTATTATAATTGTTTATTGCATTGTTTTTTTATATTCTTAACCAAGAAAACATGAGATTTATCCAATTAAATGGATTAAATCCATGGTTTCAAGGGTAAAAGCAATTCCAGCCATAGATTCCCTGTGTTTTACTTATTTTTTTAGCATATTAATGTTTATTACATGTGTTTCATCATCAAAATCAAATTTTTTTGCTGTTTAGATAATTTTTTTGGTTTTTCATGGTTAAATCATTTTTTTTAGTGTTTCTTAGATTTGTGCATATTTTAATTTCAGATCAGTAGAAAGCATGTTAGTTCATATTGAAATATTCATTAAAAATTCCTGATTTTTTTATATGTTGTTCATGGATATGTCAGTGAACTACTTTAAAAAAATCAGATGTTTTAGGATTCGGGAACTTTGTTAATAAAATACAAAGTCAAATCAAAATTTCTGTTGATTAAAATCGTTGTTTAATTTCAAGCGTAACTTGCAGATGCATTATTTCTTTCATCTGATATCCGTAAAGTGAAGTGGATTTTTGTTGATGTAAGATATTTACTGTAAAATTTTCATAATTTTTTGCTTCTAATTGGTATTTTTCCTTTGTCATAAAGTCAAATCCATCTTTTAAAACTCGTTATGATTTATAAAAACCCTAATCTGACTTGTACTGATCATAAATCTTAAACCGTAGATCCGATTCATGATCTGTAAAAAGAGAAGTTCATTATGCTTCTGTCTAATATTCACTTATAAAATTTTAGAAATTTTTGATGAGGTCTTCTATTTATTTATGTATTTATAACCGGAAGTACCTGTTTTAATTAATTTTAGATTCGTTATATTTAAGTCCAGATTTCCAAAAGAGTATCTCCCTTATTGGAGATGATTTTTCCAATCTGTAAAAAGGATATTCTCTATTTTTATGTCTAGTTTACCTCTGTAAAATTTCAAGAATTTTTATGGTGGATTGACCCCTGATTCTAGTCTAACACTGAAACTGGTATGTGACAATGGGTAAAAATAACATATTTTAGGGTTTTAATGTATTTTTCGAATTGGAATAATAACAAAAAGATATATTTATGATTCCAATCTTATTTTAAGGTGATAAAAAGTGCAGGTACCGATTTGTATCAATTTTGGAATCTATTTGATGCTTAGATGAGCCAAATTGCAAAACAGGGTGCCCGTAGGATCCCAAAACACTGCCAAAATCATGATTTTTGTGATATTTTTGGTTTTTTATGCATAAGTTCATGATTTTAGAGTTTTTTCATATTTATAATCATACTAAGATACTTCATGATTGATTTATCTGCTATTTGATTTTATTTAAATCCTAAACCTAAAGTTTTTATCAAAATTATTTTTTGAAAACCTTGATTCCAAGGCCATAGTCTTGCTATCAGGGGCATTTTGGTCATTTGACCTCAATTTCAAAATCCCTAACCTAGATTTTCTTATTTTTTATCATGTCATATAATCTTGTGTTTGACTTATTTTCATTTGAATTCCAAAACCCCATTTTTACAAAATATCTTTGTGAAAAACCTTAGTTTCAAGGTCATAGTCTTGTTATCAAGGGTATTTTGGTCATTTTGATCCCAATTTCTAATTTTCAAATATCATTTTCATATTTATTCAATTTTATTTTTTATTTCATTATATTTATCTCAAAGAATCATGAAAATGACTTATATCTAGCCAAATTCAGTAATTTCCAGATATTACTAGATAAATCTAGAAAAGCCGACATTTCTTTACTAACAAGTTTGTTAGTTTTGCAAGGATATTGAAGACTTTATTTTCAGTTATTTAAATTCAATTAGTGATGTAAATTGTAATTAAATTTGGAATAAGAATTTCAATTCTTGCAATAGAATAGGATGCATTGCATATAGTTTGATTCTGCAAATTTTAATATCTGATGAATGCATCATTCATGCATATTTTTTTTAAATCTACCATGGTCTAGACAAATGGCACGTGCACTAGCTCTTACGGAGTTGACAAACTTGGTGGAATTCATATTTCTGGCCATAGTCAGAATACGAATAAGACCCAGATTTGTGATCTTCGTATTAGCCACATTCAGCCTACACTCTTAGGCTAACTTCAAAATGCATTGCATTTTTCAAAACTCAAAAGGATTTTCTCAATTCCTCAAAGAAATATTTTTCAAATCCATATTCATTCATTTCATTCATTTGCAAATTCCAATTCCAACTCAGAGAAATCGATTTTCTCAAAATTTTATAAGTCTTACTCAGAAGTTGATTTTCTCAAAACTCTGAGCTTTCAAATGGTATTTCAAGTATTTTTCAAAGTTCAAAATTTGATTTTCTAAGTTATATATTCAATTTCAAAGTTTAAATTTAGAAAATCAAGTTTTCCAAAGTTACTTGAAATTCCTCAGAAATTCATTTTCACAAAACACTTGGATTCTTGAGAAATTGATTTTCATTTTCCCTAGAAATATTCTTTCACCATGATTTACGATTTTCCAACTGACATCTTTTCCAAGAATTTTTCAAGTATTTCAAATATCAGAAGTAAACATCATGCTTTCAAATCTGCATTTTTCAGAAAATTCATAGCGCATGCCTGATTCTTTGTGCATTTAAAAAATAGAACACAATTTAGACAAGTTGAGCAAAGCTAAGCACACTTTTGATCCTTGGTTTGATTACCCCTGGTAAAGGCGCCAGGAACGGTTGAACCTCGTACCGACAGGCGAGTCCCATTCTTCGGAATTATCCTACATTTTAAAACGGAAGTGAGTTATTTTCAAAATCTTTTTCAAAGGTCAGTTTGACTTGCAAAAGTAAAATTTTGCGATGATAACACCCCCCCTGTAACCGAAAATGGTTAGGGATCTTTCTTAACATGTCCTCCAATTTTATCAAAATTTCCAAAACGAGGCTCTTTTATAAGATTTTTCAAAAAGATAGATTTTAACAAAAAGACAATTTTTCAAAAGGTAGTTTTAAGAGCTTATTTTTTTATTTTCTTTGCATTTTCTGATTTTTTTGTATTTTTGACATAAAGAATTTAAAACTAGGGTAAAACAAGAGATTTAAAACTATTTTTTGGATTTTTTTTTAGAAATATTTACAAAAGAAGGGTTTTCTGAGAATTCAGGTCTGATTTTTTTCAGAAAACAGGTTTTTGACCCGGGTTTTGAGAAAATATTCGAGTTTTTGACCTGGAATCGACAAATATAGAGCACTGAATCTAAATGGATGCTGGATGGACCGTCCGAGCCATTCAAAAACTATTTTTTGTAATTTTGTAGTTTTAATTTGAAAACTAGACAGCGGAGCTCAGATTTGGATTTTAATCTGGATCCGGATCCGAAATTGAGTCAAATATATAAAATGGATTTGATTCCAGTAAATTTGAGAAATAAACTGGAATTTTGCATGAGAATGACTCGATTTACTCAGAAAATGGGGACCAGGGACAAAGAGGGAATATTTATAAAATTTTAAAAAATTTGGGGTGTTCACAGATAGGCTATAACATGATCCAAACCATAAGGTATATGAACATGCTGCAAAATTTACCTATCATGAGAAATAAAATTCTATGGGATTTTAAAGATAGAACGCTACTATATTACAGTTCCCCTCGATTGCGACTTGCAGTAATCACAAAGAACTTTTCAATGAACCAAAACAGGCGATCGTTGAATAAAGCTTTCAAGAAAGAAAAGAAAAAAAAATGAAACAATTCACGACAAGATTAAATGGCAATATACCAACCAGAGACTTTCCAAATACTCATCTGAAATCTCTGACGAACAGGACAGATGTTCACGGCAGTTCAGGTGAGGCATTTTACAACAAGTTCAGACATTATTTCAGGTCCTCTGTCAAGTGATTACGAAACAAATACAATTGTAGATTGGAACAAAGTCTTTTCACAGCAAATCCCGATCAGATGTTGGACTTTGCTGCCACTTTGATCCAGACTTCAAGACAACGAGTGTTAGAGTGAAGGATCAACGATTTTGCTATTCAAATGGTTTCCCTATTACTGATCATATGAATGAAGATCAAAATATAATGCAATGATACTTAAAAATGAATACTTGGGCAATCAAAGCAAGGGCATAGTAACCTCAGATGAAAAATTGATAGGATCGTAAAACCCAAAAAGAGAGTAGAAATATCAATGGTATGCATAAATGGTGGGGAAATCAAAGGCATTATAGAAGCATAAAAATGAATTGGATATTATGAACAGAAGAGATTGAGATAGAGTCAAATACTATTAAAGAAAGAAAATCAAACATAAAGTAAGTAATGACAGTAAAATGGAAAAATCACAATCGAAATAAAAAAGGAGAAATGGATAGTAAAATATCAAATGCAGGAAACACACGATGATGATCCCATGGATTGGATGCTGAAAACAGAAATACAACACATAATGAGGCTCAGATATGATTAAAATAAACTAAATATCATAAACGATAGAGAAAGATACAATTCGAGCATGAAAAAAAAATGAAAAAAAAGGAAATCAGGATTACAGAGCATAATAACATCAAGGGAAAGTAAAAGACATGTAGGAGTCAGATCACTCCATTGTTGTAGCAATAAGTGGGTCAATCCTGCTATATGCAGGTCGATCCCACCATTCTGCCTTATGAAGAAAAGAAGAAAACGAAAACCAAAAGAAAAAAAAAACAAGGCAATGCTATGAAAGGGAAAGGGGATTTCTGAACAGAATCAGAAAGGGAAGAGTTACTTACCTGTTTGGCATGAGAGAGAGAGAGAGAACTTCCTGCGATCCTGCTGAGAGACAGTCGACTTCCTCCAATCGAATCGGATGAGAAATCGGATGAAATAAAAGGGAAAAGGGGAAAAGAGGAAAGAGGAGAAAGGGAAGGAGGAAAGAGATCGAGAGACGATCAGAGAGGGAAAGGAAGGGATGCATGAAAGAAGAATTTGTAAGCCAGAAGGGTGGAGGGTGGAGACGATGAGGAGAAGTCGTGCCCTTCAGTTGTTTAAATAAGTGGGAGAGAAGGATCGAGAGATTGGTGTTTGTTGGAGATGAATGGGAGAAAGAGAGAGCATGATCGAGAGCTCCCGTGAGAAAGAGCTCGTGATCGCAACGGAAAGCCGTTGCAGGATTTTCAATTTTTTCAAAAATAGGGCTCTTTGCAAAAACAAAATTTCTCAAAAAGAGGGTTTTAAAGCCATTTTTTGTATTTTTCTTTTCTTTTTCTTTGTATTTTCTATTTTTTGGTGTTTTTGAAATAAAAGCTTTAAAAACCAGAGATTTTTAAACTAATTTTGTGAAATATTTACAAAGGTAGTGTCTCCTGAGGATTTAGGCTTTTATTTTTGGAACTTTTCTCAGAAAAATGGGTTTGGATCCGATTCGAATAAAAAACTGGGTTAGAGATAAAACTTTGAGTCCGGATTCTAGTGAATCCAAGGAATGAATGGAATTTTGGTTAAAAATTGACCCGATTACTTAGAAGACGGAAGTCAGGGGCAAAAATGAAATTTTTGGATTTTTTTAGAAAATTTGGGGTGTTCACAGATGCCCCTCTTTGTTGCTAAGCCGGTTGTAAGCCGAGCTTAGCGGCAAAGAAGACACGCCAAATTTTCTTAAAAATGTCTCAGTCAGAAGGTCTGAACTGGGTGTGGAAGAATTTGTTTTGCAAAGCTTTATTTTTCAGGTTTTGTACCTTATCCAGAAAGGTTTTGGGAAGAGAATAAAATCCTTGTGAAGAAAATAATTTGGACAGAAGAAAATGAGGAAATCGTGATGGGATTTTGGGATGAGGATCCCAACATGGTGAAAAGGAAAGGTTTTAAAGACATTTATGATTGAGACAAAGTAAGCTTTATTTGAAAAAGACTCAGGTTTAGCCCTTAACTTGGATGGGACATTTTTGAAAAAAAAATACCTTGTGAGACGAGGTTCAAGCATAACCTTTATTTGAAAAGATATACAAAGCATGGATTCCTTGATGGGGAAAACCATGATGGGACTGGGAGAAATACTTTGCCAGAACGAGGTAAGTCTCCTTAAAACGATGTCAGGTTGCATCAAAATAGATATTGAACATTCATTTCATTCTTGGATAACCGAAATTTTTTGCCAATAAGATGAAATTGTAATTGATTCAAATGCTTGAAAGTGTGCACGCGTGTGCGAAAGATATTCCCTCTTTTTTTACCTAGAGTATTTCCTCCAAAATGAGTTTAACTTTTCGGATTCTAGAGTCAGATTCAAATTTTTATGTTGTTGAGTTTCTTTAAGGAAGTTATCCATTTCCTTGATATGAATAGAGAAGAAATACTCTTAATTTCATAAAAGCAAGCAGTGAAAAGATATTGATGAAAGGATTTCTCATGAGAAAAGATGATTTCTGGCAATTTTGGCAACTCGATATCCTGGGGTTTTTCCCATAATGATCTTTTTAACACTCTTTTTGAGACATGGAGCTTTCTTGGGTTTTATTGCATCATCCTTCATTTTGGAGATGTCCTAGCTTTTCTTTTTTTCTTCGGGGAATGGTATATCACAAACTCCTTCATCTTGGAGATGCTCTGATCCTTCTTTTTCTCAGAAATTATACCGGTAATATCAATCAAAAATCTGTTGATGATAGCAGCAATCAAATATCTTTTAGGGTTTGTCGGGAGGTTCAGCGCAGTCGCCTTCATCTTGACGGTGATCTGAACGTTCCTTGGAAGGATCCGTCACAAACTTTTTCATCTTGGAGATGATCCAAATCTTCTTTGGCCCCGGGGGTCGAACTTGCATATTTGTCTTCATCTTGACGACAATTGAGGGATCCCCTTTACGGATATTTGATTGCAGCATAAATGAATGAGGAGATATGGATTGAGTGGATTCTTTTTATCGCTCAGGATATTTCCACTACCTAATTGCTAGAAAAGTCATCTTCAAACATGCGTTATAGCTATGATCAATATCGATTCGCTTCCGGCTTTTCAACATCCTTGAATATTTCTTTCGCTAATCATACCAAGGATATTTCTTACATCCTCTCGGTTGATCAACAGAGAAGATTTGAATTTTACCCCTTCTCGCAAAAAGCTTCACCTTTTTGGAAAGAATACTAGAGGTAATCTAAGGTAATTCTTTTGTGCAATAAAATATTGGAATGAACACATATTTTTAGCAACTTGGGCAAAGTTTTTGAGAATCTTTTGTGAAATAATATTTGATCATGCATATATTTTAGGGATATTTCATATAAAAATATGCATGATTTCATGAGAAAATGATTTAAAAACCCTATTTTATGCTAGTTTTGAGTAAATGAGATAAAATGATTTAAAAATAGAAAATGCATGAAAAATAGCTTTATTTTACATTTTAATACATATTTTAGTTTTTGACATAATTGTAGTAGTTTAGTTTTTGAAAATAATAAAAAAAAATAGAGTTAAAATAGACATAGTTTTGTATTTTCTAAAACATAGTCATTTTAAGTTGTTTTGTAAATAACTTTTTGAAGAGAGGTTTTGAAATGCAATTTTAAAAAGAAGATGGACATATCGACGAAAGTTCAAATCTTTAAATATGATACGTAGGGGGGAAGAGAAGCTTGTCTTCTCTTTCTTGCACAAGCCCTCTCTTCTTCCCCTTCTTCTCCACCTCTTCTTGCCTCTTCTTCTCCTTCTCCCTATTTTCCCCTCTTTTTATCATCCTCTTTCCGGTGGAGAATTCCGACAACGGCTGAAGCAAGAGAGAGGATTCCAACCTCTTTTCTAATCCATTCAGTTATGGTGAGTTCTTCTTCTTCTATTTTCTTCCTCTCTCTTTATTTTCTGAATTTCATTTAATTTTCTGTTAAGAATTCATAACTAATGTTAAAAAAAATTGTTCTAATTTACTGTTTTTGTTTCAGAAATTTTTAGAATGGATTTTAGTTTGTAGTTCATATGCATTTCTAGTGAATCGTTTCTGCATTAAAATAAAAAAAATATATAAAAAAAAAACAGAAAAAAAAAAAAGAGATTTGATAGTTTGATATGTCGATACTTTGATCTGAATTTTTAAACTGATAATATGATTTGAATTTTGTTTGAATCTGATTCAAAGTTGTCGATAGTATGATTTGAAACTTCAGTTTACAGTGATCTAAATTTGTCACCGGAGCATCCAGATCGTCTGGATCTGGATTAATTAACAAATTTCTACAAAAATTCAATCGATCATCTGGATCGATTTTTGTTTTTTTTTCGGCGATCAATTTTTTTTCTCAAAGCTTCTTGAAAGAGAGTTTTGGTACCGATTGAAACTTTGGATTGCCGTAAAGAGCTACCGGAATCCGGATACAGGTTCAGTTGCTTGAAATCGCTGGATTTGCCGTAGATGCTGCCAGAATCCCCTGTGTAAGCTGTGAAATCATAAAATTTTCTTGTCGTGAATCCTTTAATCTGATGTTTGTGATCATCTGAACGGAATAAATCATCCGGTGGAGTGAACTATTGCCGATCGGAATCATGGTATGTATCTACCGGAATTCTGCAGCTATTAGAGGCATCTGAATCACGGCATCGCCGTGCGTGAGTTCTATTGATGATTCTTGATGTCTGATTGCTGATCTCTGACATATTTATTTGAACTTCTGTCTGTGTTGGAAATCCGGTGTAATTGTTTGAAATCGTTAACTGTTTAAAATTTTGGTGGATTTCAATTTGAGAATCTGGAAAATTCATATTCTAGTGAATATATCTGATACGGTGTTCATTCCTGGTGGATTTTGATTTGACGCTGTGCCTGTTTTTCTGGTGAACGATTATGCTGAGTGGAATTTCAGTGAGAATCAATGCTGCTGATATTTTCAATCCATGATTAGAATCTTGAATAGTTACCATTTTCGGTGATCATTGTTCACCACATCTCTGATTAAATTGATAAGTGCTTCAAGTTTTGATTATTTTTTGTTGCAATTTCGGTTGAATTCTGGTATATCTGTGTGATCACCGATTGAAATTCTGGTGAACTCAGTCCCTTTACCATTTGATTGCTTTCAGCGAGAGCTGAGTTCCAACAGTATTGTTACCTGATTTCTGGAAAATATAATGAAAATTTTTAGCAAGTATCTGAACAGATTCCAAGTTAAGCTGAATTAAATCCAATGCTTTATCATTCAATATTACATCTAGCTTGCATTTTCAAGATAGCTCTGTTATCATTAAGTGTCTGATTTTCGGTGAATGGAACTCAGTTCTTACAATTTCTAATTGAGTTTGGTTGAATGTTAACTGCAATTTCATTTGCTGAATTTCACTGGTTTTTGTTATTTTTAGTAATAGAGTTAGTCATTTATATTAGTAGTTAGTAAGTTGTGAGTGATTAATATAATATAGAGGTTAGTAAGGAATTGGCTAGATTTAATTAGTTGTTAATTGCTTTGATTTTTAGCTTAATAGTTAGGAAGTGGTAATATTCCATGTCCAACATTTTTTTAGTGAATTTTTATTTCAGTATTAGCATTTAATTAGTATACTTTGTTAGTATAATTTTTTCGTTTATCTCGTGTACTGCTCGTGTTCTTTTGACTTGTGCAGGATAGCACATGAGTGAAGCTCAAGCCCATTCATGACACAAAGTATGAAAATAGAAGATTTTTTTCTTTTATTTTAGAATTTAGGCATTTAATTGGGTTTGTAAATATTGCTTTTTACGCCCTCTGTGAAGGGTATTCATTTGTTGTAATAGTTAGTTGTTTTACTTTTCTCGTACATTTTACATTTAATAATACAGCAATAAAAAATAATTTAGATTTGTGTGATTGAATATGAAATATTCCCGTTCCCTGAGTTTGACCCGGTCTCATCCACTAGTGAGAACCGGTTTTTATTATTTGATGTTTGGTTTTCACATGTTTTACATATAAAAATCTTTTCAAAATTACAACGATTTAAAAATAGACATCAAATTTTTGGCGCCGTTGCTAGGGAACGACGAAATACTAGTATTCACTTTATTGCCCAGTGTTTGTTTGCATTTAGGAGTAGAACCACGTATGTGCATATCGTAGAGACTAGCTTACTTTTCTGCACAGCCCACCTACTAGGATCTCCATAGAGGTGACTGTGTACGATTGGTACCGTACACATAGATTTCATATTTCTTTTGCATAATCTCTGTTGTGTGCAACTTTGTGGTGTTTGTTTAGTTTTTGTTGTTTTTAGTTTACTCGCTTTGTGGTTTGCGTGGTTTCACCGCTTAGTGCGTTAGTTAGATAGAAAACCCAAAAATTAGGACATGTGCTACACCGGTCTACCTCGAGGTGTATGCAAGGGCGACACTCACTTGACCCTGATCTTGTAGAACTAGTAGAGGACCCCGAGTCTATCATTAGGAGAGCCCATAGAGCTGCAAGCATGGCTGAGAATCAGCAGATTACTCGTCCTCTTAGGGAGTATTTCATGCCCAACAATTACACTTCCGCCTCCTGCATCACAAGACCTGATGTAGGAGCAAACCATTTTGAGATAAAGGCTAGTGTGATCCAGATGCTACCTTCATTTTATGGCCTTAGCAATGAAGACCCATATCGTCATCTCGACGAATTTCTAGAGATTTGCTCGACAGTGTGAATCAACAACTTTGGAGACGACGCAATGAGGTTGACCCTGTTCCCCTTCTCTTTGAAAAACAAAGCGAAGAATTGGTTGAAAGCATTAGATAGAGTTCGAATTACCACTTGGGAACATATGCGAAGAGAATTTTTAAAGAAGTACTTCCCAATTGGTAAAACAAATCAATTTCGTAAAGCTATAACCAGTTTTTCTCAAATTGAGGGAGAACAGTTTCATGAGTCTTGGGAGAGATTGAAAGATCTTCTTCGTAAGTGTCCCCACCACCAGGTGCCCCGCTGGCAACTGGTGTAATATTTCTATGATGGTCTTACTGAGAAGAACCGTCAGATGGTCGATGCCACGTGTGGGGGCACATTTATGCTCAAAAGTGAGGATGAAGCGTGGTCTCTTTTTGAGACATTGAGCGAGAATTCGATGCACCATGCGACAGCCTCACGGTTCGATAGGGCTGCACCTGCACATGATAGCATTAAGAAGGCAGGCATTGTCGAGTTAGGGATGAACCTTGAGTTGAGCAACAAAGTAGACCAACTATCCCAGAAATTAGATCACTTTTTGTTAGGTCCCTCTCCTGCCATGCAGGTGTGCGCGTTGTGTGCGAGTCCCGCACACCATGTCTTTGAGTGCCCAGTTGCGCCACAGTACCTTGAGTTTGTCCAAGAGCAAGCTCAGATGGCTCAAAACTTCGCTAGGCCCGCACCCAATCCATTTGCCAACACTTATAACCCGGGATGGCGAAACCATCCCAATTTCTCATGGCGCAACTCACAGATCCAACCCCCTAACCCTTCCCAGAGTCAACCGAGTAAAGGCGGTTATGCGCCTGGATTTCAGAGATCCAGTCATCCCCCAGCCCAACCTGTTTATACTCATCCCCAGTCTCATGAGCCTTAGCATAGTCAGTCCTTTGAGGACAAGGTGCTACAAGCATTTTCTGATATTAAGGCAAAATTGAGCTCACATACCCAGTCTATTGCAAAATTAGAGACCCAAATGGGGCAGCTCGCCGAGGCGCTTAGCAGGCAAAGTGAACGGACACTGCCTAGCCATCCTATTGTCAACCCTAGGGGAAAGGAACCCATGCGTAGCTTGCATCCGACAGATACATATCAAGAGCAGGCACAAGTAGTAACCCTTAGGAGTGGGAAGTAGTACCAAGCGAGGGAGGCTGCAAAAGAAAGAGAGAAGATAAGTGAGAAGCAGTCTATCCCTAATGTTTTACCTCAAGAAAGCGAGAAGGTTCTTCCATCTGAGCCTTCACCATCCTACATTCTCAAAGCCCCCTTTCCTGAGGTGTTAGAGAGACCGAGAGCACTAGGTAAGTTTGGAGTGAACATGCAAGAGATGCTTGAGATATTCAAGCACGTCCAGATAAAGCTCCCCTTACTAGATGCTATCCAACAAGTCCCTGCATATGCAAAGTTCCTTAAAGAGCTTTGTGCGCAAAAAAGGAAGTTAAGGTCCCATGCACAAAAAAAGATTTATTTGACTGGGCAGGTGAGCGCAGTATTGCAACACCAAACCCCACCTAAGCTCAAGGACCCAGAGACTCCTATCATCTTATGTGTCATAGGAAACATCACTGTTGGGCATGCATTGCTCAACCTTGGGGCAAGTGTTAACATCTTGCCGGGTTTCTTCTATGACCAATTTGGATTGAAAGAGATGAAACCTACACCTATGACTCTTTAGCTTGCAGATAGATCGATCAAGGTCCCGTGAGGGATACTTGAAGATGTTTTAGTCAAGGTGGAGGATTGTTATTTCCCTGTCGACTTCGTGATATTAGATATGGAGGGAGATGATAGCATACAACAGACCCCTATTATTCTCGGTCGCCCCTTCCTAGCTACCGCCAACGCGTGCATTAATTGTCGCACTGGTGCGATGGATGTGTCATTCAGAAATAGGAAGATGAGGCTGAACATTTTTCGTGCTGCTATGGGGCCTGCTGTTGAGGAGGCTTCTTTCGAGGTTGATGTCATTCAAGACCTCATAGAAGCAGAATATGCTTGGTTATTGAGTGATCCACCTCAAGAAGAGGACAAGGAATCACTCGAAGAGGATCACCTAGAATTACTTGAGAATCAGATAGGTGATTTGAGTTGGATCGGGCACTTCGAGTCATTTAGAGGTAGACGGGATGGGAACACAGTGCGCAGTGTCACAGATGACATTATTTTTCATAGAGAATCTGATTGAGCCTGACTTCATGCCCATTGATCTCATGGACGATGAAGGTTTTTCCAGGGATCCGTCTGGTTGGGGACGTGAAACTTAGCGCTCTATGGGAGGCAACCCATATTTTGTATAGTATTACATTCGCTTTTAGGATTTGTAGATTTTATTTGGTTTTATTTTTTGTTTTCTATCTTTTTCTATGAGTTTCATGTTTTGTCATGTACACATTGCATTCATAGAACATGCATTTTTAATTCATGTAAGGTTATTCTACTCTTTTCTCTCATTTATTTCCTCTCATGTGCATTCACGTAGTTTCATATAAGCATGGGGGAGTGCCACTGGGACAGTGTCATTCAAGCATGGGGGAGGGTGTAGTTTGCACACCTTGATATTTCTGTTTACCTTCTTGCACATGTTTACACATCTCTCATGAAAAGTAGATTTTTAAAGAAAGAGTTTGAACTTATATGAATGTTATTTCAAATCTGATGTTTTTAGAGAATTTTTTAGCCCCACAAAAATTTTTTCTGACATGGATTTAAAAATTGTGGTTGTTTATGCGGATTTCGAAGAAATGATGATAGATACAAGTTAGAATTTATTTTGAATCACAAATATGAATATGCACAGTTTTATTTTTGAAAAACTATGCAAATGAACAAAAGCGAAAAAAAATGAGCTCAAAAAGTGAAAAAGAGCATGCGTTAGGTTGTTTGGATAATTCCACAATTCTTAGTAGATGGGACTTAGATGTAAGTTGAAACTTTTGGATTCCATTTCGAAAAGGAGAGTGGAAAACTTTGTGATCCTAAGTAGCTGAGAACAGATATAAGTTGAAGTGTTTGACTCTCATATTGCAAAGGTGAATGAAGGAAATCACTTTTATGTCTTAGTTGATATCTTTTGGTATGCATTGAAAAAGTATAGAAGATATTGACATTGCACAAGGAATAAAAACAGACCACATGCAAGCTATAAGAGAAGAATGAATACGCAAAAAGAAAAAGCGTGAAAAATGAAAAATCAAGAAAAGAGCTTAAAAAGAAAAAAAGTTCAGTGCTTAGAAGTGTGATTGAGAAAATCTGTGCAGAAAACATATGAGTGAGGATAAGTAAATAATAACTTGTTTTTATTGGATTTTCTAAGAATAAAACATAAATAATTATGATATTTAGAAAAGTGAAAGAAATTCTTTTTCCGTGGTGGTATATAAAAGACTCTAATTATATTGTGATTTTGAAATAACAGGAAATTGTGATCATCGCAAAAATTTTCCTCTCTCGTATCTTTCTCTCTCTTTCTTCTCTTTTCCTTTTCTAACCTCTATTTTTCTCCTTTTTGAAGGGAGAAGAATAAAAGAAAGAAAAGAGAAAGAGAAGAGAAAAGAAAGAAAGAAAAAGAGAGGAGAAACACTTTTGCGCGGTCTCACTTGACCTTGATTTGAAAATATTTAGAAATTTAACTTGCCTCCGTTTTGAAAATATTTGCGAGAAAAATGGGGAGACGGGATTCGCTCGTCGGTACGAGGTTCGATCATTCCTGGCTCCTTTACCAGGGGTAATCGAACCAAGGATCGAATCTATGCCTTTTGCTTTGCCTAAATATAATCTAAGAATTTATTCTAACTCTAAATGCACAAAGAATCATACTTGTGCAATGCAAGGATGTATGCTCTTTTGAAAGATGTTTTTGAAAATCTCCAAGTTTTTCTAAGATGAACTTGGTAAAAGAGTGAAGAAATGATTGAATCTAACTTAGAATTTGAGATAGATCAGAGAAGTTCTAAGTCTTTGAAGTAAATCAAAGTTGGAAGAATAAATCTTTGATTTTGAAAAAGAATGATTTGAAGGTGAGATAAAGGGAAAAGAAAGGAAATTTCAAAGTCTGAAATAGACTTCGAATTTTGGACTTGGATTTAGGAGGGATAAATCTGTGGAAACAAAAATTTAGAATTGAGACTTTCAAAGTCATAATGGACTTTTTGAATTAGAATCGATTTTCAAGGGTCGATTTTGAATTCAACATAGGAATTTGAATTTGAATTTAGACTTGAGAAATAATATTGGCTTTTGAGAATAGAAGATGAATTTAGATTTGAAATGGAATCTTGATCTAATATCTGAGATGAAACTGGATCTGGGATTTGAAATAGAATTTGGATGTAAAATTTTGAGATCCAGGATGGAATTGAATTCTGGATCCTAAAGGGGATTTGGATCTGAAGTCTGAGATTCAAAGTGGAACTGGGTTCTGGATCCTAAAATGGATTTTGGATCTAGAATCTGAGATCCAAAGTGGCATTGGATTCTGAATCCTAAAATAGAATTGGATGTAGAGTCTGAGATCCAATGTAGAGTTGGGCTCTGGATCCTAAAAATGGAATTGGATCTGGAGTCTGAGATCCAAAGTGGAATCGGATCCTGGATCCTAAAATGGAACTAGATCTGAAGTTTGAGATCCAAGGTAGAGTTGGATTCTGGATCCTAAAGGGGAATTGGATCTGAAGTCTGAGATCCGATATGAATGTTGAATTCTGGATCCTAGAAAGGGTTTTGGATCTGAATTTGAGATCCAAAAATGGGGGGATTTGTACTTGGAAATCTGGATCCAAGTTGGATTTAGGATCTAACTTTGGATTTGGAATTTCAAAATTTGATTTGAGAATTTTGAACTTGGAATATGAATTTCAAAGTCAAATTGGACTTTGAATTTGAAGTTTGAATCTGGAATTTAGAAGATGAATCAAGAATTTCTAAGTTTGAATTGAATTTGGAAAAATTTGGAGATGTGAGGAAAAATGAACGATGAATAAGGTAACAGGAGGCGAATCTTTCGATGGGGTGAAAGATGAATAAGGCGATCCTTTTAGTAAGGAGAAGAAGAAACTCTTGACAAGGCGAAAGGTGGAACAAGGCAAATCCTTTGGGCAGGAGAAGGTAAAAAGCGAAATATGAAGATGGCGATGAAGATGGCAATCCTTTTAGCAAGGAGAAAGTAAAATATGAAAATATGAAGATGGCAATAGTAAGGAGAAGGCAAAATGTAAAATATGAAGAAGGCAATCCTTTTAACAAGGAGAAGGCAAGATGTGAAATATGAAGAAGGCAATCCTTTTAACAAGGAGAAGGCAAGATGTGAAATATGAAGAAGGCAATCCTTTTGGTAGGGAGAAGGCAAAATATGAAATATGAAGAAGGCAATCCTTTTAACAAGGAGAAGGCAAAATGTAAGATATAAAGAAGGCAATCCTTTCAACAAGGAGAAGGCAAGTCTCTCGACAAAGCGAAAGACGAGGAAGGCAATCATTTAATCAAGGAGAAAGGCAAATCTTTTTGACAACGCAAAAGATGAGAAAGGCGATCCTTTTATCAAGGAGAAGGCGAGTCTCTCGACAAAGCGAAAGACGAAGAAGGCAATCCATTCATCAAGGAGAAGGCGAGTCTCTCGACAAAGCGAAAGGCGAAGAAGGCAATTCTTTTATTAAGGAGAAGGCGAGTCTCTCGACAAAGCGAAAAGACGGGGAAGGCAATCCTTTTATCAAGGAGAAGGCGAGTCTCTCGACAAAGCGAAAGACGGAGAAGGCAATCCTTTAATCAAGGAGAAGGCGAGTCTCTCGACAAAGCGAAAGACGGAGAAGGCAATCCTTTAATTAAGGAGAAGGCGAGACTCTCGACAAAGCGAAAGGCGAAGAAGGCAATCCTTTTATTAAGGAAAAGGCGAGTCTCTCGACAAAGCAAAAAGACGGGAAAGGCAATCCTTTTATCAAGGAGAAGGCGAGTCTCTCGACAAAGCGAAAGACGGAGAAGGCAATCCTTTAATCAAGGAGAAGGCGAGTCTATTGACAAAGTGAAAGACGGAGAAGGCAATCCTTTAATTAAGGAGAAGGCGAGTCTCTCGTCAAAGCGAAAGACGGAGAAGGCAATCCTTATTTAGAAAACTGGATCTGATTTTGGATTTGGAATTTCAAAATTTGATTTGAGAATTTTGAACTTGGAATATGAATTTCAAAGTCAAATTGGACTTTGAATTTGAAGTTTGAATATGGAATTTAGAAGATGAATCAAGAATTTCTAAGTTTGAATTGAATTTGGAAAAATGAATTTTAGAAATTGAATCTTGAATATACATATGAATTTCAAAGTTAAATTGTACTTTGAATTTGAGATAGAATTTGGAATTTGAAATACAAGATGATTCTGAAGTTTCAAAGTCAAATGGGACCTTGAAATTGAATTCTTGAATCTTTTTGAGAAATTTGAATTTATGAATAGGTTTTGATTTGAGAAATGAAGGAAAGAATCACTTGGATTTATGAAAAGGGATTTTGAAAATATGATGCAACTCTATCCTAAATGATGAATGAATTTAAAGAATTTGAATTTAGATTTTGAAAAGCTATCTTATTCTTGAAATGAATTAAAATAAGATTGAAGATATAATACATCCCTGACTATGGTCATTGAATGTATTATATAATAATCTATATTTAAATTCAGGTGAAGAATAAAACACATTTGGTGCTTTTATAGAATTTAAAATGAAATTAACTCTCAATATACCCTGACTATGGCCATTGGTATATATTTTGGATTAATTTTAAGTTAAATTCTGATAAAAGAAGAAAATATTTAAGGAAAATATGATGAATTTTGAAAATGGATCCAGTGTGGATCCAGTGTTATTTTGTAAAAGATAAAAATACTAAGTTTTGTCCACACCCTGACTATGTCCATTGATGTGGATCATCAACTTAGTATCAATTACCTCTTACGAAATGGTGCACGTGTCATTCGTGTTGCCATTTGTGAGAATTCGAGAAATAAAGGCAAAAATGCATGAAAACAAGCAATTCATGATATTTACAATGCTCATTCATTCTATCTAAAATAGAAAATGTGAATTCTCATTATATCTAACTATTACAATGATTTAAAATTGAGTTTACAACTCCCAATAATGATGTTTTTTTTTTTTTTACATATTCCCTGCAACATTTCAAGTTAGCATAGAATAGAAAAATGCAAATGGGAAAGAGATTAGTACTTTACATACAAGAAGATGGAATACTCACCTGTTTGAAATTTAACAGGGGACATGAAATGCATAGGGCTAAATGACTGCATGTGAGAGAGGATCTTGTCTGAATGTGCATGAGAATGCATTCATGAAAGCATATATATGCATATATTCCTATGACTAGGGAGTCTATGTTGAGATTCAAATGCCTTTATACATATAACAACATGTATATATATATGTAGTAGGATGATGCTTTGTGCATAGTGCAGTGGAGGTGTTTACAAGAACTGCAAGTTGGGGATGTAGCAGACTGCTGCAAACGGCACAGTGGTAGCAAGATGGCAAGTGATAGGTAAGAAGTAAAAAGTGACTGCATAGGATGCAAACAATTTTATCCATGCAAAGGTAGATACATAAATGCGCATTTATACAGTAATTTCAACTGTTTTCTATACCTTGAATCATCAGCAAAGTGCTCCCTATAATAGTATACTAATGTTGTATGGAGCTCACAAGTATAAGTTAATTCTCTGCAGAAAGAACTGCATAGTATGGCACAACACCTAGCATTCTTGGGGATTCACTATATAGGTGTGTTAACAGATATGTGCAAGAAGGTGAGAAGTGAAACATACCTGCAGTCTTTGGCAGAATTTCAACTCAGCCATATGTGATGTTTTGCAGTTTAAACCCGAAATCTGATGCTTGCTAAAACTTTTAACCAGTCAAGAAGGTTTCAATATAGTGAATCGATGGATTACCTTCTTAACAACCGCAAGATGATCGAAGAATTGTCTATACACTGACTCGATTATTGCAAAATCGATCTTGGCAAAGGCCGTCATACTAGCCTTTCAGTCAACCAGAGGAGCAAAAACTGTAATCCAAGACTAAAACATGTGATCCAACTCTCACTTCTGAAAATTCATCAGCAACCCAATACTCCCATTATACACAATAAAGAGGATGGATTTCCTATTCGGTTCACATACAGGGATACAGCGTATGGCAGGGAAAAGTCTTGTTGTCCATCGTCTATTTATATGCCACACTATATGATGGAGAGACCATTCACGGAAGTCATGTTAAGGTCCCGATCTGGGAATCCAACTTTGGAGATTCCTTCCTTGTTTCTCTAGTCAAATGGTACCCATCAGAAACAACATTTGGTATAGGGTTAAGAATGCTTTGAAGGAGCTTGATCAATTTCTGCAACACATTTTTTATCATGAGTTCTCACAGGCCTGTCACCAAACCCCCATCAACTGAGCTTTTTCCCCTGCACTGATACCCTCAAAACAAGGCGAAACTAGATACCATGCCTCAAAACGTCAGTAGGAGAACCTGAACCCCAATGACTAGGATTTTGCAGGCAAAATGAAGCTTGAGAGCTTTTCAGTTTTTAAGAACACCAGGGTTCCAATCATAAAACAATGGCAAACTACAATGAATTATAATATAGGATGAATTATTTCCCAAACAAACATGCTAAATGTAGATGAAATAAATAGTTTTTATGGCACATAAGCAAATAGCAATTCTGCAGAAATCATACAAGTGACATAAATGAGATACACTGACATTGATGCCCTCCGAGGCTGAATGCTCAAACCAGTAGATCAAACATACCTCAATGTTCATTAAACGAATAAAAATAGACAAGAAACCTTAGATTCTTTCAGCCATTAGATGAACTGAAGTGATTTTGCTGAGAGTCTAGTTCTTAACTCAAGGTTGGAAGCATCCTTGGGCCAGGCTGCTCAGATTGACCTAGCAGGGGAGAAATGGCTTCAGACTGTACAAGATTCAATCCTGAAAAATGACAGTAAGCTTCTTAGGTCCTAATCTCCTAAATGAAAAGGCAGCAGTAATGCATATAATTTATACTATGGCTGTCTGATATGAGTGGTATATATATATTCAGCAAAAAGGATCGAGAAAAGTATAGTAGGGGTTCCATACTAATTTTGGCTGAATGTAGAACAAAAGGCTAAAACATCCATGATACATCAGAAATGGAGACAACAAATATATGTAATGCACAACATCCACAAAACCAAAACCAAGAAAAATTCTGACCCCCAGAAAATTTACTATTATCCATGCAAAAGAAAGGGACTTTGTATCCTGTTGAACTTTTGCATAATGATGAGTTTTTGTTATTACCCCGAAAAACAGAGATGTGGATGTATATACCAAGAGGCTCGATGACAATGCTACATTTTAAACAAATGTTCGACTAGATGCAAAATGGCATGCGAAAATATACTGATGTGAATGGTTGAATGCAGGCTAGCAAATGAATATAAATACCTGTATACAAAGGAAAGGAACAGGACGCATTACAACAAGGGGCGTGAGCATGAGAGATGGAATAAGGATGCACAGGTGGTGATGCAGCTATAAGGGCATGGTGATACTGCAAAAATGAATGAGCCATTCATGTCCTTGGCGTGGTCTTTCGATTGAGGCTCACTGTAAAAACCCTGCTCACATATTTACCCTTAAAAGGCATGGATTATACACGCTTCAGGGGTTTCTTAAATGCTGGGTGGAGAAAGCATATAAACATAAATGAGATGGAAGATTGCTAGATGCCACAAAATAAAACAAATCGGATTTGTTACGAATTGGAAATTTTTAGAATCATGACTTATTGCAGACATTTTCCTGCAACAGAACAGATCAATGGAAATTAGTGTGATATAGCTGAAATTAAAATTTTTATTAGAGTGTAAATGAATGCAATAAGCATAGAAAGGATATTGAATAGCAGTTCGCGGTTTCTCTGGAAATAAAGGCAAAATCTATGCTACTGCAGGCACTCCACCATTCCAACTATATGGCTACATTCTAACAATGACACAGAAGAAACATTTTTGTGAAATTTCATAAAGCCGAGGCCCATAAAATCGTGATTCCTGTCTCCGACACAAGAATAGCTGCCCAGAAAACCCAGCAATCTGTATATGACAGTAAGGCATAAGCATCTCAGAGAAAGAAACAGGAACAGCCTTATAAGATGCAGACAAAATTAATTGAAATAGTAATAGAGCACAGCCAATGCTATTATCCCCTAATTTCAATGGGTGGAGGAGTTTCTGCCCTGTTCTTCAGAGTTCTCCTACCGTCATACGAAATCCAAATTTGTAATCTATCTTCCAATAATCAATCGCTACAGAGAGAATAAAATTAGCACTCATGTTCGGCCTCTCTTCTAAGAGGGCTGCAACACAGCCATTGGAATCGAATTTCACCGAATGAGAAATCCATCATGTTCATAAGATTCGCACGGTGGTGGGAAAATGATGGTTAAAATGAGGAATTGCAGTATCAACGCGGTAACCCATTACCCTCGCTGGCGACATCCAAGATTGATGCATAGATAGTAAAACAACTAAGATCAATGCTGAGCAGAGGAAAATGAAACATATAAAGGTTGGAAATACCACCTGATGAATATCGATGCTCACATGCTCAAGAAAGGAGCAAACCATAAAAAGGGAAACCATACGACAATATTAGATGTACAAAGAACAAAAAAAAGAAGAAAAGAAAAATAAAATAAAATAAGAGAAAACATGTTGCAGAACATTTTAACAAACACTCTCGTCTTTGAAATGAACATGCAAGGCATGCGTCGATTGATGGATATTAAATAGGTATGAGAATGTAGCCAATGAGCGCAGCAGAGGGCATGATGCTGATTTTAGATCGAATCTAATGTAAGTGATGAATACTTGAAAGAGCAAAACAATCCAAGGGAATGCAAAACAACTAAGGGAGAGAATTTAAACTAATCTCTATTTAGCCGTTCCCTATACAATGTACTCTTCAATGCAGGAAAGATATTGAAATAGTGAAAGTATGAAGCTAAATCAAATCAACATTGCTGAATCGAAACAGTGCTACTGAGCATCCAGATCGTTGTTATGCACAGAATAAAAAGGAAAAAGAGATTAGAGTATTATCATTCAGAAGCTTAAAAGAAACCTAATGTTGGCTGAATGGGCATAAGGCAATGGATCAAACAGAGCATGAAATCAAAATATCCATCAGAAATCAGATGGCAACAAAATATCATACTGAGAACAACTTCAGATAGGATGAACCATTAAATGCCAAAGGATAAAATACAACATTATGAACAGAATGAATAAAATCACTAAAAGATCAGTCGAACGCAATAGAAAATTAGATATAAACAGGAAATCGACATATAATGGACAATCTAAGCATTTAAAAGCAAATGCAATTTACAGGAATGATGTTAAGATTAAGCCTGGAAAGAAAAGATCAGACACAGACAAAAATTAACAATGATAAACAAAGAAAATTTCAATGTACGGGGTGATAAAGGAAGCATCGATATCACTAAAATTTAATAACAAAAAGAAGAAAAGAGGAAAAAGGAAAAAAATGTGGGAATGAGGCCATTCCATCAATGTCGCAATGGGTGGGTCGATCCTGCTATAGGCAGGTCGATCCCACCATTGTGCATAAAAAAAAAAAAAGTGAAGAAAAATGAAAGAGTAAAAAAAGAACGAAAAACCCAAAGAAAACAAGGTGATGCTATAAAAGGAAAAGGCAATTTCTGAAGGAATCAGAGAGAGAAGGGTTACTTACCTGCAATAATTTTTTTTTGGAATCGATCGACTTCTTTTGTTTTGCAAGGATTTCTCTATTACAGTACTTGAAAGGGGGTTGAAGTTTCTTCGATCAATCAGAGAGGATCTGAGATTCTGGATCCAACTCGATCATCTTTTCAAGAGATGTCGATTACTGCAGGGGATGATCGCGCTGTTTCCTTTAGGCGATGGAGAGGAGAATTAGAGAGAAAATCAGAGGGTGGTTGTATTCTTCGTCGATAGAGAAAAACCAGGAGAAGAAACCAAAAGAAAAAAAAGAATCGTGAAGAAAGAAGCGTGAAGATGTGCGGGGGTGATAACGGGTGGGGAGGAAGAGAGTCTTCATCCCTTTTTAAAGAGGGAAAGGAGAACTCTGGAAGGGAAGAGTTTGTTGAAGATGGACGGGAGGCAGGCGAGAGGGAGGATGCGCGGGAGATGGCCGTTGCCTCTTTTCCAATTTTCCAAAAGAAGGCTCCCTTGAAAGAACTTTTGTAAAAAAAGTGGTTCAAAAAGAGGTTTTTGGCAAAAATTTGATTTTTCAAGTTTTAAAACCATTTGCTTTCCTCATTTTTTTTGATTTTTTGTATCATTTTTCCATTTTTTTGTATTTTTGTAATAGAAAAACTAAGATTTTATGAAAACAAAGTTTAAACACTAAATTTTTGTATTTTTCTGAGAAACATTTAAAAAAAATGTTTTCCCGAGAATTTCAGGCCATTTTGGGGAAATTTCTTCAGAAGAAGGGGTTTGGACCCAGGTTTTGAGAAAATGTTCGAGTTTTGACACTCGAATCGAGAAATACAATGTGATGGATCCAAACGGATGTCGGATGGACTGTCTGAGCTATTTGAAAACTATTTTTGGTATTTTCTTAAAAATTGGACAATGAGACTCATATTTGGATGGGTCCGGATCCGAAACCAAGTCAGATATTAATTTCAGTAAAACTTGAGAAAGGTATTGGAATTTAGATTTAAAAGAGACTCAATTGCTCATGAAATGATATCAGGGGCAAAAGGGGAATATTTAAAAGATTTTGAAAAATTTGGGGTGTTCACAGATGCCCCTCTTTGCTACTAAGCCGGTTGAAAGCCGAGCTTAGTGGCAAAGATAACACTCCAAATTTTGAAAGAAATGCCCCAGTCAGCAGATTTGGACTGGGTGTGGAAGAATTTATTTAAAAGACATGGTTTTTCAGGTTTAAAACTTTATCATTGAATGGCTTGGGGGAGACGAACTCCTCGGAAATGATATGAATGAATAATAGAGATGAAGAAATCGTGATGGGACTTCGGGTGAAGATCCTGAGATGATGAAAGATAAGAAGTTTGATCAAGTCTCATGAATGAGGCGAGATCAGCCTTTGAATGACTCAGGTTTAGCCCTTAACCTAGATGGGACGAAGATATCTCAAGATAACCTGAATGGAGAAAGGAAATGTGTGAGGACCCTGATGGGACATTTTGGAAAATGCCTCGTGAGATGAAGCTCAAGTAGGATCCTATCCTGGATGAATATACAAAGCACGGATTCCTCGATTGGAAGAACCATGATGGGACTGGAGGAAAACACCTCGTCGAAACGAGACTCAGGTTTAACCCAAACCTGAAAAGGGAAGGTACCTCGATGCACGAGGTTCAGGCTTAACCCTTAACCTGAAGGGACGACCATACGGACTCCTCGAGTGAAGAGACCATGATGGGACCTTCGGAGTTTGGATGAACAAATCCGAAAGGGGTTTGCGAAAGGAGGAAGAAAATGGGGTTCCTTAAAACTTTGAAAAAGGGATGAACTTGGACGTCTCATTGTTGAGACTAAATCATTTTTTGAATTTAATGACCTCTCGCAGGAAGTACAGGTTTTGACCCTTAACCTGAGTGGAAACAACCATACGGATTTCTCAAAACCGTGATGGGACAGAAGAGATACTTCAACTGAATTGGGTAACTCTTCTAGAAAATATAAACAACGCTAGGTTGCACCAAAATGGATATTGAATATTTATTTATTCTTAGAATATCTAGAAAATTTTGCCAATAAGATAAATTTATAGTTGACACAAACGTTTGAAAACGTGCACGTGTGTGCAATAGACATTCCCTCTTTTACCTAGAGTATTTCCTCCAACGAGGTTAACTCCTTGGTTTTAAGAGTCAAATTCAAAATTTTAGCGCTGATGATTTTCTTCAAGGAAGCTATCTATTTCCTTGATATGAGAAGAGAATAAACATTCTCAATTTCATAAAAGCAAGTAAAGAAAAGATATTGATAACAGATATTTTGCATAAGAAAAGATGACTTCTGGCAATTTTGGCAGTTTGATATCTGGGTGTTTTTCCCACGATGATCTTTTTGCACTCTTTTTGAGTCATTGAACTTTTTCGGGCTTTTTACATTATCCTTCATTTTGGAGATGTTCTGACTTTTCTCTCTTTTTCAAGGAAGGGTACATCACAAACTCCTTCATCTTGGAGATGTTTCGATCCTTCTTTTATCTCAGGAGTTATATTGAGGATATTGGCTCAAAAAGGTCTATTGATGGTAGCAAAAATCAAATATCATTTAGGGTTTGTCGGTAGGTTCATCACACTTGCCTTCATCTCGACGGTGATATGAACTTTCCCTGGAAGGATCCTTCACAAACTCCTTCATCTCGGTAGATGATCCAAATCTTCTTTGGCCCCGGGGGTCTGCTCGCCTATTCGCCTTCATCTTGACGATAATTGAGAGATCCCTTTTGCCGATATTTGATTGCAGCTTTAGAAATGAGAAGATATGAATTAAGTGGATTCTTTTTGTAGCAGAGGATATTTCCACTATCTGATTGCTAGAAAATCATCTTAAAACATGCGTCATAGCTATGATCAATATCAATTCGCTTCTGGCTTTTCAACGTCATTGAATATTTCTTTTGCCAATCATACCGAGGATATTTCTCTCATCCTTTTGGTTGATCAACAGGGAAAAGATTTTGAATTTTACCTCTTTTTCGCGAAAAAGTTTTACCTTTTTGGAAATAATACTAGAGGTAATCAGAGGCGATTATTCTGTGCAGTAAGAATATTTAGAATCAACAAATGCTTTTAGCAAATTGGCAAAGTTTTCGAGAATTCTTCGTGAAATAATCACTCAATATAGATTTTGATGTGACTTTTAATTGCATCTATGATTTTGGACATTCTGACCAGTAAACTAAGATATTTCATTTAACGACCAGCGAAGGAGCTGGAACCTTTTATTTAACGACCAGTAAAAACTGGGACCTTTCATTTAATGACCAGTAAAAACTGGGACCTTTCATTTAACGACCAGCGAAGTAGCTGGGACCTTTCATTTAACGACCAGCGAAGTAGCTGGGACATTTCATTTAACGACCAACGAAGGAGTTGGAACATTTCATTTAACGACCAAAGAAGTAGCTAGGACATTTCATTTAACGACCAGCGAAGTAGCTGAGACATTTCATTTAATCATTTAACGACCAACAAAGTAGCTGGGACATTTCATTTAACGACCAGCGAAGTAGCTGAGACATTTCATTTAACGACCAGTGAAGTAGCTGGGACATTTCATTTAATCATTTAACGACCAGCGAAGTAGCTGGGACATTTCATTTAACGACCAACGAAGTAGCTGGGACATTTCATTTAACGACCAACGAAGTAGCTGGGACATTTCATTTAATCATTTAACGACCAACGAAGTAGCTGGGACATTTCATTTAATCATTTTTTGATTTAATGATTTGATCTAAAATTTGAGACTTTCTGAGAGACAAACAGCACGAGGACTGGTGAACTTGATCTTTAGATTTTGAAAACTTAGCAAAATAACCTGTGTGAACACTAGGTTTTCCAACTGAGAGTCGGGAAGGAGATCGACCTATTTAAGATATTTAGAGATTGAAGCAAGAAGAATGGCCGGGGTTTCAGGATTATCCCTTATCCTGAAAGGGAAATAGAATAGATATTTGAAGAGAATTTAGGAAAAGAATGATTCAGGTTTTATCCCTTAACTTGAAGGGAAAATAGAAGATTTTGTGACGAGATAACTTGAAACTTGAATTTAGAAAGGATATGACAAGATTTAGAATTTATGATCCATGATTTAGGTTGACCAGATATGCGGTCCAATTTTCAGGATTTAACCCCTTATCCTGAAGGGAGAAAATAGAAGGAATAAAATTTGAGAAGACGGAAGGATATAGAATTTTGATGAAAAATTGATAAAAAATGGAGAGAATTTGAGGAAATTGATTTATTTTGTAAAAAGAATTCTCATGAGTAGCATGATTGCTCTTATGAGTGATCTCAGGATTATCCCTTATCCTGAATGGGAAAAGAATAGAATTTAAGAAAGTGAAGAGAAATTGATATAAATTTAGAAAATCAATAAAGGTTGACGAAACTTGTATTTACAAAAGAATTCTCGTAGGTAGTATTATTGCTCCTACGAGGCGTCTCAGGATTTTCCCTTATCCTGAATGGGAACAAGAATAGAATTTTAAGAAAATTTAATAAAGGGAAATTTGATATAAATCTAGCAAATCAATAAAGATTGGCAAAACTTGTATTTACAAAAGAATCCTCATAGGTAGCGTTATTGATCCTACGAGGGGTCTCAGGATTTTCCCTTATCCTGAATGGGAGCACCTCGGACAACGAGGGTGAGGTTTATCCCTTAACCTGAGCGGGAACACCTCAGACAATGAGGGTCAGGTTTTTCTCTTAACCTGAGCGGGAAACACCTCGAACAACGAGGGTCGGGTTTATCCCTTAACCTGAAAGGGTACACCTCGGACAACGAGGGTCAGGTTTATCCCTTAACCTGAAAGGGCAAACACCTCGGACAACGAGGGTCAGGTTTATGCCTTAACCTGAGAGGGAAACAAAAAGAAGATTTAGAAAATACCTCATGGGAAAGAGGCATCAGGTTTATCCCTTAACCTGAGAGGGTACACCTCGGACAACGAGGGTCAGGTTTATCCCTTAACCTGAAAGGGCAAACACCTCGGACAACGAGGGTCAGGTTTATCCCTTAACCTGAGAGGGAAACAAAAACAAGATTTAGAAAATACCTCATGGGAAAGAGGCATCAGGTTTATCCCTTAACCTGAAAGGGTAATAGAATTGATAAAATTTAATAGAATTGAGGAAAATTTGATAAAACTCGATAAAACTTGATAAAATTGATGTAAACTTGATAAAAATATGAACAAAATGAATGAATTTGATAAAGATATCTAAATTAACTGAAAATTTATAAGATTTAAGGGAAAAAGAAGTTTTTCTGATCCTGCCTGCATATGGGATCTTGAAAGAAAAAATGTTTATTTAAAAGAAAATGAGAAATCATTTTGGGGGAAGAAAATCCACCACAAGAAGAATGATTAGCGCGAGATCTGATCCTTTAAATCAAACATGAGAGATCATCATGAGGGTTAATTTTTGAAGGCAATGATTTTGAAAACCTATTTTTGAAGAAGAAGATCAACAATAGATCTGATTTCTAAAAACAACAGTTTGAAATTGATAATAAGATCAACACAAGGTTTCTTTGAATATAATGTTTTAAAAACCAATCTTGGAAGATAAGACCAACACAAGGGTTGATCTTTGAATATAATGATTTAAAACCCATTTTTGGAAGATAAGACCAATGCAAGGATTGATCTTTGAATATGATGATTTATAACCCATTTTGGAAGATAAGATCAACGCAAGGGTTGATCTTTGAATATAATGATTTATAACATTTTGGAAGATAAGATCAACGCAAGAGTTGATCTTTGAACATAATGATTTACAACTCATTTTGGAAGATAAGATCAACGCAAGGGTTGATCTTTGAATATGACGGTTTGACAAATCTTTTTTTTTGGAAAATATGATCAACACAAGATTTGAGATCTCTTTTTGGAAGATAAGACCAACACAAGGGTTGATCCTTCAATGCAATGGTTCAAAAATCTATTTTGGAAAACATGATCAACACAAGGGTTGATTTTCCAATGCAATGGTTCGAAAACCTATTTTTGAAAACATGATCAACACGAGGGTTGATTTTTGACAAAGCTTGGACCAAAGAATATTTGAACTCTTTGGTCATAACGAAGACTTTTTGAAATTTCATGATTTTTTAAAAAGCCCTCATAGGTAATATCATTTCTCTTATGAATGATGTCAGGATTGTCTCGCATTCTGAAAAGAACAGGAATTTAAATGCCCCAGTATGGCAAAAGAAGGAAGTATTTGAATATCAAAGATATAAAGAAAAATTGACATTTCATTGATAAGCAAAGGTTTGATAACAACTAAATATTTACAAGAACTTTTAAAAGAAAAAGATTCATAAAAGACTGGGCTGACTAGCCCCTACAAGACAACTGACAAAAAGAGGCGAAAGCAAACAAAACTTTGGCTTTATCAATTCTTCGAGTGGTCCGGAAATGGTTCTGTCAGGACTGCTGGCTGCTTTTCTTCCTCGTCTTCTATCAGCTCACTTCTGTCAATGCAGTCTTGTATCATGTGCTTGAGGACGAAACAGTGCTCCGTGTTGTGCCCTGTTGCCTTATGGTACTTGCAGAATTGGTCCTTGAACTTTCCCAAGATTATGGGAGGATCCGCTACTTTAGGGAGTTTGATCATCCCGTGCTTCAAAAGGTAATCCATAATCACTTCTAAACTCTCAGATAACGGAGTGAAGACTCGATCTTTCTCCCACTTGATGTACTTGGGCTTCTCTTGAAGATCACCCTTTTGCTGAAAACCGATTGGAAGCGGTTTATCATTGTTTTTAAAGGATCTCTCCTTCTGCCCCTTGTTCTGATCTATTCTCGGGCCGCTGCTACTGTTGTTCTTGTTTTCTTTGCTACTGCTGCCAAGATTATTGCAGGAGGCATCAACTGAATGAGTGAACTGCGCCTTCTTCTTCTGGTCTTGGACATTCTTGACCAGAGGCGTGCCCTCGTAAAGCCCACTTTCTATTCCTGCTTCGAGCCATTCAGCTCGCTCAATCAACTTGATAAAGGATTTTGCCGGGGAAGTGGCAATGAGGCTCCTGATGGGCTAAGAGAAATTGTTGAGGATTACCTGCAATGCGTGTTCCTCAGGAATGGGTACCTTCATCTTATTACAGGTGCTTCTCCACCTGTGAATGAAATCACTTGCTCTTTCAGTCTCTCCTTGCTTCAGGTTATAAAGATGATTTAATGTAGGTGAGGCTTCAGTGTTGAATAAGAAGCGCTCGATGAACAGATTTACTACCTTATCGAACTCTCGTAGTTCAATAAGATTTACGTGGTCAGCATACCATCTGGCTGCTACGCCCTTCAGACTACGAGGAAAATAGATGAACAAAGCCCTGTTATCTTTCCTGAAACGGCTACACTCTGCATAAAATGTGGCTAAGTGGGCTTTAGGGTTGCCAGTCCCGTCAAATTTGAGAAACTTGCGAGGAAGGTTCTCCAGATTATCATCCCCATCTAGACCATCATAAAAATCTTTGTCGGTATAGGTCTGCTTGCCCTTACCCTTGGCTTGAATGTCCTTGATTGCTCGATTCATCTCCTTCATCTCTTTGCTCATCAGGTCCTCTACTGGAGTCCCAGACTTGGGCTTGTTGATGGATTCAGGCTCTTCTGCAGCTATCTTTGTAGATTCTCTTGGAGGATTCTGCTTGTAGACAATCTGCTCTTCTTCTTCTGATTCTTCCTCGGCTGACTCAGATTCCTTAGAAGTAGTGTCGGGCTGTACCTTCTTTTTGATGATTCTGACTTCCTTCTTTACAGGCTTCTTCCTCAGATTGCTTTTAGGAACTGCCTCTTTCAGCTTGGCCTCGGCTTGCTCCGACATCATCCTTGCCATCATCTTTTGGAACATGTCATACATAGCGGGGTCGATGTCATCTTTCTTGTTCTGACCCTGTCCCCTGACTGATTTAGGAGAGCTCATCTCTTCTGCCTCACTGTCGCTGAGTTGAGGAACTGTTTTTTTTTTCAGCTCTTGTCTGAACCATTTTTTAATATCAGCGCTTTCTGTAGAGGAAATTGGAGGTTTTTAGACCAAAAGAAACCTTTTGGAGAAGTTTTGACAAGAGGGAGGATTTAGGTTGAAATCTAAAAAAATTGTATCCCATTACTAGGGATTGAGTCGTCACAAAATTTGTGACAATTGCGCTGTTTACTCCAAGAGGGAGAGTAAACAACTAAAAATATGAAAAAGAAAATATTATTTTGAAAAGGTTATCTCTTGACGGAAAGAGATTTTTATGAAAATATAAACAAGAATATAAAATCAGAAGAAAATAAGAGAATAAATGAATTTTGAGGATAAATGGTAAAGATTTAAATTTTGAAGAACTTGCAGGCAGGATCAGAAGAATTTTTGAAGAAATTTTTAGAAGAAGAGAAGAAGAAAAAGAAAAAAATACACCTGGGTTTTAAAAACAAAAAGGAAATTTTGAAATATATACCCAAGGTTTTGGAAAATAGAAGGAGGATATATATATATGTAATATTATTCAATCACAGACATACAAGCAAGGATGCACAAACAGCACTCCCTAAAGCTGACTCTATATGCAATATTTTGAAATGGCAAATAGGATCTTAATCCTAACTCTAAGATTTATATCATCTGTTTCCAATCAAGGTATGCCGATATACTCAAGCCGAAGCTCGAAGTACGTGGCATAAAAGATATCTCTTCGGTTCTAAGGTAATGGCTTCCCAACATCCTTGAGCACCTACCGATATACCTCGGACTATGGCCCTTAGGTACGTGGTAGGGGGACGCGAACCCAAATAAGTGGTCCAGTTGTGAGGCTCTCTCCCGAACTATGGTTCAGTGAGACAGCCCAGCAACGTGAAGACCGGGACAATATAAGTAGGGATGTTTTCAAAATATGATCAACATATATATGTTTTCAAAATATGATCAACATATATATCCGACGATAGTTACGAGGCGAGCGCGTGAACACCGAAGCGTCCTAGAGGGCTCAACCAAGAACTAAAGCAAGATACTACTTCAGAAAGTATATGCTATATACAAACAATCAAATACTTGAGAGAGATGGTTTAATGAAGCGAACTTACTTCAATTTGAGGAAGAAACAGCTTCGATTGCTTCAAACGCTTCGAACGAGGCTCGATTTAGAAAAAGGATCAACTTCGAACTTCGGACGAAAAAGGACTTGGACTTTGACTTTGAACCAAACCAGGTTCAAGTCAAGTCAACTGGGTTCAGACTTAGGTCAAGTAGGTTCAGACCTAGGTCAGGTGGGTTAGGACCAGGTCAGGCAGGCTCAGACCAGGTCAAGCAGGCTCAGGCTAAGTCAGGCAGGCTCAGACCAGGTCAGGTGGGCTCAGGTGGGCTAGGCTAGGTAGGGGAGGTTTGGGAAAAGGAGGAGAGAGAGAGGGGTTGGCGATTTTCTAAAGGAGGGGGGGTCCTCTATTTATAGGTTCTGAAACTTGGGCCCCAAGTTTCAGAATCCCCTCTTTACCCTTGGGCTTTTCTGAGAATCCCTTCCATGGAAGGTGCTGGAATATGCTGGAAGGCTCTGGAAGATGCTGGAAGGTGCTGGAATATTCTAGAATATTTTTTGAGAAATATTTCAGTGGGTCCCACCAATATTTTCGTGGGTCCTGCAAGAATTTCGGGTTTTCGGCGATTTTTTTCCGAAAAATTCTGAGTACGCCATTCCCTTCGTATTTACGTAACTAAGAAAGTTGGCTCGCAGGAATCCTTTGATTTCGTTCAGGTAGGAAGTTATGGCTTCCAGAGTGTTTGAGCATATATTCGCGATTCGACGAATATCCTAAGTATAACTGGCTCGCAGGAATTGATTCGTTTCGTATTCTGAGAAAAAATGCTATTTTTATTGGTAAATGCCTCATGAATTTTATTCAGATATTTTCTGAAAAATTGTTGGTCTTACATCATTACCCCCTTAATGGAATTTTGTCCGCGAAATTCAGTTAAGAGTACAAAGTGAAGAGTTCAGGATATTTATCCCGCATATCCGATTCGGGCTCCCAAGTGCAATCATCGATCCCATGATGCTGCCACCTCACTTTAACAAGTGGAATGACCTTCGTTCTTAGCACTTGCTCCCGTCGGTCCATGATCTCCACTGGCCTTTCTTCTACCGTCATATCTTCTCGGATGTCAATGTCTTTATGTTGAATGACGTGAGAAGGATTATGAACGTACTTTCTAAGCATTGATACGTGAAATACATCATGTATTTGCGCGTATTGTGGTGGCAATGCTACTCGGTAGGCAGTCTTTCCGATTCGACTCAAAACTTCAAAGGGACCAACGAATCTGGGGCTGAGCTTCCCCTTCTTTCCAAAACGAAACACACTCTTGGTTGGAGAGACCTTGATAAAAACCTTATCTCCAACCGCAAAAGTGAGTTCCCTACGCCGCTGATCGGCGTAGCTCTTCTGTCGACTCTGAGCAGTCAGTAGCTTCTTTCTGATCATGTGGACCTGCTCAGTATAATGCTGCAACACAATGGGCGAGTCCAAGGTTCGCTCACCCACTTCACCCCAATGGATTGGTGATCGACAGGGTCGCCCGTACAAGGCTTCATACGGTGCCATCCCAATGCTAGCGTGGTGGCTATTATTATAAGCAAATTCAGCCAACGCTAGGTGGGAATCCCAATCACCTTTCCATTCTAGCATACAGGCTCTTAGCATATCTTCAAGAGTCTGTATGGTTCGTTCTGATTGCCCATCTGTTTGGGGATGGAATGTTGTACTGAACTTGAATTTCGTCCCCAGGGCTCTCTGAAGCTGCTCCCAAAAGTGAGAGGTGAACTTCGGGTCACGATCAAATATAATCAAAATCGGCACTCCATGGAGTCTAATGATTTCCCGAATGTAGATCTCTGCCAATCGTTTAGTTGAGTATCGAGTGTTGATTGGTAGGAAGTGAGCAGACTTGGTGAGTCTGTCCACGATCACCCATATCGAATCGTGTTGTCTCTTGGATCGAGGCAATCTAACGATAAAATCCATCGTAATGCCTTCCCATTTCCATTCTGGAATCTCGATCCGTTGCATCTTTCCACCAGGTCGCTGATGTTCGATCTTAACTTGCTGGCAGATCAAACACTTCGAGACAAACGTAGCCACATCACGCTTCATACCCTCCCACCAGTACTTTCTCTGCAAATCTTGGAACATCTTTGTACCTCCAGGGTGAATGGTGTACTTGCTATTATGAGCCTTCTGGAGTACTTCCTGTCTTAGCTGAGGGTTATTTGGAACCCAAATCCTTTCTTCCATCCATATTCCTCCATCTTCTTTCAAATGGAAGAAAGTGTCATCTTTTTCAGCACGAGCTTTCAATTCCAAGTACTGGGGATCCTTAAACTGTTCGGCTACGATGTGATCGAGAAACTCAATGTGGATCGTCAAACATGACATTTGGATTCTGCCAGAATCAGCCAAAAATGGCTTCCAGTTGACGAAATCCTCCATCAACTTCCATTGTCCGGTTAGGCTGGCCAGAGTGCCAACAGTCTTGCGACTGAGGGCATCTGCTACAACATTCGCCTTTCCAGGGTGATAGGAAAGCGTGAATTCATAGTCTTTGAGAAATTTCAGCCATCGCCGTTGCCGCATATTGAGTTCTTTTTGAGAAAAGAGGTATTTTAGGCTTTTATGGTCCGACATGACCTCAAATTTCTCTCCATACAGGTAGTGTCGCCAGATTTTAAGCGCAAACACTACCGCGGCAAGCTCCAAGTCGTGGGTTGGATAGTTTTTCTCATGGACTCTCAACTGTCGTGACGCATAGGCGATTACTTTGCCATGCTGCATCAACACACAACCCAGACCTGTTCTCGAGGCATCGGTATAAGCTACGAAGCCTCCCTAACCAGAAGGTAAGGTAAGGACAGGGGCAGTGGTAAGCCTCTGTTTGAGAACCTCAAAGCACTCCTTACACCGGTCAGTCCATTCAAACTTGACTCCCTTTTTTAGTAATTTCGTCATGGGTACGGCGATTCGGGAGAAGTCTTGTATGAACTTCCGATAATATCCGGCAAGTCTAAGGAAGCTACGGACCTCAGTGATATTTTCTGGCTGCTTCCAGTCCATCACAGCTTCCACCTTCGCAGGATCTACTGCGATTCCATCCTTCGAGATCACATGACCAAGGAACATCACTTTGTCTAGCCAGAATTCATATTTTGAAAACTTGGCATATAGCTGATTATCTTAAAGGGTTTTCAAGACGATTCTTAAGTGCTCCTTGTGTTCCTCATTCTCTGAATACACGAGAATGTCATCAATGAAGACGATGACGAAAGTGTCTAAGTATGGCTTGAACACTCGGTTCATCAGGTCCATAAAGACAGCAGGCGCATTAGTAAGTCCGAAGGGCATTACTACGAACTCATAATGGCCATATCTCGTTCTGAAGGCAGTCTTAGGTATATCCTCTTCCTTAACTCTGAGCTGATGGTACCCAGACCTAAGGTTGATCTTGGAGAACACTCTTGCTGTTCTGAGCTGATCGAATAAGTCCTCAATCCGAGGCAACAGATACTTATTTTTAATGGTTGCCTGGTTAAGCATCCGATAATCGATGCATAACCGAAGGGATCCATCCTTCTTCTTTACAAACACCACCGGAGCTCCCCATGGTGACATACTTGGTCAGATGAACCCTTGTTCCATCAGTTCCTCCAACTGACACTTCAACTCACTGAGTTCAGTTGGCGCCATTCGATACGGGGCTTTGGATATTGGCGCTGTTCCAGGTAAGGATTGAATTCCAAATTCAACCTCACAAAGTTGTGGAAGTCCTGACAATTCCTCAGGAAATACATCGAGTAACTCCCGCACCACTTCCAAACTCTCAAGGGGTTGGTCGTTGGATTTTTCCACTGAGAGACTCAACAGGAAGGCCACACAACCCTTCCTAAGGTATTTTTGTACCTTAAGTGCTGATATGAGCCTTTTCTATGGTAATGGTTTGGATAACCGGTATTCCATCTTAGGCAATCCGGGTCGAGATAGAATCACTCTGCCCTCGCGGCACAAAATCTTGGCGTTATTCTGAGCCAACCAATTCATTCCCAAAATGACATCGTACTGTATCATATCGATCAGGATGGCGTCAGTAGGCAAGTGTTGCCCGGCTATCTCAATATCCAAATTTTTCACACACCGGATACATTTGGTGCGTGAACCCAACGGGTTATATACTTCGATCATTTTATCAATCGGTTGCACCGAGGCGTGGAGTTGTTCGGTGAAATCGTCAGAGATAAACGTATGAGTAGCACCACAATCAAACAAGATGTAAGCTGCATGTCCATTAACAGGTATGGTGCCTTCAATCAGGTCACCATTTTCGACTTGTTCAGTCGTTACAACATATACACGACCTGCAGCAGGCCTTTGTTCGATCTTAGGGGGCGTTCGTTGGAACTGCGAACGCTGTGGTGCTGGTCGAGAAGATACGGCAGATCTGGCATTACTCCTATGTTCATCTGCAGCCTTCTTGGCGCAATCTCTTATAAAGTGGCCTATCTTGCCACAATACAAGCAACCACCCATGTCACGAGGACATGGCTTTCCGGGGTGGTTCACACGACACCTTGGGCAGCCGAAGTTGGACTGCTGACCATTCGGAGTTGTGTTCTGCCTTGGCCTCATGACTTGTTGAGTGTTGTTCCCTCCTTGGAACTTCTTCTTTTGAAAGGGTTGTCGTGAACCCTAGCCACTTGGGAACGTCCTTTTACGATTCCCACCATTCACTATGGGCTTCTTTGCTACGATCACTTTAGATCGTGCCCAGTCCTCTTGAATTTTTGAAGTTGCTGCTACCGCAACCTGAAAAGTCGAAGGCATGCTTGTTATCACTCGAGATCGCAGCCCTTTGCGCAGACCATTCACATATTTGTCGGCCCTTTCTTGGTCTGTTTCGAACAATCGAGAGCAGTAGCGCTCTAGATTCTGAAATTTGGTGGTGTAGTCCATTAGACTCATACCGCCCTGTTCCAACTCCAGAAACTCCATCTTTTTCTTGTTTCTGGAATGCAACGGGAAGTAGTTATCCATAAAAGCCCTCCGAAAGTCAGTCCAAGGAATGACTTCGACTTGTGAGAACTGGATAAGTTTAGTGGTATCCCACCACTTCCGTGCATTGTCTTTCAACCGATACGTGCCAAAGTTGGTCTTTTTCTCTTCTGGTACTCCCAGTACCGAGAAGGCACGTTCCGTCTCTTCGATCCAACTCTCTGCGAGCTCCGGATCGGCTCTGCCAATGAAAACTGGCGGATCAAGCTTGAGGAACTTCTCATAAGTCACTCCTCCCAGGTGCTCGTTCCGTGGTACGACTGGTTCTGGCCTCGTTTCACGGATAGCTGTAACCAAGTTGTTGAGTGTTTCCAACAGGAATCCTTGCGTATGGGACTCCTCGCTTGGCATGGTTCTCCTCGTCGTAGGAGCCATTTATCTATGCACACACAAGCACTTGTTTTTAGTTTCTCAATGTATATATCGAAGCCAAGTTTCATTTACTTAATATACATCACATTTACACAAGCATCGCCTTAGACAAAATGTCATGCCGCACTGGCAGACTTTTAGGCGTTGAGAAACTATGTACATGAGTCTATTGACTCCAAAACAAGACCAGTCTCTTCTAGGAACTGGATTTCTTTCTTGACCCAAAGAACCCGAAGTATCGTTTACTTCCACATTGCCTTGGTGCAGGCACTACTAGTTTTGGCTTGGACGGCACTTCCGCGCTCTCAAGCGACTCTTGTGGGTAGATCAGTGATGCCGGTTCACTTGCCCATTCAGTGGCATCATGGCTCGGGGAATCCGATACCATAACGGGATGATAGGGGTTATATCCCTCTTCCTGGCCATTCAAACTCGGCGTTGGTGAAGCCGCTCTGTTCCCCCATATAATAGTACTTTGATTCGAGGAATCTGAAATCATGATAGGATTATAGAAGGAGTTGTTGCATCCCTCCTCCCAACTGTGCAAGCTAGGCGTACATGATGCCTGTTGATAGCCTTGCGATTGACCAAATCCCTCAAGGAAGTTCAAGTCAAATCCTACCAGAGACGGTAGTTCATCAGAAGTTGCTGGAGTACGGCTACTCCCTCTACTGGAGTAATGTGGCCCACTAACACGCGAGGTCTCATCTCTAAGACCAAGCGATCCCCGCCGACCCATATCGGCGTTATGTTTCATTTGGCATTCGTTGGCGGAATGCCCTTCTTCGCCACAATACTGGCAGTCTTGGACTTCATACGGGCATACCCACTCATCGTGCATGATCCCACAACGATAGCAGTACCCTCGAGAGTCATGAGTTGTCATCTATACAAAGATGCACCCAGATCAGAACAAAAAGTATAAAATATACTTACAGTGCGATATCGTGACACGACGGATCTTGAACCAGGTTTCTCAGACACATGCTCTGATACCAATTTTTGTAACGCCCCGGATTTCCAAAACAAAGCTAAGTTAAAATTTTCATGAATTTCTCTTCTTTTTTTTTCTTTGCAGCGGAACTTACAAACGCTTTTAGCAGCAGAATCAGACGATAATGAGTCGTCAGTTTTAGAAAACTCCAAGCACGTTGCAGGTATGTGGCCAAGCAACTCATTGACCACCAAAGTGTTCCATTTTATCGAAAACACATGTTTATTACAACACTACTGCTTAGGAAAGCAGTGTAGGTTCAATAAAAGGAAGCAGTACAACTCTGTCTAGAGAAACCCTGGAACTCGATGCCGCCATGTTCCGCATATCGCCACGCAGGTCCAACACCTGAAATCCCCATTAAACGGGGTCAGAACCACTGATGGTCTAGTAAGCATGTAGTCATACATCCATTCAACTTAAATACAATAATGACCACTCAGGGTCGCAATGCGCAATAACGATGCTCAAGCCTCCAAGACTTAGCATATATCGCAAGAGCCTCCTCAGGGCTATGAGTTGAGCATCCGCTCAAGTCCTCATGACTTAGAGCAAGCCTTTTCAGGGCTGTGATTTGAATAACCGCTTAAGTCTCCACGACTTAGCCATGACCTCTTTCGGGTCTCAAAGTGATGTTTAGCTCAAGTCTTCATACTTGGCACATCTGTATCCCACGCATCTAAGGACAACTCCTCGAGCTTCGCTTAGTCGTGCGGATACAACACGGGTCTTTGCCTAGTCGGTCTAGTAGTATACCGAACATGACACCTTCACAAAGGTTATGCAGGACTGACTCAACAACGGCCATCCACGCATACATTCAAGCATCGCTGAACCTAAGCTAATGCATTGTTTCGATAATTAACCGCTCCCGCCTTTGGTACGCAGGTAGAGCTATTGTCCGGGCATCAACGCGACGTTCTGGGGGTTGATTATTCTATGTATTTTAGATACCCCAGAGGCCTGTTGACCCTATCCATAGTAGGGCAGTGTGTTTCAACTGGGAGAATCCTACTAGGCCCATATTCGGATGCATCCTCTACTTGCAGTAGTTGGGTTCAATCCTTAGATCTTAAGGATAACCACGACCCCAAAACCCATGAGTGACTGAGGCCATCGTGGACTCTATCAGGTCCAAAGTAAAATACGTGTCACTCAAGGCTGTACCATCACTGTCATTCCACAGTGAGCATAATTCCTGAAGGGGTCTGCCAGTCTTACAATTACGTGGACAGAATCTGCATGCCATTTAGGCAGCCCGTGCTTTCAGCACTACGGGAGTATGTACCCGACCCCATTCAGTCCGCCCCAACACAGTCATTACTAAGGGGGTACCCTTAACACGATTTTCAACCGCGGGGTATGTGCGACCTTAAGTCTTATTCATATGCATGTAGAACACCGCTCTTGGCACTTCGGCCACCGCGAGCATCACACCTCTTTAGGTGGAAACAACACACTCTAGCTCTTCGGCCCTTACGAGTCTGGTTGCGTAACCGTTCTCAATGAGCATGCATATGACTCGATCTAAATAGATCGGCTACTCGGCGTATTTTTATGCAACGAGTCCAAACCTAGCCAAGGCGCAACCTCTACTCTGGCTCAGCGGCCCTTACGAGCAAGGTGCCCTTGCAGGCACAAGGATACGAGCCGATCTGGCATCGTTCCATCAACGGACATCATTATGCCGTTTCATTGGTTCCGGCAGCTCTTCTGCCGACCATTTCGTCAGCACCTCCCCTGCTCTACTGGCAGTGGTGCGACGAATCTTTCTACGTTGTAGAGGGCAAACCATGAACTAGGTAGCACTCTGCTATATGTCAGAGTATCCTGCTACATTCTTTCTGAGCTATTCTTAGCTTCTTCAGAAATTTCAGCAGCACTTTCTCTCTTTTACGGAGAAAGCGTGCGTTTCTTTTATCCATTTCAGCGGCATCTCCCCTCTTTGGTAGGAAATCGCCATGCTTAATTCGGGAAATGGATGCGCACCGTTGTGCATACTTTGCATCCATCAAGGTTGCAGGAACCCTTGGCTATAGCCAGTCCATACGTAATTGACTTAGTCTTTACGTAAAGAGCATTTTGCCAAAAAGCGAAGCCTTTCCAATAGGGGCTTCATTCGTCAAGCAGAATCTTGAACGAGGAGCGGTCAGGGAATCACATTGGCGATTTGGAGTTTGATCTCCATTTGAACGCTCATTTATGCGCTATATATGTAGTATAAGCAGAAGCCTGTGGTTTATATAGCGGCGGCGTAAAGAAATGCATATACTATTGTTTAGGGTGTGTAACTGAACGGAATATTCTACATATATAACAAAACAGAAGCCTTGGCATCGTTTGATGCGACGGCGTAAGTAAATACATTGCATAATCGGAAGTGCAATAATCGGAAATGCAGAAAACAGGGAGCCTTGGCATCATACGACGCGACAGCAAAGGTAAATTACATAGCCTGTGCGATATAAGACGCGTCGGCAAAATCAACAGATATACACCTAGATCTGTATCAAACGATAGTTACAAGGCGAGCGAGTGAACACCGAAGTGTCCTAGAGGGCTCAATCAAGAACTAGGGCGAGATACTATTTTTGAAGAACGCATATACTGCGCATTCGAACATATATATCCGACGATAGTTACGAGGCGAGCGCGTGAACACCGAAGCGTCCTAGAGGGCTCAACCAAGAACTAAAGCAAGATACTACTTCATAAAGTATATGCTATATACAAACAATCAAATACTTGAGAGAGATGGTTTAATGAAGCGAACTTACTTCAATTTGAGGAAGAAACGGCTCCGATTGCTTCAAACGCTTCAAACGAGGCTCGATTTGGAAAAAGGATCAACTTCGAACTTCGGATGAAAAAGGACTTGGACTTTGACTTTGAACCAAACCAGGTTCAAGTCAAGTCAACTGGGTTCAGACTTAGGTCAAGTAGGTTCAGACCTAGGTCAGGTGGGTTAGGACCAGGTCAGGCAGGCTCAGACCAGGTCAAGCAGGCTCAGGCTAAGTCAGGCAGGCTCAGACCAGGTTAGGTGGGCTCAGGTGGGCTAGGCTAGGTAGGGGAGGTTTGGGAAAAGGAGGAGAGAGAGAGGGGTTGATGATTTTCTAAAGGAGGGGGGGTCCTCTATTTATAGGTTCTGAAACTTGGGCCCCAAGTTTCAGAATCCCCTCTTTACCCTTAGGCTTTTCTGAGAATCCCTTCCATGGAAGGTGCTGGAATATGCTGGAAGGCTCTAGAAGATGCTGGAAGGTGCTGGAATATTCTAGAATATTCTAGAATATTTTCTGAGAAATATTTCAGTGGATCCCACCAATATTTTCGTGGGTCCTGCAAGAATTTCGGGTTTTCGGTGATTTTTTTCCAAAAAATTCTGAGTACGCCATTCCCTTCGTATTGACGTAACTAAGAAAGTTGGCTCGCAGGAATCCTTTGATTTCGTTCAGGTAGGAAGTTATGGCTTCCAGAGTGTTTGAGCATATATTCGCGATTCGACGAATATCCTAAGTATAACTGGCTCGCAGGAATTGATTCGTTTCGCATTCTGAGAAAAAATGCTATTTTTACTGGTAAATGCCTCATGAATTTTATTCAGATATTTTCTGAAAAATTGTGGGTCTTACAAATTTGGTGGAAAAACTGAGGATACTTGGAAGATGATGAAAGACTTCAGGATTATCCCTTATCCTGAAGGAAGAAGGACCTCGTAGAACGAGGTTCAGGTTTATCCCTTAACCTGAGCGGAAAATTCAGGTTTAGCCCTTAACCTGAGTGGGAAATTCAGGTTTATCCCTTAACCTAAGTGGGAAATTAAAGAGGAAAGGAATACCTCATTGGAAAGAGGCATCAGGTTTATCCCTTAACCTGAAAGGGTAACTGAAAATAAGAATTGACAAGAAGAATTAATAAAAATGGATAAAAAATCAATAAAATTGATAAAATTGATAAAATTGATAAAAATGAATAAAACTGATAAGACTGATAAAAATTGACAAATGAAAAGAATTGATAAAAATTAAGGAAAAAGAGTTTTGCTTGATCCTGCCTGCACTTGAGATCTTTAAAGTGAGATGAGAATATTCATGAAAAAATCATTTTTGGAAAAAGAATCATCTGCGAGGTTGATCCATACGAGAACTGATCTTTTAAGAAGAATCAACACGAGGTTTGATTTTGAAGAGAGATCAACATGAGGGTTGATTTTTGAAAGACAATGGTTTGAAACCGATTTTGAAAAAGGAAGATCAACGCGATGGTTGATTTTGAAAAAGATTGGACCAAAATTTTGAACTTTTGGTGATCATGATGAAGATTTTGCATAAAATTTCATGAATTTGAAAAACCCTCATAAGTAATTTCATTTCTCTCATGGATGATGTCGGGATTTCCCCTCATCCTGAAAAGAATAGGAATTTGATTACAAAAGAAGATTTTTGAAGTATAAATGTAATAAAAAGATGCCCCAATATGGCAAAAGAAATAAGAATTGAACATCAAAGATATGAAGGAGATTGACATTTCATTTATAAGCACGACCAATAACAAAGATTGAAATATTTACAAGCATCTTTACCAAAAGGTCGCAAAAGACTCGAACTGACCGCCCTTACAAGATGGTTGGTAAAGAAAATGGAGGAAAGCAGAATGGTCTGGGAAAGGCTTGGTCAGGACGGTGGGCTGCTCTTCTTCTTCGTCCTCTATCAGAAGGTTTTTATCGATGCAGTTTTGGATGATATTTTTGAGAACAAAGCAGTGCTCTGTATCATGCCCCACTGCTCGGTGAAACTTGCAGAACTGTTCCTTGAATTTGCCCAAGATTACTGGAGGATCGACAATTTTTGGCAGACGGATCATATTTTTTGTGAGCATATATTACAGGACTTCCTCGAGTGTCTGTTCCAAAGAGGTGAACTCGCGGTCGGGACTCCAGTCCTTGCGCTTTGGTTTTTGTTGATCTTTCTCTTGCTGCTGAGGATTGGATTGGGAAGGCTGATTATTATTGAATTTTTTTCCCTTTTGACCTCTGATTCCTTCTGAATTGTTGCCATGATTATTCTTATTACCCTTATTGTCAGGTGAGGAACTACCATAAAGAGTGAAATGGGCTTTCTTCTTCGCATCTTGACTGCTCATTGCTAGGGTGATACCATCATAGACTCCGTTATCCATTCCCATCTCAAGCCATTCAGCTCGTTCAATTAGTTCAATGAATGATTTTGACAGGTAGATGGAAATAAGGCTCCTGAGAGGTTGAGAAAAGTTGTTCAGGATAACTTGGAGCGCGTGCTCCTCTAAGATGGGGGTTTTCATTTTATTGCATGTGTCTCTCCATCTACGAATGAAATCTATGGTCTTTTCTTTGTCCTCTTGCTTCAGATTATATAAGTGATTGAGGGTTGGTAGTGCCTCAGTATTAAACATGAATCTCTCCACAAACAGATTAACGACCTTGTCAAAATCTCGTAGCTCAACAGGATTGATGTATTCTGCATACCACTTTGCTGCTACGCCTTCGAGACTGCACAAAAAGGAGAAAAAAAGTGTATGGTTGTCTTCGCTGAATCTGGCACACTCTGCGAAAAACATTACAAGATGGGCCTTTGGGTTGCCGGAACCATCGAACTTAATGAACTTTCTAGGGAGGTCTTCCAAGCTGTTGTCCCCATCTAGACCGAGGTAGAAGTCTTGCCTGATATGCACTTTCTTTCCTTTATCTCGGATTTGCAGATCCTTGACCATCTTAGTTAGTGCTTGGATTGAATCTTCTGCCGGGATTCTATCTCTAGGCTTGTTTACCGATTCAGGCTCTTCCGCCACCTTCTTGGGCTGTCATAGACGTCTTGGGACAAACACAAACTGTTCTTCCTCAGAATCCTCTTCTGTCGATTTTGTACCCTCAGAGGTGCTATCCTGCTGAACTCTCTTCTTGTTGATCCTGACATGCTTCTTCACTGACTTTCTCTTGATCTTGTTCTTAGAAGATGTTTTCTTTGAACCTACCCCAGCTTGTTCGAACATCATTTTTGCCATCATCTTTTGAAATATCTTGTACATTGCTGGGTCGACATCATCTTCTTCTGAATCATGTCTTAGGGACAATCTGGGAGAGTTCACTTCCTCTACTTCACTGTCATTGTCCTGCTGAGCTGCTCTCCTTCCTGCTCTTGTTTGAACCATGATGAAAAGCCTGATGTTTTCTGCAGAATAGATGAATGGTTCAGACCTTAGGGTATTTTTGGGAAAAGAGAGATGATGAAAGAGATTTTAAAAGATTTGAGAAGAGATCTATTGATAAAAGAGGTCTTGGATGAGAAAATAAAATTTTGAAGACATATTTGACGATGGATGACAAGACCTGAATATTTTGAAAAATTGCAGGCAGGATCAAAAGATTTAAATAAATCAGAAGAAAAAAAGAAAAATACGCCTGGACTTTTGAAAGATAGAGGAAAAACTTTAAAAGAACGTCTAGGTTTTAAGAAAATTATAAAAGAATAAAAAAAATGAGAAAATACAATCCTGGATTTTTGAGAAAATAAAAGAATTTTTGTGAAATAAACATCCAGGGTTTTGAAAAATAAGAATTTTCAAGATAATATCTATAAAAGAATCAAATTATACAAGCAATGATGCATAGAGTAGCACTCCCTAGAAGCTGACTCTAAATGCAATATTTGAAATGGCTCGTAGGACCTTAATTCTAACTCTATGGTTCAGATCATCTGATTCCAATCAAGATATGCCGATATACTCAAGCCGAAGCTCGAAGTACGTGGCATATAAAATATTTCTTCGGTTCTAAGGTAATGGCTTCCCAACATCCTTGAGCACCTACTGATATTCCTCGGACTATGGCCCTTAGGTACGTGGTAGGGGGCGCTAACCCAAATAAGTGGTCCAGTTGTGAGGCTCTTTCCCGAACTATGGTTTAGTGAGACAGCCCAGCAACGTGAAGACCAGGACAATATAGGTAGGGATGTTTTTAAAAACATGTTCAACATGCAAGAAATGAGATGGCTCTAATGCAAGTGATGATGCACGAAATACACATCATGTTAACAAGTTTTTCATGCATTTTGTAACGAGTTTAAGGTTTTAAACCCATGTTTAGATGCATTTTGATAGTAAGGGGTTATAGTTCGAATTTCAGAGAAATCAGAGTTAAAATGAGAGAGTTATGGCTATTTCAGTGTTCGAGCACAGATTTTGAGGTGGATCGGATCCGTATCTGACCCAATTAGGCTGTTTGGACCTTGGATCAACATTTAGAAAGCCCAAAATCCAACCCACATGCATATCCATATCCATTTCAAAAAGTTTTGCAGAAAACCCCCCAGAAAGTGGCGCATAGAAAATTATTTTTTTATAACACTGTTTCTGAAAACTATCAAAAGTATAAAATAGAGTTTCCAGCAAACCCTAGGGTCTTTGGCTTTGGATTTGACGCCCCCTACAGTGCCTCTAGCTCCAGCACCGTCTCCTCTTCCATTCCATTCCATTGTCCATTGAAGATTTGGTTCATGCTTGCAATCCAAGCATTTTTTGATCTCTCTTTTCAATTCTTGTCATTTCTTCCTATTCCTTGCTGTGTTTTTCACCATTTTCTGTATTTTTGCAGGTGTAGCAAAGGTGGAGACTACTACCCTTGATTGGTAGTGTGAAACACACCATCAAGGTGAACCGGCCCTACCTCCATCCGATTTTTTGAGCCCTCCGATCGCGAATCGACGCCCATCCCATCCTCGGTGGATCTCCAACGTGTTGCAGCTGCTAAAGTACTATTCTTGTTGACATTCCAGCATTCTTGAACCATTCGGGACGTCAAGACCAAGCCACTGTCTGCTCTTCTTCTTCCCCACGATCGTCGGATCGCCCGAGAGGTATATCTTCTTCTCCCTTCTCTTCTAGTTAAAGTCAAATTGTGTGTGACAATTTTCGTTTATTATTTTCTGTGTGTTTCTTGTTTTTCTTTTTGTTTCAACCTTAGAATAGATCCCATGCACATACCAGCACGTTAGATTAGGTTTATTTCATTGTTTGATTCGTTTGAATCTTGATTTTTAACATTTTTCATTCAAATCGTGAAAATCGGCTAGATCCTCATCTAGCCGATTCTTCAAGTCTACCCAGCGTGTTTTACTGTGTTGTTTTTACAGAAAAAGCATTTTAAAAAGTTTTATTTTATGTTAGTGTAGTCGTGGGTTGTGATTGTTGTTTAGTTTAATTCAAAAGAAAAAAAAAAGAGAGAGAAATCGGCTAGATTGTTTCTAGCCGATATTTGGGGTTGAATAAATTTAGTGCTGCAAAGTTTTTCTTCTGTGATTATATTGATGAAATCTGAGTTGCAGTAGCTATTCCAGTGTTATTGATGTTTGTTTTAGGTGAGATTTGATGCTAAGGTTGTCGTGTGATGTGTTTTTACAAAAATCGTTGAATTAGATTTCATATGCATGAAGTGCATGTAGACTTCAATTTTCGGTTGTGTGCCTGCATGTTTATTGCTTTCATAGCTTTATTAATGGTGTATTGATCGATTTTAATATTTTAGGATTGTTCTACATAGGATTTTAATCATTTGTTGTTTTGAGTGTTTTGTGTTTCTATTGAAAAATACAAAAAAAATAGAGTTTTCTTGTGTTCGTAATTGTAGTGATTATTCAGCCGACTGCATGTTTGATATTTAGTTCAGTTTGTGTTCTTGTGTTCATGATTTCTTGTTTCTTGAAGTTAGCTAGTTTTAGAAATAGATTTAGTCGTTTGAATTTTTCATGCTTTGTTCATTAGAATAGTGTTTAGGTCATTTGGTGTTTTCGGTATTTTAGGATTTCCAGCATAATAGATAATTTTTGTGTTTTAATTAGTTGAATTAGTTAGTATAATTCTGTGTTAAATTAGTTTTATCATGTTCATTATCGTTTTAGCTTAGTTGTTCAATTTTGATTTTATTATTTTTAGGTCTTCTTCTTCCCCAAGGAGGGGCGGCAGCCATTAGAGCTCCATTCGAGCTCTAGGCTAATTTTGGTAGGTATTAGAATTAGGTAAGTTCATTATGGTGTCTAGGTTCAATGAATTAGGTTTAATGCTTTAGACGTTTTTAGGATTTTATTTAAGTAAGTCTTGAATTAGGTGTAGCATTTAATTCTAGGAAATCGTGTTTTCTATTTAGGTCTTTTCATTACCTAGGTAAGTTTTAAATTCCTTAGCCTAGAAAATAGCTTCAATTAGGGTTGACGAGTTTTGAGAAGGAAGGCAATTAAGGTAATTGAAGTTGAAAACATTTTTGGAAATAGTGGATTCTTCAAAAATCGTGTGGAGCATTTAAAGAAAGGATTAAATTTTGATTGTCTATTAAAAGGGGGTTACTCATTTAGCTTTGGAAAGTGATTTTGAAATTCAATTCAATTTCCAAATTGGGTGTCCACGATTTCAAGAAAGAAATAATTGCAACTGAATTCTATCTTGGAAAGCCAAAATCATGGGGTTTTCTTGGCTTGACGTTTCCCCTTCCCAAAGTGAACTTTAATATCATTAAGGAAAATCATAACTTTTGGGTTGGGCGATTTTTGATAATCCAAACTTTCCAGAATTCGATAATTGATATTTATTACCTTCTTTTTCCAACCTTCTATATTAAATTCGTTTAGATTTGAATTAATTTTAGGTTAGTGAGTAGGTTACTCATTAGATATGTCTTAAATAGGGGTTGATTTAATCTAGTAGGCGTGTAGCTAGGTTATTTAAGTATTTATTCTCATTCTAGGTGGTTAATTAATTAGATGTACTTTATTAGGTTACTAAAATAGTCAACCTAACCTAACCTAGTCAATCTAATTGACTTAGTTAGATGAGTCGTGTACCTAACCCAAACCGAGCCTAGTTAAGTCAAAACCGAGCCTAATTGAATCAACCAAATCTAGTCTTAGTCAAACCTAGTGCATTTAGTGACCCAGTTATCTAAGTCAAGACCTAGCCTGAGTCGAGCCTAGCCAAGTCCACCGAACCTAGTCGAGTCAACCGAGTTAACCTAGTGAACCCAGTCTTAGTCAAATCCTTCATCACATCTCAGTAGGTTAGTTCGATATTTAACTTTAGTTTTAATTTGTGTTTGCTTTAGTATAAGTTAATTTAGACCTTTACTTAAGTAATTAGATATAAATCCGTGTTTATTCCATGTGTAGTTGTTAATTATTTTTTGATTTGAATGAGTGCTTAGTTAGTTGTATTTAGTTTATGTTAACTGCCATTGTTTAATCATTTAGTTAGGGGTGTGAATTTAAATAGAATAGTTGCATTTGCATTAGTATTCAACTCCGCTTTAGTCAGAAATTGCATAGTGTATTTCAGTTTCGTGTCATCTAGCATCATTGCATTTCATGTCAGCATACACTCTGATATTTAGTGTCATTTAGATTGCATTAGGTTTAATTTGCATTTTGGAGTGTTTAAATAGTGTTATTTAGTGAATAGTGCACTCAAAGAAAAACCTGATTTTTTCCCTATCATACTGTCGTTATTTCATGTGCAAAAATTCTGAGTTTTTAGAAAACTTTTCTTCTATTCACTTTATTGCTGTGTTAGCTGACTACAGACCAAATTTCAGCTCGATCCGAGTTGGTTTGGTCTGATTTTTAAGCATTTTGTGAAAACTGCTTTTTCTGGTTTTTAAATTTCGGGACTTGCGATATCCTGATTTTTCCCAGTTTTAAAACGCTTATATCTGGAGTTCCAGATATTTTTTTTTCATTCTGTAAAAACTTTCAGATTATTTAATCTGTTAGTTGTAGAACAGAACAAATTTCAGGAAAATTGGACCTCATTTGCCATGTCAAACAGTGATTTTCCGACAAGCTGTCAGAACTCTATTTTACACTAGTTAGGGGCATATTTGTAATTTCTTTAGTTTCGGCATTTTAGTACTGTTTTCACTATTTTTTGCATCTTAGGAGCTGCATCTGCATCATACAGCATTGTTAGACTTAGTTTAGCTGATTTTTGAATTATTTTAATATTTTATTTAATTGTTTTCTTATAATTAGAATTTATTTTATTCAGTTCTTGAAAATTAGGCTTAGTTTCCTTTATAGTTTGCATTAGTAGAATAAATTACTAACTTTTCATTTTCCTTTGTTTTTAGGTTGAAAATCATACTTGTTTTTCCAGGGTTCATTGTCTAAGTGCAAAGATTGTTTAATTGGTGAAAGGACCAAAATACCCTTGGCGTGCAACTGAAGATTGGATTGCTTTTTCAATCCTTTTAGTGATTAATTGTATTTTATTAGTTGTATAATTGTAGATTGAAATTTGTAATTAATAAATTAAATTTTGAGAAATATTCTGAGTAATTCCTGTTCCCTGAGGATTCGACCCGTACTTACCACTTTGTGGAAAGTCGGTTTTTATACTTTTGGTTGACGATTTTCCAAAGTTTTTATTGAAAATTATTGTTTTAAAAATATCATTTCAAAATATCAACCAAATTTTGCTAAGAAATAAAGTAAGTAATTCGCCGTATCCCGGCAACGGAACCATGCTTTTTCAATCCTTTTAGTGATTAATTGTATTTTATTAGCTGTGTAATTATAGATTGAAATTTGTAATTAATAAATTAAATTTTGAGAAATATTATGAGTAATTCCTGTTCCCTGAGGATTCGACCCGTACTTACCACTTTGTGGAAAGTCGGTTTTTATACTTTTGGTTGATGATTTTCCAAAGTTTTTATTGAAAATTATTGTTTTAAAAATATCATTTCAAAATATCAACCAAATTTTGGCGCCGTTGCCGGGGAACAACGACTTACTTACTTTATTTCTTAGAGTTTAATTTATTAATCTGTTTTAGTTAGTTACTTAGTTGTTTTATTTTCTAGTTAGTAGGATTAGTAAGTGAATATAGGATTAACATAGTTAGTAAATATAGGATTCACGTACTGTTATTTCTAGGATTCACTTTATATTCATTCTGCAAGGAGCGATTAGACAGGTGGGTTTTAGAAAAACTTAGTTGTGATTTCCTGTATTTATCTTTTCAGTATTTTAGAATAGTTTACTTTGTTAGTTTATTTATTTAGTTATATAATTCTGACATAGATAGTTAGCATATTTGTTTATTAGTTGTTGTTATTTTTGTTATTTACATTTTAGTACCTATGTTAGTTTAGATTTAGATTTAGGTCGTGTGTTTACATCTGGTCTTAGTACCAGTGTATGCAGGGGCGACAAGGTCTAGGAACACCATTACATCTATTTGTTGACAACCCAGAGAGAATTTTACATTCTCATCGAAGTTCAACAACAATGGCTGACATGGATCCTCCACCTCCACCCCCAGTTCATCCACGTCCTCTGCGGGAATACTTCATTCCCACAGATTATGTCCAGGCATCCTGCATTCGGAGACCCGATGTAGGAGCGCCTCATTATGAGATTAAGGCCAACATTATTCAGATGCTCCCATCATTTTATGGCCTTAGTCATGAGGATCCCTACCGGCATTTAGATGAATTTCTCGAAATTTTTTCTACTGTAAAGATACAGAATTTCAAGGATGATGCTTTGAGGTTGACTCTATTCCCTTTTTCATTGAAGGACAAAGCCAAGTATTGGCTAAAGTCCTTAGATTTTGTAGAAATAGAGTCCTGGGATCAGTTACAACAGGAGTTTCTGAAATTCCACTAGAGGGGGGGTGAATAGTGAAATATGATAAAGATCGATAAAATAAAATAATCAGGCAATAAAGCACAACACATAAAACACAGAATTTATACTGGTTCGGTCAATACCCAGACCTACATCCAGTCCCCAAGCAAACCACTTGAGCTTTCCACTATAACATCCGACTCATCGGATAAATAGTACAACACCCTCTTCCTCAGAGGTCTTCTTCTCTCAACAGAGAAGGGGCACACCCTCTTTCACAGAGGTCTTCTTCTCTCAACAGAGAAGGACAACACCCTCTTCCACAGAGGTCTTCTTCTCTCAACAGAGAAGGACAACACCCTCTTTCTCAGAGGTCTACTTCTTTCAACAAAGAAGGAATACAGTGAATAACAGAGTTACAATACTTCCTATAGAACCTTCAGAATGATATGAATGCACGAATGAAGGATTCTCAGAATGTTCTGTTTGTCACTCAGAAGATACTCTTTGTCAAAGAGCTGGACTTGACTTTTTCTCTTTTCTTTCTTTTCTTTTTCTCTTTCTTTTTCAAGGCTCTCTTTTCAAATAATGAATAAAATTTTTCTCGTTGTAAGCTCACACACCTATTCCATTTCTCTTGTTTGAATAGTTTATTTGAGTGTGTTTATATAGCTTTAAAAAAAGTAGTCGTTACATTTTGAAATCGTAGCCTTTTTGAAATGTGAAATGTTATGTCATTTCAAAAACATCTTTTAGAGAAATTCGAGAATGCCTTTTTCCATAAAAGTAAAATATAGGGTACACTTAGTCGTTGTAATATTTTAGGTAATACATATTTTATGTAAAAAGTCTATTTCTTACAATAGTACATTGAACGTTGGATTTGTAGTTTTGTCTATTTTCTAATTAATGATTTGAGGTACATAAGTACTTCTTTACCTTAAATGAGTGTAAGTACAATGAGTGCTTTGAGATATTTATTTGTACATAGTCATGTCAATTGTTTTCTTTATGTTGTGTTTTTCAAAGTCTTCAGAGAGAATGAGGACTACAAGAAAGTCGACATTCTTGAGAAGGATATTAACAAGGATTTCTTACAGGAGGTATTTAATGCTTGTACAAAGAGAATGATGACTTCAAGTAAGTCGACATTCTATGGGTTTGTAAAAAGGTAACTAGAGTCTTTATCAAAATAATTTATATTTGTTTTCTTTGTGTAACCGATTTTCTTGTTTTGTCTTTTACCCATATTTTAAAATTATTTCTTTAAAGAAGGTAACTAGAGTCTTTTCAAAACATATTATATTTGTTTTCTTTATGTAGCCGATTTTATGTTTTGTCTTTTTCCTACATTTCTTTTCATGTTGTCTTGTATATGATGTAAGGTACAATTATTACATTTTGAAATCATGTCAAAAATACCTTTTTCATAAATGGTTGTAAGGAGGTACAATTATTAGTTTTCAAAAAGGAGCTTTTTGAAACTATCGTATACTTTTATGATATTGTTTTTATGAATGAGTATGTAATATGCAATATGCAAGTTCTTGAAGGTTCTGTTACATATGACTCTAAAGAAGAAAAAAATCTTCATCTTGAGGTAGCCGATCTCTTCCGTTAAACTTTAGGAATGCATGGCTCATCAAGCTTTTTCTTTAAGGAGTATGATTGCACTAGTTGTACTTGAACAACAAGTCTCCATCCTTTTTGGGTGAGATATCCTTGCATCAAATACTCGTTAGATTTATGGCAAAACATATTCAGTCATAATATAACATTTTTCAAGAGGACACATTATCATATCATATAAAATCAAATATGACAGTGTATCATATTATGTGACATCAAAACAGTTTCTTCGAAAATACTTTCCCATTGGTCGTACGAACCAATATCGTCGAGCGATCACTAGTTTCGCGGAGCTAGATGGTGAGCACTTCCATGAGACCTGGGAGAGAATGAAGGATCTCCTCAGGAAATGTCCCTATCATCAGGTGCCGAGATGGCAACTGGTGCAATGCTTCTACGATGGATTGTCTGACAGGAATCGTCAGATGATCGACTCTTCATGCGGAGGGACATTCATGCTGAAGAGCGAGAATGAAGCATGGAGATTATTTGATACATTGGCTGAGAATTCCTTCCACCATGCTTCGAGCTCTCATTCAGATAGAGCCACACCCAGCATTCAGAAGAAAGCTGGTGTTCTTGAGATTGGTCCATCTACTGCACTACAGTGCAAGGTAGACATGATTGCTCAGAAGTTGGACCAGCTTCTCTCAGGACCACCCACTACTCAGCAGGTGTGTACTCTATGTGCCAGTCCGGCACATGATATCACTGAGTGCCCTTCGGCAGCTCAGTACCCTGAATTTGTTCAAGAACAAGTTCAGGCAGCTCAAGGTTACGTTAGACCGCCGAATAACCCATTCTCATCTACATATAATCCGGGTTGGCGTAACCATCCCCATTTTTCTTGGAAGAATCCACAGTCTTCAATGCAGATGCCTACTTCCTCCCAGCCAGCTCAGCTGCCATCTTTTTCTCAGACATTTCTGACACCGAGCTACTCTCAGTCTTCTACTTCATTTCCTCCCTCGATTCAGCAGGAGTCTGCCCAGCAGACCTCTTTTGAGGAGAGACTTCTCCAGGCATTCCAAGAGGTGAAAACCTCTAATCAGAATGCCTTCGAGAAGTGTAGCCAGATATTGAGCTCACATACGCAGCCCATTACGAAGTTAGAGTCGCTAATGGGACAGTTAGCAGAGGCTATCAGTAAGAGACCCGAGGGTATATTGCCGAGCCAGGCTGTCATGAACCCGAAGGGCAAGGACCAGATGACTGGAGGCCTGTTTCATACTGAGACACAACAGCAAGCCAAATCTGTTATGGCCCTGAGTAGTGGACGTGAGTATCACGTCGATAGCAGAGAGAGAGAGAGAGTAGAGAGAGGATAGAGGAGCCAACGACCATTGTTTCACCTTTGTCGGCTCAGCCATCATCACCATCCCCACCATCATCTTCAGTATCATCATCATCATCTCCATCCTCAGTGCAGAAGAAGGATAGGAGTGAGCCTTCTCACAAAGAGGAGAAACCACCCGAGTATATTTCCCCACCACCCTATCCCAAAGCATTAGTCTCCCGGATTTAGAGGGAAGCAAGGTGCGAAGATCCAGGACATGCTTGACATATTCAAGCATGTGCAGATCAACTTACCTTTGCTTGATGTGATTCAGCAGGTGCCGGCATATGCCAAATTCTTGAAGGAGCTATGTATGCAAAAGTGGAAATCTAGAGAGAGAGTTCTTAACAGGGTCCATCTTACTGAGCAGGTGACAGGTTTTCTCCCCCTTTGTCATAGACAAAAAGGAAGGGATCAGAGTAAGAGAGTTATTACAGACCAAAAGTAATTAAAAGTTATTACAGACCAAAAAAAAATAAGTTTATCCCGAAGGTGGAGGATGTTGATGTGTTCGGTTGACTTGATCCGACTGGAGGGTTCGTAGAGTTTGCTGCAACGAGGCTTGACGGCAAAGAATACGATCCTGAGAGCGCTGGACATCCATCAGAGCAGGGAAGTAATTGAAGGTGGATGTTGGATCTTCTTCATCAGAGCCGGGCATGTGCAGGGACCTTAGATTGAAGGTGGTAGCATCGAGGACCTGAGAGGGATGGAGGATAACTTCGTTGTGAAGAGGTACTTTGAAGTATTTGAGAATGGGAGTTATGAAACACCCGAAAAGAAGAGGCTTGAATTTTTTGATAACGAATAAAAAGGTCGAAAAGAATGGAGGACCAGTTTATTGGAGTAGAAGAAAAAATTGCGTAGATAAGAAGAGAGATTTTTCGTGGAACTAATCCCTTGCGGGGAAGCTTGGGATAGATGTTGTGGAGAAGAATCTGGGCAAGTAATTGAGCATGAGGTTGGAGATTCCTCATGTGCCAGGGAAGTTGGTAGCAGTTGGTGCAGAGAAGTATTTTTCGAAGAACCGATCTTTCGATTGGTACTATGTTGTTGAGGTCGGTGGCGGTGGAAGGTAGGTTTAGAATTCTACCTAGGTCGGAAGCATAAAAAAACATCAGCTTTCCTCGAACTTTACTAGTGATTGTAGTTTGTTCATGATCAGTAGAAAAGTTTGTATAGAATAGTTGAACTAGTTCAGGATAATAAGCAGCGTGGGATGAAGATCCTAGTAGATGTTTGAGTTCGGGGAGATAGTTGTCTAAGTCAAATAGCATGAAGTCTTCATAGTGAACTAATTTTCCTTCATGAATGGGTCGAGAGCAAAGTAGGTTGTAGTCATGAAAAAGATCGGGATACCTTAGATCTGCGGCAGTGATTGCAGAGTTTGAAGAGGAAGCCATTGCAAAAGGGAGTTGAGAGCGGAGGAACGAGTTGAAAGTATGTATGCTATGAGTAGTAGTGGTGAGGAATGAACCAAACGTTTAAATAGAAGAGAGAAATAATTGTGACAATAATTGAATGACAATGAAAGTGAATGATTTTTGGATTGTAGTTTGAATAAGGAAATTCGTGAGTTGTAAGTTAAGGGGCTTGTGAATGATAAATCAAATCAATGGTGGAAGATTGTGTATTATATTGGTGTGTATTTTAAGAAGGACATAGATTTGAACAAATTTGTATATATATATATATGAATTTTACTATGGGTGAGTTTATCGACTAGTGAGACAAGTCATTAATAGAGTATGGGGTGTCATGTTTTGAACTTGAGAGAGTGAATAATTCAAAAAGTTTAAAAGAATAGTTATAGAGTGAAGAAAATAATGGCCTAATAAAACAAGCAACTTTTTCTACATGATTTTACTTTATGTGAAAGTATTCCTAATTCGTGAAAGGAGAGTTTGGAATAGGACAACCCATGGGGTAAGAGTGAGAAGCAATAATAATTTATATTTAAGAAGTATATATATATTGATAAGCGTGAAAGGAGAGTGAATAGACATAAAAAGATGATACGGATATGTAGAAAAATGAGAAAGGTTATAAAGGACAACAATCACTTGATTTAGATATGACATAAAGTAGAGTTAGATTAGCCAATAGATAAAGTTTTGCTTGAAGACAAGACTTTTATGAATCTCGATTTAAGAGAGATATAAAATATATGAGAGAGTCATGGTCACGGATGAAAAGTCACTTCATATGAGATAAAGAGAGAAAGAGGAAATAAAAGGGTGGTACTAGTAGTACAAGAAAACAATAGAGGACAAGTTGTCGAAAAAGGAGAGTTTAAAATTTCATAAAGGATGTGTCAGGATGATAATAGATTATACTTAAGCTATGAAATAACCGATGATATAGTAAAAGTTTACGTGAAATATAACCACTTAAAAGGTGATACAAAAATAATAATCACTTTGAATTTTTATAAGAGGTTTTAAGATTTTAGAGAAGTATATTGATACAAGGTCATGATAGCTTTTTACTTAATATAAATGGTTCATAATTAAGAATAATAATCACATGAATATAATTAATTAAGAATAATAATCATAATTATGAGGAATCATGTTTGGAGGTCGACTAGCTTATCGTATGAGAGGTTGTCACAAAAAGACAAAAGATATAAAAGGTGTAATGAAATGAGTGATGTGATCCAAGTCATGATAGCTTCTTACTTAAAGTAAATGGTTCTTATGGATATACGTAAAAGGAGATAGGACAAGAAGTCATTATAAGAGTGTACTTGAAAGATGACAAGTTGAAAGACACAAAGAATGTGTCATGATGAATGTGTTTCTATGAGTATTGAGAGTATACGAAAATATGAAAACATAGTTTGACTTTGAATAGTAAAACAAACACAAAAAAAATCGATAAGAAAAAGCCTTTTAAAATAAGATTTTATCAAAAGCAATAATCTTAATAAGTGTGATTAATTTATAAGTCACTTAGTTTGCATATTCCTAGTTCTCTTCTAATACGTGTGAAGTCTTCATGTTTTAATGGTTTAGTGAATATGTCTGCTAACTGTTGATTAGTGGGTATAAATTCGAGTTTAATAATGTTGTTTAAGACTTGTTCTCTTAAGAAGTGATGTCTTATTTGAATGTGCTTAGTTCGTGAGTGTAAAATGGGATTCTTAGATAAGTTTATAGCACTGGTATTGTCACAGAAAATAGTTGTATTTTCAAAATTTAAACCAAAATCTTTTAAGGTTTGTTTCATCCAGATAACTTGTGTACAGGCTAGGCTAGCAGCAATATATTCGGCTTCAGTAGTTGATAAGGATACACAGTTTTGTTTCTTACTGAACCATGATACAAGTGAGTGCCCTAGCATATGACATGTTCCACTTGTGCTTTTTCTATCAGATTTACTTCCAGCAAAGTCAGCATCGCTGTATGAGATTAGATCAAATGTAGAGGATTTTGAATAGAATAATCCAAAATCAACTGTGTCTTTTAAATATCTCATTATTCTTTTTACAGCTTTAAGATGTGATTCTTTTGGATTTGACTGAAATCTAGCACACAAGCAAACACTGAACATAATATCTGGACGGCTAGCAGTTAAATATAGAAGTGATCCTATCATACCTCGGTATACCTTTGTATCAACAGACTTACCATCTTCATCTTTGTCCAAAACAGTAGTAGTGCTCATAGGAGTAGATTTTGAAGCAGTTGAGTTCATGTTGAACCTCTTCAGAAGTTCACGAGCATACTTAGATTGATTGATGAAAACTCCATCCTTGGTTTGCTTAATATGTAGTCCAAGAAAGTAGGTGAGTTCTCCCATTATACTCATTTCAAATTCTTTCTGCATGGACTTAGAAAATTCTTCACAAAGAGTACTGTTAGAAGATCCAAAGATGATATCGTCTACATATATTTGAACAATTAGGGTATGATTATTCACTATTTTAACAAATAATGTAGAGTCTACTTTGCCTACAGAAAAACCAGTTTTTAACAGAAAGGTTTTAAGTCTATCATACCAAGCACGAGGTGCTTGTTTTAAACTATACAAAGCACGTTTGAGTTTGAAAACATGATTTGGATATTGTTCATTTTCAAATCCTGGAGGTTGTTTTACATAAACTTCTTTATTTATAAATCCATTTAGAAAAGCACTTTTAACATCCATTTGATATAATTTGAAATCCATATAGCTTGCATATGCTAAAAACATTCTAATAGATTCAAGTCTAGCAACAGGAGCAAATGTTTCATCAAAATCAATACCTTCCTTCTGGTTGTATCCTTGAGCTACTAGTCTGGCCTTGTTTCTTATAACATTACCTGTTTCATCTAGCTTGTTTCTAAAGATCCATCTTGTCCCAATGAACGGATGATTCTTTGGTCTAGGTACAAGATCCCAAACTTCATTCCTTTGGAATTGATTCAGTTCTTCAGTCATGGCTAGCATCCAGAACTCATCGATGATGGCTTCATCAATCTTCTTTGGTTCAAGTTGAGAAATGAATGCCATATTTGCAATTCGTTCTAGCTGAGCTCTAGTTTGAACCCCCTTTATCAGGTCTCCCAAAATCTGCTTTTGAGGATGATCTTTGATATCGACATATGTTCTTTGATGATCATCTTCATTAGACTTAGCTGTGTTATCTAACAATAAATCTGTACTTTCAACATCATCATCGTTAGTTTGCTTATGAACAGATTGATCTATAGATTCACAAAAGCTAACATGCAAAGATTCTTCAATAGTATTAGAACTCTTATTGAAAACCCTGTATGCTTTACTATGACTTGAATATCCTAAAAATATGCCTTCAATAGATTTACCATCAAATTTATCTAGGCTATCTTTTGTGTTTAGGATAAAGCATTTACAACCAAAGACTTTGAAATAGTCTATTCTTGGAGTTCTGTCATAGAATAGTTCATAAGGAGTTTTATTGAATAAGGGTCTAATGAGAACTCTATTTGTTATGTAGCATGCAATATTAACAGCTTCTGCCCAAAAAGATTTAGCAAGATTATTGTGTTGGAGCATAGTTCTAGCAGATTCCTGAAGGGTTCTATTCTTTCTTTCTACTACACCATTTTGAGGTGCAGCTCTAGGAAAGACAAAGTTATGAGAAATACCATGCAAGTTACAAAAATTTTCAAAAAGTTCATTTTCAAATTCTCCTCCATGGTCACTACGGATTTTAACAATAGAACAAGATTTTTCATTTTGTAATTTTTTACATAAGATTTCAAATTGACAAAACGTGTCACTTTTGTTTTTCAAAAATATTACCCAAGTAAATCTTGAGTAGTCATCTACAATAACAAAAACGTATTTATTGTGATTATGACTAGCTACCCTAGAAGGACCAAAAAGATCCAGGTGGAGAAGCTCTAGAGGTCTTTTGCTAGAAATGATATTTTTTGATTTAAAAGATAATTTGGACAGTTTTCCTAATTGACATGCATCACAAAAATAATCCTTTTTAAAAGATATTTTGGGTAACCCACGTACTAGCTTATTTTTAGCTAATTTAGACATGTACTTAGAATTTACATGACTCATTCTCATATGCCATAAATGTTGAGAGTCATTATTAGCTATAAGGCAATGTTCTGTGATGTTTTCTATGTATAGTTCATATATATTATTCTTTCTTATATCTTTTAAAATGATGTTTTCGTTGGTGTCTGCTATGAGGCATGCATCATGATTAAAGCTAACATTATAACCTGTGTCACACATTTGACTGATACTTAGTAGGTTATGTTTTAAGCCTTTAACAAGGAGAACGTCTTTGATAAGAGGTCTATCTATGTTACCAATATTATCAATGCCAATTATCAAACCTTTGTTGTTATCTCCAAAGGTGACAGTTCCTCCTTCTTTATGATGAAGAACAGCAAAAAGGTCTGGATGTCCTGTCATGTGTTTTGAACATCCACTGTCTAGAATCCATCTGTTCTTCTTATTTGGGGCCTGCAAATCATCAAGTAAAATTTCTTTTTGGTACCCAATCGGGTCCCTTTTTGTTAGACTTTGGAACCCATATCCATTTGGATTTGGGTTTGTCTACATCTTTAGAGGAGTTAAAAATATTAACATTATAATACTCCTTATTTGGTTCAGACGAACCTTTCACAAACGTGGTCTTTTGATTCATACAAGAAGGCTTGTTGAAATGAGAGTAGCCAATGCCATTCTTGTAGAAAGAGACTTTTTGAGAAGATAGGAGTTTATCCAAGTTCTCTTTTCCTTTAGTAAACTTGAAAACCGTTTTCATGAGGTTCTCAGTTTTACTTTTTAGTTCTGAAATTTCTACTTGCAGATTTTTAGTTTTGGAGCTAGTAGAAGAGATTTCAGATATAAGCATTAAGTTTTTCTTTTTCAACTCAGAATTTTCACTGCTGAGTTTTTCATTTTTCTGGGAAAGCTCTAGATTTTTAGATTTTAAAGCTTTATTTTTTAAACTCAATTTTCTAGATTCTTCAAATAGTTCTTGAAAAGCATCTAGAAGTTCTTCAAAGGAAAAATCAGAAATTTCACTTACAGAGCTTTCGTTTGCCATGAAGCACATGTTTGCAGTTTCAGCTTCATCATCACTTGACTCTTCACTGGTGGATGGTTCTGAGTCATCCCATTGAGCATGCAGAGCCTTTTTCTTGAAGAACCTCTTCTTTGGTTCCTCAGTCTTGGATTTTCTTTTGAGAAGGGGACAGTCACGCCTTAAGTGACCTGGTTTATTACACTGACAGCACATGGGATCTTTTCTTTCCTTGTGCCTGTTTGAAAGTCGGTTCCTTCTCATGAAGCGCTGGAATTTTCTGGTAAGTAGCGCAATTTCGGATTCTTTATCTGAGTCTTCATTCTCAGATAGAGCTGGGAAAGCTAGAGTTTTCTTTATTGGTTGCTCTCCTTCCCTTCTTTCTTTCATGTGGACTTCATAGGCCATAATATTGCCTATTAAGTCGTCCAAAGTAAGCTTAGATAAATCTTGAGCTTCTTCAATAGCTGTAGTCTTCTTCTCCCAATCAGTTGTGAGAGATCTCAAGATTTTCTTCACCTTTTCTGTCTGGGAATATGTTACACCCAGAGATTTCAGATCGTTGGTGATGTTGGTGAATCTGGTAAACATTTCTGTGATGGGTTCATCTTTGTTCATTTTGAACAACTCATATTTTCTAACAAGAGATGAGATTTTGGCTTCTTTTACTTTGTTGGTTCCTTCATGAATAACCTCCAAATAATGCCAAATGTCATATGCAGATTCACATATAGATATTCTATTGAATTTGTTCTGATCAATGGCACAATATAAGGCATTCATAGCCTTTGCATTTAGGTTTGCCATTTTCTTTTCTTCATCAAACCATAAGTTATAGTCTACGGATGGAGATGTGTATGGATGCTCAACAATTTTCCATACAGCAAAATCTATGGATTTGAGAAATATAGCCATTCTGCACTTCCAGTATTTATAGTTGGAGCCATTGAAGAAAGGAGGACGAGATGCGTGTTGACCTTCAATATCACGAGCATAAGAGGTAGATGCCATTTATGCTGGAAGACTTGTTATGTCGAAACCAGCAAACCTGCTCTGATACCAAATGAAATTCCACTAGAGGGGGGGTGAATAGTGAAATATGATAAAGATCGATAAACTAAAATAATCAGGCAATAAAGCACAACACATAAAACACAGAATTTATACTGGTTCGGTCAATACCCAGACCTACATCCAGTCCTCAAGCAAACCACTTGAGCTTTCCACTATAACATCCGAGTCACCGGATAAATAGTACAACACCCTCTTCCTCAGAGGTCTTCTTCTCTCAATAGAGAAGGGGCACACCCTCTTCCACAGAGGTCTTCTTCTCTCAACAGAGAAGGACAACACCCTCTTCCACAGAGGTCTTCTTCTCTCAACAGAGAAGGACAACACCCTCTTTCTCAGAGGTCTACTTCTTTCAACAAAGAAGGAATATAGTGAATAACAGAGTTACAATACTTCCTATAGAACCTTCAGAATGATATGAATGCACGAATGAAGGATTCTCAGAATGTTCTGTTTGTCACTCAGAAGATACTCTTTGTCAAAGAGCTGGACTTGACTTTTTCTCTTTTCTTTCTTTTCTTTTTCTCTTTCTTTTTCAAGGCTCTCTTTTCAAATAATGAATAAAATTTTTCTCGTTGTAAGCTCACACACCTATTCCATTTCTCTTGTTTGAATAGTTTATTTGAGTGTGTTTATATAGCTTTAAAAAAAGTAGTCGTTACATTTTGAAATCGTAGCCTTTTTGAAATGTGAAATGTTATGTCATTTCAAAAACATCTTTTAGAGAAATTTGAGAATGCCTTTTTCCATAAAAGTAAAATATAGGGTACACTTAGTCGTTGTAATATTTTAGGTAATACATATTTTATGTAAAAAGTCTATTTCTTACAATAGTACATTGAACGTTGGATTTGTAGTTTTGTCGTTATTCTAATTAATAATTTGAGGTACATAAGTACTTCTTTACCTTAAATGAGTGTAAGTACAATGAGTGCTTTGAGATATTTATTTGTACATAGTCATGTCAAGTGTTTTCTTTATGTTGTGTTTTTCAAAGTCTTCAGAGAGAATGAGGACTACAAGAAAGTCGATATTTTTGAGAAGGATATTAACAAGGATTTCTTACAGGAGGTATTTAATGCTTGTATAAAGAGAATGATGACTTCAAGTAAGTCGACATTCTATGGGTTTGTAAAAAGGTAATTAGAGTCTTTATCAAAATAATTTATATTTGTTTTCTTTGTGTAGCCAATTTTCTTGTTTTGTCTTTTACCCATATTTTAAAATTATTTCTTTAAAGAAGGTAACTAGGGTCTTTTCAAAACATATTATATTTGTTTTCTTTATGTAGCCGATTTTATGTTTTGTCTTTTTTCTACATTTCTTTTCATGTTGTCTTGTATATGATGTAAGGTACAATTATTACATTTTGAAATCATGTCAAAAATACATTTTTCATAAATGGTTGTAAGGAGGTACAATTATTAGTTTTTAAAAAGGAGCTTTTTGAAACTATTGTATACTTTTATGATATAGTTTTTATGAATGAGTATGTAATATGCAATATGCAAGTTCCTGAAGGTTCTGTTACATATGACTCTAAAGAAGAAAAAAATCTTCATCTTAAGGTAGCCGATCTCTTCAGTTGAACTTTAGGAATGCATGGCTCATCAAGCTTTTTCTTCAAGGAGTATGATTGCACTAGTTGTACTTGAACAACAAGTCTCCATCCTTTTTGGGTGAGATATCCTTGCATCAAATACTCGTTAGATTTATGGCAAAACATATTCAGTCATAATATAACATTTTTCAAGAGGACATATTATCATATCATATAAAATCAAATATGACAGTGTATCATATTATGTGACATCAAAATAGAGTTTCTCAACAGTTTCTTCGGAAATACTTTCCCATTGGTCGTACGAACCAATATCGTCGAGCGATCACTAGTTTCGCGGAGCTAGATGGTTAGCACTTCCAAGAGACCTCGGAGAGAATGAAGGATCTCCTCAGGAAATGTCCCTATCATCAAGTGCCGAGATGGCAACTGGTGCAAAGCTTCTATGATGGATTGTCTGACAGGAATCGTCAGATGATCGACTCTTCATGCGGAGGGACATTCATGCTGAAGAGCGAGGATGAAGCATGGAGATTATTTGATACATTGGCCGAGAATTTCCTCCACCATGATTTGAGCTCTCATTCAGATAGAGCCACACCCAGCATTCAGAAGAAAGTTGGTGTTCTTGAGATTGGTACATCTACTGCACTACAGTGCAAGGTAGACATGATTGCTCAAAAGTTGGACTAGCTTCTCTCAGGACCACCCACTACTCAGCAGGTGTGTACTCTATGTGCCAGTCCGGCACATGATATCACTGAGTGCCCTTCGGCAGCTCAGTACCCTGAATTTGTTCAAGAACAAGTTCAGGCAACTCAAGGTTACGTTAGACCGCCGAATAACCCATTCTCATCTACATATAATCCGGGTTGGCGTAACCATCCCTATTTTTCATGGAAGAATCCACAGTCTTCCATGCAGATGCCTACTTCCTCCCAGCCAGCTCGGCTGCCCTCTTTTTCTCAGACATTTCCGAGACCGAGCTACTGTCAGTCTTCTACTTCATTTCCTCCCTCGATTCAGCAGGAGTCTGCCCAGCAGACCTCTTATGAGGAGAGACTTCTCAAGGCATTCCAAGAGGTGAAAACCTCTAATCAGAATGCCTTTGAGAAGTGTAGCCAGATATTGAGCTCACATACGCAGTCCATTGCGAAGTTAGAGTCGCTAATGGGACAGTTAGCAGAGGCTATCAGTAAGAGACCCGAGAGTATATTGCCGAGCCAGGCTGTCATGAACCCGACGGGAAAGGACCAGATGACTGGAGGCCTGTTTCATACTGAGACACAACAGCAAGCCAAATCTGTTATGGCCCTGAGTAGTGGACGTGAGTATCACGTCGATAGCAGAGAGAGAGAGAGAGTAGAGAGAGGATAGAGGAGCCAACGACCATTGTTTCACCTTTGTCGGCTCAGCCATCATCACCATCCCAACCATCATCTTCAGTATCATCATCATCATCTCCATCCTCAGTGCAGAAGAAGGATAGGAGTGAGCCTTCTCACAAAGAGGAGAAACCACCCGAGTATATTTCCCCACCACCCTATCCCAAAGCATTAGTCTCCCGGATTTAGAGGGAAGCAAGGTGCGAAGATCCAGGACATGCTTGACATATTCAAGCATGTGCAGATCAACTTACCTTTGCTTGATGCGATTCAGCAGGTGCCGGCATATGCCAAATTCTTGAAGGAGCTATGTACGCAAAAGTGGAAATCTAGAGAGAGAGTTCTTAACAGGGTCCATCTTACTGAGCAGGTGAGTTCAATACTTCAACATCAGACACCACCAAAGCTCAAGGACCCTGGAACCCCGATCATTGCTTGTACCATAGGGAACATCCGGATAGAACGCGCATTGCTCGATCTTGGAGCAAGCGTGAACATTCTTCCCGGGTATTTCTTTGATTCTTTCGGGCTCGGAGAGATGAGATCGACTCCTATTACACTTCAGCTGGCAGATCGTTCTGTTAAGGTACCGAGAGGTGTCTTGGAGGACGTGCTAGTTAAGGTGGATGACTTTTATTTCCCCATTGATTTCATCATTCTGGATATAGAAGGAGTAGATAGCCAGCACCAGACTCCGATCATTTTGGGCAGACCATTCTTGGCGACTGCCAATGCTTGTATCAACTGTAGGACCGGAGCCATGGATCTCTCATTCAGCAATATTAAGGTCAAGCTGAATATTTTCAATGCTGCAATGGGACCAGCAGGAGACATGGACTGCTTTCATGTAGATATTGCGGAGAAATTATTGGAGCAGCAGCCTGATTTGTACATTACTGAGGATTCTTTAGATTTGTACCATATAGAGAAGAGTAGTTGTATAGATAGCGTAGATGTGTCTAAAGTGTCGTCGGAGAGATTACCTATGGGAGCTATCATTGAACCTCTCCCACCACTTGCGGAGAACCCTGCCAAATCTTCGATCGAATCACCTCCGAAACTCGAGTTGAAACCCTTACCGGATTCACTCAAGTATGCTTACCTCGGAGATGATAAGACTCTGCCTGTGATCATCTCGTCCCTGCTCACTGAGGAGCAGGAGCAGAGATTGTTGACTATTCTGCGAGAGCACAAGGCAACGATTGGCTGGGGAGTTGCTGATTTGAAGGGGATTGATCCTTCATTCTGCATGCATAGAATTCATTGCGATGAGGAAGTTAAGCCAGTGAGAGATATGCAGAGAAGGCTAAATCCCAACATGAAAGAAGTGGTGAAGAACGAGGTGGTGAAGTGGTTGGATGTCGGAATCATTTACCCTATTTCTGATAGCCAGTGGGTCAATCCGATTCAGGTTGTGCCGAAGAAGTCAGGACTCACTGTTGTAGAGAACGAGAAGGGTGAGAGAATTCCGATGAGGACCACTACAGGATGGCGAGTCTGCATCGATTATAGGAAGCTGAATGTGGTAACTAGGAAAGATCATTTCCCATTGCCATTCATTGATCAGATCTTAGAGAGACTCGCAGGACAGAGCTACTACTGCTTTTTAGATGGGTATTCAGGATACAATCAGGTAGTTGTCCATCCTGACGACCAGGAGAAGACGACATTTACATGTCCTTATGGCACCTTCGCATTCAGACATATGCCGTTTGGGCTCTTGTAAACATCCCAAATTTTCACTCACCTCCCCGACATTACCACCAAGCATCATCATTTAGCCTTTTGAATCGCCGGAGGGCAAAATGGTCATTTTCTGAGCCCGAACCTTGCAAAAGTCCAAATCTCATCTGGAACTCTCAAAATTTCTCTATTTTTAGCTCAGATGTTCAAAATTTTATTCCTGACAGGAGACAGGCATCTCCAAGTCTTGGTTCAAGATTCTATTGCATAAGACATGGCATTGCATATCATTGCATGAGCATTTCATATCACTGCACTGCACAGCATGTCATTTCGAGGTCCAGAACTCTCAATTTCAAAATTTTCAATCCAGATTTGAATTTCAACTCTTTTCAAAAGTGATTTCAAAATCCTGGGTCTTCAAAATTATCAATTCTTCCCATTTTACCCCCAGGGCTCTGAATTTCAAAATATTTCCTCAGGAAAACAATTTGGATAATTTTCAATAAATTTCAACTCAGATTTTGCCTTTTGTCAGCTATTTCAACTATCTTCCTTTTACAAAATCGCCCTACAGGGGCCAACTCTTTTCAAAATTTCTGTTTTACCAATTAGTCCAGATTTTATGAAAATTCCAAAAAGAATTGTTGTTTTATCCTTATGTCAATAAAGAAGCAATGTGGGACCCACATTGAGGTGGTGTCACATAGGCTTTTCTTTTGAAAAATTTGAATTTTGAAAAACCCAAAAATATAGGAGCCTTGTCCCCTGGATTGGTGCCACTTGTCTTTTCTCTCTCCTCCCACTTATCTGCCAAGTGTTAGTGTGGGGCTACCTTAAGAAGCCGCCACATGTCAGTGTCCACCATCTTTACCCTGCGCCATGTGGTATTCCAAAGATCACTCTGAGATGCCAAGTGTCATAGGTTCAACTGTCCAGAAAAAGTGGAGCTTGTCTCCTCTGAGGTGGCGCCACTTGAAGTGTGTCTCCTGCAGAGGACACATGTCAACCTATCCCTCCTTCAAAAAGGTAGACTGACACATGTCTCTCCCTACTTTTCTCAAAAAAGTAGAAGACATGTGTCACTCCAAGCTTCCTCCAGAAAAGGTAGGCTTGTCTCCTTTGAGGTGGCGCCATTTGAAGTGTGTCTCCTGCAGAGGACACATGTCAATATCTCATTTCCTCAGAAAAAGCAAATGCCATGTGTCATTCTCTGCTCTTTTCAGAAAAAGTAAATGCCACGTGTCACTTCCTGCTCTCTTCAGAAGAAGCTAGAATTCAAACATTCAAATCCTTCCAAAGGTGGCGCAAATCCTGAACTTCACCTTTGCCATTTTGTCTGAGATGGCGCCACATGGCTTGGGCCTCCTTCTATTCCCTCTGCCACGTGTCAATCTCTGCTTCTTTCAGAAAAAGCAGGATGACACATGTCTTTCCCCTACTTTTCTCAGAAAAGTAGATGACACATGTCATGTCTAGCTTCCTTCAGAAAAAGTAGAGGACACGTGTCACTCTTGGCTTCCTTCAAAAAAGCAACCATTCAAAAATTTTCAGACAAGAGCTAGGTGGCGAAAATCCTGGAGTTCTACCTTTTTCTACTTTGAATATGAGGGCGCCACATGTTCCTTGCTTTTCCCTCCTGCCACATGGCATTGTAGGAGCCACTCTGAGGAACCGCCACATGTCCACTCTCCATTCCTCCAGAGCTAACCTCCATTTGAAATTCAAATTCTCCTCTGAGGTGGTGCCATTTGAGAGAACTCCTCCAGACAGCTGACACTTGTCTGCCATAGGTCCAGACCTCCCTGCATCAGAAAAAGTAGAAAAACCCTCCTCTGAGGTGGCGCATTTTGCTTCTTCCATCCCTATTCTCCTACCACATGGCAGTGTGGAGCAACTCTGAGGTGGTGCCACATGTCAGCCTCTCCTTTTGTGCAGAAAAGTAGAATTTGAATTCCTCTGAGGTGGCACAGTCTGCTTCTTCCACTCCTGTCCTTCTGACATGTGTCAAGAGCCTCCAGAGATGGCGCCACATGGCATGCTCCTATTGTTTCCAGCTTTACACCTCAAATCTCTTTTTGAGGTGGCGCCAATCCAGAGCCCCACTTGGCTTCCTTTCTTTTATTTATTTTTTTTTTTAATAAAAATAGCCCCTGAGGTGGCGCCATTTGAGAAGCCTTCAGAAAATCCAAATTCAAATTTCAAACTCCATAAGAGCACCCTCTAAGGTGGCGCAATCTGGGAGCTTCCTGCAGAGAAAATCAAGCAAACCCAATTTTGAAAATTTTCAAATTCTGCTGAGGTGTCTAACCCATAAAATTTCTCATTTTATTTTCTCAAAAAATCAAAATAGCACCCCCTGAGATGGCGCCACATGGAGGGCTCAGATTGAGCCTGTTTGAAATTCAAATTTTTCAGAAAAAGTCTATAAAAATAAGGCCCCACGCCCAGCCTAGGGAAGCTTCTTTTGGACTTTGAAATTCAACCTAGACTTTCTTCAAAACACCATTTTGAACTTTGGAATTCACGCCCCCCTTTGGGCTCAGTGAAGAAGGTGCAGTGGGTCGATTTCGGTGAATCATCCGAAGCCCGGAGCGAAGAACAAACAAAGCCCTTGGTAGCAGTCCCTTTCAAGAGTTTCAAAGCTGCGTAACGAAGCAAGGTGCACCTATTTTCCTCTTGATTTGATTTCATAATTTGATTCGGGAGTCGTTTGAAGAAAGAGCTCATCCGAGGAATGGATTGAGCTATTCGCACAAAACGACATATATAAAAATACATGATTATGCTTCCTTGATGATTTTTAGCATTCATGCATTTAGTTAGATTTAATTTGCATTTTATTTCGTTAATTTAGCATGTTTCATGAATTAATTAGGATTAATTTAGCATTTATTTCAATTTTGCTCAGTTTCAGTAGTTCTCTGTTTTTGTCAGTCAGTCCATACGTCATTTCATGCATTTATTTTTTAATAACAATTCCAAAAAAAACAGGAAATGCGCCCTTAAGTGTCCTTAGAAATGTGCCAAAAAATTTGGAAACATTTGAATTCGTTTACTGCGGTAAACGTTCAAAAAGGTGAGTCGGGTTTTATTACCCGGGATGCATTTTAAAATCTCTTTTTCGACTTGTAAAATCTAGATCTCCCTCATGAAAGATCCGATTTTCGATCCAAAAGATGTTATGAACTCGGGAAAATGTATAGTTATTAACATGATTTTCTCAGATTTTTTTGATGTCTTTTAATATCTGACAAAAATCCGAGAGTTCGGGACACGTGTCAGAGCCTGATTTGGGCCTCTGAGATTTTGGATCGACTTAGGGCTATGGGTTCTCTTTGGGTATTGCTCCAAATCCAAATCTGTAAAAAGTGAAAGTTATGTCCGAGATGTCCTATATTTGAATCTGAAAGCTTGTGATTTTTAGAACAGTTGTGATACCTGTTTCGGATTTTTCTTGTCAGTCCTCTGTTTGGTCACATTTGTCTATTCTGTTAATTTAGGCATGAAAAGTTATATTTTTATCTGTATTTCTGTTGATCAAATGCCAAAGTCATGAACATAAAAGTTGTTCATGTAGGTGTCGTGAGTATTTATGTTAAATATCAGAAATTTCAATGGCTGTTTTCTATTGTTTTAGTATTTTATATCAGATTAGGTCGATTTTACCTTCGTCAGAACCAAATCCCTGCTACCGAACTCACCATGGCTCAAATCCTGAGACTGTAAAAACCAAAAATGTCTGATTTCAGGTCCTTTAGCAGTCTGAAAAATATAAGAAGTTTGCATGGTGTAAATCTTGCATTATCATGTTAAGCATTGCATTTGGTTCGGATCCATAGGTAAAATCCACCCTTTTTAGGACTTTCTTCAAATTTTAGCATTCAAATCATATCATTTCGTGCATTTTAGCATTCTAAACTGTTTATCAGAGTATGTAGAGGCTTCATACCGAATTTGGTGTAATTTGGAATCCATTTGAGGTTCGGTTTAGCCGTAATATCAAAATAGGGCCCTGCGGGACCCGAATCCAAGCGAAAAATAAGCGAAATTCGTTATTTTGGATAAATTGCAAAATGTCAGATTCTGATTTTACAGTCCTAATGTGTTTAGCAGCATGTCATCATATCTCATTATGCATTTCATCATCATTTGATTCAATTTGAATTTCAAAATCTCAATTTTTACCAAAATTTCCTTCAAAAACCCTGATTTTAAAGGTATAACTTTATAATTAGGGGTATTTTGGTCATTTTGACCACCATTTCGAATTTCAACTATTTTCTACTGAATTTCCCGCATTTTCATCATTTCAAATATCAAGGAAGCATGAGAATGGGGTTTATATCCAATTAAATCCAATCATTTCATAATATTATTGGAAAATCTTGGAAAAACCCACATATTTGAACTAACCCCATTTCAAGTTTGGCAGAGACATTCAAAAGAAGGGGCTGAAGTCTGCAATTTCCATTTATTTCATTTATTTAGTGATGTAATAATGTAAATTTTGGAATAAGAGATTTAATTTCCTGCTTAGACTAGGATGCATATCATATAGTTTGAATTCATTCAATATCCTGTTTCTATAATTCATGCATTTTATTTCAAAAGCACTATGGATGTTCACGAATGGCACATGCACCAACTCTTAGGGAGTTGATGAACTCGGTGGAATCCATATTTACGGTCCTAGTCGGAATATGGACGAGACCCAGATCCATCATCTTTCTACTAGTCACATTGAGCCTACACTCTTAGGCTATCTTAAAATGCACGTCATATTTCTAATATTTTCAAAGTATTGTGCATTAAATCAATTAAATTCTGAACATATTCATGGCCACAGTCAGGATATGTGAAGGATTTATTTTGACTTAATACACATTTTCCAACAAATTTCTTAGAAAATCTTTCAAAGTGCATTCATACACTCATATCATTTGCATCTTGAACTCATTGGTTTTCTCATGATTTTCTTAAGAAAATTTCATTCTCAAGAAACTCTGAGGATTTTCCAAAATCGGTTTTCCCAAGCCAAGTTTTCCACAGTTTTCCATGGAAAAGGTTATTTTCTCAAGATTTTCAAAAGAAGTCTCTCACCTTTCTCAAAGATCAAAATCGATTTCCAAGTATTTCAAAGGTAAGATTCCCAGGATTTCAATTTCCCAAGTTCATTTTTTGTTCTCCAATGAGTTTTTCCTATAAATTTTCCATCATTTTCATAAGAAAGTTCTCAAAGTCCGAGTTTTCCTGACAAGCAATTTTCCTTCAAATGTTTACCTTTCTCTCAAGAATCACTTCTATTTTCCCCGGATTTTCAACTATTCATGATTTTTCCCACATCTTTATGAACTTTCTCGTGATTTCAAAAGCCCTTTTTCATATGAGTTTATTGAGAAATTGACTTCTCTGAGAAATATCTTTCAACTTCGAAGATTTTCTAAGCATACATAATGTTTTCCAACTTACATTTTCCAAAGTCTCATAGCACATGCCTGAATTCTCTGTGCATTTAGGATAGAACACAATTTCAATGATTAAACTAAGTCAAGCACAATTTTGGTCCTTGGTTCGATTACCCCTGTTAAAGGCGGCAGGAACGGTCGAGCCTCGTACCGACAGGTCGAGCCCCATCCCATGGATTTTCCCGCAATTTTTAAAATGGAGGCGAGTATTTCAAAACAATTTTCAAAATCCGGTCAAGTTTGAATCGCGAAAGCATTTTCCTCTTTCTCTTCCGCAAGGAAGGGAAGACGGGAAAAATTTCGCAACGATAACAGGTTTGGCGACCGAGATGGGACCTGTCCTTGTCTGATTAAAATTATGCTTGACTTAGTTCAATTATCGAAATTATGTTCCAAAATGTCAGCTCTTTTACTTTCTGATATCATGTGAACCTAGGAGCCTAGATTCTGACCTAGCTGACATTGACTGCATATAGACTAGGCATGGTTTGGTAGGACCAGATTGAGGAGAAATTTTCATGCTCACATAGACTTAGGTCTAAATACAACTCTCCTCAATTTAGGATCTGAATGCAAACAATGTATGCTTCTTCAAAGTTTTCAAAATCTATCTCTATAGGACTTAGAGCCCTCTATTTCTTGCATGTGATCATTTTTTCAAAATCTCCCTTACCTATCATTACCCGGTCTTCACGTTGCTGGGCTCTCTTCCAGAACCCTAGTTCGGGACAGAGCCTCACAACTAGGCCACCTATTTGGGTTAACACCCCCCTACCACGTACCGTGGGCCACAGTCCGAAGTATATCGGTAGGCGCTCAAGGATGTTGGAAAACCTTACCTTAGAACCGGAGTTGAGAATGTATGCCACGTACCTCAGATTTTAATTCGGGTATATTGGCATAACTGGATTGGACAAAGATGATCTGAGCCTAGAGTTAGGGTTAGGGTCCTACAACTGTTTTCAAAATGATGCATCTAGAGTCAGCCTTTTAGGGAGTGCTGAATGCACATAAATGTTTATGCAGGGTGTGATTTCTTGTTTGTTACCTCTATTTCCTTATATTTTCCCAAAATATTTTCAAATACCCATATTCTCATCCTTTCCATTATTTTCTCAAACCCTGGATGATTTTCAAGTATCCAATTTCTTTCAAAACTCCAGGTGATTTTTCCATTCTCCCGTTCTACTGGATCTCGAATTTCCAGCTGCATTTTCATCCTGCCTGCAATTTTTCAAAATCATATGTTTTCTCTCATTGGATTTTCAATCCTGTTGTTTACTTGCAAAATTCTTCACCGCATTTTCCTCATGCATACCTTGATTATTGCGGAGGAAATTGTTTACCCACTTGCCTTCTCCTTATTCTAAATCTGTTTGCGGATTGTTTTTCCAAGAGATATCTCTTTCCTTCAGAAATGGTGTTTTCCTCGTGGTTGACGACCTCACCTAGGTAACAAGGCACATTTTCTGTTGTTTATTTCTCTTATAAAGAATAACAACACAATTGTCGTAATCCTTATTACGACTCAATCCCTAGTAATGGGATAATCTTCCAATGGTCTACCATATTTTCCTCAATATTTTCCTCAAAATTTGATCTTGTCTTTGCCCTGCAGAGAGCCTTCTTTAAATTTTATTCCCTCTTCCCAGTTACACTGGGGCATCTTTTAAAAATTTGTTTTCAAACATTCTGTATGCAGGCAGGATAAACCAATCTCTCATTTTGCATGTATATGCACCCACTTGCATTAATTTTGCATGTATATGCACCCACTTGCATTAATTTTGCATTCATTTACATTTCATGTGCATTTGCATTTTATTTTGCATTAATTCTGCATCCATTTTTTTCCCTTTCAGGTTAAGGGATAAACCTGAATCATTTTCCATGATTTTCCAATTTCTATTCATATCCCCGTTCAGGATAAGGGGTTAATCCTGAAAATCAGAACACATACATCTAAATATGATGGTCTTTTTCATTGCAAGTCAAATAATCCAGTCCTCGAACTAGCCATTCTCAAAACTTTCAATCCAGTTCCTGCATTGACAATTTGCAAAATTGTGTTCCCCTAACCGGGTTCTCCTCTAAAACTCTGAATTTCGATTCAGCTTTCTTTCAAACTCCAACTTTCAAGTTGGTCCATATCTTTCTTTTGTTGATTCGGGTTCCGACTCGAGATCTCTACATCATTCGAGCTCAGATTCGAGCTCTTCATCTTTTGTTGATCTGGGTTCCGACTCGATATCTCTCTATTCATTCGAGCTCTGACCTGAGCTCTTTATTTTCCTTTGTTGATCCGGGTTTCGACTCGTGATCTCTTTACTTTATTCGAGCTCTGACTCGAACTCATTATTCTCTTTTGTTGATCCAAATCAACTCAATTCTCAGGGTCAGTCAATGTCTCAAATTTGATCTTGTGCCCACCAATTTTCAATTTAAATCTTTGGATCATTTAATTCTTCAATTTCGACCCTCGGGTCATCCAATTCTTCAATTTCGACCTTCGGGTCACCTAATTTCCAATTTTCAAATCACCAAAATTCGCAATTTCGACCGCCAGGTCATCCAATTTTCATTCCCCGTTCAGGATAAGGGAATAATCCTGAAACCATTCATAGAAGCAATCCAACTCTCTATAATGGTCCTCGTTCTTCATCGAACTGATAGTGTTCCAAGTGAACTGATAGTCGTTCTTCACTGAACTGATAGTGTTCCAAGCGAACTGATAGTTGTTCTTCATTGAACTGATAGTGTTCCAAGTGAACTGATAATCATTCTTCATTGAACTGATAGTGTTCCAAGTGAACTGATAGTCGTTCTTCATTGAACTGATAGTGTTCCAAGTGAACTGATAGTCGTTCTTCATTGAACTGATAGTGTTCCAAGTGAACTGATAGTCGTTATTCATTGAACTGATAGTGTTCCAAGTGAACTGATAGTCGTTCTTCATTGAACTGATAGTGTTCCAAGTGAACTGATAATCGTTCTTCATTGAACTGATAGTGTTCCAAGTGAACTGATAGTCGTTCTTCATTGAACTGATAGTGTTCCAAGCGAACTGATAGTCATTCTTCATCGAACTGATAGTGTTCCCAGCGAACTGATAGTCGTTCTTCATTGAACTGATAGTGTTCCAAGCAAACTGATAGTCGTTCTTCATTGAACTGATAGTGTTCCCAAGCGAACTGATAGTCGTTCTTCATTGAACTGATAGTGTTCCAAGCGAACTGATAGTTGTTCTTCATTGAACTGATATTGTTCCCAAGTGAACTGACGGTCGTTCTTTATTGAACTGATAGTGTTCCAAGTGAACTGATAGTCGTTCTTTATTGAACTAATATTGTTCCCAGTGAACTGATAGTCGTTCTTCATTGAACTGATATAGTTCCCAGCGAACCGATGATCGTTCTTAATTGAACTGATATTATTCCCAGCAATGATCGTTCTTAATTGAACTGATATTATTCCCACCGATGGTCGTTCTTAATTGAACTGATATTGTTTCCAATGAACCGATGGTTGTTCTGATACTGTTCCCAGTGAACTGATAGTCGCCTCCTTTGGGGAAAGGAGAGGATAATTTTTGTCACGGATGTATTGAGCCGGACCTCAGATGCTCTCCTTCACCAAGGATTTCGAGAAAATTTTGTCAGTTTGTCAATTAAATTACTTGTTGATTTCAGAATCTTTATTGCACTACTCTCTATCTCAATTTACCTTTAGCATTACTTCCAAAGGAGCGAAGCTTTTGCGAAAAAAAGATTCAAAATTCAAATTCTTTCTATTGGCCAACCAAAAGGATGAAGGATAAATCCTCGATATGGCCAGAAAAGAAGATTCAATGTTAGTGAAAAGCCATGGATGATTGATATTGATCGCAGTCAATGGCACATCTTTAAAGATTATTCTTGTAAAGACGAGGCAGTGGAAATATCCTGAGCGCTAGAAAAAGAGAGCATTTACCCAAGCCCTGTCTCCTCAGAATCACCTAAGCTGCAATTAAACATCCGCAAAAGGGATCTCTCACCTGTCGTCAAGATGAAGGCGAATTAGGCGAGTAAACCCCCGGGGCCAAAGAAGATTCGAAACATCTTCAAGATGACGGAGTTTGTGACGGATCCTTCCAGGGAAAGTCCAAAGCACTGTCGAGATGAAGGCAGATGCGATGAACCTCTCGACAATCCCTAAAAGGTATTTAATTTCAGCTATCATCCAAAGATCTCCAAACCCATCGTCCAAGAAGGATCGAAACATCTCCAAGATTAAGGATCTTGTGACGTACCCTTCCAAAAGAGAGAAAGAGAGGAAAAAGAAAGAGAGAAAAAGTAAGAACATCTCCAAAATGAAGGAGAATGTAGCCAAAACCCAAGAGAGCCAAAAAAAAAAAAGTGCAGCAAGATTATCATGAGAGAAGCTCCCAGGATATCAAACTGCCAGATCTATCAAGAATCCTCTTTAATCTTGTGAAATTTTATTATCAATACTCTTTCATCAATTGCTTTCATAATATCAAATTCTCTTTCCTGTTCATATCAAGGAAATTGATAATTTCTTTGAAGAAGGTCAATCGCAAGCAATTTGGATTACAAATCTTGATTCTATGAAGTCAATCCTGTTTGGAGGTAATGCTTTGGGTAGAAAAGAAAGAATATCTTTGTAGCCATGTGCAACATTTTCAAAAACTTTGAATCAACAATAGAATTCTCAATATTTTGACAATATTTTCTAGCTATCCTGTCGTGAAGTGAGAGCTTGATATCCGTTTTTGATACATCCAGACACCAATTTTAAATTCCTCCTAAGGACTTGATTCCTTCTCTTCTTTGAGAGCATGAACTCTCAGAATTGCACACTTCCCTGTGTCCCCACTGTCCCACCATAGACAGTCCCATTTTGGTTCGAGGTCGAACCACCAACCATTTCTCGCAAAAGGCAATTTCAAAAGCTATTTAGTCTCAGCAATGAGACACCCAAAATCAATCCCTTTTCAAGCTTTAGGGACCCCATTTTCCTTCCTTTTGTAAAAAAAAAAACCTGTCGGATTTATTGTGCAAAATCTGAAGGTTCCATCATGGTCTCTTCTTTTGAGGAATTCATTCCATTTTCCGCCCGATCAGGATAAGGGTACAAACCTGAGCCTCCTTTGATGAGGTATTTCATTTTCCGCCCAATCAGGATAAGGGTACAAACCTGAGCCTCCGTTGATGAGGTATTCCATTTTTCGCCCGATCAAGATAAGGGTATAAACCTGAGCCTCAATCAAAGAGGTATTCCATTTTCCCGCCTGATCAGGTTAAGGGTACAAACCTGAGCCTCATTCAAAGAGGTATTTCATTTCCCTGCCTGTGAACACCCCAAATTTTTCAAAATCTTTTAAATATTCCCTTTTTGCCCCTAAATTCATTTTCTGAGCAAATGGGTCATTTCAAATCTAAATTCCAGTCCATTGCTCTAGTTTTATTGAAATTAAATTCATTTCATATGTTTTAATTGATTTTGGATCTGGATCCATTGTCCAGATCCAAATCTGAGTCTCTTTGTTCAAATTTTAAATTAAAATTATAGAAAATACCAAAAATAGCCTTTAAATAGCTCGGATAGTCCATTCGACGTCCGTTTGGGTCCATCACATTGTATTTCTCGATTCGAGTGTCAAAACTCGAACATTTTCTCAAAACCTGGGTCCAAACCCATTCTTCTAAAGAAATTTCCTCGAAATGGTCTAAAATTCTCAGAAAAATACTTTTGTAAATATTCCTCAGAAAAATACAAAAATTTAGTGTTTAAAACTTTGTTTTCTTTTAAAAACCTTAGTTTTCTACTATAAAAATACAAAAAAATGGAAAAAGCAATATAAAAATCAAAAAAAAAAATTTGAGGAAGGCAAATGGTTTTAAAACTTGAAAAATTGAATTTTTGCCAAAAACCTCTTTTTGAACCATTTTTTTTTACAAAATTCGTTCAAGGGGGGGCCCTTCTTTTGGAAATTTGGAAAATCCACAACGGATCATTCCCGCGCGTTCTCCTCTCTCCCCACCATCGTCCATCTTCAAACAACCACCTTCATTTTCCTCCATAGATCCTTAACCGATTCCCTTTCAGGAAGCTTCTCTTCTCTCTTTAAGAAGAGGGCGGAAGGTTTTTCTCAGGAGGAAATTCCAGCCAGCATCAATCCATTTCATTGATTTTGTGTCCTTCTTCCTTCCTCCTTCCTCCTTCCCCCTTCAGAGCTTCTGCAGAACGAGGTAAGTGACTCCCTTCTCTTTGCTGTCTTCCTGGGTTTCCTATTTAGCTCCTTTTCTCTTTCATTTTCCTCCATTTGGCGCACCATCGAGCTACAGATTGGGTTGCATATAGCACCTTTAATCCCTTCTCTCGTGCAAGAGCAAAAGGGAACAATCCTGTTCCAATATCCTTTTCTTCCTCCTCTTTGCTAGCCTTTTTTTTTATTAGTCTTTTGATTTTGGTTTTCCATTTTTGTTGCCTTTCAATCTTGATTACTTGACCGTGTTTTGATTTCTCTTTTGCATTTTTGATTTCCGACGTTTATTTTGATTGACATCGGATTTCCCATTCCGGTTTGGTTATTGCATAGTATCTATTTGATTTCCGTTTGCATTTCTATTACTAACTGATATCATTCTGCTAGAAACATTCCATAAAAATCCATGCTATTCTAGCTCCTTGCATTACATTGGCGTACATTTCATATCACCATTGGTCTTCTGTTTTGGTTATTGTTTTTTTTTTTAGGAAGAGCATTGCATAGCCTGTTTAGATCTCACCATGAATCGAATGTAATTCATGGTGAGATCTGTTGTAAGCTCCTCATGCTTTCGGTCCTCTGAAAAAGCAGAACAAACCTAGCATTCATCGCATGAGATCCGCTGTGAAATCAGCTGGATGCGTTAAGAAGATTAAGCTCCCAAGTCCATTTCATTAGAGATTTCTGTATTCACCATGAAATATTAGTCACTTGGTGGGTGTATCCTGTGATCAGCTAGAAGGCTAATATGAATTTGGTTGTTGCATATGTTCGTGAACTTTTTTTTTTTTATCTTTGTCTTGTTTCTAGCATGTCAATCTTTCCCTTTCATTTTGATTCCTCGTTCATGCCCTATTCTGATAACCCGTTTTCATTTTTCTGCTATTCTTTTCATTATTTCCTGTTGTTAGTTCAATTGTTTGCCACTCGAATGATTCCCTATTATTGAAACTCGTTTTCTCGTCTTCGTTATTAGATAAGTTCGAAAAAGGAGAGGTAAGTTCTTGTTAATTTCCGGTCGTGTATACCTTGGGATAGCTTGCTCATAACGCGTAGATATAATAGCAAGGGATTATTCTGTCTAAAGGGAACCAGAAGTTTGTTGAGAAGGATACAACACCACTGATCATAACAGCCTGCTGTGCAAAGCCGTCATCTGCAAAATTCTGAGCAATGGTGATTCCACTAATCAAAACATCATTTAACAAAATATTTTATGTTAGGTCAAAGTAGTGACAACAAACTGCATGTCTCGATTAGGTTACCATAAATTATTTGTTGGGGAATAAAAAAAAAAAGAAATATACATATATATATATATATATATTCAGATATGGTTGGAATAGTTGATCTTGGAGGTGGATCTGTCAAAGTGGTATATGCTGTCTCAGAAAAGGAAGTTGTTAATTCTCCAAGACTCTCAGATGGGCAGCATTTTGTATGTTGAGGGGGCTTTTCTTAAGGAAATCCAGCATTTTCTTTATGTTCACAACTGCTTGCATTATGGCCTGATTGGCTGCTTGAGCAGAGGTTCTGAGATCCATAGAAAGCACTGACCATCCAGGTATTTTGAAGGGTTTTTGTGGTGAATCTAGAATGAAGGCAGTGGCTTTTCCAGCTGGGTCTGGTTGTGAGGATTGCAGAGCAGCTGCCATAACAGCTCTTAGAGTCAATGAATCCACCTGTATTCATCTCAAGTGCACATTTGGTGGCATATGAAATAGTGGTGGGTATATGGTCAGAAGAACCCCTTTGTTGCCTTATTTCTTTTTATATAGGGCTGTGGAGATGGTATCCCGCAGATTTTTTTTTTATTTTATGCAACGTGCATCTCTTGAAGTGCTCTGTATCTTTTTGTGTTTGTCAAAATCTGACTCTGCATTCTCTATACAGGAAGCTTTTGTAAATTCCAAGAATCCAATTGCAAGGGTTGCGCCCGTAGATTTTGAGAATGTGACCAAACGTGCATGTGAAACCACTCTTGTAGATGCTAAGGTTGTTTATCAGTGTTGACGAGAGCAATTTGCTTTATCTCTGCATTGACCTTCTGTGCCAGTGCACGCCACTTTTTGATGAGTTTGATTTGGATCTATTGAAAAGGATTACATTGATGAAGCAATTGAGGTATGAGGATTCATTGGTTGAAGCTGCATGACCGTTAGGTAGTGCTATAGAGGTTGCATCAACACCCTTTTTCCCCTGCACACACTTGTGCTTCCTGCAATATTCATCATTAATACCCTTCACTTCATGGCAACACTGCATTATCCACCTGTGTACATTACTTACACAGTACACCACATTTTCCCTGCAATTATCAACACTACATTCACACCCTTAGCACAAGTCATGCCTTCATCCGACTGTAGCCACCTGTATTGATCCTTTGTATACCTCCTTCTCCTACACTCCTATGCACATTAGTCATCTGTGCATACTTCCACCTGCAGCCCACTATTCACCATCATCCTTGTGCACAGCGTGTGCACAAAAATATTTCATTCCACCTTGCTGCACCTTAACTGTCCAGCCATCACTGTACTGTCCACTTACCCACCATACCCTGATATTTTTCTTTTCCCTCTGCAAAACACACTATTCACCCTACTCATTGCCTATTGCTGCTTGTGCAAAAATCTATTGACGTATCCATACTTACCTGTTGATGCCCATGCCAATACTTGCCTTCACTATTGCAGCACTCAGCTGCAACTTGAGTGTCACTTGTAGTACACACCATAACATCCATGTAATAGTCACCTTTATTTTCCACCATACCTGTGTACATTCACTACACCACCTACTTTCAGCCACTCTACAGCAGCATATTACCCACTCACAACAACATCCTCTTTACTTCACCTGGTTGTCTTCTTCATCACCCCAACATCCTTATGCTCTCACAACGTATATCTTCCACTTCATACTCATGCTTCCACTTCCTCCATTATCACTATAGCTGCAGCAGTGCAGTGTTTACTTCCATTTCTTGCTACAGTTCATGTCAACAGCCCCTTCGTTGTTTGATATTCGTCCTAATACCTGCCTTACTTGCTGTCATCACTACCTATAACACCCATAGCAACCCTGCTTCTCCAAACACCATACCATTACACATCTGTCCCTTCTTATACATAACATTGTACACAATGTCTTCAGCCACTTTGTACCATTTCCTGCAGTATCTGCATATAGCTAAAACTTCTTACCTACTGCAACATGTATCTTCACCATCACAACACTTCCACAGCACATCGCTGCACCCACTTCACGTCTTCTCCACAAACCTTCACTCACAAGCATCCAGCATCTGTTATAACACATAGCATGATCAGCAAAGAAAGGTTGTTATCCTTGCTTATGAACTGTCTCTAGTTGAGAGTAGTCTAAAGGAGTAGTCACATGATAGTATCAATGTTGGGACAGTTTCTGGTACTATCAGTAATAAAATACAAGGCATCATATATGCATTTTAATATCCACACTCCATCATCCTCTTAGGATATTACCTATATATTCTAACATTCTTCATTAGCTTAAAAACATCATACTTTGCCATTTGCGTTGCATTTTCATGCATAAGTCTTTTATCAATTGCACTTTAGATTCAACATGATACTTTGCCAGTTTTCTTCTATCTATGTCTTGTGCTAACCTGATTTTTTTTAGGAGACATGTTAAATTGTTAAATTCCTTCTTAGGTAAGAAATAATTTTTTTATTCAAAGTTTGTAATAGCTAGATATAATGAGAATCCTTTACATTTCCTGTATTAGAATAGCATGAATGAGCATTATAAATATCATGAATTGCTTGTGTTCATACATTTTTTCCTTTATTCTTCAAATTTTCACAATGGTGAAACACGAATGACACGTGCACCGTTTTCGTAAAAGGTAATTGATCCTAAGTTGATGATCCATATCAATGGCCATAGTCAGGGTGTGGACAAAACTTAGGATTTTTATCTTTTACGAAATAACATTGGACCCACACTGGATCCGTTTTCAAAATTCAACATATTTTTCTTAAATATTATTTCTTCTTTTATCAGAATTTAACTTAAAATTAATTCAAAATATATACCAATGACCATAGTCAGGGTATATTGAGAGTTAATTTCATTTTAAATTCTATAAAAGCACCAAAAGTGTTTTATTCTTCACCTGAATTTAAATATAGATTATTATATAATACATTCAATGACCATAGTCAAGGATGTATTATATCTTCAATCTTATTTTAATTCATTTAAAGAATGAAATAGCTTTTCAAATCCAATTTCAAATTCTTTAAATTCATTCATCATTTAGGATAGAACTGCGTCATATTTTCAAAATTCCTTTCTCAAAACTCCAAGTAATGTAAATATCTTCCTCAATCTATCTTCAATTCTTATAAAATCCGATTCATCCTTTCATTTTCAAAATTTAATTTTATTTTTAAATCTCAAAGTTCAAATTAACTTTGAGATTCCAAAGCCATTTTATATTCAAATTCAAATCAGATTTCAAAGTTCAATTCGACTTTGAAATTCCAAATTCACTTTATATTCAAAACTCTAATCAGACTCAAAGTTCAATTTTAACTTTGAGACTCTTGATTCATCTTCTAAATTCCAAATTTAAAAATTCCAAGGTCTAATTTGACTTTGAAATTCGTTTGTATATTCAAATTCTAAATTTCATTTTTTTCAAGTTCAATTTAAACTTGGAAGTTCTTGATTCATCTTCTGAATTTAAAATCTATTTTAGGATCCAGGATTCAACACTCATATTGGATCTCAGACTTCAGGTCCAATTCCTCTTTAGGATCCAGACTCCAATTTCATTTCGGATCTTAGACTTCAGGTCCAATTCCTCTTTAGGATCTAGACTCCAATTTCATTTCGGATCTTAGACTTCAGATCCAATTCCTCTTTAGGGTCCAGACTCCAATTTCATTTCGGATCTTAGACTTCAGGTCCAATTCCTCTTTAGGATCTAGACTCCAATTTCATTTCGGATCTTAGACTTCAGATCCAATTCCTCTTTAGGGTCCAGACTCCAATTTCATTTCGGATCTTAGACTTCAGATCCAATTTCCTTATAGGATCCATAACCAATTTCACTTTGGATTTTTTACTTCGGATCCAATTTTCCATTTTAGGATTCAGAACTCAAATTCTACTTTGGATCTCAGACTTCAGATCCAATGCCACTTTTAGGATCTAGAATCCAATTCTACTTTGGATCTTAGACTTCGGATCCAATTCCATCTTAGGATCCAGAGACCAATTCTATATTGGATCTCAGACTTCAGACCCAAATCTATCTTAGGATCCAGAACCCAATTTTACATCGGATCACAGATCTCAGATCTTAAAACCATTCTAAGATCCAAGTCTGCTTCAAAATCTGGATTTAAAATCCAAGTCCATTTTCAGATCCCATTTGAACCCCTAAATCTGTTTCTATTTTTTAAATACATTTGATCCTCTCAGATCCATTCTAAGATTCAAATTCAATATCACTTCAAAACTTCATCTTCTTCTTCTAAATCCATGATTAAACTCAAAGTCCATTTTCTGACTTTGAAACTCCATTTTCTTTCATTTCAAAGCTTTAAATCATTCTTTCTCGAAGTCAAGATTTATTTTTCCAACTCTGATTTACTTCAAAAACTCAGAACTTCTCTGATCTATCTCAAAGTTCTAAGTTAGATTCAACCATGTCTTTATTCCATTACCAAGTTCATCTCAGGACACTTGGAAATCTTCAAAACATGTTTTTCGAAATAGAATACATCCTTGCATTGCACAAATATGATTCTTTATGCATTTAGAGTTAGGATAAATTCTTAGATTATATTTAGGCAAGGCAAAAGACATAGATCCGATCCTTGGTTCGATTACCCCTCGTAAAGGCGCCAGGAACGGTCGAACCTCGTACCGACGAGCGAATCCCGTCTCTCCATTTTCCCGCAAAATTTTCAAAAACGGAGGCGAGTTAAATTTCTTCAAATTAAGGTCAAGTGAAACCGCGCAAACTAGTTCCACTTCTCTCTTTCTTTCTTTCTTTTCTCTTCTCTTTCTCTTTTCTTTCTTTTATTCTTCTCCCTTCAAAAAGGAGGAAAATAGAGGTTAGAAAAGGAAAAGAAAAGGAAGAGAGAGAAACCAACGAGAGATGAAAAATTTTGCGATGATCACAGATTTGGCGACCGTGATGGGACCCGTCTTCGTCCGGTTGGATCTATGCCTTTGCTTTGCTTTTATATAATCTAAGTCTTTATTCTAACATATGTCAGCTACATTTCCATGCAAACCTTAGGAGCCTAGACTCTGTCCTAAGCTGACATTATTTTCATATAGGATCTAAGTATGGTTTGGTAGGACCATATTGAGGAGATTATCCATGTTCACATTAGACTTAGGTCTTAAATACAACTCTCCTCAATTTTAGGGATTGAATGCAAACAATGTATGCAAGTGTATGCTTCTCTTTATTTAAATCTATCTCTTTAGGACTTGCATTAGAGCCTTCTGGTTTTATTTGCATATTGATCATATTTTGAAAACATCCATACCTATATTGTCCCGGTCTTCACGTTGCTGGGCTGTCTCACTGAACCATAGTTCGGGAGAGAGCCTCACAACTGGACCACTTATTTGGGTTCACGCCCCCCTACCACATACCTAAGGGCCATAGTCCGAGGTATATCGGTAGGTGCTCAAGGATGTTGGGAAGCCTCTTACTTTAGAACCGGAGAGATATCTTATATGCCAAGTACTTCGAGCTTCGGCTTGAGTATATTGGCGTATCTTGATTGAAATCAGATGATATAAATCTTAGAGTTAGGATTAAGGTCCTATCATCCATTTCAAATATTGCATATAGAGTCAGCTTTAGGGAGTACTGTTTGTGTATCCTTGCTTGTATATCTGTGATTGTATGATATTTTATATATATATCTTCCTTATATTTTCCAAAACCCTGGGTATGTATATTTCAAAATTTTCCTTTTGTTTCTAAAAACCCAGGTGTATTTTACTTTCTCTTCCTCTAAATTTCTTCAAAATTCTTCTGATCCTGCCTGCAAGTTCTTCAAAATTTAAATATTTACCATTTATCCTCAAATTTCATTTATTCTCTTACTTTCTTCTGATTTTATATTCTTGTTTATATTTTCATAAAAATCTCTTTCCGTCAAGAGATATCCTTTTCAAAAATGGTATTTTCTTTCATATTTTAATTGGTTACTCTCCCTCGTGGAGTAAACAACACAATTGCCACAAATTTTGTGGTGACTCAATCCCTAGTAATGGGATACAATTGTTTAGATTTCAACCTAAATCCTCCCTCTTGTCAAAACTTCTCCAAAAAAGTTTCTCTTGTCTAAAAACCTCCTCTTTCCTCTACAGAGAGATCACTGATATCCGAAAATGGTTACGACAAGAGTGGGAAAAGAAACAGTTCCTCAACTCAGCGACAGTGAGGCGGAGGAGATAAGCTCTCCTAAATCAGTCAGGGGACAAGGTCAGAGCAAGAAGGATGACATCAACCCTGCTATGTATGATATGTTCCAAAAGATGATGGCAAGGATGATGTCGGAGCAAGCCGAGGCCAAACTGAAAGAGGCAGTTCCTAAAAGCAAGCTGAGGAAGAAGCCTGTAAAGAAGCAAGTCAAAATCATTAGAAAGAATGTACAACCCGACACTACTTCTGAGGAGTCTGAGTCAGTCGAGGAAGAATCAGAAGAAGAAGAGCAGATTGTCTACAAGCAGAATCCTCCAAGGCAGTCCGTAAAAATAGCTGCAGAAGAACCTGAATCCGTCAACAAGCCCAAGTCTGGGGCTCCAGCAGAGGACCTGATGAGCAAGCAGATGAAGGAGATGAATCGAGCTATTAAGGATATTCAAGCCAAGGGTAAGGGCAAGTAGACCTACACCGGCGAAGTTTTTTATGATGGTCTAGATAGGGATGATAACCTGGAGAATCTTCCCCGCAAGTTTCTCAAATTTGATGGAACTGGCAACCCTAAAGCCCACCTGGCCACATTTTATGCAGAGTGCAGCCGTTTCAGGAAAGATAACAGGGCTCTGTTCATCTGTTTTCCCCGCAGTTTGGAGAGTGTAGCAGCCAGATGGTATGCTGATCATGTGAATCCTATCGAACTACGAGAGTTCGATAAGCTAGTAAATCTGTTCATCGAGCGCTTCTTATTCAACACTGAAGCCTCACCTACATTAAATCATCTTTACAACCTGAAGCAAGGAGAGAATGAAAGGGCAGGTGATTTCATTCACAGGTGGAGAAGCACCTGTAATAAGATGAGGGTACCCATTCCTGAGGAACACGCATTGCAGGTGATCCTCAACAATTTCTCTCAGCCCATAAGGAGCCTCATTGCCACTTCCCCGACGAAATCCTTCATCAAGTTGATTGAGCGAGCTGAATGGCTCGAAGCAGGAATAGAAAGCGGACTTTACGAGGGCACGCCTCTGGTCAAGAATGTCCAAGACCAGAAGAAGAAAGCGCAGTTCACTCATTCAGTTGATGCCTCCTGCAATAATCTTGGTAGTAGCAGCAAAGGAAACAAGAACAACAGTGGCAGCGGTTCGAGAGTAGATCCGGGCAAGGGGCAAAAGGAGAGATTTTATAAGAACAATGACAAGCCGCTTCCAATTGACCCTCAGCAAAAGGGTGATCTTCAAGAGAAACCCAAGTACATCAAGTGGGAGAAAGATCGAGTCTTCACTCCGTTATCTGAGAGTCTAGAAGTGATTATGAATTACCCTTTGAAGCACGGGATGATCAAACTCCCTAAAATCGCGGATCCTCCCGTAATGTTGGGAAAATTCAAAGACCAATTCTGCAAGTACCATAAGGCAACAGGGCACGATATCGAGCATTGTTTCGTCCTCAAGCACATGATACAAGACTGCATCGACAGAAGTGAGCTGATAGAGGACGAGGAAGAAAAGCAGCCAGCAGTCCTGACAGAACCATTCCCAGACCACTCAAAGAATTAATAAAGCCAAAGTTTTTGTTTGCTTTCGTCTCTTTTGTCAGTTGTCTTGTAGGGGCTAGTCAGCCCATTCTTCTATGAGTCTTTTTTTTTCTTTTCAAGTTCTTGTAAATATTCAGTTGTTATCAAACCTTTGCTTATCAAATGAAATGTTAATTTCCTTTATATCTTTTCTTTTCTTTTTGCCATACTGGGGCATTTTAATTCCCGTTCTTTTCAGAATGCGGGGCAATCCTGACATCATTCATGAGAGAAATGATATTACCTATGAGTTTTTTTTTTCAAAAATCATGAAATTTTAAAAATCTTCGTTATGACCAAGGAGTTCAAATATTCCTTGGTCTAACCTTTGACAAAAAATCAACCCTCGTGTTGATCATGTCTTCAAAAATAAGTTTTTCAAACCATTATATTGAAAGATCAACCCTTGTGTTGGTCTTATCTTCCAAAATGAGTTTTAAACTTTTATATTCAACGATCAATCCTTTGTGTTGGTCTTATCTTTCAAAATGGATTTCAAATCTTTATAGATCAACCCTTATCTTTCAAAGTGGATTTCAAAGCCTTTATATTCAAAGATCAATCCTTGTATTGATCTTATCTTCCAAAATGGATTTCAAATCTTTTTATTCAAAAGATCAACCCTTGCATTGGTCTTATCCTCCAAAATTGATCTCAAAACTTTTCAAAGATCAAACCTGGCGTTGTTCTTATCTTTTAAAATGGGTTATAAATCATCATATTCAAAGACCAATCATTGCATTGGTTTTATCTTCCAAAAATGGGTTTTAAATCATTATATTTAAAGATCGACCCTGTGTTGGTCTTATCTTCCAAGATTGGTTTTTAAGCATTACCTTCAAAGATCAACCCTTGTGTTGATCTTATTATCAATTTCGAACTGTTATTTTTAGAAATCAGATCTATTGTTGATCTTCTTCTTCAAAATTAGGTATTCAAAACCATTGCCTTCGAAAATTAACCCTCATGATGATCTCTCATGTTTGGTTTAAAGGATCAGATCTCGCGCTGATCATTCTTCTTATGGCAGATTTTCTTCCCCAAAAATGGTTTCTCATTTATCTATTAAATAAACATTTTCCTTCCAAGATCCCATATGCAGGCAGGATTAGAAAAACTCCTTTTTCTGAAATCTTATACATTTTCAGTTAATTTTGGTATTTTTTATCCGTTTCATTCATTTTATTCATATTTTATCAAGTTTACATCAATTTCATCAAGTTTTATCAAGTTTATCAAATATTTCCTCAAATTCCATTAAATTTTATCAATTCTTACACCCTTTCAGGTTAAGGGATAAACCTGATGCCTCTTCCCCATGAGGTATTTCCTTTATTCTTATATTTCCCACTCAGGTTAAGGGACAAACCTGACCCTCGTTGTCCGAGGTGTTCCCATTCAGGATAAGGGATAATCCTGAAACCCCTCGTAGGAGCAATAATGCTACCTATGAGGATTCTTTTGTAAATACAAGTTTTGTCAATCTTTGTTGATTTTCTAGATTTATATCAATTTCCCTTCATTAAATCTCCTTAAATTCTATTCTTTTCCCCATTCAGGATAAAGGATAATCCTGAGATCACTCATAGGGGCAACCATGCTACCTGTGAGAATTCTTTTTACAAAAATAAAATCAAATTTTCTTCAAATGTTCTATATTTTTTTCAAAGTTCTATATCCTTTTGTCTTCTCAAAGTTTATTCTTTTTATATTCCCCGTCATATACCTGATCCACCTAAATCATAGATCATAAATTCTAAATCTTGTCATATCCCTTCTAAATTCAAGTTTCAAGTTATCTCGTCGCAAAAACTTCTATTTCCCCTTCAGGGTAAGGGATAAACCTGAATCATTCTTTTTCTAAATTCTCTTCAAAAATGTCTATTCTATTTCCCCTTCAAGATAAGGGATAATCCTGAAACCCCGGCCATTCTCCTTGCTTCGATCTTTAAATATTTTAAATAGGCCGATCTCCTTCCCGACTCTCAGTTGGAAAACCTAGTGCTCGCACTGGTTATTTTGCTAAAGATTTTAAATCTAAAGATCAAGTTCAGTCCTAGTACTAGTTGTCTTTCAAAAGTCTCAATCTTAAATCAGGTCGTTAAATGATTAAATAAAATGTCCCAGCTACTTTGCTGGTCGTTAAATGATTAAATGAAATGTCAGCTACTTCGCTGGTCGTTAAATGAAATGTCCCAGCTACTTCGCTAGTCGTTAAATGATTAAATGAAATGTCCCAGCTACTTCGTTGGTCGTTAAATGATTAAATGAATTGTCCCAGCTACTTCGTTGGTCGTTAAATGATTAAATGAAATGTCCCAGCTACTTCGCTGGTCGTTAAATGATTAAATGAAATGTCCCAGCTACTTCGCTGGTCGTTAAATGATTAAATGAAATATCCCAGCTACTTCGCTGGTCGTTAAATGATTAAATGAAATATCCCAGCTACTTCGCTGGTTGTTAAATGATTAAATGAAATGTCCCAGCTACTTCGCTAGTCGTTAAATGATTAAATGAAATGTCCCAGCTACTTCGCTGGTCGTTAAATGATTAAATGAAATGTCCCAGCTACTTCGCTGGTCGTTAAATGATTAAATGAAATGTCCCAGCTACTTCGCTGGTCGTTAAATGATTAAATGAAATATCCCAGCTACTTCGCTGGTCGTTAAATGATTAAATGAAATGTCCCAACTACTTCGTTGGTCGTTAAATGAAATGTCCCAGCTACTTCGCTGGTCGCTAAATGAAAGGTCCCATCTACTTCGCTGGTCGCTAAATGAAATGTCCCAGCTACTTCGCTGGTCGCTAAATGAAATGTCCCAGCTACTTCGCTGGTCGTTAAATGAAATGTCCCAACTCCTTCGTTAGTCGTTAAATGAAATGTCCCAGCTACTTCCTTGGTCGTTAAATAAAATGTCCCAACTCCTTCGTTGGTCGTTAAATGAAATGTTTCAGCTACTTCGCTGGTCATTAAATGAAAGGTTCCAACTCCTTCGCTGGTCGTTAAATGAAAGGTTCCAATTTTACTGGTCAGAATGTCCAAAATCATGAATTGCAACTAAGGGTCGCATCAAAAATCTATCTTGAGTAAATATTTCACATAGGATTCATGAAAACTTTGCCAATTTGCTAAAAATATGTGTTGATTCCAAATAAACCTTTCTGCACGAAAGAATTACCTCAGATTACCTCTAGTATTCTTTCCAAAGAGGTGAAACTTTTTGCGAAAAAGAGGTAAAATTCAAATCTTTTCCTGTTGATCAACCAAAAGGATGTAAGAAATATCTTCGGTATGATTGGCGAAAGAAATATTCAATGACGTTGAAAAGTCAGAAGCGAATTGATATTGATCATAGTTATGACGCATGTTTTAAAATGACTTTCTGGCAATTAGGCAGTGAAAATATCCCGAGCTATAAACGAACCCACTTAATCCATATCTTCTCATTTTAAAGCTGCAATCAAATATCTGCAAAAGGGATCTCTCAATTGTCGTCAAGATGAAGGCGAATTAAGCGAGTAGACCCCCGGGGCCAAAGAAGATTTGGATCATCTACCGAGATGAAGGAGTTTGTGAAGGATCCTTCTAGGGAAAGTTCAGATCACCGTTGAGATGAAGGAGAGTGTGATGGGCCTACCGACAAACCCTAAATGATATTTGATTTCTGCTATCATCTAAAGACCTTCGAGCCAATACCATCATATATAATCCCTGAGAAAAAGAAGGATCGGAACATCTCCGAGATGAAGGAGTTTGTGACGTACCCTTCTTTGAAAAAGAGAGAAAAGTCAGGACACATCCAAATGAAGGATGATGTAAAAAGCCCGAAAAAGTCCAATGACTCAAAAAGAGTGCAAAAAGATCATCATGAGAAAACACTCAGATATTAAACTGCCTAAATTGCCAGAAGTCATCCTTTCTCATGCAAAATATCTTTTATCAATATCTTTTCACTACTGCCTTTTATGAAATTGAGAATATTTCTTCTCTTCTCATATCAGGGAAATGGATAGCTTCCTTGAAGAAAATCATCAGCGCTAAAACTTTGAATTTGACTCTTAAAACCGAGAGGTTAACCTCATTGGAGGAAATACTCTGGGTAAAAGAGGGAATATCTTTGCACACATGTGCACGTTTTCAAGCATTGAAGTCAACTATAAATTTATCTTATTTGGCAAAAAATTTCTAGATATTCTAAGAATGAAATAAATATTCAATATCCTTTTTGGTGCAACCTAGCGTTGTTTATATCTTCCAGAAGAGTTGCCTCATTCAGCTGAAGTATCTCTCCTGTCCCATCACGGTTTCAAGAAATCCGTATGGTTGTTCCCACTCAGGTTAAGGGTCAAAACCTGTACTTCCTGCGAGAGGTCATTAAATTCAAAAAGTTGGTTTCAGTCTCAGCAATGAGACACCCAAGTTCATCCCTTTTTCAAGCTTTAGGGAACCCCATTTCCTTCCTCCTTTCGCAAACCCCTTTCGGATTTGTTCGTCCTAACTCCGAAGGTCCCATCATGGTCTCTTCACTCGAGGATTCCATATGGTCGTCCCCTTCAGGTTAAGGGTTAAGCCTGAACCTCGCCCCTCGAGGTATCTTCCTCTTTTAGGTTTGGGTTAAACCTGAATCTCGTTTCGACGAGGTGTTTCCTTCCCAGTCCCATCATGGTTCTTCATATCGAGGAATCCATGCTTTGATCCTACTCGACCTTCATCTCATGAGACATTTGCCAAAAATGTCCCATCAAGGTCATCATATATTCCTTTCCCCATTCAATTCATCGTGATATATTCGTCCCATCCAGGTAAAGGGCTAAACCTGAGTCATTCTGAAAAGCTGATTTTGTCTCACCCATGAGACTTGATCAAAATTCTTATCTTTCATCATTTCGGGATCTTTACCCAAAGTCCCATCATGATTTCCTCATCTCTATTATTCAGTCATATCATTTCCGAGGATTTCGTCTCCCCCAAGCCATTCAAGGATAAAGTTTTAAATCTGAAAAATATGTCTTTTAAATCAAATTCTTCCACACCCAGTTCAGATTTGCTGACTGGGGCATTTTTCAAAATTTGGAGTGTTTTCTTTGCCACTAAGCTCGGCTTTCAACCGGCTTAGTAGCAAAGAGGGGCATCTGTGAACACCCCAAATTTTTCAAAATCTTTTAAATATTCCCTTTTTGCCCCTAAATTCATTTTCTGAGCAAATGGGTCATTTCAAATCTAAATTCCAGTCCATTGCTCTAGTTTTATTGAAATTAAATTCATTTTATATGTTTTAATTGATTTTGGATCTGGATCCATTGTCCAGATCCAAATCTGAGTCTCCTTGTTCAAATTTTAAATTAAAATTATAGAAAATACTAAAAATAGCCTTTAAATATCTCGGATAGTCCATTTGACATCCGTTTGGGTCCATCACATTGTATTTCTCGATTCGAGTGTCAAAACTCGAACATTTTCTCAAAACTTGGGTCCAAACCCATTCTTCTGAAGAAATTTCCTCAAAATGGTCTAAAATTCTCAGAAAAATACTTTTGTAAATATTCCTCAGAAAAATACAAAAATTTAGTGTTTAAAACTTTGTTTTCTTTTAAAAACCTTAGTTTTCTACTATAAAAATACAAAAAAATGGAAAAAGCAATATAAAAATCAAAAAAAAAAAATTGAGGAAGGCAAATGGTTTTAAAACTTGAAAAATTGAATTTTTGCCAAAAACCTCTTTTTGAACCATTTTTTTTTTACAAAATTCGTTCAAGGGGGGGGGCTTCTTTTGGAAATTTGGAAAATCCACAACGGATCATTTCCGCGCGTTCTCCTCTCTCCCCACCATCGTCCATCTTCAAACAACCACCTTCATTTTCCTCCATAGATCCTTAACCGATTCCCTTTCAGGAAGCTTCTCTTCTCTCTTTAAGAAGAGGGCGGAAGGTTTTTCTCAGGAGGAAATTCCAGCCAGCATCAATCCATTTCATCGATTTTGTGTCCTTCTTCCTTCCTCCTTCCCCCTTCAGAGCTTCTGCAGAATGAGGTAAGTGACTCCCTTCCCTTTGCTGTCTTCCTGGGTTTCCTATTTAGCTCCTTTTCTCTTTCATTTTCCCCCATTTGGCGCACCATCGAGCTACGGATTGGGTTGCATATAGCACCTTTAATCCCTTCTCTCGTGCAAGAGCAAAAGGGAACAATCCTGTTCCAATATCCTTTTCTTCCTTCTCTTTGCTAGCCTTTTTTTTTATTAGTCTTTTGACTTTGGTTTTCCATTTTTGTTGCCTTTCGATCTTGATTTCTTGACCGTGTTTTGATTTCTCTTTTGCATTTTTGATTTCCGACGTTTATTTTGATTGACATCGGATTTCCCATTCCGGTTTGGTTATTGCATAGTATCTATTTGATTTGCGTCTGCATTTCTATTACTAACTCATATCATTCTGCTAGATACATTCCATAAAAATCCAGGCTATTATAGCTCCTTGCATTACATTGGCGTACATTTCATATCACCATTGGTCTCCTGTTTTGGTTATTATTTTTTTTTTTATGAAGAGCATTGCATAGCCTGTTTAGATCTCTGTGAACACCCCAAATTTTTCAAAATCTTTTAAATATTCCCTTCTTGCCCCTAAATTCATTTTTGAGCAAATGAATCATTTTTTTTTAAGTCTAAATTCCAGTTCATTTCTCAAGTTTTATTGAAATTAAATTCATTTTATATGTATAAATTGATTTCAGATCTGCATCCATTGTCCAGATCCAAAATTGAGTCTCATTGTCCAATTTTCAAGAAAATACCAAAAATAGTTTTAAAATAGTTCGGACAGTCCATCCGACATCCGTTTGGATCTATCATGTTGTATTTCTCGATTCGAGTGTCAAAACTCAAACATTTTCTCAAAACTCAGGTCCAAACCCATTTTCTAAAGAAATTTCCTCAAAATAGCCTTGAAAACCTTCTTTTTGTAAATATTTCTCAAAAACACAAAAAAAATAGTTTAAATCCTTGTTTTGCTTTACATTTTAGGATTTTGTATTTCCCAAAATACAAAAAAATAAAAATATTCAGAAAAGAACAAAAAAAATCAAAAATAAATGAAGAAAATTGCAAAATGGTTTTAGAAAACCTGTTTTTTTTTAAATCTTTTTATAAGAAGACCTCTTTTGGAAAATGCAAAATTAAATAGTCGAGTTAGGGTTTTTGAGGGGGGGGGATCCTTTCAAGCTTTTTCTCGAGTTTGTTTCTCTCTCTCAGCCGCCCTCCTTCCCTCTCCATGGCCGAACCCTCCTCCGCAAGCCACCCATCCACAACCTCCACCTTCCATCGCCCTCCATCTTCAACCGATTCCTTCTCGAATCCTCCTTCTTCCTCCTTAAAAGGGGACTCAAGAAACCCTTCCTCCGGACCGCTTCTTCACCTCCCCATTTCTGCACATAGCTCCCTCTTTTTCACGCACCATCCGTTTTTCCACCCCAGCACCTTCATCATCACACCTCTCTTCATTTCCTCAATCTCCTTCTTCCCCATTCACTCTGACTGCCTCTTCATCCCGGCATCAGCGAGAAGAAAGAGAATCCTCTTTCGGGTTTTAGAGTTGCAGACGACCCTCTTCCTTCCCTTTAAAAGAAACACGAAAAAAAAAACTCAGGAGATCGGTCGTTCACCCAGCCACGTTCTTCCTCTCCTTCACATTCTTGTTTCGACTCTCCCCCCAACCGACTGAAAGGAGTCGATCAATCTCGAAAGTTAGAGGTAAGTAACCTTTCCATCTCTGATTCTCGTGAAATTCCTTTTTTTCCTCTCATAGCATCGCCCTGCGTTTCTTTTGATTTTTCATTTTTTTTTTCTTTTACTCTTTCACAAGGCAAAAGGATGGGTCGACCTGCCTATAGCAGGATCGACCCATCCTGTGCGACATCAATGGAGTCTTAGAACTCCAACACATTTTTTTTCATGTTATTTTGACTCTTGATCTCCTGTTTAAAGGTTTATTGATAATCGATTGCTCATTTTGATAATGTTCAATGTTCATCTTCTTCCTTTTCTACGGATTCGTTGTTACGATCTTGGAGACTCTGTGGTCATCGTAACTGTTCTGGATTAACGTGTAATTTCGATATGATTCCCTCGTTATCTTTTGATTTATGCCTTTATCTCATTAGCACTTCTCATTTCTGTTCGGGACATTAATTTGGCATCATGTTTCATTTTCTTTTCTTTTTTTTTTTAGTAATAAGTTCGCTTTTGTGTTAGATTCAAAATGTCTTCAACTTCCCACATTTCTTCTTTTTTTTTTTTTCTTGGTGTTCACTTTGTCCAGCCTATCTGATTATTATAACCAATCTTCCATCAACCCCACATAGCTGCTGCGATCGGGTTTGGTTTATTTTGTTGCTTGGACATCATTGGGATTTTGGGCGTTTCATGCCTTCCTGCACTTCTCTGTGTTTCACATAGTACACTATCAAATCCCAAATCTCATCCTGCCTCCCGATCCCTATATTCTCTATTTTTGAATGAAGCTATATTCATCGTGGGTTTTGTGCTTCCTCCATTGTTAAAAATACAATGATTGTCTGAAGGCCATGGCACATAACATGAGTAGATAAAATTCATTTTCATTTGATTATGTCCTAGATGATCTCGTTTAGCCTCGTTAAGATTTAGCAGGGTGCTGCAGAAATCAGAACAGACGGGTATAAGATTCGGTGTCTACGTTGGATCTGGAGAGGAGCCACCATTTGATCTTCTCAATCAGCATTTTCCCTTGTGTTTAATTTGTTTGATTACATTCTCTAATCTTATGATTATATCATTGTCTCTGCATATCCATTTACAGTTAAAGCACGGTTTGAAATCCAGCTTCATCATATTGGGCCTGTGCATAACGACTTGATTTCAGATTGTCTCAGAAGCTAGTTGCAAAGTTCAGTCTGGCGATAGTCAGTTTGGTGATTATTGGATACCCAGACTCGTTTCCTCTTTAAAAGCTCTGATTCGAATTTTAGATATGCTAATTTGATTGCATGTTCTTAGGATCGTTTGCTTAACTGAGTAGCTGTGGGACTAATTAAAGATTAAAATGCAGAAAGTGCAAAATTCAACTCTCTGTTCCTGTGCAGAGGAGATCCCATACCCTCTCAATTGATTGACTAAAACAGATATTTGCGGTGCTAGTTCCGGTGGAAGGTGTTCAGCTGCAGGATAATCATGGCACACCCTATAGCTCCCAGTTGACCCTTCTGCAAAGCCTCCACGTTCTCTAGGCTTTACAACCCATGAGAAAATGCTCCAGTAAGCTAGAGAGCTCTATGGCTGTGGAAGACCCCTTATAAAATTTGGAAACATGGGGGCTCTGGGTTCCTAAAATCAGTGCCAAGACAAGGTATGTCTACGCTCTCAAGAATCTTTGTAATTAAATCAGTGTTGGAATTCTTGCATTAATACAGTTTTTGTTTTATGTTGACCACATTCCTATGTCCACATACATTAATAGTATTGCACAGGTTAGTTTGGGTATTAGATGTGCATTGCGTTAATTTGCACACGCAATTGTATGGCTGAATGTTAGAAATTATTCAATGTTCATATAAGTTAGGCAGTTAAGCTAAGTATCAGATTCTCTAATTTCAGGTTATGTTTGATTATTGGTTTCATTCTCCTAGTAATGCCAGTTTTGTTCTTACTTGGGTTCTGGTTTTTCTGAAGGATAATCATTACTGTAAGGGTTGCATGAATCCATCCTGACTAAAGCCTTCTATGCTTGGCCTGTTACTGTTTCAATATAATGTTATCAGGATTTCAATGCTTGTCGTGATATAATCATTGTGTTAAGGAGGAAAAGTAAGAACAAAAAATGGATTTCTGCTCAAAAGCAGACCCTATTCTGGTCTATTTCTCCAAAATAGAGAAGTAGTTTCTTTTTCCTTTTGGTTTTGTCATAAGGTCTGGGTCACAGTTCTCACACATCTGGTATAAAGGTTTTGTGCCTCAGCATGATCAACTTTGCATTAAACAAAATCCTGATGGTTCATCCAAGAGCAGCATTAAACCCGGTTTCCAAATGAAAATACAGAGTGGCACAACTTATATTCTGCTCCTCATTTGTATGAATGCTTCCCCCCACCATGTTCAAGGCCCATTATGAACCTCAAATAAAAAAAGAAAATTCTCTGAATTTTATCTGCCATTTCCTGACTTCTATTGCATTATTGAAGAGTTGTGTGCTGGGAATAAAGGACGGTGGCAGATTGATAATCAGATCGCAGGGGCGCAAGCTGTTGGACAGATAATCACAGAAAGGTATGTGTCATTTGCATATGTCCTCCTGAGTTCAAAGTTCATGTGTATGTTGTATTCATCTCCACCCATTAGTTTGAATCTTTAACATGCATACAAAGGCATTAGAATGTTAACCTGCATAATAGATCCACCTATTATCCTCTGCATTTTACAATTAATATTCCTCATCAATCACTCTCTGTACACTGTATACAAATTGCCACAACTCCATCCCAGCTTTCATTTTACATGTCATTGCACAAAGCATATGGATGTGCTGATTGAAGTCAAATTGCTAACACTGTTAAGATAAGCTCACTGATGATATTGAGATCCATTCATAAATATCACTAATTGCATATATTCAGCAGTCGACTCATGATTAAGACTTATTGATTTACCTTATTATGCTAAGTTGATTGCAATTTATTGTTTCATCTGTTGAGGTTTATTTTACCAATAATCAGCTTTGGACATGACTTTGAAAAGTGATTTTGTAGTCCATTCAAAATATCGATAAGCTGAAACAGTTCAATTCTTCATCATAGTATGAGTGTGCACCCCAATTCTCATTTTTTTTATAAGGTAGGGCATATGTCATATATATATATACATATATGTACAATGCATATGCATATATGCATATATATATATACATATATATATATATATATACATATATATATATACATGGGCATATATACAAGTGTATATCATTTTCTACTTTCTCCATCATAAACATCTTGGCATATGATCATTTTTTTATGTGCAATTCTCTTCTATCTTCGTATTAACCCAGTTGTTTTGCAGGAAATATGTGGAAAAGGTTATTATTTGGAATTGTAAATTTGATTTCATGTATTGTAATAGTTAGATTTTTAATGAGAATCTACATTTCTTGTTTTAGATAGAATGAATGAGCATCATAAACATCATGAGTTATTTGTTTTTCATACATTTTTTTATTTTTTCTCAAATTCTCACAAATGGTGAAACACGAATGGCACGTGCACCATTTCATAAGAGGAAATTAATCCTAAGTTGATGATTTACATCAATGGCCATAGTCAGGATGTAAACAAAACTTAGGATTTTCATCTTTTACGAAATAACACTGGATCCACACTGGACCCATTTTCAAAATTCATCATATTTTCCTTAAATATCTTCTTCTTTTATTAGAATTTAACTTACAATTAATTCAAAAATATATACCAATGGCCATAGTGAGGGTATATTGAGAGTTAATTTCATTTTGAATTCTATAAAAGCACCAAATGTGTTTTATTCTTCACCTGAATTTAAATATAGATTATTATATAATACATTCAATGACCATAGTCAAGGATGTATTATATCTTCAATCTTATTTTAATTCATCCAAAGAATGAAATAGCTTTTCAAAATCCAATTTCAAAATTCTTTTAATTCATTCATCATTTAGGATAGAACTGCATCATATTTTCAAAATTACTTTTTCAAAACTCCAAGTGATGTAAATATCTTCTTCAATCAATCTTCAATCCTATTCATCTTTTTTTCAATTCTATTTCATTTTCCATCTCAGAGTCCAATTTAACTTTGAGATTTCAAATTCGTTTCATATTCAAAATTTCCAAATTCGAATTCGTTTTCAAAGTTCAATTTTACTTTGAAATTTCAAATTCATTTTCAAAAGCTCCAATCAAACTCAAAGTTCAATTTAACTTTGAGATTCTTGATTCATTTCAAGCTTCAAATCCCAGGTCTAAATTGACTTTGGGATTCATCTGTATATTCAAAATTCAATTGTCTAAAATTCCTTTTCCCAAATTCAAATCAGACTTAAAAATTCTTGATTCCTCTTCAGAATTTAACTCCAAACCCATTCTAGGATCCAGGATTCAACATCTCACCTTGGATCTCAGACTTCAGATCCAAATCCATCTTAGGATCCAGAGTCCAACTCTACCTTAGATCTCAGACTTCAGATCCAAATCCATCTTAGGATCCAGAGTCCAACTCTACATCGGATCTCAGACTTCAGATCCACAATCTATCTTAGGATCCAGAACCCAACTCCACATTGGATCTCAGATTTCAGATCCATTCCATTTTAGAATCCAGAACCCAAAAATCCATCTTAGATTCTAAAAACCTTGGATTCCATTCTTTTTAGGATTCAGAATCCAATTCCAATTCTAGATTTCAATTCCATTTTCGGATCTAAATCAGGATTTCTTAAATCCATTTCCATTATTAAATACCATTTAGATTTCTCAGATCCATTCTAAATTTAAGATTTTCAATTTCAAAATCTAGATTCAATTCCATCTCAAGTATTCATTTCCTTTCTTAAATTCAGAGTTCAAATTCAAAATCCATTTCTGACTTTGAAACTTCATTTCCTCTCATTTTAAAATTTCAAGTCATTCCTTCTCATTTATTCTTCCAAAACTCTGATTTACTTCAAAGACTTAGAACTTCTCTGATCTATCTCAAGTTCTAAGTTAGATTCAATCATTTCTTCACTCTCTTACCAAATTCATCTCAGAATACTTGGAAATTTTTAAAATATCTTTCAAAAGAGTATACATCCTTGCATTGCACAAGCATGACTCTTTGTGCATTTAAATCTTTAGGATAAATTCTTAGATTATATTTAGGCAAAAGCAAAAGGCATAGATTCGATCCTTGGTTCGATTACCCCTGGTAAAGGCGCCAGGAACGGTCGAACCTCGTACCGACGAGCGAACCCCGTCTCTCCATTTTCCCGCAAATTTTCAAAACGGAGGCGAGTTAGATTTCTAAATATTTTCAAATTAAGGTCAAGTGAAAACCCGCAAAAGAGTTCCTCTTCTCTCTTCCTTCTTTCTTTTCTTTTCTCTTTCTCTTTTCTCTCTTTTATTTTTCTCCCTTCAAAAAGGAGGAAAATAGAGGTTAGAAAAAGGGAAAGAGAAGGAAGAGAGAGAAACCACCAAAAAGGAAAATTTTTGCGATGATCACAGTTTTGGCGACCGTGATGGGACCCGTCTTCGTCCGGTTGAATCTATGCCTTTGCTTTGCTTTTATATAATCTAAGTCTTTATTCTTCTATGTCAGCTTCATTTTCCATGCAAACCTTAGGAGCCTAGATTCTGTCCTAAGCTGACATCATTGCATATAGGATCTAAGTATGGTTTGGTAGGACCATATTGAGGAGATTATCCATGTTCACATTAGACTTAGGTCTTAAATACAACTCTCCTCAATTTTAGGGATTGAATGTAAACAATGTATGCAAGTGTATGCTTCTTTTCATTTAAATCTATTTCTTTAGGACTTGCATTAGAGCCTTCTGATTTTATTGCATATTGATCATATTTTGAAAACCTCTTTACCTATATTGTCCCGGTCTTCACGTTGCTGGGCTGTCTCACTGAACCATAGTTCGGGAGAGAGCCTCACAACTGGACCACTTATGTGGGTTCGCGCCCCCCTACCACGTACCTAAGGGCCATAGTCTGAGGTATATCGGTAGGTGCTCAAGGATGTTGGGAAGCCTTACCTTAGAACCGGAGAAATATCTTATATGCCACGTACTTCGAGCTTCGGCTTGAGTATATCGGCATACCTTGATTGGAATCAGATGATCTGAACCATAGAGTTAGGATTAAGGTCCTACAAGCTATTTCAAATACTGCATATAGAGTCAGCCTTTAGGGAGAGCTATGTGCGCAACCTTGTTTGTGCAGCCATGATTGTGTAATTTTTTATTGTATTCTCTTATATATATCAAACCTTTCCAAAACCCTGGGTATATATTATTTAAAATTTCCTCTTTTAAAACCCCAGGTGTATCTTTTTTTCTTCTTCTTTTCTTGATTTCTTTAAATTCTTTTCTGATCCTGCCTGCAATTTTTCCAACTTTTCAAAATTTACCATCCATTATTCTAAAATTTTCTTCTACATATCTTCTAAATCTATTTTGTAACAAAAATCTCTTTCATCAAGAGATGTCCTTTTAATCATATTCTCAATTGTTTATTTCTTCTCACGGGAAGATAATACGACTGTCGTGCCTCTCGTGCGGGCTCAATCCCTAGTAATGGGATATCTCTTTGTCAAATTGATTTCTTCCTTTATCAAAGTTTCCTCCAAAATCTTTCTAAAAGGGTCCCATTTTGTCCTACCAGAGAGAGCATCCGCTATTAACGGGTGGTTCAGACTAAGATCAGAGGCCGCACCAGTCAGAAGCAAGAATTGAGAAATGGACTCTCAGAGGTTTGCCAGAGAAGGAGGTCAGGACAGCCAGAATGAGATTGATCCTGCCATATATCGGTTGTTCAAAAAGATGATGGTTGAGATATTATCCGAGCAGGCTGAAGCTAGTTTTGGAAAAGCTCCCACCAAGGAAGAGACACCTGTCACTTTCCGAACGAGCAAGCACAACGATGGCAATGCATGAAGTTCTAAAATCAGTAGGAGTGGCAACAAAGGCAACCCGGGCAATCAAAACAGCAATTTGGAGTCATCTAGGAACCAGAAGGGAAAGTTCACCAGAAACCAAGATGAACCACTTCAATCCAATCCTCCGCAGAAGGAGAAGAATCAGGAAAAGCTAAAGCGTAAAGATTGGAGTAGTAACCGAGATTTCACTCCCTTGGATGAGCCGTTGGATAAAGTTCTTGAATATATGTTAACCAAGAGACTAGTCAGGCTCCCAAAAGCCACGAGTCCTTCCACTATCTTGGGAAAATACAAGAACCAATTCTGCAAATTCCAGCGGACAACAGGACATGACACTGATCATTGCTTTGTTTTCAAAAATATTATTCAAGACTGCATTGATAGGAATCTTTTTGTTGAAGACGAAGAAGAAAAGTGCCCGATTCCCCTAACCAAGCATGCTCAGTCTAGCTCTCAGGAAAGGGACGACTCTCGACAAAAATCAGGCAAGCCAAAGGAGACAAAGCATGTTGGCTGGAGTTATGATCGCCAGTTTTCCCCTTTAGGTCAGCCAGTCGAGGAGGTTCTCGAATACCTGCTCACAGAGGACATGATCAAGCTTCCCAGGGGAGTTGATCCTTCTGTCACCATGGGAAAATGGAAAGAGTGTTTTTGCAAATTTCATCAAGTAAGGGGGCACGATACAGAGCATTGCTTCGTCCTCAAAAACATCATACAGGATTTCATCGACAAAGAAATTTTGGTACCAGAGGAAGGAGGGGAGCAACCTGCAGTTCCAACCTAGACTCTTCCGGATCACCCGAAGAATTGATAAAGCCAAAGTTTCCTGCTTTCGTCTCTTTTTGTTAGTTGTCTTGTAGGGGCAAGTCGGTTCAGCCTTCTATAGATCTTTTCCTTTTTAAAAGTTCTTGTAAATATTCAGTTTTTGTCATTGAACCTTTACTTATCAATGAAATGTCAAGTTTTCTTTATATCTTTGGTATTCAAATACCTTCTTCTTTTGCCATACTGGGGCATTTAAATTCTTGTTCTTTTCAGAATGCGAGACAATCCTGACATCATTCATGAGAGAAATGATATTGCCTATGAGGGCTTTTTCAAAAATCATGAAATTTTAAAAAAATCTTCGTTATGACCAAGGAGTTCAAATATTCCTTGGTCTAACTTTGACAAAAAATCAACCCTCGTGCTGATCACGTCTTCAAAAATAAGTTTTTCAAACCATTATATTGAAAGATCAACCCTTGTGTTGGTCTTATCTTCCAAAATGAATTTTAAACTTTTCAAAGATCGATCCTGGTGTTGGTCTTATCTTTCAAAATGGATTTCAAATCTTTATAGATCAACCCTTATCTTTCAAAGTGGATTTCAAAACCTTTATATTCAAAGATCAATCCTTGTATTGATCTTATCTTCCAAAATGGATTTCAAAATCTTTCTTCAAAAGATCAACCCTTGCGTTGGTCTTATCCTCCAAAATTGATCTCAAAACTTTTCAAAGATCAACCCTGGCGTTGTTCTTATCTTTTAAAAATGGGTTATAAATCATTATATTCAAAGGTCAATCATTGCATTGGTCTTATCTTCCAAAAATGGGTTTTAAATCATTATATTCAAAAGATCGACCCTGTGTTGGTCTTATCTTCCAAGATTGGTTTTTAAGCATTACTTTCAAAGATCAACCCTTGTATTGATCTTATTATCAATTTCGAACTGTTATTTTTAGAAATCAGATCTATTGTTGATCTTCTTCTTCAAAAATAGGTTTTAAAAAAAAAAAAAAAAACCATTGCCTTCAAAAATTGACCCTCATGATGATCTCTTATGTTGATTCGAAGGATCAGTCCTCGCACTGATCATTCTTCTTGCGGTGGATTTTCTTCCCAAAAATGATTTTTCACTTAAATAAACATTTTCCTTTAAAGATCCCACGTGCGGGCAGGATCAGACAAACTCTTTTTCAAAAAAATCTTCTCAACTTTTCAGTTAATCTTGTTATCTTTATTACTTGCATTCATTTCATCTTCAATTTAATCAAATTTTCGTCAGTTCATTATCTTTATCAATTTTGTCAAGTTTTTATCAATTTCATTAATATCTATCAATTTTTATTCTTAAAACCCTTTTCAGGTTAAGGGATAAACCTGATGCCTCTTTCCCATGAGGTATTTTCTAAATCTTCCTTTTTTCAACCCCTTTCAGGTTAAGGGATAAACCTGACCCTCGTTGTCCGAGGTGCTGCCCTTTCAGGTTAAGGGAAAAACCTGACCCTCGTTGTCCGAGGTGCTCCCATTCAGGATAAGGGATAATCCTGAAACCCCTCGTAGGAGCCACAATGCTACCTATGAGGATTCTTTTGTAAATACAAGTTTTTTTAATCTTTGTTGATTTTCTAGATTTATATCAGTTTCTCTTTATTAAATCTCTTTAAATTCTATTCTTCTTTCCATTCAGGATAAGGGATAATCCTGAAACCCCTCGTAGGAGCCACAATGCTACCTATGAGGATTCTTTTGTAAATACAAGTTTTTTTAATCTTTGTTGATTTTCTAGATTTATATCAGTTTCTCTTTATTAAATCTCTTTAAATTCTATTCTTCTTTCCATTCAGGATAAGGGATAATCCTGAAACCCTCGCAGGAGCGATAGTGCTACCTATGAGGATTCTTTTGTAAATAACAAGTTTTATCAACCTTCATTTGATTTTTTAAATTTATATCAATTTCTCTTCATTTAAATTTTCCTTAAAATCTATTCTTTTCCCATTCAGGATAAAGGATAATCCTGATACCCCTCATAGGAGCATCACGGCCACCCGTGAGAATTCTTTTCCAAAACAAATTTCCAAATAAATCTATTTAAATTCCTCTCCATGTTTATAAATTTTATTCTTCTTCAAATTAAGGGATGAATCTTGATTATTCCCCCAAAAAAATTCTTCAATTCTCATCAAATTTTATTCCATACTCCTTTAGGATAGGAGGAGATCCTGAAGTCGTTCGAACCTTAGGCCATCTTGGGTCTAGTATCTCGAATAAATCCCTCATCTTCATCATCAAAATCTACTCATGCTTCTGTCAATCCTTCAAATTCCAACTCTTGGGTAGAAATTATTTCCTTCCCGTCTGAGTTCCGACTCAGGTTTTTGTTTTTGTTTTCGTTTTTGTTTTTTGTTTTCATTTTTATTTTTAAAGATCCGGGTTCTGACTCGGGTTTTCCCTTTTTATATTTATATATCATTTGAAGTTTCGAGTTCCGACTCGAACTTCCTATCGGATTCAACGCTCGTGTTGGAACCGATCGTACCCTTGAAGGTTCGAGTTTTTCAAAACTCGGGTTCTTCCTTTTTTTATCATTATTTTTAAAGATCCGGGTTCCGACTGGGGTCTTCCCTTTTCATATTTATATATCGTCTGAAGTTTCGAGTTCCGACTTGGACTTCCTATCGGATTCAACGCTCGTGTTGGAACCGATCGTACCCTTGAAGGTTCGAGTTTTTCAAAACTCGGGTTCTTCCTTTTTTTATCATTATTTTTAAAGATCCGGGTTCCGACTCGGGTTTTCCCTTCTTTATATATCGTTTGAAGTCTCGAGTTCTGACTCGGACTTCCTATCGGATTCAACGCTCGTGTTGGAACCGATCGTACCCTTGAAGATTCGAGTTTTTCAAAACTCGGGTTCTTCCTTTTTTTTTATCATTATTTTTTAAGATCCGATTTCCGACTCGGGTTTTCCTTTCTTTATATATCGTTTGAAGTCTCGAGTTCCGACTCGGACTTCCTATCGGATTCAATGCTCGTGTTGGAACCGATCGTACCCTTGAAGATTCGAGTTTTCGAAACTCAGATTCCCCATCTTTATCATCATTTTTAAAAGATCCGGGTTCCGACTCGGGTTTTTCCTTTTATATATCATTTGAAGTCTCAAGTCCCTACTTGAACTTTCTTTTGAATCCAATGCTCGTGTTGGACAAAATTGTTGGGTTGAGAATTCGAGTTTTCAAACTCGATTCTCACTCATTTTTTTATATATTTGAAAAACCGAGTTCTGACTTGGATTTTCGCTTTTGTATATCCCTATTTTCTCAAAGTTCCTCCTTAAATTCCCCCTCAGGATAAGAGATAATCCTGAAACACCGGCAATCATTCTCGTTTAATTCTCAAATATCTTCGAATGTCGGTCTCATTTTTCAAATCCTCCTTTTGAAAAACCCAGTGCTCGTACTAGGTATGCATTTCAAAAACCCAGTGCTCGTACTAGGTATGCATTTCGAAAACCCAGTGCTCGTACTGGTGTGCATTTCGAAAACCCAATGCTCGTACTGGTGTGCACTTTTCCAAAAACCCAGCGCTCGTACTGGGGCATTTTTTGAAATCCAGTGCTCGTGCTGGTACATCTAGCGCTCGTGCTAGTGTTTGGCTGACTAATCAGTTGGCCATCCAGGTTCAGCCTTTGTGCTAACCAAACATCATCATTTCAAGCTATAAATTCTCAATTTCAACCTTCTGGTTATCATTTTATCAAAAATCAATCTTTTCTTGCGAAGGACCCTCTTCAGGGAGAGTTCGAGGGAGCTCGTTCCTTTCGCATGCAACCATCTTCCATTCGCAAGAACCCTCTTCCAGGGAGAGTTTGAAGGGACTCGTTTTCTTAGCGAACAGTTTGCAAAACACCAACCAGCTTTACACAAGAGAACCCTATTTCCAGGGAGAGCGTCGACGGAAGCTCGTTTCTTTTGTGGCCCCAGTTTTTCTCATCTTTGGCCAAACCCCTTCACAGAGGACCCTCTTCTAGGGAGAGTGTGATGGACTCGTTCTTCTGTGATACTTTCTCAACTTTGTTTTCGGCCGCCTTTCCATAAGAGAAGCCTAGAGATAGGGAGTTTTGACGAAAACTTAATTTCTCTTCGAAAGTTCTGTTTTGCAAACACCTCCTCTTTGGGGAAGAGAGGAGTATTTCCAACTTCCCATTCAGGTAAGGGCTTAAGCCTGAGTCTCGCTTTTTGGGGAAAAAGAGAGGAGAATTTTTGTCACGGACGTGTCAATTCGATATCGAGCATTCTCTTTCATCAGGGATTTATAGAATACGTTGCCAATCTGCTATCAAAAATCATTGTTGATCTCAAAAGTTTTCATCGCACAAAGAATTATTTCAAACTACCTTCAGTATCATTTTCAAAAGAGCAAGACTCTTGCGAAATAAGAACTAAATTCAAGCTTTTTCTGTTGGTCAACCAAGAGGATGAAGAAAAATCTTCGATATGACCGGCAAAGGAAAATTCAATGATGTTGAAAAGCCATAAGTGAACTGATATTGATCATAGCTGTGGCGCATTCTTAAAGATTATTCTTTTGGCGGTAAGACAGTGAAAATATCCTGGGCAGTAAAAAGAACCTACCCAATCCATATATCCTCAGCCATCCAAGCTAAGCTGCAATCAAATATCCGCAAAAGGGATCTCTCAATTGTTGTCAAGATGAAGGCAAATTAAGCGAGTAGACCTACGGGGCCAAAGAAGATTTGAAACATCTCCAAGATGACGGAGTTTGCGACAGATCCTTCCAGGAAAAGTTTTGATCACCGTCGAGATGAAGGCGGATGCGATGGACCTACCGACAAACCCTAAAAGATATTTGATTTCTGCTATCATTTAGAGATTTCAACCCAAGGACCAATGTCATAATCCCTGAGAAAGAAAAAGAAGGATCGGAACATCTCCAAGATGAAGGAGTTTGTGATGTACCCTTCCTCGAAAAAGAGAGAAAAGTCAGGACATCTCCAAAATGAAGGAGGATGTAAAAGAACCCAGAAAAGATTCATAGTTCAAAAGAGTGCAAACAGATCATCATGGGAAATGCCCAGGATATCAAACTGCCCGAAACTGTCAAGAATCATCTTTATCTATGTGAAATTCTTTATCAATGTCTTTTCACTTAATTGCTTTCATGAAGCTAAGAATGTTTTCCTCTCTTTCATGTCAAGGAAATTGATATCTTCCTTAAAGAACCTCAACAACAACAAATTTGAATTTGATTCTTAAATTCTACAGAGTTAGCCCAATTGAAGCTAATACTCTGGGTAGAAAGAGGTGATATTTTCACACATGAGCACAATTCAATCATTCTGAATCAACTACAATTTTTGGCATCTTATTTGGCAATATTTTCTAATTATCCCAACATGAAGTGTGAACTTGAGATCGTTTTGACGTATCCTGACGTCATCCCTCCTTAGGACTGAAAAGTCCTTTCCTTCCGTCTGATCTGAGCGCTCTCAGATTCGCACACTTCCCTGTGCTCCCCACTGCCCGCCATGGACAGTTCCCGCTCAGGATAAGGGTTAAACCTGAACTGTTTGCAAAAGATTTGTTATTGTCAAAAGCTATTTTTAGTCTCAGCAATGAGGCGCCCAAGAACAACCCCTTTTCAAGCTTTAGGGACCCCCATTTTTATCCTTTTGCAAAAACCCCTCTTGGATTTGTTGTGCAAAGTCTAGAGGCCCATCACAGTTTTCCTCGCTCCTCGAGGATTCTGTATCCATTCAGGCTAAGGATTAAACCTGTCACCTCGCTCCTCGAGGTGTAACCCAAAAACCTTCTGCGAGAGGTCGTCTGTTTTTAGAAAGTTGATTTTAGTCTCAGCAATGAGGCACCCAAGATCATCCCTTTTCCAAGCTTTAGGGAATCCCTTGATTTTCTCTTCTCGCAAACCCCTTCTGGATTTGTTCGTCCAAATTCCGAAGGTCCCATTATGGTTTCTTCATCCGAGGATTCCGTATGGTCGTCCCTTTCAGGTTAAGGGTTAAGCCTGAACCTCGCTCCACGAGGTACATTCCGTTCAGGTTAGGGTTAAACCTGAGTCCCATTCTGACTAGATATCCTTTCTAGTCCCATCACCGTTTCCTCGCTCCTCGAGGATTCTGTATCCATTCAGGCTAAGGATTAAACCTGTCACCTCGCTCCTCGAGGTGTAACCCAAACCTTCCGCGAGAGGTTGTCTGTTTTTAGAAAGCTGATTTTAGTCTCAGCAATGAGGCGCCCAAGATCATCCCTTTTCCAAGCTTTAGGGAATCCCTTGATTTTCTCTTCTCACAAACCCCTTCTGGATTTGTTCGTCCAAATTCCGAAGGTCCCATTATGGTTTCTTCATCCGAGGATTCCGTATGGTCGTCCCTTTCAGGTTAAGGGTTAAGCCTGAACCTCGCTCCACGAGGTACCTTCTGTTCAGGTTAGGGTTAAACCTGAGTCCCATTCTGACTAGATATCCTTTCTAGTCCCATCACCGTTTCCTCGCTCCTCGAGGATTCTGTATCCATTCAGGCTAAGGATTAAACCTGTCACCTCGCTCCTCGAGGTGTAACCCAAACCTTCCGCGAGAGGTCGTCTGTTTTTAGAAAGCTGGTTTTAGTCTCAGCAATGAGGCGCCCAAGATCATCCCCTTTCCAAGCTTTAGGGAATCCCTTGTTTTTCTCTTCTCGCGAACCCCTTTCGGATTTGTTCGTCCAAATTCTGAAGGTTCCATCACGGTTTCTTCATCCGAAGATTCCGTATCATCCCCCACTCAGGTCAAGGATTAAAATCTAAAATCTTCTTCTGATGATATACTCCTTCCTGTCCCATCACGGTTTCTTTGTTTAAAGAGTCCGTATGGTCATCCCTTTCAGGATAAGGGTGAAGTCTGAACCTCGCTCCATGAGGTACTTTCCTTTCAGGTTTGGGTTAAACCTGAGCCTCGTTTAGATGAGGTAATCCTTCCCGTCCCATCATGGTTTTCCCCACAAAGGGATCCGTGCTCTTTGTACATCCATCAAGGAAAGGATCATGCTTGAGCTTCATCTCACAATGACATTTCCTCAGAAATGTCCCATCAAGGTCCACTTATATTCCTTTCCCCATCCAAATTATCTTGATCTATCTTCGTCCCATCCAGGTTAAGGGCTAAAACCTGAGTCATTTCAAAGGGTTGATCTTGTCTCACCCATGAGACTTGATCAAAATTCTTATCTTTCACCATCCCTGGGACTTTCACCCAAAGTCCCATCACGAGTTTCTCATCTCTATCATTCAGTCATATCATGGTCGAGGATTTCGCTCCCCCCAAGCCATTCAGGATAAGGTATTAAGCCTGAAACCATGTCTTTCAAATCAAATTCTTCCACACCCAGTGCAGATCTGCTGACTGGGGCATTTTTCAAAATTTGGAGTGTTTTCTTTGCCACTAAGCTCGGCTTTCAACCAGCTTAGTAGCAAAGAGGGGCATCTGTGAACACCCCAAATTTTTCAAAATCTTTTAAATATTCCCTTCTTGCCCCTAAATTCATTTTTGAGCAAATGAATCATTTTTTTTTAAGTCTAAATTCCAGTTCATTTCTCAAGTTTTATTGAAATTAAATTCATTTTATATGTATAAATTGATTTCAGATCTGGATCCATTGTCCAAATCCAAAATTGAGTCTCATTGTCCAATTTTCAAGAAAATACCAAAAATAGTTTTAAAATAGTTCGGACAGTCCATCCGACATCCGTTTGAATCTATCATGTTGTATTTCTCGATTCGAGTGTCAAAACTCAAACATTTTCTCAAAACTCGGGTCCAAACCCATTTTCTAAAGAAATTTCCTCAAAATAGCCTTGAAAACCTTCTTTTTGTAAATATTTCTCAAAAACACAAAAAAATTAGTTTAAATCCTTGTTTTGCCTTACATTTTAGGATTTTGTATTTCCCAAAATACAAAAAAATAAAAATATTCAGAAAAGAACAAAAAAAATCAAAAATAAATGAAGAAAATTGCAAAATGGTTTTAGAAAACCCGTTTTTTTTAAAATCTTTTTATAAAAAGACCTCTTTTGGAAAATGCAAAATTAAATAGTCGAGTTAGGGTTTTTGAGGGGGGGATCCTTTCAAGCTTTTTCTTGAGTTTGTTTCTCTCTCTCAGCCGCCCTCCTTCCCTCTCCATGGCCGAACCCTCCTCCGCAAGCCACCCATCCACAACCTCCACCTTCCATCGCCCTCCATCTACAACCGATTCCTTCTCGAATCCTCCTTCTTCCTCCTTAAAAGGGGACTCAAGAAACCCTTCCTCCGGACCGCTTCTTCACCTCCCCATTTCTGCACATAGCTCCCTCTTTTTCACGCACCATCCGTTTTTCCACCCCAGCACCTTCATCATCACACCTCTCTTCATTTCCTCAATCTCCTTCTTCCCCATTCACTCTGACTGCCTCTTCATCCCGGCATCAGCGAGAAGAAAGAGAATCCTCTTTCGGGTTTCAGAGTTGCAGACGACCCTCTTCCTTCCCTTTAAAAGAAACACGAAAAAAAAAAAACTCAGGAGATCGGTCGTTCACCCAGCCACGTTCTTCCTCTCCTTCACATTCTTGTTTCGACTCTCCCCCCAACCGACTGAAAGGAGTCGATCAATCTCGAAAGTTAGAGGTAAGTAACCTTTCCATCTCTGATTCTCGTGAAATTCCTTTTTTTCCTCTCATAGCATCGCCCTGCGTTTCTTTTGATTTTTCATTTTTTTTTTTCTTTTACTCTTTCACAAGGCAAAAGGATGGGTCGCCTATAGCAGGATCGACCCATCCTGTGCGACATCAATGGAGTCTTAGAACTCCAACACATTTTTTTTCATGTTATTTTGACTCTTGATCTCCTGTTTAAAGGTTTATTGATAATCGATTGCTCATTTTGATAATGTTCAATGTTCATCTTCTTCCTTTTCTACGGATTCGTTGTTACGATCTTGGAGACTCTGTGGTCATCGTAACTGTTCTGGATTAACGTGTAATTTCGATATGATTCCCTCGTTATCTTTTGATTTATGCCTTTATCTCATTAGCACTTCTCATTTCTTTTCGGGACATTAATTTGGCATCATGTTTCATTTTCTTTTCTTTTTTTTTTTTAGTAATAAGTTCGCTTTTGTGTTAGATTCAAAATGTCTTCAACTTCCCACATTTCTTCTTTTTTTTTTTTTCTTGGTGTTCACTTTGTCCAGCCTATCTGATTATTTTAACCAATCTTCCATCAACCCCACATAGCTGCTGCGATCGGGTTTGGTTTATTTTGTTGCTTGGACATCATTGGGATTTTGGGCGTTTCATGCCTTCCTGCACTTCTCTGTGTTTCACATAGTACACTATCAAATCCCAAATCTCATCCTGCCTCCCGATCCCTATATTCTCTATTTTTGAATGAAGCTATATTCATCGTGGGTTTTGTGCTTCCTCCATTGTTAAAAATACAATGATTGTCTGAAGGCCATGGCACATAACATGAGTAGATAAAATTCATTTTCATTTGATTATGTCCGAGATGATCTCGTTTAGCCTCGTTAAGATTTAGCAGGGTGCTGCTGAAATCAGAACAGACGGGTATAAGATTCGGTGTCTACGTTGGATCTGGAGAGGAGCCACCATTTGATCTTCTCAATCAGCATTTTCCCTTGTGTTTAATTTGTCTGATTACATTCTCTAATCTTATGATTATATCATTGTCTCTGCATATCCATTTACAGTTAAAGCACGGTTTGAAATCCAGCTTCATCATATTGGGCCTGTGCATAACGACTTGATTTCAGATTGTCTCAGAAGCTAGTTGCAAAGTTCAGTCTGGCGATAGTCAGTTTGGTGATTATTGGATACCCAGACTCGTTTCCTCTTTAAAAGCTTTGATTCGAATTTTAGATATGCTAATTTGATTGCATGTTCTTAGGATCGTTTGCTTAACTGAGTAGCTGTGGGACTAATTAAAGATTAAAATGCAGAAAGTGCAAAATTCAACTCTTTGTTCCTGTGCAGAGGAGATCCCATACCCTCTCAATTGATTGACTAAAACAGATATTTGCGGTGCTAGTTCCGGTGGAAGGTGTTCAGCTACAGGATAATCATGGCACACCCTATAGCTCCCAGTTGACCCTTCTGCAAAGCCTCCACGTTCTCTAGGCTTTACAACCCATGAGAAAATGCTCCAGTAAGCTAGAGAGCTCTATGGCTGTGGAAGACCCCTTATAAAATTTGGAAACATGGGGGCTCTGGGTTCCTAAAATCAGTGCCAAGACAAGGTATGTCTACGCTCTCAAGAATCTTTGTAATTAAATCAGTGTTGGAATTCTTCCATTAATACAGTTTTTGTTTTATGTTGACCACATTCCTATGTCCACATACATTAATAGTATTGCACAGGTTAGTTTGGGTATTAGATGTGCATTGCGTTAATTTGCACACGCAATTGTATGGCTGAATGTTAGAAATTATTCAATGTTCATATAAGTTAGGCAATTAAGCTAAGTATCGGATGCTCTAATTTCAGGTTATGTTTGATTATTGGTTTCATTCTCCTAGTAATGCCAGTTTTGTTCTTACTTGGGTTCTGGTTTTTCTGAAGGATAATCATTACTGTAAGGGTTGCATGAATCCATCCTGACTAAAGCCTTCTATGCTTGGCCTGTTACTGTTTCAATATAATGTTATCAGGATTTCAATGCTTGTCATGATATAATCATTGTGTTAAGGAGGAAAAGTAAGAACAAAAAATGGATGTCTGCTCAAAAGCAGACCCTATTCTGGTCTATTTCTCTAAAATAGAGAAGTAGTTTCTTTTTCCTTTTGGTTTTGTCATAAGGTCTGGGTCACAGTTCTCACACATCTGGTATAAAGGTTTTGTGCCTCAGCATGATCAACTTTGCATTAAACAAAATCCTGATGGTTCATCCAAGAGCAGCATTAAACCCGGTTTCCAAATGAAAATACAGAGTGGCACAGCTTATATTCTGCTCCTCATTTGTATGAATGCTTCCCCCCACCATGTTTAAGGCCCATTATGAACCTCAAATAAAAAAAGAAAATTCTCTGAATTTTATCTGCCATTTCCTGACTTCTATTGCATTATTGAAGAGTTGTGTGCTGAGAATAAAGGACGGTGGCAGATTGATAATCAGATCGCAGGGGCGCAAGCTGTTGGACAGATAATCGCAGAAAGGTATGTGTCATTTGCATATGTCCTCCTGAGTTCAAAGTTCATGTGTATGTTGTATTCATCTCCACCCATTAGTTTGAATCTTTAACATGCATACAAAGGCATTAGAATGTTAACCAGCATAATAGATCCACCTATTGTCCTCTGCATTTTACAATTAATATTCCTCATCAATCACTCTCTGTACACTGTATACAAATTGCCACAACTCCATCCCAGCTTTCATTTTACATGTCATTGCACAAAGCATATGGATGTGCTGATTGAAGTCAATTTGCTAACACTGTTAAGATAAGCTCACTGATGATATTGAGATCCATTCACAAATATCACTAATTGCAGATATTCAGCAGTCGACTCATGATTAAGACTTATTGATTTACCTTATTATGCTAAGTTGATTGCAATTTATTGTTTCATCTGTTGAGGTTTATTTTACCAACAATCAGCTTTGGACATGACTTTGGACATGACTTTGAAAAGTGATTTTGTAGTCCATTCAAAATATCGATAAGCTGAAACAGTTCAATTCTTCATCATAGTGTGAGTGTGCACCCCAATTCTCATTTTTTTTATAAGGTAGGGCATATGTCATATATATATATACATATATGTACAATGCATATGCATATATGCATATATATATACATATATATATATATATATATATATATATATATATATATATATATATATATATATATACATATATATATACATGGGCATATATACAAGTGTATATCATTTTCTACTTTCTCCATCATAAACATCTTGGCATATGATCATTTTTTTATGTGCAATTCTCTTTTATCTTCGTATTAACCCAGTTGTTTTGCAGGAAATATGTGGAAAAGGTCATTATTTGGAATTGTAAATTTGATTTCATGTATTGTAATAGTTAGATTTTTAATGAGAATCTACATTTCTTGTTTTAGATAGAATGAATGAGCATCATAAACATCATGAGTTATTTGTTTTTCATAAATTTTTTTATTTTTTCTCAAATTCTCACAAATGGTGAAACACGAATGGCACGTGCACCATTTCATAAGAGGTAATTAATCTTAAGTTGATGATTTACATCAATGGCCATAGTTAGGATGTAAACAAAACTTAGGATTTTCATCTTTTACGAAATAACACTGGATTCACACTGGACCCATTTTCAAAATTCATCATATTTTCCTTAAATATCTTCTTCTTTTATTAGAATTTAACTTACAATTAATTCAAAAACATATACCAATGGCCATAGTCAGGGTATATTGAGAGTTAATTTCATTTTGAATTCTCTAAAAGCACCAAATGTGTTTTATTCTTCACCTGAATTTAAATATAGATTATTATATAATACATTCAATGACCATAGTCATAGATGTATTATATCTTCAATCTTATTTTAATTCATCCAAAGAATGAAATAGCTTTTCAAAATTCTTTTAATTCATTCATCATTTAGGATAGAACTGCATCATATTTTCAAAATTACTTTTTCAAAACTCCAAGTGATTTAAATATCTTCTTCAATCAATCTTCAATCCTATTCATCTTTTTTTCAATTCTATTTCATTTTCCATCTCAGAGTCCAATTTTACTTTGAAATTTCAAATTCATTTTCAAAAGCTCCAATCAAACTCAGAGTTCAATTTAACTTTGAGATTCTTGATTCATTTCAAGCTTCAAATCCCAGGTCTAAATTGACTTTGGGATTCATCTGTATATTCAAAATTCAATTGTCTAAAATTCCTTTTCCCAAATTCAAATCAGACTTAGAAATTCTTGATTCCTCTTCTGAATTTAACTCCAAACCCATTATAGGATCCAGGATTCAACATCTCACCTTGGATCTCAGACTTCAGATCTAAATCCATCTTAGGATCCAGAGTCCAACTCTACCTTGGATCTCAGACTTCAGATCCAAATCCATCTTAGGATCCAGAGTCCAACTCTACATCGGATCTCAGACTTCAGATCCACAATCTATCTTAGGATCCAGAACCCAACTCCACATTGGATCTCAGATTTCAGATCCATTCCATTTCAGAATCCAGAACCCAAAAATCCATCTTAGATTCTAAAAACCTTGGATCCCATTCTTTTTAGGATTCAGAATCCAATTCCAATTCTAGATTTCAATTCCATTTTCGGATCTAAATCCGGATTTCTTAAATCCATTTCCATTATTAAATACCATTTAGATTTCTCAGATCCATTCTAAATTTAAGATTTTCAATTTCAAAATCTAGATTCAATTCCATCTCAAGTATTCATTTCCTTTCCTAAATTCAGAGTTCAAATTCAAAATCCATTTCTGACTTTGAAACTTCATTTCCTCTCATTTTAAAATTTCAAGTCATTCCTTCTCATTTATTCTTCCAAAACTCTGATTTACTTCAAAGACTTAGAACTTCTCTGATCTATCTCAAGTTCTAAGTTAGATTCAATCATTTCTTCACTCTCTTACCAAATTCATCTCAGAATACTTGGAAATTTTTAAAATATCTTTCAAAAGAGTATACATCCTTGCATTGCACAAGCATGACTCTTTGTGCATTTAGATCTTTAGGATAAATTCTTAGATTATATTTAGGCAAAAGCAAAAGGCATAGATTCGATCCTTGGTTCGATTACCCCTGGTAAAGGCGTCAGGAACGGTCGAACCTCGTACCGACGAGCGAACCCCGTCTCTCCATTTTCCCGCAAATTTTCAAAATGGAGGCGAGTTAGATTTCTAAATATTTTCAAATTAAGGTCAAGTGAAAACCCGCAAAAGAGTTCATCTTCTCTCTTCCTTCTTTCTTTTCTTTTCTCTTTCTCTTTTCTCTCTTTTATTCTTCTCCCTTCAAAAAGGAGGAAAATAGAGGTTAGAAAAGGGAAAGAGAAGGAAGAGAGAGAAACCACCAAAAAGGAAAAATTTTGCGATGATCACAATCTCACCATGAATCGAATGTAATTCATGGTGAGATCTGTTGTAAGCTCATGCTTTCGGTGCTCTGCAAAATCACAACAAACCTAGCATTCATCGCATGAGATCCGCTGTGAAATCAGCTGGATGCGTTAAGAAGATTAAGCTCCCAAGTCGATTTCATTAGAGATTTATGTATTCACCATGAAATATTAGTCACTTGGTGGGTGTATCCTGTGATCAGCTAGAAGGCTAATATGAATTTGGTTGTTGCATATGTTCGTGAACTTTTTTTTTTTTTATCTTTGTCTTATTTCTAGCATGTCAATCTTTCCCTTTCATTTTGATTCCTCGTTCATGCCCTATTCTGATAACCCGTTTTCATTTTTCTGCTATTCTTTTCATTATTTCCTGTTGTTAGTTCAATTGTTTGCCACTCGAATGATTCCCTATTATTGAAACTCGTTTTCTCATCTTCATTATTAGATAAGTTCGAAAAAGGAGAGGTAAGTTCTTGTTAATTTCCGGTCGTGTATACCTTGGGATAGCTTGCTCATAACGCGTAGATATAATAGCAAGGGATTATTCTGTCTAAAGGGAACCAAAAGTTTGTTGAGAAGGATACAACACCACTGATCATAACAGCCTGCTGTGCTAAGCCGTCATCTGCAAAATTCTGAGCAATGGTGATTCCACTAATCAAAACATCATTTAACAAAATATTTTATGTTAGGTCAAAGTAGTGACAACAAACTGCATGTCTCGATTAGGTTACCATAAATTATTTGTTGGGGAATAAAAAAAAAAGAAATATACATTATATATATATATATATATATATATATATATTCAGATATGGTTGGAATAGTTGATCTTGGAGGTGGATCTGTCAAAGTGGTATATGCTGTCTCAGAAAAGGAAGCTGTTAATTCTCCAAGACTCTTAGATGGGCAGCATTTTGTATGTTGAGGGGGCTTTTCTTAAGGAAATCCAGCATTTTCTTTATGTTCACAACTGCTTGCATTATGGCCTGATTGGCTGCTTGAGCAGAGGTTCTGAGATCCATAGAAAGCACTGACCATCGAGGTATTTTGAAGGGTTTTGGTGGTGAATCTAGAATGAAGGCAGTGGCTTTGCCAGCTGGGTCTGGTTGTGAGGATTGCAGAGCAGCTGCCATAACAGCTCATAGAGTCAATGAATCCACCTGTATTCATCTCAAGTGCACATTTGGTGGCATATGAAATAGTGGTGGGTAGATGGTCAGAAGAACCCCTTTGTTGCCTCATTTCTTTTTATATAGGGCTGTGGAGATGGTATCCCGCAGATTTTTTTTTTTATGCAACGTGCATCTCTTGAACTGCACTGTATCTTTCTGTGTTTGTCAAAATTTGACTCTGCATTCTCTATACAGAAAGCTTTTGTAAATTCCAAGAATCCAATTGCAAGGGTTGCGCCCGTAGATTTTGAGAATGTGACCAAACGTGTGTGTGAAACCACTCTTGTAGATGCTAAGGTTGTTTATCAGTGTTGACGAGAGCAATTTGCTTTATCTCTGCATGGACCTTGTGTGCCAGTGCACGCCACTTTTTGATGAGTTTGATTTGGATCTATTGAAAAGGATTACATTGATGAAGCAATTGAGGTATGAGGATTCATTGGTTGAAGCTGCATGACCGTTAGGTAGTGCTATAGAGGTTGCATCAGCACCCTTTTTCCCCTGCACACACTTGTGCTTCCTTCAATATTCATCATTAATACCCTTCACTTCATGGCAACACTGCATTATCCACCTGTGTACATTACTTACACAGTACACCACATTTTCCCTGCAATTATCAACACTACATTCACACCCTTAGCACAAGTCATGCCTTCATCCCACTGTAGCCACCTGTATTGATCCTTTGTATACCTCCTTCTCCTACACTCCTATGCACATTAGTCATCTGTGCATACTTCCACCTGCAGCCCACTATTCACCATCATCCTTGTGCACAGCGTGTGCACAAAAATATTTCGTTCCACCTTGCTGCACCTTAACTGTCCAGCCATCACTGTACTGTCCACTTACCCACCATACCCTGATATTTTTCTTTTCCCTCTGCAAAACACACTATTCACCCTACTCATTGCCTATTGCTGCTTGTGCAAAAATCTATTGACGTATCCATACTTACCTGTTGATGCCCATGCCAATACTTGCCTTCACTATTGCAGCACTCAGCTGCAACTTGAGTGTCACTTGTTGTACACACCATAACATCCATGTAATAGTCACCTTTATTTTCCACCATACCTGTGTACATTCACTACACCACCTACTTTCAGCCACTCTACAGTAGCATATTACCCACTCACAACAACATCCTCTTTACTTCACCTGGTTGTCTTCTTCATCACCCCAACATCCTTATGCTCTCACAACGTATATCTTCCACTTCATACTCATGCTTCCACTTCCTCCATTATCACTGTAGCTGCAGCAGTGCAGTGTTTACTTCCATTTCTTGCTACAGTTCATGTCAACAGTCCCTTCGTTGTTTGATATTCGTCCTAATACCTGCCTTACTTGCTGTCATCACTACCTATAACACCCATAGCAACCCTGCTTCTCCAAACACCATACCATTACACATCTGTCCCTTCTTATACATAACATTGTACACAATGTCTTCAGCCACTTTGTACCATTTCCTGCAGTATCTGCATATAGCTAAAACTTCTTACCTACTGCAACATGTATCTTCACCATCACAACACTTCCACAGCACATCGCTACACCCACTTCACGTCTTCTCCACAAACCTTCACTCACAAGCATCCAGCATCTGTTATAACACATAGCATGATCAGCAAGGAAAGGTTGTTATCCTTGCTTATGAACTGTCTCTAGTTGAGAGTAGTCTAAAGGAGTAGTCACATGATAGTATCAATGTTGGGACAGTTTCTGGTACTATCAGTAATAAAATACAAGGCATCATATATGCATTTTAATATCCACACTCCATCATCCTCTTAGGATATTACCTATATATTCTGACATTCTTCATTAGCTTAAAAACATCATACTTTGCCATTTGCGTTGCATTTTCATGCATAAGTCTTTTATCAATTGCACTTTAAATTCAACATGATACTTTGCCAGTTTTCTTCTATCTATGTCTTGTGCTAACCTGATTTTTTTCAGGAGACATGTTAAATTGTTGAATTCCTTCTTAGGTAAGAAATATTTTTTTTATTCAAAGTTTGTAATAGCTAGATATAATGAGAATCCTTTACATTTCCTGTATTAGAATAGCATGAATGAGCATTATAAATATCATGAATTGCTTGTGTTCATACATTTTTTCCTTTATTCTTCAAATTTTCACAATGGTGAAACACGAATGTCACGTGCACCGTTTTCGTAAAAGGTAATTGATCCTAAGTTGATGATCCATATCAATGGCCATAGTCAGGGTGTGGACAAAACTTAGGATTTTTATCTTTTACGAAATAACATTGGACCCACACTGGATCCGTTTTCAAAATTCAACATATTTTTCTTAAATATTATTTCTTCTTTTATCAGAATTTAACTTAAAATTAATTCAAAATATATACCAATGACCATAGTCAGGGTATATTGAGAGTTAATTTCATTTTAAATTCTATAAAAGCACCAAAAGTGTTTTATTCTTCACCTGAATTTAAATATAGATTATTATATAATACATTCAATGACCATAGTCAAGGATGTATTATATCTTCAATCTTATTTTAATTCATTTAAAGAATGAAATAGCTTTTCAAATCCAATTTCAAATTCTTTAAATTCATTCATCATTTAGGATAGAACTGCATCATATTTTCAAAATTCCTTTTTCAAAACTCCAAGTAATGTAAATATCTTCCTCAATCTATCTTCAATTCTTATAAAATCCGATTCATCCTTTCATTTTCAAAATTCAATTTTATTTTCAAATCTCAAAGTTCAAATTAACTTTGAGATTCCAAAGTCATTTTATATTCAAATTCAAATCAGATTTCAAAGTTCAATTCGACTTTGAAATTCCAAATTTACTTTATATTCAAAACTCTAATCAGACTCAAAGTTCAATTTTAACTTTGAGACTCTTGATTCATCTTCTAAATTCCAAATTCAAAAATTCCAAGGTCTAATTTGACTTTGAAATTCGTTTGTATATTCAAATTCTAAATTTCACTTTTTTCAAGTTCAATTTAAACTTGGAAGTTCTTGATTCATCTTCTGAATTTAAAATCTATTTTAGGATCCAGGATTCAACACTCATATTGGATCTCAGACTTCAGGTCCAATTCCTCTTTAGGATCCAGACTTCAATTTCATTTCGGATCTTAGACTTCAGGTCCAATTCCTCTTTAGGATCTAGACTCCAATTTCATTTCGGATCTTAGACTTCAGATCCAATTCCTCTTTAGGGTCCAGACTCCAATTTCATTTCGGATCTTAGACTTCAGATCCAATTACCTTATAGGATCTAGAACCAATTTCACTTTGGATTTTTGACTTCGGATCCAATTTTCCATTTTGGGATTCAGAACTCAAATTCTACTTTGGATCTCAGACTTCAGATCCAATGCCACTTTTAGGATCTAGAATCCAATTCTACTTTGGATCTTAGACTTCGGATCCAATTCCATCTTAGGATCCAGAGTCCAATTCTACATTGGATCTCAGACTTCAGACCCAAATCTATCTTAGGATCCAGAACCCAATTTTACATCGGATCTCAGATCTCAGATCTTAAAACCATTCTAAGATCCAAGTCTACTTCAAAATCTGGATTTAAAATCCAAGTCCATTTTCAGATCCCATTTGAACCCCTAAATCTGTTTCTATTTTTTAAATACATTTGATCCTCTCAGATCCATTCTAAGATTCAAATTCAATATCACTTCAAAACTTCATCTTCTTCTAAATCCATGATTAAACTCAAAGTCCATTTTCTGACTTTGAAACTCCATTTTCTTTCATTTCAAAGCTTTAAATCATTCTTTCTCGAAAGCAAGATTTATTTTTCCAACTCTGATTTACTTCAAAAACTCAGAACTTCTCTGATCTATCTCAAAGTTCTAAGTTAGATTCAACCATGTCTTTACTCCATTACCAAGTTCATCTCAGGACACTTGAAAATCTTCAAAACATGTTTTTCGAAATAGCATACATCCTTGCATTGCACAAATATGATTCTTTATGCATTTAGAGTTAGGATAAATTCTTAGATTATATTTAGGCAAGGCAAAAGGCATAGATCCGATCCTTGGTTCGATTACCCCTGGTAAAGGCGCCAGAAACTGTCGAACCTCGTACCGACGAGCGAATCCCGTCTCTCCATTTTCCTGCAAAATTATCAAAAACGGAGGCGAGTTAAATTTCTTCAAATTAAGGTCAAGTGAAACCGCGCAAAATAGTTCCTCTTCTCTCTTTCTTTCTTTCTTTTCTCTTCTCTTTCTCTTTTCTTTCTTTTATTCTTCTCCCTTCAAAAAGGAGGAAAATAGAGGTTAGAAAAGGAAAAGAAAAGGAAGAGAGAGAAACCAACGAGAGAGGAAAAATTTTGCGATGATCACACTGCCCGATCAGGTTAAGGGTACAAACCTGAGTCTCATTTCGATGAGATATTCCCTTCCCCAATCAGGTTAAGGGTCAAACCTGAGCTTCGTTCTTTACGAGGTATTTCTGTCCCATCCAGGTTAAGGGCAAAAACCTGAACTTTGCTCTCATAGAGCAAATCTTTCCTCTTTATTCTTCGCTTCATATCTACCATCTTCCTCGGGCTAATATCTTCATACTCAGTTAGATCCTTCTAACTGGGGCATTTTTTTTATTTTATGTATATAGCCCAAATTTGGTGTGTTTTTCTTTGCCACTAAGCTCGGCCACAAGCTGGCTTAGTAGCAAAGAGGGGCATCTGTAAACACCCCAAATTTTCACTCACCTCCCCGACATTACCACCAAGCATCATCATTCAGCCTTTTGAATCGTCGGAGGGCAAAATGGTCATTTTCTGAGCCCGGACCTTGCAAAAGTCCAAATCTCATCTGGAACTCTCAAAATTTCTCTATTTTTAGCTCAGATGTTCAAAATTTTATTCCTGACAGGAGACAGGCATTTCCAAGTCTTGGTTCAAGATTCTATTGCATAAGACATGGCATTGCATATCATTGCATGAGCATTTCATATCACTGCACTGCACAGCATGTCATTTCGAGGTCCAGAACTCTCAATTTCAAAATTTTCAATCCAGATTTGAATTTCAACTCTTTTCAAAAGTGATTTCAAAATCCTGGGTCTTCAAAATTATCAATTCTTCCCATTTTACCCCCAGGGCTCTGAATTTCAAAATATTTCCTCAGGAAAACAATCTATATAATTTTCAATAAATTTCAACTCAGATTTTGCCTTTTGTCAGCTATTTCAACTATCTTCCTTTTACAAAATCGCCCTACAGGGGCCAACTCTTTTCAAAATTTCTGTTTTACCAATTAGTCCAGATTTTATGACAATTGCAAAAAGAAGTTGTTGTTTTATCCTTATGTCAATAAAGAAGCAATGTGGGACCCACATTGAGGTGGTGTTACATAGGCTTTTCTTTTGAAAAATTTGAATTTTGAAAAACCCAAAAATATAGGAGCCTTGTCCCCTGGATTGGTGCCACTTGTCTTTTCTCTCTCCTCCCACTTATCTGCCAAGTGTTAGTGTGGGGCTACCTTAAGAAGCCGCCACATGTCAGTGTCCACCATCTTTACCCTGCGTCATGTGGTATTCCAAAGATCACTCTGAGATGCCAAGTGTCATAGGTTGTCCTGTCCAGAAAAAGTGGAGCTTGTCTCCTCTGAGGTGGCGCCACTTGAAGTGTGTCTCCTGCAGAGGACACATGTCAACCTCTCCCTCCTTCAGAAAGGTAGACTGACACATGTCTCTCCCTACTTTTCTCAAAAAAGTAGAAGACACGTGTCACTCCAAGCTTCCTCCAGAAAAGGTAGGCTTGTCTCCTCTGAGGTGGCGCCATTTGAAGTGTGTCTCCTGCAGAGGACACATGTCAATATCTCATTTCCTCAGAAAAAGCAAATGCCATGTGTCATTCTCTGCTCTTCTCAGAAAAAGTAAATGCCACGTGTCACTTCCTGCTCTCTTCAGAAGAAGCTAGAATTAAAACATTCAAATCCTTCCAGAGGTGGCGCAAATCCTGAACTTCACCTTTGCCATTTTGTCTGAGATGGCGCCACATGGCTTGGGCCTCCTTCTCTTCCCTCTGCCACGTGTCAATCTCTGCTTCTTTCAGAAAAAGCATGATGACACATGTCTTTCCCCTACTTTTCTCAGAAAAGTAGATGACACATGTCATGTTTAGCTTCCTTCAGAAAAAGTAGAGGACACGTGTCACTCTTGGCTTCCTTCAGAAAAGCAACCATTCAAAAATTTTCAGACAAGAGCTAGGTGGCGAAAATCCTAGAGTTCTACCTTTTTCTACTTTGAATATGAGGGCGCCACATGTTCCTTGCTTTTCCCTCCTGCCACATGGCATTGTAGGAGCCACTCTGAAGAACCGCCACATGTCCACTCTCCATTCCTCAAGAGCCAACCTCCATTTGAAATTCAAATTCTCCTCTGAGGTGGCGCCATTTGAGAGAACTCCTCCAGACAGCTGACACTTGTCTGCCACATGTCCAGACCTCCCTGCATCAGAAAAAGTAGAAAAACCCCCCTCTGAGGTGGCGCATTTTGCTTCTTTCATCCCTGTTCTCCTGCCACATGGCAGTGTGGATCAACTCTGAGGTGGCGCCACATGTCAGCCTCTCCTTTCTGCAGAAAAGTAGAATTTGAATTCCTCTGAGGTGACACAGTCTGCTTCTTCCACTCCTGTCCTTCTGACATGTGTCAAGAGCCTCCAGAGATGGCGTCACATGGCATGCTCCTATTGTTTCCAGCTTTACACCTCAAATCTCCTTTTGAGGTGGCGCCAATTCAGAGCCCCACTTGGCTTCCTTTCTTTTATTTATTTTATTTTTTTTAATAAAAATAGCCCCTGAGGTGGCGCCATTTGAGAAGACTTCAGAAAAGCCAAATTTGAATTTCAAACTCCAAGAGAGCACCCTCTTAGGTGGCGCAATCTGGGAGCTTCCTGCAGAGAAAATCAAGCAAACCCAATTTTGAAAATTTTCAAATTCTGCTAAGGTGTCTCACCCACAAAATTTTTTATTTTATTTTCTCAAAAAATCAAAATAGCACCCCCTGAGATGGCGCCACATGGAGGGCTCAGATTGAGCCTGTTTGAAATTCAAATTTTTCAGAAAAAGTCTATAAAAATAAGGCCCCACGACCAGCCTAGGGGAGCTTCTTTTGGACTTTGAAATTCAACCTAGACTTTCTTCAAAACACCAATTTAAACTTTAGAATTCACGCCCCCCTTTGGGCTCAGTGAAGAAGGTGCAGTGGGTCGATTTTGGTGAATCATCCGAAGCCCGGAGCGAAGGACGAACAAAGCCCTTGGTAGCAGTCCCTTTCAAGAGTTTCAAAGCTGCGTAACGAAGCAAGGTGCACCTCTTTTCCTCTTGATTTGATTTCATAATTTGATTCGTGAGTCGTTTGAAGAAAGAGCTCATCCGAGGAATGGATTAAGCTATTCGCACAAAACGACATATATAAAAATACATTATTATGCTTCCTTGATGATTTTTAGCATTCATGCATTTAGCTAGATTTAATTTGCATTTTATTTCATTAATTTAGCATGTTTCATGAATTAATTAGGATTAATTTAGCATTTATTTCAATTCTGCTCAGTTTCAGTAGTTCTCTGTTTTTGTCAGTCAGTCCACACATCATTTCATGCATTTATTTTTTAATAACAATTCCAAAAAAATCCAGAAATGCGCCCTTACGTGTCCCTAGATATGTTCCAAAAATTTGGAAGCATTTGAATTTGTTTACTGTGGTAAACGTTCAAAAAGGTGAGTCGGGTTTTATTACCCGGGATGCATTTTAAAATCTCTTTTCCAACTTGTAAAATCTAGATCTCCCTCATGAGAGATCCGATTTTCAATCCGAAAGATGTTATGAACTTGGGAGAATGTCTAGTTTTTAACATGATTTTCTCAGATTTTTATAATGTTTTTTAATATCTGACAAAAATCCGAGAGTTCGTGACACGTGTCAGAGCCTGATTTGGGCCTCTGAGATTTTGGATCGACTTAGGGCTATGAGTTCTCTTTGGGTATTGCTTCAAATCCAAATCTGTAAAAAATGAAAGTTATGTCCCAGATGTCTTCTATTTGCATCTGAAAGCTTGTGATTTTTAGAACAGTTATGATACATGTTTCGGATTTTTCTTGTCAGTCCCGTGTTTGGTCACATTTGTCTGTTCTGTTAATTTAGGCATGAAAAGTTATATTTTTATCTGTATTTCTGTTGATCAAATGCCAAATTCATGAACATAAAAGTTGTTTATGTAGGTGTCTTTAATATCTCTGTTAAATATCAGAAATTTCAATGTCCGTTTTCTATTGTTTTAGTATTTTATATCAGATTAGGTTGATTTTACCTTCGTCAGAACCAAATCCCTGCTACCGAACTCACCATGGCTCAAATCCGAAGACTGTAAAAACCAAAAATGTCTGATTTTGGGTCCTTTAGCAGTATGCAAAATATCAGAAGTTTTCATGGTGTAAATCTTGCATTATCATGTTAAGCATTGCATTTGGTTCAGATCCATACGTAAAATCCACCCTTTTTAGGATTTTCTTCAAATTTTAGCATTCAAATCATATCATTTCGTGCATTTTAGCATTCTAGGCTGTTTATCAGAGTATTTAGAGGCTTCTACCGAATTTGGTGTAATTTGAAATCCATTTGAGGTTCGGTTTAGCCGTAATATCAAAACAGGGCCCCGCGGGACCCGAATCCAAGCGAAAAACAAGCGAAATTCGTTATTTTGGATAAATTGCAAAATGTCAAATTCTGATTTTACAATCCTAATGTGTTTAGAAGCATGTCATCATATCTCATTATGCATTTCGTCATCATTTGATTCAATTTGAATTTCAAAATCTCAATTTTTACGAAAATTTCCTTCAAAAACCCTGATTTTAAAGGTATAACTTTATAATTAGGGGTATTTTGGTCATTTTGACCACCATTTCAAATTTCAACTATTTTCTACTGAATTTACTGCATTTTCATCATTTCAAATATCAAGGAAGCATGAGAATGGGGTTTATATCCAATTAAATCCAATAATTTCATAATATTATTGGAAAATCTTGGAAAAACCCACATATTTGAACTAACCCCATTTCAAGTTTGGCAGGGACATTCAAAAGAAGGGGCTGAAGTCTGCAATTTCCATTTATTTCATTTATTTAGTGATGTAATAATGTAAATTTTGGAATAAGAGATTTAATTTCCTGCTTAGACTAGGATGTATATCATATAGTTTGAATTCATGCAATATCCTGTTTCTATAATTCATGCATTTTATTTCAAAAGCACTATGGATGTTCATGAATGGCACATGCACCAACTCTTAGGGAGTTGATGAACTCGGTGGAATTCATATTTACGGCCCTAGTCGAAATATGGACGAGACCCAGATCTATCATCTTTCTACTAGTCACATTGAGCCTACACTCTTAGGCTATCTTAAAATGCACGTCATATTTCTAATATTTTCAAAGTATTGTGCATTAAATCAATTAAATTCTGAACATATTCATGGCCACAGTCAGGATATGTGAAGGATTTATTTTGACTTAATACACATTTTCCAACAAATTTCTTAGAAAATCTTTCAAAGTGCATTCATACACTCATATCATTTGCATCATGAACTCATTGGTTTTCTCATGATTTTCTTAAAAAAATTTCATTCTCAAGAAATCGATTTCTCAAGAAACTCTGAGGATTTTCCAAAATCGGTTTTTCCAAGCCAAGTTTTCCACAGTTTTCCATGGAAAAGGTTATTTTCTCAAGATTTTTAAAAGAAGTCTCTCACCTTTCTCAAAGATCAAAATCGATTTCCAAGTATTTCAAAAGTAAGATTCCCAGGATTTCAATTTCCCAAGTTCAGTTTTTCTTCCCCAATGAGTTTTTCCTATAAATTCTCCATCATTTTCCTAAGAAAGTTCTCAAAGTCCGAGTTTTCCTGACAAGCAATTTTCCTTCAAATGTTTACCTTTCTCTGAAGAATCACTTCTATTTTCCCCGGATTTTCAACTATTCATGATTTTCCCATATCTTTATGAACTTTCTCGTGATTTCAAAAGCCCTTTTTCATCTGAGTTTATTGAGAAATTGACTTCTCTGAGAAATATCTTTCAACTCCGAAGATTTTGTGAGCATACATAATGTTTTTCAACTTACATTTTTCAAAGTCTCATAGCACATGCCTGAATTCTCTGTGCATTTAGGATAGAACACAATTTCAATGATTAAACTAAGTCAAGCACAATTTTGGTCCTTGGTTCGATTACCCCTGTTAAAGGCGGCAGGAACGGTTGAGCCTCGTACCGACAGGTTGAGCCCCATCCCATGGATTTTCCCGCAATTTTTAAAACGGAGGCGAGTATTTCAAAACAATTTTCAAAATCCGGTCAAGTTTGAATCGCGAAAGCATTTCCCTCTTTCTCTTCCGCAAGGAAGGGAAGACGGGAAAAATTTCGCGACGATAACAGCTCTGCAATGCCCCGGCAAATTTTCAGAGGTGTATGCTTGCTATCTTCTCGGACATGATAGATGATGTGATGGAGGTTTTCATGGACGACTTTTCAGTGTATGGCTCTTCATTTGAAGATTGCCTCCAAAAACTTACTCGAGTACTGAGTAGGTGTGCGGAGACAAATCTTGTCCTGAGTTGGGAAAAGAGCCATTTTATGGTCCAGGAAAGGATTGTGCTTGGACACATTGTCTCCAAGCGAGGCATTGAGGTTGACAGAGCGAAGGTGGAATCCATTTCTTGTTTGACTCCACCCACCTCTGTGAGGCAGATTCGGTCATTTTTAGGGCATGCGGGCTTTTATAGGCGGTTCATAAACGATTTCAGTAAAATCTCTCGACCGCTGTGTACTTTATTAGAGAAAGACCAGCCCTTCGTTTTTAGCGAGGATTGTATGAAGGCCTTTGAGATTCTCAAAGAGGCCTTGATTATTGCGCCCATCTTGAGACCTCCGGATTGGACTCTCTCATTTGAGATTATGTGCGATGCATCTGATTATGCTATGGGGGCTATTTTAGGACAACACATTGATAGGAAGCCCTATGCGATCTACTATGCAAGTAGAACTCTGTCGGATGCTCAGATGAATTATACTACGACAGAGAAGGAGTTACTTGCGGTAGTTTTCACATTGGACAAGTTTAGGTCCTATTTACTCGGTTAGAAGGTGGTTGTCTATTCTGACCATGCTGCATTGAAATATCTGTCGAATAAGAAAGACACCAAACCGAGATTGATTCGTTGGGTTCTGCTGCTACAGGAGTTTGATCTCGAGATTTGAGATAAGAAGGGAAGCGAAAATGTAGTAGCAGACCATCTTTCCAGACTGATCGTGGAGACCACGCAGGATCAGAGGCCGATCAGTGATTCTTTCCCCGACGAGCAGATCATGTCAATTAGGACATCGCAGTTACCCTGGTTTGCAGATATTGTGAGCTATCTGGTTTCGAGGCAGATACCTGAGCATTGGAACAAGAATGAGCGTGAGAGATTCCTATCTCAAGTGAGGCATTATTATTGGGATGAACCAGAGTTGTTCAAATATTGTGCAGACCAGATCATTAGGAGATGTGTTCCAGAGGAGGAGTACCAGTCCATTCTTAGTTTTTCCCATTCATTAGCTTGTGGAGGGCATTTTAGCAGTAGGAAGACGGCTGCAAAGGTTTTGCAGTGAGAATTTTATTGGCCCACACTTCACAGGGATGCTCATGAGTTCTGTAGGAGATGTCTTCGATGTCAGCAGATTGGGAACATGTCCAAGAGGGACATGATGCCCTTGCTTCCGATTTTGATAGTCGAGATTTTTGATGTTTGGGGCATTGATTTCATGGGACCATTCTCGCCTTCATTCAGAAATTTATACATTCTTGTGGCGGTTGATTATGTGTCCAAGTGGGTCGAGGTTGTGGCAACCAAGACCAATGATCATAGAGTAGTGCTTAAGTTCATTAAGCACAACATTTTCAGTCGTTTTGGTGTGCCACGTGCGATGATTAGCGATGGTGGCAAGCATATTAGGAATGTTCAGATAGCTTCTCTGCTGAGAAGATATTCTGTCAATCATAGATTCACCACTCTGTATCATCCGCAGACTAGTGGACAGGTTGAGGTTTCGAATAGGGAGATTAAGCGGATTTTAGAAAAGACAGTTCGCCCGGACCGCAAGGTTTGGTCCCAGTGCTTAGATGATGCACTTTGGGCATATAGAACTGCATTTAAGACTCCCATTGGCATGTCCCCGTATTGCCTTGCATTCAAGAAAGCATGCCATCTTCCTGTCGAGCTAGAGCATAGAGCGTATTGGGCTATCAAGAAGTTGAATTTTGACCTCACCTAGGCTGGCAAAGAGAGAGCACTGCAACTCTCAGAATTAGAGGAACTCAGGAATGATGCGTATGAGAATGCCAAATTATACAAAGCTCGCACGAAAGCGATCCATGATAAGTACATTGTCAGAAAAGTGTTTGAGCCAGAGCAAAAAGTGTGGGTATACAATTCTCGTCTGCATTTATTCCCAGGGAAGTTGAGATCGAGATGGACAGGACCGCACATTGTGAAAGAAGTGTTTCCACATAGAGCAGTGACATTATTCGATCCTATGACCCAAGGTACATTCAAGGTGAATGGGCAAAGATTGAAGCCCTTCATTTCAGATTCCTTGCAAGATGGTGAGTGTGAGATAGTGCATCTCACGAAGGCATGAGGATTCAACCAGAGGGATGTATCATATGTACACTAGTTGTTTTTCATTTCAGTATTTTTCTTTATTCAGTATTGCATTTCATATGTGCTGACATCAGTTTTGATGTATGCAGGATGAATCTAACACTTAGTGTATCAGTTACCAGGTACAGAGCAGAGCTTTCAAAGAATTCAAAGATCATATGAAATTCAACTTCAGAAGCTCAGAGCAGATCAGGTTGTATCTATCCTTTCTCCCATATTCTTATTGTCTTTTAGTGTGCATTTGCATTGCATTTTTACTTATTTTGTATGCCACTAGGGACAGTGTCATTCAAGCATGGGGGGTGGTTTAGATGCACACTAAATTTTTTTTTTTTATGTCTGGTAACTAAGGTAGGCATTTGAGAACAAGTTGTAGCATATATGATTGTTTTTGGCATAATCTAACAGTTTAGAAATTTTTAAGCCCCATGTAAAAAAAAATTCTAAACTGATTCGAATAGAGTAGTTATTTATGAGAAAATTCAAAGAAAAGATAATATTTGATTGTTAGAAAATGTTGAATCACTTTAGTATAAGTATGCACAGTATGTTTTATGAAAGAAATAAACAATGGAAAGATGTTTTTGAAAAATGAGTTTAAAAGAATAGAGCTACTGTTATCATCACAAAATTTTTCCCCTCCCTTGCGAGAGAAAAATGAATTTCGCGAGTCAAACTCGACCAAAGTTTTGAAAATTGTTTTGAAAATTAACTCGCCTCCGTTTTGAAAATTTGCGGGAAAATTTCGTGGAATGGGATCTGCCTGTCGGTACGAGGTTCAACCATTCCTGGCGCCTTTACCAGGGGTAATTGAACCAAGGATCAATTACGTGCTTTAACTCGACTCAAATATCTGAATTATGCTCTATTTTTCATAGAATGCACAAAGAATGAGGCTTGTGCTACAAAATTTTGAAAATAATGCAAGTTTGAGAAACATGATGTTTGCTTTGGAAAATTGAAATATGTTGGAAAAATGATTAGAAAAGTACTTGAAATTGGGATTCTTGGGAAAATCATTGAATTTCATTGGAAATCAGAAATTTGCATTGGAAAGTGATTTCTCAGGAAAACTTGAAAATCTGAGAAAATTGGTTTTGAGATTGGAAACTTGGAATTGATTTTATGAGAAAATGGATTTGAGAATTCTGAGAAAATCAAGAAATTCATTGGAAAATGACTTTTGAAATGGAAAATGGATTCTCAGAAAAATGAGAACTCTGAGAAAATCGATTTCTGAAAACTTGGATTTTTGAAATTTGAGAATGTTAACATTGGAAAATCTTGATTTGAACTTGGGAAATTGTTATCATCGCAAAAATTTTTTCCCTCCCTTGCGAGAAAGAAACAAATTTCGCGAGTCAAACTCGACCAAAGTTTTGAAAATTGTTTTGAAAATTTACTCGCCTCTGTTTTGAAAATTTGTGGGAAAATTCCATGGAATGGGATCCGCCTGTCGGTACGAGGTTCAACCGTTCCTGGCGCCTTTACCAGGGGTAATTGAACCAAGGACCAATTATGTGCTTTAACTTGACTCAAATATCTAAATTATGCTCTATTTTTCCTAGAATGCACAAAGAATCAGGCTTGTGCTATGGAATTTTGAAAAATGCAAGTTTGAGAAAATATGATGTTTGCTTTGGAAAATTGAAATATGCTGGAAAAATGATTGGAAAAGTACTTGAAATTGGGATTCCTGGGAAAATCATTGAAATTCATTGAAAATCAGAAATTTGCATTGGAAAGTGATTTCTCAGGAAAGCTTAAAAATCTGAGAAAATTGGTTTTGAGATTGGAAACTTGGAATTGATTTTATGAGAAAATGGATTTGAGAAATGCTGGGAAAATCAGGAAATTCATTGGAAAAGGATTTTTGAAAATGAGAATGAATTCTCAGGAAAACTGGGTTCTCCGGAAAATAGGAAATCTGAGAAAATCGATTTTTGAAAACTTGGGATTTTGAAATTTGAGAATTTTAAAACATTGGAAAATCTTGGTGTGAACTTGGGAAATGCTTTGAAATCTCTTTTGAAAACTCAGGATTTTGAGAAAATCAGATCCTGAGAAAGACTTGGGAATTCTTGAGAAAGCTGAATTTTCTGAAATTGAAATTGGAAAATGAATTTGAGAATAATGCAATTTGAATGATATGAATGAATGAATATGAATTTGAAAAGGGAATTTCATTGAGGAATTGGGAAATTCTTTTAAAACTTTAAAAAATGCAGTGCATTTTGAAGTTAGCCTAAGTGTGTAGGCTGAATGTGGCTAATACGAAGATCATAAATCTTGGTTTTCTTCGTATTCTGACTATGGCCATAAATACGAATCCCACCGAGTTTATAAACTCCATAAAAGCTTGTGCACGTGCCATTCGTGTAAACCATAGTGAATTTGAAATAATGTGCATGAATCATACATCACATATTAAAATTTTGCAGAAATTAAACTATATGCAATGCAACCCTATTCTAAGCAGAAAATGTAACTCTTATTCCAAATATTACATTGCTTTTTACATTGAATTGAATAAGATAAATAAATGAAATAACTAAGTCTTCTTCTTGAATGTTCCTGCAAAACTAGAAAACAAGGTTAGCACAAAAATGTAGGTTTTTCTGAATTTATCCGAAAATATGGGAAATTATCGAATATTATTCAGATATAAACCCCAAATCATACCCCCTTTGATATAAACATAATAAAAAATGAATAAATTTTGAAAATAAACTTGAAAATTCGAAATTGGGGTCAAAATGACCAAAATACCCCTGATAACCTTGAAATCAGGGTTTTCTGAAAGAATTTTTAAAAATTTTGGAATCTTGAAAATCAAATGAAATAAATCAAACATAATATGATAAAATATGATGATATGCATGAAATTTTGGATAATTAGAAATTGAAATTTCGAAATTTAGGTCAAAATGACCAAAATACCCTCGATAACAAGACTATGGCCTTGAAACCAGGGTTTTCTGAAATAAATTTTGCAAAAATGAAAAATGTGAAATGCAAATGACATTGAAATTAACCCTAATATGATTCTACATGCTTATTTACATGATAAAAACCCTAAAATGGCGAAAATATCATAAAATATCGAATTTAACCTGATTTTCGCTTGATTTTCGCTTCCGAATTTAAAGATAAACTAACACATAGAGCAAATGAACTTGGAATTAAACCAAATTTGGCATGGACACATAAAATAACCCTAAAAACAGAATGAAGCTCGAAAATCTAATTTTTTTGTATTTGTAAATATGGAAATTCAAATAAAAACCCTAAATTTCATGATTTTTGCCTAAAATATTGATTCTAAAGGGGATTTAGGATATCAAACTTCCATAAAAATTTCCCAAATTTTATGGGATGACAGATGACAGTAAGGCAAGGATTTTTATTTTTTACACTTTCTGTTTTTGACCTATGGTCGGAGCTGTGCCACTCCGGTAAGTCGGATCGGAATCCGGCGACTCTAGTAAATGAAGGAAACATATAGGTTTTGGTAGAAAATGTGGGGAAAATGGCAGACAGATGGGAAAATGGCTGAAATTGTGGGAAAATGTCCCTAACAAACAGATAAAGATTTGATATTTTGTCACCATTAGGGTTTGAGTTACGGTTTGGAAAAGACCATACTATTATCAGAGACCTAAATCCCTGGAATTTCTGGACATTGGAATCTGTTAGACAGAAAGAAAAAATCCGGGAAAAATAATGAAACAGATCCAAAAATTCCCAAATTTTGGGAAATGACAGTAAGTCATGTTAGGAACAACTTTCATGTTGAAAGTTTTTGCAGAAGGACTACATATTTGGAGGAGTCGGTGCATTAAGATCTGTCTATATCCTGACAAAAGAAAATCGAGATTTTCCCAGGGGTCTGAGAAATCCGATTTTTTACAGAGGTCAAAACTGACTGGAAAAACCTCAAAATTTCCAGATCATTAGTAGATTCAATTATGAATCTACTGTGATTTTTTGAGGACGATTTGAATTTCCCATGAGGGTGGTGCCGGAGGTTCTTTTCTGCTAAAGCCGAAATTGAAATCTCAGAGAGACAGAAAACCCGATTTAGAGTTTTACCGACTTAGATGGGTTCCAAAACCCCAATTTAATCAAATTTTCGGCAGTAAAACAAAAACATGCAACTAAAGATATCGCAATTTTTTTTTTTTTTTTTGAAAGAAAATACATTCATAAAATAACAACTGGACTTCACCTAAAACTGAAATTCTGTAGATTTTAAACTAAGTAACAATGAATCCTATATAATATGAAATAAATAACAAAATGGATTAATCTAAATGCATTTTCTAACATCAAATAGCATGAAGCATAAAACTAAAACATAAATCAATGGGGGCATAATACATTTTTTTTTTTTGGCTTATGAAATGAAAGATCCAATCCATCGATTAGATGGATCTTTCATTCTTTTAGCTCATACATATAAAACATATGTATTTAACATAAAACATGCCCAAAATGCAAAATAAAACTCTCATGACAAGCCTAAAACGGTTCAAGTTGGGAAGAAACTGTATTATATCACAAAATAAATCTAAATCCCATATGATATTCTACCCAAATTTCCCTATTTTGCTCTTCTTTACTTAAGAGATTTAAAAATAAAAATCAAGTTTATCTCTCTCAAAAGAACAACAAGATGGAACATGCAACTAAAGGAGACTGAGCATGCGAATTTAATCAATTCAAAAGGAAGAAACCTACCTTGGGTTGGCGGGAATGGAGGTTAAACTGAGGAAGGTGTAGGCACAGCTTGAGGAGGTGCCAGAGGCGATCGGCTGGAAGTGAAGACTGCTGTCAAAGGATTGTGGAGCTGCTATTTGGTGGTTGGGTGTCTTGAGGTTGAAGGAAGCAGGCTGGAGCTGCTTCAAGGTGGACACCGGCCGGAGCTTCAAGGTTGGGATAATGGTTGCTTGAAGATGCTAGAGGTGCAGCAAGATGTAGTTGGAGATGGCGTTGAAGCAGGGCTGGCTTCAAGATCTGCTGTACCGACTGGAGCAAGGAGGTAGCAGGTGGCTGCAACGTAGAAGAAGATGTTTGTTGGGCATCACCAAGGGAGGAGGCAGCAAACGTTGAAGAAGCTGTAGAGGTGGCTGGAGGTGAAGACGTTGATGATGCTGGATGGAGTCCTTGGAGGAGGCTGATTTTTGGAGAGGATGGGCAGCCGTGTGAGAGTCTTCTTCTCCTTTTTTTTTTTTCTTTTTACTAACCTAGGTAGAAATCATCAAGACCTAAGTTTTCTAAGAGAGAATGAGTTTAATGAGGAAAGGGAAGTGCGTGAATCCCTCAGCAGACGTGGATGGGCTGGAAGGCTAGGGAAAGGAAGGGAGGAAGGAAAGGAAGAAGGAAAGAAAGGGAAGAAAAGAAAGGAAAGAAAAAGGAGGGGCTGGAAAGACTATACGTGAATGGAGGGAGAGGAAAGAAAGGAGGAAAGAAAGAAAGAAAGAAAAAGAAAGAAAAAGGAAGAAAAAAGAAAGAAAAGAAATAAAGAAGAAAAGAAAATAAAATAAAATAAAAAATATAGAAAAAAAAAGAAAATGGAGGAAGAAAGAAAGGAAATGGGCTGGAGGTTTGGGTGACCACCTTGTGGGTCTCAACTTAGGAAGAATAACATATTAAAAATAAATAAATAAATAAAATAAAATAAAACAAACAACGAAAAAAATAAAGAAAAAGATAATTTTTTTTTCTTATAAATTAAAACAAGAGAATGCAAATGGATGGGCCATCTCAGAGCGGGTCCAAATTTTGATTTTGAAATTCATTTTGATGATTAGAGGGGTAAAATAGTCTTTTCAGAAAGTTTCCAGATGAAACGAGTTATTTTTGGCTGTTTTTTAAACGAGCTCGGATTTTGAAGTTCAATACCCCGTTGCGAAGCAAATCCAGTGTAGAATTTGAAAATATAATTTTGAAAGAAATCCAGATTGTTTTTCTCGAGAAAATGCTTTCAACAAAATGAGCTATTTTTGGTAGTTTTTGAAATGAGCTTGAATTTTGAAGTTTAATAGCTCGTTGCAAAGCAAATCCAGTGTAGAATTTGAAAATTTAACTTTAAAAGAAATCCATATTGTTTTTCTCGAGAAAATATTTCCAAACTTAGAATCTTGGGGGTAAAAATGTCAATTTTGAAAACCCATGGTTTGAAATTGATTTCTGAAAACTTTTAAAACTCAATCTGGATTGAAATTTATAAAACTGGAGTTCTGGACTTCGAAAATGGAATGAAATGTGATGAAATGTTATGAAATGCTGAGAGATGATATGAAATGATGAGAAATGACATGAAATGCTATGCGAAATGCTAACCCTGAATGAAGAATTTTGGATGCTAGACCCCGATTGACACTTGTACCATTTCAAAAAGTGTTAAAATTGACAAAATTTGCAAAAATGGTTGAAGAAATGATTTTCGAGCTCTGCCAAGCTAGAGTAACACTGAAAATTAGGGTTTGAGCTGGATTCAACTGAAATGAACTGGATTGAGCTGGGTTTTAGAGTTTCAGAACTCAAATGAACTCAACAGACACTGACTCAACTGACCTTTCCAACTGAATTTTCAAGAAAAGCTGCCATTTTTAGAGAAATGGTATGGAATGGTCATTAGAATGAAGTGAATTACGAACCTGAACTGGGTTTGAGCTAAAACAAAGGTTACTAATACTGACATGAACTAAAATTGAAGCTCGAATACTAGCTCAATTGACTGAACTCAACTCAATTTCAGTTGAAAGAGCTAAAATGGACTAAAATGGGCTCCTAGACACTTGGAAATGGTTTTGAACTGAAACTGGAGCACTTGAACTCCTGGTGAGCTCAAGTTAGACTCTGGGGAACATGACTGACTGGGAATGACTGACTTGGAGACAATTGGCTTGGATTCGAGTGAGAAATGAGCTCATTTTTGAAGAAATGATCCCATTTTAGCATGAATGGTCAGAAATGAAAATGGTCTATTCATTGTGAGCTCTGATGAGCTTGAGATGACTGATATTTTAACTGTCCTGAACTGACCAATGAGCTTGGTTGACTCCGACTGACTGGGGTCTGGGATGACCTAGGGGTAAAATGGTAATTTTCCTAATGAAAATGGGTAAAATGGTGATTTTCTGAAACTGACTCGGGGTTTGACTCCTACATTGACCTAACAGTGTTGGCACTGCCTGAGGAGGATTGTTTGAGAATGGATGTGGAAAATTTGGGGTGTTTACAGATGCCCCTCTTTGCTACTAAGCCGTCTTAAGGACGAGCTTAGTGGCAAAGAAAAACACACCAAATTTTGGCTATAAAAATGCCCCAGTTTGAAGGATCTGACTGAATATGAAAATATTAAGCCTGATGAAAATGGTAGATATGAAATGGGGAATAGAGAGGAAAATTTTACTTCAAAAGAAGTGAGATTCAGGTTTTTGCCCTTAACCTGGATGGGACGGGAAATACCTCGTGTAAAAACGAAGCTCAGGTTTAACCCTTAACCTGACCGGGAAATGAAATACCTCATCAAAATGAGGCTCAGGTTTGTACCCTTAACCTGACCGAGAAATGAAATACCTCATCAAAGGAGGCTCAGGTTTGTACCCTTATCCTGATTGGGCGGAAAATGAAATACCTCATCAAAGAAGGCTCAGGTTTGTACCCTTATCCTGATTGGGCGGAAAATGAAATACCTCATCAAAGGAGGCTCAGGTTTGTACCCTTATCCTGATTGGGCAGAAAATGAAATACCTGATCAAAGGAGGCTCAGGTTTGTACCCTTATCCTGATTGGGCAGAAAATGAAATACCTCATCAAAGGATGCTCAGGTTTGTACCCTTATCCTGATTGGGCAGAAAATGAAATACCTCATCAAAGGAGGCTCAGGTTTATACCCTTATCCTGATTGGGCAGAAAATGAAATACCTCATCAAAGGAGGCTCAGATTTGTACCCTTATCCTGATTGGGCAGAAAATGAAATACCTCTTCAAAGGAGGCTCAGGTTTGTACCCTTGTCCTGATTGGGCAGAAAAATGAATAGAATCCTCGAAGGAAGAAACCATGATGGAACCTTCGGATTTCCGCACAATGAATCCGATAGGGGTTTTGCAAAAGGATGAAATTGGGGTCCCTAAAGCTTGAAAAGGGGTTTGATTTTGGGCACCTCATTGCTGAGACTAAATAACTTTTGAAATTGGTGACCTTTTGCGAGAAAATGATTGGTGGCTTAACCTCAAGCCGAAATTGGACTGTCTATGGTGGGACAGTGGGGACACAGGGAAGTGTGCGAATCTGAGAGCCCATGCGCTCAGATTATACCAACAGAAGGGAAGGAATCTTGAAAACTCCCATTATCAAGTCCTTAAAAGGGATAATAACTGATGTCAGGATGCGCCAAAGATGAACCTCAAGCTCTCGCTTCACGCCAGGATAGCTAGAAAATATTGTCAAAATGTTGAAAATTATTGTTGATTCGAAATAATTGAAAGTGATGCACATTGCTTTGAAAATATTCCCTCTTTTCTACCTGAAGTATTATCTCCGATTGGGCTTAACTTCGTAAAATCAAGATTCGAATTCAAATTGCTTGCAATTGGCTTTCTTTCAAGGAATCTATCAATTTCCCTGATATGAGCAGAAAAGAGAGTATTCTTGATATTGTGAAAGCAATTTGTGAAAGAATATTGATAATAGAATTTCACAAAATTTAAAGAGGATTCTTTGGCAGATTTGGCAGTCTGATATCCTGGAATTCTTTCTCATGACGATCTTTCTGCCTACTATTTTTTTTTTGGCAGAATTAGAGCTCTCTTGGGTTTTTGGAGATTACATCATCCTTCATTTTGGAGATGTCTTTGACTTTTCTCTCTCTTTTTTTTTTTAGAAGGGTACGTCACAAACTCCTTCATCTCAGAGATGCTCCGATCCTTCTTTTCTCTCAGGGATTATATTGACGGTTATTGGCTCTTTGGTTGGAAATCTCTTGATGATAGTAGAAATTAAATATCCTTTAGGGTTTGTCGGGAGGCTCATCGCAGTCGCCTTCATCTTGACGGTGCTCTGAACTTTTCCTGGAAGGATCCGTCACAAACTTCGTCATCTTGGAGATGATTCAAATCTTCTTTGGCCCCGGGGGTCTACTCGCCTAATTCGCCTTCATCTTGACGACAGTTGAGAGATCCCTTTTGCAGATATTTAATTGCAGCTTTAGGTGATTGAGGAGATATAGGGATTGAATGGATTTTTCTGTATCACCCAGGATATTTTGACTGCTTTATTTTCCAAGAATGATCTTTAAAAATGTGCCATTGACTGCGATCAATACCGATCACTTATGGCTTTGCAACAACATTGAATTTCCTTTGCTGGCCATATCGAGGATTTATTCTTCATCCTTTTGGTCGGCTAATAGAAAGAATTTGAATTTTGAATCCTTTTTCACGAAAGCTTTGACCTTTCAGAAATAATACTGAAGGTATTCTGAGGTAATGTTTTTGTGCAATAACAATTTTGAAATCAACAAATATTTAATGACAAATTGGCAAGATTTTCTTGAAATCCTTTGTGGAAGCGAGTATTTGAAGCACAACGTAACACATCCATGACAAAAATTTTCTTCTCCTTTCCGCAAAGGAGAAGATTCAGACATTGGAAATAGAAATTACTCCTCTCTTCCCTGAAGAGGAGGTGTTTGCAAAACGAACTTTCGAAGAGAAATTAAGCTTTCGTCAAAACTTCCTAACATTAGGCTTCTCTTATGGAAAGGGGGCCGGTAATGATGAGGTCGGTGAATTGGTCATGAAGGAACGAGTCCATCACACTCTCTCTGAAAAGAGGGTCCTTCATGATGAAATGGCCTAGTTTGAAATTGCGGTCACAAGGAAAGCGAGCTTCCGTCGAAGCTCTCCCTGAATTAAGGGTTCCTTGTATGAAATTGGAAATTTGTTTTGCAAACGGTTCACATAGACACGAGTCCCTTCAAACTCTCCCTGAAAAGGGGCTAGGTGAACAAAGGATAGCATGCGAAAAGAACGAGCTCCCTTGAACTCTCCCTGTACAAAGGGTCTCTCGCAAGAGGAAATGATTGGAATTGGTATGAAATTGGAATTTGGAAAATTTGAAATTTTGAAATTTGGAATTTGAAATTGGAAATTTGGAAACTTGGAAATTTGGAAATTGATATTTGGAAACTGGAAATTGATTGACTCGAATGTCAAAATTGGTTGACCCAAAAGTCGAAATTGGAAATTTGGAATTTAAAAATTGGAAATTGGAAATTGGGAAATTGATTGGCCCGAAGGTCAAAATTGGAAATTGAGTGACCCAAAGATCGAATTTGAAAATTGGTTGACCCGGAGGTCGAAATTGGAAATTTGGAAATTGGGTGGCTCGAGGGCCGAATTGGTAATTGAAATTTGAACTTTGATGAATGATCAACACAAAGACTGAACCCGAGAGGTTGACTGATACGACCCACCAGTGAGACACTAACACAAGTGCTCGATCTTGAAAGAACACCAGCATGAATACCGGGTTTTGAAAATATGTCAACATAGACATTGGATTTTAAAAATATATCAGTTCGAGCACTGGATTTTGGAAGTGTACCAGTTTGAGCACTGGATTTCAAAATTGTACCAGTTCAAGCACTGAGTTTTGAAAATATACCTTGTTTTTAATTTGAAATTTGAATTTTTAAAAGAGACCTATGCTCTTAAAGTATTTGGGAATTGTAACGAGAATGATTGTCGGGGTCTCAGGATTATCCCTTATCCTGAATGGGTAGCGAACTTGATGCAAATGCATGCCAATGAATGCAGATGTATGCAAATATGAAAATGATATAAATGAATGCACATGCGTGCAAAATGAGAGATTTGTTTATCCTGCATGCATACAGGATATTTGTAGATAAAAACAAAATTTTAAAAAATGCCCCAGTATAACTGGGAAAGGAGAATTTAACCATTATTGAACAAAATTTGGAGGAATTACAAAGAATAAGACATGGTTTAAATATAGAATTTTTTCAAATGCCGAGCATTGATGGGATCTGGTAATTCCACTCCGTCGGCATTTATGAGCCGATATGAATTACGAGGTAATGCCTCTTTGACAACATAGGGACCTTCCCAATTTGGTGACCACTTGCCACCTGGGCGGTGCTTGAGATAAGCCGTTGATCTGAGCACTAGATCATTGACTCGAAATTTTCTTTCAATGACTGATTTTGCATATTGTTTGGCTATCCTCTGACGATATGATTGAGCGTGCTCTGCTGCTCTGAGTCTTCTTTCATCTAGCAAATCAAGTTGTACTAGCCGTTGTTGCTGATACTGATCAAGAGGTAATTCGAGAAGTGATGCAAATTTCAGAGCAGGTTTCTGAACATGTAGAGGCAATACTACTTCGGTTCCGTAGACAAGTTCTGACGGAGTAGCATTAGTTGGAGTTCGAATGGTGGTTCGATACGCCCACAACGCATCATGAATCTTTTCATTCCAGTCACGGCCTGTTTCTAAAGTTCGCTCCAGGATTCGAATCAGAATCTTATTAGTGGCCTCTGCTTGGCCATTCCCTTGAGGATAATAAGAAGCGGAGAAATGATGATGGATTTTGAACTTCGAACAGAAAGTCCTCATTCTCTCGTTCTTGAAATGACTGCCATTATCTGACACAATATCATGTGGTATGCCGAAACGACATAGGATATTCTTATGGATGAATGAGACCACATGCCGACCTTCTACTGTGCATAGAGTGACTGCTTCTACCCATTTAGTAAAATATTCTGTTGCAGCAAGAAAATATTTATGGCCATTTGAAGCAGAAGGAGTAATGGGACCTACAACATCAAAAGCCCACATAGAAAATGGCCATGGAGAGATGGCGATTCGCAAATATGTTGCTGGTGCATGTATCTGGCATAGAGCACACTTCTTCACAAAATGGTAGCAATCTTGCTACATAGTCTTCCAATAATATCATGCCCGGATGATTTGCTTGATAAGAGTTTGGTAGTCGACGCGATCACCACAAATGCCTTCGTGTACCTCTCGCATGACTTCTTTGGCTTCATCTTCATCTAGGCATCTGGCATATTTAGAACTGAATCCACAATGATAGAGGACATCAGCGAGAATAAAATATTGGGCAGGCGCGTGCCGAATCACTTGTTGCTCTTGTCGAGTGGTATTCTAAGAGAAAGAGACAAATGTCTTCTCCTTGATGGGAGCCTTTCTGAGACTGTCTTCAGCCTGCTCAGACATCATCCTAATCATCATTTTCTTGAACATCTGATATGTAGCAAGATCAATGTCATCTCTATCATTCAGACTCTGTCTTCTGGCAGATCTTGGAGAATCCATTTCTTCTTGTCTGCTTCTAAAATCACTGATGCCCTGATACAGTGGTGTCTTCTTGCTTGATTTGATCTGAACCACTTGGGAATACTGATGCTCTCTACAGAATGGATGATTAAATTTCGATGATGAAGATTCAAGATAGAAATGAATATAGAAAAAATATTTGATGAGAAATTGGTAGACAATTGGAAGAACATCCCATTACTAGGGATTGGGTCGCCGCTGGAGTCACGACAATTATGTTGTCATTCTTTGCAAGAAGAACGAACAACTGCAAATATGCCTTGTCACCTAGGCGAGGTCGTCAAACCAAGAATGAAGAATTTGAAAGATTTTTATTCATTGAAGGGAAAACATGCTTGTATTAATAATAAACTTGAGAAAGAGGGAGCATATAGACAGTCTGCCACCACTCTTAATGATCAGCAGAGACACGAGGACCCGAGAAAAGAGTGAGAATGATGAAATAATCCCAGTCATATCTGGCAGAATGGTATGTTCCAGACCACTGCACTGATACAAGGTTGAACTCTAGCATAACCCCTGATAGTAGCCGAGCTTCTACGCGCTTTTGTCTCTGAGAAAATTGCCTGACACATCACTCTGGATAGTAGTAGGTACAGAAAAATGGGCCAAGTAGCTTGAACTGCTTGCCATACACATATGTATATTTGAGAAGAAGGCGAGCCCTTCAGTGCACAGAACCATCGCATGCTGATTTCTTTCTCGAGTTGTTCTAGATAATGAGCTGACTTCTGCAAATGCCTCGTACTGTTGATAGATCTCGATCAGGCTCACGTATTCATTCTCATTTTCTTCAATCAGTGGCCAAGACTTGCGCCCTGTCATGCGAGCTACGGCATCTTTGGGGTTCAGACCCTTGACATTGATCAGAAACTGGTGCTCTAACGGATCTCCAGGCTGACCGGCTGGTTCAGGCAGTCCCATAATCTCTGAAAAATCATCCATCAATAGTGTTATCTCGCCCCACGGGAACCAGAACGTGCAAGTGCGCGGATTCCACCGCTCTGCCAGTGCATGAATCAGATTGCCGTTGACTGTCAACTTTCCCACTGCAGATGCCAATTCCAACCCGCAATCGCTCAAGTGGTCCGGAAACATACGAGAGAAGTTTTTGAACCAGACATAATACCACCGGAGGAAGAAGGGTCCGGTGCTAAGAGATCGATGCTCAGGAAGACTTTGTCGCACCTCGTAGGAGATGTGACCCTCGGGAAAAATAGAATCGAGCTGACTAGATGCCATTGGACTTAGGGACAAGAAGACTGGAATTAGACTTTGGAAAAATACAAGAATTTTGAAAATTGCAGGCAGGATAAAATAAAAACTGGAAATTCGAAGTCCAGAGGAACGAAAGAATGGAAAATCTCCTGGAGTTTTGAAGAAAAGGTGGATAATTTAGAAAAATCATCCAGGGTTTTTGAGAAAAAGGAGATATTTCACAAAAGATGGAAAATGAGGTATTTTGGAAAAATTGGGAAAAATATGAGAAAATAAGACGAAAATGAATATCATACATTCAATTACAAACAATTATGCACATACAGCAATCCCTAAGAAGCCAACTCTAAATGCATTAATTTTGAAAGAGCTTTAGGACCCTAATCCTGACTCTAGGCTCAGATCAACTATGTCCAATCATGCTATGCCGATATACTCGAGCCGAGGCTCGATGTACGTGGCATAAAACTCATCTCCGGGTCTAGGCTTGTGTTTTCCTAACATCCTTGAGCGCCTGCCGATATACGTTGGACTATGGCCCTTGGTACGTGGCAGGGGGGTGTTAGCCCAAATAAGTGGCCCAGTTGTGAGGCTCTGTCCTGAACTATGGTTCTGGAAGAGAGCCCAGCAACGTGAAGACCGGGTAGACATAGGTGGGGTGGTTTTTGAAATATGATCACATGTAGGCAAACAGAGGGCTCTAAGTCCTAAAGAGATAGAATTTTGAAAACTTTTGAAGAAGCAAACATTGTTTTCATACCAGTCCTAGATTGAGGAGTGTTGTATTTCAGACCTAAGTCTATGTGAGCATGCATAATTCTCCTCAATATGGTCCTACCAAACCATGCCTAGTCTACATGCAATCCATGTCAGCTGGGTTCAAGTCTAGGCTCCTAGGTTCACATGATATCAGAAATTAAAAGTTGACATTCCATAGAGCCTAATTTTGATAATTGAGCTAAGTTAAAGCACATACTTGATCAGGCGAAGACAGGTCCCATCACGGTCGCCAAACCTGTTATCATCGCAAAAAATTTTTCCCTCCCTTGCGAGAAAGAAACAAATTTCGCGAGTCAAACTCGACCAAAGTTTTGAAAATTGTTTTGAAAATTTACTCACCTCCGTTTTGAAAATTTGCGGGAAAATTCCATGGAATGGGATCCGCCTGTCGGTACGAGGTTCAACCGTTCCTGGCGCCTTTACCAGGGGTAATTGAACCAAGGACCAATTATGTGCTTTAACTTGACTCAAATATCTAAATTATGCTCTATTTTTCCTAGAATGCACAAAGAATCAGGCTTGTGCTATGGAATTTTGAAAAATGCAAGTTTGAGAAAATATGATGTTTGCTTTGGAAAATTGAAATATGCTGGAAAAATGATTGGAAAAGTACTTGAAATTGGGATTCCTGGGAAAATCATTGAAAATCAGAAATTTGCATTGGAAAGTGATTTCTCAGGAAAGCTTAAAAATCTGAGAAAATTGGTTTTGAGATTGGAAACTTGGAATTGATTTTATGAGAAAATGGATTTGAGAAATGCTGGGAAAATCAGGAAATTCATTGGAAAAGGATTTTTGAAAAGGAGAATGAATTCTCAGGAAAACTGGGTTCTCCGGAAAATAGGAAATCTGAGAAAATCGATTTTTGAAAACTTGGGATTTTGAAATTTGAGAATTTTAAAACATTGGAAAATCTTGGTGTGAACTTGGGAAATGCTTTGAAATCTCTTTTGAAAACTCAGGATTTTGAGAAAATCAGATCCTGAGAAAGACTTGGGAATTCTTGAGAAAGCTGAATTTTCTGAAATTGAAATTGGAAAATGAATTTGAGAATAATGCAATTTGAATGATATGAATGAATGAATATGAATTTGAAAAGGGAATTTCATTGAGGAATTGGGAAATTCTTTTAAAACTTTAAAAAATGCAGTGCATTTTGAAGTTAGCCTAAGTGTGTAGGCTGAATGTGGCTAATACGAAGATCATAAATCTTGGTTTTCTTCGTATTCTGACTATGGCCATAAATACGAATCCCACCGAGTTTATAAACTCCATAAAAGCTTGTGCACGTGCCATTCGTGTAAACCATAGTGAATTTGAAATAATGTGCATGAATCATACATCACATATTAAAATTTTGCAGAAATTAAACTATATGCAATGCAACCCTATTCTAAGCAGAAAATGTAACTCTTATTCCAAATATTACATTGCTTTTTACATTGAATTGAATAAGATAAATAAATGAAATAACTAAGTCTTCTTCTTGAATGTTCCTGCAAAACTAGAAAACAAGGTTAGCACAAAAATGTAGGTTTTTCTGAATTTATCCGAAAATATGGGAAATTATCGGATATTATTCAGATATAAACCCCAAATCATACCCCCTTTGATATAAACATAATAAATAATGAATAAATTTTGAAAATAAACTTGAAAATTCGAAATTGGGGTCAAAATGACCAAAATACCCCTGATGACCTTGAAATCAGGGTTTTCTGAAAGAATTTTTAAAAATTTTGGAATCTTGAAAATCAAATGAAATAAATCAAACATAATATGATAAAATATGATGATATGCATGAAATTTTGGATAATTAGAAATTGAAATTTCGAAATTTAGGTCAAAATGACCAAAATACCCTCGATAACAAGACTATGGCCTTGAAACCAGGGTTTTCTGAAATAAATTTTGCAAAAATGAAAAATGTGAAATGCAAATGACATTGAAATTAACCCTAATATGATTCTACATGCTTATTTACATGATAAAAACCCTAAAATGGCGAAAATATCATAAAATATCGAATTTAACCTGATTTTCGCTTCTGAATTTAAAGATAAACTAACACATAGAGCAAATGAACTTGGAATTAAACCAAATTTGGCATGGACACCTAAAATAACCCTAAAAACAGAATGAAGCTCGAAAATCTAATTTTTTTGTATTTTTAATAATGGAAATTCAAATAAAAACCCTAAATTTCATGATTTTTGCCTAAAATATTGATTCTAAAGGGGATTTAGGATATCAAACTTCCATAAAAATTTCCAAAATTTTATGGGATGACAGATGACAGTAAGGCAAGGATTTTTGACTTTTACACTTTCTGTTTTTGACCTATGGTCGGAGCTGTGCCACTCCGGTAAGTCGGATCGGAATCCGGCGACTCTAGTAAATGAAGGAAACAGATAGGTTTTGGTAGAAAATGTGGGGAAAATGGCAGACAGATGGGAAAATGGCTGAAATTGTGGGAAAATGTCCCTAACAAATAGATAAAGATTTGATATTTTGTCACCATTAGGGTTTGAGTTACGGTTTGGAAAAGACCATACTATTATCAGAGACCTAAATCCCTGGAATTTCTGGATATTGGAATCTGTTAGACAGAAAGAAAAAATCCAGGAAAAATAATGAAACAGATCCAAAAATTCCCAAATTTTGGGAAATGACAGGAAGTCATGTTAGGAACAACTTTCATGTTGAAAGTTTTTGCAGAAGGACTACATATTTGGAGGAGTCGGTGCATTAAGATCTGTCTATATCCTGACAAAAGAAAATCGAGATTTTCCCAGGGGTCTGAGAAATCCGATTTTTTATAGAGATCAAAACTGACTGAAAAAACCTCAAAATTTCCAGATCATTAGTAAATTCAATCATGAATCTACTGTGATTTTTGAAGGACGATTTGAATTTCCCATGAGGGTGGTGCCGGAGGTTCTTTTCTGCTAAAGCCGAAATTGAAATCTCAGAGAGACAGAAAACCCGATTTAGAGTTTTACCGACTTAGATGGGTTCCGAAACCCCAATTGAATCAAATTTTCGGCAGTAAAACAAAAACATGCAACTAAAGATATCACAATTTTTTTTTTTTTTTTTGAAAGAAAATACATTCATAAAATAACAACTGGACTTCACCTAAAACTGAAATTCTGTAGATTTTAAACTAAGTAACAATGAATCCTATATAATATGAAATAAATAACAAAATGGATTAATCTAAATGCATTTTCTAACATCAAATAGCATGAAGCATAAAACTAAAACATAAATCAATGGGGGCATAATACATTTTTTTTTTTTGGCTTATGAAATGAAAGATCCAATCCATCGATTAGATGGATCTTTCATTCTTTTAGCTCATACATATAAAACATATGTATTTAACATAAAACATGCCCAAAATGCAAAATAAAACTCTCATGACAAGCCTAAAACGGTTCAAGTTGGGAAGAAACTGTATTATATCACAAAATAAATCTAAATCCCATATGATATTCTACCCAAATTTCCCTATTTTGCTCTTCTTTACTTAAGAGATTTAAAAATAAAAATCAAGTTTATCTCTCTCAAAAGAACAACAAGATGGAACATGCAACTAAAGGAGACTGAGCATGCGAATTTAATCAATTCAAAAGGAGGAAACCTACCTTGGGTTGGCGGGAATGGAGGTTAAACTGAGGAAGGTGTAGGCACAGCTTGAGGAGGTGCCAGAGGCGATCGGCTGGAAGTGAAGACTGCTGTCAAAGGATTGTGGAGCTGCTATTTGGTGGTTGGGTGTCTTGAGGTTGAAGGAAGCAGGCTGGAGCTGCTTCAAGGTGGACATCGGCCGGAGCTTCAAGGTTGGGATAATGGTTGCTTGAAGATGCTAGAGGTGCAGCAAGATGTAGTTGGAGATGGCGTTGAAGCAGGGCTGGCTTCAAGATCTGCTGTACCGACTGGAGCAAGGAGGTAGCAGGTGGCTGCAACGTAGAAGAAGATGTTTGTTGGGCATCACCAAGGGAGGAGGCAGCAAACGTTGAAGAAGCTGTAGAGGTGGCTGGAGGTGAAGACGTTGATGATGCTGGATGGAGTCCTTGGAGGAGGCTGATTTTTGGAGAGGATGGGCAGCCGTGTGAGAGTCTTCTTCTCCTTTTTTTTTTTTCTTTTTACTAACCTAGGTAGAAATCATCAAGACCTAAGTTTTCTAAGAGAGAATGAGTTTAATGAGGAAAGGGAAGTGCGTGAATCCCTCAGCAGACGTGGATGGGTTGGAAGGCTAGGGAAAGGAAGGGAGGAAGGAAAGGAAGAAGGAAAGAAAGGGAAGAAAAGAAAGGAAAGAAAAAGGAGGGGCTGGAAAGACTATACGTGAATGGAGGGAGAGGAAAGAAAGGAGGAAAGAAAGAAAGAAAGAAAAAGAAAGAAAAAGGAAGAAAAAAGAAAGAAAAGAAATAAAGAAGAAAAGAAAATAAAATAAAATAAAAAATATATAAAAAAAAAGAAAATGGAGGAAGAAAGAAAGGAAATGGGCTGGAGGTTTGGGTGACCACCTTGTGGGTCTCAACTTAGGAAGAATAACATATTAAAAATAAATAAATAAATAAAATAAAATAAAACAAACAACGAAAAAAATAAAGAAAAAGATAATTTTTTTTTCTTATAAATTAAAACAAGAGAATGCAAATGGATGGGCCATCTCAGAGCGGGTCCAAATTTTGATTTTGAAATTCATTTTGACGATTAGAGGGGTAAAATAGTCTTTTCAGAAAGTTTCCAGACGAAACGAGCTATTTTTTGCTGTTTTTTAAATGAGCTCGGATTTTGAAGTTCAATACCCCGTTGCGAAGCAAATCCAGTGTAGAATTTGAAAATGTAATTTTGAAAGAAATCCAGATTGTTTTTCTCGAGAAAATGCTTTCAACAAAATGAGCTATTTTTGGCAGTTTTTGAAATGAGCTTGAATTTTGAAGTTTAATAGCTCGTTGCAAAGCAAATCCAGTGTAGAATTTGAAAATTTAACTTTAAAAGAAATCCATATTGTTTTTCTCGAGAAAATATTTCCAAATTTAGAATCTTGGGGGTAAAAATGTCAATTTTGAAAACCCATGTTTTGAAATTGATTTCTGAAAACTTTTAAAACTCAATCTGGATTGAAATTTATAAAACTGGAGTTCTGGACTTCGAAAATGGAATGAAATGTGATGAAATGTTATGAAATGCTGAGAGATGATATGAAATGATGAGAAATGACATGAAATGCTATGCGAAATGCTAACCCTGAATGAAGAATTTTGGATGCTAGACCCCGATTGACACTTGTACCATTTCAAAAAGTGTTAAAATTGACAAAATTTGCAAAAATGGTTGAAGAAATGATTTTCGAGCTCTGCCAAGCTAGAGTAACACTGAAAATTAGGGTTTGAGCTGGATTCAACTGAAATGAACTGGATTGAGCTGGGTTTTAGAGTTTCAGAACTCAAATGAACTCAACAGACACTGACTCAACTGACCTTTCCAACTGAATTTTCAAGAAAAGCTGCCATTTTTAGAGAAATGGTATGGAATGGTCATTGGAATGAAGTGAATTACGAACCTGAACTGGGTTTGAGCTAAAACAAAGGTTACTAATACTGACATGAACTAAAATTGAAGCTCGAATACTAGCTCAATTGACTGAACTCAACTCAATTTCAGTTGAAAGAGCTAAAATGGACTAAAATGGGCTCCTAGACACTTGGAAATGGTTTTGAACTGAAACTGGAGCACTTGAACTCCTGGTGAGCTCAAGTTAGACTCTGGGGAACATGACTGACTGGGAATGACTGACTTGGAGACAATTGGCTTGGATTCGAGTGAGAAATGAGCTCATTTTTGAAGAAATGATCCCATTTTGGCATGAATGGTCAGAAATGAAAATGGTCTGTTCATTGTGAGCTCAGATGAGCTTGAGATGACTGATATTTTAACTGTCCTGAACTGACCAATGAGCTTGGTTGACTCCGACTGACTGGGGTCTGGGATGACCTAGGGGTAAAATGGTAATTTTCCTAATGAAAATGGGTAAAATGGTGATTTTCTGAAACTGACTCGGGGTTTGACTCCTACATTGACCTAACAGGGTTGGCACTGCCTGAGGAGGATTGTTTGAGAATGGATGTGGAAAATTTGGGGTGTTTACAGAAATGCCTTGAAATCTCATTTGAAAATTTGGAATTCTAAGAAAATCCTGAGAAACTTGGAAATTTTTGGGAAAACTGATTTATCTGAAATTGAAATTGGAAAATAAATTTGAAAATAATGCAATTTGAATGATATGAATGAATGAATATGAATTTGAAAAGGGAATTTCATTGAGGAATTGGGAAATCCTTTTAAAACTTTGAGAAATGCAGTGCATTTTGAAGTTAGCCTAAGTGTGTAGGCTGAATGTGGCTAATACGAAGATCATAAATCTTGGTTTTCTTCGTATTCTGACTATGGCCATAAATACGAATCCCACCGAGTTTATAAACTCCATAAAAGCTTGTGCACGTGCCATTCGTGTAAACCATAGTGGATTTGAAATAAATGCACATGGATCATACATCAGATATTGGAATTTTACATAAATTAAACTATATGCAATGCAACCCTATTCTAAGCAGAAAAGTAACTCTTATTCCAAATCTTCTTCTAGAATTGAAATAAAAGATTTTTATATTGAATTGAAATAAAATAAATAAAAGCTAAATCTTCTTCTTGAATTTTCCTGCAAAACTAGAAAACAAGGTTAGCACAAAAATATAGGTTTTTCTGAATTTATCAAAAAATATGGAAAATTATCGGATATTATTCAGATATAAACCCAAAATCATACCCCCTTTGATATAAACATTATAAATAGTGAATAAATTTTGAAAATAAACTTGAAAATTCGAAATTGGGTTAAAAATTACCAAAATACCCCTGATGACCTTGAAATCAGGGTTTTCTGAAAGAATTTTTGTAAATTTTGGAATTTTGAAAATCAAATGAAATAAATCAAATACAATATGATGATATGCATGAAAATTTATGGAATTAGAAATTGAAATTTCGAAATTATGGTCAAAATGACCAAAATACCCCCGACAACAAGACTATGGCCTTGAAACCAGGGTTTTATGAAATAAATTTTGCAAAAATGGAAAATGTGAAATGCCAATGACATTAAAATTAACCCTAATATGATTCTACATGCTCATGTACATGATAAAAACCCTAAAAAGTCAAAAATATCATAAAATATCAAATTTAACCTGATTTTCGCTTCTAAATTTAAAGATAAAATAACATATGACTCAAATGAACTTGGAATTAATCCAAATTTGGCATGAACACCTAAATTAACCCTATAAACAGAATGGATCTCGAAAATCTAATTTTTTTGTATTTTTAAATATGGAAATTTAAGTAAAAACCCTAAATTTTATGATTTTTGCCTAAAATGTTGATTCTAAAGGGGATTTAGGATATCAAACTTCCATAAAAATTTCCCAAATTTTATGGGGTGACAGAGGACAGTAAGAAAAGGACTTTTTCTTTTTACACTTTCTGGTTTTGACATATGGTCGGAGCTGTGCCACTCCGGCAAGTCGGATCAGAATCCGGCGACTCTAGGATTTGGGGGAAACAGACCGGTTTTGGGAGAAAATGTGGAAAAAATAGCAATCAGATGGGAAAAAGGTAGAAATTATGGGAAAATATCTCTGACAAATAGGGAAAAGTTTTATCTTTTAACACAATTGATATTTGGGTTACGGTTTGGAAAAGGCTACACTGTTATCAGAGACCTAAATCTCTGGAATTTCTGGACATTGGAATTTGTTAGACAGAAAGCAAAAATCTGGACAAAAGACTGAAACAGATCCAAAAATTCCCACATTTTAAGAAATGACAAGAAATAATGTTAAGAATAACTTTCATGTTTAAAGTTTTTGAAAACGAGTTACAGATTGGGCGGACTTGATGCATTAGAGTTTGTCTATACCCTGACGAAGGAAAATCGAGATTTTCCCAATAGTCTGGGAAATCCGATTTTTGACAAAGGTCAAAATTACTTGGAAAAACTTAAAAATTTCCAGATCAATAGTAGATTCTATTATTAATCCACTGTGATTTTTGGAGAATGATTCGAATCCCACACAAGAGTGAATCTGAAGGTTTTTGTCTGCTAAAGCAGGAATTGAAATTTCTGGATGACAGAAAACCAGATTTAGGGTTTGATTTGTTTGATAGGGTTCCAAAACCCAAATAGATCTAGGTTTTTGGAATGACATCACAAACACAACAATATAACTACCACGATTTTTTCAGAACTTTTGAACAAAAACATATATATGCAATAACAACTGAATTCTGCACGTGAATCTAAAACTTATATGAACTAATCATTAACTATTAATAGAACCAAACTAAATAACTAGTAAACCTAGGAACAAAACTAAATGCAATGTTAAATGTGAAGGAAACATAAGATCTGCATGATGATGATAAAACATATAAAAAAAAAAGAAAAAAGAAAAAAAAGAAAGAACAAAAACAACAAAAAAAAGGAAAAATATTAGGAAGGCATGAAGCATTTCATTGATTTTGGCCATTTGAAAAGGGGGACCTAATCCATTGAATTGGATTGATCTTCTCGTTCACATGGCTTACACAAGAGCTCCCCCAATCTTCTATGATTTTAAACTCGGAAACATATCTCAAATCTGAGTTTTGAATGAACCTTATGTTAGCTTGCTGCACGGTTGGAGATCTCGAAGTAGCTGGAAGCAATGGTTTAAGGAAAAGATAGTTGGAGTTGATGCTGCGGCTGGATGGAGGTTGAAGATGGTGGCCTACTTCAATGGTTGATGTTGTTGTGATGGAGGTTGCACGGGATGGCGCCACTTCAAGGTTGGCTGAAGCCGTGGGCTGAAGGTTGCGGATGGGAGTGAGGCCTTGGTGCAATGGAGGTGGAGCTGCTGCTTGGTGGCAGCAATGGGGAATGATGAGGTGCGTTGGCTGCAGCTGGAGGTGGCTGGCGGCTGAAACTTCTCTTGTGTGATGGCTGCCGGCTGAAGCAAGGTGAAGATGCTGTGTGCTGCTGCAAGGAGAGGTGGTGAAGGCTGCTGCTGGAGTTGTTGAAGACGGAGCTCTGGAGGCGGCTTCAATGGATGGAAGTTGCAGCCAAGGGGAGAGCTGCTGTGGTACGGCTGGAGCAGCAAAGGGGAGAGCTAAAGGGAGAGTTCCAGGGAGAGAAAGAGAGAGAGGCGTTAAGGGGAAGATGGGTTTACGTGAATGGCCCTTTCCTTTTCCTTTTTTTTGGTTTTATGACAACTTAGGTTTTGATAAAATCAAAACCTAAGTTTCCAATAATGTGTAATGCCCTTAATGAATAGCCATACGTGAATGGCATGGAGGCTAGGGAAAGGAAGGGAGGAAGGAAGGGAAGAAGGAAAGAAAAGGGAAAAAGAAAGAAAAGGAGGGAAAAAGGAAAAGGGAAAGAAAAATGAAAAAAAAATGGAAAGTGGGGCTGAAGGCTTGGTTGACCTCCTTGTGGGTCCCACCTCTCTAAAATAAAATAAATAAATAAAAATCAATAAAAACAAAAACAAACAAATAAAAAGAACTTTTTTTTTAATAAAATAGAAATATAAATGAATGGGCCATCTCAGAGCGGGTCCAAATTTCAATTTTGAAATTCATTTTGAAGATTAGAGGGGTAAAATAGTCTTTTTAGAAAATTTTCAGACGAAACGAGCTATTTTTTGCAATTTTTAAAATGAGCTCGGATTTTGAAGTTCAATACCTCATTGCGAAGCAAATTCAGTGTAGAATTTGAAAATTTAATTTTGAAAGAAATCGATATTGTTTTTCTCGAGAAAATATTTCCAAACAAAATGAGCTATTTTTGGCAGTTTTTGAAATGGATTTTGAAGTTCAATACCCCGTTGCGAAGCAAATCCAATGTAGAATTTAAAAATTTGAGTTTGAAATAAATCCAGATTGTTTTTCTCGAGAAAATATTTCCAAATTTATTTCTCGAGGGTAAAAATGTCAATTTTGGAAACCCGGGGTTTGAAATTGATTTGTGAAAGCTTTTAAAACTCGATTTGGATTGAAATTTATAAAACTGGAGTTCTGGACTTCGAAAATGAAAGGAAATGTGATGAAATGTTATGAAATGCTGAGAAATGATATGAAATGATAAGAAATGACATGCGAAATGCAGACCTTGAATGAAGAATTTTGGATTTTAAACCCCGATTAACACTTGTACCAGTTTAAAAAGCATTAAAACTGATAAAATTTGCAAAATGGTTGAAGAAATGGTTTTTGGGACTCTACTGGGTCAGAGTGATACTGGAAATTGGGGTTCAAGATGGATTAAACTAAGATGAGCCAGATTGAGCTGGGTTTTAGAGTTTCAGAACTCCAATGAGCTGACAATGATACTGACTCAACTGACCTTTCTGACTGATTTTTTAAGAAAAACTGTCATTTTTAGACAAATGGTACGAAATGATCACTGGAATGAAGTGAATTACGAACCTGAACTGGGTTTGAGCTGAAACAAAGATCAATAATACTGAGATGAACTAAAATTGAGGCTCAAACACTAGCTCAACTGACTGAATTCAGCTCAATTTCAGCTGAAAGAGCTGAAATGGACGAAAATGGGCTCCTGGACACTTAGAAATGGTTTTGAACTGAAACTGGAACACTTGAACTTATGGTGAGCTCCAGTTAGACTCTAAGGAGTATGACTGACTATGAATGACTGACTCAGAGATAATTGGCTTGGATTTGAGCAAGAAATGAGCTCATTTCTGAAGAAATGATCCCATTTTGGTAGGAATTGTCAGAAATGAAAATGGTTTGTTCATTGTGAGTTCGGATGAGCTTGAGATGACTGATATTCTAACTGTTCTGAACTGACCAATGAGCTTGGTTGACTCCGACTGACTGGGGTCTGGGATGTCCTAGGTGTAAAATGGTAATTTTCCTAATGAAAATGGGTAAAGTGGTGATTTTCATAAACTGACTCGGGGTTTGACTCCTACACTGACCTAACAGGGTTGGCACTGCAGGATGAGGGTTATTTGAGAATGGATGAGGAAAATTTGGGGTGTTTACAGAAGCCCCTCTTTGCTACTAAGCTGGCTTGAAGACGAGCTTAGTGGCAAAGAAAAACACACCAAATTTGGGCTATAAAAATACCCCAGTTAGAAGGATCTGACTGGATATGAAAATATTAGCCCTTATGAAAATGATAGATATGAAATGGAGAATAAAGAGGAAAGAATTTACTTCGAAAGAAGTGAGATTCAGGTTTTGCCCTTAACCTGGATGGGACGGAAAATTCCTCGTGCAGAAACGAAGCTTAGGTTTAGCCCTTAACCTGACCGGGAAATGAAATACCTCATCAAAATGAGGCTCAGGTTTATACCCTTATCTTGATTAGAAGGAAAATGAAATACCTCATCAAAGGAGGTGCAGGTTTATGCCCTTATCCTGATTGGGCGAAAAATGAAATACCTCATCAAAGGAGGCTCAGGTTTATGCCCTTATCCTGATTGGGCGGAAAATGAAATACCTCATGAAAGGAGGCTTAGGTTTATGACCTTATCCTAATTGGGCGGAAAATGAAATACCTCATCAAAGGAGGCTCAGGTTTATGCCCTTATCCTGATTGGGCGGAAAATGAAATACCACATCAAAGGAGGCTTAGGTTTATGCCCTTATCCTGATTGGGCGGCAAATGAAATACCTCATCAAAGGAGGCTCAGGTTTATGTCCTTATCTTGATTGGGCGGAAAATGAATGGAATCCTACAATAAAGAAACCATGATGGAACCTTCGGATCTCCGCACAATGAATCCGATAGGGGTTTTGCAAAAGGATGAAATTGGGGTCCCTAAAGCTTGAAAAGGGGTTTGATTTTGGGCGCCTCATTGCTGAGACTAAATAACTTTTCAAATTGGTGACCTTTTGCGAGGAAATGATTGGTGGCTTAACCTCAAGCCGAAATTGGACTATCTATGGTGGGACAGTGGGGACACAGGGAAGTGTGCGAATCTGAGAGCCCAGGCGCTCAGATTATACCAACAAAAGAGAAGGAACCTTGAAAACTCTCGTTATCAAGTCCTAAAAAGGATAACAACTGATTTCAGGATGCGCCAAAGATGAACCTCAAGCTCTCGCTTCACGCCAGGATAGCTAGAAAATATTGTCAAAATGTTGAAAATTATTGTTGATTCAAAATAATTGAAAGTGATGCACATTGTTTTGAAAATATTCTCTCTTTTCTACCTGAAGTATTACCTCCGACTGGGCTTAACTCCGTAGAATCAAGATTCGAATTCAGATTGATTGCAATTGGCTTTCTTTCTAGAAAGCTATCAATTTCCTTGATATGAATAGAAAAGAGAGTATTCTTGATATTATGAAAGCAATTGGTGAAGGAATATTGATAATAGAATTTCATAAATTTTAAAGAAGATTCTTGACAGATTTGGCAGTCTGATATCCTGGGATTCTTTTCTCAGAATGGTCTTTCTGCCCACTTTTTTTTTCTTCTGGCAGAATTAGAGCTCTCTTGGGTTTTTGGGGATTTTATTACATCATCCTTCATTTTGGAGATGTCATAGCTTTTTCTCTCTTTTTAGAAGGGTACGTCACAAACTCCTTCATCTTGGAGATGTTCTGATCCTTCTTTGTCTTGGGGATTATATTGACGATATTGGCTCATTGGCTGGTGGTCTCTTGATGATAGCTGAAATTAAATATCTTTCAGGGTTTGTCAGAAGGCTCATCGCAATCGCCTTCATCTTGACGGTGCTCTAAACTTTCCCTGGAAGGATCCGTCACAAACTCCGTCATCTTGGAGATGATTCAAATCTTCTTTGACCCCGGGGGTCTACTCGCCTAATTCGCCTTCATCTTGACGACAGTTGAGAGATCCCTTTTGCAGATATTTAATTGCAGCTTTAGGTGATTGAGGAGATATAGGGATTGAATGGATTTTTCTGTATCACCTAGGATATTTTGACTGCTTTATTTTCCAAGAATGATCTTTAAAAATGTGCCATTGACTGCGATCAATACCGATCACTTATGGCTTTGCAACAACATTGAATTTCCTTTGTTGGCCATATCGAGGATTTATTCTTCATCCTTTTGGTCGGCCAATAGAAAAATTCTGAATTTTAAATCCTTTTTCGTGAAAGCTTTGTCCTTTCGGAAGTAATACTGAAGGTATTTTGAGGTAATGTTTTTGTGCAATAAAGATTTTGAAATCAACAAATATTTAATGACAAATTGGCAAGATTTTCTTGAAATCCTTTGTGGAAGCGAGTATTTGAAGCACAACGCAACTTATCCATGACAAAAATTTTCTTCTCCTTTCCCCAAAGAAGAAGATTCAGAAATGGAAAATATAAATTACTCCTCTCTTCCCTGAAGAGGAGGTGTTTGCAAAATGAACTTTCGAAGAGAAATTAAGCTTTCGTCAAAACTTCCTAACAGTAGGCTTCTCTTATGGAAAGGGGGCCGGTAATGATGAGGTCGGTGAATTGGTCATGAAGGAGCGAGTCCATCACACTCTCCCTGAAAAGAGGGTCCTTCACGATGAAATGGCCTAGTACGAAATTATGGTCACAAGGAAAGCGAACTTTCGTCGAAGCTCTCCCTGAACTAAGGGTTCCTTGTATCAAATTGGAATTTTGTTTTGCAAACGGTTCACATAGACACGAGTCCCTTCAAACTCTCCCTGAAAAGGGGCTAGGTGAACAAAGGATAGCATGCAAAAAGAACGAGCTCCTTGAACTCTCCCTGTAAAAAGGGTCTCTCGTAAGAGGAAATGATTGAAATTGGTATTGGGTGACCAAACGGGTCGAAATTGGAATTTGAAAATTTGAAATTTGATATTTGAAATTGGAAATTGGAAATTGGAAATTGGAAATTGGAAATTGGAAATTGGAAATTTGGAATTTGGAAATTGATATTTGGAAATTGATTGACCCGAAGGTCGAAATTGGAATCTATTGACCCAAAGGTCGAATTTGAAAATTTGACAATTGGTTGACTTGGAGGTCGAAATTGGAAATTTGAAAATTGATTTACCCGAAGGTTAAAATTAGAAATTTGGAAATTGGTTGACCGGAGGTCTCAAATTGGTAATTGGGTGGCCCAAGGGCCGAAATTGAAATTGGAAATTGGAATTTTGAATTTAGAAATTGAAAATTGGAAATTTTGAAATTGATTGACCCGAAGGCCAAAATTGGAATTGATTGACCCAAAGGTTGAAATTGGAAATTTGGAAATTGATTGACCTGAAGGTCGAAATTGGAATTTTGGAAATTGATTGACCCGAAAGTCAAAATTGAAATTGATTGACCCAAAGGTCGAAATTGAGTGACCCGAAGGTCAAAATTAGAGATTTGAAAATTGGAAAATTGGAAAATTGGAAATTGGAATTTTGAATTTAGAAATTGGAAATTAGTTTATTGGGAACAACATGGGTTCAATAGGAATTCATCCTAAGAATGACACTAGTTCAATTGAGAATGACATTGGTTCACTGGGAACGACATGAATTCAATAGGAATTCAGCCTAAGAACGTGGATCAGGAGGACTTCAACCTACAAATCAAATATCTGAAAAATACCAATCCAAAAGGAGTTCGACCTAAGGACTGTAAAGAATATTGGATCAGGAGGACTTCAACCTACAGATCAAATTTTTGGCAGTGGGATTAGTTCCGAAGGGGTTCAACGTAAGAATCGGGGATCAATAGGAATTCAACCTACAGATCAAATTTTTTGAGGATGAGACTGGTTTGAAAGGGGTTCAACCTACAAATCACATTGGTTCCGTAGGTGTTCGACCTACGAACTATCAATTTCATCAGAATTTAACCTAGGGATCACAGTCTAAGAAGTAAGGATTCAACTTGTGAGCTTTGAATGGACCAGATGCTAAACTAGGTTTTAAAGGAAGATTCAAATCAGAATTCAAATCTTCAAGGAAAAACTAAATGAATTGGGTTTTGAAAGAAAATTCAAGTCGGAACTCTAATTTTCTACACCAATTCTAGACATTTGAATTGGATTTGAAAGAAAATTCGAGTCGGAACTCTAATTTTCTAGACCAATTCAGAAGGAAGAGAAAACTCGGGTCGAAACTCGAATCTTCGAAGGAAAACTAGATCCATTGTGGAAGGAAAAGAAATTTGATTCGAAACTCGAATCCTGAAGGAAAAGTAGATCAATTAGAAGGAAAGAAAATTTAAGTCGGAACTCGAATCCCGAAGAAAAACTAGATTAATTAGAAGGAAAGAAAAATCGAGTCAGAACTCGAATCCCGAAGGAAAACTAGACCGGTTAGAAAGAAAGAAAATTTGAGTCGAAACTCGAATCCCGAAGGAAAACTAGACTAATTAGAAGGAAAGAAAATTCGAGTCGGAACTCGAATCTCGAAGGAAAACTAGACCGGTTAGAAGGAAAGAAAATTCAAGTTGAAACTCGAATCCCGAAGAAAAACTAGACTAATTAGAAGGAAAGAAAATTCGAGTCGGAACTCGAATCCCGAAGAAAAACTAGACCGGTTAGAAGGAAAGAAAATTTGAGTCAGAACTCGAATCCCAAAAGAAAACTAGACTAATTAGAAGGAAAGAAAATTCGAGTCGGAACTCGAATCCCGAAGGAAAACTAGATCGGTTAGAAGGAAAGGAAATTCAAGTTGAAACTCGAATCCCGAAGAAAAACTAGACTAACATAGATTAGGTTTGAAAACATTAACCAGTAAACCAGATTTAGAAAGTTTGACCAATAAAAATTGGATTTTGAAAGTCCGACCAATAACAATTGGATTTTAAAAGATGTACCAGTGTGAATACCGGATTTTGGAAATGAACCAGTATAAGTACTGGATTTTGAAAATGGATCAGTACGAATACTGTTTTTGGAAGAATTACCAGCACGAACACTGGATTTTGAAGATTTACCAGCACAAACACTGGATTTAGAAAATTTTACCAGCACGAACACTGGTTTTTGAAAATCTTACGAGCACGAACCCTGGATTTTGAAAATCTTACCAACACGAACACTGAATTTTGAAAATTTACCAGCACAAACACTAGATTTAGAAAATTTCACCAGCACGAACACTGGTTTTTAAAAATTTACCAGCACAAACACTGGTTTTAGAAAATTTTACCAGCACAAACACTGGTTTTAGAAAATTTTACCAGCACAAACACTGGTTTTAGAAAATTTTACCAGCACGAACACTGGTTTTTGAAAATCTTACCAGCACAAACACTGGATTGTTGAAAATTTACCTAACTGATTCTGATTTACCCAACTGATTCCGATGAGCGATTTTCAATCTTCATCCTCACGATGACTTAGACAAATTCGGGGTCTCAGGATTTATCCCTTATCCTGAATGTGTAGTTCAGGTTTATCCCTTAACCTGAAGGGGAAATGAATTTGATGCAAATGAATGTAAATGGATGCATGTAAATGCAAATGAATGCAAATGTATGCAAAATGATGTAAATGAATGCACATGCATGCAAAATAAGAGATTTGTTTGATCCTGCCTGCATACAGGATGTTTTGAAGACAATTTTCAAAATAATGCCCCACTATAACTGGGGAGTGAGAAGTTGGATGAAAGGATAAGTAATTGATATTTGAAGAATGCTTTCTGACTTTGGATTGATTCTGGGATTCTGAAGAGGGTCATTCCTCATGAAAGAACATTTTGCAGAGAAGGAGAATAAAAGGTGACATCAAGTTTATGAGGAAAATGGGTAATTTATTCAATCATTGAAGAGAAATAACAATTTGGTAAGAAAACTGGGACTGTATTGTCTTTTTAAAATGACCAAAAGCAAAATGATTAAAGATGACATAGCCTTGACATTATCAGTTTCTTGGAAAACTTGATCAGGATGGTCAACTGGTATCTTCCTCATTTTCAACAAGGATCTTGTCGATGCGATCTTGAATGATGTTCTTCAGGATGAAACAATTCTCAGTGTCATGCCCTACTGCCCGATGAAATTTACAGAATTTTTCTTTGAATCTGCCCATGACTATTGCAGGATCAGCTACTTTAGGTAAACGGATCATATCTTTTGCGAGCATGTATTCTAGAACACTTTCTAGTGTCTGATCCAGAGGGGTGAACTTTCGATCCTTTCTCTAATCCTTGTGCTTTGGCTTTTCTTGACCTTTCTCTTTATGCTGAGGACTAGATTGAAGAGGCTTATCATTGTTGGAGAACTTTCCTTTTTGGCCCTTAGATCCCTCTGAATAGTTATCACGATTGCAATCATCGGCAGAAAGAGTAAAGTGAGCCTCTGGAGATCCGACCATATCTTTTGTGAGCATGTATTCCAAGAAACTCTCGAGTATTTGATCCAATGGGGTCATCTTGCGGTCCTGGTTCCGACCGTCATGTTGTACTTTTTGCTGATTGCTTGACTTCTATTGAGACTTGGCCGAGATAGTTGACCAATATTCTTTCTCATTGTCAACAAAGAAATTCTTGTCGATATAATCTTGGACAATGTTCTTGAAGACAAAACAGTGGTCTGTATCATGCCCTACCGCCCGATGAAATTTGCAAAATTGGTCCATAAATCTTCCCATGATTTGTGGGAGGATTTGTGACTTTTGGGAGTTTTACCAATTCTTTGGCCAACATATATTCAAGGATTTCATCGAGAGACTGCTCGAGAGGAGTAAACTGGCGATCGTAACCCCAGTCGTCCCGCTTTATCTTTTCTTTCTGTTGACTCAATTTTCCACTGTGCTTAGAAGATTTTTCTTTCTGACTTGTATGATTGCCTTTGCTATCTTTGCAATCATCACGGTTGACATTAACGAAGAAGACGGAGTTCATCTTCTTTTTTGGATTTTGATCATTCCTGACAGGAGTGATGCCTTCGTAGAGGTTTTTGCTCGCGAAGACCTTCTTGCCCTTGTCACGGTCTTGCAAATTTTTAATCACCTCAATCATTTTCTTCAACTGCACTTGGACTAGATCATCCATTGCTTGACTCTTCAATTTATAGGCTATCCCTTGTCCATGAGGGGATCTTTGAAATGCTTGCTGAGCTTCATATTCTTCATCAGTGTCCTCTACTGATTTCCCTTCATTTGTTGTATCAGCATCCTGAATAGGCTTCTTAGACAACTTCAAAACCCTTTTGACTACCTGGACCTTTGCCTTCTGCTTGACTTGGGTCTTCTTTGCACTGGCTTCAGCTTGTTCTGCCAGCATCTTTCTCATCATCTTTTTGAACATGGCATATATCTGAGGATCCATGTCATCCTCAACCTGCTGCCCTTGATTTTTGCTCGAGCGCGGGGAATCCATCTCTTTGTCCGAGGCTGTTGAATATGTGATGCCTTCGACTGGTACAGTTTTCTTCCCTGACCTTATCTGAACCATCGAATATCACGAATGCTCTCTGCAAGGCAAAATTGATGATTAGGCTTTTGAAAGAGATTTTGATTGGAAGAGAATATTTGCTGAGAATTTTGGTAGACAATTGAAAGAATATCCCATTACTAGGGATTGAGTCGTCGTTGGGATTACGACAATTGCGTTGTCATTCCTTTGCAAAGAAAATAAACAACTGAAAATTATGCCTTGTTACCTAGGCGAGGTCGTCAAACCAAGAATTGAAGAATTTGCAAGATTTTTATTTATTGAAAGGAAAACATGATTGTATCAATAATAAACTTGGGAAAGAGGGAGCGGACAAACAATTTGCCACCGCTCTTTATAACTAGCAGAGACACGAAGGCCGGGAAAAAGTGGAAGAGTAACAAAAGAGTCCCAGGCATATCTGGCAGAATGGTATGTTCCGGATCACTGTGTTGATGTAAGGTCGAACTCTGGCATGACTCCTGATAGCAGCCGCATCTCTATGTGCTTCTGTCTCTGAGAAAACTATCGAACACACCGCTCCGGATGATAGTAAGCACAGAAGAATGGACCAAGCAACTTGAATCTCTTGCCATATGCATCGGTGTATCTGGGAGGCGATAATTCTCGATCAAAATAATCCCATACCACATCCTCTTCCTGTAGATAATCGATCATGAATCGGTACCGCACAACTGGAAGAAGTTCCTTGCCATTGTATCTGAACGAACTAGCTCTGGTCGGCACATGCTGAAGGAGCCAAGACTGAAGAGCATAGGTACATCCCTCGACTAGGATGGACTCTCCAAGTGTGAAGCGGGTCAGTCCTCTGTATAGAAAAGCAAGCGCGGCCATGGCTATTGAGAGACGGCTGGTCTGTCGACTTCCCTATCTTCTCAAAAGCTGAACTATTCTGACATCCACATAATTCTGTCCATCTGAAAAGAAAGCAAGTCCCACAGTACACAAAACCATCGCATGCTGAATTCTCTCTCAAGCTGTCCTGGACAACGAGCCGACTTCTGCGAATTACAGATCTAAAAATTCCCACATTTTAAGAAATGACAAGAAATAATGTTAAGAATAACTTTCATGTTGAAAGTTTTTGAAAACGAGTTACAGATTGGGCGGACTTGATGCATTAGAGTCTGTCTATACCCTGATGAAGGAAAATCGAGATTTTCCCAATAGTATGGGAAATCCGATTTTTGACAAAGGTCAAAATTACTTGGAAAAACTTAAAAATTTCCAGATCACTAGTAGATTCTATTATTAATCCACTGTGATTTTTGGAGAATGATTTGAATCCCACACAAGAGTGAATCTGAAGGTTTTTGTCTGCTAAAGCAGGAATTGAAATTTCTGGATGACAGAAAACCCGATTTAGGGTTTGATTTGTTTGATAGGGTTACAAAACCCAAATAGACCTAGGTTTTTGGAATGACATCACAAACACAACAATATAACTACCACAATTTTTTCAGAACTTTTGAACAAAAACATATATATGCAATAACAACTGAATTCTGCACGTGAATCTAAAACTTATATAAACTAATCATTAACTATTAATAGAACCAAACTAAATAACTAGTAAACCTAGGAACAAAACTAAATGCAATGTTAAATGTGAAGGAAACATAAGATCTGCATGATGATGATAAAACATATAAAAAAAAAAAGAAAAAAGAAAAAAAAGAAAGAACAAAAACAACAAAAAAAAGGAAAAATATTAGGAAGGCATGAAGCATTTCATTGATTTTGGCCATTTGAAAAGGGGGACCTAATCCATTGAATTGGATTGATCTTCTCGTTCACATGGCTTACACAAGAGCACCCCCAATCTTCTATGATTTTAAACTCGGAAACATATCTCAAATCTGAGTTTTGAATGAACCTTATGTTAGCTTGCTGCACGGTTGGAGATCTCGAAGTAGCTGGAAGCAATGGTTTAAGGAAAAGATAGTTGGAGTTGATGCTGCGACTGGATGGAGGTTGAAGATGGTGGCCTACTTCAATGGCTGATGTTGCTGTGATGGAGGTTGCACGGGATGGCGCCACTTCAAGGTTGGCTGAAGCCGTGGGCTGAAGGTTGCGGATGGGAGTGAGGCCTTGGTGAAATGGAGGTGGAGCTGCTGCTTGGTGGCAGCAATGGGGAATGATGAGGTGCGTTGGCTGCAGCTGGAGGTGGCTGGCGGCTGAAACTTCTCTTGTGTGATGGCTGCCGGCTAAAGCAAGGTGAAGATGTTGTGTGCTGCTGCAAGGAGAGGTGGTGAAGGCTGCTGCTGGAGTTGTTGAAGATGTAGCTCTAGTGGTGGCTGTCGGCTGAAGGAAGGAGCTCTGGAGGCGGCTTCAATGGATGGAAGTTGCAGCCAAGGGGAGAGCTGCTGTGGTAGGGCTGGAGCAGCAAAGGGGAGAGCTAAAGGGAGAGTTCCAGGGAGAGAAAGAGAGAGAGGCCTTAAGGGGAAGATGGGTTTACGTGAATGGCCCTTTCCTTTTCCTTTTTTTGGTTTTTATGACAACTTAGGTTTTGATAAAATCAAAACCTAAGTTTCCAATAATATGTAATGCCCTTAATGAATAGCCATACGTGAATGGCATGGAGGCTAGGGAAAGGAAGGGAGGAAGGAAGGGAAGAAGGAAAGAAAAGGGAAAAAGAAAGGAAAGAAAGAAAAGGAGGGAAAAAGGAAAAGGGAAAGAAAAATGAAAAAAAAAATGGAAAGTGGGGCTGAAGGCTTGGTTGACCTCCTTGTGGGTCCCACCTCTCTAAAATAAAATAAATAAATAAAAATCAATAAAAACAAACAAATAAAAAGAACTTTTTTTTTAATAAAATAGAAATGTAAATGAATGGGCCATCTCAGAGATGGTCCAAATTTCAATTTTGAAATTCATTTTGAAGATTAGAGGGGTAAAATAGTCTTTTTAGAAAATTTTCAGATGAAACGAGCTAGTTTTGGCAATTTTTGAAACGAGCTCGGTTTTTGAAGTTCAATACCTCATTGCGAAGCAAATCCAATGTAGAATTTGAAAATTAATTTTTGAAAGAAATCAATATTTTTTTCTCGAGAAAATATTTACAAACAAAACGAGCTATTTTTGACAGTTTTTGAAATAAGCTCGGATTTTGAAGTTCAATACCCCGTTGCGAAGCAAATCCAATGTAGAATTTAAAAATTTGAGTTTGAAATAAATCCAGATTGTTTTTCTCGAGAAAATATTTCCAAATTTATTTCTCGGGGGTAAAAATGTCAATTTTGGAAACCCGAGGTTTGAAATTGATTTCTGAAAGCTTTTAAAACTCGATCTGGATTGAAATTTATAAAACTGGAGTTCTGGACTTCGAAAATGAAAGGAAATGTGATGAAATGTTATGAAATGCTGAGAAATGATATGAAATGATAAGAAATGACATGCGAAATGCAGACCTTGAATGAAGAATTTTGGATTTTAAACCCCGATTAACACTTGTACCAGTTTAAAAAGCATTAAAACTGATAAAATTTGCAAAATGGTTGAAGAAATGGTTTTCGGGACTCTACTGGGTCAGAGTGATACTGGAAATTGGGGTTCGAGCTGGATTGAACTAAGATGAGCCAGATTGAGCTGGGTTTTAGAGTTTCAGAACTCCAATGAGCTGACAATGATACTGACTCAACTGACCTTTCTGACTGAATTTTCAAGAAAAACTGCCATTTTTAGAGAAATGGTACAGAATGATCACTGGAACGAAGTGAATTACGAACCTGAACTGGGTTTGAGCTGAAACAAAGGTCAATAATAATGAGATGAACTAAAATCGAGGCTCAAACACTAGCTCAACTGACTGAACTCAGCTCAATTTCAACTGAAAGAGTTGAAATGGACTAAAATGGGCTCCTGGACACTTAGAAATGGTTTTGAACTGAATTTGGAACACTTGAACTTCTGGTGAGCTCAAGTTAGACTCTGGGGAGTATGACTGACTATGAATGACTGACTCAGAGATAACGGGCTTGGATTTGAGCAAGAAATGAGCTTGCTTCTGAAGAAATGATCCCATTTTGGTAGGAATTGTCAGAAATGAAAGTGGTATGTTCATTGTGAGCTCGAATGAGCTTGAGATGACTGATATTCTAATTGTTCTAAACTGACCAATAAGCTTCGTTGACTCCGACTGACTGGGGTCTGGGATGTCCCAGGGGTAAAATGGTAATTTTCCTAATGAAAATGGGTAAAGTGGTGATTTTCAGAAACTGACTCAGGGTTTGACTCCTACACTGACCTAACAGGGTTGGCACTGCACAAGGAGGGTTATTTGAGAATGGATGAGGAAAATTTGGGGTGTTTACAACTACGTTTAGTTGTTGATGTCTTCGTGAATCCTAGTAGTGGAACTCAGACACGAGATGAAGTGTTTGAGTCTCTTGACGAAAAGGATAACGAAGGAGATCATCTTCTTGTCTAGTTGATATATGTGGCCTTTGTAGTTCGAGTAAGTAGAATCTGAAGGGTGTTTTACACCTGGTGCCCCAAAGCCAGCTGGTTTGGGAGCCACCGGTTCGAAAGCTTGTTACATGGACTGCATAGAAAGCCTAAGAGATAGAGACATTGCACATGACGAGAGGAAGACTATACGTAAACTATTAGAATAGAAGGTTTAGTGACTCAAGCAATTAAGTCTGAGGGATACTTTGTATCTAGTGCCCTAAGGTCGGCCGGCCTGGGAGTCACTGACCCAAAGCTTGCTACACGGGTCACGAAAACTGACTATTCGAAATAGTGCTCATATGAGAAGAATGCTCAAGAGAAAAAAATTTTGAAAAAGGGTGAAAAATGAAAGAAAAAGAATGTGCTGAATCAGAAAAATTTCATTGCTTAGGCATATGTGTGTATTACTTTGCAGAAAATATACAAGTGAGGATAAATGAGTAAAACATGAGAATACTTGACTATCTGAGAAAAATCATAAAATAGCTACAATGTTAGAAAAGTGAAGGAAAAAGAATTTTTACTGTAGTGGCATGAGATTTTTAAAGTTGTTTTGAGAATGTCCATTACATGAAATATTTGTTCCAACTGTTCTCTTAATTGCCTAATATTTTTTAAAATCATCCTGGCATTTCATTGATGTTTGTGGGTAGCATCTTTGCAAACCCTCACGAGACCTTACTCGTCCACTGGTGTAAGCTAGGGGTTTAAAGGGCTTGTTGCATACACTAAATGCAACCGTGATTCCTACGAAAGTGAGTTAGTTTTATGCATTCATGTTTAGCATTTCTTGTCTTTGTTGCATAGCATAATTAGGGTTTGTTAAGGGACTAACAAACATTCAAGCATGGGGGTATTTGATGATGCATGAAATCCACATCATGTTAACAAGTTTTTCATGCATTTTGTAACGAGTTTAATGTTTTAAACCCATGTTTAGATGCATTTTGATAGTAAGGGGTTATGGTTCAAATTTCAGAGAAATCAGAGTTAAAATGAGAGAGTTATGGTTATTTCAGTGTTCGGGCATGGATTTCGAGGTGGATCGGATCCATATCCGACCCAATTAGGCTGTTTGGACCTTGGATCAACATTTAGAAAGCCCAAAATCCAACCCACACGCATATCCATATCCATTTCAAAAAGTTTTGCAGAACCCCCCCCAGAAAGTGGCGCATAGATTTTTTTTTTTTTATAACACTGTTTCTGAAAACTATCAAAAGTATAAAATAGAGTTTCCAGCAAACCCTAGGGTATTTGGCTTTGGATTTGATGCCCCCTACAGTGCCTCTAGCTCCAGCACCGTCTCCTCTTCCATTCCATTCCATTGGCCATTGAAGATTTGGTTCATGCTTGCAATCCAAGCATTTTCTGATCTCTCTTTTCGATTCTTGTCATTTCTTCCTATTCCTTGCTGTGTTTTTCACCATTTTCAGTATTTTTGAAGTTGTAGCAGAGGTGGAGACTACTAACTTTGATTGGTAGTGCGAAACACACCATCAAGGTGAACCGGCCCTACCTCCATCCGGTTTTCTGAGCCCTCCGATCGCGAATCGGCGCCCATCCCATCCTCGGTGGATCTCCAATGTGTTGCAGCTGCTAAAGTACTATTCTTGTTGACATTCCATCATTCTCGAACCGTTCGAGACGTCAAGACCAAGCCACTGTCCGCTCTTCTTCTTCCCCACGATCGTCGGATCACCCGAGAGGTAGATCTTCTTCTCCCTTCTCTTCTAGTTAAAGCCAAATTGTGTGTGACGATTTTTGTTTATTATTTTCTGTGTGTTTCTTGTTTTTCTTTTTGTTTCAACCTTAGAATAGATCCCGTGCACAGACCATCACATTAGATTAGGTTTATTTCATTGTTTGATTCGTTTGAATCTTGATTTTCAACATTTTTCATTCAAATCGTGAAAATCGGCTAGATCCTCATCTAGCCGATTCTTCAAGTCTACCCAGCGTGTTTTACTGTGTTGTTTTTACAGAAAAAGCATTTTAAAAAGTTTTATTTTATGTTAGTGTAGTCGTGGGTTGTGATTGTTGTTTAGTTTAATTCAAAAGAAAAAAAAAGAGAGAAATCGGCTAGATTATTTCTAGCCGATATTTGGGGTTGAATAAATTTAGTGCTGCAAAGTTTTTCTTCTGTGATTATATTGATGAAATATGAGTTGCAGTAGCTATTCCAGTGTTATTGATGTTTGTTTTAGGTGAGATTTGATGCTAAGGTTGTCGTGTGATGTGTTTTTACAAAAATCGTTGAATTAGATTTCATATGCATGAAGTGCATGTAGACTTCAATTTTCGGTTGTGTGCCTGCATGTTTATTGCTTTCATAGCTTTATAAATGGTGTATTGATCGATTTTAATATTTTAGGATTGTTCTACATAGGATTTTAATCGTTTGTTGTTTTGAGTGTTTTGTGTTTTTATTGAAAAATACAAAAAGAATAGAGTTTTCTTGTGTTGGTAATTATAGTGATTATTCAGCCGACTGCATGTTTGATATTTAGTTCAGTTTGTGTTCTTGTGTTCGTGATTTCTTGTTTCTTGAAGTTAGCTAGTTTTAGAAATAGATTTAGTCGTTTGAATTTTTCATGCTTTGTTCATTAGAATAGTGTTTAGGTCATTTGGTGTTTTCGGTATTTTAGGATTTCCAGCATAATAGATAAATTATTTGTGTTTAATTAGTTGAATTAGTTAGTATAATTCTGTGTTAAATTAGTTTTATCATGTTCATTATCGTTTTAGCTTAGTTGTTCAATTTTGATTTTATTATTTTTAGGTCTTCTTCTTCCCCAAGGAGGGGCGGCAGCCATTAGAGCTCCATTCGAGCTCTAGGCTAATTTTGGTAGGTATTAGAATTAGGTAAGTTCATTATGGTGTCTAGGTTCAATGAATTAGGTTTAATGCTTTAGACGTTTTTAGGATTTTATTTAAGTAAGTCTTGAATTAGGTGTAGCATTTAATTCTAGGAAATTGTGTTTTCTATTTAGGTCTTTTCATTACCTAGGTAAGTTTTAAATTCCTTAGCCTAGAAAATAGCTTCAATTAGGGTTGACGAGTTTTGAGAAGGAAAGCAATTAAGGTAATTGAAGTTGAAAACGTTTTTGGAAATAGTGGATTCTTCAAAAATCATGTGGAGCATTTTAAAAAAGGATTAAATTTTGATTGTCTATTAAAAGGGGGTTACTCATTTAGCTTTGGAAAGTGATTTTGAAATTCAATTCAATTTCCAAATTGGGTGTCCACGATTTCAAGAAAGAAATAATTGCAACTGAATTCTATCTTGGAAAGCCAAAATCGTGGGGTTTTCTAGGCTTGACGTTTCCCCTTCCCAAAGTGAACTTTAATATCATTAAGGAAAATCATAACTTTTGGGTTGGGCGATTTTTGATAATCCAAACTTTCCAGAATTCGATAATTGATATTTATTACCTTCTTTTTCCAACCTTCTATATTAAATTCGTTTAGATTTGAATTAATTTTAGGTTAGTGAGTAGGTTACTCATTAGATATGTCTTAAATAGGGGTTGATTTAATCTAGTAGGCGTGTAACTAGGTTATTTAAGTATTTATTCTCATTCTAGGTGGTTAATTAATTAGATGTACTTTATTAGGTTACTAAAATAGTCAACCTAACCTAACCTAGTCAATCTAATTGACTTAGTTAGATGAGTCGTGTACCTAACCCAAACCGAGCCTAGTTAAGTCAAAACCGAGCCTAATTAAGTCAACCGAATCTAGTCTTAGTCAAACCTAGTGCATCTAGTTGACCCAGTTATCTAAGTCAAGACCTAGCCTGAGTCGAGCCTAGCCAAGTCCACCGAACCTAGTCGAGTCAACCGAGTTAACCTAGTGAACCCAGTCTTAGTCAAATCCTTCATCACATCTCAGTAGGTTAGTTCACTATTTAACTTTAGTTTTAATTTGTGTTTGCTTTAGTATAAGTTAATTTAGACCTTTACTTAAGTAATTAGATTTTATAAATCCGTGTTTATTCCATGTGTAGTTGTTAATTATTTTTTGATTTGAATGAGTGCTTAGTTAGTTGTATTTAGTTTATGTTAACTGCCATTGTTTAATCATTTAGTTAGGGGTGTGAATTTAAATAGAATAGTTGCATTTGCATTAGTATTCAACTCCGCTTTAGTCAGAAATTGCATAGTGTATTTCAGTTTCGTGTCATCTAGCATCATTGCATTTCATGTCAGCATACACTCTGATATTTAGTGTCATTTAGATTGCATTAGGTTTAATTTGCATTTTGGAGTGTTTAAATAGTGTTATTTAGTGAATAGTGCACTCAAAGAAAAACCTGATTTTTGCCTTATCATACTGTCGTTATTTCATGTGCAAAAATTCTAAGTTTTTAGAAAAAATTTCTTCTATTCACTTTATTGCCGTGTTATCTGACTACAGACAAAATTTCAGCTTGATCCAAGTTGGTTTGGTATGATTTTTAAGCGTTTTGTGAAAACCGCTTTTTCTGGTTTTTAAATTTCGGGACTTGCGATATCCTGATTTTTCCCAGTTTTAAAACGCTTATATCTGGAGTTCCAGATATTGTTTTTTCATTCTGTAAAAATTGTCAGATTATTTAATCTGTTAGTTACAGAACAGAATAAATTTTGGGAAAATTGGACCTCGTTTTCCTTGTCAAACTGTGGTTTTCCGACAAGTTGTCAGAACTCTATTTTACACTAGTTAAGGGCATATTTGTAATTTCTTTAGTTTCGGCATTTTAGTACTATTTTCAGTATTTTCTGCATCTTAGGAGCTGCATCTGCATCATACAGCATTGTTAGACTTAGTTTAGCTGAGTTTTGAATTAGTTTAATATTTTATTTAATTGTTTTCTTATAATTAGAATTTGTTTTATTCAGTTCATGAAAATTAGGCTTAGTTTCCTTTATAGTTTGCATTAGTAGAATAAATTACTAACTTTTCATTTTCCTTTGTTTTTAGGTTGAAAAGCATACTCATTTTTCCAAGGTTCATTGTCCAAGTGCGAAGATTGTTTAATTGGTGAAAGGACCAAAATACCCTTGGCGTGCAACTGAAGATTGGATTGCTTTTTCAATCCTTTTAGTGATTAATTGTATTTTATTAGCTGTGTAATTGTAGATTGAAATTTGTAATTAATAAATTAAATTTTGAGAAATATTCTGAGTAATTCCTGTTCTCTGAGGATTCGACCCGTACTTACCACTTTGTGGAAAGTCGGTTTTTATACTTTTGGTTGACGATTTTCCAAAGTTTTTATTGAAAATTATTGTTTTAAAAATATCATTTCAAAATATCAACCAGCAAGTTCTACAGAGATAAAATTTTAAATGAAGAGAAGCATACACTTGCATACATTGTTTGCATTCAATCCCTAGAATTGAGGAGAGTTGTATTTCAGACCTAAGTCTAAGTGAGCATGGAATAATCTCCTCAATATGGTCCTACCAAACCATACTTAGATCCTATATGCAATGATGTCAGCTAGGACAGAGTCTAGGCTCTTAAGGTTTGCATGGAAATGAAGTTGACATTTGTAGAATAAAGAGTTAGACAATATCAAAGCAAAGCAAAAGACACAAATTCGACCAAACAAAGATGAGTCCCATCACGGTTGCCAAATCTGTGATCATTGCAAAAAATTTCCTCTCGTTCCTCTTTTCCTTCTCTTTGCCTTTCTAGCCTCTATTCTCTTTTTAAAGGAAAATAAAAAATAGAAAAGAAAAGAGAAAAGAAAAGAAAAGGAAGAAGAGAGATGAACTCTTTTGCAAGGTTTCACCTGAACTTAATTTTGAAAAGATTTAAAAAGATTACTCGCCTTCGTTTTTGAAATATTTGCAAGAAAAATTGGGAGACGGGGCTCGCTCGTCGGTACGAAATTCGACCGTTCCTGGCGCCTTTACCAGGGGTAATCGAACCAAGGATCGAATTTATGTCTTTTTGCTTTACCTAAATATTATCTAAGAATTTATTCTAAGTCTAAGGATGCACAAAGAATCATGCTTATGCAATGCAAATGCAGAAATGTATGCTTTTGAAAAACACTTTTTGGAAATTTGAGATTTTTTAAGTGATTCTGAAATAAATGTGATAATAGAGTGAAGAAATGATTTTTGAAAGTTGAATCTAACTTTAGGGCTTTGAGATGGATCTGAAAAGATATTTGAATTTCTAAGTTTTGAAATAATTAGAGTTGGGAAGATAAATCTTGAATTGAAAAGAATGAAGAGAAAGGGAGATTTGAAGCCGAGATAGGAAAAAAGGAAGTTTCAAAGTCAGAATGGACTTTTGAATTTGAATTTTGAATCTAGATTTTGAAGTGGAGATGGAATTTGAAATGGAATTGAATTCCATATTTAAAGTTCGAAATCAGGATGGAATTTTGGATTTAAGAAATCTAAATGGAATTTAAAAATAGAATTGGATTTGAAATCTGGATTCCAAGATGGAATTTGAATCCAAAGTCTGAATCCTAAATGGAATTAGATCCAAAGTCTGAGCTCCAAGATGGAGTTGAATCTGAAATCTGTAATCCTAAATGGAATTGGATCCGAAGTCTGAATCCTAAATGGAATTGGATCCGAAGTCTGAGATCCAAGATGGAGTTGAATCCAAAATCTGGAATCCTAAATGGAATTGGATCCAAAGTCTAGAATCCAAAGTGGAGTTTGGATTTGGAAATCTGGAATTCTAAATGGAACTGGATCCAAAGTCTGGAATCCAAGATGGAGTTGGAAGATGGATCTAGATTTTGGAAATCTAGATGGGATTTTAAGAATGAAATTGGATTTTGGGAACCTAGATAGGATTTGGATTTGGATTCAAGAAATCTGGATAGATCTTGAAGATGGATTTGGATTTATCACTAATCTTAGAATTTTCATCCTTTAATTTCAAGGTGATTTGAAGATTAAAAACTCAAAAGTTTTCAAAAGAACTTGAGATTTGGTAGTTTGAAGTGACGAATAGAAAACTTGATTTTTGAAATCAGGAGATGAAATTCAAAGTTTGAACTAAACTTTGAAATTCGATTTGAATATTGAATTGAATTTAAAATTGAATCCTGAAAATGAATTTGGAATTTCAAAGTTGAATTGATCTTTGAAATTTGATTTGAATTGGAAATTGAATTTTGAATGTAAAAAAAATGAATTTGAAATTTCAAAGTCAAATTGGACTTTGAAAATGCAGTTTTGAATTTTTGAAATAAAATAGAATTTTGAGAATAGAAAGAAGAATTTGAATTTATAAGAATTGAAGATTGATTTGAGAGGTGAAGAAGATATTTGAAGATTTATTTCAAAATCACTTGGATTTTGAAATAATACGAAAAGAATTTTGAAAATATGAGGTAATTCTATCCTAAATGATGAATGAATTTAAAAGAATTTGAAATTGGATTTTAAAAAGCATATTTCATTCTTCAAATGAATTGAAATAAGATTGAAGGTATAATACATTTTTTACTATGGTCATTGAATGTATTATATAATAATCTGTATTTAAACTCACATGAAGAATAAAATACATTATGGTGCCTTTATAGAGTTTGAAGTGAAATTAACTCTCAATATATCCTGACTATGGCCATTGATATATATTTTGAGTTTAATTTCAAGTTAAACTCTGATAAAGGATGAAAATATTTAAAAATATGAGGATTTTTTTTAAGAGATCCAGTGTGGATCTAATGTTATTCCATAAAAGATAAAAATCCTAAGCATTGTCCACATTTTGACTATGGCCATCAATGTGAGTCATTTGCTCAGGATTAATTACCTCTCATTAGAAAGGTGCACGTGCCATTCGTGTTCCCATTCATGATTTTTTTTTAAAATAAAAGAGAAAATGATATGAAAATAAGTAAATTTTACAACATATACATTCTAATCTAGTACTAAAATGGAAATTTTCTCATTAATATATAGCTATTACATTATTGAAATTGAAATTAGAATGATGGAATTCTAAATCTAAAAGGGACTTCAACCATTCCTGCATATTTTCTGCAAAATTCTAAGTTAGCACAAGCAGTATGGAAAAGAGGCATTAGGTTGGAAGACTAACAAGCACATGGTCATGTCTAAAATGCAAATGTACCTATCTAAATACAATGCTTATACTAAATAAGTGAGTCTATAACAAATATAACATGTAACTGAGAGACTAGAAATACTAATGAAGATGAAACGGGGAATGATTTGGAAAATGACATATATATATAGGCATGATCGAGGAGATTAATGCATTTATCAATCATAAGATGAATGTCACACGATTTTACAGAAAATTTGCAGGAAATAAATTGATGAAAAGAATGGTATATGAATGGTTTGACATACCTAAATACATAACGATTGAATCACCTGCATGATCCATCTATATTTGTACAAGCAATATGTAAGATGATGTAAAAATATACTGAGATGCAGCAATGTAGGCATGAATGTAATGTTGCAATAGGTATGTTGAAGATGAATGCAAGAATTGACTGTAGAGGAGGGGTTTGTGAAAAGTATGCAAGTGCTGGGATATGGTGTTAGCAGCGTGGGAAATGGTGAATGCAATCGGAGGAGGAAGTGGTGGTGTTATAAGTGGTAATGAAAATGATGCTGCAAGGGCAGCAGGTGGAGAGAGACAACAAGTAATTCAAATTTGCTATAGCAGGTGAAAAATTGCAGTGCAGAAATGCAGATAGTGACAACGGGTGCTGGTGTTCTGAAATGAGGAAGTGTTGTAGGCAATACCGCAAGTAGCAACATTGCTACAGAAGTAGAGTGGCGGGAATACTATGGGTAGTTGAAGGAAAATGGCATACGGGTAATGTACCAACTGTTGTATTTGGTGATTAATAATGATACAATAGAAAACTTTTGGGAAAATCCAACAATCATGAAGATCCCAACGAATTGATACAACCTCTGCAAAATTGATAAAAAACCATATTTCCTCTTTCTGAGAATGGTGAAGATCCTGGCAAAGCAAAGTCCTCATAGGGAGAGACCCACGTCAGAAAATGAAGAAAACACACAGAATGACAAATAGCACACGAAGTGACAAATAGCAACGAAGAAGTGCCTGTAACAGGCTCGATGTGTAATGAGCAATAGAAAATCAAGTTGCTCTGAGAATGATCCTGTCCAACCTTATTTTGCCGAAGCCTATATACAACGTGATTTCAGATGTTGGGGTCATAGTTCGACCTAGAAACTTCTCATAAAGAATGTAAGAGTTAATATGTTTCTCAATATAATCTTAATTTTCAACTGGACCCAGCAAAATAGTCATATGAATGAACAAAGTGACTCCTAAGCATAGTTCGAACATAACAACTGGGGATAATTATGAACAATATGTATTTTTGCAGCAAAAATCGATATCCAGCAGAACTGACCATTCGGTTGGATGCCAATGCAAAACTTCATGATGCATTCTAAAGATCGGTATGACAATGAGTAAGAAAATGCATAGAGGACTTATTGGACACCATGTTATCAGTCGATGCACATGAGTATTAGGATGAAGAATCAGATTGGGTTGAATGTATGTGTAACATGAAAGAGGTATGCAAGGAACATTACTGAAGCAATGAAGATGAACGGGCATGCTTGTGAGCTGATGGCATGCTAAAAAAAAACAAAAAATGGAGGTGTCGTTTGATGGTGGTGAGAAGATACAGGGAACCTCCTGTGATAGGCTATAACATGATCCAAACCATAAGGTATATGAACATGCTGGAAAATTTACCTATCATGAGAAATAACATTCTATGGGATTTTAAAGATAGAACACTACTAGATTACAGTTCCCCTCGATTGCGACTTGCAATAATCACGAAGAATTTTTCAATGAACCAAAATTAGCGATCGTTGAATAAAGCTTTCAAGAAAGAAAAGAAAAAAAATGAAACAATTCACGAAAAAAAACCCTAAAATGGCGAAAATATCATAAAATATCCAATTTAACTTTATTTTTGCCTGATTTTCGCTTCTGAATTTAAAGATAAACTAACATATAAAGCAAATGAACTTAGAATTGAGCAAAATTGGCATAGACACCTAGACTAACCTTAAAAACAGAATGAAGCTCGAAAATCTAAATTTTTTTGTATTTTTAAATATAGAAATTCAAATAAAAACCCTAAATTTTGTGATTTTTGCCTAAAATGTTGATTCTAAATGGGATTTCGGGTATCAAACTTCCATAAACATTTCGCACATTTTATGGGGTGACAGAGGACAGTTAGGCAAGGATTTTTTCTTTTACACTTTCTGGTTTTGACCTATGGTCGGAGCTGTAACATTCTGTCAAGTCGGATCGGAATCCTGCGACTCTAGGATTTGGGGTAAACAGACAGGTTTCGGTAGAAAATGTGGGAAAAATAGTAAACAGATGGAAAAAGGCTAAAATTGTGGAAAAATGTCTCTGACAAATATAGGAAAATTTGATCTTTTAGCATCATTTGGATTCGGGTTACGGTTTGGAAAAGGGCACACTGTTATCAGAGACCTGAATCTCTGAAGTTTCTGGATATTAGAATCTGTCAGATAGAAAAGACATTTTCAGGAAAAATATTGAAACAGTTTCAAAAATCCCCACATTTTGGGAAATGACAGGAAAATATGTTAGGAACAACTTTTGTGTTGAAAGTTTTTGCAGAAGGGCTACATATTGAACGAACTCAGTGCATTAGGGTCTGTCTATACCCTGACAAAGGAAAATCGAGATTTTCCTAAGGGGCTGGGAAATCCGATTTTTGACAAAAGTCAAAACTAATTGGGAAAACCTCCAAATTTCCAGATCATTAATGGATTCAATTATGAATCCACTGTAATTTTTGAAGAACAATGTGGATCTCCCACAAGGGTGGTGTCGGAGGTTCTTGTCTGCTAAAGCAGAAATTGAAAGTTCAGAGAAACAGAAAACCCGATTTAGGGTTTTATTATTAAAATAGAATTACAAAACTCGAATCAATATGAATTTTTAGCAGGAGATCACAGACAAATAATAACATCTATCATAAAATTTTCAATATTTTTGAATGAAAATATTTACATGAAATCATAACTGGACTACATGCCTAGATGAAAAACCTATAAACTAACAAGATATGCATTAATGAATTAATGAAATATACCTAATGAAATAAATCAAAAAGCAAAACCTAAATTATACAATTTATATGAAAACAAAACAAAGGAAAAGCATGGAGGCAAAATATTGATTTGATATAGCCATTGTAATGAGGGGTTCAATCCATTGGCTGGATGAATCCTCTCATTTATGTATGCATTATCATGAAAAGTAAAAGAAAAAAAAACAAACTCTTATTGTTTCCTATCAGCTAGCATCACCAAGAGGGTCTTATTTCGATGGACCATCAAGAGGCAAACCATACGGCACTTGGCATGATCGACACAACCGTGAATAGGCCTTACATTGGGAGCAGTTGCAGCTATGGAGACCTGGAACGCTGGTTGGTGGCTGCAAGTGCTGGAACGGGTGCTGAAACTTTTGCTGATGAAGATCTGAAATCTTGGACTTGAAGAGGCTGCAAGAGAGAGCTGGGCTTGAGAATGGCAATATGGCGGCACTGTTGGTGAGCTGGAGCGATGGCAGCAATGGCTGCTGTGGGGGCCTTTGGAAGAGGTGGCACCGACTGAAGCTATGGCTTGAGGAAGGCTGCTGCGCCGATGAAAGAGGGAGCTTCCTTGGAGGTTCTTGTTGAAGATGTGTCCTGAAGAGGGTCTGCTTCAAAGGAGATGGTTGTGAAAGTCTTGCTGCTGGGTGTGAAGGAAGGGTGTTGTGGTGGCTGGACCGGTGGTGAGGATGATGACTGGACTAGGCGTTCAAGGAGGTGGCGCTGGCTGCACTTGTGGTTGCAGCTGTGAAGAAGATGCAGCAAGGAGCTTTAATGGCTGAAAGTTGCTGCCAAGGGGAGAGGAAGAGAGAGTTCAAGGGAGAGAGAGAGAGAGGCGTTGAATGAGAGATAGGCAGTCGTTCCTTCTTTTTTAGCTTTTATGCTAACTTAGGTTTTGATAAAAATCAAAACCTAAGTTTCTAAAGATGTTCCATGAATCCACATACATGAATGGCTGTATCCATTTTGCTTTGGAGGAAATAAGGAGGGAGTAAGGAAGAAAGGGGAAAGAAGGAAGGGAAGGAAAAGGAAAGAAGAGGGGAAGAAGGAAAAGGAAAGAAAGGGGAAGAAAGGAGAGGGAAAGAGGAAGGAGAAGGGGGGTTGAGCTGCCATACGTGAGTGGAGGGAGAGGAAAGAAAGAAAGAAAGAAAAGAAAAGAAAAAGGAAGGAAAAAGGAAGAAAAGACAAAAAAAGAAGGAAAGAAAAAAAAAATAGAAAAAAAAGAAAATGGAGGAAGAAAGAAAGGAAATGGGCTGGAAGGAGGGCTAGGGTGGTCGACCCCCTTGTGGGTCCCACCTTAGGAAAAATAAAATAATAAAATAATAAAATAAAATAAAACATACAAAAAATAAAGAAAAAGGTAAATTTTTTTTTCTTTTTTATAAATTAAAACAGAAAATGCAAATGGATGGGCCATCTTAGAGCGGGTCCAAATTCCACTTTTGAAATTCATTTTGACGATTAGAGGGGTAAAATAGTCTTTTCAGAAAATTTTCAGACGAAACGAGCTATTTTTGGCAGTTTTTGAAACGAGCTCGGATTTTGAAGTTCAATACCCCGTTGCGAAGCAAATCCAGTGTAGAATTTAAAATTTTAATTTTAAAAGAAATCCAGATTGTTTTTCTCGAAAAAAATATTTCCAAATTTAGAATCCAGAGGGTAAAAATGTCAATTTTGAAAAACTTGGGGTTTGAAATTGATTTCTGAAAGCTTTTAAAACTTGATCTGGATTGAAATTTATAAAACTGGAGTTCGGGATTTTGAAAATGAAATGAAATGTGATGAAATGTTATGAAATGCTAAGAAATGATATGAAATGATATGAAATGATGAGAAATGACATGCGAAATGCTAACCCTGAATGAAGAATTTTGGAAATTAGACCCCGATTGGCAGCTGTACCAGTTCAAAAAGTGTTAAAATTGATAAAATTTGCCAAATGATTTAAGAAGTCATTTTCGAACTCCACCGAGCTAGAGTGACACTGAAAATTAGGGTTTGAGCTGAATCAAACTGAAATGTGCTGGATTGAGCTGGGTTTTAGAGTTTCAAAAATCAAATGAACTGACCAGACACTAACTCAACTGACCTTTCCGATTGAATTTTCAAGAAAAACTGTCATTTTTAAAGAAATGGTACAGAATGGTCACTGGAGCGAAGTGAATTACGAACCTGAGCTGGCTTTGAGCTAAAACAAAGGTCAGTAATATTGACATGAACTAAAATCAAAGCTCAAACACTAGCTCAACTGACTGAACTCAGCTCAGTTTCAGCTGAAAGAGGTGAAATGAACTAAAATGGGCTCCTGGACACTTGGAAATGGTTTTGAACTGAAACTGGAGCGCTTGAACTCCTGGTGAGCTCAAGTTAGACTCTGGAGAATATGACTGACTGACTCGGAGACAGTTGACTTGGATTTGAGTGAGAAATGAGCTTATTTATGAAGAAATGATCCTATTTTGGCAGGAATGGTCAGAAATGAAAATGACCTTCTCACTGTGAACTCAAATGAGCTTGAAATGACTGATATTCTAACTGTTCTGAACTGATCAATGAGCTTGGTTGACTCTGACTGACTGGGGTCTGAGGAATCTCATCTCTACATCTCATGCGAAGTCCTTTATTAAGCTGATTGAGAGAGCCGAATGGATCGATATAGGATTGGACAATGGTCTGTATGAAGGTTACCCGTTCGTCCGAGGAAACCCTAAGTAGAAGAAAAAAGCACACGTTGCTTATTCTATAGAATTTTCAGGCAGTAGCAGCAATGCTAGCGGCAAGAAGAACAAGAAAAACCGCCGAAAAGACTCAAAAAACTTCAGGGCTGAAAGAACGAACTCTGCAGCCCAGAAAGGGAAATTTATTAAGCCACAACCCGTCCAGCCAGTGCAGCAGCCTGAAGCAAGGCAGCAACCGAAACCAAAGCATGATGGATGGAGTTATGATCGAGAATTCACAACTCTAGAGCAATCCCGGGAAGACATCCTGGAATATATGCTATGAAAGGGGATGGTCAAACTCCCTAAGGTGGCAGAGCCTCCAGTTGCTATAGGAAAATGGACAGACAAATTCTGCAAATTTCACCGGAATGTCGGACATGACACAGAGCATTGTTTTGTCCTCAAGAACATCATTCAGGACTGCATCGACAAGAATTTGTTGATCGAGGATGAGGATGAAGAACAACCTGAAATCTTGTCTAAGCCTTTCCCCAAACATTCAGCTTCAGTGATTTCAGAGCAGACAGTCTTTCTTCAGAACAACATTCAGCCGTGTTCCAACCAGAACATTCAGGATCAACATTAGGTCCTAGTCCTACGTCAGGCATAGTCTTCCACCAAGAGGGTGGATATCACTTCACTTTTTACCATCAAGAAGTCAGTAAATGAGTCAGCGAAGGTGACAACAGAGGTCACCAAGCAAACTCCCAGGATTCCGAAGTGCTTCATCAAAGCAGCTTCGAAGAAGGGTGAGGCATCAGAATCAGTTCAGAAACTGATCATGACATTGTCAAACATCTCTATCCTGGATTTAACCCATGCTTTTCCGGAGCATCACTAGGTTTTGGAAGATCTGTTGCGGAAAATCAAGGTCAAACCAAGCACAACTCTGCAGGACATGGCTCAGATTGTCAACCAGGCTATGACGAATGCACCAATTATGTTTTCAGATGAGGACTTGCCTAAACCTCATTCATTCCACAACAACGCCATCTATATAGTGGTGCAAACCAAGGGCATGACTGTCCCACATGTGCTTGTGGATGGGGGCAGCAACCTCACCATCTGTCCGGAGATGACAGCCAAGGCCTTTGGCCTGAAAGAAGAAGAATATACCCCAGATCCGATAACGATTTATGGATTCTACAATCATGGGCAGACAGTCAAGGGGAAAGTCTTCCTTAAAATCTTCATTAACTACTCGGTGCATACTGTGTTGTTCCATGTGGTGAACGTGCCACCCACGTACAACCTTCTGCTAGGACGCACTTGGATTCATAATGCCAACGTCGTTCCTTCAACCCTTCACCAATGCATCAAATGGTCGAAGGGAGGCATGATTACCACTGTTCTGGGAGAAGATCCAGATAAGAGACTCCCGCAGCCGATGATTCCCTGTCCTATTTTCACTGCCAACATCCCAAGCATTCGGGAAGTCGATGAGATTAATTTGAGTGACAATTTGGACATGCTAAAGCTGAAGGAAGTCCAACCAACATAAAATGTCATGGCAGTAATCCAGTGTCAGGGACCTCGCTTCTTCAAGCTGGGTGGGCGCCTCAATTACACTTCTTTAAAAAATCACCCTCTTTTCCCTCAGTTCTCAAGAAGGGATTTGATCTTCTGATGAAGCATGGCTACCAGCCCTCCAGAGGCCTTGGCAAGAACGAGGATGGCATGATGGCGCCAATCATCCCCGTCCGACAGGTCACCGGTGCAGGCTTGGGTTTTACGGGTTAGTCATCAGGCAGAAGAACCACCTTTGTCAAAGGGGCAGAATGAAGACAATGCTTTTGTTTTCTGTTTTCTTTTCCTATTTTTCTGTCATCTTGTAGGGACAACTAAGTCCCAATTTTCCTTTCTCAAGTCATCTGTAAATACCAAATGGCTGTCTTCAGCATTAATCAATCAATGAAATTTTGATCTTCACCTCACATCTTGGCGTATATGATTCTTTGCTTATATCTCTTTCTATATCATCATTCTATGTTTCTGTACAAAAGGCTATCTTTTTCATTTTTCTCAAAAACCTTCTTTGCGCTTAACAGAAGTGTCAAGATCATGGCTCCTAAATCACTCAAAAAGCTCGTTATCAATCCCGAATCCAAACGAGCCAGAATCTGCAAGGCAAAGGCAGGGGCAAAGGTCAGCAAAGTAACAAAACAGATTAAAGAGCTAGCAGAGTTTGACTCAGCAATTCAAGAATTACAAGAATTTGTCAGTATTCAGAAGTAGGATGAACCATCGCCATTGGTTCAGGATCCGACAGAGGATGTCAATTTTGGTTCAGAAGATGATCCGAAAATCCTCAAAAGTGGTTCCAGATTAAGTTCAGATGAGAAGGAAATGCTCATCCATTTTCTCAAACAAAATCAAGAAGTCTTTGCTTGGACTTATGAAGATATGCCAGGCTTAGATCCCAAGTTGGTCGAGCATCCTCTCGTGCTGAAGCTAGATGTTAAGCCAATCAAGCAGAAACTCAGGAAAATGGATCCCCGAGTAGCACCGCAAGTTAAAGAAGGACTTGAGGATTTGTTAAAGGCAGGATTCATCTGAACCATTGATTACCTGGACTGGTTGGCAAACATCGTAGCAGTTCCCAAAAAGAATGGTAAAGTCCGAATCTGCATTGATTTCAGAGATCTCAACAAGGCCACCCCAAAGGATGATTATCCACTCCCAACATCAATATTTTGATCGATAGCACAGCGGGCCATGCCATGTTTTCCTTTATGGATGGATACTCAGGCTACAATCAGATCAAATTGGCCGCTCGTGACCAATCAAAAACTTTTTTTACCATGCCTTGGGGCACATTTTGCTACACAGTCATGCCATTTAGGCTCAAGAACACTGGGGCAACCTATCAGAGAGCGATGATAGTCATTTTTCATGACCAGATGCACAAGAACATGGATGCTTATGTGGATGACATCCTTTTCAAATCCAAAGAAAGAGAGGATCATCTTGATGCTCTCGGCCAAGTCTTTGAAAGACTTATTCTTTAGAAGCTTAGACTCAACCCGCAAAAGTGTGTCTTCAGAGTGGAGTTAGGCAAACTGCTAGGCTACATGATTAGCAAGAAAGGCATAGAGGTGGATCCTGCCAAGGCAAAGGCAATCATTGATATGCCGCCTCCCACCAATCTCAGAGAGTTGCGGAGCCTTCAAGGTCGTATTCAGTCGATTCGGTGCTTCATCTCCAATTTGGCCATGAGATACGAGCCCTTCAATCACTTGTTGAGAAAAGAAGTGAAATTTGAGTGGGGACCAGGATGTCAGCTCTCGTTTGAGCGCATCAAACAATATCTTCTCAATCCACCGGTTCTGAAGCCACCAGAACTTGGAAAGCCACTTCTCTTGTATATTTCTATTAACCAGAATGCTTGTGGCGGATTTCTTGCACAGTATGAGGAAGGCAGACGGATAGAGAATGCCATCTACTACGTAAGAAAGACTTTCATCTTCTATGAGAAGAGATATTCTCAGATGGAAAAGACATGTCTAGCCTTAGTATGGATTTGTCAAAAGCTTAGACATTATCTACTGGCCTCAGAAATCAAAATTCTGTCAAGACTCAATCCTCTCAAGTACATCCTTGAGCAACCATTTCTTACTGGACGGATTGCAAAATGGCAAGTCCTTCTGATGCAGTACAACTTGGAGTATGTATCTCAGAAGTCAGTCAAGGGCCAGTCCCTCGCAGATCAGTTGGCAGATTTCCCGTTGACAGAAGAGATCAAGGCAGAAGACGATTTTCCCGATGATCGAATCTGTAGCATTCAAGAATCTTCAGTCTGGACCCTGTTCTTTGATGAAGCCAAAAATATGTTTGGTATATGGATTGGGATCTTGTTAATCACTCCCGAAAAGGAGATGATCCCTTATTCCCTCAAGCTTAGCTTCTAATGTACTCACAACATGGCCGAGTACGAAGCTCTGATACAAGGCCTCAAGATTTTGCAAGATTTCAATGTCAAGACAGTACATGCCTTCGGCGATTCGCTACTTGTGATCAGTCAAGTTAATGCTGAATGGCAAGTCAAGGATTCAAAATTGATTCCCTATCAGAAGATCGCCTTGGTCTCATAGGCAATTTCGAAGAATTTCAGCTCAATCATGTCAAGAGAGAATACAATCATATAGTCGATGGCCTAGCCTGCCTGGGTTCCATTTTGTCGTTCAAAGATAGTGAATCCTGTCATTCCTTCGAGATCGGTAGACTTGATCAACCTGCCTACATTCTAGCTGAACAAGTAAACCAAGCCAATCAAAAAGAGAAACCTTGGTATCAAGACATCAAAAACTTTATTGAAATTGGTGAATTCCCTCCAGAGATGTCAAGAAAAGATCAACGTGCGATCTAGCACATGTCCGCCTGCTATTTCATCCATTCCAATACTCTCTACCGTCGTGGGTTCAGTTCTGAGTACGCCAGATGCTTAGATGAAGATGAAGCTATGGAAGTTGTCCAAGAGGCACACGAGAGAATTTGTGGTGACTACGTCGGCTACCAAACACTCGTCAAGCAAGTCATCCGGGCAGGATATTACTAGAAAGCCATGCAGCAGGATTGCCATCGATTTGTGAGAAAATGTGTCAAATGTCAAATGCACGCACCTTCCATTCATGCGCCAACCACATATTTGCAGTCTATGGTTTCTCTGTGGCCTTTTTTGATGTCGGCCTTCGACGTGGTGGGTCCAATTACTCCTTCAGCTTCGAATGCCCACAGATACTTCCTCGCATCTACAGAATACTTCACCAAATGGGTCGAAGTCGTGATTCTGCGAACAGTGGAAGGCCGACATGTGGTTTCTTTTATTCATAAGAACCTCCTTTGTTGTTTCGGTGTGCCGCATGATATTGTGTCTGACAATGGCAGTCATTTCAAGAATGAGAGGATGAAGACCTTCTACTCGAAGTTTAGGATTCATCACCACTTCTCAGCTCCTTATTATCCTCAAGGGAACGGCCAGGCAAAGGCTACCAACAAGATTTTGATCCGCATTGTGGAAAGAACTATGGAAACAGACCGCGATTGGTACGAGAAGATGCACGATGCACTCTGGACATACAGAACCACCATTCAGATTCCAACCAATGTTACACCTTCTGAGCTTGTTTACGAAATTGAAGTAGTACTACCTCTTCACGTTCAAAAGCCTACACTCAAATTTGCATCGCTCATCGAACTCCCACTTGATCAGTATCAACAACAGAGATTGGTACAGCTCGATCTGCTAGACGAGAGAAGGCTCAAAGTAGGAGATCATGCTCAAGCTTATCGGCAAAGAATAGCTACGCACTATGCCAAGTCAGTTATTGAGAGAAGATTTCAAGTTAATTATCTTGCGCTCAGATGGACAGCTCATCTCAAGCATCAGCCACGGGGCAAATGGTCACCCAATTGGGAAGGCCCTTATGTGGTTAAGGAAGCGTTGCCTCACAATTCATATTATCTGATCAACGCATAAGGGGTGGAACTACCAGATCCTATCAATGCTTTGCATCTGAAGAAGTTCTATGCTTAAAATGTTCATTCTAACCTTTGTACTCTTCAAAGAGCCTTTTTCAATAAAGCGATGATCTTTTATCAAATTCTCACATTCTTTTCCATGATACTGAGGTATTTTATTTTGATCTATACTTGTCTTCCATCATCATATACATGCAGGATCAGACAAACTCTTTTTTTCTAAAAAATCTTATCAACTTTTCAGTTAATCTTGTTATCTTTATTAATTGCATTCATTTCATTTTCTAATTTAATAAAATTTTCATCAATTTATTATCCATTTTATCAATTTTTATCAAGTTTTTATCAATTTTATTAAAATTTTATCAATCTTTATACCCTTTCAAGTTAAGGGATAAACCTGATGTCTCTTTTCAATGAGGTACTCCTTTATTTGTTTACCCTTTCAGGTTAAGGGAAAACCTTGACCCTCGTAATTCGAGGTGTTCCCAGTCAGGATAAGGGATAATCCTGAGACCTCTCATGGGAGCAACAGTGCTACCTGTGAGAATTCTTTTTCAAAATAAATTTTCAATAAATTTCTTTAATTCTTCTCCATTTTTATAAATTTTATTCTTTTTCCCCCCCGCTTTAGGTTAAGGGTTAAACTTGAACCTCGTTCTTCGAGGTACGTCCCTTTCAGATTAAGGGATAAACCTAAATTATTTCCCATATATTCTTCAATTCATATCAATCTTTATTCATTCTCTTTCAAGATAAAGGAAAATCTTGAAGTCACCATAAATAATTCAAATTTTAGACCATCTTGGGTCAAGAATATTGAATAAGTCTTCATGACCATCGAAATCTATTCATACCTTTTCTCAATCCTTCTAGAATCTGACTCCCGTGTTGGAATTGCTTCCTTCCCATCTGAGTTCTGACTCAGGTTTTTGTTTTGTTTTCTTTTATCTTTTAAAGATCCGGGTTCCGACTCAGGTTTTTTCTTTTTATATATCGTTTGAGGTTCCGAGTTCCGACTCGAACTTTCTATCAGATTCAACGCTCGTGTTGAAACCAATCGTTCCTTTGAAGATTCAAGTTTTTAAAATCAGGTTTTTCATTTTTATCATTATTTTAAAGATCCGGGTTCCGACTCGGGTTTTTCCTTTTTATATATCGTTTAAAGTTCCGAGTTTCGACTCAGACATCATATCGGATTCAATGCTCATGTTGAAACTGATCGTTTATTTGAAGATTCAGGTTTTCAAACTCGGGTTTTCCATTTTCTTAAAGATCCGGGTTCCGACTCGGGTTTTTCCTTTTTATATATCATTTGAGGTTCTGAGTTCCGACTTGGACTTCCTATCGGATTCAACGCTTGTGTTGGAACCGATCGTTCCTTTGAAGATTCGAGTTTTCAAACTTGGGTTTTCCATTTTTATCATTATTTTAAAGATCCGGATTCCGACTCGGGTTTTTCTTTTTTATATATCATTTGAAGTTCAGAGTTCTGACTCGAACTTCCTATCGAATTCAATGCTTGTGTTGGAACCGATCCTTCCTTTGAAGATTCGAGTTTTCAAATTTGGGTTTTCCATTTTTTTAAAGATCCGGGTTCCGACTCGGGTTTTTCCTTTTTATATTTTGTTTGAAGTTTCGAGTTCCGAATCGGACTTTCTATCGGATTCAACGCTCGTGTTGGAACCAATCGTTCCTTTGAAGATTCGAGTTTTCAGACTCGGTTTTCCCATTTTTATCATTATTTTAAAGATCCGGGTTCCGACTCAGGTTTTTCCCTTTTATATATCGTTTGAAGTTCCGAGTTCTGACTCGAACTTCCTATTGGATTCAACGCTCGTGTTGGAACCAATCGTTCCTTTGAAGATTCAGGTTTTAAAACTTGTATTTTCCATTTTATCTTTGTTTTGAAGATCCGGGTTCCGACTCGGGTTTTCTCCTTTGTCTTCTATTTTTCACGATTTCGAGTTTCGACTCGGATTTCCCCTTTTGATCCAATGCTCGTATTGGACCAAAGTTTTTTTTCTTACATCCCCTTTCAGGTTAAGGGACAAACCTGAACTTTCCCTTCAGGATAAGGGATAATTCTGGAACACCGGCAATCATTCTCGCTTCAATTTCCAAATATCTTAGGAGTGTCGGTCTCTTCTTCAAAACCCAGTGCTCATACTGGTGTGCGTTTTGATACCCAGGGCTCGTACTGGTGCATTTCGAAACCCAGTGCTCGTACTGGTGTTTTTCAAAATCCAGTGCTCGTACTGGTACATCTAGTGCTCGTGCTAGTGTTTAGCTGACTGATCAGTTAGCCCTCCAGGTTCAATCTTTATACTAACCAATTATCAACAATTCAAGCTCTAAGTTCTCATTCTCAACCTTCGGGTTACCAATCTATCAAAAATCAATCTTTTTCTCTTGCGAAGGACCCTCTTTTGGGAGAGTTTGAGGGAGCTCGTTTCTTTCGCATGCAACCATCTTTCATTCGCAAGAACCCTTTTCCAGGGAGAGTTTGAAGGGACTCATTTTCTTCACGAACAGTTTGCAAAACAATAACCAACTTTACACAAAAGAACCCTTTTTCCAGGGAGAGCTTTGACGGAAGCTCGTTTCTTTTTGTGCCCCCGTTTTTCTCATCTTTGGCCAACCCCTTCACAGCGGACCCTCTTCTAGGGAAATTGTGATGGACTCGCTCCTATGTGATACTTTCTCAACTTCATTTTTTGGTCGTCTTTCCATAAGAGAAGCCTAGAGATAGGGAGTTTTGACGAAAACTTAATTTCTCTTCGAAAGTTCCGTTTTGCAAACACCTCCTCTTTGGGGAAGAGAAGAGTATTTCCAACTTCCCATTCAGGTAAGGGCTAAGCTTGAGTCTCTCTTTTTGGGAAAAAAGATAGGAGGATTTTATCACGGACATATCGATTCGATGTCAAGCAATTACGTTCATCAAGGATTTCTAGAATATTTTGCCAATTTGCTACCAAAAACGGTGTTTGATCTCAAAAACTTTTATTGCACAAAGAATTACCTCGAACTACCTTCAGTATTATTTTTAAAAGGACAAGACTTTTGCGAAAAAAGAGCAAAATTCAAACTTTTTCTGTTGGTCAACCAAGAGGATGAAGAAAAAATCTTCGATATGACCTGCAAAGGAAAAATTTGATGATGTTGAAAAGCCATAAGTGAATTGATATTGATCATAGCTATGACACATTCTTAAAGATTATTCTTTTGGCAGTAGAACAGTGGAAATATCTTGGGCAGTAAAAAGAACCTACCCAATCCGTATATCCTCAGTCATTTGAGCTGCAAATCAAATATCTGCAAAAGGGATCTCTCAATTGTTGTCAAGATGAAGGCGAATATGCGAGCTAGACCCTTGAGGACAAAGAAGATTTGGATCATCTCTGAGATGAAAGAGTTTGTGATGGATCCTTCCAGAGAACGTTTGGAGCATCGTCAAGATGAAGGCGACTGCGATGAGCCTCCTGACAAACCCTAAAAGATATTCTGATTTCTGCTATCATCCAGAGATTTTGACCAATGAACCAATATCATCAGTATAATTCCTGAGAAAAAAGAAGGATCAGAGCATCTCCAAGATGGAGTTTGTGACATGCCCTTCTCCGAAAAAGAGAGAAAAGTCAGGACATCTCCAAAATGCAGGATGATGTAATAAGCTTCTCCTAAAAGCCCAAGAAAGCTCCATGACTCCAAAGAGTGCAAAAAGATCATCATGGAAAAGCCCCAGGATATCAAACTGCCCGAAACTACCAGGAATCATCTTTATCTATGTGAAAATCTTCTATCAATATCTTTTCATCCAATTGCTTTTATGAAGCTAAGAATATTTCCTCTCTTTTCATATCAAGAAAATTGATATCTTCTTTGAAGAAACTCAACAACAACAAATTTGAATTTGATTCTCGATTCTACAGAGTTAGCTCGATTGGAATCAATACTCTAGGTAGAAAGAGGTGATATTTTTACACATGTATGCACAGTTCAATCATTTTAAATCCACTACAGTTTTTGGCATCTTATTTGCAATGATTTCTCGTTATCCCAAAATGAAGCAAGAACTTGACGTTCGTTTTGACATATCCTGATGTCATCCCTCATTAGGACTGAAAGGTCCTTCCCTTCTATTTGATCTGTCTCTCGGATCTGCACACTTTCCTGTATTCCCCACTGTCCTGCCATAGACATTTCCCGCTCAGGATAAGGGTTAAACCTGAATTTTCTACAAAAGGTCTTTTATTGTTAAAAGCTATTTCAGTCTCAGCAATAAGGCGCCCCTTTATCAACCCCTTTTCAAGCTTTAGGGACCCCCATTTTCATCCTTTTGCAAACCCCTCTTGGAGTTGTTGTGCAAAGTCTAGAGGTCCCATCACAATTTCCCCGCTCTTCGAGGATTCTGTATCCATTCAGGCTAAGGATTAAACATGTTACCTCGCTCCTCGAGGTATCACCCAAACTTTCTGCGAGAGGTCGTCTGTTTTTAAAAGCTGATTTAGTCTCAGCAATGAGACACCCAAGATCATCCTTTTTCCAAGTTTTAGGAAACCCCATTTTCTCCTTTTGCAAACCCCTTTTGGATTTGTTCACCCAAACTCCGAAGGTCCCATCATGGTTTCTTTATCAAAGAATTCCGTATGGTTGTCCCTTTTAGGTTAAGGGTTAGGCCTGAACCTCGCTCCATGAGGTATTTCTCCATTCAGGTTAGGGTTAAACCTGAATCTTGTTTCGACTAGATATCCTTTCTAGTCCCACCATGATTTCTTCATTCAAGAATTTCGTACGGTATCACCCACTCAGGTTAAGGGTCAAACATGTACTTCTTGCGAAAGTCATTTCAAAAGCTGATTTAGTCTCAGCCATGAGGCACCTAAGATCATCCCTTATCTCAGCTTTAGGGAACCCCCATTTTCTCTCCTTTCACAAAAACCCCGTTCAGATTTGTTCGTTCAACTCCGAAGGTCCCATCATAGTCTTTTCATTTCGAGGATTCTGTATGGTCGTCCCTCTTAGGCTAAGGGATAAACTTGTTGCCTCGTGTTTTCATGAGGTATCTTTCTTTTTCAGGTTCGGAAAAAACCTGAGCCTCGTTTTGACGACGTTCATCATTTCGACAAGGTATGCTCTCCCATTCCCATCAGGGTCTTCCTCATCAAAGAAACCCATACCTTTGATGTCCATCCAAGAAAGGATCATGCATGAGCTTCATCTCATGAAGCATTTTTTCAAAAATGTCCCATCAAGATCTTCATGTATTCCTTTCCCATTTAAGTAAGGGTAGAACCTGAAATTCATCATGATATATCTTCGTCCCATCCAGGTTAAGAGCTAAACCTCAGTCATCCCAAATGTTGATCTTGTCTCACCCATAAGACTTGATCAAGATTCTTATTTTCTATCGTTCAGAGACTTTCACCCAAAGTCCCATCATGATTTCCTCATTTCGGTTATTCAGTCATATCATTTTCGAGGATTTCATCCCCCCAATACCATTCAGGATAAGATATTAAGCCTGAGAAACCATGTTTTCAAAATAAATCTTCCACACCCAGTCCAGGTCTAATGACTGAGGCATTTTTCAAAATTTGGCGTGTTTTCTTTGCCACTAAGCTCGGCTTTCAACCGGCTTAGTAGCAAAGAGGGGCATTTGTGAACACCTCAAATTTTTCAAAATTTTATAAATATTCCCTCTTTGTCCCTGGCCCCCATTTTCTAAGTAAATCGAGTCATTCTCTCACAAAAATCTAGTTTATTTCTCAAATTTACTAGAATCAAATCCATTTTATATATTTGACTCAATTTCGGATCTGGATCCAGTTTAAAATCCAAATCTGAGCCCCGCTGTCCAGTTTTCAAATTAAAATTACAAAATTGCAAAAAATAGTTTTTGAATGGCTCGAACGGTCCATCCGGCATCCGTTTGGATTCACTGCTCTAAATTTATCGATTTGAGGTCAAAAACTTGAATATTTTCTCAAAACCCGGGTCAAAAACCTGTTTTCTGAAGAAATCAGACCCGAATTCTCAGAAAACCCTTCTTTTGTAAATATTTCTAAAAAAAAAATCCAAAAATAGTTTTAAATCTCTTGTTTTCCCCTAGTTTTAAAGTCTTTATGTAAAAAATTCAAAAAAAATCAGAAAATGCAAAGAAAATAAAAAAATAAGCTCTTGAAACCACCTTTTGAAAAATTATCTTTTTGTTAAAATCTATCTTTTTGAAAAACCTTATAAAAGAGCCTCATTTTGGAAATTTTGATAAAATTGGAGGACGTGTTAAGGAAGATCCCTAACCATTTTCGGTTTCAGGGGGGGTCGATGAGGTGGTCTCCGCCTTTTCTCTCATCGCCTCTCTCTCTTGCCCAAACCTTCCATGGCCAATCCCCATGTGCTTCCTTCTTCGTCTCCACCCTCCATCGCCAACCGTGGGCTTCTTTTCCTCCTCATCCGTCGATCCCTAACAACATCCACCTCTTCCAGATCTTTCCTCCATCTCCTATATAAGTAAACTGTAGGGAGGACAGTCGATCATCGATCGTTCTCGCATCAGCTCTCCTTCATCTGAGTTCTCTCTCATCTCCTCCCATCGATCGAAGAAAACCCTGTAGCATAGTGAAGCAAGCCTACTTCTCTCTTCTTGGCCGACCGAAGAAGTTTTTCATCTTCAACCTCCAGAAGAACCCCCCGATCGATCAAGGTAGTCTGCAAAAGCCAAGTTTCCTCTCCTCAAATCTCTACAAGCAAGATCCCCGTAGCAAAAAAAAAAAGAGAAGAAGAACTCGACTCCCTCTTTTAGAATCCTGCGAAACCAAGGTAAGTCACCTCTCTTCTATCTCTCATTTACAAATTCCTTTGATTCTTATGAACAGTTATAGTTTGATTCTCTATTTTCATCCGTTATATGCAATCCTTCCTCTGTATCTTCGATTTATAAGGTTATTTTCGAGAATGTTAAAATTTTGATTATCTTTTCTTATGCATTGATGATTGACGATGCCTCACAATGGCATCGCCAATTCATTTAGATTTTGATTTTGATTTTGTTTCTGTGTTTGCTTTACTCCTCCCCCTTCTTCTTCTCTGCTTTACTCTTGATTTCTTGATCTTGCCTTGTTAATGAACCCTGGATAAACATTGGGTTGTCTATAGCAATCCCAATTGCATCTTGTGCAACATTAACGGAATCCCTCGATTCTGACATTTTTGTATTATCATTTTTCTTCTTCTCTCTTTTCTTTCTTTCTGTTGGTTTCGAATTCCAGTAGTTCTGTATATGTTGATATTCTGGTTATCATACAATAGACCATGTCCTTAATTTATGTCTCGATCTGCTGTGTTCTCTTTTCCTCATCGCTGTTTCATTACTTTATTTCAGCATCAATATCCTTAGTCGCTTTCCTCATTACATCTGCCATAAGATCGATCCTGTTTTAGCGCCTGTGTATTTCGCTTGTTGTCCTCATTTTGATTTTATTTTTGATACTATATCTGTATATGTTTTTTTTTTATTATTGTTTCGGAATCTGTACGATCTGCATCATCTATGCATATCTATTTTTCATAGTGGGTTCAATACAAAATGGGGATCATATCCTCTGCAGTGTTTGATTCCACTAACCATGTCATCATCCACATCTATCGGAATTAGGAGTTCACCTCGGATCACCTGCGATCTCAGATTCGCAGGTGGTCCTTGATGTTCATTTCACAGACATCTTTTGCATAACCTGTTTATTACATATTGTCATAGCATTGTGGCATAAGTTCCACTTGATCCCATGCATGTCATTGTATTTACATCTTTGATCACATCTCTCTGGTTCATAATATTTCTTTCATTCCCCTTTTCATATATATATTTTGTTATTCACTGCTACAAATGGTTCAACATTTACCGTTTGTCACTTCATATTTCCCATTTATGTTCTATTTCTTGCATTTTAGGCTACAACTGACATATTATGTGGTTGGTATTGAAGTTTATTGCATATTATGATTTCACTCTCATTTATATTTCATTTTTCTCCATTGTATCACATCCCATGTTAATATACGGTGGAATATTCTGCAATGCATGATCTTTTCATGCCTGTATATACATCATCATCCTTCGAATCACCCATTTCCCAAAAGTGCTGGAATCAGCTGATTGATGATATTAAGATCCCCCTTGTGTGGGGTTGATTGATCGGACCTTCAACAGGGTGTCAAGTGATCAGAATAAATTTGACGTGTGCATGCTTCATTGACCCAAATTGTTGCTCTCTCTCTCTCTCTCTCTCTCTCTTAATCCAATCTCAATGTATGTCCTAAGCACTCTTTGAACAATATCTCAACATATGGAAGTAAACAATAGTTAATATTTGTACAAATCTTGGTGATGTATTCAATTTTTTGTTATGTTATTATTTCTAATTTATGGAATTCAACTATGTTTTGCTTATGTTTACTGTGACTATCTTGGATTCAATGGATACAATATCACTCGTTGAAGATTCAATGGAGTACCGTTATTATTAAGAAACTAATGATTATTGTTGAATTTTGTAACACCTGCCTTTGTGTTAAGCCATAGAAACAAAACAGGGGAAATGCAAGAATCACTGAGCACCATAGGTGCTTCTGTGTTCAGTGGCATCACAATTATCAAACTCGTTTAGCCGCAGTTACATGCTGGAAGAAGGAAAAACAATTTCCTTATGTTGATCCTTCGCCGGCTCTTGAAGTTGAATGGTGGTATCATTTTTGGCTACTTTGTATAGAGATAGCACCTATGGTAACTCTAGGTTTGTTCATATTCTTGATCTCCTGAAGGAAGGATTTCAGCCCACATTTGGGCAATTTTGAAAGTATTGCCTTGATGTTACTGTATTTAGCTATGTGCTTGTATCTGTGTGTTGGACAAAGCTATCCAAATAGCTGGTGAGGAGCTATTATAGAACATGTGAGTTATTGAATCAGGCACCAGACTTTTATTTAAAGTTGCAAAACATCATACATGGCTGAGTTGAAATTAGATTATTAATTTGATATATGGGACATAGCAACATTTTTTTTTTACAATTAGTCTACCCTCCATGAGTTACATTTGCAACAAAAAAAAAGTGATGATGCAAAGAACTATAATTTGCAGAAACAGTGGCAGTTTATTCATGTATCCAGGAGTGTGCACTTTCATGAGATTTGTCACTTTTCATAAAAAGAAAATTTTCTGTAGAAAAGGGGATTATTAACAATATTTTGGATAATTTGGAAGGTTATTCTCCTTTAGGTTTTGATAAGATGGGCATTCAGCTGCAGAGGCACAAGACAGTTTTAGAAGTTGATCATGTGTTTTCCTCTCAATCTGACCTGAAATTGCTTAGATTGTCACTGCTTTTGTTTGAGGTTGTGTTTACTGGTGTTATTGCTACAAACGTGACTGTCACATCATATGCTGATGCGGCTTCACTCTAAGCCATTTACTACACTCGCATATCCACCTGTATACTGCATGTTATTACTTACCTGTTGCACTCACCTGTATATGGCTCCAACACATGCTGCACTGCACTTCATCTCATAACATATAGTATCTCCTACACACGGTATACTATCAGCTCATACCTACATCCCATTGGTTTCTGTAGGCTGACTTCCCTGCATTATTTTATATGTGCATTCCAAATTATTAGTGTTAGTTCGTCCATTCCATCTTTTCTTTTCTGCACCATGGTTACACCCTTTAGCGTATCAGCAATGATGTGGTTTACTGCATTTTTTTTAGTCCTGTGGGCTGTTTTAAACAAAAAAAAAACTGTGATCTTCCCTTACTATAGTAGTTCATCAGGAACTACTATAGTTGTATTCTTTTTTCCTTTCCACAGTGGTTCACAAGGAACCACTGTAGCCTTTTTCTGTTATAGTAGTTCATCAAGAACTACTATAACTATCTTTCTTTTCACAGTGGTTCACATAGAACCATTGTGGACCTTCTTTGTTGTTGTAGTTCATCAAGAACTACTATAGTTGTTTTTTTTTTACAATGGTTCACATCGAACCATTGTGATCTTGCTTTACTATAGTAGTTCATCAAGAACTACTGTAGTTGTAACATTGTTATTCGCAATAAACCACTATGATCTTTCATTTCCATAGTAGCTCATCACGAGCAGCTGTGGCCATTGCATTTCACGATGGTTCACCTTGGACCATCCTGGCTCTCGCCTTCATCCATTGCATATAAATTTTTATTTACCTATGGTATTGCCTATATATATACATATATATATATATACCTGTATATATGCGCATTTTCTATCAAATGCAGGGTATGCCATGTGCCTTTCTCATTTAACATGAGTAAAACATCTTGTGTTAGAATTGGCATAACCATCTATATTGGGATTTTTGACCTAATTTCTTCCACTTCCTTTTATCTTGGCATTGTGCTAACTCCATCTTGTAGGAATATGTGAAAAGCTGAATTAGAAGTTTTCGATATTTTTCAATTCCATTGTTGTAATAAGCTAGATATTAATGAAAACTCTACATTTTCAGTCTTAGATAGAATGAATGAGCATGTAAATTCCCTCTGTTTCATTATTTTCTTTTATTTCTCAAGAAATCACAAATGGGCACACGAATGGTACGTGCACCGTTTTATAAGAGGTGATTAAATCCTAAGTTGATGATTTGCATCAATGGCCATAGTCAGGATGTGAACAAAACTTAGGATTTTCATCTTTTATGGATCCACACTGGATCCCTCTTCAAAAATCATCATATTTTCAAATATTTTTTTCTTTTATCAGGGTTTAACTTAAAATTAACTCAGAATATATATCAATGGCCATAGTCAGGATATATTGAGAGTTAATTTCATTTTAAACTCTATAAAAGCACCAAAATATATTTTATTCTTCACCTGAATTTAAATATGATTATTATATAATACATTTAATGACCATAGTCAGGAATGTATTATATCCTCAATCTTATTTAAATTCATTTAAATAATGAAATATGCTTTTCAAATCCAATTTCAAATTCTTTAAATTCATTCATTATTTAGGATAGAATTGCATCATATTTTCAAAATTCTTTTTTTCAAAATCCAAGTGATCTTGAATATCTTTCTTCAAATTTTCATTTCAATTCATCAATTCTATCTCATTTCAAAAGTTCAGAATCCAATTTCAAAGTCCAATTTGACTTTAAAATTTCAAATTCATTTTATATTCAAAATTTTCATTCAAATCAAATTTCAAAGTTCAATTTGACTTTGAAATTCCAAATTCATTTTCAGGATTCAATTTCAAAATTCAAATCAACATCTCAAAATTCAATTTCAAAGTTCAATTTAACTTTGAAATTTCTGATTCATCTTCTGATTTCAAAACTCAAGCTTTAAATCAAGTTCATCATTTATTTTTTATTGAGTCTTGATTCTCAAAAATTCAAAATCAAAGTTTTGAGATTGATTCTGAATCTCAAAATTCGATTTTTTCTATGTTTTAAATTCAATCTGGGTTTCCAAAACCCAGATCCATCTTTAAAAGTCCCATTTAGACTTTCAAAATCCAGATTAGAACCCAATTCCACTTTGGATACAGATTTCCAAATCCAATCTCCATTTTTTTTTTCAGACTTCGGATCCAATTCCATTTAGGATTCTAGAATTTAACTTCATTTTGGATCTCAGACTTCGGATCCAGATTCCATTTAGGATTTCAGGTTTCAAATTCAACCCCATTTTGGATTCCAAACTTCAGATCCAATTCCATTTAGGATTCAGACTTCGGATTCAACTCCATCTTGGATCCTAGACTTCGGATCCAGATTCCGAATTCAAACTCCATCTAGGATCCTAGACTTCAGATCCAATTCCATTTAGGATTCAGACTTCGGATTGAAATTTCATCTTGGATTCTAGATTTTAAATTCAATTCTATTCTCAAATTCAAATTTCAAAACAAAATTCCATTTTCAGATCCTATCTGGACTTCATAAATCCAAATTTATTTTCAATATCCATTTGGAGTTCTTAAATCCAAAACTCCATCCTGACTTCAAACTTTAAATCTGGAATTCAATTTCATTTCAAATTTCATCATTTACTTCGAAATCCAGATTCAAAATTCAAATTCAAAGTCCATTTTGACTCTTTGAAACTTCACTTTATCTATCTCAGCTTCAAAATTCCCCTTTCTCTTCATTCTTTTCAATTCAAGATTTATTTCTCCAACTCTGATTCTTTCAAAACTTAGAACTTCAAAATATCTTTTCAAGATCTATCTCAAAGTTCTAAGTTAGATTCAACTTTCAAAAAAACAATTTCTTCACTTCATTATCGAATTCATGTAAGAATCACTTGGAAAAATCCCAAATTTCCAAACTGTTTTCTCAAAATCATACATTTCTATATTTCACATTGCACAAGCATGATTCTTTATGCATTTAGACTTAGAATAAATTCTTAGATGATATTTCAGCAAAGCAAAAGGCATAAATTCGATCCTTGGTTCGATTACCCCTGGTAAAGGCTCCAGGAGCGGTCGAACCTCGTACCGACGAGCGAATTTTTGAAACGGAGGTGAGTGATTTTAAAACATTTTTCAAAATTTTGGTCAGATGAGACCTTGCAAAAGAGTTCCTCTCTCTTCTCTCTTTTTCAATTCTCTCTTTTTTTATGTCCTTTATTTCCCCTTCAAAAAGAAAAATAGAGGTTAGAAAGGCAAAGAGAAAGGAAAAGAAGAACGAGAGGAAAAATTTTGCATGATCACACTATCACAAGAGGTTCCCTGTATCTTCTCACCACCATCAAATGACACCTCCATTCTTTGTTTTTTTTAGCATGCCATCAACTCACAAGCATGCCCGTTCATCTTCATTGTTTCAGTAATATTCCCTGCATACCTCTTTCATGTTACACATACATTCAACCCAATCTGATTCTTCATCCTAATACTCATGTGCATCAACTGATAACATGGTGTCCAATAAGTCCTCTATGCATTTTCTTACTCATTGTCATATCGATCTTTAGAATGCATCATGAAGTTTTGCATTGGCATCCAACCGAATGGTCAGTTCTGCTGGATATCGATTTTTGCTGCAAAAATACATATTGTTCATAATTATCCCCAGTTGTTCTGTTCGAACTATGCTTAGGAGTCACTTTGTTCATTCATATGACTATTTTGCTGGGTCCAGTTGAAAATTAAGATTATATTGAGAAACATATTAACTCTTACATTCTTTATGAGAAGTTTCTAGGTCGAACTATGACCCCAACATCTGAAATCACGTTGTATATAGGCTTCGGCAAAATAAGGTTGGACAGGATCATTCTCAGAGCAACTTGATTTTCTATTGCTCATTACACATCGAGCCTGTTATAGGCACTTCTTCGTTGCTATTTGTCACTTCGTGTGCTATTTGTCATTCTGTGTGTTTTCTTCATTTTCTGGCGTGGGTCTCTCCCTATGAGGACTTTGCTTTGCCAGGATCTTCACCATTCTCAGAAAGAGGAAATATGGTTTTTTATCAATTTTGCAGAGGTTGTATCAATTCGTCGGGATCTTCATGATTGTTGGATTTTCCCAAAAGTTTTCTATTGTATCATTATTAATCACCAAATACAACAGTTGGTACATTACCCGTATGCCATTTTCCTTCAACTACCCATAGTATTCCCGCCACTCTACTTCTATAGCAATGTTGCTACTTGCGGTATTGCCTACAACACTTCCTCATTTCAGAACACCAGCACCCGTTGTCACTATCTGCATTTCTGCACTGCAATTTTTCACCTGCTATAGCAAATTTGAATTACTTGTTGTCTCTCTCCACCTGCTGCCCTTGCAGCATCATTTTCATTACCACTTATAACACCACCACTTCCTCCTCCGATTGCATTCACCATTTCCCACGCTGCTAACACCATATCCCAGCACTTGCATACTTTTCACAAACCCCTCCTCTACAGTCAATTCTTGCATTCATCTTCAACATACCTATTGCAACATTACATTCATGCCTACATTGCTGCATCTTAGTATATTTTTACATCATACATATTGCATGTACAAATATAGATGGAACATGCAGGTGATTCAATCGTTATGTATTTAGGTATGTCAAACCATTCATATACCATTCTTTTCATCAATTTATTTCCTGCAAATTTTCTGTAAAATCATGTGATATTCATCTTATGATTGATAAATGCATTAATCTCCTTCATCATGCCTATATATATATATGTCATTTTCAAATCATTTCCCATTTCATCTTCATTAGTATTTCTAGTCTCTCAGTTACATGTTATATTTGTTATAGACTCACTTATTTAGTATAAGCATTGTATTTAGATAGGTACATTTGCATTTTAGACATGACCATATGCTTGTTAGTCTTCCAACCTGATGCCTCTTTTCCATACTGCTTGTGCTAACTTAGAATTTTGCAGAAAATATGCAGGAATGGTTGAAGTCCCTTTTAGATTTAGAATTCCATCATTCTGATTTCAATTTCAATAATGTAATAGCTAGATATTAATGAGAAAATTTCCATTTCAGTACTAGATTAGAATGTATAAGTCGTAAAATTTGCTTATTTTCATATCATTTTCTCTTTTATTTAAAAAAAAATCATGAATAGGAACACGAATGGCACGTGCACCATTCTAATGAGAGGTAATTAATCCTAAGCAAATGACTCACATTGATGGTCATAGTCAAAATGTGGACAATGCTTAGGATTTTTATCTTTTATGGAATAACATTAGATCCACACTAGATCTCTTAAAAAAAATCCTCATGTTTTCAAATATTTTCTTCCTTTATCAGAGTTTAACTTGAAAAATATATATCAATAACCATAGTCAGGATATATTCAGAGTTAATTTCACTTTAAACTATATAAAGACACCATAATGTATTTTATTCTTCATGTGAGTTTAAATACAGATTATTATATAATACATTCAATGACCATAGTCAGAAATGTATTATACCTTCAATCTTATTTCAATTCATTTGAAGAATGAATTTTGCTTTTTAAAATCCAATTTCAAATTCTTTTAAATTCATTCATTATTTAGGATAGAATTACCTCATATTTTCAAAATTCTTTTTGTATTATTTCAAAATCCAAGTGATTTTGAAATAAATCTTCAAATATCTTCTTCACTTCTCAAATCAATCTTCAATTCTTATAAATTCAAATTCTTCTTTCTATTCTCAAAATTCTATTTTATTTCAAAAATTCAAAACTGCAATTTCAAAGTCCAATTTGATTTTGAAATTTCAAATTCATTTTTTTTACATTCAAAATTCAATTTCCAATTCAAATCAAATTTCAAAGTTCAATTTAACTTTGAAATTCCAAATTCATTTTCAGGATTCAATTTTAAATTCAATTAAATATTCAAGTCGAATTTCAAAGTTTAGTTCAAACTTTGAACTTCATCTCCTGATTTCAAAAATCAAGTTTTCTATTTGTCACTTCAATTTCCCAAATCTCCAAGTTCTTTTGAAAACTTCTGAGTTTTTAATCTTCAAATCACCTTGAAATTAAAGGATCAAAATTCTAAGATTAGTGATAAATCCAAATCCATCTTCAAGATCTATCTGGATTTCTTGAATCCAAATCCAAATCCTATCTAGGTTCCCAAAATCCAATTTCATTCTTAAAATTCTATCTAGATTTCCAAAATCCAGATCTATCTTCCAACTCCATCTTGGATTCCAGACTTTGAATCCAATTCCATTTAGGATTCCAGATTTCCAAATCCAATCTCCACTTTGGATTCCAGACTTCGGATTCAATTCCATTTAGGATTCCAGATTTTGGATTCAACTCCATCTTGGATCCCAAACTTCAGATCCAATTTCATTTAAGATTCAGACTTCGGATCCAATTCCATTTAGGATTACAAATTTCGGATTTAACTCCATCTTGGATCCCAAACTTCGGATCCAATTTCATTTAGGATTCAGACTTTGGATTCGAATTCCATCTTGGAATCTAGATTTCAAATCTAATTCTATTTTTAAATTCCATTTGGATTTCTTAAATCCAAAATTTCATCCTGATTTCGAACTTTAAATCTGGAATTCAATTCCATTTCAAATTCTATCTCCACTTCAAAATCCAGATTCAAAATTCAAATTCAAAAGTCCATTCTGACTTTGAAACTTCATTTTTTCCTATCTTGGCTTCAAATCTCCCTTTCTCTTCATTCTTATCAATTCAAGATTTATCTTCCCAACTCTGATTATTTCAAAACTTAGAACTTCAAATATCTTTTAAGATCCATCTCAAAGCTCTAAAGTTAGATTCAACTTTCAAAAATCATTTCTTCACTCTATTATCATATTTATTTTAGAATCACTTGGAAAATCTCAAATTTCTAAAAAGTGTTTTTCAAAAGCATACATTTCTGCATTTGCATTGCACAAGCATGATTCTTTGTGCATCCTTAGACTTAGAATAAATTCTTAGATAATATTTAGGCAAAGCAAAAAGGCATAAATTTGATCCTTGGTTCGATTACCCTTGGTAAGGACTCCAGGAACGGTCGAACCTCGTACCGACGAGCGAGCCCCGTCTCACAATTTTTTTCGCAAATATTTCAAAAATGGAGGCAAGTAATCTTTTTAAATCTTTTCAAAATTAAGGTCAGGTGAGACCTTGTAAAAGAGTTCCTCTCTCTTCTTCCTTTTCTTTTCTCTTTTCTTTTCTATCTTTTATTTTCCTTTAAAAAGGGAATAGAGGCTAGAAAGCAAAGAGAAGGAAAAGAGGAACGAGAGAAAAATTTTGCGTGATCACAGAGACAAACTTGGTGGAAGGATGCACTTACGCTCTACAGTCATGGTTTCTGCGACACGTGCCATCAAAAGCTAGTTCCTTCAGATTTAGCAGTAAGAAGCCAAAGTCTGTCATTCAGTGTCGAGCTTTCATCAAGGGTCTGCATCAGGAGGAGATCGTTTGGGATTACTTCAACAGGCAGGGATCAAGTTCTCGCTACACTTATGCCTGTGACAAATGTTACAGATTGTTGGGGCCCTTCTTCTGTGTCGACTATCAGTCATAAAGGTGTCTCAGATAGTTCTCGCAGTGGCAAGTTCGTGTCAACACTCGTTTCCCAGCAGGCAACATGCCATAATTCGATCTGCAGTCGGATCAGTGGTCTGGGGCATACCATGCGGCTGTTATCGTCGCAAAAATTTTTCCATCCCTGCAGGAGAGAAGGGAAACGATCCTGCGAGTCAAACTTGACCAGAGTTTGAAATTGATTTTGAAATACTCGCCTCCGTTTTGAAAATAGCGAGAAAATTCTTAAGAATGGGACTCGACCTGTCGGTACGAGGTTCGACTGTTCCTGGTGCCTTTACCAGGGGTAATCGAACGAAGGATCAAATGTGTGCTTGACTTAGTTAAATTATCAAAATCGTGTTCTATCCTAAATGCACAGAGAATTCAAGCATGTGCTATGAAACTTTGCAAAATGTAGGTTGGAAAGACATGATGTATGCTTAGAAAATGTTTTGGAATGGAAAATATTTCTAAGGAAAATTGGAAATCGATTTCTCAGGAAAAACTCTGATAAAAGGATTTGAAAACCATAAGAAAGTTTTGAGGATGTGAGAAAATCCTGGGAAAATGGAAAGAATTCTTGAGGAAAGGCAAACAATGAAAGAGAAAATGTTTGTCAGGAAAACTCCAGCTATGAAAAATTTTCTTTGGAAAATGATTAAAATTTCATGAGAAAACTCTTAGGAGGAGGAAAGTCAAAGCTCAAAAAATTGAAATTTTGAAAATCCTAGCCTTGAAATGTTGGAAAATTGATTTTAAATTTTGAGAATAATATAAGACTCCTTTTTGAATCATTGAAGATGAATTCTAAGAAAGGAATATTTTCTAGGGAAATCATGGAAAACTGAGCTTGAGAAAATCTGACTTTGAAAATTTCTAGAGTCTCTTGAGGAATCAATTTCCTTAGAATGAAATTTTAAAAAAGGATGAGAAATGCAGATAATTTCATGATGCAAATGATTTGAATGGATGAATGCACTTTAATAGAGATATCCAAAAAATTTTCTGAGGAATTTGTTGGAAAAATATGTATTAAACCAAAGTAAACTCTTCACATATTTCGACTGTGGCCGTGAACATGTTTAGAATTTAATTGATTTAATTCACAATATTTTATAAAATTGAAAATATGATGTGCTTCTAAAGATAGCCTAAGAGTGTAGGCTCAGTGTGACTAGTAGAAAGATGTTGAATCTGAGTCTTGTCCATATTCCGACTAGGGCCGTAAACATGGACTCTACCGAGTTCATCAACTCCCTAAAAGTTGGTGTTCATGCCATTCGTGTTCATATACAATGATTTTCTAAATAAAATGTATGAACCACATAATCAAGATATTGCAGGAATTCAAACTATATGATATGCATCCTAATCTAATCGGAAAAGTAAATATTATTCCAAATTTACATTTGATTGTTACATTGCTGACATAAAGCTAAAAAAAATAAAAAAAAAATGGAGCCATAGAATCAGCATCTTCCAGATTTTCCCTGCAAATGAGAATTGGTACAAGAAATACAATATACAGAGAAGAGAAGGTCTCACAATATTGGCAATGTGCCAGTGATTATGCTTGAATTGTAGTGGAATTGCACAATTTAATGAAAATGTGATGTCTGGAATATGAATGGAATACATATGAAGTATCTAAATGCCATACTTTAAGATAAACAAGGAACCTAGCGTATATGTGCCTAAATGCTTATGCCAAACAAAATGTATATATATATATATATATATATATATATATATATATATATATATATATATATATATATATATATATATATATATATATATTCTTATAATTGAAAATGCATATACTAATCAAATTTGTACATGTAATATACAAAAGCAATGTACATATAATGGGTGTAACATGCAGGAATACATATGACTATAAGTATGTAGGTATGCACAGGGATTATAATTTAATATATATATTATGACAATGAGCAGAAGGTGATAAATATATAACTGTTGTTGATAATACAGAGGCAAACTCGTCAATCATATAGGTATGAGAGTGGATAATTGGCAGATAACATATACAAGGGAAAATTGGCTGTAGCTAGGTGTTGATATAAGGCGGCAATATGATTTCACAGAGACAGACATACTGTAAATATTGGGCATGCAAAACAATGATAGAGATGACTATATTAACAAGTTGAATGGTAAGAAAATAATAAATATAAAGCTGCAAGAACACTGGAGTAATCAAATACAAAGGTATGGACAGTATAAAAGTAATATACAGGTGATATATGAACTCTTGCTGAGTTAAACTGGATTTTATACACACTTTTAACTTTCAGCAGTTTGAGAATTACAATGCCAAGCAAAATGTGTCTTCCTGCTTTTATCGATTTGATAATGATAGGTTGATGATATATAGACGAGCTGGATGATATAAAATGAAAGTGTCGACTGATTACAGATACTGTGGAGATTTGAAAATGCATTATGCAAACTGAGCCTAAATAACAAATATGCTTTGTAGTGTGTGAAGATATAGGAAAATATGAAGGTAAAGTGCACACAGTGAGTATGGTGGAGTGTCACCAAGGGACAATGTGCTGGAATGATGTTGGTGATTATGGGCACAACAGATGGAAGATGATAATGGACTGTTATATAAAGATGACATTGCAAATATTACAGATGGTATGCAACAGTAAAAAGGACGTGCAGGTACTATGCATCAACTAAGTGCAGTAGTGTTATTTACACGCTACATCAATTTCAATGACATGCCTAATACAAGATGCCTAGATATGGCATGAAAATCACTATGGAATGTATAGGGGGAAGTGCAGATATACCATGACAAATGAGTCAATAATCGAGTTCAAAAAATAGAGAAGAGACTATGCGTTAAATGCACAACAAGCAATCACCAAGCGACATCTGAAATAGGCAAACTGACTTCTCAATTTAAGGACCGATCAACCTCAGCCAATAGAATTCATTCAACACTTTGAACTCTTGAATTTATTCATCTCAACAGGACAACACAATAAGTTCTCTTCAGCCAATAGCACGTCAACTTATAACAGAATGGATTTCAGCAAGATGGCAATGGATTGAGTCCACATACCTACCTAACTGATCTTACGAATTGGTTTAAAATCTACACAGTAAATTGAATATCTGAATTGGATAATAAATAAATTTCATAGAGTTAACTGCAATTCGACATATATGAAATGATCTTACAGTGGTTTTGTCTAGATATTGACAATACAGGCAACAATATGATAACACTCAATGAGGACGCATCAATGAATGCCACAGTATGTTCAAAATGAAAAAAATAAAAAAATAAAAAAATAAAAATAAAAATAAATAGATCAATGAACGATATTAAAACACAATGTATGGGACGTGAATGTCCATTATGACATCATGATCACAATATTTAGAGGAAAAGGTGAGATGCAGAAATAAAGTGGGAAAGATATTACTGTAGATACATAAACACACAACTAATGTATGAATATAAGATGCAGAGAAAGTGAAATGAGAGACGCAAGTGATTCTTATGTGAATATGCAAGGCTGCATCGTGAAAAGATGGGAAAATCATTATATAAAATACAGAAACAGTAATAGAATTTACATTTTACATTAACAATTCTAACTAAGCCTACAACAGAGTAACTGAATTTTCTTTGCAGGATTCTTCGGTGGAGTTCATTCAAGAATTCGATCTTTCCAGGAGATTTAACTGTTTTCATAATCAAAACCGAGAATGTCATCACTTGTCAAAACATCTGTCTCTATAATGTTGATTCAGCTGAATGCCAAACAGGGGAATATATGACATTTGAGATGCCTAGACTCTAAATATATGATCCTGCATTTTCCTTTATGGCCTTTTATTCTTGTCAATCGGATGGGAATTATCATTTAAAATCCCAACTTAACCTATATGCCTGACTGAAGGGATATATTAAAGAGCATGATTAGAGACAAGACAGTGAAATGCGTACAGGAAAATGAACAGATGCTGGGTCAGATATGAAAACATAAGGTAACATATATCATGCTCTATTCCTTGGAACCAAGGCTTGATGCTGAAATGTGAAAACTGATAATGTAGGATGCAGAAACTAGGTAAAACAGTGATGCTTAAACAGACCCCTACCGCAACTTATCAGAAAGCTTGGACTGACATTACAACATTTCAAATTTGTATCAAAAGAAATCGAAACAATCAGGTCATAAGATAGTCAGATCCTTTATGCTTAACTGTATATGAATGGAAAAATATAAAACCTATGGATACGTGACAAAAAATTTTGAAAAACCGAGAAATATATGAGATCGGGAAATGTTAAAACATACAAACATCAATATTGATATGATATTATAAGAAGAAAAAATCGAGATTAACATTGAATTTATATGTAGTGCCCTGGTCAATGGCACTTATTTGTTATATGATATGTCCTCATGGACAATCGATTTAGGTAATGACATACAGTTGCCTTTCTCAAAACTACTTGAATATGCAGAAAACAATAAGGTGCAGGAGGGTTAAACAATATTGAAATTAAATAGGAAATCTGTAAGAGAACAGAGGAAAATTTATGGATATGATAAAAACCAAAGATGATGTCATGTGAAACTTCGTTCTCTGCACATAAAGAGATTGAATAAAAAAAATTCAATAACATTCATGGAATCTGATATGCAATATGAGATGACCCAGATAACAATTTGAAAAACTTTGAATTGAAATAAAACGTTATACCATGAGATCCATGGTATTGAATCCATTCATTAAAATGAGATGAGAAAATGATGGTTAAGTGAAAATCTATTTTTTAGAGAGAGATTGATGATGCTATTGTGAAGCATCATCGATCCTTAACTGATGTAGTAACCTTGAATATAAATCTCATTAACCAGAATAATGGATTTACATATGTATAAAATGAATACCATAGCTAAATCACTGAATTGCAAGCATAAAAGAGACTTCTCACCTAATCGCTCGAATCGGATGCCCTCTAGATGTTAAACCTCTGCTACACTCCTCTGATCAGATCAACCTTCCTAGACTACTCGATTAAGGGTTGTTGAAGTCAGAAACCTGCAAAGGGGATGAAAGTAGAAAATTGCCAAACACGGATTGTGAAAGAGGATTTGAAAAGAAAACGCTAAAAACAATAGAGGAAAACAGAGGTACTGAGAGATAGGAGAAGCCGAAATCTCAAATCCCCCTTCCCTGTGCGATCATTTGGGTTCCCTTTTAAAGATCTTAAAAGGTTTCATCGAAAAGATCAGCCATTTTGAAAATTTTCTTTTTAAAGATTTTGAGCTCCTTCTATCAAAAGATCGGAGCTTTCCTTTTTTTTCTTGAGGTTCCGTTAAAAATCTTGAAACCGAAAATTGATTGATTTTTAAAATTCACCGTTTTTAGAGGGAGACGGTTTCCTAGCTTTTTAAAAAAAAAATCGTTCATTTACCTGAAGTCTAGGTAAAATGAACGCTCCTTTTTCTTTTTAGGAAAGTTTAGCCGTGGTGCCATTTTAGGCTACGTTAAAAAAAATGAAAGTATAACCAATAAAACATGTTTTCTCTTTTTTTTTTTAAGGTGGTGCCACCTCAGCCGAATTTGAAAACCTTTTGAAATAAAAAATTTTTATTTGTTTTTCTTTTCAGGAAGATCTAGTGTGGTGCCACCTATGTGTGGGCCCACTTTCTTATTTTATAAAATAAATAAAATGAAAAGAAAATGATTTGTAAATTTGTGCCACCCCAGGGTGGGCCCTGCTTGAAATCAAGATTGAAACAAGAGAAATGCCTTGGAATTTGAGTGTGATGCCACTTCAGGGTGGGTCGCACGTCATTACATTTTTTGAAATAAAAAGCAAAATCAAGATAAATAATTTCTTTTTGGGATTTTTATAATAATAGGCAAATTAGAAAATACGAAGTAAAATTTGGCTTGATTACAAAAATTTAGAAGGAAGATGGTCTTTCAGTGCAAAATATAAAAAAATGCAGAGATTTTGTAAAGAAATTCAAAGTCTTTTTTGCAAAAGTTTGAAATAAAATCTTCTAAATTTAAAATTGTCCCCTTCTTTCTAATTGACGAAATTTAAAAACCAATATCAAAACTATACAAATTGTTTTCCTGAGAAAACTTTCGTAATTTGAAGTCCTAGGGGTTAAGATGAGAAAAACTAACAATTTTGAAAACCCAGGGATTTGAAATTAATTTTGAAAGAGTTAAAATTCGAATATGGATTGATAATTTTGAAAATCAAGAGTTCTGGATCTCGAGATGACATGCTGTGACGTGAAGTGATATAAAATGCTCATGCGATGATATGCAAAGACATGTCTTATGAAATGTAGTTCTGAACCAGGAATTAGAGATTCTAGCTTCCTATCAAGAGTAAGACTTTGAAAATTCGCGATTTAGAGATGTTTCTGAGCCTAAATAAAAAATTTTTTTAGAATTGAGAATGAATTTTGGACTTCCTGCAAGGTCCAATCTCAGAAAATGACCATTTTGCCCTCCGATGACCTCGGAGAACCAAATGTGATGACTGATGGAAATGTCGAGAAGGTCAGTGAAAATTTGAGGTGTTTACAGATGCTCCTCTTTGCTACTAAGCCGGCTTAGTGGTTGTTATCATCGCGAAATTTTTCCCCTCCCTTGCGAGAGAGAAATGAATTTCGTGAGTCAAACTCGACCAAAGTTTTGAAAATTTGCGAAAAAATTCCATGGAATGGGATCCGCTTGTCGGTACAAGGTTCAACCGTTCCTGGCGCCTTTACCAGGGGTAATTGAACCAAGGATCAATTACGTGCTTTAACTTGACTCAAATATCTAAATTATGCTCTATTTTTCCTAGAATGCACAAAGAATCAGGCTTGTGCTATGAAATTTTGAAAATAATGCAAGTTTGAGAAACATGATGTTTGCTTTGGAAAATTGAAATATGCTTGAAAAATGATTGGAAAAGTGCTTGAAACTGGAATTCCTGGAAAAATTATTGAATTTCATTAGAAATCAGAAATTGGATTGGAAAATGATTTTCTCAGGAAAACTTGAATCTTGGGAAAATCAATTTTGAGATTTAGATTGCTTTTCTGAGAAAATGGATTTGAGAATCTTCAGAAAATCAAGAAATTCATTGGAAAAGGATTTCTGAAATGGGAAATGGATTCTCAGGAAAAATAGGAAAATCTAAGAAAATTGATTTTGAGATCGGAAAACGAAATTGAGAATGTGGAAGTCTTGAGAAAATCGTTTTCTGAAAACTTGGGATTTTGAAATTTGAGAATTTTAAAACATTGGAAAATCTTGATTTGAACTTGGGAAATGCTTTTAAATCCCATTTGAAAGTTTATATGAATGAACTTGGTAAATCCTTGAGAAAATTGGTAAATCCTTGAGAAAATTGATTTTTCTGAAATTTAAGTTACAAAATGAACTTAAAAACAATGCAATTTGAATAATATGAATTTAAAAGGAAATTTCAATTGAGGAATTGGGAAATCCGTTTGAAACTTTAAGAAATGCAGTGCATTTTTGAAGTTAGCCTAAGAGTGTAGGGTGAATGTGGCTAATATGAAGATCATAAATCTTGGTTTTTTTCGTATTCTGACTATGACCATAAATACAAATCCCACCGAGTTTATAAACTCCATAAAAGCTTGTGCACGTGCCATTCCTGTCAACCATAGTGAATTTGAAATAAATGCACATGAATCATACATCAAATATTGGAATTTGCAGAAATTAAACTATATGCAATGTAGTCCTATTCTAAGCTGAAGAGTAACTCTTTTTCCAAATTATTACATTTGATGTTACATTGAATTGAATAAAATAAAAAAATAAAATGGCTAAGTCTTCTTCTTGAATGTTCCTGCAAAACTAGAAAACAAGGTTAACACAAAAATGTAGGTTTTTCTGAATTTATCCAAAAATATGGGAAATTATCGGATATTATTCAGATATAAACCCAAATTCATACCCTCTTTGATATAAACATGATAAATAATGAATAAATTTTGAAAATAAACTTGAAAATTCGAAATTGGGGTCAAGATGACCAAAATACCCCTGATGACCTTGAAATCAGGGTTTTCTAAAAGAATTTTTGTAAATTTTGGAATTTTGAAAATCAAATGAAATAAATCAAATACAATATGATGAAATATGATGATATGCATGAAAATTTATGAAATTAAAGATTGAAATTTAGAAACTTTGGTCCAAATGACCAAAATCCCTCTGATAACAAGACTATGGCCTTGAAACCAGGGTTTTATGAAATAAATTTTGCAAAAATAAAAAATATGAAATGCAAATGACATTTAAATTAACCCTAATACAATTCTACATGCTTATATATATGATAAAAACCCTAAAATAGTAAAAATATCATAAAATATCAAATTTATCCTGATTTTCGCTTCTAAATTTAAAGATAAACTAACACATGGAGAAAATGAATTTGAAATTAAGCCAAATTTGGCATGGATACCTATACTAACCCTAGAAACATAATGAAGCTAGAAAATCTAATTTTTTTGTATTTTTAAATATAGAAATTCAAATAAAAATCCTAAATTTTGTGAATTTTGCCTAAAATATTGATTCTAAAGAGGATTTTGGATACCAAATTTCCATAAAAATTTCCAAAAATTTATGGTGTGACATAGGACAGTAAGGCAAGGATTTTTGAACTTTATACTTTCTGGTTTTGACCTATGGTCGGAGCTGTACCACTCTGGCAAGTCGGATCGGAATCCGGCGACTCTAGGATTTAGGGGAAACAGACAGGTTTCGGTAGAAAATGTAGGAAAAATATAAAACTGATGGGAAATAGGCTGAAATTGTGGGAAAATGTCCCTGACAGACAGACAAAAATTTTATCTTTTTTCACCATTGGGATTCAGGTTACGGTTTGGAAAAGGGCACACTGTTATCAGAGATCCAAATCTCTGGAATTTCTGGATATTAAAATCTATCAAACAGAAAAGACAATTTTGGGAAAAATAATGAAACAGTTCCAAAAATCTCCAAATTTTGGGATATGACAGAAACATATGTTAGGAACAACTTTTGTGTTGAAAGTTTTTGCAGACAAGCTACGGATTGAACGGACTCGGTGCATTAGGGTCTGCCTATATCCTGACGATGGAAAATCAAGATTTTCCTAGGGGTCTGGGAAATCCGATTTTTGACAGAGGTTAAAACTATTTGAAAAAGTTTCAAAATTTCCAGATCATTAGTAGATTCAATTATGAATCCACTGTGATTTTTAAAGAATGATTTGAATCCCCCACAAGGATGATCTAGGATCTTAAAGTCTGCTAAAATAGAATTCGGATTTTCCAGAGGGTTCAAAATCCAATTTTGTGTTTTGTTTCTTTGCATAGGGCTACAAAACTCCAAGTGATCCGAAATTTTCCATGAGAGATTAAACATTTACATAGGTTTTAACATGATTTCATTAAGATTTTATGACAGGAATAGACACATAAAATATCAATTGGGTTGTGCGTATAAAAGAAAGCATCACAGAATACAAGACTGATGTGAGTAATATCAAGTTATATGAAGGAAAACCAGGGAAACATTAAAATGAGTTTAAATGCAATATGAGCTAAATGACATGACATGAAAAGAAAAATAAAAGAAAACACATCAAGAAGGCCTTGTTTCTTTTGATGTTCACCATTAAAAAGGGGGATCCAATCCATCCGACGGATGGATCACCCCTTTCACATGGTCCTGTGGTGATAAAGTGAAGTTTGCTACCATTGAACTCACAACGTGAGTTTTACAGTGATGGGAGTCTAGCCTCTATCTGGATTTCATGCTATATTCTTCAGCTGATATATAAAAAAAAAAACGCATATCCTTGTCTTGATCTTTACCTGCACCGATTGGGGGTTTGAAGCAGCCGTTGGAGACTTTGGAGGGGATGGCAGCAAGGTTGAAGGAGGAGTGGCTGCAGCTATGGTTGGAGATGAAGCTGTGCCGTTTGGAAGCTGCTGCAAATGGTCGTTGAAGGTACTGTGGTGGAGGTGGCTGGAACGAGGAGATCTGGTGGCTGGGGAGCTTCCGTGATGGAGGAGCTGCAGCTGTGTGGGCTGCCTTGAGATGGGCTGAAGGAAGGCTGGAAGGGAGCTGCCAATGATGCTGAAGACTGCTTCAAAGTAGCTGTGGTGGTAGTGGTAGTCTCCACCGTGGGATGTGGCTGCTATGTAAGGAGGTGAAGAGAGAGAGAGAGAGAGAGAGAGAGAGGCATGAAGAGCTATTTCATAGATGTTCCTTCTTCTTTTTGGTTTTATGTTAACTTAGGTTGATAAAAATCAAAGCCTAAGTTACTAATAATGTTCCATGAGTGAACTTACGTGAATGGCTGTAGCCTCATGCCTTTGAAAAAGATGGAAAGGAGGTAAGGAAGAAAGGGCAAAGAAGGAAGGGAAGGAAAAGGAAAGAAGAGGGGAAGAAGGAAAAGGAAAGAAAGGGGAAGGAAGGAGAGGAAAAGAGGAAGAAAAAGGGGCTGGAGAGTGCTATACGTGAATGGAGGGAGAGGAAAGAAATGAGGAAAGAAAGAAAGAAAGAAAAAGGAAAAAGAAAGAAAGAAAGAAGAAAAGAAAAAAAAAAAAAGAAAATGGTGGAAAAAGAAGAAAGGAAGTGGGCTGGAAGGTGGGCTAGGGTGGTCGACCCCCTTGTGGGTCCCACCTTAGGAAGAATAAAATAATTAAAAAAATAAAATAAAACAAACAAAAAATAAAGAAAAAGATAAATTTTTTTCTTATAAATTAAAACAAGAAAATGCAAATGGATGGGCCATCTCAGAGCGGGTCCAATATTCACTTTTGAAGTTCATTTTGACAATTAAAGGGGTAAAATAGTCTTTTCAGAAAATTTCCAAACGAAATGCGCTATTTTTGGCAGTTTTTGAAACAAGCTCGGATTTTGAAGTTCAATACCTCGTTGCGAAGCAAATCCAATGTAGAATTTGAAAATTTAATTTTGAAAGAAATCCAGATTGTTTTTTTCGAGAAAATATTTCTAAAAAAATTTCCAGACGAAATGAGCTATTTTTGGCATTTTTTAAAACGAGCTCAGATTTTGAAGTTCAATACCTCGTTATGAAGCAAATCCAGTGTAGAATTTGAAATTTTAATTTTGAAAGAAATCCAGATTGTTTTTCTCGAGAAAATATTTCCAAATTTAGAATCCCGGGGGTAAAAATGTCAATTTTGAAAAACCCGGGGTTTGAAATTGATTTCTGAAAGCTTTTGAAACTTGATCTGGATTGAAATTTATAAAACTGGAGTTCTGGACTTCGAAAATGAAATGAAATATGATGAAATGTTATGAAATGCTAAGAAATGATATGAAATGATGACAAATGACATGCGAAATGCAGACCCTGAATGAAGAATTTTGGATTTTAAACCCTGATTGGCAGATGTACCAGTTTAAAAAGCATTAAAATTGATAAAATTTGCAAAATAGCTCAAGAAATGGTTTTCGGGACTCTACTGGGTTAGAGTGACACTGAAAATTGGGGTTCGAGCTGAATTAAACTGAAATGAGCTGGGTTTTAGAGTTTAAGAACTCAAGTGAATTAACCAGACACTGACTCAACTGACCTTTCCGGCTAAATTTTTAAGAAAATCTGCCATTTTTAGAGAAATAGTACGAAATGGTCACTGAAGCAAAGTAAATTAGGAACCTGAGCTGACTTTGAGCTAAAACAAAGGTCAGCAATACTGACATGAACTAAGATCAAAGCTCAAACACTAGCTCAACTGACTGAACTCAGCTCAGTTTTAGCTGAAAGAGCTGAAATGGACTAAAATGGGCTCTTGAACACTTGGAAATGGTTTTGAACTAAAACTGGAGCGCTTGAACTCCTGGTGAGCTCAAGTTAGACTCTGGGGAACATGACTAACTGGGAATGGCTGACTCGAAGACAATTGATTTGGATTAGAGTGAGAAATGATCCCATTTTGGCAGGAATGGTCAGAAATGAAAATGGTCTGTTCATTGTGAGCTCAGATGAGCTTGAGATGACTGATATTCTAACTGTCTTGAACTGACCAATGAGCTTCGTTGACTCTGACTGACTGGGGTCCAGGATGACCTAGGGGTAAAATAGTAATTTTCCTAATGAGAGTTGGTAAAATGGTGATTTTCTAAAACTGACTCGACGTTTGACTCCTACACTAACCTAACAGTGTTGGCACTGCATGAGGAGGGTTGTTTGAGAATGGACGAAGAAAATTTGGGGTGTTTACAGTGGCAAAGAAAAACACACCAAATTTGGACTATATAAAAAAAATGCCCCAGTTAGAAGGATCTGTCTGGGTATAGAGATATTAGCCTAGTGAAGATGGTAGATATGAAATGGAGAACGAAGAGGAATAGATTCACTCTGTGGCAGTGAAGTTCAGGTTTTGCCCTTAACCTGGATGGGACAGAAAATGCTTTGCATGGGAAGACGCTCAGGTTTAACCTTCAGCCTGATTGGGGAATAGAATATCTCATCGAAATGAGACTCAGGTTTATACCCTTAACCTGATTGGGCAGAAATGAAATACCTTATCAGAATGGGGCTCAGGTTTGTACTCTTAACCTGATCGGGCAAAAAATGAATGGAATCCTCGAATGAAGAGACCATGATGAAACCTTCGGATTTTGCACAATAACTCCAACAGGGGTTTTGCAAAAGGAAGTAAAATGGGGTCCCTAAAGCTTGAAAAGGGATTGATCTTGAGAGCCTCATTTCTGAGACTAAATTAGCTTTTGAAATTGCCTTTTGCGAGAAAATGATTGGTGGTTCGACCTTGAACCGAAATAGGACTGTCTGTGGCGAGACAGTGGGGACACAGAGAAGTGTGCGAATCTGAGAGCCCGGGCGCTCAGATTATACCAAAGAAGGGAAGAAATCTTGAAAACTCCTGTTATCAAATCCTAAAGTGGGATTGAAAATTGGTGTCAGGATGTGTCAAAACGGACATCAAGCTCTCACTTCACGTCAGGATAGCTAGAAAATATTGTCAAAATGTTAGAAATTTTGTTGTTGACTCAAGATAGTTGAAAATGATGCTCATTGTTGCGAAAATATTCCTTCTTTTCTACCTAAAGTATTACCTCCAAACGGGATTAACTTCATAAAATCAAGATTTGAAATTCAAATTGATTATGATTGACCTTCTTCAAGGAACGTATCAATTTCTTTCATATGAGCAGGAAAGAAAGAATTAATATTATGAAAGCAATTGATGAAAGAATATTGATAATAGAATTTTATAAAATTAAAGAAGATTCTTGATAGATTTGGAAGTTTGATATCCTGGGATGCTTCTCTCATGATAATCTTTTTGCACTCTTTTGAATTCTCTTGGGTTTCGGGGGAGTTTTATTACATCATCCTTCATTTTGGAGATGTCTTGACTTTTCTCTCTTTCTTTTTCCTCTCTCTGTCTTTTTCTTTTGGAACGGTACGTTACACACTCCTTCAACTTGGAGATGTTCTTATCCTTCTTTGCCTAAGGGATTATATTGATGATATTGGCTCATTGGTTGAAAATCTCTGGATGATAGCAGAAATTAAATATCTTTTAGGGATTGTTGGGAGGTTCATCGCATCCGCCTTCAACTTGATAGTGCTTTGGACTATCCTTGGAAGGATCTGTCACAAACTCCTTCATCTTGGAGATGATTCAAATCTTCTTTGGCCTCGGGGATCTAACTCTCATAATTCATCTTCATCTTGACGACAATTTAGAGATCCCTTTTGCAGATATTTAATTGCAGCTTAGGTGATTTGAGGAGACAAGGCTTGGGTAAATTCTCTCTTTTTCTAGCACTCAGGATATTTCCACTGCCTCATCTTCATAAGAATGGTCTTTAAAGATGTGTCATAACTGCGATCAATATCGATCATTTATGGCTTTGCAATAACATTGAATTTTCTTTGCTGGCCATATCGAGGATCTATCCTTCATCCTTTTGGTTGGCCAATGGAAGGAATTTGAATTTTTGAATCTTTCTTCGCAAAAGCTTTGCCCTTTTGGAAGTAATGCTGAAGGTAAACTGAGGCAAAGATTTGTGCAATGAAGATTTTGAAATCAATAGGTAATTGATTGACAAATTGGCAAAATATTTTTGAAATTCATGGTGAAAGAGAGCATTTGACATCCGTCTTAACGCATTCATGACCAAAATTATCCTCTCCTTTCCCCAAAGGAGAAGACTCAGGATTAGCCCTTACCTGAATGGGAAATGAAAATTACTCCTCTCTTCCCTGAAGAGGAGGTGTTTGTAAAACGATCTTTCGAAGAGAAATTGAGCTTTCATAAAAACTCCCTAACATTAGGCTTCTCTTATGGAAAGGAGGGCAATAGTAGTGAGGTTGGTAAATTGGGTCATGAAGGAACGAGTCCATCACACTCTCCCTAAAAAGAGGGTTCTCCATGATGAAATGACCTAGTATGAAAATTGGGGGGGGGGGGGGGGGGGCACAAGGAAAGCGAGTCTCCATCGAGCCTCTCCCTATAAAGGGGTTCCTTGTGTAAAATTGGAAATTATTTTGCAAACGGTTCACAAAGATACAAGTCCCTTCAAACTCTCCCTGAAAAGGGGCTAAGTGAACGAATTGGATAGCATGCGAGAAGAACGAGCTCCCTCGAACTCTCCCTAAAAAGGGTCTCTTACAAGAGAAAATGATTGAAATTTGGATATTGGGCCAATAGGCAGAATAAATACGACCATGATTAGCAAAGGTGACCCGCAGGTCGAGAATGATTGAGATAGAATTGGTAACCCAAAGGTTGAAAATTGGATGACCTAATGGTCGAAATTGAGAATTGGTTGACCCAAGGGTCAAAATTGTGTGACCCAGAGGTCGAAATTGGGAATTGAAAATTGAAAATTGGGTGACCCGAAGGTCGAAATTGGAAAATCGATTGACTCGAAGCTCAAAATTGGGAATAGAATTTTGATGAGAGGTTCGTATAAAGACTGAACCTAGAAGATCGACTGGTGTGAGTTTTATGAAAACCCTTTTTAAAACAATATTTTTAATGAAAATCCAGTGAAAGCCAGACACCAAAAATATAAAAACCGGCTCGCACAAGTGGTGGAGTCTGGGTCGATCTCAGGGAACGGAAAATACTTCGTATTCTAACACACAATCTAACTACTCTTTATTGCCAAAATAAAAAAATTAATTAAATAATTAACTACGAGAGTACGGCCCTACGCAGAGGGCTTAAACAAAATAAATAATTGGTTTTATTACAGACCCAATTAATAAAATAAAATAAAACCCTAATCTAAAAAGAAAAGAAAAGGCTTCAGTACTTCGAGTCTTCTTGTCCCTTCTTGAGGTAGTATATGTTTTCTTGAACTTTTACTTTTCTGAGGGCTCCCTGAGGACCTTTCTGAGGGTCCCTTGAGGGGACCGTTTAGGGCACGAAAAGGGCTCTATCACACATTCCAATGCTTCCCTGCAAAACACAAAACAAGCAGTACGCAGGCACCTAACACCAATTTATAAATTAATGATAAAAAGAATTCAACAAAAACAAGATTTGAATTGACTAATATAATTAGCTAATAAAAAAATTTAACAGAATTAATTAATCACGAATCACAGTTAATGAAATGAGCGTCTAATGAAACACTTCAAATAACTAATGAAATCTCTATGTACTAAAGAAATCAATCAAATGAACTAATGTAGCAACTACTAAATTAAACTATGTAAATTAAAACAACTCATGTGATACACGGCTAATAAAATGAACTAATGACACACAATAGAATGTCCAATGAAACCAGCTATGGATGAACTACTAGTAAACTAATGCTAAAAAAATAATGAGGGAAATAAGCTGCTGAAATAAAATAACTATGACATGCAACAACATAAAGAAGTAAACAGGTAGCATATATGGTAGAAACAATCAACGTTTGAGAACAGCACTCATGACTTATGACTAGCTGAAACAAGTAAAAAAAAAAAACTTATTATACCACTAAACTAATGTATGAAAATGCTAACAAAACAAAACAATTATTCTGGATGAAGAAAACTAATAACCCAAAAGAAAACAAACATTAACAAAGCCTGCTAAACTATGCTGTGTAAAACTTTAATAAACTAACCTATGTTAACATTAATTGATTTACTTGTGCAGGAATACGACTGACTACCACACAAACGTTAAAGACCTAAAAAGAAAAGATGCTGACCCAAATGGAAATGAAAAACTGAACCTAATAACAAAAATGAAGACAAACAGGATGTTGAGGCACTAAAAAAAAAAATGCTGAGTTATTTCAATCAAAAACGCATCTACACATGACAAGACTTACTGATTTTTTTATTTTGTTTTTGGTTTCAGATGCAAGACGTGGACTACCTAGATGAATATGCAACAAAAATCTGTTGAATAACAAACAGTGTATACTATGGGATGCGGTATGCGATGCACTCTAAATAAAAAAAAAAAAGAAGAAAAAGAAACAACCTATGAAGCTTGTATCCGATGGACGGTTTGAAGAAGAGAGCGGTCTGCTGTTATGGTCACACGCCTGTCACCAAATCTGAGAATGAAGAGACAGTAAAAAGGAAAGAGAGAAGCTGGTTGGAGAAGAAAGAGAGTGGGAAGAAGGAAGAGACGAATTAGAGAAGAGATAGAGACAAAAAATGGCTGGAAGGAGAGAGAGAGAGAAAGAGAGAGAGAGAGAGAGATGAGAGGCGTGAATTCCAAAGCGAGAGAGAGACGTCCCTTTTTTCTGCTGTAGAAGACTACTTATAATATTAAATTAGGGTAAAGCAAATTTTTCAAAACCAGTCCCACACTTTTCAATAGTTTTCAAAAGACTCACTTTTAGCAAAACATATTTTATTGACTAAAAAGAAAACTTCCTAAACTAATTAAAAATTACAAATTAGCTAATACAAACCTAAGCTAACTAAACTACCATTAATAAAATCTAAATCTAATAAAAATACTAAAACCGTAGAGAAAGCATTGAAAACTCGATTTTCTGATAAAATTTGATTCAATGCGATTTCTCAGAACTAACAATAAAAATGGGTTTTTAGAGCGATTTTTAACACGGATCATGCATAAATAATGATTAATAAAATGCAAATATTATGCATGATCAAATACCCCCATGCTTATCGTTTGCTAGTCCTCAAGCAAACTGAAGCAAAAGCAAAAATACTAAACTAGACACAATAAAAACCTAACTCACTTTCATAGGAATCACGGTTGCATTTAGCATATGCAACAAGCCCTTTCAACCCCTGAGTTACCCTAGTGGACGAGTAAGGTCTCGTGAGGGTTTGCAGTGATGCTACCCACAAACATCTGTGTCAAGTATGCATAAGCATTTTAAAACACAAAGCCTTAGGCAGTTAAGGATTTCGTTTCCACAAATATTTCATGCCATTGCATCATCAAAACAGGATTAGAGTCTTCTACTTGCCACCACAGAATAAAATATTTTCTTTCACTTTTCTAAATAGCATAATCATTTATGTTTCATCCTTAGAAATTCAAATACATACATATCATTATTTACTTATCCTCACTCATATGTGTTCTGCACAGGTTTTCTCAATATTTGCTTTTAAGCAATGAACTTTTCTCTTTTACGCTCTTTTCTCTTTCTTGATTTTCAATTTTCCACATTTTTCAATCAATTTTTTTTTTCTGAGCACTATACCCAATTTCCAGTTTTTGTGACCCGTGTAGCGAGCTTTGGGTCAGTGACTCCCAGGCCAGACGACCTTAGGGCACGAGATACAAAGTATCCCTCAGACTTAATTGCTCGAGTCACTAGACCTTCAATTTTCTATAGTTTACGTATAGTCTACTTCTCTGTCATGTGCAATGTCAATATCTATTAGGCTCTCTATAAAGTCCATGTAACGAGCTTTCGGGCCGATGACTCCGAAACCAGATGGCTTTAGGGCACCAGGTGTAAACACCCCTCAGGCTCTACTTGCTCGAACAAAATAGGCCACAGATATCAACGTAGACAAAGAATTGACTTCCTTCGTTATCCTTTTCAACATGGACTCAAACACTTCAACTTGTGTCTAAGCTCAGCTACTAGGGAGTACAAAGATATCAAACAACTAAATGTATGCTCGTTTCACTTTTTGAGCTCATAAACGCAATATTGTTCATTTGCTTAGTTTTTCAAAAAAATAAAACTGTGCATATCCATACTTGTGTTTCAAAATAAACTCTAACATGCATCTATAATCATTTCTTTGAAATCCACATAAACAACCACAATTTTCTAGATTCGTATTAGAAAAAGTTTTTCGTGGGGCTTAAAAATTCTCTAAAAACGTTAGATGTTGCAAAGCAGTCATATAAGTTCAAACTCATTCCCTAAAAGCCTAATTTTAATGAGTTGACATAAAAAAAATGCAAGTATAAAGACATGAAAAGTTTAGGTGTGCAAACTACACCCTCCCCCATGCTTGAATGACACTGTCCTCAGTGGCACTCCCCCATGCTTGTATGAAACTAAGAGGCTGCACTTGAGAACAAAATAATTGGGAGAAAAGAGCAGAAGTCACCTGAGATGACATATGAATGCATGTCCTACGATTACACAAAAGTGCATACCTGATCTAACAAAACACTCATGAGATACAAGAAAGCAAAGCAAAATAACGAAAAACCATCTATGATATTTACTAGATCCTACTAAAAATACAACATACAAACCTGTGCTCCCCCTCATGCATCCACGAGGTTAATAGCCTCAATGTCTTGCTGCACCACCATATCAGAAATGTAGGGCTTCAGTCGCTGCCCATTAACTTTGAAAATGCTACCCGTTCGAGGGTCCAAAAGATCTACTGCTCCATGTGGAAAAACTCTATGGACTATGAATGGTCCATCCCATCTAGACTTCAGCTTCCCTGGAAAAAGATGGAGACGTGAATGATAAAGCCACACCTTTTGACCAGGCTCGAACTGCTTCCTCACAATATGTTGATCATGGAAATGCTTGGTTCGAGCCTTGTATATTTTGGCACTCTCGTAGGCTTCGTTGCGCAACTCCTCAAGCTCACTCAACTGCAACTTCCTCTCAGCTCCAGCTTGGACCATATCAAAATTGAACTTCTTGATAGCCCAATATGCCCTATGCTCCAATTCAACAGGAAGGTGGCATGGTTTCCCAAATACCAATCGGTATGGGGACATGCCAATCGGAGTCTTGAAAGCAGTCCTATAGGCCCAAAGGGCATCATCAAGGCGCTGAGACCAGTCCTTGCGGTCTGGTCAGACTGTTTTTTCTAGAATTTGCTTCATCTCCCTATTGGAGACCTCGACTTGGCCACTAGTCTGTGGGTGGTACGGTGTGGCAATCCGATGATGTACCTAGTATTTCCTAAGTAAAGAAGCTACTTGTACATTACGAAAGTGCGTACCACCATCACTAATGATCGCTCTAGGGACTCCAAACCGACTAAAAATGTTGTGCTTGATAAATCGGAGCACCTTCTTATGATCATTGGTTCGGGTGGCCACGGCCTCGACCCATTTGGAGACATAATCAACCGCCACTAGAATATAAATAAATCCGAATGAAGGCGGGAAAGGACCCATAAAATCAATGCCCCGCACATCAAAAATCTCAACAATCAAAATAGGAAGGAGGGGCATCATATCACGCTTGGCGATGCGTCCTGTCTGCTGACAGCGCAAGCACCTCCTACAAAAATCATGGGCATCTCTATGCAGTGTCGGCCACCAAAATCCTGACTAGAGGACCTTCGCGGCGGTCTTTCGACTAGAAAAATGGCCTCCACAAGCCAAGGAATGACAAAATGATAGAATGGAGTCATACTCCTCCTCAGGAACGCACCTCCGAATCATCTGATCTGGGCATAATCGAAACAACTCTGGTTCCTCCCAAAAATAGTGCTTTACCTACGAGAAAAATCGATCTCTCTCATTGCGGTTCCAGTACGAAGGGTACTCTCCAGTCACCAAAAAGTTGATGATATGCGCGAACCAAGGCAAATGCTTGACATGAAAGAGCTGCTCATCCGGAAATGAATCATCAATCTGCCCCTGATCAGTGGATGTCTCCACTGTCAGTCTGGATAAATGATCTGCTACAAGATTCTCACATCCACTCTTATCTCGAATCTCGAGATCAAATTCTTGTAACAGAAGGATCCATCGAACGAGACGCGATTTGACATCCTTTTTACTCATCAAATATCGCAATGCTGCATGATCTGAGTAAATGATGACCTTGGAGCCTAACAAATATGATCGAAACTTCTCAAGAGCAAAAACCACGGCTAGTAATTCCTTCTCTGTGGTGGTATAATGCATTTGCGCATCAGAGAGGGTCCTACTAGCATAATAAATCACATGAGATCGTCGCTTAATCTTTTGACTGAGAATCGCTCCAACCGCGTAATCTGACGCGTCACACATAATCTCAAATGGCACTGACCACTCAGGAGATCGAAGAATAGGAGCAGTAGTCAGAGCTTCCTTCAGGGCCAAGAATGCCTTCAGACAGGCATCATCAAACACAAACGACTGATCTTTCGTTAGCAGGTTGCACAACGGTCGAGAAATCTGGCTAAAGTCCTTAATGAACCTTCTATAAAAACCTGCGTGCCCTAGAAATGATCGCACCTGCCGCACAGAGGTCGGTGGAGCTAATCTAGCAATGGTCTCCACTTTGGCCTTATCAGCCTCGATTCCTTTCTCAGACACAATATGTCCAAGAACAATCCCCTGTCTCACCATGAAATGACTCTTTTCCCAACTAAGAATCAGATTTGTCTCCCTACAACGTTGAAGCACACGAGATAACTTTTGGAGACAGTCGTCAAATGAAGAGCCATAGACCGAGAAATCGTCCATGAAAATCTCCAGGACATCATCCATCATATGTGAGAAGATCGCCATCATGCACCGCTGAAATGTAGCCGGGGCATTACAGAGCCCGAACGGCATTCTCCTATAAGCAAAAGTGCCATATGGACAGGTGAACGTCGTTTTCTCCTGGTCCTCGGGATGAACGGCCACTTGGTTGTATCCTGAATAACCATCCAAGAAACAAAAATACTGCTGGCCCGCGAGTTTCTCCAAGATCTGGTCGATGAACGGCAGAGGGAAGTGATCCTTCCTAGTTTCACTGTTCAACTTTCTATAATCTATGCATACTCGCCATCACGTGGTAGTCCTCATGGGGACACTTTCTCCTTTTTCATTCGTCTCTACAGTGAGCCCAGACTTCTTGGGGACAACCTGGGTAGGGCTCACCCGCTGACTGTCGGAGATGGGATAAATGATCCCCGCATCCAACCATTTGACTACCTCCTTCTTTACCACCTCCTTCATATGGGGATTTAGTCTCCTTTGCGCCTCTTTTGAGGGTTTAGCCCCCTCATCCATGATAATCCGATGCATGCAAAAGGAGGGGTCTATCCCCTTCAGATCTGCCACCGACCATCCAATCGCCTCTTTATGCTTGTGCAAGACCTGTAACAGCTGACACTCCTGTGTGTCAGTCAGGTCTGCAGAAATAATGAACGGGAGAGTCTGATCCTTGCCTAGGAAGGCATACTTGAGTGAGGCCGGTAAGGGCTTCAACTCAAGCTCAGGTGGACTCTCTATGAATGGTCGGGCCGGCTTTTCTGCCAATTCAGGAAGCGGCTCGAAGTGCCAGGTCCAACTCAGATCACCTGTCTGACTCTCTATTGACCCATGGCAATCTTCTTCGAGTGATTCATCAACCTCCTCTTGAGGTGGATCACTCAATAACCAGGTATGCTCTGCTTCTACCAGGTCCTGAATGAAGTCGACCTCGAAAGAAGCCTCATCGCCGGCAGGTCCCATCGCCGCATGAAAAATGTTCAGCCTCATCTTCCTGTTGCCAAATGAGACATCCATCGCGCCTGTGCGACAATTAATGCACGCATTGGCAGTGGCCAGAAAGGGGCGTCCAAGAATGATGGGGTCTGTCGCATATCATTAACTCCCTCCATATCTAAAATGATGAAGTCGACAGGGAAGTAGAAGTCCTCTACCTTGACTAGAACATCTTCCAGAATCCCTCGCGGGACCTTGATTGATCTATCTGCAAGATGCAGGGTCATAGGTGTTGGCTTCATCTCCTTTAATCCAAATTTGTCATAAAAAAAACTCGGCAAGATATTGACACTTGCCCCAAGGTCGAGCAATGCACGCTCGACAGTGATGTCTCCTATGACACATGAAATAATTAGAGTCCCTGGGTCCTTAAGCTTTGGTGGGGTTTGATGCTGCAACACCGCACTCACCTGCTCAGTCAAGTATATCTTCTTCGACACTTGTGACTTTAACTTTCTTTTCTGCGTACAAAGCTCCTTTAGAAACTTTGCGTATGCAGGAACTTGCTGAATGACATCAAGCAAGGGGAGGTTTATTTGGACGTGCTTGAATATCTCAAGCATCTCCTGCATGTTCACTCCATGCTTGCCTAATGACTTCGGTCTCTCTAGCGCCTCAGGAAAGGGGGCTTTGGGAGTATAGGACTTTGAAGGCTCAGTTGGTAGAGCCCTCTCGCTTTCCTGAGGTGGGACGGTAGGGACAGGATGCTTCTCACTCGTTCTCTCTCTTTCTTCTGCAGCCTCCCTCGCCTGGTATTGCTTCCCATTCCTAAGGGTTATTACCGCTTGAGCCTGCTCTTGATGGGCATCTGTCATGTGCAAGCCATGCATCGGCTCCTTACCTCTAGGGTTCACCACCGGTTGGCTAGGTAAAGCCCCCTCACTCCACCTGCTAAGCGCCTCGGCGAGTTGTCCCATCTACGTCTCAAGCTTCGCAATAGAATGTGTATGGGAGCTCATATTTGCCTTGATATCCGAGAAGGCTTGTAGCATCTTGTCCTCAAAGGACTGGCTGGATGAAGGCTCCTGAGACTGGGGTTGATTATAAGTAGGCTGAGCTGAAGGGTAGCTAGTTCTCTGAAATCCAGGCGCATAACCGCCTTGCCTGGGTTGGCTTTGGGAAGGGTTGAGAGGTTGGGCTTGTGGATTTTTCCATGAAAAATTAGCATGGTTCCGCCAGCCCGGGTTATATGTACTGGAATATGGATTGGGTGCGGGCCTAGCGAAACTCTGCGCCATCTGAGCTTGCTCCTGGACAAACTCAGGGTATTGTGGCACAACGGGGCAATCAACAACATGGTGTGCAGGGCTAGCACACAACGCACACACCTGTAGGACTGGAGAGGGACCCAACAACAACTGATCCAATTTCTGAGACAGTTGGTAGACCTTGTTTTGCAACTCAAGGTGCATCCCTATCTCGAATATACCAGCCTTCTTCGCGCCATCTTGCACAGGTGTGGCCCTCTCAGATCGTGAAGCAGAAGCATGGTGCATGGAGTTCTCGCTCAAGGTCTCAAAAAGCGCCCATGCTTCATCTTCACTTTTGAGCATAAGAGTGCCCCCACAGGCAGCGTCAACCATTTGACGGTTATTCTCAGTGAGACCATCATAAAAATATTGCACCAGTTGCCAGCGGGGCACCTGGTGGTGGGGACACTTGCGGAGAAGATCTTTCATCCTCTCCCACGTTTCATGAAACATTTCTTCCTCGATCTGTGAAAAGCTAGTGATGGCTTTTCGATACTAGTTCATCTTACCAATTGGGAAGTATTTCTTTAAAAACTCCCTTTGCATATGTTCCCAAGTGGTAATTTGAACTGTATCGAGGGCCTTCAGCCAATGCTTGGCTTTATCCTTAAGGGAGAAGGGGAATAACGTCAACCTTAACGCGTCATCTCCAAAATTGTTGATTCGCACCGTAGAGAAGATCTCGAGAAATTCGTTGAGATGACGGTATGGGTCTTCGTTGCTAAGGCCATAAAAGGAGGGTAACATCTGGATGACACTGGCCTTGATTTCAAAATGGTTCGCTCCCACATCAGGTCTTGTGATGCAGGAGGCAGGAGTGTATGTGTTGGGCATAAAGTACTCCCTAAGAGGACGGATCAACTGCTGATCTTCAGCCATGGGGCTGGATTGATAGGCTCTCCTAAAGAAAGATTTGGGATCCTCAACAAATTCGGCAAGCTCAGGTTCAAGCGAACGTCGCCCGTGCATGCACCAAAGGGTAGACCGGTGTAGCAACTGTCCTAAATTGGGGTTTTCTACCTAATTAACGCGCTAGCGGCCAAACCACACAAACCACAAAACGAGTAACAAAAACAATTACTGAAAACAAGAAATAACAAGCACCACGCAGTTGCACTCAGTAGAGAATTTATGAAAATGACATCTATGTGCACGGTACCAATCGTACACAGTCACTTCTAAGGGGATCCTAATGGGTGAGCTGTGCAGAAAAGTAAGCTTGTCTCTACGGTATGCACACACGTGGTTCTAAGCCTAAATGCAAAAAGCAAACTAAACAATCCTAATTAAAGAACTTAATTAAACTAACAACCTATAAATACGAGAACAAACACAAGGCAATAAAGTGAATACTAGTATTTTGCCGTTCCCCGGCAACGGCGCCAAAATTTGGTGTGAGTTTTATGAAAACCCTTTTTAAAACAATATTTTTAATGAAAATCCAGTGAAAGCCAGACACCAAAAATATAAAAACCGGCTCGCACAAGTGGTGGAGTCCGGGTCGATCTTAGGGAACGGAAAATACTTCGTATTCTAACACACAATCTAACTACTCTTTATTGCCAAAATAAAAAAATTAATTAAATAATTAACTACGAGAGTACGGCCCTACGCAGAGGGCTTAAACAAAATAAATAATTGGTTTTATTACAGACCCAATTAATAAAATAAAATAAAACCCTAATCTAAAAAGAAAAGAAAAGGCTTCAGTACTTCGAGTCTTCTTGTCCCTTCTTGAGGTAGTATATGTTTTCTTGAACTTTTACTTTTCTGAGGGCTCCCTAAGGACCTTTCTGAGGGTCCCTTGAGGGGACCGTTTAGGGCACGAAAAGGGCTCTATCACACATTCCAATGCTTCCCTGCAAAACACAAAACAAGCAGTACGCAGGCACCTAACACCAATTTATAAATTAATGATAAAAAGAATTCAACAAAAACAAGATTTGAATTGACTAATATAATTAGCTAATAAAAAAATTTAACAAAATTAATTAATCATGAATCACAGTTAATGAAATTAGCGTCTAGTGAAACACTTCAAATAACTAATGAAATCTCTATGTACTAAAGAAATCAATCAAATGAACTAATGTAGCAACTACTAAATTAAACTATGTAAATTAAAACAACTCATGTGATACACGGCTAATAAAATGAACTAATGACACACAATAGAATGTCCAATGAAACCAGCTATGGATGAACTACTAGTAAACTAATGCTAAAAAAATAATGAGGGAAATAAGCTGCTGAAATAAAATAACTATGACATGCAACAACATAAAGAAGTAAACAGGTAGCATATATGGTAGAAACAATCAACGTTTGAGGACAGCACTCATGACTAATGACTAGCTGAAACAAGTAAAAAAAAATAACTTATTATACCACTAAACTAATGTATGAAAATGCTAACAAAACAAAACAATTATTCTGGATGAAGAAAACTAATAACCCAAAAGAAAACAAACATTAACAAAGCCTGCTAAACTATGCTGTGTAAAACTTTAATAAACTAACCTATGTTAACATTAATTGATTTACTTGTGCAGGAATACGACTGACTACCACACAGACGTTAAAGAGCTAAAAAGAAAAGATGCTGACCCAAATGGAAATGAAAAACTGAACCTAATAACAAAACTGAAGACAAACAGGATGTTGAGGCACTAAAAAAAAAAACGCTGAGTTATTTCAATCAAAAATGCTTCTACACATGACTAGACTTACTGATTTTTTTATTTTGTTTTTGGTTTCAGATGCAAGACGTGGACTACCTAGATGAATATGCAACAAAAATCTGCTGAATAACAAACATTGTATACTATGGGATGCGGTATGCGATGCACTCTAAATAAAAAAAGAAGAAGAAAAAGAAACAACCTATGCAGCTTGTATCCGATGGACGGTTTGAAGAAGAGAGCGGTCTGCTGTTATGGTCACACGCCTGTCACCAAATCTGAGAATGAAGCGACAGTAAAAAGGAAAGAGAGAAGCTGGTTGGAGAAGAAAGAGAGTGGGAAGAAGGAAGAGACGAATTAGAGAAGAGATAGAGACAAAAAATGGCTGGAAGGAGAGAGAGAGAGAAAGAGAGAGAGAGAGAGAGAGAGAGAGATGAGAGGCGTGAATTCCAAAGAGAGAGAGAGACGTCCCTTTTTTCTGCTGTAGAAGACTACTTATAATATTAAATTAGGGTAAAGCAAATTTTTCAAAACCAGTCCCACACTTTTCAATAGTTTTCAAAAGACTCACTTTTAGCAAAACATATTTTATTGACTAAAAAGAAAACTTCCTAAACTAATTAAAAATTACAAATTAGCTAATACAAACCTAAGCTAACTAAACTACCATTAGTAAAATCTAAATCTAATAAAAATACTAAAACCGTAGAGAAAGCATTGAAAACTCGATTTTCTGATAAAATTTGATTCAATGCGATTTCTCAAAACTAACAATAAAAATGGGTTTTTAGTGCGATTTTTAACATGGATCATGCATAAATAATGATTAATAAAATGCAAATATTATGCATGATCATCGACTGATGCCACTGATGGGATTCTAACACGGTTAGATTTTGGAAGAATACTAGTATAAGCACTGGGTTTTACAAAGTGTACCAGTACGAGCATTGGAGTTTGAAAATGTACCAGTTCAAGCACTGGATTTTTTTTTTAAAACATGCCAGTTTGAGCACTGGATTTTGAAATAGTACTAGTTCAAACCCTGGATTTTGAAAATGTACCAGTTCGAGCACTAGATTTTGAAAATATACCAGTTTGAGCATTGGATTTGGAAAATATACCAGTTTGAGCACTGGATTTGGAAAATATACCAGTTCGAGCACTGGATTTGGAAATAGTACCAGTTCAAACCTTGGATTTTGAAAATATACCAGTTCGAGCACTGGATTTTGAAAATATACCAGTTCGAACACTAGATTTTGAAATAGTACAAGTTCGAGCACTAGATTTTGATTCAGTGCTAATGATTGTCTTTCAATTTTGAATAACAATTATGAATTGTGATGAGACTATTTGCTGAAATCTCAATATTGTCCAAATTGATATTTAATGCAGTTGAATGCAAATTGATGCACACGGGTTCATAAGTGTGTAAAATGAAAGATTTGTTTATCCTGCCTGCATACAGAACAAAAATTATAAATGCCTCAGTGTAACTGGGAAAGGAAAGTTTGATCCTTATTAAAGGAAATAGGAAGATTACAAGGGAAGAATAGATGCTTCAAGTATAGAACTTTTTCAAGTGTCGAGCATTAATGGGATCTGGTAATTCTACCCCATCAGCATTGATGAGCCGATATGAGTTGCGGGGTAATGCTTCTTTGACGACATAGGGACCTTCCCAATTCAGTGACCATTTGCCGCCAGGATGATACTTGAGATAAGTTATGGATCGAAGCATTAGATCGTTAACTTTGAATCTCCTTTTGATGACAGACTTTGCATATTGCCTGGCTATTCTTTGACAATAGGATTGAGCATGCTCTGCTGCCTTTAGCCTTCTTTCGTCAAGAAAGTCTAGCTGTATCAGTCGCTGCTGCTGGTATTGATCAAGAGGTAATTCTAGAAGTGATGCAAATTTCAAAGCGGGCTTCTGAACATGTAGCGGCAATACTACTTCTGTTTCATAGACCAGTTCTGATGGCGTAGCATTTGTTGGAGTGTGAATGGTGGTCCGGTAGGCCCATAGCACATCGTGGATCTTCTCATGCCAATCACGTCCTGTTTCTACAGTTCGCTCCAAGATACAAATTAAAATTTTGTTGGTAGCTTCTGCCTGACCATTCTCTTGAGGGTAGTAAGGAGTGGAGAAATGATGATAGATTTTGAACTTTGAGCAGAAGGTCTTCATTCTTTCATTCTTGAAATGACTGCCATTATCTAACACAATATCATGTGGTATGCCAAAACGACAAAGGATGCTCTTGTGGATGAAAGAGACCACGTGTCGGCCTTCCACTGTGCGTAATGTGATAGCTTCTACCCACTTGGTGAAATATTCTATTGCGGCAAAAAAATATTTGTGGCCATTTGAAGCAGAAGGAGTGATGGGACCTACGATATCAAAAGCCCGCATAGAAAACAGCCATGGAGAGACGACAGATTGCAAATATGTGGCGAGAGCATGAATAAAAGGTGCATGTATCTGACATTGGATACATTTCTTCACGAAATGATAGCAATCTTGCTGTATAGTCTTCCAATAATAACTGGCTCGTATGATTTGCTTGACAAGGGCTTGGTAGCTGACGTGACCACCACAAATGCCTTTGTGTGCTTCTCGCACGACTTCTTTGGCTTTATCTTTGTCTAAGCATCTGGAATACTCTGAACTGAATCCACGATGATAAAGGACATTGGCCAGAATGAAATATCAAGTAGACATGCGCTGAATTGCTCATTGCTCTTTCTTTGAGAGTTCTGGAGGAAATTCACCGGTTTCTATGAAGTTTTTGATATTATAATACCAAGGTTTCTTCTTTTGCTCGGCCTGGTTTACTTGTTCCGTTGGAAGGAAGGCAGTTTGGTCAAGTCTGCCAATTTCAAAAGAGCGATAATATTCTCCATTCTTGAATGCCATAATGGAGCCTAGGCTGGCTAGGCTATCAGCCACTTGATTAAAATCTCTCTTGATATGGAAGAGCTGAAATTCTTCAAACTTGCTGACAAAAGCTGAAACAATTTTCTGATAAGGAAAAAGCTTTTGATCTTTCACTTGCCATTCGGCTCGGACTTGATTGAAAATGAGTAATGAGTCATCGTAAGCATGCACTCTCTTGACATTGAAGTACAGTAGAATCTTTAGACCTTGTATCAGGGCTTCACACTCGGCCATGTTATGGGTACATGGGAAATCGGGCTTAAGGGAAAAGGGAATCATCTCCTTTTCAAGAGTGATTAATAAAATTCCAATGCCTATTCCTGCCATGTTCTTGGAACCATCAAAAAATAAATTCCAAACTGGAGATTGCTGAATATTGCAGATTTGCTCATCCGGGAAATCATCTTCGGCTTTCACTTCTACTAAAGGAAAGTCTGCCAATTGATCTGCAATTGCTTGACCTTTTATTGATTGTTGTGAGACATATTATAAGTCATATTGCATCAGTAAGACTTGCCATTTGGTGACCCGTCCGCTGAGGAAAGGTTGCTCTAGGATGTACTTGAGAGGATTAAGTTTGGATAGGATTTTGACTTCAGATGCTAGCATATAGTGTCTTAACTTCTGACACATCCATACCAGAGCTAGGCAGCTCTTCTCTATTTGAGAGTATTTCTTTCCATAGTCTATGAAAGTTTTACTCACATAATAAATGGTGTGCTCTATCAAGCTGCCTTCTTTGTATTGCACCAAGAATCCACCGCATGCGACTTGATTGACTGAGATATATAGCAAAAGAGGTTTTCCTAATTCTGACAGCTTTAAGATAGAAGGGTTGAGAAGATACCTCTTGATACGATCGAATGATTGCTGACATTCTGGTCCTCATTCGAACTTCACTGCTTTTCTGAGTAAGTGATTGAAAGGCTTGCATCTCATTGCCAAGTTGGAAATAAATCGCTGAATTGATTGCATGCATCCCTGAAGGCTACGCAATTCTTTGAGATTTGTTTGGGGTGGCATATCAATGACAGCCTTTGCTTTGGCTGGGTCAACTTCAATTCCCTTTTTGCTGACCAGAAAACCCAACAGTTTGCCTGATTCGACTCCAAAAACACACTTTTGAGGGTTAAGTCTTAACTTATAAAGAATGAGTCGCTTAAAAACATGATCAAGGGATTCGAGGTGATCTTCTTCCTCTTTGAATTTCACGAGGATATCATCAACATATGCATCCATGATTTTGCGCATCTGATTGTGAAAGATGATGGCCATCGCACGTTGATATGTTGCTCCAGCATTCTTAAACCCGAAAGGCATAACTGTATAGCAGAAAGTACCCCAAGGCGTAGTAAAAGAAGTTTTTGATTGGTCGCGGGCGGCTAACTTAATTTGATTGTAGCTGGAATATCCATCCATAAAAAAGAACATAGTATGTCCTGCAGTAATGTCGATTAGAAGATCAATACTTGGAAGTGGATAATCATCCTTCGGAGTTGCTTTATTGAGATCTCTGAAGTCTATGAAAATCCTCACTTTGCCACTTTTCTTTGGAACAATGACAATATTGGCTAACCAATCTCGGTAGTCAATAGTTCGAATGAATCCTGCTTTGAGCAGATCTTCGAGTCCTTCTTTGACTTGTTGTTCTATTCTGGGATCCATTTTCCTCAGCTTCTGCTTGACTGACTTAGCATCTAGCTTTAAAACGAGGCGGTGTTCGACTAATTTTGGGTCTAAACCTGGCATATCTTCATATGTCCATGCGAACACTTCTTCATGTTGCTTGAGAAAATTGGTGAGCCTTTTCTTCTCTTCTGGACTTAGACTGATACCGATCTTGAGAATCTTGGGATTGTCTTCTGAACCTATATTGACATCTTCAGTCAAGTCTTGGACTATAACTGATGGTTCATCCTGCTTCTGAGCTGAGGAAAACTCTGGTAATTCCTGAAGAGAGTGATCGAATTCCACGTATTCATCTGGCTGCTTTACAATTTCACCATCTTCTATGCTCGCTTTGACTTAGTGAATTGTTGTCGATTTCTGGAAAGCCTTTGGATTGAGAACAAGCTTCTTGATTGCTCGAGGAGACATTCTGAAATTTTGGATAAGAAATTTGATTCAGGTAAAATCTTCCATCACAAGACAAACAACATTTGAAAAGAATCATGCATAAAATGACATTGGAATTATAAAATGAGGAAATAGAGAAAGAAAATAGATGGCATCCAGATAGGCAAAGAAACTTGAAATTTTATTGATTTTGACTTTGATCAAAGACATTGGTAGAATGAGACATTTATTTTGAAAAGAATGAAAAGGAAACAACAAAATGGTTCTCAGTGTGCCCCTTTAACAAAAACAGTCTTCTTTTACTAGCTTTCGCCGAAAAACCCTAGTCCTGCTCTATGGGGACAATGCTTTGAATCATTGGTTCGATGTGATCATCTTCATTTTGCCCACTCCTTTGAAGGGTTGATAATCATGCTTCAGAAGTAAATCAAATCCTTTTCTTGCTTTCATGAACTGCAGATTCAATGGATGATCTTTGATAGTGTTGTAGTTGAGTCGACCTCTAATCTTGAAGAATTAAGGACCTCTCCATCGGGTCATGGCTACAGTATGCATAGATGGCTCTGATGTCTGGAGTATTTCTAAACTTTCTCCGAGACTGACTTCTTCTCTTTCCCTGATGCTAGGGATATCTGCTGTGAATGTTGGCCTAGGAATCATGGGTTGTAGGAGCCTTTCTTCTGGATCTTCTCTGAGCACAGTCGTGATCATCCCATCTTTGGACCACTTTATGCATTGGTGTAGGGTTGACAGTACTACGTTTGCATTGTGGATCCACGTCCTTCCGAGTAGTAGATTGTAGGTGGGTGGCACATTGACTGATGATGCATAAATTATACATTTTATTAATACATTTTCAATGCATAAATGCATTATCTATAGGTTTAAGGTCCACACTTAGGTGCATAATGATGTTATAGAGTTGTGGTTTGAATTTCATCGAAATCGGACTTAAAATGAAGAAATTATGGCATTTACAGTGTAGCGGGTCAAACCTCGGAGCAAATTTGGATGATTTGGATCCAAACGTCCATTTGGACCTTGGATCTGGACCAAAAAGCATAGATTCCACCCAGCTCCAGCCCATTCACATTTTCATAAATGATTTTCTAAAAACCCTCTCTAGAAAGAGGCGCCCAGACATAATTTAGTTTTTAATCCTTCTTCTGGAAAATTCCCAAAATAAACCCCAGCCATTTAAAAGGAAGGTGACACCCAGCCATAATATGTCTTTGCTTTGGTTTTCGTGCCCTAGGGGCACGAATCTTGGTCCAGCCCCCTTCTCACCTCTCACCCTACGCCATTGCCATTGGAGCTTGAAGATTTGCTTGAGATCCAAGCATTCTTTCTTGCCTTTCTTCCATACCGCTTCGTTTCTTTTTCCTCCCTGTTGGTTAATCACCATGTTGGCTGTGTTTTGCAGGTGCAGCAGAGGTTGAAGACACTTATTTTTGCATGGAAGTGCGAGACACTCCAACAAGAAGGATCGACTCTACCTCCATCCGTTCTTCTAAGCCACCAGATTGAGAATTGGTTCTTCCTCCATCCTCGGTGGACTTCAAACGTGTTGCAGCTGCATAATACAATTCCATGGTGTATTTCCAGCATCAACGAGGCCTCTCGTGGTTTGAAATCCTAGCAAAGTCCGCTCTTTCGTTCCTCCCCAGTCGTCGGATCGCCTTGGAGGTTAGATCTTCTCATCCATTGCTTCTAGATAAAACCCAAGTTGTGCGTGAGTTTAGGTGCTGTGTATTTTCTATTTTTCGTCTGCCTTAGTGTAGATATTTCGTGCATAAACCAGCACGTAGATGTGTTTAGGTATTTTCCTTTAGTTACTAGTTATTTTCAATTTAATGTTGGTGTTTATGTGAATGTGTGTGGAGTTGATTTGCTGTTTGAAGTGTGCCTGCATGTCTTTTGTTCTCCAGCCATAGTGTAATCTGTGTGTGTTGAAATCAATTGTGTTTCTAATCTTTCGCTTGATCCAGTAAGTCCTTGTGAATGTCGTGTCCTTTTTAGTTGTATAAAATATTTCATTTCATGTTAATTGACTATCGTGTTTTATGTTAGATCATTAGGGTAGATAGATCAGTTTGAAGTGGATGAATTGCTGTGTAGATTAGAGACTGTTATTCTCGTATTAGTTTTCGTTTATTGATTAAATTCTGTTTTGGTTTTAGATTAGTCGATTGGAGTGTAAATAGTTAGATCATGTTTTCTGTTATGGTTTAATTCCCAGTATGTTAGTTAGATTAGTTTTAGTGTTCCATAGTTTTAAAAGTTCATTTTTAATTAACGTGTATTAGTGTAGTACAATTAGTTTTTTGATTAGAGTTATGTTCTTAGTTTCATATATTAGTTGATATTTTAGTATAGATTTAATATAATGTTTTGCTTAATTCATGTTTTGTTCAAATTCGGTATATAATAGCTTTATAGATTAATATTTGTTGTGTTTACTATTAGGTTTTATCATAGGTAATTAGAGTATTTAAATTCCATGATATTCATTTGAGTAAATTAGAATTAACTTAGTATGTCGATTTGACTTAGCACTTAAAATAGTTGTATTTTTCTAATTCGTATTTTCCATTCTTGCCCCTTGAGTTAGGTCTACCTAGGTTAATTTAGCTAAGTTGACTTTAGATTATAGTAGATAATTAAGCAGTTCAGAATTTGAGATAAGGGACAATATTGTAATTTCAATTGAAAAATGGTTTTGGTAAAGGTTCTATGTCCTCCAAATTCGTGAATCTCATTGAAGGAAAGTTTGAATTTTATCCAGCCAATTTGCCAAGGAGTTACATTTTCAAATGTGGAAACCTTATTTGAATTCCAAGTAAATTTTCTAAAAAAAAAACTCTCTACACGATTTTGGGCAAGAGTTGAAATATCATATTTGTTTTTAATGCCAACCCAAAAACGTGTGAGATATAGGCTGGACGGTTTTTGAAAGTCTAATCTTTCCTATTTGGATTTTTAATGAAAATTATGGAGGATCATTTCTTTCTAAATTCGTTAATATTCATGAAGAATCCCTTTTGTTAACTTGCCTTTCTGACATAGCTAGGTAGGATGGTATTTATTTAGTATTTATTGATTAGAATTAGTCTTACAAAATTGTGTTTTCTAAAATAGTTAAGTGTATTTGTGTTATCATCGCAAAATTTTTACTTTTGCAAATCAAACTGGCCTTTGAAAAGATTTTGAAAATAACTCGCCTCTGTTTAAAAATGCGGGAAAATTCCGTAGAATGGGACTCGCCTGTCGGTACGAGGTTCAACCGTTCCTGCCACCTTTAACAGGGGTAATTGAACCAAGGATCAATCTTATGCTCTACTCTATTCAACTTGTCTAAATCATATTCTAATTTCTAAATGCACATAGAATCAGGCATGTGCTATGAATTTTCAGAAAATGCATATTTTGAAAACATGATGTTTGCTTTGAATGATTGAAATATTTAGAAAATGTAAATCTTGGAAATGATATCACATGAGAAATCATGAAATGGGATTTGAAATATACTTCTGAGAGAAATAAAAATCGATTTTGAGAAATCCTTGACATTTGGTGAAAATCGATTCTGAGACTTGGTTTCTCTGAATTCAAACTTTGAAATTGAAATTCTAACTTAGAAAATTTGAATTTGGAACTTGGGAAATACTTGAAATATTCTTTGAAATTCAATGCTTTTGGGAAAATCGATTTTGCTATAAGACTTAGGAGATTTTGAGGAATTCAATTTCCTTGACTTAGAATTTGAATTGGAATTGGCAAATGCATGAAATGAATGAATATGGATTTGAGGAATTGAGAAATACTTTTTGTATTTTTGAGAAATGCAGTGCATTTTGAAATTAGCCTAAGAGTGTAGGCTGAATGTGGCTAATGTGAAGATCATAAATCTAAGTATCATTCATATTCTGACTATGGCCATAAATACAAATTCCACCAAGTTTATAAACTTCATAGAAGCTAGTGCATGTGCCATTCGTGTAGACCATGGTGAATTTGTAAAAATATGCATGAATCATCATCCATCACACATTAAAATTATAAAAATAAACTATATGCAATGCAACCTAAACTAAGCAGGAAATGTAAATTCTTATTCCAAAGTTTAATTACAAATTACATCACTATTGAAATTTAAATACATGAAAAATAAAGTCTTCAATGTACCTGCAAAACTAGAAAACTGTTGAGAAACTCGGTTTTGATGTCACATAATATGATACACTGTCTTATTTAATTTTGTATGATATGATAATATGTTCTCTTGAAACAATGTTATATTATGACTAAATATGTTTTGCCTTAAATCTAACGAGTATTTGATGCAAGGATATCTCACCCAATAAGGATGGAGACTTCCTGTTCAAGTACAACTATGGTGCAATCATACTCCTTGAAGAAAAAGCTTGATGAGCCATGCTTTCCTAAAGTTCAAATGAAGAAATCGGCTACCTCAAGTTGAAGATTTTTTCTTCTTTAGAGTCATATGTAACAGAACCTTCAGGAACTTGCATATTGCATATTACATACTCATTCATACATACTATATCATAAAAGTATACGATAGTTTCAAAAAGGTTCTTTTTAGAAAACCAACAAGTGTACCTTCTTACAACCTTTTATGAAAAAGATATTTTGTCATATAATAATTGTACCTTCTTACAACCTTTTATGAAAAAGATATTTTGTCATATAATAATTGTACCTTCTTACAACCTTTTATGAAAAAGACATTTTGTCATTATACCTTACACTATATACAAGACAACATAAAATCGGTATATAAGAAAAACAAATAAAATATGTTTTTGAAAAGACTTAAGTTATCTTCTTTAATGAAATGTTTCTTAATACAAGAAGAAGACAAAAACATAAATCGGCTACACAAAAGAAAAACAAATAAAATATGTTTTTAAAGGACTCTAGTTACTTTTTCTCATAACCATAGAATGTCGACTTACTTGAAGTCATCATTCTCTTTACAAAGCATTAAATGCCTTCTGTAACAAATCCCTTCTAAATATCCTTCCCAAAGAATGTCGACCTTCATTTTGGGTCCTCATTCTCTCTGGAGACTTTAAAATACACTACATAAAGAACACACTTGACATGACTATGTACAAATAAATATCTCAAAGCACTCATAGTACTTACACTCATTTAAAGTAAAGAAGTACTAATGTACCTCAAATCATTAATTAGAATAAAGACAAAACTACAACCCAACGTTCAAATGTACTATTGTAAGAAATAGACTTTCTTACATAAAATATGTATTACCTAAAACACTACAACGACTAGTGTACCCTCTATCTTACTCTTCTGGAAAAAGGCATTCTCGATCTTCTCTAAAAGATATTTTTGAAAAGACATAACATTTCATATTTCAAAAAGTTACAATTCCAAAATGTAACGACTACTTTTTATAAGCTATATAAACACACACACATAAACTATTCAAACAAGAGGAATGAAATAGACGTGTGAGCTTACAAAGAGAAAAATATTCTATTCGTGATTTGAAAAGAGAGTCTTGAAAAAGAAAGAGAAAAAGAAAAAGAAAGAAAAGAGAAAAAGTCAAGTCCAGCTCTTTGACAAAGAGTATCTTCTGAGTGACAAACAGAACATTCTTAGAATCCTTCATTTGTGCATTCATATCATTCTGAAGGTTCTATAGGAAGTATTGTAACTCTGTTTATTCACTGTACTCCTTCTTTGTTTAAAGAAGTAGACCTCTGTGAAAGAGGGTGTTGCCCTTCTCTGTAGAGAAGAAGACCTCTTGGGAAGAGGGTGTGCCCCTTCTCTGTTGAGAGAAGAAGACCTCTTGGGAAGAGGGTGTTGTACTATTTATCCGGTAACTCGGATGTTATAGTGGAATCTCAAGTGGTTTGCTTGGGGACTGGATGTAGGTCTGGAAATTGACCGAACCAGTATAACTTCTGTGTTTTATGTGTTGTGCCTTATTGCTTAATTATTTTATTTTATCGATCATTATCATATTTCACTATTCACCCCCCATCTAGTGGAATTTCATTTGGTATCAGAGCAGGTTTGTTGGTTTCGACGTAACAAGTCTTCCAGCACAAATGGCATCTACCTCTTATGCTCGTGATATTGAAGGTCAACACGCATCTCGTCCTCCCTTCTTCAATGGCTCCAACTATGGATATTGGAAGTGCAGAATGGCTATCTTTCTCAAATCCATAGACTTTGCTGTATGGAAAATTGTTGAGCATCCATACACATCTCCATCCGCAGACTATAACTTATGGTCTGATGAAGAAAAGAAAATGGCAAACTTAAATGCAAAGGCTATGAATGCCTTATATTGTGCCATTGATCAAAATGAATTCAACATAATATCTATATGTGAATCTGCATATGACATTTGGCATTCTTTGGAGGTGATTCATGAAGGAACCAACAAAGTTAAAGAAGCCAAAATATCATCTCTTGTTAGAAAATATGAGTTGTTCAAAATGAACAAAGATGAACTCATCACAGAGATGTTTACCAGATTCACCAACATCACCAACGATCTGAAATCTCTGGGTGTAACATATTCCCAGACTGAAAAGGTGAAGAAAATCTTGAGATCTCTCACAACTGATTGGGAGAGAAAGACCACTGCTATTGAAGAAGCTCAAGATTTATCTAAGCTTACATTGGACGACTTAATAGGCAATCTTATGGCCTATGAAGTCCACATGAAAGAAAGAAGGGAAGAAGAGCAACCAGTAAAGAAAACTCTAGCTTTCCCAGCCCTATCTGAGAATGAAGACTCAGATAAAGAATCAGAAATTGCGCTACTTACCAGAAAATTCCAGCGCTTCATGAGAAGGAACCGGCTTCCAAACAGGCACAAGGAAAGAAAAGATCTTAAAGAAGATCCCATGTGCTTTCAGTGTAATAAGCCAAGGCACTTAAAACGTGACTGTCCCCTTCTCAAAAGAAAGTCCAAGACTGAGGAACCAAAGAAGAGGTTCTTCATGAAAAAGGCTCTGCATGCTCAATGGGATGATTCAGAACCATCCACTAGTGAAGAGTCAAGTGATGATGAAGCCAAAACTGCAAATATGTGCTTCATGGCAAACGAAAGTTCGCTAAGTGAAATCTCTGATTTTTCCTTTGAAGAACTTCTAGATGCTTTTCAAGAACTATTTGAAGAATCTAGAAAATTGAGTTTCAAAAATAAAGCTTTAAAATCTGAAAATTTAGAGCTTTCTCAAGAGAATGAAAAACTCAGCAGTGAAAATTCTGAGTTGAAAAAGAAAAATCTTTTGCTTATATCTGAAATTTCTTCTACTAGCTCCAAAACTAAAGATATGCAAGTAGAAGTTTCAGAGCTAAAAAGTAAAACTGAGAACCTCATGAAAACGGTTTTCAAGTTTACTAAAGGTAAAGAGAACTTGGATAAACTCTTATCCTCTCAGAAGGTCTCCTTTTACAAGAATGGGATTGGCTATTCTCATTTCAAAAAACCTTCTTGTATAAATCAAAAGACCACATTTGTGAAAAGTTCATCTGAACCAAATAAGGAGTATTATATTGATAATCTTTTTAACTCCTCTAAAGAGATAGACAAACCCAAATCCAAATGGATATGGGTTCCAAAGTCTAACAAAAAAGGACCCGATTGGGTACCAAAAAAAAGATTTACTTAATGTTTTGCAGGCTTCAAAGAAGAACAGATGGATACTAGATAGTGGATGTTCAAAGCACATGACAAGACATCCAGACCTTTTTGCTGTTCTTCATCATAAAGAAGGAGGAACCGTCACCTTTGGAGATAACAACAAAGGTTTGATAATTGGTATTGGAAATATTGGTAACATAGACAAACCTCTTATCAAAGACGTTCTCCTAGTTAAAGGCTTAAAACATAACCTACTAAGTATCAGTCAAATGTGTGACACAGGTTATAATGTTAGCTTTAATCATGATGCATGCCTCATAGCTGACACAAATGAAAACATCATCTTAAAAGGTATAAGAAAGAATAATATATACGAACTATACCTAGAAAACATCACAGAACATTGTCTTATAGCTAATAATGACACTCAACATCTATGGCACATGAGAATGGGCCATGTCAATTCAAAATACATGTCCAAACTAGCTAAAAATAAATTAGTACGTGGGTTACCCAACATATCTTTTAAAAAGGATTATTTTTGTGATGCATGTCAATTAGGAAAATTGTCAAAATCTCCTTTCAAATCAAAAAATGTCATCTCAAGTAAAAGACCTTTAGAGCTTCTCCACCTGGACCTTTTTGGTCCTTCTAGGGTAGCTAGCCTTAATCATAATAGATATGTTTTTGTCATTGTAGATGATTACTCAAGATTTACTTGGGTAATATTTTTGAAAAACAAAAGTGACACGTTTTGTCAGTTTGAAATCTTATGTAAAAAATTACAAAACGAAAAATCATGTTCTATTGTTAAAATCCGTAGTGACCATGGAGGAGAATTTGAAAATGAACTCTTTGAAAATTTTTGTAACTTGCATGGTATTTCTCATAACTTTGCCTTCCCTAGAGCTGCACCTCAAAATGGTGTAGTAGAAAGAAAGAATAGAACCCTTCAGGAATCTGCCAGGACTATGCTCCAACACAATAATCTTGTAAAATCTTTTTGGGCAGAAGCTGTTAATACTGCATGCTACATAACAAATAGAGTTCTCATTAGACCCTTATTAAATAAAACTCCCTATGAACTATTCTATGACAGAACTCCAAGAATAGACTACTTCAAAGTCTTTGGATGTAAATGCTTTATCCTAAACACAAAAGATAGCCTGGATAAGTTTGATGCTAAATCTGTTGAAGGCATATTCTTAGGATATTCAAGTCATAGTAAAGCATACAGAGTTTTCAATAAGTGTCATAACACTATTGAAGAATCTATGCATGTTAGTTTTTGTGAATCTATTAATCAATCTGTTCATATACAAACTAATGATGATGTTGAAAGTACAGATTTATTTTTAGATAACACAGCTAAATCTAATGAAGATGATCACCAAAGAACCTTTGTCGATATGAAAGATCATCCTCAAAAGCAGATTTTGGGAGAACTAACAAAGGGGGTTCAAACTAGAGCTCAGCTAGAACGGATTGCAAACATGGCATTCATTTCTCAACTTGAACCAAAGAAGATTGATGAAGCCATCATTGATGAGTTCTGGATGCTAGCCATGACTGAAGAACTGAATCAATTCCAAAGAAATGACGTTTGGGATCTTGTGCCGAGACCAAAGGATCATCCAATCATTGGGACAAGATGGATCTTCAGAAACAAGCTAGACGAAACAGGTAATGTTATAAGAAACAAGGCCAGACTAGTAGCTCAAGGATACAACCAGGAGGAAGGTATTGACTTTGATGAAACATTTGCTCCTGTTGCTCGACTTGAATCTATTAGAATGCTCTTAGCATATGCAAGCTATATGGATTTCAAATTATTTCAAATGGATGTTAAAAGTGCTTTCTTAAATGGTTTTATAAATGAAGAAGTCTATGTAAAACAACCTCCAGGATTTGAAAATGAACAATACCCAGATCATGTTTTTAAACTCAAACGTGCTTTGTATGGTTTAAAACAAGCACCTCGTGCTTGGTACGAAAGACTTAAAACCTTTTTATTAAAAACTGGTTTTTCTGTTGGCAAAGCAGATTCTACACTATTTGTCAAAGTAGTGGATAATCATACCCTAATTGTTCAAATCTATGTCGACGACATCATCTTTGGATCCTCTAACAACACTCTCTGTAAAGATTTTTCTAAGTCCATGCAGAAGGAATTCGAAATGAGTATGATGGGAGAACTCACCTACTTTCTTGGACTGCATATTAAGCAAACCAAGGATGGAGTTTTCATCAACCAATCTAAGTATGCTCATGAACTTCTGAAGAGGTTCAACATGAACTCAACTGCTTCAAAATCCACTCCTATGAGCACTACTACTGTGTTGGACAAAGATGAAGATGGTAAGACTGTTGATACAAAGGTATACCGAGGTATGATAGGATCACTTCTTTATTTAACTGCTAGCCGTCCAGATATAATGTTTAGTGTTTGCTTGTGTGCTAGATTCCAGTCAAACCCAAAAGAATCACATCTTAAAGCTGTAAAAAGAATAATGAGATATTTAAAAGACACAGTTGATTTTGGATTATTCTATTCAAAATCCTCTACATTTGATCTAATCTCATACAGTGATGCTGACTTTGCTGGAAGTAAATCTGACAGAAAAAGCACAAGTGGAACATGTCACATGCTAGGGCACTCACTGGTATCATGGTTCAGTAAGAAACAGAATTGTGTATCATTATCAACTACTGAAGCCGAATACATTGCTGCTAGCCTAGCTTGTACTCAAGTTATCTGGATGAAACAAACATTAAAAGATCTTGGTTTAAATTTTGAAAATACAACTATTGTTTGTGATAATACAAGTGCTATAAACCTATCTAAGAATCCTATTTTACACTCACGAACTAAGCACATTCAAATAAGACACCACTTCTTAAGAGAACAAGTCTTAAACAACATAATTAAACTAGAATTCATATCCACTAATCAACAGTTAGCAAACATATTCACTAAACCATTAAGACATGAAGACTTCACACGAATTAGAAGAGAACTAGGAATATGTAAACTAAGTGACTTATAAATTAATCTTAATATAATACTTCTTATAAGTTTTGTTAAATCTTATTTTAAAAGTCTTTTTCTTCTTATCGATTTTTGTTAGTCAAACTAGGTTTCCATATTCACGTATACTCTAAACTCTTATAAGACACATTCTTTGTGTCTTTCAACTTGTCATCTTTCAAGTACACATCCATAATGACTCCTTGTCCTATCTCCTTTCACTCATATCCATAAGAACTAATTATATTAAAAGCTATCATGACATTGTTCACATCACTCATCTCATATCTCCTTTATTATTTGTTGTCCTTTTGTGAAAACTTCTCTTACGATAAGTTGATTCACCTTCAACATGATAACATATTATTTTATGAGAAATCTTACTTTTCAAATTTTAGTCAAAATCGAATGATTTTTTTTTTGTTCTTTTTACCCTCTTCTTCTAAAGATCTAGTTGCTATGTTTTTACGCATAAATTTTTACTATATCATCTATTATATCATAGCCTAAGAACAATCTATTATCATCTCTTCATGGTTTACATCTTTTACGAAAAAGTACGGTAAAATTCTCTTTTCAAAAACTTGTACTCCACTCATTAGTACGTTTTGTATCACCATTTTATCTCTCTCTCTCTACATTATACGAAGTTCCTTTTCAACCGTGACCATGACTCTCTCATATATTTTATATCTCTCTCCAATCGAGATTCATTAAAACCTTGTCCTTCACTCCACTTTATGTCATACAATTTCTATCCAACTTCAACTGATTGGTGTCCTTTATGACCACTCTCATTTCTTTTACATATCCGTATCACCCTCCTTTATATCTATTCACACTCCTTTCACGTATATCAAAATATACACTTCTTAAATAAGAAATTATTGCATTTCCTCATACTCTCATGTTTGTCCTATTCCAAACTCCCTCTTCACGATTTTGGAATGCTTTCACATAAAGTAAATTCTTGAAAAAAGTTGTTTGTTCTTATTAGGCCATTATTCACTCTCTATTCTTCATGATCTTCACGAAAAACTTTAAAAACTCTTGAATCATTCTTTCTCTTACGTTTAATATGACACTCCATACTCAATTCATGACTATTCTCACTATCCAACAAGATTGCCCATAGTAAATTTGTTACATATATAGAAAAATTATTTCGAAACTATGTCCTTCTTAATATCTATGCTAATATAATACACTTTCTTCCAAAATTGATTTGATTTGTCATTCACAAGTCTCTTATTTTACAACTCACGCATTTCCTCATTTCATATCAACAATTATTTTCTTCCTTCTATTTAATCAATTGGTTCATCTCCTACCATTCCATTCGATCTTTTCTATCCTTATACAAATTTTCTCTCGGTTCTAGCTCCTTTCTCTCCTAGTGCTTTATTTTCAAGACACTCGAAAATGGCTTCCTCTTCTACCAATGTGATCACCTCCGCCGATCTAAGGTATCCTGATTTGTTTCACACCTACACCTCACTCTGCTCTCGCCCCATTCATGAAGGAAAATTGATCAACTTTGACGACTTCATGTTCTTCGACTTAGACACCTATCTCCCCGAACTCAAACCTCTCATAGGATCTTCATCCCCAGCCGCCTATTATCCTGAACTAGTTCGACTGTTTTATACCAACTTCTCTTCTGATCATGAACAAACCTCAATCACCAGCAAAGTCCGAGGACAGCTGATGATTTTCAATGCTTCCGACCTAGGTAGAATTCTAAATCTACCTTCCACCGGTACCGACCTTAACGCCATAGTACCAATCGACCGATCGGTACTTCGAAAAATACTTCTTTGCACCAACTGCTACCAACTTCCGTGGCACATGAGGAATCTTCAACCTCAAGCTCAGCTACTTGCCCAGATTCTTCTCCACAACCTCTATCCCAAGCATCCCCGCCAGGGATTAGTTCCTCGAAAAATCTCTCTTCTTATCTACGCAATCCTTTCTTCTCTTTCGATAAATTGGTCATCCATTATTTTCGACCTTTTTATTCGTTACCAGAAAATTGCGCCTCTTCTTTTTGGGTGTTTTATAACTCCCATTCTCAAATACTTCCAAGTACCACTTCACAACGAAGTCATCCTCCGACCCTCTCACGTCCTCGATGCTACCACCTTCAATCTAAGGTCCCTGCACATGCCCGGCTCTGATGAAGCAGATCCACTGTCCTCCTTCAATTACTTTTCTGCTATGATGGATATCGAGCAAACTCAAGATCGAATCCTTCGTAATCAAGCCCTGTTGCAGCAGACTCGCAAGCGGAATCGTGCCAACCGGACAACTTCACCTTCTCCACCTTCGAGATAGACTCATTTTTTATTATTATAATTGGTCTGTAATAACTTATTAAATACTTTCGGTCTGTAATAATTTTTTTATTACTCTGATCCCTCCTTTTTGTCCATGACAAAGGGGGAGAAAACCTGTCTCTTTAAACATTATTTCACCTTTTTTATCATATTATTATTTCTATGCATAATGTCTTTTTGACAGGGGGAGCATATTTTGTCATCATCAAAAAGGGAGAGAATGTTGAGAAACTCGGTTTTGATGTCAGATAATATGATACACTGTCTTATTTAATTTTGTATGATATGATAATATGTTCTCTTGAAATAATGTTATATTATGACTAAATATGTTTTGCCTTAAATCTAACGAGTATTTGATGCAAGGATATCTCACCCAATAAGGATGGAGACTTCCTGTTCAAGTACAACTATGGTGCAATCATACTCCTTGAAGAAAAAGCTTGATGAGCCATGCCTTCCTAAAGTTCAAATGAAGAAATCGGCTACCTCAAGTTGAAGATTTTTTCTTCTTTAGAGTCATATGTAACAGAACCTTCAGGAACTTGCATATTGCATATTACATACTCATTCATACATACTATATCATAAAAGTATACGATAGTTTCAAAAAGGTTCTTTTTTGAAAACCAACAAGTGTACCTTCTTACAACCTTTTATGAAAAAGATATTTTGTCATATAATAATTGTACCTTCTTACAACCTTTTATGAAAAAGATATTTTGTCATATAATAATTGTACCTTCTTACAACCTTTTATGAAAAAGATATTTTGTCATATAATAATTGTACCTTCTTACAACCTTTTATGAAAAAGACATTTTGTCATTATACCTTACACTATATACAAGACAACATAAAATCGGTATATAAGAAAAACAAATAAAATATGTTTTTGAAAAGACTTAAGTTATCTTCTTTAATGAAATGTTTCTTAATACAAGAAGAAGACAAAAACATAAATCGGCTACACAAAAGAAAAACAAATAAAATATGTTTTTAAAGGACTCTAGTTACTTTTTCTCATAACCATAGAATGTCGACTTACTTGAAGTCATCATTCTCTTTACAAAGCATTAAATGCCTTCTGTAACAAATCCCTTCTAAATATCCTTCCCAAAGAATGTCGACCTTCATTTTGGGTCCTCATTCTCTCTGGAGACTTTAAAATACACTACATAAAGAACACACTTGACATGACTATGTACAAATAAATATCTCAAAGCACTCATAGTACTTACACTCATTTAAAGTAAAGAAGTACTAATGTACCTCAAATCATTAATTAGAATAAAGACAAAACTACAACCCAACGTTCAAATGTACTATTGTAAGAAATAGACTTTCTTACATAAAATATGTATTACCTAAAACACTACAACGACTAGTGTACCCTCTATCTTACTCTTCTGGAAAAAGGCATTCTCGATCTTCTCTAAAAGATATTTTTGAAAAGACATAACATTTCATATTTCAAAAAGTTACAATTCCAAAATGTAATGACTACTTTTTATAAGCTATATAAACACACACACATAAACTATTCAAACAAGAGGAATGAAATAGACGTGTGAGCTTACAAAGAGAAAAATATTCTATTCGTGATTTGAAAAGAGAGTCTTGAAAAAGAAAGAGAAAAAGAAAAAGAAAGAAAAGAGAAAAAGTCAAGTCCAGCTCTTTGACAAAGAGTATCTTCTGAGTGACAAACAGAACATTCTTAGAATCCTTCATTTGTGCATTCATATCATTCTGAAGGTTCTATAGGAAGTATTGTAACTCTGTTTATTCACTGTACTCCTTCTTTGTTTAAAGAAGTAGACCTCTGTGAAAGAGGGTGTTGCCCTTCTCTGTAGAGAAGAAGACCTCTTGGGAAGAGGGTGTGCCCCTTCTCTGTTGAGAGAAGAAGACCTCTTGGGAAGAGGGTGTTGTACTATTTATCCGGTAACTCGGATGTTATAGTGGAATCTCAAGTGGTTTGCTTGGGGACTGGATGTAGGTCTGGAAATTGACCGAAGCAGTATAACTTCTGTGTTTTATGTGTTGTGCCTTATTGCTTAATTATTTTATTTTATCGATCATTATCATATTTCACTATTCACCCCCCCTCTAGTGGAATTTCAAAAACTTGGTTAATGAAAATATGTTGGCTTTTCTAGATTTATCCAACAATATCAGGAAATTGTTGGATTTTGCTAGATATAAGCCTTTTCCATGATTCCCTTAAATCAAAACTGATAAAATATGAAATAACATTGAATAAATATGAAAGAGAAAATATGAAATTTCGAAATTGGGGTCAAAATGACCAAAATACCCCTCATAACAAGACTATGGCCTTGAAATTAGGGTTTTTAGAAAGATATTTTGATAAAATGCAAGTTTTGAAATTTGAATGGAATAAACTCAAACCAAATATGCTATGACATGATTAAAAATATGAAATTAGGGTTAGAGATTTCGAAATTTAGGTTAAATGACCAAATTGCCCCTGATAGCAAGACTATGGCCTTGAAATCAGGGTTTTTAGAAATAGATTTTGGTAAAAACTTAGGTTTTATGCACTAAATGAAATCAAATGAGCACAAAATTAAACCTTAAGCATCCTAATATGATTATGAACATGATTAAACCCTAAAAATATATGCTTATGCACGAAAATCCAATAATATCACAAAAACTGTGATTTTAGCAGTGTTTTTGGATCTTTTAGGAACCCGGTTTTGCAATTTGCTTAATTCAGCCATCAAATGGATTCCAAAATCCATAAAAATTGGTACCTGCACTTTTTATAACCCTAATGTCGAATTGGAATTATAAAAATATATTTTTGACATTAAATTAATCCGAAAATTACATTAAACCCTAAAATATGCTACTTTTGACCTAATTCACCAACCAGTCTCAATCCAAGACCTGAACCAGGGGTCAAATCTCCATGGAAATTTATGAAATTTTACAAAGACTAACTAAGATGAAAAACAGATATTTCCCAATTTACAGATCGGAAAAATCATCTCCGGTTAGGGAGAAACCCTTCCGGCAATCTGAGCTAAAATATATCACTCTTAACAGGGATTAAAACAGCTATTCCAGATTGAAAATACAGACATAAATAGCAATCCTAAACAAAAATCTCTGAAATTTTAGTGGTGAACAGTAGACAGCAAAATAACAATACTCACTTTTTACAGATCATGAATCGGATCTGTGGTTTGGGATTTATGACTAACACAAGTCTGATTAGGGTTTTGGTAAACCCTAACGAGTTTTAAATTTAAAAACAGATTCTCTAAAATAGGAAAAATACTAAACAGTGATAAAAAAATCTGAACATTCCACAGCAGACAGATCTACTCAATGTAAATCCATATCACTTTACAGATCTAAAATCGGATATAAGATGAGAGAAATATCATAACAGCACGTTACCTTTTTTATTTTAACAACGATTTTAAAGCTTTAAAAACCCGATTTGATGTCTGATTTTTTTGACAGGGTTCCCGAGATCCAAAACCTCTGATTTTTCTGCAGTAACTCAATAACTCATGCATGCATCATATATAAAAAAATCAAAAATAAACAATGAGAACTTCAACCCGAAATAACATTATCTTTACTGTTCTAAACCTAGAACACACAGAAATTTAAGAAACTTGACAAACCATGCATTAACTAATGTAAATAAATAAAATAAACCATAAAACAGTAAATAAAACTTATTTCTATGCTATATAACGTAAAACAAACATGAATAAACCTTGAAAATAAAATAAAAACAGGGAATCAATGGCTGGAATTTGATATCACCTTTAAAACATAGATTTAACCCATTAAAAAGGGTAAATCATATATTTTATTGGTTAATAATGTAAAGAATCATATTAAAATTAATTCTAATGGATTAAAATCTCTGTAAATCATCCAAAACAGGGTTAGATCACCTTCTTGGATCGTTCTTGCTGATTCTTGATGGTTCTTGAGGTGAAACCATGGTTGATCTTCCATAAGGAGGGGTATCTAAGCCTAGATCTAGGTTTAAAACATTAAAATCATTAAATCAAATATGAAAAAAAACAAAGGGATTCATACCTTGGAGTTGCAGCAATGGAGGAAGGGCTGGAGAGGAGAGAGAAGCTCCAAGAATCCAATAGGAGAGAGATGATCAAATCGACCCCCCTTATGGCATCTATTTATAGAAAATTTTTTAGGTTTAAAAATTGACAATTTTGAAAATTTTGGACTCTAAAGGGAGGGGCGATTTTTGGGTGGAGTTACCTATATGCCCTTGACCTAAATTATCCTAATTAATCCCTAATTAACCCCTAGCTAAACCTAAGAATCCCCCAAATGTGGTGCCACTTGGCATTTTCTCACATTGGGTTTTTAAAACACCTTTAAAAACCTTTAAAAACACTAGTTTTAAAAAATAACTTTCAAAATGAGTTTTTCAAAATGGTTTTGACTCTTCTAAACCTCTAACACTAACCAAGACATCAACTAACCCTAGTCTAGCCCTGACTTACTCAAATATGGTGCCACCCCGAGTGGGCCCTACTTGAGTTTTTCAAAAAGTGATTTTAAAACTTGAAATTGAAGGAGTTTTCAAAAGGATTTTCAAAAGCAATTTTAAAATTAGAATTTTTGAAATGGCATAGGGTTCTAACTGAATTAGAATCCCTCTGGATATGGTGCCAACTGAGTGGGCCCACATCGAGTTTTAGAAATTTTGAAATAAACACTGAAAATGGCTTTGGAAAAGGGTTAAAATCGACATTTGAAATTCAAGATCTTTGAAAATAGGGTCTCAAGCGAACTGGAACTCCGAGTTAGAGTCCTGAACTCTTAGGACTCTGAGATTTTAAATTTTAGAATTCAAATGTAAAATTTTTTGAAAGATTTTATCAAGAAATAATGAAATAAGTCAGAAAAGACAGTCAGGGTTAGACTCCTAACTCGACCGAACTCTAAAATAGAGTCCTGAACTAACTGGACTTTGTATAATGACCTAAATTTCGAAAACAAACGGAAAAGATTAAAAATGGAAGTAAAACAGGCTTCAAAACAAACTCCTGACCGGATCAGGACTCTGAGACAGAGTCCTGATCGGACTGAAACTTTCAAAATTTTGAGAAATTTGATGAATAGAGGAATTCAGAAGCGACACCACCTCAATGGGTCTCATCTGTGAATTGAAATCGATTAAAATTTGAATTTGAAATGAATCCAGATTGTTTCCTTGAGAAAATATTTCGAAATATAAAGTCCTGGGGTTAGAAAATGACAGAGTGTTGAATAAAAACCCAGGTTTTGAAATCGATTTTGAAATAAAAGCTTTTAAAATTCAAATCGGGATTGAATGTTTTGAAAACAGGAGTGCTGGATCTCGAGAATGAGATGTAATGGCATGCAATGCTATGCAATGCGATGAAATGATATGCCGAATGCATGCAATGATATGCAATGACACATGAAATGGACAAACACTGGATGAGGGTGAAAATTTGGGGTGTTTACAGATGCCCCTCTTTGCTGCTAAGCCGGTTGAAAGCCGAGCTTAGTGGCAAAGAAAACATGCCAAATTTGAACCATAAAAATGCCCCAGTTAGATAAATCTGACTGGGTATGAAGGAATTAATCCAAGTAATGATGATAGATATGAAATGGAGAATAAGAAGAAAATTTTATTTCAAAATGAAGTGAGATTCAGGTTTTGCCCTTAACCTGGATGGGACAGAAAATACCTCGTGTAGAAACGAAGCTCAGGATTAACCTTTAACCTGATTGGGAAATGAAATACCTCACCACGTGAGGCTCAGGTTTGTACCCTTGACCTGATTGGGCAAAGAATGGAATACCTCATCAAAGGAGGCCCAGGTTTATACCCTTAACCTGATTGGGTGGAAAATGGAATACCTCATCAAAGGAGGCCCAGGTTTATACCCTTAACCTGATTGGGTAGAGAATGGAATACCTCATCAAAGGAGGCCCAGGTTTATACCCTTAACCTGATTGGGTGGAAAATGGAATACCTCATCAAAGGAGGCCCAGGTTTATACCCTTAACCTGATTGGGTAGAGAATGGAATACCTCATCAAAGGAGGCCCAGGTTTATACCCTTAACCTGATTGGGCAGAAAATGAAATATCTCATCAAAGGAGGCTCAAATTTATACCCTTAACCTGATTGGGCCGAAAATGGAATACCTCATCAAAGGAGGCTCAGGTTTATACCCTTATCCTGATCGGGCAGAAAATGGACGGAATCCTCGAAAGAAGAGACCGTGATGGAACCTTCGGATTTCCGCACAATGAATCCGATATGGGTTTTGCAAAAGGAAGGAAATTGGGGTCCCTAAAGTTTGAAAAGGGATTGATTTTGGGCGCCTCATTGCTGAGACTAATTAACTTTTGAAATTGCCTTTTGCTGAAATTGGTGGCTTAACCTCAAGCCGAAATTGGACTGTCTATGGTGGGACAGTGGGGACACAAGGAAGTGTGCGAATCTGAGAGCCCGTGCGCTCAGATTATACCAAAGAAGGGAAGGAATCTTGAAAACTCCCGTTATCAAGTCCTAAAAGGGATAACAACTGATGTCAAGATGCATCAAAGATGAACCTCAAGCTCTCTCATCACGCCAAGATAGCTAGAAAATATTGTCAAAATGTTGAAAATTGTTGTTGATTCAAAATAATTGAAAATGATGCACATTGTTTTGAAAGTATTCCCTCTTTTCTACCTGAAGTATTAACTTCGACTGGGCTTAACTCCGTAGAATCAAGATTCGAATTCAAATTGCTTGCAATTGACTTTCTTTCAAGGAAGCTATCAATTTCCTTGATATGGACGGAAAAGAAAGTATTCTTGATATTGCGAGGGCTATTGGTGAAAGAATATTGATAAAAGAATTTCACAAAATTAAAGAAGATTCTTGATAGATTTGGAAGTCTGATATCCTGGGATTCTTTTCTCATGATGATCTTTCTGCACTCTCTTTTTAGCAGATTGGAGCTCTCTTGGATTTTTCGGGAATTACATCATCCTTCATTTTGGAGATGTCCTGACTTGTCTCTCTCTTTTTTTTTGGGAAGGGTACGTCACAAACTCCTTCATCTCAGAGATGTTCCGATCCTTCTTTTCTCTCAGGGATTATCATGATGATTATTGGCTCTTTGGTAGGAAATCTCTTGATGATAGCTGGAATTAAATATCTTTTAGGGTTTGTCGGTAGGCTCATCACACTCGCCTTCATCTCGACGGTGATCTGAACTTTCCCTGGAAGGATCCGTCACAAACTCCGTCATCTTGGAGATGATCCAAATCTTCTTTGGCTCCGGGGGTCGACTCGCTTAATTCGCCTTCATCTTGACGACAATTGAGAGATCCCTTTTGCAGATATTTAATTGCAGCTTAGGTGATTGAGGAGATATGAAAATTGAGTGGATTTTTCTGTATCACCCAGGATATTTCGACTGCTTTATTTTTTCAAGAATGGTCTTTAAAAATGTGTCATTGACTGTGATCAATATCAATCACTTATGGCTTTGCAACAACATTGAATTCTCTTTGCTGGCCATATCGAGGATTTATTCTTCATCCTTTTGGTTGGCCAATAGAAAGATTTTGAACTTTGAATCCTTTTTCGCGAAAGCTTTGTCCTTTCGGAAGTAATACTGAGGGTATTCTGAGGTAATAATTTTATGCAATAAAGATTTTTGAAATCAACAAATATTTAATGACAAATTGGCAAAACTTTCTTGAAATCCTTTTGTGAAAGCGAGCATTTGAAGCACAACGCAACACATCCATGACAAAAATTTCTCTTCTCCTTTCCCCAAAGGAGAAGATTCAGAAATTGGAATTGGGAATTACTCCTCTCTTTCCTGAAGAGGAGGTGTTTGCAAAACGAACTTTCGAAGAGAAATTAAGCTTTCGTCAAAACTTCCTAACATTAGGCTTCTCTTATGGAAAGGGGGCCGGAATTGGTGAGGTTGGTAAATTGGTCATGAAGGAACGAGTTCATCACACTCTCCCTGAAAAGAGGGTCCTTCATGATGAAATGGCCTAGTCTGAAATTATGGGGACCACAAGGAAAGCAAGTCTTCGTCGAGTCTCTCCCTATAAAAAGGGTTCCTTGTGTGAAATTTGGAATTTTGTTTTGCAAACGGTTCACAAAGACACGAGTCCCTTCAAACTCTCCCTGAAAAGGGGCTAAGTGAACGAATTGGATAGCATGCGAAAAGAGCGAGCTCCCTCGAACTCTCCCTATAAAAAGGGTCTCTCGCAAGAGAAAATTTTTGGAATTGGGTATTAGGTGACCAAAAGGTCGAAATTTTGGAAATTGGAATTTTGAAATTTGATATTTGAAGTTGGAAATTGGAAATTGGAAATTTGGAAATTTGGAAATTGATTGGCTAAAAAAGTCGAAATTATGAATTGGTTTACTGAGAATGACATGGGTTCTATAGGGATTTAGCCTAATAACGACATTGGTTCAATTGAGAACGGCATTGGTTCACTGGGAACAACATGGGTTCTGTAGGGATTCGACCTACGAACTATCTATTCCATAGGGATTTAACCTAAGGATCATAGTTTAAGAAGGAATGATTCCAACTTGTGAGCTTTGAATGGACCAGGTGCTAAACTGGGTTTTTGAGGGAAGATTCGAATCGGAATTCAATTCTTCAAGGAAAACTAGATGAATTGGATTTTGAAAGAAAATTTAAGTCGGAACTCGAATCTTCTAGACCAACTCTGAAGGAAAGGAAAACTCGGATCGGAACCCGAATCTTTGAAGGAAAACTAGATCCATTGTGGAAGGAGAAGAAATTCGGGTCAGAACTCGAATCCTGAAGGAAAGGTAGATCAATTTGGAAGGAGAAGAAATTCGAGTCGAAACCCGAATCCTGAAGGAAAGGTAGATCAATTTGGAAGGAGAAGAAATTCGAGTCGGAACCCGAATCTCAAAGGCAAACTGGATCAACTAGAAGGAAAGAAGATTCGAGTCGGAACTCGAATCTCGAAGGAAAACTAAACCGGTTAGAAGGAAAGGAAATTCGAGTCGGAACTCGAATTCCTGAAGGAAAACTAGATCAATTAGAAGGAAAGGAAATTCGAGTCGGAACTCGAATCCCAAAGGAAAACTAGGTTAACCAAAATGAAAGAGGATTCGAGATGGAACTCGAATCCCGCAGGAAAACTTAGACCGGTGTGGAAGGAAAGGAAATTTGAGTCGGAACTCGAATTTCGAAGGAAAACTAGGTTAACCAGAAGGAAAGAAGATTCGAGTCGGAACTCGAATCCCGAAGGAAAACTAAATTAGTGGACATTGAATTTTAAAGTGTACTAGTGCAAACACCGGATTTTGAAAATGTGCCAATACAAGCATTATGTTTTGAAAAATTACCAGTACAAATACCGGGTTTTGGAAGATTACCAGTACGAGTGCTGGATTTTGGAAGATTACCAGTACGAGCACTAGATTTTGAAAGATTACCAGTACGAGCACTGGATTTTTAAAGGATACCAGTTCGAGCACTGGACTTTAAAAGGCTACCAGTACGAGCACTGGATTTTGGAAGGATACCAGCTTGAGCACTGGATTTTAAAAAAAAGTACCCGCACGAACGCTGGGCTTTGAAAAAGTCTGACCAGTGAATACTGAATTTAGAGGGTTCGACCAGTAAAAACAGATTCAGGAAGTTCGACCAGTGAAAACTGGATTCAGGAAGTTTGACCAGTGAAAACTGGATTTAAGAAGATCGACCAGCGAAAACTGGATTCAAGAAGTTCGACCAGTAAAAACCGGATTTAGGAAGTTCGACCAGTAAAAACCCGATTTAGGAAGTTTGACCAGTGAAAACTGGATTCAGGAAGTTCGACCAGTGAAAACTGGATTTAAGAAGTTCGACCAGCGAAAACTGGATTTAGGAAGTTCGACCAGTGAAAACTGGATTCTGGAAGTTCGACCAGTAAAAACCGGATTTAGGAAGTTCGACCAGTGAAAACCGGATTTAGGAAGTTCGACCAGTGAAAACCGGATTTAAGAAGTTCGACCAGTGAAAACTGGATTCTGGAAAGTTCGCTTCACCCGAAGGTTGACCGGTAAAAATGGTTTTGATAAAAACTCGGCCCGCAGGACGAACTTGAAAAAGGTTGGTGTTTAGAAAGCGCTTGATGATTGTAATGTGAGATTTTCAATCTTTTACCCTCACGCTGACCTAGACAAATGCCACGAGTCTCAGAATTCATCCCTTATCCTAAATGGGTATTGGATTGATGCAAGTTGATGTATGCAAAAATGCAAATGAATGCATGCAAATGCAAAATGATGTAAATGAGTACACATGTGTGCAAAATGAGAGATTTTCTTGTACCTGCCTGCATACAGGATGTTTTGAAGACAATTTTTAAAATAATGCCCCAGTGTAATGGGGGAGTAAGATATTGGATGAAAGGATAAATAATTGATATTTGAGGAATGTTCTCTGAAGATAACAGTGGAAAGATTGACGATGTGCTTCTTGATGAATTCGGGAGACACTCTGAAAGAGGTTACTCCTTGTAAAAAGACATTTTGTAAAGAAGGAAAAATACAAAAGATGATGCCAAACTATGAGGAAGATTGATAATTTTATTGATGAAAGAGATGAGACCATGCCATCCATACAAAATGACGAAAGCAAAATGCAAGAATGAAAGAGTGATGGCCTTGTCGCTCTTAAGGGGCTGATGAGCTGGTTGCTTATTCTTCTTTTTTGCCTTCCACAAGGATATTTTTATCGATATAGTCTTGAATAATATTCCTGAGAATGAAGCAGTACTCGGTATCATGCCCCATGGCCCGATGAAACTTGCAGAATTGATCTTTAAATCTTCCCCTAGTGATAGGAGGATCATCGACTCTTGGGAGCTTAATCATCTCTTTGGCCAACATATATTCAAGGATTTCTTCACGCGGTTGATCTAGGGGAGTAAAGTCACGTTTAAAACTCCAGTTGTCGTGCTTTGACTTTTCTTGAGGTCTCGACCCTTGCTCAAAAGATCGCTGAGGTTGCTTATCATACTGGGGAATCGACTCACCTTTTTGCTCATTTTTGTTGGGGTTTGGTCCCCCTGGGCCAGAGCTGTGATCTTTCACATTTCCCTTATAATGGTTCTTGTTGTTGCTGGTAGAGTAGGTAAAATGGGTTTTCTTGTTAGATTCCTGCTGACTGCTGCTTTTGGTGAATATGAAACCTTCATAAGATCCATTTTCCATACTCAACTCAATCCATTCAGCTCGTTCTGTCAGTTCTATGAAGCTCTTCGATGGAGATGTAGAAATCAGTCCCCTCAGGGGTTGCGAGAAGTTGCTCAGGATCAAAGATAGTGCGTGTCCTTCTGCTATTGACTCACGCATCTTATTGCAAGCGGATCTCCATCTGTGAATGAAACCCCTGGCCTTCTCGTTTTCCTTCTGCCTCAGACTGCAGAGATGACTGAGAGTCGGGAGTGCTTCAACATTGAATAAAAAGCGCTCAATAAACAAGTTGACCACTTTATCAAACTCTTTCAGCTCTATGGGATTAATATGCTCTGAATACCATTTTGCTGCAATACCCTCCAGACTGCGAGGGAAACAAAGAAATAAGGCTCGGTTATTCCTCCTGAACTTGGAACACTCTGCAAAGAAAAGGGCGAGGTGTGACTTTGGGTCACCCGAACCATCAAACTTAATGAATTTCTTGGGGAGGTTATCGAGATCATCATCCCCATCCAGTGCATCATAGAAGTCTTCACTTGTAAAGACTCTTTTGCCCTTGTCACGAGCTTGAAGATCCTTAACCATCTTCATCACATCTTTCAGTTGTGACTGCGTAGGGTCGTCAACAGACTGATTCTTGGATTTGTAAGCCGACCCCTGGCCCTGAGTTGACCTTTTGAATTCATGTTTATTTTCACATTCCTTGTCAGCATCGTCAGCTGATTCTGACTCATCAGATATTTCCTCATGACGACTCTGCTTTTTGCTGATCTTCACATTCTTGACGGCATGACCCTTATCTTTCTGTCTGGTCTGAATTTGCTCAATACTGGCCTCAGCTTGCTCTGCCAGCATCTTGGTCATCATTTTTTTGAATATGACATACATTTGGGGATCGATGCCATCATCCGCCTGCTGACCCTGACTCTGGATTGATCGAGGTGAGTCCATCTCTTCTTCTGAAGCTACTGAATACGCGATGCCTTCAACTGATGCGGTTTTCTTTCTGGATCTTGTATGAACCATCGGGTATCACAAATGTTCTCTTGGATGTTGCTGGTGCTCTCTGCAGGGCAGAACTGATGGTTAGGCTTCTGAAGGAAATTTGGTTTGGAGGAAAATATTTGTTGAGAATTTTGGTAGACAATTGAAATAATGTCCCATTACTAGGGATTGAGTCGTCGCTGGGATTACGACAATTGTGTTGCTATTCTTTGCAAGATAAACAACTGAAAATATGCCTTGTTACCTAGGCAAGGTCGTCAAACCAAAGTGAAATGTAAAATAAAGGAATTTTATTGAGGGGAAAAACATGATTTTATCAATAATACACTTGACAGAGGGGAGGGGGACAGACAATTTTCCACCACTCTACAAAATCAGAAGACACACGAGGACCAGGAAAAATAGTAAGACTGACAAAGGAATCTCAGCCATGTCTGGCAGAATGGTATGCTCCGGACCACTGATCTGATGTGAGATCGAATTCTGGCAGAACCCCGGCTAGTGGACGAATCTCTACGCGCTTCTGCCTCTGAGAGAACTGCCTGACACACCGCTCTGGATAGTATGCGCAGAAAAACGGGCCAAGTAGTCTGAAGCGCTTGCCGTAAGCATAAGTGTATCTGGGAGGTGATTCCTGACGATCAAAGTAGTCCCATACGACTTCTTCTTCCTGAAGGTTGTCGATCAAGAACCGGTATCGCGCAACTGGAAGAAGCTTTTCACCATTGTATCTAAATGAGCTGGCTCGGGTTGGCACATGCCGGAGGAACCAAGATTGAAGTGCATATGTACATCCCTCGACTAAGATAGAATCTCCTAGTGTAAAGCGAGTCAACCCTCGGTATAGAAAGGCGAGTGCGGCCATGGCTATGGAGAGGTGGCTGGTCTGTCGACTTCCCCATCTCCTTAGAAGCTGGACTATTCTGATATCTATATAATTCCGCCCATCAGGAAAGAAGGCTAATCCCACCGTGCACAGAACCATCGCTTGCTGGATTCTCTCTCGAGCTGTCATGGACAATGAGCTGACTTCTACAAATGTCCCATACTGTCTGTAGATTTCGAGCAGGTCCACATATTCATTTCCATCCTCCTCTATCAATGGCCAAGACTTGCGTCCTGTCATGCGAGCTAAGGCATCCTTAGGGTCCAAACCCTTAACATTAATCAGAAACTGTTTCTCCAATGGATCTCCAGGCTGACCGGCTGGCTCAGGCAATCCCATAATCTCTGAAAATTCATCCATCAGTACTGTCATCTCGCCCCACGGGAACCAGAAGGTAGAAGTGCTCGAATTCCACCGCTCTGCTAGTGCATGAATCAAGTTGCCGTTGACTGTCTGCTTTCCTACTGCGGACGCCAGTTCCAATCCACACTCACCCAGATGGTCCAGAAACATACGAGAGAAGTTCTTGAACCATGAATAATACCACCGGGGAAAGAAGGATCCGGTGCTGAGGACTCGATGTTCGGAAAGACTTTGTCGCACCTCGTAGGAGATGTGACCCTCAAGGAAGACTGAATCAAGCTGATTGGATGCCATCAGACTGGAAAACATGGAAGATTGGAATAAGACGGGAAAATACAGGAAATTTGAGGAAAATGCAGGCAGGATAAAAATAAAGTAGAAAATTCGAGATCCAGAAGACAGGAAAGATGGGAAATCACCTGGAGTTTTGAAGGAAATTAAGGGAAATTTGGAAAATCGTCCAGGGTTTGATGAAAAATGGAAAATGAAGTATTTGAAAAATCGTCCGAGGTTTTAAAACATGGACAGTACATGGACATAGATTGGGGAATTTTGAGAAAATCGTCCAGTATTTTAGAAAATTGGGAAAATATGGAAAATAAAAGGAAATGACTATAACATATTCAATCACATTCTGCACAAACAAGTATGCACATACAGCATTCCCTAAAAGCTGACTTTAGATGCATAAATTTTGAAATAGCTGTAGGACCTTAATCCTAACTCTAAGGTTCAGATCAACCGTATCCAATCCAGTTATGCCTATATACTCCAGCCAAGGCTCGATGTACGTGGCATAAAATCAAATTCTCCGGTTCTAGGTTCAAGTTTTCCAACATCCTTGAGCACCTGCCGATATACGTTGGACTATGGCCCTTGGTACGTGGCAGGGGGGTTTTCACCCAAATAGGTGGCCCAGTTGTGAGGCTCTGTCCCGAACTATGGTTCTGGAAGAGAGCCCAGCAACGTGAAGACCGGGACAATATAGGTGGGGGGTGGTTTTTGAAAAACATGAGCACATGCAATCAAATAGAAGGCTCTAAGTCCTAAAGAGATAGATTTTTGAAATATTTGAAGAAGCAAGCATTGTTTTCATACAATTCCTAAATTGAGGAGTGTTGTATTAGACCTAAGTCTATGTGAGCATGAATAATTCTCCTCAATATGGTCCTACCAAACCATACCTAGTCTATATGCATTCCATGTCAACTGGGTTCAAGTCTAGGCTCCTAGGTTCACATGATAGCATTAAAAGCTGACATTCCATGGAAATCGATTTTGACAATTTGAACTAAGTAGAGCATTAGATTGATCAGGCAAAGTTTTTACTTTTACAAATCTGTTATCATCGGTCGCCAAACCTGTTATCATCGCAAAATTTTTACTTTTACAAATCAAACTGACCTTTGAAAAGATTTTGAAAATAACTCGCCTCCGTTTAAAAATGCGGGAAAATTCCGTAGAATGGGACTCACCTGTCGGTACGAGGTTCAACCGTTCCTGCCACCTTTAACAGGGGTAATTGAACCAAGGATCAATCTTATGCTCTACTCTATTCAACTTGTCTAAATCATATTCTAATTTCTAAATGCACATAGAATCAGGCATGTGCTATGAATTTTCAGAAAATGCACATTTTGAAAACATGATGTTTGCTTTGAATGATTGAAATATTTAGAAAATGTAAATCTTGGAAATAATATCACATGAGAAATCGTGAAATGGGATTTGAAATATACTTCTGAGAGAAATAAAAATCGATTTTGAGAAATCCTTGACATTTGGTGAAAATCGATTCTGAGACTTGGTTTCTCTGAATTCAAACTTTGAAATTGAAATTCTAACTTAGAAAATTTGAATTTGGAACTTGGGAAATACTTGAAATATTCTTTGAAATTCAATGCTTTTGGGAAAATTGATTTTGCTATAAGACTTAGGAGATTTTGAGGAATTCAATTTCCTTGACTTAGAATTTGAATTGGAATTGGCAAATGCATGAAATGAATGAATATGGATTTGAGGAATTGAGAAATACTTTTTGTATTTTTGAGAAATGCAGTGCATTTTGAAATTAGCCTAAGAGTGTAGGCTGAATGTGGCTAATGTGAAGATCATAAATCTAAGTATCATTCATATTCTGACTATGGCCATAAATACAAATTCCACCAAGTTTATAAACTTCATAGAAGCTAGTGCATGTGTCATTCGTGTAGACCATGGTGAATTTGTAAAAATATGCATGAATCATCATCCATCACACATTAAAATTATAAAAATAAACTATATGCAATGCAACCTAAACTAAGCAGGAAATGTAAATTCTTATTCCAAAGTTTAATTACAAATTACATCACTATTGAAATTTAAATACATGAAAAATAAAGTCTTCAATGTACCTGCAAAACTAGAAAACTTGGTTAATGAAAATATGTTAGCTTTTCTAGATTTATCCAACAATATCAAGAAATTGTTGGATTTTGCTAGATATAAGCCTTTTCCATGATTCCCTTAAATCAAAACTGATAAAATATGAAATAACATTGAATAAATATGAAAGAGAAAATATGAAATTTCGAAATTTGGGTCAAAATGACCAAAATACTCCTCATAACAAGACTATGGCCTTGAAATTAGGGTTTTTAGAAAAATATTTTTATAAAATGCATGTTTTGAAATTTGAATGGAATAAACTCAAACCAAATATGCTATGACATGATTAAAAATATGAAATTAGGGTTAAGGATTTCGAAATTTAGGTCAAATGACCAAATTGCTCCTGATAGCAAGACTATGGCCTTGAAATCAGGGTTTTTAGAAATAGATTTTGGTAAAAACTTAAGTTTTATGCACTAAATGAAATCAAATGAGCACAAAATTAAACCTAAAGCATCCTAATATGATTATGAACATGATTAAACCCTAAAAATATATGCTTATGCACGAAAATCCAATAATATCACAAAAACTGTGATTTTAGCAGTGTTTTTGGATCTTTTAGGAACCCGGTTTTGCAATTTGCTTAATTCAGCCATCAAATGGATTCTAAAATCCATAAAAATTGGTACCTGCACTTTTTATAACCCTAATGTCGAATTTGAATTATAAAAATAGATTTTTGACATTAAATTAATCCGAAAATTACATTAAACCCTAAAATATGCTACTTTTGACCTAATTCACCAACCAGTCTCAATCCAAGACCTGAACCAGGAGTCAAATCTCCATGGAAATTTATGAAATTTTACAGAGACTAACTAAGAAGAAAAACAGAGATTTCCCAATTTACAGATCAGAAAAATCATCTCCGGTTAGGGAGAAACCCTTCCGGCAATCTGAGCTAAAATATATCACTCTTAACAGGGATTAAAACAGCTATTACAGATTGAAAATACAGACATAAATGGCAATGCTAAACAAAAATCTCTGAAATTTTAGTGGTGAACAGTAGACAGCAAAATGACAATACTCACTTTTTACAGATCTTGAATCGGATCTGTGGTTTGGGATTTATGACTAACACAAGTCTGATTAGGGTTTTGGTAAACCCTAACGAGTTTTAAATTTAAAAACAGATTCTCTAAAATAGGAAAAATACTAAACAGTGATAAAAAAATCTGAACATTCCACAGCAGACAGATCTACTCAATGTGAATCCATATCACTTTACAGATCTAAAATCGGATATAAGATGAGAGAAATATCATAACAGCACGTTACCTTCTTGATTTTAACAACGATTTTAAAGCTTTAAAAACTCGATTTGATGTCTGATTTTTTTGACAGGGTTCCCGAGATCCAAAACCTCTGATTTTTCTGCAGTAACTCAATAGCTCATGCATGCATCACATATAAAAAAATCAGAAATAAACAATGAGAACTTCAACCCGAAATAACATTATCTTTACTGTTCTAAACCTAGAACACACAGAAATTTAAGAAACTTGACAAACCATGCATTAACTAATGTAAATAAATAAAATAAACCATAAAACAGTAAATAAAACTTATTTCTATGCTATATAACGTAAAACAAACATGAATAAACCATGAAAATAAAATAAAAACAAGGAATCAATGGCTGGAATTTGATATCACCTTTAAAACATAGATTTAACCCATTAAAAAGGGTAAATCATATATTTTATTGGTTAATAATGTAAAGAATCATATTAAAATTAATTCTAATGGATTAAAATCTCTGTAAATCATCCAAAACAGGGTTAGATCACCTTCTTGGATCGTTCTTGCTGATTCTTGATGGTTCTTGAGGTGAAACCATGGTTGATCTTCCATAAGGAGGGGTATCTAAGCCTAGATCTAGGTTTAAAACATTAAAATCATTAAATCAAATATGAAAAAAAACAAAGGGATTCATACCTTAGAGTTGCAGCAATGGAGGAAGGGCTGGAGAGGAGAGAGAAGCTCCAAGAATCCAATAGGAGAGAGATGATCAAATCGACCCCCCTTATGGCATCTATTTATAGAAAATTTTTTAGGTTTAAAAATTGACAATTTTGAAAATTTTGGACTCTAAAGGGGGGGGCGATTTTTGGGTGGAGTTACCTATATGCCCTTGACCTAAATTATCCGAATTAATCCTTAATTAACCCCTAGCTAAACCTAAGAATCCCCCAAATGTGGTGCCACTTGGCATTTTCTCACATTGGGTTTTTAAAACACCTTTAAAAACCTTTAAAAACACTAGTTTTAAAAAATAACTTTCAAAATGAGTTTTTCAAAATGGTTTTGACTCTTCTAAACCTCTAACACTAACCAAGACATCAACTAACCCTAGTCTAGCCCTGACTTACTCAAATATGGTGCCACCCCGAGTGGGCCCTACTTGAGTTTTTCAAAAAGTGATTTTAAAACTTGAAATTGAAGGAGTTTTCAAAAGGATTTTCAAAAGCAATTTTAAAATTAGAATTTTTGAAATGGCATAGGGTTCTAACTGAATTAGAATCCCTCTGGATATGGTGCCAACTGAGTGGGCCCACATCGAGTTTTAGAAATTTTGAAATAAACACTGAAAATGGCTTTGAAAAAGGGTTAAAATCGACATTTGAAATTCAAGATCTTTGAAAATAGGGTCTCAAGCGAACTGGCACTCCGAGTTAGAGTCCTGAACTCTTAGGACTCTGAGATTTGAAATTTTAGAATTCAAATGTAAAATTTTTTGAAAGATTTTATCAAGAAATAATGAAATAAGTCGGAAAACACAATCAGGGTTAGACTCCTAACTCGACCGAACTCTAAAATAGAGTCCTGAACTAACTGGACTCTGTAAAATGACCTAAATTTTGAAAACAAACGGAAAAGATTGAAAATGGAAGTAAAACAGACTTCAAAACAAACTCCTGACCGGATCAGGACTCTGAGACAGAGTCCTGATCAGACTGAAACTTTCAAAATTTTGAGAAATTTGATGAATAGAGGAATTCAGAAGCGACACCACCTCAATGGGTCTCATCTGTGAATTGAAATCGATTAAAATTTGAATTTGAAATGAATCCAGATTGTTTTCTTGAGAAAATATTTCGAAATATAAAGTCCTGGGGTTGGAAAATGACAGAGTGTTGAATAAAAACCCAGGTTTTGAAATCGATTTTGAAATAAAAGCTTTTAAAATTCAAATCTGGATTGAATGTTTTGAAAACAGGAGTGCTGGATCTCGAGAATGAGATGTAATGGCATGCAATGCTATGCAATGCGATGAAATGATATGCCGAATGCATGCAATGATATGCAATGACACATGAAATGGACAAACACTGGATGAGGGTGAAAATTTGGGGTGTTTACAATTTGTAATTTTCCATGTTAGTTGTATTTTATTAGTTGTTTAAATTAGAAATAGTAATTAGTAGTTAGTACGTATTAACTTAGATAAAATCGTGTATGACCTTTTTGGTAGGCGGTAATATTATTTTACATTTCATTTAGGAGTTAAATTTGGTTTGCGTTAGTGTTTTAGTAAATAACAATTAATTATTAGCATAGTTAGTTCATAGGGTGGCGTGTATTTCAAAGCTTTATCCTAAACTGACCCTAGCTAACCCTTAGATAATTATTTAACCCTAGTTAACCCTAGCTAACCCTAACCGTACCTTAACTAACCCTATTAGTTACTAACCCTAGTTAGTATCTAACCTTAGTTAGTGGTTAACAATAGTTAGTGTCTAACCTTAGTCGACTAACCTTAGGTAGTTAGTTATCCTTAGTTAAATCTAACCAGCCCTAGCTAATCTTAGTTAGTTAGTTATTAATCTTAGTTAAGTAGTTAAACCTAGTTAGTTATTAACCATAGTTAAACTAGCATTAGGATAATGTCGTGTTCCACTAGGTTTTAGAGTTAATACTAGATTAGTTAGTTAATTAGTTAACTATCTTAGCTAGAGTTATTTGTTAAGTATTTAGTTAATTAGTTAGTTTAGGTTAGATAGAATACATTAGGTTTAATTAGATTCATGCATTTAGATAGTTTAATTAGAATAGGATCTTAGATTAGGATATATTATTATTATAGGTTTGTTTAGATTAGGTTTAGATTAGTGTGTTTACAAGTTTATGTAATTAGTTTAATTGTTGTCCTTTTGATGTAGTTTAGGAGTAGATTAGGTTCAGTCATGACTGTTTTTATGTGTGGTTTAATGCTAAAGTGTCAATTGTGGATTTACCTAAATGAATAGTGCACTGAACCTAAACCCTGATTTTTACCCTATCGTGCACTCGTTGATTTATATAGATATTTTTAGAGTTTTTTGAAAATTCTTTTTCCATTCTCCACACCCATGTGTTCAATGTTAGCAGACCAAAATTCAACTCATTTTGAGTTGATTTAATCTGACTTTTAAGTGTTTTGTGAAAACAGCTTTTTCAGAATTTTCAATTTCGGGTCCTGCGATTTCCAGAATTATCCTAATTTTGAAACACTTATATCTGAAGATCCAGAACGAATTTACCAAATCCGTAAAAACTGCCAGACTCTTGGATTTGTCAAGAACAGAACAGAAGTGATTTTGTGAATTTTGGAGTTCATTTGACCTTTCAAATCAGTTGTTTGTGAAAAGCTGTCAGAATCCACTTTTGCATTGTTTAGGGACAAAACTGTTATTTAGTTAATTGTTTGATTTAACGTAGTTTTGAGTGTTTTCTAGAGTGTAGTTAGTGAATTAACTGTAGTTAGACTGATTAGGCTTGATTAGTTTAGTTAGTTTAGTATAAATTGTATTTTTAGTTTTCTGTGTATATTTAATTTAGTTTACTTTCATAATTAGTTTAGCACTAATTGTAGATGTAATGTAGATTTACTTTTTACTTGTTTACTAACTTTTTGTTTTCATTTTTGTAGGTTGATAAGTTAGAAACAGGTTTTCAGGTGTATTTCAATGCGAAGTGCAGATGCACTTGTGATGAAAAGACAAATTTACCCTTGGTGACTTGAAGAAGACTTATTTCCCTGTTTTTAGTTATTTTCATTATTATTTAATTAGAGTTGTAATATTGGCTTAGTTATACTGTTATATTAATAAATTGTTATTTTAGATTTAATTCAGAATGTATCCCGTTCCCTGTGGATTTGACCCGTACTCCCCACTTCTATGGAAAGTCAGTTTTTATTATCTTTTGGTTGATGATTTTCTCATTGTTTTTATTTAAAAATATCATCTCCAAAAGCTCAACCATTGACCACATGAAAAAGGATGGAATGCACTGAATAATTGATAAATATTTCTAAGAATATCTTGCCTTTGGCCGTTTGGCCGTGGTTGTCAAATCCATATATGGTGATAGGATCTGGAATGTGTTCTTCTTCTTTGATGCCTAGCGCCTTTGCTGTCATCTCGGGACATATATTAAGGCTGCTGCCTCCATCGACCAACACATGAGGTATTGTCATTCCTCTTGCTCGAATGACGATGTACATGGCATTATTATGAAAGGTGTGAGGCTTTGGAAGGTCATCATTTGAGAAGGTGATTGGCGCATTCGTCATGGTTGAATTCACAATTTGAGCCATGTCTTCAGGCGTGGTACCTAGTTTGACTTTGATTTTCTGCAGTAGCTCGTCCAGTACTTGTTGATGCTTGCAAGAACTTTTAGCTAAGTCCAAAATTGAAACATTGGACAAAGCAGTTAATGGCTTTCGAGTTGACATTTCTCCCTTTTCTGGCATTGGCTTGATGAACTGATTAAAGAATTCAGGAATTCCTTTTACTTTCTTAGGGGATGTCCTTATAGGTTCTTCAGATACTTTCAGCTTGCCAAATGCTGAAATTATATCCATCTTCTTAGTGGTTGAGGGTGCTTGCCGTAGCACCAAAACTTGATGTTGAATTTGCAGATCTTGAATGGAACACGGTTTGATGTGTTCTTGAGGCTGGAACGGTTGTTCAGTGATCACTGTAGTGGTGTGTGGAGGAAATGGTTGATTTAGAATGTTTATCTTCTCATCTTCAGCTCCTTCCACCAAAAGATTCTTGTTGATGTAGTCCTAGACAATATTTTTGAGAACGAAGCAGTTCTCAGTGTTGTGTCCCACTGTCATGTGGAACTTGCAGAATTAGTCTTTCCACTTCCCCATAGGCACAGGGGGATCGACCAGTCTAGGCAACTTGATCATTTCCTTTGACAACATATACTCGAGCACATCTTCGATCGATTGGTCAAGAGGAGTGAATTTCCTATCGTATCTCTATTCTTCATGTTTGGTCTTTTTGCACAGTTTTGGCCCTTGATCTTGCTGAAGGGGCTTGTTGTATTGAGGAGCAGGCTTCCCTTTCTGATCACCTTTGTTGTTTGCATTTCCTGTGCCATAGCAGTAATCTTTCTTCTGCCCTTTGTAATGATTTCGGCTATTGTTGTTGTTGTTGTTGGCAGAGTAAGTGAAATGAGTCTTCTTTTTAGACTCGCTTAGATGATTATTTTTGGTGAGGGTGATGCCTTCGTATAGGCCATTCTCCATACCGAGCTCGAGCCATTCAGCTCTCTCTGTGAGCTCAATGAAGGAACAAGATGGTGAAGTTGAAATTAAACTTCTCAAAGCCTGTGAGAAGTTGTTCAGAATGATCTAGAGCACATGCTCCTCAGAAATGGGGTTTCTCATCTTGTTGTAGGTTCCCCTCCATCAGCGAATGAAATCTCTTGCTTTCTTATCTTCCTTTTGTTTCATACTGCAGAGGTGGTTCAATGTGGGAAGTGCTTCGGTGTTGAACATGAAGCGTTCAATAAACAGATTCACCAACTTATCAAACTCCTTGAGCTCGACGGGATTAATATGCTCAACATACCATTTGGTGGCAACCCCTTCCAAGTTGCGAGGAAAGCAAAGAAACAACCCTCGGTTGTCTTTCTTGAATCTTGAGCATTCTGCAAAGAACATGGCGAGATGGGCTTTCGGGTCGCCAGAACCGTCGAATTTGACAAACTTACAAGGAAGATTTTCCAGATTTTCGTCCCCTTCTAAATCGTCGTAGAAATATTCATTGGTGAAGACTTTCTTGCCCTTGTCGTGGGCCTGTAGATCTTTTATTACTCTAGCCATTTCTTTGAACTGTGCTTGAAATGGATCTGTCACTGCCTAAACTTTTGGCTTGTGAGTAACTTTCTGGACAATCTCACAGTCTTCATCAGTATCATCTGTCGATTCTTCTGAAGTGTCTTCTGGTTGAACATATTTCTTAGAAGACTTGGTGGACTTCTTAGTTGCATGATCTTTGAGTTTCTGGCTAAAAGGATTCTTCTTGAAATTGGTTCAAACTTGCTTGCTCATCATTTTCTTCATCATCTTATGGAACATGGCATACATCTGAGGGTCTATGCCATCATCTTCTTGCTGTTGGCCTTGACTTTTGATGGACCGTGGTGAATCCATTTTTCCTTCTAAGGCTCAGGAGTAAATAATGCGCTGAGATGATGTTTGTAACGCCCCGGATTTCCAAAACAAAGCTAAGTTAAAATTTTCATGAATTTCTTTTTTTTTTTCTTTGCAGCGGAATTTAGAAAAGCTTTTAGCAGTGGAATCAGACGATAATGAGTCGTCAGTTTTAGAAAACTCCGAGTACGTTGCAGGTATGTGGCCAAGCAACTCATTGACCACCAAAGTGTTCCATTTTATCGAAAACCACATGTTTATTACAACACTACTGCTTAGAAAAGCAGTGTAGGTTCAATAAAAAGGAAGCAGTACAACTCTGTCTAGAGAAACCCTGGAACTCGATGCCGCCTTGCTCCGCATATCGCCACGCAGGTACAACACCTGAAATCCCCATAAAACGGGGTCAGAACCACTGATGGTCTGGTAAGCATGCAGTCATACATCCATTCAACTCAAATACAATAATGACCACTCAGGGTCGCAATGCGCAATAACGACGCTCAAGCCTCCATGACTTAGCGTATATCGCAGGAGCCTCCTCAGGGCTATGAGTTGAACATCCGCTCAAGTCTTCATGACTTAGAGCAAGCCTTTTCAGGGATGTGATTTGAATAACCGCTTAAGTCTCCACGACTTAGCCATGACCTCTTTCGGGTCTCAAGTGATGTTTAGCTCAAGTCTTCATACTTGGCACATCCGTATCCCACGCATCTAAGGACAACTCCTCGAGCTTCGCTTAGTCGTGCGGATACAACACAGGTCTTTGCCCAGTCGGTCCAGTAGTATACCGAACATGACACCTTTACAAAGGTTATGCAGGACTGACTCAACAACGGCCATCCACGCATACATTCAAGCATCGCTGAACCTAAGCTAATGCATTGTTTCGATAATTAACCGCTCCCGCCTTTGGTACGCAGGTAGAGCTATTGTCCGGGCATCAACGCGACGTTCTGGGGATTGATTATTCTATGTATTTTAGATACCCTAGATGCCTGTTGACCCCATCCATAGTAGGGCAGTGTGTTTCAACTGGGAGAACCCTACTAGGCCCATATTCGGATGCATCCTCTACTTGCAGTAGTTGGGTTCAATCCTTAGATCTTAAGGATAACCACGACCCCAAAACCCATGAGTGACTGAGGCCATCGTGGACTCTATCAGGTCCAAAGTAAAATACGTGTCACTCAAGGCTGTACCATCACTGTCATTCCACAGTGAGCATAATTCCTGAAGGAGTCTGCCAGTCTTACAATTACTTGGACAGAATCTGCATGCCATTTAGGCAGCCCGTGCTTTTAGCACTACGGGAGTATGTACCCGACCCCATTCAGTCCGCCCCAACACAGTCATTACTGACGGGGTACCCCTAACACGATTTTCAACCGCGGGGTATGTGCGAGCTTAAGTCTTATTCATATGCATGCAGAACACCGCTCTTGGCACTTCGGCCACCACGAGCATCACACCTCTTTGGGTGGAAACAACACACTCTGGCTCTTCGGCCCTTACGAGTCTGGTTGTGTAACCGTTCTCAATGAGCATGCATATGACTTAATCTAAATAGATCGGCTACTCGGCGTATTTTTACGCGACGAGTACAAACCTAGCCAAGGCGCAACCTCTACTCCCGCTCAGCGGCCCTTACGAGCAAGGTGCCCTTATAGGCATAAGGATACGAGCCGATCTGGCATCGTTCCATCAACAGACATCATTATGCCGTTTAACTGGGTCCGGCAACTCTTCTGCCAACCATTTCGTCAGCACCTCCCCTGCTCTATCGGCAGCGGTGCGACGAACCCTTCTACGTATGTAGAAGGCAATCCATGAACTGGGTAGCACTCTGCTATATGTCAGAGTATCCTGCTACATTCTTTCTGAGCTATTCTTAGCTTCTTTAGAAATTTCAGCAGCACTTCCTCTCTTTTACGGAGAAAGTGTGCGTTTCTTTTATCCATTTCAGCGGCATCTCCCCTCTTTGGTAGGAAATCGCCACGCTAAATTCGGGGAAATGGATGCGCACCGTTGTGCGTACTTTGCATCCATCAAGGTTGCAGGAACCCTGGGCCATAGCCAGGCCGTACGTAATTGACTTAGTCTTTACGTAAAGAGCATTTTGCCAAAAAGTGAAGCCTTTCCAATAGGGGCTTAATTCGTCAAGCAGAATCTTGAACGAGGAGCGGTCAGGGAATCGCATTGGCGATTTGGAGTTTGGTCTCCATTTTGAACGCTCATTTATGTGCCATATATGTAGTATAAGCAGAAGCCTGTGCTTTATACAGCGGCGGCGTAAAGAAATGCATATACTATTGTTCAGGGTGTGTAACTGAACGAAATATTCTACATATATAACAAAACAGAAGCCTTGGCATCGTTCGACGCGACGGCGTAAGTAAATACATTGCAAAAAGCAGGAGCCTTTGCATCGTTCGACGCGACGGTGTAAGTAAATGCATAATCGGAAGTGCAGTAATCGGAAGTGTAGAAAACAGGGAGCCTTGGCATCATACGATGCGACGGCAAAGGTAAATTACATAGCCTGTGCGATATAGAACGCGTCGGCAGAATCAGCAGATATACACCTAGATCCGTATCCAACGATAGTTACGAGGCGAGCGGGTGAACACCAAAGTGTTCTGAAGGGCTCAACCAAGAACTAGGGCGAGATACCATTTTAAAAGCGCATATATTGCGTATTTGTACATAGATATATCCGACGATAGTTCCGAGACGAGCGGGTGAACACCAAAGTGTCCAAAAAGGGCTCAATCAAGAACTAAAGCAAGATACTACTTCAGAAAGTATATTCTATATACAAACAATCAAATACTTGAGAGAGATGGTTTAATGAAGCGAACTTACTTCAAATCGTGGAAGAAACGGCTCCAGGTTGCTTCTTTGGCTTCGAGCCTTCCTTCGAGAGGTCAGACTAAGTCAGATGAAGCTGACTTAGTTGAGAAAGAGGTAGAGTAGGTCAAGCTACTCAACCTAAGTGGTTTTAACCAAACAGGGTTCGGTCCAAGTCAACTGGGTTCAGCAGGTTCGAGCTCAGCTCAAGTAGGCTAAGTCTGGGTTCAGAAATCCAAACCGGAATCTGGACAAAAAGGGACTTTGACTTTGACTTTAAACCCAACTAGGTTCAAGTCAAGTCAACTAGGTTAGGACTAGGTCAAGTGGGTTCAAACCCAGGTCAGGTGAGCTAGGACCAGGTCAGGCAGGCTCAGACCAGGTCAGGTGGGTTCAGGCCAGGTCAGGTGGGCTCAGACTCACTTGGGCTCACTAGGGGAGGTTTAGGAGAGAGAGAGAAGGCAAGAGAGAGAGGGGGGGTCGAAATTATGAGAAGAGAGAGAGTGGGGAGGGCTATTTATAGCCCAAGCCCACCTCCTCTTGGGTTTTTCCATGCCCCTTTTACCCCTGAGCTATATTTTAATTCCTGGAGGTTCCTTTTGAGATGGGGCCCACTAGATATTTCCATAGGATATTTTGTGGGTCCCACAAGATATTTTCTGAGGAATATTTCTGTGGGTCCCACCAACATTTCTGTGGGTCCCGCAAAAACTTCGGGTTTTCGGTGATTTTTTTCCGAAAAATTCTGAGTACGCTATTCTCTTCGTATTGACGTAACTAAGAAAGTTGGCTCGAGGAAATCCTTTGATTTCGTTTAGGTAGGAAGTTATGGCTTCTAGAGTGTTTGAGCATATATTCGCAAAGTGACGAATATCTTAAGTATAACTGGCTCGTACAAATCGATCTGATTCGTATTTCGGGTTCAGATGCTATTTTTACTTAAAAATGCCTCATGAATTTCTTCAGAAAGATACTGAAAAATTATGGGTCTTACATCATTACCCCCTTAAAGGAATTTCGTCCGCGAAATTCAGTTAAGAGTACTAAGTGCGTAACTCGGGATATTTCTCCCATATGTTAGATTCATAATGTTGTTCACTTAGTTCAACATCGTATTTATTCCAATCATAACCTCATATCATGATTCCTGATCAATAAGGTATGTTTCTCATATCTGAGTTCAAATTATGCTACAACCACGATAGTTTGTTGAATCAATGTTCTTCCAACCGGCTATTATCATAGCCATCCTGTGTAACTATTTTGTACACACAGATCATTCTTCTAGAGATTAACCATATTGGAATAAGTCCCCTGTCAGACTACCAGGTATTGGAAACGTACCTCCTCACAGGTTCGCCTTCGTCAGACTTACCTGATATTGGATCAGTACACCCTCACAGAATCATACTAGCCAAGCTACTGGTTTTGGAACATATACACTCGCACGGAGCTGTATACCCTCACAGGCTCACTCTGGCTAGACGATCTGATCTTGAATATGTAAAACCTCACACGACTATCTTCTTGAGAACAATTCCTCGATGGTTTATTTTATTAAGTAACTTTTAACGTTCTAATTACGCAAACTTAATTTCTCAATCATGTGGTCTATAGCCATAAATTTTGGGCATAAGCACTTAAGATTTAATTTTAACAAATCCAATATTACTTTAGAGAGCAAGGATACATATCGATCCAGATGACCGTACACAAGGTCATAAGCCACTTGTCTCAAGCATTCATTGGATCTTGTCTTTCAATCGCTTTTTACCTATTACAACTCTATCTATCAAGGTATCCAGATTCCTTGATATGATCATCATTCATAAGTTGTTCGGCTGTCACCGCATACACACGACCTGCAACAGGTTTCTGCTCTATCCTGGGTAGTGGCAGTCGTTGTTGTTGTGTTTGTTGAGAGGGTCCTCCAGATCCCATATTTCTTCGTTGAAGATCTGAGGCCTTCTTGCAGCATTCTCTTACACGATGCCCCGGTTTGCCGCAATACAGGCAACCTCCCGTATCGCGAGGACAAACCCCTCCGGGATGATCAGAGCTACACCTCGGGCATCGAAAATTAGACGGTTGGTAGGGCTGATTGGCTTCTACCATCTGCAATGGCCGCTCGGCCGGTGGAGTGAAATTCTTTTCCTGAAAATCTCTTTTATACAAAGGTGGTTGCGATTCTTGGCCACCTGGGAACGTCCTCTTGTTGTTCCCATTACTTGCTATCGGTCGCTTTACTACGACCCCTTTGCATCGCTCCCAGTCTGCGCTAATCTTCGAAGCTGCTGCCACAGCGGCTTGAAATGTTTGGGCATGCTAGTTATAACTCGAGATCGTAGCCCTTCCCGAAATCCGTTGATATATTTATCGGCCCTCTCCTGGTCAGTATCGAATAACCGAGAGCAGTACCGGTCAAGGTTCTGAAACTTGGTAGTATAGTCGATAAGACTCATACCACCCTGCTCCAATTCGAGAAACTCCATCTTCTTCTTATTTCTGGAGTGTATCGGAAAGTAGTTATCCAAAAATTCCCTCCAAAAATCATTCCAAGGGATGACTTCGTGATGTGAGAACTGGATAATCCTAGTGGTATCCCACCACTTTCGTGCATTATCCTTCAGCCTATATGTGCCGAAGTTAGTCTTTCTATCCTCTGGTACTCCCAATACCAGGAATGCCCGCTCTGTTTCCTCGATCCAGCTTTCTGCGAGCTCTGGATCGGCCCTGCCAACGAAAACTGGTGGGTCGAGTTTGAGGAACTTCTCATAAGTTATTCCTCCAAGGTTCTCATTGCGAGGCGGGGCTGGTGCTTGCCTTGATTCGCGAATGGCAGACACAAGCCTGTTGAGTGTCTCTAGCAGGAAGCCCTGTGTATGGGACTCCTCGCTTGACATGGTTCTCCTCGTCCTAGGAGTCATTTATCTATTCACGCAAATATACCAAAATCAGAGAAAGTATAAGATTTATACTTACAGTGCGATACCGCAAACACGACGGATCTTGAACCATGTTTCTCAGACTCACGCTCTGATACCATTTTTGTAACGCCCCGGATTTCCAAAACAAAGCTAAGTTAAAATTTTCATGAATTTCTTTTTTTTTTCTTTGCAGCGGAATTTAGAAAAGCTTTTAGCAGCGGAATCAGACGATAATGAGTCATCAGTTTTAGAAAACTCCGAGTACGTTGCAGGTATGTGGCCAAGCAACTCATTGACCACCAAAGTGTTCCATTTTATCGAAAACCACATGTTTATTACAACACTACTGCTTAGAAAAGAAGTGTAAGTTCAATAAAAAGGAAGCAGTACAACTCTGTCTAGAGAAACCCTGGAACTCGATGCCGCCTTGCTCCGCATATCGCCACGCAGGTACAACACCTGAAATCCCCATAAAACGGGGTCAGAACCACTGATGGTCTGGTAAGCATGCAGTCATACATCCATTCAACTCAAATACAATAATGACCACTCAGGGTCGCAATGCGCAATAACGACGCTCAAGCCTCCAAGACTTAGCGTATATCGCAGGAGCCTCCTGAGGGCTATGAGTTGAACATCCGCTCAAGTCTTCATGACTTAGAGCAAGCCTTTTCAGGGATGTGATTTGAATAACCGCTTAAGTCTCCACGACTTAGCCATGACCTCTTTCGGGTCTCAAGTGATGTTTAGCTCAAGTCTTCATACTTGGCACATCCGTATCCCACGCATCTAAGGACAACTCCTCGAGCTTCGCTTAGTCATGCAGATACAACACAGGTCTTTGCCCAGTCGGTCCAGTAGTATACCGAACATGACACCTTCACAAAGGTTATGCAGGACTGACTCAACAACGGCCATCCACGCATACATTCAAGCATCGCTGAACCTAAGCTAATGCATTGTTTCGATAATTAACCGCTCCCGCCTTTGGTACGCAGGTAGAGCTATTGTCCGGGCATCAACGCGACGTTCTGGGGGTTGATTATTCTATGTATTTTAGATACCCCAGAGGCCTGTTGACCCTATCCATAGTAGGGCAGTGTGTTTCAACTGGGAGAACCCTACTAGGCCCATATTCAGATGCATCCTCTACTTGCAGTAGTTGGGTTCAATCCTTAGATCTTAAGGATAACCACGACCCCAAAACCCATGAGTGATTGAGGCCATCGTGGACTCTATCAGGTCCAAAGTAAAATACGTGTCACTCAAGGTTGTACCATCACTGTCATTCCACAGTGAGCATAATTCCTGAAGCGGTCTGTCAGTCTTACAATTACTTGGACAGAATCTGCAAGCCATTTAGGCAGCCTGTGCTTTTAGCACTACGGGAGTATGTACCCGACCCCATTCAGTCCACCCCAACACAGTCATTACTGAGGGGGTACCCCTAACACGATTTTCAACCGCGGGGTATGTGCGACCTTAAGTCTTATTCATATGCATGCAGAACACCGCTCTTGGCACTTCGGCCACCACGAGCATCACACCTCTTTGGGTGGAAACAACACACTCTTGCTCTTCGGCCCTTACGAGTCTGGTTGTGTAACCGTTCTCAATGAGCATGCATATGACTCGATCTAAATAGATCGGCTACTCGGCGTATTTTTACGCGACGAGTACAAACCTAGCCAAGGCGCAACCTCTACTCCGGCTCAGCGGCCGTTACGAGCAAGGTGCCCTTGTCGGCACAAGGATACGAGCCGATTTGGCATCGTTCCTGAAATTCTACTAGAGGGGGGGTGAATAGTGAAATATGATAATGATCGATAAAATAGAAATGATTAAGCAATAAGGCACCACACATAAAACACAGAAGTTATACTGGTTCGGTCAGTATCCAGACCTACATCCAGTCCCCAAGCAAACCACTTGAGATTTCCACTATAACATCTGAGTCACCGGATAAATAGTACAACACCCTCTTCCCAAGAGATCTTCTTCTCTCAACAGAGAAGGGGCACACCCTCTTCCCAAGAGGTCTTCTTCTCTCAACAGAGAAGGGCAACACCCTCTTTCACAGAGGTCTACTTCTTTAAACAAAGAAGGAATACAGTGAATAACAGAGTTACAATACTTCCTATAGAACCTTCAGAATGATATGAATGCACAAATGAAGGATTCTCAGAATGATCTGTTTGTCACTCAGAGGATACTTTTTGTCAAAGAGCTGGACTTGACTTTTTCTCTTTTCTTTCTTTTTCTTTTTCTCTTTCTTTTTCAAGGCTCTCTTTTCAAATCACGAATAGAAATTTTTCTCTTTGTAAGCTCACACGTCTATTCCATTCCACACATTTGAGTAGTTTATTTGAGTGTGTTTATATAGCCTTTAAAAAGTAGTCGTTACATTTTGGAATTGTAACTTTTTGAAATGTGAAATGTTATGTCATTTCAAAAATATCTGTTAGAGAAGTTCGAGAATGCCTTTTTCCATAAGAGTAAAATAGAGGGTACACTAGTCGTATTATTTTAGGTAATACATATTTTATGTAAAAAGTCTATTTCTTACAATAGTACATTGAACGTTGGGTTGTAGTTTTGTCTTTATTCTAATTAATGATTTGAGGTACATTAGTACTTCTTTGCTTTAAATGAGTGTAAGTACTATGAGTGTTTTGAGATATTTATTTGTACATAGTCATGTCAAGTGTTTTCTTTCTGTTGTGTTTTTCAAAGTCTCCAGAGAGAATAAGGACCAAAAGAAGGTCGACATTCTTTGAGAAGGATATTAACAAGGATTTGTTACAGGAGGCATTTAATGCTTTGTAAAGAGAATGATGACTTCAAGTAAGTCGACATTCTATGGTTATGAGAAAAAGTAACTAGAGTCCTTTCAAAAATATATTTTATTTGTTTTTCTTTTGTGTAGCCGATTTATGTTTTTGTCTTCTTCTTGTATTAAGAAACATTTCATTAAAGAAGATAACTAAAGTCTTTTCAAAAACATATTATATTTGTTTTTTCCATGTAGTCGATGTTATGTTTTTGTCTTTTTCCTACATTCCTTTTTTTTTATGTTGTCTTGTATATAGTATAAGGTACAATTATTATATGACAAAGTATCTTTTTCATGAAAGGTTGTAAGAAGGTACAATTATTAGTTTTCAAAAAGGAGCTTTTTGAAACTATCGTATACTTTTATGATATAGTGATTATGAATGAGTATGTAATATGCAATATGCAAGTTCCTGAAGGTTCTGTTACATATGACTCTAAAGAAGAGAAAAATCTTCATCTTGAGGTAGCCGATCTCTTCATTTGAACTTTAGGAAAGCATGACTCATCAAGCTTTTTCTTCAAGGAGTATGATTGCACCATTGTTGTACTTGAACAGGAAGTCTCCATCCTTATTGGGTGAGATATCCTTGCATCAAATACTCGTTAGATTTATGGCAAAACATATTCAGTCATAATATAACATTATTTCAAGAGAACATATTATCATATCATATAAAATCAAATGAGACAATGTATCATATTATGTGACATCAAAACCGAATTTCTCAACATTCTCCCCCTTTTTGATGATGACAAAATATGCTCCCCTGTCAAAAAGACATTATGCATAGAAAAAATAATATGATAAAAAAGTTTGAAATAATGTTTAAAGAGAATATTTCTCCAATAATGGAGACAGGTTTTCTCCCCCTTTGTCATGGACAAAAAGGAGGGATCAGAGTAAAAAAATATTACAGACCGAAAGTATAAAAGTAATTTAAAAGTTATTACAGATAAAAAAAAAGTTTATCTCGAAGGTGAATGTGGTCGGTTGGCACGATTCCGCTTGCGAGTTTGCTGCAACAGGGCTTGATTACGAAGGATTCAATCCTGAGTTTGCTCGATATCCATCATAGCAGAAAAGTAATTGAAGGAGGATATTGGATCTGCTTCATCAGAGCCGGGCATGTGCAGAGACCTTAGATTGAAAGTGGTACCATCGAGGACTTGAGAGGGACGGAGGATGACTTCGTTGTGAAGTGGTACTTGGAAGTATTTGAGAATGGGAGTTATGAAACACCCAAAAAGAAGAGGCTCAAATTTCTGATAACGAATAAAGAGGTCGAAAAGAATGGATGACCAATTTATCAGAAGAGAAGAAAAGATTGCGTAGATAAGAAGAGAGATTTTTCGAGGAACTAATCCCTGGCGGAGAAGCTTGGGATAGATGTTGTGGAGAAGAATCTGGGCAAGTAGCTGAGCATGAGGTTGGAGATTCCTCATGTGCCATGGAAGTTGGTAGCAGTTGGTGCAGAGAAGTATTTTTTGAAGTACCGATCGGTCGATTGGTACTATGGTGTTAAGGTCGGTACCGGTGGTAGGTAGGTTTAGAATTCTACCTAGGTCGAAAGCATCGAAAATCATCAGCTGTCCTCGGACTTTGCTGGTGATTGAGGTCTGTTCATGATCAGTAGAGAAGTTGGTATAAAACAGTCGGACTAGTTCGGGATAATAGGCAGCTGGGGATGAAGATCCTATTAGAGGTTTGAGTTCAGGGAGATAGGTGTCTAAGTCAAAGAGCATGAAGTCGTCAAAGTTGACCAATTTACCTTCATGAATGGGGCGAGAGCATAGTGAGTTGTAAGTGTGAAACAAATCTGGATACCTTAGATCGGATGCTGTAATCATATTGTTGGAGGAGGAAGAGGCCATTGCAAGAGTTTAAAAAAAGAACTAAGGAGAGCGAGTTTGAAGAGGGTAATAGTGTGTAGGAGAATTGATAGATACGAGTGGAATTGGTAAGGTATGAACCAATCCATTAAATAGAAGAATGACAATAATTTAGATATGTTTTGAATGACATTTGGAAGTGAGTGATTTTTAGAATTTAGTCAAATAAGGAAATCCGTGAGTAGTAAGTTAAGAGACTTGTGAATGACAAATCAAATCAATGTTTGAGGATAGTGTATTATATTAGATTGAGGAGGACATGGTTATTGAAATATATAGATTTTACTATGGATGAGTTTATCGACTAGTGAGAGAAGCCATTAATAGAGTATGGGGTGTCATGTTGAACCAAAAAAATGATTGATCTTGAAAATAATGGCCTAATAAAACAAGCAACTTTTTACTCTATGTGGAGGGATTCTAAATTCGTGAATGGAGAGTTAAGGACATAAAAAGATGATATGGATATGTAGAGAGGAGAGAAAGGTGATAAAGGACAACATTTACTTAATTTAGATATGATATAAAGTAGAGTTAGAATAAATAAAGGTTTGCTTGGAGACAAGACTTTAATGATTCTCGATTTTAGTGAGATATACAATAAGAGAGAGGCAAGGTCACGGATGGAAAGAAAAGTCATGATTGCCTATTTAATATAGAAATAGTTTTTATGGAAATAGGTCATAGGGTGATCATGTGATGTGTACTTTGAGAGATATGACATTTTAAGGAAAAGAGTGCCTTAAAAAATGTTTCATGATTAATGTGTTTTCATATTTGTAATTTTTATGAGTATACGTAGATATGAGAAGGACACAATTTGACTTTGACTAGTGGTAAGAGAGATGATGAGACAAAAAAGGAGAAAAAGTCAAATGTATATAAGAATTGATAAATGATAGATTAAAAATAAGAATAGACATGGAGGAGTCAGATTCAAAAATATATATATATATATATATAAAATGTATTCGAGAGATGAAATGAGGAGGCAAAGAAATATTTATGAGTGAAGAGTAATAATTGTGAGTTGTCATAGAGAGAAATGAGATGACATATATGGATTTTTGTGTAGGATAAAGAAGTAATAAAAAATGATTGATGAAAGACATAATGTTATGATTCATATGAATTATTGTTTATATTCTTAAAGAAACTCGATTTGAGGAAGTTTATAGTTATTAGATAATAAGGTTAAGTTTTAAACACGAATTGACAAGAATGGAGGCTCAATTTGTATATGAGAGAGATGATAATAGATAGTTTGTCGGGCTATGATATAACAAATGATATAGTAAAAACAATTTACGTGAGAATATAGCAACTAGATCTTTTAGAAAAAGGTAAAAGGACCAAAAAGAGTCACTCGATTCTAACTAATGAAAAGTATGAGTTCTCATAAACTAAGTAGAGAGGTGAAACAATTTATCGTAAGAAAAGTTTTCATAAAAGGACAAAAATAATAAAGGAGTTGAGTGATGTGAACATTGTTATGATAGCTTTTAATATAATTAGTTTTTTTATGGATATGAGAGAAAGGAGATAGGACAAGGAGTCATAATGGATGTGTACTTGAAATATGACAAGTTGAAAGACATAAAGAATGTGTCTTATAAGAATATGAAGAGCACGTGAATATGGAAACTTAGTTTGACAAAAAAAATCGATAAGAAGGAAAGCTATTTAAGATTTAAACAAAACTTATAAGAGGTATTATAATAAGTGTGATTAATTTATAAGTCACTTAGTTTACATATTCCTAGTTCTCTTCTAATTCGTGTGAAGTCTTCATGTTTTAATGGTTTAGTGAATATGTCTGCTAACTGTTGATTAGTGGGTATGAATTCTAGTTTAATTATGTTGTTTAAGACTTGTTCTCTTAAGAAGTGGTGTCTTATTTGAATGTGCTTAGTTCGTGAGTGTAAAATAGGATTCTTAGATAGGTTGATAGCACTCGTATTATCACAGAAAATAGTTGTATTTTCAAAATTTAAACCAAAATCTTTTAAAGTTTGTTTCATCCAGATGACTTGTGTACAGGCTAGGCTAGCAGCAATGTATTCGGCTTCAGTAGTTGATAAGGATACACAGTTTTGTTTCTTACTGAACCATGATACTAGTGAGTGCCCTAGCATGTGACATGTTCCACTTGTGCTTTTTTTGTCAGATTTACTTCTAGCAAAGTCAGCATCGCTGTATGAGATTAGATCAAATGTAGAGGATTTTGAATAGAATAATCCAAAATCAACCGTGTCTTTTAAATATCTCATTATTCTTTTTACAGCTTTAAGATGTGATTCTTTTGGATTTGACTGAAATCTAGCACACAAGCAAACACTAAACATTATATCTGGACGGCTAGCAGTTAAATAAAGAAGTGATCCTATCATACCTCGGTATACCTTTGTATCAACAGACTTACCATCTTCATCTTTGTCCAACGCAGTAGTAGTGCTCATAGGAGTAGATTTTGAAGTAGTTGAGTTCATATTGAACCTCTTCAGAAGTTCACGAGCATACTTAGATTGATTGATGAAAACTCCATCCTTGGTTTGCTTAATATGCAGTCCAAGAAAGTAGGTGAGTTCTCCCATCATACTCATTTCGAATTCCTTCTGCATGGACTTAGAAAAATCTTCACAGAGAGTGCTGTTAGAAGATCCAAAGATGATGTCGTCGACATAAATTTGAACAATTAGGGTATGATTATTCACTACTTTGACAAATAGTGTAGAATCTGCTTTGCCAACAAAAAAACCAGTTTTTAATAAAAAGGTTTTAAGTCTTTCGTACCAAGCACGAGGTGCTTGTTTTAAACCATATAAAGCACGTTTGAGTTTAAAAACATGATCTGGGTATTGTTCATTTTCAAATCCTGGAGGTTGTTTTACATAAACTTCTTCATTTATAAAACCATTTAAGAAAGCACTTTTAACATCCATTTGATATAATTTGAAATCCATATAGCTTGCATATGCTAAAAGCATTCTAATAGATTCAAGTCTAGCAACATGAGCAAATGTTTCATCAAAATCAATACCTTCCTCCTGGTTGTATCCTTGAACTACTAGTCTGGCCTTGTTTCTTATAACATTACCTGTTTCGTCTAGCTTGTTTCTGAAGATTCATCTTGTCCCAATGATTGGATGATCCTTGGGTCTAGGTACAAGATCCCAAACGTCATTTCTTTGGAATTGATTCAGTTCTTCAGTCATGGCTAGCATCCAGAACTCATCAATGATGGCTTCATCAATCTTCTTTGGTTCAAGTTGAGAAATGAATGCCATGTTTGCAATCCGTTCTAGCTGAGCTCTAGTTTGAACCCCCTTTGTTAGTTCTCCCAAAATCTGCTTTTGAGGATGATCTTTGATATCGACAAAGGTTCTTTGATGATCATCTTCATTAGACTTAGTTGTGTTATCTAAAAATAAATCTGTACTTTCAACATCATCATCATTAGTTTGTATATGAACAAATTGATCAATAGATTCACAAAAACTAACATGCATAGATTCTTCAATAGTATTATGACTCTTATTGAAAACTCTGTATGCTTTACTATGACTTGAGTATCCTAAGAATATGCCTTCAACAGATTTAGCATCAAACTTATCCAGGCTATCTTTTGTGTTTAGGATAAAGCATTTACATCCAAAGACTTTGAAATAGTCTATTCTTGGAGTTCTGTCATAGAATAGTTCATAGGGAGTTTTATTTAATAAGGGTCTAATGAGAACTCTATTTGTTATGTAGCATGCAGTATTAACAGCTTCTGCCCAAAAAGATTTTGCAAGATTATTGTGTTGGAGCATAGTCCTGGCAGATTCCTGAAGGGTTCTATTCTTTCTTTCTACTACACCATTTTGAGGTGCAGCTCTAGGAAAGGCAAAGTTATGAGAAATACCATGCAAGTTACAGAAATTTTCAAAGAGTTCATTTTCAAATTCTCCTCCATGGTCACTACGGATTTTAACAATAGAACAAGATTTTTCGTTTTGTAATTTTTTACATAAGATTTCAAACTGACAAAACGTGTCACTTTTGTTTTTCAAAAATATTACCCAAGTAAATCTTGAGTAATCATCTACAATGACAAAAGCATATCTATTATGATTAAGGCTAGCTACCCTAGAAGGACCAAAAAGGTCCAGGTGGAGAAGCTCTAAAGGTCTTTTACTTGAAATGACATTTTTTGATTTGAAAGAAGATTTTGACAATTTTCCTAATTGACATGCATCACAAAAATAATCCTTTTTAAAAGATATGTTGGGTAACCCACGTACTAACTTATCTTTAGCTAGTTTAGACATATATTTAGAATTGACATGACCCATTCTCATGTGCCATAGATGTTGAGTGTCATTATTAGCTATGAGGCAATGTTCTGTGATATTTTCTAGGTATAGTTCATATATATTATTCTTTCTTATACCTTTTAAGATGATGTTTTCATTGGAGTCAGCTATGAGGCATGCATCATGATTAAAGCTCACATTATAACCTGTGTCACACATTTGACTGATACTTAGTAGGTTATGTTTTAAGCCTTTAACAAGAAGAACGTCTTTGATAAGAGGTTTATCTATGTTACCAATATTTCCAATACCAATTATCAAACCTTTGTTGTTATCTCCAAAGGTGACGGTTCCTCCTTCTTTATGATGAAGAACAACAAAAAGGTCTGGATGTCCTGTCATGTGCTTTGAACATCCACTATCTAGTATCCATCTGTTCTTCTTTTTTGGAGCCTGCAAAACATTAAGTAAATCTCCTTTTTGGTACCAAATCGGGTCCTTTTTTGTTAGACTTTGGAACCCATATCCATTTGGATTTGGGTTTGTCTATATCTTTAGGGGAGTTAGAAAGATTATCATTATAATACTCCTTATTTGGTTCAGATGAACTTTTCACAAACGTGGTCTTTTGATTCATACAAGAAGGTTTTTTGAAATGAGAATAGCCAATACCATTCTTGTAAAAAGAGACCTTCTGAGAGGATAAGAGTTTATTCAAGTTCTCTTTACCTTTAGTAAACTTGAAAACCGTTTTCATGAGGTTCTCAGTTTTACTTTTTAGCTCTGAAATTTCTACTTGCATATTTTTAGTTTTGGAGCTAGTAGAAGAAATTTCAGATGTAAGCATAAGATTTTTCTTTTTCAACTCAGAATTTTCACTGCTGAGTTTTTCATTCTCTTGGGAAAGCTTTAAATTTTCAGATTTCAAAACTTTATTTTTGAAACTCAATTTTCTAGATTCTTCAAATAGTTCTTGAAAAGCATCTAGAAGTTCTTCAAAGGAAAAATCAGAGATTTCACTTACCGAACTTTCGTTTGCCATGAAGCACATATTTGCAGTTTCGGCTTCATCATCACTTGACTCTTCACTAGTGGATGGTTCTGAATCATCCCATTGAGCATGCAGAGCCTTTTTCTTGAAGAACCTCTTCTTTGGTTCCTCTGTTTTGGACTTTCTTTTGAGAAGGGGACAATCACGTTTTAAGTGGCCTGGCTTATTACACTGAAAGCACATGGGATCTTCTTTAAGATCTTTTCTTTCCTTGTGCCTATTTGGAAGCCGGTTCCTTCTCATGAAGCGCTGAAATTTTCTGGTAAGCAGCGCAATTTTTGATTCTTTATCTGAGTCTTCATCCTCAGATAGGGCTGGGAAAGCTAAAGTTTTCTTTACTGGTTGCTCTTCTTCCCTTCTTTCTTTTATGTGGACTTCATAGGCCATAAGATTGCATATTAAGTCGTCCAATGTAAGCTTAGATAAATCTTGAGCTTCTTCAATAGCAGTAGTCTTTTTCTCCCAATCAGTTGTGAGAGATCTCAAGATTTTATTCACCTTTTCAGTCTGGGAATATGTTACACCCAGAGATTTCAGATCATTGGTGATATTGGTGAATCTGGTAAACATCTCTGTGATGGGTTCATCTTTGTTCATTTTGAACAACTCATATTTTCTAACTAGAGATGAGATTTTGGCTTCTTTTACTTTGTTGGTTCCTTCATGAATAACCTCCAAAGAATGCCAAATGTCATATGCAGATTCACATAGATATTCTGTTGAATTCATTCTGATCAATGGCACAATATAAGGCATTCATAGCCTTTGCATTTAGGTTTGCCATTTTCTTTTCTTCATCAGACCATAAGTTATAGTCTGCGGATAGAGATGTGTATGGAAGCTCAACAATTTTCCATATAGCAAAGTCTATGGATTTGAGAAAGATAGCCATTCTGCACTTCCAATATCTATAGTTGGAGCCATTGAAGAAAGGAGGACAAGATGCGTGTTGACCTTCAATATCACGAGCATAAGAGGTAGATGCCATATGTGCTGGAAGACTTGTTACGTCGAAACCAGCAAACCTGCTCTGATACCAAATGAAATTCCACTAGAGGGGGGGTGAATAGTGAAATATGATAATGATCGATAAAATAGAAATAATTAAGCAATAAGGCACAACACATAAAACACAAAAGTTATACTAGTTCGGTCAGTATCCAGACCTACATCCAGTCCCCAAGCAAACCACTTGAGATTTCCACTATAACATCCGAGTCACCGGATAAATAGTACAACACCCTCTTCCCAAGAGGTCTTCTTCTCTCAACAGAGAAGGGGCACACCCTCTTCCCAATAGGTCTTCTTCTCTCAACAGAGAAGGGCAACACCCTCTTTCACAGAGGTCTACTTCTTTAGACAAAGAAGAAATACAGTGAATAACAGAGTTACAATACTTCCTATAGAACCTTCAGAATGATATGAATGCACAAATGAAGGATTCTCAGAATGATCTGTTTCTCACTCAGAGGATACTCTTTATCAAAGAGCTGGACTTGACTTTTTCTCTTTTCTTTCTTTTTCTTTTTCTCTTTCTTTTTCAAGGCTCTCTTTTCAAATCACGAATAAAATTTTTTCTCTTTGTAAGCTCACACGTCTATTCCATTCCACACATTTGAATAGTTTATTTGAGTGTGTTTATATAGCCTTTAAAAAGTAGTCGTTACATTTTGGAATTGTAACTTTTTGAAATGTGAAATGTTATGTCATTTCAAAAATATCTTTTAGAGAAGTTCGAGAATGCCTTTTTCCATAAGAGTAAAATAGAGGGTACACTAGTCGTTGTATTATTTTAGGTAATACATATTTTATGTAAAAAGTCTATTTCTTACAATAGTACATTGAACGTTGGGTTGTAGTTTTGTCTTTATTCTAATTAATGATTTGAGGTACATTAGTACTTCTTTGCTTTAAATGAGTGTAAGTACTATGAGTGTTTTGAGATATTTATTTGTACATAGTCATGTCAAGTGTTTTCTTTATGTTGTGTTTTTCAAAGTCTCGAGAGAGAATAAGGACCAAAAGAAGGTCGACATTCTTTGAGAAGGATATTAACAAGGATTTGTTACAGGAGGCATTTAATGCTTTGTAAAGAGAATGATGACTTCAAGTAAATCGACATTCTATGGTTATGAGAAAAAGTAACTAGAGTCCTTTCAAAAATATATTTTATTTGTTTTTCTTTTGTGTAGCCGATTTATGTTTTTGTCTTCTTCTTGTATTAAGAAACATTTCATTAAAGAAGATAACTAAAGTCTTTTCAAAAACATATTATATTTGTTTTCTCCATGTAGTCGATGTTATGTTTTTGTCTTTTTCCTATATTCCTTTTTTTTTTATGTTGTCTTGTATATAGTATAAGGTACAATTATTATATGACAAAGTATCTTTTTCATGAAAGGTTGTAAGAAGGTACAATTATTAGTTTTCAAAAAGGAGCTTTTTGAAACTATCGTATACTTTTATGATATAGTCATTATGAATGAGTATGTAATATGCAATATGCAAGTTCCTGAAGGTTCTGTTACATATGACTCTAAAGAAGAGAAAAATCTTCATCTTGAGGTAGCCAATCTCTTCATTTGAACTTTAGGAAAGCATGGCTCATCAAGCTTTTTCTTCAAGGAGTATGATTGCACCATTGTTGTACTTGAACAGGAAGTCTCCATCCTTATTGGGTGAGATATCCTTGCATCAAATACTCGTTAGATTTATGGCAAAACATATTCAGTCATAATATAACATTATTTCAAGAGAACATATTATCATATCATATAAAATCAAATGAGACAGTGTATCATATTATGTGACATCAAAACCGAATTTCTCAACAGTTCCATCAACGGACATCATTATGCCGTTTAACTGGGTCCGGCAGCTCTTCTGCCAACCATTTCGTCAGCACCTCCCCTGCTCTATCGGCAGCGGTGCGACGAACCCTTCTACGTATGTAGAAGGCAATCCATGAACTGGGTAGCACTCTACTATATGTCAGAGTATCCTGCTACGTTCTTTCTGAGCTATTCTTAGCTTCTTTAGAAATTTCAGCAGCACTTCCTCTCTTTTACGGAGAAAGCGTGTGTTTCTTTTATCCATTTCAGCGGCATCTCCCCTCTTTGGTAGGAAATCGCCACGCTAAATTCGGGAAAATGGATGCGCACCGTTGTGCGTACTTTGCATCCATCAAGGTTGCAGGAACCCTGGGCCATAGCCAGGCCGTACGTAATTGACTTAGTCTTTACGTAAAGAGCATTTTGCCAAAAAGTGAAGCCTTTCCAATAGGGGCTTAATTCGTCAAGCAGAATCTTGAACGAGGAGCGGTCAGGGAATCGCATTGGCGATTTGGAGTTTGGTCTCCATTTTAAACGCTCATTTATGTGCCATATATGTAGTATAAGCAGAAGCCTGTGCTTTATACAGCGGTGGCGTAAAGAAATGCATATACTATTGTTCAGGGTGTGTAACTGAACGAAATATTCTACATATATAACAAAACAGAAGCCTTGGCATCGTTCGACGCGACGGCGTAAGTAAATACATTGCAAAAAGCAGGAGCCTTTGCATCGTTCGACGCGACGGTGTAAGTAAATGCATAATCGGAAGTGCAGTAATCGGAAGTGTAGAAAACAGGGAGCCTTGGCATCATACGACGCGACGGCAAAGGTAAATTACATAGCCTGTGCGATATAGAACGCGTCGGCAGAATCAGCAGATATACACCTAGATCCGTATCCAACGATAGTTACGAGGCGAGCGGGTGAACACCGAAGTGTTCTGAAGGGCTCAACCAAGAACTAGGGCAAGATACCATTTTAAAAACGCATATACTGCGTATTTGAACATAGATATATCCGACGATAGTTCCGAGCCGAGCGGGTGAACACCGAAGTGTCCAAAAAGGGCTCAATCAAGAACTAAAGCAAGATACTACTTCAGAAAGTATATTCTATATACAAACAATCAAATACTTGAGAGAGATAGTTTAATGAAGCGAACTTACTTCAAATCGTGGAAGAAACGGCTCCAGGTTGCTTCTTTGGCTTCGAGCCTTCCTTCGAGAGGTCAGACTAAGTCAGATGAAGCTGACTTAGTTGAGAAAGAGGTAGAGTAGGTCAAGCTACTCAACCTAAGTGGTTTGAACCAAACAGGGTTTGGTCCAAGTCAACTGGGTTCAGCAGGTTCGAGCTCAGCTCAAGTAGGTTAAGTCTGGGTTCTGTTATCGTCGCGAAAATTTTCTCCCGTCTTCCCCTTCCTTGCGGAAGAGAAAGAGGGAAAACGCTTTCGCGCTTCAAACTTGACCGGATTTTGGAAATTGTTTTGAAATACTCGCCTCCGTTTTTGAAAATTACGAGAAAATCCATGGGATGGGGCTCGACCTGTCGGTACGAGGTTCGACCGTTCCTACCGCCTTTAACAGGGGTAATCGAACCAAGGACCAAAACTATGCTTGACTTAGCGAAATTATCAAAGTTATGTTCTATCCTAAATGCATAGAGAATTCAGGCATGTGCTATGAGATTTTGGAAAATGCCAGTTGGAAAACATGATGTATGCTTAGAAAATATTTGGAGTTGAAAAGATTCTCTCAGGAAAAAGCTGAAAGTCAATTTCTCAGGAAACTCAGATGAAAAAGATTTGAAATCTCAGGAAAGTTCATAAAGACTTGGGAAAATTATGAATGGTTGAAAATCCTGGGAAAATGGAAGTGATTCTTGAGAAAAGATGAACCTTTTGAAAAGGGAAACACTTCTTAGGAAAACTTGGACTTTGAGAGTTTTCTTAGGAAAATGATGGAAGATTTATAGGAAAGCTCATTGGAGAAGGAAATTCAAAACTTGGGGAATCGAAATCCTGGGAATTTTACCTTTTGAAATACTTGGAAATCGATTTTGGATCTTGGAGAAAGATTGGAAAACTCTTTTGAATCTCTTAAGAAAATATCATTTTTCAGAGAAAACTGTGAAAAAACTTGTCTTTGGAAAACCGATTTTAAAAAATCCTTAGAGTTTCTTGAGAAATCGATTTCTTGAGAATGAAGTTTTCTTGAGAAAATCTTGAGAAAATCAATGATTTCATGATGCAAATGACATGAGTGAATGAATGCACTTTGAAAAGATTTTCTAAGAGATTTGTTGGAAAAATATGCATTAAGTCAAGATAAATCCTTCACATATTCTGACTGTGGCCATGAATATGTTTAGAATTTAGTTGATTTGATGCACATGATTTTGAAAACTTTGGAAATATGATGTGCATTTTAAGATAGCCTAAGAGTGTAGGCTCAATGTGACTAGTAGAAAGATGATGGATCTGGGTCTCGTCCATATTCCGACTAGGGCCGTAAATATGGATCCCACCGAGTCCATCAACTCCCTAAGAGTTGGTGCACGTGCCATTCGTGAACATCCATAGTGCTTTTGAAATAAAATGCATGAATCACATAAGCAGGATATTGCATAAATTTAAACTATATGATATGCATCCTAGTCTAAGCAGGAAATTAACTCTCTTATTCCAAAATTTACATTATTACATCACTAAATAAAGGAAATAAAAGAAATTTGCAGACTTCAGCTCCTTCTTTTGAATGTCCCTGCCAAACTTGGAATAAAGGTAGCTCAAATATGTGGGTTTTTCCAAGATTTTCCAATAATATTATGAAATTATTGGATTTAATTGGATATAAACCCTATTCTCATGCTTCCTTGATATTTTGAAATGATGAAAATGCTAGAAATTCAGTGAAAAACAATTTGAAATTCGGAATTGAGGTTAAAATGACCAAAATACCCCTAAAATTAAAGCTACATCTTTAAAATCAGGGTTTTTTGAAGGAAAACTTGGTAAAATTGAGATTTTGAAATTCAAATTGAATCAAGTGATGATGAAATTCAGTAAAAGACATGATGACATGCTGCTAAACACATTATGACTGTAAAATCAGAATTTGGTGTATTGCAATTTATCCAAAATAACGAATTTCGCTTGTTTTTCGCTTGGATCTGGGTCCTGCGGAACCCTGTTTTGGTATTATGGATGATCCGAACCTCAAATGGATTCCAAATTGCACCAAATTCGGTATGAAGCATCTAAACACTTTGATAAACAACCTAGAATGCTAAAACTCATGAAATGATATGATTTAAATGCCAAAATTCAAAGAAAGTCCTAAAATGATGGATTTTGCCTATGGATCCGAACCAAATGCAATGCCTAATATCATAATGCAAGATTTACACCATGGAAACTTCTGATATTTTGCAGACTGCTAAAAGACCCGAAATGGAACATTTTTGGTTTTTACAGCCTTGGGATTGGAGCCATGGTGAATTCAATAACAGGGATTTAGTTCTGACAGAGGTAAAATCACCCTAATCTGATGAAAAATGCCAAACAAATATAAAACAGCCATGGAAATTTATGAAATTAATCAGAGCTATGCACGACACCTACATGAACAACTTTCATGTTTATGACTTTGGCATTTGATCAACAGAAACACAGAGAAAAATATAACTATTTCTGCCTAAACTAACAGAACAGACAAATGTAGCAAAACAGTGGACTGACAAGAAAAATCCGAAGCAGGGGTCAACACTGTTTTAAAAATTACAGGCTTTTAGATTCAAACAGAGGACATCTCGGACACCACTTTCACTTTTTACAGTTTCGGATTTGGAGCAACACACAAAGAGAAACCATAGCCCTAAGTCGATCCAAGATCTCAGAGGCCCAAATTAGGCTCTGACACGTGTCCCGGACTCTCGGATTTTTGTCAGTCATAAAAAAAATCAAGAAAATCTTAAAACATCATATTAAAAACTAGACATTCTCCCGAGTTCCGGGCATTTTTAGGATCGAAAATCGGACCTCCCAGGAGGGAGAACTCGATTTTACAAGTCGGCAAATGTTTTTCAAAACGCATCCCGGGTTACAAAACCCGACTTACCATTTTGGATGTTTACCCCAGTAAACAAATTCAAATGGCTCCGAATTTTTGGCAAAATTTCAGGATCACCTAAGGGCGCATTCCGTGATTTTTTTGGGATTTTTAATAAAAAATAAATGCATGAAATGACGTGTGGACTGACTGACAAAAACAGAGACTTACTGAAAATAAGCAGAATTGAAAAAAAGGCTAAATTAATCCTAATTAATTCATGAAATATGCTAAATGAATGAAATAAAATGCAAATTAAACCTAGCTAACTACATGCATGTTAAAATCATCAAGGAAGCATAACAAGACATTTTATATATGTCGTTTTATGAGAATAGCTCAATCCATCCCTCGGATGAGCTCTTTCTTCAAACGACTCCCTATTCGGATTATAGCATCACATCACGGGGAAAAGAAGTGCACCTTGTTTCGTTACGCAGCGTAGGTGCTCTTGAAAGGGGCAGCTACCACGAGCTTCCTTCGTTCTTCACTCCGGGCTTCGGATGGTCCACCCAAATCGAGCTCCGTTGGAATTGGACTGGCCACAACACGAGCTCTACTCCACCTTCTTCAATGCGCCAAAGGGGGCACGATTTCCAAGGTTCAAAATCAGATGTTAGGAAGGCTAGGTTGGATTTTCCAAGTTCACAAGAGCTAAAAAAATGATCCCCTAGGCTGGGCGTGAACCCTTGTTTTTATAATTTTTCTGAAAATTTTTGAAATTCAAACAGGTTCAATCTGAGCCCTCCATGTGGCGCCATCTCAGGGGGTGCCATCTGGGGGTTTGAAATTCGAATTTGGCTTTTGCAGGGAGCCCTCAGGTGGCGCCACCTCAAAAGGCTATTTTGATTTTTTGAGAAAAAATAAAAATGGAAATTTTGTGGGTGAGACACCTCAGCAGGGGGAATTTGAAATTTTTCAAAAGTTAGCTTGATTCTCTCTGCAGGGAGCTCCCAGAAGGTGCCACCTCAGAGGGTGCTCTCTTGGAATTTGAAATTCAAACTCACCTTTTATAGGGAGTCCTCAGGTGGCGCCACCTCATGGTGGGCTACCTTTATTAAAAATAAAATAAAAAATAAAAATGGAGCCAAGTGGAGTCCTGGAATGGTGCCACCTCAAAAGGTGTTTGACACATGTCAGGAGGACAGAGCAGTGGGCTCAGAAGGCGCCACCTCAGAGGAATTTGAATTCTGCTTTTTCTGGTGAAAGGAGATCTGGACATGTGGCAGTCCAGGATGGTTCCAAGTGTCAGCCTGCTGGAGGAGGTTCTTCAGATGGCGCCACCTCAGAGGAGAATTCGAATTTCAAATGGAGGTTGGCCCTGGAGGAATGGAGGATGGACATGTGGCGCCATCTCAGGGTGGCTCCTACAATGCCATGTGGCAAGATGGAGGAAAAAGAGGACAGTGACATGTGTCTCCTACTTTTCTGAAAATAGTAGGGAGAGGACATGTGTCCTCTACTTTTTCTGAAGGAATGAGAAGGAGACATGTGTCACCTTCTTTTCCTGAAAGAAGTAGAAGATGACATGTGGCGGAGGGATGAGAAGGAGGGTCAGGGACATGTGGCGCCTTCATAGGCCATCTGGAAAAATCAGAGCTCCGGATTTTCGCCACCTAATGCCTTGTTTGAATTTTAAATGGTTTGCTTTTTCTGAAGAAGGCTAGGAGTGACATGTGTCTCCTACTTTTCTGAAAGAGGTAGGGAGAAGACATGTGTCCTCTACTTTTTCTGAAAGAAGCAGAGGGTGACACGTGGCAGAGGGGAGAGAAGGTGGGCCAAGCCATGTGGCGCCATCTCAGACAGGATGAAAAAGGTAGGAGTTCTTGATTTTCGCCACCTATGGGAATTTTTGAATATTTGAATTCTAACTTTTCTGAAGAAAGCAGAAAATGACACATGGCACTTGCTTTTTCTGAGGAAATGAGAGCTTGCCATGTGTCCTCTGCAGGAGACACTCTAGATGGCGCCACCTCAGAGGAGACAAGCCTACCTTTTTTGTAGGAATCTAGGAGTGACACATGTCTCCTACTTTTTTGAGAAAAGTAGGAAGAGACATGTGTCAGGCTACTTTTCTAGAAGGAGGGAGAGGTTGACACGTGTCCTCTGCAGGAGACACACTTCAAGTGGCGCCACCTCAGAGGAGACAAGCTCCACTTTTTCTAGACAGGACAACCTATGACACTTGGCATCTTCTGGTAGTCTTTGAAATGACACATGGCGCAGGATGGATAGGGTGACACATGGCAGATAAAATGGGATGACATGTGGCGGCTTCTTAGGGTAGCCCCACACTGACACGTGGCAGAAGAGGGAACGTGACATGTGGCACCAACTCTAGGTGAACCCTATGCTGACACATGGCATGTAAATGGGAGGAGAGAGTGGCACCAATCCAGGGGACAAGGCTCCTATATTTTTGGGTTTTTCAAAATTCAAATTTTCAAAAGGAAAGCTTGTGTGACACCACCTCAGTGTGGGTCCCACATTGCTTCTTTATTGAAATAAGGATAAAACCACAACTTCTTTTTGGAATTTTCATAAAATCTGGACTAATGGGCAAAACAGGAATTTTGGAAAGAGTTGGCCCTTGTAGGGCGATTTTGTAAAAGAAAGATATTTGAAATTGTCAAAAAGGGCAAAATCTAAGGTGAAGTGACTGAAATCCACATTGAAAACTATCCAGATGGTTTTCCTGAGGAAATATTTTGAAATTCAGAGTCCTGGGGGTAAAATGGGAAAAATTGATAATTTTGAAGACCCAGGGTTTTGAAATCAATTTTGAAAAGAGTTGAAATTCTAATCTGGATTGAAAATTTTGAAATCAAGAGTTCTGGACCTCGAAATGACATGCTGTGCAGTGCAGTGATTTGAAATGCTCATGCAATGATATGCAATGTCATGTCTTATGAAATGCAATCTTGAATCAAGACTTGGAGATGTCTGTCTCCTGTCAGGAGTAAAATTTTGAACATTTGAGTTAAAATTAGAGAAATTTTGAGAGTTGCAGATGAAATTTAGACTTTTGCAAGGTCCGAGCTCAAAAAATGACCATTTTGCCCTCTGGCGATTTCAGAGGCTTGAAGCTGATGCTTGGTGAAAAATGTCGGGGAGGTGAGTGAAAATTTGGGGTGTTTACAGGTTCAGAAATCCAAACCGGAATCTGGACAAAAAGGGACTTTGACTTTGACTTTAAACCCAACTAGGTTCAAGTCAAGTCAACTAGGTTAGGACTAGGTCAAGTGGGTTCAGACCCAGGTCAGGTGAGCTAGGACCAGGTCAGGCAGGCTCAGACCAGGTCAGGTGGGTTTAGGCCAGGTCAGGTGGGCTCAGACTCACTTGGGCTCACTAGGGGAGGTTTAGGAGAGAGAGAGAAGGCAAGAGAGAGAGGGGGGGTCGAAATTATGAGAAGAGAGAGATTAGGGAGGGCTATTTATAGCCCAAGCCCACCTCCTCTTGGGTTTTTCCATGCCCCTTTTACCCCTGAGCTATATTTTAATTCCTGGAGGTTCCTTTTGAGGTGGGGCCCACTAGATATTTCCATAGGATATTTTGTGGGTCCCACAAGATATTTTCTGAGATATTTCTGTGGGTCCCACCAACATTTCTATGGGTCCCGCAAAAATTTCGGGTTTTCGGTGATTTTTTTCCAAAAAATTATGAGTACGCTATTCTCTTCGTATTGACGTAACTAAGAAAGTTGGCTCGAGGAAATCCTTTGATTTCGTTTAGGTAGGAAGTTATGGCTTCTAGAGTGTTTGAGCATATATTCGCAAAGCGACGAATATCTTAAGTATAACTGGCTCGTACAAATCGATCTGATTCGTATTTCGGGTTCAGATGCTATTTTTACTTAAAAATGCCTCGTGAATTTCTTCAGAAAGATACTGAAAAATTATGGGTCTTACAATGTTTTTCTTTCAGACCTTGTCTCAACCATCAAATGTTGTGGATGCTCTCTGCAGGGCAAAGACCTTATTAGATTTTGAAGGAATTGGGTTTTTGGAAAAAATATGGTAGACAATTGAAAAACATCCCATTACTAGGGATTGAGTCGTCATAGGGATCGCGACAATTGTGTTGTCATCTTTTTGCAAGAAAAATAAACAACGGAAAATGTGCCTTGTTACCTAGGTGAGGTCGTCAAACCATGATAGAAAAAGAGAAAATTTTATTGGAATAAGAAACATATGACTTTATTGATCTTGACAAAGAGGTGGAAGGCAAACAATTTGCCACCATTCATGATAGTCGGCAGACACTTTAGGACTAGGAAAGAATTTGAGAGTGACAAAGGAGTCCCAGCCGTAGCAGGCAAAGTGATATTCCTCGGACCATTGTGCAGAAATGAGATTGAATTCTGCCATAGCCCCTGATAGTAGTTGAGCTTCGATATACTGCTGCCTTTGAGAGAATTGTCGAACACATCACTCTGGCTGGTAGTAAGTGCAGAAGAATGGTCCCAACAACTTGAATCGCTTGCCATAAGCGTATGTGTATCTAGGAGGAGATAATTGTCGATCAAAGTAGTCTCAGACGATGTCATCTTCTTGAATGTTGTGGATCATGGACTGGTACTGTGCCACTGAAAGGAGTTCTTGGCCATTGTATCTGAAAGAATTGGCTCAGGTTGGAACATGCTGGAAGAACCAGGATTGAAGTGCGTAGATGCATCCTTCGACAAGAATGAAATCTTCAAGTGAAAAATGAGTCAAACCCCGGTACAGGAAGGTGAGCGCTGCCATGGCTATGGAAAGATGGTTGGTCTGTCAACTTCCCCATCTTCTCATGAGTTGGATTATTCTGATGTTCATGTAATTTTGTTCATCTAGGAAGGGGGCCAATCCTACAGTACACAGAACCATTGCATTCTGAATTATTTCTCTAGTTGTCCTTGATAGTGAGCTGACTTCGATGAAGGTCTCGTACTGGCGGTACAACTCGAGCATATTGACGTATTTATTTCTGTTCAACTGGATCAAGGGCCAAGATCGACAGCCTGTCATACGAGCTAAGGAATCTCGGGGGTCCAAACCCTTGACATTGATTAGAAACTAATGCTCTAATAGATCTCCTGGTTGACCGACTGGTTCTGGTAATCACATAATCTCTGAAAATTCATCCATTAAAATGGTCATCTCTCCCCACGAGAACCAGAAGATACATGTTCGTGGATTCCATCGCTCTTCCATTGTGTGGATCAGGTTGTCGTTGATGGTTTATTTTCCCACTACTGCCGCCAATTCTAATCCACGCTCGCTCAAATGGTTCGGGAACATGCAAGAAAAGCTTTTGAGCCATGAATAATACCATCGGGGAATGAAAGTTCTGGTGCTAAGGGCTTGATGTTCAGGACGGCCTTGCCACACCTTGTAGGAGATGTGACCTTCAGAAAAAATAGGATTGATTTGATTGGATGCCATCAGACTGAAAATAGAGAAAGACTCAGAATCAGACTTAGGAAAAGTATGGAAATTTTGAAAAAATTGCAGGCAGGATAAAGATGCAGCTGAAAATTCGAGATCCAGTAGTATGAAAGAATGGAAAATCACCTGGAGTTTTGAGGAAAATTAGATGTTTTGGGAAAATCATCCAGGGTTTAAGAAAAAAAAGATGAGAATATGGATATTTGGAAAACGGTTTAATATTTTTGGGGAAAATATGAGAGGAATAAAGATAAGATACAAACAGTCACATCCTGCACAAACACTTATGCACATACAACACTCCCTAAAAGGCTGTCTCTAGATGCATCATTTTGAAAAGCAGTTGTAGGACTCTAATCCTAACTCTAAGCTCAAATCATCTTTATCCAATCCAGTTATGCTGATATACCCGAACTGAAATCCGAGGTACGTGACATATAATTTCAACTTCGGATCTAAGTTTAAGTTTCCCAACATCCTTGAGCGCCTACCGATATACTTCAGACTATGGCCCTTAGTACGTGGTAGGGGGGCGTTAGCCCAAATAAGTGGCCCAGTTGTGAGGCTTTGTCCCGAACTAGGGTTCTGAAAGAGAGCCCAACAACGTGAAGACCAGGTAAAGATAGGTAAGGGAGGTTTGAAAAAATGATCACATGCAAGAAATAGAAGGCTCTAAAATCTAAAAGAGATAGATTTTTGAAAACTTTTGAAGAAGCATACATTGTTTGCATTCAGATCCTAAATTGAGGAGAGTTGTATTTAGACCTAAGTCTATATGAGCATGAAAATATCTCCTCAATATAATCCTACCAAACCATGCCTAAGCTATATGCAATCAATGTCAGCTAGGTCAAAATCTAGGCTCCTAGGTTCGCATGATATTAGAAAGTAAAGAGCTGACATTTTGAGAACACAGTTTCGATAATTGAACTAAGTCAAACACACTTTTGATCAGACGAGGACAGGTCCCATCACGGTCGCCAAACCTGTTATTGTCGCAAAATTTTTCCCTTCCCTGCGGGAGAGAGGGGAAACGATCCTGCGAGTCAAACTTGACCAGAGTTTGAAATTGATTTTGAAATACTCGCCTCCATTTTGAAAATAGCGGGAAAATTCCAAAGAATGGGACTCGACCTATCGGTATGAGGTTCGACCGTTCCTGACACCTTTACCAGGGGTAATCGAACCAAGGATCAAATGTGTGCTTGACTTAGTTAAATTATCAAAATCATGTTCTATCCTAAATGCACAGAGAATTCAAGCATATGCTATGAAACTTTGCAAAATGTAGGTTGGAAAGACATGATGTATGCTTAGAAAATGTTTTAGAATGGAAAATATTTCTAAGGAAAATTGGAAATCGATTTCTCAGAAAAAACTCTGATAAAAGGATTTGAAAATCATAAGAAAGTTTTGAGGATGTGAGAAAATCCTGGGAAAATGGAAAGAATTCTTGAGGAAAGGCAAACATTGAAAGAGAAAATGTTTGTCAGGAAAACTCCAGCTATGAAAATTTTTCTTTGGGAAATGATTGAAATTTCATGGGAAAACTCTTAGGAGGAGGAAAATCAAAGCTCAAGAAATTGAAATTTTGAAAATCCTAGCCTTGAAATGTTGGAAATTTGATTTTAAATTTTGAGAATAATATAAGACTCCTTTTTGAATCATTGAAGATGAATTCTAAGAAAAGAATATTTTCCAGAGAAATCATGGAAAACTGAGCTTGAGAAAATCTGACTTTGAAAATTTCCAAAGTCTCTTGAGGAATCAATTTCCTTAGAATAAAATTTTAAAAAAGGATGAGAAATGCAAATAATTTCATGATGCAAATGATTTTAATGGATGAATGCACTTTAATAGAGATATTCAGAAAATTTTCTCAGGAATTTGTTGGAAAAATGTGTATTAAACCAAAGTAAACTCTTCACATATTCCGACTATGGCCGTGAACATGTTAAGAATTTAATTGATTTAATTCACAATATTTTGTAAAATTGAAAATATGATGTGCTTCTGAAGATAGCCTAAGAGTGTAGGCTCGGTGTGACTAGTAGAAAGATGCTGAATCTGGGTCTTGTCCATATTTCGACTAGGGTCGTAAACATGGACTCCACCGAGTTCATCAACTCCCTAAAAGTTGGTGTTTGTGCCATTCGTGTTCATACACAATGATTTTCTAAATAGAATGCATAAACCACATAATCAGGATATTATAGGAATTCAAACTATATGATATGCATCCTAATCTAAGCGGAAAAGTAAATATTATTCCAAATTTACATTTGATTGTTACATTGCTGACATAAAGCTAAAAAAAATAAAAAAAATGGAGCCAAGGAATCAGCATTTTCCAGATTTTCCCTGCAAATGAGAATTGGTACAAGAAATACAATATACAGAGAAGAGAAGGTCTCACAATAATGGCAATGTGCCAGTGATTATGCTGGAATTGTAGTGGAATTGCACAATTTAATAAAAATGTGATGTCTGGAATATGAATGGAATACATATGAAGTATCTAAATGCCATACTTTAAGCTAAACAAGGAACCTAGCGTATATGTGCCTAAATTCTTATGCCAAACAAAATGTATATGAGGTATGTATATATATGTATGTATATATATATCTATATCTATACATATATTCATATAATTGAAAATGCATATACTAATCAAATTTGTACATGTAATATTATGGTCTTCACAAAAAATTTTCCTCTTGTTTTCCTTCTCTCTCTTCCTTCTCTTTTCCTTTCTAACCTCTATTTCCCTTTTTTGAAGGGAGAAATAAAAGACAGAAAAGAAGAGAGAAGAGAAAAGAAAAGAAAAGATGAGAGAAGAGGAACTCTTTTGCGAAGGTCTCACTTGACCTTAATTTTGAAAAGATTTAAAAGATTACTCAGCTCCATTTTGAAATATTTGCGGGAAAAAGGGAGACGGGGCTCGCTCGTCGGTACGAGGTTCGACCGTTCCTGGCACCTTTACCAGGGGTAATCGAACCAAGGATCGAATTTATGCCTTTTTGCTTTGCCTTAATATTGTCTAAGAATTTATTCTAAGTCTAGAAAATGCACAAAGAATCATGCTTATGTAATGCAAATGCAAGGATGTATGCTTTTGAGAAAATAATTTAGAAATTTTAGAGATGTTCCAAGTGGTTTTTTAAAAATGAATTTTGAGAATATTTGTGAAGAAATGGTTTTTGAAAGATGAAGACGGACTTGGAGAAGTTAGATTTTCTAACTTAAGACTTAAAATAGATTTTGAGCTTTTGAAATAATCAAAGGTTGAGATGAACCCGAATTTGAAGAATGGAGATTTGAAAAAAATGAATATAGACTTCAAAATGGATTGAAAGTCAAGATGGTATTTGAGAAATGGAGTGGAATTCTAGATTTAAAGTTTGAAATCAGAATGAACCTTGGGTCTAGGTGGAATTTGAAAACAAAATTGGATTTTTAAGTCTAGATTTCAAGAGGGATTTGAATCCGAAGTCTGGAATCCTAAATGGCATTGGATCCAAAGTCTGAAATCCAAGATGGAGTTGAATTTAGAATCGGGAATCCTGAATGGAATTGGATCCGAAGTCTGGAATCCAAGATGGGGTTGAATCTGGAATCCTAAAGGGAGTTGGATCCGAAGTCTAGAATCCTAAATGGAATTGGATCCGAAGTCTGGAATCTAAGATGGAGTTGAATCCAGAATCTGGAATCCGAAATGGAGTTGGATCCGAAGTTTGGAATCCAATATGGAATTAGAAGAAGGATATGAATTTTGTAAATCCATATGCGATTTAAAGATGGATCTGGATTTTGAAAATCCAAATGAGATCTGAAGATGGGTCTTGGCTTTGGAAATATAAATGGGATTTGGATTTTGGGAACCCAGATAGAACTTGAAATTGGATTTGAGAAATCCTAAATCAATTTTTAAAATTTGGGAAGAAGGATAGAGAGTGAAACTTGATTTTCAAACTTGAATTTTGAAATCAGGAGACGAATCTGAAAATTTGAATTGAACTTTGAAATTTGATTTTGAATATTGAATTAAATTTGAATTGAATCCTGGAAACAAATTTGGAATTCCAAAGTTGAATTGAACTTTGAAATCTGATTTTGAATTGGAAATTGAATTTTGAATTGGAAATTGAATTTTGAATATAGAAATGAATTTGAAATTCCAAAGTCAAAATGGACTTTAAAATTAAAGTTAGAATATGAGAATAGAATTTGAATTTACAAGAGCTGAAAATTGATTTGAGAAGTGAAGAAGATATTTGAAGGATTATCACTTTGGATTTTGAAAAAGAATGATGTAATTCTATCCTAAATGATTAAATGAATTAAAAAAGAATTTCAAAATTAGATATTGAAAAGCATATTTCATTTTTTAAATGAATTGAAATGAGATTGAAAATATAATACATCTCTGACTATGGTCATAAGATGTATTATATAATGATCGTATTTAAATTCAAGTGAAGAATAAAATATATTTTTGGTGCCTTTATAGAGTTTAAAATGAAATTAACTCTCAATATATCCTGACTATGGCCATTGATATATATTTTGAGTTAATTTTAACTTAAACTTTGATAAAGGAAGAAAATATTTAGGAAAATATGATGATTTTGAAAATGATCCAGTGTGGATCAATGTTATTCCATGAAAGATAAAGACCCTAAGCATTGTCCACATTTTGACTATAGTCATTAATGTGGGTCATTTGCTTAGGATCAAATACCTCTTATTAGAATGGTGCACGTGTCATTCATGTTTCCCATTCATGAATTTTTGCAATAAGAGAAGAAAATGATATGAAAACAAGCAATTTCTAAGATATATACAAGCTCATACATTCTAATCTAATACAGAAAATGTAAATTCTCATTATATCTAGCTGTTATAATTCTAAAATTGAGATTACAATTGCTAAATTATGAAGAAAAATGGCCTCTTCTATATAATTCTTGTAAAAGAGTCGAGCAAACTATCCAACCGGGAAAAAAGAATGTTACATTTAGAACTAATACTAAAATGGACAGGCAGATGAGAGGAGGAGCATAGATGCCTCTAAGGATGGTACTTATACCAAATTAACAAGGTATATGATCTCTATTAAAGATAACGTCCATGAGTTATATGGTAAGACGTAGAAATATATATAAGAAGTGTGTTATAAATATATATTCTATACAATGCTCGATGATGAGTTCTCAACAATGGACTCCAAGCATCACAGGTATATGCATGTATATCTTCAACAAAATTCTCATTAATGACCTCTTTGCTATTGCTAATATCTCACTGATGAAGAGATCTTTTAGGCTATAAAATAACCTTAATATCACAAATCCACAAGAAATGTCCAACAGTCTTATGTTAAAATTTTCAGCCACAGGTACACATTGGTGGTTGTATACAGAAGGTGTTGTGATATTGAGGCAAATCACCGACCATGAGGTGACATATGGGAGGGGTCTCCCATAAGGAATGGATGCTTGCAGATAGGTAGGCAAATCAACTCATATTTATAAGTGATGTCATAACAATATGCAGAGTGGATAGTGCCATTAGTAAAAAAAAACAAAAGTCCATAGGCAGGCATCTATGGTTAATCAATAATTGCAAAAATCTATATACAGGGCGGAGGCAATGAATACTGGGATGCAGCCATGTGAAGAAATGAGGATGGGTAACTGTTCTACATAGTATTTGGATATCAAAAGTTGTTCTGACCCTATGATCAAAACTCTGGATGACCATGAAACCATCCCTCTCTCCTTACTGCTTTGTAAACATTACATTCGAATAATTCCCGAATGATCATATGGAAATGATTCTTAGGTGGAAAACAAATATTTTTGGAGGAGATTTAGACCCTTTTGCATTGACAGATTGGGGGTATGGGTGTGATATACAACAATGCCCAAAAAAAATGCTAATGTAAGTGATGATATACTGCAGCAATGCAAATACAAATGCCCAATAAGAGAAAACGACAGGGAAATGGCCACAGTACTGTATAAGTGCAATGCCTCTGTAAAAATATGTAATTCTGAAATGGGTGCCTGGTAGGTGAAGAAATGGAAATATACAACAATGGAGATGGCACTATGGACATGCCAATGCAAAACGTGATAAAGATGACGATGCAACATGGTAATATTCATATTAGACTGCATGGTATAATGATGATGGAGTTGGATCTAGCTAGCTATGATTAAAATCACCAACAGGAATAGAGTTGCAAATCAATAAGGAACATGGTGAGTTTGGCCTTTCAATGTTTTCCTTAAGACAACATTGGATTATAAGGCCAATGTCAGTGTCACTGAGGAGCTTAAGAACTTTGTAACTTTTGTGCTCATAGGCTATAGGACAAATCAAAACCTACAATCGGTCACCAGACTTAATAGCTGCAGTTGCTGCAATTTCAGTGAGAAACCTTGAGAGTCGGACCGGGCAGATAACAAGTTTATATCTACACAATGAAGGTTCACCGAATTTGGTGCAATGTTTATACCTGTTCCATGGCATCTACCCACAAATGCTTGAGCAAATTGAGATATCTCTCGGGTGAAGACTCGTGCAACAACTCAAACAAGGCGAATATCTTTCAAAATCTCTAAGTGATATTCAATACTCATCAGGGAATGTTTAACGTGCTTATGATGGGAGCTCAGCAGGACAGATCAAATTTTGTTGTTCAGTGAACCAAAAGAAATCTCGCCAATTGGAATTTTAGATATTCAGCAGATTGGCATCCCAGTATCACTCCATGATGATTTGTATAGCCAGATTGCAGTGACGAAGGCATTCACTTGGTCCACCAAAGAAGGGAATCTTTCTGGTGACTGATTTTCTTTTGTATCTGCCGAACATCAACTTTCAGAAATGAGTATTACATTATTGGGAATGGCTCAAGGTTTTAAAATAAATGATCTCAACAACGAAAATAATAGATGCAAAGTAGATCATGCAGCGTCAAATCCAGAATATGAATCAACACTCTGATTCTGCAGAAAAACACGAGAGAGATTCCATAAAAAACAAATTTTGCAGAAAAAGGCTCTATATTTCCCTCCTTTGTTTTTGCTTCCTTTTTTTTTTAGGCAAAGAACCAGATGTGTTATAACAATTTTGGGTCGCTGTACTGGGCATGACCAACCCCACTTCCACCAGTTGAACTGGTACAAAGGGCAATGGACCTATCTCACTTGAGCCTACCTGTAGGTAAAATCAGCACATAGCAAGCATAAAAAAAAAATAGTACCTGATATAATAACAATAGAGAAATTTGCTTGAAGTAGGTAATTTTAAACCGAATATCTAGCAATAATGATAGCCATTCAATAACTTAGAAGATGGAAATCTGACCTCAGTCCAACTTTATTGTGAATCCAAGTGGATCCAGCAAGGCTATGCTCGCGAGCCATTGGAGCATGAGGTTTCAATACTTTCTCTGTGATTACGAGATTTCATAGCAGACTTCACTATGAATCTGGGTTGATCCATAGTGGAGCCCAAGAGTGATATACACGATATGCAGGATATGATACTATTGTAGCCGAAGCTAATTAGGAAGCTATATGTAAAATAAGCACAGAAGGCTTTCCTGTTAAGCGTAAAGACATCAATCAACTCTTTGTGGTTGATGGCAACTTGGAGATCAGCAGGTCTTACAGGGCAAGGATTTAACAAAGAGAGTGATGCTAATACTGTAAAAAAAAAAACAATGCAAATGCAGTATTGAACAAAATAAAAGGCTATAAACTGGGTGCTAAAAGACCCATTAAATAAAATGTATTACAGGGTTAGGGAAACCAAAGAAGAAGAAAAAATGATGGTGATAATATTGCATCAAAAACAGGAAGTTCATCTTGCAGATACAGGAAACAAATGATAAAAAGGATTTTTCCATTAAATAAAACATGTTACCGAACTTAAGAAGAAAGGAAATATAAAATAAATTAAAAATAAAATGAAATAAAAATGAGAAATCGTGTGAGTTATAAGATGCCGATGAAGACATTGATGCTGAAATAGTGAATTTTCTGGTGAAATGAAACAGAGCGTGATGTCGAATCCTGGTTTGGAAAGAACATAAGCCAACACATGAACCCGTCTTCACAATAGATCAAATGTGAACCCTTTTTTTTTGGTCAGCTGATCAGGGTCTTTTACGACAGATGCTAATATCTGCAAAATGTTAATGCTCCACCATTTGGGTTTAAATTCAGTTTCCATATTACGTTGGATCAATACCACAAGATCAAATGCTGAAAAAGGGATGAAATATCATGAAAATGAAAGCGAGAAATGTTGATGAAACTAAAAGTAGGAAACGAAAATAGGCAGATGCTATAAAAAAAGGTAAACAACATCAAACTAAATATTCACAGTGTATAAAGATCGGGGAAATTCCAGAAGTAAATTACAAAAAATGATGCTCTTGATAAACATTGAAAGGAGAATATGAACGGAGAAAGGATGTAATCAATTCTAAATGAAAACTGGAGATGGTATAGGTGAAAGATTGTTCCTTATAGAAATATAAAGAGGAATGGGAGAAATTACTTATGAAATTATAGGAGTTCCGAAGGAGGAAGCCGAGACTCCTTCATTAACTTAGAGGGAAGACTCTCAGAGAGAGAGAGGGAGGAAAAGATCGAGAGGCTGAGAGGTGGACGATCGGATCGTGAAAGATTGAAGAAGAGGAAAGGGTGAGAACGGATCTATGAAAGAGGGGTACTGGGGTGGAGAGCGGTCTTCTGAAGGAAAGAGAAAGGGTGTTGGTGAAACGCGATCGTGATGCACAAAAGAGAGTAATGGGGAGGTGAAAACGAATGGTGGAGGTTTTCCCTTTGTGCCTCTTTTAAAAAGGGGGGAGAAGGTTTGGGAAGAAGGGCAGTTGGAGATGAGCGGGAGAGGAAAAAGGATAGAGGCGACGCCCTCCATCGCCCTTCTCCCTGCAGCTCTTTGCAACGGCAGGCCATTGGAGACTTTTTGAAATAGACCCCTCGATTTTCACAAAATTTCAAAAGGTGGTCTTTTAAAAAAGTTAAAAAAAAGGGCGGGTAAAACCACTTTTTGTAATTTCTTTTTAGATTTTTGATATAAAAACCTTTTAAAAGTATAAGAGAAACGCGAGGTTTTCTTAGAAAATGGGATCCAAATGGGATTTTGAATTATTTTTATAAAATATTTGTTTTGAAACTTTAGGATTTTCTAAAATGAGGCGCTTGGAAAAATATAGGGTTAATTTCAAAAATTGGTTTCAAAAATAGATCTGGGTCTGAGAATTTTAATAAAACTTTTAGAATTCGGATTTTGAGTTGAGTTTGGACCCTGAATTTTGAGAAAAACCTTGAGAAAATATGAAGAAATTGATTTTTTAATTTTTTGAAGAATAGGAGATCCGAGATCAGAATTGGATCCGGGTATCCAATTTGGATCCAAGATTGGGTCAGATAGGGAAATTGAATATGGATTCCAGCAAATCTGAGAAATGAATGAAAATTTTGATTGAAAATTGACCCGATTATTCAGAAGATGGGCTCAAAGGAAAGAGAGGATTTTTTTTTTAGATTTTTTGGAAAATTTGGATTGTTCACAGATGCCCCTCTTTGCTGCTAAGTTTGTTGTCAGCCGAGCTTAGTGGCAAAGAAGACATACCAAATTTTCTAAAATGCCCTAGTCAGAAGGTCTGAACTGGGTGTGAAAGAATTGTTTTTGTAGAACATTATTCTGAGGTTTTGGTACCTTATCCTAAATGGTTTTGGGAAGAAAAACGAAATCCTCGAGAAGAAAAATAATTTGGACATAAGAAAATGAGGAAATCATGATAGGACTCTGGGATGAATACCCCGAAATGGTAAAAGGGAGAGATTTTGAAGAAGTCTCATGGTTGAGACAAAGATAAGCATTTTTTGAAAAGACTCAGGTTTAGCCCTTAACCTGGATGGAACGAAGATATTTGAAAGACCATAATGGGACATTTTTGAAAAATACCTCGTGACACGAGGTTCAGGTATAATTCTCATTTAAATGGATACACAAAGCATGGATTCCTTGATGGGAAAAAACCATGATGGGACTGAGAGAAATACTTCACCAGAATGAGGCAATTCTCTTTGAAGACTATAAACAACGCTAGGTTGTATCAAAAAAGATATTAAGCATTTATTTCATTTTGGATAACCGAAAATTTTTGCCAATAAGATGAAACTGTAGTTGATCCAAATGCTTGAAAGATGTGCACATATGTGCAGAAGATATTCCCTCTCTTTTTTTTACCTAGAGTATTTCCTCCAACGAGGTTAACTCCCCGGATTCCAGAGTCAGATTCAAATTTTAAAGTTGTTCAGTTTCTTCAAGGAAGTTACCCATTTCCTTGACATGAATAGAGAAGAGATACTCTTAATTTCATAAAAGCAAGTAGTGAAAAGACATTGATGAAAGGATTTCACATAAGAAAAGATGATTTCTGGCAATTTTGGCAGTTTGATATCCTGAGGCTTTTTCCATAATGATCTTTCTGACACTCTTTTTGAGACATGGAGCTTTCTTGGGTTTTTGGGTAGAAGTTTATTACATCATCCTTTATTTTAGAGATATCCTGATTTTTCTTTTTTTCTTCGAGGAAGGGTACGTTACAAGCTCCTTCATCTTGGAGATGCTTCGATCCTTCTTTTTCTCAGGAATTATACTGGTGATATTGGTTCATTGGTTAAAAAATCTTTTGATGATAGCAACAATCAAATATCTTTTAGGGTTTGTCAGGAGGCTCAGCGCAGTCGCCTTCATCTTGACGGTGATCTGAACGTTCCCTAGAAGGATCCGTCACAAACTCTTTCATCTCAAAGATGATCCAAATCTTCTTTGGCTTCGAGGTCTAGCTCGCATATTCATCTTTATCTTGACGACAATTGAGAGATCTCTTTTGCAGATATTTGATTGCAGCTTAAATGAATGAGGAGATATGGATTGAGTGGATTCTTTTTATTGCTCAGGATATTTTCACTGCCTGATTGCCAGAAAGTCGTCTTTAAGCATGTGTCATAGCTATGATCAATATTGATTCGCTTCCGGCTTTTTAACATCATTGAATATTTCTTTTGCTAATCATACCAAGGATATTTCTTACATCCTCTTGGTTGACCAACAGAGAAAAGATTTGAACTTTACTCTTTTTCGCAAAAAGCTTCACCCTTTTGAAAAGAATACTAGAGGTAATTTGAGGTGATTCTTTTGTGCAGTAAAATATTGGAATCAACACATTTTTAGAAGATTGGCAAAGTTTTCGAGAATCCTTTGTGAAATAATCACTCAATATAGATTTTGATAGGACCTTAAGCTGAAATTTGGGAGAAATTATGTAAGGCTTTAGACTTTGAAGAACTCGATCAGTAAAAACTGGATTTGGCAGGACCAACTAAATGGATTGGGGAAAAAGGATTTTGGTAAAGAATTTTTGGTAAAAGATTTTGGTAAAGGACAAGTGTTAAACTAGAGTTTGAAGGACCAATTTATAAAAAATTAGAATTTTGAAGGATTAATTTTGAGAAAATTAGAATTTTGAAGGACCAATGTACACATTGGAATTTTGAAGGACTGAAATTTTGAAGAATCAATTTTGAGAAAATTGGAATTTGGAAGGACCAATGTAAACGTTGGAATTTTTGAAGGACCAGGATGAAACTAAAATTTTGAAAGATCAATTTTGAGAAAATTGGAATTTTGAAGGACCAATGTAAAACTGGAATTTTGAAAGACCAATTTGAGAAAATTGGGATTTTTGAAGGACCAATGTAAACATTGGAATTTTGAAGGACCACTGTAAAACTGAAATTTGAAGGACCAAATTGAAAAATTGGAATTTGAAAGGACCAATGTAAACATTGGGATTTTGAAGGACCAATTGGGATTTTGAAGGACCAGGGTAAAACTGGAATTTTGAAGGCCCAATTTAAGAAATTGGAATTTGGAAGAACCAATGAAAACATTGGAATTTGATGAAGGACCAATTGGAATTTTAAAGGACCAGTGTAAAATTGGAATTTTGAAGGACCAATTTGAGAAATTGGAATTTGGAAGGACCAGTGTAAACATTGGGATTTTGATGAAGGACCAATTGGAGAAATTGGATTTGATGAATGACCAGTTTGAACTGGATTTTGAAGGACCAATGTGAGGATTAGATTTTGATGAAGGACCAGTGTTAAACTGGATTTGAAAGGACCAATATGAGGATTGGATTTTATGAAGGACCAGTGTTAAATTGGATTTGGAAGGACCAATGTGAGAATTGGATTTTGATGAAGGACCAGTGTTAAACTGGATTTGGAAGGACCAATGTGAGAATTGGATTTTGATGAAGGACCAGTGTTAGACTGGATTTTGAAGGACCAATATGAGAATTGGATTTGATGAAGGACCAGTGTTAGACTGGTCTTGAAAGGACCAATGTGAGGATTGGATTTTATGAAGGACAAGTGTTAAACTGGATTCGGAAGGACCAATGTGAGAATTGAATTTTGATGAAGGACCAGTGTTAAACTGGATTTGGAAGGATGATGTCTTCTTTTAAATCGTTGTAATTTTGAAAAGATTTTTATATGAAAAACATGTGAAAACCAGACATCAAATAATAAAAACCGGTTCTCACTAGTGGATGAGACCGGGTTGAACTCAGGGAACGGGAATATTTTGTATTCAAGTACACAAATCTAAACTATTCTTTTTTGCCGAATTATTGAAATGTAAAATGTTTAAGAAAAGTAAAAACAACTAGCTATTACAACAAATGAATACCCTTCGCAGAGGGCGTAAAGTACAATATTTACAAACCCAATTAAATTCCTAATTATAAACTGAAAAGTAAAAATTCTTCTATTCTTGCACTTCGTGTGTCGTGTAATCACTTTCGCTTCACTTCGGTGCGATCCTGCACAAGTCAAAATGACACGAGCAGTACAAGAGAAAGAAATAGAAAATATACTAAACAGAACATACTGATTAAATGCTAAAAATTATGAAAGAATTCTAAATGACAAGTAAAACTCTATTAATTTTGAATTATTTCAAGTCAATTAAGTAGTCTAATTGCAAGATGTTAAATCAAGCACATGCTAACAAATCAAATGCTACTAAACTAAATTGCCAAAACTAATATAATGATCTAATACTAAACACCTAAGTAACTATATTTTAACTATTTATAACTCACTAAGTTGATGGTAATTATTTCAAGTAACTAACAGCTTAACTAGTTACCTAACTAACATCTAAAATTACCACTCAAAACAATACAAATCAGTAAAAATCAGTAACCGCAGTAGTTAAAGATCAACAATCAATGAATTACATTGACTCAATCAACTGAAAATCACACCAGAAATCCAATTTATTCCAGAAAATAATAACATTGATAGAAATATTAGCTCAGCACTTAACTGGATCCATGTATCTGGTTTAACTGATCCACAACATAACCGATAATCGAATGATCAAATTCTTTCCAAAAACTGATGAAAATCAATCAAATGCAATGATAATCCTTCACACGACCAACTTCTATTGTGTAACACACCAGAATGCCATTACACTGTGACTATGAGGTGAGGAACAACTTTGAGGTGCTACTCCGGCAGATTGGAGCAGATTCGGACCTCAATCACATGAATTCCGGCGGATGAAAAGGCATCTTCTGTGAACCAAATCAGACATTGTCTTTCACAGAAATGAATAGCCCGATGTTACCGATAATCAATCGATTGAAATCATCTATTCAATCCAGAAATCAAACAATCCAACCATTGCACGGTGAAACAGATTTTCACAGTGAAGAGAAAAAAATTCCAGCAATAGCAGAGTGGATTCCGGCAAGAAGAAGAGAACGATCAACTAGATCTGAACTCTCTTGATTAAGATCTGATCAATTCTATTCCAATGGATGTACAGATATTGGGCCAAATGCTATTCTTATGAACATCTTCACGGTGGATTACAGGATCTTTCAGATGAAGAGGGATTTGAAGAGCGATTTTTATCAGCTAAAGGTGATTCCGGCGACTGTATTGATGCCAGCAATTGCAATGTGATTTACGGCAGGAGGACATCAGTGAGCATGATCTGCATTCCTATTCAGATTTGGATCCGCTAGATGCTATGCAGATCACGTAGCTTGAAGAACAACAAAAGCTAAAAAAATTTAAAATGCTAATGCTACAGAAAAATTGTTAATGAAATGAAACAAACAAAAACAAGAAACACAGTCCGATCAAATTCTGATTTAGAAACTATCATCAGATCGAATATTTATTCAAACAATGCATTGATGTTCTACAAAATTAATCAAACTTGAATTCAAAATGCCTATCTATAAGCAGATTAAAGAAATTAGATGTAAATCAAACAACCAGAGAAAAGATTAAAAGAAGAAGAAAAGAAGAAGAAGAAGAAGATGATAAGAAAAAGAAGAACTTAATACGTAACCTGGAAGGGTTAGAAGAGAGGTGGAATCCTCTCTCTTGCTTCAGCCTTTGTTGGAATTTCTCCACCGGAAAGAAGATGAGAAAAAGAGGGGAAAATAGGGAGAAGGAGAAGAAGAGGTAAGAAGAGGTGGAGAGGAAGGGGAAGAAGAGAGGGCTTGGGCAAAAGAGAGAAGACAAGCCTCTCTTCCCCCTACGTATGATATTTATAATTTTGAACTTTTCTCCATAAGTCCCTCTTCTTTGTAAAATTGCATTTCAAAAACCTCTCTTCAAAAAGTTATTTACAGAACAACTCAAAATGACTATGTTTTAGAAAATACAAAACTAAGTCTATTTTAACTCTAATTTTTTTATGATTTTCAAAAACTAAACTACTACAATTATGTCAAACACTAAAATAGGCATTAAAATGTAAAATAAAACTATTTTTCATGCATTTTCTATTTGTAAATCATTTTAGCACATTTACTCGAAACTAACATAAAATTAGGTTTTTAAATCATTTTCTCATGAAATCATGCATATTTTTATATGAAAAATCCCTAAAATATATGCATGATCAAATACCCCCATGCTTATGTTTTGCTAGTCCTCGAGCAAACTAGAAAAATGCACAAAATTAAACTATCACCTAACTCACTTTCGTAGGAATCACGGTTGCATTTAGCTCATGCAACAAGCCCTTTCAACCCCTGGGTTACCCCAGTGGACGAGTAAGGTCTCGTGAGGGTTTGCAGTGATGCTACCCACAAACATCTCTGTCATGTATGCATAATATTACACATCCTCACAATCAGTAGATAATCAAAGACTTTATTTTCACAAATATTTCTTATTATTTCAAAATCGAAATATAATTAGAGTCTTTTATGCACCACCATAGAAAAAGAATTTCTTTCACTTTTCTAAATATCACAATTATTTATGTTTTATTCTTAGAAAATCCAATAAAAACATATTATTATTTACTTATCCTCACTTATATGTTTTCTGCACAGGTTTTCTCAATCGCACTTCTAAGCACTGAACTTTTCTTTCTTTTTAAGCTCTTTTCTCTCTTTTTTTTCTTTTCACGCTTTTTCTTTTTGCGCACTTATTTTTCTCATATAGCTTGCGTGTGGTCTGCTTTTATGCCTTGTGCAATGTCAATATCTTCTATACTTTTTCAATGCATACCAAAAGATATCAACTAAGACATAAAAGTGACTTCCTTCATTCACCTTTATAACATGAGAGTCAAACATTTCAACTTGTATCTGTTCTCAGTTACTTAGGATCATGAAGTTTTTCACTCTCCTTTTTGAAAATGGAATTAAAAGTTTCAACTTACATCTAAGTTCCATATACTAAGGATTGTGGAATTATCCAAACAACCTAACACATGCTATATTTTTTCTTTTGAGCTCATTTTTTACTCTTTTGTTCATTTGTTTAGTTTTTAAAAATAGAACTGTGCATATTCATATTTATGATTCAAAATAAATTCTAACATGTATTTATCCTCATTTCTTTGAAATCCGCATAAACAACCATAATTTTTAGATCTATGTCAGAAAAAAATTTCGTGGGGCTTAAAAAATCCTCTAAAAACATCAGATTTGAAATAACATTCATATAAGTTCAAACTCTTTCTTTAAAAATCTACTTTTCATAAGAGATGTGTAAAATGTGCAAGAACGTAAACAAAAATATCAAGGTGTGCACTCTACACCCTCCCCTATGCTTGAATGACACTGTCCCAGTGACACTCCCCCATGCTTATATGAAACTAAGTGAATGCACATGAGAGAAAATAATTGAGGGAAAAGAGTAGAATAACCTGACATGAAAAAAATATACGTTCTATGAATGTAATGAATGCAATGTATACATGACAAAACATAAAACTCATAGAAAGAAAGAAGAAGAATATGAAAAACTCATGAAGAAAACTAAAAAGTAAAAACAAAATAAAATCTATAAATTCTAAGTAAACCTAATAATGTACAAGATATGGGTTGCCTCCCATAAAGCGCTAAGTTTCACGTCCCCAGCCAGACGGATCCCTGGAAAAACCTTCATCGTCCATGAGATCAATGGACATGAAGTCAGGCTCAACCGGGCTCTATGTAGAAAAGAGTGTCATCTGTGACACTACGCACTGTGTTTCCATCCCGTCTACCTCTAACTGTAGTATCAAAACTCTCTCGATATGAAGAACGAAGATTAGTCTCATCTGAGAGACTGGTCAGGAAATAAGAGTCTAGGACCGACCGAGTATCAATGAATGCTACTTCAGACAAGTGGTGAATATGATCTGGCTTGACTTGGTCAAGCACCTTCTGCATCTGTACCTCTTGCTTACTGAAAACATTCGGTGATCCTAAAGGCTGAGAAAATGGGGCTTTATATGATGAAAATGTATGCTGTGAGTAAGGCCCCTTCTGTTGAGGTATCATGGAGATCGACTCGTCAGTAGAAATGATATGAGGTTCATGAGTCGATTCCTGAGTAGAGTGACACGCCTTCCCATACTGAAGGGATGTAACAGATTTGACTGGCTCATGATGTGAAGTAGGTTGCAAGTCAAATGACATGGAATACTCTCCCTTTGAGATAACAGAATTACTAGATGGGTTCCCCTCGTTTTGCCTACTGAAGGTCTCAACCAACTGTCCCATTTGAGTCTCTAGCTTGGCTATTGACTGCGTATGGGAACTCAAAACTTGTAATATCCTATCTTGGAAGGATTGACTAGATGAAGGCTCATGAGGATGGGGTTGAGTATAAGCATGTTGGGCTGGGGGATGAACCTGTGGAAAAATGGGATGCGAGTAACCTTGTGAAGGGTTACTGGGTCTATACTGTGTCTGGGAGGGCTGATGGGATGAAAAAATAGACTGGTTTCGCCAACCTGGGTTATATGATGATGTAAACGAATCAGGCATGGGTCTAGCGAAACCTTGGGCAGCATTCACCTGCTCCTGAACGAATTCAGGATATAATGGCGCTGCCGGACAATCTGAAACACAGTGTGCAGGGCTAGCACATAGCTCACACACTCTTTCTACTGGACTTCTCAAAGAATTGGCTAGGAATTGATCTAACTTCCTAGTCAACTGATCAACCTTGGTACGCAATTCTAACTCAGACCCTACTTCGGAAATCCCAACTTTCTTAGGACCACTAGGCAGAGATGTAGTCCTATCGAGCTGTGAAGACAAATTATGATGCATCGTGTTTTCACTCAAGGTCTCGAATAGAGACCACGCCTCGTCCTCACTCTTGAGCATAAAAGTGCCCCCACAAGACGAATCAACCATTTGAGGATGCTTTTCAGTAAGCCCGTCATAAAAATACTGCACCAACTGCCAACGAGGCACCTGGTGATGGGGACACTTGCGGAGAAGATCTTTCAATCTCTCCCAAGACTCGTGAAATTGTTCTCCCTCAATTTGAGAAAAACTGGTTATAGCTTTATGAAATTGATTCGTTTTACCAATTGGGAAGTATTTTTTTAAAAATTCTCTTTGCATTCCTTCTCAAGTAGTAATACAAACCGTCTCAAGAGATTTTAGCCAGTGCTTGGCTTTATCTTTGAGAGAGAACGGAAACAAGGTTAACCGCATAGCATCATCTCCAAAATTATTGATTCGCACAGTCGAGCAAATCTCAAGGAATTCGTCGAGATGACGATATGGGTCCTCATTGCTAAGGCCATAAAACGAAGGTAACATTTGAATCACACTGGCCTTAATCTCAAAATGGCTCGCTCCTACATCAGGTCTCGTGATGCAGGAGGTGGGAGTATACGTATTTGGCATGAAGTATTCCCTCAAAGGACGGATCAAATGATGATCGTCAGCCATTGTGTACACCTTAGAGTAGACCGGTGTAGCACACGTCCTAACTTTGGGTTTTCTACCTAACTAACGCACTAAGCGGCCAAACCACGCAAACCACAAAGCGAGTGAACTAAAAACAACAAAAACTAAACAAACACCACGCAGTGACACATAACAGAGATTATGCAAAGAATTATGAAATCTATGTGTACGGTACCAATCGTACTCAGTCACCTCTAAGGGGTTCCTAGTAGGTGGGCTGTGCAGAAAAGTAAGCTCGTCAATAAGATATGCACATACGTGGTTCTAAACCTAAATGCACACAAACACTAGGCAATAAAGTGAATACTAATATTACGCCGTTCCCCGGCAACGGCGCCAAAAATTTGATGTCTTCTTTTAAATCGTTGTAATTTTGAAAAGATTTTTATATGAAAAACATGTGAAAACCAGACATCAAATAAAAAAAACCGGTTCTCACTAGTGGATGAGACCGGGTCGAACTCAGGGAACGGGAATATTTTGTATTCAAGTACACAAATCTAAACTATTCTTTATTGCCGAATTATTGAAATGTAAAATGTTTAAGAAAAGTAAAAACAACTAGCTATTACAACAAATGAATACCCTTCGCAGAGGGCGTAAAGTGCAATATTTACAAACCCAATTAAATTCCTAATTATAAACTGAAAAGTAAAAATTCTTCTATTCTTGCACTTCGTGTGTCGTGTAATCACTTTCACTCCACTTCGGTGCGATCCTGCACAAGTCAAAATGACACGAGCAGTACAAGAGAAAGAAATAGAAAATATACTAAACAAAACATACTGATTAAATGCTAAAAATTATGAAAGAATTCTAAATGACAAGTAAAACTCTATTAATTTTGAATTATTTCAAGTCAATTAAGTAGTCTAATTGCAAGATGTTAAATCAAGCACATGCTAACAAATCAAATGCTACTAAACTAAATTGCCAAAACTAATATAATGATCTAATACTAAACACCTAAGTAACTATATGCTAACTATTTACAACTCACTAAGTTGATGGTAATTATTTCAAGTAACTAACAGCTTAACTAGTTACCTAACTAACATCTAAAATTACCACTCAAAACAATACAAATCATTAAAAATCAGTAACCGCAGTAGTTAAAGATCAACAATCAATGAATTACATTGACTCAATCAACTGAAAATCACACCAGAAATCCAATTTATTCCAAAAAATAATAACATTGATAGAAATATTAGCTCAGCACTTAACTGGATCCATGTATCTGGTTTAACTGATCCACAACATAACCGATAACCGAATGATCAAATTCTTTCCAAAAACTGATGAAAATCAATCAAATGCAATGATAATCCTTCACACAACCAACTTCTGTTGTGTAACACACCAGAATGCCATTACACTGTGACTATGAGGTGACGAACAACTTTGAGGTGCTACTCCGGCAGATTGGAGCAGATTCGGACCTCAATCACATGAATTCTGGCAGATGAAAAGGCATCTTCTGTGAACCAAATCAGACATTGTCTTTCACAGAAATGAATAGCCCGATGTTACCGATAATCAATCGATTGAAATCATCTATTCAATCCAGAAATCAAACAATCCAACCATTCCACGGTGAAACAGATTTTCACAGTGAAGAGAAAAAAATTCTGGCAATAGCAGAGTGGATTCCGGCAAGAAGAAGAGAACGATCAACTAGATCTGAACTCTCTTGATTAAGATCTGATCAATTCTATTCCAATGGATATACAGATATTGGGCCAAATACTATTCTTATGAACATCTTCACGGTGGATTACAGGATCTTTCAGATGAAGAGGGATTTGAAGAGCGATTTTTATCAGCTAAAGGTGATTCCGGCGACTGTATTGATGCCAGCAATTGCAATGTGATTTACGGCAGGAGGACATCAGTGAGCATGATCTGCATTCCTATTCAGATTTGGATCCGCTAGATGCTATGCAGATCACGTAGCTTGAAGAACAACAAAAGCTAAAAAAATTTAAAATGCTAATGCTACAGAAAAATTGTTAATGAAATGAAACAAACAAAAACAAGAAACACAGTCCGATCAAATTCTGATTTAGAAACTATCATCAGATCGAATATTTATTCAAACAATGCATTGATGTTCTACAAAATTAATCAGACATGAATTCAAAATGCCTATCTATAAGCAGATTAAAGAAATTAGATATAAATCAAACAACCGGAGAAAAGATTAAAAGAAGAAGAAAAGAAGAAGAAGAAGAAGAAGAAGAAGAAGAGGATAAGAAAAAGAAGAACTTAATACGTAACCTGGAAGGGCTAGAAGAGAGGTGGAATCCTCTCTCTTGCTTCAGCCTTTGTTGGAATTTCTCCACCGGAAAGAAGATGAGAAAAAGAGGGGAAAATAGGGAGAAGGAGAAGAAGAGGTAAGAAGAGGTGGAGAGGAAGGGGAAGAAGAGAGGGCTTGGGCAAAAGAGAGAAGACAAGCCTCTCTTCCCCCTACGTATGATATTTATAATTTTGAACTTTTCTCCATAAGTCTCTCTTCTTTGTAAAATTGCATTTCAAAAACCTCTCTTCAAAAAGTTATTTACAGAACAACTCAAAATGACTATGTTTTAGAAAATACAAAACTAAGTCTATTTTAACTCTAATTTTTTTATGATTTTCAAAAACTAAACTACTACAATTATGTCAAACACTAAAATAGGCTTTAAAATGTAAAATAAAACTATTTTTCATGCATTTTCTATTTTTAAATCATTTTAGCACATTTACTCGAAACTAACATAAAATTGGGTTTTTAAATCATTTTCTCATGAAATCATGCATATTTTTATATGAAAAATCCCTAAAATATATGCATGATCAAAGGACCAATGCGAGAATTGGATTTGGAAGGACCAATGCGAGAATTGGATTTTGATGAAGGACCAGTGTTAGACTGGATTTTGAAGGACCAATGTGAGAATTGGATTTGATGAAGGATCAGTGTTAGACTGGTTTTGAAAGGACCAATGTGGGAATTGGATTTGATGAAGGACCAGTGTTAGACTGGTTTTGAAAAGACCAATGTGAGAATTGAATTTTGATGAGGGACCAGTGTTAGACTGGTTTTGAAAGGACCAATGTGAGAATTGGATTTTAATGAGGGACCAGCGTTAGACTGGATTTGGAAGAATCAATGTGAGAATTGGATTTTGATGAGGGACCAGCGTTAGACTGGATTTGGAAGGACCAATCTGAGAATTGGATTTTGATGAGGGACCAGCGTTAGACTGGTTTTGAAAGGACCAATGTGAGAATTGGATTTTGATGAGGGACCAGTGTTAGACTGGTTTTTAAAGGACCAATGTGAGAATTGGATTTTGATGAGGGACCAGCGTTAGACTGGATTTGGTAGGACTATTATAGAAGGCTATGCTGCTTCTATGAATGGTTTCAGGATTATCCCTTATCCTGAACAAGAAGAAGGAATTTTTGGAGAGAATAAACCTGAAGCTTGAAATTTGGAAGGGATCAGCCGGAAGGCTGGATTTTGGAAGAAGGTTCACCCTGGCAGTTGGGTTTTTGAAAAAAAAGGAGAAGAGTTTGAGTCCGAAACTTAGATATTTTGAAAAGATGGATGGACCAACCTAAGGGTTGGGTTTTTGAAAAAGAGAAGAGCCCGAGTCGGAACTCAGATATTTAGAAAAGATGGATGAACCAACCTGAGGGTTGGGTTTTTGAAAAAGAGAGAAGCCCGAGTCGGAACTCAGATATTTAAAAAGATGGATGGACCAACCTAAGGGTTGGGTTTTTGAAAAAGAGAAGAGTCCGAGTCGAAACTCAAATATTTAAAAAAGATGGATGGACCAACCTGGGGGTTGGGTTTTTGAAAAAGAGAGAAGCCCGAGTCAGAACTCGGATATTTAAAAAGATGGATGGACCAACCTGAGGGTTGGGGTTTTGAAAAAGAGAGAAGGAATTCCAACTCGAAACTCGGGTTTTTAAAAGAAGTGTTTAATTAGAAGATTGAATTTTGAAAATTTCCAATGCGAGGACCGAATATTAGGATCGAGAATGACCCATTTCGAGGCCTAAATTATTTGATTTAAAAAATGAAGAAGACCATCATAGTTAATTGTATGTGGTCTGATTTTCAAGATTAACCCCTTATCCTGAATGGGGAAGAATAAAATTTGTGAAGATTTGATGAAAAGAGATAGAAATTGATGAAAGATTTGACAAAAATGAAGAGAAAAATCAAGGAAATTTATGAAAGTTGTCTTGTAAAAGAATTCTCACAGGTAGCTTTGTTGCTCCTATGAGTGATCTCAGAATTATCCCTTATTCTGAATGGGAAAAGAATAAAATTGACGAATTTGACAAAATTGATAAAGGGTTGATAAAGAATCAAAAGAATTGATAAAAAAATGATAAAGAATCAATAAAATTGATAAAGAATAAGAATTAATAAAGAATTGACAAAGATTGACAAAGATTTGGTAAAAATTAGTAAAATTTGGCAGAAAAATTGAGGATACTTGGAAGACAATAAAAGACTTCAGGATTATCCCTTATTCTGAAGGAAGAAAGACCTCGCAGGACGAGGTTCAGGTTTATCCCTTAACCTGAGAGGGAAATTCAGGTTTATCCCTTAACCTGAGTGGGAATTTACAGAGGAAAAAAATACCTCATGGGAAAGAGGCATCAGGTTTATCCCTTAACCTGAAAGGGTAGTTGACATAAGAATTGACGAGAAAAATTAATAAATTTTATGAAGAATCAATAAAATTGATAAAATTGACAAAGATGAATAAAATCTAATAAGATTGATAAAAATTGTCATAAGAAAAGAAAAAATTGAGGAAAAAGAGTTTGCTTGATCCTGCCTGCACGTGGGATCTTTAAAGTGGGATGAAAATGTTCATGGGAAAATCATTTTTGGAAAGAGGATCAATCGTGAGGTTGAAGAATGATCAACACGAGAGCTGATCTTTAAAGAAAAATCACCACAAGGGTTGATTTTGAAGAGAGATCAACATGAGGGATGACTCTTTGAAAACAATTGTTTGAAACTGATTTTGAAAAAGGAGGATCAACATGCTTGTTGATTTTGAAAAAGATTGGATCAAAATTTTGAACTTTTGGTAATCATGACGAAGATTTTGCAGAAATTTTTCATATTTTTATGATTTTGAAAAACCTTCATAGGTAATATCATTTCTCTCAAGGATGATGTCAGGATTGTCCCGTATCCTAAAAAGAATAGGAATTTGTTGGCAAAGAAAAATTTTGAAGTGTAAATGAAAAAGGTGCCCCAATATGGCAAAAGAAGTAAGAATTGAACACAAAGATATAAAGGAAATTGACATTCTCATTGATAAGCAAAAACTGAAAACAAGACTTGAGTATTTACAAAAAAGATCATAAAAGACTAGGGCTGACTTGCCCCTACAAGATGATTGCAGAGAAACTTTGGCATCATTAGTTCTTTGAGTGGTTCGAGAAAGGCTTGGTTAGGACAGCGGGTTGCTCTTCGTCTTCGTCCTCTATCAGAAGATTTTTATCAATGCAATCCTGGATGATGTTCTTTAAGATGAAGCAGTACTCGGTATCGTGCCATACTGCTCGGTGGAACTTGCAGAATTTGTCTTTTCATTTTCCCAGGGGGACCGGAGGATCAGCAACTCTCGGAAGTTTAATCATATCTTTGCTCAACATATACTCCAGAACCTGCTCGAGGGACTGTTCCAGAGTAGTGAATTGGCGGTCATAACCCCAACCTTCACGTTTTATCTTTTTCTTCTGTTTGGCCAGAACCGGCTTGTCATTCTGTTTGAAGGGTTCCTCTCGCTGACCTGTCTGCTTGTTCTTGCTATCCTTGTTGCTACTGCATCCAGAGTTGGTCAAGAAGGTATAATTCGCCTTTTTTTTTGGGTCTTGACCGCTCTTGATGAGAGTGATGCCCTCATACATCCCATTGTCCATCCCCATCTCGAGCAACTCAGCTCGTTCAATAAGTTCGATGAATGATTTTGATGGGTAGGTGGAAATAAGACTCATGAGAGGCTGAGAAAAGTTGTTTAAGATAACTTGGAGCGCGTGCTCCTTTGAGATGGGGGTTCTTATTTTGTTGCAGGTATCTCTCCACCTCCGAATGAAATCTATGGCCTTCTCCTTATCCTCTTGCTTCAGATTGTATAAATGATTGGGGGTTGACAGTGCCTTAGTATTGAACATGAATCTCTCTATAAACAGATTAACGACCTTGTCAAAATCTCGCAGTTTAACAGGGTTGATGTGCTCTGCGTACCACTTAGCTGCTACGCCTTCTAGACTGCGTGAGAAGCACAAGAAAAGAGCACAATTATCTTTACTAAATCTGGCACATTCTGCAAAAAACATGGCAAGATGGGCTTTTGGATTGCTGGATCCATCGAACTTAATGAATTTTCTGGGGAGGTCTTCCAAGCTGTTGTCCCCATCTAAACCGAGGTAGAAGTCTTGCCTGGTATATACACTCTTTCCCTTATCTCGGATTTGTAGATCCTTGACCATCTTGGTTAGTGCTTGGATCGAATCTTCTGTCGGGACCCCATCTCTAGGCTTGCTCACTGATTTAGGCTCTTCTGCCATCTTCTTGGGTTGTCGAAGATGTCTTGGGACGAACACAAATTGTTCTTCCTCGGAATCCTCCTCTATCGATTTTGTACCCTCAGAGGTGTTATCCTACTGAATTTTCTTCTTGCTGATCCTGACATGTTTCTTTACTGGCTTTCTTTTGATCTTATTTTTAGAGGATATTTTCTTTGAACCTGCCCCAGCTTGCTAGACATCAATTTTGCCATCATCTTTTGAAATATCTTGTACATTGCTGGGTCGACATCATCCTCTTCTGAATCATGTTTCTGGGATAATCTGGGAGAGTTCACTTCCTCCACCTCACTGTCATCGTGCTGCTGAGCTGCCCTCCTTTCTGCTCTCGTTCGAATCATGATGAAATATTGATGTTTTCTGTGGAATAAAGGAAGGATTTAAACTCGAGGAGTTTTTTTTTGGGGGGTGGGGGGGAAAGAGAGACGAAGAAAGAGATACTTAAAGATTTAAAGAGAGATCTCTCGATAAAAAGAGATCTTGGATGAGAAAACGGAATTTGAATACATATATGAAGATGGATGACAAGACCTGAATATTTTGAAAAACGGCAGGCAGGATCAAAGAATTAAATAAATCAGAAGAGAAAGAAAAATACGCCTGGACTTTTAAAAGATAGAGGAAAAACTTAAAAGAATGTCCAGGGTTTAAGAAATTTATGAAAGAAATAAAGAAATGAGAAATATACAATCCTTGATTTGAGAAAATAAAAGATTTTTTTGTGAAATAAACATCCAGGGTTTTTGAAGAATAAGATTTTTCAAGATAATATCTACAAAAGAATCAAATTATATAAGCAATGATGCACAAAATAGCACTCCCTAGAAACTGACTCTAGATGCAATATTTGAAAAAGTCTCATAGGACCTTAATCTTAACTCTAAGGTTCAGATAATCTGATTCCAGTCAAGATACGCTGATATACTCAAGCTGAAGCTCGAAGTACGTGACATAAAAATTATTTCTCTGGTTCTAAGGTAATGGCTTCCCAACATCTTTGAGCACCTACCGATATACCTCGGACTATGGCCCTTAGGTACATGGTAGGGGGGAGCTAACCCAAATAAGTGGTCCAGTTGTGAGGCTCTCTCCCGAACTATGGTTCAGTGAGACAACCCAGCAACGTGAAGACCGGGACATAATAGGTAGGTGATGTTTACGAAAACATGTTCAATCATGCAAGAAATCAGATGGCTCTAATGCAAGTCCTAAAGAGATAGAATCTAAATGAAGAGAAGCATACACTTGCATACATTGTTTGCATTCAATCCCTAGAATTGAGGAGAGTTGTATTTCAGACCTAAGTCTAAGTGAGCATGGAATAATATCCTCAATATGGTCCTACCAAACCATACTTAAATCCTATATGCATTATGTCAGCTAGGACAGAGTCTAGGCTCCTAAGGTTTACATGGAAATGAAGTTGAAATTTGTAGAATAAAGACTTTAGATAATATCAAAGCAAAGCAAAAAGGCATAAATTTGACTAGACGGAGATGAGTCCCATCACGGTCGCCAACTTCTGTGGTCATCGCAAAAAAATTTCCTCTTGTTTTCCTTCTCTCTCTTCCTTCTCATTTCCTTTCTAACCTCTATTTCCCCTTTTTGAAGGGAGAAATAAAAGACAGAAAAGAAGAGAGAAGAGGAACTTTTTTGCGAAGGTCTCACTTGACCTTAATTTTGAAAAGATTTAAAAGATTATTTGCCTTCGTTTTAAAATATTTGCAGGAAAAAGGGAGATGGGGCTTGCTCGTCGGTACGAGGTTCGACCGTTCCTAGCGCTTTTACCAGTGGTAATCAAACCAAGGATCGAATTTTATGCCTTTTTGTTTTTCCTTAATGTTGTCTAAGAATTTATTCTAAGTCTAGAAAATGCACAACGAATCATGCTTGTGCGATGCAAATGCAAGGATGTATGCTTTTGAGAAAATAATTTAGAAATTTTAGAGATGTTCCAAGTGGTTTTTGAAAAATGAATTTTGAGAATATTTGTGAAGAAATGGTTTTTGAAAGATGAAGACGGACTTGGAGAAGTAAGATTTTCTAACTTAAGACTTAGAATAGATCTTGAGCTTTTGAAATAATCAAAGGTTGAGATGAACCTGAATTTGAAGAAGGCATATTTGAAAAAAATGAATATAGACTTCAAAATGGATTGAAAGTCAAGATGGTATTTGAGAAATGGAGTGAAATTCTAGATTTAAAGTTTGAAATCAGAATGGACCTTGGGTCTAGGTGGAATTTGAAAACAAAATTGGATTTTTTGATCTAGATTTTAAGATGGATTTGAATCTGAAGTCTAGAATCCTAAATGGCATTGGATTCGAAGTCTGAAATGCAAGATGGAGTTGAATCTGGAATCGAGAATCCTGAATGGAATTGGATCCGAAGTCTAGAATCCAAGAAGGGGTTGAATCTGGAATCTGGAATCCTAAAGGGAGTTGGATCCGAAGTTTGGAATCCTAAATGGAATTGGATCCGAAGTCTGGAATCCAAGATGGAGTTGAATTCGGAATCTGGAATCCTAAATGGAGTTGGATCCGAAGTCTGAAATCCAATATGGAATTAGAAGAAGGATATGGATTTTGTAAATCCATATGAGATTTGAAGATGGATCTGGATTTTGGAAATTCAAATGAGATTCGAAGATGGGTCTAGGCTTTGGAAATATAGATGGGATTTGGATTTTGGGAACCCAGATAGAACTTGAAATTGGATTTGATCCTAGATCAATTTTTAAAATTTGGGAAGAAGGATAGAGAATGAAACTTGATTTTCAAACTTGAATTTTGAAATCAGAAGATGAATCTGAAAATTTGAATTGAACTTTGAAATTTGATTTTGAATATTGAATTAAATTTGAATTGAATCCTGGAAACGAATTTGGAATTTCAAAGTTGAATTGAACTTTGAAATCTGATTTTGAATTGGAAATTGAATTTTGAATATTGAAATGAATTTGAAATTCCAAAGTCAAATTGGACTTTGAAATTTAAGTTAGAATATGAGAATAGAATTTGAATTTACAAGAGTTGAAAATTGATTTGAGAAGTGAAGAAGATATTTAAAGGATTATCACTTTGGATTTTGAAAAAGAATGATGTAATTCTATCCTAAATGATGAAATGAATTAAAAAGAAATTTGAAAATTGGATATTGAAAAGCATATTTCATTCTTTAAATGAATTAAAATGAGATTGAAAATACAATACATCTCTGACTATGGTCATAAGATGTATTATATAATGATCGTATTTAAATTCAAGTGAAGAATAAAATACATTTTTGGTGCCTTTATAGAGTTTAAAATGAAATTAACTCTCAATATATCCTTACTATGGCCATTGATATATATTTTGAGTTAATTTTAAGTTAAACTCTGATAAAGGAAGAAAATATTTAAGAAAATATGATGATTTTGAAAGGGATCCAGTGTGAATCAATGTTATTCCACGAAAAATAAAGACCCTAAGCATTGTCCACATTTTGACTATGGCCATGAATGTGGGTCATTTGCTTATGATCAAATACCTCTTATTAGAATGGTGCACGTGTCATTTGTGTTTCCCATTCATGAATTTTTGCAATAAGAGATGAAAATGATATGAAAACAAGCAATTTCTAAGATATATACTTGCTCATACATTGTAATCTAATACAGAAAATGTAAATTCTCATTATATCTAGCTGTTATAATTCTAAAATTGAGATTACAATTGCTAAATTATGAAGGAAAATGGCCTCTCCTATATAATTCTTGCAAAAGAGTCGAGCAAACTATCCAACAGGGAGAAAAGAATGTTACATTTGGAACTAATACTAAAATGGACAGGCAGATGAGAGGAGGAACATAGATGCCTCTTAGGATAGTACTTATACCAAATTAACAAGGTATATGATCTATATTAAAGATAACGTCCATGGGTTATATGGTAAGACGTAGAAATATATATAAGCAATGTGTTATAAATATATATTCTATACAAGGCCCAATGATCAGTTTTCAGCAATGGACTCCAAGCATCACATGTATATCCTCAACAAAATTCGCATTAATGACCTCTTTGATATTGCTAATATCTCACTGATGAAGAGATCTTTTAGGATATAAAATAACCTTAATATCACAAATCCATGAGAAATGTCCAACAATCTTATGTTAAAATTTTCAGCCACAGGTACACATTGGTGGTTGTATACAGAAGGTGTTGTGATATTGAGCCAAATCACAGACCATGAGGTGACATATGGGAGGGGTCTCCCATGAGGAATGGATGCTTGTAGATAGGTAGGCAAATCAACTCATATTTATAAGTGATGTCATAACAATATGCAGAGTGGATAGTGCCATTAGTAAAAAAAAAGAGTCTATAGGCAAGCATCTATGGTTAATTGATAATTGCAAAAATCTATATACAGGGCGGAGGCAATGCATACTGGGATGCAGCCATGTGAAGAAATGAGGATGGGTAATTGTTCTACATAGTATTTGGATATCAAAAGGGGTTTCGACCCTATGATCATAACTCTGGATGACCATGAAACCATCCCTCTCTCCTTACTGCTTTGTAAACATTACATTCGGATAATTCCCGAATGATCATATGGAAATGATTCTCAGGTGGAAAACAAATATTTTTGCAGGAGATTCAAATCCTTTTGCTTTGACAGATTGGGGGTATGGGTGTGATATACAACAATGCCCAAAAAAAATGCTAATGTAAGTGATGATATACCGCAACAATGCAAATATAAATGCCCAATGAGAGGAAACGACAGGGAAATGGCCACAGTACTGTATAAGTGCAATGCCTCTGTATAAATATGTAATTCTGAAATGGGTGCCTGACAGCTGAAGAAATGGAAATATACAACAATAGAGATGGCACTATGGACATGCCAATGCAAAACGTGATAAAGATGACGATGCAACATGGCAATATTCATATTAGACTGCATGGTATAATGATGATGGAGTTGGATCTAGCCAACCATGATTAAAAACACCAACAGGAATAGAGTTGCAAATCTATAAGGAACAGGGTGAGCTTGGCCTTTTAGTGTTTTCCTTAAGGCAACATTGGATTATAAGGCCAATCTCAGTGTCACTGAGGAGCTTAAAAACTTTGTAACTTTTGTGCTCATAGGCTATAGGACAAATCAAAACCTACAATCGGTCACCAAACTTAATAGCTGCAGTTGCTACAATTTCAGTGAGAAACCTTGAGAGTCGGACCGGATCAGATAACAAGTTTATATCTACACAACGAAGGTCCACTGAATTTGGTGCAATGTTCATACCTGTTCCATGGCATCTACCCACAAATGCTTGAGCAAGTTGAGATATCTCTCGGGTGAAGACTCGTGCAACAGCTCAAACAAGGCGAATATCTTTCAAAAGCTCTAAGTGATATTCAATACTCACCAGGGAATGTTTAACATGCTTATGATTGGAGCTCAGCAGGACAAATCAAATTTTGTTGTTCAGTGAACCAAAAGAAATTTTGCCAATTGGAATTTTAGATATTCAACAGACTGGCATCCCAGAATCACTCTATGATGATTTGGATAGCCAGATTGCAGTGACGAAGGCATTCACTTGGTCCACCAAAGAAGGGAATCTTTCTGGTGACTGATTTTCTTTTGTATTTGCCGAACATCAACTTTCAGAAATGAGTATTACATTATTGGGAATGGCTCAAGGTTTTAAAATAAATGATCTCAACAACGAAAATAATATATGCAAAGTAGATCATGCAACGTCAAATCTAGAATATGAACCAACACTCTGATTCTGCATAAAAACATGAGAGAGATTCCATAAAAAACAAATTTTGCAGAAAAAGCGGCTCTATATTTCCCTACTTTATTTTTGCTTCCTTTTTTTTTTAGGAAGAGAACCAGATTTGTTACAACAATCTTGGGTCGCTGTACTGGGCATGACCAACCCCACTTCCACCAGTCGAACTGGCACAAAGGGCAATGGACCTATCTCACTTGAGCCTACCTGTAGGTAAAATCAGCACATAGCAAGCATAAAAAAAAAATAGTACCTAATATAAAAACAATAGAGAAAATTGCTTGAAGTAGGTAATTTTAAACCGAATATCCAGCAGTAATGATAGCCATTCAATAACTTAGAAGATGGAAATTTGACCTCAGTCCAACTTTATTGTGAATCCAAGTGGATCCAGCAAGGCTATGCTCGCGAGCCATTGGAGCATGAGGTTTCAATACTTTCTCTGTGATTACGAGATTTCATAGCAGACTTCACTATGAATCTGGGTTGATCCACAGTGGAGCCCAAGCGTGATACACATGATATGCAGGATATGATACCATTGTAGCCGAAGCCAATTAGGAAGCTATATGTAAAATAAGCACAAAAGGCTTTCTTGTTAAGCGTAAAGACATCAATCAACTCTTTGTAGTTGATGGTAACTTGGAGATCAGCAGGTCTTACAGGGCAAGGATTTAACAAAGAGAGTGATGCTAATACTGTAAAAAAAAAAACCAATGCAAATGCAGTATTGAACAAAATAAAAGGCTATAAACTGGGTGCTAAAAGACCCATTAAATAAAATGTATTACAGGGTTAGGGAAACCAAAGAAGAAAAAAAATGATGGTGATAATATTGCATCAAAAACAGGAAGTTAATCTTGCAGATACAGGAAACAAATGATAAAAGGAATTTTTCCATTAAATAAAACATGTTACCGAACTTAAGAAGAAAGGAAATATAAAATAAACTAAAAATAAAATGAAATAAAAATGAGAAATCGTGTGAGTTATAAGATGCCGATGAAGACATTGATGCTGAAATAGTGAATTTTCTGGTGAAATGAAACAGAGCGTGATGTCGAATCCTGGTTTGGAAAGAACATAAGCCAACACATGAACCCGTCTTCACGATAGATCAAATGTGAACCCTTTTTTTTTTGGGTCAGCTGATCAGGGTCTTTTACGACAGATGCTAATATCTGCAAAATGTTAATGCTCCACCATTTGGGTTTAAATTCAGTTTCCATATTACGTTGGATCAATACCACAAGATCAAATACTGAAAAAGGGATAAAATATCATGAAAATGAAAGCGAGAAATGTTGATGAAACTAAAAGTAGGAAACGAAAATAGGCAGATGCTATAAAAAAAGGTAAACAACATCAAACTAAATATTTATAGTGCATAAAGATCGGGGAAATTCCAGAAGTAAATTACAAAAAAAAAGAAAAGATGTAGGAATATAAAGATTCCATTACTATCGCAATCTGCAGGTCAATATTGCTAGAGGCAAACCAACGTTATAGATGATTCTCTTGATAAACATTGAAAGGCGAATATGAACGGAGAAAGGATGTAATCGATTCTAAATGAAAACTGGAGATGGTATAGGTGAAAGATTGTTCCTTACAAAAATATAAAGAGGAATCAGAGAAATTACTTACGGAATTATAGGAGTTCCGAAGGAGGAAGCTGAGACTCTTTCATTAACTTAGAGGGAAGACTCTCAGAGAGAGAGAGGGAGGAAAAGATCGAGAGGCTGAGAGGTGGATGATCAGATCGTGAAGGATTGAAGAAGGGGAAAGGGTGAGAACGGATCTATGAAAGAGGGGTGTTGGGGTGGAGAGCGGTCTTCTGAAGGAAAGAGAAAGGGTGCTGCTGAAACGTGATCATGATGCGCAGAAGAGATTAATGGGGAGGTGAAAACGAATGGTGAAGGTTTTCCCTTTGTGCCTCTTTTAAATAGGTGGGAGAAGGTTCAGGAAGAAGGGCAGTTAGAGATGAGTGGGAGTGGAAAAGGGATTGAGGCGATGCCTTCCATCGCCCTTCTCCCTGTAGCTCTTTGCAACGGCAGGCCGTTGGAGACTTTTTGAAATAGACCCATCAATTTTCATAAAATTTCAAAAGGTGGTCTTTTAAAAAAGTTCTAAAAAAAAAGGGCACGTAAAACTACTTTCTGTAATTCCTTTTTAGGTTTTTGATATAAAAACCTTTTAAAAGTATAAGAGAAACGCGAGGTTTTCTTAGAAAATGGGATCCAAATGGGGTTTTGAAGTATTTTTATAAAATATTTGTTTTGAAACTTGAGGATTTTCTGAAATGAGGTTTTTGGGAAAATACAAGGTTAATTTCGGAAATTGGTTTCAAAAATGGATCTGGGTTCAAGAATTTTAATAAAACCTTTAGAATTCGGATTTTGAGTTGAGTTTGGACCCTGAATTTTGAGAAAAACCTTGAGAAAATTTGAAGAAATTGATTTTTTGAAGAATAGGAGATCCGAGATCAGAATTGGATTTGGGTATCCGATTTTGATCCAAGATTGGGTCAGATAGGGAAATTGAATATGGATTTCAGCAAATCCGAGAAATGAATGAAAATTTTGATTGAAAATTAACCCGATTATTCAGAAGATGGGCTTAAGGGCAAAAGGGAATTTTTTTTTGGATTTTTTGAAAAATTTGGGGTGTTCACAAATATACAAAAGCAATGTACTTATAATGGGTGTAACATACAGGAATACATATGACTATAAGTATGTAGGTATGCACAGGGATTATAATTTAATATATATATTATGACAATGAGCAGGAGGTGATAAATATATAAGTGTTGTTGATAATACAGAGGCAAACTCGTCAATCATATAGGTATGAGAGTGGATAATTGGCAGATAACATATACAAGAGAAAATTGGCTGTAGCTAGTTGTTGATATAAGGCGGCAATATGATTTCACAGAGATAGACATACTGTAAATATTGGGCATGCAAAACAATGATAGCGATGACTATATTAACAAGTTGAATGGTAAGAAAACAATAAATATGAAGATGCATGAACACTGAAGTAATCAAATACAAAGGTATGGACAGTATACAAGTAATATACAGGTGATATATGAACTTTTGTTGAGTTAAACTGGGTTTTATACACATTGTTAACTTTCAACAGTTTGAGAATTACAATGCCAAGCAAAATGTGTCTTCCTGCTTTTATCGATTTGATAATGACAGGTTGATGATATATGGACGAGCTTGTTGATATAAAATGAAAGTGTCGACTGATTACAGATACTGTGGAGACTTGAAAATGCATTATGCAAACTGAGCCTAACTAACAAATATGCTATGTAGTGTGTGAAGATATAGGAAAATATGAAGGTAGAGTGCACACAGTGAGTATTGTGGAGTGTCACAAAGGGACAATGTGCTGGAATGATGCTGATGATTATGGGCACAACAGATGGAAGATGATAATGGGCTGTTATATAAAGATGACATTGCAAATATTATAGATGGTATGCAACAGTAAAAGGGACGTGCAGGTACTATGCATCAACTAAGTGCAATAGTGTTATTTACACGCTATATCAATTTCAATGACATTCCTAATACAAGATGCCTAGATATGGCATGAAAATCACTATGGAATGTATAGGGGGAAGTGCAGATATACCATGACAAATGAGTCAATAATCGAGTTCAGAAAATAGAGAAGAGACTATGCGTTAAATGCATAGTAAGCAATCACCAAGCGATGTCTGAAATAGGCAAACTGACTTCTCAATTTGAGGACCGATCAACCACAGCCAGTAGAATTCATTCAACACTTTGAACTCTTGAATTTATTCATCTCAACAGGACAACACAATAAGTTCTCTTCAGCCAATAACACGTCAACTTATAACAGAATGGATTTCAGCAAGATGGAAATGGATTGAGTCCATATACCTACCTAACTGATCTTACGAATTGGGTTAAAATATACACAGTAACTTGAATATCTGAATTGGACAATAAATAAATTTCATAGAGTTAACTGCAATTCGACATATATGAAATGATCTTACAGTGGTTTTGTCTGGATATTGACAATACATGCAACAATATGATAACACTCAATGAGGATGCGTCAATGAATGCCACAGTATGTTCAAAATGAAAAAAAAATAAAAATAAAAATAAATAGACCAATGAACGATATTAAAACACAAGGTATGGGACGTGAATGTCCATTATGACATCATGATCATAATATTTAGAGGAAAAGGTGAGATGCAGAAATAAAGTGGGAAAGATATTACTGTAGATACATAAACGCACAACTAATGTATGAATACAAGATGCAGAGAAAGTGAAATGGGAGACGCAAGTGATTTCTATGTGAATATGCAAGGCTGGATCGTGAAAAGATGGGAAAATCATTATGTAAAATACAGAAACAGTAACAGAATTTACATTTTACATTAACAATTCTAACTGAGCCTACAACAGAGTAACTGGATTTTCTTTGCAGGATTCTCCGGTGGAGTTAATTCAAGAATTCGATCTTTCCATAAGATCTAACTGTTTTCATAATCAAAACCGAGAATGTCATCACTTGTCAAAACATCTGTCTCTATAATGTTGATTCAGCTGAATGCCAAACAGGGGAATATATGACATTTGAGATGCTTAGACTCTAAATATATGATCCTGCATTTTCCTTTATGGCCTTTTATTCTTGTCAATCGGATGGGAATTATCATTTAAAATCCCAACTTAACCTATATGCCTGACTGAAGGGATATATTAAAGAGCATAATTAGAGACAGGACAATGAAATGCGTACAGGAAAATGAACAGAGAAATACTCAGAAATATATGAGATCGGGAAATGTTAAAACATACAGACATCAATATTGATATGATATTATAAGAAGCAAAAATCAAGATTAACATTGAATTTATATGTAGTACCCTAGTCAATGGCACTTATTTGTCATACGATATGTCTTCATGGACAATCGATTTAGGTAATGACATACAGTTGCCTTTCTCAAAACTACTTGAATATGCAGAAAACAATAAGGTGCAGGAGGCTTAAACGATATTGAAATTAAATAGGAAATCTGTAAGAGAACAGAGGAAAATTTATGGATATGATAAAAACCAAAGATGATGTCATGTGAAACTTCGTTCTCTGCACATAAAGAGATTGAATAAAAAAAAATCAATAACATTCATGGAATCTGATATGCAATATGAGATGACCCAGATAACAATTTGAAAAACTTTGAATTGAAATAAAACGTTATACCATGAGATCAATGGTATTGAAACCATTCATTAAAATGAGATGAGAAAATGATGGTTCAATGAAAATCTATTTTTTAGAGAGAGATCGATGATGCTATTGCGAAGCATCATCGATCCTTAACTGATGCAGTAACCCTGAATGTAAATCTCATTAACCAGAATAATGGATTTACATATGTATAAAATGAATACGATAGCTAAATCACCGAACTGCAAGCATAAAAGAGAATTCTCACCTAATTGCTCGAACTGGACGCCCCCTGGATGTTAAACCTCTGGTACACTCCTCTGATCATATCAACCTTCCTAGATTGCTCGATTAAGGGTTGTTGAAGTCAGAAACCTGCAAAGGGGATGAAAGTAGAAAATCGCCAACCACGGATTGTGAAAGAGGGTTTGAAAAGAAAATGCTAAAAACAATGGATGAAAACAGAGGTACTGAGAGATAGGAGAAGCCAAAATCCAAAATCCCCCTTCTCTGTGCGATCATTTGGGTTCCCTTTTAAAGATCTTTAAAGGTTTCATCGGAAAGATCAGCCATTTTGAAATTTTTCCTTTTAAAGATTTTGAGCTCCTTCTATCAAAAGATCGAAGCTTTTCTTTTTTTTCTTGAGCTTCCGTTAAAAATTTTAAAAATCTTGAAACCGAAAATTGATTGATTTTGAAAATTTGTCATTTTTAGAGGGAGACGGTTTCCTAGCTTTTTAAAAAAAAAATCGTTCATTTACCTAAAGTCTAGGTAAAATGAACGCTCCTTTTTCTTTTTAGGAAAGTTTAGCCGTGGCGCCATTTTAGGCTACGTTAAAAAAATGAAAGTATAACCACTAAAACGGGTTTTCTCTTCTTTTTTTTTTAAGGTGGTGCCACCTCAGCCGGATTTGAAAACCTTTTGAAATAAAATTTTTTATTTGTTTTTCTTTACAGGAAGATCTAGTGTGGCGCCACCTATGTGTGAGCCCACTTTCTTATTTTGTAAAATAAATAAAATGAAAAGAAAAGGATTTATAAATTTGTGCCACCCCAAGGTGGGCCCCGCTTGAAATCAAGATTGAAACAAGAGAAATGCCTTGGAATTTGAGTGTGACGCCACTTCAGGGTGGGTCGCACGTCATTTTTTTTTTAAATAAAAAGCAAAATCAAGATCAATAAATTCTTTTTGGGATTTTTATAATAATAGGCTAATTAGAAAATACGAAGTAAAATTTGGCTTGATTACAAAAATTTAGAAGAAAGATGGTCTTTCAGGGCAAAATATAAAAAAATGCAGAGATTTTGTAAACAAATTCAAAGTCTTTTTGCAAAAGTTTGAAATAAAATCTTCTAAATTTAAAATTGTGTCCCCTTCTTTCTAACTAACGAAATTTAAAAACCAATATCAAAACTATCCAGATTGTTTTCCTGAGAAAAATTTTGTAATTCGAAGTCCTGGAGGTTAAGATGAGAGAAACTGACAATTTTGAAAACCTAGGGATTTGAAATTAATTTTAAAAGAGTTAAAATTCGAAACTGGATTGATAATTTTGAAAATCAAGAGTTCTGGATCTCGAGATGACATATTGTGTCGTGAAGTGATATGAAATGCTCATGCGATGATATGCAAAGACATCTCTTATGAAATGTAGTTCTCAACCAGGAATTGGAGATTCCAGCTTCCTATCAAGAGTAAGACTTTGAAAATTCGCGATTTAGAGATGTTTCTAAGCCTAAATAAAGAAATTTTTGAGAATTGAGAATGAATTTTGGACTTTCTGCGAGGTCCAATCTCAGAAAATAACCATTTTGCCCTCCGATGACCTTGGAAAACCAAATGTGATGACTGATGAAAAAGTCGGGGAGGTGAGTGAAAATTTGGGGTGTTTACAGTGGCCAAATACACTTGGGATTCCTTCATTTCTCTTTCTGTATTTCTTAGACCCAATGTATCTATTGAACATCAAGAGTGGTGGCAAACTGTCTGTCCACCCTCTCTTTGTCTTTAAATCCATTATCAATAAAATTTACTTTTTATTCTACTCAAAAGCATTTTGGGCCAAATATTGTTTTAAGCATAGATAGTTGCGATGCTTGTGGCAACCTTATCCCCGACAAGGGGACATTCTTTTAATATCTTCCTCATTTATCTTCAGTATCTTTTATCATGGTTGACGACCTCGCCTAGGTAACAAGGCACATTTTTTAGTTATCACGAAAATGATACCGCAATTGTCGCAAGTCTTGTGACGACCCAATCCCTGGTAATGGGATAATCCTTTTAATTTTCTACCATGTCATCCATTCTTTTGTTTTGAAAAAAAAAATCTTCTTGCTCTAGCCATTCTCTTATTCTGCAGAAAGCATTGACATTGTTAGAATGGTTCAGACAAGGACTGAAAAGGAGATAGTTCCTCAGCACAATGACAGTGAGATCGAAGAAATGGATTCTCTCAAGTCAGTCAGAGGACAGGGTCAGTACAAGGAAGATGATATTGATCCCATTATGTATGGTATGTTCCAAAAGATGATGGCTAAGATGATATCTGAACAAGCTGAGGCCAGTCTGAAAAAGGTCATCCCTAAGAGCAAACTAAAGAAGAAGGCTGTAAAAAAGAAGGTTAGGATTGTCAGAAAGAAGGTCCAGCCAGACAGTATTTCTGAAAGTACTGAATCAGCGGAAGAAGAGTCAGAAGAAGAAGAGCAGTTTGTCTTCAGTTAGAATCCTCCGCGGCAGTTTGTGAAGATCACTGAAGAGCCTGAATCTGTGAACAAGCCTAAGTTTGGGACTCCATCTGAAGATTCGATGTGCGAGCAATTGAAAGAAATGACACGAGCAATCAAAGATATTCAGGCCAAGAGAAAAGGCAAGCAAACCTATACTGGCAAAGATTTCTATGATGGCCTTGACGAGGATGATGATCTGGAGAATCTTCCTCGCAAATTTCTCAAATTTGATGGGACGAGCAATCCAAAAACTCATTTGGCCACATTTTATGCGGAATGCAGCCGTTTCAGAAAAGATAACAGAGCTTTGTACATTTGCTTCCCCCGCAGTCTAGAAGGAGTAGCAGCCAGATGGTACGTAGACCACATCAACCCTATCGAACTATGAGAGTTCGATAAAGTAGTGAACTTGTTTATTGAGCGCTTCATGTTCAATGTTGATGCCTCACCCACTCTCAACCATTTGTATAATCTAAAGCAGAATGAAAGTGAAAGAGCAGGAGAGTTCATCCATAGGTGAAGGAGCACTTGTAACAAAATGAAGGTTCCCATTCGAGAGGAACATGCCTTGCAAATCATCCTCAATAACTTTTCCCAACCACTGAGGAATCTCATCTCCACATCTCCTGCCAAATCATTCATCAAGTTGATTGAGAGGGCCGAATGGCTCGAAACAGGATTGGACAATGGCCTCTACGAAGGTTACTTGTTCGTCTGAGGTAACCCCAAGCTGAAAAAGAAGGCACATTTTGCCTATTCCACTGACATTTCAGGCAATAGCAGCAGTGTCAGCGACAAGAAAAACAAGAAGAACCGCAACAAGAGCTCAAGAAGCTTTAAGACTGAAAGAACGAACTCTGCAGCCCAGAAAGAAAAATTCGTCAAGACACAGCCTGTTCAACCAGTGCCACAGCCTGAAGCGAAACAACAACTAAAACTAAAGCACGATGGCTGGAGTTATGACAGAGAGTTCACAACTCTAGAGCAATCCCGCGAGAATATCCTCGAATATATGTTATCAAAGGGGATGGTCAAACTCCCTAAGGTGATTGATCCTCCAGTCGTTATGGGTAAATGAACAGAAAAATTCTGCAAATTCCACCGAACTGTAGGACATGACACAAAACACTGTTTTGTCCTAAAAAATATCATCCAGGACTGCATCGCTAAGAATCTATTGATCGAAGATGAGGACGAAGTACAGATTCAGATCTTGTCCAAACCTTTCCCCAAACATTCAGCTTCAGTTATTTTAGAGCAAACAACTTTTCTTCAAAACAGTATCGAACAGTGTTTCAGTCAGGACATTCAGGATCAACATCAGGTCATGATGCTACATGAGTCACAATCTTCCACCAAGAGGGTGGATATCACTTCAATTCTTAGCAACAAGAAACCAATCAATGAGCCAACAAAGGTGACAACAGAAGCCACCAAGCAAATTCCCAGGATTCCAAAGTGTTTCATCAAGGGTGTTTCAAAGAAGCATGAAGATGCTAAATCAGTTCAGAAGCCTATCACAGCATTGTCAAACATCTCCATCCTGGATTTGACCTATGCTTCTCCTGAACATCAGCAAGTGCTAGATGATCTGTTAAGGAAGATCAAGGTCAAATCGAGCACGACTTCGCAAGACATGGCTCAGATCGTCAACCAAGCCATGACCAACGCACCAATAACTTTCTTAGATGAGGACCTGCCTAAGCCTCATACATTCCACAATAATGTTTTGTACATAGTGGTGTGAACCAGGGGCATGACAGTCCCTCATGTGCTCATTGATGGAAGCAGTAGACTCAATATCTGCCCGGAGATGACAGGCAAGGCCTTGGGCCTAAAAGAAGAGGAGTATGTCCCAGATCCTATAACAATTTATGGCTTCGACAACCATGGGCAGACTGCCAAGGGGAAAATCTTCCTTGAAATCTTCATCAACTACTCAGTACATATTGTGTTGTTCCATGTGGTGAACGTGTGTGATCAACGCAAAAAAAATTCTCTTGTATTTCTCTCTCTTCCTTCTCTTTTCCTTTCCAGCCTCTATTTTCCATTTTTGAAGGGGAAAATAAAAGACAGAAAAGAAGAGAGAAGAGAAAAGAAAAGAAGAGAGAGAGGAACTCTTTTGCGAAGGTCTCACTTGACCTTAATTTTGAAAAAAAAAGATTTAAAAGATTACTTGCCTCCATTTTTGAAAATATTTGTGGGAAAAATTGGGAGACGGGGCTCGCTCATCGGTACGAGGTTCGACCATTCTTGGCACCTTTACCAGGGGTAATCGAACCAAGGATCGAATTTATGCCTTTTTGCTTTGCCTTAATATTGTCTAAGAATTTATTCTAAGACTAAAAAATGCACAAAAAATCATGCTTGTGTAGATGCAAAAGATGTATGTTCTTTTGAGAAGATTTCGAAAATTTTATCCAAGTGTTTTTGAAATTATGAAGAATATGATGAAGAAATGGTTTTTGAAAGTTGAAGACGGACTTGGAGAAGTTAGATTTTCTAACTTAAGATTTAGAATAGATCTTGAGTTTTGAAATAATCAAAGATTGAGATGAACCTGAATTCGAAGAAGAGAGTTTAGAAAATAAGAATTGAAAGTTGAATATGGACCTAAAAAAAGAATGGATTGAAAGTCAAGATGGTATTTGAGAAATGGAGTGGAATTTTAGAATTTAAGTTTGAATTTAGAATGGTTCTAGGGTCTAGTTGGAATTTGAAAATGTGATTGGATTTTTAGATCTGGATTTCAAGATGGATTTGAATCCAAAATCTGGAATCCTAAATGACATTGGATCAGAAGTCTAGAATCCAAGATGAGATTGGATTTGAAATCTGGAATCCTAAATGAAATTGGATTTGAAGTCTGGAATCCAAGATGGAGTTGAATCTGAAATCTAGAATCCTAAATGAAGTTGGATCTGGAGTCTGGATTTTGGGTTTTCAGATCTAAATTGAATTTGGATTTGGATCTTTAAAATATCCAAGTTGAATTTAAAAGTGGAAAATCAGATTTTGAGAAATCCGGAATTGAATTTGAGAATCCATGTTGAATCTGAAGTGGATTTGAGAAATCCCCATGGAATTTAAAGATCCGATTGGATTTCATAGATCCAGATGAAACCTGGAATTGGATCTGAGAGGTCTTAAATTAACTTTTGAAATTTGAAATGAAGGATAGAGAATGAAACTTGAATCAAGAGATGAATTTGGAAATTTCAAAGTTAAATTGAACTTTGATCTGAAATGTTGAATTTGAAATAGAATTCTGAAGATGAATTTAGAATTTCAAAGTTGAATTGAACTTTGAAATTCGATTTGAATAGGAAATTGAATTTAGAAATTTTAAAGTCAAACTGGACTTTGAAATTGAAATTTGAATTTAAAATGAGATAGAATTGAGAAAAAATGAATTTAAAATAAGAATTGAAGGTTTGATTTAAGAAATGAAGAAGATATTTGGAAACATATATCTCAAAATCACTTGGATTTTGAAAAGGAATGTTTGAAAATATGATGTAGTTCTAGCCTAAATGATGAAATGAATTAAAGAATTTGAAATTGATTTTTGAAAAGCATATTTCATCCTTTAAGTGAATTAAAATAGGATTGAAGATATAATACATCCCTGACTATGGTCATTGAATGTGAAATCTAGAATCCTAAATGAAGTTGGATCTGGAGTCTGGATTTTAGGTTTTCAGATCTAAATTGTATTTGAATTTGGATCTTTAAAATATCCAAGTTGAATTTAAAAGTGAAAAATCAGATTTTGAGAAATCCGGAATTGAATTTGAGAATCCATGTTGAATCTGAAGTGGATTTGACAAATCCCCATGGAATTTGAAGATCAGATTGGATTTCATAGGTACAGATGAAACCTGGAATTGGGTCTGAGAGGTCTTAAATTAACTTTTGAAATTTGAAAGGAAGGATAGAGAATGAAACTTGAACCAGGAGATGAATCTGGAAATTTCAAAGTTAAATTGAACTTTGATCTCAAATGTTGAATTTGAATTTGAAATAGAATTCTAAAGATGAATTTGGAATTTCAAAGTTGAATTGAACTTTGAAATTCGATTTGAATTGAAAATTGAATTTTTGAATTTAAAAATGAATTTTGAAATTTTAAAGTCAAACTGGACTTTGAAATTGAAATTTGAATTTAAAATGAGATAGAATTGAGAAAAAATGAATTTAAAATAAGAATTGAAGGTTGGATTTAAGAAATGAAGAAGATATTTGGAAACATATATCTCAAAATCACTTGGATTTTGAAAAGGAATGTTTGAAATAATGTTATAGTTCTAGCCTAAATGATGAAATGAATTAAAGAATTTGAAATTAAATTTGAAAAGCATATTTCATTCTATAAGTGAATTAAAATAGGATTGAAGATATAATACATCCCTCACTATGGTCATTAAATGTATTACATAGTAATCATATTTAAAGTCAAGTGAAGAATAAAACACATTTTGATGCCTTTATAGAGTTTAAAATGAAATTAACTCTCAATATATCCTGACTATGGCCATTGATATATATTTTGAGTTAATTTTAAGTTAAACTCTCATAAATGAAGAAAATATTTAAAAATATGATGATTTTTTGAAAAAGATCCAGTATGGATCTAGTGTTATTCCATAAAAGATGAAAATCATAAGTTTTGTTCACACCCTGACTATGGCCATTGATGCAAATCATCAACTTAGGATTTAATCACCTTTTATAAAATGGTGCACGTGCCGTTCGTGTACCCATTTGTGAAATTTTGCCATAAAAGGAAAAAATGATATGAAAACAGGCAATTTAAGATCTATATGTACATACATTCTAATCTAGAGCGGGAAAATAAAGTTTTTCTCATTGATATCTATCTATTGAATTTTAAAATTACTAGTGTCTCTAATTCTAGGAGAGAAAGTAGCAATTTATGTACATTTCCTGCAAAAACTAAGTTAGCACAATGTAAATGTAGAAGGAAATGGAAGATATTATATTGAAAATACAAATGCTTATGCCTATCCTAGTGGTGAATACATATACAACATGCTATTCTCATGTTTAAATTAGAAATGCATATAGCAAGCCTCACATTAACGAGAAAATACATATGTGAATATGATGGAGATCGATTTGAGAAAGGCATATGCAATGCCTTAAGCTAAATGAAAAGCTACATCTATCTGCTTAAGACCAATGAAGACCTATATGGGAGAGGCATATGCCATGCCTTAATCTAAAATGGAAATCTGAATAGATCTACCCCAAAGTCATCCGTACATCTATTGATGGAGGTGATGAGATGCAATGAAGTTATAGCAAAGATTATGTAGGGACTGCAAGTGGAATATGCCAAATGTGGGTGGTAAAGGCAAATGCAGGAAATAAATGCAATTGTTGTTGTAGTTGCAGTCATGAAGGTAGGGTAATTGGTATATGGCAGGGGTAGGATGGACTATAGCAGTAAACAATGGGAAGATGGAAGGGCTGGAATGGATCGGATGATCCTGCTATAGGTACCACAATGTATAAGAGTTAGAGATGTCAAGGTGGATTAGGTAGCCGTGATACACAGGTATTGACAGGGGTGTATAGATGAATAGGATGTAAGTGCAGTGCAACAAGGGATGAGGTATTGTGAATGATATTGTTGGTGAATGAGTGTATGATTAGCAGGAAAGTGACAGATGGGTTGCCAGTGTGAGGGCAATGGGGTGGGTTACAGGAAGATGATTATGGTGTGACCATAGCCCATGGGCTATGGTTAATGCTAATGGGATAACAGCAGCCTCTGGGGTGTTGTTGATACACGTGAAATGCTATTTGAGTGCCCAGGAGGTGTTAGCATCTCATGAGATACTAGAGATGCTGGGTATCAGGTGGAATGGCTGGGGAATTAATACCATATGTGTGTAACACTATCTGTGTTGAAAGTTGTTACAGGAAAAGTCGCAAATCACCGATGTCATCTTCTGCCCACAAATTGAACTCCCCATGGGTCTGTTACCAACCTCACGTCACTTGAGAGCTCATGATGAAAAAATCGAACCAGCACCACAGACCTTTTCTCATGAGCTAAAACTCCCAGAGATCTGTCACCAGCCTTATGTCAGTTGAAAGCTCACAGTGAAAGGATTGAGTCCGCAGACACAAACCTTCACTCATGTGCTGAACTCTACACAGGTTTGTCAGCAGCAAACAATAGGCTTATTTAACATTACATGATGTCATTGAAATCTGGCATCACGCTTGGACGAATCTCGTATTCCGATATGCAGTCAAGAAAGGGGATAAACAATTCAACCGCATAGGTACTTCCATATGTACCAATATTCATTACATCGAAGACAACTTCTGTTTTGGATTTTGAGAATTGGCAAAACAAAAAAAAAAATCTCTCTCAGGCAAGGGATTATTGCATGAAGCAACATTACCTTGTCTAATTCCTTCACCGACATGGGGTTTCCAATCCAGAATGATGGAGTAACAACATTAGAAGTATGAAAACTCGATGATACAGAAATAAGTCAAAATGCAGGGATAAGTAAATGAAAGAATATGTAAAACAAAGATCATAGAGCCATAAAAACAACACGCTAGCATAAAGGGTGGGAATTGGAAATGTATTGCAGAAACATAACCATACGTGAGGTGTAGAAATGGAAATACATGATCAAGATAAAAATTGCATATTAAGAGATGAAATGTGCACAAAAATAAAATGTTGATGCATTTGTTAACTAAAAAAAAAAGAAATTGAAAATACAGGGGAAATGGGTGCTTAGTGATATACAAGAGGGCAAGGTAGTATGATGGGTGTTACAGAAATAATAAGAAGTGAAGCTGGAAGCCACAACGATGTGATAAAGTTACAGCAGGAGGATTGCACAATGAATCAAAGTGACTCTACAACCAAATATATATATATATATATATATATTGGACAATTTACTATCTAAGAAAAAAAAAATTCTGAAGAGCACAGATCTAAGAAACAGAAAAATATATTACCTTCAAAATTCTTAATACATCATCTATCATACCAAACTTGGAAATATATTCATCATACAGATCTAAGGAAGATGAAAAAGAACTTATGGCTCTTCATCAAGAACATTATCTTGGATGTAGCTATAAATGTCCGCAGACTCTATTATTATCCTGATTTAACAACATTTCAGTGTTTATTCAAGGTGCTGGAGTGAAAACGCGGAACTTCAACTCTCGTTTCCACATAATCACTGCTTCTATGCCAATGTAGGCCTAGAATGGAGACCCCAGCAAGATTGACAGAGCAATTCCTTCTAGATCTTTCATATTTTAATAGGAGGTCAATTTCCAACTTATGAACTCCAACAGGTGTACCCAGTATGATAAATTTTATTGAAACTTATGATGGCCTTATGGTTAGAGCCTCAAGAGACTTCCCTCTGTCTTCAACCAAGGCAGCAAATGGATAGGCATAGATGGCACGAGAGGTAGAGTGTATTGCAGGCAAAATGCAGGATAACTTTGAACAGGGCGTATCTAAATCAACAGATATAATATGTAAACTTTCATAATCGATGCCCTGAAATAAACCTCAGAACTGCATACCGATTCTCAACAGATTTAAATGCATGCTCCATGAGACAGATCTAATGTTACAACCATCGATTGCAGACTTAATTCATCATAAACTTAAATGGTGACCACAGTGGGAACATAGGGGTCAAATGTGATGTAAAATAAGAGATGGCAATGGGAAATCGATAATATCAGTAGGAAAGAAAAAAAATAATAAAAAAAATAAAAATGAAAACAGGGAAAACAAAGATCAAATAAGATTTGTAAATAGAAAATCAAGAGGAAGATAAATCAAATGTAGGAATGCTAAGATTCCATCAATGTTGCAATGCGTAGGTTGATGTTGCTAGAGGCAAATCGACACTACAAATGATGCTTCTTGACAAATAGTAAAATGGAAATGTGAAAGAGTAGAGGTATATCTGACAAAAAAAAAATCATAACAGAGAGGATGAAGAAAATTTGCAAGAAAAGAAGAAAGCGCGATGAACAAGAAAAACAACCATCGTAAAATCAGAAATAACAGAGATAAGGAGACGATCACTCACTTGTGACTCTGCTGGAACCCTGGATTTATAAGGCAATTGGATGGGGCTTCAGCTGTGGGATCGATCTTCCTTGGTCGATGGGGAAGAGAGCCCTAAAGAAAAGAAATAGGAAGAAGAAGATGGGGAATCGAGACTCCTTTTGTTGCTAAAGAGGAAAACACCAGGGAGATAAGAAGGAGAAGGAGAAGAGATCCCATCGTATACGCAGAAGGGTGAAGGGGTGATGGCGATGCTCAAGAGAGGAGCCTTCGGCTCCTTCTTATAACGGCGAGCCATTACAATCTTTATAACAGGGATTCCCCTTCTTTTCAGAAATTTTAAAAATAGGTTTTTAGAAAAGGGGCTTTTCAAAAAGAGGTTTTAGCTAAAAGGGGATTTCATAAAGTGGATGAACTATTTTTTCTAATTTTTTGGAAGGAAGATCCGAAAATATAAGGAAAGTGTGAGGATTTTAACAAGTGGGACCCAAATGAGGTTTTTGAAGCAATTTTGCAAAATTTTTGTTTTAAGACTTTAAGATTTTTCTAAAATGAGGTTTTTATAAAAAATGCAGGATTTGTTTCAGAAAATGAACCTCAAGATGGATCTGGATCCAAGATTTTTCAGAAAATATTTTGGATCTCAATTTGAGATCGAATCTAGATAAAACATCAAAAAAAATGAATTTTTTGATTTATTGAAGAATAAGAGATCCAGAATCAGGATTGGATCTAGATATTCGATTCGGAAAAAAAATTGGGTCAGAATTGAGTCTAGATTCTAGTGAATCCGAGAAATAAATAGAATTTTGATTAAAGATTGACCTGATTTATTCAGAGAATGGGCCTAGGGGTAAAAAGGGAATTTTTAGTTTTTTTTTTTTAAATTTGCGGTGTTCACAGATGGCCCTCTTTGTTGCTAAGCCGGTTGTAAGCCGAGCTTAGCGGCAAAGAAGACACGCCAAATTTTCTTAAAATGCCTCAGTTAAAGGTCTGAACTGGGTGTGGAAGGATTATTTTTGTAAAACATTATTCTCAGGTTTGGCACCTTATCCTGAAAGGTTTTGGGAAGAAACAAAATCCTCGAGAAGAAAGTAATTTGGACAAAAGAAAATGAGGAAATCGGGATGGAACTTTGGGATGAATATCCTGAAATGGTAAAAAGGAGAGATTTTGAAGAAGTGTCATGGTCGAGACAAAAATAAATTTTTTTGAAAAGACTTAGGTTTAGCCCTTAACCTGGATGGGACAAAGATTTTTGAAAGACCACGATGGGACATTTTTGAAAAATACCTCGTGAGATGAGGTTTAGGTATAATCTTTATTTGAATGGATATACAAAGCATGGATTCCTTGATGGAAAGACCATGATGGGATTGGAAGAAATACCTCACCCGAATGAAGCAACTCTCTTTGAAAAATATAAATAATGCTAGGTTGCATCAAAATAGATATTGAGCATTTATTTCATTGTTGGATAATCAGAAAATTTTGCCAATAAGACGAAATTATAACTGATTCAAATGCTTGAAAGTGTGCACGTATGTGTGAAAGATATTTCCTCTTTTTACCTAGAGTATTTCCTCCAAAATGAGATTAACTTCTCGGATTCCAGAGTCAGATTCAAATTTTTATGCTGTTTGAGTTTTTTCAAGGAAGTTATCCATTTCCTTGATATGAATAGAGAAGAAATACTCTTAATTTCATAAAAGCAAGCAGTGAAAAAGATATTGATGAAAGGATTTTGCATGAGACAAGATGATTTTTGGCAACTTTGGCAGTTTGATATCTTGAGGCTTTTCCAATGATGATCTTTCTGTCACTCTTTTTGAGACATTGAGCTTTCTTGGGTTTTTGGTGAGGAGTTTATTACATCATCCTTCATTTCGAAGATGTCCTGATTTTTCTTTTTTTTTCTTCGGAGAAGGGTACGTCACAAACTCCTTTATCTTTAAGATGCTCTGATCCTTCTTTTTCTTAGGAATTATACTGGTGATATTGGCTCATTGGTCAAAAATCTCTTGATGATAGCAGCAATCAAATATCTTTTAGGGTTTGTCGGGAGGTTCAGCGCAGTCACCTTCATCTTGACGGTGATCTGCACGTTCCTTGGAAGGATCCGTAACAAACTCCATCTCGAAGATGATCCGAATCTTCTTTGGCCCTGGGGGTCTAGCTCGCATATTCGCCTTCAACTTGACGACAATTGAGAGATCCCCTTTGCAGATATTGGATTGTAGCTTAAATGAATGAGGAGATATGGATTGAGTGGATTCTTTTTATTGCTCAGGATATTTTCACTGCTTGATTGCCAGAAAGTCATCTTAAAACATGCGTCATAGCTATGATCAATATCGATTCACTTCCGGCTTTTCAATATCATTGAATATTTCTTTCGCTAATCATACTAAGGATATTTCTTACATCCTTTTGGTTGATCAATAGAGATAAGATTTGAATTTTACTCTTTTTCGCAAAGAAGTTTCACCCCTTTTGAAAAGAATACTAGAGGTAATCTGAGGTGATTCTTATGTGCAGTAAAATATTAGAATCAACACATTTTAAGCAGATTGGCAAAGTTTTCTAGAATCCTTTGTGAAATAATCACTCAATATAGATTTTGATAGGACCTTGAGCTGATATTGGGAAGAAATAATGTAAGGCTTTAGGCTTTGAAAAATCTGACCAGTAAAAACTGGATTTGGCAGGACCAACTAAATGAATTTGGGTAAAAAGGATTTTGGTAAAAGAATTCGGTAAAGGACCAGTGTTTAACTGGAATTTGAGAAGGATTTTGGTAAAGGAATTTTTGGTAAAGGAATTTTTGGTAAAAAGATTTTGGTAAAGGGTTTTGGTAAAGGACCAGTGTTAAACTAGAGTTTGAAGGACCAATTTGTGAAAATTGGAATTTTTAGAGACCAATGTACACATTAGAATTTTGGAAGGACTGAAATTTGAAGGATCAATTTTGAGAAAATTGGAATTTTGAAGGACCAATGTACACATTGGAATTTTGAAGGACTGAAATTTGAAGGATCAATTTTGAGAAAATTAGAATTTTGAAGGACCAATGTACACATTGGAATTTGAAGGACTGAAATTTGAAGGATCAATTTTGAGAAAATTGGATTTTTGAAGGACCAATGTACACATTGGAATTTTGAAGGACCAGTGTAAAAACTGGAATTTGAAGGACCAATTTGTGAAAATTGGGATTTTGAAGGAGCAATGTAAAACTAGAATTTTGAAGGACCAATTTGAGAAATTGGAATTTGGAAGGACCAATGAACACATTGGAATTTTGAAGGACTGAAATTTAAAGGGTCAATTTTGAGAAAATTGGATTTTTGAAGGACCAATATACACATTGGAATTTTGAAGGACCAGTGTAAAAACTAGAATTTGAAGGACCAATTTGTGAAAATTGGGATCTTGAAGGAGCAATGTAAAACTAGAATTTTGAAGGACCAATTTGAAAAATTAGAATTTTGAAGGACCAATGAACACATTGGAATTTTGAAGGACTGAAATTTGAAGGATCAATTTTGAGAAAATTGGATTTTTGAAGGACCAATGTACACAATGGAATTTTGAAGGACCAGTGTAAAAACTGGAATTGGAAGGATCAATTGAGAAATTTTGAAATTTGAAGGACCAATGCACTTATTGGAATTTTGAAGGACCAGTGTAAAAATTTTAATTTTGAAGGACCAATGAAAACATTGGAATTTTGAAGGACCAGTGTAAAACTGGAATTTTGAAGGACCAATTCGAGAAAATTGGAATTTTGAAGGACCAATGTAAACATTAGAATTTTGAAGGACCAGTGTAAAAATTGGAATTTTAAGGACCAATTTGTAAAAATTGGAATTTTTGAAGGACCAATGTAAACATTGGAATTTTGAAGGAGCAATGTAAAACTAGAATTTTGAAGGACCAATTTGAGAAATTAGAATTTGGAAGGACCAACGTAAACATTGGAATTTTTGAAGGACCAATTGGAATTTAAAGGACCAGTGTAAAACTGGAATTTGAAAGGACCAATGTAAAATTGGAATTTGAAGGACCAATTTGAGAAATTGGAATTTGTAAGGACTAATGTAAACATTGAAATTTTTTGAAGGACCAATTGGGATTTTGAAGGACCAGTATAAAACCGGAATTTGAAGGACCAATTTGAGAAATTGGAATTTGGAAGGACCAATGTAAACATTGGAATTTTGAAGGACCAATTGGGATTTTGAAAGACTAGTGTAAAACTGGAATTTGAAGGACCAATTTGAGAAAATTGGAATTTTGAAGGACCAATTGGAGTTTGAAAGATCAGTGTAAAACTGTAATTTTGAAGGACCAATTTGAGAAAATTAGAATTTTGAAGGACCAATGTAAACATTAGAATTTTGAAGCACCAGTGTGAAAACTGGAATTTTGAAGGACCAATTTGAGCAATTGGAATTTGGAAGGACCAATGAAAGCATTGGAATTTGATGAAGGACCAATTGGAATTTGAAGGACCAGTGTAAAAACTGGAATTTTGAAGGACCAATTTGAGTAATTGGAATTTGGAAGGACCAATGAAAGCGTTGGAATTTGATGAAGGATCAGTGTTAAACTGGATTTGGAAGGACCAATGTCAGAATTGGATTTGATGAAGGACCAGTGTTAGACTGGATTTCGAAGGACCAATGTGAGAATTGGATTTGGTGAAGGACCAGTGTTAAACCGGATTTGGAAGGACCAATGCGAGAATTGGATTTGGTGAAGGATTTTAATGAAGGACAAGTGTTAAACTGGATTTGGAAGAACCATTATAGAAGACTATGCTGCTTCTATGAATGGTTTCTGGATTATCCCTTATCCTGAACGAGAAACTCAAGTTTATCCCTTAACCTGAAGGGGAAAGAAGGAATTTTGAAGAGAATAAACCTGAATCTTGAAATTTGGAAGGGATCAGACGGAAGATTGAATTTTTAGAAGAAGGTCCAACCTAGAAGTTGGGTTTTTGAAAAAGAGTCTGAGTCGGAACGCGGATAAAAAGATGGATGGACCAACCAGAGGGTTGGTTTTTTTTTTTAAAAAGAGAAGAGTCTGAGTCAGAATTCAGATATTTAAAAAGATGGATGAACCAACCTGAGTGTTGGGTTTTTGAAAAAGAGAAGAGTCTGAGTCAAAACTCGGATATTTAAAAAGATGGATGGACCAACCTGAGTGTTGGGTTTTTGAAAAAGAGAGGAGTCCGAGTCGGAACTCAGATATTTAAAAAGATGGATGGACCAACCTGAGGGTTGGGTTTTTTAAAAAGAGAAGAGTCTGAGTTGGAACTCGGATATTTAAAAAGATGGATGGACCAACCTGATGGTTGGGTTTTTGAAAAAGAGAAGAGTCTGAGTCGAAACTCGGATATTTAGAAAGATGGATGGACCAACCTGAGGGTTGGGTTTTTGAAAAAGAGAAGAGTCTGAGTCGAAACTCGGATATTTTAAAAAGGAAGATGGACCAACCTGAGAGTTGGGCTTTTGAAAAAAGAGAGAAGGAAATCTGAGTCGAAACTCGGGTTTTTGGCAGTAAAGTTTTAATCAGAAGATTGAATTTTGAAAAATTGCCAGTGCGAGAACCGAATTTAGGATTGAGAATGACCAGTTCGAGGACTGAATTGTTTGACTTGAAATGAAGAAGACCATCATAGTTAAATGTACGTGGTCTGATTTTCAAGATCAACCCCTTATCCTGAACGAGGAAGAATAAAATTTGAGAAGGACTAATGAAAAGAGATAGAAATTGATGGAAGATTTAATAAAATGGAGAAAAGTTAATGAAAATTTGTCTTAAAAAAGGAATTCTCATAGGTAGCATTATTGCTCCTATAAGGGGTCTCAGGATTATCCCTTATATTGAATGGGAAAAGAATAAAATTGACAAATTTGATAAAATTGATAAATGGTTGATAAAGAATCACAAGAATTGATAAAAAAATGATAAAGAATCAATAAAACTTGATAAAATTGATAAAGAATAAGAATTACTAAAGAATCAACAAAGATTGACAAAGATCTAGTAAAATTGGTAAAATTTGGTGGAAATCTGAGGATACTTGGAAGACGATGAAAGACTTCAAGATTATCCCTTATCCTGAAGGAAGAAAGACCTCACAAGACGAGGTTCAGGTTTATCCCTTAACCTAAGAGGGAAATTCAGGTTTATCCCTTAACCTGAGTGGGAAATTAAAGAGGAAAGGAATACCTCATGGGAAAGAGGCATCAGGCTTATCCCTTAACCTGAAAGGGTAGTTGACATAAGAATTGATGAGAAAAATTAATAAATTTGATGAAGAAGCAATAAAATTGATAAAATTGACAAAGATGAATAAAAAAAATTAATAAGACTGATAAAAATTGACAAATGAAAAGAATTGATAAAAATTGAGGAAAAGAGTTTGCTTGATCCTGCCTGCATGTGGGATCTTTAAAGTGGGATGAGAATGTTCATGAAAAAAATCATTTTTGGAAAGCGGATCAACCGTGAGATTGAAGAATGATAAATACGAGAGCTAATCTTTGAAGAAGAATCAACACGATGGTTGATTTTGAAGAGAGATCAACATGAGGGATGATTCTTTGAAAACAATTGTTTGAAACCGATTTTGAAAAGGAGGATCAACATGCTAGTTGATTTTGAAAAAGATTGGATCAGAATTTTGACCTTTTGGTGATCATGACGAAGATTTTGCAGAAATTTTTCAGATTTTTATGATTTTGAAAAACCCTCATACGTAATATCATTTCTCTCATGGATGGTGTCGGGATTGTATCTCATCCTAAAAAGAATAGGAATTTGATGGCAAAGAAAATTTTTGAAGTGTAAATGAAATAAAAGGTGCTCCAATATGGCGAAAGAAGTAAGAATTGAACACAAAGATATGAAGGAAATTGACATTCTCATTGATAAGCAAATACTGAAAAACAAGACTTGAGTATTTACAAGCAAAAGATCATAAAAGACTGGGGCTGACTTGCCCCTACAAAATGACTGGTAAAAGAAAAGAGGAAAGCAAGGAAAATTTTGGCATTATCAGTTCTTTGAGTGGTCCGGGAAAGGCTTGGTCAGGACCGCGGGCTGCGCTTCATCTTCGTCCACTATCAGAAGATTTTTATCAATGCAATCTTGGATAATGTTTTTGAGAACGAAGCAGTGTTCGGTATCATGCCTCACTGCTCGGTGGAACTTGCAGAATATGTCCTTCCATTTTCCCAAGGAGACCGGGGGATCAACAATTCTCGGAAGTTTAACCATATCTTTGCTTAACATATATTCAAGGACCTGTTCTAGAGCAGTGAATTGACGATCATAACCCCAACCATCACGTTTTATCTTCTCCTTCTGTTTGGCCAAAATCGGCTTGTCATTCTGCTTGAAGGGTTCTTCTCGCTGACCTGTCTGTTTGTTCTTGCCATCTTTACTGCTACTGCTGCCAGAGTTAGCCGAGAAAGTATAATTCGCCTTCTTTTTGGGATCTTGATTGCTCTTGATGAGGGTTATACCCTCATACACCCCATTGTCCATCCCCATCTCGAGCCACTCAGCTCGTTCAATAAGTTCGATGAATGATTTTGATGGGTAGGTGGAAATAAGACTCCTGAGAGGTTGTGATAATGCATATATTTTAGGGATATTTCATATCAAAATATGCATGATTTCATGAGAAAATGATTTAAAAACCCTATTTTATGTTAGTTTTGAGTAAATAAGCTAAAATGATTTAAAAATAGAAAATGCATAAAAAATAGCTTTATTTTATATTTTAATGCATATTTTAGTTTTTTGACATAATTATAGTAGTTTAGTTTTTGAAAATAGAGTTAAAATAGACTTAGTTTTATAATTTCTAAAACATAGTCATTTGAGTTGTTTTGCAAATACTTTTTAAAGAGAGGTTTTGAAATGGGATTTTAGAAATAAGATGGACTTATGGACAAAACTTCAAATTTATAAATAGGCTACGTAGGGGGAAGAGAAGTTTGTCTTCTCTTTCTTGCTTTGCCTTCTCTTCTTCCCCTTCCTCTCCACCTCTTCTTGCCTTTTCTTCTCCTTCTCCCTCTTTCTCCCTTCTTTTTCTCATCCTCTTTCTGGTGGAGAAATTCCGGCAATGGCTTAAGCAAGGGAGAGGATTCCAACCTCTCTTCTCAACCAAGGCAAAGAGTAAGATCCTTCTTCCTCTTCTTTCTTTCCTTTTCTTTTCTTCCTCTTTCTCTTCTCTTTTCTTCTTCTTTTCTCCTTTTATTCTTTCTCTTTTTCTTAATTGAATTTTCAATTGAAATCATGTTTTAAAAATGTCGATTTACTGTAAAATTTTAGATTGCATTTTTTTCTGCATTTAATGTTTACTATTTCGTTTTGCATTTGATTTACTGCATTTGATATAGTTTTTTTCTTTTCATCACATTGTTTTAAACTATGATTAGATATGATTTGTGCATTGTAAAACATCAAAGCATCGGTTCATCAGACAACAAGCAGAAATCTAATTGCTTTACTGTGTTGTTTTTCGACTGAGATCTACTGTTTCTCAACTAATAATCGAGCACAATTTATGATCAAACATCAGAAATTGGTGTGCAATTTCAGTTGATCAATCTGTTTGAGATTACAGAATAATAATTTGTTTGATGATCAAATAAATTCCGGTAACTGATCGGAAAAGGGGAGAACATCTAATCAACGTTGCTCTCCGGTGAATGCTTTGTTTTGATCCGGTGTCTAGCTACCGGAATCCCCTGATCTCAGGCCAGTGAAATCTTCCTACGATCCATCGTGAATTCGTGAGTTTCAGCCACGATTTATAGAGGAATCGTGATTCCTTTATGTTAATCGTGATTCATATAGGAATCTGCTGAACTTTAATGATGTTCAATGTTTTCTGGCGATATTATTCCGGCGGCTGAGGCTGAGTGAAATATGCACCCGTGAACATAATTTTTGGCATCTCTACTTTACCGGCAATAGATCGCCTGATCTATCCAGCGGTTTGGAGTTGTTTCTTAGCATTGCATCGCCGGTGACCTCTTTCATTTGCTGCATCTTCGGTGATCCCCTGCACTGCAATTGATCGATCAAGAGTTTCATTAATGCTTTGGATATTGCATTTCCGGTGGACACTGCATCTACAATCGATCATCTGAAATCAATCAGCTAAGTGAAATCCGGCATCAATTAGAGTTCTGAGAGCAGAGTTCCAAAATTGTTGTACCTGATTTCCGTTGAATGGAACTAAGTTAATCAAGGTTGTTTTGTTTTGTATTGATCAAAGTTAATCAAAATTAATCAGTAAGTATTTGCTCAGAGTTAATCAAAGTTGAATCTGATTAATACATGATTGATAAATTTGTTTTTGGCGACTGTGTGAAATTCCAAAAGATAAATTTCAGAAGATCAATATTTGAATTTCCGTCTAATAACTGTGTTTGGAATTTTGATTGAATTCCAGTTTGTTAATGTTTCTGATGGCAGTGACTTTTACTGTTTCCAGCAGAAACTCAAGTTGAGCCATGCCTTACAGTTATTAATTATTTGAACTGCTGAGTTTCAAACAGTGAGCGCTTTACATCTGTTTGAATCGATCGATAGTTGTTCCTGTTGAATTGATCAATAGCTATTCCTGGTTTACTTCTGTGTTTAAATTTCTGGTTGAGTCATGATTGTTCTTGTCTAATAAGCAAATATTTGATAACAACAATCTGAATGCATTTGTTGTGTGAGTGTGTAACAGCATTGTGTTTAGTAGTAGCATTCGTTTATAGCATTAGATAACATACTTTGCATTTAATACTAGTTAGCATTGTTAATTGTTTTGTCCTTAGATTAAGTAGTTAGGAATTGGTAATATTACATGTTTAGCATGTGATTTAGTGTGTAGTAATCAATTCCATATGAAATTGTCATTTCATGTTCCTTCACATGTCTTTCATTGTTTTAGTATTTAGTTAGTATATTTTGTTTAGTTCCTATATTTCTCTCTTGTGCTGCTCGTGTTCCTTTGAATTGTGCAGGATTGCACAAGAGTGGAGCTAAAGCGCATCTGTGACACGAAGTACAGGAAGATAGAAAACTTTTTCTTTTATTTTCGATATTAGGCATTTTAATTGGGTTTGTAAATATCGCCTTTTAAGCCCTCTGCGAAGGGTATTCATTTGTTGTAATAGTTAGTTGTTCTTAATTTTCTAGCACATCTTACATTTTACATTTTGGCAATAAAGAAATAGTTTAGATTTGTGTGCTTGAATACGAAATATTCTCGTTCCCTGAGTTCGACCCGGTTTCATTCACTAGTGAGAACCGATTTTTATTATTTGATGTCTGGTTTTCACATGTTTTACATATAAAAATCTTTTCAAAACTACAACAGATTTCAAAAAGACATCAGGCTGAAAAAAGTTGTTCAAGATAACTTGGAGTGCATGCTCCTCTGAGATGGGAGTTCTCATATTGTTGCAGGTATCTCTCCACCTCCGAATAAAATCTATGGCCTTTTCTTTGTCCTCTTGTTTCAGATTGTACAAATGATTGAGGGTCGACAGTGCCTCAGTATTGAACATGAACCGTTCCACGAACAGATTAACAACTTTATCAAAATTACGCAGCTCAACAGGGTTGATGTGTTCTGCGTACCACTTAGATGCTATGCCTTCGAGACTGCGTGGGAAGCATAAGAAAAGACCACGGTTGTCTTCACTGAACCTGACACACTCTGCGAAAAACATGGCGAGATGGGCTTTTGGATTGTCGGATCCATCGAACTTAAAGAATTTTCTGGAGAGGTCTTCCAAGCTGCTGTCCCCATCTAAATCGAGGTAGAAGTCTTGCCTAGTATATACTCTCTTTCCATTATCTCGGATTTGCAGATCCTTGACCATCTTAGTAAGTGCTTGAATTGAATCTTCTGTCGGGACCCCATCTCTATGCTTGTTTACTGATTCAGATTCTTTTGCCACCTTCTTAGGTTGTCGCAGATGTTTTGGGACAAACACGAACTGTTCTTCATCGGAATCCTCCTCCGCCGATTCTGTATCCTCAGAGATGTTGTCCTGCTGAACTCTCTTCTTGTTGATCCTGACATGCTTTTTCATTGGCTTTCTCTTGATCTTGTTCTTAGAGGATGTTTTCTTTGAACCTGCTATTATCATCGCAAAATTTTACTTTTGCAAATCAAACTGACCTTTGAAAAAGATTTTGAAAATAACTCGCCTCCGTTTTTAAAATGCGGGATTATTCTGAATAATGGGACTCGCCTGTCGATACGAGATTCAACCGTTCCTGGCGCCTTTACCAGAGGTAATTGAACCAAGGATCAATCAAATGCTTTACTTTGTTCAACTTGTCTAAACCATATTCTAATTCCTAAATGCACAAAGAATCAGGCATGTGCTATGAATTTCTAAAAATGCACATTTGAAAACATGATGTTTGCTTCAAAGATTGGAAAATATTTGGAAGATTCTTGGAAAATAAACTCTTTGAAAATTGTGAATTATTTTTGAGATGCTGTATTTGAGAAAGTGAAAATCGATTTCTGAAGAAATATAAGGATTTTGTGAAAATCGATTTTGAGAAATGTGAAATAACTTTGAAAAACTCGATTTCTTTGAATTCAAACTTTGAAATTGAAAATCTAACTTAGAAAATCGAATTTCGAACTTGGGAAATACTTGAAATATCATTGGCAAATCCATATTTTGAGAAAATCGATTTTGAATAAGACTTAGGAAATTTTGAGGAATTTGATTCCTTTGACTTGGAATTTGAATTGGAATTGGAATTGGAAAATTCATGAAATAAATAAATATGATTTTGAAGATTTGGGAAAAACTCTTTGTATTTTTGAGAAATGCAGTGCATTTTGAAATTAGCCTAAGAGTGTAGGCTGAATGTGGCTAATGTAAAGATCATAAATCTAGATATCCTTCATATTCTGACTATGGTCATAAATACGAATTCCACCAAGTTTATAAACTTCATAAAAGCTAGTGTATGTGCCATTCGTGTAGACCATAGTGAGTTTGAATATGCATGAATCATCATCCATCACACATTAACATTATTTAAAAAAAATAAACTATATGCAATGCTGCCTAAGCTAAGCATGAAATGTAAATTCTTATTCCAAAATTTAATTTAGTTTACATCACTATTGAAATTTAAATACATGAAAAATAAAGTCTTCAATGTACCTGCAAAACTAGAAAACTTTGTTAGTGATGATATGTTGGCTTTTCTAGATTTATCCAGCAATATCAGGAAATTGCTGGATTTTGCTAGATATAAGCCTTTTTGCCATGATTTCATTAAATCAAAATGATAAAGTATGAAATAAAATTGAATAAATAAGGAAGATAAGATATGAAATTTCGAAATTGGGGTCAAAATGACCAAAATATCCCTAATAACAAGACTATGGCCCTGAAATTAAGGTTTTCAGAAAGACATTTGATAAAGTGCAAGTTTTGAAATACAAATAATGATGAATCAAACTAAATATGATGTGACATGATTAAAAATATGGAAATTAGGGATAGGGATTTCGAAATTGAGGTCAAATGACCAAATTGCTTCTGATAGCAAGACTATGGCCTTGAAATCAGGGTTTTTTGAAATAAATTTTGGTAAAACTTAGGTTTTATGCACTAAATGAAATCAAATGAGCATCAAATTAAACCTAAAGTATCCTAATATGATTATGAATATGATTAAACCCGAAAAATATATGCTTATGCACGAAAATCCAAGAATATCACAAAAGCTGTGATTTTGGCAGTGTTTTTGGTTCTTTCAGGAACCCGGTTTTGCAATTTGCTTAATTCAGTCATCAATCTGATTCCAAAATTCATCAAATTTGGTACCTACACTTGTTATAACTCTAATTTTGAATTAGAATTATAAAAATATTTTTTTGACATTAAATTAACCCAAAAATTGCATCAAACCCTAAAAATATGCTATTTTTGACCTAGTTCACCAACCAGTTTCAGAGTTAGAATCGAATCAGGGGCCACTTCTTCATGAAAATCTATGAAATTTTACAGAGACAAACCAGGAATAAAAACCAAGATTTCCCAATTTACAGATCGGAAAAAGCATCTCCGGTTAGGGAGAAACCCTTCCGGCAATCTGAACTAAAATCTAACAAATCTAACAGGGGTTAAAACAGATACTTTCAATTGATAATTTCGGGATAAATAGAAATACTGATCTAAAATATCTGATATTTTAGCAGTAAACCGTAGACAAAAAAATAATAATACTCACTTTCTACAGATCATGAATCGGATCTTTGGTTTGGGATTTATGAATAACACAGGTCTGATTAGGGTTTTGGTAAACCCTAACGAGTTTTAAATTGAAAATCAGAATCTCTGACAAAGAAAAAATATTAAACAGCAATTAAAAATTCTAAAAATTTAACAGTAGCTATATATAATCAATATGAATCCATGGCATTTTACAGATCTAAAATCGGATATAAGATGAGAAAAATATCATCACAGCAAGTTACCTTCTTGATTTTAAGTTTGATTTTAAAGATTTAAAAACCCGATTTGATGTCTGATTTTTCTGACAGGATTCCCGAGATCCAAAACCTCTGATTTTTTTACAGTAGTTTTTTTAGATATTCATGCATCACATATAAAAAAATCAGAAATAAAAAACGAATATTTCAATCCGAAACAGCATGCTTTTTACTGTTCTAAACTAAAAAACACACAGAAATCTAAGAAACTTAAGAAATCATGCAATAACTAATGAAAAACAATAAAACAAACCATAAAACAGTAAATAAAAATTATTTCTATGCTAGAAAACGTAAAATAAACATGAATAAACAAATAAATAAAATAAAATCAAGGAATCAATGGCTGGAATTTGATTTCACCCTTAAACACATGGATTTGACCCATTAAAAGGGTAAATCATGTATTTTATTGGTTAATAATGCAAAGAATCATACTTAAATCACTTTTAATGGATTAAAATCCCTATAAATCACAAAAAACAGGGCTAGATCATCTTCTTGGACCATTCTTGATGGTTCTTGAGGTTGGATCATGGTTGAATCTTCATAAGGAGGAGCATCCAAGGCTAAATCTAGGTTTAAAGCATTAAAACATTAAATAAAATAAATAAAAGTGAAGAAGTTCATACCTTTGAGTTGTAGCAATGGAGGAAGGGCTGGAGAGGAGAGATAAGCTCCAAGAAACCTCAAAGGTGAATAGTGAAAATCGTCCCCCTCTCTCTTTCTATTTATAAAAAGAAATTAGGTTTAAAAATCAAGTTTTTTAAAAAAAATGGACTCTCTAAGGGGGGGGGGCGATTTTGGGGTGTAGTTACTATCCTACCCCTAGCCTAAAATATCTAAACTAATGCCTAATTAACCCCTAGTCTATCCTAGAAATCCCCCAAATGTGATGCCACTTGGCATCCTTCACATTTGGGTTTTTAAAACACCTTTAAAAACATTTAAAAACACTAGTTTTAAAAACTAATTTTCAAAATGAGTTTTCAAAATGGTTTTGACTCTTCTAAACTTCTGACACTAACCAAGACACTGACTAACCCTAGTCTAGCCCTGACTTACTCGAATATGGCGCCACCCCGAGTGGGCCCTACTTGAGTTTTAAAAAAAAAATGATTTTAAAACTTGAAATTGCGAAAGTTTTCAAAAGATTTTCAAAAGTAAGCTTGAAATTAAAAGTTTTGAAATGTCATAGGGTTCTAACTAGGTCAAAACCCCTCTGGATGTGGTTCCAACTGAGTGGGCCCACATCGATTTTTGCAAATTTTGAAATAAACAATGAAAATACCATTGAAAGGAGGTTAAAATTAATAATTAAAATTCAAGATTTTTGAAAATAGAGTCTTAGGCGAACTGGAACTCCAGGTTAGAGTCCTGAACTCTTAGGATTCTGAGATTTTAGATTTTAAAAAGCCAAATGACAGGTTTTTGAAAGCTTTTATCAGAAAATGGTGAAACAAGTCAGAAAATACAGTCAGGGTTAGACTCCTAACTCGATCAGAACTCTGACATAGAGTCCTGATCTAACTAGACTCTGCAAAATGACCTATTTTTTTTTTTAAAATGAATGGAAACAAATGAAAAATGGAATAAAAACAGACTTCAAAACAGACTCCTGACTGGACTGGGACTCTGGGACAGAGTCCTGATCGGACTAAAACTCTAGATTTTTTTTGGTATTTTCTGAAAAACAGTTGAAAGAACTTGTGAAAACAGTTAAAATAATAACAAATATTGGAATAAACAGAGTTCTGATTCAACTGAGACTCTGAGAACAGAGTCCTGATTGAACTACGACTCTTATATTGTTGGATTTTCTGATAAGTAAGTGATGGAATTTAAGCAAAGCTTTTGAAAACCAGTGAAAATGAAGTGAGAAAATCAATTTTGGATAGAATCCTACTTCGATCAGGACTCTGGGGTAGAGTCCTGATTTGATCAGGACTCTGAGATAAAACCTCAGAATTTTAAAATTCTTTGATAAAAGCGCAACAGTTTTGATAGATGGAAAGATTTTTGAAAGATTCTTTCAAAATTTGAAATCAGGATCGGAGTCCTGATCCAACTAGGACTCTCTAAACAAAGTCCTGTTTTAACTAAAACTCTGAGTTTCTGACTCATTTTGAAAGATTTTGAAAGATTTGATTAAAAATGGTTGTGAAAGATTAGAGTTCTAATCCGATTAAAACTCTGAAGAAGAGTCATGATCCGACTGGACTCTTGAAGAAGAGTCCTGATCCAACTAGGACTCTAAGATTTTGGCCAAAACAGAAGATTTTGAAAGGTTTTCTCCGAAAATAGGTAAAAAGGTAGTGAAAAGTAGAGTTTTGATCCGACTAGGACTCTGGAAAAAGAGTCTCGATCCAATTAGGACTCTAAAATTTTTGAGATTTTTGATAAATGAAGGAATCCAGAAGCGACACCACCTAAATGGGTCTCATCTGAGAATTGAAATCAATTGAAATTGAGTTTGAAATGAATCCAGATTCTTTTTTGAGAAAATACTTCAAAATATAAGGTCCTGGGGGTTGGCAAAATGACACAATGTTGATTAAAAACCCAGGTTTTAAAATTGATTTTTGAAAGAAAAGTTTTAAAACTCAAATCTGGATTGAATATTTTGAAAACAGGAGTGTTGGATCTCGAATATGAGATGTAATGACATGCAATGCTATGCTATGCAATGCAATGATATGTTGAATTCATACAATGATAAGCAATGACACATGAATTGTAAGCACTGGATAAGGGTGAAAATTTGGGGTGTTTACAAATGCCCCTCTTTGCTACTAAGTCGGTTGTAAGCCGAGCTTAGTGGCAAAGAAAAACACACCAAATTCAGACTATAAACATGCCCCAGTTAGATGAATTTGACTGGGTATGAAAGAATTAGTTCAAATGATGGTGGTAGATATAGCATAAAGAATAAAGAAGAAGATTCACCTCATCGAAATGAGGCTCAGGCTTAGCCCTTAACCTGGATGGGACGACAAATAAAATACCTCATCAGAATGAGGCTCAGGTTTAACTCCTTGACCTGAAAGGGGACGATTCCTCATGGAAAAACGAGGCTCAGGCTTAACCCTTAACCTGAAAGGGGACAATACCTCGTGGAAAAACGAGGCTCAGGCTTAACCCTTAACCTGAAAGGGGACGATACCTCATGGAAAAACGAGGCTCAGGCTTAACCCTTAACCTGAAAGGGGACAATACCTCGTGGAAAAACGAGGCTCAGGCTTAACCCTTAACCTGAAAGGGGACGATACCTCGTGGAAAAACGAGGCTCAGGCTTAACCCTTAACCTTAAAGGGGACGATACCTCATGGAAAAATGAGGCTCAGGCTTAACCCTTAACCTAAAAGGGGACAATACCTCATGGAAAAACGAGGCTCAGGCTTAACCCTTAACCTGAAAGGGGACGATACCTCATGGAAAAATAAGGCTCAGGCTTAACCCTTAACCTGAAAGGGGATGATACCTCGTGGAAAAATAAGGTTCAGGCTTAACCCTTAACCTGCAAGGGGACGATACCTCGTGGAAAAATGAGGCTCAGGCTTAACCCTTAACCTGAAAGGGGATGATATACGGAGTCCTCGAATGAAGAAACCATGATGGGACCTTCGAATTTTGCACAATAAATCCGAGAGGGGTTTGCAAAAGGAAGAAAGGGGGTTCCCTAAAGCTTGAAAAGGGATTGATCTTGGACGTCTCATCGCTGAGACTGAATGACTTTTAAGACAGATGACCTTTTTGCAGAAAATTCAGGTTTAATCCTTAACCTGAACGGGAACTGTCTATGGTGGGACAGTGGGGAGCACAGGGAAGTGTGCGAATCTGAGAGCCCAGGCACTCAGATTAAAACAAGAAGGGAAGGATCTTGGACAACTCCCATCATCCGATCCTAAAAGGGATAACAACAACGCCTGGATACATCAAAATAAACATCAAGTTCTCACTTCATGTCAGGATAACTTGAAAAGATTTCCAATAAGATAAAAAATTGTAGTTAATTCAAGAATGATAAGCACATATATATATGAAAAATATTCCCTCTTTTCTACCTGAAGTATTACCTCCAATTGGACTTAACTTCGTAGAATCAAGATTCGAATTCAAATTACTTGCAATTGTCTTTCCTTCAAGGAGGCTATCAATTTCCTTGATATGAACGGAAAAGAATGTATTCTTGATATTGCGAGAGCTATTAGTGAAAGGATATTGATAAAAGAATTTCACAAAATTAAAGAAGATTCTTGATAGATTCGGCAGTCTAATATCCTGGGATTCTTTTCTCATGATGATCTTTCTGCACTCTCTTTTTAACAGAATTGGAGCTCTCTTGGATTTTTCGGGAATTACATCATCCTTCATTTTGGAGATGTCCTAGCTTTTTCTCTCTTTATTTTTTTGGAAGGGTACGTCACAAACTTCTTCATCTCAGAGATGTTCCGATCCTTCTTTTCTCTCAGGGATTATATTGACGGTTATTGGCTTATTGGTTGGGAATCTCTTGATGATAGCAGAAATTAAATATCTTTTAGGATTTGTCGGTAGGTCCATCACACTCGCCTTCATCTCGACGGTGATTTGGACTTTCCCTGAAAGGATCCGTCACAAACTTCGTCATCTTGGAGATGATCCAAATCTTCTTTGGCCCCGGGGGTCGACTCATCTAATTCGCCTTCATCTTGACGATAGTTGAGAGATCCCTTTTGCAGATATTTAATTGCAGCTTAGGTGATTGAGGAGACATGGAGATTGAGTGGATTTTTCTGTATCACTCAGGATATTTCGACTGCTTTTATTTTCCAAGAATGATCTTAAAAAGTGTGCCATTGACTGCGATCAATATCAATCACTCATGGCTTTGCAACAACATTGAATTTTCTTTGTTGGCCATATCGCGGATTTATTCTTCATCCTTTTGGTTGGCCAATAGAAAGATTTTGAATTTTGAATCATTTTTCACAAAAGCTTTGTCCTTTCGGAAGTAATACTAAAGGTATTCTGAGGTACAATTTTATGCAGTAAAGATTTTGAGATCAACAACTATTTTTCATGACAAATTGGCAAAATATTCCTGAAATTCTTGGTGAAAGAAATCACTTGAGATCTAAATGACACATCCGTGGCTAGATTCTCCTCTCCTTTCCCCAAAGGAGAGACTCAGGCTTGACCCTTACCTGAACGGGTAACAAAAGATACTCCTCTCTTCCCTGAAGAGGAGGTGTTTGCAAAATGAACTTTCGAAGAGAAATAGAGTTTTCGTCAAAACTCCCTATTTCTAGGCTTCTCTTATGGAAAGGGGGCCGCTAACAAAGATTGAAAGGATATCATAGAGGAACGAGTCCATCACACTCTCCTTGGAAAAAGGGTCCTCGACGACGGGGGTGGCCTAACAAAAGACATTTAGGGTTACAAGGAGGATGAGCTTTCGTCGAAACTCTCCCTGGAAAAAGGGTTCCTTGTGTGACAATAAAGATTGTTTTGCAAACTGTTCGTGAAGCACGAGTCCCTTCAAACTCTCCCTAGAAAAAGGGGTTCAACGAACGAACAATAAAGACATGCGAAAAGAAACGAGCTCCCTCGAACTCTCTCTGGAAAAAGGGTCCCTCGCAAGAGAAATACTTGACGATTGATTTTGATAGCTTTTGATAACTCAAAAAACTGCTTGATAACACGAATGACTAGAGGTCTGACAAAATCGGCAACCCAAATGTCAGATTAACAGAATGGAACGACCCAAGGGTCTGATACAGATTGTTTGGTTCGCAGGTTTGAAGATTAACATCGAGTCTGAACCTCAATGTGAGAGTCATGTTGCGACCAGTATGAAGACCGAATTAAAATACCAGTACGAGTACTGGGTTTTAAAGGATTACCAATACGAGCACTGGATTTTGGAAGATCACTAATACAAGCATTGGATTTCAAAAGATTTACCAGTATGAGCGCTGGATTTAAAAAGATTACCAGTACGAGCACTGGATTTTAAAAGATTACCAATACGAGATTTGGTAAGGCAACCAAGGCGAGATTGGATTTCATAAAAGGACCAATTTTGAAAATTGGATTTAACCGGACCGGTGTAAGACTGGGTTCGGTCTGAAGGTTCGAATCGAAATTCAAATCTTCAAGGAAAGACTAGATGAATTGGATTTTGAAAGAGAATTCGGGTCGGAACTCGGATCTTCTAGACCAATTGGCAAATTTGCAGGAAAGTTTGAGTAGAAGTTTGAACTTTTAAAGGAAAGCCAAGCGAATTGGATTTGAAAGAAAATTTGAGTCGGAACTCTGATTTTCTAGACCAATTCTGAATTGGATTTGGAGGAAGATTTGAATCAGAACTCGAATCTTCTAGACCAATTCAAGACATTTAAAGGAAAGAAAAGTTGATAAGTATAAAGATGACATTTGGGACTAGTTCATCTAGTACGAGCATCAGATTTTGGAAGAGTACCAATACGAGCACTGGGTTTTAAAAGGTTACCAGTACGAGCACTGGGTTTTAAAAGGTTACCAGTACGAGCACTGGGTTTTAAAAGATTACCAGTACGAGCACTGGGTTTTAAAAGATTATCAGTACGAGCACTGGGTTTTAAAAAATTATCAGTACGAGCACTGGGTTTTAAAAGATTACCAGTACGAGCACTGGGTTTTAAAAGATTACCAATACGAGCACTGGGTTTTAAAAGATTACCAGTACGAGCACTGGGTTTTAAAAGATTACCAGTACGAGCACTGGGTTTTGAAGGATTACCAGTACGAGCACTGGGTTTTAAAGGGTCATCAATTGACGATGACTTGGACGACTTGCCGGGGTCTCAGGATTTATCCCTTATCCTGAATGGGAAATTCAATGCAAATTGATGCAGATGAATGTGAATGAATGCATGCAAATGCAAATGGATGCAACTGAGTGCACATGCGTGCAAAATGAGAGATTTATTAGATCCTGCCTGCACACAGATTGTTTTGGATAAAAGGCAACTTTAACAAGAATGCCCCAGTATATTCTGGGGAAGAGAGATATTTTGACAAAAGAATAATTGATCATTTATTGAAACTAATTTTTGAAGAATACAAAAGATAGAATAGAGATTTTCTAGGTATAGAATTTCTTGAGATGTCGAGCATTAATGGGGTCGGATAGTTCTACCCTGTCTGCATTAATCAGACGATATGAATTATGGGGCAACGCTTCTTTCACCACGTAAGGACCTTCCCAGTTTGGTGACCATTTGCCACGTGGATGATGCTTGAGATGAGCCGTTGATCTAAGGACCAAGTCATTAACTTGGAATCTCCTTTCGATGACTGACTTGGCATATCTTCATAAGTCCATGCGAACACTTCTTGGTACTGCTTGAGAAAGTCAATGAGCCTTTCCTTCTCATCTGTACTTAGGCTGGTGCCGATCTTGAGAATTTTCGGACTATCTTCTGAACCAATATTGATGTCCTCAGTCAGGTTCTGGACTAGGGTCGATGGTTCATCTTGTTTCTAAATCGCTGCAAATTCTGGCAACTCTGGAAGCGACGAATCAAATTCTGTCATTTCTTCTGACTGCTTTGTGACCTTACTGTCCTCTGCTCTTGCCCGGACCCAATGTATCTTTGCCGGTTTCGATAAGATTGAAGGATTGATGACTAATCTTTTTATCGGTTGAGAAGACATTCTGAAATTTTGAAAAGGAATAGCTTTTAGAGAAAGTTCCTTCACTATGACATAAATTGCATGGAAAAAAAAAAACAAATGAATTTTGAAGACAAATTGCAGAAGAATAAGAGAAAGATGACATCCAGATAGACGAGAAAATTGATAACTTTATTGAAGACTTGAAATGAAATAAGGACATTTAAAATGAGCTGAAATGGGACATTGTCCCTACAAACTGCAGAAATCAAATGAATGAAATAGAAAAGACAGATGGTAGAAAATTTTTAATGGATCCCTTTAATGAAGACAGTATTTTTGTGAGATCTTTTGCCCATGAATCCTAGTCCTGCCCTGCGCGGATGATGATCAGGGATCACTGGCTCTAGCCGGCCATCTCCGTTCTTGCCCAATCCTTTGAAAGGCTGATAACCATGCTTCAGTAATAGGTCAAATCCTTTCTTGGTTCTAACAAACTACGGGAAAAGATGATGGTCTTTGAAAGTACTGTAATCGAGACGACCTCCGATCTTAAAGAAATGTGGTCCTTGCCATTGGATCATCGCTGCTGTGTGATTTGTCTCTGATGCTGTTTCTAACTTTAGCATTTGAAGGCTTTCACTGAGAACAACCTCTTCACTTTCCCTAATGCTGGGGATATCAGCAATATAAGTTGGCCTAGGGATCATAGGCTGAGGTAGCCTCTCTTCAGGATCTTCCCCCAAAACAGTAGTTATCATGCCACCTTTAGACCATTTGATGCACTGATGCAGAGTGGATGGAACGACGTTGGCATTATGAATCCATGTTCTTCCCAGTAAAAGATTATACGTTTGCGGCACGTTAACGACATGGAAAAGCACTGTATGAACAGAGTAGTTGATAAATGTTTTCAGGAAGATCTTTTCCTTTGCTGTCTGTCCATGATTATCGAACCCATAAATAGTGATCGGATCCGGTGTGTACTCTTCTTCTTTTATACCTAGAGCCTTGGCAGTCATTTCAGGACAAATGTTGAGGCTACTGCCTCCATCTACAAGCACGTGGGGTATAGTCATTCCCCGGGTTCGCACCACAATGTACAAAGCATTGTTATGAAATGCGTGAGGTTTTGGCAGATCCTCATCTGAGAAGGTTATGGGAGCATTGGTCATGGCCTGATTAACGATCTGAGCCATGTCTTCAGGTGTGGTGCCTGGCTTGACCTTGATTTTTCGCAGTAAATCGTCCAGGACTTGCTGATGCTTAGGAGAGGCACGTGCCAACTCAAGGATAGGGATATTAGAGAGGGCAGTGATTGGTCTTTGCACTGTATCAACCTTTTCTTCTGATGTTCTCCCTTTTTCTGAAGTAGGTTTGACAAGGCTCTTGGGTATCCACGGCATTCTTTTGGCTACCTCTGGAGATACTCTAGCGGGCTCTCTCGAAACTTTCAACTTACTGAATGCTGAAACGAGGTCCATCTTTTGAGAACTGGACTGGGCCTTATGCAACACTAATACCTGATGCTGCACCTTGATATCACTGCTAGGGCATGGTCGGATATGATCTTGTGGCTGAAAGGGATGATCAGATATCATTGCTGTTGAGTGCTGCAAGAAAGGCTGTTTTAGAATCTCCATTTTCTCATCTTCAGCCCCTTCTACCAACAGATTTTTGTCAATATAATCTTGTATGATGTTTTTTAGAATGAAACAGTTCTCGGTATCATGTCCCACAGTTCGGTGGAACTTGCAGAATCTGTCTTTCATTTTTCCCATAACCACTGGCGGGTCAGCTACCCTTAGAAGCTTAATCATATCACTGCCGAGCATATATTCTAATACCGTCTCGAGGGACTGGTCTAGAGGAGTAAACTTGCGGTTATAACTCCATCCTTCCCGCTTCGGCTTTTCTTGTGGTCTTGATCTCTGTTCGAGGGTCTGTTGTGGCTGCTTATCATATTGAATAATCGACTTGCCTTTCTGATCACTTTTGTTGGGATTTGACCCTCCTAAAGCATAACTGTGATTTTTTTCATTTCCTTTGTTCTGATTCTTACTGTTATTGGCAGAGTAGGTAAAATGGGCTTTCTTCTTTTATTCTTGTTGACTGTTATTCTTTGTAAACATAAAACCCTCATAAGATCTGTTCTCCATACTCAACTCGAGTCATTCGGCTCGTTCTGTCAGTTCTATGAAGCTCTTCGATGGAGATGTAGAAATTAGTCCCCTCAGGGGTTGCGAGAAGTTGCTCAGGATCAAAGATAGTGCGTGTCTTTCTGCTATTGGCTCACACATCTTATTGCAAGCGGATCTTCATCTATGAATGAAATCCCTGGCCTTCTCGTTTTCCTTCTGCCTCAGACTGCAGAAATGACTGAGAGTCGGGAGTGCTTCAGCATTGAATAAAAAGCGCTCAATAAATAAATTGACCACTTTGTCGAATTCTTTCCGTTCTATCGGATTAATGTGCTCTGAGTACCACTTTGCTGCGACACCTTCCAAACTGCGAGGAAAGCAGAGAAATAAGGCACGATTGTTCCTCTTGAACCTGGAACATTCTGTGAAGAATAGGGCGAGATGTGCTTTTGGGTCACCCGAACCATCAAACTTGATAAATTTCTTGGGGAGATTATCAAGATCATCATCCCCATCCAGTCCATCATAGAAGTCTTCACTTGTAAAGACTCTTTTGCCCTTGTCACAAGTTTGAAGATCCTTAACTATTTTCATCACATCTTTGAGTTGTGACTGTGTAGGGTCGTCAACAGACTGATTCTTGGATTTGTAGGCCGACCCCTGCCCCTGAGTCGACCTTTTGAATTCTTGCTTGTTTTCATATTCTTTGTCAGTATCATCTGCTGATTCTGACTCATCAGACATTTCCTCATGACGATTCTACTTTTTACTGATCTTCACATTTCTGGCTGTGTGATCCCTATCCTTCTGCTTGGTCTGAGTCTGCTCAGTACTGGCTTCAGCTTGCTCTGCCAGCATCTTGGTCATCAATTTCTTGAACATGATGTACATTTGGGGATCCATGTCATCCTCCACCTGTTGTCCTTGACTTTTGGCTGATCAGGGTGAGTCCATTTCTTCTTCTGAAGCGACTGAGTACGCGATGCCTTCAACTGATGTGGTTTTCTTTCCGGACCTTGTATGAACCATTGAATGTCACGACAACTCTTTGGAGATTGCTAACGCTCTCTACAGGGCAGAATTGATGGTTAGGCTTTTGAAGGAAATTTGGTTTGGAGGAAAATATTTATTGAGAATTTTGGTAGACAATTGAAAGAGTATCCCATTACTAGGGATTGAGTCGTCGCTGGGATTACGACAATTGCGCTGCTATTCCTTTGTAAAAATAAACAACTGAAAAATATGCCTTGTTACCTAGGCAAGGTTGTCAAACCAAGATAGGATGAAATTTAAAGGAATTTTATTGAAGAAAAAAAAAGACATGATTTTATTAATAATAGACTCGACAAAGGGGAGGGGGACGGACAATTTTTCACCACTCCTGATAATCAGAGGACACTCGAGGACCAGGAAAAATAGTAAGAGTAATAATGGAATCCCAGCCATGTCTGGCAGAATTGTATGCTCCGGACCACTGATCTGATGTGAGATCGAACTCTGGCAAGACCCCCGATAGTGGACGAATCTCTACACGTTTTTGTCTCTGACAGAACTGCTTGACACACCGCTCTAGATGGTAGTATGCGCAGAAGAATGGACCAAGTAGCCTAAACCGCTTGCCGTATGCATAAGTGTATCTAGGAGGTGATTCCTGACGATCAAAGTAGTCCCATACGACCTCTTCCTCCTGAAGATTATCGATCAAGAACCGATATCGAGTAACTGGAAGAAGCTTTTCACCATTATATCTGAATGAACTGGCTCGGGCGGGCACATGCCAGAGGAACCAAGATTGTAATGCATAGGTGCACCCTTCGACTAGAATTGATTCTCCGAGTGTGAAACGGGTCAACCCTCGGTATAGAAAAGCGAGTGCGGCCATGGCTATGGAGAGGTGGCTGGTCTGTCGACTTCCCCATCTCCTTAGAAGCTGAACTATTCTGATATCTATATAATTCCGCCCATCAGGAAAGAAGGCTAATCCCACCGTGCACAGAACCATCGCGTGCTGGATTCTCTCTCGAGCTGTCCTGGACAATGAGCTGACCTCTGTAAATGTTCCATACTGTTTGTAGATTTCGAGCAGGTCCACATATTCATTTCCATCCTCCTCGATCAAGGGCCACGACTTACGTCCTGTCATGCGAGCTAAGGCATCCTTAGGGTCCAGACCCTTAACATTAATCAGAAACTGTTTCTCCAATGGGTCTCCAGGCTGACCGGCTGGCTCGGGTAATCCCATAATCTCTAAAAATTCATCTATCAGCACCGTCATCTCGCCCCACGGAAACCAGAAGGTAGAAGTGCTCGGATTCCACCGCTTTGCTAGTGCATGAATCAAATTGCCGTTGAGTGTCTGCTTTCCCACCGCGGATGCCAGTTCTAGCCCACAATCGTCCAAGTGGTCCAGAAACATACGAGAGAAGTTCTTGAACCATGAGTAGTACCACCGGGGAAAGAAGGATCCGGTGCTGAGGACTCGATGTTCTGGAAGACCTTGTCGCACCTCGTAGGATATGTGACCCTCGGGGAAGACTGAATCAAGCTGACTGGATGCCATCAGAATCGATTGGAAAACATGGAAAATTTGGAATAAGACTTGGGAAAATATAGAGACTTTGAAAAAAATGCAAGCAGGATAAAATGAAGTAGGAGATTCGAGATCCAGAGGATAGGAAGATGGGAAATCACCTGGAGTTTTTAGGAAAATGGAGGAATTTTATGAAAATCGTCCAGGGTTTAATGAAATATAAGGAAGTACTTCATAAAATGGAGTATTTTGAAAATCGTCCAGGGTTTAAAACATGGACAGTACATGGACATGGATTGGGGATTTTTGAAAAGTCGTCCAGTATTTTAGAAAATTGGGAAAATATGGAAAATAACAAAGAAATGACTATAACACATTCAATTACAACAAGTATGCACATACAACATTCCCTAAAAGCTGACTCTAGATGCACAAATTTTGAAATAGCTGTAGGACCTTAATCCTAACTCTAAGGTTCAGATCATCTGTGTCCAATCATGCTATGCCTATATACTCAAGCCAAGGCTCGATGTACGTGGCATAAAATCAATTCCTCCGGTTCTAGGTTCAAGTTTTCCAACATCCTTGAGCACCTGCCGATATACGTTGGACTATGGCCCTTGGTACGTGGCAGGGGGTTTTCACCCAAATAGGTAGCCCAGTTGTGAGGGTCTGTCCCGAACTATGGTTCTGGAAGAGAACCCAGCAACGTGAAGACCGGGACAATATAGATGGGGTGGTTTTTGAAAAATATGAGCACATGCAAGCAAATAGAAGGTTCTAAGTCCTAAAGAGATAGATTTTGAAAAATTTGAAGAAGCAAACATTGTTTTCATACAAACCTAGATTGAGGAGTGTTGTATTAGACCTAAGTCTATGTGAGCATGAATAATTTCCTCCTCAATATGGTCCTACCAAACCATGCCTAGTCTATATGCAATCCATGTCAGCTGGGTTCAAGTCTAGGCTCCTAGGTTCACATGACATTATTTAAATAAAAGCTGACATTCTATGGAATACGATTTTGACAATTTGAACTAAGCAGAGCATTAGATTGATCAGGCGAAGACAGGTCCCATCACGGTCGCAAAACCTGTTATCATTGCAAAATTTTACTTTTGCAAATCAAACTGACCTTTGAAAAAGATTTTGAAAATAACTCGCCTCTGTTTTTAAAATGCGGGATTATTCCGAAGAATGGGACTCGCCTGTCGGTACGAGATTCAACTGTTCATGGCGCCTTTACCAGGGGTAATTGAACCAAGGATCAATCAAATGCTTTGCTTTGTTCAACTTGTCTAAACCATATTCTAATTCCTAAATGCACAAAGAATCAGGCATGTGCTATGAATTTCTAAAAATGCATATTTGAAAACATGATGTTTGCTTCAAAGATTGGAAAATATTTGGAAGATTCTTGGAAAATAAACTCTTTGAAAATTGTGAATTATTTTTGAGATGATGTATTTGAGAAAGTGAAAATCGATTTCTGAAGAAATATAAGGATTTTGTGAAAATCGATTTTGAGAAATGTGAAATAACTTTGAAAAACTCGATTTCTTTGAATTCAAACTTTGAAATTGAAAATCTAACTTAGAAAATCGAATTTGGAACTTGGGAAATACTTGAAATATCATTGGCAAATCCATATTTTGAGAAAATCGATTTTGAATAAGACTTAGGAAATTTTGAAGAATTTGATTCCTTTGACTTGGAATTTGAATTGGAATTGGAAAATTCATGAAATGAATGAATATGATTTTTAGGATTTGGGAAAAACTCTTTGTATTTTTGAGAAATGCAGTGCATTTTGAAATTAGCCTAAGAGTGTAGGCTGAATGTGGCTAATGTGAAGATCATAAATCTAGATATCCTTCATATTCTGACTATGGCCATAAATACGAATTCCACCAAGTTTATAAACTTCATAAAAGCTAGTGTATGTGCCATTCGTGTAGACCATAGTGAGTTTGAATATGCATGAATCATCATCCATCACACATTAACATTATTTAAAAAAAATAAACTATATGCAATGCTGCCTAAGCTAAGCAGGAAATGTAAATTCTTATTCCAAAGTTTAATTTAGTTTACATCACTATTGAAATTTAAATACATGAAAAATAAAGTCTTCAATGTACCTGCAAAACTAGAAAACTTTGTTTGTGATGATATGTTGGCTTTTCTAGATTTATCCAGCAATATCAGGAAATTGCTGGATTTTGCTAGATATAAGCCTTTTTGCCATGATTCCATTAAATCAAAATGATAAAGTATGAAATAAAATTGAATAAATAAGGAAGATAAGATATGAAATTTCGAAATTGGGGTCAAAATGACCAAAATATCCCTAATAACAAGACTATGGCCCTGAAATTAAGGTTTTCAGAAAGACATTTGGTAAAGTGCAAGTTTTGAAATATAAATAATGATGAATCAAACTAAATATGATGTGACATGATTAAAAATATGGAAATTAGGGTTAGGGATTTCAAAATTGAGGTCAAATGACCAAATTGCCCCTGATAGCAAGACTATGGCCTTGAAATCAGGGTTTTTTGAAATAAATTTTGGTAAAACTTAGGTTTTATGCACTAAATGAAATCAAATGAGCATCAAATTAAACCTAAAGTATCCTAATATGATTATGAATATGATTAAACCCTAAAAATATATGCTTATGCACAAAAATCCAAGAATATCACAAAAACTGTGATTTTGGCAGTGTTTTTGGATCTTTCAGGAACCCGGTTTTGCAATTTGCTTAATTCAGCCATCAATCAGATTCCAAAATTCATCAAATTTGGTACCTACACTTTTTATAACCCTAATTTTGAATTAGAATTATAAAAATATTTTTTTGACATTAAATTAACCCGAAAACTGCATCAAACCCTAAAAATATGCTATTTTGACCTAGTTCACCAACCAGTTTCAGAGTTAGACCCGAATCAGGGGTCAATCTTTCATGAAAATCTATGAAATTTTACAGAGACAAACTAGGAAGAAAAACAAAGATTTCCCAATTTACAGATCGGAAAATCATCTCCGGTTAGGGAGAAACCCTTCCGGAAATCTGAACTAAAATCTAACAAATCTAACAGGGGTTAAAACAGATACTTTCAATTGATAATTTCGAGATAAATAGAAATACTGATCTAAAATATCTGATATTTTAGAAGTAAACATTAGACAAAAAAATAACAATACTCACTTTTTACAGATCCTGAATCGGATCTTTGGTTTGGGATTTATGAATAACACAAGTCTGATTAGGGTTTTCGTAAACCCTAATGAGTGTTAAATTGAAAATCAGAATCTCTGACAGAGGAAAAATACTAAACAGCAATCCAAAATTCTAAAAATTTTACAGTAGCTAGATCTAATCAATATTAATCTATGGCACTTTACAGATCTAAAATCGAATATAAGATGAGAAAAATATCATCACAGCAAGTTACCTTCTTGATTTTAACTTCGATTTTAAAGATTTAAAAACCCGATTTGATGTCTGATTTTTCTGACAGGGTTTCCGAGGCCCAAAACCTCTGATTTTTTTACAGTAGTTTTTTTAGATATGCATGCATCACATATAAAAAAATCAGTAATAACAACGAATATTTCAATCTGAAACAGCATGCTTTTTACTGTTCTAAACTAAAAAACACACAGAAATCTAAGAAACTTAAGAAATCATGCAATAACTAATGAAAAACAATAAAACAAACCATAAAACAGTAAATAAAAATTATTATATGCTGAAAAATGTAAAATAAACATGAATAAACAAATAAATAAAATAAAATCAAGGAATCAATGGCTGGAATTTGATTTCACCCTTAAACACATGAATTTGACCCATTAAAAGGGTAAATCATGTATTTTATTGGTTAATAATGCAAAGAATCATACTTAAATCACTTTTAATGGATTAAAATCCCCGTAAATCACACAAAACAGGGTTAGATCATCTTCTTGGACCATTCTTGATGGTTCTTGAGGTTGGATCATGGTTGAATCTTCATAAGGAGGAGCATCCAAGGCTAAATCTAGGTTTAAAGCATTAAAACATTAAATAAAATAAATAAAAGTAAAGAAGTTCATACCTTGGAGTTGCAGCAATGGAGGAAGGGCTGGAGAGGAGAGAGAAGCTCCAAGAAACCTCAAAGGTGAATAGTGAAAATCGTCCCCCTCTCTCTTTCTATTTATAAAAAGAAATTAGGTTTAAAAATCAAGTTTTTTAAAAAACTTGGACTCTCTAAGGGGGGGGGGCGATTTTGGGGTGTAGTTACTATCCTACCCCTAGCCTAAATTATCTAAACTAATGCCTAATTAACCCCTAGTCTATCCTAGAAATCCCCCAAATGTGATGCCACTTGGCATCCTTCACATTTGGGTTTTTAAAACACCTTTAAAAACATTTAAAAACACTAGTTTTAAAAACTATTTTTCAAAATGAGTTTTCAAAATGGTTTTGACTCTTCTAAACTTCTGACACTAACCAAGACACTGACTAACCCTGGTCTAGCCCTGACTTACTCGAATATGGCGCCACCTCGAGTGGGCCCTACTTGAGTTTTTCAAAAAAAAAAATGATTTTAAAACTTGAAATTGCGAAAGTTTTCAAAAGATTTTCAAAAGTAAGCTTGAAATTAAAAGTTTTGAAATGTCATAGGGTTCTAACTGGGTCAAAACCCCTCTGGATGTGGTTCCAACTGAGTGGGCCCACATCGATTTTTGCAAATTTTTAAATAAACAATGAAAATACCTTTGAAAGGAGGTTAAAATTAATAATTAAAATTCAAGATTTTTGAAAATAGAGTCTCAGGCGAACTGGAACTCCAGGTTAGAGTTCTGAACTCTTAGGATTCTGAGATTTTAGATTTTAAAAAGCCAAATGACAGGTTTTTGAAAGATTTTATCAGAAAATGGTGAAACAAGTCAGAAAATACAGTCAGGGTTAGACTCCTAACTCGATCAGAACTCTGACATAGAGTCCTGATCTAACTGGACTCTGCAAAATGACCTAATTTTTTTTTGAAAATGAATGGAAACAAATGAAAAATGGAATAAAAACAGACTTCAAAATAGACTCTTGACTGGACTGGGACTCTGGGACAGAGTCCTGATCGGACTAAAACTCTAGATTTTTTTTTGTATTTTCTGAAAAACAGTTGAAAGAACTTGTGAAAACAGTTAAAATAATAACAAATATTAGAATAAACCAGAGTTCTGATTCAACTGAGACTCTGAGAACAAAGTCCTGATTGAACTAGGACTCTTATATTGTTGGATTTTCTGATAAGTAAGTGATGGAATTTAAGCAAAGCTTTTGAAAACCAGTGAAAATGAAGTGAGAAAATCAATTTTGGATAGAATCCTACTTCAATCAGGACTCTGGGGTAGAGTCCTGATTTGATCAAGACTCTGAGATAAAACCTCAGAATTTTAAAATTCTTTGATAAAAGTGCAACAGTTTTGATAGATGAAAAGATTTTTGAAAGATTCTTTCAAAATTTGAAATCAGGATCGGAGTCCTGATCCAACTAGGACTCTCTGAACAGAGTCCTGTTTTGACTAAAACTCTGAGTTTCTGACTCATTTTGAAAGATTTGATTAAAAATGGTTATGAAAGATTAGAGTTCTAATCCGATTAAAACTCTGAAGAAGAGTCCTGATCCAACTAGGACTCTAAGATTTTGGCCAAAACAGAAGATTTTGAAAGGTTTTCTCCGAAAACAGGTAAAAAGGTAGTGAAAAGTAGAGTTTTGATCCGACTAGGACTCTGAAAAAAGAGTCCTTATCCAATTAGGACTCTAACATTTTTGAGATTTTTGATAAATGAAGGAATCCAGAAGCGACACTACCTAAATGGGTCTCATCTGATAATTGAAATCAATTGAAATTGAGTTTGAAATGAATCCAGATTGTTTTCTGAGAAAATACTTCAAAATATAAGATCCTGGGGGTTGGCAAAATGACACAATGTTGATTAAAAACCCAGGTTTTAAAATTGATTTTTGAAAGAAAAGTTTTAAAACTCAAATCTGGATTGAATATTTTGAAAACAGGAGTGTTGGATCTCGAAGATGAGATATAATGACATGCAATGCTATGCTATGCAATGCAATGATATGCTGAATTCATGCAATGATAAGCAATGACACATGAAATGTAAGCACTGGATAAGTGTGAAAATTTGGGGTGTTTACACCTGCCCCAGCTTGTTCAGACATCATTTTTGCCATCATCTTTTGGAATATCTTGTACATTGCTGAGTCGACATCATCCTATTCTGAATCATGTTTCCGGGATAATCTAGGAGAGTTCACTTCCTCCACTTCACTGTCATTGTGCTGCTGAGCTGCCCTCCTCCCTGCTCTTGTCTGAACCATGATGGAATGTCGATGTTTTCTGAAGAATAAAGGAAGAGTTCAGATCGAAGATTTTTTTTGAAAGGAAAAGAGATAGTAAAGAAAAAGTTTAAAAGATTCAAAAGAGATCTCCTGATAAAAGGGATTTTATATGAAGAAGACAGAATATACAAAGAAGAGTATTTTGAAGATGGATGACAAGACCTGAATATTTTGAAAAATTGCAGGCAGGATTAAAAGAATCAAATAAATCAGAAGAGAAAGAAAAATACGCCTGGACTTTTAAAAGATAGAGGAAAAACTTAAAAGAATGTCCAGGGTTTAAGAAAATTATGAAGGAATACAGAAATAAGAAATATGCAATCCTGGATTTTTGAGAAAATAAAAGAATTTCTGTGAAAAACATCCAAGGTTTTGAAAAATAAGAATTTTCAAGATAATATCTACAAAATAATCAAATTATACAAGCAATGATGCACAAAATAGCACTTCCTAGAAGCTGACTCTAAATGCAATATTTGAAAAGGCTCGTAGGACTTTAATCCTAACTCTAAGGTTCAGATCATCTGATTCCAATCAAGATATGCCGATATACTCAAGCCGAAGCTCGAAGTACGTGGCATAAGAATATTTCTCTGGTTCTAAGGTAATGGCTTCCCAACATCCTTGAGCACCTACCTATATACCTCAGACTATGGCCCTTAGGAACATGGTAGGGGGCGCTAACCCAAATAAGTGGTCCAGTTGTGAGGCTCTTTCCCAAACTATGGTTCAGTGAGATAGCCCAACAATGTGAAGACCGGAACAATATAGGTAGGGATGTTTTCAAAACATGTTCAACATTCAAGAAATCAGATGGCTCTAATGCAAGTCCTAAATAGATAGATTTAAAATGAAGAGAAACATACACTTGCATACATTGTTTGCATTCAATCCCTAGAATTGAGGAGAGTTGTATTTCAAACCTAAGTCTAAGTGATCATGGAATAATCTCCTCAATATGGTCCTATCAAACCATACTTAGATCCTATATGCATTATGTCAGCTAGGACATAGTCTAGGCTCCTAAGGTTTGCATGAAAATGAAGCTAACATTTGTAGAATAAAGACTTAGATAATATCAAAGCAAAGCAAAAGGCACAAATTCGATCGAACGAAGATGAGTCCCATCTCGGTCGCCAACTTTTGTGATCATCACAAAATTTTTCCTCTTGTATTTCTCTCTCTTCCTTCTCTTTTCCTTTTCAGCCTCTATTTTCCCTTTTTGAAGAGGAAAATAAAAGAACGAAAAGAAAAGAGAAGAGAAAAGAAAAGAAGAGAGAGAGGAACTCTTTTGTGAAGCTCTCACTTGACCTTAATTTTGAAAAAAAAGATTTAAAAGATTACTCGCCTCCATTTTTTAAAATATTTGCGGGGAAAATTGGGAGATGGGGCTCGCTCGTCGGTACGAGGTTCGACCGTTCCTGGTGCCTTTACCATGGGTAATCGAACCAAGGATCGAACTTATGCCTTTTTGCTTTGCCTTAATATTGTCTAAGAATTTATTCTAAGACTAGAAAATGCACAAAGAATCTTGCGTGTGTAGATGCAAAAGATGTATGCTCTTTTTAGAAGATTTCAGAAATTTTATCCAAGTGTTTTTGAAATTATGAAGAATATGATGAAGAAATGGTTTTTAAAAGTTGAAGACGGACTTGGAGAAGTTAGATTTTCTAACTTAAGATTTAGAATAGATCTTGAGTTTTGAAATAATCAAAGATTGATGTGAACCTAAATTCGAAGAAGGGAGTTTAGAAAATAAGAATTGAAAGTTGAATATGGACCTCAAAAAAGAATGGATTGAAAGTCAAGATGGTATTTAAGAAATGGAGTGAAATTCTAGAATTGAAGTTTGAATTTAGAATGGATCTAAGGTCTAGGTGGAATTTGAAAATGGGATTGGATTTTTAGATCTGGATTTCAAGATGGATTTGAATCCGAAATCTGGAATCCTAAATGACATTGGATCAGAAGTCTGGAATCCAATATGAGATTGGATTTGAAATCTGGAATCCTAAATGAAATTGGATTCGAAGTCTAGAATCCAAGATGGAGTTGAATCTGAAATCTAGAATCCTAAATGAAGTTGGATCTGGAGTCTGGATTTTGGGTTTTCAGATCTAAATTGAATTTGGATTTGGATCTTTAAAATATCCAAGTTGAATTTAAAAGTGAAAAATCAGATTTTGAGAAATCCGGAATTGAATTTGAGAATCCATGTTGAATCTGAAGTGGATTTTAGAAATCCCCATGGAATTTAAAGATCAGATTGGATTTCATAGATACAGATGAAACCTGGAATTGGGTCTGAGAGGTCTTAAATTAACTTTTGAAATTTGAAAGGAAGGATAGAGAATGAAACTTGAACCAGGAGATGAATCTGGAAATTTCAAAGTTAAATTGAACTTTGATCTCAAATGTTGAATTTGAATTTGAAATAGAATTCTAAAGATGAATTTGGAATTTCAAAGTTGAATTGAACTTTGAAATTCGATTTGAATGGAAAATTGAATTTTTGAATTTAAAAATAAATTTTGAAATTTTAAAGTCAAACTGGACTTTGAAATTGAAATTTGAATTTAAAATGTGATAGAATTGAGAAAAAATGAATTTAAAATAAAAATTGAAGGTTTGATTTAAGAAATGAAGAAGATATTTGGAAACATATATCTCAAAATCACTTGGATTTTGAAAAAGAATGTTTGAAAATATGATATAGTTCTAGCCTAAATGATGAAATGAATTAAAGAATTTGAAATTGAATTTGAAAAGCATATTTCATTCTATAAGTGAATTAAAATAGGATTGAAAATACAATACATCTCTCACTATGGTCATTAAATGTATTACATAGTAATCATATTTAAATTCAAGTGAAGAATAAAACACATTTTGATGCCTTTATAGAGTTCAAAATATGATGATTTTTTAAAAAAGATCCAGTATAGATCCAGTGTTATTCCATAAAAGATGAAAATCATAAGTTTTGTTCACACCATGACTATGGCCATTGATGCAAATCATCAACTTAGGATTTAATCACCTTTTATAAAATGGTGCATGTGCCATTCGTGTACCCATTTGTGAAATTTTGCCATATAAGGAAAAAATGATATGAAAACAGGCAATTTAAGATTTATATGTACATACATTCTAATCTAGAGCGGGAAAATAAAGTTTTTCTCATTGATATCTAGCTATTGAATTTTAAAATTACTAGTGTCTCTAATTCCAGGAGAGAAAGTAGCAATTTCTGTACATTTCCTGCAAAAACTAAGTTAGCATAATGTAAATGTAGAAGGAAATGGAAGATATTATATTGAAAATACAAATGCTTATGCCTATCCTAGTGGTGAATACATATACAACATGCTATTCTCATGTTTAAATTAGAAATGCATATGGCAAGCCTCACATTAAGGGGAAAATACATATGTGAATATGATGGAGATCGATATGAGAAAGGCATATGAAATGCCTTAAGCTAAATGAAAAGCTACATCTATCTGCTTAAGACCAATGAAGACCTATATGGGAGAGGCATATGCCATGCCTTAATCTAAAATGGAAATCTGAATAGATCTACCCCAAAGTCATCCGTACATCTATTGATGGAGGTGGATGAGATGCAATGAAGTTATAGCAAAGATTATGCAGGGACTGCAAGTGGAATATGCCAGATGTGGGTGGTAAAGTCAAATGCAGGAAATAAATGCAATTGTTGTTGTAGTTGCAGTCATGAAGGTAGGGTAATTGGTATATGGCAGGGGTAGGATGGACTATAACAATAAACAATGGGAAGATGGAAGGGCTGGAATGGATTGGATGATCCTGCTGTAGGTACCACAATGTATAAGAGCTAGAGATGTCAAGGTGGATTAGGTAGCCGTGATACATAGGTATTGACAGGGGTGTACAGGTGAATAGGGTGGAAGTGCAGTGCAACAAGGGATGAGGTATTGTGAAGGATATTCTTGGTGAATGAGTGTATGATTAGTAGGAAAGTGACAAATGGGTTGCCACTATGAGGGCAGTGGGCTTGGTTGCAGAAAGACGATAATGGTGTGACCATAGCCCATATGCTATGGTTAATGCTAATGAGATAACAGCAGCCCCTGGGCTGCTGTTGATACACGTGAAATGCTATTTGAGTGCCCAGGAGGTGTTAGCATCTCGTGAGATACTAGAGATGCTGGGTAACAGGTGGAATGGCTGGGGAATTAATACCATATGTGTGTAACACTATCTGTGCTGAAAGTTATTACATGAAAGGTTGCAAATCGGCGATGTCATCTTCTGCCCACAAATTGAACTCCCCACGGGTCTGTTACCAGCCCCACGTCGCTTGAGAGCTCATGATGAAAAGATCGAACCAGCACCACAGGCCTCTTCTGATGAGCTAAAACTCCCAGAGATCTGTCACCAGCCTTATGTCAGTTGAAAGCTCACAGTGAAAGGATTGAGTCCGCAGACACGAACCTTCACTCATGTGTTGAACTCTACACAGGTTTGTCACCAGCAAACAACAGGCTTATTTAACATTACATGATGTCATTGAAATTTGGCATCACGCTTGGACGAATCTCCTATTCCGATATGCAGTCAAGAGAGGGGATAAACAATTCAACCCCATAGGTACTTCCATCTGTACCAATATTCATTACATCGAAGACAACTTCTGTTTTGGATTTTGAGAATTGGCAAAACAAAAAAAAAACTCTCTCTCAGGCAAGGGATTATTGCATGAAGCAACATTACCTTGTCTAATTCCTTCACCGACATGGGGTTTCCAATCCAGAATGATGGAGTAACAGCATTAGAAGGATGAAAACCCGATGATACAGAAATAAGTCAAAATGCAAGGATAAGTAAATGAAAGAATATGTAAATCGAAGATCATACAGCCATAAAAACAACAACACGCTAGCATAAAGGGTGGGAATTGGAAATATATTGCAGAAACATAACCATACGTGAGGTGTAGAAATGGAAATACATGATCAAGATAAAAATTGCATATTAAGAGATGAAATGTGAACAGAAATAAAATGTTGATGCATTTGCTAACTAAAAAAAAAAAAGAAATTGAAAATACAAGGGAAATGGGTGGTTAGTGATATACAGGAGGGCAAGGTAGTGTGAAGGGTGTTATAGAAATAATAAGAAGTGAAGCTGGAAGCCAGAACGATGTGATAGAGGAGGATTTCACAATGAATCAAAGTGACTCTACAGCCATATATATATATATATATATATTGGACAATTTACTATCTAAGAAAAAAAAATTCTGAAGAGCACAGATCTAAGAAACAGAAAAATATATTACCTTCAAAATTCTTAATACATCATCTATCATACCAAACTTGGAAATATATTCAGCATACAGATCTAGGGAAGATGGAAAAAAACTTATGGCTCTTCATCAAGAACATTACCTTAGATGCAGCTATAAATGTCCGCAGGCTCTATTATTATCCTGATTCAACAACATTTCAATGTTTATTCAAGGTGCTGGAGTGGAAACGAGGAACTTCAACTCCTGTTTCCACATAATCACTCCTTCTACGCCAATGTAGGCCAAGAATGGAGACCCCAACAAGATTCACAGAGCAATTCCTTCTAGATCTTTCATATTTTAATAGGAGGTCAATTTCTAGCTTATGAACTCCAACAGGTGTACCCAGTATGATAAATTTTATTGAAACTTATGCTGGCATTATGGTTAGAGCCTCAAGGGACTTCCCTCTGTCTTTAGCCAAGGCAGCAGATGGATAGGCACAGATGGCACGAGAGGTAGAGTGTATTGCAGGCAAAATGCAGGATAACTTTGAACAGGGCGTATCTAAATCAACGGATATAATATGTAAACTTTCATAATCGATGCCCTGAAATAAACCTCAAGACTGCATATTGATTCTCAACAGATTTAAATGCATGCTCCATGAGACAGATCTAATGTTACAACCATCGATTGTAGACTTAATTCATCATAAACTTAAATGGTGACCACAGTGGGAACATAGGGGTCGAATGTGATGTAAAATGAGAGATGGAAATGGGAAATCAATAATATCAGCAGGAAAGAAAAAAAATACAAAAGTAAAAGGTGAAAAATAAAAAATAAAAATGAAAACAGGGAAAATAAAGATCAAATAAGATTTGTAAATAGAAAATCAAGAGGAAGATAAATCAAATGTAGGAATGCTAAGATTCCATCAATGTTGCAATGCGTAGGTCGATGTTGCTAGAGGCAAATCGACGCTACGGATGATGCTTCTGGACAAATAGTAAAATGGAAATGTGAAACAAGTAGAGGTATATCTAACAAAAAAAAAATCATAACACAGAGGATGAAGAAAATTTGCAAGAAAAGAAAAAGCGCGATGAACAAGAAAAACAACCATCGTAAAATAAGAAATAATAGGGATAAAGAGACGATCACTCACCTGTGACTCTGCTGGAACCCTGGATTTATAAGGCAATTGGACGGGGCTTCAGCTGTGGGATCGATCTTCCTTGGTCGATGGGGAAGAGAGCCCTAAAGAAAAGAAATAGGAAGAAGAAGAAGGGGAATCGGGATTTGTAAACATCCCAAATTTTCACTCACCTTCCTAATATCTCCATCAATCAGCACATTTCAGTTCTCCGGAATCAATGAAGGGCAAAATGGTCATTTTCTGAGTTTAGACCTTGCAGAAAGTCCTAAATTTCATCCTCGAGTCTCAAAATTTCTCTATTTAGACTCAGAAATAGCTTAAAACTGCAAAATTTCAAAATCCTACTCTTGAAAAGAAGCTATAATTTCCTAGCCCTAATTCAGAGGAGCATTTCAGGAAACATGTCTTTGCATAGCATTGCATGAGCATTTCATATCACCGCACTGCACAGCATGTCATTCTGAGATCCAAAACTCCTGATTTTCAAAAGTGTCAATCCAGATTTGAGTTTTAAATATTTCAAAATTGATTTCAAACCCCTGGGTTTTTAAAATTACCAATTCTTCCCATTTTACCCCCAGGACCCCGAATTACAAAAGTCTTCTCAAGAAAACGTTCTGGATGGTTTTTAATATTGATTTTCAAATCTCATCAGTTGGAAAGAGGGAGACACAATTTCAAATTTAGAGGACTTTATTTAAAACTTTTGCAAAAAGACTTTGAACTTCTTTATAAAACCTCTACATCTTTTATTTTGCCCTGAAGGACCATTTTTTTTAGTTTTTGAAACCAAGCCCATTTTTTTGTATTTTCTAAACTAGCCTACTATTATTAAAATTCCAAAAAATTTTACTTTGAATTTATTTCAAAACAAAATGACGTGGGGCCCACCTTGAGGTGGTGTCACACTCAAATTCTCCAATATTTCTCCTATTTCCGAAACAGTGCCCATCCAGAGGTGGCACCAATTTATAAAACCCTCCTTTCAATTTTCATTTATTTATTTTACAAAATAGCCAAGGGTCCCACGCATAGGCAGCACCCCACTAGAGTCCTCTGAAAGAAAAACAATTTTTTTTTTACTTCAAAAAGTTTTCAAATCCAGTTGAGGTGGCACCACCTTAAAAAAAAAAAAGGGAAAACAAAATCCATTTTTTTTAAATCATTTTTTTACTTTTCATCCCCAAATGGAGCCACCGTGAAACCCTACCCAAAAAACCTTATTTTACCTAAGTTTTCAAAAATTTTCTGGAGAAAGGGAGTCGTCCCCCTCTCAAAACGGCGAGCCTTTCAAAATATTTCAAAAAGTGGTTTTAAAAGAGTTATCAAAATCGGTTGAGAAGGAGGGAAAAAGAACATACTTTGTGGGAAAAAGGGGAGGCTGTTCATTAAAAAGGGATCTGCGACTTTTTTTTAAGGGGGAAGCCAACCTACGAAAAGATCATCCATCCTCCCCTTATCGTCTCCCTTCCTCTCCTCCCATCGGAAGATCTCCCCTTTTTCTTTTATTTCCTCCTTCTTCCAGTTTCCACCGACCGAGCTTTTCAAAGGGGGCAATCGGCGATTTCCTTGACCCTAGCTCCCAATCCCCCTGTTATCGTTTTCTTTTGCTGCTACAGGAGAAGGAGGCCCCAATCCGCAAGCTTTTTAGGAGGGAGACTCAAACTTTCTTCCTGCTGATCGGCTGGAATCTCCTAGTGAAGACATCATCTTCCTTCCTTACAAAAGTCAAGTCCCCAACGGCTGGCATTCAGGAGTTTTCTCACCTACCTCTGGAGATTCAACTCACCCTGCAGTAGCGCTCCCTCAATCTCTGTTGAATCAAGGTGAAGACCCATCCCCCCTTTTACATCTACAAAGACCAAGCATTGCATTCATGCTATCGTAAACTGCAGACCCATTGAGTTTAATGATAAAATTTGTGCCTCTGTTTACTGAAATGCATTAGGAACCGATAACACCTCGCAATGGGGTTATCGATTCATTTGGATAACATTGTTTTGATCAAACTATTATTTTCTCTAAGATTTTATCAGTTTTTTTTTTCTTTTTCCCTTTTCAGCATCTTAAATATCGGAGGGTAAAGTTTTTAGTTTCAAGCTCATGGTCTTCATGGTCATGTCCAGTTACCCTGTATTTGACCATATCACGGTTTGAGAAATCATTTTAAAACAAAAAAAAAAATCTATTTTTATCAATGTTTTAGTCATTATCCAAGCAATGAATAGAACTTCATAGGTTACTGATGGCAGCCCATCCATTTTTGTGTCTCTGTCTTTATCTTTTACTTGATTTTAATTCTCTTGTATGTCACTGTTCAATATACGTTTACATGGTTTTGATAATAGGGTCTGTATACCGTATCATGGGTTAAACGATGGTCCAGTAGGACCCATCGTACAATGAAGGGTGCCATTGACATAGGCGCTACATCTAAATTTATTGCTAACTCCCATTCTGTTTTTTTTTTTTTACATTTCATTCCACGCTGCATCATACATTTGCACGCTTTAACATCTCACAATCGCGTATGTTTCCATACCTTCAAGCTCCATATTGCATATTTCATGAGTAGCCAGGCATAAGGGATCTGATCATTTAGTGATTTGTTACTCTTAATATGGATTTGTCGCACTAAATGTTAATCTGCAATCTCAAATGCTAACGGGTTATAGTGAAGGTCTGTTGGAATATCATTATTCCATTTGAGTCCAGCATCCTACCTTATTACATCTCATATTTCTGTATTCTGTAAACTTTATACCATTGAAATTGCTTTATGTAATTAGCTTAGTTTGCTTTATATCTTAGTTCATATGGTGGCTGTGTCCATGTTATAGTATATTAATAATTCCTCTGCAATATCATTTACCTTGTAATGAGATACCCTGCTGTGCATTCACATTTGTTTTTTTTTTATATATCCTACAACCTATCCACTATCTTGTGTAGCTCTTGTTCTTACAGTATCACACTGATGGTATTCCAGCTACATTCCTTATTATATTTCCCTTTATCAGTATTAGATCTGCCATCTTACATCATATGTTTTGGAAGGTCGTCTTCTCCATTTGTATCATGGTGCTCAGATATGTTGCATATACAGGAACACTCAACTTGCCTTGCTTCACAGTCCCCTTTATGGTTGCGTTTTTTTTGTGCTATTCGTATATGGGTATACAAGGGGTATCATTTCCCACTTTCACAAGCAAATAGTACAGTACAGGCGCCCGACCATCAGATATAGGATATTTGGAAGAACATTCTGTTGGCCACTTTGACAGCAGTTTAATTACAACAAGTGTTTCAGCAAAACCTTTGGACGAATAGGGTTGCCATTATCTGAATGCTTGCTGCATGAAATCAAGATATGATAATGTTTGCTGTGGAGCCTAACCTATTGAAGACAATTGTTTAAGCCAAGATATCTCTTATACTCAGAACAGTGGAATTTATAGTCATAATATGACATCTAAATCTTCACTACACAAGCACTTAGGCAAAGTACCGTGTTAGCATTTAGATGCTAGTCTTTTATGATTTCTTAGTTAGAACATTGCTCTATTACATTAATTTTGTATACATGTACACCACTTCATTGTCTCTCACTTGTTAATTCCCATCTAAGGACATATTGTTGGTATATTATATATTTCATGGTATTTTTTTTTTGGTTTTCAATTGAACTAAGGCATTCCCCATATATCATATATTAGTACCATTCTTGTCCTTTCATGAATATTTTTAGATCGTTTACACATGTACAACCACCAAAGGGCTTCTCTTCACCATATGTGTATAAGCTATCATCTATATATTATCATTTCCCGCATAGGTGTTCTCTTATTAACCAAAGTATTACACTTAAGCATGTTATATATACATTCATCTTTTGGCTTAGATATAGCGTTTAGATGTTTTCTCTTCATATTCTAGACATTCCAATTCAAGCATTACCACTGTCTCATGGTCATTAGTAGGAGACCTTCAATCTTTCCTTTGTATATTGTATTTTTGTGTCAACTCTCATTTACAGGAAGAATCGGAAGATGCGGCTTCTATCAGCTTTATTTCATTTATTTTCCTTTATGCCAAAGATGTAATAACCAAAATTTTGGAATAATATTTACTTTCACTGCTTAGATTAGGATGCATATCATATAGTTTGAATTCATGTAATATCCTGATTATGTGATTCATGCATTTTACTTCAAAAGCACTATGGATATACACGAATGACACGTGCACCAACTCTTAGGGAGTTGATGAACTCGGTGGAGTCCATATTTGCGGCCCTAGTCGGAATATGGACAAGACCCAGATTCAACATCTTTCTATTAGTGACACTGAGCCTACACTCTTAGGCTATCTTCCAAAATTTCACTGCATACCTTCAATTTTACAAAATATTTTAGAATTAACTAAGTAAATTATAAACATATCTACGGCCATAGTCGGGATATGTGATAATTCTACTTAGTTTAATTCTAAAATTGCACATTTTCCTGAAAAGATGTTTTCTCAAAAGGTATTCATTCAAATCATCTTCATCATGGTATCATCTGCATTTCTCATGATTTTCTCTAGAAAATTTCACTCCCTGGAAATCGATTCCTTAAGAAACTCCAAATATTTTCGAAGTTGGATTTCCCAAGTCAAGTTTTCCCGTGATTTTCCTTGGAAAATGTTATTTTCTTAAGATTCTTTTTCAAAAGAAATTTCAATCTTTCTCAAGAATCAAAATCGATTTTCAAAATATTTCAAGTCTAATATCCTCAGGATTTCAGTTTCCCGAGCTTTGCTTTTCCTGCTCCTAAGAGTTTTCCGACGAATTTCAATCATTTTCCAAAGAAAATTCTCAAAGACAGAACTTTCCTCACAAATATTTTCTTCTTCAAATATTCATCTCTTCTCAAGAATTCTTTCTCTTTTCCCAGGATTTTCCAACCTATCATGATTTTCCCAAATTTTTATAAACTTTCTCGAGATTTCAAATCTTTTCATCAGAGTTTCCTAAGAGATTGATTTTCATCTTTTTTTCTGAGAAATATTTTCAACTCTAAAGCATTTTCTGAGCATACATCATATTTTTCAAACTTACATTTTACAAAATTTCATAGCACATGCCTGAATTCTCTGTGCATTTAGGATAAAACACAATTTTGATGATTTAACTGAGTCAATCACATTTTTTGTCCTTGGTTCGATTACCCCTGTTAAAGGCAGCAGGAACGGTCGAACCTCATACTGACAGATTGAGCCCCATCCCATGGATTTTCCCGCTATTTTAAAAAACGAGGCGAGTATTTCAAAACAAATTCCAAAATTCTAGTCAAGTTTGAATCGCGAAAGCATTTTCCTCTCTCTCCCGCAAGGGAAGGGAAGACGGAAAATTTTGCGACGATAACAGGTTTGGCGATCGTGATGGGACCTGTCCTTGTCTGATCAAAAAAGTGTTTGACTTAGTTCAATTATCGAAACTGTGTTCACAAAATGTCAGCTCTTTTACTTTTGATATCATGCGAACCTAGGAGCGTAGATTTTGACCTAGCTGACATTGACCAGATTGAGGAGATATTTTCATGCTCACATAGACTTAGGTCTAAATACAACTCTCCTCAATTTAGGATCTGAATGCAAACAATGTATGCTTCTTCAAAGATTTTCAAAAGTCTATCTCTTTAGGTTTTAGAGTCATCTATTTCTTGCATGTGATCATTTTTTCAAACCTCCCTTTCCTAATTTTACCCGGTCTTCACGTTGCTAGGCTCTCTTCCAGAACTCTAGTTCGGGACAGAGCCTCACAACTGAGCCACCTATTTGGGTAAACGCCCCCCTACCATGTACAATGGGCCACAGTCCGAAGTATATCGGTAGGCGCTCAAGGATGTTGGAAAACCTTATCTTAGAACCGAAGTTGAAATTATATGCTATGTACCTCGGATTTCGGTTCGGGTATATCGACATAACTGGATTGGACAAAGATGATTTGAACCTAAAGTTAGGATTAAGGTCCTACAACTGCTTTCAAAATGATGCATTTAGAGTAAGCCTTTTACGGAATGCTGTATGCGCATAAATGTTTGTGCAGGATGTGATTGTTTGTATGTTACCTTTATTCCTCTCACATTTTTCCCAAAAATATTTTTTCAAATACCTATATTCTCATCTTTTTCTTTTATTTTCTCAAACCCTAGATGACTTTCCCAAACATCCAATTTCTTTCAAATCTCCAGGTGATTTTCAATTCTCCCGTTCTACTGGGTCTTGAATTTTCAGCTGCATTTTATACCCTGCCTGCAGATCTTTCAAAATTTTCCATAATTTTCCTAAGTCTGATTCCAAGTCTTTTTTTTATTTTTAGTTCGATGGCATCCAGTCAAATCGATCCTATCTTTCCTGAAGGTCACATCTCCTATGAGGTGCGACAAGGTTGTCCTGAACATTGAGCCCTTAGCACCGAAACTTTCATTCCCCGGTGGTATTATTCCTGGCTCAAAAGCTTTTCTCGAATGTTCCCGGACCATTTGAGCGAGTGCGGATTAGAATTGGTGTCAGCAGTCGGAAAGCAGACCATCAACGACAACCTGATCCATGCAATGGCAGAGCGATGGAATCCATGGACATGCACTTTCTAGTTCTCGTGGGGAGAGATGAATTCTAATGGATGAATTTTCAGAAATTATGGGATTACCAGAACCAACCGGTCAACCAGAAGATCCATTAGAGCATCAATTCCTGATCAATGTCAAGGGTTTGGACCCCCGAGACTCATTAGCTCGTATGACAGGCCGCTGATCCTGGCCCCTGATCCAGTTGGACGGAAATGAATATGTGAATCTGCTCGAGTTGTACCATCAATATGGGACCTTCGTCGAAGTCAGCTCACTATCAAGGACAGCTAGAGAAAGGATTCAAAATGCAATAGTTTTATGCACTGTAGGATTAGCCATCTTCTCAGATGGACAAAACTACATGGATATTAGAATAATTCAGCTTATAAGAAGATGGGGAAGTCGACAAACCAATCATCTTTCCATAGCTATGGCAGCGCTCGCTTTCCTATATCGGGGTTTGACTCGCTTCTCACTTGGAGAGTCTATTCTCGTTAAAGGATGCATTTACGCACTTTAATCCTGGTTCCTCCAGCATATTCCAGCCCAAGCAAGCTCTTTCAGATACAATGGCCAAGAACTTCTTCCAGTGGCACAGTACCGGTTCATGATTGACAGCATTCAAGAAGATGACATAGTCTGGGACTACTTTGATCGACAATTATCTCCTCCCAGATATACGTACGCTTATGGCAAGCGATTCAAGTTGTTGGGACCATTCTTCTGCACTTACTACCAACCGGAGCGATGTGTTTGGCAGTTCTCCCAGAGACAGCAGTACATTGAAGCCAGACTACTATTAGGAGCTATGGCAGAATTCGATCTCACTTCCGCACAATGGTCCGGGGCATATCATTCCGCCCGCTACGGCTGGGATTCCTTTGTTTCTCTCAAATTCTTTCCTGGTCCTAGAGTGTCTGCCAACTATCATGAATGTTGGCAAATTGTTTGTCCTCCACCTCTTTGTCAAGATCAATAAAATCATATTTTTCTCATTTCAATAAAATTTTTTGTCTTTCTATTGTGGTTTGACGACCTCGCCTAGGTAACAAGGAACATTTTCGTTGTTCATTTTCTCTTTCAAAAAGAATGACAACACAATTGTCGTGATTCCTGCGACGACTCAATCCCTAGTAATGGGATATCTTTTTCAAATTGTCTACCATATTTTCAATAAATATTTCTTCTAGAAACCAATTCCTTCAGAATCTAATCAGGTCTTTGCCCTGCAGAGAGCATCCACAACATTTGATGGTTCGGACAAGATCAGGCAAAAGAACAACAACATCTCAATACTTGTCAGGTTCAGAAGAAGAGATGGGCTCCACGCGATCCGACAAGAGTCAAGATCAGCAACAAGAGGATGATGGCATAGACCCACAAATGTATGCCATGTTCCGGAAGATGATAAACAAGATGATGAACGAGCAACCCGGAACCAGTTCAGAAAAGAATCCATTTAGAGAAAAGTTCCACGAGCACAAGGATAAGAAGGCTTCCAAGAAGCAGGTTCAACCAGAGGAAATTTCAGATGAATCAGACTCAACTGAAAACACCAATGAAGAATATGAGGTGCCTCCGGCATTTCAGAAACATGGCCGAGAACAAAGGAAAAGCCGCAAATCAAAAAGTCAAGTCGCAGAAGAGCCTCTGCAAGCACAATTCAGAGAAATGGTCAGAGTGGTTAAAGATTTGCTAGGGATATCTGTTGTGAATGATGGTCGAGGGATCATGGGCTGCGGGAGCCTTTCTTCTGGGTCCTCTCCCAATACTGTTGTAATCATTCCACCTTTTGACCATTTTACACATTGATGGAGGGTGGAAGGTATTGCATTAGTATTGTGAATCCATGTCCTTCCAAGCAACAGGTTATAGGTGGGTGGTACATTGACCAGATGAAAAAGCACTGAGTGTACTGAAGGGGCACATTGAGAACCATTTGTTATTTCATTTCTATTCTTTCCAATAAATGTCACATTTTATCAATGTCCTTGATCAATTCAAGATCAATAAAATTTCAAATTTCTTTGTCTATCTGGATGCCATGTGTCTCCTTTCTCCCTATCTCCTCATTTTATAATGTCATTCTATGCATGGTTCTTTTCAAATGATTGTTTGTTTTATGATGAGCAATTTTACCTGAATCAAATTTCTTATCCAAAATTTCAGAATGTCTTCTAGAGCGATCAAGAAACTCGTTCTCAACCCAAAGGCTTTCCAGAAGTTGGCATCAATTCACCGAGTCAAAGCAAGCACAAAAGATGGCAAGGTTGCAAAGCAATCAGATGATTATGCAGAATTTGATCAGTCTCTTTAGGAATTACCAGAGTTCGCCTCAGCTCAGAAGCAAAACTAACCATCTGCTCTAGTACAAGATCCAACTGAAGATGTTAATATCGGCTCAGAAGACAATCCCAAAATTCTCCAGATCGGAATCAGTCTAAGTCCGGAAGAGAAGGAAAGGCTCACCAACTTTCTCAAACAACATGAAGAAGTGTTCGCATAGACATATGAAGATATGCCGGGTTTAGACCCAAAATTGGTCGAGCACCGCCTCGTTTTAAAGCCAGATGCTAAGCCAGTTAAGCAGAAGTTGAGGAAAATGGATCCCAGAATAGAACAACAAGTCAAAGAAGGACTCGAAGATCTGCTCAAAGCAGGATTCATTCAGACTATTGACTACCCAGATTGGTTAGCCAATATTGTCCTTGTTCCAATGAAAAGCGACAAAGTGAGAATTTGCATAGACTTCAGAGACCTCAATAAAGCAACTCCGAAAGATGATTATCCGCTTCCAAGCATTGATTTTCTAGTCGACAGCACAGCAGGACATGCCATGTTCTCCTTTATGGATGGATATTTCGACTACAATCAGATTAAGTTGGTCGCCCACGACCAATCAAAAACTTCCTTCACTACGCCTTGGGGAACCTTCTGCTATACTGTTATGCCTTTTGGGCTCAAGAATGCGGAAGCAACGTATCAACAAACAATGGTCGTTATCTTTTACAATCAGATACGCAAAATCATGGATGCGTATGTTGATGATATCCTCGTGCAATCTAAAGAGGAAGAAGATCACCTCAAATCCCTTGATCAAGTTTTCAAGCGACTCATTCTTTATAAGTTAAGGCTTAACCCACAAAAATGTGTTTTTGGAGTCGAATCAGGAAAACTGTTGGGTTTTCTGGTCAACAAAAAGGAAATTGAAGTTGACCCAGCCAAAGCAAAGGCTATCATCAATATGCCACCCCCAACGAATCTCAAAGAATTGCGTAGCTTTCAGAGACGCATGTAATCAATCTGGCGATTTATTTCCAACTTGGCAATAAGATGTGAACCTTTCAACCACTTGCTCAAAAAAGGAGTTAAGTTCGAATGGGGACCCGTATGTCAGCAATCTTTCGATCGTATCAAGAAATATCTTCTCAATCCTCCAATCCTGAAGCCACAAGAATTGGAAAAATCTCTTTTGTTATACATCTCAGTCAATCAAGTCGCATGCGGCGGATTCTTGGCATAGTATAAAGAAGGCAGCCTGATAGAGCATGCCATTTATTATGTGAGTAAGACTTTCATAGACTATGAAAAGAAATACTCTCAAATAGAGAAGACTTGCCTAGCTCTGGTATGGATGTGTCAGAAGCTAAGACACTACCTGCTGGCATCTGAAGTCAAAATCTTGTCCAAACTCAATCCTCTCAAATACATCTTGGAGCAACCTTTTCTCAGCGGACGAGTTGCCAAATGGCAAATCTTACTGATGCAGTATGCCTTAGAATATGTCTCATAACAATCAATTAAAGGCCAAGCAATTGCAGATCAATTGGCGGATTTTCATCTAGCAGAAGAAGTGAAAGACGAAGATGACTTTCCTGATGAACAAATATGCAATATCCAGCAATATCCAGTCTAGAATTTATTTTTCGATGGGTCCAAGAATATGGCTGGAATAGGCATTGGGATCTTATTAATCACTCAAGAGAAGGAGATGATTCCATTTTCTCTCAAGTTGGATTTTCAATGCACCCATAATATGGCTGAGTACGAAGCTCTAATTCAAGGTCTAAAGATTCTACTAGACTTCAATGTTAAGAGATTGCATGCTTACGGCGATTCATTACTCATTGTCAATCAAGTCCGAGCCGAATGGCAAGTGAAAGATCATAAGTTATTTCCTTATCAGAAAATCATTTCAGCTCTTGTTAGCCAGTTCAAAGAATTTCAGCTCTTCCATATCAAGAGAGATTTCAATCAAGTGGCCGATAGCCTAGCCAGTTTAGGCTCCATTATGACATTAAAAAATGGAGAGTCTTGTCACTCTTTTGAAATCGGCAGACTTGACCAACCTGCCTTCCTTTCAACAGAACAAGTAAACCAGGCTTAGCAAAAGAAGAAGCCTTGGTATTACAACATCAAGAACTTCATAGAAACTGGTGAATTTCCTCCAGAACTTTCAAAGAAAGAGCAGCGAGCAATCCAACGTATGTCTACTCGATATTTCATTCTGGCCAATGTCCTTTATCGTCGCGGATTCAATTCAGAGTATTCCAGATGCTTAGACGAAGACGAAGCCAAGGAAGTCGTGCGAGAAGCACACGAAGGCATTTGTGGTGGCCACGTCGGCTACCAAACCCTTGTCAAGCAGATCATCAGAGCAGGTTATTATTGGAAAACTATGCAGCAAGACTATTACCATTTTGTGAAGAAGTGTGTTCAATGCCAAATACATGCACCTTCTATTCATGCTCCAACAATATATTTGCAATCTGTTGTTTCTCCATGGCTGTTCTCTATGTAGGCCTTTGATGTCGTAAGTCCCATCACTCTCTCTGCTTCAAATGGCCACAAATACTTCCTTGCCGCAACAGAATATTTTACCAAGTGGGTAGAAGCTATCACTCTTCGCACAGTAGAAGGAAGACACATGGTCTCTTTTATTCACAAGAGCATCCTTTGCCGTTTTGGCATCCTACATGACGTCATGTCAGATAATGGAAGTCATTTTAAGAACGAAAAGATGAGGACATTCTGCTCAAAATTCAAGATCTATCATCATTTCTCCGCTCCATATTATCCTCAAGGGAATGGTCAGGCAGAAGCTACCAACAAGATTTTAATTCATATCTTGGAGCGTACTGTAGAAACAGGTCGTGACTGGCATGAGAAGATCCACGATGCACTATGGGCCTACTGGACCACCATTCTCACTCTAACAAACACTACTCCATCAGAATTGGTCTACGAAACAGAAGTAGTGTTGCATCTACATGTTTAGAAGCCCGCTTTGAAATTTGCTTCACTCCTACAATTACCCCTTGATCAATACCAGCAGCAGCGACTGGTACAACTAGACTTGCTCGATGAGAGAAGGCTAAAAGCAGCAGAGCATGCTCAATCCTATTGCCAGAGAGTAGCCAGGCAGTACGCAAAGTCTGTCATCGAAAGAAGATTCAAAGTCAATGATTTAGTGCTTCGATCCACAACTTATCTCAAACATCATCCTGGCGGTAAATGGTCGCCAAATTAGGAATGTCCCTATGTCGTCAAAGAAGCATTACCCCGCAACTCATATCGGCTCATCAACGCTGATGGGGTAGAATTGCCAGATACCATTAATGCTCGACACTTGAAAAAGTTCTATACTTGAAGCATCTATTCTTCCTTTGTAATCTTCCTATTTTCTTCAATAATGATCAAACTTCCTTTTCCCAGTTACACTGGGGCATTTTAAAATTTTGTTTTGTGTGCAGGCAGGATAAACGAATCTCTCATTTTACACACTTGTGCATGCATGTGCATCAATCTGCATTCGTTTGCATTCAACTGCATTAACAACAATCTGGTCAGTACTGGGATTTCAACAAACAGTCCCATCACAATTCTTAATTGTTAGTCAAAATTGAAAAACAGTCATTAGTAGTGAACCAAAATTTAGTGCTCGAACTGGTACTATTTCAAAATCCAGTGCTTGAACTGGTATTATTTCAAAAAACCAGTGCTCGAACTGGTACATTTCAAAATCCAAATTCTAAGTTGGTCTATATTTTTCTTTGAAAAAACGAGTTCCGACTCGGGTTTTCTCTCAAATTATATTTTCTTTGAAAAACCAAGTTCCGACTCGGGTTTTCCTTCAAATTATATTTTTTCTTTGAAAAACCAAGTTCCGACTCGGGTTTTCCTTCAAATTATATTTTTTCTTTGAAAAACAGAGTTCCGACTCGGGTTTTCCTTTAAATTATTTTTCTTTTATCCGAGTTCTAACTCGGGTCTTCCTTTAAATTATTTTTCCTTTGAAGATCCTAGTTCCAACTCGGGTCTTTTCTCAAATTATCTTTTATTTGTCTATCTGAGTTCTGACTCATGATCTCTTTACTTAATTCCAACTCTGATTCGAGCTCTTCATTTTCCTTTTTCGTTCTGAGTTCCGACTCGTGATCTCTTTACTTTATTCAAGCTCTAACTCGAGCTATTTATCCTCCTATGTTGATTTAAGTCACTTCAATCTTCAGGGTCAGTCAATTTCTCAAACTTGACCTTTTGTCCACCAATTTCCAATTTAAGTCTTCGGATCATTCAATTCTTCAATTTCGACCCTCGGGTCATTCAATTCTCAATTTCGACCTCCGGGTCACCCAATTTCCAGCAATCAATTTCCCAATTTCGAATTTCGACCTTCGGTTCAATTAATCCCAATATCCAATTTCAATCGTTTTCTCTTGCGAGAGACCCTTTTTATAGGGAGAGTTCGAGGGAGCTCGTTCTTTTCGCATGCTATCCAATTCGTTCACTTAGCCCCTTTTTAGGGAAAGTTTGAAGGGACTTGTGTCTTCGTGAACCATTTGCAAAACAATTTCCAATTTCACACAAGGAACCCTTTTAAAGGGAGAGACTCGACGGAGACTCACTTTTCTTGTGGCCCCCCAATTTTCATACTAAGCCATTTTCGTCATGAAGGACCCTCTTTTCAGAGAGAGTGTGATGGACTCGTTCCTTCATGACCCAATTTTCTGACCTCACTACTATCGGCCCCCTTTCCGTAAGAGAAGCCTAATATTAAGGAGCTTTGACGAAAGCTTAATTTCACTTCGAAAGTTTGTTTTGCAAACACCTCCTCCTCAGGGAAGAGAGGAGTAATTTCCATTTCCCATTCAGATAAGGGCTAAGCCTGAGTCTCTCTTTTTGGGAAAAAAGAGAGGAGAATTTTCGTCATGGATGTGTTGAGTCGAACCTCAAATGCTCTCTTTCACCAAGGATTTCAAGAAAATTTTATCAATTTGTCAATCAAATTATTTGTTGATTTCAAAATTTTATTGCACAAATCTTTACCTCAGTTTACCTTCAGCATTACTTCCAAAAGAGACAAAGCTTTTGCGAAAAGAGATTCAAAATTCAAATTTCTTCTATTGGCCAACCAAAAAGGATGAAGGATACATCCTTGATATGGTAAAAAAAAAAGATTCAATGTAATTGCAAAGCCACAAGTGATTGATATTGATCGCAGTTATGGCACATTTTTAAAGACCATTCTTGTAAAGATGAGGCAGTGGACATATCTTGAGCGCTAGAAAAAAAGAGAATTCACCCAAGCCCTGTCTTCTCAAAATCACCTAAGCTGCAATTAAATATCCGCAAAAGGGATCTCTCAATTGTCGTCAAGATGAAGGCGAATTAAGCGAGTAGACCCACGGGGCCAAAAAAGATTTGAAACATCTCCAAGATGACAGAGTTTGTGACAGATCCTTCCAGGGAATGTCCAAAGCACTGTTGAGATGAAGGCAAATGCGATGAACCTCCCGACAATCCCTAAAAGATATTTGATTTCAGTTGTCATCCAAAGATCTCCAAGCCAATGAGCCAATATCATCAACATGACCCCTGAGGCAAAGAAGGATTGAAACATCTCCAAGTTGAAGGAGTTTATGACGTACCCTTCCAAAAGAGAGAAAGATAGGAAAAGAAGGAAAAAAAAGTCAAGACATCTCCAAAATGAAGGAGAATGTAACTGAAACCCAAAAGAGCCAAAAGAGTTCAGAAAGATTATCATGAAAGAAGCTCCCAGGATATCAAACTGCCACATCTATCAAGAATCTTCTTTAAATTTGTGAAATTCTATTATCAATATTCTTTCATCAATTGCTTTCATAATATCAAATTCTCTTTCTTGTTCATATCAAGGAAATTGATAGCTTTCTTGAAGAAGGTCAATCACAAGTAATTTGGATTCCTAATCTTGATTCTAAGAAGTGAATCTTGTTTGGAGGTAATAAGGGATATTTGCAACAATGTGGATCAATTTTCAAATACTTTGAATCAACAACAGAATTCTCAATATTATTGACAATATTTTCTAGCTATTCTGACGTGAAGTGAGAGCTTGATGTCCGTTTTTGATACATCTTGACACCAATTTTTAAATCCCTTTTAAGGACTTGATTTATTCCCTTCTTTTATAATTTGAGAGCGTGAGCTCTCAGATTCGCACACTTCCCTGTGTCCCTACTGTTTCACCATAGACAGTTCCATTTCGGTTCAAGGTCGAACCACCAATCATTTTCTCGTAAAAGGCCAATTCAAAAGTTGATTTAGTCTCAGAAATGAGACGCCCGAGATCAATCCCTTTTCAAGCTTTAGGGACCCCATTCTCCTTCCTTTTGCAAAACCCCTGTCAGATTTATTGTGCAAAATCTGAAGGTTCCATCATACCAGTCATTTTCCGCCCAATCAAGATAAGGGTACAAACCTAAGCCTCATTCAAAGAGGTATAACATTTTACGCCCAATCAGGATAAGGGTATAAACCTGAGCCTCCTTTGATGAGGTATTCCATCTTCCGCCCGATCAGGATAAGGGTATAAACCTGAGCCACATTTGATGAGGTATTCCATTTTCCGCCCGATCAGGTTAAGGGTACAAACCTGAGTCTCATTTCGATGAGATATTCCATTCCCTAATCAGGTGATGGGTTAAAACCTAAGCTTCGTTCCATACGAGGTATTTCTGTCCCATCCAGAATAAGGGCAAAAACCTGAACTTCACCGCCACAGAGCGAATCTTTTTCTTCATTCTCCATTTCATATCTATCATCTTCATCGGGCTAATTTCCTCCCACCCAGTCAGATCCTTCTAACTGTGGCATTTTATACAGCCCAAATTTGGTGTATTTTTTTTTGCCACCAAGCTCGGCCACAAGCTGGCTTAGTAGCAAAGAGGGGCATCTGTAAACACCCCAAATTTTCACTCACCTTATTGATATCTCCATCAATCTGCACATTTCAGTTCTTCGGAATCAATGAAGGGAAAAATGGTCATTTTCTGAGTTTAGACCTTGCAAAAAGTCCTAAATTTCATCCTCGAGTCTCAAAATTTCTCTATTTAGACTTAGAAATAGCTTCAAACTGCAAAATTTCAAAATCCTACTCTTGACAAGAAGCTAGAATTTCCAAGCCCTAATTCAGAGGGGCATTTCAGGAAACATGTCTTTGCATAGCATTGCATGAGCATTTCATATCACCGCACTGCACAACATGTTATTTTGAGATCCAGAACTCCTGATTTTCAAAAGTGTTAATCCAGATTCGAGTTTTAAATATTTCAAAATTGATTTCAAACCCCTGGGTTTTTAAAATTGCCAATTCTTCCCATTTTACCCCCAGGACCCCGAATTACAAAAGTCTTCTCAAGAAAACGATATGGATGGTTTTTGATATTGATTTTCAAATCTCGTCAGTTGGAAAGAGGGGGACACAATTTCAAATTTAGAGGACTTTATTTAAAACTTTTGCAAAAAGACTCTGAACTTCTTTATAAAACCTCTACATCTTTTATTTTGCCCTGAAGGACCATTTTTTTTAGTTTTTGAAACCAAGCCCATTTTTTTGTATTTTCTAAACCAGCCTACTATTATGAAAATTCCAAAAAAAATTACTTTGCTTTTATTTCAAAACAAAATGACGTGGGGCCCACCTTGAAGTGGTGTCACACTCAAATTCTCCAATATTTCTCCCATTTCCGAAACAGTGCCCATCTAGAGGTGGCACCAATTTATAAAACCCTCCTTTCAATTTTCATTTATTTATTTTACAAAAATAGCCAGGGGTCCCACGCATAGGCGGCACCCCACTAGAGTCCTCTGCAAAGAAAAGCAATTTTTTTTTTTACTTCAAAAGTTTTTCAAATCCAGTTGAGGTGGCACCACCTTAAAAAGAAAAAAAGAAAAAAAAAGGGGAAAACAAAATCCGTTTTTTTAAATCATTTTTTTACTTTTCAGCCCCAAATGGAGCCACCGTGAAACCCTACCCAAAAAACCTTATTTTACCTAAGTTTTCAAAAATTTTCTGGAGAAAGGGAGTCGTCCCCCTCTCAAAACGGTGAGCCTTTCAAAATATTTCAAAAAGTGATTTTAAAAGAGTTATCAAAATTGGTTGAGAAGGAGGGAAAAAGAACGGACTTTGTGGGAAAAAGGGGAGGTTGTTCATTAAAAAGGGATCTGCGATTTTTTTTTAAGGAGGAAGCCAACCTACGAAAAGATCAGCCATCCTCCCCTTAGCGTCTCCCTTCCTCTCCTCCCATCGAAAGATCTCCCCTTTTTCTTTTATTTCCTCCTTCTTCCAGTTTCCACCGACCGAGATTTTCAAAGGGGGCAATCGGTGATTTCCTTGACCCTAGCTCCCAATCCCCCTGTTATCGTTTTCTTTTGCTGCTACAGGAGAAGAAGGCCCCAATCCGCAAGCTTTTTAGGAGGGAGACTCAAACTTTCTTCCTGCTGATCGACTGGAATCTCCTAGTGAAGACATCATCTTCCTTCCTTACAAAAGTCAAGTCCCCAACGGCTGGCATTCAGGAGTTTTCTCACCTACCTCTGGAGATTCAACTCACCCTGCAGGAAGCGCTCCCTCAATCTCTGTTGAATCAAGGTGAAGACCCATCCCCCCTTTTACATCTACAAAGACCAAGCATTGCATTCATGCTATCGTAAACTACAGACCCATTGAGTTTAATGATAAAATTTGTGCCTCTGTTTACTTAAATGCATTAGGAACCGATAACACCTCGCAATGGGGTTATCGATTCATTTGGATAACATTGTTTTGATCAAACTATTATTTTCTCTAAGATTTTATCAGTTTTTTTTTCTTTTCTTTTTCCCTTTTCAGCATCTTAAATATCGGAGGGTAAAGTTTTTAGTTTCAAGCTCATGGTCTTCATGGTCATGTCCAGTTACCCTGTATTTGATCATATCACAGTTTGAGAAATCATTTTAAAACAAAAATTTAGTCATTATCCAAGCAATGAATAGAACTTTATAGGTTACTGATGGCAGCCCATCCATTTTTGTGTCTCTGTCTTTATCTTTTACCTGATTTGAATTCTCCTGTATGTCACTGTTCAATACACGTTTACATGGTTTTGATAATAGGGTTTGTATACCGTATCATGGGTTAAATGATGGTCCAGTAGGACCCATCGTACAGTGAAGGGTGCCATTGACATAGGCGCTACATCTAAATTTATTGCTAACTCCCATTCTGTTTTTTTTTTTTTTTACATTTTATTCCACGCTGCATCATACATTTGCACGCTTTAACATCTCACAATCTCATATGTTTCCATACCTTCAAGCTCCATACTTCATATTTCATGAGTAGCCAGGCATAAGGGATCTGATTATTTAGTGATCTGTTACTCTTAATATGGATTTGTCGCACTAAATGTTAATCTGCAATCTCAAATGCTAATGGGTTATAGTGAAGGTCTGTTGGAATATCATTATTCCATTTGAGTCCAGCGTCCTACCCTATTACATCTCATATTTCTGTATTCTGTAAACTTTTATACCATTGAAATTGCTTTATGTAATTAGCTTAGTTTGCTTTATATCTTAGTTCATATGGTGGTTGTGTCCATGTTATAGTATATTAATAATTCCTCTGCAATATCATTTACCTTGTAATGAGATACTCTGTTGTGCATTCACATTTTTCTTTTATATATATATCCTACAACCTATCCACTATCTTGTGTAGCTCTTGTTCTTACAGTATCACACTGATGGTATTCCAGCTACATTCCTTATTATATTTCCCTTTATCAGTATTAGATCTGCCATCTTACATCATATGTTTTGGAAGGTCGTCTTCTCCATCTATATCATGGTGCTCAGATATGTTGCATATACAGGAACACTCAACTTGCATTGCTTCACAGTCCCCTTTATGATTGCATTTTTTTTTGTGCTATTCGTATATGGGTATACAAGGGGTATCATTTCCCACTTTCACAAGCAAATAGTACGGTACAGGCGCCCGACCATCAGATATAGGATATCCGGAAAAAACATTCTGTTGGCCACTTTGACAACAGTTTAATTACAGCAAGTGTTTCAACATAACTTTTGGACGAATAGGGTTGCCATTATTTGAATGCTTGCTGCATGAAATCAGGATATGATAATGTTTGTTGTGGAGCCTAACCTATTGAAGACAATTGTTTAAGCCAAGATATCTCTTATACTCAGAACTGTGGAATTTATAGTCATAATATGACATCTAAATCTTCACTACACAAGCACTTAGGCAAAGTACCGTGTTAGCATTTAGATGCTAGTCTTTTATGATTTATTAGTTAGAACATTGATGTATTACATTAATTTTGTATATATGTACACCACTTCATTGTCTCTCACTTGTTAATTCCCATCTGACATATTGTTGGTATATTACATATTTCATGGTATTTTTTTTTTTTTTCAATTGAACTAAGTCATTCCCCATATATCATATATTAGTACCATTCCTGTCCTTTCATGAATATTTTTAGATCGTTTACACATGTACAACCACCAAAGGGCTTCTCTTCACCATATGTGTATAAACTATCATCTATATATTATCATTTCCCGCATAGGTGTTCTCTTATTAACCAAAGTATTACACTTAAGCATGTTATATATACATTCAACTTTTGGCTTAGATATAGCGTTTAGATGTTTTCTGTTCATATTCTAGACATTCCAATTCAAGCATTACCACTGTCTCATGGTCATTAGTAGGAGACCTTCAATCTTTCCTTTGTATATTGTATTTTTGTGTCAACTCTCATTTACAGGAAGAATCGGAAGATGCGACTTCTATCAACTTTATTTCATTTATTTTCCTTTATGCCAGAGATGTAATAACCAAAATTTTGGAATAATATTTACTTTCACTGCTTAGATTAGGATGCATATCATATAGTTTGAATTCATGTAATATCCTGATTATGTGATTCATGCATTTTACTTCAAAAGCACTATGGATATACACGAATGACACGTGCACCAACTCTTAGGGAGTTGATGAACTCGGTGGAGTCCATATTTGCGGCCCTAGTCGGAATATGGACAAGACCCAGATTCAGCATCTTTCTATTAGTCACACTGAGCCTACACTCTTAGGCTATCTTCCAAAATTTCACTGCATACCTTCAATTTTACAAAATATTTTAGAATTAACTAAGTAAATTATAAACATATCTACGGCCATAGTCGGGATATGTGATAATTCTACTTAGTTTAATTCTAAAATTGCACATTTTCCTGAAAAGATGTTTTCTCAAAAGGTATTCATTCAAATCATCTTCATCACGGTATCATCTGCATTTCTCATGATTTTCTCAAGAAAATTTCACTCCCTGGAAATCGATTCCTCAAGATACTCCAAAAATTTTCGAAGTTGGATTTCCCAAGTCAAGTTTTCCCGTGATTTTCCCTCGAAAAGCTTATTTTCTTAAGATTCTTTTTCAAAAGGAATTTCAATCTTTCTCAAGAATCAAAATCAATTTTCAAAATATTTCAAGTCTAATATCCTCAGGATTTCAGTTTCCCGAGCTTTGCTTTTCCTGCTCCTAAGAGTTTTCCGACGAATTTCAATCATTTTCCAAAGAAAATTCTCAAAGACAGAACTTTCCTGACAAATATTTTCTTCTTCAAATATTCATCTCTTCTCAAGAACTCTTTCTCTTTTCCCATGATTTTCCAACCATTCATGATTTTCCCAAATTTTTATAAACTTTCTCGAGATTTCAAATCTTTTCATTAGAGTTTCCTAAGAGATTGATTTCCAATTTTTTTTCTGAGAAATATTTTCAACTCTAAAGTATTTTATGAGCATACATCATATTTTTCAAACTTACATTTTACAAAATTTCATAGCACATGCCTGAATTCTCTGTGCATTTAGGATAGAGCACGATTTCGATGATTTAACTAAGTCAAGCACATTTTTGGTCCTTGGTTCGATTACCTCTGTTAAAGGCGGCAGGAACGGTCGAACCTCGTATCGACAGGTTGAGCCCCATCCCATGAATTTTCCCACTATTTTAAAAAATGGAGGCGAGTATTTCAAAACAAATTCCAAAATTCTGGTCAAGTTTGAATCACGAAAGCATTTTCCTCTCTCTCTCGCAAGGGAAGGGTAGACGGAAAATTTTGCGACGATAATAGGACTCCTTTTGTTGCTAAACGGGAAAACACCAGAGAGATAAGAAGGAGAAGGAGAGGATATCCCATCGTATACGCAAAAGGGTGGAGGGGTGAAGGCGATGCTGAGAAGAGGAGCCTTTGGCTCCTTCTTATAACGGCGAGACGTTACAATCTTTACAATAGGGATTCCTCTTCTTTTCAGAAATTTTAAAAACAGGTTTTTAGAAAAGGGGCTTTTCAAAAAGAGGTTTTAGCTAAAAGGGGATTTCATAAAGTGGATGAACTATTTTTTCTAAATTTTTAGAAGGAAGATCCAGAAATATAAGGGAAGTGTGAGGATTTTAACAAGCGGGACCCAAATGAGGTTTTTGAAGCAATTTTACAAAATTTTTGTTTTAAGACTTTAAGATTTTTCTAAAATGAGGTTTTTATGAAAAATGCAGGATTTGTTTCAAAAAATGAACCTCAAGATGGATCTGGATCCAAGATTTTTCAAAAAATATTTTGGATCTCAATTTGAGATTGAATCTAGATAAAACATAAAAAAAATGATTTTTTTTATTTTTTGAAGAATAAGAGATCCGGGATCAGGATTGGATCCAGATATCTGATTCGGATAAAAAATTGGGTCAGAATTGGGTCTGTATTCCAGTGAATCCAAGAAATAAATGGAATTTTGATTAAAGATTGACTTGATTTATTCAGAGAATGGGCCCACGGGCAAAAAGGGAATTTTTAGATTTTTTGGAAAATTTGGGGTGTTCACAATGTGTCGCCCACATACAATCTTCTTTTGGGGCGTACTTGGATTCATAATGCCAATGTTGTTTCGTCTACCCTTCACCAGTGCATCAAATGGTCGAAGAGAGGCATGATTACCACTGTTCTGGGAGAAGATCTAGAGGAAAGACTCTTACAGCCGATGATTCTCCGTCCTACTTTCATTGTCGACATCACAAGCATCCGGAAAGTGAATGAAATCAATCTTAGTGAAAGTCTAGACATGCTGAAGTTGAAAGAGATTCAACCATCAAAAAATATCGCAGTAGTGGTTCAGTGGCAGGGACCTCATTTCTATAAGCTCAGAGGGCGCCTCAATTGCGCTTCTCTCAAAGATCATCCCCTATTCCCTTTGTTCGAAAAAGCCAAAAAGGGATTTGATCTTCTGATGAAGCATGGCTACCAACCCTTTAGGGGACTTTGTAAGAATGAGGACGACATCCTGGAGCCGTTCATCCCCGCCCAACATATTACCGATGCAGGATTAAGTTTCACGGGTCAGTCATCAGGCAGAAGAACCACCTTCATCAAAGGAGCCGAATAAAGACAATGCCTTTGTTTTCTGTTTTCTTTTTCTTATTCTCCTATCATCTTGTAAGGACAATTCGGTCCCAATTTTCCTTTCTTTTAATCATCTGTAAATATCAAAGTTGCTCTATCAATGAAATTTTGATCTTTTCTCTTCACGTCTTGGCATATGATTTTTTGCTTACATTTTCATCTATGTCATCATTCTTTGTATCTGTACAAACGGCCATTTTTAAAATCTCTTACTTTTTCTCAAAAATCTTCTTTGCGCTTTTCAGGATTGTGTGAACACCCCAAATTTTTCAAAATCTTATAAATATCCCCTTTTTGCCCCTGACCCCATTTTTTGAGAAAATTGAGTCGATTTCAATATAAATTTCAGTTATTCTTCGGATTTTCTGGAATAAGCTCCATCATTATCCATCTGACTCGATTTTGGATTTGGATCCATTGCCAAATTCCAAGACTAAGCCTCGTTACCCAATTTTCAAAATTAGATTCGTAGAAATACCAAAAAAAAAAATTCTGAAAGGCTCAGACAGTCGATCCAATGTCCATTTGGATTCGATGATCTGTATTTCTCGATTCGAGGTCCAAAACTTGAATATCTCTTCAAAATTCAGATCCAAACCCATTTTCTGAAAGAACTTTTCAAAGAAATCAGACCCGAATTCTCAAAAAACCCTTCTTTTGTAAATATTTCTAAAAAATCCAAAAATAGTTTTAAATCTTTTATTTTCTCCTAGTTTTAAAGTCTTTATGTCAAAAATACAAAAAAATCAGAAAACACAAATAAAAGAAAAAAATAAAAAATAAAAATAAACAAATAAAAAAATAAGAAAATAGAAAAGAAAAATTGATCGAGTAAGCCCCTTTTTATAAAAAATGTTTTTTAGTAAAACCCCTTTTTAGCAAATTTCTTATAAAAGGGTTGTCTCTTTGATTTTTATTAAAATTTCTCAGGTTTTTTGAAAAAAAATCCTTCTCGATGCTTCTTCCCCTTTTATAAAAAAGATACAGGGGGAAGGGAGTCGGGCACCACCTCTTCACCCCCTCACCCCTCATCTCTTCTCCTTCTGCATATCGCGCTTCAACCCTGCAGCCCCCCCCCCCCCTTCTTCATCCATTAGCCTAACGGCTTTCTTCTCCTGCTCTTCCTCGTCTCCTCTGACCTTCTCTTCCACTTTGATCGAGCGAAGGAAACCCAATCTCCAGTAAGAGCTACACAGTAAAAGGTCTCCAAGATAGAATATAAGCCTCGGCTCCCTTCCCACGAAAATCCCTACTGAATCAAAGAAAAAATGGCTCACTGCAAGCCATCTGTTTGCAGAGAGCATCGAAAGAACAATGGCTTTCTCCTGTAACCAAATCCTCCATTGATTCACGGTAAGTAATCACTTCCCTTTCTCTTTACATTTTTGTAAAATCCTTCGCCTACGCCTCTCTGTTTTAATTTGATATCTTCATCTTTTATAATTTCCTTTTATTAGCTATCAAAAGCATCATCCGCAGCACCAGTTTTGCCTCTAGCATTACTGACTTGCGTGTTGCGATATTAACGAAATCCTTGCGTTTCTACAATTTTTTTTCTTTCTTCTTTCTTTTCTCTCCTGTTAATTTTGTTTTTCTCTTTTGCTTCGTTCTTTTGATTTTCCTCTACTATCTATGTCAAGAATCATTTGTGAAGATTGACCTGTATATAACAGAGGCAATCCACGTATTGCCATGGTAACAGAGTGCTTGCATTCCCACTTCATTTTTCCCTCTTTATTTGCGGTTTGTTATTGGGATTCATTGGTTTATATTCAAGTTTGGTCAAGGTTCTTATGATTGATCTGCACATATGGGGTTTCACTTTAATTTCCTTATTTAATTTCTGTTTGCATTTTCCTCTGGTTTTCGTTTTCCTGTTTTCACCCTTCTTCCACTTTTTTCTTTTCTTTTCTTTAATCTTGATTTCTTGATTCATCTTTCCGATTTCTTGCAATCATCTCTTTTTCTTACCTCGATTCTCGATTTCCCATTTAAGGGTCTGCTTGAATTTGGGTTCTCGTTTCGATAATGCTCAATGTTTATCTTCTTTCTTTTATGCTGCGGATTCATTGTTATGCTTTCATTATCTCTGAAAATCTTGTAATCATTGTGAGCTTTTTGGATTAACACCTGATTATCGGTGTAATTTCAATATGATTCCCCCATTTTCTTTGGATTTATGCTTTTGCTTCACCAACACCTCTTATTTCTGTTTTGAGATATTGATTTGGCATCACATTTCGCTCTTCTTCTCTATTTTAGCACTAAGTTTACTTATATCCAAAATAATATGACATTTGCATTTGATTCAGAATATCTTTGGTTTCCTGCATTTTCTGTGTCTCACACAATGCACTGCCAAATCCTTGTGTTTTCTATTTTGGGTCGAATATGGCTATATTTATCTGTTGTATCCTCGTGGGTTTCGTACCTCTTCCTTTGTTAAATCCACAACAATTGTCTGATGGTAATAGCATATAACGTGGGTAGTCAAAATTTATTTTCATTTGATCATATCCAGGGTAATCTCATTTAGCATGGTTAAGATTTAACAGGGTGTTGCGAAATCAGAGCAGGTGGGCGTGAAACTTGGCATCTATACTGGACCTGGGGAAAAGTCACCATCTGATCCTCCCAACCAGCATTTCTCCTTGAGTTCGATCTGTCTGATTATGTTTCTAACCCTATGATTGTAGTATTGGTCTTGTGCATTCATTTACAGCTAATGAGAGGTTTTAAAACCCAGTTCTCGTCGCGTTCAGTCTACTCTAAGGTAATGGTGCTTTACATGAACCTGGAAAATTCATGAAGAAGTCATGTTCTGAGGGCCCAATTTATCTGAGAAATGCCCAATAGCATGATCATCCATTATATGATCAGTGTTGAATAAAGGCATCCCAGTGGTGGTCATCATTAGTGCTTTGCATCAAGCATATTAAAAAAAAGAGACCACATGGCAAGAGTGGGGAAATTGGATTCAATTCAGCATTGAGAGTGGCCTGTGTGGATGTCAGTCTGAAACAGGAGGTAATGGAGGATGCCATTAAAATCTTGAGTCAGGTCTAATTTGACGTATTCTTATTGATAATTGTGATTTCTGTGCGCAACCAAGCTGAAAATTTTGTTAAGACAATAAATGTCATCCATCTTTTCATTAAGACCCACAAGGTTGCTAACTGTTTCTGCAAATTAGGCTCAAAGTTGGGCCTTCCGCTTCTTGGTAGGAAGGTTAGGATTTTGAATCCCTTGCGGTTCCCTATCCAGGTATTTTGCTCTGCTAACCTTGATCTAAAGATTACCCATGAGCGTCACGCTAGACTCTTGTGGATGATTTGTTTGATATCAGTTCTATAACCTGTATGTTATGGAGTAAAACCTTTGTCTCTAGAGTGACAACTTCAGGTTGATCAAACTCAGGATTATTAAGGGAATCGTCAGCACCTGTGCTTAAATGTTTTATGATTTTCTAGTACATCTTTTAATATTCAGTTTTATCTGTCTTTTGATTATCGTCGGTGGATGTGCAGCTTTTAACTCCTCCTGATCATTGCATACGCAACTCTCAGGATGGTGTTCCAGGAGTTCACCTTTGAGGAGTCTCAATTCTTCTTCCAGTTTAATCCCTTGAGATTCAATGTCAACTTCTAAGAATAATTTCTGCTGCTCTTCCTGCAAGCTGATCGACACTTGTTCACAGGATCTTGAAATAAAATAAAAAAATCACCTTTGGGTTCTGTTTTACTGCAATTACCAGAGTCTGCTGGAAGTAGTGGTTTCTTGATTTCATCGCCATCACAACTTTGTAGAGAAGATCTTCTCTTGCTTTGGCGTCTTTCTGGCAAATCGCTCATGTTGGCCTCTCATAATCCAATTCTTTATGATCTGCACTTCAGGTACTATTGTGTTGATTAATTCATATAAGGTAATGTCAGGATATTTTCCATTTTTGATGAATTATGTCAGCAGGCCTATGTGTTAGCAGAACTCATATGTGACTTAACATCCAAAACTTGAAGAAAGTCAGATCAAGCTCAGCCTAATACCTTCAGATTTGACTCTAATAGTAGAAATTCCCAATGAGCATGCTTCATTTTGACAGTACTGACTTGTGTTACAGTAATCTGTTGTGGAATGTTTATCATATCACATGTATCATTATGTGATTATTTGGAATGTTTAAGCAAATGTGTTGATTGCCTGTTGTCATTAAGTGCTTTGTTTTTTTTAGGTTGAGAAGCTTAATTTCCATCAGCTAGATAGTTAAACTTTTATCTCAAACATCTTCTTGCTTCAGATAAACCATTGCAGGTTCATGCCATAGTTTGCTAAACCTTGCTATCCATAACTTGAAGGATTTAGGTTGGTTCTAAGGGTGTTCTATCATAGAGGAATTTGTGTTTCCTCGTTTCAAGTCATTACAATTGTATGTGCAGTTTATGGCACTTCAGGTATCTCTTTTAGGGAGGTGAGTGAATCAAATACTTCTGTGAACCTCCTGGACTTTGTTTCTATACCAAATGCCCTGCAAAAATTACCATCAACACTCACCTACTTCAATCTCGATTTTTTAGTAGTTCAGCCTGAACTACTGTGGCTCTTTGTCCTTTGCACATTATTTCAATTTTGAATTACTGTGGTTTTGGGCCCGTCATAGCAGTTCATTTCAACTGCTGTAGCGATGAGCCCTTCACAGCAGTTCCTTTGAACTGTTGTGGCCTTTTTATACTTCATAACAGTTCACCTAGAACTATTATCACCCCTGCCATATTTCATAGTAGTTCATCTTGAACTACTATGTCTTTCGTACCCATGGTAGCTCATCGTGAACTACCTTGATTGTGCTCTTTCATAGTAGTTCACAATGAACTACTGTGGCTTCCCATCTTCATAGTAGTTCATCACAAACTATTATGGCTGTTGTCTTTCACGGTGGCTCATCTCGAGCCATTGTGGCTTTTGCCTTCTATAGCAGCCATGGATTGCTACAATCCCTACACTGCTTACACTGTCATCTGTATTGGCTGCATCTACATTGCTTTCACTTACCACAACATTTCATAACATTCCCATTTATTTCTTCATTACATCTTTATGGTAGCCTCATTAATGTTCCATAATATCTTTTCAAATAATCACATCTTCATCATCATTACATGTATCCCTCATTAGGCATAAACTCCTCTATTAGCTCATGCACAACATTTAAGCATTACCTGTTCATTTTCTTATTAGCCTATGCATGGCATTTAGGTGTTATCTGTGCATTTTCCTATTGAATCACCCATTGCATTTAAGTATTATAAATGCATTTTCCCACTAGTTTATGCACTGCATTCAGACACTCCACATATATTTCTAGTTGGGCATAGGAATATTAATTTATATAGGTATAGTCACATGCATCCTCTTCTATATATGGCATTTGGCTTTATGCTAACTTTGTTTTGTAGGAAAGATTGTAAGAATATCAAATTCTTTCCTAGATTAGGATTTTATCATTTCAATTCAATTCAAAGATGTAATAATTAGATATAAATGAGAATTTACATTTCCTGTATTTGATTAGAATGTGTGAGCATGCATATTTTCTAGAATTACATGTTTCATTTTGTTTTCTCTTTCGTTTCTGAAAATCCACCATGGGCACACGAATGGCACGTGCACCATTCTAATAGGAGGTGATTAAATCCTAAGTTGATGATTTGCCTCAATGGCCATAGTCAGGATGTGAACAAAACTTAAGATTTTCATCTTTTATGGAATAACATTGGATCCACATTGGATCCCTCTTCAAAAATCATCATACTTTTAAATATTTTCTTCTTTTATCAGGATTTAACTTAAAATTAACTCAGAATATATATCAATGGCCATAGTCAGGATATATTAAGAGTTCATTTTATTTTAAACTCTATAAAAGCACCAAAATATATTTTATTCTTCACCTGAATTTAAATATGATTATTATATAATACATTCAATGACCGTAGTCAGAAATGTATTATATCCTCAATCTTATTTCAAATTCACTTAAAGAATGAAATATGCTTTTTAAGTCCAGTTTCAAATTCTTTAAATTCATTCATCATTTAGGATAGAATTGCATCATATTTTCAAAATTCTTTTTTCCAAAATCCAAGTGATCTTGAATATCTTTTCTTTAATTTCTATTTCAATCCATCAATTCTATCTCATTTCAAAAGTTCAAAATCTGATTTCAAAGTCCAATTTGACTTTGAAATTTCAAATTTATTTTATATTCCAATCAAATTTCAAAGTTCAAATTGACTTTGAAATTCCAAATTCAGTTTAGGATTCAATTTCAAATTCAATTCAACATTTCAAATTCAATTTTAAAGTCTAATTTAAACTTTGAAATTCCTTATTCATCTTCTGATTTCAGAACTCAAGCTTTAAATCTAGTTTATCCTTTATTTTTCTAAGTCTTGATTCTCAAATTCAAAAATCAAGGTTTTGAGATTGATTCTAAATCTCAAAATTCGATTTTTCCTAAATTTTTAAATTCAATCTGGGTTTTCAAAAACCCAGATCCATCTTCAAAAATCCCATTTGGATTTTCAAAATCCAATTCCAAAATTAGAACCCAACTCCATTTTTTGGATCCCAGACTTCGGATCCAATTTCATTTAGGATTCTAGAATTCAACTTCATTTTGGATTCCAGACTTTGGATCCAATTCCATTTAGGATCCTAGATTTCGGATTCAACTCTATTTTCGTATTTCAGACTTCGGATTCAATTCCATTTAGGATTCAGAATTCAACTTCATTTTGGATTCCAGATTTCGGATCCAATTCTATTTAGGATTTCAGATCCTGGATTCAATTCCATCTCGGATTCCAGACTTCGGATCTAAATTCCATTTTCATATTTCAGATCCAAATCCATCTAACATTCCAGATTTCAGATCAAATTTTATTCCAGATTTACAATCCAAATTCATTTCCAATTCTCATTTCTAAAATTAATCTATTTCTCAAAATCTGAATTCAATTCCTGTTTTAGGACTTGAAATTCAAAGTTTTCTTTCCAAAATCGATTCTTGAGAATCGATCCAAATTCAAAATCCATTATGACTCTGAAAATCCATTCTTATTCCAAAATTCCAATCCTAAATTCCTTTTCCCTTCATCTAAAGAATTTTGATCATTCCGAGACTTGAGAATTTTGAGTCTTTTTCTTCCAGATTTATTTCAAATTCTAAGTTAGATTCCAAATTCAACTTCTTCAAATCAATTTCAACCCTCTGAATCATTTCTTCACTACAGTATCACATTTATTTCAGAATCACTTTGAAAATCTCAAATTTTCTAAACTATTTTCTCAAAAAGCATACATCTCTGCATTTTGCATTACATAAGCATGATTCTTTGTGCATTTAGATTTAGAATAAATTCTTAGATCATATGTTAGCAAAGCAAAAAGGCATATATTTGATCCTTGGTTCGATTACCCTTGGTAAAGGCGTCAGGAATGGTCGAATCTCGTACTGACGAGCGAATCCCATCTCTCATTTTTTCCGCAAATATTTTAAAAATGGAGGTGAGTAATTTTATAAATATTTTCAAAATTAAGGTCAAGTGAGACCTTTGCAAAAGAGTTTCTCTCTCTTCTTTCTTTTCTTTTCCCTTCTCTCTTCTTTCTCTATCTTTTATTCTCCTTCAAAAAGGGAATAGATGTTAGAAAGGAAAAAGAAGAGGAAAAGAGAGAAGGAACACCAAGAGGAAAATTTTTGCGATGATCACAGTTTTAGCGACCGAGATGGGACTCGTCTCCGTTCGGTCGAATTTGTGCCTTTTGCTTTGCTTTGATATTGTCTAACTCTTTATTCTACAAATGTCTGCTTCATTTTCATACAAACCTTAGGAGCCTAGACTTTGTCCTAGCTGACATCATTACATATAGGATCTAAGTATGGTTTGGTAGGACCATATTGAGGAGATTATTCCATGTTCACATTAGACTTAGGTCTAAAATACAACTCTCCTCAATTCTAGGGATTGAATGCAAACAATGTATGCAAGTGTATGCTTCTCTTCATTTAAATCCTATCTCTTTAGGACTTGCATTAGAAACATTTGATTTCTTGCATGTTGAACATGTTTTTGAAAACATCCCTACCTATATTGTCCCGGTCTTCACGTTGCTGGGCTGTCTCACTGAACCATAGTTTGGGAGAGAGCCTCACAACTAGACCACTTATTTGGGTTAGCGCCCCCCTACCACGTACCTAAGGGCCATAGTCCGAGGTATATCGGTAGATGCTCAAGGATGTTGGGAGGCCATTACCTTAGAACCGAAGGAATATTCTTATGCCACGTACTTCGAGCTTCGGCTTGAGTATATCGGCGTATCTTGATTGGAATAAGATGATCTGAACCTTAGAGTTAGGATTAAGGTCCTACGAGCCTTTTCAAATATTGCATTTAGAGTCAGCTTCTAGGGAGTTCTATCTTGTATAATTTGATTCTTTGTGGATGTTATCTTGTAAGTTCTTACTTACTTCACTTTTTGCAAAATCCTGGATATTTGTTTCAAAATTTCTTGTATTTCTTTTTCAAAATTCAGGATTGTATATTTCCTATTCTTTATTCTTTCATAAATTTTTAAAAAAACCCTGGACATTCTTGTAAGACTTCCTCTGTCTTTCAAAGGTCCAGGTATATTTTTCTCTAACTTTTTTCTGATTTATTTAAATTTTCCTTGATCCTGCCTGCAATTCTTCAAATTTTAAATCTTTGCCATCTACTTTCGAAATCCTTTTCTATTCTTTAATGTATCTTCTAAATTCTATTCCTTAGCCTCTTTTGTAATAAAATCTCTTTTGTCAAGAGATGTCCTTTTCAAAATTAACATTTGTTCATATTCTAATTGTTTATTCTTTCTCACAGAAAAACAATGCGGTTGTCACAAAATTTTGGTGACAACCCGATCCCTCGTAATAGGATATTTTGTTGTCAGATGGTGATTTCTTCTTTTGTCAAAACTTCTTCCAAAATCCTTTCTAAAAACCCCATTTTGTCCTACAGAGAGCATTGGCATTATCGATTGACTCGGGCAAGATCAAAGATTGGACCATTCTAACATCCCAGTTACAAGCAGAAAGTAAGGAATGGATTCTCAAAAGTTTGTCAGAGAGGGAGTTCAGGACAGCAAGAATGAGATTGATCTTGCTATTTATTGGTTATTCAAAAAGATGATGGTTGAGATATTATTCGAGCAAGCTGAAGTCAGTTGCGGAAGAGCTCCCACCGAAGGAGCGGCACCTATCACCTTCCCGATGAATAAACACAACAATAGCAGTATGGGAAGTTCTAAAGGCAACCAGGGCAGCAACCTAGGAGAGTATAAAGGCCAGAGAGGGAAATGTTGTGAAAGCCATGATAGACCTTTTCAATCCAATCCTCAACAAACAGGCAAGAAGCAGGAAGGACCAAAGCGCAAGGATTGGAGAAATGATCGAGATTTCACTCCTTTAGATGAGCCGCTCGATAAAGTCCTCAAATACATGTTGTCCAACGGATTAGTCGGGCTCCCAAAGGCCACCAGCCCTCCCACAATCATGGGAAAATTTAAAAACCAATTCTGCAGGTTCCATCGAGCAGCAAGGCATGACACTGATCATTGCTTTGTCTTTAAGAATATCGTTCAAGACTGCCTTGATAAGAATCTCTTTGTTGAAAATGAAAAAGAAAAGCATTCGGCCCTCCTAAACAAGCAAGCCCAGTCCAGCTCCCAGAAAGGGGTCAGCACTCAACAGAGATCAAGCAAGCCAAAGAAGACAAAGCATGATGGTTGGGGTTATAATCACGAGTTTACCCCTCTGGGTCAGCCCATCGAGGAGGTTCTCAAATACCTGCTTGCGAAAGACATGATCAAACTCCCAAGGAAGGTTGATCCTTCTGTCACCATGGGGAAATGGAAAGATTGTTTTTGCAAGTTTCATCAAGCAAAGGGGCATGACACAGAACATTGTTTTATCCTCAAAAATATTGTGCAGGACTACATTAACAAAGAGCTTTTGGTACCAGAAGAAGAAGAGGAACAACCTGCAGTCTTGATCGAGCTATTTCCAGACCACTCAAAGAACCAATGATGCCAAAGTTTCTTTGCTTTTCTCCTTTTCTTTTAGCAATCATCTTGTAGAGGCAAGTAAGCCCCAATATTTTATGATCCTTTTATCACGTACTTGTAAATATTCGAGTCTTGTTTTCAATTTTTGCTTATCAATGAGAATGTCAATTTCTTTCATATCTTCATGTTCAATTCTTACTTCTTTCGCCATATTGGGGCACCTTTTTCACTTCAAATTTTTTTTCTTTGTCATCAAATTCCTATTCTTTTCAGGATGAGGGACAATCCCGACATCATCCATGAGAGAAATGATATTACCTATGAGGGTTTTTCAAAATTGTGAAATTTTCTGCAAAATCTTTGTCATAATCACCAAAGGTTCAAAATTTTGGTCCAATCTTTTTCAAAATCAACCAGTGTGTTGATCCTCCTTTTCAAAATCGGTTTTAAACCATTGTTTTCAAAGAATCAACCCTCATGATGATCTCTCTTCAAAATCAACCCTCGTGTTGATTCTTCTCCAAAAGATCAGCTCTCGTGTTGATCATTCTTCAAAATCAACCTCACGGTTGATCCTCTTTCCAAAAATGATTTTCTCATGAACATTCTCCTCTTACTTCAAAGATCCTATGTGCAGACAGGATCAAATAAACTCTTTTCTTTTCTCAATTTTTATCAATTTTTCATTTATTCTCTTGTCAATCTTATCAATTTTATCCTTCTTTATTAATTTTATCAATTTTATCGATTTTTAAATTCTTTCAATTTTGGTCAAATCTATTCTTTCTTTACCCTTTCAGGTTAAGGGATAAACCTGATGCCTCCTTCCCATGAGGTATTCCTTTATTTTTGTCCCGCTCAGGTTAAGGTAAAAACCTAACCCTCGTTCTCCGAGGTGTTCCCATTCAAGATAAGGGATAATCCTGAGACCCCTCATAGAAGCAATAACGCTACCTATGAGAATTCTCTTATAAAACAATTTTCCATCAATTTCCCTCAATTTTATAAATTCCTGTCAATTTTTATTCCTTTTAAAATTTCCTCAAATTTTTTTCTTTTCCCATTCAGGATAAGGGATAATCCTGAAGACCCCTCATAGGAGCAATAATGCTACCTATGAGAATTCTTTTTTCAAAGACAAAATTTTCATCAACTTTCTCAAATTTTCCCCATTTTTATCAAATCTTCCATCAATTTCTATCTCTTTTCATCAGTTCTTCTCAAATTTTATTCTATCCCTGTTCAGGATAAGGGGATAAATCCTGAAAGCGGACCACATACAGTTAAACTATGATGGTCCATTGAATTCAGAATTTTCACCAAGAATCTTTACTTTCTAAATTCATTTTAAAAATTGAGCTCATCTTCAAAACCCAGTCCTCGCACTGGTTATTATTTCTCAAACTTTTCGATCATATATCGAGCTCATTTGGAAAACCCAATCCTCGCACTGGTTATTTCTAAAAAATGTTGACCATGTATCAAGCTTATTTTCAAAATCCAGTCCTCGCATCGGTAACTTTCTAAATTCAACCTTCTGATCAAAGTTTTTCCTTCTACAAATCAAGTTCTGACTTAAACTTCCAAATTTGACTTATTTCAAAGGATTCAACTCTAGTTGGTCATATATTTCAAAGGATCTAGCTTTCGTTGGTCATATATTCCAAAAGATCCAACACTCGTTGGTTATGTATTTCAAAAGATCCAAACTTGTTGGTCATGTATTCCAAAGAATCTAGCTCTTGCTGGTCGTGTATTCCAAAGGATCTAGCTTTCGCCGGTCATGTATTTCAAAAGTCCCAGCTCATGCTTGTAAGACCCGTGAAATTTTCTAAGAAATTTACTGTTTGCTTTAAGTTGAAATATATGCTACGTGTGTTTATGAGATTATAGCATGTAATTTGATATGAATTGACTATGTCTTGTGTTTTAGCTTTGAGCGTGCGACCCGAAAATCGCGTAAATACACTGTGTAAGTAAGAAGTGCCTAATTCCAGATGAATTAGCTCCTAAAATTCTAAGGGTTAATTTATAATATGTTTATATAGCTTGTCCTCGAATTTGGGACCTATAAGACATAAAAACCTCGTCAGTGCATGTGAATTACAAGTTTTGCTCTACGATTGGACACGAATCGTAATATGCTTAATTATTGCAAACAAAAGACAATTTTCTTATAAGGCATGGAACATTCTATGTTATTTAAGGTGTTGAAATGAACTAAGTGATTTGTTGAAATCGAATTCCACTTTGTAAGCATAAAATAAGCATTATTTTAAAAGTAATAATATGGGCGATTTTGGATTTGGGTCCGGATCGGCTAGAGGAGGCCCAACACATTTGGGCACCCCTCTAGAGGACAATTTTAGACATGGTTGACAAGCTGGTCAAGGTTTGACCAGCTGGGTGGCATATTTGAAAGAATGTGCATGGTGTTTGAAAAGAAGGCCACGATTGGCCATGGTTCTTTTCAAGAAACTCATAATGAAGCATAAAGCTTCATTATGAGGGGCGCATTTCTCAAAGTGGAGGCATGGGACTGGCGCCCCATGGCTCTTTTGTAATATTTTTGAAACTTTTAAAATGCCAAAATTCGGTTGGGCATAAGGGGCGGCACCTAATGGCACACATTGTAAATCTTCAAAACAATAAAGGTCTTTATAAAACCTCCTCCATGGCATTTTTGAAAGAAAAGTTTGAGATTTTAAATAGAGGACATGCATTGGACATGGAGGGGCGTGTTTCACCCCAGCCCTCCATCTCCTCTCCTTTAGATCCCATCCATCCCTTTTCTAAAACCTAGCTATTTTAGTCTTGAAGAGAGAGAAAGAGCCCATTCACCTTGGGCGATTTTTGGTGGAGCTCCTCTCTCCTCCTTCCCTTCTTCTCCAACCGTGAGTGAGTGTGAGAGTTGTTGAGAGTGTGAGTGGTGTGGAGAAGCTTCAACCCTAGTGTCTACTCCACCACCTCCTCCTCTGTTGGCAAAGCCTCGAAGGTGAGCTCTCCTTTCATATACCGTTTTGTGGATTTCGTTTTGAACATGTCCTACATGTTCTTGCATTTTCGTATGTCTTCCATTTTACATACCTTAAGGTGGGTTTTCGTTTGAGAGCACTTTGATTTTGGGTTCCACGTTGATGATTTCTTTAAGCAAGCTTGCATGCATCATGTTGTAGGTTACGATTGAGCAAAAATCTACGCATTCTTGCATTTTTGTGGGTTTTCCCTCTTTACGTACCTTAATGTGGGTTTTCGCCCAATAGCATTTCGGTTTTGGTTCCACCTTGTCGATTTCTTTGAGCGAGCTTGCATGCATTGAAGTTGGGGTTTCGATTGAGCGATGCATTGGTGTTTTTGCACGATTTCGTGAGCCAACACTACATGGTTTAATGCAGTTTTGTGGATTTTAATGGGTGTGCTTGCATGACTGCATTTCCGATTTAGCATGCTTGCATGTGTTTTGTTGTGCAATAAAGTAATTCGTACTATGAAATTATTCCAGACCCCGTTTGCCTTGGTTTTTCCTTTTCACAACCATGCATTGTTCATTATTCATGAGTTTGATTTTTCAGTAGGGATTCGGTTGGATAGGAAGCCTTAGACCGACTCCTTTGTCTAGCAACCATGCCCAGCTGGGTTCTCTCTTGGGTTCGGGCAATGCTGGCTCGGGGTGGTCGGACTGAGCCCCATTTTCCTTTTTTTTTTTTCCACTTTCTAAATTTCTGTTGGGCATCCAGAAAATTTCTGGACGCATGTTTGCTTTTAGGTGACCCCAAGCCGACCACCAACGGGTTAGCTTGGGCTCCCTTTTCTCTTCCCGGTTGATGGTGAAACCGTTGAGCTGAGCCCAGTCGGTGGCGTTGGGGTTTGGTCACCCTGTTCGGCCTGACATGGTCTGGACCGAACTCGGTCCAGACCTGTCATAGGCCCTGGCCGAACCCAGTTCGGTAGGAGGGGCGTTAAGCCCTTTGTTTTGGGTTTGTTTCAAACCTTGCTGCAGCCATGCTGTGTTTAGGCTGCAGCTGGGTGCAGGCAGCTGGGCCTGCACCCCTCCCCTCGGTGATGGCTGGTGCCTCCCAGACCCGTTGCGGCGTTGTAGCAGTTGGGCTGCAACTGGGTGCAGGCTGGTAGGCCTGCTCCCCTTCACTCGTTGGTAGCCGACCCTCGTGAGGTCTGGACGCATGATCCAGACCTTGTCAGGTCTGTATACGATCATTGGTGGGTCTAGACCACTCGGTTCAGACATGGGTATTCGTGATGGCCGCAACCCGCGCAACCCGCGTGGTGTAGCCTTCCCTTGACCAATCTCTTTCGGTCCAGGTGGTTCAGCACCTGCAACAAGTAGCTTGTTGTCACCTCGTCGGGGGTGCTGCCACAGTTTGGCAGCACAGCTCAGACCGGACCTGCTTGTGTGCGCTTGGTGCCCATGGCACCGTTGTGGCTGGTTTGGTTACCGACCTATTTGGGACAACACCAACCCAACGGTTGGAGCTTCCTCCTTTTTCGCAATGCTTTTTGGCTTCGATAGAAAACTCTGGACTGCAGCCTTTGGGGCTACGTGTAAGCATACTATGCGGGATCCAATATCCCAATGAATCCATAAGTACGTTGACTAGTTACAACTTGTACGATGTGTAAGTGCGTTGTTCAATGCAAGTTACGTAGAACTAGTTATGCATACGTAGTTATGTATACGTAATGAATTGGTAAGAACCATCAATTGGTCTAGTATTGATTTACCCTCGTTGTGGGTATGGCCACCTTAGTAAAGAACAAATAATGTTCGCAAATGACACCTTATCAAATGCCCCTTTTGATAAAATGTGGTATGCATAGTTAAAAGATTTATGGCTTGTTGTCCAGGCCAGTTTTACGTAAATTTGGTTATGTTTGCGCAATAGATGTAAACCCATCAATATGGGTAATTTGAATGCATATCTCTATGCATGTGTTTCGTTTAGCATAGAACGCAAAGTGTTTGGGATTGATGCCTTACCGAGTGCTTTCAATAAAGGGTTTTCATAATTACGAAACCTAGGGTGTATGTCACCAAATGAATGTAGTCGCATGGTTGTGATATTTGATTGCACGAATCACTTGGCAAATTGATGTGTTTTCCCTAAGTATGTAGGGATTCTCGAGATTCATGTGTGAGATTATCAGTCTTTTGAGACTTTGGAACTCCTTGGCGAGTTGTTTGTGGGCGATGGACCCACTTAGCGAGACGAGCTCACTCATGGTTGAGATACATGGTTTATGAACTTTGACACAGCTTGTGAGTCACGCCCTTCCATGGCAAAATGTTTCTGACTGTCTCATCATAATGTGCAATGCTTTGCATTGCCACTTGGCTAGTTTCGTACTTCTGACACGATTGCACATGTATGTCTACCTGCATTTATGCACAAATTCATGGTGACTTAGTTGTTCTGCATCACATGCTCTATTGTGTTATTGCATTAGTTGGTTATGTTCCTTGATGCATGCTATGTTAATTGATATGAATGGTGAAAGGAATATTTCATGTCTTGCTCAGTTGTATCGATTCATGCTAGTTATATTCTCTTATTGCTACATGTATAGCTTTGTACACCTACTTATGTTGTAACTGCTTAATTATTATAATTAAGCATGCTCTTGATTTCCACACATTGCTTTATCGTGTTTGGTTTCTCTCACCAGCTTGAAAGAGTACTGACCCCGTTTTATGGGGATACAGGTGTTGCTTAGGCATGCAATGGAGCTCGATGTGCTGCAGCGGACTCTGAACCCAAACTTCTGGAATCTTTGAGGATCTTGGCAGTTGTTGGTTTTGTTTAAGGGAAATGATTTGTACTACTTATAAAATATTAATAAAAGCTATTTTTTTCACTGTTGTTTCACTCCTTCGACCCACCCCGGAGTTCGCCGCTTGTTTTCCTTTTTGGTACTTCTGCATTTGCGCTTTTGCCTTCAAAACAAAAAGTTTACCCAAAAATCCAAATAATTTTCAAAGGATTTTACAAGTCGGGAAATCTGGGGGCGTCGCAATGCTAGTTGAGCTTCCAAATCAATTTACTTCATAGCCAAACCTTCATATTTTAATTTCTCAAATTCTATCAGTTCCTAAACTTCGGTTTTTGATTTCTCAAATCTATCATTTCCTTAAAAACCTCTGGGTTGCAATATTCTCAAAATTTCATCATTTTTTTCATCCCTCGGGTAATAATCTTTCAATTCCAATTATTTTCAAAACCTTCAGATAAAACCTTTCGTTCAAAATCCAGTTTGCATAACTGGTCGGGATTTCAAAATCCAGTGTTTTCACTGGTTGGGATTTCAAAATCCAGTATTTTTCACTGGTCGGGATTATCAAAATACAGTATTTTTCACTGGTCGGGATTATCAAAATCCAGTGTTTTCACTAGTCGGGATTTCAAAATCTAGTATTTTTCACTGGTAGGGATTATCAAAATCCAGTATTTTTCACAGGTTATGATTTCAAAATCCAGTATTTTTTCACTGGTCGAGATTCTTAAAATCCAGTATTTTTCACTGGTCGGGATTTCAAAATTCAATACTTTTCACTGGTCGGGATTATCAAAATCCAGTGTTTTCACTGGTCGGCATTTCAAAATACAGTATTTTTCACTGGTCGGGATTTCAAAATCTAGTATTTTTCACTGGTCGGGATTATCAAAATCCAGTATTTTTCACTGGTTGGGATTATCAAAATCCAGTATTTTTCACTGGTCGGGATTATCAAAATTCAGTATTTTTCACTGGTTGGGATTATCAAAATCCAGTGTTTTCACAGGTCAGGATTTCAAAATCCAGTATTTTTCACTGGTCGGGATTATAAACAATCTAGTATTTTTCACTGGTCGGGATTATCAAAATCCAGTGTTATCACTGGTTGGGATTTCCAAAATGTAACTTTCATATTATTTCTTTCAAAGCGAAATCAAAATCCAATATTTTTCACTGGTCGGGATTATCAAAATCTAGTTCCTAAAAACTGGTCGGGATTATCAAAATTCAGTATTTTTCACTGGTTGGGATTATTAAAATACATTATTTTTCACTGGTCGGGATTATCAAAATCCTATTTTTCACCTGTCGGGATTTCAAAATCCAGTATTTTTCACTGGTCGGGATTATCAAAATCCTGTGTTCTCACTGGTCGGGATTTCAAAATCCAGTATTTTTCACTGGTCGGGATTACCAAAATCTAGTATTTTTCACTGGTCGGGATTATCAAAATCCAGTTCCCAAAAACTGGTCGGGATTATGAAAATCTAGTATTTTTCATTGGTCGGGATTATCAAAATCCAGTATTTTTCACTGGTCGAGATTATCAAAATCTAGTTTCTCATAACTGGTCGGGATTATCAAAATCCAGTTTCCCATAACTGGTCGGGATTATCAAAATCCAATATTTTTAACTGGTTGGGATTATCAAAATCCAGTTTCTCATAACTGGTTGGGATTATCAAAATCCAGTTTCTCATAACTGGTCGGGATTATCAAAATCGAGTTTCTCATAATTGATCAAGATTATCAAAATCCAGTATTTTTCACTGGTCGGGATTATCAAAATTCAGTATTTTTCACTTGTCGGGATTATCAAAATCCAGTTTCTCATAACTGGTCGGGATTATCAAAATCCAGTTTCTCATAAGTGGTCAGGATTATCAAAATTCAGTATTTTTCACTGGTTTGGATTATCAAAGTCGAGTTTCTTATAACTGGTCGGGATTATCAAAATCCAGTATTTTTCACTGGTCGAGATTTCAAAATCCAGTTTCTTATAACTGGTCGGGATTATCAAAATCTAAGTTTCTCATAACTGGTCGGGATTTCAAATCCAGTTTCTTATAACTGGTCGGGATGTCAAAAATCCAGTTTCTAATAACTGGTCGGGATTTCCGAATCTAGTGTCTTTCACCAGTCAAGATTTTCAAAGTCTGATTTTTCATCGTTGTAAACACCCCAAATTTTCCTTATCCATTCTCAAATAACCCTCCTCGTGTAGTGCCAACTTTGTTAGGTCAGTGTAGGAGTCAAACCCTGAGTCAGTTTCAGAAAATTACCATTTTACGCACTTTCATTAGGAAAATTACCATTTTACCCCTAGGTCATCCCGGACCCTAGTCAGTCGGAGTCAACAAAGCTCACTGGTCAGTTCAGAACATTTAGAATATCAGTCATTTCAAATTCATTTGAGCTCATAGTGAGAAAGTCATTTTCATTTCTGATCATTCCTGCCAAAATGGGATCATTTCTTCATAAATGAGCTCGTTTCTTGCTCAAATCCAAGCCAATTGTCTCCGAGTCAGTCATTCATAGTCAGTCATACTCCCCAGAGTCTAACTTGAGCTCACTAGAAGTTTAAGCACTCCAGTTTCAGTTCAAAACCATTTCCAAGTGTCTAGGAGCCCATTTTAGTCCATTTCAGCTCTTTCAGCTGAAATTGAGCTGAGTTCAGCCAATTGAGCTAGTGTTCGAGCTTCGATTTTAGTTCATGTCAGTATTATTGACCTTTTTTTAGCACAAAGCCAGCTCAAGTTCGTAATTCACTTCACTCCAGTGACCATTCCGTACCATTTCTCTAAAAATGGCAGCTTTTCTTGAAAATTCAGTCGGAAAGGTCTGTTGAGTCAGTGCCTGGTCAGTTCATTTGAGTTCTGAAACTCTAAAACCAAGCTCAATCTAGCTCATCTCAGTTCAATCCAGCTCGAACCACAATTTTCAGTGTCACTCTGACCCAGTAGAGTCCCGAAAACCATTTCTTGAGCTATTTTGCAAATTTTATCAATTTTAATGCTTTTTAAACTGATACAAGTGTCAATCGAGGTCTGACATCCAAAATTCTTTATTCAAGGTTAGCATTTTGCATAACATTTCATGTCATTTCTCATCATTTCATATCATTTCTCAACATTTCATAACATTTCATTTCATTTTCGAAGTCCAGAACTCCAGCTTTATAAATTTCAATCCAGATCGAGTTTTAAAAGCTTTTAGAAATCAATTTCAAACCCTGGGTTTCCAAAATTGACATTTTTACCCCCAGAAGTCTAAATTTGGAAATATTTTCTCAAGAAAAATAATCTGGATTTATTTCAAACTCAAATTTTTGAATTCTACGCTGTATTTGCTTCACAACGGGGTATTGAACTTCAAAATCTGAGCTTGTTTCAAAAACTGCCAAAAATAGCTCGTTTCATCTGAAAATAAATTTGGAAGTATTTTCTTGAGAAAAACAATCTGGATTTCTTTCAAAATCAAAATTTTAAATTCTACACTAGATTTGCTTCGCAACAGGGTATTGAACTTCAAAATCCGAGCTCGTTTCAAAAACTGCCAAAAATAGCTCGTTTCGTGTGAAAATTTTCTGAAAAGACTATTTTACCCCTCTAATCGTCAAAATGAATTTCAAAAGTGGAATTTGGACCCGCTTTGAGATGGCCCACTCATTTACATTTTTGTTTTTTTTTTATTATTTATTTTGCATTTTAGAGAGGTGGGATCCACAAGGTGGTCACCCAAGCCTCCAGCCCCACTTTCCATTTTTTTTCTCATTTTTCTTTCCCTTTTCCTTTTCCCCTCCTTTTTTTTCTTTCCTTTCTTTTTCCCTTTTCTTTCTTTTTCTTCTTCTTTCTTTTCTTCTTCCCTTCCTTCCTTCCTTCTTTTTCCCCAGCCATAGCCATTCACGTAGGGCTCTTTAGATAATAATAGAAACTTAGGTTTTGATGAAAATCAAAACCTAAGTTCCATACAAAAAAAAACACTTACGGCTGCTCCCTATTCAACTCTCTCTCTCTCTCTCTCTCTCTCTCTCTCTCTCTCTCTCTCATTGCTCCAGCCACACCTTACCAGCAACAAACACAGCAGCAACTTTAGTCCTTCCATCAAAGAAGGAACAACTCCAGCCCATGCAAGGAGCTTCCCTCCTTTTCCCTTCAGCCACCTCTTCAGCCATCTTCATAGTAGCCGGCTCCGTCTCCAAACACCCTTCAACTTCAGCACCTCCAGCCAGTTCCAGCACTCCTATATGTCCCAGCAGCACCACCAATGTTGAATTAACTTCATCACCACAGTTAGAACCTTGAAGCGTCACCTACAATCGGATCTTAGAAGTACCATCTCTCCCTTTGAGCCGTACCCTAGCAGCCTCCTCTATTGCTGCTTCAACTCCATTCATTGCAACCAAACCCTCCAAGGTAAGCCATTAATCCTTCATCTCATAATTTTCATTAGCTTATGGTGCTTATGATGTCCATTCCTATCGCCCATTGATTAGGGATCGTTGGGCTTCATCTTTTTTTTATGAATGTTATGAAATCAAATCAATGGCTAGATTTACAGTTGCATGAGTGTTTTTTTTTCTTTTCGTTATTTTAAAACAAGTAAATACAATAGAGTCTTCATCTAATCTATTTAGGCTAAGTAAACGACGAGATTCATCTATCTATTGGATTGAATCTCTCGTTTTGAGAGCCAATATCAAGATGAATCATGCTTCCTTGTTGGTTTTATTCTTTATCATTTTCCATGTAGATTACTAACATATTTAGGTACATTTCACTATTTAGATAATCATTTTTATTCATCTATTATGTAGCCTTCATTAACATTTGATTTAAGATTTATAGGTTTGGATTTGTGCATATAGTCCAGTTATGATTTCATGGAAAGATTTTCACTCAAAAATCTTGAAAATTTTATGATAGATGTTATTATTTGTCTATGATCTTTTGCCAAAAACGTGATTCAATTCGGGTTTTGAAACCCTTCTAAATCAATCAAACCCTAAATCGGGTTTTCTATCTCTCTGAATTTTCAATTTCTGCTTTAGCAGACAAAAACCTTCAAATTCCCTGTGGAGGATTTGAATCATCTTTCAAAAATCATAAGTGGATTCATAATTGAATCTACTAGTGATCTGGAAATTTTTAAGTTTTTCCAAGCAGTTTTGACCTCTATAAAAAATCGGATTTCTCAGACCTTTGAGAAAATATCGATTTTCTTTTGTCAGGGTATAGACAGACCCTAATGCACTGAGTACACCTAATATGTAGCCCTTCTGCAAACACTTTCAACATGAAAGTTCTTCCTAACATTATTTCCTGTCATTTCTCAAAATTTGGGAATTTTTGGAACTGTTTTATTATTTTTTACAAAAATTTATTTTCTGTCTGACAGATTTTAATATCCCGAAATTCCAGAGATTTAGGTCTCTGATCACAGAGTGCCCTTTTCCAAACTGTAACCAGAATTCCAATGGTGTCAAAAGATTAAATTTTCCCATTTCTGTCAGGGATATTTTCCCATAGTTTCAGCCTTTTTTCCATCTGTTTACTAGTTTTTCCATATTTTCTACCAAAACCTGTCTTTTTCCTTCATTTACTGGAGTCGCCGGATTCCGATCCGACTTGCCAGAGTAACACAGATCCGACCATAGGTCAAAACCAGAAAGTGTAAAAGGAAATAATCCTTGACTTACTGTCTTCTGTCACCCCATAAAATTTGGAAAATTTTTATGGATGTTTGATATCCAAAATCCTATTTAGAATCAGCATTTTAGGCAAAAATCATAAAATTTAGGGTTTTTATTTGAATTTCCATATTTTAAAATACAAAAAAATAGACTTTCGAGCTCCATTATGTTTTTAGGGTTATTTTAGGTGTCCATGACAAATTTGGCTTAATTCCAAGTTCATTTGCTTTATATGTTAGTTTGTCTTTAAATTCAAAAGCGAATATCAGGTTAAATTCGATATTTTATGATATTTTCGCCATTTTAGGGTTTTTATCATGTACATGAGCATGTATAACCATATTAGGATTAATTTTAATGTCATTTGCATTTCATATTTTTCAATTTTACAAAATTTATTTCAGAAAACCATGGTTTCAAGGCCATAGTCTTGTTATCGGGGGTATTTTGGTCATTTTGACCATAATTTCGAAATTTCAATTTCTAATTCCATAAATTTTCATGAATATCATCATATTTCATCATATTGTATTTGATTTGTTTCATTTGATTTTCAAAATTCCAAAATTTATAAAATCTCTTTCATAAAACCCTGATTTCAAGGTCATCAGGGGTATTTTTGTCATTTTGACCCCAATTTCGAATTTTCAAGTTTATTTTCAAAATTTATTCATTATTTATCATGTTTATATCAAAGGGGGTATGATTTTGGGTTTATATCTGAATAATATCTGATAATTTCCCATATTTTTGGATAAATTACGAAAAAACCTACATTTTTGTGCTAACATTGTTTTCTAGTTTTGCAGGAATATTCAAGAAGAAGACTTAGTTTTATTTTTTTTATTTCAATTCAATGTAAAAGAAATGTAATATTTGGAATAAGAGTTACATTTTCTGCTTAGAATAGGACTGCATTGCATATAGTTTAATTTCTGCTAATTCTGATATCTGATGCATCATTTATGCACATTTTTCCAAATTCACTATGGTTTACACGAATGGCACGTGCACAAGATTTTATGGAGTTTATAAACTCGGTGGGATTCGTATTTATGGCCATAGTCAGAATACGAAGAAAACCAAGATTTATGATCTTTATATCAGCCACATTCAGCCTACACTCTTAAGCTAACTTCAAAATGCACTGCATTTCTCAAAATTTTAAAAGGATTTCCCAATTCCTTAATTGAAATTCCCTTTTCAAATTCATATTCATTCATTCATATCATTCAAATTGCATCATTTTCCAAATCATTTCCCAATTCCATTGCAGAAAAAACAGTTTTCCCAAGAATTTTCAAGTCTTTCTTAGGATTTGATTTTCTCAGAATTCTAAATTCTCAAATGAAATTTCAAAGCATTTCCCAAGTTCAAATCAAGATTTTTTAATATTTTAAAATTCTCAAATTTCAAAAATTCCAAGTTTTTAGAAATCGATTTTCTCAGAGTTCCCATTTTCCTGAGAATTCATTTTCCTTTTCAGAAATCCTTTTCTAATGAATTTCTTGATTTTCTCAGAATTATCAAATCCATTTTCTCATAAAATCAATTCCAAGTTTCCAATCTCGAAACCAATTTTCTCAGAAAAGCAATTCCAAATCTCAAAAATCGATTTTTCAAGATTCAAGTTTTACTAAGAATTCATTTTTCAATCAAATTTCTGATTTCTAATGAAATTCAATGATTTTCCCAAGGATTCCATTTTCAGCACTTTTTCAATCATTTTCCAGCATATTTCAATTTTCCAAAGCAAACATCATGTTTCTCAAACTTGCATTATTTTCAAAATTTCATAGCACAAGCCTGATTCTCTGTGCATTCTAGGAAAAATAGAGCATAATTTAGCTATTTGAGTCGAGTTAAAGCACATAATTGGTCCTTGGTTCAATTACCCCTGGTAAAGGCGCCAAGAACGGTTGAACCTCGTACCGACAGGCGGATCCCATTCCACAGAATTTTCCCGCAAATTTTCAAAACGGAGGCGAGTTAATTTTCAAAAACCATTTTTCAAAACTTTGGTCGAGTTTGACTCGCGAAATTTGTTTCTCTCTCGCAAGGGAGGGGGAAAAAATTTTGTGATGATAACAGGTTTGGCGACCGTGATGGGACCTGTCTTCGCCTGATCAACCGTGTGCTTGACTTAGTTCAATTATCAAAATCATGCTCTATAAACTGTCAGCTTTTAACTTCTGATATCATGTGAACTTAGGAGCCTAGATCTGAACCCAGCTGACATGGATTGCATGTAGACTAGGCATGGTTTGGTAAGACCATATTGAGAAGAATTATGCATGCTCACTTAGACTTAGGTCTGAAATACAACACTCCTCAATCTAGGACTTGTATGAAAACAATGTTTGCTTCTTCAAATATTTCAAAATTCTATCTCTTTAGGATTTAGAGCTCTCTATTTGTCTACATGTGATCATTTTTCAAAAACCACCCCACCTATGTCTACCCGGTCTTCACGTTGCTGGGCTCTCTTCCAGAACCATAGTTTGGGACAAAGCCTCACAATTGGGCTACTTATTTGGGGTAACGCCCCCTGCCACGTACCAAGGGCCATAGTCCAACGTATATCGGCAGGCGCTCAAGGATGTTGGGAAAACACAAGCCTAGACCCAGAGATGAGTTTTATGCCACGTACATCGAGCCTTGGCTCGAGTATATCGGCATAGCATGATTGGACACAGTTGATCTGAGCCTAGAGTCAGGATTAGGGTCCTAAAGCTCTTTCAAAATCAATGCATTTAGAGTTGGCTTCTTAGGGATTGCTGTATGTGCATAATTGTTTGTAATTGAATATATGATATTCATTTTTGCCTTATTTTCTCATATTTTTCCCAATTTTTCCAATATATCGAACAATTTTCCAAAATATCTCATTTTTCATCTTTTATGAAATATCTCCTTTTTCTCAAAACCCTGGACGATTTTTTCAAATTATCCACCTTTTCTTCAAAACTCCAGGTTATTTTCCATTCTTTTGTTCCTCTAGACTTCGAATTTCTAGCTTTTTATCCTGCCTGCAATTTTCAAAATTCTTGTATTTTTCCAATGTCTAAATTCCAATTTTCCTATCTTTCAGTCCAATGGCATCCAGTCAGCTCGACTCCACTTTTTTCTGAGAGTCACATCTCCTACGAGGTGCGACAAAGTCTTCTTGAGCATCGAGCTCTCAGCACCGGACCCTTCTTCCCCCGGTGGTACTATGTCTGGTTCAAAAACTTCTCTCGTATGTTTCCGGACCACTTGAGCGATTGCGGGTTGGAACTGGCATCTGCAGTGGGAAAGTTGACAGTCAACAGCAATCTGATCCATACGCTGGCAGAGCGATGGAATCCGCGTACCTGCACGTTCTGGTTTCCATGGGGCGAGATGACACTACTGATGGATGAATTTTCAATGATCATGGGACTACCTGAGCCAGCCGACCAGTTTAGAGATCCATTGGAGCAGCAATTTTTTATCAATGTCAAGGATCTGGACCTCAAAGATGTTGTAGCTCGCATGACAGGGCGTAAGTCTTGGACACTGATTGAAGAAAACGGGAATGAGTACGTGAGCCTGATCGAGATCTACCGGCAGTATGGAGAATTCGCAGAAGTCAGCTCGTTGTCTAGGACAGCTCGAGAGAGAATTCAGCATGCGATGGTTTTGTGTACTGTGGGACTCGCCTTCTTTCCAGATGGACAAAATTATGTGGATGTCAGAATAGTACAACTTTTGAGAAGATGGGGAAGTCGACAAACCAGTCGTCTCTCGATAGCCATGGCCGCACTTGCTTTTTTTTTTATACAGAGGACTGACCCACTTCATAATGGGAGAGTCCATCTTAGTCGAGGGTTGTATCTATGCTCTTCAGTCTTGGTTCCTTCAGCATGTGCCGACCAGAGCTAGTTCTTTCAGATACAACGGCAAGGAACTTCTTCCAGTTGCGCGGTACCGATTCATGATCGATTATCTGCAAGAAGAAGTGGTATGAGACTATTTTGATCGAGAATTATCGCCTCCCAGATACACCTATGCATATGGCAAGAGATTCAAGTTGCTTGGTCCATTCTTATGCGCTTATTATCATCCAGAGCAGTGTGTTTGACAGTTTTCTCAAAGACAGAAGCATGTAGAAACTCGGCTACTATTAGGGGTTATGCCAGAATTCGACCTTACATCAGCGCAGTGGTCTGGAACATACCATTCTGCCAGATATGGCTGAGACTCTTTTGTTACTCTTCCACTTTTTCCTGGTCCTCGTGTCTCTGCTAGTTATAAAGAGTGGTGGCAAATTGTGTGTCTGCCCCCTCTTTCCCAAGTTTATTATTGATGCAATCAAATTTTTCCTTCAATAAAAAAATCCTTCAATTTTCATGGTTTGACAACCTCGCCTAGGTGACAAGGCATATTTGCAGTTGTTCATTCTCCTCACAAAGAATGGCAACACAATTGTCGTGACTCCAACGGTGACCCAATCCCTAGTAATGGGATGTTCTTCCAATTATCTACCAAATTCTCATCAAATATTTTTCCAATATTCATTTCTATCCCGAATCTTTATCATCAAAATTTAATCATCCATCACATTCTGCAGAGAATATCAGTATTTCCAAGTGGTTCAGATCAGATCAAGCAAGAAGACACAATTATGTCAGTGCATCAGTGATTTTAGAAGCATGCAAGAAGAAATGGATTCTCTAAAATCTGCCAAAAGACAGTGTCTGAATGATAGGGATGACATTGATCCTGCTACATATCAGATGTTCAAGAAAATGATGATTAGGATGATGTCTGAGCAAGCTGAAGACAGTCTCAGAAAGGCTCCCATCAAAGAGAAGACATTTGTCTCCTTCTCTCAGAATATCACTAGCAAGAGCAACAAGTGATTCGGCGCATGTCTGCTCAATATTTTATTCTCTCTGATGTCCTCTGTCATCGTGGATTCAGTTCTGAATATTCCAGATGCCTAGACGAAGTTGAAGCCAAAGAAGTCGTGTGAGAGGTACACGAAGGTATTTGCGGTGGTCACGTCAGCTACCAAAATCTTATCAAGCAAATCATCCGAGCAACATATTATTGGAAGACTATGCAGCAAGATTGCTACCATTTTGTGAAAGAAGTGTGCTCTATGCCAGATACATGCACCTTCTATTCATGCGCCAATAATATATTTGCAATCTGTCATCTCTCCATGGCCATTTTCTATGTGAACCTTTGATGTTGTGGGCCCCATCACTCCTTGTGCTTAAAACAACTACAAATATTTTCTTGCCACAACAGAATATTTCACTAAATTGGTCAAAGCTATCACTTTGCATACAGTAGAAGGTCGACACGTGGTCTCATTCATCCATAAGAATATCCTATGTCGTTTTGGCATACCGCATGATATTGTGTCAATTAATGGCAATCATTTCAAGAATGAGAAAATGAGAACTTTCTATTCGAAGTTCAAAAATCCATCATCATTTCTCTGCTCTTTATTATCTTCAAGGGAATGGTCAAGCAGAGGCCACCAATAAGATTTTGATTTGAATCCTGGAGCGAACTTTGGAAATAGTCCGTGACTGACATGAGAAAATCCATGATGCATTGGGGGCATACAAAACCACCATTCGAACTCCAATTAATGCTACTCCGTCAGAACTTGTCTACGGAACTGAAGTAGTGTTGCCTCTATATGTTTAGAAACCTGCCTTGAAATTTGCATCACTTCTAGAATTACCTCTTGATCAGTATCAGCAACAACGGCTAGTACAACTTGATTTACTAGATGAAAAAAGGCTCAGAGCAGCAGAGCATGCCCAATCATATCGGCAGAGGGTAGCCTGACAATATGCAAAATTTGTCATTGAAAGGAAATTCTGAGTCAATGATCTAAGGCTCAGATCAACGACCTATCTCAAGCACCGCCCGAGTGGCAAGTGGTCACCGAATTGAGAAGGGCCCTATGTTGTCGAGGAAGCATTACCCTGCAATTCATATCTGCTCATCAATGCCGATGGTGTGGAATTATCAGACTCTATCAATGCTCAACATTTGAAAATTTTCTATACTTAAATCCTTTTTTTCATCCTTTGTAATTCCTTAATATATTTTCTTCAATAATGGTCAAATTCTTCTTTCTCAGTTATACTGGGGCATTATTTTAAAAATTATCTTCAAAACATCCTGTATGCAGGCAGGATCAAACAAATCTCTCATTTTGCATGCATGTGCACTCATTTACATCATTTTGCATTCATTTGCATTTACATGCATTCATTTGCATCCATTTGCATCAAGTTTCCCCTTCAGGTTAAGAGATAAACCTGAACTTCCCCTTCAGGTTAAGGGATAAACCTGAACTACCCATTCAAGATAAGGGATAAATCCTGAGACCCCGACAGTTGTCTAAGTCATCGTGAGGATGAAGATTGAAAATCTCTCATCAGAATCAGTTGGGTAAGATTTTCAAAAACTAGTGTTCGTGCTGGTAAAATTTTCTAAATCCAGTGTTTGTGCTGGTAAATCTTCAAAATTCAGTGTTCGTGCTGGTAATTCTTCCAAAAACAGTATTCGTACTGATCCATTTTCAAAATCCAGAACTTATACTGGTTCATTTCCAAAATTCGATATTCACACTGGTACATCTTTCAAAATCCAATTGTTATTGGTTGGACTTTCAAAATCCAATTCTTTATTGGTCAAACTTTCTAAATCTGGTTTACTGGTTAATGTTTTCAAACCTAATCCATGCTAGTCTAGTTTTCCTTCGGGATTCGAGTTCCGACTCGAATTTTCTTTCCTTCTAATTAGTCTATTTTTCCTTCGGGATTCGAGTTCCGACTCGATTTTTCTTTCCTTCTAATTAATCTAGTTTTCCTTCGGGATTCGAGTTCCGACTCGAATTTTCTTTCCTTCTAATTAGTCTAGTTTTTCTTTGGGATTCGAGTTCCGACTCAAATTTCCTTTCTGTCTAACCGGTCTAGTTCTCCTTCGGGATTCGAGTTACGACTCAAATTTTCTTTCCTTCTAATTAGTCTAGTTTTCCTTCGAGATTCGAGTTCCAACTCGAATTTTCTTTCTTTCTAACCGGTCTAGTTTTCCTTCGAATATTCGAGTTCTGACCTGAATTTTCTTTTCCTTCTGAATTGGTCTAGAAAATTAGAGTTCCGACTCGAATTTTCTTCCAAATCCAATTCAAATGTCCGGGTCAACCAATTTCCAAATTTCTAATTTTGACCTTCGGGTCAATCAATTTCCAAATTTCCAATTTTGACCTTCAGGTCAACCAATTGTCAAATTTTCAAATTCGACCTTTGGGTCAATAGATTCAAATTTCGACCTTCGAGTCAATCAATTTCCAATTTCCAATTTCCAATTTCCAATTTCCAATTTCCAATTTCCAATTTCCAATTTCCAAATATCAATTTCCAAATTCCAAATTTCCAATTTCCAATTTCCAATTTCCAATTTCCAATTTCCAATTTCCAATTTCCAATTTCCAATTTTCAATTTCCAATTTCCAATTTCCAATTTCAAATATCAAATATCAAATATCAAATTTCAAAATTTCAATTTCCAATTTCGACCCTTTTGGTCACCCAATACCAATTTCAGTCATTTCCTCTTGCGAGAGACCCTTTTTATAGGGAGAGTTCAAGGGAGCTCGTTCTTTTCACATGCTATCCTTTGTTCACCTAGCCCCTTTTTAGGGAGAGTTTGAAGGGACTCGTGTCTATGTAAACCGTTTGCAAAACAAAATTCCAATTTCATACAAGGAACCCTTAGTTCAGGGAGAGCTTCGATGGAAGTTCGCTTTCCTTGTGACCATAATTTCGTACTAGGCCATTTCATCGTGAAGGACCCTCTTTTCAGGGAGAGTGTGATGGACTCGCTCCTTCATGACCAAATAACCGACCTCACCATTACCGACCCCCTTTCCATAAGAGAAGCCTAATGTTAGGAAGTTTTGACGAAAGCTTAATTTCTCTTTGAAAGTTCATTTTGCAAACACCTCTTCTTCAGGGAAGAGAGGAGTAATTTCTATTTCCTATTTCTGAATCTTCTCCTTTGGGGAAAGGAGAAGAAAATTTTTGTCATGGATGCGTTGCGTTGTGCTTCAAATACTCGCTTCCACAAAGGATTTCAAGAAAATCTTGCTAATTTGTCATTAAATATTTGTTGATTTCAAAATTTTTATTGCACAAAAACATTACCTCAGAATACCTTCAGTATTATTTCCGAAAGGTCAAAGCTTTCGTGAGAAAGGATTCAAAATTCAAATTCTTTCTATTGGCCAACCAAAAGGATGAAGAATAAATCCTCGATATGGCCAGCAAAAAGAAATTCAATGTTGTTGCAAAGCCATAAGTGATCGGTATTGATCGCAGTCAATGACACATTTTTAAAGATCATTCTTGGAAAATAAAGCAGTCGAAATATCCTGGGTGATACAGAAAAATCTATTAAATCCCTATATCTCCTCAATCACCTAAGCTGTAATTAAATATTTGCAAAAGGGATCTCTCAATTGTCGTCAAGATGAAGGCGAATTAGGCGAGTAGACCCCCGGGGCCAAAGAAGATTTGAATCATCTCCAAGATGACGGAGTTTGTGACGGATCCTTCCAGGGAAAGTTCAGAGCACCGTCAAGATGAAGGTGACTGCGATGAGCCTCCCGACAAACCCTAAAAGATATTTAATTTCCGCTATCATCAAGAGATTTTCAACCAATGAGCCAATAACCGTCGATATAATCCCTGAGAGAAAAAGAAGGATCGAAACATCTCCAAGATGAAGGAGTTTGTGATGTACCCTTCTAAAAAAAAAGAGAAAGAAAAGTCAGGACATCTCCAAAATGAAGGATAATGTAATAAAATCCCCAAAAGCCCAAGCGAGCCCTAATTCTGCCAATAATAAAAAAAAAGAATGGGCAGAAAGATCATCATGAGAAAAGAATCCCAAGATATCAGACTGCCGAATCTGTCAAGAATCTTCTTTAACATTTGTGAAATTCTATTATCAATATTCCTTCACCAATTGCTTTCACAATATCAAGAATACTCTCTTTTCTATTCATATCAAGGAAATTGATAGCCTCCTTGAAAGAAAGTCAATTGCAAGAAATTTCAATTTGAATATTGATTCTACAAAGTTAAGCCCAGTCGAAGGTAATACTTCAGGTAGAAAAGAGAGAATATTTTCAAAACAATGTGCATCATTTTAAATTATTTTGAATCAACAATAATTTTCAACATTTTGATAATATTTTTCTAGCTATCCTGGCGTGAAACGCGAGTTTGAGGTTCATCTTTGGCGCATCCTGCATCAGTTGTTATCCCTTTTAAGGACTTGATAACGGGAGTTTTCAAGATTCCTTCCCTTCTGTTGGTATAATCTGAGCGCATGGGCTCTCAGATTTGCACACTTCCCTGTGTCCCCACTGTCCCACCATAGACAGTCCAATTTCGGCTTGAGGTTAAGCCACCAATCATTTTCTCGCAAAAGGTCACCAATTTCAAAAGTTATTTAGTCTCAGCAATGAGGCACCCAAAACCAAACCCCTTTTCAAGCTTTAGGGACCCCAATTTCATCCTTTTGCAAAACCCCTATCAGATTCATTGTGCGGAAATCCGAAGGTTCCATCATGGTTTCTTCCTTCGAGGATTCCATTCATTTTCCACCCAATCAGGATAAGTGTACAAACCTGAGCCTCCTTTGATGAGGTATTTCATTTTCCTCCCAATCAGGATAAGGGTTAAACCTGAACCCCATTTTAATGAGATATTTCATTCCCGGTCAGGTTAAGGGTCAAACCTGAGCTTTGTCTCTATGCGAAGTATTTTCCGTCCCATCCAGGTTAAGGGAAAAAACCTAAATCTCACTTCTTTTTAAAGTAAAATTTTCTTCTTCATTCTCTATCTCATATCTATCATTTTCATCAGGGCCAATTTCTTCATATCCAGTCAGATCCATCTAACTGGGACATTTTTATAGCCAAAATTTGGTGTGTTTTTCTTTGCCACTAAGCTCGTCTTCAAGCCGGCTTAGTAGCAAAGAGGGGCATCTGTAAACACCCCAAATTTTCCTTATCCATTCTCAAATAACCCTCCTCGTGTAGTGCCAACCCTGTTAGGTCAGTGTAAGAGTCAAACCCTGAGTCAGTTTCAGAAAATTACCATTTTACGCACTTTCATTAGGAAAATTACCATTTTACCCCTAGGTCATCCCGGACCCTAGCCAGTCGGAGTCAACAAAGCTCACTGGTCAGTTCAGAAGATTTAGAATATCAGTCATTTCAAATTCATTTGAGCTCATAGTGAGAAAGTCATTTTCATTTCTGATCATTCCTGCCAAAATGGGATCATTTCTTCATAAATGAGCTCATTTCTTGCTCAAATCCAAGCCAATTGTATCTGAGTCAGTCATACTCCTCAGAGTCTAACTTGAGCTCACCAGAAGTTTAAGCACTCCAGTTTCAGTTCAAAACCATTTCCAAGTGTCCAGGAGCCCATTTTAGTCCATTTCAGCTCTTTCAGCTGAAATTGAGCTGAGTTCAGCCAATTGAGCTAGTGTTTAAGCTTCGATTTTAGTTCATGTCAATATTATTGACCTTTTTTTAGCACAAAGCCAGCTCAAGTTCGTAATTCACTTCACTCCAGTGACCATTCTGTACCTTTTCTCTAAAAATGGCAGCTTTTCTTGAAAATTCAGTCGGAAAGGTCAGTTGAGTCAGTGCCTGGTCAGTTCATTTGAGTTCTGAAACTCTAAAACCCAGCTCAATCTAGCTCATCTCAGTTCAATCCAACTCGAACCCCAATTTTCAGTGTCACTCTGACCCAGTAGAGTCCCGAAAACCATTTCTTGAGTTATTTTGCAAATTTTATCAATTTTAATGCTTTTTAAACTGATACAAGTGTCAATCGGGGTCTGACATCCAAAATTCTTTATTCAAGGTTAGCATTTTTGGTGAATATTGATCGATAAAATAACAAGATTGCTGGATTGGGTTTGAATAACCGGATTGCTGGATTGGGTTTGAATAACAGGATTGCTGGATTGGGTTTGAATAACCGGATTGCTGGATTGGGTTTGAATAACAGGATTGTTGGATTGGGTTTGAATAACCATATACTGATTATTGGATTAGTTGTATTGGATTTTTAGCAATATAAAACATCAGGTGTTCGGGTATCATTTACTGAGTTTCCGATTAGCTAATAAGTAATGGTTAATACTTGATTTGTTAGTTGAATTAATTAGTTGTTAAAATGATTTGTTAGTCAAATTGAGTTGTTAAGTTGACTGAATAATATTGTTAGCATTACATATTCTTTGTTTTTTCTTAGATGATTAGTCTTATTACTTTGCAATTAAGTACATTAGTGTTTAGCATTTAGGTTAATAATATTTGATTTCATTAGTGTATGTTCAATTTAGCATAAAATTTCATTTAGTAAACAATGCATGCCTAGTCATACTTACATTCGTTTAGTATTATCATTGCTTATTTCAATATAATTTTCAACATTCATTTCATGCATTTTAGATAGCATCATTCTAGTTTTATTCTTGTATTGTGTACTGCTCGTGTTTTGTTGGACTTGTGCAGGATCGCAAAGGAGTGAAGTTGAAGTGCACATATGACACGGAGCACATAAAGATAGACGATTTTTTTCTTTTATTTTAGAATTTAGGCAATTTGATTGGGTTTGTAAATATTGCACTTTACGCCCTCTGCGAAGGGTATTCATTTGTTGTAATAGCTAGTTGTTTTTACTTTCTTAAACATTTTACATTTCAATAATTCAGCAATAAAGAATAGTTTAGAGTTGTGTGCTTGAATACGATATATTCCCGTTCCCTGAGTTCGACCCGGTCTCATCCACTAGTGAGAACCGGTTTTTATTATTTGATGTCTGGTTTTCACATGATTTTCATATAAAAATCTTTTTGAAATTACAACGATTTAAAAGAAGACATCAGTGATCATGATTGGAATTTTTTGCAATTTTTTTTTAAAAAGGTTCATGCTTTTGGACAAACCCCTATAGATAGCCCTATCACTCCTATAGATGATCTCAGGATTATCCCTTATCCTGAATGGGAAGGAAAAGAGTTTGATCAAGACATGATGATGCCTCAAGAGTTGATGATAAAAGAATCTTTTGATTCTTCCATGTATAAGATGTTATGGGCAAAAATAAAGTTTCATAATAAAAGATGCCCTAGTGTAGCAAATGAAAGAAATATTGGACATCATAAATATGAAGAGAATCAATACTTTATTGATGAAATGTCAACAAATGACTGGGGACTGAAGTGACAAACTAAGAAGAACATAAAAAGGAACTGGGACTACATTGTTCCTATAAAACAACAGAAGAAGAAAAGAACAAGAAAACATTAGCATTGTAGCTTTTAATTCGTTCCCTTAACAAAAATAGTTCCTTTATGCTGGTCTTTTCAAATCAGAAGATGCCTGGTTGACTCTCCTCCTCATCTTCTATAAGAATATTTTTGTCGATGCAGTCTTGCACTATATTCTTGAAGACGAAGCATTGTTCAGTGTCACGTCCCATTGTTCGATGAAACTTGCAGAATTGATCCTTAATTTTTCCTATAATAATGGGAGGATCAGAGACTTTTGGGAGCTTAACCATCGCTTTGGTCAACATATTTTTGAGCGGCTGATCTAGGAGGGGTGAATTTGCGGTCATTACTCTAGCCATTGCGGTTCAGCTTTTCTTGAGTGCTTGTTTTCTGCTGGGAGCTGTACTGGAGAGACTTGTCGTTCTGCTTAAAGGTGTTGCTCCTTTTGCCTTCATTGTTGTTTTTGCTGGGATTGAAGCCCCCCGAGTTTGTTATCATCGCAAAATTTTTACTTTTGCAAGTCAAACTGACCTTTGAAAAAGATTTTGAAAATAACTCGCCTCCGTTTTTAAAATGCGGGATAATTCCGAAGAATGGGACTCGCCTGTCAGTACGAGGTTCAACCGTTCCTGGCGCCTTTACCAGGGGTAATTGAACCAAGGATCAATTGTGTGCTTAGTTTTCCTCAACTTGTCTAAATCGTGTTCTATTTCCTAAATGCACAAAGAATCAAGTATGTGCTATGAATTTTCTGAAAATGCAGGTTTGAAAACATGATGTTTTCTTCAAAGATTGAGAATAATTGGAAAATTCTTGGAAAAGAATATCATTTGGAAAATCGTGAGCCTTGTTGAGAGAATATTTCTAAGGAAAATGAAAATCGATTTCTGAAGAATCTAGAGGTTTTGTGAAAATCGATTTCTAAGGAATTTCAAGTAACTTTGAAAAACTTGATTTTTCTAAATTTAAACTTTGAAATTGAATATATAACTTGAAAATCATGATTTGAACTTGATAAATACTTGAAATATCATTTGAAAGCTCAGAATTTTAAGAAAATCAATTTCTAAGAAAGACTTGAGAAAATTGATTTCTCTGAATTGGAATTGGAATTTGCAAATGAATGAAATAATGAATATGGATTTGAAAGACTTGATTTTGAGGAATTGAGAAAATCCTTTTGTATTTATGAGAAATGCAGTGCATTTTGAAGTTAGCCTAAGAGTGTAGGCTGAATGTAGCTAATACGAAGATCACAAATCTGGGTCTCATTCGTATTCTGACTATGGCCATAAATACGAATTCCACCGAGTTTGTCAACTCCATAAGAGCTAGTGCATGTGCCATTCGTGTAGACCATGGTGAATTTATAAAAATGTGCATGAATTGGCATACATAGCAGTTATATATCAAAGTTTAAAACTATATGCAATGCAAATCTTATTCTAAGCAGGAATTGAAATTCTTATTCCAAATTCAATTACAATTTACATCACTAATTGAATTTAAATGACTGAAAAAAAAGTCTTCAATATCCCTGCAAAACTAGAAAACTGGTTAGTGAAGATATGTTGGCTTTTTTAGGTTTATCTAGTAATATCTGGAAATTGCTGGATTTTGCTAGACATAAGCCTTTTCCATGATTTTCTGATATAAACTTAATGAAATATGAAATAAAATTGAAAAAATAATGGAAATAAGTTTTGAAAATTTGAAATTAGGGTCAAAATGACCAAAATACCCCTGATAGCAAGACTATGGCCTTAAAATCAGTGTTTTTAGAAAGATATTTTGTAAAATGCAACTTTTGAAATACAAATAACGATAAATTAACTCAAATATGATATGAAATGATCAAAAATATGAAAATTAGGGTTTAGAATTTCGAAATTGAGGTCAAATGACCAAAATGCTTCTGATAGCAAGACTATGGCCTTGAAATCAAGGTTTTCTGAAATAGATTTTGGTAAAAACTTGGGATTTATGATTGAAATAACCACAAAATCAAACATGAAATACCATAACATGATTCTAAACATGAAAAAACCCTAAAAACACACACTTATGCACGAAAATCAAGAAATATCACAAAAATTGTGATTTTGGCAGTGTTTTGGGATCCTACGGGTGCCCTATTTTGCAATTTGATTAATTCAAACATTAAACGGATTCCAAAATTCATAAAAATTGGTACCTGAACTTGTTATGACCCTACAATCAGATTGAAATCATAAAAATAATTTTTTGACATTATTTTAATCTGAAACTTGTATTAAAACCCTAAAATATGTTATTTTTAACCTAGGTCACAAACCAGTTTCAGAGTTAGACCCGAATCAGGGGTCAATCCTCCATGAAAATTTATAAATTTTCACAGAGGCAATCTAGACATAAAAACAAAGGTTTTTCTATTTACATATCGGAAAAAGCATCTCTGGTTAGGGAGAAAGCTTTCCAGCAATCTGAACTAAAATATAACAAATCTAACAGGGATTAAAACAGCTACTTCGGATTGAAAATACAGAAATAAATAGTAAACTTAATAAAAAAAATCTGAAATTTTAGCAGTGATAAGAATACAGAAAAATAATGAACCTCCTTTTTTACATATTTTGAATCGAATCTGTGGTCTGAGATCTATGATCAACACAAGTCAGATTAGGGTTTTGGTAAACCCTAACGAGTTTTAAATTTAAAATCTGACTCTCTGTCATAGGAAAAATAATAAACAGAGGCCAAAAATTACCTAAATTTCACAGTAAATATACCATCTCAACACAAATGCATAGCATTTTACGGATCTCAAATCGGATATAGGATGAGAAAAATATCATAACAGCAAGTTACCCTTTTGATTTTAACAACGATTTTAAAGCTTGAAAATCCCGATTTGATGTCTGATTTTTCTGATGGGGTTTTCGAATCCCAAAACCTTTAATTTTTTTACAGTAGTTCACTTACACAACCATGTATCACATATAACAAAATCAAAAATTAAAAGTGAATATTTCAATCCAAAACAGCATGCTCTTTTCTGTTCTAAACTAAAAACACACAGAAATTTGATAAAACCTAATAAATCATGCTTTAACTAATGAAAATAATAATAAAAAATACCAAACAACAAACAACAAAACGAAATTAATTTCTATGCTAAAACACATGTAATAAACATAAACAAGTAAAATAAATAAATAAACACAGGGAATCCATGGCTGGAATTTGATTGTACCTTAAAAAACATGGATTTTACCCATTTAACGGGTAAATCGCATGTTTTAATGGTTAAGAACATGAAAAAACACACTATAATCGATTTTAATGGATTAGAATCCCTGGAAAAACATCAAAACAGAGTTATATCATCTTCTTGAACCTCTCTTGAGGTTCTTGGACTTGAATCCATGGTTTAATCCATAGAATAGATGGAGCTAATGGTTAAAATTGATTTAAAATCATTAAAAACATTAAATATACTAAAGAAATTAGAAGAAATAATTACCTTGGAGTTGCAGCAATGGAGGAAGGGCTGGAGAGGAGAGAGAAACTCCAAGAATTGCCAAAGAGGTAGCTTTGAAAATCGTCCTCCCTATAGCCTCTATTTATAGTAATTTTTTAGGTTTTAAAAATCACACTTTTAAAAATTTTGGACTCTTCTAAGCGGGGGCGATTTTGGGGTGGAGTTACCTATCTACTCCTAGTCTAAATTATCCTAATTAACCCCTAGCTAATCCTAAAAAGCCCCCAAATGTGGTGTCACTTGGTATTTTCTCACATTGGGTTTTTAAAGTTTTAACTAAAACTTTTAAAAACAACAATTTAAATACCAAACTTTAAAAATGAGTTTTCAAAATAGATTTTGACTCTTCTAAACTTCTAAAACTAACCAAGACACTGACTAAGCCTAAACTAACCCTGACTTTCTCAAATGTGGCGCCACCCCGAGTGGGCCCTACTTGAGTTTTTCAAAAAATGATTTTAAAACTTGAAATTGAGAGTTTTCAAAAGATTTTCAAAAGCAAACTTGAAATTAAAATTTTTGAAATGGCATAGAGTTCAAACTAGGTTAGAACTCCTCTGGATATGGTGCCAACCGAGTGGGCCCACACCAGGTTTTGAAATAAATACTGAAAATAACTTTAAAAAGAGGTTAAAATTAATAATTGAAATTCAAAATCTTTGAAAATAGAGTCTCAGTCGAACTGGAACTCCGGGTTAGAGTCCTGGATTTATAAGACTCTGAGATTTTGGGTTTTAAAAGCCAAATGAAGGAGTTTCTGAAAAGACTTTATCAAAATGATGAAATGAGTTAGAAAATACTGTCAGGGTTAGACTCCTAACTCAATCAGGACTCTGTAAAAGAGAGTCCTGGATTAACTGGACTCTACAAAATGACCTAAATTTTGAAAACAAATAGAAAGAAACAAAAATGGAAGTAAAAACAGACTCCTAACTGGACTAAGACTCTGGGACAGAGTCCTGATCGGACTGAAACTCTAGATTTTTTTTGGTATTTTCTGAAAAACAGACGAAGGAACTTGTCAACACAGTGAAAACAATAACAAATATTGGAATAAAACATAGTTTTGATTCAACTGAGACTCTGAGGACAGAGCCCTGATTGAACTAGGACTCTCAGATTTTTGGATTTTCTGAGAAAACAAATGAGAGAATTTTGAAAAACAGTTAAAAACAGGATGAAATCGAATTTTTGGTTCAGAGTCTTGATCTGATTAGGACTCTGAGAAAGAGTCCTGATTCGATTGGAACTCTAAGAATTTTGGCTTTCTGATAAGCAAATGATGAAATTTGTGCAAAGCTTTTGAAAACCAGTGAAATGAAGTATGAAAACCAATTTTGGATAGAGTCCTAATTCGTTCAGGACTCTGGGATAGAGTCCTGATTTGATCAGGACTCTGGGATAAAAACTCAGAATTTTGAAATTCTTTGATAAAAGTGTAACAATTTTGATAGATGGAAAGATTTTTGAAAGATTCTTTCAAAATTAAAATCAGGATCAGAGTCCTGATCCAACTAGGACTCTTTGAACAGAGTCCTATTTTGTCTAAAACTCTAAGTTTCTGACTTATTTTGAAAGATTTTAAAAGATTTGATTGAAAATAGATAAAACAGATGTAAAAGATTAGAGTCCTAATCTGATTAAAACTCTGAAGAAGAGTCCTGATCTGACTGGATTCTGAAAAAGAGTCCTGATCCAACTAGGACTCTAAAATTTTGGGCCAAAACGGAAGATTTTAAAAGGTTTTCTCCGAAAACAGGTAAAAAGGTAGTGAAAAGTAGAGTTCTGATTCGACTGGATTCTGAAAAAGAGTCCTGATCCCACTAAGACTCTAAAATTTTGGAGATTTTTGACAAGTAAAGGAATTCAGAAGCGGCACCACCTAAATGGGTCTCATCTGAGAATTGAAATCAGTTGAAAATTGGGTTTAAAACGAATCCAGATTGTTTTCTGAGAAAAACACTTCAAAATATAAGGTCCTGGGGGTTGGCGAATGACATAATGTTGATTAAAACCCCATGTTTTAAAATTGATTTTGAAAGAAAAGTTTAAAAAGCTCAAATCTAGATTTAATATGTTGAAAACAGGAGTTCTGGATCTCGAAAATGAGATGTAATGACCTGCAATGCTATGCAATGCTATGCAATGCAATGAAATGATATGTCGAATGCATGCAATGATTTGCAATGACACATGAAATGTAAGCACTAGATGAGGGTGAAAATTTGTGGTGTTTACAGATGCCCCTCTTTGCTGCTAAGCCGATTGAAAGCCGAGCTTAGTGGCAAAGAAAACACACCAAATTTGGATTATAAAAATGCCTCAATTAGAAAATTTTGGCTGGGTATGAAAGAATCAACTTTGACGGTGATCATGATAGGTATGGAATGGAAAATTAAGAAAAAATATTCATTCTGCGAGATTGAAGTTCAGGTTTTGCTTTTATCCTGAATGGGACAGAAATACCTCGTATGAAACGACGCTCAGGTTTTAACCCTTGACCTGATTGGGGAAAATGAAATATTTCATCAAAGGAGGCTCAGGTTTATACCCTTAACCTGATCGGGCGGAAAATGAAATACCTCATCAAAGGAGGCTCAGGTTTGTACCCTTATCTCTGACTGGGCGGAATCCTTAAAAGCAGAAAATGTGATGGAACCTTCAGATTTTGCACAGTAAATCCGATAGGGGTTTTGCAAAAGGATGAAATTGGGGTCCCTAAAGCTTGAAAAGGGGTTTGATTTTGGGCGCCTCATTGCTGAGACTGAATAACTTTTGAATTTGATGACCTTTTGCGAGAAAGTGATTTGTGACTTAACCTCAAGTCAAAATTGGACTGTCTATGGTGGGACAATGGAGACATAGGGAAGTGTGCGAATCTGAGAGCCCAGGTGCTTAGACTATATCCAAGAAGGGATAGAATTTTGAAAACTCCCGTTATCAAGTCCTAAAAGGGATAACAACTGATGTCAGGATACGTCAAAGATGAACCTCAAGCCCTTGCTTCACGCCAGGATAGCTAGAAAGTATTGTCAACGTGTTGAAAATTATTGTTGATTCAAAATAATTGAAAATGATGCATATTGTTTTAAAAATATTCCCTCTTTTCTACCTGAAGTATTACCTCCGACTGGGCTTAACTCCGTAGAGTCAAGATTCGAATTCAAATTGCTTGTGATTGGCTTTCTTTCAAGGAAGCTATCAATTTCCTTGATATGAGCAGAAAAGAGAGTATTCTTGATATTATGAAAGCAATTGGTGAAAGAATATTGATAAAAGAATTTCACAAATTTAAAGAAGATTCTTAGTAGATTTAGCAGTTTGATATCCTCGGATTCTTTTTTCATGATGGTCTTTTTGTACTCTTTTGGGCTTTCTTGGGCTTTTGAGGATTACATCATCCTTCATTTTGGAGATGTCCTTTTCTCTCTCTCTCTCTTTTTTGGAAGGGTACGTCACAAACTCCTTCATCTCAGAGATGTTCCGATCCTTCTTTTCTCTCAGGGATTATATTGACGGTTATTGGCTCTTTGGTTGGAAATCTCTTGGTGATAGCAGAAATTAAATACCTTTTAGGGATTGTTGGGAGGTTCATCGCATATGCCTTCATCTCGACAATGCTTTGGACTTTCCTTGGAAGGATCCGTCACAAACTCCGTCATCTTGGAGATGATCCAAATCTTCTTTGGCCCCGGGGGTCTACTCGCTTAATTCACCTTCACCTTGACGACAATTGAGAGATCCCTTTTGCGGATATTTAATTGCAGCTTAGGTGATTGAGAAGATATGGAGATTGAGTGGATTTTTCTGTATCACCCAGGATATTTCTACTGCTTTAATTTCCAAGAATGGTCTTTAAAAATGTGTCATTGACTGCGATCAATACCGATCACTTGTGGCTTTGCAACAATATTGAATTTTCTTTGCTGGCCATATCGAGGATTTAATTTTCATCCTTTTGGTTGGCCAATTGAAATATCTTGAGTTTTGAATCTTTCTTCGCGAAAGCTTTGTCCTTTCAGAAGTAATATTGAAGGTATTATGAGGTAATGTTTTTGTGAAACAAAGAGTTTTGAAATCAACAAATATTTAATGACAAATTGGCAAAATTTTCTTGAAATCCTTTGTGAAAGCGAGCATTTGAAGCACAACGCAACGCGTCCATGACAGAAATTTTCTTCTCCTTTCCCCAAAGGAGAAGATTCAGAAATTTGGAAATAGGAATTACTCCTCTCTTCCCTGAAGAGGAGGTGTTTGCAAAACAAACTTTCGAAGAGAAATTAAGCTTTCGTCAAAACTTCCTAACATTAGGCTTATCTTATGGAAAGGGGGCCGGTAATGGTGAGGTCGGTGAATTGGTCTCTGAAAAGAGGGTCCTTCATGATGAAATGGTCTAGTACGAAATTGTGGTCACAAGGAAGGCAAACTTCCGTCGAAGCTCTCCCTGAACTAAGGGTTCCTTGTATGAAATTGGAATTTTGTTTTGCAAACGGTTCACAAAGACACGAGTCCCTTCAAACTCTCCCTAAAAAGGGGCTAAGTGAACAAAGGATAGCATGCGAAAAGAACGAGCTCCCTCGAACTCTCCCTGTACAAAGGGTCTCTCGCAAGAGAAAATTATTGGAATTTGTATTGGGTGACCAAAAGGTCAAAATTTGGAAGTTGAAATTTTGAATTTTTGAAATTTGAATTTTGATATTGGAAATTGGAAGTTTGGAATTTGGACATTAATATTCGGAAATTAGAAATTGGAAATTGGAAATTGGAAATTTGGAATTTGGAAATTGATATTTGGAAATTGAAAATTGGAAATTGGAAATTGGAAATTGGAAATTGGAAATTGATATTTGGAAATTGACATTTGGAAATTGGAAATTTTGAATTTGAAAATTGATTGACCCAGGTCGAAATTGAAATTGATTGACTCGGAGGTCAAAATTGACAATTTGAAAATTGGAATTTTGAATTTTGATGAATGATCAGTGCGAAGACTGACCCCAAGAGGTTGACTGACACGACCAACCAGTGAGACATTAATCATGAGTGCTCAATTTGGAAAGAATGCCGGTATGAATACCGGGTTTTGAGAATATGTCATCATGGACATTGGATTTTGAAAATATATTAGTTCGAGCACTGAATTTTGGAAATATACCAGTTCGAGCATTGGGTTTTGAAAATATACTTTATTTTTAAATTGAATCTTTGAAATTCAGAAAGAGACCTAGGCTTTCACAGTATTTGAAAATTGTAACGAGAATGATTGTCGGGGTCTCAGGATTATCCCTTATCCTGAATGGGTAATGAATTTGGTGCAAATGCATGCCAACGAATACCGACACAAATGAACGCAGATATATGCAGATATAAAAATGGTATAAATGAGTGCATATGCATGCGAAATGAGAGATTTGTTTATCCTGCCTGCATACAGGGTATTTGTAGATAAAAACAAAATTTTAAAAATGCCCCAGTGTAACTGGGAAAAGAGAATCTTGATCATTATTCGAAGAAAACTTTGGAGGAATTACAAAGGATAAGACATGATTTAAGTATAGAATTTTTTCAAATGTCGAGCATTTATGGGATCTAGTAATTCCACTCCATCGGCATTGATGAGTCGATATGAGTTACGAAGTAATACCTCTTTGACAACATAGGGACCTTCCCAATTTGGTGACCACTTGCCACCTGGGCGGTGTTTGAGATAAGTCGTTGATCTGAGCACTAGATCATTGACTCAAAATTTTCTTTCAATGACAGATTTTGCATATTGTCTGGCTATCCTTTGACGATACGATTGAGTGTGCTCTGCTGCTCTGAGCCTTTTCTCATCTAGCAAATCAAGTTGTACTAGCCGCTGTTGCTGATATTGATCAAGAGGTAATTCTAGAAGTGATGCAAATTTCAGAGCAGGTTTCTGAACATGTAGAGGTAGTACTACTTCAGTTCTGTAGACAAGTTCTGACGGAGTAGCATTAGTTGGAGTTCGAATGGTGGTTCTATATGCCCACAACGCATCATGAATCTTTTCATGCCAATCACGACCTATTTCCAAGGTTCGCTCTAGGATTCGAATCAGAATCTTATTGGTGGCCTCTGCTTGACCATTCTCTTGAGGATAATAAGGAGCGGAAAAATGATGATGGATTCTGAACTTTGAGCAGAATGTCCTCATTCTCTCATTCTTGAAATGACTGCCATTATCTGACACAATATCATGCGGTATGCCGAAACGACATAAGATATTCTTGTGGATGAATGAGACCACATGTCGGCCTTCTATTGTGCGTAGAGTGACTGCTTCTACCCATTTAGTAAAATATTTTGTTGCGGCAAGAAAGTATTTGTGGCCATTTGAGGCAGACGGAGTAATGGGGCCTACGACATCAAAAACCCACATGGAAAATGGCCATGGTGAGACGATAGATTGCAAGTATGTCACCGACGCATAAATAGAAGGTGCATGCATCTGGCATTGAACACACTTCTTCACAAAACGATAGCAATCTTGTTGCATGGTCCTCCAGTAATATCTTGCTCGGATGATTTGTTTGACAAGAGTTTGGTAGCCAATATGACCACCGCAAATGCCTTCATGTGCTTCTTGCACAACTTCTTTGACTTCTTCTTTGTCCAAACATCTGGAATATTCAGAACTGAATCCACGACGATAAAGGACGTCGGCAAGAATAAAATATCGAGCAGACATGCGTTGAATTGCTCGTTGCTCTTTCTTTGAGAGTTCTGGAGGAAATTCGCAAGTTTCTATGAAATTCTTAATGTCATGATACCAGGGCTTCTTCTTTTGCTCAGCCCGGTTTATCTGCTCTATTGGGACGAAAGCAGGCTGATCAAGTCTGCCAATTTCAAAAGAGCGACAAGATTCTCCGTTTTTTAAAGACATGATGGATCCCAAATTGGCTAAACTATCTGCAACTTGATTGAAGTCTCTCTTGATATGGAAAAGTTGGAATTCCTCGAAATTGCTGGCAAGAGCTGAGACGATCTTTTGATAAGGAAGTAATTTCTGATTCTTCACTTGCCATTTGGCTAGGACTTGATTGACGACGAGCAAAGAGTCACCGTAAGCATGCACTCTTTTGACATTGAAGTCTTGTAGAATTTTCAGACCTTATATCAAAGCTTCATACTCGGCCATATTATGAGTACACTGAAAATCTAATTTGAGAGAAAAGGGGATCATCTCCTTCTTTGGTGTGATTAGCAGAATCCCAATTCCTATGCCTGCCATATTCTTGGAGCTGTCAAAGAATAAATTCCAAATTGGGGATTGTTGAATATTGCAGATCCGCTCATCGGGGAAATCATCCTCGGCTTTAACATCCTCTGCTAGAGAAAAATCTGCCAATTGATCTGCAATTGCTTGGCCTTTGATAGATTGCTGAGAGACATATTCCAAATCGTATTTGCATCAATAGGACTTGCCATTTGGCAATCCGTCCACTGAGGAAAGGTTGCTCTAGGATGTACTTGAGAGGATTTAATTTGGATAGAATCTTGACTTCAGATGCCAGCAAATAGTGTCTTAATTTCTGACACATCCAAACCAGAGCTAGACATGTCTTCTCTATTTGAGAGTGTTTCTTCTCATAATCAATGAAGGTTTTGCTTACATAGTAAATGGCATGCTCTATCAGACTGCCTTCTTTGTATTGCGCCAAGAATCCGCCGCAAGCAACTTGATTGACTAAAATGTATAGCAGTAGGGATTTCCCCAATTCTGGCGGTTTTAAAACAGGAGGGTTGAGCAAATATTTCTTCATGCGTTCGAACGATTGTTGACACTCTGGTCCCCATTCGAACTTCACTCCTTTTCCGAGCAAGTGATTGAATGACTCACATCTCATGGCCAAATTGGATATGAATCGCCAAATTGATTGCATGCGTCCTTGAAGACTACGCAATTCTTTGAGATTGGTCAGGGGCGGCATGCCAATGATAGCCTTTGCCTTAGCGGAATCCACTTCTATCCTTTTTTTGTTGACTAGAAAGCCTAACAACTTGCCATATTCGACTTCAAAAACACATTTTTATGGATTGAGTATTAGCTTGTAAAGAATGAGCCGCTTGAAAACTTGATTGAGAGCTTCGATGTGATCTTCCTCTTCTTTGGATTTTACCAGAATATCATTGACATATGCGTCCATGATTTTGTGCATCTGATCATGGAAAATAACAGCCATAGCACACTGATAGGTGGCTCCAACATTTTTAAGCCCAAATGGCATGATTGTATAACAAAAAGTGCCCCAAGGGGTAGTGAAAGATGTCTTGAACTAATCGCGAGTGGCCAACTTAATCTGATTATATCCGGAATATCCGTCCATAAAAGAGAACATGGCATGGCCTGCCATGCTGTCAATCAAAAGATCAATATTAGGAAGCGGATAATCATCCTTAGGAGTCGCTTTATTGAGATCTCTGAAGTCGATGCAAATTCGAACTTTGCCATTCTTCTTGGGAACAACGACAATATTTGTTAGCCAATCTAGATAGTCAATGGTTCGAATGAACCTTGCTTTGAGTAGGTCTTCTAGACCTTCCTTAACTTGTTGTTCCACTCGGGGATCCATCTTTCTCAGCTTCTGCTTAACTGGCTTGACATCTGGTTTTAGAACGAGGCGATGCTCAACCAATTTGGTATCCAGACCTGGCATATCTTCATACGTCCATGCAAACACTTCTTCATGTTGCTTGAGGAATTTGGTGAGTCTTTCTTTCTCTTTCGGACTCAAGCTGCTACCAATCTTGGGAATTTTAGGATCATCTTCTGATCCGATATTGATATTCTCAGTCGGATCTTGAATTAAGGATGATGGCTTATCTTGTTTCTGAATTGCTGCAAATTCTGGTAGTTCTTGAATAGCTAAATCAAACTCTACAGGTTCTTCTGACTGCTTTGTATTCTGACTGCTTTATGCTCTTATTTTAATCTGACGAATCACTGCTGACTTTGAAAAGACATTTGGATTAAGAACGAGCTTCTTGATAGATCGAGAAGACATTCTGAAAATTGGAGAATAAATTGATTCAGGAAAATCGCCCATCATAAAACAAATTGTTTTTATTGAGAAAATAATCGGAAAGATAAAAGAGCAAAATAATGGTAATTTTGCAAAGATTTGATAATAAGAAGTATAGAGACAAAAGGCATCCAGACAGATAAAGGAAATTTGCAACTTTATTGAAAGATTGAATTGATCAAATGACAATGATGAAAATGAAATGGGATATCATCCCAACAAAAGAATAGAAATGAAAAGACAAGCAGATTCTTTTAATGTGTCCTTTTGACAAAAATAGTGCCCTTCTGAGATCTTCTGCCAGTGAAACCCAATCCGGTTCCTTTAGGGTAGTGCCGAGGAATCACAGGTTCGAGATGACCATCTCCATTTTTGCTGAGGCCTTGAAAAGGCTAATAACCATGCTTCATTAATAGATCAAATCCTCTTTTGGCCTTCATAAACTGAGAGAACAAAGGATGATCTTTGAGTGTACTATAGTCAATTCATCCTCCAATTTTAAAGAACTGTGGGCCTCTCCATCGAGTCATAGCCACTGTATGCTCTGGTTGCTCTGTCATCTGCATTATTCCTGAATTTTCTTCGATGCTGACTTCATCAATGCCCCTAATGCTAGGGATATCGATAGTAAAAGTGGGTCTAGGAACCATAGGCTGTGCTAGCCACTGCTCTGGATCTTCACCCAAGACTGTTGTGATCATTCTGCCTTTTGACCACTTGACACACTGATGAAGAGTAGACGGCACAACGTTCGTATTGTGAATCCATGGTCTCCCGAGAAGCAGATTATAGGTAGGTGGCACATTGACCACATGAAAGAGAATTGAATGGACCGAGTAATCAATAAAAATCTCTAGGAAGATTTTTCCTTTCGCTGTTTGGCCATGATTATCGAATCCGTAAATGGTGATTGGGTCCGTGATGTATTCCTCTTCTTTGATGCCCAAAGCTTTGGCCGTCATTTCTGGACATATATTGAGGTTGCTGCCTCCATCTATCAACACATGGGGAACCGTCATCCCTCTGGTTCGAATCACAACATACAGAGCATTGTTGTGAAATACATGAGGCTTTGGGAGATCCTCATCTGAAAAAGTAACTGGAGCATTTGCCATGGCCTGATTGACTATGTGGGCCATATTCTCAGGAGTTATGATTGGTTTTACCTTGATTTTCCGCAACAGATCATCCAACACTTGCTTATGCCTGGTGGAAGCTTGGGCTAAATCCAAAATTGAGACATTGGACAATGCGGTTATCGGCTTTGGTGCAGATGTCTCACTTTTTTCTGGGGCGGGCTTAATAAAATGTTGGGGAACCACGACATTCTTTTAGTTACCTCGGGAGACACCCCAGCGGGCTCGACAGATATTTTTATTTTTCCAAAGGCTGAGATAAGATCCATCTTCTGAGCTTTGGACTGAGCCTGCTGCAGTACAAGGACCTGATGCTGAGCTTGCATATCCTTTTTAGAGCATGGTCCGATATGCTCCTGTGGTTGAAAAGGCTGTTCAGAGATGACTGTTGTAGAATGATGGGGGAATGGTTTCTTTAAAATATCCATATTTTCATCTTCGGCACCCTCTACCAGAAGATTCTTGTCAATGAGATCCTGAACAATATTTTTGAGAATGAAGCAGTTCTCAGTATTATGCCCCACTGTTCTGTGAAATTTACAAAATTGATCCTTGAATTTTCCCATGGGCACAAGGGGATCGACAAGTCTAGGCAATTTGACCATCTCCTTGGTCAACATATACTAGAGCATGGTCTCGAGTGATTGGTTCAGTGGAGTGAACTTCCTATCATAGCTCCATCCTTCATGTTTTACTTTCTCCTGGGGTTTCGGTCCCTGCTCTAACTGAAGTGGCTTGTTGAATTGCGGGATCGACTTCCCTTTCTGATCATTCTTATTTGAACTTTCGGCCCCATAACAAAAATCTCCGTTCTGCCCCTTACAATGATTCCATTTATCATTTCTGGCAGAGTGAGTGAAATGAGTCTTCTTCTTTGACTCATTCTGATTGTTGTTCTTAACAAAAGTGAAGCCTTCATAAAAACCGTTTTCCATACTTAACTCGAGTCATTCGGCTCGCTTTGTTAACTCAATAAATGTTCTAGATGGTGCAGTAGAGATGAAGCCTTTTAGAGGCTGTGAGAAATTACTCAAAATTAGGGACAAAGCATGCCCTTCTGATATGGGGTCTCTCATCTTATTGCAAGCTGACCTCCAGCGATGAATGCAATCTCTGGCCTTTTCATTTTCTCTATGCTTGAGGCTGCAGAGATGACTGAGAGTGGGAAGCGCCTCAGCATTAAAGAGGAATCGCTCAATGAACATGTTCACCACCTTGTCAAATTCTTTCAGCTCGATTGGGTTAACATGCTCAGAGTACCATTTGGCTGTTGTTCCCTCCAGACTGCCAAGGAAACAAAGGAAAAGTGCCCGGTTGTCTCACTTGAATTTGGAACATTCAGCAAAGAACATACCGAGGTGTGCCTTGGGATCACCAGAACCATCGAATTTAATGAATTTCTTAGGGAGATTATCCAGATTGTCATCTCCTTCCAAACTGTCACAGAAGTCTTTGTTGGTGAAGACCCTTTTACCCTTGTCGCGGGCCTGCAGATCTCTAACTATTCTGACCATCTCCTTGAATTGTGGCTGGTCAGAATCATTGACGGATTGCTCTTTGAATTTGTGGGCCGACCTCTGCCCTTGGGTTGATTTCTGAAATGCCTGATGAGTTTCGAACTGCTCATCTGAATCTTTCACTGACTCTTCTTCATCGGTCGTATCGACATACTGAATGGACTTTTTGGCTGCCTTCGAGGATTCCTTCATTGCCCGGCCTTTTGACTTTTGCTTAATTTGGGTCTGCTCTGTACTGGCTTCAGCTTGCTATGTCAGCATTTTGGTCATCATCTTTTTAAACATAGCATACATTTGAGGATCAATGTCATCCTCAACCTGCTGCCCTTGGTTTCTGCCGGAATGCGAGGAACCCATCTCTTCTTCTGAAGCTGTTGAGTGTGCCATGCCTTCGACCGGTGCAGTTTTCTTTCCTGACCTGGTCTGAACAATTGAATGTCAAGAAGGCTCTCTTGAAGTTGCTAACGCTCTCTGCAGGGCAGAATTGATGGTTAGGCTTTTGAAAGAAATTTTGATTGGAGGAAAATATTTACTGAGAATTTTGGTAGACAATTGAAAGAGTATCCCATTACTAGGGATTGAGTCATCGCTGGGATTACGACAATTGCGTTGTCATTCCTTTGCAAAAAATAAACAACTGAAAAATATGCCTTGTTACCTAGGCGAGTTTGTCAAACCAAGATAGAATGAAATTTAAAAGAATTTTATTGAAGAAAGGAAAAATATGATTTTATTAATAATAAACTTGACAAAGGGGAGGGGGTCGAACAATTTTCCACCACTCCTGATAATCAGAGGACACTCGAGGACTAGGAAAAATAGTGAGAGTAACAAAATAATCTCATCCATGTCTGGCAGAATGATATGCTCCGGACCACTGATCTGAGGTGAGATCGAACTCTGGCAAGATCCCTGATAATGGGCGAATCTCTATGCGCTCTTGTCTCTGAGAGAACTGCCTAACACAGCGCTCTGGATGGTAGTATGTGCAAAAGAATGGGCCAAGTAGTCTGAATCGCTTTCCATATGCATAAGTATATCTGGGAGGTGATTCCTGATGATCAAAATAATCTCACACGACTTCTTCCTCCTGAAGGTTGTCGATCAAGAACCGGTATCGTGCAACTGGAAGGAGCTTTTCACCATTGTATCTGAATGAACTGGCTTGGGCTAGCACATGCCGGAGGAACCAAGATTGTAATGCGTAGGTGCACCCTTCGACTAGAATTGATTCTCTGAGCGTGAAACGGGTTAACCCTCGGTACAGAAAGGCGAGTGCGGCCATGGCTATAGAGAGGCGGCTGGTCTGTCGACTTCACCACCTTCGCAGAAGTTGAACTATCCTGATATCCATGTAATTTCGTCCATCTGGAAAGAGAGCTAATCCCACAATGCATAAGACCATTGCATGCTGGATTCTTTCTCAAGCCGTTCGAGATAAGGAACTGACTTCCACAAATGTCCCATACTGTCTGTAGATTTCGAGCAGGCTCACATATTCGTTTCCATCCTCCTCGATCAATGGCCAAGACTTGCGTCCTGTCATGCGAGCTAAAGCATCTCGAGGATCCAGACCCTTGACATTGATCAAAAATTGTTTTTCCAGTGGATCTCCAGGCTGACCAGCTGGTTCAGGTAATCCCATAATTTCTGAGAATTTGTCCATCAATAAAGTCATTTCCCCCCATGGGAACCAGAAGGTACTAGTGCTCGGATTCCACCGCTCTGCCAGTGCATGGATCAGATTGTCGTTAACTGTCTGCTTTCCCACTGCGGATGCCAGTTCCAATCCACACTCGTCCAAATGGTCCGAAAACATACGAGAGAAGTTCTTAAACCATGAATAGTACCACCGGAGAATGAAGGATCCGGTGCTGAGAGTTCACTGTTCTGGAAGACCTTGTCGCACCTCGTAGGAGATGTGACCCTTAGAAAAGACTGAATTGAGTTGATTGGATGCCATCAGAATAGACTGGAAAACATAGAAAAATTGGAATAAGACTCAGGAAAATACAGGAATTTTGAAAAATTGCAGGCAGGATAAAAATAAAGCAGGAAATTCGAGATCTAGAAGAAAGAAAGGATGGAAATCACCTGGAGTTTTGAAGGAAATAGAGGAGAATTTGGAAAATCGTCCAAGGTTTGAAATAAAATAGGAATTATGGAAACAGATGGAAAATTTGGAGATTTTTGAAAATCGTCTAGTATTTTAGAAAATTTGTGGAAATATGGAAAATAAAAGGAAATAACTACAACCTATTCAATCATATCCTGCACAAATAAGTATGCACATACAACATTCCCTAAAAGCTAACTCTAGATGCACAAGTTTTGAAATAGCTGTAGGACCTTAATCCTAACTCTAAGGTTCAGATCATTTGTGTCCAATCATGCTATGCCTATATACTCGAGTCGAGGCTTGATGCACATGGCATAAAATCAATTTCTCCGGTTCTAGGTTCAAGTTTCCCAACATCCTTGAGCACCTGCCGATATACGTTGGACTATGGCCCTTGGTACGTCGCAGAGGGGTTTTCACCCAAATAGGTGGCCCAGTTGTGAGGCTTTTTCCCGAACTATGGTTCTGGAAGAAAGCCTAGCAACGTGAAGACCGGGTAAAAGTAGGTGGGGTGGTTTTTTAAAATATGAGCACATGCGAGCAAATCAGAAGGCTCTAAAACCTAAAGAAGTAGAGTTTTTTTGAAAAATTAGAAGAAACAAACATTGTTTTCAATCAAACCTAGATTGAGGCGGGTTGTATTAGACCTAAGTCTATGTGAGCATGAAAATTTCCTCCTAAATATGGTTCTACCAAATCATACTTAGTCTATATGCAATTCATGTCAGCTGGGTTTGAGTCTAGGCTCCTAGGTTCACATGATATCATAAAATAAAAGCTGACATTTATGTAACACGATTTTGACAATTTGAACTAAGTTAAGCACACAATTGATCAGGCGAAGACAGGTCCCATCACGGTCGCCAAACCTGTTATCATCGCAAAATTTTTACTTTTGCAAGTCAAACTGACCTTTGAAAAAGATTTTGAAAATAACTCGCCTCCATTTTTAAAATGCGGGATAATTCCAAAGAATGGGACTCGCCTGTCGGTACGAGGTTCAACCGTTCCTGGCGCCTTTACCAGGGGTAATTGAACCAAGGATCAATTGTGTGCTTAGCTTTGCTCAACTTGTCTAAATCATGTTTTATTTCCTAAATGCACAAAGAATCAGGTATGTGCTATGAATTTTCTGAAAATGCAGGTTTGAAAACATGATGTTTGCTTCAAAGATTGAGAATAATTGGAAAATTCTTGGAAAAGAATATCATTTGGAAAATCGTGAACCTTGTTGAGAGAATATTTCTAAGGAAAATGAAAATCGATTTCTGAAGAATCTAGAGGTTTTGTGAAAATCGATTTCTAAGGAATTTCAAGTAACTTTAGAAAACTTGATTTTTCTAAATTTAAACTTTGAAATTGAATATATAACTTGAGAATCATGATTTGAACTTGATAAATACTTGAAATATCATTTGAAAGCTCAGAATTTTAAGAAAATCAATTTCTGAGAAAGACTTGAGAATTTTTGAGAAAATTGATTTCTCTGAATTGGAATTCGAATTTGCAAATGAATGAAATGAATAAATATGGATTTGAAAGACTTGATTTTGAGGAATTGAGAAAATCCTTTTGTATTTTTGAGAAATGCAGTGCATTTTGAAGTTACCCTAAGAGTGTAGGATGAATGTGGCTAATACGAAGATCACAAATCTGGGTCTCATTCGTATTCTAACTATAGCCATAAATACAAATTCCACCGAGTTTGTCAACTCCATAAGAGCTAGTGCACGTGCCATTCGTGTAGACCATGGTGAATTTCTAAAAATGTGCACGAATTGGCATACATAGCAGTTATATATCAAAGTTTAAAACTATATGTAATGCAAATCCTATTCTAAGCAGAAATTGAAATTCTTATTCCAAATTTAATTACAATTTACATCACTAATTGAATTTAAATGACTGAAAATAAAGTCTTCAATATCCCTGCAAAACTAGAAAACTAGTTAGTGAAGATATGTTGGCTTTTCTAGGTTTATCCAGTAATATCTGGAAATTGCTGGATTTTGCTAGACATAAGCCTTTTCCATGATTCCCTGATATAAACTTAATGAAATATGAAATAAAATTGAATAAATAATGGAAATAAGATTTGAAAATTCGAAATTGGGGTCAAAATGACCAAAATACCCCTGATAGCAAGACTATGGCCTTGAAATCAGGGTTTTCAGAAAGATATTTTGTAAAATGCAACTTTTGAAATACAAATAAGGATAAATTAACTCAAATATGATATGACATGATAAAAAATATGAAAATTAGGGTTTAGAATTTCAAAATTGAGGTCAAATAACCAAAATGCTCCTGATAGCAAAACTATGGCCTTGAAATTAGGGTTTTCTGAAATAGATTTTGGTAAAAACTTGGGATTTATGATTGAAATAACCACAAAATCAAACATGAAGCACCCTAACATGATTCTAAACATGAAAAACCCTAAAAACACACACTTATGCACGAAAATCAAAAAATATCACAGAAATTGTGATTTTAGCAGTGTTCCGGGATCCTGCGGGTGCTCTATTTTGCAATTTGATTAATTCAGGCATCAAACGAATTTCAAAATTCATAAAAATTGGTATCTGCACTTGTTATGACCCTAAAATCAGATTTAAATCATAAAAGTATTTTTTTTGACATTATTTTAATCCAAAAATTGTATTAAAACCCTAAAATATGTTATTTTTAACCTAGGTCACAAACCAGTTTCAGATTTAAACCCAAATCAGGGGTCAATCCTCCATTACAATTTCTGAATTTTCACAAAGGCAAACTAGACATAAAAACAGAGGTTTTCCTATTTACAGATTGGAAAAAGCATTTTTGGTTAGGGAGAAACCCTTCCGGCAATCTGAACTAAAATATAACAAATCTAACAGGGGTTAAAACAGCTACTTTGGATTAAAAATACAGAAATAAATAGTAAACTTAATAAAAAAATTCTTAACTTTTAGAAGTGAACAGAAGACAGAAAAATAATGAACTTCTATTTTATAGATCCTGAATCATATCTGCGGTCTGAGATCTATGATCAACACAAGTCAGATTAGGGTTTTGGTAAACCCTAACGAGTTTTAAATTTAAAATCTGACTCTCTGTCAGAGGAAAAATACTAAACAGAGGTCAAAAATTACAAAAATTTCACAGCAAATAGATCATCTCAACACGAATCCATAGCAGTTTACGGATCTCAAATCAGATATAGGATGAGAAAAATATCATAACAGAAAGTTACCCTTTTGATTTTAACAACGATTTTAAAGCTTGAAAATCCCGATTTGATGTCTGATTTTTCTGATGGTGTTACCGAATCTAAAAACCTATGATTTTTTTAAAGTAGTTCATTTACACATCTATGTATCACATATAAAAAAATAAAAATTTAACAGTGAATATTTTAATCCGAAACAGCATGCTCTTTTCTGTTCTAAACTAAAAACACACAGAAATTTGATAAAACCTAATAAATCATGCTTTAACTAATGAAAATAATAATAAAAAATATCAAACAACAAAACAAAATTAATTTCTATGCTAAAACACATGTAATAAACATAAATAAGTAAAATAAATAAATAAACACAGGGAATCCATGCCTGAAATTTATTTTACCTTAAAAAGCATGGATTTTACCCATTTAACGGGTAAATCACATGTTTTAATGGTTAAGAACATGAAAAACCACACTATAATCGATTCTAATGGATTAGAATCCCTGGAAAAACATCAAAACAGAGTTAGATCATCTTCTTGAACCTCTCTAGAGGTTCTTGGACTTGAATCCATGGTTTAATCCATAGAATAGATGGAGTCAATGGTTAAAATTGATTTAAAACTATTAAAAACATTAAATAAACTAAAGAAATTAGAAGAAATAAATACCTTGGAGTTGCAGCAATGGAGGAAGGGCTGGAGAGGAGAGAGAAGCTCCAAGAATTGCCAAAGAGGTAGCTTTGAAAATCTTCCCCCCTATAGCCTCTATTTATAGTAATTTTTTAGGTTTTAAAAATCACACTTTTAAAAATTTTGGACTCTTCTAAGGGGGGGCGATTTTGGGATGGAGTTACCTATCTACCCCTAGTCTAAATTATCCTAATTAATTCCTAATTAACCCCTAGCTAATCCTAAAAGGCCCCCAAATGTGGTGCCACTTGGCATTTTCTCACATTGGGTTTTTAAAGTTTTAACTAAAACTTTTAAAAACAACAATTTAAAAACCAAACTTTAAAAATGAGTTTTCATAATAGATTTTGACTCTTCTAAACTTCTAAAACTAACCAAGACACTGACTAAGCCTAAACTAACCCTGACTTTCTCAAATGTGGCACCACCCCGAGTGGGCCCTACTTGAGTTTTTCAAAAAATGATTTTAAAACTTGAAATTGAGAGAGTTTTCAAAAGATTTTCAAAAGCAAACTTGAAATTAAATTTTTTGAAATGGCATAGAGTTTTAACTCGGTTGGAACTCCTCTGGATATGGTGCCAACCGAGTGGGCCCACACCAGGTTTTGAAATAAACACTGAAAATAACTTTGAAAAGAGGTTAAAATTAATAATTGAAATTCAAAATCTTTGAAAATAGAGTCTCAGTCGAACTGGAACTCCGTGTTAGAGTCCTGGATTTATAGGATTATGAGATTTTGGGTTTTAAAAGCCAAATGAAGGAGTTTCTGAAAAGACTTTATCAAAATGATGAAATGAGTCAGAAAATACTGTCAGGGTTAGACTCCTAACTCAATCAGGACTCTGAAATAGAGTCCTGGATTAACTGGACTCTACAAAATGACCTAAATTTTGAAAACAAATAGAAAGAAACGAAAATGGAAGTAAAAACAAACTTCAAAATAGACTCCTAACTGGACTAGGACTCTGGGACAGAGTCCTGATCAGACTAAAACTCTAGATTTTTTTTTGGTATTTTCTGAAAAACAAACGAAGGAACTTGTCAACACAGTGAAAACAATAACGAATATTGGAATAAAACATAGTTCTGATTCAACTGAGACTCTGAGGACAGAGCCCTGATTGAACTAGGACTCTTAGATTTTTGGATTTTCTGAGAAAACAAATGAGAGAATTTTGAAAAACTGTTAAAAACAGGATGAAATTGAAGTTTTGGTTCAGAGTCCTGATCTAATTAGGACTCTGAGAAAGAGTCCTGATTCGATCAGAACTCTAAGAATTTTGGCTTTCTGATAAGCAAATGATGAAATTTGTGCAAAGCTTTTGAAAACCAGTGAAAATGAAGTATGAAAACCAATTTTGGATAGAGTCCTAATTCGCTCAGGACTCTGGGATAGAGTCCTGATTTGATCAGGACTCTGGAATAAAACCTCAGAATTTTGAAATTCTTTGATAAAAGTGTAACTGTTTTGATAGATGAAAAGATTTTTAAAAGATTCTTTCAAAATTGAAATCAGGATCAGAGTCCTGATCCAACTAGGACTCTCTGAACAGAGTCCTGTTTTGACTAAAACTCTGAGTTTCTAACTCATTTTGAAAGATTTTAAAAGATTTGATTGAAAATAGATAAAATAGCTGTAAAAGATTAGAGTCCTAATCTGATTAAAACTCTGAAGAAGAGTCCTGATCTGACTGGATTCTGAAAAAGAGTCCTGATCCAACTAGGACTCTAAAATTTTGGGCCAAAATAGAAGATTTTAAAAGGTTTTCTCCGAAAACTGGTAAAAAGGTAGTGAAAAGTAGAGTTCTGATCCGACTGGATTCTAAAAAGAGTCCTAATCCCACTAGGACTCTAAAATTTTAGAGATTTTTTACAAGTAAAGGAATCCAGAAGCGACACCACCTAAATGGGTCTCATCTGAGAATTGAAATCAGTTGAAAATTGGGTTTAAAATGAATCTAGATTGTTTTCTGAGAAAAACACTTCAAAATATAAGGTCCTGGGGGTTGGCGAATGACATAATGTTGATTAAAACCCCAGGTTTTAAAATTGATTTTGAAAGAAAAGTTTAAAAAGCTCAAATCTGGATTTAATATGTTGAAAACAGGAGTTCTGGATCTCGAAAATGAGATGTAATGACCTGCAATGCTATGCAATGCAATGAAATGATATGTCGAATGCATGCAATGATATGCAATGACACATGAAATATAAGCACTGGATGAGGGTGAAAATTTGCGGTGTTTACAGAGTTGCTACTTTTATTGTTCGTACCACCTTTATTGTGGTTGCCATTATGGTTGTCGCCGGTGGTGTTCATTGAGAAGGTGACCTGTGCCTTCTTCTTGATGTCTTGACTATTCTTTGAGAGCGTGATGCCCTCATACACACCATTTTCTATCCCCATTTCTAGTCATTCTGCTTGTTTTGTCAGTTTGATGAAAGACCATGATGGGGAGGTAGAGATGAGGCTTCTCAGAGGTTGCAAGAAATTATTCAGAATGATGGATAGTGCATGTTCCTCTAAGATAAGATTCCTCATCTTGTTGCAAGTGGATCTCCACCTGTGAATGAAATTTCTGGCTTTTTCATTATCTTTCTGTCTGAGGTTGCAGAGATGGTTCAGGGTTAGTAAGGCTTCAGTGTTGAAGAGAAATCACTCGATAAACAAGTTGACAACCTTATCAAATTCTCATAATTCCATCGGATTGATGTGCTTTGCATATCATTTTGTTGTTGTGCCTTCCAGGCTGCAAGGAAAACATGTAAATAGGGCCCTGTTGTCTTTTTTAAATCTGTTGAACTCCGCAAAGAACATGGCCAAATGAGCCTTGGGATCGCCAGTCCCATTGACTTTGATGAATTTTTGGGGAAGCTCTTTCAGACTATCATTCTCTTTGAGGGCATCATAGAAATCCTCACTGGTGTAGACTTTCTTGTCCTTATCCCGGGACTGCAGATCTTTGACCATGCAGGTCATTTCCTTGAGTTGTTGTTGGATTGGATCTTCAACTGGAATCTGATTCTTGGGCTTATTTACTGATTCAGGCTCTTCAAATTGAACAATCTTTTTGAACTGAAGCAGAGGATTTTGAATAAATGCTAGCTGCTCTTCCTATCCTCTTCTGCTGAATCTGCTTTTTCAGAAGCACTATCATGCTGAATCTTCTTTTTACTGATCTTGACATGCTTTTTCATAGGTGTAAGACCCACATATTTTTAGCAAAAGTTCTGAATAAATTCATGAGACATTTTTATGTGAAAATAGCTTATGAATCCAAAATACGAATCAAATCGATTTTTACGAACCAGTTATATTTAGGATATTTGTATCTTCGTGAATATATGGTCAGGGAGTCATAACTTTCTTCCTGAGTAAAATCAAGAGATTTGTATGAGCCAACTTTCTTAGTTTTGTCAATACGAAGAGAATGGCGTACTAAAAAAATTTCAAAAAAATTTACCGAAAACCCAAAATTTTGTAGGACCCACGAAAATATTCCTCAAAAAATATCTTGTGAAACCCAAAAAATATTTCATAGAATATTTCATGTGGGCCCTACACAACTCTCTCTCTTCTCATATTTTTGACCCCCCCTCTCTCTCTTGCTTTCCTTCTCTCTCTAAATCCTACTCTACCTAGCCTAGCCTACCTAATCTAGTCTGAGCCTGCCTGACTTGGTCTGAGCCTGCCTGACCTGGTCTGAACCTACTTGACCTGGTCCAAACCTAGTTGACTTGGCTTGAACCTAGTTGAGTTTAGTCAAAGTCAAAGTCCTTTTTGGTCTTAAACCTACATTTGATTTACTTGACACAAACCTAGCCTACTTGGGCTAAGTCTGAACTTGCCTGACCCAGTTGACATAAAGCGAACCCAGTTTTGTCCAAACCACTTGGGTTTAGCAGCTTGACCTACTGTAAACACCCCAAATTTTCATTCACCTCTCATAACACTTCCAAGCAGTCATCGCGACCTGTTCTCTGAGATCTTCAGGGAGAAACTGAGTCAATTCCTAAGCCTGGACCATACAGAAGTCCAAATTTCGTTTACAATTCTAAAAATTTTCACATTCTGGCTCAAATCTTCACTTCCAGTCGCGGATTTCCAAAGTCTTACTCATATCAGGAGACTGGAATCTCCAATTCCTTGTTCAGAATTGAATTCTTGATGTCTTTTTTTAAATTGTTGTAATTTTGAAAATATTTTTATATGTAAAACATGTGAAAACCAGACATCAAATAATAAAAACCGGTTCTCACTAGTGGATGAGACCGGGTCGAACTCAGGGAACGGGAATATTTCGTATTCAAGCAAACAAATCTAAACTATTCTTTATTGTCGTATTATGAAATGTAAAATGTATGAGAAAAGTAAAAACATCTAACTATTACAACAAATGAATACCCTTCGCAGAGGGCGTAAAAAGCGATATTTACAAACCCAATTAAATTCCTAATTCTAAACTGAACAGTAAAAATCTTCTATTCTTGCACTTCGTGTCACGTATTCACTTCTGCTCCACTCCTGTGCTATCCTGCACAATTCAAAGGAACACGAGCAACACAAGAGAGAAATATAGAAACTAAAACTATACTAAACTAACTAAATGCTAATTACAAAAGCAATTATGCAAGAAATCTAAATAACAATGCTAATTATTTCAAATGAACTAAGTACCTAATAATGGAACAATAATTAACTCTAACATCAAAATACTAAAGTCATCTAATTACAAAGATGCTAATTAAATCTAACTACTAAGTAACCAAATCATCTAATTATAATGCAAATCACCACTAACTAACTGCTAAGCTAATATCTAACAGCTTACTAAACTAACAGCATTACATCAAGTTCATTGCTACACAAGTTTAGTGGGCAATGCATCAATTTCAGACAGAACATTCATCAACCTTGAAATCCTATAGAGCTTCAGCAAATTAATCTCTTGTATTAGGCAAATCAACACTCAATCGATCAGCAAATTTAATCATCCAATATGATTCATCAAACAATTAATACAATTCTTGGTATTAAAATATTAACAAAAAATTGCAGCAAAAATCAAATATAGCCTTCAACCGGCTATCATGAACCACTCCCCTCACTTGAAATCAATGAAAATAAGCTGCTTAAATCTCATTGCTTTTATCAGAAAACATTATTTTACTGATTAAAAAAAATCAGTAGCTCTCAATATTCACATCGGATTCAACCATCCGGTTGAATATTTTTTTCAAAAATCAATACTGGAATTTCAAAGAACAACAGATATCCACTGGAACTTTCAAACAGCTGCTGGAATAACCAGAACTCAAAAATCTAAACACTCAGACAGAAAAAATTCAAACATTTGATCAATCTTTGATAAAATCAAATTATTCCTTGATAAAATTTCAACGCTCAGTCACTGAAAACAATAATAGAATCAAAGTCATTCACGAGTTCGATCCTTGATCGAAAATAGTAAACCGTGAACTGAATTTCACGGTGATTCAATAATGAAAATGCTTGTTCCACCTCTTCGCCTGCATTGAATCAGGATATTTTAATCGGATGGACTGTATCCATCTCTCTGATTGATGCCAGAAACTGTTTTTTAATTATTTTGAACACATTAATAGCTGGAATCTTAGATCAATTGATATAGAGCATCACCGAAAAACTCATATCGGCAGAAATTCAGTCATTGAACGTCAGACAATCAATCAAATGATTGATTACAGAATATCCATCTCAATTCAATTGGATTAGAACCTTACGAGATTGAAATCGATCTACATATCTGATATATTCTAAAAATCATGTTTAAATTCTAAAAAAAATACTTACCGGAAATTTAAACAGCATCAATGATAAACGATTTCCGACAGAATTTCAATTTTCCGATCAATTAAAATCAGAGACTAATTACTGATGCTCTATCGATCAACAACTAAAAAAATCACTCACTCTAAGTTTAAACAAATCAAAACAGGAATCCATGGGTTGTAATCAATCCAAACATCATCTGATAAAAAACTTCACATGCAGATATTCAATCCATTACATTTGAATATTCGATTGCCAGCAATCGATTAATGATCAATCAAATGATCGATTATAATTTTTTTAATCCGATAATCTTGATTATGCTGGATGATCTAAAATGATCTATCAGATTTCAAAATAGAAAATCTCTGCTAATGTTGATGCTTTTGCAAGAATAACCGAAGTGATGATGCCACTAATTTGCAGTTGTTGTAAACTCATTAAGCTAATGTAACAAAAACTAAGTAAACTACAGGAAATAAAATGTGATGCATAGATCTAAATGGAAAATTAACACATCATTACCTATTTGAGATCAAAAGAGAGAAAGAATGATAGATAAAGAAGAAGAAGAAGATAAAAAGAAGAAGAACTCACCAGAGGGGTTAGAAGAGATGTTGGAATCCTCTCTCTTGCTTCAGCCGTTGTCGAAATTCTCCACCGAAAAGAGGATGAGAAAAAGAGGGGAAAATAGGGAGAAGAGGAAGAAAAGGTAAGAAGAGAGGGCTTAGGCAAGAAAGAGAAGACAAGCTTCTCTTCCCCCTACGTATGGTATTTATAATTTTGAAAGTTTTTCCATAAGTCCATCTTATTTCAAAGAATTCCATTTTAAATCTTCTCCTAAAGAAAACTTATTTGCAAAACAACTCAAAATGACTATGTTTTAGAAATTGTAAAACTAAGTCTATTTTAGCTCTAATTTTTTTATGATTTTCAAAAACTAAACTACTACAATTATGTCAAACACTAAAATATGCATTAAAATGTAAAATAATACTATTTTTCATGCATTTTCTATTCTTATATTATTTTAGCACATTTACTCGAAACTAACATAAAATTGGGTTTTTAAATCATTTTCTCATGGAATCATGCATATTTTTATATGAAATATCCATAAAATATATGCATGATCAAAGACCCCCATGCTTATGTTTTGCTAGTTCTCGAGCAAACTAGATAAATGCACGAAATCAAAACTATCATCTAACTCACTTCCGTAGGAATCACGGTTGCATTTAGCTCATGCAACAAGCCCTTTCAACCCGTGGGTTACCCCAGTGGACGAGTAAGGTCTCGTGAGGGTTTGCAGTGATGCTACCCACAAACATCTCTATCATGTATGCAAAATATTACACATCCTCATAAGCAGTAAGTAATTAAAGACTTTATTTCCATAAATATTTCCTGTTATTTCAAAATCAAAACATAATTAGAGTCTTTTATATACCACCACAGAAAAGAATTTCTTTCACTTTTCTAAATATCACAATTATTTATGTTTTATTCTTAGAAAATCCAATAAAAACATATTATTATTTACTTATCCTCACTTATATGTTTTCTGCACATGTTTTCTCAATCACACTTCTAAGCACTGAATTTTTCTTTTTTTTAAGCTCTTTTCTCTCTTTTTTTTTTCTTTTCACGCCTTTTCTTTTTGCGCACTTATTCTTCTCTTATAGCTTGCGTGTGGTTTGCTTTTATGCCTTGTGCAATGTTAATATCTTCTATACTTTTTCAATGCATACCAAAAGATATCAACTAAAACATAAAAGTGACTTCCTTCATTCACCTTTGCAACGTGAGAGTCAAACATTTCAACTTGTATCTGTTCTCAGCTACTTAGGATCACGAAGTTTTCCACTCTTCTTTTCAAAATGGAATTAAAAGTTTCAACTTACATCTAAGTTCCATCTACTAAGGCTTGTGGAATTATCCAAACAACCTAACGCATGCTTCTTTTTCACTTTTTGAGCTCTTTTTTTTACGCTTTTGTTCATTTGCTTAGTTTTTCAAAAATAGAACTGTGCATATTCATATTTGTGATTCAAAATAAATTCTAACATGTATTTATCATCATTTCTTTGAAATCCGCATAAACAACCATAATTTTTAGATCTATGTCAGATTTTTTTTCGTGGGGCTTAAAAATCCTCTAAAAACATCAGATTTGAAATAACATTCATATAAGTTCAAACTCTTTCTTTAAAAACCTACTTTTCATGAGAGATGTGTAAACATGTGCAAGAAAGTAAACAAAAATATCAAGGTGTGCAAACTACACCCTCCCCCATGCTTGAATGACAGTCCCAGTGGCACTCCCCCATGCTTATATGAAACTACGTGAATGCACATGAGAGGAAATAAATGAGGAAAATAGTACAATGACCTACCATGAATTAAAAATGCGCGTTCTATGAATGCAATGTATATATGACAAAACATGAAACTCATAGAAAGAGATAAAAAATAAAAAATAAAACCAAAGAAAATCTACAAATCCTAATAACGAATGTAATACTATACAAAATATGGGTTGCCTCCCATAAAGCGCTAAGTTTGACGTCCCCAGCCAGACGGATCCCTGAAAAAACCTTCATTGTCCATGAGATCAATGGACATGAAGTATCGCTCAATGAGGCTCTATAAAGAAAAGAGTGTCATCTGTGACACTACGCATTGTGTTTCCATCCCATCTACCTCTAAATGTGGGATCATGACTCTCTTGACGTGAATAACGGAAATTAGTTTCATCTGAGAGACTGGTCAAGAAACAAGAGTCTAGGACCGACCGACTATCAATGAATGCAACTTCAGACAAGTGGTGAATATGATCAGGCTTGACTTGGTCAAGCACCTTCTGCATCTGTACCTCTTGCTTACTAAAAGCAATTGGTGATCCTAAAAGCTGAGAGAATGGGGCTTTATGAATATGTGATGATAATGCGTGTTGTTTGCCTGACCCCTTCTGCTGAGGTATCATGGAGATCGACTCATCAGTAGAAATGATATGGGGCTCATGAGTCGATTCTAGAGTGGAGTGACATGCCTTCCCATACTGAAGGGATGTAACAGATTTAACCTACTCATGATGTGAATCATTGGGATGCAGGTTAAATGACATGGGCTCCTCTCCCTTGGATGTGACAACAGATTGACTATGAAGGTTCTCCTGACTTTGTCTACTCAATGTCTGAGCTAACTGTCTCATTTGAGTCTCTAGCTTGGCTATTGACTGTGTATGGGAGCAAAGAGTGGCCTTGATATCAGAAAAGGCTTCTAACATCTTCTCCTGAAATGATGAACTTGGAATGGGCTCCTGAAGAGAAGGTAGACTATACGGGGGATGAACCTGTGAAAAAATGGGATGCGAGTAACCTTGTGAAGGGTTACTATGTCTATACTGTGTCTGGGAGGGCTGATGGAATGGGGAAATGGACTGGTTTCGCCAACCTAGGTTATATGATGGTGTAACTGAATCATGCTCGGTCCTAGCGAAACCTTGGGCAACATTCACCTGCTCTTGAACGAATTCAGGATATAATGGCGCTGCCGGACAATCCAAAACACAATGTGCAGGGCTAGCACAAAGCTCGCACACTCTTTCTACTGGACTTCTCGAAGAATTGGCTAGGAATTGATCTAACTTCCTAGTCAACTAGTCAACTAGTCAACCTTGGTATGCAAATCTAACTCAGACCCTACTTCGGAAATCCCAACTTTCCTAGGACCACTAGACACAGGTGTAGTCCTATCGAGCCGTGAAGACAAAGCATGATGCATCATGTTTTCACTCAAGGTCTCAAATAGAGACCACGCCTCATCCTCACTCTTGAGCATAAAAGTGCCCCCATAAGACGAATCAACCATTTGACGGTGCTTCTCAGTAAGCCCGTCATAGAAATACTACACCAACTGCCAACGAGGCACCTGGTGATGGGGACACTTGCGGAGAAGATCTTTCAATCTCTCCCAAGACTCGTGAAACTGTTCTCCCTCAATTTGAGAAAAACTGGTTATAGCTTTACGAAACTGATTCATTTTACCAATTGGGAAGTACTTTTTGAGGAATTCGCGCTGCATTCCTTCCCAAGTAGTAATACGAATCGTCTCAATAGATTTTAGCCAGTGCTTGGCTTTATCTTTGAGAGAGAACAAAAACAAAGTTAACCTCATAGCATCATCTCCAAAGTTATTGATTCGCACAGTCGAACAAATCTCAAGGAATTCGTCGAGATGACGATATGGGTCTTCATTGCTAAGGCCATAAAACGAGGGTAACATTTGAATCACACTGGCCTTAATCTCAAAATGGCTTGCTCCTACATCAGGTCTTGTGATGCAGGAGGCGGGAGTATACGTATTTGGCATGAAGTACTCCCTCAAAGGACGGATCAAATGATGATCGTCAGCCATTACGTACACCTTGGAGTAGACCGGTGTAGCACACGTCCTAACTTTGGGTTTTCTACCTAACTAATGCACTAAGCGGCCAAACCATGCAAACCACAAAGCGAGTAAACTAAAAACAACAAAAACTAAACAAACACCACGCAGTTACACATAACAGAGATTATGCAAAAGAAATATGAAATCTATGTGTACGGTACCAATCGTACACAGTCACCTCTAAGGGGATCCTAGTAGGTAGGCTGTGCAGAAAAGTAAGCTCGTCTCTAAGATATGCATATACGTGGTTCTACTCCTAAATGCAACAAACACTAGGCAATAAAGTGAATACTAATATTACGCCGTTCTCCGGCAACGGCGCCAAAAATTTGATGTCTTCTTTTAAATCGTTGTAATTTTGAAAAGATTTTTATATGTAAAACATGTGAAAACCAGACATCAAATAATAAAAACCGGTTCTCACTAGTGGATGAGACCGGGTCGAACTCAGGGAACGGGAATATTTCGTATTCAAGCAAATAAATCTAAACTATTCTTTATTGCTGTATTATGAAATGTAAAATATACGAGAAAAGTAAAAACAACTAACTATTACAACAAATGAATACCCTTCGCAGAGGGCGTAAAAAGCGATATTTACAAACCCAATTAAATTCTTAATTCTAAACTGAACAGTAAAAATCTTCTATTCTTGCACTTCGTGTCACGTATTCACTTCCGCTCCACTCCTGTGCTATCCTGCACAATTCAAAGGAACACGAGCAGCACAAGAGAGAAATATAAAAACTAAAACTATACTAAACTAACTAAATGCTAATTACAAAAGCAATTATGCAAGAAATCTAAATAACAATGCTAATTATTTCAAATGAACTAAGTACCTAATAATGGAACAATAATTAACTCTAACATCAAAATACTAAAGTCATCTAATTACAATGATGCTAATTAAATCTAACTACTAAGTAACTAAGTCATCTAATTATAATGCAAATCACCACTAACTAACTGCTAAGCTAATATCTAACAGCTTACTAAACTAACAACATTACATCAAGTTCATTGCTACGCTAGTTCAGTGGGCAATGCATCAATTTCAGACAGAACATTCATCAACCTTGAAATCCTATAGAGCTTCAGCAAATTAATCTCTTGTATTAGGCAAATCAACACTCAATCAATCAGCAAATTTAATCATCCAATATGATTCATCAAACAATTAATACAATTCTTGGTATTAAAATATTAACAGAAAATCGCAGCAAAAATCAAATATAGCCTTCAACCGGCTATCATGAACCACTCCCTTCACTTGAAATCAATGAAAATAAGCTGCTTAAATCTCATTGCTTTTATCAGAAAACATTATTTTACTGATTAAAAAAAATCAGTGGCTCTTAATATTCACATCAGATTCAACCATCCGGTTGAATATTTTTTTCAAAAATCAATATTGGAATTTCAAAGAACAACAGATATCCACTGGAACTTTCAAACAACTGCTGGAATAACCAGAACTCAGAAATCTAAACACTCAGACAGAAAAAATCCAAACATTTGATCGATCTTTGATAAAATCAAATTATTCCTTGATAAAATTTCAATGCTCAGTCACTGAAAACAATAATAGAATCAAAGTCATTCACAAGTTCGATCCTTGATCAGAAATAGTAAACTATGAATTGAATTTCACGGTGATTCAATAATGAAAATGCCCGTTCCACCTCTTTGCCTGCATTGAATCAAGAGATTCCAATCGGCTGGACTGTATCCATCTCTCTGATTGATGCCAGAAACCGATTTTTAATTATTTTGAACACATTAATAGCTGGAATCTTAGATCAATTGATACAGAGCATCGCCGGAAAACTCATACCGGCAGAAATTCAGTCATTGAACGTCAGACAATTAATCAGATGATTAATTACAGAATATCCATCTCAATTCAATTGGATCAGAACCTTACGGGATTGAAATCGATCTACATATCTAATATATGCTAAAAATCATGTTTAAATTCTAAAAAAAATACTTACCGAAAATTTAAACAGCATCAATGATAAACGATTTCCGACAGAATTTCAATTTTCCGATCAATTAAAATCAAAGACTAATTACTGATGCTCCATCGATCAACAACTAAAAAAATCACTCACTCTAAGTTTAAACAAATCAAAACAGGAGTCCATGGGCTGTAATCAATCCAAACATCATCTGATCAAAAACTTCACACGCAGATATTCAATCCATTACATTTGAATATTCGATTGCCAGCAATTGATTAATGATCGATCAAATGATCGATTTTAATTTTTTTAATCCGATAATCTTGATTATGCTGGATGATCTAAAATGATCTATCAGATTTCAAAATAGAAAATCTCTGCTAATGTTGATGCTTTTGCAAGAATAACCGAAGTGATGATGCCACTAATTTGCAACTGTTGTAAACTCATTAAGCTAATGTAACGAAAACTAAGTAAACTACAGGAAATAAAATGTGATACATAGATCTAAATGGAAAATTAACACATCATTACCTATTTGAGATCAAAAGAGAGAAAGAATGATAGGTAAAGAAGAAGAAGAAGATAAAAAGAAGAAGAAGAACTCACCGGAGGGGTTAAAAGAGAGGTTGGAATCCTCTCTCTTGCTTCAGTCGTTGTCAAAATTCTCCACCGGAAAGAGGATGAGAAAAAGAGGGGAAAATAGGGAGAAGAGGAAGAAAAGGTAAGAAGAGGTGGAGAAGAAGGGGAAGAAGAGAGGGCTTAGGCAAGAAAGAGAAGACACGCTTCTCTTCCCCCTACGTATGGTATTTATAATTTTGAAAGTTTTTCCATAAGTCCATCTTATTTCAAAGAATTCCATTTTAAATCTTCTCCTAAAGAAAACGTATTTGCAAAACAACTCAAAATGACTATGTTTTAGAAATTGTAAAACTAAGTCTATTTTAGCTCTAATTTATTTATGATTTTCAAAAACTAAACTACTACAATTATGTCAAACACTAAAATATACATTAAAATGTAAAATAACACTATTTTTCATGCATTTTCTATTCTTATATTATTTTAGCACATTTACTCGAAACTAACATAAAATTGGGTTTTTAAATCATTTTCTCATGGAATCATGCATATTTTTATATGAAATATCCCTAAAATATATGCATGATCAATTCTTCTAAACATGTCATTGCATGTCATCACACAACATTTCATATCACTTCACTGCACAGCATGTCATTTCGAGGTCCAGAACTCTCAATTTTAAAATTTTCAATCCAGATTCGAATTTCAAAATCCTTTGAAATCAATTTCCAACCCCTGGGTCTTCAAAATTGCCATCTTTTCCTGATTTTAACCCCTAGGACTCTGAATTTTAAAATGTTTTCTCAAGAAAACAATCTAGATGCTTTTTTATTTTCAAATTTTGTAAACTGGATCGGTTCTGCCTAAAGAAGGGGATGAGGCTCTGAACTTAGAATTTCCATTCCAAATTTACAAAAAGACTTTGAATTTTTACAAAATCTCTTCATTTTAACCTTCTATTAGCAATTTCAAAATCATTTTCTTATAAATATGCTCTGAGGGGCCACCCTCTTTCGAAATTTTCATAATGAGGTCAAGTGTTGTTTTATAATTGCTAGTTAGTTTAGAGTTTTATAAAAAATTCTAAAAAGAAGCCTCAAATTCTACTTTTTGCCTTTCAATCTTGAATTTCAATAAAGGGCTGGATGTGGGCCCACCATGAGGTGGTGCCACATCTAGAATTTACTTTTATTATTTTCTTTTGTTCTGTTTTATTCAAAATAACATGGGGCCCACCCTGAGGTGGAGCCACATGGACTCTCCTTCACATCTAGGTTTTCTACTTTAGTTTTTCGAAAAAGCCTAAAAAGGAGGAGCTTCCTCACTCTGAGGTGGTGCCACCCTAAGGCACCTTCAAAAAATTTGAATATTCATGGGGCCCACCTTGAGGTGGCGCCACCTTAGATCTTCTTTAAAGTTAGGTTTTGCTTAGCTTTTGAAAATTCCTAAAAAAGAGGAGTTGTCTCCCTCTAAGGTGGTGCCCCTCCAAAAAGTTTTTTATTATTTATCATTTCAAAATAAAGTGTGGCCCCACTCTGAGGTGGCACCATATTTGAATTTCCTTAAAGGTAGCTAACTTTAGCTATGTTTTAGGTAAAGTAAAACAAAAAAATTTCAAAAAGCAAAATCGCCCCCCTGAGGTGGCGCCATTCTATAGCTTTGTTTATTTTTTTCTATTTTTTTTTAGCAAATGTGGCCTCTAAGGTGGTGCCACATTTAGGTGCTCCTTTAGAAAAAGTAAAAAAACAAAAAAAATCAAAAGAATTCAAAATTCAAGTCCTACTTGCTTTTCCTAAAAGTTAGGAAAAGCAAACTCATTCTTTGCTTTTCCTAAGTTTTAGCATTCCTCTTTTTAAACTCACCTAGCCGACCCCTAAGGCATCCAACATCTTTTAAGCTCTCATTTTCTTTCTTGATCTCTCTCATCACACGCCCCCCTCTGGGGATTTTCCATCTTTCCTATCTTGATCACATGCCCTCCCCCTTTGACCTCCTTCCTGCTTGAGTCCAATACTCAAGTGGCAGCCGAGCACTGAGGAGCCGACCTCCATCCTTCTTCCTTCAATCCAGTACCCAAGTGGCAGCCAAACATCAGAAAAGTTGACCCCCATTGCTACTACAGCCCCTAACGGCGTGCGAGAAACAATGAGGTAAATAATACTCGCTTCTTTCTTTTGATTCTTCTGTTTTGATGGTTCGTCTACCTCAAGACAATGTGCGTTGAATACTGGCCATGAACCTAACTTGAGACCAATCTTAAATTAGATTCATGTTAATGTAATGGTTGGTCTTCGAAGATAGCATATCCATATTAATGCTATAAGAAAAGATTCGCCTGATCGATGGAACGAACCTCACACATCCGTAGCATATAACAATAAAAAATCACACCTCCTTGATTCATTTGCATCATACCATCATGATTATGTGTTTTTCATATTAGATGCATCGTTTAGGATCATCTTTATAACTTATTTTATCATATTGTTCATATTATGTGATTTTATTAGCTTTCATCTTTATTTATGTGATGCTCTGATTTATGCATGTTGTCCACTCATTATTTTATATGAATATTTTCTTCAATAAATTATGAAAAATTCACATGACATGCGCATGGTTGTTCTTGATGCCCTACAAAAATTTTGGAATCATTTGAAATCATTTGCTTTATTCAAAGTTCAAAATACCAAACCAGGTTTCAAGGTCAGGAAAACGCTAGGTATATCAGGTCCCGGATTGTAAATTTGAGATCTCCCTCATGAGAGATCCGATTACTGATCCAAAAAATAAAGCAGTCTCGGGATTAAGTCTAGTATTTGATATGATTTTAAAGGTTTTTTATGAAAAGTCTTACTATCTTTCAAAAATCGAATAGCATGGGCCACATGTCAGAGCCTGATATGCGTTTATGGAGCTTTGGATCGACTTGAGTCGATTATATCTCTCATTTTGTGACTCTAAAGCAAAGTCTGTAAAAGAATAAGTTCATGTTCAGGATGTCTACTATTTGAGTCTAAATTTTCATAATTTTTAGAACATATTTGATATCTTTCCAGTAATTTTAGAATAAGTCTGTTGTTTCGTTGTTCATTCCTGACTCTTTGATCCATATATCTGTTATCGTATTTAATTTTCATTTTCAGTAGGTCAAATGTTGAATCAGCCAAAATAAAAGTTGTTTATCTATGCATAAGTAGTGTTATTTGAAATTTTTAGGAATTTTGGTATCATGTTACTATTTTATAGAAAATACTATTAAAATTATGTGTGCCAGAGTTTGACCAGTGCTATAGAAGTCGTCATAGGTCGGATCCCAGAACTGTAAATGCCAAATCTGCTTGTTTTATTGTCTATTAGGCAAAATTTCAAAAAAAATTATGGTGAATTTCTTTGCATGTTTTAGGACTTTGTTCAAAATTTTGTATTAAAATAATGCCATAAAGTATGTTTGGGATTCTATTCTTTTCTAAGGATAATATGACTGCCTATGTCGAATTTGACAGAACTTTGAAGTTGTTTGACGTGTGATGTAGTCGTATCCTGCAAACAGGTTGTCTGCAGGATCCCGATTTGCGCGAAAAATAAGTGAAATTCAATATTTTTGGCCAAATTCTAAAAAAAAATATGATTTTATAGTTTTATCATGCTTAGCATCATGTCATCATGGTCCATCTTCGATTTTATCATCATTTGATTCAATTTGAATTTCAAAATTCTCAATTTTTAGCAAAATTCCTTCTAAAATCCCTAATTTCAAAGTCATAACTTTGTTATCAGGGGTATTTTGGTCAATCTGACCACAATTCTAAATTTCAAAATCTTTATTATCCTATTTTCTGATATTTTCATTATTTTAAATCATATTGATATCGAGGAGGCATAAGATTGGGTTTATATCCAGATAAGTCCGATAATTTCTCAATATTATCGAAAAATTCGAAAAAACCTACATATTTGTGCTAACCTAAGTTCTAGTTTTGCAGGAATATCCAAGTGGAGGGGTTCAACTTTCTTTTCCTTTTATTTTATTTTATGTTATCGATGTAAAATTTAAATGTAAATTTGGAATAAGAGTTACTTTTATGCTTAGAATAGGGTGCATAGCATATAGTTTACTTTTTGCAAAACCATGATGTATGATTCATGCATTTTCTTTGAAAACCACTGTGGATGAACACAAATGGCACATGCACTAGCTCTTAGGGAGTTGACAAACTCGGTGGAGTCCGTATTTATGGCCATAGTCAGAATATGAATGAGACCTAGATTTGTCATCTTCGTATTAGCCACATTGAGCCTACACTATTAGGCTATTTTCAAAAAAAAATCATAGCATATTTCCACTTTTGCAAAATATTTTAGAATTAAATAAGTTAAATTCCAAATATATTTGCGGCCATAGTCAGAAATATATAGTGAATTTACCTTAATTCAATTCTAAAATGCACATTTTCAAGTGATTTTCTTGGAATTTCCCAAAATATCTTCAGAAAATGGCATTCATTCATTTCAGTTAGCTTGCATCATGGAATTATATGCATTTCTTTTGATAAAATAAAAAAATCCCATTTTAAGAAAATTGATTTCTCAAAGATATCCTAGAATTCCTTAAAACATCAATTTTCTCAAAGACTTCCTTCTTAAAAGAACTTTCTATGAATTTCCATTGATTTTTCAAAATCAAAAATCGATTTTCAAGGCTAGGATCCTCAGAAAATGCTTCTTCTTAAAGTTGTTTGCTTTCCTATATTTAAGGTTTCTCAAAATCCCTTTCATTTTCCAGAGAGTTGTCAGATATTTTCCCCAATGGTATTTTCAATCTTGTATTTCAAAATTCAATAAAAATCGATTTTCCTCTGAGTTTTATTCAATTTGTTTTTCTGAGGATTTCTTTAAGAATCACTTTTCCTCAGAAATATTTTCCATCATTTCCAAGATATATTTAGAAGCATACATCATGTTTCCCAATATGCATTTTACAAAATTTCATAGCACATGTGACGCCCCGAAATCTTAACCCAGATTTTTGTGATTTTTTTTTTATAACAGCGGAAAGAATAACCAATATAGGGTTAAGAATTTTGGAACATTACATTTGAGAGGAAACTCAACACAGGTATTTCATTTCATTATGATATGAATATTTAAATTACCATAAACCCAAAGAATCACTAAAATAGTAAATCAGCAAGCACGATCCAATGTCTCATCCCGCAACCGCTCATAAGTCTACTCGTTTACCTGAAAATGGTAAAAATTATAGGAATTAGACTACCACGTCTAAGCAGAAATTCTGTACTGATAGTGCAAGTATATCGTGAATCGAGTGTGTGGTATGAGTGTCATGGTTGATCTTTAGTGTATATCAAGACATATAAGCACTATATCACAAAGATCTAAATTCTTGTACATGAGCAGATAAGCAGTTATGTAACTATAACAACTATGCCACATTAATATGCAAGTGAGCAGTTATTTAGCAATAACAAATGTGCAACATTGATAAGCAAGTGAGGTATGCCACAATCAATGTAATAACATATATACTTTCAAATATACTTTCAGATAACAATTTAATTCAAATATACTAATTTACAAGTTGATAATATAAAGCATCTGAAATACAACTTACATATATCTCTCTAGTGTCTCCACTAGTTGTGAACCTAACTCTTCTAAATGATGTTTAATTATCTTATCCCGTGGGTACATACGGGCACAAGTGACCATCTCAGAAGAGAATGTTCGGGGGTATATTATTCCAGGTAATTTATGAACCCAAACATTCTAACGAAGACTGAATCCTCAAGGGAGCGACCAATAGCCGAGAGAATCTCTCAAGGGCTCAACTCAAAACATGATGCATCCCTAACTTCTGTAGAAGATGTGAAACTACCACCTAGGACACATAGGTAGTCCTGGTCCCTAACTCCGAGGACGGGGACCCACGAGCCGCTTCACGCTCGACACCAAACGCAAGTCCTCGAAGTCTTGTACCACCCATCCTCTCCAAGGTAGGTCTCAACTGAGTAATTGGGTTTCATTAATTTAGTTATTTTTCTAAAGTTAGATCTTTTCCACAACTTCTAATCACTGTCATTGCATTAACCCTATTCTTAGTAATACACACACCCTCAAATATTGAGTCCCAATTTCCTTTGTTCACATGTTATGTTCATTGTTCACCATAAACTAAACCTGAATACCCATCATATGAACCCAGTTGCTCTGTCAATAACAGTATCACATACTCCCATGTATTGTTCTAACCCAAGGTGTTCCAACTAGATATTTTTTTTTCCAAAGAAAATAACAAATCAGCTATCATGAGATTTGGGTTACATTTTTTTCAGACAAACGTCCAATATAAATTGCAATTAGTTAGAAAAAAAAAATGCATCGATATAGTTTAAAAGAACATGACAATTCATGCACAGAGAGACAATATATACAATTGACAACCCTAGCTGAAATCAAGCATGAACAGAACAACTACATCCTAAATATAATCTATATAACCTTGCAAGTTGTAATGTGAAATGATATACTCTTTAAATGTGTTCATTATAATGTTAGATAAGCTATATGGATCACCCACGAAATTCTATGATTATAAACAAAAATGGAATTTGATACATTATGTACAGCTTTTAGTAATTCTGGAATCCGAAGCAGGCATCAAGAACTCAGGTTTGTTTATGAAGTTAAAGAAATTAAATATGAGATATGTTGTATGGGTCACCCACGAAATTCTGTGTTTATAAACAGAAATTTTGTTCTTAACAGAAAAATCAAAATCTACAATAACCCACGAAATTCTGGCTTGTAAAACAAAAAAAATGGAATATGATACAGCATATACAGATTTTAGTAAACTGGAATCCGACGCCAGCAACAAGAACCCAGGTTTATTCCAGAAGTTAAAGAAATTAAAGTAATCTATGTTAGATGGTCCATATTGAATGGAAATCATCAACCGCTAGATTCAAAACACTCTGCTTCACATAATATTTAGAATCCAATGCAATAGGTTAAAAGAAAACAATCTCACCAACATCATATATGATCAAGAACAATTATGCTTAAGAGAAAAATAAAACAATTCCAAAACCCATTAGATGAAAACAAATGCTATCAAGAAAATCAGTGTTTTCCAGAGAATGAATCAAATCAGGAAAGAAATGACCCCCAAACCGTTCTGATTTCAAGATTTAGGGTTTATCAAGAAAACCCCCAAATCGATTTGATTTGGGGATTTATGGTTTATCAAGAAAACCCCCAAATCGATTTGATTTGGGGATTTATGGTTTAAGAAGAAACCCCCAAATCGATTTGATTTGGGAATTTAGGTTTTAGGATTAGGCACGTAAACCTCTGCCCTTCCCAAGGCTATCGTTAGCCTTACCGGTAACCCCAGCCACGGTGTTGGATTTTCAGACAACCAAGAAAGAATTGGAATCTCGTTCATGCGAAAATAATCGGGATTTCCCTTGACCGACCCAACCCCAACCCGATTCAGTCCACACCCCACAAGATCAGAGACAGAATCCTACCTCAATCGTTATCAATGCCTGCTGTGAGAAGAACTTCGATGATTGTGACACCACGTGGTCGAGGTACCTCCAACAATGGTAACTCCACCGACGTGCTTCTTGCTGCCAACTCTGAAATTGCCAAGAGAAGAGGGATGAGAGGAGAGAGACGAGAGAAGGAATTTGAGAGGCGAGAAACACGAGGGTCCAGCCTCCTCTATATTCCCCCCCTTTATCGTAGCGATCCCCCATCGTCGATGAACCGGGAGAGTCGGTTACCTCCTGTAACCCCTCCCCTCCCCCGATTTGCCTTATCCATCTCTTGAGTAAGAATCGTGCCCTAAGCACGATTCTGAAACTCGAGTTTAAATAAAAACTCAAAACGGGTCCGGGTCCAGGTACGGGTATCACGACCCGCGGTGCCGCTGTACCAGATCCACTCTAGCGTGGATCCGGGTCAATAACAAGTTTTGGATCCACTCTAATGTGGATCTGGGTTGGCCGCCATATGACAGATCCACATGGATCCACCTTAATTCGGGTAATGGATCCATAAATTGGATCTGGTTGGCTCCAATATGGAACCAAACCCCATTTACCCAAATCTTTTATTATATTACTTTTTAATTATTTATTTATTATACATTACTATTACATATATATTTTTAATACTCATATTTATATTTCTTTTTGGATCCGGGTAACGGATCCTGGGCCCGATATGTATAACATCACACAAATTTTACGGGTATTACATCCTTTCTCCCTAAAAAGAATTTCGTCCTCAAAATTGCCTGTAAAAGTTTTACTCGAAAAGATTAGGGTACTTCTCCCGTATATTAGCTTCAGGCTCCCACATGCTTTCATCGATGCCATAATGTTGCCATTTCACCTCGACGAAAGGAATGGTCTTAGATCGTAAGACCCGCTCGCTTCGATCTAATATTTTCACAGGCTTTTCTTCCGAATTCTCAAATGGTCCCATGTACCTGGGCTTAACTCTCCCCCTAAAAAGAATTTCACCCTCAAAATTCCCTTGTAGGATTCTCGTAGAAATCGTATCTGGGGGGATTGGTATCGACAAGGATGCACGTATGTGTGCGAGCTCATACCATATATTCCAACATATAAAGATCAAGACAAAACACAATGTGTTTCTATGAGAAGTTTGGAGCTAAAAGTCGGTCTAAACAAAATTCATACATGATTTCTTTAATAGCAAAATCCGTACTAAATCACGTCGTTGTTTGTTGTTCTCGTTATTTCTAAGTCTCCTTGTCCTGAATAACCTCCACGTATTCCTATTTCTCAAAATGGCCTCATCTTTTCATAGAAGACCCCAACATAACCTTAAATCAAGGTCTAAAATCTTTCACGGAGTGACCCTTATATCCACAAACGACACAAAAATGTCATTATATCAAGCTTTAAAATCAATAACGATCAGATTATGTTACAACTAAAAGCCAAATCTATTGATTCATGACAAGCTATCTCCATCAATCTTGGAGAATCCTCAAAATTTACACTGACTCTTTATTAATTAAAGATTAACAAGAGTCGTGTCGGGTCACCTGGTCTGGACAATCCGCTTCCTCACAGGTAATTCTTCGCAGAAAAAAGATCCTCAACAGGTGCCAAAATAGTGATACATACAAATGACCGCTTTCAAGGTCGATAGCCACCAATATTGGCACGAACAAACATATCACCAATAGGCATCATCACTTCATATGACATCTAAGTCGTAAAATCCCACCTTTCCCCAATAAAGTTCCATGAATCATATTTTCCTATTAAACTTAAGCATATATCGCATGCTTTCAAAATTTCATATCACGTGGCATTTCAATCGTATCATACAAAAGCATAAGATCCTATATATCATAACATTGCATTTTTCAAATCTAACCTTCCAGATACGTAATTTCTACATAGTTCGAGTTATGCACACATGATTCAAATCACATATGTGTCTAAGACATTCAAATTATTTCGTCATTTCATGTGCTTTGATAACTCTGGCACCATATCACAATCGATAATTTCGACGTGAAACATACGCACATATCTACTAAGAGATTTAGTCGAATATTCATGATACACACATCAATCATGCTATGCCATTATAATAGATTCCTTCAGACAGTCATCTATAATGCAATCATCTACAATATAAAACTATGTAGGCGTGAAACCACCTATATGATACTATAAGCATCATAAAAAGTACAAGTAACACAACCAATAATAAAACAAAATAAATTTATACTTACAGAGCGCTTGCAGGGTGTGGCACGACCGTGATCTTTGATTTATTGTTCCAATGCTCTGATACCATTTGTGACGCCCAAAAATCTTAACCCAGATTTTTGTGATTTTTTTTTTATAACAGCGAAAAGAATAACCAATATAGGGTTAAGAATTTCGAAACATTACATTTGAGAGGAAACTCAACACAGGTATTTCATTTCATTATGATATGAATATTTAAATTACCATAAACCCATGGAATCACTGAAACAATAAATCAGCAAGCACGATCCAATGTCTCATCCCGCAACCGCTCATAAGTCTACTCGTTTACCTGAAAATGGTAAAAATTATAAGAATTAGACTACCACGTCTAAGCAAGAATTCTGTACTGACAGTGCAAGTATATCGTGAATCGAGTGTGTGGTATGAGTGTCATGGTTGATCTTTAGTGTATATCAAGACAGATAAGCACTATATCACAAAGATCTAAATTCTTGTACATGAGCAGGTAAGCAGTTATGTAACTATAACAACTACGCCACATTAATATGCAAGTGAGCAGTTATTTAACAATAACAAATGTGCAACATTGATAAGCAAGTGAGGTATGCCACAATCAATATAATAACATATATACTTTCAAATATACTTTCAGATAACAATTTAATTACCTCATATCCACCCAGTTAAGAATTTTACTAATTTACAAGTTGATAATATAAAGCATCTGAAATACAACTTACATATATCTCTCTAGTGTCTCCACTAGTTGTGAACCTAACTCTTCTAAATGATGTTTAATTATCTTATCCCGTGGGTACACACGAGCACAGGTGACCATCTCAGAAGAGAACATTCAGGGGTATATTATTCCAGGTAATTTATTAACCCGAACATTCTAACAGAGACTGAATCCCCAAGGGAGCGACCAATAGCCAAGAGAATCTCCTAAGGACTCAACTCAAAACAGGATGCATCCCTAACTTCTGTAGAAGATGTGGAACTACCACCTAGGACACATAGGTAGTCCTGGTCCCTAACTCCAAGGACGGGGACCCACGAGCCGCTTTACGCTCGACACCAAACGCAAGTCCTCGAAGTCTTGTACCACCCACCCTCTACAAGGTAAGTCTCAACTGAGTAATTGGGTTTCATTAATTTAGTTATTTTTCTAAAGTTAGATCTTTTCCACAACTTCTAATCATTGTCATAGCATTAACCCTATTCTTAGTAATACACACACCCTCAAATATTGAGTCCCAATTTCCTTTGTTCACATGTTATGTTCATTGTTCACCATAAACTAAACCTGAATACCCATCATATGAACCCAGCTGCTCTGTCAATAACAGTATCACATACTCCCATGTATTGTTCTAACCCAAGGTGTCCCAACTAGATACTTTTTTTCAAAGAAAATAACAAATCAGCTATCATGAGATTTGGGTTATATTTTTTTCAGACAAACGTCCAATATAAATTGCAATTAGTTAGAAAGAAAAAAATGCATCGATATAGTTTAAAAGAACATGACAATTCACGCACAGAGAGGCAATATATACAATTGACAGCCCTAGCTGAAATCAAGCATGAACAGAACAACTACATCCTAAATATAATCTATATAACCTTGCAAGCTGTAATGTGAAATGATATACTCTTTAAACATGTTCATTATAATGTTAGATAAGCTGTATGGATCACCCACGGAATTTTGTGCTTATAAACAAAAATGGAATTTGATACAGTATGAACAACTTTTAGTAATTCTGGAATCCGAAGCAGGCATCAAGAACTCATGTTTGTTTATGAAGTTAAAGAAATTAAATATGAGATATGCTGTATGGGTCACCCACGAAATTCTGTGTTTATAAATAGAAATTTTGTTCTTAATAGAAAAATCAAAATCTACAATAACCCACAAAATTCTGGCTTGTAAAACAAAAAAAATGGAATCTGATACAACATATACAGAATTTAGTAAACTGGAATCTGACGCCAGCAACAAGAACCCAAGTTTATTCCGGAAGTTAAAGAAATTAAAGTAATCTATGTTAGATGGTCCATATTGAATGAAAATCATCAGCCGCTAGATTCAAAACACCCTGCTTCACATAATATTTAGAATCCAACGCAATAGGTTAAAAGAAAACAATCTCACCAACATCATATATGATCAAGAAGAATTACGCTTAAGAGAAAAATAAAACAATTCCAAAACCCATTGGATGAAAACAAATGCTATCAAGAAAATCAGTGTTTTCCAGAGAATGAATCAAATCAGGAAAGAAATGACCACCAAACCGTTCCGATTTCAAGATTTAGGGTTTATCAAGAAAAACCCCCAAATCGATTTGATTTGGGGATTTACGGTTTATCAAGAAAACCCCCAAATCGATTTGATTTGGGAATTTAGGTTTTAAGATTAGGCACGTAAACCTCTGCCCTTCCCAAGGCTATCGTTAGCCTTACCCGTAACCCCAGCCACGGTGTTGGATTTTCAGACAACCAAGAAAGAATTGGAATCTCGTTCATGCGAAAATAATTGGGATTTCCCTTGACCGACCCACCCCAACCCGATTCAGTCCACACCCCACAAGATCAGAGACAGAATCCTACCTCAATCGTTATCAATGCCTGCTGTGAGAAAAACTTTGAAGATTGTGACACTAGGTGGTCGAGGTACCTCCAACAATGGTAACTCCACCGACGTGCTTCTTGCTGCCAACTCTGAAATCGCCAAGAGAAGAGGGATGAGAGGAGAGAGACGAGAGAAGGAATTTGAGAGGTGAGAAACACGAGGGTCCAGCCTCCTCTATATTCCCCCCCTTTATCGTAGCGATACCCCATCGTCGATGAACCGGGTGAGTCGGTTACCTCCTGTAACCCCTCCCCTCCCCTGATTTGCCATATTCATCTCTTGAGTAAGAATCGTGCCCTAAGCACGATTCTGAAACTCGAGTTTTAATAAAAACTCAAAACGGGTACGGGTACGGGTCTCGCGACCCGCGGTGCCGCTGTACCAGATCCACTCTAACATGGATCCAGGTCAATAATAAGTTTTGGATCCACTCTAATGTGGATCCGGGTTGGCTGCCATATGACAGATCCACATGGATCCACCTTAATTCGGGTAATGGATCCATAAATTGGATCTGGTTGTCTCCAATATGGAACCAAACCCCATTTACCCAAATCTTTTATTATATTACTTTTAAATTATTTATTTATTATATATTACTATTACATATATAGTTTTAATACTCATATTTATATTTCTTTTTGGATCCGGGTAACGGATCCTGGGCCCGATATGTATAACATCACATAAATTTTACGGGTATTACAGCACATGTCTGAATTCTCTGTGCATTTAGGATAGAACATAAATTTTGATAATTAAGTTAAGCTAAGCACATATTTTTATCCTTTGTTCAATTACCCCTGGTAAAGGCGCCAGGGACGGTTGAGCCTCATACCGACAGACGAGACCCATTCTATAGATTTTTCCAGCTATTTTCAAACGGAGGCGAGTATTTTCAAAATCATTTTCAAACTTTGGTCGAGTTTGACTCATGGAAGAGTTCCCCTCTCTCTCGCAGGGAAGAGAAAAATTTTGTGACGATAACAGGTTTGGCGACCGTAATGGGACCTGTCCTCGTCTGATCAATTGTGTGATTGGCTTAGCTCCATTATCAAAATCGTGTTCTAAAAATATCAACTTTTAATTTTTGATATCATGCGAACCTAGGAGGCTAGATTTTAACCCAGCTCACATGGACTGCATATAGACTAGGCATGGTTTGGTAGGACCATATTAAGGAGGTATATTCATGCTCACATTGTAAGACCCACAAATTTTCAGACAATTTTTGAATAAAATTCATGAGGCATTTTAAGGTGAAAATAACATTTATACTCAAAATGTGAAATGAATCGATTCCTGCGAGCCAGATATGCTTAGGATATTCGTATCTTCGTAAATATATGCTCAAACCGTCAGAAAGTCATAACGTCCTACCTAAACGAAATCAAGAGATTTCCACGAGCCAACTTTCTTAGTTACGTCGATACGAAGAGAATGGCGTACTCAAAATTTTTCGAAAAAAATCACCAAAAACCCGAGATGTTTGTGGGACCCACAAAAATATTCCTCAAAAAATATCTAAAGAATATTTCATAGAATATTCTATAGGATAATCCATAGGATATTCTAAGGAATATTCCACAGCATATTCCATAGGATATTCTTTTTAAAAAAGCATATTCTATAGAATATTCCTTTTGAAAAGGGCAAAATGGTAAAAAGGAAAACTTGGGGCTCAAGTTTTATGGGCTATAAATAGAGGTACCCTCTATCTCTCCCTTTATAAAAATCGTCCCCCCCCCCCTTTCTCTCTCTAGAACCAACCCCAATGAGCCTAGCCCACCTGACTTGGTTTGAGCCTACCTGACCTAGTCTGAGCCTGCTTGACCTGGTCCTAGCTCACCTGACCTAGTCTGAACCCACTTGACCTGGTCCAAACCCAGTTGACTTGACTTGAACCTAGTTGGGTTTAAAGTCAAAGTCAAAGTCCGTTTTCATCCCGAATCTTGGTTTGATTTTCTAAACCCAGAACTAGCCTGCTTGGGCTAAGTCTGAACCTGTTGAACCTAGTTGACTTGGACCGAATCCAGTTAGGTTCAAACCACTTGGGTTGAGCAGCTTGACCTGCTCTACCTCTTTCTCAACTAGGTCGACCTCATCTAGCATAGTTTGACTGTTTGAATGGAGGATCAAAGCCTTCAATGCAATTGGTGCCTTTTGGAGCCGTTTCTTCCGCGATTTGAAGTTCCAAATTTTTCAAATGTGAGGTTTGGAAATAAAATTGGGTTTGGAATTAGAAATGGAACTGGATTTGAAATCTGGAATCCTAGATGGAATTTTTATCCAAAATCTAGAATCCTAGATGGAATTGGATCTGAAGTCTGGAATCAAAGACGAAATTGAATCCGAAATCTGAAATCCTAAATGGAATTGGATTCAAAGTCTGAAATCCAAGATGGAATTGAATCCGAAATCGGGAATCATAAATGGGATTTGGATTTGAAAATCTGAATCCAAGGTGGAAGGGGATTTGAAATCCAAAATCTAATATGGAATTGGACTTTGAAAATCCAAATGGGACTTTGAGGATGGATCTGGATTTTGAAAATCCATATTTGAATTTAAAAGTAGGCTTTAAACTTAGGAAAAATCGAATTTTGATATTCAGAATCAAGCTCAAAACCTTCATTTTGAATTGAGAATCAAGACTCAATCTTTAGATAGAACTTTAGAAATTTTGAAAAATAAAGGATAAATTTGATTTTAAACCTGAATCTTGAAATCAGAGGATGAATCTGGAAATTCCAAAGTTTAAATTGAACTTTGAAATATGATCTGGGATATAGAATTGAATTTAAAATCGAATCTTGGAAATGGAAATGAATTTGCATTTTCAAAGTTGAATTGAACTTTGAAATTGGATTTGCATTGAAAATTGAATTTGTAATATAGAAGTGAATTCAAAATTTCAAAGTCAAATTGGACTTTGAAATTGAATTCTGATTTTTGAAATGCAATAGAATTGAGAAGATGAGTTTGAATTTATAAATAAGAATTGATTTGAGAAATGAAGAAGATATTTGAAAATATATCTCAAAATCACTTGGATTTTGAAATAACACAAAAAGAATTTTGAAAATATGATGTAATTCTATCCTAAATAATGAATGAATTTAAAAGAATTTGAAAATTCGGTCTTCGAAAAGCATATTTCATTCTTTAAGTAAATTGAAATAAGATTGAAGATATAATACACTTCTGACTATGGTCATAAAATGTATTATATAATAATCATATTTAAATTCATTTGAAGAATAAAATACATTTTGGTGCCTTTGTAGAGTTTAAAATGAAATTAACTCTTAATATATCCTGACTATGTCCATTGATATATATTTGAGTTAATTTTAAATTAAACTCTGATAAAGGAGGAAAATATGATGATTTTTGAAAGGGATCCAGTGTGGATCCAATATTATTCCATAAAAGATGAAAATCCTAAGTTTTGTTCACATCTTGACTATGGCCATTGATGCAAATCATCAACTTAGGGTTTAATCACCTTTTATTAGAATGATGCACGTGCCATTCGTGTTCCCATTTGTGAAATTTTGCAATAAAAGAGTAAAATGATATGAAAACAAGCAATTTCTAAGATATATGCATGCTCATACATTCTAATCTAGGGCTGAAAATGTAAAATTCTCATGATAGTCTAGCTATTACATAATTGAAATTGGATTACAATTCCTAAACTAAGAAAAGAAACGACATTTCCATGCATTTCCTGCAAAACAAGGTTAGTGTAAAGAGAAATCTGAAAAATATATATGAGGAAATGAAAGATGTCCCATTAAAACCCAAGCAACGGTATAAGGAGGCCTATATCTGAATGTATGCAGGATAACCGAAAACGGCTATTGAGATATACGACTTTCTAAGCTAGGGATGAGAATGGTGGTTAAATGCATATATCAAATCCTAGAAAGGTGAATTCTAAAGTGTCACATATCTTAATGAAGGGACATATATTGCAATGCGCATGGTAGGACACACCTAACTTTAGGATTGGTGACAGTGGGTTGTGAACACCCCAAATTTACCCAAAAATCCAAAAATTCCTTTTCTACCATAGATTCACATCTTCTAAATAATCGGGTCAACTTCTGATAAAAAATCCATTCATTTCTCGGTTTCACTGAAATCCAGACTCAATTTTTATTTCTGACCCAATTTCTGATCCAAATCGGATATCCGGATCCAATTTTGATCCTGGATCTTCTATTCTTTAAAAAAATCAAAAAAATCAAATCGTGGTATTTTCTCAGATATTTTATCTGAATCAAATCTTAATTCGAGATCCAAAATCCATATTTTCTCAGAATCTTGTATCTAAATCCATTTTGGGGGTCATTTTCTGAAATAAATCATGTATTTTATGAAAAACCCTATTTCAAAAAAACTTACAATTTCAAAGTGAATATTTTATAAAAATCTTTTAAAAACCTCATTTTGGATCCCATTTTCCTAAAATCCCCCGTATTTTCCTCATATCTTTAGAATTTTTATAAAATATATATATATATATATATATATATATATAAAAAAAGAAAAAATTCTGAAAAATATGGCTTTCTACACCATTTTTTAAGAAAAACTTATAAATAGGCCCTCCTGAAAATTTTCAAAAGATGGAGGACCTCCCTTGAAAAATCCCAATGGCCTTCCGTTGCGAGAAAGAGACCTCTCTCGTTCTCGATCCTTCTTTCCCTTTCTATATAAACAGACCCTCCACCCTCTCTTCCATCATCGCATTTCACCCCACCATCGCCTCTTCTCCTTGATTCTTCTTCATTCCTTCTTCTTTTCCCCTCTCTTTTATCCCTTCTTTTGTTTCTCTGATGGCCCTTGGTAAAGAAGGCTTGATCCGCCATTAAAACAAACCATTCCTCACAGCCCCATAGCGAAGCTTGACCCATCTGAGAATCTTCTTCCTCTTCCCATTTCTTTTATTTTGGGTTCTCTTCCCCACCGACCGAGGAAGGTCGATCCGACAATTGAAGCCCCCCCCCCCTCCAATTGGCTTCCAATTTTTGGAGCTCCAGCAGAATCGCAGGTGAGTGATCATCTCCTTCTCCCTTTTATTTTTGATTTTATTCTGGTTGTTTTTCTTATTCATCGCACTTTCTTCTTTTTCTGCAAATTTTCTTCATCCTCTCTGTTATGATTTGGCATCAGTTATACCTCTACTTCTTTCACATTTTCCTTTTACTATTTATCAAGAAGCATCATCTGTAGCCTCGATTTGCCTCTAGCAACATCGACCTACACATTGCAATATTAATGAAATCTTTGTATTCCTACATTTGATTTTCTTTTCCTTCTTTTTTTTTATTTATCTATTTACAATTTTCTTTGGTTTTCATTTTCCTATTTCCGTTGTCTTGTGATCTTGATTTTCTGTTGATATTATCAATTTCCCATTTCCGTCTCTTCTTTATAGTTGATTTCTAATTTTCTTGCTTCAGACTCCTATTTATACCATTATGTATTAGATCCAGTAATGTGTTTCATTCATAAGTGCTCACTTGCGTCCAGTCCATAATATTATATCCAATCCAGTTTTATGCACTTTTGACCCAGCACCTCTCTGTTATCTTTGTATTTCGTGATACGTTTCTGCTATTTATTTTCCTGTCACACTCCTATTATTTGATTAACTGCTTATCACGTTCTTATTATTGTGTTTTTACCTGTATTTCATTTGTATTTGTTGTTTCATTCTTATTAGTGAGTTTCCATTTTCATTTATATTTGATTGATTTCCTGTTTTGAATCTTTAATTCCCCTTTTCTATTTTGATTTCCCTGTGGATTTTTTATCTCTTGCTTGCATTATGATCTTTGTTCTTGACATTTGATTTCTTGCTTTTATTGACCATGGTATTTTGATTTTCGTTGGAGAATCATCTCATGCCATTACTTCAGCAGATGATGATCTAAAGTTATTGCTGAAATATATGTGGGATTCCTGGTTCCCTACAAAATGAAGAAGAGTTGATTTTAAGTTAAGTAGCTAATTTATGCAGAATGGTATTCCAACCCCCTGGCACTTGGTTGTTTCTCATTACATCTCATATCTGGATGTTACATCGCATTTGATCATAGTATATATATCTGATGGTCTTGCTTTTTATTTTTCTCCTTTTGCTATTCGGAGTTTCTTTGTTGTCCTTCTGGAGTTTAACATAAAATCCCCTCTCACTTACATATTGTAGGCGTGTTACTTTTACCTTGTGTCACTGTCCGATAGCTACTGTATTTTACACCTCTGATCATTGAGAATCTGTAGGTAAAGCTCATACCATGTCTATGATGAATGTTGTGGTTACTAAAAAAAAAGAGAGATAATTATGGGTCAGACTGGTAGAATAGAAAAATATCCTGGGTTTTGAGAGTGGTGAAATCAATAATACTAAAGAGGAATCAAAAGTTACTACTTTCAGCCACAAGGATGAGCTTGTTGTTGTCACACGTTTCTGAATGCCTTCCACTGGAAATCAGATGTTAGAATTTAGATTGCTGAATAGTCCTGATAGAATTCTAATCACCAAAGGTCGCTTACCACTGACTCCTGGTTCGTATCTTACATAACTTGAGTTTAGTGAAGAAGGTTTGCTAAGTTCATAGGATTCCAAGGGTATTCTGAGGGGACCAACAAAGCAAATTCTAAGTTGGGTTCCACTCCTTAGTGCTGCAAAAGAAAAGAATTCTAATAGGGATCATTATTGGGTTAATTGGGGGTCTTCTATGTTGAGTACATTTCTTCTGGCGTTCATCCACAGGTTGCTGCAAAATTTCTGGAATGGCTGCTTCTGGTCGGCACCTCTGTACATGGAAATTTCATTCGACAGCTGCACCCTAAGGCTCATTGCCACCTGCTAGCCATCCCTTTCCCTCCATTGTTTCCATTTACAACACCTTCAGCATTTACACACATCTTCACCCTCACCTGTCATACCTACTTCCAGTATCACACATTTCCTCTTCATCTAACGTTTACACCATACCCTGCTATTGTTACCATACCCAACACTTGTGCACCTGCTGCTACAGTCCCATTTGCAGCAGCAGGTGCAGGGTTTTGTATTGCCATGCTTCAACCTACCCATTCCCAATTTACTATTTATCGTCCCTATCATCTATCATTGTTACATCTATATTTGTTGTAAGTACAACACAACCCCTTTTCACATGCTTCCATGCTCCCAATATCATCTACAGTAGTAACCAACACTATTCACATCACTGTTGTATCTTGCACCTTCACTTTGGTCACTATACCACACCATCTCCATCCACAGGTGCACATCAACATTACTTAATCAATTCCACCTCATTATTCTGTAAAATACACTATTCACCATCCATTTTCAATATACATCTCCTACAACACCTCACCACTTTGTTTCTCACTTATAGCCACATTCATATCGTCCCATATCTCAAGTGCAACTTCCCATATGTCACAGCATATGCTGGTTTTACCTCCCATACTCCAGCATCTCCACCTATCTGCCATTTTCATTGCATCATTCACTGCCTTCACACACTTTACCACCTGCAAATGGTACTATTCACCCATTTCAGTACCTACACTACCTCACCACCTGTGCCATGACTTGTATTCCAGCCGCATCAGGCATAGCACCAGCCTTAATATGTTCATATCAATACCTGTGAGCTTACCTATACTTCTACCCTGCTGCATCCTCACTATTCAAAATCCATCACCAACATGCACATTCGTTATATCATCTCCCCTTTGCACTTTTAATGTCTAATTCTCACAGTCACTCAGGCACATCTCCAGCACCTTCTGCTTGCAATGTTCCCAGCAATCATCATTGCACCTATATACTTTGCACCCTTGCCACTCACTCAACATTCATTTCCTGTACTACCTACCCACTGGCTGTCTACTTCATGTCACTTGCTGCAACCTACAACAGCACATCCCTCTGCAATTCACATTTATGCCTACATGACCCATATATCTTCCAGCCACACTTCTCTTCCACTTAGCCCATCTCACGCCAACATATGCCCAGCCACCCTACAGTCCACTGTAGCCACCACACTTGTAACTATTACAAACACCTTCAACACTTCCACCTATTGATTCATCGCATTGTTATAGCCATTGTTCACAGCCACCTTCATTACTTAGCTATTGTCACCTTTCCCATATACATTTTACACATCTGTTAGGGGTTTTATATAACATCCCTCATATGCTTTTCATTGTATTTTTGGTTATATACTAACCATGTTTTGCAGGAATACATGGAAGATGTTGCTTTTCCTTTCTTAGTTTAAGAAATTTTTGACTTTAATCCCGATTCCAATATTGTAATAAGCTAGATATAATGAGAACTCTTTTCATTTCCAGTCTTTGATTAGAATGTATGAGCATCTAAATATCATGAATCACCTGTTTTACATTATTTCCCTTTTTATTCCAAAAATTCACGAATAGGAACACGAATGGCACATACACCATTCTAATAGGAGGTGATTAATCCTAAGCAAATGACCCACATTGATGGCCATAGTCAAAATGTGGACAATGCTTAGGATTTTTATCTTTTATGAAATAACATTGGATCCACACTGGATCTCCCTTCAAAAATCATCATATCTTTCTAAATATTTTCTTCCTTCATCAAAGTTTAACTTGAAATTAACTCAAAATATATATCAATGGTCATAGTCAAGATATATTGAGAGTTAATTTCATTTCAAACTCTATAAAGGCACCAAAACATGTTTTATTCTTCATTTGAATTTAAATATAGATTATTTTATAATACATTTTATGACCATAGTCAGAGATGTAATATATTTTCAATCTTATTTCAATTCTCCTAAAGAATGAAATATGTTTTTCAATATCCAATTCTCAAAATTCTTTAACTCATTCATCGTTTAGGATAGAATTGCATCATTATTTTCAAATTATTCTTCAAAATCCAGGTAATTTTGAGATAAATCTTCAAAAATCTTCTCATTTCTCAGATCAATCTTCAATTATTATTTATAAATTCAAATTCATCTTTCTACTCTCAAATTTGTCTTATTTCAAAATTCAAACTTCAATTTCAAAGTCAAAGTCCAAAGTATATCGGTAGGCGCTCAAGGATGTTGGGAAACTTAAACCTAGATCCATAGTTGAAATTATATGTCACGTACCTCGGATTTCGATTCGGGTATATCAGCATAACTAGATTTGACAAAGATGATCTGAACTTAGAGTTAGGAGTAGGGTAGCTGCTTTTCAAAATGATGCATCTAGAGTTAACCTTTTAGGGAGTGTTGTATGTGCATAAATGTTTATGCAGGATGTGACTGTTTGTATTATCGTTATTCCTCTCATATTTTCCCCAAAAATATTTTTTTCAAATATCCATATTCTCATCTTTTTTTCAAACCCTGGATGATTTTCCCAAACATCTAATTTCTTTTAAAACTCCAGGTGAATTTCCATTCTTCCATTCTACTGGATCTCGAATTTCTAGCTGCATTTTCTATCCTGCCTACAAATTTTTCAAAATCTTCTATATTCTTCCTAAGTCTGATTCTGAGTCTCTCTCTATTTTCAGTCCGATGGCATCCAGTCAAATCAACCCTATTTTTCCTGAAAGTCACATCTCCTACGAGGTGCGACAAGGTCGTCCTGAACATCGAGCTCTTAGCACCGGAACTTTCATTCCCCGGTGGTATTATTCATGGCTCAAAAACTTTTCTCACATGTTCCCGGACCATTTGAGCGAGTGTGGATTAGAAGTGCCATCAGCAGTCGGAAAGCAGACCATCAATGGTAACCCGATCCATGCAATGGCAGAGCAATGAAATCCACGAACATGTACCTTCTGGTTCCCTTAGGGAGAGATGACTATTTTAATGGATGAATTTTCAGAGATTATGGGATTACCAGAACCAGTCGGTCAACCAGGAGATCCGTTAGAGCATCAGTTTCTGATCAATGTCAAGGGTTTGGACTCCCGAGATTCCTTAGCTCGTATGACAGGTCACCGATCTTGGCCCTTGATTCAGTTGGATGGAAATGAATATGTCAATCTGCTTGAATTATACTGTCAGTACGGGACCTTCGTCAAAGTCAGCTCACTATGAAGGACAGCCTGGGAAAGAATCCAGAGTACATTCTTTGTCTTAGAATAGAATGCATAAGCATGTACATATCTTCTAGAAGGGCTTGATTCATGACATTGTCCTCTTTTATTTTCAAAACTACACGAATGGCACGTGCACCATTCTAATGATAGGTAATTAATCCTAAGCAAATGACTCACATTGATGGCCATAGTCAAAATATGGGCAATGCTTAGGATTTTTATCTTTCATGGAATAACATTGGATCCACACTGGATCCTTTTCAAAAATCATCATATTTCTAAATATTTTCTTCTTTTATCAGGGTTTAAATTAAAATTAACTCAAGATATATGTCAATGGCCATAGTCAGGGTATATTGAGAGTTAATTTCATTTTAAACTCTATAAAAGCACAAAAATATGTTTTATTCTTCTCATGAATTCAAATATGATTATTATATAATACATTCAATGACCATAGTCAGGGATGTATCATATCTTCAATCTTATTTTAATTCACTTAAAGAATGAAATATGCCTTTTCAAATCCAATTTCAAATTCTTTAAATTCATTCATCATTTAGGATAGAATTGCATCATATTTTCAAAAATTTCTTTTTCAAAATCCAAGTGATCTTGAATATCTTTCTTCAATTTTATTTCAATTCATCAATTCTATCTCATTTTCGAAATCTGATTTCAAAGTCCAATTTGACTTTGAAATTTCAAATTCATTTTATATTCAAAACTCCAATCAAAGTTCAATTTAACTTTGAAATTCTTGATTCATTTTCAAAATTCCAAAATTCAAGCTTCAAATTCAAAGTCCAATTTGACTTTGAAATTCATTTGTATATTCAAAATTCAAATTTCAAATCAAAACTCCAAGGTCATTTTCAAAATTCAAATTCAAATTCAATTCAATATCTCAAATTCAATTTCAAAGTTCAAATTAACTTTGAAACCTCTGCTTCATCTTCTGATTTCAAATTCAAAATTATTTTTTTCAAAGCGCTATCCCAAGATTGAGTCTTGATTCTCAATTCAAAGTTTTGAGAATGATTCTGAAAATTCGATTTTTCCTAAATTTTAAATTCAATTTAGGTTTTTCAAAAACCCAGATCCATCTTCAAAAGTCCCCTTTGGACTTTCCAAAATCCAATTCTAGATTTAGAACCCAATTCCACTTTGTATCCAGATTTCCAAATCCAAATTCTAGTTTGGATTTTAGACTTCGGATCCAATTCCATTTAGGATTCAGATTTTGTATTCAACTTCATTTTGGATCCCAGACTTTGGATCCAATTCCATTTAGGATTCAGAATTCAACTTCGTTTTTAGATCCCAGACTTCGGATCCAATTCCATGTTTAGACTTTGAATTCAAATTCCATCTTAGATCCCGGATTTCAAATCTAATTCCATTCCCAAATTCCAAATTTCAAATCTATCTTGATTTCCAGATTTCAAATCCAATTCTACTTTCAGATCCCATCTGGACTTCTTAAATCTATTTTTATTTTTAAATTCCATTTGGATTTCTCAAGTCCAAATTCCATCCTGATATCAAAACTTCGAATCTAGAATTCAATTTCATTTCAAATCTCATCCAGGTTCAAAATTCAAATTTAGAGACCATTTCTGACTCTGAAAACTTCATTTCTCTTTCTCTCTCTCAGCTTCAAAATCATTCTTTTTCAAATCAGGATTTATTTTCCCAACTCTGATTATTTCAAAAGACTTAGAACTTCAAACATCTTTTTCAGGTCTATCTCAAGTTCTAAATCAGATTCAACCATTTCTTCACTCCATTATCAAGTTCATCTCAGAAACACTTGGAAATTTTCAAATCATTTTCTCAAAAAAGCATACATCTTTACATTGCACAAGCATGATTCTTTGTGCATTTTAGATTTAGAATAAATTCTTCGATAATATTTTAGCAAAGCAAAGAGGCATAAATTCGATCCTTGGTTCGATTACCCCTGGTAAAGGCGCCAGGAACGGTCGAACCTTGTACAGACGAGCGAGCCCCGTCTCCCAATTTTTCCCGCAAATATCTTCAAAACGGAGGTGAGTAATTTTTCTAAATATTTTTTAAATTAAGGTCAAGTGAGACCTTCGCAAAAGAGTTTCTCTCTCTCTCATCTCTTCTTTTCCTCTTCTCTCTTCTTTTCTTTCCTTTTATTTTCTCCCTTCAAAAAGGAGAAATAGAGGTTGAAAAGGAAAAGAGAGAAGGAATACCAAGAGGAAAAATTTTGCGATAATCACAGGTGGCAAGGCCACAAGTTTGGATGGCCACAGGTAAGTCCAACGTAAGTGACTAACAACGTAAATAAAGGTACAATCACAAGTATCAAGGGTATACAACCCACCAGTTTAAAAGTTATAAAATATGATAATACAAAAAGTCTCAAAAATAGAGAATGTATCCCAACCAAAACCCAAAACCACTGGGACAGGATCTGCAGCTAAGTGTGGGTCCCCAAGCCTCCACTGTGTGCCGTCGCATCAACACCGTACCTATTCGTCACCTGCATCCCTATAAAACGAGGTCAGTCCTCCTGCGAGGTGGTGAAGAAACAACCACGATATAGATATCATTTCTAAGAGGAAAAATAGGAAACAATAATGTGAAATAACAAGTATGGGTGTCAGTGTCAGGTAAGTGCATATGTGACAAGTGTTAGACAAGTGAAATAGGTAACAATACTGAAGTAACTGAAAACAAGTAACTAAGAGTAGTAAAAGAACTGAAACACTACTGAACAAGTAAAGTAATTGAAACAACTGTTGAACAAGTAAGGTAACTGATACAACTCCTGAACAAGTAAGGTAACTGATACAACTGCTGAACAAGTAAGGTAACTGAAACAACTGCTGAGCAAGTAGAGCAATAACTACAATATGTTAGCTGTGATTGGTTAGTTTTTAAGTTCCTCTTGTTACTTCTTTGGGTACGCGAAGGAACCTCGCATTCTGTGAGACATGCACCCGGTGTCTGTTATTCAATTTCTAATGTGATAACTGGAGATGCTACAGACCGAGTAAACCTCATGCGAGCAGCGTGCGGCTGAGAGAAATTCTCGCATAGGTAAGGATTGCAATATATACTACTGTAGTAGTGAGGTCCTAAAAGGCAACCTCGACCTTCCTGACTCTGAGTGACTGGAGGTCAAAGGACGCTACAGCTCCTGTCAAAACATGTGTCGTAGTAACGACAAGTCACTTAGGGTTATACCATCCACCCTCTCCAAGGTGAACCGTTTTGTGAATGGGGCAAAGCGGGTTTATCTTTCTTAGGCTCATTATTCAGTCATACCTCTTAACAAGGAATTTATGCCTCATGGTCCCCATGGGGTACGCAAAATGAGGATTTAGCCTGCCCATACACGTGCTTAGCCTCACGCGGCTAACAAGAGCACATCACTTGTGAAAGCGATCATAACACCATATTATTTCTTTTCTAATTTAGGGTATAGTCACACTTGAGTTCACTCACGACAGAAAGGCCCTTGCCCAGAGACTCCAACCGAGTCCAAATACAAATCATATTTATTCATACCCTATGGTGTTTAAACTTATACATCAGTCTTTTCATTTCATGAAGTAAGTGCACTTCATGCACTCACCAATGCCTCAAGCAATGTACCAGTCGAGGTACGCACAACTCAGTACGAGTGTGAGGATGTGCTACGTGCAAGGTGTAATTAAATACCACATGTTTTTCTATCAATTGCACAAACCTAAGGAACAGAGGCATTATACAATTTCATATCTGAGAGACAAGATAATGTGCATGTGAGTGTACAGTTCATCAATTCCAAGAGACATGCATATGCAATTTCATCAATTTCATCAATTTACTCACTCAAATAGTTAGAAACTAAATCATTAAGATTGACACTTTACATAACATGAGACCAGTCTCGTAGGGAAGACTCATGATTTGGCGTACTTATGTGTTGAGATTAAACTTTACGATATTCCCATACGTATGGGAATTACATTCGCATTCCAAGTGGGTCGTCGCTCTTGCAGGAGGAAAGATGCAATTGTGACACGAAAGACCATCATATGCGTATACCCTTGTTAGGCTACTTGATTCAACACACTTACGTGTTACTGAGGGAATCCGGGATATTCCCAACTTATGGGAATAACATTAGCATTTCCACTGTTTGGGGTGCCGCGCCTGCGGACCCGATACAAAAATACTGAACCGTGTTCGTGACTTGTAACCGATGTAGACTCTATATATGTGGAGTTTGCGATAGTGCTCATCCGTTTACACAACTAGTCAACCGAAACGAAAACCGAGGTGTAAATATTTTTCTCAAGAAGTGCGACACACTTATGTGTCAAGAGCAAATTCTGTAAATAACCCATCTAATGGGGATTACATTGGCTTTTCCACGGTTTGGGGTGCCGCACCTGCGGACCCGAAACAAAACATCGGACAATGTTCGTGACTCGTACACACATTGGAGGGTAAGTAGCCTCGGAAACACTTGGACAAGCACGAGAGTGCCATGTGTCCATTTGGTTTCCCACAGGTAGTCGCACCGAAACACCCAACTTTACTATATATATATATATATATATATATATATATATATATATATATATATATATATGTTACACTCGTTCATGTGCACATGCACCAAAATGCTCGCCAGCCGAATCACGGCAACCGCGATCCGCACTGTCATACACCCTAACTGGTTTGCGATACGATGCAGGGCAAAAATACGGGTCTGGACCAACCAAAGTTTCAGCTATAAATAAGTGTTCGTGTTGGACAAAAAGGGACACCGAGGGTGACAACCGACTAGTGGGGCACCAAGGCTGTAGGGGATCCAGGGCGAATGAGTTGCAGGCCTGTTGCCAAAAATGGGTCTACAAGAATATGCAGGTCTGGTCCTCCGGACCAGACTGCTAGGTCCACAAAAAAAAGTCTTGGTCCGACTCACGGTTCGGAACAGACTTCATAGGTAATTTGGTTAGGCCTGAAATGGGCTGCCAAAATGGCAACCACTGATAACCTCGCGGTGCTGGGGTGCCAAAGGGGTTAGGATATGGGTCTGGTCCGTAGGACCAGACCTTGCTGTTAAGGCTCACATAGGTCTAAACCTGTGGTTCAGACCTGAACTGAAGAGGTTCAGTCATTGGATGGCTTGGGTGCCTAGCACCTCATGGCTCGCACCCAGCTAAAAACAAAAGGGAAAACTGGGCCGGCCCAAATGTGCCATGGCCTGGTTGGGGGTCTGGCCTATAAACCAGACAACCCAGCCTGTTGTAGCATGGGTCTGAACCCACGGTTCAGACCAGTACTCCAGCCAACATGCCTGCTAAAAAGAAAATAATCTGGGCGACTTAGCTTGGCGAGCAGGCATCCCGCAAGGTGCCCAGCTTCAAACCAAGGAAGAACAAGGGTTAGCTAAAGGGCCTGGTCTGCTGGACCAGACCTTGCGACCTTCCACACCCAAGAGCCCGAGCGTATGGACTCAGACAACTGTGTTAAAGGGGTTGGGCGCCTGCTACAGGCTTGCCCAACCGGCTATGCCATTCCGGGTGCCCGTGGCTCCAGGTGACCCACAGCGCCAAAACCCAAAGGGGCCTGGGCCCCATTCCCATGGGGACTCTAGTCACACCATGACCTAGGTCACGACACCCTAGACATGTCAGTCCCAAACACCTTGGGACTGGGTCTGAACCTAGCACACCGAAAAATACCACACAAAAAAAGAAGAGTGGCTGCGGTGCACCACCCGCAGCATGCTTGTGCTCCAAGGGATGCCAAAAAGGGCTCAGTGCATCTGGACAAGCCCAGCTCGGTCCAGAACATACCCAACAAGGCTAACCTGCCCACGAACGTGCCACCATGCTCAGCATCAGAAAAAAAAGAAACGACAGCAAGAAAAGTCCAACAAAATGCCAACGAAAGAAAAAGAAAAGAAGCATGAACGCACAAAGCAAACCAATGCAAAAATAATGGTGAACAATGTCGAAAAGGGGACTTATTCACTCTAATCCACCGATGAAGCATGCATGCATAGATGCCATGACATCCTCGGTTTCATGCTATACTAAAATGACCTGAAAAAATGAGTTGAGCATTCACCTTCGGAGCTTGGAAGTGGAAAAATGGAAGTCACTTCTGCAAGGGTTTCTCCAACAAGGCTGCACCCACCCACGGCTGGGAGGAAGAGAAGAGAAGAGAGTATGAGAGAGAGAGTGAGAGAGAGAGAGAGAACCTAGAAAAAAAAATTGTCCCCCTTTGGTGGTTCTCGATTTTTTCAAAAGATTCATAAAGGGGATGGTTGAGATGGAGGGTGGAGATTCACCCTCCCAAATGTGGGGCTGAGAGTTGGTCACAAATTCCCGCTGCCGCCCAGCTCCTCTACACAACATGGAGGATTTGAAAATCCTCCCAAACATAACGAAATTGCCATGGGGTTGCCGCCCCATGCATCCAATGAGGCTTTCCAAACCTCATAATGGCTCTTCCACCTTGGGAAGAGCCCTTGGGATTCCTTGAATACCAAGGCATGAGGCTCTTCAAGCCTATGCACTCCTCAAGGGGGATGTAGACCCCTCTTCACGCCATGCACTCCTCCTTCCACCTTCTTTATTAGATTCAATATATATTTTATTTTTTTATTTTTTGATTTGGGTAGGGCCAATCGTGGCCCTCCCTTGGAATTGCTTTTAGTCTCTTATGAGACTGCCACTCATCCATCTGATCAATGTGACCATCTGGTTTCATGGCCAAGGTCATCCCAAGGCCACCCTAAGTGGACGACCATGGCCTTGGTCGACCCTTGACCAACAAAAGAATTAATATTTTTATGCCAATTTTATTTTTAAATGGATTTCAAATATTTTTTCATCATGTATATTTATTTTTATTTTATATTATTAATATAAATAACATTTCTAAGCTACCCAACCGAAGAAATCTCTGTTACGAATGAAATGGGTCTCGTTTAAACCCTCACTAAGTCTCTAAGCGATCTCCCGTAAATCACATGCATTGATGGAGTTTTTCGTTATTCAGACCTCAAATTTGGGGACAATCAAAGTATACGTATTATAAACTTGGCCTAAAAATTTTGGAGGTTAATTCGTCATAGATTTCCCTCAATTGTTATTTAATGTAAAATTACGTGATTTGACTCGTATCTCCATGTAGGCTTAAATACAAAAATTGCAAATTCAACAAGAATTCTCGATCACCACACAATTCACGTAATATTACCTCTAAATTAATCATGGAACTTACAAATATACTGATGATATTGGCTTATTGGTCAAAAATCTCTAGATGATAGCATAAATTAAATATCTTTTAGGGTTTGTCGGGAGGTTTGTCGCATCTGCCTTTATCTTGACTGTGATCTGAACATTCCCTTGAAGGATTCGTCATAAACTCCTTCATCTCGGAGATGATCCAAAACTTTTTTGGCCCCGGGGGTCTAGCTCGTATATTTGTCTTCATCTTGACGACAATTGAGAGATCCCTTTTGCAGATATTTGATTGCAGCTTAAATGACTGATGAGATATGGATTGGGTAGATTCTTTTACTGCCGATGATATTTCCACTACCTTACTGCCAGAAGAATGATCTTTAAGAATGTGCCATAGCTATGATCAATATCAATTCACTTATGACTTTTCAACATCATTGAATTTTCCTTTGGTGGTCATATCAAAGATTTTTCTTCATCCTTTTGGTTGACCAACAAAAAAAACTCGAATTCTCTTCTTTCTTCGCAAATGTGTTGTCCTTTTAAAAATAATACTGGAGGTAGTTTGAGGTAATTCTTTGTGCAGTAAAAGCTTTGAGATCAATAATGGTTTTTGATAGCAAATTGACAAAATATTCTTGAAGTCCTTGATAAAAGTAATTGCCTGACAACAAATTGACATATTTCTGACAAAATTCTTCTCTCTTTTTTCTCAAAAAGAGAGACTTGGGCTTAGCCCTTACCTGAATGGGAAATAGGAAATACTCCTCTCTTCCTTGAAGAGGAGGTGTTTGCAAAATAGAACTTTCGAAGAGAAATTAAGTTTTTGTCAAAACTCCCTATCTCTAGGCTTCTCTTATGGAAAGGCTGCTAAAAAATAAGGTTTAAAAAGTATCACAGAGTAACGAGTCCATCACACTCTCTCTAGAAGAGGGTCTTCTGTGAAGGGGTTGGCCAAAATGAGAAATTGAGGGCTGTTATCATTGCAAAATTTTACTTTTGCAAGTTAAACTGACCTTTGAAAAAGATTTTGAAAATAACTCGCCTCCGTTTTAAAATGCGGGATAATTCCAAAGAATGAGACTCGCTTGTCGGTACGAGGTTCAACCGTTCCTGGCACCTTTACCAAGGGTAATTGAACTAAGGATCAATTGTGTGCTTAACTTTGCACAACTTGTCTAAATCATGTTCTATTTCCTAAATGCACAAAGAATCAGGCATGTGCTATGAATTTTCTGAAAATGCAGATTGAAAACATGATGTTTGCTTTGAGATTTGAAATACTTGGAAAATTCTTGGAAAAGAAGTCCTTTGAAAATCGTGAATCATGATTGAGAGAATGTTTCTGAGAAAATGAAAATCGATTTCTGAAGAAATATAAGGGTTTTGTGAAAATCGATTCTAAGAAATTTGGAATAACTTTGGAAAAACTTGATTTCTCTGAATTCAAACTTTGAAATATAACTTGAAAAATCAGGATTTTGAACTTGGAAAATGCTTGAAATATCATTGGAAAATCAATGTTTTGAGAAAATCGATTTTTGAATAAGACTTAGAAATTTTGAGAAAATCGATTTCTCTCAATTGAAATTGGAATTTGCAAATGAATGAAATGAATGAATATGGATTTGAAAGACTTGATTTTGAGGAATTGAGAAAATCCTTTTGTATTTTTGAGAAATGCAGTGCATTTTTGAAATTAACCTAAGAGTGTAGGCTGAATGTGGCTAATACGAAGATCACAAATCTGAGTCTCATTCGTATTCTGACTATGGCCATAAATACAAATTCCACCGAGTTTGTCAACTCCCTAAGAGCTTGTGCACGTGCCATTCGTGTAGACCATAGTGAATTTGTAAAAATATGGATGAATGATATATTCATCAGATATTAAAAGTTGCAGAATTAAACTATATGCAATGCAAATCCTAATCTAAGTAGAAATTGAAATTCTTATTCGAAAGTTTATATTTAATTTACATCACTAATTGAATTTAAATACATAAAAATAAAGTCTTTAATATCCCTGCAAAACTAGAAAACTTGTTAGTGAAGATATGTTGGCTTTTCTAGATTTATCCAATAATATCTAGAAATTACTGAATTTTGCTAGATATAAGCCTTTTTCCATGATTCCCTGAAATAAAATTAATAAAATATGACATAAAACTAAATAAATAATAAAGATGAGATTTAAAAATTCGAAATTGGGGTCAAAATGACCAAAATACCTCTGATAGCAAGACTATGGCCTTGAAACCAGGGTTTTCAGAAAGATATTTTGTAAAAATAGGGTTTTGGAATTCAAATGAAAATAAATTAAACTAAATATGATATGACATGATTAAAAACATAAAAATTAGGGTTTTAGAATTTTGAAATTGAGGTCAAATGACCAAACTGCCCTTGATAGCAAGACTATGGCCTTGAAATCAGGTTTTTTCAAAAAATATTTTGGGAAAAACTTTGGGTTTAGGGTTCAAATAAAGTCAAATAAACATAAAATTAATCATGAAGTATCCTAATATGATTCTAAACATGAAAAAACCCTAAAAACATGAACTTATACACAAAAATCACAATTTTGGTAGTGTTTCTAGATCCTGCAGGTACCCTGTTTTGCAATTTGATCCATTCAAGCATCAAATGGATTCTAAAATTCATAAAAATCAACACCTGCACTTGTTATAACCCAAAAACCATATTAGAATCATAAAATTGTATTTTTAATATTATTCTAATTCGAAAATTGCATTAAAACCCTAAAATAAGCTATTTTAACCTATGGTCAAAGACCAGTTTTAGTGTTAGACATGAATCAGGGGTCAACTCACCATGAAAATTACTGAAATTTTACAGAGGTAAACTAGACAGAAAAACAAAAAAATTTCCTATTACAGATCAAAAAAACCATCTCCTATGAGGGAGAAACCCTTTCGGCAATCTGTACTTAAATATAACGAATCTAACATTGGTTAAAACAGATACTTCCGGTTGAAAATATAGAAACAAATAGCAAACTTCATAAAAAATTTTGAAATTTTAGAAGTGAATAGTAGACAAGAAAATAATGAAATTTCTTTTTTATAGATCATGAATCAGATCTACGGTTTGAGATCTATAATCATTACAAGTCTGATTAGGGTTTTGGTAAACCCTAACGATTTTTAAATTTAAAATCCAACTCTCTGACAGAGTAAAAATATTAAACAGAGGCAAAAAATTATCAAAATTTCACAGTAAATAGTTCACATCAACATGAATCCACTTCATTTTACGGATCTCAAATCAGATATCAGATGAGAAAAATAACACAACTGCAAGTTGCCTATGAATTTCAATAACGATTCTAAATGATTTAAAATCACGGTTTAATCTTTTATTTTTCTTATAGGGTTCTCGAATCCCAAAACATTTGATTTTTTTACATTAGTTCACTGACATATCTGTGTATCACATATTAAAAAATCAGAAATTTACAGTGAATACTTCAATACAAACTAACATGCTCTTTACTGATTTAAGCGTAAAACACACAGAAATTTAATAAAACTTAACAAAACATGCATTAATCAATGAAAACAAATCAAATAATATCCAAACAGTAAAACAAAATTAATTTATATGCTGGAACACATGTAATAAACATGAATAAGTAAAAAAATAAATAAAACACAGGGAATCCATGGCTGAAATTGCTTTCACCTTTAAAATCATGAATTTAACCCATTTAACAGGTAAATCTCACGTTTCTTTGGTTAAGAACGTAGAAAACATACCTTTCATCGATTCTAATGGATTAGAATCCTGGAAAATAGCATGGAATAGGTTTAGATCATCTTTTTGGATTGAACTTGAGGTTCTTGATGGTGAAATCTATTGAAAAATAATAAAAACTATCAAAAAATACTAAGGAATCCTACCTTGGATGGTGCAGCAATGGAGGGAGCAGCTGGGAGGAGAGATAAGGTCCAATAAACTGTTGAGAAAGCCTTAGGGGCTGACCTCCCTTCTAGCCTCTTTAAATAGAAAAAAAATAGGTTAAAAAAAAGGCTAATTAATTCCAATTTTGTCCCTTTTAAAAACCTATCTCAAACAATTAGTGGGGGGCGATTTTTCCTAATTGAATTTGACTCTTGACCTTCCTAATTAAGCCCCTAACTAACCTAAGACTGCTAATTAGACCTCTAATTGACCTAAAGACCCCAAATGTGGCGCCATTTAGGTTTTTCAAAAAACTAAAATTTTAAAACTTTAAAATCAAAGTTAGAAACTAGAGTGAAGATAGGGGTTTTTAAAATTAAATTTTGACTCACCTAGACATCTAACCTAGGTATGACATTGACTAATTCTAGTCTAACTCTGACTTTTACAAATGTGGCACGACCTTGAGTGAGCCCCACTTGAATTTTCAAAAATGATTTTAAAGCTTGAAATTGAGAGATTTTTCAAAAAATCTTCAAAAGTAAACTTGAAATTAAAAGATTCGAAATGGCATAGAGTTCTAACTGGGTCATAACTCCTCAGGATATGATGCCAACTGAGTGGGCTCACATCAGGTTTTGAAAAATTTGAAATAAACACTGAAAATAACTTTGAAAATGAGTTAAAATCAACAACTGAAATTCAGAATTTTTGAAAATAGAGTCTCAAGCGAACTGGGACTCTGGTTTAGAGTCCTAAAATTTTAGGACTCTGAGATTTTGGATTTTAAAAGCCAAATGAAGGAGTTTTTGAAAAGATTTTATCAAAAATGATGAAATAAGTCAGAAAATATAGTCAGGGTTAGACTCCTTACTCAATCAGAACTCTGAAATAGAGTCCCGGATTAACTGGACTCTACAAAATGTCCTAATTTTTTAAAACAAATGAAAATAAATGAAAATGGAAGCAAAAATGAACTTTAAAACAAACTTTTGACTGGATTAGGACTTTGGGACAGAGTCCTGATAGGATTAAAACAAAAATAACTCGCCTCTGTTTTTGAAATATTTGCAGGAAAACTGAGAGACGGGATCCGCTCGTCGGTACGAGGTTCGACCGTTCCTGGCGCCTTTACCAGGGGTAATCGAACCAAGGGTCGAATTCATGCCTTTCGCTTTGCTAAGAATTTATCCTAAGTCTAAATGCATAAAGAATCATGCTTGTGCAATGCAGAGATGTATGCTCTTTTCGAAAAAATGATTTGGAAATCTCCAAGTATTTTTGAGATGAATAGAGTGAAGAAATGGTTTCTAACTCAGAACTTAAGATTTAAAATTCTGAGTTTTTGGAATAATCAGAGCTTAGGAAAATAATCTAGACTTTTTGAAAGGAAGGATCTTGAAATTGAGGTAAAATGAGAAGAAAGGAAACTTCAAAGTCATAAATGGACTTTGAATTTAGAATTTTTGAACCTGGATGAATGTCTGAAATGGAATTGAACTCTGGCTTTGAAGTTTGAAATCAGAAGGAGATTTGGGAAATCTAAATAGAATTGAGAAACGGGATTGATTTGAATATTGGAATTCAAGATGGAATTTGGATCCGAAGTCTGGATTCTAAATAGAGCTGAGATTTTAAAATTGAATTCTGGATTTAGAATCCGAAATGAGAATTGGTTCTGAAATCTGGGATCCAAGATGAAATTGGATTCTGAATTTTAAATGGAATTGGATCTAAGGTTTGGAATCCAAGATGGAATTTGGATCTGAAGTCTAAGATCCAAGGTGGAATTGGACCCGGAATTTGGAATGGAATTTGGATCTAAAATCTGAGATCCAAGATGGAATTGGATTCTGAATCCTAAATGGAATTTGGATATAAAATCTGAGATCCAAGATAGAATTGGATTCTGGATCCTAAATGAAGTTTTGGATCTGTAATCTGAGATCCAAGATGAAGTTGGTTTCTGGATCCTAGAGTGGATTTTGGATCTGAAGTCTGAGATCCAAGGTGAATTTGGATTCTGGATCCTAAATGGAATTTGGATCTGAAGTCTGAGATCCAAGGTGAGATTGGATTCTAAATTCTAGAATGGATTTTGGATCTCAAGTCTGAGATCCAAGAATGAGGTGGAATTCTGGATCTAGGATCCTAAATGGGGATTGGATCTGAAGTCTAAGATCCAAGGTGGAATTGGACCCAAAATTTGGAAATCTGGGTCCAAGTTAGGATCTAACTTTGGATTCGGATTTTGAAAGTTCAAATGAGACTTTTGAAGATGGATATGGGTTTTGGAAACCCAGATTGAATTTAAAATTTAAGAAAGGTCAAGTTTTGAGATTCAGAATCAATCTCAAACTTTTATTTTGAATTTGAAGGTAAGAAGATAAAATTTGATTTTGATTTTGAAAATGAATCAGAAACTTCAAAGTTAAATTGAATTTTGAAATTTGATTTGAATTTTGAATTTTGGATATACAAATGATTTTCAAAGTCAAATTAGACTTCGAATTTGAATTTTGAATCGGAAGATGGATCAGAAATCTCAAAGTTTAAATTGAACTTTGAAATTGGACTTGAATTTGGAAATGGAATTTTGAATATAAAGATTGAATTTGAAATTTCAAAGTCAAATTGGACTTTGAAATTGAAATTTTAAATCTTTGAAATAAGATAGAAGAATGAATTGAAATAGAGATTGAAGAAAGATATTTGAGATCACTTGGATTTTGGAAAAGAATTTTTGAAAATATGATGTTGTTCTATCTTAAATGATGAATGAATTTAAAGAATCTTGAAATTGGATTTGAAAATCTTATTTCATTCTTTAAATGAATTTAAAATAAGATTGAAAATATAATACATCCTTGACTATGGTCATTGAATGCATTATATATTAATCATATCTAAATTCAAATGAAGAATAAAATACATTTTGATGCTTTCATAGAGTTTAAAATGAAATTAACTTTCAATATACTCTGACTATGGCCATTGGTATACATATTGAATTAATTTTAAATTAAACTCTGATAAAAGAGAAAAATATTTAAAGAAAATATGATGAATTTTCTAAAAGATCTAGTGTGGATCCATTGTTATTTTATAAAAGATAAAAATCCTATGTCTTGTTTACATCCTCACTATGGCCATTGATGTAAATCATCAACTTAGGATTAATTACTTTTTACGAAATTGTGCATGTGCCATTCGTGTTCCCATTTGTGGAACTTTTAAATAAAGAAAAATGATGTGAAAACAAGCATTTCTAGAAATATGCATGCTCATGCATTCTATTCTAAGACAAAGAATATGAATTTTTCATTATATCTAGCGATTACAAGCATTGAAAGGGGATAGAATTCTGATCTGAGAAAGAATATCAACATTTTCCATACATTCCTGCAAAACAAACTAAATATAAAGCAATAGGCTAAGGATACGGAATGTACCCTGGCATAATTTACACATTATAGCTTAGTATGGTATTTGTCTCTAATAAAAGAAACATATTTATACATGTCAAATGAGGGAAATACATACACATTGATTAAAGAGATATATAGACAGGCATTCATATTAAAAGAGAAAATACACATGAAAAGAGATGCTTATATTACATGAATAGAGATGTATATTCTAAGCTAAATGAAAGGAGCACCTATATATATATATATATATATATATATATATATATAGATATATAAATATATACGTATATACATAGAGAGAGAGATGGGGATATCCTATGATATTAAGGAATCAAAGGGTGAACTGAAAAATGTATATGAGGTGCACTTAGCTGTATGCATATGCATATGGGAGGTAAATGGAAATGCAAGGTACTACAACATGCTGAAGGTGATTAGCACCTCTGCTAATGCCCCTAAGGAAATCCCAGCAGTGCCTAAGCACTGCTGCAAATGTCGGAACAAACGAGACACAGTAATGCATTGACACTGCTATATGTTTGCAGAAAATTACAGCAGATGTTGTGCAAGTGGGTGTGTTGCTGAAGAATGATGGCAGTACAGGTGCAAATGGCTTGGACGATGAGCAATCTGAAAGTCCTGGTTTGAACTGGTTGAGCAAACCAAAATTCACATTCAACTCTGAACTGGCAAGGTTCTGATATAAAAAAGAATCTGTCTGGCTGGTATGGTTTGGAGTCTTTGTAGATCTTAAATGTCAATTTCTGAAAGAAGGCATATGAATCAGAAACAACAGGAGGATGTACTTGCTCATCCACCACTCGAGTTGTCAAAGATGTATCAAACTAATCTACGTATTGCAGGAAATCCGACTCAGACGACTGCTGGTAGGACTTTTAGATTAGATCCATCATTGGGAAGCCAAAACATATTCTCAAAGAGGGGAGTAAAAGCAAAGATAGGCTCAACTCCTTATCAGAGTAAGGCTGCTTTCACGATGAATCCAACTGATGAATACTTTCACAAGGTTTGAATAAACAACAGGGTTCTTATTTTCTTTTATTTCTTGGTGGAACAAGATAAAAAAAAAAAAACTCAGTTTAATATTTCAGCCCTTATCTTTTGAATATGAAGTTCTCAACTGATGAATACTTTCACAATCCAATATGGTTTCTAAGGCAACAGAGAGGCTGCATTCTGTGACCTTTTCCATCTCCTGGAAAGAAATATTAATAATGCAGCCCACATGAATAGAGGTTGAATTACTCATCAAAACAAGAATCAGGCCAAAATTTAAGATACATTCTACGGAAAAAAAAAAATCCATGGAAAAGAAGCAAATGAAGTGCTTTCATAAATAGTATAACAGAATTTATGGACATGCCAGATCATGAATTAGTCACTGCATCTAATCTATGACACCATGTTGAAACCGGAATTAAAGAAAGGTTCATATATCATAAAGTTAAAGAATTTTACATGCTTTGTCTATGCCACCATGTTGAATGGAGATACTATTTACAATTTTCTCAGTTGGGGAAGTTGAGACAAGACCATTTCTCACTGTAAAACAGATTTTCATGACCATCTAAGTAAGATAGACATTGAATTGACCAACTTTAAATTATATGAATTAATGAAATTTAAATCAGACCAGATGAATTTTACCATCCAATTTTCAGTAAATCCTTTCTTAGGATGCAAAGAGATCAGTACACACAGGACCAGAACATACTCAAATCTGAATTCGTTATACAAATAGTAAAATTGAATTGCTGACACATTTGAACTAGTTTAGTCTTTTACCCCTACAACCCCAATAACATCCACCAGAAGACCCCAAGATTGCTAACAACAAACAACCTGCAAATATACTCCCTCCAATACTTGATATTCAACTCATCATATATATATATATCTTGACTCATCTTTTCCCTCATTTTCTCTTGACATACCACTTAAATCACCTATGTTACCTTTCTGTGCACACCAAACATATCCACAACTGACCCAAAAAGAAAAACCCACAGTGAAAGGATCAAACCCAGCAACCCAACCTCTACTCACGATCTGGACCTTATACAGGTCTGCCACCAGCCGTACATTTTTTGAAAACTCTTCATCCACGCCAAATATGGGCCCACCATTTGGTGGGAACAATTTGGATGGGCTAAACAGGTCTAAACCCTATTTATTGACCATATTTCCCTATCTTAACACCCTCTGAGTGGCCATACCAATCTCAAATTTCTAGAAAATAGACCAAAATAAAATGAAGTTAAACAATGATGCCCCAAAACCTAGGTAGAGCATATGATTACCAATGTCCAAAATTTTGCAGAAAATGGAACTGATAAGCTTTTCGTCTTAAGAACATCAAGGTTACAATTACAAGGCAAGGGTAAGCTATAAGCAACTCAATAAGTCATGATAAATAAATTGCTTTTCCCAATAAATCATGATAAACATAGTTAGAATAAATTGTTTCCAATAGCATGCACGTGAGTAAGCAATTCTGCAGAACCCAGAAAATTCTAATTCAAGAAGGAAAGTAATTTGAGTTTTACAGGCATACCTACTAGTGTCAGTTCTGCCCTATGAATCATTGTGTTATTCCAAGCCCAAGATAGCCCATCGTATTCTCTGATTTGGGGCCTTTTATCAGCTGCAGGCTACCTGGATGAAGTAATAGACAAGAAAGGGGAAGGTATGCTCTCGAGCCCCCCATTTGACACTGAAAAATCACAGGAAGTTAACCAGAACAGGAGATATATATATTAGAATAATATTTTACAGTGCAAGCGATGGGTGCAGGGATGAATGAATGTTATGATGTGACATATGCTAATGTGCTGATACAGGGTAAATAAAGGGGAGAGACAAGATGACATGTTAATGCTCAAGGATTCAAAGGAATTAACCAACATATGATGTAGAACATTTATTGACACTAATGTGGAGTGATTGACATGAACAACGATGCTGAACCAGAAAACTCTAACATCCGATGAGATTAAAATCAAGTAAGGTAGAGATGATCATGTCACTCAGACTATGTAAAACCTAAAACTTGTAATAAAGAGAAATGCATGCAGAGGCTGGATTTGATATGCAGGGGAATGATGTAAATGCATAGAGGAAAATTTGTCCAGACTTTCTAATGCCTTGAGAAATGATGATACATCTTACATGGAATCTTATTTTAGCAGGAAATTCTATTGTCAAAATACTAAAGATAGGAGATATGCTGAAGGCAGTTCTGGTACAATATAAATGAATACATTACCTTATTTGCAGACCACTTGAAAATGGAGCCCAAAGATCCTTGAGACTAATATAATGGCAAATATAGAATCCAAATGAGCCATCTGACTGAGCTGTTACAGACAACCTTAAGGTATAGCTGAGTTAGTCAATTATCTTTTGAAATCCAAATAGAACATAGGTTGGGATCAATGCCTGCTGATTATAAACTTAGATTCCAGCCACACATGGCTCGAATCTGCCGATTCCAGACCCTATGCCAATATGATAAATTAGCAAAAGATTCTGGACTGATGAATAAATGATTTCCTCGGGGGTACAAGTAAATCGAGGGTGTTGGTTTGAGCTATGAGCTCCAGAGGAGACCGGAGCAACAATAAATCTGGTGCAGAGAGATTAACAACATTGCAATAGCCATTGGTCACACCCAAAACAGAAAGCACATATGTAAGACTACCCAAACAGAGTAGCCTTATGTAGGAGGCGCACCAGGTAAAACGAAATGCATCAAATATATTAATGAAACAAATGCTTACCCGTGACAGAGGGGAATGAGCTTGCTATTAACATGGAAGGGAAATATAATCCGATCGTAAAAATGAGAACATGAAATGATCATAAATCAGAAATTAAAATTTGTGAAAGAAATCGAAACCAAATAAACCATGGCCTAAAATGAAAATTCAAACAAAGTGACGAAATATGAAAAAAAAATTGTTAGAACCATTTGTTCCCTTGTTGTTGCACTGTATAATCTGATTTGCTATATGCGAATTGGGTTTTTTTGGGATGTGCATCAATGGGAGATAAGATAAAAGGGAAATCAAAGGAATCGAAAAAGGAAAATAAGCCATAAACCCAAGATCATAGCGGGAGGTAGATCGATCCTGCTATATGCAAGTCAATCATTCCTCTAATGCCTTATGACCACAGAGAAATAAAATCACAAAGAAAAAGTTTCTTCAGAAAATCAAAATAAAAGGAGAAAAGGGGCTTATATAAAATCACAAAGAATACGATAAAGCAGTAGAAAGGGGCGAGCAATACAAAAAAAAAAATAGAAGAAGATAAGACACTTACCTTCTGTTGTTACGGTATTGATTTCCTTTCAGTCACTGGGGCATTACCAGAAGAGAAGATGAAAAGAACGTATAGGGGAAGGATGAAGAAATGAGGGTTGCGGAGGTAAAAGTCTGTTGTTCATGAAGAAGTAGATGGCATGATGAAGGCGGTAATGGAGAAGAAAGAAGAAGGAGGAAATGGGGAGGTGAAACGCGGTCGTGAGGGAGAAGAAGGGATAATGCAGAGGTGAAGAAATGATTTTTCAGAAGAGGTGCGGTGATAGGGTGAAAACGGGTGACGGGGGTTTCCCCATCGTTCCCCTCTTAAAGAGAGGGATGAAGGTTCCCGAACGAAGGTTGAGCAGTTAGGGATCGAGGGTAAAAAAATGGAGGGCGATGATCGGAGGGTGGCGAAGAGAGGAAGGTCCATTGGTGGGCAATGAAGGAGAGAGAGAGAGAGGGAGGGAGAGAGAGGCGACGAAGAGGGTTGGCCCTTTGCGAAAGCTCTCGAAACCCTAAAAATATTCGTAACAGGGGGGGCTCTTTCAAAATAAGAATTTTCATAAAAAGGGTTTTCAAAATGAGGTTTTTAGCAAAAAATGATTTTAAAAGCTTAAACTCATTTGTTTTTCTCGTAATTTTTCCATTTTTTTTTGTTTTTGTGTTATTTTTCATTTTTTTATATTTTTGGAATAAAAGTCTAAGACTTTACGAGAAAACAAAGATTAGACACTAATTTTTTGTATTTTTGCAAAGTATTTATAAGCGAGAGTTTTTCTGAGAACTCAAGGCTATTTTAGGAAAATTTCTTCAGAAAATGGGTTCATATCCGGATTTTGAGGAAATATTCGAGGTTTAAACCTTGAATCAAGGAATATAACGTGATGGATCCAAACGGATACCGGACAAAGTGTTTGAGCCTTTTAAAAGGTTATTTTGGTAATTTTGAGAATTTGGTTTAAAATTGGACAACGAAGCTCAGATTTGGATCTCTTATCTGGATCCGGATCCGAAATTGAGTCAAATATATAAAATAGATTTAATTTCAATAAAACTTGAGAAATAAAATAGAATTCAGATCTAAAAGTGACTCAATTACCCAAAAAATGGGGTCAGGGGCAAAAAGGGAATATTTAAAAGATTTTGAAAAATTTGGGGTGTTCACAGATGCCCCTCTTTGCTACTAAGCCGGCAAAAAGCCGAGCTTAGTGGCAAAGATAACACTCCAAATTTTGAAAATGCCCCAGTCAGAAGATCTGAAGTGGGTGTGGAAGAATTTATTTGAAAGACATGGTTTCTCAGGCTTTGAGCCTTATCCTGAATGGTTTTAAGGAGACGAAATCCTCGAAGATGATATGATTGAGTAGAAAATGAGGACATCGTGATGAAACTTTGGGTGAAAATCCCAAAATGGTGGAATAAAGATTTTGATCAAGTCTCATGCGTGAGACAAGATACACTTTTTGGAATGATTCAGGTTTAGCCCTTAACCTGGATGGAGCGAAGATCTATCAAGATGAATTAGATGAGGGAAGGAATACATGAGGACCTTGATGGGACATTTTTGTGAAATGAAGCTCAAGTAGGATCCTATCCTGGATGGATATGCAAAGCATGAATTCCTTGATGGGAAGGACCACGATGGGACTGGAAGAAAACATCTTGTCAATAACGTAGAATCTCATTGAAATGAGACTCAGGTTTAACCCTAACCTAAGAAAGGAAGATACCTCGCGAAGCGAGGTTCAGGGTTAACCCTTAATCTGAATGGGAAATCTACCATACGGATTTCTCAAATGGAGAAGCCATAATGGGACCTTTGGAGTTTGGACAAACAAAATCCGAAAGGGTTTTTTGTGAAAGGAGGAAAATAGGATTCCCTAAAGCTTTGAAAAGGGGACAAAATGGGGTGTCTCATTGCTGAGACTAAAATAGCTTTTGAAATGAATGACCTCTCACAAAAGGTTCAGGTTTGACCCTTAACCTGAGTGGAGAAAATCTACCATACGGATTTCTCAAATGGAGAAACCATAATGGGACCTTCAGAATTTGGACGAACAAATCCGAAAGGGGTTTTTGCGAAAGGCGGAAAATAGAATTCCCTAAAGCTTTGAAAAGGGGACGAAATGGGGCGTCTCACTGCTGAGACTGAAATAGCTTTTGAAATGAATGACCTCTCGCATAAGGTTCAGGTTTGACCCTTAACCTGAGTGGGAAAAATCTACCATACGAATTTCTCAAATGGAGAAACCATAATGGGACCTTCGGAATTTGGACGAACAAATCCGAAAGGGGTTTTTGCGAAAGGAGGAAAATAGAATTCCCTAGAGCTTTGAAAAGGGGACGAAATGGGGCGTCTCACTGCTGAGACTGAAATAGCTTTTGAAATGAATGACCTCTCGCAGAAGGTTTAGGTTTGACCCTTAACCTGAGTGGGGAAAATCTACCATACGAATTTCTCAAATGGAGAAACCATAATGGGACCCTCGGAGTTTGGACAAACAAATCCGAAAGGGGTTTTTGCGAAAGGAGGAAAATAGGGTTCCCTAATGCTGTTGAAAAGGGGAAGAAATGGGGCGTCTTGTTGCTGAGACTGAAATAACTTTTGAAATTAATGACCTCTTGCAGAAGGTTCAGGTTTGACCCTTAACCTGAGTGGGGAAAATCTACCATACGAATTTCTCAAATGGAGAAACCATAATAGGACCTTCGGAATTTGGATGAACAAATCCGAAATGGGTTTTTGCGAAAGGAGGAAAATAGAATTCCCTAAAGCGGAAAAGGGGACGAAATGGGGCGTCTCACTGCTGAGACTGAAATAGCTTTTGAAATGAATGACCTCTCGCAGAAGGTTCAGGTTTGACCCTTAACCTGAGTGGGAAAAATCTACCATACGGATTTCTCAAATGGAGAAACCATAATGGGGCCTTCGGAGTTTGGACGAACAAATCCGAAAGGGGTTTTTGCGAAAGGAGGAAAATAGAATTCCCTAAAGCTTTAAAAAGGGGACGAAATGGGGCGTCTCATTGCTGAGACTGAAATGACTTTTGAAATGAATGACCTCTCGCAGAAGGTTCAGGTTTGACCCTTAACCTGAGTGAAGAAAATCTACCATACAGATTTCTCAAATGGAGAAACCATAATGGGACCCTCGGAGTTTGGACGAACAAATCCGAAAGGGGTTTTTGCGAAAGGAGGAAAACAGGGTTCCCTAAAGCTTTTGAAAAGGGGAAGAAATGGGGCGTCTCGTTGCTGAGACTGAAATAGCTTTTGAAATTAATGACCTTTCACAGGAAATTCAGGTTTGACCCTTAACCTGAGTGGGTCGACCATACGGAATTCTTCAATGAGAAAACCGTGATGGGACAGGAAGAGATACTTCAACTGAATGAGGCAACTTTTCCTGGAAGATATAAACAACGCTAGGTTGCATCAAAATGGATATCGAATTTTTATTTCATTCTTGAAATAGCTAGAAAATTTTGCCAATAAGATAAAATTATGGTTGACTCAAACACTTGAAAATGTGCACGTATGTGCAAAAGATATTCCCTCTTTACCTAGAGTATTTCCTCCATTGAGGTTAACTCCTCGGTCTTTAAGAGTCAAATTCAAAATTTTAGCGTTGATGATTTTCTTCAAGGAAGCTATCCATTTCCCTGATATGAGAATAAAAGAAATATTCTTAATTTCATAAAAGCAAGTAGTGAAAAGATGTTGATAAAAGAATTTTGCATGAGAAAAAATGACTTGTGGCAACTTTAGCAGTTTGATATTTGGGTGTTTTCCCATGATGATCTTTTTGCACTCTTTTTGAGCCATTGCACTTTTCTCGGTTTTTCACATCATCCTTCATTTTGGATGTGTCCTGACTTTTCTCTCTTTTTCGGGGAAGGGTATGTCACAAACTCCTTCATATTGGAGATGTTCCGATCCTTCTTTTATCTCAGGAATTATATAGGCTCAAAGGGTCTTTAGATGATAGCAGAAATCAAATATCTTTTAGGGTTTGTCGGTAGGTTCATCACACTCGCCTTCATCTCAACAGTGATCTGAACTTTCCCTGGAAGGATCCTTCACAAACTTATTTATCTCGAAGATGATCCAAATCTTCTTTGGCCCCAGGGATCTAGCTCGCCTATTCGTCTTCATCTCGACGACAGTTGAGAGATCCCTTTTGCAGATATTTAATTGCAACTTTAAAATGAATGTGAAGACATGGATTAAGTGGATTCTTTTTATAGCTCAAGATATTTCCACTGCCTGATTGCCAGAAAGTCGTCTTAAAACATACGCCATAGCCATAATAAATATCAATTCGCTTCTGGCTTTTCAACATCATTGAAGATTTCTTTCACTGATCATATCGAGGACATCTCTTACATCCTTTTAGTTGACCAACAAGAAAAGATTTGAATTTTACCTCTTTTTCGCAAAAAGTTTCACCTTTTTGGAAAGGATACTAGAGGTAATCTGAGGTAATTCTTTTGTGTAGTCAGATTTTTAGAATCAACAAACGCTTTTAGCAAATTGGCAAAGTTTTCACGAATTCTTTGTGAGATAATCGCTCAATATAGATTTTGATGAGACCTTGAGTTGAATCTTTGATTTTGGAAATACATGACCAGCAAAAGCTGGAACCTTTGAAATACATGACCAGCAAAATGTTATCGTCGCAAAATTTTTTTCCCGTCTTCCCTTCCTTGTGGAAGAGAGAGGGAAACGCTTTCGCGATTCAAACTTGACCGGATTTTGGAAATTGTTTTGAAATACTCGCCTCCGTTTTGAAAATCGTGGGAAAATCCATGGGATGGGGCTCGACCTGTCGGTACGAGGTTCGACCGTTCCTGCCGCCTTTAACAGGGGTAATCGAACCAAGGACCAAAATTGTGCTTGACTTAATAAAATTATCGAAATCGTGTTCTATCCTAAATGCACAGAGAATTCAGGCATGTGCTATGAAATTTGGTAAAATATAAGTTAGAAAATTATGATGTATGCTTAGAAAACATTTGGAGTTGAAAAGCATTTCTCAGGAAAAGATGGAAATCAATTTCTCAGAAAAACTCAGACGAAGAAGGTTTGAAATCTCGAGAAAGTTTATAAAGATTTGGAAAATCTTGAAGAAGTGAGAATCTCGAGAAAATTTTGAGAAAGTTGAGAAAGATTTGGAAAACCATGAGGAAATAGGAATCTTAGGAAAATTTTAAGAGAGTTTAGAAAGACTTGGAACATCATGAAGAAATGAAAATCTCGGGAAAATAGAAGGAATTCTTGAGAAAGGATGAATATTTGAAAAGGAAAGCACTTGTCAGGAAAAACTCAGATTTTGAGAGTTTTCTTAGGAAAATGATAGAAAATTTTGTAGGAAAACTCATTGGAGAAGGAAATTCAAAACTTAGGAAATTGAATTCCTGAGAATCTTGTCTTTGAAATATCTGAAAATCAACTTTGATCCTTGAGAAAGATGGGAAATTCCTTTTGAAAGCATCTTAAGAAAATAATATTTTCAAGGAAAATCACAGAAAAACTTTGATTTGGAAAATCCAACTCCGAATATCATCACAGTTTCTTGAGAAATCGATTTCCATGAAGTGAAAATTACTTGAGAAAATCATGAGAAAAACAGATGATGCAGATGATTTGAATGAATGAATGCACTTTGAAAAGATTTCTGAAAAAGTTGTTGGAAAAATGTGGATTAAGCCAAAGTAAATCCTTCACATATTCTAACTGTGGCCATGAATATGTTCAGAGTTTACTTGAGTTAATTCACAATATTTTGAAAACTTAGAAATATGATGTGCATTTTTAAGATAGCCTAAGAGTGTAGGCCCAATGTGACTAGTAGAAAGATGATGGATCTGGGTCTCGTCCATATTCCGACTAGGGCCGTAAATATGGATTCCACCGAGTTCATCAACTCCCTAAGAGTTAGTGCACGTGCCATTCGTGTTCATCCACGGTGAATTTTGAAAATTGAAATATATGCATCACAGAATCAGGATATTGCAGGAATCAAACTATATGAGATGCATCCTAAGCTAAGCATTAAAAGTAAATATTATTTTAAATTGAATTATTACATCTCTGACATAAAGCAAAATGACTAAAAGAAGTATAAAATTAAAATACTCAGCATCCTCCAGATTTTCCTGCAAATGAGACTTAAGACAAGAAATGCAATATACAGAACGAAGATTGAAAGTCCGATGTAAATGACAAGACACAGGTGATTTGACATACATTAGAGTGGAAAGCTTAAAGAAAAGTTTATGATCAGGAGTGGAAAGGGAAGTATCCAGAAGTCATGCTAAAACTAAAGGGAGGTTATACATATGTGGGCCTAAATAACTAAAATTGCACTGGATGAAGTCTATATATGAAAACATCTTCATTGAACTAAACATGGAAATTACATCTACATAAATGCCTAAAATGATATCCACATGAGAAACAATGCACAAAAAATGCACCTATATATCCTGATAATTGAGAACAGGAGAAGTGATCACACCTGTATATATAACATACAGATGTCTTGCCTAATGATAGACTAGAATGTAATCATGTGAATATACTAAGGATAAACTTCAATGATTTTCTATATGTGCTACCTAAATGCAATCAGTTCAAGCGATACTGGTGGATTAGAGCAGCAGTCACTTCACTTATGAATCATGATACAACGGATTCCATCCCTGCGGTGAATGCAGTAACAAGCAAAAGGCACAGCCCATGACATTCAGAACAATAATAGGAAAAATGACAGCTGATAAAACCATCAACACCCCCTTTTGCTAAGTACCAATAACGTGAATGATAGCAGCTACGATCTTTTCCAATAAAGCATAGAGAAGTTCAACACTACAGCATAGACAGCACAAGAAGAGAAAAAAAAATTTAAGAGTTGAGTTGAGCTTCTGAAACTCCCCTTTTCGGCTTCTCCAACATAGCCCAAAGCACTGAAAAGAACAGGAAACCCCCATCTGGTGTACTTCTGTCACTAGTGTCATATACAATGGCTATTGAGAACATGGTTAATGGCATACAGGTTTTTAATATCGGCAGAGAGGCTATTGAGATATACTGATGAACAGTACCATCAAACCACAGATTTGAGGCTGAGGAAGCTCAAAGAGGAATCATACAGGTCATGTACATTTCTAACATCACCTTGACAGGGTTAATGACCATTGGGAATATGAATGAGCATGCAGGCAACGGACCAGAGGGCCCATGCCAATCAATTTAAACATTACAAGAATTGGAAAATTGAAACCTTGTAGGGGATAGAATCTATCCCGTCTGAATCATTCAGAGACAGCAGTGAATATCTGCCCTTATCTAATCAACATCAGGTATAACAAGCACTTGTTAATACAATATGTCTTCAAGATATTTACTGGGTGCTAATATTCTGAAGACAGATTTTTCTACCGAGCGAAAAGGGGTCGGATGCCACAACAAAGGCTGTGAACATTGCCCAAGAATGATGCAGCGCCATTACAAAATAGCTAAGCTTTGGATGTAACTTGAGCTGTTCTTACATGGGATAGCGTGACAGTTGATATGATCCTATGAAAATAAAAAAAATGAAGTGGCATGCGATAAAAAAAAAAGGCAAAAAATGACTAACGAAGGTGTAACACAAAAAAAAAAAACAAATGAACTTAGGTGATTCTACAAGTAAATCACCCCCATCCAAATATTCCCTTTACATAGATCATTATAAGCTTGGGCCGATTACCAATGGAAAGTGATACCGTTGGTAATAATCAGCCGAGGAAAGAGGTATGAGTCGACCTCTGTTTCTCCGATCAGAGAACATAGCCAGATAACAAACCAGGTAAACAAGTGTATGTCAAAACCATGGCTAAACGCACACAGACAATCAAATGTTAGAGTGTGATCACTCTTATGCTGTAGCTTCTGTAAATCGGAGCTGCTATTCCAGCAGTTTGACGTTACAGAGGGAGCTTTCACTGAAATCGACAAGAACCAGAGAAGGGAAGATGGGGAAGACAAGGAAGGAAATAAGAAAGGGAAAACAGCGAAGGAAAGGAGAGGAATAACTTACCGTTAGTTGACTGCTGGAAATACCCCTTTCAATGCTGGATCAGATCTACAGGGAAAAGGAGGATCACGTTCTTCCTGACTGTCTTTGATCGATCCGTTGAAGAATGATGCTTGGGAAGGAAGAGAGGTAAGAAAAGCTGGGCTCGTGGGTCCTTCTGCTACTGGAGATAATGAAAGCAGGTTCAAAATGGGACACCAGCCGATAGAGGGAAGAAGGAACTGTCGGTGCTGCTCCTGCTGGAAGGAAAGAGATGAGGGATATCTTCACATCGGAGGCCTCTTGAAGGTTCAATCGGGCGCAGGAGGAAGAACAAAGTCCCCTTTTCTCTGATGGGAATAGAGGAAAGTGGATGCTAAATGGAGGAGGAGAGCCGGAATCTGAGGTTGGGGGCGCTGAAGAGTTAAGGGAAAAATTAAAACTCCTCCTTTCGGGTGGCCTAAGCCCCCCTTTTTAAAACTATTCTGCCCTTTCAGCCCAAAGCTAGGGCTCCTTTGCGAAAGATTTTTGATAAGCTTTAAAAACTGACTTTTGAAAAATTTCAAAATTGTCGCCATTTGAAAGGGGGAGGGCGGCTCCTTTTCTCCAGATGTACATTTAAAAAAAAACTTAGGTAAAGAACAAAAATCTTGGTAGGGTTTCACGGTGGCTCCCTTTGGGGGCTGAAAAGTAATAAAAATAAAAAAAAATGAGTAAGAAAAAAAAAATGGATTTTGTTTTGGTAGTGCCACCTCAAATAAAAAAAAAATCTTTCTTTAGGCAAAGAGTCTTAGTGGGGTGCCACCTACGTGGGCCCACTAATTATTTTACTGAGTTAAAATCAAGGTTTTATAAATCGGTGCTACTTTCAAATGGGCACTATTTTGGAAATAAGGGAAAATTTTGGGAATTTGAGTGTGACACCACCTCGAGGCGGGTCCCATGTCCTTTATTTGAAATAAGAGCCAAATGAGATATCTTGGAATTTTCACAATAATAGGCTAGTTTAGAAAGCACGAAGTGGATTGTGGTTTGATTTCGAAACTTGGAAAAATTGGTTTTTCAAGGCAAAATTTTGAAAGAAGCAAGGAAATTCGGAGCCTTTTGGTAAAAGTTTGAAATAAGGTTTTATGCGCTTTGAAATTGTGTCCCCTCTTTCCAACTGGCGAAATTTTGAAATATTAAAATCACCCAGATTGTTTTCTTGAGAAAACTTTTTCATAGTCCGGGGTCCTCGGGGTAAAATAGGAAAATTGATAATTTTGAAAACCCAGGGTTTTAAAATCAATTTTAAAAGGTTTAGAAATCAAATCTGGATTGTCAATTTTGAAAATCAGGAGCTCCGGATCTCAAAATGACATGTGCAGTGAAATGATATGAAATGCTCATGCAATGCTATGCAAAAAACATGTCCTACAAAGTTGCCACTCTGAATTTGAATTTGAAAATTCTGATTTTGGTTAAGCATGAGATTTTAAAATTTTGCAGTTTTAAGATGTCTCTGAGTCTAAATAGAGAAGTTTTGAGACTCGAGAATGGAATTTAGGACTTTATGCAAGGTTCAATCTTGGAAAATGACCATTTTGCCCTTCATTGGTTTCGGAGAACTGAAATATGATGATTGAGGGATATATTAGGAAGGTGAGTGAAAATTTGGGGTGTTTACAGATGCCCCTCTTTGCTACTAAGCCGGCTTGTGGCCGAGCTTAGTGGCAAAGAAAAACACACCAAATTTGGGCTATAAAAAAATGCCCCAGTTAGAAGGATCTGACTGGGTGTGGAGATATTAGCCCGAGGAAGATGGTAGATATGAAATGGAGAATAAAGAGAAAAGACTCACTCTGTGAGAGTGAAATTCAGGTTTATGCCCTTAACCTGGATGGGACAGAAATACCTCGTATGGAACAAAGCTCAGGTTTGACCCTTGACCTGATTGTGGAATGGAATGTCTCATAAAATGAGACTCATGTTTGTACCCTTAACCTGATCGGGCGGAAGATGAAATACCTCTTTGATTGAGGCTCAGGTTTGTACCCTTATCTTGATCGGGCGGAACATGAGTTGGTATGATGGAACCTTCGGATTTTGCACAATGAATCCGATAGGGATTTTGCAAAAGGAAGGAAAATGGGGTCCCTAAAGCTTGAAAAGGGATTGATTTTGGACGCCTCATTGCTGAGACTAAAATAGCTTTTGAAATTGCCTTTTGCGAGAAATGATTGGTGGTTCAACCTCAAACCGAAATGGGACTGTCTATGGTGGGACAGTGGGGACACCGGGAAGTGTGCAAATCTAAGAATTCATGCTCTCAAATAAGGCAAGGAATCAGGTCCTTAGGACGGATTTAAAATTGGTGTCAGGATGGATCAAAAACGGACATCAAGCTCTCACTTCACGTCAGGATAACTAGAAAATATTGTCAAAATGTTAAGAATTTTGTTGTTGATGCAAAGCATTTGAAAAATGATACGCATTGTTGCAAAATATTCTTTCTTTTTCTACCTGAAGCATTACCTCCGAACGAGATTGACTTCGTAGGATCGAGATTTGAAATCCAAATTGCTTGCAATTGACCTTTTTCAAGGAAGCTATCAATTTCCTTGATATGAACAAGAAAGAGAATTTGAAATTATGAAAGCAGTTGATGAAAAAATATTGATAATAGAATTTCACCAATTTAAAGAGGATTCTTGATAAATTTGGCAGATTGATATCCTGGGAGTTTCTCTCATGATAATCTTTCTGCACTCTTTTGGGCTCTTTTGGATTTTTGGCTACATTTTCCTTCATTTTGAAGATATTCTGATTTTTTCTCTCTTTCTTTTTCCTCTCTTTCTCTCTTTTGGGAAGGTACGTCACAAACTCCTTCAACTTGGAGATGTTTCGATCCTTCTTTGACGATATTGGCTCATGGGTTGGTAAATCTTTGGATGATAGCTGAAATTAAATATCTTTTGGGGATTGTCGAGAGGTTCATCGCATCTGCCTTCATCTCGACAGTGCTTTGGACTTTCCCTAGAATGATCCGTCACAAACTCCGTCATCTTGGAGATGTTTCAAATCTTCTTTGGCCCCGGGGGTCTACTCGCCTAATTCGCCTTCATCTTGATGACAGGTGAGAGATCCCTTTTGCGGATATTTAATTGCAGTTTGAGGAGACAGGGCTTGGGTAAATGCTCTCTTTTTCTAGCGCTCAGGATATTTCCACTACCTTGTTTTTACAAGAATGGTCTTTAAAGATGTGTCATTGACTGCGATCAATATCAATCATTTATGGCTTTGCAATAACATTGAATCTTCTTTGCTGGCCATATCGAGGATTTATCCTTCATCCTTTTGGTTGGCCAATACAAAGAATTCGAGTTTTGAATCTCTTTTCGCAAAAGCTTCACTCTTTTGGAAGTAATGCTGTAGGTAAATTAAGATAGAGATTAGTGCAATAAAGATTCTGAAATCAACAAATAATTTGATTGACAGATTGACAAAATTTTCTCGAAATCCTTGGTGAAAGTGACTATTTGAAGTCTGGCTCAACACATCCGTGACAAAAATTCTCCTCTCTTTTTCCCCAAAAAGAGAGACTCAGGCTTAGCCCTTACCTGAATGGGAAATGGGAAATACTCCTCTCTTCCCTGAAGAGGAGGTGTTTGCAAAACGAACTTTCGAAGAGAAATTGAGCTTTCGTCAAAGCTCCCTAATATTAGGCTTCTCTTATGGAAAGGGGGCCTATAATAGTGAGGTCTGAAAATTAGGTCATGAAAGGAACGAGTCCATCACACTCTCTCTGCCAAGAGGGTCCTTCATGCCGAAAATGGCCTAGTATGAAATTGGGGGGTCACAAGAAAAACGAGTCTCTGTCGAGCCTCTCCCTTGAAAAGGGTTCCTCGTGTGGAATTGGAAATTGTTTTGCAAACGGTTCACAAAGACGCGAGTCCCTTCAAACTCTCCCTGAAAAGGGGCTAAGTGAACGAATTGGATAGCATGCGAAAAGAACGAGCTCCCTCAAACTCTCCCTAAAAGGGTCTCTCGCAAGAGAAAATGATTGAAATTGGATATTGAGATTGATTGACCCAAAGGTCGAAATTGGAAATTTGGAAAATTGGTTGTTGGAAATTGAATGACCCGAAGGTCGAAATTGGATGACCTGACGGTCGAAATTGAGAATTGGTTGACCGAAAGGTCGAAATTGTGTGACTCGAAGGTCAAAATTTGGAGATTGAGTGACCCAAAGGTCGAAATTTGGAATTTGGGTGACCTGAAGGTCGAAAATTGGAAATTGATTGACCCGAAGGTCGAAAATTGGAAATTGATTGACCCGAAGGTCGAAAATTGGAAATTGATTGACCCGAAGGTCGAAAATTGGAAATTGATTGACCCGAAGGTCAAAAATTTGGAAATTGAGTGACTCGAAGGTCGAAATTTGAGAAATTGCATGATTCAAAGATTTAAATTGGAATTTGGAAGGCAAAATATCAAATTCGAGCAATTGACAGACCCTGATGATTGAAATGACTTGGATTAACAAAGGAGAATAATGAGTTTGAGTCAGAGCTCGAATAAAATATAGAGATCACAAGTCGGAACCCTGATCAACACAAAAAAATGAAAAGCTTGAATCAGAGCTCGAATGATGTACAGAGATCACGAGTCGGAACCCGGATCAACAAATGAAGTGCTTGAATTAGAGCTTGGATAAGATAAAGAGATCTCGAGTCGGAACCCGGATCAACAAAAGGAAAAATGAAGAGCTCGAATCTGAGCTCGAATGGATAAAGAGATCTCGAGTCGGAAGCCGAATCAACAAAGGGAAATAAAGAGCTCGGGTCAGAGCTTGAGTAAATAAAGAGATCTCGAGTCGGAACCCGGATCAACAAATGAAGATGAAGAGCTCGAATGGATAAAGAGATCTCGAGTCGAAACTCGGATCAACAAAAGAAAATGAAGAGCTCGAATCTGAGCTCGAATGAATAAAGAGATCCCTAGTCGGAACCCGGATCAACAAAGAAATGATTTGAATAAAAACCCGAGTCGGAACTCGGTTTTCCAAAAAGTTGGGATTTTGAAAGTGTACCAGTTTGAACATTGGATTTTGAAATAATACCAGTTCGAGCGCTGGGTTTTGGTTCAGTACTAGTGATTACCTTTCAATTTGGAATCATTAGGAATTGTGATGGGACTTGTTTGTTGAAATCCCAATACTAACCGAATTGATGTTAATGCATTTGGATGCAAATGAATGTGCATTGATGCACATGAATGCACAAGTGCGTGAAATGAGGAATTCGTTTATCCTGCCTGCATATAGAACAAAATTTTAAAAATGCCCCAGTGCAACTGGGAAAGAAAGTTTGATTATTATTTAAAGAAAATAGAAAGATTACAAAGAAAGAATAGAGGCTTCAAGTATAGAACTTTTTCAAGTGTCAAGCATTAATGGGATCTGACAATTCTACCCCATCGGCGTTGATGAGCCGATATGAGTTGCGGGGTAATGCTTCTTTGACGACATACGGACCTTCCCAATTTGGCAACCATTTACCGCCAGGATGGTGCTTGAGATAAGCTGTGGATCGAAGCACTAACTTATTGACTTTGAATCTTCTTTCGATGACTGACTTTGCGTATTGCCTGGCTACTCTCTGGCGATAGGATTGAGCATGTTCTGCTGCTTTTAGCCTTCTCTCGTCGAGTAAGTCTAGCTGTACCAGTCGCTGCTGCTGGTATTGGTCCATAGGTAATTGCAGAAGTGATGCAAATTTCAAAGCGGGCTTTTGAACATGTAGCGGCAATATTACTTCTGTTCCATATACCAATTCTGATGGAGTAGCATTCGTTGGGGTGCGAATGGTGGTCCGGTAGGCCCATAGTGCATCGTGGATCTTCTCATGCCAGTCACGGCCTGTTTCCACAGTTCGCTCCAAGATACGAATTAAAATCTTATTGGTGGTCTCCGCCTGACCATTCCCTTGGGGATAATATGGAGCGGAAAAATGATGATAAATCTTGAACTTTGAGCAGAATGTCTTCATTCTTTCATTCTTAAAATGACTGCCATTATCTAATACAATGTCATGCGGGATGCTGAAACGGCAAAGGATGCTCTTGTGAATAAAAGAGACCATGTGTCGGCCTTCTACTGTGCGAAGAGTGATAGCTTCTACCCACTTGGTGAAATATTCTGTTGCGGCAAGGAAGTATTTGTGGCCATTTGAAGCTGAAGGAGTGATGGGACCTACGACATCGAAGGCCCACATAGAGAACGGCCATGGAGAGACAACAGATTGCAGATATGTTGCAGGAGCATGAATAAAAGGTGCATGTATTTGACATTGCACACACTTCTTCACATAATGATAGCAGTCTTGTTGCATAGTCTTTCAGTAATAACCTGCTCTGATGATTTGCTTGACAAGGGTTTGGTAGCCGACGTGGCCACCACAAATGCCTTCGTGTGCTTCTCGCACAACCTCTTTAGCTTCATCTTCGTCTAAGCATCTGGAATATTCTGAACTGAATCCTCGACGATAGAGGACATTGGCCAAAATGAAGTATCGAGTAGACATACACTGGATTGCTCGTTGTTCTTTCTTTGAGAGTTCTGGAGGAAGTTCGCCAGTTTCTATGAAAGTTTTGATATTGTAATACCAAGGTTTCTTCCTTTGCTCAGCTTAGTTTACTTGTTCTGTTAGAAGGAAAGCAGGTTGGTCAAGTCGACCAATTTCAAAAGAGCGACAAGATTCTCCATTTTTGAATGCCATAATGGAGCCTAAACTGGCTAGGCTATCGACCACTTGATTAAAATCTCTCTTGATATGGAATAACTGGAATTCTCCAAACTTGTTGACAAGAGCTGAAACAATTTTCTGATAGAGATATAGCTTCTAATCTTTGACTTGCCATTCGGCTCGAACTTGATTGACAACAAGTAATGAGTCGCCGTAGGCATGCACTCTCTTAACATTGAAGTTTAGTAGAATCTTTAGACCTTGAATCAGGGCTTCATACTCAGCCATGTTGTGAGTGCATTGAAAGTCTAATTTGAGGGAAAATGAAATCATTTCTTTCTCAGGAGTGATTAATAAGATTCCAATGCCTATTCCGGCCATATTCTTAGAACCGTCAAAAAATAAATTCCAGATTGGATGTTGCTGGATATTGCATATTTGCTCATCTGGGAAATCATCTTCGGCTTTCACCTCTTCTGCCAAAGGAAAATCTGCCAATTGATTTGCAATTGCTTGTCCTTTAATTGATTGCTGCGAAACGTATTCTAAGTCGTACTGCATCAGTAAGACTTGCCATTTTGCGACTCGTCCGCTGAGAAAAGGTTGCTCCAAGATATATTTGAGAGGATTGAGCTTGGACAAGATTTTGACTTCCGATGCTAGCAGGTAGTGTCTTAGCTTCTAACACATCCACACCATAGCTAGGCAGGTCTTCTCTATTTGGGAGTATCTCTTTTCATAATCTATGAAAGTCTTACTTACATAATAAATGGCATGCTCTATCGAGCTGCCTTCTTTGTATTGCGCCAAGAACCCGCCGCATGCGACTTGATTGACTGAGATGTATAACAGAAGAGGTTTTCCCAATTCTGGCGGCTTCAAGATGGGAGGATTGAGAAGATACTTCTTGATCCGATCGAACGATTGTTGACATTCTGGTCCCCATTCGAACTTAACTCCTTTTCTGAGCAAGTGGTTGAAAGGTTCGCATCTCATTGCCAAGTTGGAAATAAACCGCCGAATTGACTGCATGCGTCCCTGAAGGCTACGCAGTTCTTTGAGATTCTTCGGGGGTGGCATATCAATGATAGCCTTTGCTTTGGCTGAGTCAATTTCAATTCCTTTTTTGCTGACCAGAAAACCCAACAATTTGCCTGATTCGACTCCAAATACACACTTTTGCGGGTTAAGCCTTAACTTATAAAGAATGAGTCGCTTAAAGACTTGATCAAGTGCTTCGGGGTGATCTTCTCCCTCTTTAGATTTCACGAGGATATCGTCAACATACGCATCCATGATTTTGCGCATCTGATCGTGAAATATAACGGCCATTGCCCGTTGATATGTTGCTCCAGCATTCTTGAGCCCAAAAGGCATAACTGTATAGCAGAAAGTGCCCCAAGGCGTAGTGAAGGAAGTTTTTGATTGGTCGCGGACGGCCAACTTAATCTGATTGTAGCCGGAATATCCGTCCATAAAAGAAAACATGGCATGTCCTGCCGTGCTATCGACTAGAAGATCGATGCTTGGAAGTGGATAGTCATCCTTCAGAGTTGCCTTGTTGAGGTCTCTGAAGTCTATGCAGATCCTTACTTTGCCCCTTTTCTTTGGGACAACGACGATATTGGCTAACCAATCTGGGTAGTCAATAGCTCGGATAAATCCTGCTTTGAGCAGATCTTCAAGTCCTTCTTTGACTTGTTGTTCTATTCTAGGATCCATTTTTCTCAGCTTCAGCTTAACTGGTTTAGCCTCCGACTTTAAGACAAGACGGTGTTCAACTAATTTTGGGTCTAAGCCCGGCATATCTTCATATGTCCATGCGAACACTTCTTCATGCCGCTTGAGAAAATCTGTAAGCCTTTTCTTTTCTTCCGGACTCAGACTGGTTCCGATCTGGAGAATTTTGGGATCTTCCTCTGAACCGATATTGACATCTTCAGTCGGATCTTGTACTAGAGGAGATGGTTCATCTTGCTTCTGAACTGAGGCGAATTCTGGTAATTCCTGAAGAGATTGATCATATTCTGCATAATCATCGGACTGCTTTGCACTCTTGCCATCTTCGGTGTTTGCCTTGACTCTGTGAATTGCCGTCGACTTCTGAAAAGCCTTGGGATTGAGAACGAGTTTTTTGATTGTCCGAGAAGTCATTCTGAAATTTTGGATAAGAAATTTGGTTCAGATAAAATTGCTCACCGTGGGACAAGCAATCATTTGAAGAGAACTTATGCATAAAATGGCATTAAAATTATAAAATGAAGAGACAGACAGAAAGGAGATAGATGGCATCCCGATAGACAAAGAAACTTGGAATTTTATTGATTTTGAATTGATCAAAGACATTTGATAAAATGAGACATTTATTTTGGAAATAATAGAAAGAAATAACAAATGGTCTTCAATGTACCCCTTTGACAAAAACCGTCTTCTTTGGCGAGCTCCCGTTGGAGAACCCCAGTCCTGCTCTATGGGGACGATGCTTCTGGATCACTGGCTCGATGCGGCCATCCTCGTTTTTGCCGAGTCCCTTGAAGGGTTGATAACCATGTTTCAGGAGCAAATCAAATCCCTTTCTTGCCTTCATGAATTGAGGAAACAACGGGTGATCTTTAATGGCGTTGTAGTTGATTCGGCCTCCAACCTTGAAAAATTGAGGACCTCTCCATCGGGTCATGGCTATCGTGTGCAGAGATGGTTCTGATGATGCCTGAAGTATTTCTTGATTCTCTCCGAGATTGATCTCTTCACTTTCCCTGATGCTGGGAATATCCGCATTGAATGATGGCCGAGGAATCATGGGCTGCGGGAGTCTTTCTTTTGGGTCCTCTCCAAGCACGGTTGTAATCATTTCACCTTTGGACCATTTTACACATTGATGCAAGGTGGAAGGCACTGCATTTGCATTATGAATCCACGTCCTTCCGAGCAGCAGATTATAGGTGGGTGGCACATTGACCACATGGAAAAGGACGGAGTGCACCGAATAGTTGATGAATACCTCCAGAAATATCTTTCCTTTTGCAGTTTGACCATGGTTGTCAAACCCATAGATGGTAATAGGATCTGGAATGTATTCTTCTTCCTTAATGCCTAGCGCCTTTGCGGTCATTTCGGGACATATATTGAGGCTATTGCCTCCATCGACCAGCATATGCAGTACTGTCATTCCTCTGACTCGAACGACAATATACAAAGCATTATTGTGAAATGAATGAGGTTTTGGAAGGTCCTCATCCGAGAAGGTGATTGGTGCATTAGTCATGGCAGAGTTCACAATTTGTGCCATATCTTCAGGAGTGGTACTGGGTTTGACTTTGATCTTTCTGAGCAGATCATCCAGTACTTGTCGGTGCTTGCGGGAACTCTTGGCCAAGTCAAGAATGGAAACATTGGACAGAGCGGTCAGAGGTTTCTAACTTGAACTTTCTGGCCTGGGTTTGATGATTTGATTGAGCAAGTCAGGAATTCCCTTCGACTTGGGGTCTGACTTTACAGGTGCTTCATAGACTTTCATCTTGCCGAATGCTGATATTAGGTCCATCTTCTTAGAAGCTGGAGCTGCCTGTCGTAGCACTGACACCTGATGCTGAACCTGGAGATCTTGTGCATAACATGGCTTGATGTGCTCATGTGGTAAGAATGGCTGTGCCGACACTACTGCTGTGGTGTGTGGAGGAAAGAGTCGATTGAGAATATCCATTTTCTCTTCTTCTTCTCCTTCCACTAAAAGATTTTTTTCAATGAGATCTTGTACAATGTTTTTTAGAACAAAGCAGTTCTCAGTGTTGTGTCCCACCGTCCTGTGGAACTTGCAAAACTGATCTTTCCACTTCCCCATTGGCACAGGGGGATCAGCCAATCTGGGCAACTTGACCATCTCTTTTGATAACATATACTCGAGCACATCCTCGAGTGATTGGTCAAGAGGAGTGAACTTTCTATCGTAACTCCATCCTTCATGTTTGGTCTTCTCACGCAGTTTCGGCCCTTGATCCTGCTGAGGAGGCTTGATGTATTGAGGAGCAGGCTTTGCTTTCTGATCCTTGTTGTTTGAACTGCCTGTGCCATAGCAGTAATCTTTCTTCTGCCCTTTGTATCGATTTTGGCCTTTGCTGTTGTTGTTGGCAGAATAAGTGAAGTGAGCTTTTTTCTTCTGCTCACCCTGGGGGTTACTCTTAGAAAAGGTGAAGCCTTCATAGACTCCATTCTCTATGCTCAGCTCGAGCCATTCTGCTCGCTCAGTTAATTCAATGAAGGTCCGGAACGGTATTGTGGAGATCAATCCTCTTAACGGTTGCGAAAAATTGTTGAGGATTAGGGACAGGGCGTGTCTTTCCGAGATAGGATCTCTCATTTTGTTACAGGCTGACATCCATCTATGAATAAAGTCCCGCGCCTTTTCATTCTCATTCTGCCTTAAATTGCAGAGATGACTTAATGTAGGCAGCGCTTCTGTGTTGAACAAGAAGCGTTCAATGAAGAGATTTACAACTTTATCGAACTCCTTGAGCTCGATGGGGTTGATATGCTCAGCATACCACTTAGCTGCAACTCCTTCCAAGCTGCGGGGGAAGCATAGAAACAATGCTCGGTTATCCCTTTTGAACCTCGAGCATTCAGCAAAGAAAGTGCCGAGATGCGCTTTTGGGTCGCCAGAACCGTCGAACTTGATAAATTTACGGGGAAGATTTTCCAGATCATCATCCCCTTCTAAGCCGTCGTAGAAGTCTTCGCTGGTGAAGACTTTCCTGCCCTTGTCGCGGGCTTGGAGATCCTTAACAACTCGAGCCATTTCTCTGAACTGTGCTTGCAAAGGTTCTTCTTTATCTCAGCTCTTTGATTTGTGGCTTTTTCTCTGTTCTCGGCCTCGCTTCTGAAATACCGGAGGCACTTCATATTCTTCATCTGTATCTTCAATTGAGTCTGTTCCGTCTGAGATCTCTTCAGGCTGAACTTGCTTTTTAGAAGCCTTCTTATCCCTGTGACTATGGAATTTCTCTCTGAAGGGATTCCTTTCTGAGCTGGTCCCGGGCTGCTCATTCATCATTTTATTCATCATTTTTCTGAATATGGCAAACATTTGAGGGTCTATGCCATCATCTTCTTGCTGCTGCTCTTGACTCCTCTTGGACCGAGGGGAGCCCATCTCTTCTTCTGAGGCTAACGAGTACTAAGATGCCGTTGTTTTTTTGCCTGATCTTGTCTGAACCATCAAATGTTATGGATGCTCTCTGCAGGACAAAGACCTGATTAGATTCTGAAGGAATTGGCTTTTGGAAGAAATATTTGCTGAAAACATGGTAGACAATTTAAAAAAGATATCTCATTACTAGGGACTGAGTCGTCGCGGGTAATCACGACAATTGTGTTGCCATTCTTTTTTTTGCAAGAGAAATAAACAACGAAAATGTGCCTTGTTACCTAGGCGAGGTCGTCAAACCACAATAGAAAGAGAGAGGATTTTATTGAAATTAGAAAAATATGATTTTATTGATCTTGACAAAGAGGTGGAGGACAGACAATTTGCCACCATTCACGATAGTCGACAGACACTTTAGGACCAGGAAAGATTTTAAGAGATACAAAGGAATCCCAGCTGTAGCGGGCAGAATGATATGCCCCGGACCATTGTGCGGAGGTGAGATCGAACTCTACCATAGCTCCTGATAACAGTCGGGCTTCGACGTACTGCTGCCTCTGAGAGAACTGCCGAACACATCTCTCTGGTTGGTAGTAGGTGCAGAAGAATGGTCCCAGCAACTTGAACCGCTTGCCATAAGCGTATGTATATCTGGGAGGGGATAATTGCCAATCAAAATAGTCCCAATCTATGTCATCTTCTTGAATGTTGTTGATCATGGTTCGGTACTGCGCCACTGGAAGGAGTTCTTGACCATTGTATCTGAAAGAGCTTGCTCGGGCTGGAACATGTTGGAAGAACCAGGATTGAAGTGCGTAGATGCAACCTTCGACTAAGATGGATTCTCCTAGTGAGAATCGAGTCAGACCACGATATAGGAAGGCGAGCGCTGCCATGGCTATGGAAAGATGGTTGGTTTGTCGACTTCCCCATCTTCTCATAAGCTGGATTATTCTGATGTCCATGTAGTTTTGCCCGTCTGGGAAGAGGGCCAATCCTATAGTGCACAGGACCATTGCATTCTGAATCCGTTCTCTAGCTGTTCTTGATAACGAACTGACTTCAACGAAGGTCTCATACTGGTGGTACAATTCGAGTAAGTCAACATATTCATTTCCCTCCAACTGGATCAGGGGCCAGGATCGACGGCCTGTCATACGAGCTAATGAATCTCGGGGGTCCAAGCCCTTGACATTGATAAGGAATTGATGTTCTAATGGATCGCCTGGTTGACCGGCTAGTTCTGGTAACCCCATGATTTCTGAAAATTCATCCATTAAAATGGTCATCTCTCCCCATGGGAACCAGAAGGTACACGTCCAAGGATTCCATCGCTCCGCCATTGCATGGATCAGGTTGTCATTGATGGTCTGCTTTCCAACTGCTGAAGCCAATTCTAATCCGCACTCGCTCAAATGGTCCGGGAACATTCGGGAAAAGCTTTTTAGCCAAGAATAGTACCACCGAGGAATGAAAGTGCTGGTGCTGAGGGCTCGATGTTCAGGACGACCTTGTCGCACCTCGTAGGAGATGTGACCTTCAGGAAAGATAGGATCGACTTGGCTGGATGCCATTGAACTGAAAACAGAGGAAGACTTAGAATGAGACTTAGAAAAATATGGGAAATTTTGAAAAATATTGCAGGCAGGATAAAATGCAGCTGGAAATTCGAGATCCAGTAGAAAGGTAGAATGAAAAATCACCTGGAGTTTTGAAAGAAATGGGATATTTAATAAAATCATCCAGGGTTTGAGAAAATAAAGGGAAAAGATGAGAAATATGGGTATTTGAAAATATTTTTGGGAAAATGTAAGGAAATAGAGGTAACATACAAACAATCACATCCTGCACAAACAATCATGCACATTCAGCATTCCCTAAAAGGCTGACTCTAAATGCATCCTTTTGAAAATGGTTGTAGGATCCTAACCCTAACTCTAGGTTCAGATCATCTTTGTCCAATCCAGTTATGCCGATATACCCGAATCGCAATCCGAGGTACGTGGCATATAATTTCAACTCCGGTTCTAAGGTAAGGTTTTCCAACATCCTTGAGCGCCTACCGATATACTTCGGACTGTGGCCCGCGGTACGTGGTAGGGGGGTGTTAACCCAAATAAGTGGCCCAGTTGTGAGACTCTGTCCCGAACTAGGGTTCTGGAAGAGAGCCCAGTAACGTGAAGACCGGGTAATGATAGGTAATGGAGGTTTGAAAAAAATAATCACATGCAAGAAATAGAGGGCTCTAAATCCTAGAGAGATAGATTTTGAAAACTTTGAAGAAGCATACATTGTTTGCATTCAGATCCTAAATTGAGGAGAGTTATGTTTAGACCTAAGTCTATGTGAGCATGAAAATATCTCCTCAATCTGGTCCTACCAAACCATGCCTAGTCTATATGCAACCAAGGTCAGCTAGGTCAGAATCTAGGCTCCTAGGTTCACATGATATCAAAAGTAAAGGAGCTGACATTTTGTGAACACAATTTCGATAATTGAACTAAGTCAAGCACAATTTTGACCAGACAAGGACAGGTCCCATCTCGGTCGCCAAACCTGTTATCGTCGCGAAATTTTTTTTCCGTCTTCCCTTCCTTGCGGAAGAGAGAGGGAAACGCTTTCGCGATTCAAACTTGACCGAATTTTGGAAATTGTTTTGAAATACTCGCCTCCGTTTTGAAAATCGCGGGAAAATCCATGGGATGGGGCTCGACCTGTCGGTACGAGGTTTGACCGTTCCTGCCACCTTTAACAGGGGTAATCGAACCAAGGACCAAAATTGTGCTTGACTTAATAAAATTATCGAAATCGTGTTCTATCCTAAATGCACAGAGAATTCAGGCATGTGCTATGAAATTTGGTAAAATATAAGTTGGAAAATTATGATGTATGCTTAGAAAACATTTGGAGTTGAAAAGCATTTCTCAGGAAAAGATGCAAATCAATTTCTCAGAAAAACTCAGACGAAGAAGGTTTGAAATCTCAAGAAAGTTTATAAAGATTTGGAAAATCTTGAAGAAGTGAGAATCTCGAGAAAATTTTGAGAAAGTTGAGAAAGATTTGGAAAACCATGAGGAAATAGGAATCTTAGGAAAATTTTAAGAGAGTTTAGAAAGACTTGGAACATCATGAAGAAATGAAAATCTCGAGAAAATGGAAGGAATTCTTGAGAAAGGATGAATATTTGAAAAGGAAAGCACTTGTCAGGAAAAACTCGGATTTTGAGAGTTTTCTTAGGAAAATGATAGAAAATTTTGTAAGAAAACTCATTGGAGAAGGAAATTCAAAACTTAGGAAATTGAATTCCTGAGAATTTGTCTTTGAAATATCTGAAAATCAACTTTGATCCTTGAGAAAGATGGGAAATTCCTTTTGAAAGCATCTTAAGAAAATAATATTTTCAAGGAAAATCACAAGAAAACTTTGATTTGGAAAATCCAACTCCGAATATCATCACAGTTTCTTGAGAAATCGATTTTCATGAAATGAAAATTACTTGAGAAAATCATGAGAAAAACAGATGATGCAGATGATTTGAATGAATGAATGCACTTTGAAAAGATTTCTGAAAAAGTTGTTGGAAAAATGTGGATTAAGCCAAAGTAAATCCTTCACATATTCTAACTGTGGCCATGAATATGTTCAGAGTTTACTTGAGTTAATTCACAATATTTTGAAAACTTAGAAATATGATGTGCATTTTTAAGATAGCCTAAGAGTGTAGGCCCAATGTGACTAGTAGAAAGATGATGGATCTGGGTCTCGTCCATATTCCGACTAGGGCCGTAAATATGGATTCCACCGAGTTCATCAACTCCCTAAGAGTTAGTGCACGTGCCATTCGTGTTCATCCACGGTGAATTTTGAAAATTGAAATATATGCATCACAGAATCAGGATATTGCAGGAATCAAACTATATGAGATGCATCCTAAGCTAAGCATTAAAAGTAAATATTATTTCAAATTGAATTATTACATCTCTGACATAAAGCAAAATGACTAAAAGAAGTATAAAATTAAAATAGTCAGCATCCTCCAGATTTTCCTGCAAATGAGACTTAAGACAAGAAATGCAATATACAGAACGAAGATTGAAAGTCCGATGTAAATGACAAGACACAGGTGATTTGACATACATTAGAGTGGAAAGCTTAAAGAAAAGTTTATGATCAGGAGTGGAAAGGGAAGTATCCAGAAGTCATGCTAAAACTAAAGGGAGGTTATACATATGTGGGCCTAAATAACTAAAATTGCACTGGATGAAGTCTATATATGAAAACATCTTCATTGAACTAAACATGGAAATTACATCTACATAAATGCCTAAAATGATATCCACATGAGAAACAATGCACAAAAAATGCACCTATATATCCTGATAATTGAGAACAGGAGAAGTGATCACACCTGTATATATAACATACAGATGTCTTGCCTAATGATAGACTAGAATGTAATCATGTGAATATACTAAGGATAAACTTCAATGATTTTCTATATGTGCTACCTAAATGCAATCAGTTCAAGCAATACTGGTGGATTAGAGCAGCAGTCACTTCACTTATGAATCATGATACAACGGATTCCATCCCTGCGGTGAATGCAGTAACAAGCAAAAGGCACAGCCCATGACATTCAGGACAATAATAGAAAAAATGACAGCTGATAAAACCATCAACACCCCCTTTTGCTAAGTACCAATAACGTGAATGATAGCAGCTACGATCTTTTCCAATAAAGCAAAGAGAAGTTCAACACTACAGCATAGACAACACAAGAAGAGAAAAAAAAAATTAAGAGTTGAGCTGAGCTTCTGAAACTCCCCTTTTCGGCTTCTCCAACATAGCTCAAAGCACTGAAAAGAACAGGAAACCCCCATGTGGTGGACTTCAGTCACCAGTGTCATATACAATGGCTATTGAGAACATGGTTAATGGCATAGAGGTTTTGAATATCGGCAGGGAGGCTATTGAGATATACTGATGAACAGTACCATCAAACCACAGATTTGAGGCTGAGGAAGCACAGAGAGGAATCATACAGGTCATGTACATTTCTAACATCACCTTGACAGGGTTAATGACCATTGGGAATATGAATGAGCATGCAGGCAATGGACCAGAGGGCCCATGCCAATCAATTTAAACATTACAAGAATTGGAAAATTGAAACCTTGTAGGGGATAGAATCTATCATGTCTGAATCATTCAGAGACAACAGTGAATATCTGCCCTTATCTAATCAACATCAGGTATAACAAGCACTTGTTAATACAATATGTCTTCAAGATATTACTGGGTGCTAATATCCTGATGACAGAATTTACTACCGAGCGAAAAGGGGTCGGATGCCACAACAAAGGCTGTGAACATTGCCCAAGAATGATGCAGTGCCATTACAAAATAGCTAAGCTTTGGATGTAACTTGAGCTGTTCTTACATGGGATAGTGTGACAGTTGATATGATCCTATGAAAATAAAAAAATGAAGTGGCATGCGATAAAAAAAAGGCAAAAAATGACTAACGAAGGTGTAACACAAAAAAAAAAAAACAAATGAACTTAGGTGATTCTACCAGTAAATCACCCCCATCCAAATATTCCCTTTACATAGATCATTATAAGCTTGGGCCGATTACCAATGGAAAGTGATACCGTTGGTAATAATCAGCCAAGGAAAGAGGTATGAGTCGACCTCTGTTTCTTCGATCAGAGAACATAGCCAGATAACAAACCAGGTAAACAAGTGTATGTCAAAACCATGGCTAAACGCAGACAGACAATCAAATGTTAGAGTGTGATCACTCTTATGCTGTAGCTTCTGTAAATCGGAGCTGCTATTCCAGCAGTTTGACCTTACAGAGGGAGCTTTCACTGAAATCGACAAGAACCAGAGAAGGGAAGATGGGGAAGACAAGGAAGGAAATAAGAAAGGGAAAACAGCGAAGGAAAGGAGAGGAATAACTTACCGTTAGTTGACTGCTGGAAATACCCCTTTCAATGCTGGATCAGATCTATAGGGAAAAGGAGGATCACGTTCTTCCTGACTGTCTTTGATCGATCCATTGAAGAATGATGCTTGGGAAGGAAGAGAGCTAAGAAAAGTTGGGCTCGTGGGTCCTTCTGCTGCTGGAGATAATGAAAGCAGGTTCAAAATGGGACACCAGCCGATAGAGGGAAGAAGGAACTGTCAGTGCTGCTCCTGCTGGAAGGAAGGATATGAGGGATATCTTCACATCGGAGGCCTCTTGAAGGTTCAACCGGGCGCAGGAGGAAGAACAAAGTCCCCTTTTCTCTGATGGGAATAGAGGAAAGTGGATGCTAAATGGAGGAGGAGAGCCGGAATCTGAGGTTGGGGGCGCTGAAGAGTTAAGGGAAAAATTAAAACTCCTCCTTTCGGGTGGCCTAAGCCCCCCTTTTTAAAACTATTCCGCCCTTTCAGCCCAAAGCTTGGGCTCCTTTGCGAAAGATTTTTGATAAGCTTTAAAAACTGACTTTTGAAAAATTTCAAAATTGTCGCCATTTGAAAGGGGGAGGGCGGCTCCTTTTCTCCAGATGTACATTTAAAAAAAAACTTAGGTAAAGAACAAAAATCTTGGTAGGGTTTCACGGTGGCTCCCTTTGGGGGCTGAAAAGTAATAAAAATAAAAAAAAATGAGTAAGAAAAAAAAAATGGATTTTGTTTTGGTAGTGCCACCTCAAATAAAAAAAAAATCTTTCTTTAGGCAAAGAGTCTTAGTGGGGTGCCACCTACGTGGGCCCACTAATTATTTTACTGAGTTAAAATCAATGTTTTATAAATTGGTGCTACTTTCAAATGGGCACTATTTTGGAAATAAGGGAAAATTTTGGGAATTTGAGTGTGACACCACCTCGAGGCGGGTCCCATGTCCTTTATTTGAAATAAGAGCCAAATGAGATATCTTGGAATTTTCACAATAATAGGCTAGTTTAGAAAGCACGAAGTGGATTGTGGTTTGATTTCGAAACTTGGAAAAATTGGTTTTTCAGGGCAAAATTTTGAAAGAAGCAAGGAAATTCGGAGCCTTTTGGTAAAAGTTTGAAAAAAGGTTTTATGCGCTTTGAAATTGTGTCCCCTCTTTCCAACTGGCGAAATTTTGAAATATTAAAATCACCCAGATTGTTTTCTTGAGAAAACTTTTTCATAGTCCAGGGTCCTGGGGGTAAAATGGGAAAATTGATAATTTTGAAAACCCAGGGTTTTAAAATCAATTTTAAAGGGTTTAGAAATCAAATCTGGATTGTCAATTTTAAAAATCAGGAGCTTCGGATCTCAAAATGACATGTGCAGTGAAATGATATGAAATGCTCATGCAATGCTATGCAAAAGACATGTCCTACAAAGTTGTCACTCTGAACTTGAATTTGAAAATTCTGATTTTGGTTAAGCATGAGATTTTAAAAAATTGCAGTTTGAAGATGTCTCTGAGTCTAAATAGAGAAGTTTTGAGACTCGAAAATGGAATTTAGGACTTTCTGCAAGGTTCAATCTTAGAAAATGACCATTTTGCCCTTCATTGGTTTCAGAGAACTGAAATATGATGATTAAGGGATATATTAGGAAGGTGAGTGAAAATTTGGGGTGTTTACACAAAAGCTGGATCTTTTGAAAATACGTGACCAACAAAAGTTGGATCCTTTGGAAATACATGACCAGCGAGATGCTGGATCTTTTGAAAATATATCAAATTTAAGTCAGAACTTGAATTTTGTAAAAGGAAAGAATTTGATCAGAACACTGAATTTAGAAGGTTACCGGTGCGAAGACCGGATTTTGAAGAGAGCTAGATTTTCAAAAAGAATTGAGGAATCAAGGATCCTTGGTGAAAATTAATGGACCATCATAGTTTAATTGCATGTGGTTGGCTTTCAGGACTTATTCCCTCATCCTAAATGGGGAAAGAAGGAAAGAAATACCTCGTTAGCAAGAGGCATCAGATTTATCCCTTAACCTGAAGGGGAAAGGAAGAAATACCTCGTTAGCAGGAGGCATCAGGTTTATCCCTTATTCTAAAAGGGTATAGAAGGATTTTCAAAGAAAATAAACCTGAATTCTGAATTTTGAAATGGATTAGCCAGAAGGCTGAATTTTGAAAGAAGGTCCCGTCTGGCAGTTGAGGTTTTGTGAAAAAGAAGAGAGTCTAAGTCGGGACTCGTATATCTGAAAAGAAAGATGAAATAAAAGGAGAGAACCTGAGTCGAAACCCGGATGTTCAAGTTAAAAGATAAGAGAGAAATTTTGAGTTGGAAAACTCGAATTCTCGATGCAATCAATTGGTCCCAACGTGAGCATTGGATCCAAAAGGAAGTCCTAGTCGGAACTCGGAACTTCAAATGAAAGAAAAGGGAAAGCCCAAGTGGGAACTCGGATCTTTTAAAACAAAGGATAAAAGAAAAGTTTTGAGTTTTTGAAAAATTCAAAATTTTGACGCAACGATTGGTTCCAACATGAGTCATTGGATCCAAAAGGAAGTCCGAGTCGGAACTCAGATCTTCAAACGAAAATAATAGAGGGAAAAACCCGAGCCGAAACTCGGATCTTCAGAAAATAAAAGAGAATCTCGAGTTTTGAAAACTCGAATTTCTAAAGAAATGATTGGTTCTAACGCGAGCATTGGATTTAAAAGGAAGTCCGAGTCGGAACTCGGATCTTCAAACGAAATAATAGAGAAAAAACCCGAGCTGGAACTCGGATCTTCAGAAAATAAAGAAGAAACCCGAGTTTTGAAGACTCAAATTTCTAAAGAAATGATTGGTTCCAACGCGAGCATTGGATCAAAAAAGGAGAAGCCCGAGTCGAAACTCGGGTTTTTGACAGAAAGTTTAATTAAGATTGAGTTTTTGAAAATTTGTCAGTGCGAGGACCGGATCTAAGATTGAGAATGACCATTTCGAGGACTGAATTTATTTGCATGTGATCTGACTGCCCCCTTATCTTGACTGCGGAGGAAATAAAATTTAAAAAGAACTAACGAGAGAGATCGAAATTGATGGAATAATTGACAAAAGAGAAGAATCAAGGAAACTTTATGGGAATTATCTTTATAACAGAATTTTCACAGGTAGCATTGTTGCTTCTATGAGTGGTTTCAGGATTATCCCTTATCCTGAATGGGAAGGGAAATTAATAAAAGGCTTGATAAAGAATCGAAAGAATCAACAAAATTTGAGAAAGAAAATAAAACTGATAAAATTGGATAAAGAAAAAGACTTGGCAGAGATTAATGAAGCTTTAAAAGAGGAAGAAAGACATTCAGGACTATCCCTTATCCTAAAGCAAGAAAGACCTCGTAGGATGAGGTTTCAGGTTTATCCCTTAACCTGAAGGGGGGCAAAGAAGGAAAAAGAAATACCTCATGGGAAGGAGGCATCAGGTTTATCCCTTAACCTGAAAGAGAAAATTTTGAAATAAGAATTGACAAGAAGAATTAATAAAAATGGATGAATAAAATTTGATAAAGATGAATAAAACTGATAAGACTGAAAGAAGATTTGATAAATGAAAAATTTGATAAAAGTTTTAAGAAAAGAGTTTGATCCTGCCTGCATGTGGGATCTTTAAATCGAGAGAAGAATGTGAAAAAAATCATTTTTGGAAGGAAAGATTAACCGCGAGAGCTGATCTTTGAAAGGGGATCATTCACGAGAGATCATCATGAGGGTTAATTTTTGAAGCAATGATTTAAAAACATAATTTTTGGAAAATATGATCGACACGAGGGTTGATCTTTGAATGCCATGGTTCGAAATAAATTTTTTAGAAAATATGATCAACACGAGGGTTGATCTCTGAATGCCATGGTTCAAAATTAATTCTTAGAAAATATGATCAACATGAGGGTTGATCTTTGAATGCCATGGTTTGAAATCAATTTTAGAAAATATGATCAACATGAGGGTTGATCTTTGAATGCCATGGTTCGAAATCAATTTTTTAGAAAATATGATCAACACAGGGGTTGATCTCTGAATGCCATGGTTCGAAATTAATTCTTAGAAAATATGATCAACACGAGGGTTGATCTTTGAATGCCATGGTTCGAAATCAATTTTTAGAAAATATGATCGTCAACACGAGGGTTGATCTTTGAATGTCATGGCTCAAAATCAATTTTTAGAAGATATGATCAACAATACGAGGGTTGATCTTTGAATGCCATGGTTTGAAATCAATTTTTAGAAAATATGATCAACACGAGGGTTGATCTTTGAATGTAATGATTTGAAAAACCAAATTTTTAGAAAATATGATCAACACAAGGGTTGATCTTTGAATGCATTGGTTCGAAAAACCATTTTTTTTTTAGAAAACATGATCAACACAAGGGTTGATCTTTGAATGCAATGGTTCAAAAACCAATTTTTAGAAAATATGATCAACACAAGGGTTGATCATTGAATGCAATGGTTCGAAAACCAATTTTTTTTAGAAAATATGATCAACACAAGGGTTGATCTTTGAATGTGATGGTTTAAAGAACCAATTTTTGAAAAATATGATCAACACAAGGGTTGATCTTTGAATATAATGATTCAAAAAACAAATTTTGGAAAATATGATCAACACAAGGGTTGATCTTTGAATATAATGGTTGAAAACCTATTTTTTGGAAAAGATGATCAACACGAGGGTTGATCTTTGAAAAAAAAAAGGTTGGACTAAAATATGAAAAAATTTCATGATTTTTGAAAGACCCTCATAGGTAATATCATTTCTCTCATGAATGATGTCAGGATTGTCCTGCATTTTGAAAAAGAAAAGGAATTTAATGCCCCAGTATAGCAAAAAGAAGGAAGTATAACAAAGATATAAAGAAAATCGACATTTCATTGATAAGCAAAAGTTTATAACAAAATTGAATATTTACAAGTATTTTAACCAAAAAGTCACAAAAGACTGGGCTAACTTGCCCCTATAAAGCGACTGAAAAAAAAAAGGATGAAAGCGAACAACTTGTGGCATTCTCAATTCTCCGAGTCGTCTGGAAATGGTTTGTGTGGAACTGCAGCCTGCTCCTCTCCTTCCTCTGGTACCAAAAGTTCTTTGTCAATGTAGTCCTGCATAATATTTTTGAGGACGAAACAACGTTCGGTATCATGCCCCCTCACTCGATGAAACTTGCAGAAAAGATCTTTCCATTTTCCTTTGGTGACAGAGGAATCATCCTGCTTTGGGAGTTTGGTCATGCCTTTCGCCAGCAGGTATTGTAGAACTTCTTCAATTAGCTGACCTAGAAGGGTAAGCTTGCGATCATAACCCCATCCCTCATGCTTTGCTTTCTTCGGCTTGCTTGACTTTTGCTGAGTGCCGACCCCTGTCTGGTAGCTGGACTGAGCTTGCATGGTTAGGAGATCTAGATGCTTTTCTTCTTCGTTTTCGACAAAGAGATTTTTATCAAGGCAGTCCTGAACGATATTCTTGAAGTCAAAGCAATGTTCAGTGTCATGCCCTGTTGCTTGATGGTACCCACAGAATTGGTCTATATATTTTCCCATGATTGTGGAAGGGCTGGCGGATTTTGGGAGCCTGAGTAATCCGCTTGACAACATGTATTCGAGGATTTTGTCGAGCGGCTCATCTAAAGGAGTAAAATCTCGACCCTTGCTCCAATCCTTGCGCCTTGGTCTTTCTTGTTTCTTGCCTTTTTGCTGAAGACTGTATTGAAGAAGTCTATCATGGTTTTCATAACGTTTCCCAATCTGGCCTTTACACTCTCCCAAGTTGATGCTTTGGTTGCTGCCCCTGCTGGCTTTAGAGTTTCCTGCACTGATATTACTGCGTTCATTCATGGGGAAGGCGACAGGTGCCTCTCCTTTGGTGGGAGCTTTTCCGCAACTGGCTTCAGCTTGCTCGGATAATATCTCAAGCATCATCTTTTTGAATAACTGATATATAGCAGGACCAATCTCACTTTTGTTGTCTTGAACTCCCTCTCTGACAAACTTTTGAGAATCCATTCCTTACTCTCTCTGCTTGTAACTGGGATGTTAGAGCAGTGCAATCTTTGATCTTTGCCCCAAATCAACTGATAATGCTAATGCTCTCTCTGTAGGGCAAAAATGGGGGGTTTTAGAAAAGATCTAGGAAGAAATTTTAATAAAGGAAGAAATCACAATCTGACAATGAAAAATATCACATTACGAGGGATCGGGTTGTCACCAAAATTTGCGACAACCGCATTGTTTTTCTGAAAAGGATGAACAAGTAAAATATGAACAAAGATTAATTTTAAAAAGGACATATTCTGACAAAAGATGTTTTTTTTGAAAAAGAAGGTAAGAAATATATCAGAGAAAAAGAAATTCGAAAGTAGATGGCAAAGATTTAAGATTTAAAGAATTTGCAGGCACGATCAAAGAATTTGAAGAAATTTAGAAAAGAAAAGAAAAATGCACCTGGGTTTTAAAAACAAAGAGGAAATTTTGAGTAATATATACCCAGAGTTTTGGAAAATATATAAGGAAAATATAAAATATTACACAATCACAGATATACAGACAAAGATGCGCAAACAACACTCCCTAGAGGCTGACTCTAAATGCAATATTTTTGAAATGGCTGATAGGACCTTAATCCTAACTCTAGGGTTGAGATCATCTGATTTCCATCAAGATACGCCGATATACTCAAGCCGAAGCTCGAAGTACGTGGCATAGAAATATTTCTCCGGTTCTAAGGTAATGGCTTTCCAACATCCTTGAGCACCTACCGATATACCTCGAACTATGGCCCTTAGGTACGTGCTAGGGGGGCGCGAACCCAAAAAAAAGTGGTCCAGTTGTGAGGCTCTCTCCCGAACTATGGTTCAGTGAGACAGCCCAGCAATGTGAAGACCGAGACAATATAGGTAGGGATGTTTTTTAAAACATGTTCAACATGCAATAAAATCAGATGTTTCTAATGCAAGTCCTAAAGAGATAGATTTAAAATGAAAGAGAAGCATACACTTGCATATATTGTTTGCATTCAATTCCTAGAATTGAGGAGAGTTGTATTTCAAACCTAAGTCTAATGTGAACATGGAATAATCTCCTCAATATGGTCCTACCAAACCATACTTAAATCTTATATGCAATGATGTCAGCTTAGGACAAAAATCTAGGCTCCTAAAGTTTGCATAAAAATGAAGCTGACATTTGAAGAATAAAGATTTAGATAATATCAAAGCAAAAGAAAAAGGCATAGATTCAATCGGACGGAGACGTGTCCCATCTCGGTCGCCAAAACTGTGATCATCGCAAAAAAATTCCTCTCTTGTGATTTCTCTCTCTTCCTTCTCTTTTCCTTTCTATCCTTTATTTCTTCCTTTTTGAAGGGAGAAAATAAAAGACAGGAAGAAAGAGAGAAGAGAAAAGAAAAGAAAAAGAAGAGAAGAGGAACTCTTTTGTGGGGTCTCACTTGACCTTAATTTTGAAGATACTTAAGAAAATAACTTGCTTCCATTTTTGAAATATTTGTGGGAAAACTGGGAGACGGGATCCGCTCGTCGGTACGAGGTTCGACCGTTCCTGGCGCCTTTATAAGTGGTAATCGAACCAAGAGTCAAATTCATGCCTTTCGCTTTGCTAAGAATTTATCTAAGAATTTATCCTAAGTCTAAATGCACAAAGAATCATGCTTGTGCAATGCAGAGATGTATGCTCTTTTCGAAAAAATGATTTGGAAATCTCCAAGTATTTCTGAGATGAATAGAGTGAAGAAATGGTTTCTAACTCATAACTTAAGATTTAAAATTCTGAGTTTTTGGAATAATCAGAGCTTGGGAAAATAATCTAGACTTTTTGAAAGGAAGGATCTTGAAATTGAGGTAAAAGGAGAAGAAAGGAAACTTCAAAGTCATAAATGGACTTTAAATTTAGAATTTTGAACCTGGATAAATGTCTGAAATAGAATTGAACTCTGGCTTTGAAGTTTGAAATCAGAAGGAGATTTGGGAAATCTAAATAGAATTGAGAAATGAGATTGATTTGAAAGTTGGAATTCAAGATGAAATTTGAATCTGAAGTCTGGATTCTAAATAGAGTTGAGATTTTAAAATTGAATTCTGGATTTAGAATCTGAAATGGGAATTGGTTCTGAAATCTGGGATCCAAGATGAAATTGGATTCTGAATTTTAAATGGAATTGGATCTAAGGTTTGGAATCCAAGATGGAATTTGGATCTGAAGTCTGAGATCCAAGGTGGAATTGGACCCGAAATTTGGAATGGAATTTGGATATGAAATCTCAGATCCAAGATGGAATTGGATTTTGAATCCTAAATGGAATTTGGATCTGAAATCTAAGATCCAAGATGGAATTGGATTGTGGAATCTAAATGGAGTTTTGGATCTGTAATCTGAGATCTAAGATGAAGTTGGTTTCTGGATCCTAGAGTGGATTTTGGATCTAAAGTCTGAAATCCAAGGTGAAGTTGGATTCTGGATCCTAAATGGAATTTGGATCTGAAGTCTGAGATCCAAGAATGAGGTGGAATTCTGGATCTAGGATCCTAAATGGGGATTGGATCTGAAGTCTGAGATCCAAGGTAGAATTGGACCCGGAATTTGGAAATCTGGGTCCAAGTTAGGATCTAACTTTGGATTCGGATTTTGAAAGTCCAAATGGGACTTTTGAAGATGGATCTGGGTTTTGAAAACCCAGATTGAATTTAAAATTTAAGAAAGGTCAAGTTTTGAGATTCAGAATCAATCTCAAACTTTTATTTTGAATTTGAAGGTAAGAAGATAAAATTTGATTTTGATTTTGAAAATGAATCAGAAACTTCAAACTTGAATTGAATTTTGAAATTTGATTTGAATTTTGAATTTTGGATATACAAATGAATTTCAAAGTCAAATTAGACTTCAAATTTGAATTTTGAATCGGAAGATGGATCAGAAATCTCAAAGTTTAAATTGAACTTTGAAATTGGACTTGAATTTGAAAATGGAATTTTAAATATAAAGATTAAATTTGAAATTTCAAAGTCAAATTGGACTTTGAAATTGAAATTTTAAATCTTTGAAATAAGATAGAAGAATGAATTGAAATAGAGATTGAAGAAAGATATTTGAGATCACTTGGATTTTGGAAAAGAATTTTTGAAAATATGATGTTCTATCTTAAATGATGAATGAATTTAAAGAATCTTGAAATTGGATTTGAAAATCTTATTTTATTCTTTAAATGAATTTAAAATAAGATTAAAAATATAATACATCCTTGACTATGGTAATTGAATGCATTATATATTAATCATATCTAAATTCAAATGAAGAATAAAATACATTTTGATGCTTTTATAGAGTTTAAAATGAAATTAACTCTCAATATACTTTGCTATGGCCATTGGTATATATATTGAATTAATTTTAAATTAAACTCTGATAAAAGAGGAAAATATTTAAAGAAAATATGATGAATTTTGTAAAGGATCCAGTGTGGATCCAGTGTTATTTTATAAAAGATAAAAATCCTATGTCTTGTTTACATCCTGACTATGGCCATTGATGTAAATCATTAACTTAGGATTAATTACCTTTTACGAAATGGTGCACATGTCATTCGTGTTCCTATTTATGAAACTTTTAAATAAAGGAAAATGATGTGAAAACAAGCATTTCTAGAAATATACATGCTCATGCATTCTATTCTAAGACAAAGAATATGAATTTTTCATTATATCTAGCTATTACAAGCATTGAAAGGGGATAGAATTCTGATCTGAGAAAGAATATCAACATTTTCCATACATCCCTGCAAAACAAACTAAATATAAAGCAATAGGCTAAGGATACGGAATGTACCCTGGCAAAATTTACACATTATAGCTTAGTATGGTATTTACCTCTAATAAAAGAAACATATTTATACATGTCAAATGAGGGAAATACATACACATTGATAAAAGAGATATATAGACAGACATTCATATTAAAAGGGAAAATACACATGAAAAGAGATGTTCATATTACATGAATAGAGATGTATATTCTAAGCTAAATGAAAGGAGCACCTATATATACGTATATATGTATATATATATACATATATAAATATATACATATATACATAGAGAGAGAGATGGGGATATCCTATGATATTAAGGAATCAAAGGGTGAACTGAAAAATGTATATGAGGTGCACTTAGCTGTATGCATATGCATATGGGAGGTAAATGGAAATACAAGGTACTACAACATGCTGAAGGTGATTAGCACCTCTGCTAACTCCCCTAAGGAAATCCCAGCAGTGCCTAAGCACTGCTGCAAATGTCAGAACAAACGAGACACAGTAATGCATTGACACTGCTATATGTTTGCAGAAAATTACAGCAGATGCTGTGCAAGTGGGTGTGTTGCTGAAGAATGATGGCAGTACAGGTGCAAATGGCTTGGACGATGAGCAATCTGAAAGTCCTGATTTGAACTGGTTGAGCAAACCAAAATTCACATTCAACTCTGAACTGGCAAGGCTCTGATATCAAAAAAAATATGTCTGGCTGGTATGGTTTGGAGTCTTTGTAGATCTTAAATGTCAATTTCTGAAAGAAGGCATATGAATCAAAAACAACAGGAGGATGTACTTGCTCATCCACCACTCGAGTTGTCAAAGATGTATCGAACTAATCTACGTATTGCAGGAAATCCGACTCAGACGGCTGCTGGTAAGACTTTTAGATTAGATCCATCATTGGGAAGCCAAAACATATTCTTAAACAGGGAAGTAAAAGCAAAGATAGGCTCAACTCCTTATCAGAGTAAAGCTGCTTTCACGATGAATCCAACTGATGAATACTTTCACAAGGTTTGAATAAACAACAGGGTTCTTATTTTCTTTTATTTCTTGGTGGAGCAAGATAAAAAAAAAAACTCAGTTTAATATTTCAGCCCTTATCTTTTGAATATGAAAGTTTTCAACTGATGAATACTTTCACAATCCAATATGGTTTCTAAGGCAACAGAGAGGCTGCATTCTGTGACCTTTTCCATCTCCTGAAAAGAAATATTAATAGTGCAGCCCACATGAATAGAGGTTGAATTACTCATCAAAACAAGAATGAGGCCAAAATTTAAGATACATTATGCGGAAAAAAAATCATGGAAAAGAAGCAAATGAAGTGCTTTCATAAATAATATAGCAGAATTTATGGACATGCCAGATCATGAATTAGTCACTGCATCTAATCTATGCCACCATGTTGAAACCGGAATTAAAGAAAGGTTCAGATATCATAAAGTTAAAGAATTTTACATGCTTTGTCTATGCCACCATGTTGAATGGAGATACTATTTACAATTTTCTCAGCTGGGCAAGTTGAGACAAGACCATTTCTCACTGTAAAACAGATTTTCATGACCATCTAAGTAAGACAGACATTGAATTGACCAACTTTAAATTATATGAATTAATGAAATTTAAATCAGACCAGATGAATTTTACCATCCAATTTTCAGTAAATGCTTTCTTAGGATGCAAAGAGATCAGTACACACAGGACCAGAACATACTCAAATCTGAATTCGTTATACAAATAGTAAAACTGAATTGCTGACACATTTAAACTAGTTTAGTCTTTTACCCCTACAACCCCAATAACATCCACCACAAGACCCCAAGATTGCTAACAGCAAACAACCTGCAAATATACTCCCTCCAATACTTGATATTCAACTCATATATATATATATATATATATATATATATATATATATATATATATATATATATATATATATATATATATATATATATATATATATAGACTCATCTTTTCCCTCATTTTCTCTTGACATACCACTTAAATCACCTATGTTACCTTGCTGTGCACACCAAACATATCCACAACTGACCCAAAAAGAAAAACCCACAGTGAAAGGATCAAACCCAACAACCCAACCTCTACTCACGAGCTGGGCCTTATACAGGTCTGCCACCAGCCCTACATTATTTGAAAACTCTTCATCCACGCCAAATATGGGCCCACCATTTGGTGGGAACAATTTGGATGGGCTAAACAGGTCTAAACCCTATCTATTGACCATATTTCCCTATCTTAACACCCTCTGAGTGGCCATACCAATCTCAGATTTCCAGAAAATACACCAAAATAAAATAAAGTTAAACAATGATGCCCCAAACCCTAGGTAGAGCATATGATTACCAATGTCCAAAATTTTGCAGAAAATGAAACTGATAAGCTTTCCGTCTTAAGAACATCAAGGTTACGATTACAAGGCAAGGGTAAGCTATAAACAACTCAATAAGTCATGATAAATAAATTGTTTTTCCCAATAAATCATGATAAACATAGATAGAATAAATTGTTTCCAATAGCATGCACGTGAATAAGCAATTCTGCAGAACCCAGAAAATTCTAATTCAAGAAGGAAAGTAATTTGAGTTTTACAGGCATACCTACTAGTGCCAGTTTCGCCCTATGAATCATTGTGTTATTCCAAGCCCAAGATAGCCCATCGTATTCTCTGATTTGGGGCCTTTTATCAGCTGCAGGCTACTAGGCTACCTGGATGAAGTAATAGACAAGAAAGGGGAAGGTATGCTCTCGAGCCCCCCATTTGACACTGAAAAACCACAGGAAGTTAACCAGAACAGGAGATATATATATTAGAATAATATTTTACAGTGCAAGCGATGGGTGCAGGGATGAATGAATGTTATGACGTGACATATGCTAATGTGCCGATACAGGGTAAATAAAGGGGAGAGACAAGATGACATGTTAATGCTCATGGATTCCAAGGATTTAACCAACATATGATGCAGAACATTTATTGACACTAATGTGGAGTGATTGACATGAACAACGATGTTGAACCAGAAAACTCTAACATCCGATGAGATTAAAATCAAGTAAGGTAGAGATGATCATGTCACTCAGACTATGTAAAACCTAAAACTTGTAATAAAGAGAAATGCATGCATAGGCTGGATTCGATATGCAGAGGAATGATGTAAATGCATAGAGGAAAATTTGTCCAGACTTTCTAATGCTTTGAGAAATGATGATACATCTTACATGGAATCTTATTTTAGCAGAAAATTCTATTGTCAAAATACTAAAGAGAGGAGATATGCTGAAGGCAGTTCTGGTACAATATAAATGAATACATTACCTTATTTGCAGACCACTTGAAAATGGAGCCCAGAGATCCTTGAGACTAATATAATGGCAAATACAGAATCCAAATGAGCCATCTGACTGAGCTGTTACAGACAACCTTAAGGTATAGCTGAGTTAGTCAGTTATCTTTTGAAATCCAAATAGGACAGAGGTTGGGATCAACGCCTGCTGATTATAAACTTAGATTCCAGCCACACATGGCTCAAATCTGCCGATTCCAGACCCTATGCCAATATGATAAATTAGCAGAAGATTCTGGACTGATGAATAAATGATTTCCTCAGGGGTACAGGTAAATCAAGGTTGCTGGTTTGAGCTATGAGCTCCAGAGGAGATCGGAGCAACAATAAGTCTGATGCAGAGAGATTAACAACATTGCAATAGCCATTGGTCATACCCAAAACAGAAAGCACAGATGTAAGACTACCCAAACAGAGTAGCGTTATGTAGGAGGCGCACCAGGTAAAACGAAATGCATCGAATATATTAATGAAACAAATGCTTACCCGTGACAAAGGGGAATGAGCTTGCTATTAACATGGAAGGGAAATATAATCCGATCGTAAAAATGAGAACATGAAATGATCATAAATCAGAAATTAAAATTAGTGAAGGAAATCGAAACCAAATAAACCATGGCCTAAAATGCAAATTCAAACAAAGTGACGAAATATGAAAAAAAAAATTTGTTAGAACCATTTGTTCCCTTGTTGTTGCACTGTATAATCCGATTTGCTATATGTGAATCGGGTTTTTTTGGGATGTGCATCAATGGGAGATAAGATAAAAGGGAAATCAAAGGAATCGAAAGAGGAAAATAAGCCATAAACCCAAGATCATAGCGGGAGGTAGATCGATCCTGCTATATGCAGGTCGATCATGCCTCTAATGCCTCATGACCACAGAGAAATAAAATCACAAAGAAAAAGTTTCTTCAGAAAATCAAAATAAAAGGAGAAAAGGGGCTTATATAAAATCACAAAGAATACGATAAAGCAGTAGAAAGGGGTGAGCAATAGAAAAAAAAATGGAAGAAGATAAGACACTTACCTTCTGTTGTTACGGTATTGATTTCCTTTCGGTCACTGGGGCGTTACCAGAAGAGAAGATGAAAAGAACGTATAGGGGAAGGATGAAGAAATGAGGGGTGCGGAGGTGAAAGACTGTGGTTCATGAAGAAGTAGATGGCAGGGTGAAGGCGGTAATGGAGAAGAAGGAAGAAGGAGGAAATGGGGAGGTGAAACGCGGTCGTGGGGGAGAAGAAGGGATAATGCAGAGGTGAAGAAATGATTTTTTAGAAGAGGTGCGGTGATAGGGTGAAAATGGGTGATGGGGGTTTCCCCATCATTCCCCTCTTAAAGAGAGGGACGAAGGTTTCCGAACGAAGGTGGAGCAGTTAGGGATCGAGGGTAAAAAAAATGGAGGGCGATGATCAGAGGGTGGCGAAGAGAGGAAGGCCCATTGGTGGGCAATGGAGGAGAGAGATAGAGAGGCGACGAAGAGGGTCGGCCCTTTGTGAAAGCTCTCGAAACCCTAAAAATATTTGTAACGGGGGGAGGGGTCTCTTTCAAAAAAAGAATTTTCATAAAAAGGGTTTTCAAAATGAGGTTTTTAGCAAAAATTGATTTTAAAAGCTTAAATTCATTTGTTTTTCTCGTAATTTTTCCAATTTTGTTTTTGGGGTTTTGTGTTATTTTTCATTTTTTTTGTATTTTTGGAATAAAAGTCTAAGACTTTACGAGAAAACAAAGATTAGACACTAATTTTTTGTCTTTTTGCAAAGTATTTACAAGCGAGAGTTTTTTTGAGAACTCAAGGCTATTTTAGGAAAATTTCTTCAGAAATTGGGTTCATATCCAGATTTTGAGGAAATATTCGAGGTTTAAACCTCAAATCGAGGAATATAACGCGATGGATCCCAACGGATACCGGACGAAGTGTCTGAGCCTTTTAAAAGGTTATTTTGGTAATTTTGAAATTTTGGTTTAAAATTGGACAACGAAGCTCATATTTGGATCTCTTATCTGGATCCGGATCCGAAATTGAGTCAGATATATAAAATGGATTTAATTTCAATAAAACGTGAGAAATAAAATGGAATTCAGATTTAAAAGTGACTCAATTACCCAAAAAATGGGGTCAAGGGCAAAAAGGGAATATTTAAAAGATTTTGAAAAAATTGGGGTGTTCACAGAGTCCTGATCCATCTAGGACTAAGATTTTTGATAAATAAAGAAATCCAGAAGCGACACCACCTAAATGGGCCTCATTTGAGAATTGAAATCAATTGAAAAGTGAGTTTAAAATAAATCCAGATTGTTTTCTGAGAAAACACTTCAAAATATAAGGTCTTGGGGGTTGGTAAATGACAAAATGTTGACTAAAAACCCAGGTTTTAAAATTGATTTTGAAAGAAAAGTTTTAAAACTCGAATCTGGATTAAATATTTTGAAAACAGGAGTGTTGGATCTCGAAAATGAGATATAATGACATGCAATGCTATGCAATGCAATGAAATGACATGTCAAATGCATGCAATGATATTATGATGATATATGAAATGTAAACACTGGATGAGGGTGAAAATTTGGGGTATTTACAGATGCCCCTCTTTGCTACTAAGCCGGTTGTGAACACCCCAAATTTTTTAAAATCTTTTAAATATTCCCTTCTTGCCCCTAAATTCATTTTTGAGCAAATGAGTCGTTTTTTAAATCTAAATCCCAGTTCATTTCTCAAGTTTTACTGAAATTAAATTCATTTTATATGTTTAAATTGATTTCGGATCTGGATCCATTGTCCAGATCCAAAATTGAGTCTCATTGTCCAATTTTTAAGAAAATACCAAAAATAGTTTTCAAATAGCTCCGACAGTCCATCCGACATCCGTTTGGATCTATCATGTTATATTTCTCGATTCAAGTATCAAAACTCGAACATTTTCTCAAAACCTGGGTCCAAACCCTCTTTTTTGAAGAAATTTTCCCGAAATGGTCTGAAATTCTCAGGAAGATACTTTTATAAAAATTCTTTTTAGAAAAATACAAAAAAATTAGGGTTTAGTCTTTGTTTTCTCAGATTTTCATTCCAAAAATACAAAAAATAAAAATTCAAGAAAAGAACAAAAAAAAATAAAAAATAATGAAAGAAAATTACAAAAAATAGAAATGATTTTTAAGAGAAACCCGTTTTTGAAAAATCTTTTTTTATAGGGAGACCTCTTTTGGAAAAAGTAAAAAAACCCTAACCATGCTCGTTCTGAGAAAGTCGGATGGCTCCCTCTTCCAGCTCTCTCTCTCTCTCTCTCTCGGCTTCATCTCCTTCGATCGTCCCTTCCGAAGCGTCAATCTCCAACAAACCTCTGATTCTCCCCGTTGATCCCCAACAAACTCCTTCTCGAGGCTTCATTTTCCTCTTTAAAATGGGCACGCAGGAGGAAGGGGGAGGTACTGCGTTCCACCCCTCCACAACATTCTTCTCGATTCGTCTTTCTTTACTTCTTCTTCAGCTCCTTATTTCCCGGTCTTCCCCACCAACGACTAAAGAGCAAATCATCACTCAGGAGAGACATAAGTGAATACAGGAATAAGCAATATCCAGGAGAATTTCCTCCTTCAAAATTTCTGCAGCTCTACTGAAGAGATCGATTATCGATCCTTTCCTTTTCAATCCTTGATGATCTGATCATCCACCTCTCCTTCTCTTGGAATCCCTGCAAAACCACGGAGGTAAATGTCTCACTCCCTTCCCCATCAGACTACCTTCCCCCTCATAAGTTTCCCCCTTTTTTTCATTGGATTTGTTATAGAAATTTGGTGTTATCGCGTTTCTTGATTTATTTTAAATTTTATTCTTCTTCAAGGCATAATGGATGAGATCGACCTGCCAGTAGCAGGATCGACCCATCCCTTGCTACATCAATGGAATATTTATATTCCAACAATTTTGCTTTTCCTTTTATAGTTCATTTCTAAATTCTGTTTAATCTATTCTCGTTCATGTTATTATCATTGTTTTGGCCTTGTTCTTTTACTGGTTCAGCTTCCATTTCCTTTTCTTTCTGAACATCGGGGTATTCAAGGATGGGTTCATAGCCCCTGTATCTACCTGCTACCCTGTAAGGGGGTTCAAACCCGATTTTAATGGAAGGCTCATTGTATATAGGTGTCTTGCATCATTCTGTTAGATTGTTTGTTACTCCCCTGCATATTAGCTAGTAGTTCTGCTATGTCTCACGACACCATCTATTTTTCATCATTTCGTTCATTCACTTTTTTTTTCCTTTTTTTTCTCTCTTTCTTTTTTTTATTTTTTTTTATTCTGATTTCTTGGTTATAGTCAATCATCTGTACTATTTTGATAATCCATCTTATTCTCTGTTGTTCTCTTTAATATTACCCGTTTTTAGCCTAATTACTTATCGCTTGTAAATTCCCATTTGGCCTTATCGATTTCCTATGTTTATCTCAATTTCTGATTTATCTTTCATTGCCTGTTTCATGTTCATTATACTGTTGGTATTTAATCAGCATCAGACTCTTTTCCCAGATCTGCTGAATGCTAGTATCTGGATATATTTTTTTTTTACAGTATCATCATTCTCTCTTCATTCAACATTTTTTTTTATTTACACCCTTAGTTTTTTTTCTTTTTTTTACAACTGTTTTTCAGTATTTCTGATCTCATCGTTTTATCCATACTTTTGAATTAACATGTCTTCATCTGAGCTTTCCTTTAGAATCTGGTTCAGTTATGAATCACCATCTACTGTTTAGTTCGAAATAAACTCTTGTATTACCTGGTTTCCATTGCGATGATTCATGTTAGATTCGATCAACAGGCTTTGACTTGGTGAGTTTCACTTGGGTGGCGGTAAGTGCAAGTTGTTAGCTTCCCAATTGCAATATCTCTCTGATTTTATCTTTATATACCTAGTCATTCCATGATGTAGCATCAGGTTTATGATAGCCTTTTCTATCTTAGGAAAAGGTACAACGTTTTTTTGCTTTCCTGCAGAACATCTTCTGTTCCTGTAAAATTCCTTTTGCATATATTAATTAATTTTGGAATGTTTCATTTCTTCTTACAAAATCTGCTTGGGCTAGAATCTGTAGATTAAATAAAGTAATCTTGCTATTATTCCTGTATATGCATGTATAAAATACTTTTCTTCTCCAAGAGTGTTGATCATCAGAGACCCTTTTCACGAACGTCAAACCTGATTTGACCTCATACATTTGGTCTTGGCATACATTAAAGTTTATGCTAGTAAGAGAGAATTTAGGACCCATCTCTCACCTGCAGGAAGAGACGTGATGAGGCGGACATGATTCTTGTATTGCCTCATGGTTATCTACAAACATCCCAATACCCACTTTGCATCTCCTACACTCCTTCCACAAAGTGCACCATTAACATCTCATTTGTCATACTTGCTGCCGGCATCATATATCCACCTGTAACCCTCTCTTTCCATTGTTATGCTGCACAACACTTCACACTTATGTTTACCTGTCATTTAATATTAGTAAATACACTCATCATCCCCACCATGTGTATTTCCTGCAATCACCAATAGCCATTCACACCATAATATTATTACATCTGTATATCCAACATATCATCTCCCTACATCACTCAGCACCATTACTACATAATGCACCCATATACTTGAATGTGTCTGACGCATACTTTTCAGTATTCACTTACCTGCAGAATTAGTGCATCAATCATTTCTGCGATTTAACAGCATCATCATCACAAGTTACAGTGCACTTTCGCTTCCAGCCACTATGTCTTCACAGCACATTGCTTCCATATTTCACCTTTGCGACATCTGTTGCCCAGCACCTTCAGTTTGCCTCCTGCATATACATCATTCATTCCATCTTCACCATGGACAAAAACATCTTCAACTCCATCTTCTCACAGCATGTCGCGATCCTCCTATCATCTGTGCATCAGCACTTTCCTGTACTTACAGTCACATCTATAGCTACTTTACACCTGCTAACTATCCTTTTCAGCACCTCCCAAGTTGCATAACACCTGTGTGCCTTCACGTCACCCCACTTAGTATATCCCCTGCATTTTGTATATATCACCACACCTTGTTTACATCAAACATTCCTCTACCTCCATGTTATCTATATATATATATGTATATGTAAATACAATTGGCTACCTTTCCATGCCTTGAAACACTTACATTATTTGTATCTTTCATAATTAAACACAAGGTAAGTATATAAATGTTTCATAATTCGTATCTTTGAAGTCAACATGATATATGCAAATCCTCCTCTGTTTGTTTATGCTAACCAAGTATTTTGCAGGAAATACATGAAAATAGCTATCTTCTTGGAGATTCTTTCAATTTTTAATCAGATTCAAGTTGTAATAGCTAGATTTGAATAAGAATTTACATTTCCCATTTTAGGTAGAATGAATGAGCATTGTAAATATCATGAATTGCTTGTTTTCATGCATTTTTGCCTTTATTTCTCAAAATTCTCACAATGGTGAAACACGAATGACACATGCACCATTTCGTAAGAGATAATAAACACTAAGTTGATGATCCACATCAATGGCCATAGTCAGGGTGTGGACAAAACTTAGCATTTTTATCTTCTACAAAATAACGTTGGATCCACACTGGATCCATTTTCAAAATTCATCATATTTTCCTAAAATATTTTCTTCTTTTATCAGAATTTAACTTAAAATTAAACCAAAATATACCAATGGCCATAGTCAGGGTATATTGAGGGTTAATTTCATTTTAAATTCTATAAAAGCACCAAAAGGGTATTTTATCCTTCATTTGAATTTAGATATGACTATTATATAATACATTCAATGACTATAGTCAGGAGTGTATTATATCATTAGTCTTATGTAAATTCATTTGAAGAATGAAATATAGTTTTCAAATCCAATTTCAACTTATTCAAATTCATTCATCATATAGGATAGAATTGCATTATATTTTCAAAATTTCCTTTTCAAAATTCCAAGTGATTCTTCTTCTTCATTTCTCAGATCAAATCTTATCTAATTCTATCTCATTTCAAGATTCAAAAATTCAATTTCAAAGTCTAATTTGACTTTGAAATTCCAAAATCATTTTATATTCAAAATTCAATTTCAAAGTTCAATTTAACTTTGAAGTTTCTGATTCATCTTCAAATTCTAAAATCAAGCTTATCTTCAAATTCAAAAATCACAAGTTTGAGGTTGATTTTGACTCTTCTTAAATTTTAAATTCAATCTGGGTTTTTCAAAACCCAGATCCATCTTCAAAAGTCCCATTTGGACTTTCAAGACCCAAATCCAAAGTTAGATCAACTTGGATCTAGTTTTCTAAATACAAATTCTACTTTTGGATCTTAGACTTCAGATCCAAATTGCATCATGGATTTCAGACCTTAGATCTCAATCCATCTTAGGATCCAGGATTCAATTCCACTTTGGATCTCAGACTTCAGATCCAAATCTATTTTAGGATCCGGAACTCAACTTCCACATTGGATCTCAGACTTCAGATCCAAATCTATTTTAGGATCCGGAAATCAACTTCCACATTGGATCTCAGACTTCAGATCCAAATCTATTTTAGGATCCGGAACTCAACTTCCACATTGGATCTTAGACTTCAGATCCAAATCCATCTTAGGATCCAGAGTCCAACTCTACATTGGATCTCAGACTTCAGATCCAAATCCATCTTAGGATCCAGAGTCCAACTCTACATTGGATCTCAGATTTCAGATCCAAATCCATCTTAGGATCCAGAGTCCAACTCTACATTTGGATCTCAGACTTCAGATCCACTCCATTTCAGGATCCAGAACCCAAAGTCCATCTTGGATTCTGAATCTCAGATCCCATTCTGTTTAGGATCCGGAATCCAATTCCAATTCTAGATTTCAATTCCATTTTCGGATCTAATCTGCATTTCTTAAATCCATTTTCATTCTTAAATACCATTTGATTCTCTCAATCCATTCCAATTTCAAAACTTCAAAAATCTAAATTTAATTTCATCTCAAGTATTCATTTCCTTTCCTAAATTCAGGTTCAAATTCAAAGTTCATTTCTGACTTTGAAACTTCATTTTCTCTCATTTCAAAGCTTCAAGTCATTCTTTCTCATTTATTCCTCCAACCCTGATTTATTTCAAAGACTTAAAACTTCTCTGATCTATCTCAAAGTTCTAAGTTAGATTCAAACATTTCTTCACTCCCTTATCAAGTTTATCTCAAAACACGTGGGAATTTTCAAAACATCTTTTCAAGAGAAGCATACATCCTTGCATTGCACAAGTATGATTCTTTGTGCATTTAGAGTTAGGACAAATTCCTAGATTATATTTAGGAAAAGCAAAAGGCATAGATTCGATCCTTGGTTCGATTACCCCTGGTAAAGGCGCCAGGAATGGTCGAACCTCGTACCGACGAGCGAATCCCGTCTCTCCATTTTCCCACGAATTTTCAAAACGGAGGTGAGTTATTTTCTAAATATTTTCAAATCAAGGTCGAGTGAGACCGCGCAAGATAGTTCCTCTCCTCTCTTTCTTTCTTTCTTTCTTTCTTTTCTCTTCTCTCTCTCTTTTCTTTCTTTTATTTTTCTCCCTTCAAAAAAGGAGGAAAATAGAGGTTACACAAGGAAAAGAGAAGGAAGAGAGAGAAACCAACAAGAGAGAAAAAATTTTGCGATGATCACACCGGTATAGGGCCCAACTTAGTGGCAAAAAACACACACCAAATTTGGATTATAAAAATGCCCCAGTCAGGAGAATCTGACTGGGTGTGAAAGAATTAATTCAGACAATGATGGTAGATATGGAATGGAGAATAAAGAAGATTTACCTCATCGAAATGAGGCTCAGGCTTAGCCGTTAACCTGGATGGGGACGATACCTCATGGAAAAATGAGGCTCAGGCTTGACCCTTAACCTGAAAGGGGACGATACCTCATGGAAAAATGAGGTTCAGGCTTAACCCTTAACCTGAAAGGGAACGATACCTCATGAAAAAATGAGGCTAAGGCTTAACCCTTAACCTGAAAGGGGACAATACCTCATGGAAAAATGAGGCTCAGGCTTAACCCTTAACCTGAAAGGGGACGATACCTCATGGAAATACGAGGTTCAAGCTTAACCCTTAACCTGAAAGGGGACGATACCTAGTAGAAAAACGAGGCTCAAACTTAACCCTTAACCTGAAAGGGGACGATAAACGGAATCCTCAAATGAAGAAACCATGATGGGACCTTCAAATTTTGCACAATAAATCCGAGAGGGGTTTGCAAAAGGAAGAAAGGGGGTTCCCTAAAGCTTGAAAAGGGATTGATCTTGGGCGTCTCATTGCTAAAGACTAGATGGCTTTTAAGACAGATGACCTTTTTGCAGAAAATTCAGGTTTAACACTTAACCTGAACGGGAATTGTCTATGGTGGGACAGTGGGGAGCACAGGGAAGTGTGCGAATATGAGAGCCCAGACACTCAGATCAAAACAAGAAGAGAAGGATTTTGGACAACTCCCATTATCCAATCCTAAAAGGGATAACAACAACGCCTGGATACATCAGAATAGACATCAAGCTCTCACTTCATGTCAGGATAACTTGAAAAGATTGCCAATAAGATAAAAATTATAGTTGATTAAAAAATGATTGAAATGTAAATATATTTATCTGAAAAATATTCCCTCTTTTCTACCTGCAGTATTATCTCCAACTGGACTTAACTTCGTAGAATCAAGATTCAAATTCAAATTGCGTGCCATTGACTTTCTTTCAAGGAGGCTATCAATTTTCTTGATATGAATGAAAAAGAAAGAATTCTCATTGTGAAAGCAATTGGTGAAAGGATATTGATAAAAGAATTTCACAAAATTAAAGAAGATCCTTGGCAGATTCGGCAGTTTGATATCCTGGGATTCTTTTCTCAGAATGGTCTTTCTGCCTGTACTCTTTTTTTTTGACAGAATTGGATCTTTTTGGGTTTCTGAGAAATTCATTACATCATCCTTCATTTTGGAGATGTCCTAGCTTTTTCTCTCTTTTTATAAGGGTACGTCACAAACTCTTTCATCTTGGAGATGTTCGGATCCTTCTTTGCCTCAGGGATTATATTGACGATATTGGCTCATTGGTTGGTGGTCTCTTGATGATAGCTGAAATTAAATATCTTTTAGAGTTTGTCGGGAGGCTCATCGCAGTCGCTTTCATCTCGACGGTGCTTTAAACTTTCCCTGGAAGGATCCGTCACAAACTCCTTCATCTCAGAGATGATCCAAATCTTCTTTGGCCCCGGGGGTCTAACTCGCATAATTCGTCTTCATCTTGACAACAATTGAGAGATCCCTTTTGCAGATATTTAATTACAGCTTATGTGATTGAGGAGATATAGGAATTGAATGGATTTTTCTGTATCACCCAGGATATTTCGACTGCCTTATTTTTACAAGAATGATCTTTAAAAATGTGCCATTGACTACGATCAATATCGATCACTTATGGCTTTGTGACAATATTGAATTTTCTTTGCTGGCCATATCAAGGATTTATTCTTCATCCCTTTGGTTGGTCAATAGGAAGAATTTAGATTTTGAATCCTTCTTCGCAAAAGCTTCGCTCTTTTGGAAGTAATACTGAAGGTAATCTGAGGTAATTCTTTTTATGCAATAAAAGATTTTTGAGATCAACAACTATTTTTCTTGACAAATAGGCAAAATATTCTTAAAATCCTTGATGAAAGAAATTGTTTGAGGTCTAAATGACGCATCCGTGGCTAGATTCTCCTCTCCTTTCCCCAAAGGAGAGACTTAGGCTTGACCCTTACCTGAACGGGTAACAAAAGATACTCCTCTCTTCCCTAAAGAGGAGGTGCTTGCAAACCGAACTTTCGAAGAGAAATAAAGTTTTCGTCAAAACTCCCTATTTCTAGGCTTCTCTTATGGAAAGGGAGCCGCTAACAAAAGTTGGAAGGATATCATAGAGGAACAAGTCCATCACACTCTCCCTAGAAAAAGGGTCCTCGATGACGGGGGTGGCCTAACAAAAGACATTCAGGGTTACAAGGAGGATGAGCTTCCGTCGAAACTCTCCCTGGAAAAAGGGTTCCTTGTATGACAATAAAGATTATTTTGCAAACTGTTCGTGAAACACGAGTCCCTTCAAACTCTCCCTAGAAAAAGGGGTTCAACGAACGAACAATAAAGACATGCGAAAAGAACGAGCTCCCTCGAACTCTCCCTGGAAAAAGGGTCTCTCGCAAGAGAAAATGATTGATGATTGATTCTGAACTAATTGGCAGACAGATTCAACATAAAAGTTGGCTCTTAGTACGTGGTAGGGGGGCATTAACCCAAATAAGTGGCCCAGTTGTGAGGCTATGTCCCAAACTAGGGTTCTGGAAGAGAGCCCAGCAACATGAAAATCGGGTAAAGATAGGTAAGGAAGGTTTGAAAAAATGATCACATGCAAGAAATAGAGGGCTCTAAGTCCTAGAGAGATAGATTTTGAAAACTTTTGAAGAAGCATACATTGTTTGCATTCAGATCCTAAATTAAGGAGAGTTGTATTTAGACCTAAGTATATGTGAGCATGAAAGTATCTCCTCAATATAGTCTTACCAAACCATGCCTAAGCTATATGCAATCAATGTCAGCTTGGTCGGAATCTAGGCTCCTAGGTTCGCTTGATATCAGAAAGTAAAAGAGCTGACATTTTGAGAACACAGTTTCGATAATTGAACTAAGTCAAACACACTTTTGATCAGACAAAGACAGGTCCCATCTCGGTCGCCAAACCTGTTGTCGTCGCAAAATTTTTCCCTTCCCTGTGGGAGAGAGGGGAAACCTTTCGCGAGTCAAACTTGACCAGAGTTTGAAAATTGTTTAAAATACTCACCTCCATTTTGAAAATGGCGGGAAATATTCCGTGGAATGGGACTCGACCTGTCAGTACGAGGTTCGACCGTTTCTACCGCCTTTAACAGGGGTAATCGAACCAAGAATCAAATATGTGCTTGACTTAGCTAAATTATCAAAATCGTGTTCTCTCCTAAATGCACAGAGAATTCAGGCACGTGCTATGAAATTTTGTAAAATGTAAGTTGGAAAACATGATGTGTGCTTGGAAAATGTTTTGGAGTTGGAAAACTCTTTTTCAAGCAAAAGATGAAAATCAATTTCTCAAGGAAACCCTGATAAAAGGATTTAAAATCTCAAGAAAGTTTATAAAGATTTGGGAAAATCATGAAAGAGTGAGAATCTTGGGAAAATAGAAAGAATTCTAGAGAAAAGGCAACTCTTGAAGAAAATATTTGTCCGAAAAACTCCAGCTTTGAAAACTTTCTTTGGAGAATGATTGGAAATTCATAGGAAAACTCTTTGGATGAGGAAAATCAAAACTCAGAAAACCGAAATTCTGAGAATCTCAACCTTGAAGTATTTGAAAATCGATTTTGATTCTTGAGAATGATGAGAAACTCCTTTTGAAAATGAATCTTAAGAAAAGAACATTTTCAGGGAAAATCGTGGAAAACTTGACTTGGGAAAATCCAACTTTGGAAATTTTTAGAGTTTCTTGAGGAATCGATTTCCTTGGAATGAAATTTTTCTTGAGAAAAAAAAAGTTTGAGAAATGCAGGTGATTTCATGATGCAAATGATTTGAATGGATGAATGCACTTTGAGAAAGATATCCAGAAAATTTTCCAAGGGATTTGTTGGAAAACTATGTATTAAGCCAAAGTAAACTCTTCACATATTCTGACTGTGGCCGTGAACATGTTTAGAATTTAATTGATTTAATTCACAATATTTTGCAAAATTGAAAATATGATGTGCAATTTTGAAGATAGCCTAAGAGCGTAGGCTCGGTGTGACTAGTAAAAAGATGTTGAATCTGGGTCTCATCCATATTCCGACTAGGGCCATAAATATGGACTCCACCGAGTTCATCAACTCCCTAAGAGTTGGTGCACGTGCCATTTGTGTTCATCCACAGTGATTTTGAAATACAATGCATGAATCACATAATCAGGATATTGCAGGAATTCAAACTATATGAGATGCATCCTAATCTAAGCAGGAAATTAAATCTCTTATTCCAAGATTACACCTAATTGTTACATTGCTGACATAAAGCAAAATAAATAAATAAATAAATAAATATAGAGTTAAAAGAATCAACATCCTCCAGATTTTCCCTGCAAGTGAGAACTGGCACAAGAAATAGTACGAAAGAGATTGGAAATCTCATATTAATGCCAATGCACTGACGATTGTATGTAGATTATAATGAGGATGCCCATATTAAAGAAAATAGAATATGAAAATGTTGAGATGCCATATGGAAAATATACATGTATAGGCCTAAATGATGAGATTTATACTAAATGGAATATGCACATGAAAGTGTATCTGGGATGTAGAGGAAGATGCAACAGTATGAGGGATATCTACCTAATTAACACCTACATGAGTCAGCTAAATAATGTGTGTGTTGATGTGCAAGAGGCTGATCCATCATAACATACAGAAAATAGACATTAAAATATATGCAGGTGACAGTAGATAATACTACAAGCAAAATGCACCAAGAAAATTATTGTGGCTGAGAGTTAACATAAGGTAACAGGGTGTTTTTACCAAAACAAATGTGCTGCTAATGCTGGATATGCAAGGAAAATGGTACAGATAATAACATTAAAGGGGCTAAATGGCAAGAATAAAGTTGCAGAGACATGCTGAGTTGTCGTTGGACTGACCATCACGATGCTGCAGGTTGTGTCCATATTCGGTCAAAGAGATGTCCATGTACTTTGCAACAAAAGTCGACGACCAAATTAATGACATTACATCCTTTGATATAAAATATTTCACTGTATAGAGAAGTAAAGAGTCTACGATTGACTTCAGTAAAGGAATATATGACATCTTTGTTCCCTGTGATTAGCTTCATTTTAGTCATTCAGGCGGACTGAGATGAACCGATGATTTTGGGATGTAAACTGGCTACAGTGAATGGCATGATAGAATTAAAATGAGGTAACATTATACAATAAAGGTGGAATGTAAAGATGGGCTTGAGATCAATATTAAAACATTACATATTGAGTAGACGAATGCTTATGCACAGGACAGTTAAATATCATGATTGACAGTAGGCCTAAATAATGTATGTGACAATGGGTATGATGCATAGTATGTCAATATGATCAAGATGGAAAACTTTAAGTATGGATGCTGGGGTAACCAAATACAAAAGTCTGGGCAGTATGTGTATAAACCACAAGTGACGTATAATGATTATGAATAAAGGTTTATGGATTATGTTACAGGTGAGAGAACTAATACAGGGAAAGAAAATGAAATTGTAACAGGCTAATTAATGTAGACCATATGCTAAAAAAAAAGAAATGTAACATATTTAAAGGGAGGATATAAGATGCAAATGCAGATGAACATAAGTAACAGGAAGTTGAGATAAATGTGAAAATGATATGATAATGCGCAAATGATAAGGCTGCTGGCTAATGTGGAATGCACGGGTGGTTAAAGGGTATGGCTAGAAAGGATTGCAAATGATAGATTAGTTCCTGCAAACAGATTTCTACAGTCAACCAGCAAGATACATCTTGTCATGTTGGAGGCTTCATCACGCATACATACATCTGTTACTAACGTTGGGAAGCTAGAACAGGCTTATCTTAAAACACAAACACTGCTGTATATAACATGATCTACTGATTTCTGTAGTTAGGAATAAAATTTTGATGAGATGATGCCCTGGATATGAGCTCTTGAAAACAGAGAAATATAGAAGATCATGAAATACCAAAGTATATTGACATCAACAGTAATTACTGCAATATGTAATAAGACATTATAAAGAATTAAAATTAAGATTCGTGTCGAATTTAAATGTTGCACCCAGGTTAATGGCGCCATTTTTTGTACGATAAATCCATAAGGATATCGCTTAAGAAAATGATATGCAGGTACTCATTTAAAAAAAAACACCATAAGGGTATGCCGAAATCCATGAGATACGAGAGAGTTGAGTAATGTTACTACTAAATACAAAACCTATAAGAAAACAGAGGAGGTCTATGAAGACGACAATAAAAAAAAAATTGTTGATAGAAGGGATGCCATTCGTGAACAAAAAATCCAACCAGATTTTTGTTCATGACACAAGAAGAAAACAACAACTGAACTTATGTGAAATCGTCACTTTCTATAAAAATAAATTTCAGATGCTTGGATGAGATCAATGACCTATAATGGGGAAGGTATGAATAGGATTCTGAAAACTCTTGATAGAAAAGCAAATATAGTTTCAGAGGGTTTATAGTTTTGAAAACAAATTAGGTCCAAATGCAGCTAAAATTCACCTTCTTAGGGATCGATGGTACCATTGAGAGGCCTCCTCGATCCTCTATACATGAACACCATAACTGTAATTCACATCAATGACTGTAATGGATTTACCATATATGTAATAGGAATGCAAGAACTAATTTGCAGAGTTGCAAATGTAAAAGGGGTTTCTTACCCGATCACTTGAACTGGATTCCTTCCTTGTCGCCCTTTGAAGACTGGTCTTGTAGATCCGCTGGAGTCCTCTGGTTTTTCCTTTTGAGGAAGATGAAAATCCCCCTAGAATCGTGAGGGAAGAGTCAATGAGAAAAAGGGAAGGCGATTGAAGAGCCAGCCGGAGTTCCAAAAATCGGGCTTCCTTTTTTGCCATCATTTGGGTTCCATTTTAAAAGGTTTTTCCCAGGTTTTCCTGAAAGATCTGAATTTTGAAAGCATTTGAAAATCTTCGAACAAACTTTTGAAAACTCGCCATATTTTTTGGAAGAGGATGGCGTTCTTTTCTGAAGGAAATTTTTTAGTTCAAAACCTAGGTAAAAATGAGGGTTTCACGGTGGCGCCCTTTGGGGGCTGAAAAAGTAAAACAGAAAAAAATGGGTAAACGGGTTCCCTTTTTTTTTTCTACTGTGGTGCCACCTATGCATGGGCCCATTTTCTTATTTTGTAAAATAAAGAAACAAGATTTGTAAATTTGTGGCACCCCAGGGTGGGCCCTGCTTGAAAATAAGAGAAATACCTGAGGCTTTGAGTGTGATGCCACTTCAAGGCGGGTTCCACATCATTTATTTGAAATAAAAAGAAAAATCAAAATAAATTCTTTTGGGATTTTTATAATAGTAGGCTAGTTAGAAAATACGAAGTAAAATTTACAAAATTTAGAAGGAAGATGGTCCTTCAGGGCAAAATATATAAAAAAAAATGTAGGGATTTTGTAAAAAAATTCAAAATCTTTTTGCAAAAGTTTGAAATAAAATCTCCTAAATTTAAAGTTGCGTCCCCTTCTTTCCAACTGACAAAATTTTAAAATCAATATAAAAAACCATCCAGATTGTTTTCCTGAGAAAACTTTTGTAATTCGGAGTCTTGGGGGTTAAAACGAGGGAAACTGACAATTTTGAAGAACCGAGGGGTTTGAAATCAATTTCGAAAGAGTTAAAATTCGAATCTGGATTGATAGTTTTGAAAATCAAGAATTCTGGATCACGAAATGACATGCTGTGCAGTGAAATGATATGAAATGTTCATGCAATGATATGCAAAGACATGTCTCATAAAATGCCACTCTAAGTCATGATTTGGAAATTCTAGCTTCTAGTCAAGAGTAGGATTTTGAAAATTTGCAGTTTGAAGATATTTCTGAGCTTAAATAGAGAGATTTTGAGAATCGAGAATGAATTTTGGACTTTCTACAAGGTCCAATCTCAAAAAATGACCATTTTGTCCTCTGGTGATCTCGGAGAACCAAAATATGATGATTGGTGGAGATGTCAGGAAGGTGAGTGAGAAATTGGGGTGTTTACAGTACAACCTGATATGCGGGGCCTCTTGAGCTGACTCTTGACTTGATCATGCTCTACCACTAAGCATATGCAAATGCTTAGTTTTCTGCTGACCTTGCCAATTGTCTGCTTTAAAAGCCATGTCCTGAATTCAGCAACTTATACTCATACACTGAATGATCATATAAGCCTGCATGAATCCAAGCAAATGTAAACTTATATGAAATCAAACAACTAAACAAAAATAAATGCTAAAACTGAAAATCCTAATTCTACTATGTACATATAATACATTGTCTCTGCTCAGTTGATGTCCTATTCTTCAGTGGAATTCTGGTATGTACATCTCGAAAGCCATAACTTTCTTACCTTGAGGATTTGTCACTGATTGGCTTGGCAGATTACCCTCGGTCCTCCTCATCAAAGCATCTACCAACTGACCCATCTGCATTTCAAGCTTGGCTATCAAATGGGTATGGGAGTTGAGCAACTGATTATACTTCTCTAAAGCGGTTTGGCTGGAGGTTTTCACATCCTGCAACGCTTGAAGAATCTTCTCCTCAAAGGACAACTGTGAAGTTATCTTCTAAGGAGCAACCATGGGAAAGGTAGGAGGGGGATGGGGATAATTCGGCCTCTGATATGACTAAATGAACGTATTAGGCCTAACCTGGTGAGATAGAGTGGTATGGACTGGGGCTTGTTGATTTTTTCATGAAAAATTCAGATGATTTTGCCAACCCGGATTATATGTAGATGGAAATGGGCTATGCAAGGGCTTGGTGAATCCCTGAGCAGCCTGAACTTGTTCATGAACAAATTCAGGGTATTGAGCCGAAGGGCACTCAGTGACAGAATGTGCCAGACTGGCACAGAGAGCACACACCTGATGAATGGGGGGTGGGCCCGTGAGAAGTCGATCCAGCTTCTGCAAAAGCATATCTACTTTGCTTTGCAGTGCAATAGTCGAATCAATCTCAAGAACGCCACCTTTCTTGGAAATGCTTGGTGTGACTGTGGCTCTCTCAGAGTGAGAGGTAGAGGTATGGTGCAATGAGTTCTCGACAAGAGTATCAAATAAATGCCAAGTCTCATCCTCGCTCTTCAACATGAATGTACCCCCACATGAAGCATCTATCATCTGACGATTCTTGTCAGACAATCCATCGTAGAAGCACTGCGTCAGTTGCCATCTCGGCACCTGGTGGTGAGGGCATTTTATAAGTAGGTCCTTCATCCTTTCCCATGTTTCATGAAATTGCTCGCCATCCAATTCTGAGAAACTGGTGATGGCTTACCTGAATTGATTCGTCCTACCAATTGGAAAGTACTTCTTTAGAAATTCCTACTAAAGCTGATCCCATGACCCTATCACTATCGTGTCTAAGGATTTCAGCCAATATTTGGCTTTGTCCTTCAATGAAAATGGGAAGAGGGTCAATTTCATAGCATCGTCCCCGAAATTTTGAATCTTCACTATAGAAAAGATTTCACGAAACTCGACAAGGTGCCTAAAGGGATCCTCGTGACTAAGGTCGTAAAAAGATGGGAGCATCTGAATCATGCTAGCCTTAATCTCGTAGTGTGGCGCCCCTACATGGGGTCTCCAAATGTAGGATGTCTGGGTGTACTCCGTGGGTAGGAAGTACTCCCTTAGAGGGCGTGTAGGAGCTTCGGGTTCTAAGTCTCCCATTTCGGATCGGTTCTGAGAAGAACGTATAATTCTCTCTAGATCCTCAACGAACGGTTGAAGTGGGACACCCAAATTCCTGCATCCTTGCATACACTAGAACTAAGTCAGATGTGTGCAACCTAACCTAACTATCCAGTATCCTAACTATGTAAATAAAAAGAAAAACAGAAACAGTAAACAATGAACAAAAACAAGAATTAAAACTAAATACAATTAAACTACACTAAACATGCTTAAAGAAAATTCAAATACAAAATGAAATCTGCTCTAAGTATGCTTAAGTATATAGATAGGAATTCTCGCTAAGTTATCTAGAACTCACTTGTCTAATCGCTCCGAAAGGATAAAAAATTATGAATCCTAGAGAAACCAAACGTGAATCCTATATGTACTTACTACGTTAATTCTATATTTACTTACTAATCTTATTAACTAGAAAATAAAAGGCAATTAACTAACTAAGCAAATATCAACAAATTACAAAATTAGAATTAATAGAGTATAATCGTCGTTGCCCGGCAACGGTGCCAAAAACTTGGTGGTTCTTTTAGCAATGGTATTTTTAAAACATTATTTTATCGTTAAAAGCGTTTAGAAAATTGCCAACCAAGTAATAATACCGATTTTCCACATAAGTGGAGTTGAGATCCAAAATGGAGATTGGTTTTAGAAATCTGGATCCAAAGTGGAGTTGGATTTGAAATTTGGACTCCTAAATGGAATTTGGATCCGAAATCTGAGATCCAAGATGGAGTTGGATCTGAAATCTAGAATCCTAGATGGAGTTGGATCTGAATTTTGGGATCCAAGATCAGATTGGTTTTTGAAGATTTGAATCCAATATGAAATTGTGTTCTAAATTTAGAACCCAAGGTGGAATTTGGGTCTTTTGAAGATCCAAAATGGGACTTTTGAAGGGGGATCTGGGTGTTACGACAATGAATCCATACATGATACTTCAAGTACAAGGTTTTGATGATGAGCAAGTGGAATCAACTGCATTTCAGCTAAGGCTATGAAGAGATTGAAGAATTCGATGAAAAATCTTTGAAGACTAGTGTGCAAATGTTTAATTCATTAAAAGTCTTAGATTCTTGTAAGAGCCTTACTTAGAGTGCATATTTAGGTTGCATTTCACCTTAAAAGTCTTTAGAAAAACTTTTCTAAAAAGAACCCTCTTGAAAAACTTTTTAGAAAACTCTTTTCTTAAATTTTCATTAGTCGACCAATAAACTTACCAGTCGACTAATCCTTTCGCGCCATATTTTTTAAAAAGTCATTTTTGTCAAATTAGTCAACCAAAGGTTTTATCAGTCGACTGGACAGAATGTCTGTTTTCTGGAAAATTAACAGCAGTCGACTAATAGTTTTATCAGTCGACTGAATAGAACATGTGTTTTCTGAAAAATTTAGCAGCAGTCGACTAATGCTTTTATCAGTCGACCGGACAGAATTCTTGTTTTTCAGAAGATTTTAGCAGTAGTCGACTGAAAGGTTTTTTAGTCTACTGATGATATTATCAATCGACTAATTTTTCTCTAGTCGACTAAGTTTTAAAATTTTAGATTTTCAAACTGCTTGATTAACAGATCAGTCAACCTGCCACTTCAAGGCGGGTTCCACATCATTTATTTGAAATAAAAAGAAAAATCAAAATAAATTCTTTTGGGATTTTTATAATAGTAGGCTAGTTAGAAAATACGAAGTAAAATTTACAAAATTTAGAAGGAAGATGGTCCTTCAGGGCAAAATATATAAAAAAAAATGTAGGGATTTTGTAAAAAAATTCAAAATCTTTTTGCAAAAGTTTGAAATAAAATCTCCTAAATTTAAAGTTGCGTCCCCTTCTTTCCAACTGACAAAATTTTAAAATCAATATAAAAAACCATCCAGATTGTTTTCCTGAGAAAACTTTTGTAATTCGGAGTCTTGGGGGTTAAAACGAGGGAAACTGACAATTTTGAAGAACCGAGGGGTTTGAAATCAATTTCGAAAGAGTTAAAATTCGAATCTGGATTGATAGTTTTGAAAATCAAGAATTCTGGATCACGAAATGACATGCTGTGCAGTGAAATGATATGAAATGTTCATGCAATGATATGCAAAGACATGTCTCATAAAATGCCACTCTAAGTCATGATTTGGAAATTCTAGCTTCTAGTCAAGAGTAGGATTTTGAAAATTTGCAGTTTGAAGATATTTCTGAGCTTAAATAGAGAGATTTTGAGAATCGAGAATGAATTTTGGACTTTCTACAAGGTCCAATCTCAAAAAATGACCATTTTGTCCTCTGGTGATCTCGGAGAACCAAAATATGATGATTGGTGGAGATGTCAGGAAGGTGAGTGAGAAATTGGGGTGTTTACAGTACAACCTGATATGCGGGGCCTCTTAAGCTGACTCTTGACTTGATCATGCTCTACCACTAAGCATATGCAAATGCTTAGTTTTCTGCTGACCTTGCCAATTGTCTGCTTTAAAAGCCATGTCCTGAATTCAGCAACTTATACTCATACACTGAATGATCATATAAGCCTGCATGAATCCAAGCAAATGTAAACTTATATGAAATCAAACAACTAAACAAAAATAAATGCTAAAACTGAAAATCCTAATTCTACTATGTACATATAATACATTGTCTCTGCTCAGTTGATGTCCTATTCTTCAGTGGAATTCTGGTATGTACATCTCGAAAGCCATAACTTTCTTACCTTGAGGATTTGTCACTGATTGGCTTGGCAGATTACCCTCGGTCCTCCTCATCAAAGCATCTACCAACTGACCCATCTGCATTTCAAGCTTGGCTATCAAATGGGTATGGGAGTTGAGCAACTGATTATACTTCTCTAAAGCGGTTTGGCTGGAGGTTTTCACATCCTGCAACGCTTGAAGAATCTTCTCCTCAAAGGACAACTGTGAAGTTATCTTCTAAGGAGCAACCATGGGAAAGGTAGGAGGGGGATGGGGATAATTCGGCCTCTGATATGACTGAATGAACGTATTAGGCCTAACCTGGTGAGATAGAGTGGTATGGACTGGGGCTTGTTGATTTTTTCATGAAAAATTCAGATGATTTTGCCAACCCGGATTATATGTAGATGGAAATGGGCTATGCAAGGGCTTGGTGAATCCCTGAGCAGCCTGAACTTGTTCATGAACAAATTCAGGGTATTGAGCCGAAGGGCACTCAGTGACAGAATGTGCCAGACTGGCACAGAGAGCACACACCTGATGAATGGGGGGTGGGCCCGTGAGAAGTCGATCCAGCTTCTGCAAAAGCATATCTACTTTGCTTTGCAGTGCAATAGTCGAATCAATCTCAAGAACGCCACCTTTCTTGGAAATGCTTGGTGTGACTGTGGCTCTCTCAGAGTGAGAGGTAGAGGTATGGTGCAATGAGTTCTCGACAAGAGTATCAAATAAATGCCAAGTCTCATCCTCGCTCTTCAACATGAATGTACCCCCACATGAAGCATCTATCATCTGACGATTCTTGTCAGACAATCCATCATAGAAGCACTGCGTCAGTTGCCATCTCGGCACCTGGTGGTGAGGGCATTTTATAAGTAGGTCCTTCATCCTTTCCCATGTTTCATGAAATTGCTCGCCATCCAATTCTGAGAAACTGGTGATGGCTTACCTGAATTGATTCGTCCTACCAATTGGAAAGTACTTCTTTAGAAATTCCTACTAAAGCTGATCCCATGACCCTATCACTATCGTGTCTAAGGATTTCAGCCAATATTTGGCTTTGTCCTTCAATGAAAATGGGAAGAGGGTCAATTTCATAGCATCGTCCCCGAAATTTTGAATCTTCACTATAGAAAAGATTTCACGAAACTCGACAAGGTGCCTAAAGGGATCCTCGTGACTAAGGTCGTAAAAAGATGGGAGCATCTGAATCATGCTAGCCTTAATCTCGTAGTGTGGCGCCCCTACATGGGGTCTCCAAATGTAGGATGTCTGGGTGTACTCCGTGGGTAGGAAGTACTCCCTTAGAGGGCGTGTAGGAGCTTCGGGTTCTAAGTCTCCCATTTCGGATCGGTTCTGAGAAGAACGTATAATTCTCTCTAGATCCTCAACGAACGGTTGAAGTGGGACACCCAAATTCCTGCATCCTTGCATACACTAGAACTAAGTCAGATGTGTGCAACCTAACCTAACTATCCAGTATCCTAACTATGTAAATAAAAAGAAAAACAGAAACAGTAAACAATGAACAAAAACAAGAATTAAAACTAAATACAATTAAACTACACTAAACATGCTTAAAGAAAATTCAAATACAAAATGAAATCTGCTCTAAGTATGCTTAAGTATATAGATAGGAATTCTCGCTAAGTTATCTAGAACTCACTTGTCTAATCGCTCCGAAAGGATAAAAAATTATGAATCCTAGAGAAACCAAACGTGAATCCTATATGTACTTACTACGTTAATTCTATATTTACTTACTAATCTTATTAACTAGAAAATAAAAGGCAATTAACTAACTAAGCAAATATCAACAAATTACAAAATTAGAATTAATAGAGTATAATCGTCGTTGCCCGGCAACGGTGCCAAAAACTTGGTGGTTCTTTTAGCAATGGTATTTTTAAAACATTATTTTATCGTTAAAAGCGTTTAGAAAATTGCCAACCAAGTAATAATACCGATTTTCCACATAAGTGGAGTTGAGATCCAAAATGGAGATTGGTTTTAGAAATCTGGATCCAAAGTGGAGTTGGATTTGAAATTTGGACTCCTAAATGGAATTTGGATCCGAAATCTGAGATCCAAGATGGAGTTGGATCTGAAATCTAGAATCCTAGATGGAGTTGGATCTGAATTATGGGATCCAAGATCAGATTGGTTTTTGAAGATTTGAATCCAATATGAAATTGTGTTCTAAATTTAGAACCCAAGGTGGAATTTGGGTCTTTTGAAGATCCAAAATGGGACTTTTGAAGGGGGATCTGGGTGTTACGACAATGAATCCATACATGATACTTCAAGTACAAGGTTTTGATGATGAGCAAGTGGAATCAACTGCATTTCAGCTAAGGCTATGAAGAGATTGAAGAATTCGATGAAAAATCTTTGAAGACTAGTGTGCAAATGTTTAATTCATTAAAAGTCTTAGATTCTTGTAAGAGCCTTACTTAGAGTGCATATTTAGGTTGCATTTCACCTTAAAAGTCTTTAGAAAAACTTTTCTAAAAAGAACCCTCTTGAAAAACTTTTTAGAAAACTCTTTTCTTAAATTTTCATTAGTCGACCAATAAACTTACCAGTCGACTAATCCTTTCGCGCCATATTTTTTAAAAAGTCATTTTTGTCAAATTAGTCAACCAAAGGTTTTATCAGTCGACTGGACAGAATGTCTGTTTTCTGGAAAATTAACAGCAGTCGACTAATAGTTTTATCAGTCGACTGAATAGAACATGTGTTTTCTGAAAAATTTAGCAGCAGTCGACTAATGCTTTTATCAGTCGACCGGACAGAATTCTTGTTTTTCAGAAGATTTTAGCAGTAGTCGACTGAAAGGTTTTTTAGTCTACTGATGATATTATCAATCGACTAATTTTTCTCTAGTCGACTAAGTTTTAAAATTTTAGATTTTCAAACTGCTTGATTAACAGATCAGTCAACCTGCCACTTCAAGGCGGGTTCCACATCATTTATTTGAAATAAAAAGAAAAATCAAAATAAATTCTTTTGGGATTTTTATAATAGTAGGCTAGTTAGAAAATACGAAGTAAAATTTACAAAATTTAGAAGGAAGATGGTCCTTCAGGGCAAAATATATAAAAAAAAATGTAGGGATTTTGTAAAAAAATTCAAAATCTTTTTGCAAAAGTTTGAAATAAAATCTCCTAAATTTAAAGTTGCGTCCCCTTCTTTCCAACTGACAAAATTTTAAAATCAATATAAAAAACCATCCAGATTGTTTTCCTGAGAAAACTTTTGTAATTCGGAGTCTTGGGGGTTAAAACGAGGGAAACTGACAATTTTGAAGAACCGAGGGGTTTGAAATCAATTTCGAAAGAGTTAAAATTCGAATCTGGATTGATAGTTTTGAAAATCAAGAATTCTGGATCACGAAATGACATGCTGTGCAGTGAAATGATATGAAATGTTCATGCAATGATATGCAAAGACATGTCTCATAAAATGCCACTCTAAGTCATGATTTGGAAATTCTAGCTTCTAGTCAAGAGTAGGATTTTGAAAATTTGCAGTTTGAAGATATTTCTGAGCTTAAATAGAGAGATTTTGAGAATCGAGAATGAATTTTGGACTTTCTACAAGGTCCAATCTCAAAAAATGACCATTTTGTCCTCTGGTGATCTCGGAGAACCAAAATATGATGATTGGTGGAGATGTCAGGAAGGTGAGTGAGAAATTGGGGTGTTTACAGTACAACCTGATATGCGGGGCCTCTTGAGCTGACTCTTGACTTGATCATGCTCTACCACTAAGCATATGCAAATGCTTAGTTTTCTGCTGACCTTGCCAATTGTCTGCTTTAAAAGCCATGTCCTGAATTCAGCAACTTATACTCATACACTGAATGATCATATAAGCCTGCATGAATCCAAGCAAATGTAAACTTATATGAAATCAAACAACTAAACAAAAATAAATGCTAAAACTGAAAATCCTAATTCTACTATGTACATATAATACATTGTCTCTGCTCAGTTGATGTCCTATTCTTCAGTGGAATTCTGGTATGTACATCTCGAAAGCCATAACTTTCTTACCTTGAGGATTTGTCACTGATTGGCTTGGCAGATTACCCTCGGTCCTCCTCATCAAAGCATCTACCAACTGACCCATCTGCATTTCAAGCTTGGCTATCAAATGGGTATGGGAGTTGAGCAACTGATTATACTTCTCTAAAGCGGTTTGGCTGGAGGTTTTCACATCCTGCAACGCTTGAAGAATCTTCTCCTCAAAGGACAACTGTGAAGTTATCTTCTAAGGAGCAACCATGGGAAAGGTAGGAGGGGGATGGGGATAATTCGGCCTCTGATATGACTGAATGAACGTATTAGGCCTAACCTGGTGAGATAGAGTGGTATGGACTGGGGCTTGTTGATTTTTTCATGAAAAATTCAGATGATTTTGCCAACCCGGATTATATGTAGATGGAAATGGGCTATGCAAGGGCTTGGTGAATCCCTGAGCAGCCTGAACTTGTTCATGAACAAATTCAGGGTATTGAGCCGAAGGGCACTCAGTGACAGAATGTGCCAGACTGGCACAGAGAGCACACACCTGATGAATGGGGGGTGGGCCCGTGAGAAGTCGATCCAGCTTCTGCAAAAGCATATCTACTTTGCTTTGCAGTGCAATAGTCGAATCAATCTCAAGAACGCCACCTTTCTTGGAAATGCTTGGTGTGACTGTGGCTCTCTCAGAGTGAGAGGTAGAGGTATGGTGCAATGAGTTCTCGACAAGAGTATCAAATAAATGCCAAGTCTCATCCTCGCTCTTCAACATGAATGTACCCCCACATGAAGCATCTATCATCTGACGATTCTTGTCAGACAATCCATCGTAGAAGCACTGCGTCAGTTGCCATCTCGGCACCTGGTGGTGAGGGCATTTTATAAGTAGGTCCTTCATCCTTTCCCATGTTTCATGAAATTGCTCGCCATCCAATTCTGAGAAACTGGTGATGGCTTACCTGAATTGATTCGTCCTACCAATTGGAAAGTACTTCTTTAGAAATTCCTACTAAAGCTGATCCCATGACCCTATCACTATCGTGTCTAAGGATTTCAGCCAATATTTGGCTTTGTCCTTCAATGAAAATGGGAAGAGGGTCAATTTCATAGCATCGTCCCCGAAATTTTGAATCTTCACTATAGAAAAGATTTCACGAAACTCGACAAGGTGCCTAAAGGGATCCTCGTGACTAAGGTCGTAAAAAGATGGGAGCATCTGAATCATGCTAGCCTTAATCTCGTAGTGTGGCGCCCCTACATGGGGTCTCCAAATGTAGGATGTCTGGGTGTACTCCGTGGGTAGGAAGTACTCCCTTAGAGGGCGTGTAGGAGCTTCGGGTTCTAAGTCTCCCATTTCGGATCGGTTCTGAGAAGAACGTATAATTCTCTCTAGATCCTCAACGAACAGTTGAAGTGGGACACCCAAATTCCTGCATCCTTGCATACACTAGAACTAAGTCAGATGTGTGCAACCTAACCTAACTATCCAGTATCCTAACTATGTAAATAAAAAGAAAAACAGAAACAGTAAACAATGAACAAAAACAAGAATTAAAACTAAATACAATTAAACTACACTAAACATGCTTAAAGAAAATTCAAATACAAAATGAAATCTGCTCTAAGTATGCTTAAGTATATAGATAGGAATTCTCGCTAAGTTATCTAGAACTCACTTGTCTAATCGCTCCGAAAGGATAAAAAATTATGAATCCTAGAGAAACCAAACGTGAATCCTATATGTACTTACTACGTTAATTCTATATTTACTTACTAATCTTATTAACTAGAAAATAAAAGGCAATTAACTAACTAAGCAAATATCAACAAATTACAAAATTAGAATTAATAGAGTATAATCGTCGTTGCCCGGCAACGGTGCCAAAAACTTGGTGGTTCTTTTAGCAATGGTATTTTTAAAACATTATTTTATCGTTAAAAGCGTTTAGAAAATTGCCAACCAAGTAATAATACCGATTTTCCACATAAGTGGAGTTGAGATCCAAAATGGAGATTGGTTTTAGAAATCTGGATCCAAAGTGGAGTTGGATTTGAAATTTGGACTCCTAAATGGAATTTGGATCCGAAATCTGAGATCCAAGATGGAGTTGGATCTGAAATCTAGAATCCTAGATGGAGTTGGATCTGAATTATGGGATCCAAGATCAGATTGGTTTTTGAAGATTTGAATCCAATATGAAATTGTGTTCTAAATTTAGAACCCAAGGTGGAATTTGGGTCTTTTGAAGATCCAAAATGGGACTTTTGAAGGGGGATCTGGGTGTTACGACAATGAATCCATACATGATACTTCAAGTACAAGGTTTTGATGATGAGCAAGTGGAATCAACTGCATTTCAGCTAAGGCTATGAAGAGATTGAAGAATTCGATGAAAAATCTTTGAAGACTAGTGTGCAAATGTTTAATTCATTAAAAGTCTTAGATTCTTGTAAGAGCCTTACTTAGAGTGCATATTTAGGTTGCATTTCACCTTAAAAGTCTTTAGAAAAACTTTTCTAAAAAGAACCCTCTTGAAAAACTTTTTAGAAAACTCTTTTCTTAAATTTTCATTAGTCGACCAATAAACTTACCAGTCGACTAATCCTTTCGCGCCATATTTTTTAAAAAGTCATTTTTGTCAAATTAGTCAACCAAAGGTTTTATCAGTCGACTGGACAGAATGTCTGTTTTCTGGAAAATTAACAGCAGTCGACTAATAGTTTTATCAGTCGACTGAATAGAACATGTGTTTTCTGAAAAATTTAGCAGCAGTCGACTAATGCTTTTATCAGTCGACCGGACAGAATTCTTGTTTTTCAGAAGATTTTAGCAGTAGTCGACTGAAAGGTTTTTTAGTCTACTGATGATATTATCAATCGACTAATTTTTCTCTAGTCGACTAAGTTTTAAAATTTTAGATTTTCAAACTGCTTGATTAACAGATCAGTCAACCGACGATAACTGTCAATCTACTAACAACTAACTATTAGTCGACTAACTACTGTTCCAGTCGACTAATTTTGTCGTTTTCCTGAAACTTCAAAAAGGCGTGTCTTTTCATTTTTCAAACGTTTTGATCGTTCAAAATGGACGGTTTTGACACCCTTTCATACTCTCAACGTATGGAATCTTTCAACTATAAATATGAGTGCATTTTACACTAAAAAAAACTGGAATTCAATCGATTTGAGTCATTTACTTCTTGCTTTTCACTCATATTCATTCAAGTGTTTGTTTTCTCACTCACTTGATATTTTTACTTCAGTTTTTCACTCAAATCACTTTGAGAGATAGTGAATTCATGAGTAGAGTATTTTAACAACCTTAAAAGCCAATTGCATCTCATTTGCATTCAAAAGAAAAGCTCATAGGTTGTATTGTAAGTTGTTACTTATTTTCTGTAAAAAGAAGGACTCCTTGATTTAAAGGAGTTATTTGCTTTCAGTAGGGTTGTTACTGAAAGTGGGACCGGTTTTGGTCTGTGTGATCTTGTAGTTAACAAGGTTGATAGTGGAAATCTCAAGCGGGTTTTGCTTGGGGACTAGATGTAGGTCGGGATAGACCGAACCAGTATAAAATCTTGTGTTCTTTGTGTGTTTGCTTTTCAAATTGCAAAATCCTTCAATATTCTGCAGACAATTTATAAAAGCACTATTCACCCCCCCTCTAGTGCTCGTTGCCTCGATCCTAGTGCACTTTTATTTGGTATCATAGCAGGTTTGCTATTATTCTGATTTGATCATCATCTAGCATGACAACTACAACATCTCAGCACAAAGAAGGATGCTCTTCTATTCGTCCTCCTCTTTTTTATGGAACAAACTATGGATACTGAAAAGTGAGAATGACAATATTCTTGCAATCCATGGATCTCGATATTTGGAGAGTTGTTTTAGATAAGTACCAAACTCCATCAACTGATTTCAACTGATGGACCGATGAAGAAAAGAAGACTGCTTCACTTAATGCCAAGGCAATGAATGCATTATATTGTGTCGTTGACAAGGTAGAGTTCAATCGCATCTCCCAATGCTCTACAGCAAATGAAATCTGGCATACTCTTCTCGTGACTCACGAAGGTACGTCAAAGGTAAAGGAATCTAAAATTGCTTCTTTAGTTCATAAATTTGAATTGTTCAAAATGAAGCAAAATGAATCTATATCGGATACGGTAACTAGAATGACCGATATAACTAACACTTTAAAATCCCTTGGAAAAGAATATTCACAAGTGGATTTAGTCAGAAAGATCCTAAGGTGTTTAACTCTTGAATGGGAGAGAAAAACCACTGCTATTGAAGAAGCAAATGATCTTAACACTCTCACTCTTGAAGATTTGGTTGGTAACCTAATGGCATATGAGGTCCAACTTCAAGACAGACAAGAAGAAGAGCCCAAGAAGAAATCTCTTGCTTTTAAGGCTACTTCTAACTCAGAAAATTCAGAAGAAGATGAAGATGAAGATATTGCCCTCATCACAAGGCAATTCAGAAGATTCATCAAAAAGGGAAGATTTCAAAGAAAGGTAAAGAAAGCAGATTCTTCCAATCCCAATAAAGTCAAGTGCTTTAACTGCAAAAAGGCAGGACATATCAAGAAAGATTGTCCTCTTCTCAAAATCAAGCCCAAGGACCAATTCAAGAAGAAAAAGGCATTTCAAGCATGTTGGGATGATAGTGACTCATCTTCCGATGAAGAATCAAATGAAGAAGTTGCTAACATGTGTTTTGTATAACAAGAAGATTTAGTAAGTCAATTTGACTATGATGAATTATTTAAAGCATTTAATGATTTATATGCTAAATTTAAGAGTCTAAGTTCTAAAAATAAAGAGTTAAAAACTGAAAATTTAACTCTTGACTCTCAAAATAAAGTGTTACTTCAAGAAATAGAAGATCTCAAGAAGGAAAATTTTTGCCAAGCATTTGAGATAAAAGAAATTGGAGTTAGAACCAATCTCTTACAAAAAGAACTATCTAGTCTAAAAGAAAAATCAAATGATCTTCTTTTCATAGTGACCAAATTCACAAATGGTAAAGAGAATCTAGAAAAACTTCTTGGTTCTCAAAGATGCTCGGTTAATAAAACCGGATTGGGATATAGCTTCTTTGATACTCAAAATAGACCAAACTATGTGGTGAAAAATCAAAGACATTATTCTCAACCATTTGTTCATAGAACTAAACTTTCTAGTTCCAATAGAAATGCATCTAATCATGGAAACTATAATGCTTATAAGTCTAAACATGATAAATTCTTTTATAGAAAGAATATTTATTATCAAATGAAACCAAAATCCAAATGGATATGGGTTCCTAAGACTAACACTCATGGACCCGAAAATAGAAAGGGGTCAAATACTCTGTTTTCTAATTTTGTTGTAGGTACACAACATAAGGAGCAAATGGATATTAGACAACGGTTGTTCCAAACATATGACTGGAAGGCCGGAGTTATTTTCCACCCTCCAAAATAAGGATGGAGGAACCATCACCTTTGGTGACAATAACAAGGGAAAAGTAATAGGTATTGGTAATATTGGTAATCCAAAATTTCCCTTGATAGAAAATGTTCTTTTAGTAGATGGTTTAATGCATAATTTAATATCTATTAGTCAATTATGTGATAAAGGTTTTCATGTTTCTTTTGAAAATGATTTATGCTTAATTTCTGATTTTCAATCTAAAAGGATCATTTTTAAAGGTAAAAGAAGGAACAATGTGTATGAACTATATCTAGATGAATTACCCACTTTTAATGAAAAATGTCTTATTGTTTCAAATGAAATTCAATGGTTATGGCACAAGAGACTTGGACATGTTAACTTTAAACTTATTTCAAAGTTATCCAAGAATGATCTTGTAAGAGGCCTACCTAGAATACCATATAAGAAAGATCACTTATGTGATGCTTGCCAAAGGGGTAAAAAAATCAAGAGTTCTTTTAAAGCAAAAGATATAGTTTCAACAAAACGTCCTCTTGAACTTTTACATTTAGATCTATTTGGACCATCTAGAATTCAAAGTTTGAATGGTAGCAAGTATGCTTTTGTTATAGTAGATGATTATTCTTGGTTTACATGGGTGATTTTTCTAAAAAGGAAAAATGATGCTTTTTCAGAATTTTCTAAACTTTGTAAAAGAATTACAAATGAAAAATCTACATCTATAATTAAAATTCGTAGTGATCATGGTAGTGAATTTGAAAATGAATCTTTTCTAAAGTTTTGTGATTTACATGGTATATCTCACAACTTTGCTTTTCCTAGAGCGGCTCCACAAAATGGAGTTGTTGAAAGAAAGAATAGAACTAAGCATATTGAAGTTAGACATCATTTTATAAGAGATCATGTTTTAAAAAGAGATATTTCGTTAAATTTTATTTCCACTAAAGAACAACATGCCGATATCTTCACTAAACCTCTTAAAAATGAAGATTTTATAAGAATTAGGAGAGAACTAGGTATTTGCTCATTTTTGGATTTGTAAAAATGTTGATTTTTGAACAAAATCTCAAAATCGCACTATATTAGTCGACCAATATATTTCTAGTCGACTGATGTTTTTAGAACGAGTCGCACATTCTTAGTCGACCGATAAAGTTTTAGTCGACTAAAATTTTTTAAAAAAAAATTTAAATGAAGGCACCCGATAGCACTTGGATTTTTTTTTAAACCCATTTTTTTTAAATAGGCATCGTTTCACTTCAATTTCGTACCTTTGCGTTTTTCTTAAAAATGAAACCCTTAAAACGAAAACCCTCTTTCTCTTTTGCCTCTCTCTTCCGAAAAATCCTCAGAGTGTCGTTCGATCCCATCTTCGCCAGGATTTTCTTGTCGTGACAGGGAGACGCCGGAATCTTCTGGCCGTGATCTTGAAACGCCAGAATCCTCTTGCAGTAACTAGCGCATCTTCAAAACACGCCAGAACCCTCTTATCGTGACAGTGTATTTTCCGCCATTGCTGGAATCCCCTTGTGGCCGACTTCACACTCGCCGTCAGCCATCGTATCCTCCTTTGTTTCTGTTTCACAACGCCGGACAGCGTTCTCCTTCTGCCAGAAATCGTTTGGAAGCCGACATTTTTTGGTAACTCTGTTTTTAATCATGCCTCGTACGAAGTCTGCATCTGCAAAAGGTTTAGGTTCTCCTCCTCTGTTATCGTCGCGAAATTTTTCCCCGTCTTCCCTTCCTTACGGAAGAGAGAGGGAGAAACGCTTTCGCGATTCAAACTTGACCGGTTTTGGAAATTGTTTTGAAATACTCGCCTCCGTTTTGAAAATTGCGGGAAAATCCATGGGATGGGGCTTGACCTGTCGGTACGAGGTTCGACCGTTCCTGCCACCTTTAACAGGGGTAATCGAACCAAGGACCAAAATTGTGCTTGACTTAGTTAAATCATCAAAATTATGTTCTATCCTAAATGCACAGAGAATTCAGGCATGTGCTTATGAGATTTTGGAAAATGGAAGTAGGAAAACATGATGTATGCTTGGAAAATATTTGGAGTTGAAAGCTATTTCTCAGGAAAAGATGATAGTCGATTTCTCAGGAAACTCAGATGAAAAGGGGTTTTTGAAATCACAAGAAAGTTCATAAAGATGTGGGAAAACCATGAATAGTTGAAAATCCTGGAAAAATAGAAGTGATTCTTGAGAAAAAGGTGAACATTTGAAAAGGGAAACACTTCTCAGGAAAACTCGGACTTTGAGAAATTTCTTAGGAAAATGATGGAAAATTTATAGGGAAACTCATTGGAGAAGAAAAACTGAAACTTGGGAAATTGAAATCCTGTGAATCTTACCCTTGAAATACTTGGAAATCGATTTTGATCTTTGAGGAAGATTGGAAAACTCTTTTTGAAAATCTTAAGAAAATAACATTTCCAAGGAAAAACGAAGGAAACTTGGATTTTGGAAATCCACCTTTGGAAATTTTAGAAGTCTCTTGAGAAACTGGTTTCCATGGAAAACTGTGAAAACTTGACTTGGGAAAACTGATTTTGAAAATTTCTCAGAGTTTCTTGAGAAATCGATTTCTTGAGAATGAAATTTTCTTAAGAAAATCATGAGAAAACCAATGATTTCATGATGCAAATGATATGAGTGAATGAATGCACTTTGAAAAGATTTTCTAAGGAATTTGTTGGAAAATGTGCATTAAGTCAAAATAAATCCTTCACATATCCTGATTGTGGCCATGAATATGTTCAGGGTTTAATTGATTTAATGCACAATGCTTTGAAAACATTAGAAATATGATGTGCATTTTAAGATAGCCTAAGAGTGTAGGCTCAATGTGACTAGTAGAAAGATGATGGATCTGGGTCTCGTCCATATTCCGACTAGGGCCGTAAATATGGATTCCACCGAGTTCATTAACTCCCTAAGAGTTGGTGCACGTGCCATTCGTGTACATCCATAGTGCTTTTGAAATAAAATGCATGAATCATAGAAACATGATATTGCATTAATTCAAACTATATGATATGCATCCTAGTCTAAGTAGGAAATTAAATCTCTTATTCCAAAATTTACATTATTACATCACTAAATAAATGAAATAAATGGAAATTGCAGACTTCAGCTCCTTCTTTTGAATATCCCTGCCAAAATTGAAATAGGGTTAGCTCAAATATGTGGGTTTTTCCAAGATTTTCCAATAATATTATGAAATTATTGGACTTAATTGGATATAAACCCTATTCTCATGCTTCCTTGATATTTGAAATAATGAAAATGCAAGAAATTCAGTAGAAGATAGTTTGAAATTCGGAATTGGGGTCAAAATGACCAAAATACCCCTAATTATAAAGTTATACCTTTAAAATTAGGGTTTTTTTTTTAAGGAAAATTTGGTAAAATTGAGATTTTGAAATTCAAATTGAATCAAATGATGATGAAATGCAGTAAGAGACATGATGACATGCTGCTAAACACATTAAAACTGTAAAATCAGAATTTGACATTTTTGCAATTTATCCAAAATAACGAATTTCGCTTGTTTTTCGCTTGGGTCCGGGTCCTGCAGGGCCCTGTTTTGATATTATGGTTAAACCGAACCTCAAATGGATTCCAAATTACACCAAATTCGGTATGAAGCATCTAACTACTCTGATAAATAGTCTAGAATGCTAAAATTCATGAAATGATATGATTTAAATGCTAAAATTTAAGAAAGTCCTAAAAATGGTGGATTTCGCCTACGGACCCGAACCAAATGTAATGCTTAATATGATAATGCAATATTCACACCATAAAAACTTTTGATATTTTTCAGACGGCTAAAGGACCCTAAATGGAACATTTTTGGTTTTTACAGCCTCGGGATTTGAGCCATGGTGAGTTCGGTAACATGGATTTGGTTCTGACAGAGGTAAAAATCGACCTGATCTAACATAAAATGCTAAATAAATAGAAAAAAGCCATGGAAATTTCTAATATTTAACAAAGATACTCAAGACACCTACATGGAAAACTTTCATGTTCATAACTTCGGCATTTGATCAACAGAAACATAGATAAAAATATAACTTTGTGTTCCTAAATTGACAAAACAGACAAATGTGACCAAACAGAGGACTGACAAGAAAAATCCGAAACAGGTATCACTACTGTTCTAAAAATCGCAGTCTTTCTGATGCAAATAGAGGACACCTCGGACATAACTTTCACTTTTTACAGTTTTGGATTTGGAGCAACACACAAAGAGAACCCATCGACCTAAGTCGATCCAAAGTCTCAGAGGCCCAAATAAGGCTCTGACACATGTCCCGAACTCTCGGATTTTTTTCAGATATTAAAAAACATCATAAAAATCTGAGAAAATCATGTTACAAACTAGACATTTTCCCGAGTTCAGAACATATTTTGGATCGAAAATCGGATCTCCCATGAGGGAGATCTCGATTTTACAAGTCGGGAATAAAAATTTAAAATGCATCCCGGGTGGTAAAACCCGCCTCACCTTTTTGAACGTTTACCACAATAAACGAATTCAAATGCTTCCGAATTTTTGGCACATTTCTAGGGACACCTAAGGGCACATTTCATGATTTGTTTGGATTTTGTAACAAAACTTACACGCATAAAATGACGTGTGGACTGACCGACAAAAATAGAGAACTACTGAAACTGAGCAGAATTGAAATAAATGCTAAATTAATCCTAATTAATTCATGAAACATGCTAAATTAACGAAATAAAATGCAAATTAAATCTAGATAAATGCATGAATGCTAAAAATCATCAAGGGATCATAATCGTGTATTTTTATATGTGTCGTTTTATGAGAATAGCTCAATCCATCTCTCGAATGAGCTCTTTCTTCAAACGACTCCCGAATCGAATTATGAAATCAAATCAAGAGGAAAAGAAGTGTACCTTGCTTCGTTAGGCAGCGTTGAAGCTCTTAAAAGGGATGACTATCACGAGCTTCGTTCGTTCTCTGATCCGGGCTTCGGATGATTCACCAAGATCGACCCACTGCACCTTCTTCACTGAGCTCAAGGGGGCGTGAATTCCAAAGTTCAAAATCGGGTTCTCAGAAGGCTAGGTCAAATTTCAAAGTCCAAAAAAGAAGCTCTCAAAAAATGGTCCCTCTAGGCTGGGCGTGGAGCCTTGTTTTTATAGATTTTTCTGAAAAATTTTGAATTTCAAACAGGCTCAATCAGAGCCCTCCATGTGGCGCCATTTCAGGGGTGCTATTTTGATTTTTTTTTTTTTAGAAAATAAAATGGGAAATTTGTGGGTGAGACACCTCAGCAGAATTTGAAATTTTTTAAAATTGGGTTTGCTTGATTTTCTCTGCAGGAAGCTCCCAGATGGCGCCACCTCAGAGGGTGCTCTCTTGGAGTTTGAAATTCAAATTTGCCTTTTGTAGGGAGCCCTCAGGTGGCGCCACCTCATGGGGCTATTTTTATTAAAAAAATAAAATAAATAAAAGAAAGGAAGCCAAGTGGGGCTCTGGATTGGCGCCACCTCAAAAGGTGTTCTGAGGTGTAAAGCTGGAGACAATAGAAGCATGCCATGTGGCACCACCTCTGGAGGATCTTGACACATGTCAGAAGGATAGGAGTGGAAGAAGCAGACTGTGCCACCTCAGAGGAATTCAAATTCTACTTTTCTGCAGAAAAGGGAGAGGCTGACATGTGGCAGTTCCTTAGAGTGGCTCCTACAATGCCATGTGGCAGGAGAACAGGACTGGAATAAGCAGAATGCGCCACCTCAGAGGGGGGGGGTTCCTACTTTTTCTGATGCAGGGAGGTTTGGACATGTGACAGACAAGTGTCAGCTGTCTGGAGAAGTTCTCTCAAATGGCGCCACCTCAGAGAGTGAATTTGAATTTCAAATGGAGGTTGGCCCTAGAGGAATGAAGGATGGACATGTGGCATTTCCTCAGAGTGGCTCCTACGATGCCATGTGGCAGGAGGGAGGAAAAGGAGGGCAAGGGACACATGGCACCATCTCAACAAATGACTTTAGGGAGGAGACTTCAGGATTTGCGCCACCTCAGCCTGGAGTTTGAATATTTGAATTGTTGCTTTTTCTGAAGGAGGCAGAAAATGACATGTGTCCTCTACTTTTTCTGAGAAGAGCAGAGAATGACATGTGTCAGTCTGCTTTTTCTGAGAAGAGCAGAGAATGACATGTGTCATTTGCTTTTTCTAAGAAGAGCAGAGAATGACATGTGTCAGTCTGCTTTTTCTAAGAAGAGCAGAGAATGACATGTGTCATTTGCTTTTTCTAAGAAGAGCAGAGAATGACACGTGTCACCTGCTGCAGGAGAGAATACCTCAGATGGCGCCACCTCAGAAGGAGACAACTCTACTTTTTCTAGAGGAAGCTAGGAGTGACACGTGTCTCCTACTTTTTTGAGAAAAGTAGGAAGAGACATGTGTCAGTCTACTTTTCTGAAAGAGGGAGAGGTTGACACGTGTCCCCTGCAGGAGACACTCTTCAAATGGCGCCACCTCAGAGGAGACAAGTTTTGCTTTTTCTGGACAGGACAACACATGACACTTGGCATCTCAGGGTGAAAACAGCTTAATTTAGGGTTTTAATGCAATTTTTGAGTTAAAATAATGTCAAAAATATATTTTTATGATTCCAATCTGGTTTTAGGGTGATAATAAGTGCAGGTGTTGATTTTTATCAAATTTGGAATCCATTTGATGCTTGAATGGATCAAATTGCAAAACAGGGTACCTGAAAGATCTAGAAACATTGCCAAAATTGTGATATTTGTAATATTTCTTGATTTTCGTGTATAAGCTCATAATTTTAGGGTTTGTTTATGTTTAGACTCATGTTAGGATGTTTCATGTTTGATTTTATGCTTATTTCAATCATAAATCCTAAGTTTTTACCAAAATCTATTTCAGAAAAGCTTGATTTCAAGGCCATAGTCTTGCTATCAGGGGTAATTTGGTCATTTGACCTCAATTTCGAAAGTCTAAACCATAATTTTCATGTTTTTAATCATGTCATATCATATTTGGTTTAATTTATCCTCATTTGAATTTCAAAACTTGCATTTTACAAAATATCTTTCTGAAAACCCTGATTTCAAGGCCATAGTCTTGCTATCAGGGTATTTTGGTCATTTTGACCCTAATTTTGAATTTTCAAATCCCATTTTTATTATTTATTCAACTTTATTTAATATTTCATCATGTTTATCTCAGGAAATCATGGAAAAAGGCTTATATCTAGCAAAATCTAGTAATTTCTATATATTACTGGATAAATCTAGAAAAGCCAACATATCTTCACTAACAAGTTTTCTAGTTTTGCAGGGATATTGCAGACTTTAATTTCCTGTATTTAAATTAAATTAGTGATGTAAATTAAATGTAAATTTTGGAATAAGAATTTCAATTCCTGCATAGAATAGGACTGCATTGCATATAGTTTCAACTTTGATATATAATTGCTATGTTTGTCATTCATGCATATATTTACAAATTCACCATGGTCTACACGAATGGCACGTGCATTAGCTCTTATGGAGTTGACAAACTTGGTGGAATTTGTATTTATGTCCATAGTCAGAATACGAATGAGACCCGGATTTGTGATCTTCGTATTAGCCACATTCAGCCTACACTCTTAGGCTAACTTCAAAATGCACTGCATTTCTCAAAAATACAAAAGTATTTTCTCAATTCCTCAAAATCAAGTCTTTCAAATCCATATTCATTCATTTCATTCATTTGCAAATTCCAATTCCAATTCCAAGAAATCGATTTTCTCAAAATTTTCTAAGTTTAATACAGAAATCGATTTTCTCAAAAACATTGAGTTTTTAAAGGATATTTCAAATATTTTTCAAGTTCAAAATTCAATTTTCTAAGTTATATTTTCAATTTCAAAGTTTGAATTCAAAGAAATCTAGTTTTTCCAAAGTTATTTGAAATTCCTCAGAAATCAATTTTCACAAAACCTCTAGATTCTTCAGAATCAATTTTCACTTTCTCAGAAACATTCTCTCAATCATGATTCACGATTTTCAAAGGATTTCTTTTCCAAGAATTCTCCAAGTATTTCAAATCTCAAAGCAAACATCATGTTTTCAAATATGCATTTTCAGAAAATTCATAGCACATGCCTGATTCTTTGTGCATTTAGGAAATAGAACATGTTTAAGTTGAGCAAAGCTAAGCACACTTTTGATCCTTGGTTCAATTACCCCTGGTAAAGGCGCCAGGAACGGTTGAACCTCGTACCGACAGGCGAGTTCCATTCTTCAAAATTATCCCGCATTTTAAAACAGAGGCGAGTTATTTTCGAAAACTTTTTCAAAGGTCAGTTTGACTTGCAAAAGCAAAAATTTTGTGATGATAAATCCCTTCAAACTCTCCCTGAAAAGGGGCTAAGTGAACGAATTGGATAGCATGTGAAAAGAACGAGCTCCGTCAAACTCTCCCTAAAAGGGTCTTTCGCAAGAGAAAATGATTGAAATTTGGATATTGAGCCAATAGGCGTAATGAATACGATCATGATTGGCGAATGTGACCCGTAGGTCAAAAATGATTGAAATAGACTTGGTAACCCGAGGGTTTGAAATTGGATGACCTAACGGTCGAAATTGAGAATTGGTTGACCCAAAGGTCGAACTTGTGTGACCCGGAGGTCAAAATTGAGAATTGAGTGACCCGAAGGTCGAAATTAGAAATTAAAGTTGGGAAATTGGGTGACTCAGAGGTCAAAATAGAAGAATTGAATGATCCGAAGGTTTGAATTGAAAATTGATGGGCAAAATGTCAAATTTGAGAAATTGACTGACCTTGAGGATCAAAATGACTTGGATCAACATAAGAGCATAAATGGCTCGAGTCAGAGCTTGAATAAGGTAAAGAGACCATGAGTCGGAACCCGGATCAACAAAGGAGAAATAATTTAAAAGAAAACCAGAGTCGAAACTCGAATCTTCGAAGAAAAAATAATTTTGACTGAAAACCTGAGTCGAAACTCGGTTTTTCTAAGGAAAATTAATTTGAATGAAAACCCGAGTCGGAACTTGGTTTTTCAAAGAAAAATAATTTAAAAGAAAACCCGAGTCGGAACTCGGTTTTTCAAAGGAAAAATAATTTGAAGGAAAAATCCGAGTCGGAACTCGGTTTTTCAAAGGAAAATAATTTGAAAGAAAACCCGAGTCGGAACTCAGTTTTTTAAAGGAAAATATAGACCAACTTGAAAATTGGATTTTGAAATGTACCAGTTCGAGCACTGGATTTTGAAATAATACCAGTTTGAGCACTAGATTTTGATTCAATACTAACGATTGTTTTTCAATTTTGAATAACAATTAAGAATTGTGACGGGATTGTTTGTTGAAATCCTCATACTGACCAAATTGATGTTAATGCAATTGGATGCAAATGAACGCAAATTGATGCACATGAATGCACAAGTGTGTAAAATGGGGAATTTGTTTATCCTGCCTGCATACAGAACAATTTTTTTTTAAATGCCCCAGTGTAACTGGGGAAAGAAAGTTTGATCATTATTGAAGAGAAAAGGAAGATTACAAAGGAAGAATAAATGCTTCAAGTATAGAACTTTTTCAAGTGTCGAGCATTAATGGGATCTGGTAATTTTATCCCATCGGTATTGATGAGCCGATATGAGTTGCGGGGTAATGCTTCTTTGACAACATAGAGACCTTCCCAATTTGGCGACCATTTCCCGCCGGGATGATGCTTGAGATAGGCTGTGGATGGAAGTACTAGATCATTGACTATGAATCTCCTTTCGATGATAGACTTCGCGTACTGCCTGACTATTCTCTAACGATAGGATTGAGCATGTTCTGTTGCTTTTAGCCTTCTCTCGTCGAGCAAGTCTAGCTGTACCAGTCACTGCTGTTGGTATTGATCGAGAGGTAATTCTAGAAGTGATGCAAATTTCAAAGCGGGCTTTTGAACATGTAGCGGCAATACTACTTCTGTTCCATAGACCAACTCTGATGGAGTAGCATTTATGGGAGTGCAAATGGTGGTCCAGTAGGCCCGTAGTGCATCGTGGATCTTCTCATGCAAGTCACGGCCTATTTCTACAGTTCGCTCCAAGATACGAATTAAGATCTTGTTGGTAGCTTCTGCCTGACCATTCCCTTGAGGATAGTAGGGAGCAGAAAAATGATGATGGATTTTGAACTTTGAGCAGAAGGTCTTCATTCTTTCATTCTTGAAGTGGCTGCTATTATCCGGCACGATGTCATGTGGTATGCCGAATCGGCAAAGGATGCTCTTGTGAATAAAAGAGACCACGTGTTGGCCTTCTACTGTGCAGAGAGTGATAGCTTCTACCCACTTGGTGAAATATTTTGTTGCGGCAAGAAAGTATTTGTGGCCATTTGAAGCAGAGAGAGTGATGGGACCTACGACATCAAAGGCCCACATAGAGAACGGCCATAGAGAAACAACAGATTGCAAATATGTTGCTGGAGCATGAATAGAGGGTGCATATATCTGACATTGAACACACTTCTTCACAAAATGGTAACAGTCTTGCTGCATAGTCTTCCAATAGTAACCTGCTCTGATGATCTGCTTGACAAGGGTTTGGTAGCCGACGTGGCCACCACAAATGCCTTCGTGTGCTTCTCGTACCACTTCTTTGGCTTCGTCTTCGTCTAAGCATCTGGAATACTCTGAACTGAATCCACGACGATAAAGAACATTAGCCAGAATGAAATATCGGGTAGACATGCGTTGAATTGCTCGTTGCTCTTTCTTTGAGAGTTCTGGAGGAAATTCATCGGTTTCTATGAAAGTTTTGATATTGTAATACCAAGGCTTCTTCTTTTGCTCAGCCTGGTTTACTTGTTTTGTTGGAAGGAAGGCGGGTTGGTCAAGTATACCGATTTCAAAAGAGCAACAAGATTCTCTGTTCCTGAATGCCATAATGGAACCTAGGCTGGCTAGGCTATCAGCCACCTGATTAAAATCCCTCTTGATATGGAATAGCTGAAATTCTTCAAACTCGCTGACAGTAGCTGAAATGATTTTCTGATAGGGAAATAGCTTTTGATCTTTCACTTGCCATTCGGCTCGGACTTGATTGACAACAAGTAATGAGTCGTCGTAAGCATGCTCTGCTTATGAGTCGACTAATCCTTTCGCGCCATATTTTCTAAAAAGTCATTTTTGTCAAATTAGTCAACCAAAGGTTTTATCAGTCGACTGGACAGAATGTCTGTTTTCTGGAAAATTAGCAGCAGTCGACTAATGGTTTTATCAGTCGACTGAATAGAACATGTGTTTTCTGAAAAATTTAGCAGCAGTCGACTAATGCTTTTATCAGTCGACCGGACAAAATTCTTGTTTTTCAGAAGATTTTAGCAGTAGTCGACTGAAAGGTTTTTTAGTCTACTGATGATATTATCAATCGACTAATTTTTCTCTAGTCGACTAAGTTTCAAAATTTTAGATTTTCAAACTGCTTGATTAACAGATCAGTCAACCGACGATAACTGTCAATCTACTAACAACTAACTATTAGTCGACTAACTACTGTTCCAGTCGACTAATTTTGTCGTTTTCCTGAAACTTCAAAAAGGCGTGTCTTTTCATTTTTCAAACATTTTGATCGTTCAAAATGGACAGTTTTGACACCCTTTCATACTCTCAACGTATGGAATCTTTCAACTATAAATATGAGTGCATTTTACACTCAAAAAAACCGGAATTCAATCGATTTGAATCATTTACTTCTTGCTTTTCACTCCTATTCATTCAAGTATTTGTTTTCTCACTCACTTGATATTTTCACTCAAATCACTTTGAGAGATAGTGAATTCATGAGTAGAGTATTTCAACAACCTCAAAAGCCAATTGCATCTCATTTGCATTCAAAAGAAAGGCTCATAGGTTGTATTGTAAGTTGTTACTTATTTTCTGTAAAAAGGACTCCTTGGTTTAAAGGAGTTGTTTGCTTTCAATAGGGTTGTTACTGAAAGTGAGACCGGTTTTGGTCTGTGTGATCTTGTAGTTAACAAGGTTGATAGTGAAAATCTCAAGCGGGTTTTGCTTGGGGACTAGATGTAGGTCGGGATAGACCGAACCAGGACAAAATCTTGTGTTCTTTGTGTGTTTGCTTTTCAAATTGCAAAATCCTTCAATATTCCGTAGACAATTTATAAAACCACTATTCACCCCCCCTCTAGTGCTCGTTGCCTCGATCCTAGTGCACTTTCACTGGGTTTTTAAAAAAAAAAACAGATTGAACTTAAAACTTGGGAAAAATTGAATTTTGAGACTTAGAATCAATCTCAAAACTTTGATTTTGAATTGAGAATCAAGATTCAATCTTTAGGTATAACTTTGAAGATGAAGAATAAGTTTGATTTTGAGTTTTAAATTTCGAAGGCGAATCAGGAATTTTAAAGTTAAATTAAACTTCGAAATTTGATTTGAACTTGGAATTGGAATTTTTGAATAAAAATAAATTTGAAATTTCAAAGTCAAATTGGACTTTGAAATTGAATTTTGAATCTTTGAAATAAGATAGAAGAAATGGATTGAAATAGAAATTGAGGGTTTGATATTCAAGATCACTTGAATTTTGAAAAAGAATTTTGAAAATATGATGCAATTTTATCCTAAATGATGAATGAATTTAAAGAATTTGAAACTGGATTTGAAAAGGATATTTCATTCTTTAAATGAATTAAAATAAGATTGAAGATATAATACATCTTTGACTATGGTCATTGAAGGTATTATATAATAATCATATTTAGATTCAGGTGAAGAATAAAATACATTTGGTGCCTTTATAGAGTTTAGAATGAAATTAACTCTCAATATATCTTGACTATGGCCATTGATATATATTTTGAATTAATTTTAAATTAAACTCTAATAAAGGGAAAATATTTGAAAATATGATGATTTTTGAAAAAGATCCAGTGTAGATCCAGTATTATTACATAAAAGATGAAAATCCTAAGTTTTGTTCACACCTTGACTATGGCCATTGATGTGAATCATCAACTTAGGGCTTAATCACCTCTTATTAGAATGATGCACGTGCCATTCATGTTCCCATTCGTGGATGATATGAAGCAAGTAATTTATTTTACATGCTCATACATTCTAATCTAGTGCAAGAAATATAAAATTTTCATTTATAATCTAGCTATTACAATCTTGATCTTGAAATGATAAAGTTCTAATCTAAACAGGAAATCAACACTTTCCAGATATTCCTGCAAAGCAGAGTTAATGTGAAACAAGATGCAAAAAATATATATACGAGAAAACTGAAGAATTTTTACATGGGAATTAGCACGTATGTGAGAGGACTTATATCCAACTGTATGGGGGGATGATGGGAGTAACATGTATATATATATATATATATATATATATATATATATATATATATATATATATATATATATATATATATATATATATATATGTGTGACATAGATGTAGAATAGGTGAGTTATGGTGAAGGTGTATTCAAAGTGCTGAAGAAGAAATGATATTGCTGTAAGAGGAGGAGGATTTAGTGAATGGGGCTGAGAAATGGTACTGTAAAAAAAAAAGGATAAAGATGGATGCTGTGAATGATTAATGCATTTAGCAGGAGAATGTACTCATGTGACAAAGGTGCTATATGATGCAGAGAACATATGATATTGGGCTGGAAGTGTACATAGTGGATTGTTATACAGATGGTGAGTGATAGGGAGGAAATGTTATGTTGGTGTTTCAGCAGTGCGGGGAAAGTACAAGTGACAGGAAAATGAAATGAGGTGAATGTAGGACTGTGTAATTGGTGTAGTGAAATGCCTATATGCTGAGCGAGGTGGATATGTATGCTATGAATGACGACAATATAGCGGGGGTTAGGTGAATATAGAATATGTAGAGGGGATAAATAATAGTGTTGTGAGATATTGGAGTTGAAGGGGAGGCACTTGCTATTGTGTGAGTAGCACCATGGGTGCTGTTGTAGAAAGATGCCAAAGATGTAACAGGTATATGACAGGTGATAGAGTGGTGGTGACAAGGTTGGTGTACCTGGCATAGGAGTGGCTGTGAAAGCTATGGTGCAAAGGTGAGGAAGCGAAGTCCTTTGTGGACCAAAACCAGGATTGCAGCATATATCTTATAGTGGCTGCTCAACCTACAACACCAATAGCCAAAGAATTGGTCTCGAATTACCATATCAAGACACAGGATGGGAAACACCTCAAGAAAAGGTATTGGTGCTGGAATGATACCTGCTACGTAAGAAGGTGAATTAGGTGTAGAAGGAGATAAGTTTTTGCAGCTATTGCTGGAAGCAAGAGGCTACAGTAGCCCACACGACTGCTATGCTTAGGGAAATGCACAAAGCTACAGCAGGATATATATGATGACGTGTTGTGCACAAACTAAGTGTACCTATATAGTGCAATGGAGTAACACAGGGCGTTTAAATGTGGTGTTGATGAAGATGGATGGTCCATGAATACATTACACAGGGATACCGTGTGTCCCCTTTCCAGCCAAAAGTGGATTTCAAAGGAATTTTGAGGCACGTTGGCTCCAACACTTGGTGAAGCCATTTCAAGTGAAATACCACCAACTTGCTTACTGAAATCTACAGTTACCTGTTTCCTTGAACATAAACATAAAAAAAAAACAATCTCAGCAAACAATAGGTTCATTGTATAGCCCCTGTTTCCAAAACCTATAACATTGTGATAACCTAGTTGTTTATAACAGTCCAACAACTAAGGTGTTAGAAAGTTGTGACTGACTATTTATGAAACAAAGTTTTGAAAATTTCTGCTGTGATAATGTTCATGCACTCAGTAAATCCATGCAAATGAAGGCTGGATTCTAAATGGGAAAAAAAAAGCCGTGATGGTGGAGCTTACTGATATGGCTAATGTATGGCTTATCCAGGTAGTTATATATCAGATCTTGAGGGTTCTGATGCATCAATATGAATCTCCCCAAAGGAATGAAAGAGGTGTTTGACCATCCGTGCTTGCATTTGCCAAAGATAGCTTACAAATCTTCATGGTTTTCCATTGAAACTCTCACTCTAGCAGGTCACTCACATTTTCATAATACCTATGTCTAAGTAAACCTTTTTTAGATGGAATAATCATTTATTCTTGATATATACAACCAACAAACAAAGCCATACAAAGTGAATATATTCAAAACAAACTATTCCTATAACATGTTGCTTCAATATGTACGTTAAACTATCCCATCTTCATATTAAAAGAGCAACTTAAATAACAAATTTAACTAAAACTAGTGCAGTGGATGGAAAAACATATCTAAGCAATAATGCTAAAAAATAGATGACAAGAAGCAAAAGCAATCATGTGGATTTGATGGTAATGCTAAAATCTACCTAAAACAAAATGTATAAGGGTGAGCAAATAAGTTGTAAATGCTGGACTTGGGCCTGATTTGATCATTTCTCTGAGCATCGGGAAATGCTGAAGGACGCATTAAGACCATCTACCAACCCAAGAAACTGAGTGGGGATGGTGATTTCTGCAGATCGATCCTCCATGGCAGATAAGGCTCGGAGAACTGAGATGTTATGCTATATACAAAGCATTTTGTAATGATATCTCCATGTCGGCATATACTGTAAACATTACCTGGGCTATTTCCAGCAGAGTCACCAATTTCCAGAGCCACAATATGATGATTCAAAATGTTTTTTTAAAAAAAAAAAAATAAGTAAATGATGGTGGATAGAGAATATGTCTTCACCACACAGAGGCACCTCTCACATTTTGAGAGGGGATACTATGAAGAAAAATAAAAAAATAGAGATAATAAAAAAAATGGGATATAAGTGGGGAATTGGAAACAGAACAAGCCATTAAAATAAGTATTCAGAATATGAAGTTCATAATTGCATACAACTTATCCATTGTAGGTAATGATACCTGAGAGGCCAGAGTAACCAAATATTCACGAAATGATGCTAATAGAACCGTGTTGACTGATATCATGATGTAGATGTTAATTAAATAGATGCAATGTAATGACCAGAAAATCAAACATTAATCCTAAATCAAGATGGGTGTAGGAAATCAAAACAGAAAAGCAATGGACGATTAAGCTGAAAACAGAAAAAATAAATGGCTATCAAGAAGAGGGAACCTGGTGATCAAGCTTGCTCATGCAATGTAATAGTCTGAAACGAAATAAGGGAATGAAATGCCTAAACGATGGATGATCACATTGTGAATAGAGAAGAATACAGATGTGAGGATACTAATGGCAAAATGTTCTCGGTGGGAGTGTGTATATAGAGCCTATGTGTTTATAAAATGGGCCCACCTATATCTACAAATTGTCGTAAATGATGCATTATGAGGATGCAAGATGGAATGTCGATGGTGCTAAAACTGTGATACGATGAAGGATCCTGATGCATTCACGAGGTGTGACAGAAAATTTAAGCAATATGCAAGAAAAAAGCAAGATCGACACATTAAAAATAGAGAATAGAAGTGTGGCCTCAAAATGCCATAAGCATTAGAACAGAGGCAGGGTTGCTGTGGCGATATGCACCATCAAGGCTGCAACAGGCAGGTCGACAACGCAAAAGTGCCTTCGGTGAATAATGAGGGTAAGAAGGAAAGGAGAAAACAAATTGTGCAGAATCAAGGAAGATACGATAAAGAAATTAAAAGGTAAAATGAAGTAAAAGAGGGAGAAGAACTGAACTGCTTACCTCTTTACTGTTCTTGCTGGATTGGAGGCCCTCCCATCGATTAAAGGAAAAACTCCAGAGAAGAGGTAGAAGGGGAAAGGGGAAGAACCGATGGAGGTTGTTAGCAATGGATGTTGCTCAAAGAAAAATGGATGTGAGAGAGTGGATGCCCCTTTACTGCAGGGAATGCTTGTTTATATAGGCAAAGGGGGGGGGGGGGGGGGGTCGTGAATGGTGTGAAACGGTTTGGAATCGAGGGTTGAGGGAGGAAGGCAGATGATCAAGGGTGATAGTGATCGATGGAGGTTTCCAGAGGGAGAGAGCACGGGAGAGAAACCGTTGCAATTTTTTTAGTTTTTTAGAAAGAGGGTTCTTTTTGAAAGGAATTTTTCTAAAAGGGGTCTCTGGACCGACTTTCTTTTCTACTTTGAATCTTTCCAATTTTCTTCATATTCCCCCGTATATATATATATATATATATATATATATATATATATATATATATATATATATATATATTGTATTTTCAATTTTTTGGGTGTTTTTGAAATAAAAACTAGGAAACTAAGGAAAATAAGGGATTTAAAAACCATTTTGTAATTTTTGAGAAATATTTACAAAAGGAGGGTTTTCTGAGAATTCAGATTTGGTCTTTGGCAATTTCTTCAGAAAACGGGTTTGGATCTAGGTTTCGAGGAAATATTCAAGTTTTTAACCTTGAATCAAGAAATACAGAGTTGTGGATCCAAATGGACACCGAATCGACTGTCTGAGCCTTTCAAAAAGTGATTTTAGTAATTTTGAGAATTTGTTTTAAAAGATTAGATAACAAAGCTCAGATTTGGATTTTAGACACCGGATTCGGATCCAAAATCAAGTTAGATAAAAATGAATTTGATTTTCAGTAAATCCGAGAAATAAACTGGATTTTTGTTTTAAAATTACTCGATTTACTCAGAAAATGAGGCCTAGGGGCAAAAAGGGAAATTTTTAGATTTTTTGGAAAATTTGGGGTGTTTACACATAGGTGGAAATGAAGGAAGTCATATTATAAATGCAAATGTATATGTATATACTGCTAGGATGAGAGAGATTGCATATGCTATCAGTATCTATATGCTGCTGGAATGAGAATTGTCTACACCGTTGGACCGCAGCATGATGTGTACATCAGGATGCACAAGTGGGAACCATTTGCATTGGCAGCGAATATACAGAGGTGACAATGTGTTGTGTGCAAGTGCAGGTGGGGGAAATGGGACGTGTTGCTATATTGACAGCATTGGATGGAGCTTTTCAGTAGTGGGTTGATATGGTAAAAGGGTGTTGCAGTATAGGATATATAGGGATGCTACAGTATAATGGGGAGATGCACAAGAAGAAAGGGGAAGGTGGTAGCTATATAGGTAGCAGGTGGCAGGGCATTGGCTTTGCAGTAAAGGGATGTTGTTATGGTAATTGATGGCCAAAAGAGGAGGTAATGCTGTCGGTGGAGTTGGTAGGGTGCTGATAGAAGGCCACTAAATGATAAGGAGTAAGTTATGGCAATGTTGGGCATTGCTGTAAGCGAAAAACTTTACAACAATGCTGAACATTGCTGTAATGAATAGTGTGTTTTACAGCAATACTGTTGTAAATGAGAACACCTAGGATTGTGTAACAGTGAGAATGTATAGGGGACATGCGAAATTGGTGGGTGAGTAGCAGCAAGGGTTGGGTGAAGGATACTGAAAGGGTGGTTGTGAAAGATATGAAGGCAATAGGATGATAGCAGTGGGCTGGGAAAGTAGGTGAATGGAAATTTCAAAGGGGATATAGTTGGTTGGGTAGTAACAGGGTAAGGGTAAATGGTAGATAGATGATGGGTATGAATGCCATGTTAGGTGCAAATGACCAACTAGGATATTATAGGCAACATAATATGAAGGTGCTAAGAAGATACCTGAAATAGACGTGGGGAGGCATCATTGTAGGCTGACAGGGTGTACACCATGTGCATTTGTACAGAAGATGCATTGTGAGATACTTTGAATTTTGTATTGTGAAAACATATATGACAAGACCCTTGTGAAATTTTTGAGTGGTGGATTGATGTGTAATGAGTGAGAAAAGATGTTGTAGATGATGGATATTACACACAAAATATGATGGCACTACATTAATGCATGGTATAGGTGAAATCTACAGGTAGGGTTGTGGTTAATGAATATGAATGGCTAAAGGATGCAGTTAGTATAGTTGAAATGTAGTGGTAAAGGTGATGCATAGATGGAGTTTTGGACTGTGTAAAGGATGAGAAAGGTAAGGTAGGCATATGCAAGGCAAGTACATAGCCGTGTAAAGGTGCAGGGAAAGGAGGGAGCATGCTGTAAGGTGAAGGAGGTGATGCTGCAAGAGTGCAACTGGGGTGCTATGTTGGAGCAGTTGTAGGTGATGGGAGTGGTGATATACTGTATTATTGAGTGGTGAGCAGGTGGGTGATAGTGAGGTAAGTATATTTGTTGACCAAGTGCAAGAAAACATAACAGGGTGCTATGCTGAAAGTGTAGTGAGTAGCATGGCATGGCAGTGAATATGGTGCTATTGAATAGTAGCTTTTGCAGGAAAGTATTGAATGTTTGTGGATGTTGTATTTGTTGTGTAGCAATGGATACATAATATATGAAGGCTATGTGGTATGCAATTGAGGGTCTTAACTGTGCTGTGAAGGGTTGTGTGTGCATGGGGTGTTAGAGTAGCAACATTAACCAGAAATGGATTTTTCAAAAGATCACCTAGAGGACAACTTCTACATGGATGATCTTCTTCAGAGGATGCACTTGACACCCATAGGACATTTTGATACTGCTGTGTGGACAGCTCATAGATATTTGAAACACCTTTTTGCTTCCATTGACTTCACATCTAGATATCTTTCTCCATAGTTTTGCAATGGAGAGCTGATGTCTTCTTTTAAATCGTTGTAATTTTGAAGAAATTTTTATATGTAAAACATGTGAAAACCAGACATGAAATAATAAAAACTGGTTCTCACTAGTGGATGAGACTGGGTCAAACTCAGGGAACGAGAATATTTCGTATTCAAACACACAATTTTAAACTATTTTTTATTGTCGTATTATTAAAATGTAAAATGTTCAAGAAAGGTAAAAACAACTAACTATTACAACAAATGAATACCCTTCGCAGAGGGCGTAAAGTGCAATATTTACAAACCCAATTAAATTCCAAATTCTAAACTAAAAAGTAAAAAGAAGCTCTACTCTTCGTACTTTGTGTCACGTAATCACTTCCGCTCCACTCCTGTGCTATCCTGCACAATTCAAATGAACACGAGCAGTACAAGAGAGAAAAGTAAAAACTATACTAAACACAGTTTATGCTAATTCAATGCTAAAACATGAAAGCAATCTATTGACAAATAACTAAGTAATCAATTACAACTAATACCTAATTAACAACACAAAAACTGAAAAGTTGAAACACCAAGGAAATGAGGGATTTACAGAAAACAAGGAATTAATATGTAAAATAAGTTGGAAACACGAAATTATTGAATTAAAAAAGGCATGAAATCACTGTATTAAAAAAAAAAGAAAAATGAATGTAAAAACAGCAATAAAAAAAACTAAATGCTTTGAAAAACAGACAATGCATGAAAGACAATAAGTTTAGTAAAATGAAGAACAGACACTAAAAAAAACTTAAACTACATGAAACTCAGAATTTGAACCAATGAAAAATAAAATTTCAGAAACGTATGTAATACTGGAAAACTACACAGAATATCAAAGAATGAATAGCAGAGACAAATTGCATACATGATTAAATGAAGCAAAACAGAAAAAAATTACTTAAAAACAGGAAATCATGGAAAAATTGCAACGAGGAATGAAATGAAAGCACAAAACAGGAATCAGAATTGAAGACAGGAAAACTGAAAATAAAAAAAACAGGTATTGCTATGAAGAATTAAACTGGAAATCAACAACTAAAAAAAATATAAGAATGAACAAATAAGAAATCGAGAAATTCACAAAATGAGGCAGCAGACATTTAAAAACAAGAAAGCCACTAAAATAACCAAAAAATGATTTCAAAAACTAAAAAACTGAAGTAATAGAAAAACAGGAAGATGACAAAATTGAAAAACAGGAAAACTCGACAATGAAAACAGAAAATTAAAAAAAAATGACAGCAAACAAGACATAAAATGAAAAACAGATTTATGCTAAAGAAAAAAAAATTTTGAAATAGTTCAAGAATTAGGAAACACAAATCTATTACGATGACTGAATCATAACGTAGAAACAATGAATTAAAAACAAATAGAGACAATTAAATGCAAACTGAAAGTGTAATGCAGAAGAAAAACACAAGAAATGAAAAAAAAAAACAACAGGAAATTGACGACTGTAAAACAGGAAAAATCAATAATGAAAAACAACAATCGACAAAAACGAAAATAAAAACTCAGATCTATGAACGGATTGAACAAATTTGCAGATGCTTAAGTCAGGAAATAGAGAAACAAATGCTTAATACCTAATTCGATCTATTTTTTTTCTTTTTATTTTTATTCCTCTTGTTTTTGTTTTTTTGTTTTTTTTTTTCAGAACAAACACACGACAGAAACAAGTTGAAAGAAGAAGAAGAAGAAGTAATCTGAAGAAGAAGAAGAAGAAGAAGAAGATGATGATGAAGAAAAAGATGCAGAACCTACCGTACCAGAGGGGTTAGAAAAGAGGTGGCCGGCCTCCTCCCGTACGCCGCCACCGGACTGAGATGCCTCCACCGGCGAAAGAAATCAGAGAAATAGTGAGAAGGCGAAGAAAGAGGGAAGAAAAGCCGATGGTGGAGAAGGGAAAGAAGAGAGGGAAAAGGGTTTTTGGCGCAGGAAGGGGGAGACAACTATTTTTTTTCATCCGTGGGTTTTAAAAACCATAAACCGGTTTGTTACAAATCGTTTTTCAGTTTTTTTTTTTTTTTAATTTTCAAAAGATAGCAAACCGTGTAAACTAGTTTGCTTTATTTTCAGTTTTTCAAAATCCAAACCGTGTAAACCGGTTTACTTTATTTTTTTTTTTCAAAAATCTAAAAAAAACTATTTAAAGAGTTTTTATTTGCTAAAAACCTCAAAACCTCATTTGATTATTATTTTTTTCTAAAAAAATATAACTATTCTAATCTATATATTTAATAATTTTTTTTTCTTCTTTTCTATAAAGAAAACCAAAATTATTTTATTAACTAAATTACAAAATAATGCTACTTTTTCAAGCATTTTCTAATTTTAATTCATTTTAGCTCATTTACTCAAAACCAACATAAAATTGGGTTTTAAATCATTTTTTTATGAAATCATGCATATTTTTGATATAAAATAACCCTAAAATATATGCATGATCAAATACCCCCATGCTTATGTTTTGCTAGTCCTCGAGCAAACTAGAAAAATGCAAGAAATCAAACTATCACCTAACTCACTTTCGTAGGAATCACGGTTGCATTTAGCTCATGCAACAAGCCCTTTCAACCCCTGGGTTACCCCAGTGGACGAGTAAGGTCTCGTGAGGGTTTGCAGTGATGCTACCCACAAACATCTCTGTCATGTATACATAATATTACACATCCTCATAAGTAGTAGATAATTAAAGACTTTATTTTCACCAATATTTCCTGTTATTTCAAAAATCAAAACATAATTAGAGTCTTTTATATACCACCACAAAAACATAATTTCTTTCACTTTTCTAAATATCACAATTATTTATGTTTTATTCTTAGAAAATCCAATAAAAACAAGTTATTATTTACTTATCCTCACTCATATGTTTTCTGCACAGGTTTTCTCAATCACACTTCTAAGCACTGAACTTTTCTTTCTTTTTCAGCTCATTTCTTGATTTTTCATTTTTCACGCTTTTTTCTTTTTGCGTATTCATTCTTCTCTTACAGCTTGCGTGTGGTCTACTTTTATGCCTTGTGCAATGTCAATATCTTCTATACTTTTTCAATGCATATCAAAAGATATCAACTAAGACATAAAAGTGACTTCCTTCATTCACCTTTGCAACGTGAGAGTCAAACATTTCAACTTGTATCTGTTCTCAGCTACTTAGGATCACGAAGTTTTTCACTCTCTTTTTCGAAATGGAATTTTAAAAGTTTCAACTTACATCTAAGTTCTATCTACTAAGGATTGTGGAATTATCCAAACAACCTAACACATGCTTCTTTTTTCTCTTTTGAGCTCATTTTTACGCTTTTGTTCATTTGCTTAGTTTTTCAAAAATACAACTGTGCATATTCATATTTGCAATTCAAAATAAATTTTAACATGTATCTATCATCATTTCTTCAAAATCCGCATAAACAACCATAATTTTTAGATCCATGTCAGAAAAAAAATTTCGTGGGGCTTAAAAAACCTCTAAAAACATCAGATTTGAAATAACATTCACATAAGTTTAAACTCTTTCTTTAAAAACCTACTTTTCATGAGAGATGTGTAAACATGTGCAAGAACGTAAACAGAAATATCAAGGTGTGCAAACTACACCCTCCCCCATGCTTGAATGACACTGTCCCAGTGGCAGTCCCCCATGCTTATATGAAACTAAGTGAATGCACATGAGAGGAAATAAATGAGGGAAAAGAGTAGAATGATCTTACATGAATTAAAAATACATGTTCTATGAATGTAATGAATGCAATGTATACATAACAAAACATAAAACTCATAGAAAAAGATAGAAAAAAAAAATAAAACCAAAGAAAATCTATAATAAAACTCATAGAAAGAGATAGAAAACGAAAAATAAAACCAACAAAAATCTACAAAGCCTAATAACGAATGTAATACTATACAAAATATGGGTTTCCTTCCATAAAGCGCTAAGTTTGACGTCCCCAGCCAGACAGATCCCTGAAAAAACCTTCATAGTTCATGAGATCAATGGACATGAAGTCAGGCTCAATCGGGCTCTATGAAGAAAAGAGTGTCATCTGTGACACTACGCACTGTGTTTCCATCCCGTCTTTCTCTAAATGTGGTATCATGACTCTCTCAACATGAAGAATGAAGATTAGTCTCATCTGAGAGACTGGTCAAGAAATGAGAGTCTAGGACCGACCGAGTATCAATGAATGCAACTTCAGACAAGTGGTGAATATGATCTTGCTTGACTTGGTCAAGCACCTTCTACATCTGTACCTCTTGCTTACTAAAAGGAATTAGTGATCCTAAAAGCTGAGAGAATGGGGCTTTATGAATATGTGATGATAATGCATGTTGTAGGTCAGGCCCCTTCTGCTGAGGTATCATGGAGATCGAATCGTCAGTAGAAATGATATGAGGCTCATGAGTCGATTCCTGAATGAGGTGACACGCCTTCCCTCTCTGAAGGGATGTAACAAATTTGACTTGCTCATGATGTGAATCTGTGGGTTGCAAGTCAAATGACATGGAATCCTCTCCCTTGGATGTGACAACATACTGACTATGAAGGTTTCCCTGGCTTTGCCTACTGAAGGTCTCAACCAACTGTCCCATTTGAGTCTCTAGCTTGGCTATTGACTGCGTATGGGAGCTCAAAACTTGTAATATCCTATCTTGGAAGGATTGACTAGGTGAAGGCTCATGAGAATGGGGTTGAGTATAAGCAGGTTGGGCTGGGGGATGAACCTGTGGAAAAATGGGATGCGAGTAACCTTGTGAAGGGTTACTATGTCTATACTGTGTCTGGGAGGGCTGATGGGATAGGGAAATGGACTGGTTTCGCCAACCTGGGTTATATGATGATGTAAATGAATCAGGCATGGGTTTAGCAAAACCTTGGGCAGCATTCACCTGTTCCTGAACGAATTCAGGATATAATGGCGCTGCCGGATAATCTGAAACACAATGTGCAGGGCTAGCACATAGCTCACACACTCTTTCTACTGGACTTCTCGAAGAATTGGCTAGGAATTGATCTAACTTCCTAGTCAACTGGTAAACCTTGGTACGCAAATCTAACTCGGACCCTACTTTGGAAATCCCTATTTTCCTAGGACCACTAGACAGGGATGTAGTCCTATCGAGCCGTGAAGACAAGGTATGATGCATCGTGTTTTCACTCAAGGTCTCAAATAGAGACCACGCCTCGTCCTCACTCTTGAGCATAAAAATGCCCCCATAAGACGAATCAACCATTTGACGGTGCTTTTCAGTAAGCCTGTCATAAAAATACTGCACCAACTGCCAACGAGACACCTGGTGATGGGGACACTTGCGGAGAAGATCTTTCAATCTCTCCCATGACTCGTGAAACTGTTCTCCCTCAATTTGAGAAAAACTGGTTATAGCTTTACGAAATTGATTCATTTTACCAATTGGAAAGTACTTTTTGAGGAATTCGCGCTGCATTCCTTCCCAAGTAGTGATATGAACCGTCTCAAGAGATTTTAGCCAGTGCTTGGCTTTATCTTTGAGAGAGAACGGAAACAAAGTCAACCTCATAGCGTCATCTCCAAAGTTATTGATTCGCACTATCGAGCAAATCTCAAGGAATTCGTCGAGATGACGATATGGGTCTTCATTGCTAAGGCCATAAAACGAAGTAACATTTGAATCCCAATGTCCTTAATCTCAAAATGACTTTCTCCTACATCTGGTCTCGTGATGCAGAAGGCGGGAGTATACGTATTTGGCATGAAGTACTCCCTCAAAGGACAGTCAAATCGAGTGGAGAGCACCCTGACATGATCAAGAAGATAATCAGATCTTAAAAATATAAATCATTTTATGAAAGCTAAAATAATAGATAAAGATCATATTTTACCCGTATTTCAGCAAAATAGGGATCCTGCAGAAATCGATTTTTGCAAAACAATAAGATATAATATCAAATGACCTTTAAAAATCATAAAAATTAACATGGACACTACTAAAAACCCTAAAAACAACCTACAAATGAAAAATAAATTTATTGAATATGCTGAAAACAAATATTAATTAAAAAAGGTGAAAAACATGGTGAATAACAAGCCATCTTGTACCTATCATGGAATCAGATCAGAATAAAATATCAAACACAAATGAAAATTTATCATTTTGAATTTGTTTGGTGTTTGGATTAAGCGTATTTCAAAACCATTTTCTGAAAAACCCTGATTTTAACTCTGTTTTGCAATTTATATTAATTTTTAGGGGTATTTTGGTCATTTTCCCCTCAATTCTGAATTTCTAATTTTATAATCATTTTACTTTTATTACTTATTTAGTCATGCATCATCTATTATGTTATTTAAAGATTTTATTTTATGAATGCATAGGAAAAAGCTTATTACAGACAAATATCCCTTAATTTCCAAATATTATTAGATAAACCCTAAAAAGCCTACATTTTTCTACTAACATGTTTGCTAATTTTGCAGAAAAGCTCAAGATTGTATTTTCTTTATTTTTCTCTTTTCTTTGTTTATTTATTATTCAATGTAAATTATAATCAAATATCAAAAATAGTGGAAATTTACTTTTCTGTATAGATTAGGGTTGCATTTGCATATAGTTTATTTTCAATATTAATTGAAATTGTTTGACATTCATAAGCAATATTTCAAATTCTACAATGGTCAACACGAATGGTACGTGCATCTTCTTCTAAGAAATTAATAAACTCAGTAGAGTTCGTATTTGTGGCCATAGTCAGAATACAAATGAAACTCAAATTTATTAATTTCTTTTAAGTTACAAACGGCCTACACTCTTAGGTCATCTTCAGAAATCTTTGCATATTTCCAATGATTTTTCATATTTCAAAACCCTTCTATTAGGATTCAATGGGGGTATATTCAATACATATTCATGGCCATAGTTAGGTATATGTAGTAGATTCATCTTGTTTGAATTCTATATGGCACAAAAAAAATCCTTTCTCTTTTTGTACAAAACAAATTTCTGAAACTAAAGGGATTTTCTCAATGATTTTCCTCAAATCCTTTTCCAAAAATAATTTTGATAAATTACATTCACGCACCACTTAGAATAAGGAGGCATCATAGGGCCATATGCCCAATCATTTGTATTTTCCTTCTTCAAAAATCAATTTTCTCAAAATATCTCCTCTTAAAGTGATGTCTCTTTTTGTTTTATGAAATATTTTTGAAAAGTTTTTTAATTGAAAGCAACGCGAAAGCCATACACCAAAAATAAAAATCGGCTCTCACGAGTGGTGGAGTCCGGGTCAATCACAGGGAACGAGGGATACTTTGTATTCAAACACGCAAACTTAACTACGCTTTATTGCCAAAAAGAAATATGAGAAAAGAAACTATTTAACTATTACATCAGATGTTTACCCTACGCAGAGGGTTTAAACTGGGTTTATTACAAACCCAAAAATTAAATGAGAATTAAATTCCTAATTCTAAAAGAAAAGCAAAAATATCTTTTGCGCTTGTGCCTTGTGTCACATGTTGGATGCATGCCACCACGTGTCTCACTTGCTTGCCTTTACTCCATGTTATCCTGCAAAACACGAACACACAAGCAGCGAAAGATGAAAGATTAACACTATGCTAAAAATGTAAGATATGCAAAAAAATGCAAAAATAAAGATATGAAAAATTTAAAAATAAAAAATACCTAAAATGCAATGTCGTTAAGATGCATAATGAAGTGTTGCCATGAAATTGAAAAACCACTGCCGTGAAAATCACTTTAAAATGTGCCATGAAAATCAAAGGCACAAGCTGCCATGAATTTGCAATTAAAAAAAACTATGCCATGAAATGTATTTCACAGTGGATCAGAAGACACACTGATTTCACGGTAGAGGATGAGACACCCGACCTCATGGTGAACTGCCGTGAAGTTGCCTTTGAGTGACGGTGAAGTGCAGTCGTGAAATGGATTAGGCATTGTGAACACCCCAATTTTTTTAAAAAAGTCTGTAAAAATGACCTTTTTGCCCCTAACTCCATCTTCTGAGAAAACCAAAGCTAGATTTCAGTCATTCTTCAGATTTTCTGAATCGAATTCCCTTCAAACTCACTTTTAAGAGCCAAACCCAGTGTTTTAAACCCAAATCTGAGCCTTGTTGTTCAATTTCCAAATTAAAATTACAAAAATGCCAAAAAATGATTTTTGAATGGCTCAGGCAGTTTATCCGGCATCCACTGGAATCCACAAACCCTATATTCCTCACTTCGAGGTTGTAATCCTCAAGTATTTCCTAAAAAAATGGATATAAACCCATTTTCTGAAGAAATTTCTCCAAAATAGTCTTGAAAACCTTCTTTTCGTAAATACTTCTCAAAAATACAAAAAAAATAGTTTAAATCCTTGTTTTTCCGTAAATTTTAGGATTTTTATTCCAAAAAATATCAATAGATATAGAAAATGAAGAAAAGAACAAAAAAATAAAAATATATAAAATATATATATATATATATATATAGAAACGAAAATCGTTTTTTTTGAAAAACTTCTTTTTGAAGAATAAGCCTTTTACTAAAAACAGTTTTTGCAAAAGCTTTTGGAAAAAGAATCGGCTTTTTAAAAAATCTTTAATAAAAAGCTTTTTAACAAAAAAAAAACCCGAGGGTTACAAGGGCTCCCTCCATTCTCTCAAACCCTCTCTTTGGCAATCACCTTCTCTCGCCCAAACCCTCTCTCGCCAAAAACCTCTCTCCAAAACCTTCCCCTCCTGCCCATTCCAATCCTCCAAACCGCCATCTCCATCCCCTCCTCCCTAAACCCTTCATCGCCAACCCCCTTTCCTCCACCATCGATGTCCAACAAACCCTTCCCGAACCTTCACTCTCTTCTTTAAAAACAAGCAACGAGAAACCCTCAGATCATCCGTTTTTCCACCCCAGCACCTTCATCATCACACCTCTCTTCATTTCCTAAATCTCCTTCTTCCCCATTCACTCTGACTGCCTCTTCATCCCGGCATCAGCGAGAAGAAAGAGAATCCTCTTTTGGGTTTCAGAGTTGCAGACGACCCTCTTCCCTCCCTTTAAAAGAGACACGAAAAAAAAAAACTCAGGAGATCGGTCGTTCACCCAGCCACGTTCTTCCTTCCCTTCACATTTTTGTTTCGACTCTTCCCCCAACCGACTGAAAGGAGTCGATCAATCTCGAAAGTTAGAGGTAAGTAACCTTTCCATCTCTGATTCTCGTGAAATTCCTTTCTTCCTCTTATAGCATCGCCCTGCGTTTCTTTTGATTTTTCATTTTCTTTTTTTTTTCTCTTTCACAAGGCAAAAGGATGGGTCGACCTGCCTATAGCAGGATCGACCCATCCTGTGCGACATCAATGGAGTCTTAGAACTCCAACACATTTTTTTTCATGTTATTTTGACTCTTGATCTCCTGTTTAAAGGTTTATTTATAATCGATTGCTCATTTTGATAATGTTCAATGTTTATCTTCTTCCTTTTCTGCTGATTCGTTGTTACGTTCTTGGAGACTCTGTTGTCATCGTAACTGTTTTGGATTAACGTGTAATTTCGGTATGATTCCCTCGTTATCTTTTGATTTATGCCTTTATCTCATTAGCACTTCTCATTTCTGTTCGGGACATTAATTTGGCATCATGTTTCATTTTCTTTTCTTTTTTTTTTAGTAATAAGTTCGCTTTTGTGTTAGATTCAAAATGTCTTCATCTTCCCACATTTCTTTTTTTTTGCTTGGTGTTCACTTTGTCCAGCCTATCTGATTATTATAACCAATCTTCCATCAACCCCACATAGCTGCTGCGATCGGGTTTGGTTTATTTTGTTGCTTTGACATCATTGGGATTTTGGGTGTTTCATGCCTTCCTGCACTTCTCTGTGTTTCACATAGTACACTATCAAATCCCAAATCTCATCCTGCCTCCAGATCCCTATGTTCTCTATTTTTGAATGAAGCTATATTTATCGTGGGTTTTGTGCTTCTTCCATTGTTAAAACTACAACGATTGTCTGAAGGCCATGGCACATAACATGAGTAGACAAAATTCATTTTCATTTGATTATGTCCGAGATGATCTCGTTTAGCCTCGTTAAGATTTAGCAGGGTGCTGCTGAAATCAGAACAGACGGGTATGAGATTCGGTGTCTACGTTGGATCTGGAGAGGAGCCACCATTTGATCTTCTCAATCAGCATTTTCCCTTGTGTTTAATTTGTCTGATTACATTCTCTAATCTTATGATTATATCATTGTCTCTGTATATCCATTTACAGTTAAAGCACGGTTTGAAATCCAGCTTCATCATATTGGGCCTGTGCATAACGACTTGATTTCAGATTGTCTCAGAAGCTAGTTGCAAAGTTCAGTCTGGCGATAGTCAGTTTGGTGATTATTGGATACCCAGACTCGTTTCCTCTTTAAAAGCTCTGATTAGAATTTTAGATATGCTAATTTGATTGCATGTTCTTAGGATCGTTTGCTTAGCTGAGTAGCTGTAGGACTAATTAAAGATTAAAATGCAGAAAGTGCAAAATTCAACTCTCTGTTCCTGTGCAGAGGAGATCCCATACCCTCTCAATTGATTGACTAAAACAGATATTTGCGGTGCTAGTTCCGGTGCAAGGTGTTTAGCTGCAGGATAATCATGGCACACCCTATAGCTCCCAGTTGACCCTTCTGCAAAGCCGCCACGTTCTCTAGGCTTTACAACACATGAGAAAATGCTCCAGTAAGCTAGAGAGCTCTATGGCTGTGGAAGACCCCTTATAAAATTTGGAAACATGGGGGCTCTGGGTTCCTAAAATCAGTGCCAAGACAAGGTATGTCTATGCTCTCAAGAATCTTTGTAATTAAATCAGTGTTGGAATTCTTGCATTAATACAGTTTTTGTTTTATGTTGACCACATTCCTATGTCCACATACATTAATAGTATTGCACAGGTTAGTTTGGGTATTAGATGTGCATTGCGTTAATTTGCACACGCAATTGTATGGCTGAATGTTAGAAATTATTCAATGTTCATATAAGTTAGGCAGTTAAGCTAAGTATCGGATGGTCTAATTTCAGGTTATGTTTGATTTTTGGTTTCATTCTCCTAGTAATGCCAGTTTTGTTCCCTTTTTTTTTTACTTGGGTTCTAGTTTTTCTGAAGGATAATCATTACTGTAAGGGTTGCATGAATCCATCCTGACTAAAGCCTTCTATGCTTGGCCTGTTACTGTTTCAATATAATGTTATCAGAATTTCAATGCTTGTCGTGATATAATCATTGTGTTAAGGAGGAAAAGTAAGAACAAAAATGGATGTCTGCTCAAAAGCAGACCCTATTCTGGTCTATTTCTCCAAAATAGAGAAGTAGTTTCTTTTTCCTTTTGGTTTTGTCATGAGGTCTGGGTCACAGTTCCCACACATCTGGTATAAAGGTTTTGTGCCTCAGCATGATCAACTTTGCATTAAACAAAATCCTGATGGTTCATCCAAGAGCAGCATTAACCCCGGTTTCCAAATGAAAATACAGAGTGGCACAGCTTATATTCTGCTCCTCATTTGTATGAATGCTTCCCCCACCATGTTCAAGGCCCATTATGAACCTCAAATAAAAAAGAAAATTCTCTGAATTTTATCTGCCATTGCTTGACTCTATTGCATTATTAAAGAGCTGTGTGCTGGAAATAAAGGATGGTGGCAGATTGATAATCAGGTCGCGGGGGCGCAAGCTGCTGGACAGGCAATCGCAGAAAGGTCTGTGCCATTTGCATGTCATCCTTAGTTTAAAGTTCATGTATGTCTTGTATTAATCTCCACATATTAGTTTGAATCTTTAGCATGCATGCCAAGGCATTAGAATGTTAATCTGCAAAATAGTTAATATGGATCCATCTATTGTCTTATGCATTTTTACATTCAATATTCCTCATCAATGATTCTCTGTACACTGTATACAAATTCCCACGGTTGTATCCCTGCATATTGTCATATCTACAACAGAACCAACTTTTATCTTTGCACTTCCACTTTATTGCTCATTACACTTCCAGGGTATGCACTATGTGTGTTGCATTCTACTTTTGCTACACCCACTTTACACTTGTATTAACATCTTCATGACATTTTTCCCCTTTCTTTCTTTTTCACTTTTTCTTTCTCGGTTCTTTTCTTTCTTTCTTTTCTCATAGTGGTTCCCAAAGAATCACTGTGACTTTTTCTCAAGTTATGATTGTTCATCTAGAACTGTCATAACTGTCATTCTTTTACAGCGGTTCCCAAAGAACCACTGTGGTTTTTTCTTAGTTATGATAGTTCAGCTAGAACTATCATAACATGTCTTTCTTTTACAGTGGTTTCCAAGGAACCACTGTGGCTCTTCTTAATTATGATAGTTCATCTAGAACTGTCATAACTGCCATTCTTTTACAGTGGTTCCCAAAGAACCACTGTGGCTTTTTCTTAGTTATGATAGTTCAGCTAGAACTATCATAACATGTCTTTCTTTTACAGTGCTTTCCAAGGAACCACTGTGGCTTTTTCATAGTTATGACAGTTCATCCAGAACTATCCCAACTGTCATTCTTTTACAGTGGTTCCCAATGAATCACTGTAGCTTTTCGCAAGTCATGATAGTTCTTCTAGAACTATCATAATTGTCATTCTTTTACAATGGTTCCCAAGGAACCACTGTGGCTTTTTCTTGGTTATGATAATTCATCTAGAATCATCATAACCATCATTCTTTTAATGGTTCACAAGAAACCATTATGATCGGTCTCTTCTATAGTAGCTCAACAAGAATCACTATAGTTATATTGTTTTTTTTTTTCTTTTCTATTTATATATAGTAGTTCATCACGAATTACTATGGCCATTATATCCCACGATGGTTCACCTTGAATCATCCTAGTCTTTATCTTCACTCATTGCATGTAGATATTCATTCAACTATGGCATTGTCTATATATATATATACATATATATACATTTCCTAATCAATGCAGGTGTGCCATATGCCTTTCACATTCATAATGGATAAAGCATCTTGTGTGAGATTTAGAATAGTCATTTACATCCGTATTTTTTTAATTCCCCTTTTATGCTAATTCTTTCTTGCAGGAACATGAGAAAAGCTTGAATTAGGAATTTTCGATGTTTTCAATTCCAAGTGTTGTAATAAGTTAGATGTTTAATGAAAATTCTACATTACCAGTCTTAGATTAGAATGGATGAGCATATAAATAACATTTGTTTCATTATTTTCCTTTGTTTCTAAAAACTCACAAATGGAAACACGAATGGCACGTGCACCGTTATAATAGGAGGTGACTAATCCTAAGTTGATGATTTGCATCAATGGCCATAGTCAGGATGTGAACAAAACTTACGGTTTTCATCTTTTATGGAATAACACTGGATCCACACTGGACCCTTTTCAAAATTCACCATATTTTCCTAAATATTTTCCTCTTTTATCTGAGTTTAACTTAAAATTAACTCAAAATATATATCAATGGCCATAGTCAGGATATATTGAGAGTTAATTTCATTTTAAACTCCATAAAAGCACCAAAATGTGTTTTATTCTTCACTTGAATTTAAATATAGATTATTATATAATACATTCAATGACCATAGTCAATGATGTATTATATCTTCAGTCATATTTACATTCATTTAAAATAATGAAATACGATTTTCAAATCCAATTTCAAAATTTAAATTCATTCATTATTTAGGATAGAACTGCATCATATTTTCAAAATTCTTTTCAAAATCTAAGTGATCTCAAATATCTTTCTTCAATCTCTATTTCAATCCATTCTTCTATCTTATTTCAAAGATTTAGATTTCAATTTCAAAGTCCAATTTGACTTTGAGATTTCAAAATTCAATTTTATATTTAAGATTCCATTTCAAAATTCCATTTTCAAAGTTCAATTCAACTTTGAAACCTCTGATTCATCTTCTGATTTCAAATTCAAAAGCAAGTTTATCTTTCTCACCTTCAAAATTCAAAATCAAGGCTTGAGTTTGATTCTGAATCTCAAAACTTAACCCTTCTTAAACTTTATATTTAATCTGGGTTTTCAAAACCCAGATCCATCTTCAAAAGTCCCATTTGGACTTTCAGAATCCAAATCCAAAGTTAGATCTTAATCCCAACTTGGATCCAAATTTCCAAGTACAATATTCACCTTTTGGATCTCAGGCTTCAGATTCACAATCCATTTAGGATATAGAATTCAACTTCCACTTTGGATCTCAGACTTCATATCCAAAATCCATCTTAGGGTCCAGAACCCAATTTGACCTTTTGGATCTCAGGCTTCAGATCCATAATCCATTTAGGATCCAGAACCCAATTCTACTTTGGATCTTAGACTTCAGATCCAATTCCATTTTAGGATCCAGAACTCAATTCTACTTTGAATCTCAAACTTCAGATCCAATTCCACTTTAGGATCTCAGATCTCAGATCTCAGATCCAAATTCTATTTAGGATCCAGAATTTAAATTCCATCTTAAATTCTGGATTTCAAAATCCAATTCCATTTTCAGATCTTATCTGAACTTCCTAAATCCATTTCTATTTTCTAAATACCATTTGGATTTCTCAAATCCATCCTAAACTCCAACTTTCAAATCAATGTCATTTCTCAATTCTATTTAGATTTCCCAAATCTCTTTCAGATTTCAAACTTCAAAGCCAGAGTTCAACTCCATTTCAGATATTCATTTCCTTTCCTAAATCCAAGTTTAAAATTCAAAATTCAAAGTCCATTTCTGACTTTAAAAACTTCATTTCAGCTTCAAATCATTCTCTCTCAGAAATCAAGATTTATTCTTCCAACTCTAAATTACTTCAAAGACTTAGAACTTCTCTGATCTATCTCAAGTTCTAAGTTGGATTTTACCATCCAGAAACCATTTCTTCACTCCATTATCAAGTCTATCTCAGAAAACCTGGAGATTTCCAAAACATTTTCTCAAAAGAGCATACATCCTTGCATTGCACAAGCATGATTCTTTGTGCATTTAAATCTTTAGGATAAATCCTTAGATAATATTTAGGCAAAGCAAAAGGCATAAAATCGATCCTTGGTTCGATTACCCCTGGTAAAGGCGCCAGGAACGGTCGAACCTCGTACCGACGAGCGAATCCCGTCTCTCCATTTTCCCGCAATATATTTCAAAACGGAGGCGAGTAAATTTCTAAATATTTTTCAAATCAAGGTCAAGTGAGATCCCGCAAAAGAATTCCTCTTCTCTCTTCTTTTCTTTTCTCTTTTCTCTTCTTTTCTGTCTTTTATTCTTCTCCCTTCAAAAAGGAGGAAAATAGAGGTTAGAAAAGGAAAAGAGAAGGAAGAGAGAGAAACCACAAAATAGGGAAAATTTTGCGATGATCACTGTTTTGGCGACCGAGATGGGACTCATCTTCGTCCGGTCGAATTTAATGCCTTTTCATTTTGCTTTGATATTTTCTAAGTCTTTATTCTACAAATGTCAGCTTCATTTCCATGCAAACCTTAGGAGCCTAGACTCTGTTCTAAGCTGACATCAATTGCATATAGGATCTAAGTATGGTTTGGTAGGACCATATTGAGGAGCTCAATTTTAGGGATTGAATGCAAACAATGTATGCAAGTGTATGCTTCTTTTCATTTAAATCTATCTCTTTAGGACTTGCATTAAGAGCCATCTGATTTTGTTGCATGATGAACATGTTTTTGAAAACATCCCTACCTATATTGTCCCGGTCTTCATGTTGCTGGGTTGTCTCACTGAACCATAGTCCGGAAGAGAGCTTCACAACTGGACCACTTATTTGGGTTCACCCCCCCTACCACGTACCTAAGGGCCATAGTCCGAGGTATATCGGTAGGTGCTCAAGGATGTTGGGAAACCCTTACCTTAGAACCAGAAGAATATTTCTACGCCACGTACTTCGAGCTTCCGCTTGAGTATATCAGCGTATCTTGATTGGAATCAGATGATCTGAACCCTAGAGTTAGGATTAAGGTCCTACAAGCTATTTCAAAATATTGCATTTAGAGTCAGCTTTAGGGAGTGTTGTTTGTGCATCTTTGCTTGTATATTTGTGATTGTATGATATTTTATATTCCTTATATTTCCTAAAAACCCTCGGTATATATTATTCAAAATTTTCTCTTTGCTTTTAAAACCCAGGTGTATTTTTCTTTTCTTCTCCTAATTTCTTCTAATTCTTTTGATCCTGCCTGCAAATTCTTCAAATCTTAAATCTTTGCCATCTACTTTCGAAATTCTTTTTCTCTATATTCCTTACCTTCTTTTGCAATAAAATATCTTTTGTCAGGATATGTCCTTTTAAAAATTAATCTTTGTTCTCATTTTTACTTATTTATCCCTTTTCAGAAAAACAATGCGGTTGTCGCAAATTTTGATGACAACCCAATCCCTCGTAATGGGATATTTTCATTTTCAAATTGTGATTTCTTCCTTTATTAAAATTTCTTCCTAGATCTTTTCTAAAACCCCCCATTTTTGCCCTTCAGCGAGAGAGCATTGGCATTATCAGTTGAGTCAGGCAAAGACCAAAGATTGCACTGCTCTAACATCCCAGTTACAAGCAGAAAGTAAGGAATGGATTCTCAAAAGTCTTTCAGAGAGGGAGTTCAGGACAACAAGAATGAGATCGATCTCACCATATATCGATTGTTCAAAAAGATGATGGTTGAGATATTATCTGAGCAAGCTGAAGCCAGTTTCGGAAAAGCTCCCACCGCTGAAAAAGCGCCTGTCACTTTCCCAATGAGCAAACAAAGTGATAGCAGTGCAAGAAGTTCTAAGGCCAGCAGAGGCAACAACGAAGGCACCCAGAGCAATCAAAGCAGCAATTTAGAAGAATCTAGAGATCAGAAGGGAAAGTTCGGCATGACCCATGACAAACCGCTACCATCCACTCAGCACAAGGGCAAGGAAAAGTTAAAGCATAAAGATTGGAGCAGGGATCGAGACTTCACTCCTTTAGATGAGCCGCTCGATAAAGTTCTTGAATACATGCTGACCAAGGGATTAGTCAGGCTCCCAAAAGCCGTAAGCCCTCCCACGATCATGGGAAGATTCAAGGACCAGTTCTGCAAGTTCCATCGGGCGGTGGGGCATGACACTGATCATTGTTTCATCCTCAAAAATATTGTTCAAGATTGCGTCAACAAAAATCTCTTGGCTAAAAACAGAAAAGAAGAGCATTCGGCGGTCTCAGCTGAGCAGGGTCAGTCCAGCTCCGAGAAAGGGGTCAACACCCAACAGAAGCCAAGCAAGCCGAAGAAAATAAAGCATGATGGTTGGGGTTATGATCGCAAGTTCACCCCTCTGGGTCAGCCAATTGAGGAAGTTCTCGGATACCTGTTTGCGAAAAATATGATCGAACTACCAAGAATCTTCGATTCTTCTGTCACCATGGGTAAATGGAAAGAGTGTTTCTGCAAATTCCATCGAGCAAGAGGACATGAGAGAGAGCGCTGCTTCATCCTCAAAAACATAATACAAGATTACATCGACAAAGAAATTTTGGTACCAGAGGGAGGAGAGGAGCAACCTGCGGCTCTGACCAAAACTCTCCCAGATCACTCGGAGAATTGATGGTGCCAAAATTTTCATGCTTTCCCCCCTTTTTTTAGTCACCTTGTAGGGGCAAGTTAACCCCGGTCTTTTGTGACTTTTGGTCAAATGCTTGTAAATATGCAGTCTTTTGCTATCAGTTTTTGCTTATCAAATGAAATATCAATTTTCTTCATATACTTTGATGTCCAATACTTCTTTCTTTTGCCATACTGGGGCATTTAAATTCCTGTTCTTTTCAGAATGCGGGACAATTCTGATATCGTTCATGAGAGAAATGATATTACCTATGAGGGTTCTTCAAAAAATCATGAAATTTTGAAAGTCTTCGCTATGACAATCAAAGAGTTCAAATATCCTTTGGTCCAACCTTTTTCAAAAAAACAACCCTCGTGTTGATCGTATTTTCCCAAAATGGGTTTCGAACCATTATCAACCCTCGTGTTGATCATGTTTTCAAAAATAGGTTTTCGAACCATTGCATTGAAGATCAACCCCTGTGTTGGTCTTATCTTCCAAGAATGGGTTTCAAATTATTATATTCAAAGATGAACCCCTGTGTTGGACTTATCTTCCAAGAATGGGTTTCAAATCCTTATATTCAAAGATCAACCCCTGTGTTGGTCTTATCTTCCAAGATTGGTTTCAAATCATTATATTCAAAGATCAACCCCTGTGTTGGTCTTATCTTCCAAGATTAGTTTCAAAGCATTATATTAAAAAAAAAAAAAAATCAACCCTCGTGTTGATCTTATTTCCAAAATTAGTTTCTAACCATTTTTCTCAAAATTAAATCTATTGTTGATCTTCTTTGTCAAAAAGTAGGTTTTCAAACCATTGCCTTCAAAAATTGACCCTTATGATGATCTCTTATGTTTGAAAGATCAGATCTCGCGCTGATCATTCTTCTTGCGGTGGATTTTCTTCCCTAAAATGATTTCTCACTTATCTTTTAAATAAACATTTTCCTTTCAAGATCCCATATGCAGGCAGGATAAGAAAAACTCCTTTTTCTCAAGTCTTATAAAATTTTAGTTAATTTTGATAAATTTACCAGTTTCATTCATATTTTTATCAAGTTTACATCAATTTTATCAAGTTTTATCAATTTTTTCTTAATTCTATTAAATTTTACCAAATTCTATACCCTTTCAGGTTAAGGGATAAACCTGATGCCTCTTTCCCATGAGATATTTCTAAATTCTTTTTCTCTCCCTCTCAGGTTAAGGGATAAACCTGACCCTCATTGTCCGAGGTGTTCCCATTCAGGATAAGGGATAATCTTGAAACCCCTCGTAGGAGCAATAATGCTACCTATGAGAATTCTTTTGCAAATACAAGTTTTGTCAATCTTTATTGATTTTCTAAATTTATATCAAAATTTCTCTTTATTAAATTTCCTTAAATACTATTCTTTTCCCATTCAGGATAAGGGATAATCCTGATACCCCTCATAGGAGCACCGATGCTACCCGTGAGAATTCTTTTTCAAAATAAATTTTCAATAAATTTCTTTAAATTCTTCCGCTTTTTTATAAATTTTATTCTTTTTCCTCTCAGGTTAAGGGATAAACCTGAATTATTTCTCATAAAGTTCCTCAATTCACATCAAATTCTATTCTATACTCCTTCGGGATAAGGGAAAATCCTGAAGCCATCATAAATAGACTCGAATCTTAGGCCATCTTGGGTCAAGGATCTCGAATGGATCTCTCATCTTCATCGTCGGAATCTATTCGTGCTTTTCGTCAATCCTTCTAGAATCTGACTTCCGGGTCAGAATCATTTCCTTCCCATCTGAGTTCTGACTCAGGTTTTTGCTTTCCTTTTTTTAAAAAGGTCCGGGTTCTGACTCGGGTCTCATATATATTCGTATTTCCGGAGTTGCAAGTTCTGACTCGAACTTCCTTTTGGTCTCAATGTTTGCATTGGACCAATTGTTACGTCGAGAATTCGAGTTCTCAAAAACTTGATTCTCATTCATTCTTTTTTTTTGAGAAACCGGGTTCCGACTCGAGTCTTCTCCTTTTAAATATATATTCATATTTCCGGAGTTGCGAGTTCTGACTCGAACTTTCTTTTGGTCCCGATATTCATATTGGACCAATTGTTACGTCGAGAATTCGAGTTCTCAAAAACTCGATTCTCATTTGTTCTTTTATTTTGAAAAACCGGGTTCCGACTCGAGTTTTCTCCTTTTATATATATATTCATATTTTCGGAGTTGCGAGTTTCGACTCGGACTTCTTTTTGGTCCCAATGTTCGCATTGGACCAATTGTTACATCGAGAATTCGAGTTCTCAAAAACTTGATTCTCATTCGTTCTTTTATTTTTAGAAACCGGGTTTCGACTCGAGTCTTCTCCTTTTATATATATATATTCGTATTTCCAGAGTTGCGAGTTTCGACTCGGACTTCCTTTTGGTCCAGATGTTCGCATTGGACCAATTGTTACATCGAGAATTCGAGTTCTCAAAAACTCAATTCTCATTTGTTCTTTTATTTTGAAAAACCGGGTTCTGACTCGAGTTTTCTCCTTTTATATATATATTCGTATTTCTGGAGTTGCGAGTTCTGACTCGGACTTTCTTTTGGTCCTGATGTTTGCATTGGACCAATTGTTATGTCAAGAATTCGAGTTCTCAAAAACTCGATTCTCATTCGTTCTTTTATTTTGAAAAACCGGGTTCTGACTCGAGTTTTCTCCTTTTATATATATATTCATATTTCCGGAGTTGCGAGTTCCGACTCGAACTTCTTTTTGGTCCCGATGTTCGCATTGGACCAATTGTTATGTCGAGAATTCGAGTTCTCAAAAATTCGATTCTCATTCGTTCTTTTATTTTAAAAAATTGGGTTCCAACTCGAGTCTTCTCCTTTTATATATATATTTGTATTTTCGGAGTCGCAAGTTCCGACTCAAACTTCCTTTTGGTCCCGATGTTCGCATTGAACCAATTGTTACGTCGAGAATTCGAGTTCTCAAAAACTCGATTCTCATTCGTTCTTTTATTTTAAAAAACCAGATTCTGACTCGAGTTTTCTCTTTTTATATATATATTTATATTTTCGGAGTTGCGAGTTTCGACTCGGACTTCCTTTTGGTCCCGATGTTCACATTGGACCAATTGTTACGTCGAGAATTCGAGTTCTCAAAAACTCGATTCTCATTCGTTCTTTTATTTTGAGAAACTGGGTTCCGACTCGAGTCTTCTCCTTTTATATATATATTTGTATTTCCGGAGTTGCGAGTTCTGACTCGAACTTCCTTTTGGTCCTGATGTTCGCATTGGACCAATTGTTACATCGAGAATTCGAGTTCTCAAAAACTCGATTCTCATTTGTTCTTTTATTTTGAAAAACCGGGTTCCGACTCGAGTTTTCTCCTTTTATATATATATTTGTATTTTCGGAGTTGCGAGTTCCGAATCAGACTTCCTTTTCGTCCCGATGTTCGCATTGGACCAGTTTTTACGTCAAGAATTCGAGTTCTCAAAAACTTGATTCTCATTCATTCTTTTATTTTGAAAAACCGGGTTCTGACTTGAGTTTTCTCCTTTTTATATATATATTCATATTTCCGGTGTTGCGAGTTCCGACTCGGACTTCCTTTTGGTCCCGATGTTCGCATTAGACCAATTGTTACGTCGAGAATTCGTGTTCTCAAAAACTCGATTCTCATTCGTTCTTTCATTTTGAAGAACCGGGTTTCGACTCGAGTTTTCTCCTTTTTTCGTATTTCCGGAGTTGCGAGTTCTGACTCGGACTTCCTTTTGGTCCCAATGTTCTTATTGGACCGATTGTTACGTTAAGGATTCGAGTTCCCAAACTCGATCTTCTCATTCATCCTTTATTTTGAAAAAACCGGGTTCCGACTCGAGTTTTCTCCTTTTTATATATATATTCATATTTTCGGAGTTGCGAGTTCCGACTCGGACTTCTTTTTGGTCCCGATGTTCGCATTGGACTAATTGTTGCGTCAAGAATTCGAGTTCTCAAAAACTCGATTCTCATTCGTTCTTTTATTTTGAAAAACCGGGTTCCGACTCAGATTTTCACTTTTGTATATTCTTATTTTCTCGAGTTCTGACTCAAATTTCTCTGTTGATCCAATGCTCGTATTAAACCAAAATTCTCATTGTTCCCCTTCAGGTTAAGGGATAAATCTGAATCATTTTCCTAAATTCTCATTAAATGTCTATTTTATTTCCCCTTCAGAATAACGGATAATCCTGAAACACCGACAATCATTCTCGCTTAAATTCTCAAGTATCTTTGAATGTCGGTCTCATTTTCAACTCTACATTCGAAAACCAATGCTCATACTGGTATGCATTTTTGAAAACCAGTGCTCGTATTGGTATGCATTTTCAAAAACCCAGTGCTCGCGCTGGCGAGCATTTTTGAAAAACATTGCTCATGCTGGTGTGCACTTTCAAAAACCCAGTGCTCGTACTGGTGTGCATTTTCGAAACCCAGCGCTCGTACTGGGGCATTTTTCGAAACCCAGTACTCGTACTGGTATGCACTTTCGAAAACCCGATGTTCGTACTGGTGTGCATTTCGAAAACCCATTGCCCGTACTGGTGTGCATTTTTTAAACCCAGTGCTCGTACTGGTGTGCACTTTCAAAAACCCAGTGCTCGTACTGGTGTGAACTTTCAAAAACCCAGTGCTCGTACCGGTGTATATTTTCGAAACCCAGCGCTCGTACTAGGGCATTTTTTGAAACCCAGTACTCGTACTGGTATGCACTTTCAAAAACCCGGTGTTCGTACTGGTGTGCATTTCAAAAACCCAGTGCCCATACTGGTGTGCATTTTTGAAACCCAACGCTCGTACTGGGGCATTTTGAAATCCAGTGCTTGTGCTGGTGTGTTTTTCAAAACCCAGTACTTGTGCTGGTACATTTCTAAATGCAATGCTTGTGCTGGTACATCTAGTGCTCGTGCTAGTGTTTGGCTGACTGATCAAGTTAGCTCTCCAGGTTCAGTCCTTGTACTAACCAATCATCAACGATTCAAGCTCTAAATTCTCAATTTCAACCTTCGAGTTATCATTTTATCAAGAATCAACCTTTTTCTCTTGAGAAGGACCCTCTGTAGGGAGAGTTCGAGGGAGCTCGTTCCTTTCGCATGCAACCATCTTTCGTTTGCAAGAACCCTTTTTCAGGGAGAGTTTGAAGGGACTCGCTTTCTTCGCGAACAGTTTGCAAAACAACAACCAACTATACACAAAAGAACCCTTTTCCAGGGAGAACTTCGACGAAAGCTCGTTTCTTTTTGTGGCCCCCATCTTTCTCATCTTTAGCCAATCCATTCACAAAGGACCCTCTTCTAGGGAGAGTGTGATGGACTTGTTCCTCTGTGATACTTTCTCAACTTCATTTTTTTCGGCCGTCTTTCCATAAGAGAAGCCTAGAGATAGGGAGTTTTGACGAAAACTTAATTTCTCTTCGAAAGTTCCATTTTGCAAACACCTCCTCTTTGGGGAAGAGAGGAGTATTTTCAACTTCCCATTCAGGTAAGGGCTAAGCCTGAGTCTCTCTTTTTGGGGAAAAAGAGAGGAGAATTTTGTCATGAACATGTCGATTCGATATCAAGCGATTTCTTTCATCAAGGATTTATAGAATACTTTGCCAATTTGCTATCAAAAGTCACTGTTGATCTCAAAGTTTTAATCATATAAAGAATTACCTCAAACTACCTTTAATATTATTTCCAAAAGAGCAAAACTTTTGCGAAATAAGAACTGAATTCAAGCTTTTTCTCTTGGTCAACCAAGAGGATGAAGAAAAATCTTTGATATGACCGACAAAGGAAAAATTCAATGATGTTGAAAAGCCATAAGTGAATTGATATTGATCATAGCTATGACACATTCTTAAAGATCGTTCTTTTGGCAGTAAGACAGTGGAAATATCCTGGGCAGTAAAAAAGAACCTACCCAATCCATATCTCCTCAGTCATTTGAGCTGCAATCAAATATCCGCAAAAAGGATCTCTCAATTGTCGTCAAGGTGAAGACCAATATGCGAGCTAGACCCTCGGGGCTAAAGAAGATTTGGATCATCTCCGAGATGAAGGAGTTTGTGAAGGATCCTTCCAGGGAAAGTTCAGATCACCGTCGAGATGAAGGCGAGTGCGATGAACCTACCGACAAACCCTAAAAGATATTTGATTTCTGCTATCTAGAGATTTTGACCAATAAACCAATATCATCAACCTAATTCCTGAGAAAGAAACAGAAGGATCAAAACATCTCCAAGATGAAGGAGTTTGTGATGTACCCTTCCCCGAAAAAGAGAGAAAAGTCAGGACATCTCCAAAATGAAGGAGGATGTAAAAGCCCAAGAAAGCTCCATGACTCAAAAGAGTGCAAAAAGATCATCATGGGAAATGCCCAGGATGTCAAACTGCCCAAAACTGTCAGGAATCATCTTTATCTATGTGAAATTCCTTTATCAATGTCTTTTCACTCAATTGCTTTTATGAAGCTAAGAATATTTCCTCTTTTGTCATATCAAGGAAATTGATATCTTTCTTAAAAGAAGCTCAATAGCAACAAATTTGAATTTAATTCTTTATTCTACAGAGTTAGCCCAATTGGAGTTAATACTCTAGGTAGAAAAGGTGATATTTTCACACATATATGCACAATTCAATCACTCTGAATCAACTACAATTTTTGGCATCTTATTGGCAATATTTTCTCATAATCGCAAAATGAAGCAAGAACTTGATGTTCGTTTTGACGTATTCTGACATCATCCTTCCTTAGGACTGAAAAGTCCTTTCCTTTCGTCTAATCTGAGCGCTCTCAGATTTGCACACTTCCCTGCGTTCCCCACTGTCCTACCATAGACAGTTTTCGCTCAGGATAAGGGTTAAACATGAACTTTCTGCAAAAGGTCTGTTATTGTCAAAAGCTATTTTTAGTCTCAGCAATGAGGTGCCCAAGAACAACCCCTTTTCAAGCTTTAGAGACCCCCATTTTCATCCTTTTGCAAACCCCTCTCGGACTTGTTGTGCAAAGTCTAGAGGTCCCATCACGGTTTTCCCGCTCTTCGAGGATTCTGTATCCATTCAGGTTAAGGATTTAAATCTGTTACCTCGCTCCTCGAGGTATCACCCAAACCTTCTGCGAGAGGTCGTCTGTTTTTAGAAAGCTGATTTAGTCTCAGCAATGAGGCGCCCCAGATCATCCATTTTCCAAGCTTTAGGGAATCCTTTGTTTTTCTCTTCTCGCAAACCTCTTCTGGATCTGTTCGTCCAAATTCTGAAGGTCCCATCATGGTGTCTTCATCCGAGGATTCCGTATGGTTGCCCCTTTCAGGTTAAGGGTTAAGCCTGAACCTCGCTCTGTGAGGTATTTTCCATTCAGGTTATGGTTAAACCTGAGTCTCATTTCGACTAGATGTCCTTTCTAGTCCTACCACGGTTTCTTCATTTGAGGACTTCATGTGTTTCCCCCACACTCAGGTCAAGGGTTAAACCTGAATCTCGCTTTGGCGATGCACTTTGTTGTCCCATCATGGCTTCCTCGTTCAAGGATTATGTATGGTCGTCCCCTTTCAGGATAAGGTGAAGCCTAAAATCTCATTCCACGAGATATCCTCCTTTTTTGGGTTTGGGTTAAACCTGAACCTTGTTTTGACGAGGTAATCCTTCCCGCCCCATCATGATTTTCCCCACAAAGGAATCCATGCTCTTTATATATCCATCCAGAAAAGGATCATACTCGGATTTCATTTCACGAGACATTTTCTCTTAAAATGTCCCATCAAGGTCTGCCCATATTCCTTTCCTCATCTAAATCGTCTTGACATATCTTCGTCCCATCCAGGTTAAGGGCTAAACCTGAGTCATTCCAAAAGACTGATCTTGTCTCACCCATGAGACTTGATCAAAATTCTTATCTTTCACCATTTTGGGATCTTCATCCAAAGTCCCATCATGATTTTCTCATTTCTATCATTCAGTCATGTCATTTTCAAGGATTTCGTCCCCCCAGAACCATTCAGGATAAGGTTTAAGCCTGAAAAGCCATGCTTTCAAAATAAATTCTTCCACACCCAGCTCAGATCTGCTGACTAGGACAATTTTCAAAATTTGGAGTGTTTCTTTGCCACTAAGCTCGGCTTTCAACCGGCTTAGCAGCAAAGAGGGGCAACTGTGAACACCGCAAATTTTTTTAAAAAGTTTGTAAAAATGACTTTTTTGCCCCTAACTCCATCTTCTGAGAAAACCAAAGCTAGATTTCAGTCATTCTTCAAATTTTTTGGATCGAATTCCCTTCAAACTCAATTTTAAGAGCCAAACCCAGTGTTTTAAACCCAAATTTGAGCCTTGTTGTTCAATTTCCAAATTAAAATTACAAAAATGCCAAAAAAATGATTTTTGAATGGCTCGGGCAGTTTATCCGGCATCCCCTGGGATCCACAAACCCTATATTCCTTAGTTTGAGGTTGTAATCCTCAGATATTTCCTAAAAAAATGGATATAAACCCATTTTCTGAAGAAATTTCCCCAAATAGTCTTGAAAATCTTCTTTTTGTAAATACTTCTAAAAAATACAAAAAAATTAGTTTAAATCCTTGTTTTTCCGTAAATTTTAAGATTTTTATTCCAAAAAATATCAAAAGATATAGAAAATGAAGAAAAGAATAAAAATATAAAAATATAAAATATATATATATATATATATATATATATATATATAAATGAAAATCGTTTTTTTTTGAAAAACTTCTTTTTGAAGAATAAGCCTTTTACTAAAAACAGTTTTTGCAAAAGCTTTTGGAAAAAGAATTGGCTTTTTAAAAAATCTTTGATAAAAAGCTTTTTAACAAAAAAAAAAAACCCGAGGGTTACAAGGGCTCCCTCCATTCTCTCGAACCCTCTCTCTGGCCATCACCTTCTCTCGCTCAAACCCTCTCTCGCCAAAAACCTCTCGCCAAAAACCTCTTTCCAGAACCTTCCCCTCCTTCCCATTCCAATCCTCCAAACCACCATCTCCATCCCCTCCTCCCTAAACCCTTCATCGCCAACCCCCCTTCCTCCGCCATCGATGTCCAACAAACCCTTCCCGAACCTTCACCCTCTTCTTTAAAAACAAGCAACGGGAAACCCTCAGATCATCCGTTTTTCCACCCAGCACCTTCATCATCACACCTCTCTTCATTTCCTCAATCTCCTTCTTCCCCATTCACTCTGACCGCCTCTTCATCCCGGCATCAGCGAGAAGAAAGAGAATCCTCTTTCGGGTTTCAGAGTTGCAGACGACCCTCTTCCCTCCCTTTAAAAGAGACACGAAAAAAAAACCCTCAGGGGATCGGTCGTTCACCCAGCCACGTTCTTCCTCCCCTTCACATTTTTGTTTCGGCTCTTCCCCCAACCGACTGAAAGGAGTCGATCGATCTCAAAAGTTAGAGGTAAGTAACCTTTCCATCTCTGATTCTCGTGAAATTCCTTTCTTCCTCTCATAGCATCGCCTTGCGTTTCTTTTGATTTTTCATTTTCTTTTTTCTTTTCTTTTTTTCTCTTTCTTTTTTTTTTCTCTTTCACAAGGCAAAAGGATGGGTCGACCTACCTATAGCAGGATCGACCCATCCTGTGTGACATCAATGGAGTCTTAGAACTCCAACACATTTTTTTTCATGTTATTTTGACTCTTGATCTCCTGTTTAAAGGTTTATTGATAATTGATTGCTCATTTTGATAATGTTCAATGTTTATCTTCTTCCTTTTCTGCTGATTCGTTGTTACGTTCTTGGAGACTCTGTAGTCATCATAACTGTTTTGGATTAACGTGTAATGTTGGTATGATTCCCTCGTTAGATTTATGCCTTTATCTCATTAGCACTTTTCATTTATGTTTGGGACATTAATTCGGCATCATGTTTCATTTTCTTTTCTTTTCTTTTAGTAATAAGTTCGCTTTTGTGTTAGATTCAAAATGTCTTCGACTTCCCACATTTCTTTTTTTTCTTGGTGTTCATTTTGTCAAGCCTATCTGATTATTATAACCAATCTTCCATCAACCCCACATAGCTGTTGCGATCGGGTTTGGTTTATTTTGTTGCTTTGACATCATTGGGATTTTGGGCGTTTCATGCCTTCCTGCACTTTTCTGTGTTTTACATAGTACACTATCAAATCCAAAATCTCATCCTGCCTCCAGATCCCTGTGTTCTCTATTTTTGAATGAAGCTATATTTATCGTGGGTTTTGCGCTTCTTCCATTGTTAAAACTACAACGATTGTCTGAAGGCCATGGCACATAACATGAGTAGACAAAATTCATTTTCATTTGATTATGTCTGAGATGATCTCGTTTAGCCTCGTTAAGATTTAGCAGGGTGCTGCTGAAATCAGAACAGACGGGTATGAGATTCAGTGTCTATGTTGGATCTGGAGAGGACCCACCATTTGATCTTCTCAATCAGCATTTTCCCTTGTGTTTAATTTGTCTGATTACATTCTCTAATCTTATGATTATATCATTGTCTCTGTATATCCATTTACAGTTAAAGCACGGTTTGAAATCTAGCTTCATCATATTGGGCCTGTGCATGACGACTTGATTTCAGATTGTCTCGGAAGCTAGTTGCAAAGTTTAGTCTGGCGATAGTCAGTTTGGTGATTATTGGATACCCAGACTCGTTTTCTCTTTAAAAGCTCTGATTAGAATTTTAGATATGCTAATTTGATTGCATGTTCTTAGGATCATTTGCTTAGCTGAGTAGCTGTGGGACTAATTAAAGATTAAAATGCAGAAAGTGCAAAATTCAACTCTTTGTTCCTGTGCAGAGGAGATCCCATACCCTCTCAATTGATTGACTAAAACAGATATTTGCAATGCTAGTTCCGGTGGGAGGTGTTCAGCTGCAGGATAATCATGGAACACCCTATAGCTCCCAGTTGACCCTTCTGCAAAGCCTCCACGTTCTCTAGGGAAGAAGGGCAACAAACTACCTAATGCTTTACAACACATGAGAAAAAGCTCCAGTAAGCTAGAGAGCTCTATGGCTGTGGAAGACCCCTTATAAAATTTGGAAACATGGGGGCTCTGGGTTCCTAAAATCAGTGCCAAGACAAGGTATGTCTATGCTCTCAAGAATCTTTGTAATTAAATTAGTGTTGGAATTCTTTCATTAATACAGTTTTTGTCTTATGTTGACCACATTCCTATGTCCACATACATTAATAGTATTGCACAGGTTAGTTTGGGTATTAGTTGTGCATTGCGTTAATTTGCACATGCAATTGTATGGCTGAATGTTAGAAATTATTCAATGTTCATATAAGTTAGGCAATTAAGCTAAGTATCGGATGCTCTAATTTCAGGTTATGTTTGATTTTTGGTTTCATTCTCCTAGTAATGCCAGTTTTGTTCCCTTTTTTTTTTACTTGGGTTCTGGTTCTTCTGAAGGATAATCATTACTGTAAAGGTCGCATGAATCCATCCTGACTAAAGCCTTTTGTGCTTGGCCTGTTGCTGTTTCAATATAATGTTATCAGAATTTCAATGCTTGTCGTGATATAATCATTGTGTTAAGGAGGAAAAGGAAGAACAAAAATGGATGTCTGCTCAAAAGCATACCCGATTATGGTCTATTTCTGCAAAATAGAGAACTAGTTTCTTTTTCCTTTTGGTTTTATCGTGAAGTCTGGGTCACAGTTCCCACACATCTGGTATAAAGGTTTTGTGCCTCAGCATGATCAACTTTGAAATGAACAAAATCCTGATGGTTCATCCAAGAGCAGCATTAACCCGGGTTTCCAAATGAAAATACAGAGTGGCACAACTTATATTATGCTCCTCATTTGTATGAATGCTTCCCCCACCATGTTCAAGGCCCGTTATGAACCTCAAATAAAAAAGAAAATTCTCTAAATTTTATCTGCCGTTGCCTGACTCTATTGCATTATTGAAGAGCTATGTGCTGGAAATAAAGGACGGTGGCAGATTGATAATCAGGTCGCGGGGGCGCAAGCTGCTGGATAGGCAATCGCAGGAAGGTATGTGCCATTTGCATGTCATCCTTAGTTTAAAGTTCATGTATTTGTTGTATTAATCTCCACATATTAGTTTGAATCTTTAGCATGCATGCCAAGGCATTAGAATGTTAATCTGCATAATAGTTAATATGGATCCATCTACTGTCTCCTGCATTTTTACATTCAATATTCCTCATCAATGATTCTCTGTACACTGTATACAAATTCCCACGGCTGTATCCCTGCATACTGTCATATCTACAGCAAGACCAACTTTTATCTTTGCACTTCCACTTCATTGCTCATTACACTTCCAGGGTATGCACTGTGTGTTGCATTCTACTTTTGCTACACCCACTTTACACTTGTATTAACATCTTCATCACATTTTTCCCCTTTCCTTTTCTTTTTTTCTCTTTTTCTTTCTCGGTTCTTTTCTTTCTTTCTTTTCTCATAGTGGTTCCCAAAGAATCACTGTGGCTTTTTCTCAAGTTATGATTGTTCATCTATAACTGTCATAACTGTCATTCTTTTACAGCGGTTCCCAAAGAACCACTGTGGTTTTTTCTTAGTTATGATAGTTCAGCTAGAACAATCATAACATGTCTTTCTTTTACAGTGGTTTCCAAGGAACCACTGTGGCTCTTCTTAATTATGATAGTTCATCTAAAACTATCATAACTGCCATTCTTTTATAGTGGTTCCCAAAGAACCACTGTGGCTTTTTCTTAGTTATGATAGTTCAGCTAGAACTATCATAACATGTCTTTCTTTTACAGTGGTTTCCAAGAAACCACTGTGACTTTTTCATAGTTATGACAGTTCATCCAGAACTATCCCAACTGTCATTCTTTTACAGTGGTTCCCAAGGAATCATTGTAGCTTTTCGCAAGTCATGATAGTTCTTCTAGAACTATCATAATTGTCATTCTTTTACAGTGGTTCCCAAGGAACCACTGTGGCTTTTTCTTGGTTATGATAATTCATCTAGAATCATCATAACCATCATTCTTTTAATGGTTCACAAGAAACCATTATGATCGGTCTCTGCTATAGTAGCTCATCAAGAATCACTATAGTTATATTGTTTTTTTTTTTTTTTTATATATAGTAGTTCATCACGAATTACTATGGCCATTATATCCCACGATGGTTCACCTTGAATCATCCTGGTCTTTATCTTCACTCATTGCATGTAGATATTCATTCAACTATGGCATTGTCTATATATATATATATATACATATATATACATTTCCTAATCAATGCAGGTGTGCCATATGCCTTTCACATTCATAATGGATAAAGCATCTTGTGTGAGATTTAGAATAGTCATTTACATCCGTATTTTTTAAATTCCCCTTTTATGCTAATTCTTTCTTGCAGGAACATGAGAAAAGCTTGAATTAGGAATTTTCGGTGTTTTCAATTCCAAGTGTTGTAATAAGTTAGATGTTTAATGAAAATTCTACATTACCAGTCTTAGATTAGAATGGATGAGCATATAAATAACATTTGTTTCATTATTTTCCTTTGTTTCTGAAAACTCACAAATGGAAACACGAATGACACGTGCACCATTATAATAGGAGGTGACTAATCCTAAGTTGATGATTTACATCAATGGCCATAGTCAGGATCTGAACAAAACTTACGGTTTTCATCTTTTATGGAATAACACTGGATCCACACTAGACCCTTTTCAAAATTCACCATATTTTCCTAAATATTTTCCTCTTTTATCTGAGTTTAACTTAAAATTAACTCAAAATATATATCAATGGCCATAGTCAGGATATATTGAGAGTTAATTTCATTTTAAACTCTATAAAAGCACCAAAATGTGTTTTATTCTTCACTTGAATTTAAATATAGATTATTATATAATACATTCAATGACCATAGTCAAGGATGTATTATATCTTCAATCTTATTTACATTCATTTAAAATAATGAAATACAATTTTCAAATCTAATTTCAAAATTTAAATTCATTCATCATTTAGGATAGAACTGCATCATATTTTCAAAATTCTTTTCAAAATCCAAGTGATCTCAAATATCTTTCTTCAATCTCTATTTCAATCCATTCTTCTATCTTATTTCAAAGATTTTGATTTCAATTTCAAAGTCCAATTTGACTTTGAGATTTCAAAATTCAATTTTATATTCAATATTTCATTTCCAAATTCTATTTTCAAAGTTCAATTCAACTTTGAAACCTCTGATTCATCTTCTGATTTCAAATTCAAAACCAAGTTTATCTTTCTCACCTTCAAAATTCAAAATCAAGGCTTGAGTTTGATTCTGAATCTCAAAACTTAACCCTTCTTTAACTTTATATTTAATCTGGGTTTTCAAAACCCAGATCCATCTTCAAAAGTCCCATTTGGACTTTCAGAATCCAAATCCAAAGTTAGATCTTAATCCCAACTTGGATCCAGATTTCCAAGTACAATCTTCACCTTTTGGATCTCAGGCTTCAGATCCACAATCCATTTAGAATATAGAATTCAACTTCCACTTTGGATCTCAGACTTCAGATCCAAAATCCATCTTAGGGTCTAGAACCCAATTCCACCTTTTGGATCTCAGGCTTCAGATCCACAATCCATTTAGGATCCAGAACCCAATTCTACTTTGGATCTCAGACTTCAGATCCAATTCCATTTTAAGATCCAGAACTCAATTCTACTTTGGATTTCAAACTTCAGATCCAATTCCACTTTAGGATCTCAGATCTCAGATCCAAATTCTATTTAGGATCCAGAATTCAAATTCCATTTTAAATTCTGGATTTCAAAATCCAATTCCATTTTCAGATCTCATCTAAACTTCCTAAATCCATTTCTATTTTCTAAATACCATTTGGATTTCTCAAATCCATCCTGAACTCCAACTTTCAAATCAATCCCATTTCTCAATTCTATTTAGATTTCCCAAATCTCTTTCAGATTTCAAACTTCAAAGCCAGAGTTCAACTCCATTTCAGATATTCATTTCCTTTCCTAAATCCAAGTTTAAAATTCAAAATTCAGAGTCCATTTCTGACTTTGAAAACTTCATTTCAGCTTCAAATCATTCTCTCTCAGAAATCAAGATTTATTCTTCCAACTCTAAATTACTTCAAAGACTTAGAACTTCTCTGATCTATCTCAAGTTCTAAGTTGGATTTTATCATCCAGAAACCATTTCTTCACTCCATTATCAAGTCTATCTCAGAAAACCTAGAGATTTCCAAAACATTTTCTCAAAAGAGCATACATTCTTGCATTGCACAAGCATGATTCTTTGTGCATTTAGATCTTTAGGATAAATCCTTAGATAATATTTAGGCAAAGCAAAAGGCATAAATTTGATCATTGGTTCGATTACCCCTGGTAAAGGCGCCAGGAAAGGTCGAACCTCGTACCGACGAGCGAATCCCGTCTCTCCATTTTCCCGCAATATATTTCAAAATGAAGGCGAGTAAATTTCTAAATATTTTTCAAATCAAGGTCAAGTGAGATCCCGCAAAAGAATTCCTCTTCTCTCTTCTTTTCTTTTCTCTTCTCTCTTCTTTTCTGTCTTTTATTCTTCTCCCTTCAAAAAGGAGGAAAATAGAGGTTAGAAAAGGAAAAGAGAAGGAAGAGAGAGAAACCACAAAAGAGGAAAATTTTTGCGATGATCACAGGCATGAACAATGAAATTCAGTCGTGAAGAAAGGATTTCAAATGGAGATAAAAAGGCAAACTCGCTTTTCACTTTCATGGTGAAATCGGGTTTTCACAACCAACCGACAGAGATTTTCATGGTGACTCTGGCTGAAGCAGAGGATCATGGTGGATGCTTCATCGTGAAATCAAAGGATTTCACGGTGAAGAATGACATGCATTCATAGCCAAATGAATCTGGTAGGTCTGAAGACAATCTGGTAACTCTAGAAAGGATTCCAGTAGATGCTGGAATGATTTCCCGGCATCTGCAGAGCAGATTCTGGTAGACAGAAGAGGATTTTGGCAAATCTTATCTACCAGATTTATGAGTTCATGGCAGATCTAGATGATATTTTCATGAATGCAAGGATGTTGTATGCAGATGATTTCATGATGCAAATGCAGAGTATGTAAAGGCGTAAATATTGATGCAAGTAAAAACGTTATGAATCTGATATACAAATAAAAAAAACTGAATCAAAGTGAATAAGGATTGCACATATTAAAAAGAGAGAAACTAAAAATGCTAAAATGTGAATGCTCAAGAGGAGAGAAGAGGTAAGAAGAGAAGAGGAGAAGAAAGAAGAAAGAAGAAAGAAGAAAGAAGAAAGAAGAAAGAAGAGGAGAAGAGAAGAAGATGCATATGTATGGATTAGGTTGAGAAAAGAAGTTGGCCTCTCCCTTGTATCCAAACTCTTCGTTGTAGAAGACTGCCATCGCCGAAAGAAGGGTTGAGAGAAAGAGGAGGAAGGAAGAAGGGAGAAGAAAATCCAATGGAGAAGAAGGGTTGAGAAGAGAGGGAGAAACGTTTTCTCAAGGGAGGACCCCTTCTCCTCTCCTTACGTTGGGTTTTTAAAGAGAGAGGAGAGGGTTTTTTTGGTTAATTTCAAAGCTACTCCTAGAATTTATATAAAATTCTAAACAGAACCTACTGTGAATTTTCAAATTTTCAAAAATTCCCTTTTTGCCCCTGGCCCCCACCTTCTGAGTAATTGAGTCAACTTTTGATCAACTCCTGATTATTTCTTGGATTCATTTCCATGTTTAAGATCCAAAATCCAATTTTAGTTTCCATATTTGACCCAATCTCAGATCCAGATCTGATATCCAAATCCAATTCTAAGCTCGGATCTTCTATTTTTCAAAAAATAAAAAATCAATTCTCTGTATTGGCTCAGATATTTTATCCAGCTCCGATCTCATCATGTTTTCTCAATTCGAGATCCAAACTCGATATTTTTCTAAAAATCTCAGATCTAGATCCATTTTGAAACACAATTTTTAAAATCAATATCGCTATTTCATAAAACCCTTCTTTTTGTAAAACCCTCAAAATTTTGAATTTTATATTTTCATAAAACTTTAAAATAAAAACTCATCTGGATCCCATTTCCTAAATCCCTCATATTTCTCTTGTATTTTAGATTTTTTCTTTCAAAAACGCAGCTTTTACCCCCCCCCCCCTTTCGAAAAACCTTGTAAAAGAACCCTTTTTTTGAAAAATTTTGAAAACTTAAGGGACCCTTTTGAAAGATTTTGTAACAGCCTCTTCTTATTTAAATGGTCGTCGGAGAGACCTTCGATCATCCATCTCCAACACCAAGCATCGATCATCTCTCACATACCTCCCCTTTCCTTCTCCTCCTCCCTTTTCTCTCCCTCTTCTCCCTTCTTCTACTTCCCTTTTCTTCTCCCCTTTTCTCTGTTTCCTTCCCTTTGATCGACTGAAGGAGTCCTAGGCCAGCAACAATAGCCAAGTTAAGATACTCCCCTTTTTCTCATTTTTATCTTCTGCTGATCTGTGTGATAAGGTCTTATTGAATTCATCATAGTTTGTGCAATTCGATTCCATGTTTTATTCTTTATACATCGTTGCATCAGTTACATTTTTTTTTGGATTCAGTGGCTTTATCGCATCATTTTTATGGTATACATCTGCAATTTGGGGAAGTCATCATCATATTGGCATTGTTTGTTGCAAACCCATTATATTGGTTGATGCAGTTTGCATCCATGACTGCATCGCATATTGGTAATCGGTGATGCCCTGCAATGACACCATCGGTTCACCAGAACATTATATTCTAATCCATATCCTGTGTCATTTGAATTTCCCCCTTTCCATTTTGATTTCCTATTCATATCTGATTTCTTGTTCCATTCTGATAGTTTGTTTTCATTTTGATATCTTGTTCGCATTTTGATTTCCTGTTTTCATTTTAATTGTCCATTGCTTGTTTGCATTTTGATTTCTTGTTTGCATTTTGATTTCCCATGTTTATTCTAATTTCCGATTTACATTTGATTTCTTGTTTCATTTTGTTCATTGCATTGTATCTATTTAACTAGCATCGCATATCATTAGCATATGTGTTGTTTCGATCTTACTACAACATCAATTTTTATTTGATTTTATGACGCATTTTCCCTTGTTGCTCATGCATTCATTTCATGGTCTTCTCTGCATCCATTTCCATTTGAAATCATCTGATTTTTGTCCATCCATTCATCTGATATTTCGTTTAACTGATTGTTTAAATTTTTTTTAGCAGCTCTGCATCTGTGCATTTTGATGCTACTATTTGTTATTTTTCATGCAAATTTTCCATTTTTTTACAGCACCTCTGATTGCTTTGTTTCACTTAGAATCCTATAATTTAATTCATTATTCTTGATTCATTGGATGCATCCCTCATTCTGCATCATAGTCGATTCCTATATCTCCATGAGCGCTTCAAGTTTCCTCCTGGAAAACAGTAGTTAGCTTCATGTCCATTTTAGCTTTGTATGGTAGAATAGATCATACACCAGTCCCCCTTTTAAAATGCTATGCATGCCATACAATTGAAGTTATATTAAAGAATAGTTCAGATTGCCTGGAAGTTAATAATAAGCATGAGTCCTCTACCCTCAGAATAAAAAAAAAATGTTTGCAGCAAGAATCCATGTGTTAGCTCTTTCAGTTTTAAGGGAAGACGCTTAGATGTTAAAATAAACAATGTCTTAATTGAAAGTCTGATGGATGAGGGAGTCACTATTGCTGCTAGGTTTATTCTGGATCTCCTATTTTATTTACCATCAAAAATTTGTGCTTGTGCTGTTGAGGTCTTTCTTTCTGGTCCATAGATGCTTATTCAGTTATTTTATGTGAATGCACACAAATTGATTAGCTTATTATGCTTTATAACCTTAGCTTTTCACTAGGAATAATAGACTGGATTGAGAATCATCGTTCCTTCACTACTTTAGAGCCCTATGTTGTTTCCTCTGGTTGTCGTAATAACGGATCCTCTGAGGATCCTACTTCTAGTATGAATAATGGGTGAGAAAGAATTGACAGGAGTGTATCTAGTAGCACACTCTTTGCTTCATGCTGGAGCTTATAAGGCAGACAGTAGGAAAGAAGGTAATAGAGATTGCATTGTGAAATTTGGTGATGATCCAATTATTGCCCCAGAAAGCAGCAATGATCTTGATGCTTTTAGTATCATAGAATCCATTCGAGGAGATGAATTTGGACAAGATTCAGGTCTTGGTTATGTTGAGGCTAGTTTGCTAAAAAAACAGCATACTCACATAATTGTGCCTATGTTGCCTTTCACAGGATTTATATTTGCATAATTCACATTTTCTACTTGAGCTGGTTCAAAACATAGATGATAACATATATTCAAAAGATGTGGATCCCACACTTGTTTTGGTTGTTCAGCCTAGTGGAATTGTTGTATTGAATAATGAGTAGGGTTTTTACTGCTCAAGATATCAAAGCGCTTTATGATGTAAGAAACTCAACCAAGAAAGAATCTTCTACTGCTGTTAAAATCAATTTGTTGGGCACTCATTGCACGTCATCGCCAGCACATACATCACCTACATATCATCCAACGCATCGTTACTTCCCCTTTTGCCATCTCATAGCATACCATACTATTATTCACAGCACATCTTCTGATTTTTCACAGCATATCATATCAAATTTCACAGCATATCCCTCGACCTTCACAACATATTATTTGATTTCCTACAACACATCATCTGATTTTCATAGCATATCATTTGATGTCATACGATAGATCATCTGATTTTCGCAGTGTGTCATTTGATTCCATTGCAAGGTTACTTGTGGCATGTCATTTAAATCTCTCACAAGCATATTATTAGCTAGTTAGTTTGCCTATTATTAATTAGCATAACATTAGTATACCATTAGTCAGTTTCCTACACTGATTAGTTCACAATATTAGTTAATTCACAGTAATTGGTTTACTAACTATGCATACACATTAGTCGTGCCTTCACAATGTCATTTACTTGCATAGCATGATAACTTGCACATCATGTATTTAGATGTAGGGCTCACCTCCATATTGTCATCTCCTGCATATTGCATATTACCTGCATATTGCCCAGCAGCTTGCTTATCATAGCATTTCATTTTAGTCTTTCATCACACTGCATATGTTGTGAATCTGTATACTCTAGCATATTACTAGTCATAATAGTGACTATCTTTGTCCTGAAATCATTTTGCAGAAACTGATTCGCTGCTAGCTCATTCAAATCATTTACTGCCTATCATCACTTCATCATTTGTATGTCACCCGCATATCATATCATTCATCTACGTTTCAATTTATAACCAGTCCCAGTCATGGACTGTCTCTATCGGTTGCTATGACCTTCACTCAGCATTTCAATCCCATCACCTTAGTCATTCATTTACATGTGAGCATAATCATCTGCATACTGCCGTTCACTGCATTCACTTCATTTCCTGCATCAATTGTACTCTGCATCTGCATATCAACAACATCTCTACATATGGCATATCAACAGCACCGTTACACTTTGCATTTGCATATGGCATATCAAAAGCACTGAACTTCGGCTATATACATTTGCATATGAATCATCATCCTGTTGTGTGTATTTGCATACACTGTTGTTCTGAATATGAAGCCTCTGCTGTGTGGATTTGATTCACAGCAGCATCTATCCGTGTGATTCAACTCAGAGAAATCAAGTTACTTGTGTTTCATTCATCAGCAGAGTATGTTAGCTGTCATACATTAGTTGCATTTGCATTTCTTGCATATATTTTGTATTTGCATACATTAGCTGCAATACAGTAACAACTTGCACACACAGTTGCATTGCTGAGTGAAGTATAATTCAGCACTTACACGAGTTGCACAGTAAATCAGTCACCTTCAAAGTGGTTAATTCATCCAGTATATCAATTTCCTGCGTGTTATTCTAGCATTTACTTAGGTAGTCACTCATGCTTAGTTAGATGCATGTGCACTTCTCATTTTGCGTAATTATTTAGTCTATTTAGGCATTGACACCTCATTTTGTATGTGCATTCAATTTAATAAGCATTGGCACATCATTTTGTATATACATTCATTCCAGTTAGGTGTTAGCACATCATTTTGCATAAGTATTCAGTCTATTTAAGCATCAACACCTCATTTTGTATGTGCATTCAATCTATTTAGGCATCGGCATCTCATTTTGCATAAGTATTCAGTCCAGCTAGACATTGGCATATTATCTTGCATAGGCATTCATGTCCAGTGAGGCATTGGCACATGTATATGCATTTTTTCATTAGCATATGCATTGCATATGCATTTCTTCATTAGCATATGCATTGCACTTAGGCATTGCATATGCATTTCTTCACTAGCATAGGCATTGCACTTAGGCAATTCCACATGCATTTCTTTATTAGCATAAGCATTGCATTTAGGCAAATGCATATGCCTTTCATCCATGCATTAGGCATTGCATCTTCATTAACATACGCACTTCCATTATAGTTTAGGCATGATCCTATGCATATTAGCTTTAACAGGATATTTTCAATTTCTTTCTATATTTTGCATTTTATTGCCTTATGCTAACTCATATTTGCAGGGAAGGCTTGGAAGATCGTGATTTTCTTTCCTAGAATAGGAAATTTTAATATTTTAATTTTGGTTCAAGATTGTAATAATTTGATATTAATGAGAATTTCTATTTTTTTTTAGAATAGAATGTATGAGCATGTAGTTGCAATTTTAAATTCTCATAATTGCTTATAGCATTTCATTTTCCTTTATTTTTCAAAAAGCACTGTGGGATAATACGAATGACACGTGCACCATTATAATAAAAGGTAATTAATCCTAAATAAATGATTCACATTTATGGCCATAGTCAAAATGCGAACAATACTTAGGATTTTTATCTTTTATGGAATAAAATTTGACCTTTAGGTCCTTTCTGAAAATCATCATATTTTCAAAAATATCTTTTCTACTTTTATCAAAATTAAAGGTAAAGATTAAAGCAACATATATTTATGGCCATAGTCATGGATATATTAAAATTTAATCTTGCCTTAAATTCTATAAAAGCATAAAAAATAATTTTATTCTTTCTTGGAATTTAAACAACAACAACAACAAACAACAACTACGCCTTCATCCCAAAACAATTGGGGTCAGCGATATGAACCAAAAAAGAAATTCATTTTGGGTCTTCCACATGAATCCTTTTCCTCCAATCATTTCTATCCAACGCCATGCCCTCGGTGAGGTTCAAAGCATTCATATCCTTTCCTATCATCTCCATCCAAGTCTTCCTAGGCCTACCCCGACCTCTTTTAACTAATATATTTTCCCATTTCTCCAACCTTCTAACTGGAGCATCATTAGGCCTTCGCCGAATATGTCCAAACCACCGTAAACGATTCTCTCGCATCTTATTTTCAATGGGTGCAACACCTACCTTCTTACGTATCTCTTCGTTCCGAATCTTATCTTTTATTGTATTTCCACACATCCATCTAAGCATCCGCATCTCAGCTACACTCATTTTTTGAATATGATGTCTCTTGGCAGCCCAACATTCCGTACCATATAGTAAAGCGGGTCTAATAGTCGTCCTATAAAACTTTCCCTTCAACCGCAATGGCATTCTACGATCGCACAGCACTCCAGTAGCACTTTTCCATTTCATCCACCCAACCTTTATCCTATGATTTACATCTCCATCAATTTCTCCATACTTTTGAATGATGGATCCCAAATATTTGAAATAATCATTCACCGGTATATCTTGCTCACCAAGCTTCACTACACTCCCATCACTACTTCGTTGCTTACTAAACCGACATTCCATATATTCAGTCTTACTCTTACTCAACTTAAAACCTCTAGCTTCCAATGTCTGTCTCCATAATTCTAACTTAGCATTAACCCCAGCTCTAGACTCATCAATCAAAACAATATCATCAGCAAACAACATACACCACGGTACATTTTCTTGAATTGATCTCGTAAGCTCATCCATTACTATCGCAAATAGGAAAGGGCTTAAAGCAGATCCTTGATGTAACCCAACCGTTATCGGGAAATTGGTTGTCACCCCTCCACAAGTGCGGACATTGGTTACTACTCCTTCATACATATCTTTAATTATACTAATGTACTTGAGAGAAACACCTTTCTTCATCATTGTCCACCAGAGAACGTCCCTAGGTACTCTATCGTATGCCTTCTCTAAATCAATAAAAACCATATGCAAATCTTTGTTCCTCTCTCTATATCTTTCAATAAGTTGTCTAAGAAGATGTATAGCTTCCATAGTTGATCTTCCAGGCATAAAACCAAATTGATTCTCCGATATCATGACAACCTTCCTTAACCTAGACTCAATCACCCTCTCCCAAAGTTTCATAGTATGACTCATGAGTTTTATACCACGATAGTTTGTGCAATCTTGTATATCACCCTTATTCTTATATAAAGGCACCAAAGTACTCTTCCTCCACTCATTAGGCATCTTATTTGTTCGCCAAATCAAGTTAAAAAGATTTGTCAACCATTCTAAACCTTTCTCTCCCAAGCATTTCCAAGCCTCGATAGGTATACCATCTGGGCCAACTGCCCTTCTTGATTTCATTTTCTTCAAAGCCTCTGCAATTTCTTTCTTTTGAATCTTGCGCATGAAGTCACGATTTATCTCATGAAAAGGAATGGAGAAGTCTCCAAGATCTTGAGCATGACTATCATTAAATAGCTTATCAAAATAATCTTTCCATCTCTCCTTAATCTCCTCATCTTTGACTAAAACCCTTTGCGTTTCATCTTTGATACATCTAACCATACCCAAATCCTTCGATTTTCTATCTCTCATCTTTGCAAGCCTATAAATATCCTTCTCGCCTTCTTTGGTATCCAACTTGTCATAAACCTCCTTATATACCTTAGCCCTCGCGTTTCGAACAACTTTTTTAGCTTCCTTCTTTGCTATCATATACTTCTCCAAATTCTCATTATCACGACTCTTACTTAGATTTCTATAACACTCTCTTTTAACCTTAATAGCTAATTTGACATCCTCGTTCCACCATGATGTATCCTTACCTAGTGGTGCACCGCCTTTAGACTCACCCAATACCTCCTTAGCTACTTTTCTCATACCACCCGCTATCTTATTCCACATTGATTCTGAATCCTCCTCGAGACACCAATCAACTTCCTTAACTACCTGCTCTACAAACATTCCTTGTTTAGCTCCTTTCAGTGCCCACCACTTAATTCTAGGATCTATCCTATGTCTATCCCTTTTGCGGCATTGTCTAATTCTAAGATCTAAAATTAAGACTCTATGTTGTGTAGCTACACTTTCTCCTGGTATAACCTTACAATCGATGCAACAACCCCTATCTCTCTTTCTAAGTAGGAAAAAATCTATCTGACTCGTATTAACCCCACTTTTAAATGTTACTAGGTGAGACTCCCTCTTCCTAAACCAAGTGTTTGCTAAGATCATATCATAGGACAAACAAAAATCTAAAATCCTTTCTCCACTTTCATTTCTTTCTCCTATACCATAGCCTCCATGGATATTCTCAAATCCATCCCTACTAATGCCTACATGTCCATTAAGGTCACCGCCGATGAAAAGCTTTTCTCCATAAGATGTCTCTTGTACTACTCCATCTAAATCTTCCCAAAATTGATGCTTAATGGAATCATCTAAACCTACTTGAGGTGCATAAACACTAATAATATTAATAATATCCGTACCTAATACTAATTTAATAAGTAAAATTCTATCACCCTTCCTACGGACCTCAACTACATTATCTATAAACTGACGACTCATAACAATCCCTACTCCATTCCTATTCCTATTTATTCCTGTATACCAAATCTTATATCCCCAAGGTTCTATCACTTTAGCTTTCTCACCTACCCATTTGGTCTCTTGAAGACATAAAATATCAATCTTTCTCCTACACATAACATCTACTAACTCTACCAACTTACCAGTTAAAAACCCTATGTTCCAAGTGGCTAACCTAATTTTATGGTCTTGGACTAACTTCTTTACCCCCACCCGTCCAACAAAGTGAGGGAACCCTTGCCTATTTGACACCACACCCGGGCGCCGGTGTGACGCGTCGCTTCTGGGCGACGACCTAGCAACCCTTGCACATTTATCACTGCCTCCGGGCCTAGAGAGTACAGCGCGTCGCTCAGTAGGGAACGCCCCAACGAAATTCTCATATTGGTTCATTTCTTGGAATTTAAATGAAGATTAAATCAAAAATATATTTGTGACCATAGTCATGAATATATTAAAATTTAATCTCATTTCAATTCTATTAAAGAATGAAATTTGCTTCTCAAACACCAATTTTAAAAAAATTCTCTCAATGCATTCATCATTTTTCAACATTATTTGCCATCTTTTCAAACTATTTTAAATCATTTTTAAAATTCCAAGTGATTTTGAAATGAGTTTTTAGAAATATAGTTTTCATTTCTAAAATTCAAAATCATCTTTTCAAATTCCATTCACAAATGCAAATTTATCTCTTTATTTCAAAATTCCACTCAGCTTTAAATCTGATTTCAAATTCCAATTTTCAATCCATATTCCTAAATTTCATATTTCTAAATTTCATAATTTTAACTTTGAATTTCATTTCAAATTCAAATATTCAATTCTTTACTTCTTTTTCCAAAAATTCAAATTTTGAATTTTGCCTTCTATCTCAAATTCAATTTTGAATTTTATTTCAATATCTCATCAAAGTTTGGAATTCGCTTCAAAATTCTAATTCAATTTCCAAGTTCAATTCTGATTTTAAATATTGAATTCAATTTCAAAATCAATTCAAAGTTTCAATTTTAAAATCTAATTCAATTTTGAAATTCAATTTTGATTTCAAATATTGAATTGATTTTCAAAATCAATTCAAAGTTTCAATTTTGAAATATAATTAAATTTTCAAATTCAATTCTGATTTCGAACATCAAATCAAATTTCTGAATTATTTCAAAAATTCTCAATTTCAAATCAAAAATTGATTTCAAGTTCCATTTCAATTTCAAAACTTTCAAATTCAAATGCTAAATTCAAAATCCTTTTCAAACATTCCAAAATTTTAAATTCTCATTTTCAAATTCAATTTTAAATTCTGAAGTTTCCTTCAAATTCAATTCTAAATCAAATGTTTGAAATTTATTCCAAAATCCCATCTTAAATTCCAAGTTCAATTTCAAAATTCAAATTCCAAATTTGAATTTCAAATTCAATATCAATTCTAAATTTTAGTTCAAGTTTAAATTTCAAGTTCAATTATGATTTCAAAACTTAGAATTGATTTCTAAATCTTGATTTTCAATTCAAAAATCAATCTCAAATCCTGAATTCCAATTTTAAAATCCAATTTTAAAGTTTACTTTTAGATTCCAAAATTTTCAACTTCCAAATTCATTTCTAAATTCCCATTTTAAATTTCAAATCCTCACTTCAATTCCAAGTTTCAATTTCCAAATTCATTCCTCATTTCAAAGTTAAGTTTCAAATTCAAAATATAAACTCAATCTTCAAGATTTCAAATTTCTAACTTCCTTTTAAAATCTCAAATTCATTTCAATCCCAAACTTTTGGATTCAAATTTCAATCTTTTCAAATCAAGTTCAAATTTTCTAAAGGATATTTTTCAAACCTATTTCAAAATCACTTGGAAAATCTAAATTTCTTAAGTATTTTCAAAAAGTGTATATTTCAGCACAAGCATGACTCTATGTGCATTTAGGATTTTCGGAATAATCCCTTAGACAAATTTAGGCAAAACAAAGGCATTGAATTCGATCCTTGGTTCAATTACCCCTGATAAAGGCGCCAGGAACAGTTGAACCTCATACCGATGAGTGAATCTCGTCTCTCCATCTTTCCGCAAAATTTCAAAAAGGAGGCAAGTAAATTTTAAAATATCTTTTTCAAAAGGTCAAGTGAGACCTTGCAAAGAGTTTCTCTCTTCTTTCTTCTATTTTTTCCCTCAAAAAGGGAAAAAGAAAAGAGAAAAAATTTGCAACGATCACAGAAGTGGCGACCGTGATGGGAATAATAATTTTTTTTCAAAACCCTCAGTATTTTTTTCAAAATTTCCTCTCTATTTTAAACAACCAGGTGTGTAATTTTCTTCTTCTTTCTTCTTTCTTCATTCTTCTCTTTAGATCAAAATTCTCAAAACCCTGGAAATCCTTTTCTAAAAATTTCCTTGATTTTTCAAAATTCCAAGCACATGTATCTTCTTCCTCCTTCTAGATCTTGATTCTAACTTTTATTCCTTAAAGTCCTGCATTTTATCTGATCCTTTTATTTTCTCTGCCCCAGTATTATTCAATGGCGTCCAATTCACTTGATACTATCTTCTCCAAGGATTATATCTCATATAGGACAAGGCAAGGATTCCCAGATCATCAGTCAATTTATATTCTTCCCTTCTTTCCTCGGTGGTATTATTCTTGCTTTGCCACCTTCTTGCGTATGTTCCCAGACCACTTGGATGACTGTAGATTGGAGCTGGTATCGGTAGTGGGCAAGCAAACCATCAATGGAAATTTGATTCAAGCCTTGGCAGAATGGTGGAATCCGCGTACCTTCACATTTTGGTTTCCTTGGGAAGAGATGACTCTACTGATGGATGAATTCAATGACATCATGGCATTACCAGAGCATCATGGCATTATCAGAGCCAGCTGGTAAGCCAGATGATCCTGTCGAACAACAATTCTTGATCAATGTCAAAGAAGTAGATGTTCAAGATGCCTTAGCCAGAGCAACTGGAGTAGATCTTGGCCACTCACTGAAATTGATGGAAGCCAGTTCCTCGATCTATTCAGACTCTATCACAAATATGGGGCATACAAGGAAGTTGATACCTTGTTCCGAGTAGCCAATGAAAGGATTCAGCATGCCATGATCCTATGCATAGTGGGATTAGCTTTCTTTTAAGACGGGCATAACCTTGTTGATGTCAAAGTTATCCAATTCTTGAGAAGATGGGGAAATAAGCACACCCGTCGTCTCTCAATTTCCATGGTTGCCTTAGCTTTCCTCTATAGGGGTTTGACTCGCTCTGCTCTCGGAGAAACCATCTTGGTAGAATGATGCATTTATGCCTTACAGTTGTGGTTCTTGCGACATGTGCCATCAAAAGCCAGTTTATTTAGATTCAACAGCAAGAAGCATCAGTCCGCTCTTCAGTATCGAGCCTTGATTGAAAGTCTGCATCAAGAGGAGATCGTTTGGGACTACTTCAACCGACAGGAATCAGTTCCCCGCTACACCTATGCGTGTGGCAAGCACTATCGATTACTTGGTTCGTTCTTTTGCGTAGACTATCAGCCTTTCAGAGGCCTAGGAAAGAATAAAGATGGTAGGGTGGAGCCGATCATCCTTGCTCGACATTTTGTTGGTTCAGGATTGGGGTTCACCAGCTAGACATCCAACAAAGGAACCATATTCGTCAAAGGAACAAAATGATAAGGATGATGCCATAGTTTTTCTGCTTTCTTTCCTTTTGATCATCCAGTAGGGACAACACAGTCCTGGTCTTTTGTGTCCTTTGTCAAATTTTTTTAAATGCTCAGTCGTTGTTCTCGACATTGCTCAATCAATGGAAATTTGATCTTCTCTTCACATCTTGGTGCCTATCATTCTCGCTGATATTTTGTCCATGTCATTTGCTTTTATACAAAAGGTTGCTTTGGGGTTTACAATTTCTCTTAAAAATCTTTGCTTTTCTTCTCTTCACATCTTGGTGTCGATCATTCTCGCTGATATTTTGTCCATGTCATTTGCTTTTATACAAAAGGTTGCTTTGGGGTTTATAATTTCTCTTAAAAATCTTTTCTTTGCATTTTCTGGACTATCAAATCATGCCTCCTAAACCAATAAAAAGACTTATTATCAATCATAAACTTTCTCAAAATAACCCCAAGCCAGCAAGGATTCATAAGATAAAGGCAAGAGCAGAGGTCAGCAAGGCAGCAAAACAAATTGAAGAGCCAGCAGAATTTGACTCGATCATTCAAGAATTGCCAAAATTTGCTCATATTCAGAAGCAGGATGAACCATCATCTTCGGTTCAGGATCCAACATAAGATATCAACATTGGTTCAGAAGATGATCCAAAAATCCTCAAAATTGGCTCAGGTCTGAGTTCAGATGAGAAGGGAAGACTCATCCATTTTCTAAAGCAACATCAGTAAGTATTTGCCTGGACTTATGAGGATATGCCGGGATTAGATCCCAAATTGGTTGAGCATCGCCTCAAGTTGAAACTGGATTTCAGGCCAATCAAGCAAAAACTAAGGAAATTGGATCCTCGAGTTGAGCAGCAAGTCAAAGAAGTTCTTGAAGATTTGCTAAAACCAGGATTTATTTGAGCCATTGATTATTCGAACTGGTTGGCAAATATTATGGCAGTTCCCAAAAAGAATGGCAAAGTCCAAATCTGTATTGACTTCAGAGATCTCAATAAGGCCACCCCAAAGAATGATTATCCACTTTCCAATATTGATCTTCTGATCGATAGCACGACAGGCCATGCCATATTTTCTTTTATTGCTGGATATTCAGGCTACAATCAAATCAAGTTGGCCGCTCGTAACTGTAAACACCCCAAATTTTGACTCACCTCCCCGACACTTTCATCAGTCACTACAATTGGTTCTCAAGAGAGCACCAAAGGGGAAAATGGTCATTTTCTGAGATTGGACCTAGCAGGAAGTCCAAAATTGACTCTCAATTCTCCAAATTTCTCTGTTTTATCTGCAAATCGCAAATTTTCAAAATCCTACTCTTGACAAGAAGCTGGAATTTCCAATTCCTGATTCAGAGTTGCATTTCATGAGACATGTCTTTGCATATCATCGCATGAGCATTTCATATCCCTTTACTGAACAGCATGTCATTTCGAGATCCAGAATTCCTGATTTTTAAAATTACCAATCCACATTCGAATTTTAACTCTTTCAAAATTGATTTTTTTTTTACCCCTGGGTTTTTAAAATTGCCAATTCTTCCCATTTTAACCTCCAAGACTCCAAATTACAAAAGTTTTCTTTGGAAAAAAACAATCTGGATAGTTTTTAAATGTTGATTTTTAAAATGTTGTTAGATGGAAAGAAGGGGACGCAACTTTAAATTTAGAAGATTTTATTTCAAAACTTTTTGCAAAAAGACTTTGAATTTCTTTACAAAACCTCTGCATTTTTTTTTCTTTTATATATTTTGCCCTGAAGGACCATTTTCTTTCTAAATTTTTGAAATTAAGTCAAATTTTACTTTGTATTTTCTAACTAGCCTATTATTATAAAAATTCTAAAAGAATTTATTTATTTTGATTTTGCTTTTTATTTTAAATAACGACCTGACATGGGACCCGCCTTGAAGTGGCATCACACTCAAATTCCCAGGTATTTCTCTTATTTTCAAGCGGGACCCACCCGAAGGTGGCACCAATTTATAAAATCCTCTCTTCAATTTTCAATTTTATTTATTTTACAAAATAAACCAGTGGACCCACGCATAGGTGGCGCCACACCCAAACTACTTTGCAAAGAAAATCAAAATAAAACTTTATTTCAAACTTTTTTTTTTATTTGGTTGAGGTGACACCACCCTAAAACACCCGTTTTACTTTTTTTTATCACTTTTTCAACCCCCCAAATAGCGCCACCGTGAAACCCTAAAAATTCCATTTTACCTAAGTTTTTGAACTCAAAATCTTTTTCAGAAAAGAAAGCCATCCTCTTCCAAAAAAATGTGGCGAGTTTCCAAAAATTTTCAAAAGTTTGTTCGAAGATTTTCAAATGCTTTCAAAATTTGGTTGAAAATTTTCAAAAACGTTGATCTTTCGGGAAAACCTCTGAAAATCTTTAAAAGGTAACCCAAATGCTCGCAAATAGGCCCGATTGGGAACTCTGACTTCTCCTATCTCTCGAACTCCCCTGTTTCCTCCAGTTGTTTTGGAGACTTTCTTTGCAAAAACCCTCTCAGACAATCCGGGGATCTGCTACCTTCATTCCCTTTGCAATCTCCTGCCTTTAACAACTGTCAACCAAGCAAATCAAGAAGGTTGATCCGATCAGAGGAGTGTGCCAGAGAATCAGCATCCAGGAGGTGTCCAGCTCGAGGGATTAGGTGAGAAATCATCTTACAATGGTAACTCTAGTGATTTATGCATCATACTCACATCATATATATTGCAGATCCATTGCATTTGATGATGTGGTTTGCATTCTTGTTTATTTAAATGCATTGAGAATCGATGATGCCTCGCAATGGCATTGTCGATTCGTTTAAACATCATATTTTGATCAAATTATTATTTTCCCCTAAGATTTTATTAGATTTATTTCAGCGTCATAAATATTCTGGAATGACGTTTTCATTTTCAACTCACTGTTTTCATGTTCGTGTCCAGGTTACCCCCACATTGTGCATCATTGATTGCATCATGGTTTAAGAAAATCATTTTACAAAAAAAAATATGTTTTTATCAATGTTTCCGTCAATGCCAATGCAGTGAATAGAATTTCAAGTGTCATTGATGGTAGTCTATTCATTTCCATGTATTTGTCCTTATTTTCTTATAAGTTTCACTTAATATTAATTCCAATTTCTCTGCATATCATTGGGCTACATATGTTCATATGGTTTTGATGATAGTGTTTGCATATCATATCATGGGTCAAATGATGTCCAGGTGGATCTATCGTACAGCGAATAGTGCCCTTAAATCAAGCACAACATCTTTTATTTGGCTTAAACATTCTTTATTTATACATAACCTCTGTATTCTGTCAATTTCCTGTACAGTAGCTTACCATATTTTGCCTACCCTGTGTTTTGGGGACAATTCATCCAAATAGCCAACAAATGAGGCCCATTTAGCATCTAACTAGATGCAAGACAACTCAGCCAATAAATTTTATTAAGTCACTCGATAGAGTTTCTGGATCGTTTGTTAGTACACTCAAAAGCCTATGCAGTTTAATCTGATCTCTGATGCTCTGTTGATGCATCTTCTTATGAGCCTATTATGCCTCTTTTATTTCAGTACCTCTGTTCTGCATATTTATAGGATATAATTCTTACTATGACTTTCATTAGCCCAGTTGAAATCATCTTCATATTGGATGAAAATATGTGACTGACGACATCAGTCATGGTTGGGACCGAAGGCTCTATACGCTGGAGGAAGGACATCCTAGTGTGGTTATGATATTGATATGTAAAGCAATGATGTTGATTCTCTGTGTTCATATTTCATGGTTATATTATGCTTGATTCTTGGTATATATATGCTTTTCTTATTCAATTTGCCAATTCCTTCTCAAAGCCTATCTATAGAACTGATAACCTCATATTTATGTATTTTCTGTAAGTAATGAACTGTTTCGGATTTAGCTTTGGTGATATCGATTATCTACATATGTGCTGCGTTAATTTAGGAACTAGGCTTTGGTTTATACCAGGATGATAGGTTACTCAATGCCAACATGTTTATGTTATCGGCTTGGGCGTAATCTAGGCATGCCTTACACTTCACTTTCTTTCACTCATCCTATGCATTTTCTATCATCTTGTCATCTTACACCAACACTCAGTCACCGTCAACTTTCCCTCTGTACATTTCACCTGTAGCATATCTATTACCATGTTGCCATCTCTTAACAAAAGTTTTCTATTTGACATGATAGACCAACCTTTTATATATCAATCTGTTCTTCAGAACCCTACCCTTATTAGTTCAAAAAGCCATATCTACCAGCCTGTACATATTCATTGCTACCTTTATGCATATTCCATAGCATGTTTATGTATTTTCAGTCATATGCATTCTCGTGTATTACATCCCTTTCATGTACATTGCCTTTTGTATGTTACATATATAAATTTGAATATTATATACTTTTTCCATTATAAGAATATAGGTATATATATATATATATATATATACATGTATATATATATATATATAAATACTTATATATATACATATACCCTCATGTACATTTTGTTTTGCATAAGTATTTAGGCGCATATAGGTGTACCTTCATCATTTAGCTAAATATGGCATTTAGATGTTTCATATGTATTATGTTCACATTCTAGACATCATAATTCAAGCATTATCATCGGTGCATTGTCATTAAACCTTCAATCTCTTCCTTGTATATTGTACTTCTCGTGCCAATTCTCATTTGCAGGAAAATTTAGAAGATGTGGTTTCTTTTGGCTCTATTTTTTTTTTTTGCTTTATGTCAACAATGTAACAATCAAATGTAAATTTGGAATAATATTTATTTTTCCGCTTAGATTAGGATGCATATCATATAGTTTGAATTTCTGCAAAAATCCCAATTGTGTGATTCATGCATTTTATTTAGGAAATCACTATGGATGAACACGAATGGCACATGCACCAACTCTTAGGGAGTTGATGAACTCGATGGAGTCCATATTTACGGCCCTAGTCGAAATATGGATGAGACCCAGATTCAGCATCTTTCTACTAGCCATATTGAGCCTACACTATTAGGGTATCTTCAAAATCACATCATATTTCCATTTTGCAAAATATTGTGAAATTAAATCAATTAAATTATAAACATGTTCACGGCCACAGTCGGAATATGTAAAGGGCTTCCTTTGATTTAATACATATTTTCCAACAAATTCCTCAGAATTTTTTTGAATATTTTTTTTATCAAGGTGCATTCATCCATTCAAATCATCTGCATCATGAAATTATCTGCATTTTTCATGCTTTTCTCAAGAAAATTCCATTCTAAGGAAACCGATTCCTCAAGAGACTCTGAAAATTTCCAAAGTTGAATTTTCTCAAGCCAAGTTTTCATGTTTTTCCTAGAAAACATTCCTTTATTAGAACTTTTTTTCGACTCTTCAAAGAAAATTTTCTAGCATCTTCAAAACTCAAAACCTATTTTCAAATATTTCAAGGCTAAGATTCTCAAAATTTCAATTTCTTGAATTTTGATTTTCCTTTTTCAAAAGAATATTCCTATGAATCTTCAATCATTTTCCAAAGAAAATTCTCACAATTGAAGTTTTCCTGACAAACATTTTCCTTTTCAATGTTTATCTTTTCTCAAGAATTCTTTCTATTTTCCCAGGATTCTCATTCCTTCATGATTTTCCTAAACCTTTATAAACTTTCTTGAGATTTCAAATCTATTTATCAGAGTTTTCCTGAGATTGATTTCCATTTTTTTGCCTGAGAAAAACTTTTCCCACTCAAAAGCATACATCATGTTTTCCAACCTACATTTCCCAAAGTTTCATAGCACATGCCTGAATTCTCTGTGCATTTAAGATGAAACACAACTTCATTAATTTAGCTAAGTCAAGCACACATTTGGTCCTTGGTTCGATTACCCCTGGTAAAGGTGCCAGGAATGGTTGAACCTCGTACCGACAGGTCGAGTCCCATTCTTCAAAAATTTTCCGCTATTTTCAAAATGGAGGCGAGTATTTCAAAATAATTTTCAAAACTCTGGTCAAGTTTGACTCGCGGAAGGTTTCCCATCTCTCCTGCAGGGAAGGGAAAAATTTTGCGACGATAACAATAATCAGTCAAAAACTTCCTTCACCATACTGTGGGGAACCTTTTGCTATACAGTCATGCCATTTGGACTCAAGAATGCTGAGGCAACCTATCAGAGAGTGATGGTCGTTATCTTTCACTACCAAATGCATAAAAACATGGATGCCTATGTGGATGACATCCTGGTCAAATTCAAAGAAGAAGAGGATCATCTTAATGCTCTAGGTCAAGTCTTTGAAAGACTTATTCTCTATAAATTGAGACTCAACCCCCAAAAATGTGTTCTTGGGGTAGAATCAGATAGGCTACTTGGCTTCATAATCAACAAAAAAGGAATAGAGGTGGATCCTGCTAAAGCAAAAGCAATTATTGATATGCCACCACTAACTAATCTCAAAGAATTGCATAGTCTTCAAGGATGCATTCAGTCTATTCGACGGTTCATCTTCAATTTGGCCATGAGATGCGAACCTTTCAATCATCTGTTAAGAAAAGGAGTAAAGTTTGAATGGGGACCAGAATGTTAACTTTCGTTTGAGCGCATCAAACAGTATCTCCTTAATCCACCAGTTCTGAAGCCACTCGAATTAGGAAAGCCGCTCTTGTTGTATATCTCAGTTAATCAAGTTGCTTGTGGTGGATTTCTTGTGCAGTATTGTAAAGACCCCAAATTTTCACTCACCTCCCCGACATTTCCACAAAGCATCATCATCCATCCTCTGAGATCACTGAAAAGCAAAATGGTCATTTTCTGAGCCTGGAACCTGAAAAAGCCCAAATTTCATCTGCAACTCTCAAAATTTCCCTATTTTAGCTCAGATGTTCAAAGTTTTATCCCTGATAGGAGACGGGAATCTCGAAATCCTAGTTCAAGATTACATTCCATAAGACATGTCATTGCATATCATTGCATGAGCATTTCATATCACTGCACTGCACAACATGTCATTTCGAGGTCCAGAACTCTCGATTTCAAAATTTCCAATCCAGATTTGAATTTCAACTCTTTTCAAAATCAATTTCAAAACCCTGGGTCTTCAAAATTATCTAGTCTTCCCATTTTACCCCCAGGACTTTGAATTTCAAAAGAATTTCTCAGGAAAATGATCTGGATAGTTTTCAATATGGATTTTAGCCATTTTTTCTCATATTATGCCCTTTTGTCAGCAATTTCAAATATCATTCTTTTACAAAATTGCCCTATAAGGGCCACCTCTTTTCAAAATTTCTGTAATTAGGCCAAGTATTTCGTATTTACCAATTAGTCTAAGTTTTATGAAAATTCCAAAAACAGATTTTTACTTTCTTGCTTTATTTCAATAAAGAAGCGATGTGGGGTCCATCCCGAGGTGGTACCACATAGGCTTTCCTTTTGAAAAACCTAAATTTTGAAAACCCAAAAATATAGGAGCCCTGTCCCTGGAATGGCGCCACTGGACCATTTTCTCTCTCCTTCCATTTTCCTGCCAAGTGTCAGTGTGGGGTTCACCCAGAGGTGGCGCCACATATCATTTTCTCTCCTTCCATCCTCTGACATGTGTCAGTGTGGGGCCTCTTTAAGATGGTGCCACATGTCTTTAGCCACCTTCTTTATTCCATGTCACGTGTCAATGCCCACCACCTTCATCCCTTGCCATGTGTCATGCTGATGCCACTCTGAACCACCACGTGTCATGTTCTGCCTTGTCTAGAAAAAGCAGAGTTTGTCTCCCCTGAGGTGGCGCCACTTGAAATACTCTTCCTGCAAGTGACACATGTCACTCTCTCCTTTCCTCAGAAAAAGCAAGTGACACATGTCACCTTCTGCTCTTCTCAGAAAAAGCAAGGGACACATGTCTCTCCCTGCTTTTCTCAGAAAAAGCAAGTGACACATGTCACCTTCTGCTTTTCTCAGAAAAAGCAAGAGACACATGTCACTCTTTGCCTCCTTCAGAAAAAGCAACAATTCAAATATTTAAACTCCAGGCTGAGGTGGCGCAAATCCTGAACTTTACTTTTTCCATTTGAGCTGAGATGGTGCCACATGTCCCTTGTTCCTCCCTCCTGCCACATGGCATTGTGAGGCCACCCTGAGGTGGCGCCACATGGCCCTTCTCCTCCTTCTCTTCCTTCCTGCCACGTGTCACTGCAGGATCTCCCAGAGGTGACGCCACATGACCCCCCCCCCCCATTCTTCCAGAGCCAACCTCATTTGAATTTCAAATTTCTTCCCTGAGGTGGCGCCATTTGAAGAGACTCCTCCAGCTAGCTGACACTTGTCAGAAGCAGAACCATCATGAACTGCCACATGTCCAAATCTCCCTGCATCAGAAAAAGTGGAAGCAACCCTCCTCTGAGGTGGCGCCATATGTCAGCCCCTGCTTCCTCCAGAAAAAGCAGAAATTTAAACATTTAAACTCCTCTGAGGTGGCGCCATAAAAGAGATTCCTGCAGAGAAAATGAAGCAAAGTTTTGAAAATTTTCAAACTCCCCTGCTGAGGTGTCTCACCCATAAAATTTATATTTTATTTATTCCAAAAATCTAAATGGCATGCCCTGAGATGGCGCCACATGGAAGGCTCAGATTGACTCTGTTTGAATTTCAAAAAATCCCAAAATTTCTACAAATACCTCAGCCCACGCCCAGCTGAAAGGGGGGCCTCTTTGGATGCTCAATTTCATTCACAATTTTCTGTAGAATTCAACCTTAGCTTTTCTGAATTCATGCCTCCCTCTGGGCTCATTTGAGAGAGGGCATTGAAGCATTAACTTTGCTCACATCACTTCAAGCTTGACCTAGGCGTGTGGGTCGATTTTCGTGAATCTTCAGAAACCCTGGTCGAAGGACGAGAGAAGTCGTTCGTAGCCATTCATTTCGGGAATTCCAAAACTGCAGGAGAACGCAAGGTGTACTTCTATTCCAATCAATTTTATCGTAACAATATCATTTCCTTGATGTGTATTGTCGTTTTGAGAAAAGAGCTCATCCGAAGGATGGATCGAGCTATTCTCATAAAATGACGTATATCAAAAGAATTTTCTTACACTTCCTTGATTCAATTTTTCGCATTCCATCATGTTTATGCATTAAAATAAGGTAGATTTATATTTTGTTTCATTAAAATATCATTGTTCTAGGAATTTATTTGATGTTTCATGCATTCTGCTTTATTTCTGTAATTCTCTGTTTTTGTCAGTCAGTCCACACGTTATTTCATGTATTTATTTTTCGTTAAAAATGCTAAAAAAATCACGGTATGCGCCCTTAGGTGTCCTTAACAATCCACAAAAAAATCGGAATGATTTTAATTCATTTACTGTGTTTAAAGTTAGAAATGCTTAGGCTGGTTTTGTTACCCGAGAAACATTTTAAAGATTTATTTCCAACTTGTAAAATCGATATCTCCCTCATATGAGATCACATTTTCGATCTGAAAAATTTCCTGAACGCGGAATGATGTCTAGTATTTAATCTGATTTTCTCATAGTTTTAAGGATTTTTTTGATATCTGAAAAAAATCCGAGAGTTTGGGACACGTGTCAGAGCATGATTTGAGTCTCTGAGACTCTGGATCGACTTAAGTCGATGGGTTCTCTCTGGATATAGATCCAAATCCAGATCTGTAAAAAATTAATGTTATGTTCCAAATGTCCTTTGTTTGAATCTGAAATTTTATGATTTTTAAAACAGTCTTAATATCAGTTTCGGATTTTTCTTGTCAGTCTTCTGTTTTGGCATGTTTATCTGTTTGTCTAATTTATGCATATGATGTTGCATTTTTATCCCTGTTCCTGTTGACCAAATGCCAAAACCGTAAAAATAAAAGTTGTTCCTGAACATGTCATTAGTTCCCCATTTAAATATCAAGAGTTTGTATGGTCGGATGCTATTTTGTATTTAATTTTATATCAGAACAGGTTGATTTTACGTCCGTCAGAACCAAATTCCTGTTACCGAACTCACCGTAGTTCAAATCCCGGGACTGTAAAATCCAAAATTGTCCATTTTCATGTCATTTAGCATTCTGAAAAATATCAAATGTTTCTATGTTGGAATTTTTGTATTATGGCATTAAGTGCTATATTTGGTTCGGGCCCGTATGCGAAATTCCCCCATTTTAGGATTTTCTTTAAATTTTCACATCTAAACCATGTCATTTCATGAAGTTTAGCATTCTAGGCTGTTTATAAGGGTATAGGGATGTTGCATACCGAATTTTACATTATTTGAAGATCGTTTGATGCTCGATTTAGCCGTATCATCAAAACAGGGCCCCACGGGACCCTGATCCAAGCGAAAAACAAGCAAAATTCGTTATTTCGGATGAGTTGCAAAATGTCAAATTCTGATTTTACAGTCCTAATGTGTTTAGAAGCATGTCATCATGCCTCATATTGCATTTCATCATCATTTGGTCTAATTAAAATTTCAAAATCTCAAATTTTACCAAAATTCTTTAAAAAACCCTGATTTTAAAGGTATATCTTCAATATTAGGGGTATTTTGGTTATTTTGACCATAATTCCGAATTTCAAACTATTTATTATTGTATTTTATCGCATTTGCATCATTTCAAATGTCAAGAAAGTGTAAAATAGGGTTTATATCCATCTAAGTCCAATAATCTCAGGATATTATTGGAAAATCTTGGAAAAACCCACATATTTGAGCTAACCCCCATTTCCAGTTTGGCAGGGACATTCAAAAAAATGAGCTGAAGTCTATAATTTCTTCTTATTTCATTTAATTAGTGATGTAATAATGTAAATTTTGGAATAAGAGGTTTAATTTCCTGCTTAGACTAGGATGCATATCATATAGTTTGAATTCATGCAATATCATGATTATGTGGCTCATGCATCCTATTTAGAAAATCACTGTGTATGAACACGAATGGAACGTGCACCAACTCTTAGGGAGTTGATGAACTCGATGGAGTCCATATTTACGGCCCTAGTCGGAATATGGACGAGACTCAGATTCAGCGTCTTTCTACTAGTCACATTGAGCCTACACTCTTAGGCTATCTTCCAAAATTTCACTGCATATTTTCAATTTTACAAAATATTTTAGAATTAATTAAGTTATAAACATATTTATGGCCATAGTCGGAATGTGTGATAATTCTACTTAGTTTAATTCTAAAATTGCATATTTTTCTGAAAAGAGGCTTTTACAAAATGACATTCATTCATATCATTTGCATCATGAAATCACTTGCATTTCTCATGATTTTCTCAAGAAAATTTCATTACAAGAAAATCGATTTCTCAAAAAACTTCTAAATTTTTCAAAGTTGGATTTCCCAAGTCATATTTTCCATGATTTTCCCTGGAAAATGTTATTTTCTCAAGATTCTTTTTCAAAAGGAATTTCTCATCTTTCTCAAGAATCAAAATCAATTTTCAAATATTTCAAAGCTAAGATTTTCTGAATTTCAAGTTCCTAAGATTCGATTTTCCTTCTCCAAAGATTTTCCAATGAATTTCAATCATTTTCCAAAGAAAATTCTCAAAGTTAGAGTTTTCCTGATAAGCATCTTATCTTCAAGTGTTTGCCGAGAATTACTTCTACTTTTCCAGAATTTTCATTCATTCGTGATTTTCCCAAATCTTCATAAATTTTCTTGAGATTTTAAGTCCTTTTATCAGAGTTTCCTGAGAGATTGATTTCCATCTTTTTCCTGAGAAATATTTTCCAACTCCAAAGCATTTTTTGAGCATACATCATGCTTTCCAACTTGCATTTTACAAAATTTCATAGCACATGCCTGAATTCTCTGTGGATTTAGGATAGAACACGATTTTGATAATTCAGCTAAGTCAAGCACACTTTTGGTCCTTGGTTCGATTACCCCTGTTAAAGGCGGCAGGAAGGGTCGAACCTCATACCGACAGGTCGAGCCCCATCCTATGGATTTTCTCGCTATTTAAAAAATGGAGGCGAGTATTTCAAAACAAATTTCCAAAATCCGGTCAAGTTTGACTCGCGAAAGCATTTTCCTCTCTCTCCCGCAAGGGAAGGGAAGACGGAAAAAATTTCGTGACGATAACAAGTATAAAGAAGGCAGTCGAATAGAACATGCCATCTATTATGTGAGCAAAACTTTCATGGATTATGAAAACAAATATTCTCATATGAGAAAGACATGTCTAGCTTTAGTATGAATGTGTCAAAAACTAAGGCATTACTTGTTGGCATCAGAAGTCAAAATTTTATCAAAGCTTAATCCTCTCAAATACATTCTTGAACAACCATTTCTCACTGGACGGATTGCAAAATGGCAAGTTCACCTAATGCAATATGACTTAGAATATGTTTCTCAAAAGTCAATCAAAGGCCAAGCTATCGCAGATCAGTTCACAGATTTTCCTCTATCTGCAATGTTCAACAATTCTCAGTTTGGAACCTATTCTTCGATGGCTCTAAGAATATTTTTGTATTATCATTACAAAATTTTACTTTTGCAAGTCAAACTGACCTTTGAAAAAGTTTTTTTAAAAATAACTCATCTCTGTTTTAAAATACAGGATAATTTCAAAGAATGAGATTCATTTGTCGGTACGAGGTCCAACTATTTCTGGCACCATAACCAGAGGTAATTAAACAAAGGATCAATCTAGTGTTTTGCTTTGCTCAACTTCTCTAAATCGATGTTATATTTCCTAAATGCAAAACAAATCAGGCATGTGCTATAAATTTCTGAAAGTGCAAATTTGAAAACATGATGTTTGCTTCAAATGTGGGAGAATTCTTGGAAAAGGGATGATTGAAAATAGTGAATCACATTTGAAAAACATTTCTGAAGAAAAGAAAATTGATTTCTGAGGAAATCTTAATGTTTTAGGAAAATTGATTTCTGAGAGAACTCAAAATGACTTAGAGAAAATTGATTTATCTGAATTTGAACTTTGAAATTGAGAATATTATAACTTGGAAAATCGTGATTTGAACTTAGAAAAATATTTGGAAAATCTTTAAAAAACAAAGGGGTCTTAAGAAAATTGGTTTCTGAGGAAAATCTAATAAATTTGAGAAAAATTGACTTCTTTGAATTCTAAACTTTGAGAAATTATTGGAACTTGGAAAATCGATTTTGGGACTTAGAAAAGCATTTGGAAATCTCTTAAAAATCATTTTTAATGAAAAGAAAACCTTAATGTTTTGAGAAAAATCAATTTTTGAAGAAATTTCAGGATAACTTTGAGAAATCAATTTTTTTAGAATGGATTGATCAAAAGACTGGGCGTGTGGCCCTATGAAAATATTTTCATGATACAATCTATCTTGGATGATGCATGAATGCTATCTTATGAAAATATTCTTTTTGAAGAAATTTTGAGAAAATTTTTTGAAAAAGGGATTTTAGGTGCCTTATAGAACTTCAACGAAGTAAATTTGCCTCATATCTCTGACTATGACCACAAATATGGATTAAATATAACCCATTTGATTCTAAAATAAGAAAAATGTTTAGAAAACTTTGAAATATGCAATAGTTTTTTAAGATAGCCTAAGAGTGTAGGCTGATTGTGGCTTAGAAAAAGATGATAAATCTGGGTTTCATTCATATTCTGACTATTGTTACGACAATGAACCCATACATGATACTTCAAGTACAAGGTTTTGATGATGAGCAAGTGAAATCAACTGCATTTCAGCTAAGGCAATGAAGACATTGAAGAATTCGATGAAGAATCTTTGAAGACTAGTGTGCAAATGTTAAATTCATTAAAAGTCTTAGATTCTTGTAAGAGCCTTAGAGTGCATATTTAGGTTGCATTTTACCTAAAAAGTCTTTAGAAAAACTTTTCCAAAAGAACCCCTCTTGAAAATCTTTTTAGAAAAATCTTTTCTTAAATTTTCGTGTTTATTAGTCGACCAATAGACTTACCAGTCGACTAATCCTTTCGTGCCATATTTTCTAAAAAAAGTCATTTTTGTCAAATTAGTCGAACGAAGGTTTTATCAGTCGAATGGATAGAATGTCTGTTTTCTGGAAAATTTAGCAGCAGTCGACTAATGATTTTATCAGTCGACTGGACAAAACATGTGTTTTCTGGAAATTTAACAGCAGTCGACTAATGATTTTATCAGTCGACCGGACAGAATGTATGTTTTTCAGAAGATTTTAGCAGCAGTCGACTGAAAGGTTTTTCAGTCTACTGATGATATTATTAGTCGACTAATTTTATCTCTAGTCGACTAAGTTTCAAAAGTTCAGATTTTCAAATGGCTCGATTAACAGATCAGTCGACCGACGATAACTGTCAGTCTACTAATAACTAACTATTAGTCGACTAACTACTGTTTCAGTTGACTAATTTTTTCGTTTTTTCTGAAACTTCAAAAAGGCATGTCTTCGTTTTTCAAACATTTTAATCATTCAAAATGGACTGTTTTGACACCCTTTCATACCCTCAACGTATGGAAACTTTCAACTATAAATATGAGTGCATTCTACACTCAAAAACATCAAAATCCAATTGAATTACTTCTTGCTTTTCACTCCTATTCATTAAGTATTTATTTTCTCACTCACTTGATATTTTCACTTCAGTTTTTCACTCAAATTTCTTTGAGAGATAGTGAATTCGTGAGTAGAGTATTTCAACAACATCAAAATCCAATTGAATTACTTCTTGCTTTTCACTCCTATTCATTCAAGTATTTATTTTCTCACTCACTTGATATTTTCACTTCAGTTTTTCACTCAAATTTCTTTGAGAGATAGTGAATTCGTGAGTAGAGTATTTCAACAACCTCAAAAGCCAATTGCATCTCATTTGCATTCAAAAGAAAGGCTCATAGGTTGTATTGTAAGTTGTTACTTATTTTTTGTAAAAGGAAGGACTCCTTGGTTTAAAGGAGTTGTTTGCTTTCAGTAGGAGTGTTACTGGAAGTGGGACCGGATTTGGTCTGTATGATCTTGTAGTTACACAAGGTTGATAGTGGAAATCTCAAGCGGGTTTTGCTTGGGGACTGGATGTAGGTCGGGAAAGACCAAACCAGGATAAAATCTTGTGTTTCTTTGTCTGATTGCTTTTCAAATTGCAAAATACGTTTATATTCCGCAGAAATTTTTTAAAAGCACTATTCACCCCCCCTCTAGTACTCGTTGCCTCAATCCTACTGCACTTTCATTTGGTATCAGAGCAGGTTTGCTATTTTTTTTTATTTGATCATCATCTAGCATGGCAACTACAACATCTCAACACAAAGAAGGGAGCTCCTTTGTTCGTCCTCCTCTCTTCGATGGCACAAACTATGGATACTAAAAAGTGAGAATGACAATATTCTTGCAATCCATGGATCTCGATATTTGGAGAGTTGTTTCAGAGAAATACCAAACTCCATCAACTGATTTCAGCCAATGGACCGATGAAGAAAAGAAAATCGCTTCACTGAATGCCAAGGCGATGAATGCATTATATTGTGGTGTTGACAAGGTAGAGTTCAATCGCATTTCTCAATGCTCTACAGCAAATGAAATCTGGCATACTCTTCTCGTGACTCACGAAGGTATGTCAAAGGTAAAGGAATCCAAAATTGTTTCTTTAGTTCATAAATTTGAATTGTTTAAAATGAAGCAAAATGAATCTATATCGGACATGGTAACAAGAATGACCGATATAACGAACACTCTGAAATCTCTTGGAAAAGAATATTCACAAGTGGATTTAGTCATAAAAATCCTAAGGTGTTTAACTCCTGAATGAGAGAGAAAAACCACTGCTATTGAAGAGGCAAATGATCTTAACACCCTCACTCTTGAAGATTTGGTTGGTAACCTTATGGCATATGAAGTCCAACTTCAAGACAGACAAGAAGAAGATCCTAAGAAGAAATCTTTTTCTTTTAAGGCTACTTTTGACTCAGAAAATTCAGAAGAAGATGAAGATGAAGATGAAGATATTGCTATCATTACAAGGCAATTTAGAAGATTCATCAAAAAGGGAAGATTTCAAAGAAACGTAAAGAAAGCAGATTCTTCCAATCCCATTGAAGTCAAGTGTTTTAATTGCAAAAAGGCTGGACATATCAAGAAAGATTGTCCTCTTCTCAAAATCAAGCCCAAGGACCAATTCAAGAAGAAAAAGGCATTTCAAGCATGTTGGGATGATAGTGACTCCTCTTCCAATGAAGTATCAAATGAAGAAGTTGCCAATATGTGTTTTGCAGCACAAGAAGATTCGGTAAGTCAATTTGACTATGATGAGTTATTAGAAGCATTTAATGATTTACATGCTAAATTTAAGAGTCTAAGTTCTAAAAACAAAAAGTTGAAAACTGAAAATTTAACTCTTGACTCTCAAAATAAAGTGTTACTTCAAGAGATAGAAGATCTCAAGAAGGAAAATTCTTGCCAAGCATTTGAGATAAAAGAAATTGGAGTTAAAACCAATCTCTTACAAAAAGAAATAACTAGTCTAAAAGAAAAATCAAATGATCTTCTTTCTATAGTGACCAAATTCACAAATGGTCAAGAGAATCTAGAAAGACTTCTTGGTTCTCAAAGATGCTCGGTTAATAAAACCGGATTGGGATATAGCTTCTTTGATACTCAAAATAGACCAAACTATGTGGTTAAGAATCAAAGACATTATTCTCAACCATTTGTTCATAAAACTAAACTTTCTAGTTCTAATAGAAATGCATCTAATCATGGAACTTATAATGCTTATAAGCCTAGACATGATTATTCTAGAAATGCTAAATCTTTTTATAGAAAGAATATTTATTATCAAAGGAAACCAAAATCCAAATGGATATGGTTTTTTAAGACTAACTCTCATGGACCCGAAAATAAAAAGGGTCAAATGCTCTGTCTTCTAATTTTGTTGTAGGTACAAAAAATAAGGAGCAAATGGATATTGGACAGCGGTTGTTCCAAACATATGACTGGAAGGCCGGAGTTATTTTCCACCCTCCAAAGTAAGGATGGAGGAACCGTCACCTTTGGTGACAATAACAAGGGAAAAGTAATAGGTATTGGTAATATTAGTAATCCAAAATTTCCCTTGATAGAAAATGTTCTTTTAGTAGATGGTTTAATGCATAATTTATTATCTATTAGTCAATTATGTGATAAAGGTTTTCATGTTTCTTTTGAAAATGATTTATGCTTAATTTCTGATTTTCAATCTAAAAAGATCATTTTTAAAGGTAAAAGAAGAAACAATGTGTATGAACTATATCTAGATGAGTTACACATTTTTAATGAAAAATGTCTTATTGTTTCAAATGAAATTCAATGGTTATGGCACAAGAGACTTGGACATGTTAACTTTAAAATGATTTCCAAGTTATCCAAGAATGATCTTGTAAGAGGCCTACCTAGAATACCATATAAGAAAGATCACTTATGTGATGCTTGCCAAAGGGGTAAACAAATCAAGAGTTCTTTTAAAGCAAAAGATATAGTTTCAACAAAACGTCCTCTTGAACTTTTACATTTAGATCTATTTGGACCATCTAGAATTCAAAGTTTGAATGGTAGCAAGTATGCTTTTGTTATAATAGATGATTATTCTCGGTTTACATGGGTGATTTTTCTAAAAAGCAAAAATGATGCTTTTCGGAGTTTTCTAAACTTTGTAGAAGAATTACAAATGAAAAATCTACATCTATAATTAAAATTCGTAGTGATCATGATGGTGAATTTGAAAATGAATCTTTTCTAAAGTATTGTGATTTACATGGTATATCTCACAACTTTGTTTTTCCTAGAGCAGCTCCACAAAATGGAGTTGTTGAAAGAAAGAATAGAACTTTGCAAGAATGTGCTAGAACCATGCTTCAAGATAAAAATTTACCAAAATACTTTTGGGCTGAAGCAATAAATACAACATGTTATGTTTTAAACCGTGTTCTTATTCGACCAATCTTATATAAAACATGTTTTGAATTGTATTATGATCGTATACCAAAGATCTCATATTTCAAAATTTTTGGTAGTAAATGTTTCTTGTTAAATACCAAAGATAATCTTGATAAGTTTGATTCAAAATCAGATGAATCAATATTTCTTGGATATTTCTCTAGAAGTAAAGCTTATTGTATTTTTAATAAAAGAACATCTTGCATCAAAGAATCTTTACATGTTGCTTTTGATGAGAATTGTGAGCAGGTTATAACTCTATGAGAAGGAGAAGAAGTAATACTTCAAGAAGAACCCTTGATAGAGAATACTTCTCAAGAAAATGTTCCTCTTCAACCTGTTTGGAAAGAAGTTTCTAATCATCCACATGAACAAGTTATTGAAGAAATAAAAAGTGGTGTTCAAACTATAAGGCAATTAGAAAAATATATTGCAAATGTTGCTTTCATATCTAAAATAGAACCAAAGAATATCAATGAGGCTTGTGGTGATGAATTTTGGCTTTTGGCCATGTCTGAAGAACTTAACCAATTTACTAGGAATGATATTTGGGATCTAGTTGATAGACCAAAGGATCATTCGGTAATTGGAACAAGATGGGTCTTCCGAAATAAGCTGGACGAAAATGGTAAAGTCATTCGTAACAAAGCAAGGCTAGTAACACAAGGCTATAATCAAGAAGGAGGCATAGATTTTGATGAAACCTATGCACCAGTGGCTCGATTAGAGTCAATTCGAATGATGCTTGCTTTTGCTAGTTACATGAACTTCAAGTTATATCAAATTGATGTTAAGAGTGCATTCTTAAATGGACACATCAATGAAGAAGTTTATGTAGAGCAACCTCTAGGCTTTGAAAATGAGAAATATCCAGAAAAAGTCTACAAATTAAAAAGAGCTTTGTACAGACTTAAACAAGCACCAAGAGCGTGGTATGAAAGACTACAAAATTTTCTAGAACAATCTGGTTTTTCCATTGGTCGGGTAGACTCCACTTTATTTATTAAAAATCTTAATTTAGATATTCTTATTGTGCAAATTTATGTTGATGACACAATATTTGGTTCTACTAATGATTCTCTTTGTAAAGAATTTGCTAAAGCTATGCAGAAAGAGTTTGAAATGAGTTTGATGGGCAAATTAAACTACTTTCTTGGACTTCAAATAAAGAAACTGAATAAGGAATCTTCATCAATCAGGCTAAGTATACAAAGGAACTTCTCAAGAGATTTGGGATGGACTCATCGAAATCAAGAAGGAATCCTATGAGTACAACTACTTCTCTTGATAAAGATGAAAATGGTAAAAGTGTAGATACTAAGCTCTACAGAGATACCCTTCATTATCCTTTTCTGATTCACTTGTTTTATACGAATTTAAATATGGATCATGAAACTGGAGTTCTGTCCTCTCTTGTTCGTGATGTTGAAATCGAGTTTGATTCAAAACTACTTGGAGAAATCCTAGAAATTCCATCTTCAGACACTCTTTTCAACACTGTTGAACTGAATGATGAGAGAATTTTTGAACAAATTCTTCTTCCAGGTGCACCTCACTGCCCTCCTTTCAAAAATACTAATCTTCAAACTTGTGCACACATTGCTGGACGAATTCTTGCCCACAATGTTCTACCTGAAACTGGTTCTTTTGATTACTATTCCACAGATCTTTCTACGACTCTTTATGTTTTATTTGGAAATATTTCTGTAAATTGGGCCAGTGTGTATTTTACAAATTTGTGGAAACAAAAACCATTTCTTCCTTATGGTTGTCTTCTAACTCGTATTTTCAGGCATTTCAAAGTTCCTTTAACAAATGAAAAACATATTGAGCAAAAAAAGTTATTTGATTAAACAATTTTTAAAAGAATGAAAATTAAATATCTGCCTCTTTAAATGTTGATCAAATTGAACCATTTGATCCTACTGAACCATCAATTTCTGAACCTTCACCTTCTGCGACACCTTCATCTCATGCAAAAAGAAAGAAATTTTCTACAAGTCAAGACAATGATGAAGTTTTGCAGCGACTGGAAGCATTGGAGTTGCATCAACGCACTTTTCGTGAAGATGTGACTCAACAACTTTCTTCGATTCAGAAAAATGTGACTGCAATTAAGGGTTTGCTCAACCAACTTTTCTGATCTTTATAATCTGTCTTTACTAAACTTTGATACTTTATGGGTTGTAATATTTTAAACTTGTATCTCCATTTTGCTTATGTTATTTCTGCCCTTATTCTTTTTTATTATGAAAAAGGGGGAGAAAAAGATAAAAGATAGCATTTCTGCCCTTATTCTTGCATTAGAATTGCGAAATTAAGAGAAAAAGAAAGCATTAAAATTGCATGAAGTAATGATGAATGGAAATGCAAACCAATCAATATGTGATATATGTGCTTTAAATGTGCTAACTTTTAATGTTTTGCAGCATATTGATAGGGGGAGTAAAATCTCCATCTATGCATCTAAATGCTTCATCTTTAATTAAGTTTGTCATCATAAAAAAGGAGGAGATTGTTACGACAATGAAGCCATACATGATACTTCAAGTACAAAGTTTTGATGATGAGCAAGTGAAATCAACTGCATTTCAGCTAAGGCAATAAAGACATTGAAGAATTCGATGAAGAATCTTTAAAGACTAGTGTGGAAATGTTAAATTCATTAAAAGTCTTAGATTCTTGTAAGAGCCTTAGAGTGCATATTTAGGTTGTATTTTACCTAAAAAGTCTTTAGAAAAACTTTTCTAAAAGAACCCCTCTTGAAAATCTTTTTAGAAAACTCTTTTCTTAAATTTTCGTGTTTATTAGTCGACTAATAGACTTACCAGTCGACTAATCCTTTCGTGCCATATTTTCTAAAAAAAGTCATTTTTGTCAAATTAGTCGAACGAAGGTTTTATCAGTCGACTGGACAGAATGTCTGTTTTCTGGAAAATTTAGCAGCAGTCGACTAATGATTTTATCAGTCGACTGGACAGAACATGTGTTTTTTGGAAATTTAGCAGCAGTCGACTAATGATTTTATCAGTCGACCGGACAGAATGTATGTTTTTAAGAAGATTTTAGCAGCAGTCGACTGAAAGGTTTTTCAGTCTACTGATGATATTATTAGTCGACTAATTTTATCTCTAGTCGACTAAGTTTCAAAAGTTCAGATTTTCAAACGGCTCGATTAACAGATCAGTCGACCGACGATAACTGTCAGTCTATTAATAACTAACTATTAGTCGACTAACTACTGTTCCAGTCGATTAATTTTGCCGTTTTTTCTGAAACTTCAAAAAGGCGTGTCTTTTCATTTTTCAAACGTTTTGATCGTTCAAAATGGACTGTTTTGACACCCTTTCATACCCTCAACATATGAAAGCTTTTAACTATAAATATGATTGCATTCTACACTCAAAAACATCAAAATCCAATTGAATTACTTCTTGCTTTTCACTCCTATTCATTCAAGTATTTATTTTCTCACTCACTTGATATTTTCACTTCAGTTTTTCACTCAAATTTCTTTGAGAGATAGTGAATTCGTGAGTAGAGTATTTCAACAACATCAAAATCCAATTGAATTACTTCTTGCTTTTCACTCCTATTCATTAAGTATTTATTTTCTCACTCACTTGATATTTTCACTTCAGTTTTTCACTCAAATTTCTTTGAGAGATAGTGAATTCGTGAGTATTGTATTTCAACAACCTTAAAAGCCAATTGCATCTCATTTGCATTTAAAAGAAAGGCTCATATGTTGTATTGTAAGTTGTTACTTATTTTCTGTAAAAGGAAGGACTCCTTGGTTTAGAGGAGTTGTTTGCTTTCAGTAGGAGTGTTACTGGAAGTGAGACCGGATTTGGTCTGTATGATCTTGTAGTTACACAAGGTTGATAGTGAAAATCTCAAGCGGGTTTTGCTTGGGGACTGGATGTAGGTCGGGAAAGACCAAACCAGGAGAAAATCTTGTGTTCCTTTGTGTGATTGCTTTTCAAATTGCAAAATACGTTTATATTCCGCAGAAATTTTTTAAAAGCACTATTCACCCCCCCTCTAGTGCTCGTTGCCTCAATGCTACTGCACTTTCAACTATAGTCATAAATACGAAACCCACCGAGTTTATCAACTCCTTAGAAGCTAGTGCACGTGCCATTCGTGTAAACCATTATGAGTTTGAATATGCATGAATCATCGTCCATCACACATTAATATTATGGAAAAATAAAACTATATGCAATGCAATCCTATTTTAAGTAAGAAAAGTAAATTCTTATTCCAAATGTTTACAATTACAATTTACGTAAAAAGGGAAAAGGAAATAAAATAAAATACACTCTTGAATGTCCCTGCAATCCTTTCCATTTTGATTTCCTATTCATATCTGATTTCTTGTTCCATTCTGATAGTTTGTTTTCGTTTTGATCTCTTGTTCGCATTTTGATTTTTTGTTTTCATTTTAATTGTCCGTTGCATTTTGATTTCTTGTTTGCATTTTGATTTCCCATGTTTATTCTAATTTTTTATTTACATTTGATTTCCTGTTTCATTTTGTTCATTGCATTGTATCTATTTAACCAGCATTGCATATCATTAGCATATCTGCTGTTTCGATCTTACTACAACATCAATTTTTATTTGATTTTATGACGCATTTTCCCTTGTTGCTCATGCATTCATTTCATGGTCTTCTCTGCATCCATTTCCATTTGAAATCATCTGATTTTTGTCCATCCATTCATCTGATATTTCGTTTAACTGATTGTTTAAAATTTTTTTAGTAGCTCTGCATCTGTGCATTTTGATGCTACTATTTGTTATTTTTCATGCATCATTTTCATTTTTTTACAGCACCTCTGATTGCTTCGTTTCACTTAGAATCCCATAATTTAATTCATTCTTCTTGATTCATTGGATGCATCCCTCATTCTGCATCATAGTCGATTCTTGTATCTCCATGAGCGCTTCAAGGTTCCTTCTGGAAAACAGTAGTTAGTTTCATGTCCATTTTAGCTTTGTATGATAGAATAGATCATGCACCAGTCACCCTTTTAAAATGCCATGCATGCCATACAATTGAAGTTATATTAAAGAATAGTTCAGATTGCCTGGAAGTTAATAATAAGCATGAGTCCTCTACCCTCAGAATAAAAAAAATTGTTTGCAACAAGAATCCATGTGTTAGCTCTTTCGGTTTTAAGGGAAGACGCTTAGATGTTAAAATAAACAATGTCTTAATTGAAAGTCTGATGGATAAGGGAGTCACTATTGCTGCTAGGTTTATTCTGGATCTCCTATTTTATTTACCATCAGAAATTTGTTCTTGTGCTATTGAGGTCTTTCTTTCTGGTCCATAGATGCTTATTCAGTTATTTTATGTGAATGCACACAAATTGATTAGCTTATTATGCTTTATAACCTTAGCTTTTTACTTGGAATAATAGAATGGATTGAGAATCACCGTTCCTTCACTGCTTTAGAGCCCTATGTTGTTTCCTCTGGTTGTCGTAATAACGGATCCTCTGAGGATCCTACTTCTAGTATAAATAATGGGTGAGAAAGAATTGACAGGAGTGTATCTAATAGCACTCTATTTGCTTCATGCTGGAGCTTATAAGGCAGACAGTAGGAAAGAAGGTAATGGAGATTGCATTGTGAAATTTGGTGATGATCCAATTATTGCCCCAGAAGGCAGCAATGATCTTGATGCTTTTAATATCATAGAATCCATTCGAGGAGATGAATTTGGACAAGATTCGGGTCTTGGTTATGCTGAGGCTAGTTTGCTAAAAAAACAACATACTCACAGGACTGTGCCTATGTTGCCTTTCACAGGATTTATATTCGCATGATTCACATTTTCTACTTGAGCTGGTTCAAAACATAGATGATAACATATATTCAACATATGTGGATCCCACACTTGTTTTGGTTGTTCAGCCTAGTGGAATTCCTGTATTGAATAATGAGTAGGGTTTTTACTGCTCAAGATATCAAAGCGCTTTGTGATGTAAGAAACTCAACCAAGAAAGAATCAGCTGCTGCTGTTAAAATATATTTGCTAGGCACTCATTGCACGTCATCGCCAGCACATACATCACCTACATATCATCCAACGCATCGTTACTTCCCCTTTTGCCATCTCACAGCATACCATACTATTATTCACAACATATCTTCTGATTTTTCACAGCATATCATATCAAATTTCACAGCATATCCCCCGACCTTCACAGCATATTATTTGATTTCCTGCAACACATCATCTGATTTTCATAGCATATCATTTGATGTCATACAATAGATCATCTGATTTTCGCAGTGTGTCATTTGATTCCATTGCAAGGTTACTTGTGGCATGTCATTTAAATCTCTCACAAGCATATCATTAGCTAGTTAGTTTGCCTATTATTAATTAGCATAACATTAGTATACCATTAGTCAGTTTCCTACACTGATTAGTTCACAATATTAGTTAATTCACACTATTTGGTTCACTAACTATGCATACACATTAGTCGTGCCTTCACAATGTCATTTACTTGCATAACATGATAACTTGTACATCACGTACTTAGATGTAGGGCTCACCTGCATATTGTCATCTCCTGCATCTTGCATATTACCTGCATATTGCCGAGCAGCTTGCTTATTATAGCATTTCATTTCAGTCTTTCATCACACTACATATGTTGTGAATCTGTATACTCTAGCATATTACTAGTCATAATAGTGACTATCTTTCTCCTGAAATCATTTTGCAGAAACTGATTCACTGCTAGCTCATTCAAATCATTTACTGCCTATCATCACTTCATCATTTGTATGTCACCTGCACAACATATCATTCATCTACGTTTCAATTTATAACCAGTCCCAGTCATGGACTGTCTCTATCGGTTGCTATGACCTTCATTCAGCATTCCAATCCCAACACCTTAGTCATTCATTTACATGTGAGCACAATCATCTGCATACTGTCGTTCACTGCATTCACTTCATTTCCTGCATCAATTGTACTCTGCATCTGCATATCAACATCTCTACATATGGCATATCAACAACACCATTACACTTTGCATTTGCATATGGCATATCAAAAGCACCGAACTTCAGCTATATACATTTGCATATGAATCATCATCCTGTTGTGTGTATTTGCATACACTGTTGTTCTGAATATGAAGCCTCTGCTGTGTGGATTTGATTCACAGCAGCATCTATCCATGTGATTCAACTCGGAGAAATCAAGTTACTTGTGTTTCATTCATCAGCAGAGTATGTTAGCTGGCATACATTAGTTGCAATTGTATTTCTTGCATATATTTTGTATTTGCGTACATTAACTGCAATACTGTAACAACTTGCACACACAGTTGCATTGTTGAGTGAATTATAATTCAGCACTTACACGAGTTGCACAGTAAATCGGTCACCTTCAAAGTGGTTAATTCATCCAGTATATCAGTTTCCTGCGTGTTATTCCAGCATTTACTTAGGTAGTCAGTCACTCATGCTTAGTTAGATGCATGGGAACTTCTCATTTTGCATAAGTATTTAGTCTATTTAGGCATTGACACCTCATTTTGTATGTGCATTCAGTCCAATAAGCATTGGCATATCATTCTGTATATACATTCATTCCAGTTAGGTGTTAGCACATCATTTTGCATAAGTATTCAGTCTATTTAAGCATCGGCACCTCATTTTGTATGTGCATTCAATCTATTTAGGCATCGGCATCTCATTTTGCATAAGTATTCAGTCCAGCTACACATTGGCATATTATCTTGCATAGGCTTTCATGTCCAGTGAGGCATTGGCACATGTATATGCATTTTTTCATTAGCATATGCATTGCACTTAGGCATTACATATGCATTTCTTCATTAGCATATGCATTGCACTTAGGCATTGCATATGCATTTCTTCACTAGCATAGGCATTGCACTTAGGCAATCCCACATGTATTTCTTCATTAGCATAAGCATTGCATTTAGGCAAATGCATATGCCTTTCATCCATGCATTAGGCATTGTATCTTCATTAACATACGCACTTCCATTATAGTATGCATGATCCTATGCATATTAGCTTTAATAGGATATTTTCAATTTCTTTCTATATCTTGCATTTTATTGCCTTATGTTAACTCATATTTGCAGGGAAGGCTTGGAAGATCATGATTTTCTTTCCTAGAATAGGAAGTTTTAATATTTTAATTTTGGTTCAAGATTGTAATAATTTGATATTAATGAGAATTTCTATTTTTTTTTTAGAATAGAATGTATGAGCATGTAGTTGCAATTTTAAATTCTCATAATTGCTTGTAGCATTTCATTTTCCTTTATTTTTCAAAAAGCACTATGGGATAACATGAATGACACGTGCACCATTCTAATAAAAGGTAATTAATCCTAAGTAAATGATTCACATTTATGGTCATAGTCAAAATGCAAACAATACTTAGGATTTTTTTCTTTTATGGAATAAAATTTGACCTTTAGGTCCTTTCTGAAAATCATCATATTTTCAAAAATATCTTTTCTACTTTTATCAAAATTAAAGGTAAAGATTAAAGCAACATATATTTATGGCCATAGTCATGGATATATTAAAATTTAATCTTGCCTTAAATTCTATAAAAGCATAAAAATTAATTTTATTCTTTCTTGGAATTTAAATGAAGATTAAATCAAAAATAAATTTGTGACCATAGTCATGAATATATTAAAATTTAATCTCATTTCAATTCTATTAAAGAATGAAATTTGCTTTTAAAACTCCAATTTTAAACAAATTCTCTCAAAGCATTCATCATTTTGCATCATTATTTGCCATCTTTTCAAATTATTTTAAATCATTTTCAAAATTCCAAGTGATTTTGAAATGAGTTTTTAGAAATATAGTTTTCATTTCTAAAATTCAAAATCATCTTTTCAAATTCCATTCACAAATGCAAATTTATCTCTTTATTTCAAAATTCCACTCAGCTTTAAATCTGATTTCAAATTCCAATTTTCAATCCATATTCCTAAATTTCACATTTCTAAATTTCATAATTTTAACTTTGAATTTCATTTCAAATTCAAATATTCAATTATTTAATTCTTTTTCCAAAAATTCAATTTTGAATTTTGCCTTCTACCTCTAATTCAATTTTGAATTTTATTTCAATATCTCATCAAAGTTTGGAATTCACTTCAAAATTCCAATTCAATTTCCAAGTTCAATTCTAATTTTAAATATTGAATTCAATTTCAAAATCAATTCAAAGTTTCAATTTTAAAATCTAATTCAATTTCCAAATTCAATTCTGATTTCAAATATTGAATTGAATTTCAAAATCAATTTAAAGTTTCAATTTTGAAATATAATTAAATTTCCAAATTCAATTTTGATTTCGAACATCAAATCAAATTTCTGAATTATTTCAAAAATTCTCAATTTCAAATCAAAAATTGATTTCAAGTTCCATTTCAATTTCAAAACTTTCAAATTCAGATGCTAAATTCAAAATCCTTTTCAAAAATTCCAAAATTTTGAATTCTCATTTTCAAATTCAATTTTAAATTCTGAAGTTTACTTCAAATTCAAATCTAAATCAGATGATTGAAATTTATTCCAAATCCCATCTTAAATTCCAAGTACAATTTCAAAATTCAAATTCCAAATTCGAATTTCAAATTCAATATCAATTCTAAATTTCAGTTCAAGTTTAAATTTCAAGTTCAATTATGATTTCAAAACTTAGAATTGATTTCTAAATCTTGATTTTCAATTCAAAAATCAATCTCAAATCCTGAATTCCAATTTCAAAATCCAATTTTAAAGTTTACTTTTAGATTCCAAATTTTTCAACTTCCAAATTCATTTCTAAATTCCCATTTTAAATTTCAAATCCTCACTTCAATTCCAAGTTTCAATTTCCAAATTCATTCCCCATTTCAAAGTTAAGTTTCAAATTCAAAATATAAACTCAATCTTCAAGATTTCAAATTTTTAACTTCCTTTTTAAAATCTCAAATTCATTTCAATCCCAAACTTTTGGATTCAAATTTCAATCTTTTCAAATCAAGTTTAAATTTTCTAAAGGATATTTTTCAAACCTATTTCAAAATTACTTGGAAAATCTAAATTTCTTAAGTATTTTCAAAAAGCGTACATTTCAGCACAAGCATGACTCTATGTGCATTTAGGATTTTTGGAATAATCCCTTAGACAAATTTAGGCAAAACAAAGGCATTGAATTCGATCCTTGGTTCAATTACCCCTGATAAAGGCGCCAGGAACAGTTGAACCTCGTACCGATGAGCGAATCCCGTCTCTCCATCTTTCCGTAAAATTTCAAAATGGAGGCAAGTAAATTTTAAATTATCTTTTTCAAAAGGTCAAGTGAGACCTTGCAAAGAGTTTCTCTCTTCTCTCTTCTATTTTTCCCCTCAAAAAGGGAAAAGGAAAAAGAGAAAAAATTTGCAACGATCACAGAAGTGGCGACCGTGATGGGAATAATATTTTTTTTTCAAAACCCTGGGTATTTTTTTCAAAATGTCCTCTCTATTTTAAACAACCAGGTGTGTATTTTTCTTCTTCTTTCTTCTTTCTTCTTTCTTCTTTCTTCTTTCTTCTCTTCAGATGAAAATTCTCAAAACCCTGGAAATCCTTTTCTAAAAATTTTCTTGATTTTTCAAAATTCCAAGCACATATATCTTCTTCCTCCTTCTAGATCTTGATTCTATCTTCTATTCCGTAAAGTCCTGCATTTTATCTGATTCTTTTATTTTCTCTGCCCCAGTATTATTCAATGGCGTCCAATTCACTTGATACTATCTTCTCCAAGGACCATATCTCATATAGGATAAGGCAAGGACTCCTAGATCATCAGGCAATTTATACTCTTCCCTTCTTTCCTCGGTGGTATTATTCTTGGTTTGCCACCTTATTGTGTATGTTCCCGGACTACTTGGATGACTGTAGATTGGAGCTGGTATCGGCAGTGGGCAAGGAAACCATCAATGAAAATTTGATTCAAGCCTTGGCGGAACGGTGGAATTCGCGTACCTTCACATTTTTGTTTACATGGGGAGAGATGACTCTACTGATGGATGAATTCAATGACATCATGGCATTACCAGAGCCAGCTGGTCAGCCAGATGATCCTGTCGAACAACAGTTCTTGATCAATGTCAAAGGGGTAGATGTTCAAGATGCCTTAGCCAGCACAACTGGGAGTAGATCTTGGCCACTCACTGAAATTAATGGAAGCCAGTTCCTCGATCTATTCAGTCTCTATCACAAATATGGGGCATACAAGGAAATTGATACCTTGTTCCGAGCAGCCAAGGAAAGGATTCAGCATGCCATGATCCTATGCATAGTGGGATTAACTTTCTTTCAAGACGGGCAGAACCTTGTTGATGTCAAACTTATCCAATTCTTGCGAAGATGGGGAAATAAGCAGACTCGTCGTCTCTCAATTTCCATGGTTGCCTTAGCTTTCCTCTATAGGGGTTTGACTTGCTTTGCTCTCGGAGAAACCATCTTGGCAGAAGGATGCATCTATGCCTTATAGTCGTGGTTCTTGTGACATGTGCCATCAAAAGCCAGTTTATTTAGATTCAATAGCAAGAAGCAGCAGTCCACTCTTCAATATCGAGCCTTGATTGAAAGTCTGCATCAAGAGGAGATCGTTTGGGACTACTTCAACCGACAGGAATCAGTTCCTCGCTACACCTATGTGTGTGGCAAGCGCTATCGATTACTTGGTCTGTTCTTTTGCGTAGACTATCAGCCTTTCAGAGGCCTAGGAAAGAATGAAGATGGCAAGGTGGAGCCGATCATCCCTGCTCGACATTTTGCTAGTTCATGATTGGGGTTCACCGACTAGACATCCAACAAAGGAACCATATTCGTCAAAGGAACAAAATGATAAGGATGATGCCATAGTTTTTATGCTTTCTTTCCTTTCGATCATCCTGTAGGGACAAAACAGTCCTGGTCTTTTGTGTCCTTTGTCAAATTTTTGTAAATGCTCAGTCGTTGTTCTCGACATTGCTCAATCAATGGAAATTTGATCTTCTCTTCACATCTTGGTGCCTATCATTCTCGCTGATATTTTGTCCATGTCATTTGCTTTTATACAAAAGGTTGCTTTGGGGTTTACAATTTCTCTTAAAAATCTTTGCTTTTCTTCTCTTCACATCTTGGTGTCGATCATTCTCGCTGATATTTTGTCCATGTCATTTGCTTTTATACAAAAGGTTGCTTTGGGGTTTATAATTTCTCTTAAAAATCTTTTCTTTGCATTTTCTGGACTATCAAATCATGCCTCTTAAACCAATAAAAAGACTCATTATCAATCCTAAACTTTCTCAAAATAACCCCAAGCCACCAAGGATTCATAAGATAAAGGCAAGAGCAGAGGTCAGCAAGGCAGCAAAACAGATTGAAGAGCCAGCGGAATTTGACTCAATCATTCAAGAATTGCCAAAATTTGCTCATATTCAGAAGCAGGATGAACCATCATCTTCGGTTCAGGATCCAACAGAAGATATCAACATTGGTTCAGAAGATGATCCAAAAATCCTCAAAATTGGCTCAAGTCTCAGTTCAGATGGGAAGGGAAGACTCATCCATTTTCTTAAGCAGCATCAATAAGTATTTGCCTGGACTTATAAGGATATGTCAGGATTAGATCCCAAATTGGTTGAGCATCGCCTCAAGTTGAAACCAGATTCCAGGCCAATCAAGCAAAAACTAAGGAAATTGGATCCTTGAGTTGAGAAGCAAGTCAAAGAAGTTCTTGAAGATTTGCTAAAAGTATGATTTATTCGAGCCATTGATTATTCGAACTGGTTGGCAAATATTACGGCAGTTCCCAAAAAAGAATGGCAAAGTCCAAATCTGTATTGACTTCAGAGATCTCAATAAGGCCACCCTAAAGAATGATTATCCACTTTCCATTATTGATCTCTTGATCAATAGCACGACAGGCCATGCCATATTTTCCTTTATTGATGGATATTCATGCTACAATCAAATCAAGTTGGCTGCTCGTAACTGTAAACACCCCAAATTTTCACTCACCTCCCTGACACTTCCATCAGTCACTACAATTGGTTTTCAAGAGAGCACTTAAGGAGAAAATGGTCATTTTCTGAGATTGGACCTTGTAGAAAGTCCAAAATTCACTCTCAATTCTCCAAATTTCTCTGTTTTATCTGCAAATCGCAAATTTTCAAAATCCTACTCTTGACAAGAAGCTGGAATTTCCAATTCTTGATTCAGAGTTGCATTTCATGAGACATGTCTTTGCATATCATCGCATGAGCATTTCATATCCCTTCACTGCACAGCATGTCATTTCGAGATCCAGAATTCCTGATTTTCAAAATTACCAATCCAGATTCAAATTTTAACTCTTTTAAAATTGATTATTTTTTTACCCCTAGGTTTTTAAAATTGCCAATTCTTCTCATTTTAACCTCCAGGACTCTGAATTACAAAAGTTTTTTTAGGAAAAAAACAATCTGGATAGTTTTTAAATGTTGATTTTTAAAATGTCGTTAGTTGGAAAGAAGGGGATGCAACTTTAAATTTAGAAGATTTATTTGAAAACTTTTTGCAAAAAGACTGAATTTCTTTACAAAACCTCTACATTTTTTTTTCTTTTATATATTTTTCCCTAAAGGACCATTTTCCTTCTAAAATTTTGAAATTAAGTCAAATTTTATTTCGTATTTTCTAACTAGCCTATTATTATAAAAATTCTAAAAGAATTTATTTATTTTGATTTTGCTTTTTATTTCAAATAACGACCGGACATGGGACCCACCTTGAAGTGCCGTCACACTCAAATTCCCAGGTATTTATCGTATTTTCAAGCGGGACCCACCCGGAGGTGGCACCAATTTATGAAATCCTCTCTTCAATTTTCAGTTTTATTTATTTTACAAAATAAACCAGTGGACCCACGCATAGGTGGCACCACACCTGAACTCCTTTGCAAAGAAAATCAAAATAAAACTTTATTTCAAACTTTTTTTTTATTTCGGTTGAGGTGACGCCACCCTAAAACACCTGTTTTACCTTTTTTTTTATCACTTTTTCAGCCCCCCAAATAGCGCCACCGTGAAACCCTAAAAATTTCATTTTACCTAAGTTTTTGAACTCAAAATCTTCTTCTAAAAAGAGTGTCGTCTTCTTCCAAAAAAATGTGGCGAGTTTTCAAAATTTTTCAAAAGTTTGTTTGAAGATTTTCAAATGCTTTCAAAATTCAGTTGAAAATTTTCAAAAACGCTGATCTTTCGGGAAAACCTCTGAAAATCTTTAAAAGGGAACCCAAATGATCGCAAAGAGGCCCGATTGGGAACTTTGGCTTCTCCTATCTCTTGAACTCTCCTATTTCCTCTAGTTGTTTTGGTGACTTTCTTTGCAAAAACCCTCTTAGACAATTCGGGGATCTACTACCTTCTTTCCCTTTGCAAGCTCTTGCCTTTAACAACTATCAATCGAGCAGTTCAATAAGGTTGATCCGATCAGAGGAGTGTGCCAGAGAATCAGCATCCAGGAGGTGTCCATCTCGAGTGATTAGGTGAGAAATCATCTTACATTGGTAACTCTAGTGATTTATGCATCATACTCACATCATATATACTGCAGATCCATTACATTTGATGATGTGGTTTGCATTCTTGTTTATCTAAATGCATTGAAAATCGATGATGCCTTGCAATGGCATTGTCGATTCGTTTGAACATCGTATTTTGATCAAATTATTATTTTCCTCTAAGATTTTATTAGATTTATTTCAACATCATAAATATTCTGGAATGACGTTTTCATTTTCAACTCACTGTTTTCATGTTCGTGTCCAGGTTACCCCACATTGTGCATCATTGATTGCATCATGGTTTAAGAAAATCATTTTACAAAAAAAAAAAACTATTTTTATCAATGTTTCCGTCAATGCCAATGCAGTGAATAGAATTTCATGTGTCATTGATGGTAGTCTATTCATTTCCGTGTATCTGTCCTTATTTTCTTATAAGTTTCACTTAATATTAATTCCAATTTCTCTGCATATCATTGGGCTACATATGTTCATATGGTTTTGATGATAGTGTTTGCATATCATATCATGGGTCAAACGATGTCCAAGTGGATCTATCGTACAACGAATAATGCCCTTAAATCAGGCACAACATCTTTTATTTGCCATAAACATTCCTTATTTATACATAACCTCTGTATTCTATCATTTTTATGTACAGTAGCTTAACATATTTTGCCTACCATGTGTTTTGGGGACAATTCATCCAAATAGCCAACGAATGAGGCCCATTTAGCATCTAACTAGATGCAAGACAACTCACCCAATAAATTTTATTAAGTCACTCGATAGAGTTTCTGGATCATTTGTTAGTACACTCAAAAGCCTATGCAGTTTAATCTGATCTCTGATGCTCTGTTGATGCATCTTCTTATGAGCCTATTATGCCTCTTTTATTTCAGTACCTCTGTTCTGCATATTTATAGGATATAATTCTTACTATGACTTTCATTAGCTCAGTTGAAATCATCTTCGTATTGGATGAAAATATGTGACTGACGACATCAGTCATGGTTTGGACCGAAGGCTCTATACGCTGGAGGAAGGACATCCTAGTGTGGTTATGATATTGATATGTAAAGCAATGATGTTGATTCTCTGTGTTCATATTTCATGGTTATATTATGCTTGATTCTTGGTATATATGTGCTTTTCTTATTCAATTTGCCAATTCCTTCTCAAAGCCTATCTATAGAACTGATAACCTCATATTTATGTATTTTTTGTAAGTAATGAACTGTTTCGGATTTAGCTTTGGTGATATCGATTATCTACATATGTGCTGCATTAATTTAGGAACTAGGCTTTGGTTCATACCAGGATGATAGGTTACTCAATGCCAACATGTTTATGTTATCAGCTTGGGCGTTGTAAACACCCCAAATTTTTCAAAGATTTGTAGAAATAACCTTTTTGCCCCTGGTTCCATTTTCTGAGAAAACCAAAGCTAAATTTCAGTCATTCTTCAGATTTTCTGGGTTGAATTTCATATTGATGTATTCAAATTCAATTCCAGATCTGAACCCAATGTTTTAAACCCAAATCTGAGCCTCATTGTCCAATTTTCAAATTAAAATTACAAAAATACCCAAAATGGTTTTGAATGACTCGGGCAGCTCATCCGGCATCCTCTTGGATCCACGACCTTATATTTTCCAGTTCGAGGTTGTAAACTTCAAATATTTCCAAAAAATCTGGATATAAACCCATTTTCTGAAGAAATTTTCTCAAAATAACTTTTAATTCTCAGAAAAATTCCCTTTTGTAAATATTTTTGCAAAAACACAAAAAAAATAATTTTTGTCTTCTCGTAAAACTTTTAGAACTTTATTCTAAAAATGCAAAAAAATGGAAAAATAAGATAAAAAACCAAAAAAAATAGAAAAACTGCAAGAAAAACGAATGATTTTCAAGCTTTTTTAAGCCATTTTGCCGAAAACTTCATCTTAAACCATTTTTTTAAATTTTTTTCTAAAAGAGGACCACCTTTATGGAAAAAGGGGAAAATTCTAACGGATTCTTTCTCGCGCCCCTCTCCTCTCCTCTCCACCTTCGATCTGCAACAAACCCATCTTCTTCACACCGTTGATCTTCAACGATCGAGCCTCCCTTTCTCTTTAAAAAGAGACACCCAAGCCTCTCCTATCATCGGTTTTTTTTTCGGTAGGAAGGACTTCAACCCATCCAGCATCTCTTTCATCCAGGACGATCGAATAAAACATCCGCCTTCCTCTTTCCTCCTTCAAAATCTCTCCAAATCGGGTAAGTTCTCATCTTTTTTTTAAAATTTTTCTCTTCATTTTCCTATTTTAAGGCTGCCATTGATGCATCATTGGTGGTGTCGATACTGCTTGTGCAAATATCGACCCACCTATTGCAATATCATTGGAATCCACTAATTCCCACATCTCCTTCCCTCTTGTGTTAATTTATTTCAGGATCTCATCAATCTTCGCATGATTTGAATTATTTATATCCTCTTTTTATTTGCCTCATATGATTCTTCACTTACATTAAGTATTTATTTTGATGATTATTTTGACTTGCATCGGGCGGTTTTCTCCTTTTGATCTGCAATTTTCTTTAGTTTCCATTTGTTAAATTTTGGTTAACCATATTAGCTCCGGATGACATTTTCGTCCTCATTACCGCAGGTAAGATCGGCCTGCATGTATTCTGATATCTTATTCTCTTGCTTCTATCATTTATTTGTCTTCCATGTTGATTCAATATTTTCATATGCTTCATGTTTCTTTTCAATGATTGATAAACATTATTAACCTGCTCCGTATCTGTATCTACTATGCAACATACCCATTTCTCTGGTTTCATATATTTTGACATAATATTGCTGATTGTAACTTATCTCTGGATCTTAACTTCATCAATTCTCACTTTATTTCATTTGCTTTGATTTCTTTTTATCACATGTTGTGCTTTCTTTGAACCTATATACTATTTCGTGAGGATTTGATATATATATATATATATATATATATATTCTTTCAAGACATGGAGCTTTCTTTTTTTTTAGCGTCATCTGTTCTAGGCCAAGGCCCAAAAGTCTGTTCATTTGAACATGAGTATTCATTTTCATTATAGATTGGCCACACTGATTCCCTAAAGAATCAGTAGCCAATCTGCTGATAAGATCACTCACATGCCCTAGGTGCTATTGTGATATACGAAAGGGGTGACGAATCTGAAGAAGGAGTAGTTCTATTATTGGAGTAACTCTGGGTTATAATTTTTCTTTTAGAATATCAGTATTAAGAATGTTGCACGAATGCCAGGGAGTCTCATAAATGAATTGTGCACTATTTGGGGAACAACTTACGTTCCATGGTTTTTCACTGAGTTTGTTGTGGAAGATGCCACCAAGATTTTGCTATAGGGTCGATTTTACAGGTTATGAAAAAGACAGAACAAAATCCATTTGAGTATGCTGTCAAGGTCATAGAAGGGTGAATCATGAGCATGGAGATGTCTTAGCAATCCTTTTTCACCATCTTTAGCTAATTCAATTTGGGGACTTTTGTTACACTAAACTCAGAAATATCCTTATGCTACAACTGGTGTTACCACAAAAAGAATATTTAGTGGGCATCTTGTTGAATGCCACTGACATTGAGATCGGTCATCAGGGTCAATAAGTTTTATAGTAATGGTTTATTTAATTTTCCAAGCTTTACACTCTGAGTTCTAGTGAATCCTCAGAATGAAGCTTCATTACATTCGCCAGACCGAACTCCATTATGCCTTCTCATTGATTTACTTTACTGAAAATTCTTTTTTTCCTTTTGTTGTTAAATACTGTTGGAAAACTCAAAGAGCAGAGAGTAGCTATTTGACTGAGGTTCTCATTTCTGAGAAATAATCTTCAACAAGCTTGAAGACTAACTCAGAAAATAGGCTCTCGATTGTCTGCTAAATGCTAAAAGGAACTCCCAAGGCAATTTGTAAGCACATCAATTTTGAGAGTCAAGGTTCAAGCTCATGACCAATCTGGATATTCATTTGGAAATTACAACGTTGAGATTTTAAGCCTGCACAGTCAACTGCTATGACTTTTAAAAAGTCGTCTGTAGCAATCTACAGAATGGGCTGCAACTTTTTTTTTTTTGGCAAACTGATTATCTTTTTTTTTTATGTGAATTCCAACTGTTGAAGACTGGATTCATCCATACCTCATCAAATCCATGCTTTACCTGTATCTTCACTTAATAAACATTCTTTATATGTAAATAACACTTACTGTAAATATCATATAAAGATCTCTCCACATTTCTTTATTTATCATTTCATTACTACACCATCACAGTCATGTCATCTAAGTATTCATTGTCATTAGATTTGCTATGTTTGCCATTTACCCACTGAATCCACATCAGTATAGTTCATGACATTGCACACTTGTCACATCTCAACCACAGTGTATATCACATACAAGGAATCCCATTCAGTACAGTTTATAGTTGCATATCATTACCCTGTCACAACCATTTTTCCAACAAAAACCTTATATCTCCTGTAGCTGCTTTCATCACCTCCACTTCATTATCACCTTCACAGCATCCTCTCTATAGTTTTCCCTTGGTTACATAAACACAACCTCCACCCATTGTTTCTAGCTCCACTTCCTGCTCCTACTGATGCATGAGCTACAATAGTGAAAGTATATGAGTTAAGGCCAATAGAAATAACTAGTTTTCCTCACTTTGTCAGTTTAGAAGCTGGTAAGAAAAACACTGTCAGCTCTTTGAAAAGGCTAGATGCAGGATATGAATATCCCCACTGAAAGAAACCGAGACAAATGGTGCGACACCTCTTTCCTGAGGTCGAGTGGATATGAGTCCAACATGTCAACTAATTCTGGTATCACACCTATTGTGCATCTACAAGCTGCTGAAATTCTTACTGTACACAGTTGACCTCTACCTCCCTTCATACTTCTATCTTCACTACCATTCACCTCGGATAACTATGCACAAAAACCTCATATGTCCTGCATATCATGCACTCTCCTTATGTTGACATCTCCCATAACAAACACCATTTCCTCTACACTTCCACTTATCCACTTCACTCACCATTTGCCCAACACATGACCTACAGCAGCTCCTCTTCCACATGCACCCTTCATCGCTAAGCATCTCCCTCTGCCACACACATCACACCACTGCATATCTCCATTACATTGCATATATAAATATTCCTCCATCAAACTTAGGTATCACATTTAGATAAATGTGTGTGAGTTCAATCTTTGCAATGGATCTTAAAATTTAGGCATCATCATTAATTTGGGCATCTCCATCATAGAGTAAGCATGAACATGTGTCTTTCCTCATTAGGTCTAAAGTCTTGTCTCTTACTATATATATTCCTTTTATATATATATATATATATATATATATATATATATATATATATATATATATATATATATATATATATATATATATATATATATATATATATATATGTAGACTCTCACACATATCTTAAAATTCATTTCACTACTTGCTTTCTTGATCTCATATGACATTGTCATCTTTCCTTGTGATTGTACTAACCCACTTTTTCAGGGAATATGTGGAGAAGATCATTATTGGGAGTTGAAAATTCAATTTATGTGTTGTAATAGTTAGATCTTAATGAAAATTTACATTCCCTATTTTAGATAGAATGGATGAGCATTGTAAATATCATGAATTACTTGTTTTTCATGCATTTGCCTTTATTTCTCAAATTCTCACAAATGGCAACACGAATGGCACGTGCACCATTTCGTAAGAGGTAAATTAATCCTAAGTTGATGATTTACATCAATGTCCATAGTCAGGATGTAAACAAAACTTAGTATTTTTATCTTTTATAAAATAACACTGGATCCACACTGGATCCTTTTCAAAAAATCATCATATTTTCTTTAAATATTTTCCTCTTTTATCAGAATTTAATTTAAAATTGATTCAATATATATACCAATGGCCATAGTCAGGGTATATTGAGAGTTGATTTCATTTTAAATTCTATAAAAGCACCAAAATGTATTTTATTCTTCACTTGAATTTAAATGTGGTTATTATATAATACATTTAATGACCATAGTCAGGGATGTATTATATCTTCAATCTCATTTTTAATTCATTTAAAGAATGGAATAGCTTTTCAAAATCCAATTTCAAAATTATTCAAATTTATTCATCATTTAGGATAGAATTGCATCATATTTTCAAAATTCCCTTTTCAAAATTCCAAGTGATTCTTTCCCTTCACTTTTCAGATAAAAACTCATTTATAGATTCAAAATCCTATCTCATTTTCAAGATTTAAATTCGATTTCAAAGTTCAACTTAACTTTGAAATTTCAAATTCGTGTTGTATTCAAACTTCAGTTTTTAAATCAAAAAATCCAAAACTTCAAAGTTCAATTCAACTTTGAAGTCATCTTTTGCTTCAAAAGATCAAGTTCATTTTCTTATCTTCAAAATCAAAAATCAAAGTTTGAGATTGATTTTGAATCTAAAAACTTGACCCTTCTTAAAATTTTAAATTCAAATCTGGGTTTTCAAAACCCAGATCCATCTTCAGAAGTCCCATTCGGACTTTCAGAATCCGAACCCAAAGTTAGATCCTAATCCCAACTTGGATCCAGATTTCCAAGTACAAATCTCCACATTTTCGGATCTCAGACTTCAGATCCAAAAATCCATTTTAGGATCCAGAGTTCAATTCCATCTTGGATCTCAGACTTCAGATCCAAAATCTATTTAGGATCCAAAACCCAATTCTACTTTAGATCTTAGACTTCAGATCCAAATCCATTTAGGATCCAGAACCCAATTCTACTTTGGATCTCAGACTTCAGATCCAAATCCATTTTAGGATCCAGAACCCAATTCTACTTTGGATCTCAGACTTCAGATCCAATTTCATTTAGGATATAGTATCCAATTTCATCTCAGATCTCAAATTTCGGGTTCAACTCCCATTTCGGATTCTAAATCCAGAATTCAATTTTAAATCTCAACTCTATTTAGAATCCAGACTTTGAATTCAAATCCCATTTTGAATTCTTGATTTCAAAATCAACTTATATTCTCAATTTCAATTCTTAAATCCAATTCCATTCTAGGATCCAGAACCCAGTTCCACCTTGGATCTCAGACTTCAGATCCAAATCCCATCTTGGATGTCAAATTTCAGATCCAATTCCATTTAAAATATTAGAATTCAATTATGTTTTCATCTCAGATCCAATTCCTATTTCTGGGTTCTAAATCCTGAATTCAATTTTGAACTCTATTAGAATCCAGACTTTGGATTCAGATTCCATCTTGAATTCCAACTTTCAAATCAATTCTATTTCTCAATTCTATTTAGATTTCCCACATTTCATTTTGATTTCAAACTCCAGAGTTAGAATTCAATTCCATTTCATCTCTATTCTGATTCAAAGTCCATTTACGACTTTGAAGTTTTCTTTCTCCTCCCTTTATCTCAATTTCAAGATCCTTCCTTTCAAAAGTCTAGGTTATTTCCCAAAACTCTGATTATTCCAAAAACTTAGAACTTTAAAATCTTAAGTTCTGAGTTAAAAACCATTTCTTCACTCCCTTATCAGATTCATCTCAGAAACACTTGGGAAATTTTTTCATTTTCAAAAAGAGCATATATCTCTGCATTGCAAAATCATGATTCTTTTTGCATTTAGACTTAGAATAAATTCTTAAATAATTTCTTAGCAAAGCAAAAGGCATGAATTCGACCCTTGGTTCGATTACCTCTGGTAAAGGCGCCAGGAACGGTCGAACCTCGTACCGACGAGCGAATCTTGTCTCCTAGTTTTCCCGCAAATATTTCAAAATGGAGGTGAGTTATTTTCTTAAATATTTTCAAAATTAAAGGTCAAGTGAGACCCCGCCAAAGAGTTCATCTTTCTCTTCTTTTCTCTTCTTTTCTCTTCTTTCTTTCTTTCTTTCTTTCTATCTTTTATTTTTCTTCCTTCAAAAAGGAGGAAATAGGGATCGGAAAGAAAAAGAGAAGGAAGAGAGAGAATATTACGAGAGGAAAAATTTTGCGATGATCATAGTTTTGGCGATCGTGATGGGACTCATCTCCGTCTGGTCGAATTATGCCTTTTTCTTTTGCCTTGATATTATCTAAGTCTTTATTCTACAAATGTCAGCTACATTTCCATACAAACCTTAGGAGCCTAGACTCTGTCCTAAGCTGACATCATTGCATATAGGATTTAAGTATGGTTTGGTAGGACCATATTGAGGAGATTATTCCATGTTCACATTAGACTTAGGTTTGAAATACAACTCTCCTCAATTCTAGGGATTGAATGCAAACAATGTGTGCAAGTGCATGCTTCTCTTTATTTTAATCTATCTATTTAGGACTTGCATTAGAAACATCTGATTTATTGCATGTTGAACATATTTTTGAAAACCTCCCTACCTATATTGTCCCGGTCTTCACGTTGCTGGGCTGTCTCACTGAACCATAGTTCGGGAGAGAGCCTCACAACTGGACCACTTATTTGGGTTCGCGCCCTCCTACCACGTACCCAAGGGCCATAGTCCGAGGTATATCGGTAGGTGCTCAAGGATGTTGGGAAGCCATTACCTTAGAACCGGAGGAATATTTTTATGCCACGTACTTCGAGCTTCGACTTGGGTATATCGGCATATCTTGATCGAAATCAGATGATTTAAAACCCTAGAGTTAGGATTAAGGTCCTACCAGCCATTTTAAATATTGCATTTAGAGTCAGCCTTTAGGGGGTGTTATGTGCGCATCCTTGTTTGTGCAACTTTTTGTGATGTGATGTTTCTCTTATTCTCTCATATATATGTATCAAACCCTTTTCAAAAACCCTGGGTGTATTATTCAAAACTTACCCTTATTTTCAAAAACCCCAGGTGTATATTTTTCTCTACCTACATTTCTTTTCTCCTTTTTAGATCAAATTTTCTTCAAAAACCATGGAAAATTCCTTAAAAATTTCCTCAACCTTTTCAAAAATTCCAGGTTTGATTCTTCAAAGAGTATCCGTAAGTCCTGCATCTTATCTAATTCTCCTCATTTCTTCTTTGCCCCAGTATCATTTCGATGGCGTCCAATTCTCTCGATGCGGTCTTTCCCCGAGATCATGTCTTCTATCAGATTCAGGATGGATCCCCGGATCAACGGGTCATCCAGTCTTGTCCTTTCTTCCCTCGGTGGTATTATTCTTGGTTCGCCACCTTCTCACATATGTTCCCAGACCACTTGGATGACTGTGGGTTGGAGATGACATCGGCGGTAGGCAAGCGAACCATCAATGGAGCTTTGATTCAAGCTATGGCAGAACGGTGGAATCCACGTACCTGCACATTCTGGTTTCCTTGGGGAGAGATGACTCTTCTGATGGATGAGTTCAATGATATTATGGGATTGCCCGAACCAGCTGGCCAGCCAGATGATCCTATCGAGCAACAGTTTTTTATCAACATCAAAGGGGTGGATGTTCGAGAAGCCTTGGTCAGAGCAACATGGAGCAGATCCTGGCCTCTCACTGAGATTGGTGGGAATCAATTCATCGACCTGTTCGGACTCTATCGCAAGTATGGGGCCTACGAGGAGGTTGACACTTTGTCTTGAGCAGCAAAAGACAGAATTCAGCATGTCATGATCCTATGCACAGTAGGATTAGCTTTCTTCCAAGATGGTCAGAATTTCATAGATGTCAGAGTTGCTCAGCTCTTTCGAAGATGGGGAAGCAAGCAGACCCGTCAGCTATTAGTTTCTATGGTAGCCTTGGCTTTTTTTTACAGAGGCTTGGCTCGATTTGTTCTTGGAGAGATTATCCTGGTAGAAGGATACACTTACGCACTGTAGTCATGGTTCCTGCGACATGTTCCCTCAAAGGCCAGTTCTTTCAGATTCAGCGATAAGCAACCGAAGTCAGCCATTCAGTGCCGAGCTTTGATCGAGAAACTGCTTCAGGAGGAGATTGTTTGGGACTTCTTCGACAGAAGAGAGACCATTCCTCGATACACCTATGCTCGCAGCAAGCGCTATAGATTGCTTGGCCCTTTCTTTTGTATTGATTATCAACCAGAACGATGTCTTAGGCAGTTTTCGCAGCGGCAGATTCGTGCCAACACCCGCTTCCTGACAGCCAACATGCCAGAATTCAACCTGCAGTTGGATCAATGGTCTGGGGCATACCATGTCACTAAATATACCTGGGACTCCTTTGTTTCTCTGTCTGTATTTCCTGGGCCAAATGTGTCATTTGAATATCAAGAGTGGTGGCAAAATGTCTGCCCACCCTCTCTTTGTCTTTGAATGTTAAATATCAATAAAAATTACTTTTGGCCAAAATTTTATTTCTTGTATTTTGTTTGTAGCACAAATGGTCACAATTTTTTGACGACCGGGTAAAGGGGATATTCCTTCCGCATTTCTTTAATATATTTTATCATGGTTGACGACCTCGCCTAGGTAACAAGGCACATTTCTCTATTATCATCAAATGATAACACAATTATCATAAATCTTGTGATGACCCAATCCCGGTTAATGGGATAATCTCTTGAAATTGTCTGCCGAAATCCTTCATTCTTTTTTCTCAAAAAATTATGATTTTCAAAAAACTTCTCTATACTCTAACCATTCTCATATTCTACAGGAAAACTTTGGCATCCAAAGATGGTTCAGACAAGGGCCGGTAAGCAGGCGGCTCAGTGGCACAGTGACAGCGAATAAGAAGAGACGAATTCTCCCAGATCATCTAAGAAGCATGACTCAGGGGATGAGAGCGACGTTGATCCGGCCATGTACCGGGTCTTTCAAAAGATGATGACCAAGCAGGCTAAGGCTGGTCCCAAGAAGGCGGCTTCTAAGAGCAAAGTTAAGAAGAAGCCCGTGAAAAGGCCCGTCAAGATTAGCAAACAGAAGGTACAGTGTGACAGCACCTCCGAAAATTCAGAATCAGCGGAAGAGAACTCCGAAGAAGAAGAGCAACTGATTTACATTCCGAAGCATCTGCGATCATCCAAAAGGCTTGTGGAAGAGCCATTGTCAGTAAACAAGCCCAAGTATGGAGCCCCCGCAGAGGATTCGATCCAAGCCTTAACCAAAATAGTCAAGGACTTACAGATTCGAGACAAAGGAAAGAGGTCATACACCAGGTAGGACTTCTACCTCGGCTTAGAGGGGGACAGCAATATGGAGAACCTCCCCCGGAAATTCATTAAGTTTGATGGATCCTGAGATCCCAAGGCCCATTTGGCAATGTTTTTCGCTGAATGTGCCTGATTTAGTGAGGACAACCGTGTCCTATTTCTCTGTTTTCCCCGCAGTCTGGAGGGGATAGCTGCTAAATGGTATGCTGAGCATGTCAATCCCATTGAGCTAAGAGATTTTGACAAAGTTGTCAACATGTTCATTGAGCGCTTCCTGTTCAATACGGAAGCTCTGCCCACCCTGAACCTAATGAGAAGGCCAGAGATTTCATTCACAAATGGAGGAGTGTCTGCAACAAGATGACAAACCCTATTTCTGAGGAACACGCCCTCTAAGTCATCCTCAATAACTTCTCCCAGCCCCTAAAAAGCCTCCTTTGCCCATACCCATCCAATTCATTTATTGAATTGATGGAACGAGCAGAATGGCTCGAAATGGGGGTAGAAAATGGAATGTATGAAGGTGTCGCTTTGGCCAAGAATATCCAGGATCCAAAGAAAAAGGCACATTTCACTTACTCAGCCAATGCTCCCGAAGATAATCAGAGCAGTAACAGCAAGAATGACAGCGGCAATGGCACGAGGCCTGAGCAGAATAGAGGTAGAAAGGGAAAGTTCTTTAAGAACAGTGATAAGCCTCTCCCAAGCGGTCCTCAACAAAAATGGGATTTTCAGGGAAAACCTAAGCACATCAATTGGAGTAATGATCGAAAATTCACTCCTTTGGACCAACCTCTAGAAAAGGTCTTGGAGTACCTACTGTCCCATGGGATGGTAAAATTGCCCAAAATTGCAGATCCTCCAGTAATCATGGGGAAGTACAGAGAGCAATATTGCAAATTCCATAGGGCGATGGGGCATGATACAGAGCATTGCTTCATCTTGAAGCACTTAGTCCAGGACTGTATTGACAAAAGCATCCTCGTAGAAGATAGAGGAAGGCAAAATAGAAATTTTATCTACTCCATTCCCAAAACATTCAGCATCAACCATTTCCGAACATTCTTTCCTTCCACAAAGTCACATACATCCATGTTCCAGCGAAGAAATAAGTCTTCAGCATCAGGTGAAGGTTTTACATCAGGATCAGCCTGCATCTCAAAGAGGGAATATCCTCTCATTTTTTAACATAAGAAACATGTCAGTTGAGAGTGGAAAAACCCAAGTTTTTCCAAAGAGATTTTTGAAAAAGGAAGCACCCGCAGAGGAAGCAGAAACCTCCAAGGCAGCAGAAGAGCGGGCCAAAAGCCTTCAGAAGCCAATTACAGCACTCTCCAACATCTCTATTTTTGAGTTAACTCATGATTCTCCCGAGCATCGGGAAAAGTTAGATGATTTATTAAGGAAGATCAAGGTGAAGTCGGGCACCACGCCAGAAGATATGGCACAAATCGTGAATCAAGCAATGACTAATGCGCCTATCACATTTTTAGATGAGGACCTGCCAAGGCCTCATTCTTTTCATAACAATGCGTTGTATATCGTGGTAAGGACCAGGGGCATGACTGTCCCGCACACACTTGTCGATAGAGGCAGCATTTTAAACATTTGCCCAGAAATCACAGCAAAAGCCCTGGGGTTGAAAGAAGAGGAATATGTGCCTGATCCCATTACCATCTACGGCTTCGACAATCACGGGCAGACTGCAAAGGGCAAGATCTTCCTAGAAATTTTTATCAATTATTCGGTGCACACCGTCCTCTTCCATGTCATTAATGTGCCGCCGACTTATAATCTTCTGTTGGGACGAACATGGATCCATAACACCAATGTCGTTCCCTCAACCCTCCACCAGTGCATAAAATGGTCCAAGGGAGGAATGATTACCACTATCCTGGGCGAAGATCCTGAAGAGAGGCTACCACAGCCTATGATTCCCCGCCCAACATTCACAACTGATATTCCAAGCATCCGAGAAGCGGATGAAATCAATCTCAGCGAGAGCTTAGAGATGTTGAAACTGAAAGATGTCATAGACGAAGAGAATGTTGCAGCCATGGTCCAATGGCAGGGACCTTGTTTCTTCAAGTTAGGAGGCCGCATCAATTACACCTCCTTCAAAGATCATCCCTTACTTCCTCAGTTTTCCAAAGCCAGAAAGGGATTTGATCTGCTGATAAAACATGGATATCAGCCATTCCAAGGCATGGGGAAGAACGAGGACGTCATAATAGAACCTATCATCCCAGTTCAGCATGCGAATAGCTCAGGGTTGGGGTTCACCAGCCAGGATTCCAGCAAAAAGACCATTTTTGTCAGAGGAAGCAAATGAAGGACGATGCCTTAGTTTTCCTGCTTACTTTTCTCATCTTTTTGTTAATCTTGTAGGGACGACGCAATCCCATTTCTTTTGTTGAAGTCTTGTAAATATCATACTTCCAATCAATGAAAGATCAATTTTCTCTCCATACTTGAGTATCTATCATTCTTTCTTATACTTTGTCTATGCCATTATTCTTTACTTTGTACAAAAATTTGTTTTGGCTTGTACCTTCTCTTAAAAACCTCTTCTTGGCATTTTCAGGACCATTAACTCCTGAACCAATGAAGAAATTCATTATCAATCCCAAGTATCTAAAATTATCAAGGTTTACTAAGATGAAAGACAGAGCAAAGGTCAGCCAGGCAGCAGAGCAGACCGAAGAGCTAGCAGAATTTAATTCCACCATTCAAGAATTGCCAGAATTTGCTCACATTCAGAAGCAGGATGAACCCTCATCTATGGTTCAAGATCCAACTGAGGATATCAACATTGGGTTGGAAGATAATCCGAAAATTCTCAAAATCGGGTCGGGTCTAAGCGAAGTTGAAAAGGACAGACTCATCCAATTCCTTAAGAAGCATCAGGAAGTATTTGCCTAGACTTATGAAGATATGCCAGGATTAGATCCCAAGCGGGTTGAGCATCGACTCAAGTTGAAACCAGAGGCTAGACCAATCAAGCAGAAATTAAGAAAATTGGACCCTCAAATTGAGCAACAAGTCAAGGAAGGACTTGAAGATTTATTAAAAGCAGGCTTCATCCGGGCCATTGATTATTCAGATTGGTTAGCAAATATCGTAGCAGTCCCTAAAAAGAACAGAAAAGTTTGGATCTGCATTGATTTCATGGATCTCAATAGGGCTACCCCGAAAGATGATTATCCACTTCCTAATATTGACCTATTGATCGATAGCACAACAGGTCATGCCATGTTTTCTTTCATGGACGGATATTCAGGTTATAATCAGATCAAGTTGGTCGTTCGTGATCAGTCGAAGACTTCATTCACTACCTCATGGGGAACCTTTTGCTATACAGACATGCCATTTGGGCTTAAGAATGCAGGGGCAACCTATTAGAGGGCAATGGCAGTTATTTTTCACGACCAAATGCACAAAAATATGGATGCATATGTGGATGACATTCTGGTTAAGTCTAAAGAAGAAGAGGATCACCTTGATGCTCTTAGTCAAGTTTTTGAAAGACTTATCCTCTACAAGTTAAGACTTAATCCTCAGAAATGTGTTTTTGGAGTTGAGTCTGGCAAAGACTCATCCAATTCCTTAAGAAGCATCAGGAAGTATTTGCCTGGACTTATGAAGATATGCCAGGATTAGATCCCAAGCTGGTTAAGCATCGACTCAAGTTGAAACCAGAGGCCAGACCAATCAAACAGAAATTGAGAAAATTGGACCCTCGAATTGAGCAACAAGTCAAGGAAGGACTTGAAGATTTATTAAAAGCAGGCTTCATCCAGGCCATTGATTATCCGGATTGGTTAGCAAATATCGTAGCAGTCCCTAAAAAGAACGGAAAAGTTCGGATCTGCATTGATTTCAGGGATCTCAATAAGGCTACCCCGAAAGATGATTATCCACTTCCTAATATTGACTTGTTGATCGATAGCACAACAGGTCATGCCATGTTTTCTTTCATGGACGAATATTCAGGTTATAATCATATCAAGTTGGTCGTTCGTGATCAGTCGAAGACTTCATTCACTACCCCATGAGAAACCTTTTGCTATACAGTCATGCCATTTGGGCTTAAGAATGTCGGGGCAACCTATCAGAGGGCAATGACAGTTATTTTCCATGACCAAATGCACAAAAATATGGATGCATATGTGGATGACATTCTGGTTAAGTCTAAAGAAGAAGAAGATCACCTTGATGCTCTTAGTCAAGTTTTTGAAAGACTTATCCTCTACACGTTAAGACTTAATCCTCAGAAATGTGTTTTTGGAGTTGAGTCTGGCAAATTGCTCGGCTTCATTATTAGTAAGAAAGGAATCGAGGTGGATCCGGCCAAGGCAAAAGCCATTATTGATATGCCGCCTCCAACTAATCTCAGGGAACTGCGAAGCCTTCAAGGGCGTATTCAGTCTATTCACAGTTTCGTCTCTAATTTGGCTATGAGATGTGAACCTTTCAATCATTTGCTTAGAAAAGGAGTTAAATTTGAATGGGGATCAGAATGTCAGCTCTCGTTTGAGCGCATCAAGCAGTATCTCCTAAATCTACCAGTTTTGAAGCCGCCAAAATTGGGGAAGCCTCTCTTACTATATATTTCCGTAAATCAGAATGCCTGTGGTGGATTCCTCGCGCAGTATGAAGAAGGCAGCCTGATAGAGCACGCCATCTACTATGTGAGTAAAACCTTCATTGATTATGAAAAGAAGTATTCTCAGATGGAGAAAACTTGTCTAGCTCTGGTTTGGATGTGCTAGAAGTTAAGACATTACTTATTGGCTTCTGAAATCAAGTTTCTGTCAAAGCTTAATCCTCTCAGATATATTCTTAAACAACCATTTCTCACTGGACGGATTGCAAAGTGGCATGTCCTCCTAATGCAATATGACTTAGAGTATGTTTTTCAAAAGTTGATTAAAGGCCAAGCGATCACAAATCAGTTGACAGATTTTCCTTTGACAGAAGAAATTAAAGCAAAGGATGATTTTCCTGATGAGCACATCTGTAATATCCAACAGCCCCCAGTTTGGAACTTGTTCTTCGATGGCTCTAAAAATATGTCTGGCATAGGGATTGGAGTCTTGCTGATCACTTCAGAAAAAGAAATGATCCCTTATTCCCTCAAGCTTGGTTTCCAATGCACTCATAACATGGCCGAGTATGAAGCTCTAATACAAGGCCTCAAAATTCTGCAAAGTTTCAATGTCAAGAGAGTGCATGCCTTTGGTGATTCACTACTTGTTATCGGTCAAGTTAACACTGAATGGCAAGTGAAAGATTCCAAATTGATTCCGTATCAGAAGATCATCCTAGATCTTGTGGACAGCTTCGAAGAATTTTAGCTCAATCACATCAGAAGAGAGCATAATCAGATAGCTGACAGTTTGGCCAGCTTGGGCTCCATTTTATTCTTCAAAGGCAGTGAATCATGTCGTTCTTTTGAAGTTGGCAGACTTGAGCAAAGTACTTTCGCTTCAACTATGCAAGTAAACCAGGTCGATCAGAAGGAGAAGCCTTGGTATCAAAATATCAAAATTTTCATTGAGACTGGTGAATTTCCACTAGAAATGCCAAAAAGGGAGCAACGTGCGATTCAACGTATGTCTACCCGTTATTTCATTCTTGCCAATGCCCTTTACCGCCATGGTTTCAGTTTTGAATATGCCAGATATTTAGACAAAGAAGAAGTTATGGAAATTATCCAAGAGGCACATGAAGGGATTTGTGGTGGCCATGTTGGCTATCAAACTCTCGTCAAGCAGATCGTCCGAGCAGGGTACTACTGGAATACCATGCAGCAGAACTGTCATCGATTTGTGAGGAAGTGCGTCAAGTGTCAGATGCATGCATCTTACATTCATGCACCGGCCACATATCCACAATCAGTTGTTTCTCCTTGGCCATTTTCTATGTAGGCTTTCGACGTCGTAGGCCCAATTACTCCTGCTTCCAACGGCCACAAGTACTTTCTGGCTGCGACAGAGTATTTCACAAAATGGGTTGAAGCTGTTACTCTACGCACAGTAGAAGGCCGCCATGTGGTTTCTTTCATTCACAAGAACATTCTTTGCCGCTTCGGCATTCCACATGATACTGTTTCCGACAATGGAACCCATTTTAAAAATGAGAGGATGAAAACATTTTGTTCTAAATTCAGAATTTTCCATCATTTCTCAGCTCCTTATTATCCTCAAGGGAACGACCAAGTAGAGGCCACCAATAAGATTCTGATCCGTATTTTAGAAAGGACTGTGAGAACAGGTCGAGATTGGCATGAGAAAATTTATGATGCACTTTGGGCATACCGAACCACCATTCGGACTCCGACCAATGCCACTCCTTCAGAACTTGTTTACGGAACTGAAGTAGTGTTGCCTCTCCATGTTCAGAAGCGCGCTCTCAAATTTGCCTCTCTTATAGAATTACCACTCGATCAGTATCAGCAACAGAGATTGGTACAACTAGATTTACTGGATGAGAAGAGGCTCAAGGCAGCAGAGCATGCTCAAGCATATCGACAAAGGATAGCTCGACATTATGCCAAGTCCGTCATTGAGAGAAGATTTTGGGTTAACGATTTGGTACTCAGATCGACAACCCATCTCAAGCATCGACCACGGGGCAAGTGGTCACCCAATTGGGAAGGCCCTTATGTGGTTAAGGAAGCTTTACCTCGCAATTCGTATCGTCTAATCAATGCAGATGGGGTGAAAATACCAGACCCTATCAACACCCTGCATCTGAAGAAATTTTATACCTAGAATTTTCATTCTAAAGCCTTTTGTACTATTCAAAGAGTCATTTCAATAAAACAATGATCTTCTATCAATTCTTACATTCTTCTCCATGATACTGAGTCGTTTTTTTTTTTTATCTATAATCATCTTCTTTTACCATATGTAGGCAGGACTAGACAAAAGCTCTTTTTTTCTCAAATTCTATTAATTCTCAATTGATCTTAGTATTTTTATTTTTCATTTCATTTGATTCACTTTTGGGTTTGATCAAATTTTCATCAAGCTATTGCTCATTTATATCAAGTTTTAAACAAATTTTCATCAATCTTATTAAAATTCCATCTTTAAAAATACCCTTTCAGGTTAAGGGATAAACCTGATGCCTCCTGTCAATGAGGTATTCTCTTTGTTATTTCCCCCGTTCAGGACAAGGGGACAAAATCCTGAAAGTCGACCACATACAATTAAACTATGATGGTCATTAATTTTTACCAAAGAATCTTTTTTTTTCTAAAAAAAATCACTTTGTTAAGCTCATCTTTACAACCCAGTCCTCGCACTAGGGTATTTCCCAAAATCTTCAATCATATATTGAGCTCATTTGGAGGACCAGATCCTCGCACCAATAACTTTCTACATTCAGTCTTTTGAATAAAATCTTTTCTTCTACAAAATTCAAGTTCTGACTTAAATCTCTCAAAATTTGATGTATATTCCAAAGATCCAACACTCGTTGGTCATGTATTTCAAACGTCTCAGCCTTTTGCTGGTCAGGTATTTCAAACGTTCCACCTTTTGCTGGTCAGGTATTTCAAACGTTCCAGCTTTTGCTAGTCAGGTATTTCCAAAAATACCCAACACTCGTTGGTCATGTATTTCAAACGTTCCAGCTTCTCGCTGGTCAAGTATTTCAAACGTTCCAGCTTTTGCTGGTCAGGTATTTCAAAAGATCCAACACTCGTTGGGCATGTATTTCAAACATCCCAACCTTTTGCTGGTCAAGTATTTCAAACGTTCCAGCTTTTGCTGGTCAGGTATTTCCAAAAAGATCCAACACTCGTTGGTCATGTATTTCAAACGTCCCAGCCTTTTATTGGTCAGGTATTTCAAACGTTCCAGCTTTTGCTGGTCAGGTATTTCCAAAAAGACCCAACACTCGTTGGTCATGTATTTCAAACGTTTCATCTTCTCGCTGGTCAGGTATTTCAAACGTTCCACCTTTTGCTGGTCAGGTATTTCAAAAGATCCAACACTCATTGGGCATGTATTTCAAACGTCCCAGCCTTTTGTTGGTCAGGTATTTTAAACGTTCCAGCTTTTGCTGGTCAGGTATTTCCAAAAAGACCCAACACTCATTGGTCATGTATTTCAAACGATCCAGCTTCTCGATGGTCAAGTATTTCAAACGTTCCAGCTTTTGCTGGTCAGGTATTTCAAAAGATCCAACACTCGTTGGGCATGTATTTCAAACGTCCCAGCGTTTTGCTGGTCAGGTATTTCAAACGTTCCATCTTTTGCTGGTCAGATATTTCCAAAAAGATCCAACACTCGTTGGTCATGTATTTTAAACGTTCCAGCTTCTTGCTGGTCAAGTATTTCAAACGTTCCAGCTTTTGCTGGTCAGGTATTTCAAAAGATCCAACACTCGTTGGGCATGTATTTCAAACGTTCCAGCCTTTTGCTGGTCAGGTATTTCAAACGTTCCAGCTTTTGATGGTCAGGTATTTCCAAAAGATCCAACACTTGTTGGTCTTGTATTTCCAAACGTTCCAGCTTTTGCTGGTAAAGTATTTCAAACGTTCCAGCTGTTGCTGGTCAAGTATTTCAAACGTTCGAGCTTCGCTGGTCAAGTATTTCAAACGTTCCAGTTGTTGTTGGTCAAATATTTCAAACGTTCCAGCTTTTTACTGGTCATGCATCTCAAATGTTCCAGCTTTTGCTGGTCATGAATTCCCAAAAAGGACCCAGCTTTTGTCGGTCATGTATTTCCAAAAGATCCAACTCTCGCTGGTCATATATCTCAAAAAGTCCGAGCCCATAATTGTCGAGCTCCCAAATCAACCTATTCCGCAAATCAAACCTTCAGGGTGCAATTTCTTCATTCTCTCATTTCCAAAACTTTGGGTTTCAATCTCTCAAATCTATCATTTCCAAACCTTCAGATCTCCAAATCTCTTAATTCTATCAATTCTCCAACCTCTGGGTGCAATGTTTTCAAAATTTCATCATTTCCTCAACCCTCGGGTTATAATCTCCCAATTTCGATTATTCTCAAAACCTTCTTTATTAAAAACCCAGTTTTCATAACTAGTCAGGTATTTCCAAAAGATCCAATACTCATTGGTCATGTATCTCCAAACGTTCCAGCGTTTTGCTGGTCAGGTATTTCAAATGTTCCAGTTTTGCTGGTCAGGTATTTCTAAAAGATCAAAACTCTTTGGTCATGTATTTCAAACGTTCCAGTTTTGCTGGTCAGGTATTTCAAACGTTCAAGCTTTTGTTGGTCAGGTATTTCAAACGTTCCAGCTTTTGCTGGTCAAGTATTTCCAAAAGATCCAACACTCGTTGGTCATGTATTTCCAAACGTTCCAGCGTTTTGCTGGTCAGGTATTTCAAACATTCCAGTTTTGCTGGTCAGGTATTTCAAACGTTCCAGCTTTTGTTGGTCAGGTGTTTCTAACGTTCCAGCTTTTGCTGGTCAGGTATTTCAAAAGATTTCAACATCTATTGGTCATGTATTTCAAAGGTTCCAGCTTTCGCTGGTCATGTATTTTAAAAGTTCCAGCTTTCGCTGGTCATGTATTTCAAAAAGGTTCCAGCTTCTGCTGGTCATGTATTTCAAAGGTTCCAGCTTTCGCTGGTCATGTATTTCAAAGGTCCCAGCTTTTGCTGGTCATGTATTTCCAAAATTAAAGATACAGCTAAAGGTTGCATCAAAATTTATATCGAGTGAATATTTCACACAGAATTCATGAAAATTTTGCCAATTTGTTAAAAGCATTTGTTGTTTCTAAAGATCTGCTTACACAAAAGAATTTCCTCGAATTACCTCCAGTATTCTTTCCAAAAAGTGAAACTTTTGACGAAAAAGAGGTAAAATTCAAATCTTTTCCTGTTGATCAACCAAAAGGATGTAAGAAATGTCCTCGATATGATCAGTGAAAGAAATCTTCAATGATGTTGAAAAGCTAGAAGCAAATTTATATTGATCATGGCTATGGCGCATGTTTTAAGACGACTTTTTAGCAATCAGGCAGTGAAAATATCTCGAGCTATAAAAAGAATCCACTCAACCCATATCTTCTCATTCATTTAAAGTTGCAATCAAAATCCGCAAAAGGGATCTCTCAACTGTCGTCAAGATGAAGATGAATATGCGAGCTAGACCTTCGGGGCCAAAAAAGATTTGGATCATCTCCGAGATGAAGGAGTTTGTGAAGAATCCTTCCAAAAAAAGTTCATATCACCGTCGAGATAAAGGCAAGTGCGATGAACCCACCAACAAACCCTAAAAGATATTTGATTTCAGTCATCATCTAAAGACCTTTTGAGCCAATGTCATCAATAGAATCCCTGAGATAAAAGAAGGATCAAAACATTTCCAAGATGAAGGAGTTTGTGACGTACCCTTACCCGAAAAAGAAAGAAAAGTCAGGACACATCCAAATAAAGGATGATGTGAAAAGCCGAGAAAGTTCAATGACTCAAAAAGAGTGCAAAAGGATCATCATGGGAAAACACCCAGATATCAAACTGCCAAAGTTTCTAGAAGTCATCTTTTTGCAAAAATCCTTTATCAGTATCTCTTCACTACTTGTTTTTATTAAATTAAGAATATTTCTTCTCTTATCATATCAGGGAAATGGATAGCTTCCTTGAAGAAAATCATCAGCGCTAAAATTTTGAATCTGACTCTCAGAAGTGAGGAGTTAACCTCGATGGAGGAAATACTCTAGGTAAAAGAGAGAATATCTTTTGCACATATGTGCACATTTTCAAGCCTTTTGAGTCAACTATAATCTTATCTTATTGGCAAAATTTTCTAGCCATTCCAAGAATGAAATAAACATTCAATATTCATTTTGACGAAACCTAGAGTTGTTTATATCTTCAAGAAGGGTTGCCTCATTTAGTTGAAGTATCTCTACCCATCCCATCACGGTTTTTCTCCATTCAAGAAATCCGTATGGTAGATTTTCCCACTTAGATTAAGGGTCAAACCTGAACCTTCTACGAGAGGTCATTAATTTCAAAAGCTGTTTCAGTCTCAGCAATGAGACGCCCCATTCCTTCTCCTTTTCAAAGCTTTAGGGAACCCTATATTTCTCCTTTCGCAAAAACCCCTTTCGGATTTTGTTTGTCCAAATTCCGAAGGTCCCATTATGGTTTCTACATTTGAGAAACTCGTATGGTAGATATCCTATTCAGGTTAAGAGTTAACCCAGAACCTCGCTTCGCGAGGTATCTTCCTTGCAGGTTTGGGTTAAACCTGAGTCTCGTTCCAACGAGATTCCTCGTTTTAACAAGATGTTTTCTTCTAGTCCCATCATGGTTCTTCCCATCGAGGAGTTCATACTTCATATATCCACCTGGGATAGAATTCCACTTGAGCTTCATTTCACGAGGCATTTTCCAAAAATGTCCCATCAAGGTTCTCATGTATTCCTTTCCTCATTCAATTCATTTTTGATATATCTTCGTCCCATCCAGGTTAAGGGCTAAACCTGAATCATTCCAAAAAAAGTATCTTGTCTCACCCATGAGACCTGATCAAAATTCTGATTTTCCACCATTTCAGGATTTTCACCTAAAGTCCCATCACGATTTCCTCATTTTCTACTAAATCATATCATCTTCGAGGATTTTGTCTCCCCAAAACCATTCAGGATAAGGTTCTAAGCCTGAGAAGTCATATTTTCAAAATAAATTCTTTCACACCCAGTTCAGATCTGCTGACTGGGGCATTTTCAAAATTTGGAGTGTTAAGGACAACATAGATTCACTTGGAACAACATTGGTTAAACTAAAAACAACAACTGTTCAATTAAGAACAACATCGGTTCACTTAAGAACAACATTGGTTCACTGAAGAACAACATTGGTTCAATTAAGAACAACATAGGTTCACTTGGAACAACATTGGTTCAACCAAGAACAACATCAGTTCAATTAAGAACAACATAGGTTCGCTTGAAACAACATCAGTTCAACTAAAAACAACATTGGTTCAATTAAAAACAACATAGGTTTGCTTGGAACAACATCGGTTCAACTAAGAACAACATCGGTTCAATTAAGAATAACATAGGTTCACTTGGAACAACATCGGTTCAATTAAGAACAACATAGGTTCAATGAAGAACAACATAGGTTCACTAGGAACAACATCGGTTAAATTAAGAACAACATCGGTTCACTGAGAACGACAACAATTTTAAGAAAAAGGGGATCAATACAAGAACTAGGCTTTGAGAAAGCACCAACACAAACACTGAATTTTGAAAAAGTATCAGTACGAGCCTTGGCGATATTTAAAAATTGTGATAGAAATTTTCAACTTTGCCTTCATGATTGATTGTCATAAATGACTATCGGAGTCTCAGGATTTATCCCTTATCCTGAATGGGTAATGATTTTGATGCAAATGAATGCAAAATGCAGATGAATGCAGACAAATGTGAATGAATGCAAATATATGCAACTAGATGCATGCAAATAAATGTAAATGAATGGTGAGAGATTTTGTTTGATCCTTCCTACATACAGGACATTTTGAAGAAAAAACAAATTTTCAAAAGATACCCCAGTGTAACTAGGGGGTAAGATATTGGACAAAAGGATAAATAATTGATATTTGAAGAGCGCTCTCTGAAAGTAACAGCATGACGAACTTCTTGATTGATTCGGGAGGCACTCTAAAATAGGTCACTCCTAGCGAGAAGACATTTTGCAAAGAAGGAGAAAGTGAGGAAAATTGATATTATTATTGATGTATTTAAAGCAAGAATGATAAATTGAGAAAAGAAATGAGACTAAATTGTTCCTTCAAAAGCAAAATGAAAGGAAGGAGAAGATATTGGCGTTGTCAGTTGACAGTTGATTAGTGTCTTCTTTATCTTCGACAAGTAGATTTTTGTCAATGCAGTCTTGAATATGTTCTTAAGGATGAAGCAGTTCTCTGTGTCATGCCCTACTGCTTGATGAAATTTGCAGAACTGTTCTTTGAATCTGCCCATAATTGCTGGGGGATCAGTGGCTTTAGGCAAACGGATCATATCTCTTGCAATCATGTATTCCAAAACACTCTCGAGTGTCTGGTCTAGAGGGGTGAACTTTCGATCAGTACTCCAATCTATGTGCTTTGTTTTTTTTTTATCTTTCTCTTTATGCTGAGGACTAGATTGGAGAGGCTTATCATTGTTGAAGAACTTTCCTTTTTGGCCTTTAAATCTCTCTGAATTGTTATCATGATTTTTCTTGTTGTCTTTGTTATTGTTGGTAGAAAGAGTGAAGTAAGCCTTCTTCTTGGCATCTTGGCTGCTTCTTTCGATGGTAATGCCCTCATAAACCCCATTTTCCATCCCCATATCGAGTCATTTGGCTCGCTCTATTAATTTGACAAAGGATCGTGCCAGAGAGGTAGAGATCAGACCCCTTAGAGGTTGGGAGAAATTGTTTAGGATCACTGACAATGCATGCCCTTCTGATATCGGATCCCTCATTCGATTACAAGTGTATCTCCATCTGTGAATTAAGTCTCTTGCATTTTCATCCTCTTTTTGCTTCAGATTGTAGAGATGATTGAGTGTTGGCAGTGCTTCCGAATTGAAAAAGAATCGTTCAACGAACAGGTTGACCACCTTATCGAATTCTCGTAGCTCGATGGGATTGATATGCTCTGAATACCATTTAGCTTATGTTCCCTCCAGACTGCGAGGGAAGCAAAGGAATAAAGCTCGATTGTCTCTTTTGAACTTGGCACATTCAGCGAAAAATATGGTGAAATGTGCTTTAGGGTCGCTAGAACCATCGAACTTAATAAACTTCCTAGGGAGATTATCAAGATTGTCATCCCCATCCAATCCATCATAAAAATATTCACCCATGAAGACATTCTTGCCCTTGTCACAAGCTTGCAGATCCTTGACCATTTTGACCACATCTTTGAGTTGTGGCTGATCAGAGTCATTAACAGACTGATCCTTGGACTTATAGGCTGACCCTTGCCCCTGAGTCGACTTTCGAAGTGCCTGTTGAATCTCATACTCTTCATCGGTGTCACCCACTGATTCGGCTTCGTCAGAGGTGTCTTCATGGTGACTCTGCTTTTTTGATATCTTCATATGCTTTTTCATTGTCCGACCCTTAGCCTTTTTCTTGGCTTTGCCTGAACTACCCCCTGTTTGCTCAGTCAACATCTTTTTCATTATTTTCTGAAACAATGCATACATCTGAGGATCAACATCATCATTGCCTTGCTGACTCTGACCCCTGGGAGATCATGGAGACAACATTTTTTGTTCAAATGCGGAAGAGTGATCTTCTTGCCGGACCTTGCCTGAACCATGTAGGATTGCAAATGCTCTTTGCAGAATAAAATGGGCAATTAGATTAGAAGAATAGCTTTGGGATAAAATAAATAGGGGAAAATATTTGATAAGAGTTAGGTTGACAATTTTGAGGATATCCCATTACCAAAGATTGGGTCATCACTGAAATCATGACAATTGCATTGTTATTCTTTGTAAAAGAGATAAATAACTAAAATATGCCTTGTTACCTAGGCGAGGTCGTCAAACCATAATAAAAAGATTATTTGCTGAAGAAGAATGATTTTATCAATAATAGACTTGACAGAGAAGGGGCGGACAAATAATTTGGCACCACTCATGATGATCAGAAGACACTCGAGGACCAGGAAAAATAGTGAGGGTAACAAAAGAATCTCAACTGTGCTTGGTAGAATGGTATGTTCTGGACCACTGAGCAAACTTCAGATTGAATTCTAGCACAATGCTTGACAATAGTCGAGCTTCAATGCACTTCTGCCTCTGTGAGAACTGTCTAACACATCGCTCTGGTTGGTAATAAACTGAGAAGAAAGGTTCGAATAACTTGAATCGCTTGCCATAAGTGTACCGAGGGGGTGACTCCTGACGGTCGAAGTAGTCACACACGATTTCTTCTTCATGGAGGTTCTCGATCAAGAATCTGTACCGAAAAGTTGGTAATGGCTTCTTGTTGTTATATCTGAATGAGTTGGCTCGAGATGGCACGTGCCGAAGGAACCAAGACTGTAGTGTGTAGATGCATCCTTCTACTAAGATGGAATCTTTAAGCACGAAACAGGTCAATCCACGGTATAAGAAAGCAAGTGCGGCCATGGCAATTGAGAGACGGTTGGCCTGTCAACTTTCCCATCTTCTCAAAAGTTGTACTATTCTGATATCAACGTAGTTTTGTCCATCCTGGAAGAAGGCTAGTCCTACTGTACACAAGACCATCGCGTGCTGAATCCTTTCTCATGTTGCTCGGGATAAGGAGTCGATTTCTTTAAAAGTTTCATATTGTCGGTATAGCTTGAATAAATCGACACATTGAGTCTCATAGACCTCTATCAGTGGATAAGATCTGCGTCCATTCATCCGAGCTAAAGCATCTCGAGGGTCGACTCCCTTGACATTGATCAAAAATTGTTGCTCTAATGGATCTTCTGGCTGACTCAGGTAGACCCATGATATCCGAAAATTCATCCAGTAGTAGAGTCATCGCTCCTCATGGGAACCAAAAGGTACAGGTACGCAGATTCCATCACTCTGCTAATACTTGAATCAAACTGCCATTGATGATATGTTCTTCCACTACTGATGTCAGTTCCAATCCGCAGTGACTCAGATGGTTTGGGAACATACGGGAGAAGTTATTGAGTCAAGAATAGTACCACCGAGGAATAAAAGGTCCAATGTTCAGAGTTTGATGATCGGGGAGACCTGTTTGCACCTCATAGGAGATATGACCCTCAGGAAAGACTGAATCAAGCTGACTGTATGCCATCAGGATAGACTAAAAAATAAAGAAGAAGTAAGGACAAGACTTGAGGAAAACTACACGATTTTTAAAGAAATTGCAGCTAGGATCAAAACAAGGTTGGAACTTCTAGATTCAGTGGAAAGGAAGGATGGAAATCACCTCGAGTTTTGAAGAAAATAGAGGTTTTTTTGAAAAATCGTCCAGGATTTGTAAAGTAGAAAGGGGATGTTAGGCAGTATATGGAAAACAGGGGATTTTGAAAATTGTTCAGTATTTTTGGAAAAGTTATGGAAAATATGAGAAAAAAGAGAATGAAGGGAAACAATCAAAGTACATTCAATCACATCCTATACAAACAAGTATGCACACACAACATTCCCTAAAGGCTGACTCTAGATGCACAAATTTTGAAATAGCAGTAGGACCCTAATCCTAACTCTAAAGCTTAGATCATCTGTGTCTAATCATGCTATGCCAATATACTCGAGTTGAAGCCCAATGTACGTGGTATAAAATCAAATTCTCCAGTTCTAGGCTCATGTTTTCCAACATCCTTGAGCGTCTGCCGATATAGTTTGGACTATGGCCCTCGGTACGTGGCAGGGGGGATCAACCCAAATAGGTGGCCCAGTTGTAAGGCTTTATCCCAAACTATGGTTCTGGAAGAAAGCCTAGCAACGTGGTGGCCAGGTAAAAGTAGGTAGGTTGTTTTTTAAATATGATCAACATGCAAGAAAACAGAAGGCTCTAATGACCTAAAGAAGTAAATTTTTTGGAAATTTTATGAGAAGCAAACATTTTTTTCAATCAGATCCTAAATTGAGGAGGATTCTATGAGACCTAAGCCTAGGTGAGCATGAATAATGCCTCCTCAATCGGTCCTACCAAACCATGCCTAAGTCTATATGAAATCCATGACAGTTGGGTTTGATTCTAGGCTCCTAAGTTCACAAGATATAAAGCTAACATTTGTAGAACATGATTTTGATAAGTTGAATAGAGCAAAGCACAAGATTGATCAGACAATGACAGGTCCCATCTCGGTCGCCAAACCTATTATCATTGCAAAATTTTACTTTTGCAAGTCAAACTGACCTTTGAAAAAGTTTTTTTGAAAATAACTCACCTCTGTTTTAAAATACAGGATAATTATGAAGAATGGGACTTGCCTGTCGGTACGAGGTTCAACCATTCTTGGCACCATAACCAGGGGTAATTGAACTAAGGATCAATCTAGTGTTTTGCTCTGCTCAACTTGTCTAAATCGATGTTCTATTTCCTAAATGCACAAAGAATCAGGCACACGTGCTATAAATTTCTGAAAGTGCAGATTTGAAAACATGATGTTTGCTTCAAATGTGGATAAATTCTTGGAAAAGGGCTGATTGGAAATAGTGAATCACATTTGGAAAAGACTTCTGAAGAAAAGAAAATCAATTTTTGAGGAAATCTTAATGTTTTAGGAAAATTGATTTATGAGAGAACTCAAAATTACTTAGAGAAAATTGATTTCTCTGAATTTGAACTTTAAAATTGAGAATATTATAACTTGGAAAATCATGATTTGAACTTAGGAAAATATTTGGAAAATCTTTGAAAAATAAAGGGATCTTGAGCAAATTGGTTTCTGAGGAAAATCTAACAAATTTGAGAAAATTTGACTTCTTTGAATTCTGAATTTTGAGAAATTATTGAAACTTGGAAAATCAATTTTGAGACTTATAAAATCATTTTTAATGAAAATGAAACCTTAATGTTTTGAGAAAAATCAATTTCTGAAGAAATTTCAGGATAACTTTGAGAAATCAATTTTTTTAGAATGGATTGATCAAAAGACTGGGCGTGTGGCCCTATGAAAATATTTTCATGATACAATCTATCTTGGATGATGCATGAATGCTATCTTATGAAAATATTTTTTTTGAAGAAATTTTGAGAAAATTATTTGAAAAAGGGATTTTAGGTGCCTTATAGAACTTCAATGAAGTAAATTCACCTCATATCCCTGACTATGGCCACAGATATGGATTGAATGTAACTCATTTGATTCTAAAAGGAGAAAAATATTTAGAAAACTTTGAAATATGCAATAGTTTTTTAAGATAGCCTAAGCGTGTAGGTCGATTGTGGCTTAGAAAAAGATGATAAATCTGGGTTTCGTTCGTATTCTGACTATGACCGTAAATATGAAACCCACCGAGTTTATCAACTCCTTAGAAGCTAGTGCATGTGACATTCGTGTAGACCATTGTGAGTTTGGATATGCATGAATCATCATTCATCATACATTAATATTATGGAAAATAAAACTATATGCAATGCAATCATATTCTAAGCAAGAAAAGTAAATTCTTATTCCAAATGTTTACAATTACAATTTACATAAAAAGTAAAAAAGAAATAAAATAAAATACACTCTTGAATGTCCCTGCAAAACTAGAAAACTTGTTAGTGAAAATATGTTGGCTTTTCTGGAAATTACTAGATTTATCTGGATATAAGCCTTTTTCCATGTTTCCCTGAGATAAACATAATAAAATATGATGTAAAATTAAATAAATAATAAAGATAAACAACTTTAAAATTTAAAATGTGGAGGAAAATGACAAAAATACCCCTGAAAACAAGACTATGGCCTTGAAATCAGGGTTTTCAGAAAAGATTTTTGTAAAACTTTGGAATTAGGGCTCAAATGGATTCAAATAAACACCAAATGTGGTATGAAGTACCCTAGCATGATTATAAACATGATAAAATATTAAAAATATAAAAATTGTTATAAAAAATTTGAAATATCACAAAAATAGTGATTTTTGTCAGTGTTTTACTCGAATCGGGACTCCGTGGGCACCCTGTTTTCATGATTTAATCAAATAATATATCAAATAAATTTAAAAATCAGTAAAAATGAACATGGATAGTTCTGATAACCCTTAAATTAAAATGCATTCAAAAAAATATATTTTTGATATTTTTAATATAAAAATTGAATAAAACTCTAAAATATGCAATTTCTGCCCACGAGCACATATCTGTCACAGTGTCAGACCCAAATTAGGTATCAAATCACCATAGAAATTCATAAAAATTTACAGATAAATACTAGACATAAAAACAAAGATTTTCTTTTTTACAGATCTGAAAAATCATCTCTGGTTAGAGAGATATTGTTCCGAGAATATATGCTTGATTCTGGCTTATATGTAACAAGTTGAAATAAACACATCTGGTTTTGGGTGCAAAGAAATATAACAAATAGTATTTAAAAATTATAAAATTTTAGCAGATGAAATCAGACACATAGAAAAAGATTTTTCTATTTACAAATCATCGATCGGATCTTCGGTGAGGGAGATACGATTGACATAAGTCAAACTTGGGTTCAAACAAGGTATAACAGACTCTGTGAAACAAATTATACTTTCTAACAGAGAAAAAAATAGCAAACATATGCATAAAAATCTGAAAACTTTATAGGAAATACTAGACATGACAATGAAGACACTGCAACTTACGTATTATCGATCGGATCTCTGATAGTGGAGATATTGCCTCTGCAAGTTGTTCCTGAATCTCCAAAGCGATTTCACGGTTTAAAAAGTAAGGTTTGGTTTTCTATTTTTTTGACAGAGTTTTTGAACCCAAAATAATTTGATTTTTTTACAGGAAATTGATGACATATTCACGATTTAACCCTAAAAAATCAGATTTTTTTAACTGAAACTTGAACATGTAATAACATGGTTCCTGCATGCCCAAGATCAAGGATCATGGATTATCGATAAAACATGAAAAATCTAATCTAAATATGAAAAATAATGAAGAAAATAGCAGTAAATAATATAACAAATTTGGATTTGATGCTTGAATGAATAAAATAAACATTAATATAATGAAATAAAATAAAAAAATCAGGGAAAGCATTGTTGGAATTCGATTTAGCCTTCGAAAGAGGGATTTGATCCATACAAGGATCGAATCTCATCTTTTCTTTGGCATAAATATAAAAATTGATATTTCAAATTGTTTCAATAGATTGAAAATGTGAAAATCATCTTCACACAGCATTAGATCATCTTTCTGAATTGATTTCATGGATCTTGAATGAAAAGCATGCTTGAAATCAACATGCAAGGGGCGACAAGGATTAAATCCAAAAAAAAGCATAAAAAATAATAAAATTAATGAAATAAGATAAGAAAGCTTACCTTGGAGGTTGTTGCAATGGAGGAGAGCTTGAAGGCTGCTAGAGAGCATGAATTATTGAGAGATAGAGAGAGAGAAAAGCATGGGCTGGACCCCCTTTAGGTGCCCCTATTTATAACCTTTTGAAATCCCTAGAAATTAGGGTGTAATTAATGATAATGTTGACTTTTTCAAAATTCTATCTAAAACCAACTAGAAGGGACAATTTTTTGGTGGGATCCTAGCCTAGGTGGGACTCTAATTACTAACCCTAATTGATCTAATTGGAATTCTAGGTTACTTAGGAAGCTTCCTAAGGTGGCGCCACTTTTTGTTTTTAAAACCCTAATTTTAAAACTTTAAAATCCTAAGTTAAAATCTAAAGTAGAAATAAAAACTTTAAAATTAAGTTTTGATCCTTATAGACTCCTAACCTAATTAAAACACTGACTAACCCTAAGCTAACCCTAACTCTTTCAAATGTGGCGTGTGAACACCCCAAAATTTCCAAAAAATTAAAAAATTCCCTTTTTTTTGCCCCTGACCTCAGATCTTCTGAATAATCGGGTCAACTTCTGATAAAAAATTCATTCATTTCTCGGATTCATTGGAATCCAGATTCAATTTTTATTTCTGACCCAATTTCTGATCCAAATCGGATATCTGGATCCAATTCTGATTCTGAATCTCTTATCTTTCAAAAAATAAAAAAAATCAAATTCTTCATATTTTCTCAGAGGTTTTTCTCAACTCAGGGTCCAATCTCAATTCAAAATCCGAATTCTAATGTTTAACCAAAAATCTCGAACCCAAAGCCATTTTTGAAATCCTAGTTCTTAAATTGGGTCCTATCTTAAAATATTTGTAAGTAAGCATCTTAAAATATTTGTTAGAAATCCGAATTCTATGGGTCCTGTTTTTGAAATATTTGTTAGAAAATCTTAAAATATTTCAAAAACAAATATTTTACCTTTCAAAAACCTCATTTGGATCCTGTCTTGTGAAATCCTTTGTATGTTCCTCGTATTTCAAGTTGTCGTTCAAAAACTTAAAAGAAAAGCTTTCAGAAAAGGGCCTCCACCCTTGTTTTTGAAAATTGTCCTTAAAGAAAGACCACCTTTCTGAAAATTTTCGCAAATTGAAGGATTCCTTTTGAAAAAGCCTCTAACGACCGGCTGTTATAAAAAACCCGTCGCAGGGTCTTTGTTCTTTATCGCATTTCATCCCACCATCGTCTCTTCTCCTCGATTCTTCTTTATTCCTTCTTCTTTTCCCCTCTCTTTTATCCCTTCTTCTATTTCTCTGATGGCCCTTGCTAAAGAAGGCCTGATCCGCCATTGAAGCAAACCATTCCTCACAATCCCATAGCGAAACTTGATCCATCTGAGAACCGCGTTTCACCCCTCCATTTTCACTATCATTCTCTTCTTCCCCTTTTATTTTCTCAATCTTCCCTCTTCTTCTTCATCCAAATAGGAGCTTAATGAGAGAGTAAAAAGAGAGCTCTCTCCTTCAGAATTCTAACATAACCAAAGTTCTCCAAGCAATCCGATCAGGTCGAACATTGGTAGAATTACAGGTAAGTAAGCATCTCTCCTTCCTTTCAATTTTCTGCAAAACTCTGCTTCCATCTATTTGCATTTTCTTTTAGTTGTTCGGATCTTTTCTTTCTTTCTTTTTTGGTCATTTCCTCTTTTTCCTTTGTTTTCCCCATTTTTCCTTTTGGTTTTCTTATTTTGACCCCATCGATGCCCTCTCTGTAATCTTGATTTGCATATAGCAAATCGGGTTACAAACAAGCAATATCAAGAGGAACGAATGTGTTCCAACATTTTTTTGCTTTGTAATTTATTTATTTTCGTTCTCTTTATGCTATCAGATTCAATGATTTTATGTAGCTCATTTGAATCTCAATAGGATTTTCCAGATGATTCACTGCTTTTTGTCTGGATTTCCCTTTTTAAATTTAGATTTCCTATTTGTGTGGTGTTCTCTTCTTTTGATGTTGGATTTCTTATTTTCATTTTGTTATCTTCTGATTTTCGACTATTTGTTCATGTCTGGATTTTCAATTTGTGCCATTATTTCCCCTTTTATAATATCCATTACGCTCATGAGCTATGACGCCCCATCCTGTACCAACATTCAGTTGTTGGATTTTGTACACTCGTTATTTGTGGATCTCTTTTGAGTTGATTTAGAATCGACTTCTGCATCCATTGTTGTTGATAGAGTGAGCACTGAACCTGCAAGCTTTCTAGCTTCAGATCGGTGCCAATGGCTCGTTCCCATCCTCTGCATATCTCGTATTATATATCCAGTAATTCACGCATACCATTAGTAATTTTTGCTAAAGCATCTTATCATCCACTTGTTATATTTTTGGTTCAATAGTTGGTTTAATGCATCATCCTTCTCTACATTTTACATATCTTTGCTGCATATCAAAATTGTAGTCTCATGCATATCTGTAATGGCCATCTCTTCGGCTCTCTGCATCGTGAGATCCCCTTTAGATTGAATTTTACGGTGAGACCTGTTTCAAAACAGATCTGCTCGTCTTTCATGGCAAATTAGTAGCATTCAATCACCAATGATTTGCTGTCACATGATTTCAATCTGTTGAGTTCCTGTGTTGCCCAACTTTCCTTGTGTATTCGTTGGGCCCAGCATGAGTTATGTTGATAGCCCACCATTGTATTAGGCCTAGTTCATTTACATCTCACCCCCAGGATACTATTGCAATTCTATATGTTAATGGTAATCTAGATATGTGTCCCATAGGATTAGCCCTTGTTCATCCCTGTCTCATTGAAAGGAATCAACACCATTTGTGATTGATTGCATATGCAACTTATATTCGGCCATACCCATCGATGCCCCTGCACTCTCTTGTCTCATATTTTCCTTCTTCCCTGCATCATAGAACTAGTTGCATTGTTTGTAATTTCTTTTTCTTCTTTTAAGTATGGTCATTTGAATCACATGGGATCGGTGTGATCGATGTTTTCCGTATTCCATTCATATGATCCCATGTCTACTTTATGATACTTTGTCCATGGTTATGATACCATCTCCATCCTTAGCCTCCTCAAATCTGATGGAGAACAAGGAGAATACACTGATGCTGGTGAGTCTGCTTAGTTTGTACTCATATAATGATATAGGCATATCAAGAGATACGATTCAGCTCAAGTTCTGGCACAAAATGCAGCATTGAGTTATCAGCCCCCTGCTTCATAGCGTCAATTGTTTCAGTACTTTATGCTAAGACCCTTCATCAAGTATCGATCCATTGATTTGCATTTGGGTTCTTATACTGTATTTTAGTTGATCTTTGTTGGTAATTTGCCAAAACCTTGGGGGATCAATCTTCAGTCGGTAAGTTCAAATCGGTTCACTTGGGTAACCTACTTTTTTATCTGTGCAAATTGCTGAAGTACATGCATCAGTTACTAGGCTAGGTGGTGTTTCTTATCAACAATTGAGGTTGAGCTTTTGGTTTCTCTTGCTGTGAGTGTTTGATTACTTATCGTGGTATGATCTTTTTGCAGTTCATTAACTCGGAAGATTTAAAGATTCTTGAGGTTATTTCTACTATGGGCACATTAATCAAAGAAGAAGATAGAGTTTTCAATACTCGAAAGTGATAAGTGTTGAATGTGTTTCTCTTATGTACATTGCATTCTTGATGTGGAGCAAATTGCTCAGATGGATTCCCCTGGATTTGATAGTCATGCATTCTGAAATTTTTGAAGACTCATTGTTCCATGGTCTTTCTCCAATAACTTGAGAAATGAGAGTTGATTCTTTTGTCCTCATATTGCTTCTCTGTTATGCATAAACCAATGAACTCTCAGTGTTAATGAATATCATCATTTCAACTATGGTTAGTGTTTGATTAGAATCATCAAACGTCACTTGATGAATTGCTCTCACTTCTTATATGAATGTGGGGAAGTTGTAAAACTTCAAAATCCCCAGTTAAGCTACAAGGGCCATGTATTTGCATCTTTGTACCTGCAACTTGTGTATGTATGTTCACTGGTAATATACCTAACACCCAATATACTGTGATCCACATACAACCTTGGCCCTGTTGACACCCTGTCAGCATTCCATCCTTCCACTAATCACCTTTCCTCACTATTGCACCCATGCTATCTCATTTATCTACACCTGCTACAACTTCTTTCAACACTCATTACCCCAACACTAGCATATCCTGCACTCCATTTTGCCACCTACCCCAGCACATCCTGTACCCTGCTGCACATCACCTGTGCATCAGCCCCTTCCTGCTATCACTATCTATAGCACCATCTCTTCACAATCCTCCACCTAACTCCCACCCAATGTGTCACCTACTGTATAGACATACTACCAGCCATGACTATCTTCCCCTTTCATCACTATCTTATCACTCAGCTACACACCTTTGTCATCTGTACACTCCCAACAACTTACTCTCCCTACAAACCCTGTTACACATATTTCCCTACCTCTTTATACCTGCATCTCCTACACATACCCACCTTCACTGCTGTGCTTACAACACTACACCCATCACCTTCCCTCCTAGCAGCTTCACATTTCATCCCCTCACAATATATGTCTGCAATCCCTCTCTCTTCCCCGAACCTCAGTTGGAATGCCAGCTGAATGTTACCTGTCCCTAGCAACACTATGTGGCCTCCAGCTTCACCTTACTCCATTACACTCCAGCCCTACTTACACTCTTGCACCCACTTTCTTCATTCACATTATGCATTCCTTGTAACATAACCTTATCATTTTTTTTTATCTTCACTTCATACCTTAATTTTGCATCTCATGCTTACGCATTTTCCTCTTATATGGATATTCACCATGCTCGTATGTATTTTAAACATTCATTTTTTTTTTTTGGATATTCCATAATACATTTTTGCATCCACTTTTTCATTAATTTTAGAGCACTACATATGCATTCCAATATGTATATTTTCTCATCAATATGAAACCTTGAATTTTTCATGCAGAACATATACATGAATCTTTTATCATTTACATTTTAGATTCAACATAATCTCTTGTGAATTTTCTCCTATATGCATCTTTTACCCTATGCTGACTTGATTTTTGCAAAAATTATGTAGAAAAACTACTTTCCTTCTTAGTTTAGGAATTGTGATTTCAATTTCAAACTCAGAATTGTAATAATTAGATACTGATGAGAATTTTGTATTTCCAGTATTAGAATAGAATGTATGAGCATGTAAATATCATAAATTATCTGTTTTCATATCATTCTTCTTTTATTTCTGAAAATCCACAATGGTGAAACACGAATGGAACGTGCATCATTCTAATAAGAGGTAATTAATCCTAAGCAAATGATTCACATTGATGGCCATAGTAAAAATGTGGACAATGCTTAAGATTTTTATCTTTTATGGAACAACATTGGATCCACACTGGGTCTCCTTAAAAAATCATCATATTTTCTGAATTTTTCTTCCTTTATCCGAGTTTAACTTGAAAATAACTTAAAATATATATCAATGGCCATAGTCAGGATATATTGAGAGTTAATTTCATTTCAAACTCTATAGAAGCACCAAAATGTGTTTTATTCTTCATCCGAATTTAAATATAGATTATTATATAACACATTTTATGACCATAGTCAGAAATGTATTATATCTTCAATCTTATTTCAATTGTCCTAAAGAATGAAATATGTTTTTTAAATTCAATTTTCAAAATCTTTTAATTCATTTCATCATTTAGGGTAGAATTACATCATTCTTTCAAATTATTTCAAATTTTCTTCAAAAAAATCAAGTGATTTTGAGATAATTCTTTAAAATATCTTCTTCATTTCTCAAATCAATCTTTAATTCTTATTCAAATTCATTTTTCCATTCTTAATTTTATTTTATTTCAAAATTCAATATTCCAAATTCAAAGTTCAATTTAACTTTGAAATTTCAAATTCATCTCTGAATTCAAAATTCAACTTCCCATTTCAAATCAAATTTCAAAGTTCAATTCAACTTTAAAATTCCAAATTCATTTTCAGGACTCAATTTCAAAATCAATTCAATATTCCAGATTGAATTTCAAAGTTCAATTCAACTTTGAAATCCCGGATTCATCATCTGATTTCAAATTTTCAAGTTTTAAAACAAGTTTATTTTCTATTCTTCACTTCAAGTTCTCAAATTCCCAAGTTCTTTTGAAAACTTCTGAGTTTTAATCTTCAAATCACTTTTGAGATTAAGATTGGTGCTAAATTCAAGTCCATTTTTCAAATTCAATCAGGATTTCTCAAATCTGATTCCAATCCAAATTTAATATGGATTTCTTGAATCTAATTCCAAGTTCTATCTGGATTTTCAAAATCCATATCTATCTTTAAATCCCATCCAGATTTCAAAATCCAAATCCATCTAGGATTCTATATTTCAATTCTAAATTTTCTAAATTCCATCTAGGATTCTAGATTTTCAAATCCAATTCCATCTTGAATTCCAGATTTCGGATCCAATTCCATCTAGGATTCCAGATTTTAAATCCAATTTCATCTTGGATTCTGGATTTCAAATCCAATTCAATTCCATTTTCCAAATTGATTTCCAATTCCAAATTCAATTCCATTTTTTCATAATTCATCTAGATCTCAAGATTCCAATTTCAATTCCTACTTCCAAAACCATTTTTTTCAAACCTGTTTTCTAAGTCTAAAATCCATTCAATTCTTGTTTCAGGTTCTGAAATCAAGAATTCCTTTTTCAGAATCGATTCATTCAAATTCAAAGTCCATTTTTTACTTTGAGACTTCATTTACTTTAAATATTCTATCTCAGTCTCAAACCTCCTTTTCTCTTCGTTTTCTTCAAAATTAAGATCTATTCTCTGATTACTCTAAGACTTAGAATTTCAAGTCTCTTTCTCCAGATCTATTTCAAGTCTTAAGTTAGATTCAAAATCTAACTTTTCCAAGCCAATCTTCAGCTCTCAAGAACCGTTTCTTCACAATATTTTCAAATTTATTTCAAAATCACTTGGATAAAACCCAAAATTTCTAAGTTATTCTTCTCAAAAGCATTCATCTTTGCATTTGCATTGCACAAACATGATTCTTTGTGCATTTTTGACTTAGAATAAATTCTTAGACAATATTTAGGCAAAGCAAAAAAGGCATAGGTTCGATTACCCCTGGTAAAGGCGTCAAGAACGGTCAAACCTCGTATCGACAAGTGAATCCCGTTTCTCCATCTTTTCTCATAAATTTTTAAAAACGGAGGTGAGTAATTTCAAAATATTTTCAAAATTAAGGTCAAGTGAGACCTTTTGCAAAAGAGTTTCTCTCTCGTCTTTTCTATCTTTTTACTCCCCTTCAAAAAGGGAATAGAGGCTAGAAAAGGCAAAGAGAATGAAAAAGAAGGAACAAGAGAAAAAAATTTGCAATGATCACATGGCACCACCCAGGGTGGGCCCCACTTGATTTTTCAAAAGTGATTCTTAAAACTTAAAAATGAAAGTTTTCAAAAAGAGGTTTAGAATTTGGAATTGAAATTGAAATTGAAAGTTTTTAATCAATCAGAGTCCTGACTGGATCAAGACTCATCTGAATGTGTCGCCAACTGAGTAGACCCCACGTCAGGGTTCTAAAAAAGTTGAAGTAAAGACTAAAAATGGTTTTAAAATAGAGTTAGAATCACCAAACGAAGATTAGAAGTTTTAAAAACAGAGTCCTAAACGAACTAAAATTCTAGGCTAGAATCCTAAACCAACTAAAACTTTGAGATTTAAGTTTTTGAAAGCCAAATGAAGGAGTTTTTGAAAGATTTTCTCAAAATAAGTCAGAAAATGCAGTCAGAGTTAGAGTCCTAACTCAACCGAAACTCTAAAATAGAGTTCTGAATCAACTGAAACTCTATGAAATGGACTAATTTTTGAAAAACAAGTGAAGGAGGTGTGTGATCATTGCAAAAAAAAAATCCTCTTGTATTTCTCTTTTTCTTTCTCTTTTCCCTTTCTAGCCTCTATTCCCTTTTTGAAGGGAAAATAAAAGATAGAAAATAAGAGAGAAGAGAAAATAAAGGAAAGAAGAGAGAGGAATCTTTTTGCAAAGGTCTCACTTGACCTAAATTTTGAAAATATTTTGAAAATTACCAACATTTTTGAAATATTCACAGGAAAAATGGAGAGACGGGATCCGCTCGTCAGTACGAGGTTTGACCATTCCTGGCGCCTTTACTAGAGGTAATTAAACCAAGGATCGAACTTATGCCTTTTGCTTTGCCTAAATATTGTCTAAGAAATTATTCTACGTCTAAGAATGCACAAATAATCATACTTTTGCGATTGCAAAAATGTATGCTCTTTTGAGAAAATAATTTAAATTTTTTAAGATTTTCCAAGTGATTCTGAAATAAACTTGATAATGTAGTGAAGAAATGATTTTTGAAAGTTGAAGATTGACTTGAAAAAGTTAGATTTTGAATCTAGCTTAAGACTTGAAATAGACAAAGAAGATTTGAAATTCTAAGTCTTGGAATAGTCAAAAATTGAAAAATAACTCTTGGATTTGAAGAAATGAAGAGAAAAATAAGAATTAGAAATTGAGGTAGAATTTGAAGTAAGAATGAGATTTCAAAGTTTAAATGAACTTTGAATTTGAATCGATTTTCAAGAATCGATTTTGAAAAGAGATTTTTGATCTTTGAGTTTAAATTCAGAACCTGAAAACAAGAACTGAATTTGGGAGTTAAACTTAGACTTGGGAAAAAGTGAATTTTGAAAATAGAGTTGGAATTGGAATTTGGTTGATCCATCTCTCTCAAGTATTTGCTTTTTTATATATAGCATATACTTTCTGAAGTAGTATCTGATCATAGTTCTTGGTTGAGCCATTTGGGACACTACAGGGTTCAACCGCTTGCCTCGTAACTATCATCGAATATATATGTTGAATACGCAGTATATGCATTCTTAAAAATGATATCTCACCCTAGTTTTTGGTTGAGCCTTTCAGGACACTTCAGTGTTCACTCGCTCGCCTTATAACTATCGTTGGATATCAAACTTGGTGTATATCATCTAGAAATGGCCGTCGCATCTTATATCACCAAAGCTCGTATAATTTACCATTTACCGTCACGTTGTATGATGCCAAGGCTCCCTGCTTTCTGCAATTTTTTATTATGCACTTCCAATTACACATTTAACTTACGTCATCACGTTGAATGACGCCAAGGCTTCTGCTTTCTGCAAATATATATGTAGAATATTTTGTTCGGTTATACACCCTGAACATTAAGTATATGCATTTCTTTTACGTCGCCATCATATAAAGCACAAGCCTTTGCTTATATTACATATATGGCACGTAAATGAGCGTTCAAATGGAGATCAACTCCAAATCACCGATGTGATTCTCTTATCGCTCCTCGATCAAGATTTTGCTTGACGAATAAAGCCTCTATTAAAAAGGCTTCGCTTTTGCGTAAAACCGCTTTTTCGTAAAAGACTAAGTCAATTATGTATGGCCTGACTATGGCCCAAGGTTCCAATCAACCTTGATGGATGAGGGGCAAGCACGACGGTGTGCATCCATCCCCAGATTAAGCGCAGCGATTTCTCCGTCAAAGAGGGGAGATGCCACTGAAATGGTTAAAAGAAACGCATGCTTTCTCCATCAAAGAGGGGAAGTGCTGTTGAAATTTCTAAAGAAACTAGAAATAGCTCAAAAAGAACGTAGTAGGTTACTCCATTATATAGAGGAGTTGCTACCCAGTTCGTTGAACACTTTCTATAATGTAGAAAGGATCATTGCACTCCTGTCGTTGGACCAGGGGAGGTGCTGGCGAAATGGTTGGCAGAAGAGCTACCGGAACCGGTCAAATAGCACAACGATGCCCGTTGTTGGAACGATGCCAGAATGACTCATCTCCCTGATACTTGTAAGAGCACCTTACTCATAAGGGTCGCTGCGCCAGAGTAGTGGTTGCACCTTGACTAGGTTATGAGCTCGTTGCGTAAAAATACGCCGAGCGGCCGATCTGTTGAGATCGAGTCACATGCATGCTCATTGTGAACTATTATACAACCAGACTCGTAAGGGCTGCAGATCCAGAGTGTGTTGTTTCCACCTAAAAGAGGTGAGATGCTCGTGACGGCCGCAGCGCCAAGAACAGAGTTAAGCATGCATATGAATAAAACTTAAGGTCACATATATTCTGCGGTTGATGATCGTGTTAGGGGTATCTTCCTCAATTGATGATCGTGATAGGAGCATACTGAATGGGGTCGGGTACATATCTCTATAGTGTTGAGGCACAGGCTGCCTAAAATGGCATGCAATATCTGACCAAGTAATCGTAAGACTGACAGACCCCTTTAGAAATTATGTTCACTGTGGAATGACAGTGATGGTACAGCCTTGAGTGACATGTATTGACTTTGGACCTGATAGAGTCCACGATGGCCTCAGTCACTCATGGGTTTTGAGGTTGTGGTTATCCTTAAGATCTAAGGATTGAATTCAACTACTGCAAGTAGAGGATGCATCCGAATATAGGCCTAGTGAGGGTTCTCTCGGTTGAAATACACTACCCTACTATGGATAGGGTCAACAAGCCTCTAGGGTATCTAAAATACATGGAATAATCAACCCCCAGAATGTCAAGTTGATGCCCGGATAATACTTTGCCCGCGTACCAAGGGTGAAAGAGGTTAAATATCAAAACAATGCATTAGCTCTAGGTTCAGCGATACTTGAATGTATGAGTGGATGGACGTTGTTGAGTCAAGTCTTGTAAAACCTTTGTGAAGGTGTCATGATCGGTATACGACTGGATCGACTGGGCAAAGACCCATGGTGTATTTGCACGACTAAGCGAAGCTTGATGAGCTATCCTTAGATGCATGGGTTGCGAATGTGCCAAGTATAAAGACTTGAGCATGACATTCAGCCCTGAAGAGACTTGAGCTAAGTCATGAAGACTTGAGCAAATGTTCAACTCATAGTCCTAAGGAGGCTCTTGCGATATATGCTAAGTCATGAAGACTTGAGTGTCGTTATTGCGAACTGCGACCCTGAGTGGTCAACGTATTTACTTGAGTTGAATAGATATATGATTGCTTGCTTACCAGACCATCAGTGGTTCTGACACTGTTTTATGGGGATTTCAGGTGTTGAACCTGCGTTGCGATATGCGGAGCAAGGCGGCATTGAGTTCTAGGGTTTCTCTAGACAGAGTCATACTGCTTCTTTTTATTGAACCTATACTGCTTTTCCAAGCAGTGATGTTGTAATAAACATATGGGTTTTTGATAAAATGGAACACTTTGGTGGTCAATGAGTTGCTTGGCCACATACCTGTAATGTGCCTAGAGTTTTTTAAAATTGACGACTCATTATCATCTAATTTCACTGCTAAAAGTTTTCTAAAGTTCCGTTGCAAAGAAAAAAAAAGAAATTCATGAAAATTTTAACTTAGCTTTGTTTTGGAAATTTGGGGCATTATAGAATTGGTATCAGAGCATATGTCTGAGAAACCTGGTTCAAGATCTGTCATGTTCACGGTATCGCACTGTAAGTATAAATTTTATACTTTGTCTGATCTCGGTGTATCTTTATGTAGATGGCAACTCACGACTCATGCGGATACTGCTATCGTTGCAAGTTTATGCATGATGAGTGGATATGCCCGTATGAGGCCCAAGACTGTCAGTATTGTGGCGAAGATGGGCATTTCGCCAATGAATTCCAAATGAGGTATACCGCCGATATGGGTCGGCGGGCATCGAATGGTTTTATGGATGAGACCTCGCGCGTCAATGGACCGCATCACTCAAGTATTGAGAGTAGCCGTACCCCAACAACTTAGGATGGATCACAAAGTTTGAGAGACTTTGATTTGAACTTCCTTGAGGAATTCAATCGCTCACCAAGCTACCACCCAACATCACATACGCCAAGCTTTCATGATCCGAATGAAAGAGAAGATTCCTTTTATTCACCAATCATGATTTCAGACTCTTCGAGTCATAGTGCTATTATCTGGGGAAATGGAGCGACATCACAAATGCCAAGTCTGAATGGCCAGGGAGAGGGATACAACTCCTATCCCAGTATGATCTCAGACTCCTCGAGTCATAATGCTACGGTGTGGGAAAGTGGACCGGCATCACTGATCTACCCACATGATTCGCTTGAGAGTGCAGGAGTACCGCCCAAGCCAACTCTAGTTATGCCTAAGCCAAGGCGATGTGGCAACTGATGGGCTTTCATAAGGTCATACACATCAAAGAAATCCAGTTCTTAAGTGACAGGTAATGTTTTGGAGTCAATAGACTCATGTATATAGTTTCTCACCGCCTATGTCTACTGGTGTGGCATGACACTTGTATATAATGGTGATGCTTGTGTAATGAATGTATATAAGTAAATAAAGATTTACTTCTTTATATACATTGAGAAACTAAAACAAGTGCTTGTGTGAAAATAAATAAATGACTCCTACGATAAGGAGAACCATGCCAAGCGAGGAGTCTCATACGCAGGGATTCCTGCTAGAGATACTCAACAACCTGGTAACAACCATCTGTGAGATGCGGCCAGAACCAGTCACTTCACGAAACAAGAACCTTGGAGGAGTAACTTATGAGAAGTTTCTCAAACTTGACCCACCAGTTTTTGTCAAAAGAGCCGATTCAGAACTTGCAGAAAGTTGGATCGAAGAGACAGAACGTGCCTTCCTGGTATTGGGGGTACTAGAGGAGAAAAAGATAAATTTTGGCACATACAGACTGAAGGACAATGCATGGAAGTGGTAGGATACTACAAGTTGATCCAGTTCTCACAATCTGAAGCCATCTCATGGACTGACTTTCGGAAAACTTTTATGGATATCTACTTCCCGTTGTACTTTAAAAACAAAAAAAAAAGATGAAATTTCTGGAATTGGAATAGGATGGTATGAGTCTTACCGACTATACTACCAAATTCCAAAGTCTTGAGCGGTATTGCTCTTGATTGTTTGAGACAGACCAGAAAAGGGTCGATAAGTACGTAAATGGTCTACGAGAAGGGTTGCGATCTCGTATGATAACGAGCATGCCCTCGACTTTTCAAGTTGCGGTAGCGGCAGCTTAAAAAATCCAAGAGGATTGGGCATGATCTAAAGTGATCATAGCAAAGAGGCCCGTAGTTGATGGTGGGAACCGTAAGAGAATGTTCCCAAGTGGCCAAGGTTCACGATAATCCTTTTGAAAGAGGAAGTTCTGAGGTGAGAACAATACTCAACAAATTATAAGGCCAAGGTAGAACACAACTCTGAATAGTCAGCAGTTCAACTTTAGTTGCCCAAAGTGCCGTGTGAACCACCTTGGGATACCATGTCCTCGTGACATTGGTAGTTGCCTTTATTGTGGCAAAGTAGGCCACTTTATTAGAGATTGCACCAAGAAGGTTGCAGATGAATAGAGAAGGAATACTGGATCTGTCGGACCCTCTCGACAAGCGCCACAGCGTGCACAGTTTCAACGACCACCACCTAGAGTAGAACAAAGGCCTGCAGCAAGTCGTGTATATGCTATAACGACTGAACAAGTCAAAAATGGTGACCTGATTGAAGGCATCGTACATGTTAATGGACATGCTGGTTACGTCTTGTTTGATTATAGTGCTATTCATACCTTTATCTCCGATGATTTGACCGAACAACTCCACGCCTCGGTGCAACCGGTTGATAGAATGATAGAGGTATATAATCCGTTGGGTTCACGCACCAAATGCATCCGGTGTGTGAAGAACCTAGATATAGAAGTAGCAGGGCAACACTTGCTTATTGATGCCATGCTAATCGATATGGTGCAGTATGATGTCATTCTGGAGATGAATTAGTTAGCCCATAACAATGCCAGGATTTTGTGCCGCGAGGGCAGGGTGATTCTATCTCGACTGAGATTGCCTAAGGTGGAATACCGGTTATCCAAACCTGTCCCACAGAAATGGCTCATATCAGCTCTTAAGGCACAAAAATACCTTAGGAAGAGTTATGTTGCCTTCCTATTGAGCCTCTCAGTGGAAAATTTAAATATTCAGTCCCTTGAGAGTTTAGAAGTAGTGTAGAAGTTTTCCGATGTATTTCTTGAGGAATTGTCAGAACTTCCGCCACTTCATGAGGTTGAATTTGGAATTCAGTCCTTACCTAGAACAACACCAATATCAAAGGCCCTCTATCGAATGGCACCAGCTGAGCTTAGTGAGTTGAAATGTTAGTTGGAAGAACTGATGAAGCAATGGTTCATCCGTCTGAGTGCATCACCGTGGGGAGCCTCGGTGCTATTTGTAAAGAAGAAGGATGTATCCCTTCGGTTATGCATTGATTATCGGATGCTTAACCAGGCAACTATTAAGAATAAATATTTGTTGCCTCGGATTAAGAACTTATTCGATCAACTAAGAACAGCGAGAGTATTCTCTAAGATCGACCTCAGGTCTGAGTATCATCAACTAAGAGTTAAAGAGGAGGATATACCTAAGACTGCCTTTAGAATGAGATATGGCCATTATGAGTTTATAGTAATGTCATTCGGACTCACTAATGTGCCTACTGCCTTTATGGACTTGATGAACCGAATATTCAGACCATATTTAGAAAACTTTGTCATTGTTTTCATCGATGACATTCTCATATATTCAGAAAATAGGGAACAACACATCGAACACTTGAGAATCATCTTGAAAACCCTTCAGGATAATCAACTCTATGCCAAGTTTTTAAAATGTGAATTCTGGCTAGACAAAGTGATGTTCCTTGGCCATGTGATCTCAAAAGATGGAATCGCAGTGGATCCTGCGAAGGTGGAAGCTGTAATAGACTGGAAGCAGCCAGAAAATATCACTGAGGTTAGCAGCTTCCTTAGATATGCCAGATACTATCGAAAGTTCATACAAGACTTCTCCTGAATTGTCGTACCCATGACAAAACTGCTAAAAAAGAGAGTCAAGTTCGAATGGAATGACCAGTGTAAGGAGTGCTTCGAGATTCTCAAATAGAGGCTTATAATAGCCCCTGTCCTTACCTTACCTTCTAATCAAGGAGGCTTCGTGGCTTATATTGATGCCTCGAGAACGGGTCTGGGTTGCGTGTTGATGCAACACGGCAAAGTGATCGCTTATGCATCACGACAATTATGGATCCACAAGAAAAACTATCCAACCCACGACGTGGAGCTTGCCGTAGTGGTGTTCACACTTAAAATTTGGTGACACTACCTATATGGAGAGAAATTTGAGGTCATATCAGACCATAAAAGCTTAAAATACATCTTCTCTCAAAAAGAGTTCAATATGCAGCAACGACGATGACTGAAATTCTTCAAGGACTACGAATTTATGCTTTCCTATCACCCTGGAAAGGCGAATATTATAGTGGATGTCGTTAGTCGAAAGACTATTGGCACTCTCACCAGCCTCGCAGGACAATGAAAGTTGATGGAGAATTTTGTCAACTAGAAGTCATTTTGGCTGATTATGCCAGAATCTGATTGTCATGCTTAATAATCCACATCGAGATTCTTGATCAAATTGTAGTCGAACAATTCAAGGACCCCCAGTACTTGGAATTAAAAGCTCATGTTGAAAAGGATGACACTTTCTTGCATTTGAAAGAAGATGGAGGGATATGGATGGAAGAAAGAATATGGGTTCTAAATAACCCTGAGCTAAGAGAGGAAGTACTCCAAGAAGCTCATAGTAGCAAGTACACTATCCACCATGGAGGTACAAAAATGTTTTGAGACTTATAGAGAAAGTACTGGTGGAGGGGTATGAAAAGAGATGTGACTACGTTTGTCTCAAAGTGTTTTATCTGGCAGCAAGTTAAGATCAAACATCAACGACCTGACGGTAAAATGCAACGGATCGAAATTCCTGAATGGAAATGGAAGGGTATTACGATGGATTTCATCGTAGGATTACCTTGATCCAAGAGACAACACGATTCAATATGGGTGATTGTGGACAGACTCACCAAGTCTGCCCACTTTCTGCCAATCAACACTCGATACTCAACAGAAAGATTGGCGGAGATCTACGTTCGAAAAATCGTTAGACTCCCTGGAGTGCCAATATCGATCATATCTGATTGTGACCCAAAGTTTAACTCTCACTTTTGGAAGCAGCTGCAGAGAACCCTAGGGATGAAACTCAAGTTCAGTACCGCATTCCATCCCCAAACTGATGGGCAATCTGAGCGAACCATACAGACTCTTGAGGATATGCTAAGAGCTTGTATGTTAGAATGGAAAGGTGATTGGGACTCCCACTTAGCATTGGCTGAATTACTTACAATAATAGTCATGATGCTAGCATTGGGATGGCACCGTATGAAGCCTTATACGAACGACCTTGCTGATCACCAATCCATTGAGGCGAAGTGGGTGAGCGAACCTTGGACTCACCCATTGTTTTGCAACACTATACTGAGCAGGTCCATATGATCAGAAAGAAGCTACTGACTGCTCAGAGTCGACAGAAGAGCTACGCATATCAACGGCATAGGGCGATCACTTTCTCGGTTGGAGACAAGGTTTTTTTCAAGGCCTCCCCAACCAAGAGTGTATTCTGTTTCGAAAAGAAGGGGAAACTCAGCCCCAGATTCATTGGTCCCTTCGAAGTTTTGAACCAGATCAGAGAGACTGCCTACCGAGTAGCATTGCCACCGCAATATGCACAAATACATAACGTATTTCATGTGTCAATGCTTAGAAAATACGTTCACGACCCTTCCCACGTCATCCAACATGAAGACATTCAGATTCAGGAGGATATGACAGTGGAAGAAAGACCGTTAGAATTCATGAATCGTTAGGAGCAAGTGCTAAGAACGAAGGTCATTCCACTTGTTAAAGTGAGATGGTAACATCATGGGATCGATGATTGCACTTGAGAACCCGAATCTGATATGCGAGATAAGTATCCTCAACTCTTTGCTTTGTACTCCTAACTGAATTTCGCAGACGAAATTCTTTTAAGGGGGTAATGATATAAGACCCACAATTTTTTAGACAATTTCTGAATAAAATTCATGAGGCATTTCCAGGTGAAAATTGCATTTATACTCAAAATATGAAACAAATCAATTTTTGCGAGCCAGATATGCTTAGAATATTCGTATCTTCGAAAATATATGCTCAAACTGTTAGGAAGTCATAACTTCTTACCTGAACGAAATTAAGAGATTTTCATGAGGTAACTTTCTTAGTTACGTCGATACAAAGAGAATGGCGTACTCAAAAATTTTTGAAAAAAAAATCATTGAAAACCTGAGATTTTTGTAGGACCCACGGGAATATTGGTGGGACCCACGAAAATATTCTTCAAAAAATATCTAAAGAATATTTCATAGAATATTCTATAGGATATTTCAAGGAATATTCTATAGCATATTTTATAGGATATTCCTTTTGAAAAAGCATATTCCATAGAATATTCCTTTTGAAAAGGGCAAAATGGTAAAAAGAAAAACTTAGGGCTCAAGTTTCATAGGCTATAAATAGAGGTGCCCTCTCTCTCTCCTTTTATAAACATCATCCCCACCCCCCTTTCTCTCTCTAGAACCTCCCCCAGTGAGCCTAGCCCACCTGACTTGGTATGAGCCTACCTAACCTGGTTTGAGTCTGCTTGACCTGGTACTAGCTTACCTGACCTGGTCTGAACCCACTTGACCTGGTCTAAACTCAGTTGACTTGACTTGAATCTAGTTGGGTTTAAAGTCAAAGTCAAAGTCTATTTTCATCCTGAATCTTGGTTTGATTTTCTAAACCCATACCTAGCCTGCTTGGGCTAAGTCTGAACCTGCTGAACCTAGTTGACTTGGACTGAACCTAGTTTGGTTCAAACTACTTGGGTTGAGCAGCTTGACATGATCTACCTCTTTCTCAACTAGGTCGACCTCATCTGACCTAGTTTGACCATTTGAAAGGAGGAATGGTGCAGGGGGTCCAAATCTCCACAAGAACGATCAGAAAGGAAAGTCGGTCCCTCAATACAACAAGCCACTTCAGTTAGAGCATGGACCAAAATCCTGAGAAAAAGTGAAGCACGAAGGGTGGAGCTATGACAAAAAGTTCACTCCGCTTGACCAAACACTCGAGATTGTGCTCGAGTACATGTTGACCAAAGACATGGTCAAATAGCCCAGGCTGATCGATCCCCCTGTGCCCATGGGGAAGTTCAAAGATCAATTCTGCAAATTTCACAAAACAGTGGGGCACAATACTGAGAACTGTTTTGTTCTCAAGAACGTCGTTCAGGATCTTATTGACAAAAATCTTCTGGTAGAGGGTGCCAAAGATGAAAATATGGAAATTCTGAAGAAACCATTTCTCCATCATTCTACAGTGGTCATCTCTGAACAACCATTTCAGCCGCAAGAGCATATCAGACCATGCTCTAAGAGAGATATGCAAGTTCAACATCAGGTCCTTGTACTGCAGCAAGCTCAGTCCAGTACTCAGAAGATGGACCTCATCTCAGCCTTCAGCAAGATGAAGATATCTGCAAAACCTGCTAAGGCATCTTCTGAGGCTACCAAAGGAATTCTTGAATTTCTCAAACACTTTATCAAGCCTGTCTCAAAGAAAAGTGAGACATATGCACAAAAACTGATAATTGCTTTATCCAATGTCTCAATTCTGGACCTGGCACAAGCTTCTGCCAAACATCAGCAGGTATTGGATGATTTATTACAGAAAATCAAGGTGAAGCCGAGCATAACTCCTGAAGACATGGCCCAGATAGTCAATCAGACCATGACAAATGCTCTCATTACCTTTTCAGATGAGGATCTCCCCAAACCTCATGTATTTTACAACAACACTCTATATGTTGTGATTCGAACCAGAGGAATGATTGTTCCTCATGTCCGGATAGATGGAGGCAGCAACCTCAATATATGCCTGAAAATGACAGCCAAAGATTTGGGCATCAAAGAAGAGGAATACATCCCGAACCCAATCACCATCTACGGGTTTTAACAATCATGGTCAGACGGCAAAAGGAAAAATCTTCTTAGAAATCTTCATTGATTATTTTGTCCATTCAGTTTTCTTCCATGTGGTCAATGTGCTGCCAACATACAATCAGTTGTTGGGACGACCATGGATCCACAATACGAATGCAGTGTCATCTACTCTTCATCAGTGCGTCAAGTGGTCAAAAGGTAGAATGATCACAATAGTCCTGGGAGAAAATCCAAAACAGAGGCTAACACAACCCATGATTTCCAGACCTACCTTCACTACCGATATCCCTAGTATTAGGGGAATTGATGAGGTCATTTTCGAAGAAAATTTATGAATACTGCAGATGGTAGAATAGTCAATGCATACAATACCCATGACTCGATAGAGAGGCCCACAATTCTTCAAGATTGGAGGGTGAATTGACTACAACATATTCAAGGATCATCCCCTTGTTTCCAAATTCATGAAAGTCAAGAAAGGGTTTGATCTATTATTGAAGCATAGCTACCAGCCTTTCAAAGGCTTGGGCAAGAATAAAGATGGTCGTCTCGAGCCAGTAATTCCTTAGCACTATCCTCGAGCAGCCAGATTGGGCTTCAATGGCAGAAGATCTCAGAAGGGCACTATTTTCGTCAAGGGGACACATTGAAAGCATATGTTGTCTTTGCATTTCTATTCTTTTGTTTTCGCACTGGGATGATATCTCGTTTCGTTCTCATCATTGTCATTTGATCAATTCAATCTTTCAATAAAGTTACAAGTTTCTTTTGTCTATACGGATGTCATTTGTCTCCTTACTTCTCATTATCAAATCTTTGCAAAATTGCCATTATTTTGCTCTTTTATTTTTCCAATTATTTTCTCAGTAAAAACAAATTGTCTTATGATAGGCAACTTCCCTGAATATAATTTATTCTTCGATTTTCAGAATGTCTTCCCAATCTATCAAGAAGCACGTTCTTAATCCAAATGCCTTTTTGAAGCCGGCAGTGATTCATCAGGTCAAAGCAAGAGCAGAATGCGGTCAGGCTACAAAGCAGTCAGAAGAATCTACAGAGTTCAATTCAGCTCTTCAAGAATTACTAGAATTTGCATCAATTAAAAAATAAGATGAGCCATCATCCTTAGTTCAATATCCGACTGAGGATATCAACATTGGATCGGAAGATGATCCCAAAATTCTCAAGATTGGCAGCAGTTTGAGCCTGGAAGAGAAATAAAGGCGCACCAATTTTCTCAAGCAGCATGAAGAAGTGTTTGCATGGACTTATGAAGACATGCCAGGCCTGGATACCAAATTGGTTGAGCATCGCCTCATCCTAAAACCAGATGTCAAGCTAGTTAAGCAGAAACTAAAAAAGATGGATCCTCGAGTGGAGCAACAAGTTAAGGAAGGTCTGGAAGACCTACTCAAAGAAGGGTTCATTTGAACCATTGACTATCTAGATTGGCTAGCAAATATTGTTGTTGTTCCCAAGAAGAATGGCAAAGTTCGAATTTGCATCAACTTCAGAGATCTCAACAAAGCGACTCCTAAGGATGATTATCTACTTCCTAATATTAATCTTTTGATCGATAGCATGGTGGGTCACGCCATGTTCTCTTTTATGGATGGATATTCTGGATACAATCAGATCAAGTTTGCCACTCGCGATTAGTCCAAGACATCTTTCACTACTCCTTGGGACACTTTATGTTATACGGTCATGCCATTTGGGCTTAAGAACGCTGGAGCAACTTATCAGCGTGCAATGGCAGTTATTTTCCACGACCAGATGCACAAAATCATGAATGCATATGTTGATGATATTCTGGTGAAATTCAAAGAAGAAGAAGATCACATTGAAGCTTTCAATCAAGTCTTCAAGCAACTCATTCTTTACAAGCTAAGACTCAATCCTCAAAAATGTGTTTTTGGAGTTGAATCAGGCAAGTTGTTAGGCTTTTTGGTTAGCAAAAAGGGGATAGAAGTGGATCCCGCTAAGGCAAAGGCCATCATCGACATGCCGCCCCCAACAAATCTCAGAGAATTGCATAGCCTTCAGGGACGCATGCAATCAATTCGCCGATTCATATCCAATTTAGCCATGAGATATGAGCCTTTCAATCATTTACTCAGAAATGGAGTAAAGTTTGAATGGGGACCAAAGTGCCAACAATCATTTGAGTGTATCAAGAAGTATCTGCTAAATCCTCCTCTCTTAAAACCACCAGAATTGGGGAAACCTCTTTTGTTATATATTTCAATTAATCAAGTTGCTTGCGATGGATTCTTGGCGCAATATGAAGAAGACAGCTTGATTGAACATGCCATTTACTACGTGAGCAAGACCTTTATTGATTATGAGAAGAAATACACTCAGATAGAAAAGACATGTCTAGCTCTGGTATGAATGTGTTAGAGGTTGAGGCACTACTTGCTGGCATCTGAAGTTAAGATCCTATCAAAATTAAATCCTCTCAAGTACATTCTCGAGCAACCCTTTCTCAGTGGACGGATCGCCAAATGGCAAGTCTTATTGATGCAGTACGATTTGGAGTATGTCTCCCAGCAATCTATCAAAGGCCAAGCAATTGCAGACCAATTGGCAAATTTTTCTTTAGCATAGGATGTTAAAGCCGAGGATGATTTCTCCAATGAGCGGATCTGTAATATTCAGCAATCTCTAGTTTGGAATTTATTTTTCGATGGCTTCAAGAATATGGCAGGCATAGGAATCGGGATTTTGTTAATCACACCTGAGAAGGAAATGATCCCCTTTTCTCTCAAACTGGATTTTCTGTATACTCACAATATGGTCGAGTATGAAGCTTTGATACAAGGTCTGAAAATTTTATAAGACTTCAATGTCAAAAGAGTGCATGCCTATAGCGACTCTTTGCTCATCGTCAATCAAGTCCTAGCCAAATGGTAAGTGAAAGATCAAAATTTACTTTCTTATCAAAAGATCGTCTCAGCTCTTGCCAATAACTTCGAAGAATTCCAACTTTTCCACATCAAGAGAGATTTCAATCAAGTTGAGATAGTTTAGCCAATTTGGGCTCTATTATGTCTTTCAAGAGCAGAGAATCTCGTCGCTCCTTTGAAATTGACAGACTTGATCAACCTACTTTCGTCCCAGTAGAGCAGATAAACCAGGCTAAGCAAAAGAAGCCCTGATATCAAGACATCAGGAATTTCATTGAAACTGTCAAATTTCCTTTAGATCTCTCAAAGAAAGAGCAGCGAGCAATTCAGCGCATGTCTGCCCGATATTTTATTCTTGCCGATATTCTCTATCTTCGCGGATTCAGTTTCGAGTATTTCAGATGTTTGGACGAAGAAAAAGTCAAAAAAGTCGTGCGAGAGGCACACGAAGGCATTTGCGGTGTTAATGTTGGCTACCAAACTCTTGTCAAGCAAATCATCCGAGTAGGATATTATTGGAAGACTATGCAGCAAGACTGCTATCGTTTTGTGAAGAAGTGTGTTCAATGCCAGATGCATGCACCTTCTATCCATGCGCCAACAACATATTTACAATTCGTCGTCTCTCCTTGGTCGTTTTCTATGTGGGCCTTTGATGTTGTAGTCCCCATCACTCCTTCTGCTTCAAATGCCACAAGTACTTTCTTGCCGCAATAGAATATTTCACTAAATGGGTAGAAGTTGTCACTCTACGCACAATAGAAGATCAACATGTGGTCTCATTCATCCACAAGAATATCCTATGTCATTTCAGCATACCGCATGACATTGTGTCAGACAATGGCAGTCATTTCAAGAATGCGAGAATGAAGACATTTTGCTTAAAGTTCAGAATCCATCATCATTTCTCCGCTCCTTATTATCCTCAAGGGAATCGTCAGGCAGAGGCCACCAATAAAATTCTGATTTGAATCCTGGAACGAACTTTGGAGACAGGTCATGATTGGCATGAGAAGATCCATGACGCATTGTGGGCATATAGAACCACCATTCGTACTCCAACTAATGCTACTTCGTCAGAACTTGTCTACAGAACTGAAGTAGTACTGCCTTTACATGTTTAGAAACCTGCTTTGAAGTTTGCATCACTTCTAGAGTTATCGCTTGATCAGTATCAGCAACAACGACTAGTACAGCTGAATTTGTTCGATGAAAAAAGGCTCAGAGCAGCAGAGCACGCTCAATCATATCGACAGAGGATAGCTAGACAGTATGCAAAGTCTGTCATTGAAAGGAAATTCTGAGTCAACGATCTAGTGCTCAGATCTACGACTTATCTCAAGCACCGCCCGGGTGGCAAGTGGTAACCAAATTGAGAAGGTTCCTATGTTGTCAAAGAGGCATTACCCCACAATTCATATCAGCTCATCAATGCCGATGGAGTGGAATTGCCAGATCCCATCAATGCTCGACATTTAAAAAAAATTATATACTTAAATCATCTGTCTTATTCTTTATAATTCCTCAAATTTTCTTCAATAATGGTCAAATTCTCATTTCCCAGTTACACTAGGGCATTTTTAAAATTTTGTTTTTATCTACAAATATCCTGTATGCATGCAGGATAAACAAATCTCTCATTTTGCACGCATGTGCACCCATTTACATCATTTTGTATTCATATTTGCATACACCTGCATTCATTGGCATTGGCATCCATTTGCATCAAATTCACTACCTATTCAAGATAAGGGATAATCTTGAGACCCCAACAATCATTCCTGTCATAATGCCCAAATATTTTTAGAGCGTCGGTCTCTTTCCAAAAATTCAAGTCTCGATTGAAAAACAATGTTGATTTTCAAAATCCAGTGTTCGAACTGGTATATTTTCAAAATCCAGTGTTTGAACTGGTATATTTTCAAAATCCAGTACTCGAACTGGTGCACTTTCAAAATCCAATGCTCGAACTGGTATATTTTCAAAATCTAGTGCTTGAACTGGTATATTTTCAAAATTCAGTGCTCGAACTGTATGTTTTTAAAATCCAGTCCCCGAACTGGTACATTTTTGAAATCCAGTGCTCGAACTGGTATATTTTCAAAACCTAGTACTCGAACTGGTACATTTTCAAAATTCAGTGCTCGAACTGGTACATTTTCAAAACCCAGTGCTCAAACTGGTACATTTTCAAAGTCCAATGTCTATATTGACATATTTTCAAAACTCGGTATTCATACTGGTGTTCTTTCAAAACTGAGCACTCAGGTTAGTGTCTCACTGGTTGGTCATGTCAGTCGACCTTATGGGTTCAGTCTCCATCCTGATCATTCATCAAAATTCAAGTTCTATGCCAATTTCGGCCCTTAGACCACCCAAATTTTCAATCTCGACCTTCGGATCATCCAATTTCCAAATTCATGATTTTGACCTTAAGGTCATCCAATTTCCAATCTCTAAATTCCAATCTCTAATTCCGACCTTTTTGGTCACCCAATACCAATTCCAATCATTTTCTCTTGCGAGAGACCCTTTTTACAGGAAGAGTTTGAGGGAGCTCGTTCTTTTAGCATGCTATCCTTTGTTCACTCAGCCCCTTTTCAGGGAGAGTTTGAAGGAACTCGTGTCTTTGTGAACCGTTTGCAAAACAATTTCCAATTTCACAGAAGGAACCTTTAGTTCAGGGAGAGCTTCGACGGAAGCTCGCTTTCCTTGTGGCCCCAATTTCATACTAGGTCATTTCATCGTGAAGAACCCTCTTTTCAGGGAGAGTATGATGGACTTGCTCCTTCATGACCAATTCACTGACCTCACCATTACCGGCCCCTTTACATAAGAGAAGCCTAATGTTAGGAAGTTTTGACGAAAGCTTAATTTCTCTTCAAAAGTCCATTTTGCAAATACCTCCTCTTCAGAGAAGAAAGGAGTAATTTTCATTTCTCATTTCTGAATCTTCTCCTTTGGGTAAAGGAGAAAAGAATTTTTGTCATGGATGCGTTGAGTCGTGCTTCAAATACTCGCTTTCACGAAGGATTTCAAGAACATTTTTTTAATTTATCGTCAAGTACTTGTTGATTTCAAAATCTTTATTGCACAAAATCTTTACCTCAGAATACTTTCAATATTACTTCCGAAAGGATAAAGCTTTCGCAAAGAATGATTCAAAATTCAAAATCTTTTTATTGGCCAACCAAAAGGATGAAAAATAAATCCTCAATATGGCCAATAAAGAAAATTCAATGTTGTTGTAAAGTCATAAGTGATCGATATTGATCGCAGTCAATGGCACATTTTTAAAGATCATTCTTGTGAAAATAAGGCAATCGAAATGTCTTGGGTGATACAGAAAAATCCACTCAATTTCCATATCTCCTCAATCATTTAAGCTGCAATTAAATATCTGCAAAAAGGATCTCTCAATTGTCGTCAAGTTGAAGACGAATATGTGAGTTAGACCCTCGGGGCCAAAGAAGATTTGGATTATCTCCAAGATGAAGGAGTATGTGATGGATCCTTCCAGGGAAAGTTCAGATCACCGCCAAGTTGAAGGCGAATGTGACAAACCTCTTGACAAACCCTAAAAGATATTTAATTTCTGCTATCATCAAGCGATTTTCAACCAATGAGCCAATAATGTCAAGATAATCCCTAAGGCAAAGAAGGATCGGAACATCTCCAAGTTGAAGAAGTTTGTGACGTACCCTTCTGGAAAAAAAAAAGAGAAAAGCTAGGACATCTCCAAAATGAAGGATGATGTAATCCCCAAAAACCCAAGAGACTTCCAATTCTGTCCAAAAAAAAAGAGTGCAGAAAGATCATCATGAGAAAAGAATCACAGGATATCAAACTGACGAATCTACCAAAAATCTTCTTTAAATTTTATGAAATTCTTTTATCAATATCCTTTCACTAATTGCTTTCACAATGAGAATTATTTCTTTCTTGATCATATCAAGAAAATTGATAGCCTTCTTGAAAGAAAGTCAATTGCAAGCAATTTGAATTTGAATCTTGATTCTACGGAGTTAAGCCTAATCGGAGGTAATACTTCAGGTAGAAAAGAGAGAATATTTTTGCACCAATGTGCATCATTTTCAATTATTTTGAGTCAACAACAATTTTCAATATTTTGACAATATTTTCTAGTTATCCTAGCGTGAAGTGAGAGCTTGAGGCTCATCTTTGATGCATCCTGGCACCATTTGTCATCCCTTTTAGGACTTGATAATGAGAGTTTTCAAGATTTCTTCCCTTCTTTTGTATAATCTGAGCGCCTGGGCTCTCAGATTCACACACTTCCCTGTGTCCCCACTATCCCACCATAGACAGACCAATTTCGGCTTGAGGTTAAGCTACCAATTATTTTCTCGCAAAAGGTCATCAATTTCAAAAGTTATTTAGTCTCAGCAATGAGGCATCCAAAATCAAACCCCTTTTCAAGCTTTAGGGATCCCCAATTTCATCCTTTTGCGAAACCCCTATCGGATTCATTATGCGGAAGTTTGAAGGTTCCATCATGGGTTCTTCTTTCGAGAATCCCATCATTTTCATTCCCAGTCGGGTTAAGGGTCATACCTGAGCCTCGTTTTTACATGAGATATTTTTCGTCATATCCAAGTTAAGGGCAAAACCTCAATCTCACTTCTTTGAAGTAAATCTTTCTTCTTTATTCTCTACTTCATATCTACCATTCTCATTAGGGCTAATCTTCATATCTAGTCAAATCCTTCTAACTGTGGCATTTTTATAGACCAAATTTGGTGTGTTTTTCTTTGCCACTAAGCTCGGTCCTAAATCGGCTTAGTAGCAAAGAGGGCATCTGTAAACACCCTAAATTTTCCTTATTCATTTTCAGACACATCCCTCGTGTGAGCGCCAACCCTGATATGTCAGTGTAGGAGTCCAACCCTGTGTTTGTCCCAGAAAATTACCCTTTTATCTCTTTCATTAAGAAAATTACCATTTTACCCATAGGTCATCCCAGACCCTTGGTCAGTCAGAGTCAACCAAGCTTATCTGTAAGATTAGAACAATTAGAATGTCAGTCATTTTAAGCTCACCCGAGCTCACAATGAACATACCATTTCCATTTCTGACCATTCCTGCTAAAATTGGATCATTTCTTCATAAATGAGCTCATTTCTCACTCAAATCCAAGCCAATTGTCTCCGAGTTAGTCATTCCCAGTCAGTCATATTCCTCTAAGTCTAGCTTGAGCTCACCAGGAGTTCAAGTGCTCCAGTTTCAGTTCAAAACCACTTCTAAGTGTCCAGTAGCCCATTTTAACCCATTTCAGCTCATTTAGCTGAAATTGAGCTGAGCACAGCCAGTTGAGTTAGTGTTTGCGCTTCAATTTTAATTCATCTCAGTATTACTGATCTTTGTTCCAGCTCAAACCCAGCTCCGGTCTGTAATTCACTTCACTCTAGTGACTATTTCTCACCATTTCTCTAAAAATGGCAGCTTATCTCGATAATTTAGTTCAAGAGTTCAGTTGAGTCGGTGTCTTGTCAATTCACTTGAGTTTTGAAACCCTAAAATCCACCTCAATCCATTTCATTTTAGTTCAAATCAGTTCAAACCCCAATTTTCAGTATCACTCTGACTCGGTAGAGCCCGAAAACCATTTCTTGAACCATTTTGCAAATTTTATCAATTTTAACACTTTTTGAACCGAGTGTCAATCAAAGTCCAATATCCAAAATTCTCCATTCAGGATCTACATTTTGCATAGCATTTTGTGTCATTTCTCATCATTTCATATCATTTCTCAGTATTTCATAACATTTCATTTCATTTTCGAAGTTCAGAACTCCAATTTTTATAAATTTCAATCCAGATTGAGTTTTAAAAGTTTTCATAAATCAATTTCAAACCCTGGGTTTCCAAAATTGACATTTTTACCCCCCAAAGATTCTAAATTTGGAAATATTTTCTCGAGAAGAATAATTTGGATTTCTTTCAAACTCAAATTTTCAAATTCTAAACTGGATTTGCTTCGCAACGGGGTATGAAACTTTAAATTCTGAGCTCGTTTCAAAAACTGTCAAAAATAGCTCGTTTCATCCAAAAAATTTCTAAAAAGACTATTCTATCCCTATGATCCTCAAAATGAATTTCAAATTTAAAAAGTGAACCCACTCTGAGATGTCTCCTTCATTCACATATGTTATCATCGCAAAATTTTTCCTTCTTCCCTTCCCTTGCGAGAGAGAGAGGAAAATGCTTTCACGAGTCAAACTTGACTGGATTTTTGAATTTTTTTTGAAATACTCGCCTCCATTTTTGAAAATAGCAGGAAAATCCATGGGATGGGGCTTGACCTGTTGGTACGAGGTTCGACCGTTCCTGCCGCTTTTAACAGGGGTAATCGAACCAAGGACCAAAAATGTGCTTGACTTAGTTAAATCATCAAAATCGTGTTCTATCCTAAATGCACAAAGAATTTAGGCATGTGCTATGAAATTTTGTAAAATGTAGGTTGGAAAACATGATGTATGCTCAGAAAATGCTTTGGAGTTGGAAAGCATTTCTCAGGAAAAAGATGGAAATCGATTTTTCAGGAAATTCTGATAAGAGGATTTGAAATCTCAGGAAAACTTATAAAGATTTTGGCAAAATCATGAATGGATGAAAATCTTGTGAAAAAGGAAAGAGTTCTTGAGAAAAAAATGAACATTTGAAAAGGAAAACATTTGCAGGAAAATTCTAACTTAAATTTTTTTTTTCTTTGGAAAATGATTGAAGGAAAACTCTTTGGAGAAGGAAAATCAAAACTTAGGAAATTGAAATTCTGAGAATGTTGTCCTTGAAATATATGAAAATTGATTTTGGTTCTTGAGAAAGATGAGAAATTCCTTTTTGAAAATGAATCTTAAGAAAATAACATTTTTTTAGGGAAAATCATGGAAAAAATTGACTTGAAAAATCCAATTTTGAAAATTTTAGAAGTTTCTTGAGAAATTGATTTCCATGGAATGGCATTTTCTTGAGAAAATCATGAGAAAGCAGATGATGCGATGATGCAGATGATTTGAATATATGAATGCACTTTGGAAAAGATATCCGGAAAGATTTTCTCAGAAATTTGTTGGAAAAATGTGTATTAAGCCAAAGTAAATTCCTCACATATTCTGACTGTGGCCATGAATATGTTCAGAGTTTAATTGAGTTAATTCACAATATTTTGCAAAATTGGAAATATGATGTGCATTTTTGAAGATAGCCTAAGAGTGTAAGCTCAATGTGACTGGTAGAAAGATGATGAATTTGGGTCTCGTCCATATTCCGACTAGGGCCGTAAATATGGACTCCACCGAGTTCATCACCTCCCTAAGAGTTGGTGCACGTGTCATTCGTGTACATCCATAGTGCTTTTGAAATAAAATGCATGAATCACATAATCAGGATATTGCATGAATTCAAACTATATGATATGCATCCTAGTCTAAGCAGAAAATTAAACCTCTTATTCCAAAATTTACATTATTACATCACTAAATAAAAAGAAATAAAGATAATTGCAGACTTCAGCTCCTTCCTTTGAATATCCTTACCAAACTTGAAATGGGGTTAGCTGAAATGTGTGGGTTTTTCCAAGATTTTCCAACAATATCTTGAGATTATTGGACTTAGTTGGATATAAACCCTGTTTTTACACTTCATTGATATTTGAAATGATGTAAATGAAATAAAATACAATAATAAACAGTTTGAAATTCGGAATTGGGGTCAAAATGACCAAAATACCCCTAATATTAAACTTATACCTTTAAAATCAGGGTTTTTTGAAGGAATTTTGACAAAATTTGATATTTTTGAAATTTGAATTGAATCAAATGATGATGAAATACATGATGAGACATGATGACATGCTGCTAAACACATTAAGACTGTAAAATCAGAATTTGACATTTTGAAACTTCGCTAAAATAACGAATTTCGCTTGTTTTTCGCTTGGATCAGGGTCCTACGGGGCCCTGTTTCGATGATTTGGCTAAACCGATTATCAAAAGGATTCCAAATTATGCCCAATTCGGTAGGGAGCACCTCTCTACCCTTAGAAACAATCTAAAATGATAAAATGAATGAAAAAACATGGCCTAGATGAAAAATTTCAAAGAAAATCCTAAAATAGGCAAATTTCGCATACGGGCATGAACCAAATGTAGTATTTAATGCAATAATGAAACCATTCCACCATAGAAACCTTTGATATTCTTCAGACTGCTAAATGACATGAAAATTAACAAATTTTGCTTTTACAGCCCCGGGATTTGAACTACGGTGAGTTCGGTAATAGGAATTTGGTTCTGACGGGGGTAAAATCAACCTGTTCTGATGTAAAATTAAATGGAAAATAGCATCCGACCATAGAAACTCCTGAAATTTAAATGGGGAACTAATTAAATGTCCAGGAACAACTTTTGTTTTTATGTATTTGGCATTTGGTCAACAGAAACAGGGATGAAAATGCAACATTATATGCCTAAATCAGAAGAACAGATAAACATGCCAAAACAGGAGACTGACAAGAAACATTCGAAACTGATATTAAAACTGTCCTAAAATCATAAAATTTCATAGTAAAATCTAGGATATACGAAGCATAAATTTCACCTTTTACAGATCTGGGTTTGGAGTTATATCCAGAGAGAACCCATCGACTTAAGTCGATCTAGAGTCTCAGAGGCTCAAATCAAGCTCTGACACGTATTCTAAACTCTCGGATTTCTGTCAGACATCAAAAAAAATTCTAAAAATCTAAGAAAATCATGTAACATACTAGACATCATTTCGAGTTCAAAGCATTTTTTGGATCGAAAATCGGATCTCATATGAGGGAGATCTCAATTTTACAAGTCGAAAATAAATATTCAAAACGTTTCCCAGGTGACAAAACCTGGCTGAGCATTTCGAACTGTAAATACAATAAATAAATTCAAATCATTTTGATTTTTTTACAGCTTGTTAAGGACACCTAAAGGCACATACTTTAATTTTTTCAGCATTTTTAACGAAAAATAAATACATGAAATAACGTGTGGACTTACTGACAAAAACAGGGAATTACAGAAATAAAGCAGAATGCGTGAAACATCAAATAAATTCCTAGAACAATGCTATTTTAATGAAACAAAACATAAATCTACCTTATTTTAATGCATGAACATGATAGAATAAAAAAAATTGAATCAAGGAAGCATAAAAAAAATTCCTTTAATATACGTCTTTTTAAAAGGACAATACGAATCAAGGCAATGGTGTTGCTATAATAAAATCGATTGGAATAGAAGTGTACCTTGCATTCTCCTGCAGTTTTGGAACTCCTGAAATGAACGGCTACGAATGGCTTCTCTTGTCCTTCGATCCGGACTTCATAAGGTTCACGAAAATCGACCCACACGCCTAGGTCGAACTTGAAGTGATGTGAGCAAGGTTGGTGCTTCACTGCACTCTCTCAAATGAGCCCAAGGGAGGCGTGATTTTTTAAAGCAAAATCGACTTCTAGAAAATCTTGATTAAAGTTCAAAATCCAAAAAATGAGCCGCTCTTCAGCTGGGCGTGGGCTGAGGTATTTGTAGAAATTTTGGAATTTTTTGAAATTCAAACAGAGTCAATCTGAGCCTTCCATGTGACGCCATCTCAGAGCATGCCATTTTGGAATTTTGAAATAAATAAAATGCAAATTTTGTGAATAGGACACCTCAGCTGGATTTGAAAATTTTCAAAATTAAAGTTTGCTTGATTTTCTCTGCAGAAATTCCCCCTATGGCGCCACCTCAGAGGTTGCTACCTGGGGTTTGAAATTCAAAGTTTGCTTTTTGCAGGAAGTCCTCATATGGCGCCACCTCATGGTGGGCTACTTTTATTTTGAACATAATAAAATAAAATAAAAAGAAAAATGAAGACAAGTGAGAGCTCTGGAATGGCACCACCTCAAAAGGGGTTTGAGATTTAAAGCTGAAAGAAGGGGAGGATGCCATGTGGCGCCACATCAGAGTGGCTTCAAACTGACACATGTCAAAAGGACAGGGCAGTGGGCTCAGGTGGTGCCACTTCAGAGGGGTTTGAATGTTTGAAATTCTGCTTTTTCTGGAGGAAGCAGGGACAGACATGTGGCGCCACCTCAGGGTGGCTCCACACTGCCATGTGTCAGAAGGCAGGAGCTGAGGAAGCAGAAGACGCCACCTTAGAGGAGTTTGAATATTTGAATTGTTACTTTTTTTGAAGGAGGCAGAGAGTGACATGTGTCACTTGCTTTTTCTGAGAAAAGCAGAGAGAGACATGTGTCCCTTGCTTTTTCTGAGAAGAGCAGAAGGTGACATGTGTCCCTTGTTTTTTCTGAGAAGAGCAGAGGGTGACATGTGTCACTTGCTTTTTCTGAGAAAAGCAGAGAGAGACATGTGTCCCTTGTTTTTTCTGAGAAGAGCAGAAGGTGACATGTGTCAGTCTGCTTTTTCTGAGGAAAGCAGAGAGAGACATGTGTCCCTTGCTTTTTCTGAGAAGAGCAGAAGGTGACATGTGTCAGTCTGCTTTTTCTGAGGAAAGGAGAGAGTGACATGTGTCACTTGTAGGAGGAGTACTTCAAGTGGCACCACCTCAGGGGAGATAAACTCTGCTTTTTCTAGACAAGGCAGAACATGACACATGGCATCTCAGGGTGGCATTGGGATGACACATGGCAAGAGATGAAGGTGGTAGACATTGACACGTGGCATAGAATAAAGAGGTAGCTAATGACATGTGGTGCCATCTTAAAGTGGCCCCACACTGACACGTGTCAGAGGATGGAAGGAGAGAGAAGGTGACATGTGGCGCCACCTCTGGGTGAACCCCACGCTGACACATGGCAAGAAAATGGGAGGAGAGAGAAAATGGTCCAGTGGCGCCAATCCAGGGACAATGCTCCTATATTTTTGGGCTTTTCAAAATTGAAGTTTTTCAAAAGGAAAGGTCGTGTGGCACCACTTCAGGGTGGACCCCACGTTGCTTCTTTATTGGAGTGAAGGTAAGACAGTAAAACCTTTTTTTGGAATTTTCATAAAAACCTAGACTAATTGGTAAATACGAAATACTTGGCCTAATTACAAAGATTTTGAAAAGAGGTGTCCCTTATAGGGCAATTTTGTAAAAGAAAGATATTTGAAATTGTTGACAAAAGGGTAGAATTTGAGATAAAATGGCTAAAATCCATATTGAAAACTATCCAGATCGCTTTCCTGAGAAATTCTTTTGAAATTCAAAGTCATGGGGGGTAAAATGGGAAGACTAGATCATTTTGAAGACCCAGGGTTTTGAAATTGATTTTGAAAGGAGTTGAAATTCGAATCTGGATTGAAAATTTTGAAATCAAGAGTTTTGGACCTCGAAATGACATGCTATGCAGTGCAGTGATATGAAATGCTCATGCAATAATATGCAATGACATGTCTTATGAAATGTAATCTTGAACCAGGATTTGGAGATTCTTGTCTCCTGTCAGGAATAAATTTTTTGAAAATCTGAGCTAAAATAGAAAAATTTTGAGAGTTGTAGATGAAATATGGACTTTTGCAAGTTTCAAGCTCAGAAAATGACCATTTTGCCCTCTGGTGATCTCAGAGGATGAATGATGATGCTTGGTGGAAATGTTGGGGAGGTGAGTGAAAATTTGGGGTGTTTACAACATCTACCTTTTCATTATAAAATAAAATAAAAAAAATCATTTTTTTCCTTGTAATCATTTTTTTCATTTTATTTTTTATTTTTATTTTTATTTTATTCATCATATGGGACCCACCAAGGTGGTCGACCAACCCCCTCTCTCCTTCTTTCCTTTTCTCTCTTCCTTTTCTTTCCTTCTCCTTCTTTCTTTTCTTTCCTTTCTTCTTTCTTCTTTTCCTTCTTTTCTTCTTCCTTTCTTTTTCTTTCTTTCTTCTTTTTCTTTCTTCCTTCCTTCCCTCTTCCCCTTGGTCGACCAAGCCCCCCTCCTCTTTTTCTTCTCTCTTTCTTCCTTCCCTCCTTCTCTTCTTTCTTTCCTTTCTCCCTTCCTCCCTTTCTTTCCTTCTTTCTTCCTTTTCTTTCCTTCTTCTTTTCCCTCCTTTCTTTCTTTCTTTCCCCTTTCTTTGCTCCAGCCACCTTATTACCCAGCCCCTTTTTAAATCCCAAGAAGACCTCACGCCCATCTCTCCTCTCTCTCAGCCCTAACTCTCTTCCTAATTCTCTCTCTCTCTCTCTCTCTCTCTCTCTCTCTCTCTCTCTCTCTTGGTCACCGTTCCAGCCTTCAGCCCTCCAAGTATAGCTCTGGTCCATCCTCTAGAGCTTGCAACCCTCTCTGCACCAACTTCCAAACTCCTCTCCAGCCACTCTGAAGCTTCACCAACCTTCACCATCCACGGTCCCAGCCAGCACTTTGTCATCCACCATCAGCGCCTTCAACAAAGCAGTAGTTCCACCTCCAAGGCTACCAACCGACGCCACCATCTCAAGCTTGGTTGCATTCACATTCTAGCAGCCAATCATCTCCAGCAGGCTCCACCTCCGGTCCCTTTGTAGCAGCTTCTTCCCAACCAAGGCATCTGCAGCACCCACGTCAAGGCATCACTCCTTCACGCCCAATCGATCAAAGGCAAAGCTTCTCTTCTTGTCTTATTGGATCTTCTTTTACTTGCTTGAAATTTTGGTGGAAGTATCACCATTTATGAGAAACATCAACATGACTTGACGTCAATCAAGCCATGGTGATGTTTGTTTTTGGACCAACTCCCACGTAAATGGCAAAAAAAAAATAAAAAAATGGAAAAGCTTAGGTTGATTGCCATACATGACTTAAGTTTTGCTTTATATCATTTTGTATGGTAGGGTTTAGCCTTGATACTTTAGATTTGCCATATGACTCTCTTTAGTTCCATTTCAAGCATTCCTTATTCAATAAAAAAAATAGAATAAAACAAGAAAATACATGTGTATAACATGCATGGGCTAGGAGAACGAAAGATCTGTCCTTTTGATGGATTGGATCTCTCGTTTTGAGAACCAACATCAAAAATAGATCATATCCCCATTGATTTTTATTTTAGTTTTGTATTTTATGTAGTCTTATATTCAAAAGATGCATTTAAGTTAGTTTTATTATGCATTTCATTCATTTTACATAGTTTTGTTAATATTAATTTTAGAATCTATAAATTTCATTCATATGCAAAGTCCAAATAATATTTCATGTGATTTTATTCATTCATAAATTCTGTAAATTTCATGATCATTAGATTTATGTGTTCTTAAACTTCTGCAAAAAAAATGGATTAATTTGAAATTTGGAGTTTCATAAAAAAAAAAAGACACTAGTATATATTTTGAGCCTTCTGGAATTTCCAAACCTCTCCTTAGCAGAGTTGTCAGCCTGAGATCTTCCAGATGAACGATCCAAATCTTCCTTAAAAAAATACAGTAGATTCCTGTTAAAATATATTGTTTTTTAGTCTTTTCTCATATTTTTCTAAGAAGATTTGGTTCCTGCTAAAAATCAAATGTTCTAGACCTCTGTGAAAATCTCGATTTCTCCTTGTCAGGGTCTAGACCGACCCAAATCCGCTGTGATGCTTCAATCTGTAGGTTGGATGTCAAAACTTTTAACAGAGGAATTGTTCCCCTATATTCCCTCTATCATTACTAAAAATCTAAAAATTGTAGAAGCATTCTAGGTATTTTTCCCGGAATTAAGTTCTCTGTCTGTCAAATTTCAGTGTCTACGAATTACAGAGATTTAGATCTCTGATAATCCTCTAATCTTTTCCAACCCGTTCGTCTAATCACAAAACTGTAAAAATAGAAATTTTTTCTCAATTTGTCAAGGACATTCTCTGAAAATTTCAGTTATTTTCTATATTGTTTGCTATTTTTCCTATAATTGTTTCTGAAACCTGTCAGTCGGCTCTAAGTCCTAGAGTCGCCGGATTCCAAACCGACTTGACGGAGTTGTCCAGCTCCTGTCATAGGTCAAAATCAGAATTTGTAAATGGAAAAAATCTTTTCCTAACTGTCCTCTGTCACCCCATAAAATTTGAGAGATTTCTATGGTAGTTTAGTACCCGAAATACATTTTAGATTTAGAATTTTAGGCAAAATCTTGATTTTTAGGATTTTTAGTTAATTTTCCATATTAAAAAATATCAAAAATATAAATTTTTGAGCTTAATTCTGTTTTTAGGGTTATTATAGGTGTCCATGTCAAATTTGGCTCAATTTCAAGTTCATTTTCCTTTTGTGTTAATTAATCTTTAGATTTAGAGGCGAAAATCAAGTTAAATTCGATAATTTGTGATATTTTCGCTATTTTAGGGTTTTTATCATGTGAATAAGCATATCATGTCATATTAGGGTTAATTTCAATAACATTTGCATTTCATATTTCAACTTTTTTGCAAAATTTATTTCAGAAAACCCTGGTTTCAAGGCCATAGTCTTGTTATCCGGGGCATTTTGGTCATTTTGAACTCAATTTCGAAATTTCAATCCTTAATTCTCTAAATTTTAATGCATATCATCATATATTTCATTTGATTTTCAAATTTCCAAATTTTATAAAAATTCTTTTAGAAAACCTTGATTTCAAGGTCATCAGGGCTATTTTGGTCATTTTTACTCCAATTTCGAATTTCCAAGTTTATTTTCAAATTTTATTACTTATTTCTCATGTTTATATCAAAGGGGGTATGAATTGGGTTTATATTTGAATAATATATGATAATTTTCAATATTTCTGGATAAATCTAGATAAACCTACATTTTTGTGCTAACATGTTTTCTAGTTTTGCAGGAACATTCAAGAAGAAGATTTAGTTATGTTATTTATTTGCTTTTATTCAATTCAATGTAAAAATCAATGTAATATTTGGAATAAGAGTTACATTCTCTGCTTAGAATAGGACTGCATTGCATATAGTTTAATTTCTGCAAATTTCAATATCTGATGTATCATTCATGCACATTTTTCCAAATCCACTATGGTTGACAAGAATGGCATGTGCACAAGCTCTTAGGAGGTTCACAAACTTGGTGGAATTTATATTTATGGCCATAGTCATAATACGAATGAAACCCAGATTTGTGATCTTCGTATTAGCCACATTCAGCCTACGCTCTTAGGCTAACTTCAAAAATTTACTGCATTTTTCAAATTTTCAAAAGGATTTTCTCAATTCCTCAAAGAATCCTCTTTCAAATTCATATTCATTCATTCAATTTGCATCATTTTTAAACTCTTTTTCGAATTCCATTTCAGAGAAATCGATTTTCCCAAAAATTTCCAAGTCTTTCTCAAGATTTGATTTTCTCATAACTCTGAATTTTCAAACGACATTTCAAAGTATTTCCCAAGTTCAAATCATGATTTTATAGTGTTTTGACATTCTCAATATTATTTTCAAATCCCAAAATTGATTTTCTCAAAAAACTTTGAATTATTTCTGAAATTGATTTTCCTAAAATTCTCAAATCCTATTCAGAAATCGATTTTCTTAGGAAAAGCAATCCAAATCTCAAAAATCATTTTTCTCAAAGTTCAAGTCTTCCTGAGAATCCTTTTTTCATTCAAAATTCATTTTCTAATACAATTTCTGATTTCCAATAAAATTCAAGGATTTTTCCAAGAATTCTATTTTTAAGCACTTTTCCAGTCATTTTCCAAGTACATCTCAATTTTCCAAAGCAAACATCATATTTCTCAAACTTGCATCTTTTCAAAATTTCATAGCACATGCCTGATTCTTTGTGCATTTTAGAAAAATAGAGCATAATTTAGAAAATTAAATTTAGTCAAAGCACACATTTGATCCTTGGTTCGATTACCCGTGGTAAAGGCGCCAGGAACTGTCGAACCTCGTACCGACAGGCGGATCCCATTCTATGGAATTTTCTCACAAATTTTCAAAATGAAGGCGAGTAAATTTCAAAAAACCATTTTCAAAACTTTGGTCGAGTTTGACTCGCAGAATCGTTTCTCTCTCTCGCAGAAGGAGGGGAAAAATTTTGTGATGATAACAGGCATATGTGTCAGAACTGGTGGAGATGTGATTGTTGGGATATTCGGTCAACGTACCAGCGGTGATCCTGGTGGGGCCCACCTTTCTGGCATCTATGGTAAGCAAGACAAGGATGACGCCCTGTGGGGTGCACTCCCCCTGAAGGTTGTTGTCAAAGGCAGATGGGTTTCTAACTTGGTAATAGGGCTCTTCCTCAAAGAATTCGATCTCTCGGGAGAATAAGTCTTCTGCTTACCGGGTTATAGCATTTGTATCCCTTTTTCATAGAGGAATACCCCAAAAATATGCATTTTATTGCTCTTCTTTTGAGTTTATCTCTATACATTTCTTGTAAGTGGATAAAGCATTTACATCCGAACACACAAAAGTGAGACAATGATAGGATTTTTCGCTTAATCATCTCCATGGGAGGCATGTAGTTGATGGTCTGACTGGAAATATGACTAGACACATAGTAGGCAGTGGATACAACATCTGATCAGAAGCGCTTGGGGATGTTCATATGAAATATGAAGGCCCTGGCTATGTTCAAGAGTGTTCTATTTTTATGCTCAACGATGCCATTTTGTTGAGGTGTGCTGGTGCAATTGGTCTGGTGGGTGATGCCGTAATTAGTAAGATATTCAATGAACTTAGAGTTCATGTATTCCATCCCATTGTCCCAGCGAAGGATTTTGATCTTAGTGTTGAACAGGGTTTTGACCATGTTTTCAAACTTTCTATAAGTGTCAAACACTTCATCCTTGTGTTTGAGCAAATATACCCACGTTGCATGTGAGCAATCATCGGTGAAAGTTACAAAATATTGAAACCTAGAGTACAATTCAATAGGGGTTGACCCCCATATATCAGAGTGAACGAGGGAAAAAATCTTGTAACTTTTTATTTCAGACAAAGAAAAAGGAATTCTAGTTTGTTTAGAATATTGGCATGCATCACACGACTCATGAGATGGTGTGATGTCAGAAAAAAATTTCTTCAAAACTTGGTGAGAGGTGTGTTCAAGTCTGAGATGCCACTTTGTGTACATGCCGGCCATTTTTTGAGCAGCGTGGGTTTGGCTTTTTGTGTCAAGGAGGTAGAGTCCTCTACCAATCACCTTCCTCGTATTTAGGTCCTGAAAAAACACATACTTAGAGGAAAAAAATGCAACATAATTATGAATTTTTGTAATATTGTTGACTGACATGAGGCTAGAAAGAAAAAAGGAACATATAGGGCCTCTGACGACCCTGGGCCATTAAGGAGAGAGACATCACCCACTTTATGGATGGGAATTTGAGTCCCATTAGCAATGCTAATGGGGCCTTTATTGGTCGATTGGAGGTTGGTCAATAGATCAACCTTGCCTGTCATGTGGTCGGTCGCGCCGATGTCCATGACCCACCTGGTGTTGATGAGTTTAGAACTGAGTGCAAATATGTTACATGTGACTTCTTTTTGCTAACCTTTAAGAATAGCCACAAGATTAGACTTGTTGATTTATTGTAGGAGTTGCAAAAGGTCTTCTATGGTGGCTCCTATTTTTTATCCCCTGTTATTTTCACATGGTTTTTATTGCTCGGGCATCCATGGATTTCCCAACATTTTTCTCTCAAGTGTCTGAGCTTATTACAGTGAATGCATCGAGACCTTACCTGGACCCATGGGTAATCGTTGCCCACGAGCTTGAGTGGAGGTTGAATCATGCTCTCCTTAGAGTAGCTGGAGAGAGTGGCTTTTACATGCATTTTGGTCTGGGGGTTGGATTCGGGTCCCATGACTCTTTGACGAGTTTCTTCTTGCTGGATAATGGAACAGACCTCATTAAAGCAAGGTAAATCCCTAGACATGAGGATTTGACTTCTCAAGTTGGCATAGTCAGGTCCAAGGTTGGCAAGGGTCTTGAATACCTTGTCCTCCTCTATGCGCCTTTTGATGACTTCTATATCATTAGTGATTAGTCGATATAGATTCATTTTGTCCCATATGGCACGTAGGGAGCTGAGCTAGGGATGAAAAAGTTCATCTCTTTTTGTCAGGTGAGCTATTTCCTACTGAAGTTGGTAGAGTTTGGCGAGGTTGTTCTACTCACCATAAATGTCTCTTAGGGAGTCTGTTATCATTACAAAATTTTACATTTGCAAGTCAAACTGACCTTTGAAAAAGATTTTGAAAATAACTCGCCTTCATTTTAAAATGTGAGAAAATTTCGTAGAATAGGACTCGCCTGTCGGTATGAGGTTCAACCGTTCCTGGTGTCATAACCAGGGGTAATCAAACCAATGATCAATCATATGCTTTGCTTTGCTTTGCTTTGCTTGTCTAAATAGATGTTCTATTCTTAAATGCACAAAGAATCAGGCATGTGCTATGAATTTCAGAAAATACAGATTTGAAAACATGATGTTTGCATGAAATAATTGAAAAATACTTGGAAAAGAGAATGTCTTGAAAACCATGAATCACATTTGAGAAGTCTTTTTTAAGAAAGGAAAATCGATTTCTGAAGAAAAGGATATCTTTTTTAGAAAATTGAATTCTGGAGAAAGACTTAGAGAAAAATGATTTTTGTTGAGATTAAATTGGAAAACATCAAAAGGTATGGGCTTGTGGCCTTGTGAAATCCTTTTCATGATGTGATCTAAACCTAAATGATGCATGAATGCAATTTGAGAAAATATTTTCTGAAGACTTTTGAGGAAAATAATTGAAAAAAAGATTTTTGTGCCTTATAGAATTTAGATGAAATAAATTCTTTACATATCTCTGACTATGGCCATGAATACGTATGGAATATATCTCATTTGATTCTAAAGTAGAAAATACTTAGAAAAATTTTAAAATATGCAATGATTTATGAAAATACCTAAGAGTGTAGGTCATTTGTGGCTTAGAAAAAGATGATAAATCTGGGTTTCGTTCGTATTCTGACTATGACCACAAATACGAAACCCACCGAATTTATCAACTCCTTAAAAGCTAGAGCATGTGCCATTCATGTAGACCATGGTGAATTTGAATATGCATGAATCATCATCCACCACACATTGACATTTATATAAAAAGTGAACTACATGCAATGTCGCCCTATTCTAAGCAGGAAATTAAATTCTTATTTCAATGTGTTTACAATTTACATCAATGATAAATTAAAATAAAGAAAATACAGTCTTGAATGTCCCTGCAAAACTAGAAAACTTGTTAGTGAAAATATGTTGGCTTTTCTGGATTTATCCAATAATATCTAGAAATTGCTGGATTTATCCAGATATAAGCATTTTCCATATTTTCCTGAGATAAACATAAGAAAAACTGATATAAAATTTAATAAATAATAAAGATAAACAACTTTAAAAATTGGAATTTTGGAAAAATGACCAAAATGCCCCTCAAAACAAGACTATGTCCTTGAAATCAGGGTTTTCAGAAAAGATTTTGTAAAACTTTTAATTAAAGGCTCAAACAGATTCAAATCAACACCAAATCAGGTGTAAAGCATCCTAGCATGATTATAAACATGATCAAACCCTACAAATATAAAACGTTTTACAAAAAATCGAGATATCACAAAAATATCAAATTTTGCCAGTATTTCAATTGAATTGAGACTCCGCGGATACCCTATTTTTTGTGATTTAATCAAATAATATATCAAATAAATTCATAAATTAACAAAAATCTACATGGATACTTATAATTACCCTAAAATTAAAATAGAATTAAAAAATAGAAATTTTGACATTATTTGGATATGAAAATTAAATAAATCTCTCAAATATGCAATTTTGCCTGCAAGCACATATTTATCACAGTGTCAAACCCAAATCAGGTACCAAACCAATATAGAAATTTATAAAATTTTACAGAAAAATACTAGACATATAAACAAAGATTTTCTTGTTTATAGATTGGAAAAATCATCTTTGGTTAGAGATATATCATTTCGGCAATATACGCTTGATTTCGGCGAATAAATAACGAGTTGAAATAAACACATCCGGTTTTGGGTGCAGCGAAATATAGCAAAAAGTATTCAAAAATTATAATTTTTAGAAGATGACAGTAAACACACATATAAAAATACTCCTTTTTAAGGATCATCGATCGGATCTCCGGTTATGGAGATACAATCTGCACAAGTCGATCTAGAGTTTAGACAATGCAAAACGGGTTCTGTAAAACCAATTCTGATTTCTATCAAAAGAAAAATAGCAAACAGATATATAAAAATTTGAAACATTTACAGAGAATACTAGACATGATAATTAACACAATTCAACTTACGGATCATCGATCGGATCTCTGATGAGGGAGGCAAGTTATTCTTGAATCCACATAGCGTTTTCATGGTTCAAAAAGCAGGGTTTAGTTTTCAATGTTTTTGACAAAGTTACAGAACCCAAAACAATCCAATTTTTTTTATAAAAAATCACAAACAAACACATAGATCAACCCTAAAAATCATGTTTTTTGGCAGAAAATCAAACATAAAATAATGTGGTTCCAGCGTGCCCAGGATCGAGATGCATAATTTATCGATAAGGCATGAATATACCTAATCTAAACATAAAAAATAATAAAGAAAAAGCAATAAATAACCTAACAATTTTAGATTTAATGCCTTAACACATAAAATAAACATTAACATGATAAAATAAACAAAAAAAATCAAGAAAAACATGGTTGAAATTTGATTTAGCCATTAAAAAAGGGATTTGACCATTGAATGTTCAAATCTCGATCTTTTTTGGGCGTTTAACATAATAAACAAAAATAAATATTATTAATAGATCAAAAACATATAAGGGACCATCAAACATCAACTTATCATCATCTTGAGGTCCTCACATGATTTTTTTGAAATAAAAGAAAAGGAAAGACATGCTAAAAGAGGCGACAATGGTGATTTTAATGAAAAATAAATAAAAAATAAGAAAAGGGGAGAAGACCTTACCTTGGAGCTTCAACAGAGAAGGCTGGAGCATGGAGAAGAGAGAACCACGAATTTGGGAGAGAGAGGGAGGAGAGAAAAAGCATAGGTTGACCCCCCCTAGAGTCTCCTATTTATAGTTTTTCAAAACCTCCTTAATTAGGGTTAATTAAGGAGTTTTAATTTTTTTAAACTCTTTCTAATTAAATCAATTAAGGGGGAAGATTTTTCCAGTTGGGTTTGACTTTTCAACCTTCCTAATTAGACTCTAATTAACCTAATTGAGTTCTAATTAAACTAAAGTAAGTCCAAATGTGGCACCACCTACTGTGGGCCCACATTTGATTTTAAAGCTTTAAATAAAAACTAAAAACAAGGTTTTAAATATATTAAAATGAAAGTGAGATTTTAAAAATGATTTTGAATCAAACCTAACTAGGACACTAGCTAATCCTAAGCTAACCAAAATACTTTCAAATGTAACTCCACCTATTGTGGGCCCCACTTGTTTTTCAGAAAACGATTTTAAAAACCTGAAAATAAAGGGGTTAAAAATAAGATTTTCAAAAAAAGGGTTTTAAAACAAAAGGTAAAAATCAAAATTTAAAATCCTCTAGAGTGCTAGATGAATTGAAAATCTCTCGAATATAGCGCCAGGTATGTGGGCCCCGCATCTGAGTTTTTAAACAGGTTAAAAAAAGTTTTTGAAACAGATTGGAATAAAAGCAAAGGATAAAATTCGAGAAAATTAGAGTCCTAAACCAACTGAAACTCCTGGCTAGAGTCTTAAAATTTTGAAACTCTTGATTTTGGTTTTTGAAATGAAGAGGTTTTGAAAGATCTTCTTCATAGATTAGTAAAAATGAACAAAAAGATGAAATCAAGGTCAGAGTCTTAATCAACTAGGACTCTAGAATAGAGTCCCAAAATTTTAAAACACTTAGAATTGAATCTGTTTTCAAAAATTAGGTGAAATAAAAGTAAAAGGAGGAAATCAGAGTAGAGTTCTAGACTGACTGAAACTCTGAGGCAGAGTCCTAAAATTTTGAAACTCTACAATAAAGTCCTGAAATTTTAAAATTTGATTTTTTGAAGATAAATGAAGAAGTTTTTGAAAGAGTTTCTAAAACATGAACTTAGGGTTAGAGTTCTAATCCAACTGAAACTCTGGAACAGAGACCTAATTCGACTAAAATTCTAAAATTTTGACTTCTTTCAAAAGATTTTGAAAGATTTTCTTGAAAATAGGTTAAAATAACAGCAAAATATAGAGTCCTGATCTGATTGAAACTCTGAAATAGAGTCCTAGTTCAACTAAAACTCTAAAATTTTGCCCAAAATTAAAAAATTTGATAAATTTTGTTGAAAACAAGTAAAAATAGAGATGAAAGACAGAGTCCTAGTCTAACTGAAACTTTGTGATAGAGTCCTAGTTCGACTAAAACTCTAAAATTTTTGTCTTTTTGAAAGTCAAATGAGAAGGTTTTTGAAAACAAGTAAAAAATAGGAATAAAAGATGAAATCGATATAAAGTCCTAATCTGACTAAAACTTTTGGACAAAGTCCTAGTCTGACTGAAACTCTGAAACTCTGAAATTTTGGCCAAAATAAAAGATTTTGAGAGATTTTCTTGAAAATAGGTAAAAATAGAAAGTGAAAGATAGAGTCCTAATTCGACTGAAACTCTGCGATAGAGTCCTAGTCTGACTAAAACTCTGAGATTTTGGCCAAAATAAAAGAAATTGACGAGGGATAAGACTACCTCTAACTTAACCAAAATGGAATTTTAAAAAGGTTAAAAAAGGTAAAAAGATAAAGTCCTAATCTGACTAAAACTCTGACACTTGAGAAATTTTGTTGAAAGAAGGGATCTAGAAGCAACACCACCTAGATGGGTCTCGTCTGAGCATTCAGATCAGTTAAAAATTGGTTTTTAAACGAATCTAGATCGCTTTCTAAAGAAAATATTTTGAAATAAAGATCTCGGGGGGTTAGCAAAGGGCAAAATATTGATTTAAAACTTAGGTATTTAAGTTTGATTTCAAAAGAAAAGTTTTAAAAATCGAATCTGGATTTGAAAAGTTTAAAAAATCAGAGTGTTGGATCTCAAAAATGTCATGCAATGTTGTGCAATGCAATGAAATGCAATAAAATGATAAGAAATGGTGTGAAATGATATGCAATGAGATGAAATGACATGAAATGAGGCAAAATGATATGGAATGATATGAAATGAGATGCAAAGAGCAAACCCTGGATGAGGGATTTGAAGTCCCAGACCCCAGACAGAGACAAATAATTGAACATTTTTTTTCAAAGGCAAAAATTGATGGTTGAAATTGAGCCAAAATAGAGATTGAATTTTGAAATGTTTGAATTTGGGGCAAAATTCGGGCTCTGAATAGCCCTAGCTCAAATGTCGACCAGCTAGTTCCCTGAAGGCTTCAGAGAGTGGGTCCCAATGGCAGGAGGCAGGTGTTTGTGAATGAAGGTGAAAATTTGGAGTGTTTACAGAGTCCCATATGTCTTTGGCAGTGTCGAGAAACAAGAAGCCCTTGAAAATGTTTTGGTCCATGGAGTTTAATAGTGAGGACATAACAAGATGGTTTCTCGATTCTCACTCATCGTAGGTGGGTCAGGCCTGGGCAGGATGATCTTACCATTAATGTTCTCCAATTTGGATTTTTCGCTGAGGAAGAGTGTGGACGCCTTGGACCAAGACAAGTAGTTGGATTTGTTTAACGACACGGTGGTTATTTTGAGCGTAGGGTTTTGCTCTTACATGACCATCTTTGATACGATGTGCCCAGAAGAAGTTAGCTTGTTTTCTCCTTCCGCCATCGTCAAGGGTAGGGAGCTGTGTGGGGACGATCACGGGTTCATACAAACCCGCTCTAATAGCATGATAAAAACAAGAAGGAAAAAAGAACTACAGAGGAAACACGAAAATAATGTGGTTTTGGCTCTTGGCCTAAATCCATGGATGAAATAACCTCACACTCATATTATTCTGATAATCATGCTTTACAGGTTACAAGGGGAGGAATATATATGGATCAAGGCTGGTAGCAACATTATCCTCGTTGAGGATAATGCTACGTGAGGTCAGAGAACAACCACATATGATAAGTGGGGGAGTCGATATCGATGGGACGTGAGTCAACTGATATGGCACCAAATGTGGAACTGAAAGCAATGTATGTGTAGCTAAGGAGCTACAAATGTGGAACTGTGTAGCGACGAATGAGGGAACAAACCCAACATGTAGGGAGGTCGTATCCGGTTCAAGAAAGATCACGATGTGATCGTATGACTTGATCACATCGTGACCTTGTTATCCAATTCAACACTTGCAGCTACCATCATCAAAGCTTTGGGTTATGCATGCTATATGATTTTTTGTTCTTTCCTTATTTATGGGAATTGAGAAAATTTAATGTTGGTCATGTTTGGCTAGCTTGTGAAAGTGAGGAAGAGTGGTTCTCAGTGAGCTTTTCGTGTTACGTTTTGGTTTTATGATGAGGAAATATGGAGTATTTTCGCCTTCTCCTAGAACTAGTGATGATTTGGATGATGTTGGTGTCTTTAAAATTGATAGGAAATGAGGAATTTGAATCGGAATTCTGAAGTAACGAATGGGAAGAAGGATGTGGAGAGATTTTTGTGTTGTTCGATCATATTTTATTTTTCCTTCTTAAAAAATATTAATTCAAAGAAAATATTAGACGGGTTTTCTTTGCTTTTCTATTTTCTGAACAAAATAGAAGTTTTGGGTCATGGAACCATTTGTTATATTTCATAATGATCTCATATCTGCATATAAAGTATTTTCATTTCTTGTTAGATATTCGATCTTATCTTGTTTTGGTTGGAAAATGGATTGTACAATCTTACGACATATGATGATGCCAAGTCGTCCAACAAAGTGTCGTACTGGCAGTACCACATTATCAACCATAAGTTTTCATTCAGTTGGATGGCTAGGATCATGTGTCATAAGATCTGTTGAGTTTGCAAGATACGTTGCTTGATTCCCTAGGTATAAACATGAACGTAGAGGAGACCTTTCACAACTTAAGTAGGTGAGAGATTGCTTTTTAGGAACCATAGCACGTGGTGAATTGCTTTCTTTAATATATGGATCTAGGGCACGTTTGAAAGCGAGAAAGATCTAAGAAAAGTGATGCAAAATGAAAATTTAGAAAGGATTTTTTGGCCCTTCCAAACGAGAGACTTTTTCATTGTAAAAGTTTTTCTAAAAATGTACACTTTTTGCTAGAAAACATTCCTCCATATGGTGGAGGACCATGAAAGGATATTTTCTACCAAAAGAATTTATTTTTACACTTCTCACCACCCATTTCACCATATCTCACCACCACTCTCCTCCTCCTCTCTCTCATTTTTTCACATTTTCTTACTCTGTTTATTTCATGCTACACAAACAAGCAAAAAACTTTCTTGAAAAAACTTCTCGTATCAAAAACTCTTATAGGCAAAACTTTCTTTTCCTATAAGAGTTTCTCTCTTCCAAACGTGCTCTATGGAACCATCAGGGCATGATACGGTAATTTTACTTCCAAGGACTAGTAATCCAACAGAGAATAGAAATCGACACTCTTAAAGAGAGGAGGATCTTAAGGAAATTGTTAGGTGAACCGACTAGAATTTTTTTTAAAAAAAAGAAGCTTCACCTAGAATCTTTTTAGAGGAAATGACTTCTTTTAGAATTGTTTACGAGGATGCCAACTTACTCAGTGAGGGTGCTTTCTGTGTTTTCTAGAGGCTTTATGCAAAGTCTAGCATATATAATATTTTAAAAAATTGGAGAACCCAAGTTGGAACCAACATGCGATGAATAGATTTCAATTAAATGAACCTGAGGATTCTTTGCAGTACTTCAAGCCATAGTTACTAGAAGTGACTCCTTAAGAGAGGCACTGATCCTTAGAATCAATCTTTAGAAATAGGAAGCACCATGTGTTGGTGTATTTGCAAAATTAAAACTGGAATACAAAATATGCACGTACCGGTAGACACCATGGTGGATGCGATGTGTGGGTGCTCGACATTCTCCTCAGCCTATCGATGCCCACGATGATGAGCCCAGGCCTTCAAGTCAATAGTGAGTAGGACCCTGAACCCAATGATAACTACGGGCAATAGGCTAGAGGCTAATGGTTTCTGGTTGTACTCATGATACAGTCAAGCCCTCTATTTATAATGGAAGATAGGGGCAGTTACAAAATGTGAACCCTTCACATTCACGTAACCTCCACCCCACTAACTTCCATTAAGTACCAATGAAGAGCTCACTAACCTTCTCATTAGTGTCAAACAGGGTCATACTATGGGTTGGACCTAAACCCAAAATGTCCAACATTCTCCCACTTGACCCATTGACACTAAAAGGGTAGTAAATCGAGGTTTATATCGTTATCTCGATTTAATTCTTTATGTGGGTTCACATGCTATCTTGTATCACAAGAATGAATCATATGAGTCATGGAGATGATCATCTCTTTATAAAATGTCATATTTTCATGTACTATAATACAACTCATTTTTAGTGCTTTAGCATGTTAAGATTACCTTTATAAATAGGTCGGTCTCTAACCTATTCTATTGGTCGTTTAATATTGTTATTCTATTATTCTCTCTAACCAAATGAGAGATCCTTTATGCAAAATCAACAATACACAAAGCCATACAGAATCAATTCATTTTCATAAATGTGATCACATAATATATTGTCATACATCATTAGGAATAAAAAAAGACCCATCCCCTTTATATGTTGAGAATACAATCCTGGTGTTAGCCCTTTAGTAAGAGGATCTACAGTCACTTTCTTCGTACCAATTGTATCAATACATACCAGATGATTCTCAGTCCTTTCTTTAACAACAAAATATTTTAACTTCATGTGTCGACACGAGGTTGAGCTCTTGTTGTTATTTCATAAAAACATGACTGCTTCATTATCACAAAAGATCTTCAGTGGTCTCTTAATAGAGTACACAATCCCAAGACCCATAATAAAGTTTTTTATCCAAATGGCCTAAGACAAAGTCTTGTATAGAGCAATAAATTTCGCCTCTATGGTATGAGCAGTAGTTATAGACTGCTTTTTACTTTTCTATGAGACAACACTACCTGTCAATAGGAAAATGTATCCAGTAGTAGACTTTCTATTGTCGAAACATCATCCTAAGTCCGCATCAGAGTATCCAATGACCTCTAGGTGGTCACCTTTTTGTAGGTCAATAGGTAGTCTTTCATTTTTTGCAAATAGTGCATGACCTTCTTTGCTGCCTTTCAATGTGCAATGCTTGGATTTGACTGATATTTACAAAGCATTCCCACAACAAATGTGATATCAAGTCGTGTGCAGGTTTGCGCATACTACAAACTCTCAACCGTTGAAGCATATGGGATTGTTGCCATCCGAGCCTTTTCATTATCATCCTAACGATAGTCATTTAGGCTCAATTTATCCCCTTTGACTATGGGTGCCGAACTATGAGAACAATTCTCCATCTCATATCTTTTAAGAACCTTAAGGATATAGGATTTTTTAGAAAGGCCAAGGATACCAATAGTTCTATCACGATGGATCTCGATTCTAAAGATAAATTTGGCCTCACCCATGTCCTTAATATCGAAATGAAAAGAAAAAAATCTTATATGAACTTACTCCCACTAGTCTTAATGTATATGCATTGATCAATAATGTTTCCAGTGAATCCAAAGTTTATAATTACCTTATTGAACTTTTATACCACTGGCGAAAGGCTTATTTAAGTCCATAAATTGACTTCTTCAATTTGCAAACTAAATGATTCGAGTCATCTACACTAAAACCAGGAGGTTGTTGCATGTATACCTCATTTTCCATATCCTCATTCAGGAAGTCAGTTTTTACATCCATTTGATGTAGCTCTAAATTAAAATGAGTTATTAAGGCCATGATTATCCTCAATGATTCTTTAGTTGAGACATGAGAAAATGTCTCATTATAATCAATACCCTCTATTTATTTCAAATCTTTTACAGCAAGCCTAGCCTTGTACCTCTCCACTTGACCTTTATAGTTTGTTTTGGTCTTAAAGATCCACTTAGAACCAACAAGTCTAACTCCATCAGGTCAAGATACAAGATCCCACACTTCATGGATTTGATTCAATGTGTTGATCTTTTACTTTTAATGGCTTCTGTAAAAGTGAAGGGATTATAATCAATATCTATGAAATTATTAGACTCTTACAAATACACCACATAGTCCGGATGGATAGCTGATTTTCTGATCCTCGTAGACCTCCATACAGGTGCTACAGGTAAAATAAACTTTTGCATCCTGTTGTTATTGTATATTCTCATCAACAACTTGTTCTATTTGGGATTGATGTTCATTAACCAAACTTTCTCTAACATTATCCAAAGGGACAATGACAAGAAAAACTGAGTCTTTAATGCAACTTTTTCAATAAAGCATTTTAAAAATATATTTTCAATAAAAATGTGTATGCAAACCATGCATCAGATAATAAAAATTGACTCACACTAGCGGTGAAGTCCAGGTCGAACTCAAGGAATGAGAAATACTTTGTATTCATGCACACAATCTAAACTATGTTTTATTGCCTTGTAAAATAAAAGATTAATTAACTAAATAAACAAGAGAGTGATGCCCTTATAGAGGGCTTAAACAAATAAATAAATAGTTTTATTAGACCTAAATTGAATTAAATTGAATAAAATAAAAGCCTATTCTAAAAATAAAGGAAAGTGTCTTCAGTGCTTCGAGTCTTTAGTCTGTCTCTTCTTTGCCTCTTTTGTTCCCTTTTGTATGATTTGATGAATTAGAGGGCTTCTTGAAGGCTTGAAGGAACTTTTGAGGGGACCTCAGAGGGCTCTTTGAGGATAGATTTAAGGGCTCACCACACGTCTAAATGCTTTCCTGCAAAAACACAAACACAAAACACAAAGCAGAAAAAGAAATCTACGAGAAAATCAAATGTAAATAATGAAAAATCACAAAAACCTGAATTAATTAACACAAACAACTAATAACATGAACTAACTATGAACTACTTGTCACAACCTAAAGCACTAGAAGACAAAATGGCAAAACAACCTAACTAAGAATCAAGAACTAACTTGCAATAACTAATTAAACACAAAATCAAGAAATCACTCTAACCAAAAATCAAGAATTGAGTTTATTAACTAAAGGACAAATAGAATCTAAAAACAAACTAAGCTAACTAACAAAAACCATGTGATGTACACTATTTCAAACTAAGTTAAACTACCAAACACCATGTAACAATGACAAACTAACTTTCAAATAAAGATAATGCTTACCCGATTTTCAAGAATTCCAGATATTAAACTAACAACTATTCTAATGGCTAACACATGACAATGTATTGTATGTAATCCTAACAAATTAACTAATGGTAAACTGAAAATAACAATGCAACCTAACTATAACTAATGGATCTAGTTAATAACAATGAATAAACGTCACCATGAGAATTGGTTAATGTTACTTTAACACACTATGCATGAAAAAAATCAAAATCTGAACTAAAATTACATGAATTAAACAAAACTAACTAAACCTGGACATGAGCTACAATAGAACATGTTTTAAGAAGGTAATCTAAGCTAATTTAATAAAATCGATGGTTGAAATAGAAACTAAATCGGCTAGGCCACTTGAATTGATTTAAAACATAAATTTTGGAAATAACATGACTATTGTTTAATCTAAATAATGAATAAAAACTTTTTGGAATTAAAAGACTAACTAATAAAATAAAGCAAATAAAATTTAATCTAAGCTATTCTAAAAAAATTGGTTATTGCATAAAGAAAGGCATATCGTTTAAAAGAAAGAAACCTTATTTAATTGATCTAAAAAGCACCGAATAAATAAAAACGTGAAGCAGCTATTATAAACTAGATCTAACCTAAAACTAATCAAAAAACAAAAAGAAAAATATGAAACCTATTTTAAAACTAACGATTTACCTAAATCAAGATTATTCTACGCTTAAATCAAGAAAATGGCTAAACGGCTAGATTAAGCAACAATAGATTTTATTTTTATTTTTATTTTTATTTTTATTTTTATTTTTATTTTTATTTTTATTTTTATTTTTATTTATATTTATATTTATATTTATATTTATATTTTTATTTTTATTCAGATGCTAAAAACTAAATTAAACTAATCTAAATATGCAGATGATGCGATAATCAAACTAAATACGATGCAATAGTATGCTTTATGCTATGCAGAACTAAAACTATGGTGAAACAGAGGAGAAGAAACAAATTGAACGATCCAGTTCTGACAGATTGGATGAGAAGAGAAAATGGTTAATCTCAGCAAAACACATGTCTCCCGATGAAAAAAAAAAGTTGCAGATGATGGATTGGATGAGAGAAACAAGAAGAAGAAGAAGAAAAGAGAGGGAGAAATTGGCAAGGAGAGAGAACAAGGGAGAGAAGGAAGAGAGAGGGAGCAAAGGGGGTATTTTTTCATAAGAGGGAAAAATGATTTTTGCTACTGGAAAAGATGTATTTATAACTCCTATTTGGGTTAAAACACTAATTTTTAAAAAGAGTCTGATAATTTTTCAATAATTTTTAAAAAGAGGCTCTTATTAAAAATGTGTTTCTCTAAAAAACAAAACTTCTTAAACTAATTAAAATTAACTAATTACAACCTAAGCTAATTAAACTATAATTAAGAAAATTATAAACTAATAAAAACATTTAAAATGCAAGGCAAGCTTTGAAATACATGATTTTCTGATATTTTCAATTCCAATGCAGTTTCTCGAAACTAACGATAAAAATCAGTTTTTAATACAATTTTCCACTAGATCATGCATAAATAGAGATGAATAAAATGCAAAATATATGCATGATCAGTCTTTATCCTTCGCAGGTATTGAACCTGAATCCTGTATTTTCTCAAAATCAATACTTTGAGATGCATTTATCCCAATAAAACTATTTTTAAGAAATCTCATTTTATCTTTTTTCACTATCTGTGGTATATGAGATGGATAATAAAACCTAAAGCCCTTTGATCTTTCTGGATAACCAATAAAAAATCTACTAGTTGTTCTAGGATCAAAGGCTTATATATGTGGGTTATACAGTTTAGCTTATGTTGAACATGATATGCGTATATATGACAAAGAAGGTTTTCTACCAGTCAATAACTCATAAGGAGTCTTTTAAACAGTCTTCGTAGGAACCTTATTCAAAATATGAACTATTATCCTAAGAGCTTCACCCCACAAAGTCGAGAGAAGGTTTGAGTGATTTAACATGGCTTGAACCATTTCTTTAAATATATCTATAAACACCTCAAATTTTCCACCCTCACTCACAAACTCTTTCCTCCTACCACTGGGGCTTGCCCTCTAATGCCTTCGGAGAATCAGTTGGTCGACACCCGAGCCAGGGTTATTCAAAGACCAAGTTTTACATCAAAATCCAAATATTTCATCTTGCAATCAGAATTCAATCCTCATTTTGGCTCAACTTCAATCATCAATTTTGCCTTCGAACAGAAATGTTCAATTCTTTGTCTCTGCCAGGGGTCTAGGATTTCAAATCTCTCATCCGGAGTTCATATTTTGTATCTCATTTCACATCATTTCGCATATCATTTCACATCATTTCATATCATTTCTTATCATTTCATGTCATTTCATTGCATTGCATGGCATTGCATATCATTTTTGAGATTCAGCACTCTGGTTTTTCAAAATCTTTCAATTTAGATTCGAGTTTTAAAACTTTTCTTTCGAAATCAATTTCAAAAATCTGGGTTTTAGATCGATATTTGTCGGTTACCAACCCCCAAGATCTTATATTCTTTTACTTCAAAATATTTTATTTAGAAAGCGATTTGAATTCATTTTAAACTCTATTTTTAATTGATCTCAACTCTCAGATGAGACCCATCTAGGTGGTGTCGCTTCTGAATTCCTTCATTTCTCAAATTTTAGAGTTTTAGTTGACTTAGGACTCTATCTTTTTATCTTTTCAAACCTTTTTTAAAATTTTATTTTTTTTTAAATCAGATGTAGTCTTACCCCTTGTCCATTTATTTCATCTTGGCCAAAATCTTAGAGTTTCAGTCGAACTAGGACTCTATCACAGAGTTTCAGTCGGATCAGGACTTTACCTTTCACTTCTATTTTTATCTCTTTTTGAGAAAACCTTTCAAAACCTTTTATTTTGGCCAAAATTTTAGAGTTTTAGTTGGACTAGGACTCTATCCCAGAGTTCTAGTCAGATTAGGACTCTATCCCAATTTCATCCTTTATTCATGTTTTTCACTTGTTTTTAAAAACCTTCTCATCTGACTTTCAAAAAGACAAAAATCTTAGAGTTTGAGTCGAACTAGGACTCTATCACAGAGTTTTAGTCAGACTAAAACTCTGTCTTTCATCTCTATTTTTACTTGTTTTCAACAAAGTCTATCAAAATCTTTCATTTTGGTCAAAATTTTAGAGTTTCAGTTAGACTAGGACTCTATTTCAGAGTTTCAATCGGATTAAGACTCTCTTTTGTTGCTATTTTCACCTGTTTTTAAAAAAATCTTTTGAAAGAAGTCAAAATCTTTTGAAAGAAGTCAAAATATTTTGAAAGAAGTCAAAATCTTTTGAAAGAAGTCAAAATTTTAGAGTTTTAGTCTGATCAGGACTCTGTTCCAAACTTTCAGTTGGATTAGGACTCTAACCCTGACTTCATTTTAAAAAAAAACTTTTAAAAACTTCTTTATTTATCTTTAAAAAATCAAAATTCAAAATTTCAAGACTTTATTATAGAGTTTCAAAATTTTAGAACTCTGCCTCAAAGTTCCAGTCGGTCCAGAACTCTACTCTGATTTCATCTTTTTACTTTTATTTCATTTGTTTTTCGAAAACATATTCAATTCTAAGAGTTTCAAAATTTTGGGACTTTATTCTAGTCCCAGTTGATTGGACTCTAACATTGGTTTAATCTTTTGTTCATTTTTACTAATCTCTAAAAAGATCTTTCAAAACCTCTCCGTTAGCTTTTCAAAAACCAAAATTTAAGAGTTTCAAAATTTTAGGACTCTAGTTAGGAGTTTCAATCGATTTAGGACTCTAATTTTCTTGAATTTTATCCTTTGTTTTTATTTCCAGCTGTTTTAAAAATATTTTTTAAACCTTTATTTTGACCTATTCAAAAACATAGATATAGGGCCTACATACCTGGCGCCACGTTTGACAGATTTTTATTTCATTTAGGACTCTAAGGGATTTAGGATTTTTATTTTTTACCTTCTGTTTTAAAACCATTTTGAAAATCTTGTTTTTAACCCCTTTATTTTCAGGTTCGTAAAATCATTTTCTGAAAACTCAAATGGGGCCCACAGTGGGTGGCGTCACATTTGAAGAAGTCTGGGCTAGTTCAAGTTTGGTTAGCATCCTAATTGAATTAAAATTTCAAAAAGATCAAAATCGATTTTAAAACCTAACCTTTATTTTCACTTTTTAAAACCTTAATTTAAAACTCGTAATTAGGACTTTTAAAAAACCAAATGTGGGCCCACAGTAGGTGGCACCACATTTGAGAGGGTTTTAACTCAATTAGGACTTAATTAGGTTAATTAAAATATAATTAGAAAAGTTGAAAAGTCAAACCCAATTAAGAAAACCACCCCCTTAATTAAGCTAATTAGGGAGAGTTTTGAGAAAACAAAACTCTGCCCTAATTAATGCCTTAAAATTCTATAAATAGGGGACCTCTTGGTCGACCCCCACATGCTCTTTTACCCTCTCTCCCTCTCAAAACCGTATCTCCCTCTCTCCTCCATTGAAGCTCCAAGGTAAGCTCTTATTCCCTTTTCTTAATTTCGTTTATTTTTCATTAAAATCGTCATAGTCACCCTTTTTAGCATGCTTTTCCTTTTCTTTTATTTCAAAAAAATTATGTGAGGACCTCAAGATGATGTTTAGCTGATGTTTGATGGTACCTTACATGTTTTTGATCCATTAATAATATTTATTTTTCATTTATTATGTTAAATGCCAGAAAAAGATTGAGATTCGATCGTTTAATGGATTGAATGCCTCTTTTAGTGGCTAAATCAAATTCCAACCGTGTTTTCCCTGGTTTTTTTTATTTATTTTATCATGTTAATATTTATTTTATGTGCTCAAGCATCAAAACATGATTTGTTATACAACTTATATTTTTTATGGTTTTTACATGCTTAAATTAGGATTATTCATGTGCTTTATTAATAATATGCGCTCTTGATTCTGGGCATGCAAAAATTACATTATTTCATGTTTGTTTTTCTGTCATTAAATTTTGATTTTTTTAGGGTTAAACCATACATATGTCAATGACTTTTCATAGAAAAGTTAGATTATTTTGAGTTTTGTAACTCTGCTAAAAAAATTATAAACCAAAATTGGGTTCTGGTACCATGAAAGCATTATACACAATGAGGTACGGTTTGTGGAGGCAATATCTCCCTCATCAAAGATTCGATCGACGATCCATAAAAATCAGTGTGTTTATCAAAATGTCTATTATATTTTATAAAATTTTCAGATTTTGCTATGGTTGTTTGCTATTTTTATTCTGTCAGAAATCAGAATCTGTTTATCAAAGACTGTTATATGTGGTTTAATGTCTGGGTCAACTTACGCAGATTGTATCTCCCTAACCGGAGGTCGTTTTTGCAATCTGTAAGATTTCACGAATTTATCAACATGTCTAGCTTTATCAGTATGATTTTGCTAATTTTTTAACTCTGTTTGTTATTTTTATTTGAAGCAAAATCAGAATTGTTTTTTCTAGAACCGTTACGTGTTTGCCGGAAGCAAGTGTATATTTCTACAACAATATTTCCCTAACCAAAGATGATTTTTCCAATCTATGAAAAAGAAAATTTCTATCAATCTGTCTAGTTTCTCACTGTAAATTTTTATAAATTTCTATGGTGGTTTGATACCTGATTCGGGTCTGACACTATGACATGTATGTGCTTGCAGGAACAATTGCATATTTTTAGGTTTTTATTTAATTTTCGCATCAAAATAATATCAAAAATATATTTTTTCGATTTAATTTTAATTTAAGAGTTATTGGAAGTTCCTATGTTAATTTTTATAGATTTTGGAATTTATTTGATGCAATATTTAGTTAAATTATAAAAAAAGGATGCCCGTAGAGTCCGGATTCAACTGAAACACGAGCAAAAATTGATATTTTTATGATATTTAGATTTTTTTTTAAACATTTTATATTTTTAGGGTCTAATCATGTCCATAATTATTCTAGGGTGCTTCATACCTGATTTGGTGTTGATTTGAATCCGTTTGATCCATGAATTAAAAATTTTATAAAAATCTTTTCTGAAAACCCTCATTTAAGGTCATAGTCTTATTTTTATGGGCATTTTGGTTATTTTTTCCAAATTTCTGAACTTCAAAGTTATTTATTTTTATTATTTATTCAGTTTTGCATCATCTTTTATTATGTTTATTTCAGGAAAACATGGAAAAAAACTTATATATGGATAAATCCCTCAATTTCAGATATTGTTGGATAAATCTAGAAAAGCCGACATATTTTCACTAACAAGTTTGCCAGTTTTGCAGGGACATTCAAGATTGTATTTTCTTTATTTTTTTTATTTTCTTTATTTTCTTTATTTTTTTTATTTTCTTTATTTTAATTTATTCTTGATGTAAACTGTAAACATTGGAATAAGAATTTAATTTTCTGCTTAGAATAGGGTTGTATTGCATATAGTTTACTTTTTTATATAAATGTCAATGTGTGATGGATGATGATTCATGCATATTCAAACTCACAATGGTCTACACGAATGGCACGTGTACCTGCTTCTAAAGAGTTGATAAACTCAGTGAGTTTTGTATTTATGGTCATAGTTAGAATACGAATGAAACCTAGATTTATCATCTTTTTCTAAGTTACAAACGGCCTACACTCTTAGGCTATCTTCAGAAATCATTGCATTTTTTCAAAAGTTTTCTAAGTATTTACCCATTTTAGAATCAAATGAGACATATTCAATATGTATTTGTGGTCATAGTCAGGGATATGTAAAGAATTTATTTTATCTAAATTCTATAAGGAACAAAAATCTCTTTCAAAGATTTTCCTCAAATTCTTCAAAAAATATTTTCTCAAATTGCATTTATGCATCATCTAGGTTAGAGTGCAACATGAAAAGAATTTTATAGGGCCACACACCCATCCCTTTTTCTAATTCCATTTCAAAAAAATCAATTTTCTCAAAAATTACCCAAGTTTCCTTCATAAATCAATTTTCTCAAAACATCAAGATTCCTCAAAAATCGATTTTGCTTTTTTTCAGAATATTTTCCAAATGCAATTCACGATTTCCAATCATCTCTTTTTCAAGTATTTTCCAATATTTGAAGCATATATCATGTTTTTAATCTGCATTTTTCTAAGTCATAGCATATGCCTGATTTTTTTTGCATTTAGGAATAGAACAGCGATTTAGACAAGTTGAGCAAAGCAAAGCACTAGATTGATCTTTGGTTTGATTACCCTTGGTTATGGTTCCAGGAATGGTTGAACCTCGTACCGACAGGTGAGTCCCATTCTATAGAATTTTCTCACATTTTAAAACGGAGGTGAGTTATTTTCAAAATCTTTTTCAAAGGTCAGTTTGACTTGAAAAAGTAAAATTTTGAAATGATAACAGTATCATTTTTTCTTTTAGTTACACCATTTTGGTAAGAACTACTAGGCATGGTATACTAAGATATAATACCTTACTCTTTTAGAAACCATGTTAATGGCCCTTCTTTTTGTCTCATCTCAATGAAACAACCATAATATTTACCACCTCTATCAGACCTGACTACCTTAATAACTTTACCGACTTGTTTCTTTACTTCTTTCTTGAAGTCCTTAAAAAACTGAAAAAGGTCTGATTTTTTAAATAATAAGTAGAGATACATATACCATGAGTAATCATCTATAAAGGTGATAAAATACTTTTCACCCATATAACATGGTGAAAAAAGAGCCACAAACATTTGTACGGACTTTCTCCATTTTTTTATTACTGCATTTGGCATCTTTCTTATACATGTTAAACTGCTTAGCCTTTATGCAGTCAACACATGAATCTATATCTGTGAAATCAATGGATCCAAGAATTTCTTCTTTCACAAGTCTTTGGACTCTCTCTTTCGAGATGTGTCCTAACCTTTAATGCCAAAGCAAATAGGATTGATCTTCCTTTAAACCATATTTATTGTTAATCATTGTGTTCTCAATAGAATAAGATTTTTGAATTTAGAATTCGGTTTTTAACCGATACAAACCATCACACACATATGAAGAACCTATATTAATAGAATTTTTAATAATAATAAGGTTGGAGTTTTCAAATTTAAAAATAAAACCAAACTTATCAAGTTTCAAAATTGAAATCAGATTCTGACTATAGGATGGAACATAAAATGTATCAACCAAATCCAAAATGAATCTCAATATCAACACAACTCTGCTGGTCCCAACGTTCTTGACATGCGAACGCATCTTGTTTTCGAAGAAGATGCTTCTTTCATACTCTGTTGGTTCCTTTTTGTTAAAAAATCTCTGCAAGGAGTTAGCAACATGGATCGTGGCACCAGAATTAATCCACCAACTATACAATAGAACATGAATCAAATTGCAGTCATGAGAAATGAATAACTTATTACCTTTATTTTTTAGTCATTTTTTGTGCTTTAAACAATCCACCTTCTTATGTCCCTTCTTTTTTAAGAAGAAACACTTTATAGAAAAGCTTTCTGCCTAGGATTTGACTTTCGTCTGAGAGTTTGAACTCTTTCTAAAGGTTTTTTTCTTGTTTCTCCTTTTGAAGGAACTTTTCTTTGGCCCCGAACTTTGTTTTTCCTTATGAGAGGCCATATGTGTACTCAACACCCTCTCACCCTTCAGTCTTAAATCTTCTTCAACACACTTGGTTAAAAGTTCATTAAAAGACCACTCATCATTATATGTGTTGTAGAAGATTTTGAATGGTCCATATTGAGTAGGCAATGAGGTCAAAATCAGATAGACCAAGAAAGAATAAAAAATAGAAAACTTCATGTCATTCAACTGATATGCAATGTTCTTTATTTTCAAAATATATTTTCGGATGTGACTATCACTAGTATATTTCATAGATACTAGTTTGGACATCAGTGTTCTGGCCCTTGTCTTATTAGAACTGACAAATTGAGCATCATTGGCTCCCACAAATTCCTTCCCTGTTCTATAATGAGAAATAACACCTCAAATGTTCTTAGCCACTTGACATTGCAAAAGCAATAAGCTAAGTCTGTTTGAGCACTCCTACTTCTCAGAGATAGTCTTTTGTTTTGTTGTACTCTGCTCTATAAGCGCCGGAGGCTCATCAGTCCTAAGGGCCAAATCCAAGTCTGTATAACCAAGAGTAAACAACACTATTTCTTTCTAATCCGAGAAATTAGATCCATCCAATAAGAGAATATTACTAGAACCATCAATGAAGAAAGAACATGATACAACAAAGAACGAAAGAAAAAACCCTTATTATTACTCAGACAAGACTTGTAATGAAAAGGTAAATAGTGAGACCCTTTATTATTCACCTTTTCTGAGACAAGCATAATTGACTCATTATCATTCAACTTTGATCGAAACGACAATACTCATAGTTGCTATGTCTCCTCAATTCATAAGAAATTAATTTTAGTTGGTGAAACTAGCAAATCATATAACCATAGGCAATTCAGTACTTTACCTTTGGGTATGAATATGCTTTATGGGATAAAATACACATCTACTATTAAACCCTATGTGAATTTGAAACACATCGACCTACCTTTGGGTAGAATTGTTGTTTCATAAAGTCACACGCAATCATAATATTGAATCTTAATACAGTCCAAAGAATCCTTAATTAATACAACTTAGATCACTTTGGTGATTGCCTGAATCAGTCAATCAAGATCTTTTATTGAAATCATATTCGTATTACAGAGCACCATGCACACATATTAATGCATGTATATTCATGATAAAATATGCATTATATCATTAAAATATAAGTTCATGCTTTAACTTATATGCATAAACTAATTTTGATGATAACACATTAGAAAATGTCATGAATTTAGTCATAATCATGCTTAAAAACATTACGCATAACTTAAATAATATAAAACACATGTATCAAACATCCATAAGTCATGCTTCCTTAACAATAAACACTTATAAAGCATGAAAAATGACAAAAACAAAATCATATGGGTAAATCTGAAGGTCCTTATGCAAAAATTGGTCTAAAAACACTCTAAACTGATCATCTAAGGGTCTGAACCGGTTTAAAACCTAATGAATCAATGCAAAACATGAATAAAAGCTCATAAAACCCTATAATCTAATGCAAAAATCTTTGTAACTTCATGGATTCGTGAAAATGAGGTCTTTACATCTTGGAACCGGTGAAAAAATTATAGGAACCGATAAAAATGACTCCAAATCGGTCCTGAAAAGTGTTGTATCAGTCACAGAACCAATTCAGGTGTAAATAGTCAACAAACTCCATTTTGAATCAGATTTGATCTAATCCAGATCTAGTAAGAATGAATCCTAGGTCAGATACCCCTAGTATGGATCCAGACCCATAATGATTGGGTCCAGATCGAATCTGGTCCATACCCGGATGGGTTGAATCTGGATCGAGACCCGATCCATACGCATAAGATCAGACTCGAACCTTACCCAGTCTGGTTGGTTCTGAACCATGACCCGGTACATCTGGATCAGACCAGACTTGGAACCCGAATGGGTCCAGTTTTGATCCAACTGGGTTGGATCTCATTACCAACCAACTTTATGGATCAAAACAGATCCAATACAAACCCGAATTTGGTTAGATCCAGATCACGACCTGGTTCATCTGGATCAGACCGAAACCCAGAATCCAAATGGTTTAGTTCTGATCCGGCAGATCGGGACCTATTTTTGATCCAAACCCTTCACATCAAACCCAGACCCGAAAACCAGATGGGTCCAGGTCTGGGTCCAAGACATAGTCGGTTGGAGACCCGATTTACCCGATACGTAACTTATTCGGTTTGGATTGTGTAACCACAGGTGTAACGCCCCAAAATCCTAACTTGGAAAATCCTTTAGATTTTTAGGAATTTTTTTTTTGAAATACATTGCGCAAGGTAGAAAAAAAACATGAGGGAAAAACAAGTGGAAATTCGGGGCAGTTTATAGAGTGAACAACAACAAAAAGATGAAACATTTTATTATCACAGTTTTACAAAATGATACAGAAGAAATATGTTATGACAATGAAGTCGTACATGATACTTCAAGTACAAGGTTTTGATGATGAACAAGTGAATCAACTGCATTTCAGCTAAAGCAATGAAGAAAGATGACAAGCATTGAAGAATTCGATGAAGAATCTTTGAAGACTAGTGTGCAAATGTTAAATTTATTGAAAGTCTTAGATTCTTGTAAGAGCCTTACTTAGAGTGCATATTTTGGTTGCATTTCACCTAAAATGTCTTTAGAAAAACTTTTCTAAAAGAACCCTTCATAAAAATCTTTTTAGAAAACTCTTTATTTAATTTTTCGTGTTTATTAGTCGACCAATAGACTCACCAGTCGACTAATCCTTTCGTGCCAAATTTTCTAAACAAAATATCATTTTTGTCAAATTAGTCTACCGGACAGAATGTCTATTTTCTGGAAATTTAGCAGCAGTGGACTAATGATTTTATCAATCGACTGGACAAAACATGTATTTTCAGAAAAATTCAGCAGCAGTCGACTGAAAGGTTTTTCAGTCTACTGATGATATTATCAGTCGACTAATTTTTTCTCTAGTCGACTAAGTTTCAAAACTTCAGATTTTCAAACGGTTTGATAAACACATTAGTCTACCAACGATAACAGTCAGTCTACTAATAGCTAATTATCAGTCGACTAACTACTGTTCCAGTCAACTAATTTTGTTGTTTTTCCTGAAACTTTTAAAAGGCGTGTCTTTTCATTTTTCAAACATTTTGATCGTTTAAAATGGACTGTTTTGACACCCTTTCATACCCTCAACATATGAAATCTTTTAACTATAAATATGAGTGCATTCTACACTAAAAAGCAATCAATTTGAATGCAATTACATTGAATTACTCTTTGCTTTTCATCCATATTCATTTTCTCACTCACTTGATATTTTTCACTTCAGTTTTTCACTCAAATTCTTTTGAGAGACAATGAATTCGTGAGTTGAGTATTCTAACAACCTCAAAAGCCAATTGCTTCTTATTTACATTCATAAGAAGGGCTCATAGGTTGTTTTGTAAGTTGTTACTTATTTTATTTTCTGTAAAAGGAAGGACTCCTTGGTTTAAAGGAGTTGTTTGCTTTCAGTAGGTGTTTTACTAAAAGTGGGACCAGATTTGGTCCGTATGATCTTGTAGTTACATAAGGTTGATAGTAGAAATCTCAAGCTGGTTTTGCTTGTGGACTAGATGTAAGTCGGGAAAGACCGAACCAGGATAAATTATTGTGTTCTTTGTGTGATTGTTTTGCGAATTGCAAAATCCGTCAAAATTCCAAAGACGAGATTTAAAAGCACTATTCACCCCCCTCTAGTACTTGTTGCCTCAATCTTACTGCACTTTCATTTGGTATTAGAGTAGGTTTGCTATTATTTTGATTTGACTATCATCTAGCATGGAAACAACATCATCTCAGCACAAAGAAGGATGCTCCTATGTTCGTCTTCCTCTCTTCGATGGAACAAACTATGAATACTGGAAAGTGAGAATGACAATATTCTTACAATCCATGGATCTCGAAATTTGGAGAATTGTTTCAGAAAAGTACTAAATGCCATCAACTGATTTCAGTCAATGGACAGATGAAGAAAAGAAGACTGCCTCACTTAATGCCAAGGCTATGAATGTAATGTATTGTGTCGTTGACAAGGTAGAGTTCAATCGCATCTCTCAATGCTCTACAGCAAATGAAATCTGGCATACTCTTCTTGTGACTCACGAAGGTACGTCAAAGGTAAAAGAATCTAAAATTGCTTCTTTAGTTCATAAATTTGAATTGTTTAAAATGAAGCAAAATGAATCTATATCGGACATGGTAACAAGAATGACCGATATCACTAACACTCTAAAATCCCTTGGAAAAGAATATTCAAAAGTGGATTTAGTCAGAAAAATCCTAAGGTGTTTAACTCCCGAATGGAAGAGAAAAACCACAGCTATTGAGGAAGCAAATGATTTAAACACTCTCACTCTTGAAGATTTGGTTGGTAACTTAATGGCATATGAAGTCCAACTTCAAGACAGACAAGAAGAAGAACCCAAGAAGAAATCTCTTGCTTTTAAGGCTACTTCTGATTCTGAAAATTCAGAAGAAGATAAAGATGAAGATATTGCTCTCATCACAAGGCAATTCAAAAGATTCATCAAAAAGGGAAGATTTAAAAGAAAGGTAAAGAAAGTGGATTCTTCCAATCCAAATGAAGTCAAGTGCTTTAACTGCAAAAAGGCAGGACACATCAAGAAAGATTGTCCTCTTCTCAAAATCAAGCCCAATGACCAATTCAAGAAGAAAAAGGCATTTCAAGCATGTTGGGATGATAGTGACTCCTCTTCCGATGAAGAATCAAATGAAGAAGTCGCTAACATATGCTTTGTAGCACAAGAAGACTTGGTAAGTCAATATGAGTATGATGATTTATTAGAAGCATTTAATGATTTATATGTTAAATTTAAGAGTCTAAGTTCTAAAAACAAAGAGTTAAAAACTGAAAATTCAACTATTGACTCTCAAAACAAAGTGTTACTTCAAGAGATAGAAGATCTCAAGAAGGAAAACTCTTGTCAAGCATTTGAGATAAAAGAAATTGGAATTAGAATCAATCTCTTACAAAAAGAAATAACTAGTCTAAAAGAAAAATCAAATGATCTTCTTTCTATAGTGACCAAATTCACAAATGGTCAAGAGAATCTAGAAACACTTCTTGGTTCTCAAAGATGCTCGGTTAATAAAACTGGATTGGGATATAGCTTCTTTGATACTCAAAATAGACCAAACTATGTGGTGAAGAATCAAAGACAATATTCTCAACCATTTGTTCAAAGAACTAAATTTTCTAGTTATAATAGAAATGCATCTAATCATAAAACTTATAATGCTTATAAGCCTAGACATGACTACTCTACAAATGCTAAATCTTTTTATAGAAAGAATATTTATTATCAAAGGAAACCAAAATCCAAATGGATATAGGTTCTTAAGACTAACTCTCATGGACCCAAAAATAGAAAGGGTTCAAATGCTTTGTCTTCTAATTTTGTTGTAGGTACACAAAATAAGGAGCAAATGGATATTGGACAGCGGTTGTTCCAAACATATGACTGAAAGGCCGGAGTTATTTTCCACCCTCCAAAGTAAGGATGGAGGAACCGTCACCTTTGGTGACAATAACAAGGGAAAAGTAATCGGTATTGGTAACATTGGTAACCCAAAATTTCCCTTGATAGAAAATGTTCTTTTAGTAGATGGTTTAATGCATAATTTATTATCCATTAGTCAATTATGTGATAAAGGTTTTCTTGTTTCTTTTGAACATGATTTATGCTTAATTTCTGATTTTCAATCTAAAAAGATCATTTTTAAAGGTAAAAGAAGGAACAATGTGTACGAACTTTATCTACATGAGTTACCCACTTTTAATGAAAAATGTCTTATTGTTTCAAATGAAATTCAATGGTTATGGCACAAGAGACTTGAACATGTTAACTTTAAAATTATTTCCAAGTTATCCAAGAATGATCTTGTTAAAGGCCTACCTAGAATACCATATAAGAAGGATTACTTATGTGATGCTTGCCAAATGGGAAAACAAATCAAGAGTTCTTTTAAAACAAAAGATATAGTTTCAACAAAATGTCCTCTTGAACTTTTACATTTAGATCTATTTGGACCATCTAGAATTCAAAGTTTGAACGGTAGCAAGTATGCTTTTGTTATAGTAGATGATTATTCTCGATTTACATGGGTGATTTTTCTAAAAAGCAAAAATGATGTTTTTTCTTAATTTTCCAAACTTTGTAGAAGAATTACAAATGAAAAATCTACATCTATTATTAAAATTCGTAGTGATCATGGTGGTGAATTTGAAAATGAATCTTTTCTAAAGTATTGTTATTTACATGGTATATCTCACAACTTTGCTTTTCCTAGAGCGGCTCCACAAAATGGAGTTGTTGAAAGAAAGAATAAAACTTTGCAAGAATGTGCTAGAACCATGCTTCAAGATAAAAATTTACCAAAATACTTTTGGGTTGAAGCAATAAATATAGCATGTTATGTTTTAAACTGTGTTCTTATTCGACCAATTTTACATAAAATATGTTTTGAATTATATTATAATTGTATACCAAAGATCTCATATTTCAAAAATTTTGGTAGTAAATGCTTCTTGTTTAATATCAAAGATAATCTTGATAAGTTTGATTCAAAATCAGATGAATCAATATTTCTTGCATATTCTTCTAGAAGTAAAGCTTATCGTGTTTTTAATAAAAGAACATCTTGCATTTGATGAGAATTGTGAGCAGGTTATACCTCTAAGCGAAGGAGAAGAAGAAATACTTCAAGAAGAACCTTTGATAGAGAGTACTTCTCAAGAAAATGTTCTTCTTCAACCGGTTTGGAGAGAAGTTCTGAGTCATCCACATGAACAAGTTATTGGAGAAATAAAGAGTGGTGTCCAAACTAGAAGGCAATTGCAATTTATTGCAAATATTGCTTTCATATCTAAAATAGAACCAAAGAATATCAATGAGGCTTGTGATGATGAATTTTGGCTTTTGGCCATGTTTGAAGAACTTAACCAATTTACTAGGAATGATGTATTGGATCTAGTTGATAGACCAAAGAATCATCCAGTAATTAGAACAAGATGGGTCTTCCGAAATAAGCTGGACGAAAATGGCGAAGTCATTCGAAACAAAGCAAGACTAGTAGCACAAGGCTATAATCAAGAAGAAGGCATAGATTTTGATGAAACCTATGCACCAGTGGCTCGATTAGAGTCAATTTGAATGATGCTTGCTTTTGCTAGTTACATGAATTTTAAGTTATATCAAATTGATGTTAAGAGTGCATTCTTAAATGGACACATCAATGAAGAAGTTTATGTAGAGCAACCTCCAGGCTTTGAAAATGAGAAATATCCAGAAAAAGTCTACAAATTGAAAAGAGCTTTGTATGGACTCAAACAAGCACCAAGAGTGTGGTATGAAAGACTACGAAATTTTCTAGAACAATCTGGTTTTTCCATTGGTCGGGTAGACTCCACTTTATTTATTAAAAATCTTAATTCAGATATTCTTATTGTGCAAATTTATGTTGATGACATAATATTTGGTTCTACTAATGATTCTTTTTGTAAAGAATTTGCTAAAGCTATGCAGGAAGAGTTTGAAATGAGCTTGATGGGTGAATTAAACTACTTCCTTGGACTTCAAATAAAGCAAACTGAAGAAGGAATCTTCATCAATCAGGCTAAGTATACAAAAGAACTTCTCAAGAGATTTGGGATGGACTCATCGAAATCAAGAAGGAATCCTATGAGTATAACTACATCTCTTGATAAAGATGAAAATGGTAAAAGTGTAGATACTAAGCTCTACAGAGGTATGATCGGATCTCTATTATACTTAACTGCTAGTCGACCTGATATTATGTTTAGTGTTTGTATGTGTGCTAGATTTCAAGCTAATACAAAGGAATCTCATTTAACTGTAGTAAAACAAATTCTTCGTTACTTGAAAGATACTTCAGATTTTGGTTTGTTTTACCCAAAATCATCTTCCTTTGATTTAGTTTCATATAGTGATACAGATTTTGCAGGAAGTAAATCTGATCGCAAGAGTACTAGCGGAACTTGTCATTTCTTAGGAAATGCCTTAGTCTCTTGGTTTAGTAAAAAGCAAAATTCAGTGTCATTCTCAACAACTGAAGCAGAATATATAGCAACTAGTTTAGCGTGTTCACAAGTACTATGGATGAAACAGACCTTAAAAGATTTTGGTTTGAATTACTCCACAACAACTATTTATTGTGATAACACTAGTGCTATAAATCTTTCGAAAAATCTTGTTCAGCACTCAAGAACTAAGCATATTGAAGTTAGACATCATTTCTTAAGAGATCATGTGTTAAAAGGAGATATTTTATTAAATTTTAATTCCACTAATGAACAACATGCCGATATCATCACTAAACCACTTAAAAATGAAGATTTTATGAGAATTAAGAGAGAACTAGGCATTTGCTCATTTTTAGATTTATAAAATTTGTTTTTGAAAATGCTATTTTTGAACAAAATCTCAAAATCGCACCATATTAGTCGACTGATAAACTTCTAGTCGACTGATATTTTAAAGATTTTTTACTGAAGGTATCGCACCTTATTAGTCGACTGATAAAATTTTAGTCGACTGCTATTTTTTTAAATTTCAACTGAAGGGACCCGATACCCCTTGGATTTTTTTTACACCCATTTTTTTTAGGGCACCGTTTCATTTTTACGCCCATTCGTTTTCCCTTTTCTTAAACAAAACCCTCTCTCTCTCTTTTCTCTCTCTTCTCTCTCTTCTGAAAATCCCTCGGAGTGCCAGTCGAACCCCTCCTCGCCAGAATCCTCTTGTCGTGACAGGGTTTCTCTTCAGCCAACGTCGCTTGTGGCAGCCTCCTCTCACCTATCGTCATCCACCGCATCCTCTTCTATTTTTGTAGCAAACGGACTACTCCTCGCCTCTTCCCTCTTGCCTAAAATTCGTGAAAACTCGACATTCCTTTTGGTGGGTTGTTACTGTCGATTGTTTTGGCCACTATCAACGACCTTGATCGTAGAAGGCACAGTGTTTGCATCGCACAAAGTGTTTCTGTTGCAGTGGTTATCCGACACGACGTCGGACAACATCTTCCTCCCGCCGGACGTCATTTTTAAAGCATTTGGAAGCCGACATCAACACCATCTTCAATTGTTCTTCTCAACGACTGTGTTGATCAATCACTCTCTGCAACTGCAAATTTTTTGACAGGTGAATTTGTTTCGTTCCTTATCAACCATGCCTCGTCAGAAGACTGCATACGCACAAGGTTCTCCTCCAACTACACCACAAGCACGTCATGGATTTTCTCTTAGACTACTCAGAAATTCCCTTTTATATGATACTTTTGGATCAATTTCTGCACTTCCTATTCTACCAGGTCGAAATATCCTGTTTCATCTATTTTCTCATTACAAAATCAGAGAATTATTTCCAGGTATTTCACATATTTTTTATGCCGGAGCAGACCCTCTTCATTATCCTTTTCTGATCCACTTGTTTTTACACAAATTTACAAATTGATCATGAAACTGAAATTCTTTCCTCTCTTGTTTGCGATGTTGAAATTGAGTTTGATTCTAAACTGCTTGGACAAATCCTAGATATTCCACCTTCAAAAACTCTTTTCAATACTATTGAACTTAATGATGAAAGAATTTTTGAACAAATTCTTCTTCCCGGTGCACCTCATTGCCCTCCTTTCAAAAATACTAATCTTCAAACTCGTGCACGCATTGCTAGACAAATTCTTGCCCACAATGTTCTACCTAAAACTAGTTCTTTTGATTACTATTCCACAGATCTATCTATGACTCTTTATATCTTATTTGGAAATATTTCGGTAAATTGGGCCGTGTATTTTACTAATTTGTGGAAACAAAAACCTTTTCTTCCGTATGGATGTCTTCTTACTCGTATTTTCAGATATTTCAAAGTACCCTTAACCAATGAAAAATATATTGAACAAAAGGAGTTCTTTGATCAAACTATTTTTAAACATATGAAAATCAAATATCTGCCTCCTTTAAACTGGTATATTGATCAAACTGAACCATCTGAACCATCAATCTCTGAACCCTCACCATCTTCTGTGACACCTTCATTTCAAGCAAAACGAAAGAAATTCTCTACTAGTCAAGACAATGATGAAGTTTTGCAGCGAATGAAAGCTTTGGAACTGCATCAACACACTTTTCGTGAAGATGTGACTCAACAACTTTCTTCAATTCAAAAAGATATTGTTGAACTCAAGGAGATCATTAAGAAACACTTCTCTTGATCTTTGTTTTCTGTCTTTACTGAACTTTGATACTTTATGGGTTGTAATATTTTGAACTTGAATTTGCATTTTGTTTATGTTATTTCTGCCCTTACTCTTTTTTATTATGACAAAGGGGGAGAAAAAGATGAAAATTACATAAGAAATTGCATCACATGGAAATAAGAAAAAGATAGAACTTGCATGAGAAATTAAGAGAAAAAGATAGAAATTGCATATTACATCATCACATGGAAATTACATCATGTGAAAGCATTGAAAATTGCATTTATAAAGTAATGATGGAAATGCAAACCAATCAATATGTGATATATGTGCTTTGAATGTACTAACTTTTAATGTTTTGCAGCATATTGATAGGGGGAGTAAAATCTTCATCTATGCATCTAAATGCTCCATCTTTGATTAGTTTGTCATCATAAAAAAGGGGGAGATTGTTACGACAATGAAGCCGTACATGATACTTAAAGTACAAGGTTTTGATGATGAACAAGTGAATCAACTGCATTCCAGCTAAGGCAATGAAGAAAGATGACAAGCATTGAAGAATTTGATGAAGAATCTTTGAAGACTAGTGTGCAAATGTTAAATTTATTAAAAGTCTTAGATTCTTGTAAGAGCCTTACTTAGAGTGCATATTTCAGTTGCATTTCACCTAAAATGTCTTTAGAAAAACTTTTCTAAAAGAACCCTTCATGAAAATCTTTTTAGAAAACTCTTTATTTAATTTTTCATGTTTATTAGTCGACCAATAGACTCACCAGTCGACTAATCCTTTCGCGCCAAATTTTCTAAACAAAATGTCATTTTTGTCAAATTAGTCGACCGAAGGTTTTATCAGTCGATCGGACAGAATGTCTGTTTTCTGGAAATTTAGCAGCAGTCGACTAATGATTTTATCTGTCGACCAGACAGAACATGTATTTTCAGAAAAATTTAACAACAGTGGGCTGAAAGGTTTTTCAGTCTACTGATGATATTATCAGTCGACTAATTTTTTCTCTAGTCGACTAAGTTTCAAAACTTCAGATTTTCAAACGGCTTGATAAACACATTAGTCGACCAACGATAACTGTCGGTTTACTAATAGCTAATTATCAAATGACTAACTATTGTTTCAGTGGCCTAATTTTGTCATTTTTCCTGAAACTTTTAAAAGGCGTGTCTTTTCATTTTTCAAACATTTTGATCGTTCAAAATGGACTATTTTGACACCCTTTCATACCCTAAACGTATGGAATCTTTCAACGATAAATATGAGTGCATTCTACTCTCAAAAGCAATCAATTTGAATGCAATTACATTGAATTGCTCTTTGCTTTTCACTCATATTCATTTTCTCACTCCATATTTTTTACTTCAGTTTTTCACTCAAATTCCTTTGAGAGACAGTGAATTCATGAGTTGAGTATTCCAACAACCTCAAAAGTCAATTGCATCTTATTTGCATTCATAAGAAGGGCTCATAGGTTGTTTTGTAAGTTGTTACTTATTTTATTTTCTGTAAAATGAAGGACTCATTGGTTTAAAGGAGTTGTTTGCTTTCAGTAGGTGTGTTACTGAAAGTGGGACCGGATTTGGTCTGTATGATCTTGTAGTTACACAAGGTTGATAGTGGAAATCTCAAGATGGTTTTGCTTGGGGAGTGGATGTAGGTCGGGAAAGACCGAACTATGATAAATTATTGTTTTCTTTGTGTGATTGTTTTGCGAATTGCAAAATCCATCAAAATTCCAAAGACGAGATTTAAAAGCACTATTCACCCCCCCTTTAGTGCTCGTTGCCTCGATCCTACTGCACTTTCAAAATAAACATCATTTCCCTTTTATAAGACAATTGTCAAGATCTCAAAGTTTTAGAGTGTGGGTTCAGTCCCCCGCCGTGCATCGAGCTTCATCGCACCACGAGAAGTTAAGCACCTGCATCTCCATAAAACGGGGTCAGTACTCTTGCGAGTTGGTGAGATATCATCCATGATAATCTATTTGTGAAAAATATAGCATTTATAACATGATATACATCCAATAACATAAATAACCAAGGTAACAGCACAAGAGAATATATCATGACAGAACAAATAAAATATCACAAACAATGCATATGTACAAGTGGGCATATATGTGCATCATGGTGAGACAGGTAGCATATTTGAAGTAATTAAACAAGTGTAACTGCGATAAGTGATGAAGTAGTATAAATTATTATCAAATAGCTAGCATGACTGTGTCATTAACATTAGCAGTCAATGGCAATAATAAACATTTCATTAATTATAACAAAGAGCAGAAACATACAACCCTAAAACATAGGGTTGATATTAAATAATGAACATCATTAGATAGCAAATATGCATCTAGGTGCATAACCAAGTGTACTTTAGCATTTTAGCCCTTAAGCAATTATCTAAATAAGCAACTGAACAGTTAAGCAATTACGATGATAGAAATCATCATACAAATAAATCAATTGTTAATCTTAATTTGGCATATCTAGCAACATTTCCTCCTTCTGAGGTACTTAGGCTCATCCGGCCTTGTGTTCCCCACAGTGCAACATGATCAAAATGTCGAGGTCACAGTAGAACATTTAAGAACTCTAGCTCTATAAACCAAAAGGAGTATTTTGCCGGTGAAGGTGATAACAATCATTTAACATTCAGGGTGTGATACTCTTAGATAAGTGTGCTTAATTCACAACATGGGTCCATCACCCATGCTTACTCGTCACGGAGTTCAAACATTCCACAACTTTCAAACCAGTGTCAGAACCCTAATATGAGGATTTATGAAACGTATCACACAAGATGTGAAAGTACGTGTAACCACCCATTTCTTAACATAAGTGAGCTCGACTCACAAGGTGGGTCCATCACCCACACTAACTCGCCACGGAGTTCAAACATTCAAACAAGTTTCGAGGACAAGCATAATTCTACAATGTGCTTCAAGTTCCCTTTGTACTTATGGGACGAAACAAGTATCAAGGGTGAATCGTGTGTCCAAAGTAAACAGATGCGAAAATATTTTATCTTTCATTATATGCTAAGAAACGTTATTTAATATAAGACACTTGAATTATCAACATAATTCGTTCAATACATCTAAGTTCTTTTGTATACTTGCAAATGTGCCTGAATGTGCAACAAGTGCACCTGAACTATCAATGAGCATGTTGTTAATAATTATCATTCATAAGATATGCTAAATAACTTACAAAACTTGAACCATCATGCATATAAAGTAGTTATGCCATGTAAGGTGCATCATTAAGCATAATTCAAAACATTATAATGTTTGAATAATCGTGCATATGATAGGAATTCGCAATCATCTTCAAGATGCGCCCAATTAAGTGATATGGCATAAATGAGTGCGATGTAAAAAAATGTGTTAGTTCCATTTACACATTTCATGAACCAAGAGCTCGGCTAAGTGTCTCAATTTCATCAACATGCCATTGACAATTTCTTAAACATATTCAATGAATCGTGCCCACTAAGTGTGCCATACGTATTTCGCATCAAGGTCGTGCCAAAAGGTGGAGCGTAACTTAGCATCCATCTAAGTGCACAAATAATCATAGAGTTGCTTTAAATATGACCCTAGGCATGAATAAAATGTGTATATCATGTGCTAAGGTGAGATGCCAACGTATGACAGCCATCAAGGTACTACCACGGCGATGGAAAAAGGGTCAACTGATACTTCGTCTATGTAGCGTACAAGGACAATATGGTACCACGAAACCTAGTGGTTGCAACAAGGAGAGGCAAACCTCCACTCGGTCTAACCCATTGAACTGAGCTCACCCACTCAACCTACGCAATCAAAATATCAAAACTCAGAGGCTACAAATCGGTTTTCATGCAAACCGATTTGCCAAAGCCTACCTGATTTTTCCCTTGTCATCGCATTTCGTAATAACGTATCTGTATTTATATATATATATATATATATATATATATATATATATATATATATATATCTTATAACTTCGATTGCAACTAACTCTCGTTGACGGACCTCCGGACTGACCACAACTCCAAGGTGGTTGGCTGCCTAAGGGCCAACAAGTTGGTGCACTCGCTATGCGGCAACTGCTCAAACTGAATGCCTATGTGCTCTAGTCTGAACTGAATGTCTAAGAACACCAAAACCGACTAGTATCTAGGGAGATACAGTCAATTTATCAGAGGTGTCTCTGACAACTCTGGATTCGGGAAACTCTTTTCTTGACAGAAAACTGAGTGTGGATTGGGCTAACGGACCAGATCTGAACCAAATATTCAAACCCTGGTTAGGGCCATCAAACAGCCAAAAACAAAAGAATAAAAATGAGTCAACTGAATCCTTCAATTACCTAAATGCATACCCTTTTTTTTTTTGAAACCATGTGTGTGTGTTATTGTCATGTGATAGCATATAACACCAAAAAACAAAGTAAAGCTGCTATTATCATTCTAATCCACTTAATCCACCATGCACTGCATGTCATACATTGGAGGATTTGGTTTCATGTGTACACAAGAGATGAGAATACATTACTTCAAGGAAAAGAATGAAAATGCAAATGGAAAATGGAAGAAAACTCACCCTTGATGCGTGGAATGGAGGAAGCTGGACTCTACTCTTGGCTTAGAGTGTAGAGAGGAGTCTTTCTTCGGTACCCAGCCCTACACACAAGCTCAAGGTAGGCTCTAATGGAGGTTCACGAATTTGGTGGGAGAGAGAAGAGAGGAGAGGAGAAGAGGGGGAAATAGATGAGAGAAAAATGAGCTCTCTCTCTCCTTCTTAGGGTTATTGTAACGCCCCGGATTTCCAAAACAAAGCTAAGTTAAAATTTTCATGAATCTCTTTTTTTTTCTTTGCAGCGGAATCAGACGATAATGAGTCGTCGATTTTAGAAAACTTCGAGCACATTACAGGTATGTAGCCAAGCAACTCATTGACAACAAAAGTGTTCCATTTTATCGAAAATCTCAAGTTTATTACAACATCACTGCTTGGAAAAGCAGTATAGGTTTAATAAAAAAAAGCAGTACAACTCTGTCTAGAGAAACCCTGGAACTCGATGTCGCCTTGCTCCGCATATCGCTACGCATGTCCAACACCTGAAATCCCCATTAAACGGGGTCGGAACCACTGATGGTCTGGTAAGCAAGCAATCACACGTCCATTCAACTCAAGTAAATGCATAGACCACTGAGGGTCGCAATTCGTAATAACGACGCTCAAGCCTCCAAGACTTAGCGTATATCGCAAGAGCCTCCTCAAAGCTATGAGTTGAACGTCCACGCAAGTCTTCATGACTTCGCATAAGCCTCTTCAGGGCTGTGAGTTGGAATAACCGCTCAAGTCTCTATGACTTAGCCTTGACCTCTTTAGAGTCACGAATGGATGTCTAGCTCAAGCCTTTATGCTTGGCACATCTGTATCCTACGAATCTAAGAACAACTCTCTGAGCTTCGCTTAGTCGTACGGATATCAATTGGGTTCTTTCCCAATCGGTCCAGTAGTATACCGACCATGACACCTTAACAAAGGTTATGCAGGACTGACTCAACAACGTTCATACACGCATACATTCAGAGTATCGTTGTACCTAAGCTAATGCTTTGTTTCGATAATTGCACCTCCCCTGGGCTTAGGGGACTCATATCTGAATGACAACACAATGATCTGGGGGTTGATTATTCTATGTATTTTAGATACCTCAGAGGCTTGTTGACCCCATCCCCCTAGTAGGACGGTACAACATACCAGAAGAGATCCTTACTAGGTATTCGAATGTATTCTACCACTGCAGTAGTTGGGTTCAATCCTTAGATATTTAAGGATAACCATGACCTCCATACCTCTGAGTGACGGAGGCCATCAATGAACTCTATCAGGTTCGGGTGAAATATATGTCACTCAAGGCTGCGGCATCATTGTCTTCCTCGGTGAGAAATTTTGAAAGCGGTCTGTCGGTCTTACAATTACTTGACGAACATTGCATGCCTATAGGACAGCCTTTGAGAAGTATGTACCCAACCCCAATCAACCACACAGCTTTCACCGTGGAACAAAGGTTTTATTCATATGCATGCTTAACTCTACTCTCGGCACTTCGGCCTTGACGAGCACTTCACCCCTTTCAGTGGAAACAACACACTCTGGCTCAACGGCCCTTATGAGTCCGGTTCTCTGATAATTCACAATGAGCATACACATGACTCGATCTCTACGGATCGGCTACTCAGCGTATTTTTACGCAACGAGCTCAGGACCTAGTCAAGGCGCTACCACTACTTTGGCGCAATGACTCTTACAAGTACGGTGCCCTTACAGGTATCAAGGAGACGAGTCATTCTGACCTCGTTTCAACAAATGGCATCGTTGTGCCACTTAACTGGTTCTGGCAGCTCTTTTGCCAACCATACTGTCAGCACCTCCTCTGCTCTATCGACAGTGGTGTGACGAACCTTTCTACATTGTAGAAGGTGTTCCATGAACTGGGTAGCACTCCGCTATATAACGGAGTATCCTGCTATGTTCTTTCTAAGCTATTCTTAGCTTCTTTTAGAAAATTCAGCAGCACTTACTCTCTTTAACGAAGAAAGCGTGCGTTTCTTTTATCCATTTCAGCGGCATCTTCCCTCTTTGGTGGAAATTCGCTACGCTTAACTCGGGAAATAGATATGCACCATTGTGCGTACTTTGCATCCATCAAGGTTGTAGGAACCCTGGGTCATAGTCAGGCCATACGTAATTGACTTAGTCTTTACGTAAAGAGCATTTTGCAAAAAAAGTGAAGCCTTTTCAATAGGGGCTTCATTCGTCAAGCAGAATCTTGAACGAGGAGCGGTAAGGGGATCGCATTGGCGATTTGGAGTTGATCTTCATTTGAACGCTCATTTACGCGTCATATATTTAGTATAAGCAAAAGCCTGTGCTTTATACAGTGACGGCGTAAAGAAATGCATATATTCTTGTTCATGGTATGTAACTAAACGAAATATTCTACATATATATTTGCAGAAAGCAGGAGCCTTGGTGTCATTCAACACGACGACATAAGTAAATGCATAATCGAAAATGCAGTAATCGGAAATTGCAGAAAGCATGAGTCTTGGCATCATACGACGCGATGGCAAAGGTAAATTACATAGCCTGTGCGATATAGGACGCATCGGCAGAATCAGCAGATATACACCTAGATCTGCTTCCAACGATAGTTACGAGGAGAGCGGGTGAACACCGAAGTGTTCAGAAGAGCTCAATCAAGAACTAGGGCGAGATACCATTTTGAAGAACGCATATACTACGTATTTGAACATATATATCCGACGATAGTTACGAGAGGAGCGGGTGAACACCGAAGTGTCCAAAAAGGGCTCAATCAAGAACTAAAGCAAGATACTACTTTAGAAAGTATATGCTATATACAAACAATCAAATACTTGAGAGAGATGGATTAATGAAGCGAACTTACTTCGATTTGAGGAAGAAACGACTCTGAAATGCTTTGGTGCTTCGAACGAGGCTCGACTTCGAAAAGGATCAACTCTGGGTTTCGGACAAAAAAGGACTTGGACTTTGACTTTGAACCAAACCAGGTTCAAGTCAAGTCAACTAGGTTTGGACTTAGGTCAAGTAAGTTCAGACCTAGGTTAGGTGGGTTAGGACCTGGTCAGGCAGGCTCAGACCAGGTCAGGTGGGCTAAGCTAGGTAGGGGAGGTTTGGAAAAAGGAGGAGAGAGAGAAGGCAAAGGGGGGGTTGGCGATTTTTTCTAAAGGGGGGCTCCTCTATTTATAGGGGAGGTTGCTTAGGGGCTAAGCAACCCATTTGACCCTTTTGCCTTTTGGTTTTTTCAAAAACCCAGCTTGATCTTATCCATCTGACAGTTTGATCTTATTCAAAAGGAATATTCCATGGAATATTCCCTGGAAGGTCCTCGAATATTCTAGAATATTTTCTGAGGAATATTTCTGTGGGTTCCACCAATATTTTTGTGGGTCTCGCAAAAAAGTTGAGTTTTCGGCATTTTTTTTCCAAAATTTCTGAGTAGGCCATTATCTTTGTATTGATGTAACTAAGAAAGTTGGCTCATAGAAATCTTTTGATTTCGATCAGGTAGAAAGTTATGGTTTCCAGAGTGTTTGAGCATATATTCGTGAAGATACGAATATCCTAAGTATATTTGGATCACAGAAATCGGTTCGATTCGCTTTACGGTAAAAACACTATTTTTCACTGGAAAATGCCTCAAGAATTTATTCAGAGTTGAACTGAAAAATTATGGGTCTTACATCATTACCCCCTTAAAGGAATTTCGTTCGCGAAATTCAGTTAAAAGTATTAAGTGCGTAACTCGGGTTATTTCTCCCGTATGTTAGATTCATAATGCTATTCACTTAGTTCAACATCGTATTTATTCTAATCATAACCTCATATCATGATTCACGATCGATGAGGTATGCTTCTCATATCTGAATTCAAATTACACTATAACAACGGCAGTTTTGTTGAATCAATATTCTTCCAACCGGCTATCAACATAGTCATCTTGTGTAACTATTTCATACACACAGATCATTCTTCTAGAGATTAACCATATTGGAACAAGCCCCCTGTCAGACTACCTGGTATTGGAAACGTACCTCCTCACAGGTTCGCCCTTGTCAGACTTACCTGATATTGGATCAGTATACCCTCACAGAATCATACTAGCTAAGCTACTGATTTTGGAACATATAAACTCGCATGGAGCTGTATACCCTCACAGGCTCACTCTCGCTAGACGATCTGATCTTGAATATGTAAAACCTCACAGGACTCTCTTCTTGGGAACAATTCCTCGATGGTTTATTTTATTAAGTAACTTTTAGCGTTCTAATTACGCAAACTTAATTTCTCAATCATGGGGTCTATTGTCATCAACTTTTGGGCATAAGCACTTAAGATTTAATTTGACAAATCCAAAATTACTTTAGAGAGCAATGATACATATTGATCCAGATGACCGTACATAAAGTCATACTACTCTTGTCTCAAGCATTCATTGGATCTTGTCTTTCAATTGCTTCTTACCCAACACAACTCTTTTTATCAAGGTATTTAGATTCCTTGATACGGTCATTATCCGTGAGTTGTTCGGTTGTCACCGCATAGACACGACCTCTCATAGTTTCTGCTCTACCCTGGGTAGCGGCAATCTTTGTTGTAGTTGAGAGCATCCTCAAGATCCCATACTTTTTCGTTGAAGATCAGAGGCCTTTTTGCGACATTCACTTATACGATGCCCTGGTTTGCCACAATACAGGTAACCTTCCGTATCGCGAGGACAAACCCCTCCGGGATGATCTGAGCTACACCTTGGGCATCAAAAATTAGGTTGTTGGTAGGGCTGATTGGCTTCTACCATCTGCAATGGTCGCTCGGTCTGTGAAGTAAAGTTTTGCTCTTGGAAATCTCTCTTATAAAAAGGTGGTCCTGATTTCTGGCCACTTGGGAACGTTCTCCTACGGTTCCCACCATCAACTACGGGTCTCTTTGCTATGATCACTTTTGATCGCTCCCAATCCACTTGTATTTTCGAAGTTGCTGGCACAGCAGTTTGAAAAGTTTGGGGCATGCTGGTGATAACCCGTGACCTTAGCCCTTCTCGCAGTCCGTTGATGTACTTGTCGGCCCTTTCTTGGTCGGTCTCAAATAACCGGGAGCAGTACCGCTCAAGATTTTGAAATTTGGTGGTATAGTCAATCAGACTCATACCACCCTGCTCCAATTCCAGAAACTCCATCTTTTTCTTGTTTCTGGAGTGTAACGGGAAGTAATTATCCATGAAAGCTCTCCAGAAGTCAGTCCAAGGAATGACTTCAACTTCCGAGAACTGGATAATCTTAGTGGTATCCCACCACTTTCGTGCATTGTCTTTCAGCCTGTACGTGCCAAAGTTGGTCTTCTTTTCTTTTGGTACTCCCAGTACCAGGAAGGCACGTTCTGTCTCTTCGACCTAACTATCTGCCAATTCAGGATCGGCTCTACCGACGAAGACTGGTGGATTGAGCTTGAGGAGTTTTTCATAGGTTATTCCCCCAAGGTTCTCGTTTCGAGGTATGACTGGTACTGGCCTTGTTTCATGGATGGCGGTAACCAGATTGTTGAGCGTTTCTAGCAGGAATCCTTGAGTATAGGACTCCTCGCTCGGCATGGTTCTCCTCGTCGTAGGAGTCATTTATCTATCACATACAAGCAACGTGTTTTAGTTTCTCAATGTATATATTTAAGCAAAGCTTTATTTACTTAATATACATCATATTTACAAGCATTGCCTTAAACAAAACGTCATGCCGCACTGGCAGACTTTAGGCGTTGAGAAACTATATACATGAGTCTATTGACTCCAAAACATTACCAGTCTCTCCTAAGAACTGGATTTCTTTCTTGATCCAAACAACCCGAAGTATCGTTTGCTTCCACATTGCCTTGGTGCAGGCATAACTAGTTTTGGCTTGGGCGGTACTTCTGCACTCTCATGCGAATCTTGTGGGTAGATCAGTGATGCTGGTCTACTTGCCCATTCAGTATCATTATGACTCGGGGAGTCCGAGATCATAACGGGATAATAGAAGTTGTATCCCTCTCCCTGGCCATTTAGGCTCGGCGTTTATGAAGCCGCTCTATTCCCCCATATAATAGCACTATGATTCGAGGAATCCAAAATCATAATGGGATTATAGAAGAAGTTGTTGCATCCCTCATCCCGACTGTGCAAGCTAGGCGTACATGATGCCTATTGATAGCCTTGCAATCGACCGAATCCCTCAATGAAGTTTAAGTCAAATTCTACCAGAGGTGGTAGTTCATCTGAAGTTGCTGGGGTACGGCTACTCCCCTTACTGAAGTAATGTGGTCCACTAACACGCGAGGTCTCGTCCTGAAGACCAAGTGATCCCCGCCGACCCATATCGGCGGTATATTTCATTTGGCATTGGTTGGAGGAATGCCTCTCTTCGCCACAAAACTGGCAGTCTTGTACCTCATATGGGCACACCCACTCATCGTGCATAATCCTGCAACGATAGAAGTAGCCTCATGAGTCGTGAGTTGCCATCTATACGAAGATGCACTCGAAATAGTAACTATTTACAAAGAGATATACTTACAGTGCGATATGGTGGACAAGACGGATCTCGAACCAGGTTTCTGATACTCTTGCTTTGATATCAATCCTGTAACGCCCCGGATTTCCAAAACAAAACTAAGTTAAATTTTTCATGAATCTCTTGTTTTTTTCTTTACAGTGGAATCAGACGATAATGAGTCGTCAGTTTTAGAAAACTCCGAGCACATTACAGGTATGTGGTCAAGCAACTCATTGACCACCAAAGTGTTTCATTTTATCAAAAATCTCAAGTTTATTACAACATCACTGCTTGGAAAAGCAGTATAGGTTTAATAAAAAAAAGAAGTACAACTCTGTCTAGAGAAACCCTGGAACTCGATGTCGCCTTGCTCCGCATATCGCTACGCATGTCCAACACCTGAAATCCCCATTAAACGGGGTCGGAACCACTGATGGTCTGGTAAGCAAGCAATCACACGTCCATTCAACTCAAGTAAATGCATAGACCACTGAGGGTCGCAATTCGTAATAACGACGCTCAAGCCTCCAAGACTTAGCGTATATCGCAAGAGCCTCCTCAAAGCTATGAGTTGAACGTCCACGCAAGTCTTCATGACTTCGCATAAGCCTCTTCAGGGCTGTGAGTTGGAATAACCGCTCAAGTCTCTATGACTTAGCCTTGACCTCTTTAGAGTCACGAATGGATGTCTAGCTCAAGCCTTTATGCTTGGCACATCTGTATCCTACGAATCTAAGAACAACTCTCTGAGCTTCGCTTAGTCGTACGGATATCAATTGGGTTCTTTCCCAATCGATCCAGTAGTATATCGACCATGACACCTTAACAAAGGTTATGCAGGACTGACTCAACAACGTTCATACACGCATACATTCAAAGTATCGTTGTACGTAAGCTAATGCTTTGTTTCAATAATTGCACCTCCCCTGGGCTTAGAGGACTCATATCTGAGCGACAACACAACGATCTGGGGGTTGATTATTCTATGTATTTTAGATACCCCAGAGGCCTGTTGACCCCATCCCCCTAGTAGGACGGTGTTGAGAAACTCTGTTTTGATGTCACATAATATGATACACTGTCGTATTTGATTTTATATGATATGATAATATGTCCTCTTGAAAAATGTTATATTATGACTGAATATGTTTTGCCATAAATCTAACGAGTATTTGATGCAAGGATATCTCACCCAAAAAGGATGGAGACTTCCTGTTCAAGTACAACTAGTGCAAACATACTCCTTGAAGAAAAAGCTTGATGAGCCATGCATTCCTAAAGATCAACTGAAGAGATCGGCTACCTCAAGATGAAGATTTTTTTTCTCTTTAGAGTCATATGTAACAGAACCTTCAGGAACATGCATATTGCATATTACATACTCATTCATAAAAACTATATCATAAAAGTATACGATAGTTTCAAAAAGCTCCTTTTTGAAAACTAATAATTGTACCTTCTTACAACCCTTTATGAAAAAAGGTATTTTGACATGATTTCAAAATGTAATAATTGTACCTTACATCATATACAAGACAACATGAAAAAAAATGTAGAAAAAAGACAAAACATGAAATCAGCTACATAAAGAAAAACAAATATAATATGTTTTTGAAAAGACTCTAGTTACCTTCTATAAAGAAATGATTTCAAATATGGGTAAAAGACAAAACATGAAAATCGGCTAAAGGTTTTGAGAAGACTCTAGTTACCTTTTTACAAATCCATAGAATGTCGACTTACTTGAAGTCATCATTCTCTTTGTATAGCATTAAATACCTCCTGTAAGAAATCCTTGTTAAAATATCCTTCTCAAGAATGTCGACTTTCTTGTAGTCCTCATTCTCTCTGAAGACTTTGAAAACCACAACATAAAGAAAACACTTGACATGACTATGTACAAATAAATATCTCAAAGCACTCATTGTACTTACACTCATTTAAAGTAAAGAAGTACTTATGTACCTCAAATCATTAAATAAGATAAAGACAAAACCACAATCCAACGTTCAATGTACTATTGTAAGAAATAGACTTTTTACATAAAATATATATTACCTAAAAAATTTACAATGACTAGTGTACCCTATATTTTACTTTTATGGAAAAAGACTTTTTCGAATTTCTCTAAAGATGTTTTTGAAATGACATATCATTTCACATCTCAAGAAGGCTACGATTTCAAAATATAACGACTACTTTTTTAAAGCTATATAAACACACTCAAATAAACTATTCAACAATGGAATGGAATGGACATGTGAACTTACAACGAGAAAAATTCCTATTCGATATTTGAAAAGAGAGCCTTGAAAAAGAAAGAGAAAAAGAAAAGAAAGAAAAGAGAAAAAGTCAAGTCCAACTCTTTGACAAAGAGTATCCTCTGAGTGACAAACAGAACATTCTGAGAATCCTTCATTTGTGCATTCATATCATTCTGAAGGTTCTATAGGAAGTATTGTAACTCTGTTAATCACTGTTTTCCTTCTTTGTTGAAAGAAGTAGACCTCTGTGAAAGAGGGTGTTGTCCTTCTCTGTTGAGAGAAGAAGACCTCTATGGAAGAGGGTGTGCCCCTTCTCTGTTGAGAGAAGAAGACCTCTGAGGAAGAGGGTGTTGTACTATTTATCTGGTGACTCGGATGTTAAAGTGGAAAGCTCAAGTGGTTTGCTTGGGGACTGGATGTAGGTCTGGGTATTGACCGAACCAGTATAAACTCTGTGTTTTATGTGTTGTGCCTTATTGCCTGATTATTTTATTTTATCGATCTTTATCGTATTTCACTATTCACCCCCCCTCTAGTGCAATTTCATTTGGTATCAGAGCAGGTTTGTTGGTTATGACATAACAAGTCTTCCATCACAAATGGCATCTACCTCTTATGCTCGTGATATTGAAGGTCAACACGCATCTCGTCCTCCTTTCTTCAATGGCTCCAACTATGGATACTGGAAGTGCAGAATGGCTATATTTCTCAAATCCATAGATTTTGCTGTATGGAAAATTGTTGAGCATCCATACACATCTCCATCCGCAGACTATAACTTATGGTCTGATGAAGAAAAGAAAATGGCAAACCTAAATGCAAAGGCTATGAATGCCTTATATTGTGCCATTGATCAGAACCAATTCAATAGAATATCTATATATGAATCTGCATATGATATTTGGCATTCTTTGGAGGTTATTCATGAAGGAACCAACAAAGTAAAAGAAGCCAAAATCTCATCTCTTGTCAGAAAATATGAGTTGTTCAAAATGAACAAAGATGAACCCATCACAGAGATGTTTACCAGATTCACCAACATCACCAACGATCTGAAATCTCTGGGTGTAACATATTCCCAGACAGAAAAGGTGAAGAAAATCTTGAGATCTCTCACAACTGATTGGGAGAAAAAAGACTACAGCTATTGAAGAAGCTCAAGATTTATCTAAGCTTACTCTAGACGACTTAATAGGCAATCTTATGGCCTATGAAGTCCACATGAAAGAAAGAAGGGAAGAAGAACAACCAATAAAGAAAACTCTAGCTTTCCCAACTCTATCTGAGAATGAAAACTCAGATAAAGAATCTGAAATTGCGCTACTAACCAGAAAATTTCAGCGCTTCATGAGAAGGAACCGGCTTCCAAACAAGCACAAGGAAAGAAAAAATTCTAAGGAAGATCTCATGTGCTATCAGTGTAATAAGCCAGGTCACTTGAGGCGTGACTGTCCCCTTCTCAAAAGAAAGTCCAAGACCGAGGAACCAAAGAAGAGGTTCTTCAAGAAAAAGGCTCTGCATGCTCAATGGGATGACTCAGAACCATCCACCAGTGAAGAGTCAAGTGATGATGAAGCTGAAACTGCAAACATGTGCTTCATGGCAAACGAAAGCTCTGTAAGTAAAATTTCTGATTTTTCCTTTAAAGAACTTCTAGATGCTTTTCAAGAACTATTTGAAGAATCTAGAAAATTAAGCTTCAAAAATAAAACTTTAAAATCTGAAAATTTAGAGCTTTCCCAGAAAAATGAAAAACTCAGTAGTGAAAACTTTGAGTTGAAAAAGAAAAATCTTCTTATTACTTCTGAAATCTTATCTACTAGCTTCAAGACTAAAAATCTGCAAGTAGAAATTTCAGAATTAAAAAGTAAAACTGAAAACCTTATGAAAACGGTTTTCAAGTTTACTAAAGGAAAAGAGAACTTGGATAAACTCCTATCTTCTCAAAAAGTCTTTTTCTACAAGAATGGTATTGGCTACTCTCATTTCAACAAGCCTTCTTGTATAAATCAAAAGATCACTTTTGTGAAAAGTTCGTCTGAACCAAATAAGGAGTATTATAAAGTTAATTTTTTTAACTCCTCTAAGGTTGTAAACAAACCCAAATCCAAATGGATATGGGTTCCAAGGTCTAACAAAAAGAGACCCGATTGGGTACCAAAAAGAAATTTTACTTGATGATTTGCAGGCTCCAAATAAGAAGAACAGATGGATTCTAGACAGTGGATGTTCAAAACACATGACTGGACATTCAGACCTCTTTGCTGTTCTTCATAAAAAGGAAGGAGGAACTGTCACCTTTGGAGATAACAACAAAGGTTTGATAATAGGTTTTGGTAATATTGGAAATATAGATAAACCTCTTATCAAAGACGTTCTCCTGGTTAAAGGCTTAAAACATAACCTTATAAGTATTAGTCAAATGTGTGATATAGGTCATAATGTTAGCTTTAATCATAATGCTTGTCTTATAGCAGACACCAACGAAAATATTATCTTAAAAGGTATAAGAAAAAATAATATATATGAACTATACCTAGAAAACATCACAGAACATTGCCTCATAGCTAATAATGACTCTCAACATCTATGGCACATGAGAATGGGTCATGTCAATTCTAAATACATGTCTAAATTAGCTAAAGATAAGTTAGTACGTGGGTTACCCAAAATATCTTTTAAAAAGGATTATTTTTGTGATGCATGTCAATTAGGAAAACTGTCCAAATCATCTTTCAAATCAAAAAATATCATTTCAAGCAAAAGACCTTTAGAGCTTCTCCACCTGGATCTTTTTGGTCCTTCTAGGGTAGCTAGTCATAATCACAATAAATATGTTTTTGTCATTGTAGATGACTACTCAAGATTTACTTGGGTGATATTTTTGAAAAACAAAAGTGATACGTTTTGTCAATTTGAAATTTTATGTAAAAAATTACAAAATGAAAAATCTTGTTCTATTGTTAAAATCCGTAGTGACCATGGAGGAGAATTTGAAAATGGACTTTTTGAAAATTTTTGTAACTTGCATGGTATTTCTCATAACTTTGCCTTTCCTAGAGCTGCACCTCAAAATGGTGTAGTAGAAAGAAAGAATAGAACCCTTCAGGAATCTGCTAGAACTATGCTCCAACACAATAATCTTGCTAAATCTTTTTGGGCAGAAGCTGTTAATACTGCATGCTACATAACAAATAGAGTTCTCATTAGACCCTTATTAAATAAAACTCCCTATGAACTATTCTATGACAGAACTCCAAGAATAGACTATTTCAAAGCCTTTGGTTGTAAATGCTTTATCCTAAACACAAAAGACAGCCTAGATAAATTTGATGCAAAATCTATTGAAGGCATATTTTTAGGATATTCAAGTCATAGTAAAGCATACAGAGTTTTCAATAAGTGTTCTAAGTCTATTGAAGAATCTATGCATGTTAGTTTCTGTGAATCTATTGATCAATCTGTTCATAAGCAAACTAACGATGATGATGTTGAAAGTACAGATTTATTTTTAGATAACACAACTAAGTCTAATGAAGATGATCATCAAAGAACTTTTGTTGATATCAAAGATCATCCTCAAAAGCAGATTTTGGGAGAACTGACAAAGGGGGTTCAGACTAGAGCTCAGCTAGAACGGATTGCAAATATGGCATTCATTTCTCAACTTGAACCAAATAAGATTGATGAAGCCATCATCGATGAGTTCTGGATGCTAGCCATGACTGAAGAACTGAATCAATTCCAAAGGAATGAAGTTTGGGATCTTTTACCAAGACCAAAGGATCATCCAATCATTGGGACAAGATGGATCTTCAGAAATAAGCTAGATGAAACAGGTAATGTTATAAGAAATAAGGCAAGACTAGTAGCTCAAGGATACAACCAGGAGGAAGGTATTGATTTCGATGAAACATTTGCTCCTGTTGCTAGACTTGAATCTATTAGAATGTTTTTAGCATATGCAAGCTATATGGATTTCAAATTATATCAAATGGATGTTAAAAGTGTTTTTCTAAATGGTTTTATAAATGAAAAAGTTTATGTAAAACAACCTCTAGGATTTGAAAATGAACAATACCCAGACCATGTTTTCAAACTCAAACGTGCTTTGTATGGTCTAAAACAAGCACCTCGTGCTTGGTATGATAGACTTAAAACTTTTTTGTTAAAAACTGGTTTTTCTGTAGGCAAAGCAGACTCTACATTATTTGTAAAAATAGTGAATAATCATACCCTAATTGTTCAAATATATGTAGACGATATCATCTTTGGATCTTCTAACAGCACTCTTTGTGAAGAATTTTCTAAGTCCATGCAGAAAGAATTTGAAATGAGTATGATGGGAGAACTCACCTACTTTCTTGGACTGCATATTAAGCAAACCAAGGATGGAGTTTTCATCAATCAATCTAAGTATGCTCGTGAACTTCTGAAGAGGTTCAACATGAACTCAATTGCTTCAAAAACAACTCCTATGAGCACTACTATTGTTTTGGACAAAGATGAAGATGGTAAGTCTGTTGATACAAAGGTATACTGAGGTATGATAGGATCACTTCTCTATTTAACTTCTAGCCGTCCAGATATCATGTTCAGTGTTTGCTTGTGTGTTAGATTTCAGTCAAATCCAAAAGAATCACATCTTAAGGCTGTAAAAAGAATAATGAGATACTTAAAAGACACAGTTGATTTTGGATTATTCTATTCAAAATCATCTACATTTGATTTAATCTCATACAGCGATGCTGACTTTGCTGGAAGTAAATCTGACAGAAAAAGCACAAGTGGAACATGTCATATGCTAGGGCACTCACTTGTATCATGGTTCAGTAAGAAACAAAACTGTGTATCCTTATCAACTACTGAAGTTGAATACATTGCTGCTAGCCTAGCCTGTACACAAGTTATCTGGATGAAACAAACCTTAAAAGATTTTGGTTTAAATTTTGAAAATACAACTATTTTCTGTGATAATACTAATGCGATAAACTTATCTAAGAATCCTATTTTACACTCACGAACTAAGCACATTCAAATAAGACACCACTTCTTAAGAGAACAAGTCTTAAACAATATAATTAAACTGGAATTCATACCCACTAATCAACAGTTAGCAGACATTTTCACTAAACCATTGAAACATGAAGACTTTACACGAATTAGAAGAGAACTAGGAATATGCAAACTAAGTGATTTATAAATTAATCACACTTATTATAATACTTCTTAAAATCTTATTTTAAAAGTTTTTTTTATCGATTTTTGTTAGTCAAACTAGATTTCCATATTCACGTACACTTTAAAAATCTTATAAGACACATTCTTTATGTCTTTCAACTTGTCAAGTACACATCCATTATGACTTCTTGTCCTATCTCCTTTCACTCATATCCATAAAAACTAATTATATTAAAAGCTATCATAACATTGTTCACATCACTCATCTCATAACCCCTTTATTATTTTTGTCCTTTTGTGAAAACTTTCCTTACGAATAATTGATTCACCTTCAACATGAAAACATATTAGTTTATGAGAACTCTTGCTTTTCAAATTAATAGTTAAAATCGAATGTTTATTTTGGTTCTTTTACCTTTCTCTAGAAGATCTAGTTGCTATGTTCTCACGTAAATTTTTACTATATCATTTAATATATCATAGATTTCGTACACTCTATTATATCTCACGTAAAATTTTACTATATCATCTGTTATATCATAGCCTAAAGAACTATCTATTATCATATCTTCATGCTTTACTTCTTTTACAAAAAGTATTTGTACTCCACCCATTAGCACGTTTTGTATCACCTTTTTTTTATCTCTCTCTCTCTATATATATATTTATATATATATTATACGAAGCTCCTTTTCATCTGTGACCATCACTCTCTCATTTTATATCTCTCTCCAATAGAGACTCATTAAAACCTTGTCTTTTATTTTTTATTCTCTTAAGTACCTTTAGTACTTTCTCTCTCTTATACAAATTGATTCTCCATTCTTGTCAAACCGAGTTTGTGACTCCTTTACTAGTTTAAAACTTAACTTTATTCTCTATGAACTTCCTCAAATCGAGTTTCTTTAAAAATATGTTTATCAAATAAACAATAGTTCGTATCAATCATAACTTTATGTCTTTTATCAATCATGATTTTTTATTACTTCTTATCCTACTCGAAAATCCATATATGTCATCTCACTTTTCTCTATGACTACTCTCACTCATTCCACGCATATCCATAAAAATATTTCTTATACAAGCAATTATTACTCTTCATTCATAAAAATCTTTTTGTCTCATCAATATTCATAGTCAAAGTGTGTCCCTCTCATCTTTACGTATACTCATAAAACAATACAAATGTGAAGTCACATTAATCATGACACATTTTTTTAAGGCATTTTTTTCTTTCAAAAAAAAGTCATATCTTTCAAACCACATATCTGTATCACCCTTCTTTATGTCTAGTCATTCTTTTTCCACACATATCAAAACATATACTTATTAAATAACAAATTATTGCCTCTCACTCTCTTATCTTTGTTTGTCTTATTCCAAAATCACTCTTCACGAATTTGGAATGCTTCCACATCAAGTAATATCATGTAGAAAAAGTTGTTTGTTTTATTAGGCCATTATTTTCTTCACTCTCTTCAATATGTCACTCCATACTCCATTCATAACATTTCTCACTACTCGATACACTCTCCCATAGTATATTTGTTCAAATCTATGTCCTTCTTAACTTACATACCAATATGATACACTATCTTCCACCATTGATTTGATTTGTCATTCACAAGCCCCTTAACTTACAACTCACGAATTTCCTTATTCAAACTACAATCCAAAAATCATTCACTTCCTTTGTTATTCAATTATTGTCACAATTATTTTCTCTCTTCTATTTAATCGTTTGGTTCATTCCTCACCAATACCACTCGAAGCTCACTATCTTCATACATACTTTCAAACTCCTTCTCTCTCAATTTCCTTTTGCAAATGGCTTCCTCTTCAACCTCTGCAATCACTGCTGCAGATCTTAGGTATCCAAGTCTTTTTTATGACTACAACTTACTTTGTTCTCGACCCATTCATGAAGGAAAATTAGTTCACTATGAAGACTTCATGCTATTCGACCTCAACAACATAGTACCAATCGAACGATCGGTACTTCGAAAAATTCTCCTCTGCACCAACTGCCACCAACTTCCCTGGCACATGAGGAATCTCCAACCTCATGCTCAATTACTTGCCCAAATTCTTCTCCACAACATCTATCCCAAGCTTCCCCGCAAGGGATTAGTTCCACGAAAAATCTCTCTCCTTATCTACGCACTTTTCTCATCAACTCCGATAAACTGGTCCTCCATTCTTTTCGACCTTTTTATTCGTTATAAAAAATTCAAGTCTCTTCTTTTCGGGTGTTTTATAACTCCCATCCTAAAATACTTCAAAGTACCCCTTCACAACGAAGTTATCCTCCATCCCTCTCAGGTCCTTGATGCTACTACCTTCAATCTAAGGTCCCTGCACATGCCCGGCTCTGATGAAGAAGATCCAACGTCCACCTTCAATTACTTCCCTGCTCTGATGGATGTCCAGCGTTCTCAGGATCGTATTCTTCGCCGTCAAGCCTCGTTGCAGCAAACCCTACAGACCCTCCAGTCGGATCAAGTCAACCGAACACATCAACCTACTCCACCTTCGGGATGAACTTATTTTTTTTACTGTAATATTTATTATTGGTCTGTAATAACTCTCTTACTCTGATCCCTTCCTTTTTGTCTATGACAAAAGGGGAGAAAACCTGTCTCCATTATTGGAGAAATACTCTCTTTAAACATTTTTTCAATATTTTATCATATTATTATTTCTATGCATAATATCTTTTTGACAGAGGGAGCATATTTTGTCATCATCAAAAAGGGGGAGAATGTTGAGAAACTCTGTTTTGATGTCACATAATATGATACACGGTCGTATTTGATTTTATATGATATGATAATATGTCCTCTTGAAAAATGTTATATTATGACTGAATATGTTTTGCCATAAATCTAACGAGTATTTAATGCAAGGATATCTCACCCAAAAAAGATGGAGACTTTCTGTTCAAGTACAACTAGTGCAAACATACTCCTTGAAGAAAAAGCTTGATGAGCCATGCATTCCTAAAGATCAACTGAAGAGATCGGCTACCTCAAGATGAAGATTTTTTTTCTCTTTAGAGTCATATGTAACAGAACCTTTAGGAACATGCATATTGCATATTACATACTCATTCATAAAAACTATATCATAAAAGTATATGATAGTTTCAAAAAGCTCCTTTTTGAAAACTAATAATTGTACCTTCTTACAACCCTTTATGAAAAAAGGTATTTTGACATGATTTCAAAATGTAATAATTGTACCTTACATCATATACAAGACAACATGAAAAGAAATGTAGAAAAAAGACAAAACATGAAATCGGCTACATAAAGAAAAACAAATATAATATGTTTTTTAAAAGACTCTAGTTACCTTCTTTAAAGAAATGATTTCAAATATGGGTAAAAGACAAAACATGAAAATCGGCTAAAGGTTTTGAGAAGACTCTAGTTACCTTTTTACAAATCCATAGAATGTCGACTTACTTGAAGTCATCATTCTCTTTGTATAGCATTAAATACCTCCTGTAAGAAATTCTTGTTAAAATATCCTTCTCAAGAATGTCGACTTTCTTGTAGTCCTCATTCTCTCTGAAGACTTTGAAAACCACAACATAAAGAAAACACTTGACATGACTATGTACAAATAAATATCTCAAAACACTCATTGTACTTACACTCATTTAAAATAAAGAAGTACTTATGTACCTCAAATCATTAAATAAGATAAAGACAAAACCACAATCCAACGTTCAATGTACTATTGTAAGAAATAGACTTTTTACATAAAATATGTATTACCTAAAAAATTTACAACGACTAGTGTACCCTATATTTTACTTTTATGGAAAAAGACTTTTTCGAATTTCTCTAAAGATGTTTTTGAAATGACATATCATTTCACATCTCAAGAAGGCTACGATTTCAAAATATAACGACTATTTTTTTAAAGCTATATAAACACACTCAAATAAACTATTCAACAATGAAATGGAATGGACATGTGAGCTTACAACGAGAAAAATTCCTATTCGATATTTGAAAAGAGAGCCTTGAAAAAGAAAGAGAAAAAGAAAAGAAAGAAAAGAGAAAAAGTCAAGTCCAGCTCTTTGACAAAGAGTATCCTCTGAGTGACAAACAGAACATTCTGAGAATCCTTCATTCATGCATTCATATCATTCTGAAGGTTCTATAGGAAGTATTGTAACTCTGTTATTCACTGTTTTCCTTCTTTTTTGAAAGAAGTAGACCTCTGTGAAAGAGGGTGTTGTCCTTCTCTGTTGAGAGAAGAAGACCTCTGTGGAAGAGGGTGTGCCCCTTCTCTGTTGAGAGAAGAAGACCTCTGAGGAAGAGGGTGTTGTACTATTTATCCGGTGACTTGGATGTTAAAGTGGAAAGCTCAAGTGGTTTGCTTGGGGACTGGATGTAGGTCTGGGTATTGACCGAACCAGTATAAACTTTGTGTTTTATGTGTTGTGCCTTATTGCCTGATTATTTTATTTTATCGATCTTTATCGTATTTCACTATTCACCCCCCTCTAGTGCAATTTCAGACGGTACAACATACCAGAAGAGATCCTTACTAGGTATTTGAATGCATTCTGCCACTGTAGTAGTTGGGTTCAATCCTTAGATATTTAAGGATAACCATGACCTCCATACCTCTGAGTGACGGAGGCCATCAATGAACTCTATCAGGTTCGGGTGAAATATATGTCACTCAAGGCTGCGCCATCACCGTCTTCCTCGGTGAGAAATTCTGAAAGCGGCCTGTCAGTCTTACAATTACTTGACGAACATTGCATGCCTATAGGACAGCCTTTGAGAAGTATGTACCCGACCCCAATCAACCACACAACTTTCACCGTGGAACAAAGGTTTTATTCATATGCATGCTTAACTCTGCTCTCGGCACTTCGGCCTTGACGAGCACTTCACCCCTTTCGGTGGAAACAACACACTCTGGCTCAGCGGCCCTTATGAGTCCGGTTGTCTGATAATTCACAATGAGCATACACATGACTCGATCTCTACGGATCGGCTACTCGGCATATTTTTACGCAACGAGCTCAGAACCTCGTCAAGGCGCTACCACTACTTTGGCGCAACGGCTCTTACAAGTACGGTGCCCTTACAGGTATCAAGGAGACGAGTCATTCTGACCTCGTTTCAACAAATGGCATCATTGTGCCACTTAACTGGTTCTGGCAGCTCTTTTGCCAACCATACTGTCAGCACCTCCTCTGCTCTATCGGCAATGGTGTGACGAACCTTTCTACATTGTAAAAGGCGTTCCATGAACTGGGTAGCACTTCGCTATATAACGGAGTATACTGCTACGTTCTTTCTAAGCTATTCTTAGCTTGTTTTAGAAAATTCAACAGCACTTCCTCTCTTTAATGGAGAAAGCTTTCGTTTCTTTTATCCATTTCAGCGGCATCTCCCCTCTTTGGTGGAAATTCGCTACACATAACTCGGGAAATAGATGTGCACTGTTATGCGTACTTTGCATCCATCAAGGTTGCAAGAACCCTGGGCCATAGTCAGGCCATGCATAATTGACTTAGTCTTTACGTAAAGAGCATTTTTACAAAAAAGTGAATCCTTTTCAATAGGGGCTTCATTCGTCAAGCAGAATCTTGAACGAGGAGTGGTAAGGGGATCGCATTGGCAATTTGGAGTTGATCTTCAATTGAACGCTCATTTACGCGCCATATATTTAGTATAAGCAAAAGTTTGTGCTTTATACAGCGGCGGCGTAAAGAAATGCATATACTATTGTTCAGGGTGTGTAACTAAACGAAATATTCTACATATATATTTGTAGAAAGCAGGAGCCTTGGTGTCATTCAACACGACGGCGTAAGTAAATGCATAATCAGAAATGCAGTAATATATCCGACGATAGTTACGAGACGAGCGGGTGAACACCGAAGTGTCCAAAAAGGGCTCAATCAAGAACTAAAGCAAGATACTACTTCAGAAAGTATATGCTATATACAAACAATCAAATACTTGAGAGAGATGGATTAATGAAGCGAACTTACTTCGATTTGAGGAAGAAAAGACTCTAAAATGCTTCGGTGCTTCGAACGAGGCTCGACTTCGAAAAGGATCAACTCCAGGTTTTGGACAAAAAAGGACTTGGACTTTGACTTTGAACCAAACCAGGTTCAAGTCAAGTCAACTGGGTTTGGACTTAGGTCAGGTAGGTTCAGACCTAGGTCAGGTGGGTTAGGACCTGGTCAGGCAAGCTCAGGCTAATTCAGGCAGGCTCAGACCAGGTCAGGTGGGCTAAGCTAGGTAGGGGAGGTTTGGAAAAAGGAGGAGAGAGAGAAGGCAAAGGGGGGGTTGGCGATTTTTTCTAAAGGGGGGCTCCTCTATTTATAGGGGAGGTTGCTTAGGGGCTAAGCAACCCATTTGACCCTTTTGCCTTTTGGTTTTTTCAAAAACCCAGCTTGATCTTATCCATCTGACGGTTTGATCTTATTCAAAAGGAATATTCCATGGAATATTCCCTGGAAGGTCCTCGAATATTCTAGAATATTTTCTGAGGAATATTTCTGTGGGTCCCACCAATATTTTTGTGGGTCTCGCAAAAAAGTTGAGTTTTCGGCATTTTTTTTCCAAAATTTCTGAGTAGGCCATTATCTTTGTATTGATGTAACTAAGAAAGTTGGCTCATAGAAATCTTTTGATTTCGATCAGGTAGAAAGTTATGGTTCCCAGAGTGTTTGAGCATATATTCGTGAAGATACGAATATCCTAAGTATATTTGGATCACAGAAATCGGTTCGATTCGCTTTACGGTAAAAACACTATTTTTCACTGGAAAATACCTCAAGAATTTATTCAGAGTTGAACTGAAAAATTATGGGTCTTACATCATTACCCCCTTAAAGGAATTTCGTTGGCGAAATTCAGTTAAGAGTACTAAGTGCGTAACTCGGGATATTTCTCCCGTATGTTAGATTCATAATGCTATTCACTTAGTTCAACATCGTATTTATTCTAATCATAACCTCATATCATGATTCACGATCGATGAGGTATGCTTCTCATATCTGAGTTCAAATTACACTATAACAACGGCAGTTTTGTTGAATCAATATTCTTCCAACCGGCTATCAACATAGCCATCTTGTGTAACTATTTCATACACACAGATCATTCTTCTAGAGATTAACCATATTGGAACAAGCCCCCTGTCAGACTACCTGGTATTGGAAACGTACCTCCTCACAGGTTCGCCCTCGTCAGACTTACCTGATAGTGGATCAGTATACCCTCACAGAATCATACTAGCTAAGCTACTGATTTTGGAACATATACACTCGCATGGAGCTGTATACCCTCATAGGCTCACTCTGGCTAGACGATCTGATCTTGAATATGTAAAACCTCACAGGACTCTCTTCTTGGGAACAATTCCTCGATGGTTTATTTAATTAAGTGTTATCATCGCAAAATTTTTAACTTTTTGCGAGTCAAACTGACCTTTGAAAAAGATTTTGAAAATAACTCGCCTCTGTTTTAAAATGCGGTATAATTCCGAAGAATGGGACTCGCCTGTCGGTACGAGGTTCAACCGTTCCAGGTGCCTTTACCAGGGGTAATTGAACCAAGGATCAATTGTATGCTTAACTTTGCTCAACTTGTCTAAATCATGTTATATTTCCTAAATGCACAAAGAATCAGACATGTGCTATGAATTTCTGAAAATGCATATTTGAAAACATGATGTTTGCTTCAAAGATTGGAAAATAAACTCTTTGAAAATCGTGAATCATGATTGAGTTACTGTATTTGAGAAAGTGAAAATCGATTTCTGAAGAAATATAAGGATTTTGTGAAAATCGATTGTGAGAAATGTGAAATAGCTTTGGAAAACTTGATTTCTTTGAATTTAAATTTTGAAATTGAAAATCTAACTTAGAAAATCGAATTTGGAACTTGGAAAATACTTGAAATATCATTGGCAAATCAATATTTTGAGAAAATCGATTTTTGAATAAGACTTAGAAAAATTTGAGAAAACTGATTTCTCCGAATTGAAATTGAAATTTGTAAATGCATGAATTGAATGAATATGGATTTGAAAGTCTTGATTTTGAGGAATTGAGAAAATCTTTTTGTATTTTTGAGAAATGCAGTGCATTTTTGAAGTTAGCCTAAGAGTGTAGGTTGAATGTGGCTAATACGAAGATTACAAATCTGGGTATCATTCATATTCTGACTATGGCCATAAATACAAATTCCACCAAGTTTGTCAACTCCATAAGAGCTAGTTCACGTGCCATTCATGTAGACCATAGTGAATTTGAAATATGTGCATGAATAATGCATTCATCAGATATTAATATTTGCAGAATTAAACTATATGCAAAGCAATCCTAGTCTAAGCTGAAATTTAAATTCTTATTCCAAATTTAATTTAATTTACATCACTATTGAATTTAAATGACTGAAAATAAAGTCTTCAATGTTCCTGCAAAACTAGAAAACTTGGTTAATGAAAATATGTTGGCTTTTCTAGGTTTATCCAGTAATATCTAGAAATTTCTGGATTTTGCTAGATATAAGTCTTTTTGCCATGATTCCCTTAAATCAAAATGATGAAATATGAAATAAGATTGAATAAATAAGGAAGATAAGATATGAAATTTTGAAATTAGGGTCAAAATGATCAAAATACCTCTGATAGCAAGACTATGGCCTTGAAATCAAGGTTTTTAGAAAGATATTTTGTAAAATGCAAGTTTTAAAATCCAAATAAGAATAAATTGAACTAAGTATGATGTGACATGATTAAAAATATGAAAATTAGGGTTTAGAATTTCGAAATTGAGGTCAAATGACCAAATTGCCCCCGATAGCAAGACTATGGCCTTAAAATCAGGGTTTTCTGAAATAGATTTTGATAAAAAATTAAGATTTATGATTGAAATCAGCATAAAATCAAACATGAAACATCTTAATATGATTATAAACATGAACAAACCCTAAAACTACACACTTATGCATGAAAATCAAGAAATATCACCAAAATTGTGATTTTATCAGTGTTTTTGGATCTTTCAGGTATCCTGTTTTGCAATTTTATTAATTCAGGCATCAAACAGATTCCAAAACTCATAAAAATTGGTACCTGCACTTTTTATAACCCTAAAATAAGATTGGAATTGCAAAATTATTTTTTTGACATTATTTTAATCCAAAAATTGCATTAACAACCTAAAATAAGCTATTTTTAACCTAGGTCACATATCAGTTTCAAAGTTAGACCAGAATCAGGGGTCAATCCTCCCTTAAAACTTTTGAATTTTTATAGAGACAAACTAGGAAGAAAAACAAAGATTTCCCAATTTACAGATCGGAAAAAGCATCTCCGGTTAGGGAGAAACCCTTCCGGCAATCTGAACTAAAATCTAACAAACCTAACAGGGGTTAAAACAGACACTTCCAATTGAAAATTCCGGAGTAAATATCAATACTGATCTAACATATCTGAGATTTTAGCAATCAACCGTGATTAAAAAAATAATAATACTCACTTTTTACAGATCATGAATCGGATCTGTGATTTGGGATCTATGAATAACACAAGTCTGATTAGGGTTTTGGTAAACCCTAACGAGTTTGGAATTAAAAACCTGATCCTCTGACAGAGAAAAAATACTAAACAGATATCAAAAAATTTCAAAATTTCACAGTAAATATATCTAATCAATATAAATCCATGGCCATTTACATATCTCAAATCGAATATAGAATGAGAAAAATATCATCACAACAAGTTACCTTCCTGATTTTAACAACGTTTTTAAAGCTTTAAAAACCCGATTTGATGTCCGATTTTTCTGACAGGGTTACCGAATCCCAAAAACTCTGATTTTTTTACAGTAGTTCATTTACAAATGCATGTATCACATATAAAAAAATCAGCAATTAACAGTGAATATTTTAATCCGAAACAGCATGCTCTTTTCTGTTCTAAACTAAAAACACACAGAAATCTAAGAAACTTGAGAAAACATGCATTAACTAATGAAAAACAATAAAAGAAATACTAAAACAGTAAAATAAAAATTATTTCTATGCTGAAAAACATGTAATAAACATTAATAAACAAATAAATAAATAAAATACAGGGAATCAATGGCTGGAATTTGATGTTACCTTTAAAATCATGGATTTAACCCATTAAAAGGGTAAATCACATGTTTTATTGGTTAATAATATAAAAAATAATGCAATAAATGATTCTAATGGATTAGAATCATGAAAAACAGCATGGAATAGAGTTATATCATCTTCTTGAATTGATTTTGGGGTTCTTGGATGAAATCCATGGTTAAATCCATGAACACAAGAGTTTCCATGGCGAAATCTATTGAAAAATCATAAACAAATAATAACAAAATAAAAAATAATATTAAATAAACTCACCTTGGGGATGCAGCTGCAATGGAGGAAGGTGGACGTGCTGGAGAGGAGAGAGAAGCCACGAAAATTTGAGAGAAAAAGAGCTCCTTTTGCCCCTCTGAAGACCCTTTTTTATAGTTTTTCAAAACCCATGTAATTAGGACTAATTAATACCTAACTTTGACTTTTTCAAACTCTATCTAAAACCACCAAGAGAGGACGATTTTTTGTGGTTTCCTAACCCTAAATGAACTCTAACTAAACCTTAATTAACACCTAATTAAATCCTAAAAAGTCCAAATGTGGCACCACCTAGTATGAACCCACATTTGGTTTTTAAAACCTGAATTTAAAACCTTTAAAAACCAATGGTTTAAAAGTTAAATAAAATTGATTTTTAAAATTGCTTTTGACTCCTCTAAACCCCTAACCTAACTAGGACAATGACTAACCCTAGTCTAACCTTGACTTCCTCAAATGTGGCGCCACCCCGAGTGGGCCCCTCTTGAATTTTCAAAAACTATTTTAAAACTTGAAAATGAGAGGTTTTTCAAAAGAGATTCAAAAGTAGACTTTGAGATTGAAAGTTTTGAAATTGTACAGAGTCTTGACTGAGTCAAAACTCCTCTGGATATAGTGCTAACTGAGTGGGCCCCACATCGAAGTTTTGAAAATTTTGAAATGAATACTGAAAATGACTTTGAAAAGGGGTTAAAATCAATAGTTGAAATTCAGAATTTTTGAAAATAGAGTCTCAAGCGAACTGGAACTCCGGGCTAGAGTCCTGAAATTTTAGGACTCTGAGATTTTGGATTTTAAAAGCCAAATGAAGGAGTTTTTGAAAAGATTTTATAAAAAATGGTGAAACAAGTCAGAAAATACAGTCAGGGTTAGACTCCTAACTCAATCAGAACTCTGAAATAGAGTCTTGAATTAACTGGACTCTACAAAATGACCTAATTTTTGAAAACAAATGGAAATAAGTGAAAATGGAATAAAAACAGACTTCAAAACAGACTCCTGACTGGACTAGGACTCCGGGACAGAGTCCTGATCGGACTGAAACTCTAGATTTTTTTGGTATTTTTCTGAAAAACAAATGAAAGAACTTGTCAAAACAGTGAAAACAATAACGAATACTGGAATAAAACAGAGTTTTGATTCAACTGAGACTCTGAGGACAGAGTCCTGATTGAACTAGGACTCTCAGATTTTTGGATTTTCTGAGAAAACAAATGAGAGAATTTTGAAAAACAGTTAAAAACAGGATAAAATTGAATTTTGGTTCAGAGTCCTAATCTGATTAGGACTCTAAAAAAGAGTCATGATTCGATCTAAACTCTAAGAATTTTGGTTTTCTGATGAACAAATGATGAAATTTGGGCAAAGCTTTTGAAAACCAGTAAAAATGAAGTGAGAAAATCAATTTTGGATAGAGTCCTGCTTCGATCAGGACTCTGGGGTAGAGTCTTGATTCAATCAGGACTCTAGGATAAAATCTCAGAATTTTGAAATTCTTTGATAAAAGTGTAATAGTTTTGGTAGATTAAAAGATTTCTGAAAAATTTATCTCAAAATTGAAATCAGGATCAGAGTCCCGATCCAACTAGGATTCTCTGAAGAGAGTCCAGCTTTGACTGAAACTCTGAGTTTCTGACTTATTTTGAAAGATTTTGAAAGATTTGATTGAAAATTGATAAAATAGTTGTAAAAGATTAGAGTCCCAATCCAATTGAAACTCTGAAGAAGAGAACTGATCCGACTGGACTCTTTGAAGAAGAGTCCTAATCCAACTAGGACTCTGAAATTTTGGCCAAAACAGAAGATTTTGAAAGGTTTTTTTTCGAAAACAGGCAAAAAGGTAGTAAAAATTAGAGTTTTGATCCGACTAGGACTCTGGAAAAAGAGTCCTGATCCAACTAGGACTCTAAAATTTTGGCCAAAATGGAAGAAATGGACAAGGGATAGGACCATAACTGGTTCAAAATTAGAATGATGTTTTAAAAAGGTTCAAAAAGATTCAAACTGGTGAAAATACAGAGTCCTGGTCCAACTAGAACTCTAAAATTTTTGAGATTTTTGATAAATGAAAGAATCCAGAAGCGACACCACCTAAATGGGTCTCATCTGAGAATTGAAATCAATTAAAATTGAGTTTGAAATGAATCCAGATTGTTTTCTGAGAAAATATTTCAAAATATAAGGTCCTGGGGGTTGGCAAATGACATAATGTTGATTAAAAACCCAGGTTTTAAAATTAATTTTGAAAGAGAAGTTTTAAAAACTCGAATCTGGATTAAATATTTTAAAAACAGGAGTGCTGGATCTCGAAAATGGGATGCAAAGACATGTAATGCTATGCAATGCAATGAAATGATATGCTGAATTCATGCAATGATAAGCAATGACACATGAAATGGATGAATACTGAATAAGGTGGAAAATTTGGGGTATTTACAGATGCCCCTCTTTGCTGCTAAGCCGGTTAGAGGCCGAGCTTAGTGGCAAAGAAAAACACACCAAATTCAGACTATAAAAATGCCCCAGTTAGATAAATTTGACTGGGTATGAAAGAATTAGTTCAAATGATGGTGGTAGATATAGCATAAAGAATAAAGAAGAAGATTCACTTCATCGAAATGAGGCTCAGGCTTAGCCCTTAACCTGGATGGGACGACAAATGAAATACCTCATCAGAATGAGGCTCAGGTTTAACCCCTTGACCTGAAAGGGGATGATACCTCGTAGAAAAACGAGGCCCAGGCTTGACCCTTAACCTGAAAGGGAACGATACCTCGTGGAAAAATGAGGCTCAGACTTAACCTGAAAGGGGACGATACCTCATGGAAAAATGAGGCTCAGGCTTAACCCTTAACCTGAAAGGGGACGATACCTCCTGAAAAAACAAGGCTCAGGCTTAACCCTTAACCTGAAAGGGGACGATACCTCATAGAAAAACGAGGCTCAGGCTTAACCCTTAACCTGAAAGGGGACGATACCTCATGGAAAAATGAGGCTCAGACTTAACCCTTAACCTGAAAGGGGACGATAAACAAAATCCTCAAATGAAGAAACCATGATGAGACCTTCAAATTTTGCACAACAAATCCGAGAGGGGTTTGCAAAAGGAAGAAAAGGGGTTTCCCTAAAGCTTGAAAAGGGATTGATCTTGGGTGTCTCATTGCTGAGACTGTATGGCTTTTAAGACAGATGACCTTTTGCAGAAAAATTCAAGTTTAACCCTTATCCTGAACGGGAACTGTCTATGGTGGGACAGTGGGGAACATAGGGAAGTGTGCTAATCTGAGAGCCCAGGCGCTCAAATTAAAACAATAAGGGAAGGATCTTGGATGAGTCCCATCATCCGATCCTAAAAGGGATAACAACAATGCCTGGATACATCAAAATAGACATCAAGCTCTCACTTCATGTCGGGATAACTTGAAAAGATTGTCAATAAGATAAAAATTGTGGTTAATTCAAGAATGATAAGCATATATATAAAAAATATTCCCTCTTGTCTACCTGAAATATTACCTCCGACTCGGCTTAACTCCGTAGAATCAAGATTCAAATTCAAATATCATTGCCATTGACTTTCTCTCAAGGAAGCTATCAATTTCCTTGATATGGGCGGAAAAGAATATATTCTTGATATTGCGAGAGCTATTGGTGAAAGGATATTGATAAAAGAATTTCACAAAATTAAAGAATATTCGTGATAGATTCGGCAGTCTGATATCTTGGGATTCTTTTCTCATGATGATCTTTTTGCACTCTCTTTTTGACAGAATTGGAGCTCTCTTGGATTTTTTGGGAATTACATCATCTTTCATTTTGGAGATGTCCTGACTTTTCTCTCTTTTTGGGAAGGGTACATCACAAACTCCTTCATCTCAGAGATGTTCCAATCCTTATTTTCTCTCAGGGATTATCTTGATGATTATTGGCTCATTGGTTGGGAATCTCTTGATGATAGCAGAAATTAAATATCTTTTAGGGTTTGTCGGTAGGTCCATCACACTCGCCTTCATCTCGACGGTGATCTGGGCTTTCCCTGGAAGGATCCGTCACAAACTCCGTCATCTTGGAGATGATCCAAATCTTCTTTGGCCCCGGGGGTCGACTCGCATAATTCGTCTTCATCTTGACGACAATTGAGAGATCCCTTTTGCAGATAGTTAATTGCAGCTTAGGTGATTGAGGAGATATGAAGGTTGAGTGGATTTTTCTGTATCACCCAGGATATTTCAACTGCTTATTTTCCAAGAATGATCTTTAAAAATATGCCATTGACTGCGATCAATATCAATCACTTCTGGCATTGCAACAACATTGAATTTTCTTTGCTGGACATATCGTGGATTTATTCTTCATCCTCTTGATTGGCCAATAGAAAGATTTTGAACTTTGAATCCTTTTTCGCGAAAGCTTTGTCCTTTCGGAAGTAATACTGAAGGTATTTCGAGGTACAATTTTATGCAATAAAGATTTTGAGATCAACAACTATTTTTCATGACAAATTGGCAAAATATTCTTGGAATCCTTGGTGAAAGAAATCACTTGAGATCTAAATGACACATCCGTGGCTAGATTCTCCTCTTCTTTCCCCAAAGGAGAGACTCAGGCTTGACCCTTACCTGAACGGGTAATAAAAAGATACTTCTCTCTTCCCTGAAAAGAAGGCGTTTGCAAAATGAACTTTCGAAGAGAAATTAAGCTTTCGTCAAAACTCCCTATTTTTAGGCTTCTCTTATAGAAAAGGGCCCGCTAACAAAGATTGGAAGGATATCATAGAGGAGTGAGTCCATCACACTCTCCCTGGAAAAAGGGTCCTCGATGACGGGGGTGGCCTAACAAAAGACATTTAAGATTACAAGGAGGACGAGCTTCCGTCGAAACTCTCTCTAGAAAAAGGGTTCCTTGCATGACAATAAAGATTATTTTGCAAACTGTTTGTGATGCACGAGTCCATTCAAACTCTCCCTAGAAAAAGGAGTTCAACGAACGAACAATAAAGACATGCAAAAAGAAACGAGCTCCCTCGAACTCTCCCTGGAAAAAGGGTCCCTCGCAAGAGAAGTACTTGACGATTGATTTTGATAGATTTTGATAACTCAAAGAACTGCTTGATAACACGAATGACTAGAGGTCTGACAAAATCGGCAACCCGAATGTCAGATTAACAGAATGGAACGACCCAAGGGTCTGATACAGATTGTTTGGTTCGCAGGTTTGAAGATTAACATTAAGTCTAAACCCCAATATGAGATTTATGTTGCGATCAGTATGAAGACCGAATTTTAATAAAATACCAGTACGAGCACTGGATTTTAAAGGATTACCAGTACGAGCACTGGATTTTGGAAGATTACCAGTCCGAGCACTAAATTTTGGAAAATTACCAGTACGAGCACTGGATTTTAAAAAGGTTATCAGTACGAGCACTAAATTTTACAAAAGTTATCAGTACGAGCACTGGGTTTTAAAAGAGTACCAGTACGAGCACCGGATTTTAAAAGATTACCAGTACGAGCACTGAATTTTAAAAGATTGTCAGTACGAGCATTGAATTTATGAAAGATTATCAATACAAATACAAGATTTGGTAAAGCAACCAAGGCGATGTTGGATTTCATAAAAGAACCAATTTGAAAATTGGATTTAACCGGACCGGTGGAAAACTGGGTTCGGTCGGAAGCTTTGAATCGGAATTCAAATCTTCAAGGAAAGACTAGATGAATTGGATTTTGAAAGAGAATTAGAGTCGGAACTCGGATCTTCTAGATCAATTGTCAAATTTGCAGGAAAGTTTTAGTAGAAGTTCGAACTTTTAAAGGATAGCTAAGCGAATTGGATTTGAAAGAAAATTCGAGTCGGAACTCGGATCTTCTAGACCAATTGCCAAATTTGCAGGAAAGTTTGAGTAGAAGTTCGAACTTTTAAAGGAAAGCTAAGCGAATTGGATTTGAAAGAAAATTCGAGTAGAAACTCTGATTTTCTAGACCAATTCTGAATTGGATTTGGAAGAAAATTCGAGTCGCGACTCGGATCTTCTAGACCAATTCAAGACATTTAAAGGAAAGAAAACTAGATGAATTGGATTTGAAAGAAAATTCGAGTCGAAACTCGGATTTTCTAGACCAATTCTGAATTGGATTTGGAAGAAAATTCGAGTCGGAACTCGGATCTTCTAGACCAATTCAAGACATTTAAAGGAAAGAAAACTAGATGAATTGGATTTGGAAGAAAATTCGAGTCGAAACTCGGATCTTCTAGACCAATTCTGAATTGGATTTGGAAGAAAATTCGAGTCGGAACTCGGATCTTCTAGACCAATTCAAGACATTTGAAGGAAAGAAAACTAGACCAATATGTTTTGTGTTTGGAAACGTTGACTAGGAAGAAAACCAAAAGAGTTTCAACAGGATTTAGAAAAGTATTAGCACGAGCACCGGATTTGGGAAGAATACCAGTACGAGCACTGGATTTTAAAAGGTTTGCTAGTACGAGCACTGGGTTTTAAAAGGTTGCCAGTACGAGCACTGGATTTTCAAAAAAAGTCACCAGTACGGGCACTGGGTTTTAAAAGGTTATCAATTGACGATGGCTCGGACGACTTGCCAGGGTCTCAGGATTCTATCCCTTATCCTGAATGGGAACCTTATGAATTTGGTGCATATGAATGCGAATGAATGCATGCAAATGCAAATGAATGCAAAATGATGTAAATGGATGCGCATGCATGCAAAATGAGAGATTTATTTGATCCTGCCTGCACACAGGTTGTTTTGAATAAAAGGCAACTTTATAACAAGAATGCCCCAGTATATTCTGGGGAAGAGAGATATTTCGATAAAAGAATAATTGATCATTTATTGAAGGGAAATTTGAAGAATACAAAAGATAGAATAGAGATTTTCTAGGTATAGAATTTCTTCAAATGTCAAGCATTAATGGGGTCGAATAGTTCTACCCCGTCTGCATTAATCAGACGATATGAATTACGGGGCAACGCTTCTTTCACCACGTAGGGACCTTCCCAGTTTGGTGACCATTTGCCACATGGACGATGCTTGAGATGAGTTGTTGATCTAAGGACCAAGTCATTAACTTGGAATCTCCTTTCGATGACTGACTTGGCATATTGCCTTGCTATCCTCTGACGATAAGACTGAGTGTGCTCTGCTGCTTTGAGTCTTTTCTCATCGAGTAAATCCAACTGTACCAATCTTTGTTGCTGATACTGATCGAGTGGTAGCTCTAAAAGAGATGCGAACTTAAGGGCGGTCTTCTGAACATGAAGAGGTAACACCACCTTAGTCCCATAAACAAGTTTTGAAGGAGTTGCATCGGTTGGGGTTCGAATGGTAGTTCGATATGCCCAAAGTGCATCATGGATTTTCTCGTGCCAATCAGGACCCGTCTCAACGGTTCTTTCCAAGATGCGAATCAAACTCTTGTTGGTTGCTTCTGCCTGACCATTTCCTTGTGGATAATAAGGAGCTGAAAAATGATGATGAATTCTGAATTTTGAACAAAAGATCTTCATTCTCTCATTCTTGAAATGAGTACCATTATCTGACAGGATGTCGTGCGGTATACCGAAATGACAAAGAATGTTCTTATGAATGAACGAGACTACATGTCGACCTTCCACTGTACGCAGAGTGACGGCTTCAACCCATTTGGTGAAATACTCTGTTGCGGCAAGGAAATATTTATGACCATTGCAAGTTGAATGAGTGATGGGTCCTACGACGTCGAAGGCCCCCATAGAAAATGGCCATGGAGACACGACTGATTGCAAGTACGTGGCTGGCGCATGAATGGAAGGTGCGTGCATCTGACACTGAACGCACTTCTTCACAAAACGATAGCAGTCTTGCTGCATGGTTCTCCAATAGTATCCTGCCTGAATGATTTGTTTAACAAGGGTTTGGTAGCCGACATGACCACCGCAAATACCTTCATGCACTTCTCACATGATTTCTTTGGCTTCTTCTTCGTCTAAGCACCTGGAATACTCAGAACTGAACCCACGACGATAAAGAACATTGGCAAGGATAAAATAGTTGGCGGACATATGCTGAATTGCTTTTTGCTCCTTCTTTGATAGTTCTTGTGGAAGCTCACCAGTTTCAATAAAGTTTTTAATATCTTGGTACCAAGGCTTCTTTTTTTGTTCCGCCTGGTTGACTTGCATTACCGGAACGAAGACAGGTTGGTCAAGTATACCGATTTAAAATTGTCGATAAGGGCTAAAACGATCTTTTAGTAAGGGATCAGCTTCTGATCTTTTATCTGGCATTCAGCTTTGACCTGGCTGACTACGAGCAATGAATCGCCGAAAGCGTGTACCCTCTTAACATTGAAGTCTTGCAAAATTCTCATACCTTGTATTAAAGCTTCATACTCAGCCATATTATGGGTACATTGAAAATCCAGTTTCAGAGAAAAGGGGATCATCTCTTTCTCTAGTGTGATCAGCAAGATTCTGATCCCTATGTCGGCCATGTTCTTGGATCCATCGAAAAATAGATTCCAAACTAGGGATTGTTGGACATTACAGATTCCAAACTATCCTTGATTTTAACATCTTCTGCCAAAGGAAAATCTTCCAATTGGTCCGCAATTGCTTGGCCTTTGATAGATTGCTGAGAAACATACCTCAGATCATACTGCATTAACAGGACTTGCCACTTAGCAATTCGTCCACTGAGAAATGGTTGTTCGAGAATATACTTGAGAGGATTAAGTTTTGAGAGAATCTTGACTTCTGATGCTAACAGATAATGTCTCAACTTCTGACACATCCATACCAGTTCTAGGCATGTCTTCTCTATCTGAGAATATTTCTTCTCGTAATCAATGAAAGTGTTGCTTACATAATAGATGGCATGTTCAATCAAACTGCCTTCCTCATACTGTGCCAAGAATCCGCCACAAGTGGCTTGGTTAACTGAAACATATAGCAAAAGAGGCTTTCCCAATTCTGGTGGCTTCAGAACGGGCGGATTAAGAAGATATTTCTTGATACGTTAAAATGATTGTTGACACTCTGGTCCCCATTCAAATTTCACTCCTTTTCTCAGTAGATGATTGAAAGGTTCACATCTCATGGCAAGGTTGGATATGAATCTCCGAATTGATTGCATATGTCCCTGAAAACTACGCAATTCCTTAAGAGTAGTTGGAGGTGGCATGTCAATGATGGCCTTTGCTTTAGCGGGATCCATTTCTATCCCCTTTTTGCTGACCAAGAAGCCTAGCAATTTGCCTGATTCAACCCCGAAGACACATTTCTAAGGATTGAGTCTCATTTTGTAAAGAATGAGTTGCTTGAAGACTTGACTTAAAGCATCAATATGATCTTCTTCTTCTTTGGATTTGACCAGGATGTCATCAACGTATGCATCCATAGTCTTGTGCATCTGATCATGGAAAATGGCAGCCATTGCACGCTGATAGGTTGCCCCAGCATTCTTGAGCCCAAACGGCATGACTGTATAACAGAAAGTGCCCCATGGCGTAGTGAAGGATGTTTTGGATTAGTCACGAGCGGCCAACTTGATCTGATTATATCCGGAGTATCCGTCCATGAAGGAGAACATGGCATGCTCAGTCGTGCTATCAACTAGGAGATCAATATTTGGGAGTGGATAGTCATCCTTCGGAGTAGCTTTATTGAGATCGCGAAAGTCAATACAAATTCGCACTTTGCCATTTTTCTTAGGAACTGCAACGATATTCACCAACCAGTCCGGATAATCTATTGCTCGAATGAATCCTGCTTTAAGCAAGTTCTCAAGTCCTTCCTTGACCTGTTGCTCGATTCGAGGATCCATTTTTCTTAACTTCTGCTTAACAAGTTTCGCATCAGGCTTCAGAACGAGTCGATGTTCCACCAATTTAGGATCTAAACCTGGCATATCTTCATAAGTCCATGCGAATACTTCTTAGTACTGCTTGAGAAAGTCGATGAGCCTTTCCTTCTCATCTGTACTTAGGCTGGTGTCGATCTTGAGAATTTTCGGACTATCTTCTGAACCAATATTGATGTCCTTAGTCGAATCCTGGACTAGGGTCGATGGTTCATCTTGTTTCTGAATCGCTGCAAATTCTGGCAACTCTGGAAGCGACGAATCAAATTCTGTCATTTCTTCTGACTGCTTTGTGACCTTACTGTCCTCTGCTCTTGCCCGGACCCGATGTATCTTTGCCAGTTTTGATAGGATTGAAGGATTGATGACTAATCTTTTTATCGGTTGAGAAGACATTCTGAAATTTTTGAAAAGGAATAGCTTTTAGAAAAAGTTCATTCACTATGACATAAATTGCATGAGAATAAAAAAGATAAGAATAATGAATTTTAAAGACAAATTGCAGAGGAATAAGAGAAAGATGACATCCAGATAGATAAAAAAAATTGGTAACTTTATTGAAGACTTGAAATAAAATAAAGATATTTAAAATGAACTGAAATGGAACATTGCCCCTACAAACTGCCGAAATCAAATGAATGAAATAGAAAAGACAGATGGTAGAAAATTTTTAATGGATCCCTTTAATGAAGACAGTATTTTTGTGAGATCTTTTGCCCATGAATCTCAATCTTGCCCTGCGCGGATGATGATCAGGGACCACTGGCTCTAGTCGGCCATCTCTGTTCTTGCCCAATCCTTTGAAAGGCTGATAATCATGCTTCAGTAACAGGTCAAACCCTTTTTTGGTTCTAACAAACTGCGGGAAAAGAGGATGGTCCTTGAAAGTACTGTAATCGAGACGACCTCCGATCTTAAAGAAATGTGGTCCTTGCCATTGGACCATCGTTGCTGTGTGGTTTGTCTCTGATGCTGCTTCTAACTTTAGCATTTCAAGGCTTTCACTGATAACAACATCTTCACTTTCCCTAATGCTGGGGATATCAGCAGTATAAGTTGGCCTAGGGATCATAGGCTGAGGTAGCCTCTCTTCAGGATCTTCCCCCAAAACAGTAGTTATCATGCCACCTTTAGACCATTTGATACACTGATGCAGAGTGAATGGTACGGCGTTGGCATTATGAATCCATGTTCTTCCCAGTAGAAGATTATACGTTGGCCGTTAACGACATGGAAAAGCACTATATGAACAGAATAGTTGATAAATATTTTCAAGAAGATCTTTCCCTTTGTTGTCTGTCCATGATTATCGAACCCATAAATGGTGATCGGATCCGGTGTATACTCTTCTCCTTTTATACCCAGAGCCTTGGCAGTCATTTCAGGACAAATGTTGAGGCTACTGCCTCCATCTACAAGCACGTGGGGTACAGTCATTCCCCGAGTTCGCACTACAATGTACAAGGCATTGTTATGAAATGCGTGAGGTTTTGGCAAATCCTCATCTGAGAAGGTTATGGGAGCATTGGTCATGGCCTGATTAACGATCTGAGCCATGTCTTTAGGTGTGGTGCATGGCTTGACCTTGATTTTTCGCAGAAAATCATCCAGGACTTGCTAATGCTTAGGAGAGGCACGTGCCAACTCAAGGATAGGGATATTAGAGAGGGCAGTGATTGGTCTTTGCACTGTATCGACCTTTTCTTCTGATGTTCTCCCTTTTTCCGAAGTAGATTTGACAAAGCTCTTAGGTAACCACGGCATTCTTTTGGCTACCTCTGGAGATACTCTAGCGGGCTCTCTCGAAACTTTCAGCTTACTGAATGTTGAAACGAGGTCCAGCTTTTGAGAACTGGACTGGGCCTTATGCAACACTAATACCTGATGTTGTACCTTGATATCGCTGCTAGGGCATGGCTGGATATGATCTTGTGGCTGAAAGGAATGATCAGATATCATTGTTGTTGAGTGCTGCAGGAAAGGCTGATTTAGAATTCTCATTTTCTCATCTTCAGCCCCTTCTACCAACAGATTTTTGTCAATATAATCTTGTATGATGTTTTTGAGAACAAAACAGTTCTCGGTATCATGCCCCACAGTTCGGTGGAACTTGCAGAATATGTCTTTCATTTTTCCCATAACCACTGGCGGGTCAGCTACCCTTGGAAGCTTAATCATATCACTGTCGAGCATATATTCTAATACTGTTTCGAGGGACTGGTCTAGAGGAGTAAACTTGCAGTTATAACTTCATCCTTCCCGCTTCGGCTTTTTCTGTGGTCTTGATCTCTGCTCGAGAGTTTGTTGTGGTTGTCTGTCATATTGAGGAATCGACTTGCCTTTCTGATCACTTTTGTTGGGATTTGACCCTCCTGAAGCATAACTGTGATTTTTCCCATTTCCTTTGTTCTGATTCTTGTTGTTACTGACAGAGTAGGTAAAATGGGTTTTCTTCTTTGATTCTTGTTGACTGTTATTCTTTGTAAACATAAAACCTTCATAAGATCCATTCTCCATACTCAACTCGAGTCATTCGGCTCATTCTGTCAGTTCTATGAAGCTCTTCGATGGAGACGTGGAAATCAGTCCCCTCAGGGGTTGCGAGAAGTTGCTTAGGATTAAAGATAGTGCGTGTCTTTCTGCTATTGGCTCACGCATCTTATTGCAAGCGGATCTCCATCTATGAATGAAATCACTGGCCTTCTCGTTTTCCTTCTGCCTCAGACTGCAGAGATGATTGAGAGTCGGGAGTGCTTCAGCATTAAATAGAAAGTGCTCAATAAATAAATTGACCACTTTGTCGAACTCTTTCAGTTCTATCGGATTAATGTGCTCTGAGTACCACTTTGCTGCGACACCTTCCAAACTGCGAGGAAAACAGAGAAATAAGGCACGATTGTTCCTCTTGAACCTGGAACATTCTGCGAAGAATAGGGCGAGATGTGCTTTTGGATCACCTGAACCGTCAAACTTGATAAATTTCTTGAAGAGATTATCAAGATCATCATCCCCATCCAGTCTATCATAGAAGTCTTCACTTGTAAAGACTCTTTTGCCCTTGTCATGAGATTAAAGATCCTTAACCATCTTCATCACATCTTTGAGTTGTGACTGCGTAGGGTCGTCAACAGACTGATTCTTGGATTTGTAGGCCGACCCCTGCCCCTGAGTCGACCTTTTGAATTCTTGTTTGTTTTCATACTCTTTGTCAATATCATCTGCTGATTCTGACTCATTAGACATTTCCTCATGACGATTCTGCTTTTTACTGATTTTCACATTCCTGGCCGTGTGACCCTTATCCTTCTGTTTGATCTGAGTCTGTTCAGCACTGGCTTCAGCTTGCTCTGCCAGCATCTTGGTCATCATTTTCTTAAACATGACGTATATCTGGGGATCCATGTCATCATCTGCTTGTTGATCCTGACTATGGGGTGAGTCCATCTCCTCTTCTGAAGCGACTGAGTACGCGATGCCTTCAACTGATGTGGTTTTCTTTCCGGACCTTGTATGAACCATCGAATATCACAAATATTCTTTTGAATGTCACTGGTGCTCTCTCCGGAATATTGCTAACGCTCTCTGCAAGGCATAATCAACGGTTAGGCTTTTGAAAGAAATTTGGTTTGGAGGAAGATATTTGTTGAGAATTTTGGTAGACAATTGAAATAATATCCCATTACTAGGGATTGAGTCATCGTTGGAGTTACGACAATTGCACTGCTATTCCTTTGCAAAAGAACAAACAACTAAAAATATGCCTTGTTACCTAGGCGAGGTCGTCAAACCAAGATAAAGTGAAGATTAAAGGAATTTTATTGGAAATATGATTTTAATAATACACTTGACAAAGGGGAGGCAGACAGACAATTTTTCACCACTCCTGATAATTAGAGGACACTCGAGGACCAGGAAAAATAGTAAGAGTAACAAAGGAATCTCAGCCATGTCTGGCAGAATGGTATGCTCCAGACCACTGATCTGATGTGAGATCAAACTCTGGCAAGACCCCTGATAGTGGGCGAATCTCTACACGCTTCTGTCTCTGAGAGAACTGCTTGACACACCGCTCCGGATGGTAGTATGCGCAGAAGAATGGGCCAAGTAGCCTGAATCGCTTGTCGTATGCATAAGTGTATCTGGGTGGTGATTCCTGACGATCAAAGTAGTCCCATACGACTTCTTCCTCCTGAAGGTTATCAATCAAGAACCGGTAGAGCGCAACTGGCAGAAGCTTTTCACCATTATATATGAATGAACTGGCTCAGGCTGGCACATGTCGGAAGAACCAGGATTGCAATGCATAAGTGCACCCTTCGACGAGAATAGATTCTCCGAGCGTGAAACGAGTCAACCCTCGGTATAGAAAAGCGAGTGCGGCCATGGCAATGGAGAGGCGGCTGGTCTGTCGACTTCCCCATCTCCTTAGAAGCTGAACTATTCTGATATCCATATAATTCCGTCCATCGGGAAAGAAAGCTAATCCCACCGTGCACAGAATCATCGCATGCTGAATTCTTTCTCGAGCTGTTCGAGATAAGGAACTGACTTCCACAAATGTCCCATACTGTTTATAGATTTTGAGCAGGCTCACATATTCATTTCCATCTTCTTCGATCAAAGACCAAGACCTACGTCCTATCATGCGGGCTAAAGCATCCTTAACCAGAAACTGCTTCTCCAATGGATCTCCAGGCTGACCGGCTGGCTCGGACAATCCCATGATTTTTGAAAATTCATCTATCAGCACTGTCATCTCGCCCCATGGGAACCAGAAAGTAGAAGTGCTCGGATTCCACCGCTATGCTAGTGCATGGATCAAATTGTCGTTGATTGTCTGCTTTCCCACTGCAGACGCCAGTTCCAATCCACAATCGTCCAAATGGTCCGGAAACATACGATAGAAGTTCTTGAGCCATGAATAGTACCACCGGGGAATGAAGGATCCGGTGTTGAGGACTCGATGTTCAGGAAGATTTTGTCGCACCTCGTAGAAGATGTGACCCTCAGGGAAGATTGAATCAAGCTGACTGGATGCCATCGGACTGAAAAACATGCAAAATTTGGAATAAGACTTGGGAAAATACAAGGATTTTTAAAAAGATGCAGGCAGGATAATAAAGCAGGAAATTCGAAATCCAGAAGACAGAAAAGATGAGAAATCACCTGGAGTTTTGAGGAAAATGGAGGAATTTTATGAAAATCGTCCAGGGTTTAAAACATGGACAGTACATGGACATGGATTGGGGATTTTTAGAAAAATCGTCTAGTATTTTTTTAGAAAATTGGGAAAATATGGAAAATAAAAAGGACATGATTATAACATATTCTGCACAAACAAGTATGCACATACAACATTCCCTAAAAGCTGACTCTAGATGCACAAATTTTGAAATAGTTGTAGGACCTTAATCCTAACTCTAAGGTTCAGATCGTCTGTGTCCAATCATGCTATGCCTATATACTCAAGCCAAGGCTCAATGTATGTGGCATAAAATCAATTTCTCCGGTTCTAGGTTCAAGTTTTCCAACATCCTTGAGCACCTGCCGATATACATTGGACTATGGCCCTTGGTACGTGGCAGGGGGTGTTAACCAAAATAGGTGGTCCAGTTGTGAGGCTCTGTCCCGAACTATGGTTCTGGAAGAGAGCCCAGCAACGTGAAGACCGGAACAATATAGGTAGGGTGGTTTTTGAAAACATGAGCACATGCAATCAAATCAGAAGGCTCTAAAACCTAAAGAGATAGAGATTTTGAAAAATTTTGAAGAAGCAAACATTGTTTTCAATCAAACCTAGATTGAGGAGGGTTGTATTAGACCTAAGTCTACGTGAGCATGGAAATTTCCTCCTCAATATGGTCCTACCAAACCATACTTAGTCTATATGCAATTCATGTCAGCTGGGTTTGAGTCTAGGCTCCTAGGTTCACATGATATTATAAAGTAAAAGCTGGCATTCCATGGAACACGAATTTGACAATTTGAACTAAGCAAAGCATTAGATTGATCAGGCGAAGACAGGTCCCATCACGGTCGCCAAACCTGTTATCATCGCAAAATTTTTAACTTTTTGCGAGTCAAACTGACCTTTGAAAAAGATTTTGAAAATAACTCGCCTCCGTTTTAAAATGCGGGATAATTCCAAAGAATTGGACTCGCCTGTCGGTACGAGGTTCAACCGTTCCTGGCGCCTTTACCAGGGGTAATTGAACCAAGGATCAATTGTATGCTTAACTTTGCTCAACTTGTCTAAATCATGTTATATTTCCTAAATGCACAAAGAATCAGGCATGTGCTATGAATTTCTGAAAATGCATATTTGAAAACATGATGTTTGCTTCAAAGATAGAAAAATATTTGGAAAATAAACTCTTTGAAAATCGTGAATCATGATTGAGATACTGTATTAGAGAAAGTGAAAATCGATTTCTGAAGAAATATAAGGATTTTGTGAAAATCGATTCTGAGAAATGTGAAATAGCTTTGGAAAACTTGATTTCTCTGAATTCAAATTTTGAAATTTAAAATCTAACTTAGAAAATCGAATTTGGAACTTGGAAAATACTTGAAATATCATTGGCAAATCAATATTTTGAGAAAATCGATTTTTGAATAAGACTTAGAAAAATTTGAGAAAACTGATTTCTCCGAATTGAAATTGAAATTTGTAAATGCATGAATTGAATGAATATGGATTTGAAAATCTTGATTTTGAGGAATTGAGAAAATCTTTTTGTATTTTTGAGAAATGCAGTGCATTTTTGAAGTTAGCCTAAGAGTGTAGGTTGAATGTGGCTAATACGAAGATTACAAATCTGGGTATCATTCGTATTCTGACTGTGGCCATAAATACAAATTCCACTAAGTTTGTCAACTCCATAAGAGCTAGTGCACGTGTCATTCGTGTAGACCATAGTGAATTTGAAATATGTGCATGAATAATGCATTCATCAGATATTAATATTTGCAGAATTAAACTATATGCAAAGCAATCCTAGTCTAAGCTGAAATTTAAATTCTTATTCCAAATTTAATTTAATTTACATCACTATTGAATTTAAATGACTGAAAATAAAGTCTTCAATGTTCCTGCAAAACTAGAAAACTTGGTTAATGAAAATATGTTGGCTTTTCTAGGTTTATCCAGTAATATCTAGAAATTACTAAATTTTGCTAGATATAAGCCTTTTTGCCATGATTCCCTTAAATCAAAATGATAAAATATGAAATAAGATTGAATAAATAAGGAAGATAAGATATGAAATTTCGAAATTAGGGTCAAAATAACCAAAATACCCCTGATAGCAAGACTATGGCCTTGAAATCAAGGTTTTCAGAAAGATATTTTGTAAAATGCAAGTTTTAAAATCCAAATAAGAATAAATTGAACTAAGTATGATGTGACATGATTAAAAATATGAAAATTAGGGTTTAGAATTTCGAAATTGAGGTCAAATGATCAAATTGCCCCCGATAGCAAGACTATGGCCTTGAAATCAGGGTTTTCTGAAATAGATTTTGATAAAAATTTGAGATTTATGATTGAAATAAGCATAAAATCAAACATGAAACATCCTAATATGATTATAAACATGAAAAAACCCTAAAATTACACACTTATGCACGAAAATCAAGAAATATCACCAAAATTGTGATTTTATCAGTGTTTTTGGATCTTTCAGCTATCCTGTTTTACAATTTTATTAATTCAGGCATCAAACGGATTCCAAAACTCATAAAAATTGGTACATGCACTTGTTATAACCCTAAAATCAGATTGGAATTGCAAAAATAATTTTTTGACATTATTTTAATCCGAAAATTACATTAACAACCTAAAATAAGCTATTTTTCAAACCTAACAGGGGTTAAAACAGATACTTCTAATTGAAAATTCCGGGATAAATATCAATACTGATTTAAAATATCTGAGATTTTAGCAGTCAACAGTGATTAGAAAAATAACAATACTCACTTTTTACAGATCATGAATCGGATTTGTGATTTGGGATCTATGAATAACACAAGTCTTATTAGGGTTTTGGTAAACCCTAACGAGTTTGGAATTAAAAACCTGATCCTCTGACAGAGGAAAAATACTAAACAGATATCAAAAAAATTCACAGTAGATATATCTAATCAATATGAATCTATGGCTTTTTACATATCTCAAATCGGATATAGGATGAGAAAAATATCATCACAACAAGTTACCTTCCTGATTTTAACAACGATTTTAAAGCTTTAAAAACCCGATTTGATGTCCGATTTTTCTGACAAGGTTCCCGAATCCCAAAAACTCTGATGTTTTTACAGTAGTTCATTTACATATGCATGTATCACATATAAAAAAATCAACAATTAACAGTGAATATTTCAATCCGAAACAGTATGCTCTTTTCTGTTCTAAACTAAAAACACACAGAAATCTAAGAAACTTGAGAAAACATGCATTAACTAATGAAAAATAATAAAAGAAATACTAAAACAGTAAAATAAAAATTAATTCTATGCTGGAAAACATGTAATAAACATGAATAAACAAATAAATAAATAAAATACAGGGAATCAATGGCTGGAATTTGATGTTACCTTTAAAATCATGGATTTAACCCATTAAAAGGGTAAATCACATGTTTTATTGGTTAATAATATAAAAAATAATGCAATAAATGATTCTAATAGATTAGAATCATGAAAAACAGCATGGAATAGAGTTAGATCATCTTCTTAAATTGATTTTGGGGTTCTTGGATGAAATCCATGGTTAAATCCATGAACACAAGAGTTTTCATGGTGAAATCTATTGAAAAATCATAAAACAAACTAATAAAAAAATAATATTAAATAAACTCACCTTGGGGCTGCAGCTGCAATGGAGGAAGGTGGAGGTGCTGGAGAGGAGAGAGAAGCCACGAAAATTTGAGAGAAAAATAGCTTCTTTTGCCCCTCTAAAGACCCCTTTTTATAGTTTTTCAAAACCCATGTAATTAAGACTAATTAATACCTAACTTTGACTTTTTCAAACTCTATCTAAAACCACCAAGGGAGGACGATTTTTTGTGGTTTCCTAACTCTAAATGAACTCTAACGAAACCTTAATTAACATCTAAGTAAACCCTAAAAAGTCCAAATGTGGCACCACCTAGTATGGACCCACATTTGGTTTTTAAAACTTGAATTTAAAACCTTTAAAAACCAATGGTTTAAAAGTTAAATAAAATTGATTTTTAAAATTGCTTTTGACTCCTCTAAACCCTTAACCTAACTAGGACAATGACTAACCCTAGTCTAACCTTGACTTCTTCAAATGTGGCGCCACCCCGAGTGGGCCCCTCTTGAATTTTCAAAAACTATTTTAAAACTTGAAAATGAGAGGTTTTTCAAAAGAGATTCAAAAGTAGACTTTGAGATTGAAAGTTTTGAAATTGTACAGAGTCCTGACTGAGTCAAAACTCCTCTTGATATAGCGCTAACTGAGTGGGCCCCACATCGAAGTTTTGAAAATTTTGAAATGAATACTGAAAATGACTTTGAAAAGGGGTTAAAATCAATAGTTGAAATTCAGAATTTTTGAAAATAGAGTCTCAAGCGAACTGGAACTCCGGGCTAGAGTCCTGAAATTTTAGGACTCTGAGATTTTGGATTTTAAAAGCCAAATGAAAGAGTTTTTGAAAAGATTTTATAAAAAATGGTGAAACAAGTCAGAAAATACAGTCAGGGTTAGACTCCTAACTCAATCAGAACTCTGAAATAGAGTCCTGAATTAACTGGACTCTACAAAATGACCTAATTTTTTAAAACAAATGGAAATAAGTGAAAATGGAATAAAAACAGACTTAAAAACAGACTCCTGACTGGACTAGGACTCCGGGACAAAGTCCTGATCGGACTGAAACTCTAGATTTTTTGGTATTTTTCTGAAAAACAAATGAAAGAACTTGTCAAAACAGTGAAAACAAAAAGGAATACTGGAATAAAACAGAGTTTTGATTCAACTGAAACTCTGAGGACAGAGTCCTGATTGAACTAGGACTCTCAGATTTTTGGATTTTCATAGAAAACAAATGAGAGAATTTTGAAAAACAGTTAAAAACAGGATGAAATTGAATTTTGGTTCAGAGTCCTAATCTGATTAGGACTCTAAGAAAGAGTCCTGATTCGATCAAAACTCTAAGAATTTTGGTTTTCTGATGAACAAATGATGAAATTTGGGCAAAGCTTTTGAAAACCAGTAAAAATGAAGTGAGAAAATCAATTTTGGATAGAGTCCTGCTTCGATCAGGACTCTAGGGTAGAGTCCTGATTGGATCAGGACTCTGAGATAAAATCTCAGAATTTTGAAATTCTTTGATAAAAGTGTAATAGTTTTGGTAGATTGAAAGATTTCTGAAAATTTTATCTCAAAATTGAAATCAAAATCAGAGTCCCGATCCAACTAGGACTCTCTGAACAGAGTCCTGCTTTGACTGAAACTCTGAGTTTCTGACTTATTTTAAAAGATTTTGAAAGATTTGATTGAAAATGGATAAAATAGTTGTAAAAGATTAGAGTCCCAATCCAATTGAAACTCTGAAGAAGAGTCCTGATCCGACTGAACTCTTTGCAAAAGAGTCCTGATCCAACTAGGACTCTGAAATTTTGGCCAAAACAGAAGATTTTGAAAGGTTTTTTTCCGAAAACAGGTAAAAAGGTAGTAAAAATTAGAGTTTTGATCCGACTAGGACTCTGGAAAAAGAGTCTTGATCCAACTAGGACTCTAAGATTTTGGCCAAAATGGAGGAAATGGACAAGGGATAGGACCATAACTGGTTCAAAATCAGATTGATGTTTTAAAAAGGTTCAAAAAGATTCAAACTGATGAAAATACAGAGTCCTGATCCAACTAGGACTCTAAAATTTTTAAGATTTTTGATAAATGAAAGAATCCAAAAGCGACACCACCTAAATGGGCCTCATCTGAGAATTGAAATCAATTAAAATTGAGTTTGAAATGAATCCAGATTGTTTTCTGAGAAAATATTTCAAAATATAAGGTCCTGGGGGTTGGCAAATGACATAATGTTGATTAAAAACCCAGGTTTTAAAATTAATTTTGAAAGAGAAGTTTTAAAAACTTGAATTTGGATTAAATATTTTAAAAACAGGAGTGCTGGATCTCGAAAATGGGATGCAATGACATGTAATGCTATGCAATGCAATGAAATGATATGCTGAATTCATGCAATGATAAGCAATGACACATGAAATGGATGAATACTGAATGAGGTGGAAAATTTGGGGTGTTTACATTAAGTAACTTTTAGCGTTCTAATTACGCAAACTTAATTTCTCAATCATGGGGTCTATAGTCATCAACTTTTGGGCATAAGCACTTAAGATTTAATTTGACAAATCCAAAATTACTTTAGAGAGCAATGATACATATCGATCCAGATGACCGTACACAAAGTCATACTGCTCTTGTCTCAAGCATTCATTGGATCTTGTCTTTCAATTGCTTCTTACCCAACACAACTCTATCTATCAAGGTATTCAGATTCCTTGATACGGTCATTATCCGTGAGTTGTTCGGTTGTCACCGCATAGACACGACCTTTCATAGTTTCTGCTCTACCCTGGGTAGCGGCAGTCTTTGTTGTTGTTGCGAGCGTCCTCCAGATCCCATACTTTTTCATTGAAGATCAGAGGCCTTTTTGTGACATTCACTTATACGATGCCCTGGTTCGCCACAATACAGGTAACATCCCGTATCGCAAGGACAAACCCCTTCGGGATGATCTGAGCTACACCTTGGGCATCGAAAATTAGGTTGTTGGTAGGGCTGATTGGCTTCTACCATCTGCAATGGTCGCTCGGTCTGTGAAGTAAAGTTTTGCTCTTGGAAATCTCTCTTATAAAAAGGTGGTCATGATTTCTGGCCACTTGGGAACGTTCTCTTACGGTTCCCACCATCAACTACGGGTCTCTTTGCTATGATCACTTTTGATCGCTCCCAATCCACTTGTATTTTCAAAGTTGCTGCCACAGCAGTTTGAAAAGTTTGGGGCATGCTGGTGATAATCTGTGACCTTAGCCCTTCTCGCAGTCCGTTGATGTACTTGTCGGCCCTTTCTTGGTCGATCTCAAATAACCGGGAGCAGTATCGCTCAAGATTTTGAAATTTGGTGGTATAGTCAATCAGACTCATACCACCCTACTCCAATTCCATAAACTCCATCTTTTTCTTGTTTCTGGAGTGTAACGGGAAGTAATTATCCATGAAAGCTCTCCGGAAGTCAGTCCAAGGAATGACTTCAACTTCCGAGAACTGGATAATCTTAGTGGTATCCCACCACTTCCGTGCATTATCTTTCAGCCTGTACGTGCCTAAGTTGGTCTTCTTTTCTTTTGGTACTCCCAGTACCAGGAAGGCACGTTCTGTCTCTTCGACCCAACTCTCTGCCAATTCAGGATCGGCTCTACCGGCGAAGACTGGTGGATTGAGCTTGAGGAATTTTTCATAGGTTATTCCCCCAAGGTTCTCGTTTCAAGGTATGACTGGTTCTGGCCTTATTTCATAGATGGCGGTAACCAGATTGTTGAGCGTTTCTAGCAGGAATCCTTGAGTATAGGACTCCTCGCTCGGCATAGTTCTCCTTATCGTAGGAGTCATTCATCTATCACATACAAGCAACGTATTTTAGTTTCTCAATGTATATATTTAAGCAAAGCTTTATTTACTTAATATACATCATATTTACAAGCATCGCCTTAAACAAAACGTCATGCCGCACTGGCAGACTTTAGGCGTTGAGAAACTATATACATGAGTTTATTGACTCCAAAACATTACCAGTCTCTCCTAAGAACTGGATTTAATTCTTGATCCAAACAACCCGAATTATCGTTTGCTTTCACATTGCCTTGGTGGAGGCACAACTAGTTTTGGCTTGGGCGGTACTTCCGCACTCTCAAGCGAATCTTGTGGGTAGATCAGTGATGTTGGTCTACTTGCCCATTCAGTATCATTATGACTCGGGGAGTCCGAGATCATAACGGGATAATAGAAGTTGTATCCCTCTCCCTGGCCATTTAGGCTCGGCGTTTGTGAAGCCGCTCCGTTCTCCCATATAATAGCACTATGATTCGAGGAATTCGAAATCATAATGGAATTATAGAAGGAGTTGTTGCATCCCTCATCCCGACTGTGCAAGCTAGGCGTACATGATGCCTATTGATAGCCTTGCGATCGACCAAATCCCTCAAGGAAGTTTAAGTCAAATTTTACCAGAGGTGGTAGTTCATCTGAATTTGTTGGGGTACGGCTACTCCCCCTACTAGAGTAATGTGGTCCACTAACACGCGAGGTCTTGTCCCTAAGACCAAGTGATCCCCACCGACTCATATTGGCGGTATATTTCATTTGGCATTCATTGGCGGAATGCCTCTCTTCGCCACAAAACTGGCAGTCTTATACCTCATATGGGCACACCCACTCATCGTGGATAATCCCGCAACGATAGCAGTAGCCTCGTGAGTCGTGAGTTGCCATCTATACAAAGATGCACTCCAAATAGTAACTATTTACAAAGAGATATACATACAGTGCGATATGGTGGACAAGACGGATCTCGAACCAGGTTTCTGAGACTCTTGCTTTGATACCAATCCTGTAACGCCCCGGATTTCCAAAACAAAGCTAAGTTAAACTTTTCATGAATCTCTTTTTTTTTTTCTTTGCAGTGGAATCAGACGATAATGAGTTGTCAGTTTTAGAAAACTCCAAGCACATTATAGGTATGTGGCCAAGCAACTCATTGACCACCAAAGTGTTCCATTTTATCGAAAATCTCATGTTTATTACAATATCACTGCTTGGAAAAACAGTATAGGTTTAATAAAAGGAAGCAGTACAACTCTGTTTAGAGAAACTCTGGAACTCGATGTCGCCTTGTTCCGCATATCGCTACATATGTCCAACACCTGAAATCCCCATTAAACGGGGTCAGAACCACTGATGGTCTGGTAAGCAAACAATCACACATCCATTCAACTCAAGTAAATGCATAGACCACTCAGGGTTGCAATTCGTAATAACGACGCTCAAGCCTCCAAGACTTAGCGTATATCGCAAGAGCCTCCTCAGACCTATGAGTTGAACGTTCACGCAAGTCTTCATGACTTCGCATAAGCCTCTTTAGGGCTGTGAGTTGGAATAACCGCTCAAGTCTCTACGACTTAGCCTTGACCTCTTCAGAGTCACGAATGGATGTCTAGCTCAAGCCTTTATGCTTGGCACATCTGTATCCTACGAATCTAAGGACAACTCTCTGAGCTTCGCTTAGTCGTACGGATATCAATTGGGTTATTTCCCAATCAGTCCAGTAGTATACCGACCATGACACCTTAATAAAGGTTATGCAGGACTGACTCAACAACGTTCATACACGCATACAATCAAAGTATCATTGTACCTAAGCTAATGCTTTGTTTCAATAATTGCACCTCTTCTGGGCTTAGGGGACTCGTATCTGAGCGACAACACGACGATCTGGGGGTTGATTATTCTATGTATTTTAGATACCCCAGAGGCCTGTTGACCCCATCCCCCTAGTAGGACGGTACAACATACCAAAAGAGATCCTTACTAGGTATTCGAATGCATTCTGCCACTGTAGTAGTTGGGTTCAATCCTTAGATATTTAAGGATAACCATGACCTCCATACCACTGAGTGACGGAGGCCATCAATGAACTCTATCAGGTTCGGGTGAAATATAAGTCACTCAAGGCTGCGCCATCACCGTCTTCCTCGGTGAGAAATTCTGAAAGGGGCCTGTCGGTCTTACAATTACTTGACGAACATTGCATGCCTATAGGGCAGCCTTTGAGAAGTATGTACCCGACCCCAATCAACCACACAACTTTCACCGTGGAACAAAGGTTTTATTCATATGCATGCTTAACTCTGCTCTCGGCACTTCGGCCTTGACGAGCACTTCACCCTTTTCGGTGGAAACAACACACTCTGGCTCAGCGGCCCTTATGAGTCTGGTTGTCTGATAATTCACAATGAGCATACACATGACTCGATCTCTATGGATTGGCTACTCGGCGTATTTTTACGCAACGAGCTCAGGACCTCGTCAATGCGCTACCACTACTTTGGCGCAACGGCTCTTACAAGTACGGTGCCCTTACATGTATCAAGGAGACGAGTCATTCTGACATTGTTTCAACAAATGGCATCGTTGTGCCACTTAACTGGTTCTGGCAGCTCTTTTGCCAACCATACTGTCAGCACCTCCTCTGCTCTATCGGCATTGGTGTGACAAACCTTTTTACATTGTAGAAGGTGTTCTATGAACTGGGTAGCACTCCGCTATATAACGGAGTATCCTGCTATGTTCTTTCTAAGCTATTCTTAGCTTCTTTTAGAAAATTCAGCAACACTTCCTCTCTTTAACGGAGAAAGCGTGCGTTTCTTTTATCCATTTCAGCGGCATCTCCCCTCTTTGGTGGAAATTTGCTATGCTTAACTCAGGAAATAGATGTGCACCGTTGTGCGTACTTTGCATCCATCAAGGTTGCAGGAACCCTGGGCCATAGTTAGGCCATACGTAATTGACTTAGTCTTTACGTAAAGAGCATTTTGCCAAAAAAGTGAAGCCTTTTCAATAGGGGCTTCATTTGTCAAGCAGATTCTTGAACGAGGAGCGGTAAGGGGATCGCATTGGCGATTTGGAGTTGATCTTCAATTGAACGCTCATTTACGCGCCATATATTTAGTATAAGCAAAAGCCTGTGCTTTATACAGCGGCGGCGTAAAGAAATGCATATACTATTGTTCAGGGTGTGTAACTAAACGAAATATTCTACATATATATTTGCAGAAAGCAGGAGCCTTGGTATCATTCAACACGACGGCGTAAGTAAATGTATAATCGAAAATGCAATAATTGGAAATTACAGAAAGCATGAGTCTTGGCATCATATGACGCGACGGCAAAGGTAAATTACATAGCATATGCGATATAGGACGCATCGGCAGAATCAACAGATATACACCTAGATCCGCATCCAACGATAGTTACGAGGCGAGCGGGTGAACACCGAAGTGTTCTGAAGAGCTCAACCAAGAACTAGAGCGAGATACCATTTTGAAGAACGCATATACTGCGTATTTGAACATATATATCCAACGATAGTTACGAGACGAGCGGGTGAACACCGAATTGTCCAAAAAGGGCTCAATCAAGAACTAAAGAAAGATACTACTTCAGGAAGTATATGCTATATACAAACAATCTTATACTTGAGAGAGATGGATTAATGAAACGAACTTACTTCGATTTGAGGAAGAAACGACTCCAAAATGCTTCGGTGCTTCGAACGAGGCTCGACTTCGAAAAGGATCAACTCCAGGTGTCGGACAAAAAAGGACTTGGACTTTGACTTTGAACCAAACCAGGTTCAAGTCAAGTCAACTGGGTTTGGACTTAGGTCAGGTAGGTTCAGACCTAAGTCAGGTGGGTTAGGACCTGTTCAGGCAGGCTCAGGCTAAGTCAAGCAGGCTCAGACCAGGTCAGGTGGGCTAAGCTAGGTATGGGAGGTTTGGAAAAAGAAGGAGAGAGAGAAGGTAAAGGGGGGGTTGGCGATTTTTTCTAAAGGGGGGCTCCTCTATTTATAGGGGAGGTTGCTTAGGGGCTAAGCAACCCATTTGACCCTTTTGCCCTTTGGTTTTTTCAAAAACCCAGCTTGATCTTATCCATCTGACGGTTTGATCTTATCCAGAAGGAACATTCCATGGAATATTCCCTGAAAGGTCCTGGAATATTCTAGAATATTTTCTGAGGAATATTTTGTGGGTCCCACCAATATTTTTGTGGGTCTCGCAAAAAAGTTGAGTTTTCGGCATTTTTTTTCAAAAATTTCTGAGTAGGCCATTATCTTTGTATTGATGTAACTAAGAAAGTTGGCTCATAGAAATCTTTTGATTTCGATCAGGTAGAAAGTTATGGTTCCCAGAGTGTTTGAGTATATATTCGTGAAGATACGAATATCCTAAGTATATTTGGATCACAGAAATCGGTTTGATTCGCGTTACGGTAAAAACACTATTTTTCACTGGAAAATGCCTCAAGAATTTATTCAGAGTTAACTGAAAAATTACGGGTCTTACATCATTACCCCCTTAAAGGAATTTCGTCTGCGAAATTCAGTTATGAGTACTAAGTGCGTAACTCGGGATATTTCTCCCGTATGTTAGATTCATAATGCTATTCACTTAGTTCAACGTCGTATTTATTTCAATCATAACCTCATATCATGATTCACGATCGATGAGGTATGCTTCTCATATCTGAGTTCAAATTACACTATAACAACGACAGTTTTGTTGAATCAATATTCTTCCAACCGGCTATCAACATAGCCATCTTGTGTAACTATTTCATACACAGAGATCATTCTTCTAGAGATTAACCATATAGGAACAAGTCCCCTGTCAGACTACCTGGTATTGGAAATGTACCTCCTCACAGGTTCGCCCTGGTCAGACTTACCTGATATTGGATCAGTATACCCTCACAGATTCATACTAGCTAAGCTACTGATTTTGAAAAATATACACTCGCATGGAGCTGTATACCCTCACAGGCTCACTCTGGCTAGACGATCTGATCTTGAATATGTAAAACCTTACAGGACTCTCTTCTTGAGAACAATTCCTCGATGGTTTATTTTATTAAGTAACTTTTAGCGTTCTAATTACGCAAACTTAATTTCTCAATCATGGGATCTATAGTCATCAACTTTTGGGCATAAGCACTTAAGATTTAATTTGACAAATCCAAAATTACTTTAGAGAGCAAGGATACATATCGATCCAGATGACCGTACACAAAGTCATACGCCTCTTGTCTCAAGCATTCATTGGATCTTGTCTTTCAATTGCTTCTTACCCAACACAACTCTATCTATCAAGGTATTCAGATTCCTTGATACGGTCATTATCCGTGAGTTGTTCGGTTGTCACCGCAAAGACACGACCTGTCATAGTTTCTGCTCTACCCTGGGTAGCGGCAGTCTTTGTTGTTGTTGAGAGTGTCCTCCAGATCCCATACTTTTTCGTTGAAGATCAGAGGTCTTTTTGCGACATTCACTTATACGATGCCCTGGTTTGCCACAATACAGGCAACCTCCCGTATCGCGAGGACAAACCCCTCCGGGGTGATCTGAGCTACACCTTGGGCATCGAAAATTAGGTTGTTGGTAGGGCTGATTGGCTTCTACCATCTGCAATGGTCTCTCGGTCTGTGAAGTAAAGTTTTGCTCTTAGAAATCTCTCTTATAAAAAGGTGGTCGTGATTTCTGGCCACTTAGGAATGTTCTCTTACGGTTCCCACCATCAACTACGGGCCTTTTTGCTATGATCACTTTTGATCGCTCCCAATCCACTTGTATTTTCAAAGTTGTTGCCACAGCAGTTTGAAAAGTTTGGGGCATGGTGGTGATAACCCGTGACGTTAGCCTTTCTCGAAGTCCGTTAATGTACTTGTCGGCCCTTTCTTGGTCGGTCTCAAATAACCGGAAGCCATACCGCTCAAGATTTTGAAATTTGGTGGTATAGTCAATCAGACTCATACCACCCTGCTCCAATTCCAGAAACTCCATCTTTTGCCTGTTTCTGGAGTGTAACGGGAAGTAATTATCCATGAAAGCTCTTCGGAAGTCAGTTCAAGGAATGACTTCAACTTCCGAGAACTGGATAATCTTAGTGGTATCCCACCACTTCCGTGCATTGTCTTTCAGCCTGTACGTGCCAAAGTTGGTCTTCTTTTCTTCTGGTACTCCCAGTACCAGGAAGGCACGTTCTGTCTCTTCAACCCAACTCTCTGCCAATTCAGGATTGACTCTACCAGCGAAGACTGGTGGATTGAGCTTGAGGAATTTTTTATAGGTTATTCCCCCAAGGTTCTCGTTTCGAGGTATGACTGGTTCTGGCCTTGTTTCATGGATGGCGGTAACCAGATTATTGAGCGTTTCTAGCAGGAATCCTTGAGTATAGGACTCCTCGCTCGACATGGTTCTCCTCGTCGTAGGAGCCATTTATCTATCACATACAAGCAACATGTTTTAGTTTCTCAATGTATATATTTAAGCAAAGCTTTATTTACTTAATATACATCATATTTACAAGCATCGCCTTAGACAAAACGTCATGTCACACTGGCAGACTTTAGGCATTGAGAAACTATATACATGAGTCTATTGACTCCAAAACATTACCAGTCTCTCCTAAGAATTGGATTTCTTTCTTGATCCAAACAACCCGAAGTATCGTTTGCTTCCACATTGCCTTGGTGCAGGCACAACTAGTTTTGGCTTGGGCGGTACTTCTGCACTCTCAAGCGAATCTTGTGGGTAGATCAGTGATGCCGGTCTACTTGCCCATTCAGTATCATTATGACTCGGGGAGTCCGAGATCATAACGGGATAATAGAAATTGTATCCCTCTCCTTGGCCATTTAGGCTCGGCGTTTGTGAAGCCGCTCCGTTCCCCCATATAATAGCACTATGATTCGAGGAATCCGAAATCATAATGGGATTATAGAAGGAGTTGTTGCATCCCTCGTCCCGACTGTGCAAGCTAGGCGTACATGATGCCTGTTGATAGCCTTGCGATCGACCAAATCCCTCAAGGAAGTTTAAGTCAAATTCTACCAGAGGTGGTAGTTCATCTGAAGTTGTTGGGGTACAACTACTCCCCCTACTGGAGTAATGTGGTCCACTAACACGCGAGGTCTCGTCCCTAAGACCAAGTGATCCCCGCCGACCCATATCGGCGGTATATTTCGTTTGGCATTCGTTGGTGGAATGCCTCTCTTCGCCACAAAACTGGCAGTCTTGTACCTCATATGGGCACACCCACTCATCGTGCATAATCCCGCAACGATAGCAGTAGCCTCGTGAGTCATGAGTTGCCATCTATACAAAGATGCACTCGAAATAGTAACTATTTACAAAGAGATATACTTACAGTGCGATATGGTGGACAAGACGGATCTCGAACCAGGTTTCTGAGACTCTTGCTTTGATACCAATCCTGTAACGCCCCGAATTTCCAAAAAAAAACTAAGTTAAAATTTTCAGGAATCTCTTTTTTTTTCTTTGCAGTGGAATCAGACGATAATGAGTCGTCAGTTTTAGAAAACTCCGAGCACATTACAGGTATGTGGCCACGCAACTCATTGGCCACCAAAGTGTTCCATTTTATCAAAAATCTCATGTTTATTACAACATCACTACTTGGAAAAACAGTATAGGTTTAATAAAATGAAGCAGTACAACTTTGTTTAGAGAAACTCTGAAACTCGATGTCGCCTTGCTCTGCATATCGCTACGCATCTCCAACACCTGAAATCCCCATTAAACGGGGTCAGAACCACTGATGGTCTGGTAAGCAAGCAATCACACGTCCATTCAACTCAAGCAAATGCATAGACCACTCAGGGTCGCAATTCGTAATAACGATGCTCAAGCCTCCAAGACTTAGCGTATATCGCAAGAGCCTCCTCAGGGCTATGAGTTGAACGTCCACGCAAGTCTTCATGACTTCGCATAAGCCTCTTCAAGGCTGTGAGTTGGAATAACCGCTCAAGTCTCTACGACTTAGCCTTGACCTCTTGAGAGTCACGAATGGATGTCTAGCTCAAGCCTTTATGCTTGGCACATCTGTATCCTACGAATCTAATGACAACTCTCTGAGCTTCGCTTAGTGATACGGATATCAATTGGGTTATTTCCCAATCGGTTCAGTAGTATACCGACCATGACACCTTAACAAAGGTTATGCAGGACTGACTCAACAACGTTCATACACGCATACATTCAAAGTATCGTTGTACCTAAGCTAATGCTTTGTTTCCATAATTGCACCTCCCCTAGGCTTAGTGGACTCATATCTGAGCGACAACGCGATGATCTGGGGGTTTATTATTCTATGTATTTTAGATACCCCAGAGGCTTGTTGACCCCATCCCCCTAGCAGGACGGTACAACATACCAGAAGAGATCCTTACTAGGTATTCGAATGCATTCTGCCACTGTAGTAGTTGGGTTCAATCCTTAGATATTTAAGGATAACCATGACCTCCATACCTCTGAGTGACGGAGGCTATCAATGAACTCTATCAGGTTCGGATGAAATATATGTCACTCAAGGTTGCGCCATCACCGTCTTTTTCTGTGAGAAATTCTGAAAGGGGCCTGTCGGTCTTACAATTACTTGACGAACATTGCATGCCTATAGGGCAGCCTTTGAGAAGTATGTACCCGACCCCAATCAACCACACAGCTTTCACCGTGGAACAAAGGTTTTATTCATATGCATCCTTAACTCTGCTCTCGGCACTTCGGCCTTGACGAGCACTTCACCCCTTTCGATGGAAACAACACACTCTGGCTCAGCGGCCCTTATGAGTCCGGTTGTCTGATAATTCACAATGAGCATACACATGACTCGATCTCTACGGATCGACTACTCGGTGTATTTTTACGCAACGAGCTCAGAACCTCGTCAAGGCGCTACCACTACTTTGGCGCAACGGCTCTTATAAGTATGGTGCCCTTACAAGTATCAAGGAGACGAGTCATTCTGACCTCATTTCAACAAATGGCATCATTGTGCCACTTAACTGGTTCTGGCCGCTCTTTTGCCAACCATACTGTCAGCACCTCCTGTGCTCTATCGGCAGTGGTGTGACGAACCTTTCTACATTGTAGAAGGCGTTCCATGAACTGGGTAGCACTCCGCTATATAACGGAGTATCCTGCTACATTCTTTCTAAGCTATTCTTAGCTTCTTTTAGAAAATTCAACAGCACTTCCTCTCTTTAACGGAGAAAGTGTGTGTTTCTTTTATCCATTTCAGTGACATCTCCCCTCTTTGGTGAGAATTCGCTACGCTTTACTCGGGAAATGAATGTTCACCGTTGTGCGTACTTTGCATCCATCAAGATTGCAGGAACCCTGGGCCATAGTCAGGCCATACATAATTGACTTAGTCTTTACGTAAAGAGCATTTTGCCAAAAAAGTGAAACCTTTCCAATAGGGGCTTCATTCGTCAAGCAGAATCTTGAACGAGGAGCGGTAAGGGGATCGCATTGGCGATTTGGAGTTGATCTCTATTTGAACGATCATTTACGCGCCTAGAACAGAACCGATATTACCAAATTCAGTTTTTGAGAAACCAAAAGCATTCGGTTTCTTAGAAACCATAATGTATTAGATGATCCACGTCGCCCATGTTGCCCCACGACGACCAGCAGTCACTGGTGATAAGGTCTCGACTAGAGAACCTTGCCCAGGAGCTATGTCGCATGAATAAATTGCATCTCAATGAACATGTAGTGTGCGGCCATGACTTGTTATAACACTTTAAGGTCATTTTCAGATATTATAGCAAAGGATATTGCTTGACTGAGTTGGATGTATTATTCGATAAATAAGATTGGATGATTCAACCATGGATCATATCATCGATCATCAAAGATGATGATCTACAAACCAAGCACAGTAGATATTATGTTTAAACTTGAATTCACCATCAAAATATGTTGAATGAGCTGCAACTAGCCTATGTGTATTGCTGGAGACTTGATCCAGTCATTCTGAAATCAATAATATTTAGCATCAATCATGGCTAACAAATCTGAATAGTAGTTCAGCCCAGCCAATTCATCTCACAGCACTTACAAACTCATATTCGAGCAGATGTGGATCCAAACTCTCGACAGTTGAAAGAATATGTAATCGATTCCAGAAATCTGAAAAAAGAGGAGAACGAATTGTGAAAGAAGAAATAGAGAGGTAGGAGATGAAGTGAAATCCTTAGATTATGCCTAAGCTTAATCCAAGGTCAATCTTCCCAAAGAGAGGCCTTCTCTCAAACAAGAACCAAAGAATGCCCTCCAAGCTTCACAAGAGCCTTTCCATAATTACAAAACTAAATATTTCAAGATACCAAAAAGATATCTCTCATAAGGCTTGGGGTCCTATTTATAGGCCCAGCCATGCGTCAGCCTAGTCAACTGTTGACATGGATGGTCAACCATGGTTGCTAATGGCTTTCAATCAAAATGTGCCACTTTCGCCTTACAACTCACTATGCTGACTATGCTCCCTCACACGTTGTTGTCTTCTGCTTATGCACTTGCGTGTTTGTGTGTCTGTGCCTCGCACAATGCCCGTCTGAATCCCCCGTCATGTGTTTGCGCACTACATCGCACATGTGCACTCTCGCCCATGCATCGCACGCCCGCATGTGCTCTGCACGACCAAGTGTTGTGTGCGCCCTCTCTCCCTACACATCCATGCGCTATGCACGTCATGCATAATGCTTCTGCCCACGGGCCCGCACATCAATGCTTCTATGCGCTTCTGACCCTCTACTCGCACTAGCTCGTCTCACCTAGCCTGTGCACCTCACAGCTTGCCTTGGTCGCATACGATGCACTCCAATAGTGCTGACACTTGTAGTGAGACTCATATCAATCCACCACGCTCGCATGGTCTTGACCTCAAGACTCTGACACACATGTGGGTTATGGCCTTCACTTCCACCCTTTATTACAAGCTTCTAACTGTGTTTCGAGTTTATTTATTTAGCTTTACTTCTTATATGCTACTAGTAGCCACGAATCCATCCCTAACAAATCTTCAACCCCCCAGATCGAATGGAAATTCATGACATTCTTGCATGATTACTGTGGACTGCATTTGACTACTTTACAGATTCTTATTGTCCATTGAGCATCGACCTAACAATCTCCACTAATAGTCTGCACAAGGAATTTCAGTTCCTTCATCCCTCCCATACAAACAAGGCAGCACAACCTTGTTGTCTTTCCTATAAAACATGGATGTAATTGGCTGCTTGAGCTACTGTGATAGCCAAGAGTGCTCTCAGATTGTAGGTTCAATAGAATGGAAGTTGCCCTATACATAGCAGTCCTCTTGTTCTTTAACTAGAGACGGTTTCTCTTTTCCATCAAGCATGGATGCATGCTGCATTATGGTTGTTACCGGCTGCTTTCCATCTATATATGCAATTATGCTAAATCCGTGAAGGAAAAAATCATCTTCTAGGTCATGTCCGACATGTGATAATTGTCCAAGTTCAAAATGCGCTTGGACTTTAGTCTAAGAGTTGTTGCACACCTCATGCACAGCTTCTGTTGTACACAATGTGACAGGCACATTTTGTGTTGGATATTTCACAACATCCATGTGCGCATATTGAATGTCATATGTTCCTGCATAAGCATTGCATGTGACCGTTCATGCATTTCTAGCACCATGAACTAACACTTGTTGTGCAACCGCATTGTGTGCATTGGCCTTGGTCTCATCAGATGCAACACACACGTCATCACATGGATCATGTATAGCCATGGTGCAATTTGTTGTGGAGGACTCCAGCAAATTTTTTTTTTTATCTTCTCCACGAAGTGTCTCTCTCATTTCAGCAAGTTGTTCCACCATGCTCTATAACAAAGAGACTATTGGTAACTCGATACTAGTCTTTTGACCCAAAAATTTATCCTGATTATAGTTACATAGCTGAATTTTCTCTTCAGCTACGGTTTGCGCATCACACGCATAATTTATTACACATTGTGTTGATGTCCGCTATGCAGCAGCATTGCATATGCTTGCATCAATTTTTTCCTGAGCTTGGGCACTATGCCATTGCCTGCTCTGCTGAAATTTCCCTTGCTCAAATTGATCATCTTCATAATCCTCGACTGCATATTCATATGATTCATTTGTTGTATAGTGATACGATTCATCTGTTGCGTAGTCATCAACATAATCTTCATACTGAGCATAATATTGTTGGCCATAAAAGTTTTCTTCAGTACTGTCAAGAGACTAAGTTCTCATTGTGGTTGCCAAACTCGAGCTACATGTATAATTGTTTGCTCCGGTTGTCAAGCATGTGTGACATGCATGATTATGCACACTCTCAAAAATTTTTGCTTGATAGTTGCGAATTAACGCATTGCACAGAACCTTCCCAGTGCGGTAACTGTTCTATGACTGAAAACTTGCAACATATATGTCATCATTATCTCTCTAGCAGGGTTAGCGCATGGTAACATCAGTGTTTGGTGCACTGTATGTGTTACTTTTTTGCGCATGGTGCAAACATCCAAAAACATAATGCCCTGTATGCGAAAAAACATCCCGATAATCTGCAGCTTTGCTACACCACCGTGGATGATACCTTGTGACAGATTGCATATGTGAGTCATATGTTAAATCATTCAAGCATCGCGCATCGCACGGTGATCTGTCGTGTGTGTGCAACTCTCGCAAAAACTCCCTTCCGCAATCGGCCTTCGAATGCTTATGTTGTAATGGTTGCAGATAGGTCGTCTTTTAGTGATAGTAGTCATTATGTGCTACAACATGTATATGCTGCTGCTAAGATTGTCAAGCTGCATGTTGCATATGTGAGTCACACGGCTAACGTGGGCTCACTTAGTACTGTTGTTGAAGATCTGAGCAAGTGTTGCCGTAAGGATGCATTGCAGAAATACACTGCAGTGTAATGCAGGAAACACTATGATGCGGCAGATGTGTTGTGCAATTAGTGTTGTGCATTTTGATGCACACAAGATGGCACAAGGCTGCTTGCCGAATGTCCAAATTTCTCTTGCATAGATGTTGTCAAACGCAGCGTACACAAACTTTACTACTTAAGTACACGCATACATCATTATAAGCTTCTTGTGTAGCTTTTCTTTTTCAATTCAAATTTAGCTTGACTCTAAATTGCAGTGAACTGAGCGAATGTTCAGCTTCACTGGAGGCAGATTGCATCCTCTATATCCTGGATCGATCTTTGATTAATCTGTAATAGTTGCACACTGGCATGTGCGTTAATTCATAAACTGCTATGCTTGATCGGATGTCCAATATGCTCAGTTTAACTTCAGATCTATTGTCATGGAAACAGTTTGTCACACAAAATAGCAGGTTGTAGATGAAATGAATCAATCAATCAAATAGTGCAATGACCTATGCACTTAGCTGAACGAGTTGGATAAGTGAAGTCAGTGATTGGTCAGTATCATTGGAGGTCAAAAACTCATTCTGATGCTCTGTCTCCCTCTGAACTAAAGTGGATAAGGTCTGATCAGTGATTACTTCAATCTATGAATGATCAAGCATGTTGAAATTATAATGGATGATCAAGAATAATCCTCCACTAACTGATGTCGCTCAGTGTTGTTGTGCATTGATGCTTGCTACGTTGTTTAGCACTAAAGCACACGATAAATTGCAAAGATAGTTGCATAGCACGAGCTTCATTGTGCACAAAGTGCTAAGTTATAGTAGACTACAGAAACTTTGGTCGGCACACACTGAAATCTGCAAATAAACACTGATATCTACTGTAGATGCATACACAACGCAAACACCCTCACTTCAGTTGCAATTAATAAGCACACAGATATGCAGCGCACAGGTGCTTGCAATTGTTTTTTGATGCTAGTATGTTGTGGTGATTTCTGCAATTACACTTAGCTCAAGTACTTGCAACGTTCAACAGAATCGATCTCAGTAAAATCAACTTTAAATCTTCAATTTGGATGGCAAACCGCTCTGATACCACTTGATAAGGTCTTGACTAGAGAACCTTGCCCAGGAGCTATGCCGCATGAACAAATTGCATTTCAACGAACATGTAGCGTGTGGTCATGACTTGTTATAATTTAAGGTCATTTTCAGAGATTACAATAGAAGATATTACTTAACTAAGTTGGACGTATTATCCGATGAATAAGATTGGATGATTCAACCATGGATCATATCATCGATCATTGAAGATAATGATCTACAGACCAAGCACAATAGATATTATCTTTAAACTTGAATTTACAGTCAAAATATGTTATAGCTCATGCGTATTGCTGGAGACTCGATCCAGTCATTCTTCATCAAAAATCAATAATATTTGACATCAATCTTGGCTAACAAACCTGAATTGTAGTTTGGTTTGGCCAATTCGTCTCACAGCACTTATAAACTCATATTCGAACAGATGTTGATCTAAACTCTCGATAGTTGCAAGAATTTGTAATTTATTCCAGAAATTTGATAAAAGAGGAGAAAGAATTATAAAGGAAGGAATGGAGAGGTAGGAGATGGAGTGAAATCCTTAGATTAAGCCTAAGTTTAATCCAAGGCTAATCCTCCCAAAGAGAGGCCTTCTCTCAAATGAGAACCAAAGAATGCCCTACAGGCTTCACAAGAGCCTTTCCAGAATTACAAAACTGAATATTTCAAGATACCAAAAAGATACCTCTCGTAAGGCTTAGAGTCCTATTTATAGGCCTAGCCATGAGTCAGCCTGGTCAACTTCTGACATGGATGGTCAACCATAGCTTCCAATCAGAACGCACCACTTTTGCCTATACAACTCACTATGTTGACTTTGTGCCCTCACGCGTTGTTGCCTTCCACTTGTGCACTTGCATGTTTGCATGCTTATGTGCTTGCGCCTCGCACAACGCTTGTCTGAATCCCTCATCATGCATTTATGCACTACATCACGCATGTGCACTCTCACTCGTGCATCGTGCGCTCGTATGTGCTTTGCACGATCACATGTTGTGCATGCCAAATCTCCCTGTGTGTCTACGTGCTATGCGCATCATGCGTAATGCTTCTGTCTGAGTGCCATGTGTGCCCGCACATCAATGCTTTTCTGCGCTTTTGACCGTCCACTCGCACCAGCTCGTCTCACCTAGCCTGTGCACCTCACAGCTTGCCTTGGTCGCATACGATGCACTCCAATAGTGTTGGCACTTGTAGTGAGACTCGTATCACCAACACCAGTGGCCGGCGACCCCCACCATGCCTGATGGTATCCAACGACCCCCACCCCATCCAACAGTAGAAGGGGAAAAGGAAAAGGGGCATGACGCCCTGAATGTTGCACATCTTTGAACTGATGACGACACTCCGACGAAGGTCACCCCTACTCTGATGACGTCTGTGGCAACACCCCCGGTGACAGCTTCCCACTGGCGCTTGGTAAAAGGGAAACGAAAAGGGGGTAGACTCTGTTTTTTTTATATATTAGAAACAAAAATACAAACGGGATGTCGGGCAGCCACCCACGTTGGTGAAGGAGGGTGTTGCTGTCATTGAAACCCCATAACCCGCCACCGTTCAACGGTGGAGGAGGGGACACCCTCAACTATTCCAACTAAAGGCAGTGTTCCATCGGCGACGACCCCTTCTCCTGACAAAGCAATCATCAGCAGCCTGGCCATAGTATCGCTCCTGAACGATCCGCGGTTACCGACACCGACGGCCAGCTGAAATGTCGCCAGCTACGGTGACCCCCACACGGTCGCCGATGGCAAAAGCCAAAAAATTGCAAAAACCGGTTTTTTGTTTCTGCAATGATCGTTGGTTGTCTTCGACAGCGGATCTTGTATGTTGCCGGTGACAGCGGCCCAAAGAAAATAGGTGATCGGCATGAAATACGTTGGCATCGGCAAGCATAAATTGAACACTCACGACGTACTCACATGTGCAATAGAATGTGCATTAATGTGGGCCCATAACCCAATGTTGGCGTATTCTCAAAATTAAAATTGGAATACAAAATATGCACATACCGATAGACACCATGGTCGATGTGATATGCGAGTACTCGGTGTGGTCCTCAGCCTATTGATGCCCACGATGAGCCCAAGTCTTCAAGTCAATGGTGAGCAGGACCCTGAACCCAATTACAATTATGAGCAATAGGCTAGAGGCTAATGACTTTTTGCTGCACTCGTCATATAGTCAAACCCTCTATTTATAATGAAAGATAGGGGTTGGTTACAGAATGTGAACTATTCACATTCACGTAACTTCCACCCCACTAACTTTCATTAAGTACCCACAGCCCACTAATCCTCTCATTAGTGTCAAACCGGGTCACACTATGGGGTTGGACCCAAACCCAAAAATGTCCAACACCATGCACTTCACATTTGAGAGAAGTGCTTCCTACAGACTCTCTAAATTGCTTTCCTCTCGCATCTTTTTCATTTTCTACTTTCTTTACTCTTTTTGGTTGCTTTTCATCCTTTTCATTTTCCACTTTCTTTACTCTTTTTGCTTACTTTCTCTTAGTTGTTTCTTTGGTTTTTTGTGATTTTCATGTTATTATTAATATTATTATTATTATTATTTTGGCTTCTCACTTGCTTCACCCTCACCATTCGTTTCTCCTTCGTTTTCCTCTCGTTTTCTTTTTTTCTTCTCACATGCTTTCACAATTGCTTCAAAAAAGAATCCTGCTTCACACTTAATAATATGTTTTAGCACTAGCATTTCCTCTTTTGCTTCCCGTATCCATTTGGCTTCCTGGTAACTATGGTTTAAACCACAAAACCAGCAAAGAAACAATGAAAGGAACAAGCTGTGGTTGTGTATTAAATGGCAAGAACTATCTGATGACAGACACCAAACACAGAAAACGAGTCTCTCCCTCCTAACATGCATGGCCCACAATGAGCTTTCCTGCAGAAGCCTCATTTGTCACGGGAACGGTATATATGTAGGATGGCATTTTAAGTCACGGGTGTAGCTATCCCGTCCAACAGATGGACCCCCTTCCACTAGTGGAACAACCAAGAGCCTCATCTTTTTGCTTATAATTGTTGTTTGCATCCCATAATCTCTTCTGTTATTACCATAATTAAACAGGATTATAGTGAAAGCATCCACGTGACAACAACGTGAGATGGAATCACTAACAATAATTCAGCAATCTGGGAGCATCAACTCATTCAAATTCGACAATTGCCAACAGCTAGCCTCCGATCCTGTCAATCAGGACACGATGTTCAATCACACTCATACGACCAGTTTCAAGAAATTAAGGAAAAATAAAAGAAATTAAGTAAAAAAACACTCGATTAGTACCTGCTGGCCGGTGTAGTGCATATAGCTACAGCGTAGACCATGTAAGGTCCTTGATATATAATTAACCTTGAGACTGTTCGGGCATCACCCAAATCATGACCCAGTTCATGGAAGTCAAAAGCCTGTAGTTATCATTGACATACTATAACATTTGACCAAGTTCATGATCAACGTCATTATGGGCAAACCATATCCGGTGCGGGATCTTCATATTCCATTAATGTTACATGTTTCCTTTCTTTTGAAAAAGACATCCATTCGCTGGAAGAATATGACTGCTACATTTTGCTGATCTAAGATGATGGACTGGCTTTATCGTAGCGGATCAAGTGCTGGCGTTATATGTGATTGAGAAGCATATGTATATATCACCATCTTGACATATAAGGAGAGGCCGAAGATGAGATGGTCACATGAGAACCCTGAGCAAAGCAGGTTATATGTCCCCCCCCCAACAGGGCAGTTAGTTACATCTCATGTTCGGGGGTCCCAAAGAGCACCACGTATGTAAGCATGTGCGTTTCGTATCCCCATGTTTGTCAGCATTAATTAGCGTTGGAGTTTGATGCGATTGCAAAGACTTAAGTACACTCTCCTCCATTGGTGCAAAAAAAAATGACGATTCTTGAAAAGGAGTGGTTGTAAAGACTTAAGTGCCCCGAAGATGATTATTTAAGACTCAGTCTCTGCACTGCAGGATTATCCAAGAAAGAAATCTCCCCTGGAGGAGGCCATGAACATCAACCCTCTCACTCTCTCTCTCTCCCTTCTATTTCTGCTTCTGTGCACATCCATTAGAAGATCATACATTGCTCCATCAAGCACCGACTGACCTGCGCATTGACTGTTGTGGAGCCTGATTCAGAGTTTTTACCCTTACAGGAGGAGGGTTTGGGGGCTCATCCCAGCGTGGGTAGCATCATTCAACTAAATGAGTTGTAGATCCTGATTCAGAGTTTTTACCCTTACAGGAGAGGGGTCTGGGGGCTCCTCCCAGCGTGGGTAGCATCATTCAACTTGAAGAGTTGTGGAGTCTGATTTAGAGTTTTTACCCTTACAGAAAGGGGGGTCTGAGAGCTCCTCCCAGTGTGGGTAGCATCATTCAACTTGAAGAGTTATAGAGTCTGATTCAGAGTTTTTACCCTTACAGAAGGGGGATCTAAGGGCTCCTCCTAGCGTGTTTATGGCCTTTTGCCCTTACAGGAGGGGGGTTCGGGGGCTCATCAACCCTCTCACTCACTCTCTCTCTTCTATTTCTGCTTCTGTGCACATCCATCAGAAGATCCTACATTGCTCCATCAAGCACCGACTGACCTGCACATTGACTGTTGTGGAGCCTGATTCAGAGTTTTTACTCTTATAGGAAGAGAGTTTGAGGGCTCATCCCAGCGTGGGTAGCATCATTCAACTAAATTAGTTGTAGATCCTGATTCAGAGTTTTTATCCTTACAGGAGAGGGGTCTGGGGGCAACTTTTGTATAATCATTTACTGTTGACAAACCAGTTCTTAAGTTTTCTGGATGTCATGCTGAATATGAACCCGAGCCAATCGATGAGCTGCCTCTAAATTTATTCGACTCTGGGTCTTTAGTGCACTTGAAGTTGAGTTGTTGTATTTTTTGTTGTTCGGTGGGTGGTGAGGCCCTCATTTACTCTCTCAAGACTCTTAGCTTGGGCAATCTTTCTTTTGATGATTGTGGTTGTAATGTATCGTTGAAGTTTAAATGGGGAATGAAATGACAATAGAAATTACTTAAAATTTACAGGAATAAACTAGACTCAATAACGAAGACACCACTTTTTACGGATTTGGAATATGATTTTCAGTTAGGGAAATATGGCACTCACAAGTTGGTCCTAATTTGGGTAGCGATTTACAGCGATTTGCTTACTAAATAACACTATAAATCGCTATAGTAATTTGCATAAGACACTACAAATCGCTATAATGATATCCAAATATACTATAAATCGCTATAGCGATTTGCGGAAGACACTACAAATCGCTATAGTGAGATCCAAAAATACTATAAATCGCTATAGCGATTTGCGGAAGACACTACAAATCGCTGTTGAAAAGCCGGATAACACTATAAATCATTGTGGGGCTCGTTGGAGACCCGAAAATACTACAAATCGTTGTAGAAAAGCTTGATAACACTATAAATTGCTATAGCGATTTGCGGAAGACACTACAAATCGCTGTTGAAAAGCCGGATAACACTATAAATCGTTGTGGGGCTCGTTGGAGACCCGAAAATACTACAAATTGTTGTAGGAAAGCCTGATAACACTACAAATCGTTGTTGGAAGGCCCCAAAAAAATTTGGTCCGGACGGCGCTGCCCCCCGAGTCCCCCGCCAGGGGCGTCCCCCCTGGACCGCTGACCGTGTAGCGGGATCCGTGCCGAGGGGGAGCCCCCGGACCCCCCTCCTGTAAGGGCAAAAACTCTAAATCAGGCTCCACAATGAATCAAGTTGAACGATGCTACCCACGCTGGGAGGAGCCCCCAAACCCTTCTCCTGTAAGGGCAAAAACTTTGAATCAGACTCCACAACTATTCAAGTTGAACGATGCTACAGTCAGTGTGCAGGTCAGTCGGTGCTTCATGAAACAATGTAGGATCGTCTGTTGGATGTGCACAGAAGTAGAGAGAGAAGGGAGAGAGAGTGAGAGGATTGATGTTCATGGCCTTCTCGAGGAAGAACTTTTTGCCTCCCTTGATTTCTTCTCTAGTGAGAGAGAGAGAGAGGGTTTTACAGTGTTTTACAGAGAAAAAAGAAGAATACTTTGAAGAGTCAACATCATCCTCGACTTTCTGAATGGAGGACATGTTTGTCTTTTTTTTAAACGGAGAAAGAAGAAGAAGATTTTGAAGAGTCAACATCATTCTCGACTTTCTGGATGGAAGACATGTTTGTCCTTTTTTTGAACTGTTTGTTTTTTCTTTTTTGAATGAAGGGCATTTTTGTCATTTTCTCAAACCATCACTTTATGAGAAGAATAGCAAGAAAGGGTACTTAAGTCTTTGCAACAACACCAGAGTCCGATGCAAAGTTATGTCAACATACACGGGAATACGAGCCACATGTGCTTGTATACGTGGTGCTCATTCAAAGCCCCGAACACAGACGTAGGATTCAGTGAATCATCGGGGGGGAACATACACCACCCTCTCAACCCTGAGTCGTGTGAGTCCGTCAAGGAAGGTTGGCCTTCAAACCCTGCGTACCCCTGTGGTCGAGTTTTGACACTATTGCTGATGAAGAAGATGATAGTCCCACCTGCAGGAGGTAGTCCCGGTGGGCTACATCCAGAATCCAAAGAGCGGACAGAGCGTGCAACGGGCTCTCTTTCAGTATTATAAACAACTACACAACGAACGGTGTAATTGCAATTGACAACACTCTCGTTTATTACTATTTTGCCTCAGCGCTGGTCCATTCTGGGTTTCATACTTGAGAAAAGAGCTGCCGACACCTCATCGCGGGTCAGATCTGCTTCACCTCTCCGTGTCGTCGCCCACTAAGCGTTCATACTCATAACCATGCAACGTGTCACTCGGCAATGAAATTATGAAGCAACTCTGAAACTCTTTGCATATGAGACAGAGAGAGAGGAAGTAGAAATTCATCCAAGATGGAACTCTCTATGAAATTCCAGCATTAATTTTATTTAGCAAGGCGAAGGGAATTAACCATCCAAATTCTATGTACATCATCAGAATTAGCAGTACAACCCAGAAAGAGATCAAAAGAAAGAAAACCAAGAAAAAAAAGATCAAGATCCTCTATCCATGATCCATCTCATATTTCATCTCACCTCCAACCCCTCTCTTATAACAGATTTTCCTAGATATAGGGGAAGAGCGAAGTGGAAAAAAGAGAAAAAAAACTGATATGTATTGATAATTAACGATGGAAATTGGCTTGAATTCAACTCAAATGGAGGCGATAGCAGAATTGCAGTCCAAGAAGGCCTTGGCGTTGAGCTCTCTCTCGTACCTCCAGATATAGTTGAGACCCACGAGAAGCTCGGTGATGGCCGCCTCGGTCTTGGCCTGGTTGGCGAAGAAGAGGGTCTGGAGAAGCAGCACGTTGGTGGCCGAAACCAGGCGGCGCTGCTCGAAGTTCCTCTCGGACTGCCACCGGATCATGTTGTGGGCCAGGGGTGACAACCAGTCGAGGATCTTCTTGAGGGCGTCGCTCCACTCCTCCGCCAGCGCCGGGTCCGCGGCGCAGAAGCCGCCGCCCTCCAGGTTGGAGGTCCGGCACGACCTGAGCCGGGCTCTCAGCGACGCCCGGACGCTCGCCGGCAGCATCCCGTACAGGTCGTCCCTCGCGTCGCTCCCAATCAGGTGGGGCGACCGGGCCATCTTCTCGATCACGATGATCACGTTCGCGTAGTGCAGCGCCAGCGCCGCCGATCCGAGAGTCGACGGCGGCGGCTCCAGCAGCTTCGAGCACGTCTCGAATAGACCACCACCCGACGGCTCGGCTGTCTGCTCCTCGAACGGAGCCGAAATCGTCGGCCTCAGCGGTCCGGATGCGAACTGGTAATTAGTGGTGGTGGATTCCGACGATGGGTGGACTACGGCCGAGACGGAGGAGCTTCTGTGGAAAATCGGAGCTGCAGGGACCGGATCGCCGTGGCGGAAGACAACCTTGAGCCTGGCGACGACGGTGAAGACCAGCCTAACGAGGAGAGCAACGGCGGAATCGTAGTTGCGAGACCAGAGGGAGGTGTCCTTGAGGAACCTCACCTCCTGCTTGGTCCAATCGATCCTCTCCCGCAGATCCGTCGCCTTCTTCTCGCTACCACCGCTGGTCTGCAGCCTCCTCAACGCGCCCTCGAACTCCGACAGGGTTTCAATCTCCTTGTAGAGACGAGCCGTCTGGGCGACGTAGCGGCCCGCCTTCTTGAGCTTGGCGTCCATCTCCTTCGGTGCCAGCACCCAACCGTGTGCGTCGACGAGGGAGCCCGACGAGTCGGCGAAGTCGCGGAAGAAACGATCGAATTTCTGGAGGGCCGGGTCGGCAGAGCGGGCGGCGAGGCGGGAGACGGATCGGGCGACGAGGCGGAGGACGTCGACGATCTCGGCGCAGGCGAGGCCGATAAGGAAGGAGTCATCGTTGGAGACGATCTTGAGGACGCCCTCCTGGCTGATGACATCGTGGCGGAGGCGGGCGATATGCTTGTCCGTGAGGGACTGCCACAGCTGCAGCAGCTTCGACATCAGCCCTGCCATCTCGAAGGCCAGCACCCCCACCGTCGACCCCCCGCTTAGCAGCTGCCTGTTCTTCAAAACCACCGTCTTCAACGTGTTCGACACCTTCGCCACCCATGCCTCCATGAATCAAATCGGTCTTCTTGCGATAAAAGGGAAGATGGGATTTTCTCCGTGGTGGTGGTGGAGCGCGAGAGCAAGAGATCAGAGAAGAGCAATAATTGTTGAGGTCTGGGGTGGTGAGTTGCAGGGATAAGGATTAAAAAGGCGCCACTGAATTGTATAAGCGCGTGTATATGTGTATGAGTATGCGTTAAATTCGGTTCTTGGTGTGGGTCTGCCAGGAAAGAAAAAAGAAAGAGTTGAACTTTTTGGGTTTTGGGACTTTGCTTTGGATGTTCATTACGTGTAAAAACGGTGCAAAAGATTTAGGGAGGGGCTCGCTCTATTGAGTCTATTCCCATTTATCTTCGGGCCGTGCATTACGCACGCAATAGTGTTCTATTGGTAGCCTAGCGCGTTCGCCTAGAGACAGAGGTGTGGGTTAAAACTTAAAAGTGGGGAACTCTGCACATGTGGTGTCCCAAGGGTCCAACTGCAAACCTACACCTCGTTCTGCCCATGATCGTGAGGTTGCAAGTACCAATTGGTCCACACACAGAACTCGGTTAGGGGTTACTTGGACAGTCTGGCCTTGGATTCCCACAAAGTCATTATATGCACACCAATCTCCATAACAAATGCTTGCATCCAAACACTACCGTAAGAATAAGATGCGGTCCAGTTGAATCAAAGACGTCCTAAGCTCCTAATAATTGTCGGGATACGGGTGGTATCATAATCTCTTCTTTACTGTAGGCTTGCTACTAAGCTTTCAGGATTATCATTTTATAATAATTAGCACCGACGACATGGCATTGGATAGAAATGAATGAAGGAGAAGGATTCATGTGGAAGACCCATAATGATTTTCTTTGTGATTTTCTTTGTTGGTTCATATCGCCTACCCCAATTGTTTTGGGATGAAGGAGTAGTTGTTGTTGTAGCACCCCAAATTAGCTAGCCCTTTGAAAGTTGGAAGCCCCAAAATCAAGTCAGGATGGATAGACATCCAATCCAGGTGCCTATCCTACATGAAGATCGTCTTTATCAAGTGTAAACCTAAAAGTGGTTCGCCCACTTGGTCAAACCCCATTACCTTCCTTTCCTCCACCCATCTTTGTTTTCACTTTCAGGTTGTCCCCACTCCCACACATGGTGGTGGGTCAGATGAGGAGAGGGAGAAATCTGGGCCGAGTTTGGTGGATGTCATCCAAGAGTTCCATTACAAAACCCTTTTTTGGTTGGGACGTGAGGGGTTGGAGTTGGACTGCCCTTTTTTTTACTGTCCATGTGGCAAACACCATGGAGGTCCGAGTCATGCTCCACCCCCATTTTTTTTTTTTTTGTGATGTTTTCAACCCGTTGAAAAGCAAAGAAAAAGTCTTCTCTCTAGCTACTACCCCTCCTTTACTTGGACCGCACTGCGCTAGGAGAGGCACTGGACCCAGCTTTGGACTTTACCAAAAGTTAACTCGAGTTTGACTCGAGAACCAGTTCGACAACGAAATCGATCTAAGCGAGTCTATGCTAGATACTAGCAGGAAGGTTTGTGGTAGGGATGGCAGTGGATCGGGAAAAACCAAGGATCCATCCGAATCCGTCCTGTTTGAGCTGGAATGGAGGACATGAAACGAGGAATGAACCCGTAAATAGAGGTGAAAATAAAAGCCGGTGCGGAGATGAAGGCAGGGATGAACTTACACTCTCTCCCACCCCGCCTCACTTAGTAAAATGAGGAAAATACTTTTAGTTATTTAGTAAAATTACATATATATATATATATAATACTAAATTTCTACCCGTATAGCCTAAAACGATCATTTTGACTTTTTCAGTTCTTCTTGTTGCGGTCGACCCTTTCGGCATCCTCTGAAAACTAGTCGTGACAACATTCTCAGCGGCTGAGCCTCTTCTCTTCTTTCTATCGAATAGAGCGGTAAGAGACGAAGAGCGTAAATTTGATGAGATGCAGAAATAAAAACAGGACGAGAGTGGAGATGGAAATGATAAATTTGAGACAGAATGAGGATGAAAACCTTGCCTCCTCCACTCGCCCAAGTCCACTGCCATCCCTAATTTGTGGCAAACAACTGGAGTCGGGTTGTACGACTCGGGTCCGAGTCTCGGGGATCATTGATGTTGACGTCGTGCCCTTATTGGGTGTGGTGGATTGGTAATATGAATAATTGCGGTGGTCTTCCTAGTGTTTGAAGATGAGGCGGGATGGTTTCGCTTTTGCCTGACACAGACCGAAAGTGAATGGTCCCGGATTCAACACCTTCCATGCATCAGGAGATGAGATCGAGATGATGATGATGATGGTGCAAGCCATCATTCGGGGCCTTGTTGGGGGTGATGCCATCCGCGGATTGATGGGCTTTGCGACTCCCACGTGCGTGCTACTGCTACTCAGCCATCCCATTTTCGTCCGAACTTGAATGTCTAGGTATGCGGATAAAAATACTAGCACTCTCCTCAATATATATATATATATATATATATAAAAGTTTCGTCGTTACATGTAATTCTAAAGTAAATTTGAACACTTTTTAAGTCAGTATAGGTTACTTTTGGGCTTCTTTTCTCAACGTAACCGGAACCTGCAAACTAACAGCGGGCACATGGATAAATACACAGTAAAGCAGTGGCAGAGCCAGAATCTAAAGATCCCTAGAGGTTATGTGCCATGGATAAGTGTCATAGCCAATCACATGACAGCAGTTCATGTGGGGGCTCATGCAATGCTGTCATGTGATTGGCTATGGCAATTAGCTATGTCACTTAGCTGCTCCTTTGACCTCAAGTCAAATTTAAAGTCACAAATGTGTAGTAAAAAAAACTTAAAACCTAATTAGATATTTATGGTATTAAACAATAAAAATAACCTAAATCCTAACATTTACACATATATATTAATTAAAAAAACAAAACTTTAAAATTTAAAGTTTATAGCTAAATCAAGCACGTGAAATCAAGTTTAATGTTGATTATAAAGAAAAAAATACAAAAATACTTAAATGCTAATTGAAATAAAAAAACCTTATAACCTAATGAAATATCGATGGTTTGTGCTATTTAAAATAATAAATCAAAGACCTATCATTCACATATATATGCTAATTGAAAAAAAATAAAACTCCTAAACCTCTTAAGTTTCTAACTAAAACTAAGCAAGTGAGCTCATGTTTAATGTTGATTAAAAAAACACAAAAATACCTAATTAAATATTCATCATATTTAAGAAAAGCAAAATCGGTGTTATGTAGTGGACTGGATGGGTTCAATTCCTATGATCGTCACCCCTTTAAGCAAGCTAATTATGTAGTATAGGCCTCGAAGGCAGAGGTCCTAGCCTCAGATTTTTACGCTATCAACACAATGATCATAAGTATGGCAAGCTGAGCCAGAGCGACCAGGTCTTCGTATTGGGTGCAGTTTCTTCAGGTTATAAAAAAAAATACCTAAATGCTAGCCCCAAAAGGGCTTGACGTAGTGTGATGGGGACCTAGGCCGCCTGGTAGGTGGTATAGGTTCAAATGTCATTGGCATCACCCCTTGCACAAGTCAAAGCATGATGACTCCCTAGGGGCAAGGGATAAGCCTACTAAGTTTTACTCTACCACAACAGCAATCGTAAGTGCGTCAGGCCAGGCCAACGTGATTAGGTCTTTGTTTCTGCAGGTGGTGTAACGCCCCAAAATTCTAACTTAGAAAATCCTTATATTTTTAAAGATTTTTTTTTTAAAATATTGCGCAAGCAGAAAATCAAAAAGAAAATTAGTTGAAAATTCTGAGCGGGTTACAGGATGAACAACAAGAAGAAACATTTCATTACTATGGGTTTACAAAATGAGACAAAAGAAATTATACATCATTTCATTTACAAAATGTCTCTCAAAATAATGGATTTCCCCAAAACCAACTGCCAAGATCGCAGAAATCCAAAGTGTGGGTTCAATTCTCCGCCGCACATCTGATGCCATCGCACAATTAGCAATTATCACATGCATCTCCATAATATGAGGTTAGTACTCTTGCGAGTTGGTGAGATAATATTCATAATTATCCATTTATGAAAAACATAAGCAGTAATAGCATGATGTGCAAATAATCAGCATGGCTATTCAATATAAAAGCATAAGTAAATCTAACATGATGGAACACTTAGAAACATTTGCAATATTTAAACAAGTACAACTATAAGCAAGAAGCAGTAAACGACATTATAAGTGACTAGCATGCTTTAAACAACAAAATTAAGCATTTAAATAAGTAGGTAATTAAACAACTAAGAAATAACTACGACATAAACATCAACTCATAAGTCAATAGTTAGCAAGTTAGTTTAATTGTTTTGTCTTGATTACTCCTTCGGATACGTGAAGGAACCTCACATTCTATAAAAAAATATCGTCGGTGTTTGTTATTCTATGTTATGTGATAATCGGGGTATCCACAGACCAAGTAAACCTCATGCGGGCGGCCCGTGGCCGAGAAAAAATCTCGCATAGGTAACTGATTACAATCCACACTACTACAGTAGCTGAGGCACCTCAATAGATAACCTCGACCTCTCTAACTCTGAGTGACTGAAGGTTAAAAGACGTCTTTGCTTCTTAAAATGTGTCATAAAATCGATCGGTCACTCAGGGTTATACCATCCACCCTCTCCAAGGTGAATCATTTTGTGAATAGGCAACCAAGCGGTTTGTCTTTTTAGGGCTCCAGTTAGTAAACATTCTCTCATTTCGAGGTACTTAAGCCCATCTGGTCTTGTGTTCTCCGCAGGGCAACACGAACAACTCACAAAGGTCTAGCCCGCTGATTCAAGTGCTCTAGCACAAACAAGCTAAGAGGATCACTTCGTCGGTGAAGGCGTCATTTATCATTATCATTTTAAGGGGTGCATGACATTCTTAAACAAGTGAGCTCAACTCAAGAGGTGAGTCCATTGCCCACATATAACTAGCCACAAAGTTTTCAACATACAATAAGTCTCAAAAGACAATCATATCCCTACAATGTGCCCCATGTCTCCTTTGCATTTTTCGGACGAATCAAGTATCAAGTGTGCATCATGTGTCAAGTGTAAACACACTCAAATCCATTCAAGCATTCATTGCATGCTAAGAAACATCATTAAATATAAGGCACTTGATTTATAAACATGCTCAATTCATTACATGTTAGTTCAATGACATGATGTGCCAAGTACATGTAACTTTGACAACCACATCAAGCATGTTGCCATATATTATCATGATTCAAATTATTGCACTATATCGCTTTAATCCAGACATACGATCTAACACATGCTTTCATAGGCAACTTTGCACCCATGTTAGGCTTGTGCGAGATGTGCATGTGACATAGCGTAATTCATTTAAGCATAGTGTGAAATTTGACAACACTTGAACATCATGCTCATAATGGGAAATTTATAACCATGCCAAATAGTGTGCTTCATGAACATGCTCAAAAAAATCACAACTCTTAATCACGTGCTCATAATATACAATTCATAGCGGTGACAAGTAGTGCATGTGATGTGCCATAGTCAATCATATTGTAATAACAATTTTATTGTGTTCGCACTAGGCCACTTCGATAAGCTACAATTACAGCCAACTGGATTTGCATGTGCAAGGTATTGACAAATGTTATGTTGTCCAACCTATGTTCTTACTGCCATAATCATAGCAGCCAATAGTGTTGCCCCAAAGGATGTCGTAGGTGTAATGAAATGACAACAACTATGCATGCCCAACTGTGATCTAACTGCCGCAACAATGGCAGACAAGTTGCTCAAATCTGCAACAGCCATGTGTTGTCATACGTGTGCCAATTACGTAAGGAAATCATAGCAAACCATTTGATGTCATGCACTCAAGGTGTGTAGGGAAAACACAACCCACTAAGTGCTGCCAGCAGGCGCACTGCTACAAAGAATTTACTATGCACGAGGTGCTGCCAGCAAGCACCAATGTGCAGAAAAAATTTACAGCAAGTATGTTGTTGCAAAGGATCCCGCGCTCTGGACCACGATGTAGTAGCGAGGTGCTGCCAAAAGTTTGTCAGCCATTGGGGATTTACATGAAAGAGCATGCTGCAGCGAAAGCCTTAGGCGTTCAAAAAATTGCAGCATGCACATGCTGTCAAGAGCGAGAGAAATTTATAGTCGGAGTCTCAAACAAAGTTTCTGGATAACTACCCACTTAGGGTGTAACGCCCCAGATTTTCAAAACAAAACTAAGTTAAAATTTTCATGAATTTTTTTTTTCTTTGCAACGGAACTTAGAAAATCTTTTAGCAACGGAATCAGACGATAATGAGTCGACAGCTTTAGAAAACTCCAGGCACATTATAGGTATGTGGCCAAGCAACTCATTGACCACTAAAGTGTTTTATTTTATCGAAAACCATATGTTTATTACAACATCACTGCTTAGGAAAGCAGTATAGGTTCAATAAAAGGAAGCAGTACAACTCTATCTAGAGAAACCCTGAAATTTGATGCTGCCTTGCTCCACATATCGCAACGTAGGTTCAACACCTGAAATCCCCATAAAACGGGGTCAGAACCACTAATGGTCTGATAAGCAAACAATCATGCATCCATTCAACTCAAGTAAATGTGTTGACCACTCAGGGTTGTAGTTCACAATAACGATGCTCCAGTCTCCACGACTTAGCATATATCGCAAGATCCTCCTCAGAGCTATGAGTTGAACATCCACTCAAGTCTTCATGACTTAGCGCAGGCCTCTCCCAGGCTAAATGTCGTGCTCAAGTCTTTACACTTGGCACCTCCGTATCCCACACATCTAAGGACAGCTCTTCGAGCTTCGCTTAGTCATTTGGATACAACACGGGTCTTTGCTCGGTCGGTCCAGTCGTATACCGATCATGATACCTTTACAAAGATTATGCAGGATTGAGTCAACAGCGTCCATCCACTCATACATTCAAGCATTGTTGAACCTAAGCTAATGCTTTGTTTCGATAATTAACCTCTCCCCCTGAGCTTAAGGGAGGTATATCTGAGCATCAACGCGACGATCTGGGGGGTGATTCTTCTATATATTTTTAGATACCCTAGAGGACTATTGACCCCATCCCGCTAGTAAGACGGTATAATCATACCGGAAGAAATCTCTAATAGGTATTTGAATGCATTCTACTACTGCAATAGTTGGGTTCAATCCTTAAGATTTAAGGATAATCATGACCTTCATACCTCTGAGTGACGGAGGCCATCATGAACTCTATCAGGTTCGAGGGTAATATAAGTCACTCAAGGTTGCACTATCACTGTCTTCCTCGGTGAGAAATTCTGAAGGGGTCTGCCGGTCTGACAAGCTACTTAATGCATGCCTATAGGGCAGCCGTTGAAGAGTATGTACCTGACCACATTCAGTATGCCCTTAACACGGTCATCAATCGCGGTCTTTTCATTTTATTCATATGCATGCTTGACTTTGCTCTCGACATTGCGGCCATCACGAACATCTCACTTCTTTCGGGTGGACAACGTACTCTAGATCTGCGGTCCTTACGAGTCTAGTTGTATATCAGTCTCTCAATGAGCATGCATATGACACGATCACAATGGATCGGTTGCTCGGTGTATTTTTACGCAACGAGCTCATAACCTAGTCAAGGCGCAACCACTACTCTGGCACAGTGACCCTTACGAGCAAGGTGCCCTTATAGGTATCAGGGAGACGATCCATTCTGCTGTCGTTCCAACAACGGGCATCGTTGTACCATTTAACTGGTTCTGACCGCTCTTCTGCCAACCATTTCGTCAGCACTTCCCCTGCTCCATCGACAAGAGTGTGACGATTCTTTCTATGTTGTATAAAGTGTTCAATGAACTGGGTAGCAACTCATCTGTATGATAGAGTAACATGTTACATTATTTCTAAGTTATTTCTAACTTCTTCAGAAATTCCAACAGCACTTCCTCTCTTTGATGGAGAAAGCGTGTGTTTCTTTTAACCATTTCAGCGGCATCTTCCCTCTTTGGCGGGAAAATCATCATGCTTAACTCAGGAATAGATGCACATCGTCGTGCTTACCCTGCATCCATCAAGGTTGATTAGAACCTTGGGTCATAGTTAGGTCATACGCAAATGACTTAGTCTTTACGAAAATACGGTTTTGCGTAAAAGCGAAGCCTTTTCAATAGAGGCTTTATTCGTCAAGCAAAATCTTGATCGAGGAGAGGTAATGGAATCACATCGACGATTTGGAGTTGATCTCCATTTGAACGCTCATTTACGTGTCATATATGTAATATAAGCAGAAGCTTGTGCTTTATATGACGGAGGCATAAATGAAATGCATATACTTATTGTTCGGGGTGTGTAACCGAACGAAATATTCTACATATATATTTGCAGAAAGCAGAAGCCTTGGCGTCATTCAACGCGATAACGTAAGTAAATACATAATCAAAAGTGCATTAAATTGGAAATTACAAAAAGCAGGGAGCCTTGGCATCATACGACGCGACGATGAATGGCAAATTACACAGCCTTGGCGATATAAGATGCGACGACTCATTTCCAGAGAATATACACCAAGATTCGTATCCAACGATAGTTATAAGGCGAGCGAGTAAACATCGAAGTGTCCTAGAGGGCTCAACCAGAAACTAGGGTGAGATACCATTTTTAAGAATGCATATACTGCGTATTCAATCGTATATATCTAACAATAGTTATGAGGCGAGCGCGTGAACAACGAAGTGTCCTAGAGAGCTCAACCAAGAACTAGGATCAGATACTACTTTAAAAAGTATATGCTATATACAAATAAGCAAATACTTGAGAGAGATAGATCAACGAAGCGAACTTACTTCAAATCATGGAAAAAACATCTCTCAAACGCTTCAACTGCTTCGAACGAGGTTTGATCCTTCCTTCGAGAGGTCAGACTAGGTCAGATGAGATCGACCTAGTTGAGAAAGAGGTATAGCAGGTCAAGCTACTCAACCCAAGTGGTTTGAACTAAACTGGGTTCGATCCAAGTCAACTGGGTTCAGCAGGTTCGGTCTTAGCCCAAGCAGACTAAGTCTGGGTTCAGAAAACCAAACCAGAATCTAGGACCAAAAAGGACTTTGACTTTGACTTCAAACCCAACTAGGTTCAAGTCAAGTCAACTGGGTTCAGACCAGGTCAAGTTGGTTCAGACCAGGTCAGGTGAGCTAGGACCAGGTTAGGCAGGCTAAGATCAGATCAGGCAGGCTCAGACCAGGTTAGGCAGGCTCAGGTGGGCTAGGCTAGGTAGGGGAGGTTTGGAAAAGGAGGAGAGAGAGTGAGCTAGATGATTTTTCAAAGGGGGGGGCATGTGGCGCCCCAAACCCCGACTTTGGAAAAACTTAGAAATTTCTGTGATTTTTTTTTTGAAAGGTTTAAATAGAAAACAGTGGAAAATACAGTATACGTACAACAATAAAGCCCGCGAGTCTGGGCGGCCACCACAGGTGAGTGCAACAAGAAAACAACAGTGTAACCAAATGTATAATCACAACGTAAAAAGGGTAAACACCCCAACAATTTAAAGTTTACAAAAAGTAAAAGTACAAGTCTCAGAACAGGGAATACATCCCGATCAAAATCCCAAAACCCAAAAACCACAAGAGACAGGATCTGCAGAACAAGTGTGGGTCCTCCGAGCCTCCATTGTGTATCATCGCATCCGCACTATACCTGTTTGTCACCTACATCCCCATAAAAAGGGGTCAGGCCTCTTACGAGGTGGTGAAGAAACAACCACAAGCATGTATATATCATATCATATAAAAAGGGAAAGCAGGAACATAACTGACAAGTGTAAGTGTTGTGTCAGAAAAGTGCGAAAGTGGCAAGTACTAGTCAATTGAAAAGTAACAAGCTGAAGTAACTGTAAAGCAAGTACTCAAAGCAGTAACAAACTGTAACAAGTGTTGAACAACAAGGTAACCAAGTAACAGCTGAAACAGGTAAAGTAACTGAAGTAAAGACTGCAGAACAAGTAAAGTAGCAACTATAGTAAGTCAGTTGTTTGGTTAGTCTTTAAGTTCTTCTTATTACTCCTTCGGGTACGCGAAGGAACCTCGCATTCTGTGAGACATGCACCCGACGTCTGTTATTCAAGTTCTAAAGTGGTAACCAGGGAAGCTACAGACCGAGTCAACCTCATGCGAGCAACACATAGCTGGGAGAAAACACTCGCATAGGCAAGGATTGCAATCCATACTACTGCAGTAGTGAGGTCCTAAAAAGGCAACCTCAACCTCCCTGACTGTGCGTGACTAGAGGCCAAAGGACACTACAGCTTCTGTCAAAACATGTGTTGTAGTAACGACAAGTCACTCAGGGTTGTACCATTCACCCTCTCCCAAGGTGAACCGTTTTGTGAATGAGGCGAAGCAGGTTTATCTTTCTTAGGCTCATATTCAATCATACCTCACAACGAGGAATTTGCCTTGTGGTCCCTGCAGGGTACACAAAACGAGGACTTGGCCTGCCCATTCACCTGCTCAGCCTCACGCGGCCAACGAAGCACACTACTTGCGAAAGCAGTCACAACACCATATTATTTATTTCTGATTCAGGGTATATCACATATGAGTCCATTTACAACACAAGGGCCACTGCCCAAGGACTCCAACTGAGCCCACAACAAGTCATTTTTATTCATACCCTATGGTGTTCAATTTTCATTCTTTTCATTTCATGAAGTAAGTGCACCTGGTGCGCTGACCAATGCCTCAAGCCATGTACCTCCTCAAGGTACGCACTACTCAGTAATAGTGTCAGGATGTGCCATGTGCAAAGTATAAAAGTATCATATGCTTTCTATCATTTGCATAATAAAATAATCAGAGGCATTATATAATTTCATTTCTTAAAGACAAGTAAGCATGCAAGCAGATATGCAGTTTCATGCATGTGGCATTTCATCAATTTGTATTCTATGACACATTGTCTCTAAATCATTAACAATGGCACTTTGCATAACATGCAATAATTCTCATTTTTATAATGCATTAATTAGCATACTTTAGTGTTAAGAATTGCATTTAACAATATTCTCATACGTGGTTCAGCACATTTACATGTTTATGGTGAAATCTGAGATATTCCCGTCTTATGGGAATAACATTGGCTTTTCCAAGGTATGGGGTGTCGTGCCTGCGGACCCGAAACAAAGACGTTGAACAACACTTGTGATTTTAAATCAACCGAGTCTCTAAGTTCATGAATTTACAATAATGTTCAACTGCATACCTTTCTAGTCCGTCGAATGTAAACCAAGGCATAAGGGTTTTCCTTACGCAGCATGACACACATACGTGTCGAAGGTGATTTTCTGAAATTAACCCAACTAATGGGTATTACATTGGCATTGCCATGGTTCAGGGTGCCGCGCCCGTGGACCCTAAACAAAATGTTTACCAAAATGAACGTAGGACAACACTATGGACTCATACCTAGTTCGGAGTATGGAAACAACTGAAAAATACTTGGACGGGACACAGGAGTGTCGCATGTCCATTCGGTCACACCGAAACAACCATTTGTATATATATATATATATATATATATATATATATATATATATATATATATATATATATATATATATATATATATATATAGACACATTTATATAAATATATCTACTCGAACTCGGTGCATCCCAAGGCATGTGCACACATGCCGAAACCCTAACCTAAGTATGAAGGAGGTATGGGCTAACTAAACCCGAAATTGGGTCTACTATAGTTCAGCTAGTAGTGGATTCATGCTGGTTTTGAAGGAAAAGTGTTGACAACCACGATAGTGGCATTACGAGACTGCAAGTGTGCCAACACGCGGATCTGCACACTTGCTGCCAAAAACTCCAACTAACAATGGTCTGGTCCTACAAACCAAACTGCCATACATACCAACAGGATCTGGTCTGACTCATGGTTCAGACCAGATCGACAAGGGGTTCGAATGGGGCCAGTTCAAGCCCCCCGACAAGGGTAAACCGGCTATCCTAGTGCAAGGGGTACCGAGAGCGGATCAAGGTGTCTGGTCTCAAGGACCAGACAACTGCTAAAACGGATTAGGGTCTGAACCCTTTTCAGTTCAGACCCGAACCTAAGGTGGCTCAGCTGAAAGAGAGGCCCGGGGTGCCCAACACTAAATGGCTGGCACCCGGCTCCGACAGGGTGGAGCCGCAGCTAGCACTAGGTGCTAGCTAAGCTGCCAAAGGGTTCAGGTCTGAACCTCGGTTCAGACCTGCACCCTCAAGGTGCTAACAGGATACCAAGGGTGCACAACACCCAAGCGGTGCGCACCCAGCTCCAGCCAAGAGGAAAATGGGTTAGGCTAGGTTGCGCCCAACATCGGTCAAACCGGCTATGGTGCAGGTCTGAACCCCTGGTTCAGACTGGCACCCTAGCCCACGCCTAGAACCAACAATATATGAAGCATTTAAATATATAACACAGAAATATATATATATTATACATAAAATTTCTTTTGAAGGATTTTGTTGGGCGCGCGCGGGCCACCCGCATGGCACCCAACTCAAACCAAAGTGCAGTTGGCTGGACAAAGGGTCTGGTCCGCTGGACCAAACCGTGCCACCCTAATCAACATGACCCAGAGCCCAAAGGCTCGGTTCACAGCTGCAAAGGGGAGTGTTGCGCACACGCCCAAGGTCGGCCCAACCTACTCCACCTCTTGGTTCCAAAAAGAAATGTTGAATCAAGTAGGAAAAAAATGAAACACACTTGTTGTCGAAGGCCTGGCCTTCCCACATCCAACAAGGACTGGTCACGCCGTGACCCATGCCCAAAAACACGGTTGCAACCCCAGTCCCAACATGCTGGGACTAAGTTGAGCCCAACGCCAAGAGAAAGAAGGCACAAGGGAAATAAAGAAATGTGCTGACGGCCTGGGCGCTCCAGCCGGTGTTTCAGCACATCAAGAGGGTGCCAAATGGACTGGGTGTAGGCTGGACGAGCTCAGCTCGGTCCAGCACACCCCAGAGATGCATACGCCATGAATTCAGCAGAAAAAAAATAAAACGTGACAGCATTATCATGATAGAGTGGGCAGCCAACATGCATTGAAGAAAATGAAACAAAAACTAAAATGGCAATGTAGAAAATCGAAAGAAACAAATCGTAAATGCATGCAGCACATTGCTAATGTAAAACTATGAAGATTCAAGATTAAAACAACTACTTCTTAGCTAATCCGTTGTTTGGGCTTGCATGCATAGATGCAAAGCACCATCGGTTTCATGTCATACCAAAACCATGGATGGACAAGGTGAGTCTTCACCTTAGCAGCTTAGGAAAAATGGATGGAGAGGTTGTTGCAGCACTCCACGCCAAGAGTGGAGCTCCCACAGCTGGAGGAAGGAGACAAGAGGGAAAGAGAGAAGGTTTGGGTGGGAGAAGAGAGAGAGAGAGTTAGGAAAAATCGCCCAACAAGGTGGGGCCGATTTTTCCAAAGAGTTTTTATAAGGTGCTAAGTGGAGATTGATGGCTATGATTTGCCCATCCAAAAGGAAGGGCTGGGGAGCTCCACGCTCCCCCCATAGCCAATGCATGTCAAGCTTTTAAAGACTTTTAGAAAGTTTTCAAAAATGCCATCTTGAAAAGCCATTAAAACTTAAAAAATTTACAAGGGGGTGCCCTTGGCTGCCACCCAACTCATCCAATCAGTTTTGAGCATTTGAAAACATTCAAATTTGTTTCAAAATTGCCATGGGGTGCCAGCCCCATGCTTTTCTTTTGGAAAAGATGCCCTTCATGATGGCCTTTAAGCTTCATCATGAGGTTTTTTGAAAAAGACCAATGGCCAATAGTCGCCTTCTTTTTAAAACCATGCAAATTTCTTTCAAAAATACCACCCAGCTGGTCAACCCTTGAACATCTGGTCAACCATGGTCATGAACGTTCACTAGAGGGGTCATCCAATGGGTTTGGGTCCTCTAGTCGCTCCGGATCCAAATCCAAAATCGCCTATTGTATTACTTTTAAAATAATGCTTATTTAATGCATTAAAATATTAATTTAATTCCATCAAATCATTTAGTTCTCTTCATAATTTCAATTAACACGAAATGCTCAATGCCTCTTAAGAAAATTGCCTTTCGTTTGCAAGAATTAAGCATCTTATGATTCGAGTCTAATATTTAAGCAAAACTCGTAATTCACATGCACTGGCAAGGTTTTCCCGTCGTTCGGACCTCAAATTCAGGGTGAATCACCAAAACCTTATTCCAAACTTACCCTAAAAGTTTCGAAAGTTAATTCGCTCTAGATTTTCCGCAATTACTCTTTTTACATAAAAGTGCGCGATTTTACCCGATTCTCAATATAAGCAAATTCTCATAAATTGCCAAAACATAAAAATTCATCGATTTCAACATATTTACGTAATATTACATCAAAATGAATCGTGGATCTTACATCCTTCCCTCCTAAAAAAGGATTTCGTCCGCGAAATCACCCTTAGGAGGTTACAAAAAGTTCTCATGTGCATTCTTCAATGCCATGGTGTTACCATCGTACCTTAACTAGCGGAATAGTCTTGGTACGCAAAACCTGATCTCGTCGATCAACAATCTCGATAGGCCGCTCTGACAAAGTCAGATCTTCTCGCATGTCCACATCTTCGTAACGAATGATATGCGATGGGTCAAGAATGTACTTCCTGAGCATCGACACATGAAACATATTGTGAATGTGAGCATATTGTGGAGGCAACTCGACACGATATGCCACTTTACCAATCCTCGCCACAATGTCAAACGGTCCAACGTATCTCGGACTCAACTTTCCTTTCTTCCCAAAATGAAACACGCTCTTCGTCGGCGAAACTCTGACAAAAACCATGTCACCAACTTCAAAAGGCAACTCACGACGTCTCTTATCAGCATAGCTCTTCTGCCTATCTTGCGTTGCCTTTAAAAGTTCATGAATTTTCTACACTTGCTGCGTGTAGTGCTGAAGAACAATCGGCGATTCGCTCGATCTATCGCTGATATCGTCCCAATAAGACAGTGACCGACAAGGTCTCCCATACAACGCTTCGTACGGGGCCATCCCGATACTAGCATGGTAACTGTTGTTGTACGTGAACTCAACCAAGCACAGGTGTGAATCCCATTCACCCTTCCAGTCAAGCATAAAGGCTCGCAACATATCTTCCAAAGTCTGAATCGTTCACTCGGACTGTCCATCTGTCTGGGGATCAAAGGCTGTACTGAACTTCAACTTCGTCCCCATAGCAGATTGTAACTGACCCCACAGTCGCGATGTAAACCAGGGATCACGATCGAAAATGATAGATCTCGGCACACCATGCAATCGAACAATCTCTCTGACGTACAAGTCAGCTAGTCTCTCAAGAGACTGACTAATCCTGATCAGCAAGAAATGGGCAGACTTGGTGAGTCTGTCCACGACTACCCAAATCACATCATGTTTACGTCTAGTCTGTGGCAAACCTACCACAAAATCCATCATGACATTTTTTCACTTCCATTAAGGAATTTCAATCCTCTGCATGGAACCACCAGGACGCTTGTGTTCGGCTTTGACCTGCTGACAAGTCAAACACCTCACAACGTAAGCTGCTATCTCGCGCTTCATGCCATTCCATCAATACTTCCGTTGCAAGTCCTTGAACGTCTTTGTTTCATCGGGATGAATCGTGTATCTCGACATATGAGCTTCGTCAAGATTTTCTCTCTTCAGCTCAGGGTCGCTCGGAACCCAAAGGCGATCTCTCAAGCGAATGCTGCCATCGCCAGACACTCTAAAAGAAGAATCTGCTTGCTCGGCCAAGGCTAGAAACTTACCATACTGGTTGTCGAGCTTCTGAGCCTCTACGATCTTCGGCAAAAATTTAGACCGAATGGTCAGACCAGACAATCTGATTGAACCACCACCAACAGAAAAGGGTTTTCAAGCTATGAAATCCTCAATAAGCTTCTGGCTTCACACAAGACTAGCCAGAACACCACTCGCTTTGCGGCTAAGCGCATCTGCCACGACGTTCGCCTTACCAGGATGGTAAGACAACGTGAAGTCGTAGTCCTTGATGAACTCAAGTCAACGTCGTTGCCTCATGTTCAACTCCTTCTAAGAGAATAAATACTTGAGGCTCTTGTGGTCTGAAAAGACCTCGAACGATTCCCCATACAGATAATGTTGCCACGATTTTAGAGCAAACACAACTGCTGCTAAATCCAAGTCGTGCGTCGGGTAATTCCTCTCATGAGTCTTCAACTGTCTAGAAGCATAGGCAATCACTCGGCCATGCTGCATAAGCACACAACCCAATCTGGTACCAGAGGCGTCTGTGTACACCACAAACCCACCTCTACCAGATGGTAAAGCTAACACTGATGAGATCGTCAGCTTCGACTTTAGGATCTAGAAATTGTCTTCACAACCATTGTTCCACTCGAACCTGACACCTTTACGTAAAAGTTTCGTCAAAGGTAAGGAAATCCTAGAGAAGTCTTGGATGAAACGTCGATAATAACCAGCCAATCCAAAAAAACTATGAATCTCAGACACATTATGGGGTTGCTTCCAGCCCAGAACTGCTTCGACCTTAGCGGGATCGACAGACACTCTGTCCTTCGATATCACGTGCTCAAGAAACATAACTCGCTCGAGCCAAAATTCACACTTGGAAAATTTGGCGAACAACTGATGCTCACGAAGAGTACTCAAAACAATCTGCAGTTGCTCTCGATGCTGCTCTGGACTCTCCGAGTAGACCAAGATATCGTCGATGAACACTATCACGAACGAATCCATGAATGGACAAAAAATCTGGTTCATCAGATCTATGAACGTTGCTGGAGCATTCGTGAGGCCGAAAGGCATTACCACGAACTCGTATAACCCATATCTCGTCCGGAAAGTTGTCTTCGCAACATCATCTTCTCGGATACGAAGCTGATGATAACCCTATCTGAGATCAATCTTCGAGAAAATCTTTGCCTTCTGCAAGTGATCGAAAAGATCTTCGATCCTAGGTAACGAATACTTGTTTTTAATCGTCGTTTGGTTGAGCATCTGATAGTCGATGCACAACCTCAGGGATTCATCCTTCTTCCTCACGAACAGCACTGGTGCTCCCCATGGAGAAGCACTGAGTCGAATAAAACCCTGATCGAGGAGTTCTTCCAACTGTCACTTCAACTCTTCTAGCTTTGTTAGAGCCATACAAAACAGTGCCTTGAAAATAGGAGTAGTTCCAGGCAACAATTCGATACAGAATTCGATCTCTCGCTTCGGAGGTAACCCAGCTAGTTTCTCCGAAAACACATCGACAAATTCTCGGACCATGTTCAAGTCATCGATCAAAACCATCTCGGGTTCTACTGGGGCGATACTGACCAAGAATGCAGTACCCCCGTTCCGCAGATACTTCTAAGTCTTGAAAAAAGAAATCATGTGACTATCGCGCAGAGGTCGAGGGAGCTTGATCTTCAAAACAAGACGATCAGGCTGAGAAAGAACGACCTTGCCTTCCCGACAAAAGACTTAAGCATGATACGCAAAAAGTCAATCCATGCCTAGAATGACATCATACTCTGTCATGTCTAGCAGGATCACGTCAGCTGACAAGTTCTGCCCTGCCACTGACACCTCGATGCTCGAAATATACGAATCACAAAAAGACTGCTCTTCAGTCGGAGTGCGAACCTCCAACGAGAAATTCAAAGACTCGACTGTCAACGATAAAGTACGAGCAAATCTAGCAGCTATGAAAGAATGAGTAGCACCACAATCAAACAAAGTAAAAGCTTCATGTCCGGCTACTGAGATAGTACCTTGAACCAACTCTGCCTTGGTCACTTGCTCAACCGTTGCCGCGTATGCTCGTCCAGCAATAACTTTCTGGTTAGTTGGCTTCGGTGGATACGATTGTTGTTGCTGTTGCTGATGCTGATACTAAGGTTGATACGTCTGGGGTTGTCTCTGTTGTGCTTGCTAGGAAGTGCTCGGCATATTTCTCCTCTGGTCATCCGCTTGTTTCTTCCTGCAATCCTTGATATAATGTTCCATCTTTCCGCAGTATAGGCAACCGCCTGTGTCTCGTGGGCAGGGTCGCCTTGGATGGTCAGTGGTGCACTTCGGACAACTGGCTGCAGTAATCTGCTTCTGCGGTTGTTGGCGTTGCTGATATTGAGGCCTTCTGTTCTGATACTGTAATTGGTTGTTGTTGTTGTTGTTGTTGTTGTTGTTGTTGTTGTTGTTGTTGTTGTTGTTGTTGTTGTTGTTGTTGTTGTTGTTGTTGTTGTTGTTGTTGTGATTCTTCTTCGATGGAGGATGAAACTTCTTTCCACCCTGGTTCTTATGGAATTGTCTTTTCCTCGGCCAACTCTTTTGGCCGGGATGCTGCTGCTGATGTCGAGATGCTGGAGTCTTTTGGGATTCAATCCAATCATGCTCTAGTAAGGAGGTTGTCTCCAAAGCCTAGTTTACCGTCGTCGGTGCACGGGTGTACACCTTCGTCCGTAGTGCCAGCTTCAGACCCCGAGAAAATTTAAGTGCTCGCTCCTTCTCCGTCGTGTACAGGTTCGGACAGAATCTCTTCAAGCTGCGGAAACGAGTGACGTACTCCGTAAGAGAAGAACTACCCTGCTGTAGGTCAAGAAACTTCTGCATCTTTCGGCTCCTCTCGTGAGCTGAAAAGTAAGCAGCATAAAAAGCTTCGACGAACTGGTCCCACATAATCAATTGGTTGTCAAATTTTATCTCCCAGGTGGTCGCCCACCACCTTTTTGTGTCCTTCCTGAGACGGTATGTGCCAAAGTCCACTTTACGATCATCACTGACTTGCAGTACACGAAAAATATGCTCCATTTTCTGAATCCAGTCTTCAACTGCTTCAAACGATGCTCTTCCGTCGAACAAAGGGGGATTCATACTCATAAATTGTTTGTATGGTACCGCTGCAATTGGAACTTGGGCAGGTGCTCCCTGTCCCTAGGCGGCCTGCTGGATATGCTCGCCCATGTTCCTCATGGTTTCCGACTATCGTCCGACAACCTCTGTAAGGTTGTTCAAGGTCTCTATGAGATTGTCACACCTCGCATGCCACGCCATCTAAATACGTAAAAACTACACGTAAGCAACTGGCAAGTACACAAAGATAGGAAATTTCATTTTATTAATAAGGAAACTGCAGCATTACAGAGATACCCTTAGTCAAGACAAGGTTAAACAAGCACTGCTAACAACTCAAGTAAACCAAAAACGAAACACTGACTCAGTGTTTCTAACAACATAACGTCACATAATATTTCTCAAGACTGGCTAGTGTAGAAGTCTCTATAGTCCTTCCAACTTCCATAGTGTCTCTTTCTGACACGAGGAGGAGAAACAGCATTCCTCAGCGGTGTGTCAGAAATCTCATGGACTTTCATCTGAATCAGCGACACGTACTCCGAGAAAACTGCATATGGATAAGACTCAAGAGAATACTGGGGAGAATCGATCGCTCCACGCCGTTCTCCGTCTTGGCTATCCACTTCCATGACCAATGGTCCAGTGACCGAAGATTCATCGTCGATGCCATCCGCGTTGCTCCTCCAGAGCTCATCCATCTGCTTCGTCTGGCATTCCTCCTTTACATGCCCACGAAGACTGCAGTAGGGGCACTCAGCCAACTCACGGGGACAGATTTGTCCAGCGTGATCTTCCAAACACCTGGCACAGGGAGGTGCCAACATATGCACGCTACGTGCCAAATGTTGCACAACTCCACTCAAGGCCTCTTCGCCTCGAGTCAGGTTTTGGAGAGCTTCCAAAATCTTGCCATAGCTCAGGTTCGTCGACATCTAATCCATACACAGAACCACATGCACAATACTAACTAAGAAGCAAGAAATAATGAAATAAATGAAGCTTAACTTATACTTACAGTGTGATGGACGATGCACGATGAAGCTCGGACCACACTTAACTCTGCTCTGATACCAAGCTTTGTGACGCCCCAAACCCCGACTTTGGAAAAACTTAGAAATTTCTGTGAAATATTTTTTTTTGAAAGGTTTAAATATAAAACAGCAGAAAACATAGTGTACGTAAAACAACAAAGCCGCGAGTCTGGGCGGCCACCACAGGTGAGTGCAACAAGTAAACAACAGTGTAACCAAATGTGTAACCACAACGTAAAAAGGGTAAACACCCCAACAGTTTAAAGTTTACAAAAAGTAAAAAGTACAAGTCTTAGAACAGGGAATGCATCCAGATCAAAATCCCAAAACCCAAAAACTACAAGGGACAGGATCCGCAGAACAAGTGTGGGTCCTCCAAGCCTCCACCGTGTATCATCGCATTCGCACTATACCTCTTCGTCACCTACATCCCCATAAAACGAGGTCAGGCCTCTTGCGAGGTGGTGAAGAAACAGCCACAAGCATGTATATATCATATCATATAAAAAGGGAAAGCAGGAATATAACTGACAAGTGTAAGTGTCGTGTCAGGAAAGTGCGAAAGTGGCAAGTACTAGTCAACTGAAAAGTAACAAGCTGAAGTAACTATAAAGCAAGTACTCAAAGCAGTAACAACCTATAACAAGTGTTGAACAGCAAGGTAACCAAGTAACAGCTGAAACAGGTAAAGTAACTGAAGTAAAGACTGCAGAACAAGTAAAGTAGCAACTACAGTAAGTCAGTTGTTTGGTTAGTCTTTAAGTTCTTCTGATTACTCCTTTGGGTACGCGAAGGAACCTCGCATTCTGTGAGACATGCACCGGCGTCTGTTATTCAAGTTTTAGAGTGGTAACCAGGGAAGCTACAGACCGAGTCAACCTCATGCGAGCAACACATAGCTGGGAGAAAACACTCGCATAGGCAAGGATTGCAATCCATACTACTGCAGTAGTGAGGTCCTAAAAAGGCAACCTCAACCTCCCTGACTGTGCGTGACTAGAGGCCAAAGGACGCTACAGCTCCTGTCAAAACACGTGTCGTAGTAACGACAAGTCACTCAGGGTTGTACCATCCACCCTCTCCCAAGGTGAACCGTTTTGTGAATGGGGTGAAGCAGGTTTATCTTTCTTAGGCTCATGTTCAGTCATACCTCACAACGAGGAATTTGCCTCATGGTCCCCGCAGAGTACACAAAATGAGGACTTGGCCTGCCCATTCATGTGCTCAGCCTCACGCGTCCAACGGAGCACACTGCTCGTGAAAGCAGTCACAACACCATATTATTTATTTCTGATTCAGGGTATATCACATATGAGTCCATTCACAACACAAGGGCCACTGCCCAAGGACTCCAACTGAGCCCACAACAAGTCATTTTTATTCATACCCTATGGTGTTCAATTTTCATTCTTTTCATTTCATGAAGTGCACCTGGTGCGCTTACCAATGCCTCAAGCCATGTACCTCCTCAAGGTACGCACTACTCAGTAACAGTGTCAGGATGTGCCATGTGCAAAGTGTAAAAGTATCATATGCTTTCTATCATTTGCACAATAAAATAATCAGAAGCATTATATAATTTCATTTCTTAAAGACAAGTAAGCATGCAAGCAGATATGCAGTTTCATGCACGTGGCATTTCATCAATTTGTATTCTATGAGACATTGTCTCTAAATGATTAACAATGGCACTTTGCATAACATGCAATAATTCTCATTTTTATAATGCATTAATTAGCATACTTCAGTGTTAAGAATTGGATTTAACAATATTCTCATACGTGGTTCAGCACACTTACATGTTTATGGTGAAATCTGGGATATTCCTGTCTTATGGGAATAACATTGGCTTTTCCAAGGTATGGGGTCCCGCGCCTACGGACCCGAAACAAAGACGTTGAACAACACTTGTGATTTTAAATCAACTGAGTCTCTAAGTTCATGAATTTACAATAATGTTCAACTGCACACCTTTCTAGTCTATCGAATGTAAACCAAGGTATAAGGGTTTTCCTTACGCAGCACGATACACATACGTGTCGAAGGTGATTTTCTGAAATTAACCCATCTAATGGGTATTACATTGGCATTGCCACGGTTCGGGGTGCCGCGCCCACGGACCCTAAACAAACTGTTTACCAAAACGAACATAGGACAACACTATGGACTCATACCTAGTTCGGAGTATGGAAACAACTGAAGAAATACTTGGATGGAACACAGGAGTGTCGCATGTCCATTCGGTCACACCGAAACAACCAATTGTATGTATATATATATATATATATATATATATATATATATATATATATATATATATATATATATATATATATATATATATATATATATATATATATATACTCGAACTCGGTGCATCCCAAGGCATGTGTACACTAAACCCGAAATTGGGCTAACTAAACCCAAAATTGGGTCTACTACGGTTCAGCTAGTAGTTGATTCATGCTGGTTTTGAAGGAAAAGTGTTGACAGCCACGATAGTGGCATTACGAGGCTCCAAGTGTGCCAACACGCGGATCTGCACACTTGCTGCCAAAAACTCCAACTAACGATGGTCTGGTCCTACAAACCAGACTGCCATGCATACCAACAGGGTCTGGTCCGACTCATGGTTCGAACCAGATCGACAAGGGGTTTGATTGGGGCTGGTTCAAGCCCCCGACAAGGGTAAACCGGCTATCCTAGTGCAAGGGGTACCGAGAGCGGATCATGGTGTATGGTCCCTAGGACCAGATAGCTGCTAAAACAGATTAGGGTCTGAATCCTTTTCAGTTCAGACCCGAACCTAAGGTGGCTCAGCCGAAAGAGAGGCCCGGGGTGCCCAGCACTAAAAGGCTGGCACCCGGCTCCGACAGGGTGGAGCCGCGGCTAGCACTAGGTGCTAGCTGGGCTGCCAAAGGGTTCAGGTCAGGACCTTGGTTCAGACCTGCACCCTTAAGGTGCTAACAGGATACCAAGGGTGCACAACACCCAAGCGGTGCGCACCCAGCTTCAGCCAAGAGGAAAACAGGCTGTGCTAGGCTTGCGCCCAACACTGGTCAAACCGGCTATGGTGCAAGTCTGAACCTCTGGTTCAGACCGGAACCCTAGCCCATGCCTAGAACCAACAATATATGAAGCATTTAAATATATAACACAGAAATATATATATTATACATAAAAATTCTTTTGAAGGCTTTTGTTGGGCACGCGCAGGCCAACCGCATGGCACCCAGCTCAAACCAAAGTGCAGTTGGCTGGACAAAGGGTCTGGTCCGCTGGACCAGACCATGCCACCCTAATCAACATGACCCAGAGCCCAAAGGCTCGGTTCACAGCTGCAAAGGGGAGTGTTGCGCACACGCCCAAGGTTGGCCCAACCTACTCCACCTCTTGGTTCCAAAAAGAAATGTTGAATCAAGTAGGAAAAAAATGAAACACACTTGTTGTCGAAGGCCTGGCCTTCCCACATCCAACAAGGACTGGTCACTCCGTGACCCATGCCCAAAAACACGGCTGCAACCCCAGTCCCAACATGCTGGGACTGAGTTGAGCCCAACGCCAAGAGAAAGAAGGCACAAGGTAAATGAAGAAATGTGTTGACGGCCTGGGCACTCCAGCTGGTGTTTCAGTACATCAAGAGGGTGCCAAACGGACTGGGTGTAGGCTGGACGAGCTCAGCTCGGTCCAGCACACCCCAGAGATGCATACGCCATGAATTCAGCAGAAAAAAAATAAAACGTGACAGCATTATCATGATAGAGTGGGCAGCCAACATGCATTGAAGAAAATGAAACAAAAACTAAAATGGCAATGTAGAAAATCGAAAGAAACAAATCGTAAATGCATGCAGCACATTGCTAATGTAAAACTATGAAGATTCAAGATTAAAACAACTACTTCTTAGCTAATCCGTTGTTTGGGCTTGCATGCATAGATGCAAAGCACCATCGGTTTCATGTCATACCAAAACCATGGATGGACAAGGTGAGTCTTCACCTTAGCAGCTTAGGAAAAATGGATGGAGAGGTTGTTGCAGCACTCCACGCCAAGAGTGGAGCTCCCACAGCTGGAGGAAGGAGACAAGAGGGAAAGAGAGAAGGTTTGAGAGGGAGAAGAGAGAGAGAGTTAGGAAAAATTGCCCAACAAAGTGGGTTCGATTTTTCCAAAGAGTTTTTATAAGGTGCTAAGTGGAGATGGACGACTATGATTTGCCCATCCAAGATGGAGGGTTGGGGAGCTCCACGCTCTCCCATAGCCAATGCATGTCAAGCTTTTAAAGACTTTTAGAAAGTTTTCAAAAATGCCATCTTGAAAAGCCATTAAAACTTCAAAAATTTACAAGGGGGCGCCCTTGGCTGCCACCCAACTCATCCAATCGGTTTTGAGCATTTGAAAACATTCAAATTTGTTTCAAAATTGTCATGGGACACCAGCCTCATGCTCTTCTTTTGGAAAAGACGCCCCTCATAATGGCCTTTAAGCTCCATCATGAGGTTTTTTGAAAAAGACCAATGGCCAATAGTGGCCTTCTTTTTAAAACCATGCAAATTTCTTTCAAAAATACCACCCATCTGGTCAACCCTTGACCAGCTGGTCAACCATGGCCATGGACGTCCACTAGAGGGGTCGTCCAATGGGTTTGGGTCCTCTAGTCGCTCTGGATGCAAATCCAAAATCGCCTATTGTATTACTTATAAAATAATGTTTATTTAATACATTAAAATATTAATTTAATTCCAACAAATCATTTAGTTCTCTTCATAATCTCAATTAACACGAAATGCTCAATGCCTCTTAAGAAAATTGCCTTTCGTTTGCAAGAATTAAGCGTCTTATGATTCGGGTCCAATATTTAAGCAAAACTCGTAATTCACATGCACTGAAAAGGTTTTTTCGTCGTTCTAACCTCAAATTCGGGGTGAATCACTATAACCCTATTCCAAACTTACCCTAAAAGTTTTAGAAGTTAATTCACTCTAGATTTCCCACAATTGCTCTTTTTACATAAAAGTACGCGATTTTACCCGATTCTCAAAATAAGCAAATTCTCATAAATTGCCAAAACATAAAAATTCATCGATTTCAATATATTTACGTAATATTACATCAAAATGAATCATGGATCTTACAGAGCACCTCTATTTATAGATTATGAAACTTGAGCCCCAAGTTTCATCTTTACTCTTTTGCCCTTAGCTTTTTCTGAAATCCAAGTTGAGTTTATCCAGATGACTCACTGATCTTATCCAAATGACTCATTGATCTTATCCAAATGACATATTTGATCTTATCCTGTGGGTCCCACAAGATATTTTCATGGGATATTTTGTGGGTCCCACCAAATATTTTCTGAGGAATATTTTTTTGGGTCCCACCAACATTTCTGTGAGTCTCGCAAAAATTTTGAATTTTTGATGTTTTTTTTGAAAAATTTTTAGTACGCCATTATCTTCGGATTGACATAACTAAGAAAGTTGACTCGTGAAAATCTCTTGATTTCGTTCAGGTAGGAAGTTATGAGTTCTAGAGTATTTGAGCATATATTCGCGAAGGTACAAATATCCTAAGTATATTTGGCTCGTATAAATCAATTTGATTCGTATTTAGGATTCATATGTTATTTTTACTTGGAAATGCCTCGTGAATTTCTTTAAAAAGATACTGAAAAATTGTGGGTCTTACATAGGGTACCAACTCGAATGAGGTACGGGGCTGCAAAAATATGTTGTCGCACCAGCATTTGCTACGAACATGGCCTATACAGTGCATTCCATTAGGGAGGTGCGGTATGCATTATATATATATATATATATATATATATATATATATATATATATATATATATATATATATATATATATATATATATATATATATATATATATATATATATATCGGTTTCACAACCGGGGAGAGGTACTTGAGCCCGGATCTCGCATTAGGTCAAGCATAGCATGGCAGCAAGTACCCAGCCATGCTTCCAGCAGAGGCCAACGCCTGGGCTGGGTTCGAGTCTGGGCCATTTGGCCAGTCCCAACCTGAGTCAAGCAAAAATAAGGAAATCGAGTGGGTCAAACACGCGCAAGATAAGGGTTTATTCTATTCTGTATAATTTAATCTTCTTTTTTCCTTTTTTTTGTAAATGCATATTGGGACATGGCAGGCCTTAAGTCTGAGCACATCCCCCCGGGTGCTGGGTTGCTCTAGGGTCGGCATGCTAGTGCACCCAACTCGGCCCAGCCGAGTGGTGCACCTGCCATGCGGTAGCTGCCCAAACTGAAACACAAATGCGCCTTGGTCTAAACTGAACGGAATCAGACCAGAGGCATGCTGGTCTAAACAAACCGACCAGGTCTGAACCACGTGGTTCAGACCCTGGTTTGGGTCTCCCAGCTGAAGCTCGAAACCGGTAAGCAAAAAAAAATCATGCTGATATGCAATATACATTTTTTTTTGCAAGGTGGGGTGTCGAAATGGCAACCCTTGCACTCAAGGCTGAGAGGTTGTGTTTCAGCCACCCTCCACCTGATTGCTCTGCAATGCTTGAGGTCCACATGACCATGGAGAGGTCGTGGGACACCCAGCCACGGTGCGGGTCGAAATAACAAGGTAACGAAACACATAACAAAAGAAGGGATTGTGCGTGTGTGCGCCAATGCTATGTGATAGCATACAACGAAAAAGGGAATGCAACCATTACGTATTTAATCCACCATGCATTACATAAGGTACATTGGAGGATTTGGTTTCACGCTTGCATATAAAATGAAAATACATTTTTCAAAGAATGAAAATAAAAGTGGTAGATAAATTATCACCTTGCTATATCGAAAATTCGGAGAAGGGGGAATCTTCTTTGGCTCAACGTGTAGAGGGGAGTCCCTTTTCGGTACCCAACCCTACACAATAGCACAAAGAACTCTAATGGAGGTTGTACGGTCGGCTAGGGTGAGAGGGAGAGAGAGAGAGAAAAGAGAGGGAGATAAATGAGCTCTCTTTGCTTTAAGTTTAAATAGGCAGGGTTTTAGTGTGGATTGCTGAGATTAAGTTCTTAGATCAGACGATTAAGGTGTATTTCGCACCCATCTAGGCAATGGCAAGCTTGAAATACCTCAAGCTTGCCTCCCATGCCCCCAACGGGCTTCTTTTATTTGAAATCCTTTAAAAAAAATAAAAAATGCCACAGAGCAGCCGCCCCCTATGGCGAATGAGCATGCTACCTTTTTTAAAACCCACAAAAATTTTAATTGGGCCACTACCCAGCTGGTCAAACCCACCCATCTAGTCAAACACGCCCAGCTGGGGTTTGCCGAATTTTCAAAGATGCCACCAAGGCACCGCCCCTCCCTTGGGCGATTTTTAAGTTTCAAAAGCTTTTTTTTTGTGTGGTCACTTCAAAATGGCGTGGGATGTACTCTAGAGTGTGCCCATGCCCCTTAGGATGACGTTGGCCTTATGCCATTATCTCAAAAATTTGATAAAACCCCTTTTTACTTTGCTAAATTCTGATTCGACTCATTTCCAAAAATCTCTTTTCTTTTGAAATCACGCTTTGGTCTTTGGAAATATCCTTTCTAAATTTCTAAAAACTTTTTTCTTAAACCACATTCAATGCAAGAATATTATAATGAAATGGGTTTAAGCCCCTTTTTAAAATCTTGATTGTTTGATTCATATAGTCATATGAATTTTGAATTGAAACTTATGGTCTTGATGTAAAATTATATATATATAGGTATACGAAACCCTAGAATGAATATATATATATATATATATATATATATATATATATATATATATATATATATATATATATATATATATATATATATATATATATATATATATCCACATAAACACATGTATTTTGAAATTTTATCGTGTATTGAATTTTTTTCTCAAAAAATTTGTGGGTCTTACCTGTGGTTTCTCGGTCTAAATATAAAAAAAATACCTAAATGCTAATTAAAAAAATCACATAAAAATCTAAAACTTAATTAAAAAAATCCCAATACCAATTTTCAATGAGGTTTAAGGTGGGAGCTTAAAGATTGATACAACAAACCTCCCCTAAAAGTATGTGGTGTAAACATTTCAATTTTGACTTACTCATTTCACGTACCAAAATCTAGTATGTTTTCGGTCCATTTCAAAGTTTTGTTAAATTCAATTTTATTTTTTGTTTTCAAAACAACTTTCTCAGGACTTTTTTTTAAAAGATCAATTAACTTGAGGATTTTAGCTTTTCAAAAGCAAAAAATCAAGTCAATATGACATAAGAGTATAAAGTTGTAATAAAAAAATGGTGACTTGTTCAGTAAATGATATATTTTTCAAAAAATACCTACTTTGAGCACATTTTTTTATCATCAAACTGATCTAATTTTGTTTTTTTCTTAAAATAGATGTTAGATGTAACGCATCAAAAATCATCTCAAATGAATATCAGAATAGGAATTTGTGGTCGAAACAAGTTAACATATCAAGTATGTTTTACCCAAAATTGTTGATGACACATCAATGTATCGTTATTATGATGAATTGTCGTCAGCAACATTTGTCGTCAACACCTTTTGTCATTAGCCGCCTTTATTTTTTGCATTTTTTTGAGAAAAGATGTCCTACCCTCATTCTAAACTTGAAACAAAATATTTTGAGTCCAAAACCCTTTTACAAAATAAAAAAATCTATCTAAGGCAACATGCCTTAGACGAATTTCAACCATTCATTCAAAAACCGATCAATAGGAGTCATCCATCACTATCTGGATAGGATCCGAAGAGCCGGATCTCTGATACATATGAAACGTATCTGAATCCACACAAAAAAATATAAATAAGAAGGCATCCTCTATTCCAACATCTATTTTTTTCTCTCCTAGTTCTAACATTACTCGGCTAGAATCTCTTTACAGTCTAACCTAGTTGATCATTATCTAGTTTATTCTAGAACCCAAATCCCTTATCTCGTACCCTTTTTAGATTTGTTCCTAATCGAAGTGTCGCTTGTGCTCCTCCATGCTCGTCAAACGCAGATAGAGCTACCTAAGTATGATGTGAAATTCAGTTCTTCTTCTTTTATTATTATTTCGTTCATTGCATTGCATTTTTTATAAGTATTTAAAGCCCTAACGTTTGTATTGTTGTTTGTTTCATGTTTTTCTCAAATATTGGTAGATCTTGCCACTGAGTTCTTTTTTCTATAGGATTTGCATATGAGGTATGAATACTCGCAAGCCATCGCTCCAAAATGAAGATAGAGAGTTTCTGGTGTGCTTGATCTTTGCTCAATGAAAAATGAAAGACATGCAACCTTGCAAAACAAGCCCCACAATATTCTCAAATTTGGATCCAATTTTTGGACTTATTTTTTAAAATTTCTTTCATAAAAGCCCTTCTTTTTTGTTTTCAAAATTTTTGGGATCCATAAGGGGCTCTCCCCGCTGTATGGATAGGGTTGTCCTGTGTCTATATTGCCAGGTTTCGCCAAAAAAAAATAAGATCTGAATTATTTTTTAGCGGGTTTGGGTTTCTTCTTTTAATCCCGACTTGATTGGGCGTTAATTTCTATTGTAGGGTTGGGTAACCGACCTGGTGAAGGAAGGGACAATACTTCACACACATAGCACGTTCCAACACTTCAAAGCATCCTTTTTTGACGACGTGAGGAAAAAAAAATAGTTTTATAGTTTCTAAATCTATGTTTCAAATTTAACCCGACCAAACATTGACCCAACCCGTTAATAAGTTGATTTGGGTTAGAGATTTTGAAAAAAATTATTCATTTATATGCGTTTTTTTTATTCTTGACCCGACGGAACCTGGATCCAGTTATTGATTATATGGGTGGGTACGAGTCAACTCAACCCCATAGTGACAAATATCATGAGATTTATGAAAATCTCACGATAATATCACCAGAAATTGCCTGAAAGTTTAAAACGATAATTTCTCGCAAGATTTTCAAAATATCACAAGATTTTATGAAAAAAACATAAATACCATGATATTTATATTTTAAACAGCTATTTATCATAAAAAAATCATGTATTTTTATTTTTAAATAATTTTTATTAATATTTTATTATAAATATAAATTTTATATTTTTTAATTAAAATTTAAAATTGCCAAGATTTTTGCGTAAAAAATGTGAGATTTATGAACATTTTTCAATTTCTCACGAGTTTTTGAAAAACGGGATTTTGCCGATAAAAACGTTTCACTATGGTCAACCCTGACCCATTGACAGCCCTGCATGTTTAGTTTTGTAAATTTTTTTTTTGTACTGACTAGGGTTTTATGTCTTTCGGCATATATATAACCGCCTCGTTTGAGAGATGAGTACGAGAGTTTCGGGTGTACTGGGGAATAAGGTTTTGAGAGTTTTGTTGCATTTCTTCGCATCTTGCTAGTGGGCTTTTGCTCCTCCTTCCGCCTGTGGACGTAGACCCGAGTGCCGAATTATGTAAATCCTGTGTCTTCTCTTGTTTTCGTTCTTCTCTATCTTGTTTTTTTTTTTTTTTTGCGGTTAGCATAACAAATCAGGGGGGGGTTATCTTTTGATGCATGAGTATGATCAAGTATGGCCGGAGTGCCAGTTGAGGAGGAGCTGTAACATTATACATCTTTGAAACACGATTTACTTTGCTACAAATTACACTCGTTCAACAAAGCGTGAGAACGGGCAACCACCATAGTTGCAACTCTGCAGTCCCATGCTTTTCCATTCTTCCTTTTCTTTGTAATAAATACCATGACAATGGCATGCTTTGGTTACCATAACCAAGAATATATATATAGAATTTTTTTTTCGACAGAGAACATATATTGAATCTTAACAAGAAGTGCAGATGAACGTTCTGGTTTAGGCTTGTTAAATTTAAATTAAAAATGATGGGATGAGGACTTTACATTTTTTAATGCAAAAGTCAACACACATACGCATTGCAGTTTTACATATATACTGTCTCAATTTTTCTTTAACAAACAAATTGATTATATGGTTAGCTAAGTCTAATATATTTTCAAAGACAAATCATTTCAGAGAAAATATTATTATATCTTCTTTGAATTTAAAAGTGAATAAACAATGCATGTATTATGGAAGGAGTGACACACACTCCTGAAGCAGTCCATTGCTGTTAGTCAACATAATACAGTTTTAAAGTTCGTTTTACTTGAAGTAAAACTAGGTTCACCATCTGACTAGCATGGGAATTTGTTATCCCATCTGGATCCTATATCTTACAGGATTAGCTTTTTAGTCTGATTCCAGCAGCTCTCTGCCCTTCCACAGATCGTGTGCATATTTCCACTTCGATGACCAGTATAAGTGCGAAAGTAGGGAAGCAGCCATGAAGTTCATGTAATTACACAACTTAAACAGAATCAAAATAAGAAAAAGCAGCAGACCAAGAGAAAACCGACTCTTTTGTTTGTTGAAACAGAGTAGGAAGCTGTAAGGCTGAGGCTGTACGAAATTCAATTCCATATAAGTTTGCCAAAACAAAAAGAGTTGATAGAGTAGCTTGAGCAAGCAGATTTCCAAAAGAAAGATATCCCATGAAGCTCTTCCTCCGCTACGACAGAAGAAGGGAGGCATGATAACTGATAAGAAAAGGAAAGTTACATAATAAAATATAGAGTTCCCACCAAAATAGTGTTAGTCCAAATATGTAACAAAACAATGATTTTGTGGAAATGGAGATCTCAAGCCTAGAGGCACGTTCTTAAGATAGCTATCTTTAGAACTTCAATCGCCCCACTCCGGGAATTCCGAAGATGCGAAAAAGGGGTTGGTTTCGACTGAGTTCCCAGGATACAACTAGGCTTGAACCTCAAGATAGTCACTGTTTTGCAAGAACAGATGACCTCTCCCACACCAGAACTCTGCAAGCCAAAATCGAAAAGAGATAAAGGAGAAAATTGGAGAGTCAGAAATTCGTATCTCCAAAAGACGAAAGAAGGAAGAGATTTATAGATTTCTTAGAAAGATCAAAACATTTTGCGAGAGATTAATGGCCATAAATCCGACGGTTTGAAATAAGGACGAAAAAGGTTCCTGAATGGTCACCCACCTTTGACTGTGCTCAAAGTGCAAAGTGTGCCATCAAAACGTCACATTGCACCTCAAGCGCCCTTGCGCACACATGCGCGTGTGCACGAACGGCACGTCCGTTCCTGCACGATGCGCAACAACGTTCACAAGCCACCCGAAGACACATGGATTACCAAAGTAAAGAATAAAGAACAAACCCTCTATTTAAACCACTAAAAAAACTTATTTCTCTTAGATATGGGACTAAAGTTATTAAAGTACTTTTGGTGGGAACAAAATCACCAATTTTAAAACTTTTTTAACAAATAGCCAACTAGAGAGTGATAACAAGAATCTCTTCAAAGTCATTCTTTTTTATAAAAGCAGCATAGATAGGTGCAACAAGAACAAAAAATCAAGCATTTTAACAAATCTACAAAGCTAGAAGGGCCTCTCTAAATGTACATAACAAACAATAGTTGGCAAAATAAAAGAAAAAGGATCACTGACCACAGCACTCTTGGAAATAACAGGAGAAACCAAACTCGCCAACTCTGCAAATGCAAAACCAAGATACGCACATTCAACACCAAAAATGGTATGTTATAGTTAGCTGAGCATATTACATGCACAAATGGGAAAGGCAAGAGAGCAGGCACCACATCCTTCATTCCTTATCAACTTTGCCTTGATATAGTTGTGGCTACATGAAGTGAGAACTGCACCTTGCTGCCCCTCACAATCTTGGGTATTAGTTTTTCAGGTTCCCAATTCATTCATCTGCACCAGTGAATTAATCCATGTAAGACATGCATACATATAAAAAAGTACAGAAAAATAAAAGTTTATGCCTTTCACAAGTTCCATGCAGCAAATTTCAAGAAACAAAATTGATGCTCGACCACTATAAAAGCCAAGGATCTCCTCAGATGACAATCTACCCAAACTTCAAGGTAACTCAAATCATATAAAGCTAAAGAAAAGCTACTTGGGCACAAAGTTGTGTTTTTATGAATTTCGAATCTGTTGAAGAAAGTGCGCAACTAGAGACTGAATTCCAGTAAAGATGCTTGCAACTGAAATGAAATCACAGAATTTCTTTCAAATTGGCAAAAGGTAAACAAGGGCACTACCTGGTAAAGGACGGGCTTTGCAATAATTTGGTTTTTTAATGTTGGACATATTCCCTGAAAGTAACACTTTGTAGATAGGGCTAGTAAATGAGCCAAACAAAGTGGTTTTTTAATGTTGGACATATTCCCTGAAATTAACACTTTGTAGATATGGCTAGTAAATGAGCTAAACAAAGCAGAATTGAATGCGCTTTGTTTGTGTTCAACTCGGTTAAGCTAAATGATCTGCTTGTGGCTCAAATCTTGAACTCACTTTGATGAACATGAGGATTCTTGCGAGCCAATCCAAGCTGAGCCACGAGCTGCCAGTTCATTTACAAGCCCTATTTACAGAAGTTAAATATATGAAACCAAGGAAAGGTGAACTGTGGAAAGATGAGGTGCTTTAAACTGAAGTGCAGCATCAACAAGTTAAATCATGTGATAGACAATAATTAGATCATTTTGAAGTAAAACAAAACTACATCTACTACAGCCTACAGGGCAGAGACTGTAAAATCCTATAAAAATTGCAATAACATATTTAACAAGAACATAAATCAGATGTTTGTAACAGATATATCATTTAACATGGTCTGTACAATTATAAAGGTTTCAAGCATCAACACTAAAGCGTTATGATTTCCTGTTACCTAAAAAACCAAAATTCTTACAAATACTTACTCTGAACCAACGTTCAGCATCATTTTTAATCAAGAACATGGTGTCTCTGCTGCTAGGGTCCGTGTTCTGTGCATTCTCACAGGTGATGTGCTATTTCCTGGATGAGGTTCAATCGATTTCTTCCACTTCTGAGAGAATTAATAGCATGCTCAAGAATATCTCTGCCTGCCTCGAGTGTCTCTAATCATTCAATCTTTGGTCAAGATGAAAAATCTCTCCCTCCAAAATTTTCAACAGGAGGAAAATCAGAAGCAAGTGAATCACCAGTCTCCTCATCATGAGAATAACCAGCCTTTTCTAATTGTGTCAAGTCGTCAACCTTCTGCTCCAACTTATATTCACTTTGAAATCCTTTCCTGAAAGGTTCCAGCTCTGTCTCCAAGTCCAGCATTTCCTTCTCTCGCATTGCCAGCTGTTCATTTAATTTCTGAAGAGCTTCTTGGTCATACTCTGCTTGCTCTTCCATCATTCTCTGGTACTGCAAAGCCTCCATATGCATTGCTGCCTTCTCCTCCTGTAACCTAGTAATCATTGCCATGGCTTGAATTGCAGCAACAGCAGAAGCACTCCTTTCCTCTTCAAGCTCCTTATATAAAGCATACAACACCTTCTTATCCAATTCAATTTGGCGTTTCAGGCAATCAACCACACTTTCTCCCTCAATGTCACTCGCAATGCTCCCATCCAAAGACTCTGCACCTGACTCATTAGTCTCAGGTGAGAGCCTTTTGTGAAAAGCCTGTAGTCCATTGGGGTTAGGTGCATCAGATGTCCTGAATTCATCATTATTAACTTGAACTTTTGGAGTCATAGCTATATCAATCATTTCTCGTAACGATGAAATCTGTGCCAATAGTAGTTTCAGATCCTCGGGAATTCTGCTGGACACTCTACCGCCACCATCTGGAAGGGACTCACGCGGATGACCTACTTTATTACCCACAGCCAGCTTGTTTGCATCATTTAAATCCAAAGAACCAGACATAAGAAGAGCTGGATCATCAGTTGTCAAGGTACTAGGTCTAAGAAACTTCAATCTAGATAATCCTTCATGCTTTTTGACTCCTATAATATCAGATACTGATTCTGTTGCCATTTCAGAAGAACATATATCTGTTGCATTGGCCTCAATAATACCTGCAGCATGAAACCAGTAAACTTAAGAAATTAAAGACCCGCCATTCATCAAGAGGCTATAGAAGATTGTGAAACTTACGTTTTGACAGGAATCCTTCTCCAAGAACTTGCACAGCCGACTCTGATGAGACAGCTGCAGCTTGTGTGGATGTTTCAGAAATACTAGCAGGATGGACTGCTTCAGAAAGAGCTTCAACAGTTCTAACTGCTGAAGGAACTGAATGTGTTGCGTACCCTCTTTCTGGAAGGCCTTTCAGAGTCTTGTCCAATGATAGAACAGCACGTGGCGTGAAAAATTCAGGTCGTGAGGAAGGATGTAAAGTTCCAAAAAGGGTTTCCACACCATTGTTTGATGATGGAACGGAACGTGGAGTTAGAAATTGAGGCATCGAACATGTTGCTTCTAAAAGAGCCCCTGCATCCTTACTTGATGATGGAACTGCTCGTGGTGTGAAAAAATCATTTAGTGCAAAAGGGTGAGCTGTTCTAGGAAACTCTTTCAAAGCCTTGTCTGATGGACGTAGTGTAAGATTTTCAAATAGAGGGGATGAAAGTGTTGTTTCTGAGAATACTTTACAAGCCTTTTCTGATGGTGGCACTGCACGGGGGGTGAAAAACTCCATTACTGAGGGATGTTGTAGCGTTTCTGAGACTTCCTGACAGTTCAGTTGATCAAGGCCATGCTCGAAAGTGACAGAAGGTGCTGAAGTTAACGCATGCTCACGCTCACTTGCTTCTATCACATTTATCTGTAAAACTGCCTCCTCTTGCCTCACATCAGACCCTTCAGTTAGATCAATCATGGAACAGTTATCTGATGAATGATCGTAGCTCTTGCGTTCTTGTTGTTCATCAGAGATCACAAACGAAGCAACAGATGCTGCAGACAGACTTCTTCTCAGCCTGTTGAGGTTCAATCCACTTGTGGAAGTTCCAGGGCTTCCCAGCTTGTCGACGCTTACATCGCTAGGTAAATTTGCAGAAGATATGTTGGTCCTGATGCTGTCAGAATTTTCTGAAGAGAAAGATGATGATGGTTCATTGTTGTAGCCAAACGTTTCTCTAGTAGCAGAAAGTGCATCATCCTCATCTGACAGAGATTCTTCGGACTCCGAATCAGAAGAATTGAGTTTTGAGTACCCAAAATGAGCTAAAAGATCATGCCTGTGCTTCCCTGCATATGACCTTCCGCTTTTCTTAATCAAAAAATCATGGTGATGACACAGTACAGAGCAAGAGGAAGAAACGTCAAGCATGCCAACCTTGCTTCCGATAGAACTGGCATTGAGTATGCTCTTTGAATTTAGATTAGTTTGGATGGGCATGCCACAACATGTACAGTATCTCATGCCCCTCGACTCCAATGAAAGCTCATAACTTGGAATATAATCTCGCAGTTCTTCAACATTGGCATCCATCTCATTGTACAAACAAATGCTTGAATCTTCCATATGTGCATCTAGATGGAAATTATGAGGATGTCTTCCCCAGAATTTGAAATCCATTCCCATTTTCCCAACCAGCAACCGATATTTTTTTGCACTTGATTTCTTCTTTGTGGCAAAGGAAACAAGACAGTCCTTGCACATTCCGTGTATATCGGAGAGTTTCTCGTGAATCCGGCAACAAACCAACGAGGAGATTTGTAGTTTATGGGCATGACAGATCAATTCTCTATAGAAATCCGGTGCCTCATTCCCAACGATATGGTCCAGCCTTGAGCATAATAAACACGGTATTTGCAAACCAAAGATTCTAGCAACTTTTGTCGTCGCATAGGAGAGTAGAGCATTGAAGAATAAGAGAAACATCAACAGCCACTCGATTACCGCATATGCTAACACAGAAGTGAAACTGTGGAAATCTCCCTGTAGTTTTACAGTTGGCCTTCTGGTTGCCATTGCCATTATTATAGGAATTCAGACAACCTATTCTCTGACTTGACTATCAACTCAAATGAGCAGGGAAAATGTACACTGAATAAACACATTAAGAGTTTCCTCTTTCCCCAAGAAAAAATGACTATATACATAAGATAGAACTTCCCAACTCACAAGCAAACATACGATACCCAGCAGAATTGTCACTTGCATAGTTATCTGCGTTACACAACTGCCCCATATCTGATATTGGAAAAATGAAATCTGAAATATCCACCACAAACAAGTATTAAGGATTGCTGGTCCTTAGAAAAACCAAAAGGAGTTCAGCAGCTAAGCTCTAAAATTTCCTCGATCATTATCAGGAAACCCGAAAAAAGATGCCCAATACCTTATACTCCCGACTAAAGAAACCTGAAATGGTAAAAAGAAAAGCCAATTTAGAAATGCAGTGAAACAACAGACCAACTAGAATTGCCAAAAGACACTGAAAACTTTATAAAGGTTTTGTTCAAAAAAAGAAGTTAGAACCCAATTAGCGACGCCCAAAATCATAAATTGGACGAAAACCATCAGCAATTATCGTAGAAACAAACAAAAATTCAATCATAAACAACAATAGATATAACTGGAAAAGAATTCATGAACACATTAAAGCAAAAACAAGGTAAGTAATCCAAATTAGAAATCCCAAAAAAAAGTTCCAATCTAGTCATGTCACTTTACACTAACACATCATTGTGATAAGGTTCATGGTGTAAATCAAGTTTGTATCTCCCAACCAAGGTCTTACGCTAGACTGTCTCCGACTATACTAGCTCAGTTAGTTCTGATTTGGTTAAAATTATGCCTATCTTCAAACAAAAGCCCAACCACATGCACTACCAACTCGCACAGATACTCCTAAAAAGTCGATTATGATGCACCCTGAATTCCAATAAAATTGGATAAACGCATGTTTGGTGAGAGATTTATTCATAGAAATATTCTAAAAACCAAATACAAACAAGACGGTGATTTGTGCATCAAACTTTTTATAGAGCTCACTTGTGCTTAAAGGAGAACTTTTTTGGTATTTTAAGAATTCAAGTAACCTCAACAATCTGAAGTAAGGTTCTTCAACAGGATTGTGAGAAAAGACTTTAGGCTCTCAGGATGTACATGAAATGCACGCTCTCCTGAATGGATATCATTTCTCATAAAATCTACCATTTATATTGCTAGCATGCTAATACACAAAAGTAACTGCAGGGTCCATTATTATAAGATATATATTTTTTAAGCTCTCTCTCTCTCTCTCATTTAGGCAAAAGTTGAGGACTGCATTATAAATAGTTGTAAATAGAACAAATTGGGATCTACGGGTGCAACTGGATTAGATTTGGTCTAACACCCAACCACAATCCGATTGATATTCTAGGGTATGGATCTTAAAATAAAGTTGAAAGGCTTTTAGACCTTGCTACTCGAGTCACGTGATGGGTTCTCCAACGGGGAGTTGCTAGACACTTGGTACCAGGGATTTTCAAAATAAATTGCCTTGGCTACAAAACGCTGTTCCGTCATTTTTTTACTAAAGTGAGCGGTTTGATCACATGCTTGAGTTTGGCTCATCATACTGAAGTATTCTGAAAATCCCAGTTATTGCACTAAACCACAGCCTAGGCAAAAGTTCATTTTGAACAAAATACATTAAAAACCATAACGGAAAACACGCACTTTATCAAAAAAAGAATGCACTTACAGGGCGATTACCTGAACCTGCTGTTTGGACCTGGGTTCCTTTGTTTAGAGTACCAGCTGGGGCTTCATAGATCAGTTTCTGGGGCAGTTTTTAACGTGAGAGAGAGAGAGAGAGGTGGGGGAAGAATCGGTAAGGCAGATGCTTCGCCAACCCCCACCCCCTCGAGAGGACTGGATGCCGGCCGGCCGGCCGAGTTTGGGGGAGCAGTTTTAACTTTAAAGATGAAGTGGTAAACTCATGTATGCGTGTGTGTGAGAGAGAGAGAGAGAGAGAGGGATGATATTTTGGGAGAGTAGTTTTAAGGAAGAAGTGGTAAACGTATCTATGCGTTTGAGAGAGAGATTTTGGGAGAACAGTTTTAAGGAAGACGTGGTAAACATACATATGTGGATGTGCAGCGTGAGGGAGAGAGTTTTGGCGGAACAGTTTTAAAACTTTTAGTAATTGTTGAACGGATCCAGATCAGGTCATTTTGAAAATGAACATTCTGCCCGCTAACATCGTGGCCATCTGTTACGAGTTTCTGATGGGTGCCACGTTGCGTTCACTTTTCAGTTAAACGGCGTAAAGTGTTTAACTTTTAATGTAAAAAATAAATACATAAACAAGTACCCCGAATTCGGTTTCTCTATCTCTCGCCCTCTAACGATAGGATGCTCTGAGCTAAAGGAGATTGAAGCCCATCTCGATCCGTCTCCTGGATGAACGATCGTGGATCTGTCTCTTGGATAGGTCTCTCTCTCTCTCTCTCTCTCTCTCTCTCTCTCTCTCGCCATCGACGTCAGAGGAAACCAGATCAGGGTTCCCTCTCTCGCCTCTCTCTCTCTCATTTTTATCTTCTTCTTGTTCGTTTGCTCTATGTATATATCTTTCTGCTGCTGCTTTCTCGACGAGTAGCAGATATCTTTTGGTTTCTTCTTTCCCGACTAGCAGCTCTAAAGGGATTTTTTATTTCAGGGATCGATCGTAGGCCTAACCTCTCCCCAGTACATTTTCCCTTTTCGATCTTGAAACCCTATTCTCGCGAAACCCCTAATTTTCTGCGATCGGCCTCCTTGGATTCAGCATCCCTAAAAATCAGGTTCACTCTCTCCCCTTAATTTCTTATTTTATCTTTCAAGTTCCTGGTGTTCTTTTTGTGAGAAGATATATATATATATATATATATATATATATATATATATATATATATATATATATATATATATATATATATATATATATATATATATATATATATATATATTAGCTACTTATGTTTTTTTTTCTTTTTAGTATGTTTTCATAATTTTTCTTGGCCTGCGCATCCATGCGAATGTGCCTGATAATGGTGTGGCTGTTTTTGCAACACAAGAGTGGTGTGCATGACCTAATCATAGGGTGTTGTATGGCATCATGCATACATACTTACAGTGTTCTCATGAGACCTGTTGATGTGTTGGTTGTCATGGTTGCTGCGTTCGTGCGCACATATTCGAAATTACAAGTTCATTATGGGTGTAACTCATTTAGTTGGTTCTTGCATTATTAAACTTGCTTGAAATTTCCTAATCTTATGATTTTATTTGGAATTGCAACATCTCTCGTTTTCGAAACTCTTCCTTAGTCCTCTATTGAGGAGCATTGATTGCCTGTCAGGTTTAGACACTTGCATTTTACTCAAGTACCACATATATAAGAGGCACGTGCCATGTTCTTCTTTTGTGTTCATTGTGTTGCAGAGAAGAAGAGGGAGAGGTCTCGCCTCTCTCGATCATTCAAGCTCGCCTATGTGTTTAACCCTGGAAAGCTTGCCTCAGGCTGGCGAGGCCTCTCCTGACGTAGGCTCAACCCGAACCTCCCCTGAGGCGGGCTTGCCTCAGGCTCGAGACGAGGCTTGCTTAAGGCCTTGACTGAGCCATTCTCACTCAAGGCAGAGTCTCACAATCTCTCTTTTTCCCTTGCCTGAGGCAGGCTGGTCCGGGTAGAGGCTCGCAGCCTGACTAAGTGTCACAGGTCTGAGATTTGTCTTATAGTGATCAATTTTTGGTAAAAATGACCAATGAAAGCAAAAATATTTATAGTATACCTTCTAACAAATTTGTTTCATGGTGGACTTGATATGTGCATCTTCTGTCTCTTGGAATTCATGATATTCATACTTCCAAGGCCAGTTTGGAGAATTTTTTGTATTCTGTATATTAGTTGAAATCACTTGTCATTTTCTGTAAGATTGTCATCTTTGTGGAAGCTAAATTATATTGTATTGTGTGTGCTTGCATATTAACATTTTGTCTTCTTTTTTAAATTTGTTTCATCAGTATGATTGCACCATTATTATGTATTATTAAAAATTATAAACTACTTTTTTTCTCGCAGGGCTTGGGAAACTTTTTTTTTTATTGTTTTGGTTGCCTACTCTGCTTGGGTTTCACCATTTGAGTATAAGTTGGTAGCATTGATGGTTGGGGCTTCAATGAATGTCTGTCTTTGTGCTTGTGTGTGGACTCACGATTAAAGAGGGCAGTGGTGTGGTAGATGATAGCTCATGTGAGAAGGGGATGGCTTTTGTGTGTTTTGCTGATTCTACCCTTCACATACGGATGATTTTGTAAATAATGCATATTATGGAACAAGAATTTTGCAAAGGATATATATGCTTTTTATTCTCTATTTTTTGTATGTGATATGCACTCGACTCTTGTATATATCAGGATTTCTAAACTTTCTAAATGTCATGGGGTTGCTTGGTTCTTATGAGTTTCGGATACTTATCAAACTGGATTTGCCACCACCAAACTTTGTTGATTATAGTTTGGTATTTGCAATTTTCTGCAATTTAGGTTATGTTGTGGCCATGTTTTGTATAGATTTGCATAATCATGTGCTTTCAAGATTGTATGTATGCTTATATGCACCCAGATTGGTAAAATTTGTGTGATATGAGGTTCTGACAAGGACTTTTTGTCCTCTTAAGACTTTGGTGGGATAGGGGACACAAGGCTTATTATTTTTTCACGCTCATACACCTTTCATTTACTGAGACTCAAGGAAAATGGCTGCTTCTTCAATGGTCAGAAGCCTTTGTGCAACTTTTTTGTTTTTCACCTGTGTTCCTATGTTGATGTTTTTTTAGGCATTAGGCATTAGACTTTAAATGCATGTGGTCATTTGTCTGTGAACTTAGGTGCATGATGAAGAAACATGTATTGATGTAGCTGCCAACTTTCTATTTGTGTGTGTGCGCAAGTATCCATCTGCCTATGCATGATACATTTGGTGTTGGTGAGAGGGGCACAACATACTTGGTTGGCCCATTTCCCGGCTTCCAGCGATGCATGGTGGGCAATACAGGCACAAATAACTCTCCAAGCACGAGTTTTTTTTTTTTAAAGGTAGACACCCCAAGGCAACACCGTTCCCACGGGGATGTTTTTTGTCCACTCCATCTCTCAATCACACATTGGCAATTCATATTTTGGCAACACACTGAAACCATATTTTCATCTCAATGCACATAGCCTTTGTGAATATGGTTTTCAGTTTTGACCCAACACGTGCACGAGCCTAGTCTGTCATGTGGGGACAATCAAGGTCATCATTCATATGAATCCAATTTGAATTTTAAGCCACTGGCAAATCTGAATCGGGGTCTAAATGGCTCTAAATCTAAACTAGATCTAACGAAGTTGAGCAATATTTAGATAAGTAAAGAATATGATCATTGGAACCTTGCTTCAAGCCACTGACCGCATTGCCCATATTCATGGTTTCAATAAAGTAATGACAGCGTTGCTCTGGACTTCAACAACAAAAAAAGGCTTTGATTAATGGATGATGGTTTTATGATAAGGGTGCAACAGGCCAAGCCTACCAGTTCTGCCATGGGCCAGGATTGGGTCAAGGTTTTAGGCCCTATCCTGTTAGCTATTGGGCCGAAACCTGGTGCATTATATACGTGGGCCGGGTTTGGGTTGGCCCATGGGCTATTGGGCCGGCCCAATGTGCCTGAGTTATTTATTAATTATTAATAATATAAAAAATTTAAAAAATTATTTAATTGCATAACAACTTGATAACTCTTATTATTTACCTAATTAGTTACATTAATTTTATGAAAACTAAAACAAAAAATAGTTGAGTACATAAAAACTTGTTAATTATTTATTATTTACCTAATTAGTTGGGTTTGGGTCAGGCCTTAGCTGCACCGCTTCACATTGGCCAATGGGCTGGGTCATGAGCGGTTCTTCAAACCCAAGCTTGTTAAGAGCCTGGCCTGTTAGTAAACAGACCGGACCATTTTTGGGGCAGGCTGAGCTCTAAATGGGCCTGGCACTGCCTGATGCCCACCTCTACGAGAGGGTAGATATCTATAAAATCAGCAAGGCCAATGGTTCAAATTACATTAAGCGAGGCTTTGGGTCATGTTATGAATGCCTAGCTAAACCTATTCACGGGATGGGTGAAATTTTAGCTTTTTTATTATCAATTAATTTGAGTTTCCGTGCTGCAAGGTTCAAGTAAACGGGAAACTATCTTCAGTGGGCAGGGAAGAGTACTTGTGCAGTTTTACACAGTGTACGGGGCTAACCACTAGTTTTTTATTGCCTAAGGTGTTAATTTGAGGCAATCCACATATAAGCCTTCTTCAAACAGGGTTACTGTCTCTTTTTTTTTTAAGACAAGGAAAACTCTCACAAAGAACCGGGTCACTGAATGGGCCTGACTCCTTGCGAGGTACAACTCTGGGCGGAGGATAAGACCACCCAGCCTTATGTGCCCCAACTTTGATAAAGCAATGACAGGCCTCATGTGCCAGCGGGATTCGATCCTGGGCCTTCAGCTTGACATATGACCCATTAACCACATGGCTAACTGCCACAATGCTAAACAGGGTTACTGTTATGGTTTTTATGATTCTTGTGAACATCGTCAAGATCTCAATTTTATATAGCAGTACTCGAAGGAAGATATAGACATGCATTTTTACCTTTTAAGAAGCTCAAACTTTGTGTCAGATTGAGAGAGAGAGAGAGAGGGGGTTGCTTTCCCCGTTTTTTGTTAGGTTACCGTTAGGACCCTCCCAAATTCATAGTTTTAGGTATTTTTATGTTAGATCTGAACCCTTAGATGTGTTTATCATTGCCTTTTTATTAAGAAATAAGATTTGTTTTGACTTAATTTGGTGTAAAAATGTGAATATTTTATCATCAATTTTTAGTATAATATCAACCATTGATTTTTTTTACATTTTAAAATACATATCTGAGCATAAAGATGCTTAATCTAAGACATGTTTTATATTGAGTAAACAATGATAAACACATCTAATGGGGCAATTCTAACATAAAACACCTAAAACTATGAATTTTTAAGAAGTCCTAATATTGACCTGACTAAAAAGTGGTAGCATAATCTACATTATATGTGTGTGAGAGAGAGAGAGAGAGATGAACATATTAGATCCCATTTTTTCATTCTGCCCCATAGGTTTTAAGTGTTTTGTGATAGATCTGAACGGTTAGATGTGTTGAGCATGCTAAATTTGGTGGGAATAGACTCTTGGATCATGTTTTTTTATGAAAAAATAAGTCTTTCTGAGCCGGGAAAAACTGGTACCTTCATAGCCATTGATTTTGGATCACTAGAAAACCTGTATACAAGTCAGATTTCGGCGATCCAAAAGCAGGTTCATACTAAAAAAAAACTTATAGATCACATCTAGATGTGAGAAAAAATACTTAAACTATGATTTTTTAATGGTCCTAACCAGACCTAGCAAACATATTAGACCCCATTTCTCATTCTGCCATGTTTTGCCCCCATAGGTTTTAAGTGTTTTATGATAGATCTGAACCGTTAGATGTGTTTAAATGCTTGATTTAGTGAGAATCGTCTCTTGGTTCATGTTTTTTTGATGAAAAAACATGTTTTTTTAGCCCAAAAAAATGGTACCTTCATTGCCATTGATTTTGGATCACCGAAAAAAACTGTATACAGGTCAGATTCCAGTGATCCAAATGCCGGTTCTCACTCAACAAAACCTATAGATCACATCTACGGTGTTAGATGTGAAAAAACACTTAAAACTACGATTTTAACGGGGCCTAGCGAGCCCTAATGAAAAAGAGGGCCTAAGGAATGCATTACTTATATATATATATATATATATATATATATATATGAAAGCTCAACCAATAGTAAACCTCTCAAACCTACCTACCTAATAAGAAACATTTATAGGATTTTCAGTGTTTTTTTCAAAATTCTGACCTTTTTTTATTGGGTAGGTTTTCTATAAAAACCCGATACAGTGAACAATCAAATTATCCACTGTTATCAGATAAACATCCACCACTGATTGCACGCGGATCAATGATGGATGTGCTTTTTCTGCCCATCACATTAGCGGCGGTGGCCGTTAATGGTCATAATCTAATGTTGGATGTGCATCAATCGTTTAACTCATTCACGTTACCTGTTTTCACACACACACACACACACACACACATATATATATATATATATATATATATATATATATATATATATATATATATATATATATATATATATATATATATATATATATATATAAAGAGAGAAGCCTGTAAGAGTGTATGCACAAAGTGTCCACTGATATCGGACTGCTATCAGTTGCTGATCGTGCAAAGATCAGTGGCAGAGTGTCATTTTTTCACAAAAATACACATTTAAAGCGGTCATAACCGCTGCTAAATGTGTATTTTCTGCAATGTGGCGGCGCTAATGCATTGATCTTGCACAATTCGGACGTGCAAGGTGTGACCAACACAAGTTCCATGCGAAGACCGTCCACTGTTACAGGCTTATATATATACCAAGATTGGGTTAGATCCATATCTAGATTCGATCGAGAACAAGCTGTGTCATATCTGTCAAACTCTGACCTAAACCCGGATCGGCTGGAAACAGGTTAAGAATAATGCAATTAGTTTTATGCGCATAACATAACCTAGGCCAATCATTTGCATGTTCAAGTTATATCTACCTGTCCAAACCAAGACTGTTTATGCCAACTTTGGATCTCCAAATCCTCGACCCGATTGGAAATAGCGTGGATCTTCAATCCCGAAAACTAAACTGGAAGTTTATCCATATCTACTAGAACTCAGCTGGGAGTAAGCCAACAAAACCAATTAAAAGGTCGACGTCCAAACTATAGTGACTTGCATCTGTTTTATTAGATCCAAATTTATTCAAACTGGTCTCTACATGTAAATTGGAACAAACGAAATTCAGCAGTCTCTTTATAATTGGGAGCCGGTTTCAAATCACGTTATTTGAGTTAGGATCTAGATCCCACTGCGTTCTGTCTATAACCTAACCATTTATAAGTGTTTCTGTCTATAACCTAACCATTTGTAAGTATCTTACACTTCTTTTGTTCTCGAAATGAGGTTACAAAAGTAATTCCAAAAAAAAAAAGGTCGCCTAACTTATCAATTATTTACAAGAATCAACCCAACACATTAAACTGCCTACCTTATCTGTATGTCCAAGCGTAATGTTACCTCAAACGCAGGGTGAAATACATTGGTCTCATCTTTCAAGTTTTTTTTTTTATATTCACACAGAGAAACCACCTCCAGGAACAGTGACTTAACCGCTCTGTCTCTGTCTGCCACACTTAATTACGATCACTGTCTTGGCAGCATAAAATTCATGGGCTTACCCCTTGTCCTTAGGGAGACCACGTCTTCCACTTACACAAAGGGTGATGCCCATGTGATTTGAACCAGAGCACCAACCTACCGGCCTAGGCCCCATCCCACTAACCCAAACCCTTTGAGGCTTGTCTTCCACGCTTTTGAGATGTAAATTAAAGATTAATTTTATTACGTTATGTATGACTGCTTGCTTTATGTTGACATGTGCTCGCTTGAGTAATAAAATGACATTTTTGTAGCTTTTAATTAGAGAACATAGTAATTGTTCTGGACCGCCATGTTTTTCACCTTTTGATCTGATGTATATATCTCTTTGCCCCACAAGGCCTTACGGCCTAAAAACCCCGTGTATTTGGACCCTCTCTTCTCCTCTTGATGTACTTTGCTTTCAAGTATTTATAAAGAAGCTTTTTGTATTCTTGTCTCTTTGCTATCTTTGTGTTTGTGCATACGCATACTCTTGCTTTCGCTTGGGCGTGTGTGTTGTGCATTGTTTGTGCGCTCAAAAGGTCAGCCTCCGGTGCTTGTGTTTGCCTGAAGTTACGTCACGGGGGCCTCCGCTTCTAAGCCCGTGACAAGTTGGTATCAAAGCCTTGTCGACATTGAGAGTGACAATGGCACCAAAGAAGAATGTCGTGACCCCTTCAGTCTGTATGGTTCTTGCTGAAGAGGATTTCATGGTCGATGATTGGGTGTCAGTCATCTCGCGCGATGTTGCGGAGCTGACTGTGTCGGGTGACCAACATACAGAAGTTGGTTAATGAAACTTGTGTCACTTTTAATGATCTCAATGCAGTGATCAAGACAGCGGTAGAGGGAGTGGAAGACTCGGTGGAAAGTCTTGCCACTAAACTTAACTACTCGGTGGAGGATTTTTCCACCAGATTTGATAATTTGTTGGGTCGGTTCAACATCATGGCTGCTGAATTGGATGTTGTCCGACGAAAGAATGAACAGTTGGAGCGGCAGTTGAGAACTGCCCTGGCTGGCGGCGTTGTGACATACGTGGATAGACCACGTTATAGGTTACCTGAGCCCACAAAGTATAAAGGCACGTGTGACTCAAAGGATCTCAAGAATTTTATCTACGAGATGGACCAGTTTTTAGAAGTTGCGATGATAGAGGAGGACGCAGATAGGCTGCGGACCGCAACAATGTACTTTGTGAATGAAGCGACTCTCTGGTGAAAATGTCGCTTGGGTGATGTTTGACGGGGATTGGTTGCTATAGTCTCGTGGGAGGACCTTCATAAAGAAATGTGCAACTATTTTCTACCTAAAAAACAATAGAAAATGGCCCGCAAAAGGTTGCTGGCATTGAAACAGGCAAGGTCAGTGCATGACTATGTCAAGGCATTCTCTTCAATAATGATGAAAGTGGAGAGAATGAATAATCAGGATCGGTTGTTCTATTTTGGCAACGGGCTGCAAGAATGGCCAAACCAAGAACTCATTCAACATGACCCTACAACGCTAGCTGAAGCGCTTGTGGTTGCAGAGAAACTTGTCGAGCTTGATAGGAATGACCCTGCATTTTAAGGCAGACAACAAGGAAATGATCGCAACAATCGAAGGGACAACTGAAGGAATGACCAAGGACAAAATGATGACTGGGCAAAACTGCAGAATCATGACCGACAAGATGGTTAAAATAATAACCAAAATTGGAATAACTTTGAGGGTGACAATTATCATCATCGTGACTGTCGTATCTGCCATAGGGATCATTGGCAGGATATATGTCCCAATAGAAATTGCGGTCAAGAGAATGGAGATAATTGTGCACCTTGAGATACAAATGTTGTTCAGGCTGAGGAAGAGGATCAACCTGCAGAGGTGCCAACAGTTGGCGCAATGCAGATGATGAATGCAGTAAAGGTCACAACTGTTGCAGAACCGACAATATATAAAGAGTTGATGTACTTGAAACTTCTGCTCAACCAAAGACTTATCAAGGCATTCATATACAATGGTGCTACGCACAACTTCATCTCGCGTGAAGAAGCAGAACGATTGGGATTACAGTGAGAACAGAAAGAGAGCTGCATGAAAGTGATTAATTCAGAGGCTAAGGCCATCTACGGCGCCACTCATGATGTACCAGTGCGGATCCATAACTGGTCGGGAAGGATCACATTATCAATTGCACCTGTGGATGATTTTAAAGTCGTCCTTGGGATGTAATTTTTGAGAAGCAACAAGGTAATGTGGATGCCCCACCTCAACGTTGTCAGCTTTGAGAGTGAGAGTTAGCCCTGCATGGTTACTGCGATGGCAGGGAAGCCTTGTGAGCGCTTGGTGTTTGCGCTCCAGTTAAAGAGAGGCATAAAAAGCGATGATGATATTTTTCTTGTCACAATTCGTGCTACGAACGAGGCAGAAGAAGCCGCAGATGTCCCAGAGGCCTTAGCGACAGTATTGAAGAAGTTTGGCGATGTTATGCTCGCCGAGATGCCGAAAAAGCTACCTTTGAGGCGTGAGGTAGACCATCAGATTGAATTAGTACCGGGTGCATGGCCACTCGCAATGGCTCCTTATCGCATGACAATTCCTGAGCTACAGGAATTACGCAAACAACTGGATGATATGCTCGAAGCGGGGATCATCCAACCGTCCAAAGCTCCCTTTGGAGCGCCTGTGTTGTTTCAAGCAAAGCATGATGGGTCGAAGCGATTGTGTGTCGACTATAGGGCACTGAACAAAATGATGGTGCAGAACAAGTACCCCCTTCCTTTGATCGCGGACTTGTTTGATCAACTTGGAAAGGCAAAAGTCTTCTCTAAGTTGGATTTGAGATCTGGCTACTAGCAAGTCAGAGTTGCAGAGGGGGATGAGCCAAAAACTACCTGTGTAACGCGATATGGGGCATTTGAATTTCTTGTCATGCCCTTTGGCTTGACGAACGCGCCCACTACCATTTTGACCTTAATGAATAAGATCTTCTATCTGCACCTTGACAAGTTTGTCGTCATGTACTTGGATGACATAGTGGTGTATAGTGACTCGATGGAGCAGCATGTTCAACACCTTCAGATTGTGTTTCAGACTCTAAAGGACCACGAGTTGTATGTCAAGCAAGAGAAGTGCCTATTCGGCCACAAGGAAGTCCATTTTCTGGGGCATATTGTAGGAGGAGGCACTCTCAAAATGAACCATAAGAAGATTGAAGTTATTCAAGCATGGGAGCAGCCCTCTAAGGTTCCTGAGTTGCGCTCCTTCTTGGGGCTTACAAATTATTATTGGTGCTTTATCAAGGGATACTCTCAGATTGCGGACGCACTCACAGGTCTGTTGAAGAAAGACAGACCATGGCTATGGTCTGATGCCTGCCAGAAGGATTTTGATGGGTTGAAGCATGCCTTGGCGGAGGAGCCAGTGGTAAAGTTACCTGACTGTCGGCAACCGTTTAAAGTGCAGACCGATGCGTCTGACTTTGCTATTGGTGGGGTGTTGCTCCAAGAAGGACATCCTATCGCATTTGAAAGTAGGAAGTTGAACAACGTTGAACGTCGATACATTGTGCATGAGCGCGAGATGTTGGCGGTCGTGCATTGTCTCCTCACATGGAGACACTATCTCTTGGGGTCGCAGTTTGTTGTGCGCACTGACAACATTGCAACAAGCTACTTCCAAACTCAGAAGAAATTGAGTCCTAGGCAAGCGCGTTGGCAGAATTTGATATGGTCCTCGAGTATAAGCCAGGCAAGACAAATGTTGTGGCTGACGCCTTGAGTTGAAAGGCGGAACTTGCAGCTTTACTCGCCTAGGACAGCAGTATGAGCCAACCGACGAGCGATCTTCTTGAACAAGTGCGCGAAGCTTCAAAAAGTGACCCAATGGCTCAACAATTGATCACATTGGTGAAGGAAGGAAAGACACTAAGATTTTTGGCTAAAGGATGGTTTGCTCTACGCTGCGGGCGATTGTCTATACATTCTGCGACAACATACCTTGAGAAGGCGCTTGATGCACGAGTGCCACGATACTACCTGGGCGGGTCACCTAGGGCAACAGAGGACCTTGGCATTGTTGGAACGTGCATTCTATTGGTCACAGATGCACGATGACGTAGATACTTATGTGCGGACTTGCTTGATTTGCCAACAAGACAAGCCCATCAATCAGAGATCCGGTGGACTACTGGAGCCCCTACATGTGCCAAGCCGTCTGTGGGAGTGCATAACCATGGACTTCATTGTGAGCTTGTCAAAAGCACAAGGTTGCAGTTTGATTTATGTGGTTGTGGATAGGTTCTCGAAGTATGTTGTCTCTGTGTCTGCCCCTGTGATGTCTTCTTTTAAATCGTTGTAATTTTGAAAAGATTTTTATATGTAAAACATGTGAAAACCAAACATCAAATAATAAAAACCGGTTCTCACTAGTGGATGAGACCGGGTCAAACTCAGGGAACGGGAATATTTCGTATTCAAGCACACAAATCTAAACTAACCTTTATTGCCGAATTATTGAAATGTAAAATGTTCAGAAAAGGTAAAAAAATAACTAACTATTACAACAAATGAATACCCTTCGCAGAGGGCGTAAAGTGCAATATTTACAAACCCAATCAAATTCCTAATTCTAAAAATAAAAGCAAAAAGAAGCTTTATTCTTCGTACTTCGTGTCACGTAATCGCTTTCGCTCCAATCCTGTGCTATCCTGCACAAGTCCAACGAAACACGAGCAGCACACGAAAGAAAAACAAAAACTAACTAACTAAATGTTAATACTGAAATGACAATTCATTAAGGAATTTTTAAGACTAATTGTAATATCAAAAACTAACAATATTTTCTTAACTAAGTAATACTAACTGCTAATTAACTAAGGAATCTAATTACACTAACAGCTAACTTAACCACTATTATCAAAACACTTCATAAGAATCAGTGAGACACTTAGAAAAATACATGTAAAATTCAGTGAAATTCAGTAATTCAATCAATGAAGTTCAATCAATGAGTTTTAACATTCCATAGATGATACTATTATCAAACTGTAATAAACTTCAGATTTTCAACTTTAATCAAAATCCACTTAATAATCAACAAAACTCAAATCTCATATAGTGAATATCAGTAAAAAAAAAATTTGGTAATCAGATTTGAATTTTACTGATAGCAGTAAAAATTCACTTGTTCACATGCCGATGTACTCACGATTAGCCTAAATGAATCCCGATTCCTCTTTACAGCATGACTAAATTCCTTTTTACATCATGACTAAAATTCTAATCCGACATTTTCAATTACTGGTTCAAAAACAGAAAAACAATGTAAATCAGAAAAATAATGTAAAAACAGAAAAACCGTTTCAAAAATCAATGGATTCTGGTAGAGATTCAGTTGATTACTGGAATTGCTTTGATCAGTAATCCGATATTTTTAATTTGAAGATCAAACAATGTAAATCAGTAATCACGTGGAGATATTTGATCCAAACATCTAATCGTTCATACTCTTCATCACCGGAAAACTCTTTCAGTTCGACTTCATCTGCCGAAACTCAGATTTCAATTCATATGATCAACAGAATTTTAGTCTCAATTCAGCTGCTTCTAATATTGATTTAGATTCAATATACAGAAATTCCTTCAGCAAATTCCGATCAAACAAAAAAAAAATTCAAAGATTAATGCAAGAAGTGATCAGAATTCTTCATCAGACACTATTCCGGTGGATCCCTGTCAATCGCTGGATTCATCTTCAGACAATTTTTTTTCTTTTTATGTTTTCTCTTTTTTTTTTCAAATTAACAATCAAACCTTATGAAGATTAACATTTAGAAAGATAAAGAAGAAGAAGAAGAAGAAGAAGAAGAAGAAGAAGAAGAAGACGAAAAAGAAGAAGAAGAAGAGAAGATGTTGCAGAACACTCACCATGAACCTGAGGGGTTAGAGGAGAATGGCCGGCCTCCTCCCGTACGCCGCCGCCGTTGCTGGAAGTCTCTCCACCGGAAAACAAGGAAGAAGAGAAAAAGAGGGAGAAGGGGAAGAAAAGCTCAGGAGAAGTGGAGAGGAGGGAGAAGAAAAGAGGGTTGTAGCTCAGGAAGGGGGAGACGACGATTTTTGTGTTTTTGGGGGATTTTAAAAGAGTTCAAACCGGCTGGAACCGGTTTGAAACAGATTTTTTTCCATTTTGAAAACTGCAAACCGGTTCAAGCCGGTTTTGTTTATTATTTTTGTGTTTTTTTTTTCAAAAACAAAAACTATGTGAACTAATTTATTAGAAAGTGTTAAAAAAATTAAAATCAAAACTTATTTATAAAGAAACTAAAAAAACTATTCTAACTATTTATATAATTTTTTTCTTTTCTAAAAAAAACAAACATTTAAAATGATTTTAAAAACTATTTTCTCTATTGTTTATTTTTTTATTTTATTTTTAATTGAAAACTAAAACTAAACTACTATGAATATAACAAAAACTAAAATATGTATAAAAATGTAAAATAAAACTATTTTTCATGCATTTTTTTATTTTTAAATCATTTCAACACATTTACTCGAAAACTAACATAAAATTGGGTTTTTAAAATATTATTTTATAAAATCATGCATATTTTAATATGAAATATCCCTAAAATATATGCATGATCAAATACCCCCATGCTTATATTTTGCTAGTCCTCGAGCAAACTAGAAAAATGCAAGAAATCAAACTATCACCTAACTCACTTTCGTAGGAATCACGGTTGCATTTAGCTCATGCAACAAGCCCTTTCAACCCCTGGATTACCTCAGTGGACGAGTAAGATCTCATGAGGGTTTGCAGTGATGCTACCCACAAACATCTCTGTCATGTATGCATAATATTACACATCCTCACAATCAGTAGGTAATTAAAGACTTTATTTTCACAAATATTTCCTGTTATTTCAAAATCAAAACATAATTAGAATCTTTTATATACCACCACAGAAAAAGAATTTCTTTCACTTTTCTAAATATCACAATTATTTATGTTTTATTCTTAGAAAATCCAATAAAAACATATTATTATTTACTTATCCTCACTCATATGTTTTCTGCACAGGTTTTCTCAATCACACTTCTAAGCACTGAACTTTTCTTTCTTTTTCAGCTCTTTTCTCAATTTTTTTCATTTTTTTCACGCTTTTTCTTTTTGCGCATTCATTCTTCTCTTATAGCTTGCGTGTGGTCTGCTTTTATGCCTTGTGCAATGTCAATATCTTCTATACTTTTTCAATACATACAAAAAGATATCAACTAAGACATAAAAGTGACTTCCTTCATTCACCTTTATAACATGAGAGTCAAATATTTTAACTTGTATCTGTTCTCAGTTATTTAGGATCACAAAGTTTTCCACTCTCCTTTTCGAAAATGGAATTAAAAGTTTCAACTTACATCTAAGTTCCATCTACTAAGGATTGCAGAATTATTCAAACAACCTAACACATGCTATTTTTTTTTCTTTTGAGCTCATTTTTACGCTTTTGTTCATTTGCTTAGTTTTTCAAAAATAGAACTGTGCATATTCATATTTATGATTCAAAATAAATTCTAACATGTATCTATCATCATTTCTTTGAAATCCACATAAACAACCATAATTTTTAGATCTATGTCAGAAAAAAATTTCGTGGGGCTTAAAAATCCTCTAAAAACATTAGATTTGAAATAACATTCATATAAATTCAAACTCTTTCTTTAAAAATCTACTTTTCATGAGAAATGTGTAAAAATGTGCAAGAACGTAAACAGAAATATCAAGGTGTGCACTCTACACCCTCCCCCATGCTTGAATGACATTGTCCCAGTGGCACTCCCCAATGCTTATATGAAACTACGTGAATGCACATGAGAGGAAATAAATGAGGGAAAAGAGTAGAATGACCTGACATGAATTAAAAATGCACGTTCTATGAATGTAATGAATGCAATGTATACATGACAAAACATGAAACTCATAGAAAAGATAGAAAACGAAAAATAAAACCAAATGAAATCTACAAATCCTAACAAATGTAATACTGTACAGAATATGGGTTGCCTCCCATAAAGCGCTAAGTTTCACGTCCCCAGCCAGACGGATCCCTAGAAAAATCCTTCATCGTCCATGAGATCAATGGACATGAAGTCAGACTCAACCGGGCTCTATGAAGAAAAGAGTGTCATCTGTGACACTACGCACTGTGTTTCCATCCCTTCTACCTCCAAATGTAGTATCATGACTCTCTTGACATGAAGAACTGAGATTAGTCTCATGTGAGAGACTGGTCAGGAAATGAGAGTCTAGGACCGACCGAGTATCAATGAATGCTACTTCAGACAAGTGGTGAATATGATCTGGCTTGACTTGGTCAAGCACCTTCTGCATTTGAACCTCTTGCTTACTAAAAATTGGTGATCCTAAAGGCTGAGAAAATGGGGCTTTATATGAAGACTGTAACAACTGAGGGCCTTGCCCCTTCTGCTGAGGTAATATGGAAATTGACTCGTCAGTAGAAGTGATATGGGGCTCATGAGTCGATTCCTGAGTGGAGTGACACGCCTTCCCATACTGAAGGGATGTAACATATTTGACTTGCTCATGATGTGAATCAGTGGGTTGCAGGTCAAATGACATGGAATCCTCTCCCTTTGAGACAACAGACTGACTATGAAGGTTCCCCTGGCTTTGCCTACTCAATGTCTGAGCTAACTATCCCATTTGAGTCTCTAGCTTGGCTATTGACTGTGTATGGGAACAAAGAGTGGCCTTGATATCAGAAAAGGCTTCTAACATCTTCTCTTGAAATGATGAACTTGGAATGGGCTCCTGAGGATGGGGTTGAGTATAAAGAGGTTGGGCTGAGGGATGAACCTGTGGAAAAATGGGATGCGAGTATCCTTGTGAAGGGTTACTGGGTCTATACTGTGTCTGGGAGGGCTGATGGGATAGGGGAATGGATTGGTTTCGCCAACCTGGGGTATATGATGGTGTAAATGAATCGGGCATGGTTTTAGCGAAACCTTGGGCAGCATTCACCTGCTCCTGAACGAATTCAGGATATAATGGTGCTGCCGGACAATCTGAAACACAGTGTGCAGGGCTAGCACATAGCTCGCACACTCTTTCTACTGGATTTCTCGAGGAATTGGCTAGGAATTGATCTAACTTCCTAGTCAACTGGTCAGCCTTGGTACGCAATTCTAACTCGGACCTAACTTCGGAAATCCCAACTTTCCTAGGACCACTAGACACAGGTGTAGTCCTATCGAGCCGTGAAGACAAGGTATGATGCATCGTGTTTTCACTTAAGGTCTCGAATAGAGACCACGCCTCGTCCTCACTCTTGAGCATAAAAGTGCCCCCATAAGACGAATCAACCATTTGACGATGCTTCTCAGTAAGCCCGTCATAAAAATACTGCACCAACTGCCAACGAGGCACCTGGTGATGTGGACACTTGCGAAGAAGATCTTTCAATCTCTCCCAAGACTCGTGAAATTGTTCTCCCTCAATTTGAGAAAAACTGGTTATAGCTTTACGAAACTGGTTTGTCTTACCAATTGGGAAATATTTTTTTAAAAATTCTTTTTGCATTCCTTCCCAAGTAGTAATACGAACCGTCTCAAGAGATTTTAGCCAGTGCTTGGCTTTATCTTTGAGAAAGAACGGAAACAAAGTCAACCGCATAGCATCATCTCCAAAGTTATTGATTCGCACAGTCGAGCAAATCTCAAGGAATTCGTCGAGATGACGATATGGGTCCTCATTGCTAAGGCCATAAAACGAAGGTAACATTTGAATCACACTGGCCTTAATCTCAAAATGGCTCGCTCCTACATCAGGTCTCGTGATGCAGGAGGCGGGAGTATACGTATTTGGCATGAAGTACTCCCTCAAAGGATGGATCAATTGATGATCGTCAGCCATTGTGTACACCTTAGAGTAGACCGGTGTAGCACACGTCCTAACTTTGGGTTTTCTACCTAACTAACGCACTAAGCGGCCAAACCACGCAAACCACAAAGTGAGTGAACTAAAAACAACAAAAACTAAACAAACACCATGCAGTTACACATAACAGAGATTATGCAAAGAAATATGAAATCTATGTGTACGGTACCAATCGTACACAGTCACCTCTAAGGGAATCCTAATAGGTGGGTTGTGCAGAAAAATAAGCTCGTCTCTAAGATATGCACATACGTGGTTCTAAACCTAAAAGCAACACAAACACTAGGCAATAAAGTGAATACTAATATTACGCCGTTCCCCGGCAACGACGCCAAAAATTTGATGTCTTCTTTTAAATCGTTGTAATTTTGAAAAGATTTTTATATATAAAACATGTGAAACCCAGACATCAAATAATAAAAACCGGTTCTCACTAGTGGATGAGACCGGGTCGAACTCAGGGAACGGGAATATTTCGTATTCAAGCACACAAATCTAAACTAACCTTTATTGCCGAATTATTGAAATGTAAAATGTTCAGAAAAGGTAAAAAAACAACTAACTATTACAACAAATGAATACCCTTCGCAGAGGGCGTAAAGTGCAATATTTACAAACCCAATCAAATTCCTAATTCTAAAAATAAAAGCAAAAAGAAGCTTTATTCTTCGTACTTCGTGTCATGCAATCGCTTTCGCTCCAATCCTGTGCTATCCTGCACAAGTCCAACGAAACACGAGCAGTACACGAAAGAAAAACAAAAACTAACTAACTAAATGTTAATACTGAAATGACAATTCATTAAGGAATTTTTAAGACTAATTGTAATATCAAAAACTAACAATATTTTCTTAACTAAGTAATACTAACTGCTAATTAACTAAGGAATCTAATTACACTAACAGCTAACTTAACCACTATTATCAAAACACTTCATAAGAATCAGTGAGACACTTAGAAAAATACATGTAAAATTCAGTGAAATTCAGTAATTCAATCAATGAAGTTCAATCAATGAGTTTTAACATTCCATAGATGATACTATTATCAAACTGTAATAAACTTCAGATTTTCAACTTTAATCAAAATCCACTTAATAATCAACAAAACTCAAATCTGATATAGTGAATATCAGTAAAAAAAAATTTCTGGTAATCAGATTTGAATTTTACTGATAGCAGTAAAAATTCACTTGTTCACATGCCGATGTACTCACGATTAGCCTAAATGAATCCCGATTCCTCTTTACAGCATGACTAAATTCCTTTTTACATCATGACTAAAATTCTAATCCGACATTTTCAATTACTGGTTCAAAAACAGAAAAACAATGTAAATTAGAAAAACAATGTAAAAACAGGAAAACTGTTTCAAAAATCAATGGATTCCGGTAGAGATTCAGTTGATTACTGGAATTGCTTTGATCAGTAATCCGATATTTTTAATTTGAAGATCAAACAATGTAAATCAGTAATCACGTGGAGATATTTGATCCAAACATCTAATCGTTCATACTCAAGCAATCCATCACCGGAAAACTCTTTCAGTTCGACTTCATCTGCCGAAACTCAGATTTCAATTCATATGATCGACAGAATTTTAGTCTCAATTCAGCTGCTTCTAATATTGATTTAGATTCAATATACAAAAATTCCTTCAGCAAATTCCGATCAAACAAAATTTTTTTTTTCAAAGATTAATGCAAGAAGTGATCAGAATTCTTCATCAGACACTATTCCGGTGGATCGCTGTCAATCGCCGGATTCCTCTTCAGACAAATTTTTTTTTCTTTTTATGTTTTCTCTTTTTTTTTTCAAATTAACAATCAAACCTTATGAAGATTAACATTCAGAAAGATAAAAAAAAAGAAGAAGAAGAAAAAGAAGAAGAAGAAGAAGAAGAGAAGATGTTGCAGAACACTCACCGTGAACCTGAGGGGTTAGAGGAGAATGGTCGGCCTCCTCCCGTACGCCACCGCCGTTGCTGGAAGTCTCTCCACCGGAAAACAGGGAAGAAGAGAAAAAGAGGGAGAAGGGGAAGAAAAGCTCAGGAGAAGTGGAGAGGAGGGAGAAGAAAAGAGGGTTGTAGCTCAGGAAGGGGGAGACGACGACTTTTGTGTTTTTGGGGGATTTTAAAAGAGTTTAAACCGGCTAGAACCGGTTTGAAACAGATTTTTTCCATTTTGAAAACTGCAAACCGGTTCAAGCCGGTTTTGTTTATTATTTTTGTGTTTTTTTTTTCAAAAACAAAAACTATGTGAACTAATTTATTAGAAAGTGTTAAAAAAATTAAAATCAAAACTTATTTATAAAGAAACTAAAAAAACTATTCTAACTATTTATATAATTTTTTTCTTTTCTAAAAAAAACAAACATTTAAAATGATTTTAAAAACTATTTTCTCTATTGTTTATTTTTTTATTTTATTTTTAATTGAAAACTAAAACTAAACTACTATGAATATAACAAAAACTAAAATATGTATAAAAATGTAAAATAAAACTATTTTTCATGCATTTTTTTATTTTTAAATCATTTCAACACATTTACTCGAAAACTAACATAAAATTGGGTTTTTAAAAACATTATTTTATAAAATCATGCATATTTTAATATGAAATATCCCTAAAATATATGCATGATCACCCTGCCACCTGCTCAGCTGCAGATACTGCAAAGTTATTCATGTGGAACGTAATCAAGCATTAGAGAATTCCAGAGAGCATCATCAGTGATCGTGATGCACGCTTCACTGGCAAGTTTTGGCGAGAAGTGTTTCGCTTAATGGGGACGAACTTGCATTTCAGCATAAGTTTTCACCCCCAAACCGACGGACAGACAGAGAGAATGAATGGCATGCTGGAGGAATACCTGCGGCACTTTGTCAGTGCCAACCAAAGGGATTGGGTTGATCTACTTGATGCGGCTCAATTCTGCTACAACCTTCAAAAGAGCAAGTCATCCGGCCATAGTCCATTTGAAGTTATAATCGGACAACAGCCGCAGACTCCACACTCTCTTGCTGCGCGAGGACGTGGCAAAACACCTTATGTATACCAGTTTATCATGAACTAGCAAGATCAAACAGAGTTGGCGAAGGCATATCTAAACAAGGCAACCAAGCACATGAAGAAATGGGCATATGAGAAGCGTCGTCCAGCAGAATTTTGTGTTAGAGACAAAGTGTTGGCCAAGCTCTTTCCTGACCGCACAGCTATCTTTCGGAGCCACCATCGAGGCCTTATTCGCAAGTATGATGGTCCTTTCACCATTATCAAACGTGTGGAAAACTTGGCGTACCGGCTGGACTTGCCAGCAAACTTTCAAGTGCATCTGGTATTCCACATATGCAACTTGAAGTTGTTCCACGAAGATGAAGGAGATCCTCAATGGAGCATGCCTCAATGTGCTCTGATCCCGCAGCGGGTTCCTTCAACAGTCAGTGTATCGGGCAGAGAGCCAGATATCATCCTCAACCATTCCAATAACTATCTAGGGAAAGTCAAAAAGTACTTAGTGCAGTGGAAGGGATTGCCAGAATGTGAAGCCACCTGGGAGAAGGCTAGTAGCATGTTTTAGCATTGATAGCTTGTAGAAGGCTACCATGAACAATTGGCATCGAGGACGAACTTATGTTGGGGAGCGTGTTCCGGACCGCCATGTTTTTCACCTTTTGCTCTGATGTATATACCTCTTTGGCACTCTAGAGTGCTCCACAAGGCCTTACGGCCTAAGAACCTCGTGTATTCAAACCCTCTCTTCTCCTCTTGATGTACTTTGCTTTCAAGTATCTATAAAGAAACTTTTGGCATCCTTGTCTCTTTGCTCTCTTTGTGTTTGTGCATACACGTACTCTTGCTTCCACTTGTGCGTGTGTGTTATGCATTGTTTGTGCGCTCAAAAGGTCTGCCTTTGGTGTTTTTGTTTGCCCGAAGCTACATCACGGGGGCCTTCGCTTCTAAGCCCATGACAGTAACAGACCCTTGAAAAATCAACAATGGGGTCATTTTAGTCGCTTTTTTTTACTACAAATGGGTCAACAAACTGATTTTAGAGCCAAGCGTGTCCTTAAAATATAAATGATTAAAGCAGACAGCTAGATGTGATAATCAAATTATTACGCAGTTTTTTTGTAAATAGATAGTACGCTAATGGTCTTTTGTAAGTTGTTGTAAATTCAATTTAGTTTTAGTATCTATATTCACATGGGTGGTCATAGCTGCAAGTCTCCAAACAATATCTAGTTTTTTAAGAGTTTTTTTTTTTAGAGAGCTTTCGCGTTTTTTATTTTCTTTTTAAATTCTGACCATGCACATGTGATCTACTTACTCAATTTTATAGGGATCAGCTCTTAGAGCATTCAAATTTGATACATGGGTGAGCTTTTATAAGGTTCAATAAATCATAGGTCTAAAATCTTTATAATTTTTTAAGGCTCCAAATATCATTTTTTCATTAAAAATACATTATTTGAGCGTCAATTCCTAGTAAATCGATCATGCCGAGCACATCTATAAGGTCAGAATCACAAAAAAAAGTACTGAAACCCCCTATTTAGCATGTTTGCAAAATTTATCATGATTTTTTATTTCATATTAGTTCTTCTTAATTGAGTCGTTTCAAGTGTTAGGATTCCTCGTTCTGAAACCACTAAAAAATGAATGACTGAAATTTGTCTAAAATAAAGAGCTTTTAATACTTCTTGGGTGCTGCTGATTTTGATGATGGACAGTATTGAGGGTGCCTTGGACAGTTTTCTGTTCAAGGCCCTTTGGATGTGATCCACTCTCACTCTAAATCTATTAAGGCAAACTCAAACTAGCTCATTTACAAAATAAATACATGGTTCCTGAGTATCTAGCTATAGTAGAGGTATTATATGGGGATCCTTTTTTTTTTAAATTTCCCAATATGTGTTGTCGTTCCTAAGTATCTAGCTATAGGAGAACAAGGAACGAGGAACTCTCCCCCTTTTCCAACTCAACTTTTTGGTCTTAAGAATGGTGGTTTTAGAAATAAGTGATTGCCCTTCTCGGACCTCTAGCCCCTCGATGGCGAGAGGGTGTTGTGTGTTCGCCCCTGAACATAAATTCGTGTGTTTGGATGTGTACGGAGAAATATCTTGAGACCCGCGATAATTCATATGCCAATGTTACCCATGATGATTTAATAATAAAATAACATATAAAAAAGATAAATAACATATAAAAAAGATAGATTTACGTTTGACGAAAATGTCCTTCTGTAAGATAGATATGTGTTTGATGAAAATATTCTCCCATAAATAGCTTTGCACATTCCCGTGAGTCCAGGTTCTCACCTTGGTTTTTAGCTTGTGTTACAACACATTGCCGCCTTCTCGTTCCTGCCTTGTGTTACAAAATATTCTCGGGTTCATTCCTACCTCGTGGAGATAACTATAAATTGATCGATTGGTTCGATCATTGGTGAGCATCATAGGGAGATTTGTCAACCATCTCTTTTTACAGTCTTCTCTTCTTCTTCATTTTCATTAGGCAGTATGAAAAAAGGCAATGATGCACAAACATTCCAACAAGTGTCATTAAGGCATCGTGAGTACCTTTCTATGTCATCATGCTATTGTTGAAGAATGTATGTCATCGTGAGTGCCATTAAGGCGTTGTTTTGTTATTGCAGGTGGATGTTGGCTTTTCGATAGTTAGAAAATTGAAGATATTTATAAGACCTGTTGACAAGAATGCTTGGTTACAGATGCGAGAAAGGGCCTCTACCCCATTCGGTATCGTTCATTCACTCAGTATATACAATGTAATGCAAATTGCAGTTGTAGCAATATACTACCGATTTATGAGATATTATTTTGGTTGTTAATATCGATTTGCAAGCTATTATATTGAATTGCCGTATTGATTTGTAATATATTATGTGATATGTATATCGATTTGTAAGATATTGTGTGTTTTTTAGTATCGATTTATAAGATATTTGTAGTATAATTTTAAAACGTGTGCGTGCAGAATTTACATTGTTGCGCACTTGCGGTGGTGATTTGCGTATTCAAATTGTTGTTCATTCAGCGATTTCTATTGAAAGCGCTTCACAACATCGTATATATAATTAAATCGTTGTCACGTGAATCGCTATCGTCAACACATATATACGATAAATTGTTTCTTTTATTGGCATGGTAAATAACAACTCGATGCATAGTATAAGCAAATAATAAATCGTTGTTGCTTTTATATTGTGATTCATTCAATTGTTTCTTTGACTTGCTTAACTAATCGGTATCCATTGTTATATGCATCTTGAATAAATTGTAGTAAATGTATGCACTGGCTAACGTAAATTAATATCTTGCTTATGACAATGGTGAGCTTATCATCTGGTTGCAGTAAAGATGATGTATCTCAATCATTGGAAAGTTATGAAGAAGTGAACATTTATACTAATGACGTACCTGAAGAAGTGAACATGTGCACTAATGATGCATATGATAAGAAGGGTGCAAGCATTGGATTCACTCTTGACTTGAATGTTCTAGTAGATGAAATGCAATTCGATAAATAGGTAGATGATCATGATAGTACACTTGATAAAGGTGTTGGCATCAGTTTTACAAGTCTTTTGGTATGTAATCAATGTTGAGAAGATGTTTGCATTTCTTGTTAAACTTAATGTAGTGTCTTATATTGTTCTGTTTTATAACAGACTCAGTTCAATTCAAAAATGAGCAATGGAACATAGGAATCACATGTGAATTCTTCGGCTACATATTTGTATTTGATTGTATTAACATGATGGAACATAACATTGTATTAACATGATGCAACATAATAAACTTGCATGATTTGTGAATTATGTAATTTGATGTAACTTAATAAATCCCTGTGATGATTGACTTGTGTAATTGAAATCGCATTGTAAAAATTTCACTATAAAAATCATTGTAAATAGTGATCATTTCAAGATCGATCGTTGTAATATGTATCCTTCACATGTATAAATCGTTGTCTCATCTAGCCTACAGAGCTATAATTTTGATACCATTGGTAAATCGCTATTGTTCAGTGCTTATAGCATTAGTAAAAAATGTTATCTTATGTAGCCTTCACATGTAGAAATCATTGTAGATACATAATACTTTTTTCCTTTCAGTGCGATATTTATTTATGAATGTTAAACGTGTGATGACGATTTGTAAAGCGGTGCTAACTAATATAGCATTTATCGACTTCCCCCATTTGGTAAATCGCTAGTATTAAATCGCTATCGCTAACATGTCTGTGGTTATAAACCACGCCGATGAGTTACATTTACTACATGTGCATGATCGTTGTTAAATCGCTGTAGTTTATTTTTTATACTATTAGTAAATCGCCTTTGTAGTTTTCTATCGCGATTTACTAATGGTATAAGAATGAAGTCTATGTTATATAAATCATTATACCATGTAGTGTCCTATGGCGATTTACTTGTTATATAAATCGTTATACCATGTAGTGTCCTAGCACGATTTACACAATGATGTCTATTTCAGACACAACTGAATGAAAGTCACATTGTACATGAGTACAAATTGCGGTAAAAGTTAGCCTTTTAAACACAACTTACATGAGTACAATTATAGAATTTGTATAGGATCGAGTAGGGGTGGTAATCAGGTTGGGTTGGCAGATCGTGTCGGTAGGTTGGCTGGTCAACATACCTCAACACGAACCTAACCCGTTTATTAAACGGGTCGGCTGTGGCAAACACGAACCTGACCCATTTATTAAACAAGTAACCCGACACGACAAGGTTAACCCGTTTAATAAACAGGTCGAGTTAGGTAAACGGGTTGGCGGGTTGGGTTTGGGTAAACGGGTTGGCGGGCAGGTAAACCCGACCCGTTTATCGCAATATTTTAATCACAATATTTTTCCCAAGAACGGGATTTGTGAGATTGCTTTGTGCGAGCACACAGAATCCGTTATTGTTTTCTCTCCCCTTCTGTTATTTGACGGATGTTTCCTTTCCCTTGGCTTCCTTCTCCTCTTTGTCACTCTCTCCCCCCCCCCTGCGAAGACGATGACGACCGTCGATACGGCGATGAGAGTCGCTCTGGACCATCAATGCTCCTCTCTTCATCTTGTGGCGACCCAATAACGGCTCTTCCGTCTCCCCTGCTTCTGATTCCTCAGTTGTCGGATCATCCAATCGTGAGAACGAGCTTCGTCATCATGCCTCTCTCCACCTTTCCTCTGATTTTCGGAGGGTTTCGGCTCGTCTAGGACTTCTCGTGTTTGTTCGGTTCTGATTTCGAAAAAGTTTCAACGTTTTCTAATTCATTTTCTAGGGTTAGGGTTTCTCATTTTCGTTTTTTTCTGGTTTCTTGATTGGTGTATGTTGAGTTTCGACATTTTCTTATTCATTTATGGGGTTAGGGTTTCGTGTTTCCCCGAAAAAGAGGGGAAAATTGGATTTTGGGGGTTTCTAGGGTTTTTCGATAAGGACTTTGGTGGTGGTGGTTTTGGTGGATGGAATGGATGATTGAAGGGTTTCTGAGATGCTATTGTGGATACCGGTGGAAGATCAGATCCACCACCATCGGGATCGAGAGAAGGACGATGAGGAGAGACTGCTTCTGACAGGGTTGATGCCGATGGAGAATGCCAACCCGTGACTAAAATATTGTGATAAATGGGTCAGGTTGGTGGGTCGGGTTCGGGTAAATGGGTTGACTCGCTCGCCTAACCCGTTTATTAAACGGGTTGGCGGGTTGGCATACCCTTAACACGAACTCGGCCTGTTTAATAAACGGGTTAGGCGGGTCGACCCATTTACGACACGAGCCCGTTTAAGCCAAACCCAAACCTGGCTAAGAAGCGGGTTGGCGGGTCATGTCAGATTTTGCCACCCCTAGGATCGAGATAGATGTACATATTTTATATTTGATTAAACAAGAATGTACTCAGCAATATGTATACATTGTAACGCCCTAAAAATTTTAACCTTAATTATAGTTCAAATATTGAAATTTCGAAACCAATTTTTTTTTTATAAGTATAAGTAAATTAGATCTTATAATGTGGAAATGATTTTTAAAAATGGTTAAGACTTTGGGCGCGGTTACACTAAAGATAACAATCAAATCAAAATGTACGGGATATACACATTTCAAACCACGTACAATATAAGACTGAAATATGAAGAGTTTTAAATTTATTTCAAATCAGAGTTTCAAAATAATACTTTAGTCTCTACACAATCAAGTACTTAAAATGAAAAGATCATGGATACCAAGATCGCAAGGTAAGAGTGGACCCTCGAGGATGCAGCTCGACCAGTCCTTCGCTACAACTACACATCATACTATACCTGCATTAACTGTCCCCCATAAAACAGGATCAGACTCGTTAAAGTCTGGTAAAGCAACCCAAACTCAAACTTAAAGAAAACATATCAAGCATTTAAAGGTAAAGATGTATTATTCATCTATCGTCAAGTGATAGACAATGAAACAACATCCTATGAGTCATTCATTTCAATCTTTCAAACATAAAGCATTTAAAAGTATTTCATCACTTAATATTCTATTCAACCTTAACTCACGTAATAAAGCATAATCTATATGTATTCAAGTCATACAAGTCATTGCATATATATATATATATATATATATATATATATATATATATATATATATATATATACATCTAAGACATTCAGATCATTGCATCATTTTTATATGCATTCATAATTCTTATAAATAATAAGTTAAATCACATTTGACTATTCTAACGTGAAACACACGCACATACGTTATAAGTAATTTAGTTGGATATTCATGATACACATCAATCATGATACATAGGTGTGATATATTTACTCAGACAATCATAATGCAATCATTTGCAATGAAACTATGTAAGTGTGATGTATCATTCACCTAATAAGTCAAAACTAGTCATTTGTAGGCGTAATGTGTCATTCACTTATACGCTAACATAAGCGTTACAATCATAACCTCATATCAAGATATAAAATCAATAAGGATTTGATTATCATATCTGAGTTCAATATATAATCATGCTATAATAGAAAAGCCAAATCTATAGATTCATAACTGGCTATCTCAATCAACTCAAAAGATCATCATAATTCATCATAACATTTAATTTATTCATAATAAAGATTTATAAAATCCACACCGGATCACCTAGTCTGGGAAAAGTTCAATCTCACAAAGAGTTACCGCCATAGACGGATGGTCTTCCTGGTCTTGGACAATGCACTTTCTCGCAGGAATATACCGTCTTCGCGGGCTACCCGCTCTTAGATAATGCACTCCCTCACAGAGACTTACCGCTCTAGCCGGATTACCTGATATGATCATGCACACTCTCACAGAGAATCCTTTAGGAACAGTTCCTCAACGGGTACCATATACAGTGAAAATTATTGTGATACATGCATCAATACAATTGACCACTCTTAAGATTGATAGCCATCAACACGGGCATAAGTATGTATACAATCAAAGCATCACTTCATACAACACTTCATATGGCATTAAAATTATAAAATCACACATTTAACCAATAAGGCTTCATGAACCAAAGTTCACTATTGAACTTAAATATTTATCGCATGCATTCATAATTTCATTTCACGTGGTATTTAAATCATATCATACATAAGCATATTATCATACGCATTATATCATCGCCACAAAGAACATTGCACTTCGTAAATTGAACATCGAATCATGCGTAAACAAAACATGAGTTCTATGCATGCATATGTGAACATGCACATTTCATAATACGAAGCAACTAAACCTCAACATACATAACTCTTACGTAGTTCGAGATTTTCATACACGCTAAAAGTCATATGCATTTTTCACCACATGAATCGATATAACACCTTAGATATAATTGTGTAAGGGTTAGTCAAAATCTCATTGACCATCCTACCGTACATCATACACATATATTTCTCAAGCAAACAAGACATACAAGTTCAAAACAATTTATAACATTCGCATGCAATCTTGTATACAAGAATAAATGAGTCTATCATATGACACGACAATATGTATAACATCCATAGTGTTCATCGAACACGGCTTATACATATTCATTGTAGTTATATGTGCACCATGTATCAAATTCATACAAACACACAAAGCAACATAGTATGCACAAACTAAAGTATAATGACACACATTGCATACATATTATACATTCATAAGTGCATAGGCATTCAAACACACACAGGTGTACCTGTAGCAAACACACTCCATATTCCGCTAACTACAATCATGACAAGCATGATCTCCGAACTACAATCACAAAAGTCCTAGATATCCACAACTAAGTGAAGTGTGTGACAATAACTTGTATTTGCAATTCATTTAGATATTCAGTGCAACATCATGCTTACACAATTAGTGCCTAAACATGTTCTCTATAAGTTCAGTTAAGGTATCTTACCTTAATAATGTGAAGAACAATGAATCGAAACTCAAAAGATCGAGGAGTTTCGAAGTCCATAAAGACCGCTACCCAAGCAATACAACGAACCCTTCGTGTGCGATCATAATTGCCAAAAACTCAAAAAATGCTAATTATAACAAGATTAGCCAAAAATAGCAAATTACTCTATAAATCATTACCAAGAGCCAAATAACACACAAATACCTCCAATAATTTACAAACTCCATCAAAAATATATTTAAATATAATATATATAAATAGTAATTTATAGCCCAAAATAGTTCTATAAATGCAAATTATACCATGATTGGCTTGAATGAACAAATGAATATGTAATAGATAAATAAATAAAATTTAAAAGCTAGAAACACATTTCTAATTTGGAGATAAAAAAATGAGTTCTTTATTTATTAATAATCCTTAAAATTATGGGTTTTACATACATAGTCTATTATAAAATTTGTATACAGTACAAATTCTATTTCAAATCTTTGTACATCATATTACGCCTGGTGGGCTTGCATCATTCATTGTTCTGTAAATAAATTATATTATAAGTAAAAATCATTGTCTTATCTAGCTTTCACATATACAAATCATTTTACATATAATGTATTTAAGTCATTGCGTAAAAAGTTGTTCTGTAAATAAACTATATTAAAAGTAAAAATTGTTGTCTCATTTAGCCTTCACATGTAGAAATCATTGTAAATACAAAACATTTTTTTTCTTCTAACATATTATATAAATTGTTATACCATACAGTGTCCTATAGCGATTTACATATTGATGTCTATGTTGGAGACAATGATTTGCCTTTGCTACAAATAACAGTTTAACTTATTGACGTGTATAGTAAAAATGATTTATCATGTAGTCCATCGATGTGATTTACAACCACATTAATTTATATAGTGTCTTATGTAAAAGGATGGAAAACACAGATCTTTCCATTCTAGAAGTATATATCAGCATTCCTCTTGATATCAGCATTTATCATCATTTCTCTCAAAATCGGAGTAATTATTGAATTTTTATTTCAACTCAGAGAGATTTACATAATTTGCACACATAGTCTTACAAAATTTGTATACACAGACTTACAAAATTTGTAGATAGAAACACTTATAGAATAGAAATGATACACTTATAGATAGAAACTTACAAAATGCATAATGTCATGTTCTATACCAGTGTGAAAGTCCAATGAGTTGTAACACCATAGTTGTTATTTTCATAAATCCATCACATATAAGACTCAATGCTTAAACGATTGCCACACTGTAGGAATCAATATCTGCAAATCGATTATAAAATATCTTATAAATCGATATAGAAATTCATATTGATAGCTTAGAAATCGATATTAAGAATCAAAACAATCTCTTAAATCGATATAATATCTTACAAATTGATAGTAGAAATCGTGTTAGGATTGTTGTGCCTCACAAACCTTGAACAACAGGTTTCTTCACTTACCTTTTCACTTGACCAAAAGTCTCTACAGTATAGATCTTGAGAAATTGATCCAATTATGCCTGGAGATCTGCTATAAAGTCATCGAGTAACATGACAACTTTTGCTTTTATATCTAGGTAGCATGCATTGATCCAAGCTATTGGTAAGATATAAATCTTGAAAAATTGATTCAATTATGCTTGGAGATCTGCTATAAAATCATCGAGTAACATGCCAACTTCTGCTTTCAGATCCAGGTTGCATGTATTGATCCAAGCTAGTTGTGAGATATAAATCTTGAAAATTGATTCAATTATGCCTAGAGATCTGCTATAAAGTCATCAAGTAATATGTCAACTTTTGCTTTCAGATTCAGGTAGCATGTATTGATCCAAGCTAGTTGTGAGATATAGATCTTTGAAAATTGATCCAATTATGCCTAAAGATCTACTATAAAGTCATCGAGTAACATGCCAACTTGTGCTTTCAGATCTAGGTAGCATGTATTGATCCAAGCTAGTTGTGAGATATAGATGTTGCAACAAATATCGTAATTTATGCAATGACGTCTATGTCGGCTACAACGATTTATCTTTGTTACTAAAATATTGTTATAGTATACAACTTAAATCGATATGGTTGTAAGTCGATTTGTATTTATCAAGTTACCTTGATTTGTACTTTACCAATAAACATCATGTCAATTTGTTTTTTCTTTCTCTTTTTTACCTTTTATCAGTCATTGTGTAAATCATGATAGGACAAATTATTTTTGACTTGTACTTTAAAGTCATCAAGTAACATGCCAACTTCTGCTTTTAGATCCAGATATCATGTATTGACCCAAGCTAGTTGTGAGATATAGATGTTGCAACAAATATCGTAGTTCATTTACGCGATTTACAACCACAAATGTTTCATAGATACATCGTGACCAATAGTTTAGCTTAGATATAATACATGACCATCATCATCAAAGTTAAAACATCATCATCAAAGAAAATACAGATGGTTTGGCTTAGATACTCTATTGTTTTACAGTTACAATACATCATGACCAATGGTTTGACTTAGATACAATACATGACCATCATCATCAAAGTTTACACAGAAGATGTCATCATCATCATTGAAGAAAACATAGATGTTTTCATCTTCGAAGTATATATCAGCATTCCACCTAACATATATATTTTGGTACGTTTGTCCCTATCTTTATTATTCTCAATCTTCATTATATTTTGGTACATTTTATAACGCTCATATATATCAGACTAGCGGATCACTTCTTCAGTAGTCATCCCCTCGAACGACAAAGGCTTTTTTGTCTTAGAAATTTTAGTCATTGCTAACCTACACAACACATAAATTTAACCGCATCACTATATATTACAACTGCCTTCCCAAGTATATATTATTATAAATGATCACAATCACCAACATTACAAATCATCGCAATATTTGACTTCATAAGTAAACATCGTTGTAAAATTTAGCAAACTTAAGTACAAATTGAGGTAACTTCATAAATACACATTGCTACTGCATCAAATGCATAAATCATTGTTGCTTCAAATTTACAAATCGCTACTGATTTAAATGTATAAATCGTTCATGCTTCAAATATATAAATCGTTATAGAAATCGCACCCTTCATAAGTACATATTGTTGTAACATTTGGGCTTCATAAGTAAACATTATTGTATGATTTAGCAAACTTAAGTACAAATCGTGGTAACTTCATAAATCATAAATAAACATTGCTACTGCTTTAAACGTATAAATCGTTGTTGCATCGAACGTATAAATCGCTGCTGCACTAAATGTATAAATCATTGCTGCATTCAAACGTATAAATCATTGTAGAAATTTACCTTTCATAAGTACATATCATTGTAATATTTGGCCTTCATAAGAACAAATCGTGCTAACTATTTTTTGATAACCAGAAGGTGGATAGGTACAAATCGATTTGTTTCAGTATGAAAATAGGTGTTATTTAGCATGAATAGTATAACTAAATGTAAGATTTAGCATTCAGATTTACAAATTGATTTATTTACATAACAAAACCTTATACGAAACTCACCGAAATGACAAGAGTTTTGGTAATCCGACAGTGGAGGAGAAACACTACAACAAAGCAGTAGATTAGCGACGACCACATTCCGTCGCTAACATGGTTAGCGACGGATTAGCGACAACGAGGCGACAGTATGCTTACGTCGCGAATATTTTGACGCTAACTGGCGACGGAATTATTCTGTCGCCAGGTCCGTCGCTAATTGCGACGGAATAACGAGCGCTATATTCCATCGCCAATCCGCCGGTACTAAACTGCGACCACGGCTTGGCGACGGATTTACTTCCGTCGCTAGAATAATATGAATAGCGACGGATGGTTCCGTCGCAAACACGAAAAAAAATTAAAAAAAATTTATTTGAAAATTAAATACAGAGCAATTTCTATTTCCTGTACAATTTATATTTCCTGTAAATAAAAAACAAACCACACAAAAAATTTCATATAACAAGAATCTACAACAATTAATCGTTCCACCTTAAAATTAAGAAGTTTAATTATTTATAATTCAACAATTACAATTAGGAAACATAAAACAAATAGAACTTCTTCAACACAGTCCTCTAATCATCACCAAGATTTTGTGCGTCTTCTTGTTCATTGTCTTTATCTGTCCCTTCAGCTCCACTACGATGATTATCGCTAGCAGCCTACACAAGAAAAGAACAGTCAGTATTGATAAACAAAATATAATGAAATAAATTACACACTATATGTGATTCTATCATGTGCTCATGTGTGATCTAAGGCAATAAAAAAACTCTATATGTGATTCTATCATGCTCATATGTGCTCTAAGGCAGACAAAAAGTTTTATATATATATATATATATATATGATTCTATCATGCTCATATGTGTGCTAAGGCAGTCAAAAAATTGAATATGTGATTATAGCATGTTCATATGTGTTCTAAGGCATCTAGAAAAACTCTATATGTGATTCTACCATGCTCAGATGTGCTTTAAGGCAGGCAAAAAACTATATATGTGATTCGATCATGCTCGTATGTGTGCTAAGGCAGTCAAAAAATTGAATATGTGAATATAGCATGCTCATATGTGCTCTAAGGCAGGCAAAGCAAAAAAATTTATATGTGATTCTATCATAAATGATATATAGCATGTTCATATGTGTTCTAAGGCAGTAAAAAAACTCTATATGTTATTATAGCATGCTCATATGTGTGCTAAGGCAGTCAAAAAACTGAATATGTGATTATAACATGCTCATATGTGCTCTTAGGCAGTCAAAAAACTGAATATGTGATTATAGCATGCTCATATGTGTTCTAATGCAGTCAAAAAAACTTTATATGTGATTCTATCATGCTCATATGTGTTCTTAGGCAGGCAAAAAAACTTTATATGTGATTATAGCATGCTCATATGTGCTCTAATGCAATAAAAAAACTCTATATGTTATTATAGCATGCTCATATGTGCTCTAAGGCAGTCAAAAAACTGAATATGTGATTATAACATGCTCATATGTGTTCTTAGGCAGGCAAAAAGTTATATGTGTGATTCGATTATGCTCATATGTGTTCTAAGGCAGACAAAAAACTGAATATGTGATTATACCTGAGAGGGACTTGGAATCGAAGATCCCCTATCCTGAACAGCGGCCTTGATCTTATTTCGGAGAAAGGGGGCGACGGTGTATTGGAAGTAGTTATTCAGTGATTCATTAATGATCTGGCATACATCATCACCGGAAAGAATAGTCGGCTGCTTGGAGCTTATGTCGGCACAAGAAGTCGGTGAGCCGTAACTGGAAGAACCAATAACTGGTGAAGTGTTCATATTACTCCCAAACCCGAACACGCGACCTTTTTTGGGTTCACCTGCTGCAGTCACCCATGCTGTAGGATCAAATGATGGATGCTGAGTAGCGTCATCGCCATATCGCTCTACCATCTGTTGCTCATATGCCTCCTACAAAATAATGTTTAAAGTATTCATTAATAATTAATGATAACATTATGATAACTTGCATATATATTGCAATGATTATTAATAGAATTAATACATACCGTTGTCGTTCTCGCCTTCTCTGATACGAAGACTCCCGTGGTCTTCCGTTTATGTGTTTCTACAAACACATCCTTATATGGTACACTGCCTCCTTTTTCTGCTTTCTGTGAAGTTAAATGACAAAAGATTTAGTACACAAGTTTGCAACAATACTTATAAAATTAATATTATATATTGATGAGTTACCATTTTCTTTAGGTGGCTCCCAAATGTCTTAGATCCACCTGTGTGTAGATGGGCTTCGGACATCTTCGATCGATTTTGTGCAGCCTTCGCAAAGCAATTTCTAAATGCATCTCCCGCCCACTTATCGCACATTTCATCCCAGTAATCTCTCCTGATAGTAATAGGACCATGGCCCTTCCACAGTAATGGATCATCTACTACGCCAGATGCTTTTTTTGCTGCAGTCTTCATAGTGTGCAGCATGTCTGCAAATCGATTGGCAGCCACCTTCTGCCACACCTTCCTTGCATCATTTTCTTCTACCGTAGTTGTGAAGCGATTCGAAGCCTACAAATATTTTCAGAAAGTTAGTAGACATTGCTTAAATAAATTAAATATGAAACACATTAACTATGAGGAACAACTGTATACCATGAATAAGGACCACAATCTGTCTAACACCTCCTTTGGGTACTCTTTCCATTAAGCAACTGGTCCTGGTAGATGTTGAAGAAGTGAATTCATAATCTCCCGTACTACTTCTTGTGGCTCAAACCTCGTGCTGCACATGAATTGTTACACAGTAAATATCAATATAAAATATTTAAAAGATATGCAATAATTGAAAACAAAATACTTACGGTCGATTATCGATATACACTATTCGAATGAGTCTTCTTGTGCCAGCCTGAGAAGACCCTGTTTCCTATGTTGGCTGTTGACTTGTGTGATCAACTGGTGTAGGTGGGTCGTGTATAGGCGCAACATCATCTGTAAAAAAATACATTAGAAATTCTCAGAATGCGCATTTGAACTAATCAAGCATCCAATTAGTTATATGATATACCTATCACAGGAGCCCGTGAAGATGAAGGTTGAGCCTGGCTACTACTGGATGAGCGACCACTATAACCTCCACGAACCATATTCTAACAAATAACATATGTCATACAATACATTCAAATAATTCACATCAAGTATTACAATGCATTCAAGTCATTCACATCAAGCATTGCAATGCATTCAAATAATTCAAATCATTCACATCAAGTATTGCACTAATTCAAATCATTCGTTGCATAAATTATAATACATTCAGATAATTGAAATCATTCACATCAAGTATTACAATGCATTCGAATCATTCATATCAAGTATTACAATACATTCAAATAAAATTTTTAATCATTCACACCAAGTATTGCAATACAACTCACATCAAGTATTACAATGCATTTAAATAGAGGTTTGTAGTATAAGATTTTGCTCACTAGCTTGAGAATTCTTCCTCGTCACTAGTTTGACTTTCTTCTTCTTCTTCTTCTTCTTCTTCTTCTTCTTTTTCTTCTTTTTCTTCTTCTTCATTGTTTGCCCATCCACTTGGTACATCATTTGGATCACATTCCTCTATGAATGTTTCATCGGCCAATGGAGATATGACATGCATATCATGCGCAACATCGTGACCATAAGCGAAGTCATAGACATCATCTGATTGATAGTAATCACTGTCTTCAGCTAACTCATCTTCCTGTAACTGATCATACTCGGGGTATAGTTTGGATTTCACCTTGCAAACTGCCCACCATTCATTTCTATCTGACTTTTTTATACTCGGATATGAAGTATAATAAACTTGTTGAGCTTGCGAGGCTAATATGAATGGTTCATATGTTCCAAACTTGGATTTATGATTCACCTCCACAATGCCTGAAGCTTTGTCGAGTCTTGTTGCAGTTGGATCAAACCAATGACACTTGAATATCGTAACTCTGTTATTCATGCCTAAGTAAGTCAACTCTATTATTTCCTCTATTACACCGTAGTAATCATGTTCATTTTCACCGTAGCTGCTACCCTTGACACACACGCCACTATTTATCGTTGATTTGTTTATACCGTAGTCTTTTGTATGGAATCGATAACCATTTATGATATACTCGTTGTAGCATTGCACAACTTTGGTCGGACCATTTTCTAAATCACATATTCCTTGATCTTTAACATCACCATGGCGAACCTACGCACAGACATAAACAATGATTGTGATCACGATCAATTAAGTAACTTAGTGTTGTTTATAAGTACAAAATTTATGTTAGCTTCTTTACCAACTGTTTCAACCACTCCACAAACTTAGTTTCACGTTCTTTTTGTACTTTTGCATCAGTGAGATGTGAAACTTCGCTTTGCAACTCCAGATCAAATCATCTGCAAACCACAAATACTTATATTACCGAGCCATGTATCCACATATAGAACATAAAAGGATTTATAATTGAGTTGCATATACATATACTTACTCGATGTATGGGTCGATCGCTGAGCAATTAAAAAGAATATAGATGTGTGCTGCATCTTGCTCTTGATCTGTCAATAGCCTTGATTGACAACTACCAAATGCATGCCCAAGTGGTTGAAATATCGACAGCTTGTCAGCTACAGTTACTTGTTCTCCATCATCGTTACGGGGCGGGCATGTGTAACGTGTTGGAATATGAGGTTCGAAGTACATAGATGAGAAATTTGAAATCTCTTCTAAAGTGTACGCCTCACAAATAGAGTCTTCTACTCTTGCTTTATTACGAACCTTTTTTTTTAGGTCGAACATGCATCTGACAAGAATATACATTTCAAATTTAAAATATCTGTCATTAAAGAGACAAATATAAAAAAACATATACCTTTCAAATGGGTACATCCATCGATATTGCACAGGGCCACCAACCCTTAGTTCATATGGCAGATGTATGATCAAATGTTCCATAACATCGAAAAATGCTGGCGAAAATATCTTTTCTAACAAACAAACAGTGGTGATGACAGAGTCCTCAAGATTCTTTACATCTGATACAACGACCTCCGATGCACACAATGTTCTGAAAAATCCGCTCAACTCAGACAATACCCCCCATATAGGTTTGTCTAACATATCATGGAATGCTAGGGGTATCAATCGTTGCATAAAGATATGACAATCATGGCTCTTCAACCCATATAACTGTTCATCGTCAATCTTCACAGCCCGAGCAATGTTAGAGACATATCCATCTGGAAATCTCAGTTGTTTCAACCATTGACATACATGTTTTATTTGATCAGGTCCGAGCACGTACTTCGCCTTTGGTTTCAGTACTTTGCCATTATACTCTTTGAATTCCAATTCTGGTCTTTTACATATTAATTTTAAATTCATACGGGCCTTCGGATTATCCTTCGTTTTTCCTTTAATATTCATTACTGTATTGAACATATTATCAAACACATTTTTCTCTACATGCATCACATCCAAATTATGTCGTATCAATAGGGTCGGTCAATACGGTAGTTCCCAAAAAATAGATTTTTTCGTCCAATTGTGATCCTTCCCAAATCCACGGAAGGGTGTAGGACTGCGGGCATCTGTTAATACATTTGGAAAGTATCGCAATCTTCTTAGAATCTCTATGCCGGACAATCTTGAGGATGGACCTTCTGTTTCAGTTGTGCCTGCTTTAAATGCATTCTTTTGATGTCGGAACGGATGATCGCTGGGTAGAAATCGACGATGGCACTCAAACCAGCAAGGCTTTTTTCCATGCCTCAATCTAAAAGCTTTGGAATCCTCCATGCAGTACGGACAAGCCAACCTCCCATGTGTGCTCCAACCAGATAACATATCATATGCAGGGAAGTCACTGATTGTCCATAGAACAACGGCCTTCATGTTGAAATTTTGTTTTTTGTGGGCATCATACGTGGTAACACCGTCATCCCACAGTACTTTTAGTTCATCAATCAATGGCCTTAGATATACATCAAGATTTTGGCCAGGTGAGGTCGGACCAGGGATCAATAGAGACAAGAAAAGATTTGGACGTTTCATACACAAGCTTGGTGGAAGGTTGTATGGAGTTACAAATACTGACCAGCATGAGTATGGAGTTGATCTACCCCCAAATGGATTAAATCCATCTGTACATAGACCGAGTCTAACATTTCGCACTTCCATTGCGAAGTTCTGATGAGTACGATCAAAGTGCTTCCAAGCTTCAGCATCAACAGGATGCGTGATCTTGTTTTCATCGTGTTGAACTTTATTTGCATGCCATCTCATGTGTTTAGCTGTTCTTGAAGATATATACAATCGCTGCAATCTAGGAGTGATAGGAAAGTAGCGGAGCGACTTATATGAAACTTCTTTTGATCTCGTGCTACCATTGCCTCTTGTCTTTGGCTTGAACCGAGGATGCCCACATGACGGGCATGATATGTCGTTTTCCTGATCCTTGAAATACAATATGCAGTGATTTGGACAAGCATCAATCTTTTTGTAACTCATACCTAGAGCGTTGACCATAACTTTCGCACGATAGAAATTTTGTGGCAATTTCTCATCTTTGGGCAACATACTCTTCACAATCATGCACAAACGGTCAAAACATGATTGACTCAAATTATACTCGGACTTCAAATTCATTAGTTGAAGAACTGCAGACAAAATAGTGTGACTCTCACAACCGTTCCAAAGTGGCTCATCAGCATCTCTAAGTAAATCATAAAATCTACTAGCTGCATCGTTTGGTGATTCTTCATCTACGGCAGTTCTTACATCACTAGAACTCATAGCAGAACCCAGTTCTGTTCCTGCGGCATCAAATATCAAATCCATATATGGATTATCGTGCACCACATTCACCCGTGCATCAAAATCGTTTCTAAATTCTTCTCCATGAAACATCCAGTTCTGATAATCACTCACAAAACCCTTCCTGTATAGGTAATGTCTAACGCTATGAGGTTCTACAAATCGATTATTCTTACAAATCTTGCAGGGACACCTAATCTGACCTGTAGGATCCACTATACTGACACTTGCCGTTGCAAATTCAATAAAACTGTCAACACCATCCATATATTCATGCGATAACTCATTGTCCACTATCCTACGGTACATCCATTCACGGTTTGCAGTCATTCTGTCGTATGATGTTACGAATAGTATCCTAACGAATTAAAAAAAAAACAATCAGAATGCTACGATGAAGAAAATATCAAATTTATCATGCAATATATTATGTCAAACAATAACAAGAATTTTGATACATGCATTGATAACTTAATATTTTCGTGTGCAAACTATTAATGACATGATACAATCATTTGAAGCATGCTTTTATTATAAAATTTCACATGGAAGTTAAAATCAAATTGAAAGTAACTACATGCAAGCATGGATACAATTACATCAAACATTGCAATACATCATAATCATTCATATCAAACAAATGGCAAACATGTACCTGCAGCAAACACACTTCAATATCTCACTAACTACTACCATGCTTAGCATGGACTCCGTACTCCAAAAATAAGAACACTTTCGTATTCCTACATTAAAATCATGCTCAGCATGATCTCCGAACTCCAACAAAGCAACCCTAAATATCAACAACTAAGTGAGTGTGTGAACAATAAAGTGTTACATCTAATAAATTAAATAACATGTGATACGCTTGCATCACTTACTCACCACGGGTATTTACCCGATTTGCATTGTTTTTGTCATTTACTTACCACGGGTGGAGGGGCACAAGCGAGTTCCGTTGAGAAATCTGCACAAAAAAAATGATGTTTTAAAATGAAGTCACCATGAAAAAAAACCCTTTCAAACTTAGGACAATAGGATCCTGCCAACTCATCCTTGGGCGGATATGAATCCACGAATATCATATTTGTAGGAATTGTGACTAAATTTGCTAATGGGCAGCGCCGTTTGAAAAATGAGGTGTGGAGGGGCCCCGCTGAGCATTCAATGGGGCTCAGCTCTTGTGGAAGATTAGTTGAGGTGGCTCTGGCGATTGGAGGCACATGTAGGTGACTCCGATGAGGCTCCGACGGACATGGGAGATGCTTAGGAGGCTGTGGATGGAGAGGTGTGAGGGTTGAACTCGAGCGCAACGAAGGAGAGGGTGCAATGGGAAAGGGCTTTTCCTTGCCGGGGTCGAGCGCCTGCCGGGGTCGACCCCCACACGGGGTCAAGCGCCTGCCGGGGTCGACCCTCTACCGGGGTCGACCCCCTGCCGGACATGACAAGGGGTTGACCCCCTGCCGGACAAGGCAGGGGGTTGACCCCCGGCCGGACACGGCAGGGGGTCGACCCCCTACCGGGGTCGACCCCCTGCCGGACATCAAAAGGGGTTGACCCCCGACCGGACACGGTAGGGGGTCGACTCCCGACCGGACACGGCGGGGGGTCGACCCCCCCTCCCCCGGCCGGACACGGCAGAGGGTCGACCCCCTACCAGGGTTGACCCCCGGCCGGACACGGCAGGGGGTCGACCCCCGGCCGGACACAGCAGGGGGTCGACCCCCTGCCGGAAAACGCAGGGGGTCGACCCCCAATCCATTTAACGGTGGGGGCCCGAAAATACCTGCGGTTGCTCCGGGCGGCGGCGGCGGCGAAAGGTTGACGGAGATCAACTTTCGGCGAACGGTGGGGGCCGGCAGAGAGGTCGACGGGGATGGATAGGGCGGTCGAAGGAAGAGGGCGGCAGGAGGGAGAGGGCGGCGGGCGGGAGCAGCGAAAGGAAAAAGGAAAAAGAGGGCTGGGATTAGGGGTAATGCGACATTTCGCGACGGCTTAGCGACGGATTAATTCCGTCGCTAAGCCATCGTAATTCAAAAAACGAAAAAGGCGACAGAAAATATTCCGTCGCCTAGGCCGTCGCTATTTTGCGACGGAATTTTAGCCGTCGCAATTCCGTCGCTAACTGCCGTATTTATTGCGACAAAATATTCTCTCGCACAATCCGTGGCTACGTAGCGACGGATTTTGCGAGGGAATATAATCTGTCGCTAGTTTCGTAAAATTCTTCAAATATAGCGACGGATTCATTTCTCTCGTTAATTCGTCGCTAAGTAGCGACGATATAACTCCGTCGCTAAATTCTGTTGCTAATCAACTGTTTTTTTGTAGTGAAACACCCGGAAGGTAGATGTAGTCAATGGTGGCAACGATGCTCCCACTACGCAGACAACGACAAAGGGTGCTACGGTAGCAGCAGGTGATGACAAAGATTTTTTCGACAGCAGCAGACGATGGCAAAGGGTGCTCTAGCGGTAGTAGATGATGGCAAAGGGTGCATCGTCAAAGGAAGCTCATGTTACATCAGATGGTGTGTCGTCAAAGGGTGATCTGGCGGCAGCATAGGAGTTTACTGCTTAGGGCGAAAATGAAATGTTTGGACTTTGAAGAGTTAAGATCATCCTCCCTTTTCTGGATGGAAGATATTTTTGTCCTTTTCTCGAATCGTCGTTTTATGACGACAATGGCGAAAAATGGTACTTAAGTCTTTGCAATCGTACCGGACTCTGACACTAAGTGATGCCGACACACACGGAGATACGAGCCCCACATGATTATATATGTGGCGCTCATTTGGATCCCCGAACATGCACCTGTGTGATCGGGAGAGGGGGGGGGAGGACATATAACCTGCTTGGCTCGATGGCTAATGTGTTATCATTAGTCATCAAGGCAGAAGGCATGAAAAAACTAAAAGGAAGTAGTCTTGGCGTAAACAATGGATACTATGTGCTGCATGCATCAACCCATGCAATGTTGTAGCTAACACGTTAAGTATCTTGCTTGAGGAGTATGCTCGCAAGAATGAAAACTCCAATCAAGTTTTGGTTAGATAACTGGCTTTATATGCCTATTATCAAGGATGCGGATGCAATGTCTTTCGAGTAGACCAATTGCCAATGCCAGATTAGGTGCTGTCATATTGCATAAAATGCTTGTGACGCTGCACCTGACTGCAACCCATTTTTTGGGTCCTACCTGTGAGCCATAGGGCCGAACAGCTTATGGGTGCAATTAGGTGCAGCGGCACATGCATTTTGTGCAATGTGATTGGGGGATTCAACCTCCCAATTGCCTGCTACTCCTTAGAGTTGCCGATGCTCTTAGGTGATGCCAATGTTACAGATGAAGCAAGGGTTTTATAACTGATTCAAAGCGTTCATAATAAATGCACTGGTCATATGGGTGCAGATTACAAGGAGAGCTGTTAGAAACTGGATCTGGTCATCCGCATACAAGGTGATCTCATTTTTGCAGGTCGTCTCCCCTAGATGTGATCTACATATATGGTCCATTTGGTGAAGATCGTTGTTTGAATTGATGAAATCCAACTTGTATAGGATTTTCTAGCGATTTACAAATCAACGTATATATGTAAAAACACATAAACTTCATGGTCTAAAAAATGAATGTTTTTCATCCAAAAATAAGATTTAAGGGTTGATTCTTATAAAAAAATCGACTATGACAAATCCATCTAAAGGGTTGAATTTGATATGATGTTTTCTATTTATTTATTTTTTTAATGATGAGAAACCCTTGCCCACGACCACTCTCCCTGCCTTACGTGGCCCACATGTGAAAGCTACAGACACAGCCGTGCCCACAGGAACGGAGCCAAGTATAGGTCAGGGTGGGCGCTGACCCAGCTTGAATCACGTAAAAATGAAAAAGAAAACAAAAAAAAAAACAAAAAAGAGAAGTTCTCTATCCCGAGTAAATTTGAATCAATGTAATTATATCATTATTTAATTACCAAAATATTGCCTATAAAATGTAGTAGTAGCCCATGGAAAAAACCAAACAGAAAGTGTCCCTGACCCCCATGCACTGTCCGCACACGAGTGGGTACGCTTGCAGGCCTCCGTAAAACAGCACAAATTCAACACTCTTCAGATACCCAATTTGTGTGAGGCTGTAACACAAAGCAAAGTTACCCAAGTCGGTTTATCCCTTCTGTCAATGACACTAATGTCCCAGCAACATCTATTTCAAGGCGTGAGCATGGAAATGTCAATTTTAAATCTCTCCATGCAGATTTAAAAATTGACTGAAAGAAGGAACAAGAACTAAATAAATACACGGCAGTCACCATGTCTTGCTTACACATACAACATCTAATTGAGAGCTGCACCCCCCACTTGTGGATATGATCAAGGGTATTGACATGAGCAGCCAACAAGGTCCATGCAAAAAATTACGCCCGAGGCCTCTTCTCGCGTTTGCTTTAGTAGCCAAATAAAAGCGATCAAGACAGAAGTGGTGGTGGGGCCACAACTATTTTTCTGTACCAGACGAGACAAGTGTATCATTTCTTGTGTTGGTGCATGTTTGGGAAGTGACCAAGTGCATGAAGTTCAGTGTTTCAAAGCTCCAAAGTTCATGAACTTGGGATTGGACATGAGGGCCATGGTTGTCCGCATTTAAGGAAACGAGGGGCGACTTGTGAGCGTAAAGTGGACGGCCCGTATTATCAAAGGGCAAGATTACAAGAGGGAGGGAGCGTGTGCCGGTCAAACAAATGTAAGAGGAGGGAGTCGGTCCTTCCTCGGTTTCCTCTTCTCACACACACACTGACCAGACAAGAGGCGGACGGCGCGGTCTAGGCGCCGTTTCCAATCGCTTCCAGGTGAAGTACCGAATAAGAAGAAAGGGTTGGGGGAGAGAGAAAATCACAATCTTATTATTAATATTTTGTAGCATAAATTTTTTTTTTTATCGTATCGTGAATAAGGGACGCGACGCAAATCAGCGAAGCAGTGAAAAGGGAGAGGCGTTTGGATGTTTGGGAAGCAAATATTGCAAAATTCCCAAAAAGCAAATTTTCAGAAATTGCAAGAATTTTTAAAGTGGAGAGAGAGAGAGAGAGAGAGAGATTTCTGCCTTTTTCAGAGGAAACGGCGCGTGGGGTCCGCCACAGTGACATCATCTCGGCGCATCCTGCTTGGGTTCTTCCACCTAGCGTCAGAAAGGACACGAGCCGCTTGTGGCTCCCACCTCAACATCGAGCTCTTTTTTTTGTTTATTTATTTATTTTCTTATTTCCTGTTATTTTTTTCAGTCTTGGGTTCATTTTACTGGGCTCGGGGCACCCGGCTTCTGCTTCACCTGCCCCAGCAACACCATGAATCGAAAACGGAGGGACTGCTAGAAATCTCCGAAATTTTCACCAAGGGGAAAGTCTTGTAATTCCGATAATAATAATAACCATATGATTTGTGTGAGATCGATCCGGGGAGATGTTTGTCGCTATCGCTTTTTTTTTATCTTCTCAAGGAGATTGATTACATTAATCTTTTCTTTTACAAATGACATCTTATCTGAATGTTGAAAAAGAATTGTATTAGAATACTCGACTGTCGTACAGAAGCAGGTAGGCTTTGGTAACAGCGATAGCGCGTCGAGTGAAGCCATCGTCTCTTGGGGGCTCACAGCTCGTAGAAAAACGAACACCGCGTCCCACGTAAAGCTGCTCCGCACGAGCGAACGCGCCGTGTTAACTCACAGGCATGCAGAGGCGGCGGTTGGGAGTTGCTATGAGAGGCCTGCTAGTGCTACTTCGCATGCTTTGTTTCACGCAAGCTAGTTAAAGACGTGGTAGTGGTGGTGGTAACTTTGGTGTGGCTTTAAAGATAGAAAGCCGTAGATTTTGCAATAAAAAGTTTTTTTTTCTTAAAATATATATAAAAGAACCAGATGACCCTTCGCACGCGCAAGGCACAAGAGAGAGAGAGAGTCCCTTCCTAAAAAAAACCTCTTTGTACAAAGGGTGATCTCTTCCACCCACAGAGAGAGAGAGAGAAAGAGAAAGAGTTTCTGGTTGGTTTTGCCCTTTGTTTGCAGAATGAGTGGGGGTAATGGAGGAGGTGGGCCGTGCGGAGCCTGCAAGTTTTTGAGGAGGAAGTGCGTGAGCGCGTGCATATTCGCGCCATACTTCGACTCGGAGCAGGGCGCCGCCCACTTCGCGGCCGTCCACAAAGTATTCGGTGCCAGCAACGTGTCCAAGCTCCTCCTCCACATCCCCGCCCACAAGCGCCTCGACGCCGTGGTCACCATCTGCTACGAGGCCCAAGCCCGCCTCCGCGACCCTGTCTATGGCTGCGTTGCCCATATCTTCGCCCTCCAACAGCAGGTATTTACCTCCTCTCTTTCCTTTCTTCAGATTCAGATCACAAGCCCAATGTTTGTTTATCATATATACTAGTTTCGGTTTGCATGTGGAGCTAGTTCATGAATGCATATTACATACAATAAAGGGATTTGTTGGTAAAAAAAATCAACAGGTGGTGAACCTACAAGCGGAATTGGCATACATACAAGCGCATCTCTCAACCCTAGAGCTCACGCATCAGGCCCCTTTCCCACCTCTGCAGCCACCCTCACTTCCGGAGCTCCCAACCACTTCAAACATCGCCAACCTGGATCTGTCCAACTTCTTCGACCCTGCATGGTCTCAGACTCAGCAGCTGCACCACCACCAACAGCAACAGCAAGCCGAAATCGCTCGCCGCAATCAATCGGAGCAAGCTGCCGGAGGTGAGCTTCAAGCAGTAGCTAGAGAACTCCTGAGTAGGCACAGATCAACACCACCACCGATGAGTTCCTCCGCCAAAGCCCTATCCAATTAAGAAGCACCAATCTTCCTTCTTTAGGCCATCTCTTCATCTTTAATTAGCTACATATGTCATGCTTTTATCTTCTCCTGACGGGGTGCTCAAACCATCCAATCATTTTAAGCAGAAAAAATGAAGAAATAGAAAGAAAATATAGGTACTAGTGAAGGGCAAAAAGGACTGTTGTGTTGTACCGGTCCCCCTGTTGCACGAACCGGAAATTTCTTTGTTTGTTACGGTCCTGGGGTTTTGCCTTATTTTGCAGATGGTAATGGGAAGTCGCATCATTATGGATTGCCTAGCAGCCTAAGCTCTTATTAGTCCTAACTCCTAACATTCTACTCCCCTCTCTTCCTTCCTGAATTGTGTTTTGTGTGTGTACTCTTTTCTTCCCTCTCGTCACGATGATTGCGTACGAGCCCATGATTTCTTTCAGTCGTATTCTCGATGTTACGTACGCTTCATTATGGCCATCCAACCTCACGTACGCACGCACAGTTTCAGTTGCACGTTCGCTTCCCAACCCTCCTTGAAAATTTTTGTGGGGGTGCAGAAGGTTGCTCACATTAGGTTTAGTGGGTGAGTAATAATCGGGGGTTTGTCTCTTCAAAAAGGTGACAGTTTTAACTAAGCTACTGTCAATGTGCAACGCGGCCGGTAATGTTCAATATGTAACAGGGAATTGTGTACGCCGTTGTCTTTCTTGTTGGTTGCAGTGTTATTTTCAGTGTGTCTGTTATTGTTTTAGATGCTATTGCATGCTCAATTTCTGTACAATGCATCTTAGATTGGGTTGTCAACCTAGACTATCATGTTATAGTTCTCCAAACAGTAACATGGTATTTGACGATTCACTTTCTTTCAAATTTTCTTTTCTTTGAAAAGAAAACATGGTATTTGATGAAATGAGTGTGCAGATCCGGTTTGGGAGTCCACTCCATTCTGTGGATGGGTCACGTTTTCTCACTTTCTGATTCTTGTTATTGCGATATTGTTGTCATTTTTATCCCAGCAACCCACTTAATCATGTTTGCTTGTTTTGCTATCTTGGTCATATTTTGTTTCTTCTCTGTTGCAAGAATTCCATTTGTTTTGTCCTCTTTAATTTTGAACAGCCCGATACATTTTCTTGTGGTTTATTATTACTCTCCCACATTGGGAATACTTTCCCAGTTTTGTTGAATCGGGTCTCTTTTGCACGTGGTTTGTGCTGGTTACTGATTGGCGCTTGAGGGTGGCATTAATGAACGCTTGATTTTTCTCATTTTCTCCTCTTAGAAGCAACCTTTTGCTTGGTTTGCAACTCTGCATTATGTTTTAAAATGCATGCCCGTTGACGAAACAATAAATGAATGAGAACAAGTAATTCAGTGCCTAATCGTAATTATTCTTGGGAAGCCGACCTAAATCTATGTATTTGACTCTATCCTAGCCATGGAAAACAGTGGATGTGATATGGCTTCACCATTTCCTGTAACGTACATGATTATACAAATAGAGGAAAAAGATTCCATGACCAGTACATTGTGATTGGGGGTGGAAGAGCTAGGGAGATTTCTATTATGGTCCTAGCTACTCTACTTCCAACGCCGTGATTGATACATGGTGTAGTACTTTATACTTCATGGAACCTTCAAATAGTTTTTAAATTTCTTTTCCCCGAAATGGGCTTAGGGAACTACAACTTAAACAAATAAATTTTCCCGTTACTGTATCTTTATAAATTAAATATTCTGCACATGTAGGCCCATAACAAAGAAACTCACGAAAGGCAAGTTGATGCCGAATCTGGATATCTATACTTACCAAACATTGTGGGGTTGGTTCGAAATAAAAAGAGAAAGACATATACATGGAATTCGTAAGAGTGTGATACTTCAAGTTAATTTCATTTGAACTTTGAATCTTTTATGCTGGGTAGAATTTTGAACAGATCATCTGTTCATTGGGCTTGGTTGTTATGTACTTATGTTTGACTGATAAGATTTCAATTTATTTGCCTATTTTTTTGTTTTAAATCCTGCCTCTTATTCAAAGAGAATGCAATTTATGCTATAAGAGGAAATCATAGAGGTTGGTATAATTCTCTTATCGGAGTCTCAACCTTGCTGGAAATAATTGGTGGTTTAGATTTATATTTTTTGTTGGGTGTTTGTTTCACCCATGCACGGTGGCATTCTCTCGTGAAACTGCCCTAAAACAAATGGGCCCTCAAGGGAATCTTTCACGCATGAGAATCTGTGACTAGTTTACACCAGTATACTTGTTATTTGATAATGAATTTCATATTTGATCATTTATTTCTCATAAAACAGGCATAATATATTAGGTTCCTAGTGCCGGCAATTCCTACATTATAAATAGTTTACAATGTGTTGCATGTTAAAGGTCCATATCAATGACACAAGCAAATCAATTTTGCAACAACTATTCAAAGTTGCAAATTCGATGTTTAACCCAAAACCTTTTATAAAAATCAACCAAATTGTAAAATAATAACATGCGTTCTACAACTATGGAAACTCATGTCGATAATTCATATTTATCCGCTATTAATTGTGTGGTTCAACCACTAGCATGTGGAATGAACCCTAATTAGAATATATTTTGCTCATCCTAGATATCGTCAGATTCTTTAACAATGAAATTCTTCATGCATTTCTAATGAAGACTGACATTGGCTTAGTAAAAGGGGTTTCTCAATTTTCATTATCCTAGCCATCTAACAAGCACTAAAATGTCTAGAAAATGCATAGCTTCAACACAAAGAGACCAAATTTTGGTTAAGCAGTTTCAAAAATAGACCCCTCATATACTGCTGTGATCATTTTTTAACATTGTGGACAAAATTATGTAAAAGTGGGAATGAAGGCGTGGACTTTCATGTTCTTCCTCTCCCCTAATTAGAAAAATGATAGATCCAAAGTCTGATATTGTAAACTTTGTGTCATTGGTTATCAAAATACATGAGTTCTTAGAAAGATATCCAAACTTACCAAAACTTGATGGTTAACCTTGCACATATCGAAAAAGAAAAAAAAAACTTGTACATATAACACACATTAACCATTGCCAAGTTGTGTGAGTACTACATTGGAATATAATGTTCTAAATTTTTGTTTTCTTATAGCTGTTGGTACACAAAGATACTTAAGTGAGAATTCTGACTATTAAAATTTCTCATTGCCCTGTGATTATTGGATTTTCTCAAGATCCTGTGATTGTCAATCGCAACACTTCCTCAAGTAATGAAACATGAAAAAAGTGCAAGTTGTGATTGTAATTGCTAGCTGTGATTGTTCTTGCCTTGAATCTTGTGGAAGTTGGTTACAAGATTAACTTTTGTGGCCAACAATCATAGCTTCTACTTTTTCTGTTGTGATTATTCATCCCCACCTGCTCCCAAAGCAAACATGCCCTCAGGTTATTGTTTTTATAGTCCCTTTATTACATATGACTGATATAGAGTGAGAAACACGATAACCTACTTTGAGTGGACTTTGCAATTTCAATACAAAACCTAAAATAAAATGTTAAATGAAAAAGAAAATAAAAACATTTAAGGGAGTTTTGATATTGTGAAAGATAGAGGTTACAAAAAATGAGAATAAAAAAGTGAGACAAGAAGAGAACAAGAAGAAAAAGGAAGCACTAGAGATTTTGTGTAATCACTGAGACTTTAGGGTATGTTTGGTGAATCGTTCAAGATTGGATAGAACAATCAAACATAACAAATAGAACACATGTTATGTCTATACTATAACAATTGTACTATGTTTAACATTAGTTTCGACTAGACAAGAAGTTGTGTTCCTTGTATCTAACGTTTGCTTTTTATGCTATGCGGACAACATGAACACACATGGATGATGGGTCGGATAACTTCGTTTTGGATTGTATGACTCGATCCACCCAACCATATGAGTGTTCTAACATGTCTATTATGGATTTTAACTTCGGATGTGGATCTTGGATTGGATCTAAAAACTAAAAAATATTTAAAATTTGGGTAATTTGAGAAAATTAAGATTTAGTATTTTATTAATATATAAATGCACTATTTGGTGGAATATTGGATCTAATTAAGAAAGTTTATCGAAAGTTATGAATTTCAATCCCAAATATGGATCTCAAAGTGAATCCAAGTGTGAAAAAAATGTTTAAATTTTGGGTAATTTAAGAAAAACTAAAAATTTATAATATATATATGTGTGTGTGTGTAAAACCATAAAATGCAAGAAAATAAATCATAAATAAATTAAAGAAAAATCAAAGCTCTAATCAAAGAAAAATAAAAAAAAAACATAATCAATGACAATCAAAGAAAAACCCATAATCAATAAAAATCAATAAAAAGCCCAAATCAATAAAAATTGAAGAAAAGGCCTTAATTATTTTTTCAAAAACCCTAAGAAGATCAAAGAAAAAACTAAAAAAATCAAAGCCCTAATCAAAGAAAAAAAATCAAAACCCTAATAAAAGACAAAAAAATAAAAGAAGATCATAGAAAAATCAAAACCTTGATTAAAAAAAATACCCTAAAAAAAGAGGAAAAAGAAAGAAGAACGAAGAAGAAGGGGGAGCGAGGAACAAAGAAAGGGAGGAAGGAGAGAGAGAGGAACAAAAAAAGGGAAGAAAGAAGAAAATAGAGGGTGTAAAACCCACAAATTAAAAAAAACAAGTAGGAAAGAGAGGAGATTGGGGAAAACAATTCCCCAAATTGAGTACCTACTTTTCCCTCTCGTCTTCAGGGGGATGAGGATAAAGCTCACCCCCCCCCCCCCTCCTCCCATTATCGAGCGGGTGAGGCTTATCCTCATCCATAATGAGGGCTCTATAAATAGCCCTTACGGTGAGCCTCCCTACCCCACCGAACAGTGAGAGAGAGAGGGAGTTGCAGAAAGATTGAGAGAGAGTCACCATCGCTGGAGCGTCACCATCAGAAGAGGTAAACCTGACCCCTTTTTTTGTTTTTCTTTTGTTTTAAGAGAGAGACCGATAGCCATGGCTGTTGGCATGTCCATTGAGAGGAGGCTGACAACCATGGTTGTCGGCGTTGTTACAAAAAGAGAGAGAGGGAGGGGGGAAGGGTAGGAAGCCACAATCATAGGTTGTCGACAACCTCAAACCCTCGACTGGGTGAGTATGTAGAGTTGACTCAGTTTGGTGGTAAACAAGACTGAGTCAGGTCTGTCGAAACTCAACTGGGTTGGTCTGGGTGAAACCCAAACCAAACTAGCTTGACACAAAAATGATGTCTCAGTCGACCAAACCGGTCTAGGTGCGAACCCAAACCAGGTTGGGTCTGACTAAGACCGACCCGATTCGGTCAGTCAAGATTGAGTATGGATCCATACCATAACTGGATCTAAATCTAGTTTGACAATTTTGGATCCAGATCAGAACTAAGTCTAGATCCAGTTTATAAATAATTTTAATCAGTTATGGTTCTTGACTGGGATAGAACTGAACCAGTCTGGTTCGGATCCAGTTCAATTACACCAAACTCGATATGGATTTGCACCATTTAGTATGCAAATTTGAGATGAATTTTAGAGAGTCCAGATAGGTCAGAACTCAAACCTAGTTGGGTCCAGATTAGATTCAGTAAATTTAATTTCCTGAACTCAGACCGAGTCAGGTCTGACCTGAGCCGAGTCAGGTCTGACCTGAGCCGAGTCAGGTCAAATCGCATAAAGTTAAAATAATCAAATTACTCTTGTGTGTGACTCGATATCAAGTTAGAAAACCAAATATAACTTTGCACCCTGAACTCAGGATTGAGTGAAGTTTGGTGTGTTGGATTCGTATTACAAAGAAAAATTTGTCTGTCCTATGGTTCTGACCAAACCAGAGGCACAAAAATTGAGGTCTGACAAACCACCTCTAGTAGAGTATTTTAGTAATTTTAACAAAATATAAAGAATATATGTTTATTGATATAAATATGCTTGTGTGATGATCAAATTCTATTATTAGAGCTACGTGAGACTCGACTGCAACTAGATTGCAACATTCGCATTCGAGGTAAAAAAAATTATAAGCATTTTAGTTAATAAAACATTATATGCTAACGTATTTATGAATTAAACTACATGAAATCATGTTTGCTTGAGATTATGCCTGTATTCTAATGAGTTTGTGACTGTTATAATTGCAATTTGAGTTCTTTTGCATATAATTTAATACTTACTGAGTTTTAGACTCACCTTTTTTAATTATTAGAAGTGTAGGTTCTAGGTGATTTGTGAGACAAGACTTGGTGTAGGACATTGTCAGCCTTCTGCAAGACGTAGGTGGCCTTGTCTTTAGGCAAAATAGTTTTCTCTTTTCTTTATTTATTGAACTTGAGAGACTAAGCCTCATTTGGATGATATAGACTTTGTGGCTTATGTGGATTTCTTTATTTGAATTTAATTAATAATATTTATTTAGAAAAAAAATATGGTGCCAAGTTTTTGTGTGCTACTTTGGTATTTTTCTCTAGAAAGTAATACCCACAAACCCGGACAACAGATGTAACGTCCCTAAAAAATCCAACATTTTTAAAACTTTCCCAAACCCAAAATTTTGAAGAAAATTTAAAACTTTTTTATTCATTGCAAAGTTTGGTATGATTCTCGAAATTAATATGTCAACGAGTCCATCTATGACTATATTCCGACTGTTTCAAATACTGAACGTACGGTCCACCTAAGCACAAGTGCGAGTATGTATTAGCCTCCTAGTATCAGATTCAGTATATAATCATTGATGAACACAACTCGATTAAGGTTATTACTTCAAGGATCATCACACAGAAAAATATGGAAGACGAAATTATTTTAAGGTTTAAGACAATTGATGAGTTACGTGAAGATTTACATTTTAAAATCATACGCATATCCATTGCATAAATAGAAAGACAGAATTCATAAATATTCTTATTCTAAAATATCACAAGTCTTTAAATGTAAAGATTCAGAACTAACTGAGTTAAATTGTTAGAAGTTTATAACTATCAAACTGTTTAGATCCTTCAAGGATTGTAATAGGTAAGGGTGGAGCTTTCAGCCACGTAGCAACCTACACCTTGCTTCAATCCTCTACGAGGTTATATATAATGTTGTAGGGCATCAACTACTTGCCCGTAAAAAACCTAAAACTAAACTTAGAAAATACATATCAAGTTTATAATTGTACAATCAAAGTATGATTTTCATCATTTTTAAAAAAATGTGGGTCAAGGAAATCTACATCCAAACATACACATAACATTTAATCATATTTGTCATCATTCATTCCATAACATTCATAATTACGTAAATTGCATCCATAACAGATATTCACATAAATGAATGATAATATGCAATTCATATACATATGTATAAACATAATAGGCCAAATCTCATTTGACCATGTCCAGCGTAAAACACACGTGCATGCTTCGCAAATAATTCAGAACATTAGAGTCCATCATAAACATATCATATGCTTATAAAAAAATGCATATGACCAATAGGTCAAAATCCCATTCAACCATCTGAGCGTACTTGATATGTGCATGCTTGCAAGTATAATAAGACATAACAATCTATAAAAATATACTTTCATATTATTTCTTCTTCAAAAGAGCATACTCATGTTTAACTCATGACTATGAAATGCATTATCTAAATTATCAATTCTCATGTCCATTCGTAGAACATTAATGCACATTTGCATTCAAATATAAAAGGAACAAGCCCTGATTTGACATTTTCTGTGTGTCTCACATATACAAGTATCTCACGTGCATCAAACAAGTCCATGATTTATATCAACAGGTCAATCACATGACCATAAATATGTTATTTTCATTCACATGCAATGGCATATGCAAACCTTAGTAGTCTCTATATGTTCATATTTATATGTTTATGCATATGATAACAGTGATTCTAAAAATTTAATTCATTATTTCTCTTGTTTATTCAGACTCACCTGGTAGAAAAGATGGTATAAACATCTAGAAATAATCATATGAGTATTTATTATTCTATGTATTTTATTTACCCTCTTATGACTTAACTGGTTCTTTTTTGAGCGATTCAACCCTACAATGCAATGGTTAGGAGAACGGACTCATGGTCTCAGGTCTTGGCCTATGCCAAACCAAAATCGTCGATAAAAATCAGACATGCATCCCTAACTCTTCAGAGTTTTGGTACTATCACCTAAGACTCAATGGTAGACCTGCCCCCTAACCTCCGTGAGACGGGGACAAGAGAAGCCTTCAGCCCTCAAAAACTCAATATATCCCATGAGGCTTGTACCATTCTTCCCTCTTCTAGGAAAGCAAAGAAATCAGGACGAACCTAGTTTTTTAAGAGAGTTCGGCTTCACTGAAGCCTTAAATGGACTCATGGTTTAGGGTTATCTTTATTATTAAGTATCATTATCTCACAATATAACTCTCTCATACACTCACGCATGATATCAATAGTTTATGCCCTATCGTATGCCTAAACAGTCTATGTTATATGCATGACTTAATCTTATATGCCCTCATGCATGTTATATGTCATCTTGTAACTATACCCTCATGATACTACATGACATAATCATATTTACTTTCATACATGATCCTATCATGTCATAATTTTTTTTACACATGCTCTCATGCATGATCCATTTCTAACATGATTTCGTGTATTATTCAATTACAACATGCCTTATACATAATTCTTTCACATGTACTTTTATGCGTTAAACATGTCATAGATGATTCAATTTCTCATGCATAATACATGTCACATCATAATTCATACACAAACAAGATATACATTAACACGTATTCATAGTCACATGCATGATTTATTTATTTCAAGGTATACACTCATGATACATACTTTTATATACATGACAAATTATTATTTTACACTAGCATTCAATATAGTCATGTCAAACACATTAATTCATGCAATATACATTTCACACAATGCATACTCAAATATATATCTGCAACAAACGCACTCTATATTTCACTATCTAAAATCATGACTAGCATGATCTCCTGAACAACATCAATAAAAATACTTCTATTCTCATATATTCAAATTATGCTCAACATGATCTTCGAACTACAGTCACAACAGTCCTAGATATCCACAACCAAGTGGCGTGTGTGAACAAGAAAGTGTTGCATATAATAGAAATAAATTTATTGTGTGATGCATTTGTATCACATACCACGGGTATTTACCCGATTTGCAATTTGCATTTTTTTCAATGTGCATGATTTTTCTAGCCGTAAGCGATACTTAACAATAAGTATTGCTTATTTTCTCTTTTTTTATACCTGAAAATCAATTAGCATTGTACAATATATATATATATATATATATATAAGCATTTTTACTATTACATAAACTATTAATTTCATCTAAGCACATTCCATTTGCTAACATAAACTATGTGTGTGCACATGCGAAGACTGAATTAGCAGTGCACGTGTTAACATAGTTAACTATGTAAATTTATGCACTCTCAAGTGCATGTTTATGACACAAACTATAAAATCAAAAGCATATATATAACATGTATAAAACCTATTTCAAAACAAAATTTCAAACATGCATATCCAACCTTTGAAAACCCTTTTAAAACCTTGTTCAAAAACCATATTCAAAACTGAAATTCGGTCTCACATAGGCATTTCATCAAATACTTAGCGTGTGGCAAAATTCCCAAGACATAATCAAACTTCAGAATTGTACAACATGCTTAGAAGTGTTCATATGCTACACTAATCATGCTAATAACAAAATCAACGTATTTGCTAATTTATTTCATGCAAAACCATCGAATTAGGCAATTCTAAACCTAATTCGCTACATATAACACTATGTTACGATACTTAAGCAATGTATCATTAAAATACACTAGATTAATACCAAACTAAAAGAATCTATATTCTATAAATTTACTTTAGGAATCTTACCTTCGTGATTTGATGAAAATATGCAGTGGACCCTAAAATTCAAGGCCCCGCAAAATCGCAACGATTTGCCAATTAGGCAAATCAACAAACACTTGGTCTGCAACACACAACACCAAGCAAAGCGCAACAAAAATAATTCAGCTATGTGTTTTTACTAGTTTGCACACTATCCAATGCACACCCACCACAACTGCATGAAAATTGAGGCACATGATTTCTAAGGAATATCAAAATTTCTTAGAAAATTGCCCCAAAAAGATGGAAATCGAGAAAGGCAAAGGTATTACCAATGAAAACTAGGTTGTTGTTGATGGCAGATGTGGCGTCAGCTACATGGGATGATTCTTAATGCTAAGAACCAGGCACGCAAAATGAGAAAACCAAAATCAATAAAAAAATTGACAAAAATAACTCTGATTCAAAAAATAAGAACACTATAGGGATGAGAATTACTCACCTAGCATGCTGGTGGGATGAAAATGAATCCAACCTATTGGGCATGAATCTCGATACAGGGAAACACGCATAAAAAAAACAAAGAACCATTGTCAAGGTAGATCGACTATTGTAGAAATACCCAAAAATACAAGAATTTTAGAAGAAATAGGGGATAGGGTAGGAATATCATAAGAAACAGGGGAAAACACATGTAGGAAAAAAAATTGGCCATTACCTACCAAAGTTGTATGGTCCTTCCAAAACCAAGAATAGATGGTGATAATGCATGAAATGCATATTATATTATCATAAATTCATAAATTTATATATGATTTTAGAGCTTAAGTACCTTTATTTATGTTGTTTTATGTGCGAAGAAGCTTTGGTTCAAATTTCATTAGAATCTGAGTTAAAACAAGGAAATTAGAGCATTTTTTGAGAAATTGAATCTGTACCGATTCGAAGTGGATCCAGACCCAATCCAAAATCATACAACTAGTGTTCAAATCTGATCCACACGTCAATCTGAACCAAAGTTCAAGATCCACATTTGAAAAAATATCAAAAAAGCCCCTCTAAAATTGGCGCAGGTGGTTTTCTATAATTTTAGATAGTTATAAGTACTATTTTATAAATAGTTAAAATAGGATCTTATTTTATAATTTTTATAAAATACCATTATTTAAAGGGGACGTCTAGCCATTGTTCATTGTCTTTGCCTAGGGTTTTATGCCACCCTCTTCATCCCCTTTCTTCCCTTTTGCTTTCTAGATTTCTTCTTCTTCCCCCTTGTTCTTACTCGTCTGTGATCTCTAGCTTTCTTGCCCTCCATCGTATTACATATTTTTTTTATTGTTTGATTTCATTTTTGCTACAGGTACCCATGATTAGAAGCTTCCAACTCGGATTTGGTGCTAACCACCATCTACCTTCACGATCGGTTAGCCGAGAACTCTCTCTTTGCAACCGACTGATCTATTTTCTTCCACCACTGATCTCCTTCTTCGTTAACTCGGTCTCCAACGTGCTATAGCCAAAAATAGATTTCAACAACAAAAAGGATGTTCGTAGCATAAAAATCAAGGTATAAGTCTGCCCTTTTCTACCCCCACACTCGTCATGCAGCCCTTGAGGTGTGCCTTCCTTGCCCTCTCTACTTTTCGGTCTGTATTTTCTAATTTTTTAAAAGAACCCGAGTCTTGGACCCTTTTCTTTTTTGTCTTGTCTTGGGTTTTTGATATATGGTATTATTTGTCATTTAGAATATTTTTTCAATGTCTGATCATTTTTGTTTTGTGTTTCGGTCGAGTCTTGAGTCATTCAGGTCAAAAAACTTAACCAAAAAGGCCCGTCAGGTAAGTTTTGATTTATAAAAATTGCCTGTAATGATTTGTAGAGTAGTTTATTTTTATATTCTCATTGATTAGGTTAATTTTAGAGTAGTTTTAGATTAGATTTGAGTTTCCTTATTTTCATATTTAAAATTTTCAAAAAATAAAAATAGATAAATTAGGGTTTTCAATTTTTAGTGTTTTCCAGGCATAGTTTTAGGTTTTTCTTTAAATCGTTAGGTATTGAATTTTTTTTTTTGTTATTTTTGTGATTCTTAGTTCAGATTAGGTTTAGATTTAGTGTAGATTTAATTTAAAATAGGTTTTTGATTTTTGGTAGTTGTTAGATTTAATTTTTTTAGAAATTCTAAATTAACCGATTTGGGGTTTTTTATAATCTTTTTAATTCTTTTGATTATTTAGTAATTAGATCTGATTAGTTCTTGTTTATTTTCAGTATTAGGTTAGTTTATTGAATGTTTAATTTGTGTTCTTGATTAATTAATTGTTGTAATTAGTTTTATTCAATTGTTAGATTAAATTTAAAAATGATAGTTAATTAGATAGAATAAATAGAATAGTTTTATTTCAACTAAATAGGATATTTTATTTTCTATATTTATCAGTAGTTAAATTTTCATTTTATTTCCAGAAATTACTTTTTAGCAATTAGTTTAGAAAATAGATGTTTTAATTCAATTATCATTTTTAGTTAAATAGTTTTTAATTTAGGCGATTTAGATAGTTGCAATAATTCTTTTTATTTAGCAATTTTTAATTCTTGTTAATTTAGTTTTTTTAAAATTAGTTAGATTAATATTGTTTTATATTCACGTCAGTGGTTAGTTTTAATTTTTACCTTGCAAATAGCTTTGGTTTTGTTAAATTATTCTGATTTCTTTAGTTTCTTTGAATTCATTGTTAATTAGTTAGCTTAGGTAATCTAAGTTGATTTTTATTATTGTTCAAATTTTGTATTAGTTAGATCTTAGATTCCATATAGCTGAATTAGATATTAATTAGATAAATTAGTTGGTAGATATTTTTGTTTATTTCATAGTTCAATAGAATTAGCCGATTCTTTATTTCTTTGTTTATTGATTAAGTTAGATAGATTGGTTAGGTTAGTGTTTATTTTGTTATTTCTAGATTTGTTAATCACTTAGGCTTGTTATTTTTGTACAGTATCTTAGTTAGATATTAGTTGTTAGTTAGTTACTTTCTTTATTTAATTAGTTAACATGTTAGTTTTAGTTAGTTTCTTGAATTCGGTTAAATAGTTTCTTGTTTTCTTGTTTCTAGTGTAGTTAGTTTAGTTAATTAAATTTTCTTGATTGATAGTTAGTTCTTATTTATTCTTGTTAGTCATTAACGTTAGATTAGTACTTAATTGATTTCTTGATTAGTTAAATTCGATAATTTAGTCTATTATTTATTAGCCAATAGAATAAGCGATATTTTCTTTTTAGTCCATAATCGTAGTTTAGCTTAGTTAATTAATTATTTATTGTTCTCTTTTTAATTTAGTTCCCTTAATTTTATTATCTCTTATTTAGTTAGAATATTTGATTTTTGTTTAGAATAGGGTAGGTTCCCTTTTGTTTTGTTTTTTTATATTACAGGTCCCTATATTGTGCCAGCATAAGGAGGGTGGGCTGAGGTGGAGGCAAAAGAATATGATCATAAAGCTCCTTGGATTTTGCTAGAGGGACCGATCATAGTTTAGAATTTTTATTATTTTCGTCCCATTTGTTTTTCAGTTAGCTTGTAATTAAGAATAGTAGAATTTTCTTTTTCAGTTATTAATAAAGTGAAGTTTAGTGAATTGTTTTGCCTAAGTTTCATTCCCTGAGGAGACGATCTGACTTGCTACTCTGCAATGAGTGCAAGAACTGGTTTTAAAATTATCATTTGGTGCACAATTTTTTATTTAAAAATATTGTTTTCAAAATCATCACCAGACGACGAATAGGGGTCGTCTTCCCTACGCAATGACACCCAAATAGATGCTTAGCCCTGAAAAAAAACAACAAACCGAGTAAAAATAAAAAATAAAAACGGGGAAGATGAAGGAGGTGGGGAAGGAGATGGATTTACCTCACACGTTGATGCTGGGTCATAAAAACATAACAAAGGCAAATAGACGATGGTTGATAACACCCATATAGCATCGTTGCTTAGGCGGCAGAAGGAAGCCCTATTCGGCTAAGGCTTGGGTCGTGGAAGGAAGAAGAAAAATGTGGCCTAGGATGCAGTAGGTGGTGTTGCCTCCTTGCAAAGAAAACGGACACAGGGGAGAGGGCAGCAGCCATGTAGTGGTTGGGTTGGTCTCTGGCAAACCCACAAACTCTAGGAAAATGGGCGGCGGCTGGTCTTCTGCCAGAGATTCGGTTGTGTCTGCCTAGGCGGCAGCGGCGTCACTTGGTCGTGGGTCGTCACCTGGTCTCCAGCAGTGGGAGAAAAGAGTTGCATAGGTGAGGGAGAAAAAAGTTGAGGAAAGAGGGAGAAGATGAGGCTTACCTCCACGCCGAGTTGTGGTGGTGGCACTCGTCTGATGGTGGTCAAGGCCGGCAGAAGGGAGAAGAAGAGTAAAGATTGATTCTTCTCTCAAAACCCCAAAAAAGAGTGCGTGAAAGGGAGGTGTTTGCACAATATATATATATATATATATATATATATATATATATATATAAAGAGAGAGAGAGAGAGAGAATTTAAATCCATGTGCAAGTGTGTCGAAATTATCAAACATACACTCATTTACACATAATAAGATAAATACGTAGGTTATGGTAAAAGAGGGTAACATGTGCTAGTTACGGTAAAATAGGGTAACATGTGCTGGTTACAGTAAATAGAGGATAACTTGTGATGGTTGTAGTAAGTCAATCACGTTATCACCCTAACTTTCAAGCATCTAATATGTCATGGCTGGTACCATTAAAGTAGGAAGGCAAGGAACATGGAAGCGGTTACAAGTATAGATGACATCCATCCAAAACCGTAAAATAGGAAGGCAAGGAACATGGGAGTGGTTACAAATACAGATGGAATCCATCCAAAAAAAAATAATATCCATAATGGAATAATTGCTTTCATTATGGTATGCTAAACTTAAGGGAACAACTCTATAAAAGAGAGAAGTTACATAAGTTCAAGGGAAGAGGACAAGAGGAGATAGAGAAAAGGAAAAAGCAAATTACCAAGGTGACAGTATATTCAAGGAAGCCCAAGAAGACATGAGGATCCAATCGACATAAAAAACCCTCATCTTCTTCTCCCTTTATCTCTCTTTTCGTTTTCTTCTCACTTGTAATCTAAGCTATGGGAATTAGAAGCTATTGTAAAGGTGAAGAGATCCCAAAATAAAGTTTCAAGTTTTCATATCTTAATTTGAGTGTTAAAAAAATCAACGCTCCAGTTTGGCACTCTCGGTGGGATCTCTGCCTACTTCTCATCTTCCTCTAAGAATTGCAACAATGGTGAGAAGAAACAAGAGTCCAAAAATCAAGTTGGTACTCATAAGCCAATTAAATGAAACCAACACTTTGCCTATTTTTGCATACAGGGGCTCTTTTACTAGAAGCAAAGCCAGAGCCACATCAACGTCTTTTGATAGCTTGGAAGGCTTAGCCTTGAAATTTGAAGCATCTCTAAAGAATAAAATGTTAAAAAGTATTTCCACTGCAACAAAGAAAGAGATGTTGAAAGGCTCTCCTATGCAAAGGATGCCGAAAGGCTCCTCTTTTTCACCAAAGAAAGAGATGATGAAAGGCTCTTCTATGCAAAGGATGCCGAAAGGTTCCTCTTTTTCACCAAAGAAAGAGATGTCGAAAGGCTCTACTATGCAAAGGATGTTGAAAGGCGCCTCTTTTTTACCAAAGAACGAGATGCCAAAAGGCTCTCCTATTCAAAGGATGTCGAAAGGCTCTTATTTTTCACCACAAAATGAGATGTTGAAAGCCTCTCTTACAAAATGGATGCCAAAGGGCTCCTACATATTTTCAAAGAAGGAGATATCGAAAGGTTTCCCTTACGTTGAAGAAAAGATACATAAAAGTCATTTCCTTAACATAAAAGAAGAAGATGGTTGGAATTTGGTAGTTCCCAAAAAATTGTGTTCTTTAAGAAAGATATTTCTGAAAAATGAAGGTGGTGTTATGTCTTTTATGGTGATGCAGGAAGGAAAACTAATATCTATGCTAGTAAAGGTGACATCACCAACCAGCTAAACCCTTTTAACACATGTACCAACATAGAGGGCATCAATGGTTGAAAAAATGATATCACCAACACAGAGGGTAATGTCATGGGCAGAAAAAGTGACATCACCTAAAGCAAAATTGACATCACCAACCAGCTAAAGTTCTCAAGGAGAAAAAGTTGCATCACCTAAAGCAAAGGTGACATCACCAACCAGCTAAGGCTCTACAACAAGGGTGACATCACCAACCAGCCAAAGTTCTCTAGGAGGAAAAGTGACATCACCCAAAGTAAGGGTGATATTACCAACTAGCCAAGGCTCTGTAGCACTTGTGCTAGAAAATATGGCATCATCTAGAGCAAAGGTGACATCACTAACCAACCAAGGCTCTGCAGCAAGAGTGACATCACCGACCAGCCAAGGTTCTGTAGCACTTGTGCTAGAAAAAGTAACATTACCCACCAACCAAACTTCATCAGCACCTGTGACAACACATATGATGTACAACTAGAAGTACCATGCAAGGTTGCATTAACTAACAAAAATTACCATCCCATACCTTATTCTACTCCTAGCCAGCCATGTAAAAAAGGATTTTGGAAAAATACTCCTAGATCTGAATGTTCAAATCCACTATTTGAAGAAATTCCAATCTCACTTCCAAATAGTCTAGTGGAAATGTCTGTTATGATGGCTAGAGTAGAACAAATATTGACCACAGAAGAGCAATTGGCATTACTCAGAAAAAAATTAGAAGAGAAATAACTTGAAATAAATGCTTTGCTTAGTAAAGTAATGGAAAAAGAAGGAACATCAAATCATCTTTATGCATCATCATTAGTATCACAATCCAGAGTAGGATCCTTCCTTACAGAGGAAAGGTTCTTAAAAGAGCTCAATAAAAAATTTGAGCAATTTAAAGTAACAATGACTTATGAACCTTCTCAAAGGTATTCTAAACCATATCCAGAACATGTGGATAAAGTGCCTTATCCTCCAAATTATCAACCCTCAGTCTTTAAGAGATTTAATGGGTTGGGGTGTCCAAGAGAACACTTAGCCTATTTCATAGCCCAATGCAGAGACACAGGAAATAACAAAAATTATTGTTTAAGACAATTTGTCTTGTCCTTAAAAGGACTTGCATTTACTTGGTATAGCCATTTAAGTCCACACTCGGTAATGAGTTGGGAAGAAATGCAAGATAAATTCTTGGCTAGGTTTTATAGTCAACAAAGAATTATCACTACTCTTGATTTAGTCGAAACTAAGCAAAGATTGGATGAACCAGTCATGAACTTTATGTCCAGATGGAGGGATATGGTTCTCTTATGCGAAGAACAATTGATGGAAGCACGAGCTATAAAGATGTGTATGAAAAACTTGCAACCATCTATGTCATGTTACATGATATCAATAGAGCCAAAACATTTAATCAGCTCTCAAACATTGCCCAAAACATCGAAAGAACCTATGATAGGTCTAAGATCAATATTGATGAAAAGAGAAAAAATACCTGCAATAAGGGTAGTGCATATTGCAATGTGACTGAAACAGTGTCAAATCTCAAACCAAAGGTTAGTGAACCTACGAATGAAAAGAGTAAAGACACCAAAGATGATGGTAGCAAGAAAGGTAGTAAAGAGGGTAAGGTCAAGACTTCCTTAGAAGAGAAGTTAAAGAAGTACTTTTTTAATGATGATAATGTATAAGAGATTTTGGAGTACATGTTAGAAATGGAAATAGTTGAGCTTTTAGAGTGCAAAAGACCAAGAGAAGCGAAACAAATAAACAGCCCTAAGTACTGTAAATATCATCATCTTACTAGTCACAAGACGGAAGATTGTTTTGTTCTAAAGGACTTTATTCAAGACAAGATCAATAAAAAAGAGCTAAGCTTGGGAAGATGGACACCATACAAAGAGAAAGTATCAACAAATATGACCACCATACAATTTAGTTCACTTCCTCCAATAGACTTGTCACAAGATGTACTGGCTCAACCAATTCTGCCTCTAGATGCCCAAACGACTCCTCTCTCTGAACCTCAAATAATAATAGAACCAAATTCTTTAGTAACACAACAAGTTTAAATAAACAAAGATTGTTGTTGGGATTAGAACTCATGCTATGAGAGTTCTGGTACTACTTCATATACAAAGGATGAGTTGACTAATGGGTATGGAGACAATCCAAGGTATATAACATGTGCCCAAAAGTCACAAGACCAAGTGTGTGTCTGTGTTTGGATCAAAGAAAGTCAAAAATAAAATTCTGAACCCATCATACCCACAGGGTGGGGAGAAGAATTTGAAGTTGAAATGGTACCTCATAATGTAAAGATTGAAGAAATTCAAGCAAAAGATGAAGGATTAAAATTCATTATGCTATGCAATCATATCAATGTGGTTGAAGTAGGAGCTATGAAACTGAGGTCAGGCAGTCAATTGATAGAAAGAGAAACACCTACTCATCAACTAGTTCAAGAAGAAAGGCAAAACCGAAGGGCGCGTTCGCCTATAGTTCATGAAAATGTCGAAGCATCTGTCAAATATAATGTAACCACTCATCTCAAAAAGACACCAACATTATGAAGTGTATATGATGCCCTCATGTTATCTTCTGAAGTATGTCAATTGTTAATACAAGCACTTAGTCAACCAGAGTGCTATATGACAGAAATTAAGGAAAATTATGACAAACCTATTTGAGAGATATTAAGTTGTTTTGCCTGCATATCATTTTCTGAAAAAGATTTCCAAAATGTTAGAAAAACCCACAATCGACCTTTGTTTGTCACAGGAATAGTTGAATCACAAAAGATTTCTCGAATCATGATTGATTCCGAATCCGAAGTAAACCTCCTCTCTTTAAAAGCCTTATCATATCTTAGATTTTCTGTAGGGCAACTGTTGAGATCCAAACTCATGATACAAGGGTTTAATCAAGATAGTTAAAAATCCCTTGGGGTTATTGAACTTAAATTAACCATTGGAGAGCTATCCTCAATGGTTAAATTTCATGTCATTGATGCTACCGCATCATATAATGCACTTTTAGGAAGACCTTGGATACATGATAATGGAGTGGTGGCATCTTCACTACATCAGTGTTTCAAATTCCTTAAAAATGGAGTCGTTAAAACAGAGAAGACTGATCCTAACCCATTTTTTAGAATTCAAGCAGACTTCGCTGATGCGAAGTTTTATGAAATTGCCTCCTCATTGATGAAAAAACATCATTATCTAAAAATGCAAGGAGTGCAGTTTATCCATTGACTGATATGGATCAAGAAATTGTTCAATCTCCAGCCATAATAATCCTTTCAAGAAGAAAAAAAGATAAGGCAAATTTCTTCCTAAAAAGAAATATTACAGTAAGAGATATACAATGCCCCCAAAAGAAAGAAGCGCTTCAACAAGTCAAAATCCCTACTCAAAACTATAGTCAAAATGCTAGAAAAATGATGCAGAAGATAGGATATGATCTTGATAACCCTTAAGGCTTAAAGGCTGGAAGAATAATGGAGCCTGTAGAGCCCTATTTTAGACCTAGAGAAAAAGAGATCATAGCTAAAGACGGAGTCTTAAATCGAAAAGGTAAAATGAGAATAGGGTATCAACAGACCATCATGTTGGAAAAGAAATATGGAGTATATCACATCTCTGTAGATGATACGAAGGAGGATGGAGAGTTTATTCATGAACAACTAGCACCACCTAGCATCAAAGATGAAACACAAGCAACAATCGATGAATTACAAGAAGTAAACCTTGGCATAAAAGACGATCCAAAGATTACCTTTATAAGTGCATATCTAATAGAAACAGAAGTGGAGAAATATATTGCATTATTAAAGGAATTTCAAGAGTTGTTTGCATGGTCTTATCAAGATATGCCAGGATTAGATGCAATCGTTGTAATGCATCAATTATCGATTTTATTAGGTAAAAAGCCAATCAAACAAACCCAATGAAGAATGCAACCGAAACTCGTTGAGCAAGTCGAAATTGAAATTAGAAAGTTAATTGCAGTAGGTTTTATCTGTGAAGTCAAATATCTTATTTGGTTAGCAAATATTGTGCCTGTAAGAAAGAAAAATGGCCAAATTAGGATTTGTGTTGACTTCAGGGATCTAAATGTTGTATGCCCAAAGGATGACTCTTCGCTTTCAATTACTGAATTACTTGTTGATGATTTAACAAAATACCAAATCTTATCCTTTATGGATGGGTTTTCAAGGTATAACCAAATCAAGATGCATCCAGGTGATGAAGAGTTGATAGCATTCTGAACACCAATAGGTATATTCTGTTATACAGTTATGCCTTTTGGATTAAAAAATGCAGGTGCAACTTATCAACATGCAATGCAAGTAATATTTGATGACATGCTCCATCAAATTGTTTGAGTGTTATGTTGATGACTTGGTTGCCAAATTTGTAGATAAAGATGATCATATTGCATATCTACGTAAAGTTTTCTGCAGACTTCGTGGGATGAAGCTTTAAAATGTGTTTTCAGAGTTAATTCAAAAACAAATTTTGGCTTTATTGTCTGACATAGAGGTATTGAAATTAATCCAATTAAAATAAAAGCAATTGTGGACATGCCTCCACCAAAAACCATAAAAGAATTAAAAAGTCTGCAAGGACAATTAGCCTATATTAGAAGATTTATATCAAATCTTGTTGGTAGGTGTCAACCCTTCTCACATTTGACAAAAAAAGGAGTCTCATTTGTATGGGACCAGTCATTCCAAAATGCATTTGATGCCATAAAAAAATACTTGTTATTACCTCCAGTGTTGTCAGTTCCTATTAAAGGGTGACCTCTCATCCTATATATTGCATCATTGGATAAATCACTAGGTGCACTTCTTGCCCAACAAAATGACAAGGGGCATGAGAATGCTTTATACTACCTTAGTCGAGTTTTGCAAGATACAAAAACTCAATATTCAACAATTGAAAAATATTTTTTAGCTTTAGTGGTTGCCACTCAAAAGATTAGGCACTACTTACTCGCACATGATATCCAACTAATCTCTAAAATAGACCCCCTTAAGCATCTGCTCTCAAAAACAATCTTGTCTGGTAGATTTGTAAAATGGGGCAATGATGTTACCAGAATTTAGCATTTCTTTTTTCCACCAAAAAACAATCAAGGGGCAAGCATTGGCGAATTTTCTTGTTGACCATCCAGTCCCTGACAATTCACCTTTGTGTGATCTACCAGATGAAGATGTGTTAATTGTAGAAGAAAAGCCTTCATAAAAATTATATTTTGATGAGCATCACAAAACAACAAAGTTGGAGTTGGCGTAGTATTTATTATGCCCGAAATGCTATGATACCCCATGCATATACAATTCCTACATTTTGTTCTAATAATGAGGCCAAGTATATTACTCTCACTTTAGGATTATCAATTGTAGGTACCATGGAAATAAATAAACTTGAAGTTTATGGTGATTTGCAGTTGGTAATCAATAAATTGAAAGGCATATATGAGGTTCGAAAACCCACTCTTGTGCCTCATTACTTAAAAGTAAAAGGTTTACTGAATAATTTTGATGAAGTCAACATTACTTATATACCGAGAAGTTTTAATTCTTAGGTTGATGCACTTGCAAAGTTAGCAGCATCATTTGACATCAACAAGAAAATACAGGAAAAAGTTTCAGTAGCATTGCATCGCACATTACTAAAAGATCAAGAAATACAAATTCTAGAACCAAGTCAGCAGCATGTTCCTAATGCATGTATGAACATCATCACTTATGTGGATGACACAGATCTGAGTGTTGTTGATATAGAACAACTTATTTGGAAATTGCATTACAAAGCGATATACGCGCAAGGAGAATATGTTGGCATCATCCTATATGGGGTAGAGTATTTACATGCCTTCACTCTCATGAGTGCAATAGATTTACCTTCATCAAGCTATGAGGAATTAATAGTAGGATTAAAAATGGATCCAAAGAAAGGAATTTGATGGCTCATCATCCATGGAGATTATCAAGTTAAAAGGGCATACATCGATGCTTTAAATGGCATTAAATGGCCTCAATTTACCATATATCATAAGATACTCAAAGAACTAGCAGATTCATTCGATATCCTAACTTTTGGTATAAATGACCCAGTTTCACTTGATCATGCCCTACAACTAGCTCGATATGCCAAAAAAGCATCAATTTCAGAAGAAGGTGAATTCCAGATAAGCATAGGAACTCAAACAGTCCTATCTAGGATGTATAATTATATGCCAATACCATTTAGGACTCATTCCATGACAAGACATATTGAGCATGAAGGCAATATAATGGGGCAAGCAGGACCTTCTCGAAGAGCTGGTACAATTAGTCGAGCAAAATATAGAGTGGCCTATCATTCACGGCCAAGTGAAATTGCCTCTCGAAGTGTACGAGATAGTGCATAATATTTTGATTTTGTAGAAGTTCAAAGTTCTCAAATTAGTTGTTCCCCAATCCTTGACGAGGATGAAGTAGCCATAGTTAATATGGTAACAATATATATTATTGAAGAGGATTGGCAACAACCTATTTATGACTACCTACAAAAGGGGCAATTACCTCAAGAGCGAGAAAAATGCATACGAATCAAAAGGATGGCCCCCCAATTCGTGGTGTTAAATAACACCCTCTATCGAAGATCTTATGATGGAATTCTTTTGAGATGTCTCACAAAAAGAGAAGCTACTATAGTGTTGCATGAAGTACATCAAGGATCTTGTGGTGCTCACCAACCTAGTCCAAAATTGGGTAATCAATTATGAAGAATCGATTACTATTGGCCCAACATAATGTCAAATGCAATTAAGTTTGCACAGAGTTATAAGGTTTTCCAAATTCATGGTGACTTTATACACCAACCACATGACTACTTATATGCCACAGGCTCATCTTGGCCCTTTGCATATTGGGGCCTAGATGTTATTTGTCTTATTGCTCCCAAATCATCCGCAAACCATCAATATATTTTGGTAGCTACTGATTATTTTTCTAAATGGGCTGAAGTTATACTTGTCAGGATAGTAACTAGAGCAATAATATCAAATTTTATGTAGACCAACATCATTTATCGATTTGGAATCCCAGAGTCAATAACTTCTGATAATGGGACTCCATTTAAAAATCAAGTGGTAGAAAAACTTTGCATAAAGTTAAAAATCAAGCAAAATTTCTCATTGCCTTATCATCTCCCAGCAAATGGATTGGTTGAGGCATTTAATAAAACTTTGTGCAAGTTTTTGAAAAAGATAGTCGATGACAACAAAAGAAATTGGCATGAAAAGTTTGGTGAAGATCTTTGGGCATATCAAACGACATACATAACAACCACCAATTGTACCCCATATTTCCTTGTTTACGGTTCTGAAGCAATATTACCCTTAGAAATCTAATTCAAATCTTTAAGGGTAGCACTCAGTAACTCATTAACTCAAGAAGAAAGAGTTCAAATTCATTGTGCTGAACTCGATTCTTTAGATGAAAGAAGGTTGCACGCTCATCAATCTTTACAAGTTTATCAAACAAGAATGACTAATGCCTATGATCAAAATATAAAGTATAGGTCATTCAACAAAAGTGATTTAGTGTTGATGATGTGGTGCCCTATTATTCTATCTCAACGTTCACGTGGTAAATTCGAGCCCAAATGGGAGGGACCGTATGTGGTCCAGAAAGTGTTTGCGAATGGGGATTATAGTGTGACATCTCTAGATGGTGAATATGTTGTTTCTATCGTAAATGGTTGTTTTCTAAAAAAAATATTTTGCATAAAAGAAAAAATGCTCCTAGTCTCAAGAGCCTAAACTGCATAGAGAGTGCTCCTAGCCGCAAGAGTCTAAACTATACGAAGAACGCTCCTAGCCGTAACAGCCTAAACTGCATAGGGAGAGCGCTTAGCTGCAAGAGCCTAAATTGCATGGAGAATGCTCCTAATCGTAGGAGCCTAAACTGCACGGAGAGCGCTCTCTGCCGCAAGAGCCTTAACTACACGAGACCACTCTTACTACATTAGTATAAACTGTACGGATATTTACTCCGAGAAAAAGCCTCGCACGAATATAAATTGCCTAGGGGGCATCAAATAGTTTTGCTTTTTCTTTCAAATATAATAACTCCATGCACGAGTATAAACTGCTAATAAAAATGTGCCTAATAAATTGCTTTGCAATTTAAGTTAAACATTGTTTCCTCCTTGCCACATGAGGTTAAACTGCATGATAATATTAAGTCATTCTCATATATGGCCTAATAACAAATACAGTTTGTTGATGAACATGAAAAATGATAAGGAGTTGTTAAAGAAACATCAAAAGTTTGAAATATAGAATGTCATTGAAGACAATAATACAAAATTAAAGCACTCCAAAATTTATGCAAATATCAATTCTCCATACAAAAAAAAAAGAAAAGCAAGGCAAGAAACAATTATTCATAGCTTGAATAATTTGGCTTCGGTATTGCTGACGACATTAGCTATAAGCTAAACATCTTATAAAAATGTTAATGTGCTCTTTGGGAAGCTTTTTTTCTTGGTGGATGATGCAAATTCACTGGATGCTAATAAAGTTAAAGTTATGACTTATTGAAATTGGATTCACCTGTTTGATGTTGTTTATGAACCCAAATAAAGTATGCAACACTTATAAGTTATGGGCTCAGATCCATGTTCACACATATTCAGGTTCTAATCCAGCTTGATCCCTTTTGAGGATCAAGTCCAGATCCATGATTTGTTAACACTGAATTCAAAGAAAAGAAATGAATCTAAAACTCACGTCTTTTCGAGAAGTGAGTAAAGATCCAGTCTAGGCCCTTTCGGGTTCGAAAAAAGTAAAAGGATTTAAACCTCACGTCCTTTCAAGAAGTGAGTAAAGGTTTGATGTAGGCCTTTTGGGTCTTAGAAAAGTAAATGGATCTAAACCTTACACCCTTTCGAGAAGTGAGTAAAGATTCAATCTAGGCCCTTTCGGATCCTAGAAAAGTAAAGGGATCTAAACCTCACGCCCTTTCGAAAAGTGAGTAAAGATCTAGTGTAGGCCCTTTCAGGTCTTAGAAAAGTAAAGAGATCTAAACCTCACGCCCTTTCGAGAAATAAGTAAAGGTTCAATGTAAGCCCTTTTGGGTCTTAAAAAAAAAGTAAAGGGATCTAAACATCAGGCTTTTTTGAGAAGTGAGTGAAGATCAAGTCTAGGCCCTTTCGGGTCCTAGAAAAGTAAAGGGATCTAAACCTCACGTCCTTTCGAGAAGTGAGTGAAAATCAAGTCTAGGCCCTTTCGAGTCCTATAAAAGTAAAGGGATCTAAACCTCACGTGTTTTCGAGAAGTGAGTAAAGGTTTGGTGTAGGCCCTTTCAGGTTTTAGAAAAGTAAAGGGATCTAAACCTCATGCCCTTTCGAGAAATGAGTAAAGGTCCGGTGTAAGCTCTTTCGAGTCCTAAAAAAGCAGTAAAGATATCTAAACCCTACGCCTTTTCAAGAAGTGAGTGAAGATCAAGTCTAGGCCCTTTAAAGTCCTTGAAAAGTAAAGAGATCTAAACCTCATGCTCTTTCGAGAAGTGAGTTAAGATTCAACTCAAGCCCTTTCGAGTTAAAGAAGAAAAATGATCCAAAACATACGCCCTTTCAAGAAGTGAGTAAAGATCAAGTCTAGACCCTTTTGGGTTCTAGAAAAGTAAAAATATCTAAACCTCACAACCTTTCGAGAAGTGAGTAAAAGTCCGATATAGGCCCTTTCGGGTCTTAAAAAAAATAAAGGGATCTAGACCTCACATCCTTTCTTGAAGTGAGTGAAGATCAAGTCTAGACTATTTTGAGTCTTAGAAAAGTAAATGGATCTAAACTTCACGCCCTTTCGAGAAGTGAGTTAAGATCCAATTCAATCTCTTTCGGGTTAAAGAAGAAAAAAAAATCAAAATTCATGCCCTTTCGAGAAGTGAGTAAAGATCAAGTCTAAGCCTTTTCGGGTCCTAAAAAAAAAGATCAAAATCTTACGCTCTTTCGAGAAGTGAGTAAAGATTCAAATCAGAAAGATCCATAACCAAGTGATGCAAACCATACAAATAAATATGTGGTTGTAAATCTTTAATATTGAGCACCATTTCTGGATTTAATAGCCCAATATCAGCTCATGAAATATTGAAATAAACTTTACCTGATAAATCTGGTGTGATTTTGATCCTATGGAACTTGTTGAAAAATAATGATACTCAGACGTGATGAAGCTGAAACAGCAATAAAACCATGTGTTAGTTGAGACGTACATAACATAAATGAGCAAAAAATTTCAAACGTCATAAAAGTGAGTTTTATCTAAGACAGTGATCAAAAATTTGGTCATTAGTATTATAAACAATTGCAATAGCATCCACTACTGAAAGGTTAAGTTAACAACTTTGGCACCAGTCAAGCATAGAACTAGTGTAGAAGATAGACTAAAACTTTTCGGCCTCAGCCATGCACAACAAATTCAACCATTATTAACTTGGTTGCCTTATCACAATGTATTCAAGTCAAAGTGGATCACACAGACATGGTTGGCAGAGGGCATACTAAACAGGTTCTAAGAGAGATTTATCACATGGTTCCAAAAAATGTACTTTAGCTTCTCATCACTCTACGTGGATGGAGAGTTCAGAAATTCAGTTAAACAAAAATAGAGAACTTCACAATAGTATGCAAATGCAGCCATCAACTGAATCTCATGAGTTGAAGAAAATTGTATGATGCAAGTCACGTGTTCTCGGATTACTAACCGAACATGGGCAGACAAAGATATGATCAAGATAATCAAAGAATTTTAGGTGTCTCAACAAAGAGCAAGTCACACGGTTTTATATCAGCTGCTAAATGAGACATGATGTATCAATGACTGCAAAGATCGAGACAAATGAAAGGATATTTAAATCTGCTACTTCTATAACCCTCTTTAGGGATGATTATAATTAGTCGTGACAATCGTATGTGAAATATAAGACGGGAATTTGCTGACGCCAAAAGGTTCTCAACCAGTTATAAAAATAGGTGGTGTTTAACTTGCTTCACAAAAGATGCTTATAATGGGTTCATAAAAATATATGGATCATCAACGTGACAGCATTTCAAAGAAGAAAAAACAAAGCATACAACCATGGGTTAAAAAGTTAAAATTACCTTGACACAACCCCTTCAAAAGAAGATATCAGCTTCTCAACCAATCTTATTGAATCTGAGAAACAACCTTGATACTGGCTAGAACCTTCAATGTCTGAGGAGCCTTGTTTTCAAGGGAGAGTCAAATGAAGAAACTTAAAAGAACTTGGCTTCTTCTATGAGGGGTTTCCAAAGTCTAGTAAAATGAAAACCCTCTCCATGGATAAAGATGAGAAATAAAGGAATAAATAACTATATCCTAATTAATAGGGATCTAGCAAGTTAAAAAAAAAAAGTAGATCTCACCATCCAACGTGTTGTCATCCATGTCTTTGGTAACTTAAGGCAAGGGATAGAAAAAAAAGAGAGAAAGTTTTATCTAACCTAAGTTACTAAAGACACATTTGGGCATTAGAAGAGACTCTAAAAAATAGGAAAACACAACTAAAAAAAAGTGTGAATCCTATAAGACGTTGGAGACTCTTAAAAAAAGTCTTAAAAAAAAACTCATAAAGTTAAAAAAAAAGGTATGGATCTAGATTTAACTCATTGTATGATCTTTAAAATATTTATAAATCAAATCCAACCTATTAAACCCAAACAAAATGTGGGTTTAAATCTAAATGGATCCTGTGTCAATTCCATGATCCAAATGAATGAAATTTATTTAGCTAAAAAAATTTGCTAAATAAATAATGATGATTTCTTTACGTTTGGAATTGCTTGCAAACATAAACAAATTGAGGGGCAAACTGTTTGCATAAAAAATATATATAAATGAAATAAATAATAAATGAATAAATAATTCAAATCCATGTGCAAGTGTGTCAAAATTATCAAATTTACACTCATTTACACATGATAAGATAAATATGTAGGTTATGGTAAATCCTTTTAACCATCTGTGCTAGTTATGGTAAAAGAGAGTAACTTGTGTTGGTTACAGTAAAAGAGGATAACCTGTGCAAATTATCGTAAAAGAGGGTAACATGTACTGGTTACAGAAAATGAAGGGTAACTTGTGCGGATTGTAGTAAGTCAATCATGTATCACCCTAACTTTCAAGCATCTAATATGTCATGGTTGGTTCCCATAAAGTAGGAAGGCAAGGAACATGGGGGTGGTTACAAGTATAGATGGCATCCATCCAAAAAAAATAGTATCCATAATGGAATAACTTTCATCATGGAATGCTAAACTTAAGGGAACAATTCTATAAAAGAGTGAAGTTATGTAAGTTCAAGGAGAGAGAACAAGAGGAGATAGAGAAAAGGAAAAAGCAAATTATCAATGTGACAATATATTCAAGGAAACCCAAGAATACACGGGGATCCAATCGACATCACAAACCCTCATCTTCTTCTCCCTTTATCTATCTCTTTTCTTTTTCTTTTCGCTTGTAATCTAAGCTTTGGGAATCAGAAGCTATTGTAAAGGTGAAGAGATCCCGAAATAAAGTTTCAAGTTTTCATATCTCAATTTGAGTGTTAAAAAAATTGACGCTCCAGGAGGTGTCAGCTGAGATTTGAGAAAGAAAGAGAAGAGAGGTTAAGGGAAAGGGTCAGGTGCCCTAGTGGGCCCCACCCATGGTCAAATTTTTCCCTTGTACGCAATTCCAAATTGTGTCCTAAATCAAGTCCGGTTTGGTTCAAACTACAATGATTTCTAAAACAAACTTAAAACCCAAAACTTAATTAATTAATAATAATTAATTTTAAATAATATTTGTGTTAGAACAAAATCATAATTAAAATAAAATAGAATATTTGTTTAATTGCTTAAAATTCCTAAAACTTTATGTCCAAGTCGATCCATTTGGGTCCAACCCGTATAGAGTTCGGGTCCATTCTAAATTCTATATTTTTTCTAAAAGATTTTCTTATATTTTATTCATATTAAATAATTATAATAACTCTAAATAGTTCATGGTTTTGGTATTTGTTTAATTGACCACTCTTCGATTTTTGTTAACGGGTCACGTCGCCTCAGATTCCGTAACGGGCTCCTTCCACGTTTCATAACTGTTCGTGGGTTATAAAAGCGTGGTTAGGGCTGGGGTTACACATATCCGAGACGCACTGATTTCTGAAGAAGACCTCAGTGGTTTTCTCTTTCCCTGTTGCTCTCTCTATCTCTCCTGAGTGATTCCGAAAGGGGTTCTTTTGCAACTTCGGTTCGTGGATGTTGTTTTCAAAGGACGATCCGTTGGAGTGCACCGGTCTGATCATCGAGGCTATTGTATCCTGGGGGGAGGACGCCGGACCCTTTTTGCACTGTATGTGGGGGTGAATCTTCTCTAAGGGAAGTACTTTCGTACGCCTTAGTCGTTTATATAGTATTAACATGCTTCTGTTGTTTATATTATGTTCTACGCATATGTTTGTTCATTTGCATATGTCTGGATTTTGGTATATGATGGAACCCGACATGTTTACTCCCTGTTATTGTTTCGATCGTCTGTTGATCATGATGTCTATATTGTTATATTTTCTGATTTATATAATGTTTTATATCATAATGATGATTGTGAAACTGTGTGATCCAAAAAAAGATCCAACAGTCTTGGAGAAGATTCTAAGCATGTCGACTTCTTCTGCGTTTGTACCAAAACTAGACATGTCCGGGATGCCGAAAAAGTTTGTCGGTCAGAATTTGAAGCGTTGGCAGCAACACATGAAAATCTGGTTCACTACGATAGGGTTGTTGTCTGTTCTAGAACTCGACTGCCCTTCAGTTTCTGATACTAACCCTGACCCTACTGCGGTCACTGCGGCTGTAGAGTGGAAAGAAAAGGATAGTATATGTCGTGGTTGCATACTGTTGGCTCTGTCCAACACGTTGTTCGATGTGTATTGTTCCTCGTCTACCACTGCTAAGGGCCTATGAGATCAACTTGACAAGAAGTACAATACCGAAGACCAAGGTCTTGAAAAGTACTCTGTTGCCAAGTTTCTGAAATATCAGATGGTTGAAGGCAAGTCGGTCACTGAGCAGACACACAAGTTTTTGTTGTTGCTTCATAGTTTGGCTGAGGCTGATATGAAACTTCCTGAGAAGTTTCAAGTAATGACCATCGTGGAGAAATTTCCTAAGTCTTGGATAGACTTTGGTATGTCTCTCAAGCACCGTAGAGGGAAGATTTCCCTGAATGATCTTATGGTAGCCATAGCCATTGAAGAAGAGCATAGAAGCCAGAAATAGATCGTGATGCCAACTGAACAACCTAAGGTGAACATGATGACCGAATCTTTTAAGGGCAAGGGACAAAAACCAAAATCTGCAATGAAAAACCAATTTAAACCTAAGGCCAAAATCCAGAAAAAGGCAAATAACAAACCTTGCTGGAACTGTGGGCAGGTTGGGCACTGGGCTAAGGAATGTCCTTCCAAGAAGGCCAAAGCTCATGGGACCAGAGATGGAACGCCTCAAGTCAACATGGTGACTGAGGTCATTGGGACCAGTACTAAGTATGTTTCTATTAACCCGCAAATCTATCATGTTTATGAGCCAACAGAGTGGCTGGTTGACACTAGGGCTAATGTGCACATTTGTGCTGATAAGTTTGTCTTTGTCTTATACCAGGCCGCTGTAGGCAAATCCGTAACTATGGAAAATTCAACGGCTGCAAAGGTGTTAGGGATTGGACGCGTGGATCTGAAGTTTTCTTTAGGACGAGTTCTATCTTTACACAGAGTGCACCATGTGCCTGTAGTTAAAAGGAACATTCTAAGTGGTTCATGTCTTGTTAGAGAGGGTTATGAATTTAACTTTAAATGTAATAAAGTTGTTATTTTACATTCTGGTACCTTTATTGACAAGGGGTATTTAGATGATGGTTTGTTTAAACTTCATGTTGAACATGTTTGCAGTGATAAATTAGAAAATGATGTTTCTTTTGATTCATTATCTAATATTGCATATAACATAGAATCATCTGATTTTTGGCATAATAAATTAGGTCATGTGAATTTCAATTCTGTGAAACGCATGATGAACTTGAAAATGATTCTTGTGCATTCTATTGATAAAACTAAGAAATATAAAATTTGTGTTCAAGCAAAACAATGTAGGAAACCATTCCATACTATTGTTAGAGATTCTGAAATATTAGATCTGGTGCACACAGATATCTGTGAGTTTAATGGAGTGTTAACCAGAAATCATAAAAAGTATTTTATCACTTTTATAGATGATGGCACTAAATACTGTTACGTGTATCTGCTAAAATCAAAAGATGAAGCTTTTGATAAGTTTCTTATCTTTAAAAATGAAGCAGAAACACAATCTAGTAGAAAACTGAAAAGATTGAGGTCTGACAGAGGGGGAGAATATACCTCTAATAAACTTGATAAATATTGCAAATCTGTTGGCATAGTTCATGAGTTTACTGCTCCATATTTTCCACAATCTAATGGAATTGCAGAAAGGAAGAATAGAACCCTAACTGATATGATAAATACTCTACTTGGGAGTTCTGAATTACCTATCTATATGTGGGGGGGTGCTCTGAATACGGCTTGCCATATTCTGAATAGAGTTTCTCAGAAGCTTAAGGATAGTAGCCCTTTTGAACTCTGGAGAAATAGGAAATCTAGCTTGAAATACCTTACAGTGTGGGAGTGCCTTGCAAAGGTATTTGTCCTAGAGCACAACAAGAAGAAGCTGGGTCCTAAAATAGTAGATGATGTCTTTTTGGGTTATGTAGAGAACAACTATGCCTACAAGTTCTTAGTAATTAAGTCTGAGATATCTGGCATAGATGTAAACTCTATTGTTGAGCTTCGAGAAGCTACATTCTTTGAAGATGTATTTTCCATGAAAGTTGGTGTACCTCAGAATCTTTCTTCTTTAGATATACCTTCTACTTCTGGTTTTATTCCCGAACATATGGAAAGGATGACAAATGTGGGGGTAAAACCATCTTGTTCCCATCCTAGACCTAGTGAGTCTAAGGAAGTGGCTGAATTTAGAAGGAGCAAAAGACCCCGGATTACCAAGGATTTGGGAAGTGATTTTATCACTTACCTAATCGAAAATGATCCTTCCAATTTCCGAGATGCAATGGCTTCACCTGAAGCAAGGCATTGGAAAGAAGCCATAAAGAGTGAAATTGACTCCATTGTCTCTAATGATACTTTAGAACTGGTTGACCTCCCTCGTGGTAGTTCTACAATTGGGTACAAATGGATCTTTAAGAAGAAGTTTAAACCAGATGGATCCATTGACAAGTACAAGGTGAGACTGGTTGCCAAGAGATTCAAACAAAATGAGGGAATAGACTATTTTGATACCTATTCTCCGGTTACCCGGATGACCACAATTAGAGTGCTTATTGCATTGGCTTTCATTTATGATCTCTCGGTCCATCAAATGGACGTGAAGACCGCTTTCTTGCATGACGATCTTGAAGAAGAGATCTATATGGATTAACCTGAGGGTTATGTGGCTTCTGGTAATGAAAATAAAGTTTGTAGACTTGTTAAGTCATTATATGGACTAAAACAACCCCCTAAACAATGACATGAAAAGTTTGATAATATTATTTTATCATTTAGCTTTGTTGTCAATGAATCTGATAAATGTGTTTATTGCAAAGTTAAAAGTGATGGTTGTATTATTTTATGCATGTATGTAGATGATATTCTATTGTTTGGTTCAAATATGTGAATTGTGAATGAGACAAAGTTGTTTCTTAGTAGTAAGTTTGATATGAAGGATATGGGTGTTGCAAATTTGATTTTAGGCTTAAAGCTGACTCGTTCAGTTGAGGGAATAACCATTTCTCAATTTCAGTTTGTTGAGAAAGTACTTGAGAAATTTGGCTATAACCAAGGAAGATCTGTAGCAACTTCATATGACCATTTTATTCCTCTTCATAAGAATACGACTGGTGTTTTTGTGTCTCAATTGAGGTATTCCCAGATTATTGGAAGTTTGATATATCTTGCAAATTGCACGAGACCAGATATTTCATTCTCCGTGACAAAATTAAGTAGATACACAAGTTGTCGAAATTGCACTCATTGGAAGGCATTGGACAGGGTACTTAGATACCTGAAAGGAACTATTTCATTAAGTTTGTATTACAAGAGATTCCTTGCAGTTCTTGAGGAATATAGTGATGTGAGCTGGATAGCCGTGAACTCTGGGAGTTATGGCGTGACAGGGTATGTCTTTACCTTGGGTGGCGGCGCAGTCGCCTGAAGATCAGTGAAGCAGACCATCTTGTCTTGGTCTACTTTTAAGGTTGAACTCTGTATTTTAGATGTCAGAGGATTGAAAACTGAATGGTTAAAGGGACTTCTTGAGGAACTTCCTTTAATGTGTAAACCAATTTCTGCGATATATGTGCATTGTGACAATATGACCACTATTGCAAAGATTAAAAGCACAAAATATAACCAAAAGCAGAGGAGACACATCCAAGTCAGAATAAAGTCTGTAAGAGAACTGATGTCTCAGTTAGTGGTTGTTGTGGACTATATTGGATCCAAAGAGAACACAACTGATCCATTAACGAAAGGACTAGATAAGTCATTAGTCCTGAAATCTAAAGAAAGAATGAGACTGAAACCCATCAGTAGTTCATCTACAGTAGCAACCCAACCTATCTGAGTGGAGATCCCACAAAGTAGGTTCAATGTGGTAATAACAAGCTGTAGGGTGAACTAGATAACACCTTATTTATGAGATACTATGTATCTGTGTCTGTTCTCCTGATTATTCTAGAAAGGTGCTATAGCTGCAAGTTAAGGAAGAGTTAAAACTTTGAATGGGTTTAAAGCCTTCTAGGCGAGATGTTAACAGTGCATCTCTGGAGAAGCCCACCTATGTGAGTGTGACTGTGTGACCACAGTTTAAGGAATTGGGTTATTTCTGAAGTCACTCATGAAATAGGATTTTGGCGCATGACCTTTAATGCGCTGCCCCTAAAGATTACAACTAGAACCTTTATCGTGTTGTTGCTAATGGACACTCCTACACCTAAGGTTCAAGTTTAAGACTTGAGTTCACTTCGTTTCTATGGGGGGTAAAGTTAGTCAACTAAGGTAGTGGTTCAAACCGGAAGGTACCATTGCTCAAAGCATGATATATCATGTTGCAGATTGTCTTATCTTGCATCTTGGTTTCCTCCTGTTTCATTCTTTGAATTTGTGGGGGAATGTTATGTGTAAGAAGGGAGGGGAGAGAGAATTCAAAAGAAGAAACGTGGGCTGTTTTAGAGAAAGTTTGGTTTTGATGACTTGAAATGGTCCCATATTGATTGTGTTTGAGTTTGTTGTGGGCTTTATAACCCATATGTAAACTCTTACATTTGTTCCTGAGAACAAGAGGTTGGGATGACTACCACACACACGCGCGCTCGCCCGCCGTGCCGAGCCGGGCCGGGTTCGGGTTCGGGTTCGGGTAATTGGCCTTTTAGGGCCATATCCAATCAAGACCAAAGTATCTTTTTGCTCAAAGTTTTTATGGATATTTGAATTCTTTAACGGGTTATGAGAAATGATAACGAGTCACGACTCTTCGATTTTCGTTAACGGGTCACGTTGCCTCGGATTTCGTAACGGGCTCCTTTCACGTTTCATAACCGTTCGTGGGTTATAAAAGCGTGGTTAAGGCTGGGGTTACACATATCCGAGATGCACTGATTTCTTAAGAAGAGCTCAACGATTTTCTCTTTCCCTGTTGCTCTCTCTACCTCTCCTGAGTTATCCCGAAAGGGGTTCTTCTGCAACTTCGGTTCGTGGAGGTTGTTTTCGAAGGACGATCCGTCGGAGTGCACCAGTCTGATCGTCGAGGCTATTGTATCCTGGGGGGAGGACGCCAGACCCTGTTTGCACTGTATGTGGGGGTGAATCTTCTCTAAAGAGAGTACTTTCGTACGCCTTAGCCGTTTATACAGTATTAACATGCTTCTGTTGTTTATATTATGTTCTATGCATATGTTTGCTCATTTGCATATGTTTGGATTTTGGTATATAATAGAACCCGACATGTTTGCTCTTTGTTATTGTTTCGATCATCTGTTGATCATGATGTCTATACTGTTATATTTCCTGATTTATATAATGTTTTATATCATGATGATGATTGTGAAACTGTGTGATCCAAAAAACGATCCAACACTTCATACCAATAAAATTCATCAATATGGTCTAATATTTTTTTATCCTGACATTTTTTTTGGTTATTTTTTATAAAAAAACTAAGGTTAGGCAGACCCCTGCCAGTACAAAAGATTACATAGGAAGCCACTTGGTTGGTTTGTCCTTCCAAATGCAATTTATCCAGACTTTCTAACGTCACACAAACAAGAGAAAACTTTTCATAAAAAAAATTCTCATATAAACATTTTTCATAAGCAAAATTTTAGTGTCTTGGAGAGTTTTTCTTTTTTTCAAACTTCAAACGTGCCCTGAAACCACATAGTTGGCAAAAAAAAAGTAATCGTGAAAATATTTATGCAAATTTCTAATCAAACACAAAAGACGAAGTCAAGTAGTCTTTTGAGACGCTCGACTGGACGTCTCTCACACGCCTCTTCCAAAAAGGGAACATCATTTTGATTCCGAATGGCCTTACGGGTCTTCTTTCCGTCTGCCCCTCCCAACCCACCAATCACACAAACCGTTCACTCATGAAGCAATTCGAGTTCGGACTATTTCAGGAATGACATTACCCAAGTAAAGAACTATAGTACAATATCATCGTTGTCATCAACCATCGTCAATTCATCTGACTATTGGGCACCAATCAAATAGGTATATATATATATATGTTTTTGAGTTTCGATAACTTTGTTTGTCTAATATGAAACGAAGAGCGAGCTCAGCAATCGTTCCCAACCTCCAAGCATGAGGTATCTCGTAGCGGAGGAAGCGGAACGGAACGCGTAAACGGGGTGCGGATCGCAACCCAACAACCACAAAGAAGAGAGAGAGAGAGAGAGAGAGAGAGAGAGAGAGAGATGGAAGATGAGGGCGAGGATGCATTCGGCGTCACGGCCGCACTGCTACCTGAAGTAGGAGTAGGAGCAGGTGGAGGTTGTGACCGGCAGTCCATCTCGGAGATGGTGGTGTTCCGTGAGGAGTTGGAGGAGGAGGAGGAAGAAGAGGAGGAGGATGAGTCCACCAAGGCGGCTGCAGCAGCTGCAGCAGCGGGTGTTGACTGCTCCAGCGGGAGCTCTATGAACGACGACAACGACATTGACTCCGACGCCGCCGACGAAGAGGTGGGCAAAACGCTAACCCTAAACCCGCCGGTGTTCGTGAACCCGGAGCCCCACATATCGACCCAGTTCTTCACCTTCAATCGGGAGTCGCACAGCCTGATGGTCGGGTGCATCGTGGAGCGGCGGCTGGCGACGCCGGTGGAGATCAGGGCGGCCACCCCTCCGTCGGTTCTGTCCTCGTGGCGGGGCGTCTGGAAGGACCGGAACGAGGGCACCGCTTACCTCACCGGGTGGAAGCGCATCCAGGAGAAGCTCAACGCCCACATCGACGAGCAGGGGAACGAGCTCCTCTACTTCAAGAACAACGCCCAGCAGTACGTCTCCCACATTAACCAGTGGCAGGACATCGTCACGAGATTCCACGGCGACGCCGATCTCAAGCACCTCGGCCTCAAGGAGACCATCGAGCGGATCAAGCAGGTCTGGACCGTCGGCGCCAAGTTCTACGGCATCCCAGAGTCTTTCATCCGCGTCTGCATCGCCTCCTGCCCCGTGTGCTCCGACGCCGGCTCCAGCAGCGCGGCCAGGAGCAAAAGGAGGCGCTTCGAGTACACCGAGTCCTTCGAAGTCCCCGCGAAGGAGGTTCCCTGGAGGCTCCAGCAGCTGGCCGCCAAGCACAAGGTCGTGCTTTGCATCAGGCAGAAGTATATCAGGTACAAGCCTTTCATGGCAGAGGTCAAGGATTACGCCTGCCACAGGGCCGGGGATCCCAACGCCAAGAGGTCTAGAGTTTTGAAGAGGGAACCCTATGCTTCTAAGCGCTGCGGGTGCGGCTTTAGGATCAGGGCCATCGTCCCCATCACCAATTACAACGAGAAGGAGAAGAGTTTCGTGTATCAGGAAGAAGGCATGGCGGTTTTCAAGCTCTACGCTGTTCATTCCGGCCACGAACCTGGCCCCATGGATGGGAGCGCCAGGATAATCCACAGGGTGCTTGGTATGAAGGATGAGAATATGGGCTTCTTCGGAGCCAGTGGAGGCGGCGGTTCGCGAATTTCTGTTCTGCAACAGGTTCAGGATCTTCAAGTTGAGATTGGGGCGTTGGAGGCTAAGGTTGCAAAGATGCCCCATGAGTTGCTTTGTTCGTTGTCGCAGGATCTTTCTGCAGTCATCAATAGACTCAGAAGCATAGGGGAGGACGAGGTCGGTATGTTGATAGGCAAGCAGAACCCTGAACAGGTTCTGGTTGGTGACCACAATTCTGGTTTAGTGGGAGAGTGGGAAGACCATCATCGCCACTCGCAAATGCATGGAGATGGTGAATTGATTGAAGGAGAAGACGATGATGCGTTTGAGCAGAGCCTTGAGAGTGTTACTCAGTGGGATTCCCTGAGGGCGGAATGCAGGAGCAAAGATATCTTGAGGGAGAGTTGTAAGTCGGATAAATGGTTGGACTCTGTGAAAGAAGCGTGTGGTGAGTTTGATGAGAAGAGCATTCTTGTCTGCGAGGACACAAAACTCGTGAAGTCCATGAGGCATGAGGGTCCTATGCTGCCGGATTCAAGCCTTGTTGGGATACAGGTAGATGGGTTTTACCCAGACAACTCCAAGTGGTATGATTCACCTTGCCCTTTAGATCCAGGTTCAGATTGTGGGGATGGGAGTTTCAGAGATGGAGGGATTATGTAGTGTATCTAGCATGTCATTGGGCTAAGCTATGTGACTGAGGTTGCTTTGCTCTTCAGTTCCAGAAGGGCATGTTTACTTGTATATTAGTTTACACTGTACAGAAGGATGGTTTGGAACAGAACAGAAGCATGCAACCAAATTTTCTCCTGTAAGGTTCTTGCTTTTCTTTTTCTCTCTTTCAATAGTCCCTGTTGGATATCTTGCGCACATAATTTGTTTGCATAGGCTCTTCAGACTTGAAGAGTCAGATTTTCTCACCGGCCTTTTCTTTCTTCTCCCATTTTCACATCGATGTTGCTCTCCTGCTTGATACTGATTACCATAAACAACAAAATGTGGAAACCTTAACTTTTAAACCAGGAAAACTTTCATTTTCACATCGATGTTGCTCTCCTGCTTGATACTGATTACCATAAACAACAAAATGTGGAAACCGTAACTTTTAAACCAGGAAAGCTTTCATTTTCACATCGATGTTTCTCTCCTGCTCTTCAGACTTGTTTGAAGGTGAATCGAAGCTGTGGATGGCCTTCAACATATATGGGTCTGGAAATTTTTATGTTTTTAAAATTTTGTTCTCATTTTCATGATAATTTTTTTGCTTACACCTAACTGTATATTACTTTAGTTCCTAGCTGCAATCATCCGGTAAATTTCAATGTTTAAGCACAAATTGGTAGCTTTTTTTTTTTCCCCTTTAGTGGGTTGAATGCTATTGTCAATGACAATTGTACTAAATAACATGTTAGCCTCAAATATATAACTGTTCTCTCTCTCTTTTTTTTTGATATATTGTGGAGATTGCCATGTAGAATCAATTCAATACTTCTCCAAGCATTATGTGAGAATTATATTAATCTGTATTTTTTCCAAACAATGTTATCTGTCATGTTGGTATTCTGTGATGTGTCTTTGCCTAGGCTTAAACATGTGACAATGCACTGCTTCCATAGGATCTAAACCTGAGATAATGCAACTCCACCTGACAACTGCAATTTTAACCCGTAATCTAACAACATTATTTTTGTGTTGATCCATGACAACCTAGGTTAAGTATCTGCTCTATTAAATTGTTTCATGAGTCTTAATTATTCATGGCCACGGTGGTAAGTCTTTTTGTTTCCCCTTCTTCTTGCTTTTTGAATAATCTTCTGTATATTTTAGTCTCCAGTCATCTATTTTCATTCACTCCTAAAAATATTTTAAATGAACTTACAAAACATATATGATTTGATGGTGAGTAAAACCGAAAAAGTTTGACATGTCTGTGTTAATCATGTTGTTTGTGTATGACATGCTTTGTGTGGTTACAAGTTCCCTAGGATGTAATATTATGCCTTATTCTCCCATATGTTTTAGAGTATGCGATGCATTAAGTGCAGGGCAACTGCTGAGATTGAATTCCTTTGACATGATGAGATTAAAATTGACAAATTTCTATCCATCTGTGACATGGGAAATAGTGTCTTCTTTGCAATGTAGACATTGCTAATTCAAGGTTGTCCAAGAGGATTATGGTATAAAACAAAGTTTACATTATCCTCTTAAATAATGTTGCGAAAAATTTATTCACTTTGAGAAAGAAGATTGTGACCTTGAAACAAAATAAATATGAAAACTAAAAACAAGAGTTTTTTTTTTTTTAAAGAGAAGAGAACTTTAAGTAACAAAATTGCATTCCCAGAAAAACTTAATTAATAAATAACGAAATATGAATGGATATCTAACAATTGACAAATAGTACATGGCATCAAGTAGAAAAATATTGCAATGTTGTAAAATGTGTAGCGATATCTACTAAAAGGGCCTGATTAAAACAATAAAATTATTAAGTACCATATTAACCACACCATATGAAGAATAAAACATTAGCCATCAAATATCAACATCATGAGTGTGATAAGGTGTACTAATCATTAGGTAGATTACATAAAAAATCATTGTCTCTTATTAATCACTTCAACTAATCATAGAATCAATGTTGTAAGTATCGTACCGTGTCGTACGATACAGTTCGATACGTATAGTAACTATAAGCAAAATCGATACAATACGCACTTGTATTCGTATCAGGTGTATCGTACGATACAACCCTATATCGTACCGCATCATACAATACAATGTATATCGTACTGTACACCTTTGGCATACTTTAAAAAGGACCGAATCATATTTTTTATCTTTTGGGTTTTGAAGGCCTCTTGAGGGTCGACTTCCTCATTTGTGTAGAGGCCATTAGAGGGGTATTCACGCACCCTAGGAGTTGTGAGAGTGATTGACTCAACACACTATCAATAGATCAAAGAAACAAAAACGGGAAGAGGTGAAAATCAACCACACAAAGAATAAGGATTTTACGTGGTTCAACAAGAGTTGCCTACATCCACGACCACAATAAGTTCCACTATTAAGTTTGAGTTTCTCCCATTACAAAAGACATATTGCCCTATTTAAGTACAAGGAGTCTAGGGCAACCTGTTTTGGGTAAAATTACAAAATTACCCTCCACTAAAGCCAAAATTACGGATTTATATCAAGGTAGAAATCAGGCTCCACACTCCAACATGATCCATGTGCAAGGGAGAGGGCTTTTGTGGTTTGCTCAAGTAAGAGGAGGTAGATGATGAAGAGCCCACATATATTGGAGACAATATGAATGTTGAAGGAGGAAGAGAAGAAGAAAATAATGATGATGATTGAGGTTATATTTAAAAAAAACTTGGTTATTTAATACTTAAGTGTTCATAAACTTGGTTATTTTGTTTTTGTTTATGCAATATGAAAGAATAAGTCTTGTGGCATGTTCTTAATTGCAAGATGTTTAATATTTTGCATTGTTCTTGTGAGATAGTTGATGTTTGATGATGTCTTATGCAGCTCATAAAGACCTAAATGCTTCATATGTGATTTTATGGTTGTGTTTTGTGCAATTCATCATTGTTTCATGTGTTGTGATTTTTTTAGAATTTTTGCTAATTTTCTTGATTTTTTGAAAAAAATTTATTAAAAAATTATGATACGATACTGTCTTATTTTGGGACCGACTGATACGATACTTACAACCTTGCATAGAACACATAATGGCCATCTTTTCCCAAAATCAATTCCTTCCCTATTCCCCTTTTGATGTTCAACCCACAGATTCTTGATAATAAGCTAGGAGAAAAGCTCTTTCCCCAACTTTTGCCACCTTCCTGGCTTATGAACTGAACCTCAATCAAGTCCTCTTCTAATTAAAAACGGTTGTATTAAAAGTGAAAAATGAATTTCAAAACAAACGAAAAATCAGACAGAAATACCGCAAAGAGTCCTTTTTACATTTCAAGTATGAAGAATTCTACTGCTCCACAAATGACGAACATGTGTGCTATGGATGGAGGGCACACACCCTTGAAGCTTCCTAAGAATTTTATTTCATACTAGTTTGCTACTGCCTTAATCCCATCAAATTGGTTCTTCCTTTTGCTTCCTACTGCAGCTGTAGCATTATCTGTCTATTAAGAGGAATTTGGTACTCTTCACAATAAAATGAGCCAAGTTGTTGGGGGAAGATAAGAAAACAACTATGACTCAATTCACTAGAACTATACAAAGAAAGAGGTTCCAAACAACAGTACTATTTAGAAATCTTCGATTGGGCTAGATGGACATAATAGACATGTTTCAGAACGGAAGGCCGCCAAATCAGAAATTCGAATGGAAAGGAAACGGATGATAATTATCAGATAATGTTAGTTTGGATTGCTCGGAGAAAGCTGTCTCTCCCCCCTTTCTGTTGTCCTTCTTGGAATTGGAGTCTAGTGACCTTGTGTATGAATTGAGGGAACGGCGGCTACTGTGAGAGTCGGCTCCCTCCTGTTTTTTGGAGAGACAGAAGAGCAGCCAGCTCCCTCTTTCGAAGCAATCCTTGGAAAATAACAAGAGGGCATCATAGAATATGTTGAAGAAAGCAGATGCAGCACTTCACCAAGAGGAGGACTGGGATGTTAATAGAAGGACATGGCACATCAATCAAAGTGAAGATAGTTGAAAAGGTGTTGAGTTGGTTTTTTGCTATAATGGGAGTAAGTGTAAGCCCTCTTATACTAGTTGTTGAGTGGTCGGCCTTCCCAAATGAGATTCTACACACTTGACCAACCTAACTCAGAGGGAAGGTGGATGGGATTTCTTATAATGATTAAAAAGGTAGATATCTGATTTCCACTGTAAGGCCCATGATTCACTACCATTTTGTTTTTTCGCTGTTGATGCTACTGATCTATTTTCTGTATCATCTGCTACTTCTTCTGAGCAATGTGGGAACACTCATGGGTGGAGTCTTTGGAGGGTGACTACAATGTTCCTTGTCCAACGGAAACAGGCTTATTGGTACGGTTCATGTGTGCCTGCCACCACAATCAGTGTATTGCAGCTGACTCACTCCTCATAGCCGACAACTGGCTTTATGCCAGATTCTCTCGATGGCAGTGATCAGAACCTGTCGGTGGTTCGTCTTCCCCAGATGTGGCTCTGTATGATTAGCAAAAAAGCCTATGGTGACACGTGATAGGTATAGACCAGATTATCTGTGACATAGAGCAAGTGCACATGCACGTGGTAGTTCCTTTGTATTGTTAGTGCCTTATTTATTCTTCTTCTTTACATCTACAATGATGATGCAATAAGGTTGCATCCTTTGTTGCCCACATATTCATTATTCATCTACTTTGAAAAGTGCACCTTTCCTATTGACTAGGTCAACATCTCTTGCTAGTCACGATTGTGCAAGAGATCCTACCTCTCCTCCTGCCATCATCAACATGAGTGTTATTTTTTAGGGTGATTGAACTCTTTCTTACCTATAACTGGGTTATGGCTCTCCAGATTTACAATCGGTATTAAATCACTTTTTGAGGGCTCTATTTCTATCCCTTTTCTCAGTCTTACACGAAAAATCATCAGTCTAATTTGGTAGGAGCGGATTTGCTTGTTCCAGCATTAAGATCATTTGGAGTGAATGTGATTTTGTAGAATGATGATATAATGGCTGGTGTCATATATCTAGAAGTGGTGGAACTTTTTCAATATCCAGTGTTTTGGGTCTACATCCTTGGTTGGGTATGTGCCTTTTATCTTGGCAAAAATTGGATCCATGTCTTTAAATATCTTCTGGATATAAGCTAGAGGCACATTCTTCTTTTTGCTTTTTTCTTTCTTGAAGCATTTGTTAGTTGATTGGACGATTACTATATTCTGTCTCTCTAAACAATCTACCAAGCTTTTTATTTTGTCATGATGTATCATGACTGCATATGTGATAGAGCAAGCAACTTGGCAAGTTCCGTGTGGGCAACTGCGTTTGAAGATGGTGATGTTTTTTGCTTAAAAAGAAAAGGGAAATTTTGTAGGTCCTTTTTTCCATTGTAACGCAAGGCCATTTCCACATTATATGAATTGTTAACGGTGGTTTGGACATATTCGGCGAAGGCCTAATGATGCTCCAGTTAGAAGGATGGAGAAATGGGAAAATATATTAGTTAAAAGAGGTCAGGGTAGGCCTAGGAAGACTTGGATGAAGATGATATGAAAGGATATGAATGCTTTGAACCTCACCGAGAACATGACATTGGATAGAAATGATTGGAGGAGAAGGATTCATGTGGAAGACCCAGAATGATTTTCTTTGTTGGTTCATATCACCGACCTGTTATCATCGCAAAATTTTCCTCCTCTCCCTCTGCGAGAGTGAGAATAAACGATTCTGCGAGTCAAACTCGACCAAAGTTTTGAAAATTTGTTTTGAAAATTACTCGCCTCCGTTTTGAAAATTTGCGAAAAAATTTCGTGGAATAGGATCCGCCTGTCGGTACGAGGTTCAACCGTTCCTGGCGCCTTTATCAGGGGTAATTGAACCAAGGATCAAATGTGCGCTTTGACTAAGTTAGATTATCTAAATTATGCTCTATTTTCCTAGAATGCACAGAGAATCAGGCATGCGCTATGGAATTTTGAACAAATACAAGTTTTGAAAGAATGATGTTTGCTTGAAAAATTGAAATGTACTTGGAAAATAATTGGAAAAGTGCTTGAAATTGTAATTCCTGGGAAAATCATTAAACTTCATTAGAAATCAGAAATTTGCATTGGAAAATGATTTCTCAGGAAAACTTGAACTTTGAAAAATCGATTTTTAGATTTAGATTGCTTTTCTGAGGAAATAGATTTGAGAATTCTGAGAAAATCAGGAAGTTCATTGGAAAATGACTTTTGAAATGGAAAATGGATTCTCAAGAAAATGAGAAGTCTGAGAAAATTGATTTTGAGATTGAAAACTTAGAATTGAGAATGTGGAAATCTTGAAAAATCATAATTTGAACTTGGAAAATACTTTGAAATCTCATTTGAAAATTCAGAATTCTGAGAAAATCAAATCTTGAGAAAAACTTAGATTTTTTTGGGAAATCGATTTCTCTGAAATTGAAATTGGAAAATGAATTTGAAAATAATGCAATTTGAATGATATGAATGAATGAATGAATATGAATTTGAAAGATATTTCATTGAGGAATTGGGAAAATCCTTTTGAAATTTTGAGAAATGCAGTACATTTTTGAACTTAGCCTAAGAGTGTAGGCTGAATGTGGCTAATACGAAGATCATAAATCTTGATTTTCTTCGTATTCTGACTATGACCATAAATACGAATCCCACCAAGTTTATAAACTCCATAAGAGCTTGTGCACGTGCCATTCGTGTCAACCATAGTGATTTTGGAAAAATGTGCATGAATGATGCATCAGATATCAGAATTTACAGAAATTAAACTATATGCAATGGAGTCCTATTCTAAGCAGAAATGTGAATTCTTATTCCAAATTATATTGCTTTTTACATTGAATTGAATAAAGAAAAGAAATAAAATAACTAAATCTTCTTCTTGAATGTTTCTGCAAAACTAGAAAACATGTTAGCACAGAAATGTAGGTTTATCTGAATTTATCCGAAATATTGGAAATTATCGGATATTATTCAGATATAAACTCAGAATCATACCTCCTTTGATATAAACATGAGAAATAATGAATAAATTTTGAAAATAAACTTGGAAATTCGAAATTGGGGTCAAAATGACTGAAATGCCCTTGATGATCTTGAAATCAGGGTTTTCTGAAAGAAATTTTGAAATTTTGAAAATCAAATGAAATAAATCAAACACAATATGATGATATACATGAAAATTTGGAAAATTGAAGTTTGGAATTTTGAAATTGTGGTCAAAATGACCAAAATGCCCCTGATAACAAGACTATGGCCTTGAAACCAGGGTTTTCTGAAATAAATTTTGAAAAAATGGGAAATTAAAATGCAAATGACATTGAAATTAACACTAATATGACATGACATGCTTATTTACGTGATAAAAACCCTAAAATGACAAAAATATCACAAAATATCAAATTTAACTTGATTTTCGCCTCTGAATTTAAAAATAAACTAACACACAAAGTAAATGAAATTGGAATTGAGCCAAATTTGGCATGGACACCTAGACTAACCCTAAAAACAGAATGGAGCTCGAAAATATATTTTTTGTTATTTTCTTAATATAGAAAATAGCTAAAAATCCTAAAAAATCAAAATTTTGCCTAAAATGTTGATTCTAAATTGGATTTAGGATATCAAACTTCCATAAAAGTTTTCCAAATTTTATGGGGTGACAGAGGACAGTAAGGCAAGGATTTTTGTCTTTTACACATTCTGGTTTTGACTTATGGTCGGAGCTGGACAGCTCCGGCAAGTCGGATCGGAATCCGGCGACTCTAGGATTTAGGGCAAACAGACAGGTTTCGGGAGAAAATGTGGAAAAAATAGCATACAGATGGGAAAATGGCTGGAATTGTGGGAAAATGTCCCTGACAAACAGAGGCAAATTTCCTTCTTTTTACATCCTTGGGATTTAGGTTACGATTTGGAAATGGGCACACTGTTATCAGAGACCTGGATCTCTGAAATTTTTGGATATGAGAATCTGTCAGACAGAAAAGATAAATCCGGAAAAAATACTTGGGCAATCCCAAAAATTCCTAAATTTTGAAAAAAGACAAAGTAATGGGTTAGGAACAACTTTCATGTTGAAAGTTTTTGCATTCGGGCTACGGGTTGAGCGAACACAACACATTAGGGTCGGTCTATACCCTGATAAGGAAAAATCGAGTTTTTTCCAGGGGTATGGGAAAATCGATTTTTAACAGAGGCCAAATCTATTTATAAGAATCTCAAAATTTTCATACAGTTAGTAGATTTCATCGTGAATCTATTGTAATATTTAGGGGAGGATTCAGATCTCCCATCTAGGGGATCTCAGGCTGACAACTCTGCTAAATGAGGATTCAGAATTTTCAATGGGTTAAAAACCCGATTTAATATTGGATTTGTTTAATGGGGTTACAAAACCCAAATTAATCCGGATTTTTGGAAGGAGATCACAGACAAACAAACCTAACTATCATAAAATTTTCGGGATTTTTAGAAGGGAATTCATACATGAAATAACTATGGGTCTGAACATTCAGAATCAAATCTATAAAATGACAACGAGATTCTAATGAAACTCACCTAAACATGTGAAACAAATACAAATAGATACCATGGATCTCAAATATGATGCTTGAAAAGTAAAATATATATGAAATCTACAAAGAACATCAGGGAAGTAAACTTAAATCTTTTTCTTTTATATAGCATTCCATGAGATATATAGATATAAAAAAAAGAAGAGAGAAAGGTAATATTTAATAAAAGTTTTTTTTTTTGAAGTAAGGAGATCTTACTTTGGGGGGGAAGGCTGTCCTTGATCCAGATGCGAAGGCGTCGCTTGGAGAACACCGGTGGGAGTTCTTGGAGAGGAGGCTGCACCTGAACTTTGAAGTGGTTGGGGTTGCACCAAAAGGGAGTTGATCTTGCTGGAGGTCTGGAGAGCCTTGGAGGTTGCTGCCGTATGATGTTGCCAACGTTGAAGGAGGTTGAAGCAAAGGGGCTGAAGGAGGCTTGCTGCTGCACTGCTGGAGGTGGGCTGAAGGTGCTGGAGCAATGGGGGGGCTGCCTGCCTTGATGTTGGTTGAAGGAGGCTTGCTGGAGAGCTACAGCTGTGGTGAGGGAGATGGTCACCAGTTAATGGATGCTGCCAAGAAGGGCTGCTAATGAGGAGGGTGGCTGGAGAGAAAGAGGGAGAGAGAGAGAGAGAGCTCAAGGAGAGGAAAGATGCACAACCGTATATTTGGGAGATGAGAGAATTGTAAAAGATGACAGCCGTATGAATCCTCCTCTAATTAAAACCCAAACTTAGGTTTTAATTGGAGATGAAGTTAGGGTTTAGAGGAGTTAATGAAAGGGGAAAAACTAGCACCGTGAATGGGTCCAGCTGTATGGCTTTTAGGGAATGAGAAAGAGAGAAAAGAAGGAAAGAAGGAAAAAAAAGGGAAAAAGGAAAGAAAGAAGAGGAGGGAAGAAAGAAGAGGGAAAGAAAAGGAGGAGGGGGGCTGTACGTTAGTGGAAGGAGAAGGGAAAGAAGAAAGAAAGAAGAAGAAGAAAAAGAAAAAAAGAAAGAAAGGAAGAAGAAAAGGAAGAAAAAGAAAAAGAAAAAGGAAAGAAAAAAGAAGAAGAAGAAAGAAAAGAAGGAAGGAAAAGGAAAGAAAGAGGAAGGGAGAGGGGGCTGGTCGACCCCCTTGTGGGTCCCACCTCCTCTCACCAAAAAACAATAAAAAAATAAAAAAAATAAATTAAAAAAATTAAAACGAAAGAAAAGAAAAGAAAAGGAAAAGATAGTTTTTTTTTTATTTTAAAATGAAAATGAAGGAGCCATCTCAGAGTGGGCTCTCTTTCAAAAATTGAAATTCATTTTGGTAATCATAGGGATAAAATGGTCTTTTTAGAAATTCTCGAACGAAACGAGCTATTTTTGACAGTTTTTGAGATGAGCTCGGATTTTAAAGTTCAATACCCCATTGCGAAGCAAATCCAGTGTAGAATTTGAAAATTTGAGTTTGAAATAAATCAGATTGTTTTTCTCAAGAAAATATTTCCAAATTTAGAATCCTGGGGGTAAAACTATCAATTTTGGAAACCCTGGATTTGAAATTGATTTATGAAAACTTTCAAAACTCAATCTGAATTGGAATTTATAAAACTGGAGTTCTGGACTTCGAAAATGGAATGAAATGTGATGAAATGTTATGAAATGCTGAGAAATGATATGAAATGATGAGAAATGACATGAAATGATATGTGAAATGCAGACCCTGAATGAAGAATTTTGGATATTAGACCCCGATTGGCAGTTGTATCAATTCAAAAAGCGTTAAAATTTATAAAATTTGCAAAATGGTTCAAGAAATGGTTTTCGGGTTCTACCAGGCCAGAGTGACACTGAAAATTTGAGTTTGAGTTGGATTGAACTGAAATGTACTGGATTGAGTTGAGTTCTAGGGTTTCAGAACTCAAATGAACTGACAAGATACTGACTCAACTGACCTTTCTGACTAAATTTTCAAAAAAAGCTGTCATTTTTAGAGAAATGGTACGGAATGGTAACTAGAGTGAAGTGAATCACGAACCAGAGCTAGGTTTGAGCTAGAACAAAGGTCAGTAATACTGAGATGAACTAAAATTAAAGCTCGAACACTAACTCAAATGGCTGAACTCAGCTCAATTTTAGTTGAAAGAGCTGAAACGGGCTAAAATGGGCTCCTAGACACTTGAAAATGGTTTTGAACTGAAACTGGAGCACTTGAACTCCTGGTGAGCTCAAGTTAGACTCTGGGGAATATGACTGACTGTGAATGACTGACTCAGAAACAATTGGCTTGGACTTGAGTAAGAAATGAGCTCATTTATGAAGAAATGATCCCATTTTGGCAGGAATTGTCAGAAATGAAAATGGTTTATTCATTGTGAGCTTGAGATGACTGATATTCTAATGATTTTGAACTGACCAATGGTCTTGGTTGACTCCGACTGACGGGGGTCCGGGATGACCTAGGGGTAAAATAACTTTCCTAATGAAAATAGGTAAAGTGGTAATTTTCTGAAACAGACTCGGGGTTTGACTCCTACACTGACCTAACAGGGTTAGCATTGCACGAGGAGGGTTGTCCAGAAATGAATGGGGAAAATTTGGGGTGTTTACATGACCCTAATTGTTTTGGGATGAAGGCGTATTTGTTGTTGTTGTATGAATTCTTAAGAAGTTGCAAATAGACAGGCGATAAAGGAGAATATGCTTGAATCTTTCCTCTTGATGAATAAGATTATGATATTTGCGTCTATGCATTACCTTTGTAGGAGAAACCGTGTTGCTCCATATTTTACATATTTTATGGACTGTATAAAATCAATTGACACTTCATCAATTGTGTAGCATCCTATAACTACATTAGGCAAAAGGTTCTTAATGACCAAGGACTAATAGGCTTTTCTTGTTGGATTGACAAAGCATTTTTTTACGAAGAAATCAAGGCAATCAATTTTGCTTTACTATGGCATGAAGCAAAATCTCTTGGTATTTCTCATTAATCATTATTTGCATAACTAAGTGTTATCATATGCTTTTAGAAGTATTTATAGCAGTCACTGATATCACCCATACTTTGAAAATATATCTGCAATTTCAGGTCAGCCGATAATATTGGCAAACTATCATGATATTTTCAAAATATCTTTATAATTCAAAATATAGTGACAATATTGTGATATTATCATGATATGTTTGTGATATTTAAAAATAAACTTACTTTTCATATATTTTAAGCCCATTTTTTGTAATTTTTGGTTTCTTTTGTATTTTAAAAACTTTTTGATCTTATTTCCGTATATTTTTGCAAGAAAAAATTATACAAAACCTGTTATTTTCTTATTTTTCTTATTATTATTTTTATATTTTTTAGTTTTTAACACTCTTGAGTCCTAGAAAAACCACTTATTGAAAAAACTTTTGAGAAAAACCCTTGCGAGAAATTACCTTGAATAATACAGGTGACTAATCATTGTTCATGGACTTGACAAAGTATTTTTCTTTGTTTCTTTTAAGTGAACAAATTTGTTTTGGTGTTCATGCTATAGAAGGGCCTAATCATGTCAATCAATTTAAAACCATAAATAGGGCATCTTCTGGTGGTTGCTCCCAAGGTACTTAAAGGAAGACTTGCTATACCCTCTCCTCAATTACATAACCTAATCATTGTTCTGAAAATTTTATGGATTTAGTAGCTAATTAAAAGAATATCTGATGAAACACCTGATTGATGAAGAAGCTTACTAACCTCTCCTCAACGCTATGTAGTCAAAAGCGGTAGTCAGTTCCTAGTCGGCAGAACCCTAAAATGACTAGTTGGAGACTATGAGGGACCAGTCTGACTAGTCGGTGCCCCTATTAAAAAAATACAAAATAAAAGAATCAAACATACAAACAACTAATAGATGTATATGTCAAATAAATAGATCAGTTACAAAATAAAAGATGATTAAATCAAAGAATCATATATTTAAATTAACATGATTTCATGGAATAGATTAACAGAAAATTTCAGCGTATATTAATAGAATTTGGAAAACATGTTTTCATAGAATATACAGACAACAATATACATAAACAAAAATACACATACCACCACTTATATAAACAGAAAAAATTTCAGTCCATATTAACAAAAAATTTCATAAAAACATACTTTTACAGGAAAATATATATAAGAGTATATATAAACCAAAAATATGAAACAACAATAAATGTATATACAGTACATATCAGGAGAAATATACAGAATATATATGTTATATGGTATATATAAAAATCACAGCATATATACTGTATCTCAATCAAAGAAGAAATAAAGGGATAAGGGGCAAGAAGAAGAAGAAGAAGAGGGGAGGGAAGTAAAAGGGGCGAGAAGAAGAGGGAGAGGAGATGATGGGAGAAGAACAAGGGAGAAGAAGAAAAGAGGAAAAAACAGAGGGGAGGAAGAAAGGGAAGAGAAGAATAGTAGGAAGAAGAGGGGAGGGAAAAAGAAGGGGCAAGTGGGCATAGGGGAGGAAGTGTTAAAATATGTTATACATATATATATATATATATATATATATCTATATATATATATAGATTATGACACACACACACACACACATATATATATATATATATGTGTGTGTGTCTATCTACACATATAAATATATATTTCTTTTCTAAATACCCACTAGGGGCAAAATAGTTCTTTTACATTTTCACACAACCTGTATTTTTCCTTTTCTTTTTCTACTTTTTCTCTTTTCTTCTTTTTCCCCTTTTTCTTTTTCTTTTCTTATTTTCTTTCTTTTTCACCTTGGAAAGGCCCCCCCCTAGAAGGACGTTGGAGCATCCAACGATCATATTTATGACCGTTGGAAGGGCTCCAACGTCCCTCTAGGATCCCTTCCAAGGCCTCCTCTTTTGTCTATAAATAAAGGGGTTTTCCCCATTGTAAGCTAAGCTTCTTGTGAAGCCTCATGTGAGTGTAATATATTTTTTCACCTTATTTTGTGTGTTTTACCACTCTTGTGGTTTATTGCAATCTTGCCCATTAGTGGCTTCTTGTGTATGTGCTTGCTCTTGGAGATATCACCTCACTCATTTGGCACTTCATTACATGGTATCAAAGCTTTGGTTGAGAAAGCTTCATCGGATCCTCTCTTGACAAGTAATATCTATCATCTTTTTGTCCTTTAAAACTCGTTTTTTATAAATGGCCAAAAAGGATGCAAAAATCGACTTTTTATTCAAATTGAATGGGACCAATTACCGAACGTGGGCGACCACTATGAAAAATAATCTCAAAGGAAAAAAACTTTGGGATTATGTGTGTGGAACCATTCCGGAACCACAATTGAAGTTAACTAAGTTTGAAGGCAATGAGGAAAAAACATTAAACGAAGAAAAAAAAAGAGAAGGCTATTCTTGACTTCTCTTAAAAAATGGAAAATTGGGAAAGTGAGTATGCAAAAATTCTAGTATGGTTCATGAATAATGTCGAATTAAAAATTTGTGCAAATCTTGCAAAGTTCAATAAGGCTAATGAAACTTGGTTCTTTATGAAAGACATGTACACTCAAAGAGACCTTGCTAGGTATTTCTTTCTACAAGAAAAGGTAAGAGAAACCAAGCAAGGTGATATGAGTATTGGGGACTATTATAGTGCCCTATCTTCTTTATGGGATGAACTTGTTCTTCTCGAACCACAATGGGAAGAAAGTGCTATTGCCATGAGGCAAGAGCAAATGAAAAAAGAAAGGTTTTTTCAATTTATTCATGGGCTTCGTCCCGAATTTGAGCAACTTAGAGGAGCACTTCTTCATAGGGCTTCTACTTATCTAAGTGACATTTTGGCCAACTTATGTCAAGAAGAAACTCGTTTGGCCTTGAAAAGAGATGTTATGAAGTTCATGCCGTGTCTAGACTCGACAACAATGTAAGATCGTATAAACCACCCCATTTTTAGAAGAATAATGGTGGAGGAAGAAAAATCATTTGTCATAATTGTAATGAACCGGGCCACATTCATCCGGATTGCCCCAAATTTAAGAAGAAGGTGGCTTCCGTTGGTGAAATTCCTCTAAACATAAATGAAGATTCAAAGAAGGATGAAGACATAAAGGAGTCCATCACTCATCTTACCGAAACTCTTTAATAATTTATGAAGATGAACTCCTCTACATCATCCTCTTCACCCTCCACTTTTGGTGCCGCCATCTCCTCTTTTTCATGTATGACCTCTTGGATTCTTGACTCGGGTGCCTCCTTTCATATGACTTCAAATGCATCACTTTTGTCAAAACCAAGTCTCAATAAATTCAAATCATATGTTTCCACCGGCGATGGAACATCCTTGGATGTTGAAGGCATTGGAAACCTTGAGAAAACTTATGACCAAAACAAAAAATTTTTTGTTTCCAAAATCCGAATTATTCCAAAACTTAATCTTATTTTTTTTTTCCGTTTCTTAAATTACCGATTTTGAATGTAATGTCTCTTTTTCACCAACCCATTGCTATGTGCAGGATCTCCGGTTCGGGTAGCGGATTGGGCAAGGCTATAGGAGAGGGGATCTTTATTATATGGATTTTTTGTCTTTGCCATCTAAATCATTTTGTAATCATGTTCAATCTAAAGATATTGAAACTTGGCATAAGAGGCTTGGACATCCTAGTATTTTCAAGTTGTATCTCTTTTCTTTTTTGGAAAAATTTTGTAATACAAGTACATTTACATGCAATGGTTGTATTCTTGGAAAGATTCATTCGCTTTCGTATTCACATAGTAATTTTGTGTCAAAAAGACTTTTTGAACTTGTTCATTCCGATGTATGGGGGCCGGTACCCATTATGTCCAAAGGGGGTTATTCTTACTATGTTACTTTTATTGATGACTTTATTAGATATACATGGGTATACATTATTAAAAACAAATCTGATGTATTCACTAATTTTAAAGAATTCCATGTTCTTATTCAAAATCAATTTCAAAACAATATAGCTATATTTAGATCTGATTCTGGAAGTGAGTACATGTCTAAAGATTTTCAAAATTATTTTAAAATAAATGGAATTTTGCACTGTCCTAAAACTCTTCAACAAAATGGTCTTGCGGAAAGAAAATATAGACATTTAATTGAAACTACAATAACACTTATTGTCTCTAAAAATGTTCCTAAAACCTTTTGGGCCGAAGCTCTTCTTACCGCAACATATCTTATCAATCGAATGCCCTTTTCTTCTTTAAAAAATGTATCACCTTTCGAAAAATTATTTAAAATTACTCCAAATTTCAATAGACTAAGAATGTTTGGATGTAAATGCTTTGTGCTTGTTTAAGGACAAGATAAATTATCACCCAAAGCTCTTCAATGTGTGTTCATTGGTTATGGTGAAAATAAAAAGGGCTATAGATGCTACGATGTTCGAAACAATAAACTCTATGTGTCAATAAATGTAAACTTTCTTGAAGAACAAAATGGTTTTGATATCCACACATGTAAAAAGGCATTGATTATTCCTTCCTATTTGACTTAGCTCCTAGAATTGAGTCCCCGGATGCAACTATTTGCGATAATACTTGTGATGGCATTTTGCATCATAATGATATACCACAACATGGTAACATTTCTCAAAATGAGAACCTTAATGATATAAATGTATATACCCGACGGTTAAGAAATGAACATCAACCTGCCCTTGAAAGATATTCTCAAGACTTCTCTTTAGAAGAACCTATTGATGACAATCAACCTAGGAGGTCTTCTCGTAATAGTAGGCCACCACAAAAATTTGTGTCTTATGAATCATGTTCACCTAATTATACGACTTGTCTCATGTTGATACATTTGTATCATGAGCCTACTTCATTTAAAGAAGCTAAAGATCATCCACATTGGATTGAAGCCATGAAAATTGAATTAGAGGCTCTTAACAAAGCTCAAACTTGGAGCATTATTCGTCAACCATTAGGAAAAAAGGCAATTAGGTGTAGATGGGTATATAAAGTCAAAACCAAATGTGATGGATCTCTAGAAAAGATACAAAGTTCGTTTGGTTGCAAAAGGCTACGCCCAAGAATATGGAATCGATTATGAAGAAACCTTTGCTCCAGTAGCTAGAATGACTAGTGTGCGAACATTAATTGCCTTAGCTTCTATTAAGAAATGACCGATATATCAACTTGATGTTAAAAATGCATTTTTAAATGAAACTCTATATGAAGAAGTTCTTATGGATCCTCCGCCAGGTCTTGAAATTGGTAAAGAAAATATTCGTAAGTTAAATAAAGCTCTCTATGGTTTTAAACAAGCATCAAAAGCTTGGTATGATCGTTTTAGCAAAGTAGTTCTCGATAATGGTTTTTCCTCATGTTATACTGATGCTGTTTTTTTCGTTAAAACTTCTGATGAGTACATAACAATTTTGTTGCTATTTGTTGATGACATGATTATCACATGTAATAGTAAAAAGGGTATTGACCTTGTTAGAAATATTCTAAAAGAAAATTTTGATATGTCTGACCTTAGTTTTCTAAAGTATTTTTTAGGAATTAAAGTTGCATACTCCCTCAAGGGGTATGTTCTCTCTCAAATGAAGCTTGCCTCTGACATTATTGCCCGATTTGGGTTGACAGATGACAAGAAGGTGGAGACTCCAGAAGTGATCAACGCCAAGATGAGAGCTAGTGATGACACTCCTTTAGCAGATCCCACTCCTTATCATCAGTTGATTGGGTCGCTAACATATCTATCTATCACCAGGACTGATATTTTTCATGCAGTTCATAGTGCAAGCTAATTTCAGACTGCTCCTTCTACCATTTACATGGCTGCAGTTATGAGGATTATTAGATATTTGAAAAACACCATAACTAAAGGATTATTCTTACCCTCTTATTCACCTCTTACTTTACTTGCTTATACTGATTCTGATTAGGGGTAACCCCGATGATCGTATTTCCACCACAGGTTATTGTGTGTTTCTTGGAGAGTCACTTATTTCATGGAGGTGTAAGAAGCAACAAAAAGTTTCTCTCTCTTCTACAGAAGCAGAGTATCGTGAGATGGCCACTACCACTACTCAGATTGTATGGTTAAGAAGTTTGTTTAAAGATATGGGCGTCACATTTTCAACTCCTTCGAAACTGTGCTGCGACAATAAGAGTTCTATCTACATTGCCAACAATCACACCTTTCATGAACGAACAAAGTACATCGAGATGGACTGCCATTATGTTCGTGATGAGTTTCTACGAGGCACCATTCAACTGCCATATGTTCCTACCGAGTACCAGTTGGCGGACTTCACCAAAGCTTTGCCATCGCCTCGCTTCTACTTTCTCCTGAGCAAACTCTCGGTGATCTCACCATGTGTTTAAGGGAGGTTGTTAAAATATGTTATATATATATATATATAGATTATGACACATGCACATATATATATATATATATATATTACATATATGTGTCTATGTGCCTATCTACATATATAAATATATATTTCTTTTGTAAATACCCACTAGGGGCAAAATAATCCTTTTACATTTTCATGCAACTTGTATTTTTCCTTTTCTTTTTCTCTTTTCTTCCTTTTTCCCTTTTTCTTTTCTTATTTTCTTTTTTTTTCACCTTGGAAAGGCCCCCTAGAAGGACGTTGGAGCATCCAACGGTCATATTTATGACCGTTGGAAGGGCTCCAACGTCCCTCTAGGAGCCCTTCCAAGGCCTCCTCTTTTGTGTATAAATAGAGGGGTTTTCCCCATTGTAAGCTAAGCTTCTTGTGAAGCCTCATGTGAGTGGAATATATTTTTTCACCTTATTTTATGTGTTTTACCCCTTTTGTGGTTTATTGCAATCTTGCCCATTAGTGGCTTCTTGTGTATGTCCATGCTCTCGTGCTTCCTCTTGGAGACATCGCCTCAGTCATTTGGCTCTTCATTACGGGAGGAACAGGTGGGAAGAAGAAGAAGAAGAAGAAGAAGAAGAAGAAGAAGAAGAAGAAGGAGGAGGAGGAGGAGGAGGAGGAGGAGGAGGAGGAGAGAGAGAGAGAGAGAGAGAGAGAGAGAGAGAGAGAGAGAGAGAGAGAGAGAGAGGTTAGGGTTCTTAAGCACCCCCCTTTTGTAATACTTGATGGCCTCATATGTTTCATTCCCATGTAAAGGAAAGACTTTACATGGGAATGGGCACTGATTTCTAAAATGTGCTATCAGCTCAACTCATGCAAAAGCTTTCATGGGGGAAGGTGTGAATGAATTGGTGGTAGAAAAAACTGGGCCCACTCGTGCCACCATGGTACTTTCCCACCGTGATAATTTAATGTTTGTTTCATATATGGTGGGAAAGGATTGCATCAGGTTGCCATCTCATCATTCTCCCATGTTAGTTGCATGAAAGAAATGAGGCCTAAAGAAATAAAAATGATAAGATTGCCCTCGCTCCTAGGTGAGGCAACTTAATTGCCGACTAGGCACCCTAGTCAGCAAAATTTGTACCCCACAGGGGAATTACCTAGGCATTCAGCTGCCTAGTCTTTTTTGTAGCAATTAGCTTGACTAGGCGCCTAGTAAGTGCTTTTGACGACATACTACATAACCTAACCATTGTTTTGAAAATTTGAAGGATATAGTAGATAATTAAAAGAACAGCTGATGAAGCATAGAATCAATGAATAAGCTCACTAACCTCATTTTCCTTTTAAAGATTGAACTTGATAAATCTTTCAATTTGGTTGATTAAGGTTTCCTTATCCACATTATTGAAGATGTGGGTTATGGTGAAAAGTAGTGTAGTTGGTAGGGATGCACAACGAGCCGAGCTAGCTCGGACTTAATCTGTTTAAGCTCAGCTTGAACTCGTTCAAAAAAATAAATGGGCCGAGCTTGAACAAGGGTTCAGGCTTGGTACATATAAACGAGTCGAGCTTGAACAAGCAGTCCAACTCGGATAAGCCCGATTAAGCTCGGCTTACATAGTTATATAAAGAAATTAAATTTTATATATGTATGCTTTGTTCATCATGTGGTCACAAAGAGAGGTCTTACCTTAATAGGAAAGTTATTGGTTACCTTTAGAAATGGTGTGGGTTCAAATCCCATTGTTTTCCTCTCTTTCAAAGAAGCTTTTTACACAAATTTCAAAAACTTTGAAAACATTTTTAAATTAAAGGTGCTCAGCTCGGGCTCGAATCGAATTGATCCCGAGCAAAGGTTGTTCAAGCTCGGCTCGAGGTCGAGCCGAGCTTGAACAACCAGATTTTCTTCTTGAGCCGAGTTGAGCCAGCCCAAGCTCGGTTCGAACCTGGCTCGTGTGCATCCCTAGTAGTTGGATTTGGAGATGCATGCACAATATTATTCCTGCCTTCTTGAGGTATTCGACAACTTGACACTCACTCTTCAATTTCCCAATAATTCTTGAATCTAAGAATTTACATTTCTCTAAAGACCATCTGTTTTGTTGGATAGTACAGTCCTTGCACAACTGAACTCTATTACTTGTATTTGGAAATGATATTACAATCTTTGATAAGGCCTCCATATAGCAAATATGGCACATGATTTGCTTTAAGATGCCCTATCATTTGGAATAAAAGATGCATGGGAGTAGTTTTGGAGAATCAATCTATTGAATTTCAGTGGTTGGCATATTTGTCTCTAGTGGTTAACTTCATTATTCATGTTTAAGGACTAATTTTGCTTCTTTGAAGATTCAACCTTCTAAAGAATGCATTAGTTATTAAATAACATTGTAATCTTTTTTTTTTTTTTTTGCTTTTTCTGTTTTTGTAAAGATGTTTTGCAAATGAGAAAGTTGAGTAATAAAAACCAATGTTGTAAGTATAACACTTGTATCGTATCATAAAATTTTAATAATTTTTTTTTTCAAAAAAATCAAGAAAAATAAAAAAATTAGCAAAAATTCTAAAAAATCATATTACATGAAACAATGATGAATTGCACAAAATACAACCATAAAATAATACATGAAACATTTATGTCTATGAGCCGCATAAGACATCATCAAACATTAACTAATATAAAATCATAGATAATATTGCATGCATATCTCACAAGAACAATGCAAAAATATTAAATATCTTGCAATTAAAAACATGCCACATGACTCATACTTTCATATTACATAAAAAAAAATATTATGGCAATAGTTGCACTCAATTTTTAATTGGTTTCCACTAATTACTTGAGTGCACCATTGCCATGCTGAGCGGGAAGCGATTCGGGAAGCGGAAACAGGAAGCAAGAAGTGAGGCATTTCTAAAATTTTAAGAAGCGGGAAGCACGAGACGACTTAGAAGTGTACCAGGAATCGTTTCGAAAGCAACCTAGGAAGCGAAGAGGGAAGCGACCTGGGATTCGAACAGGAAGCGAATAAGAATCAAAATTTTCTAATATTGGGCAAAAAAATTGTTAAAGGCTCCAAACCACCAAAAAAGAAAAAAATTGCTTCCTAATACTGGGAAGAGAGTGTGAAGCGGCTGGGAAGCGATCGGGAAACAAGTGAGAAGTGATCGGGGAAGTGAGTAGAAAGTGAAATGCGTTTTGGAAGCGCCGCGTTTCGCACTTCTGAAGCACGTTTCAGGGAAGCACGCTTCCCCAAGCCCATGGGTGCTTTCGGTAACCCTGAATTTTACTTAATAATTTTTTTTTTACCTTAACCCATATGGAGAACTCGGCCCTCAAGGGGCCTTTTAAATCCAAAACAAAAAAATCGACTTTTGAGTCATTTTTAAATGTGCCACACCCGTATCTTACGATACACCTTGTATTGTATGACAAGGTGTATCGTACGATACACCCATTACGGGTGCAATACACTCGTATCGCGATACGAGTGTATCATAAACCCCAAAAGTAATGATATGTATCGTACCGTATCATACGATACAACATAATACATACAACCTCGATAAAAACTACTGTTATACTTTTGAAATATCAAATGGTTGATTGTTTATGGATTTTTTTAGATTAAATATTTTAGTAGTTTGCTTGGATTTAAATTTTCTTTGTCAAAATATTTTAGCAGTGAGCTTCCTCATGGTTGCTATAGAAGTTGATATTGGAGCCTAGCTATGGAAGCTTTCAATTGCAAGATAATAGTTGCTTCAAATTTATTAATATGCTGTCATGCTTCGTTTGGAAGTGGCAGTTTGTTGTTCATGGAAATGTCCTTTGGAGGCAAATGGATGTTATTTGGCAAATTAGTACACTATTGTGAGGGTCAATTTTGGATCTATTACTATTATCGTCGCGAAATTTTTCCCTCTTCCCTTCCCTTGCGGGAGAGAGGGGAAAACAGCTTTCCGCGATTCAAACTTGACCGGATTTTGGAAATTGTTTTGAAATACTCGCCTCCGTTTTTAAAAATTGCGGGAAAATCCATGGGATGGGGCTCGACTTGTCGGTACGAGGTTCGACCGTTCCTGCCGCCTTTAACAGGGGTAATCGAACCAAGGACCAAAATGTGCTTGACTTAGGTAAATCATCGAAATTGTGTTCTATCCTAAATGCACAGAGAATTCAGGCATGTGCTATGAAATTTTGTAAAATGTAAGTTGGATAAAGGAGGAGGGTTAACTCCGCCTGTGTAGTTATACACTGCCGGTCCCAAGCCCGGATAAAGGAGGAGGGTTGCGGTAGGCCTGTGACAGCCAGCATAAAAACTGTCATATCCTATGAAAATGAACCAATATGAGAATTTCGTTGGGGCGTTCCCTACTGAGCGACGCGCTGTACTCTCTAGGCCCGGAGGCAGTGATAAATGTGCAAGGGTTGCTAGGTCGTCGCCCAGAAGCGACGCGTCACACCGGCGCCCGGGTGTGGTGTCAAATAGGCAAGGGTTCTCTCACTTTGTTGGACGGGTGGGGGTAAAGAAGTTAGTCCAAGACCATAAAATTAGGTTAGCCACTTGGAACATAGGGTCTTTAACTGGTAAGTTGGTAGAGTTAGTAGATGTTATGTGTAGGAGAAAGATTGATATTTTATGTCTTCAAGAGACCAAATGGGTAGGTGAGAAAGCTAAAGTGATAGAACCTTGGGGATATAAGATTTGGTATACAGGAATAAATAGGAATAGGAATGGAGTAGGGATTGTTATGAGTCGTCAGTTTATAGATAATGTAGTTGAGGTCCGTAGGAAGGGTGATAGAATTTTACTTATTAAATTAGTATTAGGTACGGATATTATTAATATTATTAGTGTTTATGCACCTCAAGTAGGTTTAGATGATTCCATTAAGCATCAATTTTGGGAAGATTTAGATGGAGTAGTACAAGAGACATCTTATGGAGAAAAGCTTTTCATCGGCGGTGACCTTAATGGACATGTAGGCATTAGTAGGGATGGATTTGAGAATATCCATGGAGGCTATGGTATAGGAGAAAGAAATGAAAGTGGAGAAAGGATTTTAGATTTTTGTTTGTCCTATGATATGATCTTAGCAAACACTTGGTTTAGGAAGAGGGAGTCTCACCTAGTAACATTTAAAAGTGGGGTTAATACGAGTCAGATAAATTTTTTCCTACTTAGAAAGAGAGATAGGGGTTGTTGCATCGATTGTAAGGTTATACCAGGAGAAAGTGTAGCTACACAACATAGAGTCTTAATTTTAGATCTTAGAATTAGACAATGCCGCAAAAGGGATAGACATAGGATAGATCCTAGAATTAAGTGGTGGGCACTGAAAGGAGCTAAACAAGGAATGTTTGTAGAGCAGGTAGTTAAGGAAGTTGATTGGTGTCTCGAGGAGGATTCAGAATCAATGTGGAATAAGATAGCGGGTGGTATGAGAAAAGTAGCTAAGGAGGTATTGGGTGAGTCTAAAGGCGGTGCACCACTAGGTAAGGATACATCATGGTGGAACGAGGATGTCAAATTAGCTATTAAGGTTAAAAGAGAGTGTTATAGAAATCTAAGTAAGAGTCGTGATAATGAGAATTTGGAGAAGTATATGATAGCAAAGAAGGAAGCTAAAAAAGTTGTTCGAAACGCGAGGGCTAAGGTATATAAGGAGGTTTATGACAAGTTGGATACCAAAGAAGGCGAGAAGGATATTTATAGGCTTGCAAAGATGAGAGATAGGAAATCGAAGGATTTGGGTATGGTTAGATGTATCAAAGATGAAACGCAAAGGGTTTTAGTCAAAGATGAGGAGATTAAGGAGAGATGGAAAGATTATTTTGATAAGCTATTTAATGATAGTCATGCTCAAGATCTTGGAGACTTCTCCATTCCTTTTCATGAGATAAATCGTGACTTCATGCGCAAGATTCAAAAGAAAGAAATTGCAGAGGCTTTGAAGAAAATGAAATCAAGAAGGGCAGTTGGCCCAGATGGTATACCTATCGAGGCTTGGAAATGCTTGGGAGAGAAAGGTTTAGAATGGTTGACAAATCTTTTTAACTTGATTTGGCGAACAAATAAGATCCCTAATGAGTGGAGGAAGAGTACTTTGGTGCCTTTATATAAGAATAAGGGTGATATACAAGATTGCACAAACTATCGTGGAATAAAACTCATGAGTCATACTATGAAACTTTGGGAGAGGGTGATTGAGTCTAGGTTGAGGAAGGTTGTCATGATATCGGAGAATCAATTTGGTTTTATGCCTGGAAGATCAACTATGGAAGCTATACATCTTCTTAGACAACTTATTGAAAGATATAGAGAGGAACAAAGATTTGCATATGGTTTTTATTGAATTAGAGAAGGCATACGATAGAGTACCTAGGGACGTTCTCTGGTGGACAATGATGAAGAAAGGTGTTTCTCTCAAGTACATTAGTATAATTAAAGATATGTATGAAGGAGTAGTAACCAATGTCCGCACTTGTGGAGGGGTGACAACCAATTTTCCGATAACGGTTGGGTTACATCAAGGATCTGCTTTAAGCCCTTTCCTATTTGCGATAGTGATGGATGAGCTTACGAGATCAATTCAAGAAAATGTACCGTGGTGTATGTTGTTTGCTGATGATATTGTTTTGATTGATGAGTCTAGAGCTGGGGTTAATGCTAAGTTAGAATTATGGAGACAGACATTGGAAGCTAGAGGTTTTAAGTTGAGTAAGAGTAAGACTGAATATATGGAATGTCGGTTTAGTAAGCAACGAAGTAGTGATGGGAGTGTAGTGAAGCTTGGTGAGCAAGATATACCGGTGAATGATTATTTCAAATATTTGGGATCCATCATTCAAAAGTATGGAGAAATTGATGGAGATGTAAATCATAGGATAAAGGTTGGGTGGATGAAATGGAAAAGTGCTACTGGAGTGCTGTGCGATCGTAGAATGCCATTGCGGTTGAAGGGAAAGTTTTATAGGACGACTATTAGACCCGCTTTACTATATGGTACGGAATGTTGGGCTGCCAAGAGACATCATATTCAAAAAATGAGTGTAGCTGAGATGCGGATGCTTAGATGGATGTGTGGAAATACAATAAAAGATAAGATTCGGAACGAAGAGATACGTAAGAAGGTAGGTGTTGCACCCATTGAAAATAAGATGCGAGAGAATCGTTTACGGTGGTTTGGACATATTCGGCGAAGGCCTAATGATGCTCCAGTTAGAAGGTTGGAGAAATGGGAAAATATATTAGTTAAAAGAGGTCGGGGTAGGCCTAGGAAGACTTGGATGGAGATGATAGGAAAGGATATGAATGCTTTGAACCTCACCGAGGACATGGCGTTGGATAGAAATGATTGGAGGAAAAGGATTCATGTGGAAGACCCAAAATGAATTTCTTTTTTGGTTCATATCGCTGACCCCAATTGTTTTGGGATGAAGGCGTAGTTGTTGTTGTTGTAAGTTGGAAAACATGATGTATGCTCAGAAAATACTTTGGAGTTGGAAAATATTTCTCAGTCAAAAGATGGAAATCATTCTCTCAGGAAAATCTGATAAAAGGACTTAAAATCTCAAGAAAATTTATGAAGTTTTGGGAAAATCATGAATGGTTGAAAATCCTGGGAAAATAGAAGTAATTCTTAGGAAAAGGGTAAACCTTTGAAGGGAAAATGCTTGTCAGGGAAAATTTCAACTTTTGGAAACTTTCATTGGAAAATGATTGAAATTCATTGTAAAACTTTTTGGAAAAGGAAAATTCAAACTCAGGAAATTGAAATCCTGAGAATATTGTCCTTGAAATATTTCTCAGTCAAAAGATGGAAATCAATCTCTCAGGAAAATCTGATAAAAGGACTTAAAATCTCAAGAAAATTTATGAAGTTTTGGGAAAATCATTAATGGTTGAAAATCCTGGGAAAATAGAAGTAATTCTTAGGAAAAGGGTAAACCTTTGAAGGGAAAATGCTTGTCAGGGAAAATGCTTGTCAGGGAAAATTCCAACTTTTGGAAACTTTCATTGGAAAATGATTGAAATTCATTGGAAAACTTTTTGGAAAAGGAAACTTCAAACTCAGGAAATTGAAATCCTGAGAATATTGTCCTTGAAATATCTGAAAATCGATTTTGATTCTTGAGAAAGATGAGGAATTTCTTTTGAAAATGAATTTTAAGAAAGGAATATTTTCCAGGGAAAATCATGGGAAACTTGACTTGGAAAATCCAACTTTTAAAAATTTCAGAGTTTCTAGAGAAATCGATTTTCATGGAATGAAATTTTCTTGAGAAAAGCAGATGATGCCATGATGCAAATGATTTGAATGAATGAATGCACATTGAAAAGATTTTCTGAGAAATTTGTTGGAAAAATGTGTATTAAGTCAAAATAAATCCTTCACATATTCTGACTGTGGCCATGAACATGTTCAGAGTTTAATTGATTTAATGCACAATATTTTGCAAAATTGGAAATATGATGTGCATTTTAAGATAGCCTAAGAGTGTAGGCTCAATGTGATTGGTAGAAAGATGATGGATCTGGGTCTCGTCCATATTCCGACTAGGGCCGTAAATATGGACTTCACCAAGTTCATCAACTCCCTAAGAGTTGGTGCATGTGCCATTCGTGTACATCTATAGTGCTCTTGAAATAAAATACATGAATCACATAATCAGGATATTGCATGAATTCAAACTATATGATATACATCCTAATCTAAGCAAAAAATTAAATCTCTTATTCCAAAATTTACATTATTACATCACTAAATAAATGAAATAAAAAAAATTGCAGACTTCAGCTCCCTCTTTTGGATGTCCCTGCCAAACTTGAAATGAGGTTAGTTCAAATATGTGGGGTTTTCCAAGATTTTCCAATAATATTATGAAATTATTGGACTTAGTTGGATAAAAACCCTATTTTCATGCTTTCTTGATATTTGAAATAATGTAAATGCAAGAAAATCCAGTAAGAAATAGTTTGAAATTCGAAATGGTGGTCAAATTGACCAAAATACCCCTAATATTGAACTTATACCTTTAAAATCAGGGTTTTTTTGAAGGAAATTTTGGTAAAATTGAGATTTTGAAATTCGAATTGAACCAAATGATGATGAAATGCAATATGGGGCATGATGACATGCTGCTAAACAGATTAGGACTGTAAAATTAGAATTTTGACATGCTATCATTTATCAAAAATAACGAATTTCGCTTGATTTTCTCTTGGATCAGTGTCCCGCAGGGCCCTGTTTTGATGATACGGCTAAACCGAGCATCAAACGAATTCCAAATGTTGTCAAATTCGGTATGGGACATCTACCTATTCTGATAGACAACCTAGAATGCAAAAACTCACGAAATGACATGGTTTAGATGCGAAAATTTACAGAAAATCCTAAAATGGGCGAATTTCGCCTGCGGACCCGAACCAAATGTAACACTTAATGCAGTAATACGAGAATTCCACCATAGAAACATTTGAGATTTTGCAGACTGCTAAATGACATGAAAATAAGCAATTTTGTCTTTTACAGCTCCGGGATTTGAACTACGGTGAGTTCGGTAACGAGAATTTGGTTCTGACGGAGGCAAAATCAACCTGATCCGATGTAAAATTGCATAAAAAATAGCATCCGACCATAAAAATTTCTGATATTTAACTGAGGAACTAAAGACACACACAGGAACAACTTTCATTTTTATGATTTTGACATTTGATCAACAGGAACAGAGATAAAAATACGACTTTTCATGCCTAAATCAACAGAGCAGACAAATATGACAAAATAGGAGACTGACAAGAAAAATCCAAAACTGATATTAAGACTATTCTAAAAAGTCATAAATTTTCAGATGCAAACAGAGGACATCTCGAACATGACATTCACTTTTTACAGATTCGGATTTGGAGCAATACCTAAAGAGAACCCATTGACTTAAGTCGATCCAAACTCTCAGAGACTCAAATCAGGCTCTGACACGTGTCCCGAACTCTCAGATTTTTGTCAGACCTCAAAAAAATTCAGAAAAATCTGATAAAATCATATTAAAAACTAGACATCATCTCGAGTTCAGAACATCTTTCGGATCGAAAATCGGACCTCATATGAGAGAGATTTCGATTTTACAAGTCGGAGATAAAGTTTCAAAATGTATCTCGGGTAACAAAACCCGACCTACCATTTTGAACTTTTAACGCAGTAAACAAATTTAAATCATTTCGACTTTTTGGCAGATTGTTAGGGACACCTAGGGGCGCATACTATGAGTTTCTCAGCATTTTTAACGAAAAATAAATGCATGAAATGACGTGTGGACTGACTGACAAAACAGAGAGTGACCTAAATGAAGCTGAGTGCATGAAACATAAAAAAAAAATCATAGAGCATGCTATTTTAATGAAATAAAATATAAATCTATCCTATTTTAATGCATGAACATGATGAAATGCAAAAATTTGAATCAAGGAAGCATAAAAAAATACTTTTGATATACGTCATTTTATGGGAATAGCTCGATCCATCCATCGAATGAGCTCTTTTTTCAAAACAACAATATAAATCAAACCAAAGGCATTGCCATGCTAAAATCGATTGGAATAGGGGTTTACCTTGGGTTCTTCTGCAGTTTTGGAACTTTCAAAATGAACGACTACCTTGATAATGGGCTCCAAAGGGGGTGTGAATCCAGAGGAAACCAAGAAAGGAAAAAAATAGAATTTTGAAGTCAATTCTCAAACCAGAGCTCTCCCTGTACTGGGCGTAGGTTAGGGTATTTGTAGAAATTTTGGAGATTTTCGAAATTCAAACATAGTGAATCTGGACCTTCCATGTGGCGCCATCTCAGGGCATGCTATTTTGATTTTTGAGAAAATAAAAATGAGAATTTTGTGGGTGAGACACCTCAGGAGGGGAGTTTGAAAATTTTCAAAATTGTAGCTTGATTTTCTCTGCAGGAGTCTCCCAAATGGCGCCACCTCAGAGGGGGTTGCTTGGGAGTTTTGAAATTCAAATTCTGCTTTTCTGAAGCTTCTCATATGGCGCCACCTCATGGGGCTATTTTTATTAAAAAAATAAAGTAAATAAAAAAAATGAAGCCAAGTGGGGGTTCTGGAATGGCGCCACCTCAAAAGTGAGTTTCAGGTTTAAAGCTCGAAGGAGGGGAGAATGCCATGTGGCGCCACCTCTGAGGAGTTTAAATATTCAAATTTCTGTTTTTTTTGGAGGGAGCAGAGGCTGACACGTGGCGCCACCTCAGGGTGGCTCCACACTGCCATGTGGCAGGAGGACAGGAACAGAGGAAGCAGGATGCGCCACCTCAGAGAAGGGCTGCTTCCACTTTTTCTGATGCAGGGGGATTTGGACACGTGGCAGTTCAGGATGGCTTTGCTTCTGACAAGTGTCAGCTAACTGGAGGAGTCTTCTCAAATGGTGCCACCTCAAAGGCTGTATTTGAAATTCAAATGAGGCTGGCTCTGGAAGAATAGAGGGTGGCCATGTGGCGCCACCTCAGGGAGATCCTGCAGTGACACATGGCAGAGGGAAGAGAAGGAGAGACAAGTACATGTGACACCATTTCAGACCAGATAGAAAAGGTAAAGCTCAGGATTTGCACCACCTCTGGAAGGATTTGAATGTTTGAATTCTAGCTTTTTCTGAAGAGAGCAGAAAATGACATGTGTCATTTGCTTTTTCTGAGAAGAGCAGAGAATGACATGTGTCATTTGCTTTTTCTGAAAAGAGCAGAGAATGACATGTGTTATTTGCTTTTTCTGAAAAGAGCAGATAATGACATGTGTTATTTGCTTTTTCTGAGAAGAGCAGAGAATGACACGTGTCATTTGCTTTTTCTGAGAAGAGCAGAGAATGCCACGTGTCTGCTGCAGGAGAGAATACCTCAGATGGCGCCACCTCAGAAGGAGACAACTCTACTTTTTCTGGACAAGGCAGCATAAGACACGTGGCATCTCATGGTGACCTTGGAATGACACATGGCACAGGGTGAAGATGGTGGACATGTGGCATCATCTTAGAGAGGTTCGACACTAACACTTGGCAAAGAAATGAAAAAGAGAGAGAAAATGACATGTGGCGCCACCTCTAGGTGAACCCCACGCTGACACATGGCAGGTAAATAAGAGGAGAGAAAAGACAAGTGGCGCCAATTCAGGGACAAGGCTTCTATATTTTTGGGTTTTTTCAAAATTCAGGTTTTTCAAAAGAAAAGCCTATGTGACACCACCTTAGTGTGGGCCCCACACTGCTTCTTTATTGAAATAAAGACAAGACAGAAAACCTCTTTTTGGAAATTTCATAAAAATTTGGACTAATTGGCAAAACAGAAATTTTTGAAAAGAGTTGTCCCCTGTGGGGTGATTTTGCAAAAGAATGATATTGGAAATTGCTGACAAAAGGGTAAAATCTGAGATGAAGTAATGAAATCCATATTGAAAACTATCCAGATTGTTTTCCTGAGGAAATATTTTGAAATTCAGAGTCCTGGGGGTAAAATGAGAAGAATTGATAATTTTGAAGACCCAGGGTTTTGAAATCAATTTTGAGAAGAGCTGAAATTCGAATCTGGATTGAAAATTTTGAAATCGAGAGTTCTGGACCTCGAAATGACATGCTGTGCACTGTAGTGACATGAAATGCTTATGCAATGACATGTTTCCTGAAATGCCGCTCTGAATTCAAAATTGAAAATTCTAGCTTGTCAAGAATAAGATTTTGAGATTTTGCAGTTTGAAGATGTTTCTGAACCTAAATATAGAAATTTTGAGGCTCAAGAATGAAATTTTAGACTTTCTGCAAGGTTCAATCTCAGAAAATGACCATTTTGCCCTTCGGCGATTTCAAAGGCTGGATAATGATGCTTGGTGGAAATGTCGGGGAGGTGAGTGAAAATTTGGGGTGTTTATAATTACTCAGAAGAAAATGGTCATAGTATTAAAATGTTTTATGGTTACCGATGTTGTCAGTGTCGCTATCGGCCCTGAATCGTTTGGCCAACGATTCAGGTGAATCAACTGATAGCGATTCCCAAGTGAATCGTTCTGAATCGGCTAAAAAAATAATTAAAAAATATTCCTTTTCTATATGACTGTGACACATGTTAAAACCATTAAAATAATATTAAAAATAATAATTTTAAGTAATTTTCACATTTATTAAAAAATAGCCGATTCAGGTTAGTATCATATTGATTTTCTGCCGATACGATACGTATCGGTAGACAAGGAGTCTTCACGATGAGCTGTGCAGGAAGAGAAGGAACAAAATAATGGAAGAGGCGTCTGCAGAAAGAAAAGACGTCAGAGTCACACCTGCGTCTATCAATGTATTAATAATATATTGAGTACACAATTTTAGGGTACGAAAATACCCTCTAGTAATATCGTAAATTATATTACATACTAACTGGATCTTGACCCGATTCAGTATATGGATCGGGTCGGGTCCTGTACATACACAAATTGAGTCCAAGACCCAATGACTTCTTTTCAGCCTCCCTCAAGTTGTGCATGGTCCTGGACCATGAACAACTTGCCTTTTAGAAACCAAAATCTGTCCTTTGTCAGCCCTTTGGTGAAGATATCAACAACTTGCTTTTCAGTTCGCACAAACATGGGCTCAATCTCCTTTTCTTCAACTTTTTTTCTAACAAAATGCTGATCTATCTCAATATGCTTTGCTCGACTATGATGAATGGGATTGAAAGACATATTGATGGCACTTTGATTGTCACGCAGTAGCAGTGACCGAGCGATTGGTTCTCCCATTTCTGTTAGAAGATGCCTTATCCATGTGGCTTCAGCAGTGGCAGCTGCCATCGATCTGTATTCAACCTCAGTACTTGACCAAGCAACCGCCTTCTGTTTTCTACTGCTCCAAGATACCATGTTCGATCCAATAAAGCTGCAATAACCAGATATTGATCGTCGTTCATCTGGATCTCCCGCCCAATCAGCATCAGCATAAATGATGACCTCATGGCCGCCACTTGGATCTAATTCACTTTTCTTATATACCAGCCCATCACCAATTGTACCCTTCAGATAACAAAGTATTCGTTTGACTGCGTCCATATGTGACGTATGAGGTTCATGCATAAATTGAGACACCTGATTAACCGAATACACTATATCGGGTCTAGTAAAAGTCAGGTATTGTAGCATGCCAACTATGCTACGATACTTAGTGGGATCTCCATATATATCCCCTTCTTTAGAACTCAGTTTCTGATGAATGGCACTTGGAGTTGCTAATGGCTTACAATCTGTCATGCCTGCCCTACTGAGAATGTCCAACGTGTATTTGTGCTGAGTAAGGGTGAGTGTATCACATCTTTTATCAACTTCCACCCCAAGAAAATACCACAGCTCCCCCAGATCTTTCATTTTGAATTTCTGACTTAATAACTTCTTTACCTCCTCAATGTGACTTTTGCAGTTCCTTGTGATGATGATATCATCTACATATATCAATAGTAGAGTAGTGACATCTCGTTCATTGTGAATGAATAACGAGTGATCCAGAAAGGACCGAGAAAAGCCATGCGTTTGTATCTCTAGTGAAAAACTCTCGAACCAGGAACGAGAAGCTTGTTTTAATCCATAGAGTGCTCTTTTTAGTTTGCATACATACTGCTTGGCGTCTCGTTCTGCATACCCAGTGGGTTGTGTGAAGAATCCTTGCAAACAATCAAGTTTTCAAATAACTTGATAATTCAAATACTCAAAACACAAAATAAATGCACAATGTTTATAAGCTTTACACCAGAAAAGGAATGCAATAAATGCACAGTGTTTATAAGCTTTACACCACAAAAGAAGTGCAATAAATGCACAATGTTTATAAGCTTAAGGAGACAACTCCTTATTGAAATTTCGTCTTTACAATGGGCTTACAGCCCTTATTTATAAGCTTTAGCAACTCATAAGAGTTGTTGGCCTGATTCCCAACAGCTCTAATTAGAGCCGTTGGGAGTCAGCCCAACGTCTCTTATTCTTACCTGTGTACAACAGTCAGTGGCTGACTGTTGTACACTGTACACAGTCAGCTACTGACTGTGTACAAAAATAGTACATAAAAAAAGATAAAGTAAAAAGAAAAAGTTACAAAAATAAGAAAAAATTAAAAAGAAGAATTACAATCATATTCAACAACATGAATATGCGTAAAATGACTAAAATACCCCTACAACTAATACAAGAAAAAAATTATTATATATATATAAGTAGATGGATACATGTACATATATATGTATATGTATCTTCTTTTATATATATAAAATATATATTATAAAATACATTGTCTTATAGATTACAATTTAACACCCCCCCCTCAAACTTAGGGCATAATAACCGAAAGTTTGCCAAGAAGGAAGTTGAATCGCGGAAAGCATAACAATTTAGTGAAGAAATCTGCCAGCTGATATTCTGAAGTTACATATGGAAGATCTATGACTCATTTCAGATATGCTTCTCGGATATAGTGGCAGTCCATCTCGATGTGTTTGGTTCGCTCATGAAATGTGTGGTTTTTGGCAATATAAATTGCACTCTTGTTATCATAGCATAGCTTGGTGGGCCCTTTTACATTAATCCTCATATCTTCTAGTAGCTGATGAATCCATACAATCTCCATGGTAGTAGTCACCATGGCACGATATTCAGCTTCTGTTGAGGATAGAGACACTTTTTGTTGCTTCTTACATCTCCATGAAATCAACGAGTCTCCTAAAAACACACAAAAACCAGTGGTGGAGTGACGGTTATTTGGGTCACCTCCCAGTCAGAGTCAATATAAGCAATTAATTTTAATTCAGAAGAAGAGGATAAAAATACTCCCTTGTTTAGTGTGCCCTTTATGTATCTCACAATTCGTAAGACGACACTCATGTGAATTGATGTTGGTGCATGTTGGAACTGACTTGCAGTATGAACTGCATGAGAGATATCTGGTCTAGTAATACTGAGATACATCAAAGATCCCACAAGTTGTCTGTAGGGGGTGGGATCGGAGAGAGGAATACCATCATTAATCTTTATTTTGGCTCCTACTATAACAGGAGTTTCACAAACCTTATCATCCGTAATACCTGACCTGTCAATAATCTCAGAGGCAAGCTTAGTTTGAGATAAAAAATACCCTCTATTAGAGTATGCTACTTCAATACCCCAAAAATAAGTTAGAAATCCCAAATCAGACATTTCAAACCTATCCTTCAAAATTGATTTTATGCTTTTAACCCCTTTAGAATCACTTTCGGTTATAAGCATATCATCCACATATAAGAGCAGAATGACAATCCCTGCATTGGTTTTTCTAACAAATAATGTAGTGTCAGTGAAACAGGAAGAAAAACCATTTTCTAACATTACAGAGTTAAATCTATCGCACCAAGCCTTGGGGGCTTGTTTTAAACCATAAAGTGCTTTTCGAAGGCAGAACACTTTTCCTTTGGGAGTCTCCATTCCTGGTGGAGCATCCATATATACCTCTTCATTTAGGACGACATTTTTAACATCCATTTGATAGATGTTCCATTTGTTGATTGAGGCAACAGTAATGAGACATCGAACAATAACCATTCGGGCCACAGGGGCAAAAGTTTCTTCATAGTCAATCCCATATTCTTGACTATATCCCTTTGCAACTAATCGAGCCTTATATCTTTCAAGAGATCCATCGCTTTTAGTTTTTACCTTAAATACCCATCTACACCCTATTGTTTTCTTACCCTCTGGAAGATCTTGGAACTCCCAAGTCTTTGCCCTGTTGAGAGCAGAAAGCTCACATTCCATTGCTTTCAGTCATTCATCATTCTTTTTGGCTTCTTCGAAGTTTCTGGGTTATATATAGGAATGAATGGCGCTAAGGCATGCTCTATGTTTAGGAGTAAAGGAATCATATGAAATAAACCTACAAGGCATCTTTCTACTTCTCTCAGATCTTCGTAGGTTTTCATCATTTGTTGAATTGGACCCACTAGCCTCACTGAATTTTTCAATTGCACTCCTAAAACTGTTTTTATCTCTATAGGTATATGTTATAGGATCTCTCAATGCTCCTTCATTTCTATGTTGGGAGATAGGTGGATGGGAAGAGCCATTTTCTTTGTCATTGACGTTATTATGAATGAAATCGTCATCACTATGGTCACTATCATCATCATCATGTTCTAACATTTTAAATAAAAAAGAGTAATCCATGTTTTCTTCAAAGGATTCACTCCTTTCAAAACCGTTAACATTTTCCAAAAAACTCACGTTTCTGGAAACATATAGCTTGTCATTCTCAATATCATAACAACAAAACCCTTTTTGGGTTTCGGAATATCCAAGAAAAGCGCATGCAATGGCTTTTGGTGAAAGCTTGTCGTTCTTGTCAGTAAGAACGAAACATTTACAACCGAAAATTCTCAACCGACTATAGTCGGGTTCTTTGGTATACAATTTTTCAAAAGGCGAGATATTGTTCAAGTTTTTAGAAGGCAGCCGATTTAAAAGATAGACAGATGCTAAAGCCGCTTCAGCCCAAAAACCTTTTGGGATGTTTTGAGAAACAAGTAATGTTCGAGTTGTCTCTATTATATGTCTATGCTTCCTTTCGGCTAATCCATTTTGTTGAGGGGTTTTTGGACAAGATCTTTAGTGAAGAATACCATGACTTTCAAGATAATTTTTGAATTCACTTGAAAGGTATTCTCCACCAGAGTTAAATTGATTTTTAATCATCATATGATAGGTTTTAAAAATTGAGAAAACTTCATATTTGTGTTTAAGAAAATAAATCCAACAATATCTCGTGTAGTCGTCAACAAAAATAACATAATATGCAAAGCCTCCTTTTGATAGGACGGGTGCCGGTCCTCATACATCCGAATGGATAATTTCAAAAGGTCTTGTTGTAAACATAGATCTTTGACAAAAAGGCAATTTTTTCATTTTCCTAAGAATACAGTCGTTACAAGTGAAATCACTTTTACATAGACTTTTAACAAAAGGTAAATGAGAATTTTTTGCAATATTTGGATGTCCAAGTCTCTTGTGCCACACATTAATATCCTTTTGTTGGACAACATTACAAAACGGGTTCTTTGGAATTTGAAGAGAATCAATATAGTATAGATCGCCCTTCCTAGAGCCTTCCTCAATCAATCTCCCGGACCGGCGATCCTGTATCCAACATTTGTTAGATGAAAACTTTATATCACGCCCATGATCCGAGAGTTGAGAAACGGAAAGCAAATTTAAGTTTAATTTGGGTATAAATCTAATTTTTGGAATAAAAAACCCTTGTTTTTCAAAATTTTCTATTCCTTTTACTTCAAGAGATGTTCCATTCGCGGTTGAAACAAAAGATGGAGAACGATTTTTTGAGTATTCTGAAAAAGAACTAAAACTTGGTCATGTGAAAATAAGCACCCGAATCTATAAGCCAAGAGGTCTTACCGGGAGGAGAAGAGGTTGACATGACGGCTCCGGAAATAGCCCCTTTTAGAAGAGGTTGAAGTGCATCCACGATTTGTTGCAATGAGAGAGCTCCATTTGAAGATGACGAGCACTCTTCCTTTTGAGGTTGGGATGTAGTAGCCATGGCAAGTAACTTTTTCCACTTTGGGCAAATAGGCTTGATATGCTCCGGTTCCTTACAAAAATGGCATAAAAGCTTGCTATAATCATTCTTTCCTCCTTGACCACTTGAGTTTTGATTCTTGAAGTGAGGAGGCTTGTAAGTCCTTAAGTTGCTCCCCGGTCTTGAGACGACATTAACTCTTTCATTTTCTTCACTATTGGAAGGTGTAGCTAGAACACTTGGGTTGTTCTTGCTTATACCCATACGAGTCTCTTCCCCGCTTAGTTTAGTAATTACATCTTCAAGAGAGGGGGAAGTGAAGGCGGATAAAAGAGAAGACTGAATTTGTTCGAATTCAGGCCTAAGCCCATTCAAAAAATTAAAAAATCTATCTTCTTCCAATTGTTTATGATGAAGCTCTATGGCTTCTCCACTCCACTTGGTTTCGAGTATAGCAAGCTCATCCCAAATAGAAGAGAGTTCGGCAAAATACTCCCTCATAGTCATTTCTCCTTGATGAAAAGTTAGTGCCCTCTTTTGAAGGTAATATTTATAGGACAAGTCCCTAGAGGTGTACATCTTCTCAAGGTACTCCCACACTAGAGAAGCCTTCTTAAACTTGATAATATTGACGCTAATTCTTGTTTCTACGGATGAGAAAATCCATGAGAGGATTTTAAAATTTCTCATCTCCCATTCTTCATGCTTTTTGGTGTAGTCTTCAAGAGCCTTGGCTCTTTCTTTGCCTTCAAGGATTTTTATTTCTTCTTTTTCCATCAAGGTTATCTTTGGTTCCGGTTCGGAAATCGAGCCTTGAATATAGCCTAAAGCCCTTTTCCTTTAATATGAGCCTCCATGTTTCCGGCCCAAACGTGATAGTTGGACCCATTTAGTTTGAAGCCGAGAGAAAAATGAGTCTTTTTCACCCATTAGAGAGGAGAGATGATGAAAAAGAATACGTACCACAAAGGATTTTTAGACCTTTCTTGATAGAAGAGTCTTCTAAAATATTGGATGAACAAGAGGATCCACTCCAATCACCAAAAAATCGAGGGCATGCTTTTCGAGGCACCCGAAAAATTGAGAATCCACACGATTTTTCTTTCTCCAACCTTGCTCTGATACCATGTGAAGAATCCTTGCAAACAATCAAGTTTTCAAATAACTTGATAATTCAAATACTCAAGACACAAAATAAATGCAAAGTGTTTATAAGCTTTACACCACAAAAGGAATGCAATAAATGCACAGTGTTTATAAGCTTTACACCACAAAAGAAGTGCAATAAATGCACAGTGTTTATAAGTTTAAGGAGACAACTCCTTATTGAAATTCCGCCTTTACAATGGGCTTACAACCCTTATTTATAAGCTTTAGCAACTCATAAGAGCTGTTGGGCTGATTCCCAACAACTCTAATTAGAGCCGTTGGGAGTCGCCCAACGTCTCTTATTCTTACCTGTGTACAACAGTCAGTGGCTGACTGTTGTATACTGTACACAGTCAGCTACTGACTGTGTACAAAAATAGTACATAAAAAAAAGATAAAGTAAAAAGAAAAAGTTACAAAAATAAGAAAAAATTAAAAAGAAGAATTACAATCATATTCAACAACATGAATATGCGTAAAATGACTAAAATACCCCTACAACTAATACAAGAAAAAAATTATTATATATATATAAGTAGATGGATACATGTACATATATATGTATATGTATTTTCTTTTTTATATATAAAATATATATTATAAAATACATTGTCTTATGGATTACAATTTAACAGGTTGTTCCATGTAGACTTCCTCTTTTAAATCTCCGTGTAAAAATGCATTTTTTACATCTAACTGACTCAATGTCCATCCATGTTCAATGGCTAGACTCAACACAATACGAATGGTTCCCATCTTAACCACAGGGCTAAAAGTTTCATCGAAATCTTGTCCTTGTTCTTGTGTGAATCCCTTGGCAACAAGTCTAGCTTTATACCTTTCGATGCTTCCATCTGGTTTATACTTTATCTTGTATACCCATTTTGATACAACGACATTTCTATTTAGTGGTCTAGGCACAATCTCCCATGTCCCACATTCATGCAAGGCTTCCATTTCTTCATTCATTGCTTCGACCCATCTTCTAGAACTTGCAACTTGATAGAGCATGAGAGGCTCATTCTCTTTATTTATGGATGTCAAGAACAACTGAAAATCCAATGAAAATTTTTTATAGCTTACCCACCTGTCAAGCGGATGTCGAATCCGTGAGGATCTTCTGATATCCATCATCTGTGAAGCAGGGTCAGAAGGACCCATATCTGTACAAGGAATGAATGAGGGCTCTTTCTCTCGCCGGGTGTATACAACACCCTTATACCTTGTTGGCTCCAAGTATTGTGTGACAATCTCTTCTCTTTGAGTTGCATTTGTTGATTCTTCATATGTCTCCTTTTGACTACAGTCTGTTGGGCAATCTTCCTTAGCACTGGAGAAGAGTTCTGAACTTAACCATGGGTAGTATACCTCAACACTGTGACTTGAGTTAACAACATGAAGACTTGAATTAGGCGTCTAATCATCAAAATTCATTTCATCAAAAACTACATTTCTCGATATTTTGACGCGTTTACTCAATGGGTTATAACACCTATACCCCTTGTAGTCTTCAACATATCTGTGATCATCACAAAATTTTTCCTCTCTTGTGGTTTTCTTTCTCTTCCTTCTCTTTTCCTTTTCTAGCCTCTATTTTCCTCCTTTTTGAAGGGATAAAAATAAAAGAAAGAAAAGAAAGAGAGAAGAGAAAAGAAAAGAAAGAAAAAGAGAAGAAGATTTCTTTTGCGCGGTCTCACTTGACCTTAATTTGAAAATATTTAGCAAATAACTCGCCTCCGTTTTGAAAATATTTGCGGGAAAATGGAGAGACGGGATTCGCTCGTCGGTACGAGGTTCGACCGTTCCTGGCGCCTTTACCAGGGGTAATCGAACCAAAGATCGAATCTATGCCTTATGCTTTGCCTAAATATTATCTAAGAATTTATTCTAACTCTAAATGCACAAAGAATCATGCTTGTGCAATGCAAGGATATATGCTTTTTTGAAAGATGTTTTGAAAATTTCCAAGTATTTTGAGATGAACTTGGTAAGTGAGTGAAAAGATGATTGAATTTGACTTAGAACTTGAAATAGATTAAAGAATTTCTAAGTCTTCGAAGTAAATCAGAGTTGGAAGAATAAATCTTGACTTGGAGAAAGAATGATTTAAAGCTTTGAAATGAAAGGAAATGAAGTTTTAAAGTCAGAAATGGACTTTGAATTTAATCATGGATTTAGGAGAAGAAGATGAAATTTTGAAGTGATATTGAATTTGAATCTTAGAATGGATCTGAGAAAATCAAATGGTATTTAAAAATAGAAATGGATTTAGGGAGTTCAAATGAGATCTGGAAATGGACTTGGATTTGAAATTTAGATTTTGAAATGGAATTGGATCTTAAAATGGATTTAAGATCTAGGATCTGAGATCCGATTTAAAATTAGGTTCTGGATCCTAAGATGGATTTGGATCTGAAGTCTAAGATCCAAAGTGTGATTGAATTCTGGACCCTAAAATGGATTTGGATCTGAAGTCTGAGATCCAAAAAGTAGAATTGGATCTGAAGTCTGAGATCCAAAGTAAAATTGGATTCTGGATCCTAAAATGGAATTGGATCTGAAGTCTGAGATCCAAGGTAAAATTGGATTTTGGATCCTAGAATGGATTTTGGATTTTGAAAGTTCAAATGGGACCTTTTGAAAAGGGATCTGGGTTTTTAAAAAACCCAGATTGAATTTAAAATTTAGAAAAGGTCAAGCTTTGAGATTCAGAACCAATCTCAAACTTTGTTTATTGAATTTGAAGATAAAAGGTAAACTTGGCTTTGAAGATGAATAAAAAACTTCAAAGTTTGAACTTTGAAATTGAACTTTGAATTTAAATTGGAAATTTAAAGTTTTGAATAAAAAAACGATTTTGGAATTTCAAAGTCAAATTGGACTTTGAATTTGAGATAGAATTTGGAATTTGAAATACAAGATGATTCTAAAGTTTCAAAGTCAAATTGGACTTTGAGATTGAATTCTTGAATCTTTTTGAGAAATAGAGTTGAATTTGAATTTATGAATAAGATTTGATATGAGAAATGAAGAAAAGAATCACTTGGATTTATGAAAAAGAATTTTGAAAATATGATGCAATTCTATCCTAAATGATGAGTGAATTTAAAGAATCTTGAAATTGGATTTTGAAAAGCTATTCCATTCTTTAAATGAATTAAAATAAGATTGAAGATATAATACATCCCTGATTATGGTCATTGAATGTATTATATAATAATCTATATTTAAATTCAAGTGAAAAACAAAATACATTCTTGGTGCTTTTATAGAGTTTAAAATGAAATTAACCCTCAATATACCCTAACTATGACCATTGGTATATATTTTGAGCCAATTTTAAGTTAAAACTCTAATAAAAGAAGGAAATATTTGAAAATATGATGATTTTTGAAAAAGATCCAGTGGGGATCCAATGTTATTTTGTAAAAGATAAAAATCCTAAGTTTTGTTTACATCCTGACTATGACCATTGATGTAAATCATCCACTTAGGATTTATTACCTCTTACGAAATGGTGCACGTGCCATTCGTGTTTCACCATTGTGAGATTTTGGAAAATAAAGGTAAAAAGCATGAAGAGGCAATTTATGATATTTACAATGCTCATTCATTCTATCTAAAGCTTGAAATGTAATTTCTCATTAAGATCTAGCTTATTACATTTGTATCTACAACTTAAGTAATAACATGTTCCCTGCAAAAACACTTGGTTAGTATGAAAGATGGAGAAAATTTGTACATGTCATGTAGATAAAAAATGCTCACATGCCAAGGTACTTAAACTCTAAAATGTGGGAAAATGATATATCTATATACATATATACACGCATATGTGTATACATGCATATCTATATGCAGTACATACATACATATATGAATATATATACATATATATATATATATATATATATAGATGGAATGGTGAAATGTTTAGAAATGTGAGGGTATACTAGTGGATTTCAAATATAAATGGTCTCCACAGGAAGTGGAGCATGCTAGAAAATGATGAATGAACCATAGCAAACTGATTTGCTTTATTCAATCAACCGACCTCCATCCATCGGATTCACAAAGTAGTTTGGAATCCTATATAGACTTGTTACTGCATGATAGATTGATGAAGACCACTTATATGAACAAGGAGAGGTTTTTAGTTGAAACCACAGGACACTGTAGGTCTGTCCTGAATATTTAGTGAACTTATCAGGCATTCTTGATTATGAATGGCCCAAGCAAATCTTATAACAGATATCAACCTAATTTTGCAGTGAAACCAACATTTTCTAAGGAAGTTGTGATAAATTTTACAATGAGTGAAGACAAACAAATCTATATTAGATTAAACAATTGATAGCAAGAATAGATGTTGGAAGGAAAGTATCATACCTTCAGCAAACTGATATTATCTGTAAATTAATAACCTGCATTGAGCAACCATTCACTCAATTAGAAATCAGTTTGAAATAATATCGACAAGATGGGCTTCTACTATATCAACAGGTGGGGGAAAAAGATGGTATTGTTTAGGTTGTGCACAGGGAAAATGCTGGAACATGGAATGTAAAAGGGATGTGCCTAGATATCGGTGAATAGTGTCATTTGCAGGTGGTGGCTGCAAATGACACTGGTGGGTGTAGGGAAAGCTAGTAAAATGTTAATTTAGGGGATCCCACTGTGAATGAAGCTTACAACCAGCCGACAATCCTTGCAAAAATACTCGATGGGCAGATACCCATCAAATCTCGCCATTTTTTTTTTAACCAGAAATTATGATCAAGCTGCTCTTCTAACTATCATAAGTCATGTCTGAGGTAGACTTCAGATTTGAAGTCTGAACCTGACATACAGTCAAGTTCCCATTTCGCAATTTGGGGGATGTTTCTCTCTTAGCTAGGTGTATTGAGAAGATCACGACTGTAGAGAGAAAAATTTTCTGCCCGATAGCAGAATGACAGCATCATGACCAACACCCTCAACTATCATTGATCCCCTTTCTGCAAAGAGAGTCACAAAGCATAAACTATATGAATGATATCCTTATCTGGGTATGGCATATTACTCGTCTTGGACCACATCCGTATACCCTTCTCGTAACACTCGGAAATTTACCAAGATTCAGATTGAATCTGCACAGCAAATCTTTTTGAGTTGGTTCTATCTTTAATGCATTGGGTCTCTGCAGATTGGTGCTCATGCGAACAGACCAATTTCCAAGAGGGGTGACTGCAACCATCAACTCCAGCAAGCTTGAATTCGTATGATGTTATCAATAACAACTTACGTTCACACAGCAAGAGACTAGATTCATGCCTTGGCAAATTGGGATGGATAGATATAATAAGATGCTAACTCGCAGAAGGCCCATCACATGAATGAATGTCAAGCCGGTAATATTACAAAAGAGATAAATGCTGAAACATAATTATCATGGAGACGAAAGTAAACTGGAACTAACAGTCTATTGTATCATTGAAATCAACTAACCTAAGCAAAAGATCAATTAAAGCAGAAGAGGTTATTAATCTGAGACCTTTGAGAAAGTACCTGGAATGCGAGAAGGGTTAAATGCTCTTACCTTTCAGTTGATGACAGGAAATGAACGCACGGATTAATTGACTTATGTAAGAATTGTAAGGAAATATGCAGAGCAGACATTACATAATACATGAACAGTGATATGCTAAAGAATAGGTATGTTGCAGGAAGGTAATGCTATAATGTAAATATTATTATACGCGATGCTAATAGATCAGTCAATTGAAGAAAGAGAAAAAAAAAAAAGACAACAATGAGAACATAACCTTAAAACCAGAAATTGATTATACCAAGACCGAAGACAAATAGTAAAAGGAAATGTCGATTAACCAAAAGGAAATCTAGAACAAACTATAGAAAGGAGAGTGGAATTAGTATGATGCAATGGAGTGGAATGACAACTTGGTGTTCTATTCTGAATTTCCCACATCTCAGACGCATAGGCCGAGCGATGCAGAAGGTCATTGCCAAGCAATCGATGGCGTCGCATGGGGGTATATGAAGACATTCATATGACGGATGAATGCTGGATGCAATGAATAGTATGAAATGGATACTGGCAGAAGGAAAAAAAATGTGGAATCCAAGATACGAACAGAAAAATCGAATGGCAATCAAACGACACCCAAAAAAAAAAAACAGAGGGAATCTAAACAGAAAAAAAAATGCCGTAATATAAAACATAAATCGTAAGATAATGCGAATGAAATAGCAAAGTGTAAAGAAACAAAGGAAAATGAGATGTCGGAATGAGATTGTTCCTTTTACTATAGCACGGGGAGGCATTGAGGTCGCCATGAGCAACTCAAAAAAAAAGAAAAAAGAGAGAGACCACCCATAGTGCCTTACTGGAGAGCCCGAAATAGAAAATCAAAAGATAGTCAGAAGGGTAAGAGGGGAGAAGGGAGACTCACCAGATTGCTCAGAGTTTTTGAAGGAGGGAAATGAGCTCTTCTGTTCTATTGTAGAGGTCCTTTGTTACTGTAGCTCTGTCGAGGGAAGGTTGACCGTCGGCTGCTTAAAGAGGAGGCTCCCCGGAGCAGGACGATGGGAACTGAAGACAGAGGAGAGGGAGCGAAGACGATTATTAGCAATGGAAAAAGGGCGATAATGGATGAATGTTCTTGATCGATATGTAAAACAATGGATGGTGTATGTCGAAGGTGGAGGTTATGGTCGAGATCTCCCCCTTAGGGTTTTCCTCTTGCGCCCTTTTAAAGAGGGGAAAGATGGCTCCGGAAGGTGTGATATGGTTAAAGATCGGTGGATGAGGGCCTGGGGCTATATGATCGGAGGGTGGAGGAAGGAAGGAGGGAAGATTCTGGAGTTTGGGCGAGAGAGGGTTTGGGCCAGAAAGGGCGATGGCCGTTGGCGATCGATGAAGGAGGTGATGGTTGTTGGTGATCAAGGGTGGATGGGGGAGCTTCCAGGGGGTTCGGGAGTGTGCGAGAGAGAGCGAGAGGGGAAGAGAGACCCTGCGGCTCCCCTTTCACAACGAAAAATCTGTTTTTCAAACTGGTCCCTCTTGAAAATTTTCCAAAATAATGGTTGTTTTCAAAACAGGTTTTTCTAAAAAGTGGTTTTTTTGGTTTTCAAAATGAAGGTTTCTTTTGAGAAATTTTCTAAAAAATAGTTTAAGATGAGGTTTTTAGTAAAGGTTAACTTAAAAAAGCTAGAAATTATTTGTTTTTCTCGTAACTTTTAATTTTTTTTTTTGGGTTTTGTGTTATTTTTCTATTTTTTTGTATATTTGGAATAAAGATCTAAGATTGTACGAGAAAAAAAGATTAAACACTAGTTTTTTTGTATTTTTCTGAGAAATATTTACAAAAGTATTTTTCCGAGAATTTCAGACCATTTCGGGGAAATTTCTTCAGAAGAATGGGTTTGGACCTAGGTTTTGAGAAAAAAATGTTCGAGTTTTGACACTCGAATTGAGAAATACAACATGATGGATCCAAACGGATATCGGATTTGCTGTCCGAGCTATTTAAAAACTATTTTTGGTATTTTCTGCAATTTTAATTTAAAAGTTGGACAATGAGACTCAGATTTGGATCTTGACAATGGATCCGGATCCGAAATCAAGTCAGACATATAAAAATGAATTTAATTTCAGTAAATCTTGAGAAATGAACTGGAATTTAGATTTAAAAGTGACTTAATTGCTCAGAAAATGAAGATAAAGGGCAAAAAGGGAATATTTACAAACTTTTTGAAAAATTTGGGGTGTTCACAATATCCCATAAACCTGCACTTTAAGGCTTTGTCTTGAAACTTATGTCTCAATGAGCTGTCAATGTGAACATAGCAAATAGACCCAAACACACGTAATTCATGGTAATCGGGTTGTATGCCAAATAGAGAAAAATATGGTGACTTATTTTCTAAAATGGTCATCGGCAGTCGGTTTATCACATGAACTGTGGAGTGAAAAACTTTAGTCCATAGTGCTACAGGAAGATTGCTCTCGTGCATCATGCTCATTGCACTCTCAACAATATGTTGGTGCTTCCTCTCAGCAATCCCATTTTGTTGAGGTGTATGTGGGCAATACACTCTCCTCTTTATCCCATTATGTTGAAGAAAACTAACAAAGTCACTAGAGGCGAATTCACCTCCTCCATCACATTGGAAATTGAGAATGTTGGTAGAGAAATGGTTTTGAACAAAGGAATGAGATTTCTGAAACAATCCAAAAACTTCTGATTTGTGCTTCATGAAAAATATCCAAGTATAGCGTGAATAACTATCAACAAAAATGAGATAATATTTACTGCCAGAAAGAGAAGCAATTGGGGGAGGACCCCAGACTTCAGAACATATGACCTCAAAGGGCCTTGAAGCTCTCTTATTAATGGAATTGAATGGCAAAACACGACTCTTGCATAAATGACAACTAGAACACTTTATATCAATGACTTCTGAACTCAGACCGGACTTAGGAATGAGATTATTCGAGACAAGTTTTTCAATAAAATGACGACCATAATGACCGAGACGACTATGCCAAAGTCTTGGCTTATTACATTCAGAAATGGCGAACACAAACTCAGAAGGAGCGAGAAATTGATGTTGGTGAGGCTTCAAGGATGAATAGTCAGAATGAACAGAGGAAGGATCTTCTTGAAAGATGTACATGTTGCCCCATCTTTTTCCCTCAGTGAATGTCTTCCTCGAGCGAAGATCCTTAACATAAATAGAAGAGGGAGTGAATTCAACAGAAGCATTAATATCATCAACAAGTTTTGAGACAAAAACGATGTTCTTCTGAATATTAGGAGCATGAATAACATTTGGAAGATTAAGAGAGGACTTGGACATGGGTATAATGGCATTTCCAATATGTGAGATGGAATGATGAGAACCATCTCCCGTGACTATGCTATTCTTACCAACATAAGGGGTGAGATTCAAGAGTTTACCCGCATCACCTGTGACATGAGTCGCTGCTCTGGAGTCGACATACCAAGTGCCTTTATCATTTTGCTTCATATTCAAGCCTGCCAAGGCTGCCAACAACAACTCATTTACTTCTTCATCCCTCCTAGCCTCTGCTTGTGGAGCTTTTCCTTTGTTTTGAGGGTTGAACCAACAATTTGCTTTAATATGCCCTTTCTTATTACATAGAAAACAGGTGGGAATGAGCTTTTGTCCTTGTATATTGGGCGTTGGAAGTATATCACGGCCTTTAAAGTTTCTCCCTTGGCCTCCCTTTCCTCGAAAGAAATTTCCTCTACCTCTACCATAAGTCATTCCTGTGGCCAGCACATCTTGGGTTCCTGAATGTCCATGAATGTCTTCAGAAGATCCTTTCAGAGTCATTTCATATTGCAATAGTTTGGCACAAAGGTCTTCAAATTTTGGAAGTTCTGATAAACATAATAAAGTTGTTGTCATAGCATGATAATCTGGCCCCAACCTACTCAAAGTTTGTTGTACCTTATCCTTTTCACTGACGAGACACCCCACAATAGCCAGCTGATCCGTGATACCTTTCATTTTGTTCAGGTATTCCATAATAGACATGGAATCTTTCTTCAACATTTGAAATTCTCGCTTGAGAAACATGATTCTCGCCTCAGAGATTTGCGAATATGTCTGAACTAGCTTGTCCCACAGTTCTTTGGCCGAACAATCATCAGGAATGGCTACAAGAACCTCTTGTGAAAGAGTTGAAGTGATGTATGCCACTAATGATTGATCCCTTTTCATCCAAGCAACATACTCTGGATTCTTGAGCAGAATAATAGATTGCACCTCTTTATTGTCTGTCTTTTCCTGCGAAGTGAACTCTGGAGGAGGTGGGACTGATCCATCCAAATGACCGGAGAGGTCCTGACTCCTTATAAACGGAACAATCTGTCTTTTCCAGGTTAAGAAGTTGGAATGATTCAGTTTTTCAGAGACTAGTTGACCGAGAAAGCTAGAGGAGAGGCCTGACTGCGGATGAGGGGAATCCATTTGAGAGGAAAGTGAGTTATGACAGAAATCGGCACAGAGATATGTAGATCTGAAATAATGTTCAGTTATGTGAGGCAAACAATAAAGAGCTAGTGCAGACAGAGGAAACGAAAAGGACAGATAACCAACAGGTATAAAGAATGAAGGAATAGAAAGAGAAGCTCGACTTTTGCGTGATACATGAGAAAGAGAATCAGATTCACATGCCTAAGCTAATCACGTGAAGAGTTAGGAAGTAAAACACAAGGAGAAGGACCAGGTTCACGTGATTAGGCAAATCGCGTGAAAGGGTAAGACTCGGCTTTGACCTTTTGCGCAAAAGGGAAGATGGTTAGAAACATAATCCGGTAAGTGATAGCAGACTGAATATGATTCAGATCTGCGATGGAAGGGGTAGAAGAGAAATAATAACTTGACAGAAAGAGGAACAGGAGAATAACCTATCGACGAGAAGAGAAAGTCGACTGTAAAACACGAGGAGAAGGACCAGGTTCACGTGATTAGGCAGATCGCGTGAAAGGGTAAGACTTGGCTTTGACCTGTCAACGAGGAGAGAAAGTCGACCTTTCACGTTGACAAAAAATGAAGTTGAAGCAGCTCTTCACACCCAGAAGTCACGTTGCTCTGATACCATGTTAGACAAGGAGTCTTCACGATGAGCTGTGCAGGAAGAGAAGGAACAAAATAATGGAAGAGGCGTCTGCAGAAAGAAAAGACGTCAGAGTCACACCTACGTCTATCAATGTATTAATAATATATTGAGTACACAATTTTAGGGTACGAAAATACCCTCTAGTAATATCGTAAATTACATTACATACTAACTGGATCTTGACCCGATTCAGTACATGGATCGGGTCGGGTCCTGTACATACACAAATTGAGTCCAAGACCCAATGACAACTTCTTTTCAACTATGTGGTGGGGAAATCCATGCATTGCTTTTGATCCTTGACAAGTATTGACTTTATGGAGTTCTTAGTGGAAGATGATATCTTGGACCTTCAATATTATGCACCCTGTCAAAGTGATGGCATTCAATTTGCAATTGATTCTTTGTTCTCTAAAGCAAAGTCGCGTGTTTGAGGGAGGTGGATCACGGTCATGGACTATGTTTATTAAGATCTCCAACATTGGGTCAAAAGTGGAGGTGGATCATGTGTCATGAATTCTTGAATACTCATTAAAGATTTTTGGCTCATCATCTTTATGTTCCTCCAATTTGAAATGAAATATTATGATAGATTCTCATATTACATTGAAATTTCCTATGCTATTAAAGGGCTTCTTTGTAAGTGATTGGGCTGAGTACTTTTGCAAAGTACTCGATCTGTCACGGGCTTACTTTTTTCAATAAGCCAGTACGACGCGATGGTCCTTCCTTACCGCCGCAAGCCTTTCTATCTCTCTGTCATGGGCATAGAATGCTTTACAAACCCGCGACACGCCAAGCTGCCCAAGTTGGCCTGCCTTAGGGCCAAAGGCCGCATACCAACACCTTTCTATGTGCTTAATCATTTTCATTGGACCTGTGCACCACCTTGTGCGCATCTGCCTATCGGAAGTTGATAAAACACATTTTCAAATGTGTGTTCTATGTAGTCCATACCGCTTAGTGCATTGTCGTCCCATACCAGCTATCACTTCTGAAAGAGGCACAAACTTTGCCTTAGTCTTGCGTGTCATGGAGCATATTGCGACTCCATGCACATGACACAACAAAACCTCTCCACCGAAGGAACAAGACCTTGCGGTCCCTAGTCCGAAGATCAGTTGATGATTGAACACCATAGCGAAGAGCACCACCACCCAGACTCATTTGCCGACGCCTAGGCATTCACTCGCCTAGCTTCGAGTTACCATACTCGGTTGGAACCACTTAAGGTGATCCATAGGAGAATTAGTCCTAACCCACACGCACCCCCGTGCGTCCAACCGTTACGCGTATGACGTCTTGCAAGCCGAGAGGTCCTTAACCAAATCTCCAAAGGCAACATCCTCTGATCTGTTGGCACTGCTTAACCTAACAACGCTCCACGTCTGTGCCGTCATACAACGATACACTAACGACGATACCGATGCCTATCGCATGTCGTGCTACCACTGCACGTCACCGGTCAAGTAAACGCATATCACACGTTTTTACACTTGATGCATTTTTCACTCAGTAAAGCTCTGCACTGCACATGTCCTATTCCGAAAGATCGGCCCGAGACATGGCCGATCTTTGAATTTTCTCCCCCCAAATAGACATATTTATCAAAGGGACTTTTAGATTGAAATTATCTTGATATGGGGATGAAGACATCCTTCGCAGATGAAGATGCATGTTGCACAACTCTACAAAAAGAGAATTAAATTGGCATCCATCCTTCCACCCTTGTGGCTGGGCTCTCTTCCATTGTGGGCCCCATGGAGCTGCTACTTTTTGTGGCACAAAAAATTCATCGAATGCTTTTTTGTGTATGTTAAATCCTAAGTAGGGACATAAACGGTCTGGATTCGGATCAGATGTGGCTAATACCATATTCGACTAATCGGATGTTGGCTAAATGGATTTGAATTCGAATTCAGATTCGGATGGTGAAAAACACATACCACTTCCGCTTTTTTACATGTAAACAGATTTGAATATCCATCAAATTCGGATATTTATCAGATTCGCTCATAAAAGTTCAAAACAATATCCACATCTGGTTATAATTGGCTATGGTTTTGGCTTACCGAATTCCACTAAATGGAATCAAATTTGACATCCCTAATCCTAAGGAGTTGGATCCTCCTAGAACTATTTTTGCTTGCCAGATGGATTGACAAATGAAATTTCTTGACCAAGTCTATCATTAATATTTTAAGGTAGCCAATATTAAAGATAATATCTCATGATATTTTCAAAATGTTGTCAGAAGACAAAATATTGTGATATTTTTTGGGAAAAACTCTTTATTTTTTAATGTTTGCATTTCTTATTTTTTTGTTTATTTTATATTTTAAAACCTTTAAAACATGTTTCTTTATATTTTTGGATGAAAAATAATGCAAAACTTATTATTTTCTTAGTTTTTTTTGTTATTTATATTTTTTTCAATTTTTTAAACTCCTGAGATATTCTTGAGATTTATCAAGTTTTGAAAATCTCTCCGAGAAATATCCTCGCTGAAAAATTACCTTTAACGATACATGTGACTATGATTGCCTGTTAGTACATTATTTTACAAAATTCTAGTTTTCTAAAAAAAATTCTAGCGTTTAACCATTTAATATTGGTTATTTGGCCCTCCATTTTGTGTGAAATGCACTTTTGGCTTTGGATAGATGATCTACATGATTGGTTTATAAACAATGAATAGCCAAGAGCCAAAAGCAAGACTAGCCACTTTAGTTAGATTGTAGATCAGGTATATTATAATGTGCAAATTGACAATATATGTCCAATTTAGTAAATCTCAGGCAGATGGCATAACAATGTGAACAAATGACTTTAGCATTGATGGAGGTTGATATTTTATTTACTGGAGAGCACAGATGGAGAATTGGAAACTCACACTTCTTTGATTGGTTCAGAAAAGGATGTGCTAAAATATGGATTTTTTATATGTTTTTTTGCATATGATAAATGAATAAATTTAGTTGAAGAGGTGCGTGCTAGAGGCTTATGTTATTTGTATGATTAGGATAACAAACATCTAGATGCTTTACCTTTAATATCCAAGCTTTGTATAGGAATATAGAGAAAAATAGTGTGGATAATGCATGACCGCTATTATTTGGATTAATGTTGTATCATATTGTATCGTTACTTTTGGGTTTTGCGATACAATACACACTCGTATCGCGATGTATCGTACCGTAACGTACGATAGAAGGTGTATCATATGATACACCTTTTACGCACTTTAAAAAAGCGGAAAGTTATTTTTCTTCATTTTGAGTTTTAAATACCTTTTGAGGGCTGACTTCTCCTGATCATTAGAAGTGCATTTCCACTCTTTTTTCACCCAAAGAAGTGGGTTAAGGTAAAAAAAAAGGTGCATTTTCACCATTTTTTCACTCAAGAAAATTAAGGTAGAAATCAGGCTCCACACTCCTCCATAAAAAATGACATAAGTTGATCCGGTATGGCAATGGGACACTCAAATAATGAGTGAAAACTGATTGGAAATCGGGTGCAACTATTGCCATAATATTTTTGTTTATGTAATATTAAAGTATGAGTCTTGTGTCATGTTCTTAATTGCAAGACATTTAATATTTTGCATTGTTCTTGTGAGATAGTTGATGTTTGATGATGTCTTATGCAGCTCATAGAGACATAAATGCTTCATATGTAATTTTATGGTTGTATTTTGTGCAATTCATCATTGTTTCATGTGATATGATTTTTTTAGATATTTTGTTATTTTTTTCTGTTTTTTTGGAATTTTTGATTTTTTTTATTAAAAATTTATTATACCTTTACGATACAATACTGTGTTACTTTGAGCCCAACCGATACGATACTTACAATCTTGATTTGGATGGACAAGCAGCGTTTGATATAACATGGATATTTCAAAACACCCACATTGATGCTGGTACTTCAGGGTGATCATACTAGGTGCTTTAGGGTGCTGATATATATATATATATATATATATATATATATATATATATATATATATATATATATATATATATATATATATATATATATATATATTGTTAAAAATAAAATTGTATCCAAATACCCAATAAGGGTATTTTTGTCTTTTATCATATAGTACAGTCCACTAGGGACTGAAATGTAATTTAACATTATAATAAATAAATAAACTGTCATACAGCTTAGGCACAACAGTCAAAATATGACTGTTGGGCAGCAGTCCAACTAGACGTTGGACTGCCACCCAACAGTCATAATAATGACTGTTGGAAGGCAGTCCAAAGAGCTGGACTGCCTCCCATGTGTTGGAGTGAGGCTCTATAAATAGAGCCTCACTCCCTTGTTATTCCTCAATGCTTTTAGAAGCATTTGAGGGTTTTCTCTAGAGTTTTTTCCCATCTTATAGGCTTGTATGCCTCTTGTGCTGTTTGGTATTTTTTATCTCTTTTGAGATTGTATTTGGTCCATTAGTGACCAACTTTAAGTGAGTTTATTAAAGCCCTTTGTTGGCATTGTGTTTGTTTCCCTATTGTTCTATTGTACCTTGTTTCATTACATGGTATCAGAGCGAGGTTCTTGAAAGAAGGAGAATCTCGTGAAGGAAGTGTTCTTCGATCATTGATCATTCCCTATCTTCTCTAGTCTAAACTCAAGTATTCATTATGGGAGAAAGAGAGTTTGCCACCGTCATCATCTACAAACTCAATGAAAACAACTACTTGATGTGGGCGACGACTATGGAGAATCATATCAAAGGAAAAAAATTGTGGGGTTTTGTTAGTGGTTCTACTAGTGAACCACAACTCAAATTGACTAGAAGAGAAGGAGATCAAGTCAAAGCCTTGTCCGAAGAAGAAAAAGAAAAAGCCTTAGAAGAATTCCAAAATAAATTGGAAGATTGGGAGGCAAGCAATGCACAAATACTCTCATGGTTTATGAATACCATGGAGTTCAAGATCGCCACCAATATCATCAAATTCAAGAAGGCATGTGACGCATGGAGCTTTCTAAGAAGTACTTTTATCCAAAAGGATATGGCTAGACTTTATTATCTCCAAGATAAGGTACGTAATTCAAAACAAGGAGATAAAAGTGTAAGAGATTTTTACGGTATTTTATCTCCTATTTGGGATGAATTAGCCATGTTGGAACCAAAATGGGAAGGTTCGGCTATTGATATGAGAAGGACCCAAATCGAAAGAGAAAATCTTTTCTCCTTTCTTTATGGCCTTCGACCAGAATTTGAGCAAGTAAGATCTTCCTTACTTCATAGGACCACTTCTCCTTCTATAAGTGAGGCCCTTGCTCAAATTTGTCAAGAAAAGACAAGACTTGGAATGCACAAGTCTAATGATGAGGTCTTTGCCATGGCAAGGCCCGGAAATTTTGTGAAAACATATAAACCACCTCACTTTGAGAAAAAGTTCAATGGAGAAGGACACAATGGAGGAGGATACAAGGGAGGATACAAAGGAAAAATTATTTGTCATCATTGTAAGGAACCCGGACATATAAGGCCGGAATGTCCCAAATTTAAAAAGGTGGCCGCCTTAAGTGAAGAACCTCAAGAATCAAGAAAAGGGGGCAGCTTCAATGAATTAAATCTTGCTCAAATAGCAGAAGCCGTCTCACAACTTCTTAAGGCTGCACCTTCTACATTTGGAGCTGCCATCTCTTCCTCGTCTCCTCCAAGTAAGACCTCTTGGATTCTAGACTCAGGTGCTTCTTTCCACATGACTCATAATGAGTCTCTATTATCTGATTGCACTAAATCATATTTTTCATGTGTGTCAACTGCCGATGGTACCTCTTTAAAAGTCAAAAGCTTAGGAAACCTTGATGATATTTCAAAAAAATTCTTTGTTCCAAAAGTAAGAGTCATTCCCAAACTGGATTTGAATCTTTTTTCGGTCTCTCAAATTGTTGACTATGGTTGTAAAGTATTCTTCTCATCTAAGGCGTGTTGGGTGCAGGATCTCCAGTCAGGGAAGCTGATTGGGCAAGGCCATAGACGAGGAGACCTTTACTACATGGATTTCCTGTGTTTACCAAAATACTCGTTTTGTAATCATGTCAAAGACATTAATATAGATCTTTGGCATAAAAGATTAGGACACCCAAGTATATCCAAATTATCCCTTTTTCCATTTTTGGAAAAATTTTGTAAAGATAAAAATTTTGTATGTGAAGATTGTATACTTGGAAAAATGCAAATGATACCTTTTGGGTCTAGAACCTCTGTGACACATAAAATTTTTGAATTAGTGCATTCGGATGTGTGGGGTCCCGCCCCTGTTATGTCAAAAGGTGGTTATTCGTACTGTTACATTTATAGATGATTTTAGTAGACATACTTGGATTTACTTTCTAAAACTCAAATCCGAAGTTTTTTCATGTTTTAAAAACTTTCATAATCTAGTTAAAAATCAATTTAAAACAAATACTAAAGTCTTCCGCTCCGACTCTGGGGGAGAGTTTCTTTCAAATGAATTTCAATTATATCTAAAAAATCATGGAATTGTGCATCAAAAATCATGCCCTAGGACACCTCAACAAAATGGGATTTCTGAAAGAAAACATCGTCATATCATTGAAACTACTAGAACCCTACTTATTTCAAAAGAAATTCCAAAGCAATTTTGGGCTGAAGCTGCCCTAACCGCAGTCTATCTGATAAATAGAATGCCTTCTCAAACTTTGGAAAACAAGTCTCCTATTGAAAAACTCTTTAAAATTTCTCCTGATTTAAAAAGGCTAAGGGTATTTGGTTGTAAATGCTTCGTGCTTCTTGAAAAATATAGCAAACTCTCTCCTAAAGCCATAAAATGTGTCTTTCTTGGTTATGCTGATAATAAAAAAGGATATCGATGCTATGATAAAACAAATGATAAACTCTATGTTTCTAGAAATGTTACCTTTCTAGAAAATGACAGTGGATTTGATTTTGAAGTTCCTAAAAAAAAATCCGAGTATGCTTTCTTATTTGATTTGTTACCCAATAAAGGTATTAGTAATGATATTGAAACCTTCGAGTCTATTAATGACTCAAGTAGTGAACCATCTCAAGATCTTCTTCAATACTCTAGACGAAATATTAGGGAGCATCCATGTGCCCTTGACAGATATAATCAATTAACAAATACTGAAGAAACTAGTGTTAGAAGGTCAGAACGAACACATAGGCCTCCAAGTAGGTTTGTCTCATATGAATCCTTCTTACCAAACTACAAGGCATGTCTTCTAGCCATTCATTCCTATCATGAACCATCCAACTATAACGAGGCCAAAAATATAAACGAATGGGTTGAAGCCATGAAAATTGAATTAGATGCATTACACAAGGCTCACACTTGGGCAATTCAACCTCTTCCTATCGGAAAGAAGACAATAGGGTGTAGATGGGTGTTTAAAATTAAAACAAAAAGTGACGGGTCTCTTGAGAGATATAAAGCAAGACTTGTTGCAAAAGGATATTCTCAAGAATATGGTATAGATTATGAAGAAACCTTTGCCCCAGTAGCTCGTATGACTACAGTTAGAACTCTAGTTGCTATAGCATCCATTCGAAAATGGCCAATATATCAGTTAGATGTTAAAAATGCATTTTTGAACGAAAACTTAAATGAAGAAGTATATATGGATCCTCCCCCTGGTCTGTCTATTGAAAAAGGCATGGTCCTTCGTCTTCAAAAAGCCCTATACGGGCTTAAACAAGCCCCTAAAGCATGGTATGATCGGTTTAGTGGTACGATATTAAAACTTGGATTTAAATCTTGTTACACTGACACTGCTCTTTTTGTGAGATCTACAGGTACCTCATTGATCATTCTTCTTTTGTATGTTGATTATATGATCATCACAGGGAATGATCAAAAGAAAATTGAAGATATTAAAATTTTGCTTAAAAAATCTTTTGATATGACTGATCTTGGTTTTTTGAGATACTTTTTAGGAATTGAAGTAGCCTACTCACCAAGAGGATATATTTTATCTCAAATCAAGTTTGCAGCTGATATTGTTGAGCGTTCAGGAATCACAGACACAAAATATGCTGATACTCCTGAAGTAATAAATGCGAAAATGCGAGCTGAAGATGGAGTATTATTAGATGATCCAATCCCTTATCGACAACTTATTGGATCGTTGATGTACCTGTCCATTACAAGGTCAGATATTGCGCATGCCGTACATTCTGCAAGTCAATTTCAACATGCGCCCACAACCGTCCACATGAGTGCAGTATTAAGAATAGTTCGATATATCAAGAAAACTATATCTAAAGGACTATTCTTATCCTCTTCCTCATCTTTAAGTCTTATTTCTTACACTGATTCTGACTGGGGAGGAGATCCCAATAACCGTCACTCAACTACTGGCTTTTGTGTATTTTTAGGTGATTCTCTCATTTCTTGGCGATGCAAAAAACAACAGAAAGTGTCTTTATCCTCTACGGAAGCTGAGTACAGGGCAATGACTACCACAACCACTGAAGTTGTGTGGATGAGAGCACTACTTTCCGATATGGGTGTTAATGTCTCAGAATCTTCAAAGCTATGCTGTGATAATAAAAGTGCCATCTATATAGCCAGCAATCACACATTTCACGAGCGAACAAAACACATTGAGATGGATTGTCACTATGTTCGCGAAGAATATTTGAAGGGGACCATTACATTGCCATATGTCCAGTCCGAATTTCAGATTGCAGACTTCTTCACCAAAGCTCTTCCACTACCTCAATTTTTGTATCTTTTTAGCAAACTTTCGGTGATTTCCCCATAAGTTTGAGGAGGAGTGTTAAAAATAAAATTGTATCCAAATACCCAATAAGGGTATTTTTGTCTTTTATCATATAGTACAGTCCACTAGGGACTGAAATGTAATTTAACATTATAATAAATAAATAAACTGTCATACAGCTTAGGCACAACAGTAAAAAATATGACTGTTGTGCACAACAGTCAAAATATGACTGTTGTGCAGCAGTCCAACTAGACGTTGGACTGCTACCCAACAGTCATAATAATGACGGTTGGAAGGCCGTCCAAAGAGCTGGACTGCCTCCCATGTGTTGGAGTGAGGCTCTATAAATAGAGCCTCACTCCCTTGTTATTCCTCAATGCTTTTAGAAGCATTTGAGGGTTTTCTCTAGAGTTTTTTCTCATCTTATAGGCTTGTATGTCTCTTGTGCTGTTTGGTATTTTTATCTCTTTTGAGATTGTATTTGGTCCATTAGTGACCAACTTTAAGTGAGTTTATTAAAGCCCTTTGTTGGCATTGTGTTTGTTTCCCTATTGTTCTATTGTACCTTGTTTCATTACATATATATATATATATATACACACACACATGAGACTGTACTTAGAGAACATTACTAAAGACCAATGTTGTAAATGGGCTTATCAGAAGGCGTATTGAAAGGATCTAAGATATGGGTGTATTGGATCATATTATAGCATAAAATACACCATCATATGATTTTACAAAGTTCATAAAAAAAAGAAAAATAGAAAAATAAAAATCATAACGTTATAATATATATATATATATATATATATATATATATATATATATATATATATATATATATATATATATATATATATACTAAAACTATTGGGAGTTTGGAACATCAAATACACCTATAGATATTCAGTACCATTAATGATAAATGGAGAATTGGCTACAGTCAGGGACAGCAAGGGTAGATTCCTGCATATAGGGTGTCTCCCTTCCAAATCAGGAGAGAAAGAATGCAAGTGGTGAGACATTTATTGGGAAGTCTGAATGTGAAAAATTGATCATTGAAACATCCAGGATAGAGGTGGTGAGACTTTTTAATGAGGCAGTGGAGGGGCATTGGAGCATAAGAGGTATCGATAATTCATCCATTTGAGTACTTTATGAACTTTCAAAGAGTTTGCTGTAGATGGATTCCTAAGGAGAACAAAAACGTTCCCAATCAACTAGCGATGCTAGGAATCCTGGATCATGATAGGCTTTGGAAGGACAGACCACCAGACTGGTTTACTTTGATATTTGACACATAAGAATCTCCTTGTATATCTTTTTTTTAAGTGTATCCTGGTAGGGTTCTGCCTAACCCCAGCTTGACAATCCAATAAAGAAAAATACCTAGAGGTAGACTACCTAAAACAAAACATATTGAACAATATTAGCTAGCTAAGAACAATTTACAAATCAACAAATGCATAACAATGGATAACTAAATAATTTTACATGAATAAATAAAAGCAAAGAAACATAATTGTAATAACTAAAACAAAAATATTGCACAATCATAATGTCATCATAGTTCATAATTACATAAATATTTATAAAAGAACACATTAAGGTTGTTGCTAGAAGCCCAAACTACTACTTAATTATGAACCATCTTTATTGAATATTCATGTTATTAGTCAGAGATGATATTTTGATAGCTTTGAGCTTTGTGTCGAGGGCTTTTCCAGATTGGGTGCATGGTTTTGTGCCGATGTCTAGTTTTCTCAAGTCTTGGATATATAAATTATCCAGCTGTAACCCCAGACTTCTTTTGGTATTTTAAAAGTGCCCTCCTTCAGTGTGTTGATGTTCATTACTGATTGAAACAAATCAACGAGGTAATGAAATCAGACAATATGGGTGTCCAAAGAAGTGCAGAGGGCTTTTCCAGATTCAGTTGTACATACTGTGATGGTGTGACCTGTTTAAGATTTTAGCGAGGTCCTAGCAAAATGCCTGTGGATCGACTTGCAAAATCTTTGGATTAGGTCAATTGAATTTGATCTAATTGGATTTAGCATCACTGGCTCGAAATCGGACTCCAATCCAGGTGGATAACCCTAACTGGATCATAATCTAGTTTGCTCTTTATGAGATAAAAGTTTAGATGTAAAACAGCTCAACTGAATTCTGATCTGTAGTGAATTTTGTTGCTTTTGGATCTTGATTAGATTTGAGCTTCAACGTGCCATTGTAAATCCAACTATTTATCTGATCTGATTCAGAATGGGTATACCAGATCTGACTAACTAGGCTAGATATCCAACTCAAACTTGTAATTTTGACATCCATAACTCAGATTTGTGCTATTTTTTTTATTTCTGCTATTCATTCAGATAAAACATTGTACTTATCCATGAAGGCCTAAAATTTGTGAACGATCTTGCATCTGATCCTTATTCAGAACATGTGTGTGGGGGTACCAGTAAACCTGGAGTTCCTGCTCCATGTTCCGGTTCTGACATTATCAATACAAATAGCGAGAAGGTGGTGCACATCGTCCATGTTAGAAGCCCCTCAGAGATTATACTCTTGGCTCTTCTTTTCCATCTTTTAATTGTTCCTCCTCCCTTTTTCTTCACTGGAGGTAAACCTCTATCCTCTTGGGTAGGCTCTTATAATCTTAAGACAGAGGTCATGCTAACTATTATTCCAAATGTAACAATCTTCCTGTTTGTTGATGGCATGACGTTCCTTCCCAAGTGTCGCACTATCTCAACCCAGGATAATGTTTCAATACATGCATAAATTTTCAGTGATAATGTTTCAATACATTTTATTTCATTAGCTTTAGAAGCCTCTCCATGTAATATTTTTTCCATGCACCTAGGAAGGACTTTAAACCATACCAAAAAAGTCTCAATTTCTGCCCACAAATGCATTTCTACAGTCTGCAATTGGAGCCTATGCTGGAGATGTTCGACAAATCTTTTTTTTGGAGGGGGTGGGGCTGGGGGATGGAAGGATATGCCTTTCTAGGGTAGGCATGACTTTTTCTTGACGTATCTCTGTCCGGCATCCTGTTCTATTTCATGCTGATATTTGAGAAATCTAGAATGGTTGATCATGTGGTTGAAAATATATATATGCTAATTAACTCAAACAAAAAAAAGAGCTTCTTGAGTAAAAGGTTATGATGCCTAATGCAGCTGCCCTATTTGGGTAGCTGTTGCAGTCCGTTTGTGGCAAAGGTAAACTCTTACAAGATTTGGTAAACCGGCAGTAATTTTTGGCTATTCTGGCTTATGGAATTGGTTAATTGATCTGTTTGCTGAAGCTGGTTGTCAGAACATGTAGCCGCTCCACAAGATTCCAGTTTTCTTCAAGGTGAAATATGGTAGGACCAGTGTGACAACTATCGTGCGATTTATGAAAATCTCGCGACAATATCGCGAGAAATTGCCTGAAAGTTTAAAACGGCAATTTCTCGCAAGATTTTCAAAATATCGTGAGATTTATGAAAACACATAAATACCGCAATTTAAATGCGATATTTATGTTTTAAACGGCTATTTATCGCAAAAAAAATCCTATATTTTTATTTTTACATAATTCTTATTGATATTTTCTTATAAAAAATATTTTTTATGTTTTTTAATTAAGTTTTTATTGCCAAGATTTTGCCGAAAAATGCGAGATTTGTGGAATTTTTTCAATTTCTCACGAGTTTTTGAAAAACGAGAAATTGCCAATAAAAACTTTTGTCACTATGGGTAGGACATGGATTGCCGCTTCATGTATTCACACACACACACACACACACACATATATATATATATATATATATATATATATATATATATATATATATATATATATATATATATATATATATATATATATATATATATATATATATATATATATATATCAAAGAGTTTGAAGTTACAACGTCCGTGTGCTGTTGATTGCATGCACGGTCAGTAGTGCGCATGTTATTAGGAAAAACTACCATTAGCGGTGGTCTCTGACTATCGTTAAAGGGTCTTTTTTCACACAGTTGGGGTACATTTGGGTGCCTCAACTCGATGGGATTTGGAATCAGAATAATTTCAAAGCATTCTGATTCCAAATCCCAGGGCAACCCTTGAGATTTGAATCTCATGGGTTGCCGTGATTTTAAATCAGTGAAATCTCATGTTCGGTTGAACAAGAGATTTCAGGCTTCCAGAATAGCTTTCTCAATTCCCCTAAAGTGATTCTATGGGAACGACATGCGTTAGCACGTCCAACCCTCGTTCAATTTCTGGGTGTCAGGCAATACTCCTGCCTATATATATATATATATATATATATATATATATATATATATATATATATATATATATATATATATATATATATATATATATATATGGTGCTACTAAAGGCACATAACTATTGAACTGGAAATCATAGGTTCAACCTTTATCGACTCGATCTGACAACATAAATGTGTTCAGCATGGTTTGTTTACTAGGGATCAACTGAATCATATTATTTTGATTTAAATTTATGATTTTTTTATTTTCGTGCATTGTGGGCTGTTGAGTTTTGAAGTCCTTAAAAAACCTGCTTACATGTCGCAATTACATTATTCAAAACTCATTTTCTGCTAAACAAACCTTGTAGATCACATCCATAAGGTCCAATCTACAAACAAAATCTAAAATATATGAAAAGGTGATATACTCAATAGTTCCATGCCTTCATTAGCACCAAATACTAACCCATATATATATATATATATATATATATATATATATATATATATATATATATATATATATGCTATTATGGGATTTTAGACAATGCTTTGTAGGACGGTAAATAAGATGGGCATCGATTCCTGCTCAAACTCCATTCAGTCCGTACTAAACCTCAAATCTTCATCACCACCATCACCTTGGCAGGATAATGTTAGAGAATTTCATCTATTCACTTGTGTTTGGTAATGTGCATCTGCTCTAAATGTTTTCTATTGCAACATGATTCTAGTGCTTGGCCAACTAATTTCTATTATGTTGGGCTGCATGGATTAGTTAAAGGGCTTGCTAGCTATCTCTGAAGTTAGTCCCCTCGATGGATGTTGAGGACCTTGAGGTATATGATATAAGTGGTTGTGAACAGCTTTAACATTTCCTAAGCTATTTTATTCTTGGGCCCGAGTGAGAATAGTATGTTACTCTTTGGACATGGTGAGTAAACTCTCGTGTAATTGATCAGTTACAATTTTTTGCCCACAATGTTTCTTGTCGGGGAAAAAGTAGGCCTATGTAATGTAATCGAAGATCACATGCAAGACTGATCTTGTTTAGATGCCATCTCTTGGAAGAAGTGGGAACCATCCTTACTTTGGGTGGCAAATCTTTCTGTTGGACTTGTTGAAGGATGGTTGATTTCTCATCCCCCAAGATGTCATGAAAGTTGCCAATATTTATGGTGTCTGTTTTCCATAATTTAGCATCAGGTTGATGATTTAAGAAGAGAAATTTTGGGACCAAATGGTATGTACTATGAAATTTTCATCTGTCTGTGTTGTTGAAAGAGTTGATAATCCAGTACGTAATGTTGTGGAGAATGCTTAGGGACTTTGATATTGGCCCCTAACGTTTTTCTTCAAGACCAGCGATGTCACGAGCCTATTTCTTTCAATGGACCAGCACGGTGCGATGGTCCTTCCTTACCACCGCAAGCCTACTTGTCAGCTCGCTTGCCAGTCATGAAAGCTTGTAATCAGAGTGCAAGAGAGAATAGAGGGAGAAGAATTGCAATTACAAGAAGCAATCACAACGAGGGTGAACAAAAGAAAGCTCAATGCATTTAATTCATTTACAAATATGCCCGAAGGCTATTACAGTTCAAGCATACGGGCTGCTCCTTCGGGGTATTGATTCACTTGAACCGACAACTTATATCAGACTCAACAAAAGCAAAACAGACTCTAAGCACAACTTTACAATGTAAGTCGCAAAGGAACATGCTCTCCCTTTAAATCAAGCGTTGTCCTCAGCACCATCTATTTTATGGTAAGCCCTGACTTCAGTTGGGTAGCGTCTGTTCATTCGGAATGCAGGCTCTCACGTTGGTTCCGCTATTTCCTCCCACTACACTAGATATTTTTTCGCTTCGCCCAAGTAGTTGACTTTGTGATGAAGGATCTTACTGAGGTGCTTCTTGGACCGTTGTGCTGTCGGGGCTCTTTGCATGATGGGAGCACGTTGTGGCACACCGCATTCTGGATCTCTATCGTCTGGATGAAACTGTTTCAGGTTGCACACGTGGAACACTGGGTGCACCTTGAAGTCTGGGGCAACTCCAACTTATGCGCCAACTTGCCCACCTTCTTTATGATGGTGAAGGGTCCTTCATACTTTCTAAGCAGTCTGCGGTGCCGCCCGCGAAAGTTGCATGTGCGCCTAGGATATAACTTCACCAACACTTGGTCCCCAACTTGGAACCCAGCGGGCTGACAATGCTTGTCTGCCCACTTCTTCATTCTCTTTGTTGCTTTGTGTAAGAATGCCTTTGCCAACTCATTCTGCTCGTGCCAGTCATGAACAAACTGATAGACGAAAGATGACCTTCCCTTTTCTTGTGGGTAAGAGTGTGCGGGGTTAGTGATTGTTGCTCCGTGGCTATCTCAAACAAGCTGTGGCCTGAAGACTCGCTCTTCTACAGATTGTAACAAAATTGTGCCACGTCAAGGAGCTTCACCCAATTTTTCTGATTGACACTAACAAAGTGCCTAAGGTACTGCTCAAGTATCCCATTGATGCGCTTTGTCTGCCCATCTGTCTATGGATGGAAGCTTGTTGAAAACAATAAATCAGAGTCAACTAGCCAAAATACTTCACGCCAGAACTTGTCCGTGAAGTGAGCATCACGATTACTCACAATGCTCTTTGGTATGCCCCAGTGCTTCAGCACATGCTTTACGAACAACTCTGCAGTCTTCTCTGCAGGGCACTCCTTAGAAGCTAGGATGAAGGTGACATACTTTGAGAAACGATCCACCATAATCAAAATAGAACTAAGACCTACCTTTGGCAGACTAACAATCAAGTCCATGGAGATGTTATCCCATGGATGTTCTGGAATTGACAGAGGCTCAAGGAGACCGGCAGCCTTCTGATTTGTCATCTTATCTTGTTGGCAGATGAGGCATGTCCGCACATACCCCTCAACGTCGTCTCTCATCATCGGCCAATAGTAGCCGCGCTCAAAGAGTGCTAAAGTCTGCTCCTGACCAGGATGGTCGGCCCATAATGTATCATGGCACTCCTTAAGTAGTTCTCGGCGAAGGCTTCCCCATCGTGGCACGAAGATGTGTCTCCCTTTTGTTACGAGGAGGTCATCCTGTAGCCAAAATTGTCGAGTCTTCTCTGCCTACGCCAGAGAAACAATGTGTTGTATTGTCAGATCCTACTGCATCTCTTCGCGTATGCGGCTCAACAATGTGCCCTCCAAATGCACATCAGAAGGCTCCATGTGTGCAACTGCCAGTTCAACCCTACGACTCAGGGCATCTGCAACAACATTGGTCTTTTCAACCTTGTACTCCAAGGCAAAGTCAAACTCAGCCAAAAACATCTGCCACCGAGCTTGTTTAGGCGTCAACTTCTTCTGTGTTTGAAAGTAGCTCGTGGCCACATTGTCCATCTTGACGATGAACTCAGCACCCAGAAGGTAGTACCGTCAGGTCCTGAGGTAATACACGATGGTGGTCATCTCACGTTCATGCACCGTGTAATGCCTCTCTGTATTTTTTACCTTCCGACTCTCATATGCAATCGGATGACCCTCCTACATAATAACTCCGTCAATAGCAAAGTCTGAGGCATCTGTATGGACCTCAAAGGGTTTTGAGTGATCAGACAGTCACAACACTGGCTCCCTCACTAAGGCTTTTTTCAAGCCATCAAAGCCATCTTGGCACGCTCCTGTCCAGAGCCATACCTGTTTCTTCTTTAACAAATCTACGTGGGGCATAACAATGAGGGAATAACCTTCAATGGAACATCAATAATAATTTGTCAAACCAATGAATGACTGCAATTCTAGCACTTTGCTTGGCGGAACCCATTCCTGGATGACCCTTATCTTCTGCTCATCCATACATAACACACCACATCCCACAACGTGGCCAAGGAAGCTGATCTCCTCCTACCCAAAGAGACACTTCTTTCGTTTGACACAAAGATCATTCTCCTTCAGCACCTGAAACACTATTCGCAAGTGCCCGACATGTTCCTCCATATTGTTTTTGTAGATCATGATATTATCCAGGTAGACTACCACGAACTTGTCTAAGAAAGGGTAAAAGATTTGGTTCATTAAAGTCGTGAGTGACTGGAGTATTTGTCAACCCGAATGGCATTACTAAGAATTCGTAAGCACCATAGCGAGTGATGCAAGTTATCTTTGGCTTATCACCTTCAGCAATCCTCATATGCAAGTAACCTGATCGCAGATCTAACTTGGAAAAGATATATACACTACCTAACTGATCGAACAAGTCTGCTATAAATGACAATGGGTACTTGTTTTTCATCGTGACCTTGTTCAAAGCACGATAATCCATACATAACCGTTTGGAGTCGTCATGTTTCATTTAAAAAAAAACTGGGGTGTCAAATGGGGCTTTCGATGGACGAACAATGCTTGCATCCAACATCTCGTTTAACTGCCTGCACAACTCCTTTAACTTAGTTGACCCCATACTGTATTAAACCATTGCAGGAAGTTTCGCTCTCGGGGTCAACTCAATCTTATGGTCGACCTCACATCTTGGTGGAAGATCCTTTGGCAATTTCAGAGGCATCACCCCCCCCCCCGAAACTTCTTCAACAGTGGGGCTAGGGTCGGCGATACTACTGCTTCTACTTTCTCTTCTTCTGTATGCACAACAACTCAGAATGTCTGCTCTCTATGTTTGACATTCTTTTTCAGCTGCATCACCGATAACACTGAAAACTTACCTTTCTGCGTAAGGTACTGCACTGTCTGGGACAGGTTTGGCCCCATAATCGTCAACATGTTAAACTTTGGCAGCATCATAACATTCTGGCTTCACAGAAACTTCATACCCAGAATCATCTTGAAATCGTCTAGGGCACCACAGAGAAGTTGACTTTGTCGGCCCAACTCCCCACTTGGATAACCACATCTCTTGCTTCACCATGGATGGGCTTGGCCTCAGAGTTTACCATTTTGATGGTCCTCTGCTTTGGCCTGGGGTTCAAGCCAAACCGCTCTGCCTCTTCTCGTGAGACAAAGTTGTGTGTGTGGCGCCCTAAACTCCAACCTTGAAAAAATCCTTTGAATTTTTAAGATTTTTTTTTAAATGGTTTTACGATAAACAACGAAAAACAAGGAAAAATGGGTAACTAAGTAACAAGGCTGCAAGTCTGAGCGGGCCACAAGTAAGTATGCATATCCAACAAGTTTCAAAATATACAACCTTAAGTTTAATTACAAAATGAGACAAAGGTATAACAAATCTAACAGTCTCTCAAAACAAGGGGATCATCCCCTCAAAAACCACAAAACCAAATAGGAGCAGGATCTGCAGCAAAGTGTGGGTCCCCAAGCCTCCATTGTGTGCTGTCACATCGTCGTTGTACCTATTCATCACCTGCATTGCCATAAAACGGGTCAGAACTCTTGCGAGGTGGTGAAGAAACAACATCATATCTCTATTTCTCAAGGAAGAAGCATGTATATAACATGGAAAATGTGAAACAATGGATACATGTGCCTGTGTCAAGTAAGTGCACGTGTAACAAGTGCAAACAAGCTAGAGCAATAATAGGAAGCTGAACAACTGCTATACACAAGTAGCTAAGAAAGGTACGGGAAGCAAAACAAGTGCAGAAGCGAGTAAGCAAGTAAAGAGAACTACTATGATACGTTAGCTATGATTGCTTAGTATTTAAGTTCTTCTAATTACTCCTTCGGGTACGCGAATGAACCTCGCATTCTATGAGCTATGCACCCGACGTCTGTTATTCAATTTCTAATGTGGTAACCGGGGATGCTATATACCGATTAAACCTCACGCGAGCAGTACACAGTTGAGAGAAACCCTCGCATAGGTAAAGATTGCAATCCATACTACTGCAGTAGTGATGTATCTTAAAAGATCACATCGAACTCCCTAACTCTGAGTGACTAGAGGTCAAAGGATGCTACAACTCCTGTCAAAACACGTGTCGTAGTAACGACTAGTCACTGAGGGTTGTACCATCCACCCTTTCTAAGGTGAACCATTTTGTGAATGGGGTGCGACAAGTTTATCTTTCTTAGGCTCATCTATCAAGTCATACCTCTCTTCGAGGTATTTATGCCTCATGGTCCTCATGGGGTACGCAAACGAGGTCTTAGCCTGCCCATCCACATGCTCAGTCTCACACGGCTAACAAGAGCACATCGCTCGTGAAAGCGATCATAACACCATTATATTTTTTTCATTACTAGGGTATAGACATACGTAAACTTACTCATGAACAAGGGGCCATCGCCCACAGACTCCAACTGAGTTTAAACAACCACAAAAGTGTGTTTCTCATACCGTATGGTGTTTAAGTTTTTGTGTCATTCTGTACATCACAAGTGTATTGTGCACCTTGTGCACTCATCAACGCCTCAAGCACGAGACCAAAGTGTACCTCTTGAGGTACGTACTATGCAGTACTAGTGTCAAGCTGTGCTATGTGTAGGTGCGAACTAAGACCCACAAAATTTCAAGTCAACCGCACAATTATGAAAGAGGCAAAGATACATATGTATACCTTAGGAAAACACATTTCAATTACATGAGTATGTGCAAGTGAGTGTACAATTTCACAATTTCAAGAGATATGCAATTCAAGAGCATAACATAAACACAATTGCAAGTACATTGAGCTGAAACAAGTAGTGCAAGCTTCTAATTACAATTTTAAGTAGTTAGACTTCAGATGTCAATATTTGGCAATTCTCGCATAGCGATGCCACTTTCATAGGAAAGGTTTACGATTTCGGTGCACTCATGTGTTGAAATTGAAATCTAAAATAATTTCATTCGTATGGAAATTACATTCGCATTTTCAAGGTTGATCGCCATACTTGCGGGAGAAACAATGTAAATATGTCACGAGGACAATTATACGTATATGCATCGCTGGGTTACTAATGTTCGCAAAACATCTCGCTCTGATGCTGACAAGGCGGAACAATTCATAAGGGGATTCCTGAATTCGACACACTTACGTGTTGAGAATGAAATCTAGGTTATTCCCAACTTATGAGAATAACATTGGCAGTACCACAGTTTGGTGCCGTGCCTGCGGAACTCGATGTTACGAGAATGATAGTTTAACAAAAATTCTGAGACTTACAACTGATAAAGGACTGTAAATACGTGTGGGTAGCATAATCACTCACCCGACCACTCTTAATAAAATTACCAAAATGGGACCACGGAGAACACGGGGTTAACTCCAGACCCAAATTTTAGTTCGGCTACCTGAATAATTGAAACAAGGTACGAAGTACAGACGTATCCAACACAATAAATAGTGCTCGTATGGTCACAGAACATGCATTTGGACAAGGCATAAGTGTGCCAAATGCCCAACAAGGTCCACTAGACAACGAACCCACACAGACCGACATCTATATGTTTGCGGTTTAGCTCACATTCTTTTCTTTATCATTATATATATATATATATATATATATATATATATATAGGTGTTTTCTTATTTTAATGGATCACTTAGTGATCCTGTGGCAATGAGGGAATGAACACCCTCATACGACAACCAATAGGGTTCCACAACATCTGGTCTCGATGGGACCAAATCCCTTCTAACTCACCCTTGCCTAGATTCGGTCATCGGGAGTGGTGTGACAAGAGTGACCAGATCGGTCTAGGTATTCCAACCCAAAAAAAAAAACCCAACTAAAAGGGGCTCTGCAATACTGGACTGAAACTAGGGTTCAGTCCAGGCACTCCGCACAACGTGCATTCCAGACTAGGGCCTAGCAGACCCAGTGAGCTCACTCAGGTGCGGTTGCACCTGACACCCAAATCTGCGCCCATACAAGGCATAAGGGCCAACCACGAAGGGTAAAGAGGGTCGGGTCTGGTCCTCTGGACCAGACCGTGGTCTAGGACTACCCCTGGTCTGAACCCAAGGGTTCATATCGACCAGGACCACCCTGCAACAGCAGGCCCGGAGCAACAAGCCTAGGCCTGCAGGCAATCCGGGTGCAACAAGCACCTGGCGGCTAGTCTGATGCCGAGTCGAAAAAGAAAAAAAAATATAAGGGCCACTGGTCTGGTCCACTGGACCAGACCTTGGCCATTCCGTGGCTCTGGCCTGAACCCAAGGTTCGGGCCAGGTGACTACCAAAGGTTGCAGCCAACCTTAAGGGTACCCGACCAACAGGGCACCCTGGTGGGGTTAGCACCCGGCAACCCACTGTTGCGTTTGGGTGAACCCGACAAGGCCTAGGTGCGGGTTTGGTCTTCTAGACCAGACCATGAGCTCTAACAAGGGTTCTGGTCTGAACCCATGGTTTGGACTAGACGCCCAGGTAAAGGAGCTGTAGTCCCAAAAGAACGAAAAGAAAAAAAGAGAAAACTGGGCCACCCGGGTGCGCCTAGCACCCGACGGCCACTATGTGCCAAAGCCAAAAACTAAGGATTGGGTCACATGGCCGAGCTTTGCTCAGACTAGGGTGCACCAACTGGGTCTGTCCCAGAAAGGTACAGACCACACTGAACCAAAGGGAGAAATAGCAACAAAAAAAAGAAAAGAAAAGGGGGCAAATAAAAACCAAAGAATGGCACCTCGCATGCCAAAAACCCGAACCACCTTCAAACGCATGCAATCCTCTAATGGACGAAGCAACAAACATGCATGAAAAGAAATCTGAACAAAACCCATATCATAATCTAAGTGTAGGGACTGAAAACGAGCTCAATAGAAAGATAAATGTGTTAATAAAAGTAAAATGTGAAAATCAATGTTGAAGGCAAAAATGAGAATTCAATTTACTCGAGCATCCTCAATACTTTTCATGGATTGAAAAGGGAGGAACATATGCTCAAACGATTAACACATTTTACTAAATCCACCAAGAGCCATGCATGCCACGGATGCAACCGGCCTCTTGGTTTCATTTTCACACTATGTACTGATCTTTCCATGGGAAATGAAAGTAGGGTGTTTGAATCTTCACCTTGATTATCCGGAGAGGATGGAGGAGGAGCTACGGTGGATTCGGTTGCAAGGGCTCCACGAAAATAGTGGAGGTCACACCCCACACAGCTAAGGTAAGAGATGGGAAGATGAGAGGGAATGGGAGAGTGAAAGAGAGAGAAGCTCCAACTCGCCACTCCAAAGTGCCCTCTCTCTCTCTCTCTTACTTCAAAGTTTTTATATCAATAACCAAACAGATCAATGGTTGAGATTGGAGTAGCAAGAGATGGGTGGCTAGGGGCATTTCACGCCCCTCCATGCCATGAAAATGTGATGATTGCCATGCATGGCCGCCCCTCTCAGTTAATGCATGTACGCCCTTTTTGGCTACACTTACAACTTCACGAAAATGCCATGGGCTGCCGCCCGCCTGGCCAATCCATGGCCGACATTCAAAGGAGAGATTGAGTATCACCTCCATGCCACCGCCCAGACTGGTCAACCCCTTGACCAGCTGGTCCTCATGGCCACCGCCGTCCACCTGAAATTTGCCCCATGGGTTTGGGTCGCCCCTGGTCGGACCCAACCCAAAATGATGAGTACATAAAAAAAAATTTGCTATTTAATTCTTTAAATAAAATTTAAAATTAGCAAGACATATTTTTATTTTAAAATTCTTAATTACCATTAAATTTTCAAAGCTCCTCTGAAAAAAATTTCATCATTTGCGAGAGTTGCTCTCGTTACGACTCATATTCAATCGATATGCATTTTTCAGTAATTCACATGCACTGACGAGGTTTTTTCCTCATTTGGGTCTCAAATTTGGGGACAAACTAAATATATATTATGAATTTACCCTTAATTTTTAGAAGTTAATTTGTCACGTATTTTCCTCTATTGCTATTTACATTCTACTTATGCGATTTCGGACCTCGTATCTCCATACAGGTACAATTATGAAAAATTCTTGAGTCGCACAAGAAATTTCCATACACTGAAACACTTCGCATAATATTACCTTAAAAATATCGTGGTCCTTACATCCTTCCCCCCTTAAAAAGGATTTCGTCCGCGAAATCAGCCACATTAGGTTACAAAAAGATCATAATATTTCTCTCTTCTGCTCGCTCCAGGCTCCCATGTGCATTCTTTGATGCCATGGTGTTGCCAGCATACTTTAACTAACGGTACAGTCTTTGTACGCAACACTTGATTTCATCAATCAACAATCTCAATCAGACGTTTTGCCACTGTCAAATCTTCCTAAACTTCTACGTCTTCATAATGAATGATGTGCGATGGCTCAGGAATGTATTTCTTTATCATCGACACATGAAAAACATTGTAAGTATGAGCATACTGCTGAGGTAGCTTGACCCGATATGCCACTTCACCAACTCTTTCCAGAATCTCGGACGGTCCAACGTATCTAGGACTCAACTTTCCCTTCTTACCGAAACATAATACACTCTTGGTCGGTGAGACTCTGACAAAAACCATGTCACCAACCTCGAACGGTAACTCGCATCGTCTCTTATCAGCATAACTCTTTTGTCTATCTTGCACTGCTTTCAAACATTCTCGGATCTTCTGCACTTGCTGAGTATAGTGCTGAAGAACAATCAGCGATTCTTGGCATCTATCACTGATATCGTCCCAATACGAAGGTGATCAACAAGGTCTCCCGTACAGTGCCTCGTACGAAGCCATTCTGATGCTGCCGTGATAACTATTGTTATACACAAATTCAACCAAACACAAATGCGAATCCCATTCGCCCTTCCAATAAAGCATACAAGCTCGCAACATATCTTCTAACATCTAAATAGTCATCTCTGATTGACCATCGGACTGAGGGTGAAAAGTTGTACTGAACTTCAACTTCGTACCCAAAGCTGACTGCAATTAATCTCATAGTCGCGATGTGAACCTGGGATCACGATCGAAAATAATCGATCTTGGTACGCCATGCAATCGTATAATCTCTCTGACATACAAGTTAGCTAAGCTTTCAAGAGACTGACTGATCCTGATAGGTAAGAAATGGGTAAACTTGGTGAGTCTGTCCACAACTACCCAAATCACGCATGCTTACGTCTGGTTTGTGGTAAACCTACCACGAAGTCCATAGTAACATCTTCCCATTTCCACTGAGGAATTTCAATCCTCTGCATGGAACCACCAGGATGTTGATGCTCAATCTTGATCTGTTGACAAGTCAAGCATCTCGATACGTACGCTTCTATCTCACGCTTCATACCGTTCCATCAATATTTTTTGTAAATCTTTAAACATCTTCGTCCCACCAGGATGAACTGTATACCTTGACATGTGAGCTTCATCAAGAATTTCCTTCTTCAGCTCAGGGTTGTTCGGAACCCAAAGCTGATCTCTCATACGAATACCATCATCATCTGCCACACTAAAGAACGTATCTTCTCGTTCTGCCAGGGCTAGAAGCTTATCATACTAGGCATCGAGCTTCTGAGCCACCATAATTCTAGGCAAAAACTTGGATCGAATGGTCAGATCAGACAACCTGATCGATCTTCTTCCAATCGAAAAAGGCTTCCAAGCCACGAAATCTTCAATCAGCTTCTGGCTCCACACGAGACTAGCCAGAACACTACTCGACTTGTGACTAAGCGCATCTGCCACAACGTTTGCCTTACCAGGGTGGTAAGACAAGGTGAAGTCGTAATCCTTAATAAACTCGAGCCAACGTCGTTGTCTCATGTTCAACTCCTTCTGAGAGAATAAATACTTGAGACTCTTGTGGTCTGAAAATACCTTGAATGATTCTCCATACAAATAGTGTCGCCAGGATTTCAAGGCGAACACCATTGCTACTAATTCTAAATCATGCATCAGGTAATTCCTCTCATGAATCTTCAACTGCCTTGAAGCATAACCAATCACTCTGCCGTGCTGCATTAGCACACAACCCAAACTGGTTCCAGATGCATCTGTGTACACTACGAAACCACCTCTTCCTGAAGGCAAAGCTAACACCAATGAGGTCGTCAGCTTAAACTTCAAGATCAAGAAACTCTCTTCACAAGTATTATTCCACTCAAACTTGATGCCTTTATGTAAAAGCTTTGTCAATGGTAGCACAATTCTCGAAAAGTCTTGGATAAATCATTGGTAGTATCCTGCTAACCCGAGGAAACTATGAATCTCTGAGACGTTCTGAGGTTGCTTCCAGCCTAACACTGCTTCGACCTTCGCTGGATCAACTAACACTCCATCCTTGGATATCACGTGACCCAGAAACATAACTTGCTCAAGCCAAAACTCACACTTGGAGAACTTGGCAAATAATCAGTGCTCGCGAAGTATTCCCAGAATGATACACAAATGTTCTCGATGCTGCTCAGGACTCTCTGAGTAGATCAAGATGTCGTCAGTAAACAGGATCATAAAAGTATCTACGAATGAACAAAAAATCTGCTTCATCAAATCCATGAATGCAGCTGGTGCATTCATGAGGCCAAAAGGCATCACCACGAACTCGTACAAACCATATCTCGTTCCAAAAGTTGTGTTTGCAATATCTTCCTTTCTAATACGAAGCTGATGAAAATCTGATCTGAGGTCTATCTTTGAGAAAATCCTCGCTCTCTGTAACTGATCGAAAAGGTCTTCAATCCTTGATAATTGATATTTATTCTTAATCGTCGCTTGGTTGAGCATCCTGTAGTCGATGCACAACCTCAAAGATTCATCTTTCTTTTTCATGAACAACACTGGTGCACCCCAGGGGCATGCACTGGATTGGATAAAACCTTGATCCAAAAGTTCTTCCAATTGACGCTTCAACTCTTTGAGCTCTGTCGGGGCCATACGATATGGTGCCTTGAAAATAGTAGTAGTTCCAGGCAATAACTCGATACAAAATTCAATCTCTTGTTTCAGAGGTAATTCAGGCAATTTCTCTGGAAACACATCAGTGAATTCTTGAACTACGTCCAAGTCTTCGGCTCAACTGGGGTAATACTGACCAGAAACGTAGTACCCCTATTCTGCAAATACTTATGGGCTTTGAAAAAAAATCAAACGGCTATCTCGCAACAGTCGAGAGAGCTTGATTTCCAGAACAGGATGATTAGGCGAAAATAAGACTACTCTACCTGCTCTATAAATAACTTGAATATGATACTCAAACAACCAATCTATGCCTAGAATAATGTCAAACTCAGTCATATCTAGCAGGATTACGTCAGTTGGCAAGTTCTGCCCCGCCACTGACACCTTGATGCTTGAAATATAAGAATTACAAAATGACTGATCACCTATCAGAGTACGAATCTCCAACAGGTAATTCAAATATTCTACGGTCAAGGGCAATGTTCTAGCAAATCTGACAGATATAAATGAATGTGAATCACCACAATCAAATAACGTAAAAGTTGCATGACCAACAACTGGAATAATATCTTGGACAAACTCGCCTTTGGTCACTTGCTCCACTGTAGCTATGTAGGCATGACCCGTGATAGCTTTTTGGTTACCTTGCCTCTGCTGATGCGACTGCTGCGGCTGATGTTGCTGAGACTGTCTCTGCTGCGCTGGCTAGGATGTACTTGGTGTGTTTCTCTTTGAATCGTCTGAATGCTTCTTCAGGCAGTCCTTGATATAATGGCCCATCTTGCCACAATATAAACATCTGCCCATATCACGAGGGCAAGGTCGACCTGGATGGTCAACAAGACACTTGGGACATCCTGCTGTTGCTGCGATCTGCTTCTGAGGCTACTGATGCTGGCACTGTTGCTGCTGGTACTGGGGTCGTCGATGCTGATACTGTTGTTGTTGGTTGTTGTTGTACTGGTTCTTCTTCGAAGGTGGATGGAATTTCTTTCCACCTTGGTGCTTCTGAAACTGATGTGTTTTAGTCCAACTCTTTTGGCCTTACTGCAGTTGTTGTCCTCTGAAAGATTGAGTCCTTTGGGACTCAGACCAATCTTGTTCTAACAATGAAGCTGTCTCCAAAGCCTCATCAACTGTCATCGGGGCACATGGTCGAGCAAACTTCAACACTCGGTCCTTCTCAGTGGCATAAAGGTTAGTACAATATCTCTCAAGACTGCAAAAACGAGTAACGTACTCCACCAACGTAGAATTTCCTTGCTGTAGATCAAGGAATTCGTGCATCTTTTTGCTTTTCTTATGAGCCGAGAAATAAGCTGCAAAGAAGGTCTCTACAAATTGCCCCCAAGTGACAGGCTGGTTCTCGAACTTAATCTCTTAAGTGGTAGCCCACCATCGCTCTGCATCCTTTCAGCGATGGTACATCCCGAAATCAATGTTCCTATCATCGTTCACTTGCAAAATGCGAAAAATTTGCTTGATCTCTCGTACCCAATCCTCTGCTACTTCTGGTGTCAATCTCTCGTCGAAAGAAGGAGAGTTCATACCCATAAACTGTTTATAGGGAATCACAGTCACAAGAACTTGAACAAGTGTTCCTCGTCCTTGGGCGGTCTGCTAAATATGATCGCCCATGTTTCACATAGTTTCTACCTGATGGCCAACGACCTCTATGAGGTTGTTGAGTGACTCCATCAGGTCATTGCAACGAGCACGCCACACCATCTTAACAAAAAAAACATATAATCAATAAGACAATTTTCAAAAGTAAACTCCATTGCATTATAAGAAAGTTCATGCATTACATGCCCAAAATACCCTTCGTCAAAGCCAGGGTTACAAATCACTTCCAAACACATAAGCAAACCCAAAATGAAACACTGACTAAGTGTTTCCAACAAAATATCAGAACATCATCATGGCTTGCTGGTGTAAAAGTCTCAGTAATCCTTCTGACTTTCATATCTTCGCGGCCTAGTGTGAGGAGGAGAAGCAGGAGTTCTCAAGGGCGTATCAGATATTTCTTGAACTTCCATCAATACTGGAAGAATAGGAGGATCTGGCACAAACTCTGAGAAAACTGCATACGGGTAAGATTCCGGTGAGTACTGAGGAGAGTTTGGCGAACTACGCCTATCTCCTTCTTGACTATCCACTTCCACCATTTCTGGTTCAGTGACCGATGTCACATCTTTAAGATCGCTTGCGTTACTCTTCCAGAGTTCATCGTGAATCTTCGTCTGGCATTCCTCTTCTATATGCCTCCTGAACTATAATAGGGGCAATCATACAACTCACGGGGACAAATCTATCCCGCGTGATCCACAAGACACCTGGCACACGGAGGTGCCTGCTGTGCCATCATATGAACACCACAAGCAAGGTTATGAACAACTCGGCCCAATGATTCTTTGCCTCGAACAAAGTCTTGGAGAGCTTCCAAAACCTTCTCGTAACTTGGGTTCATCGACATCTAACCCATGCACATACAGTTAAGCATACAATTCTATCTAAGAAGTAGAGAGCATTCAAGTAGCATCAACTCAAAATTAAACATACTTACAGTGCGATCGACGATGCACGCTGAAGTCTTGGACCACACTTAAACTGCTCTGATACCAATCTCTGTGACGCCCCAAACCCTGACCTTGAAAAAATCCTTTGAATTTTTAAGGATTTTTTTTTGAAGTGGTTTTACGATAAACAATAGAAAGCAAGAAAAAAAGGTAACTAAGCAACAAGGTCGCAAGTCTGAACGGGCCACAAGTAAGTATGCATATCCAATAAGTTTCAAAATATACAACTCAAAGTTTAATTACAAAATGAGACAAAGGTATAACAAATCTAATAGTCTCTCAAAACAGGGAGATCATCCCCTCAAAACCCCCAAAACCAAACAGGAGCAAGATCTGCAGCAAAGTGTGGGTCCCTAAGCCTCCACCATGTGATGTCACATCGCCGCTATACCTATTCGTCACCCGCATCCCCATAGAACAGGGTCAGTACTCTTGCGAGGTAGTGAAGAAACAACATCATATCTCTATTTCTCAAGGAAGAAGCATGTATATAACATGGAAAATGTGCAACAACGGATACATGTGTCTGTGTCAAGTAAGTGCATGTGTAACAAGTGTAATCAAGCTAGAACAATAATAGGAAGCTGAACAACTGCTATACACAAGTAGCTAAGAAAGGTATAGGAAGCAAAACAAGTACAGAAGTGAGTAAGCAAGTAAAGAGAACTACTATGGTACGTTAGCTATGATTGATTAGTATTTAAGTTCTTCTGATTACTCATTCGGGTACGTGAAAGAACCTCGCATTCTGTGAGCTATGCACCCAACGTCTGTTATTCAATTTCTAATGTGGTAACCGGAGATGCTACAAACTGAGTAAACCTCATGCGAGCAACACACAGCTGAGAGAAACCCTCACATAGGTAAGGATTGCAATCCATACTACTGCAGTAGTGAGGTATCTTAAAAGATCACCTCGACCTCCCTAACTCTGAGTGACTAGAGGTCAAAGGGTGCTACAGCTCCTGTCAAAACACGTGTCGTAGTAATGACTAGTCACTCAGGGTTGTACCATCCACCCTCTCTAAGGTGAACCGTTTTGTGAATGAGACATGACAAGTTTATCTTTCTTAAGCTCATCTATCAAGTCATACCTTCCTTCGAGGTATTTATGCCTCGTGGTCCCCGTGAGGTACGCAAATGAGGTCTTAGCCTGCCCATCCACGTGCCCTCACACGGCTAACAAGAGCACATCGCTCGTGAAAGTGATCATAACACCATTTTATCTTTTTCATTACTAGGGTATAGACATACATGAGCTTACTCACGAACAAGGGGCCATCGCCCACAGACTCCAACTGAGTTTAAACAACCACAATAGTGTGTTTCTCATACCCTATGATGTTTAAGTTTTTGTGTCATTCTGTACATCACAAGTGTATTGTGCACCTTGTGCACTCATCAACGCCTCAATCACGAGACCAAAGTGTACCTCTCAAGGTACATACTATGCAGTACTAGTGCCAAGTTGTGCTATGTGTAGGTGCGAACTAAGACCCACAAAATCTCAAGTCAATCACATAATTATGAAATAGAGGCAAAGATACATATGCATACATTAGGAAAACACATTTCAATTACATGAGAATGTGCAAGTGAGTGTACAATTCCATAATTTCAAGAGATATGCAATTCAAGAGCATAACGTAAACACAATTACAAGTACATTGAGATGAAACAAGTAGTGCAAGCTTCTAATAACAATTTCAAGTAGTTAGACTTCAGATGTCAATATTTGGCAATTCTCACATAGCGAGGCCACTTTTATAGGAAAGGTTTACGATTTCGGTGCACTCATGTGTTGAGATTGAAATCTAAAATATTCTCATTCGTATGGGAATTACATTCACATTTCCGAGGTGGATCACCGTACTTGCGGGAGAAATAATGTAAATATGTCACGAGGACAATTATACGTATATGCATCACTGGGTTACTAATGTTCGCAAAACATCTCGCTCTGATGCTGACAAGGCAAAACAATTCATAAGGGGATTCGTGAATTTGACACACTTATGTGTCGAGAATGAAATCCAGGATATTTCCAACTTATGAGAATAACATTGGCATTACCACAGTTGGGTGTCGCGCCTGCCGAACCCGATGTTACGAGAATGATGGTTTGACAAAAAATCTGAGACATACAACTGATAAAGGACTTTAAATACGTGTGGGTAGCATAATCACTCACCCGACCACTTGTACTAAAATTACCAAAATGGGACCGCGGAGAACACGGGGTTAACTCTGGACCCAATATCCAGTTCGACTACCTGAATAACCGAAATAAGGTATGAAGTACCGACATATCTGACACAATAAATGGAGCTCGTATGGTCACAGAACATGCATTTGGACAAGGCACAAGTGTGCCAAATGTCCAACTGGGTCCACTAGACAACGAACCCACACATGCCGACATCTATATGTTTGCGATTTAGCTCAGATTCTTTTCTTTATCATATATATATAGGTGTTTTCTTATTTTAATGGACCACTTAGTGATCCTGTGGCAATGAGGGAATGAACACCCTCATATGGCGACCAATAGGATTCCACAACATCTGGTCCTGATGAGACCAAATCCCTGCTAACTCACCCTTGCCTAGATCCGGTCATCGGGAGTGGTGCCACAAAAGTGAGCAAATCGGTTTGGGTATTCCAACCCAAAACAAAATCCAACTAAAAGGGGCTCCGCAACACTGGACTGAACCTCACGACGTGCATTCCGGACTAAGGCCTAGCAGATCCAGTGAGCTCACTCGGGTGCAGTTGCACCCAGCACCCAAATTTGCGCCCATACAAGGCATAAGGGCCAACCACGAAGGGTAAAGATGGTCGAGTCTGGTCCTCTGGACCAGACTGTGGTCCAGGACTACCCCTGATCTGAACCCAAGGGTTCAGACTGGGACCACTTTGCAACAACAGGCCCGGAGCAACAAGGCCAGGCCCGCAGGCAATCCGGGTGCAACAAGCACCCGACAGCTAGTCTAGTGCCGAGTCAAAAAAGAAAAAAAAATATAAGGGCCACTAGTCCGGTCCACTGGACCAGACCTTGGCCATGCCGTGGCTTTGGTCTGAACCCATGGTTCGGACCAGGTGACTACTAGAGGTTGCAACCAACCTTAAGGGTACCCGACCAACAGGGCACCCGGGTGGGGTTAGCACCCGACAATCCACTGCTGCGCCTGGGTGAACCTGACAGGGCCTAGGTGCGGGTCTGGTTCTCTGGACTAGACCATGAGGTCTAACAAGGGTTCTGGTCTGAACCCATGGTTCAGAATAGACGCCCAGGTAAAGGAGTCGTAGTCCCAAAAGAACGAAAAGAAAAAAAAGAAAATCGGGCCACCTGGGTGCGCCTAGCACCCAGCGGCCACTATGCGCCAAAGCCAAAAGCTAAGGATTGAGTCACCTGGCCGAGCTCTGCTGAGACCAGGGTGCACCAACTGGGTTTGTCTCAGAAAGGTACAAACCCAACTGAACCAAAGGGGGAAAGAGCAACAGAAAAAAAACAAAAAGGTGCAAATAAAAGCCAAAGAATGGCACCTCGCATGCCAAAAACCCGAAACACCTTCAAACACATGCAATCCTCTAATGGACGAAGCAACAAACATGCATGAAAAGAAATCTGAACAAAACCCATTTCATAATCTAAGTGTAGGGACTGAAAACGAGCTCAATAGAAAGATAAATGTGTTAATAAAAGTAAAATGAGAAAATCAATGATGAAGGCAAAAATGAGAATTCAATTTACTCGAGCATTCTCAATACTTTTCATGGATTGAAAAGGGAGGAACATATGCTCAAACGATTAACGCATTTTACTAAATCCACCAAGAGCCATGCATGCCATGGATGCAACCGGCCTCTTGGTTTCATTTCCACACTATGTACCGATGTTTCCATGGGAAATGGAAGTAGGGTGTTTGAAGCTTCACCTTGATTATTCGGAGAGGATGGAGGAGGAGCTACGGTGGATTCGGTTGCAAGGGCTCCACAAAAATGGTGGAGGTCATACCCCGCACAGCTAAGGGAAGAGATGGGAAGATGAGAGGGAATGGGTGAGTGAAAGAGAGAGAAGCTCCAACTCGCCACTCCAAAGTGCCCTCTCTCTCTCTCTCTCTTGCTTCAAAGTTTTTATATCAAGAACCAAACAAATCAAGGGCTGAGATTGGAGTAGCAAGAGATGGGTGGCTAGGGGCGTTTCACGCCTCTCCATGCCCTGGCAATGTGATGATTGCCATGCATGGCCGCTCCTCTCAACTAATGCATGTGCGCCCTTTTTGGCTACACTTGCAACTTCATGAAAATGCCATGGGCTGCCGCCCGCCTGGCCAATCCATGGCCGACATTCAAAGGAGAGTTGGAGTATCACCTCCATGCCACCGCCCAGACTGGTCAACCCCTTGACCAACTGGTCCTCATGGCCACCTCCGTCCACCTGAAAGTCGCCCCATGGGTTTGGGTCGCCCCTGGTCGGACCCAACCCAAAATGATGAGTACATAAAAAAATAAATTGCTATTTAATTCTTTAAATAAAATTTAAAATTAGAAAGACATCTTTTCATTTTAAAATTCTTAATTACCATTAAATTTTCAAAGCTCCTCTATTTTTTTTTTCATTATTTGCGAGAGTTGCTCTCGTTATGACTCGTATTTAATCGATATGCATTTTTCAGTAATTCACATGCACTGATGGGGTTTTTTCCTCATTTGGGTCTCAAATTCGGGAACAAACTAAATATATATATTATGATTTTACCCTTAAATTTTTAGAAGTTAAGTCATCACGTATTTCCCTCTATTGCTATTTACAGTCTACTTACGCGATTTCAGACCTCGTATCTTCATACAGGTACAATTATGAAAAATTCTCGAGTTGCACATGAAATTTTCATACACTGAAATACTTCACATAATATTACCTTAAAATTATCGTAGACCTTACAGTGTGTGGCCTCAGAGTCTACCATAGTTGAAGTAGACTTTCCATTCGTAATGACTTCGAGATACACTAGTTCTTTGCTAACCTGCCTGTTCTCAACTGCGCAACTTCTAGCTGCAATGATCGACCGCATGGCTCCCATCCGTGGTTGCATGGTCTAAGTGTCACTACATTCAGTATCACTGTATTCTTCCTGTGTTGCATTGGCTTGTCCGTCATCCTTTACGAGGTGCTTGGGGCACTATCTGGCGATATGCCTATCGCCACAGAACCAGTATGTCACAACTGTACCCTTGTTGTTGGTGTTGGTATTGTTATGCTTTGTGTAGTTTTATTTCTTGTCGAATTGTTGGCGTGTCGATGCCTCACCTTTGTTGTCGCACCGCTCATCCTTTTTTCCTTCGTGGTCAGGCTTCTTTCCGACTTTGGTTGATGGGGTGAAAGACTTGTGCTGAGTGTCAACTAAGCGCTCAGTCGCCGCATATGCATCTTCCAAAATACGGGGGTTGCTCATTTCCGCTTCAGACTGTGCCCATGGCTGAAGACCCACAATGAACCAGTTGAACTTATCCTCTTTTGGCATGTTAGGCAACTCCAGCATAAGCTTTTGGAATGTTTTGACATAATCTTGTAACAAACCAGTATGTTTAAGCTCATGAATCATCCGGTACGCCTGCCTTTGCGCATTCCTCGACATAAAGTAGTTGCACAACTCTATTTTGAAGTCATTAAAGGTGTCTATCACGCATTGACCCCTCTCCATGTCGCTACGCTTCCACCTCCACCAAGCGATAGCATCCTGATCATGCATATATTTCAAGATGATTTAACATTAACATATGCATGATTTTATGAAAAAAATGTTTTAAAAACCCAATTTTATGCTAGTTTTCGTTAAATGAGCCAAATTGATTTCAAAACAGAAAATGTATGAAAAATAGCTTTATTTGTATATTTTAGTATGTATTTTGATGTTTGATATTAACATAGTAGTTTTAGTTTTAGTTTTTATTAAAAAAAATAAATAAAATAAAAAGTAGAGTTAAAAATAGAGTTAGATATATTTTGAAATGAGGTTAGTGTAAATAATTTTAGATTAGAGTAGTTAGTGAGTTTGAGTTTTTTTTTTAGTAAATAGTTTGTTTTTTTTTTTACTCTTTTAAATAGTTTTTTTTTACAAACCATTATTCGGTTTGATTTCTTTAAAAGAAAACTGAAAAAAATAATAACCAAACCGGCTGGAACCGGTTTGGATATTTTTTAAAACTGAAAAATTTTCTGTTACAAACCGGTTCCATCCGGTTTGGGCTCTTTAAAAACCCAAGAAACAGAAAAAAATCGGGGTCTTCACCCATTCATGCCAGAGCTTTCCTGTTTCCCCTCTTTTCCCTCCACCTCTTCTTACCTCCTTCTTCTCCTTCTCCCTACTTCTCTCTTCTCTTTCCGGTGGAGGTGGCTACTCAATCCAGCGACGGTGTGGATGGTGGAGGCCATTCTCCCCTAACCCCTCTAAGGTTCACGGTAAGTCATCCGATCTTCTTCTACTACTTCTTCTTCTTCCTCTTCTTCTTCCCCTAATCTGCATCTTCTTCTTCTTCCTCTACATCTTCTTCTCTCTTCCTAATCTTCTTTTCTTAAATCTTTTTTTTCTACTTCATTTGTAATTACAGTAGTCGATCAGTTTCATAAAATCAAAATAGAAAAAAAGAAAAAATTATGTTAGAGTAATTGTTGTTTGATTCTAAATTTCATTTTGTTCTTGATTCTGCATTTTGCATTTGAGTTTTAAAATCAGCATCAACATTATCATAAGATCAAATGGTGAAATCAGATTGAATGATCGAGCATTGAATTTTTTTCTTTCGGCAATCTGTGTGGAGATTAATCGATCATCTGATCGATTATCATAGTTTTATCATATTAATCCGTTGTATATTGTTCCAGCTATATAGGCTAATTTTTGTTGAAAACATTTGTTCTGAAAGCTAGATTTGTATTTGAGAATAAGTTGATTATCAATTGCATATGATTGATAAACATGTGTTCCGGCGATGATAAATTTTCCTGTAATGATCTGGAGATTCTGGTAATAATCTGATCAGCAGATTATTGCTTGCTTGGGTGAAGAAACATTCTGATCACTTGTTCTACTGAGCCTCGGTATTGAGTGGAGTTCTGATCCATGACTGAGATTCCAGCAATTGTTATGTCCATCTTGATCTGTCGGCACCTTATTTTTGCCGTGAAATTGTAATCTGGCAACAACAGTTCGTTTATGTGTTAATGTGTTGTGGATCGGTATAACCGGATAGCTGGATCCAGTTTAAGTGCCTAAACTACTATCTCTATTGTTGTTAATGATTTCTGAATTTCTGGTGTAATTTCCAGCTGATTGGATTAATGTTAGTAATGATTTTTAGAGGATTTTCATATTTTTCACTGATTGTTACTTACTGATTTTTACTGAATTCCATTGTTGATTTTTAATGAGCTTCATTGCATGTGTTCCTTAAGTATTAGCTGGAGCAAAATTTGAGTTTCACTAAGAATTGTTGAGAATTGGTTGTTGATGTTTCATCTTAAAGATTAGTAATTCATTAGCTTGTAGTTGTTTAGTTTATTATAACAATAGTTAATTGTTAGTTCATTAATAGTTAGTAATTAGATTAATCAATTAGTTAGTAGTAGATTTGATTAACATCTTTTGTAATAGTTAGCATTTTATTTCATGTCAATTAGTAGTTAGTAATCATTTTTACTTAGGGGTGTCATTTAGATTTTATAATTCTTGTAGTATAGTTTTATTCTTTTATCGTGTACTGCTCGTGTTTCGTTTGACTTGTGCAGGATTGCACGGGAGTGGAGTTGAAATGAGTACGTGACACGAGAAAGCGAAGAGTAGAGCTTCTTTTTACTTTTTAGTTTAGAATTAGGAATTTAATTGGGTTTGTAAATATTGCACTTTACGCCCTCTGCGAAGGGTATTCATTTGTTGTAATAGTTAGTTGTTTTTACCTTTCTTGAACATTTTACATTTCAATAATTCGGCAATAAAGGTTAGTTTTGATTTGTGTACTTGAATACGAAATATTCCTGTTCCCTGAGTTCGACCCGGTCTCATCCACTAGTGAGAATCGGTTTTTATTATTTGATGTCTGGTTTTCACATGTTTTTCATTTAAAAATCTTTTCAAAATTACAACGATTTAAAAGAAGACATCACATCCCCATCCAATAACGTTGTTGCAACCTTATTCCAGAGATCTTTAAGCGTCACATTTTGAATATTCAAGTAGTCTTCTATTTTGAACAAAAAGTTCTCAATGGCCTTACTGTCTTGAGAACCATTGAACTTTGCGGGTCTTGGCACATCAATCCTTGATGGCCTTTCACCATTTCTGCCATTTAGGGTCACTGACCGCTGCAATGTGCGGTTTTTCAACTGAAGCTCCCCTACTTCAGTCTATAAGTCAGCCACTGTTGTCGTCAACGAAGTGATCTGCCTCATCTGTAAGTTCATCTGCTCTTGCAGGCTCGCCACCATATCATTCAGACCACCGAATGATTCAACTGTGCGTGAAATCGCTTTCTCGTGCGAAGTCACATCTTCCACCAGCTTGTTGACAGTTGCAACCATCTCTTCTTGGCTCCGAGGTGAACCCATCTCCTCAGCTTCGGCAACTGCCTTGCCTTTGGTGTTGCGCAGATTTTGATAAGGCACCATGATGTCTTGCTCAGAAATCACATTCTATCGGCGTGTCTGTCGACACCGACTCCGGAGTCCCTTCTCCAGCACGAGAACAGGCTCTGATACTACTTGTCATGAGCATATTTTCTTCAATGGATCAGCATGGCACGATGGTCCCTCCTTACCACCACAAGCCTACTTGTCAGCTTGCTTGCCAGTCCCGAAAGTTGTAATAAGAGTACAAGAGAGAATAGAGAAAGAAGAATTACAATCACAAGAAACAATCACAACGAAGGTGAATAAAAGAAAGTTCAACACATTTAATTCATTCACAATTTTGCTCGAGCGCTATTACAATTCAAGCATACGGGCTGCCCCTTCGGAGTATTGATTCACCTGAATCAGGCAGCTTACAACAAACTCAACAAAAGCCAAACAAACTAAGCACAACTTTACAATGTAAGTGGCAAGGAAACAAGCGAATTTATTCAATTAATACTTTTCTTCATTTTGAAACCTTATGAATATTGGTCTTTCCATGCCATAGGCACCACAGCTATTTTTAAACATGAATTTCTGATGCAGGTCATTTGATTGTCGATACTTGTTTGGATTTTTTTCACTGGATTGTAGTTTCATATGAGTGGGGCACGTTGTACCAGATGTTTCACTTAGCCGCATTCCTTCTTTCATATGATGGGAATGGAATCGTAAGCTTGACATGCAGCTTTTGAAGGAATACAAGGCTGTCAACTAATTGATGTTTGACAAGACGCCAGTTGAGAGGGGTTTTTGCTTGGTGATGGTTGTGTTTTAAAAGGATTGGTGCGAGAATTTCTGGGAACCGATTGTCCAACACCTTTTGTTTGTTTTTTTTACTTGGAGAAACCACCCCAGGATCATAGACCTAGATCTGCCTGACGTACTTACGGTCACTGTCCTTTTGTTTGTTGCTTGTTGATTATTGGGCAGGGGTTGTTCCAGCTTTGGTGGTTATGTCTGTCATTCCACGTGTATGAGTGCATAATCAGTTATCTTAATTAATACACCATAATCAGTTATCTTAATTAATAGCTGACGGATAATTGTCAGGGCAAGTGTCTCCTGTTATTATATTTAAATAAACTATGCTAAACACATATTTACCATCTGGTCGCTAGATCTATGCAAACAAGTGTACTACCGTGTCACCGTGTGGTATCATGGTAAAAAACACCATATATTTTTCCTTTTAACCAATGGAGGCTCCCCTTGTCTGATAGGAGCATCTAGTGCACGTCACCTTGTGTTGGGACGTTGCAGGTTCAAAACCCAATAGAATAGTTTAATAACTGGTAGGGTTCTACTTAATCCCAGCTTGCCTTTCAAAATTATATATCCCTTCTAAATGTAACGTAGGAGTAGCAGTCAAAACATGCCCCCCCCCAAAAAAAAGAAAAAGAAAAAAGAAAATAAAAAAAAAGAAAATCTTTTGGTGGACTTGGATGTTAAGCACTTAGAGTATGATGATACACTACATCTACCGAACGGAAAAAGCTGTGATGTTGGCCGGACTAACGCATCAATCAGCTGGGCGAAATTACCCTCTGGATAGAAGGTTTTATTGGTGGGAAAAACTACAGTTTACTTGTTCATAGGGGCATGGGATCCACATGAGTTGATGAAATTCCTTTTCAGGTTTGGCAGCCTTATTTATGCAGCGTTACATGGCCCATTCGTATTGAAGCAAAAGCTATTGGTTGTAATTGACTTCGAAAGCTAGGCGTCATGTTTAGTATTTGGGTCATTGAAGAAATGTAAAAGCGTTGCGTGCTTTTTGTTTAGGCTAAATCTTGTCCAAAAATTGCTGAAGCATTGTGACTCCCTGGGGCTGAGCAGTGCGCCCTGGTTTTACTCCACCAGAGAAGCGACTGTAGGCTTGCTGAGTTGACCAACGCAGTCAGGTCTCCTACTCCGGAGGGTGGTTTTTGTTAGGTGTAAGAAAGAAGGGAGAGAAATTCAAAGAAGAAATGGGTTGTTTAGAGATAGAGGTCTTGATGAGGTGGAATAGTCTCATATTGCTTTTGCTTGAGTTTTCTGAGGGCTTTATAAGCAACTAGGGAACTCATACACTTGTTCCTGAGAACAAGGGAGTGGGATGACCACCACACACGCGCGCGCGCGCGCGCCCGTTCGCCGTGCCGTGTCGTGCCGAGCCGGGCCGGGCCGGGTCGGGCCGGGTCGGTTCGGGTCCGGGGGTTCAGGTTCGGGTAATTGGCCCTTTAGGGCCATATCCAATCAAGACAAGTATCTTTTTACCCAAAGTTTCTTTGGCTTCGGTAATGGGTTATGGGAATGGATAACGGGTCACGACTCCTCGGATTCCGTGCTCGTTATGGAACTTCGGATTCCGTAACGGATCTCGATCTTTCGAAGTCCGTTAACGGATCACGTTCCCTCGGATTTCGTAACGGGCTCCTTCCATGGGTTATAAAAGCGTGGTCAGGGGTGGGGTTACGGATATGCTAAGACAGGCGAGTTCCCATCTCCCCTGTTACTCTCTCTCTCTCTCTTTCCTGTGAGTTTTTCTGAAAGGGTGGTTCTGCAACTTTTGGTTCGAAGAGGCTGTTTTCGAAGGACGATCCGCCTGAGTGCACCGTTCGGTTTGTCGTGGCTATTGTATCCTGGGGGAAGGATGCCGGACCCTGATTTGCACAGTATGTGGGGGCGAATCTTGTCTAAGGGGAGTACTTTCGTACGCCTTAGCCTATTACATAAACTAAACATGTTCCTGTTGTTCTCTTTATGTTCTATGCATCTGTTTAATCTTATGATGTCGTCTGGATTTTGGTCTGATGCGGAAAATGCCATGCTTGCTCCCTGTTACTGTTTCGGTCGTCTGTTAATCATGTTATTTACACTGTTGTATTTCTTGATTTATTTCGTGTTTTATATCATGATGACGATCGTGAAACTGTGTGATCTGAAAAATTATCCAACAGTTTTCTCCTGTTCTCATAAAAAAGAAGAAGAAATAAATAAATAAATTCTGTCCAACTACTAAGGACAGCAAACAATAGCACCCAGTATCATATAGCTTGCTCCCTTCCTCCATCTATTGGTTCTTATGACACTAGTGAGCTCACTCAGTTCATGTGATATGTCATATCATCCATGGCTGACTCTGCATGTTTAAGCGACAGATTGGGCTCGCAGATGAAGGCACTAACTAGTGAAACCTCTAATTCGTTTGGAACTCGTTAAATTTTACAGTCTGATTCAATATCCACTATGTGGGTGGAAAAATTTGTTAGCAGAATGCCCAACAATTTTGCACGCTGGCCCCATATTGATCCATCAACAACTTATAACATTTATCTTCATGATATTTGCATTCCTAGGAAATCCGGAAAGAAAGGAAAAAAAAAAGAAGGTATGAACGTTCATTGTGATCGCAAGATCGTTCTCTAGTGCGAATGATCAAGTTTAAACTTGATGAAAGTAAGGCCTAGTTTGGAAACTAGTAGCTGGGATGGGAAGTGACAGCTGCCAAATCCTGGATTGGGCATCTACCATCTCCTAGAGGTGGTGGTAGATGACAATTCCATGCTTTAGTGTAAATACCCATCTACCAGTTTCCGAACAGCCACCAGGTGGTAGTTTGACCAATTTTTTGCCAAATCCATTAACTCCTATCCCAGCTCCTAGGGTCCAAACAAGCCCCCAAAGGAGTCCCATTATAATAAATAACACTTTGTCTTTTTCTTTTCTGGGCAGTAAAAACATTATTGGAAGCATCAAGAGCACCCTTGCTTGTCCTTCAACCTCAACTGCGTCCAGGCCCTACTAGTCCAATTAGTCCAAGTCCAGCTGTACCATCGTAATTGGTTTTTGAGCATTAGCATCGCTTGTCTTTTCAGTGGACGTACTCTTCAAGTTTTAAAGAGGGCAGGATTCGAACCTTGGAACTGTCCGGTTAAGATGGTGCACATTCCCTGCTTTTTAATTTGACTAGCTGTTGACAACCGGACAAAGCATACCCGTTATGGCTCAACCGTCGATATGAACATGTGAAACTCAAGATTATGTTCAACTGTTTAATGATGAGAATCCTTTGGAGGGCGTTTGTTTTATGCCCTTTCCTAAAAAAAAAGAGGACATCTTTCCTTGAAAAGGGTGAAACAAACATTTCTATGAGAAAGAAGATGCATTTTACGAGAGGCTTGATTAAAAAAGCATATACACGTTGGGAGGCAAAACACAAACAAAAAGCCCAAATTACTAGTGTGAAAGGCCATTGATTTTAATGACCCATTAGGGCGTGTTTCACGCGCAGGACAAAACCCACCAGGAAGACAAAGCAACACCTGTTGCAGGTGTTTGAAATGCAGGACAAATCAGTTCCCTCCATGGACCACTTTGGTGCCGAACAAACACTGGCCAGCGTGTCTGGGCGGCATTTGTCCAGCCAATCAAATGCCTCCTTTGGGTTCTTCAGTGGCTAGGATTTAGAAATTAGATTGAGCCACACTTCTGTTAACGTTGCGAAATTTTTCCCTCTTCCCTTCCCTTGCGGGAGAGAGAGGAAAACTGCTTTCGCGAGTCAAACTTGACCAGATTTTGGAAATTGTTTTTGAAATACTCGCCTCCATTTTTGAAAATAGCGGGAAAATCTATGGGATGGGGCTCGACCTGTCGGTACAAGGTTCGACCGTTTCTGCCGCCTTTAACAGAGGTAATCGAACCAAGGACCAAAAATGTGCTTGACTTAGTTGAATCATCGAAATCGTATTCTATCCTAAATGCATAGAGAATTCAGGCATGTGCTATGAGATTTTGTAAAATGTAAGTTGAAAAAATATGGTGTATGCTTAGAAAACATTTGGAGTTGAAAAGCATTTCTCATGAAATCAATCTCTCAGGAAACTCAGATGAAAGGATTTGGAAATCACCAGAAAGTTTATGATGATATGAGAAAATCTTGAGAAAGTGGAGAGAATTCTTGGGAAAAGATGAACATTTGAAAAGGAAAATACTTGTCAGGGAAACTCCAATTTTGAAAACTTTCTTTGGAAAATGATTGGGAATTCATTGGAAAATTCTTTGGAGAAGGAAAATCAAAACTCAGGAAACTGAAATCCTAGAAATATTGTCTTTGAAATATCTGAAAATCGATTTTGATTCTTGAGAAAGATGAGAAATTCCTTTTGAAAATGAATCTTAAGAAAATAACATTTTCAGGGAAAATCCTGGGATAACTTGATTTGGAAAATCCAACTTTGAAAATTTTCAGAGTTTCTTTGAGGAATCGATTTCTATGGAATGAAATTCTCTCGAGAAAATCATGGGAAAAACAGATGATGCCATGATGTAGCTGATTTGAATATATGAATGCACTTACGAAAAAATATCCGAAAAGAATTTCTAAGAAATTTGTTGGAAAAATGTGTATTAAGCCAAAGTAAATTCTTCACATATTCTGACTGTGGCCATGAATATGTTCAGAGTTTAATTGAGTTAATTCACAATATTTTGAAAAATTGGAAATATGATGTGCATTTTTTAAGATAGCCTAAGAGTGTAGGCTCAATGTGACTGGTAGAAAGATGCTGAATCTGGGTCTCGTCCATATTCCGACTAGGGCCGTAAATATGGACTCCACCGAGTTCATCAACTCTCTAAGAGTTGGTGCACGTGCCATTCGTGTTCATCCACAGTGATTTTGAAATAAAATACATGATTCATAGCATCAGGATATTGCAGAAACTCAAACTATATGAGATGCATCTTAATCTAAGCAGAAAAATAAATATTATTCCAAAGTTTACATTTGATTGTTACATTGCTGACAAAATAAAAAAAATGTAACTAGGTATTTGGTAGCTCCAAAGAAAACATATCCGCCAGATTTTCCTGAAAAATGAGAATTAGTGCGAGAAATACGGCATATAAAAGAGAGATTTGCAAACTTCACATTAACGACAATACATAGGTAGTTACATCTGGACTACAATGGAAATATCCAATACAATGGCTAAAACATCACTGGAATGCCTGTGATGGTATCTAGGTACCACGTTTAAACTTAAACGAAAATATATATATATATATATATATATATATATATATATATATATATATATATATATATATATATATATATTTATGCTAAATGAAATGGGATAATGGAGATATATTTACAGGAGAAAATATCTATCTAAATGCTCATGCAAAAAAAAAATATATTCGTATGAAGAGGCCCATATATATGTATAGGTATATATATATATATATATATATATATATATATATATATATATATATATATATATATAATATGTATATAAGTTTATATATATATATCCTTAGGATTGAAAATGTGCATAATAATCACACGTGTGCATGTAAAGTACAAAAAAAAAAATGAAATGTGATTATGTACAGGAATTAATCTAATGATATACCTATATTGGAGGGCCTGTCATGATACTTAGTAACAAATCCTATTCCCTAAAATTCATGCAACATAAGCTTATAAAACCATCCTTACCTTAAGCTCGATCCAATTACATACAACTGGAATGTACTAAATCTGTAATCCAACTTTTAATAAGGAGTTTTGTAAAACACAATATATGGCTGATGCAATAATCAGAATGTGTATCAAAGAAATAACTACTTAAATGTAGTTAGAACACAGTGATAAATATCTAGTGTATAGATATAACTATGGGTATGTTACAGTCAAAATGTACAGGGGATTGAAAGGCTATAACTAGAGATGACAATGCAAACATAGAGAGTGCTGGAGGTATATAATGATGAAAACATAAATTACTGTGGAGTGTTTAAGTGACTGATGAACACCACTCGAATGGACTGCTGACCACCTATTCTTTCCTGCAAACTAATTGCCTTTATCTCATGTGGCCTATCTATACAATAAACAACACAATAAGATGTCATACTTACATGACTTATATAACATAGTAGCTGTAGAAAACAAGCCATATGACATGCAATGTGTGCAGGGGAAAGGCATGAAATGCCAATGCAGGTGAGTCTAAAGCAAAAAGTAACAACAAGCTAAATTACAGAAAATCTGCAAGAACAGTTAAAACCGTATGCTGTTTCACATTATCTGAGTTACAACCACTCAAATTTATGTGATAAATCAAGACTATTAGCTATGGATGCTGAAAACAATGTTAATAAAACTACTCACTTACACCTAGAATGAATGCAGATTAGATATCTGCATCTTGAAACTTATTAGATATTCAAAACAAAGACCATAGGCAATAATGTATAGGGTATTTGATCATGCATATATTTTAGGGATTTTTCATATAAAAATATGCATGATTTCATGAGAAAATGAATTAAAAACCCAATTTTATGTTAGTTTCGAGTAAATGTGCTAAAATGATTTAAAAATAGAAAATGCATGAAAAATAGTTTTATTTTACATTTTAATGCTTATTTTAGTGTTTGACATAATTGTAGTAGTTTAGATTTTGAAAATCATAAAAAAAATTAGAGTTAAAATAGACTTAGTTTTGTATTTTCTAAAACATAGTCATTTTGAGTTGTTTTGTAAATAACTTTTTGAAGAGAGGTTTTTGAAATGCAATTTTACAAAGAAGAGGGACTTATGGAGAAAAGTTCAAAATTATAAATATCATACGTAGGGGAAAGAGAGGCTTGTCTTCTCTCTTTTGCCTAAGCCCTCTCTTCTTCCCCTTCCTCTCCACCTCTTCTTACCTCTTCTTCTCCCTATTTTCCCCTCTTTTTCTCATCTTCTTTCCGGTGGAGAATTCCTACAACAGCTGAAGCAAGAAAGAGGATTCCAACCTCTCTTCTAACCCCTCCATTTACGGTGAGTTTTTCTTCTTCTTCTCCTCTTCTTCTTCTTCTTCTTCTTCTTCTTCTTCTTTTTCTTTTTCTGAAATTTTCATTTTAATTTCTGTTAAGCATTCATAACTCATGATTAAAGAAATTTGAGTTAACTTCTTGTTTTTGTTTCAGTAATTGTTAGAATAGATTTTAAGTGTAGATCGTATTATTTTTTTTCTGTTTCAATAAAAATAAAAATAAAAAAATGTTAAAACATCAAACGTGTTTTTTTTAATCGATCAACTTGTAGCTTTTCCAATTTTTCTTAGAGTTGAAATCTTGATAAAACATTAGTTTTACAACAGAAAAAACGAAAAAATTGTTTCAGCAATCGGTGAATTCAAAAATTTCTACAGGATCTTGATCGATCATCTGGATCGATTCTCAAGTTTTCCGACGAACGAATATAAGAATCCGATAGATTAATTGATAAAAAAAAATCCTGTAGAGTTTGGATTTAATGGAATTGAGTCTGCTAATTCTTAATCGATCATCCGATCGAATGTCATTAGACTCCCAATGATTGAAGTATGGTTTGTATGAGCCGTTGCCGGAGATTACTTTCAGCCGCCAGAATTTACTTCAGTTGCCAGATCTTCTCTTCAGCCGCCGGAATTTACTTCAATCGCCAGATCTTCTCTTCAGCCGCCAGAGATTCTCTTCAGTCGCCGGAGCTAACTTTTAGTCGCCAGAACTCGTTTTTAGCCTGCCGAGAAGTTCCAGATCTGCTAGAATCGCCATTGCCTTTTTCCGGTGGATTCTTCTTCCGCTGTCATCCTGTCGGAAGTCCCTGTGAAATAACAGAGCTTCTCTGTTAGCTGCTGAAATCAATTTGTTTTGGGAATGCATTTACATTGTCTGCAAGTTGTCTATCCACCGGATTTTATTTCTTGCTCTGCCAAATTTTTACAACTTCCGATCATTTTCCAGTTCTCTGGCAACTTCTCTCACTGAGCCACTGTGAGAACCAATTTTACCTGTGTGAGATTGAGCATTGTGATGCAAATGTGAAAAATAAGTTTCACGATAATATGATTTTGATTTTTACAGTCTATTGATTAAAGAAAAAAAAAACTGATTCTCACGGTTGTGTTGATTTTAAACTTGATTTTCACTGAAATTTCTAATGTTTTTAACTGCTGGTTTTCACTAAAAATTGTAATGTTAGTTAATTGAAAAAAAAAAAAATTATAGTTAGCTATTAGTTAATTGAGTCGTTAGTTGTTAGTTTACTAAATCAGTAGTGATTAGTATAAAATTTTTGTAATGTGTAATTGTTAGCTTAGTTACTTTTGCTAAGTAAGTAGTAGTTATTAGTAACTTGTTAGTTAAGTGTTTTGGAATTAGTTAGTTGTTATTAGATTTAATTAGAATTAGTTGTCAATTATAATTAGTCAATTAGATTTCGTTAATAATTTCTTTCGTATTATTAGTATTTAGTTAGTCTATTTTTGTTTAGTATAGTTTTATTCTTGTATTGTGTACTGCTCGTGTTTCGTTTGAATAGTGCAGGATTGAAAGGGATTGGAGCTGAAACAATTACGTGACACGACGAAATATGAAGAATAAAGCTTCTTTTTGCTTTTATTATTAGAAATTTTAATTGGGTTTGTAAATATTGCACTTTACGCCCTCTGCGAAGGGTATTCATTTGTTGTAATAGTTAGTTGTTTTTACTTTTCTGAACATTTTACATTTCAAATAATTCGGCAATAAAGAGTAGTTTAGATTTGTGTACTTGAATACAACATATTCCCGTTCCCTGAGTTCGACCCGGTCTCATCCACTAGTGAGAACCGGTTTTTATTATTTGATGTCTGGTTTTCACATGTTTTACATTTAAAAATCTTTTCAAAATTACAACGATTTAAAAAAAAGACATCAAATTTTTGGCGCCGTTGCCAGGGAACGGCGTAATATTAGTATTCACTTTATTGCCTAGTGTTTGTGTGCATTGAGGTTTAGAACCACGTATGTGCATATCTTAGAGACGAGCTTACTTTTCTGCACAACCCACCTAATAGGATCCCCTTAGAGGTGACTGTGTACGATTGGTACCGTACACATAGATTTGATATTTCTTATGCATAATCTCTGCTATGTGTAACTGCGTGGTGTTTGTTTAGTTTTTGTTGTTTTTAGTTTACTCGCTTTGTGGTTTGCGTGGTTTGGCCGCTAGCGCGTTAGTTAGGTAGAAAACCCAAAATTAGGATGAGTGCTACACCGGTCTACTTCAAGGTGTATGCACAGGCAACGATCACTCGACCCGAGCTAATTGAGTTCTGAGTTTCTTGTTAGGAGAACTCCTCATCTTATCACCATGGCCGAAACTCGGTCGTTGTTCCGTACCCTTAAGGAGTACTTCATGCCCACCATATACACTCCCACCTCCTGCATCACGAGACCTGATGTAGAAGCCAATCAATTTGAAATAAAGGCCAGTATCATTCAAATGTTACCATCATTTCATGGCCTAAGCAACGAAGACCCATATAGTCATATTGATGATTTTCTGGAGATCTGTTCGACAGTGCGGATCAACAATTTTGGAGATGACGCATTGAGGTTGACGTTGTTTCCATTCTCTCTCAAAGATAAAGCTAAACATTGGCTAAAGGCTCTCGATACGGTTCAAATTACCACTTGGGAAGGAACGCAATGCGAATTTCTTAAAAAGTACTTCCCAATTGGTAAGACGAATCAGTTTCGTAAAGCCATAATCAGTTTCTCGCAGATTGAGGGAGAACAATTCTATGAGACTTGGGAGAGAATGAAAGATCTTCTCCGCAAGTGTCCCCACCACCAGGTGCCTCGTTGGCAACTGGTGCAGTATTTTTACGATGGCCTGACCGAGAAGGACATGCAAATAGTGGATTCATCATGTGGGGGCACTTTTATGCTAAAAAGTGAGGATGAAGCGTGGTCGCTTTTTGAGACATTGAGCGAAAATTCAATGCACCATGCGACAACTTCACGGTTCGATAGGGCTGCACCTGCACAGGATAGTACTAAGAAGGCAGGTATTTTTGAAATAGGGATAAACCTTGAGTTAAGCAACAAGGTAGACCAACTATCCAAGAAATTAGATCAGCTTTTGTTGGGTCCCTCTCCTGCCATACAGGTGTGCGCGTTGTGTGCGAGTCCTGCACACCATATTTTACAGTGCCCAGTTGCGCCACAGTATCCTGAGTTTGTCCAAGAGCAAGCTCAGATGGCTCAAAACTTCGCTAGGCCCGCACCCAATTCATTTTCCAACACTTATAATCCGGGCTGGCGAAACCATCCCAATTTTTCATGGCGCAACTCACAGATCCAACCCCCTAACCCTTCCCAGAGTCAACCCAGTCAAGGCGGTTATGCACCTGGATTTCAGAGATCCAGTTATCCCCCAGCCCAACCTGTTTATACTCATCCCCAGTCTCATGAGCCTTCGCATAGTCAGTCCTTCGAGGACAAGATGCTACAAGCATTTTATGATATTAAAGCGAATTTGAGCTCGCATAATCAGTCTATTTCAAAATTAGAGACTCAAATGAGGCAGCTCGCTGAGGCGCTTAGCAGGCGAAGTGAGGGGACATTGCCTAGTCAGCCTATTGTCAACCCTAAGGGAAAGGAACCCATGCGTAGCTTGCATATGACTGATGCACATAAAGAGCAAGCTCAAGTCGTAACCCTTAGGAGTGGGAAGCAGTACCAAGCGAGGGAGGCTGCAGAAGAAAGAGAGAAGATAAGTGAGAAGCAGTTTGTCCCTAAGGTTTTTCCTCAGGAAAGCGAGAAGGTTCTTCCATCGGAGCCTTCACCATCCTACATTCCTAAAGCCCCCTTTCCTGAGGCGTTAGAAAGGCCGAGAGCATTAGGTAAGGCTGGAGTGAACATGCAAGAGATGCTTGAGATATTCAAGCACGTTCAGATAAACCTCCCCTTACTAGATGCCATCCAACAAGTCCCTGCATATGCAAAGTTCCTCAAAGAACTTTGTACCCAGAAAAGGAAGTCGATGTCCCATGTGTAGAAAAAGATTTATTTAACCGGGCAGGTGAGCGCAGTATTGCAACATCATACCCCACCTAAGCTCAAGGACCCAGAGACTCCGATCATCTCATATGTCATAGGAAACATCACTGTTGGGCGTGCGTTGCTCGACCTTGGGGCAAGTGTTAACATCTTGCCGGGTTTATTTTATGACCAATTTGGATTGAAAGAGATGAAACCTACACCTATGACTCTTCAGCTCGCAGATAGATCTATCAAGATCCCAAGAGGGATACTTGAAGATGTTTTAGTCAAGGTGGAGGATTGTTATTTCCCTGTTGACTTCGTGATATTAGATATGGAGGGAGTTGATAGCCCGCAGCAGACTCCTATTATTCTCGGTCGCCCCTTCCTAGCTACCTCCAATGCGTGCATCAATTGCCGCACTGGTGCGATGGATGTGTCATTTGGAAATAGGAAGATACGGCTAAACATTTTTCGTGCTGCTATGGGGCCTGCTGTTGAGGAGGCTTCTTTCGAGGTTGATGTCATTCAAGACCTTGTAGAAGCAGAATATGCTTGGTTATTGAGTGATCCACCTCGTGAGGAGGATAAGGAATCACTAGAAGAGGATCACCTAGAATTACGTGAAAATCAGATAGGTGAGTTGAGTTGGATCGGGCACTTCGAGCCATTCAGAAGTAGACAGGATGGGAACACATTGCGCAGTGTCACAGATGACACTATTTTTCATAGAGAGCCTGATTGAGCCTGACTTCATGTCCATTGATCTCATGGACGATGAAGGATTTTTCCAGGGATCCGTCTGGCTGGGGACGTGAAACTTAGCGCTTTATGGGAGGCAACCCATATCTTGTACATTATTGGGTTTACTTAGAATTTATAGATTTTATTTTGTTTTTACTTTTTAGTTTTCTTCATGAGTTTTTCATATTCTTTTTGTTTCATTCATGGTTTCATGTTTTGTCATGTGTACATTGCATTCATTACATTCATAGAACGTGCAATTTTAATTCATGTCAGGTCATTCTACTCTTTTCCCTCATTTATTTCTCTCATGTGCATTCACTTAGTTTCATTCAAGCATGGGGGAGTGCCACTGGGACAGTGTCATTCAAGCATGGGTGAGGGTGTAGAGTGCACACCTTGATATTTTTGTCTATGTTCTTGTACATGTTTACACATCTCTCATGAAAAATAGATTTTTAAAGAAAGAGTTTGAACTTATATGAATGTTATTTCAAATCTGATGTTTTTAGAGGATTTTTAAGCCCCACGAAAAAATTTTCTGACATAGATCTAAAAATTATGGTTGTTTATGCGGATTTCGAGGAAATGATGATAGATACATGTTAAAGTTTATTTTGAATCATAAATATGAATATGCACAGTTTTATTTTTGAAAAACTAAGCAAATGAACAAAAGTGTAAAAATGAGCTCAAAAGAAAAAATAGCATGCGTTAGGTTGTTTGGATAATTCCACAATCCTTAGTAGATGGAACTTAGATGTAAGTTGAAACTTTTAATTCCATTTTGAAAAGGAGAGTGGAAAACTTTGTGATCCTAAGTAACTGAGAACAGATACAAGTTGAAATGTTTGACTCTCATGTTATAAGGGTGAATGAAGGAAGTCACTTTTATGTCTTAGTTGATATCTTGAAAAAATATAGAAGATATTGACATTGCACAAGGCATAAAAGCAGACCACACGCAAGCTATAAGAGAAGAATAAGTGCGCAAAAAGAAAAAGCGTGAAAAAAAAAGGAAAAAAAGAGAGAGAAAAGAGCTTAGAAAGAAAGAAAAGTTCAGTGCTTAGAAGTGCGATTGAGAAAACCTGTGCAGAAAACATATGAGTGAGGATAAGTAAATAATAATATGTTTTTATTGGATTTTCTAAGAATAAAACATAAATAATTGTGATATTTAGAAAAGTGAAAGAAATTCTTTTTCTGTGGTGGTACATAAAAGATTCTAATTATATTATGATTTAGAAATAATAGGAAATATTTGTGAAAATAAAGTCTTTGATTATCTACTGATTGTGAGGATGTGTAATATTATGCATACATGACAAAGATGTTTGTGGGTATCATCATTGCAAACCCTCACGAGACCTTACTCGTCCACTGGGGTAACCCAGGGGTTGAAAGGGCTTGTTGCATGAGCTAAATGCAACCGTGATTCCTACGAAAGTGAGTTAGGTGATAGTTTGATTTCTTGCATTTTTCTAGTTTGCTCGAGGACTAGCAAAACATAAGCATGGGGGTATTTGATCATGCATATATTTTAGGGATTTTTCATATAAAAATATGCATGATTTCATGAGAAAATGAATTAAAAACCCAATTTTATGTTAGTTTCGAGTAAATGTGCTAAAATGATTTAAAAATAGAAAATGCATGAAAAATAGTTTTATTTTACATTTTAATGCCTATTTTAGTGTTTGACATAATTGTAGTAGTTTAGTTTTTGAAAATCATAAAAAAAAATTAGAGTTAAAATAGACTTAGTATTGTATTTTCTAAAACATAGTCATTTTGAGTTGTTTTGTAAATAACTTTTTGAAGAGAGGTTTTTGAAATGCAATTTTACAAAGAAGAGGGACTTATGGAGAAAAGTTCAAAATTATAAATATCATACGAGGGGGAAGAGAGGCTTGTCTTCTCTCTTTTGCCTAAGCCCTCTCTTCTTCCCCTTCCTCTCCACCTCTTCTTACCTCTTCTTCTCCCTATTTTCCCCTCTTTTTCTCATCTTCTTTCCGGTGGAGAATTCCTACAACAGCTGAAGCAAGAAAGAGGATTCCAACCTCTCTTCTAACCCCTCCATTTACGGTGAGTTTTTCTTCTTCTTCTCCTCTTCTTCTTCTTCTTCTTTTTCTTTTTCTGAAATTTTCATTTTAATTTCTGTTAAGCATTCATAACTCATGATTAAAGAAATTTGAGTTAACTTCTTGTTTTTGTTTCAGTAATTGTTAGAATAGATTTTAAGTGTAGATCGTATTATTTTTTTTCTGTTTCAATAAAAATAAAAATAAAAAAATGTTAAAACATCAAACGTGTTTTTTTTAATCGATCAACTTGTAGCTTTTCCAGTTTTTCTTAGAGTTGAAATCTTGATAAAACATTAGTTTTACAACAGAAAAAACGAAAAAATTGTTTCAGCAATCGGTGAATTCAAAAATTTCTACAGGATCTTGATCGATCATCTGGATCGATTCTCAAGTTTTCCGGCGAACGAATATAAGAATCCGATGGATTAATTGATAAAAAAAAATCTTGTAGAGTTTGGATTTAATGGAATTGAGTCTGCTAATTCTTAATCGATCATCCGATCGAATGTCATTAGACTCCCGATGATTGAAGTATGGTTTGTATGAGCCATTGCCGGAGATTACTTTCAGCCGCCGGAATTTACTTCAGTTGCCAGATCTTCTCTTCAGCCGCCGGAATTTACTTCAATCTCCAGATCTTCTCTTCAGCCGCCAGAGATTCTCTTCAGTCGCCGAAGCTAACTTTTAGTCGCCAGAACTCGTTTTTAGCCTGCCGAGAAGTTCCAGATCTGTAAGATCTGCTAGAATCGCCATTGCCTTTTTCCGGTGGATTCTTCTTCCGCTGTCATCCTGCCGGAAGTCCCTGTGAAATAACAGAGCTTCTCTGTTAGCTGCTGAAATCAATTTGTTTGGGAATGCATTTACATTGTCTGCAAGTTGTCTATCCACCAGATTTTATTTCTTGCTCTGCCGGATTTTTACAACTTCCTATCATTTTCCAGTTCTCTGGCAACTTCTCTCACTGAGCCACTGTGAGAACCAATTTTACCTGTGTGAGATTGAGCATTGTGATGCAAATGTGAAAAATAAGTTTCACGATAATATGATTTTGATTTTTACAGTCTATTGATTAAAGAAAAAAAAAACTGATTCTCACGGTTGTGTTGATTTTAAACTTGATTTTCACTGAAATTTCTAATGTTTTTAACTGCTGGTTTTCACTAAAAATTGTAATGTTAGTTAATTGAAAAAAAAAAATTATAGTTAGCTATTAGTTAATTGAGTCGTTAGTTGTTAGTTTACTAAATCAGTAGTGATTAGTATAAAATTTTTGTAATGTGTAATTGTTAGCTTAGTTACTTTTGCTAAGTAGTAGTTATTAGTAACTTGTTAGTTAAGTGTTTTGGAATTAGTTAGTTGTTATTAGATTTAATTAGAATTAGTTGTCAATTATAATTAGTCAATTAGATTTCGTTAATAATTTCTTTCGTATTATTAGTATTTAGTTAGTCTATTTTTGTTTAGTATAGTTTTATTCTTGTATTGTGTATTGCTCGTGTTTCGTTTGAATAGTGCAGGATTGAAAGGGATTGGAGCTGAAACAATTACGTGACACGACGAAATATGAAGAATAAAGCTTCTTTTTGCTTTTATTATTAGAAATTTTAATTGGGTTTGTAAATATTGCACTTTACGCCCTCTGCGAAGGGTATTCATTTGTTGTAATAGTTAGTTGTTTTTACTTTTCTGAACATTTTACATTTCAAATAATTCGGCAATAAAGAGTAGTTTAGATTTGTGTACTTGAATACAACATATTCCCGTTCCCTGAGTTCGACCCGGTCTCATCCACTAGTGAGAACCGGTTTTTATTATTTGATGTCTGGTTTTCACATGTTTTACATTTAAAAATCTTTTCAAAATTACAACGATTTAAAAAAAAGACATCAGTATTCAACATTAAGAACCAAGTTACAGGAAACTTGCAGAGGCAAATACTTCTCATGTTGAATATTCTGGATCAATGAATGTGGGCATACACACAGAGCGTGTGATAATGAGGTTATCAACTTTGTAAGAAATACAACCGTAACTGGGTTGTAATAAAATGCATAACAAAAGTAAATAAAGAAAACAAAAAAATTTTGAGTAACGATAATGGCTGGATATATATAGGCTTCTGAAAGGAGATGTTCAATCCATAAAAGGGATGAACCTCTCATCTATTTAGCCAAAATTTGAAAACTTCACCCAACTACTCATTTCAAATCCTTCTATTGTGCTGAAAATAAGCCTTAAATGGCCTTTTATTTTTTATCAATTCCAGCTAAACAACCTGCAACAAGGTTTTAACTTAGTAATACAGAACGAAATGAAGATCCACACGTTACCTTGTATATCCCTTGTTCCAAACGACCTACAAAAAGCAGATGAGGGTCAGTTTTCTGCTGCTGGACTGAAAGAAATGGGGAAAGGAGCCTGCTATGTTCTTTGCACCGAATGCCCTTTGGATCCAACAAGCAGGGATCGATTCCTTGCTGATGAGTTGAAGGAAAGGGGCAGCAACCTGTTGGATCTTCTTCTGGTGGGCTGAAGGAAAGGGCAGCAACCTGCTGGATCCTCTGCACACCTCTGAAAAATGCTACACAGCCCCTACGAAAGTTGAGAGGTATGCAGCCCTTCACGCTGGATGGAGGAAACGGCCTGCCCAAGGGGAAAAACTCCACGCCCCTCAGGAAAGTGCCTGCAATCAAAATAAAAGAAGAAACTCAATCACTCGGCCCCCCTTTTTCCCATACCCAAATCCCCTTTTTAAAGAATTTTGAACCTCTTTCTAAAAAAATCGCATTTTTCTTTAAGAGCTTTGTTACGTTTTTGAAGCTGTAATTTTGAAAATCCGCCGTTTTGGAGGGGACAAAATCTTAGGTTTTAGAAAAAATTTTGGGGTTCATTTACCTAAGGTTTAGGTAAAATGATTTTTTTTTTTAGGAAAGTATGGATGTGGCTTCATCTTAGGATGCTCTTTTTTTTTTAAAAAAAAATGAGTAATGAAACGAGATAAATGGGAGATTTTAAAAAATGCCACATCAGCCAGTTTTAAAATCCTTTTGAAATGAAGTTTATTTTTTGGTTTGGTTTCTTTTGCAAGGAGCTTAGTGGGGCGCCACATGTGTGTGGACCCACTGACATATTTTAGAAGATAAATAACAAAAATAATAAAAATAAAAAGAAGAGGAATTTACAAAATTGGTGCCATCTCTGAGTGGGTCCCGCTTGAAAATAAGAAACTTACCTAAGAATCTGAGTGTGATGCTAGTTCAAAGGCGGGCCGGGCCCCACACCAATTATATAAAAATAAATAAATAAAAAGCAAAAGAAATAACCTCTTTTTTTTGGATTTTTTTTTTTATAATATGAAGTAAAACTTGGTTTGTTTTCAAGAATTTGGAAGAAAATGGGTTTTCAGGGCAAAAATATGGATAAAGAAAATCCAAAAATTTTGTAAAGAGATTAAAAGTCTTTTTGCAAAAAGTTTTGAGATAAAATCTTTAAAATCAATATCCAGATTGTTTTCCTGAGAAAAACTTTTGTAATTCAAAGTCCTGGGGGTAAAATGGGAAAGGTTAGCAATTTTGAAGACCCAGGGTTTTGAAATCAATTTTGAAAAGAGTTGAAACTCGAATCTGGATTGAGAATTTTGAAATCAAGAGTTTCTGGACCTCGAAATGACATGATGTGTAGTCAAAAGATATGAAATGTTCATGCGATGATATGCAAAGACATGCCCCATGAAATGCCACTCTGAACTTAAAATTGGAAACTCTGAGATTTTCAAAATTTGCAGTTTGAAGATGTTTCTGAACCTAAATATAGAAATTTTGAGGCTCAAGAATGAAAATTTTAAACTATCTGCAAGGTTCAATCTTAGAAAATGACCATTTTGCCCTTTATTGATTCCAGAGAACTGAAATATGCTGATTGAGGGAGATGTCAGAGAGGTGAGTGAAAATTTGGGGTGTTTACAGATGCCCCTCTTTGCTACTATGCAGGCTTGTGGCCGAGCTTAGTGGCAAAGAAAACACATCAAATTTGGGCTATATATAAAATGCTTCAGTTAGAAGGATCTGACTGGGTATAGCAATATTAGTCGGGTGAAGATTGGTAGATATGGAATGAAGAATGAAGAGAAAAGATTCGCTCTGCGGAAGTGAAGTTCAGGTTTTTGCCCTGAACCGGGATGGGACAGAAAAATGCTCTGCATGGGGAGAGGCTTTGGTTTTGACCCTTAACCTGCTTGGGGAATAAAATATCTCATTAAAATAAGACTCAAGTTTGTACCCTTAACCTGATCAGGCGGAAAATGGAATACCTCATCATAGGAGGCTCAGGTTTGTACCCTTATCCTGATTGGGCGGAAAATGAAATACCTCATTGAATGAGGCTCTGGTTTGTACCCTTATCCTGATCGGGCGGAAGATGGATAGTATGATGAAACTTTCGGATTTTGCATAATAAATCCGACAGGGGTTTTGCAAAAGGAAGAAAAATGGGGTCCCTAAAGCTTGAAAAGGGGTTGATCTTGGGCGTCTCATTGCTGAGACTAAAATCAGCTTTTGAAAATGCCTTTTACGAGAAAATGATTGGTGGTTTGACCTCGAATCAAAATGGGACTGTCTATGGTTGGATAGTGGGGACACAGGGAAGTGTGCGAATCTGAGAGCTCACGCTCTCAAAGAAGAGAAGAAATCAAGTCCTTAAGAGGGATTTAAAAATTGGTGTATGGATGTATCAAAACGGACATCAAGCTCTCACTTCATGTCAGAATAGCTAGAAAATATTGTCAAAATGTGGAGAATTTTGTTGTTGATTCAAAGTATTTGAAAATGATGCACATTGTTGCAAACATATTCATTCTACCTGAAGTATTACCTCCGAACGAGATTGACTTCGTAGAATCAAGATTTGAAATCCAAATTGCTTGCAATTGACCTTCTTCAAGGAAGCTATCAATTTCTTTGATATGAACAGGAAAGAGAGAATTTAATATTATGAAAGCAATTGATGAAAGGATATTGATAATAGAATTTCACGAATTTAAAGAAGATTCTTGATAAATTGGGCAGTTTGATATCCTGGGAGCTTCTCTCATGATAATCTTTCTGCACTCTTTTGGCTTTCTTGGGTTTCGGTTACATTCTCCTTCATTTTGGAGATGTTTTGACTTTTCTTTCTTTTTCCTCTCTTTCTTTCTTTTGAGAGGGTACGTCACAAACTCCTTCAACTTGGAGATGTTTCGATCCTTCTTTGCTCCAGGGTTATCTTGATAATATTGGCTAATGGGTTGGAGATCTTGGGATGATAGCTGAAATTAAATATCTTTTAAGGATTGTCGGGAGGTTCATCGCATCTGCCTTCATCTTGACAGTGCTTTGGACTTTCCCTGGAAGGATCCGTCACAAACTTTGTCATCTTGGAGATGTTTCAAATCTTCTTTAGCCCCGGGGGTCTACTCGCTTAATTTGCCTTCATCTTGACGACAATTGAGAGATCCCTTTTGCGGATATTTAATTGCAGCTTAGGTGATTTTGAGGAGACAGGGTTTAGGTAAACACTCTCTTTTCCTAGCGCTCAGGATATTTCCACTGCCTCATCTTTACAAGAATAGTCTTTAAAGATGTGCCATTGACTGCGATCAATATCAATCACCTATGACCTTGCAATAACATTGAATCTTCTTTTCTGGCCATATCGAGGATTTATCCTTTATCCTTTTGGTTGGCCAATAAAAAGAACTTGAATTTTGAATCTCTTTTCACAAAAGCTTCACTCTTTGGAAGTAATGCTGAAGGTAAACTGAGGTGAAGACTTAAGCAATAAGATTTTGAAATCAACAAATAATTTGATTGACAAATTGACAAAATTTTCTTGAAATCCTTGGTGAAAGAGAGCATTTGTGGTCCAACTCAACACATCCGTGATGAAAATTCTCCTTTCTTTTTTTCCAAAAAGAGAGACTCAGGCTTTAGCTCTTACTTGAATGAGAAATGGAAAATACTCCTCTTTTCCCTGAAGAGGAGGTGTTTGCAAAACGAACTTTCGAAGAGAAATTAAGCTTTCGTCAAAGCTCCCTAATATTAGGCTTGTCTTATGGAAAAGGGGCCGATAGTAGTGAGGTCGGAAAATTGGGTCATGAAGGAACAAGTCTATCACACTCTCCCTAAAAAGAGGGTCCTTCATGACGAAAATGGCCTAGTATGAAAATTGGGGGGCCACAAGAAAGCGAGTCTCCATCGAGTCTCTCCCTTTAAAAGGGTTCCTTGTGTGAATTTGGAAATTGTTTTGCAAATGGTTTACAAAGACGCGAGTCCCTTCAAACTCTCCCTGAAAAGAGGCTAAGTGAACAAATTGGATAGCAAGCGAAAAGAATGAGCTCCCTCAAACTCTCCCTAAAAAGGGTCTTTCGCAAGAGAAAATAATTGAAATTGGATATTGGGACTGATTAACCCAAAGGTCGAAATTGGAAATTGGGAAATTGATTGTTGGAAATTGGGTGACTCAGAGGTCGAAATTGGATGACCTGACGGTCGACATTGAGAATTGGTTGGCCAAAAGGTCAAAATTGTGTGACTCGGAGGTCAAAATTGAGAATTGAAAATTGAGAGTATGGAAATTGGGCGACCAGGAGGTCAAAATTAAGAATTGAGTGACCCGAAGGTCAAAATTGGAAATTGAATTTGAAAAATTGGAAATTGGGTGACCCGGAGGTCAAAATTGGAGAATTGAATGACCCGAGGGTCGAAATTGGAGAATTGAGTGATCCGAAGATTTAAATTGGAAATTGGTGGACAAAAGGTCAAATTTGAGAATTTGACTGACCCTGAGGATCAAAACGACTTGGATCAACATAGGAGAATAAATGGCTCGAGTCAGAGCTCGAATAAAGTAAAGAGATCACGAGTCAAAACTCGGATCAACAAAGAAAAATGATTTAAAGGAAAACTCGAGTCGGAACTCAGATTTTCAAAGGAAAATAATTTGAATAAAAACCCGAGTCGGAACTCGGTTTTTCAAAGAAAATAATTTGAAACAAACCCGAGTCGGAACTCGGATCTTCAAAGAAAAATAATTTGAATAAAACCCGAGTCGGAACTCGGTTTTTCAAAGACCGACTTAAAAGTTGGATTTTGAAAATAATACCAGTTCGAGCACTGGATTGTGAAATAATACCAGTTTGAGCACTGGATTTTGAAATAATACCAGTTTGAGCACTGGATTTTGGTTCAGTATTAATGGTTGTTTTTCAATTTTGAATAACGATTAGGATTTGCGATGGGACTGTTTGTTGAAATCCCAATACTGGCCAGATTGTTATTAATGCAGTTGAATGCAAATGCAAATTGATGCACATGTATGCACAAGTATGTAAAATGAGAGATTTGTTTATCATGCTTGCATACAAAACAAAAATTTAAAAATGTCTCGGTGTAACTGGGAAAAGAAAGTTTGATCATTATTTGAAGAAAATGGGAGGATTACAAGGGAAGAATAGATGCTTCAAGTATAGAACTTTTTCAAGTGTCGAGCATTAATGAGATCTGGTAATTCTACCCCATTGGCATTGATGAGCTGATATGAGTTGTGGGGTAATGCTTATTTGACGACATAGGGACCTTCCCAATTTGGTGACCATTTACCGCCAGGATGATGCTTGAGATAAGTTGTGGATCGAAGTACTAAATCATTGACTTTGAATCTCCTTTCGATGACAGACTTCACGTACTGCCTAGCTATTCTTTAGCGATAGGATTGAGCGTGTTCTGTTGCTTTTAGTCTTCTCTCATCGAGCAAGTCTAGCTGTACCAGTCGTTGCTGCTGGTATTGATCAAGGGGTAATTGTAGGAGTGATGCGAATTTTAAAGCGGGCTTCTGAACATGTAGTGGCAATACTACTTCTGTTCCGTAGACCAATTCTGATGGAGTAACATTTGTTGAAGTGCGAATAGTGGTCCGGTAGGCCCATAGTGCATCGTGGATCTTCTCATGCTAGTCACGGCCTATTTCTACAGTTCGCTCCAAGATACGGATTAAAATTTTTTTGGTAGCTTCTGCTTGACCATTCCCTTGAGGATAGTAGGGAGTGGAAAAATAATGATAGATCTTGAATTTTGAGCAGAATGTCTTTATTTTTTCATTCTTGAAGTGACTGCCATTATCTAACACGATGTCATGTGGGATACCGAAACAGCAAAGGATGCTCTTGTGAATAAAAGAGACCACGTGTCGGCCTTCTACTGTGCGAAAAGTAATAGCTTCTACCCACTTGGTGAAATATTCTGTTGCGACAAGAAAGTATTTGTGGCCATTTGAAGCAGAGGGAGTGATGGGACCTACGACATCGAAGGCCCACATGGAGAATGGCCATGGAGAGACGATAGATTGTAGATATGTTGCGGGAGCATGAATAGAGTGCGCGTGTATCTGACATTGAACACACTTCTTCACAAAATGGTAACAGTCTTGTTGCATGGTCTTTCAATAGTAACTTGCTCTGACGATCTGCTTGACAAGGGTTTGGTAGCCGACGTGACCACCACAGATGCCTTCGTGTGCTTCTCGCACGACTTCTTTGGCTTCGTCTTCGTCTAAGCATCTGAAATACTCTGAACTGAATCCACGATGATATAGGACATTGGCCAGAATGAAATATCGAGTAGACATGTGCTGAATTGCTCGTTGCTCTTTCTTTGAGAGTTCTGGAGGAAATTCACCAGTTTCTATGAAAGTTTGTATATTGTAATACCAAGGCTTCTTCTTTTGTTCAGCCTGGTTTACTTGTTCTGTTGGAAGGAAGGGAGGTTGGTCAAGTCTGTCAATTTCAAAAGAGCGACAAGATTCTCCATTCTTGAATGCCATAATGGAACCTAAACTGGCTAGGCTATCGGCCACTTGATTAAAATCTCTCTTGATATGAAAGAGCTGAAACAATTTTCTGATAAAGAAATAGCTTTTGATCTTTCACTTGCCATTCGGCTCAGACTTGATTGACAACGAGTAATGAGTCGCCGTAAGTGTGCACTCTCTTGACATTGAAGTCTAGTAGGATCTTCAGACCTTGAATCAGGGCTTCATACTCAGCCATATTGTGGGTGCATTGAAAATCTAATTTGAGAGAAAATGGAATCATCTCTTTCTCAGGAGTGATTAATAAGATTCCAATGCCTATTCCAGCCATATTCTTGGAACCATCGAAAAATAAATTCCAGATAGGATATTGCTGGTTATTGCAAATTTGCTTGTCCGAGAAATCATCTTCGGCTTTTGCTTCTTGTGCAAAAGGAAAGTCAACCAGTTGATCTGCGATTGCTTGTCCTTTGGTTGATTGCTGTGAGACATATTCTAAGTCATACTGCATCAGTAAGACTTGCCATTTGGCGACTCGTCCGCTGAGAAAAGGTTGCTCCAAGATGTATTTGAGAGGATTGAGTTTGGACAAGATTTTGACTTCAGATGCCAGCAGGTAGTGTCTTAGCTTCTGACACATCCACACCAGAGCTAGGCATGTCTTCTCTATTTGAGGGTATTTCTTCTCATAGTCCATGAAAGTCTTACTCACATAATAAATGACGTGCTCTATCAAGCTACCTTCTTTGTATTGCGCAAAAAATCCGCTGCATGTGACTTGATTGACTGAGATGTATGACAGAAGAGGTTTTCCCAATTCTAGCGGCTTCAGGATTGGAGGATTGAGGAGATACTTCTTGATCCGATCGAATGATTGCTGGCACTCTGGTCTATAAACACCCCAAATTTTTACTCACCTCCCCAACATTTTCACTAAATCGCTGGAGGGCAAAATGGTCATTTTCTGAGCCCGGACCTTACAAAAGTCAAAATTTCATCTGCAACTCTCAAAATTTCTCTATTTTCAGCTCAGATGTTCAAAATTTTACTCCTGACAGGAGACAGACATCTCCAAGTCTTGGTTCAAGATTATATTGCATAAGACATGGCATTGCATATCATTGCATGAACATCTCATATCACTGCACTGCACAGCATGTCATTTTGAGGTCCAAAACTCTCGATTTCAAAATTTTCAATCCAGATTAGAATTTTAACTCTTTTCAAAAGTGATTTCAAAACCCTAGGTCTTCAAAATTATCAATTCTTCCCATTTTACCCCCAGGGCTCTGAATTTCGAAATATTTTCTCAGGAAAACAATCTGGATAATTTTCATTGAATTTCAACTCAGATTTTGCCTTTTTCAGCTATTCCAATATCCTTCTTTTACAAAATCGCCCCACAGGGGTCAACTCTTTCCAAAAAATTTCTATTTTACCAATTAGTCCAGATTTTATGAAAATTCCAAAAAGAGGTTTTACTGTCTTGTTCTTATTTCAATAAAGAAGCAATGTGGGATCCACACTGAGGTGGTGTCACACGGACTTTTCTTTTGAAAAACCTGAACTTTGAAAAACCCAAAAATATAGGAGCCTTGTCCTCTGGATTGGCGCCACTTGTCCTTTCTCTCTCCTCCCATTTACCTGCCAAGTGTCAGCATGGGGTTCACCTAGAAGTGCCACATGTCACCTTCTCTCTTCTGCCATCCTTTGACACGTGTCAGTGTGGGGCCACCTTAAGATGCCGCCACATGTCATTAGACATCCTCTTCATTTTATGCCACGTGTCAATGTCTACCATCTTCACCCTGTGCCATGTGTAATTCCAAGGTCACCATGTGATGCCACGTGTCATGTGTTGTCCTGTTCAGAAAAAGTAGAACTTGTCTCCCCTGAGGTGGCACCATTTGAATTATGTCTCCTGCAAGTGACACATGTCACTCTCTCCTTTCCTCAGAAAAAGCAAGCGACACGTGTCAATCTCTGCTCCTTTCAGAAAAAGCAGATGACACATGTCTCCCTCCTATTTTTTTCAGAAAAGTAGAGGACACATGTCATCTCCAGCTTCCTTTAGAAAAAGTAGAAGACATATGTCACTCCCTGCTTTTCTCAGAAAAAGCAAGTGACACATGTCACCCTCTGCTCTTCTCAGAAAAAGCAAGGGACACGTGTCTCTCTCTGCTTTCTTCAGAAAAAGCAAGTGACACATGTCACTTTCTGCCTCCTTCAGAGAAAGCTAGAATTCAAATATTCAAACACCAGGCTGAGGTGGCGCAAATCCTGAACTTCACCTTTTCTATTTTGTGTGAGATAGTGCCACGTGTCCCTTTCCCTCCTTTTCCTCCCTCTTGCCACATGGCATTGTAGGAGCCACCCTGAGGTGGTGCCACATGTCCACCCTCCATTCCTCCAGGGCCAACCTCCATTTAAAATTCGAATTCTCCTCTGAGGTGGCGCCATCTGAAGAACCTCCTCCAGCAAGCTGACACTTGTCAGGTATGGAACCATCCTGGACTGCCACATGTCCAGATCTCCTTTCATCAGAAAAAGTAGAATTCAAACTCCTCTGAGGTGGCACCTTCTGAGCCCACTGCTCTGTTCTTCTGACATGTGTCAAACACTTTTGAGGTGGCGCCAATCCAGAACCCCACTTGGCTTCCTCTCTTTTATTTAATATATTTTTTTATAAAAATAGCCCCATGAGGTCGTGCCACCTGAGGGCTCCCTGCAAAAGCCAAATTCGAATTTCAAACCCTCAGATAGCACCCCCTGAGATGGCGCCACATGGAGGGCTCAGATTGAGCCTGTTTGAAATTCATTTTTTTCAGAAAAATCTATAAAAACAAGGCTCCATGCCCAGGATAGGGGGACCAATTTTTTTGAGAGAGACCATTTTTTTTAGCTCTTATGAACTTGAAAATTCAACCTAGCCTTCTTGAGAATCCGATTTTTGGCACTTTGGAATTCACGCCCCCTTTGGCTCAGTGAAGAAGGTGTAGTGGATCGGTCTTGGTGAATCATTCGAAGCCCGAAGCGAAGGACGAACGAAGCTCGTGATAGCTGTCCATTTCAAGAGCTTCAACGCTGCCTAACGAAGCAAGGTGCACCCCTTTTCCTCTTGATTTGATTTCATAACTCGATTCGGGAGTCGTTTGAAGAAAGAGCTCATCCGAGGGATGGATTGAGCTATTCTTATGAAACGACATATATAAAAATATTCAATCATGCCTCCGTGATGATTTTTAACATTCATGCATTTAGCTAGATTTAATTTGCATTTTATTTTCTCAATTTATGACGTTTCATGAATTAATTAGGATTAATTTAGCATTTATTTCAATTCTGCTCATTTTCAGTAGTTCTCTGTTTTTGTCAGTCAGTCCACACGTCATTTTATGCATTTATTTTTTATTAAAAATCCCCAAAAAATCACTAAATGCGCCCTTAGGTGTCCCTAGAATTGTGCCAAAAATTCGAAAGCATTTGAATTTTTTTACTGCGGTAAACATTCAAAATGGCAGGTCGGGTTTTGTTACCCGGGATGCATTTTGAAAATCATTTGCCGATTTGTAAAATCGAGATCTCCCTCATGGGAGATCCAAGTTTCAATCCGAAAGATGTTCGGAACTCGGAAGAATGTTTAGTTTTTAACATGATTTTCTCAAATTTTTATGATTTTTTTTAATGTCTGAAAAAAATCCGAGAGTTCGGGACACGTGTTAGAGCCTGATTTGGGCCTCTGAGATTTTGGATCGACTTAGGGCTATGGTTTCTCTTTGTGTGTTGCTCCAAATCCAAAACTAAAAAAGTGAAAGTTATTTACGAGGGGTCCTCTATTTTCCTATGAAAGCTTGTGATTTTTAGAACATCCATGATACCTGTTTCGGATTGTTTTTGTCAGTCCTCTGTTTTGTTACATTTGTCTGTTCTGTCAATTTATGATTAAAAGTTATATTTTTATCTATGTTTCTGCTGATCAAATGCCAAAGTCATGAACATAAAAGTTGTCCATGTAGGTGTCGTGAGTAGCTCTGTTAAATATCATAAATTTCCATGGCTGTTTTCTATTTTTTTGGCGTTTTACATCAGATTAGGGTGATTTTTACCTCTATCAGAACTAAATCCCTATTATTGAACCCACCATGGCTCGAATCCCGAGGCTGTAAAAACCCAAAATGTTTCATTTCGGGTCATTTAACAGTCTACAAAATATCAAAAGTTTTCATGGTGTAAATCTTGCATTATCATATTGGGCATTGCATTTGGTTCGGATCCATAGGCAAAATCCACCATTTTAGGATTTCCTTTAAATTTTAGCATTTAAATCATATCATTTTGTGATTTTTAGCTTTCTAGGCTATTTATCAGAGAAAGTAGATGCTTCATATCGAATTTGGTGCAATTTGGAATCCATTTGAGGTTCAAATTATCCATAATACCAAAACAGGGTCCCGTAGGACCCGGATCCAAGTGAAAAACAAGCGAAATTCGTTATTTTGGATAAATTGCAAAATGTCAAATTCTAATTTTACAGTCATAATGTGTTTAACAGCATGTCATAATGAATTTCATCATCATTTGAGTCAATTTGAATTTCAAAATCTCAATTTTATCAAAATTTCCTTCAAAAACCCTGATTTAAAAAGGTATAACTTTAATTTTAGGGGTATTTTGGTCATTTTGACCCCAATTCCGAATTTCAAACTATTTTCCACCGAATTTTCTGCTTTTACATCATTTCAAATATCAAGGAAGCATGAGAATAGGGTTTAGATCCAATTAAATCCAATAATTCCATAATATTATTGGAAAATCTTGGAAAAACCCACATATTTGAGCTAACCTTATTTCAAGTTTGGCAGGGATATTCCAAAGAAGAAGCTGAAGTCTGCAATTTCCTTTTATTTCATTTATTTAGTGATGTAATAATGTAAATTTTGGAATAAGATATTTAATTTCCTGCTTAGACTAGGATGCATATCATATAGTTTGAATTTATGCAATATCTTGCTTATATGATTCATGCATTGTTATTTCAAAAGCACTATGGATGTTCACGAATGGCACGTACACCAACTCTTAGGGAGTTGATGAACTCGGTGGAATCCATATTTATGGCCCTAGTCGGAATATGGACGAGACCCAGATCCATCATCTTTCTACTAGTCACATTGAGCCTACACTCTTAGGCTATCTTAAAATGCACATCATATTTTCAAAGTTTTCAAAATCATGTGCATTAAATCAAATAAACTCTGAACATATTCATGGCCACAGTCAGAATATGTGAAGGATTTACTTTGACTTAATACACATTTTTCCAACAAATTTTCTTAGAAAATCTTTCAAAGTGCATTCATTCACTCATATCATTGGCATCATGAAACCATTGGTTTTCTCATGATTTTCTTAAGAAAGTGGCATTCTTAAGAAATCGATTTCTCAAGAAACTCTAAGAATTTTCCAAAATCGGCTTTCCCCAAGTCAAGTTTTTCACAGTTTTCCTTGGAAAATGCTATTTTCTTAAGAGCTTCAAAGGAGTTTTTCAATATTTCTCCAAGATCAAAAAGCGATTTCCAAGTACTTCAAAGGTAAAATTCTCAGGATTTCGATTCCCAAGTTTTGAATTTCCTTCTCCAATGAGTTTTCCTATAAATTTTCCATCATTTTCCTAAGAAAACTCTCAAAGTCCAAGTTTTCCTAAGAAGTGTTCCCCTTTAAATGTTCACCTTTTTCCCAAGAATCACTTCCACTTTCCCAGGATTTTCAACTATGCATGATTTTCCCACAACTTTATGAACTTTCTCGTGATTTCAGAAACCCCTTTCTTTTGAAGTTTCCTGAGAAATTGACCTTTTTCCTGAGAAATAGCTTTCAACTCCAAATATTTTCCAAGCATACATCATGTTTTTCTACTTTCATTTTCCAAAATCTCATAAGCACATGCCTGAATTCTCTGTGCATTTAGGATAGAACACGATTTTGATGATTAAACTAAGTCAAGCACAATTTTGGTCCTTGGTTCGATTATCCCTGTTAAAGGCGGCAGGAACGGTCGAACCTCGTACCGACAGGTCGAGCCCCATCCCATGGATTTTCCAGCAATTTTCAAAACGGAGGCGAGTATTTCAAAACATTTTTCAAAATCCGGTCAAGTTTGAAGCGCGAAAGCATTTCCCTCTCTTTCTTCCGCAAGGAAGGGAAGACGGGGAAAAATTTCGCGACGACAACAGGTTTGGCGACCGTGATGGGACCTATCCTTGTCTGACCTAAATTATGCTTGACTTAGTTTAATTATCAAAATTATGTTCACAAAATGTCAGCTCTTTTACTTTCAATATCATGTGAGCCTAGGAGCCTAGATTCTGACCTAGCTGACATTGATTGCATATAGCTTAGGCATGGTTTGGTAGGACCATATTGAGGAGAAATTTTCATGCTCACATAGACTTAGGTCTAAATACAACTCTCCTCAATTTAGGATCTGAATGCAAACAATGTATGCTTCTTCAAAGATTTTCAAAAGTCTATCTCTCTAGGACTTAGAGCCATCTATTTCTTGCATGTGATCATTTTTTTCAAAACCCCAATTACCTATCATTACCCGGTCTTCACGTTGCTGGGCTCTCTTCCAGAACCCTAGTTCGGGACAGAGCCTAACAACTGGGCCAACTATTTGGGTTAACACCCCCCTACCACGTACCGCGGGCCACAGTCCGAAGTATATCGGTAGGCGCTCAAGGATGTTGGAAAACCTTACCTTAGAACCGGAGTTGAAACTCTATGCCACGTACCTCGGATTTGGATTCGGGTATATCGGCATAACTGGATTGGACAAAGATGATCTGAACCTAGAGTTAGGATTAAGGTCCTACAACTGTTTTCAAAATGAGGCATCTAGAGTCAGCTTTTTAGGGAGTGCTGAATGTGCATAAATGTTTGTGCAGGATGTGATTGTTCTTATATTACCTCTATTTTTCCTATATTTTTCCTAAAATATTTTCAAATACCCATATTTTCATCCTTTCTCTTTATTTTCTCAAACCCTAGAAGATTTTCCCAAATATCCAATTTCTTTCAAAACTCCAGGTGATTTTTCCTTCTTCCGTTCTACTAGATCTCGAATTTCCAGCTGCATTTTTATCCTGCCTGCAATTTTTCAAAATCATAGGTTTTCTCTCATTGGATTTTCAATTCTTTTGTCTATTTGCAAAAAAATTCTTCACCTTATTTTCCTCGTGTATACCTTGATTATTGCGGTGGAAATTGTTTACCCACTTGCCTTCTCCTTATTCTAAATCCGTTTGCGGATTGTTTTTTTCAAGAGACATCTCTTTCCTTCAAAATGGTGTTTTTCCTCGTGGTTGACGACCTCGCCTAGGTAACAAGGCACATTTTTCGTTGTTATTTCTCTTACAAAGAATGACAACACAATTGTCGTAATTTCAGCGGCGACTCCATCCCTAGCAATGGGATATTCTTCCAATTGTCTACCATATCGTCAATAATCATTTTCCTCCCAATTCAAAATTCCCTCAGAGTCTAATCAAGACTTCATCCTGCAGAGAGCATCCACAACATTTGATGGTTCGAACAAGGTCAGGAAGAAGAACCACATCACCACAGTACTCCTCAGCCTCAGAAGAAGGGATGGACTCCCCGCGATTCGAGAGGAGTCAAGAGCAGCAGCAAGGGGAGGATGGCATAGACCCGCAGATGTATGCCACGTTCTAGAAAATGATGACCAAAATGATGAGTGCACAGGCTGGGACCAATGCAGAGAAGAACCCATTCAGAGAGAAGTTCCATGGGTACAAGGATAAGAAGACTTCCAAGAAGCAAGTTCAGCCAGAAGAAATTTCAGATGAATCAGAATCAGAGGAAGACACCGATGAAGAATATGAAGTGCCTCCAGCATTTCAGAAACATAGCCGACAACAAAGGAGGAGTCACAAATCAAAAGGTCAAGTTGCAGAAAAGCTTTTGCAGACACAGTTCAGAGAAATGGCCAATGTGGTTAAAGATCTGCAAGCCCGCGACAAGGGCAAGAAAGTCTTCACCAGCGAGGATTTTTATGATGGCTTAGAAGGAGATGAAGATCTAGAGAACCTTCCCCGTAAATTCATCAAGTTCGATGGTTCCGGCGACCCGAAAGCCCATCTCGCCATGTTCTTCGCCGAATGCTCCAAATTCAAGAGAGACAATAGGGCCCTATTTCTCTGTTTTCCTCATAGCCTAGAAGGCACTGCCGCCAAGTGGTACTCCGAGCATATCAATCCAATCGAGCTGCGAGAATTCGATAAGGTGGTTAATCTATTTATCGAGCAATTTCTATTCAATGCTGAAGCGCTACCAACGTTAAATCACCTCTGTAATCTGAAGCAAGAAGATAGTGAAAAAGCCAGAGACTTCATTCGCAGATGGAGAGAGACCTGCAACAAAATGAAGGACCCAATATCAGAAGGACACGCGTTGTCGGTCATCCTGAATAATTTCTCCCAACCTTTAAGAGGCCTGATCTCTACCTCCCCAGCACGATCTTTCATTGAATTGATAGAACGAGCTGAATGGCTCGAGATGGGAATAGAAAATGGAGTATATGAGAGCCTCACACTCTCAAAGAGCAATTCAGATATCAAGAAGAAGTCAAACTTCACTTTCTCCGTGAATGCCCCTGGCAACAACAATGGCAAAAGCAAAAGAGGTGGCAGAAAGAACCACACTGGCGGGTCAGGGAGTCTAAATTCCAGCAAAGATGATCATACAGGACAAGAAAACAGAATCAACAAGCAGAATGACAGCTCTCCCGCGAGCATCCAACTAGAATTAAGGCCCCAGGGGAGGCCAAAGCATGATGGTTGGGGATACGACCGCAATTTTACTCCCTTAGAACAACCGCTCGAGCAAGTTCTGGAATATATGATCGCCCAAGGGATGGTTAGACTCCCCAAGATAGCAGATCCTTCTGTGACCATGGGAAGGTTTAAAGACCAGTTCTGCAAGTTTCATCGGACAATGGGTCATGATACCGAGCATTGTTTCGTCCTTAAGATCATTGTTCAAGACTGCATTGACAAGAGGCTCCTCGTTGAAGACGAAAAGGAGGACTAGTCATCCCGACTAAGATTTTTTTTTTTTTACAGTCATTTCAGAAGATGACCATGCCGACACTTTTCCATTTCTCCTCTTGATTTTCAAAAAAATAATGTAATCCCATTTTCTTTCCTTGATTTTTAAGCATCAATAAAGTCATCGAATTTTTCAATAGCTTGGCACCATCTTATTTGCTTATCCTTCCTTTTCACAATGCCTCTCTTGTGAGGAATGATCTTGAGGATGCCTATCGGTCAAGGAGCTTGTTGCCTTATTCACCAATTATCCTTCTTTTATTCAAAATTTTCCTCCCTAGTTACACTGGGGCATTTTTTTGTGAAAATTTATCTTTACCTCAAAACATCCTGTATGCAGGCAGGATAAACCAATCTCTCATTTTGCATATATATGCACCCATTTGCGCTCATTTGCACTTCATTTGCATTGTCATGTGCATTTGCATTCCATTTGCATTTATTCTGCATCCAATTTCCAACATCCAATTTCCAACATCCAATTTTCAACATCCAATTTCCAACATCCAATTTTCAACATCCAATTTCCAACATCCAATTTTCAACATCCAATTTCCAACATCCAATTTTCAATTTCCAAATTCCCAATTTCCAAATTTCTAACAGCCAATTTTCAATTTTCAATTTATAATTTATAATTTCCAATTCTAAATTTCTAATTTTGACCTTTGAGTTACCCAATTCTCTATTCGACCTTCGGGTCACTCAATTTCCAATTTCAACCTCTAGACCACCCACTTTATCAGATTCTAAATTCAAGCCTTCGGGTTACAATCTTGCCAACATCAGTCATTTTCCCGCCTGCAGGTTCCAACTTTCTAGGCCTTCGGGTTACAAATTCATCAAATATCTATCATTTTCAAACCTTCGGGTCACATCTCTATCTATGACAATCATTTTCGATAAAATCCTGCTTTCGAGCTGGTCGGTCAACAAATCCTGCTTTCGAGCTGGTCGGTCAACAAATCCTGCTTTCGAGCTGGTCGGTCAACCCAAATCCTGCTTTCGAGCTGGTCGGTCAACAAATCCTGCTTTCAAGCTGGTCGGTCAACAAATCCTGCTTTCGAGCTGGTCGAACAATCAAAATCCTGCTTTCGAGCTGGTCGGTCAACCCAAATCCTGCTTTCGAGCTGGTCGGTCAACAAATCCTGCTTTCGAGCTGGTACTTCAATCAAAATCCTGCTTTCGAGCTGGTCGAACAATCAAAATCCTGCTTTCGAGCTGGTATTCCCAAAAAATCCTGCTTTCGAGCTGGTACTTCAATCAAAATCCTGCTTTCGAGCTGGTCGAACAATCAAAATCCTGCTTTCGAGCTGGTATTCCCAAAAATCTCGCTTTCGAGCTGGTACTTCTATCAAAATCCTGCTTTCGAGCTGGTCGAACAATCAAAATCCTGCTTTCAAGCTGGTACTTCCAAAAATCCTGCTTTCGAGCTGGTCAAACAAATAAAATCCTGCTTTCGAGCTGGTACTTCGATAAAATCCTGCTTTCGAGCTGGTAAGTCAAAACAAAACTCAACTGTCGAATTGATCTTTTACTGAGTCTTTTCAGGACTCAATTTTCGTCACAGATGTGTTAAGCCGGATGTTAAATGCTCACTTTCACTAAGGATTTCAAGAAAATTTTATCAATTTGTCAATCAATTAATTGTTGATTTCAGAATCTTTATTACACAAATCTCTATTTACCTTTAGCATTACTTCCAAAAGAGTGAAGCTTTTGAGAAAAGAGATTCAAAATTCAGATTCTTTCTATTGGCCAACCAAAAGGATGAAGGATAAGTCCTCAATATGGCCAGAAAAGAAGATTCAATGTTATTGAAAAGCCGTAGATGATCGATATTGATCGCAGTCAATGACGCATCTTTAAAGGCTATTCTTGTAAAATGAGGCAGTGGAAATATCCTGAGCGCTAGAAAAGAGAGCATTTACCCAAGCCCTGTCTCCTCAGAATCACCTAAGCTGCAATTAAGTATCCGCAAAAGGGATCTCTCACCTGTCATCAAGATGAAGGCGAATTTGGCGAGTAGACCCCAGGGGCCAAAGAAGATTCGAAACATCTCCAAGATGACGGAGTTTGTGACGGATCCTTCCAGGGAAGGTCCAAAGCACTGTCAAGATGAAGGCAAATGCGATGAACCCCTCGACAATCCCTAAAAGGTATTTAATTTCAGCTGTCATCTAAAGATCTTCCAGCCAATGAGCCAATATCATCAAAATAACCCATAAGCCAATATCATCAAAGGAGGATCGAAACATCTCCAAGTTGAAGGAGTTTGTGACGTACCCTTCCAAAAGAGAGAAAGAGAGGGAAAAGAAAGAGAGAAAATGTCAGAACATCTCCAAAATGAAGGAGAATGTAGCAAAACACGAGAGAGCCAAAAGAGTGCAGAAAGATTATCATGAGAGAAGCTCCCAGGATATCAAACTGCCAAATCTATCAAGAATTCTCTTTAATCTTGCGCAATTCTATTATCAATACCTTTTCATCAATTGCTTTCATAATATCAAATTCTCTTCCCTGTTCATATCAAGGAAATTGATAGCTTCCTTGAAGAAGGTCAATTGCAAGCAATTTGGATTTCAAGTCTAGATTCTACGAAGTGAACCTTGTTTGAAGGTAATGCTTTGGGTAGAAAATAAAGAATATCTTTGCAACCACGTGCAACATTTTCAAAAATTTTGAATCAACAACAGAATTCTCAATATTTTGACAATATTTTCTAGCTATCCTAACGTGAAGTGAGAGCTTGATATCTGTCTTTGATACATCTCGACACCAATTTTAAATCCCTCTTAAGGACTCGATTCCTTCCCTTCTTTGAGAGCATGAACTCTCAGATTTGCACACTTCCCTGTGTCCCCACTGTCCCACCATAGACAGTCCTATTTCGGTTCGAGGTCGAACCACCAATCATTTTCTCGCGAAAGGCAATTTCAAAAGCTGATTTTAGTCTCAGCAATGAGATGCCTAAAATCAATCCCTTTCCAAGCTTTAGGGACCCCATTTTCCTTCCTTTTGCAAAACCCCTATCGGATTTACTGTGCAAAATCTGAAGGTTCCATCATGGTTTCTTCCTTCAAGGATTCCATTCATCTTCCTCCCGATCAGGATAAGGGTACAAACCTGAGTCTCATTTCAATGAGATATTTCATTCCTCCAATCAAGTTAAGGGTTAAAACCTGAGCTTCGTTCCATGCGAGGTATTTTTGTCCCATCCAGGATAAGGGCAAAAAAAAAAAAAAACCTGAACTTCGCTCTCATAGAGCAAATCTTTCCTCTTCATTCTTCGTTTCACATCTACCATCTTCCTCGGGCCAATTTCTTCACACCCAGTCAGATCCTTCTAACTGGGCATTTTTTTTATATATAGCCCAAATTTGGTGTGTTTTTCTTTGCCACTAAGCTCGGCCACAAGCCGGCTTAGTAGCAAAGAGGGGCATCTGTAAACACCCCAAATTTTCACTCACCTCCCCAACATTTTCACTAAATCGCCGGAGGGCAAAATGGTCATTTTCTGAGCCCGGACCTTACAAAAGTCAAAATTTCATCTGCAACTCTCAAAATTTCTCTATTTTCAGCTCAGATGTTCAAAATTTTACTCCTGACAGGAGACAGACATCTCCAAGTCTTGGTTCAAGATTATATTGCATAAGACATGGCATTGCATATCATTGCATGCGCATCTCATATCACTGCACAGCATGTCATTTTGAGGTCCAGAACTCTCGATTTCAAAATTTTCAATCCAGATTAGAATTTTAACTCTTTTCAAAAGTGATTTCAAAACCCTAGGTCTTCAAAATTATCAATTCTTCCCATTTTACCCCCAGGGCTCTGAATTTCGAAATATTTCCTCAGGAAAACAATCTGGATAATTTTCATTGAATTTCAACTCAGATTTTGCCTTTTGTCAGCTATTCCAATATCCTTCTTTTACAAAATCGCCCCACAGGGGTCAACTCTTTCCAAAAAAATTCTGTTTTACCAATTAGTCCAGATTTTATGAAATTTCCAAAAAGAGGTTTTACTGTCTTGTTCTTATTTCAATAAAGAAGCAATGTGGGATCCACACTGAGGTGGTGTCACACAGACTTTTCTTTTGAAAAACCTGAACTTTGAAAAACCCAAAAATATAGGAGCCTTGTCCCCTGGATTGGCGCCACTTGTCCTTTCTCTCTCTTCCCATTTACCTGCCAAGTGTCAGCATGGGGTTCACCTAGAAGTGCCACATGTCACCTTCTCTCTTCTGCCATCCTTTGACACATGTTAGTGTGGGGCCACCTTAAGATGCCGCCACATGTCATTAGACATCCTCTTCATTTTATGCCACGTGTCAATGTCTACCATCTTCACCCTGTGCCATGTGTCATTCCAAGGTCACCATGTGATGCCACGTGTCATGTGTTGTCCTGTTCAGAAAAAGTAGAACTTGTCTCCCCTGAGGTGGCACCATTTGAATTATGTCTCCTGCAAGTGACACATGTCACTTTCTCCTTTCCTCAGGAAAAGCAAGCGACACGTGTCAATCTCTGCTCCTTTCAGAAAAAGCAGATGACACATGTCTCCCTCCTATTTTTTTCAGAAAAGTAGAGGACACATGTCATCTCCAGCTTCCTTTAGAAAAAGTAGAAGACATATGTCACTCCCTGCTTTTCTCAGAAAAAGCAAGTGACACATGTCACCCTCTGCTCTTCTCAGAAAAAGCAAGGGACACGTGTCTCTCTCTGCTTTCTTCAGAAAAAGCAAGTGACACATGTCACTTTCTGCCTCCTTCAGAGAAAGCTAGAATTCAAATATTCAAACTCCAGGCTGAGGTGGCGCAAATCCTGAATTTCACCTTTTCTATTTTGTGTGAGATAGTGCCACGTGTCCCTTTCCCTCCTTTTCCTCCCTCTTGCCACATGGTATTGTAGGAGCCACCCTGAGGTGGCGCCACATGTCCACCCTCCATTCCTTCAGGGCCAACCTCCATTTAAAATTCGAATTCTCCTCTAAGGTGGCGCCATCTGAAGAACCTCCTCCAGCAAGCTGACACTTGTCAGGTATGGAACCATCCTGGACTGCCACATGTCCAGATCTCCTTTCATCAGAAAAAGTAGAATTCAAACTCCTCTGAGGTGGCACCTTCTGAGCCCACTGCTCTGTTCTTCTGACATGTGTCAAACACTTTTGAGGTGGCGCCAATCCAGAGCCCCACTTGGCTTCCTCTCTTTTATTTAATATATTTTTTTATAAAAATAGCCCCATGAGGTGGCGCCACCTGAGGGCTCCCTGCAAAAGCCAAATTCGAATTTCAAACCCCCAAATAGCACCCCTTGAGATGGCGCCACATGGAGGGCTCAGATTGAGCCTGTTTGAAATTCAATTTTTTCAGAAAAATCTATAAAAACAAGGCTCCTTGCCCAGCATAGGGGGACCAATTTTTTTGAGAGAGACCATTTTTTTTAGCTTTTATGAACTTGAAAATTCAACCTAGCCTTCTTGAGAATCCGATTTTTGGCACTTTGGAATTCACGCCCCCTTTGGCTTAGTGAAGAAGGTGTAGTGGATCGGTCTTGGTGAATCATTCAAAGCCCGAAGCGAAGGACGAACGAAGCTCGTGATAGCTGTCCCTTTCAAGAGCTTCAACGCTGCCTAACGAAGCAAGGTGCACCCCTTTTCCTCTTGATTTGATTTCATAACTCAATTCGGGAGTCGTTTGAAGAAAGAGCTCATCCGAGGGATGGATTGAGCTATTCTTATGAAACGACATATATAAAAATATTCAATCATGCCTCCGTGATGATTTTTAATATTCATGCATTTAGCTAGATTTAATTTGCATTTTATTTCATCAATTTAGCATCTTTCATGAATTAATTAGGATTAATTTAGCATTTATTTCAATTTTGCTCATTTTCAGTAGTTCTCTGTTTTTGTCAGTCAGTCCACACATCATTTTGTGCATTTATTTTTTATTAAAAATCCCCAAAAAATCACTAAATGTGCCCTTGGGTGTCCCTAAAATTGTGCCAAAAATTCGCAAGCATTTGAATTTGTTTACTGCGGTAAACATTCAAAATGGCAGATCGGGTTTTGTTACCCGGGATGCATTTTGAAAATCATTTTCCGATTTGTTAAATCGAGATCTCCCTCATGGGAGATCCGAGTTTCGATCCGAAATATGTTTTAAACTTGGAAGAATGTCTAGTTTTTCACATGATTTTCTCAGATTTTTATGATTTTTTTTAATGTCTAAAAAAAATCCGAGAGTTTGGGACACGTGTTAGAGCCTGATTTGGGCCTCTGAGATTTTGGATCGACTTAGGGCTATGGTTTCTCTTTGTGTGTGGCTCCAAATCCAAAATTGTAAAAAGTGAAAGTTATTTCCGAGGGGTCCTCTGTTTGCCTATGAAATCTTGTGATTTTTAGAACAGCCGTGATACCTGTTTCGGATTGTTTTTGTCAGTCCTCTGTTTTGTTACATTTGTCTGTTCTGTCAATTTAGGATTAAAAGTTATATTTTTATCAATGTTTCTGCTGATCAAATGCCAAAGTCATGAACATAAAAGTTGTCCATGTAGGTGTCGTGAGTAGCTCTGTTAAATATCATAAATTTCCATGGCTGTTTTCTATTTTTTTGGCGTTTTACATCAGATTAGGGTGATTTTTACCTCTGTCAGAACTAAATCCCTGTTATTGAACCCACCATGGCTCGAATCCCGAGGCTGTAAAAACCAAAAATGTTACATTTCGGGTCATTTAACAGTCTACAAAATATCAAAAGTTTTCATGGTGTAAATCTTGCATTATGATATTGGGCATTGCATTTGGTTCGGATCCATAGGCAAAATCCACCATTTTAGGATTTCCTTTAAATTTTAGCATTTAAATCATATCATTTTGTGATTTTTAGCATTCTAGGCTATTTATCAGAGTAAGTAGATGCTTCATATCGAATTTGGTGCAATTTGGAATCCATTTGAGGTTCGGATTATCCATAATACCAAAACAGGGTCCCGTAGGACCCGGATCCAAGTGAAAAACAAGCGAAATTCGTTATTTTGGATAAATTGCAAAATGTCAAATTCTGATTTTACAGTCCTAATGTGTTTAGCAGCATGTCATAATGCATTTCATCATCATTTGAGTCAATTTGAATTTCAAAATCTCAATTTTATCAAAATTTTCTTCAAAAACCCTGATTTAAAAAGGTATAACTTTAATTTTAGGGGTATTTTGGTCATTTTGACCCCAATTCCGAATTTCAAACTATTTTCCACCGAATTTCCTGCATTTACATCATTTCAAATATCAAGGAAGCATGAGAATAGGGTTTAGATCCAATTAAATCCAATAATTCTATAATATTATTGGAAAATCTTGGAAAAACCCACATATTTGAGCTAACCTTATTTCAAGTTTGGCAGGGATATTTCAAAGAAGAAGATGAAGTCTGCAATTTCCTTTTATTTCATTTATTTAGTGATGTAATAATGTAAATTTTGGAATAAGATATTTAATTTCCTGCTTAGACTAGGATGCATATCATATAGTTTGAATTTATGCAATATCCTGCTTATATGATTCATGCATTGTTATTTCAAAAGCACTATTGATGTTCACGAATGGCACGTACACCAACTCTTAGGGAGTTGATGAACTCGGTGGAATCCATATTTACGGCCCTAGTCGGAATATGGACGAGACCCAGATCCATCATCTTTCTACTAGTCACATTGAGCCTACACTCTTAGGCTATCTTAAAATGCACATCATATTTCCAAAGTTTTCAAAATCATGTGCATTAAATCAAATAAACTCTGAACATATTCATGGCCACAGTCAGAATATGTGAAGAATTTACTTTGACTTAATACACATTTTTCCAACAAATTTTCTTAGAAAATCTTTCAAAGTGCATTCATTCACTCATATCATTGGCATCATGAAACCATTGGTTTTCTCATGATTTTCTTAAGAAAGTGGCATTCTTAAGAAATCGATTTCTCAAGAAACTCTAAGAATTTTCCAAAATCGGCTTTCCCCAAGTCAAGTTTTTCACAATTTTCCTTGGAAAATGTTATTTTCTTAAGAGCTTCAAAGGAGTTTTTCAATATTTCTCCAAGATCAAAAAGCGATTTCCAAGTACTTCAAAGGTAAAATTCTCAGGATTTCGATTCCCAAGTTTTGAATTTCCTTCTCCAATGAGTTTTCCTATAAATTTTTCATCATTTTCCTAAGAAAACTTTCAAAGTCCAAGTTTTCCTAAGAAGTGTTCCCCTTTAAATGTTCACCTTTTTCCCAAGAATCACTTCCACTTTCCTAGGATTTTCAACTATGCATGATTTTCCCACAACTTTATGAACTTTCTCGTGATTTCAGAAACCCCTTTCTTTTGAAGTTTCTTGAGAAATTGACCTTTTTCCTGAGAAATAGCTTTCAACTCCAAATATTTTCCAAGCATACATCATGTTTTCCTACTTCCATTTTCCAAAATCTCATAAGCACATGCCTGAATTCTCTGTGCATTTAGGATAGAACACGATTTTGATGATTTAACTAAGTCAAGCATAATTTTGGTCCTTGGTTCGATTACCCCTGTTAAAGGCGGCAGGAACGATCGAACCTCGTACCGACAGGTCGAGCCCCATCCCATGGATTTTCCAGCAATTTTCAAAACGGAGGCGAGTATTTCAAAACATTTTCCAAAATCCAGTCAAGTTTGAAGCGCGAAAGCATTTCTCTCTCTTTCTTCCGCAAGGAAGGGAAGACGGGGAAAAATTTCGCGACGACAACATGGTCCCCATTCAAACTTCACTCCTTTTCTGGGTAAGTGGTTGAAAGGCTCGCATCTCATCGCCAAGTTGGAAATAAATCGCCAAATTGATTGCATGCATCTCTGAAGACTACGCAATTCTTTGAGATTTGTCAGGGGTGGCATATCAATGATAGCCTTTGCTTTGGCTGGGTGAACTTTGATTCCCTTTTTGCTGACTAGAAAGCCCAACAGTTTGCCTGATTCAACACCAAAGACACACTTTTGTGGGTTAAGCCTTAACTTATAAAGAATGAGTCGCTTGAAAACTTGATTAAGGGATTTGAGGTGATCTTCTTCCTCTTTACATTTCACGAGGATATCATCAACATACGCATTCATGATTTTACGCATCTGATCTTGAAAGATGACGGTCATCGCCCGTTGGTACGTTGCTCCAACATTCTTGACCCCAAAAGGCATAACTGTATAGCAGAAAGTGCCCCAAGGCATAGTGAAGAAAGTTTTTGATTGGTCATGGGCGGCCAACTTAATCTGATTGTAGCCGAAATATCTATCCATGAAAGAGAACATGGCATGTTCTGTTGTGCTGTCAATTAAGAGATCAATGCTTGGAAGTGGATAATCATCTTTTGGAGTCGCTTTATTGAGGTCTCTGAAGTCTATGCAAATCCTCACTTTGACAGTTTTCTTTGGAACACCAACAATATTGGCTAACCAATCTGGGTAGTCAATAGTTCGGATAAATCCTGCTTTGAGTAGATCCTCGAGTCCTTCTTTGACTTGTTGTTCTATTCTGGGTTCCATTTTTCTCAATTTCTGCTTAACTGGCTTAGCATCTGGCTTCAAAATGAGACGGTGTTCGACCAGTTTCGGGTCTAAACCTCACATATCTTCATATGTCCATGCGAACACTTCTTCATGTTGCTTGAGAAAATTAGTGAGCCTTTCCTTCTCTTCCGGGCTCAGACTGGTACCGATCTTGAGAATCTTCGGATTGTCCTCTGAACCGATATTGACATCTTCAGTCGGATCTTGTACTAGAGTAGATGGCTCGTCTTGCTTCTGAACTGAGGCGAACTCTAGTAATTTCTGAAGAGACTGATCAAATTCTGCATAATCATCTGATTGCTTTGCAACCTTGCCTTCCTCGGTGCTTGCTTGACTCAGTGAATTGCTGCCGACTTCTGGAAAACCTTTGGATTGAGAACGAGTTTCTTGATTGTTCGGGTAGACATTCTAAAATTTTGGATAAGAAATTTGATTTAGGTAAAATTGCTCATCATAAGACAAACAATCATTTGAAAAGAACTATGCATAGAATGACATTGAAATTAGGGGATAGAGAGAAAGGAAATGGATGGCATCCAGATAGACAAAGAAACTTGACACTTTATTGATTTGAATTGATCAAAGACATGGAGACATTTATTTTAGAGGGAATAGAAAAGAAATGCAACAATGATTCTCAATGTGCCCCTTTAATAAAAACAATCTTCTTTTGCTGGCTTTCACCGAAGAATCATAGTCCTGCTCTGTGGGGACGATGCTTTTGAATCATCGGCTTGATGCGACCATCTTCATTTTTGCCCAGTCCTTTGAAGGGTTGATAACCATGCTTCAAAAGTAAATCAAATCCCTTTCTTGCTTTCATGAACTGCGGAAACAATGGATGATCTTTGAGAGTGTTGTAGTTGATCCGACCTCCAATCTTGAAGAATTCAGGACCTCTCCATCGGGTCATGGCCACAGTGTGCAAAGATAATTCTGATGTTGTCTGGAGTATTTCTCGACTTTCTCCAAGACTGATTTCTTCACCCCCTCTGATGCTAGGGATATCTGCTGTAAATGATGGTCGAGGGATCATGGGCTGAGGGAGCCTTTCTTTTGGGTCTTCTCCCATCACTATTGTAATCATTCCACCTTTTGACCATTTTACGCATTGATGAAGGGTGGAAGGTACCGCATTCACATTATGGATCCATGTCCTTCCGAGCAGTAGATTGTAGGTGGGTGGTACATTGATCACGTGAAAAAGCACTGAATGTACCGAATAGTTGATGAACACCTCCAGAAATATCTTGCCTTTAGCCGTTTGACCATGATTGTCAAATCCATATATGGTGATAGGATCTGGAATGTACTCTTCTTCCTTAATGCCTAGTGCCTTTGCTGTCATCTCAAGACATATATTGAGGTTGCTGCCTCCATCAACTAGCACATGTGGTATTGTCATCCCTCTTACTCGAACGACGATGTATAAGGCATTGTTATGAAAGGAATGAGGCTTTGGAAGGTCCTCATCCAAGAAAGTGATCAGTGCATTTGTCATGGTTGCATTCACAATATGTGCCATGTCTTCAGGTGTGGTACTAGGTTTGACTTTAATCTTTCTGAGCAAATCATCCAGTACTTGTTGGTGCTTGCAGGAACTCTTGGCTAAGTCCAAAATTGAGACATTTAACAGAGCAGCTAAAGGCTTTTGACTTTCATTTTACGGACTGGGCTTGATGAACTGATTAAGGAATTCCAGGATTCCTTTTAATTTGGGGGACGATCTTGCGGGTTCTTCAGACACTTTCAGCTTGCCAAGTGCTGAGATTATGTCCATCTTCTTAGAAGTTGGAGCTGCTTGTCGTAGCACTGACACCTGATGCTGAACTTGGAGATCTTGGACGGAACATGGTTTGATGTGCTCATGAGGTAAGAATGGTTGTTTCGATACTACTGCTGTGATATGTGGCGAAAATGGTTGATTGAGGATATCCATTTTCTCTTCTTCTTCTCCTTCCACCAACAAATTTTTGTCAATAAGATCCTGTACAATGTTCTTGAGAACAAAGCAGTTCTCAGTGTTGTGTCCCACTGTCCTGTGGAACTTGCAAAATTGATCTTTCCATTTCCCCATAGGCACAGAGGGATCAGCCAGTATAGGCAACTTGACCATCTCTTTCGACAACATATACTCGAGCACATCTTCAAGTGATTGGTCGAGAGGAGTGAATTTTCGGTTGTAGCTCCATCCTTCATGTTTGGCCTTCTCATGCACTTTCGGCCCTTGATCCTGCTGAGGAGGCTTGCTGTATTAAGGAGCAAGCTTTCCTTTTTGATCGCCTTTGTTGTTTACATTGCCTGCACCGTAGCAATAATCTTTCTTCTGCCCTTTATAACGATTGTTGTTGTTGTTGGCAGAGTAGGTGAAATGAACTTTCTTCTTTTGTTCACCTTGAGGGTTATTCTTGGAAAATGTAAAGCCTTCGTAAACTCCATTCTCCACACTCAGCTTGAGCCATTCGGCTCGTTCACTCATCTCAATGAAAGTACGGGATAGTACGGTGGAGATTAATCTTCTTAGAGGTTGCGAAAAGTTGTTGAGGATTAGGGATAGAGCATGCCTTTCTGATATAGGATCTCTCATTTTATTGCAGGCTGATCTCCATCTATGAATGAAATCCCATGCTTTTTCGTTTTCATTTTGCCTTAGATTGCAGAGATGGCTTAGTGTCGGGAGCGCCTCCGTGTTGAACAAGAAGCGTTTAATAAACAAGTTCACAACTTTGTCGAACTCCTTGAGCTCGATGGGATTGATATGCTCAGCATACCATTTAGCTGCAACTCCTTCCAAGCTGCGGGGAAAACACAGAAATAGTGCTCTGTTGTCTCTCTTGAACCTCAAGGACTCAACAAAGAATGTGGTGAGATGAGCTTTTGGATCACCAGAACCGTTGAATTTGATTAATTTTTGGGAAAGTTTTTTCATATCATCATCCCCTTCTAAGCCATCATAGAAATCTTCACTAGTGATGATTTTTTTGCCCTTGTTGCGGGCTTGCAGATCTTTAACCACTTTGGCCATTTCCCTGAACTGTGTCTGCAGGGGCTCTTCTGCGACCTGACTCTTTGGTTTGTGGTTCCTCCTTTGTTCTCGGCCACATTTCTGAACTGTCGGAGGCACCTCATATTCTTCCTCAGTGTCTTCTGCTGATTCTGATTCATCTGAAATTTCCTCTGGCTGAACTTGCTTCTTGAAAGTCTTTGTTGATTTCTTAGCCTGGTGATCATGAAACTTTTGTCTAAATGAATTCTTCTCTGCACTGGTCCCAGCCTGTTCGCTCATCATCTTGTTTATCATTTTCTGGAACATGGCATACATTTGCGGATCTATGCCATCATCCTCTTGCTGCTGATCTTGGTTTCTGGGGGGATCCATTTCTCCTTCTGAGGCTGAGGAGTGCTGGGGTGATGTTGTTCTTCTTCCTGATCTTGTTCGAACCATCAAATGTTGCGGATGCTCTCTGCAGGGCAAAGACCTGATTAGATTCTGAAGGAATTGGCTTTTGGAAGAAATATTTATTGGAAATATGGTAGGCAATTTAAAAAAGATATCCCATTACTAGGGACTGAGTCGTCGTAGGAATCACGACAATTGTGTTGTCATCTTTTTGCAAGAGAAATGAACAACAAAAATATGCCTTGTTATCTAGGCGAGGTCGTTAAACCACAATAAAGAGAGAGAAAATTGTATTGGAATGATAAATTTTGAACTTTTATTGATCTCAACAAAGAGGTGGAGGACAAACAATTTGCCACCATTCATGATAGTCGGCAGACACTCTCGGACCAGGAAAGATTTTAAGAGAAACAAAGGAATCTCAGCCGTAGCGGGCAGAATGATATGCCCCAGACCATTGTGCGAAAGTGAGATCGAATTCTGCCATAGCTTCTGATAGTAGTCGGGCTTCGATATATTGTTGTCTCTGCGAGAACTGTCGAACACATCGCTCTGGTTGGTAGTAAGCGCAGAAGAATGGTCCCAGCAATTTGAACCGTTTGCCATAAGCATATGTATATCTGGGAGGAAATAATTGTCGATCAAAGTAGTCTCAGACTATGTCATCTTCTTGAATGCTGTCAATCATGGATCGGTACTGTGCCACTGGAAGAAGTTCTTGTCCATTGTATCTGAAAGAATTTGCTCAGGCTAGAATATGTTGGAAGAACCAGGATTGAAGCACGTAGATGCATCCTTCGACAAGAATAAACTCTCCAAGCGAGAAACGAGTCAAACCCCGATATAGGAAAGCAAGCGCTGCCATGGCTATGGAGAGACGGTTCGCCTGTCGACTTCCCCATCTCCTCATAAGCTGGATTATTCTGATGTCCATGTAGTTTTGTCTATCTGAAAAGAGAGCTAATCCTACAATGCATAAAACCATTGCATTCTGAATCCTTTCTCTATCTGTCCTTGATAGTGAGCTAACTTCGACAAAGGTCCCATACTGGTGGTACAACTCGAGTAGGTTGACCTATTCATTTTTGTCCAACTGGATCAGGGGCCAAGATCAATGGCCTGTCATACGAGCTAATGAGTCTCGGGGGTCCAAACCCTTGACATTGATCAGGAATTGATGCTCTAACGAATCTCCTGGCTGATCGGCTGGTTCTGGTAATCCCATAATTTCTGAAAATTCATCCATTAAAACGGTCATCTCTCCCCACGAGAACCAGAAGGTACAGGTTCGTGGATTCCATCGCTCCGCCATTGCGTGGATCAGGTTGCCATTAATGGTCTGCTTTCCGACTGTTGATGTCACTTCTAATCCACACTCGCTTAAATGGTCCGAGAACATTCGAGAAAAGCTTTTGAGTCATGAATAGTACCACCGGGGAATGAAAGTTTTGGTGCTAAGGGCTCGATGTTCAGGATGACCTTGTCGTACCTCATAGGAGATGTGACCTTCAAGAAAAATAGGATTGACTTGACTGGATGCCATCGGACTGAAAACAGAGAAAGACTCAGAATTAGATAGCGGAAAATATAAGGAATTTTGGAAAATTTGCAGGCAGGATATAAAATGCAGCTGAAAATTCGAGATCCAGTACAACAGGAGGATGGAAAATCACCTAGAGTTTTGAAAGAAATTAGGTATTTGGGAAAATCATCCAGGGTTTGAGAGAAAATATCTTGTGGAAGATAAGGGTATTTTAAAAAAGGCTTAATATTTTGGAAAAAATTGAGAAATAAGAACTGAGGAAATAAGATACATACAATTACATTTTGCACAAACATTTATGCACATACAACACTCCCTAAAAGGCTAACTCTAGATGCATCATTTTGAAAACAGCTGTAGGACCTTAATCCTAACTCTAGGTTCAAATCATCTTTGTTCAATCCAGTTATGCTGATATACCCGAATCAAAATCTGAGGTACGTGGCATATAATTTCAACTCTGGTTCTAAGGTAAGGTTTTCCAACATCCTTGCGCGCCTACCGATATACTTCAGACCGTGGCCCGAGGTACGTGGTAGGGGGTGTTAACCCAAATAATTGGCCCAGTTGTGAGGCTCTGTCCTGAACTAGGGTTCTAGAATAGAGCCCAGCAACGTGAAGACCGAGTAATGATAGGTAAGGGAGGTTTGAAAAAATGATCACATGCAAGAAATAGAGGGCTCTAAGACCTAAAAAGATAGATTTTTGAAAATCTTTGAAGAAGCATACATTGTTTGCATTCAGATCCTAAATTAAAGAGAGTTGTGTTTAGACCTAAGTCTATGTGAACATGAAAATATCTCCTCAATCTGGTCCTACCAAACCATGCCTAAGCTATATGCAATCAATGTCAGCTAAGTAAGAATCTAGGCTCCTAGGTTCACATGATATCAGAAAGCAAAAAGAACTGACATTTTTTAGAACACAATTTTGATAATTGGACTAAGTCAAGCACAATTTTGATCAGACAAGGACAGGTCCCATAACGGTCGCCAAACCTGTTCTCATCGCGAAATTTTTCCCTCTTCCCTTCCCTTGCGGGAGAGAAAGGAAAACTGCTTTCGCGAGTCAAACTTGACCGGATTTTGGAAATTGTTTTTGAAATACTCGCCTCCATTTTTGAAAATAGCAGGAAAATCCATGGGATGGGGCTCGATTTGTCAGTACGAGGTTCGACCGTTCCTGCCGTCTTTAACAGGGGTAATCGAACCAAGGACCAAAAATATGCTTGACTTAGTTGAATCATCGAAATCGTATTCTTTCCTAAATGCACAAGGAATTCAGGCATGTGCTATGAGATTTTGTAAAATGTAAGTTGAAAAAATATGATATATGCTTAGAAAACATTTGGAGTTGAAAAGCATTTCTCAGGAAATCAATCTCTCAGGAAACTTAGATGAAAGGATTTGGAAATCACCAGAAAGTTTATGATGATATGAGAAAATCCTGAGAAAGTGAAGAGAATTCTTGGGAAAAGATGAACATTTGAAAAGGAAAATACTTGTCAGGGAAACTCCAATTTTGAAAACTTTCTTTAGAAAATGATTGGGAATTCATTGAAAATTTCTTTGGAGAAGGAAAATCAAAACTCAGAAAACTAAAATCCTGGAAATATTGTCTTTGAAATATCTGAAAATCGATTTTGATTCTTGAGAAAGATGAGAAATTCCTTTTGAAAATGAATCTTAAGAAAATAACATTTTCAGGGAAAATCCTTGGAAAACTTGATTTGGAAAATCCAACTTTGAAAATTTTCAGAGTTTCTTTGAGGAATCGATTTCCATGGAATGAAATTTTCTCGAGAAAATCATGGGAAAAGCATTTGATGTCATGATGGAGCTGATTTGAATATATGAATGCACTTTGGAAAAGCTATCCGAAAAGAATGTCTAAGAAATTTGTTGGAAAAATGTGTATTAAGCCAAAGTAAATTCTTCACATATTGTGACTGTGGCCATTAATATGTTCAGAGTTTAATTGAATTAATTCTCAATATTTTGAAAAATTGGAAATATGATGTGCATTTTTGAAGATAGCCTAAGAGTGTAGGCTCAATGTGACTGGTAGAAAGATGCTGAATCTGGGTCTCGTCCATATTCCGACTAGGGCCGTAAATATGGACTCCACCGAGTTCATCAACTCTCTAAGAGTTGGTGCACGTGCCATTCGTGTTCATCCACAATGATTTTGAAATAAAATGCAAGATTCATAGCATCAGGATATTGCAGAAACTCAAACTATATGAGATGCATCTTAATCTAAGCAGAAGAATAAATATTATTCCAAAGTTTACATTTGATTGTTACATTGCTGACAAAATAAAAAAAATGTAACTAGGTATTTGGTAGCTCCAAAGAAAACATATCCTCCAGATTTTCCTGAAAAATGAGAATTAGTACGAGAAATACGACATACAAAAGAGAGATTTGCAAACTTCACATTAACGACAATACATAGGTAGTTACATCTGGACTACAATGGAAATATCCAATACAATGGCTAAAACATGACTGAAATGCCTGTGATGGTATCTAGGTACACGTTTAAACTTAAATGAAAAAAAATATATATTTATGCTAAATGAAATGGGATAATGGAGATGTATTTACAGGAGAAAATATCTATCTAAATGCTCATGCAAAAAAAAAAAAAAATGTATGAAGACGCCCATATATATGTATAGGTATATATATATATATATATATATCCTTAGGATTGAAAACGTGTATAATAATCACACGTGTGCATGTAAAGTACAAAAAAAAAAAAACGAAATGTGATTATGTACAGGAATTAATCTAATAATATACCTATATTGGAGGACCTGTCATGATACTTGGTAACAAATCCTATTCCCTAAAATTCATGCAACATAAGCTTATAAAACCATCCTTACCTTAAGCTAGATCCAATTACATACAACTGGAATGTACTAAATCTGTAATCCAACTTTTAATAAGGAGTTTTGTAAAACACAATATATGGCTGATGCAATAATCAGAATGTGTATCAAAGAAATAACTACTTAAATGTAGTTAGAACACAGTGATAAATATCTAGTGTATAGATATAACTATGGGTATGTTACAGTCAAAATGTACAGGAGATTGAAAGGCTATAACTAGAGATGACAATGCAAACATGGAGAGTGCTGGAGGTATATAATGATGAAAACATAAATTACTGTGGAGTGTTTAAGTGACTGATGAACACCACTCGAATGGACTGCTGACCACCTATTCTTTCCTGCAAACTAATTGCCTTTATCCTATCTATACAATAAACAACACAATAAGATGTCATACTTACATGACTTATATAACATAGCAGCTGTAGAAAACAAGCCATCCGACAGGCAATGTGTGCAGGGGAAAGGCATGAAATGCCAATGCAGGTGAGTCTAAAGCAAAAAGTAACAACATGCTAAATTACAGAAAATCCGCAAGAACAGTTAAGACTGTATGTTGTTTCACATTATTTGAGTTACAGCCACTCAAATTTATGTGATAAATCAAGACTATTAGCTATGGATGCTGAAAACAATGTTAATAAAACTACTCACTTACACCTAGAATGAATGCAGATCAGATATCTGCATCTTGAAACTTATTAGATATTCAAAACAAAGACCATAGGCAATAATGTATAGGGTATTCAACATTAAGAACCAAGTTACAGGAAACTTGCAGAGGCAAATACTTCTCATGCTGAATATTCTGGATCAATGAATGTGGGCATACACACACAGCGTGTGATAATGAGGTTATCAACTTTGTAAGAAATACAACCATAACTGGGTTGTAATGAAATGCATAACAAAAGTAAATAAAGAAAACAAAAAAAAATTGAATAACGATAATGGCTGGATATATATAGGCTACTAAAAGGAGAGGTTCAATCCATGAAAGGGATGAACCTCTCATCTATTTAGCCAAAATATGAAAACTTCACCCAACTACTCATTTCAAATCCTTCTATTGTGCTGAAAATAAGCCTTAAATGGCCTTTTATTTTTTATCAATTCCAGCTAAACAACCTGCAACAAGGTTTTAACTTAGTAATACAGAACGAAATGAAGATCCACACGTTACCTTGTATATCCTCTATTCTAAACGACCTGCAGAAAGCAGATGAAGGTCGGTTTTCTGCTGCTGGATTGAAAGAAATGGGGAAAGGAGCCTGCTGTGTTCTCTGCATCGAATGCCCTTTGGATCTAAATAGCAGGGATCAATTCCTTGCTGATGAGCTGAAGGAAAGGGGCAGCAACCTGCTGGATCTTCTGTTGGTGGGCTGAAGGAAAGGGGCAGCAACCTGCTGGATCTTCTGCTGGTGGGCTGAAGGAAAGGTATGCATCCCTTCACGCTGGATGGAGGAAACGACCTGCCCAAGAGGAAAAACTCCACGCCCCTCAGGAAAGTATCTGCAATCAGAATAAAAGAAGAAACTCAATCACTCAGCCCCCCTTTTTCCCATACCCAAATCCCCTTTTTAAAGAATTTGGAACCTCTTTCTAAAAAAATCACATTTTCCTTTAAGAGCTCTGTTACGTTTTTGAAACTTTTGAAACTGTAATTTTGAAAATCCGCCATTTTGGAGGGGACAAAATCTTAGGTTTTAAAAAAATTTTGGGGTTCATTTACCTAAGGTTTAGGTAAAATGAATATTTTTTTTTTAGAAAAGTATGGTTGTGGCGCCATCTTAGGCTGCTTTTTTTTTTTTAAATGAGTAATGAAACGAGATAAATGGGAGATTTTAAAAAATGCCACATCAGCCAGTTTTAAAATCCTTTTGAAATGAAGTTTATTTTTTGGTTTGGTTTCTTCTGCAGGGAGCTTAGTGGGGCGCCACATGTGTGTGGACCCACTGACATATTTTAGAAGATAAATAACAAAAAAAAAAAGAAGAAGAAGAGGAATTTACAAAATTGGTGCCATCTCCGGGTGGGTCCCGCTTGAAAATAAGAAACTTACCTGAGAATCTGAGTGTGATGCTAGTTTAAAGGTGGGTCCCACACCAATTATATAAAATAAAATAAAAAGCAAAAGAAATAACCTTTTTTTTGGGAATTTTTTTTATAATATGAAGTAAAACTTGGTTTGTTTTCAAGAATTTGGAAGAAAATGGGTTTTCAGGGCAAAAATATGGATAAAGAAAATCCAAAAATTTTGTAAAGAGATTAAAAGTCTTTTTGCAAAAAGTTTTGAGATAAAATCTTTAAAATCAATATCCAAATATCCAGATTGTTTTCCTGAGAAAAACTTTTGTAATTCAAAGTCCTAGGGGTAAAATGAGAAATGTTAGCAATTTTGAAGACCCAGGGTTTTGAAATCAATTTTGAAAAGAGTTAAAACTCGAATCTGGATTGAGAATTTTGAAATCGAGAGTTTTTGGACCTCAAAATGACATGCTGTGCAGTGAAAAGATATGAAATATTCATGCGATGATATGCAAAGACATGCCCCATGAAATGCCACTCTGAACTTAAAATTGGAAACTTTGAGATTTTAAAAATTTGCAGTTTGAAGATGTTTCTGAACATAAATATAGAAATTTTGAGGCTCAAGAATGAAAATTTTAAACTATCTGCAAGGTTCAATCTCAGAAAATGTCCATTTTGCCCTTCATTGATTTCGGAGAACTGAAATGTGCTGATTAAGGGAGATGTCAGGGAGGTGAGTGAAAATTTGGGGTGTTTACAGCTTCCTCCACCAAACTAAGTAAACAAGTGAAGGTTGTCCTTGTTTCTGGTAGAGCTTGTACAAGAAAACAGCCTGTAAATTCTTAATACAATTGAAAACTGTTCATTTTTCCTTAGAAAATATCAGGAAAATCATGGAATAACTTTGTAGTTCAAAATAATAAAAATATTGTGAAATATATAGATTTTCAAAAAAAAAAATCAATAATATCGAAGTATATTGGAAACATGCAAGATTATCAGGATTTCAGGCTTTGTGAATATCTTCTGATGCACAGCTATATATATCAAAATCCCTACAATATTTATGACTGATATGTTGTCAGCCGTGACCTTTGTCTGCCCCAACGCTAGCTTGTCAAACAAGCGATGAAAGAAAATTAAAAGACACACATCACGTATGCAATCAATTTCTGTTCTGTATGTAGCCTCTCTCTCTCTCTCTCTCTTAAGAAAATTGGTTCCTCCTACCATTCATGTGGTGTGGACAGTGATAATTTTCGTTGTTCTAAGTTTTGTTTTGCAAATCTGACCCCCACAGGTGTATTCAGCATAGTTTATTTGGTAGGAATTGATTGTTGGATTGTATTTTTTCGACACAAATGTACGATTTTATGAGTTGAAATTTGAGAAAATTTTAGGCTGCTGATTTTTATAGCATCATAAACATGTTCAAATGACACAATGGGCTGACCGAAGAGCTGATTCCTGCTAATCGAACCGTGTGCACATCCCTAAGGTCAAAATAGAAAAAGGAACAAAAAAAAAAGCTGAGAAACCATTCTCTATTACTTGGATAGGAGGAACCAATTATATATATATATATATATATATATATATATATATATATATATATATATATATATATATATATATATATATATATATATAGAGAGAGAGAGAGAGAGAGAGAGAGAGAGAGAGAGTACGTGTGTGTGCGTGTTTTACTAGGATATATTGTCACCCGTTACGTTTTTCTGCCCTCACGGCAGCTTGCCTATAAAATTAACACACATACGTATGCAATCAATTTCATGACCCCCACTCCCCGTCTCGCTCTCAATACAAATTACACAGTCGAAGGTGTTCTTCATCGAGTTTTCAAGTTCCTTCTCTCTTTTGGAAAGGACTATACAATTATACATATGTGTGCTTAGACTATTTGATCTTTTGGGAACATTCCAACTCTCATTTGACCGAACACTTTCAATTAGTGAAGTCACAAAACCATGATGTCCTCCTAAACTGGGGTAGAAGGCCAGAAGAGGGGAGGGGACTATTTAATCGAAAGTAACACGATAAGAGCTTTTAATTAATTTTATACTACATATATAAAATAAAGTGCATCGCATGTGATATTAGAACTACCAAGTTTGACCATCATTAAATTGATGTCAAGCATGACAGTTTAGTAGACCTTGTCCGTGGTGTGCCCGCAGTTTGAGCAGACACAATTGTACATCCTTACAATTGTGATTCTCACGATTCATACAGTTTGACGTACCCAAAACATGACCCGACTCATCAATTTCTGATCATGCCCAAAACATGAAATTCATATAAACGGCTTCAGACACCCCAGGAACGAATCAGATTGCAAGAGTTCCACTTTCCACCCTAAGAGTGGCAACTGCCAAGTAAAATAGTGAAGAAAACCCTAGGAATCGATGGTGGGGGGGGATGTTTGGCACGGCGCTGTACGTAGATGACTAATTAAGCTTGTTTGATCATTGAAGCCCGTGGAGATTCATGCGCAATGTGGATGGCTTTTACTTTAATTTCATGGGAAAGTCAACTATAATTTGTGCTTGGATCAGAGCTGTATTTTTGACAAATGAAATGGATTTGAACTTGGTGGATCAGTGATCTATTGTGCGTCAAACAGCTAGCATGCCGTCATGCATTACGTACGATCGATCTCTCCAACGGTTTCTATTTTATGTGCACTCCTTCACACTTGCACACATGCAGCCTCATGTACATTCACAAATCTGATGGATCGAATTGTTAATTTATTTTTACTGGAAATCCCTCGTAAGCGATGATTTAATTCACGAAGCATTATCACGTTTAATTTAATTAGAGTTTTCTCCCCCAATGGTGGTAAACTTGTTTTGATAACTGCAAAAAATGCACCCGAGTTTGCACGCTTATATATACTGGGTGAGTGATGACACCATGGGACTTTTGATTATTTGGGTTCCGGTTTCGGGCCTCTATTCTGTCACTACTGATTATTCAATTCTACCACACAAGTTGACCACCATTTGTACAACAAAAAAAGGCGATGCTCAGAAATTAGGAATAACACGCCAACTTGGCCTTTGAAAAATTCAGCACCTCAATCTTCAAAGTCCAATATTTTTTTACTAGAAAAAGGACATGGAAACTAGTCGTGTTAACCATTTCAATGGATCGTCACGTCGTTGTTGACCAAAAGGGACAAGGTTGGAACTAGGCTTTACCACAAACACAAATTAAATATAGTAAAATACATGTTACCAGGTTTCACATATTACGGTAAGCCCACCACAAGCACTAGCACCCTTTAATATAACATCACATATTACAAGAACCATCTTGGTATATACGGTATAATAATAACAGGTCTTCGCCCTCCTTTGTTTGAAACTTTGAATTTAATGGTTTCACCATTCCTTGTGATAGGAATCGTGCTCAACACATGTTTGGTGGGACGAGTAATGCCAGACAACTAACGGGTGGTTGATCCGGGCTACATCTTGAGCTGTACTCAACACGTGCTAGACATGCGTGTCCCATGGGTTCGACCCGTACCAGTAGCAGTTGTTAGATTGCTGATTCTTATTGACATATGATTGGATGTGTCTTAAGTTTTGAAAGCACAAATTAAATTTCAACCAACCTCACCTCTTATATGTTAAGACATTGGACACCCGTCCAGCTGAAGCATCTGAGCTGGCCGGCTAGGGTCAGACCGCATCCAGGTGAAAATGTGGATCAATCCTAGCCATTGATTGGATGGCTAGGATGGAACCCATGCTATGCCAAATGATAGGATCCGTACGCGCTGAAATGAGGGGGAAATAAACAGTGCCTGACTGTCAAGTGAAGTGAATTTCTCGACCATATAAGCTGACCATCAATGGGCGGTATCAATCTACTGGACCCAATGTTTGAGTTTAATGAATTCCTGCGAGCCTAATTCCAAAGCCCACACCGATCCAATCAACCAAGAACAATAAAGAAAATAAAAATCATCTTCAACTCCATTATGATTGACTGGTCCATCCACATGTGAGCACATTATATATAAGTCCCTCGAATAGAAAACCAAATTTTTGTTACCCATAAAACGGCCTTGGGTTGGGCCTTACTCCGCTTAGACTCGAGCCCACAAAAGTCCCGCGTTCCCACCTCAGTTTTAGACTCTTAGCGGGAACGCATTTGTTCTTTCCAAGTTTGAACTTGCTGCTCTCCTGCCAGACTCTCTCTCTCTCTCTCTCTCTCCGCGTGTCTGTCACTTTTATGCCGTTAGTGTTTTAGAGAGAATGCTGAATAAACAAAAGATTTCCAAAAGTCAAAAAGGAGAAGGAAAGCATTCTCTCTTGTTTCACTTTAGCCTCACGCCTTACCCTTTCCCCAATTTTTTTATGTGAAAGCAGGAAACAAGGCAAACCTGATCGCCGACCCAAAAACAAAACCGGAGGGTGAGAAAGAAAAGCCGGTCCAGACCCCGTTTCCCAGGACGAATGTCCTCCTCCTCCTGTCTCTCGGGTTACGTTGCCGCCAAAAGGATCGAAGCGTGCGCTGCGTGCCGCATGCTGCCATGTCCATATGGACAGGGTGTGACAAGGCCCAGGCCCCACATTTGGCGGGAAAAACTCAGTTCCACGTTCCCGCCATTCAATCCCGACACGTTCCCGCCAATCCCAACCCCAACCCCAACCCCACCCTCTCATTTTTATTCATTTTTTTTTTTAAATTTGAAAGAAATCGTACGGTGAGCATAAAAGAAAATGAAGAAAGGGAACGCGGGACTTGACCGGTCCTCTCCAGCTCAGGCACTCAGCCGAGCGAGCGAGAGAAAGAGAGAGTAGTGTGGGGGAGGTGTGGTCCCACTCCCACTGGGTCGGTCGGTCGTGGCAGGGACCCTCATGTCACCACACACAAACTCACACTCTCTCTCTCTCTTTTGGTGCTGTGATAAACGTCAAGTGGGCCGGTACAGCTTCTTCCAGCTCGATAGAGTAACCGCTTTAGGCCTTGGAACTGTTTATTTGGCCTCACGCTTTGATGATTCTTGCGATTCTGCCATTGGGATAACACCACGAGGTTTACATCTGCTTTCTAGAAGCCCCATCACGTGGAAAAAACGGAGGCTTCCACGGGGAATATATCTGGAAAAAGTTTGTTAATTCCATTATTGAGGACCTTCATGGCAAGAATATCTTGTCCATCACCGCATTATGCAGCAAGCAAACAAAGCACGATTGCCCATGCAAAAGTCGCTCATTCGATCGTGACTTGTTGTGTTACCCACGATTCATTATGCGTATAAATCTTTCCACCGCCATATCTTCGTGCTCTCTCTCTCTCTCTCTTGTATATATATATTATAGTGTTAATGTATGTAAATAATAATAACTTAATAACAATAATGAGCAGAGGTGAGAGAAAATATGAAGGGCATTTTTCGAACACCATGAGTTTTTTCTCACAGTAGTTTTTCAAGCTCAAGTTTCAATAAAGCGTAGAGCTGCAGACAACTTTGTAAGTTTTTTTTTGCCGAAAATCAGAGGGCATTTAGTAAGCGTTCCTGCATATCTCGTGCGGACAGGGTGGAGGAGGAGGAGGTGGGGACATCACCTTCAGTTCCCCTCAAGGCCTCAATGATCCTCATTTAATAAAAGAAATAAATTAAAAAAAGAGGAAGGAAAAAGGCCTCTAGCGGACATCCCACGTCGACCAGCAATCAATGACTCCAAGACACGTGTCTTCTTCCGAATAAGCTTCAATCGAACTGCTATTGATGTGGAAAAGGTGTGTGGCACGGCCCCGCCCCTCCCCTGGAGGATTTTGATCTTGTCGGGAGGTGGGCATGATGGTGGTAACAGAGGAGTGGTGGGGGGAGGGAAGAATCGGCTCACGCTCGCAAAACTGGCTCGGCATGCACTTCTTCGAGTTGGAGAGGAGGGACGCCTTTTTTTGGTCTCGGTTCCCACCTCCTTTACTTCCCTGTCACTGATTCGAAAATTCAGGCGATGATGCTCCCTCCCCTGTCATCCAATAATCTACCCAGCCAAGACCGAACACGTGCTTCGTTTTTTTTTATTAACCCGGGCATAAACATGGCAATCTCCGTCTCGTTCCGGTTAAACAAACAACCAGTTAGATGATGAAGTCCAAAACATTATTACAAGCAAGAAAAGAAAAGGGCAAAAGCTTAGCAACCAATGGAGATTCACCACGCACTAGAGCCAGCCGACGTGGCAGACGGGAAAGTGGAGAAAATGATTCCACAACCAAGGCTCGGGGAGACAGCTCACTCGCTTACGTGGAGGGTCAGGTGGGGCCAGGGAAGGTTGCGTGGGTTGCGCACATCTCAACAAACTCGTTACCTTCCAACGGCCGAACGACCTTTGAGTCCTTCGCAAGCAAAGGATGATCCCCCACGTGGCATCCGACGTGGAACTGTAGCAGGGAAGGCACCTGTCGGTCGAGTTAGTGGGGGGGGGGGGGGGGGGGGGGAAGAAGTGGTCCGAACGTAGGAAGGAGGAGGGGGGTGGTTGTTGACTTGGTTGGTAAAGAGAAAGAAGGGTGGGGGCGGATGAAGCGTATGAGCTTAGCTGGCAAATTGGGCCTGGTCACGACGCAGACCATGTCACATGTTTGCGTGGGGACTGCGACGCGTGCCCTTTGCCACTTTAAATAAGGGGGGAGGGGAGGGAACACATTTTTTATTTCAGCGAGAAGAGAGGGCAAAGAGTCTTTACCAGCTATTTTTTTGCCTGAACAAGGCACGAAAGCGAGTGGGAGTCCTCAACTCCTTCTGAGTCTGGCATTTTATTTTCCTACTCGTTTCTGTTTGGAGGAGGTTTCCCCCATCCGTATAGAGCTGGAGTTTGGTGGAGATAGAGAGAAAGCTGAAGATGCAAATAATATGGTTCAGTTGATTCTGGCGACGAGTTAGAGAGAGAGAGAGAGAGAGAGAGAGAGAGATTTGAGGGTTTATTTTGGGGGAGAGGTTTTTATTTTATTTTTTTTTCATTTCCCTCGTCTTTCTTTCGTCTGGGGGGGTGTTTTGAGTAAGGATGGAGTTTCGTGGGGCTTCACTCAATGAATATGACAAGCTTGTGTTACGGATGAACACACCGAGGTCTGTTGCTCTCTCTTTCTTCCAATTTTCTCTTACTTTTTTGTGATTTTCCGGCACGTTTGATCTCTGCAGATGCCTGATTGATGGCTCTCCTTATTTTTTTTACTTAATTGAATTTCTGGGTAGAGTAATTTGTTGTATTTTTTCGGGGCTTCTTCCTTTTTTATTTTTCTTCTGAATTTCTACTATTTGGGAGATTTATCCTGATTTTTTTTCCTTCAAAAAGAAAAAGGAGATTTATCCTAATGTACTCTTTGCTTTGTCTGGTTCTCCTCATGTTTCATCCTTTTATCGTCTCTGCATCTATTCTTTCTCTGTTATTGATTTTTCTTTATTTTATGGTCTGCTCTTTACATTATATGAAGTTTAATCCGGTTCATTCTTCTTCTGAATGTCCAAACTTTGGTTTGGTTTTCCTTTCCTCCAAAAAAGCTTTCAAGTTCTTCATCTGATGCAAATTCCTTACGCTTGATTTATTTTTGCCTCCGTCCATTGTTTCTTTGGATTTCCTCCGATTTCCAAGGCTTTCATTTCATTTCTATCTAATTTAAAAGGTGGATTTCTTGGTTCCCTTGTTCTGAAAGAGTGGGACTGGTCAATTTTCCTTCCATCGATTCTTCTTTTCTGATGGTGCCGTTTGCCGTCCGGCGTTGTGCAGGGTCGTCATCGACAATGCTGTCTGCGCATCTGCGACGCTGGTCAAGGTAAAGGACTAAGTCTCTCTCTCATATATATATATATATATATATATATATATATATACATACACTGAGTCCTGACTCGACTGCGGTGGGATGTGTGTTTGGAGTAGGTGGACAGTGCTAGGGAGCACGGGATCCTTTTGGAGGCGGTACAAGTCCTGACTGATCTGAACCTTTGCATAAAGAAGGCATACATCGCTTCCGATGGTAGATGGTTCATGGATGGTACTTTACCTCCCTTCCTCATTAGTGATGTCTTTACTCAGTACCTTCCCTGCTCTCTCTGTCTCTCTCGTTCGTTTTGTCAATTTATATTTCGATCTATTGTCTCTTATTTTCAGTCTTTCACGTGACGGATCAGAATGGTAACAAACTCACAGATGAGAGCATCCTCTCTTGCATTCAACGGGTGAGAACGCCTCCCACAACCCCCAAACCTCCTCTTTAAAAAGTAGCCGATGTTTTGAATCTTCCTTCTGCCTTTCCTCTTTTGCTAAATCGTTGTGCCAATAAACTGATGGCATTATTATGGGTTTGGCGTGGGGTGGGTCAGTCTCTGGCGACGGGCAACCTGGCGGCGAGCCCAGCGTCCTTGTGCGATCCCGGGGAGACGGCCCTGGAGCTGACGGGCAAGGACCGGCCGGGGCTCCTGTCGGAGGTGTTCGCGGTGCTAGCGGAGCTCCGCTGCTGCGTGGTGAACGCCACCGTGTGGACTCACAGGGGCAGGATCGCGTCGGTGATACACGTGAAGGACGAGGAGTCAGGGTCGCCCATCGAGGACGCCCACAGGATGTCCCGCATCGAAGAGCGTCTCCGGAGCGTGCTCAAGGGCGACAGCGGCGACATCTGCAGCGCCAAGACCGCCGTGTCCACCATGGACATCACCCACACCGAACGCCGACTGCATCAGATGATGTTCACCGACCGAGACTACGAGCGGATGCCCTCCACCACCACCACCTCCTCTCACTCTTCCGTGTCCGTACAGAACTGCTTCGACCGGGGCTACTCGGTCGTCACCGTGCAGTGCAAGGACCGCCCTAAGCTCCTCTTCGACATCGTTTGCAACCTCACCGATATGCAGTACGTTGTCTTCCACGCGACCATTTACACCCACTATGGTGAAGCCTTCCAGGTTCGCTTTTTTTTTTCTCCCTCTTTTATTTTTCTTTTTCTTTTTCTGCATCTTTAGTTGGTTTGTCGTTAAAACGGGTCTGTAACTTTTATTAAAGATTTCTTTTCTGTATGTGTTTGTGTACAGGAATTCTACGTCAGGCACGCGGACGGATCTCCAGTTAATTCCGAAGCAGAGAGGCAGCGGTTGATTCAATGTTTAAGGGCGGCCATTGAAAGAAGAGCCACTGAGGTACCTATTCTTCTTTTTCATTTTTTTTCCTTTCTTTGTTTGTTAGTAAATTGTGTGTGTGTGTGTGTGTGTGGGGGGGGGGGGGGGGGGGGGATGGCTGCTAGGTCGCCGATGAATACCCGCCAACCAACGGCCGTCCGCGCATGGTTTTGTTGCAGACCAGTTCCTTTTGTGGAGCTTTTAGGTGACGGGGCTACATTCCTGGCCTGGGGCATCCAACCTCTCCCTTTTTCCCATCATTTTCTCACCCTTGTTTGCACGCAAGAAACGGGGCAAATAACAATCGTGAGAGCCATTTTCATTTGGAGCCAAGCAAACGTGCCCATTCATTCATTCATTCTAGTGTTATGCTAAAGGACGTTGAAGGTGCTGTGTCTATGTAGCACCCTTTCTTAATGTTCGTTGATCGAACAAGGCACGCATTGTTCTTAATTCATTGATTTGTTCGAGTGGTGGTTGCTGGGGAGGAATAGTGGCAGTTGGTACTGGTCTTATTGAATTTTGTCATCTCATCCAATCCTTTGCTTGCAGCTGTCGCTTATTTTAATTTAATATTTTATAGGGGGTGAAGCTGGAGCTCCGTACGTCGGACCGGAGAGGTCTACTATCGGAGGTGACCCGGACATTCCGAGAGAACGGTCTGCTAGTGACGAGGGCGGAGGTCTCGACCATAGAAGGCCAGGCAGTCAACGCCTTTTATGTATCAAGTGCTGCAGGGAACCCCGTTGACACCAAGACCATAGAGTCTGTCCGGGACCTGATCGGGATGGCTGCCCTCCGTGTGAAGGACGACGCCCCTTTCGCTTACCAAAACAGCACCACCTCAAGTGGAGCGCAGACGGCCGTTGGTGGTGGCGGTGGAACCGTGCTTCTCTCCCTAGGCAGCCTTGTGTGGAGAAACCTCTACAACCTAGGGTTGATCCGATCCTATTCTTAGAACGGTGCAGAACCACGCCCCTTGTAAAACACGCTTCCCTTCCTTCCTCCCCCTGCTTCCATTTTTGTACATAAAAACCAACTTAGAAAAATAGGCCAACAAAAGTATAGAAAAAAAAAACGGGTAGATGATTGATGGTGGTTGATTGGTTGGTTCTGAGGTTCCTCAGGGTGTGGATTTAGTAGTAGTAGAGTAGGGGCCAACCCTGAGGAAGTTGTTAGATACGCCGAAGCACACACACTGTATATAATTCACTGTTGCCAATTAGTACTAGTAAAGGAAAATGATTTGGTTTGTGTCTGCTCCCACGTTTCTTTAATTCCTCAGGTAAAAAGGAATGGTGCCACCGGCTTAACCTAGCTGGCTGCCACCGTCGTCTTCCCTTCTCCTCATTTATTGCGGTACGTGATACTGTTGTAACCGCCTTAATTGGATGGTAGCAGTAAGTAGTAAGTGCAGAGTCAGACAAAGGCCAAGGAGGGAGTCGTTTTAACTTTTAAGATGCGCCCTCCCGAGTCCCATTTCTGCTCACTTGCCTTTGTCCGTGAAGTCTTGTGAAATTCGTCCCGTGTTATTTAATGTGCCGACGATGGGGCCTAGCTCTCCAACCGATGCTGTGGGCAGCAAGGTGAATGCACAAGGGTGTTTGATATTCCGTTGCGCTGGCTGGGGAACAAATGGGCTTTATTCACGTCTCCTCGTGGTGGGACGTTGCAGGTTCAAAACCCAGTGATACGTTAAATAAGAACTGGTGGGGCTCTGCTTAACCCCAGCTTGCCTTTAAAAAAAAAACAAACAACAAATGGGCTTGATTCCTTCAAGTTGCTCACTTATTGCCTGTGACACGAGCTCAACCAAGCATGATGGATGGGGTTTATTGGCAGTTGTGGATCGAATCTGCTCTTCGACGACACTGCGAGCGAATGCTTGCTTATTATATGTCTGCCTTTTCATTTACTTACCCTTAGGCCAGATTCTTGTATCCGGCATCTCTACCATAGGGAAAAAAAAAGGAAAAAGGAAAAGATTACGGAGGGGGTCTCCGGTTGTGAGGGCAATCTATTAACATGATTGCTGATGCACTTGTAAAAGGGAGAATTAGAAGTGCCAAATTAATTGAGGCAATTATGGTTGCGCAAATCACAAAAGAGGATTCATCGATTTTTTTGCCTACCCAATGCCTTGATTCGTTTTGTACCTTTCAAATGTCAAAGTTCAAACTCTTTTCTTGTTTCTTCAGGTGATGTCTCGTTATTCCTTCAGGGTCTGATGGGTTTGGCATTTGGTGCAGATTTTTCCAGTCAAACTTGCACGAACCCGTCCAAAGGGTTGGCGCGCTGAGTGCGGCACCAGAATCCGACAGATTCCTCGTTCAAGAAGAGTGTTGGAACTTTGGGTTAGGTAAAGTTTTTCTATGGGAACCAATGGGTGGTCCGCGTGATTGGTAATTTGGTAGGATCTGTCAGTGCACGTCCCCTTGTGGTGGGGCGTTGCGCGTTCAAAACCCAATGGTACGTTGAATAAATAACTGGTGGGAGTCTGCCTAACCCCAGCTTGTCTTTCAAAAAAAAAAAAAAGTTTTTCTATGGGAAAACGACCAATCAGCCGCTGGATGGCCGAAAAGAGCACATGGAGTTGGGGTGCCTCCCTTTTTCAATTTAGAATAATATTCTTAACCCACCCCCCTACTGGGCAGCTGGTGTAAAAGTGTGGCATTACCCAATATTCCCTACGAAACACAGCTGTTATTGTTGTAGACTTGTGGTGGGTGATTCTGCACTGTATCCAACTAACAGCTGGAAAAGTGTCCAAACATTCAGGTGGAATCCTTCCAAATGCAAAGAAAAATAGAAAAAAAGGGATGAGAGAAGGAAATACCTTGATGCCTATCTATTAGGCAGGCATATGATATTGTTGTCGCATAGAGCAATGAATAATGGATGGGTCACACCTAACTTGGCGAGCAACGAAGGGTACGCCTGAATCTTCGGCGGATATTAGCACCTTTTTTGAGTTCGAATTGTAGCGGGTGTGATATACGGTGAGGGTGGGGGGAGGGGAGAAAAAGGATTTTGTTGGAAAAGGAGTGAGGAGGGGAGGGGTTCCTCTCCTTCGAATCCCGTGGGCCTCGCGGCCATCACTTTAGAGAAACTTGGCTTGCAAGCCCAAGGAGTGGTGGGCATGGGTCGGTGACTCCCCACACCTGCTTCCAGCCTAAATGGCCTGGTGAGCGTGCATGGGTCTCTCTCTCTCTCTCACTGCATGTAAGTACCTTTTACTAGATCCAGGTTCAGGTGGCCTTTGGTCCTACTGTAAAGGACCTCACAGAAATAGCCATCCCCGTTATGTAGATCATGTTCCAGTTGTAAAAGGTGAGACACTGATCTGGTCCAACCTATTTACAGCCTCATTCCCCATGCCCCACCTTGCCTGTGGGCCCTGTTTCACTCTCACAATGTCAGACTCCGGCCAGGTCCAACCAATTGATAGGGGCCCCAAACAAACCCATCCCGGGCCAGATGGATCCATTTGAATTTTCAAACCCACCCTGACATATGACAGCTTGTTTCGACATTGATGTCCTCAGCATTCAAGTCTTCCCAATCAATCCCATGGACTCCGGAGTCCATGTTGCCGCGCAATTTTGGGCAAAGTGTGGCTGGCCCATCATTGACTAGAGTTGGATTCAAACTTTGAACGACCCACCCAAGTCTACAAGTTTCCAGAATCGAGATTAATGTCAGAGTCCACAAGAACCGCAGTTGGGTCTCCGGTTCGTTTCAAATTCAAATGCAGGACAGGTCTCACACCAGGCTTTGATCGTAAACCATGGGCTAGGTGACACCCTAACATGCTCCCGAATAATTCCTTGTCCCAGAACAAACGATGGGCGAATAAAGCGTTCCATAAAGACTTCACATGTGTGTCAAATATCAAAACTAAAAAAAATAAAAAAAGATAAACGCATCTCCCATGACATTCATTACAGACGTCGCCCTCATTAATTTATATATATATATAGAGAGAGAGAGAGACCCTAGCCTAAGGCTTTGTCGGGTGATTGGCAACCATAAATATCGCCGAATCCCTCTCATGTGGATGGGCCCCGCAAGATGTTGCCTGATGCAGTGATCACTTTCAATATGTGCGGGATCAACGGCTATAATATGGACGAGGCTGGCTTGATCAATTGAAAGTTTTTTGGGCGGATTTTAGGTGATGCCCTTCATCCTGAAGATAAACGGTTCTCATGGTTCCTTGTTAAATATAAAACTACAAGTATTGTTTTTACTTATTTGGTGCCCGTTTTTCCTCATTTGTTTATTTTGGTGGTGGTTTCATGATGGGTGAAAATTAAACCCCCAAAAGCAGGGGGGGGGCCCACAGTAAAAGTCAACACTCCCTTGGGAAGCAGTGACGAGAACAGTTGAAATCGATTCCCTCGAAGAAAAAAAAAAGGGGGAACAATGGAAATGGTTTTAGTGATGGCACATATGAAGTATGGAAAGACAAAACCTTGTATTCCATTTGCCCCCACCGTATAATTGTTGGAGGTGAATGTTTGACAGTATTCCTCTTCAACTCCCTCCGTATTAGCCCCCTTGTCATTATAACAATTGAATTTAAGAGAATTTGGTAATAGCTAATCACTTTTTTTAGCTAATTACTGTGTTTGTTCCCTTGCGACTTATAGCGTATAGTTGCGCTTAGAGTCTGTTTTGCTTTTGTTGAGTCTGATGTAAGCTGCTCGGTTCGGGTGAATCAATACCCTGAAGGGGCAGCCCGTATACTTGAACTGTAATAGCTTACGGGCAAAATTGTGAATGAAGTAAATGTGTTGAACTTTCTTTTGTTCACCCTCGTTGTGATTGCTTCTTGTGATTGCAATTTCTCTCCCTCAATTCTCTCTTGCTCTCTTGCACTCTGATTACAAGCTTCCGCGACCAGCAAGCGAGCTGACAAGTAGGCTTGCGGCGGTAAGATGTCGCGCTGCGCTTGCCCATTGAAGAAAATAGGCCCGTGACAAGTGGTACCAGAGTCCGTTCTTGTACTAGGGAAGGGACTTCAGAGTCGGTGTCGACAGACACGCCGACAGGCTGCGATTTGTGAGCAAGACATCGTGGTGCTTTATCCAAACTTGCGCAACACCAAAGGCAAGGCAGTTGCCAAAGCTGAGGAGATGGGTTCACCTCGGGGCCAAGAAGAGTTGGCTGCAACTATTAACAAGCTGGTGGAAGATGTGACTTCGCATGAGGAAGCGATTTCACGCGCATGTGAATCATTCAATGGACTGAATGATGTGGTGGCGAACCTGCAAGAGCAGGTAATCTTATTAATGGGGTATGTCACTTCATTGACAACTACAATGGCCAATTTGTAGACTGAAGTAGGAGAGCTTCAGTTGAAGAACCGTACATTGCAGCGGACAGTGACCCTAAATGGCGGAAATGGTGAGAGACCATCAAGGATTGATGTGCCAAGACCCGCAAAATTCAATGGTTCTCGTGACAGCAAGGCCATTGAGAACTTCTTGTTCCAAGTATAAGACTACTTGGATATCCAGAATGTGACCCTTGAAGATCTGAGGATTAAGGTTGCAACGGCCTTACTTGATGGAGATGCTATCGCTTGGTGGAGGCGGAAGCGCAATGACATGGAGATTAGTCAATGTGTGATAGACACCTTTGATGACTTCAAAATGGAGTTGCGTAACTACTTCATGCCAAAAAATACGCAGAGACAGGCATACCGGATGGTTCGTGAGCTCAAACACTCTGGTTCGTTGCAAGAATATATTAGAATGTTCCAGAAGCTTATGCTGGAGTTACCCAACATGTCAGAAGATGACATGCTCAACTGGTTCATTGTGGGACTTCAGCCATGGGCACAATCTGAAGTAGAAAGAAGCAACCCCCGTATTTTGGAAGATGCATATGTGGCAGCCGAGTGCTTAGTTGACACTCAGCGTAAGCCTTTCACCCCATCAACCAAAGTCGAGAAGAAGCCTGACTACGGAAGCAAGAAGGGTGAGCAACACAATGATAACGGTGAGGCGTCGACACGTCATCAATCCGAAAAGAAACAGAACTTTACAAAGCATAACAACAACAACAAGGGTGCAGTTGTGACATGCTGGTTCTGCGGTGATAGACATATCGCCAGGCAGTGCCCAAATCGCCTCGTAAAGAACGACGAGCAAGCTAATGCTGCACAAAAAGAATGCAGTGATACTGGATGCAGTGACACTAAAACGATGCAATCAAGGATGAGAGTCATGCAATCGATTAACGCAGCTAGAAGTTGCGTGGCTAAAAACATGCAGGTCAGTAAGGAACTTATGTACGTAGAAGTCATTATGAATGAAAAGTCTACTTCAGCAATGATAGACTCTAGGGCCACACACAACTTTGTCTCGCGGGAAGAGGCAGAGCGGTTGGGCTTGAAAATTGGGCCAAAGCAGAGGACCATCAAAACAGTAAACTCTGAGGCCAATCCCATCCTTGGTGAAGCAAGAGATGTGGCTACTCAAGTGGGGAGTTGGGTCGGCAAATCCAACTTCTCTGTGGTGCCCTAGACGATTTCAAGATGATTCTGGGTATGGAGTTTCTACGAAGCCAGAATGTTATGATGCTGCCAAAGTTTAACACGTTGACGATCATGGGGTCAGACCTGTCCCATACAGTGCAGTGCCTTATGCAGAAAGGCAAGTCTTTAGTGTTATCGGCAATGCAACTGAAGAAGGGTGTAAAGCATGGGGAACAAACATTCTTAGTTGCAGTGCGTGCAGAAGAATGGAAGGTAGAAACAACAGTGTCGCCGACCCTAGCCCCACTATTGGAGGAGTTTCGAGGGGTGATGCCTCCGGAATTGCCAAAGCGTCTTCCGCCAAGACGTGAGGTTGACCACAAGATTGAGTTGACCTCGGGAGCGAAGCCTCCCGCAATGGTTCCATATCGTATAGGGCCAACTGAGCTGAAGGAGCTACACAGACAACTAGATGAGATGTTGGACACAGACATTGTTCATCCATCAAAAGCCCCATTTGGTGTCTCAGTCCTTTTTCAGATGAAACATGATGGCTCCAAACGCTTATGTGTGGATTACCGTGCTTTGAATAAGGTCACGATGAAGAACAAATACCCATTGTCATTGATAGCAGACTTGTTCGATCAGCTAGGCAGTGCTCATATCTTTTCCAAGCTAGATCTGCGATCATGTTACTGGCAGGTGATGATTGCTGAAGGTGATGAATCGAAGACAACTTGCATCACCCGCTATGGTGCTTACGAATTCTTAGTAATGTCATTTGGGCTGACAAATGCTCCAACCACATTCATGACTTTAATGAACCAGATCTTCTACCCTTAGACAAGTTTGTGGTAGTCTACCTGGATGATATCGTGGTTTACAGCAGCAACATGGAAGAATATGTTGGGCACTTGCGAACAGTGTTTCAGGTGCTGAAGAAGAATGACCTCTGTGTCAAACGAGAGAAGTGTCTCTTCAGGCAGGAGGAGATTAGCTTTCTTGGCCACGTTGGTGGGCGTGGTGTGCTGCGTATGGATAGGCAGAAGATAAGGGCCATCCATGAATGAGTTCTGCCAAGCAAAGTGTCAGAATTACGGTCATTTCTCGGGTTGGCAAACTATTATCGATGTTTCATCGAAGGCTATTCTCTCATTACTGCGCCCCTCACAGATTTGTTAAAGAAGAATCAGGTATGGCTCTGGACAGGAGCGTGCCAAAATGCCTTCGATAGTTTGAAGAAAGCCTTGGTGAGGGAGCCAGTGATGTGACTGCCTGATCATTCGAGACCCTTTGAAGTCCACACGGATGCCTCAAACTTTGCCATTGACGGAGTTATTATGCAAGATGGCCATCCGATCGCATATGAGAGTCGAAAGCTGAAAGATGTTGAAAGGCGTTACACAGTGCATGAACGTGAGATGACCGCCATTGTGTATTGCCTCAAGACCTGGTGCACTACCTCTTGGGTGCTGAGTTCGTTGTCAAGAAGAACAATGTGGCCATGAGCTATTTTCAGACACAGAAGAAGTTGACGCCTAAACAAGCTCGATGACAGATGTTTTTGGCTGAGTTCGACTTTGCCTTGGAGTACAAGGTCGGAAAGACCAATGTTGTGGCGGATGCCTTGAGCCGTAGGGCTAAACTGGCAGCTGCACGCGTAGAACCTTCTGAAGTGCACTTGGAGGGTGCATTGCTGAGCAGCATCCGTGAAGGTACGCAGAAGGATCTGACTGCACAACACCTTCTGTCTCTGACGCAGGCAGGGAAGACTCGGCGATTTTGGCTACAGGATGACCTCCTCGTAACAAAAGGGAGACACATCTTCGTGCCACGATGGGGAAGCCTTCGCCGAGAACTACTTAAGGAGTGCCATGATACATTATGGGCCGACCATCCTGGTCAGGAGCAGACTTTAGCACTCTTTGAGCGCGGCTACTATTGGCCGATGATGAGAGACGACGTTGAGGGGTATGTGCGGACATGCCTCATCTGCCAACAAGATAAGATGACAAATCAGAAGGCTGCCGGTCTCCTTGAGCCTCTACCAATTCCAGAATGTCCTTGGGATAGCATCTCTATGGACTTTATTGTTAGTCTGCCAAAGGTAGAGGGCCTCAATTCTATTTTGGTCGTGGTGGATCGTTTCTCAAAGTATGTCACCTTCATCCCAGCTTCCAAGGAGTGCCCTGCAGAGAAGACTGCTGAGCTGTTCGTAAAGCATGTGGTGAAGCACTGGGGCATACCAAAGAGCATTGTGAGTGATCGTGATGCTCGCTTCACGGGAAAGTTCTGGCATGAAGTATTTCGGCTACTTAACTCTGATTTGCTGTTTTCAACAAGCTTCCATCCGCAGACAGATGGGCAGACATAGCGCATCAACGGGATACTGGAGCAGTACCTTAGGCACTTTGTTAGTTCCAATCAGAAAAATTGGGTGAAACTCCTTGATGTGGCACAGTTTTGTTATAATCTGCAGAAGAGCGAGTCTTCAGGCTACAACTCGTTTGAGATAGCCACGGGGCAGCAACCACTGACCCCGCACACTCTTGCTGCAAAAGAAAAGGGAAGGCCATCCTTCGCCTATCAGTTTGTTCATGACTGGCATGAGCAGAATGAGTTGGCGAAGGCATTCTTACACAAAGCGGCAAAGAGAATGAAGAAGTGGGTGGACAAACACCGTCGGGCCGCAGGGTTCCAAGTTGGGGACCAAGTGTTGGTGAAGTTATATCCTGGTCGCACAGGCATCTTCCGCGGGCGGCACATCGGACTACTTAGAAAGTATGAGGGACCCTTTACCATCACAAAGAAGGTGGGTAAGTTGACATATAAGCTGGAGTTGCCCCCAGACTTCAAGGTGCATCCGGTGTTCCACATGTGCAACCTCAAGCAGTTCCATCCAGATGATGGAGACCCGAAATGCAGTGTGCCACAACGCGCTCCCATCATGCAGAGGGCCCCGACAGCACAACAGGCCGAGAAGCACCTCAGCCAGATCCTTCGCCACAAGGTCAACTACTTGGGACAAGCGAAGAAATACTTGGTGCAGTGGGAGGAAACAACAGAACCAACGCGGGAGCCTGCATTCCGAATGAACAACTTCTACCAGGCTAAAGTCAGGGCTTACCACGAAACAGATGGCGCCAAGGACGACACATGATTTGAAGGGGGGAGCATGTTCCCTTGCGACTTACAGTGTACAGTTGCGCTTAGAGTCTGTTTTGCTTTTGTTGAGTCTGATGTAAGCTGCCCAGTTCAGGTGAATCAATACCCCAAAGAGGCATCCCGTATACTTGAACTGTAATAGCCTGCGAGCAAAATTGTGAATGAAGTAAATGCGTTGAGCTTTCTTTTGTTCACCCTCATTGTGATTGCTTCTTGTGATTGCAATTTCTCTCCCTCAATTCTCTCTTGCTCTCTTGCACTCTGATTACAAGCTTCCGCGACTGACAAGCGAGCTGACAAGTAGGCTTGCGGCAGTGAGGAGGGACCGTCGCGCCACGTTGGCTCAATGTAGGAAATAGGCCCGTGACAGTGCTAATCTGGCTTTTGAAAGAGTTTTTCATGTTTTTTCTTTTTTAAATCTGATAGTACAGATGTGTTCTACATGTTTGATTTTATAGGAATCAACTCTTGAATCATCTGATTAATATGCAGGTCGGTTTTTATAAAATTTAAAAACTCGATGGTCTAAGATTTTTATAAATATTTAAGGCTTAAAAAAATCATATTTTCATTGAAAAACACGATCAAGTATTATTTTCTAGTAAATCAAACATATCTCTAGGATCAGATTTAAGTAATACATGGCAAAAATCCTTCAAAATTTATGTTAGTCAGCGATTAGCTAGAAAAGTGGTTAGCAGCTACCACCTTATATTGAATTTAACTGCTCCGTGTATGTGTTTGTGTGTGAATCAGATTTGGTAAACTTACGTTTCTGCTACAAGGACTTTTTGTTTTATTGGGGTCATATATATTTGTCAAAAATGTTAGTTTTCAAGGTCCTTAATCAGCACCATGAAGGAGGGTTTGGACTCTACTAATGTCTGTCCCAAGTCTGGATAAAAGAGAAGGTGAAAAGATCAGGTGCAATATGATTGCACAAATATTTGTGCATTAAGAACTTTATCACCCTTCATCTTAGGGACAACGTCTGTCAAGTGTGTGGCCCAAGACCTGATGGAGGGCAATTGGGTGCATAATGCACAATTTTTGTGCAATCATATTGCACCCTATTAGGACTCAAAGAGGAGAGTTGGTGTTACTGGCAAATGGCCATAAAACTCTTGTCACGTCCTATGAAAAATGAGTTCTAAGAATTTTCAGAATCCTTAAACACAAATAAAGTTATATGGCATATGATGGGGCTTGTTACGTGCCATTCCTCTAAAATTGCACCACTGAGGTTAGTGGGTTTTGCTTCCTTTAAGACACTGAAGGGTGAGACTGCAACGAGAGGGTGTTGTGTGTTCTCTCCGGAACACAAATTGCGTGTTCCGGTGTGTACGAAGGAATATTTTGGAACCTGCAATAATTCATATGTCAATGTTGCCCAAGATGACTTTATAATAAAAATAGCAAATAAAAAATGGTAGATATGCTTTTGACGAAAATGTCCTCTCGTAAGATAGATATGCGTTGGATGAAAATGTCCACCCGCTCTCCGTAAATAGATTTGCACGTTCCGCCTTTGTTTTTAGCTTTTGTTACAACACATGGCCGCCTTCTCATTCCTACCTTGTGTTAGATAGAAAACTTTTTTGGGTTCGTTCCTACCTCGTGGAGATAACTATAAATCGAACAACAGATTCAATCATTGGTGGGCGTCATAGGGGCATTTGTCAGCTATCTCTTTTTACAGTCTTCTCTTCTTCTTCGTTTTTGTTAGGCAGTATGAAAAAAAATAATGACGCACAAACATTCTAACAAGTGCCATTAAGGTTACATCGTGAGTATCTTTCCATGTCATCATGCTATTGTTGAAGAACGTATATCATCGTGAGTGTCATTAAGGCATTGTTTTGTTATTGTAGGTAGATTTTATCATTTCAACGGTTGGAAACTTGAAGACATTTGTAAGATGATGGGACCTGTTGACAAGAATGCTTGGTTACAAATGTGAGCAAGGGGCTCTGCCCCATCCGGTATTGTCCATTCACTTAGTATATTAAATGTAACACAAATCACGGTTGTAGTAACACACATATAGATTTATGAGATATTTTTTTTGTTTATTAATATCGATTTATAATATATTATGCTAAAATGTCGTATATCGATTTGTAATATATTATGTGTTTTCTAGTGTCGATTTGTGAGATATTTTTTTTGCTTGATAATATCGATTTGTAATATATTATGCTGAATTGTCGTATATGAATTTGTAAGATATTATGTATTTTCTAGATTCATTTATGAGATATTGTTTCGGTTGAAAATCTTGATTTGTAATATATTTTGTTGAATTTTCGTATATCGATTTGTAAGATGTTATGTGTTTTCCAGTGTCAATTTGTGAGATATTGTTTTGTTTGTTAATATCGATTTGTAATATATTATGTCGAATTGCCATATATCGATCTGTAAGATATTATGTGTTTTCTAGTATCGATTTGTGAGATATTGTTTTGTTTGTTAATCTCGATTTGTAATATATTATGTTAAATTTCCGTCAATTGATTTGTAAGATGTTATTTATTTTTCAGTGTCGATTTTTGAGATATTATTTGGATTATTATTATCAATTTATAATATATTTTGCTGAATTGTTGTAAACGTATGCGTTGGCTAACACAAATTAATGTTTTGCTCATGACAGTGTTGAGCATATCAACTGGTTGCAGTGAAGAGGATGTGTCTCAATCACTAGAAAGTCATGGTGCAATGGGCATTTGTACTATCAACGCACCTGAAAAAGTGAATATGTACACTATTGATGCACATGATAATAAGGGTGCAGGCATTATATTCACCCTAGACTTGAATATTCTAGAAAACAAAATGCAATTCGATAATGATATTCCATCAGACGAAATGCAATTCGATAATAAGGTAGACGATCTTGACAGTGCACTTGAAAAAAGTGCAGGCACCTCAAGTCTACATGATATTACACTTGACTCTATTCTCGTAGAGGGAATGCAGTTTAATAATGAGGAAGCTGCATACAAATTTTATAATGATTATGCCTTAAAACTTGGATGCAGTGTTAGAAGGTATTCTTAGGCAAAAAATGCATAGGGTGTCATGGTGAGAAAGGCATATGTTTGTTCTAAGCAAGGTTGGAAGTAAGTCAAGTGAAAATCCAATAAGGAGCAAGCAGATTCAAGATGTGGTTGTCCAACGAGAATGATGTTAAAAAGACTTTCGAATGGAAAATATGTAGTTCATACTTTAATCAATGGTCATAACCATGAATTAGCCCCTTCTTTTATGACTCCTATGTTAAGGTCACATCGTAAAGTAACTAAAGTGCATGCTGCAGTTGCGAAAACAACTGATAGCGTCGGCATTGCACCAAGAAAGATATACAATTTGTGCGCACGCATAGATGGTAGTCGCGAGAATATACCATTCACACCTATGGATCTAAGAAACCATTTGAGAAGAGGTCAGACAACATGAAGAATAGAGAAATATGTTCTTTGGTTGGTTACCTACAGAAAAATTCAAGCAATGACCCTATTTTTTTAAGTGTAATGCAACTGGATGAAGATGGGTATGCTGTGAATATGTTTTGGGCAGATTCAAAGTTAAGAGTAGATTATGAATGCTTCAATGATGTGCTTGTTTTTTATATGACAAAGAAGATTAATACAGAACAATGGCTATTTGTACAGTTTGTTGGAGTGAACCATCACTCACAGAGTTGCATATTAGGCGACACTTTTTTGTATGACCAGACCAATGAAACCTTTGAGTGGTTGCTCAGAGTATTTACACAGACAATGAATGAGAAGCACCCTGAAGCTATACTTACAGATGATGATCATGCAATTGCGGCTGCAATGTATCATGTATGGCCATATGCACATCATCACCTATGTTTGTGGCATATCTTTCAAAATGCAGCAAAAAATATAGGACATTTTTAATCAGAAGACATGGTTTGATAAAATATTTAGAAAGTGTATACTTGAGAGCATGGACGAGATCACTTTTCTGTCTGATTGAGAGCAAATGATTCAGATGTATGACCTTGAAGACCATGTGTGGTTACTACATTTATATGTAGACAAAAAGAAGTGAGCATTGGCATATGGAAGACAATACTTTTGTGCAGGTATGATAAGCACACAAAGAGCTGAATCTATGCATGCCACACTGAAAAAAACCTTGTATTCATATTTAACAATGTTTCGCTTTATAAAACAATATGAATTATTTATAGATGGTCTTAGACAGAATGAGCTTGAACAATATATAAAATTCTTCAACACCTACCCTGTAACTTTGGGCATAAAAATATTGACGCTACCTGCAGATATGTATACACTAATTATATTTGAATAAACTAAGAAGGAGGTTATATAGGTCATGAATTACAACATAGAAAGACATGTACAATATGAGAATATGCACAAATACCATATTGTATGGGAGGACAAAGAGCATCCAAAAAGGCAAGAAGCATATGTTATGTACAATGTTCACAATAGAACAATTGGATGTACGTGCAAAATATTTGAATTCAAAGATATTTTATGTCGTCATACATTAAAGACACCTAAACAAGAGAAGATACAAGAAATACCTGAGTCATATATAATGCGAAGATGGACGAGACAAGCAAAGATTAAACTGTTGGATAAAAATAATGTCAGTCCATCTGGTGTTGATGAGAAATGCCACATAGCCTCCTGTTATCAACAACTATGTAGGCCACTTATGCATGTTGCAGATTTGGCATCGAAAAGCGAAAAAGCCTATGCATGTATGAAAAAAGTGTCAAGGGAATTACTTGAAAAAGTACAGTTAATTCACCATGAGTTTATTGCAGCTCATGAAAGCCAATCTAAGATAATGGGATCAAACAACGTAGGTGAAAATCATGCTTCCCCTAACCCTTGTGAGAAGTTGCACCGAAGCGTAAACATCATCTTCAACTAGTCAAGAGTAAACCTTGTAGATTATGATGAAAATATTCACCTATCGAAGGGTATTAAAAGGAAACCTACCTCGGATCACAGTCGTCAGAGGACAAAGGGTTCACTGGAATTGGTTTGCAAGAAAATGTCTAAGAAACAACCAACCCTTAAGCAACCAAGCCCTTCACATGAACAGGTATGTAATACAATATATTGCTTCCCATGTAAATTGTATTACGTGCAACCTATCAATATCTAACTTGTATAATTTTCAACATGCAGCAATATACAGATGTGTATTACAACGTTGGAGTTTGCAATCCACCCGACCTGTTTGAGTGGAACGATGGCATGAGTTTCACAAGTCTTTTAGTATGTAACAATTTTGAGATGATGTTTGCATTTCTTGTTGAACTTATTGTAGTGCCTGATATTGTTCTGTTTAATGATAGGCTCAGTTTAATTCAAAAGTGAGCAACACAACACAGGAATCACATGTAGATTCTTTAGCTACAAAATAGTTGTAGCATTTAACTTTCATTAGTGTAAATCGTTGTAATGTTTAACATTCTGTAATTCTTTGTTGTAATTCTATAATTCTTTGTTGTAAATCGATAATTCTTTCTTGTAATTCTATAATTCTTTGTTGTAAATCTATAATTCTTTGTTGTAATATTATAATTCTTTGTTGTAATTCTACAATAGAAATCACACTACAAATATCATAAAACTCATCCCTAAAAAACACATAATATCTCACAAATCGATATAGAACAATTGTGCATAATAGCTTACAAATCGATATATGGCAATTTACCATAATAGCCTACTAATCAATATTAACAAACAAAATAATATCTCACAAACCGACACTAGAAAACACATAATATCTTACAAATCGATATACGATAATTTAGCATAATATTATAAATCGATATTAACAAACAAAACAATATCAACAAATCAACACTACATCAGGAAGCTTTATTCTAAAAAAGGCATGTTGCGGATGCGGTTTTGCCTCATTAATTTTCTCGAGAGAAGAGAGGGTGTGCTAACAAAAATAGTAATCCGACTGACATTAAGAAGCCAAAGATTAAACCCGCTGATGAACATTTCCCTATTTCATCAATTAATGACCTAAAAGTGACCATTTCTAAGAAAGCTCATAATTCTCTTTGGCGTGATATCTTACAAATCGATTTACAACAAATCAGCATAATATCTTCCAAATCGATATATAACAAATCAGCACAAAATATTACAAATCGATATTCACAAACAAAACAATATCGCCAAATCGACATTAAAAAACACACAATATCTTATAAATCGATATACCACAATTCAGCGTAATAGCTTACAAATCGATATTAACAAACAGAACAATATCATATAATTTGACACTAGAAAATACATAATAGCTTACAAATCAATATATAACAATTCACCATAATAGCCTACTAATCGATATTAACAAACAAAACAGTATCTCACAAATCGACACTAGAAAACACATAACATCTTACAAATCAATATACGACAATTCAGCATAATACTATAAATCGATATTAACAAACAAAACAATATCAACACATCGACACTATATCGAGAAGCTTCATTCTAAAAAAGGCATGTTGAGGATGCAGTTTTGCCTCATTAATTTTCTCGAGAGAAGAGAGGGTGTGCTGATAAAAACAATAATTTTAAGAAGCCAAAGATTGAACCCGCTGATGAACCTTTCCCTATTTCATCAATTAATTACCTAAAAGTGACCTTTTCTAAGAAAGCTTGTAATTCTCTTTGGCTTGATATCTTACAAATTGATTTACGACAAATCAACATAATATCTTCCAAATCGATATACAACAAATCAGCATAAAATATTACAAATCGATATTCACAAACAAAACAATATCACCAAATCGACATTCAAAAACACATAATATCTTACAAATTGATATACCACAATTCAGCGTAATAGCTTACAAATCGATATTAACAAACAGAACAATATCTCATAAATTGACACTAGAAAACATATAATAGCTTACAAATCGATATACGACAATTTACCATAATAGCCTACTAATCAATATTAACAAACAAAACAATATCTCACAAACCGACACTAAAAAATACATAACATCTTACGAATTGATATACGACAATTCAGCATAATATTATAAATCGATATTAACAAACAAAATAATATCAACAAATCGATACTACATCAGGAAGCTTTATTCTAAAAAAGGTGTGTTGCAGATGCGGTTCTGCCTCATTAATTTCCTTGAGAGAAGAGAGGGTGTGCTGACAAAAATAGTAATCAGACTGACATTAAGAAGCCAAAGATTGAACCTGCTGATGAACTTTTCCCTATTTAATCAATTAATGACCTAAAAGTGACCATTTCTAAGAAAGCTCATAATTCTCTTTGGCTTGATATCTTACAAATCGATTTATGACAATTCAGCATAATATCTTCCAAATCAATATACGACAAATCAACATAATATATTATAAATCGATAATCACAAACAAAACAATATCACCAAATCGACATGCAAAAACACATAATATCTTACAAATCGACATACCGCAATTCACCGTAATAGCTTACAAATCGATATTAACAAACAGAACAATATCTCACAAATCGACACTAGAAAACACATAATATTTTACAAAATGATATACGACAATTCACCATAATAGCTTACTAATCGATATTAACAAACAAAATAATATCTCACAAATCAACACTATATCAGCATAATAGCTTACTAATCGATATTAACAAGTTCCAGTTGCATAATTTTGTAAGATGTTTCGATTTTTAAGATATTTGTATTATGAGTTTAAAATATGTGCCTGAGCAATTGACGTTATTGCAATTTGTGTGCTTAAAGTGGCAATTTGCGTATTCAACACACATGTGCCAGTGCGTAATATTGGTTTATGGATCAATGTGATTTTTCTACAAAATTTATATACACAGTCTACAAAATCTGTTACAAATGTCTGTACACAAAAAATTTCTCCTGTTTGGGAAATTGAATGTTGAACCAAAAATTTCTCTCTCTCTCTCTCTCTCAGCAGTAGAATGCAACCCTCTTCATGTTATCCTTGAGAACATGTAGACGTTTAAATTGTCTTCCTCTTACTCCTATGGGCCTCACATCCTTCATTGCTTTCTAGGTATTCCTGCAGTCTGGGGTTTTGTATTCATCACAATTAGAAAATCCATCAGTTTTTTGCATAGTTCTGTGTGGAATCCAGGAATATCATCTTGAAAAAATAAAAACTGATAGTCAAACCAATATAAAAATATAGTCAGCAATAATATAGGATAATAAAACATGTTTAAGTATATAACATACAACGGTGAATTCTGGTACTCGTCCATAGTATATTGCTTCAATATACTTCATTACAAAGATGCCACAATCGATGCCATTATTTTGTAAAGGAGCATCCTCGATGACGTGAATCCTCCATGGACCAATGTTGACACCCAACATGTCTCTGAAAAATCCAACCTGTGGTTTATGCAAAAGCAAGTAAATTTTGGGCCACGATAGAAGATACGGTAATCTTATAAATAGAAAATTACCAAATGCACAATGTCACAGTCTACACCAATGTTATAGTCCAAGGAGTTGTATAACCATATTTTTTGTTTTCGTACATCCAACACGTATAAGACCCAATGCTTTTCCGATTGCCACAATGTAGAAATCAATATCTGAAAATCGATGTTAAGAATCAACATAAAAATTGATATTAAAAATCAAAACAATATCTTAAATTGATATTAGAATTCAACATATAAATCAATATTAAGAATCACAAAAATATCTTAAATCGATATGTAAATTCCTATTCATAGCTTGAAATAGATATTAAGAATCAATATTAATAATCAAAATAATATCTTAAATTGATATTAGGATCTAACATATAAATCAATATTAAGATTTAGAATAATATCTTAAATGGACATGTAAATTCCTATTGATAGCTTATTGATTGCAAATCGATATGGTTATAACCCTTTTAACTCGACGAGAAGTCCACCATTTGGTCATTATCACCCCACTATTGTAGTTCATCTAGAAATCCAGCCGCATATGGCATTCGACGAACGATACTCTGTTGAACGAAATAGTAATAATAACAAGTTAAAAACATGCAGATACATTAGTAAATCAAAAAAGAAAATGATCATATAAGATAACCAATATACCATAAAATAAGGGGTGACGACACGTACCGGCCTGGATAATCCCTTTCTTTAAATATACATGACGAAATCGTGTATAGTCTATTTACAACAAATATGCACTTGTTAATATACATTACCACGACATACATAAATGTATAACAGATAGTGCTTTCATACGTATAAAATTACTGATAGTGTGTCCTGCAAATTCATCTCGCATTCGGTCTATGTTCTCTTCGAGCATTTTGTTGAGTTTTCAGGCACCTTGTTTTGTGGATGTTGCACTGAAATTAGCTGAATATTCAGTAAAGGAACTATTGCATTGTATTCAGTAAGCAAAATGTAAACTACATAAAAAAAACGAGGCAAGTTAAAGCAATCAAAGGTACTTTTTTTTGTGGACGGTCGACTGAATCACAACTTCCTTCTTTGACATCGATATAGTTTTTGCGACGATGGTGGTTAATTGAAATGTCAGGTCTTCTATTTGTTGTTCACGAAGCAGGAAAATAAAGTGTTGTTTGTTTCTTGCTCTTAAAGGAAACATCGTGTGTTCCTTGTGGAATACACTACCGAAGTTAATCATTTCACGTCATTTCACTTTCCGCCCATTTTCAAAAATACCTCCTCCAAAGATTATATTAAATAAATTGTGCATTAAATAAAAGACATTGTTTTATTTGCTAGTATTATCGTAACGATGTTAGTATGTGTAAATGAATGACACATCGCTTAACATCAGTAGTGTGTCAGATGACGTTTACCTAAACTCTAGACCCTAAACCCAAAACTAATCTTATACGACATTCCTTGCACTTAAAGGAAATACTACAAATAATAAACCCTAAACCAGAAATCACTTAACGGTTGAATAAACCTACGTGAAAATCGTGATAACTTCATAATCGCTCTACCTAGTAATCGCTATTATAGGAATCACTATACATAATAAAATCAAAACTAGTAATCGCTATATGATTTAGCAAACGTAAGTATAATTCGTGGTAACTTTATAATCTCTATACTTATTAATCGATATACTAAGTAATTACTATCATAGGAAATAATATAAATAATAAACTGTAAACCAGTAATCGCTATACGATTAGCAAACGTAAGTACAAATCATGCTAACTTCAGAATCACTATATTGACTTATCACTATTACAAGAATCGCTATAAATAATAAATCCTAAACTAGTAATCGCTATACGAATTAGCTTCTTGTAAGTAGTAATCACTAACTTCATAATCGCTATACTGAGTAATCACTATTACAAGATTCACTATATATAATAAACTCAAAGCTAGTAATCGTTATATGATTGACCAAATGTAAGTACAAATTATGGTAACTTCATAATCACTATACATAGTAATCGCTATCACAACAAACGTAAGGAAAAAATTAAATAATTACACTTATTAATCGCTATCTGTGTCACACTTATTAAGAAAAGAATTATATAATTACAACAAAGAATGAATAAATTACAACATAGAATTATCAGGATACACAAATCACATAATATGTTTATTCACTGGCACTTGACGACTCACATGGACCTATAAATTGTTTATTTTTTTTCCTTGGTGGAGTCTCTTTATTCGGTGGCCTCTTCGTTCCCTTGATCTCATTAAACCCACTGGTAATCATCTCAACCAATGACCCAATTTGTCTTCCTAAATTCTGCACGTTCTTTCATAACTCTTTATTCTCCCTCTCCAGCATCGCGAACCTTCTGTCAGACAATATATTCTTCTTTCAAAGCAGTGTTTGCTCCCTTTCGTGCACTGCAATAGAGGGTATCGCAGAAAGTGCCAAAGGGACACAAGGAACGTTACGTCTATGCTGGAAGACCACATGATCGAGGATAAGAGCATCCTTACTTTTAGGTTGCTTCTTCTCAATCTGCCGATTTGGATGTAGGGGTTGCCAATATTGTTTGAAATAGTTGGGGTCATATTGTCGTTCTTTATAATCATATGGCATGACAGGAACACCTTCTTTGTTCCAATTATCTAATTATTTCCTAAAGCGTTTGTACCAATTCACGTTCATGCCCCCACTACTATTCATTTTCCTTCTAAATAGCACAAGCTCTTTTGGTACCGACTGTCCCAAGCCAGCTTGTAGGAGTACTCGACTATCAGCCTGCAACTTGGTTTTACATTTGCTAAAAAGCCAAATATCGCAGACAGATAGTCTCGCAACCACAACAACAACCTCTTTGTCCTCTTCCTCCACATCTACATAGGGTCTCCAAACAACCTATGCATTTGAGATTGTGGTTTAGATATAGACATAATTATTCATGCAAAATACTGAATGCGATAACGATTTGTATTAAGGAAGACAAAATCCTAAAGAGATTATTACTAAAGAATACTAAACATTATAATGATTTACGTTGATGAAAGTTAGATGCTAAGAAGATAACAATTTGTACAAAGAAAGACAAAATCCTAAAGCGATTATTACTTAAGAATACTAAACATTATAACGATTTACGCTAATGAAAGTTAGATGCTAAGGAGATAACGATTTGTACAAAGAAAGACAAAATCCTAAAGCGATTATTACTTTATAATACTAAACATTATAACGATTTACACTGATGAAAGTTAGATGCTAAGGAGATAACGGTTTGTACAAAGGAAAACAAAATCCTAAAGTGATTATTACTTAAGAATGCTAAACATTATAACGATTTACGCTTTTGAAAGTTAGATGCTAAGGAGATAATGATTTATACAAAGGAAGACAAAATCCTAAAGCGATTATTACTTAAGAATATTAAACATTATAACGATTTACGCTGATAAATGTTAGATGCTAAGGAGATAACGATTTGTACAAAGGAAGACAAAATCCTAAAATGATTATTACTTAAGAATGCTAAACATTGTAACGATTTACGCTGATAAAAGTTAGATGCTAAGGAGATAATGATTTGTACTAAGGAATACAAAATCCTAAAGTGATTATTAATTAAGAATGCTAAACATTACAAAGATTTTAAACCATTTACCTTATTTAATTACAGTCCATCTAAAATGAACTGAGCATTTTCCTCTTTGACATTTATTGAAGCCCACTGGCTGATCCTAGGAAAACCACAAACCGAAGGGCCACATAGAGGATGCAAGGCGACAATATGCTCTCACGTTCAGGCCTACAAAATCAATATATTAGTAAGACTATAACCTTCAACGAGCTTAGTTCATAAGTACTAAATATTTAATAAATAAATACCTGAACAAATGGCCAAAACCCATCGACATTTTTCATACCATTACTCGCATGGTAAAGTTGATTGTACAAGTATGCGAGCATAACAACACCCCATGCCCAGTTGTCGACTTCATCTAAGTCTTCCAGGAACTGCAGCCACAAGTAACTTATTCTTTTACTAGAACAATAAAAAAATAAAGTAAGTCCAAAAAAATAAAGAAGGAAGCTGCGCAACTCTTTGTCAGCTGCTTCAGATGCACATGCAGCGGACCAACCTTTTCATTTATTAAAAAAAAAATAAACTTTCATCGTTGAGGAATTGCCTCCACCAGAAATACACTCACGCCATTCCTCCATCGACATTCCTAGAAGAGTCGTGCAATTGTTCCTTGGGTTATAGTTTGAATCCCTTGTTAGGACAACACTTCCATGGCACTTGAGACCCGTAATCCGTGCCACATCTTCTAGGGTCATAGTCATCTAAAAAACCCCAAACGGGAATGTGTTTGTCTTATGGTTCCACTTATCGACAAGGTGGGTCATGATGTTCCATCAATTTTCAAAATAATGTTGGTCCAGAAGGCCGCCGAAGTGCATCATTTGTATTCGGTCCTTCTGATATTCACTCAACTTTCTGTACCACGACAGAACTATAGGCCATTGACCGCTCTTTCAGTTTTTCACCTGCTGCTCTGTTTCTCTTCTAACCAACCTATAACACAAAATATCAAATCACAATTAATCGCTATACATAGTAATTGCTATCATAGTAATCGCTATCGCAGTAATCGCTATACATAGTAATCGCTATACAAAGTCATCAATATACATAATAATACCTATAACAGTACATCACTACATCCAGTAGCGATTAATGTACCTTGGTCACACTTGTCTCCTCTTCATCCCCTCCCTTCAATAGCTTTTGTACTTCTTTCTTACTTCGCTCTTTCGCATCCATCTTCTTCTTTTTTGTTTCCCTTTCCCTTTCCTTCTCTTCCTCCTACTTCTTCCTTTCTCTTTTCTTCTCTTCCTCATCCTCTTTATCCTTCCTTTGTCTTTCCTTCTCTTCCTTGTCATCCTTCTTCCTTTCTCTTTCCTTATCTTCCTCGCCCTCCTTCTCCTTCCTTTACCTTTCCTTATCTTCCTTGTCCTCCTTCTCTTTCCTTTGTCTTTCCTTCTATTCCTCGTCCTCCTTCTTCTTCCTTTGCCTTTCCTTCTCTTTCTCATCCTTAATCTACTTCATTTGCCTTTCCTCTTCCTTATTCTTTAATTGTCTTTGCTTCTCTTCTTCCTTCTTTTTAAACTATCTTTGCTTATCTTCCTCCTCCTTCCTCTTCTTCAAATTCCTTTGTTTTTCTTCCTCCTCGTTATTCTTTCTTTGTTTTTCCTCTCCTCCTCTTCCTTCTTCTGCCTTCGCTTCTCTTCCTCCTCTTTATTCTTCCTTTGTCTTTCCCTCTCCTCCTCCTCCTTTTGCCTTCTCTTCTCTTCTTCCTTATTATTCTTCCTTTGCTTTTTCCTATCGTCCACCTCCTCCTTTCGCCTCGATTTCCTTTGCTTTTTTGCTTTATCTTTCTCCTTTCTTTCCTTTTGCTTCTCATCATCATCATTCTTCTTCTTTTCCATCTGTACTTCTTCCTCAACATTCTTTGTTGGATCATCATCTTCAATATCTGATGGATTAGGCTCCACTTTATACTTTAGCAGCAATTGCTCCCTTTCTTTGTCATTCTCAATCGTCAATATTTTGTAGTACACTTCTAATTGCTCATACAAAGCATATTGTTCGACGATTTCAGTTGAAATTTTTTTCTCGAACGACGAAGTGTTGCTTCTCTTACGAATGTAAGCCATTGGTAACCTGCACAACACAAAAACTCATCGAGACGACAAAGGGAGCTTCGGGAAAGAAAACAAAGCGTTAGATTTTTTTATGGATTGTTTATGGGATAATATTACGAGGTTCTCCTTTTATAGCAGAGGATTTCAATGCTTATGGGACCCACCAAAGATTTTATAATAAAATAACATATACATTTTAGCGATTCATGTTTTAGGCAGTTTACGCAATGAGGTCTTTGTCGGCCACAAAGCAATATAGAAATTCTTGTTGATAGCTTATAAATCGATATACAGAATCACGCTAGAAATCAATATTATGAATCAAAATAATACCTTAAATCGATATTAAGAATATTATGCTGAATTACTGTATCGATGATTAATATATTATGCCATATGTATATCGATGTGTAAGATATTAGGTATTTTCTAGTCTCGATTTGTAAGATGTTATACCATGTATTGTCCTATCGCGATCTACACAATGACATCTATGTCGGCCACAACTGGATGAAAATTGTAATTTGCATAAATATAAATCACAATACAAGTGCACAGACAAATTGTTGTCTCATCTAGCCTTCAAATTTACACATCGTTATACACATTGTTTAGGGTTTAGGTATAATGTTTAGGATTTAGGTTTAGGGTTTAGTGTTAGAGTTTAGTAAGATATGACACAATTTATAATATATTTTGCCATATGTATATCAATTTGTAAGATTTTATGTGTTTTGTAGTGTTGATTTGTAAGCTATTAGGCTGAACTTCCGCATTGATTTGTAATATTTTATGCGATATGTATATTGATGTATAAAATATTATGTGTTGTCTATTATTGATTTTGTTCACAAAGAAAGAGTTTTGGGATGAATCCATTTTCATGAATCATGAGCCACAAAAATAGAATTGTTAATATTTTTTTGCATCACTATTCATGAAAATGGCTTCATCCAAAAAACACATGAATTCTGTTTAATAATGTATCATTCACATATACAAATTGTTATAATAGGTATCATTCGCATGTATAAATCGTTGTCTTATCTAGCCTACATAGCTATAATTTTGAAAGTCCTGTGGATAACATCATACAAATCAATATAGAAAGTCCTGTTGATAGCTTATAAATCGATATACAGAATCAACATATAACTCAATATTTAGAATCATAACAATAACATATAAATCGATATTAAGAATCAAAACAATAACTTGAATCAATATCAAGAATCAACACAGAATCAATATTAAGATTCAAAATAATATCTTAAATCAATTTGGAACCCTAGTATAGATATATATAAAACCCTACTTGACCCGTTGTCCAGGTGTAAAACCCTAGTCTATTCAACCTCTCTTCCTCTTTTCTGCGGCAGCGCAACTTCTTCTTCTTCTTCTTTTTTCTCCTCCGCCTTCATCTTCTTCTTCTTCTTCTCCTTTTTCGATATTTCTATTAAACACATATCTATCTTTTAAAGACTCCCATTTTTATAGAAGAGATCACCAAAACATCCATAGCGTTCATCGTCGAGTTCATTTCCTGCTGCAAAGCAATTCTATGTGCAGCTGTAGATATATTCTCTCTAAGAAAATGAGCTCGTTAGTAATGGCATCCCACTGCACCATTTTTCTCGGCCTGAGGCTGATAGAGACTCCAATAATGGTGCACTCTTAAGAATATGCTTCACAAACTTCAGCTCAGGCACTGAACCCTTGAAGGAGCCGATGGGCTACCTCATAAGTCACTTTTACGTATTTGTCTTCGATATACTTTATAACAAATACGTAAAAGAGATTTATGATATAGCTTATCGACTCTTCAAGGGGACAGTGCCTGAGCTGAAGTTTGTGAAGCATATTCTCAGGGTGCACCATTGCTCGAGTCTCTATCAGCCTCAGCCCGAGGGAAATGGTGCAGTGGCATGCCATTACTAATGAGCTCATTTTCTTGGAGAGGATGTATCCGCGACAACAAATAGAATCGCTTTATAGGAGGAAATGAACTCGACGATAAACGATACAGATGTTTTGGTGATCACTTCTGTAAAAATGGGAGTCACATAAAGATAGATATGCATTTGACGAAAATGTCCTCCCATAAATAGCTTTCCACATTCCCGCATTTGGATTGCATTAGAAGCTCATCACTAATTTGGATGTGGGTTTCATACTTGTGATGATATCTGTTTTCTTTCTTGATGATGGTCATGCATTGTATCTAAGCTAAATCATTGGTCATTATATATTGTATCTAAATTCTAATATTTTTTGTATATGAATGTGGTTTTACATAATGTGGATTTGTAGTTACGAAATTGCGGTGAGAACGATATGTGTTTATAAAAGCAAATCGCGAAAGCACATGGCCTTCATACGTCATTGTGTAAATCGTGATGGTACGTGTCATTCACTTAGACAAAGCTCATTGTCTAAAAGACACACGTCATTGTGTAAATCACGATGGTATAACGATTTACACAGTGACATCTATGTCGGCCACATCTAGATAAAAATCACGGTGTATGAGTACAGAGCACATTTGTGCAAATTGTTTCAGCTGTTTATCAAAATTTATACAAAGTGATTTATTACTAGTAGATTGCTTTTACGTTTCATAATCACCATTTCAGACGTTTATTAACTCAACTATGTAAATCGAGATAGGAACAACTCGTAAAAGCAAACCAATGTCATTTTCACTGTACACAACGCTAAATGATTATTTGATTTTTATTTATGAACGCCGATCATTACAAAATTTGTTCAGTGACAACGATTTAGTCCATTTGTCTTTGTTACGAAAATATTGTCATAGCATCATACAAATCGATATGAAAATTCCTGTTGTTAGCTTATAAATCGATATACAGAATCAACATATAACTCGATATTTAGAATCATAACAATAACATATAAATCGATATTAAGAATCAAAACAATAACTTAAATCAATATCAAGAATCAACACAAAAATCGATATTAAGATTCATAACAATATCTTAAATCGATTTGAAAATTTGTTTTGATATCTTAAAAATCGATATTTAGAATCAAAACAATATCTTAAATCAATATTAAGAATCAAAACATTTTCTTAAATCGATATGACAAATCTTATTGATATCTTAAAAATCGTTGTAATGTTTAGTCAATTTGCCTTTATTATGAAAATATTGTCATAGTATAACACAAATCGATGATCAAATATCATACAACTTGATATGAAAATTCATGTTTATAGCTTATAAATCGATATACCGAATCATCTTCATAATTGAGGGTTTAGTTTATAGGTTTTAGGGTTTAGGGTTGATAAATATATTAAGGGTTTAGGGTTTAGCATTATGGTTTAGTAAGATATTAAGGGTTTAGGGTTAGAGTTTAGGGTTTAGGGTTAGGGTTTAGTAAGATATTAAGGGTTTAGGATTTAGGTTAATGGTTTAGGGTTAGGGTTTAAGGTTAGGGTTTAGTAAGATATTAAGGGTTTAGGGTTATGGTTTAGTAAGATATTAAGGGATTAGGGTTTAGGGTTAGGGTTTAGGGTTTAGGGTTTAGGGTTTAGGGTACAAGGTTTAGGGTTTAGTAATATATTAAGGGTTTATCTTTTAGCATTACGGTTTAGTAAGATATTAAGGGTTATGATTAGGGTTTAGGGTTAGGGTTAGGGTTTAGTAATTTATTAAGGGTTTAGGATTTAGGTTAAGGGTATAGGGTTAGGGTTTAGTAAGATATTAAGGGTTTAGGGTTAGGGTTTAGGGTTAGAGTTTAGTAAGATATTAAGGGTTTAGGTTTTAGGGTTAGAGTTTAGTAAGATATTAAGGGTTTAGGTTTTAGGGTTTAGTAAGATATTAAGAGTTTAGGGTTTAGGGTTTAGTAATATATTAAGGGTTTATGGTTTAACATTACGGTTTAGTAAGATATTAAGGGTTTAGGGTTTAGCATTACAATTTAGTAAGATATTAAGGGTTTAGGGTTAGGGTTTAGTAAGATATTAAGGGTTTAGGGTTAGGGTTTAATAAGATATTAAGGGTTTAGGGTTTAGGTTAAGGGTTTAGGGTTAGGGTTTAGGATTTAGACATTAAGGGTTTTAGGGTTCCTGCTTTAAACGTACAAATCACTGCTTCAAACGTACAAATCAATGTAGATATCACAACATTCACAAGTACATATAGTTGTAACGTTTGAACTTCAACATTAAACATCGTTGTACGATTTAACAAACTTGATTACAAATCTTGGTAACTTTATAAATCATAAATCTCTACTACATTAAATGTATAAATCGTTGATACTTTAAATGTGTAAATCATAAATCATAAACTGCCACAACGATTTGCCTTTGTTACGAAAATATGTGTCATTCATTTGTAAAAGAAATGTCGTTTCACACCCGGCTCATTGTTAAAAATTGATATGCCTTGTGAGACCTGGATTCCGATTGTGATGTTTGCGATTTAAGCAATACCGTCTATATAAGCAACAACAATTTGCATTTGTATAGAAAATATTGGAATAATATAACACAAATTGCGGTTGTAGTAACATATTATCGATTTGCGAGATATTGTTTTGTTTGTTAATATCGATTTGTAAGCTATTATGCTGAATTTTTGTATCAATTTGTAATATATTATGCAATATGTATATCGATTTGTAACATACTATGTGTTTGCTAGTGTCAATTTGTATGATATTTGTATTTAACATACTATTTACATTGTTGCACGATTGCGGTAGCGATGTGTGTATTCAAATCGTTGTTCATTTAGCGATTAAAATTGAAATTGCTTCACAACATCGTAGATGTCATTAAATCATTGTCTCTTGAATCACTATTATCAACACACATATACGATAAGTCATTTCTTTTATTGGCATGATAAATAACAACTCGATGCATAGTATAGTATGATGCAACTGACGATCATGACAGATAACATGAAGAATGATGTGCATCTAGATTTAATTTTGCATGGTCGGCAAGAAGAAATCCTTTTGCCTCATAAGTGCGCATAGTTTTCATTCTCCTCCTCCTTCTTCCTTTGCTTTTCCTTTTCTTCGTCATCCTTCTTCTTCATCTTTAGTTCTTCTTCATCTTCAATATCTGAAGGATTAGGCTCCGCATAATAAATATCTAACAATTTGTTCCTGTTTTTTTCATTCTCAATGTTCTTTACATAACCCTCATATATATCAGATTGGTGGATGATTTCTCCAAGAGTCATCCTCTCAAACGGCGAAGGCTTTTTTGTCTTACAAATTGTAGTCATTGCTAACCTGCACAACATATAAATTTAACGACATCATTGTATGTTACAACCGCTTTTTTAAGTATATATTATTACAAATTATCACATTCGTTAAACAATCACCAACATTACAAGCCGTCATAATATTTGGCTTCATAAATAAACATTGTAGTACGATTTAGCAAAATTAAGTACAAATCGAGGTAACTTCATAATTACACATCGCTACTGCATCAAACGTATAAATCGTTGCTGCTTCAAATATATAAATCATTGTACAAATCACACCCTTCATAAGTACATATTGTTGTAACATTTTGGCTTCCGAAGTAAACATCATAGTACGATTTAGCAAACTTAAGTACAAATCATGGTAACTTCATAAATCATAAATGCACATGACTATTCCTTCAAACGTATAAATCGTTGCTGCATCGAACGTATAAATCACTCATTCAAACGTACAAATCGTTGTAGAAATCAAACCCTTCATAAGTATATATCATTGTAAATCATAAATCATTACTGCATTAAATATATAAATCGTTGCTGCTTTAAATGTATAAATCATGAATCATAAATCATAAATCATAAATCTTTACTGCTTCAAATGTATAAATCATTACTGCATCGAACAAATCGCTACTATATTAAATGTATAACTCTTTGTTAATTTCAAACTTACAAATCGTTATAGAAATTTAGCCTTCATAAGTACATATTGTTGCCTTTCGCGACTCTTGTTTCAGTATGAAAATATGTGTTATTTAGCATGTATAGTACAACCACTTGTAAGATTTAGCATTCGAATTTACAAATCAATTTGTTTACATAACAAAAACTTACACAAAACTCACCTTCTAGGACACAAGTTTTGCTAATCCGACAATGGAGGAGAAACACCTAGAAGGTAGATGCAGTCAATGGTGACAACAGTGCTCTGACTACACTCTGATGGCAGCAAACGACGACAAAGGGTGCTCCGACGACAATAGACGATGACAAATGATGCTTCAGCGGTAGCAGACTACAACAAAGACTGTATTGTCAAAGGGAGCTCCTGTTACAGTAGATGATGCATCATCAAAGGGTGATATGGAACGTTTAGGGCGACATATTGCAAGGAGCTCCTGTTAAAGCAGAGGAGTTTACTCCTTAGGACAAAAATGATGATGATTTTAACCCTTTTTGAAGGAAGGACATTTTTGTTCTTTACTCGAAATGTCGTTTTACGATGCTAATGGCGAGAAAGGGTACTTAAGTATTTGCAAACTCTGGTGAGAGGACATTTTTGTCCTTTACTCAAAATATCGTTTCATGGCGTTAATGTCAAGAAAAGGTACTTAAGTCTTTGCAAACTCACCGAACTTCGATGCTTCATACCTCAACATGGAGGTTGATTTCAACGGTCTAGTTTAGCACATGATGACTCAATTAGCTTTTAAAAAGGGACACAAGTTGGGTGCTTTTTGTGGGTACAAGATTTACTTTACTGAAGAGAGAGAGAGAGAGGCAAAATATTGTTAGTAAAAAACTCGCTAGAAATCGACATCTTTTAAAAAAAATTCATGTTATTGGAAGAGTGTGCAATCACACATTGCACTTGATCTCAATTCAACTGCAAGCATCCAGGTTGAATGACTTTTTTGACAAGACAGAAGATTCATATTTTCCATCTTGTCAAAAGGTCTGCCTGACCATAGTACTCTCCCCTTGTGATCCCATCTGTATCCTTAGTGTTTTCTACTGCCCAAAACGAAAGTAGACTTTAACCTGAATCCATGATTAAGAAGATGGGTTCTATCAATTGTCGTTGGTGGAAATAATTCATTAGCCTCCCTGCTCGACCAGTAAATTTCATTAGTGGTTGCTATATCTGAATGATGACGATCTTGCTCTCTTACTGAAATGACCATTAATTCAAACAATCTACAAGATGATTTTATGGCTTTATTTCAAGTAGGGTTGGGCACCCGACCCTCTGTGACAAATACACGAGAAATTGCTTGAAAGTTTAAAACTGCAATTTCTTGCGAGATTTTCAAACCATGACAAATATCGCGATATTTTATGTTTTATCATGAAAAACCTTGAGATTTTTATTTTTAAATGTGTTTTATTTATATTTTTAAAAAAAATATTTTTTATGTTTATTTATTTATTTTTTATTACCGATATTTTGTCAAAAAAATGCAAGATTTATGAAAATTTTCAAAATCTCCCAAGTTCTTGACTGCCTATATTTTGCAGTTTTAAACTTTTGTCACTATGGTTGAAACTCTCGAGTTTACTAGCCATCAAAGTGCCTAGCAATAAATGATTTGATGGCTTTTAAGCTATTACTAGAACTTCATTAAGTTACTAAACCACGTTATATGACGAGGACTATTTGACAAAATATGAGTGAGAATTCTGTCTATTGGCAGCTTTTAGGAACTTTTTGGTCTTTAGTGTTAGGATGACGATTTAAACTTTGCATTTGATTAATAGGATATATTTTTTTTTTTTGGATAAGCATGCCCTGGTTGCCTAGACCTTTTTTTTTTTTTACTCGGAGAAACGGTCCCAAGTGCAGAGACCTAACTGCGCTGGCTCAACCTGCCGTACTTACAGTCAGCGTGAAACTCTCAGGGCTTACCCCTCAATCCCAGTGAATCGCCAAGCAGAAGGTGACACCCATAAAATTTGAACCTAGACTGTCCATCAAACGGCCTAGGCCCCATCCCACTACGCCAAACCCCATGAGTCTGCCTAGACCGATACTTGAACAGGTTTGGTACATATTAATATTACACTCAAAGTACATCAAGAAGAGTTGACCAATCAGGTGGGTTATCTTTTCATAAATGAGCAACTCCAAGGAGTCTCTAGTATAATTGTTAACTTTAGGGGCCCAACGGAACTTCACACATGCATGCACTGAGTCGTTTGTTTTTTTATGACGAGGATCACTTACTGGGTCGCCTTCCTAATAAACAGTAAACCCCAAGTGAGTGCCCTAGCCCTCAAATCACAAATGCATTTGGTATGCGACTCTACTATGATCAAACACTCGACATTCTTAAGCAATTTGCTGGATTAATTTAACCACATCAATTCTAGATGACTCTATGATCGGCTGCTGCTGAGGAGGGATGGTAAGTTGTATCATGTATGGTAATTGTGTACCCATTAGGATAAGAGCTGGTTCTAAAATCAAGGCAAGTAGCTGGACTTGTCTAAAATCAAAGGATATCCTACGTAGATGGGATCTAGCTACTTACCTTTTGTTGTAACTGTCGTTGTACTCCTAATGGATACACAATTATCATACATGACACAACTTACCATACAGTTTTACCAAATTTCCCAATACTTTTAGCTACAAAAGAACCCAGTGAGAAATACCATCCTCTGTGATAGCGACCCTATTATCCATTCAGATCAGCAAAAGATATGTATAAATTTTAAGCCAATCAATGGGCAGGGAACACCATGGTGCAGTACGTCCATTGTGTAGTAATAGGGTGGTGAACTTCTTTAAGCATAGTCAAAATATCTCAAATTTAGATGCATAAATTATTACTAAAGATGTTCTGGACCACCAAGCTTGATGTAGTTTCTTTTTTGCTCTCTTGTAGTTCATGTAAATGGCCTTTGGCCTAAGAACCCCCAGGTACACACTGATTTTGAGGTTCCTCTGTACTTGTTAACTTGCTAATAGAAGTCTCTTCTTTCTTGTCTTATTCTATATTATCTTGCCGCCCTGGTCTCTTTATGTGATTGTGTGCACGTGCGCTTGTCCTATTGCTATTACGCGCTTGACGAGCAATGTTTAGCTCGATTTTGTTGTGTGCTTTAAAGGTCATTCCAGTGTTGGAGTACACAGAGGCACGTCATATGGGCTTTTGCTTTTAGCCTGTGATAAGTTGGTATCAAAACCTTGTTGAAGTCTGGGACAAGGATTCAATATTCTTTGTTAAGTATGCCTCCAAAGAAGCATAATGATATTTCTTCGGGTAGTCAGGTTCCTCTCAAAGACGAATTCATGGTTGATGATTGTATGACAACTCTCATGCGCGATGTCACTGAGTTGACAAAGACTGTAACCAACATAGAAATGTTGATTAATAATACTAATATTGCTTTTAGGGTACTTAATTAAGAGATCAAAACTACACTAGAAGGTATGAAAGATTCTATAAAAGATCTTGCCACTAGATATGAAAACTCTATTGGGAGTCTAAAAACCAAGTTCGATGATTTGATGGAAAGGTTCAACATCTTGACTACTGAATTTGATGTTGTCCGACGAAAGAATGATCAATTAGAGCAACAGTTGAGGAATGCCCCAGCTGGTAGAGCAATGACACATGTAGGGCTGCGTATTAAATTGCCTGAGCATGCAAAGTATAAAGGCATTAAAAAACTTGAGAGATCTTGAAAACTTTATTTACTTGATGAATCAATACCTCGAGGTTCAAGGTATGATGAAAAGTGCAGATTCATTGCCCACTGCAAAGATGTACCTTACGAATGACGTTATGCTTTGGTAGAAACATCGCAAAGGCGATGTTAAGCATGGGTGTTCTGTTGTGAATTCGTGGACGAACCTCAAGAAGGAACTTCACGATTTCTTTTTGCCGAAGAATGAGAGTAGAATTGTCTACAATAAGATGTTGGTCATGAAGCAGACTGTGTTAATTCATGAGTATTTCAAAGCATTCACCTTATTGATGCTAGACATTAAAAATATGGGTGATGCAGACCAGTTGTTCCACTTTATGCATGGACTGCAGGGGTGGATAGCTATGGAGTTCAATCAACAAGACCCTCAAACTCTTTTTAGGATACTCGCTACTACTGAGAAGCTCGCTGAGATTGATAGGCGCAATACAACATCCCAAGGAAGACAAGTCAAGAATTATCGTAACAATAATAGAAGATACAATCAAAAGAATGACTGAGAGAACAATGTTGGTAATGAAAACCAAGTTGTTGATAACTAGCAGAATCATGGCCAGTAGGAGAGACAACATAATAACTAGCAGAGAAATAACAACTACTTAGGGAAAAAATATCATCGTCGAGATTGTTACATGTGCTACGAAGATCACAGGGCAAATCATTGCCCGAACAGAAATTGTGGTCTAGGGAACGGAGATAGTTGCGAGCCTAGAGTTGCGAACATTGTCTAAGCTGAAGTTGGGCGTGCCACCGCAGAATAGCCAACTGCTGGAGCTATGCAGATGAATGCGGTGAAGGTGGCACCTACTGTCAGACCACCTGTAAGCAAAGAATTGATGCACTTAAAAGTCCTTCAGAATGAATGACTCACCAAGGCATTGTTGACACAGGCGCCATGCATAACGTTATTTCTCTCAAAGAGGTAGAGCGATTGGAACTATAATGGAAAAAGAAAGAGAATCAGATGAAGGCGGTCAACTTCGAAGCCAAGCCTATTTATGAGGTTGTTCGCGATGCACCTATGAGAATCCTGAGCTGGTCTGGAAGGACCACATTTTCTTTATCTCCAATGGATGATTTCAAGGTCATCCTAGGAATGGAGTTCCTTCGAAGCAACAAGGTTGTGTCAATGCCTCATCTAAATGTTGTCAATTTTGAGGACGATAAGCAGCCTTGCATGATTGATGCACTGCTTGCAATGAAGTCTTGTGAGTTTTTGGTGTCTGTGTTACAATTGAAGGAGGGTTTAAAGAAAGGGGATGAGATCTTCCTTGTGACAATCCGCGAGATTGACAAAGAGGAGAGTGTTGTTGACATCTCAATAGCCTTACACTACAATAAAAATGTAGATTAGTGACGGACAATATCTGACGCTAATCCATCGCTAAACAGTTTAGCGACGGATATCATCCATCGCATAATCTTGGTCGCTAAATAGCGGTAGAACTGATTTGTCGCTAATTCATCACTAATTAGCAATGGATTAGCGACGTAAATAATCTGTCGCTAATCCATCACTAAACAAGCACATATTTGGTTTTGCGACGGAATATAATCCATCGCTATTTTAGCAATGGATTACATTCCATCGCAAAACCAAATATTAGCGATGGATAATATCCGTTGCTAATCCGTCTCAAAATAAAATAAAAAATAAAAAAAAATTGTTTGAAATATAAATATCGAGAAAAAATTTGTCATTGGTTACATTTTTTTGAATGGAAATAAAACTAAAGTCAAGATTTCTTGATGAAGCTGCATGCTAGTAAATGAAAATGTTAAAGTTTTGCACAGTACAATTATCCAATATAAAAGAATAAGCCTTCAAGTGAAGAATGCTTAAAACAATATTGATCAGAATAAATGAGATCAAATAAGTGAAAGCAAAAAATTAGACTTAGTCCATACTTTATCATAATCTGCTTCTAGCTTTACAAGCGGTGCAAAAACATTTTGATACTGCAAAATGGAGGCCACTTCACAAGTCAAATTCAGATGAAACATTCCAGTAATTGGAAATATGAATGAAAAAATTGGCATCTAAGTTACAAAGATGCAATGTCCATAAAAGGCATTGGCATTAACGCTTCAAATCATTATAAGAAGAGGATGTTAAAGTTTTGCACAGTACAATTATCCAATATAAAAGAATAAGCCTTCAAGTGAAGAATGCTTGAAACAATATTGATCAGAATAAATGAGATCAAATAAGTGAAAGCAAAAAATTAGACTTAGACCATACTTTATCATAATCTGCTTCCAACTTTACAAGCGGTGCAAAAACATTTTGATACTGCAAAATGGAGGCCACTTCACAAGTCAAATTCAGATGAAACATTCCAGTAATTGGAAATATGAATAAAAAAATTGACATCTAAGTTACAAAGATGCAATGTCCATAAAAGGCATTGGCATTAACACTTCAAATCATTATAAGAAGAGGAGAAGGAGACCTATATTTTTAAGCTTGAAATTGCATTCAAACCAAATATATCAAAAAAATACAACGATTATCAAGGTGTATCATGGTCACATAGATACCTGGTAAGCATCTTTGTACTTGAGGGCCACTGGCTGAGGTTCATCATCCACACCAGGTTTCTCTAGATCTTCAAGAGAAGCATCAGGATTTGTCTTCCAAAGCTCTTCAACCTTGTTTATTTTTTGAGCACTAAATTGGCGTGCTCTCAACTGCTCCTGCTCGGATGGAACCTGGGAATAACACTAAACGTTAACAACCATATCATGTGCATCAAATACATAAAAGAAAGTAAACAAAACCCCAATGAAATGTTTGACACCCAAATAGCCCAGAAAGAAGGAAAAGCATACCTTGACAAGCCATGGAAGGAAGCATCTGTCATCAATAAGCGGGCACCACTGACTCAAGTCCCAATTCATATCTTTCAGTGCATTGACATTCAGGCAAGGCTCCCTACATAAGAGAACCACAACACTCTTTGTCTTGGCAGAAATAAACCCTATAAGGAATACATTTCTACAACTACAGTTATAGCATTCAAGAATGGTTTCTCTCAGTGGGCTGTCCTTGTGAAGGCAGACCTCATTGTGTTTACAAAATTGGCAGATGGATAAAAAAAAAAGGTGCACAAGATACTACTCAAAATGACTCGCAAAAGCCCACAATATTTTACAAAATAAACAATATCAATTCCACCAATGTTGCACAAAAAGATTACAAATTTCTATGGAACAAATCAGTTCAGTAACTAATGAGTGATCAGGATTTAGAAACTGAAACATGTTTCTGATCAATTGACTCAAACATTACATTATAATATTGACAATTTACACCACAAAGTTTTGCGAAGATGCAATTGAATGCATTTTTCTTTGAACAAAAAAGGATCACTGAAGTCTTTAACCATGGAACTTTTGCCAAATGTTGTATCTACTTTGTAGATGTTTTGAATGTGTTTAGTCATTCTCATTTAATCAGTTTTTTTTATCTTTGCCAAGGTACTCAAATACACAGTACATGGTAGATATTATTTGAGTCCAAAAGAAAAAAGAATTTCATCAAGATTAGATAAAGATGAAAAAGAAAGAGAAAACCTCCAAGATGAATGATCTCCATCTGTTAGTCTGGCATCTAATTATTTCATCAAGCAAAAAAAAGTCCTCAACTCCAAGCTGCAAGGTATTTCTTAATCCAAAGAGAAAATTACAAAGAGAAAGACCTCTAATTGTAAAAAAAGTTTTACCAAACATCATTTGTGTAATTGCGTGTTAACGACTTTAATGGTATGGGAAATATATAGCCTTTACAGATCTCTTCTGCCTATCATCAAAATGATGTGGCCACCATAACGTACCGAGGCAACTAGATATTGCTCCCATGTAGGCTTGTAAATATCAATAGACGTTCTCCCTGTGATTTATTTAATCTAAACATACAATAAACACAAGTTTGTGCTGCTGATATGAAAGTACTGTCTTGAAGCAACAAAACAAAAAAGGGGATACCTCATGATGTTTAGGTTGACACGAACATATCATGTAACCAACAAATTAATGGATATATTTAACCAACAGGAGTTGCCAAAACCAAAAGATATTGAATGGCTTCCATAAAGATGCCAGACTTAGCTTTAGCAAGTCCAACAACATATATCACCTGTTCTTCGCCACTATATTCAGGACACTGGCCATCCCTGAAGAGCAATGGTACATTAAGAACAAGGAATAGTAGCCACAAAATCTATAATAGACTCACATGTTAGATAAAATTACACATGTAACCTCTATTTCATTAAGTATCTCTGGCTTATAAACTAGTAATATCAATGATCTAGAGTTTATTTGCAAAAATCAGGGTGGTAAAAGTTTAACACTTTTCCAATCAGGTCTGCTGTAAAGCACACATTAAGGTAAATATAACCCATATAGTTTATAAAAAAAAAAAATATTAACAAAATTGTAGGCACAAAGCAAGCTCTTTGTTATCTTTTAAAAATTATGTCATTCTTAGGAGCAAAAGTATAATACAAGGAGCAAATCCCATTTGAATGTTTATGCTGGGTATAGTCAGATCCAAATTGCACCAGACATTCAAGAGAAAATAGTTGCTTTGTGGTATTCTTAGAAGATTCTACAAAATAAACTTCAGGACCAGCAAAAGGCTGTGGAACAATGGGGATTTACCCTTTCCATGAGGAAGATTACTCAGAAAAGAACAAACTAGTTGGCAAACTGTTAGTGCAGGTTTACTTGTACAAATGATTCTTAGCCTTTCAAATGAATTACAACACGATTGGCCAATCAAAGCACTCTGCAACCATGGGTCATAATCGGATTAAAAAAATGTATTATTGGATGTTTCAGAACTTGATGCTTCTATGACTCTTATATACAACAACGAGGATGAGACAAAAGTTGACTTTACCATTTATCAAAATGCCAAAGGAACATAGAGTTGTCCACAGATGCCCATGCTTGTCGAATTTCTGGAAAAATTCCACATAAAGCAGTACCTTCTCCTCCAGCTGCATTGTGTCTATCAATACAACAACAACAAGTACGCCTTCATCCCAAAATAATTGGGGTCGGCGATATGAACCAAAAAAGAAAATCATTATGGGTCTTCCACATGAATCCTTCTCCTCCAATCATTTCTATCCAATGCCATGTCCTTGGTGAGGTTCAAAGCATTCATATCCTTTCCTATCACCTCCATCCATGTCTTCCTAGGCCTACCCCGACCTCTTTTAACTAATATATTTTCCCATTTCTCCATCCTTCTAACTTGAGCATCATTAGGCCTTTTTCGAATATGTCCAAACCACCGTAAACGATTCTCTCTCATCTTATTTTCAATGGGTGCAACGCCTACCTTCTTACGTATCTCCTCGTTCCGAATCTTATCTTTTTGTACTTATTGATAGACACAATGCAGCTGGAGGCCACTGCATTAATAAACGTTGTAGTAAGTACGCAAACAACCTACTGAGGAAAAAACATCAGCTTCTTAAGAACCATATTATGGAATATATTACCAAGGATCACATTACTGAGGAAGCCCATAATGTGCTATGATCCCCTGCTATTATACCAGAAGAAACATCAAGAACTAAACCAGGATCCTAAATTTATTTGCGGAAGATGGTATGGGCATTCTTACCTTTAAAACAAATTAGCAATCAATTCAATTTGACAATTAATTGCTATCTTATGACGACCAAAAAATGCCGAACATGCGAATAACCACACACCAATCCATTAAGTACCATTATCATTCACCATGAATCCTCTACTAGAAGTACCAAGTCACGACATATGCAACGGAGAATGTATTTCACCCCAAAGAATACCATTGCCTACACGAAATCGTGAATCTCTCTATGCTATAATCCCAAAAACCGCATTCACCAAAAAAAAAATATAAAATAAATGAAATGGATGGATGCGTTATACTGCTGCAGTTCACACCCATGGAGCTACAATTTGCAGAACTACGAAACTAACAATTGTTGAACACGATCAACACAACCAGGAAAAAAAATGCAAAAACACAAGGTAAGGTTGGGAGCAAAAGCCAAAAATCAGATGCGATAGAATTGACAATAACATTGCGTACCTCTTTTGGGGGAGACGAGTACGGGTGACTTGCATATCTAGAAGCTTCCAGAGCCTCCTCGACATCGACCCGCCTGGAGGAGTCCCGACTTACGTAGTCTCTCATCAGGCACCCCGGGACCGCCGCATCCAAGGCGAACCTCTCATCTTCCCACGTCATCGCTTCTTTCTTCTTCTTCTTCCCCTGAAATCCTAGAAACATGAAACTTTTTGAACCAGAGTGAAGAGAGAGAATGAACCTTGCGAGAATGCAGATGGGGAAGGGAAAGAGGAGGAGGCGATGGTGGTTACAGCGATAGCACCCAGCTCGGTCTGACTGCGGACAAGGGGAAGGGGAGGAGGCGTCATGACGGAGATTAGGGCTTTTATGGGGGAAAGGGGGGAGAGAGCGAGGGAGAATTTTGTGCAGTTTAAATCAAGAAGTAGCCACAAATTAGTGACAAAAAAATTTGGTCTCAAAATTTATCACTAATTTAGCAATGCATTTTGAGACAGAATATTTCTGTCGCTAATTAGCGATGAATTTTGAGACCGAATTTTTTCGTCGGTAATTTTGCAACTAATTTCAATTTTAGCGATGACTAGTTTTCTCTAGCTAATCCGTCATAAATTTGTGATAAAAAAAAATCCGTTGTAATTTTTTATTGCTAACTAACATTTTTCTTGTAGTGTTACCTCCAGTATTGAAAGAGTTTGGTGATGTTATATTGTTCGTGGTGTAGAAGAAACTACCTCCATTGAGAGGTGTAGATCATGAGATTTAGTTAGTGTCAGGTGCACGGTCACCTGATATGGCATCGTACCGCATGGCAACTGCTGAGCTAGCAGAGTTGCGAATACAACTAGATGACATGCTGAAAGTCGTGATCATTTGACCATCCAAAGCACCTTTTGGAGCATCTATGCTATTTCAGGCAAAGCATGATGGGTCGAAGCACTTGTGTTTGAATTATCGAGCATTGAATAAATTGACTGTGAATAACAAGTATCTGCTTCCTTTGATCGCAGACTTGTTTGATCAGTTGGATAAAGCTCATGTTTTTTCGAAGCTGAATCTACAATCAGGCTATTGATAGGTTAAAATTGCTAAAGGGGATGAAGTCAAGACCACTTGTGTGACATGGTATAGGGCATTCAAGTTTCTTGTTATGCCATTTGACTTGACAAATGCGTCTACAACCTTCTCTACACTGATGAATAAGATATTTTACTTGAACCTTGACAAGTTCAACGTAGTTTACCTAGATGAAATAGTGGTGTACAACAATTCCATGGAAAAGCATGTTCAATGCCTTCATATTGTGTTTCAGACCCTTAAGGATAATGATATGTATGTGAAGTGTGAAAAGTGCCTATTCGGTCATAAGGAAGTTCATTTTCTTGGCCACATTGTAGGAAGAGACATGCTAAGGATGGATCGCCAGAAGATCAGGGCAATTTAAGAATAGGAGCCACCTGTTGAAGTCCTGGAGTTGCGTTCTTTCTTGAGGCTTGCCAATTATTATCAGTGATTTATTCAAGGATATTCCTTAATTACCTCCCCACTCACTGATCTATTGAAGAAGGGTAGGCTATGGGTGTTGTCTGATTCTTGTCAAAAAGCTTTTGAAAAGTTAAAGCATGTATTGACTGAGGAACCTGTGCTAAAGTTGCCTGATTGCCATAAGCCATTTGAAGTGCAGACCGATGCAACTGACGTTGCGATTGGAGGGATGTTACTACAAGAAGGACATCCAATTGCCTTTGAGAGCCGCAAGATAAAGGATGCTAAGTGATGCTACCCTGTGCATGAGTGAGAAATGTTGGCTATCATCATGCATTGCCTCCGCGTGTGGAGACACAGTTCGTTGTACGCGTTGACAATGTAGCGACAAGTTATTTTCAATCTTAGAAGAAGTTGAGTCTGAAGCATGATCGTTGGTAGGAATTGCTTGCGAAATTTGATATGGTCCTTGAGTATAAGCCTGATAGGACCAATGTCATTGCTAATGCCCTAAGTCGAAAGGCAAAACTTGTAGCATCGTACGAGGAGGAAGGTAGCACCAGTCAACCAACAAGTGATCTTCTCAAGCAGATTCGAGAAGAATTGAAGAATGATATGATGACTCAATATATTATCATGTTGGCAAAGGAAGAAAAGACCCAGAGATTCTGGTTTAAAAATGATCTTCTCAGCACCACTGGTGTTCGTCTGTTCAAATTATTTTAGTTCCTTAAATTTTATTATTTTTTATATATTTTAATAATAATTAAATTATCGATAAATTAATGATATATAAGCTATATATAGCTTATATGCGATTTGAGTGGCAAACTATAAGTTGCCTATATATTAAGGTGTGACTATGGTTAGTACATTACAAACAATACCATGATTGTTAAATGAGAGAGAGAGAGATTTTAGTTAAGTTGCTAAAACCTCCCAAAGTAAAAAATGAAAGGCAATAAATGAGAGAAGAGATGGCCAATGCTAGATGGTTTTCAAATGAATTGATACAATTCTTGGTCAGTATTTTACGAACCGTTCGGGGGTCTATATTGTCATGGGCTTATTTGGAAGCACTGTGCAACACCTGGTGATTCCAACCAGGTCAGCCTTCTAAGTCAAGGAAGCAACGCGAACACCCTGCTGTTGAGAAACTCTGTTTTGATGTCACATAATATGATACACTGTCTTATTTGATTTCATATGATATGATAATATGTCTTCTTGAAAAAATGTTATATTATGACTGGATATGTTTTGCCATATATCTAACGAGTATTTGATGCAAGGATATCTCACTCAAAAAGGATGGAGACCTCCTGTTCAAGTACAACTATGGTGCAATCATACTCCTTGAAGAAAAAGCTTGTTGAGCCATGCATTTCTAAAGACCATCTAAAGAGATCGACTACCTCAAGTTGAAGATTTTTTTCTTCTTTAGAGTCATATGTAACAGAACCTTCAGAAGCATGCATATTACATATTACATACTCATTCATAAAAGCTATTTCATAAAAGTATACGATAGTTTCAAAAAGCTCCTTTTTTGAAAACCAATAATTGTACCTTCTTACAAACCTTTATGGAAAAGGTATTTTGACATGATATAATTCATGATTTCAAAAAACAATAATTGTACCTTCTATCATATATGAGACAACTTGAAAAGTAATGATTTCAAAAGTAGAAAAAAGACAAAACATGAAAATCGGCTACACAAAGAAAAACAAATATAATACTTGTTGAAAAGACTCTAGTTACCTTTTTAAAGAAATGATTTCAAATGTGTAGGAATAAGACAAAACATGAAAATCGGCTACACAAAGAAAAACAAATATAATACTTGTTGAAAAGACTCTAGTTACCTTTTTTAAAGAAATGATTTCAAATGTGTAGGAAAAAGACAAAACATGAAAATCGGCTACACAAAGAAAAACAAATATAATACTTGTTGAAAAGACTCTAGTTACCTTTTTACAAACCCATAGAATGTCGACTTACTTGAAGTCATCATTCTCTTTGTATAGCATTAAATACCTCCTGTAAGAAATCCTTGTTAATATCCTTCTCAAGAATGTCAACTTGTTTAAAGTCTTCATTCTCTCTGTAGACATTGAAAAACACATCATAAAGAAAACTCTTGATATGACTATGTACAAATAAATATCTCAAAGCATTTATTGTACTTACACTCATTTAAAGTAAAGAAGTACTTATGTACCACAATTCATTAATTAAGATAAAGACAAAACTACATGACAGCCTACAATCCAACGTTCAATGTACTATTGTAAGAAATAGACTTTTTACATAAAATATATATTACCTAAAATATTACAACGACTAGTGTACCCTATATTTTACTTTTATGGAAAGAAGACTTTCTCGAATTTCTCTAAAGATGTTTTTTTGAAATGACATGACATTTCACATCTTAAAAAGACTACGATTTCAAAAAAGTAACGACTACATTTTTAAAGCTATATAAACACACTCAAATAAACTATTCAAACAAGGAATGGACATGTGAGCTTACAACGAGAAAAATTCCTATTCGATATCTGAAAGAGAGCCTAGAAAAAGAAAGAGAAAAAGTCAAGAATAGCTCTTTGACAAAGAGTATCTTCTGAGTGAAAACAACAGAACATTCTGAGAATCCTTCATTCGTGCATTCATATCATTCTGAAGGTTCTATAGGAAGTATTGTAACTTTCTGTTATTCACTGTATTCCTTCTTTGTTGAAAGAAGTAGACCTCTGAGAAAGAGGGTGTTGCCCTTCTCTGTTGAGAGAAGAAGACCTCTGTGAAAGAGGGTGTTGTCATTCTCTGTTGAGAGAAGAAGACCTCTGTGGAAGAGGGTGTGCCCCTTCTCTGTTGAGAGAAGAAGACCTCTGAGGAAGAGGGTGTTGTACTATTTATTCGGTGACTCAGATGTTATAGTGGAAAGCTCAAGTGGTTTGCTTGGGGACTGGATGTAGGTCAGGGTTTTGACCAAACCAGTATATATTCTGTGTTTATGTGTTGTGCCTTTATTGCATTATATTTTTAATTTATCGATCTATATACAATTTCACTATTCACCCCCCCTCTAGTGGAATTTCATTTGGTATCAGAGCAGGTTTGCTGGTTTCGACATAACAAGTCTTCCAGCACAAATGGCATCTACCTCTTATGCTCGAGATATTGAAGGTCAACACGCATCTCGTCCTCCTTTCTTCAACGGCTCCAACTATGGATACTGGAAGTGCAGAATGACTATATTTCTCAAATCTATAGATTTTGCTGTATGGAAAATTGTTGAGCATCCATACACATCTCCATCCGCAGACTATAACTTATGGTCTGATGAAGAAAAGAAAATGGCAAACCGAAATGCAAAGGCTATGAATGCCTTATATTGTGCCATTGATCAGAATGAATTCAATAGAATATCTATATGTGAATCTGCATATGATATTTGGCATTCTTTGGAGGTTATTCATGAAGGAACCAACAAAGTAAAAGAAGCCAAAATTTCATCTCTTGTCAGAAAATATGAGTTGTTCAAAATGAACAAAGATGAACCTATCACAGAGATGTTCACCAGATTCACCAACATCACCAATGATCTGAAATTTCTGGGTGTAACCCACTCTCAGACAGAAAAGGTGAAGAAAATCTTGAGATCTCTCACAACTGAGTGGGAGAAAAAGACTACTGCTATTGAAGAAGCTCAAGATTTGTCCAAGCTTACCCTGGACGATTTAATAGGCAATCTTATGGCCTATGAAGTCCACATGAAGGAAAAAAGGGAAGAGGAAAAACCTTTAAAGAAAACTCTAGCCTTCCCAGCCCTATCTGAGGATGAGGACTTAGAAAAAGAAACTGAGATTGCGCTACTCACCAGAAAATTCCAGCGCTTTATGAGAAGGAACCAACTTCCAAATAAGCACAAAGAAAGAAAAGACCCAAAGGAAGATTCTATATGCTACCAGTGTAATAAGCCAGGTTACTTAAGACGTGACTGTCCTCTTCTCAGAAGAAAGTCCAAGACCGAGGAACCAAAGAAAAGGTTCTTCAAGAAAAAGGCTCTGCATGCTCAATGGGATGATTCAGAACCATCCACAAGTGAAGAGTCAAATGATGATGAAGCAAAAACCGCGAACATGTGCTTCATGGCAGAAAGCTCTGTAAGTGAATCCCTTGATTTCTCCTTTGAAGAACTTCAAAATGCTTTTCAGGAACTTTTTGATGAATCAAGGAAAACGATTCTCAAAAATAGACATTTGAAATCTGAGAATCTAGAGCTCACTCTGAAAAATGAAAAACTCAGTATTGAAAATTCTGAGTTACGAAAGAAAAATCTTCTTATTACTTCTGAAATCTCTTCTACTAGCTCCAAGACTAAAAATCTGCAAGTAGAAATTTCAGAATTAAAAAGTAAAACTGAGAACCTTATGAAAATGATTTTCAAGTTTACTAAAGGAAAAGAGAACTTGAATAAACTCCTATCCTCTCAAAAAATCTCTTTCTATAAGAATGGTATTGGCTACTCTCATTTCAACAAGCCTTCTTGTATGAATCAAAAGACCACGTTTGTGAAAGGTTCTTCTGAACCTAAAAAGGAGTATTATAATTTTAACTTCTTGAACTCCTCTAAAGTTGTAGATAAACCCAAATCTAAATGGATATGGGTTCCAAAGTCTAACAAAAAGGAACCCGATTGGGTACCAAAAAGAAGTTTTACTTAATGTTTTGTAGGCTCCAAACAAGAAGAACAGATGGATACTAGATAATGGATGTTCAAAACACATGACTGGACATCCAGACCTTTTTGCTGTTCTTCATTATAAAGGAGGAAATGTCACCTTTGGAGATAACAACAAAGGTTTGATAATTGGTATTGGTAATATTGGCAATATAGATAAACCTCTTATCAAAGACGTTCTCCTGGTTAAAGGCTTAAAACATAACCTTCTAAGTATTAGTCAAATGTGTGACACAGGTTATAATGTTAGCTTTAATCATGATGCTTGTCTCATAGCAGACACCAACGAGAATATCATCTTAAAAGGTATAAGAAGAAATAATATATATGAACTATGCCTAGAAAACATCACTGAACATTGCCTTATAGCTAATAATGACACTCAACATTTATGGCACATGAGAATGGGTCATGTCAACTCCAAATACATGTCTAAATTAGCTAAAGATAAGTTAGTACGTGGGTTACCCAAAATATCTTTTAAAAAGGATTATTTTTGTGATGCATGTCAATTAGGAAAACTGTCTAAATCATCTTTCAAATAAAAAAATATCATTTCAAGTAAAAGACCTTTAGAGCTTCTCCACCTGGATCTTTTTGGTCCTTCTAGAGTAGCTAGTCTGAATCATAATAAATATGCTTTTGTCATTGTAGATGATTACTCACAATTTACTTGGGTAATATTTTTGAAAAACAAAAGTGATACGTTTTGTCAGTTTGAAATTTTATGTAAAAAATTACAAAATGAAAAATCTTGTTCTATTGTTAAAATCCGTAGTGACCATGGAGGAGAATTTGAAAATGAGCTTTTTGTAAATTTTTGTAACTTGCATGGTATTTCTCATAACTTTGCCTTTCCTAAAGCTGCACCTCAAAATGGTGTAGTAGAAAGAAAGAATAGAACCCTTCAGGAATCTGCTAGAACTATGCTCCAACACAATAATCTTGCTAAATCTTTTTGGGCAGAAGCTGTTAATACTGCATGCTATATAACAAATAGAGTTCTCATTAGACCCTTATTAAATAAAACTCCCTATGAATTATTCTATGACAGGACTCCAAGAATAGACTATTTTAAAGTATTTGGATGTAAATGCTTTATCCTAAACACAAAAGATAGCCTAGATAAATTTGATGCTAAATCTATTGAAGGCATATTTTTAGGATATTCAAGTCATAGTAAAGCATACAGAGTTTTCAATAAGAGTTCTAATACTATTGAAGAATCTATGCATGTTAGTTTCTGTGAATCTATTGATCAATCTGTTCATAAGTAAACTAACGATGATGATGTTGAAAGTACAAATTTATTTTTAGATAACACAGCTAAGTCTAATGAAGATGATCATCAAAAAACATTTGCCGAAATCAGAGATCATCCTCAAAAGCAGATTTTGGGAGACCTCACAAAGGGGGTTCAAACTAGAGCTCAGCTAGAACGAATTGCAAACATGGCATTCATTTCTCAACTTGAATCCAAGAAGATTGATGAAGCCATCATCGATGAGTTCTGGATGCTAGCCATGATTGAAGAACTGAATCAATTCCAAAGAAATGATGTTTGTGATCTTGTACCAAGACCAAAGGATCATCAGATCATTGGGACAAGATGGATCTTCAGAAACAAGCTAGATGAAACAGATAATGTTATAAGAAACAAAGCAAGACTAGTAGCTCAAGGATACAACCAGGAGGAAGGTATTGATTTTGATAAAACATTTGCTCTTGTTGCTAGACTTGAATCTATTAGGATGTTTTTAGCATATGCAAGCTATATGGATTTTAAACTATATCAAATGGATGTTAAAAGTGCTTTTCTAAATGGTTTTATAAATGAAGAAGTTTATGTAAAACAACCTTCAGAATTTGAAAATGAACAATATCCAGATCATGTCTTCAAACTAAAACGTGCTTTATATGGTTTAAAACAAGCACCTCGTGCTTGGTATGACAGACTCAAAACCTTTTTAGTAAAAACTGGTTTTTCTGTAGGCAAAGCAGATTCTACTTTATTTGTAAAAATAGTGAATAATCATACCCTAATTGTTCAAATATATGTGGACGATATCATCTTTGGATCTACTAATAGCACTCTGTGTGAAGAATTTTCTAAGTCCATGCAGAAAGAATTTGAAATGAGTATGATGGGAGAACTCACCTACTTTCTTGGACTGCATATTATGCAAACCAAGGATGGAGTTTTCATCAATCAATCTAAATATGCTCGTGAACTTCTGAAGAGGTTCAACATGAACTCAACTACTTCAAAAACCACTCCTATGAGCACAACCACTGTTTTGGACAAAGATGAAGATGGTAAGTCTGTTGATACAAAGGTATACCGAGGTATGATAGGATCACTTCTGTATTTAACTGCTAGCCGTCCAGATATTATGTTCAGTGTTTGCTTGTGTGCTAGATTTCAGTCAAATCCAAAAGAATCACATCTTAAAGCTGTAAAAAGAATAATGAGATATTTAAAAGACACAGTTGATTTTGGATTATTCTATTCAAAATCCTCTACATTTGATCTAATCTCATACAGCGATGCTGACTTTGCTGGAAGTAAATCTGACAGAAAAAGCACAAGTGGAACATATCATATGCTAGGGCACTCACTAGTTTCATGGTTCAGTAAGAAACAAAACTGTGTATCCTTATCTACTACAGAAGCTGAATACATTGCTGCTAGCCTAGCTTGTACACAAGTTATCTGGATGAAACAAACTTTGAAAGATTTTGGTTTAAATTTTGAAAATACAACTATTTTCTGTGATAATACTAGTGCTATAAACCTATCTAAAAATCCTATTTTACACTCACGAACTAAGCATATTCAAATAAGACACCACTTCTTAAGAGAACAAGTATTAAACAACATAATTAAACTCGAATTCATACCCACTATCAACAGTTAGCAGACATCTTTACTAAGCCATTAAAACATGAAGACTTTACACGAATTCGAAGAGATTTAGGAATATGCAAACTAAGTGACTTATAATTAATCTCACCTACTAAAACATCTTATGAGTTCTATTAAAATTTTATTCGGTTTCATTGTTATCAATTTCTCATATTTATGTTTTTAAAAGGTCAAACTATGTCTCTATATTCACGTATACTCTAAATACTTATAAAAACTCATTCATCATGACACATTCTTTATGTCTTTCAACTTGTCATCTTTCAAGTACACATCTTTAATGACTCCTTGTCCTATTTCCTTTCACTCATATCCATAAGAACTAATTATACTAAGTAAAAGCTATCATGACATTGTTCACATCACTCATCTCATAACACCTTTTATTACTTTTTGTCTTCTAGTGAAAACCTCTCTTACGATAAGCTAGCCTATCTTCAAACATGATATTGTATTCCTCACTTATTCTATTTTTCATATTCATGCAACACTCTCTTTCATGAACTTTCCTCAAAAAAATACACTTCACTAAAATCCTCATACCTTTTATATCAAATTCGAGTGATTATCCTTCCTATTTGTTTTACCACCTTTTAAGTTGTTATATTTCACGTAAATTTTTTTTACTATATCATCTATTATATCATTGTTTAAGAACAATCAACCATCGTCCTTTCACTTTTCACACCCTTTATGAAAAAAAAATTATAAAATCTCCTTTTTGACAACTTACACTTTTCTTCCCTCTCTCTCTCTCTCTATCTCATACGAAGTGACTCTCCATCCGTGACCATGACCTCCTCATATATTTTATATCTCTCTCTCCAATCGAGATTCTTTAAAACCATGTCCTTTAGAAAAACTTCAATTCACATCTAACTCCACTTTATGTCATAGATCTCATGTCTAACATCAAGTGATTATTGTCCTTTATAACTATTCACACTCCTTCCACGCATACCAAAAATATAGTATTCTTAAATAAGAAATTATTGCATCTCCTCATATATTCCTGTTTGTCCTATTCCAAACTCTTTCTTCACGTATTTGGAATGCTTTCACATAAAATAAATTTTTGAAAAGTTGTTTGTTTTATTAGGCCATTATTCACTCTATAACTTTTCTTACATGATCTTCACGAAAGCTTTAAAATCCTTGAAACATTCACTCTCTTGAGTTTATTAAGACACTCCATACTCAATACATGATATATCTCAAACTTCGACAAACTCTCCCATAGTAAATCTTTCTCTATATAGAAAAATTTCAAAACTATGTCCTTCTTAACATACAATACACTATCTTCCAACAACTGATTTGATTTGTCATTCACAAGTCTCTTTATTTCCAACTCACGCATTTCCTCTTTCAGCTAAAATCTAAAAATCCTTCACTTCCAATGTCATTCATTTCTTATCACCATTACTTTTCTCCTTCTATTTAATAGATTGATTCATCTCTCATTCCCCACGACTATCTCTATTCTCTTACAAACTCCTACTCCTTCCAAGCTCTTCTCTCTTGCTCGTTTTTTTTCTAAGCTCTTGCAATGGCTTTCTCTTGCACATCCGACTTACTCCAAGCTTCGGAGTTGAGATTTCCGGATCTCATTCACACTTATCACTCCATAAAATCTTTGAGAATCCTACCAGGCAGCTTGGTTCACCTTGAAGCCTTTCCAGCGTTTGACTTACAAACTTCTCTTTATGAACTTATTCATGTTCTAGCCTCTCCAAAACGAATGCCCATCTATCCTCAACTTATCAAAATTTTCTACACCAACCTTTCTATCGACCATGATCACTCTTCTATCACTTCCATGGTACATGGAAAAATTTTCTCCTTCGACATACCTCAGTTAGGCAACATTTTGAATATTTCTTCTTACGGTATTAAGCTTCCCAACATTGTTCCTCTCGACCACTCTGTGTTTCAGAAAATCCTCCTCTCCACTCGCTCCACTCACTTCCCATGGCATGAGAGCAATCTCCAACCTCATGCTCTATTGTTGTCCAAAATTCTTTCCTCAAATCTCGTCCCCAAGTCGCCCTCTAGGGGATTTATTGCAAATGAAGTCTCACTTCTTCTTTATGCCATCTTCTCTGCCTTTCCTATCAACTGGTCCAGTGTCATCTTCCACAATATGATCCACTTTCGCTCTTTTAAGTCTCTTCCCTTCGGTTATTTCATCACACTCATTCTTGAGTTCTTCCAGATTCCTCTTGCAACTGATGTCATCTACTACTCAAACAATATAATTGATGACTCCTCTCTCCATGAAGAAGAGTCCTCTCACCTAAACTCTGACGACGAAGGCCCTCAAGAAGCAGATCAAGCAGCAACTTCTGACCTTGACATCTTCTCAGCTCTTGTCAATGTCCAGAACACCCAGGATCTCCTTCTGAAGAATCAAGCCTCGATGCAGCAGACCCTTCAAACTCTCCAACACGATCAAGCCGACCGTACCCATCAATCCTCTCCACCTTCGGACTAACTTTTTTTTGGACTGTAATAACTTTATTTTTTTTTGGTCTGTAATAACTCTGCTTACTCTGATCCCTTCCTTTTTATCCATGACAAAGGGGGAGAAAAACCTGTCTCCATTATGGAGAAAAATACTCTCTTTAACATTTTTTCAATAATTTTATGATATTATTATTTCTATGCATAATGTCTTTTTGACAGGAGGAGCATATTTTGTCATCATCAAAAAGGGAGAGAATGTTGAGAAACTCTGTTTTGATGTCACATAATATGATACACTGTCTTATTTGATTTCATATGATATGATAATACGTCTTCTTGAAAAAATGTTATATTATGACTGGATATGTTTTGCCATATATCTAACGAGTATTTGATGCAAGGATATCTCACTCAAAAAGGATGGAGACCTCCTGTTCAAGTACAACTATGGTGCAATCATACTCCTTGAAGAAAAAGCTTGTTGAGCCATGCATTTCTAAAGACCATCTAAAGAGATCGGCTACCTCAAGTTGAAGATTTTTTTCTTCTTTAGAGTCATATATAACAGAACCTTCAGAAGCATGCATATTACATATTACATACTCATTCATAAAAGCTATTTCATAAAAGTATACGATAGTTTCAAAAAGCTCATTTTTTGAAAACCAATAATTGTACCTTCTTACAAACCTTTATGGAAAAGGTATTTTGACATGATATAATTCATGATTTCAAAAAACAATAATTGTACCTTCTATCATATACGAGACAACTTGAAAAGTAATGATTTCAAAAGTAGGAAAAAGACAAAACATGAAAATCGGCTACACAAAGAAAAACAAATATAATACTTGTTGAAAAGACTCTAGTTACCTTTTTACAAACCCATAGAATGTTGACTTACTTGAAGTCATCATTCTCTTTGTATAGCATTAAATACCTCCTGTAAAAAATCCTTGTTAATATCCTTCTCAAGAATGTCGACTTGTTTAAAGTCTTCATTCTCTCTGTAGACATTGAAAAACACATCATAAAGAAAACTCTTGATATGACTATGTACAAATAAATATCTCAAAGCATTTATTGTACTTGCACTCATTTAAAGTAAAGAAGTACTTATGTACCACAAATCATTAATTAGAATAAAGACAAAACTTCATGACAGCCTACAATCCAACGTTCAATGTACTATTGTAAGAAATAGACTTTTTACATAAAATATATATTACCTAAAATATTACAACGACTAGTGTACCCTATATTTTACTTTTATGGAAAAAAGACTTTCTCGAATTTCTCTAAAGATGTTTTTTTGAAATGACATGACATTTCACATCTCAAAAAGACTACGATTTCAAAAAAGTAACGACTACTTTTTTAAAGCTATATAAACACACTCAAATAAACTATTCAGACAAGGAATGAACATGTGAGCTTACAACGAGAAAAAATCCTATTCGATATCTGAAAGAGAGCCTAGAAAAAGAAAGAGAAAAAGTCAAGAATAGCTCTTTGACAAAGAGTATCTTCTGAGTGAAAACAACAGAACATTCTGAGAATCCTTCATTCATGCATTCATATCATTCTGAAGGTTCTATAGGAAGTATTGTAACTTTCTGTTATTCATTGTATTCCTTCTCTGTTGAAAGAAGTAGACCTCTGAGAAAGAGGGTGTTGCCCTTCTCTGTTGAGAGAAGAAGACCTCTGTGGAAGAGGGTGTGCCCCTTCTCTGTTGAGAGAAGAAGACCTCTGAGGAAGAGGGTGTTGTACTATTTATCCGGTGACTCGGATGTTATAGTGGAAAGCTCAAGTGGTTTGCTTGGGGACTGGATGTAGGTCAGGGTTTTGACCGAACCAGTATATATTCTGTGTTTATGTGTTGTGCCTTTATTGCATTATATTTTTAATTTATCGATCTATATACAATTTCACTATTCACCCCCCCTCTAGTGGAATTTCACCTGCATGAGGGCACATAATCATAATAGAGTACGCACAATCTCAAATAGAGCAACATAGAGAGATAGAGAGAGAAGGTAACTCATATTCATAAGTTTCAAGATTACACAAAGAGAGTGAGAGGGGGGGGTGGGGGGCGGGGAACCGTAAGAATTGTAGTTCACAGGGGATATTAGGCCAAAGGCCATTTATGTACAGTACGAAGGACCAAAGAGGTATTTACATCAAGGAAAAAAGGTGTCAACATGGCGAGCTGGAACATGCTCTCTTGCCTAAACTGGCACCATCCTCGACGTGATCTGTTGCTGGTAGTCTTCAATGGCTTGCTGAAACTGGCAAATATTTTATGGAGTTTTCCAACTAGCATCGCTCTCTAGTAATCCTTTCCATTTTACGAGATACCTCTTCACTTCTCCTAAATAATTATTGACGTGATCCATGATGAATTCAATTTCTCTGGAGGTCGACGTTGACGTCAATGTTTGAGCTCGTTGAGGAATGGGAGCTCGTTGAGGTAGACTACGGTTGAGATCCTCTTCATCTTTGTTGAAAGGCTTTAGATTACACGCGTGAAAGATAGGGTGGACCTAAAAACTGGTAGGAAGGTCGAGCTTATATGCTAACTTGTCAATCCTTTGAATGATAGAAAAAGGTCCATCGTATTTTTGAATGAGTCCTCGATGATGCCCCCGAAAGATAGTTGTTCTCTCAGGGTATAATTTGACCAACACTTTATCTCCAACTCGAAACTCAGTGGATCAACGACCTTGATCTGCCCACTTCTTCATTCACTTAGCAGTTTATGTAGAAATGTCTTTGCTAATTCAGTCTGATCATGTCAGTTCTTCACAAAGTTGTAAGCAAAGGGCACGTTTTCCCAACCTTGGGCTGCTATAGAGTGCGGTGTCTGTGGTTGTTGTCCTATCACGATCTCGAATGGATTGTGTCCTAACGTTTCACTCTTTTGAAGATTATAGCAGAACTGAGCAATTCCATCCAATTTTTCTGATTTGCACTTACAAAGTGCCTCAAGTATTCTTCCAACACTCTAATAATATGTTCAGTCTGGCCATGAGTCTGTGGGTGAAAACTGGTAGAAAAGTGCAATTCAGAACCTAGCAACCAGAAGACTTCTTTTCAAATTTTACTTGTAAATCGAGCATCCTGATCACTGATAGTGCTCTCCAGAATACACTAATACTTCACAACATGCTTCACAAAAAGTTGAGCTGTATTTTCAACTGAACAATTGTTAGGGTTAGGTGAAAAGGTCGCATATTTTGAGAACCTGTCAACTACAACGAAAATGATACTGCACCCCTTGGTTTTTAGCAGGCTAACGATAAAATCCATAGAAATGCTCTCCCAAGGTTGACTTGGGATAGGGAGAGTTTCAAATAGCCTCGCAGTCTTCTTATTCATGGCCTTGTTCTGTTGGCAGATCAAACAAGTGCATACATAACTGTCTACGTCATCACGCATTTGAGGCCAGTAATAAATTCATTCCATCAACGCAAAGATCCTTTCTTGCCCTGGATGTTTTGCCTAGGGAGAATCATGTGACGCCCCAAACCCCGACCTTGGAAAAAACCTTTGGTTTTTGAGATTTTTTTTTGATATAGTTTTAAATCAAATAGCGGAAATACAAAAGAACGAGTAAGCAAAGGCCGCAAGTATGAGCGGGCCATAGAAGTGATACATACAAAACCAAAGTCCAAAATATATGGTGCCAAATAGTTCAAAAGTACAAAATGAGACATTATACAACATTTCTATCAGTCTCACAAATGAGAGGAAAATCTCCTCAAACCCCAAAAAAAAAGAAGCCAGGATCAACAGACTAAGTGTGGGTCCCAAGCCTCCAACTGTGCACTATCGCATCTCAGCTGAAACTATTCGTCACCTGTATCCCCATAAAATGGGGTCAGACTCTTGCGAGTTGGTGAAGTACAACAACCATATATTACCATTTTAAAAAGGGAATGCATGAAGCATGGAAGCAGGTAAATTAACAAGTATATGTGCAGGTGAGCAAGTAAGTGCACATACTACAAGTCTAAACAACAAAGGGAGTAACAAGTATAACAGGCTACAACAGACAAAACAAGGAACTGAGAAAAAACATCTATTGAATGAGCAACTGAGGAGAACACAAGTAAGAAAGGTACGAGAACAGTACTATCATAAGCAAGCAAAGCAACTAACAAAGTAAGTTGGCATGTGATTGGTTAGTAATTATGTTCTTCTGATTACTCATTTGGGTATGCGAAGGAACCTCACATTCTATGAGACATGCACTCAATGTCTATTATTCAAATTCTAATGTGGTAACCGGGGATGCTACAGACCGAGTAGCCTCATGCGGGCAGCCCACGGTTGAGAGAAACCTCGCATAGATAATGGATTGCAATCCTCACTACTGCAGTAGTGGAGGTACCTCAACAGGTAACCTCGACCTCCCTAACTCTGAGTGGCTGGAGGTTAAAGGATGCCTCAACTCCTATAAATGTGTCGTAGTAATGACCTGTCACTGAGGGTTGTACCATCCACCCTCTTTAAGGTGAACCGTTCTTGTGAATGGGACGACGACAATTTATCTTTCTTAAGCTGATTTGATAGTCATACCTCTTTCTGAGGTATTTAAACACACTTGCCTCATGGTCCCCGCTGAGTACACAAATGAGGTCTTAGCCTGCCCATTCACGTGCTCAAGCCTTACACGCCCAAAGAAAGAGCACATCACCGGTGAAGGCGATTCAACACCATTTTTTTCATTTTCATTTCTAGGGTATCACAATACGTGAGCTCTCTCACGAACATAGGACCATCGCCCAAAGACTCAAGTAGAGTCGTAAAACCTCAAAAGGTGTTTGTGATAATACCCTATTGTGTTCAAGTCATAACCATCTATTATATCGAGTGTGTAGTGTGCACTTGGTGCATTTTTCGATATATCGAGCCCAAGACTAAAGTGTAACACTCGAGGTAAAAAATAGATAGTATAGGTGTCATGATGTGTTAACGTGCAAGTGCAAAGCTATACTACACATGATTTCAATTTTTCGCACAAGTATCAAAACATAAATAATGGCACTTACACATACTTATGTAAACACATCACAACATGTGAGAATGTGCAAGTGAGTGTATAATTCGACATTAGTATGTGATACAAAATTCAATAGTGCGTAAATTAGCCACCATTGCATATATGTCAAAAACAGTTTATCGAATACTTTGAGTACGAGCCATGACTACAAAATTCTAAGTAAACATAATCAGAACGTCATATATAGGTAAGTTTGCATAGCGCGACCATTTGCATGAAGAATTCGAGACAACTACGCACATAAGTGTCTAGGTATCAAAATTTGAATATTTGTATACGTATGGGGATTACATTAGCATGTCCAAGGTTTGTTGCCGCGCTTGTGAAAACTAACTAGGCAAATCTAAGGCTTCTGGTGAAGGCGGCCAAAATCTAGAACGGAGGAAAAAAGGAGCACACGGGGTGGGCAGCATACTACTCACCACTTTGCTCACCACCTTGCTGCCATAATAGAACAACAAGGAGGCCACGAGTGTTGCCTCGGGCCAGCACACACATTCGGCCGAATGTGGACGGCTGAATGTGACAAGCAATGGGGCAACCATGTTGCCCACCAAATGAAGTGCAGGTTGCGACCCAGGCGACCAGCAGCCCACTGGTTTGGACATGCACAACTTGTGCAAAGTCTCCAGGCCAGTGCATGCTGGACAGCAAGGGCACGGGACACCAATCACAAAAACCTTAACCTTTCTACTTCTCTTTTTTTTTTGTTTGTTTATGCTCTATAGGTTTGCGGGAAAGGAAGGGTATACAGGTTGGCTGACTGGGCCCCAAGAGGAAGCTCAGCCAGGTCTGGTTCAGGTGGGACCAGACCCAGCTGGTCTCACCCACGCTCTAGTCAAAACCAGGGTGGTTCAGACAAGGTGGGTGCTGAAACAAGGAACCAACTGAAACACCCCTGGACTGGAACAGTCCGGGTGTTCCAGCAAGCTAGGCACCAAGATGTAAACACCCGAAATTTTCACTCACCTTCCCAAGCACTTCTTCACAATCATCGCATCTTGTCCTCCGAGATCTTCAGAGGGCAAAACAGTCAATTTTTGAGCTTGGACCATGCAGAAGTCCAAATTTCATTTACAATTCCCAAAATTTCTACATTCTGGCTCAAATCTTCACTTCCAATCGCAGATTTCCAAAATCATACAAATATCAGGAGACGAGAATCTCCAATTCCTGGTTCAAAATTGAATTCCCCTAAACATGTCTTTGCATGTCATCACATAACAATTCATATCATTTCACTGCACAACATGTCGTTTTGAGGTCCAGAACTCATGATTTTAAAATTCTCAATCCAGATTTGAATTTCAAACTCTTTTCAAATCAATTTCCAACCTCTAGGTCTTCAAAATTGCCATCTTTTCTCATTTTAACCCCCAGGACCCTGAATTTCAAAATATTTTCTTAGAAAAACAATCTGGATAATTTTTAATATTGATTTTCAAATTTTGTCAGCTAGATCGGCTCTACCTAAAGGAGGGAACGAAGATCTGAACCTAGAATTTCTATTCCAAATTTTGCAAAAAGGCTTTGAATTTCATAAAATCTCTTTATTCACCCCTCTTACCAACAATTTCAAATTGTTTTCATAAAAGTGCTTTGGAAATCACCCTCTTTTAAAAAATTCCGTAATTAAGTTAGGTATTATTTTGTAATTGTTAATTAGGTTAAAGTTTTATGAAAATTCCAAAAAGAGGTTTAAGTTTCCTTTTTTTCCTTTTAGTCCTCATTTTTGAATTTCAATCAATAAAAAGGCAATGTGGGGCCCACCCTGAGGTGGCGCCACATTCAGAACCTGTTTTCTTTTATTTTGTTTTATTCAAAACCACATGGGGTCCACTCTTAAAGTGGCGCCATTTAAAAAGCTCAAAAAAATTAGGTTTTTAGCTTTTGCTTGGCTTATTGAAAAAGCCTAGAATTGAGGAGTCATCCCCTCTGAAATGGCGCCCCTCCAAAAAAAATAGTTAAGGTTTTTACTTTACCAATTAGATTTTAAAGATTTTTGAAGTTAGACTAGATATAGCTTGCTAATTAGTATTTAGTTTAGAACTTTAAAATTCCAAAAAAATGGATGCGGGCCCACCTTGAGTGGCGCCACATCCAAAAGCTCTCTTTGTTTTATTTTTTAAAGTTATCTTAGAACTAACGTGTAGTCCATTCCAACGTAGCATCATTTCAAAAATTAGGTTTAAACTTTTAGTTAGGCTTTTTAAAAGTTCAAAAAAAAAGGGCAAAGATCGTCCCCCTCCCTAGACTTAAGGAAAAGTAGTTTGATTTTTTTACTTTTCCCTTAGTTACTTTAGGAAAAACTTAGGTTTATTTAAACCCTCTTGATCGACCCTTGAGGGGCGGCTTTTGTTTTCCTAATTTCTCTCATTTCTCCCAAACTTCTCTCCTCTTCCCTCTCTATTGCACGACTCCTCTCCTCCTTCCTGGACATCTGGTAACAGTCCCTCCTCCTTCTTCCTTCAGCCAAAAACTCAAGAAGCAACTTCTATTAATGCTACAACCTTCCCAAATGGTACAACCACACACCAAGCTCTCCTTCTCCTTCTTGGACGTGTGCCAAAGATCCAAGAAGCAGCCTCCATTGCTGCTACAACCTTCCCAAATGTTACAGCCATACACCAAGCTCTCCTTCTCTCTGCTTCCTCCAGCCAAGCAGACAAGGACCAGCTCCTTCATTGCTGTTACGATTTCAACTTGTGTAAAAGATCCCAAGGTAATATGATTTTCCATCACTTTACCTTCATGTTCGATTTTTATTAAATTGGATCTCGTTGCAATCTGCTAGAAGGAATAAATGTGTCGTGAATACCCATTTGAAATCCAGTTTTAGCATAATAGATGAGTTCAAATGATATAGTTGGAATGCTTTCACATTCAGACTATGTGGATGAGATGGTTCATCCTTTTAATGGACCAAACCTCCCATTCCAATGGTCTACATCAATGGAATATCATATCTCCCTTTTATTGTAGATTTGCAATCATATTTCATATAGTTTTAATGTTTTGCATCTAGGTTCATTTCAACATTTCACAATTTTTTTTTTCATATGACTTAGCTTTTGTCAATATTTGAATTAGGTTTTGCATGGGCATATGATACTGTTGTGATTCCATTGTAAAATCTTGATAAATTCATAATAGCGATCTGTATCTGTTTCTAATCTCTCATAAAATTTCGGATCATTTTATGGTTTGTACCCTTATATGAAAATTGAAGAGCTAAATCAGGGTCAAGCACTATAAAAACGGTATTAGTTCAGTGCCGTCAGATTGAAAATCGAGATTTCTCTCATGGGAAATCTGATTTAAGATCTGTAAAATGCAGCGTTTCCACAGATAAGTCTAGTTTTTAATGTGATTTTATCAGATCTCTCTGACATGAATTAGTATTTTTCTTTTATACAAATCTGTTTGCACAAACTCTATTGTAGAGCATGTTACAGGTCTTTGGCACCATTGACTGACTTAGGTCAATCGTAGCCTCAGATCTATAGATCTGCTACTGGGTTTGTAAAAAGAGAATCTTGTTGTCCGGATGTCTGCTGTATGATTCTAAAATTTCATGATTTTTTTTAATGGATTTGATATTTTTCCAATGATTTTAGGATAAACCTGTATTTTTATTGCCTATTCCTGTTTAGCTGAATTAGGTCTCTGTTATTGGATTCATTTTTCAGTAACAGTGGGTTGAATCCTAAATCTATCAAGATGAAACATGCTTCTCTGCTCACTAATAATACTCTCTTAATTTTTCATGAATTTTGGTGATGGATTAGCATTTTATCCCTTTTAAAAACTAATTCTGTTAAGTGCATCGGAATCTGACTTGCATTGTCATAGTCATATCTCTCCGACCACAAATTGGATTCTGGGACTGTAAAAAAAAAAAATGTTTGCCTTTCTGTCTATTTGCTGTATGCAAAATTTTAGAGATTTTCAGGGTGATTTGATAAGTCATTGTTGTGTGATACTGCATTTGGTTAGCGACCATGGGCCAAAAATGGTCAATTTATTGCATGCTATGCGTTTCACATGATTAGCTCCCATGAAAATCTTGAATTTTCATTTCTGTGTTAAGATTAATTACATAAGAATGAGGGATCATTTTAGAGTCTAGAGTTCTTTCAAAATTTCATTTGAAAAAAATATAGGAATCAAGTATCCGTGGAGTAGTCACTTGCGTGAAATATAAGCTAAATTCAATATTTTGGCGAGATTTTTAGAAACTTTTATGATTTTAGGGTTTTATCATGCATGCAATCATTCCATCAAGGTTCATAGTCGATTTTATCATTATTTACATCTATTTGAATTTCAAAATTTTGAAGTTTGACAAAAATTCTTTCTAAAAACCCTAATTTCAAAGTCACAACTTTGTTATCAGGGGTATTCTGGTCGATTTCACCATAATTTCGAAATTTCAAAATCGTTATTTTCATGTTTTCGTGCATTCACATTATTTTAATTATATTTATATCAAGGAGATATGAAATCGGGTTTATATCCAGATAAATCCAATAATTTTTTGATATTATCAGAAAATTCTGAAAAAACCTTCATGTCTATACTAATCCAATTTCTAGTTTTGCAGGGACATTCAAAAGGAGGAGTTAGATTCTCTTTTATTTCCATTTCTTTTATTTTATCGATGTAAATGTAAAAGGAATATTGGAATAAGAGTTACTTTTATGCTTAGACTAGGGTGCATAGCATATATGTTACTTCTGTAATATCCTGATATGTGAATCATGCATTTTTCTTTGAAAACCACTATGGATGAACATGAGTGACACGCACACTAACTCTTAGGGAGTTGATGAACTCGGTGGAGTCCGTATTTATGGTCATAGTCAGAATATGGACGAGACCCAGATTCAACATCTTCCTATTAGCCACACTGAGCCTACACTATTAAGCTACTTTCAAAAGTCATAGCATATTTCACATTTTGCAAAAAAAAAAATGTTTTGGAATTAAACAAGTTAAATTCCAAGCATATTTACTACCATAGTTGGAATATGTAAAGAATTTACTTTGATTTAATTCTAAAATGCATATTTTCCAATGAGTCTCTTAGAAATTTCCTAAATATCTTCATAAAAGTGCATTCATCCATTCAAGTATTCTGCATCATGGAATTATATGCATTTCTTTGGGTTTTCTCAAGAAAATCCCATTTTAAGAAAATCAATTTCTCAAGGATACATGAAAATTCCTTCAAATTTTTCTCAAAATTTGAATTTTCCATTCTCAAGAAGAATTCCAAGATTTCTCAACAAGTTTCCAAAAGCCAAAATCGATCTTCAAATTCTCCAGGCTAGAATTCCTAGAATTTTGATTTTTCAAGGTTTGATTTCCCTTCTTAAAAGGATTCTTAGTGAATTTTCTATAATTTGTCAAAAATCGATTTTCAAGATTGGAATTCTCAAAAGGTGCTTTTTCTCGAAGTTATTTATCCTATAATTAAGATTTCTCAAAATCTCTTCCATTTTCCAAAGACTTTCATGTATCTTCCAAAGACTTTCACTCATTCATGATTTCCCAAAGTGCATTTTCCAAAATTGAGAAGGTCAATTTTCTTTAAAGTTTTCTCAAGATTATGAAAATTATCAGGGTTTCCTTAGGAAATCGATTCCTCTTTCTTTTCTCAAGAACATTTTCCATCATTTTCCTAGATATTTTCAAAAGCATACATCATATTTCTCAATATGCATTTTACAAAATCTCATGACACATGCCTGAATTCTCTGTGCATCTAGGATAGAACATCAATTTTGGTGATTAAGTTAAGCTAAGCATTCTTTGATCCTTGGTTTGATTACCCCTGGTAAAGGTGTCAGAAACGATCGAACCTTGTACCGACAGGTGAGCCCCATCCTATGGATTTTCCGCTATTTTAAAAATGAAGGTGAGTCTTTTCAAAACAATTTTCAAACTTTGGTTGAGTTTGACTCGCGGAATGGTTCCCCTTTCTCCCGCAGGGAAGGAAAAAATTTTGCGATAATAATAGGTTTGGCGACCGAGATGGAACCTGTCATCGTCTGATCAATTATATGGTTGGCTTAGCTCCATTATCAAAATTGTGTTCTAAAAATGTCAGCTTTTAATTTTTTGATATCATGTGAACCTAGGAGCCTAGATCTTGACCCAGTTGACATGAACAACATATAGACTAGGCATGGTTTGGTAGGACCATATTGAGGAGATATTTTCATGCTCACATAGACTTAGGTCTAATACAACCCTCCTCAATTTACGATCTAAATGTAAACAATGTATGCTTCTTCGAAGATTTTTAAAATTCTATGTCTCTAGGTTTTAGAGCCCTCTATTTTTTGCATGTGCCCAATTTTCCAAACCACCCTACCTATTTCTACCCAGTCTTCACGTTGCTGGGCTTTCTTCCAAAACCATAGTTCGGGACAAAGCCTCATTACTGGACCACTTATTTGGGTTAACACCCCCCTACCACGTACTAAGGGCCATAGTCTGAAGTATATTAGTAGGCGCTCAAGGATGTTGGAAAACATTACCTTAGAACCAGAGATGAAAATTTTATGCCCCGTACTTCGGGTCTCGAGTCAAGTATATCAGCGTAACTAGATTGGACAAAGATGATTTGAACCTAGGGTTAGGATTAGGGTCATACAACTGTTTTTAAAATGGTGCATTTAGAGTCAACCTCTTAGAAAATGTTGTTTGTGCAGGATGTGATTGTATGTACTTCATTTTCCCTTATTTTCCCATTTTTTCAAATATTGGACAATTTTTCAAGTACCTTATTTTTCATCTCTTTTTAAAAGTTCCCCTTTCTTTCAAAACCCTGGACGGTTTTCCCAAAATTATCTAGTTTCCCTTAAAACTCGAGGTGATTTTCCATTCTCCCGTTCTACTGGATCTCAAATTTTCCAACCTCATTTTATCCTGCCTGCAATTTTCCAAAATTTTATAGATTTTCCAAGTCTGATTCTAAGTTTTCCTCTATTTTCAAGTCCAATGGCATCCAGTCAGCTTGATCCTATTTTCTTCAAAGGTCACTTTTCCTACGAGGTACAACAAGGTCTTCCTGAACATCGATCCCTCAGCACCGGATCCTTCATTCTCCAGTGGTACTATTCATGGCTCAAAAGCTTTTCTCGAATGTTCCTGGACCATTTGAGCAAGCGCGAATTAGAATTGACATCTGCAGTGGGGAAGCTGACAATTAATGGTAATCTGATCCATGCGATGGCGGAGCGATGAAACCCTTGAACCTGTACCTTTTGGTTCCCATGGGGGGAGATGACCCTATTGATGGATGAATTCTCAGAAATTATGGGATTACCGGAACCCGTTGGTCAACCTGGAGATCTATTGGAGCAGCAGTTCCTAATCAATGTCAAGGGTTTGGATCCTCGAGACGCTCTAGCTTGCATGACAGGCCGCCGATCTTGGCCTCTAATTCAGATGGATGGAAATGAATATGTCGATTTGCTCGAGTTATATCATCAATACGGGACCTTTGCTGAAGTCAGTTCATGTGATCATTGCAAAATTTTTCCTCTTATTATTTCTCTTCCTTCTCTTTTCCTTTCTAGCCTCTAACTCCTTTTTGAAGAAGAAATCAAAGACAAGAAAAGAAGAGAGAAAGAGAAAAGAAAAGAAAGAAGAGAAGAACTCTTTTGCAAAGGTCTCACTTGACCTTAATTTTGAAAATATTTGAAAATTACTTGCCTCCGTTTTGAAAATTTTGTGGGAAAATGAAGAGACGAAATTCGCTCGTCGGTACGAGGTTCGACCGTTCATGGCGCCTTTGCCAGGGGTAATCGAACCAAAGATCGAATTTATGCCTTTTGCTTTGCTTTAAATATTATCTAAGAATTTATTCTAAGTCTAAAATGCACAAAGAATCATGCTTGTGCAATGCAAATGCAAGGATGTATGCTTTTGAGAAAATAATTTAAAAATTTTGGGATTTTCCAAGTGTTTCTGAAATAAATTTGATAATGGAGTGAAGAAGTGATTCAAATGTTTGAAATTGGTTTAAAAAAGTTAGATTTTGAATCTAACTCAGAATTTTGAAATAGATTTGAAAGAAGACTTGAAGTTCTAAGTCTTTGGGATAATCAGAGACTTTGAAAATAAATCTTGAATTTGAAGAAATAAAAAAGAGGAGATTTGAAACTGAGATAAAATTTTTGAAGTAAAAAATGAATTTTCAAAGTCAGAATGAACTTTAAATTTGATTTTGAATCTAGAATTCGAATTTTGAGATGGAATTTTGAAAGGGAATTGAATTCCGGATTTAAAGTCTAAAATTAGAATGGATCTTGGATCTAGGTAGAATTTGAAAAACAGAATTGAATTTGAAATCTAGATTTCAAGATGGATTTAAATCTGAAATCTAGAATCCTAAATGGAATTGGATCCGAAGTCTGGAATCCAAGATGGAATTGACTCCAAAATCTAGAACCCTAAATGGAATTGGATCTGAAGTCTGGAATCCAAGATGGGGTTGAATCCGAAATCTGGAGTCCTAAATGGAACTGGATCCAAAGTCTGGAATCCAAGATGGAGTTGAATCCGAAATCTGGAATCCTAAATGGAACTTGATCCAAAGTCTAGAATCCAAGATAGAGTTGAATCCAAAATCTGGAATCATAAATGGAACTGGATCCGAAGTCTGGAATCCAAGATGGAGTTGAATCCGAAATCTAGAGCCCAAGATGGAATTGGATCCGAAGTCTGGAATCCAAGACGAAATTGGATTTTAATTTTGAAATCCAATTGGATTTTGCAATCTGGAATCTAAGATGAGATTAGTTTTGAAAATCTGAATCCAGGGTGGAATTGGGTTCTAAATCTAGAATCCAAGATGAAATTGGAAGATGGTATTTGGATTTGGGAATCCATATTGAATTTGAAAGTAGGCTTGAATTTAGGGAAAATCACATTTTGAGATTCAGAATCAATCTCAAAACCTTGATTTTGAATTGAGAATCAAGACTCAATCTTTGGATATAACTTAAGAGATTTTGAAAAATAAAGAATAATCTTAATTTTAGACTTAAATTTTGAAATCTGGGAATTTCAAAGTTTAAGTTGAACTTTGAAATTTGATCTGAGATTTTGAAATTATATCCTAAAAATGAATTTGGAATTTCAAAGTTTGATTTGAACTTTGAAGTTTTGATTGGAATTGGAAATTGAATTTTGAATATACAAATGAATTTGAAATTTCAAAGTCAAATTGGACTTTGAAATTGAAGTTTGACTTTTTGAAATAAGATAGAATTGGGCATAGAAGGATGAATTTGAATAAGATATAAAGATTGAAGAAGATATTTAAGAATATATCTCAAAAATCACTTGGATTTTGAAAAAGAAATTTTGAAAATAGGATGTAATTCTATCCTAAATGATGAATGAATTAAAAAGAATTTGAAATTGGGTTTTGAAAAGTATATTTCATTCTTTAAATGAATTAAAGTAAGATTGAAGATATAATACATTTCTGACTATGGTCATAAAATGTAATATATAATAATCATATTTAAATTCAAATGAAGAATAAAACACATTTTGGTGCCTTCATAGAGTTTAAAATGAAATTAACTCTCAATATATCCTGACTATGGCCATTGATATATATCTTGAGTTAATTTTAAGTTAAACTTTGATAAAAAAGAAGAATATTTAGAAAAATATGATGATTTTGAAAAGAGATCCAGTGTGGATCCAATGTTATTCCATAAAAGATGAAAATCATAAGTTTTGTCCACACCTTGACTATGGCTATTGATGCAAATCATCAACTTAGGATTTAATCACCTCTTATTAGAATGGTTCACGTGTCATTCGTGTTTGCCATTCATGAATTTTTGAAATAAAAGAGGAGAAATAACATAGAACAAGCATTTCTAGAAAGTATATGTGCTCACACATTCTAATCTATGTTGGAAAGTAAATATTCTCATTGTACTTTAGCTATTACATCATTTAAATCTAATTTAAAAATATCAAAGTCTCTAATCTAAGAAAAAAAATCCTGCAAAACAGAGTTAGCATAAAAATAAAATGCATAAGAGATATCATATTTGAAGTTTAAGATGAAAATGGTGGGATGCTTCTGCCTATGTTTTAAGCTAACGAAATTCTGATGTTTCATGAATGAGAGAGAATTGAAGTGTATTAAAATGATGGAATGAATACCTACAATGCCTATATGATACGTTATGAAAAATGCAAATGTGAGGATAATGTACATATGATATGCAGGGGAAGATGCAGCCGGAGATGGGCTGGAGATGCAACCAATGAGTGCTAAATGGTGCGGATATGAATGATAGTGAAGGTGAAATTATGATGGAGGGTGCACCTCGGCTCCACATGGGATGCCCATGACTAATGAACATAAGACCATTGTTAATAAGTTGGAAAAATATTCAGTAGATGCATCGGATGGCAAATAGGTATACAAATGTGCATGATGATATGGCAGGTATTCGCAATTGGGCTGTAAGGTCCAACCGGTAGATGGGTATTGCTTTTGCTACAGTGATTGAGGCATCATTGTAGCAATAGGGGAGATCCATAACAGGTGTTGCTGCTGTGAATGGACAACAGACAAATGATGGAATGACCTAACATGTGATCTTAAGGCGAGGTACATGAAGTAATGAAGCAGGAGAAGATAAAAAAAATGCATGAGGCTGCAACAGGGAATGATAGATGTTATGCAAATGCTGATGATGTTATGGTGCAAAATGTGAGGTGCTTGTATGGATGCCACCATCAATGTGTCTAAACAGGTACAGTGAAGATGTGGCAAGGTGAATAGTAACTTATGTAGGAAATCAGTGGCGGGGTAGAGATGTGATATAATGTGAACTTAATTGCAGCTGGGAGATGGGAAACTATAGGGTAATTAGCAAGTAAATGCAACATAGGAAAAATAGTAGTGAACATGTGGTTTGTGAACTGACTGTGGTGTGAACAAAGTGTAGGGTTTGTACAACATCATACAGGAGAGCTATGGATATTCTATATGATGTGCATAGTGAGGAAAATAAAATTTAAATGCATGGTGATGTGTCATATACATACTTGAAAACACGAGTGATAAAAGAAATGCAGGTGCAAACATAGATGTTGGATGACATGGATGCAAGTGAAAATACTAAAGAGATGATGTCGATAAAGTGATGCCAAGAAAATCCACAGTCCATTATCTGATTGGCAGAGAATTCAACACTATCCCTTGTCCATTGATTAAAATGAAAATCACGAGCGAGAACCCAATCCGCTCCATCCTTTGTGACCAAATCTGCAACAAATTTTTACAATAGATCTATGCCCTAAAACCTTTTTGTGTGTTCTAGCCTACCTTTAGCAGATAATGTAACATGCCTACAAAATTTTCTGGTTTCTAACTGGATTATAAAATGCAAGATATGATGAATTTCCATAAGATGTGAGATGATGAAGAGTCTTCCTGATTGCATATGGCTCATTCAAGGCGATATTTACAAGAGCCTTTGCAGTACTGTATTGCAGTGTGGGTATATTGGGCCCAAGAACTCGAGTTGAAGGGCCAAATGCTTACTGCATTATGGCATCCTTCTGCAAAATGTCTCTCAAATGGTGAATGAAGAAGAAACCCAACTACAAACTATTATACCATCTGATGAAATTGAATTTAATAGCCATGTGATGAGTAAAAAAAAAAGGGGTATCCACAGGATGGACACATGGCAGGTGAATCCAGCAAGTAGAGTGGAGATGGGCGGTATTAGTAAACATTGTTCAAAGATAACCAGTTTTCCTTTCTCTGATCATGGGCAGTCAATTTCCTCACAATCATATGATTATACTCAACAGCCACAGAAAAGGTAGAACAACCGTAACTCTTCATACAATCTGCTTGATGCATCGTGACCCATATGGCAAGAGAGTCCCTCTAAACTAATGCTTGATCCTTTGAAGTTTACTTAAAGGAGATCTCCATCCTGGACTGGGATCTCCCCTAAGACAAGTTTAATAGCATGGCAAACGAAGAGGACAACTCACTGAATGATAAAATGGCATCCATTATATTTCCTCCTCTTTGAGCACAAAATTATGAGTGGATTCATGAATGGGTCTTAAAAAAAAATATAAGCATAATATCTTAAAATGGTGGACAATTCTCATTATTCCATCGCTAGAATGAGAAGGAAACCATCAGAAACTCAAATAACAAGGCCAATCTTTACCAACATTTAGATTTTATATGATGAAATAATAATATAATGGTAAACAAAATATTGCAACTGATCATGCTAATAAAGAAATCAGTAAACGGAATCGCTCATTGAAACAAATGATTGATGAAACCTGACCATGGTAGGTAATTCTAATAATATAATGTAACATGGTTAGATTTACTGACAGACTGAGGCCAATGAATGTTATGTAGTAATGAACGAGGGTTGGACATATTTAAACGACGATACTACATCATGGACAAATGGTATGAGTGATTAAATGCAAAGTGGAAGAGAACATACTTAGGCGAGACTATATGAATGCTTCATGACTTAATGAGCATAGGATGCGTTAAACTAGAAAGACCCAAAACAAATGCAAACCAGTGAATGAAATGAGTTTCAACAAAATCGCAAAATGAACTATGGGGTTAATAAGAGAGGAAGTTCAGATCGATAAAATTGTAGATGCAGGAAAAAGGAACAAATCCTAGGCACCGTTCTGCAGCTAGAAAGCTCGCAGGCTCTGTACTCAATTAAACATCATAGATGCAGGGATAGGATGCGGCCACTGAGATCAATACGAACAAGAATGCTAATAAAAAGAGAAAAAAAAAACTGGGCATTAAACATAAATTGGGACTTAGAACATAAATTAAACATGCAGAATAGAAAAATCAAGAGAACCTGCGATATGCAGAAGGATAGTGAATCACAACTTGATTGCCAGGGATGTCGTAAAGACACTCAATGCACCACGAACGATCTACTTGATCAGGAAATTAACGAGAAAGCAATGGGAAAACTAACACCAGACCGCATGTCCAGATGAAAGCAGAAATTCAGAAATCATGACAAAGAAAATAAGAGAGTGTTGGAATGATGCCATTCCGATTGATGTCGCCCAGAGTAAACCGATATTGCTATATGGAAATCAGGAATTACAGAATGTGCTTTAATGGGGCTGAAGCGAGAAAACCAAAATAAAATCAGAAAGGAAAAAAAAGAGGGAGGGGGGGAGATCCCTTACCGTAGCTGTATTGCAGAGTATTGAAGGAAGTGATTCCTTCTTTGCTACCGCGGAGTGCTGATTGCTTTGTGTTGTCAAAACAGGAATGAGACTTTACTTCTTCCAAGGGGACCGGTGGTGCTAACAATCGATCAGAGAGGCTCGATAAAAAAATTGGATGATGCGCTTAATGGGAGATCGCTCGATGAAAGATGGATGCAATCGATGATCTCCAATGAGACCCTTATACTTGTTTCTATAAGAAATGTAGGAAGGATTGAGAAGGGTGCGAGATGGTTGGTGATCGACGGGTGAGAGAGGGGCAACCGATCGAAGGGTCTTCCGCCCTTCGATTTTCTACGAAGGCTTCTTAGAAAGAAAACCGTTGGGCACCTTCACCAGAGGTCCTTATATTTGAAAACATTTTCAAAACGGTGGTCCTCTCTAACAACTTTTCTAAAAAAAAGGGTTTTAGTAAAAATACTTTCAAAAAGGATTTTCTAAACTACTTTCTTTTGGGGTTTCCTTTTCTATTTTTTTTGTTTCTTTTTCTAACAGTTTTTACATTTTTTTGTATTTTTGAAATAAAACTCTAAACTATGGGGAAAATAAGAGATTTAAAACTATTTTTTTGTATTTTTGAGAAATATTTACAAAGGAGGGTTTTTTTGAGAATTCAGGTTCGATTTCTTTAGAAAATGAGTTTAGATTTGGATTTTGAGGAAATATTTGAGTCTTGAATCTCGAATTGAGAAATACAAAGCATCGAATCCAAATAGACATCGGATCGATTATCTGAGCCTTTCAGAAATTCTTTTTGTTATTTTTTTAAAAATTGGATAACGAGGCTCGAATCTGGAATTTGGTATTAGATTCGGATCCAAAATTGAGTTAGATATATAAAATGAATTATGATTCCAAAAAATCCGAAGAATAACTAAAATTTGGATTAAAATTGACTCAATTTTTTCAGAAAATGGAGGCTAGGGGCAAAAAAGGAGAATATTTATAAAATTTTGAAAAATTTGGGGTGTTCACAGATGCCCCTCTTTGCTATTAAGCCGGTTGAAAGCCGAACTTAGTGGCAAAGAAAACACTCTAAATTTTGAAAAATGCCTCAGTCAGTAGATCTAAACTGGGTGTGGATGAATTTTATCATGGTTTCTCAGGCTTAAAACCTTATCCTGAATGGTTCTGAGGAGATGAAATCCTCAAAAATGATATGACTGGAATCAGAAATGAGGAACTTGTGATGGGACTTTGGGCAAAGATCCCAGAATGGTGAAAAATAAGAATTTTGATCAAGTCTCATGGGTGACACAAGATTAGCTTTTGGAATGACTCAGGTTTAGCCCTTAACCTAGATGGGACGAAGATATATCAAGATGAATTTTAGGTTCTACCCTTACCTGAGTGGGAAAGGAATACCTGAAGGCCTTGATGATACATCTTTGAGAAAAATGCCTCATGAGATGAAGCTCAAGTATGATCTTTTCTGAATGGATGTGAAGAACATGGATTCCACGACGGAAAAAACCATGATGGGACTAAGAGAACTACCTTGTCGGAACGAGGATCAGGTTTAACCCAAACCTGAACAGAAGATACCTCGTGGAGCGAGGTTCAGTCTTAACCCTTGACCTGAAAGGGACGACCATACAGAATCCTCAAACGAAGAGACCATGATGAGACCTTCAGAGTTTGGACAAACAAATCCGAAAGGGGTTTGCGAAAGAAGGAAAAATGGGGTTCCCTAAAGCTTGAAAAATAGATGATCTTGGAAGCCTCATTGCTGAGACTAAATCAACTTTTAAAAACAGATAACCTCTCATAGAAAATTCAGGTTTGATTCTTAACCTGAGCGGGTGATACCTCGAGGAGCGAGGTAACAGGTTTAATCCTTAGCCTAAATGGATACAGAATCCTTGAGGAGCGAGGAAACTGTGATGGGACCTCTGGATTTTGCATAACAAATCCAAGAGGGGTTTGTAAAAGGAGAAAAATGGGGGTCCATAAAGCTTGAAAAGGGGTTGATATAGGGCACCTCATTGCTGAGACTGAAATAGCTTTTAAAAACAGAAGACCTCTTGCAAAAAGTTCATGTTTAACCCTTATCCTAAGCGGAAACTATCTATGGCGGGACAATGAGGAACACAGAAAAGTGTGCAGATTCGAGAGACTCAAATCAAACAGAAGAGGACTTTTCAGTCCTAATGAGGGATGACGTCAGGATATGTCAAAACGAACATCAAGTTCTTGCTTCATGTTGGGATAACTAGAAAATATTGCCAATGAGATGTCAAAATTGTAGTTGATTCAGAATGATTGAACTGTGCATATATGTGTGAAAACATCACCTCTTTCTACCTAGAGTATTAATTCCAATTGGACTAACTCTGTAGAATCAAGAATCAAATTCAAATTTGTTGTTGTTGAGTTTCTTCACGGAAGATATCAATTTCCTTGATATGAAAAGAGAGGAAATATTCTTAGCTTCGTAAAAGTAATTTGAATGGAAAGATATTGATAGAAGAATTTCACATAAATAAAGATGATTCCTGGCAGCTTTGGCAGTCTGATATCTTGGGGATTTTCCCATGATGATCTTTTTGCACTCTATTGAGTCATGGAGCTTTCTTGGGTTTCAGGGAGAAGCTTATTACATCATCCTTCATTTTGGAGATGTCTTGACCTTTTCTTCTTTTTCTGGGAAGGGTACGTCACAAACTCCTTCATCTTGGAGATGATCCGATCCTTCTTTCTTTCTCAGAAATTATACCGATGATATTGTTTCTTGGTCAAAAATCTCTAGATGATAGCAGAAATCAAATATCTTTTAGGGCTTGTTGGGAGGTTCATTGCAGTCGCCTTCATCTTGACGGTGATCCGAACTTTCCCTGAAAGGATCCATTACAAACTCCTGAATCTCGGAGATGATCCAAATCTTCTTTGGCCCCAGAGGTCTAGCTTGCATATTCATCTTCATCTTGATGACAATTGAGAGATCCCTTTTGCAGATATTTGATTTGCAGCTTAAATGACTGCAAAGATATGGGTTGGGTAGGTTCTTTCACTACCCAGGATATTTCCACTGCCTTACTGCCAGAAGAACGATCTTTAAGAATATGCCATAGCTATGATCAATATCAATTCACTTATGGCTTTTCAACATCATTGAATTTTCCTTTGCCGGTCATATCGAAGATTTTTCTTCATCCTCTTGGTTGACCAACAAAAAAAGCTCGAATTCTCTTCTTTCTTCGCAAAAGTTTTATCTTTTTGAAAACAATACTGAAGATAGTTTGAGGTAATTCTTTGTGCAATAAAAGCTTTGAGATCAACAATGGGTTTTGATAGCAAATTGGCAAAATATTCTTAAAATTTTTGATGAAAGTAATTGCTTGACATCGAATTGACACATGCATGACAAAAATCTCCTCTCTTTTCCCCAAAAAGAGAGACTCAAGTTTAGCCCTTACCTGAATGGGAAGTAGGAAATACTCATCTCTTCCCTGAAAAGAAGGTGTTTGCAAAACAGAACTTTCGAAGAGAAATTAAGTTTTCGTCAAAACTCCCTATCTCTAGGCTTCTCTTATGGAAAGGCGACCAAAAATATGGTTGAAAAAGTATCACAGAGAAAAAGAGTCCATCACACTCTCCCTGGAAGAGGGTCCTCTGTGAAGGGGTTTGCCAAAGATGAGAAAATTGGGGGCCACAAAAGGAAATGGGCTTCCATCGAAGCTCTCCCTAGAAAAGAGTTCCTTTGTGTAAAAGTTGGGTTGTTGTTTTGCAAACAGTTCGCGAAGAAACGAGTCCCTTTAAACTCTATCTGGAAAAGGGTTCTTGCGAACGATAAAAATGGTTGCATGCGAAAGAAATGAGCTCCCTAGAACTCTCCCTGGAAGCGGGTCCTTCGCAAGAGAAAAAAAAATGATTTTTGAAAAAATGGTAACCCGAAGGTTGGAATTGAGATTTAGAGCTTGAATTGTGATGAATGGTTAGTACAAAGACTGAACCTGGAGAGCTAACTGATCAGTCAACCAGACACTAGCACGAACGCTAGATGTACCAGTACGAGCACTGAATTTTGAAAATATACTAGTACGAGCACTGAATTTTTGAAAATACACCAGTACGAGCACTGGGTTTTGATGATGCACCAGTACGAGCACTGAATTTTGAAAATGCACTAGTACGAGCACTGGATTTTGAAAATGCACCAGTACGAGCACTGGATTTTGAAAAAGAGACCGACACTCGCAAGATATTTGGAAATCGAAGCGGGAATGATTGCTGGTGTTTCAGGATTATCCCTGATCTTGAAGGAGAAATTCAGGTTTTGTCCCTTAACCTAAAAGGGAAATGAAAATCCGAGTCCGAAACTCAATTTTTAATGGAAAACTTTGGTCCAATACAAGCATTGGATCAAAAGGAAGTCCGAGTCAGAACTCAAAACCTGAAAAATAGAGAAAGTACAGTAGGATCGAGACAACAAGCACTAGAGGGGGGGTGAATAGTGCTTTTAAAAATTGTCTGCGAAATATGCACGGATTTTGCAATTTGAAAAGCAAACACACAAAGAACACAATAATTTATCCTGGTTCGGTCTTTCCCGACCTACATCCAGTCCCCAAGCAAAACCCGCTTGAGATTTCCACTATCAACCTTGTGTAACTACAAGATCATACAGACCAAATCTGGTCCCACTTTCAGTAACAACCCTACTGAAAGCAAACAACTCCTTTAAACCAATGAGTCCTTTCTTTTACAGAAAATAAGTAACAAATTACAATACAACCTATGAGCCCTTCTTACGAATGCAAATGAGATGCAATTGGCTTTTGAGGTTGTTGGAATACTCTACTCACGAATTCACTATTTTTCAAAAGAATTTGAGTGAAAAACTGAAGTAAAAATATCAAGTGACTGAGAAAATGAATATGAGTGAAAAGCAAAGAGTAATTGATTCAAATTGATTGAATTGAAGTGTTTTTTAGTGTAAAATGCACTCATATTTATAGTTGAAAGTTTCCATACGTTGAGGGTATGAAAGGGTATCAAAATAGTCCATTCAAAATGTTTGAAAAATGAAAAGACACGCCTTTTTGAAGTTTCAGGAAAAATGGCAAAATTAGTCGACTGGAACAATAGTTAGTCGACTAATAGTTAGTTATTAGTAGATTGACAGTTATCGTCAGTCGACTGATCTATTAATCGATCCATTTGAAAATTTGAAGATTTGAAACTTAGTCGACTAGAGATAAAATTAGTCGACTGATAATATCATCAGTAGACTGAAAAACCTTTCAGTCGACTGCTGCTAAAATCTTCTGAAAAACATACATTTTGTCCGGTCGACTGATAAAAGCATTAGTCGACTGTTGCTAAATTTCCAGAAAACACATGTTCTGTCCAGTCGACTAATAAAGTCATTAGTCGACTGCTTCTAAATTTTCCAGAAAATAGACATTCTGTCCAGTCGACTGATAAAACCTTCGGTCGACTAATTTGACAAAAATGATTTTTTAGAAAATATGGTGCGAAAGGATTAGTCGATTGGTGAGTCTATTAGTCGACTAATAAACACAAAAATTTAAGAAAAGAGTTTTCTAAAAAGATTTTCATGAAGGGTTCTTTTAGAAAAGATTTTCTAAAGACTTTTTAGGTAAAATGCAACCTAAATATGCACTCTAAATAATGCTCTTACAAGAATCTAAGACTTTTATTGAATTTAACATTTGCACACTAGTCTTCAAAGATTCTTCATCGAATTCTTCAATTTCTTCATTGTCTTAGCTGAAATGCAGTTGATTTCACTTTGCTCATCATCAAAACCTTGTACTTGAAGTATCATGTATGGCTTCATTGTCGTAACAATCTCCCCCTTTTTTATGATGACAAACTTAATCAAAGATGAAGCATTTAGATGCATAGATGGAGATTTTACTCCCTTTATCAATATGCTGCAAAACATTAAAAGTTAGTACATTCAAAGCACATATATCACATATTGATTGGATTGCATTTCCATCATTACGTCATGCATTTTTTTAAAACTTTGTCATAAACGCAATTTTCAATGGATTCACATGATGTAATTTTCATGTCATAATGATGTAATTTTCATGTCATAATGCAATATGCAATTTCTATCTTTTTCTCTTAATTTCACATTTCTCATGCAAGGTCTATCTTTTTCTCATTTCTTATGCAAAATGCTATCTTTTTCTCCCCCTTTGTCATAATAAAAAAGATAGCATTTCTCATGCAAGGTCTATCTTTTTCTCATTTCTTATGCAAAATGCTATCTTTTTCTCCCCCTTTGTCATAATAAAAAAAGAGTAAGGGCAGAAATAGCATAAGCAAAATGTAAATACAAGTTTAAAATATTACAACCCATAAAGTATTAAAGTTCAGTAAAGACAGAAAATAAAGATCAGAAAAGTGAGTTGAGCAAGTCCTTGATTGCAGTAACATCTTTCTGAATCGAAGAAAGTTGTTGAGTCACATCTTCACGAAAAGTGCGTTGATGCAGCTCCAAAGCTTCCAGTCGCTGCATAACTTCATCATTGTCTTGACTTGTAGAAAATTTCTTTCATTTTGCTTGAGATGAAGGTGTCACAGAAGATGGTGAGGGTTCAGAAATTGATGGTTTAGTAGGATTAGATGGTTCAGTTTGATCAACATTTAAAGGAGGCAGATATTTAATTTTCATTCGTTTAAAAATAGTTTGATCAAAGAACTCCTTTTGCTCAATATATTTTTCATTAGTTAAGGGAACTTTGAAATGTCTGAAAATATGAGTTAGAAGACATCCATAAGGAATAAATGGGTTTTGTTTCCACAAATTAGTAAAATACATATTGACCCAATTTACAGAAATATTGCCAAATAAAACATAAAGAGCTGTAGAGAGATCTGTGGAATAGTAATCAAAAGAACCAGTTTTAGGTAAAACATTGTGGGCAAGGATTCGTCCAGCAATATGTGCACGAGTTTGAAGATTAGTATTTTTGAAAGGAGGGTAATGAGGTGCACCGAGAATAAGAATTTGTTCAAAAATTCTTTCATCATTTAGTTCAACAGTATTGAAAAGAGTGTGAAGGTCAAATTTCTAGGATTTCTCCAAGTAGTTTAGAATCAAACTCAATTTCAACATCACGAACAAGAGAGGAAAGAACTCCAGTTTCATGATCAATTTGTAAATTCGTGTAAAACAAGTGAATCAAAAAAGGATAGTGAAGGGTGTCTGCACAGGCATAAAAAAGATGTGAAATTCCTGAAAATAATTCTCTTATTTTGTAACGAGAAAATAGGTGAAATAGTATATTTCGGCCTGGTAAAATAGGTAGTGTAGAAATCGATCCAAAAGTATCATATAAAAGAGGATTTCAGAGTAATCTGAGAGAAAATCCATGTCTTGAAGAAGGTGTAGGAGGAGAAGAACCTAAACCTTTTGCAGATGCAATCTTCGAACGAGGCATGGTTAAAACAGATTCACCTAAAAAATTAGTTGCAGAGAATGATGTCGGCTTCCAAAAGACGTCCGACAGAAGGAAGATGTCGTCCGGCATTGTGAAGGACAACCAATGCAACAGAAACAATGAATAGACGAGGAGGAGTCCGCAGTGGATGACGGCAGATGCGAGGAGGCTGCCACAAGGGGATTCCGGCAAGGACTGAAGATGCACCATCACGGCAAGAGGATTTCGGCAAGATCTGAAGATGTGCCGGTTACTGCAAGAGGATTTCGGCGTTTCTCTGTCACGGCCAGAGGATTCCGGCGAGGAGAGGTTCGAACCGCACTCCGAGGGTTTTTCGGAAGAGAGAGGAAAAATAAATCCAAGGGTGAGAGAGATAGTGAGAGAGGGTTTCGTTTTAAAAAAAATGAAAGGGTGTGTGAAAATGAAACGATGCCCTTTAAAAAAAAAATGGGTAAAAAAATCCAAGGGGTATCGGGTTCCTTCAGTTAAAAATTAATTTTTTTTTAGTCGACTAAAAGTTTATCGGTCGACTAATAATGTGCGACTTTTTCTAAAAATTTAAAAGCATCAGTCGACTAGAAATTTATAGGTCGACTAATATGATACGACTCATTCTAATTTTTTTTTAAAGCATCAGTCGACTAAAATTTTATCGGTCGACTAATATGGTGCAATTTTGAGATTTTGTTCAAAAAATCAGTATTTTATAAATCCAAAAATGAGCAAATGCCTAGTTCTCTCCTAATTCTCATAAAATCTTCATTTTTAAGTGGTTTAGTGAAGATATCGGCATGTTGTTCATTAGTGGAAATAAAATTTAACGAAATGTCTCCTTTTAACACATGATCTCTTAAGAAATGATGTCTAACTTCAATATGCTTAGTTCTTGAGTGCTGAACAAGATTTTTCAAAAGATTTATAGCACTAGTGTTATCACAATAAATAGTTGTGGAATATGGGCTGTTTTGTTGAAACTATATCTTTTGCTTTAAAAGAACTCTTGATTTGTTTACCCCTTTGGAAAACATCACATAAGTGATCTTTCTTATATGGTATTTTAGGTAGGCCTCTTATAAGATCATTCTTGGATAACTTGGAAATGATTTTAAAGTTAACATGTCCAAGTCTCTTATGCCATAACCATTGAATTTCATTTGAAACAATAAGACATTTTTTATTAAAAGTGGGTAACTCATCTAGATAAAGTTCATACACATTGTTCCTTTTTTTACCTTTAAAAATGATCTTTTTAGATTGAAAATTAGAAATTAAGCATAAATCATGTTTAAAAGAAACATAAAAACCTTTATTACATAATTGACTAATAGATAATAAATTATGCATTAAACCATCTACTAAAAGAACATTTTCTATCAAGGGAAATTTTGGATTACCAATATTACCAATACCTATTACTTTTCCCTTGTTATTGTCACCAAAGGTGACGATTCCTCCATCCTTATTTTGGAGGGTGGAAAATAACTCTAGCCTTCCAGTCATATGTTTGGAACAACCGCTGTCCAATATCCATTTGCTCCTTATTTTGTGTACCTACAACAAAATTAGAAGACAAAGCATTTGACCCCTTTCTATTTTCGGGTCCATGAGAGTTAGTCTTAGGAACTCATATCCATTTGGATTTTGGTTTCCTTTGATAATAAATATTCTTTCTATAAAAAGATTTAGCATTTCTAGAATAATCATGTCTAGGCTTATAAGCATTATAAGTTTCGTGATTAAATGCATTTCTATTAGAACTGAAAATTTTTGTTTTATGAATAAATGGTTTAGAATATTGTCTTTGATTCTTCACCACATAGTTTGGTCTATTTTGAGTATCAAAGAAGTTATATCCCAATCTGGATTTATTAACCGAGCATCTTTGAGAACCAAGAAGTCTTTCTAGATTCTCTTGACCATTTGTGAATTTGGTCACTATAGAAAGAAGATCATTTGATTTTTCTTTTAGACTAGTTATTTCTTTTTGTAAGAGATTGGTTCTTGTTCCAATTTCTTTTATCTCAAATGCTTGACAAGAGTTTTCCTACTTGAGATCTTCTATCTCTTGAAGTAACACTTGGTTTTGAGAGTCAAGAGTTAAATTTTCAGTTTTTAACTCTTTGTTTTTAGAACTTAGACTCTTAAATTTAGCATATAAATCATTGAATGCTTCTAATAAATCATCATAGTCAAATTGACTTACCGAATCTTCTTGTGCTACAAAACACATGTTGGCGACTTCTTCATTTGATTCTTCATCGGAAGAGGAGTCACTATCATCCCAACATGCTTGAAATGCCTTTTTCTTCTTGAATTGGTCCTTGGGCTTGATTTTGAGAAGAGGACAATCTTTCTTGATATGTCTTGCCTTTTTGCAGTTAAAGCACTTGACTTCATTGGGATTGGAAGAATCCGCTTTCTTTACCTTTCTTTGAAATCTTCTCCTTTTGATGAATCTTTTGAATTGTCTTGTAATAAGGGCAATATCTTCATCCTCATCTTCTTCTGAATTTTCAGAGTCAGAAGTAACCTTAAAAGCAAGAGATTTCTTCTTGGGTTCTTCTTCTTGTCTGTCTTGAAGTTGGACTTCATATGCCATTAGGTTACCAACCAAATCTTCGTGAGTCACGAGAAGAGTATGCTAGATTTCATTTGCTGTAGAGCATTGAGAGATGCGATTGAACTCTACCTTGTCAACGGCACAATACAATGCATTCATTGCCTTGGCATTAAGTAAAGCAGTCTTCTTTTCTTCATCGGTCCATCGGCTGAAATCAGTTGATGGAGTTTGGTATTTATCTGAAACAACTCTCCAAATATCGAGATCCATGGATTGCAAGAATATTGTCATTCTCACTTTCCAGTATCCATAGTTTTTTCCGTCAAAGAGAGGAGGGCGAACAGAGGAGCATCCTTCTATGTGCTGAGATGTTGTAGTTGCCATGCTAGATGATGATCAAATCAAAATAATAGCAAACCTTGCTTTGATAACAATGAAAGTGCAGTAGGATCGAGGTAACGAGCACTAGAGGGGGGGTGAATAGTGCTTTTAAAAATTGTCTGCGAAATATTGACGGATTTTGCAATTTGAAAAGCAAACATATAAAGAACACAATAATTTATCCTGGTTCAGTCTTTCCCGACCTACAACCAGTCCCCAAGCAAAACCCGCTTGAGATTTCCACTATCAACCTTATTTAACTACAAGATCATACAGACCAAATCCGGTCCCACTTTCAGTAACAACCCTACTGAAAGCAAACAACTCCTTTAAACCAAGGAGTCCTTCCTTTTACAGAAAATAAGTAACAACTTACAATACAACCTATGAGACCTTACGAATGCAAATGAGATGCAATTGGCTTTTGAGGTTGTTGGAATACTCTACTCACGAATTAACTATTTTTCAAAAGAATTTGAGTGAAAAACTGAAGTGAAAATATCAAGTGAGTGAGAAAATGAATATGAGTGAAAAGCAAAGAGTAATTGATTCAAATTGATTGAATTGAAGTGCTTTTGAGTGTAAAATGCACTCATATTTATAGTTGAAAGTTTCCATACGTTGAGGGTATGAAAGGGTGTCAAAATAGTCTATTAAAAATGTTTGAAAAATGAAAAGACACGCCTTTTTGAAGTTTCAGGAAAAATGGCAAAATTAGTCGACTGGAACAGTAGTTAGTCGACTAATAGTTAGTTATTAGTAGACTGACAGTTATCGTCAGTCGACTGATCTGTTAATCGAGCCGTTTGAAAATTTGAAGATTTGAAACTTAGTCGACTAGAGATAAAATTAGTCGACTGATAATATCATCAGTAGACTGAAAAACCTTTCAGTCGACTACTGCTAAAATCTTCTGAAAAACATACATTTTGTCCGGTCGACTGATAAAAGCATTAGTCGACTGCTGCTAAATTTTCAGAAAACACATATTCTGTCGAGTCGACTGATAAAGTCATTAGTCGACTGCTGCTAAAGTTTCCAGAAAACAGACATTCTGTCCAGTCGACTGATAAAACCTTCGGTCGACTAATTTGACAAAAATGACTTTTTAGAAAATATGGTGCGAAAGGATTAGTCGACTGGTGAGTCTATTAGTCGACTAATAAACACAAAAATTTAAGAAAAGAGTTTTCTAAAAAGATTTTCATGAAGGGTTCTTTTAGAAAAGTTTTTTTAAAGACTTTTTAGGTAAAATTCAACCTAAATATGCACTCTAAGTAAGGTTCTTACAAGAATCTAAGACTTTTATTGAATTTAACATTTGCACACTAGTCTTCAAAAATTCTTCATCGAATTCTTCAATTTCTTCATTGTCTTAGCTGAAATGCAGCTGATTTCACTTTGCTCATCATCAAAACCTTGTACTTGAAGTATCATGTACGGCTTCATTGTCGTAACAAATAGAAGATAAAGGTCCAAACCCGAGTCGGAACCCGGATCTTCAAAATAAAGATAAAATAGAAAACTCGAGTTCGGAAACTCGAATCTTTAAAGCAATGATTGGTTCCAACACGAGCGTTGGATAAAAAAGAAAGTCCGAGTCAGAACTCCAAAATATATATATATATATATATATATATATATATATATATATATATATATATATATATATATATATATATATATATATATATATATATATATATATATATATATATATATATATATATATATATGTAAAGAAAAACTCGAGTCAGAACCTGGATCTTAATAAATAATGATAAAATGAAAAACTCGAGTTTGGAACTCGAATCTTCAAAGCAACAATTAGTTCCAACACGAGCGTTGGATCCAAAAGAAAGTCTGAGTCAGAACTTGGAACTCCAAACGAAAATATAAAAAGAAAAACCCGAGTAGGAATCTGGATCTTAAAAATAAAGATAAAAGGGAAAACTTGAGTTTGAAAACTCGAATCTTCAAAGCAACTATTAGTTTCAACGCGAGCATTGGATCCAAAAGGAAGTCTGAGTTCGAACTCGGAACTCTAAACGAAAATATAAAAAGAAAAAACCCGAGTTGGAACCCGAATCTTTTAAAATAAGGATAAAGTGGAAAACTCGAGTTTGAAAACTCGAATCTTCAAAGCAACGATTGGTTCCAACGCCAGTATTGGATCCAAAAAGAAGTCCAAGTCGGAACTCAGAACTTCGAAAACTAGAATATAAAAATGAGACTCGAGTCAAAACCCAAATCTTTAAAGTAAATAAAAATAAAAAATAAAAAATAAAAAATAAAAAATAAAACCTGGGTTGAAACTCAGATAGGAAGGAAGTGATTTCAACCCGGGAGTCAGATTCTGGAAGGATCGACAAAAGGTATGAATAGATTCTGACAATCATGAAGACAATGAGAGATTTATTCAAGATTCTGGACCCAAGATGGCCATAGATTTGAATTTATTTATGATGGTTTCCAGGATTATCTCTTATCCTGAAGAAGAATAGAATAAGAATTGACAAAATTTTAATAAACTTGATAAAATCGATAAAGAACTTTATAAAGAATCAATAATGTTGATAAAATCGACAAAAGATTGGTAAGAATTGGAAGAAGTTTGATGAAAAATTAATGATGAAAAGCTTCAGGATTATCCCTTATCCTGAAGGAAGAAGGATCTCACATGATGAGGTTCAGGTTTATACCTTAATCTGAAAGAAAAAAATAAATAAATGAGTACTTCATTGAAAAGAGGCATCAGGTTTATCCCTTAACCTGAAAGGGTAAGAGAGGAAAAGAATACCTCATTAAAAAGAGGCATCAGGTTTATCCTTTAACTTGAAAGTGTAATGAATAAAATTGATAAAATTTAAAAATTGATGAAAAATTGATAAAACCTGTTAAAATTGATAGTAAATTGATAAAAATTTGATCAAATTGAAAAATGAATAAAAAAATAGATGAAAACTAATTAAAATAACAAGATTAACTGAAAATTGACAAGATTTTAGGAAAAAGAGTTTGTCTGATCTTGCCTGCATATAATGAAGGAAAAACAGATGTATATAAAATAAAAATGCCCCAGTATTATGGAGAAGAATGTGAGAATGATAGAAGATCATTGTTTTATTGAAAAGGCTCTTTGAAGAGTACAAAAGGCTAGAATGAACATTTTAAGTATAAAATCTCTTCAAGTGCAGAGCATTTACAGGATCTGGCAGTTCCACCCCATCTGTGTTGATTAGACGATACGAATAGTGGGGTAATGCTTCCTTAACCACATGAGGGCCTTCCCAATTAGGTGACCACTTGCCCTGTGGCCGATGCTTGAGATAAGATGTTGATCTGAGCACTAGATCATTGACTCAAAATTTTCTCTCAATGATTGACTTAGCATAGTGTCAAGCTATCCTCTGCCGATAAGCTTGAGCATGCTCTGCTGCTTTGAGTCTCTTTTTATCCAATAAATTGAGTTGTATCAACCTCTGTTGCTGATATTGATCTAGTAGGAGCTCGATGAGCGATGCGAATTTAAATGCAGGCTTCTGAACAAGTAGAGGTAACACTACCTTGGTTCCGTAACAAGGTCTCAAGGAGTAGCGTTGGTTGGAGTCCGAATTGTGGTTTTGTACACCCAAAGCGCATCATGCATCTTTTCGTGCCAATCACAGCCTGTTTCCACATTTCTTTCTAGAATGCGCATCAAAATCTTGTTGGTGGCCTCTGCCTGACCATTCCCTTAAGGATAATACGGAGCCGAGAAATGATGATGAATCCTAAACTTCGAACAGAAAGTCTTCATCCGCTCATTCTTGAAGTGACTGCCATTATCTGACACAATATCATGTGATACACCAAAATGACAAAGAAGATTATTATGAATAAAAGAAACCACATGTCGGCCTTCCACTGTTCACAGAGTTACAACATCGACCCATTTGGTGAAGTACTCTGTAGTTGCGAGAAAATATCTATGGCCATTAGAGGCAGAAAGAGTGATCGGGCCCACCAAATCGAAGGCCCACTGTTTTTTCAAAAAAAAATTATATGGTATATGCTTCAGTGTTGAGAATTTCTTGTTTCTACATGAGAATGGCTTGTAAATTTGACGTATATTGCTTTCTGAGGTTCTGAATCGCTTAAATTCACTTTATGAAGCGATTCAAGGCAAACCACGATGAATTAAACCTCGATGTTGGTAAATTAGATTTATATTACATCTAATTAGATTCTCTCCAAATTTAGAGCTTGAACAAGAAAAATATCTCGTTGTTTCATATATTTGGTGAAAAAGGGTATATCGGTAAATACAAATCATAGCGAGGTCCAAATTCATCAAAATTGGAGATCTAAATATATAATATTATTATTTATGTCTTAATTCATAAAATATAATTTAGAATTTTAGCTTTTGAATTAATTTAAAACTATCCATTTAAATAACAAGTAAATAGGGTTTTTCATAAAGTAAATTGGAACTTCATAAAACCTAAAAGAGGTTTTCTCAAAAAATTTTAAATGGAGGTTGGATTTGGGAATTATAAAAGGTGGTTGGCATGGGCTCCACCTCAGCCCATGCCATTTTAAGGAATGGTGAAAAAGAATTTGCAAAATACTCACTTTTGAAATATATATTTTTTAAAAAAGTTTGTAAAAAGCAAAACAAGGGGTCTTGAAATGGAAATTTTAGAAGTAGGTGGGCAAAGGCCCACATTTTTGGAGAGGGATGGGCGCCCCTTAGGGGGTAGGACCTAAGCCTATTTAATGCATTAAAAAAAATTATTTTTGAAAAGGGTGATTTTGGCTTGAGGGGTTGGCTTTGAAAAGTCAAAGCCAACCACTCCCATTGAATCAAAAGGAGTGGTTGAGGGTCAACCCCTTGACCCTCTCTTGACTACTAGGGCCTAGGGAGGGAATTAAGGAGGACCTTCCATCCTTCTCCTTTCACTCCCCACCCTACATCTCCCCCTTTCTCTTTTTAAATGAAAAAAGAGAGGAGAGAAAGGGTCGACACCCTCTCTCCTCCTCCTCTCTTCCCCTCCACCGGCTTCCCTCTCTTCCACTTAGTGCAGCAGCTCCTTCAGCTGAGGATACAACCCCAGCTCCACCTCCTTCATCTCCTCTAACTCCACAGCAAGGTGAGTTTACCCCTCCCCCCCTATATATTTGTTTTTCTCGAATGAGCATAGGGTGCATGCTCGTGGACGAACCGGCATGCACTTGTGAGGTGCATACAAGCTCGTAATGGCTTCAAGCCATTGTTGTGCTCAGTGTAAACACATCGGTTTCCATGCTTTTACTTTGGTTATAATGCATGTTTCTCTATGGGATGATTTATGGATTTGCTCCTTTGAAAATGTTTTTTTTCTTTCCTTGTCACTTGTTGCAACGCCCCTTGAGGGGGCTAGATTCGGTGGGCTAGGCTCTTCCGCAGCCAGCCCAAGCCCTTGTGGGTTTTCGCTGGGGCCACTGGCCTTTTTGGGTTTGTTGCAACCCAGGCAGAAAAGCCCCGGACCGACCATGGGCGGGTCAATCTGGGCCCTTGTTGGGCGCCCCCTTGGCAAGGTTGGGTGTTTGGGCTGCAACAGCCTCGCCTGGGCTGCTGTTGTATCTCTCTGTGGAGGTCAGCTAGTCTGGGGCATAGAGGGACCCAGACTCAGCTGGGAGACCTCCTTTGGGTGGGGTCACCCCCCCCCCCCCCTGTTGATGTGCCACTTAGGCAAACCAGGTGCTCTTAGCACCCGGGTCCAGTTTTGGGGCACCCACTTGGTGGGGCACCGACCACACATGGCCTGGTCTGGACCAAAAATTTGGGACAGACCAGGGGGTACAGACCCACGATCTTTAAGAATGTGCTATAGCTATGATCAATATCAATTCACTTATGGCTTTTCAACATCATTGAATTTTCCTTTGCCGGCCATATCGAAGATTTTTCTTCATCCTCTCGGTTGACCAACAAAAAAATCTCGAATTTTCTTCTTTCTACGCAAAAGTCTTGTCCTTTTGAAAATAATACTGAAGATAGTATGAGGTAATTCTTTGTGTAATAAAAGCTTTGAGATCAACAATGGTTTCTGATAGCAAATTGGCAAAATATTCTTGAAATCCTTGATGAAAGTAATTGCTTGACATCGAATTGACACATCAATGACAAAATTCTCCTCTCTTTTTCCCCAAAAAGAGAGACTCAGGCTTAGCCCTTACCTGAATGGGAAGTAGGAAATACTCATCTCTTCCTTAAAAATGAGGTGTTTGCAAAATGAAACTTTAGAAGAGAAATTAAGTTTTCGTCAAAACTCCCTATCACTAGGCTTCTCTTATGGAAGGACGACCGAAAATATGGTTGAAAAAGTATCACAGAGAAACGAGTCCATCACACTCTCCTTGAAAGAGGGTCCTCTGTGAAGGGGTTGGCCAAAGATGAAAAAATTGGGGGGCACAAAAGGAAACGGGCTTCTGTTGAAGCTCTCCCTAGAAAAGGGTTCCTATGTGTAAAAGTTGGGTTGTTGCTTTGCAAACAGTTCGCGAAAAAATGAGTCCCTTCAAACTCTCCCTGGAAAAGGGTTCTTGCGAACGATAAAAATGGTTGCATGCGAAAGAAACGAGCTCTCTAGAACTCTCCCTAGAAGAGGGTCCTTCGCAAGAGAAAAAGATTGAATTTTGACAAAATGGTAACCCGAAGGTAGGAATTGAGATTTAGAGCTTGAATTGTGATGAATGGTTAGTACAAAGACTGAACCTGGAGGGCTAACTAATCAGTCAACCAGACACTAGCACGAGCGTTAGATGTACCAGTACGAGCACTGGATTTTGAAAATATACCAGCAAGAGTACTGGATTTTGAAAATGCACCAGTACGAGTGTAAACACCCCAAATTTTCACTCACCTCCCCGACATTTTCACCAAACATCATCATCCAGCCTTTGAAATTGCCAGAGGGCAAAATGGTCATTTTCTGAGCTCAGAACTTGAAAAAGTCCAAATTTCATCTGGAACTCTCAAAATTTCTCTATCTTTAGCTCAGATGTTCAAAATTTTATTCCTGACAGAAGACAGGAATCTCCAAGTCTTGATTCAAGATTATATTGCATAAGACATGGCATCGCATATCATTGCATGAGCATCTCATATCACTGTACTGCACAGCATGTCATTTCGAGGTCCAGAATTCTCAATTTCAAAATTTTCAATCCAGATTCAAATTTCAACTCTTTTAAAATCAATTTCAAAACCCTGGGTCTTCAAAATTATTAATTCTTCTCATCTTACCCCCAGGACTCTGAATTTGAAAATATTTTCTTAGGAAAACAATCTGGATAATTTTCGATAAGGATTTTGATTCTAGCCCTTTCATCTCAGATTTTGCCCTTTTGTCAGTTATTTCAACTGTCATTCTTTTACAAAATCTCCCTACAGGGGCCAACTCTTTTCAAAAAAGAATTTGTTTTACCAATTAGTCCAGATTTTGTGAAAATTCCAAAAAGAGGTTTTGTTGTTTTGTCCTTATTTCAATAAAGAAGCAATGTGGGACCCACACTGAGGTGGTGTCACACAGGCTTTTTTTTTTTTGAAAAAACCTGAATTTTGAAAAACCCAAAAATATAGGAGCTTGGTCCCCTGAATTGGTGCCACTTTCCTTTTCTCTCTCCTCCCATTTATCTGCCAAGTGTCAGTGTGGGGCTACCTTAAGAAGCCGCCACATGTCATCCCATGCCATGTGTCAGTATCCACCATCTCCACCCTGCGCCATGTGTCATTCCCAAGATCACCCTGAGATGCCAAGTATCATGTATTGTCCTATCCAGAAAAAGTAAAACTTGTCTCCTCTGAGGTGGCGCCATTTGAAGTGTGTCTCCTACAGAGGACACGTGTCAACCTCTCCCCCCTTCAGAAAAGTAGACTGACACATGTCTCTCCCTACTTTTCTTAGAAAAGTAGGAGACACATGTCACTCCTAGCTTCCTTTAGAAAAAGTAGAATTGTCTCCTTCTGAGGTGGCGCCATCTGAGGTATTCTCTCCTGTAGCAGGTGACACATGTCATTCTCTGCTCTTCTCAGAAAAAGCAAATGACACATGTCATTCTCTGCTCTTCTCAGAAAAAGCAAATGACACATGTCATTCTCTGCTCTTCTTAGAAAAAGCAAATGACACATGTCATTTCCTGCTCTCTTCAGAAAAAGCTAGAATTCAAACATTCAAATCCTTCCAGAGCTGGTGCAAATCCTGAACTTCACCTTTTCTATTCTGTCTGAGATGGCGCCACATCGCTTGGACCTCCTTCTCTTCCCCCTGCCACATGTCAATCTCTGCTTCTTTCAGAAAAAGCAGGATGACACATGTCTTCCCCTACTTTTTCCCAAAAAAGTAGATGACACAAGTCATTTCTAGCTTCCTTCAGAAAAAGTAGAAGACACATGTCACTCTTGGCCTTCTTCAGAAAAAGCAACCATTCAAAGATCTTCAGACAAGACCTAGGTGGCGCAAATCCTGAATTCTGCTTTTCCTACTTTGTCTATGAGGGCGCCACATGTTCTTTGCTCCTCCCAACTGCCACATGGCATTGTAGGAGCCACCCTGAGGTGGCGCCACATGTCCACCCTCCATTCCTTCAGGGCCAACCTCCATTTGAAATTCAAATCCCCCTCTAAGGTGGCGCCATTTGAGAAGGCTCCTCCAGACAGCTGACACTTGTCAAAACCAAGGATCATCCTGAGCTGCCACATGTCAGCCTCTCCTTTCCTGCAGAAAAGTAGAAATTTGAACTCCTCTGAGGTGGCACAGTCTGCTTCTTCCATTCCTGTTCTCTTGCCACATGGCAGTGTGGAGCCACGCTAAGGTGGCGCCACATGTCAGCCTCTGCTTTCTTCAGAAAAAGCATAAATTTGAACATTTAAAGCCACTCTGAGAGGGCGCCACATGGCATGCTCCTACTGTTTACAACTTTACACCTCAGAATCTCTTTTGAGGTGACGGCATTCCAGAACCCCACTTGGCTCCATTTTTTATATTTATTTTATTTTTTTATAAAATTAGCCCTCTGAGGTGGCGCCATAGGAGGACCTTCAGAAAAGCCAAGTTTGAATTTCAAACTCCAAGAGAACACCCCCTGAGGTGGCGCAATTTGGGAGCCTCCTGCAGAGAAAATCAAGCAAACCCCAAATTTGAAAACTTTCAAATTCTGCTGAGGTGTCTCACCTACAAATTTCCCATTTTATTTTCTCAAAAAATCAAAATAGCACCCCCTGAGATGGCGCCACATGGAGGGCTCAGATTGAGCCTGTTTGATATTCAAATTTTTCAAAAAAATTCTACAAATACAAGGGCTCACGCCCAGCCTAGAGGACTCCAATTTGAGACTCCAATTTTGATTTTAAACTTCAGCCTAGATCCCTTTTAGAACTCAATTGTGTTCCTTGGAATTCACGCCCCCCTTGGGTTCAGTGGAGAAGGTGCAGTGAAGTACCTACATTGCTCGTGCAGTGGCCAATTCGATTCAAGCGTGGGTCGATCTTGGTGAATCATCCGAAACCCAGATCGAAGGACGAACGAAGCCATTGGTAGCCGTCCCTTTCAAGAGTTTCAAAGCTGCATAACGAAGCAAGGTGTACCTCTTTTCCTCTTGATTTCATAATATCATGATTTGATTCATGTGTCGTTTGAAGAAAGAGCTCATCTGAGGAATGGATTGAGCTATTCTCATAAAACGACAAATATAAAAATATTTAATTATACTTCCTTGATGATTTTTAGCATTCATGTGTTTAGCTAAATTTAATTTATATTTTATTTTGTTAATTTAGCATGTTTTATAAGTTAATTAGATTTAATTTGGTGTTTATTTCAATTCTGCTCAATTTCAGCAGTTCTCTGTTTTTGTCAGTCAGTCCACACGTTATTTCATGTATTTAATTTTCGTTAAAAATTATAAAAAACTCGTGATATGCGCCCTTGGGTGTCCCTAGAAATGTGTCAAAAATTAAAAAGGATTTGAATTTGTTTACTGCAGTAAACATTCAAAATGGCAAGTCGGGTTTTGTTACCCGGGATGCGTTTTAAAATTTTATTTCCGACTTGTAAAATCGAGATCTCTCTCATGTAGGGTTTGATTTTCAATCCAAAAGATGTTCTGCGCTCGGGAGGATGTCTTGTTTGTAACCTGATTTTCTAAGATTTTTATGATATTTTTATTGTCTGACAAAAATCCGAGAGTGCGGGACACGTGTCAAAGCCTGATTTGGGCCTCTGAGACTTTGGATCGACTTAGGTCGATGGGTTCTCTTTGGGTATTGATCCAAATCCAAATCCAAATCTGTAAAACATGAATGTTATGTCCGAGATGTCCTATGTTTGCATCTTAAAGCTGGTGATTTTTAGAACAGTTGTGATATTTGTTTCGGATTTTTCTTGTCAGTCTTCTGTTTTGTCACATTGGTATGTTCTGTTGATTTAGGCATGAAAAGTTATATTTTTATCTGTGTTTCTGTTGATCAAATGCCAAATTCATGAACATAAAAGTTGTCCCTGTAGGTGTCATGAGTAGCTCTGTTAAATATCAAAAATTTCGATGGCTGTTTTTCTCTTTTTTTAGCATTTTATATTAGATTAGGTCGATTTTACCTCCATCAGAACCGAATCCCCGTTACCAAACTCATCATAGTCCAAATCCCGAAGCTGTAAAAACTAAAAGTGTTCCATTTTGGGTCCTTTAGCAGTCTGCAAAATATTAGAAGTTTTTATAGTGTAAATTCTGCATTATCATATTAAGCATTGCATTTGGTTCAGGTCCATAGGCGAAATCCACCCTTTTTAGGACTTTCTTTAAAGTTTAGCATTCAAATCATATCATTTCGTGATTTTTAGCATTCTAAGTTGTTTATCAGAGTAGGTAGATGCTTCATACCGAATTTGGTATAATTTGGAATTCATTTGATGCTTGATTTAGCCATATCATCAAAACAGGGCCCCGCGGGACCCGAATCCAAGCGAAAAACAAGCGAAATTCGTTATTTTGGATAAATTGCAAAATGTCAAATTCTGATTTTACAGTCTTAATGTGTTTATCAGCATGTCATCATGCCTCATACTGCATTTCATTATCATTTGTTTCAATTCGAATTTCAAAATCTCAATTTTTACCAAAATTTCCTTCAAAAACCCTGATTTTAAAGGTATAACTTTAATATTAGGGGTATTTTGATCATTTTGACCACAATTTCAAATTTCAAACTATTTTCTACTGAATTTCTTGCATTTTCATCATTTCAAATATCAAGGAAGCATGAGAATAGGGTTTATATCCAATTAAGTCCAATAAATTCGTAATATTATTGGAAAATCTTGGAAAAACCCACATATTTGAGCTAACCTTATTTCAAGTTTGACAGGGATATTCAAAAGAAGAAGCTGAAGTCTGCCATTCCTTTTATTTCATTTATTTAGTGATGTAATAATGTAAATTTTGGAATAAGAGATTTAATTTTCTGCTTAGACTAGGATGCATATCATATAGTTTGAATTTATGCAATATCCTGTTTATGTGATTCATGCACATTATTTCAAAAGCACTATGGATGTACACGAATGACACGTGCACCAACTCTTAGGGAGTTGATGAACTCGGTGGAATCCATATTTACGGCCCTAGTCAGAATATGGACGAGACCCAGATCCATCATCTTTCTACCAGTCACATTGAGCCTACACTCTTAGGCTATCTTAAAATGCACATCATATTTCTAATATTTTTAAAGTATTGTGCATTAAATCAATTAAACTCTGAACATATTCATGGCCACAGTCAGAATATGTGAAGAATTTATTTTGACTTAATACACATTTTTCAAACAAATTCCTTAGAAAATCTTTCAAAGTGCATTCATACACTCATGTCATTTGCATCATGAAATCATTGGTTTTCTCATGATTTTCTTAAGAAAATTTCATTCTCAAGAAATCGATTTCTCAAGAAACTCTGAGAATTTTTCAAAATTGCTTTTCCCAAGCCAAGTTTTTCACAGTTTTCCATGGAAAAGGTTATTTTCTTAAGATTTTCAAAAGAAGTCTCTCACCTTTCTCAAAGATCAAAATCGATTTCCAAGTATTTCAAGGGTAAGATTCCCGGGATTTCAATTTCCCAAGTTCAGTTTTTCTTCTCCAATGAGTTTTCCTATAAATTTTTCATCATTTTCCTAAGAAAGTTCTCAAAGTCCAAGTTTTCCTGAGCAGTGTTTCCCTTTTCAAATGTTCACCTTTTTCTCAACAATCACTTCTATTTTCCTAGGATTTTCAACTATTCATGATTTTCCCACATCTTTATGAACTTTCTCGTGATTTCAAAAACCCCTTTTTCATCTGAGTTTCCTGAGAAATTGACTTTCCCTGAGAAATATCTTTCAACTCCAAATGTTTTCTTAGCATACATCATGTTTTCCAACTTACATTTTTCAAAGTCTCATAGCACATGCCTGAATTCTCTATGCATATAGGATAGAACAAGATTTTGATGATTTAACTAAGTCAAGCACAATTTTGGTCCTTGGTTCGATTACCCCTGTTAAAGGCGGCAGGAACGGTCGAACCTCGTACCGACAGGTCGAGCCCCATCCCGTGGATTTTCCCGCAATTTTCAAAACGGAGGCGAGTATTTCAAAAACAATTTCCAAAATCCGGTCTAGTTTGAATCGCGAAAGCATTTTCCTTTTCTCTTCCGCAAGGAAGGGAAGACGGGAAAAATTTTTAGATGATAGCAGGTTTGGCGACCGTGATGGGACCTGTCCTAGTCTGATCAGAATTGTGCTTGACTTAGTTCAATTATCGAAATTATGTTCACAAAATGTCAGCTCTTTACTCTTGCTATCATGCGAACCTAGGAGCCTAGATTCTGACCTAGCTGACATCGATTGCATATAGACTAGGTATGGTTTGGTAGGACCAGATTGAGGAGAAATTTTCATGCTCACATAGACTTAGGTCTAAATACAACTCTCCTCAATTTAGGATCTGAATGCAAACAATGAATGCTTCTTCAAAGTTTTCAAAATCTATCTCTCTAGGATTTAGAGCCCTCTATTTCTTGCATGTGATCATTTTTTCAAACCTCCCTTACCTATCATTACCCGGTCTTCACGTTGCTGGGCTCTCTTCCAGAACCATAGTTCGGGACAGAGCCTCACAACTGGGCCAACTATTTGGGTTCACACCCCCCTACCACGTACCGCGGGACACAATCCGAAGTATATCGGTAGGCGCTCAAGGATGTTGGGAAACCTTACCTTAGAACCGGAGTTGAAATCATATGCCACGTACCTCGAATCTCGATTAGGGTATATCGGCATAACTGGATTGGACAAAGATGATCTGAACCTAGAGTTAGGGTTAGGGTCCTACAGATGTTTTCAAAGTGATGCATCTAGAGTCAGCCTTTTAGGGAGTGCTGAATGTGCATAAATGTTTGTGCAGGATGTGATTGTATGTGTGATTTCCTCAATTCTTTATATTTCCCAATGTTTTTCAACTTATTAGGCCTTTTTCAAGATATCCTTATTTTCCACGAGATCTTTTTCTCAAACCCAGGATGATTTTCACAAATATCCAATTTCTTTCAAAACTCCAGGCGATTTTCCATTCTACCTATCTACTGGATCTCGAATTTCCAGCTACACTTTTATCCTGCCTGCAATTTTTTTTAAAATTTCCACATTTTCCTAAGTCTCATTCTGAGTCTTTCTCTGTTTTCAGTTCAATGGCATCCAGTCAAGTCGATCCCATCTTTCCTGAAGGTCACATCTCCTACGAGGTGCGACAAGGTCGTCCTGAACATCGAGCCCTTAGCACCAGAACTTTCATTCCCCGGTGGTACTATTCCTGGCTAGAAAGCTTTTCCCGAATGTTCCCGGGCCATTTGAGTGAGTGCGGATTAGAGCTGGCGTCAGCAGTCGGAAAGCAGACCATCAACGACAACCTGATTCATGCAATGGCGGAGCGATGGAATCCACAGACGTGTACCTTCTGGTTCCCATGGGGAGAAATGACCGTTTTAATGGATGAATTTTCAGAAATCATGGGGTTACCAGAACCAGCCGGTCAACCAGGAGATCCCTTAGAACATCAATTCCTTATCAATGTCAAGGGTTTGGACCCCCGAGATTCATTAGCTCGTATGATAGGCCGCCGATCCTGGCCCCTGATCCAGTTGGAGGGAAATGAATATGTTGACCTGCTCGAGTTGTACCGCTAGTACGGGACCTTCGTTGAAGTCAGTTCGCTATCCAGGACAGCTAAAGAAAGGATTCAGAATGCAATGGTTCTGTGCACTGTAGGATTGTCCCTCTTTCCAGATGAACAAAACTACATGGACATCAAAATAATCTAGCTTATGAGAAGATGGGGAAGTCAACAAACCAATCGCCTCTCCATAGCCATGGCAGCGCTCGCCTTCCTATATCGAGGTCTGACTCGATTCTCACTTGGAGAATCCATTCTCGTCGAAGGATGCATCTACGCACTTCAATCCTGGTTCTTCCAACATGTTCCAGCCCGAGCAAGCTCTTTCAAATACAATGGTCAAGAACTCCTTCCAGTGGCACAATATCGATCCATGATCAACAACATTCAAGAAGATGACGTAGTTTGGGACTATTTTAATCGGCAATTATCCCCTCCTAGATATACATATGCTTATGGCAAGCGGTTCAAGTTGTTGGGACTTTTCTTCTGCACTTACTACCAACCAGAGAGATGTGTTCGACAATTCTCCCAGAGGCAGCAGTACGTCGAAGCCCGACTGTTATCAAGAGCTATGGCAGAGTTCGATCTCACCTCCGCACAATGGTCTGGGGCATATCATTCTGCCCGCTACAGCTGGGATTCCTTTGTCTCTCTTAAAATCTTTCCTGGTCCTAGAGTGTCTGCCGACTATCATGAATGGTGGCAAATTGTTTGTCCTTCACCTCTTTGTCAAGATCAATAAAATCATATTTTCCTCATTTCTATAAATTTTTCTCTCTTTCTATTGTGGTTTGACGACCTCGCCTAGGTAACAAGGCATATTTTCGTTGTTTATTTCTCTTGCAAAAAGAATGACAACACAATTGTTGTGATTCTCGCGATGACTCAGTCTCTAGTAATGGGATATCTTTTTCAAATTGTCTGCCATATTTTCAGCAAATATTTCCTCCAAAAACCAATTCCTATAGAATCTAATCAGGTCTTTGCCCTACAGAGAGCGTCTACAACATTTGATGGTGCAAACAAGATCAGGCAAAAGGACAGCGGCATCTCAGTACTCGTCGGCCTCAGAAGAAGAGATGGGTTCCCCCCGGTCTGAGAGGAGTCAAGAGCAGCAACAAGAAGATGATGGCATAGACCCCCAAATGTATGCCATGTTTCGAAAGATGATGAACAAAATGATGAATGAGTAGCCCGAGACCAGCTCGGAAAGAAACCCATTCAGAGAAAAGTTCCATGGCCAAAGGGACAAGAGGACTTCCAGAAAGCAGGTCCAACCGGAAGAAATCTCAGATAGAACAGACTCAACTGAAAACACAGATGAAGAGTATGAAGTGCCTCCGGTATTTCAGAAGCGGGGCCAAGAACAGAGAAAAAGCCACAGATCAAAAAGCCGAGATGCAGAAGAGCCCTTGCAAGCACAGTTCAGGGAAATGACCCGAGTGGTAAAGGATCTGCAAGCCCGCGACAAGGGCAAGAAAGTCTTCACCAGCGAAGACTTCTATGACGGCTTAGAAGGGGATGATGATTTGGAGAATCTCCCCCGTAAATTCATCAAGTTCGACGGTTTTGGTGACCCAAAAGCTCATCTCGCCACATTCTTTGCTGAATGCTCGAGGTTCATGAGGGACAACCGGGCACTATTTCTATGTTTTCCCTGCAGCTTGGAAGGAGTTGCAGCTAAGTGGTATGCTGAGCATATCAATCCCATCGAGCTCAAGGAGTTCGACAAAGTTGTAAACCTGTTTATTGAACGCTTCTTGTTCAACACAGAGGCGCTTCCTACATTGAGCTATCTCTGCAATCTAAGGCAGAATGAGAAGGAAAAAGCACAGGACTTCATTCACAGATGGAGGTCAACCTGCAACAAAATGAGAGATCCTATCTCAGAAAGGCACGCCTTGTCATTGATTCTCAACAATTTCTCGCAGCCATTAAGAGGATTGATCTCTACTGCACCATCCCGTACCTTCATTGAGTTGACTGAACGAGCCGAATGGCTCGAGTTGAGTGTGGAAAATGGAGTCTACGAAGGCTTCACCTTTTCTAAGAACAACCCTCAAGGTGAGCAGAAGAAGAAGGCTCACTTCACCTATTCTGCCAACAACAACAACAACAGCATTCAGAATCAGTATAAAAGGCAGAAGAAAGATTACTGCTACGGCGCAGGAAGTTCGAACAACAAAGGAGATCAGAAAGCAAAGCCTGCTCCTCAATACAGCAAGCCTCCTCAGCAGGATCAAGGGCCAAAACTGCGTGAGAAGACCAAACATGAAGGATGGAGTTACGATAGAAAGTTTACTCCTCTTGATCAATCACTCGAGGATGTGCTCGAGTATATGCTGTCAAAAGAGATGGTCAAGTTGCCTAGATTGGCTGATTCCCCTGTGCCTATGGGGAAGTGGAAGGATCAATTTTGCAAGTTCCATAGGACAGTGGGACACAACACTGAGAACTGCTTTGTTCTAAAAAACATTGTACAAGATCTTATTGAAAAAAATCTTCTAGTGGAAGGAGAAGAAGAAGAGAAAATGGATATTCTCAATCAGCCCTTTCCTCCACACACCACAGCAGTAGTGTCCGCACAGCCATTCCTGCCGCATGAGCACATCAAGCCATGTTCTGCATAAGATCTCCAGGTTCAACATCAGGTTTTGGTGCTACGACAAGCAGTGCCAGCCACCAAGAAGGTGGATCTAATTGCAGCTTTTGGCAAGCTAAAAGTAGCAGCGGAGCTAGCCGAAGTATTTCCTGCAGCAGCCAGTAAAATTCCGAGGCTCCCAGAGCATTTTCTCAAATCCCACCCAAAAAAGGGAGAAACTTCAACTCAGAAGCCTCTAACTGCTCTATCTAATGTTTCCATCTTTGACTTGGCCAAGAATTCTAGTAAGCACCAACGAGTCCTGGATGATTTACTCAGGAAAATCAAAGTTAAGCTCAGTACCACTCCTGAAGACATGACACAGATTGTGAACTCCGCCATGACCAATGCGCCAATCACCTTCTCGGATGAGGACCTCCCAAAGCCTCATTCGTTTCATAATAATGCCTTATACATTGTCGTTCGAGTCAGGGGAATGACAGTATCCCATGTGCTGGTCGATGGAGGCAGTAGCCTCAATATTTGTCCCGAGATGACAGCGAAGGCATTAGGGATCAAGGATGCAGAATATATTCTAGATCCCATCACTATCTACGGATTTGACAACCATGGTCAAACGGCCAAGGGCAAGATATTTCTGGAGGTGTTCATCAACTATTCAGTGCATTCAGTGCTTTTCTATGTGGTCAATGTGCCACCTACCTACAACTTGCTGCTCGAAAGGACGTGGATTCATAATGCAAATGCAGTGCCTTCCACCCTCCATCAATGTGTAAAATGGTCAAAAGGTGGAATGATTACCACAATACTGGGAGAAGAACCAGAAGAAAGACTCCTGCAGCCCATGATTCCCCGACCGTCATTCACTGCGGATATTCCCAGCATCAGGGAAAGTGAAAAGATTAATCTTGGAGAAAATCGAGAAATACTCCAGGCATCCTCAGAGCTATCTTTGCACACTGTAGCCATGACCCAATGGAGAGGCCCTCAATTCTTCAAGGTTGGAGGCCGGATCAACTACAGTACCATTAAGGATCACCCATTGTTTCCCCAATTCATGAAGGCAAGAAAGGGATTCGATTTACTTCTGAAACACGGTTATCAACCCTTCAAGGGACTCGGCAAGAATGAAGTTGGCCGCATAGAGCCAGTAATCCAGAAGCATCGTCCCCACAGAGCAGGACTAGGATTCTCCGGAGGAAGCTCGTCAAAGAAGACTATTTTTGTCAAAGGGGCACATTAAAGACCATTTGTTATTTTCTAAATAAATGTCTCATTTTATCAATGTCTTTGATCAATCAATAAAATTCCAAATTTTTTTGTCTATCCGGATGCCATCTGTCTTCTTTCCTTCTATCTCTTCATTATAATTTTAAATACCATTTTATGCATAGTTCTCTTCAAATGATTGCTTGTCTTACGATAAGCCGATTTATCTGAATCAAATTTCTCATCCAAAATTTCAGAATGACTTCTCGGACAATCAAGAAGCTCGTTCTCAATCCCAAGGCTTTTCAGAAGACAGCAGCAATTCATCGAGTCAAAGCAAGCACCGAAGATGGCCAGATTGCAAAGCAGTCAGACGATTATACAGAATATGATCAGTCTCTTCAAGAGTTACCAGAGTTCGCCGCAGTTCAGAAGCAGGATGAACCATCTCCTCTAGTACAAGATCCGACTGAAGATGTCAATATCGGTTCAGAGGAAATCCCAAAATTCTCCAGATCGGAACCAGTCTGAGTCCAGAAGAAAAAGAAAGACTTACTAATTTTCTCAAGCAACACGAGGAAGTGTTCGCATGGACATATGAAGATATGCTGGGCTTAGACCCAAAATTAGTCGAACACCGTCTTGTCTTGAAGCCAGATGCTAAGCCAGTCAAGCAAAAGCTCAGAAAAATGGATTCCAGAATAGAACAACAAGTCAAAGAAGGACTTGAAGATCTGCTCAAAGCAGGATTTATCCGAACTATTGACTACCCAGATTGGTTAGCCAATATTGTCGTTGTCCCAAAGAAAAGCGGCAAAGTAAGGATCTGCATAGACTTCAAAGACCTTAATAAGGAAACTCCGAAGGATGACTATCCACTTCCAAGCATCGATCTCCTAGTTGACAGCACGACAGGACATGCCATGTTCTCTTTTATGGATGGATATTCCGGCTACAATCAGATTAAGTTGGCCGCCCGCGACCAATCCAAAACTTCCTTCACTACGCCTTGGGGCACTTTCTGCTATACAGTTATGCCTTTTGGGCTCAAGAATGCGGGAGCAACATATCAAAGAGCGATGGCTATTATCTTTCACGATCAGATGCGCAAAATCATGGATGCGTATGTTGATGATATTCTCGTGAAATCCAAAGAAGAAGAATATCACCTTGAAGCCCTTGATCAAGTCTTTAAGAGACTCATTCTTTACAAGTTAAGGCTTAACCCGCAAAAGTGTGTTTTTGGAGTCGAATCAGGCAAACTGTTGGGTTTTCTGGTCAGCAAAAAGGGAATTGAAGTTGACCCAGCCAAAGCAAAGGCTATCATTGATATGTCACCCCCCAAAAATCTCAAAGAATTGCGTAGCCTTCAAGGACGTATGCAATCAATCCGGCGATTTATTTCCAACTTGGCGATGAGATGCGAACCTTTCAACCACTTGCTCAGAAAAGGAGTTAAGTTCGAATGGGGACCAGAGTGTCAGCAATCGTTCGATCGAATCAAGAAATATCTTCTCAATCCTCCCATCCTGAAGCCGACAGAATTGGGAAAACCTCTTTTATTATACATCTCAGTCAATCAAGTCGCATGCGGTGGATTCTTGGCGCAATACAAAGAAGGCAGCTTGATAGAACATGCCATTTATTATGTGAGTAAGACTTTCATAGACTATGAAAAGAGATACTCTTACATAGAGAAGACCTGCCTAGCTCTGGTATGGATGTGTCAGAAGCTAAGACACTACCTACTGGCATCTGAGGTCAAAATTCTGTCCAAACTCAATCCTCTCAAATACATCTTGGAGCAACCTTTCCTAAGCGGACGGGTCGCAAAATGACAAGTCTTATTGATGCAGTATGACTTAGAATATGTCTCGCAGCAGTCAATCAAAGGCCAAGCAATTGCAGATCAATTGGCAGATTTTCCTTTGGCAAAAGAGGTGAAAGCCGAAGATGATTTCCCAGATGAGCAAATATGCAACATCCAGCGATGCCCGGTCTGGAATTTGTTTTTTGACGGTTCCAAGAATATGGCTGGAATAGGCATTGAAATCCTATTAATCACTCATGAGAAAGAGATGATTCCATTTTCTCTCAAGTTAGATTTTCAATGCACCCATAACATGGCTGAGTATGAAGCCCTGATTCAAGGTCTGAAGATCCTACTAGACTTCAATGTTAAGAGAGTGCATGCCTACGATGACTCATTACTCGTTGTCAATCAAGTTCGAGCCGAATGGCAAGTCAAAGATCAAAAGTTATTCTCCTATCAGAAAATTGTTTCAGCTCTTGTCAGCAAGTTTAAAGAATTTCAGCTCTTCCATATCAAGAGAGATTTTAATCAAGTGGCCGATAGTCTAGCCAGTTTAGGCTCCATTATGGCATTTAGAAATGGAGAATCTTGTTACTCTTTTGAAATTGGCAGACTTGACCAACCTGCTTTCCTTCCAGCGAAACAAGTAAACCAAGCTGAGCCAAAGAAGAAGCCTTGGTATTACAATATCAAAACTTTCGTAAAAACTGGTGAATTTCCTCCAGAACTCTCAAAGAAAGAGCAGCGAGCAATCCAGCGTATGTCTACTCGATACTTCATTCTGGCAAATGTTCTCTATCGTCGAGGATTCAGTTCAGAATATTCCAGATGCTTGGACGAAGACGAAGCCAAAGAAGTCGTGCGAGAAGCACACGAAGGCATTTGTGGTGGCCATGTCGGCTACCAAACCCTTGTCAAGCAGATCATCAGAGCAGGTTACTACTGGAAGACTATGCAACAAGACTGTTATCACTATGTGAAGAAGTGTGTGCAATGCCAGATACACGCACCTTCTATTCATGCTCCGGCAACATATCTGTAATCTGTTGTCTCTCCATGGCCATTCTCTATGTGGGCCTTCGATGTCGTAGGTCCCATCACTCCTTCTGCTTCAAATGGCCACAAATACTTCCTGGCTGCAACAGAATATTTCACCAAGTGGGTAGAAGCTATCACCCTCCGCACAGTAGAAAGACGACACGTGGTATCTTTTATTCACAAGAGCATCCTTTGCCGTTTTGGCATCCCGCATGACATCGTGTCTGATAATGGCAGTCATTTTAAGAATGAAAAGATGAAGACATTTTGCTCAAAGTTCAAAATCTATCATCATTTCTCCGCTCCCTACTATCCTCAAGGGAATGGTCAGGCAGAGGCCACCAACAAGATCTTAATTCATATCTTGGAGAGAACCGTAGAAACAGGCCGTGACTGGCATGAAAAGATCCACGATGCACTATGGGCCTATCGAACCACCATTCGCACCCCAACGAATGCTACTCCATCCGAACTGGTCTATGGAGCAGAAGTAGTATTGCCACTACATGTCCAAAAGACCGCTTTGAAATTCGCATCACTTATAGAATTACCTCTTGATCAATACCAACAGCAGCGACTAGTGCAGCTAGAGTTACTCAACGAGAGAAGGCTAAAAGCAGCAGAGCATGCTCAATCCTATCGCCGGAGAGTAGCCAGGCAATATGCGAAGTCTATCATCGAAAGAAGATTCAAAGTCAATGATTTAGTACTTTGATCCATAGCTTATCTCAAGCATCATCCCGGTGGCAAATGGTCGCCAAATTGAAAAGGTCCCTATGTTGTCAAAGAAGCATTACCCCGCAACTCATATCGGCTTATCAATGTCGATGGGGTAGAATTGCCAGATCCCATTAATGCTCGACACTTAAAAAAGTTTTATACTTGAAACAATTATTCTCCTCTTGTAATCCTTCATATTTTCTTCAAATAATGATCAAACTTTCTTTCCCAGTTACACTAGGGCATTTTTTAAAATTTTTGTTCTGTATGCAGGCAAGATAAACAAATTCCTCATTTCATGCACTTGTGCATTCATATGCGTCAATTCATATTCATTTGCATTCAACTGCATTAACAACAATCCGGTCAGTATTAGGATTTCAACAAACAGTCCCATCACAATTTCTAATGATTCAAAATTGAAAGGTAATCACCAATACTGAACCAAAACCCAGCGCTCGAACTGGTATTATTTCAAAATCCAGTGTCCAAACTGGTACATTTTCAAAATCCCAACTTTTCGGAAAATCGAGTTCCGACTCGGGTTTTTATTCAAATCATTTTCTTTTGTTGATCCGGGTTCCGACTCGAGATCTCTTTATTCGAGCTCATATTCGAGCTTGTCATTTTCTTTTGTTGATCCGGGTTCTGACTCGTGATCTCATTACCTTATTCGAGCTCAGATTCGAGCTCTTCATTTTCTTTTGTTGATCCGGGTTCCGACTTGAAATCTCTTTATTCATTCAAGTTGAGACTCGAGCTTGTCATTTTCTTTTGTTGATCCGGGTTCCGACTCAAGATCTCTCTATTCATTTGAGCTCAGATGCGAGCTCTTCATTTTCTTTTGTTGATCCAGGTTCCGACTTGAGATCTCTTTAGCTTATCCAAGCTCTAATTCGAGCTTGTCATTTTCTTTTGTTGATCCGAGTTCCAACTCGAGATCTCTCTATTCATTTGAGCTCAGATGCGAGCTCTTCATTTTCTTTTGTTGATCCGGGTTCCGACTCGAGATCTCTCTATTCATTCAAGCTGAGACTCGAGCTTGTCATTTTCTTTTGTTGATCCGGGTTCCGACTCGAGATCTCTCTATTCATTCGAGCTCATATTCGAACTCTTCATTTTTCCCTGTGGATCCAGGTTCCGACTTGAGATCTCTTTAGCTTATCCAAGCTCTAATTCAAGAACTTTATTTTCTTTTGTTGATCCGGGTTCCGACTCGAGATCTCTCTATTCATTTGAGCTCAGATGCGAGCTCTTCATTTTCTTTTGTTGATCCGGGTTCCGACTTGAGTTCTCTCTATTCATTCGAGCTCAGATTCGAGCTCTTCATTTTCTTTTGTTGATCCAGGTTCCGACTCGTGATCTCTGTTTTTTATTCAAGCTCTGACTCGAACTCATTATTCTCCTTTGTTGATCCAAGTCATTTCGATCATCAGGGTCTGTCAATTGTTCAAATTTGATATTTTGCCCTCCAAATTCCAATTTAAATCTTTGAATCATGCAATTTCTCAATTTCGACCTTCGGGTCACTCAATTTCCAATTTTTGACTCTCGAGTCAATCAATTTCCAATTTTTGACCTTCGGGTCATTCAATTTCCAATTTCCGACCTTTCGGGTCACTCAATTACCAATTTCGACCTTTGGGTCACTCAACTCTCAATTTCGACCTTTTGGTCAAACCAATTCTCAATTTCGACCGTCAGGTCATCCAATTTCGACTGTCAGGTCATCCAATTTCGACCTTCAGGTCATTCAATTTCCAATAACCAATTTTCCAATTTACAATTTCGACCTTTGGGTCAATCAATCTCAATATCAAATTTCAATCATTTTCTCTTGCGAGAGACCCTTTTTAGGGAGAGTTCGAGGGAGCTCGTTCTTTTCGCATGCTATCCAATCCGTTCACTTAGCCCCTTTTCAGGGAGAGTTTGAAGGGACTCGCATCTTTGTGAACCGTTTGCAAAACAATTGCCAATTTCACACAAGGAACCCTTTGATAGGGAGAGGCTCGATGGAGACTCGCTTTTCTTGTGACCCCCCAATTTCATACCAGACCATTTTCGTCATGAAGGACCCTCTTTGCAAGGAGAGTGTGATGGACTTGTTCCTTTCATGACCCAAATTTTGTGACCTCACTATTATCGGCCCCCTTTCCATAAGAGAAGCCTAATATTAGGGAGCTTTGACAAAAGCTCAATTTCTCTTCGAAAGTTCGTTTTGCAAACACCTCATCTTCAGGGAAGAGAGGAGTATTTCCCATCTCCCATTCAGATAAGGGCTAAGCCTGAGTCTCTCTTTTTGGGGAAAAAGAGAGGAGAATTTTCGTCACGGATGTGTTGAGCCGGACCTCAAACGCTCTCTTTCACCAAGGATTTCAAGAAAATTTTGTCAATTTGTCAATCAAATTATTTGTTGATTTCAGAATCTTTATTGCACAAATCTTTATTTCAGTTTACCTTCAGCATTACTTCCAAAAGAGTGAAGCTTTTGCGAAAAGAGATTCAGAATTCAAATTCTTTCTATTGGCCAACCAAAAGGATGAAGGATAAATCCTCGATATGGCCAGAAAAGAAGATTCAATGTTATTGAAAAGCCATAGATGATTGATATTGATCGCAGTCAATGGCACATCTTTAAAGATTATTCTTGTAAAACGAGGCAGTGGAAATATCCTGAGCGCTAGAAAAAGAGAGCATTTACCCAAGCCCTGCCTCCTTAAGCTGCAATTAAATATCCGCAAAAGGGATCTCTCAATTGCCGTCAAGATGAAGGCGAATTAAGCGAGTAGATCCCTGGGCCAAAGAAGATTTGAAACATCTCCAAGATGATGGAATTTGTGACGGATCCTTCCAGGGAAAGTCCAAAGTACTGTCGAGATGAAGACAAATGCGATGAACCTCCCGACAATCCCTAAAAAGATATTTAATTTCAGCTATCATCCAAAATCTCTAACCCATGAGCCAACATCGTCAAAGAAGGATCGAAACATCTCCGAGTTGAAGGATTTTGTGACGTACCCTTCCCAAAAGAGAGCAAGAGAGGAAAAAGAAAGAGAGAGAAAGTCAGAACATCTCCAAAATGAAGGAGAATGTAGCAAAAACCCAAGAGAGCCAAAAGAGTGCAACAAGATTATCATGAGAGAAGCTCCCAGGATATCAAACTGCCAGATCTATCAAGAATCCTCTTTAATCTTGTGAAATTCTATTATCAATACTCTTTCATCAATTGCTTTCATAATATCAAATTCTCTTTCCTATTCATATCAAGGAAATTGATAACTTCCTTGAAGAAGGTCAATTGCAAGCAATTTGGGTTTCCAATTTCGATTCTACGAAGTGAACCTTGTTTGGAGGTAATGCTTTGGGTAGAAAAGAAAGAATATCTTTGCAACCACGTGCAACATTTTCAAAAAATTTGAATCAACAGCAAAATTTCCAACATTTTGATAATATTTTCTAGCTATCCTGACGTGAAGTGAGAGCTTGATGTTCATTTTCGATGCATCCTGACACCAATTTTAAATCCCTCTTAAGGACTTGATTCATTCCCTTCTTTGAGAGCATGAACTCTCAAATTCGCACACTTCCCTGTGTCCCCACTGTCCCACCATAGACAATCCCATTTCGGTTCGAGGTCAAACCACCAATCATTTCCCGCAAAAGGCAATTTCAAAAGCTATTTAGTCTCAGCAATGAGGCTCCCAAAATCAATCCCTTTTCAAGCTTTAGGGACCCCATTTTTTTTCCTTTTGCAAAACCCCTATCGGATTTATGGTGCAAAATCCGAAGGTTCCATCATGGTCTCTTCCTTCGAGGATTCCATCCATTTTCTGCCCGATCAGGTTAAGGGTACAAACCTGAGCCTCATTCAAAGAGGTATTTCATTCCTACCCAATCAGGATAAGGGTACAAACCTGAGCCTCCTTTGATGAGGTATTTCATTTTTTGCCCAATCAGGATAAGGGTACAAACCTGAGCCTCCTTTGATGAGGTATTTCATTTTTCGCCCGATCAGGATAAGGGTATAAACCTAAGCCTCAATCAAAGAGGTATTTCATTTCCGCCTAATCAGGATAAGGGTATAAACCTGAGCCTCAATCAAAGAGGTATTTCATTTTCTGCCCAATCAGGATAAGGGTATAAACCTGAGCCTCAATCAAAGAGGTATTTCATTTTCGCCCGATCAGGATAAGGGTATAAACCTGAGCCTCAATCAAAGAGGTATTTCATTTTTCGCCCGATCAGGTTAAGGGTACAAATCTGAATCTCATTTTATGAGACATTTGATTCCCCAATCAGGTCAAGGGTTAAAACCTGAGCTTCGTTACATGCGAGGTATTTCTGTCCCATCCAGGTTAAGGGCAAAAACCTGAATTTCACTCTCATAAAGCAAATCTTTCCTCTTCATTCTCCATTTCATATCTACCATGATCACCGGGCTAATTTCCCCTCATACCCAGTCAGATCCTTCTAACTGGGGCATTTTTTTATATATAGCATAAATTTGCTGTGTATTTCTTTGCCACTAAGCTCGGCCACAAACAGACTTAGTAGCAAAGAGGGGCATCTGTAAACAGCCCAAATTTTCACTCACCTCCCCGACATTTTCACCAAACATCATCATCCATCCTTTGAAATCGCCAGAGGGCAAAATGGTCATTTTCTGAGCTCAGAACTTGCAAAAGTCCAAATTTCATCTGGAACTCTCAAAATTTCTCTATCTTTAGCTCAGATGTTCAAAATTTTATTCCTGACAGAAGACAAGAATCTCCAAGTCTTGATTCAAGATTATATTGCATAAGACATGGCATTGCATATCATTGCATGAGCATCTCATATCACTATACTACACAGCATGTCATTTCGAGGTCCAGAACTCTCAATTTCAAAATTTTCAATCCAGATACGAATTTCAACTCTTTTTAAAATCAATTTCAAAACCCTGGGTCTTCAAAATTATCAATTCTTCCCATCTTACCCCCAGGACTCTGAATTTCAAAATATTTTCTCAGGAAAACAATCTGGATAATTTTCGATAAGGATTTTGATTCTAGCCCTTTCATCTCAGATTTTGCCCTTTTGTCAGCTATTTCAACTGTCATTCTTTTACAAAATCGCCCTACACGGGCCAACTCTTTTCAAAAAAAATTCTGTTTTACCAATTAGTCCAGAATTTGTGAAAATTCCAAAAAGTGGTTTTGTTGTTTTGTCCTTATTTCAATAAAGAAGCAATGTGGGACCCACACTGAGGTGGTGTCACACAGGCTTTTTCTTTTGAAAAAACCTGAATTTTGAAAAACCCAAAAATATAGGAGCTTGGTCCCCTGGATTGGCGCCACTTTCCTTTTCTCTCTCCTCCCATTTATTTGCCAAGTGTCAGTGTGGGGCTACCTTAAGAAGCCGCCACATGTCATCCCATGCCATGTGTCAGTATCCATCATCTCCACCCTGCGCCATGTGTCATTCCCAAGATCACCCTGAGATGCCAAGTATCATGTGTTGTCCTGTCCAAAAAAAGTAAAACTTGTCTCCTCTGAGGTGGCGCCATTTGAAGTGTGTCTCCTGCAGAGGACACGTGTCAACCTCTCCCCCCTTCAGAAAAGTAGACTGACACATGTCTCTCCCTACTTTTCTCAGAAAAGTAGGAGACACATGTCACTCCTAGCTTCCTTTAGAAAAAAGTAGAGTTGTCTCCTTCTGAGGTGGCTCCATCTGAGGTATTCTCTCCTGTAGCAGGTGACACATGTCATTCTCTGCTATTCTCAGAAAAAGAAAATGACACATGTCATTCTCTGCTCTTCTCAGAAAAAGCAAATGACACATGTCATTCTCTACTCTTCTTAAAAAAAGTAAATGACACATGTCATTCCCTGCTCTCTTCAGAAAAAGCTAGAATTCAAACATTCAAATCCTTCGAGAGGTGGCGCAAATCCTGAACTTCACCTTTTCTATTCTGTCTGAGATGGCGCCACATGGCTTGGACCTCCTTCTCTTCCCCCTGCCACGTGTCAATCTCTGCTTCTTTCAGAAAAAGTAGGATGACACATGTCTTCCCCTACTTTTTCCCAGAAAAGTAGATGACACATGTCATTTCTAGCTTCCTTCAGAAAAAGTAGAAGACACATGTCACTCTTGGCCTTCTTCAGAAAAAGCAACCATTCAAAGATCTTCAGACAAGACCTAGGTGGCGCAAATCCTGAATTCTGCTTTTCCTACTTTGTCTATGAGGGCGCCACATCTTCTTTGCTCCTCCCAACTGCCACATGGCATTGTAGGAGCCACCCTGAGGTGGCGCCACATGTCCACCCTCCATTCCTCCAGGGCCAACCTCCATTTGAAATTCAAATCCCCCTCTGAGGTGGCGCCATTTGAGAAGGCTCCTTCAGACAGCTGACACTTGTCAAAACCAAGGATCATCCTGAACTGCCACATGTCAGCCTCTCCTTTCCTGCAGAAAAGTAGAAATTTGAACTCCTCTAAGGTGGCACAGTCTGCTTCTTCTATTCCTGTTCTCTTGCCACATGGCAGTGTGGAGCCACCTTGAGGTGGCGCCACATTTCAGCCTCTGCTTTCTTCAAGAAAAGCATAAATTTGAACATTTAAAGCCACTCTGAGAGGGCGCCACATGGCATGCTCCTACTGTTTCCAACTTTACACCTCAGAATCTCTTTTGAGGTGGCGCCATTCCAGAACCCCACTTGGCTCCATTTTTTATATTTATTTTATTTTTTTATAAAATTAGCCCCCTGAGGTGGCGCCATAGGAGGACCTTCAGAAAAGCCAACTTTGAATTTCAAACTCCAAGAGAACACCCCCTGAGGTGGCGCAATTTGAGAGCCTCCTGCAGAGAAAATCAAGCAAACCCCAATTTTGAAAATTTTCAAATTCTGCTGAGGTGTCTCACCCACAAATTTCCCATTTTATTTTCTCAAAAAATCAAAATAGCACCCCATGAGATGGCGCCACATGGAGGGCTCAGATTGAGCCTGTTTGAAATTCAAAATTTTTAAAAAAATTCTACAAATACAAGGGCTCACGCCCAGCCTAGAGGACTCCAATTTGAGACTCCAATTTTGATTTTGAACTTCAGCCTAGATCCCTTTTAGAACTCAATTGTGTTCCTTGGAATTCACGCCCCCCTTGGGCTCAGTGGAGAAGGTGCAGTGAGGTACCTACATTGCTCGTGCAGTGGTCAATTCGATTCAAGCGTGGGTCGGTCTTGGTGAATCATCCGAAGCCCAGATCGAAGGACGAACGAAGCCATTGGTAGCCGTCCCTTTCAAGAGTTTTAAAGCTGCATAACGAAGCAAGGTGCACCTCTTTTCCTCTTGATTTCATAATATCATGATTTGATTCATGTGTCGTTTGAAGAAAGAGCTCATCCGAGGAATGGATTGAGCTATTCTCATAAAATGACAAATATAAAAATATATAATTATACTTCCTTGATGATTTTTAGCATTAATACATTTAGATAAATTTAATTTATATTTTATTTCATTAATTTAGCATGTTTTATAAGTTAATTAGATTTAATTTGGTGTTTATTTCAATTCTGCTCAATTTCAGCAGTTCTCTGTTTTTGTCAGTCAGTCCACACGTTATTTCATGTATTTAATTTTCGTTAAAAATTCTAAAAAAATCGTGGTATACGCCCTTGGGTGTCCCTAAAAATGTGCCAAATTTTTTTTTACTGCGGTAAACATTCAAAATGGCAAGTCGGGTTTTGTTACCCGGGATGCGTTTTAAAATTTCATTTCCGACTTGTAAAATCGAGATCTCTCTCATGTGAGGTCCGATTTTCGATCGGAAAGATGTTCTGAGCTCTGAAGGATGTCTAGTTTGTAACCTGATTTTCTCAGATTTTTCTAATTTTTTTTAATGTCTGACAAAAATCCGAGAGTGCGGGACACGTGTCAGAGCCTGATTTGGTCCTCTGAGACTTAGGATCGACTTAGGTCGATGGGTTCTCTTTGGGTATTGATCCAAATCCAAATTTGTAAAAAGTGAATGTTATATCTGAAGTGTCCTATGTTTGCATCTTAAAGCTGGTGATTTTTAAAACAGTTGTGATATCTGTTTCGGATTTTTCTTGTCAGTCTCCTGTTTTGTCACATTGGTATCTTCTGTTGATTTAGGCATGAAAAGTTATATTTTTATCTGTGTTTCTGTTGATCAAATGCCAAAGTCATGAACTTGAAAGTTGTCCCTGTAGGTGTCTTGAGTAGCTTTGTTAAATATCAGAAATTTCCATGGCTGTTTTTTTATTGTTTTAGCATTTTATATTAGATTAGGTCGATTTTACCTCCATCAGAACTGAATCCCCGTTACCGAACTCATCATAGTCCAAATCCCGAGACTGTAAAAACCAAAAGTGTTCTATTTCGGATCCTTTAGCAGTCTGCAAAATATAGGAAGTTTTTATGGTGTAAATTCTGCATTATCATATTAAGCATTGCATTTGGTTCGGGTCCATAGGCGAAATCCACCCTTTTTAGGACTTTCTTTAAAGTTTAGCATTCAAATCATATCATTTCATGATTTTTAGCATTCTAGGCTGTTTATCAGAGTAGGTATATGCTTCATACCGAATTTGGTATAATTTGGAATTCATGTGAGGCTTGATTTAGCCATATCATCAAAACAGGGCCCCGCGGGACCCGAATCCAAGCGAAAAACAAGCGAAATTCGTTATTTTGGATAAATTGCAAAATGTCAAATTCTGATTTTACAGTCTTAATGTGTTTAGCATCATGTCATCATGCCTCATACTGCATTTTACCATCATTTGTTTCAATTCGAATTTCAAAATCTCAATTTTTACCAAAATTTCCTTCAAAAACCCTGATTTTAAAGGTATAACTTTAATATTAGGGGTATTTTGGTCATTTTGACCACAATTTTGAATTTCAAACTATTTTCTACTGAATTTTTTGCATTTTCATCATTTCAAATATCAAGGAAGCATGAGAATAGGGTTTATATCCAATTAAGTCCAATAAATTCGTAATATTATTGGAAAATCTTGGAAAAACCCACATATTTGAGCTAACCTTTTTTCAAGTTTGGCAGGGATATTCAAAAGAAGAAGCTGAAGTCTGCCCTTCCTTTTATTTCATTTATTTAGTGATGTAATAATGTAAATTTTGGAATAAGAGATTTAATTTTCTACTTAGACTTGGATGCATATCATTTAGTTTGAATTTATGCAATATCCTGTTTATGTGATTCATGCACATTATTTTAAAATCACTATGAATGTACACGAATGGCACGTGCACCAACTCTTAGGGAGTTGATGAACTCGGTGGAATCTATATTTACGGCCCTAGTCGGAATATGGACGAGACCCAGATCCATCATCTTTCTACCAGTCACATTGAGCCTACACTCTTAGGCTATCTTAAAATGCATATCATATTTCTAATATTTTCAAAGTATTGTGCATTAAATCAATTAAACTCTGAACATATTCATGGCCACAGTCAGAATATGTGAAGGATTTATTTTGACTTAATACACATTTTTCAAACAAATTCCTTAGAAAATCTTTCAAAGTGCATTCATACACTCATGTCATTTGTATCATGAAATCATTGGTTTTCTCATGATTTTCTTAAGAAAATTTCATTCTCAAGAAATCGATTTCTCAAGAAACTTTGAGAATTTTTCAAAATCGTTTTCCCCAAGCCAAGTTTTCCATAGTTTTCCATGGAAAAGGTTATTTTCTCAAGATTTTCAAAAGAAGTCTCTCACATTTCTCAAAGATCAAAATCGATTTCCAAGTATTTCAAGGGTAAGATTCTCGGGATTTCAATTTCCCAAGTTCAGTTTTTCTTCTCCAATGAGTTTTTCTATAAATTTTCCATCATTTTCCTAAGAAAGTTCTCAAAGCCCGAGTTTTCCTGAGCAGTGTTTCCCTTTTCAAATGTTCACCTTTTTCTCAAGAATCACTTCTATTTTCCCAGGATTTTCAACTATTCATGATTTTCCCACATCTTTATGAACTTTCTCGTGATTTCTAAAACCCCTTTTTCATCTGAGTTTCCTGAGAAATTGACTTTCCTTGAGAAATATCTTTCAACTCCAAATGTTTTCTGAGCATACATCATGTTTTCCAACTTACATTTTCCAAAGTCTCATAGCACATGCCTGAATTCTCTGTGCATATAGGATAGAACACAATTTTGATGATTTAACTAAGTCAAGCACAATTTTGGTCCTTGGTTCGATTACCCCTGTTAAAGGCGGCAGGAACGGTCAAACCTCGTACCGACAGGTCGAGCCCCATCCCGTGGATTTTTCCGCAATTTTCAAAACGGAGGCGAGTATTTCAAAAACATTTTCCAAAATCCGGTCAAGTTTGAATCACGAAAGCATTTTCCTTTTCTCTTCCGCAAGGAAGGGAAGACGGAAAAAATTTTGCGACGATAACAACGAGCACTAGGCTTTTAAAAACACACCAGTACGAACATTGGGTTTTGAAAATGTACCAGTTCGAGCACTGGATTTTGAAAATACACTAGTACGAGCACTGGGTTTTTAAGATGCACCAGTAGGAGCACTGAATTTTTGAAAATGCACCAGTACGAGCACTGGATTTTGAAAATGCACCAGTACGAGCACTGGGTCTTGAAAATATACCAGTACGAGCACTGGATTTTGAAAATGTACCAGTACGAGCATTGGGTTTTGATGATGCACCAGTACGAGCGCTGGATTCTTGAAAATGCACCAGTACGAGCACTGGATTTTGAAAATGCACTAGTACGAGCACTGGATTTTGAAAATGCACCAGTACGAGCACTGGATTTTGAAAAGGAGACCAACACTCGCAAGATATTTGGAAATCGAAGCGAGAATGATTGCTGGTGTTTCAGGATTATCCCTGATCTTGAAGGAGAAATTCAGGTTTTGTCCCTTAACCAGAAAGGGAAATGAAAATCTGAGTCCGGAACTCAATTTTTAATGGAAAACTTTGGTCCAGTACGAGCATTGGATCAAAAGGAAGTCCGAGTCAGAACTCAAAACCTCGAAAATAGAAGATAAAGGGCCAAACCCGAGTCAGAACCCGGATCTTCAAAATAAAGATAAAATAGAAAATTCGAGTTCAGAAACTCGAATCTTCAAAGCAATGATTGGTTCCAACACGAGCGTTGGATCCAAAAGGAAGTCCAAGTCAAAACTTGAAACTCAAAAAAAAAAATATAAAAGGAAAAACTCGAGTCGGAACCCAGATCTTAAAAATAAAGATAAAAGGGAAAACTTGAGTTTGAAAACTCGAATCTTCAAAAGCAATGATTGGTTCCAACGCGAGCGTTGGATAAAAAAGGAAGTCCGAGTCAGAACTCGGAACTCCAAAATATATATATATATATATATATATATATATATATATATATATATATATATATATATATATATATATATATATATATAAAGGAAAAACTCGAGTCGGAACCCGGATCTTAATAAATAAAGATAAAATAAAAAACTCGAGTTTGGAACTCGAATCTTCAAAGCAACGATTAGTTTCAACATGAGCGTTGGATCCAAAAGAAAGTCTGAGTCGGAACTCGAAACTCCAAACGAAAATATAAAAAGAAAAACCAGAGTCGGAATCTGGATCTTAAAAATAAAGATAAAAGGGAAAACTCGAGTTTGAAACCTCGAATCTTCAAAGCAACGATTGGTTTCAACGCGAGCATTGGATCCAAAAGGAAGTCTGAGTCGGAACTCAGAACTCTAAACGAAAATATAAAAAGAAAAAACCCGAGTCGGAACCCGGATCTTTTAAAATAAGGATAAAGTGGAAAACTAGAGTTTGAAAACTCGAATCTTCAAAGCAACGATTGGTTCCAACGCGGGCATTGGATCCAAAAAGAAGTCCGAGTCGGAACTCGAAACTTTGAAAAATGGAATACAAAAATGAGACCCGAGTCGAAACCCAGATCTTTAAAGTAAATAAAAATAAAAAATAAAACCTGGGTCGAAACTTAGATGGGAAGGAAGTGATTCCAACCCGGGAGTCGGATTCTGGAAGGATCGACAAAAGGTATGAATAGATTCTGACAATCATGAAGACAATGAGAGATTTATTTAAGATTCTTGACCCAAGATGGCCTAAGATTTGAATTTATTTATGATGGTTTCCAGGATTATCTCTTGTCCTGAAAAAGAATAGAATAAGAATTGACAAGATTTTAACAAACTTGATAAAATTGATAAAAAACTTGATAAAGAATCAATAATGTTGATAAAATCGACAGAAGATTGGTAAGAATTGGAAGAAGTTTGATGAAAAATTGATGATGAAAAACTTCAGGATTATCCCTTATCCTGAAGGAAGAAGGATCTCGCAGGATGAGGTTCAGGTTTATCCCTTAACCTTAAAGAGAAAAAGAATAAATGAGTACCTCATTGAAAAGAGGCATCAGGTTTATCTCTTAACCTGAAAGGGTAAGAGAGGAAAAAAATACCTCATTGAAAAGAGGCATCAGGTTTATCCCTTAACTTGAAAGGGTTTTGAATAAAATTGATAAAATTTAAAAAATGATGAAAATTTGATAAAACTTGATAAAATCAATAGTAAATTGATGAAAATTTGATCAAATTGAAAAATGAATAGAAAAAAAAAATAAATGAAAACTAATAAAAATAACAAGATTAACTGAAAATTGACAAGATTTTAGGAAAAAGAGTTTGTCTGATCCTGCCTGTATATGATGAAGAAAAGACAAATGTATATAAAATAAAAATGCCCCAGTACTATGGATAAGAATGTGAGAATGATAGAAGATCATTATTTTATTGAAAAGGCTCTTTGAAGAGTACAAAAGGCTAGAATGAACATTTTAAGAATAAAATCTCTTCAAGTGCAAAGCATTGACAGGATCTCGCAGTTCCACCCCATCTGTGTTTATTAGACGATACGAATAGTGGGGTAATGCTTCCTTAACCACATAAGGGCCTTCTCAATTGGGTGACCACTTGCCCTGTGGCCGATGCTTGAGATGAGCTGTCGATCTGAGCAGTAGATCATTGACTCAGAATTTTCTCTTAATGATTGACTTAGCATAGTATCAAGCTATCCTCTGACGATAAGCTTGAGCATGCTCTGCTGCCTTGAGTCTCTTTTCATCCAATAAATTGAGTTGTATCAACCTTTGTTGCTGATATTGATCCAGTAGGAGCTCGATGAGCGATGCGAATTTAAATGCAGGCTTCTGAACGTAGAGAGGTAACACTACCTCGGTCCCGTAACAAGCTCTCAAGGAGTAGCGTTGGTTGGAGTCCGAATGGTGGTTCGGTACACCCAAAGTGCATCATGCATCTTTTCATGCCAATCACAGCCTGTTTCCATATTTCTTTCTAGAATGTGCATCAAAATCTTGTTGGTGGCCTCTGCCAGACCATTCCCTTAAGGATAATACAGAGCCGAGAAATGATGATGAATCCTAAACTTCGAACAAAAAGTCTTCATCCACTCATTCTTAAAGTGGCTGCCATTATCTGACACAATATCATGTGGTATGTCGAAACAACAAAGAAGATTATTATGAATAAAAGAAACCACATGCCGGCCTTCCACTGTTCACAGAGTTACAACCTCGACCCATTTGGTGAAGTACTCTGTAGATGCGAGAAAATATCTATAGCCATTAGAGGCAGAAGGAGAGATCAGGCCCACCACATTGAAGGCCCACTATTTTTTCGAAGAAATTTTATATGGTATATGCTTCAGTGTTGAGAATTTCTTGTTTCTACATGAGAATTGCTTGTAAATTTGACGTATATTGCTTTCTGAGGTTCTGAATCGCGTAAATTCGTTTTACAAGGCGATTCAAGGCAAACCACGATGAATTAAACCTTGATGTTGGTAAATTAGATTTATATTACATCTAATTAGATTCTCTCCAAATTTAGAGCTTGAACGAGAAAAATATCTTGTTATTTCATGTATTTGGTGAAAAAGGGTATATCAGTAAATACGAACCATAGCAAGGTCTGAATTCATCGGAATTGGAGATCTAAATATATAATATTATTATTTATGTCTTAATTCATAAAATATAATTTAGAATTTTAGCTTTTGAATTAATTTAAAACTATCCATTTAAATAACAAGTAAATAGGGTTTTTCATAAAGTAAATTGGAACTTCATAAAACCTAAAAAAGGTTTTCTCAAAAAATTTTAAATGGAGGTTGGATTTGGGAATTATAAAAGGTGGTTGGCATGAGCTCCACCTCAGCCCATGCCATTTTAAGGAATGGTGAAAAAGAATTTGCAAAAAACTCACTTTTGAAATATATTTTTTTTAAAAAGTTCATAAAAAGCAAAACAAGGGGTCTTGAAATGGAAATTTTAGAAGTAGGTAGGCAAAGGCCCACATTTTTGGAGAGGGATGGGAGCCCCTTAGGGTGTAGGCCCTAAGCCCATTTAATGCATTAAAAAAAAATTGATTTTTGAAAAGGGAGATTTTGGCTTGAGGGGTTGGCTTTGAAAAGTCAAAGCCAACCACTCCCCTTGAATCAAGGAGAGTGGTTGAGGGTCAACCCCTTGACCCTCCCTTGACTACTAGGGCCTAGGGAGGGAATTAAGGAGGACCTTCCATCCTCCTCCTTTCCCTTCCCACCCTACATCTCCCCCTTTCTCTTTTTAAATGAAAAAAGAGAGGAGGGAAAGGGTCGACACCCTCTCTCCTCCTCCTCTCTTCCCCTCCACCGGCTTCCCTCTCTTCCACTTAGTGCAGCAGCTCCTTCAGCAGAGGATACAACCCCAACTCCACCTCCTTCATCTCCTTTAACTCCACAGCAAGGTGAGTTTACCCCTCCCCCCTTACATATTTGTTTTTGTCGAATGAGCATAGGGTGCCTGCTCGTGGACGAACCAGCATGCACTTGTGAGGTGTATACCAGCTCGTAATGGCTTCAAGCCATTGTTGTGCTCAGTGAGAACACATGGGTTTCCATGCTTTTACTTTGGTTATAATGCATGTTTCTCTACGGCATGATTTATGGATTTGCTCCCTTGAAAATGTTTTTTTTTCTTTCCTTATCACTTGTTGCAACGCCCCTTGAGGGGGCTGGATTCGGTGAGCTAGGCTCTTCCGCAGCCAGCCCAGGCCCTTGTGGGTTTTCTCCGGGGGCCCTGGCCTTTTTGGGTTTGTTGCAACCCAGGCAGAAAATCCCCAGACCGACCATGGGTGGGTCAGTTTGGGCCCTTGTGGGTGCCCCCTTGGCAAGGTTGGGCGTTTGGGCTGCAACAACCTCGTCTGGGCTGCTGTTGCAGCCCTCTGTGGAGGTCATCCGGTATGGGGCACGGAGGGACCCAGACTCAGCTGGGAGACCTTCTTTGGGTGGGGTCAACTGTTACGATAATGAAGCCTTACATGATACTTCAAGTACAAGGTTTTGATGATGAGCAAGTGAAATCAACTGCATTTCAGCTAAGGCAATGAAGAAATTGAAGAATTCGATGAAGAATCTTTGAAGACTAGTGTGCAAATGTTAAATTCATTAAAAGTCTTAGATTCTTGTAAGAGCCTTACTTAGAGTGCATATTTAGGTTGCATTTTACCTAAAAAGTCTTTAGAAAAACTTTCCTAAAAGAACCCTTCATGAAAATCTTTTTAGAAAACTCTTTTCTTAAATTTTCGTGTTTATTAGTCGACCAATAAACTCACCAGTCGACTAATCCTTTCGCGCCATATTTTCTAAAAAGTCATTTTTGTCAAATTAGTCGACCGAAAGTTTTATCAGTCGACTGAACATAATGTCTGTTTTCTAAAAAATTTAGCAGCAATCGACTAATGCTTTTATCAGTCGACCAGACAAAATGTATGTTTTTTAGAAGATTTTAGCAGCAGTCGACTGAAAGGTTTTTCAGTCTACTGATGATATTATCAGTCGACTAATTTTATCTCCAGTCGACTAAGTTTCAAAAGTTTAGATTTTTAAACGGCTCGATAAACAGATCAATCGACCGACGATAACTGTCAGTCTACTAATAACTAACTATTAGTCGACTAACTACTATTTCAGTCGACTAATTTTGTCGTTTTTCCTGAAACTTCAAAGAGGCATGTCTTTTCATTTTTCAAATGTTTTGATCGTTCAAAATGGACTATTTTGACACCCTTTCATACCCTCAACGTATGAAAACTTTCAACTATAAATATGAGTGCATTTTACACTCAAAAGAACTTCAATTTAATCAATTTGAATCAATTACTCTTTGCTTTTCACTCATATTCATTTTCTCACTCACGCGATATTTTTCACTTCAGTTTTTCACTCAAATTCCTTTGAAAGACAGTGAATTCGTGAGTAGAGTATTTCAACAACCTTAAAAGCCAATTGCATCTCATTTGCATTCAAAAGAAGGGCTCATAGGTTGTATTGTAATTTGTTACTTTTTTTCTGTAAAAGGAAGGACTCATTGGTTTAAAGGAGTTGTTTGCTTTCAATAGGTGTGTTACTGAAAGTGGGACCAGATTTGGTCTGTATGATCTTGTAGTTACACAAGGTTGATAATGAAAATCTCAAGCGGGTTTTGCTTGGGGACTGAATGTAGGTCGTGAAAGACCGAATCAGAATAAATTATGTGTTCTTTGTGTGTTTGCTTTTCAAATTGCAAAATCCGTCAATATTCTGCAGACAATTTTTAAAAGCACTATTCACCCCCCCTCTAGTGCTTGTTGCCTCGATCCTACTGCACTTTCATTTGGTATCAAAGTAGATTTGCTATTATTTTGATTTGATCATTATTTAGCATGACAACTACAACATCTCAGCACAAAGAAGGATGCTCCTTTGTTCGTCCTCCTCTCTTTGACGGAACAAACTATGAATATTGGAAAATGAGAATGACAATATTCTTGCAGTCCATGGATCTCGATATTTGGAGAGTTGTTTCAGATAAATACCAAACTTCATGAACTGATTTCAGCAGATGGACCGATGAAGAAAAGAAGACTGCTTCACTTAATGCCAAAGCATTGAATGCATTATATTGTGTCGTTGACAAGGTAGAGTTCAATTGCATCTCTCAATGCTCTACAGCAAATGAAATCTGACATACTCTTCTCGTGACTCACGAAGGTATGTCAAAGGTAAATGAATCTAAAATCGCCTCTTTGGTTCATAAATTTGAATTGTTTAAAATGAAGCAAAATGAATCTATATCGGACATGGTAACAAGAATGACCGATATAACTAACACTCTAAAATCCCTTGGAAAAGAATATTCACAAGTGGATTTAGTCAGAAAGATCCTAAGGTGTTTAACTCCTGAATGGGAGAGAAAAACCACAGCTATTGAAGAAGCAAATGATCTAAACACTCTCACTCTTGAAGATTTGGTTGGTAACCTAATGGCATATGAAGTCCAACTTCAAGACAGACAAGAAGAAGAACCCAAGAAGAAATCTCTTGCTTTTAAGGTTACTTCTGACTCTGAAAATTCAGAAGAAGATGAGGATGAAGATATTGCCCTTATTACAAGATAATTCAAAAGATTCATCAAAAGGAGAAGATTTCAAAGAAAGGTAAAGAAAGCGGATTCTTCTAATCCCAATGAAGTCAAGTGCTTTAACTGCAAAAAGGCAGGACATATCAAGAAAGATTGTCCTCTTCTCAAAATCAAGCCCAAGGACCAATTCAAGAAGAAAAAGGCATTTCAAGCATGTTGGGATGATAGTGACTCCTCTTCCGATGAAGAATCAAATGAAAAAGTTGCCAACATGTGTTTTGTAGCACAAAAAGATTCGGTAAGTCAATTTGACTATGATGATTTATTAGAAGCATTCAATGATTTATATGCTAAATTTAAGAGTCTAAGTTCTAAAAACAAAGAGTTAAAAACTGAAAATTTAACTCTTGACTCTCAAAACAAAGTGTTACTTCAAGAGATAGAAGATCTCAAGTAGGAAAACTCTTGTCAAGCATTTGAGATAAAAGAAATTGGAACAAGAACCAATCTCTTACAAAAAGAAATAACTAGTCTAAAAAAAAAATCAAAAGATTTTCTTTCTATAGTGACCAAATTCACAAATGGTCAAGAGAATCTAGAAAGACTTCTTGGTTCTCAAAGATGCTCGGTTAATAAAAGCGGATTGGGATATAGCTTCTTTGATACTCAAAATAGACCAAACTATGTGGTGAAGAATCAAAGACAATATTCTCAACCATTTATTCATAAAACTAAATTTTCCAATTCTAATAGAAATGCATCTAATCATGAAACTTATAATGCTTATAAGCCTAGACATGATTATTCTAGAAATGCTAAATCTTTTTATAGAAAGAATATTTATTATCAAAGAAAACCAAAATCCAAATGGATATGGGTTCCTAAGATTAACTCTCATGGACTCAAAAATAGAAAGGGGTCAAATGCTTTGTCTTCTAAATTTGTTGTAGGTACACAAAATAAGGAGCAAATGGATATTGGACAACGGTTGTTCCAAACATATGACTAGAAGGCCGGAGTTGTTTTCCACCCTCCAAAGTAAGGATGGAGGAACCGTCACCTTTGGTGACAATAACAAGGGAAAAGTAATAGGTATTGGTAATATTGGTAATCCAAAATTTCCCTTGATAGAAAATGTTCTTTTAGTAGATGGTTTAATGCATAATTTATTATCTATTAGTCAATTTTGTGATAAAGGTTTTCATGTTTCTTTTGAAAACGATTTATGCTTAATTTCTGATTTTCAATCTAAAAAGATCATTTTTAAAGGTAAAAGAAGGAACAATGTGTATGAACTATATCTAGATGAGTTACCCACTTTTAATGAAAAATGTCTTATTGTTTCAAATGAAATTCAATGGCTATGGCATAAGAGACTTGGACATGTTAACTTTAAAATTATTTCCAAGTTATCCAAGAATGATCTTGTTAGAGACCTACCTAAAATACCATATAAGAAAGATCACTTATGTGATGCTTTCCAAAGGGGTAAACAAATCAAGAGTTCTTTTAAAGCAAAAGATATAGTTTCAACAAAACGTCCTCTTGAACTTTTACATTTAGATCTATTTGGACCATCTAGAATTCAAAGTTTGAATGGTAGCAAGTATGCTTTTGTTATAGTAGATGATTATTCTCGGTTTACATGAGTGATTTTTCTAAAAAGCAAAAATGATGTTTTTTCAGAATTTTCTAAACTTTGTAGAAGAATTACAAATGAAAAATCTACATCTATAATTAAAATTTGTAGTGATCATGATGGTGAATTTGAAAATGAATCTTTTCTAAAGTATTGTGATTTACATGGTATATCTCACAACTTTGCTTTTCCTAGAGCGGCTCCACAAAATTGAGTTGTTGAAAGAAAGAATAGAACTTTGCAAGAATGTGCTAGAACCATGCTTCAAGATAAAAATTTACCAAAATACTTTTGGGCTGAAGAAATAAATACATGTTATGTTTTAAACCGTGTTCTTATTCGACCAATTTTACATAAAACATGTTTTGAATTGTATTATGATCGTATACCAAAGATCTCATATTTTAAAATTTTCGGTAGTAAATGTTTCTTGTTAAATACCAAAGATAATCTTGATAAGTTTGATTCAAAATCAGATGAATCAATATTTCTTGGATATTCTTCTAGAAGTAAAACTTATCGTATTTTTAATAAAAGAACATCTTGCATTGAAGAATCTTTACATGTTGCATTTGATGAGAATTGTGAGCAGGTTATTCCTCTAAGCGAAGGAGAAGAAGTAATACTTCAAGAAGAACCCTTGATAGAGAGTACTTCTCAAGAAAATATTCCTCTTCAACCGGTTTGAAAAGAAGATCCTAATCATCCACATGAACAAGTTATTGGAGAAATAAAGAGTGGTGTCCAAACTAGAAGGCAATTAGAAAAATATATTGCAAATGTTGCTTTCATATCTAAAATAGAACCAAAGAATATCAATGAGGCTTGTGATGATGAATTTTGGCTTTTGGCCATGTCTGAAGAACTTAACTAATTTACTAGGAATGATGTTTGGGATCTAGTTGATAGACCAAAGGATCATCCAGTAATTGGAACAAGATGGGTCTTTCGAAATAAGCTAGATGAAAATGGCGAAGTCATTCGAAACAAAGCAAGGCTAGTAGCACAAGGCTATAATCAAGAAGAAGGCATAGATTTTGATAAAACCTATGCACCAGTGGCTCGATTAGAGTCAATTCGAATGATGCTTGCTTTTGCTAGTTACATGAACTTCAAGTTATATCAAATTGATGTTAAGAGTGCATTCTTAAATGAACACATCAATGAAGAAGTTTATGTAGAGCAACCTCCAGGCTTTGAAAATGAGAAATATCCAGAAAAAGTCTACAAATTAAAAAGAGCTTTGTACGGACTTAAACAAGCACCAAGAGCGTGGTATGAAAGACTACGAAATTTTCTAGAAAAATCTGGTTTTTCCATTGGTCGGGTAGACTCTACTTTATTTATTAAAAATCTTAATTCAGATATTCTTATTGTGCAAATTTATGTTGATGACATAATATTTGGTTCTACTAATGTTTCTCTTTGTAAAGAATTTGCTAAAGCTATGCAGGAAGAGTTTGAAATGAGCTTGATGGGCGAATTAAACTACTTCCTTGGACTTCAAATAAAGCAAACTGAAGAAGGAATCTTCATCAATCAGGCTAAGTATACAAAAGAACTTCTCAAGAGATTTGGGATGGACTCATCAAAATCAAGAAGGATTCCTATGAGTACAACTACTTCTCTTGATAAAGATGAAAATGGTAAAAATGTAAATACTAAGCTCTACAGAGGTATGATCGGATCTCTATTATACTTAACTGCTAGTCGACCTGATATTATGTTTAGTGTTTGTATGTGTGTAAGATTTTAAGCTAATCCAAAGGAATCTCATTTAACTGCAGTAAAACAAATTCTTCGGTATTTGAAAAATATTTCAGATTTTGGTTTGTTTTACCCAAAATCATCTTCCTTTGATTTAGTTTCATATAGTGATGCAAATTTTGCAGGAAGTAAATCTGATCGCAAGAGTACTAGCGGAACTTTTCATTTCTTAGGAAATTCCTTAGTCTCTTGGTTTAGTAAAAAGCAAAATTCAGTGTCACTCTCAACAACTGAAGCAGAATATATAACAGCTAGTTTAGCGTGTTCACAAGTACTATGGATGAAACAGACCTTAAAAGATTTTGGTTTGAATTACTCCACAACAACTATTTATTGTGATAACACTAGTGCTATAAATCTTTCGAAAAATTCTGTTCAGCACTCAAGAACTAAGCATATTAAAGTTAGAAATCATTTCTTAAGAGATCATGTTTTAAAAGGAGATATTTCGTTAAATTTTATTTCCACTAAAGAACAACATGCCGATATCTTCACTAAACCACTTAAAAATGAAGATTTTATGAGAATTAGGAGAGAACTAGATATTTGCTCATTTTTGGATTTATAAAATACTGATTTTTTGAACAAAATCTCAAAATCGCACCATATTAGTCGACCGATAAAATTTTAGTCGACTGATGCTTTTAAATCTTTAGAAAGAGTCGCACATTATTAGTCGATCGATAAAATTTTAGTCGACTAAATTTTTTTTTTTAAATTTTAACTGAAGGGACCCGATATCCCTTGGACTTTTTTTAAACACCCGTTTAAAAAGGGCATCGTTTCATTTCATTTTCACACCTTTTTGTTTTTCTTAAAAATGAAACCCTTTGAAACACGAAAACCCTCTTTCTCTCTCTCTTCCGAAAAACCCTCGGAGTGTCGTTCAAACCTATCCTCGCCGAAATTTTCTGGCTGTGACAGGGAAACGCCGGAATCCTCTTGCAGTAACCGGCACATCTTCAGATCTCGCCAGAATCCTCTTGCCGTGACGGTGCATCTTCAGTCCTCACTGAAATTCCCTTGTGGCAACCTTCTCACCCGCCGTCAACCACTATATCCTCCTCTATTTCTGTTGCACGACGCACGACAACATCTTCCTCCCGCCGGATGTCTTTTGGAAGCCGACATCATTCTCTGCAACTAATTTTTTAGGTGAATGAGTTTTAACCATTCCTCGTTCGAAGACTGCATCTGCAAAAGGTTTAGGTTATCCTCCTCCTACACCTTCTTCAAGACATGAATTTTCTCTCAGATTAGTCCGAAATCCTGTTTTATATGATACTTTTGGATCAATTTCTGCACTACCTATTTTACCAGGCTGAAATGTACTGTTTCACCTATTTTTTCGTTACAAAATAAAAGAATTATTTCTAGGAATTTCACATCTTTTTGATGCCTGTGCAGACACCCTTCACTATCCTTTTCTGATTCACTTGTTTTATACGAATTTACATTTTGATCATGAAATTGGAGTTCTTTCCTCTCTTGTTCGTGATATTGAAATTGAGTTTGATTCTAAACTACTTGGAAAAATCCTAGAAATTCCACTTTCAGACACTCTTTTCAATACTGTTGAACTAAATGATGAAAGAATTTTTGAACAAATTCTTCTTCCCGGTGCACCTCATTGCCCTCCTTTCAAAAATACTAATCTTCAAACTCGTGCACGCATTGCTGGATGAATCCTTGCCCACAATGTTCTACCTAAAATTGGTTCTTTTGATTACTATTCCACAGATCTATCTACGACTCTTTATTTTTATTTAGAAATATTTCTGTAAATTGGGCCAATGTGTATTTTATAAATTTGTGGAAACAAAAACCATTTCTTCCTTATGGATGTCTTCTAACTCGTATTTTCAGACATTTCAAAGTTCCCTTAACTAATGGAAAATATATTGAGCAAAAGGAGTTCTTTGATCGAACTATTTTTAAAAGGATGAAAATCAAATATCTGCCTCCTTTAAATGTTGATCAAACTGAACCATCTGATCCTACTGAACCATTCATTTATGTACCCTCACCATCTTCTGTGACACCTTCATCTCAAGCAAAAAGAAAGAAATTTTCTACAAGTCAAGACAATGATGAAGTTTTGCAGCGACTGGAAGCTTTGGAGCTGCATCAACGCACTTTTCGTGAAGATGTGACTCAACAACTTTCTTCGATTCAGAAAGATGTTACTGCAATGAAGGACTTGCTCAACTCACTTTTTTTATCTTTATTTTTTATCTTTACTGAACTTTAATATTTTATGGGTTGTAATATTTTAAACTTGTATCTACATTTTGCTTATGCTATTTCTGCCCTTACTCTTTTTTATTATGACAAAGGGGGAGAAAAAGATAGAAAAAGATAGCATTTTGCATGAGAAATGCGAAATTAAGAGAAAAAAATAGAAATTGCATATTGCATTATGACATGAAAATTACATCATGTGAAAACACTGAAAATTTCATTTATGAAAAAGATTTAAAAATGCATGAAGTAATGATGGAAATGCAAACCAATCAATATGTGATATATGTGCTTTGAATGGACTAACTTTTAATGTTTTGCAACATATTGATAGGGGGAGTAAAATCTCCATCTATGCATCAAAATGCTTCATCTTTGATTAAGTTTGTCATCATCAAAAATGGAGAGATTGTTACGACAATGAAGCCTTACATGATACTTCAAGTACAAGGTTTTGATGATGAGCAAGTGAAATCAACTGCATTTCAGCTAAGGCAATAAAGAAATTGAAGAATTCGATGAAGAATCTTTGAAGACTAGTGTGCAAATGTTGAATTCATTAAAAGTCTTAGATTCTTGTAAGAGCCTTACTTAGAGTGCATATTTAGGTTGCATTTTACCTAAAAAGTCTTTAGAAAAACTTTTCTAAAAGAACCCTTCATGAAAATCTTTTTAGAAAACTCTTTTCTTAAATTTTCGTGTTTATTAGTCAACCAATAGACTCACCAGTCGACTAATCCTTTCGCGCCATATTTTTTAAAAAGTCATTTTTGTCAAATTAGTCGACCAAAGGTTTTATCAGTCGACTAGACAGAATGTCTGCTTTCTGGAAAATTTAGCAGCAGTCGACTAATGCTTTTATCAGTCAACCAGACAGAATGTATGTTTTTTAGAAGATTTTAGCAGCAATCGACTGAAAGGTTTTTTTTAGTCTACTGATGATATTATCCGTCGACTAATTTTATTTCTAGTTGACTAAGTTTCAAAAGTTCAGATTTTCAAACGGCTCGATAAACAGATCAGTCGACCGGCGATAACTGTCAGTTGACTAATAACAAACTATTAGTCGACTAACTACTGTTTTGAGTCGACTAATTTAGCTATTTTTCCTGAAACTTCAAAAAGGCGTGTCTTTTCATTTTTCAAACGTTTTGATCATTCAAAATAGACTGTTTTGACACCCTTTCATACCCTCAATGTATGAAAACTTTCAACTATAAATATGAGTGCATTTTACACTCAAAAGGACTTCAATTCAATCAATTTGAATCAATTACTCTTTGCTTTTCACTCATATTCATTTCCTCACTCACGCGATATTTTTCACTTCAGTTTTTTACTCAAATACCTTTGAGAGATAGTGAATTCATGAGTAGAGTATTTCAACAACCTCAAAAGCCAATTGCATCTCATTTGCATTCAAAAGAAGGGCTCATAGGTTGTATTGTAAGTTGTTACTTATTTTCTGTAAAAGGAAGGACTCCTTGGTTTAAAGGAGTTGTTTGCTTTCAGTAGGTGTGTTACTGAAAGTGGGACCGGATTTGGTATGTATGATCTTGTAGTTATACAAGGTTGATAGTAGAAATCTCAAGCGGGTTTTGCTTAGGGACTGGATGTAGGTCGGGAAAGACCGAATCAGGATAAATTATGTGTTCTTTGTGTGTTTGCTTTTCAAATTGCAAAATTCGTCAATATTCCGCAGACAATTTTTAAAAGCACTATTCACCCCCCCTCTAGTGCTCGTTGCCTCGATCCTATTGCACTTTCTTCACCCCCCCCTCTACCTGTTGATGTGCCACTTAGGAAAACCAGGTGCTCTTAGCATCCAGGTCCAGTTTTGGGGCACCCACTTGGTGGGGCACTAACCACACATGGCCTGGTCTGAACCCAAAATTTGGGACAGACCAGGGGGTACAGACCCACAGTCTGTAGCCCCCCCCCTTGCTCTTTGCTACGGAGCAGCTCCTTAGAACCGGGTGCTCAAAGCACCCGAGCTAGTTGTTGGGCACACCAACTTGGTGGCGCGTTGGGGTTTGGTTGGGCCTGGTCTGACCCACGACTAGGCGAGACTAGGGGGTACAGGCCCCAGCCCGTAGTCCCCTTTCGCTGGCTCAGCAAGGTCTGGACCCACTGGGCCCAGACCGTGCTGCTTTGAAACCACCACCCTAGTTGGGAACCGAGTGCATTTGGCACCCGGGTTCCCCTTCTGGCGCACCCACTTGTGAAGCGCTAGCCTTTGGATGACCTGGTTTGGACCCCAGGTTGGGCCAGGCCAGGAGCTATAGACCTATGGTCTGTAGCTGGTGGCCCTCCTCTTGGCCTTGCACAGTCTGGACCTGCATGGTCCAGACCAAGCGTTGGTCGGCACCACCCGACAAGGTGGTAAGCACCTTTTGGCGCACCATTGGGTGCGGGTGCAGGCCCGGTCTGGGCTCCTCTAGGGGACCGACCAAGGGCATGGGCCCAGCACACACCCGAGTGTGCTTCCCTGCACCACTTGCTTCAGCAGGGTCTCACCCTATAGACCCCAGACCCCACTATCTTGTTGACCCACCTAGCGGGTCCCTTGGGCTAGCCGCACCCCATATGGATGTGGGCTCAGCCCAACACCCTGGTCCGAACACCCTGGGTTCAGACCAGGGGCCTTTCCTTAGGCTTAGCTGGGTCTAGTCATTATTGGACTAGACCCTGCTAAGAGGTCTTGGCCCAGCTCCTTGGGTTCTTAGTTTGGCCGAGCCCACAGTGGGCTCCCCTTCTCGCTTAGCTGGGTGCAATCGCACTCGGGTGAGCAGAGGGTTTGGCCATTGCGCCCGTGCAGCAGCCTTGTGGCTTCGAGTCTGCACGTGAGGTGCAGACCAAGCTTGATAGAGCCTCGTGGCACAGTTAAGTAGCAGACGCCTACGAGCCCTGGCCTTCCTTTTGGCGCCAAGATAGGCAACAGGTGCTAAGGCACCCAACAACCCTGCCATCATTTGGGAAACTCAAGCGGGTCCTGTAAACACCCCAAATTTTCACTCACCTCCCCGACATTTTCACCAAGCATCATCATCCAGCTTCCGAAATTGCTGAAGGGCAAAATGGTCATTTTCTGAGATTGGACCGTGCAGAAAGTCCTAAATTATATGCTTGAGTCTCAAAATCTCTCTATTTAGACTCAAAAATATCTCCAAACTGCAAAATCTCAAAATCCCATTCCTGGCAAGAAGCTAGAATTTCCAATTTTGAATTCAAAGTGACATTTCAGGAAACATGTTTTTGCATAGCATTGCATGAGCATTTCATATCACCGCACTGCACAACATGTCATCTCGAGGTCCAGAACTCTCGATTTCAAAATTTTCAATCCATATTCGAATTTCAACTATTTTCAAAATCGATTTCAAAACCCTGGGTCTTCAAAATTGTCAATTCTTCCCATTTTACCCCCAGGACTCTGAATCTCAAAATATTTCCTCAAGAAAACAATATAGATAGCTTTCAATATGGATTTCAGCCACTTTATCTTAGATTTTCCCCTTTTGTCAGCAATTTCCAATATCATTCTTTTGCAAAATCACCCCACGGGGGCCAACTCTTTTCAAAATTTCTGTTTTTGCCAATTAGTCCAGATTTTTATGAAAATTCCAAAAAGAGGTTTTGTTGTCTTGTCTTTATTTCAATAAAGAAGCAATGTGAGACCCACAATGAGGTGGTGTCACATAGGCTTTTCTTTTGAAAAACCTGAATTTCAAAAAATCCAAAAATATAGGAGCCTTGTCCCTGGATTGGCGCCACTTGTCCTTTTCTCTCTCCTCTCATTTCCCTGCCATGTGTCAACGTGGGGTTCACCTAGAGGTGGCGCCACATGTCATTTTCTCTCTCTTTCCATTACTTTGCCAAGTGTTAGTGTGGGGCCTCTTTAAAATGGCGCCACATGTCCTCCATCTTCACCCTGTGCCATGTGTCACTCCCATGCCACCCTGAGATGCCACATGTCATTTGCTGCCCTGTCCAGAAAAAGTAGAGTTGTCTCCTTCTGAGGTGGCGCCATCTGAGGTATTTTCTCCTGCAGCAGACACATGTCATTCTCTGCTCTTCTTAGAAAAAGCAAATGACACATGTCATTCTCTGCTCTCTTCAGAAAAAGCAGACTGACACATGTCTCTCCCTACTTTTCTCAGAAAAGTAGGTGACACATGTCATTTCTAGCTTCCTTCAGAAAAAACAGAGGACACGTGTCACCCCTGGCCTTCTTCAGAAAAATCAACCATTCAAAAAAATTCAGACAAGGCCTAGGTGGCGCAAATGCTGATTTTCATCCATAAAATTATTTTATTTCATATTTTTAAGGTGGCGCCACATGGTTCTTCTCCTTCTCCTTCTCCTACTCCCTTTCGCCACATGTCACTGCAGGATCTCCCAGAGATGCTGCCACATGTCCACCCTCCATTCCTCTAAAAGCCAGCCTCATTTGAATTTCAAATACAGCCTCTGAGGTGGCGCCATTTGAGAAGACTCCTCCAGCTAGCTGACACTTGTCAGAAGCAGAGCCATCCTGAACCGCCACGTGTCCAAATCCTCCTGCATCAGAAAAAGTAGGAACAACTCCCCTCTGAGGTGGCACATTCTGCTTCCTCTGTTTCTGTCCTCTTGCCACATGGCAGTGTGGAGCCATCCTGAGGTGGCGCCACATGTCAGCCTCTGCTCCCTCTAGAAAAAGCAGAAATTTGAATATTGAAACTCCTCAGAGGTGGTGCCACATGGCATTCTCCCCTTCTTTCAGCTTTAAATCTCAAACACCTTTTGAGGTGGCGCCATTCTAGAGCTCCCACTTGGCTTCACTTTATTATTTTAATTTTTTTATTCAAAATAAACCCACCATGAGGTGGCACCATATGAGAAGCCCAGAAAAAGCTGATTTTGAATTTCAAAATTCCCAAGCAACACCCTCTGAGGTGGCGCCATTTGGGAGACTCCTGCAGAGAAAATCAAGCAAGCTTTTTGAAAATTTTTAAATTCCTCTGCTGAGGTGTCTCACCCACAAAATTCACATTTTTATTTTCTCAAAATTCCAAGTGGCATGCCCTGAGATGGCGCCACATGGAAGGCTCAGATTGAGCCTGCTTGAAATTCAAAAATCTCAAAAAAATGCTACAAATACAAGGTCCCATGCCCAACCTAGAGAGAGCTCCCTGGGGGATTTAGCATTTTCACTCTGAGTGCCCTACTACACGATTTGGACTTTCTGAATTCACGCCCCCCCCCTTGGCTCAATTGAGAGGGTACATTGAAGCACCAATCTTGCTCGCACCACTTCCAATTTGATCTAGGCGTGGATCGATTTTTGTGAACCTTCGGAAGCCCGGATCGAAGGAAGAAAGAAGCCGTTGGTAGCCGTTCATTTCAGGAGTTCCAAAGCTGCAGGAAAACGCAAGGTGCACTGCTATTCCCATTGATTTCATTATAGTAATATCATTGCCCGATTCATATTGTCGTTTTCAAGAAAGAGCTTATCCGATGGATGGATAGAGCTAATCTCATAAAAGGACGTATACCAAATGAAATATTTTATGCTTTCTTGATTCAATTTTTCGCATTTCATCACATTCATGCATTAAAATAGGGTAGATTTATGTTTTGTTTTATTAAAATAGCATGCCATATGAATTTATTTGATGTTTCATGTATTCTGCTTCATTTCTGTAATTCCCTGTTTTTGTCAGTCAGTCTACTCATCATTTCATGTATTTATTTTTTGTTAAAAATGCTGAGAAAATCATAGTATGCGACCTTAGGTGTCCCTAACAAGATGCCAAAACTTCGGAATGATTTGAATTTGTTTACTATGGTAAACGTTCAAAATGGTAGGTCGGGTTTTGTTACCCGGGATACATTTTGAAAATTCATTTCTGACTTGTAAAATCGAGAATTCTCTCATATGAGGTCCGATTTTCGATCCAAAACATGTCCTGAACTCAAGATGATGTCTAGTATTTAATCTGATTTTCTCAGAGTTTTCTGAATTTTTGTGATGTCTGACAAAAATCCGAGAGTTCAGGACATGTGTCAGAGCTTGATTTGAGCCTCTGAGACTATGGATCGACTTAGGTCGATGGGTTCTCTTTGGGTATTGCTCCAAATACGAATCTGTAAAAAGTGAATGTCATGTTCGGGATGTCCTCCATTTGAATCGGAAAGCTTATGATTTTTAGAACAGTTTTAATATTTGTTTCAGATTTTTCTTGTCAGTCTCTTGTTTCGTCATATTTGTCTGTTCTATTGATTTAGGCATGAAAAGTCATATTTTTATCTCTGTTCCTGTTGATCAAATGCCAAAATCATAAAAATTAAAGTTGTTTCTGTGTGTGTCTTTAGTTTCTCAGTTAAATATCAGAAAGTTCTATGGCCAGATGCTATTTTGCATGCAATTTTACACCAGATCGGGTTGATTTTGCCTCCGTCAGAACCAAATTCTCGTTACCGAACTCACCGTAGTTCAAATCCCGAGGCTGTAAAATCCAAAAGTGTTCAATTTCGGGTCCTTTAGCAGTCTGAAAAAGCTAAGATGTTTCCATGGTGAAAATGTTGTATTATCGCATTAAGTGTTACATTTAGTTCGGGTCCGTAGGTGAAATCCGCCCTTTTTAGGATTTTCCTTAAATTTCAGTATCTAAACCATGTCATTTCGTGAGTTTTAACATTCTAGGCTGTTTATCAGAATAGGTAGGTGCTCCATACCGAATTTGACAGCATTTAGAATTCATTTGATGCTCGGTCTAGCTGTATCATCAAAACAGGGCCCCGCGAGACCCTGATCTAAGCGAAAAACAAGCGAAATTCGTTATTTTAGATGAGTTGCAAAATACCAAATTCTGATTTTATAGTCCTAAGGTGGTTAGAAGCATCTCATCATGCCTCATACTGCATTTTATCATCATTTGTTTCAATTTGAATTTAAAAATCTCAATTCTGCCAAAATTTCCTTAAAAAAATCTTGATTTTAAAGATATAACTTTAATATTAGGGGTATTTTGGTCATTTTGACCATAATTTTGAATTTCAAAAACATTTCTTACTGAATTTATTATATTTACATTATTTCAAACATCAAGAAAGCATGAAGATAGGGTTTATATCCAACTAAGTCCAATAATTTCAGAATATTATTGGAAAATCTTGGAAAAACCCACATATTTGAGCTAACCCCATTTCAAGTTTGACAGGGACATTCAAAGGAAGGAGCTGAAGTCTGCAATTTCTTTTTATTTTATTTAATTAGTGATGTAATAATGTAAATTTTGGAATAAGATTTTAATTTTCTGCTTAGACTAGGATGCATATCATATAGTTTGAATTCATGCAATATCCTGTTTATGTGATTCATGCATTTTATTTCAAAAGCACTATGGATGTACACGAATGGCACGTGCACCAACTCTTAGGGAGTTGATGAACTCGGTGGAGTCCATATTTACGACCCTAGTCGGAATATGGATGAGACCCAGATCCATCATCTTTCTACCAGTCACACTGAGCCTACACTCTTAGGCTATCTTCCAAAATTTCACTGCATATTTCCAATTCTACAAAATATTTTAGAATCGACTAAGTAAATTATAAACATATTCACGGCCATAGTCGGAATATGTGATAATTCTACTTAGTTTAATTCTAAAATAGCATGTTTTCTGAAAAGAGGCTCTTATGAAATGACATTCATCCATATCATCTACATCATGGTATCATCTGCTTTTCTCATGATTTTCTCAAGAAAATTTCATTCCATGAAAATCGATTCCTCAAGAAACTTTGAGAATTTTCAAAATTGGTTTTCCCAAGTCAAGTTTTTCCACAGTTTTCGTAGAAAATGTTACTTTCATAAGATTTTCAAAAGGAGTTTCTCATCTTTCTCAAGAACCAAAAATCGATTTCCAAGTGTTTCAAAGCTCAGATTCTCAGGATTTCAGTTTCCCGAGTATCAATTTTCCTTCCCCAAAAGGGTCTTCCAATGAATTTCAATCATCTCCCAGAGAAAGTTTTCAGAAGTTGGAGTTTTCCTTTTGGCGCCAAGATTGGCAACAGGTGCTAAGGCACCCGACAACCCTACCATCATTTGGGAAACTTAAGCGGGTCCCCGACTCTTAGGTCAAGCCACTAGCGGGCTCAGATGGGCTATCATGATGCCCATTGAGTTACTGCGGAATGCCCCGGTGGCAGCAACCGCCCCTCCGTGACTGTTAAACTACAAATAGAGAAGTTGGTTAAGCGAGGATTTTTTTCACTTGCGGGCAACGATGTCGTTGCGGAAGCGGGCTTCAGATGCTCATACCCCGCTGACCACCCTGGTAGCCAGAGGGTTGAGTTGTGACGAGTGTCACATTACACGCTTGCGTGTATTTCTCTAATTTTTGTCGGACCTCCCAGCACTCAGTCGTGTTCGTGCCCCGTTTGCGCGGGCAAAATGCAGCCACGTATTTGAAAATGCTAACGTAATCCCCATACAAATGGGATTGATTTAGGTCTCGCTATCGACACTTGTGAGTGTCGAATTTGCAAAGGTCCTTCGCGGAAGGCTTCGCTACGCGAGATTTGCCACGATATGATGGTTGGAGTACGCGTATTTGGAAAAATATGTAGTCCAGGCTCTGGACACTCCTCGCATGTACAATAGCTATTGTATATGTATTTTGAGCCTCGTGCCACTGAAAATAGTGATTTGTGCCACTTTACACACTTGATGTATCATTGCTCACAGGTCGATACGAGTGTGAAATTGAGATATTGTTGTTTTCCTTGCTTCGCACGTACACTTTGGCACATCCTGACACATATGTCGCTAGTTTTGGTTTGTCGAGTACTTCTTGTTTTGGCTCACTCGTATATTAATGAATATACGACGCACCAGAGGCATGCTTTACACTCGACGTGACATACACTTGAAAAACTGAAACCACCAGAGGGTATGACACTGTTGATCTGTTGAGGTTTTGGGACTCGGTTGGAGTCTTTGGGCAATTGTCGGGGTTCGTGAGAGTGTGCTCACGTGTGTGCAACCCTAGGTCTAAAATAGAGATGGTGTGATATCGCCTTCATAGGCGATTTGCACTTTTGTGGCTGTGTGAGGCTAAACACGTGGACGGGCAGGCTAAGTCCTCATTTGCGTACAACATGAGGACCACGAGGCACTACTACCTCGAGGAAATTTGACTTGAAGCATGAACCTAAATAAGATAAACCTGTCGCACCCCATTCACAATTTGGTCATCCAGAGAGAGGGTGAATGGTATAGCCCCGAGTGACATGTCGTTACTACGACCCATTATTTCGAGGAGTCAAAAAGCCCTCTGATCTCCAGTCACTCGAAGTTAAGGAGGTCGAGGTTTGCCCTCTTTAGAGACCTCTGCTACTACAGTAGCACGGATTGCAATCCTTTGCCTCTGTGAAAGATTTCTCCTAGTCGCGTGCTGCCCGCAGGTGGTTTTGACTCGGTCTGTAGCATCCCTGGTTATCACATTAGAAATTGAATAACAGACGTCGGGTGCATGTCTTACAAAATGCAAGGTTTCTTCGCGTGCCTGAAGGAGTAATCATAAGAACATAAGTACTAACCAAACAGACTGACGTACAATAGTTGGTTACTTGTTTTACTTTAGTATTGCTCGTATCTTTGTTTCGTTGTCGTACTTTGCTGTTTCGTTCTTATTCTGTTTCAGTTGTTGCACTGTTACTTACTTCGTAGTTTTACAGTCTTGTAGCACGTGCACCTACCTGACACACACTTGTACCTTTAATTTAAATGTTTCTAATTGTTCCATCCTGTTAGTTGTAGTCTGTTACATAGCATGTTGTTTACCTTCTGATTTTCGATAAAAATAATAATGTGTGGATGGTTTGTCTCACCAACTCGCAAGAGTACTGACCCCATTTTATGGGGATACAGGTGACTAGTAGACGTAGTGCGATGCGACGACACACAACAGGAGGCTTGAGACCCACACTTAGCAGTGGATCCTGACTTCTTCTGGTTTTGGGGTTTGAGGGGTTTTTCCTCTCTTTTTGAGAGACTGTTCCTTTTTGTACCCAGTCTCATTTTATAATATTATAAACATTATGGTAATGAAATGTATTTTGTTGACTTTGGTTTGGCTTTCTCACTGTGGCTCGTTCAGACTTGCGGCCTTTGTTTTACCCCTGTTTCTCTTCTGTACTTTCGCTGGTTGAATTTAAAACTGCTTATCTTTAAAAAAAAGTTTGTTAAAAAAACAAAGGTTTTTACAAGGTCGGGGTTTGGGGTATCATAGAGATTGGTATCAGAGCTGCAGTTATAAGTGTGGTCCAAGGCTTCTGCGTGCAACGTCTATCGCACTGTAAGTATGATTAAGTAGTTAATTTTGCTGTCTTTTGACGATTTCTGTTGTATTTAGTTTTGCATGCTTAATTAGATACATGACTTGTTAGATGCCTACTGATTCGAGAAATGAGCGAATGCTCGGAGCTCTTATCAACTTGATCCAAGACACAGAGGCCCTCGACCAAGCGGTTCAGCAGATTGTGTGGAGTGCGAGGATACCTGCATATCCGACACCTCCTTATAGGAGATGTGATCAGTATCACGCGAGACAGAATTGTCCTCGTGACTTGAGCATGTGCCCCTACTGTGGTCTTGGGGGGCATATCGAGATCGAGTGTCAGCATAAGTTGGGCGATGAACTCACGATGGGTAACAATGAGACCGAAGAGAATGAGGCTTCTGGGTTCAGTCAGGCATAGTCAGTAGTTGACCTGGTGGGAGATGCACAGGGTGCACCAGGTTCTCCCGAGTACACGCCAGCTTCCTACTCTCGATCAGTTTCTCCCAAGTACACGCTAGCTTCACCTTCGTTGTCTCAGGCTGTGAGTCCTCCTAAGTACACACCTTCTTCTCCTCCTCGTCCGGTGCAGAGACGATACAGAAACTGGAACACCTATCGCAACTACTATACTTGTAGGAAGCGGTGATTGTGTTTGTTCAGTTGTAAACATTTTGTAGTTGAAACACTGAGCTAGTGTTCATTTTGTTAGACCTGTTCTTGTTTTTTTGTTATGGGGGAATGTGTTTTATAACCTTGTTATAGAAGGGTAATTTTGGCTTATACTGAATATATAAATGTTTCTTTTATTTCATGCAATGAAATTATGTTTTGACTTGTCTCTCTGCTTATATGAGTCTTTTTTTTTGTTTAAGATGTCTTGGCGTAAACGTTGCGACCGCATCATGAACACCCTGAACAACTTGGCTGAGGTTGTTGTCCGGCAGGCTGAGGCCATGCATGCCATGGGGAGAATCTACAAGCCTCTCAGAGACGAGAGACTCCTACGCCTACTCATTCTCTAGTCTTAGTAGCAACGACCGTGCCCTACAAGCAGTTCATGAGTATGAACCCTCTGTCGTTCGATGGGAAGTCTACTCCTGAGGTAGCTGAAGATTGGGTTTAGGAGATCGAGCGGATCTTCCGCGTGCTTCGAATTGCCGACGATCAGAAGGTGGACTTCGGCACATATCAGCTCCAAAAGGATGTCAAAAGGTGGTGGGCGACCACCTTAGATGTCAAGTTCTCAGGTGGAGCAGTCATCTGGGAGTTGTTTGTTGAGGTTTTTTACTCAGCTTACTTCCCGACCCACGAGCGCAACCAAAAGATACAGGAGTTCCTCTACCTTCAGTAGGGGAACTCTACCTTGGCGGAGTACATCACGAAGTTCAGAAGCCTGAAGCGCTTCTGTCCACACGTGTACGTGACGGAGAAGGAACGAGCGATGAAGTTCGCTCGCAGATTAAAATTAGCCTTGCGTTTGAGGGTGATTACTCATGCCCCCTCGACTCTTGAGGAAGCTTTGAAGACGGCTACACTCTTGGAGAAGGAATGAACAAAATCTCAGAAGACGCCACATTCCAGAGGAAACCAACAACAAGGCCCAAAGAATGGGCCTAAGAAGAGATCATATCCGCAGAACTCTGGTGGGAAGAAATCCGCTCCACCAGCAAAGAAGAATCGCCATCAGAACAACAACCATCAGCAGCAGAACTGCCAGCAGCAGCAGTAGAGGCAGGTAGTGGCGACATCGGGTTGCCCGAAGTGTCGTATGGATCATCCTGGCCGACCGTGTCCATGGGACCTTGGAAGATACATCTACTGTGGCAAGATGGGCCACTGCATCTGGGATTGTCGAAAGAAACAGTCTGATGATCTGAGGCGGAACACACCAGGTACGTCGCAGCCAACACCTCAGCGACTTCCTCAGCAGCAACAACAATCTTACCCGCTGCAACAATCTTTCCAACAGAAGATGGGTAACCAGAGGACAGAGGCAAGGCATGCCTACGCAACCACTGTGGAGCAGGTGACCAAAGGAGAGTTGGTCTAAGGTACTATTCCAGTTGCTGGTCATGCAACTTTTACCTTGTTTGACTGCGGTGCTTCACATTCTTTTATTGCTACTAGATTTGCTAGTTCTTTGCCTATGTCTACTATATTATTGAATTATCCGTTGAAAGTTCATACGGTGACTGATGATCAGTCCTTGTGTACTTTATACATTTTGAGCATTGAGGTGTTGGTGGCAAGTCAGAACTTGTTAGCTGACTTGATCCTGCTAGACATGATGGAGTTTGATGTCATTCTAGGCATGGATTGGTTGTTTGAGTATCACACTCAAGTCCTGTGCAGAGAAGGCAAGGTGGTTTTGTACCCTTCTGATCGTCCGATTCTGAAGATCAGCCTTGCTCGACCTATCAGATACAGTCACTTGATTTCGTCTTTTAAGGTTCAGAAGTATCTATGGAATGGGGGTACTGCGTTCTTGGTCAGTATCGCCTTAGTTGAACCAGTGTTAATCCCTATTGAAGATATTGAAGTAGTTCAGGAGTTTCCTGAGGAATTGCTTGGATTACCTCCAAAGCGTGAGATCGAGTTCTGTATTGAGTTGTTACTTGGAACAACTCTGATCTCAAAGACACGTATCGTATGGCACTGACAGAACTCGAAGAACTGAAGCGTCAGTTGAAAGAGTTGATGGAGCAAGGGTTTATAAAAAACAATGCATCACCGTGGGGTGCACCTGTTTTGTCCATGAAGAAGAAAGATGGATCCCTGAGGTTGTGCATTGACTACAGAATACTCAACCAAGCGACGATTAAGAACAAGTATCCGTTGCCGAGAATTGAAGATCTTTTTGATCAATTACAAAGAGCGAAGATATTCTCGAAGATCGACCTCAGATCGGGTTATTATCAACTCCAGATCAGAGGGTAAGATATCTCGAAGACAACTTTTTAAACTAGGTACAGGTTGTACGAGTTCATTGTGATGACATTTGGGCTCATGAATGCACCAACAGCATTCATGGATTTGATGAATCGTATCTTTCGTCCGTTCATGGATACGTTTGTGATTATATTCATCGATGACATTTTGATCTACTCAAAGACTCCTGAGCAGCATCAAGAGCATCTGCGTATTGTTTTGGGAGTACTTCGGGAGCACAAATTGTTTGCCAAGTTCTCCAAGTGTGAGTTTTGGCTTTGGCGAGTCATGTTTTTGGGTCATGTGATATCCAGTGATGGAGTGTCAGTTGATCCTATGGAAGTCGAAGCAGTGTTGGACTGGAAGCAGCCTCAGTCTGTTACAGATATCCGCAGTTTTCTCAGGTTAGCTGGTTACTACCGGCGTTTCATTCAGGACTTCTCCAGGATTGCACTTCCTTTGACGAGGCTTTTGCGTAAGGGAGTCAAGTTTGAGTGGACTAACTCTTGTAAAGAGAGTTTCCGGATCCTGAAGACGAAGCTGACTACCTCTCTGGTGTTAGCTTTACCTTCTGGCAGAGATGGTTTTGTGGTGTACAAAGACGCCTTAGGTACAGGATTGGGATGCGTGCTAATGCAGCATAGTTGAGTTATTGCATATGCTTCACGACAACTGAAGATTCACGAAAGGAATTATCCGACTCATGACTTGGAGTTAACAACTGTAGTGTTCGCCCTGAAGTCGTGGCGACATTATCTCTACGAAGATACATTCAAGGTTTTTTTTTACCACAAGTCTCAAGTATTTATTTTCCCAAAAGGAATTGAATATGAGACAACATCGTTGACTCAAGTTTATCAAGGATTATGAGTTCATGTTGTCTTACCACCCTGGTAAGGCGAACGTCGTGGCAGATGCGCTTAGTCGCAAATCGTGCAATGTTCTGGCTAGTCTTGTGTGGGGCAAGAAGTTGATCGAAGATTTCATGGCTTGGAAGTCATTCTTTGTTAGAGGCGGAATGATCAGATTGTCTGGGTTGGCCATTCAATCAGAGTTCTTGCCTAAGGTTATTGAGGCACATAAATGAAACACTTAGTATCAGAAGTTTGTTCATCAAGCTCATGAAGAGGGCTCCGTCTTTCGTGTTGATAATGGTGGTTGTATCCGCATGAGGGATCAACTTTGGGTGCCAGATGACCCTGAGTTGAGGAAAGAGATTCTTGATGAGGCACATCTATTGAAGTACATCGTTCAACCTGGTGGTACTAAGATGTTCAAGGATCTTCAATGAAAGTATTGGTGGAACGGAATGAAGCGTGAAGTCGCACCTTATGTTTCAAGGTGTTTGACTTGCCAGCAAATCAAGATCGAGCACCAACATCCCGGAGGTTCCATGTAGTGGATCGAGATTCCTTAATGGAAATGGGAAGATATCATGATGGATTTTGTGGTAGGGTTACCATGAACCAGGCGAAATCATGATGCGATATGGGTGATTGTGGACAGACTCACCAAGTCTACTCACTTCTTACCTATCCGGATCAGTCAATCGCTTGAGAGCTTAGCAGATTTGTACATTCGAGAGATCGTACAGTTACATGGTGTACCTATGTCTATCATTTCAGATCATGATCCCAGATTCACGTCGTGACCGTGGGGACAGTTACAGTCAGCTTTGGGAACGAAGCTGAAGTTTAGTACAACATTTCACCTTCAGACTGATGGTCAGTTAGAAAGAACGATTCAGACGTTAGAAGACATATTGTGAGCTTGTATGCTCGACTAGAAGGGTGAATGGGATTCACATTTGTGTTTAGTCGAGTTTGCCTACAACAACAATTATCACGCTAGTATCAGAATGACTTCGTACGAGGCTTTGTATGTGAGACCTTGCTGATCACCGTCATATTGGGACGTCATCAGTGATCGATCTAGTGAATTGTCGATTGTTCTTCAACACTACACATAGCAAGTGTAGAAGATCTGAGAGCGTTTGAAGGTGGCTCAGGATAGACAGAAGAGTTACGCTGGCAAGAGGTGGCGAGAACTTCAGTTTGATGTGGATGACATGGTTTTCATGAAAGTATCACCGACGAAGATCGTCTTTCGTTTCGGAAAGAAAGGAAAGTTGAGTCCTAGATACGTCGGGTCATTCAAGATTCTGGAGAGGATCGGAGGAGCAACCTATCGGATCGAGCTACCCCAGCAGTATGCTCAGATTCATAATGTTTTTCACGTGTCGATGTTGAGGAAGTACATTCCTGACCCATCACACATCATCCGATACGAAGATGTGGAGGTTCAAGAGGACTTAACTGTAGCCGAGAGACCAGTTGAGATCTTTGATCGACGTGATCAAGTTCTGCATACCAAGACCATTCGATTGGTTAAGGTACGGTGGCAACACCATGACATCAAAGAATGCACATGGGAGCCAGAGGCTAGCATGAGGGAGAAATACCCTGATCTTTTTGTGGCCTAGTGTTCGTGATTTCACGAACAAAATCCCTTTTTAAGAGGGAAGGATGTAAGACCCACTATTTTTTTGAAGAAATTTTATATGATATATGCTTCAGTGTTGAGAATTTCTTGTTTCTACACAAGAATTGCTCATAAATTTGACGTATATTGCTTTTTGAGGTTCTGAAACACACAAATTTGCTTTATGAGGCTATTCAAGGCAAACCACGCCAAATTAAACATCGATGTTGGTAAATTATATTTATATTATATCTAATTAGATTCTCTCCAAATTTGGAGCTTGAACGAGAAAAATATCTCGTCATTTCATGTATTTGGTAAAAAAGGGTATATCGGTAAATACAAATCATAGCGAGGTCCAAATTTGTCGGAATTGGAGATCTAAATATATAATATTATTATTTAGGTCTTAATTCATAAAATATAATTTAGAATTTTAGCTTTTGAATTAATTTAAAACTATCCATTTAAATAACAAGTAAATAGGGTTTTTCATAAAATAAATTGGAATTTCATAAAACCTAAAAGAGGTTTTCTCAAAAAAATTTAAATAGAGGTTGGATTTGGGAATTATAAAAGGTGGTTGGCATGGGCTCCACCTCAGCCCATGCCATTTTAAGGAATGGTGAAAAAGAATTTGCAAAAAACTCACTTTTGAAATATATATTTTTTGAAAAGTTTGTAAAAAGCAAAACAAGGGGTCTTGAAATGGAAATTTTAGAAGTAGGTGGGCAAAGACCCACGTTTTTGGAGAGCGTTGGGCACCCCTTACGGGGTAGGCCCTAAGCTCATTTAATGCATTAAAAAAAATGAATTTTGAAAAGGGCGATTTTGGCTTGAGGGGTTGGATTTGAAAAGTCAAAGCCAACCACTCCCCTTGAATCAAGGGGAGTGGTTGAGGGTCAGCCCCTTGACCCTCCCTTGACTACTAGGGCCTAGGGAGGGAATTAAGGAGGACCCTACATCCTCCTCCTTTCCCTCCCCAACCTACATCTCCCCCTTTCTCTTTTTAAATGGAAAAAGAGAGGAGAGAGAGGGTCGACACCCTCTCTCCTCCTCCTCTCTTCCCCTCCACCAGCTTCCCTCTCTTCCACTTAGTGCAGCAGCTTCTCCAGCTGAGGATACAGCCCCAGCTCCACCTCCTTCATCTCCTATAACTCCACAACAAGGTGAGTTTACCCCTACCCCCCTTACATTTTCGTTTTTGTCGAATGAGCATAGGGTGCATGCTCATGGATGAACTGGCAAGCAATTGCGAGGTGCGTACCAGCTCGTAATGGCTTGAAGCCATTGTTGTGCTTAGTGAGAACGCATGGGTTTCCATGCTTTTGCTTTGGTTATAATGCATGTTTCTTTACAACATGATTTATGGATTTGCTCACTTGACAATGTTTTTTTTTCTTTCCTTCCCACTTGTTGCAACGCCCCTTGAGGGGGCTGGATTCAGTGGGCTGGGATCTTCCGCAGCCAGCCCAGGCCCTTGTGGGTTTTCGTTGGGGCCTCTGGCCCTTTTGGGCTTGTTGCAACCCAGGCAGCAAAGCCCCGTACCGACCATGGGCAGGTCAGTTCGGGCCCTTGTTGAGCGCCCCCTTGGCAAGGTTGGGCATTTAGGCTGCAACAACCTCGTCTGGGCTGTTGCTGCAGCCCTTTGTGGAGGTCAGCTAATATGGGCCACGAAGGGACCCAAACTCAGCTGAGAGACCTCCTTTGGGTGGGGTCAACCCCCCCTACGTTCTGTTGTGCCACTTAGGCAAACCGGGTGCTCTTAGCACCCAGGTCCAGTTTTGGCGCACCCACTTGGTGGGGCGTCGGCCACACATGGCTTGGTCTGGACCCAAAATTTGGGTCAGATCAGGGGGTACATACCCACGGTCTGTAGCCTCCCCCCCCCCCTTGCTCTTTGCTGCAGAGCAGCTCCTTAGAACCGGGTGCTCAAAGCACCCGGGCTAGTTGCTAGGCGCACCTGCTTGCTGGCGTGTTGGGGTTTGTTTGGGCCTGGTCTGACCCACAACTGGGCCAGACCAGGGGGTACAGACCTCAGCCCATAGTCCCCTTTCCCTTGGCTCAGCAAGGTTTGGACCCACTGGGCCTAGACCGTGCTGCTTTGAAACTACCACCCTAGCTGGGAATCGGGTGCATTTGGCACCCGGGTTCCCTTTCTGGCGCACCCACTTATGGAGCACCAACCTTTGGATGGCCTGGTCTGGACCCTAGGTTGGGTCAGGCCAGGAGCTACAAACCTATGGTCTATAGCTGGTGACCCTCCTCTTGGCCCTGCACAGTCTGGACCTGCAAGATTCAGACCAGGCGTTGGTCGGCACCACCCGACAGGGTGGTAAGCACCTTTTGGCGCACCATTGGGTGCGGGTGCAGACCCGTATTGGGCTCCTCTAGGGACCGATTAGGGGCATGGGCCCAGCACGTGCCCCAGTGTGCTGCTCTGCCCCACTTGCTTCAGCAGGGTCTGGCCCCATAGGGCCCAGACCTCGCTATCTTGTTGACCCACCTAGCGGGTCCCTTGGGCTAGCCGCACCCCATATGGGTGTGGGCTCAGCCCAACACCCTGGTCCAAACCCCCTAGGTTCAGACTAGGGGCCTTTCCTTAGGCTTAGCTGGGTCTGGTCACTATTGGAACAGACCCTGCTAAGAGGTCTTGGCTCAGCTCATTGGGTTCTTAGTTTGGCCGAGCCCACAGTGGGCTCCCCTTCTCGCTTAACCGGGTGCAATCGCACCCGGGTGAGCTGGGGGTTTGGCCACTGCGCCCATGTTGCAGCCCTATAGATTTGGGTCTGCACGTGAGGTGCAGACCAAGATTGACAGAGCCTCATGGCTCAGTCAAGTAGCAGACCCCTATGAGCCCTGGACTTCCTTTCGGCGCCAAGATCGGCATTGAGTGCTAAGGCACCCGGCAACCCTTCCGTCACTTGGGCAACTCAAGCGGGTCCGCGGCTCCTAGACCGAGCCACTAGCGGGCTCAGATGGGCTGTCATGACGCCCATTGAGTTACCGCAGAACCCCCCCTCCCCCCACGGTGGCGGCAACCGCCCCTTCGTGACCACCAAATTACAAATGGAGAAGTTGGTTAAGCGAGGATTTTTTTCGCTTGCGGGCAATGATGTGGTTGCGATCGCGGGCTTCAGATGCTCATACCTTGCTGACCACCCTGGCAGCGAGGAGGTTGAGTTGTGATGAGTGTCATATTACACGCTTGCGTGTATTTCTCCGATTTTCGTCAGACCCTCCCGGCACTCAGTCATGTTTGTGCCCCATTTGCGCGGGCAAAGTGCAGCCACGTATTTGGAAATGCTAACATAATCCCCATACGAATGGGATTGATTCAGGTCTCACTATCGACACTCTTGAGTGTCGAATTTGTGAAGGTCCTTCACGGAAGTCTTTGCTATGCGAGATTTGCCACGAAATGATGGTTGGAGTACGCGTATTTGGAAAAATACGCAGTCCAGGCTCTGGACACTCCCCGCATGTACAATAGCTATTGTATATGTATTTTGAGCCTCGTGCCGCTTAAAATAGTGATTTGTGCCACTTTACACACTTGTTGATGTATTGTTGCTCATGGCTCGATACGAGTGTGAAATTGAGATGTTATAGTTTTCCTTGTTTCGCACATACACTTTGAAACATCCTGACACATATGTGTTATCATCGCAAAATTTTTACTTTTGCGAGTCAAACTGACCTTTGAAAAAGTTTTTGAAAATAACTTGCCTCCATTTTTAAAATGCAAGATAATTCCGAAGAATGGGACTCGCCTGTCGGTACGAGGTTCAACCGTTTTTGGCGCCTTTACCAGAGGTAATTGAACCAAGGATCAATTGTATGTTTAACCTTGCTCAACTTGTCTAAATCATGTTCTATTTCCAAAATGCACAAAGAATCAGACATGTGCTATGAATTTCTGAAAATGTATATTTGAAAACATGATGTTTGACTTGAATATTGGAAAATATTTAGAAATTCTTGAAAAAGATAACACTTGGAAAATCGTGAGATTAGTGAGAGAATATTTCTGAGGAAAGTGAAAATCGATTTCTGAAGAATTCAAGTGTTTTAGGAAAATCGATTTCTGAGAAATTTCTAACTTTGGAAAAACTTTCTTTGAATTCAAACTTTGAAATTAAATACATAACTTGGAAAATCGAATTTTGAACTTGGGAAAATACTTGAAATACCATTTGAAAGTTCAGAGTTTTGAGAAAATCGATTTTAGAATAAGACTCAGAGATTTTGAGAAAATTGATTTCTCTGAATTGAAATTGGAATTTGCAAATGAATGAAATGAATGAATATGGATTCGAAAGACTTGATTTTGAGGAATTGAGGAAATCCTTTTTGTATTTTTGAGAAATGCAATGCATTTTTGAAGTTAGCCTAAGAGTGTAGGCTGAATGTGGCTAATACGAAGACTACAAATCTAGGTATCATTCGTATTCTGACTATGACCATAAATACAAATTCCACCAAGTTTGTCAACTCCATAAGAGCTAGTGCACGGGCCATTCATGTAGACCATAGTGAATTTGAAATGTGTGCATGAATAATGCATTCATCGGATATTAAAATTTGCAGAATTAAACTATATGCAATACATCCTATTTTATGCAGGAATTGAAATTCTTATTCCAAATTTACATTTAATTTACATCACTAATTGAATTTAAATGACTGAAAATTAAAATAAAGTAAAATCTTCAATATCCCTGCAAAACTAGAAAACTGGTTAGTGAAGATATGTTGGTTTTTCTAGATTTATCTAGTAATATCTAGAAATGACTGGATTTTGCTAAATATAAGTCATTTTCCATATGATTCCCTTATATAAACTTAATAAAATATGAAATAAGATGGAATAATATGAAAATGGAATTTAGGATTTCAAAATTGGGGTCAAAATCACCAAAATACCCCTGATAGCAAGACTATGGCCTTGAAATCAGGGTTTTTAGAAAGATATTTTGTAAAATACAACTTTTGAAATACAAATAATGATAAATTAACTCAAATATGATATGACATGATTAAAAATGAGAAAATTAGGGTTTTGAATTTCTAAATTGAGGTCAAATGACCAAATTACCCCTGATAGCAAGACTATGGCCTTGAAATCAGGGTTTTCTGAAATAGATTTTGATAAAAACTTGAGATTTATGATTGAAATAAACACAAAATCAAACATGAAACATCCTAACATGATTCTAAACATGAAAAAACCCTAAAAACATGAAATTATACACAAAAATCAAGAAATATCACAAATATCCTGATTTTGGCAGTGTTTTTGGATCTTTCAGGTACCCTGTTTTGCAATTTGATCTATTCAAACATCAAATGAATTCCAAATTTCATAAAAATTGGCACCTACACTTATTATAACCCTAAAATCAGATTGAAATTGCAGAAACATATTTTTATAATTATTTCAACTCGAAAATTGCATTAAAACCCTAAAATAAGCTATTTTTACCCTTGATTACAGACCAATTGCAATGTTAGACCCAGATCAGGGGTCAAATCTCCATGAAAATTTATGAAATTTTACAGAGAGAAACTAGACAGGAAAACAAAAATTTTCTTATTTACAGATCGGAAAAACCATCTCTGGTTAGGGAGAAACCCTTTCAACAATCTGAACCAAAATATAACAAATCTAGCAGGGGTTAAAACAGCTACTTCGGATTGAAAATATAGAAATAAAAAGCAAACTTAATAAAAAATTTCTGAAATTTCATAAGTGAACAGTAAACCTAAAAATAATAAAACTCTTTTTTTACAGATCATGAATCGGATCTACGCTCTGAGATCTATGACCAACACAAGTCAGATTAGGGTTTTGGTAAACCATAACGAGTTTTAAATCTCAAATCTGATTCTCTGACAGAAGAAAAATACTAAACAGGGACCAAAAATTATTAAAATTTTACAGTAAATAGATTATCTCAACACAAATCTACAACATTTTACGGATCTCAAATCGAATATCAGATGAGAAAAATAACACAACAGCAAGTTACCTATGAATTTCAATATCAATTCTAAACGACTGAAAATCACGGTTTAATATTTTATTTTTTTGGCAGGGTTCCCGAATCCTAAAACATCCGAATTTTTTACAGTAGTTCACTGACATATCCATGTATCACATATTAAAAAATCAGAAATTTACAGTGAGTACTTCAATACGAAATAACATATTCTTTGTTGATTCAAGCTTAAAACACCCAGAAATTTGATAAAACCTAATAAATCATGCTTTAACTAATGAAAATAATAATAAAAATTATTAAACAGTAAAACGGAATTAATTTCTATGCTAAAACATATGTAATAAACATAAAGAAGTAAAAAATAAAAAATAAACACAGGGAATCATTGGCTGGAATTTGATTTTACCTTAAAAAGCATGGATTTGACCCATTTAACGGGTAAATCGCATGTTTTAATGGTTAAGAACATAAAAACCCATGCTACAATCGATTCTAACGGATTAGAATCCCTGGAAAAACATCAAAACAGAGTTAGATCATCTTCTTGAACCTCTCTTGAGGTTCTTGGACTTGAATCCATGGTTAAATCTATGAAATAGAAGGCACCAATGGCTAAATTCATGTTTAAACTAATAAAAGCATTAAATAAAACAAAAAAATTAAGAAAGATTCTTGCCTTGAGGTTGCAACAATGGAGGAAGGGTTGGAGAGGAGATAGAAGCTCCAAGAATCCTCAATGAGAGAGCTTGAAAAATTGTCCCCCCTATAGCCTCATTTTATAATAAAAAAATTAGGTTTTAAAAATCACACTTTTGAAAATTTTGGACTCTCTAAGGGGGGGGGGGGGGGGATTTTTGGGTGGAGTTACCTAACTACCCCTAGCATAAATTATCCTAATTAGCTCCTAGCTAAATCTAGAAAACCCTCAAATCTGGCACCACTTGGCGTTTTCCCACATTGGGTTTTTAAAGTTTTAACTAAAACTTTTAAAAACAATAATTTAAAACTAAATTTTCAAATGGGTTTTTCAAAATGGATTTTGACTCTTTTAAACTTCTAAAACTAACCAAGACACTGACTGACCCTAGTCTTGCCCTGACTTTCTCAAATGTGGCGCCACCTCGAGTGGGCTCCAGTTGAACTTTCAAAAACGATTTTAAAACTTGAAATTGAGAGAATTTTCAAAAGATTTCCAAAAGTAAGCCTGAAATTAAAAGTTTTGAAATAGCATAGAGTTCCAACTGGGTTAGAACTCCTCTGGATATGGCGCCAACTGAGTGGGCCCACATCAAGTTTTGAGAAATTTGAAATAAACACTGAAAATAACTTTGAAAAGAGGTTAAAATCAATAATTGAAATTCAAAATCTTTGAAAATAGTCTCAGGCGAACTGGAACTCTGGGTTAGAGTCCTGGATTTTTAGGACTCTGAGATTTTGGTTTTTAAAAGCCAAATGAAGGAGTTTTTGAAAAGATTTTATCAAAATTGATGAAATAAGTCAGAAAATACAGTTAGGGTTAGACTCCTAACTCGATCAGAACTCTGAAATAGAGTCCTGAATCAACTGAACTCTACAAAATGACCTAATTTTTTAAAACAAATGGAAATAAATGAAAATGGAAGTAACAACAGACTTCAAAACAGACTCCTGACTGTACTAGGACTCCAGGACAGAGTCATGATCAGACTGAAACTCTAGATTTTTTTTGGTATTTTTCTGAAAAATAGATGAAAGAACTTGTGAAAACAGTGAAAACAATAACAAGTAATAAAATAAAACAGAGTTCTGATTCAACTGAGACTCTGGGGACAGAGTCCTAATTGGACTAGGACTCTCAGATTTTTGGATTTTCTGAGAAAATAAATGAGAGAATTTTGAAAAATAGTAAAAAACAGGATAAAATTGAAGTTTTGGTTCAGAGTCCTGATCTGATTAGGACTCTGAGAAAGAGTCCTGATTCGATCAGAACTCTAAGAAATTTTGGTTTTCTGATAAGTAAATGATGAAATTTATGCAAAGTTTTTGAAAACCAGTAAAAATAAAGTGAGAAAATGAACTTCGGATAGAGTCCTGATTCGATCAGGACTCTGGGATAAAACCTCAGGATTTGGAAATTCTTTGATAAAAGTGTAACAGTTTTGATAGATGGAAAGAATTTTGAAAGATTTTCTTCGAAATTAAAATCGGGATCAGAGTCCTGATCCAACTAGGACTCTCTGAACAGCGTCCTGTTTTGACTAAAACTCTGAGTTTTTGACTCATTTTGACAGATTTCGAAAGATTTGATTGAAAACAGATAAAATAGCTGTAAAAGATTAGAGTACTAATCTGATTAAAACTCTGAAGAAGAGTCCTGATCCGACTGGACTCTTGAAGAAGAGTCCTGATCCAACTAAGACTCTGAAATTTTGGCCAAAACAGAAGATTTTGAAAGGTTTTCTCCGAAAACACGTAAAATAGGTAGTGAAAAGTAGATTTTTGACCCGACTAGGACTCTGAAAAAAGAGTCTTGATCCAACTAGGACTCTAAGATTTTGGCCAAAACAGAGGAAATGGACAAGGGATATGACCATAACAGGTTTAAAATCAGAATGAAATTTTAAAAAGGTTCAAAAAGATTCAAACAGATGAAAATATAGAGTCCTGATCCAACTAGGACTCTAAAATTTTTGAGATTTTTGACAAATGAAGGAATCCAGAAGCGACACCACCTAAATGGGTCTCGTTTGAGAATTGAAATCAATTAAAATTGAGTTTGAAATGAGTCCAGATTGTTTTCTGAGAAAATATTTCAAAATATAAGGTCCTGAGGGGTGGAAAATGACAGAATGCTGATTAAAAACCCAGGTTTTAACATTGATTTTGAAAAAAAAGCTTTAAAAACCCAAATCTGGATTAAATATTTTGAAAAAAAGAGTGCTGGATCTCGATGATGAGATGTAATGCCATGCAATGCAATGAAATGGTATGCCGAATGCATGCAATGATATGCAATGACACATGAAAAGGTAAGCACTGGATGAGGGTAAAAAAAAAATTTTGGGGTGTTTACAATATGTCACTAGTTTTGGTTCCTCAAGTACTTCTTGTTTTGGCTCACTCGTATATTGATGAATATACGATGCATCAGAAGCGTGCTTTACACTCGACGTGACATACACTTGAAAAACTGAAACCACCAGAGTGTATGACACTATTGATCTGTTGAGGTTTTTGGACTCGGTTGGAGTCTTTGGGCAATTGCTCGAATTTGTGAGAGTGTACTCACGTGTGTGCAACCCTAGGTGTAAAATGGAAATGGTGTGATATCGCCTTCACAGGCGATGTGCTCTTTTGTGGCCGTGTGAGGCTGAGCACGTAGATGGGCAGACCAAGTCCTCATTTGCGTACCCCGCGGGGACCACGAGGCACTACTACCTCGAGGAGGTATTGTAAACACCCCAAATTTTTACTCACCTCCCCAACATTTCCACCAAGCATCATCACCCAGCCTCTGAAATCGTCGGAGGGCAAAATGGTCATTTTCTGAGCTCGGAACTTGCAAAAGTCCAAATTTCATCTACAACTCTCAAAAGTTCTCTATTTTAGCTCAGATGTTCAAAATTTTATTCCTGACAGAAGACAGGAATCTCCAAGTCTTGGTTCAAGATTCTATTGCATAAGACATGGCATTGCATATCATTGCATGAGCATTTCATATCACTTTACTGCACATCATGTCATTTCGAGATCAAGAACTCTCGATTTCAAAATTTTCAATCCAGATTCGAATTTCAACTATTTTCAAAATCGATTTCAAAACCCTGGGTCTTCAAAATTATCAATTCTTTCCATTTTACCCCCAGGACTCTGAATTTCAAAATATTTCCTCAGAAAAACGATCTGGATAGTTTTCAACATGGATTTCAGCCACTTCACCTCAGATTTTGCCCTTTTGTCAGCTATTTTAACTGTCATTCTTTTACAAAATCGCCCTACAGGGGGGCCAACTCTTTTCAAAAAATTTTGTTTTACCAATTAGTCCAGATTTTGTGAAAATTCAAAAAAGAGGTTTTGTTGTCTTGTCCTTATTTCAATAAAGAAGCAATGTGGGACCCACACTGAGGTGGTGTCACACAGGCTTTTCTTTTGAAAAAACTGAATTTTGAAAAACCCAAAAATATAGGAGCCTTGTCCCCTGGATTGGCGCCACTTGTCCTTTCTCTCTCCTCCCATTTACCTGCCATGTGTCAGCATAGGGTTCACCTAGAGGTGGCGCCACATGTCACCTTCTCTCTTCTGTCATCCTTTGACACGTGTCAGTGTGGGGCCACCTTAAGATGCCGCCACATGTCATTAGACATCCTCTTCATTTTATGCCATGTGTCAATGTCCACCATCTTCACCCTGTGCCATGTGTCATTCCAAGGTCACCATGAGATGCCATGTGTCATGTGTTGTCCTGTTCAGAAAAAGTAGAACTTGTCTCTCCTGAGGTGGCACCATTTGAATTATGTTTCCTGCAAGTGACACAAGTCACTCTCTCCTTTCCTCAGGAAAAGCAAGCGACACGTGTCAATCTCTGCTTCTTTCAGAAAAAGCAGGATGACACATGTCTTTCCCCTACTTTTCTCAGAAAAGTAGATGGCACATGTCATGTCTAGCTTCCTTCAGAAAAAGTAGAGGACACGTGTCACTCTTGGCTTCTTCAGAAAAAGCAACCATTCAAAAATTTTCAGACAAGAGCTAGGTGGCGCAAATCCTGGAGTTCTACCTTTTTCTACTTGGCCTAAGATGGTGCCACATGTTCCTTGCTTTTTCCAACTGCCACATGGCATTGTAAGAGCCACCCTGAGGTGGAGCCACATGTCCACCCTCCATTCCTCCAGGGCCAACCTCCATTTGAAATTCAAATCTTCTTCTGAGGTGGCACCACATGGCAGCCTCTCCTTTCCTGCAGAAAAGTAGAATTTGAATTCCTTTGAGGTGGCACAATTTGCTTCTTCCACTCCTGTCCTTCTGACATGTGTCAAGAGCTTCCAGAGGTGGCGCCACATGGCATGCTCCTACTGTTTCCAGCTTTACACCTCAAAACACCTTTTGAGGTGGCGCCAATCCAGAGCCCCACTTGGCTTCATTTCTTTTATTTATTTTATATTTTAATAAAAATAGCCCCATGAGGTGGTGCCACCTGAGGGCTCCCGACAAAAGGCAAATTTGAATTTCAAACTCCAAGAGAGCACCCTCTGAGGTGGCACAATCTGGGAGCTTCCTGCATAGAAAATCAAGCAAACCCAAATTTTGAAAATTTTCAAATTCTGCTGAGGTGTCTCAGCCACAAATTTTCCCATTTTATTTTCTCAAAAATCAAAATAGCACCCCCTGAGATGGCGCCACATGGAGGGCTCAGATTGAGCCTGTTTGAAATACAAAATTTTTAGAAAAATTCTATAAAAACAAGGCTCCACGCTCAGCCTGGAGAGGTTATTTTGGACCTTGAAATTCGACCTAGACTTTTTTCAGAACCCGATTTTTGAACCTTGGAATTCACGCCCCCTTTGGGCTCAGTGAAGAAGGTGCAGTGGGTCGATCTTGGTGAATCATCCGAAGCCCGGAGCGAAGGACGAACAAAGCCCTTGGTAGCCGTCCCTTTCAAGAGTTTCAAAGCTGCATAACGAAGCAAGGTGCACCTCTTTTCCTCTTGATTTCATATCATGATTTGATTCAGGTGTCGTTTGAAGAAAAAGCTCATCCGAAGGACGGACTGAGCTATTCTCATAAAATGACAAATATGAAAATACATAATTATGGTTCCTTGATGATTTTTAGCATTCATGCATTTAGCTAGATTTAATTTGCATTTTATTTCGTTAATTTAGCATGTTTCATGAGTTAATTAGGATTAGTTTAGCATTTATTTCAATTCTACTCAGTTTCAGTGGTTCTCTGTTTTTGTCAGTCAGTCCACATGTCATTTGATGCGTATAATTTTTGTTAAAAAATCTAAAAAAATCATGGAATTTGACCTTAGGTGTCCCTAAAAATGTGCCAAAAATTCGGAGAGATTTAAATTCGTTTACTGTGGTAAACGTTCAAAAAGGTGAGTCGAGTTTTATTACCCGGGATGCATTTTAAAATGTCTTCTCCGACTTGTAAAATCGAGATCTCCCTCATGGAAGATCTGCTTTTTGATCCGAAAGATGTTATAAACTCGAGAGGATGTATAGTTTTAACCTGATTTTCTCAGATTTTTCGAATTTTGTTTTATGTCTGACAAAAATCCGTGAGTTCGGGACACGTGTCAGAGCCTGATTTGGGCCTCTGAGACTTTGGATCGACTTAGGTCGATGGGTTCTCTTTGGGTATTACTCTAAATCTAAATCTGTAAAAAGTGAATGTTATGTCCGAGATGTCCTCTATTTGCATCTGAAATCTTGTGATTTTTAGAACAGTAGTGATATCTGTTTCGGAATTTTTTTGTCAGTCACCTGTTTGTCACAATTGTCTGTTCTGTCGATCTAGGAATGAAAAGTTATATTTTTATCCATGTTTCTGTTGATCAAATGCCTAAGTTATGAACATGAAAGTTGTCCCGCTAGGTGTCATGAGTAGCTTTGTTAAATATCAGAAATTTCCATGGCTGTTTTCTATTTTGTTAGCATTTTATATTAGATTAGGTTGATTTTTACCTCCGTCAGAACCAAATACCTGTTACCGAACTCACCATGGCTCAAATCCCAAGGCTGTAAAAACAAAAAATGTTTCATTTCGGGTCCTTTAGCAATCAGCAAAATATCAGAAGTTTTTATTTTGTAAATTTTGCATTATCATATTAAGCATTGCATTTGGTTCGGGTCCGTAGGCAAAATCCACCATTTTTAGAACTTCTTTAAAATTTTAGCATCCAAATCATATCATTTCATAAATTTTAGCATTCTAGGCTGTTTATCAGAGTGGGTAGATGCTTCATACCAAATTTCGTGTAATTTGGAATTCATTTGAGGCTTGATTTAGCCATATCATCAAAACAGGGCCCCGCGGGACCCGAATCCAAGCGAAAAACAAGTGACATTCGTTATTTTGGATAAATTGCAAAATGCCAAATTCTGATTTTACAGTTCTAATGTGTTTAGCAGCATGTCATAATGTCTCATACTGCATTTCATCATCATTTGTTTCAATTTGAATTTCAAAATCACAATTTTTACCAAAATTTCCTTCAAAAACCCTGATTTTAAAGGTATAACTTTAATATTAGGGGTATTTTGGTCATTTTGACCACCATTTCGAATTTCAAACTATTTTCTACTGAATTTCTTGCATTTTCATCATTTCAAATATCAAGGAAGCATGATAATAGGGTTTATATCCAATTAAATCCAATAATTTCATAATATTATTGGAAAATCTTGGAAAAACCCACATATTTAAACTAACCCCATTTCAAGTTTGACAGGGGCATTCAAAAGAAGGAGCTAGAGTCTGCAATTTCTTTTATTTCATTTATTTAGTGATGTAATAATGTAAATTTTGGAATAAGAGATTTAATTTTCTGCTTAGACTAGGATGCATATCATATAGTTTGAATTTATGCAATATCCTGCTTATGTGATTCATGCATTTTATTTCAAAAGCACTATGGATGTACACGAATGACACGTGCACCAACTCTTAGGGAGTTGATGAACTCGGTGGAATCCATATTTATGGCCCTAGTCGGAATATGGACGAGTCCCAGATCCATCATCTTTCTACCAGTCACATTGAGCCTACACTCTTAGGCTATCTTAAAATGCACATCATATTTCTAATATTTTCAAAGTATTGTGCATTAAATCAATTAAACTCTGAACATATTCATGGCCACAGTTAGGATATGTGAAGGATTTATTTTGACTTAATACACATTTTCCAACAAATTTCTTAGAAAATCTTTCAAAGTGCATTCATTCACTCATATCATTTGCATCATGAAATCATTGGTTTTCTCAGGATTTTCACAAGAAAATTTCATTCTCAAGAAATCGATTTCTCAAGAAACTCTGAGGATTTTCCAAAATCGGTTTTCCCAAGTTAAGTTTTCACAGTTTTCCATGGAACCAGTCTCTCAAGAAACTTCTAAGTTGGATTTCCAAAATCAAAGTTTTCCATCGATTTTTCCGGGAAAATGTTGTTCTCTTAAGATTTTCAAAAAGAGTTTTCCAATCTTTCTCAAGAGTCAAAAAAATCAAATTTTCAAGGGTTTTAAGGCTAAGATTCCCAGGATTTCAATTTCCCAAGTTCAGTTTTCTTCTCCAATGAGTTTTCCTATAATTTTTCCATCATTTTCTTAAGAAAATTCTCAAAGTCCGAGTTTTCCTGAGAAGTGTTTTGCTTTTCAAATGTTCACCTTTTTCTCAAGAATCACTTCTATTTTCCTAAGATTTTCAACTATTTCTGATTTTTCCACATCTTTATGAACTTTCCCATGATTTCAAAAACCCTTTTTCATCTGAGTTTCCTGAGAAATTTCACCTTTTTCCTGAGAAATGTTTTTCAACTCCAAATGTTTTCCAAGCATACATCATGTTTTTCCTACTTCCATTTTCCAAAATCTCATAGCACATGCCTAAATTCTCTGTGCATTTAGGATAGAACACGATTTCGATGATTTAACTAAGTCAAGTACAATTTTGGTCCTTGGTTCGATTACCCCTGTTAAAGGCGGTAGGAACGGTCGAACCTCGTACCGACAGGTTGAGCCCCATCCCATGGATTTTCCCGTAATTTTCAAAACGGAGGTGAGTATTTCAAAACAATTTCCAAAATCCGGTCAAGTTTGAAGCGCGAAAGCATTTCCCTCTCTCTTCCGCAAGGTAGGGAAGACGGGAAAAATTTCGCGACTATAACAGGTTTGGCGACCGTGATGGGACCTGTCCTTGTCTGACCTAAATTGTGCTTGACTTAGTTTAATTATCAAAATTATGTTCACAAAATGTCAGCTCTTTTACTTTCAATATCATGTGAGTCTAGGAGCCTAGATTCTGACCTAGCTGACATTGACTGCATATAGCTTAGGCTTGGTTTGGTAGGACCAGATTGAGGAGAAATTTTCATGCTCACATAGACTTAGGTCTAAATACAACTCTCCTCAATTTAGGATCTGAATGCAAACAATGTATGCTTCTTTAAAGATTTTTCAAAATCTATCTCTTTAGGTTTTAGAGCCATCTATTTCTTGCATGTGATCATTTTTTTTTTTTCAAAACCTCCATTACCTATCATTACCCGGTCTTCACGTTGCTGGGCTCTCTTCTAAAACCCTAGTTCGGGACAGAGCCTCACAACTGAGCCAATTATTTGGGTTAACACCCCCCTACCACGTACCGCGGGCCACAATCCGAAGTATATCGGTAGGCGCTCAAGGATGTTGGAAAACCTTACCTTAGAACTGGAGTTGAAATTATATGCCACGTACCTCGGATTTCGGTTCGGGTATATCGGCATAACTGGATTGGATAAAAATGATCTGAACCTAGAGTTAGGATTAGGATCCTACAACTGTTTTCAAGACAATGCATCTAGAGTCAGGCTTTTAGGGAGTGTTGTATGTGCATAAATGTTTGTGCAGGATGTGATTGTTCGTATGTTACCTCTATTTTCTTATATTTCCCCAAAAATATTTTTCAAATTTCCATATTTCTCACCTTTTCCTTTATTTTCTCAAACCCTGGATGATTTTCCCAAATATCCAATTTCTTTCAAAACTTTAGGTGATTTTTCATTCTCTCGTTCTACTGGATCTCGAATTTCCAGCTGCATTTTTATTCTGCCTGCAATTTTCAAAAATCATATGTTTTCTCTCATTGGATTTTCAGTCCTTTTGTCTATTTGCAAAAAAATCTTCACCTTATTTTCCTCGTGCATACCTTGATTATTGCGGAGGAAATTGTTTACCCACTTGCCTTCTCCTTATTCTAAATCCGTTTGCGGATTGTTTTTCCAAAAGATATCTCTTTCCTTCAAAATGGTGTTTTCCTAGTGGTTGACGACCTCGCCTAGGTAACAAGGCACATTTTCCGTTGTTTATTTCCCTTGCAAAAGGATGACAACACAATTGTCATAATCCTTATGACGACTCAATCCCTAGTAATGGGATACTCTTCCAATGGTCTACCATATTTTCCTTAATATTTTCCTCCAAAAATCCAAAAAATTTCCTCAAAATTTGATCTTGTCTTTGCTCTGCAGAGAACCTTCTTTAAATTTTATTCCCTCTTCCCAGTTACACTGGGGCATCTTTTGAAAATTTGTTTTCAAACATTCTGTATGCAGGCAGGATAAACCAATCTCTCATTTTGCATGTATATGCACTCGTTTGCATCAATTTGCATTCAATCATATTCATTTGCATTAAATTTGCGTCAAAATTTCCCCTTCAGGTTAAGGGATAAACCTGAGTATTCCCCTTCAGGTTAAGGGATAAACCTGAATCATTTTCCATGATTTTCCAATGTCTATTCATATCCCCGTTCAGGATAAGGGGTTAATCCTGAAAATCAGACCACATACATCTAAATATGATGGTCTTTTCATTGCAAGTCAAATAATCCAGTCCTCAAACTGGCCATTCTCAAAACTTTCAATCCCAGTCCTCGCACTATTGATTTTCAAAAATTCAATCTTCTGATTAAAGATTTTCCTTTGAGATTCCAGCCCTGACTCGAACTTTTCCTGCTTTCCTTCAAAGATTTGAGTTTTAACTCAAGTTTTTTTTCCTTCAAAATCTGAACTTCCCAGTTTTCCTTTGAGATTCGAGCCCCGACTCGAACTTTCCAACTTTCCTCTGAATATTTGAGTTTCGACTCAAAAATCTGAATTGACCTGGTTTTCCTTTTAAGATTTGGGTTTCAATCCAAACTTTATCTCCTTAGATACCAAACTTCCTAGTTTTCCTTCGAAGGCTCGAGTTTTGACTCGAATCTTCCAGCTTTCCCTGTAAAACCTGAGTCCTGATTCGGATGGTCTTTCAAAACCAACTTTTGAGTTAGGCTTACCTTCAAAATCCAGCCTTATGCCAGGACTTACCTTCGAAATTGACTACCATCGTCATGGATGTGTCAACTCGGATGTCAAGCGATCTTTTTTTACTAAGGATTTCAAAGAACACTTTGTCAATTTGTCAATCAATTACCTGTTGATTTCAGAATTTTATTGCATAAAATTTTACCTCAGTTTACCTTCAGTATCACTTCCAAAAAGGCAAAGCTTTTGTGAAGAAGGATTCAAAATCCAAATTCTTTCTATTGGCCAACCAAAAGGATGAAGGATAAATCCTCGATATGGCCAGAAAAGAAGATTCAATGTTTTGCAAAGCCATAGATGATTGATATTGATCGCAGTCAATGGCACATTTTTAAAGACCATTCTTGTGAAAATGAGGCAGTGGAAATATCCTGAGCGCTAGAAAAAGAGAAAATTCATCCAAGCCCTATCTCCTCAAAATCACCTAAGCTGCAATTAAATATCCGCAAAAGGGATCTCTCACTTGTCATCAAGATGAAGGCGAATTAAGCGAGTAGACCCCCGGGGCCAAAGAAGATTTGAAACATCTCCAAGATGACGGAGTTTGTGACGGATCCTTCCAGGGAAATTCCAAAGCACTGTCGAGATGAAGGCAGATGCGATGAACCTACCGACAATCCCTAAAAGATATTTAATTTCAGCTATCCTTCAAAAATCTCCAGCCAATAAGCCAATACCGTCAAAGAAGGATCGAAACATCTCCAAGTTGAAGGAGTTTGTAACGTACCCTTCCAAAAAGAGAGAAAGAGAGGAAAAAGAAAGAAAGAAAAAGTCAGAACATCTCCAAAATGAAGGAGAATGTAACCGAAACCCAAAAGAGAGCCAAAAGAGTGCAGAAAGATTATCATGAGAGAAGCTCCCAGGATATCAGACTGCCACATTTATCAAGAATCTTCTTTAAATTTTTGAAATTCTATTATCAATACTCTTTCATCAATTGCTTTCATAATATCAAATTCTCTTTCTTGTTCATATCAAGGAAATTGATAACTTCTTTGAAGAAGGTCGATCGCATGCGATTTGGATTCAAAATCTTGATTCTATTAAGTCAACCCTGTTTGGAGGTAATACTTCAGATAGAAAAGAAGGAATATTTTCACAACAATGAGCATCATTTTCAATTACTTTGAATCAACAAAATTTTCATCATTTTGACAATATTTTCTAGCTATCCTGATGTTAAGTGAGAGCTTGATGTCCATATTGATGCATCTTGACCCCTTCGAGAGATTTTCCTTTGTCGTCTTTCACATTGTTGAAAGATTAGCCTTATCTCTGAAAGGATAGCCTTTATCATCTTTCACGTTGTTGAAAGATTAGCCTTCTCTCCAAAAGGATTGCCTTTGTCATCTTTCGCATTGTCGAAAGAATCGCCTTGTTCCTTTGGATTGCCTTTTGTCATCTTTTGCATTGTCGAAAGAATCGCCTTGTTCCTTTGGATTGCCTTTTGTCATCTTTCGCATTGTCGAAAGAATCGCCTTGTTCCTTTGGATTGCCTTTGTCACCTTTCGCATTATCAAAAGAATCACCTTGCTCCTTTGGATTGCCTTTTGTCATCTTTCGCGTGGTCGAAAGAATCACCTTGCTCCTTTGGATTGCCTTTGTCATCTTTCGCGTTGTCGAAAGAATCGCCTTGTTCCTCCGGATTGCCTTTGTCATCTTTCGCGTGGTCGAAAGAATTGCCTTGCTCCTTTGGATTGCCTTTGTCATCTTTCGCGTTGTCGAAAGAATCGCCTTGTTCCTCCGTATTACCTTTGTGATCTTTCGCGTTGTCGAAAGAATCGTCTTTTTCCTTTGGATTACCTTTGTCATCTTTTGCGTTGTCGAAAGAATTACCTTATTCCTTTGGATTGCCTTTGTCATCTTTCGCGTTGTCGAAAGAATCGCCTTGCTCCTATGAATTGCCTTTTGTCATGTTTCGCATTGTTGAAAGAATCACCTTGTTCCTTTAGATCGCCTGCGTTCATCTTTCGCATTGCCGAAAGAGTTGCCTTATTCTTCGTTGGAAAAATTTCCTTATTCACCTTTTGCATTGTCAAAAGAGTTGCCTTACTCTTCTCTGAAAGAGTTTGCCTCGTCTGTCGTTCGCGTTGACGAAAAAGTTACCTTATCAAAAGATTGCCATGTCCATCTTTCGCGTTGTTGAAAGAGTTGTCTTACTCCTTACCTTATTCATATTTCACACTGATGGAAAATTCACCGGATCATCTTGATCATCTTCTAAAATCGCCTCTTACAATCCCATTTCCATCGCCTCGTTCCTCTTCAAGAAAAGTTGTCTTATTCACCTTCCAAATATTCCATTTTCCGCCCAATCAGGTTAAGGGTATGAACCTGAGCCTCAATCAAAGAGGTATTTCATCTTCCACCCGATCAGGTTAAGGGTACAAACCTGAGTCTCATTTCGATGAGATATTTCATTCCCCAATCAGGTCAAGGGTTCAAACCTGAGCTTCGTTCCATGCGAGGTATTTCTGTCCCATCCAGGTTAAGGGCGAAAACCTGAACTTCGCTCTCATAGAGCAAAACTTTTCTCTTCATTCTCCATTTCATATCTACCATCTTCCTCAGGCTAATTTCTTCATACCGAGTCAGATCCTTCTAACTGGGGCATTTTTTATATATAGCCCAAATTTGGTGTGTTTTCTTTGCCACTAAGCTCGGCCACAAGCCGACTTAGTAGCAAAGAAGGGCATTTGTAAACACCCCAAATTTTCACTCACCTCCCCAACATTTCCACCAAGCATCATCACCCAGCCTCTGAAATCGTCGAAGGGCAAAATGGTCATTTTCTGAGCTCGGAACTTGCAAAAGTCCAAATTTCATCTGCAACTCTCAAAAGTTCTCTATTTTAGCTCAGATGTTCAAAATTTTATTCCTGACAGAAGACAGGAATCTCCAAGTCTTGGTTCAAGATTCTATTGCATAAGACATGGCATTGCATATCATTGCATGAGCATTTCATATCACTTTACTGCACAGCATGTCATTTCGAGATCAAGAACTCTCGATTTCAAAATTTTCAATCCAGATTCGAATTTCAACTATTTTAAAATCGATTTCAAAACCCTAGGTCTTCAAAATTATCAATTCTTTCCATTTTACCCCCAGGACTCTGAATTTCAAAATATTTCCTCAGAAAAACGATCTGGATAGTTTTCAACATGGATTTCAGCCACTTCACCTCAGATTTTGCCCTTTTGTCAGCTATTTTAACTGTCATTCTTTTACAAAATCGCCCTACAGGGGGGCCAACTCTTTTCAAAAATTTTTGTTTTACCAATTAGTCCAGATTTTGTGAAAATTCCAAAAAGTGGTTTTGTTGTCTTGTCCTTATTTCAATAAAGAAGCAATGTGGGACCCACACTGAGGTGGTGTCACACAGGCTTTTCTTTTGAAAAACCTGAATTTTGAAAAACCCAAAAATATAGGAGCCTTGTCCCCTAGATTGGCGCCACTTGTCCTTTCTCTCTCCTCCCATTTACCTGCCATGTGTCAGCATAGGGTTCACCTAGAGGTGGCGCCACATGTCACCTTCTCTCTTCTTCCATCCTTTGACACGTGTCAGTGTGGGGCCACCTTAAGATGCCGCCACATGTCATTAGACATCCTCTTCATTTTATGCCACGTGTTAATGTCCACCATCTTCACCCTGTGCCATGTGTCATTCCAAGGTCACCATGAGATGCCACGTGTCAGGTGTTGTCCTGTTCAGAAAAAGTAGAACTTGTGTCCCCTGAGGTGGCACCATTTGAATTATGTCTCCTGCAAGTGACACATGTCACTCTCTCCTTTCCTCAGGAAAAGCAAGCGACACGTGTCAATCTCTGCTTCTTTCAGAAAAAGCAGGATGACAGATGTCTTTTCCCTACTTTTCTCAGAAAAGTAGATGACACATGTCATGTCTAGCTTCCTTCAGAAAAAGTAGAGGACACATGTCACTCTTGGCTTCTTCAGAAAAAGCAACCATTCAAAAATTTTCAGACAAGAGCTAGGTGGCGCAAATCCTGGAGTTCTACCTTTTTCTACTTTGTCTAAGATGGCGCCACATGTTCCTTGCTTTTCTCAACTGCCACATGGCATTGTAGGAGCCACCCTGAGGTGGCGCCACATGTCCACCCTCCATTCCTCCAGGGCCAACCTCCATTTGAAATTCAAATCTTCTTCTGAGGTGGCGCCACATGGCAGCCTCTCCTTTCCTGCAGAAAAGTAGAATTGGAATTCCTTTGAGGTGGCACAATCTGCTTCTTCTACTCCTGTCCTTCTGACATGTGTCAAGAGCTTCCAGAGGTGGCACCACATGGCATGCTCCTACTGTTTCCAGCTTTACACCTCAAAACACCTTTTGAGGTGGCGCCAATCCAGAGCCCCACTTGGCTTCATTTCTTTTATTTATTTTATATTTTAATAAAAATAGCCCCATGAGGTGGCGCCACCTGAGGGCTCCCTACAAAAGGCAAATTTGAATTTCAAACTCCAAGAGAGCACCCTCTGAGGTGGCGCAATCTGGAAGCTTCCTGCAGAGAAAATCAAGCAAACCCAAATTTTGAAAATTTTCAAATTCTGCTGAGGTGTCTCACCCACAAATTTTCCCATTTTATTTTCTCAAAAATCAAAATAGCACCCCCTGAGATGGCGCCACATGGAGGGCTCAGATTGAGCTTGTTTGAAATTCAAAATTTTCAGAAAAATTCTATAAAAACAAGGCTCCACGCCCAGCCTGGAGAGATTCTTTTGGACCTTGAAATTCGACCTAGACTTTCTTCAGAACCCGATTTTTGAAACTTGGAATTCATGCCCCCTTTGGGCTCAGTGAAGAAGGTGCAGTGGGTCGATCTTGGTGAATCATCCGAAGCCCGGAGCGAAGGACGAACAAAGCCCTTGGTAGCCGTCGCTTTCAAGAGTTTCAAAGCTGCATAACGAAGCAAGGTGCACCTCTTTTCCTCTTGATTTCATATCATGATTTGATTCGGGTGTCGTTTGAAAAAAAAGCTCATCCAAAGGATGGACTGAGCTATTCTCATAAAATGACAAATATAAAAATACATAATTATGCTTCCTTGATGATTTTTAGCATTTATGCATTTAGCTAGATTTAATTTGTATTTTATTTCGTTAATTTAGCATGTTTCATGAATTAATTAGGATTAATTTAGCATTTATTTCAATTCTGCTCAGTTTCAGTGGTTCTCTGTTTTTGTCAGTCAGTCCACACGTCATTTCATGCATGTAATGTTTGTTAAAAAATAAAAACAATCATGGAATTTTCCCTTAGGTGTCCCTAGAAATGTGCTAAAAATTCGGAGAGATTTGAATTCGTTTACTGTGGTAAACGTTCAAAAAGGTGAGTCGGGTTTTATTACCTGGGATGCGTTTTAAAATGTCTTCTCCGACTTGTAAAATCGAGATCTCCCTCATGGAAGATCCGATTTTCGATCCGAAAGATGTTATAAACTCGAGAGAATGTATAGTTTTTAACCTGATTTTCTCAGATTTTTCGAATTTTGTTTTATGTCTGACAAAAATCTGAGAGTTCGGGACACATGTCAGAGCCTGATTTGGGCCTCTGAGACTTTGGATCGACTTAGGTCGATGGGTTCTCTTTGGGTATTACTCCAAATCTAAATCTGTAAAAAGTGAATGTTATGTCCGAGATGTCCTCTGTTTGCACCTGAAATCATGTGATTTTTAGAATAGTTGTGATATCTGTTTCGGAATTTTTTTGTCAGTCATCTGTTTGTCACATTTGTCTGTTCTGTCGATTCAGGAAGGAAAAGTTATATTTTTATCCATGTTTCTGTTGATCAAATGCCAAAGTCATGAACATGAAAGTAGTCCTTGTAGGTGTCATGAGTAGATCTGTTAAATATCAGAAATTTCCATTTCTGTTTTCTATTTTGTTAGCATTTTATATTAGATTAGGTTGATTTTTACCTCCGTCAGAACCAAATCCCTGTTACCGAACTCACCATGGCTCAAATCCCGAGGCTGTAAAAACTAAAAATGTTTCATTTCGGATCCTTTAGCACTCTGAAAAATATCAGAAGTTTTTATTGTGTAAAGTTTGCATTATCATATTAAGCATTGCGTTTGGTTCGGGTCCGTAGGCAAAATCCACCATTTTTAGAACTGCTTTAAAATTTTAGCATCCAAATCATATCATTTCGTAAATTTTAGCATTCTAGGCTGTTTATCAGAGGGGGTAGATGCTTCATACCAAAGTTAGTGTAATTTGGAATTCATTTGAGGCTTGATTTCGCCATATCATCAAAACAGGGCCCCGCGGGACCCGAATCCAAGCGGAAAACAAGCGACATTCGTTATTTTGGATAAATTGTAAAATGCCAAATTCTGATTTTACAGTTCTAATGTGTTTAGCAGCATGTCATAATGTCTCATACTGCATTTCATTATCATTTGTTTCAATTTGAATTTCAAAATCTCAATTTTTACCAAAATTTCCTTCAAAAACCCTGATTTTAAAGGTATAACTTTAATATTAGGGGTATTTTGGTCATTTTGACCACCATTTCGAATTTCAAACTATTTTCTACTGAATTTCTTGCATTTTCATCATTTCAAATATCAAGGAAGCATGATAATAAGGTTTATATCCAATTAAATCCAATAATTTCATAATATTATTGGAAAATCTTGGAAAAACCCACATATTTAAACTAACCCCATTTCAAGTTTGGCAGGGACATTCAAAAGAAAGAGATAGAGTCTGCAATTTCTTTTATTTCATTTATTTAGTGATGTAATAATGTAAATTTTGGAATAAGAGATTTAATTTTCTGCTTAGACTAGGATGCATATCATATAGTTTGAATTTATGCAATATCCTGCTTATGTGATTCATGCATTTTATTTCAAAAGCACTATGGATGTACACGAATGACATGTGCACCAACTCTTAGAGAGTTGATGAACTCAGTGGAATCCATATTTACAGCCCTAGTCGGAATATGGACGAGTCCCAGATCCATCATCTTTCTACCAGTCACATTGAGCCTACACTCTTAGGCAATCTTAAAATGCACATCATATTTCTAATATTTTCAAAGTATTGTGCATTAAATCAATTAAACTCTGAACTTATTCATGTCCACAGTCAGGATATGTGAAGGATTTATTTTGACTTAATACACATTTTCCAACAAATTTCTTAGAAAATCTTTCAAAGTGCATTCATTCACTCATATCATTTGCATCATGAAATCATTGGTTTTCTTAGGATTTTCACAAGAAAATTTCATTCTCAAGAAATCGATTTCTCAAGAAACTCTGAGGATTTTCCAAAATCGGTTTTCCCAAGTTAAGTTTTCACAGTTTCCCATGTAACCAGTCTCTCAAGAAACTTCTAAGTTGGATTTCCAAAATCAAAGTTTTCCCTCGATTTTTCCGGAAAAATGTTGTTCTCTTAAGATTTTAAAAAAGAGTTTTCCAATCTTTCTCAAGAGTCAAAAAAATCAAATTTTCAAGGGTTTTAAGGCTAAGATTCCCAGGATTTCAATTTCCCAAGTTCAGTTTTCTTCTCCAATGAGTTTTCCTATAATTTTTCCATCATTTTCTTAAGAAAATTCTCAAAGTCCGAGTTTTCCTAAGAAGTGTTTTGCTTTTCAAATGTTCACCTTTTTCTCAAGAATCACTTCTATTTTCCCAAGATTTTCAACTATTTCTGATTTTCTCACATCTTTATGAACTTTCCCATGATTTCAAAAACCCTTTTTCATCTGAGTTTCCTGAGAAATTTCACCTTTTTCCTGAGAAATGTTTTTCAACTCCAAATGTTTTCCAAGCATACATCTTGTTTTTTCTACTTCCATTTTCCAAAATCTCATAGCACATGCCTGAATTCTCTGTGCATTTAGGATAGAACACGATTTCGATGATTTAACTAAGTCAAGCACAATTTTGGTCCTTGGTTCGATTACCCCTGTTAAAGGCGGCAGGAACGGTCGAACCTCGTACCGACAGGTCGAGCCTCATCCCATGGATTTTCCTGCAATTTTTAAAACGGAGGCGAGTATTTCAAAACAATTTCCAAAATCCAGTCAAGTTTGAAGCGCGAAAGCATTTCCCTCTCTCTTCCGCAAGGTAGGGAAGACGGGAAAAATTTTGCGACGATAACAGGTATGACTTGAAGCATGAACCTAAATATGATAAACCTGTCGCACCCCATTCACAATTTGGTCACCCCGGGAGATTGTGAATGGTACAACCTCGAGTGACATGTCGTTACTATGACCCGTTCTTTTGAGGAGCCACAGATCCCTCTGACCTCCAGTCACTCGGAGTTAGGGAGGTCGAGGTTTGCCCTCTTCAAAGTCCTCTTCTACTGCAGTAGTACGGATTGCAATCCTTTGCCCCTGCAAAAGCTTTCTCCTAGTCGCATGCTCCTCACAGGTGGTTTTGACTCGATCTGTAGCATCCCCGGTTATCACATTAGAAATTGAATAACAGACGTCGAATGCATGTCTCACAGAATGTGAGGTTCCTTCACGTGCCCGAAGGAGTAATCAGAAGAACATAAGTACTAACCAAACAGACTGATGTACAATAGTTGGTTACTTGTTTTACTTTAGTACTGCTCGTACCTCTGTTTCGTTCCTGTTCTGTTTCAGTTATTGCACTGTTACTTCATAGTTTTACAGTCTTATAGCGCGTGCACCTACCTGACACACACTTGTACCTTTAATTTAAATGTTTCTAACTGTTCCATCCTGCTAGTTGTAGCCTATTACTTAGCATGCTATTTACCTTCTACTTTTTCATAAAAATGATAATGTATGGATGATTTGTCTCACCAACTCGCAAGAGTACTGACCCCATTTTATGGGGATACAGGTGACGAGTAGACGCAATGCGATACGACGGTGCACAACATGAGGCTTGAGACCCACAGTTAGCAACAGATCCTTGATTCTTCTAGCTTTGGGGTTTGCGGGGTTTTTCCTTTCTTTTTGAGAGACTCTTCCTTTTTGTACCCAGTCTCATTTTGTAATATTATAAACATTATGGTAATGAAATGTATTTTATTGACTTTGGTTTGGCTTTCTCACTGCGGCTCGCTCAGACTTGCGGCCTTTGTTTTACCCTTGTTTCTCTTTTGTACTTCTGTTGGTTGAATTTAAAACTACTTATCTTTCAAAAAAAATTTTTTTTGCTCAAAAACCAAAGGTTTTTACAAGGTCAGGGTTTGGGGTGTCACACCCACATCGAAAAAAGCTAAGGAGAAACTACGAAGTGCAAGTATGCGATTGGTGCATGAATAGAAGGTGCATGCATTTGACATTTGATGCACTTCCTCACGAAACGATGGCAGTCTTGCTGCATAGTTTTCCAGTAATATCTTGCCCGGATGATCTGCTTGACGAGTGTTTGGTAGCCTACGTGATCACCACAAATTCCCTCGTGTGCCTCTTGGACAACTTTCCTGGCTTCATCTCTGTCTAAGCATCTGGCGTACTCAGAACTGAACCTACGACGGTAAAGAGTATTGACAAGGATGAAATAACTGGCTGACATGCGCTGGATTACACATCATTCCCTTCTTGACATCTCCGGTGGGAATTCACCGGTTTCAATAAAATCTTTGATGTCTTGGTACCAAGGCTTCTCTTTCTGAGTGACTTGGTTTACTTGTTCAGCTGAAATGAAGGCAGGTTGATCAAGTCTGCCAATCTCGAAGAAACGGCAGGATTCAGTCTTTGAATGATAAAATGGAACCCAAACAAGCTAAACCATCTGCTGCATGGTTGTCTTCCCTCTTGACATGATTGAGCTGAAATTCTTCAAAGTTGCCTATGAGAGCTAAGGCAATCTTCTGATAGGGGATTAATTTTGAATCCTTGACTTGTCATTCAGCATTAACTTGGCTGACCACAAGCAATGAATCACCGAAGGCATGTACTCTCTTGACGTTGAAGTCATGCAAAATCTTGAGGCCTTGTATTAGAGCTTCATACTCGGCCATGTTGTGAGAACATTGAAAGCTGAGCTTAAGGGAATAATGGATCATCTCCGTTTTGAGAGTGATCAGTAATATCCCAATCCCTATACCAAACATATTTTGAGCTACATCGAAGAATAGGGTCCAAACTGTAGATTCTTGAATGTTGCAGATGCGATCGTCAGAAAAATCATCTTCCGCCTTGATCTCTTCTGTCAGTGGAAAATTTGCCAACTGAACTGCTATAGACTGGCCTTTAACTGACTTTTGAGATACATACTCTAAGTCGTATTGCATCAGGAGGACTTGCCATTTCGCAATCCGTTCAGTAAGGAAAGGCTGCTCAAGAATGTACTTGAGAGGATTGAGCCTTGATAGAATTTTGATTTCCGAGGCCAGCAGATAATGTCTCAGCTTTTGACACATCCATATTAAGGCTAGACATGTCTTTTCCATCTCAGAATATCTCTTCTCATAGTCGATGAAAGTCGTGCTCACGTAGTAGATGGCATGCTCTATCCGGCTGCCTTCCTCATACTGTGCAAGAAATTCGCCACAAGCGTTTTGATTGACGAAAATGTACAAGAGAAGTGGTTTCCCCAATTCTGGTGGCTTCAGAACATGTGGATTGAGGAAATACTGCTTGATGCGCTCAAATGAAAGCTGACATTCTGATCCCATTCAAATTTCACTTCTTTTCTCAACAAGTGATTGAAGGGCTCGCATCTCATGGCCAAATTAGATATGAAGCGCATAATCGACTGAATACGCCCTTGAAGGCTCCTCAACTCTCTGAGATTAGTAGGAGGCAACATATCAATGATCGCTCTTGCCTTAGCTGGATCCACCTCTATTCCTTTCTTGCTGATTATAAAGCCAAGCAGTTTGCCTGACTCTACTATGAAGACACATTTCTTTGGGTTGACCCTCAACTTGTATAGAATGAGTCTTTCAAAGACTTGGTCGAGAGCATCAAAATGATCCTCTGTGAACACCCCAAAATTTTCAAAATTTTATAAATATTCTCTTTTTGCCCTTGGGCCCCATTTTCTGAATAATTGAGTCAATTCTGATCAAAATTCCAGTTTATTTCTCAAGTTTACTGGAATCAAATCCATTTTCTATATCTGACTCAATTTCGGATCCAGATCCATTATCAAAATCCAAATCTGAGCCTCGTTATCCAATTTTCAAATTAAAATTACAAAATATCCAAAATAGTTTTCTGAATGGCTCAGACAGTCCATTCGATATCCATTTGGATCCATTGCCTTGTATTTTCATGATTCGAGGTCCAAAACTCGAATAGTTCCTCAAAACTTGGATCCAAACCCGTTTTCTGAAGAAATTTCCAAAGTTTAAACCAAAATTCTCAGAAAACCTTTCTTTTGTAAATATTTTTAAGTTTTGCAAAAATAGTTTAAAATCCTTTATTTTCTAATAAGTCTTTAGAGTTTTATTTCAAAAATACAAAAAATAAAAAAATATAAAGAAAAAGAACAAAAAAATCAAAATAGAAAAGAAAAAATACAAAAATATTAGCTTAACCCCCTTTTATGAAAAACTTTATAAAAGAAAAACCACTATTTTGAAAAAAACTATTTTTAGAAAATCTCTTTTCTGAATTTTCTTAAAACAATGGACTGTATTTGAAAAAAGGGCCTAACGACCTCCTGTTATAAAACAGAAGGCACAGTGGTCCCCGAAGGCATTGTCTTCAACCCCTCCCCCTTTTACGCATACTCTTCCATTCTCGTTCTTCCGTTTTGCTCCTCCCTGTTTTCTTTTCTTCTTCCCCTACTTCCTCTTTGTCGATCAACCTTCGGAGCTTTGCCATATCTACTGAATACAGGAGGCACCTCTCCTTCTTCAATCAAAACAAAACGATCCGGTGAGAGCCTCTCCCTTCTCTTCTTTGTTATTTTTTCTGGGTTTTCGGTTTTGCTCCATTAAAGCACCCCTGGTAACAGCGAATTGTTTATAGAAATATCGCTCTACCTATATGCAATATCAATCGAAATTCTCCAATTCCAACATTTGATTTTCTTTTTTTTTTCCTGTTCATTTTGATTTCAATTCATGTCTTAATTTTCGATTCGCATTTTTTTCCTGTTTTAAGTTGTTTCTTTTCTATTTTTATTTTCAATTTCTGTTCGCGTTCTGTTTTAGCTTGTTTTGATTTCTGTTTCAACTCCTGTTTCTATTTCTACTTGCTTTGATGCTGGTTTGATTTTTGCTTTTCATTCCTGTTTTTGATTTGTTTCTAATTTCAAGTCATGTTGGGTTCATTTTTTTTTTTCTTCCCTTACTTTTGTTTCATCAAAACATTCTCTGTAATGCCGAACTGCTTCTAGCAGCCTCGACTTATAGGTGCAATGTCGATGGAACTCCCATATTCCTATATTTCTTTTGTTATTGCTTTGCAACTTAGTATAGAATTACTTTGCTTACGCATAAGTGAATTTCTGTTCATTCTTGATTCTCCCTGTAGCGGCGCCCAATCTATTGGTTTTGGCCCCTGTTGCATTCCTATTAATATTGCTCGCCATCGTCATACTGTGTATCATCATTCATTTCCCTGTCTTATTTTCTTTATTTTTAGGATCAGATCATTACAGCATATGCATCCAATGTTCTTTTTCTATCCTGCTTTTTTCAATTGTTACTGGATATAACTTAATTTATGCTGATGATATATATCCTACACCTACTTTGGCATACGATTCATCATGTTTGGTCTAAATGTTCTTCTATTTTATCGTAAAATAATCTTTGGAATTATTGGGATATTTTTCTGAATCATCACCTGTTGATGATTTAGAGTCTCTTTCCCTCATTTGATTCCATCACTCAGCAATCATATTATTTCATTGTATTCTGCTTAGTGGTTTATGTTTGTCTTGTCTGTCCAATCCATTGATCTATACAGATCATTCCTATTTTTATCTCCTCCCCATCACCACTTGCTGATATGCTTAGGTTTAGCATCACATTTTACATCATTTGTGCCTTATCCCTTATTTTAATCCACGTATGTGTTCCAAACCTCACTACACCTTATATTTAAATAGCACTTACACTGTAGCATCATCTTCATTCATCGTGCTCCTGCCTTTCATGACCATCATCTACATTCATGAGGTAACCATCACACCCCATCACTGCATGTTTCTACAACTCCTTTTATACATAATTTCCTGTATTTCCACTCCTACCCCTTTTGCATATTCGTTGTTTTCCAACCTCACCTACAGTACATAGTTTTGCAAAGTCTCGATTCTTAAAGCATAGTTGCACAAATGGTGATCTTAAGCCAAGATGGAAGGAAAGGAAGGCTTCTGGGAAAAAGAACATTTGGGTATATTTATATTGGATCCAATAGTGAAAATGATCAAATGTGTGCGATGAAAGTAATTAAAGTGATTTCAGATGATCTGGAATCAAAGGAAAATCTGAGGCAATTGGGCCAGGAGATATGTGATTTCAAATGATCTGGGCTCAAAGAAAAATCTCAGGTGATTGGGCCAGGAGATATCATCGCTTAGTCAGCCACCCCATCCTAATATCGTGTGGTATTATGGCAGTAAAGTGGATGACTCCACAATATCGGGTTTCGTGAAGCACACCTCTGGAGGATCAATTCGTAAATCACCTCATGGATAGAGCCAATTTAAAGAGTCAGTCACCTAGAATTATACTGCACAATATCTTCCTAGGCTTGCTTACTTACCTAACAGCAACATTGTGTACAGGGATATCAATAGAGCAAGTATACTAGTTAATGGTGAAGTCATACTGGTATATTTTGGCATAATGAGACATATCAGCTCTTGTTTTTTGTCCATTATCCTTTAAAAGAAATCCATACAGGAGGATTCCTGGAGTCATAATGGCTAAGTGTTAGATTATTGGGCAAATTTGCAAATATTTGCTGGGAAATACCTGTCTTTGTTCAGTCATTAAAGATTTGTTTGTGCTATTTTTGTCAGTATTTTTGATAGATTTATGATGACTAACTCTGGTTGTTTTCATGTTAGCAGCCTGTTAGAAGTGTTGGGTGCCAAGCACATTGTGCTTTGAAGGTATGAAATGTGAAGTTAACCCACTGGTTATGAGTTTCGGCCATTACATTTTGGGTATCAAATGTGTAATGGATTGTTTGGATTTGAAATTTTGTATCTATTCTGTGCTGAATGTGCCAGATGCATGTTTTAATGTATAACTGTACCCTTACATCTTGTGTTTCATCCCCAACACATCACTTTTCTTCTCCTGCTATATCATACTAACCACCAACATGACACCATCATTATTCATAACATAGGCTTCCCTTCCATTTGTAGCCCTCCCTTCACTTAGCACACTTTTCGCCTACTACAATTATAGCAGTAGCTATCACAAGTCATGTTCACATTCTCAACCTTCACGGCACTCACTGTGTACCTTGCATCACCATCTGTCACCTCTTACAACAGCATCACCTTTGCACATATCCACCATTTGCTGAATTCTTCATTGTTACACTTTCTTTATCACTGTTGCACCATTAGCTGCACCTTACCTATATACCACATATGATTTCCTCTGTGTTACATCCCATAGCAGTTAGAACCCATTTTTTGTGTAAATTTCCTATCAGCGCCCTTACACTATCCAACCCCAGCTACACTCGGGCATCCTGCTATAATTTTCCTGTTCATTGCCTAACATTTGCAGCATTTACACCATCTTCAGCTTCACTACTTGTGCACCTATCTTGCATTTTGTTTTTCTGCTAAATACACTGTGCATCACTATCCACACTGCTTTAACCTGAATAATAATATATATATATAACAACTGATTCCCAATACTTAGAGTCTCACCATTTCATTACCTCTCTTCACCGACACACTCATCCACAACACCCATGTCATCATCTTCCCCTGTAGTCTCTAGTATTCTTATCACTGCCACCACACTAGCACCATATGTACTTCCACCTTCACGGTATGTCTACACAGCAGCTACCTGCTACTACTGCATCTTCAACATACTCCTAGCAGCACTTACAACTTTTTGTTGCACAGGCTTCCACTACTTGCCCCTTTACCATTTGCAAATGGCCACTTGTTACACTTCCAGCCACCTCCCTGCATATACCAGGAAGCCATTGCAATATGTATATCACAAGCATTCACAACACTTGCTAAAATTTATGCTACAAATGCATTCTGTTAATACTTGCTGAAAACGGTCCTGCGAATACACTTTGCTAACACTTACTGTAAGTTGCTTGGCAAGTACATTTATACTTGCTGAAAGTTACACTGCAAATGTATGTCTGTTTGTTGTCTGTAAATCATCCTTCAAAATGCACTTTGCTAGCATCCACAATATTTGTCATGAGTTAATCTCATCATACATGCGTTCACTTTCATCTACTACATGAGGTAGTCTCTTAGGCATTCATAGCATTCATAAGATGTTATAGCTCCTCAAGTAGTCTCATATATGCTTCTCATTATATATATATATATATATATATATATATATATATATATATATATATATATATATATATATATATATATTAAATTAGTGCATTATGCATTACATATATATTCTAATATAGGTTTTCTCATCATCATAATCCATTATACATACATTTTTATGTAGATTTCCCTCATTAGCATATAGGCATCATCATACACATCTTCCTAGGCATATTTTCATTAGCTTAAGAATTAATATGTATATACCTTCAATAGTGATACATACTTTTCTTATTAGTTTAGCATACTATATAGGTATTATCACATCCATTTTTTCCATCAACTTAGGATATTACTCATGCATTCTAGATACATACCTTCTCATTTAGCCATTAAACCTCTACATATGCATGTCAAATTTTCAACATAACATCTCTTTTTGCTTGTGCTAACTTGAAATTTTGCAGAAATTAGGTAGAAAATGTTATTTTCCTTCTTAGTTTAGGAATTTGAGTTTCAAAATTGTAATAGCTATATATTAATGAGAACCTTGTACTTCCAGCTTTAAATTAGAATGTATGAGCATTGTAGATATCATAAATTGCCTATTTCATATCATTTTCCTCTTGTTTCAGAAATTCCACAAATGGTGAAACATGAATGGCACATGCACCATTCTAATAAAAGGTGATTAAATCCTAAGTTGACGATTTGCTTTTATGGCCTTAGTCAAAATGTGAACAAAACTTAGGGTTTTCATCTTTTATGGAATAACATTGGATCCACACTGAGTCTCTTTTCAAAGATCATCATATTCTTCTAAATATTTTTTTTTTTATCAAAGTTTGATCTAAAATTAACTTAAAATATATCAATGACCGAAGTCAAGATATATTAAGAGTTAATTTCATTTCAAACTCTATAAAGGCACCAAAATATGTTTTATTCTTTATTTGAATTTAAATATGATTATTATATAATATATTTTATGGCCTTAGTCAGAGATGTATCATATTTTCAATCTTATTTCAAATTCAATTAAAGAATGAAATATGCTTTCAAATTCCAATCTTCAAATAAATTTCAAAAGGCATTCATCATTTAGGATAAAATTACATCATATTTTTCAAATCAATTCAAATTTTCTTGAAAACACAAGTGATTTTGAAATAATTCTTCAAATATCTTCCTCATTTCTCAAATCGATCTTCAATTCTTATTCAAATTCATCTTCCTAGTATCCATTCTATCTTATTTTAAAACTCAAGATTCAAATATTCTAATTTCAAAGTTCAATTTAACTTTGAAATTTCCAGTTCATCTCTAAATTCAAAATTCAATTTCCAAACTAGCTCATATTTCAAAGTTCATTTTAACTTTGAATTTCAAAATTTATTTTTTTAGAATTCAATTTCAAATTCAACTCAATATTCCAGATCAAATTTCAAAGTTCAATTCAACTTTGAAATTTCAGATTCATCTCCTGATTCAAGTTTTAAATCAAGTTTATTATTTATTTCTACACTTTAAGTTCCAAAATCCCCAAAATTCTTTTGAAATCTTTTGAGTTTTAATCTTCAAAATTCAATACATTTTTTTTAAATCAAGAATCAAAATTCTAAGGTTAAACTCTAAAATCGATTTTTTTTTTCTGAATTCAAGATCAAATTCAAAAGTCCAAATCAAGATTTTCTAAATCCAAATCCATCTTCAAAACCCATCTGGGTTTCTGAAATCCAACTCTATTTTCAAGTCCCATTCAGATTTTCCAAATCCATCTTGGATGCTAGATCCAATTTCATCTTGGATTCCAAATTTTGGATCCAATTCTATCTAGGACTCCAGATTTCAAATCCAATTCCATCTTGGATTCAGATTTTCAAATCTGATTTTCCAATTTGATTCTCAATTCCAAATTCAATTCCATTTCCAAATCTCACATTCATTATAAATCCGAAATTCAATTCCATCTCAAAATTTGAATTCTAGATTCAAATTCAAATTCAAAGTTCATCTTGACTTTGAAATTTCATTCTTATTTCAAAAATCCAAATTCAAATTCCAATTCCTTTTTTCTTTATCCAAAATTCATTTTCCAAATTCTGATTATTTCAAGACTTAGAAATTTTAAAGTCTTTTTCCAGATCCATTATTTAAAGTTCTAAGTTAGATTCAGAATCTAACTTTTCCAAACCAATTCCAACCTTTTTTGAATCATTTCTTTAAGTATCTTCAAATGTATTTCAACATCACTTGGAAAAATCAAAGTTCTAAAGTTATTTTTCTCAAAGAGCATACATCTTCGCATTTGCATTGCACAAGCATGATTCTTTGGGCATTTAGGACTTAGAATAAATTCTTAGATAATATTTAGACAAAACAAAAGGCATTTATTTGATCCTTGGTTCGATTACCCCTGGTAAAGGCGCCAAGAACGGTCGAACCTCGTACCGACAAGCGAATCCCGTCTCTCCATCTTTTTCTGCAAAATTTCAAAATAAAGGCGAGTAATTTCAAAACATTTTCAAAATTTAGGTCAAGTGAGACCTTTGCAAAAGAGTTCCTTTCTCTTTCTTTCTTTCTCTATTTTTCCCTTTAAAAGAAAAAAGAATAGGAAAAGGAAAAATTTTGCAATGATCACATCCTCTCCTTCTTTGGATTTGACTAGGATGTCATCCACATAGGCATCCATGTTTTTATGCATATGATCATGAAAAATAACCGTCATTGCTTTCTGATAGGTCTCCCTAGCATTCTTGAGCCCAAATGGCATGATTGTGTAGCAAAACGTACCCCAAGGCATGGTAAAAAAAGTTTTTGACTAGTCACGAGCAGCCAGTTTGATTTGGTTGTAACCTGAGTATCCATCCATAAAGGAAAACATGGCGTGGCCTGCCGTGTTGTCGATCAAAATATCAATATTGGGGAGTTGGTAATCATTCTCTTGCGTAGCCTTGTTTAGATCTTTGAAATCAATACAAATTCAGACTTTGCCATTCTTTTTGGCAACTGCCACAATATTCACCAACCAGTTTGGATAATCAATGGTCTGGATGAATCCTACCTTTAACAATTCCTCAAGTCCTTCTTTAACTTGCGGTGCTACTCAGGGATCCATTTTCCTAAGTTTCTGCTTTATTGGCTTGCAGTTTGTCTTCAGCACAAGACGATGCTCGACCAGTTTGGGATCTAAGCCTGAAATATCCTCATAAGTCCAAGCAAATACTTCTTGATGTTGCTTGAGAAAATGGATGAGTCTCTCCTCATCTGGACTTAAGCTGGAGCCAATGTTGACATCCTCTGTCGGATCCTGAACCAAAGGCGATGGTTCATCCTGTTTCTGAATACTAGTAAATTCTGGCAACTTTTGAATCACTGAGTCAAACTCTGCTAGCTCTTCAATCTGTTCTGCCATCTTGTCGACCCCTACCGCTGCCCTTGCCTTGCAAATTCTAGCCGGTTTGGAGTTATTTTGAGAAAAAAATGGAATTGATAACGAGCCTTTTAAGAAATTTAAGAGCCATGATTTGACAATCCTGTAAAGGATAAAGAAGATTTTTGAGAAAAAGTAAGAGATTCAAAAATGGCCTTTTGTATAGAGACAAAGAATGATGACATAGACAAAAATGTAAGCAAAGAATCATATACGCCAAGATGTGAAGAGAAAAGATCAAAATTTCAGTGATAGAATAAAAGTTGAGAACATCAGCTCAATATTTACAAGAGATTTTGCCAAAGAAAGGAAAACTGGGACTGAGTTGTCTCCACAAGATGACGAGAAAAGAAAGTAGAAAATAATGGCATTATCTTTCTCATTCTGCTCCTTTGATGAAAGTAGTGCGCTTGCCTGATGACTGACTCATAAAATCCAAACATGCACCAGAGATATGCCAAGAGGGTATGATTGGCTCTAGGATGCCATCCTCATTCTTACCATGTCCCCTGAAGGGTTGGTAGCCATGCTTCATCAGAAGATCAAATCCTTTCTTGGCCTTTTCAAACTGAGGGAAAAGAGGATGATCCTTGAGAGAAGCGCAATTGAGGCATCCTCCCAGTTTGAAGAAATAAGGTCCCTGCTACTGAGCCACTGCTGCGACATTCTCCATTGGCTGGACTTCCTTCAGCTTGAGCATGTCTAGACTGTCACTCAAATTAATTTCATCAATTTTCCTGATGCTGAGGATGTCAGCAGTGAAAGTAGGACAAGGAATCATGGGTTATGGGAGTCTTTCCTCTGGATCTTCTCTCATAACGGTGGTGATCATGCCTCCTTTCGACCACTTGATGCACTGGTGAAGGGTAGAAGGAATAACATTGACATTGTGGATCCAAGTACACCTTAGCAGAAGATTATATGTGGGCGCGTTCACCACATGGAACAACATGGTATGCACTGAGTAGTTGATGAAGATCTCGAGGAAGATCTTCCCCTTGGTGGTCTGCCCATGATTGTCAAAGTCGTAAATGGTTATGGGATCCAGCACATACTCTTCTTCTTTCAGGTCGAAGGCCTTAGCTATAATCTCCGGACAGATATTGAGGTTGCTGCCTCCATCTACGAGCACATGAGAGATAGTCATGCCTCTGGTCCGCACCACTATATAAAGAGCATTATTGTGAAAAGTATGAGGCTTTCAAAAATCCTCATATGAGAAAGTTATTGGTGTGTTCATCATAGCTTGATTGACTATCTGTGCTATGTCCTGCGGAGTTATGCTCGACTTGACCTTGATCTTTCCTAGCATATCATCTAGGATCTGCTTATGCTCAGAAGAAGCATGGGTCAAATCTAGGATGAAGATGTTTGATAGAGCTGTGATCGATTTCTGAACTGATTTCGATGTTTCACCCTTATTTAAAACAACCTTGATGAAATGCTTCAAGAATCTAGGAGCTTGTTTGGCAACTTCTGCTGCTGCCTTTGCTGACTCACTGACTGGATTCTCTTTGCTGAGAACTGAGATGGCATCCACCCTCTTGGTGGAAAACTGTGCTTGACGCAACACTAGGACCCGATGTTGATCCTGAATATCCTGGCTAGAACACGGTTGAATACTGTTTTGAAGAAAGATTGCTTGTTTTGAAATAACTAAAGCTGAATGTTTTGGGAAAGGCTTAGACAAGATCTCAGGCTGCTCTTCGTCCTCATTCTCGATCAATAGATTCTTATTGATACAATCCTGGATGATATTCTTGAGGATAAAACAGTGATCTATGTCATATCCTACAGTTCGGTGGAATTTGCATATATTTTTCGTCCACTTACCCATAACAACTAGAGGATCAACCACCTTAGGGAGTATGACCATCCCCTTTGATAACATATATTCGAGGATATTCTCGCGGGATTGCTCTAGAGCTGTGAACTCTCTGTCATAACTCCAGCCATCGTGTTTTGGTTTCATTTGTTGTTTTATCTCGGGCTGTGGCACCGGTTGAATAGGTTGTGGCTTGACGAATTTTCCCTTCTGGGCTGCAGAGTTCATTCTTTCAGCCTTAGAGCTTCCCAAGCCCTTGTTGCAGTTCTTCTTGTTTTTCTTGCTATTTATACTGTTGCTACTGCCTGAGATGTTTGCGGAATAGGCGAAATGTGCCTTCTTTTTCTGCTTGGGGTTACCTCGGACGAACGGGTAACCTTCATAAAGGCCATTGTCCAATCCTGTTTTGAACCATTCTGCTCGCTCAATTAACTTGATGAAGGATTTGGCAGGGGATGTGGAGATGAGATTCCTTAAAGGTTGAGAAACATTATTGAGGATGATTTGCAAGGCATGCTGCTTTGGGATGAGAACCTTCATTTTATTACAGGTGCTTCTCCACCTGTGGATGAATTCTTCTGCTCTCTCATTCTTATTCTGCTTTAAATTATACAAATGGTTGAGAGTGGGCGAGGCCTCAACATTGAACATGAATAGGTTCACTACTTTATCGAACTCTCATAGTTCGACAGGGTTGATGTGGTTTGCATACCACCTGGCCGCTACTCCTTCCAAGCTGCGCGGGAAGCAAATGAACAAAACCCTATTGTCTTTTCTGAAGCGATCGCATTCCGCATAGAACGTGGCTAAATGAGCTTTTGGATTGCCCGTTCCATCAAACTTGAGAAATTTATGGAAAAGATTCTCCAGATCATCATCCCCGTCAAGGCCATCGTAGAAATATTTGCCGGTATAGGTCTGCTTGCCTACTGCTGATGCCATCTCTAATCTACAGTCATCCAAGTGGTCTGGAAACATACGTGAGAAGGTGGTGAACCAAGAATAATACCACCGGAGGAAGAAGGAATGAGTTTGGATAACCCGATGATCTGGGGATCCATCCTTTATCTGATAGAAGACAAGATCTCTGGGAAAGACAACATCGAAGGAATGGGACGCCATTGAAATAATACTGGGAGAAAGAAGAATGAAGAAGATCAGATAGAATGCAGGACTTACGGATACACTTTTTAAGAAAAAGAGGATAGATACAAATCCTAAAAATTTTGAAAGATTGAGGAAATTTAGAAAAAGAATTTCCAGGGTTTTGAAGAAAATTTGATATAAAAGAGAAAAGAATGTAGATAAAAGAAAAATATACATCTGGGTTTTTTAAAATAAGGATTTTTTTTTAATAATATACCTAGGGTTTGAAAAATGTTTAATATATATAGGAGAATACAAGGAAACATCGCATAATCACAGTTGCACAAACAAGGATGCGCATACAACACTCCCTAAAGGCTGACTCTAAATGCAAAATTTGAAATGGCTTGTAGGACCTTAATCCTAACTCTATGGTTCATATCATCTGATTCCAATCAAGGTAAGCTGATATACCCAAGCCAAAGCTCAAAGTACGTGGCATATAAAATATTTCTCTGGTTCTAAGGTAATGACTCCCAACATCCTTAAGCACCTACCAATATACTTCGGACTATGGTCCTGTGATCATCGCAAAATTTTTCCTCTCTTGTGATTTCTCTCTCTTCCTTCTCTTTTCCTTTTCTAACCTCTATTTTCCTCCTTTTTGAAAGGAGTAAAATAAAAGAAAGAAAAGAAAGAGAGAAGAGAAAAGAAAGAAAGAGAGAGAGAGGAGGAACGCCTTTGCGGGTTTTCAGTTGACCTTGATTTGAAAAAAAAAACATTTAGGAATTTAACTCGCCTCCGTTTTTGAAAATATTGCGGGAAAATGGAGAGACGGGATTCGCTCGTCGGTACGAGGTTCGACCGTTCCTGGCGCCTTTACCAGGGGTAATCGAACCAAGGATCGAATCTATGCCTTTTGCTTTGCCTAAATATAATCTAAGAATTTATTCTAACTCTAAATGCACAAAGAATCATGCTTGTGCAATGCAAGAGAGTATGCTCCTTTTAAAAGATGTTTTGAAAATTTCCAAGTATTCTGAGATGAACTTGGTAAAGGAGTGAAGAAATGATTGAATCTAACTTTAGAACTTGAGATAGATCAGAGGAGTTCTAAGTTTCTTTGAAGTAAATCAGAATTGGAAGAATAAATGAGAAAGAATGACTTAAAGCTTTGAAATGAAAGGAAAATGAAGTTTCAAAGTCAAAATCGACTTTGAATTTTAGATTTGAATTTAGAAAAGGAAATGAATACTTAAGATGGAATTGAATTTGGATTTTTAAGTTTGAAATTAGAATGGATTGAGAAACTCAAATGGTATTTAAGAATAGAAATTGATTTAAGAGATTCGGATTAGATCCGAAAATGGAATTGAAATCTAAAATTGGAATTGGATTCCGGATCCTAATTTGGATCTGAAGTCTGAGATCCAATGTAAAATTGGATTCTGGATCCTAAAGGGAAATTTGGATCTGAAATCTGAGATCCAAATGTAAAATTAGGTCTTGGATCCTAAAGAGGAATTGGGTCTGAAGTCTAAGATCCGAAGTGAAATTGGAGTCTGGATCCTAAAGAGGAATTGGATCTGAAGTCTAAGATCCGAAGTGAAATTGGAGTCTAGATCCTAAAGAGGAATTGGATCTGAAGTCTGAGATCCAATATGAGTGTTGGATTCTGGATCTTAACATGGATTTGGATCTGTGGTCTGAGATCCAATGTAGAATTAGATTCTGGATCCTAAGATGGACTTGGATCTGAAGTCTGAGATCCAATGTGAAATTAGAGTCTGGATCCTAAAGGAGAATTGGACCTGAAGTCTGAGATCCAATGTAGAATTATTTTTTTAGAAGACTGGATCCAAGTTGATCCCATTTCGGATTTGGAATTTCCAAAATTGATTTGAGAATGCAAATGAATTCTAAAGTCAGATTGGACTTCGAAGCTTGAATCTTGAATTGAATTTGGAAGATGAAATTCAGGAATTGAATCTTGAATAAATGAATTTCAAAGTCGATTTAGACCTTGAATTTGAAGTTTGAATTTTGAAATGTAGAAGAGGAAGAGAATCTCAAAGTTAAATTGAACTTTGGATTTGATTTGGAGTATTTAAATATAAATGAATTCAGAATTTCAAAGTCAAATTGAACTTTGAAATCTGATTTGAATAAAAGATGAATTTGAAATCTTAGAGTTAGATTGGATTTTGAGATAGAATCTTGAAAATTGATAGAATGAATCGGATTTGATAAGGATTGAAGATAGATTTGAAGAAAGATATTTACATTACTTGGAGTTTTGAAAAAAAAGAATTTTGAAAATATGATGCAGTTCTATCCTAAATGATGAATGAATTTAAAGAATTTGAAATTGAATTTTTGAAAAGCTATTCCATTCTCTAAATGAATTAAAACAAGATTGAAGATATAATATATTCTTGACTATGGTCATTGAATGTATTATATAATAATCTATATTTAAATTTAGGTGAAGAATGAAACACGTTTGGTGCTTTTATAGAATTTAGAATGAAATTAACTCTCTATATATCCTGACTATGGCCATTGGTATATATTTTGAATTAATTTTAAGTTAAATTCTGATAAAAGGAAAAAATATTTTAAGGAAATATGATGAATTTTGAAAATGGATCCAGTGTGGATCCAGTGTTATTTCGTAAAAGTTAAAAATCCTAAGTTTTGTCCATACCCTGACTATGACCATTGATATGGATCATCAACTTAGAATCAATTACCTCTTACAAAAATGGTGCACGTGCCATTCGTGTTTCACCAATGTGAGAATTTGAGAAATAAAGGAAAAATGCATGAAAAACAAGTAATTAATGATATTTACAATGCTCATCCATTCTACCTAAAACAGGAAGTGTAAATTTTCATTTAAGATCTAACTATTACAATTCATAAAGTCAAATTTATAACTTCAAATAATGGCTTTTTCCACAAGTTTCCTGCAAAAGACTTGATAAGTAGAAGAAAATAGAAGGAAATTGTATAAATCATATAGATGTTGAAAGGGTTCATACATGATGAAAAGATGATGTATATGTACATCTATATACATGTGTGTATATGGGCATATATATCAATAACTTGGGAAAACATCTGGGCATATATATATATATATATATATATATATATTGCATATACGTATATACATATATATGTATACACATGTGGATATGGATGATGGTGAAAATGCAAAAGTATATGGAGATGGCAAATGAGCATGTAAACACAGCAGGGGATTGCCCCTGTGCCTGTGTTAAGTGTTGGGGTTTTTGAAAGACCAACCACAGCAATGCCTTGGCGCTGTTGCATAACAGTGTCGGGCACGGCTATGGATATATGACTTTGACAGTAGTGTATTGACACTGCTGTAAATCTTTATGAAAGGTTACTGCTATATGTGAAGATATCTGCAGGGTACAAGAAGTATAGCAATGCGATACTGTAAGTAAGGTTTGAGATATGTGGGTGCTGTGCATAATGAAAAGGATGTTGTGAAAGAGGTTTCTAGTAAATGTTGGTGGTGTGCAGGTGTTAGGAATTTACAGCAAACAAGATGGATTGTTGAGGGTTTGGAGTGTTTGCTATTCAGCAAACTCTTCGTTATTATCATCAACATATACCTATATACTGGACTGAAAACAAACAGAGGTAACAACCATCCAGGAGCATCTACAGATGAGCATGCTGTTAACTCAGACAAGGGTGGCCACCTCTGATTCTCGTGGCACCTTTTCATAAGGTTCCAAAGGGTAGGAACAAGCTCAGAATTGTATGTAAGTCCAGCCATAATATGTTCCAATGGTAATACTGAAAAAGTAACATGCAGTAATGCACAGACTACACCAACAACTGCTATCTCAGAGTCACTTAGTGCACTTTCGTGCGAATAATCATGTTTCATTCCCTTCAATACATTATTTACCAACTGCTTTAGGAAGGAGGAATCTATGGCATTGGAAATCTGCTGTTCCAAATCTCTTCCCAAAAAGATCCCTTTTGGTTCCTCATCTATGCCAATATCACCCTCATAATCAACCTCGGAATTTATCGTATTTTCAATGATGGCCTGCATTGAATTTGGCAAAGATCCCAGCCAAAAATGTCAAAACAACAGCAAAAATCCATGGCTGTCTCAAAGGTACATTCTGGAGAAGATTTTATTTCTGTAACAGTAACATCGATTTTAACACCAGTAGGCAGTTCTTGGTGCTAATGTGCATTCCCCGCTAACGAATCAGACAGGATCCTCAACAAAATGGTGATAAAACACTTCAAAACCATCAGCCGGTCTGTAATTTTGTAAGACAACAAACATATGAACGTGAAACTCTAAAAAAAGTGACATTCAAATTTTCAGCTGTAATGATGAAACAACCACTAAAGAGAAATTGCAGATAGGGATTTCGACACTATAAAGCTGCCCAAAAATCAGTTCATGACAGGTTTAATTTTACTGTATCCTTCAGCTGTTCTGTAGAAGTACATGAATCTTTTATATCTCCACGATTTTGTATCAACAATGACTCTAATTCACTCAATAACCCAGTGGGGTTTGGCAGATTAGGGGGTTTACAGTAGATCTCACCATGAATCAGGGTTGGTTCACGATGAGATAAAAAAAAATTCATAAGTAAATCAATCGTATATGTTATCTAATACTGAAACGATTGAATATATGGATGTAAACAAAATGCTGACATATTCCAAACATGAATGCAATTGATAAACAGATGACACTGGATCAATGTTAGCGATATACGTGGGGATATATGATAATGTAAGGGTGAGCAAATGAATTAACAGAAGAAACAAAATGCTGTAAATGGACATAATGATACTGAATCAAAGAAATCACTAAATATAATCAATCGATTAATCAAGGGAAATGAGATAACAAAACAGATGATCAATGATGTTAAATGAGAATATCGAGTGATTCTAATAACATGATATGAGTGGTGAGTATCGTGAACAGGAGATTGGAAGTATAGCAGATAATTATGGTCAGCAGATAAAACAGAAGCCAGCGAGAGAAAAAAATGAACAGATTAAGCACAAGAAAAACAGGTATCAAGCTAATAAAAGTAAGGACGGGAAACGATCAAAACAGAATCAAAATAAAGGAAAAAAAAAAGAAAAGCTAACATCGAATTAGATCAAAGACATATATATAGGAAAAATTGTTGGGATCAGAGATCCCATTGCTGTTTGCACGACGATGGGTCGAGATTGCACAAGCAATCTAACACCATCAATGATGCATAGATGGAGAAAGAAAAAAAAATACAGGTAAAGAGTGCTTACCGGATTTATTGATCGAAGCTGGAGCTCTTGAAGGAAGAGGAACAGTCGAAATGGAGCCTTGGAAGGAAGAAACCCTTGAATGCTGGATAGATTCGAGCCTTTGATTTTGGGGGAATTCCGGAGATGAAGGGAGCTTCTTCTTTGCTTCCTTCTACAACTCTTTTCCAACGAAGAGAGAAGGAAAGCGGAGAGGCTGAAGGCAGATGGCGTCGATTGATGCTTCCTTTTTTTTTCTTTTTCCCCTCCCCCTAAGTGTAAGGGATGGTTCTCTTTTTAAAGCAAGAGGAGAAGCTCCAGAAGCCTCTTCCGTTAGAGATGAAGGGCAGGTGAAGATGGTTGCCATGGATCAATGGTCACAGATGGGGGCTGGGGTTCCGTTGGCGATGAAGGGTTTAGGTAGGAGGAGATGGAGATGGCGATTTGGAGGAAGGTTCTGGAGGGTTGGGGGGTAGCTGCTTGCGGCTGAGAAGGAGGATGCTCGAGAGAGACTTTTTTTCGAACCTAAAAAAAAAAATTGTAAAAAGGGGCTTTTGCAAAAAGACGGTTCCCTGCGAAAAAGTTTTCAAAATGATGGTCTTTTCAAAAGTTTTTGCAACAGAATGGTTTTAGTTAAAAGACCATTTTCAAAAAGAGTTTTTTTTATTTATTTATCAAAATCCCGATTTTGTTTCTTTTTTATATTTTCATTTTTTTTTGTTCTTTTTTTTTAAAACATATATTTGTAAAAACAAAACTCTAAAACTAAGAAAATTAATACTAATTTTACAAAATTTCAAAATATTCATAAGAGAGGTTTTTCTGAAAGATCAGGGTTATTTTGGGGAAAAATTCTTCAAAAGAATGGGTTTGGACCCAAGTACTGAGAAAATGTTCAATTTTGACACTCGAATCGAGAAATACAATGTGATGGACCCAAACGGATGTCGAATGGGCTGTCTGAGCTATTTAAAGGCTATTTTTGGTATTTTCTTATAATTTTTAATTTAAAATTTGAACAAAGAGATTCAGATTTGGATCTGGACAATGAATCCAGATCCAAAATCAATTTAAACATATGAAATGAATTTAATTTCAATAATACTTGAGAAATGAACTGAAATTTAGATTTGAAATGACCCATTTGCTAAAAAACTGAATTTAGGGGCAATAAGGGAATATTTAAAAGATTTTGAAAAATTTGGGGTGTTCACAGATGCCCCTCTTTGCTACTAAGCCGGTTGAAAGCCAAGCTTAGTGGAAACACTCCAAATTTTGAAAAATGCCCCCCCCGTCAGCAGATCTGAACTGGGTGTGGAAGAATTTGATTTAAAAGACATGGTTTTTCAGATTTAAATCTTTATCCTTGAATGGCTTTTGGATGACGAAATCCTCGAAAATGATATGACTGAATAATAGAGAGGAGGAAATCGTGATGGGACTTTGGGTGAAGATCCCGAAAAGACAAAAGGTAAGAATTTAAATCAAGTCTCATGGGCGAGACAAGATCAATCTTTTGAAATGACTCAGGTTTGGCCCTTAACCTGGATGGGGCGAAGATATATAAAAAAATAACCTGAATGGGGAAAGGAATATATGAGGACTTTGATGGGACATTTATGAGAGAAGGCCTTGTGAGATGAAGCTCAAGTAGGATTTTATTCCGGATGGATATACAAAGCATGGATTCCTCGATGGGAAGAACCATGATGGGACTTGGAAGGAAACACCTCGTCAAAACGAGAAATCTTGTTAGAACGAGACTCAGGTTTAACTCAAACCTGAAAAAGGAAGATACCTCGATGCACGAGGTTCAGGCTTAACCCTTAACCTGAAGGGGACGACCATATGGAATCCTCGAGTGAAGAGACCATGATGGGGCCTTCGGAGTTCGGACGAACAAATCCGAAAAGGGGTTTGCGAAAGGAGGAAGGAAATGGGGTTCCCTAAAGTTTTGAAAAAGGGGTGAACTTGGACGTCTCATTGCTGAGACTAAATCAGCTTTTGAATTTAATGACCTCTCACAGAAAGTACAGGTTTTGACCTTTAACTTGAGTGGGAACGACCACACGGATTTCTCGAAACCGTGATGGGACAGGAGAGATACTTCAATTGAATGGGGTAACTCTTCTGGAAGATATAAACAACGCTAGGTTGCATCAAAATGGATATTGAATATTTATTTCAATCTTAGAATATCTAGAAAATTTTGCCAATAAGATAAATTTATAGTTGACTTCAACGCTTGAAAATGTGCGCATGTGTGCAAAGGTATTCCCTCTTTTAACTAGAGTATTTCTTCCAACGAGGTTAACTCCTCGGTCTTAAGAGTCAAATTCAAAATTTTAGCGCTGATGATTTTCTTCAAGGAAGCTGTCCATTTTCTTGATATGAGAAGAGAAGAAATATTCTCAATTTCATAAAAGCAAGTAGTGAAAAGACATTGATAAAAGAATTTTGCATGAGGAAAGATGACTTCTGGCAATTTAGGCAGTTTGATATCTGAGTGTTTTCTTATGATGATATTCTTGTACTCTTTTTGAGTCATTGGGCTTTTACATCATCCTTCATTTTGGATGTACCTGACTTTTCTCTCTTTTTCAGGGAAGGGTATGTCACAAACTCCTTCATCTCGGAGATGCTTCGATCTTTCAGTTTCTCAGGGATAATATATGACATTGGCTCAAAGGTCTTTTAGATGATAGCTGAAATCAAATATCATTTAGGGTTTGTCGGTAGGTTCGTCACACTCGCCTTCATCTCAACGGTGATCTGAACTTTCCCTGGAAGGATCCTTCACAAACTCCTTCATCTTGGTAGATGATCCAAATCTTCTTTGGTCCCGGAGGTCTACTTGCTTAATTCACCTTCATCTTGACGACAATTGAGAGATCCCTTTTGCAGATATTTGATTGCAACTTTAAACTGGATAAGGTGATATGGATTAAGTGGATTCTTTTATGGCTCAGGATATTTCCACTGTCTGATTGCCAGAAAGTCATTTTAAAACATGCGTCATAACTATGATCAATATCAATTCGCTTCCGGCTTTTCAATGTCATCGAGTATTTATTTCACTAATCATACCGAGGATATTTCTTTCATCCTTTTGGTTGATCAACAGGAAAAAGATTTGAATTTTACCACTTTTTCACAAAGAGTTTCACCTTTTATGAAGAAAATACTAGAGGTAATCCGAGGTAATTCTTTTATGCAGTAAGATTTATTTGGAATCAACAAATATTTTTAGCAGATTGGCAAAGTTTTCATGACTTCTATGTGAAATATTTACACAATATAGATTTTGATGCGACCTTTAGTTGCAATTTACGATTTTGGACATTCTGATTAGTAAAATTGGAACCTTTCATTTAACGACCAGAGAAGGAGCTGAAACCTTTCATTTAACGACCAACGAAGTAGCTGGGACATTTCATTTAACGACCAGCGAAGTAGCTGGGACATTTCATTTAATGACCAGAAAAATCTGGGACCTTTCATTTAACGACAAACGAAGGAGTTGGAACATTTCATTTAGCGACCAGCGAAGTAGCTGGAACATTTCATTTAGCGACCAGCGAAGTAGCTGGGACATTTCATTTAGCGACCAATGAAGTAGCTGGGACATTTCATTTAGCGACCAGCGAAGTAGCTGGGACATTTCATTTAGCGACCAGCGAAGTAGCTGGGACATTTCATTTAGCGACCAACGAAGTAGCTGGGACATTTCATTTAGCGACCAGCAAAGTAGCTGGGACATTTCATTTAATGACCAAAAAAATCTGGGACCTTTCATTTAACGACCAACGAAGGAGTTGGAACATTTCATTTAGCGACCAGCGAAGTAGCTGGAAGATTTCATTTAGCGACCAGCGAAGTAGCTGGGACATTTCATTTAGCGACCAACGAAGTAGCTGGGACATTTCATTTAATCATTTAACGACCAGCGAAGTAGCTGGGACATTTCATTTAATCATTTAACGACCAGCGAAGTAGCTGGGACATTTCATTTAACGACCAGCGAAGTAGCTGGGACATTTCATTTAATCATTTAACGACCAGCGAAGTAGCTGAGACATTTCATTTAATCATTTAACGACCAGCGAAGTAGCTGGGACATTTCATTTAACGACCAACGAAGTAGCTGGGACATTTCATTTAATCATTTAACGACCTTTGATTTAATGATTTGATCTAAGATTGAGACTTTCTGAGGAACAAACAGCACGAGGACTGAACTTGATCTTTAGATTTGAAAATTTAGCAAAATAACCTGTGCGAGCACTAGGTTTTCCAACTGAGAGTCGGGAAAGAGATTGGCCTATTTAAGATATTTAGAGATTGAAGCAAGAAGAATGGCCGGGGTTTCAGGATTATCCCATATTCTGAAGGAAAATAGATAGACATTTTTGACGAGAATTTTAGAAAAAGAATGATTCAGGTTTATCCCTTAACCTGAAGGGGAAAATAGAAGATTTTGTGAAGAAATAACTTGAATTTAGAAAGGATATGGCAAGATTTAGAATTTATGATCTATGATTTGGATGGACCAGGTATGTGACGGGGAACAAAGAATAAACTTTGAGAAGACAAAAGGATATAGAACTTTGAAAAAAAATGTAGAACACTTGAGGAAAATTTGATTTTTATTTTTGTGAAAAAGAATTCTCACAGGCAGCATGGTTGCCCCTATGAGTTATCTTCAGGATTATCCCTTATCCTGAATGGGAAAAAGAATAGAATTGAGAGAGATTTATTGAAGGAAATTGATATAAATCTAGAAAAATTAACAAAAATTGACAAAACATGTATTTACAAAAGAATCCTCATAGGTAGTGTTGTGGCTCCTACGAGGGGTCTCAGGATTTTCCCTTATCCTGGATGGGAAAAAGAATAGGATTTAAGAAAAATTGAATAAAGGAAAATTGATATAAATCTAGAAAATTTAACAAAGATTGACAAGACTTGTATTTACAAAAAGAATCCTCAAATGTAGCATTATTGCTCCTACGAGGGGTCTCAGGATTTTCCCTTATCCTGAATGGGAGAAAGAATAGAATTTAAGAAAATTTAATGAAGGGAAATTGATATAAATCTAGAAACTCAATACAGATTGATAAAACTTGTATTTACAAAAGAATCCTCATAGGTAGCGTTATTGCTCCTACAAGGGGTCTCAGGATTTTCCCTTATCCTGAATGGGAGCACCTCGGACAACGAGGGTCAGGTTTATCCCTTAACCTGAAAGGGAGTAAAGAATATTTAGAAAATACCTCATGGGAAAGAGGCATCAGGTTTATCCCTTAACCTGAAAGGGTGAAGAAAAAGAATTGATAAAATTTAATGGCATTTGAGGAAATATTGATAAACTTGATAAAACTTGATAAAATTGATGTAAACTTGATAAAATAAAAATGAATGAAACAGATAAAGATACCAAAAATTAACTGAAGAATTTATAAGATTTGAGAAAAAGGAGTTTTTCTGATCCTGCCTGCACATGGGATCTTGAAAACGTTTATTTAAAAGAGAAGTGAGAAATCATTTTGAGGAAAGAAAAATCCACCACAAAAAGAATGATCAGCGCGAGATTTGATCCTTTAAATCAAACATGAGAGATCATCATGAGGGTCAATTTTTGAAGGCAATGATTTTGAAATCTAATTTTTGAAAAAGAAGATCAACAACAAATCTGATTTCTAAAAATGACAGTTCAAAATTGATAATAAGATCAACACAAGGGTTGATCGTTGAAGGTAATGCTTAAAAACCAATCTTGGAAGATAAAACCAACACAGGGTCGATCTTTGAATATAATGATTTAAAACCCATTTTTGGAAGATAAGATCAATGCAATGATTGATCTTTGAATATGATGATTTATAATCCATTTTAAAAGATAAGAACAACGCCAGGGTTGATCTTTGAAAAGCTTTGAGATCATTTTTGGAGGATAAGACCAACGCAAGGGTTGATCTTTTGAATAAAAAGATTTGAAATCCATGAGATAAGATCAATACAAGGATTGATCTTTGAATATAAAGGTTTTTGAAATCCACTTTGAAAGATAGGGGTTGATCTATAAAGATTTGAAATCCGTTTTGAAAGATAAGACCAACACAAAGGTTGATCTTTGAATATAAAGATTTAGAATCCATTTTGAAAGATAAGATCAACACAAGGATTGTTTTTTGAATATAAAAGTTTAAAATTCATTTTGGAAGTTAAGACCAACACCAGGGTTGATCTTTCAATATAATGGTTTGAAAAACTTATTTTTGAAGACATGATCAACACGAGGGTTGATTTTTTGTCAAAGGTTAGACCAAAGAATATTTGAACTCCTTGGTCATAATAAAGATTTTTAAAATTTCATGATTTTTTAAAAAGTCCTCATAGGTAATATCATTTCTCTCATGAATGATTTCAGGATTGCCCCGCATTCTGAAAAAGAACGGGAATTAAAATGCCCCAGTATGGCAAAGAGAAAAGAAGCATTGGATATAAAAGATATAAAGGAAATTGACATTTCATTTGATAAGCAAAGGTTTGATAACAACTGAATATTTACAAGAACTTTTAAAAGGAAAAGATTCATAAAAGACTGAGTTGACTAGCCCCTACAAGACAACCGACAAAAAGAAACGAAAGCAAACAAAAAACTTTGGCTTCATTAATTCTTCGAGTGGTCCGGGAATGGTTCTGTCAGGACTGCTGGCTGCTTTTCTTCCTCGTCCTCTATCAGCTCACTTCTGTCAATGCAATCTTGTATCATATGCTTGAGGACGAAGCAATGTTCTGTGTCATGCCCCGTTGCCCGATGATATTTGCAAAATTGGTCCTTGAACTTTCCCAAGATTACGGGAGGATCCGCTATTTTAGGGAGTTTGATAATCCCATGCTTTAACAGGTAATCCAGAATTACTTCCATAGTTTGATCTAAAGGAGTGAAGACTCGATCTTTCTCCCACTTGATGTATTTGGGCTTCTCTTGAAGATTCCCTTTCTGTTGTATGCCAATTGGAAGCAGCTTGTCATTGTTCTTATACGCTCTCTCCTTCTGCCCCTTGCCTTGATCTACTCTCGGACCGCTGCCACTGTTGTTCTTGTTTCCTTTGCTGCTACTACCAAGATTATTGCAGGAGGCATCAACTGAATGAGCAAACTGCGCCTTCTTCTTTTGGTCTTGGACATTCTTGACCAGAGGCATGCCCTCGTACAGTTCGCTTTCTATTCCTGCCTCGAGCCATTCAGCTCGCTCAATTAACTTGATGAAGGATTTCGCCGGGGAAGTGGCGATGAGGCTCCTTATGGGCTGAGAGAAATTGTTGAGGATCACCTGCAATGCGTGCTCCTCAGGAATGGGTACCTTCATCTTATTACAGGTGCTTCTCCACCTGTGAATGAAATCACCTGCTCTTTTATTCTCTCCTTGCTTCAGGTTGTAAAGATGATTTAATGTAGGTGAGGCTTCAGTGTTGAATAAGAAGCGCTCGATGAACATATTTACTACCTTATCGAACTCTCGTAGTTCGATAGGATTCACATGATCAGCATACCATCTGGCTGCTACACCCTCCAGACTGCGGGGAAAACAGATGAATAAAACCCTGTTATCTTTCCTGAAACGGCTGCACTCTGCATAAAATGTGGCCAGGTGGGCTTTAGGGTTGCCAATCCTGTCAAATTTGAGAAACTTACGGGGAAGATTCTCCAAGTTATCGTCCCCATCTAGACCATCATAGAAATCTTTGCCGGTGTAGGTCTGCTTGCCCTTACCCTTGGCTTGAATATCCTTAATAGCTCGATTCATTTTCTTCATCTGCTTGCTCATCAGGTCCTCTGCTGGAGCCCCAGATTTGGGCTTGTTGACAGATTCAGGCTCTTCCGCAACTATCTTTACAGACTGTCTCGGAGGATTCTGCTTGTAGACAATCTGCTCTTCCTCTTCTGACTCTTCCTCGACTGACTCTGATTCCTCAGAAGTAGTGTCTGGCTGTAACTTCTTTCTAATGATTTTGACTTGCTTCTTTACAGGCTTCTTCCTCAGCTTGCTTTTAGGAACTGCCTCTTTCAGCTTAGCCTCGGCTTGCTCTGACATCATCCTTGCCATCATCCTTTGGAACATGTCATACATAGCGGGGTCGATGTCATCCTTCTTGCTCTGACTCTGTCCCCTGACTGATTTAGGAGAGCTTATCTCTTCCGCCTCACTGTCGCTGAGTTGAGGAACTGTTTCTTTTCCCCGTCTTGTAGTGACCATTTTTGAAATATCAGAACTCTCTGTGGAGGAAAAATGGAGGTTTTTAGACCAAAGAAACTTTTTGGAGATATTTTGACAAAGAGGAAGGATTTAGGTTAAAAATTTAATTGTATCCCATTACTAGGGATTGAGTCGCCACCAAATTTGTGACAATTGCGTTGTTTACTCTACGAGGGAGAGTAACCAACTGAAAATATGAAAAGAAAATATTATTTTTGAAAAGATATCTCTTGATGGAAAGAGATTTTTATAAGAATATAAAAACAGAAGAAAAATAAAAGGAAAAATGGAATTTTGAGAATAAATGGTAAGGATTTAAACTTTTGAAGAACTTGCAGGCAGGATCAGAAGATTTTGGAAGAATTTTTAGAAGAAGAAGAAAAGGATAAAGAAAAATACACCTGGGTTTTAAAAATAAAGAGGACATTTTGAAACATATACCCAGGGTTTTGGAAAATATAAGGAAGATATAAAATATCACACAATCACAGATATACAAGCAAGGATATACCAACAACACTCCCTAAAGCTGACTCTATATGCAATATTTGAAATGGCTGATAGGACCTTAATCCTAACTCTAAGATTTATATCATCTGATTCCAATCAAGGTACGCCGATATACTCAAGCCGAAGCTCGAAGTACGTAGCATATAAAGTATTTACTCCGGTTCTAAGGTAAAGGCTTCCCAACATCCTTGAGCACCTACCGATATACCTCGGACTATGGCCCTTAGGTACGTGGTAGGGGGGCACGAACCCAAATAAGTGGTCCAGTTGTGAGGCTCTCTTCCGAACTATGGTTCAGTGAGACAGCCCAGCAACGTGAAGACCGGGACAATATAGGTAGGGATGTTTTCAAAATATGATCAACATGCAATAAAATCAGAAGGCTCTAATGCAAGTCCTAAAGAGATAGATTTAAAAAGAGAAGCATACACTTGCATACATTGTTTGCATTCAATCCCTAAAATTGAGGAGAGTTGTATTTAAGACCTAAGTCTAATGTGAACATGGATAATCTCCTCAATATGGTCCTACCAAACCATACTTAGATTCTATATGTAATGATGTCAGCTTAGGACAAAATCTAGGCTTCCTAAGGTTTGCATGAAAATGTAGCTGACATATGTTAGAATAAATACTTAGATTATATAAAAGCAAAGCAAAGGCATAGATCCAACCGGACGAAGACGTGTCCCATCACGGTCGCCAAAACTGTGATCATCGCAAAATTTTTCCTCTCTTGTGATTTCTCTCTCTTCCTTCTCTTTTCCTTTTCTAACCTCTATTTTCCTCCTTTTTGAAGGGAGTAAAATAAAAGAAAGAAAAGAAAGAGAGAAGAGAAAAGAAAGAAAGAGAGAGAGAGGAGGAACGCCTTTGCGGGTTTTCACTTGACCTTGATTTGAAAAAAAAAACATTTAGGAATTTAACTCGCCTCCGTTTTTGAAAATATTGCGGGAAAATGGAGAGACGGGATTCGCTCGTTGGTACGAGGTTCGACCGTTCCTGGCGCCTTTACCAAGGGTAATTGAACCAAGGATCGAATCTATGCCTTTTGCTTTGCCTAAATATAACTAAGAATTTATTCTAACTCTAAATGCACAAAAAATCATGCTTGTGCAATGCAAGAGAGTATGCTCCTTTTAAAAGATGTTTTGAAAATTTCCAAGTATTCTGAGATGAACTTGGTAAAGGAGTGAAGAAATGATTGAATCTAACTTTAGAACTTGAGATAGATCAGAGGAGTTCTAAGTTTCTTTGAAGTGAATCAGAATTGGAAGAATAAATGAGAAAGAATGACTTAAAGCTTTGAAATGAAAGAAAAATGAAGTTTCAAAGTCAAAATCGACTTTGAATTTTAGATTTGAATTTAGAAAAGGAAATGAATACTTGAGATGGAATTGAATTTGGATTTTTAAGTTTGAAATTAGAATGGATTGAGAAACTCAAATGGTATTTAAGAATAGAAATTGATTTAAGAGATTCGGATTAGATCCGAAAATGGAATTGAAATCTAAAATTGGAATTGGATTCCGGATCCTAATTTGGATCTGAAGTCTGAGATCCAATGTAAAATTGGATTCTGGATCCTAAAGGGAAATTTGGATCTGAAATCTGAGATCCAAATGTGAAATTAGGTCTTGGATCCTAAAGAGGAATTGGGTCTGAAGTCTAAGATCCGAAGTGAAATTGGAGTCTGGATCCTAAAGAGGAATTGGATCTGAAGTCTAAGATCCGAAGTGAAATTGGAGTCTAGATCCTAAAGAGGAATTGGATCTGAAGTCTGAGATCCAATATGAGTGTTGGATTCTGGATCTTAACATGGATTTGGATCTGTGGTCTGAGATCCAATGTAGAATTAGATTCTGGATCCTAAAATGGACTTGGATCTGAAGTCTGAGATCCAATGTGAAATTAGAGTCTGGATCCTAAAGGAGAATTGGACTTGAAGTCTGAGATCCAATGTAGAATTATTTTTTTAGAAGACTGGATCCAAGTTGATCCCATTTCGGATTTGGAATTTCCAAAATTGATTTGAGAATGCAAATGAATTCTAAAGTCAGATTGGACTTCGAAGCTTGAATCTTGAATTGAATTTGGAAGATGAAATTCAGGAATTGAATCTTGAATAAATGAATTTCAAAGTCGATTTAGACCTTGAATTTGAAGTTTGAATTTTGAAATGTAGAAGAGGAAGAGAATCTCAAAGTTAAATTGAACTTTGGATTTGATTTGGAGTATTTAAATATAAATGAATTCGAAATTTCAAAGTCAAATTGAACTTTGAAATCTGATTTGAATAAAAGATGAATTTGAAATCTCAGAGTTAGATTAGATTTTGAGATAGAATCTTGAAAATTGATAGAATGAATCGGATTTGATAAGGATTGAAGATAGATTTGAAGAAAGATATTTACATTACTTGGAGTTTTGAAAAAAAAGAATTTTGAAAATATGATGCAGTTCTATCCTAAATGATGAATGAATTTAAAGAATTTGAAATTAAATTTTTGAAAAGCTATTCCATTCTCTAAATGAATTAAAACAAGATTGAAGATATAATACATTCTTGACTATGGTCATTGAATGTATTATATAATAATCTATATTTAAATTCAGGTGAAGAATGAAACACGTTTGGTGCTTTTATAGAATTTAAAATGAAATTAACTCTCTATATACCCTGACTATGGCCATTGGTATATATTTTGAATTAATTTTAAGTTAAATTCTGATAAAAGGAAAAAATATTTTAAGGAAATATGATGAATTTTGAAAATGGATCCAGTGTGGATCCAGTGTTATTTCGTAAAAGTTAAAAATCCTAAGTTTTGTCCATACCCTGACTATGGCCATTGATATGGATCATCAACTTAGAATCAATTACCTCTTACAAAAATGGTGCACGTGCCATTCGTGTTTCACCAATGTGAGAATTTGAGAAATAAAGGAAAAATGCATGAAAAACAAGTAATTAATGATATTTACAATGCTCATCCATTCTACCTAAAACAGGAAGTGTAAATTTTCATTTAAGATCTAACTATTACAATTCATAAAGTCAAATTTATAACTTCAAATAATGACCTTTTCCACAAGTTTCCTGCAAAAGACTTGATTAGTAGAAGAAAATAGAAGGAAATTGTATATATCATATAGATGTTGAAAGGGTTCATACATGATGAAAAGATGATGTATATGTACATCTATATACATGTGTGTATATGGGCATATATATCAATAACTTGGGAAAACATCTGGGCATATATATATATATATATATATATATATATATATATATATATATATATATATATATATATATATATATATATATATATATTGCATATACGTATATACATATATATGTATACACGTGGATATGGATGATGGTGAAAATGCAAAAGTATATGGAGATGGCAAATGAGCATGTAAACACAGCAGGGGATTGCCCCTGTGCCTGTGTTAAGTGTTGGGGTTTTTGAAAGACCAACCACAGCAATGCCTTGGCGCTGTTGCATAACAGTGTCGGGCACGGCTATGGATATATGACTTTGACAGCAGTGTATTGACACTGTTGTAAATCTTTATGAAAGGTTACTGCTATATGTGAAGATATCTGCAGGGTACAAGAAGTATAGCAATGCGATACTGTAAGTAAGGTTTGAGATATGTGGGTGTTGTGCATAATGAAAAGGATGCTGTGAAAGAGGTTTCTAGTAAATGCTGGTGGTGTGCTGGTGTTAGGAATTTACAGCAAACAAGATGGATTGTTGAGGGTTTGGAGTGTTTGCTATTCAGCAAACTCTTCGTTATTATCATCAACATATACCTATATACTGGACTGAAAACAAACAGAGGTAACAACCATCCAGGAGCATCTACAGATGAGCATGCTGTTAACTCAGACAAGGGTGGCCACCTCTGATTCTCGTGGCACCTTTTCATAAGGTTCCAAAGGGTAGGAACAAGCTCAGAATTGTATGTAAGTCCAGCCATAATATGTTCCAATGGTAATACTGAAAAAGTAACATGCAGTAATGCACAGACTACACCAACAACTGCTATCTCAGAGTCACTTAGTGCACTTTCGTGCGAATAATCATGTTTCATTCCCTTCAATACATTATTTACCAACTGCTTTAGGAAGGAGGAATCTATGGCATTGGAAATCTGCTGTTCCAAATCTCTTCCCAAAAAGATCCCTTTTGGTTCCTCATCTATGCCAATATCACCCTCATAATCAACCTCGGAATTTATCGTATTTTCAATGATGGCCTGCATTGAATTTGGCAAAGATCCCAGCCAAAAATGTCAAAACAACAGCAAAAATCCATGGCTGTCTCAAAGGTACATTCTGGAGAAGATTTTATTCCTGTAACAGTAACATCAATTTTAACACCAGTAGGCAGTTCTTGGTGCTAATGTGCATTCCCCGCTAACAAATCAGACAGGATCCTCAACAAAATGGTGATAAAACACTTCAAAACCATCAGCCGGTCTGTAATTTTGTAAGACAACAGACATATGAACGTGAAACTCTAAAAAAAGTGACATTCAAATTTTCAGCTGTAATGATGAAACAACCACTAAAGAGAAATTGCAGATAGGGATTTCGACACTATAAAGCTGCCCAAAAATCAGTTCATGACAAGTTTAATTTTACTGTATCCTTCAGCTGTTCTGTAGAAGTACATGAATCTTTTATATCTCCACGATTTTGTATCAACAATGACTCTAATTCACTCAATAACCCAGTGGGGTTTGGCAGATTAGGGGGGTTACAGTAGATCTCACCGTGAATCAGGGTTGGTTCACGATGAGATAAAAAAAAAATCATAAGTAAATCAATTGTATATGTTATCTAATACTGAAATGATTGAATATATGGATGTAAACAAAATGCTGACATATTCCAAACATGAATGCAATTGATAAACAGATGACACTGGATCAATGTTAGCGATATACGTGGGGATATATGATAATGTAAGGGTGAACAAATGAATTAACAGAAGAAACAAAATGCTGTAAATGGACATAATAATACTGAATCAAAGAAATCACTAAATATAATCAATCGATTAATCAAGGGAAATGAGATAACAAAACAGATGATCAATGATGTTAAATGAGAATATCAAGTGAGTGATTCTAATAACATGATATGAGTGGTGAGTATCGTGAACAGGAGATTGGAAGTATAGCAGATAATTATGGTCAGCAGATAAAACAAAAGCCAGCGAGAGAAAAAAATGAACAGATTAAGCACGAGAAAAACAGGTATCAAGCTAATAAAAGTAAGGACGGGAAACAATCAAAACAGAATCAAAATAAAGGGAAAAAAAAAGAAGCTAACATCGAATTAGATCAAAGACATATATATAGGAAAAATTGTTGGGATCAGAGATCCCATTGCTGTTTGCACGGCGATGGGTCGAGATTGCACAAGCAATCTAACACCATCAATGATGCATAGATGGAGAAAGAAAAAAAAATACAGGTAAAGAGTGCTTACCGGATTTATTGATCGAAGCTGGAGCTCTTGAAGGAAGGGGAACAATCGAAATGGAGCCTTGGAAGGAAGAAACCCTTGAATGCTGGATAGATTCGAGCCTTTGATTTTGGGGGAATTCCGGAGATGAAGGGAGCTTCTTCTTTGCTTCCTTCTACAACTCTTTTCCAACGAAGAGAGAAGGAAAGCGGAGAGGCTGAAGGCAGATGGCGTCGATTGATGCTTCCTTTTTTTTCTTTTTCCCCTCCTCCTAAGTGTAAGGGATGGTTCTCTTTTTAAAGCAAGAGGAGAAGCTCCAGAAGCCTCTTCCGTTAGAGATGAAGGGCAGGTGAAGATGGTTGCCATGGATCAATGGTCACAGATGGGGGCTGGGGTTCCGTTGGCGATGAAGGGTTTAGGGAGGAGGAGATGGAGATGGCGGTTTGGAGGAAGGTTCTGGAGGGTTCGGGGGTAGCTGCTTGCGGCTGAGAAGGAGGATGCTCGAGAGAGACTTTTTTTCGAACCCTAAAAAAAAAATTGTAAAAAGGGGCTTTTGCAAAAAGACGGTTCCCTGCGAAAAAGTTTTCAAAATGATGGTCTTTTCAAAAGTTTTTGCAACAGAATGGTTTTAGTTAAAAGACCGTTTTCAAAAAGAGTTTTTTTTTTTTATTTATCAAAATCCCGATTTTGTTTCTTTTTTATATTTTCATTTTTTTTTTGTTCTTTTCTTTTAAAACATATATTTGTAAAAACAAAACTCTAAAACTAAGAAAATTAATACTAATTTTACAAAATTTCAAAATATTCATAAGAGAAAGGTTTTTCTGAAAGATCAGGGTTATTTTGGGGAAAAATTCTTCAAAAGAATGGGTTTGGACCCAAGTACTGAGAAAATGTTCAATTTTGACACTCGAATCGAGAAATACAATGTGATGGACCCAAACGGATGTCGGATGGGCTGTCCGAGCTATTTAAAGGCTATTTTTGGTATTTTCTTATAATTTTTAATTTAAAATTTGAACAAGGAGATTCAGATTTGGATCTGGACAATGGATCCAGATCCAAAATCAATTTAAACATATGAAATGAATTTAATTTCAATAATACTTGAGAAATGAACTGAAATTTAGATTTGAAATGACCCATTTGCTAAAAAACTTAATTTAGGGGCAATAAGGGAATATTTAAAAGATTTTGAAAAATTTTGGGGTGTTCATAGGTCCTTAAGTACATGGCAGGGGGGTGTTAACCCAAATAAGTGGTCCAGTTGTGAGGCTCTCTCCCAAACTATGGTTCAGTGAGACAGCCCAGCAACGTGAAGACCGAGACAACTATAGGTAGGAATGTTTTTAAAAACATGTTCAACATGCAATAAAACCAGATAGCTCTACTACAAAGTGCTAAAAAGATTGAAATTAAATAAAGAGAAGCATACACTTGCATACATTATTCTGCATTCAATCCCTAAGATTGAGGAGAGTTGTATTTCAGACCTAAGTCTAAATGAGCATGTAATAATCTCCTTAATATAATCCTACCAAACCATACTTAGATCCTATATGCATTATGTCAGCTAGGACAGAGTCTAGGCTCCTAAGGTTTGCATGGTAATGAAGCTGACATTTGTAGAATAAAGACTTAGATAATATCAAAGCAAAGCGAAAGGCATAAATTTGACCAGACGGAGACGGGTCCCATCACAGTCGCCAAATCCTATGATCATTGCAAAAATTTTCCTCTTATTATTTCTCTTCCTTCTCTTTTCCTTTCTAGCCTCTATCTCCCTTTTGAAGGGGAAATCAAAGACAAGAAAAGAAGAGAGAAAGAGAAAAGAAAAGAAAGAAGAGAGGAACTCTTTTGCAAAGGTCTCACTTAACCTTAATTTTGAAAATGTTTGAAAATTACTCGCCTCCATTTTAAAAATTTTGCGGGAAAATGGAGAGATGAGATTTGCTCATCGGTACGAGGTTCGACCATTCTTGACGCCTTTACCAGGGGTAATCGAACCAATGATCAAATTTATGCCTTTTTCTTTGCTTTAAATATTATCTAAGAATTTATTCTAAGTCTAAAATGCACAAAGAATCATGCTTGTGCAATGCGAATGCAATGATGTATGCTTTTGAGAAAATAATTTAGAAATTTTGGGATTTTCCAAGTGATTCTGAAATAAATTTGATAATGGAGTAAAGAATTGATTCAAAGGTTTGAAAAAGTTAGATTTTAAATCTAACTCAGAATTTTGAAATAGATCTGGAAGAAGACTTGAAGTTCTAAGTCTTTGGGATAATCAGAGACTTTGAAAATAAATCTTGAAATTGAAGAAATAAAAAAGGGGAGATTTGAAACTGAGATAAAATTTTTGAAGTAAAAAATGAATTTTCAAAGTCAGAATGAACTTTGAATTTGATTTTGAATCTAGATATCGAATTTTGAGATGGAATTTTGAAAGGGAATTGAATTCCAGATTTAAAGTCTGAAATTAGAATGGATCTTGGATCTAGGTGAAATTTGAAAAACATAATTGGATTTGAAATTTGGATTTCAGGATGGATTTAAATCCGAAATCTAGAATCTTAAATGGAATTGGATCCGAAGTCTGAAATCCAAGATGGAATTGAGTCTGAAATCTGGAACCCTAAATGGAATTGGATCCGAAGTCTAGAATCCAAGATGGGGTTGAATCGGAAATCTGAAATCCTAAATGGAACTGGATCCAAAGTCTGGAATCCAAGATAGAGTTGAATCCGAAATCTGGAACACTAAATGGAACTGGATTCGAAGTTTGGAATCCAAGATGAAGTTGAATACGAAATCTAGAATCCTAAATGGAACTGGATTCGAAGTCTGGAATCCAAGATGGAGTTGAATCCGAAATCTGGAGCTCAAGATGGAATTGGATCTGAAGTCTGGAATCCAAGATAAAATTAGATTTTAAATCTGAAATCCAATTGGAGTTTTCAATCTGGAATCTACGATGAGATTAGTTTTGAAAATCTAAATCCAGGGTAGAATTGAGTTCTAAATCTAGAATCCAAGATGAAATTGGAAGATCGTATCTGGATTTGGGAATCTAGATTGAATTTGAAAGTAGGCTTGAATTTAGGGAAAATCAAATTTTGAGATTCAGAATCAATCTCAAAACCTTAATTTTGAATTGAGAATTAAGGCTCAATCTTTGGATAAAACTTTAGAGATTTTGAAAACTAAAGAATAATCTTGATTTTAGACTTGAATTTTGAAATATGGGAATTTTAAAGTTTAAGTTGAACTTTGAAATTTGATCTGAGATTTTGAAATTGGATCCTAAAAATGAATTTGGAATTTCAAAGTTTGATTTGAACTTTAAAGTTTTGTTTTGAATTGGAAATTGAATTTTGAATATACAAATGAATTTAAAATTTCAAAGTCAAATTGGACTTTGAAATTGAAGTTTGAATTTTTGAAATAAGATAGAATTGGGAATAGAGGGATGAATTTGAATAAGATATAAAGATTGAAGAAGATATTTAAGAATATATCTCAAAAATCACTTGGATTTTGAAAAAGAAATTTTGAAAATAGGATGTAATTTTATCCTAAATGATGAATGAATTAAAAAGAATTTGAAATTGGGTTTTGAAAAGCATATTTCATTCTTTAAATGAATTAAAGTAAGATTGAAGATATAATACATTTCTGACTATGGTCATAAAATGTATTATATAATAATCATATTTAAATTCAAATGAAGAATAAAACACATTTTGGTGCCTTCATAGAGTTTAAAATGAAATTAACTCTCAATATATCCTGACTATAGCCATTGATATATATCTTGAGTTAATTTTAAGTTAAACTCTGATAAAGAAGAAAAATATTTAGAAAAATATGATGATTTTGAAAAGAGATCCAGTGTGGATGCAATGTTATTCTATAAAAGATGAAAATCGTAAGTTTTGTCCATACCTTGACTATGGTCATTGATGCAAATCATCAACTTAGGATTTAATCACCTCTTATTAGAATGGGGCACGTGCCATTCGTGTTTCCCATTCGTGAATTTTTGAAATAAAAGAGGAGAAATGACATAGAACAAGCATTTCTAGAAAGTATATGTGCTCACACATTCTAATCTATGCTGGAAAGTAAATATTCTCATTGTACTCTAGCTATTACATCATTTACATCTAATTTGAAAATATCAAAGTCTCTAATCTAATAAAAGAAATCCTGCAAAACAGAGTTAGCATAAAAATAAAATGCATAAGAGATATCATATTTGAAGTTTAAGATGAAAATGGCGGGATGCTCCTGCCTATGTTTTAAGCTAACGAAATTCTAATGTTTCATGAATGAGAGAGAATTGAAGTGTATTGAAATGATGGAACGAATACCTACAATGCCTATATGATACGTTATGAAAAATGCAAATGTGAGGATAATGTACATATGATATGCAGGGGAAGATGCAGCCGAAGATGGGATGGAGATGTAGCCAATGAGTGCTAAATGGTGTGGATATGAATAATAGTGAAGGTGAAAGTATGATGGAGGGTGCACCTCGACTCCATATGGGATGCCCATGACTAATGAACATAAGACCATTGTTAATAAGCTGGAAAAATATTCAGTAGATGCATCAAATGGCAAATAGGTATACAAATGTGGATGATGATATGGCAGGTATTCACAACTGGGCTGTAAGGCCCAGCCGATAGATGGGTATTGCTTTTGCTACAGTGATTGCGACATCACTGTAGCAATAGGGGAGATCCATAACAGGCATTGCTGTTGTGAATGGACAACAGACAGATGATGGAATGACCTAACATGTGATCATAAGGCGAGGTACATGAAGTAATGAAGCAGGAGAAAAAAATGCATGAGGCTGCAGTAGGGAATTATAGATGTTATGCAAATACAGATGGTGTTATGATGCAAAATGTGAGGTGCGTGTATGGATGCCACCATCAACGTGTCTAAACAGGTACAGTGAAGATGTGGCAAGGTGAATAGTAACTTATGTAGGAAATCAATGGCTGGGTGGAGATGTGATATAATGTGAACTTAATTGCAGTTGGGAGATGGGAAACTATAGGGTAATTAGCAGGTAAATGCAACACAGGAAAAATAGCAGTGAACATGTGGTTTGTGAACTGACTGTGGTGTGAACAAAGTATAGGGTTTGTATAGCATCATACAAGAGAGCTATGGATATTTTATATGATGTGCATAGTGAGGAAAATAAAATTTAAATGCATGGTGATGTGTCATATACATACTTGAAAACACAAGTGATAAAAGAAATGCAGGTGCAGACATAGATGTTAGATGACATGGATGCAAGTGAAAATACTAAAGAGATGATGCCAATAAAGTGATGCCAAGGAAATCCACACTCCATTATCTGATTTGCAAAGAATTCAGCACTATCCCTTGTTCATTGATCAAAATGAAGATCACCAACGAGAACCTGATCTGCTCCATCCTTTGTGACCAAATTTGCAACAAAATTTTATAATAGATCCATGCCCTAGAACCTTTTTGTGTGTTCTAGCCTACCTTCAGCAGATAATGTAACATGCCTACATAATTTTCTGGTTTCTAACTGGATTATAAAATGCAAGATAAGATGAATTTCCATAAGATGTGAGCTGATGAAGAGTCTTCCTGATTGCATATGGCTCATTCAAAGCGATATTTACAAGAGCCTTTGCAGCACTCTATTGCAGTGTGGGTATATCGGACCCAAGAACTCGAGTCGAAGGGCCAAATGCTTACTGCATTACGACATCCTTCTGCAAAACACCTCTCAAATGGTGAATGAAGAAGAAACCCAGCTATAGACTATTATACCATTTGATGAAATTGAATTTAATAGCCATGTGATGAGTAAAAAAAAAGGGGTATCCACAGGATGGACACATGGCAAGTGAATCCAACAAGTAGATTAGAGATGGGCGATATTAGTAAACACTGTTCAGAGATAACCAGTTTTCCTTTCTCTGATCCTGGGCAGTCAATTTCCTCACAATCATATGATTATCCTCAACAGCCATAGAAAAGGTAGAACAACCGCAACTCTTTATACGATCTGCTTGATGCACCGTGACCCATATGGCAAGAGAGTCCCTTTGAACTAATGCATGATCCTTCAAAGTTTACTTATAGGAGATCCCCATCTTGGACTGGGATCTCCCCTAAGACAAGTTTAATAGCATGGCAAACGAAGAGGATAACTCACCGAATGATAAAATGTCATCCATTGTATTTCCTCCTCTTTGAGCACAAAATTATGAGTGGATTGATGAATGGGTCTTAAAAAAAATATAAGCATAATATCTTAAAATGGTGGACAATTCCCATTATTCCATCACTAGAATGAGCAGGAAACCATCAAAAACACAAATAACAAGGCCAATCTTTACCAGCATTCGGATTTTATATGTGAAATAACAATATAATGGTAAACGAAATATTGCAACTGATCATGCTAATAAAGAAATCGGTAAATGGAATCGCTCATTGAAACAAATGATTGATGAAACCTGACCATGGTAGGTAATTCTAATAATACAATGTAACATGGTTAGATTTACTGACAGACTGAGGCCAATGAATGATATGCAGTAATGAACGAGGGTTGGACATATTTAAACGATACTAATTCATGGACAAATGGTATGAGTGATGAAATGCAAAGTGGAAGAGAACATACTCAGACAAGACTATATGAATGCTTCATGACTTAATGAGCATAGGATGTGTTAAACCAGAAAGACCAAAAACAAATGCAAACCAGTGAATGAAATGAGTTTCAACAGAATCGCAGAATGAACTATGGGGTTAATGAGAGATGACTGTGTGAATGAGAGAGGAAGTTCAGATCGATAAAATTGCAGATGTAGGAAAAAGGAACGAATCCTAGGCACCATCCTGGAGCTATAAAGCTCGCAGGCTCTGTACTCAATTAAACATCATAGATGCATGGACAGGATGTGGCCACAGAGATCAATACGAACAAGAATGCTAATAAAAAGAGAAAAAAAAACTGGGCATCAAACATAAATTGGGACTTAGAACATAAACTAAACATGTAGAACAAAAAAATCAAGAGAACCTGCGATATGCAGGAGGATGGTGAATCGCAACTTGATTGCCAGGGATGTCGTAAAGACACTCAATGCACCACGGACGATCTACTTGAACAGGAAATTAACGAGAAAGCAATAGGAAAACTGAGACCAAACCGCAGGTCCAGATGAAAGCAGAAATTCAGAAATCATGAGAAAGAAAATAAAAGTGTTGGAATGATGCCATTCTGATTGATGTCGCACAGAGTAAACCAATATTGCTATATGCAAATCGGGAATTAAAGAATGTGATTTAATGGGGCTAAAGCGAGAAAACCAAAATAAAATCAGAAAGGAAAAAGAAAGGGGGGGGGGGGAGATCCCTTACCGTAGTTGTATTGCAGAGTATTGAAGGAAGTGATTCCTTCTTTGCTACTGCGGAGTGTTGATTGCTTTGTGTTGTCGAAACAAGAATGAGACTTTCCTTCTTCCAAGGGGATCGATAATGCTAACAATCGATCAGAGAGGCTCGATAAAAAACTAGATGATGCGCTTAATGGGAGATCGCTTGATGGAAGATGGATGCAATCAATGATCTCCAATGAGACCCTTGTACTCGTTTTTATAAGAAACAGAGGAAGGATCGAGAAGGGTGCGAGACAGTTGGTGATCGACGGGTGAGAGAGGGGCAGCCAATCGAAGGATCTTCCGCCCTTCGATCTTCTGCGAGGTCTTCTCAGAAAGAAAATCGTTGGGCACCTTCACCAGGGGTCCTTATATTTGAAAACATTTTCAAAACGGTGGTCCTCTCTAACAGCTTTTCTAAAAAAAAAATGGTTTTAGTAAAAAATACTTTCAAAAAGGATTTTCTAAACTACTTTCTTTTGGGGTTTTCCTTTTCTATTTTTTTGTTTCTTTTTCTAATGGTTTCTACATTTTTTTGTATTTTTGAAATAAAACTCTAAACTATGAGGAAAATAAGAGATTTAAAACTATTTTTTTTGTATTTTTAAGAAATATTTACAAAAGAGGGGTTTTCTGAGAATTCGGGTTCGATTTCTTTAGAAAATGGGTTTAGATCCGAATTTTGAGGAAATATTCAAGTCTTGAATCTCGAATCGAGAAATATAGAGCATCGAATCCAAATGGACATCGGATCAACTATCTGAGCCTTTCAAAAATTCTTTTTGTTATTTTTTTAAAAATTGGATAACAAGGCCCAGATCTAGAATTTGGTATAGGATACGGATCCAAAATTGTGTCAAATATATAAAATGGATTCTGATTCTAGAAAATCCAAAGAATAACTGAAATTTGGATTGAAATTTACTCAATTTTCTCAGAAAATGAAGACTAGGGGCAAAAAAGGAGAATATTTACAAAATTTTGAAAAATTTGGGGTGTTCATAGTTCAATATCCAAAACAGCTTGAAAGAGCATTCAGAACACAATGGTTTTATGCACCGTAGGACTGGCCTTCTTCCCAGATGGGCAAAACTACTTGGACATCAGAATAGTTCAACTCTTGCGAAGATGGAGAAATCGACAGACCAGTCGTCTCTCAATAGCCATGGCAACACTTGCATTCTTATACCGAGGGTTGACTCGTTTCACACTCGGAGAGTCCATTCTAGTAGAAGGATGCACCTACACGCTTTAGCCATGGTTTTTCCAGCATGTTCCAGCCCGAGCAAGTTCTTTCAGATACAATGGTCAAGTGCTTCTTCCTGTAGCGCAGTATCGATCCATGATCAACAACATTCAAGAAGAGAAAATCATGTGGGACTACTTTTATCGGCAATTATCTCCTCCCAGATACACGCATGCTTACAGCAAGCGATTCAAGTTGTTGGGACCTTTCTTATGCATTTACTATCAGCTAAAGCAGTGTGTTCGACAGTTTTCATAGAGACAACAATACGTAGAAACTCAGCTACTATCAGGGGTTACGCTAGAATTTGACCTCACATCTGCACAATGGTCCGGAGCATATCATTCTACCCGCTATGGCTGGGACTCCTTTGTCACCCTCACTCTCTTACCAGATCCTAAAGTGTCCGCTAACTATTATGAATGATGGCAAATTGTTTGTCTGCCTCCTCTTTGTTAAATTCATCATCAATGAAATAATATTTTTCTTTAATAAATTCCCTGTCTTTCTACCATTGTTTGATGACCTCGCATACCTTCAGTTCTTCATTCTCGCAAAAATTGGCAATGTAATTGTCGTGACTACCGCGATGACTCGATAGGATAGTCTTCCAATTGTCTACCATATTTTCAGCAAATATTTTCTTCTCAATCAAAGTCATTCCTAGAGTCTAACCAAGTCTTTGCTCTGCAGAGAGCATTCCTCACATTTGATGGTTCAGACAAGATCAGGAAGAAAGACAACATCATCTCAACACTCATCAACTTTAGAAGAATAGATTAACTCCCGACGTTCAGTCAGGAGTCAGGGCCAACAAGAGGATGATGGCATAGATCCCCAAATGTATGCCATGTTCCAAAAGATGATAAACCAAATGATGAGCGAGCGGGCCAGAACCAGTTTTGAAAAAGAATCCATTCAGACAAAAGGTCCAAGGTCGCATGGCTAAGAAATCAGTGAAAACTTCTAAGAAGCATGTTCAACTAGAAGACATTTCAAATGAAGCAGATTCAACAGAAGATACTGATGAAGAATATGAGATACCCCCAACATTCTAGAAATCTGCTCAAGAGCAAGGGGCTGCCCGCAAGCTGAAGGGCAAGGTCATAGAAGATCCATTGCAAGCCCAATTTAAGGAGAGGGCCAGAGTAGTCAAAGATCTACAAGCCTGTGACAAGGGCAAGAAAGTCTTCACCAGTGAAGACTTCTACGATGGTTTAGAAGGGAACAATGATCTTGAAAATCTTCCCAGAAAATTCATCAAGTTCTACGATTCAGGTGACTCCAAAGCGCACCTCACCATGTTCTTTGTTGAATGCTCTAAGTTTAAGAGAAACAACAGGGCTCTATTCCTTTGCTTTCCTCACAGCCTAGAAGGAACCACTGCAAAATGGTATGAGGAACACATAAATCCCATCGAGCTAAAGGAATTTGATAAGGTGGTGAATTTATTCATTGAGCAATTTCTATTCAATATAGAAGCACTCCCAACATTGAGCCATCTTTGCAACCTCAGGCAGAGAGAAAATAAGAAAGCACGGGATTTCATTCATCGATGGAGGTCAGCTTGCAACAAAATAGGGGACCCCTTATCAGAGAGGCATGCTTTGTCACTGATCTTCAACAATTTCTCGCAACCTCTGAGAGGTTTAATTTTCACCTCACCATCCAGAACTTTCATCGAGTTGACTGAACAAGCCGAATGGCTCGAACTAAGCGTGGAGAATGGAGTCTATGAAAGCTTCACTTTTACCAAGAACAACCACCAGAATGGGCAGAAAAAGAAAGCTTATTTCACCTACTCTGTCAGCAATAACAGTTGCAATCATTATAAGGGACAGAATAAAGATTATTGCTATTGATGCAATGCTACGGTGGACTCGATACACACCGATCCACGATCCAAGATCCAAACAGATCCAAACACATGCGAAAGCTGAAATGATGTAGAGTCCGAACAAAACTCTGGAAAACTAATTTTCGGGGTCTGTGCTCTCTGTTTCGACAGAGGAGATCAAAATAAAAGTTGTGCGCGATTGACACAACTTTTCAACAAATACAAAAAATACCAAATTTGGAGCAGAAACAACCGCTCTACGGACTCGACACCGGGACTGCTAAACAAGTCCAACACAGATTATCAAAATTCAAGGGGTAGACTATTTGAAGGGAATTTTGACCCTTCAAACATTAGAGTTTGGACAAACTCACAACTGACAAAATAAAGGTCAGATTCAAACCTTTCAAGAACACTAAAGATCGCAATTTTTGGAATTTTCTATAATCTTATACGAATTTTTAAATTTTAGAATGGTATGAGTTATTGTTTCACAAAATAAAATTCAGAGATTCGACAATAGCAGCAAAGATTAATATTTTTGAAGCAACTAAGCAACGATTCAATCAAAACTAAAAACATAAAAGTTATAGGTCTAGATTATAACTTTCCACATAATAAAAAAAATGAAATTTCATCCAGGTAATCTTCAGATAATCATAAAATATTAAACACTATTAAGTTGGTTCTGAACCAAACTGGTGACAGTGGATGACTATCAGTTTGAGATTTTGACAAATAGATTCAGGGGTTCAAATGAACGAATCTCAGAAACCTTTCAACTACAAAGTTGTATCAAATTGTTTTAGCTTTTCAGGAAGCTAAAGAACACGAAAATTTATTCAGCATTAAGTCTAATACTGATGTTTAATTCGGGACTCCTCTGTTATCTTGTAACAGTGTTTTGGTCTTTTTAGTAGGGACCGAGTTCATTCACACACAACAATAATCCAAAAGAACTTAAGACCAAAGAAGACAAAATTTAGCATAAAACAACTCTAAGCATGTATTTGCAACTCTCTAATGATTCAATGCAACTTAGCAATGATAAATCATGAACAATCGTAAGCAAATGTGAATCAAAGTAGTAAAGGACAAGAACGAAGAACCAATGTTGATATCCGGGCTGAAATCGTTAATGGCCGCCGTTGGGAAGAAACTGACACCACAAGAGTACCATGAATTAGTAGAGATAGAATCTTCGCCACCACGAACACGCTCAGCACAACCATGACAAGAATGAATTCTCAAAAGCTCACTCTCCACACTCACAAGGTGAGATTCGGTTCTACCTTTACCAAAGGGGTTTTCCTTCAACCAGCCATACCAAAATTCATTTGTTTCCTCTCTTTAGCACCAGCCACACCACCAATTTTGAAAATGAAGAAGACCCCTCACCCCTTGGTCTACTGTTATCATCGCAAAAAATTCCCCCTCCCTTACGAGAGAGAAATGAATATGCGAGTCAAACTCGACCAAAGTTTTGAAAATTATTTTGAAAATTTACTCGCCTCCGTTTTGAAAATTTGTGGGAAAATTCCATGGAATGGGATCCGCCTGTCGGTACGAGGTTCAACCGTTCCTGGCGCCTTTACTAGGGGTAATTGAACCAAGGACCAATTATGTGCTTTAACTTGACTCAAATATCTAAATTATGCTCTATTTTTCCTAGAATGCACAAAGAATCAGGCTTGTGCTATGGAATTTTGAAAATTGCAAGTTTGAGAAAATATGATGGTTGCTTTGGAAAATTGAAATGCATTTAGAAAAGGACTGGAAAATGCTTGAAAATGGAATTCCTGAGAAAATCATTGAATTTTATTGGAAATCAGAAATTTGCATTGGAAAGTGATTTCTCAGGAAAATTTGAACTTTAGAAAATCGATTTTGAAATTTGGAATTGCTTTTCTGAGAAAATGGATTTGAGAATTCTGAGAAAATCTAAGAAATTCATTGGAAAATGACTTTTGAAATGGAAAATGAATTCTCAGGAAAACTGGAAAATATGAGAAAATCGATTTCTGAAAACTTGGGATTTTGAAATTTGAGAATTTGAAAACATAGGAAAATCTTGATTTGAACTTGGGAAATGCTTTGAAATGTCATTTGAAAACTTAGGATTTTGAGAAAACCAGATCCTGAGAAAGACTTGGAAATTCTTGAGAAAAATGATTTTTTTTTTAAATTGAAATTGGAAAATGAATTTGAAAACAATGCAATTTGAATAATATGAATGAATGAATATGAATTTGAAAAGGGAATTTCATTGAGGAATTGAGAAATCCTTTTGAAGTTTTGAAAAATGCAGTGCATTTTTGAAGTTAGCCTAAGTGTGTAGGCTGAATGTGGCTAATATGAAGATCATAAATCTTGGTTTTCTTCGTATTCTGACTATGGCCATAAATACGAATCCCACCGAGTTTATAAACTCCATAAGAGCTTGTGCATGTGCCATTCGCGTAAACCATAGTGAATTTGAAATAATGTGCATGAATCATACATCACATATTGAAATTTGAATAAATTAAACTATATGCAATGCAACCCTATTCTAAGCAGAAAAGTAATTCTTATTCCAAATTATTACATTTGAGGTTACATTGAATTGAAATAAAAAAAATAAAAGCTAAGCCTTCTTATTGAATGTTCTTGCAAAACTAGAAAACAAGGTTAGCAAAAAAATGTTGGTTTTTCTGAATTTATCCGAAAATATGGGAAATTATCGAATATTATTCAGATATAAACCCAAATTCATACCCCCTTTGATATAAACATGATAAATAATGAATAAATTTCGAAAATAAACTTGAAAATTCGAAATTGGGGTCAAAATGACCAAAATACCCCTGATGACCTTGAAATCAGGGTTTTCTGAAAGAATTTTTATAAATTTTGGAATTTTGAAAATCAAATGAAATAAATCAAGCATAATATGATAAAATATGATGATATGCATGAAATTTTGGAGAATTAGAAATTGAAATTTCGAAATTTAGGTCAAAATGACCAAAATACCCCCGATAACAAGACTATGGCCTTGAAACCAGGGTTTTCTGAAATAAATTTTGCAAAATTGAAAAATATGAAATGCAAAGGAGATTGAAATTAACCCTAATATGATTCTACATGCTTATGTACATGATAAAACCCTAAAATGGCGAAAATATCATAAATATCAAATTTAACCTGATTTTCGCTTATGAATTTAAAGATAAACTAACACATGGAACAAATGAACTTGGAATTAAACCAAATTTGGCATGGACACCTAAAATAACCCTAGAAACATAATGGAGCTCGAAAATTTATTTTTTTTGTATTTTTAAATATAGAAATTCAAATAAAAACCCTAAATTTTGTGATTTTTGCCTAAAATGTTGATTCTAAAGGGGATTTAGGATATCAAATTTCCATATAAATTTCCCAAATTTTATGGAGTAACATAGGACAGTAAGGAAAGGATTTTTTCCTTTTACACTTTCTGGTTTTGACCTATGGTCGGAGCTGTGACACTCCGGCAAGTCGGATCGGAATCCGGCGACTCTACGATTTAGGGGAAACAGACAGGTTTTAGTATAAAACATGGTAAAAATAGAAGACAGATGGAAAAAAGGCTGAAATTGTGGGAAAATGTCCCTGACAAAAAGATGAATATTTGATCTTTTGACACCATTGGAATTCGGGTTATGGTTTGGAAAAGGCCATACTGTTATCAGAGACCTAAATCTCTGAGATTTCTGGACATTGGAATTTGTTAGACAGAAAGAGAAAATCCGGGAAAAACAATGAAACAGATTCAAAAATTCCCAAATTTTGGAAACAGACAGGAAATTATGTTAGAAACAACTTTCATGTTGAAAGTTTTTGCAGACGGGTTACAGATTGGATGGACTTGGTGCATTAGGGTCTGTCTATACCCTGATGAAAGAAAATCGATATTTTCCCAGGGGTCTGAGAAAACCGATTTTTTACAGAGATCAAAACTAATTAGAAAAACCTCAAAATTTCCAGATCATTAGTAGATTTAATCATGAATCAACTGTGATTTTTAGGGGAAAATCCAGATCTTCCACAAGGGAAATTTTGGAGGCTCTTGTCTGCTAAATTAAATTTGTATTTTCCAGGAGGTAGAAAACCCGATTTTGAGATTTGATTTGTTAGAAGGATTCCAAAATCCCAATTGAACCAAGATTTCAATAGAATATCAAAAATAAATAAAGATGTTTCATAATAAACTTTTCAAGATTTATTGACACAAAATCAAACATAGCATCATAACTGGAATACGCAAAAAATCAAAGCTTAAGAAATTTTAGACGAAATTAGTAAAACCTATGCTATATGAAAATAATTACTTAAGACATGCAATGAGCCTAAATGTAATGCTAAAACATGCAACTTACATGAATCTAATAAAAAAAAAAGAAATATCCAAGGGGAGGGGGTATGGTTTACATTTGATATGGGCCACTGAAACGAGAGGGATCCGATCCATTTATCGGATGAATCCCTTCTCTCACATGGCCAAAACACGAATTCCACAAAACTGTTTTAACTTGTACAAACCCAATTTGGGTTTTCCACAGCAACCATACAATGTGGACTCATTCTAAACTCATGTAAGAAAAATAAATGAAAGAGACTTTACCTTGAGAAGAATAGCTCTGCTTGATCCGGTTGAAGGAGGGGTTGTGGGAGTCGTGGAAACTAAGGTACCAGCTGGAATGGTGCAGGTGGCTGCTATGGCTGCAAAGGGAGCTGGACCGGTGGTTGGAAGTTGAGGTAGCACCAGTTGCTACCACAGCATGGCGGGTACCTATTGGCTTGCTGGAAGTTGAAGAAGAGTTGAGAGTTTTGGCTGTGTGTTGCTGCAGTGAGAGGTGGCTGCCGGCTGGTGCTCCCCTTTGGTGGCCGGAAGTGGTGGTGTTGAAGGAGCTGCTACAAGGAAGGAGTTGCTGTGTGAGGAAGGGTTGTTGCTGTGCTGCCAGGAGGCGCCGGCTGGAGTGGATGGTGGCGCGCCGGCTGAAACTATGGCTTGAGGAAGTGGCTGCCGACTGGTGCTTCAAGGTGGAGCAATGGCTGCTACAAAAAAAAAAGTTGATGTGGGGCTGTTTCAATGGCTAGAAGCTGATAGAGGCTGCAGCAGCCAAGGGGAGAGGAGAGAGAGAGAGAGACGTGAGAATCGTTAGAGAAGAGGCAGCCGTTCTCTTTTTTTTTTTTTTTTTTTGGTTTTTTTAAACTTAGGTTTTAATTGTTCTCTTACCTAGGTCTTAATGACCTAATGAAAAAGGAAATCCCCCATTTACGTGAATGGGTTGGAGGTTGGGGAAAAAGAAAGAAAGAAGGAAGGGAAGAAGGAAAAGGGAAAGAAGAGGAAGAAGAAAAGGAAGAAAAAGAAAGAAAAGGGAAAAAGAAAGAAAAGAAAGAAAAGGAGGGAAAAAGGAAAAGGGAAAGAAAAATGAGGAAAAAAAATGGAAAGTGGGGCTGGAGGCTTAGGTGACCACCTTGTGGGTCCCACCTCCTCTCTAAAATAAAATAAAAAAACAAAAATCAATAAAAACAAAACAAACAAATAAAAAGAAACATTTTTTTAATAAAGTAAAAATATAAATGAATGGCCATCTCATAGAGGGTCCAAATTCTGATTTTAAAATTCATTTTGATGATTAGAGGGGTAAAATAGTCTTTTCAGAAAGTTTCCAGACGAAACGAGCTATTTTTGGCAGTTTTTTAAACGAGCTCGGATTTTGAAGTTCAATACCTCATTGCGAAGCAAATCCAATGTAGAATTTAAAAATTTAATTTTGGAAGAAATCCAGATTGTTTTTCTCGAGAAAATACTTCCAAATTTATTTCCAAACGAAACGAGCTATTTTTGGCAGTTTTTGAAACGAGCTCGGATTTTGAAGTTCAATACCCCGTTGCGAAGCAAATCCAGTGTAGAATTCAAAAAGTTGTGTTTGAAATAAATCCAGATTATTTCTCTCAAGAAAAAAAATATTTTTAAAACGAAACGAGCTATTTTTGGCAGTTTTTGAAACGAGCTCAGATTTTGAAGTTCAATAGCTCATTGCGAAGCAAATCCAGTGTAAAATTTGAAAATTTGATTTTGAAAGAAATCCAGATTATTTTTCTTGAGAAAATATTTTCAAATTTAGACTCTCGGGGTGAAAATGTCAATTTTGGAAACCCGAGGTTTGAAATTGATTTCTGAAAACTTTTAAAACTCAATCTGGATTGAATTTTATAAAACTGGAGTTCTGGACTTCGAAAATGAAATGAAATGTGATGAAATGTTATGAAATGCTAAGAAATGATATGAAATGATGAGAAATGGCATGCGAAATGCATACCCTGAATGGAGAATTTTAGATGTTAGACCCCGATTAGCAGTTGTACTAGTTTAAAAAGCATTAAAATTGATAGAATTTGCAAAATAGCTCAAGAAATGGTTTTTGGGACTCTACTGGGTCAGAGTGACACTGAAAATTGGGGTTCGAGCTGGATTGAACTGATATGAGCTAGATTGAGCTGGGTTTTATAGTTTTAGAACTCAACTGAACCCACCAGACATTGACTCAACTAACCTTTCCAACTGAATTTTCAAGAAAAGCTGCCATTTTTAGAGAAATGGTATGGAATGATCATTAGAATGAAGTGAATTACGAACCTGAACTGGGTTTGAGCTGAAACAAAGGTCAGTAATACTGAGGTGAACTAAAATCGAGGCTCAAACACTAGCTCAACTGACTAAACTCGGCTCAATTTCAGCTAAAAGAGCTGAAATGGACTGAAATGGGCTCCTGGACACTTAGAAATGGTTTTGAACTGAAATTGGAGCGCTTGAACTCCTGGTGAGCCCAAGTTAGACTTTGGGGAACATGACTGACTAGGAATGACTGACTCAAAGACAATTGGTTTGGATTTGAGTGAGAAATGAGCTCATTTTTGAAGAAATGATCCCATTTTGGCAGGAACAATCAGAAATAAAAATGGTTTATTCATTATGAGCTCAGATGAGCTTGAGATGACTGATATTCTAACTGTCTTGAACTAACCAATGAGCTTGGTTGACTCCGACTGACTGGGGTCTTGGATGACCTATGGGTAAAATGGTAATTTTCCTAATGAAAATGGGTAAAATGGTGATTTTCTGAAACTGACTCGGGGTTTGACTCCTACACTGACCTGACAGGGTTGGCACTGCCTAAGGAGGATTGTTTGAGAATGGATGTGTAAAATTTGGGGTGTTTACAGATGCCCCTCTTTGCTACTAAGCTGGCTTGAAGACGAGCTTAGTGGCAAAGAAAACACACCAAATTTGGGCTATTAAAATGCCCCAGTTAGAAAGATCTGACTAGATATGAAAATATTAGCCCTGATGAAAATGGTAGATATGAAATGGAGAATAAAGAAGAAAAATTTTACCTCAAAAGAAGTGAGATTCAGGTTTTGCCCTTAACCTGGATGGGACGAAAAAATCCTCGTGTAGAAACGAAGCTCAGGTTTGACCCTTAACCTGACCAGGGAATGAAATACCTCATCAGAATGAGGCTCAGATTTGTACCCTTAACCTGACCGGAAAATGCAATACCTCATCAGAATGAGGCTCAGGTTGGTACCCTTATCCTGATTCGGCGGAAAATGAAATACCTCATCAAAGGAGGCTCAGGTTTGTACCCTTATCCTGATTGGGCGGAAAATGAAATACCTCATGAAAGGAGGCTCAGGTTTATACCCTTATCCTGATTGGGCGGAAAATGAAATACCTTATGAAAGGAGGCTTAGGTTTGTACCCTTATCCTGATTGGGCAAAAAATGAAATACCTCATCAAAGGAGGCTAAAGTTTGTACCCTTATCCTGAATGGGCGGAAAATGAAATAACTCATGAAAGGAGGCTCAGGTTTATACCCTTATCCTGATTGGGCGGAAAATGAAATACCTCATGAAAGGAGGCTCAGGTTTGTACCCTTATCCTGATTGGGCGGAAAATGAAATACCTCATGAAAGGAGGCTCAGGTTTGTACCCTTATCCTGATTGGGCGGAAAATGAAATGGATTCCTCGAAGGAAGAAACCATGATGGAACCTTCGGATTTCCGCACAATGAATCCGATAGGGGTTTTGCAAAAGGATGAAATTGGGGTCCCTAAAGCTTGAAAAGGGGTTTGATTTTGGGCGCCTCATTGCTGAGACTAAATAACTTTTGAAATTGATGACCTTTTGTGAGAAAATGATTGGTAGCTTAACCTCAAGCCGAAATTAGACTGTCTATGGTGGGACAGTGGGAACACAGGGAAGTGTGCGAATCTGAGAGCCCAAGCGCTCAGATTATACCAACAGAAGGGAAGGAATCTTGAAAACTCCTGTTATCAAGTCCTAAAAGGGATAACAACTAATGTCAGGATGCGCCAAAGATGAACATCAAACTCTCGCTTCACGTCAGGATGGCTAGAAAATATTGTCAAAATGTTGATAATTGTTGTTGATTCAAAATAATTGAAAGTGATGCACATTGTTTTGAAAATATTCCCTCTTTTCTACCTGAAGTATTACCTTTGACTGAGCTTAACTCCGTAGAATCAAGATTCGAATTCAAATTGCTTGCGATTGGCTTTCTTTCAAGGAAGTTATCAATTTCCTTGATATGAACGAAAAAGAGAGAATTCTTGACATTGTGAAAGCAATTGGTGAAAGAATATTGATAATAGAATTTCACAAAATTAAAGAAGATCCTTTGGCAGATTCGGCAGTCTGATATCCTGGGATTCTTTTCTCATGACGATCTTTCTGCCTACTCTTTTTTTTTTGGCAGAATTAGAGCTGTCTTGCGTTTTTGGAGATTACATCATCCTTCATTTTGGAGATGTCTTGACTTTTCTATCTCTCTCTTTTTTTTAGAAGGGTACGTCACAAACTCCTTCATCTCAGAGATGCTCCGATCCTTCTTTTCTCTCAGGGATTATATTGACGGTTATTGGCTCTTTGGTTGGAAATCTCTTGATGATAACAAAAATTAAATATCCTTTAGGGTTTGTCGGGAGGCTCATCGCAGTCGCCTTCATCTTGACGGTGCTCTGAACTTTCTCTGGAAGGATTTGTCACAAACTCCGTCATCTTGGAGATGATTCAAATCTTCTTTGGCCCCGGGAGTCTACTCGCCTAATTCGCCTTCATCTTGACGACACTTGAGAGATCCCTTTTGCAGATATTTAATTGCAGCTTTAGGTTATTGAGGAGATATAGGGATTGAATGGATTTTTCTGTATCACCCAGGATATTTCGACTGCTTTATTTTCCAAGAATGATCTTTTAAAATGTGCCATTGACTGCGATCAATACCGATCACTTATGGATTTGCAACAATATTGAATTTCCTTTGCTGGCCATATCGGGGATTTATTCTTCATCCTTTTGGTTGGCCAATAGAAAGAATTTAAATTTTGAATCCTTCTTCGTGAAAGCTTTGACCTTTCGGAAGTAATACTAAAGGTATTTTGAAGTTATGTTTTTGTGCAATAAAAATTTTGAAATCAACAAATATTTAATGACAAATTGGCAATATGTTCTTGAAATCCTTGGTGAGAGCGAGCATCTGAAGCACAACGCAACGCACCTATGACAAAAATTTTCTTCTCCTTTCCCCAAAGGAGACGATTCAGAAATTGGAAATAGGAATTACTCCTCTCTTCCCTAAAGAGGAGGTATTTGCAAAACGAACTTTCGAAGAGAAATTAAGCTTTCATCAAAACTTCCTAACATTAGGTTTCTCTTATGGAAAGGGGGCCGGTAATGGTGAGGTCGGTGAATTGGTCATAAAGGAGTGAGTCCATCACACTCTCCCTGAAAAGAGGGTCCTTCACGATGAAATGGCCTAGTACGAAATTATGGTCACAAGGAAAGCGAACTTCCGTTGAAGATCTCCCTGAACTAAGGGTTCCTTATATGAAATTGGAATTTTGTTTTGCAAACGGTTCACATAGACACGAGTCCCTTCAAACTCTCCCTGAAAAGGGGCTAGGTGAACAAAGGATAGCATGCGAAAAGAACGAGCTCCCTTGAACTCTTCCTGTAAAAAGGGTCTCTCGCAAGAGGAAATGACTGAAATTGGTATTGGGTGACCAAAAGGGGCGAAATTGGAAATTGAAATTTTGAAATTTGATATTTGATATTTGAAATTGGAAATTTGGAATTTGGAAATTGATATTTGGAAACTGGAAATTGATTGACCTGAAGGTCAAAATTGGAATCTATTGACCCAAAGGTCGAATTTGAAAATTTGACAATTGGTTGACCTGGAGGTTGAAATTGGAAATTTGGAAATTGATTGACCCGAAGGTCAAAATTAGAAATTTGGAAATTAGTTGACCCGAAGATCTGAAATTGGAAATTTGGATATTGATTGACCCGAAGATCAAAATTGGAAATTTGGAAATTGGTTGACTTGAAGGTCGAAATTGGAATCTTGGAAATTGGGTGGCCTGAGGGCCGAAATTGGTAATTGGATGGCCCGAGGGCCGAAATTGGAAATTGGATGGCCCAAGGGCCGAAACTGGTAATTGGAATTTGAACTTTTATGAATGATCAACACAAAGACTGAACCCGAGAGGTTGAGTGATACGACCAACCAGGGAGACACTAACCACGAGTGCTCAACTTTGAAAGAACACCAGCATGAATACCGGGTTTTGAAACTATGTCAACATAGACATTGGATTTTGAAAATGTACCAGTTCGAGCACTGGATTTTTAAAAACACACTAGTTCGAGCACTGAATTTTGAAAATATACCAGTGCGAGCACTGGATTTTAAAAACCTATATTGTTTTTAAATTGAAATTTGAATTTTTGAAAGAGACCTATGCTATTAAAATATTTGGGAATTGTAACGAGAATGATTGTTGGGGTCTCAGGATTATCCCTTATCCTGAATGAGTAACAAACTTGATGCAAATGCATGCCAATGAATGCAGATGTATGCAAATATGAAAATGATATAAATGAGTGCACATGCATGCAAAGTGAGAGATTTGTTTATCCTGCCTGCGTACAGGGTATTTGTAGATAAAGACAGTTTTTTTTTTTAAATGCCCCAGTATAACTGGGAAAGGAGAATCTGATCATTATTTGAAGAAAATTTAAGGAATTACAAAGAATAATTTAAGTATAGAATTTTTTCAAATGTCGAGCATTGATGGGATCTGGTAATTCCACTCCATCGGCATTGATGAGCCGATATGAATTACGAGGTAATGCCTCTTTGACAACATAGGGACCTTCCCAATTTGGTGACCACTTGCCACCTGGGCGGTGCTTGAGATAAACCGTTGATCTGAGCACTAGATCATTGACTCGAAATTTTGTTTCAATGACGGATTTTGCATATTGTCTGGCTATCCTCTGACGATATGATTGAGCGTGCTCTGCTGCTCTGAGTCTTCTTTCATCTAGCAAATCAAGCTGTACTAGCCGTTGTTGCTAATACTGATCAAGAGGTAATTCGAGAAGTGATGCAAATTTCAGAGCAGGTTTCTGAACATGTAGAGGCAATACTACTTCGGTTCCGTAGACAAGTTCTGACGGAGTAGCATTAGTTGGAGTTCGAATGGTGGTTCGATACGCCCACAATGCATCATGAATCTTCTCATGCCATTCACGACCTGTTTCCAAAGTTCGCTTCAGGATTCAAATCAAAATCTTATTGGTGGCCTCTGCTTGGCCATTTCCTTGAGGATAATAAGGAGCGAAGAAATGATGATGGATTTTGAACTTCAAACAGAAAGTCCTCATTCTCTCATTCTTGAAATGACTGCCATTATCTGACACAATATCATGTGGTATGCCAAAACGACATAGGATATTCTTGTGGATGAATAAGACCACATGTCGACCTTCTACTGTGCGTAGAGTGACTGCTTCTACCCATTTAGTAAAATATTCTGTTGCGGCAAGAAAATATATGTGGCCATTTGAAGCAGAAGGAGTAATGGGGCCTATGACATCAAAATCTCACATGGAAAATGGCCATGGTGAGACGACGGATTGCAAGTATGTCGCTGGCGCATGAATAGAAGGTGCATGCATTTGACATTGAACACACTTCTTCACAAAACGATAGCAATCTTGTTGCATAGTTCTCCAGTAATATCCTGCTCGGATGATTTGTTTGACAAGAGTTTGGTAGCCAACGTGACCACCACAAATGCCTTCATGTGCTTCTTGCACAACTTCTTTGGCTTCTTCTTCATCCAAACATCTGGAATATTCAGAACTGAATCCACGACGATAAAAGATGTTGGCAAGAATAAAATATCGAGCAGACATGCGCTGAATTGCTCGCCGCTCTTTCTTTGAGAGCTCTGAAGGAAATTCGCCAGTTTCAATGAAATTCTTGATGTCATAATACCAAGGCTTCTTCTTTTGTTCAGCCTGGTTTATCTGCTCTACTGGGACGAAAGCAGGTTGATCAAGTCTGCCAATTTCAAAGGAGCGACAAGATTCTTCGCTCTTGAAAGACATAATGGATCCCAGATTGGCTAAACTGTCTGCAATTTGATTGAAGTCTCTCTTGACATGAAAAAGTTGGAATTCTTCGAAATTGCTGACAAGAGCTGAGACAATCTTCTGATAAGGAAGTAATTTCTGATCCCTCACTTGCCATTCAGCTAAGACTTGATTGACGACAAGCAAAGAGTCGCCATAAGCATGCACTCTTTTAACATTGAAGTCTTGTAGAATTTTCAAACCTTGTATCAAAGCTTCATACTCGGCCATATTATGAGTGCACTGAAAATCTAATTTGAGAGAAAAGGGGATCATTTCCTTCTCAGGTGTGATCAACAGAATCCCGATTCCTATGCCTGCCATATTCTTGGAACCGTCAAAGAATAAATTCCAAATTGGGGATTATTGAATATTGTAGATCCGCTCATCGGGAAAATCATCCTCGATTTTAACATCCTCTGCTAGAGGAAAATCTGCTAATTGATCTGCAATTGCTTGGCCCTTGATAGATTGCTGAGAGACATATTCCAAATCGTATTGCATCAATAGAACCTGCCATTTGGCAATCCGTCCACTGAGAAAGGGTTGCTCTAGAATGTACTTGAGAGGATTTAATTTGGATAGGATCTTGACTTCAGATGCCAACAGATAGTGTCTCAATTTCTGACACATCCAAACCAGAGCTAGACATGTCTTCTCTATTTGAGAGTATTTCTTCTCATAATCAATGAAGGTTTTGCTCACATAGTAAATGGCATGCTCTATCAGGCTGCCTTCTTCGTATTGTGCCAAGAATCCACCACAAGCCACTTGATTAACTGAAATGTATAGCAGTAGGGGTTCCCCCAATTCTGGCGGCTTTAACACAGGAGGATTGAGCAAATATTTCTTGATGTGTTTGAATGATTGCTGACACTCTGGTCCCCATTCGAATTTCACTCCTTTTCTGAGCAAATGATTGAAAGGCTCACATCTCATGGCCAAATTGGATATGAATCGCCGAATTGATTGCATACGTCCCTGAAGGCTACACAATTCTTTCAGATTAGTCGGGAGAGACATGTCAATGATAGCTTTGGCCTTAGCGGGATCAACTTCTATCCCCTTTTTACTGACTAGAAAGCCTAACAATTTGCCAGATTCGACTCCAAAAACACATTTTTGTGGATTGAGTATTAGCTTGTAAAGAATGAGCCGCTTGAAAACTTGATTGAGAGCTTCGATGTGATCTTCCTCTTCTTTGGACTTTACCAGAATATCATCGACATAGGCATCCATGATTTTGTGCATCTGATCATGGAAAATGACGGTCATAGCACGCTGATAAGTGGCTCCAGCATTCTTAAGCCCAAATGGCATAACTGTATAACAAAAAGTGCCCCAAGGAGTAGTGAAAGACATCTTGGACTGATCACGAGCGGCCAACTTGATCTGATTATATCCAGAATATCCATCCATAAAAGAGAACATAGCGTGACCTGCTGTGCTATCAATCAAAAGATCAATATTAGGAAGTGGATAATCATTCTTAGGAGTCGCTTTATTGAGATCTCTGAAGTCGATGCAAATTCGAACTTTACCATTTTTCTTGAGAACAGCAACAATATTTGCTAGCCAATCTGGATAGTCAATGGTTCGAATGAACCCTGCTTTGAGTAGGTCTTCTAGACCTTCCTTAACTTGTTGTTCCACTCGAGGATCCATCTTTCTCAGTTTCTGCTTAACCGGCTTGACATCCGGTTTTACGATGAGACGATGCTCAACCAATTTGGTATCTAGACCTGGCATGTCCTCATACATCCACGCGAACACTTCTTCATGTTGCTTGAGAAAATGGGTGAGCCTTTCTTTCTCTTCCGGGCTCAAACTGCTGCCAATCTTGAGAATTTTAGGATTGTCTTCTGATCCAATATTGATATCCTCAGTCGGATCCTGAACTAAGGATGATGGCTCATCTTGTTTCTGAATTGTTGCAAATTCTGGTAATTCTTGAAGAGCTTAATCAAATTTTGCAGGTTCTTCTGACTGCTTTGTAATCTGACTACATTCTGCTCTTATTTTAACCTGATGAATCACTGTTGGCTTCGAAAAGGCCTCTGGATTAAGAACGAGCTTCTTGATAGATTGGGAAGACATTCTGAAAATTGAAGAATAAATCGATTCAGGGAAATCGCCCATCATAAAACAAACTGCTTTTATTGAGAAAATAATTGGAAAAATAAAAGAGCAAAATAATGGCAATTTTGTAAAGATTTGATAATGAGAAGTAAAGAGACAAATGGCATCCAGACAGACAAAGGAAATTTGCAACTTTATTGAAAGATTGAATTGAGGACAATGATTGAAATGAAACAAGATATCATCCTAAATGTGAAAACCAAAGAATAGAAATGAAAGACAAGCAGATGCCCTTAGTGCGTCCCTTTGACAAAGATAGTGCCCTTCTGAGATCTTCTGCCATTAAAGCCCAATCCGGCCCTCTGAGGATAGTGCTGAGGAATTACTGGCTCAAGACGACCATTTCCATTTTTTCTCAGGCCTTGAAAAGGCTGATAACCATGCTTTACTAACAGATCAAATCCCTTTTTGGCCTTCATAAATTGGGAGAACAATGGATGATCTTTGAATGTGCTATAGTCAATTCGTCCTCCAATCTTGAAAAATTGTGGGCCTCTCCATCGAGTCATGGCCACTGTATGTGCTGGGTGTTCAGCCGTCTGCAGTATTCTCGAATTTTCTTCAAAGCTGACCTCATCAATGCCCCTAATGCTAGGGATATCAGTAGTAAAAGTGGGCCTAGGAACCATGGGTTGTGCAAGCCTCTGTTCTGGATCATCGCCCAAGACTGTTGTGATCATTCCACCTTTTGACCATTTGACACACTGATGCAGAGTAGACGGCACAACGTTCGTATTGTGAATCCACGGTCTCTCGAGAAGCAGATTATAGGTGGGTGGCACATTGACCACATGAAAAAGGACAGAGTGGACTGAATAGTCGATGAAAATCTCCAAGAAATTTTTTCCTTTCGCTGTCTAACCTGTTACGACAATGAAGCCATACATGATACTTCAAGTACAAGGTTTTGATGATGAGCAAGTAGAATTAACTGCATTTCAGCTAAGGCTATGAAGAAATTGAAGAATTCGGTGAAGAATCCTTGAAGACTAGTGTGCAAATGTTTAATTCATTAAAAGTCTTAGATTCTTGTAAGAGCCTTACTTAGAGTGAATATTTAGGTTGCATTTCACCTTAAAAGTCTTTAGAAAAACTTTTCTAAAAGAAACTCTTTTGAAAATCTTTTTAGAAAACTCTTTTCTTAAATTTTCATGTTTATTAGTCGACCAATAGACTTATCAGTCGACTAATCCTTTCGCGCCATATTTTCTAAAAAGTCATTTTTGTCAAATTAGTCGACCGAAGGTTTTATCAGTCGACTGGACAAAATGTCTGTTTTCTAGAAAATTAGCAGCAGTCGACTAATGGTTTTATCAGTCGACTGAACAGAACATGTGTTTTCTGAAAATTTATCAGCAGTCGACTAATGCTTTTTATCAGTCGACCGAACAGAATATTTTTTTTTCAGAAGATTTTATCAGCAGTCGACTAAAAGGTTTTTCAGTCTACTGATGATATTATCAGTCGACTAACTTTTCTCCAGTCGACTAAGTTTCAAAAGTTCAGATTTTCAAATAGCTCGATTAACAGATCAGTCGACCGACGATAACTGTCAGTCTACTAATAACTAACTATTAGTCGACTAACTGATGTTTCAGTCGACTAATTTTGCCTTTTTCCTGAAACTTCAAAAAGGCGTGTCTTTTCATTTTTCAAACGTTTTGATCGTTCAAAATGAACAGTTTTGACACCCTTTCATAGTCTCAACGTATGGAATCTTTTAACTATAAATATGAGTGCATTTTACACTCAAAAACAACAAGAATTCAATCGATTTGAATCATTTACTTCTTGCTTTTCACTCCTATTCATTCAAGTATTTGTTTTCTCACTCACGTGATATTTTCACTTCAATTTTTCACTCAAATCACTTTGAGAGATAGTGAATTCGTGAGTAGAGTGTTTCAACAACCTCAAAAGCCAATTGCATCTCATTTGCATTCAAAAGGAAGGCTCATAGGTTGTATTGTAAGTTGTTATTTCTTTTGTGTAAAAAGAAGGACTCCTTGGTGTAAAGGAGTTGTTTGCTTTCAGTAGGATTGTTACTGAAAGTGGGACCGGTTATGGTCTATGTGATCTTGTAGTTTACAAGGTTGATAGTGGAAAATCTCAAGCGGGTTTTGCTTGGGGACTGGATGTAGGTCAGGTTTGACCGAACCAGGATAAAATCTTGTGTTCTTTGTGTGTTTGCTTTGAGATTTGCAAAATCATTCAATATTCCGCAGAAATTTTTAAAAGCACTATTCACCCCCCCTCTAGTGCTCGTTGCCTCGATCCTAGTGCACTTTCATTTGGTATCAGAGCAAGGTTTGCTATTACTTTGATTTGACCATCATCTAGCATGGCAACTACAACATCTCAGCACAAAGAAGGAAGCTCCTCTGTTCGTCCTCCTCTCTTCGACGGAACAAACTATGGATACTGGAAAGTAAGAATGACAATATTCCTGCAATCCATGGATCTCGATATCTGGAGAGTTGTTTCAGAAAAGTACTGAACTCCATCAATTGATTTCAGCCGATGGACCGATGATGAAAAGAAGACTGCTTCACTTAATGCCAAGGCAATGAATGCCTTATATTGTGGCGTTGACAAGGTAGAGTTCAATCGCATCTCTCAATGCTCTACAGCTAATGAAATCTGGCATACTCTTCTCGTAACACACAAAGGTACGTCAAAGGTAAAGGAATCTAAAATTGCTTCTTTAGTTCATAAATTTGAATTGTTCAAAATGAAGCAAAATGAATCTATATCGGACATGGTAACTAGAATGACCGATATAACTAACACTTTGAAATCCCTTGGAAAAGAATATTCACAAGTGGATTTAGTCAGAAAAATTCTAAGGTGTTTAACTCCTGAATGGGAGAGAAAAACCACTGCTATTGAAGAAGCAAATGATCTCAATACTCTCACTCTTGAAGACTTAGTTGGTAACCTAATGACATATGAGGTCCAACTTCAAGACAGACAAGAAGAAGAGCCTAAAAAGAAATCTCTTGCTTTTAAGGCTACTTCTGACTCAGAAGATTCAGAAGAAGATGAAGATGAAGATATTGCCCTCATCACAAGGCAATTCAGAAGATTCATCAAAAAGGGAAGATTTCAAAGAAAGGCAAAGAAAGCAGATTCTTCCATTCCCAATGAAGTAAAGTGCTTTAACTGCAAAAAGGCAGGACATATCAAGAAAGATTGTCCTCTTCTCAAATTCAAACCCAAGGACCAATTCAAGAAGAAAAAGGCATTTCAAGCCTGTTGGGATGATAGTGACTCCTCTTTCGATGATGAATCAAATGAAGAAGTCGCCAACATGTGTTTTATAGCACAAGAAGATTCGGTAAGTCAATTTGACTATGATGAGTTATTTGAAGCATTTAATGATTTATATGCTAAATTTAAGAGTCTTAGTTCTAAAAATAAAGAGTTAAAAACTGAAAATTTAACTCTTGACTCTCAAAATAAAGTGTTACTTCAAGAAATAAAAGATCTCAAGAAGGAAAATTCTTGTCAAGCACTTGAGATAAAAGAAATTGGAGTTAGAACCAATCTCTTACAAAAGGAAAAATCTAGTCTTAAAGAAAAGTCAAATGATCTTCTTTCTATAGTGACCAAATTCACAAATGGTCAAGAGAATCTAGAAAAACTTCTTGGTTCTCAAAGATGCTCGGTTAATAAAACCGGATTGGGATATAGCTTCTTTGATACTCAAAATAGACCAAACTATGTGGTGAAAAATCAAAGACATTATTCTCAACCTTTTGTTCATAAAACTAAACTTTCTAGTTCTAATAGAAATGCATCTAGAAATGATTATTCTAGAAATATTTATTCTAAATTCTTTTATAGAAAGAATATTTATTATCAAAGGAAACCAAAATCCAAATGGATATGGGTTCCTAAGACTAACTCTCATGGACCCAAAAATAGAAAGGGGTCAAATGCTCTGTTTTCTGATTTTGTTGTAGGTACACAACATAAGGAGCAAATGGATATTGGACAGCGGCTGTTCCAAACATATGACTGGAAGGCCGGAGTTATTTTCCACCCTCCAAAATAAGGATGGAGGAACCGTCACCTTTGGTGACAATAACAAGGGAAAAGTGATAGGTATTGGTAATATTGGTAATCCAAAATTTCCCTTGATAGAAAATGTTCTTTTAGTAGATGGTTTAATGCATAATTTAATATCTATTAGTCAATTATGTGATAAAGGTTTTCATGTTTCTTTTGAAAATGATTTATGCTTAATTTCTGATTTTCAATCTAAAAAGATCATTTTTAAAGGTAAAAGAAGAAACAATGTGTATGAACTATATCTAGATGAATTACCCTCTTTTAATGAAAAATGTCTTATTGTTTCAAATGAAATTCAATGGTTATGGCATAAGAGACTTGGACATGTTAACTTTAAAATTATTTCAAAGTTATCCAAGATTGATCTTGTAAGAGGCCTACCTAGAATACCATATAAAAAGGATCACTTATGTGATGCTTGTCAAAGGGGTAAACAAATCAAGAGTTCTTTTAAAGCAAAAGATATAGTTTCAACAAAACGTCCTCTTGAACTTTTACTTTTAGATCTATTTCGACCATCTAGAATTCAAAGTTTGAATGGTAGCAAGTATGCTTTTGTTATAGTAGATGATTATTCTCGGTTTACATGGGTGATTTTTCTAAAAAGCAAAAATGATGCTTTTTCAGAATTTTCTAAACTTTGTAGAAGAATTACAAATGAAAAATCTACATCTATTATTAAAATTCGTAGTGATCATGGTGGTGAATTTGAAAATGAATCTTTTCTAAAGTTTTGTGATTTACATGGTATCTCTCACAACTTTGCTTTTCCTAGAGCGGCTCCACAAAATGGAGTTGTTGAAAGAAAGAATAGAACTTTGCAAGAATGTGCTAGAACCATGCTTCAAGATAAAAATTTACCAAAATATTTTTGGGCTGAAGCAATTAATACAGCATGTTATGTCTTAAATCGTGTTCTTATTCGACCAATTTTACATAAAACATGTTTTGAATTGTATTATGATCGTATACCAAAGATCTCATATTTCAAAATTTTTGGTAGTAAATGTTTCTTGTTAAATACCAAAGATAATCTTGATAAGTTTGATTCAAAATCAGATGAATCAATATTTCTTGGATATTCTTCTAGAAGTAAAGCATATCGTATTTTCAATAAAAGAACATCTTGTATTGAAGAATCTCTACATGTTGCATTTGATGAGAATTGTGAGCAGGTTATTCCTCTAAGCGAAGAAGAAGAAGCAATACTTCAAGAAGAACCCTTGATAGAGAGTACTTCTCAAGAAAATATTCCTCTTCAACCGGTTTGGAAAGAAGTTCCTAATCATCCACATGAACAAGTTATTGGTGAAATAAAGAGTGGTGTCCAAACTAGAAGGCAGTTAGAAAAATATATTGCAAATGTTGCTTTCATATCTAAATTAGAACCAAAGAATATCAATGAGGCATGTGATGATGAATTTTGGCTTTTAGTTATGTCTGAAGAACTTAACCAATTTACTAGGAATGATGTTTGGGATCTAGTTAATAGACCAAAGGATCATCCAGTAATTGGAACAAGATGGGTCTTTCGAAATAAGCTGGATGAAAATGGTGAAGTCATTCGTAACAAAGCAAGGCTAGTGGCACAAGGCTATAATCAAGAAGAAGGCATAGATTTTGATGAAACCTATGCACCAGTGGCTCGATTAGAGTCAATTCGTATGATGCTTGCTTTTGCTAGTTACATGAACTTCAAGTTATATCAAATTGATGTTAAGAGTGCATTCTTAAATGGACACATCAATGAAGAAGTTTATGTAGAGCAACCTCCAGGCTTTGAAAATGAGAAATATCCAGAAAAGGTCTACAAATTGAAAAGAGCTTTGTATGGACTCAAACAAGCACCAAGAGCGTGGTATGAAAGACTACAAAATTTTCTAGAACAATCTGGTTTTTCCATTGGTCGGGTAGACTCCACTTTATTTATTAAACATTTTAATTCAGATATTCTTATTGTGCAAATTTATGTTGATGACATAATATTTGGTTCTACTAATGATTCTCTTTGTAAAGAATTTGCTAAGGCTATGCAGGAAGAGTTTGAAATGAGTTTGATGGGCGAATTAAACTACTTCCTTGGACTTTAAATAAAGCAAACTGAAGAAGGAATCTTCATCAATCAGGCTAAGTATACAAAAGAACTTCTCAAGAGATTTGGGATGGACTCATCGAAATCAAGAAGGAATCCTATGAGTACAACTACTTCTCTTGATAAAGATGAAAATGGTAAAAGTGTAGATACTAAGCTCTACAGAGGTATGATCGGATCTCTATTATACTTAACTGCTAGTCGACCTGATATTATGTTTAGTGTTTGTATGTGTGCAAGATTTCAAGCTTATCCAAAGGAATCTCATTTAACTGCAGTAAAACAAATTCTTCGTTATTTGAAAGATACTTCAGATTTCGGTTTGTTTTACACAAAATCATCTTCCTTTGATTTAGTTTCATATAGTGATGCAGATTTTGCAGGAAGTAAATCTGATCGCAAGAGTACTAGTAGAACTTGTCATTTCTTGGGAAATTCCTTAGTCTCTTGGTTTAGTAAAAAGCAAAATTCAGTATCACTCTCAACAACTGAAGCTGAATATATAGCGGCTAGTTTAGCATGTTCACAAGTACTTTGGATGAAACAGACCTTAAAAGATTTTGGTTTGAATTACTCCACAACAACTATTTATTGTGATAACACTAGTGCTATAAATCTTTCGAAAAATCCTATTCAGCACTCAAGAACTAAGCATATTGAAGTTAGACATCATTTTTTAAGAGATCATGTGTTAAAAGGAGATATTTCGTTAAATTTTATTTCCACTAAAGAACAACATGCCGATATCTTCACTAAACCTCTTAAAAATGAAGATTTTATGAGAATTAGGAGAGAACTAGGTATTTGCTCATTTTTGGATTTATAAAAATGCTGATTTTTGAACAAAATCGCACTATATTAGTCGACCGATAAAATTTTAGTCGACTGGTGTTTTATATTTTGGAATGTATCGCACCATATTAGTCGACCGATATATTTCTAGTCGACTGATGATATTTTTAGAATAAGTCGCACTTTTTAGTCGACCGATAAAGTTTTAGTCGACTAGATTTTTTTTAAGAAAAAAATTTTTAAGTGAAGGGACCCGACACCCCTTGGATTTGTTTTAAAACCCGTTTTTAAAAAAAAAAAAAAAAAGAGGCATCGTTTCACTTCGTACCTTTTCGTTTTTCTTAAAAACGAAACCCTTAAACCCCTCTTTCTCTCTTGCCTCTCTCTCTTCTGAAAAACCCTCGGAGTGCCGTTCGACTCCATCTTTGCCGGGATTTTCTTACCGTAACAGGGAGACGCCGAAATCTTCTGGCCGTGATCTTGAAACGCCGGAATCCTCTTGCAGTGACTGGTGCATCTTCAAAACACGCCGGAACTCTCTTGCCGTGTTTTAAAATAGAGATACGAGTTAAAAGTCTATTTTGCTTATGCTATTTTTGCCCTTACTCTTTTTGATTCTGACAAAGGGGGAGAAAAAGATAAAGATAGCATTACATTGAAATTTACATTGAAATTGCAGGAGATCTTGAGAAAAAGATGATAGCAATTACATTACAGGAGATCTTGCATGAGAAATGCAAAATTAAGAGAAAAAGAAAGCTTTGAATGAATGTATTTCTAAATACATGAATAAATGATGAATCGAAATACAAACCAATCAATATGTGATATATGTGCTTTAAATGTGCTAACTTTTAATGTTTTGCAGCATATTGATAGGGGGAGTAAAATCTCCATCTATGCATCTAAATGCTTCATCTTTGATTAAGTTTGTCATCATAAAAAAGGGGGAGATTGTTACGACAATGAAGCCATACATGATACTTCAAGTACAAGGTTTTGATGATGAGCAAGTAGAATCAACTGCATTTCAGCTAAGGCTATGAAGAAATTGAAGAATTCGGTGAAGAATCCTTGAAGACTAGTGTGCAAATGTTTAATTCATTAAAAGTCTTAGATTCTTGTAAGAGCCTTACTTAGAGTGCATATTTAGGTTGCATTTCACCTTAAAAGTCTTTAGAAAAACTTTTCTAAAAGAAACTCTTTTGAAAATCTTTTTAGAAAACTCTTTTCTTAAATTTTCATGTTTATTAATCGACCAATAGACTTATCAGTCGACTAATCCTTTCGCGCCATATTTTCTAAAAAGTCATTTTTGTCAAATTAGTCGACCGAAGGTTTTATCAGTCGACTGGACAGAATGTCTGTTTTCTGGAAAATTAGCAGCAGTCGACTAATGGTTTTATCAGTCGACTGAACAGAACATGTGTTTTCTGAAAATTTAGCAACAGTCGACTAATGCTTTTTATCAGTCGACTGAACAGAATGTTTGTTTTTCAGAAAATTTTAGCAACAGTCGACTAAAAGGTTTTTCAGTCTACTGATGATATTATCAGTCGACTAACTTTTCTCCAGTCGACTAAGTTTCAAAAGTTCAGATTTTCAAACGGCTCGATTAACAGATCAGTCGACCGACGATAACTGTCAGTCTACTAATAACTAACTATTAGTCGACTAACTGATGTTTCAGTCGACTAATTTTGCCTTTTTCCTGAAACTTCAAAAAGGCGTGTCTTTTCATTTTTCAAACGTTTTGATCGTTCAAAATGAACAGTTTTGACACCCTTTCATACTCTCAACGTATGGAATCTTTTAACTATAAATATGAGTGCATTTTACACTAAAAAACAACAAGAATTCAATCGATTTGAATCATTTACTTCTTGCTTTTCACTCCTATTCATTCAAGTATTTGTTTTCTCACTCACGTGATATTTTTACTTCAGTTTTTCACTCAAATCACTTTGAGAGATAGTGAATTCGTGAGTAGAGTGTTTCAACAACCTCAAAAGCCAATTGCATCTCATTTGCATTCAAAAGGAAGGCTCATAGGTTGTATTGTAAGTTGTTATTTCTTTTGTGTAAAAAGAAGGACTCCTTGGTGTAAAGGAGTTGTTTGCTTTCAGTAGGATTGTTACTGAAAGTGGGACCGGTTATGGTCTGTGTGATCTTGTAGTTTACAAGGTTGATAGTGGAAAATCTCAAGCGGGTTTTGCTTGGGGACTGGATGTAGGTCGGGTTTGACCGAACCAGGATAAAATCTTGTGTTCTTTGTGTGTTTGCTTTGAGATTTGCAAAATCATTCAATATTCCGCATAAATTTTTAAAAGCACTATTCACCCCCCCTCTAGTGCTCGTTGCCTCGATCCTAGTGCACTTTCATGACCATGATTATCAAACCCGTAGATAGTGATCGGGTCCGGGATATATTCCTCTTCTTTGATGCCAAAAGCTTTGGCTGTCATTTCTGGGCATATATTGAGGTTGCTGCCTCCATCTATGAGCACGTGAGGAACCGTCATTCCTCGTGCTCGAATCACAACGTACAAAGCATTGTTGTGAAATACATGAGGCTTGGGAAGATCTTCATCCGAGAAAGTTATTGGAGCATTTGTCATGGCCTGATTGACTATCTGGGCCATGTCTTCTGGAGTTATGCTCAGTTTCACTTTGATTTTCCGCAACAGATCATTCAACACCGGCTGGTGTTTGGTGGAAGCTTGAGCTAAGTCCAAAATTGAGACATTGGATAATGCTGTTATCGGCTTTGGTGTGGATGTCTCACTTTTCTCTGGGGCGGGCTTAATAAAGTGTTTGCCCAACAACCTTGAGCGCCTGCCGATATACGTTGGACTATGGCCCTTGGTACGTGGCAGGGGGGCGTTAGCCCAAATAAGTGGCCCAGTTGTGAGGCTCTGTCCCGAACTATGGTTCTGGAAGAGAGCCCAGCAACGTGAAGACCGGGTAGACATAGGTGGGGTGTTTTTGAAATATGATCACATGCAGGCAAACAGAGGGCTCTAAGTCCTAAAGAGATAGAATTTTGAAAACTTTTGAAGAAGCAAACATTGTTTTCATACAAGTCCTAGATTGAGGAGTGTTGTATTTCAGACCTAAGTCTAAGTGAGCATGCATAATTCTCCTCAATATGGTCCTACCAAACCATGCCTAGTCTACATGCAATCCATGTCAGCTGGGTTCAAGTCTAGGCTCCTAGGTTCACAAGATATCAGGAATTAAAGCTGACATTCCATAGAACATAATTTTGATAAATGAGCTAAGTTAAAGCACATAATTGATCAGGCGAAGACAGGTCCCATCACGGTCGCCAAACCTGTTATCATCGCAAAAAAATTCCCCTCCCTTGCGAGAGAGAAACGAATTTGCGAGTCAAACTCGACCAAAGTTTTGAAAATTGTTTTGAAAATTTACTCGCCTCCGTTTTGAAAATTTGTGAGAAAATTCCATGGAATGGGATCCGCCTGTCGGTACGAGGTTCAACCGTTCCTGGCGCCTTTTCCAGGGGTAATTGAAACAAGGACCAATTATGTGCTTTAACTTGACTCAAATATCTAAATTATGCTCTATTTTTCCTAGAATGCACAAAGAATCAGGCTTGTGCTATGGAATTTTGAAAAATGCAAGTTTGAGAAAATATGATGTTTGCTTTGGAAAATTGAAATGCATTTAGAAAAGGACTGGAAAATGCTTGAAAATGGAATTACTGAGAAAATCATTGAATTTTATTGGAAATCAGAAATCTGCATTGGAAAGTGATTTTTCAGGAAAATTTAAACTTTAGAAAATCGATTTTGAAATTTGGAATTGCTTTTCTGAGAAAATGGATTTGAGAATTCTGAGAAAATCTAAGAAATTCATTGGAAAATGACTTTTGAAATGGAAAATGAATTCTCAAAAAAACTGGAAAATATGAGAAAATCGATTTCTGAAAACTTGGGATTTTGAAATTTGAGAATTTGAAAACATAGGAAAATCTAGATTTGAACTTGGGAAATGCTTTGAAATGTCATTTGAAAACTTAGGATTTTGAGAAAATCAGATCCTGAGAAAGACTTGGAAATTCTTGAGAAAACTGATTTTTTTTTAAATTGAAATTGGAAAATGAATTTGAAAACAATGCAATTTGAATAATATGAATGAATGAATATGAATTTGAAAAGGGAATTTCATTGAGGAATTGAGAAATCCTTTTGAAGTTTTGAAAAATGCAGTGCATTTTTGAAGTTAGCCTAAGTGTGTAGGCTGAATGTGGCTAATATGAAGATCATAAATCTTGGTTTTCTTCGTATTCTGACTATGACCATAAATACGAATCCCACCAAGTTTATAAACTTCATAAGAGCTTGTGCACGTGCCATTCGTGTAAACTATAGTGAATTTGAAATAATGTGCATGAATCATACATCACATATTGAAATTTACATAAATTAAACTATATGCAATGCAACCCTATTCTAAGCAGAAAAGTAATTCTTATTCCAAATTATTATATTTGAGGTTACATTGAATTGAAATAAAAAAAATAAAAGTTAAGTCTTCTTCTTGAATGTTCCTGCAAAACTAGAAAACAAGGTTAGCACAAAAATGTAGGTTTTTCTGAATTTATCCGAAAATATGGGAAATTATCGAATATTATTCAGATATAAACCCAAATTCATACCCCCTTTGATATAAACATGATAAATAATGAATAAATTTTGAAAATAAACTTGAAAATTCGAAATTGGGGTCAAAAGGACCAAAATACCCTTGATGACCTTGAAATCAAGGTTTTCTGAAATTTTTTTTATAAATTTTGGAATTTTGAAAATCAAATGAAATAAATCAAACATAATATGATAAAATATAATGATATGCATGAAATTTTGAAGAATTAGAAATTGAAATTTCGAAATTTAGGTCAAAATGACCAAAATACCCCCGATAACAAGACTATGGCCTTGAAACCAGGGTTTTCTGAAATAAATTTTGCAAAATTGAAAAATATGAAATGCAAAGGAGATTAAAATTAACCCTAATATGATTCTACATGCTTATGTATATGATAAAAACCCTAAAATGGCGAAAATATCATAAATATCAAATTTAACCTGATTTTCGCTTCTGAATTTAAAGATAAACTAACACATGGAGCAAATGAACTTGGAATTAAACCAAATTTGGCATGGACACCTAAAATAACCCTATAAACATAATGGAGCTCGAAAATCTAATTTGTTTGTATTTTTAAATATGGAAATTCAAATAAAAACCCTAAATTTTGTGATTTTTGCCTAAAATGTTGATTCTAAAGGGGATTTAGGATATCAAATTTCCATATAAATTTCCCAAATTTTATGGAGTGACATAGGACAGTAAGGCAAGGATTTTTTCCTTTTACACTTTCTAGTTTTGACCTATGGTCGGAGCTGTGATACTCGGGCAAGTCGGATCGGAATCCGGCGAGTCTAGGATTTAGGGGAAACAGACATGTTTTAGTAGAAAACATAGTAAAAATAGAAGACAGATGAAAAAAAGGCTGAAATTGTGGAAAAATGTCCCTGACAAACAGAGGAAGATTTTATCTTTTTACACGATTGGAATTCGGGTTATGGTTTGGAAAAGGCCATACTGTTATCAGAGACCTAAATCTCTGAGATTTCTGGACATTGGAATCTGTTAGACAGAAAGGGAAAATCCGGTAAAAATAATGAAACAGATTAAAAAATTCCCAAATTTTGGAAAATGACAGGAAATTATGTTTGAAACAACTTTCATGTTGAAAGTTTTCGCAGACGAGTTACAGATTGGATGGACTCTGTGCATTAGGGTCTGTCTATACCCTGACAAAAGAAAATCGATATTTTCCCAGAGGTCTGAGAAATCCGATTTTTTACAGAGATCAAAACTAATTAGAAAAACCTCAAAATTTCCAGATCATTAGTATATTTAATCATGAATCAACTATGATTTTTATGGGAAAATCCCGATCTCCCACAAGGGTGATTTTGGAGGCTCTTGTCTGCTAAATTAAATTTGGATTTTCCAGGAGGCAGAAAACCCGATTTTGAGATTTGATTTGTTTAGAAAGATTCTAAAATCCCAATTGAACCAAGATTTCGACAGAATATTAAAAATAAATAAAGATGTTTTATAATAATATTTTCAAGATTTATTGACACAAAATCAAACATAGCATCATAACTGGAATACGCAAAAAATCAAAGCTTAAGAAATTTTAGACGAAATTAGTAAAACCTATGCTATATGAAAATAATAACTACTTAAGACATGCAATGAGCCTAAATGTAATGCTAAAACATGCAACTTACATGAATTTAATAAAAAGAAAAGAAATATCCAAGGGGAGGGGGTATGGTTTACATTTGATATGGGCCATTGAAATGAGAGGGATCCGATCCATTTATCGGATGAATCCCTTCTCTCACATGGCCAAAACACGAATTCCACAAAACTGTTTTAACTTGTACAAACCCAATTTGGGTTTCCCACAGCAACCATACAACGTGGACTCATTCTAAACTCATGTAAGAAAAATAAATGAAAGAGACTTTACCTTGAGAAGAATAGCTCTGCTTGATCCGGTTGAAGGAGGGGTTGTGGGAGTCTTGGAAACTATGGTACCGGCTGGAATGGTGCAGGTGGCTGCTATGGCTGCAAAGGGAGCTGGACCGGTGGTTGGAAGTTGAGGTAGCACCAGTTGCTACCACAGCATGGCGGGTACCTATTGGCTTGCTGGAAGTTGAAGAAGAGTTGAGAGTTCTGGCTGTGTGTTGCTGCAGTGAGAGGTGGCTGCCGGCTAGTGCTCCCCTTTGGTGGCCGGAAGTGGTGGTGTTGAAGGAGCTGCTACAAGGAAGGAGTTGCTGTGTGAGGAAGGGCTGCTGCTGTGCTGCCAGGAGGCGCCGGCTGGAGTGGATGGTGGCGCGCCGGCTGAAACTACGGCTTGAGGAAGTGGCTGCCGACTGGTGCTTCAAGGTGGAGCAATGGCTGCTACAAAAAAAAAAGTTGTTGTGGGGCTGTTTCAATGGCTGGAAGCTGAGAGAGGCTGCAGCAGCCATGGGGAGAGGAGAGAGAGAGAGAGAGAGAAGAAGCAGCCGTTCTCTCTCTCTCTTTTTTTTTCTTTTGGTTTTTTTAAACATAGGTTTTAATTGTTCTCTTACCTAGGTCTTAATGACCTAATGAAAAAGGAAATCCCCCATTTACGTGAATGGGTTGGAGGTTGAGGAAAAAGAAAGAAAGAAGGGAAGAAGGAAAAGGGAAAGAAGAGGAAGAAGAAAAGGAAGAAAAAGAAAGAAAAGGAGGGAAAAGGGAAAGAAAAATGAGGAAAAAAATGGAAAGTGGGGCTGGAGGCTTAGGTGACCACCTTGTGGGTCCCACCTCCTCTCTAAAATAAAATAAAAAAACAAAAATCAATAAAAACAAAACAAACAAATAAAAAGAAACATTTTTTTAATAAAGTAGAAATGTAAATGAATGGGCCATCTCAGAGAGGGTCCAAATTCTGATTTTGAAATTCATTTTGATGATTAGAGGGGTAAAATAGTCTTTTCAGAAAGTTTCCAGACGAAACGAGCTATTTTTGGCAGTTTTTGAAACGAGCTCGGATTTTGAACTTCAATACCTCATTGCGAAGCAAATCCAATGTATATTTTAAAATTTTAATTTTGGAAGAAATCCAGATTGTTTTTCTTGAGAAAATACTTCCAAATTTATTTCCAAACGAAATGAGCTATTTTTGGCAGTTTTTGAAACGAGCTCGGATTTTGAAGTTCAATACCCCGTTGCGAAGCAAATCCAGTGTAGAATTCAAAAAGTTTTGTTTGAAATAAATCCAGATTATTTCTCTCAAGAAAAAAAATATTTTTAAAACGAAACGAGCTATTTTTGGCAGTTTTTGAAACAAGCTCAGATTTTGAAGTTCAATAGCTCATTGCGAAGCAAATCCGGTGTAAAATTTGAAAATTTGATTTTGAAAGAAATCCAGATTATTTTTCTTGAGAAAATATTTTCAAATTTAGACTCTCAGGGTGAAAATGTCAATTTTGGAAACCCGAGGTTTGAAATTGATTTCTGAAAACTTTTAAAACTCAATCTGGATTGAATTTTATAAAACTGGAGTTCTGGACTTCGAAAATGAAATGAAATGTGATGAAATGTTATGAAATGCTAAGAAATGATATGAAATGATGAGAAATGGCATGCGAAATGCAGACCCTGAATGGAGAATTTTAGATGTTAGACCCCGATTGGCAGTTGTACCAGTTTAAAAAGCATTAAAATTGATAAAATTTGCAAAATAGCTCAAGAAATGGTTTTCAGGACTCTACTGGGTCAGAGTGACACTGAAAATTGGGGTTCGAGCTGGATTGAACTGATATGAGCTAGATTGAGCTGGGTTTTATAGTTTCAGAACTCAACTGAACCCACCAGACATTGACTCAACTGACCTTTCCAACTGAATTTTCAAGAAAAGCTGCCATTTTTAGAGAAATGGTATGGAATGATCATTAGAATGAAGTGAATTACGAACTTGAACTGGGTTTGAGCTGAAACAAAGGTCAGTAATACTGAGGTGAACTAAAATCGAGGCTCAAACACTAGCTCAACTGACTAAACTCAGCTCAATTTCAGCTGAAATGGGCTTCTAGACACTTAGAAATGGTTTTGAACTGAAATTGGAGCGCTTGAACTTCTGGTGAGCTCAAGTTAGACTCTGGGGAACATGACTGACTGGGAATGACTGACTCGAAGACAATTGGTTTGGATTTGAGTGAGAAATGAGTTCATTTCTGAAGAAATGATCCCATTTTGGCAGGAACGGTCAGAAATGAAAATGGTTTATTCATTATGAGCTCAGATGAGCTTGAGATGACTGATATTCTAACTGTCTTGAACTGACCAATAAGCTTGGTTGACTCCAACTGACTGAGGTCTGGGATGACCTAGGGGTAAAATGGTAATTTTCCTAATGAAAATGGGTAAAATGGTGATTTTCTGAAACTGACTTGGGGTTTGACTCCTACACTGACCTCACAGGGTTGGCACTACCTGAGGAGGATTGTTTGAGAATGGATGTGGAAAATTTGGGGTGTTTACATCTACCTCCCTAGTTAAGGGCTTAGGTTGCTTGGGAAGAGCCACAATAAAGAGACCTTGGGCCTTCCCAATCCTTGCACAAAAAACGAGTGTGCAAGCCTTGTTTTTGTCAAAAGCTAATAACTCCACCAACAGTCTAATTGACTTTGAACTGGTCAACATGAATTCAAATGAGGTCCAAGATGGACCACACTAAAGTGGCGCCACCTAGGACACCCCTCATGAAGACGGATCAAGAACCGGATTCAAATAGGTTGCGAATTGGATCCTGCACCAACACCAAGAAAGAAGAGAATCTACGAAAAAATAAAAACTACCCTTGAACCCCATACACCCTCTAGTACCACAAAAAGATCCTACATGGTACCAGAACTATCCGGATCCGTAGAATCTAGCTCCTAAAAGAAATAAAAAAAAAAATACATAAAATAACTATTGCTAAAACAAAGTCCAAAATGCGATTCCTCAATAGAATCGAGACAATAAAAGGAGCACGACGAACATCGGCTAACTGAGAGATCCACAAGGACCAGAGACGTCCTACAAGCATGTGGATCGCCTTGGGTAGCGATGTTCAGAATGGGTCTGGATATTTAGATTTGGATCTAAATCCGCTTCTGTCTCTAGATGCTTTGCATCAGCTATGATACAAGCAACACAAATTCCAAGGGCGATCAGAAAGAAAAGCCCATTCCTCAGTACAACACGCCCCCACAACAAGGTCAAGGACCGAAGCCGAGGGAGAAAACTAAGCATGAAGGGTGGAGTTATGAAAGAAAGTTCACTCCTCTCGATCAATCACTCGAGACTGTGCTCGAGTACATGCTGACCAAAGAAATGGTCAAGTTGCCCAAATTGGCCGATCCACCTGTGCCCATGGAAAAATTGAAAGATCAATTCTGCAAGTTCTACCGGACAGTGGGACACAATACCGAGAATTTTTTCATCCTCAAAAATATTATTCAGGACTATATCGACAAGAACCTTTTGGTAGAAGGTTCCGAAGAAGAAAAAATGGGTATGTTGAACCATCCATTCCCTCAACATTCTACGACAATGATCACTAAACAGCCTTTCCAGCCTCAAGATCACATAAAACCGTGCTCCAAGCAAGAAATCCAAATACAACATAAAGTCTTAGTGTTGCGACAAGCACAACCTGATAGTAAAAAGATAGACCTCATTTCAGCCTTTGGCAAGTTGAAAGTATTTGCTACACCTGCAAAGGCATCCCCAGAAGTTGCCAAGATGATTCTCGGATTTCCCAAATGCTTTATTAAATTCATTCCGGAGAAAGGAGAGACATCAACTCAAGAGCCATTAATTGCCCTATCTAATGTCTCAATCCTAGATTTAGCATAAGCCTCTATTAAACATCAACAAGTACTGGATGATCTACTGCGGAAAATCAAAGTAAAACCCAGTACAACTCCAGAAGATATGGCTCAGACCATGACTAATGTGCCAATTACATTTTCAGATGAGGGTTTGCCAAAACCTCATGCTTTCCACAACAATGTGCTATACATTGTGATCAGAACCAGGGGGATGATTGTACCCCATGTGTTAGTTGATGGAGGCAGCAACCTCAATATATGTCTCGAGATGACCGCCAAGGCTTTGGGTCTCAAGGAAGAGGAATACATTATGGATCCAATCACTATCTATGGATTCAATAATCACAGTCAGACAGCTAAAGGAAAGATTTTTCTAGAGATCTTCATCAATTACTCAGTCCATTCAGTCCTTTTTCACGTGGTCAATATGCCACCCACCTACAACCTGCTGCTAGGAAGGACATGGATACACAATGCAAATGCCGTACCATCTACTCTGCATCAATGTATCAAGTGGTCCAAGGGCGGAATGATCACAACCGTACTGAGAGAAGATCTAGTGGAAAGGCTTCCACAACCTATGATTCCTAGACCTAGCTTTACTGCAGATATCCCCAGTATCAGAGAAAGAGAAGAAACCAGTCTTAGAGAGAGCCTAGAGATACTCCAGACATCAGAGCCATCGATGCACACTATAGCCATGACCTGATGGAGGGGACCTCAATTTTTCAAAATCAGAGGTCGACTCGACTACAGTTCTTTCAGAGACCACCCCCTGTTCCCACAATTTATGAAAACCAAGAAAGAATTTGACTTACTGCTAAAGCATGGCTACCAACCTTTCAAAGGTCTGGGTAAAAATAAAGATGGTCAAGTCGAACAAGTGATCCCTAAGCATCATCCCCACGGAGCAGGATTGGGCTTTTTTGACAAAAGATCTCAGAAGAACATTGTCTTTATTAAAGGGGCACATTAGAAACATAATTTGTCATTTCCCTTTTCACTCTATCACAATGTTCCATTGTCATTTGATCAATTCAATTCAATAAAACTTCAAGTTTTCTTTGTCCATATGGATGTCATCTCTCTGTTATCAGTCTTTACAATCTTGTTGTTATTCCATGTACTTTTTCAACTTTTCTGAATGCTATGCAACCTATCTCATGATTGGCAATTTTCCATGAATAAAAAGTTTTTTCTCCAATTTTCAGAATGTCATCTCGATCAATCAAGAGGCTCGTTCTCAATCCAAATGCTTTTCCAAAACTGGCAGTAATCCACCGAGTCAAAGCTCGAACAGAGGACAGCGAGCCTATGAAGCGGTCAGATGAGCTCGCAGAGTTTGATCCATCTCTTTAAGAATTACCAGAGTTTACCTCAGTTTAGAAACAAGATGAGCCATCATCCTTAGTCCAAGATCCAACTGAGGACATAAATATTGGTTCAGAGGACAATCCCAAGATCCTCAAAATTGGCACCAGTCTGAGACCAACAGAAAAAGAAAGGCTCACCAATTTTCTTAAACAACATGAGAAAGTATTCCCATGGACTTATGAGGACATGCCAGGCCTGAATCCAAAATTAGTCGAGCATTGCCTCATCTTAAAGCCAGATGTCAAGCCAGTCAAACAAAAATTGAGAAAGATGGATCCCCGAGTGGAACAACAAGTCAAAGAAGGTCTGGAAGACCTACTCAAAGCAGGGTTCATTCAAACTATTGACTACCCAGATTAGCTAGCCAATATCGTCATTGTTCCCAAGAAAAATGGCAAAATAAGAATTTGTATAGACTTTAGAGATCTCAACAAAGCAACTCCAAAGGATGATTATCCACTTCCAAACATCGATCTTCTGATCAATAGCACAGTGGGACAATCCATGTTCTCTTTTATGGACAAATATTCTGGATATAATCAGATTAAGTTGGCCACTTGCGACCAATCCAAGACATCTTTCACCAACCCATGGGGCACTTTTTGTTATACCTTCATGTTGTTTGGGCTCAAGAATGCTGGAGCGACATATCAACGGGCAATGACCATAATTTTTCATGATCAGATGCACAAAATCATGGATGCATATGTCAATGATATCCTCATAAAGTCCAAAGAGGAGGAAGATCACCTCGATGCTCTTAATCAAGTTTTTAAGCAGCTAATTCTTTACAAGTTGAGACTTAACCCCCAAAAGTGTGTTTTTGGAGTCGACTCAAGCAAACTGCTAGGTTTTCAAGTCAGCAAAAAAGGGATAGAAGTAGATCCCGCTAAGGCCAAGGCCATCATCAACATGCCTCCCCTAACTAATCTCAAAGAGTTATATAGCCTTCAGAGACGCATGCAGTTGATTCAGCGATTTATATCCAATTTGACTATGAGATGTGAGCCTTTTAATCATCTACTCAGAAAAGGTGTAAAATTTGAATGGGGACCAGAGTGTCAGCAATCATTTGAATGTATCAAGAAATACCTTCTCAATCCTTCTGTCTTGAAGCCACCAGAATTGGAAAAACCCCCTTTGCTATACATCTCAGTTAATCAAGTAGCCTGCGGCGGATTCCTGACACAATATAAAGAAGGTAGCTTGATTGAGCACACCATCTATTATGTGAGTAAGACTTTCATTGACTATGAAAAGAAATACTCTCAAATAGAAAAGACCTGCTTAGCCCTGGTCTGGATGTGTCAGAAGTTTAGACACTACTTACTGGCATCTGAAGTTAAGATCCTATCGAAATTCAATCCTCTCAAGTATATTTTCGAGCAACCCTTTCTCAATGGGTGGATTGCCAAATTACAAGTCCTACTAATGTAGTATGACTTGGAATATGTCTCTCAGCAATCAATCAAAGGCCAAGCAATTGCGGATCAACTAGCTGATTTTTCTTTGGCAGAAGAAGTGAAAGCTGAAGATGATTTTCCCAATGAACAGATATGCAATATCCAACAATCTTCAGTCTGGAGTTTATTCTTCGATGGCTCCAAAAACATGGCAGGAATAGGCATTAGGATTTTACTAATCAAACCTGAGAAGGAAATGATTCCTTTTTCTCTTAAGCTCGATTTTTCATGTACTCACAATATGGCCGAGTATGAAGCTTTGATACAAGGTCTGAAAAATCTACAAAACTTCAATGTCAAGAAAGTGCATGCTTATGGCGACTCATTGCTCATCGTCAATAAGGTTCAAGCAGAATGGCAAGTAAAAGATCAAAAACTGCTTCCCTATCACAAGATAGTTTCAGCTCTTGCCAGCAGTTTTGAAGAGTTTCAACTTTTTCATATCAAGAGAGACTTCAATCAAGTTGCAGATAGTTTAGCCAATCTAGGCTCCATTATGTCTTTCAAGAGCGGAGAATCCTGTCGCACTTTTGAAATTGGCAGACTTGATTAACCTGCCTTGATCCTAATAGAGCAAATCAACCAGACTGAGCAAAAGAAGAAGCCTTGGTATTATGATATCAAAGATTTCATAGAAACTGACTGTGATCATGCAAATATTTTCCTCTCCTTCCTCTTTTCCTTCTCTTTCGGCTTTCTAGCCTCTATTCCCTTTTGAAGGGGAATAAAAGATAGAACAAAAAAGGGAATAAGAGAGAGGAATTCTTTTGCAAGGTCTCATTTGACCAAAAAAATGTTTTGAAAATCACTCGCCTTCATTTTAAAAATTACAGGAAAATAGAGAGACGGGATTCGCTCATCGGTACGAGGTTCGACCGTTCCTAACGCTTTTACCAGGGGTAATCGAACCAAGGATCGAATTTATGCCTTTTGCTTTGCTAAAATATTATGTAAGAATTTATCCTAAATTTAAAATGCACAAAGAATCATGCTCGTGCAATGCAAATGCAGAAATGTACGCTTTTGAGAAAATAATTGAGAAATTTTGAGATTTCCAAGTGATTCTGAAATAAATATGATAATGGAGTGAAGAAATGATTCAAAGATTTGAAATTGGTTTGAAAAAGTTAGATTTTGAATCTAACTTAGAATTTGAGATATATCTGAAAAAAGAGACTTGGAATTCTAAGTCTCGGAATGATCAAAATTTGGAAAGATAAGTCTTCAGATGAAGAGAAAGGGAATTTGGAATTGAAATTTTGAAATAGAAATGAATTTTTGAAGTCATAATAGATTTTGAATTTGGATCGATTTTCAAGAATTGCTTTTGAGAAGGAGATTTTGAATTCAAGACCTAAAACAGGATTTGAATTTGAATCGAGATTTGAGAAATAAATTCAAAATTGGTTTTTGGAAATAAGAATTGGAAATGGTACTGGTTTGTAAATCTAGAATGGAATTTTGATTTGAAATCTGGAATGGATTTTGATTTGAAATCTGGCATCCAAGATGGAACTGAATCTGGAATCTTAAATGAAATTTGGATCCGAAGTCTGGAACCCAAAAATAGAGTTGAATCCGAAATCTGGAATCCTAAATGAAATTGGATCCGAAGTCTGGAATCCAAAATGGGGTTGAATCCGATATCTGGAATCCTAAATGGAATTGGATCCGAAGTCTGGGATCCAAAATGGAGTTGGATCCGAAATCTGGAATCCTAAATGGAATTGGATCCGAAGTCTGGGATCTAAAATGGAGTTGGATCCAAAATCTAGAATCCTAAATGGAATTGGATCTGAAGTCTGGAATCTAAGATGAGATTGGTTTTGAAAATCTGAATCCAAAGTGGAATTGGGTTCTAAATCTAGAATCCAAGATGGAATTGGATTTTGAAAAGCGAGTGGGACTTTGAAGATGGATCTGGATTTTGGAAATCCAGATTGAGTTTAAAAAGTGAGCTTTAAACTTAGAAAAAATTGAATTTTGAGATTCAGAATCAATCTCAAAGCCTTGATTTTGAATTGAGAATCAAGACTCAATCTTTAGATAGCACTTTGAAGATAAAGAATAAACTTGATTTTAAAGTTTGAATTTGAAATTAGAAGATGAATCAGGAATTTCAAAGTTAAATTGAACTTTGAAATTTGATTTGAAATGTTAAATTGAATTTGAAATTGAATCCTGAAAATGAATTTGGAATTCTAAAGTTGAATTGAACTTTGAAATCTTGAATTGGAAATTGAATTTTGAATATAAGAAGAGAATTCAAAATTTCAAAGTCAATTTGGACTTTGAAATTGAATTTTGAATTTTGAAGTGAGATAGAAAGATGAATTGAAATAGAAATTGAAGATTGGTTTGAAAAATGAAGAAGATGTTTGAAGAGTTATCTCAAAAGTCACTTGATTTTGAAATAATATGAAAAGAATTTTGAAAATATGATATAATTCTATCCTAAATGATGAAATGAATTGAAGAATTAAAAAATAGATTTTGAAAAGCACATTTCATTCTTTAAATGAATTGAAATAAAATTGAAGATATAATACATCCTTGACTATGGTCATTGAATATATTATATAGTAATCATATTTAAATTCCAGTAAAGAATAAAACACATTTTTGGTGCCTTTATGAGATTTAAGATGAAATTAACCCTCAATATATCCTGACTATGGCCATTGATACATATCTTGAGTTAATTTTAAATTAAATTCTAGTAAAGAAAGAAAAATGTTTTGGAAATATGATAATTTTTTTAAATTGACCCAGTGTGGATCCAATGTTATTCCATAAAAGATGAAAATCCTAAGTCTTGTTCACATCTTGACTATGGCCATTGATGCAAATCATCAACTTAGGATTTAATCACCTTTTATAAAATGGTGCACGGGCCATTCGTGTTTCCCATTGGTGGATTTTTGAAATAAAAGAGAAAAATAATATGAAACAGGTAATTCATGAAAATATGCATGCCCATACATCCTAATCTAGTGCAAGGAATGTAAATTTTCTCATTATAATCTAGCTATTATAATCTTCAAAATTGAATTTGAAATTTCCTAAACCAAGAATTGCCTTTTTTTACATAATCCCTGCAAAATTCCAAGTTAGTATGAGATATAAATATAAAATATAAAAGGAAGTGGAAAATGCCATGTTAGAACTAAACATGCATATGTTTATGCTGAATGAATAATATACATGTGAATGTATCTAAAAAATGGAAATGCATCCTTCTGAATGTACATGGAAATGTATTTACCTAAATGCACCTGAAAATGTGAACCTAACATTTATATGGAGATATATATGAGAATGCATGTGGGAATGTATATGAAGGTTGTATACAAGGCATATATGCATATTCACATAATTGCAAGTTCATATGAGAATTAAAATGCATGTATAATATGCATATGCGATGTATAATGCCTGTGTAGTATGAAATTCAGGGGATGACATGCTATGAACAATATGCTGAAAATGAATCCTAAGGGAGATGGATATACAATGAAAGATGATGACATATATGGGAGTATGCAGTGCTAATGAATAACCACTGATCAACATTTGAAACACATGGATAAACTGACTTCTCAGTTTGAAGACAAATCCAATTCAGCAAATTGAAATCTTCTTAGCGATTTGATTTCTCAAAGTGATATGTCATGGTACAGCAGCCCGACGAGTTGCCTTCAGTAGCGACCAAACATTTTACAACCATATTACCCAAAGGATCTCAGCAATCCTGCCTAGTCGTGTCTCACACAATATCCATTAGTTGATTTGATGACATCTAACAAATTGATCAATGAATCAAGGTGATCATACACAATGAACCGAGCTTTTTGTATAATCAAATCAGTAATTTTCTTTTCATGACAACAATGAATCAAGGAACCCCTGTCTTAATAGTATCAACTTAATTGCAACAAAACTGTTTTCACCAAAGAGTCATTGTGGTGACTGGGGGCTTAAACCAGTAAATGGTTATGCACAGACAGTGTGTAGGGAACACAGGAAATAAAACACCCAAATGCACAGTGAAATGCTATGCTACTTGCAGGAAATAGATATGATCTAATATGTACTTTGTGACAATGTACAGGAAATGTAGGTGTTGGCAAGTGCGCAGGTGAATAATGCAAATTGCAGGAAAATGCAGTGAAGATGGTGTGGGCAAAAATGCTCAGGGGCTAGTATAGTTAGATGGGCTGATTACACAGTCCTTATGACTGCATTTGAACCAAGACTGGTGGTATGAGGCGCCATCAATTGCAACCTTCTCAATGGGACACACAGTTCTCTTAGATTTCTCTTGAATTCCAGCAAAACAAGCTTGACATTTTGTTGGGATGTCCCTCATGATTATTGGGTGTTTTAACAAACTTGGGAGTAAAAGTGATCAAAGGATGGCTTGTGGTACAGAACACCCTCAAAGGAAGAATGTTTGCTGAGCTTGGGAGTGTCGTTTGTGATGATGGCAATGGAGACAGGCCTTGCATTTGAATATCCATCGTGAAAGAAACTAGTCCGGCAACATAGACTCCTAATCACGATCTTGAGTTTTCATGGTTGTCTTGTTGCCAACCTTGTGTTGCTTGAAGACCTCTCCTCGACTTCCAACATGGGCCTGCCACTTAGGGGAACGACTCAGATATGTTGGGACGGGTCTGAACCCATCGACTGAGCTTACTCTTCTACCTTGGTACCCTCTGGGCAACCTCATGGGTCTCAGGTTATACCAAAATAAAGTAAAATTTTAGGTAAGGAACATGAGCTTTAATGACCAAGATGTTTACAGAAAAATGAAGATACAGAGCTTTCAGTTTTAACAAAACACTGAAATTGTGATCATGAAGCAAGGGTAAGCTACAATAAATCATGATAAATGTGCACAGAATGAATTGTTTCCCACCAAGTCATGCTAGATAGAGTGAATGTTTTTCAATAGTACACTTACTGAATGGCAATTCCGCAGAAACCAGGGAGTTCTACTTTAAGAAAGAAAGCAATTTGAATCTTCATTGGCAATGCAACTCCCATCGTATGAATATCGAGCCACAGTATGAGTTTTTAGACAATCCATCATAGCTAGCATACAACATGACAGTCACCTTCCATCTCTCCAGCGCAGGGCGATTGAGTGTAATCCTTGTACATTACCTCCATACGGATTATGTATGATTCAGTGGTAAGATCGACAGGATTTCAACTTGTGTACCACCTCCAGTGCAGGATCGTATGAAGACAAACAGGTAAAATCATGAAGTATACATTGCACACTGAATGCTATATAACAGAGATAAGATTAAAAAACAATGAATGAAGCTGATAGCAGGGACCATTTCCATGAGGCAGGGAAGCTGTATAACCCCAAAATTAGAGATTTAATGCCATATCCAGTTATAGAATGATAGCTGATTCGTCACAAGGGAGAGGAAATAGCTATCATGCACATGAACATCATGTTATGGGAAAAAATGCAGGTAGAAATGAAACAGTGAGACTCTATCAGTGAATCAATCAATGTAATTGAAGTGCACAAATCAATGGATTCACATGGCAATTATCAAATCGAATACGTGAACCCAACAGTTAAACTAACAGATTTGAATGGTTATCAATACCTCAAATGCATAAACCAACAAGTGAATCCGTGTGTTCAAACCTCTGTTGATAAACAAAAATATGTAAACCCCACAAGGATATCAATGAGTCTAAATAACAGGTGATCAGCCAAGAGGTCATACAATTTTAACAATTTAATCGACAAATGAACAATGCAAGCAGATGAATCAAAGGATGAATTAAGCAAATATTTTCTGAAATCTCCTGTCATCAATCTCAAACTTCTCATATTTGCCAACTAACGATGATCAAAGAAGAACTAGTGGTGATCAAGATAAATGGCCAAATGCTCAAACTAATGAAGGTAGATAAAACCAAATATAATTCAATGTTTGTAAAGAAAAAAAATGAATATAAGTAGATATGGAATCTAGATCATCACAACTATCCAGATCAGTTGGTGGCTAACTCATCATTCAACCGACAATCAAAATAGGGGTCCGACCAACAGGGGACGATCAAAGCACCAACCGATCGTCAAAGGAAAACTAGGAATTAGATATAAAAGAGAAAACAGAGATGAAAAGAAGAAGAAAACCACAGTAGATTGGGACATGAATTAAAGTCACAGTCTACTGTATGATAACCAGAATATCGACACATACAGAACTACCAGAATTCAAAACCATCAGAAAGGAAACTAAAAAACAAATGTCGGAATCGAGGGATTCTGTTAATGTTGCACAGAATGCGATTGGGATTGTTGTAGACAACCCAACATTTACCTAGGGTGCATTAACAGGGTAAAATCAAGAAATCGAAAGTAAAGCGTGTAAGGAAAAGGGGAAGAGTAAAGCAAACACAGAAATAAAATCAAAATCTAGATGAATTGACGATGCCATTGTGAGGCATCGTCAATCGTTAATGCCTAAAGAAAGGAAGAAAAAAAATAATCGAAATCTTAAAATTCACGGAGATAACTTTGTAAATCAAAGATACAGATGAAGGATTATATATCACAGATGGAAAATCAAACTCTAAACGTTCATGAAAATCAAAAGAATTCGTAAATAAGAGGCAAAAAGAGAGGAGAGAAGATGAATGATGATTTACCTTGGTTTCACGGGGTTCTGAAGAGTCATAAGAATGGTCGATCTGTCTGGTTTCTTCTGAACACCGGAAGGAGAGGGAAAGTATCAGAGGGAAAAGATTGCTCGATCAAGAGAGGGACATATGGGGTGTTGATGGATAGGTGGAGAGGCAGAAAAACAGATGTAATGGATGATCTCGGTCGATCCATTGCAGTTGCTTATATAGAGGATGGAGGAAGGATCAAGAAGGAGATTGGTTGGAGATGAACGGAAGAGGGAGATGAGGAAGTTGATGGTTGGCGATGGACGGATAAGGGATCAAGCGAGAGAGAGAGAGAGAGAGAGAGAGAGAGAGAGAGAGAGAGAGAGAGAGAGAGAGAGAGAGAGAGAGAGAATGGGAGAGACCGTTGCAGGTTTTTCCCATTTTAAAAAACCGGGTTCTCTTTAAAAAAAAATCTTAAAACGGATTTTAAAATTTATTTTTTTTATAATTTTCTTTATGTTTTGATTTTTTTTGTTATTTTCTTCATATTTTCTACATTTTTTTTGTTATTTTGGAATAAGATTCTAAAATCTAGGTAAGATGAGGGATTTAAAAGCTATTTTTGTATTTTTGAGAAATATTTATAAAAGAGGAGTTTTTCTGAGGAAAACTTTTGAAATTTTCTCAGACAACGGGTTTGGATCCAAAATTGAGTCAAATATGGAAAATGGATTTGATTCCAGTAAATCTGAGCAATAAACTGAAATTTTGAGTAAAAAATGACTCAATTTAGGGTGTTCACAGATGCCCCTCTTTGCTACTAAGCCGGTTGAAAGCCGAGCTTAGTGGCAAAGAAAACACTCCAAATTTTGAAAAATGCCCCAGTCAGCAGATCTGAACTGGGTATGGAGGAATTTATTTTGAAAGACATGGTTTCTCAGGCTTAATACCTTATCCTGAATGGCTTTGGGGAGACGAAATCCTCGAAAATGATATAACTGAACTGTTGAAAATAGGTGGTTCTTTGCTTAAGTTATTTTATATTAGAGGGTTTTTGAATTTTTGTCCTCATAAGGACCTACATGTAATTTCTCCTTTTTGCCTCTCTCTATTTAATATAGAGAGAAGCCCTAACTAATTGTGGAAATCGAGTTCTATTCTCACAGCCGTCTCTCTCCTTTTCTCTCTCTCTCTTCTCTCTCTCTCTCTTTCTCTTCTTCTCCCTCTCTCTACCTAGGGTTCGGGTCATCCCTTCTCCTCTTCAACATGGTATCAAAGCTAGCGATCTCAGGAGCGTGATCGAGCTGATCTCAGAAGCGTGATCTACATCCTCGAACCAGGTGTCGATTAAAATTTTTTTAGATCTGATGACAGATCTGGCCTAGATCTGTTATCAGACCTAAAGAACAACATTGAGAACATCGTGGGAGTACTCAGGTCAGGCAGTCGTAATTTTTTTTTTCACATCTCGTGACGCCTGGGTGTGGCAGCTGATAGCAGATCCTATTGTCGTATGGCTATGTCTGCTGCCATGAGGTGTTTGTGGCTGTCGTGACTTACAGCATCTGCAAATATGATTTCAGTAATTGCTGTCGTGACTTACAGCATCTGTCGTGATTTCAGCATCCACCGTGATCCTTCATGCTGTCGTTATTATTTTGTTTGTCGTGATTACATCTGTTGCCGTGACTTTAGCATCAAACCCACATTAGTCGTGATCCTTCATGATGTCGTGATTGTTTTTCCCATGCTGTCGTGATTAGTTTCAGCATCAGAAGCTCTGTAGTGGAAACAGCCATTTTTTTTGTGTTGAAAATCATCATGTTTATGTGAAAGTTGTTTTTGGTCATTGGTTCTAGCTGATGCGTGACTGTTATGTGTGTGGACTGCTGTTCAAGACTCATGTGTGTGGGCTGCTGTCCACTATTGTCGTGGAGATTGCAGGCTTAATTCCTGTGGTTATTTGGCTGTTGTTCACTATTGTCGTGGAGATTGCAGGCTTGATTCCTGTGGTGCTGGGGAATATTCTCCTCGTGTGACCTGCTGTTCCTTATTGTCGTGGTGTTTTTTTTGTGAACAGCTGCTAGGTTGCTTGAAATCTGTCCAGATTTTTTTTTGAAACAGAAATATTTTGTTAGTATGGCTGAAACTTCAAAGTGTGATTCCAAATTGGAACACATTGGTGAATATAAAGCATTTGCCAACCCCTTCTCGTATGGCTCTTCCGTAAGGTTGAATGAAAACAACTATGCCAGATGGTCCAGAACTTTTATGATGTCGGTATCTGGACATCGTCGAAAACATATTTTGTTGGAAGGCGAACCCAATGAGAAATTGGGAAAATATGTGACTTGGGATGAAGATAATGATATAGTTATGTCATGGATCATGAATAGTGTCGAACCCCATATTGCAGATGGATTGATCTACTATAATACAGCCAAACTGATGTGGGACAACCTTCGTGATACATATTCACAAGAAACGAATGTGAGTCGTATCCTGCAAGTCGAACAGGAAATATATAATTTGCAACAGGAAGATCAGACCTTGGCCCAGTACTATGCCTCGGTCAAAGCTGCGTTTGAAAGACTTAATGCTCACAGGCCCCTATGTTGCTCAAAGCAAAAAGATCATCAAGAACAAACCATGGTTGCTCGTTTCCTTACAAGTCTTTCTTCAGATTTTTCCGTTGCAAAAGTTCAAATGTTGACTGGATCAGATGTTTCCACTCTTGCCGATGCTTACAATCGCCTGAGTAGACTTGCGATCTCTCTGCCACAATCTCAGTCTGTGACTCAGTCATCTGCTCTTGTTGTCCCATCTAGTTATGGGCGTGGAAATGTTCAGAATATCAGAGGACGAGGACGTGGACGTGGTATGGGTGGCAGAGGAAAGCTTTAATGTACATTCTGCGGAAAATCTGGACATTTAGAAGATCGTTGCTGGGATAAGCATGGTCGGCCAACCTCTTCTTCATTAAAGTCATATACTCCTAAAGCAAATGTGACTACTATCGAGGCTACAAATGTACAAAAGAATATTGCTGAAAATGAGAGTAGTATCACTCTTAGTCGTGCCGAATATGATGAGCTCATAGCTCTTCGACCTTTGAGTTCCACTCCTCCTGTAGCTGGTGTTGCATATTCAACCGGAAATCATCTTCATCCGACTGATAGTAAGTGGGTTATTGACTCTGGTGCATCCAGACATTTGTGTGGCAATTCTCGTGTTTTTTCAGATCTAAAGGATATTAAGGCTCAGATTGGAGTCTCCTTAGCCGATGAGAGCTCCTCCCCGGTTGTTGGTCAGGGAAATATTTCAATATCCTCCTCATTACAGTTGAAAAATGCTCTTCATGCTTCAAATTTTCCTCAAAGTTTACTTTCTGTTAGTTGTCTTATAAAAGAACAAAACTGTAGAGTAATATTTGATCCAATGGGTTGTCATTTTCAGGATTTGCTGACGGGGAAGAAGATTGGTGGAGGCTATGAAGAAAATGGAATTTACTACCTACATCATCCAATGGGTACTGTCCATGCTGCAGTGGAACATTCATTCAATCATGTTCAGTGGCATCGTCGTCTTGGTCATCCTTCTTTGTCAAAGCTTCGGTCGGTCTTTCCTCAGATTCCTTCCACCACATCATTTCAGTGTGAGGCATGTCAGTTGGGCAAGCATCATCGAAGTTCGTTTCCTTCGAGTCAGAGTCAGTCTAGTAATAAAGTTTTTGAATTTCTTCATGCAGATGTATGGGGTCCTAGTAAGATTCCTACTAGGACTCAGTGTCGTTACTTTCTTGTTATTGTTGATGATTTCTCTAAGTTGTCATGGGTATTTTTAATAAAAGGAAGATCTGAAGTTCCAAGTATTATCAAATCTCTAATTCTTGAAATAAAAACTCAGTTTGAATCTATTGTCAAGATTGTTCGCACTGATAATGCTCTCGAGTTCAAATCAAAAGGTCTGTTACAATTTTACCAAGATCATGGCATCCAACCTCAAACTTCCTGTGCCTATTCATCTCAACAAAATGGGGTGGCTGAGCGAAAACATCGACACCTCCTTGATGTTGCCAGGACCATTATGATTCAATCCAATGTTCCTACGTCATACTGGGGTGATGCGATTACCACTGCTTGCTATCTGATCAACCGCATGCCTTCGTCTTCTGTGGGTGATCAAATTCCATTACATATCCTAAAACCTAATGCTCCTCTTTTCCCTTTATCACCAAAAATATTTGGATGTGTTTGTTTTGTACACAAACTTGGCCCTGACCGTGATAAATTAGCCTCTCAAGCTACAAAATGCATATTTATCGGTTATCCAAAAAATCAAAAGGGCTATCGATGTTATGATCCTATTTCTCGCCGAGAGTATGTCAGTGCGGATGTATCTTTCCTGGAATCCTCTCCATATTACTCTATTTCTAGTTCCTCGCTGCAGGTTTGTCCAGCTGAGTCTTTTCCATTACCTATACCTCCTTTTCCTTTGGAATCTGTGTCCCCATTACCGAATCAAACTTCATCCACTTCCAGATTTAATAATCCTCCATTGGTATATGTGCGTAGAGCTCCACTTCCGCAAGAGCCTTCATCTTCTTCTTCTCCTGAGGTAAGTTCTACTGACAATAGTGATCTCCAGGATGATGATAACAGGCCTATTGCTCTACGTAAGGGGACAAGACAATGTACCTTATATCCCATATCTCATTTTGTCTCTCATGCCAGAATTGGACAACAGTTGAAGTCATTTGTTTCAGCCCTGTCTGCTGAAACTATTCCTCTGAATTATCAACAGGCAGCACTTGATAATCGCTGGAAGCTGGCTATACAAGAAGAAATGACAACTTTAGTATCTCAACATACCTGGGATCTCGTTGATTCCCCAGCAGATGCTGACATTGTTGGATGTAAATGGGTATATACAATAAAGTACAAATCTGATGGGTCTATTAAAAGGTACAAGGCCAGATTGGTCGCGAAAGGGTATACTCAGACATATGGAATTGACTTCTTTGAAACTTTTTCTCCTGTTGCACGGATGGGTACCATCCGTCTTGTTCTTTCAGTAGCTGTTCAGCATGGTTGGAGCTTATGCCAATTAGATGTGAAAAATGCATTTCTCTATGGGGATCTATCTGAGACCGTTTACATGCAACAACCTCCAGGCTTTGAGGTTGAGGGGGAGTGTCAGAAAGTGTGTAGATTGCGAAAAGCGATTTATGGCTTGAAACAAAGTCCTCGTGCATGGTTTCAAAAGTTATTTGAAGTAATGTCAAGCTTTGGCTTTAATAGATCAGCAGCAGATCATACTCTTTTTATAAAGAAAACTAGCTCTGGCATAGTTGTTATGGTGGTATATGTGGATGACATTATTCTTACAGGAGATGATGTGAAAGCTATTGAAGCCATAAAGGCTCATCTTCAAAAACACTTTGTTACAAAAGATCTTGGTTCACTCAGGTATTTTCTGGGTATAGAAGTTGCTAGGAGCCGAGAAGGGATGGTGTTGTCTCAACGGAAGTATGTTCTTGACTTATTAAAGGAAACGGGCATGTTGGGAGCTAAACCAGCAAATATTCCCATGGACCATAAAGTTCAGTTGTTTGAAGAAGGGTCAAAACCTGTTGATAGCAAAAGCTATCGCTCCCTAGTAGGGAAGTTATTATATGTAACTGTGACCAGGCCGGATATTGCTTTAGCAGTAAGCAAAGTTAGCCAATTTATGGACAAACCAACTGAAGTACACTAGAATGCAGCCATAACGATTCTCAGATATCTAAAATCATCCCCTGGAAAAGGGTTATGGTTCAGGAAAGGTGGAACTCTAGAGATAGTAGCCTATTCAGATGCTGACTATGCTGGATCTGTAGTAGATAGAAAATCTACTACAGGATTCTGTGTGTTTCTGGGAGAAAACTTGATTTCATGGAGAAGTAAGAAACAAACTGTGGTTTCCAGGTCAAGTACTGAATCAGAATATCGGGCTATGGCCCAAACAGCTGCTGAATTGATGTGGGTTTGCACTGTTCTTCATGACCTCCAGGTGAAGGTTCTCTCTCCAATGACCATGATGTGCGATAACAAAGCGGCAACATATATAGCAAACAATCCTGTCTTTCATGAGAGAACAAAGCACATTGAGGTTGATTGCCACTATGTAAGAGATATGATTCAAGCTGGTCATATTACTACCAAATACCTAAAGTCGGAAGACCAAGTTGCAGATATGTTTACAAAGCCCCTTGCTAGGCCAAATTTTTCAAAGTGTTGTGACAAGCTGAGCATGATTGATATCTATGCTCCAGCTTGAGGGGGAGTGTTGAAAATAGGTGGTTCTTTGCTTAAGTTATTTTATATTAGAGGGTTTTTGAATTTTTGTCCTCATAAGGACCTACATGTAATTTCTCCTTTTTGCCTCTCTCTATTTAATATAGAGAGAAGCCCTAACTAATTATGGAAATCGAGTTCTATTCTCACAGCCGTCTCTCTCCTTCTCTCTCTCTCTCTTCTCTCTCTCTCTTTCTCTTCTTCTCCCTCTCTCTACCTAGGGTTCGGGTCATCCCTTCTCCTCTTCAACATGAACAACAGAAATGAGAAAATCGTGATGGGACTTTAGAGTGAAGATCCCAGAAATGATGAAAGATAAGAATTTTGATCAAGTCTTATGGATGAGACACAATCAACTTTTTGCAACGACTCAGGTTTAGCCTTTAACCTGGATGGGACGAAGATATATGAAGATGATTTAAATGAGGAAAAGAATATATGAGGACCTTGATGGGACATTTTGAGAAAAATGCCTAGTGAGATGAAGCTCCAGTATGATCTTTTCCTAGATGGCTATAAAGGGCATGGATTCCACGACGAGGAAAACCATGACGGGACTTAGAGAACTACCTCGTCAAAATGAGGAGCCTCGTTGGAACGAGACTCAGGTTTAACCCAAACCTGAACGGAAGATTCCTCAAGGACGAGGTTCAGGCTTAGCCCTTAACCTGAAGGGGATGACCAAATGGAATCCTCGAATGAAGAAGCCATGATGGGACCTTCGAAGTTTGAATGAACAGATTCAAAAAAGGGTTTTGCGAAAGGAGGAAAATGGGGTTACCTAAAGCTTTGAAAAAGGGATGATATGGGGTGCCTCATTGTTGAGACTAAAATCAGTTTTTTTTAAAAAAAATCGATGACCTCTCATAGAAAATTCAGGTTTGACCCTTAACCCGAGCGGGTGAGACCGCACAGAATTCTTGAATGAAGAAACCGTGGTGGGACTAGAAAGGAGATCTAGCCAAAACGAGATTCAGGTTTAACCCTAACCTGAACGGAAAATACCTCATGGAGCGAGGTTTAGGCTTAACCCTTAACCTGAAAGGGACGACCAAATGGAGTCCTCGGATGAAGAAACCATGATAGGACCCTCGGAGTTTGGACGAACAAGTCCAAAAGGGGTTTGCGAAAGGAGAAAAATGGGGTTCCCTAAAGCTTGGAAAATGGATGTTCTTGGATGCCTCATTGCTGAGACTAAATCAGCTTTTAAAAACAGACGACCTCTCGCAGAAGGTTCGGGTGATACCTTGAGGAGCGAGGTAACAGGTTTAATCCTTAGCCTGAATGGATACAGAATCCTCGAAGAGCGAAGAAGCTGTGATGGGACCTCTAGACTTCTCACAACAAGTCCAAGAGGGGTTTGCAAAAGGATAAAATTGGGGTCCCTAAAGCTTGAAAAGGGGTTGATATGGGGTTCCTCATCGCTGAGACTGAAATAGCTTTTAACGATAAAAGACCTTTTGCAGAAAGTTTAGGTTTAACTCTTATCCTGAGTGGGAACTGTCTATGGCGGGACAGTGGGGAACACAGGGAAGTGTGCAGATCCGAGAGACTCAGATCAAACAGAAGGGAAGGACCTTTCAGTCCTAATGAGGGATGACATCCGGATATGTCAAAATGAAAATCAAGTTCTTGCTTCATGTTGGGATAACTAGAAAATATTGCCAATATAGTGCCAAAAGTTGTAGTTGATTCAGAATGATTGAATTGTGCTCATATGTGTTAAAATATCACATCTTTCTATCTAGAGTATTAACTCCAATTGGGCTATGTAGAATCAAGAATCAAATTCAAATTTGTTGTTGTTGAGTTTCTTCAAGGAAGATATCAATTTTCTTGATATGAAAAGAGAGGAAATATTCTTAGCTTCATAAAAGCAATTGAGTGAAAAGATATTGATAGAAGAATTTCACATAGATAAAGATGATTCCTGGCAATTTTGGCAGTTTGATATCATGGGCCTTTTCCCATGATGATCTTTCTACACTCTTTTGAGTCATGGAGCTTTCTTGGGTTTCGACGAGAAGCTTATTACATCATCCTTTATTTTGGAGTTGTCCTGACTTTTTTTTCATTTTTAAAGAAGGGCACGTCACAAACTCCTTCATCTTGGAGATGCTCCGATTCTTCTTTTTCTCAGGAATTATGCTGATGATATTGACTCATTGGTCAAAAATATCTGGATGATAGCAGAAATCAAATATCTTTTAGGGTTTGTCTAGAGGTTCATTGCAGTCGCCTTCATTTTGACGGTGATCTGAACGTTCCCTGGAAGGATCCATCATAAACTCTTTCATCTCGGAGATGATTCAAATCTTCTTTAGCCCCAGGGGTCTAGCTCGCATATTCGTCTTCATCTTGACGACAATTGAGAGATCCCTTTTGCAGATATTTGATTGCAGCTTTAGATGACTGAGGAGATATGGATTGGGTAGGTTCTTTTTACTGGCCAGGATATTTCCACTATCTTACTGCCAAAAGAATGATCTTTAAGAATGTGCCATAGCTTATGATCAATATCAATTCACTTATGGCTTTTCAACATCATTGAATTTTTCCTTTGCTGGTCATATCGAAGATTTTTCTTCATCCTCTTGGTTGACCAACAGAAAAAACTTGAATTCTGTTCTTTCTTCGCAAAAAGTCTTGCTCTTTTGGAAATAATACTGAAGGTAGTTTGAGAAAATTCTTTGTGCAATGAAAGCTTTGAGATCAACAATGGTTTTTTATAGCAAATTGGCAAAATATTCTTGAAATCTTTAATGAAAGTAATTGCTTGATATCGAATCTACACATCCATGACAAAATTCTCCACCCTTTTTCACCAAAAAGAGAGACTCAGGCTTAGCCCTTACCTGAATGGAAAAGTAGGAAATACTCCTCTCTTTCCTAAAGAGGAGGTGTTTGCAAAACAAAACTTTCGAAGAGAAATTAAGTTTTCGTCAAAACTCCCAATCTCTAGGCTTCTCTTATGGAAATGCGGTCGAAAAATGAAGTTGAGAAAGTATCACAGAGTAACGAGTCCATCACACTCTCCCTAGAAGAGGGTCCTCTGTGAAGGGGTTGGCCAAAGATCAGAAAATTGGGGGACACAAAAGGAAATGGGTTTCCGTCAAAGCTCTCCGTAGAAAAAGGATTTCTTTGTGTAAAAATCGGTTTGTTGTTTTGCAAACAGTTCACGAAGAAACAAGTCCCTTCAAACTCTCCCTGGAAAAAGGGTTCTCATGAACGAAAAGATGGTTGCATGCGAAAGGAACGAGCTCCCTTGAACTCTTCATAGAAGAGGGTCCTTCGCAAGAGAAAAAGATTGATTTTTGATAAAATGATGACCTGAAGGTTGAAATTAAGATTTAGAGCTTGAATTGTGATGAACGGTTCGTACAAAGACTGAACCTGGAGGGCTAACTGATCAGTCAGCCAGACACTAGCACGAGCACTAGATGTACCAATACGAGCACTGGATTTTGAAAATGCACCAGTACAAGCACTGGGTTTTGAAAAAAAATACGCTAGCGCGAGCACTGGGTTTAAAAAATACACCAATACAAGCATTGGGTTTTTGAAGATGCACACCAGTACGAGCATTGGGTTTCAAAAATGCACCAATATGAGCATTGGGTTTTCGAAAATTCACACCAGTACGAGCATTGGGTTTAAAAAATGCACCAGAACGAGCACTGGGTTTTCGAAAATACATACTAGTGCGGGCACTAGATTTTTGAAAATGTACCAGTACGCGCACTGGGTTTTGAAAAACACACCAGTACGAGCACTGGCTTTGGAAAAAGCACCAGTGTTATCATCTCAAAATTTTTCCCCTCTCTTGCGAGGGAGAAACGATCCTGCGAGTCAAACTTGACCAAACTTTTGAAAATGGTTTTGAAAATTACTCACTTCCGTTTTGAAAATTTGCAGAAAAATTCTGTGGAATGAGATCCGCCTGTCGGTACGAGGTTTGACAGTTCCTGACACCTTTACCAGGGGTAATCGAACCAAGGATCAATTGTGTGCTTTGACTAAGTTAAATTATCTAAATCATGCTCTATTTTCCTAGAATGCATAAAGAATCAGGCTTGTGCTATGAAATTTAGAAAAAGATGCAAGTTTTGAAAGAATGATGTTTGCTTTGGAAAATTGAAATGTGCTTGGAAAATGCTTGAGAAATACTTTAAAAAATCATTGAATTTCATTGGAAATCAGAAATTGGATTGGAAAATGAATTCTCAGGAAAACTTGAATATTGGGAAAATCAATTTTTTTGAGATTTGGAATTGCTTTTCTAAGAAAAATGGATTTGAGAATCTTGAGAAATTCAGGAAGTTCATTGGAAAATGATTTTTGAAATGAAAAATGGATTCTTAGGAAAATGGGAACTCTGAGAAAATCGATTTTTGAGATTGGAAACTTAGAATTGAGAATGTGGAAATCTTGGAAAATCATAATTTGAACTTGGAAAATACTTTGAAATCTCATTTGAAAATTCAGAATTCTGAGAAAATTAGATCTTGAGAAAAACTTAGAAATGTTTGGTAAATCGATTTCTCTGAAATTGAAATTGGAAAATGAATTTGAAAATAATGCAATTTGAATAATATGAATGAATGAATATGAATTTGAAAGATATTTCATTGAGGAATTGGGAAAATCTTTTTGAGTTTTGAGAAATGCAGTGCATTTTTGAAGTTAGCCTAAGAGTGTAGGCTGAATGTGGCTAATACGAAGATCATAAATCTTGGTTTTCTTCATATTCTGACTATAGCCATAAATACGAATCCCACCAAGTTTATAAACTCCATAAGAGCTTGTGCATGTGCCATTCGTGTCAACCATAGTGAATTTTAAAAAAATGTGCATGAATGAGGCATCAGATATCAGAATTTGTAGAAATTAAACTATATGCAATGCAGTCCTATTCTATGCAGGAAATGTAAATTCTTATTCCAAATTATTACATTTGATATTACATTGAATTGAAATGAAATAAGAAAATAAAATCTTCTTCTTGAATGTTCCTGCAAAACTAGAAAACATGTTAGCACAGAAATGTAGGTTTTTCTGAATTTATCTGAAAATATTGAAAATTATCATATATTATTCAGATATAAACCCAAATTCATACCCCCTTTGATATAAACATAATAAATAATGAATAAATTTTAAAATCAAACTTGGAAATTCAAAATTGGGGTCAAAATGACCAAAATACCCCTGATGAACTTGAAATCAAGGTTTTTTGAAAGAAATTTTGTAAAATTTGGAAATTTGAAAATCAAATGAAATAAATCAAACACGATATGATGATATGCATGAAAATTTATGGAATTAGAAATTGAAATTTCGAAATTATGGTCAAAATGACCAAAATGCCCCTGATAACAAGACTATGGCCTTGAAACCAGGGTTTTCTAAAATAATTTTTGCAAAAATAGAAAATTGAAATGAAAATAAGATTGAAATTAAGCCTAATATGATATGACATGCTTATTTACATGAATAAAACCCTAAAATGGGAAAAATATCAAATTTAACTTGATTTTCGCTTCTGAATTTAAAGATAAACTAACATATAAAGAAAATGAACTTGGATTTGAGTCAAATTTGGAATGGACACTTAGACTAACCCTAAAAACAGAATGGAGCTCGAAAATCTATTTTTTTGTTATTTTCTAAATATGAAAAATAGCTAAAAATCCTAAAAAATCAGAATTTTGCCTAAAATGTTGATTCTAAATGCAATTTCGGATATCAAACTTCTATAAAAAATTCCCAAATTTTATGGGGTGATAGAGGACAGTTAGGCAAAGATTTTTTCCTTTTATATATTTTGGTTTTGACATATGGTCGGAGCTGTACATCTCCGTCAAGTCGGATCAGAATCCGACGACTCTAGGATTTAGGGCAAAATAACAGGTTTCAGGAGAAAATGTGGGGAAAATATCAGACAGATGGAAAAATGGCTCTGACAGACAGAGAAATTTTTTATCTTTTTACAGTATTGGGATTTGGGTTACGGTTTCGAAATGGGCACACTGTTATCAGAGACTTAGATCTCTGGAAATTTTGGATATTGGAATCTGTCAGACAGAAAAGATAAATCTTGTAAAAATAATGTGATAATCTCAAAAATCCCCAAATTTTGGGAAATGACAAGGTAATGGGTTATAAACAACTTTCATGTTGAAATTTTTTGCATTCGGGCTACGGGTTGTGCGGACAAAACACATTAGAGTCTGTTTATACCCTGACAAGGAAAAATCAAGGTTTTCCCAAAGGTCTAGAAAAATTGATTTTTGACAGAAGCAAATATGCTTATAAAAAATCCAAAAATTTTAGAAAATTAATAGCTTCCACCATGAATCTACTGTAATTTTTAGGGGGGGATTCGGATCTTCCATCTAGGATATCTCATAGGTCCTTGTCTGCTAAAATAGAAGTTGAAAATTTCTGGAAATGTGAAATCCTGGTTTGGGATTTGATTTATTTGAGAGGGCTTTGAAACCCAAACAGACACAAATTTTTACCAAAAAAATCAATAACATCTAACCACGACCATTATGAAATTTTTGGGATTTATTGATGAGAAATTGGACACAAAATGATGGTTGCCCTTCAAGCATAAAGTCAAAAATTGCAAATCCTAAACATAATACCAATAAAACTATACTAAATGAATCAAACAATTATTTAGCTAACAAAATGATTTTAAATGCAATATGGAACTATATGGATCATGAGAAAACAAAAATACATGGAAGCATGATGCATTTCATTAATTTTGGCTATTGAAAGGAGGGATCCGATTCATTCATCGGACGAATCCCTCTCTCTATGCAGCCCACAACCATGAGAAGGCTATGGAATTCTAATGAAAATCAATAACGCATATAGAGGCTTACCTTGGACCAGTTCGGATCTGGATAGTGGTAGTTGTGGCTGGTGGCTGCAAGGAATTGGAGGCAATGGCTGGAGCTATGGAGTTGCAGTTGGGTGATGGAGCCGGTGGTTGTTGAAGATGGTGTTGCTTGCTGCTGGAACCGTGGGGGAGCTGCTACAAGGTGGCTGTAGGGAAGCTCAAGCAATGACAACCATGGCTTCTAAGGAGAGAACTTGAGAGAGAGAGACAAAGAGAGATGGGTTCACCGTATCTTCTCCTTTCTCTCTTTCTTTTTTTCTAATAAAAGACTTAGGGTTTAATCTCTTAGGACCAAGGTTTTTAGGGGTTAATGAAAAGAAGGAATTGAGGTTTACATGAATGAGATGGACAATAGGGAAAGGAAAAGTGGAGGGAAAAGAGAAAGGAAAGAAAGGGAAGAAAAAGAAAGGAAAGAAAGAAGAAGAAGAAAAGGAAGAAGAAGAAAAAGAAAAGGAAAGAAAGAAAGAAGAAGAAGGAAAGAGAAAGAGAAAAAGAAAAAGGAAAGAAAGTAAGGGAGAGGGGGCTGGAGGTTTGGTCGACCACCTTGTGGGTCCCACCTTGCAAAATAAAATAAAAAATAAAAACAAACAAAAAAAAAAGAAAATTGAAAGGGAATAAAAGAAACATTTTTTTTTTAATAAAAGGGAAATGTAAATGAATAAGCCATCTCAGAGTGGGCTTATTTTTCAAATTTGAAATTTGTTTTGAGAATCTTAGGGGTAGAATAGTCTTTTTAGAAAAATTCCTAGACGAAACGAGCTATTTTTGGCAGTTTTTGAAATGAGCTCGGATTTTGAAGTTCAATACCCCGTTGCGAAGCAAATCCAGTGTAGAATTTGAAATTTTGAGTTTGAAAGAAATCCATATTGTTTTTCTCGAAAAAATATTTCTAAATTTAGACTCCCAGGGGTAAAAATGTCAATTTTGGAAGCCTAGGGTTTGAAATTGATTTTTGAAAGCTTTTAAAACTCGATCTGGATTGAAATTTATAAAACTGGAGTTCTGGACTTCAAAAATGAAATGAAATGTGATGAAATGTTATGAAATGCTGAGAAATGATATGAAATGATGAGGAATGATATAAAATGCTATGCGAAATGCAGACCCTGAATGAAGAATTTTGGATATTTGACCCTGATTGGAACTTGTAATAGTTCAAAAAGTGTTAAAATTGATAAAATTTACGGAATGATTCAAGAAATGGTTTTCAGACTCCACCGAGCTAGAGTGACACTGAAAATCAGGGTTTGAGCTGAATTGAACTGAAATGAGCTGGATTGAGTTGGGTTTTAGAGTTTCAGAACTCAAATAAACTGACCAGACACTAAATCAACTAACCTTTCCGACTAAATTTTCAAGAGAAGCTGCCATTTTTTGAGAAATGGTGCAGAATGGTCACTGGAGTGAAGTAAATTACAAATCTGAGCTGGGTTTGAGCTACAACAAAGGTCAATAATACTGACATGAACTAAAATCAAAGCTTGAACACTAACTCAACTAACTGAACTCAGCTCAATTTCAGCTGAAAGAGCTGAAACAGGCTAAAATGGGCTCCTGGACACTTGGAAATAGTTTTGAACTGAAACTCGAGCACTTGAACTCCTGGTGAGCTCAAGTTAGACTCTGAGGAATATAACTGACTGTGAATGACTGACTCAGATACAATTGGCTTGGATTTGAGTGAGAAATGAGCTCATTTATCAAGAAATGATCCCATTTTTGCAGGAATGGTTAGAAATGAAAATGGTATGTTCATCATGAGCTCAGATGAGCTAGGAATGACTGATATTCTAACTGTTCTGAACTAACCAATGAGCTTGATTGACTCCGACTGACTGGGGTCCGGAATGACCTAGGGGTAAAATGGTAATTTTCTTAATAAAAATGGGTAAAATGGTGGTTTTCTAAAATTGACTTGGGGTTTGACTCCTACACTGACCTAACAGGGTTGGCACTACACGAGAAGGGTTGTTTGAGAATAGGTGAGGAAAAATTGGGGTGTTTACAGATGCCCCTCTTTGCTACTAAGCTGGCTTGAAGACGAGCTTAGTGGCAAAGAAAAACACACCAAATTTGCGCTATAAAAATGCACCAGTTAGAAGGATCTGACTGGATATGAAGATTAGCTCTTATGAAAATGGTAGATATGAAATGAAGAATGAAGAAGATAAATCTTACTTCAAAGAAGTGAGATTCAGGTTTTGCCCTTAACCTGAATGGGATGAGAAATACCTTGTGTAGAAACGAAGCTCAGGTTTGACCCTTAACCTTATTGGAAATGAAATACCTCATCAAAATGAGGCTCAAGTTTAACCCTTAACCTGACCGGGGATGAAAATGATGAGATTCTCAAAAGAAGAACTCATGATGGAACCTTCGAACTTCCGCACAATAAATCCGATAGGGGTTTTGCAAAAGGATGAAATTGGGGTCTCTAAAGCTTGAAAAGGGGTTTGATTTTGGGTGCCTCATTGCTGAGACTAAATAACTTTTGAAATTGATGGCCTTTTGCGAGAAAATGATTGGTGGCTTAACCTCAAGCCAAAATTGGACTGTCCATGGTGGGACAGGGGGGATACAGGGAAGTGTGCGAATCTGGGAGCCCAAGTGCTCAGATTATACCAAAGAAAGGAATGAATCTTGAAAACTCCCGTTATCAAGTCCTAAAAGGGATAACAAATGGTGTCAAAATGTGCCGAAGATGAACCTCAAGCTCTCGCTTCATGCTAGGACAACTAGAAAATATTGTCAAAATGTTGAAAATTATTGTTGATTCAAAATAATTGAAAATGATGCACATTGTTTTAAAAATATTTCCTTTTTTCTAACTGAAGTATTACTTCCAACTGAGCTTAACTCCATAGAATTAAGATTCGAATTCAAATTTCTTGCAATTGACTTTCTTTCAAGGAAGCTATCAATTTCCTTGATATGAACAGAAAAGAGAGTATTTTTGATATTGTGAAAGCAATTAGTGAAAGAATATTGATAATAGAATTTCACAAAATTTAAAGAGGATTCTTGGTAGATTTGGCAGTTTGATATCCTAGGATTCTTTTCTCATGATGATCTTTAGTTGCACTTTTGGAGTTGATATTTTTAAACAATATTTTTCAATAAAAACATGGGAAAATCGTCAACCAAAGATATAAAAACCGACTTTCCACTAAGTGGCGAGTACGGGTCGAATCCACAGGGAACGGGATATTTTTGAATTAATTCTAAAATAACACTTTATTAACATAAAAAGTTTGCAATCTATGTCAATGTTTACAAGTTACATTAAATAACATTCTAACTATAAAAATAAACTACAATAGGCGACTAAGTCTTCAGCAGGTCTCCAGGGGCATTTCTATCTTTTCACATCAAGTGCAGTCGCACATCATAATTGAATTGCATCTGTTAACCTGTTCTAACTTAACAACCTACATAATAAAAACAAAAAGTCAGTAACTAAATCAAGAAATCATCTAAATTACATCTAATACTAATTCTAAACTATTGCTACATTAAACTACAGTTAATTTAAATATCTAAAACTAAAATTATACTAACTAAGCTAAGTAACTCTAATTACTTTAAATACTGTTAAGGTACTAACTACAATGTTATAAAACATTAAAACTACACGAAATCAGACAAATAAGTAAAAGACTGTTTTGTCCCTAAGGAAGGCAAAAATGGATTCTGACAGCTTTTCGCAAAACGACCGGTTGAGGGGTCAAACGAATTCCAAAATTAGTCAAATCTATTCTATTCTGTAAAAGACAGATCCATGAAGCTGACACATTTTACAGAAGTGAAAAATACATTCAGGATCTCCAGAACGAAGCGTTTCAAAATCAGGATAATTTGGGAAATCGCAGGACCAGAAATTTCAAAATCAGAAAAAGCCGTTTCCATAATACGCTTAAAAACCAGACCAAATCAACTCGGATCGAGCTGAAACATGGTTTGCAGACAGTTAACACACCGATGTGGAGAATAGAAAAATAATTTTTGGAAAACTCAATAAAAATCTACATAAAATAACGCGTGCACGAAATGGTAAAAATTAGGGTTTTGGTTCAGTGCACTATTCATCCATTTGAATCCACAATTGACATTTGGACATTGAACCACGTACAAAAACAGTACTAACTGAACCTAACCTACTGTTAAACTACAGTAAACAATAACAATCAAACTAAGATAAAAAATCTAAGAAATAACCTAACCTAAACTCACTAATACTCTAAATAAGATATCTAAATAAATATAAACTCTAACTAGACATAATATATAACATCTAATATCACTAACTAAATTAACTGTCTATTCTAATATTAATTCTAACTTACTAAAACAACTACTAACTTACGGTTAGTCTAACTAGCTAAGATTACTTACTAACTAAATTAAACACTAACTATGTTAACTAACTATCTAGGGTTAATCAATTAACTACGGTTGGGCACTAACTATTGTTAACCTAATAACTAGGGTTAGTAGGGACCGGTTAAGACTAACTAGGGTTAGGCTAACTAGACTAATGACTAACTATAGTTAGTTGACTAAGGTTACTAGGTTAATCGACTAATTAACTAGAGTTAGGTAAGGTTGGTTACTTGGGTTAAACTAGGGCTAACTATTGATAGGGTGTAACTACTAGGGTCGCTAACATTAACTAGGGTTAAGGGTTCACTAGGTGACGGTTTAGGATAGAGATTTGAATACACGCCAACGTAGAGTCACTAACTAATCTAACTAAGGTAGGGTCGACTAGGGTTAGTAATCACACTAATTATGGTTAGCTTTTAACTTAAGTTAGTAACTAATTACCTAAAGTTAGTATTAACTATTTATCTATGTTAGTGACTAACTATAGTTAGCTACCTAGGGTTATTTTTATAACTAAGGTTAGGGGTTTAACTAAGGCTAGGGTTAACTATAGGTTGCTAGGGTCGGTTAGGATTAATTAATTAAGCTAATAACTAAGGTTAAACTCAACTACCTAAGGTTAGTCCCTAACTAAGGTCGACTAGATAATTAAGGTTAGTATATACTAATTACTAACTACTATACTAATTTAAACAGCTAATAGAATATAACTAACATTAATGGAACCTACCTAAATAAGTATACACGGTTTTACAAAATTAATTTAATTCAATAAATACTAACCTAATTAGAATACACGAATTTCTAAATTCTAACTCTATTTCCAACTTACTAAATTAATTAACTAACATTAAGTCTAGGTTATGAACTACCTAAAAGGGGTCATACACGGTTTTCTAAAACCTATCCTAAGACAAATAATACTAAATTAAGTAACACCTAATCAATGCTAATTCCTAACTAAGAAAATAGTTAAGAGGGAAATCAAGATATGAATCCACGAATTTAGTAAGAACCTTTCTCTCTCATTGTTGCATTAATTGTTCATTTGGAAAGTCTTCAATATAAAAAACAGTCCAGCCCTTTTTAAATCCATTTTCCTTGGTTCACTCAAAACATTAACTCCCTTTTTAGAAATCCTTCCCAAAGCATCACTCACGATTTTTGTGGGTTGCTTTAAATGAGCATTTGGAGTTTCAAAACTTCCCCAAAACTCGTGTAATTGCCTTTGGAAGGACCTTTGGAATTCCAAAGGGTTTCCAAAAAATCGTGAAACCTCTTTAAAAGAACCTTTGGAATTCCAAAGGGTTTCCAACTTTGAAAATGAGGAGCCATTTATGACTTGGCTGGGGAATAGGGATTTCATTAAAAGCAATTCACGGATTTGGAAAATCTTTTGAAGTTTCAAATAAATTTCCATCTTTTCCAAAGGTAACTCCTATTCAAATGGGCTGGACACAATTTAATAAAACTTTCCTAAATTGAAATTCACGATTTTGGAGAGGGTAAGGTCTTTACTAAACCGTCTCTTTAACTACCACGACCCAAATGCTCTTCATCTAATCTAATTAAGTAACTACATTATAATGAAATTAATCTACTATCTTAAGGTATATATAACTTAGTCTAAAGACATGAATAAGAAATTAAATCTACATTAACTACTACACGCAAATCACAATTCTAAGTTAGTGCTACATTAGCTAAAACGAAAATTAAGAATTATAACTATTCTAATTAACCTATGACTAACCTAACTATCAAAACATCTCAAAAATGAATCTAACAAACTGTTTCCTACAAAAAAATTTACCAAACACGAATTGTACAAACCTAATATGCAATCTACATTAAATTAGCAAAATAAAAACAACAAACTAAGGATTCTAAGCAAAACCTAATTATGCTATCTTACACATGATACAACTAAACTATTAAAACTAAAAACATGAAGAAATGAACAAAATACTATGTTGGACATGAAAATAAAAACAGAAAAATGAATGCTACACAACCCTACAATCGACTTATATAGAGCAAAATAGAAATTAAGAAGTAGAAGAAAACGGATACATGATGAAGACTAAATCTAAACAACAATGAAAACACGTTAAACTAATTAATCAAACTACATTCAACCTAAACACTACAGCAGACTGGACATTCTACCTAAAAACCGAAAGAACAATATTCGACTAGACAATTTCACAAAATTTTAAAACGCATAAAACAACAACTGATCTAAATACTTTTCCTAAAATACTAAAATCGATTAAGACAACATCTATTATACTTAGAACAACTGAAAAATGCAGATGCATCACAAAAATATTTTTGAACACACGCACACACCCTAAAAGACCTAAAAACTCTCAACGTTGGATTGAAAAACATAAAAGTAAATGACCCAAACACCTAAACATCCTACGTGCTTGCCTTTGCACGAACAAAAGCTATACTAGGGCTGACAAAAATATAGAAAAACACCCAACACATTACACACGCACATGATAGGTTTTAGCTAGAAGAGAAAAGAGAAGAAGACCTACCTCTTGGGCGATCCGAAGACTGAGGGGAAGAAGAAGAGCGGACTTTGCTTGACTCCATGCCACGAGGAACCTCGGTGATGCTGTCTAATCCTTTTGTTGTCTTCTTTGCAAGGATTCACAAGTGGCAATGCTCCGGGGTTCAGGGCCGGCCGACCATGGAGGAGCGGGACCTCCACCATGATGGATACACTCCAGCTGCAGCTGCAAATAAACAAAACAAAAGTTAGTTTCAGCAGGGTGATAAGCAAGACAAGATCTGAAAAGAGAAGAATGGGAGAAGAAGATGGCATCTCCATTGATTCGGCATGGCTTCCATAGCCAACCATGGATGAGGAAGAAGGTAGATGAGAGGGGCGGCTGGGTGGAAGGGGAGTTGAGCTAGAATCGTGCCCCTAGGGAACGAAAATCAAAGCAAAGACAGATGGAATGGGCGCCCCCTCTCCCTTTTGACGTTTTGGCTTCTTTTGGGTATTTTACAAAAACAGTGTTAAAATAAAAATAATTCCTGGCGCCTCATTTTACAGAGGGTTTTTAGAAAATGTTTTTACAAAACTTAAGTGGGCTGGAGCTGGGTTAAATCCATGTAATTTGGTCCAGATCCAAAGTTCAAATGAGCGTCTGGATCCAAATCTCTCAAATCGGATCCGATATTTGACCCGCTACACTGTAAATGTCATAATTCCTTCAAATTAAGTCTGATTTTGATGAAATTCGAACCAGAGCTCCCTAACATCATTATGCACCTAAGTGTATGCTTTAAACCTATAGATGATGCATTTATGCAGTGAAATTGTATTAATAAAACATGATATTTATGCATCATCAAATACCCCCATGCTAGAATAATTGCTAGTCCCTAGCAATACACTCTACCATGTAATGAAAATATGGACTTCCCAATAATCATGAAAGTTCTTATTAAAGAAATAAATAAAATAAAATAAAACTAACTCACTTTCGTAGGAATCACGGTTGCATTTAGCACATGCAACAAGCCCTTTAAACCCTTGGGTTAACCCAGTGGACGAGTAAGGTCTCGTGAGGGTTTGCAAAGATGCTACCCACAAACATCAAAATTATGCATGAATAACTTTTCAGAAATAATAGGCAATTAAGAATTCATTGTAAACAAATATTTCATGTAATCTACATTCTCAAAACAAATTCAGAAATGTCTATGCCACCACAGTAAAAATTATTTTTCTTTCACTTCTCTAAACTTGTAATTATTTATGAATTTTCTCAGAAAGTCAAGTATTATCATGTTTTACTCATTTATCCTCACATGTATATTTTCTGCACAATAACTCACTAATTATTCATAAGGAATGAATTTCTACTCGTTCAGCTCATTCTTTTTCTTTTGATATTTTATTTTTCACTCTTTTCATTCTTCTAAATTGAGCACTATTTCGAATATCCAGTCTTGTAACCCGTGTAGCGAGCTTTGGGTCAGTGACTCCCAGGCTGGCCGACCTTAGGGCACTAGATACAAAGTATCCCTCGAACTTAATTGCTCGAGTCACTAAACCTTTTATTCTAATAGTATACGTATAGTTTTCCTCTCATCACGTGCAATGTTTCTATCTCTTAGGCTTTCTATGCAGACCATGTAACAAGTTTTCGAATCGATGACTCCCAAACCAGCTGGCTTTAGGGCACCAGGTGTAAAACACCCTTCAGACTCTACTTACTCGAACTACAAAGGCCACAGATGTCGACTAGATAAGAGAATGATCTTCTTCGTTATCCATTTCGTAAGAGACTCAAACATTTCAACTCGTGTCTGAGTTCTACTACTTGGATTCACGAAGAAATCAAAAACTAAACGTAGCTCTATTCTATTAAGCTCATTTTTCAAAAACATCATTCAATTGCTCACTTTTCTCATAAAACACACTGTGCATACTTATACTTAAGTGAATCAAAACTTTCTAACATATCAAATACTATCTTTTCTTTAACTATTTCATAAACAACTACTCTATTTAAATCAGATAAGAAAAAAAAAATCACATGGGGCTTATATATTTCTAAATTGTCAGATCATGCAGAAATACAATCATAAATGCTACAACTTATTCTTAAAAGACCAACTTTTATGAGTGTTCAAGCTATCAGACATAAAGAAAAATTTAAAAAATTTGTGTATCTAAACCACCCCCCCATGCTTGAATGACAATGTCCCTAGTGGCATACAAAATAATGCAAACATGCAATGCAGATGCACACTACAGAACAATAAAATGAATAAGGAGAAAGGATTGATACAACCTGGCATACTGAAACTTCTGAAGTTGTCGATTGACTGGACTCTGCACCACCACTATGCATGTACAAATGCATAGCTTTCTGCTCATCTGGTCAATGCTCTACTCTTGAAGACTTCTTCATATCCGATTACTTGGACTCATACATTGATGGATCGAATGTTCATACATGTCAACCATGAAATTCAAGTGGAATTAAAACAAAATTCAGAACAAAACAAAACACATAAACAAATTCTACTTTATTATAATGTACATATGATACATCTAAATAATATAAAACATTAAGATATAAAACCACTAACTATGTTAGAATAATCTACATCTAAATCAGTAAAACAATGAACAAAGTAGCAGCTAACCTATGTTAGAATTAAACTATGATAATCAATCTAATCTAAATCAGCAAGTTAGCAATTACTCTATGTTAGACTATGTTAAAGTAATCTAATTAATCTATGAAATAAAAACATCTACTCTAAATCAGAGAGTTAAACAACTAAACTATTTTAAACTATGTTAAAGCTATCTTATTAAACTATGCAAACTATGTTAACAATGTTAAACTAAGCTTATTAATCTATGAAATAAAAGACAATCTAATCTAAAACACAATATCAGTAAATATAGGAATTCACTATTTTATCTAAGACTCACATGTTTAATAAATCATTGAAGCATGGAATTCAGTGAATCTTTAAGAAAAACAGCAAATGAACCCTATATTTTTCTAACAATGTTAATTCTACAAACTAAAACAATTAAATAAACTAAGCTAAATTAAACACATATATTAATAAAATGATATCTCAGAAATATTCAGAAATATCGTCGTTCCCCGGCAACGGTTCCAAAATTTGGTTGCACTTTTGGAGTTGATATTTTTAAACAATATTTTTCAATAAAAACATGGGAAAATTGTTAACCAAAGATATAAAAACCGACTTTCCACTGAGTGGCGAGTATGGGTCGAATCCACAGGGAATGGGATATTTCTGAATTAATTCTAAAATAACACTTTATTAACATAAAAAGTTTACAATCTATGTCAATGTTTACAAGTTACATTAAATAACATTCTAACTATAAAAATAAACTACAATAGGCGACTAAGTCTTCAGCAGGTCTCCAGGGGCATTTCTATCTTTTCACATCAAGTGCAGTCGCACATCACAATTGAATTGCATCTGTTAACCTGTTCTAACTTAACAACCTACATAATAAAAACAAAAAGTCAGTAACTAAATCAAGAAATCATCTAAATTACATCTAATACTAATTCTAAACTATTGCTACATTAAACTACAGTTAATTTAAATATCTAAAACTAAAATTATACTAACTAAGTGAACTAACTAAGCTAAGTAACTCTAATTACTCTAAATACTGTTAAGGTACTAACTACAATGTTAGAAAACAGTAAAACTACACGAAATCAGATAAATAAGTAAAAGACTGTTTTGTCCCTAAGGAAGGCAAAAATGGATTCTGACAGCTTTTCGCAAAACGACTGTTTGAGGGGTCAAACAAATTACAAAATTAGTCAAATCTCTTCTATTCTGTATAAGACAGATCCATGAAGCTGACACATTTTACAGAAGTGAAAAATACGTTCTGGATCTCCAGAACGAAGCGTTTCAAAATCAGGATAATTTGGGAAATCGCAGGACAAGAAATTTCAAAATCAGAAAAAGCCGTTTCCATAATACGCTTAAAAACCAGACCAAATCAACTCGGACCGAGCTGAAACTTGGTATGCAGACAGTTAACACACCGATGTAGAGAATAGAAAAATAATTTTTGGAAAACTCAATAAAAATCCACATAAAATAACGCATGCACGAAATGGTAAAAATTAGGGTTTTGGTTCAGTGCACTATTCATCCATTTGAATCCACAATTGACATTTGGACATTGAACCACGTACAAAAACAGTACTAACTGAACCTAACCTACTGTTAAACTACAGCAAACAATAACAATTAAATTAAGATATAAAATCTAAGAAATAACCTAACCTAAACTCACTAATACTCTAAATAAGATATCTAAATAAATATAAACTCTAACTAGACATAATATATAACATCTAATATCACTAACTAAATTAACTGTCTATTCTAATATTAATTCTAACTTACTAAAATAACTACTAACTTACGGTTAGTCTAACTAGCTAAGATTACTTACTAACTAAATTAAACACTAACTATGTTAACTAACTATCTAGGGTTAATCAATTAACTACGGTTGGGCACTAACTATTGTTAACCTAATAACTAGGGTTAGTAGGGGCCGGTTAAGACTAACTAGGGTTAGGCTAACTAGACTAATGACTAACTATAGTTAGTTGACTAAGGTTACTAGGTTAATCGACTAATTAACTAGAGTTAGGTAAGGTTGGTTACTTGGGTTAAACTAGGGCTAACTATTGATAGGGTGTAACTACTAGGGTCGCTAACATTAACTAGGGTTAAGGGTTCACTAGGTGACGTTTTAGGATAGAGATTTGAATACACGCCAACGTAGAGTCACTAACTAATCTAACTAAGGTAGGGTCGACTAGGGTTAGTAATCACACTAATTATGGTTAGCTTTTAACTTAAGTTAGTAACTAATTACCTAAAGTTAGTATTAACTATTTATCTATGTTAGTGACTAACTATAGTTAGCTACCTAGGGTTATTTTTATAACTAAGGTTAGGGGTTTAACTAAGGCTAGGGTTAACTATAGGTTGCTAGGGTCGGTTAGGATTAATTAATTAAGCTAATAACTAAGGTTAAACTCAACTACCTAAGGTTAGTCCCTAACTAAGGTCGACTAGATAATTAAGGTTAGTATATACTAATTACTAACTACTATACTAATTTAAACAGCTAATAGAATATAACTAACATTAATGGAACCTACCTAAATAAGTATACACGGTTTTACAAAATTAATTTAATTCAATAAATACTAACCTAATTAGAATACACGAATTTCAAAATTCTAACTCTATTTCCAACTTACTAAATTAATTAACTAACATTAAGTCTAGGCTATGAACTACCTAAAAGGGGTCATACACGGTTTTCTAAAACCTATCCTAAGACAAATAATACTAAATTAAGTAACACCTAATCAATGCTAATTCCTAACTAAGAAAATAGTTAAGAGGGAAATCAAGATATGAATCCACGAATTTAGTAAGAACCTTTCTCTCTCATTGTTGCATTAATTGTTCATTTGGAAAGTCTTCAATATCAAAAACAGTCTAGCCCTTTTTAAATCCATTTTCCTTGGTTCACTCAAAACATTAACTCCCTTTTTAGAAATCCTTCCCAAAGCATCACTCACGATTTTTGTGGGTTGCTTTAAATGAACATTTGGAGTTTCAAAACTTCCCCAAAACTCGTGTAATTGCCTTTGGAAGGACCTTTGGAATTCCAAAGGGTTTCCAAAAAATCGTGTAACCTCTTTAAAAGAACCTTTGGAATTCCAAAGGGTTTCCAACTTTGAAAATGAGGAGCCATTTATGACTTGGCTGGGGAATAGGGATTTCATTAAAAGCAATTCACGGATTTGGAAAATCTTTTGAAGTTCCAAATAAATTTCCATATTTTTCAAAGGTAACTCCTATTCAAATGGGCTGGACACAATTTAATAAAACTTTCCTAAATTGAAATTCATGATTTTGGAGAGGGTAAGGTCTTTACTAAACCGTCTCTTTAACTACCACGACCCAAATGCTCTTCATCTAATCTAATTAAGTAACTACATTATAATGAAATTAATCTACTATCTTATGGTATATACAACTTAGTCTAAAGACATGAATAAGAAATTAAATCTACATTAACTACTACACGCAAATCACAATTCTAAGTTAGTGCTACATTAGCTAAAACGAAAATTAAGAATTATAACTATTCTAATTAACCTATGACTAACCTAACTATCAAAACATCTCAAAAATGAATCTAACAAACTGTTTCCTACAAAAATTTTTTCCAAACACGAATTGAACAATCCTAATATGCAATCTACATTAAATTAGCAAAATAAAAACTACAAACTAAGGATTCTAAGCAAAACCTAATTATGCTATCTTACACATGATACAACTAAACTATTAAAACTAAAAACATGAAGAAATAAACAAAATACTATGCTGGACATGAAAATAAAAACAGAAAAATGAATGCTACACAACCCTACAATCGACTTAATTACAGCAAAATAGAAATTAAGAAGTAGAAGAAAACGGATACATGATGAAGACTAAATCTAAACAACAATGAAAACACGTTAAACTAATTAATCAAACTACATTCAACCTAAACACTACAGCCGACTGGACATTCTACCTAAAAACCGAAAGAACAATATTCGACTAGACAATTTCACAAAATCTAAAAACGCATAAAACAACAAATGATCTAAACACTTTTCCTAAAATACTAAAATCGATTAAGACAACATCTATTATACTTAGAACAACTGAAAAATGCAGATGCATCACAGAAATATTTTTGAACACACGCACACACCCAAAAAGACCTAAAAACTCTCAACGTTGGATTGAAAAACATAAAAGTAAATGACCCAAACACCTAAACATCCTACGTGCTGGCCTTTGCACGAACAAAAGCTATACTAGGGCTGACGAAAATACAGAAAAACACCCAACACATTACACAGGCACATGATAGGTTTTAGCTAGAAGAGAAGGGAGAAGAAGACCTACCTCTTGGGCGATCCGATGACTGAGGGGAAGAAGAAGAGCGGACTTTGCTTGACTCCATGCCACGAGGAACCTCGGTGATGCTGTCTAATCCTTTTGTTGTCTTCTTTGCAGAGATTCACAAGTGGCAATGCTCCGGAGTTCAGGGCCGGCCGACCATGGAGGAGCGGGACCTCCACCATGATGGATACACTCCAGCTGCAGCTGCAAATAAACAAAACAAAAGTTAGTTTCAGTAGGGTGATAAGCAAGACAAGATCTGAAAAGAGAAGAATGGGAGAAGAAGATGGCATCTCCATTGATTCGGCATGGCTTCCATAGCCAACCATGGATGAGGAAGAAGGTGGATGAGAGGGGCGGCTGGGTGGAAGGGGAGTTGAGCTAGAATCGTGCCCCTAGGGAACGAAAATCAAAGCAAAGATAGATGGAATGGGCGCCCCTCTCCCTTTTGACGTTTTGGCTTCTTTTGGCTATTTTACAAAAACAGTGTTAAAATAAAAATAATTCTTGGCGCCTCATTTTACAAGGGGTTTTTAGAAAATGTTTTTACAAAACTTAAGTGGGCTGGAGCTGGGTTAAATCCATGTAATTTGGTCCAGATCCAAAATCCAAATGGGCGTCTGGATCCAAATCTCTCAAATCGGATCCGATATTTGACCCGCTACACTGTAAATGCCATAATTCCTTCAAATTAAGTCTGATTTTGATGAAATTCAAACCAGAGCTCCCTAACATCATTATGCACCTAAGTGTATGCTTTAAACCTATAGATGATGCATTTATGCAGTGAAATTGTATTAATAAAACGTGATATTTATGCATCATCAAATACCCCCATGCTAGAATAATTGCTAGTCCCTAGCAATACACTCTTCCATGTAATGAAAATATGGACTTCCCAATAATCATGAAAGCTCTTATTAAATAAATAAATAAAATAAAATAAAACTAACTCACTTTCGTAGGAATCACGGTTGCATTTAGCACATGCAACAAGCCCTTTAAACCCCTGGGTTAACCCAGTGGACGAGTAAGGTCTCGTGAGGGTTTGCAGAGATGCTACCCACGAACATCAAAATCATGCATGAATAACTTTTCTGAAATAATAGGCAATTAAGAATTCATTGTAAACAAATATTTCATGTAATCTACATTCTCAAAACAAATTCAGAAATGTCTATGCCACCACAGTAAAAATTATTTTTCTTTCACTTCTCTAAACTTGTAATTATTTATGAATTTTCTCAGAAAGTCAAGTATTATCATGTTTTACTCATTTATCCTCACCTGTATATTTTTTGCACAGTAACTCACTAATTATTCATAAGCAATGAATTTCTACTCGTTGAGCTCATTCTTTTTCTTTTGATATTCTATTTTTCACTCTTTTTCATTCTTTTAAATTGAGCACTATTTCGAATATCTAGTCTTGTAACCCGTGTAGCGAGCTTTGGGTCAGTGACTCCCAGGCTGGCCGACCTTAGGGCACTAGATACAAAGTATCCCTCGAACTTAATTGCTCGAGTCACTAAACCTTTTATTCTAATAGTATACGTATAGTTTTCCTCTCATCACGTGCAATGTTTCTATCTCTTAGGCTTTCTATGCAGACCATGTAACAAGTTTTCGAATCGATGACTCCCAAACCAGCTGGCTTTAGGGCACCAGGTGTAAAACACCCTTCAGACTCTACTTACTCGAACTACAAAGGCCACAGATGTCGACTAGATAAGAGAATGATCTTCTTCGTTATCCATTTCGTAAGAGAATCAAACATTTCAACTCGTGTCTGAGTTCTACTACTTGGATTCACGAAGAAATCAACAACTAAACGTAGCTCTATTCTATTAAGCTCATTTTTCAAAAACATCATTCAATTGCTCACTTTTCTCATAAAACACACTGTGCATACTTATACTTAAGTGAATCAAAACTTTCTAACATATCAAATACTATCTTTTCTTTAACTATTTCATAAACAACTACTCTATTTAAATCAAATAAGAAAAAAAAATCACATGGGGCTTATATATTTCTAAATTGTCAAGTCATGCAGAAATACAATCATAAATGCTACAACTTATTCTTAAAAGACCTACTTTTATGAGTTTTCAAGCTATCAGACATAAAGAAAAATTTAAAAAATTTGTGTATCTAAACCACCCCCCCATGCTTGAATGACAATGTTACTAGTGGCATACAAAATAATGCAAACATGCAATGCAGATGCACACTACAGAACAATAAAATGAATAAGGAGAAAGGATTGATACAACCTGGCATACTCAAACTTCTGAAGTTGTCGATTGACTGGACTCTGCACCACCACTATGCATGTACAAATGCATAGCTTTCTGCTCATCTGGTCAATGCTCTACTCTTGAAGACTTCTTCATATCCGATTACTTGGACTCATACATTGATGGATCGGATGTTCATACATGTCAACCATGAAATTCAAGTGGAATTAAAACAAAATTCAGAACAAAACAAAACACATAAACAAATTCTACTTTATTATAATGTACATATGATACATCTAAATAATAAAAAACATTAAGATATAAAACCACTAACTATGTTAGAATAATCTACATCTAAATCAGTAAAACAATGAACAAAGTAGCAGCTAACCTATGTTAGAATTAAACTATGATAATCAATCTAATCTAAATCAGCAAGTTAGCAATTACTCTATGTTAGACTATGTTAAAGTAATCTAATTAATCTATGAAATAAAAACATCTACTCTAAATCAGAGAGTTAAACAACTAAACTATTTTAAACTATGTTAAAGCTATCTTATTAAACTATGCAAACTATGTTAACAATGTTAAACTAAGCTTATTAATCTATGAAATAAAAGACAATCTAATCTAAAACACAATATCAGTAAATATAGGAATTCACTATTTTATCTAAGACTCACATGTTTAATAAATCATTGAAGCATGGAATTCAGTGAATCTTTAAGAAAAACAGCAAATGAACCCTATATTTTTCTAACAATGTTAATTCTACAAACTAAAACAATTAAATAAACTAAGCTAAATTAAACACATATATTAATAAAATGATATCTCAGAAATATTCAGAAATATCGTCGTTCCCCGGCAACGGTGCCAAAATTTGGTTGCACTTTTGGAGTTGATATTTTTAAACAATATTTTTCAATTAAAACATGGGAAAATTGTTAACCAAAGATATAAAAACCGACTTTCCACTGAGTGGCGAGTACGGGTCGAATCCACAGGGAATGGGATATTTCTGAATTAATTCTAAAATAACACTTTATTAACATAAAAAGTTTACAATCTATGTCAATGTTTACAAGTTACATTAAATAACATTCTAACTATAAAAATAAACTACAATAGGCGACTAAGTCTTCAGCAGGTCTCCAGGGGCATTTCTATCTTTTCACATCAAGTGCAGTCGCACATCACAATTGAATTGCATCTGTTAACCTGTTCTAACTTAACAACCTACATAATAAAAACAAAAAGTCAGTAACTAAATCAAGAAATCATCTAAATTACATCTAATACTAATTCTAAACTATTGCTACATTAAACTACAGTTAATTTAAATATCTAAAACTAAAATTATACTAACTAAGTGAACTAACTAAGCTAAGTAACTCTAATTACTTTAAATAATGTTAAGGTACTAACTACAATGTTATAAAACATTAAAACTACACGAAATCAGACAAATAAGTAAAAGACTGTTTTGTCCCTAAGGAAGGCAAAAATGGATTCTGACAGCTTTTCGCAAAACGACTGGTTGAGGTGCCAAACGAATTCCAAAATTAGTCAAATATCTTCTATTCTGTAAAAGACAGATCCATGAAGCTGACACATTTTACAGAAGTGAAAAATACGTTCTGGATCTCCAGAACGAAGCGTTTCAAAATCAGGATAATTTGGGAAATCGCAGGACCAGAAATTTCAAAATCAGAAAAAGTTGTTTCTATAATACGCTTAAAAACCAGACCAAATCAACTCGGATCGAGCTGAAACTTGGTCTGCAGACAGTTAACACAACGATGTGGAGAATAGAAAAATAATTTTTGGAAAACTCAATAAAAATCCACATAAAATAACGCATGCACGAAATGGTAAAAATTAGGGTTTTGGTTCAGTGCACTATTCATCCATTTGAATCCACAATTGACATTTGGACATTGAACCACGTACAAAAACAGTACTAACTGAACCTTACCTACTGTTAAACTACAGCAAACAATAACAATTAAACTAAGATATAAAATCTAAGAAATAACATAACCTAAACTCACTAATACTCTAAATAAGATATCTAAATAAATATAAACTCTAACTAGACATAATATATAACATCTAATATCACTAACTAAATTAACTATCTATTCTAATATTAATTCTAACTTACTAAAACAACTACTAACTTACGGTTAGTCTAACTAGCTAAGATTACTTACTAACTAAATTAAACACTAACTATGTTAACTAACTATCTAGGGTTAATTAATTAACTACGGTTAGGCACTAACTATTGTTAACCTAATAACTAGGGTTAGTAGGGGCCGGTTAACACTAACTAGGGTTAGGCTAACTAGACTAATGACTAACTATAGTTAGTTGACTAAGGTTACTAGGTTAATCAACTAATTAACTAGAGTTAGGTAAGGTTGGTTACTTGGGTTAAACAAGGGCTAACTATTGATAGGGTGTAACTACTAGGGTTGCTAACATTAACTAGGGTTAAGGGTTCACTAGGTGACGGTTTAGGATAGAGATTTGAATACACGCCAACCTAGAGTCACTAACTAATCTAACTAAGGTAGGGTTGACTAGGGTTAGTAATCACACTAATTATGGTTAGCTTTTAACTTAAGTTAGTAACTAATTACCTAAAGTTAGTATTAACTATTTATCTATGTTAGTGACTAACTATAGTTAGCTACCTAGGGTTATTTTTCTAACTAAGGTTAGGGGTTTAACTAAGGCTATGGTTAACTATAGGTTGCTAGGGTCGGTTAGGATTAATTAATTAAGCTAATAACTAAGGTTAAACTCAACTACCTAAGGTTAGTCCCTAACTAAGGTCGACTAGATAATTAAGGTTAGTATATACTAATTACTAACTACTATACTAATTTAAACAGCTAATAGAATATAACTAACATTAATGGAACCTACCTAAATAAGTATACACGGTTTTACAAACTTAATTTAATTCAATAAATACTAACCTAATTAGAATACACGAATTTCTAAATTCTAACTCTATTTCCAACTTACTAAATTAATTAACTAACATTAAGTCTAGGCTATGAACTACCTAAAAGGGGTCATACACGGTTTTCTAAAACCTATCCTAAGACAAATAATACTAAATTAAGTAACACCTAATCAATGCTAATTCCTAACTAAGAAAATAGTTAAGAGGGCAATCAAGATATGAATCCACGAATTTAGTAAGAACCTTTCTCTCTCATTGTTGCATTAATTGTTCATTTGGAAAGTCTTCAATATCAAAAACAGTCCAGCCCTTTTTAAATCCATTTTCCTTGGTTCACTCAAAACATTAACTCCCTTTTTAGAAATCCTTCCCAAAGCATCACTCACGATTTTTGTGGGTTGCTTTAAATGAGCATTTGGAGTTTCAAAACTTCCCCAAAACTCGTGTAATTGCCTTTAGAAGGACCTTTGGAATTCCAAAGGGTTTCCAAAAAATCGTGTAACCTCTTTAAAAGAATCTTTGGAATTCCAAAGGGTTTCCAACTTTGAAAATGAGGAGCCATTTATGACTTGGCTGGGGAATAGGGATTTCATTAAAAGCAATTCACGGATTTGGAAAATCTTTTGAAGTTCCATATAAATTTCCATCTTTTTCAAAGGTAACTCCTATTCAAATGGGCTGGACACAATTTAATAAAACTTTCCTAAATTGAAATTCACGATTTTGGAGAGGGTAAGGTCTTTACTAAACCGTCTCTTTAACTACCACGACCCAAATGCTCTTCATCTAATCTAATTAAGTAACTACATTATAATGAAATTAATCTACTATCTTAAGGTATATACAACTTAGTCTAAATACATGAATAAGAAATTAAATCTACATTACCTACTACACGCAAATCACAATTCTAAGTTAGTGCTACATTAGCTAAAACGAAAATTAAGAATTATAACTATTCTAATTAACCTATGACTAACCTAACTATCAAAACATCTCAAAAATGAATCTAACAAACTGTTTCCTACAGAAAATTTTACCAAACACGAATTGAACAAACCTAATATGCAATCTACATTAACTTAGCAAAATAAAAACTACAAACTAAGGATTCTAAGCAAAACCTAATTATGCTATCTTACACATGATACAACTAGACTATTAAACCTAAAAATATGAAGAAATGAACAAAATACTATGCTGGACATGAAAATAAAAACAGAAAAATGAATGCTACACAACCCAACAATCGACTTAATTAGAGCAAAATAGAAATTAAGAAGTAGAAGAAAACGGATACATGATGAAGACTAAATCTAAACAACAATGAAAACATGTTAAACTAATTAATCAAACTACATTCAACCTAAACACTACAGCCAACTGGACATTCTACCTAAAAACCGAAAGAACAATATTCGACTAGACAATTTCACAAAATCTAAAAACGCATAAAACAACAAATGATCTAAACACTTTTCCTAAAATACTAAAATCGATTAAGACAACATCTATTATACTTAGAACAACTGAAAAATGCAGATGCATCACAGAAATATTTTTGAACACACGCACACACCCAAAAAGACCTAAAAACTCTCAACGTTGGATTGAAAAACATAAAAGTAAATGACCCAAACACCTAAACATCCTACGTGCTGGCCTTTGCACGAACAAAAGCTATACTAGGGCTGACGAAAATACAGAAAAACACCCAACACATTACACACGCACATGATAGGTTTTAGCTAGAAGAGAAGGGAGAAGAAGACCTACCTCTTGGGCGATCCGAAGACTGAGAGGAAGAAGAAGAGCGGACTTTGCTTGACTCCATGCCACGAGGAACCTCGGTGATGCTGTATAATCCTTTTGTTGTCTTCTTTGCAGGGATTCACAAGTGGCAATGCTCCGGGGTTCAGGGTCGGCCGACCATGGAGGAGCGGGACCTCCACCATGATGGATACACTCCAGCTGCAGCTGCAAATAAACAAAACAAAAGTTAGTTTCAGCAGGGTGATAAGCAAGACAAGATCTGAAAAGAGAATAATGGGAGAAGAAGATGGCATCTCCACTGATTTGGCATGGCTTCCATAGCCAACCATGGATGAGAAAGAAGGTGGATGAGAGGGGCGGCTGGGTGGAAGGGGAGTTGAGCTATAATCGTGCCCATAGGGCATGAAAATCAAAGCAAAGACAGATGGAATGGGCGCCCCCTCTCCCTTTTGACGTTTTGGCTTCTTTTGGCTATTTTACAAAAACAGTGTTAAAATAAAAATAATTCCTGGCGCCTCATTTTACAAGGGGTTTTTAGAAAATGTTTTTACAAAACTTAAATGGGCTGGAGCTGGGTTAAATCCATGTAATTTGGTCCAGATCCAAAGTCCAAATGGGCGTCTGGATCCAAATCTCTCAAATCAGATCCGATATTTGACCCGCTACACTATAAATGTCATAATTCCTTCAAATTAAGTCCGATTTTGATGAAATTCGAACCAGAGCTCCCTAACATCATTATGCACCTAAGTGTATGCTTTAAACCTATAGATGATGCATTTATGCAGTAAAATTGTATTAATAAAATGTGATATTTATGCATCATCAATCTTACTGTCCTCTTTTTTTTTGGCAGAATTAGAGCTCTCTTGGGTTTTTTAGGAATTGCATCATCCTTCATTTTGGAGATGTCTTGACTTTTTTTTCTTTTTTTTTTGAAAGGGTACTTCACAAACTCCTTCATCTTAGAGATGCTTCGATCCTTCTTTTCTCTCAAGGATTATATTGATGGTTATTGGCTTCTTGGTTAGAAATCTCTTGATGATAGCAGAAATTAAATATCCTTTAGGGTTTGTCGGTAGGCCCATCACAGTCGCCTTCATCTTGACGGTGATCTGAACTTTCCCTGGAAGGATCTGTCACAAACTCCTTCATCTTGGAGATGATCAAAATCTTCTTTTTGCCCTAGAGGTCTAACTCGCATAATTTGCCTTCATCTTAACGATAATTGAGAGATCCCTTTTGCAGATATTTAATTGTAGCTTAAATGATTGAGAAGATATGGAAATGGAATGGATTTTTCTGTATCACCCAAGATATTTCGACTGCCTTATTCTCCAAGAATGATCTTTAAAAATGTGTCATTGACTGTGATCAATATCGACCACTTATGACCTTGCAACAACATTGAATTTTCTTTGCTAGCCATATCGAGGATTTATTCTTCATCCTTTTGGTTGGTCAATAAAAAGATTTTGAATTTTGAATCCTTCTTCGCGAAAGCTTTGTCCTTTCGGAAGTAATACTGAAGGTATTCCGAGGTAATAAATTTTTTTTTGCTATAAAGAATTTGAAATCAACAAGCATTTGACAACAAATTGGCAAAATATTCTTGAAATCCTTGGTAAAAGAAATTGCTTGAGGTCTAATTGACATATCCATGACTAAATTGAATCCTGAAAAGACTCAGTAAGAGATCAACTCAAAAGTTGGGTTTTGTTTTGACTTACTAGCTAGAAAGCAGGATTTGTTGACCGACCAGCTCGAAAGCAGGATTTGTTGACCGAATAGCTCGAAAGTAGGATTTATTAACCGACCAGCTCGAAAGCAGGATTTTGATTGAAAGATTGAATTTGATGATTTGAAATTGATTGACATTGATGAAGTTGTAACCCGAAGGCTTTGAAAGTGATAGATATTGATAAGATTGTAACCCGAAGGCTTGAATTTGGAAATGGATTGACTCGAAGGTCAAAATTAGAAATTAGTTTACTGAGAACGACATGGGTTCAATTGAGAACAACATTGGTTCTTTGAGAACAACATGGGTTCAATAGGAATTCGGCCTAAGAACGACATTGGTTCAATTGAGAACGACATTGGTTCTCTGGGAACAACATGGATTCATGTAAACACCCCAAATTTTCACTCTTATCAAGTGCTTACATTTCATGTGTCATTGCATGTCATTGCATGCATTGAGCATGCCATTTTATTGCATTGCATGTCATTGCATCTCATTTTCGAGATCCAGCACTTCTGTTTTTAAACTATTTAATCCAGATTCGAGTTTTAAAACTTTTCTTTCAAAATTAATTAATCAACATTCTGTCATTTGCCAACCCCCAGGACCTTATATTTTGAAATGTTTTTCTCAGAAAACAATCTGGATTCGTTTTAAACTCAATTTTCAACTAATTTCAATTCTCAGATGAGACCCATTTAGGTGGTGTCGCTTCTGGATTCCTTCATTTATCAAATTTCTCAAAAATTTCAGAGTCCTAGTTGGATCAGAAATCTATCTTTTTATCTTTTTATCTTTTTAAAACATTTTCAAAACTCCATTTTGATTTTAAACCAGTTAGGGTCATATCCCTTGTCTATTTCCTCCATTTTGGCCAAAATCTTAAAGTCCTAGTTGGATTAAGACTCTTTTTCAAGAATCACAGTCGGATTAGGACTCTTATTCAGAGTTTCAATCAAATTAGGACTCTGTCTTTTGTCACTATTTTTATCTGTTTTTAACCAAATCTTTCAAAATGAGTCAAAAACTCAGAGTTTCTGTCAAAACAGGACTCTGTTCAGAGAGTCCTAGTTGAATCAGGACTCTGATCCTGATTTCAATTTTGAGAGAGTCTTTTAAAAATCTTTCCATCTATCAAAACTGTTACACTTTTATCAAAGAATTTCAAAATTCTGGGATTTTATCCCAAAGTCCTGATAGAATCAGGACTCTGCTCCAGAGTCCTGATCAAATCAGGACTCTATCCAAAGTTTGTTTTCTCACTCCATTTTCACTAATTTTCAAAATTTCTGTTTAAATTTCATCATTTGCTTATCAGAAAACTAAAAATTCTTAGTGTTCTGATCCAATCAGGATTCTTTCTCAGAGTCCTAATCAAATCAGGACACTGAACCAAACTTCAATTCTACCTTGTTTTCACTGGTTTTTCAAAATTCTCTTATTTGTTTTCTCAGAAAATCCAAAAATTTGAGAGTCATAGTTCAATTAGGACTCTGTCCCCAGAGTCTCAGTTAAATCAGAACTCTGTTTTATTTCAATATTTGTCATTATTTTCACTGTTTTTACAAGTTCTTTCATCTATTTTTCAGAAAATACCAAAAAAAATCTAGAGTTTCAGTCCAATCAGGACTCTGTCCCAGAGTCCTAATCCAGTCAAGAGTCTGTTTTTACTTTCATTTTCATTTATTTCCATTTATTTTTCAAAAATTAGGTCATTTTGCAGAGTCCAGTTAATTCAGGACTCTATTTCAGAGTTCTGATTGAGTTAGGACTCTAATCTTGACTATGTTTTCTAACTCATTTTTTTACCAGTTCAGATAAAATCTTTCAAAAACTCCTTCATTTGGCTTTTAAAATCTAAAATTTTAGAGTCTTAATTGGTTTAGGATTCTGAACCAGAGTTTCAGTTCGCTGGGGACTCTATTTTCAAAAATTTTGAATTTCAATTATTGATTTTAACCCCTTTTCAAAGTCATTTTTAGTATTTATTTCAAATTTTCAAAACTTTGATGTGCCCCCCCCCCCTCAGTTGGCGCCATATCCAGAGGAGTTCTGACTCAATCAAGACTCTATACCATTTCAAAACTTTCAATCTCAAAGTCTACTTTTGAATCTCTTTTGAAAAACCTCTCATTTTCAAGTTTTAAAATCGTTTTTGAAAATTCAAGTGGGGCCCACTCGGGGTGGCGCCACATTTGAAGAAGCCAAGGTTAGACTAGGGTTAGTCAATGTCCTAGTTAGGTTAGGGGTTTAGAAGAGTCAAAAATAATTTTGAAAATCCATTTTATTTAAGTTTTAAACCATTGGTTTTTAAAGGTTTTAAATTCAAGTTTTAAAAACCAAATGTGGGTCCATACTAGGTGGTGCCACATTTGGACTTTCTAGGGTTTAATTAGGTGTTAATTAGGGATTAATTAGAGTCCATTTAGGTTAGAATCCTCTAGGAAAATCGTTTCCCTTAGTGAATTTATTAGAAAGAGTCCTGAAAAAAAGAAAAACCTCTTAATTAACCCTAATTAAGTGACTTTTTGAAAACCTATAAAAGGGGGACTTCAAGAGGTCAAAGGGATCTCTTTCTCTCTCAAATTTTCGTAGCTTTTCTCTCCTCTTCAGAACCTCCACCTTCCTCCATTGCAGCTGCAGCCTCAAGGTGAGTTATTTAATATTATTTTATTATTTTTATTAGTTCTTTATGATTTTTCAATAGATTTCACCATGGAAACTCCCCTTTCATGGATTTAACCATGGATTCAACCTCAAGTTCAATTCAAGAAGATGATCTAACCCTATTCCATGCTGTTTTCCATGATTCTAATCCATTAGAATTATTTATTGCATTATTTTTTATATTCTTAACCAAGAAAACATGAGATTTATTCGATTAAATGGATTAAATCCATGGTTTCAAGGGTAAAAGTAATTCCAGTCATGGATTCCCTGTGTTTTATTTAATTTTTTAGCATATTAATGTTTATTACATGTGTTTCATCATCAAAATCAATTTTGTTTTGCTGTTTAGATAATTTTTATGGTTTTTTATGCTTAAATCATATTTTTTTTAGTGTTTCTTAGATTTCTGCATATTGTAATTTCAGATCTATAGAAAGCATGTTAGTTAGTATTGAAATATTCATTCAAAATTTCTGATTTTTTTATATGTGAAAAACGGATATGTCAGTAAACTACTATAAAAAATTCAGATGTTTTGGGATTCGGGAACCTTGTTAATAAAATACAAAGTCAAATCAGGATTTCTGTTGATTAAAATCATTGTTTAATTTTAAGCCTAACTTGCAGATGTGTTATTTCTCTCATACAATATTTGATTTGAGATCCGTAAAATGCAGTGGCTTTATGTTGATATGAACTATTTACTGTGAAATTTTTATAATTTTTTGGCTCTGTTTGATATTTTTCCTTTGTCAGAAAGTCGGATTCATCTTTTAAAACTCATTATGATTTATTAAAACCTTAATCCGACTTGTACTGATCATAGATCTCAAACCGTAGATTCGATTCATGATCTATAAAAAAGGAAGTTCATTATTTTTGTGTCTACTGTTCACTGCGGAAATTTCAAAAAATTTTGTTAAATCCTGATATTTATTTTTGTATTTATAACCGGAAGTACCTGTTCTAAGCAATTTTATATTCATTAAATTTTAGTCCAGATTGTTGGAAGGGTTTCTCCCTCATCAAAGATGATTTTTCCAATCTTTAAAAAGGAGATTCTCTTTTGATATGTCTAGTTTGTCTATGTAAAATTTCAAAAAATTCTATAGTAGATTGACCCCTGATTTGGGTCTGACACTGAAACAGGTATGTGACCATGGACAAAAATAGCATATTTTAGGGTTTTAATGCAATTTTTGAATTGGAATAATGTCCAAATTTTATGATTCCAATTTTATTTTAGGGTGATAACAAGTTAAGGTGCCAATTTTTATCAATTTTGAAATCCATTTGATGCATGAATCTATCAAATTGCAAAACAGGGTGCCCGCAAGATCCCGAAACACTGCTAAAATCATGATTTTCAAGATATTTCTTGATTTTTGTGTATAAGTTCATGTTTTAGGATTTATTCATGTTTAGAATCATATTAGGATGCTTCATGGTCGATTTTGTGTTTATTTTAATCCAAAACCCAAAGTTTTTACCAAAATTTATTTCTGAAAACCCTAATTTCAAGGCCATAGTCTTGCTATCAGGGGCAATTTGGTCATTTGACCTAAATTTCGAAATTCGAAACCCTAATTTTCATGTTTTTAATCATGTCATATCATATTTGGTTTAATTTATCCTCATTTAAATTTCAAAAGTTGTATTTTACAAAATATCTTTCTGAAAACCCTAGTTTCAAGGCCATAGTCTTGCTATCAGGGGTATTTTAGTCATTTTGACCCTAATTTCGAATTTTCAAATCCTATTTTCATATTTATTCAATTTTATTTCATATTTCATTATGTTTATCTTAGAGAATCATGGAAAAAGGCTTATATCTAGCAAAATCCTGTAATTTCTTGATATTACTAAATAAATCTAGAAAAGCCAACACATCTTCACTAACAAGTTTTCTAGTTTTGCAAGGATATTGAAGACTTTATTTTTCTGTATTTAAATTCAATTAGTGATGTAAATTAAATGTAATATTTGAAATAAGATTTACATTTTCTGCATAGATTAGGATTTGCATTGCATATAGTTTTAAACTTTGATATATAACTGTTATGTTTGTCATTCATGCACATTTTATAAATCCACCATGGTGCACAAGCTCTTATGGAGTTGAAAAACTCGGTGGAATTTGTATTTATGGCCATAGTCAGAATACGAATGATACCCAAATTTGTGATCTTCGTATTAACCACATTCAGCCTATACTCTTAGGCTAACTTAAAAAATGCACTGCATTTCTCAAAAATACAAAAGGGTTTTCTCAATTCCTCAAAGAAATATCTTTCAAACCCATATTCATTCACTTTATTCAATTTGCAAATCCCAATTCCAATTCAGAGAAATCGATTTTCTCAAAATTTTCTAAGTCTTATTCAAAAATCAATTTTCTTAAAGTTCTGAGTTTTTAAAGGATATTTCAAGTATTTCTCAAGTTCAAACTCATGATTTTCCAAATCCTAATATCTTCAATTCCAAAGTTCAAAAATTTAAACTTTTCTCAAGAACTATCCAAGTTTTCTCAGAATCGATTTTCACAAAACTTCAAAATTTCTTCATAAATCGATTTTCATTTTCTCAGAAACATCCTCCCAATCAGGATTCACGATTTTCAAAGGACTTCTTTTCCAAGTATTTTTTCCAAACTTTGAAGCATACATCATGTTTTCAAATTTGCATTTTTAGAAAATTCATAGCACATGTCTGATTCTTTGTGCATTTAGGAAATAAAACACAATTTAGACAAGTTGAGCAAAGCTAAGCACACAATTGATCCTTGGTTCAATTACCCCTGGTAAAGGCACCAGGAACGGTTGAACCTCGTACCGACAGGCGAGTCCCATTCTTCAAAATTATTCCGCATTTTAAAACGGAGGCGAGTTATTTTCAAAATCTTTTTCAAATGTCAGTTTGACTTGCAAAAGTAAAATTTTGCGATGATAACAATTCAATAGAGATTCAGCCTAAAAACGACGTTGGTTCAATTAAGAACGACATGGGTTCAATAGGGATTCAGCCTAAGAACTATCAATTCCATTGGAATTTAACCTAGGGATCACATCAGTTCAGCAGGGATTCAGCCTACAAACGATTAATTCCATAAGAATTTAACCTAGGGATCTCATCGGTTCTGCAGGGGTTCGACCTGTGAACTACCAATTCCATAAGGATTTAACCTAAGGATCACATCGGTTCCGCAGGGGTTCGACCTACGAACTATCAATTCCATAGGGATTAACCTAAGGATCACATTGGTTTCGCAGGGGTTCAAGCTACGAACTATCAATTCTATAGGGATTTAACCTAAGGATAACATCGGTTCCGCAGGGGTTCGACCTACGAACTATCAATTCCATAAAGATTTAACCTAAGTATCACATCGGTTCCGCAGGGGTTCGACGTACGAACTATCAATTCCATAGGGATTTAACCTAAGGATCACAGTTTAAGAAGGAAGGGTTCAACTTGTGGGCTTTGAATGAATCAGGTACTAAACTGGGTTTTGAAGGAAGATTCAAATCGAAATTCAAATCTTCAAGGAAAAAAATAAATGAATTGGGTTTTGAAAGAAAATTCGAGTCAGAACTTGGATCTTCTAGACCAATTACTAAATTGCAGAAAAGTTTGAGTAGGAGTTCAAACCTTTAAAGGAAAGCTAAGCAAGTCGGATTTGGGAGAAAATTCAAGTCGAAACTCTAATTTTCTAGACCGATTCTAGCTATTTGAATTGGATTTGGAAGAAAATTTGAGTCAGAACTTTAATTTTCTAGACCAATTCTAGACATTTGAATTGGATTTGAAAGAAAATTTGAGTGAGAACTCTAATTTTCTAGACCAATTCAGAAGGAAAAAAAAACTAGGGTCAGAACTCGAATCTTTGAAGAAAAACTAGATCCATTATGGAAGGAAAAGAAATTTGAGTCAGAACTTGAATCTTGAAGGAAAAGTAAATCAATTTGGAAGGAAAAGGAATTCGAGTTGAAACTCGAATCCTGAAGAAAAAGTAGATCAATTTGGAAGAAAAAGAAATTCGAGTCGAAACTCGAATCCTGAAGGAAAAGTAGATCAATGAGGAAGGAAATGAAATTCGAGTCAGAACTCGAATCCTGAAGGAAAAGTAGATCAATTTGGAAGGAAAAGAAATTCGAGTCGGAACTTGAATCCTGAAGGAAAACTAGATCAATTTGGAAGGAAAAGAAATTCGAGTCGGAACTCGAATCCTGAAGGAAAAATAGATCAATTTGAAAGGAAAAGAAATTTGAGTCGGAACTCGAATCCTAAAGGAAAAGTAGATCAATTGGAATGAAAGAAAATTCGAATCGGAACTCGAATTCTGAAGGAAAACTAGACCAATGTGGTCACTGAATTTTAAAGTGTACCAGTATGAACACTGGATTTTGAAAATGAACTAGTACAAGCATTATGTTTTAAAAAATTACCAGTACAAATACTGGGTTTTGGAAAGTTACTGGCACGAACACTAGGTTTTGAAGAATGAGCACTGGGTTTTGAAGAATTACTAATTGATTCTGATAAGAGATTTTCAGTCTTCACCCTCACGATGACTTGGACAACTGTCGGGGTCTCAGGATTTATCCCTTATCCTGAATGGGCAACTCAGGTTTATCCCTTAACCAGAAGGGGAAGTTTGATGCAAATGCAAATTGATGCAGATGAATGAGAATGAATGCATGCAAATGCAAATGAATGCAAATGTTGTAAATGGGTGCACATGCATGCAAAATGAGAGATTTGTGTGATCCTACCTACATACAGGACATTTTGAAGACAATTTTCAAAATAATGCCCCAGTATAACTGGGAAAGAAGAATTTGCCCATTATTGAAGAAAATATATTAAGGAATTATAAAGGATGGAACAGAGGATTTAAGTAAAAAAAATTTTCAAATGTTGAGCATTGATGGGGTCTGATAATTCCACACCATCGGCATTGATGAGCATATATGAGTTGCGGGGTAATGCTTCCTCGACAACATAGAGCCCTTCCCAATTTGGCGACCATTTGCCACCTGGGCGATGCTTGAGATAAGCCATGGATCTGAGCACTAGATCATTGACTCAGAATTTCTTTTCAATGACAAATTTTGAATATTGTTTGGCTATCCTCCGACGATATGATTGAGTGTGCTCTACTGCTCTGAGCCTCCTTTTATCGAGCAAATCAAGCTATACTAGCCACTATTGCTGATACTGATCAAGTGGCAGCTCCAAAAGTGATGCAAGTTTCAGAGCAGGTTTTTGAACATGTAAAGATAATACTACTTCAATTCTATAGAGAAGTTCTGATAGAGTAACATTAGTTGGAGTTCGAATGGTGGTTCTGTATGCTCACAATGCATCATGGATCTTCTCATGCCAGTCACGGCCTATTTTCACAGTTTGTTCCAGGATTCTAATCAGAATTTTATTGGTGGCCTCTGCCTGACCATTCCCTTGAGGATAATAGGGAGCATAGAAATGATGCTGAATTCTTAACTTCAAGCAAAATGTCTTCATTCTCTCATTCTTGAAATGACTGTCATTGTCCGACACAATATCACGCGGTATGCCAAAACAACAAAGGATATTATTGTGGAAGAATGAGATCATGTGTCGACCTTCTATTGTACGCAAAGTGATAGCTTCGACCCATTTAGTGAAATATTCTATTGCGGCAAGAAAATATTTATAGCCGTTTGAAGCAGAAGAAGTGATGGGGTCCACAACATCAAAGGCCCACATAAAAAATAGCCATGGAGAGATGGCGATTTGCAAATATGTTGCTGGCGCATGAATAGAAGGTGCATGTATCTGGCATAGAGCATACTTCTTTACAAAATGGTAACAATCTTGCTGTATAGTCTTTAAATAATATCCTGTACAGATGATTTGCTTGATAAGATTTTGGTAGCCAACGTGACCACCGCAAATGCCTTAGTGTACTTCTCGCATGACTTCTTTGGCTTCATCTTCCTCTAGGCATCTAGAATATTTAGAACTGAATCCACGATGATAGAGGACATCAGCGAGAATAAAATATTGGGCAGACACACGCCAAATCGCTCATTACTCTTACCAGTGATATTCTGAGAGAAGGAGACAAATGTCTTCTCCTTGATGAGAGCCTTTCTGAGACTGTCTTCAACTTGCTCAGACATCATCCTAATCATCATTTTCCTGAACATCTGATATGCAACTGTAAACACCCCAAATTTTCCACATCCATTCTCAAACAATCCTCCTCGTGCAGTACCAACCCTGTTAGGTCAGTGTAAGAGTCAAACCCCGAGTCAGTTTCAGAAAATCACCATTTTACCCATTTTCACTAGGAAAATTACTATTTTACCCCTAGGTCATCCCGGACCCCAGTCAGTCAGAGTCAACCAAGCTCATTGGTGAGTTTAGAACAATTAGAATATCAGTCATTCCTAGCTCATCTGAGCTCATGATGAACATACCATTTTCATTTCTGACCATTCCTGCCAAAATGGGATAATTTCTTCAAGAAATAAGCTCATTTCTCACTCAAATTCAATCCAATTGTCTCTGAGTCAGTCATTCTTAGTCAGTCATATTCCCCAGAGTCTAACTTGAGCTCACTAGGAGTTCAAGCGCTCCAGTCTTAGTTAAAAATCATTTCCAAGTGTCCAAGAGCCCATTTTAGTCCATTTCAGCTCTTTCAGCTGAAATTGAGCTGGGTTCAGTCAATTGAGCTAGTGTTCGAGGTTCGATTTTAGTTCATGTCAGTATTACTGACCTTCGTTCTAACTCAAACCCAGCTCAGGTTCGTAATTCATTTCGCTTCAGTGACCATTCCGTACCATTTCTCTAAAATGGCAGCTTTTCTTAAAAATTCAGTTGGAAAGGTCAGTTGAGTTAGTGTCTGATAAGTTTATTTGGGTTCTGAAACTCTAGAACCCAGTTCAATCCAGCTCATTTCAGTTTGATTCAGCTCGAACCCCAATTTTCAGTGTCACTCTAACCCAATAGAGTTTGAAAACCATTTCTTCAACCATTTTGCAAGTTTTATCAGTTTTTATGCTTTTTAAACTGGTACAGCTGCCAATCGGGGTCTAATTTCTAAAATTCTTCATTCAGGGTCTGCATTTCGCGTGTCATTTCTCATCATTTCGTATCATTTCTCAGCATTTCATAACATTTCATCATATTTCATTCCATTTTCGAAGTCTAAAACTCCAGTTTTATAAATTTCAATCCAGATTGAGTTTTAAAAGTTTTCATAAATCAATTTCAAACCCTCGGTTTCCAAAATTGACATTTTTACCCCTGGGAGTCTAAATTTAGAAATATTTTCTCAAGAAAAACAATTTGTATTTCTTTCAAAATTAAATTTTCAAATTCTACACTGGATTTGCTTCGCAACGAGGTATTGAACTTCAAAATCCGAGCCCGTTTCAAAAACTATCAAAAATAGCTCGTTTCGTCTGAATTTTTTTTGAAAAGACTATTTTACCCCTTTAATCGTCAAAATAAATTTCAAAAGTGGAATTTCGACCCGCTCTGAGATGGCCCATCCATTTGCATTTTCTTGTTTTAATTTATAAGAAAAGAAAAGAAAATTTTATCTTTTTCTTTATTTTTTTGTTTGTCTTATTTTATTCTTCCTAAGGTGGGACCCACAAGGGGGTCGACCACCCTAGCCCACCTTCCAGCTCACTTCCTTTCTTCTTTTTCCTCCATTTTCTTTTTTAATTTTTAATTTTTTTTTCTTTCCTTCTTTCTTTCTTTTCTTTCTTTCTTCTTCCTTTTTCTTTCTTTCCTCCTTTCTTTCCTCTCCTTCCACTCAAGTATGATTTTCTTTTTCAGCCTCTTCTTTTTCTTCTTCTTTCCCTCTTTCCTTCCCTTTTCTTTCCTTTTCCTTCTTCCCCTCTTCTTTCCTTTTCCTTCCCTTCCTTTTTTCCTTCTTCCCTTCCTTACTCCCTTTCTATTTCCCTCCACAGCCGTATGGCTACAACCATTCACATTATAGCCCCTTCTTAATTCATCCATAGAAACTTAGGGAAAGATTAGATCTTCCCTAAGTTACCAACCCAAGAAAAAAAATCAAAACAACACCAGACGGCTATTCAATCTTCTAACCTTCACGTCTCTCTCTCTCTCTCTCTCTCTCTCTCTCTCTCTCTCCCTTTACCTCTCTTATTCTCTCCTTGGCTGTGACAGCCACAACAACCCTCACAGCCCCTTTAAACACCAGCCGGCACCTCCAAGCTCCCTCCTCAACCTCCAGCCACAATCACCAAGCTCCCTCCTCAACCTCCAGCCACAATCATTGGCAGTCATTGCTACAACTGCAGCTCCCTCCATTGGTGCACCGTAGCAACAGGTTCAACATCATCTCCGGCCATAGCCAGCACTCCACCACCGGTTTAGCACAGTAGCTGCACCACCATCTCCAAGACACCCAGCTATTTGCAGTCTTCTACACCAAGGTAGCAAGCCTCCTCTTCCAACAGTGCAGCCATTGCTCCAGCTACCTGCTGCAATCACCTTCAACTGAGTACCTCTCCCTGCCATCTTCTTCAATCATTGCTTCCAGCTACTTCGAGACCTCCAACCGTGTAGCAAGCTAACATAAGGTTCATTCAAAACTCAGATTTGAGAGATGTTTTCAAGTTTAAAATCATAGAAGATAGGGGATACTCTTGTGTAGGCCATATGAACGAGATGATCAATCCAATTCGATGGATTAGGTCCCCCTTTTCAAACGGCCAAAATCAATGAAGTATTTCATGCCTCCCTAATATTTTATTAATTTTTTTGTTCTTTTTTTTTATGTTTTATCATCATCATGCAGATCTTATGTTTCCTTCACATTTAACGTTGCATTTAGTTTTGTTCCTTGGTCTATTAGTCATTTAGCTTAGTTCTATTAATAGCTAATGATTAGTTCATAGGTTTTAGATTCACATGCAGAATTCAGTTGTTACCGCATATATATATTTTCGTTCAAAAATTATGAAAAATTTGTGGTAGTTATATTGTTGTGTATGTGATGTCCTGTCAAAAACTTAGGTCTGTTCGGGTTTTGGAACCTTTCTAAACCAATCAAACCCTACATCGGGTTTTCTGTCTTTCTGAATTTCTCAATTTCTACTTTAGCAGAAAAGAACCTCCGACACCACCCTCATGGGAGATCTGGATTGTCCTCCAAAATTACAGTGGATTCATGATTAAATCTGCTAATGATCTAGAGATTTTGAGGTTTTTCCAATTAGTTTTGACCTCTGTCAAAAATCGAATTTCTCAGACCTTTGGAAAAATCTCGATTTTCCTTTGTCAGGGTATAGACAGACCCTAATGCATCAAGTCCGTTCAATCCGTAGCCCGTCTGCAAAAACTTTTAACCCAAAAGTTGTTTATAACAAATGTTCCTGTCATTTCCCAAAATTTGGGGATTTTTGAAACTGTTTTAGTATTTTTCCTGAAAATTTCGTTTCTGTCTGATAGATTTCAATATCCCAAAATTTAAGAGATTTGGGTCTCTGATAACAGTGTGCCCTTTTCTAAACCATAACTCAAATCCCAATAGTGTGAAAAGATCAAATTTTCCTATGTCTGTCAGGGATATTTTTCCAGAATTTCATCCATTTTTCCATCTATTTACTATTTTTCCCATATTTGCTATCGAAACCTGTCTGTTTCTCCTAAATCCTAGAGTTGCCGGATTCCGATCCGACTTGCCGTTGTGGTATAGCTCCAACCATAAGTCAAAACCAAAAAGTTTAAAATAAACAAATCCTTGCCTTACTGTCCTCTGTCATCCCATAAAATTTGGGAAATTTTTATGGAAGTTTGATATCCAAAATCCCCTTTAGAATCAACATTTTAGGCAAAAATCACAAAATTTAGGGTTTTTATTTGAATTTCTATATTTAAACATACAAAACAAATATATTTTAAAGCTCCATTATGTTTTCAGGGTATTTTAGGTGTCCATGCCAAATTTGGCTTAATTCCAAGTTCATTTGCTACATGTGTTAGTTTATCTTTAAATTCAAAAGCCAAAATCAAGCGAAAATCAGGTTAAATTTGATATTTTATGATACTTTCGCCATTTTAGGGCTTTATTCATGTACATAAGCATGTAGAATCATATTATGGTTAATTTGAATCTGATTTGCATTTCACTTTTTTCAATTTTGCAAAATTTATTTCAGAAAACCCTGGTTTCAAGACCATAGTCTTGTTACCAGGGGTATTTTAGTCATTTTGACCTAAATTTCGAAATTTCAAATTTTAATGTCATAAAATTTTCATGCATATCATCATATTTCATCATATTATGTTTGATTTATTTAATTTGATTTTCAAATTTCCAAAATTTCTTTCAGAAAACCCTGATTTCAAGGTCATTAGAAGCATTTTGGTCATTTTGACCCCAACTTCGAATTTCCAAGCTTATTTTTGAAATTTATTAATTATTTATCATGTTTATATCAAAGGGGGTATGAATTTGGGTTTATATTTGAATAATATCCGATAATTTCCAATATTTTCGGATAATTTCAGAAAAACCTACATTTCTGTGCTAACATGTTTTCTAGTTTTGCAGGAACATTCAAGAAGAAGGCTTAATTATTTTATTTCTTTGTTTTATTCAATTCAATGTAAAAAGCAATGTAATAATTTGGAATAAGAGTTACATTTTCTGCTTAGAATAGGGTTGCATTGTATATAGTTTAATTTCAGCAAATTTCTATATCTGATGTATGATGTATATGAATATTTTTCAAATTCACTATGGTTGACATGAATGACACGTGCACAAGCTCTTATGGAGTTTATAAACTCGGTGGGATTCGTATTTATGGCCATAGTCAGAATACAAAGAAAACCAAGATTTATGATCTTCATATTAGCCACATTCAGCCTACACACTTAGGCTAACTTCAAAAATGCACTGCATTTCTCAAAGTTTCAAAAGGATTTCCCAATTCCTTAATTGAAATTCATTTTCAAATTCATATTCATTCATTCATTTCATTCAAATTGCATTATTTTCAAATTCATTTTTTAATTTCAATTTCAAGAAAATCAATTTTCTCAAGGATTTACCAAGTCTTTCTCAGGATTGGATTTTCTTAGAATCCTAAGTTTTCAAATGAGATTTCAAAGCATTTCCCAAGTTCAAATCAAGATTTTCCAATGTTTTAAAATTCTTAAATTTCAAAATCTCAAGTTTTCAGAAATCGATTTTCTCAGATTTCCCATTTTTTTGAGAATCCAGTTTTCTCAGAATCCATTTTCCATTTCAAAATCATTTTCCAATGAGCTTTCTTGATTTTCTCAGAATTTTCAAATCCATTTCCTCAGAAAAGCAATCTAAATCTCAAAATCGATTTTCTAAAGTCCAAGTTTTTCTAAGTATTCATTTTCCAATACAAATTTCTGATTTCCAATGAACTTCAATGATTTTCCCAGGAATTCTAATTTCAAGCACTTTTTCAATCATTTTTCAAGCATATTTCAATTTTCCAAAGCAAACATCATATTTCTCAAACTTGCATTATTTTCAAAATTTCATAACACAAGCCTGAATCTCTGTGCATCTTACAAAAATAGAGCATAATTTAGATATCTGAGTCAAGTTAAAGCACATAATTGATCCTTGGTTCAATTACCCCTGGTAAAGGCGCTAGGAACGGTTGAACCTCGTACCGACAGGCGGATCCCATTCCACAGAATTTTCCCGCAAATTTTCAAAACGGAGGCGAGTAAATTTTCAAAACCATTTTCAAAACTTTGGTCGAGTTTGACTTGCGAAATTCGTTTCTCTCTCGCAAGAGAGGAGAAAAAAATTTTGCGATGATAACAGCAGCATGATCAATGTCATCTCTATCATTTGGACTCTATCTTCTAACAGTTCTAGGAGAATTCATCTCTTTTTACTTGATGCTTTAAAAATCACTAGTACACTTGATATAGTAGCGTCTTCTTATCTGATCTGAACCACTTGGGAATACCGATATTCTCTGCAGAATGTGATGGATGATTAAATTTTGATGATGAAGATTCAGGATAGAAATAAATATAGGAAAACTATTTGATGAGAATTGGATAGATAATTGGAAGAACATCCCATTACTAGGGATTGGGTCGCCGCTAGAGTCATGACAATTGTGTTGCCATTCTTTGCGAGGAGAATGAACAACTGCAAATATGCCTGGTCACCTAGGCGAGGTCGTCAAACCATGAAAATTGAAGGATTTTTTTATTGAAGGAAAATTTTGATTGCATCAATAGTAGACTTTAGAAAGAGGGGGCATATAGAGAGTCTGCCACCACTCTTAACGATCAGCAAAGATACAAGGACTGGAGAAAAGAGTGAGAGTGACGAAAGAATCTCAGCCATATCTGGTATAATGGTATGTTCTAGACCACTGTGTTGATGCAATGTCGAACTCTGGCATAACCCCTGATAGTAGCCGAGCTTCTATACGCTTCTATCTCCAAGAAAATTGCCTGACGCATCACTCTGGATAGTAGTAGGTACAGGAAAATAGGCCAAGTAGCTTGAATCTCTTGCCATATGCATAGGTGTATCTAAGTAGTGATAACTCTCGATCAAAATAGTCTCATACTACTTCTTCTTCCTGCAGATGATCAATCAAGAATTGGTACCGTGCAACTGGAAGGAGCTCATTGTCGTCGTATCTGAACAAACTAGCTCTGGTCGGCACATGCTGAAGAAACTAAGACTGAAGTGTATAAGTGCATCCCTCGACTAAAATGGACTCTCCAAGCGTGAAGCGAGTCAATCCTCTGTATAGAAAAGCAAGCACGGCCATGGCTATCGAGAGATGGCTAGTCTGTCGACTTCCCCATCTTCTCAAAAGCTGTACTATTCTGACGTCTACATAATTCTGTCTGTCTGGAAAGAAAGCGAGTCCTACAGTGCACAAAACCATCGCATGCTGAATTTTCTCTCGAGCTATCCTGGATAGCGAACTGACTTCCGTGAATGCCCCGTACTGTCGGTAGATCTCGATCAAGCTCACATATTGATTCCCATTTTCTTCAATCAGTGGCCAAGACTTGCGCCCTGTCATGCGAGCTACAACATCTTTAGGGTCAAGACCCTTGACATTGATAAAAAATTGTTGCTCCAATGGATCTCCAGGCTGACCGGCTGGCTAGGGCAGTCCCATGATCTCTGAAAATTCATCCATCAATAGGGTCATCTCGCCCCATGAGAACCAGAATGTGCAAGTGCGCCGATTCCATTGGTCTGCTAGTGCATGGATCAAATTGTTGTTGACTGTCAACTTTCTCACTGCGACTGTCAGTTCCAACCTGCAATCGCTCAAATGGTTCGGAAACATACGAGAGAAGTTTTTGAACCGAATATAGTACCACCGGGGGAAGAAGGGTCCGGTGCTGAGAGCTCGATGCTCGGGAAGACTTTGTCGCACCTCGTAGGAGATGTGACCCTGAGGAAAGACAGAGTCGAACTGACTGGATGCCATTGGACTGAAAGACAGGAAGATTGAAATTAGACTTAGGAAAAATACAAGAATTTTGAAAATTGCAGGCAGGATAAAATGGAAAGCTAGAAATTCGAAGTCCAGAGGAACGAAAGAATGAAAAATCACCTAGAGTTTTGAAGGAAAAGTGGATAATTTTAGAAAAATCATCCAGGTTTTTTGAGAAAATTGAGATATTCCACAAAAGATGGAAAGTGAGGTATTTTTGAAAATTGTCTAGTATTTTTTAGAAAATTGGGGAAAATATGGAAAAATAAGATGAAAATGAATATCATACATTCAATCACAAACAATTATGCACATACAACATTCCCTAAGAAGCTGACTCTAAATGCATCAATTTTGAAAGAGTTGTGGGATCCTAATCTTGACTCTAGGCTCAGATCAACTGTGTCCAATCATGCTATGCCGATATACTCAAGCTGAGGCTCGATGTACGTGATATAAAAATTCATCTCAGGTTCTAACCTTGTGTTTTCCCAACATCCTTGAGCACCTGCCGATATACGTTGGACTATGGCTCTTGGTATGTGGAAGGGGGGCGTTAGCCCAAATAAGTGGCCCAGTTGTGAGGCTTTGTCCTGAACTATGGTTCTGGAAGAGAGTCCAACAACGTGAAGACCGAGTAGACATAGGTGGGGTGGTTTTTGAAAACATAAGCACATGCAAGCAAACAGTGGGCTCTAAAACCTAAAGAGATAGAATTTTAAAAATTTTGAAGAAGCAAGCATTGTTTTCATACAATTCCTAGATTGAGGAGTGTTGTATTTCAGACCTAAGTCTATGTGAGCATGAATAATTCTCCTCAATTGGTCCTACCAAACCATGCCTAGTCTACATACAATTCATATCAGCTGGGTTCAAGCCTAGGCCCCTAGGTTCACATGATATCAGAAAGTAAAAGCTGACATTCCATAGAACACGATTTTGATAATTGAACTAAGTCAAGCACACAATTGATCAGGTGAAGACAGGTCCCATCACGGTCGCCAAACCTGTTATCATCGCAAAATTTTCCCCCTCTCTTGCGAGAGAGAAATGATCCTGCGAGTCAAACTCGACCAAACTTTTGAAAATGGTATTGAAAATTATTTGCCTCCATTTCAAAAATTTGCGAAAAAATTCCGTGGAATGGGATCCGCCTGTCAGTACGAGGTTCGACCATTCCTGGCACCTTTACCAGGGGTAATCGAACCAAGGATCAATTGTGTTATTTGACTAAGTTAAATTATCTAAATCATGCTCTATTTTCCTAGAATATACAAAGAATCAGGCTTGTGCTATGAAATTTTGAAAAAGATGCAAGTTTTGAAAGAATGATGTTTGCTTTGGAAAATTGAAATGTGCTTGGAAAATGCTTGAAAAATACTTGGGAAAATCATTGAATTTCATTGGAAATCAGAAATTAGATTGGAAAATGAATTCTCAGGAAAACTTGAATATTGGAAAAATCGATTTTTTTGAGATTTGGAATTGCTTTTCTGAGAAAAATAGATTTGAGAATCTTGAGAAAGTCAGGAAGTTCATTGGAAAATGATTTTTGAAATGGAAAATGGATTCTTAGGAAAATGGAAACTCTGAGAAAATTGATTTTTGAGATTGGAAACTTAGAATTGAGAATGTGAAAATCTTGAAAAATCATAATTTGAACTTGGAAAATACTTTGAAATCTCATTTGAAAATTCAGAATTCTGAGAAAATCAGATCTTGAAAAAAACTTAAAATTTTTTGGGAAATCGATTTCTCTGAAATTGAAATTGGAAAATGAATTTGAAAATAATGAAATTTGAATGATATGAATGAATGAATATAAATTTGAAAGACATTTTATTGAGGAATTGGGAAAATCTTTTTGAGTTTTGAGAAATGCAGTGCATTTTTTAAGTTAGCCTAAGAGTGTAGGCTGAATGTGGCTAATACGGTGATCATAAATCTTGGTTTTCTTCATATTCTGACTATGACCATAAATACAAATCCCACCAAGTTTATAAACTCCATAAGAGCTTGTTCACGTGCCATTCGTGTCAACCATAGTGAATTTTGGAAAAATGTGCATGAATGAGGCATCAGATATCAGAATTTGCAGAAATTAAACTATATGCAATGCAGTCCTATTCTATGCAGGAAATGTAAATTCTTATTCCAAATTATTACATTTGATATTACATTGAATTAAAATGAAATAAGAAAATAAAATCTTCTTCTTTAATGTTCCTGCAAAACTAGAAAACATGTTAGCACAAAAATGTAGGTTTTTCTGAATTTATCCAAAATATTGGAAATTATCAGATATTATTCAGATATAAACCCAATTCATACCCCCTTTGATATAAACATGATAAATAATGAATAAATTTCAAAATCAAACTTGGAAATTCGAAATTGGGGTCAAAATGACCAAAATACCCTTGATGACCTTAAAATCATGGTTTTTTGAAAGAAATTTTATAAAATTTGGAAATTTGAAAATTTGAAAATCAAATAAAATAAATCAAACACGATATGATAAAATATGATGATATGCATGAAAATTTATGGAATTAGAAATTGAAATTTCGAAATTATGGTCAAAATGACCAAAATGCCCTTGATAACAAGACTATGACCTTGAAACCAGGGTTTTCTGAAATAAATTTTGCAAAAATGGAAAATTGAAATTCAAATGAGATTAAAATTAACCTTAATATGACATGACATTCTTATTTACATGAATAAAACCATAAAATATCATAAAATATCAAATTTAACTTGATTTTCGCTTCTGATTTTAAAGATAAACTAACATATAAAGCAAATGAACTTGGATTTGATCCAAATTTGGCATGAAAACCTATACTAACACTAAAAATAGAATGGAGCTCGAAAATCTATTTTTTTGTTATTTTCTTAATATGAAAAATAGCTAAAAATCCTAAAAAATCAGAATTTTGCCTAAAATGTTGATTCTAAATAAGATTTCAGATATCAATCTTCCATAAAAAATTTCCAAATTTTATGAAGTGACAGTGTACAGTTAGGAAAAGATTTTTTCCTTTTACACATTTTAGTTTTGACCTATGGTTGGAGCTGTACATCTCCGGCAAGTCGGATCAGAATCCGACGACTCTAGGATTTAAGAAAAAATGACAGGTTTCGGGAGAAAATGTGCGAAAAATAGCAGACATATGAAAAAATGGCTAAGACTGTGGGAAAATGTCCCTGACAGATAAAGTAAAATTTTATCTTTTTAAAGTATTTGGATTCAGGTTACGGTATGGAAATGGGCACACTGTTATCAGAGACTTAGATCTCTGGAAATTTTGGATATTGGAATCTGTCACACAAAAAAGATAAATCTGAGACAAATACTGGGATAATCCCAAAAATCCCCAAATTTTGGGAAATGACACGGTAATAGGTTATGAACAACTTTTATGTTGAAAGTTTTTGCATTTAAGCTACGGGTTGTGCAGACACAACACATTAGGGTCTGTCTATACCCTGACAAGGAAAAAATAAGGTTTTCCCAGAGGTTTGAGAAAATCAATTTTTGACAGAGGCCAAATCTGCTTATAAAGATTCAAAAATTTTCAAAAATTAGTAGATTTCATTGTGAATCTACTGTAATTTTTAGGAGGAGATTCAGATCTTTCATCTAGGATATCTCGGAGGTCCTTTTCTGCTAAAACAGAAGTTAAAAATTTCTGGAAATGTGAAATCCCAGTTTGGGATTTGATTTATTTGAGAGGGTTTTGAAACCCAAACGGACATAAATTTTTACCAAAAAAATCAATAACATCTAACCACGACCATTATGAAAATTTTGGGATTTATTGATGAGAAATTGGACACAAAATGATGGTTGACCTTCACCCATAAAGTCAAAAATTGCAAATCCTAAACATAATACCAATAAAACTATACTAAATGAATCAAACAGTTATTTAGCTAACAAAATGATTTTAAATGCAATATGGAACTATATAGATCATGAGAAAACAAAAATATAGGGAAGCATGATGCATTTCATTAATTTTGGCTATTGAAAGGAGGGATCTGATTCATTCATCGGATGGATCCCTCTTTGTATGCAGCCCACAACCACGAGAAGCCTATGGAATTCTAATGAAAATCAATAATGCATATAGAGGCTTACCTTGGACCGGTTCCGATCAGCTGCAATGGGGTAGGCTGGATAGTGGTAGTTGTGGCTGGTGGATGCAAGGAATTGGAGGCAATGGCTGGAGCTATGGAGTTGTAGTTGGGCGATGGAGATGGTGGTTGTTGAAGATGGTGTTGCTTGCTGCTGGAACCGTGGGGGAGCTGCTACAAGGTGGCTGTAGAGGAGCTCAAGCAATGACAACCATGGCTGCTGAGGAGAGAACTTGAGGGTGTAGCAGAGAGAGAGAGAGAGAGAGAGATGGGTTCACCGTATCTCCTCCTTTCTCTCTTTCTTTTTTTCCAAAAAAAACTTAGGGTTTAATCTCTTAGGACCAAGGTTTTTAGAGGTTAATGAAAAGAAGAATTGAGGTTTACGTGAATGGGATGGACAATAGGGAAAGGAAAAGTGGAGGGAAAAGATGAAGGAAAGAAAGGGAAGAAAAAGAAAGGAAAGAAAGAAGAAGAAGAAAAGGAAGAAGAAGAAAAAGAAAAGGAAAGAAAGAAAGAAGAAGAAGGAAAGAGAAAGGGAAAAAGAAAAAGGAAAGTAAGTAAGAGAGAGGGCGTTGGAGGTTTGGTCGACCACCTTGTGGGTCTCACCTTGCAGAATAAAATAAAAAATAAAAACAAACAAATAAAAAGAAAATTGAAAGGGAATAAAAGAATTTTTTTTTTAATAAATGGGAAATATAAATGAATAAGCCATCTCAAAGTGGGCTTATTTTTCAAATTTGAAATTTGTTTTGAGAATCTTAGGGGTAGAATTGTCTTTTTAGAAAAATTCCCAGACAAAACGAGCTATTTTTGACAGTTTTTGAAATGAGCTTGGATTTTGAAGTTCAATACCCCGTTGCTAAGCAAATCCAGTGTAGAATTTGAAAATTTGAGTTTGAAAGAAATCCAGATTGTTTTTCTCGAGAAAATATTTCCAAATTTAGACTCCCAGGGGTAAAAATGCCAATTTTGGAAACCTAGGGTTTGAAATTGATTTCTGAAAGCTTTTAAAACTCGATCTGGATTGAAATTTATAAAACTGGAGTTCTGGACTTCAAAAATGAAATGAAATGTGATGAAATGTTGAGAAATGATATGAAATGATGAGGAATGATATGAAATGCTATGCGAAATGCACACCCTGAATGAAGAATTTTGGATATTTGACCCCGATTGGCACTTGTACCAGTTCAAAAAGTGTTAAAATTGATAAAATTGGCGGAATGATTCAAGAAATGGTTTTCAAACTCCACCGAGTTAGAGTGACACTGAAAATCAGAGTTTTAACTGAAATGAGTTGGGTTTTAGAGTTTCAGAACTCAAATGAACTGACCAGACACTGACTCAACTGACCTTTTTGACTAAATTTTCAAGAAAAGCTGCCTTTTTAGAGAAATGGTGCAGAATGGTCACTGGAGTGAAGTGAATTACAAATCTGAACTGGGTTTGAGCTAGAACAAAGGTCAAAAATACTGACATGAACTAAAATCAAAGATCGAACACTAGCTCAACTAACTGAACTCAGCTCAATTTCAGCTGAAAGAGCTGAAACAGGTAAAAATCAGCTCTTGAACACTTGAAAATGGTTTTGAACTGAAACTGGAGCACTTGAACTCCTGGTGAGCTCAAGTTAGACTCTGAGGAATATGACTGACTGTGAATAACTGACTCGGAGACAATTGGCTTGGATTTAAGTGAGAAATGAGCTCATTTTTGAAGAAATGATCCCATTTTGGCAGGAATGGTCAGAAATGAAAATGGTCTATTAATCATGAGCTCAGATGAGCTAGGAATGACTGATATTCTAACTGTTCTGAACTAACCAATGAGCTTGGTTGACTCTGACTGACTGGGGTCTGTAAACACCCCAAATTTTCACTCACCTGTCCGACATTTCCACCAAGCATCATCATTCATCCTTTGAAATCGCGGGAGGGCAAAATGGTCATTTTCTAAGCTCGGACCTTACAGAAGTCTAAATTTCATCTGCAACTCTCAAAGTTTCTCTATTTTTAGCTCAGATGTTGAAAATTCTACTCCTGACAGGAGACGGGAATCCCCAAAGCCCGGTTCAAGATTCTATGGCATAAGACATGACATTGCATGAGCATTTCATATCACTACACTGCACAGCATGTCATTTCGAGTTCTAGAACTCTCAATTTCAAAATTTTCAATCCAAATTTGAATTTCAACTCTTTTCAAAATTAATTTCAAAACCCTGGGACTTTCAATTCTTCCCATTTTACCCCCAGGACTCTGAATTTCAAAATATTTCTTCAAGAAAACAATCTGGATAATTTTCAATAAATTTCAACTCAAATTTTGCCCTTTTGTCAGTTATTTCAACTATCATTCTTTTACAAAATTTCCTATTTTACCAATTAGTCCAGATTTTATGAAAATTCCAAAAAGAGGTTGTTGTCTTGTCCTTATTTCAATAAAGAAGCAATGTGGGACCCACATTGAGGTGGTGTCACACAGGCTTTTCTTTTGAAAAATTTGAAATTTGAAAAACCCAAAAATATAGGAGCCTTGTCCCCTGGATTGGTGCCACTTGTCCTTTTCTCTCTCCTCCCATTTACCTGCCAAGTGTCAGCGTGGGGTTCACCTAGAGGTGGCGCCACATGTCATTTTCTCTCTCCTCCCATTTCCATGCCAAGTGTCAGTGTGGGGCTACCTTAAGAAGCCACCACATGTCATCTCATTTATCTGCCATGTGTCAGTATCCACCATCTTCACCCTGCGCCATGTGTCATTCCAAAGATCATCCTGATATGCCAAGTGTCATGTGTTGTCCTGTCCAGAAAAAGCAAAACTTGTCTCCTCTGAGGTGGCACCATTTGAAGAGTGTCTCCTGCAGAGGACACGTGTCAACCTCTCCCTCTTTCAAAAAAGTAGACTGACACATGTCTCTTCCTACTTTTCTCAGAAAAGTAGGAGACACGTGTCACTCCTAGCTTCCTCCAGAAAAGGTAGGCTTGTCTCCTCTGAGGTGGCGCCATTTGAAGTTTGTCTCCTGCAGAGGACACATGGCATCCTCTACTCTTTTCAGAAAAGCAGGTGACATGTGTCATTCTCTGCTCTTCTCAGAAAAAGTAGATGCCATGTGTTATTTCCTGCTCTCTTTAGAAAAGCTAGAATTCAAATATTCAAATCTCTTCAGAGGTGGCGCAAATCCTGAACTTCACCTTTTTCATGTTGTCTGAGATGGCACCACATGGCTTGGACCTCCTTCTCTTCCCTCTGCCACGTGTCAATCTCTGCTTCTTTCAGAAAAAGCAAGATGACACATGTCTTCTTCTACTTTTCTCAGAAAAGTAGATGACACATGTCATCTCCAGCCTCCTTTAGAAAAAGTAGAGGACACATGTCACTCTTGGCTTTCTTCAGAAAAAGCAACTATTCAAAAATTTTCAGACAAGAGCTAGGTGGCGCAAATCCTGGAGTTCTACCTTTTTTTTTACTTTGTCTATAAGGGTGCCACGTGTCCCTTTCCCTCCTTTTCCTCCCTCTTGCCACATGGCATTGTAGAAGCCACTCTGAGGAACTGCCACATGTCCATCCTCCATTCCTCGAGAGCCAACCCCCATTTGAAATTCAAATCTCTCTCTGAGGTGGCGCCATTTGAGAAAACCCCTCCAGACAGCTAACACTTGTCTGCCACATGTCCAGACCTCCCTCATCAGAAAAAGTAGAAAACCCCCCTCTGAGGTGGCGCATTCTGCTTCTTCCATTCTTGTTCTCCTGCCATATGGCAGTGTGGAGCCACCCTGAGGTGGCGCCACATGTCAGCCTCTCGTTTTCTGCAGAAAAGTGGAATTTGAATTCCCTTGAGGTGGCACAGTCTGCTTCTTCCACTCCTGTCCTTCTGACATATGTCAAGAACCTCCAAAGGTGGCGCCACATGGCATGCTCCTATTGTTTCCAACTTTACACCTCAGAACACCTTTTGAGGTGGCGCCAATCCAGAGCCCCACTTGGCTTCATTTCTTTTATTTATTTTATATTTTTAATAAAAATAGCCCCTGAGGTGGTGCCATTTGAGAAGCTTCAGAAAATTAGGAATTTGAATTTCAAACTCCAAGAGAGCACCCTCTGAGGTGGCGCAATCTGAGAGCCTCCTGCAGAGAAAATCAAGCAAACCCAATTTTGAAAATTTTCAAATTCTGCTGAGGTGTCTCACCCACAAAATTTCCCATTTTATTTTCTCAAAAAATCAAAATAGCACCCCTGAGATGGTGCCACATGGAGGGCTCAGATTGAGCCTGTTTGAAATTCAAATTTTTCAGAAAAATTCTATAAAAACAAGGGCTCACGCCCAGTCTAGGGAGATATTTTTTTTGAGAGCTTCATTTTGGACTTTGAAATTCAACCTAGCTGTTCTTCAGAACACAATTTTTGAACTTTGGAATTCACGCCCCCTTTTGGCTCATTGGAGAAGGTGCAGTGAAGTTCGTGCAGTGGCCAATTCGATTCAAGCATAGGTCGATTTTGGTGAATCATCCGAAGCTCGGATCATAGGATGAACAAAGCCCTTGGTAGCAGTACCTTTCAAGAGTTTCAAATCTGCGTAACGAAGCAAGGTGCACCTCTTTTCCTCTTGATTTTATATCATGATTTGATTCAGTAGTCGTTTGAAGAAAGAGCTCATCCGAGAGATGGATTGAGCTATTCTCATAAAACGACATATATAAAACTACATGATTATGCTTCCTTGATGATTTCTAGCATACATACATTTAGATTTAATTTGCATTTTATTTCATTAATTTAGCATGTTTCATGAATTAATTAGGATCAATTTAGCATTTATTTCAATTATGTTCAGTTTCAGTAGTTCTCTGTTTTTGTCAGTCAGTCCACACGTCATTTCATGCGTGTAATGTTTGTTAAAAAATCCAAAAAAATCATGAAATGCGCCTTTAGGTGTCCCTAAAAATTTGCCAAAAATTAGGAGAGATATGAATTCGTTTACTGTGGTAAACGTTCAAAAAGGTGAGTCGGGTTTTCTTACTCGGGATGCGTTTTAAAATGTCTTTTCCGACTTGTAAAATCGAGATCTCCCTTATGGGAGATCCGATTTTCGATCCGAAATATGTTCTGAACTCGAGAGGATGTCTAGTTTTAAGCTGGTTTTCTAAAATTTTTCTGATTTTTTTTATGTCTTACAAAAATCCAAGAGTGAGGGACACGTGTCAGAGCCTGATTTGGGCCTCTGAGACTTTGGATCGACTTAGGTCGATGGGTTCTCTTTGGGTATTGATCTAAATCCAAATCTGTAAAAAATGAATGTTATATCCGAGATGTCCTCTGTTTGCATCTGTAAGCATGTGATTTTTAGAACAGCTTTGATACCTATTTCCGATTTTTTTCGTCAGTCTCCTGTTTTGCTACATTTGTCTGTTCTGTCAATTTAGGAATGAAAAGTTATATTTTTATCTGTGTTTATGTTGATAAAATGCCAAAGTCATAAACATAAAAGTTGTTCATGTATGTGTCGTGAGTTACTATGTTAAATATCAGAAATTTCCATGGCAGTTTTCTATTTTTTAGCATTTTATACTAAATTAGGTTGATTTTGCCTCCATCAGAACCAAATCCTTGTTACCGAACTCACCATGACTCAAATCCCAAAGATGTAAAAACCAAAAATGTTCCATTTCGGGTCCTTTAGAATTCTACAAAATATCAGAAGTTTTCATGGTGTGAATCTTGCATGATCATATTAAGCATTGCATTTGGTTCGGGTCCATAGGCAAAATCCACCCTTTTTAGGACTTTCTTTAAATTTTAGCATTCAAATCATATCATTTCATGATTTTTAGCATTCTAGGCTGTTTATCAGAGTAGGTAGATGCCTCATACCGAATTTGGTGTAATTTGGAATCCATTTGAGGTTTGGTTTAGCCATATCATCAAAACAGGGCACCGCGGGACCCAGATCCAAGCGAAAAACAAGCGAAATTCGTTATTTTGGATAAATTGTAACATGTCAAATTCTGATTTTACAGTCCTAATGTGTTTAGCATCATGTTATCATGCCTCATCATGCATTTCATCATCATTTGATTCAATTTGAATTTCGAAATCTCAATTTTACCAAGTTTTCCTTCAGAAAACCCCAATTTTAAAGGTATAACTTTAATATTAGGGGTATTTTGGTCATTTTGACCACCATTTCGAATTTCAAACTATTTTCTACTGAATTTCTTGCATTTTCATCATTTCAAATATCAAGGAAGCATGATAATAGGGTTTATATCCAATTAAATCCAATAATTTCAGAATATTATTGGAAAATCTTGGAAAAACCCACATATTTGAGCTAACCCTATTTCAAGTTTGGCAGGGACATTCAAATGGAGGAGCTGAAGTCTGCAATTTCCTTTTATTTCATTTATTTAGTGATGTAATAATGTAAATTTTGGAATAAGAGATTTAATTTTTTGCTTAGACTAGGATGCATATCATATAGTTTAAATTTATGCAATATCCTGTTTCTATGATTCATGCATTTTATTTCAAAAGCACTATGGATGTTCACAAATGGCACATGCACCAACTCTTAGGGAGTTGATGGACTCGGTGGAATCCGTATTTATGGCCCTAGTCGGAATATGGACGAGACTCAGATTCATCATCTTTCTACTAGTCACATTGAGCCTACACACTTAGGCTATCTTAAAATGCACATCATATTTCTAATATTTTCAAAGTATTGTGCATTAAATCAATTAAACTCTGAACATATTCATGGCCACAGTCAGGATATGTGAAGGATTTATTTTGATTTAATACACATTTTCCAACAAATTCCTTAGAAAATATTTTCAAAGTGCATTCATTCATTCATTTGCATCACGAAATCATTGGTTTTCTCATGATTTTCTTAAGAAAATTTCATTCTCAAGAAATCGATTTCTCAAGAAACTCTGAGAAATTTTCAAAATCGGTTTTTCCAAGTCAAGTTTTTCCACAGTTGTCCATGGAAAAGGTTATTTTCTCAAGATTTTCAAAAGAAGTCTCTCACTTTTCTCAAAGATCAAAATCGATTTTCAAGTATTTCAAGGGTAAGATTCCCAGGATTTCAATTTCCCAAGTTCAGTTTTTCTTCTCCAATGAGTTTTCCTATAAATTTTCCATCATTTTCCTAAGAAAGTTCTCAAAGTCCGAGTTTTCCTGAGAAGTGTTCCCCTTTTCAAATGTTCACCTTTTTTTTCTCAAGAATCACTTCTATTTTCCCAAGATTTTCAACTATTTCTGATTTTCCCACATCTTTATGAACTTTTCAGTGATTTCAAAAACCCTTTTTCATCTGAGTTTCCTGAGAAATGTTTTTCAACTCCAAAGTTTTCCAAGCATACATCATAGTTTTCCAACTTATATTTTACAAAGTCTCATAGCACATGCCTGAATTCTCTGTGCATTTAGGATAGAACATGATTTTGATGATTTAACTAAGTCAAGCACAATTTTGGTCCTTGGTTCGATTACCCCTGTTAAAGGCGGCAGGAACGGTCGAACCTCGTACCGACAGGTCGAGCCCCATCCCATGGATTTTCCCGCAATTTTCAAAACGGAGGCAAGCATTTCAAAATAAATTTCCAAAATCCGGTCAAGTTTGAATCGCGAAAGTGTTTCCTTTCTCTCTTCCGCAAGGAAGGGAAGACGGGAAAAATTTTGCGACGATAACAGGTTTGGCGACCGTGATGGGACCTGTCCTTGTCTGGTCAAAATTGTGCTTGACTTAGTTTAATTATCAAAATTATGTTCACAAAATGTCAGCTCTTTGACTTTCAATATCATGTGAGCCTAGGAGCCTAGATTATGACCTAGCTGACATTGACTGCATATAGCTTAGGCATGGTTTGGTAGGACCAGATTGAGGAGATATTTTCATGCTCACATAGACTTAGGTCTAAATACAACTCTCCTCAATTTAGGATCTGAATGCAAACAATGTATGCTTCTTTAAAGTTTTCAAAATCTATCTCTCTAGGACTTAGATCCCTCTATTTCTTGCATGTGATCATTTTTCAAAATCTCCCTTACCTATCATTACCCGGTCTTCACGTTGCTGGGCTCTCTTCCAGAACCCTAGTTCGGGACAGAGCCTCACAACTGGGCCAATTATTTGGGTTAAAACCCCCTACCACGTACCGCGGGCCACAGTCCGAAGTATATCGGTAGGCGCTCAAGGATGTTGGAAAACCTTACCTTAGAACCGGAGTTGAAATCATATGCCACGTACCTCGAATTTCGATTCGGGTATATTGGCGTAATTGGATTGGATAAAGATGATCTGAACCTAGAGCTAGGATTAAGGTCCTACAGTTGTTTTCAAAATGATACATCTAGAGTCAGCCTTTTAGGGAGTGCTGAATGTGCATAAATGTTTGTGCAGGATGTGAGTTTGTATGCTACCTTTATTTCTCTCATATTTTCCCCAAAAATATTTTTCAAATATCCATATTCTCATCTATTCCTTTATTTTTTCAAACCCTGGATGATTTTTTAAAATATCCAATTTCTTTCAAAACTCCAGGTGATTTTCCATTCTCCCGTTCTACTGGATCTCGAATTTCCAGCTGCATCCTGCCTGCAATTTTTCAAAATCATATGTTTTCTCTCATTGGATTTTTAATCCTTTTGTCTATTTGCAAAATTCTTCATCTTATTTTCCTCAGGCATACCTTGATTGTTGTGGTGAAAATTGTTTACTCACTTGCCTTCTCCTTATTCTAAATCCGTTTGTGGATTGTTTTTCCAAAAGATATCTCTTTCCTTCAAAAATGGTGTTTTCCTCGTGGTTGACGACCTCGCCTAGGTAACAAAGCACATTTTCCGTTGTTATTTCTCTTACAAAGAATGACAACACAATTGTCGTGACTCCAGCGCCGACTCCATCCCTAGTAATGGGATATTCTTCCAATTGTCCACCATATAATTTTCTTCCCAATCCAAAAATTTCCTCAGAGTCTAATCAAGACTTTATCCTGCAGAGAGCCTTCGCAGCATTTGATGGTTCAGACAAGGTCAGGGAAGAAGACCGCACCAATTCAGCGTATCAGCTACTCATCAACATCAGAAGAAGAGATGAATTCACCAAGGTCAGACAAAGACCAAGAGCAGCCAGAAGATGATGGTATCGACCCTCAGATGTACGCAATGTTTCAGAAAATGATGAAGAGGATGATGAGTGAGCAGGCTGGCACCAGCTCAGACAAAAATCCATTCAGTCAGAGAATTAGAGATCGTGTGGCCAAGAGGTCAACCAAGTCCTCTAAGGAGAATGTTCAAGATACTTCAGACGAAAATGATACCGATAAAGAATATGAGGTGCCTCCGACATTTCAGAAACGTGGCCAAAGGAGGAGTCACAAATCAAAAAGCCAGGTCGCAGAAGAGTCCCTGCAGACACAATTCAAGGAAATGGCCAGAGTGGTAAAAGATCTGTAAGCCCGCGACAAGGGCAAGAAAGTCTTCACCAGCGAGGACTTCTATGATGGCCTCGAAGGGGATGATGATCTCGAAAACCTGTCTCGTAAATTCATTAAATTCGATGGTTCTGGCGACCCGAAAGCACATCTCGCCATGTTCTTCGCTGAATGCTCTAGCTTTAAGAGAGACAATAGAGCACTGTTCTTATGTTTTCTACGCAGCCTGAAAGGAGTCGCGGCCAAGTGGTACGCGGAACATATCAATCCTATAGAACTGAAAGAGTTTGACAAAGTTGTGAATTTGTTCGTTGAACGATTCTTGTTCAATATTGAAGTGCTCCCAACATTGAGCCATCTCTGCAATCTAAGGCAGATTGAAAATGAAAAGGCAAGGGACTTCATTCGCAGATGGAGAGAGACCTGCAACAAAATGAGGGATCCTATATCAGAAAGGCATGCTTTATCATTGATCCTCAATAATTTTTCGCAACCACTGAGAGGATTAATCTCTACCTCACCCTCCAAATCTTTTGTTGAACTCATTAAGCGAGCAGAATGGCTCAAGCTGAGTGTAGAGAATGGAGTCTATGAAGGCTTCACATTTTCCAAGAATAACTCTCAAGGTGAACAAAAGAAGAAGGCTCACTTCACTTTTGCGGCCAAATCCTTCAATAATAGCAAAGGCAACAAGAATGATCATAGTTTGGAGAGAATCAAAAAGCAAAAAGGAAAGGACATCAACAGTGATAAACCTCTCCAATCCAGCCCTTAGCATCAAAAGAAAGATCAGGAAAAATCAAAGCGCAAAGACTAGAGAACTGATCGAGAATTCACCCCTCTGGATCAGACACTCGAGAGTATCCTCGAGTATATGCTTGAGAAAGACCTTGTCCGGTTGCCTAAAGTCAATGATCCTCCAGCAATTATGGGCAGATTCAAAGAACAGTTTTGCAAGTTTCATCGAGCAGTAGGGCACGATACAGAAAACTGCTTCGTCCTTAAAAACATTGTTCAAGACTGCATTGACAAGAAGCTCCTCGTTGAAGATGAAAAGGAGGACTAGTCATCCTGACAAAGATTTTTTCTACAATCATTCAAGAAGATGACAATGCCAACAATTTCTCATTTCCCATCTTGCTTTTTCAAAAGAATAATGTAATCCCATTCTCTTTCCTTGATTTTAAAGCATCAATAAAGTCACCAAATTTTATTTCAATAGCTTGGCGTCATCTTATTTACTTCCTCTTCCTTTTCATAATGTCTCTCTTGTGAGGAATGATCTTGAAGACATCTATCAGTCAAGAAGCTTGTCGCCTTATTCATCAATTATCCTTCTTTTATTCAAAATTTTCTCCCTAGTTACACTGAGGCATTTTTTTTTGGAAAATTTATCTTTACCTCAAAACATCCTGTATGCAGGCAGGATAAACCATTCTCTCATTTTGCATATATATGCACTCATTTGCACTTCATTTGCATTTTATGTGCATGTGCATTGCATTTGCATTAACTATGCACCCAATTCCAATTCTCATTCAGAATAAGGGATAAATCCTGAGACTATGAATGATTTTCCATCTTAATCATCAATCTCTGACTCTAGTCTACAATCTCTGGATAGGATCCTCTTTTCAAAAATCCAGTTCCCGCATTGACAATTTGAAAAATTGGGTCCCCCTAACCGGGTTCTCCTCTGAAGATCTGAATTCCGATTCAGCTTTCTTTCAAACTCCAACTTTCAAGTTGGTCCATATCTTTCTTTTGTTGATCCGAGTTCCGACTCGTGATTTCTATACCTTGTTCGAGCTCAGATTCGAGCTCTTCATCATCTTCTGTTGATCCGAGTTTCGACTCGAGATCTCTTCGAGCTCAGATTCGAGCTCTTCATCATCTTCTGTTGATCCGGGTTCCGACTCGAGATCTCTTTATTCATTCGAGATCATATTCGAGCTCTTCATTTTTCTTTTGTTGATCTGGGTTCCGACTCGAGATCTCTTTATTTACTCGAGCCTTGACTCGAGCTCTTCATTTTTCTTTTGTTGATCCGGGTTCCGACTCGAGATCTCTTTATTTACTCGAGCCTTGACTCGAGCTCTTCATTTTTCTTTTGTTGATCCGGGTTCCGACTCAAGATCTCTCTATTCATTCGAGCTCTGACCCGAGCTCTTTATTTTCATTTGTTGATCCGGGTTCCGACTCGTGATCTCTTTATTTTATTCGAGCTCTGACTTGAGCTATTCATTCTTCTGCATTGATCCAAGGGTCAGTCGATTTCTCAAATTTGATATTTTGCCCACCAATTCCAATTCAAATCCTCGGGTCATTCAATTCTTCAATTTCGACCTCCGGGTCACCCAATTTCCAATTTTCAAATTACCAAAATTCTCAATTTCGACCGCCAGGTCATCCGATTTCTATTCCCCGTTCAGGATAAGGGGATAATCCTGAAACCATTCATAGAAGCGATCCAACTCTCTATAACGGTCCTCGTTCTTCATTGAACTGATAGTGTTCCAAATGAACCGATGGTCGTTCTTCATTGAACTGATAGTATTCCAAGCGAACTGATAGTCGTTCTCAATCGAACTGATAGTGTTCCCAAGTGAACTGATAGTCATTCTTCATTGAACTGATAGCGTTCCCAAGTGAACTGATAGTCGTTCTTCATTGAACTGATAGTGTTCCAAGTGAACTGATAGTCGTTCTTCATTGAACTGATAGTGTTTCAAGTGAACTGATAGTCGTTCTTCCTCGAACTGATATTGTTCCCAAATGAACTGATAGTCGTTATTCATCGAACTGATAGTGTTCCAAGTGAACTGATAGTCGTTCTTCATTGAACTGATAGTGTTTCAAGTGAACTGATAGTCGTTCTTCTTCGAACTGATATTGTTCCCAAATGAACTGATAGTCGTTCTTTATCGAACTGATAGTGTTCCAAGTGAACTGATAGTCGTTCTCCATTGAACTGATAGTGTTCCAAGTGAACTGATAGTCATTCCTCATCGAACTGATATTGTTCCCAGTGAACTAATAGTCGTTCTTCATTGAACTGATATAGTTCCCAGCGAACCGATGATCGTTCTTAATTGAACTGATATTATTCTCACCAATGGTCGTTCTTAATTGAACTGATATTGTTCCCAGTGAACTGATAGTCGCCTCCTTTGGGGAAAAGAAAGGATAATTTTCATCACGGATGCGTTAAGCCGGACCTCAAGTGCTCTCTTTCATCAAGGATTTCAAGAACATTTTGTCAATTTATCAATTACCTGTTAATTTCAAAATCTTATTACGCAAATTTTTACCTCAGTTTACTTTTAGCATTACTTCCAAAAGAGTGAAGCTTTTGCGAAAAGAGATTCAAAATTCAAATTCCTTTTATTGGCCAACCAAAAGGATGAAGGATAAATCCTCGATATGGCCAGAAAAGAAGATTCAATGTAAGTGAAAAGCCATGGATGATTGATATTGATCGTAGTCAATGGTACATCTTTAAAGATTATTCTTGTAAAATGAGGCAGTGGAAATATCCTGAGCGCTAGAAAAAGAGAGCATTCATTAAAACCCTGTCTCCTCAGAATCACCTAAGCTGCAATTAAATATCTGCAAAAGGGATCTCTCACCTGTCGTCAAGATGAAGGCAAATTAGGCGAATAGACCCCCGAGGCCAAAGAAGATTTGAAACATCTCCAAGATGACGGAGTTTGTGACAGATCCTTCCAGGGAAAGTCCAAAGCACTGTCGAGATGAAGGCAGATGTGATGAACCTCTCGACAATCCCTAAAAGATATTTAACTTCAGCTATCATCCAAAGATCTTCAAACCCATCGTTCAAGAAGGATCGAAACATCTCCAAGATGAAAGAGCTTGTGACGTACCCTTCCAAAAGAGAGAAAGAGAGGAAAAACAAAGAGAGAAAAAGTCAAAACATCTCCAAAATGAAGGAGAATATAGCTAAAACACCAGAGAGCCAAAAGAGTGCAAAAAGATTGTTATGAGAGCAGCTCCCAGGATATCAAATTGCCAAATTTATTAAGAATCTTCTTTAAATTTTTGAAATTCTATTATCAGTATTCTTTCATCAATTGCTTTCATAATATCAGATTCTCTTTCCTATTCATATCAAGGAAATTGATAACTTCCTTGAAGAAGGTCAATTGCAAGCTATTTGGGTTTCCAATTTCGATTCTACAAAGTGAACCTTGTTTGGAGGTAATGCTTTAGGTAGAAGAGAAAGAATATCTTTGCAACAATGCGTATCATTTTCAAAAATTTTGAATCAACAGCAAAATTTCCAACATTTTGACAATATTTTCTAACTATCCTGACGTGAAGTGAGAGCTTGATGTTCGTTTTCGATGCATCCTAACACCAATTTCAAATCCCTCCTAAGGACTTGATTCCTTCCCTTCTTTGAGAGCATGAGCTCTCAGATTTGCACACTTCCCTGTGTCCCCACTGTCCCACCATAGACAGTCCCATTTCGGTTCGAGGTCGAACCACCAATCATTCCTCACAAAAGGCAATTTCAAAAGCTATTTAATCTCAGCAATGAGGCGCCCAAAATCAATCCCTTTTTAAGCTTTAGGGACCCCATTTTCCTTCCTTTTGCAAAACCCCTGTCGGATTTACTGTGCAAAATCCGAAGGTTCCATCATGGTCTCTTCCGTCGAGGATTCCATCCATTTTCCACCCGATCAGGATAAGGGTATAAACCTGAGCCTCATTCGATGAGGTATTTCATCTTTCGCCCGATCAGGATAAGGGTACAAACCTGAGCCTCACTCAAAGAGGTATTCCATTTTCCGCCCGATCAGGATAAGGGTATAAACCTGAGCCTCAATCAAAGAGGTATTTCATTTTTCGCCCGATCAGGATAAAGGGTACAAACCTGAGACTCATTCAAAGAGGTATTTCATTTTCCGCCCGATCAGGATAAGGGTACAAACCTGAGCCTCAATCAAAGAGGTATTTCATTTTCCGCCCGATCAGGATAAGGGTACAAACCTGAGCCTCAATCAAAGAGGTATTTCATTTTCTGCCCGATCAGGATAAGGGTATAAACCTGAGCCTCATTCAAAGAGGTATTTCATTTTCCGCCCGATCAGGATAAGGGTACAAACCTGAGCCTCCTTTGAAGAGGTATTCCATTTTCCGCTCGATCAGGATAAGGGTATTAAGCCTCAATCAAAGAGGTATTTCATCTTTCGCCCAATCAGGTTAAGGGTACAAACCTGAGTCTCATTTCGATGAGATATTCCATTCCACAATCAGGTTAAGGGTCAAACCCTAGCTTCGTTCCATACGAGGTATTTCTGTCCCATCCAGGTTAAGGGCATAAAAACCTGAACTTCACTCTCATAGAGTGAACCTTTTCTCTTCATTCTCCATTTTTCGCTTCATATCTACCATCTTCCTCGGGCTAATTTCTTTATACCCAGTCAGATCCTTATAACTGGGGCATTTTTTTTATATATAGCCCAAATTTGGTGTGTTTTTCTTTACGACTAAGTTCGGCCATGAGCCAGCTTTGTAGCAAAGAGGGGCATCTGTAAACACCCCAAATTTTCACTCACCTCTCCGACATTTCCACCAAGCATCATCATTCAGCCTTTGAAATCGTCGGAGGGCAAAATGGTCATTTTCTGACCCCGGACGTTACAGAAGTCTAAATTTCATCTGCAACTCTCAAGATTTCTCTATTTTTAGCTCAGATGTTCAAAATTCTACTCCTGACAGGAGACGGGAATCCCCAAAGCCAGGTTCAAGATTCTATGGCATAAGACATGACATTGCATGAGCATTTCATATCACTGCACTGCACAGCATGTCATTTCGAGGTCCAGAACTCTCGATTTCAAAATTTTCAATCCAGATTTGAATTTCAACTCTTTTCAAAATTAATTTCAAAACCCTGGGTCTTTAAAATTATCAATTCTTCCCATTTTACCCCCAGGACTCTGAATTTCAAAATATTTCTTCAGGAAAACAATCTGGATAATTTTCAATAAATTTCAACTCAAATTTTGCCCTTTTGTCAGTTATTTCAACTATCATTCTTTTACAAAATCGCCCTATAGGGGCCAACTCTTTCCAAAATTTCCTGTTTTACCAATTAGTCCAGATTTTATGAAAATTCCAAAAACAGGTTGTTGTCTTTTCCTTATTTCAATAAAGAAGCAATGTGGGACCCACATTGAGGTGGTGTCACAAAGGCTTTTCTTTTGAAAAATTTGAATTTTGAAAAACCCAAAAATATAGGAGCCTTGTCCATTGGATTGGTGCCACTTGTCCTTTTCTCTCTCCTCCCATTTACCTGCCAAGTGTCAGCGTGGGGTTCACCTAGAAGTGGCGCCACATGTCATTTTCTCTCTCCTCCCATTTCCATGCCAAGTGTCAGTGTGGGGCTAACGTAAGAAGCCGCCACATGTCATCTCATTTATCTGCCATGTGTCAGTATCCACCATCTTCACCCTGCGCCATGTGTCATTCCAAAGATCATCCTGATATGCCAAGTGTCATGTGTTGTCCTGTCCAGAAAAAGCAAAACTTGTCTCCTCTGAGGTGGCGCCATTTGAAGAGTGTCTTCTGCAGAGGACACGTGTCAACCTCTCCCTCTTTCAAAAAAGTAGACTGACACATGTCTCTTCCTACTTTTCTCAGAAAAGTAGGAGACACGTGTCACTCCTAGCTTCCTCCAGAAAAGGTAGGCTTGTCTCCTCTGAGGTGGCGCCATTTGAAGTTTGTCTCCTGCAGAGGACACATGGCGTCCTCTACTCTTTTCAGAAAAAGTAGGTGACATGTGTCATTCTCTGCTCTTCTCAGAAAAAGTAGATGCCATGTGTCATTTCCTGCTCTCTTCAGAAAAGCTAGAATTCAAATATTCAAATCTCTTCAGAGGTGGCGCAAATCCTGAACTTCACCTTTTCCATGTTGTCTGAGATGGCGCCACATGGCTTGGACCTCCTTCTCTTCCCTCTGCCACGTGTCAATCTCTGCTTCTTTCAGAAAAAGCAAGATGACACGTCTCCTTCTACTTTTCTCAGAAAAGTAGATGACACATGTCATCTCCAGCCTCCTTCAGAAAAAGTAGAGGACACATGTCATCTCCAACCTCCTTCAGAAAAAGTAGAGGACACATGCCACTCTTGGCTTTCTTCAGAAAAAGCAACTATTCAAAAATTTTCAGACAAGAGCTAGGTGGCGCAAATCCTGGAGTTCTACCTTTTTTTTTTACTTTGTCTATAAGGGCGCCACGTGTCCCTTTCCCTCCTTTTCCTCCCTCTTGCCACATGGCATTGTAGAAGCCACTCTGAGGAACTGCCACATGTCCATCCTCCATTCCTCGAGAGCCAACCCCCATTTGAAATTCAAATCTCTCTCTGAGGTGGCGCCATTTGAGAAAACCCCTCCACACAGCTGACACTGGTCTGCCACATGTCCAGACATCCCAGCATCAGAAAAAGTAGAAAACCCCCTTCTGAGGAGGCGCATTCTGCTTCTTTCATTCTTGTTCTCCTGCCACATGGCAGTGTGGAGCCACCCTGAGGTGGCGCCACATGTCAGCCTCTCCTTTTCTGCAGAAAAGTGGAATTTGAATTCCTCTGAGGTGGCACAGTCTGCTTCTTCCACTCCTGTCCTTCTGACATATGTCAAGAACCTCCAGAGGTGGCGCCACATGGCATGCTCCTATTGTTTCCAACTTTACACCTCAGAACACCTTTTGAGGTGGCGCCAATCTAGAGCCCCACTTGGCTTCATTTCTTTTATTTATTTTATATTTTTAATAAAAATAGCCCCTGAGGTGGCGCCATTTGAGAAGCTTCAGAAAATTAGGAATTTGAATTTCAAACTCCAAGAGAGCACCCTCTGAGGTGGCGCAATCTGAGAGCCTTCTGCAGAGAAAATCAAGCAAACCCAATTTTGAAAATTTTCAAATTCTGCTGAGGTGTCTCACCCACAAAATTTCCCATTTTATTTTCTCAAAAAATCAAAATAGCACCCCTGAGATGGCGCCACATGGAGGGCTCAGATTGAGCCTGTTTGAAATTCAAATTTTTCAGAAAAATTCTATAAAAACAAGGGCTCACGCCCAGTCTAGGGAGATATTTTTTTGAGAGCTTCATTCTGGACTTTGAAATTCAACCTAGCTGTTCTTCAGAACACAATTTTTGAACTTTGGAATTCACGCCCCCTTTTGGCTCATTGGAGAAGGTGCAGTGAAGTTCGTGCAGTGGCCAATTCGATTCAAGCATAGGTCGATTTTGGTGAATCATCCGAAGCTCGGATCGTAGGACGAACAAAGCCCTTGGTAGCAGTACCTTTCAAGAGTTTCAAAGCTGCGTAACGAAGCAAGGTGCACCTCTTTTCCTCTTGATTTCATATCATGATTTGTTTCAGTAGTCGTTTGAAGAAAGAGCTCATCCGAGAGATGGATTGAGCTATTCTCATAAAACGACATATATAAAACTACATGATTATGCTTCCTTGATGATTTTTAGCATTCATGCATTTAGATAGATTTAATTTGTATTTTATTTTGTTAATTTAGCATGTTTCATGAATTAATTAAGATCAATTTAGCATTTATTTCAATTTTGTTCAGTTTCAGTAGTTCTCTGTTTTTGTCAGTCAGTCTACACGTCATTTCATGTATGTAATTTTTGTTAAAAAATCCAACAAAATCATGAAATGCGCCCTTAGGTGTCCTTAGAAATGTGCCAAAAATCCGGAGAGATTTGAATTCGTTTACTATAGTAAAAGTTCAAAAACATGAGTCGGGTTTTCTTACTCGGGATGCGTTTTAAAATGTCTTTTCCGATTTGTAAAATCTAGATCTCCCTCATGGGAGATCCGATTTTCAATCCAAAAGATGTTATGAACTCGAGAGGATGTCTAGATTTTAACCTGATTTTCTAAGATTGTTCTGATTTTTTTTTTGTCTGACAAAAATCCGAGAGTGCGGGACACGTGTCAGAGCCGGATTTGGGCCTCTCAGACTTTGGATCGACTTAGGTCGATGGGTTCTCTTTGGGAATTGATCCAAATCCAAATCTGTAAAAAGTGAATGTTGTTTCCGAGATGTCCTCTGTTTGAATATGGAAGCATGTGATTTTTAGAACATCTTTGATACCTGTTTCGAATTGTTTTCGTCTGTCTCTTGTTTTGCTACATTTGTCTGTTCTATCAATTTAGGAATGAAAAGTTATATTTGTATCTGTATTTATGTTGATAAAATGCCAAAGTCATAAACATAAAAGTTGTTCATGTATGTGTCTTTAGTTACTATGTTAAATATCAGAAATTTCCATGGCAGTTTTCTATTTGTTTAGCATTTTATATTAAATTAAGTCGATTTTGCCTTCATCAGAACCAAATCCTTGTTACCGAACTCACCATGGCTCAAATCCCGAAGATGTAAAAACCAAAAATGTTCCATTTCAGGTCCTTTAGCATTCTGAAAAATATCAGAAGTTTTCATGGTGTGAATCGTGCATGATCATATTAAGCATTGCATTTGGTTCGGGTCCATAGGCAAAATCCACCCTTTTTAGGACTTTCTTTAAATTTTAGCATTCAAATCATATCATTTCATGATTTTTAGCATTCTAGGTTGTTTATGAGAGTAGGTAGATGCCTCATACCGAATTTGGTGTAATTTGAAATCAATTTGAGGTTTGGTTTAGCCATATCATCAAAACAGGGTCCCGCGGGACCCAGATCCAAGCAAAAAACAAGCGAAATTCGTTATTTTGGATAAATTGTAACATGTCAAATTCTGATTTTATAGTCCTAATGTGTTTAGCATCATGTCATCATGCCTCATCATGATTTTACAGTCCTAATGTGTTTACCAAGTTTTCCTTCAGAAAACCCCGATTTTAAAGGTATAACTTTAATATTAGGGGTATTTTGGTCATTTTGACCACCATTTCGAATTTCAAACTATTTTCTACTGAATTTCTTGCATTTTCATCATTTCAAATATCAAGAAAGCATGATAATAGGGTTTATATCCAATTAAATCCAATAATTTCAGAATATTATTGGAAAATCTTGGAAAAACCCACATATTTGAGCTAACCCTATTTCAAGTTTGGCAGAGACATTCAAATGGAGGAGCTGAAGTTTGCAATTTCCTTTTATTTCATTTATTTAGTGATGTAATAATGTAAATTTTGGAATAAGAGATTTAATTTTCTGCTTAGACTAGGATGCATATCATATAGTTTAAATTTATGCAATATCCTGTTTCTATGATTCATGCATTTTATTTCAAAAGCACTATGGATGTTCACGAATGGCACATGCACCAACTCTTAGGGAGTTGATGGACTCGGTGGAATCCATATTTACGGCCCTAGTCGGAATATGGACGAGACTCAGATCCATCATCTTTCTACTAGTCACATTGAGCCTACACACTTAGGCTATCTTAAAATGCACATCATATTTATAATATTTTCAAAGTATTGTGCATTAAATCAATTAAACTCTGAACATATTCATGGCCACAGTCAGGATATGTGAAGGATTTATTTTGATTTAATACACATTTTCCAACAAATTCCTTAGAAAATCTTTTCAAAGTGCATTCATTCATTCATTTGCATCACAAAATCATTGGTTTTCTCGTGATTTTCTTAAGAAAATTTCATTCTCAAGAAATCGATTTCTCAAGAAACTCTGAGAAATTTTCAAAATCGGTTTTCCCAAGTCAAGTTTTTCCACAGTTTTCCATGGAAAAGGTTATTTTCTCAAGATTTTCAAAAGAAGTCTCTCACTTTTCTCAAAGATCAAAATCGATTTCCAAGTATTTCAAGGGTAAGATTCCCAGAATTTCAATTTCTCAAGTTCAGTTTTTCTTCTCCAATGAGTTTTCCTATAAATTTTCCATCATTTTCCTAAGAAAGTTCTCAAAGTCCGAGTTTTCCTGAGAAGTGTTCTCCTTTTCAAATGTTCACCTTTTTTTTCTCAAGAATCACTTCTATTTTCCCAAGATTTTCAACTATTTCTGATTTTCCCACATCTTTATGAACTTTTCAGTGATTTCAAAAACCCTTTTTCATCTGAGTTTCATGAGAAATTGACCTTTTTCCTGAGAAATGTTTTTCAACTCCAAAGTTTTCCAAGCATACATCATAGTTTTCCAACTTATATTTTACAAAGTCTCATAGCACATGCCTGAATTCTCTATGCATTTAGAATAGAACATGATTTTGATGATTTAACTAAGTCAAGCACAATTTTGGTCCTTGGTTCGATTACCCCTGTTAAAGGCGGCAGGAACGGTCAAACCTCGTACCGACAGGTCGAGCCCCATCCCATGGATTTTCCCGCAATTTTCAAAATGGAGGCGAGTATTTCAAAACAAATTTCCAAAATCCGGTCAAGTTTGAATCGCGAAAGTGTTTCCTTCTCTCTTTCGCAAGGAAGGGAAGACGGGAAAAATTTTGCGACGATAACAGGGTCTGGGATGACCTAGGGGTAAAATGGTAATTTTCCTAATAAAAATGGGTAAAATAGTGATTTTCTAAAATTGACTTGGGGTTTGACTCCTACACTAACCTAACAGGGTTGGTACTACACGAGAAGGGTTGTTTGAGAATAGGTGAGGAAAATTTGGGGTGTTTACAACAAGTACGAGCACTGGATTTTGAAAAAGCACCAGTACGAGCACTGAATTTTAAAAATATATACCAGTGCGAACACTGGATTTAAAAAAAAAGCACCAGTACGAGAACTGGGTTTTTGAAAAACAAACCAATACGAGCACTAAATTTTTGAAAATGTACAAGTACGAGCACTAGATTTTGAAAAAAAAAGTACCAGTATGAGCATTGGATTTTGAAAAAGCACCAGTGCGAGCACTGGATTTTGCAAATGCATAAGTACGAGCACTGGGTTTTAAAAAAAACACACTTGTACGAGCACTGGATTTTCCAACGGAGAGTTGATAAGGAGACTGACATTCTAAGATACTTGGGAATTGAGCGAGAATGATTTTCGGTGTTTCAGGATTATCCCTTATCCTGAAGGAGAAAAAGAACGAAGGAGTACCTCATTGAAAAGAGGCATTAGGTTTATCCCTTAACCTGAAAGGGTAAAAGAATACCTTGAAGGCCGAGGTTCAGGTTTGTCCCTTAACCTGAAAGGAAAAAAGAATAAAGGAGTACCTCATTGAAAAGAGGCATCAGGTTTATCCCTTAACCTGAAAGGGTTAAAGAATACCTCGAAGGTCGAGGTTCAGGTTTGTCCCTTAACCTGAAAGGGAAAAAGAATAAAGAAGTACCTCATTGAAAAGAGGCATCAGGTTTATCCCTTAACCTGAAAGGGTTAAAGAATACCTCGAAGGTCGAGGTTCAGGTTTGTCCCTTAACCTGAAAGGGAAAAAGAATAAAGGAGTACCTCATTGAAAATAGGCATTAGATTTATCCCTTAACCTGAAATGGTTACGTGAATAAAGATTGATAAAAATTGATGAAAAATTGATGAAATTTGATAAAATTGAATAAAATTGATAAAATAAAGATTGATCAAAGATGTACTGAAATTTTTGACAAAATTGAAGCAAAGAGTTTGTCTGATCCTACCTGCATGTATTGAAGAGAAGATAGATGTAGATCAAAATAAAATGCTCCAATATCATGGAAAAGAATATGAGAATGATAGAAGATCATTGTTTTATTGAAAAGGGCTCTTTGAAGAAGTACAAAGACTAGAATAGAAATTTCAGATATAAAACTTCTTCAAGTGCAGAGCGTTGATTGGATCTGGCAGTTCCACCCCATCTGCATTGATCAAACGATAGGAATTGCGAGGCAGCGCTTCCTTAACCACATAAGGGCTTTCCCAATAGGGTGACCACTTGCCCCGTGGTCGATGCTTGAGATGAGTTGTCGATCTGAGTACCAAATCGTTAACTCAGAATCTCCTCTCAATAACTAACTTGGCATAGTGCCTGACTATCCTCTGATGATAAGTTTGAGCGTGCTCTGCTGCCTTGAGTCCCTTCTCGTTCAACAGATCAAGCTGTACCAATCTCTGTTGCTGATACTGATCAAGCGGGAGTTCTATGAGCGACACAAATTTGAATGCGGGCTTCTGAACGTGGAGTGGTAATACCACCTCGGTCCTATATACAAGCTCTTAAGGCGTAGCATTGGTTGGAGTCCGAATGATGGTTCGGTATGCCCAAAGTGCATCATGCATCTTCTCGTGCTAATCACGGCCTGTTTCCACAGTTCTTTCTAGAATGCAGATCAAAATCTTGTTGGTGGCCTCCGCCTGGCCATTCCCTTGAGGATAATACGGAGCCGAGAAATGATGATGAATCTTAAACTTTGAACAGAAGGTCTTCATCCTCTCATTCTTGAAATAGATGCCATTATCTAACACAATATCGTGTGGTACGCCGAAACAACAAAGAAGGTTCTTATGAATAAAAGAAACCACATGCCGGCCTTCTACTATTCGCAAAGTTACGACCTCGACCCATTTGATGAAGTATTCTGTAGTTGCAAGAAAGTATATATGGCCATTAGAAGCCGAATGAGTGATTAAGCCTACCACATCGAAGGCCCACATTGAGAAATGCCAAGGAGAAACTACAAACTACAAGTATGCAGCTGGCGCATGAATAAAAGGTGCATGTATTTGGCATTTAATGCACTTCCCCACGAATCGATGACAATCCTGCTGCATGGTTTTTCAGTAATACCCTGCCTAGATGATCTGCTTGACGAGTGTTTGGTAGCCTACGTGACCGCCACAAATTCCCTCGTGTGCCTCTTGGACAACTTCCATCACTTCGTCTCTGTCTAAGCATCTGGCGTACTCAAAACTGAACCCACGATGGTAGAGAGTATTGGCAAGGATGAAATAGCGGGCGAACACACGCTGGACTGCGCATTGTTTATTTCTTGGCATCTCCGACGAAAATTCACCAGTTTCAATAAAGTCTTTGATATTTTGGTACCAAGGTTTCTCTTTCTGAGTAGCTTGGTTTACTTGTTCAGCTGAAATGAAGGCAAGTTGATCAAGTTTGTCAATCTCAAAGGAACGACAGGATTCACTATTTTTGAACGACAAAATGGAGCCTAAGCAGGCCAAACCATCTGCTATATGGTTATATTCTCTCTTGATATGACTGAGCTGACATTCTTTGAAGTTGTCTATGAGAGCTAAGACAATCTTCTGATAGGGGATCAATTTTGAATCCTTGACTTGCCACTCAGCATTAACTTGACTGACAACAAGCAAGGAATCACCGAAGGCATGCACTCTCTTGACATTGAAATCTTGCAAAATTTTGAGGCCTTGTATTAAAGCTTATACTCGGCCATGTTATGAGTACACTAAAAGCTGAGCTTGAGAGAATAAGGGATCATTTCCTTTTTGGGAGTGATCAACAAGATCCCAATCCCTATACCAGACATATTCCTGGCTCCGTCGAAGAATAAGGTCCAAACTGAGGATTCTTGAACGTTGCAGATGCGATCGTCGGAAAAAATCATCTTCTGCCTTGATCTCTTCTGTCAATGGAAAATCTGCCAACTGATCTGCGATAGACTGACCTTTGACCGACTTTTGAGATACATACGCTAAGTCGTATTTGCATCAGAAGGACTTGCCATTTCGCAATCCGTCTAGTAAGAAAAGGCTGTTCAAAGATGTACTTGAGAGGATTGAGCCTTGACAGAATTTTGATTTCTGATGCCAACATATAATGTCTCAGCTTCTGACACATCCACACTAAGGCTAGACATGTCTTTTCCATCTAAGAATATCTCTTCTCATAATCGATGAAAGTCTTGCTCACGTAGTAGATGACATGCTCTATCTAGCTGCCTTCCTCGTACTGTGCAAGAAATCCGCCACAAGTATTCTTATTGACGAAAATGTACAAGAGAAGTGGTTTTCCAAGTTCTGGTGGCTTCAGAACCAGCAGATTGAGAAGATACTGCTTGATGCACTCAAACGAGAGTTGACATTCTGATCCCTATTCAAATTTCACTTCTTTTCTCAACAGGTGATTGAAAGGCTCGCATCTCATGGCCAAATTGGAGATGAAGCGTCGAATCGACTGAATGCGCCCTTGAAGGCTCCTCAGTTCTTTGAGGTTGGTTGGAGGTGGCATATCAATGATCGCTTTTGCCTTAACAGGATTCACTTCTATACCTTTCTTGCTAATCATGTAGCCTAGCAGTTTGCCTGATTCCACTCCAAAGACACATTTATGTTGAGTCTCAGCTTGTACAGAATGAGTCTTTCAAATACTTGGCCGAGAGCATCGAGATGATCCTCTCCTTCTTTGGACTTGACCAGGATGTCATCCATGTTCTTATGCATCTGGTCATGAAAAATGACTGCCATTGCTCTCTGATAGGTTGTCTCAGCATTCTTGAGCCCAAATGATATGACTGTGTAGCAAAAAGTACCCCAAGGTGTGGTAAAAGAAGTTTTTGATTGGTCACAAGCAGCCAGTTTGATTTGGTTGTAGCCTGAGTATCCATCTATAAAGGAAAACATGGCGTGGCCCGCCGTGCTGTCGATCAAAAGATCGATGTTAGGAAGTGGATAATCATCTTTTAGAGTAGCCTTGTTGAGATCCCTGAAATCAATACAAATTCAGACCTTGCCATTCTTTTTGGGAACTGCCACAATGTTCACCAACCATTCTAGGTAATCAATCGTCCGAATGAATCCTGCCTTTAACAACTCTTCAAGTTCTTCTTTAACTTGTGGTGCCACTGTGGTACTCCAAACCCCAACCTTGGAAAACCTCAGACTTTCTATGGATTTTTTTTTACTGAAAACAGAGGAAACAAGGGTAAAGAAGGTAGCAAGGCCGCAAGTCTGGACGGCCACAGGTAAGTACAACATAAGTGACTATCAAACATAAACAAAGGTACAATCACACATATCGAGGGGTATACAACCCAGCAGTTTAAAAGTTACAAAATGTGACCGTACAACAAGTGTCAAAAATAAGGAATGTATCCCGACAAAAACCCAAAACCAACAGGAGCAAGATCTGCAGCTAAGTGTGGATCCCCAAGCCTCTATCGTGTGCCGTCACATCAACACTGTACCTATTCATCACCTGCATCCCCATAAAACGGGGTCAGTCCTCTTGCGAGGTGGTGAAGAAACAACAACGACATATATATCTCATTTCTATGAGGAAAACAGGAAGCAGTAACATGAAATAACAACTATATGTGTCAGTGTCAGGTAGGTGCATATGTGACAAATGCTAACCAAGTGAAACAGGTAACAAAACTGAAGTAACTGCCAAAACAAGTAACTAAGGGCAGTAAAGAAATGTAACAAGAACTAAACATCTACTAAACAAGTAACTAAGAGCATTAAAGTAACAAAACTAGAACTGAAACAACTGCTAAACAAGTAAAGCAACAACAGTATGTCAGTTGTGATTTGTTAGTCTTTAAGTTCTTCTTATTACTCCTTCGAGTACGTGAAGGAACCTCACATTCTGTGAGATATGCACCCGACATCTGTTATTCAATTTCTAATGTGGTAACCCGGGATGCTACAGACCGAGTAAACCTCATGCGAGCATCACGCAACTGAGAGAAACTCTCGCATAGGTAAGGATTGCAATCCATACTACTACAGTAGTGAGGTCCTAAAAAGGCAACCTCGACCTCCCTGACTCTGAGTGACTGGAGGTCAAAGGACGCTACAACTCCTGTCAAACACGTGTCGTAGTAACAACTAGTCACTCAGGGTTGTACCATCCACCCTCTCTAAGGTGAACCGTTTTGTGAAATGGGCGAAGCGGGTTTATCTTTCTTAGGCTCATTGTTCAGTCACACCTCTTGACGAGAAATTTATGCCTCGTGGTCCCTGCGGGGTACGCAAACGAGGACTTAGCCTGCCCATCCACGTGCTCAGCCTTACATGGCTAACAAGAGCACATCGCTCATGAAAGCGATCTTAACACCATATTATTTCTTTCATGATTTAGGCTATAGCCACACATGAGTTCACTTACGACAGAAGGCCCTTGCCCAGAGACTCCAACCGAGTCCAACAAAATAATGTTTATTCATACCCTATGGTGTTCAAACTTGTGTATCAGCCTTTTCATTTTATGAAGCAGGTGCACTTCGTGCACTTATCAATGCCTCAAGCAATGTACGAGTCGAGGTATGCACTACTTAGTATGAGTGTCAGGATGTGTTGTGTGCAAAGTAAAACATATTTTTCGTCAATTGCATAACATAAAGAATAGAGGCGTGATACAACTGCATAACTGAGAAACATGACGCTCTTACATGATAATGTGCATGTGAGTATACAATTTGTCAATTTCAAGAGACATGCAAGAGTTTAAGAATTAAATACAACATACTGAAGCAATTGTTTCAAGTTTCTCATCACAATTTCAAACCGATCAGAACTTCAAAGGTCTTGATTTGGAATTTCACGTAATATGAGACCGCCTTTATAGGAAAGACTCGCAATTTGGTGCACTAATGTGTTGAGATTGAAATCTACGATATTCCCATACGTATGGGAATTACATTCGCATTCCAAGGTGGATCATCGCTCTTGCAGGAGGCAAAGATAAAAATATGCCACGAAGGGCAATTGTATGCTTATACCTTTGCTAGGCTACTTGATTCAACATACTTATGTGTCAAGGGAGGAATCCAGGATATTCCCAACTTATGGGAATAACATTAGCATTTCCATGGTTTGGGTGTCGCGCCTGCGGACCCGAAACAAAGATACCAAACAATGTCCATGACTTGAAACCAATGTAGGCTCTATACATGTGGGGTTTGCAATAGCGCTCACCCGCCTACACAACTAGTCAACTAAAACGGAAACCAAGGAAAGTGTGATATCCACTACGAACCTATCGACAAGATTTTAGGGCCATCCTACTGGACGGTCGCAAGGTAAAACACTTAAGTGACTCGTACTCACACTGGACTGTAAAGGTTGTCGTGGAACACTTGGACAAGGTACGAGGCTGCCATGTGTCCGATTGGTTTCTCGTTGGTAGTCACACCGAATCACCCGACCCTACTATATATATATATATATATATATATATATATATATATATATATATATATATATATATATATATATATATATATATATATATATATATATATAACGTACATATACACATATATACATATTACATATGTATATGTACACATGCACCTGCACACATGCTAGTTCATTGCTCACAACCTTATTCCCATACTTGGGGCCCTTAACGATTGTAATGATGCGGGAAAGGAGGTGTTCTGGTCTGGCCATTCGGGCTAGACCGAAACCGTTGTTCAGCTATACTCATGGGCCTTGACTAAGGTCAATTGGTCCCCGATGGTGACAAGTTAATGGGCACCAAAACTGCAAGGGACCCGGGTGCCATGGCACCCGGTAGCCTATGGCAGCTATACTGCAACGGGTAGGTGCGAGCGGGTCTGGTCATGTGGGCCAGACCAAGACTATGGTTTGGCTACACTCAACGACCAAATCTTGCCAGGCTGTCACCTATGGTGACAGTCGCTAAACAGGCACCAAAATAGCAAGGGACCCATGTGCAAATGGGCACCCAGTAACCCTTTGCAAACACTACTGAACAGGGGTTACAAGCATGCGGGTCTGGTCCTCCGGACCAGACCGCATGGTCTGATAAGGGCCCTGGTCTGAACTCACGGTTCAGACCAGAACCTTCATCGAGCTGGGTGAGCCCGAATCGGCTACCCAAAAACCGCAAGCTTCCGGTAGAAAACCACATCTCCAAGGCAAGTGGGAGAGGGAAAAGACCTTCCATAGGTCTGGTCCTTTGGACCAGACCATGCTGCTGCTAAAAGAGGGGTCTGAACTCACGGTTCAGACCGATCTCCAACGGGGTGCACCAGACCAGCCGCGAAGCACAGCAGCAGCTCGCCACTAGGCGGCTGTCTTGGGGTAGATGTTGAGCCGAACCGAGAGGGGATTGAGTTTGGTCTCTGGGACCAGACCCAAGTAAACCTGATAGAGTTCTGGTCTGAACCCTTGGTTCAGACCAGACACACGGGTCTGTGACCCTAGTCCCCCAAAGACTTGGCCAACCCGGGTGCCCATGGCTTCGAGTGACACGACGCACAAAGCACTTGATGAACAGAAAAAAAAAGGGAATGCACCAAAGGGCCATGGGCCCCTTTCCAGGTGGATCCTGATCACACCGTGACCCAGGTCATGGCACCCACGTCATGCCAGTCCCAAGTACTTTGGGACTGGGTCTGAACCCAGCACATCAAAAAACCCATATAAAAAAAAAGGGGTGGTTGTGGTTCGCCACCCACAACCCGTCCTGCACTCCAAGGGGGTGCCGAAGGACTGGGTGCATTTGGATGAGCCCAACTCGGTCCAGAGTGTACCCAGCAAAGCTAACACATTCCGGAGCAAGCCACCATGCCTAGCAACAACAAAGGAAAAGGGTGACAGCAAGAAAGAAAGTCCCAAAATGCCAAAAAAAAAAAAATAGAATGTATGAATGCACAAAGCAAATAGAAAATAATGTCGAAAGAGAGCTTATCCAACTAATCCACCGATGGAGCATGCATGCATAGATGCCTTGCTATCTCGGTTTCATGATGTACCATAACGAACACAAAGAAAATCACATTGAGCCTTCACCTTCGGAGTTTGGAAGAGGAAGGAGGTCACGGCTGCAATGGCTTCCTCCAACATCAATGGTGGAGGTGCACTCTATGGCTAGGAGGAAGAGAAAAGAGAGGATGGGAGAGAGAATGAGAGAGAGAGAAAGAGTGTCTAGAAAAAAATCGGCCCTTTTGGGGCTCTCGACTTTTCAAAAGGGCTCTTAAAGGGGGTTTAGTTGAGATGGACGGTGGAGAATGACTCTCCAAGATGTGGGGCTGGGAGTGGGTCACGTTTTCCCACTGCCGCCCAGCTCTCCCACTCAACAAAGAGGATTTGAAAAGCCTCATAAGCTTTTCAAGAATGCCATGGGGATGTCGCCCCATGCATCCAATGAGGCACTTCAAGCCTCATGATGACCCTTCCAACATTGGGAAGAGCCCTTGGGATTTCCTTGAATCCCAAGGCAAGGGACTCCTTTCAAGTCCATGCAACTCCCAAGGGGAAAAGTCGACCCCTCCTCCCTTCACGCCATTTCATTCCCTCTTTTACCTTTTTATTATATTACTTTTATTTTTTTTTTATTTGATTTGGGTAGGGCCAATCGTGGCCCTCCCTTGAAACTTGTTTTTAGTCTCTTACGAGACTGTCATCCCTCCAGCTGGTCAACGTGACCAGCTGGTCTCATGGCCAAGGTCGTCCCAAGGCCATCCTAAGTGGATGACCATGGCCTTGGTCGACCCTTGACCAACAAGAAAAATCAATCATTTACCAATATTATTATTATTAAAAGAATTTTAAATATTCTCCACCATGTATATTTATTTTTATTTTATATTTTTAATGTAAATAGCATTTCAAAGCTTACCCAAGAGAAAAAATCTCCTCTACGAATGAAACAGGTCTCGTTTAGGCCCTCGCTAAGTCTCTAAGCGATCTCCCGCAAATCACATGCACTGACGGGGTTTTTTCATCGCTTGGGCCTCAAATTTGGGGACAACCCAAATATACGTATTATAAACTTGCCCTAAAAATTTTGGAGATTAATTATTCATAGATTTCCCTCAATCGCTATTTAATCTAAACTTACACGATTTTTGACTCGTATCTCCACGTAGGTTTAAACATGAAAACTTGCAATTCAACAAGAAATTAGAATTTGAAGCGTTGGCAGCAACACATGAAAATCTGGTTCACTACGATAGGGTTGTTGTCTATTCTGGAACTCGACTGCCCTTCGGTTTCTGATACTAACCCTGACCCTACTGCGGTCACTGCGACTGTAGAGTGGAAAGAAAATGATAGTATATGTCGTGGTTGCATACTGTTGGCTCTGTCCAACACATTGTTTGATGTGTATTGTTCCTCGTCTACCACTGCTAAGGGCCTATGAGATCAACTTGACAAGAAGTACAATACCGAAGACCAAGGTCTTGAAAAGTACTTTGTTGCCAAGTTTCTGAAATATCAGATGGTTGAAGGCAAGTCGGTCACTGAGCAGACACACAAGTTTCTGTTGTTGCTTCATAGTTTGACTGAGGCTGATATGAAACTTTCTAAGAAGTTTCAAGTAATGACCATCGTGGAGAAATTTTCCACAATCATTCCAGAAATTGACAATGCCGGCACTTTCCCATTTTTCATCTTGCTTTTTCAAAAGAATAATGTAATCCCATTCTCTTTCCTTGATTTTAAAGCATCAATAAAATCATCAAATTTTCCAATAACTTGGAACTATCTTATTTGTTTCTCCTTCCTTTTCACAATGTCTCTCTTGTGAGGAATGATTTTGAGGACGTCTATCAGTCAAGGAGCTTGTCGTCTTATTCATCAATTATCCTTCTTTTATTCAAAATTTTCCTCCCTAGTTACATTGGGGGATTTTTTTGAAAATTTATCTTTACCTCAAAACATCCTGTATGCAGGCAGGATAAACCAATCTCTCATTTTGCATGTATATGTGCCCATTTGCATTAATTTTGCATTAATTTGCACTCATTCTTATTCATTCACATTCAATTTGTATCAAAATTCCCCTTCAGGTTAAGGGATAAACCTGAATCATTTTGCATGAATTCCCCAAAATTCTTCAATTCAGGATAAGGGATAAATCCTAAGACTATGAATGATTTTTCATCCTAGTCATCAATCCCTAACTTCAGTTTGCAATCTTTGCCTATTTTTTCTCAAAATTCTTCAGATATAACCCTCTTTCCAAACTCCAGTCCCCGCACTAGCGATTTGCAAAATTTTGATCCTCTAATTGGGTTCTCCTCTGAAGATCTGAATTCCAATTCACACTTCTTTTCTTTCAAACCCAACTCTGAGGTTGGTCCAATTTTCTTTTAGAAATTCGAGTTCTGACTCGGATTTCTTTATTTTCAAAATCCAACTTTCAAGTTGGTTTATATTTTTCCTTTGAAGATCCGAGTTTCGACTCGGGTTTTCCTTCAAATGATTTTTTCTTTGAAGATCCGAGTTCCGACTCAGGTTTTCCTTCAAATTATGTTTTCTTTGAAGATCCAAGTTCCGACTCGGGTTTTTCCTCAAATTATTTTTCCTTTGAAGATCCGAGTTCTGACTCGGGTTTTTCCTCGAATTATTTTTTCTTTGAAGACCCGAGTTCCGACTCGGGTTTTCCTTCAAATTATTTCTCCTTTGTTGATCCGGGTTCTGACTCGTGATCTCTTTACTTTATTCAAGCTCTGATTCGAGCTCTTCATTCTCCTTTGTTGATCTGAGTTCTGACTCATGATCTCTCTATCTTATTCGAGCTCTGATTCAAGCTCTTCATTTTCCTTTGTCGTTTCGAGTTCTGACTCGTGAACTCTTTACTTTATTCGAGCTCTGACTCAAACTCTTTATTCTCCTTTGTTGATCCAAGTCACCTCGATCTTCAGGGTTAGTCAATTTCTCTAATTTGACCTTTTGTCCACCAATTTCCAATTTAAATCTTTGGATCATTCAATTCTTCAATTTCGACCCTCGGGTCATTCAATTCTTTAATTTTGACCTCCGGGTCACTCAATTTCAACCGTCAGGTCATCCAATTTCCATTTTCTCATTTAGGATAACGGGATAATTCTGAAACCATTCATAGAAGCGATCCAACTCTCTATAATGGTCTTCGTTCTTCATTGAACTGATAGTATTCCAAGTGAACTGATAGTCGTTCTTCATTGAACTGATAGTGTTCCAAGTGAACTGATAGTGGTTCTTCATTGAACTAATACTGTTCCAAGTGAACTGATAGTCATTCTTCATTGAACTGATAGTGTTCCAAGTGAACTGATCGTCGTTCTTTATTGAACTGATAGTGTTCCAAGTGAATTTTTTTGTCTGACAGATTCCAATATCCAGAAATTCCAGAGATTCGGGTCTCTGATAACACTGTACCCTTTTCCAAACCATAACCCGAATCCCAATGATGTAAAAAGATAAAATTTTACCCTATTTGTCAGGGACATTTTCCCACAATTTCAGCTTTTTTCCCATCTGTTTGCTATTTTCCCATATTTTCTACCGAAACCTGTCTGTTTCTCCCAAATCCTAGTCGCCGGATTCCGATCTGACTTGCTGGATTTGTACAACTCTGACAATAGGTCAAAACTAGAAAGTGTAAATAAACAAAATCCTTACCTTATTGTCCTCTGTCACCCCATAAAATTTGGGAAATTTTTATAGAAGTTTGATATCCGAAATCACCTTTAGAATCAGCATTTTAGGCAAAATTTTGATTTTTTAGGATTTTTAGCTATTTTCCATATTAATAAAATACAAAAAAAATAAATTATCGAGCTTCATTCTGTTTATAGGGTTAATTTAGGTGTCCATTCTAAATTTGGCTCAATTCTAAGTTCATTTTCTTTATATGTTAGTTTATCTTTAAATTTAGAAGCGAAAATGAGGCGAAAATCAAGTTAAAATTGATATTTTATGATATTTTTGCCATTTTAGGGTTTTATTCATGTAAATAAGCATGTCATATCACATTAGGGTTAATTTCAATATCATTTTCATTTTATATTTTTCATTTTTGCAAAATTTATTTCAGAAAACCCTGGTTTCAAGGCCATAGTCTTGTTATCAAGGGTATTTTGGTCATTTTGACCTAAATTTCGAAATTTCAATCTTTAATTTCACACATTTTCATGCATATTATCATATTTCATCATATTGTGTTCGATTTATTTTATTTGATTTTCAAAACTCCAAAATTTATAAAATTTCTTTTAGAAAACCCTGATTTCAAGGTCATCAGGGGCATTTTGGTCATTTTGACCCTAATTTCAAATTTTCAAGTTTATTTTCGAAATTTATTCATTATTTATTATGTTTATATCAAAGGGGGTATGAATTTGGGTTTATATCTTAATAATATCTGATAATTTCCAATATTTTTAGATAATTTCAGAAAAACCTACATTTTTGTGCTAACCTTGTTTTCTAGTTTTGCAGGAACATTCAAGAAGAAGACTTAGTTATTTTATTTCTTTATTTTATTCAATTCAATGTAAAAAGCAATGTAATATTTAGAATAAGAGTTACATTTCCTGCATAGAATAGGACTGCATTGCATATAGTTTAATTTATGCAAATTTCAATATTTGATGTATGATTCATGTGCATTTATTTCAAATTCACTATGGTTGACACGAATGGCACGTGCACAAGCTCTTATGGAGTTTATAAACTCGGTGGAATTCGTATTTATGGCCATAGTCAGAATACGAAGAAAACCAAGATTTATGATCTTCATATTAGCCACATTCAGCCTACACTCTTAGGCTAATTTCAAAAATGCACTGCATTTCTCAAAGTTTTAAAAGAATTTCCTAATTCCTCAATGAAATTCCCTTTCAAATTCTTATTTATTCATTCATATCATTCTAATTGCATTATTTTCAAACTCATTTTCCAACTTCAATTTCAGAAAAATCAATTTTCTCAAGGATTTCCTAAGTCTTTCTCAGGATTCGATTTTCTCAGAATCCTAAGTTTTTAAATGACATTTCAAAGCATTTCCCAAGTTCAAATCAATATTTCTCAATGTTTTAAAATTCTCAAATTTCAAAATCCCAAGTTTTCAGAAATCGATTTTCTTAGAGTTTCCATTTTCCTGAGATCCATTTTCCATTTCAAAGATCCTTTTCTAATGAATTTCCTGATTTTCTCAAGATTCTCAAATCCATTTTCTTAGAAAAGCAAATTCTAAATCTCAAAAATCGATTTTCCCAAGATTCAAGTTTTTCTGAGAATTCATTTTCCAATCCAATTTCTGATTTCCAATGAAATTCAATAATTTTCTCAGGAATTCAAGTTTCAAGTACTTTTCCAATCATTTTTCAAGCATATTTCAATTTTTCAAAGCAAACATTATATTTTCCCAAACTTGCATCTTTTCAAAGTTTCATAGCACAAGCTTGATTCTTTGTGCATTCTAGAAAAAATAGAGCATAATTTAGATAATTTAACTTAGTCAAAGCGCACAATTGATCCTTGGTTCAATTACCCCTGATAAAGGCACCAGGAACAGTTGAACCTCGTACCGACAGGCGGATCCCATTCCATAGAATTTTCTCGCAAATTTTAAAAAACGGAGGCGAGCAACATAATTCGCGTAACATTACTTCAAAATTAATCATGGACCGTACATCCTCCCCTCCTTAAAAAGGATTTCGTCAGCGAAATCACCCATATTAGGTTACAAAAAGTTATGGATATTTCTCTCTCATGCTCGCTTCTGGTTCCCATGTACATTCTTCGATGCCATGGTGCTGCCAACATACCTTAACTAGCGGAATAGACTTGATACGCAAAACCGGATCTCGTTGATCCACTATCTCAATAGGTCATTCCGTCAAGGTCAGATCTTCCTGCACTTCCACGTCTTCGTAGCGAATGATATGCGATGGGTCAGGAATGTACTTCCTTAGCATCGACACATGAAAAACATTGTGAATGTGGGCATACTATTGAGGTAGCTTGACGCGATATGCCACTTCACCGATCCTTGCCAAAATTTCGAACGGTCCAACGTATCTAGGACTCAACTTCCCTTTCTTACTGAAACGAAACACACTTTTGGTCGGTGAATGTTATCGCAAAATTTTTCCCCTCCCTTGCGAGAGAGAAACAAATTTCGCTAGTCAAACTCGACCAAAGTTTTGAAAATTGGCCTTCATCTTGACAATGCTTTGGACTTTCCCTGGAAGGATCCGTTACAAACTCCGTCATCTTGGAGATGTTTCAAATCTTCTTTGGCCCCGGGAGTCTACTCGCTTAATTCGCCTTCATCTTGATGACAATTGAGAGATCTCTTTTGCAGATATTTAATTGCAACTTAGGTGATTTTGAGGAGACAAGGCTTGGGTGAGTTTTCCCTTTTTCTAGCGCTCAGGATATTTTCAGTGCCTCGTCTTTACAAGAATGGTCTTTAAAGATGTGCTATTGACTGTGATCAATATCAATTATTTATGGCTTTGCAATAACATTGAGTCTTCTTTGCTGGCCATATCGAGGATTTATCCTTCATCCTTTTGGTTGACCAATGGAAAGAATTTGGATTTTGGAATCTCTCTTCGCGAAAGCTTCACTCTTTTGGAAGTAATGCTGGAGGTAAACTGAGGTAAAGATTTATGCAATAAAGATTCTGAAATCAACAAGTAATTGATTGACAAATTGACAAAATGTTCTTGAAATTCTTGGTGAAAGAGAGCATTTGAAGTCCAACTTAACGCGTCTGTGACAAAAATTATCCTCTCCTTTCCCCAAAGGAGAAGACTCAGGCTTAGCCCTTACCTGAATGGGAAATGGAAATTGCTCCTCTCTTCTCTGAAGAGGGGGTGTTTGCAAAATGATCTTTCGAAGAGAAATTAAGATTTCGTCAAAGCTCACTAATATTAGGCTTCTCTTATGGAAAGGGGGCCGATAATAGTGAGGTCGAAAAATTGGGTCATGAAGGAACGATTCCATCACACTCTCCCTAAAAAGAGGGTCCTCCATGACGAAAATGGCCTAGTATGAAAATTGGGGGCCACAAGAAAAGCGAGTCTTCATCGAGCCTCTCCCTATAAAAGGGTTCCTTGTGTGAAATTGAAAATTATTTTGCAAACGGTTCATGAAGACACGAGTCCATTCAAACTCTCCCTGAAAAGGGGCTAAGTGAATGAATTGGATAGTATGCGAAAAGAACGAGCTCCCTCGAACTCTCCCTAAAAAGGGTCGCTCGCAAGAGAAAATGATTGAAATTTGTATATTGGGCCAATAGGAGGAATGACTACGACCATAATTGGCAAAGGTGACCCACATGTTGAAAATCATTGAGATAGAATTGGTAACCCGAAGGTTTGAAATTGGATGACCTAACAATCGAAATTGAGAATTGGAAATTGGGAAATGGGTGACTTAGAGGTCAAAATTGAAAATTGGATGACCCGCAGGTCGAAATTAGAATATGAATGACCCGGAGGTCAGGATTGGAAATTGGATTTTGATGAGAGGTTCGCACGAGGACTGAACCTAGAAGATCGACTTATATGATTGATGGGATACTAACACGGGGTTAGATTTTAGAAGAATACCAATATAAGCATTGGGTTTTACAAATTGTATCAGTACGAGCACTGGATTTTGGGAATGTGCCAGTATGAACATTGGTTTTTTGGAAAATATGCTAGTACTAACTTTGGATTCTGAAATAGTACCAGTTCAAATCCTGGATTTTGAAAATGTACCAGTCCGAGTACTGGATTTTGAAAATGTACCAGTTCGAGCACTGGATCTTTGAAAATATACCTATCCGAGCACTGGATTTTTTAAAACATACCAGTTCGAGCACTGGATTTTGAAATAATACCAGTTTGAGCACTGGATTTTTGGTTCAGTGCTAGTGACTATCTTTCAATTTTGAATGACAATTAGGATTTATGATGGGACTGTTTGCTGAAATCTCAATAATGACCAAATTGATGCTAATGCACTTGAATGCAAATGAATGCAAATTAAGGCACATTGATGCATAAGTGTGTAAAATGAGAGATTTGTTTATCCTGCCTGCATACAGAACAAAATTTTAAAAATGCCCCAGTGTAACTGGGAAAAGAAAGTTTGATCCTTATTGAAGGAAATAGGGAGATTACAAAGGAAGAGTAGATGCTTCAAGTATAGAACTTTTTCAAGTGTCGAGCATTAATGGGATCTGGTAATTCTACCCCATCAGCATTGATGAGCCGATATGAGTTGCGGGGTAATGCTTCTTTGACGACATAGGGACCTTCCCAATTTGGCGACCATTTTTCGCCAGGATGATGCTTGAGATAGGTTGTGGATCGAAGTACTAGATCATTGACTTTGAATCTCCTTTCGATGACAGACTTTGCGTATTGTCTGGCTATTCTCTGGTGATATGATTTAGCATGCTCTGCTGCTTTTAACCTTCTTTCGTCGAGCAAATCTAGTTGTATCAGTCGTTGTTGCTGGTATTGATCAAGAGGTAATTCTAGAAGTGATGCAAATTTCAAAGCGGGCTTCTGAACATGTAGAAGCAATACTACTTTTGTTCCATAGACCAATTTTGATGGAGTAGCATTTGTTGGAGTGCGGATAGTGGTCCGGTAGGCCCATAGTGCATCGTAGATCTTCTCATGTCAGTCGCGTCCTGTTTCTACAGTTTGCTCCAAGATACGAATTAAAATCTTGTTGGTGGCTTCTGCCTGACCATTCTCTTAAGGATAGTAGGGAGAGGAGAAATGATGATGGATTTTGAACTTTGAGCAGAATGTCTTCATCCTTTCATTCTTGAAGTGACTGCCATTATCCGACACAATATCATGTGGTATGCCGAATCGACAAAGGATGCTCTTGTGAATGAATGAGACCACATGTCGTCCTTCTACTGTGCAAAGAGTGATAGCTTCTACCCACTTGGTGAAATATTCTGTTGCGGCAAGAAAGTATTTGTAGGCATTTGAGGCAGAAGGAGTGATGGGACCTACGACATCAAAGGCCCACATAGAGAACGACCATGGAGAAACAACAGATTGCAAATATGTTGCGGGAGCATGAATAAAAGGTGCATGTATTTGACATTGGACACACTTCTTCACAAAATGATAACAATCTTGTTGCATGGTCTTCCAATAATAACCTGCTCTGATGATCTGCTTGACAAAGGTTTGGTAGCCGACGTGGCCACCACAAATGCCTTTGTGTGCTTCTCGCACGACTTCTTTGGCTTCATCTTTGTCTAAGCATCTGAAATATTCTGAACCGAATCCACGACGATAGAGGACATTGACGAGAATAAAATATCGGGTAGACATACGCTGGATTGCTCGCTTCTCTTTTTTTTAGAGTTCTAGAGGAAATTCATCAGTTTCTATGAAGTTCTTGATGTTGTAATACTAAGGCTTCTTCTTTTGCTCAACCTGGTTTACTTGTTCTGTTGGAAGGAAGGCAGGTTGGTCAAGTCTGCCAATTTCAAAAGAGCGACAAGATTCTCCGTTCTTGAATGCCATAATGGAGCCTAGGCTGGCTAGACTATCAGCCACTTGATTAAAATCTCTCTTGATATGGAAGAGCTGAAATTCTTCAAACTTGCTGACAAGAGCTGAAACGATTTTCTGATAAGAAAATAGCTTTTGATCTTTTACTTGCCATTCGGCTCGGACTTGATTGACAACGAGTAATGAGTCGTCGTAAGCATGCACTCTCTTAACATTGAAGTCGAGTAGAGTCTTTAGACCTTGAATTAGAGCTTCGTACTCGGCCATGTTGTGGGTGCATTGGAAATCTAACTTGAAAGAAAATGGAATCATCTCTTTCTCAAGAGTGATTAATAAGATTCCAATGCTTATTCCAACCATATTCTTGGAACCGTCGAAAAATAAATTCTAGATTGGAGATTGCTGGATATTGCATACTTGCTCGTCAGGGAAGTCATCTTCGGCTTTCACTTCTTCTACTAAAGGAAAGTCAGTCAACCGATCTGCAATTGCTTGGCCTTTAATTGATTGTCGTGAGACATATTCTAAGTCATACTGCATCAGTAAGACTTGCCATTTGGCGACCCATCCAGTGAGAAAAGGTTGTTCTAGGATGTACTTGAGAGGATTGAGTTTAGACATGATTTTGACTTCAGATGTCAGCAGGTAGTGTCTTAGCTTCTGACACATCCATACCAAGGCTAGGTAGGTTTTCTCTATTTGAGAGTATTTCTTTTCATAATCTATGTAAGTCTTACTCACATAATAAATGGCGTATTCTATCAAGCTGCCTTCTTTATATTGTGCCAAGAATCCGCCGCATGCGACTTGATTAACTGAGATGTATAACAAAAGGGGTTTATTGAGGTCCCTGAAATAAAAGAGAACATAGCATGTCCTGCCATGCTGTTGATTAGAAGATCAATGCTTGGAAGTGGATAGTCATCCTTCAGAGTCGCTTTATTGAGGTCCCTAAAGTCTATGCAAATCCTCACTTTGCCACTTTTCTTTGGAACAACGACAATATTGGCTAACCAATCCGGGTAGTCAATAGCTCAAATGAACCCTGCTTTGAGCAAATCTTCGAGTCCTTCTTTGACTTGTTGTTCTATTCTGGGATCCATTTTTCTCAATTTCTGCTTGACTGACTTAGCATCTGGCTTTAAAACGAGGCGGTGTTCGACTAATTTGGGGTCTAAGCCCTGCATATCTTTATATGTTCATGCGAACACTTCTTCATGTTGCTTGAGAAAATTAGTGAGCCTTTCCTTCTCTTCCGGACTTAGACTGATACCGATCTTTAGAATCTTGGGATTGTCTTCTGAACCTATATTGACATCTTCACTCGGGTCTCGGACTATAACTGATGGTTCATCCTGCTTCTGGGCTGAGGCGAACTCTGGTAATTTCTGAAAAGATTGATCAAATTTTGCATAATCATCTGACTGCTTTGTAACCTTGCCATCTTCTGTGCTCGCTTTGACTCGATGAATTGCTGTAGATTTCTGGAAAGCCTTTGAATTGAGAATGAGCTTCTTGATTGCTCGAGGAGACATTCTGAAATTTTGGATAAGAAATTTGATTCGAGAAAAATCGCCCATTATAATACAAATAGCGTTTGAAAAGAATCATGTATAAAATGACATTGGAACTATAAAATGAGGAGATAGAGAAGGGAAATAGATGGCATCCAGATAGACAAAGAAACTTGAAATTTTATTGATTTTGAATTGATCACAGACATTGATAGAACGAGACATTTATTTTGAAAAGAATAGAAAGAAAATAACAAATGGTTCTCAATGTGCCCCCTTAACAAAAACAGTCTTGTTTTGTGAGCCTTCGCTAGAAAACCCTAGTCCTGCTGTGTGGGGATGATGCTCTTGAATCATTGGCTCGATGCGACCATCTTCGTTTTTGCCCAGTCCTTTGAAGGGTTGATAACCATGCTTCAGAAGTAAATCGAATCCCTTTCTTGCTTTCATAAACTGCGGAAACAACGGATGATCTTTGAGAGTGTTGTAGTTGATCCGACCTCTCATCTTGAAGAATTTAGGACCTCTCCACCGGGTCATGGCTACAGTGTGCAGAGATGATTTTGATGTCTGGAGTATTTCTAGATTTTTTCTGAGACTGATTTCTTCACTTTCCCTAATGTTGGGGATGTTTGCTGTGAAGGTCGGTCGAGGAATCATAGGCTGCGGGAGCCTTTCTTCTGGGTCTTCTCCCAGTACTGTTGTAATCATTCCACCTTTGGACCATTTTACGCATTGATGAAGGGTGGAAGGGACTGCATTTGCATTATGAATCCACGTCCTTCTGAGCAACATATTGTAAGTGGGTGGCACATTGACCACATGAAAAAGAACGGAGTGCACTGAATAATTGATAAACACTTCCAGGAATATCTTGCCTTTAGTCGTTTGACCATGGTTGTCAAATCCATATATAGTGATAGGATCTAGAATGTATTCTTCCTCCTTGATACCCAGTGCCTTCGCTGCCATTTCAGAACATATGTTGAGGTTGTTGCCTCCATCAACCAATACATGTGGTACTGTCATCCCTCTTACTCGAACGACGATGTATAGGGCATTATTATGAAAGGTGTGAGGCTTTGGAAGGTCCTCATCTGAGAAGGTGTTTGGGGCATTTGTCATGGCTGAATTCACAATCTGATCCATGTCTTCAAGTGTGGTACTGAGTTTGACTTTAATTTTTCTAAGCAAATCATCCAGTACTTGTTGGTGCTTATAGGAACTCTTGGCTAAGTCCAAAATTGAAACATTGGACAAAGCAATTAATGGCTTTTGAGTCCCCTTTTCCGGCATGGGCTTGATGAACTGATTAAGGAATTCAGGAATTCCTTTTAATTTCTTAGGGTGACTTTATGGGTTCTTCAGATACTTTCAGCTTGCCAAATGCTGAAATTATATCCATTTTCTTAGTGGTTGGGGCTGCTTGTTGTAGCACTAACACCTGATGCTGAACTTGGAGATCTTGAAAAGAACATGGCTTGATGTGTTCTTGAGGTAGGAATGGTTGTTCAGTGATTACTGCCGTGGTGTGCGGAGGAAATGGATGTTTGAGAATATCCATTTTTTTTTCTTCATCTCCTTCCACTAAAAGATTCTTGTCAATGTAGTCTTGCACAATATTCTTGAGAACGAAACAGTTCTTAATGTTGTGTCCCACTGTTCTGTGGAACTTGCAGAATTGGTCTTTTCACTTCCCCATAGGCACAGGGGGATCAGCCAGTCTTGGCAACTTGATCATTTCCTTCGACAACATGTACTCGAGCACATCTTCAAGTGATTGGTCGAGGGGAGTGAATTTTCTGTCGTAGCTCCATCCTTCATGCTTAGTCTTTTCACGCAGTTTCAGCCCTTGATCTTGCTGAAGGGGCTTGTTGTATTGAGGAGCAGGCTTCCCTTTCAGATCCCCTTTCTTATTTGAATTGCTTGTGCCATAGAAGTAATATTTTTTCTACCCTTTATAACGACTGTTGTTGTTGGCAGAGTAGGTGAAGTGAGTTTTCTTCTTCTGTTAACCTTGGGGGTTATTCTTGGAAAATGTGAAGCCTTCGTAGACTTCATTCTCCATGCTCAGCTCGAGCCATTCGGCTTGTTCAGTCAGATCAATGAAAGTCCTGGATGGTGCGGTGAAGATTAATCCTCTCAGAGGTTGTGAAAAATTGTTGAGGATCAGCGATAAAGCATGCCTTTCTGATATGGGATCCCTCATTTTGTTGCAGGCTGATCTCTATCTATGAATGAAATCCCTTGCTTTTTCATTTTCATTCTGCCTTAGATTGCATAGATGGCTTAATGTTGGGAGTGCCTCCGTGTTGAACAGGAAGTGTTGGATAAACAAATTCATAACCTTGTCGAACTCCTTGAGCTCGATAGGATTGATATGCTCAGCATACCATTTGGCTGCAATTCCTTCCAAGCTGCGGGGAAAACATAGAAATAGTGCTCTGTTGTCTCTTTTGAATCTTGAGCATTCTGCGACAAACATGGAGAGATGAGCTTTCGGATCGCCAGAACCATCGAACTTGATGAATTTTTGGGGAAGGTTTTCGAGATCATCATCCCCTTCTAGGCCATCATAGAAGTCTTCGTTGGTGAAGACTTTCTTGCCCTTGTCGCGGGCTTGCAAATCTTTAACAACTATATCCATTTCCCTGAACTGTGCTTGCAAGGGATCTTCTGTGACCTGACTTTTTAGTTTGTGGTTCCCCCTGTGTTCCCGGCCATATTTCTGAAATGTTAAAGGAACCTCATATTCTTCATCGGTGTCTTCTGCTGATTCTGTTTCATCTAAAATTTCCTCTGGCTGAACCTGCTTCTTGGAAGTCTTTATGGATTTTTTAGCTTTATGACTGTGGAACTTTTGCCTAAACGAATTCTTCTCTGAACTGGTCTCGGCCTGTTCACTCATCATTTTGTTCATCATTTTCTGGAACATGGCATACATCTGCGGATCTATGCCATTGTCCTCTGATCATGTAAAATCATAAGAATTTCAGGCAGCCTCCAGGGATCAAGTTTCTTAGTGAATCATCTATGTTGCTTATAATTGGATAGAAAAATGCAGCTTACATATCTGATTTTTTTTTTGGTGACAAATGAGGACTTATATAACCAGAATAGGTATGAAAGAGCATATGTCATGTGTGTGGTTATGTGGTTATGTAAACACTTCTAAAAAAAAAAATTTAAAATAATAATATGCTATTAAGAGGATGAGGATGCGAAAATTATCACTTGGCTTCCATGAGAGATTACACATGTAGTTTACGCATAAGTGTAGGGGGTGATATACTCCAACTATGCATAAGGTATGCGAGGCTTGTGCTGTGAGAATGTAATGTGCTGGAATGATTGTGGTAACCATAGAAGCATTACAATGACATACGTGTGAGCCACACAAGTCATACAGGGGACAAAAAATAAAAATATGAAAGAAAATTCCTCTGTTGAGTAGAAGAGTTCAAATATTCTAAAGTATTGAATGGATATATTGCTTCATCCATTGAATGGACTAAATCATGATTGAAATTGAGGATTAGATAGCTTCCATGATCTCCCCAAACCGTGGTTTGTGAGTCCATAAGATTGAGTTGCGGATATGCATCATAAACAATGCAGAAACTCCTAATCGATTTCCAGGATATGGGATTTTAAACTTGCTAAATCACTGGATCTGAGGTGCTATATCTAGATTAGACCAATATGAACTCAATTAACATGCATCCAGACAAAAACCGTCACCAGATGGTAGCAACAATGGTCGATTACAAGTTTTAGAAAGTTTCAGATTATCCTTGGTCCATCAACCACGTATGATAACATCTAAGAGGCTCAAAATGGCATGAATCTTATGGGATGATTCTAGAAGAAATATAGAGGCGATATCAAAAGACAAAGCTCTAGAAATCTAAGAATGTCCACCGAGTGCGGGAATTTGAAATAGAAATGATATTTCAAAACAAGAATGCGGCAAGGAACAAAAAAAAACAATGAATCTGACATTAAAACGAGAAATCAAAACACATATTGATAATCACAACTAACAGAAAGTAAAAAAATGAATAAAAGAAACAACAAAATAAAAAATGCAGGCTGATTGTTCACAAGAGAACCAGAATTCCTACGTAAATAGGGCATTGAGATAACAGAATGACATCAAAAATAAAATTAACTATGGATCAGAATGCAGTGTAAACAACAAAAGAAATGAAAGAGAGAGGAAAGAAAAAAAAATGTGTTGGAATGGAGGCCATTCCGTTGATATTGCACCAATGGAGGAGTTGATGTTTCTATAGGCAACTCAACATCGTCCGTGGTGCATTGATGGGGCAATAAATCAAGAAAGCTCATAGGAAATCAAAGAAAACCAGAAAGAAGAAGGAGAACTTATCAGATGGCTTTGTTGCTTCACGATTGAAGCTCCTTCAGTAGATGGGAAAAACCAGCCAGAGAAGACCAGAAGAAGAGGAAAGGGGAAGAAGAAGGAAGAGGATCTGATCAGTGAGACGCGGTGGAGAGATGAGAAAATGGATGATTCCAGAGGCTCGATGGATGGTGATGGATCAGATGTAGTGAGGCAAAAAGAAATGGATGCCTTCCGATGGATGTAATTGATGCCCTTCCCTGAGACCCCTGTGCTCATTTTTATATGAAACGGAAGAAGGATCGAGAAGAGGCAGTTAGGGATCGATGGTTGAGGGGAGGATCGTGCCAATCAGGGATCCTCCGCCCTTTGATCCGCATCGATAGACTCTCAAGAAGAAGCCTTGGGCTTTTTCAATGGGAGTCCCTCTTCTTTTTTAGAAAATTTCAAAAAATAGTGGTTTGTTTTCAAAAAGGAGGTTTTCAGTAAAACAGGTTTTCAAAAGGGTTTAAACTACTTATTTTTTTATATATTTTCTGGTTGTTTTCTTTATACTACTATTTTTTTGGTGTTTTTGGGATAAAACTCTAAAACTAAAGGAAAATAAGGGATTTTAAAACTATATATATATATCTATACATACATATATATATATTATATATATATATATATATTGTATTTTTGTAAAATATTTACAAAAGAGGGCTTTTTGAGAATTTGGATTTTTAATTTTGATTTTTTTTTCAGAAAACGAATTTTAAACTCAGATTTTGAGGAAATATTCTAGTTTTGAACCTCGAATTGAGAAATGCAGAGTAAATGGATCCAAATGGATACTGGATGGACTGTTTGAGCCATTCAAAAACTATTTTTGGCATTTTTGTAATTTTAATTTTAAAAATTGGATAACGAGGCTCAGGTTTGGGTTTGAATAATAGATCTGGATCCAAAATTGAGTCAGATATAGAAGATGGATTTGATTCCAGTAAATCCGAGAAATAAACTGGAATTTTGAGTGAAAATGAATCAATTTACTCAAAAAATGGGGGCCAAGGACAAAAAGGGAATATTTATAAAATTTTGAAAAATTTGGGGTGTTCACAGATGCCCCTCTTTCCTACTAAGCCGGTTGAAAGTCGAGCTTAGTGGCAAAGAAAACACTTCAAATTTTGAAAAAGGCCCCAGTTAGCAGATCTGAATTGGGTGTGGAAGAATTTATTTTGAAAGACATGGTTTCTCAGGCTTAAAACCTTATCCTGAATGGCTTTGGGGAGATAAAATCCTCGAAAATGATGTCACTGGATAATAGAAAATGAGGATATCATGATGGGACTTTGTGTGAAGATCCCAAAATGGTGGATAATGAGAATTTTGATCAAGTCTCATGGCTGAGACAAGATAAGCTTTTTGGACTGAATCAGGTTTAGCCCTTAACCTGGATGGGACGAAGATATATCAAAATGAATTTCAGGTTCTACCCTTACCTGAATGAGAAAGGAATATATGAAGACCTTGATGGGACATTTTTGAGAAAAATGCCTCCTGAGATGAAGCTCAAGTATGATCCTTTCCGGATGGATATGAAGAACATGGATTCTACGACAGGAAAAACCATGATAGGACTGAGAGAACTACCTCGTCAGAACGAGGCTCAGGTTTAACCCAAACCTGAATGGAAGATACCTCGTTGAGCGAGGTTTAGGCTTAACCCTCAACCTAAAAGGGGAGACCATACGGAATCCTCGAACGAAGAAACCATGATGGGACTTTAGGAGTTTGGACAGACAAATCCGAAAGGGGTTTGCAAAAGGAGGAAAATGGGGTTCCCTAAAGCTTGGAAAATGGATGATCTTGGGTGCCTCATTGTTGAGACTAAACCAACTTTTGAAATTGAGGACCTCTCATAAAAAATACAGGTTTGACCCTTAACCTGAGCGGGTGATACCTCAAGGAGCGAGGTAACAAGTTTAATCCTTAGCCTGAATGGATACAGAATCCTTAAGGAGCGAGGAAACTGTGATGGGACCTCTAGACTTCGCACAAAAGTCTAAGAGAGGTTTGCAAAAGGAGAAAAATGGGGTTCTCTAAAGCTTGGAAAAGGGATGTTCTTGGGTGCCTCATTGCTGAGACTAAATCAGCTTTTAAAAACAAACGACCTCTTACAGAAAATTCAGGTTTAACCCTTATCCTGAGCGGGAACTGTCTATGGCGGGACAGTGGGGAACACGGGAAAGTGTGCAGATCCGAGAGACTCAGATCAAACAGAAGGGAAGGACTTTTCAGTCCTAATGAGGGATGACGTCAGGATATGTCAAAACGAACACCAAGTTCTTACTTCATGTTGGGATAACTAGAAAATATTGCCAATAAGATGCCAAAAATTATAGTTGATTCAGAATGATTTAACTGTGCTCATATGTATGAAAACATCACCTCTTTCTACCTCGAGTATTAACTCCAATCGGGCTAACTCTGTAGAATCAAGAATCAAATTTTAATTTGTTGTTGAGTTTCTTCAAGGAAGATATCAATTTCCTTGATATGAAAAGAGAGGAAAATATTCTTGGCTTCATAAAAAGCAATTGAATGGAAATATATTGATAGAAGATCTTCACATAGATAAACATGATTCTTGGCAATTTTGACAGTTTGATATCCTGAGGCTTTTTCCATGATGATCTTTTTGCATTCTTTTGAGTCATGGGGCTTTCTTGGGTTTTTGGGAGAAGCTTATTACATCATCCTTCATTTTGGAGATGTCCTGACCTTTTTTTTTAGGGAGGGAAGGGTACGTCACAAACTCCTTCATCTTGGAGATGCTCTGATCCTTCTTTTTCTCAAAAATTATACTGATGATATTGTTTCTTAGGTTGAAATCTCTAGATGATAGTAGAAATCAAATATCTTTTAGGGTTTGTTGGGAGGTTCATCGCAGTCGCCTTCATCTTGACAGTGATCTGAACTTTCCCTGGAAGGATTCGTCACAAACTCCTTCATCTCGAAGATGATCCAAATCTTCTTTGGCCCCGGGGGTCTAGCTTGCATATTCGTCTTCACCTTGACGACAATTGAGAGATCCTTTTTGCAGATATTTGATTTGCAGCTTAAATGACTGCGGAGATATGGGTTGGGTAGGTTCTTTTACTGCCCAGGATATTTCCACTGCCTTATCGTTAGAAGAAAGATCTTTAAGAATGTGTCATAACTATGATCAATACCAATTCACTTATGGCTTTTCAACATCATTGAATTCTCCTTTACCGATCATATCAAAGATTTTTCGTCATCCTCTTGGTTGACCAACAGAAAAAAGCTTAAATTCTATTCTTTCTTCGCAAAAGTCTTGTCCTTTTGAAAATAATACTAGAGGTAGTTTGAGGTAATTCTTTATGCAATAAAAGCTTTGAGATCAACAATGATTTTTGATAGCAAATTGACAAGATATTCTTGAAATCTTTGATGAAAGTAAGTGCTTGACATCAAAATGACACATCCGTGACAAAATTCTCCTCTCTCTTTTCCCCAAAAAGAGAGACTCAGGCTTAGCCCTTACCTGAATGGGAAGTAGAAAATACTCCTCTCTTCCCTAAAGAGGAGGTGTTTGCAAAACGGAACTTTCGAAGAGAAATTAAGTTTTTGCCAAAACTCCCTATCTCTAGGCTTCTCTTATGGAAAGGCGGCCGAAAAATAAGGTTGAAAAAGTATCATGGAGAAACGAGTCCATCAAACTCTCCTTGAAAGGGGGTCCTCTGTGAAGGGGTTGGCCAAAGATGAGAAAATTGGGAGCCACAAAAGGAAACGGGCTTCCGTCGAAGCTCTCCCTAAAAAAGGGTTCCTTTGTATAAAAATTGGGTTATTGTTTGCAAATAGTTCACAAAGAAATGAGTCCCTTCAAACTCTCCCTGGAAAATGGTTCTTGCGAACGAAAAGATGGTAACATGCGAAAGGAATAAGCTCTCTCGAACTCTCCCTGAAAGAGGGTCCTTCGCAAGAGAAAAAGTTTGATTTTTGATAAAAATGGTAACCCGAAGGTTGGCATTAAGATTTAGAGCTTAAATTGTGATGAATGGTTAGTACAACGACTGAACCTGGAGGGCTAACTGATCAGTCAGCCAGGCACTAGCATAAGCGCTAGATGTACCAGTACGAGCACTAGGTTTTGAAAATGCACTAGTACGAGCACTGGATTTAAAAAATATACCAGTATGAGCGTTGGATTTTTGAGAATGCACAAGTACGAGCACTATTTTTTTTAAAAATGCACCAGTATGAGCACTGGATTTTGAAAATGCACCAGTACGATCACTGGATTTTGAAAAACACACCAGTACGAGCATTGGGTTTTGAAAATATACCAGTACAAGTACTGGATTTTAAAAACGAAACCAGCATGAGCACTGAATTTTTTTGAAAATGCACTAGTACGAGCACTGGGTTTTCAAAAATGCACCAGTACGAGCACTAGATTTTTTAAAAAAACACACACTAGTACAAGCACTGGGTTTTTAAAATGCACCAGTACGAGCATTGGGTTTTGAAAAAGCACACTGACACTCTTAAGATGTTTGGAAATCGAAGCGGGAATGATTGCGGGTGTTTCAGGATTATCCCTTATCCTGAAGGGGAAGTTCAGGTTTTTCCCTTTACCAGAAAAGGAGGAGAAAGGAAAAACCTTGGCCCAATACGAGCATTGGATCAAAGGGGAAATCAGAGTCGGAACTCAAAATTTCAAAATAAAAAAAGGAAAACTCGAGTTTAGAACTCGACTTCTGAAGAAACGATTGGTCCAATATGAGCGTTGGATCCAAAAGGAAGTTTGAGTCGAAACTCGAAACCTCGAAAATGGAAGATGAAGAGAAAAAACCGAGTCGGAACCCGGATCTTCAAAAAAAAAAAAGAAGAAGAGAAAATCGAGTTTGAAAACTCGAATTTTTGACATAACAATTGGTCCAACGTGAGCATCGGATCCAGAAGGAAGCTCGAGTCGGAACTCGAAACACCAGAAATGAAATATAAAAAAGGGAAAACCCGAGTCAGAACCCGAAACTTCAAAATAAAAGAGAAAAGAGAAAATCGAGTTTGAAAACTCGGATTTTTGAGGTAACAAATGATCCAATGCGAGCATCGGATCCAAAAGAAAGCCCAAGTCGGAACTCCAAACTCCGAAAATGGAATATAAAAGGGGAAAACACGAGTCAGAACTCCGATCTTCAAAATAAGAGAGAAAAGAGAAAATCGAGTTTGAAAACTCGAATTTTTGAGGTAACAATTGGTCCAATGCGAGCATCGGATCCAAAATAAAGCCTAAATCGGAACTCGAAACCCCGAAAATGGAATATAAAAGGAGAAAACTCGAGTCGGAACCCGGATCTTCAAAATAAGAGAGAAAAGAGAAAATCGAGTTTGAAAACTCAAATTTTTTAGGTAACAATTGGTCCAATGCGTGCATCGAATCCAAAAGGAAGCCCGAGTCAGAACTCGAAACTTCGAAAATAGAATATAAAAGGAGAAAACCTGAGTCGGAACCCAGATCTTCAAAATAAAAGAGAAAATTGATTTTGAAAACTCGTATTTTCGATGTAACAATTGGTTCAACGTGAGCATCGGATCCAAAAGGAAGCCCGAGTCGAAACTCGAAACTTCGAAAATGAAATATAAAAGGGGAAAACCCGAGTCGGAACTCGGATCTTCAAAATAAAAGATAAAGAGAAAATCAAGTTTGAAAACTTGAATTTTCGATCTAATAATTGGTCCAATGCGAGCATCCGATCCAAAGCAACGATTAGTTCCAACACGAACGTTGGATCCAAAAGGAAGTCCGAGTTGGAACCCAAAACTTCAAACGAAAGATAAAACGGAAAAACCTGAGTCAGAACCCGAATCTTTTAAAAATAAAAGATAAAATGGAAAACCCGAGTTTGAAAACTTGAATCCTCCAAGCAACGATTGGTTCCAACATGAGTGTTGGATCCAAAAGGGAGTCTGAGTCGGAACCTGGAACTTCAAACGAAAGATAAAAGGGAAAAACCCGAGTCGGAACCTGGATCTTTAAAAATAAAAGATAAAATAAAAAACCCGAGTTTGAAAAACTCGAATCTTCAAAGCAACGATTGGTTCCAACTTGAGCGTTGAACCCAAAAGGAAGTCCGAGTCAGAACCCAGAACTTCAAACGAAAGATAAAAGGAAAAACCAGAGTCAAAACCCGGATCTTAAATATAAAAGATAAAATAGAAAACCCGAGTTTGAAAACACGAATCTTCAAAGCAATGATTAGTTCCAACACGAGCGTTGGATCCAAAAGGAAGTCCGAGTATGAACCCGGAACTTCAACTGAAAGATAAAAAGGAAAGACCAGATTCGGAACCCATATCTTTTAAAAATAAAAGATAAAATAGAAAACCCAAGTTTGAAAACTCGAATCCTCAAAGCAACGATTGGTTCTAACACGAGCATTGGATCCAAAAGGAAGTCTGAGTCGGAACTCGAAACTTCAAACAAAAGATAAAAAGGAAAAACCCTAGTCGAAACCCGAATCTTTAAAGTAAAAATAAAAATGAAAAACAAAACCCTGAGTCGGAACTTAGATGGGAAGGAAATAATTCCAACCCGGGAGTCGGATTCTGGAATGATTGACAAAGGGTATGAATAGATTTTGACGATCATGAAGAAGACAAGAGATTTATTCAAGATCCTTCACCCAAGATGGCCTAAAATTTGAATTTAATTATGGTTGTTTCAGAATTATCCCTTATTCTGAAATAGAATAAAATTTGACAAAATCGACAAAATTGATAGAGATTGATAAAGGATAAAAGAAATTGATAAAAAAAGAAAAAGAATCAATAAAATTGATGAAATTGACAATAAAAATTGAAAAAGATTGATGAGAAATTAGCAAAATTTGAGGAAAAATTGATGATAAAGGACTTCAGGATTATCCTCCGTCCTTAAAGAAAAAGGACCTCACAGGACGAGGTTCAGGTTTATCCCTTAACCTGAAAGAGAAGAAGAATAAAAGAGTACCTCATTGAAAAGAGGCATCAGGTTTATCCCTTAACCTAAAAGGGTAAAAGAATAAAGGAATACCTCATTAAAAAGAGGCATCAAGTATATCCCTTAACCTGAAAGGGTGATAAAAATAAAGATTAATAAAATTGATGAAAATTTGATAAAATTGAATAAAAATTGATAAAATAAAGATTGATCAAAGATTTAATAAAAAATTGACAAAATTAAAGTAAAGAGTTTGTCTGATCCTGCCTGCACATGATGAAAGGAAGATAAATGTATATAAAAATAAAAAATAAAAATGCCTCAGTATCATAGAGAAGAATGTGAGAATTGATAGAAGATCATTATTTTATTAAAAAGGCTCTTTGAAGAGTACAAAAATCTAGAATAAACATTTTAAGTATAAAATCTCTTCAAGTACAGAGCATTGATTGGATCTGGCAGTTCTACCCCATCTGCATTGATCAAACAATATGAATTGTGAGGCAATGATTCCTTAACCACAAAAGGGCCTTCCCAATTGGGTGACCACTTGCTCCATGGCCGATGCTTGAGATGAGCTGTCGATTTGAGCACTAGATCATTAACTCAAAATTTTCTCTCAATGACATACTTGGCATAGTGCCGAGCTATCCTTTGACGATAAGCTTGAGCATGCTCTGCTGCCTTTAGTATTTTCTTGTCTAACATATCTAGCTGTATTAATCTCTGTTGCTGATATTAATCAAGCGGGAGTTCAATGAGTGATGCAAATTTGAATACGGGCTTCTGAACGTGGAAAGGTAATACCACCTCGGTCCCATAGACATACTCTGAAGGCGTAGCATTGGTCGTAGTCTGAATGGTGGTTCGGTATGCCCAAAGTGCATCGTGCATCTTCTCGTGCTAATCACGACCCGTTTTCACAGTTATTTCCAGAATGCAGATCAAAATCTTGTTGGTGGCCTCTGCCTAACCATTCCCTTGAGGATAATACGGAGTTGAGAAGTGATGATGAATCCTAAACTTTGAACAGAAGGTTTTCATCTGCTCATTCTTGAAGTGTCTGTCTTTATCTGACATAATATCATATGGTACGCCAAAACGACAAAGAAGATTCTTATGAATAAAAGAAACCACATGTCGGCCTTCTACTGTTCACAGAGTTACAACCTCGACCCATTTGATGAAGTATTCTGTAGCTGCGAGAAAGTATTTATGGCCATTAGAAGCAGAAAGAATAATCGAACCTACCACATCGAAGGCCCACATCGAGAAAGACCAAGGGGAAACCACAAACTGCAAGTATGTGGCTGGCGCATGAATGGAAGGTGTGTGCATTTGGCATGCTTCCTCACGAATCGATGGCGATCCCGCTGCATGGTCTTCCAGTAATACCCTTCTCAGATGATCTGCTTGACGAGTGTTTGGTAGCCAACGTGACCACCACAAATTCCCTCGTGTGCCTCTTGGACAACTTCCATGGCCTCGTCCCTGTCTAAGCATCTGGTGTACTTAGAACTAAACCCACGACGGTAGAGAGTATTGACAAGGATGAAATAGCAGGCTCACATGCGCTGAATCGCATGTTGCTCTCTTCTTGTCATCTCCAGTGGAAATTCACCGGTTTTAATAAAATCTTTGATGTCCTGGTACCAAGGCTTCTCTTTCTGAGTGGCTTGGTTTACCTGTTCAGCTGAAATGAAGGCAGGTTGGTCGAGTCTACTAATCTCGAAGGAACGACATGATTCACTGTCTTTGAAAGACAAAATGGAACCTAGGCAGGCTAGGCCATCTGCTATATGGTTGTATTCCCTCTTGACATATTCTTTGAAGTTGCCTATGAGAGCTAAGGCAATCTTCTGGTAGGGGATCAATTTTGAATCTTTGACTTGCCATTCAGCATTAACCTTGCTGACCACAAGCAATGAATCACCGAAGGCATGTACTTTCTTGACGTTGAAGTCTTGCAAAATCTTGAGGCCTTGTATTAGAGCTTCATACTCGGCCATATTATGAGTAGATTGAAAGCTGAGTTTGAGGGAATAATGGATCATCTCCTTTTCGGGAGTGATCAACAAGATCCCAATCCCTATGCCGAACATATTCCTGACTCCATCGAAAAATAGGGTCCAAATTGGAGATTCTTGAACATTGCAGATGCGATCGTCGGGAAAATCATCTTCTGCCTTGATCTCTTCTGTCAGCGGGAAATCTGCCAACTGATCTGCTATAGACTAGCCTTTAACTGACTTCTGAGATACATACTCTAAGTCGTATTGCAGCAGGAGGACCTTCCATTTCGCAATCCGTCCAGTAAGGAAAGGCTGCTCAAGGATGTACTTGAGAGGATTGAGTCTTCATAGAATTTTGATTTCTGAGGCCAATAGATAATGTCTCAGCTTCTGACACATCCATACTAAGGCTAGACATGTCTTTTCCATCTGAGAATATCTTTTCTCATAATCGATGAAAGTCTTGCTCACATAGTAGATGGCGTGCTCTATCCGGCTACCTTCCTACTGCGCAATAAATCCACCACAAACATTCTGATTGACGAAAATGTATAAGAGAAGTGGTTTTCTAAGTTCTGGTGGCTTCAGAATGGGTGGATTGAGGAGATACTGCTTGATGCGCTCGAATGAAAGCTGACATTCTGATCCCCACTCAAATTTCACTTCTTTTCTCAACAAGTGATTGAAGGGATCGCATCTCATGGCCAAATTGGAGATGAAGTGTCAAATCGACTAAATATGCCCCTGAAGGCTCCTCAGTTCTCTGAGATTGGTAGGAGGCAGCATATCAATGATCGCTTTTGCCTTAGCTGGGTCCACCTCTATCACCTTCTTGTTGATCATAAAGCCAAGCAATTTACCTGACTCTACTCCGAAGACACATTTCTGCGGATTGAGCCTCAACTTGTATAAAATGAGTCTTTCAAAGACTTGACCGCGAGCATCAAGATGATCCTCTCCTTCTTTGGATTTGACTAGGATGTCATCCACATAGGCATTCATTTTCTTGTGCATCTGGTCATGGAAAATAACTGTCATTGCTCTCTGATAGGTTGCCCCAGCATTTTTGAGCCCAAATGGCATGACTATGTAGTAAAATGTACCCCAAGGCATGGTAAAAGAAGTTTTTGACTGGTCACGAGCAGCCAATTTGATTTGATTATAGCCTGAGTATCCATCCATAAAGGAAAACATGGCATGGCCTGCCGTGTTGTCGATTAGAAGATCGATGTTGGGGAGTGGATAATCATCCTTTGGGGTAGCCTTGTTTAGATCTCTAAAATCAATACAAATTCAGACCTTGCCATTCTTTTTGGGAACTTCTACGATGTTCGCCAACCAGTCTGGATAATCAATGGTCCAGATGAATCCTACCTTTAACGACTTCTTCAGTCCTTCTTTAACTTGCGGTGCTACTCGGGGATCCATTTTTCTTAATTTCTGCTTGATCAGCTTGAAATCTGGCTTCAGCACAAGATGATGCTCGACCAGTTTGGGATCTAAGCCTGGCATATCCTCATAAGTCCAAGCGAAGACTTCTTGATGTTGTTTGAGAAAATGGATGAGTCTTCCCTTCTCATCTGAACTTAAGCTGAAGCCAATCTTGAGGATTTTCGGATCATCTTCTGAACCAATGTTGACATCCTCTGTCGGATCCTGAACCAACGACGATGGCTCATCCTGCTTCTGAATATTGGCAAATTCTGGCAACTCTTGAATCGATGAATCAAACTCTGCTAGCTCTTCAATATGCTTTGCCATCTTGCTGACCTCTGCCCTTGCCTTTGCATTGCAGATTCTGGCCGGTTTGGAATTATTTTGAGAAAAATTGAGATTGATGATGAACCTTTTGAAAAATTTAGGAGCCATGATTTGGCAAACTGTGATCATCGCAAAAATTTTCCTCTTGGTGTTCCTTCTCTCTTTTCCTTCTCTTTTTCCTTTCTAACCTCTATTCCTTTTTTGAAGGAGAATAAAAGATATAAAAAGAAGAGGGAAGGGAAAAGAAAAGAAAGAAGAGAGAGGAACTCTTTTGCGAAGGTCTCACTTGACCTTAATTTTGAAAATATTTAGAAAATTACTCGCCTCCGTTTTTAAAATATTTGCGGGAAAAAGGAGAGACGAGATTTGCTCGTCGGTATGATATTCGACCGTTCCTGGCACCTTTACCAAAGGTAATCGAAGCAAGGATCAAATATATGCCTTTTTGCTTTGCTAACATATGATCTAAGAATTTATTCTAAATCTAAATGCACAAAGAATCATGCTTGTGTAATGCAAAATGCAGAGATGTATGCTTTTGAGAAAATAGTTTAGAAAAATTGAGATTTTTCAAGTGATTCTGAAATAAATGTGATAATGTAGTGAAGAAATGATTTAGAGGGTTGAAATTGATTTGAAAAAGTTGAATTTGGAATCTAACTTAGAATTTGAAATAAATTTGGAAGAAAAAGACTTGAAATTCCCAAGTCTCAGAATGATCAGAATTCTTTAGATGAAGGGAAAAGGAATTTAGGATTGGAATTTTGGAATAAGAATGGATTTTCAGAGTCATAATGGATTTTGAATTTGGATTGATTCTCAAGAATCAATTTTGGAAAGAAAACTTTGAATTTCAAGTCCTAAAACATGAATTGAATTCAGATTTTAAGAAATAGATTAATTTTGGAAATGAGAAATGGAAATGAGTTTGGATTGTAAATCTGGAATAAAATTTGATCTGAAATCTAAAATGTTAGATGGATTTGGATCTGAAATATGAAAATGGAATTTGGATCCAAAGTCTGGAATTCGAGATGGAATTGAATCCAGGATCTGAAATCCTAAATAGAATTGGATCCAAAATCTGGAATCCAAAATGAAGTTGAATTCTGAATCCTAAATGGAATTGGATCCGAAGTGTGGAATCCAAAAATGGAGTTGAATCCGAAATCTAGGATCCTAAATGGAATTGGATCTGAAGTCTGGAATCCACAATGAAGTTGAATTCTAGAATCCTAAATGGAATTGGATCCGAAGTCTGGGATCCAAAAAATGGAGCTGGGTTCTAATTTTGGAATTGGATTTTGAAAATCCAAATGGGATTTTTGAAGATGAATCTGGGTTTTTGAAAACCCAGATTGAATTTAAAAATTTAGGAAAAATCGAATTTTGAGATTCAGAATCAATCTCAAAACTTTGATTTTTGAATTTGAGAATCAAGACTCACAAAAATAAAAGATAAACTAAATTTAAAGCTTGAGTTTTGAAATCAGAAGATGAATCAGGAATTTCAAAGTTTAAATTAAACTTTAAAATTGAATTTGAAATGTTGAATTGAATTTGAAATTGAATCCTAAACTGAATTTGGAATTCCAAAGTCAATTTGAACTTTGAAATTTGATTGAAATATAAAATAAATTTGAAATTTCAAAGTCAAATTGGACTTTGAAATCTGATTTTGAACTTTTGAAATGAGATAGAATTGATGGATTGAAATAGAAATTGAAGAAAAGATATTCAAGATCACTTGGATTTTGGAAAAAAGAATTTTGAAAATATGCTGCAATTCTATCCTAAATGATGAATGAATTTAAAGAATTTGAAACTGGATTTAAAAAGCATATTTCATTCTTTAAGTGAATTTGAAATAAGATTGAGGATATAATACATTCCTGACTATGGTCATTGAATGTATTATGTAATAATCATATTTAAATTTAAGTGAAGAATAAAATATATTTTGGTGCTTTTATAGAGTTTAAAATAAAATTAACTCTCAATATATCCTGACTATGGCCATTGATATATATTCTGAGTTAATTTTAAGTTAAATTCTGATAAAAGAAGAAAATATTTAAAAGTATGATGATTTTTGAAGAGGGGTCCAGTGTGGATCCAATGTTATTCCATAAAACATGAAAATCCTAAGTTTTGTTCACATCCTGACTATGGCCATTGACGCAAATCATCAACTTAAGATTTAATCACCTCCTATTAGAATGGTGCATGTGTCATTCGTGTGCCATGGTGGATTTTCAGAAACGAAAGAGAAAACAAAATGAAACATGTAATTCTAGAAAATATGCATGCTCACACATTCTAATCTAATACAGGAAATGTAAATTCTCATTTATATCTAATTATTACATCTTTGAATTGAATTGAAATGATAAAATCCTAATCTAGGAAAGAATTTGATATTTTTATAATCTTTCCTGCAAAACAGAGTTAGCATAAAGCCAAATGCCATATATAGAAAAGGATGCATATGACTATACCTATATAAATTAATATTCCTATGCCCAACTAGAAATATATGTGGAGTGTCTGAATGCAATGAATAAACTAGTGGGAAAATGCATTTATAATACTTAAATGCAATGGGTGATTCAATAGGAAAATGCACAGGTAACACCTAAATGCCATGCATAGGCTAATAAGAAAATGAACAGGTAATGCTTAAATGTTGTGCATGAGCTAATAGAGGAGTTTATGCCTAATGAGGGATACATGTAATGATGATGAAGATGTGATTATTTGAAAAGATATTATAGAACATTAATGAGGCTACCATAAAGATGTAATGAAGAAATAAATGGGAATGTTATGGAATGTTGTGGTAAGTGAAAGCAATGTAGATGCAGCCAATACAGATGACAGTGTAAGCAGTGTAGGGATTGTAGCAATCCATGGCTGCTGTAGAAGGCAAAAGCCACAGTGGCTCGAGATGACCCACCGTGAAAGACAACAACCATAATAGTTTGTGATGAACTACTATGAAGATGGGAAGCCACAATAGTTCATTGTGAACTACTGTGAAAGAGCACAACCAAGGTAGTTCACGATGAGCTACCATGGGTACCAAAGACATAGTAGTTCAAGATGAACTACTATGAAAGACGACAGGGGTGATAATAGTTCTAGGTGAACTGTTATGAAGTATAAAAAGGCCACAACAGTTCAAAGGAACTGCTGTGAAGGGCTTATCGCTACAGCAGTTGAAATGAACTGCTATGATGGGCCCAAAACCACAGTAATTCAAAATTGAAATAATGTGCAAAGGACAAAGAGCCACAATAGTTCAGGCTGAACTACTAAAAAAAAAAGAGATTGAAGCAGGTGAATGCTGATGGCAATTTTTGCACGGCACTTGGTATAGAAACAAAGTCCAGGAGGTTCACAGAAGTATTTGCCCAAGATAATTGGATTCACTCACCTCCCTAAAAGAGATACCTGAAGTGCCATAAACTACACATACAATTGTAATGACTTGAAACGAGGAAACACAAATTCCTCTATGATAGAACACCCTTAGAACCAACCTAAATCCTTCAAGTTATGGATAGCAAGGTTTAGCAAACTATGGCATGAATCTGTAATGGTTTATCTGAAGCAAGAAGATGTTTGAGATAACAGTTTAACTATCTAGCTGATGGAAATTGAGCATCTCAACCTAAAAAAACAAAAAAAAAACAAAGCACCTAATGACAATAGGCAATCAACACATTTGCTTAAACATTCCAAATAATCACATAATGATACATGTGATATGATAAACATTCCACAACAGATTACTGTAACACAAGTCAGTACTGTCAAAATGAAGCATGCTCACTGGGAATTTGTACTATTAGAGTCAAATATGAAGGTATTAGGCTGAGCTTGATCTGACTTTTCTTAAGTTTTGGATGTCAAGTCATAGATGAGTTCTGCTAACACATAGGCCTGCTGACGTAATTCATCAAAAATGGAAAATATCCTGACATTACCTTATATGAATTAATCAACACAATAGTACCTGAAGTGCGGATCATAAAGAATTGGATTATGAGAGGCCAACATGAGCGATTTGCCAGAAAGATGCCAAAGTAAGAGAAGATCTTCTCTACAGATTTGTGATGGCGATGAAATCAAGAAACCACTACTTCCAGTAGACTCTGGTAATTGCAGTAAAACAGAACCCAAAGGCAATTTTTTTATTTTATTTCAACATCCTATGAACAAGTGCCAGTCAGCTTGCAGGAAGAACAACAGAAATTATTCTTAGAAGTTGACATTGAATTTCAAGGGATTAAACTGGAAGAGGAATTGAGACTCCTCAAAGGTGAACTCCTGGAACACCATCCTGAGAGTTGTGTATGCAATGATCAGAAGGAGTTAAAAGTTGCACATCCATCGACGATAATCAAAAGACAGATAAAACTGAATATTAAAAGATGTACTAGAAAATCATAAAACATTTAAGCGCAGGTGCTGATTATTCCCTTAATAATCCTGAGTTTGATCAACCTGAAGTTGTCACTCTGGAGACAAAGGTTTTACTCCAGAACATACAGGTTATAGAACCAATATCAAACAAATCATCCACAAGAGTCTAGCATGACGCTCATGGGTAATCTTTAGATCAAGGTTAGCAGAGCAAAATACTTGGATAGGGAACCGCAAGGGATTCAAAATCCTAACCTTCCTACCAAGAAGCGGAAGGCCCAACTTCGAGCCTAATTCGCAGAAACAGTTAGCAACCTTGTGGGTCTTAATGAAAAGGTGGATGACATTTATTGTCTTAATAAAATTTTCAGCTTGGTTGCGCCCAGAAATCATAGCTATCAACAAGAATACGTCAAATTAGACCTGACTCAAGATTTTAATGGCATCCTCCATTACCTCCTGTTTCAGACTGGCATCCACACAGGCCACTCTCAATGCTGAATTGAATCCAATTTCCCCACTCTTGCTTTGTGGTCTCTCTTTTTTTTTTTTTGAATATGCTTGATGCAAAGCACTAATGATGACCACCACTGGGATGCCTTTATTCAACACTGATCATCTAATGGATGATCATGCTATTGGGCATTTCTCAGATAAATTGGGCCCTCAGAACATGACTTCTTCACGAATTTTCCGAGTTCATGTAAAACACCATTACCTTAGAGTAGACTGAACGTGACGAGAACTGGGTTTTAAAACCTCTCATTAGCTGTAAATGAATGCACAAGACCAATACTACGATCATAGGGTTAGAAACATAATCAGACAGATCGAACTCAAGGAAAAATGCTGGTTGGGAGGATCAGATGGTGACTTTTCCCGAGGTCCAGTATAGATGCCAAGTTTCACGCCCACCTGCTCTGATTTCGCAGCACCCTGTTAAATCTTAACCATGCTAAACGAGATTACCTTGGATATGATCAAATGAAAATAAATTTTGACTACCCACGTTATATGATATTACCATCAGACAATTGTTGTGGATTTAACAAAGGAAGAGGTACGAAACCCACGAGGATACAACAGATAAATATAGCCACATTTGACCCAAAATAGAAAACACAAGGATTTGGCAGTGCATCGTGTGAGGCACAGAAAATGCAGGAAACCAAAGATATTCTGAATCAAATGCAAATGTCATATTATTTTGGATATAAGTAAACTTAGTGCTAAAATAGAGAAGAAGAGCGAAACATGATGCCAAATCAATATCTCAAAACAGAAATAAGAGGTGCTGGTGAAGCAAAAGCATAAATCCAAAGAAAATGGGGGAATCATATTGAAATTACATCGATAATCAGGTGTTAATCCGAAAAGTTCACAATGATTACAGGATTTTCAGAGATAATGAAAGCATAACAATGAATCCGCGCTTTAAAGAAAGAAGATAAACATTGGGCATTATCAAAACGAGAATCCAAATTCAAACAGACCCTTAAACGGGAAATCGAGAATCGAGGTAAGAAAAAGAGATGATAGCAGGAAATCGGAAAGATGAATCAAGAAATCAAGATTAAAGAAAAGAAAAAGAAAAAAAAAAGTGGAAGAAGGGTGAAAACAGGAAAACGAAAACCAGAGGAAATTGCAAACAAAAATTAAATAAGGAAATCAAAGTGAAACCCCATATTGTTGAGAAACTATGTTTTGATGACACATAATATGATATACTGTCATATAGGCTTTAATATGATATGATAATATGTCTTCATGAATAATATCATACTATGACTGGATATGATTTGTCATGTATTTAACGAGTATTTGATGCAAGGTTATTTCACCCAAAAAGGATGGAGACCTCCTGCTCAAGTACAACCTTTGGTACAATCATACTCTCTGAAGAAAAAGCTTGATGGTTCATTCATTCTTAAAGATCATCCAAGGAAATCGGCTACTTCAAGATGAAGACTTTTTTCTTCTTTAGAAGTCATATGTAACAGAATCTTCAGAAGGATGCATAGTGCATATTTCATATTGCATGCTTTATCATACAAAGCCATCTATTTACAAAAGCTATGTTTCATAAAAGCATACGATATTTCAAAAAGCACCTTTTTGAAAACTAATCATTGTACTTTCTTACAAACTTTTATGAAAAAGGTATTTTGACAAGATATAATAGCTCATGATTTCAAAAACATTAATTGTACCTTCCAACATGCATTTATGAATAAGACAACTTGAAAAGAAATAAAAACTAATGATTTCAAGTATGAAAGAAAAAGACAAAATGACTTTAAGTCATAATACAAAATCATCTACCTTGAATTGACAATGTAAGAAAACTAATATTATTATATTGTGTTTGGAAAAGACTTTAGTTACTTTATACAACTCAAGAATGTCGACTTACTTAAAGTCATCATTCTTTCTGTAAACATTAAATACCACCTCAAAAGCATTTAAGAAATGACTATTTATTTAATCCCCACTCGAGAATGTCGACTTACTTAAAGTCATCATTCTTTCTCTAGACATTAAATAACACCTCATAAAGCATTTTGAGAAATGACCATTTACAAATAAAGTACTCAACAAAGCATTTATTGTACTTACATACATTTAAGTAAAGAAGTGATGATTTATAATAAAAATACTAATATACTACAAATCATTAAATTGAATAAAGACAAAACTGCATGATGATTTACAATCCAACGTTCAATGTACTACAAATCATTTATTATAAGAATAGACCTTTTACAAAATATATCTCACCTAAAATACTACAACGAATAGTGTACCCCAAATGCTACACTTATAGAAAGAAGACTATTTCGAAAATACAATAAAGTACACATATCTTTTTACACAAAGTTGTTTTTGAAATGACTTGACATCTCATATCTCAAAAAGACAATCATTTCAAAAGGCAATGACTATTTTCTTGAGGCTATATATACACTAACAAAATAGTATTTCAAACAAGACATGTGAGCTTACAACGAGAAAAATTCCTATTCAATATTTGAAAAAGAGAGCCTAGAAAAAAAAAAGAAAAAAAAGAAAGAGAAAAAGTCAAGAATAGCTCTTTGACAAAGAGTATTATTTGAGTGAAAAGAACAGAACATTCTGAGAATCGTTCATTCGTGCATTCATATCATTCTGAAGGTTCTATAAGAAGTATTGTATCTTTCTATTATTCATTGTATCCCTTTTCTGTTGAGAGAAGTAGACCTCTGAGAAAGAGGGTGTTTCCCTTCTCTGTTGAGAGAAGTAGACCTTTGAGAAAGAGGGTGTTTCCCTTCTCTGTTGAGAGAAGTAGACCTCTGAGAAAGAGGGTGTTTCCCTTCTCTGTTGAGAGAAGTAGACCTTTGAGAAAGAGGGTGTTTCCCTTCTCTGTTGAGAGAAGTAGACCTTTGAGGAAGAGAGTGTTGTACTATTTATCCGGTAACTCGGATTTTATAGTGGAAGGCTCAAGTGTTTTGCTTGGGGACTGGATGTAGGTCAGTGACTTGACCGAACCAGTATAAATCTTATGTTTTATGTGTTGTACCTTATTGCATTTAAATTTTATATTATCGATCGATTTCATAATTCACTATTCACCCCCCCTCTAGTGGAATTTCATTTGGTATCAGAGTAGGTTTGCTGGTTTTGACATAACAAGTCTTCCAGCACAAATGGCATCAACCTCTTATGCTCGTGATATTGAAGGTCAACATGCATCTCGCCCTCCTTTCTTCAACGGCTCCAACTATGGATACTGAAAATGCAGAATGACTATATTTCTAAAGTCCATAGATTTTGCAGTATAGAAAATTGTTGAACATCCATACACGTCTTCATCCGCAGACTATAGCTTATGGTATGATGAAGAAAAGAAGATGGCCAATCTAAATGCAAAGGCTATGAATGCTTTGTATTGTGCCATTGATCAGAACAAATTCAACAAAATATCTATTTGTGAATCTGCTTATGATATTTGGCATTCTTTGGAGGTCATTCATGAAGGAACCAACAAAGTAAAAGAAGCCAAGATCTTATCTCTGGTTCGAAAATATGAGTTGTTCAAGATGAACCCATCACAGAGATGTTTACAAGATTCACAAACATCACCAACGACCTTAAATCTCTGGGATAAACCTATTCCTAGACTGATAAGGTGAAAAAAATCTTGAGATCTCTCACAACTAATTGGGAGAAAAAGACAACTACGATTGAAGAAGCTCAAGATTTATCCAAACTTACACTAGATGACTTAATAGGCAATCTTATGGCCTATGAAGTCCATATGAAGGAAAGAAGGAAAGAAGGAAAGAAGGGAAGAAGAACAACCTACAAAGAAAACTCTAGCCTTCCCAGCCCTTTCTGAAAATGAGGACTCTGAAAAAGAATCTGAAATTGCGTTGCTTACTCGAAAATTTTAGCGCTTCATGAGAAAGAACAGGTTGTCAAATAAGCACAAGGAAAAGAAAGATTCTAAAGAAGATTCCATGTGCTATCAATGTAATAAGCCAGGTCACATAAGACGTGACTGTCCTCTTCTTAAAAGAAAACCCGAAATCGATAAACCAAAGAAAAGGTTCTTCAAGAAAAAGGCTTTGCATGCTCAATGGGATGATTCAGAACCATCCACAAGTGAAGAGTCAAGTGATGATGAAGCTGAAACCGCCAACATGTGCTTCATGGCAGAAAGCTCTGTAAGTGAATCCCTTGATTTTTCTTTTGAAGAACTTCAAAATGCTTTTCAAGAACTCTTTGAAGAATCAAGAAAAATGATTCTCAAAAGCAAAAGTTTGAAATCTGAAAATCTAGAGCTTCTCCAGAAAAATGAAGAACTCAGTATTGAAATTTCTGAGTTGAAAAAGAAAAATCTTATTATTACTTCTGAAATCAGTTCTACTAATTCCAAGACAAAAAATTTTCAAGTAGAAATTTCAGAATTAAAAAGCAAAACTGAAAACCTTATGAAAACGGTTTTCAAGTTTACCAAATGGAAAGAGAACCTCGATAAACTCCTATCTTCTCAAATACTCTCTTTTTACAAAAATGGTATTGGTTACTCTTACATGAATAAACCTTTTTATTTAAATAAAAAGACTGTTTTTATCAAAGGTTCTACTGAACCTAAGCAGGAGTATTACAACTTTCATACTATCTACTCCTCTAAAGTTATAGACAAACCCAAATCAAAATGGATATGGGTTCCAAAGTCTAACAAAAAGGAACCTGATTGGGTACCAAAAATAATTTTTACTTGATGTTTTGCAGGCTCCAAAGAAGAAGAACAGATGGATACTAGACAATGGATGCTCAAAACACATGACAGGTCATCCAGATTTTTTTGTTGTTCTTCATCATAAAGAAGGAGGAACCGTCACCTTTGGAGATAACAACAAAGGTTTGATAATTGGTATTGGCAATATTGGTAATATTGATAAACCTCTTATCAAAGATGTTCTCCTTGTTAAAGGCTTAAAACATAACCTCTTAAGTATAAGTCAAATGTGTGACACAGGTTATAATGTTAGCTTTAAACATGATGTATGCCTTATAGCAGACACCAACGAAAATATCATTTTAAAATGTATAAGAAGAAATAATATTTATGAATTATACCTAGAGAATATTACTGAACACTGCCTTATAGCTAATAATGACACTCAAAATTTATGGCACATGAGAATGGGTCATGTCAACTCAAAATACATGTCTAAATTAGCTAAAAACAATTTAGTACGTGGGTTATCTAAAATATCATTTAAAAAGGACTATTTTTGTGATGCATGTCAACTAGGAAAATTGTCAAAATCATCTTTCAAATAAAAAAATATTGTTTCAAGTAAAAGATCTTTAGAGCTTCTCCACCTGGATCTTTTTGGTCCTTCTAGAGTAGCTAGTCTTAATCATAGTAAATATGTTTTTGTCATTGTAGATGATTACTCAAGATTTACTTGGGTAATATTTTTGAAAAATAAAAGTGATACGTTTTACGAATTTGAAATTTTATGTAAAAAGTTACAAAATGAAAAATCTTCTTCTATTATCAAAATTTGTAGTGACCATGGAGGAGAATTTGATAATGATCTTTTTATAAATTTTTGTAACTTGCATGGTATTTCACATAATTTTGCCTTTCCTAGAGCTGCACCTCAAAATGGTGTAGTAGAAAGAAAGAATAGAACCCTTCAGGAATCTGCTAGAACTATGCTCCAACATAATAACCTTGCTAAATATTTTTGGGCAGAAGCTGTTAATACTGCATGCTATATATCAAATAGAGTTCTTATCAGGCTCTTATTAAATAAAACTCCTTATGAATTATTCTATGACAGAACTCCAAGGATAGACTACTTTAAAGTCTTTGGGTGTAAATGCTTTATCCTTAACACAAAAGATAGCCTTGATAAATTTGATGCTAAATCTATTGAAGGCATATTCTTAGGATATTCAAGTCATAGTAAAGCATACAGAGTTTTTAATAAGAGTTCAAATACTATTGAAGAATCTATGCATGTCAGTTTTTGTGAATCTATTGATCAATCTGTTCATAAGCAGACTAACGATGATGATGTTGAAAGTACAAATTTATTCTTAGATAACACAGCTAAACCCAATGAAGATGATCTTCAAAGAACATTTGCCGAAATTAGAGATCATCCTCAAAAGCAGATTTTGGGACACCTGACCAAGGGGGTTCAAACTAGAGCTCAGCTGAAACGGATTGCAAACATGGCATTCATTTCTCAACTTGAACCAAAGAAGATTGATTAAGCCATCATCGATGAGTTTTGGATGCTAGACATGACTGAAGAACTGAATCAATTCCAAAGAAATGATGTTTGAGATCTTGTAACAAAACCAAAAGATTATCAGATCATTGGGACAAGATGGATATTCAGAAACAAGCTAGATGAAACAGGTAATGTTATAAGAAACAAGGCAAGGCTAGTAGCTCAAGGATACAACCAGGAGGAAGGTATTGATTTTGATGAAACATTTGCTCCTGTTGCTAGACTTGAATCTATTAGAATGTTTTTAGCATATGCAAGCTATATGAATTTCAAACTATATCAAATGGATGTTAAAAGTGCTTTTCTAAATGGTTTTATAAATGAAGAAATTTATGTAAAACAACCTCCAAGTTTTGAAAATGAACAATTTCCGGATCATGTTTTCAAACTAAAACGTGCTTTATATGGTTTAAAACAAGCACCTCGTGCTTTGTATGACAGACTTAGAACCTTTTTATTAAAAACCGGATTTTCTGTAGGCAAAGCAAATTCTACTCTATTTGTAAAAATAGTGAATGATCATACCCTAATCGTTCAAATTTATGTGGACGATATCATCTTTGGATCTACTGACAGCAGTCTTTGTGAAGATTTTTCTAAGTCCATGCAGAAAGAATTCGAAATGAGTATGATGAGAGAACTCACATACTTTCTTGGACTGCATATTAAGCAAACCAATGATGAAGTCTTCATCAATCAGTCTAAGTATGCTCATGAACTTCTGAAAAGGTTGAACATGAACTCAACTGCTTCAAAAAATACTCCTATGAGCACAACTAATGTATTGGACAGAGATGAAGATGGTAAGACTGTGGATACAAAGTTATACCGAGGTATGATAGGATCACTACTTTATTTAACTGCTAGTCGTCCAGATATAATGTTCAGTGTTTGCTTGTGTGCTAGTCGTCCAGATATAATGTTCAGTGTTTGCTGTAAAAAGAATAATGAGATATCTAAAAGGCACAGATGATTTTGGGTTATTTTATTCAAAATCATCTACATTTGATTTAATATCATACAGTGATGCTGAATTCGCTGGAAGTAAATCTGACAGAAAAAGCACAAGTGGAACATGTCATATGCTAGGGCACTCACTAGTTTCATGGTTCAGTACAAAACTGTGTATCATTATCAACTATTGAAGCTGAATATATAGTTGCAAGCCTAGCATGTACACAGGTCATCTGGATGAAACAAATCTTAAAAGATTTTGGTTTAAAATTTGAAAATACAACCATTTTCTGTGACAATACTAGTGCTATAAACTTATCTAAAAATCCTATTTTACATTCTTGAACTAAGCTCATTCAAATTAGACACCACTTTTTAAGAGAACAAGTCTTAAACAACATAATCAAACTAAAATTTATTCCTACTAATAAACAATTAGCAGACATTTTCACTAAACCATTGAAAAATGAAGACTTTATAAGAATTAGAAGAGAGTTAGGAATATGTAAATTAAGTGATTTATAAGTTTAATCCTTATGACTAATTAGGATATAACAAGATTAGTCTACTCGAGTTCACCTCTACCAAATATTAATACAAACTGTACTTGACAAGATTCATCTTAACCAAAGATTAACAAGTAAGAATAATAAAAATACTTTATGTCAAATCTTGTTTTCATTTACAAATTATTTTTTTTGAGTGTTTGTATTTCTTACTATTTTTTATATTTTGTCATCATTCCATTCACCACCCTTTTCAAAGTTGAAAAAGAGTCTTTCATACATCATAAAGCTTTTCTTTTAATTTAATGCTTTATATCATCTTTTATAGTACAATCTACTTTTTGTCCTATCATCTTTCACACTTTTCTAAAAAAAAAAAATCAATAAAAAGACTCCTTCTCGACAAACTTGTCTTTCGTCTTATCTTTTAATTATTAAATGTTCTTTTCATTAGTACCATTAGTACCATCTTTTTCTTTCTTTCTCTCTCTCATACGAAATGTGCCTCCATTATTTTAAATCCATGACTTTGACTCCTTTACAAGTTTAGAAAAACTTAATTTTATTTTCCAAAAACTATGAACTCCTTCCAATTGAGTTTCTCTAAAAATATGTCTATCAAATAAACATTAATTCATGTCAATCATGACTTTACTTTATGTCATTCATCTCATATCAATCATGAATTGGTTTTTGTTTTTGTGTCCATTCCTATCCTACTCGAAAATCCGTATATGTCATCACCTTTTCTTTATGTCTACTCTTACTCCTTCCACGCATATCCATAAAAACTACTTCTTATATAAGCAATCATTACCTTTCACTCATGTATTTCTTTTGTCTTCTTCTAAATTCATTTATCACGAATATAGAATTTATTCTCATAAGGTAAAAATATTGTTTAAAGTTGTTTGTTTAATTAGGCCATTATTCATCTCACATGATAACACTCTTACACACCTTCCTTTCACGATTTTTTATCTCATCACATCTTCACATAAAAACCTTTAAAATCGATGGATCATAATTCACATCGTAAAGCACACCTTTTTGACTCTATTCTTCTATCATATTTTTTATCACACTTCACAATTCGATGGACTCTCCTCTATTAAAAATCTCCTTATATAGAATTTTTTTTGAAACTATGTTCTTGTCATCTTTTCTAATATAATATACTCTCATCAACACTATCCTCCAAAGAATGATTTGATCTATCATTCACAAGAGCCTTAAGTTACAACTCACGAATTCTCCTTTCAACTAAAATCTAAATTTCATTCACTTCAAGTGTCACTCACTTCTTATCATAATAATTTTCCTCTCTCTATTTAATGAAATGATTCTTTCCTCACCAATTCGTTCGAACACTTCTATCATCTTTCAAGCTATTGCTCTCTCTAAGTTCTTATTTCCTTCAAAACTTCCTATTTTCTCAAGACTACTTAAAATGGCATCCTCTTCAACATCCTCCGATGTCAACATGATTGAAGCAGCTGAATTGAGATATCCAGATCTCATTCACTACTTTCACTCCATCAACTCTCTGCCAATTCAAACCGGTAAACTAGTTCACCTTAAAGCATTCCCCTCATTTGACCTACAAACGTCCCTTTCAAATTTTGTTCATATTTTATCATCTTCCCAATCTATGACCATTTATCCCCATCTTATCAAAATTTTCTACACCAATCTTTCAGTCGACCATGATCATTCAACTATCAATTCCATGGTTCATGGAAAAATCATTTCTTTCGACATTCCTCAATTAGGCCGCATTCTCAATATTTCTTCTTATGGCATTGAACTCCCCAACATAGTTTTTATAGATCAAACTGTGTTTAAAAAGATCCTCCTCTCCACTCGTTCAACCCACTTCCTGTGGCATACAAGCAATTTAAAGCCTCATGCTCTGTTATTGTCACAGATCCTCTCATCCAATGTCATCCCTAAACCGCCATCCAAGGGATTCATTGCTAATGAAATCTCTCTTCTTCTCTATGCAATTTTCTGTGCTTTTCCCATAAATTGGTCTAGTATCATCTTCAACAACATGATTAATTTTCGCTCCTACCGTTCTCTTCCTTTCGGGTATTTCATCTCCCTTATTCTTTAATACTTCCAAGTGCCCCTTCGAACCGATGTCGTCTACTACTCCATTCATACTTTTGATGACTCCTACCTCCCTGAGGAAGAGTCACCTCAACCCAAATCTGACGACGAAGGCCATGAAGAAGCAGATCCAGCAGCAACTTTTGAACTAGACATCTTCTCAGCAATTGTCGATGTCCAGAATACCCAGGATCTCCTTCTAAGGAATCAAGCATCTCTATATCAAGCCTTCAAATCTTTGAAGATTGGCCAAGATGCTTTGCTTCAGAAGTTTCATCCCACATCCGACTCTGAATGAACATTTTCTATTCATTAGTCTGTAATAACTTTTTATACTCTGATCCCCTCCTTTTTGTCCATGACAAAGGGGGAGAAAAACCTATCTCCTATGCTGGAGAAAAATACTCTGATCTTTAAAAAAAAAAAAAACTTTTATGTTTTATGCTTATGTTTTATGCATTTTTATAATATCATTATTAGTATGCATACGGATTTTTGACAGGGGGAGCATATTTTGTCATCATCAAAAAGGGGGAGAATGTTGAGAGACTATGTTTTGATGACACATAATATGATATACTGTGATATAGGCATTAATATGATATGATAATATGTCTTCATGAATAATGTTATATTATGACTGGATATGATTTGTCATGTATTTAACGAGTATTTGATGCAAGGTTATTTCACCCAAAAAGGATGGAGACCTCCTGCTCAAGTACAACCTTTGGTACAATCATACTCTCTGAAGAAAAAGCTTGATGGGCCATTCATTCTTAAAGATCATCCAAGGAAATCGGCTACTTCAAGATGAAGACTTTTTTCTTCTTTAGAAGTCATATGTAACAGAACCTTCAGAAGGATGCATAGTGCATATTCCATATTGCATGCTTTATCATACAAAGCCATTTATTTACAAAAGCTATGTTTCATAAAAGCATATGATATTTCAAAAAGCACCTTTTTGAAAACTAATCATTGTACTTTCTTACAAACTTTTATGAAAAAGGTATTTTGACAAGATATAATAGCTCATGGTTTCAAAAGCATTAATTGTACCTTCCAACATGCATTTATGAATAAGACAACTTGAAAAGAAATAAAAACTAATGATTTCAAGTATGAAAGAAAAAGACAAAATGAATTTAAGTCATAATACAAAATCGTCTACCTTGAATTGATAATGTAAGAAAACTAATAGTATTATATTGTGTTTGGAAAAGACTTTAGTTACTTTATACAACTCAAGAATGTCAACTTACTTAAAGTCATCATTCTTTCTGTAAACATTAAATACCACCTCAAAAGCATTTAAGAAATGACTATTTATTTAATCCCCACTCAAGAATGCCGACTTACTTAAAGTCATCATTCTTTCTGTAGACATTAAATAACACCTCATAAAGCATTTTGAAAAATGACCATTTATAAATAAAGTACTCAACAAAGCATTTATTGTACTTACATACATTTAAGTAAAGAAGTGATGATTTATAATTAAAATACTAATATACTACAAATCATTAAATTGAATAAAGACAAAACTGCATGATGATTTACAATCCAACGTTCAATGTACTACAAATCATTTATTATAAGAATAGACCTTTTACAAAATATATCTCACCTAAAATACTACAACGAATAGTGTACCCCAAATGCTACACTTATAGAAAGAAGACTTTTTTGAAAATACAATACAGTACACATATCTTTTTACACAAAGTTGTTTTGAAATGACTTGACATCTCATATCTCAAAAGGACAATCATTTCAAAAAGGCAACGACTATTTTCTTGAGGCTATATATACACTAACAAAATAGTATTTCAAACAAGACATGTGAGCTTACAATGAGAAAAATTCCTATTCAATATTTGAAAAAGAGAACCTAGAAAAAGAAAGAAAAGAAAGAGAAAAAGTCAAGAATAGCTCTTTGACAAAGAGTATTATCTGAGTGAAAAGAACAGAACATTCTGAGAATCCTTCATTCGTGTATTCATATCATTCTGAAGGTTCTATAGGAAGTATTATATCTTTCTATTATTCACTGTATCCCTTCTCTGTTGAGAGAAGTAGACCTCTGAGAAAGAAGGTGTTTCCCTTCTCTGTTGAGAGAAGTAGACCTCTGAGAAAGAGGGTGTTTCCCTTCACTGTTGAGAGAAGTAGACCTCTGTGAAAGAGGGTGTTCCCTTCTCTGTTGAGAGAAGTAGACCTCTGAGGAATAGGGTGTTGTACTATTTATTCGGTAACTCGGATTTTATAGTGGAAGGATCAAGTGTTTTGCTTGGGGACTGGATGTAGGTCAGTGACTTGACCGAACCAGTATAAATCTTGTGTTTTATGTGTTGTGCCTTATTGCATTTAAATTTTATATTATCAATCGATTTCATAATTCACTATTCACCCCCCCTCTAGTGGAATTTCACATATGTGCAGATCAATCATAAGAACCTTGACCAAGCTTGAATATAAACCAATGAATCTCAATCACAAACCGCAAATAAAGAGGGAAAAATGATGTGGGAATGCAAGCACTCCGTTACTGTGGCAATACGTGGATTGGCCCTGTTATATACAGGTCAATCTTCACAAATGATGCTCGACATGGATAATAGAAGAAAATCAAAAGAACGGAGCAAAAGAGAAAAACAAAATTAACAGGAGAGAAAAGAAAGAAGAAAGACAAAAAAATTGTAGAAACGCAAGGATTTTGTTAATATCGCAACACGCAGGTGAGTAATTCTAGAGGCAAAACTGGCGCTGCGAATGATGCTTTTGATAGCTAATAAAAGGAAAATATAAAAGATGAAGATATCAAATTAAAACAGAGAGGCGTACGCGAAGGATTTTACAGAAATGTAAAGAGAAAGGGAAGTGATTACGTACCATGAATCAATGGAGGATTTGGTTACAGGAGAAAGCCATTGTTCTTTCGATGCTCTCTGCAAACAGATGGCTTGCAGTGAGCCATTTTTTCTTTGATTTGGCAGGGATTCTCGCAGGATGGGAGTCGAGGTTTATATTCTATCTTGGAGACCTTTTACTGCATAGCTCTTACTGGAGATTGGGTTTCCTTTGCTCGATCAAAGAGGAAGAGAAGGTCAGGGGAGACGAGGAAGAGCAAGAGAAGAAAGTCGTTAGGCTAATGGATGAAGAAGGGGGGGGGGGGGGGCTGCAGGGGTGAAGAGGCGGTGCCCTCCCCCCTGTATCTTTTTTATAAAAGGGGAAGAAGCATCGAGAAGGATTTTTTTTCGAAAAAACTGAGAAATTTTAATAAAAATCAAAGAGACGGCCCTTTTATAAGAAATTTGCTAAAAAGGGGCTTACTCGATCAATTTTTCTTTTCTATTTTCTTATTTTTTATTTTATTTTTTTAGTTTCTTTGTGTTTTCTAATTTTTTTGTATTTTTGACATAAAGACTTTAAAACTAGAAGAAAATAAGAGATTTAAAACTATTTTTGGATTTTTGAGAAATATTTACAAAAGAAGGGTTTTCTGAGAATTCGGGTCTGATTTCTTTGAATTTTTTTTTTAGAAAACGGATTTGGATCTGAATTTTGAGGAGATATTTGAGTTTTGGACCTCAAATCGAGAAATACAGATCATCGAATCCAAATGGACACTGGATTGACTGTCTGAGCCTTTCAGAATTTTTTTTTTGGTATTTCTGGGAATCTAATTTTGAAAATTGGGTAATGAGGCTCAGTCTTGGAATTTGGCAATGGATCTGGATCTGAAATCGAGTCAGATAGATAATGATGGAGCTTATTCCAGAAAATCCAAAGAATAACTGAAATTTATATTGAAATTGACTCAATTTTCTCAGAAAATGGGGTCAGAGGCAAAAAGGGGATATTTATAAGATTTTGAAAAATTTGGGGTGTTCACAGATGCCCCTCTTTGCTACTAAGTCGGTTGAAAGTAGAGCTTAGTGGCAAACAAAACACTCCAAATTTTGAAAAAAAATGCCCCAGTTAGCAGGTCTGAATTGGGTGTGGAAGATTTTATTTAAAAGACATGGTTTTTCAGGTTTAATACCTTTATCCTGAATGGCTTTTGGGAGACGAAGTCCTCGAAAATGATATGTCTGAATAACAGAAATGAGAAAATCGTGATGGGACTTTGGGATGAAGATCCCGGAATGGTGAAAATGAGAATTTTGATCAAGTCTCATGGGTGAGATAAGTTCAACTTTTTGGAATGACTCAGGTTTGACCCTTAACCTAGATGGGACAAAGATATATCAAGATGATTTAAATGAGGAAAAGGAATATATGAGGACCTTGATGGGACATTTTTGGAAAATGCCTCGTGAGATGAAGCTCAAGTAGAATCCGATCCTGGATGGATATACAAAGCATGGATTCCTCGATGGGAAGAACCATGATGAGATTGGAAGAAAACACCTCATCAAAACAAGGAACCTCGTTGAAACGAGGCTCAGGTTTAACCCAAACCTGAATGGAAGATACCTCATCGCACGAGGTTCAGGCTTAACCCTTAACCTGAAAGGGGACGACCAAATGGAATCCTCGAACGAAGAAACCATGATGGGACCTTCGAATTTTGAATGAACAGATCCGAAAGGGGGTTTGCGAAAAAAGGAAAATGAGGTTTCCTAAAGCTTTGGAAAAGGGATGATCTTGGGCACCTCATTGCTGAGACTAAATCAGCTTTTAAAATTGATGACCTCTCGCAGAAAATTTAGGTTTGACCCTTAACCTGAGTGGGTAGGACCGTACGAAATCCTGGAATGAAGAACCCGTGATGGGACATGGAGAGATGCCTAGCCTGAATGAGGCAACTCTTTTTGAGAAAATGTAAACAACGCTAGGTTGTATCAAAATAGATATTGAATATCCATTTCATTTCTGGATAACCAAAGAATTTTGCCAATAAGGTAAGCTTTTAGTTGATTTGAATGCTTGAGAATGTGCATGTGTGTGCAAAAGATATTCCCTAGAGTATTCCTTCCAAATGAGGTTAACTCTCTGGTTTTCAGAGTCAAATTCAAATTTTTATGTTGTTGAATTTTCTTCGAGGAAGCTATCCATTTCCTTGATATGAATAGAGAAGAAGTATTCTTAGTTTCATAAAAGCAAGTAGTGAAAAGATATTGATAAAAGGATTTTGCATGAGAAAAGATGATTTCTGGCATCTTTGGCAATTTGATATCTTGAGGCTTTTCAATAATGATCTTTTTGGCACTCTTTTTAAGTCATTGAGCTTTCTCGGGTTTTTACATCATCCTTCATTTTGGAGATGTCCTGGCTTTTCTTTCTTCTTCATTGGGAAAGGGTACGTCACAAACTCCTTCATCTTAGAGATGCTCTGATCCTTCTTTTTCTTAGAAATTATACTGGTGATATTGGCTCATTGGTCAGAAATCTTTAGATGATAGCAGAAATCAAATATCTTTTAGGGTTTGTCGGGAGGTTCAGTGCAGTCGCCTTCATCTTGACGGTGATCTGAACGTTCTCTGGAAGGATCCGTCACAAACTCCTTCATCTCGGATATGATCCGAATCTTCTTTGGCCCCGGGGTCTAGCTCGATATTCGCCTTTATCTTGACGACAATTGAGAGATCTCTTTTGCAGATATTTGATTGCAGGTTAAACAAATGAGGAGATATGGATTGAGTGGATTCTTTTTATCACTCAGGATATTTCCACTGTCTGATTGTCAGAAAGTCATCTTTAAACATGCGCCATAGCTATGATCAATATCGATTCGCTTCTGGCTTTTCAACATCATTGAATGTTTCTTTCGCTAATCATGCCAAGGATATTTCTTACATCCTTTTGGTTGATCAACAGGAAAAAAAGATTTGAATTTTATCCTTTTTTGCAAAGAGTTTCATGCTATTGGAAGGAATACTAGAGGCAATCTGAGGCGATTTCCTTGTGCCGTAAAATATTGGAATCAATGGCTGTTTCAGCAGATTGGCAAAATGTTCGAGAATCCTTTGTGAAACAACTACTCAATATAGATTTTGATGAGACCTTTAACTGAGATTTAGGGGAATGATTGTTATCATCGCAAAAAATTTCCCCCCTCCCTTGCGAGAGAGAAACAAATTTCGCGAGTCAAACTCGACCAAAGTTTTGAAAATGGTTTTTGAAAATTAACTCACCTCCGTTTTGAAAATTTGCGAGAAAATTCCGTGGAATGGGATCCGCCTGTCGGTACGAGGTTCAACCGTTCCTGGCGCCTTTACCAGGGGTAATTGAACCAAGGACCAATTATGTGCTTTAACTCGACTCAAATAGCTAAATTATGCTCTATTTTTCCTAGAATGCACAGAGAATCAGGCTTGTGCTATGAAATTTTGAAAATAATGCAAGTTTGAGAAACATGATGTTTGCTTTGGAAAATTGAAATATGCTGGAAAATGATTGGAAAAGTGCTGGAAATGGAATCCCTAGGAAAATCATTGAATTTCATTAGAAATCATAAATTTGATTGGAAAATGAATTCTTAGTAAAACTTGATTCTTGGAAAATTGATTTTTGAGATTTGGAATGGCTTTTCTGAGAAAATTGGTTTTGAGATTGGAAACTTGGAATTGATTTTATGAAAAAATGGATTTGAGAATTCTGAGAAAATCAAGAAATTCATTGAAAAAGGATTTCTGAAAAGGAAAATGAATTCTCAGGAAAATGGGAACTTTGAGAAAATCGATTTCTGAAAACTTAGGATTTTTGAAATTTGAGAATTTTCAAATATTAGAAAATCTTGATTTGAACTTGGGAAATGCTTTGAAATTTCATTTGAGAATTTAGAATTTCGAGAAAATCAAATCCTAAGAAAGACTTGAAAATTCTTGGGAAAACTGATTTTTCTGCAATGGAATTGGGAAATGATTTGAAAAATGATGCAATTTGAATGATATGATTGAATGAATATGAATTTGAAAAGGGAATTTCAATTGAGGAATTGAGAAATCCTTTTAAAATTTTGAGAAATGCAGTGCATTTTGAAGTTAGCCTAAGAGTGTAGGTTGAATGTGGCTGATATAAAGATCATAAATCTTGGTTTTCTTCGTATTCTGACTATGGCCATAAATAGGAATCCCACCGAGTTTATAAACTCCATAAAAGCTTGTGCATGTGCCATTCGTGTAAACCATAGTGAATTTGGAAAAATGTGCATGAATGATGCATCAGATATCAGAATTTGCAGAAATTAAACTATATACAATGCAGTCCTATTCTAAGCAGAAAATGTAACTCTTATTCCAAATATTACATTTCTTTTACATTGAATTGAAATAAAAAAAATAAAACTAAGTCTTCTTCTTGAATATTCCTGCAAAACTAGAAAACAATGTTAGCACAAAAATGTAGGTTTTTCTGAATTTATCCGAAAATATGGGAAATTATCAGATATTATTCAGATATAAACCCAAAATCATACCCCCTTTGATATAAACATGATAAATAATGAATAAATTTTGAAAATAAACTTGAAAATTCGAAATTGGGGTCAAAATGACAAAAATACCCCTGATGAACTTGAAATCAGGGTTTTATGAAAGAGATTTTATAAATTTTGGAATTTTGAAAATCAAATGAAATAAATCAAGTACAATATGATGAAATATGATGATATTCATGAAAATTTATGGAATTAGAAATTGAAATTTCGAAATTATGGTCAAAATGACCAAAATACCCCTGATAACAAGACTATGGCCTTGAAACCAGGGTTTTCTGAAATAAATTTTGTAAAATTGAAAAATATGAAATGCAAATGACATTGAAATTAATCCTAATATGGTTATACATGCTCATGTACATGATAAAAACCCTAAAATGGTGAAAATATAATAAAATATCGAATTTAACCTGATATTCGCTTGATTTTCGCTTCTGAATTTAAAGACAAACTAACATATAAAGCAAATGAACTTGGAATTAAACCAAATTTAGCATAGACACCTAAAATAACCCTAAAAACATAATGGAGCTCGAAAGTCTATTTTTTTGTATTTTAAAATATGGAAATTCAAATAAAAACCCTAAATTTTATTATTTTTGCCTAAAATGCTGATTCTAAATGGGATTTTGGACATCAAACATCCATAAAAATTTTCCAAATTTTATGGGGTGACAGAGGACAGTAAGGCAAGGATTTTTTCCTTTTACACTTTCTGGTTTTGACCTATGGTAGGAGCTGTGTCACTCCGGCAAGTCGGATCGGAATCTGGCGACTCCAGTAAATGAAGGAAACAGACAGGTTTCAGTAGAAAATATGGAAAAACTAGTAAACAGATTGAAAAAAGGCTGAAACTATTGGAAAATGTCCCTGACAGAAATTGAAAAATTTGATCTTTTGACACCATTGGGATTCTGGTTACAGTTTGGAATAGGGCACTCTATTATCAGAGACCTAAATCTCTGGAATTTCGGGATATTAAAATCTGTCAGACAGAAAATACAATTTTGTGAAAAATAATGAAACAGTTTCAAAAATTCTCAAATTTTGGGAAATGACAGGAAATAATGTTAGAAAGAACTTTTATGTTGAAAGTGTTTGCAGAAGGGAAACATATTAGGTGGACTCAGTGCATTAGGGTCTGTCTATACCCTGACAAAAGAAAATCGATATTTTCTCAGGGGTCTGAGAAATCCGATTTTTTATAGAGGTCAAAACTGCTTGGAAAAACCTAAAAATTTTCAGATCACTAGTAGATTCAATTATGAATCCACTTATGATTTATGCAAGATGATTCGAATCCCCCACAAGGGTGAATTTGAAGGTTTTTGTCTGCTAAAGCAGAAATTGAAAATTCCGAGAGACAGAAAACCCGATTTAGGGTTTGATTGATTTAGAAGAGTTTCAAAACCCGAATTGAATCACGTTTTTGGCAAAAGATCATAGACAAATAATAACATCTATCATAAAATTTTCAAGATTTTTGAGTGAAAATCTTTACATGAAATCATAACTGGACTATATGCACAAATCCAAACCTATAAATCTTAAATCAAATGTTAATGAAGGCTATATACTACATGAATAAAAATGATTATCTAAATAGTGAAATGAACCTAAATATGTTAGTAATCTACATGGAAAATGATAAAGAATAAAACCAACAAGGAAGCATGATTCATCTTTATATTGGCTCTCAAAACGAGAGATTCAATCCAATAGATAGATGAATTTCGTCGTTTACTTATCCTAAATAGATTAGATGAAGACTCTATTGTATTTACTTGTTTTAAAATAACGAAAAGAAAAAAAAAACACTCATGCAACTGTAAATCTAGCCATTCATTTGATTTCATAACATTCATAAAAAAAGATGAAGCCCAACGATCCCTAATCAATGGGCGATAGGAATGGACATCATAAGCACCATAAGCTAATGAAAATTATGCGATGAAGGAATAATGGCTTACCTTGGAGGGTTTGTTGCAACGAATGGAGTTGAAGCAGCAATAGAGGAGGCTGCTAGGGTACGGCTCAAAGGGAGAGGTGGTACTTCTAAGATCCGACTGTAGATGACGCTTCAAGGTTCTAACTGTGGTGATGGAGTTAATTCAACATTGGTGGTGCTGCTGGGACATATAGGAGTGCTGGAACTGGCTGGAGGTGCTGAAGTTGAAGGGAGTTTAGAGACGGAGCCGGCTGCTATGAAGATGGCCGAAGAGGTGGCTGAAGGGAGAAGGAGGGAAGCTCCTTGCACCGGCTGGAGTTGTTCCTTCTTTGATGGAAGGACTGAAGTTGCTGCTGTGTTTGTTGCTGGTAAGGTGTGGCTGGAGCAATGAGAACCAATGGAGAGAGAGAGAGAGAGAGAGAGAGAGAGAGAGAGAGAGAGTTGAATAGGGAGCAGCCGTAAGTGGCTTTTATTTTTGTATGGAACTTAGGTTTTGATTTTCATCAAAACCTAAGTTTCTATTATTATCTAAAGAGCCCTACGTGAAAGGCTATGGCTGGGGAAAAAGAAGGAAGGAAGGAAGGGAAGAAGGAAAGAAAGAAGGAAGAAGGAAGAAGAAAAGGAAGAAAAAGAAAGAAAAGGGAAAAAGAAAGGAAAGAAAGAAAAGGAGGGAAAAAGCAAAAGGGAAAGAAAATGAGAAAAAAAATGAAAAGTGGGGCTGGAGGCTTGGGTGACCACCTTGTGGATCCCACCTCTCTAAAATGCAAAATAAATAATAATAAAAAAAAAATGAACAAATAAAAAGAAAATTGAAAGAAATAAAAGAATATTTTTTTTAATAAAATAGAAATGTAAATGAGTGGGCCATCTCAGAGCGGGTCCAAATTCCACTTTTGAAATTCATTTTGATGATTAGAGGGGTAAAATAGTCTTTTCAGAAAATTTTCACATGAAACGAGCTATTTTTGGCAGTTTTTGAAACGAGCTCGGATTTTGAAGTTCAATACCCCATTGCGAAGCAAATCCAATGTAGAATTTAAAATTTTGATTTTAAAAGAAATCCAGATTGTTTTTCTCAAGAAAATACTTCCAAATTTATTTCCAAACGAAACGAGCTATTTTTGGCAGTTTTTGAAACAAGCGCAAATTTTGAAGTTCAATACCCCGTTGCGAAGCAAATCCAGTGTAGAATTCAAAAATTTGAGTTTGAAATAAATCCAGATTATTTTTCTTGAGAAAATATTTCCAAATTTAGACTCTTGGGGGTAAAAATGTCAATTTTGGAAACCCAGGGTTTGAATTCTGAAAGCTTTTAAAACTCGATCTGGATTGAAATTTATAAAGTTGGAGTTCTGGACTTCAAAAATGAAATGAAATTTGATGAAATGTTATGAAATGCTGAGAAATGATATGAAATGATGAGAATAAATTTTCAATGATATTTTTGTCTCGAGAACCATTGAACTTTGTTGGTCTTGACATATCAATCATTGATGGCCTCTCACCATTTACTCCATTTAGGGTTACTGACCGTTGTAATGTGCGATTTTTCAATTGAAGCTCTCCTACTTCAGTATGCAAGTCGATCACTATTGTCGTCAACAAAATGACATACCCTATTAATAAGTTCACATGTTCTTGTAGGCTCGTCACCCCATCATTCAGTCCGTCGAATGATTCAACTGCGCGTAAAATCGCTTGCTCGTGCGAAGTCACATATTCCACTAGCCTGTTGATAGTTGCAGCTATATTCTCTTGGCTCCGAGGTAAACTCATCTCCTCAGTTTCGGCAACTGTCTTGCCTTTTGTGTTGCGCAAGTTTTGATAAGACGTCACGATGTCTTGCTCATAAATCGCAGCATGTCGGCATGTCTATCGACACCGACTCCAGAGTCTCTTCTCTAACACGAAAATGAGCTTTGATACCACTTGTCATGGGTCTAATTCTTTCAAGGTTCTTGCGAAAAAGAAAATTTGATTGTAAAAGGAATAAGCTCCCTCAAACTCTCACTGTAAGAAAGGGTCCTTTGCAAAATAAATTGATAATTGAGATATCAGACCAATTTGAAAATTGGTTCAACCCGACGATTACCCCTGGTAAAGGCGCCAGGAACGGTCGAACCTCGTACCGACGAGCGGATCTCGTCTCTCAGTTTTCCCGCAAATATTTCAAAAACGGAGGTGAGTTATTTTCTAAATATTTTCAAAATTAAGGTCAAGTGAGACCCCGCAAAAGAATTCCTCTCCTCTCCTTTTCTTTTTCTTTTTTCTTCTCTCTTTTTTTCTGCCCTTTTATTTTCTCCCTTCAAAAAGGAGGAAATAGAGGTTAGAAAGGAAAAGAGAAGGAAGAGAGAGAATATTACGAGAGGAAAAATTTTGCGATGATCACAGTTTTGGGGACCGTGATGGGACTCATCTTCGTCCGGTTGGATCTATGCCTTTGCTTTGCTTTAATATTAGCTAAGTCTTTATTCTTCTATGTCAGCTTCATTTCCATGCAAACCTTAGGGGCCTAGATTCTGTCCTAAGCTGACATCATTGCATATAGGATCTAAGTATGGTTTGGTAGGACCATATTGAGGAGATTATTCCATGCTCACATTAGACTTAGGTTTTAAATACAACTCTCCTCAATTTTAGGGATTGAATGCAAAACAATGTACACAAGTGTATGCTTCTCTTTATTTAAATCTATCTCTTTAGGACTTGCATTAGAGCCTTCTGGATTTATTGCATGTTGAACATGATTTTGAAAACCTCCTTACCTATGTTGTCCCGGTCTTCACGTTGCTGGGTTGTCTCACTGAACCATAGTTCGGGAAAGAGCCTCACAACTGGACCACTTATTTGGGTTCGCGCCCCCCTACCACGTACCTAAGGGCCATAGTCCGAGGTATATCGGTAGGTTTTCAAGGATGTTGGGAAGCCATTACCTTAGAACCGGAGGAATATTTCTATACCACGTACTTCGAGCTTTGGCTTGAGTATATCGGCGTATCTTGATTGGAATCAGATGATCTGAACCCTAGAGTTAGGATTAAGGTCCTACAAGCCATTTCAAAATATTGCATTTAGGGTCAGCCTCTAGGGATTGATGTTTGTGTATCCTTGTTTGTATATCTATGATTGTATGATATTTTATATTCCCTATATTTTTTTTTTCAAAACCCTGGGTATATGTTATTCAAAATTTCCTCTTTATTTTAAAACCCAGGTGTATTCTCCTTTTCTTCTCTTAATTTCTTCTAATTCCTTTTTTATCCTGCCTGCAATTCTTCAAAAATTTTCTTTTCTATATTCCATTCCTTACCCTCATTTATAATAAAACATCTTTTGTCAGAATATGTCCTTTTTAAAATTTATCTTTATTCACATTTTACTTGTCAATCCTTTTTCAGAAAAACAATGCGGTTGTCGCAAATTTTGGTGACAACCCGATCCCTCGTAATGAGATATTTTCATTTTCAGATTATGATTTCCTCCTTTATTAAAATTTCTTCCTAGATCTTTTCTAAAAGACCCATTTATACTCTCCAGAGAGCATCAGCGCTATCAGTTGGGTCGGGCAAAGCTCAGAGATTACACTGCTCTAACATCCCAGTTATAAGCAGAGAGAGTAAGGAATGGATTCTCAAAAATCTGTCAGAAAGGGAGTTCAGGACAGCAAAAGTGAGATCGATCCCGCGATATACCAATTATTCAAAAGGATGATGGTTGAAATATTGTCTGAACAAGCTGAAGCCAATTGCAGAAAAGCTCCCACAGAAGGAAAGGCACATGTCACTTTCCCCATGAATGAACACGACAATGTCGGTATAGGAAATTCCAAAGCCAGCAGGAGCAGCAATCAAGGCAACCAGGGCAGCAACTTGAGAGAGCATAAGAGCCAGATTGAGAAATATTGTGAAAACCATGATAGACCTCTTCAATACAGTCCTCAGCAAAAAGGCAAGAAGCAAGAAGAACCAGAGCATAAGGATTGGAGCAAGGGTCGAGATTTTACTCCTTTAGATGAGCCGCTCGACAAAGTCCTCGAATACATGTTGTCTAGCGGATTACTCAGGCTCCCAAGAGCTGCCAACCCTTCCACAGTCATGGGAAAATATATAGACCAGTTCTGCAGATACCATCGAGTAACAGGGCATGACACTGAACATTGCTTTGACTTCAAGAATATCGTTCATGATTGCCTTGATAAGAATCTCTTCGTCAAAAATGAAGAAGAAAGGCATCCAGATCTCCTAAACATGCAAGCTCAGTCCAGCTACCAAGCAGGGGTCAGTACTCGGCAGAAGTCAAGCAAGCCGAAGAAAGCAAAGCATGAAGGTTGGGGTTATGATCGTCAGCTTACCCCTCTAGGTCAGCCGATCGAAGAAGTTCTCCAATACCTGCTCGAGAAAGAAATGATCAAACTCCCAAAACAGGATGATCTCTTTGTCACCAAAGGGAAATGGAAGAATCGCTTTTGCAAGTTTCATCGAGCGAGGGGGCATGACACGGAGCGCTGCTTCGTCCTCAAAAACATTGTGCAGGACTACATTGATAAAGAGCTTCTGGTACCAGAGAAAGGAGAAGAGCAACTTGCAGTTTCAGTCGAACCATTTTCATACTACTCAGAGAGTTGAAAATACCAAGAGTTTTCCGCTTTCATCCCTTTCTGTCAGTCGCTTTGTAGGGGCAAGTCAGCCCAGTCTTTGTGACTCTTTTTAGTTAAAATACTTGTAAATATTCAGTTCTGTTATCAACTTTTTGCTTATCAATGAAATGTCGATTTTCTTTATATCTTTGATATTCAATACTTTCTTCTTTTTTGCTATATTGGGGCATTAAATTCCTTTTTCAAATTTCGGGACAATCCTGACATCATTCATGAGAGAAATGATATTACCTATGAGGGTCTTTCAAAGATCATAAAAATTTTAGTTCAAATATTTCATTACAACCTTTTTCAAAGATCAACCCATGTGTTGATCATATTTTTTTAACAAATTGATTTCAAATCATCGCATTTCAAAGATCAACCCTTGTGTTGATCATATTTTATGAAAATTGATTTCGAATTATTACATTTCAAAGATCGACCCTTGTGTTGATCATATTTTCCAAAAAATTGACTTCAAATCATTACATTCAAAGATCAACCCTTGTGTTGATCATATTTTTCTAAACAAATTGATTTCAAATCATTGCATTTCAAAGATCAACCCTTGTGTTGATTATATTTTCTGAAAATTGATTTTGAATTATTACACTTCAAAGATCAACCCTTGTGTTGATCATATTTTCCAAAAATTGACTTCGAATCATTACATTCAAAGATCAACCCTTATGTTGATCATATTTTCTAAAAATTGGTTTCAAATCACTACATTCCAAGATCAACCTGCGTGTTGATCATATTTTCTAAAAAAATTGATTTCGAACCATGGCATTCAAAGATCAACCCTTGTGTTGATCATATTTTCTAAAAATTGATTTTGAATCATCAACCCTCGTGTTGATCATATTTTCTACAAATTGGTTTTCAAATCATTGCTTCAAAAAATTAACCCTCATGATGATCTCTCATGAATGATCCCCTTTCAAAGATTAGCTCTCGCGGTCAATCTTTCTTTTCCAAAAATGGTTTTCTCATCTTCTTCTCTCTTTTTAAAGATCCCACATGCAGGTAGGATCAAACTCTTTTTCAAAAAAATTCAAATCTTCTTTCAGTCTTTATCAGTTTTATTTACCTTTATCAAATTTTATTAAATTTTATTCATCCCTTTTTATTTCTTCTTGTCAAATCTTATTTCAAAATTTGTTCCCTTTCAGGTTAAGGGATAAACCTGATGCCTCTTTTCCCATGAGGTATTTCTTTTTTTCTTTCTTTTTCTTTCTTCCCCCCCCCCCCCCCTTCAGGTTAAGGGATAAACCTGAAACCTCATCCTATGAGGTCCTTCTTTCTTCAGGATAAGGGATAGTCCTGAATGTCTTTTTCTTTTAAAGCTTCATTAATCTCTGCTAAATCTTTTTCTTCATCCAATTCTATCAATTTTATTTCTTAATTAAATTTTAATTCTTCCAATTCTTTATCAAAGTTTTTTCATCAGCTTTTGCCTAAATTTTATTCTTTTCCCATTCAGGATAAGGGATAATCCTGAAACCCCTCATAGGAGCAACAATGCTACCTGTGAGAATTCTTTTACAAAGATAAAATTTCCATAAAATTTCCTTGATTCTTCTCTTTTAACAAAAACTTCCATCAATTTCTATCTCTTTTCATCAGTTCTTTCTCAGATTTTATTTCCTCCCCAGTCAAGATAAGGGGGCAATCAGATCACATGCAAATGAATTCAGTCCTCTAAATGATCATTCTCAATCCCAGGTCTGGTCCTTGCACTGGCAAATTTTCAAAATTTAATCTTTTGATTAAAAACTTTCTGTCGAAAACCCGAGTTCTCACTTGGGCTTCTCCCTTTATTCTCTCGTTCGAAGTTCTGAGTTCCGACCAGGACTTCCTTTTGAATCCAATCCTCGCATTGGAAATCCATCATTTCTTTAGAAATCTGAGTTCCAGCTCGGGTTTTTCTTCTATTACTTTTCATTCGGAGTTCCGACCAGGACTTCCTTTTGAATGCAATCATCGCATTGGAAATCAATCATTTCTTTAGAAATCCGAGTTCCAGCTCGGGTTTTTCTTCTATTATTTTTCATTCAGAGTTCTGAGTTCCGACCAGGACTTCCTTTTGAATCCAATCCTCGCATTGGAAATCAATAATTTCTTTAGAAATCCGAGTTCCAGCTCGGGTTTTTCTTCTATTACTTTTCATTCGGAGTTCTGAGTTTCGACCAGGACTTCCTTCTGAATCCAATCCTCGCATTGGAAATCCATCATTTCTTTAGAAATCCGAGTTCCAGCTCGGATTTTTCTTCTATTACTTTTCATTCGGAGTTCTGAGTTCCGACCAGGACTTCCTTCTGAATCCAATCATCGCATTGAAAATCCATCATTTCTTTAGAAATCCGAGTTCCAGCTCGGGTTTTTCTTCTATTTTTTTTCGTTCGAAGTTCTGAGTTTCGACCAGGACTTCCTTTTGAATCCAATCCTCGCATTGGAAACCAATCATTTTCCGAGTTTCAGCTCGGGTTTTTCCTCTATTATTTTTCGTTTGAAGTTATGAGTTCCGACCAGGACTTCCTTTTGAATCCAACCCTCGCGTTGGAAATCAATGATTTCTTTAGAAATTCGAGTTTTGCAAAACTCGGGTTTTTCTTTATCTTTTATCCGGGTCCCAACTCGGGTTTTTCTCTATTCCCCTTCAGGTTAAGGGATAAACCTGATGGCGCCTGCTAGCGAGGTATTTCTTTCCTTCCTTCCTAGTTCAGGATAAAGAGATAAATCCTGAAAACAGACCACACGCAGTTAGGATGTGACGGTCCATTGAATTCAGAATTTCTCATCAAATTTTACTTTCCAAATCTAGCTCATCTTCACAACCCAGTCCTCGCACTGGTTATTTCTCAAATTTTTCAATCATATGTTGAGTTCATTTAGAAAATTCGTTCCTCACACCGGTAACCTTCTAAATTCAGTGTTCTCATCAAATTCTTTCCTCTTTCAAAATTCAAGTTCTGACTTAAATCTGATGTATTTCCAAAAGATCCAGCATCTCGTTGGTCATGTATTTCAAACGTTCCAGCTTCTCGCTGGTCAAGTATTTCAAACGTTCCAGCTTTTGCTGGTCAGGTATTCCAAAAAGATCCAACACTCGTTGGTCATGTATTTCAAACGTTCCAGCTTCTTGCTGGTCAAGTATTTCAAACGTTTCAGCTTCTCGTTGGTCAGGTATTTCAAATGTTCCAGCTTTTTGCTGGTCAGGTATTCCAAAAATATCCAACACTCGTTGGTCATATATTTCAAACGTTCCAGCTTCTTGCTGGTCAGGTATTTCAAACGTTCCAGCTTTTTGCTGGTCAGGTATTTTAAAAGATCCGACACTTGTTGGACATATATTTCAAACGTTTCAGCTTCTTGCTGATCAGGTATTTCAAATGTTCCAGCTTTTTGCTGGTCAGGTATTCCAAAAAGATCCAACACTCGTTGGTCATATATTTCAAACGTTCCAGCTTCTTGCTGGTCAGGTATTTCAAACGTTCCAGCTTTTTGTTGGTCAGGTATTTCAAAAGATCCGACACTTGTTGGACATATATTTCAAACGTTTCAGCTTCTTGCTGGTCAGATATTTCAAATGTTTCAGCTTTTGCTGGTCAGGTATTTCCAAAAAAGATCCAACAACTTGTTGGTCATATATTTCAAACGTTCCAGCTTCTTGCTGGTCAGGTATTTCAAACGTTCCAGCTTTTTGCTGGTCAGGTATTTCAAAAGATTCAACATTCGTTGGACATATATTTCAAACGTTCCAGCTTCTTGCTGGTCATGTATTTCAAATGTTCCAGCTTTCGCTGATCAGGTATTTCCAAAAAAGATCCAACAACTTGTTGGTCATATATTTCAAACGTTCCAGCTTCTTGCTGGTCAGATATTTCAAACTTTCCAGCTTTTTGCTGGTCAGGTATTTCAAAAGATTCAACATTCGTTGGACATATATTTCAAACATTTCAGCTTCTTGCTGGTCAGGTATTTTAAATGTTCCAGCTTTTTGCTGGTCAGGTATTCCAAAAAGATCCAACACTCGTTGGTCATATATTTCAAACGTTCCAGCTTCTTGCTGGTCTGGTATTTCAAACGTTCCAGCTTTCTGCTGGTCAGGTATTTCAAAAGATCCGACACTTGTTGGACATATATTTCAAACGTTCCAGCTTCTTGCTGGTCAGGTATTTTAAATGTTCCAGCTTTTGCTGGTCAGGTATTTCCAAAAAAGATCCAACAACTTGTTGGTCATATATTTCAAACGTTCCAGCTTCTTGCTGGTTAGGTATTTCAAACGTTCCAGCTTTTTGCTGGTCAGGTATTTCAAAAGATTCAACATTCGTTGGACATATATTTTAAACGTTCCAGCTTCTTGCTGGTCAGGTATTTCAAATGTTTCAGCTTTCGCTGGTCAGGTATTTCCAAAAAAGATCCAAGAACTTGTTGGTCATATATTTCAAATGTTCCAGCTTCTTGCTGGTCAGATATTTCAAACGTTCCAGCTTTTTGCTGGTCAGGTATTTCAAAAGATTCAACATTCGTTGGACATATATTTCAAACATTCCAGCTTCTTACTGGTCAGGTATTTCAAATGTTCCAGCTTTTTGCTGGTCAGGTATTTCCAAGAAGATTCAGCTTGCCGTTGGTTATGTATTTAAAATGTTTCGGCTTCTTGCTGGTCAGATGTTTCAAAACGTTCCAGCTGTTGCTGGTCAAGTATTTCAAACGTCCCAGCTTTTCGCTGGTCATGTATTTCAAACGGTCCAAATTTTGTTGGTAATACATTTCCAAGAGACCCAGCTCTCGCTGGTCATATATCTCAAAAAGTCCCAGCTCACAGCTATCGAGCTCCCAAAACAACCTATTCCACAAATCAAGCCTTCAGGGTGCAATTTCCCCATTCTCTCATTTCTAAGCCTTCGGGTTTCAACCTCTCAATTCTATCAAATTCCCCAACTTCCGGGTATAATGTTTATAACCAGTCATGTATTTCTTAAAAGACGCAACACTCGTTGGTCGTGTATTTCCAAAACATTCCAGTTTTGCTGTTCAGGTATTTCAAAGGTTTCAGCTTTTGCTGGTCAGGTATTTCAAACATTCCAGCTTTCGCTGGTCAGGTATTTCAAAAGATCTCAACATCTATTTGTCATGTATTCCAAAAAGATTCCAGCTTTCGCTGGTCATGTATTTCAAAAAGGTTCCAGCCTCTGCTGGTCATGTATTTCAAAGGTTCCAGCTTTCGCTGGTCATGTATTTCAAAAGTCCCAGCTTTTGCTGGTCATGTATTTCCAAAATCGAAGATACAACTCAAGTTCTCATCAAAATCTATATTGAGTGATTATTTCACAAAGAAATTCATGAAAAATTTGCCAATTTGCTAAAAGCATTAGTTGATTCTAAAAGTCTGACTACACAAAAAGAATCTCCTTATATTACCTCTAATATTTCCTTCCAAAAGGTAAAACTTTTTGCGAAAAAGAGGTAAAATTCAAATCTTTTCCGGTTAATCAACCAAAAGGATGTAAGAAATGTCCTCGATATGATCAATAAAAGAAATCTTCAATGATGTTGAAAAGCCAGAAGCGAATTGATATTGATCTTGGCTATGGCGCGTGTTTAAAAATGACTTTCTGGCAATCATGCAGTGGAAATATCTCGAGCTATAGAAAGAATCCACTCGACCCATATCTTCTCATTCGTTTAAGAGTTACAATCAAATATCTGCAAAAGGGATCTCTCAATTGTCGTCAAGATGAAGACGAATATGCGAGCAGACCCCCAGGGCCAAAGAAGATTTGGATCATCTCCGAGATGAAGGAGTTTGTGAAGAATCCTTCCAGGGAAAGTTCAGATCACCGTCGACATGAAGGTGAGTGCGATGAACCTACCGACAAACCCTAAAAGATATTTGATTCCAGCTACATCTAAAGACCTTTTGAGCCAATATCATATATAATCCCTGAGAAAAAGAAGGATCGGAACATCTCCAAGATGAAGGAGTTTGTGACGTACCCTTCCCTGAAAAAGAAAGAAAAGTCAGGACATCCAAATGAAGGATGATGTGAAAAACCGAGAAAGCCCAATGACTCAAAAAGAGTGCAAAAAGATCATCATGGGAAAACACCCAAATATCAAACTGCCAAAGTTGTCAGAAGTCATATTTTCTCATGCAAAATTCCTTTACCAATGTCTTTTCATTACTTGCTTTTATGAAATTAAGAATATTTCTTCTATTCTCATATCAAGGAAATGGATAGCTTCCTTGAAGAAAATCATCAGCGCTAAAAATTTAAATCTGACTCTTAGAACTGAGGAGTTAACCTCATTGGAGGAAATACTCTAGGTAAAAGAGGGAATATCTTTGCACATACGTGCACATTTCCAAGCATTTGAATCAGCTACAATTTTATCTCATTGGCAAATATTTTCTAGCTATTTCAAGAATGAAATAAACATTCAAAATCTATTTTGATGCAACCTAGCATTGTTTATATCTTCCAGAAGAGTTGCCTCATTCAGTTGAAGTATTTCTTTCTGTCCCATCGCGGTTTCTTCAATCAAGGATTCCGTATGGTGTTCCCACTCAGGTTAAGGGTCAAAACCTGAATTTTCTGCGAAAGGTCATTTTCAAAAAGCCATTTCAGTCTCAGCAAATGAGGCGCCCAAAATCATTCCTTTTTCCAAGCTTTAGGGAACCCTATCTTCCTTCTTTCGCAAACCCCTTTCGGATTTGTTCGTCCAAATTTCGAAGGTCCCATTATGGTCTCTCCATTTGAGAAACCAGTATGGTAGATTTCCTATTCAGGCTAAAAGTTAACCCGGAACCTCGCTTCGCGAGGTATCTTCCTTGCAGGTTTAAGTTAAACCTGAGTCTTGTTCCTACAAAATTCCTCGTTTTAACGAGATGATTTCTCCCAGTCCCATCATGGCTCTTCCCATTGACGAATCCATGCTTTGTATATCCATTCAAAGAAAGGATTTCACTTGAGCTTCATCTCACGAGGCATTTTCCAAAAATGTCTCATCAAGGTCCTCATGTATTCCTTTTCTCATTTCAAAATTCATCTTGATATATTTTCGTCCCATCCAGGTTAAGGGCTAAACCTGAATCATTCCAAAAAGAGTATCTTGTCTCACCCACGAGACCTGATCAAAATTCTCATTCCCCACCATTTCGGAATTTCCATCCAAAGTCCCATAACGATTTTCTCATTCTCTACTCAAATCATATGATTTTCGAAGATTTCATCCCCCTGAAACCATTCAGGATAAGGTTTTAAGCCTGAGAAGCCATGTTTCTAAAATAATTTTTCCACACCCAGTTCAGATCTGTTGACTGGGGCATTTTTAAAATTTGGAGTGTTATCTTTGCCACTAAGCTCGACTTTCAACCGGCTTAATAGCAAAGAGGGGCATCTATAAACACCCCAAATTTTTCAAAGTTTTGTAAAAATGACTCTTTTGCCCCTAACCCCATTTTGAGAAAATCAAAGCAATTGCAAAGCTAAATTTCAGTCATTCTTCAGGTTTTCTGAATTAAATTCCATATTGATATAGTCAAATTCAATTTCGGATCCGAATCCAGTATTTTAAATCCATATTTCCTCAAAATCCGGATCCAAACCCATTTCTGAACAATTTTTTTCAAAATAGCTTTTAAGTTCTCAGAAAAAATCCCTTTTGTAAATATTTTTGCAAAAACACAAAAAAAATAGTTTTAATCTTTGTTTTCTCACAAACTTTAGGATTTTATTCTAAAAATACAAAAAAAAATGAAAAATAACATAAAAAACCAAAAAAATTGGGAAAACTACGAGAAAAACAAATGCTTTTAAAACTTTTTAAAAGATTTTTGCTAAAAACCTCACTTGAAAAGCATTTTACAAAAAGCTTCTTTTAGAGAATCCTCTTTTTGGAAATATCACAAAAGAGTAACGGATTTCTTCCCGCGTCTCCCTCCTCTCCTCTCCATCGTCCGATCTAAAACAACCCCCTTCATTCTCCTCCATTGATCCTCAACCGATTTCTCGCTCGAACCTTCCACCTCCTCTTCAAAAAGAGGCCTCCACCCATGATGGAAGGGGGATCGATCTTCACTCAGCAATTCTCCTCCAGCATCTATCAGATTTTCCCTTCGAAGGCATCAAGTCTTTTTTTTTCTTTTTTTTCTTTTTTTTGCTTCATTCTCCTTCCTTCCCGGGGTTTCTCCTCAGCCAAGCGTTGCATAACAATCCTTCCTTGAAGATGTTTCCTCTGCAAGAAAGATAAAGGTTGGCTCTGTTTCTGGAGGATTGACCATCACTATCCCTTGTTTGCTAACACCTATCCACTTCGTATCGGTCGCCGATCAATTTCTTCTAAAGCACCCATTCTTTTTCCCTAAAAAGAATCGATTGGTCTTACAGTTCACTACAGGTAAATAATTGCTCTCTCTCTCTTTTCTTTTCTTTTTTTTTGTTGTTTTTTTTGTTTTGTAATCTTCTCGATTTCATTTCTTTCCTTGAGATTTCGTTTTTTTTTTATTTGAAAGCATAATGCATAGAATCGACTAGCAGATAGTCGATCTATGTAATGCTACAACAAATGGGATGTTTCATTCTGATATATTTTCTTTTCTTTTCTCTCTCACTTCTTTCCTTCTTTTTCATTCCTTTGTTTCTTTTTCAGTCGTTGATTTCCTTTCGATCCCTAGGTTTGTGCTGATCGATGTGATCCTGTGAGTTTCTTTTTGTATTTCTGTATTTTCATTCCCATGTTAGTCAGATATCGTCCATCCAATCCATCTTAAGGAATTTTGATTGGATTTGATCATTTGTTAAAAACTATATAAGATTGCTTTCTTTATCACATGCTCTATACTCCACTATGATCTAGTGTCAGTTTTTAGCTTCATCTGTATACTTTTGTGTTTTCTGCAAGTGAATCCCTCCCTTCTATGTTTTTCAAGCATTTGTGTCTGATTTAATTCTTTATGAATTCCTTTTTAGCTATACATTCGTTATTATACAATCAATCAAGAATCGCTGAAGAAATTTTGGGTTCACTGACATTCATAAGGAGGCCCACCATTTTTTTCTTATTCAGATGTTAACTCATGATTTTCTTTGCATTTGCCAAAAATCTGGAAAATCTGGAATCTGTGGCAGCATAAGTGGTCATTTTTACTGGTTGCACGAACATCATGTTATACTGTCATCGGCGATCAACACAGGTCTGAATTGGAAATCCCGGATATGTCTCCTTCAATACAAAAAGAAAAGAGAGAATATAAGGCAAGTTCTGTCAAAGAGTCTAACATCTCAGAAGCGACGGTAGCAGATCATTCAACTTGCCATAAGAAGACCTACTGGGGATGAATTGCCAAATCTCTCTTCTTAACTCACTGATCATATTCAGCATTCGTTTAATGTTGGAATTTGTGTTTCCTTTGATATTCCAAAAAAAAAGAAAAAAGAGTATACTAGTAAAAGACATTTAATGGGTTATCTGGTAGTTCACACGGATATCTATCTATAGTCAAATTTATTATGATATGTGAGGTAATAACGTTAAAACCTTATTGCAGGATCTTGCAAGTGGAATAAGCAATCAACGGTTCTGAGGTCACATACTTTACCTCTCCCCAGTTTGCATTAGTGCTCTCTGTTATTTCATAGCTCAGTTTCTTGGTCGATCATTACTTTCTGTCTACTTTCTAAGAGGGTTCAGTTTTGAAATTTGATACTTGAATCACTAGATCTCCAAAGGTCTAATGGGCTGGTTTTCTTTCTAAAAAAAAAGGGGCTCAAACACCATTTGGAATCTGAATATCACAGTTTGCGGGATAACCTTGTCCAGGGATGGCATACAATCAGATGTTGGCAACAGGGGTATAGGCACTTCTGATTTTGCATCTTGATCGGCACAACAAATTTGGGTTGATGGAGATAGACAATTTAGAAGTATAATTTCGCATTGAAGCATGAATATTTTAATGCTCTTCCTTAGCCATCTTCTGAAATCATGTCTCCATCCATTTTACTGTATACAATATTGCCATGCTTCATAATCGAACCTTGCTTTTACCACTTGCATTCATTCCATTTTTGTAACACCTTCATTAAAACCTACACATTAGATAGCATAAGATAGTGGTGACACATTAGCCTGTATGAGAAGGCATTCTTGTGCCATCCCGTGACTGCCCTGTATTATGTACCATATGCTATGCCTATGGTACATAATACATCCTCCCTTACACTTCTATATTTTTTTTTTAGGCATCAGCTATCCACCTGTTGCATCTATATCATGGCTCCACTTGCCTTACATCTACCTGCTAAACACTACCCTCACTACCTTATGCCACCACCTATTCACGGCATCATATGAGCACCTCCATTGCCATACCCTCTTTTCCACCCCTTTTTCCACATTCACCATGTCACAATCACACTATTCCATCTCCAGCCATGCTTTTGTCAATTCCTTGCGCATGCATCATACCCAGTATTGTTGCAATCACAGCGATATCACCATCTGTCAACTGCTGCATGAATCCCATGATGATTCTAAGGATTTGGCAGCTTACCCTTCATTATGCCTCTGTCTCATAGCTGGTTATCTTCAGCAAACTCCCTCATAGTACATCCTACACGCATACAGGGAATCATCTTCAGCCCTCATCAGCACCACATCTCCTTCAATGTATTACCTGTTACACAACACATTTACAACACTGTTGCATCCCTTATACACAAACTGTCACCTTCCAACTCAGCTCCATTTTTACAGCATCTGCACATGTATTTCTCACTGTCAATACATGGTTCATTCATAAGAACTCACCCAGGTTTCATATTCTCATACAGTATGTGACATTCTTACCAACCTGTCACCATGATCCCGCTTCAGCCACATGTTGGATAAAGGAATCATTGCATATTGAGATTCGTTGAATAACAAACCCGACAGTTTACCACTCTCAGATTTGTATATGCCAAATAGAAAATTCTAGTACAAACTTTCAAAGATTGCTATCTCATCAACAAAATCGGTAGGCATCCTGCTATATCTAAACAAAGTTTGTTGTGAAACTCTGATCCATCAGTCAGCCTGTAGATATGACATAGAAACACTTGATATGTTGATATCTGATTTTTTTAGGAAACTGCATATATTTGGGCTTAATATTTAATACATATATGCTTTTCTGCAGGTAAGACTTCCACAGGTTTAGTATGCATTTACTCCCAATTACAATGAATGCTTTCCCATTAGTGTAACATGCTATATGTGCCTTATCTCATTTAATTTGCCATCAACTTAGAATGCTATCGATATATTCTGAGATGTACATGTTTTCCTTTTAGCTTTTAGAAATATATATATGTATGATTAGTTTGCAATATGATATTTCTTTTCCATTGCCTTGTACTAACCTACATTTTGCAGGAAATATATGAAAAAGGCTATCTCTCTTCTTGAAATGAAATTTCAAGTTCCAGTTAATGATGTAATAAGATAGACCTTAATGAAAACTCTACATTTCCTGCTTTAGATAGGATGAATGAGCATTGCGAATATCATGAATTGCTTGTTTTCATGCATTTTTGGCCTTTATTTCTCAAATTCTCACAAATGGGAACACGAATGGCACGTGCACCATTTCGTAAGAGGTAAATTAATCCTAAGTTGATGGTTTACATCAACGGCCATAGTCGGGATGTAAACAAGACTTAGGATTTTTATCTTTTATAAAATAACACTGACCAACACTGAATCCTCTTCAAAAATCATCATATTTTTCAAATATTTCCTTCTTTTATTAGAGTTTAACTTAAAATTAGCTTAAAATATATACCAATGGCCATAGTCAGGGTATATTGAGAGTTAATTTCATTTTAAACTCTATAAAAGCACAAGAATATGTTTTATTCTTCACCTGAATTTAAATACAGATTATTATATAATACATTCAATGACCATAGTCAAGGATGTATTATATTTTCCATCTTATTTTAATTCATGTAAAGAATGAAGTATGATTTTCAAAATCCAATTTTAAAATTCTTTAAAATCATTCATTATTTAGGATAGAACTGCATCATATTTTCAAAATTCCTTTTTCAAAAACTCCAAGTGATGTAAATATCTTCCTCAATCTATCTTCAATTCTTATAAAATCCAATTCATCCTTTCATTTTCAAAATTCAATTTCATTTTCAATCTCAAAGTTCTATTTAACTTTGAGATTTCAAAGTCATTTTTTTTTCATATATTCAAATTCAAATCAGATTTCAAAGTTCAAATTTGACTTTGAAATTCCAATTCATTTTTCAAAACTCCAATCAAACTCAAAGTTCAATTTAACTTTAAGATTCTTGATTCATCTTCTAAATGCCAAATTCAAACTTCAAAATTCAAGGTCTAATTTGACTTTGAAATTCATTTGTATATTCAAGATTCAAATTCTAAATTTCATTTTTTTTAAAGTTCAATTCAAAATTGGAAGTTCATCTTCTGAATTTAACAACTCCAAATCCATTTTAGGATCCAGGATTCAACATTCATATTGGATCTCAGACTTGAGATCCAATTTCCTTATAGGATCCAGAATCCAATTTCACCTTGGATCTCAGACTTCAGATCCAAAATTTCCTTTAGGATCCAGAATCCAATTTCACCTTGGATCTCAGACTTCAGATCCAATTCCACTTTAGGATCTAGAATCCAATTCCACTTTGGATCTTAGACTTCAGATCCAATTCCATCTTAGGGTCCAGAGTCCAACTCTACATTGGATCTCAGACTTCAGATCCAAATCTATCTTAGGATCCAGAACTCAATTCTATTTTGGATCTTAGACTTCAGATCCAAAATCCATTTTAGGATCCAGAATCCAACTTCATCTTTGATCTCAGACTTCAGATCCAAATCCATTTTTAGGATTCAGAACCCAATTCTACTTTGGGTCTCAGACTTCAGATCCAAATTCCATCTTGGATTCCAATTCTTAAATTCAATTTCATCTTGGATCCCAGAGTTCAGATCCAATTCCCGCTTTGGAGTCTAAATCAAGAATTCGATTTTAAAACTCAACTCTATTTAGAATCCAAACTTTGGATTCAAATTCCATCTTGAATTCTAGATTTCAAGTCAATTCCTATTCCCAAATCCAATTCTTAAAACCAATTCCATCTCATCTCAAAATTCAAATCCAGTTCCCATTCAGGATTCTAAATCCAGAATTCAATCTCATCCTGAATTTTCAACTCCATCCAGACTTTGTATTCAAATTCCATCTCGAATTCCAAACTTTCAAATCAAATCCTATTTCTCAATCCCATTTAGATTTCCCACATTTCATTCTGATTTTAAACTTCAAAGTTAGAATTCAATTCCATTTCATCTCTATTCTAATTTAAAATCCATTTATGATTTTGAAATTTCCTTTCTTCTTCTTTTATCCCAAACTTCAGAATCATTTCTTTCAAAATCAAAGATTTATTCTCAAAATCTGATTATTCCAAAAACTTAGAGCTTTAAAACCTTAAGTTCTAAGTTAAAAACCCTTTCTTCACTCTATCAGCAGATTCATCTCAGAAACACTTGGAATATTTCAAAACATTTTCAAAAAGAGCATACATTCTTGCATTGCACAAGCATGATCCTTTGTGCATTTAGACTTAGAATAATTTTTTAGATAATTTTTTAGCAAAACAAAAGGCATAAATTCGACCCTTGGTTCGATTACCCCTGGTAAAGGCGCCAGGAACGGTCAAACCTCGTACCGACGAGCGAATCCCGTCTCCCAGTTTTCCCGCAAATATTTCAAAAACAGAGGCGAGTTATTTTCTAAATATTTTCAAAATTAAGGTCAAGTGAGACCCCTGTTATCATCGCAAAATTTTACTTTTGCAAATCAAACTGACTTTTGAAAAAGATTTTGAAAATAACTCGCCTCCGTTTTTAAAATGCGGGATTATTCCGAAGAATGGGACTCACCTGTCGGTACGAGATTCAACCGTTTCTGACGCCTTTACCAGGGGTAATTGAACCAAGGATCAATCAAATGCTTTGCTTTGTTCAACTTGTCTAAACCATATTCTAATTCCTAAATGCACAAAGAATCAGGCATGTGCTATGAATTTCTAAAAATGCACATTTGAAAACATGATGTTTGCTTCAAAGATTGGAAAATATTTGGAAGATTCTTGGAAAATAAACTCTTTGAAAATTGTGAATTATTTTTGAGATGCTGTATTTGAGAAAGTGAAAATCAGTTTCTGAAGAAATATAAGGATTTTATGAAAATCGATTTTGAGAAATGTGAAATAGCTTTGGAAAACTTGATTTCTTTGAATTCAAACTTTTGAAATTGAAAATATAACTTAGAAAATTGAATTTGGAACTTGGGAAATACTCGAAATATCATTGGCAAATCAATATTTTGATTTTAAATAAGACTTAGAAAATTTCGTAGAATTTGATTCCTTTGACTTGGAATTTGAATTGAAATTGGAATTGGAAAATTCATGAAATGAATGAATATGATTTTGAGGAATTGGGAAAAACTCTTTGTATTTTTGAGAAATGCAGTGCATTTTGAAATTAGCCTAAGAGTGTAGGCTGAATGTGGCTAATGTGAAGATCATAAATCTAGGTATCATTCATATTCTGACTATGGCCATAAATACGAATTTCACCAAGTTTATAAACTTCATAAAAGCTAGTGTATGTGTCATTCGTGTAGACCATAGTGAGTTTGAATATGCATAAATCATCATCCATCACACATTAACATTATTTAAAAAAATAAACTATATGCAATGTTGCCTAAGCTAAGCAGGAAATGTAAATTCTTATTCCAAAGTTTAATTTAGTTTACATCACTATTGAAATTTAAATACATAAAAAATAAAGTCTTCAATGTACCTGCAAAACTAGAAAACTTTGTTAGTGATGATATGTTGGCTTTTCTAGATTTATCCAGCAATATCAGGAAATTGCTGGATTTTGCTAGATATAAGCCTTTTTGCCATGATTCCCTTAAATCAAAATGATAAAGTATGAAATAAAATTGAATAAATAAGGAAGATAAGATATGAAATTTCGAAATTGGGGTCAAAATGACCAAAATACCCCTAATAACAAGACTATGGCCTTGAAATTAGGGTTTTTAGAAGATATTTTGATAAATGCAAGTTTTGAAATACAAATAGTGATGAATCAAACTAAATATGATGTGACATGATTAATAATATGAAAATTAGGGTTAGGGATTTCGAAATTTAGGTCAAATGACCAAATTACCCCTGATAGCAAGACTATGGCCTTGAAATCAGGGTTTTTAGAAAATATTTTGGTAAAACTTAGGTTTTATGCACTAAATGAAATCAAATGAACATAAAATTTAACCTAAAGTATCCTAATAGTATTATGAATATGATTAAACCCTAAAAATATATGCTTATGCACGAAAATCCAAGAATATCACAAATTTTGTGATTTTTACAATGTTTTAGAATTCTTCGGGTACCCTGTTTTGCAATTTGCTTAATTCAGCCATCAATCAGATTCCAAAATTTATCAAATTTGGTACCTGCACTTATTATAACCCTAATATCAAATTAGAATTATAAATTTTTTTTTTGGCATTAAATTAATCCGAAAATTGCATTAAACCCTAGAAATATGCTATTTTTAACCTAGTTCACCAACCAGTCTCAGTCCAAGACCCGAACCAAGGATCAAACCTCCATGGAAATCTATGAAATTTTATGGAGAACAAATAGACAGGAAAACAGAAATTTTCCTTTTTAAAGATCTAAAAAATCCTTTAAAACCAGGGAGATACCCATCCGACAATCCGGACTTGAATATATTGATTTTAACTTTGGTCCTGACTGATACTTTCAATTGAAAATTCTGGGATAAATAGCAGTACTCATTAAAAATATCTTATATTTTAACAGTGAACAGTTGACAGAAAAATAATAATACTCAATTTTTACAGATCATGAATCGGATCTGTAGTTTGGGATTGAAAAACAACACAAGTCTGATTAGGGTTTTGGAAAACCCTAACGAGTTTTAAATTGAAAATCAGAGTCTCTGACAGAGGACAAATAATAAACTGTAATAAAAAATTCTGAAAATTTCACAGTAGACAGATCTAATTAATGTGAATCCATGGCACTTTGCAGATCTAAAATCGGATATAGGATGAGAAAAATATCATCACAGCAAGTTACCTTCTTGATTTTAACAACGATTTTAAAGATTTAAAAACCCGACTTGATGTCTGATTTTTCTGACAGAGTTCCCGATATCAAAAATCTCTAATTTTTTTACAGTAGTTTAATCACATACGCATGCATCACATATAACAAAATCAGGAATTAACATTAAATATTTAAATCCTAAACAGCATACTCTTTTCTGTTCTAAACTAAAAACACACAGAAATTTGATAAAACCTAATAAAGCATGCATTAATCAATGAAAACAATAAAGAAAATACCAAAACAGTAAAATAAAATTGATTTCTATGCTGGAAAACGTGTACTAAACATGAATAAGCAAAGAAATAAATAAAATACAGGGAATCCATGGCTGAAATTTTCTTTCACCTTTGAAATCATGGATTTAACCCATTTAACGGGTAAATCTCACATTTCGTCGGTTAAGAACATGAAAAACGTACCTCTCATCGATTCTAATGGATTAGAATCCTTGAAATCACCCTCAAACTGAGTTAGATCATCTTCTTGGGTCGATTTTGGGGTTCTTGGATGAAATCCATGGTTAAATCCATAAACACAAGAGTTTCCATGGTGAAATCTATTGAAAAATCATAAAAACTAATAAAATAATAATAAAATAATATTAAATAAACTCACTTTGGGGCTGCAGCTGCAATGGAGGAAGGTGGAGGTGCTGGAGAGGAGAGAGAAGCCACGAAAATTTGAGAGAAAAAGAGTCCTTTTTGACCTCTTGAAGTCCCCTATTTATAGGTTTTCAAAACCTCCTTAATTAGGGTTAATTAAGGAGTCTTATTTTTTTAGAACTCTTTTTAATAAATCCAATAAAGGGGGAAACGATTTTTTGGAGAATTATAGCCTAGGTGGAACTCTAATTAATCCCTAATTAACCCCTAACTAAACCTAGAAAACCCCCAAATGTGATGCCACTTGGCATCTTCCACATTTGGTTTTTTAAAAACCTTTAAAAACACTAGTTTTAAAAACTAAACTTCAAAATGGGTTTTCAAAATGATATTAACTCTTCTAAACCCCTAACACTAACCAAGACACTGACTAACCCTAGTCTAGCCCTGACTTACTCGAATATGGCGCCACCCCGAGTGGGCCCTACTTGAGTTTTTCAAAAAGCGATTTTAAAACTTGAAATTGAAGGAGTTTTCAAAAGGATTTTCAAAAGCAATCTTAAAATTAGAATTTTTGAAATGGCATAGGGTTCTAACCAAGTCATAACTCCTCTGGATATGGTGCCAACTGAGTGGGTCCACATCGAGTTTTGAAGAATTTTGAAATAAACACTGAAAATGGTTTTGAAAAGGGGTTAAAATTAGTATTTGAAATTCAAGATCTTTGAAAATAGGGTATCAAGCGAACTGGAACTCAGAGTTAGAGTCCTGAACTCTTAGGATTCTGAGATTTTAGATTTTACAATTCAAATGGAAGAGTTTTCGAAAGATTTTATCAAAAACTGACGAAATAAGTCAAAAAAACACAGTCAGGGGTAGACTCCTAACTCGACCGACCTCTAAAATAGAGTCCTGATTTAACTGGACTCTATAAAATGACCTAAATTTTGAAAACAATAAAAATGAAATAAAAACAGACTTCAAAACAGACTCCAGACTGGACTAGGACTCTGGGACAGAGTTCTGATCGGACTGAAACTCTAGATTTTTTTGGTATTTTCTGAAAAATAGACTAAAGAACAATGTAAACAATGACAAGTATTGAAATAGAACAAAGTTTTGATTCAACTGAGACTCTGAGAACAGAGTCCTGATTGAACTAGGACTCTCAGGTTTTTGGATTTTCTGATAAAACAAATGAGAGAAGTTTTGAAAACAGTTAAAAATGGGATGAAATCAAAGTTTTGGTTCAGAGTCCTGATTTGATTAGGACTCTGAGAAAGAGTCCTGATTCGATCAGAACTCTAAGAATTTTGGTTTTCTGATAAGCAAATGATGAAATTTAAGCAAAGCTTTTTTTTTTGAAAACTAGTGAAAATGAAGTGAGAAAATCAATTTTGGATAGAGTCCTACTTCGATCAGGACTCTGGGGTAGAGTCCTAATTTGATCAGGACTCTAAGATAAAATCTCAGAATTTTGAAATTCTTTGATAAAAGTGTAATAGTTTTGGTAGATTGAAAGATTTCTGAAAGATTTATCTCAAAATTGAAATCAGGATCAGAGTCTTGATCCAACTAGGACTCTCTGAACAGAGTCCTGCTTTGATTAAAAGTCTGAGTTTCTGACTCATTTTGAAAGATTTTAAAAGATTTGATTGAAATAGATAAAATAGCTATAAAAGATTATAGTCCCAATCCAATTGAAACTCTAAAGAAGAGTCTTAATCCGATTGGACTCTTGAAGAAGAGTCCTGATCCAACTAGGACTCTAACATTTTGGCCAAAACAGAAGATTTTAAAAGGTTTTCTTCAAAGACAGGTAAAAAGGTAGTGAAAAGTAGAGTTTTGATCCGACTAAGACTCTGGAAAAAGAGTCCTGATCCATCTAGGACTCTAAGATTTTGGCTAAAATGGAGGAAATGGACAAGGGATAGGACTATAACCGGTTCAAAATCAAAATGATGTTTTAAAAAGGTTCAAAAAGATTCAAACTGATGAAAATACAGAGTCCTGATCCAACTAGGACTCTAAAATTTTTGAGTTTTTTGATAAATGAAAGAATTCAGAAGCGACACCACCTAAATGGGCCTCATCTGAGAATTGAAATCAATTGAAATTGAGTTTGAAATGAATCCAGATTGTTTTCTGAGAAAATATTTCAAAATATAAGGTCCTGGGGTTGAAAAATGATAGAATGTTGAATAAAAACCCAGGTTTTAAAATTGTTTTTGAAAGAAAAGTTTTAAAACTCAAATCTGGATTGAATGTTTTGAAAACAGGAGTGCTGGATCTCGAAAATGAGATGGGATGACATGCAATGCTATGCAATGCAATGAAATGGTATGTCAAATACATGCAATGATATGCAATGACACATGAAATGTACAAACACTGGATGAGTGTGAAAATTTGGGGTGTTTACAGATGCCCCTCTTTGCTGCTAAGCCGGTTGAAAGCCGAGCTTAGTGGCAAAGAAAACATACCAAATTTGAACCATAAAAATGCCCCAGTTAGATAAATCTGACTGGGTATGAAAGAATTAATTCAAATGATGATGGTAGTTATAAAATGGAGAATTTTATTTCAAAAGAAGTGAGATTCAGGTTTTGCCCTTAACCTGGATGGGACGGGAAATACCTCGTATGGAACGAAGCTCAGGCTTAACCCTTAACCTGATAGGGTTGAAAATGGAATACCTCATCAAAGGAGGCTCAGGTTTGTACCCTTGTCCTGATTGGGTGGAAAATGGAATACCTCATCAAAGGAGGCTCAGGTTTATACCCTTAACCTGATTGGGTGGAAAATGGAATACCTCATCAAAGGAGGCCCAGGTTTATACCTTTAACCTGATTGGGCAGAAAATGGAATACCTCATCAAAGGAGGCCAAGGTTTATACCCTTAACCTGATTGGGCAGAAAATGGAATACCTCATCAAAGGAGGCCCAGGTTTATACCCTTAACCTGATTGGGTAGAAAATGGAATACCTCATCAAAGGAGGCCCAGGTTTATACCCTTAACCTGATCGGGCAGAAAATGGACGGAATCCTCGAAAGAAGAGACCGTGATGGAACCTTCGGATTTCCGCACAATGAATCCGATAGGGTTTTTGCAAAATGAAGGAAATTGGGGTCCCTAAAGTTTGAAAAAGGATTGATTTTGGGTGCCTCATTGCTGAGACTAATTAACTTTTGAAATTGCCTTTTGCTGGAATTGGTGGCTTAACCTGAAGCCGAAATTGGACTGTCTATGGTGGGACAGTGGGGACACAGGGAAGTGTGCGAATCTAAGAGCCCATGCGCTCAGATTATACCAAAGAAGGGAAGGAATCTTGAAAACTCCCGTTATCAAGTCCTAAAAAGGGATGGTGTCAGGATGCGCCAAAGATGAACCTCAAGCTCTCGCTTCATGCCAGGATAACTAGAAAATATTGTCAAAATGTTGAAAATTGTTGTTGATTCAAAATAATTGAAAATGATGCACATTGTTTTGAAAGTATTCCCTCTTTTTTACCTGAAGTATTACCTCCGACTGGGCTTAACTCTGTAGAATCAGAATTCGAATTCAAATTGCTTGCGATTGACTTTCTTTCAAGGAAGCTATCAATTTCCTTGATATGGACGGAAAAGAAAGTATTCTTGATATTGTGAGAGCTATTGGTGAAAGAATATTGATAAAAGAATTTCATAAAATTAAAGAAGATTCTTGATAGATTCGGCAGTCTGATATCTTGGGATTCTTTTCTCATGATGATCTTTCTGCACTCTCTTTTTAGCAGATTGGAGCTCTCTCGGATTTCTCGGGAATTACATCATCCTTCATTTTGGAGATGTCCTAACTTGTCTCTCTCTTTTTTTTTTTGGGAAGGGTACGTCACAAACTCCATCTCAGAGATGTTCCGATCCTTCTTTTCTCTCAGGGATTATCTTGATAGTTATTGGCTCATTGGTAGGAAATCTCTTGATGATAGCTGGAATTAAATATCTTTTAGGGTTTGTCGGTAGGCTCATCACACTCGCCTTCATCTCGACGGTGATCTGAACTTTCCCTGGAAGGATCCGTCACAAACTCCGTCATCTTGGAGATGATCCAAATCTTCTTTGGCCCCGGGGGTCGACTCGCTTAATTCGCCTTCATCTTGACGACAATTGAGAGATCCCTTTTGCAGACATTTAATTGCAGCTTAGGTGATTGAGGAGATATGGAAATTAAGTGGATTTTTTCTGTATCACCCAGGATATTTCGACTGCTTTATTTTTCAAGAATGGTCTTTAAAAATGTGTCATTGACTGCGATCAATATCAATCACTCATGGCTTTGCAACAACATTGAATTCTCTTTGCTAGCCATATCGCGGATTTATTCTTCATCCTTTTGGTTGGCCAATAAAAAGATTTTGAACTTTGAATCCTTTTTCGTGAAAGCATTGCCCTTTCGGAAGTAATAGTGGAGGTATTCTGAAGTAATAATTTTGTGCAATAAAGATTTTTGAAATCAACAAATATTTAATGACAAATTGGCAAAATTTTCTTGAAATCCTTTTGTGAAAATGAGCATTTGAAGTACAACGCAACACATCCATGACAAAAATTCTCTTCTACTTTCCCCAAAGGAGAAGATTTAGAAATTAGAATTGGGAATTACTCCTCTCTTCCCTGAAGAGGAGGTGTTTGCAAAACGAACTTTCTAAGAGAAATTAAGCTTTCGTCAAAACTTCCTAACATTAGGCTTCTCTTATGGAAAGGGGGCCGAAATTGGTGAGGTTGGTAAATTGGTCATGAAGGAATGAGTTCATCACACTCTCCCTAAAAAGAGGGTCCTTCATGATGAAATGGCCTAGTCTGAAATTATGGGGCCACAAGGAAAGCAAGTCTCCGTCGAGTCTCTCCCTATAAAAAGGGTTCCTTGTGTGAAATTTGGAATTTTGTTTTGCAAATGGTTCACAAAGACACGAGTCCCTTCAAACTCTCCCTGAAAGGGGCTAAGTGAACGAATTGGATAGCATGCGAAAAGAGCGAGCTCCCTCGAACTCTCCCTATAAAAAGGGTCTCTCGCAAGAGAAAATAATTGAAATTGGGTATTGGGTGACTCAAAAGGGTCAAATTTTGGAAATTAGAATTTTGAAATTTGATATTTGAAATTGGAAATTGGAAATTGGAAATTGGAAATTGATAATTGAAAATTGGAAATTGATTGACCCGAAGGTCGAAATTGTGAATTGGTTTACTGAGAATGACATGGGTTCTATAGGGATTCAGCCTAAGAACGACATTGGTTCAATTGAGAACGGCATTGGTTCGATTGAGAACGACATTGGTTCAATTAAGAACAACATTGGTTCACTGGGAACAACATGGGTTCAATAGGGATTCAGCCTAAGAACGACATTGGTTCAATTGAGAACAACATTGGTTCACTGGGAACGACATGGGTTCAATAGGGATTTAGCCTAAGAACGACATTGGTTCAATTGAGAACGACATTGGTTCCGCAGGGGTTTGACCTACGAACTATCAATTCCATAGGAATTCAACCTAAGGATCATAGCTTAAGAAGGAATGATTCCAACTTGTGAGCTTTGAATGGACCAGGTGCTAAACTGGGTTTTTGAGGGAAGATTCGAATCGGAATTCAATTCTTCAAGGAAAACTAGATGAATTGGATTTTGAAAGACAATTTGAGTCGGAACTCGGATCTTCTAGACCAACTCGCAGGATAGTTTGAGTAGAAGTTCAAACTTGTAAAGGAAAGCTAAGCGAATTGGATTTGAAAGAAAATTCGAGTCGGAACTCTGATTTTCTAGACCAATCCTGAATTGGATTTGGAAGAAGATTCGAATCGGAACTCAACTCTTCTAGACCAATTCTAGAATCTAGAGGAAAGAAAATTATACGAATTGGATTTGTAAGAAAATTCAAGTCGGAACTTGGATTTTCTAGACCAATTCTGAATTGGATTTGGAAGAAGATTCTAATCGGAACTCGACTCTTCTAGACCAATTCTAGAATCTAGAGGAAAGAAAATTATACAAATTGGATTTGTAAGAAAATTCAAGTTGGAACTTGGATTTTCTAGACCAATTCTGAATTGGATTTGGAAGAAGATTTGAATCGGAACTCGACTCTTCTAGACCAATTCAAGAATCTAGAGAAAAGAAAATTATACGAATTGGATTTGTAAGAAAAATCAAGTCGGAACTTGGATTTTCTAGACCAATTCTGAATTGGATTTGGAAGAAGATTTGAATCGGAACTCGACTCTTCTAGACCAATTCTAGAATATAGAGGAAAAAAAATTATACGAATTGGATTTGTAAGAAAATTCAAGTCGAAACTTGGATTTTCTAGACCAATTCTAAATTAGATTTGGAAGAAGATTCGAATCGGAACTCGACTCTTCTAGACCAATTCTAGAATCTAGAGGAAAGAAAATTATACGAATTGGATTTGTAAGAAAATTCAAGTCGGAACTTGGATTTTCTAGACCAATTCTGAATTGGATTTGGAAGAAGGTTCGAATCAGAACTCGACTCTTCTAGACCAATTCAAGACATTTAAAGGAAAGAAAAGTTGATAAGTATAAAGATGACATTTGGGACTAGTTCAACTAGCATGAGCATCAGATTTTGGAAGAGTACCAGTACGAGCACTGGATTTTGAAAGATTACCAGTACGAGCACTGGATTTTAAATGGTTACCAGTACGAGCACTGAGTTTTAAATGATTACCAGTACGAGTACTGGGTTTCGAAAGTTTACCAGCACGAACACTGGATTTTGAAAGTTTACCAGCATGAACATTGGATTTTTGAAAAATTACCAGCATGAACACTGGATTATGAAGAATTACTAATTAATTTTGATGGAAAATTTTCAGTCTTCACCCTTACGACAACTTGGACAACTGTCGGGGCCTCAAGATTTATCCCTTATCCTGAATGGGGAGTTCGATGCAAATTGATGTAGATGAATGCAGATGAATGCGAATGAATGCATGCGAATGCAAATGAATGTAGATGGGTGCACATGTGTGCAAAATGAGAGATTTGTTTGATCCTGCCTGCATACAGAAAGTTTTGAAGCCAATTTTCAAAATAATGCCCCAGTATAACTGGGGAGTGAGAGTTTGGATGAAAGGATAAGTAGTTGATATTTGATGCGAATTCTCTGAGGATAACGAGGTAAAAAACTGACAATGAGCTTCTTGGTTGATCAGAGAGGTACTTTGAAAAAGGTTACCCCTTATAAGAAGACATTTAAACATTTGCAAATGAGGAATATAAAAGATGACGCCAGGCCATAAGAAAGATTGACAAATTTATTAATGCATTGAAGAAGGAAATAACAAATTGATAGAAGAACTGGGACTACATTGTCCCTTCAAAAATGACAAAATGTTGAAAGTGACATAGTCTCGACATTGTCAATTTTTAGAAAACTTGCTCAGGATGGTCGACTGGTATCTTCCTCATCTTCAATAAGGATATTCTTGTTGATGCAATCTTGAATGATATTCTTCAGGATGAAACAATTCTTAGTGTCATGTCCCACTGCCCGATGAAATTTGCAAAATTTTCCTTTAAATCTGCCCATGATTGTTGCGGGATCAGCTGCTTTAGGTAAACGGATCATATCTTTCGCGAGCATGTATTCCAAAACACTCTCTAGTGTCTGGTCCAAAGGGGTGAACTTTCGATCCGTACTCCAATCCTTGCGCTTTGGCTTTTCTTGATCTTTCTCTTTATGCTGAGGACTATATTGAAGAGGCCTATCATTGTTGGAGAACTTTCCTTTTTGGCCCTTGGATCCCTCTGAATAGTGATCATGATTCTTCTTATTGCTTTTGCTATCATTGGCAGAAAGAGTGAAGTGAGCCTTCGGAGATTTTACTGTATCTTTCACGAGCATGTATTCCAAAAAACTTTCAAATATTTGATCCAAAGGGGCCATCTTGCGGTCCTGATTTCGATCATCATGTTGTACCTCTTGCCGAGTGCTTGATTTCTGCTGAGACTTGGCAAAGACAGTCGACTGGTATCTTTTCTCACCCTTAACAAAGAAATTCTTGTCGATATAATCTTGGAAGATATTCTTAAAGATGAAACAATGTTCAATATTGTGCCCCGTTGTTTGGTGGAATTTGCAGAAGCGGTCTTTCCATTTCCCTAGGGCGACCAGAGGATTAGCAATTCTTGGAAGCTTAACCATTCCTTTGCTCAACATGTATTCAAGGACCTCTTCGAGGGGCTGATCTAGAGGAGTGAATTCGCGATCGTAACCCCAACCATCATGCTTTTTCTTCTCTTTCTGTTGACTCAATTTTTCACTCTACTTTAAAGATTTCTCTTTCTGACTTGTACGATTGCCTTTGTTATCCTTACACCCCTCGCGGTGGGCCTTGACAGAATTTGTCTTTTTTGAATCTTGATCATTCCTGACGGGAGTGATGCTCTTGTAGAAATCTTTGCTCGTGAAGACCTTCTTGCCCTTGTCGCGGGCCTGCAAATCTTTAATCCTTTTTGTCATTTCCTTCAGCTGTGTTTGGACCGGATCATCCATTGCTTGATTTTTCAATTTATAGGTTGTCCCTTGCCTATGAGGAGATCTTTGAAGTGCTTGTCAGACTTCATACTCTTCATCAGTGCCACCTACCGATTCTGATTCATCAGATGCATCCTCGTGTTGGATATATTTCTTGGATAATTTTAAAACTTTCTTGGCTGACCGGCCTTTTGCCCTCTGCTTGACCTGGATCTTTTCTGTACTAGCTTCAGCTTGTTCTGTCAACATTTTGGTCATCATCTCTTTGAACATAGCATATATCTGAGGATCAACATCATCCTCTGCTTGCTGACCTTGACTTCTGACTGATCAGGGTGAGTCCATTTCCTCTTCTGAAGTGATTGAGTATGCAACGCCTTCAACTGATGAGGTTTTCTTTTCGGACCTTGTCTGACCCATCGTGTATCACAAATGCTCTTCTGAATGTTACTGATGCTCTCTGCAAGGTAGAACTGATGATTAGGCTTTTGAAGGAAATTTGGTTGAAGGAAAATATTTGTTGAGAATTTTGGTAGACAATTGAAATAATATCCCATTACTAGGGATTGAGTCGTCGCTGGAATTACGACAATTGCGCTGTTATTCTTTGCAAAATAAACAACTGGAAATATGCCTTGTTACCTAGGCGAGGTCGTCAAACCAAGATGAAATGAAGATTAAAGGAATATGATTTTAATAATACACTTGACAAAAGGGAGGGGGACAGACAATTTTCCACCACTCCGGATAATCAGAAGACACTCGAGGGCCAGGAAAATATTAAGATTGACAAAGGAATCCCAGCCATGTCTGGCAGAATGGTATGCTCCGGACCACTGATCCGATGTGAGATCGAACTCTGGCAAGACCCCTGATAGTGGACGAATCTCTACGCGCTTCTGTCTCTGAGAGAACTGCCTGACACACCGCTCTGGATGGTAGTACGCGCAGAAGAAGTGGCCGAGTAGCCTGAACCGCTTGCCATAAGCGTAAGTATATCTGGGAGGTGATTCCTGACGATCAAAGTAGTCCCATACGACTTCTTCCTCCTGAAGATTGTCGATCAAGAATCGGTATCGCGCAACTAGCAGAAGCTTTTTACCATTGTATCTGAAGGAACTGGCTCGAGCTGGCACATGCCGGAGGAACCAAGACTGCAATGCGTAGGTGCACCCTTCGACTAGAATTGATTCTCTGAGTGTGAAACGGGTCAACCCTCGGTATAGAAAGGCGAGTGCGGCCATGGCTATCGAAAGGCGGTTGGTCTGTCGACCTCCTCATCTTCGCAGAAGCTGAACTATTCTGATATCCATGTAATTTCGTCCGTCGGGAAAGAAAGCCAATCCCACCGTGCACAGAACCATCGCATGCTGAATTCTTTCTCGAGCTGTCCTTGACAAAGAGCTGACTTCTACGAATATCCCATACTGTCTGTAGATTTCGAGCAGGTCCACATATTCATTTCCATCTTCAATCAGAGGCCAAGACTTACGTCCTGTCATGCGAGCTAAGGCATCCTTAGGGTCCAGACCCTTAACATTAATTAAAAACTGCTTCTCCAATGGATCTCCAGGCTGACCGGCTGGCTCGGGCAATCCCATAATCTCTGAAAATTCATCTATCAGCACCGTCATCTCGCCCCATGGAAACCAGAAGGTAGAAGTGCTCGGATTCCACCGCTCTGCTAGTGCATGGATCAAATTACCGTTGACTGTCTGCTTTCCCACCGCGGACGCCAGTTCTAACCCACAATCGTCCAAGTGGTCCGGAAACATACGAGAGAAATTCTTGAACCATAAATAGTATCACCGGGGAAAGAAGGATCCGGTGTTGAGGACTCGATGCTCGGGAAGACTTTGTCGCACCTTGTAGGAGATGTGACCGTCAGGGAAGACTGAATCAAGCTGACTGGATGCCATCAGACTGAAAACATGGAAAATTGGACTAAGACTTGGGAAAATACAGGAAATTTGAGGGAAATGCAGGCAGGATAAAAAAATAAAGTAGGAAATTCGAGATCCAGAAGACAGGAAAGATGGGAAATCACCTGGAGTTTTGAAGGAAATTAAGGGAAATTTGGAAAATCGTCCAGGGTTTGATGAAATATGAAGAAATAAATGGAAAATGAAGTATTTGGAAAATCGTCCAAGGTTTAAAACATGGACAGTACATGGACATAGATTGGGGAATTTTGAGAAAATCGTCCAGTATTTTAGAAAATTGGGAAAATATGGAAAATAAAAAGGAAATAACACATTCAATCACATTCTGCATAAACAAATATGCACATACAACATTCCTTAAAAGCTGACTCTAGATACACAAAATTTGAAATAGCTGTAGGACCTTAATCCTAACTCTAAGGTTCAGATCAACTGTATCCAATCCAATTATGCCTATATAGTCAAGCCAAGGCTCGATGTACGTGGCATAAAATCAATTTCTCTGGTTCTAGGTTCAAGTTTTCCAACATCCTTGAGCACCTGCCGATATACGTTGGACTATGGCCCTTGGTACGTGGCAAGGGGGTGTTAACCCAAATAAGTGGCCCAGTTGTGAGGCTCTGTCCCGAACTATGGTTCTGGAAGAGAGCCCAGCAACGTGAAGACCGGGACAATATAGGTGGGGTGGTTTTTGAAAAATATGAGCACATGCAATCAAATCAGAAGGCTCTAAAACCTAAAGAGATAGAGATTTTGAAATATTTGAAGAAGCAAACATTGTTTTCATATAATTCCTAAATTGAGGAGTGTTGTATTAGACCTAAGTCTATGTGAGCATGAATAATTCTCCTCAATATGGTCCTACCAAACCATACCTAGTCTACATGCAATCCATGTCAGCTGGGTTCAAGTCTAGGATCCTAGGTTCACATGATATCATAAAGCAAAGCTGACATTCCATAGAAATCGATTTTGACAATTTGAACTAAGTAGAGCATTAGATTGATCAGGCAAAGACAGGTCCCATCACGGTCGCCAAACCTGTTATCATCGCAAAATTTTACTTTTGAAAATCAAACTGACCTTTGAAAAAGATTTTGAAAATAACTCGCCTCCATTTTTAAAATGCGAGATTATTCCAAAGAATGAGACTCGCCTGTCGGTACGAGATTCAACCGTTCCTGGGGCCTTTACCAGGGGTAATTGAACCAAGGATCAATCAAATGCTTTGCTTTGTTCAACTTGTCTAAACCATATTCTAATTCCTAAATGCACAAAGAATCAGGCATGTGCTATGAATTTCTAAAAATGCACATTTGAAAACATGATGTTTGCTTCAAAGATTGGAAAATATTTGGAAGATTCTTGGAAAATAAACTCTTTGAAAATTGTGAATTATTTTTGAGATGCTGTATTTGAGAAAGTGAAAATCGGTTTCTGAAGAAATATAAGGATTTTGTGAAAATCGATTTTGAGAAATGTGAAATAGCCTTGGAAAACTTGATTTCTTTGAATTCAAACTTTTGAAATTGAAAATATAACTTAGAAAATTGAATTTGGAACTTGGAAAATACTCGAAATATCATTGGCAAATCAATATTTTGATTTTAAATAAGACTTAGAAAATTTCGAAGAATTTGATTCCTTTGACTTGGAATTTGAATTGAAATTGGAATTGGAAAATTCATGAAATGAATGAATATGATTTTGAGGAATTGGGAAAAACTCTTTGTATTTTTGAGAAATGCAGTGCATTTTGAAATTAGCCTAAGAGTGTAGGCTGAATGTGGCTAATGTGAAGATCATAAATCTAGGTATCATTCATATTCTGACTATGGCCATAAATACGAATTTCACCAAGTTTATAAACTTCATAAAATCTAGTGTATGTGCCATTTGTGTAGACCATAGTGAGTTTGAATATGCATGAATCATCATCCATCACACATTAACATTATTTAAAAAAATAAACTATATGCAATGTTGCCTAAGCTAAGCAGGAAATGTAAATTCTTATTCCAAAGTCTAATTTAGTTTACATCACTATTGAAATTTAAATACATGAAAAATAAAGTCTTCAATTTACCTGCAAAACTAGAAAACTTTGTTAGTGATGATATGTTGGCTTTTCTAGATTTATCCAGCAATATCAGGAAATTGCTGGATTTTGCTAGATATAAGCCTTTTTGCCATGATTCCCTTAAATCAAAATGATAAAGTATGAAATAAAATTGAATAAATAAGGAAGATAAGATATGAAATTTCAAAATTGGGGTCAAAATGACCAAAATACCCCTAATAACAAGACTATGGCCTTGAAATTAGGGTTTTTAGAAGATATTTTGATAAATGCAAGTTTTGAAATACAAATAGTGATGAATCAAACTAAATATGATGTGACATGATTAATAATATGAAAATTAGGGTTAGGGATTTCGAAATTTAGGTCAAATGACCAAATTGCCCCTGATAGCAAGACTATGGCCTTGAAATCAGGGTTTTTAGAAAATATTTTGGTAAAACTTAGGTTTTATGCACTAAATGAAATCAAATGAACATAAAATTTAACCTAAAGTATCCTAATAGGATTATGAATATGATTAAACCCTAAAAATATATGCTTATGCACGAAAATCCAAGAATATCACAAATTTTGTGATTTTTGCAATGTTTTAGAATTCTTCGGGTACCCTGTTTTGCAATTTGCTTAATTCAGCCATCAATCAGATTCCAAAATTCATCAAATTTGGTACCTGCACTTATTATAACCCTAATATCAAATTAGAATTATAAATTTTTTTTTTGGCATTAAATTAATCCAAAAATTGCATTAAACCCTAGAAATATGTTATTTTTAACCTAGTTCACCAACCAGTCTCAGTCCAAGACCCGAACCAAGGATCAAACCTCCATGGAAATCTATGAAATTTTACGGAGAACAAATAGACAGAAAAACAGAACTTTTCTTTTTTAAAGATCTAAAAAATCCTTTAAAACCAGGGAGATACCCATCCGACAATCCGGACTTGAATATATTGATTTTAACTTTGGTCCTGACTGATACTTTCAATTGAAAATTCTGGGATAAATAGCAGTACTCATTAAAAATATCTTATATTTTAACAGTGAACAGTTGACAGAAAAATAACAATACTCAATTTTTACAGATCATGAATCGGATCTGTAGTTTGGGATTGAAAAACAACACAAGTCTGATTAGGGTTTTGGAAAACCCTAACGAGTTTTAAATTGAAAATTAGAGTCTCTGACAGAGGACAAATAATAAACTGTAATAAAAAATTCTGAAAATTTCACAGTAGACATATCTAATTAATGTGAATCCATGGCACTTTACAGATCTAAAATCGGATATAGGATGAGAAAAATATGATCACAGCAAGTTACCTTCTTGATTTTAACAACGATTTTAAAGATTTAAAAACCCGACTTGATGTCTGATTTTTCTGACAGAGTTCCCGAAGTCAAAAATCTCTGATTTTTTTACAGTAGTTTAATCACATATGCATGCATCACATATAACAAAATCAGAAATTAACATTAAATATTTAAATCCGAAACAGCATACTCTTTTCTGTTCTAAACTAAAAACACACAGAAATTTGATAAAACCCAATAAAGCATGCATTAATCAATGAAAACAATAAAGAAAATACCAAAACAGTAAAATAAAATTGATTTCTACGCTGGAAAACGTGTAATAAACATGAATAAGCAAAGAAATAAATAAAATACAGGGAATCCATGGCTGAAATTTTCTTTCACCTTTGAAATCATGGATTTAACCCATTTAACGGGTAAATCTCATGTTTCATCGGTTAAGAACATGAAAAACGTACCTCTCATCGATTCTAATGGATTAGAATCCTTGAAATCACCCTCAAACTGAGTTAGATCATCTTCTTGGGTCGATTTTGGGGTTCTTGGATGAAATCCATGGTTAAATCCATAAACACAAGAGTTTCCATGGTGAAATCTATTGAAAAATCATAAAAACTAATAAAATAATAAAAAAATAATATTAAATAAACTCACTTTGGGGATGCATCTGCAATGGAAGAAGGTGGAGGTGCTGGAGAGGAGAGAGAAGCCACGAAAATTTGAGAGAAAAAGAGTCCTTTTTGACCTCTTGAAGTCCCCTATTTATAGGTTTTCAAAACCTCCTTAATTAGGGTTAATTAAGGAGTCTTATTTTTTTAGAACTCTTTTTAATAAATCCAATAAAGGGGGCAACGATTTTTTGGAGAATTATAGCCTAGGTGGAACTCTAATTAATCCCTAATTAACCCCTAACTAAACCTAGAAAACCCCCAAATGTGATGCCACTTGGCATCTTCCACATTTGGTTTTTTAAAAACCTTTAAAAACACTAGTTTTAAAAACTAAACTTCAAAATGGGTTTTCAAAATGATATTAACTCTTCTAAACCCCTAACACTAACCAAGACACTGACTAACCCTAGTCTAGCCCTGACTTACTCGAATATGGCGCCACCCCGAGTGGGCCCTACTTGAGTTTTTCAAAAAACGATTTTAAAACTTGAAATTGAAGGAGTTTTCAAAAGGATTTTCAAAAGCAATCTTAAAATTAGAATTTTTGAAATGGCATAGGGTTCTAACCAAGTCATAACTCCTCTGGATATGGTGCCAACTGAGTGGGCCCACATCGAGTTTTGAAGAATTTTGAAATAAACACTGAAAATGGTTTTGAAAAGGGGTTAAAATTAGTATTTGAAATTCAAGATCTTTGAAAATAGGGTATCAAGCGAACTGGAACTCCGAGTTAGAGTCCTGAACCCTTAGGATTCTGAGATTTTAGATTTTAGAATTCAAATGGAAGAGTTTTCGAAAGATTTTATCAAAAACTGACGAAATAAGTCAAAAAAATACAGTCAGGGGTAGACTCCTAACTCGACCGACCTCTAAAATAGAGTCCTGAATTAACTGGACTCTGTAAAATGACCTAAATTTTGAAAACAATAAAAATGAAATAAAAACAGACTTCAAAACAGACTCCTGACTGGACTAGGACTCTGGGACAGAGTTCTGATCGGACTGAAACTCTAGATTTTTTTGGTATTTTCTAAAAAACAGACGAAAGAACAATGTAAACAATGACAAGTATTGAAATAGAACAAAGTTTTGATTCAACTGAGACTCTGAGAACAGAGTCCTGATTGAACTAGGACTCTCAGGTTTTTGGATTTTCTGATAAAACAAATGAGAGAATTTTGGAAAACAGTTAAAAATGGGATGAAATCAAAGTTTTGGTTCAGAGTCCTGATTTGATTAGGACTCTGAGAAAGAGTCCTGATTCGATCAGAACTCTAAGAACTTTGGTTTTCTGATAAGCAAATGATGAAATTTAAGCAAAGTTTTTTTTTTGAAAACTAGTGAAAATGAAGTGAGAAAATCAATTTTGGATGGAGTCCTACTTCGATCAGGACTCTGGGGTAGAGTCCTAATTTGATCAGGACTCTGAGATAAAATCTCAGAATTTTGAAATTCTTTGATAAAAGTGTAATAGTTTTGGCAGATTGAAAGATTTCTGAAAGATTTATCTCAAAATTGAAATCAGGATCAGAGTCCTGATCCAACTAGGACTCTCTGAACAGAGTCGTGCTTTGATTAAAAGTCTGAGTTTCTGACTTATTTTGAAAGATTTTAAAAGATTTGATTAAATAGATAAAATAGCTGTAAAAGATTAGAGTCCCAATCCAATTGAAACTCTAAAGAAGAGTCCTGATCCGATTGGACTCTTGAAGAAGAGTCCTGATCCAACTAGGACTCCAACATTTTGGCCAAAACAGAAGATTTTAAAAGGTTTTCTTCAAAGACAGGTAAAAAGGTAGTGAAAAGTAGAGTTTTGATCCGACTAAGACTCTGAAAAAAGAGTCCTGATCCATCTAGGACTCTAAGATTTTGGCTAAAATGGAGGAAATGGACAAGGGATAGGACTATAACCGGTTCAAAATCAAAATGATGTTTTAAAAAGGTTCAAAAAGATTCAAACTGATGAAAATACAGAGTCCTGATCCAACTAGGACTCTAAAATTTTTGAGTTTTTTGATAAATGAAAGAATCCAGAAGCGACACCACCTGAATAGGCCTCATCTGAGAATTGAAATCAATTGAAATTGAGTTTGAAATGAATCCAGATTGTTTTCTGAGAAAATATTTCAAAATATAAGGTCCTGGGGTTGGAAAATGATAGAATGTTGAATAAAAACCCAGGTTTTAAAATTGTTTTTGAAAGAAAAGTTTTAAAACTCAAATCTGGATTGAATGTTTTGAAAACAGAAGTGCTGGATCTCGAAAATGAGATGGGATGACATGCAATGCTATGCAATGCAATGAAATGGTATGTCGAATGCATGCAATGATATGCAATGACACATGAAATATACAAACACTGGATGAGGGTGAAAATTTGGGGTGTTTACAACCCCACAAAAGAATTCTTCTTCTCTCCTTTTCTTTTTCTTTTCTCTTCTCTCTTTCTTTCTGCCCTTTTATTTTCTCCCTTCAAAAAGGAGGAAATAGAGGTTAGAAAGGAAAACAGAAGGAAGAGAGAGAATATTACGAGAGGAAAAAATTTGCGATGATCACAACGGTGTTGAGTCAATCCTGCATAACCTTTATAAAGGTGTCATGATCGGTATACGACTGGAACGATAGGGCAAAGATCCATGTTGTATCTGCATGACTAAGCGAAGCTCGAGGAGTTGTCCTTAGATGCGTGGGATACGGATGTGCCAAGTATAAAGACTTGAGCATGATATTCAACCGAGAAGAGACTTGCGCTAAGTCATGAAGACTTGAGCGAGAGATTCAAATCACAACCCTGAAGAGGCTTGCGCTAAGTCATGAAGACTTGAGCGGATGTTCAACTCATAGCTCGAGGAGGCTCTTGCGATATACGCTAAGTCATGGAGACTTGAGCATCGTTATTGCGAACAGCGACCCTGAGTGGTCAGCGCATTTACTTGAGTTGAATGGACGCATGATTGCTTGCTTACCAGACCATCAATGGTTCTGACCCCATGAGAATTTCAGGTGTTGGACCTATGTTGCGATATGCGGAGCAAGGCGGCATCGAGTTCCAGGGTTTCTCTAGACAGAGTTGTACTGCTTCTTTTTATTGAACCTATATTGTTTTCCGAGCAGTAAGGTTGTAATAAACATAGGGTTTTCGATAAAATGAAACTTTTGTGGTCAATGAGTTGTTTTGCCACATACCTGTAAAGTGCCCAAAGTTTTCTAAAACTGTCGACTCATTATCGTCTGATTCCGCTGCTAAAAGCTTTTCTAAGTTCCGCTGCAAAGAAAAAAAAAGAAATTCATAAAAATTTTAACTTAGCTTTGTTTTGAAAATCTGGGGCGTTACAGGATCGATCCATAGGGAACATGATATATTCTATTTAAAACTAAAATTTGCACTTTTTTGATATTGAACTTGTTCAATTACACAGAATATTACAATGAAAACTAAATTGAACAAGAATGAAAAAGAAACTACGCAGTGACTTAAGCCCGCAATTATAAGAGCATTTTTATCATTTTACTAATGCAACAATCTATCACGTGAATGAAATGCTCTTAACTACAACTCAAGGTCACCTAAACAACATAAAAACAAAGTTAGTAAGACTATTTAAAGAAATCAAAATGACTATTTCTAAATTAATTCTAAAATTAATCGCTAACCTAATTCGTACGTAAAATGAAAAATTACCAGAGCTAACTTCCTAAACTATTTATCCTAACACTACAGTTAACTCTGGATTAAAATTAGAAATCTAATAAAACACTTAAAAATGAAATTAGAAAAACTACGTAAAATGGAAAATGACTATTTTGCCCCCACACTACACGAAACCCTAATTTCTAATCAGCGATCGGAAAATGATTCGTAGATGGTTTAAATGAAGTCCAATTGGAGTGATTTCTATTGCATTGAGTTTCTGATAGAAATAGAAATTCAGCGAAGCTTTCAGATCTTGAAAATCACTCTGGGAACTCTGAATATAGGCATCATAAATTCAGACAAAAATATGTGATAAGCCTATTTAGAAAATCAAATGATGCAAAGGAAAAAATGACGCAACAATAAGTTCTAAAACACTAATTATCAAACTAAAACGTATACTTACTAATTCTAAACCTAAGTAAACTATTATTTTACTGAAATTACTAATTACAACAATGACCCCGATGCTCACAAGCCAACAAACCTGGCTCGACACGCAGTTCCAGCCAGTCTTGACGTAGGAGTAAAAAATCATTGCGATGAAAGGCTAAAATGCAACAAATGTGTGTTTAGACTAACTATCACCTACCTTACACTAATTACTACTTAATTAAAAATAGAACCATGCTGAAAACAAGAATGTGACACTATCCCAAAATGTAGAAAATACCCTTAATCGACTAGAATGATTCTGGTCGATTTGCGGGATTTGAAATGAGCAAATGATAAAAATACTAATATTCGCTAAGCTATATAAAATAATTGACCTAATGTATATTAACTAAATACAACCTAAACACATGTCGAACATATAAATCTAAACAGAAAATTAATAAAACTAACTACCCAGGCTAGAATCAAGTGTCATGGAAATTGTTCTGATTAAAACTAACATATGCCCTAGACTAGGTAATGGAACTAATATATCATACGAACCTAGTCTAATACTGATATAATTCACACATTATCATGTAAATTAACCCTAAGCTACTACTAAACAACCACTCAACAAAATATCTATAATTGAGCAAAACACCTAAATTCACCTAAGATGAAATATCGTAGATGCTATGCAAAAGCAAGATGGAAACTACTAATCAACTAAAGTGATCTTACTACATCCTAAGTAAACTTACTAGTAGATGCATTACATATAAACTAATAAACAGAAACTGCATGCTGGAAATGCAACATTAACTGCTACTATCATATCTAACCTAACAAATGAATCCGAGTATTGACTAATTTGAAAATAACCTACTCATGCTAATATAGAAAATCATACATTCAAACTAATTAAACTAACATGCTTAAATTGGATAGGGGAAATCTACCCAATTTTCACTATTTGCATACATCTAAAAATATCATCCATGAACAACAATTTATTACAGAATTAAAAAAAATAGAATCAAACACACACACTATTGGCTAAAGCATATTCATTGAGCTAACAGAAATAAACTTTTCAGCCGACTAGAATCACTCTAGCAGGTTTGATGCCAAAGGGGGAAATGCATCTAAATCCAAAATCACAAACAACCTAACACTAGATTCCACTTACGTGCTGGTTCAAGCACACACACACACACGTCTACGGTTCAAACTCACACAGGAAAATACAGATAATAAGAAAACACACTGGGATTTTAAGCTAAAGAAGGGGGTGAAGAAGACTTACTGACAGCCAAGCGGCAATCCAAGGAGTGGGATGGTAGAAGAGAGGTGGCTCAAGCTATGGTGGCGGCATCATCCACGCTGCTGGTGAGTCTGCTGCCATGGTCAAGTTGTTGCTGCTGCTGGTTGGGAGGTATCCACGCTGGAAACACCGAAACGGGAAAAGGGGGAAACCGGTTAGAAGAAGCCGGCCACTCAAGTGTAGCAGACGACATCACCCCTCGGCAAAGTAGTCCATCCAACTACTACCCTGCACAACACAGCAAACATCCATTACATGTTAGCAGCATTGAGGAAGGATGGGAAATGGAGAAGAAAGTAAGAGGAAATTGAGTAAAGGAGGAAGCGATGATGAAGAAGTGGGTAGAAATTTCAAGGCAAAGCAATGGAGGGCAATGGAGAAGACGGTGGAGGGTTGAGGAAGACGATGGTAGGGAGAGGAAGAAGTTGGGCGGTGCATTTCCCAAAGCAAGAGTGCCTCCCATTAGGGCATCTTTTTTATTTTATAGCAAAGGCCCTCTTTTTGAAAATTCCAGAAAGAGGATTAAAAGCATTTTATTTGTTAGGTGCCTAGCATGTGAGGGGGGTGTGATCATCGCAAAAATTTTCCTCTCTTGGTGTTTCTCTCTCTTCCTTCTCTTTTTTCTTTCTGACCTTTATTTCTCCTTTTTGAGGGGAGAAATAAAAAGATAGAAAAGAAGAGAGATGAGAAAAGATAAGAAGAGAGAAGAGGAATTCTTTTGCGGGGTCTCACTTGACTTTAATTTTGAAGATATTTAAGAAAATAACTTGCCTCCCTTTTGGAATATTTATGGGAAACTTGGGAGATGGGATTCGCTCATCGGTACGAGGTTCGACCGTTCCTGGCACCTTTACCAGGGGCAATTGAACCAAGGGTCGAATTTATGCCTCTTTGCTTTGCTAAAAAGATTATCTAAGAATTTATTCTAAGTCTAAGTGCACAAAGAATCATGCTTGTGCAATGCAAGGATGTATGCTCTTTTCAAAAAATGATTTGGAAATCTTCAAGGGTTTCTGAGATGAATAATAGAGTAAAGAAATGGCTTCTAAATCTTAACTTAGAACTTGAGATAGATCAGGAGAGATATTTTGAAGTTCTAAGTCTTTTGAAAATAATCAGAGTTTTGGGAAAATAAATCTGGACTTTTAAAATAAATGATTTTTTTTTAAGTTGAGATAAAAGGAGAAAAAGGGAAGTTTCAAAGTCATAAATGGACTTTGAAATAGAATTTCGAATTTGAATCTAGGAGAGGGAATGAATATATTTGGAATGGAATTGAATTCTACATTTGAAGTTTGAAATCAAGATGGGATTTGAGAAATCCAAATAGAATGGAATTGGTTTTTGGAATTTTTTGGGAATCAAGATAAATTTGGATTTCGAAATTTGGAATTCAAGATGGAATTTGAATCCAAAGTTTGAATCCTAAATAGAGTTGAAATCCAAGATGAAATTGAATCCTGGATTTAGAATCCTAAATGGGATTTTGAATCTGAAATCTGAGATCCAATGATGAAGTTGAATTCTGGATCCTAAATGGAATTGGATCCAAGATCTGGAATCCAAGATCTAATTTTAGATCTGAAGTCTGAGATCCATTACAAAATTGGGTTCTGGATCCTAAATGGAATTTGGATCTGAAGTCTAAGATCCAAGATGAAGTTGGATTCTGGGTCCTAAATGGAATTTGGATCTGAAGTCTGAGATCCAAGATGAAATTGGATCTTGGATCCTAAAATGGATTTTGGATCTGAAGTCTGAGATCCAAGATGTAATTTGGATTCTAAAAGTCCAAATGGGACTTTTGAAGATGGATCTGGGTTTTGAAAACCCAGATTGAATTTTAAAATTTAGGAAGGGTCAAGTTTTGAGATTCAGAATAAATCTCAAACTTTGAATTTGAATTTGAAGATAAGGAGATAAAACTTGATCTTGAATCAGAAGATGAATCAGAAACTTCAAAGTTAAATTGAACTTTTGAAGTTTTGAATTTTGAAAATGAGATAGAATTGAATTTGAATCTATAAAGTAGAATTGATTTGAGAAAAGAAGATACTCAAAATCACTTGGAGTTTTTGAAAGGAAATTTTGAAAATATGATGCAATTCTATCCTGAATGATGAATGAATTTAAAGAATTTTTGAAATTGGATTTGAAAATCTTATTTCATTCTTTAAGTGAATTAAAATAAGATTGAGGATATGATACATCCCTGACTATGGTCATTGAATGTATTATAAAATAATCATATTTAAATTCAAGTGAAGAATAAAACATATTTTGGTGCTTTTATAGAATTTAAAATGAAATTAACTCTCAATATATTCTGACTATGGCCATTGATATATATTTTGAGCTAATTTTAAACTGAACTCTGATAAGAGAAGAAAATATTTAAAAATATGATGATTTTTGAAGAGGGATCCAGTGTGGATCCGATGCTATTCCATAAAAGATGAAAATCATAAGTCTTGTTTACATCCTGACTATGGCCATTGATGTAAATCATCAACTTAGGATTAATCATCTTTTATAAAATGGTGCACATGCTATTCGTGTACCCATTTGTAAATTTTCAAAAATAAAGGAAAAATAATGAAACAAGTGGTATTTACATGCTTATCCATTCTAATCTAAGGCTGGAAATATAAAATTCTCATTATGATCTGATTATTACAACTTGAATTGAATTTGAAATTGTAATCTCTAAGCTAAATGACATTTCCTGCAAGAATTAAGTTAGCTGCAAAGCAAAACAATCTAACATAAAAGAGAAAGGTTAGGATTTGAACTAAAACTAAATGAATTTGCTGAGAAGGGATGCATATAGATGCGTATGAAGACCAAGATTAACGATCTATAGGATATGTCAATGGTGCATATCTATATTCATAAAACATAGAAATATATATATATATATATATACATATATATATATATATTGTATATATATATTTTGCACAGGGCCTCCCTGGTACAAAATCATGTTATGGGGTCATTTACCTTAGCTTTAGTTCTTCAATCATTTCCAGCTGAAGTTTTAGGCTACAAACATATGTCTTCTCACTAGCACTTAAAAGTGAAAGCTTGATTTCATTTAGTGCAAAATCATGTATATATTTGTAATCTTTTTGAACCCTGATTTAACCCACAAAAACTCTGGAAAGATTCAACCTTCTCGCTGTAGGACCTAGAGTTATGCTTTTATTAGCACTTAGAGTTTTATGAAAGGGTAAGCATATGGCAGCAGGTTATGGAGGGTCTACTATATAAGAAGAAACAAATTCCAAGCACCAGATGAATTGAAGTAAAACCAGCCCTGCAACGATAAAAGTGTTTATGTCAAATGGGGAGCAATCAGAGAAATTTGGGAATTTTATACCAAAACTAACGGTATTCAATGAATCAAACCTTGCAGATCTGTGTAAACAGATAGAAGCAAACCGTGACAACAATGATGACAATCAAGATTTTCATAACTCTCATGCTTGGAGGGGTAATCTCTCTCTTTCTTTCCCCCTGCTATGCACCCGACTCTTGGTGTTGTTGTTAAGTTAGACCAGTAATGAGCTTGACAACCTGGTTGAAATCCTGAGATATGATAATGCCTCAACCTGACTCAGTTATGGTTCTTTAGCTTTTACCGAGGTTTGAGATATTAATGTCTTAAACTGGCCTAAATGTATAATAAGAAGTGGGTGGGAAAGAAGATATAACAGTAAAGTATGAAGTCATTATTAACAAATATAACAAATATTTGAAGATGCTAGCATATCGAGAGTTTGTGGATAAAATGAAAGAATGGAGTCATGATTTATTTTGGAAAAATATCAGTCATTTCAATTTTATTAACAAATATGACAGTAAGATGCAGTTAAAAGATAACAATGCAAAAAATGAGAACTTCTATTAGCATAGAGTAAATTAAGTGAAAAACCTCAAGTCATATAAGCAAAATATGCTCAACTGCTAACACAAATACTTTCACAAACTCATGCAGACGTGTTGTTCCATCCTTTTGATACATTGATTCTGATGACAAAACAACAAAATAAGACCAAACAATAAATCTAGTAGGTGCAAAAATAATAGTCATACTGGACAGTGACAAAAAGTAACAAAAATGCTAATAAGCAACAGAAACAGGGAAAAATATCAGCTTAACACAGAGATCCCACATCTGACAGTTTCAACATTGCCCAAAAAATTATCCTTGTTTTCAGTACCTTCACGACATGAGACAAGACGTGGTCGAGAGAAATATAAAGGGGATCACCCAGTGATTCATAGAAGGCAGTAGCTTTGCCCAAACGTTGGTTGATGCTCCCAACGCACTTTATTGCTTTGAAGAGAATTTCACCATCAGAAATACCCACCAGAAGATTCAACCCATAACAGATGCAGCGGGAGTGGCTATCGTGTTGGTGCTGCAAGACAGACATATATCGCAAAGTCATTTAGCATAGATTGATTAGCGCAAGGAGAATTTAGAAAATGGCTGTGGGGAGTGATCTCATGAAAAACCTTGTTTTTTTCTTCATCAGTAGCCGTTTCCAGTTTCTATTGAATGAACTGACTGCCATACTGATCTGCACTAAATGCGATATCTCTCTTGTTTTAAGTCTGATTTAAACAAAATTCGAACTGTAGCTTGATCATACCTGTAAACACCCCAAATTTTCCTCACTCATTCTCAAATAATCCTCCTTGTTCAGTGCCAACCCTGTTAGGTCAGTGTAGGAGTCAAACCCCGAGTCAGTTTCAGAAAAGCACCATTTTACCCATTTTCATTAGGAAAATTACCATTTTACCCCTAGGTCATCCCGGACCCCAGTCAGTCGGAGTCAACCAAGCTCATTGGTCAGTTCAAGACAGTTAGAATATCAGTCATCTCAAGCTCATCTGAGCTCACAATGAACAGACCATTTTCATTTCTGACCATTCCTGCCAAAATGGGATCATTTCTTCAAAAATGAGCTCATTTCTCACTCGAATCCAAGCCAATTGTCTCAAAGTCAGTCATTCCCAGTCAGTCATGTTCCCCAGAGTCTAACTTGAGCTCACCAGAAGTTCAAGTGCTCCAATTTCAGTTCAAAACCATTTCCAAGTGTCTAGGAGCCCATTTTAGTCCATTTCAGCTCTTTCAGCTGAAATTGAGCCGAGTTCAGTCAGTTGAGTTAGTGTTTGAGACTTGATTTTAGTTCATCTCAGTATTACTGACCTTTGTTTTAGCTCAAACCCAGTTCAGGTTCGTAATTCACTTCATTCCAATGACCATTCCATACCATTTCTCTAAAAATGGCAGCTTTTCTTGAAAATTCAGTTGGAAAGGTCAGTTGAGTCAGTGTTTGTTGAGTTCATTTGAGTTCTGAAACTCTAAAACCCAGCTCAATCCAGTTCATTTCAGTTGAATCCAGCTCAAACTCTAATTTTCAGCGTTACTCTAGCTTGGCAGAGCTCGAAAATCATTTCTTCAACCATTTTTGCAAATTTTGTCAATTTTAACACTTTTTGAACTGGTACAAGTGTCAATCGGGGTCTAACATCCAAAATTCTTCATTCAGGGTTAGCATTTTGCATAGCATTTCATGTCATTTCTCATCATTTCATATCATTTCTCAGCATTTCATAACATTTCATCACATTTCATTTCATTTTCGAAGTCCAGAACTCCAGCTTTATAAATTTCAATCCAGATTGAGTTTTAAAAGTTTTCAGAAATCAATTTCAAACCTCAGATTTCCAAAATTGACATTTTCACCCCAGGAGTCTAAATTTGGAAATATTTTCTCAAGAAAAATAATCTGGATTTCTTTCAAAATCAAATTTTTAAATTCTACATTGGATTTGCTTCGCAACGGGGTATTGAACTTCAAAATCCGAGCTCATTTCAAAAACTACCAAAAATAGCTCGTTTTGTCTAAAAATAGATTTGGAAGCATTTTCTCAAGAAAAACAATCTGGATTTCTTTCAAAATTATATTTTTAAATTCTACATTGGATTTGCTTCGCAACGGGGTATTGAACTTCAAAATCGGAGCTCGTTTCAAAAAACTGCCAAAAATAGCTCGTTTCGTTTGGAAATATTTTCTTGAGAAAAACAATCTGAATTTCTTTCAAAATTATATTTTCAAATTCTACATTGGATTTGCTTCGCAACGGGGTATTGAACTTCAAAATCCGAGCTTGTTTCAAAAACTGCCAAAAATAGCTCGTTTCGTCTAAAAATTTTCTAAAAAGACTATTTTGCCCCTCTAATCGTCAAAATGAATTTCAAAATCAAAATTTGGACCCGCTCTGAGATGGCCCATTCATTTGCATTTTATTAAAAAAAAAAAAAGATGCTTCTTTTTATTTGTTTATTTTTTGTTTTTATTGATTTTTATTTATTTTTTATTTTTATTTTTATTTTTTTTAGAGAGGAGGTGGGACCCACAAGGTGGTCACCCAAGCCTCCAGCCCCACTTTCCATTTTTTTCTCATTTTTTCTTTCCCTTTTCCTTTTTCCCTCCTTTTCTTTCTTTCCTTTCTTTTTCCCCTTTTCTTTCTTTTTCTTCTTCCTCTTCTTTCCTTCTTTCCCCTTTCTTCCTTACTCCCTTGCCATTTCCCTCCACAGCCGTATGGCTGCCAACCATTCACGTAAAAGATGATTTCACTCTCTCATTCCTAGAAAAATTAAACCTAGAAAACTTAGGGCAAATGGCTATTAAGCCCTAAGTCCAAAAAACAAAAAAAGGAGGAAACCTATGGCTGCCCAAGAGATCCATTCACGCACTTCCCTTTCCCATTCACGTAGACTGTTGGGAGAGTCTTTTTTTCATTAAGCTATTAAGACCTAAGTGGAGGGACATGAGTGGCTAAGTTTTGATTTTATGGAAAAGAAGGAAGAAGGCCATACGGCTGCCTCCTAACCCATCTCTCTCTCCCTCTCTCTCTCTCTCTCTCATTGCAGCAACACAGCCTCCTTCACTTGGCCAACAGCCAACCATCACTGCCACATCTCCTTGCTGCAGCTACTACCTCCATATCAAAGCAGTCTTCAAGCTCCAGCCGGTGCAGCAAGTGAAGCTCCTCTCCTTCAGCCACAGCAAGTGCAACCCCTTCCTTGGTGACGCCCAGTTGTAGCTTACCTCCAGCATTCCTTCAAATACTTTCACTCCCATTGCCTCAGCACTGCATCGGCCCTTCCAAGTAACCCTCAAGGTAAGATCTCTCTATCTTATCAAACAAAAAAAAAATGGTTATATGGTTGTTTACTTTTCTATACATTCCATGTTTTTGCTATATGAGAGAATAGGATTCATCCAATCTATGGATCAGATCCCCTCTCACTAATAGCATACATTAAACAGTTTTTCTACCACCCTATGATAAATTTTTATCATTTTTTAATAAGTTTTATGTTATGAGCATGGTAGTTGATTTCATTTTGCATACTTAGGCTAGTTTATTTAGATTTCTTTATCATTCTTATAAATTTCAGTCATATGTCTAGTCCATTCATTACTTCATGCTTAAATTCTTGTCAATAAATCTTGAATTTTTTTTTGGTAGATGCATCTATGTGTTTGTGATTCCCAGTAAAAAAACTCAGGTTCATTCGGGTTCTATAACCCCATAAAAAAAATAAAACACTGGATCGGGTTTTTGAACCCTCCCGAATTTCCAATTTCTGCTTTAGCAGAAAAGAACCTCCGACACCACCCTCGTGGGAGATTTAGATTGCTCTCCAAAAATCACAGTAGATTCATGATTGAATCTACTAATGATCTGGAAATTTTGAGGGTTTTCCAGTCAGTTTTGACCTCTGTAAAAAAATCGGATTTCTCAGACCCCTGGGAAAATCTCGATTTTCTTTTGTCAGGATATAGACAGATATTAATGCACCGACTCCTCCAAATCTGTAATCCGTCTGCAAAAACTTTCAACATGAAAGTTGTTCCTAACATGATTTACTATCATTTCCCAAAATTTGGGAATTTTTGGATCTGTTTTATTATTTTTCCCGGATTTTCCCTTTCTGTCTAACAGATTCCAATGTCCAGAAATTCCAGAGATTTAGGTCTCTGATAACAGTGTGGTCTTTTCCAAACCGTAACCTGAATCCCAATAGTGTCAAAATATCAAATATTTCTATGTTTGTCAGGGACAGTTTCCCACAATTTCAGCCATTTTCCCATCTGTCTGCTATTTTTACCACATTTTCTACCGAAACCTGTCTGTTTCCTTCATTTACTAGAGTCGCCGGATTCCGATCCGATTTGCCGGAGTGGTACAGCTCCGACCATAGGTCAAAAACAGAAAGTGTAAAAGGCAAAAATCCTTGCCTTACTGTCATATGTCATCCCATAAAATTTGGGAAATTTTTATGGAAGTTTGATATCCTAAATCTCCTTTAGAATCAATATTTTAGGCAAAAATCATGAAATTTAGGGTTTTTACTTAAATTTCTATGTCTAAAAATACAAAAAAATTAGATTTTCGAGCTCCATTCTATTTTTAGGGTTATTTTAGGTGTCCATGCCAAATTTGGTTTAATTCCAAGTTCATTTGCTCCATGTGTTAGTTTATCTTTAAATTCAGAAGCGAAAATCAAGCGAAAATCAGGTTAAATTCGATATTTTATGATATTTTCGCCATTTTAGGGTTTTTATCATGTACATAAGCATGTAGAATCATATTAGGGTTAATTTTAATCTCCTTTGCATTTCATATTTTTCCATTTTGCAAAATTTATTTCAGAAAACCCTAGTTTCAAGGCCATAGTCTTGTTATCGAGGGTATTTTGGTCATTTTGACCTAAATTTCGAAATTTCAATTTCTAATTCTCCCAAAATTTCATGCATATCATCATATTTCATCATATTATGTTTGATTTATTTCATTTTATTTTCAAATTTCCAAAATTTACAAAAATTCTTTCAGAAAACCCTGATTCCAAGGTCATCAGGGGTATTTTGGTCATTTTGACCCCAATTTCGAATTTTCAAGTTTATTTTCGAAATTTATTCATTATTCATCATGTTTATATCAAACGGGGTATGATTTTGGGTTTATATCTGAATAATATCCGATAATTTCCCATATTTTCGGATAAATTCAGAAAAACCTACATTTTTGTGCTAACCTTGTTTTCTAGTTTTGCAGGAATATTCAAGAAGAAGATTTTATTTTCTTATTTTATTTCAATTCAATGTAACATCAAATGTAATAATTTGGAATAAGAGTTACATTTCTGCTTAGAATAGGGTTGCATTGCATATAGTTTAATTTATGCAAATTTTAATATGTGATGTATGATTCATGCATATTTGTTTCAAATTCACTATGGTTTACACGAATGGCACGTGCACAAGCTTTTATGGAGTTTATAAACTCGGTGGGATTCGTATTTATGGCCATAGTCAGAATACGAAGAAAACCAAGATTTATGATCTTCATATTAGCCACATTCAGCCTACACTCTTAGGCTAACTTCAAAAATGCACTGCATTTCTCAAAGTTTCAAAAGGATTTCCCAATTCCTCAATGAAATTCCCTTTTCAAATTCATATTCATTCATTCATATCATTCAAATTGCATTATTTTCAAACTCATTTTCCAATTTCAATTTCAGAAAATTCAATTTTCTCAAGAATTTCCAAGTCTTTCTCAGGATTTGATTTTCTCAAAATCCTAAGTTTTCAAATGACATTTCAAAGCATTTCCCAAGTTCAAATCAAGATTTTCCTATGTTTTCAAATTCTCAAATTTCAAAATCCCAAGTTTTCAGAAATCGATTTTCTCATATTTTCCAGTTTTCCTGAGAATTCATTTTCCATTTCAAAAGTCATTTTCCAATAAATTTCTTAGATTTTCTCAAGATTCTCAAATCCATTTTCTCATAAAAGCAATTCCAAGTTTCCAATCTCAAAACCAATTTTCTCAGTTTTTCAAGCTTTCCTGAGAAATCACTTTTCAATGCAAATTTCTGATTTCCAATGAAATTCAATGATTTTTCCAAAAACTCCAATTTCAAGCACTTTTCCAATCATTTTTCCAAATGCATTTCAATTTTCCAAAGCAAACATCATAGTTTCTCAAACTTGCATTTTTTAAAAATTTCATAGCACAAGCCTGATTCTTTGTGCATTCTAGGAAAATAGAGCATAATTTAGCTATTTGAGTCAAATTAAAGCACGTAATTGATCCTTGGTTCAATTACCCCTGGTAAAGGCGCCAGGAACGGTTGAACCTCGTACCGACAGGCGGATCCCATTCCACGGAATTTTCCCGCAAATTTTAAAAACGGAGGCGAGTAAATTTTCAAAATCATTTTCAAAACTTTGGTCGAGTTTGACTCGCGAAATTCGTTTCTCTCTCGCAAGGGAGGGGAAAATTTTTGCGATGATAACAGGTTTGGCGATCGTGATGGGACCTGTCCTCGCCTGATCAATTATGTGCTTTAACTTAGCCCAATTGTCAAAATTATGTTCTATGAAATGTCAGCTTTAATTTCTGATATCATGTGAACCTAGGAGCCTAGACTTGAACCCAGCTGACATGGATTGCATATAGACTAGGCATGGTTTGGTAGGACCATATTGAGGATAATTATGCATGCTCACTTAGACTTAGGTCTGAAATACAACACTCCTCAATCTAGGACTTGTATGAAAACAATGTTTGCTCCTTCAAAAGTTTTCAAAATTCTATCTCTTTAGGACTTAGAGCCTTCTGTTTGCCTGCATGTGATCATATTTCAAAAACCACCCCACCTATGTCTACCCGGTCTTCACGTTGCTGGGCTCTCTTCCAGAACCATAGTTCGGGACAGAGCCTCACAACTGGGCCACTTATTTGGGCTAACGCCCCCCTGCCACGTACCAAGGGCCATAGTCCAACGTATATCGGCAGGCGCTCAAGGATGTTGGGAAAACACAAGCCTAGACCCGGAGATGAGTTTTATGCCACGTACATCGAGCCTCGGCTCGAGTATATCGGCATAGCATGATTGGACACAGTTGATCTAAGCCTAGAGTCAGGATTAGGGTCCTAAAGCTCTTTCAAAATCAATGCATTTAGAGTTGGCTGCCTAGGGATTGCTGTATGTGCATAATTGTTTGTAATTGAATATATGATATTCATTTTCGCCTTATTTTCTTATATTTTTCCCAAGTTTTCCAAAATACCAAACAATTTTCCAAAATACCTCATTTTTCATTTTTTATGAAATATCTCCTTTTTCTCAAAAACCCTGGACGATTTTTCTAAATTATCCACCTTTTCCTTCAAAACTCCAGGAAATCTTCCATTCTTTCGTTCCACTGGACTTCGAATTTCCAGCTTTCATTTTATCCTGCCTGCAATTTTCAAATTTCTTATATTTTTCCAAAGTCTAATTCCAGTCTTCTTGTCTTTCAGTCCAATGGCATCCAGTCAGCTCGATTCTGTTTTTCCTGAGGGTCACATCTCCTATGAGGTGCGACAAAGTCTTCCTGAGCATCGATCTCTTAGCACCGGACCCTTCTTCCCCCGGTGGTACTATGTCTGGTTCAAAAATTTCTCTCGTATGTTTCCGGACCACTTGAGCGATTGTGGGTTGGAATTGGCATCTGCAGTGGGAAAGTTGACAGTCAACGGCAATCTGATTCATGCACTGGCGGAGCGGTGGAATCCGCACACTTGCACGTTCTGGTTCCCGTGGGGCGAGATGACAATACTGATGGATGAATTTTCAGAGATTATGGGACTGCCCGAGCCAGTCGATCAGCCTGGAGATCCATTAGAGCAGCAATTTCTGATCAATGTCAAGGGTCTGGACCCCAAAGATGTCGTAGCTCGCATGACAGGGGGCAAGTCTTTGCCACTGATTGAAGAAAACGAGAATGAGTACGTGAGCCTGATCGAGATCTACCGACAGCATGGAAAATTTGCAGAAGTCAACTCGCTGTCCAGAACAGCTCAAGAGAGAATTCAACATGCGATGGTTCTATGTACTGTGGGACTTGCTTTCTTTCCAGATGGACAGAATTAAGTGGATGTCAGAATAGTTCAGCTTTTGAGAAGATGAGGAAGTCGACAGACCAGCCGTCTCTCGATAGCCATGGCTGCGCTTGCTTTTCTATACAGAGGACTGACCCGCTTCACACTTGGAGAGTCCATCTTAGTCGAGGGATATACTTATGCTCTTCAATCTTGGTTCCTTCAGCATGTACCAACCAGAGCTAGTTCATTCAGATACAACGGTAAGGAGCTCCTTCCATTTGCGCGGTACCGATTCCTGATCGACTATCTGCAGGAAGAAGAAGTGGTGTGGGACTATTTTGATCGAGAATTATCGCCTCCCAGATACACCTATGCATATGGCAAGAGATTCAAGTTGCTTGGTCCATTCTTCTGTGCTTACTATCATCCGGAGCGGTGTGTTCGACAGTTTTCTCAGAGACAGAAGCACATAGAGATGCGGCTGCTATCTGGAGTCGTGCCAGAGTTCGACCTTACATCAGCACAGTGGTCCGGAGCATACCATTCTGTCATATATGGCTGGGATTCTTTCATCATTCTCACTCTTTTCCTTGGTCCTCGTGTCTCTGTTGATCGTTAAGAGTGGTGACAGACTGTCTATATACTCCCTCTTTCTCAAGACCACTATTGATGCAATCATATTTTTCCTTCAATAAAGAAAAAAAAAATCCTTCAATTTTCATTCTATCATGGTTTGATAACCTCGCCTAGGTGACAAGGCATATTTGTAGTTGTTCGTTCTCCTTGTAAAGAATGACAACATAATTGTCGTGACTCCAGCGGCGACCCAATCCCTAGTAATGGGATGTTCTTTCAATTATCTATCAAATTCTCATCAAATATTTTTATTATATTCATTTCTATCTTGAATCTTCATCATCGAAATTTAATCATCCATTCTACAAAGAGCATCAGTATTCCCAAGTGGTTCAGATCAGATCAAGCAAGAAGACACCACTGTATCAGGGCATCAGTGATTTTAGAAGCAGGCAAGAAGAAATGGATTCTCCAAGATTTGCCAGAAGACAGAGTTTGAATGATAGGGATGGCATTGATCCTACTACATATCAGATGTTCAAGAAAATGATGATTAGGATGATGTCTGAGCAAGCTAAGGACTGTTTCAGAAAGGCTCCCATAAAAAAGAAGACATATGTCTCCTTCTCTTAGAATATCACTGGTAAGAGTAACGAGCGATTTGGCATGTGTCTGCCCGATATTTTATTATTGCCGATGTCCTCTATCATCGTGGATTCAGTTCTAAATATGCCAGATGCCTAGATGAAGATGAAGCCAAAGAAGTCATGCGGGAGGTACACGAAGGCATTTGCGATGGTCACGTCGGCTACCAAACTCTTGTCAAACAAATCATCCGAGCAGGATATTACTGGAGAACTATGCAACTAGATTGTTATCGTTTTGTGAAGAAGTGCGTTCAATGCCAGATGCATGCACCTTCCATTCATGCGCCAGCGACATATTTGCAATTTGTCGTCTCACCATGGCCATTTTCTATGTGGGCTTTTGATGTTGTTGGCCCCATTACTCCTTCTGCTTCAAATGGCCATAAATATTTTCTTGCTGCAACAGAATATTTTACTAAATGGGTAGAAGCAGTCACTCTACGCACAGTAGAAGGTCGACATATGGTCTCATTCATCCATAGGAATATCCTATGTCGTTTCGGCATACCGCACAATATCGTGTCAGACAATGACAGTTATTTCAAGAATGAGAGAATGAGGACATTCTGCTCAAAAATCAGAATCCATCATAATTTCTTCGCTCTTTATTATCCTCAAGGGAATGGTCAAGCAGAGGCCACCAGTAAGATTCTTATTAGAATCTTGGAGCGAACTTTAAAAACAGTTCGTGACTGGCATGAGAAGATCCATGATGCATTGTGAGCATACAGAATCATCATTCGAAATCCAACTAATGCTACTTCATCAGAACTTGTCTACGGAACTGAAGTAGTGCTGCCTCTACATGTTCAGAAACCTACCTTGAATTTCGCATCACTGCTGGAGTTACCGCTTGATCAGTATTAGCAGCAGCGACTGGTACAACTTGATTTGCTCAATGAAAGAAGACTCAGAGCAGTAGAGCATGCTCAATCATATCGTCAGAGGATAGCCAGGCAATATGCAAAATTTGTCATTCAAAGGAAATTCTGAGTCAATGATCTAGTGATCAGATCAACGACCTATCTCAAGCACCGCCTAGGTGGCAAATGGTCATCGAAATGGGAAGGGCCCTATATTGTCGATGAAGCATTACCTCACAATTCATATCTGCTCATCAATGCCGATGGTGTGGAATTATCAGACCCCATCAATGCTCAACATGTGAAAATTTTTTATACTTAAATCCTCTATTCCATCCTTTGTAATTCCTCAATATATTTTCCTCAATAATGGTCAAATCCTTCTTTCCCAGTTACACTGGGGCATTATTTTGAAAATTTGTCTTCAAAACATTCTGTATGCAGGCAGGATCAAACAAATCTCTCATTTTGCATACATGTGCATTCATTTACATCATTTTGCATACATTTGCATTCATTTACATTTACATGCATTCATTTGCATCCATTTACATTCATTTGCATCAAATTCATTTCCCCTTCAGGTTAAGGGATAAACTTGAGTTTCCCTTTCAGGTTAAGGGATAAACCTGAACTTCCCCTTCAGGTTAAGGGATAAACCTGAATCATTTTCCATAATTCTTTAATTTCGACCTCCGGGTCATCCAATTTCCAATTTTCAAATTACCAAAATTCTCAATTTCGACCGCCAAGTCATCCAATTTCTATCCCCGTTCAGGATAAGGGGATAATCCTGAAACCGTTCATAGAAGCAATCCAAGTCTATATAATAGTTCTCGTTCTTAATTGAACCAATGACGTTCGTAGGCTGAATACCTATCGAACCCATGTCGTTCCTAGTGAACCAATGTCGTTCTTAATTGAACCAATGTCGTTCGTAGGCTGAATACCTATCGAACCCATGTCGTTCCTAGTGAACCAATGTCGTTCTCAATTGAACCAATGTTGTTTGTAGGCTGAATACCTATCGAACCCATGTTGTTCCTAGTGAACCAATGTCGTTCTTAATTGAACCAATGTCGTTCGTAGGCTGAATACCTATCGAACCCATGTCGTTCCTAGTGAACCAATGTCGTTCTTAATTAAACCAATGTTGTTCGTAGGCTGAATACCTATCGAACCCATGTCGTTCCTAGTGAACCAATGTCGTTCTCAATTGAACCAATGTCGTTCTTAGGTTGAATCCCTATTGAACCCATGTCGTTCCTAGTGAACCAATGTTGTTCTCAATTGAACCAATGTCGTTCTTAGGCTGAATCCCTATTGAACCCAGGTCGAACCCCTGCGAAACCAATGCCGTTCTCAATAGAACCAATGTCGTTCTTAGGAGGAATCCCTATAGAACCCATGTCATTCTCAGTAAACCAATTCACAATTTTGACCTTTTTAGCCAATCAATTTCCAATTTCCAATTTCCAATTTCCAATTTCCAATTTCCAATTTCCAATTTCCAATTTCCAATTTCCAATTTCCAATTTCCAATTTCCAATTTCCAATTTCCAATTTCCAATTTCCAATTTCCAATTTCCAATTATCAATTTCCAATTTCCAATTCCCAATTTCCAATTTCCAATTTTCAATTTCAAATATCAAATTTCAAAATTCCAATTTCCAAAATTTGACCCTTTTGGTCATCCAATACCAATTCCAATAAATTTCTCTTGCAAGAGACCCTTTTTATAGGGAGAGTTCGAGGGAGCTCGTTCTTTTCGCATGCTATCCAATTCGTTCACTTAGCCCCTTTTCAGGGAGAGTTTGAAGGGACTCGTGTCTTTGTGAACCGTTTGCAAAACAAAATTCCAATTTCATACAAGGAACCCTTAGTTCAGGGAGAGCTTCGACGGAAGTTCGCTTTCCTTGTGACCATAATTTCGTACTAGGCCATTTCATCATGAAAGACCCTCTTTTCAGGGAGAGTGTGATGGACTCGTTCCTTCATGATCAATTCACCGACCTCATCATTACCGGCCCCCTTTCCATAAGAGAAGCCTAATGTTAGGAAGTTTTGACGAAAGCTTAATTTCTCTTTGAAAGTTTGTTTTGCAAACACCTCCTCTTCAGGGAAGAGAGGAGTAATTCCTATTTCCAATTTCTGAATCTTCTCCTTTGGGGAAAGGAGAAGAAAATTTTTGTCATGGGTGCGTTGCGTTGTGCTTCAGATGCTCGCTCTCACCAAGGATTTTAAGAACATTTTGCCAATTTGTCATTAAATATTTGTTGATTTCAAAATTTTTATTGTATAAAAACATTACTTCAGAATACCTTCAGTATTACTTTCGAAAGGACAAAGCTTTCGCGAAGAAGGATTCAAAATTCAAATTCTTTCTATTGGCCAACCAAAAGGATGAAGAATAAATCCCCGATATGGCCAGCAAAGGAAATTCAATATTGTTGCAAAGCCATAAGTGATCGGTATTGATCGCAGTCAATGGCACATTTTTAAAGATCATTCTTGGAAAATAAAGCAGTCGAAATATCCTGGGTGGTACAGAAAAATCCATTAAATCCCTATATCTCCTCAATCACCTAAGCTGCAATTAAATATCTGCAAAAGGGATCTCTCAATTGTCGTCAAGATGAAGGCGAATTAGGCGAGTAGACCCCCGGGGCCAAAGAAGATTTGAATCATCTCCAAGATGACGGAGTTTGTGACGGATCCTTCTAGGGAAAGTTCAGAGCACCGTCAAGATGAAGGCGACTGCGATGGGCCTCCCGACAAACCCTAAAGGATATTTAATTTCTGCTATCATCAAGAGATTTCCAACCAAAGAGCCAATAACCGTCAATATAATCCCTGAGAGAAAAGAAGGATCAGAACATCTCTGAGATGAAGGAGTTTGTGACGTACCCTTCTAAAAAAAAAAAAGAGAGAGAAAAGTCAAGACATCTCCAAAATGAAGGATGATGTAATCTCCAAAAACCCAAGAGAGCTCTAATTCTGCCAAAAAAAAAAAAATTAGTAGGCAGAAAGATCGTCATGAGAAAGAATTCCAGGATATCAGACTGCCAAATCTGCCAAAGAATCCTCTTTAAATTTTGTGAAATTCTATTATCAATATCCTTTCACAAATTGCTTTCACAATATCAAGAATACTCTCTTTTCTGCTCATATAAGGGAAATTGATAGCTTCCTTGAAAGAAAGTCAATTGCAAGCAATTTGAATTCGAATCTTGATTTTACGAAGTTAAGTACAATCGGAGATAATACTTCAGGTAGAAAAGAGGGAATACTTTCAAAACAATGTGCATCATTTTCAATTATTTTGAATCAACAACAATTTTCAACATTTTGACAATATTTTCTAGCTATCCTGGCGTGAAGCGAGAGCTTGAGGTTCATCTTTGGCGCATCCCGACATCAGTTGTTATCCCTTTTAAGGACTTGATAATGGGAGTTTTCAAGATTCCTTCCCTTCTGTTGGTATAATCTGAGCGCACGGGCTCTCAGATTCGCACACTTCCCTGTGTCCCCACTGTCCCACCATAGACAGTCCAATTTCGGCTTGAGGTTAAGCCACCAATTTCAGCAAAAGGCAATTTCAAAAGTTATTTAGTCTCAGCAATGAGACGCCCAAAATCAATCCCTTTTCAAACTTTAGGGACCCCAATTTCCTTCTTTTTGCAAAACCCCTATCGGATTCATTGTGCGGAAATCCGAAGGTTCCATCACGGTCTCTTCTTTCGAGGATTCCGTTCATTTTCATTACCCGATCAGGTTAAGGGTATAAACCTGGGCCTCCTTTGATGAGGTATTTCATTTTTCTGCCCAATCAGGATAAGGGCATAAACCTGAGCCTCCTTTCATGAGGTATTTCATTTTTCCGCCCAATCAGGATAAGGGTACAAACCTGAGCCTCCTTTGATGAGGTATTTCATTTTCTGCCCAATCAGGATAAGGGTACAAACCTGAGCCTCCTTTGATGAGGTATTTCATTTTTCTGCCCAATCAGGATAAGGGTACAAACCTGAGCCTCCTTTGATGAGGTATTTCATTTTTCTGCCCAATCAGGATAAGGGTACAAACCTGAGCCTCCTTTGATGAGGTATTTCATTTTCTGCCCAATCAGGATAAGGGTACAAACCTGAGCCTCCTTTGATGAGGTATTTCATTTTCTGCCCAATCAGGATAAGGGTACAAACCTGAGCCTCCTTTGATGAGGTATTTCATTTTTCCTCCCAATCAGGATAAGGGTACAAACCTGAGCCTCCTTTGATGAGGTATTTCATTCCCTGATCAGGTTGAGGGTTAAACCTGAGCTTCGTTTCTACATGAGGTATTTCCTGTCCCATCCAGGTTAAGGGCAAAACCTGAATATCACTTCTTTTGAAGTAAATTCTTTCCTCTTCATTCTCCATTTCATATCTACCATTTTCATCAGGGCTAAATCTCTTCATATCCAGTCAGATCCTTCTAACTGGGGCATTTTTATAGCCCAAATTTGGTGTGTTTTTCTTTGCCACTAAGCTCGTCTTCAAGCCGGCTTAGTAGCAAAGAGGGGCATCTGTAAACACCCCAAATTTTCCTCACTCATTCTCAAACAATCCTCCTTGTTCAGTGCCAACCCTGTTAGGTCAGTGTAGGAGTCAAACCCCGAGTCAGTTTCAGAAAAGCACCATTTTACCCATTTTCATTAGGAAAATTACCATTTTACCCCTAGGTCATCCCGGACCCCAGTCAGTCGGAGTCAACCAAGCTCATTGGTCAGTTCAAGACAGTTAGAATATCAGTCATCTCAAGCTCATCTGAGCTCACAATGAACAGACCATTTTCATTTCTGACCATTCCTGCCAAAATGGGATCATTTCTTCAAAAATGAGCTCATTTCTCACTCGAATCCAAGCCAATTGTCTCAAAGTCAGTCATTCCCAGTCAGTCATGTTCTCCAGAGTCTAACTTGAGCTCACCAGAAGTTCAAGTGCTCCAATTTCAGTTCAAAACCATTTCCAAGTGTCTAGGAGCCCATTTTAGTCCATTTCAGCTCTTTCAGCTGAAATTGAGCCGAGTTCAGTCAGTTGAGTTAGTGTTTGAGACTTGATTTTAGTTCATCTCAGTATTACTGACCTTTGTTTTAGCTCAAACCCAGTTCAGGTTCGTAATTCACTTCATTCCAATGACCATTCCATACCATTTCTCTAAAAATGGCAGCTTTTCTTGAAAATTCAGTTGGAAAGGTCAGTTGAGTCAGTGTTTGTTGAGTTCATTTGAGTTCTGAAACTCTAAAACCCAGCTCAATCCAGTTCATTTCAGTTGAATCCAGCTCAAACTCTAATTTTCAGCGTTACTCTAGCTTGGCAGAGCTCGAAAATCATTTCTTCAACCATTTTTGCAAATTTTGTCAATTTTAACACTTTTTGAACTGGTACAAGTGTCAATCGGGGTCTAACATCCAAAATTCTTCATTCAGGGTTAGCATTTTGCATAGCATTTCATGTCATTTCTCATCATTTCATATCATTTCTCAGCATTTCATAACATTTCATCACATTTCATTTCATTTTCGAAGTCCAGAACTCCAGCTTTATAAATTTCAATCCAGATTGAGTTTTAAAAGTTTTCAGAAATCAATTTCAAACCTCAGATTTCCAAAATTGACATTTTCACCCCAGGAGTCTAAATTTGGAAATATTTTCTCAAGAAAAATAATCTGGATTTCTTTCAAAATCAAATTTTTAAATTCTACATTGGATTTGCTTCGCAACGGGGTATTGAACTTCAAAATCCGAGCTCATTTCAAAAACTACCAAAAATAGCTCGTTTTGTCTAAAAATAGATTTGGAAGCATTTTCTCAAGAAAAACAATCTGGATTTCTTTCAAAATTATATTTTTAAATTCTACATTGGATTTGCTTCGCAACGGGGTATTGAACTTCAAAATCGGAGCTCGTTTCAAAAAACTGCCAAAAATAGCTCGTTTCGTTTGGAAATATTTTCTTGAGAAAAACAATCTGAATTTCTTTCAAAATTATATTTTCAAATTCTACATTGGATTTGCTTCGCAACGGGGTATTGAACTTCAAAATCCGAGCTTGTTTCAAAAACTGCCAAAAATAGCTCGTTTCGTCTAAAAATTTTCTAAAAAGACTATTTTGCCCCTCTAATCGTCAAAATGAATTTCAAAATCAAAATTTGGACCCGCTCTGAGATGGCCCATTCATTTGCATTTTATTAAAAAAAAAAAAAAAGATGCTTCTTTTTATTTGTTTATTTTTTGTTTTTATTGATTTTTATTTATTTTTTATTTTTATTTTTATTTTTTTTAGAGAGGAGGTGGGACCCACAAGGTGGTCACCCAAGCCTCCAGCCCCACTTTCCATTTTTTTCTCATTTTTTCTTTCCCTTTTCCTTTTTCCCTCCTTTTCTTTCTTTCCTTTCTTTTTCCCCTTTTCTTTCTTTTTCTTCTTCCTCTTCTTTCCTTCTTTCCCCTTTCTTCCTTACTCCCTTGCCATTTCCCTCCACAGCCGTATGGCTGCCAACCATTCACGTAAAAGATGATTTCACTCTCTCATTCCTAGAAAAATTAAACCTAGAAAACTTAGGGCAAATGGCTATTAAGCCCTAAGTCCAAAAAACAAAAAAAGGAGGAAACCTATGGCTGCCCAAGAGATCCATTCACGCACTTCCCTTTCCCATTCACGTAGGCTGTTGGGAGAGTCTTTTTTTCATTAAGCTATTAAGACCTAAGTGGAGGGACATGAGTGGCTAAGTTTTGATTTTATGGAAAAGAAGGAAGAAGGCCATACGGCTGCCTCCTAACCCATCTCTCTCTCCCTCTCTCTCTCTCTCTCATTGCAGCAACACAGCCTCCTTCACTTGGCCAACAGCCAACCATCACTGCCACATCTCCTTGCTGCAGCTACTACCTCCATATCAAAGCAGTCTTCAAGCTCCAGCCGGTGCAGCAAGTGAAGCTCCTCTCCTTCAGCCACAGCAAGTGCAACCCCTTCCTTGGTGACGCCCAGTTGTAGCTTACCTCCAGCATTCCTTCAAACACTTTCACTCCCATTGCCTCAGCACTCCATCGGCCCTTCCAAGTAACCCTCAAGGTAAGATCTCTCTATCTTATCAAAAAAAAAAAAATGGTTATATGGTTGTTTACTTTTCTATACATTCCATGTTTTTGCTATATGAGAGAATAGGATTCATCCAATCTATGGATCGGATCCCCTCTCACTAATAGCATACATTAAACAGTTTTTCTACCACCCTATGATAAATTTTTATCATTTTTTAATAAGTTTTATGTTATGAGCATGGTAGTTGATTTCATTTTGCATACTTAGGCTAGTTTATTTAGATTTCTTTATCAATCTTATAAATTTCAGTCATATGTCTAGTCCATTCATTACTTCATGCTTAAATTCTTGTCAATAAATCTTGAATTTTTTTTTGGTAGATGCATCTATGTGTTTGTGATTCCCAGTAAAAAAACTCAGGTTCATTCGGGTTTTATAACCCCATAAAAAAAATAAAACACTCGATCGGGTTTTTGAACCCTCCCGAATTTCCAATTTCTGCTTTAGCAGAAAAGAACCTCCGACACCACCCTTGTGGGAGATTTGGATTGCTCTCCAAAAATCACAGTAGATTCATGATTGAATCTACTAATGATCTGGAAATTTTGAGGGTTTTCCAGTCAGTTTTGACCTCTGTAAAAAAATCGGATTTCTCAGACCCCTGGGAAAATCTCGATTTTCTTTTGTCAGGATATAGACAGATATTAATGCACCGACTCCTCCAAATCTGTAATCCGTCTGCAAAAACTTTCAACATGAAAGTTGTTCCTAACATGATTTACTATCATTTCCCAAAATTTGGGAATTTTTGGATCTGTTTTATTATTTTTCCCGGATTTTCCCTTTCTGTCTAACAGATTCCAATGTCCAGAAATTCCAGAGATTTAGGTCTCTGATAACAGTGTGGTCTTTTCCAAACCGTAACCTGAATCCCAATAGTGTCAAAATATCAAATATTTCTATGTTTGTCAGGGACAGTTTCCCACAATTTCAGCCATTTTCCCATCTGTCTGCTATTTTTACCACATTTTCTACCGAAACCTGTCTGTTTCCTTCATTTACTAGAGTCGCCGGATTCCGATCCGATTTGCCGGAGTGGTACAGCTCCGACCATAGGTCAAAAACAGAAAGTGTAAAAGGCAAAAATCCTTGCCTTACTGTCATATGTCATCCCATAAAATTTGGGAAATTTTTATGGAAGTTTGATATCCTAAATCTCCTTTAGAATCAATATTTTAGGCAAAAATCATGAAATTTAGGGTTTTTACTTAAATTTCTATGTCTAAAAATACAAAAAAATTAGATTTTCGAGCTCCATTCTATTTTTAGGGTTATTTTAGGTGTCCATGCCAAATTTGGTTTAATTCCAAGTTCATTTGCTCCATGTGTTAGTTTATCTTTAAATTCAGAAGCGAAAATCAAGCGAAAATCAGGTTAAATTCGATATTTTATGATATTTTCGCCATTTTAGGGTTTTTATCATGTACATAAGCATGTAGAATCATATTAGGGTTAATTTTAATCTCCTTTGCATTTCATATTTTTCCATTTTGCAAAATTTATTTCAGAAAACCCTAGTTTCAAGGCCATAGTCTTGTTATCGAGGGTATTTTGGTCATTTTGACCTAAATTTCGAAATTTCAATTTCTAATTCTCCCAAAATTTCATGCATATCATCATATTTCATCATATTATGTTTGATTTATTTCATTTTATTTTCAAATTTCCAAAATTTACAAAAATTCTTTCAGAAAACCCTGATTCCAAGGTCATCAGGGGTATTTTGGTCATTTTGACCCCAATTTCGAATTTTCAAGTTTATTTTCGAAATTTATTCATTATTCATCATGTTTATATCAAACGGGGTATGATTTTGGGTTTATATCTGAATAATATCCGATAATTTCCCATATTTTCGGATAAATTCAGAAAAACCTACATTTTTGTGCTAACCTTGTTTTCTAGTTTTGCAGGAATATTCAAGAAGAAGATTTTATTTTCTTATTTTATTTCAATTCAATGTAACATCAAATGTAATAATTTGGAATAAGAGTTACATTTCTGCTTAGAATAGGGTTGCATTGCATATAGTTTAATTTATGCAAATTTTAATATGTGATGTATGATTCATGCATATTTGTTTCAAATTCACTATGGTTTACACGAATGGCACGTGCACAAGCTTTTATGGAGTTTATAAACTCGGTGGGATTCGTATTTATGGCCATAGTCAGAATACGAAGAAAACCAAGATTTATGATCTTCATATTAGCCACATTCAGCCTACACTCTTAGGCTAACTTCAAAAATGCACTGCATTTCTCAAAGTTTCAAAAGGATTTCCCAATTCCTCAATGAAATTCCCTTTTCAAATTCATATTCATTCATTCATATCATTCAAATTGCATTATTTTCAAACTCATTTTCCAATTTCAATTTCAGAAAATTCAATTTTCTCAAGAATTTCCAAGTCTTTCTCAGGATTTGATTTTCTCAAAATCCTAAGTTTTCAAATGACATTTCAAAGCATTTCCCAAGTTCAAATCAAGATTTTCCTATGTTTTCAAATTCTCAAATTTCAAAATCCCAAGTTTTCAGAAATCGATTTTCTCATATTTTCCAGTTTTCCTGAGAATTCATTTTCCATTTCAAAAGTCATTTTCCAATAAATTTCTTAGATTTTCTCAAGATTCTCAAATCCATTTTCTCATAAAAGCAATTCCAAGTTTCCAATCTCAAAACCAATTTTCTCAGTTTTTCAAGCTTTCCTGAGAAATCACTTTTCAATGCAAATTTCTGATTTCCAATGAAATTCAATGATTTTTCCAAAAACTCCAATTTCAAGCACTTTTCCAATCATTTTTCCAAATGCATTTCAATTTTCCAAAGCAAACATCATAGTTTCTCAAACTTGCATTTTTTAAAAATTTCATAGCACAAGCCTGATTCTTTGTGCATTCTAGGAAAATAGAGCATAATTTAGCTATTTGAGTCAAATTAAAGCACGTAATTGATCCTTGGTTCAATTACCCCTGGTAAAGGCGCCAGGAACGGTTGAACCTCGTACCGACAGGCGGATCCCATTCCACGGAATTTTCCCGCAAATTTTAAAAACGGAGGCGAGTAAATTTTCAAAATCATTTTCAAAACTTTGGTCGAGTTTGACTCGCAAATTCGTTTCTCTCTCGCAAGGGAGGGGAAAAATTTTGCGATGATAACAATACCTAAATGTATCTAAGTGGGGGTTTTAAACCTATAAATGATACATTTATGCATGAATAATATGTTATTATTACACACAATTCATGCATCATCACTAAGTACAAAAAGCAAACTAAGCAATCCTAATTAATCAACAGGAATGTAAACTATCAACCTAAAATACAAGAACAAACAAAGGCAATAAAGTGAATACTCATATCTCACCGATCTACGGCAATAGTGCCAAAATTTGATGTCCTTTTTGTTTTATAAAAGATTTTTGAAAAGATTTTTAATTGAAAGCAATGTGAAAGCCATACACAAAAAATAAAAATTGGTGCCCATGAGTGGTGGAGTCTGGGTCGATCACAAGAAACGGAGGATACTTTGTATTCGAACATGCAAACTAAACTACGCTTTATTGCCAAAAAGAAAATATGAGAAAAGAAACTACTTAACTATTACATCAAATGTTTACACTACGCAGAGGGTTTAAATTGATTTTATTACAAACCCAAAAATTAAATGAGAATTAAATTCCTAATTCTAAAAGAAAAGCAAATATGTCTTTTGTACTCATGCCTCCTGTCGCATGTCGGATGCATGCCACCACGTGTCTCGCTCGCTTGCCTTCACTCCACGCTATCTTGCAAAACACGAACACACAAGCAGCAAAAGACGAAAGACTAACACTATGCTAAAAATGTAAGATACGCAAAAATATGCAAAAATAAAAGATATGCAAAACTTAAAAGTCAAAAATACCTAAAATGCAATGCCTAGAAGATGCAAAATGAAGTGTTGCCATGAAATTAAAAAACCACTACTGTGAAAATCACTTTAAAACATGCCATGAAAATCAAAGGCATAAGCTATTGTGAATTTGCAATTAAAAAAAAACTAATGTCGTGAAATGTATTTCAAGGTGGATCAGAAGACACACTGATTTCACGACAGAGGATGAGACATCCGACCTCATGGTGAACTATCGTGAAGTTAACTTTGAGTGTCGGTGAAGTGCAACTGTGAAATGGATTAGGCATGAACAATGAAATTCAACGATGAAGAAAGAATTTCAAATGGCGATAAAAAGGCAAACATGTTTTTCACTTTCATGGTGAAATCGGTTTTTCACAGCCGACCAACAAAGATTTTCACAGTGACTCTGGCTGAAGCAGAGAATCACGATGGATGCTTCACCGTGAAATCAAAGGATTTCACGGTGAAGAATGACAAGCATTCACAACCAAATGAATCTGGCAAGTCTGAAGACAATTCGGTAACTCTGGAAAGGATTCTAGTAGATGCTGGAATGATTTCATGGCATCTGCAGAGAAGATTCTGGTAGAAAGAAGAGGATTCTAGCAAATCTGCTTTGTCGAATATATGAGTTCATGGCAGATCCAGATGATATTTTCACGAATGCAAGGATGTTGTATACAGATGATTTCATGATGCAAATGCAAAGTATGTAAAGGCGTAAATGTAGATGCAAGTAAAAATGTTATGAATCTGATACACAAATAAAAAAACCTGAATCAAAGTGAATAAGGATTGCACATATTAAAAAGAGAGAAACTAAAAATGCTAAAACGTGAATGCGCAAGAGGAGAGAAGAGGTAAGAAGAGGAGAGGAGAAGGAAGAAAAAAGAAGAGGAGAAGAGAAGAAGATGCTTACGTATGGATTAGGTTGAGAAAAGAAGTTGGACTCTCCCTTGTATCCATGCTATCCGTTGTAGAAGACCTCCACCGGCAAAAGAAGGTTTGAAAGAAAGAGGAGGAAGGAAGAAGGTAGAAGAAAATCCAATGGAGAAGAAGGGTTGACAAGAGAGAGAGAAAGGTTTTCTCAAGGGAGGATTCCTTCTCCTCTCCCTAGGTTGGGTTTTAAAAGAGAGAGGAGAGGGTTTTATTGGTTAATTTCAAAGCTACTCCTAGAATTTGTATGAAATTCTAAAAAGAACCTACTACTACTAAAAACTCATTTCTAACCTATTTACTACACGTTCTAACCAATTTACCTCTTTATTTATTTTTTCGAACCTAATCTACTTAGAATCTAACTACCAAAAAGAAAACAAGCGACTAATTTCTAAAAAATAATAAATCGTCACAATAAACTTGTAATTTATGTTTTTTTCCAAATTTTACATTTTTTGCGCGTTTTCTTGAAACTAACGATAAGCGTGGGATTTTAATGCTATTTCTTAATGGACCATGCATGAATTAATATGAATTAAATGCTAAAATAAATGCATGATCACAAAGCATTTTTAAATTAATTTCATGAATGCATCATGTTTTCAATAAATTTTTACAAATCATATCACATGTGTCTTTGATTCCTTCTGCATTCTAGGATTTAGAATAATTTCTTAGATATTTAAATAAGACAAGGCATATTGTTCAATCTTTGGTTCGATTACCCCTCGTTAAGGCGTCAGGAACGGTTGAACCTCGTACCGACAGGTGAGTCCCCTCTCTCAATTTTCTCATATTTTTCAAAATTGAGGCGAGTTTTCTAAAAACTTTTTCAAAAGGTCAGATGACTTGCGAAAGTAAAATTTTGCATGATAACAAGTACCAAGCCCAATTTGAGGATTTAAGCTCTCTATGTAGTGAATGGAATGAAGTAGCATTATTGGGTTCTTTCATTGTTGGATTGAAAGATGATATTTGTCATGAGATCTTGGCCCAAAAGCCATAAACTCTTAAAGATTGTTATTTCCAAGCACGCATAATTGAGGAGAAGATCAAAAGAATGCATGGTTTTTGAAAAAGTTTCATTCATACCAATTTCAATTCGAAGTTTATACCAAAATCAACACCTAACAAGGGGGTTAAGTTTCAGGGTTCCAATAACCCTAAGGTTGAATGCATCTTCAGAGAAAAAATGAAAGAATTAAGAAGAAAAGGGTTATGCTTTAATTGCAAGAGCAATTGGATGCCGGGTCACAAGTGCAAATATCTTAAATGTTTGTTAATGACTACTAATAAATATAAAAGTGAATCGAAAGGGGAAGAGACAATGGATGAATTAGACCAAGAGGGAATTGATGATAGTCAAGAACCAATTGGCCAATGCTATGCTTTGGGGAGCAAATCAGCCCCTAATTTCATGAGAGTCTTTGGCACCCTACCCATAATTTTTTGAGAGAGGACTTAGTGTCTAAACTTAAAGTTTAGCCACATGTTCCAAGTTTGATGTCATGGTTGGATATAAAAACCATCTCAAGTGTCGCCATATATACACGGATGTTGAGATTAATCTCCAAGGCTCTCATTTCAAACTTGACTTGTTTGTTTTGCCTATGCATGGATCCGATGTTGTGCTAGGAATGTGTTGGCTTCACTCTCTTGGAAGTGTCACTTGAAACTTCATTAGTATGGAAATGATATTCGCCAAAGCGGGTCGACCTATGATCTTGAAAGCTAATAACACATTCGAGGGTGAGATAGTTGATGACCAAGAGACAATCAAGATCTATCAGGCTACTCACATGGATTTTATTTGTTTGGCACAACCACTTACATCTAAAGAGGAGTCCAAATTGGAAGAACAAGTTCCTCCAGACATGAGTGAATTACTTGAGTCATTCCAAGTTGTGTTTGTAGAACCTAAGGATTTACCTCCTTCACGCACTCAAGATCACCACATCCCTCTCTTGAAAGGACAAGGGACAATTAGTGTAAGACCATACCGATTTGCTTTTGCACAAAAAAGGTAAAATTGAAAAATTATTGCAGGATATGCTTGAGAGTGGCATCATTTGCCCAAGTTCAAGTGCTTATTCTTCGTCGGAACTACTTGTGTGCAAGAAGGACAATACATGGTGATTTTGCATCGATTATAAAGCACTTAATGAGGTGACTTACAAAGACAAGCATCCAATTGTGGTTATTAATGAATTATTGGATGAATTGTTTAGCGCCAAATACTTTTCTAAGCTTGACTTAAGAGCCGGCTATCATCAAATTTGAATGGTGAGTGAAGACATAGAGAAAATCACATTTTATACACATGATGGTCATTATGAATTATTTGTTATTGTAAACATCCCAAATTTTTTCAGGTCCTTTTTGGACACCTTTCTGTCACAGATGCCAACTCCTTGTAGTACAGTGTAAGTCTCACCCCTAGGTTTACCCCAGTCTAAACGTCATCTTACCCCTATTTTGTCAATAAAATTACCATTTTACTCCAAAGTCACCCCTAAACCCTCGTCAATTAGACTCAGCCAAGCTCATCTTAAGTTTAGAAGATTTAGAATGTCAGTCATTTCTGATTCCCCTGATCTCACGATGAGTAGTGTCAGTTCATTTAAGCTAAATTTAGTTTATTTTAGGCGAAATGAGCTCATTTCTAGCTTGAATTTCATCCAATTATCTCTGAGTCAGTTAAATCCCAGTAGATCCTATTTTCAAGTGTCTAGTTTGAGCTCATCTGGAGTTTGAATGGTCTAGTTCCAGTTTAAAATCACTTTTCACATTCTTGTTACCTAGGCGAGGTCGTCAACCATGAGAAAATATTTTAAAGAAAATGTGGGAGGAATGTCCCTTTTACCTGGGATGAGGTCGTCACAAAAATTATGACTATTTGTGACATAAACAAAAATACAAGAAATAAAATTTTGGCCAAAAAGTAATTTTTATTGATATTAACATTCAAAGACAAAGAGAGGGTGGGCAGACAGTTTGCCACCACTCTTGATATTCAGATGATACATTTGGTCCGGGAAATACATATAGAAAAATAAAGGAGTCCCAGGTATATTTAGAGACATGATATGCCCCAGACCACTGATCCGACTGCAGGTTGAATTCTGGCACGTTTCCTATTTTCAAGTGTCTAGTTTGAGCTCATCTGGAGTTTGAATGGTCTAGTTCCAGTTTAAAATCACTTTTCACATTCTTAGACCTTCATTTCAGCTCATTTCAACTTATTTTAGCTCATTTTATCTCATTTCAGTCAAAATTGAGCTAACTCCAGTAAGCCCAGCTAATGTTTTAGCTTCGAATTTAGTTCACCTTAGTATAACTAACTTTCAATTTAGTCCATTCTAGTTCTATCTAGTTTAAATTAGTTCAAACCAGTTCAGTACCGTGTTACTCTATACCCTATAAGGCAAAACAAATAATAATAATAATAATAATTTCTTGATAATTTGCTAAGAGCATCATTTCTGTCAATTTTCAAGCTGGGACAATTCTCAATCTGGACTCGAACCAATTCCTTTATCTAATATTTTATTTGTATCCAAGATCCAAACCAAATTTCAATTCAGATATTGGATCCAATGTTGGATCTGATGTCCATTTTCTATCCTAGACCTCGATCTTTCATTCAATTCATTCTACTATCTATATCTATAGCCCAATTTACTTTTTGAACCTGGAATATCTCATTGGATATCCAGGATCCAATCAAACACTTCTAGATTCATTCCTTAATTTTCAGAATCCAGGATCCATTGCCATCTGGATCCACCTTCTGATCCATTCAGAAGGATAAATTGGATCAATTTCTAAACTCGGACTCAGATTCATTTCCTTGTCTGATATCTGAAGCCCAATTTGGATCCTTACCCAAATCCAAGATCCAATTCCATTTCTAGGCTCGATCCAGTATCAAATACAAGATCCAAATCTAATTTCTATCATGGGCCTAGATTTTTCATCTAAATCCATTTCATAAATTCATATTCAGGGTCCAAGCATCATTTTGGATCAATTCCTTTCATTTTTATCTTCAATCGAGATCCATATCCACTTTATTCAAAATTTTGGATCTAGATCCAAATGCAAAATACAATCTTTATCCAATTTTCAAAACCAAATCCATGGATTTCAAATTCAAAGTCAATATTTTTGTAAAATCTTTTGAAAAAAAATCTGGACCCCACTTAAAACTTTAAAATTTGGATTTCATTGTAAATTTTTTTTAAGATGGATCGTAGATCCACTTTGATTTTGGGCTTCAAATGGCTCCAATTTCAAAGGTAATTATCACTTTACCTTTTTAAACAACCTTGTTTCACTTGATTTTAACTTTTCCCCTTTGCCTTTAAAAAAACCCACATGTGCACCTACATGAAGTGGTGCCACATGTCACTCTTTTTCTTAAAAAACCAAAATCGCCCCTAAGGGTAGGGTTGGGATTTTCAAAAAAATCCCAACCCTAATCCCCTTGGGGCCAATAAATAGTGCCCAATGGGGCGCCAATCCCAAGAAGAAAGAGGAGATCTCAGCCCCTCTCTAACTCACTTCTCTTGCTCTCCCCCCTTTTCCTATTCCTTCTTCTCTTCTTCTTCTTCTTTCTTTCTTCTTCTCTAAGTAGTTGCCCCTCCCTTTGGCTCCTTCTTCTCCATTTTGCAGCAAGGTTGGAAGGATAAACCTCCATAGAAGGTAAATATCTCCTCTTCACTCTCATTTCATTCATTTTTTGCTTTTTTTTTGCTGCATTTCTATTTCTATCAAAGCCACCATGAAGATGGAATTTGATCTTCCATAGATCAAATTCCTCTTCAATCGGTTATATTAATGTATCCATGCCTTTGTTGGTTTTGATTTTTGTTTTGTTAATTTTGTATTAGATGTTATTTTAGTTTTAGATTACTGTTTTTCTTTGTCTAAAATTCAAATATATAGCATATATGCTTTTCTTTTCATTTTATGCATTATTAGATTAAATGTTTTCATTCTCTTTTACATTTTGTATACATTTTGATTCTGGCTTCTTGTTAGCATCATCATTTTGGGTGTTTTTTCTAGTGCTTTTGATCTGAATTTTTATGGGTGATTCATGATTGTATCTCCATGAATCTATGAATTTTTCATGATTTTTGGGGTTCTGATGGCCCATTTTAAAAATCGGGATTCATAACCTGACATTCTGCACCATTAGGATTTTAGCAGAATTAGGACCGACTTGCCGCAGTGATTTCTCCTTAACCGTAGATGATCTCTTCGATTCATAAAAAGTGTTGTCTCCAAGATTGAATATAGTTTACGTTTTCTAATGTTTAGCAATTTTTATGGTCATGTCATATTTTATTTTGATCAGAAACCAGAATCCTATCATTCTGTATCATTTGAGTTGCTCAGGTTTTAGTCCATTTTGTCAGAGTCATATCTCCTTAATGGGAGATCATTTTCAGATCTGTAAAAAAGGTTTTCTTTCTTTCTATGTATAGTACATCCTTGTAAGTGTTTAATAATTTCTATGGTCGTTTCATATTTTATTTTTATTAAAAATCAGAACCCTATTTGTCTGTAACCTCAGGCCTTGATAAGATCTAGGATCAACTTGTTAAAGTCATATCTCCCCAATAAAAGATCATTTTTAAGTTTTATATAATGGATTTTTTTTATTGAATGTCTAGTTTACCTCTGCAAATTTTCAAAAAATTTTATAGTCATTTCATATTTCGTTTTGATCGAATACCAGACTCCTATCATTTTGCATTGTCAGACATTGCTCAGATCTTGGGACATCTTGTTTAAATCAGATCTCCTCAACAGAACATCATTTTTAATATCTGTAAAAAGGATTTTCTTTTTTTGCATGTGTTTACCCATGCAAATTTTTATCAATTTTTATGGGCACTTCATATTTGATTTCGATAAAAAATCAGAAGCTTAACATTTTGTGTCCTCAGGCATTACTTAGATCTTGTCCCATCTTGTCTGGATCAGATCTCTCTAACCAGAAATGGTTTTTGAGATCTGTAAAAAGGGTTTTCTCCCTTTATCTGTCTAGTTTATCCCTATTAATGTTTATAGATTTCTATAATTATTTTCTATTTCAATTATGTTGAAAACTAGAATCGGTTGTGTTTTTGTAACAGGTGCTTTTCTTGAGATTGAATAGTGACTTTGCAGAGTCACCACGCCCAAGCTAAAATTGAGTTTGATTTCTATAAATTATAGTAGTTTCATGATTATTTTAAGCAACTTCTCTCATAAATTTGGGAGAAATTGAGTCGGTCTAGTCTCTGAAACATCCGAATTACAGAAATATGTCTGTTAAATTTAATCTTTTGTTTCTAAATTTCAATTCTCTAATGTTTCAAAAATATCTCAAGATTTAGAAATGATTTTCACTTTTTGTAAAAAAGAGATGTTTCTCTGATTTGTCATAAATTCATGGACTCAATTTGGGCTTGAATTGAGTGTTTTTAAATCTCCTTTTACCCAAAACAATCTGATAGGTTTTCTTATAAATTTTAATTCTCTAAATTCCTATTTTAATATGATAAAAGACCATAATTCGGATTTTTCTTCATTGATTTCCCAAATTTTCCAATTCTAGAGTATTTCTATGGTTGTTAGGGGTCTCCATTCCAATTTTCATAAATTTTTATTGTCATTTGGCATTTCATTCATTACATTTTTCAAAACTGGTTTTCTAAATGTCATAATTTTGCTAAAACATGGGTAAATTAGGCATTTTTGCATTGAATTTCTCAATTTCGAATATTATTTTCATGATTTTAATTTTTGGTAATATTTTTAATTACATTAACAAGCTTTTCAATCAATTTTATAAAATTTTGAGCTTCCATGTGATACATATTTCAAAATTTATTTCAGAAAACCATAAATTTAAGGCCATAGTCTTAAAATTAAGGGTATTTTGGTCATTTTGCCCTAAATTTTGAAATTTATTTTTTTTAAAATAAGTTCATTTTGATAAGTTTATCAAATCATAGATCCATCCTTTATCTCATTTATGATTTTGATTTTATGAAAAGCATGGAAAAGACTTATTTCTGAAAAATATCCTTCAATTTTCGGATACTATTGGATAAATCCAAAAAAAACTACATTTTTTCACTAACATGTTTGCTAATTTTGTAGGACAATCTAAAGATGATGTTTCCTTCATTTTTTTTAAATTCAATTATTTGATATAAATTATAATTAAATGTCGAAAATAGTAGAAATTTTTCTTTCTACATTAGGTAGCCTGCATTTGCATATAGTTTAATTTTCAATATTAAATGTTATGGTTTGTCATATGCATATTTCAATATCAATTATGGTGAACACGAATGGCACCTGCACCTTCTTTTTAGAAGTTAATAAACTTAAAGGAATTCGTATTTTTGGCCATAGTCAGAATACGAATGAAATTCAAATTTATTAATTTCTTTCAAGTTACAATAAATCCTACACTCTTAGGCTTTTTTCAAAAATCATTACATATTTTGAAAATTTTCCATGATATTTTCAAAAGGATAAATTTAAAACATATTTGTGGCCATAGTCATGGATATGTGATAAATTCATCTTTATTAAATTTTGTAAAAGCACAATTTCAAAATGATTTCAACTTCAATTTCAAATTCAATTTCAAAGTAATTTCAATTTCAATTTCAATTTCAATTTCAATTTTTATTTTAATTTCAATTTTAGTTTAAATTTTAATTTCAAATTCAATTTCAATTTCAAAGCAATTTCAATTTCGATTTCAATTTTAATTTTAAATTCTAATTCAAAGTAATTTCAAATTCAAAGTAATTTCAAATTCAAATTCAATGTCAATTTCAATTTCAATTTCAATTTCAATTTCAATTTCAATTTCAATTTCAATTTTAATTTCAACTTCAATTTCAAATTCAAGATCAATTTCAAAGTAATTTCAATTATGATTTCAAATTCAATTTTAATTTCAACTTTAATTTCAATTTCTATTTCAATTTCAATTTCAATTTCAAATTCAATTTCAAATTTAAATTCAAATTCAAAGTAATTTTAACTTTAATTTCAATTTCAACTTTAATTTCAAATTCAATGTTAATTTCAATTTTGATTTTAATTTTAACTTCAATTGCAATTTTAATTTCATTTTCAATTTCAATTTTAAAGCATTTTCAAAGTGATTCCAAATAGACATCATGATTTTTATCAAATTATCTCCTTTTTCCAAGCATTTTTCAAAGCCATTTCACACCATTTTCAAATCATTTCAAAGTGATTTTTGAAATATTTTCAAACTCATCAATTCAAAGGTGTTTCCCCAAGGATTTGTGAAGTATTTTCAAGTCATTTTCGAAATTATTTCAAAATATATTCAAGTCATTTTCCAAGTGTCGTGAAGTTGCCTTTGAGTGCCGGTGAAGTGCAGCTGTGAAATGGATTAGGCATGAACAATGAAATTCAGCGATGAAGAAAGAATTTCAAATGGCGATAAAAAGGCAAACCTGTTTTTCACTTTCATGGTGAAATCGGTTTTTCACAGCCGACCAACAAAGATTTTCACAGTGACTCTGGCTGAAGCAGAGAATCACGGTGGATGCTTCACCGTGAAATCAAAGGATTTCACGGTGAAGAATGACAAGCATTCACAACCAAATGAATCTGGCAAGTCTGAAGACAATTCGGTAACTCTGGAAAGGATTCTAGTAGATGCTGGAATGATTTCATGGCATCTGCAGAGCAGATTCTGGTAGAAAGAAGAGGATTCTAGCAAATCTGCTCTGTCGAATATGTGAGTTCATGGCAGATCCAGATGATATTTTCACGAATGCAAGGATATTGTATGCAGATGATTTCATGATGCAAATGCAAAGTATGTAAAGGCGTAAATGTTGATGCAAGTAAAAATGTTATGAATCTGATATATAAATAAAAAAACCTGAATCAAAGTGAATATGGATTGCACATATTAAAAAGAGAGAAACTGAAAATGCTAAAACGTGAATGCGCAAGAGGAGAGAAGAGGTAAGAAGAGGAGAGGAGAAGGAAGAAAAAAGAAGAGGAGAAGAGAAGAAGATGCTTACGTATGGATTAGGTTGAGAAAAGAAGTTGGACTCTCCCTTGTATCCATGCTATCCGTTGTAGAAGACCTCCACCAGCAAAAGAAGGTTTGAGAGAAAGAGGAGGAAGGAAGAAGGTAGAAGAAAATCCAATGGAGAAGATGGGTTGACAAGAGAGAGAGAAAGGTTTTCTCAAGGGAGGATTCCTTCTCCTCTCCCTAGGTTGGGTTTTAAAAGAGAGAGGAGAGGGTTTTATTGGTTAATTTCAAAGCTACTCCTAGAATTTGTATGAAATTCTAAAAAGAACCTACTACTACTAAAAACTCATTTCTAACCTATTTACTACACGTTCTAACCAATTTACCTCTTTATTTATTTTTTCGAACCTAATCTACTTAGAATCTAACTACCAAAAAGAAAACAAGCGACTAATTTCTAAAAAATAATAAATCGTCACAATAAACTTGTAATTTATGTTTTTTTCCAAATTTTACATTTTTTGCGCGTTTTCTTGAAACTAACGATAAGCATGGGATTTTAATGCTATTTCTTATTGCACCATGCATGAATTAATATGAATTAAATGCTAAAATAAATGCATGATCACAAAGCATTTTTAAATTAATTTCAGGAATGCATCATGTTTTCAATAATTTTTTACAAATCATATCACATGTGTGTTTGATTCCTTCTGCATTCTAGGATTTAGAATAATTTCTTAGATATTTAAATAAGACAAGGCATATTGTTCAATCTTTGGTTCGATTACCCCTCGTTAAGGTGTCAGGAACGGTTGAACCTCGTACCGACAGGTGAGTCCCCTCTCTCAATTTTCTCATATTTTTCAAAATTGAGGCGAGTTTTCTAAAAACTTTTTCAAAAGGTCAGATGACTTGCGAAAGTAAAATTTTGCATGATAACAAGTACCAAGCCCAATTTGAGGATTTAAGCTCTCTATGTAGTAAATGGAATGAAGTAGCATTATTGGGTTCTTTCATTGTTGGATTGAAAGATGATATTTGTCATGAGCTCTTGGCCCAAAAGCCATAAACTCTTAAAGATTGTTATTTCCAAGCACGCATAATTGAGGAGAAGATCAAAAGAATGCATGGTTTTTGAAAAAGTTTCATTCATACCAATTTCAATTCGAAGTTTATACCAAAATCAACACCTAACAAGGGGGTTAAGTTTCAGGGTTCCAATAACCCTAAGGTTGAATGCATCTTCAGAGAAAAAATGAAAGAATTAAGAAGAAAAGGGTTATGCTTTAATTGCAAGAGCAATTGGATGCCGGGTCACAAGTGCAAATATCTTAAATGTTTGTTAATGACTACTAATAAATATAAAAGTGAATCGAAAGGGGAAGAGACAATGGATGAATTAGACCAAGAGGGAATTGATGATAGTCAAGAACCAATTGGCCAATGCTATGCTTTGGGGAGCAAATCAGCCCCTAATTTCATGAGAGTCTTTGGCACCCTACCCATAATTTTTTGAGAGAGGACTTAGTGTCTAAACTTAAAGTTTAGCCACATGTTCCAAGTTTGATGTCATGGTTGGAGATAAAAAGCATCTCAAGTGTCGCCATATATACACGGATGTTGAGATTAATCTCCAAGGCTCTCATTTCAAACTTGACTTGTTTGTTTTGCCTATGCATGGATCCGATGTTGTGCTAGGAATGTGTTGGCTTCACTCTCTTGGAAGTGTCACTTGAAACTTCATTAGTATGGAAATGATATTCGCCAAAGCGGGTCGACCTATGATCTTGAAAGCTAATAACACATTCGAGGGTGAGATAGTTGATGACCAAGAGGCAATCAAGATCTATCAGGCTACTCACATGGATTTTATTTGTTTGGCACAACCACTTACATCTAAAGAGGAGTCCAAATTGGAAGAACAAGTTCCTCCAGACATGAGTGAATTACTTGAGTCATTCCAAGTTGTGTTTGTAGAACCTAAGGATTTACCTCCTTCACGCACTCAAGATCACCACATCCCTCTCTTGAAAGGACAAGGGACAATTAGTGTAAGACCATACCGATTTGCTTTTGCACAAAAAAGGTAAAATTGAAAAATTATTGCAGGATATGCTTGAGAGTGGCATCATTTGCCCAAGTTCAAGTGCTTATTCTTCGTCGGATCTACTTGTGTGCAAGAAGGACAATACATGGTGATTTTGCATCGATTATAAAGCACTTAATGAGGTGACTTACAAAGACAAGCATCCAATTGTGGTTATTAATGAATTATTGGATGAATTGTTTAGCGCCAAATACTTTTCTAAGCTTGACTTAAGAGCCGGCTATCATCAAATTTGAATGGTGAGTGAAGACATAGAGAAAATCACATTTTATACACATGATGGTCATTATGAATTATTTGTTATTGTAAACATCCCAAATTTTTTCAGGTCCTTTTTGGACACCTTTCTGTCACAGATGCCAACTCCCTGTAGTACAGTGTAAGTCTCACCCCTAGGTTTACCCCAGTCTAAACGTCATCTTACCCCTATTTTGTCAATAAAATTACCATTTTACTCCAAAGTCACCCCTAAACCCTCGTCAATTAGACTCAACCAAGTTCATCTTAAGTTTAGAAGATTTAGAATGTCAGTCATTTTTTATTCCCTTGATCTCACGGTGAGTAGTGTCAGTTCATTTCAGCTAAATTTAGTTTATTTTAGGCGAAATGAGCTCATTTCTAGCTTGAATTTCATCCAATTATCTCTGAGTCAGTTAAATCCCAGTAGATCCTATTTTCAAGTGTCTAGTTTGAGCTCATCTGGAGTTTGAATGGTCTAGTTCTAGTTTAAAATCACTTTTCACATTCTTAGACCTTCATTTCAGCTCATTTCAACTTATTTTAGCTCATTTTATCTCATTTCAGTCAAAATTGAGCTAACTCCAGTAAGCCCAGCTAGTGTTTTAGCTTTGAATTTAGTTCACCTTAGTATAACTAGCTTTCAATTTAGTCCATTCTAGTTCTATCTAGTTTAAATTAGTTCAAACCAGTTCAGTACCGTGTTACTCTATACCCTATAAGGCAAAACAAATAATAATAATAATAATAATTTCTTGATAATTTGCTCAGAGCATCATTTCTGTCAATTTTCAAGCTGGGACAATTCTCAATCTGGACTCGAACCAATTCCTTTATCTAATATTTTATTTGTATCCAAGATCCAAACCAAATTTCAATTCAGATATTGGATCCAATGTTGGATCTGATGTCCATTTTCTATCCTAGACCTGGATCTTTCATTCAATTCATTCTACTATCTATATCTATAGCCCAATTTACTTTCTGAACCTGGAATATCTCATTGGATATCCAGGATCCAATCAAACACTTCTAGATTCATTCCTTAATTTTCAGAATCCAGGATCCATTGCCATCTGGATCCACCTTTTGATCCATTCAGAAGGATAAATTGGATCAATTTCTAAACTCGGACTCAGATTCATTTCCTTGTCTAATATCTGAAGCCTAATTTGGTCCTTACCCAAATCCAAGATCCAATTCCATTTTTAGGCCCGATCCAATATCAAATCCAAGATCCAAATCTAATTTCTATCATGGGCCTAGATTTTTCATCTAAATCCATTTCATAAATTCATATTCAGGGTCCAAGCATCATTTTGGATCAATTCCTTTCATTTTTATCTTCAATCGAGATCCATATCCACTTTATTCAAAATTTTGGATCTAGATCCAAATGCAAAATACAATCTTTATCCAATTTTCAAAACCAAATCCATGGATTTCAAATTCAAAGTCAATATTTTTGTAAAATCTTTTGAAAAAAAATCTGGACCCCACTTAAAACTTTAAAATTTGGATTTCATTCTAATTTTTTTTTAAGATGGATCGTAGATCCACTTTGATTTTGGGCTTCAAATGGCGCCAATTTCAAAGTTAATTATCACTTTACCTTTTTAAACAACCTTGTTTCACTTGATTTTAACTTTTCCCCTTTGTCTTTAAAAAAACCCACATGTGCACCTACATGAAGTGGTGCCACATGTCACTCTTTTTCTTAAAAAACCAAAATCGCCCCTAAGGGTAGGGTTGGGATTTTCAAAAAAATCCCAACCCTAATCCCCTTGGGGCCAATAAATAGTGCCCAAGGGGGCGCCAATCCCAAGAAGAAAGAGGAGATCTCAGCCCCCCTTTTCCTATTTCTTCTTCTCTTCTTCTTCTTTCTTTTCTTCTCTAAGTAGTTGCCCCTTCCTTTGGCTCCTTCTTCTCCATTTTGCAGCAAGGTTGGAAGGATAAACCTCCATAGAAGGTAAATATCTCCTCTTCACTCTCATTTCATTCATTTTTTGCTTTTATTTTGCTGCATTTCTATTTCTATCAAAGCCACCATGAAGATGGAATTTGATCTTCCATAGATCAAATTCCTCTTCAATCGGTTATATCAATGTATCCATGCCTTTGTTGGTTTTGATTTTTGTTTTGTTAATTTTGTATTAGATGTTATTTTAGTTTTAGATTACTGTTTTTCTTTGTCTAAAATTCAAATATATAGCATCTATGCTTTTATTTTCATTTTATGCATTATTAGATTAAATGTTTTCATTCTCTTTTACATTTTGTATACATTTTGATTCTGGCTTCTTGTTAGCATCATCATTTTGGGTGTTTTTCCTAGTGCTTTTGATCTGAATTTTTATGGGTGATTCATGATTGTATCTCCATGAATCTATGAATTTTTCATGATTTTTGGGGTTCTGATGGCCCATTTTAAAAATCGGGATTCATAACCTGACATTCTGCACCATTAGGATTTTAGCAGAATCAGGACCGACTTGCCGCAGTGATTTCTCCCTAACCGTAGATGATCTCTTCGATTCATAAAAAGTGTTGTCTCCAAGATTGAATATAGTTTATGTTTTCTAATGTTTAGCAATTTTTATGGTCATGTCGTATTTTATTTTGATCAGAAACCAGAACCCTATCATTCTGTATCATTTGAGTTGCTCAGGTTTTAGTCCATTTTGTCAGAGTCATATCTCCTTAATGGGAGATCATTTTCAGATCTGTAAAAAAGTATTTCTTTCTTTCTATGTATAGTACATCCCTGTAAGTGTTTAATAATTTCTATGGTCGTTTCATATTTTATTTCTATTAAAAATCAGAACCCTATTTGTTTGTAACCTCAGGCCTTGATAAGATCTAGGGTCAACTTGTTAAAGTCATATCTCCCCAATAAAAGATCATTTTTAAGTTTTATATAATGGATTTTTTTTATTGAATGTCTAGTTTACCTCTGCAAATTTTCAAAAAATTTTATAGTCATTTCATATTACATTTTGATCGAATACCAGAATCCTATCGTTTTGCATTGTCAGGCATTGCTCAGATCTTGGGACATTTTTTTTTAATCAAATCTCCTCAATAGAAGATCATTTTTAATATCTGTAAAAAGTGTTTTCTTTTTTTGCATGTCTAGTTTACCCATGCAAATTTTTAGCAATTTTCATGATCACTTCATATCTGATTTCGATCAAAAATCAGAACCTTATCATTTTGTATCCTCAAGCATTACTTAGATCTTGTCCCATCTTGTCTGGATCACATCTCTCTAACCAGAAATGGTTTTTGAGATCTGTAAAAAGGGTTTTCTCCCTTTATTTGTCTAGTTTATCCCTATTAATGTTAATAAATTTCTATAATTATTTTCTATTTCAATTATGTTGAAAACTGGAACCGGTTGTGATCTGTAACAGGTGCTTTTCTTGAGATTGAACAGTGACTTTGCAGAGTCACCACGCCCAAGCTAAAATTGATTTTCATTTCTATAAATTATAGTAGTTTCATGATTATTTTAAGCAACTTCTCTCATAAATTTGGGAGAAATTGAGTCGGTCTAGTCTCTGAAACATCCGAATTACAGAAATATGTCGGTTAAATTTAATCTTCTGTTTCTAAATTTCAATTCTCTAATGTTTCAAAAATATCTCAAGATTTAGAAATGATTTTCACTTTTTGTAAATAGGAGATGTTTCTCTGATTTGTCATAAATTCATGGACTCAATTTGGGTTTGAATTGAGTGTTTTTAGGTCTCCTTTTACCCAAAACAATCTGATAGGTTTTCTTGTAAATTTTAATTCTCTAAATTCCTATTTTAATATGATAAAAGACCATAATTCGGATTTTTCTTTATTGATTTCCCAAATTTTCCAATTCTAGAGTATTCTTATGGTTTTTAGGGGTCTCCATACCAATTTTCATAAATTTGTATTGTCATTTGGCATTTCATTCATTACATTTTTTGAAAATTGGTTTTCTAAATGTCATAATTTTGCTAAAACATGGGTAAATTAGGCATTTTTGCACTGAATTTCTCAATTTCGAATATTATTTTCATGATTTTAATTTTTGGTAATATTTATAATTACATTAACAAGCTTTTCAATCAATTTTTTAAAATTTTGAGCTTCCATGTGATACATATTTCAAAATTTATTTCAGAAAACCATAATTTTAAGGCCATAGTCTTAAAATTAAGGGTATTTTGGTCATTTTGCCCTAAATTTTGAAATTTATTTTTTTTTAAATAAGTTCATTTTGATAAGTTTGTCAAATCATAGATCCATCCTTTATCTCATTTATGATTTTGATTTTATGAAAAGCATGGAAAAGACTTATTTCTGAAAAATATCCTTCAATTTTCAGATACTATTGGATAAATCCAAAAAAAACTACATTTTTTCACTAACATGTTTGCTAATTTTGTAGGAAAATCTAAAGATGATGTTTCCTTCATTTTTTTTTTAAATTCAATTATTTGATATAAATTATAATTAAATGTCGAAAATAGTAGAAATTTTTCTTTCTACATTTGGTAGCCTGCATTTGCATATAGTTTAATTTTCAATGTTAAATGTTATGGTTTGTCATATGCATATTTCAATCTCAATTATGGTGAACACAAATGGCACCTGCACCTTCTTTTAAGAAGTTAATAAACTTAAAGGAATTCGTATTTTTGGCCATAGTTAGAATACGAATGAAATTCAAATTTATTAATTTCTTTCAAGTTACAATAAATCCTACACTCTTAGGCTTTTTTCAAAAATCATTACATATTTTGAAAATTTTCCATGATATTTTCAAAAGGATAAATTTAAAACATATTTGTGGCCATAGTCATGGATATGTGATAAATTCATCTTTATTAAATTTTGTAAAAGCACAATTTCAAAATGATTTCAACTTCAATTTCAAATTCAATTTCAAAGTAATTTCAATTTCAATTTCAATTTCGATTTTTATTTTAATTTCAATTTTAGTTTAAATTTTAATTTCAAATTCAATTTCAATTTCAAAGCAATTTCAATTTCAATTTCGATTTCAATTTTAATTTTAAATTCTAATTCAAAGTAATTTCAAATTCAAATTCAATGTCAATTATGATTTCAAATTCAATTTTAATTTCAACTTTAATTTCAATTTCTATTTCAATTTCAATTTCAATTTCAAATTCAATTTCAATTTCAAATTTAAATTCAAATTCAAAGTAATTTTAACTTTAATTTCAATTTCAACTTTAATTTCAAATTCAATGTTAATTTCAATTTTGATTTTAATTTTAACTTCAATTGCAATTTTAATTTCATTTTCAATTTCAATTTTAAAGCATTTTCAAAGTGATTCCAAATAGACATCATGATTTTTATCAAATTATCTCCTTTTTCCAAGCATTTTTCAAAGCCATTTCACACCATTTTCAAATCATTTCAAAGTGATTTTTGAAATATTTTCAAACTCATCAATTCAAAGGTGTTTCCCCAAGGATTTGTGAAGTATTTTCAAGTCATTTTCGAAATTATTTCAAAATATATTCAAGTCATTTTCCAAGTGTCGTGAAGTTGCCTTTGAGTGCCGGTGAAGTGCAGCTGTGAAATGGATTAGGCATGAACAATGAAATTCAGCGATGAAGAAAGAATTTCAAATGGCGATAAAAAGGCAAACCTGTTTTTCACTTTCATGGTGAAATCGGTTTTTCACAGCCGACCAACAAAGATTTTCACAGTGACTCTGGCTGAAGCAGAGAATCACGGTGGATGCTTCACCGTGAAATCAAAGGATTTCACGGTGAAGAATGACAAGCATTCACAACCAAATGAATCTGGCAAGTCTGAAGACAATTCGGTAACTCTGGAAAGGATTCTAGTAGATGCTGGAATGATTTCATGGCATCTGCAGAGCAGATTCTGGTAGAAAGAAGAGGATTCTAGCAAATCTGCTCTGTCGAATATGTGAGTTCATGGCAGATCCAGATGATATTTTCACGAATGCGAGGATGTTGTATGCAGATGATTTCATGATGCAAATGCAAAGTATGTAAAGGCGTAAATGTAGATGCAAGTAAAAATGTTATGAATCTGATATATAAATAAAAAAATCTGAATCAAAGTGAATAAGGATTGCACATATTAAAAAGAGAGAAACTAAAAATGCTAAAACGTGAATGCGCAAGAGGAGAGAAGAGGTAAGAAGAGGAGAGGAGAAGGAAGAAAAAAGAAGAGGAGAAGAGAAGAAGATGCTTACGTATGGATTAGGTTGAGAAAAGAAGTTGGACTCTCCCTTGTATCCATGCTATCCGTTGTAGAAGACCTCCACCGGCAAAAGAAGGTTTGAGAGAAAGAGGAGGAAGGAAGAAGGTAGAAGAAAATCCAATGGAGAAGAAGGGTTGAGAAGAGAGAGAGAAAGGTTTTCTCAAGGGAGGATTCCTTCTCCTCTCCCTAGGTTGGGTTTTAAAAGAGAGAGGAGAGGGTTTTATTGGTTAATTTCAAAGCTACTCCTAGAATTTGTATGAAATTCTAAAAAGAACCTACTACTACTAAAAACTCATTTCTAACCTATTTACTACACGTTCTAACCAATTTACCTCTTTATTTATTTTTTCGAACCTAATCTACTTAGAATCTAACTACCAAAAAGAAAACAAGTGACTAATTTCTAAAAAATAATAAATCGTCACAATAAACTTGTAATTTATGTTTTTTTCCAAATTTTACATTTTTTTCGCGTTTTCTTGAAACTAACGATAAGCGTGGGATTTTAATGCTATTTCTTATTGGACCATGCATGAATTAATATGAATTAAATGCTAAAATAAATGCATGATCACAAAGCATTTTTAAATTAATTTCAGGAATGCATCATGTTTTCAATAAATTTTTACAAATCATATCACATGTGTGTTTGATTCCTTCTGCATTATAGGATTTAGAAAAATTTCTTAGATATTTAAATAAGACAAGGCATATTGTTCAATCTTTGGTTCGATTACCCCTCGTTAAGGCGTCAGGAACGGTTGAACCTCGTACCGACAGGTGAGTTCCCTCTCTCAATTTTCTCATATTTTTCAAAATTGAGGCGAGTTTTCTAAAAACTTTTTCAAAAGGTCAGATGACTTGCGAAAGTAAACTTTTGCATGATAACAAGTACCAAGCCCAATTTGAGGATTTAAGCTCTCTATGTAGTGAATGGAATGAAGTAGCATTATTGGGTTCTTTCATTGTTGGATTGAAAGATGATATTTGTCATGAGCTCTTGGCCCAAAAGCCATAAACTCTTAAAGATTGTTATTTCCAAGCACGCATAATTGAGGAGAAGATCAAAAGAATGCATGGTTTTTGAAAAAGTTTTATTCATACCAATTTCAATTCGAAGTTTATACCAAAATCAACACCTAACAAGGGGGTTAAGTTTCAGGGTTCCAATAACCCTAAGGTTGAATGCATCTTCATAGAAAAAATGAAAGAATTAAGAAGAAAAGGGTTATGCTTTAATTGCAAGAGCAATTGGATGCCGGGTCACAAGTGCAAATATCTTAAATGTTTGTTAATGACTACTAATAAATATAAAAGTGAATCGAAAGGGGAAGAGACAATGGATGAATTAGACCAAGAGGGAATTGATGATAGTCAAGAACCAATTGGCCAATGCTATGCTTTGGGGAGCAAATCAGCCCCTAATTTCATGAGTCTTTGGCACCCTACCCATAATTTTTTGAGAGAGGACTTAGTGTCTAAACTTAAAGTTTAGCCACATGTTCCAAGTTTGATGTCATGGTTGGAGATAAAAAGCATCTCAAGTGTCGCCATATATACACGGATGTTGAGATTAATCTCCAAGGCTCTCATTTCAAACTTGACTTGTTTGTTTTGCCTATGCATGGATCCGATGTTGTGCTAGGAATGTGTTGGCTTCACTCTCTTGGAAGTGTCACTTGAAACTTCATTTGTATGGAAATGATATTCGCCAAAGCGGGTCGACCTATGATCTTGAAAGCTAAAAACACATTCGAGGGTGAGATAGTTGATGACTGTAAACACCCCAAATTTTCACTCACCTCCCCAACATTTTCACCAAACATCAACATCCAGCCTCTGAAATCGTTGGAGGGCAAAATGGTCATTTTCTGAGCTCGGACCTTGCAAAAATGCAAATTTCATCTGCAACTCTCAAAATTTCTCTATTTTGTCTCAGATAGTCAAAATTTTACTCCTGACAGAAGATAGGAATCTTCAAGTCTTGGTTCAAGATTATATTGCATAAGACATGACATTGCATATCATTGCACGAGCATTTCAAATCACTGCACTGCACAACATGTCATTTCGAGGTCCAGAACTCTTGATTTCAAAATTTTCAATCCAGATTAGAATTTTAACTCTTTTCAAAATTGATTTCAAAACCCTCGGTCTTCAAAATTATCAATTCTTCCCATTTTACCCCCAGGACTCTGAATGTCAAAATATTTTCTCAGGAAAATGATCTGGATAGTTTTTAATATGGATTTCAGTCACTTCACCTCAGATTTTGCCCTTTTTGACAATTTCAAATATCTTTCTTTTACAAAATCGCCCTACAAGGGCCAACTCTTTCCAAAATTCCTGTTTTGCCCATTAGTCCAGATTTTATGAAAATTCCAAAAAGAAGTTGTTGTTTTATCCTTATTTCAATAAAGAAGCAATGTGGGACCCATACTGAGGTGGTGTCACACAAGCTTTCCTTTTGAAAATTTGAATTTTGAAAAACCCAAAAATATAGGAGCCTTGTCCCCTCGATTGGTGCCACTTGTCTTTTCTCTCTCCTCCCATTTACATGCCATGTGTCAACATAGGGTTCACCTAGAGTTGGTGCCACTTGTCATTTCTCTCTCCTCTCATCCACATGCCAAGTGTCAGTGTGGGGCTACCTTCAGAAGCCTCCACATGTCATCCCATTTATCTACCATGTGTCACCCTATCCATCCTGCGCCATGTGTCATTTCAAAGACTACCAGGAGATGCCAAGTGTCATAGGTTGTCCTGTCTAGAAAAAGTGGAGTTTGTCTCCTCTGAGGTGGCGCCACTTGAAGTGTGTCTCCTGCAGGGGACACGTGTCAACCCCTCCTTCCTTCTAGAAAAGTAGCCTGACACATGTCCTCTCCCTATTTTTTTCAGAAAAGTAGGAGACATGTGTCACTCCTAAATTCCTACAAAAAAGGTAGGCTTGTCTCCTCTGAGGTGGCGCCATCTGGAGTGTCTCCTGCAGAGGACACATGGCAATCTCTCAGTTTCTCAGAAAAAGTAGACGCCATGTGTCGTTTTCTGCTTTCTTCAGAAAAACTAGAATTCAAAAGTTCAAAATCCCTCATAGGTGGCGCAAATCCTAAACTTCTACCTTTTCTATGTTGTCTGAGATGGCGCCACATGGCCTGGCCCACCTTCTCTCCCCTCTGCCACGTGTCATTCTCTGCTTCTTTCAGAAAAAGTAGAGGACACATGTCTTCTCCCTACTTCTTTCAGAAAAGTAGGAGACACATGTCACTCCTGGCCTTCTTCAGAAAAAGCAAACCATTCAAAATTCAAACAAGGCACTAGGTGGCGAAAATCCTGAGCTCTGATTTTTCCAGATGGCCTGAGGTGACGCCATGTGTCCCTTTCCCTCCTTTTCCTCCCTCTTGCCACATGGCATTGTAGGAGCCACCCTGAGGTGGCGCCACATGTCCACCCTCCATTCCTCCAGGGCCAACCTCCATTTGAATTTCAAACTTCCCCCTGAGGTGGCGCCATTTGAGAAAGCCTCTCCAGACAGCTGACACTTGTCCGCCACATGTCCAGACCTCCCTACACCAGAAAAAGTAGAAAACCCCCCATGAGGTGGCGCATTTTGCTTCCTCCCTTCATGTTCTCCTGCCACATGGCATCGTAGGAGCCACTCTGAGGAAATGCCACATGTCAGCCCCTCCTTTCTCGCAGAAAAGCAAAATTTCAAACATTTGAACTCCCCAGAGGTGGCGCCACATGGCATGCCCCTACTGTTCCAACTTTACACCTCAGAACACCTTTTGAGGTGGCGCCATTCCAGGACTCCACTTGGCTCCATTTTCATTTTTTATTTTATTTTTAATAAAGGTAGCCCACCATGAGGTGGCGCCACCTGAGGACTCCCTACAAAAGGTGAGTTTGAATTTCAAATTCCAAGAGAGCACCCTCTGAGGTGGCGCCTTCTGGGAGCTCCCTGCAGAGAGAATCAAGCAAACTTTTGAAAAATTCCAAATCCCCCCTGCTAAGGTGTCTCACCCACAAAATTTCTATTTTTTTATTTTTCTAAAAAAATCAAAATAGCCTTTTGAGGTGGCGCCACCTGAGGGCTCCCTGCAAAAGACAAATTCGAATTTCAAACCCCTCAGATGGCACCCCCTGAGATGGTGCCACATGGAGGGCTCAGATTGAGCCTGTTTGAAATTCAAATTTTTCAGAAAAATCTATAAAAACAAGGCTCCATGCCCAGCATAGGGAGAGCATCTTTTTGGACTTGGAAATTCGACTTAACCTTCTTGAGAAACCCGATTTTGAACTTTGGAATTCACGCCCCTTTTGGCTCAGTGGAGAAGGTGCAGTGGATCGAACTTGGTGGATCATTCGAAGCCCGAAGCGAAGGACGAACGAAGCTCGTGATAGCCGTCCCTTTCAAGAGCTTCTACGCTACGTAACGAAGCAAGGTGCACCTCTTTTCCCCTTGATTTGATTCCATAATTTGATTCGGGAGTCGTTTGAAGAAAGAGCTCATCCGAGAGATGGATGGAGCTATTCTAATAAAACGACATATATAAAAATACTCAATTATGCTTCTTTAATGATTTTTAACATTCATGCATTTAGCTAGATTTAATTTGCATTTTATTTCATTAATTTAGTACATTTCATGAATTAATTAGGATTAATTTAGCATTTATTTCAATTTTGCTTATTTTCAGTAGGTCTCTGTTTTTGTCAGTCAGTCCACACGTCATGTCATGCATTTATGTTTTATAAAAAATCCCAAAAAAATCACGGAATGCGCCCTTAGGTGTCCCTAAAATTTTGCCAAAAATTCGGAGGCATTTGAATTTTTTTACTGCGGTAAACATTTAAAATGGCAAGTCGGGTTTTTTTACCCGGGATGCATTTTGAAAATCATTTGCCGACTTGTAAAATCGAGATATCCCTCATGGGAGATCCGATTTTCGATCTGAAAAATGTTATGAACTTGAGAGAATGTCTAGTTTTTAATATGATTTGTTCAGATTTTTCTGATGTCTTTGAAATCTGACAAAAATCCGAGAGTTTGGGACACATGTCAGAGCCTAATTTGGGCCTTTGAAATCTTGGATCGACTTAGGGCTATGGTTTCTCTTTGTGTGTTGATCCAAATCCAAAACTGTAAAAACTGAAAGTTGTGTCCGAGATGTCCTATGTTCGCATCTGAAATCCTATAAGTTTTAGAACAGTGTTGACCCCTGCTTCGGATTTTTCTTGTCAGCCTCCTGTTTTGATATATTTGTCTGTTATGTTAGTTTAGGTAGGAATAGTTATATTTTTCTCTATGTTTCTGTTGATCAAATGCCGAAGTCATAAACATAAAAGTTGTTCATGTAGGTGTCGTGCATAGCTCTGATTAATTTCATAAATTTCCATGTCTGTTTGGTATTTTTTTAGCATTTTACATCAGATTAGGGTGATTTTTACCTCTGTCAGAACTAAATCCCTGTTGCCGAACTCACCACGGCTCAAATCCCGAGGCTGTAAAAACCAAAAATGTTCCAGTTTGGGTCTTTTAGCAGTCTGCAAAATATCAGAAGTTTCCATGGTGTAAATTTTGCATTATCATATTAGGCATTGCATTTGGTTCGGATCCATAGGCAAAATCCACCATTTTAGGACTTTCTTTGAATTTTAGCATTTAAATCATATCATTTCATGATTTTTATCATTCTAGGCTGTTTATCAGAGTAAGTAGATGCTTCATACCGATGTTGGTGCAATTTGGAATCCATTTGAGGTTCGGATTAGCCACAATACCAAAACAGGGTCCCGCAGGACCCGGATCCAAGTGAAAAACAAGCGGAATTCGCTATTTTGGCTAAATTTCAAAATGTCAAATTCTGATTTTACAGTCATAATGTGTTTAGCAGCATGTCATCATGCCTCATACTGCATTTCATCATCATTGGATTCAATTTGAATTTCGAAATCTCAATTTTACCTAGTTTTCCTTAAAAAAACCCTGATTTTAAAGATGTAACTTTAATTTTAGGGGTATTTTGGTCATTTTAACCTCAATTCCGAATTTCAAATTGTTTTCTACTGAATTTCCTGCATTTACATCATTTCAAATATCAAGGAAGCATGAAAATGGGGTTTATATCCAATTAAGTCCAATAATTTCATAATATTATTGGAAAATCTTGGAAAAACCCACATATTTGAGCTAACCTTATTTCAAGTTTGGCAGGGACATTCCAAAGAAGGAGCTGAAGTCTGCAAATTTCTTTTATTTCCTTTATTTAGTGATGTAATAATGTAAATTTTGGAATAAGAGATTTAATTTCCTGCTTAGACTAGGATGCATATCATATAGTTTAAATTTATGCAATATCCTGATTATATGATTCATGCATTTTATTTCAAAAGCACTATGGATGTTCACGAATGGCACGTGCACCAACTCTTAGGGAGTTGATGGACTCGGTGGGATCCATATTTACGGCCCTAGTCGGAATATGGACGAGACCCAGATCCATCATCTTTCTACTAGTCACATTGAGCCTACACTCTTAGGCTATCTTAAAATGCACATCATATTTCCAAAGTTTTCAAAATCATGTGCATCAAATCAACTAAGTTCTGAACATATTCATGGCCACAGTCAGGATATGTGAAGGATTTATCTTGACTTAATACACATTTTTCAAATAAATTTCTTAGAAAAGCTTTCAAAGTGCATTCATTCACTCATATCATTTGCATCATGAAATCATTGGTTTTCTCAAGATTTTCTCAAGAAAACTTCATTCTCAAGAAATCGATTTCTCAAGAAACTCTAAGGATTTTTCAAAATCGGTTTTCCAAAGACAAGTTTTTCCACAGTTTTCCCTGGAAAATGATATTTTCTTAAGAGATTCAAAAGAGTTTTCCAATCTTTTTCCAAGATCCAAAATTGATTTTCAAGTATTTCAAAAGGTAAAATTCCCAGGATTTCGATTCCCCAAGTTTTGAATTTCCTTCTCCAATGAGTTTTCCTATAAATCTTCCATCATTTTCCTAAGAAAACTCTCAAAGTCCAAGTTTTCCTAAGAAGTGTTTCCCTTTTCAAAAGGTTCATCTTTTCTCAAGAATCACTTCCATTTTCCCAGGATTTTCAACCATTCATAATTTTCCCAAGTCTTTATGAACTTTCCTGAGATTTCAAATCTTTTCCATCTGAGTTTCCTGAGAAATTGACTTTCAGCTTTTTCCTGAGAGAATCTTTTCAACTCCAAATATTTTCCAAGCATACATCATGTTTTTCCAAGCTGCATTTTCCAAAATCTCATAGCACATGCCTGAATTCTCTGTGCATTTAACATAGAACATAACTTTGATAATTTAACTAAGTCAAGCACGATTTTGGTCCTTGGTTCGATTACCCCTGTTAAAGGCGGCAGGAACGGTCGAACCTCGTACCGACAGGTCAAGCCCCATCCCATGGATTTTCCCGCAATTTTCAAAACGGAGGCGAGTATTTCAAAACATTTCCAAAATCCGGTCAAGTTTGAAGCGCGAAAGCGTTTCTCCCTCTCTCTCTTCCGCAAGGAAGGGAAGACGGGGGAAAAATTTCGCGACGATAACAGGTTTGGCGACCGTGATGGGACCTGTCCTTGTCTGACCTAAATTATGCTTGACTTAGTTCAATTATCGAAATTATGTTCACAAAATGTCAGTTTTTACTTTTAATATCATGTGAGCCTAGGAGCCTAGATTCTGACCTAGCTGACATTGATTGCATATAGCTTAGGCATGGTTTGGTATGACCAGATTGAGGAAATATTTTCATGCTCACATAGACTTAGGTCTAAATACAACTCTCCTCAATTTAGGATCTGAATGCAAACAATGTATGCTTCTTCAAAGATTTTCAAAATCTATCTCTCTAGGACTTAGAGCCCTCTATTTCTTGCATGTGATCATTTTTTCAAAACCTCCAATTACCTATCATTACCCGGTCTTCACGTTGCTGGGCTCTCTTCCAGAACCATAGTTCGGGACAGAGCCTCACAACTGGGCCAACTATTTGGGTTAACACCCCCCTACCACGTACCGCGGGCCACAGTCCGAAGTATATCGGTAGGCGCTCAAGGATGTTGGAAAACCTTACCTTAGAACCGGAGTTGAAACTCTATGCCACGTACCTCGGATTTCGATTCGGGTATATCGGCATAACTGGATTGGACACAGATGATCTGAACTTAGAGTTAGGATTAAGGTCCTACAGCTGTTTTCAAAATGATGCATCTAGAGTCAGCTTTTTAGGGAGTGCTGAATGTGCATAAATGTTTATGCAGGATGTGAGTTTGTATGCTACTTTTATTTCTCTCATATTTTTTTCAAAAATATCTTTCCAAATATCCATATTCTCATCTTTTCCTTTATTTTCTCAAACCCTGGAAGATTTTCCCAAATATTCAATTTCTTTCAAAACTCCAGGTGATTTTTCATTCTCCCGTTCTACTGGATCTCGAATTTTCAGCTGCATTTTTATCCTGCCTGCGATTTTCCAAAATCATATGTTTTCTCTCATTGGATTTCAATCCTTTTATCTATTTGCAAAATTCTTCATCTTATTTTCCTCATGCATACCTTGATTATTGTGGTGAAAACTGTTTACTCACTTGCATTCTCCTTATTCTAAATCCGTTTGTGGATTGTTTTTCCAAAAGATATCTCTTTCCTTCAAAAATGGTGTTTTCCTTGTGGTTGACGACCTCGCCTAGGTAACAAGGCACATTTTCCGTTGTTCATTTCTCTTACAAAAAATGACAACATAATTGTCGTGACTCCAACGACGACTCCATCCCTAGTAATGGGATATTGTTCCAATTGTCCACCATATAATTTTCTTCCCAATCCAAAAATTTCCTCAGAGTCTAATCAAGACCTTATCTTGCAGAGAGCCTTCGCAACATTTGATGGTTCAGACAAGGTCAGGGAAGAAGACCGCACCAATTCAGCATATCAGTTACTCATCAACATCAGAAGGAGAGATGAATTCACCAAGGTCAGACAAAGACCAAGAGCAGCCAGAAGATGATGGTATCGACCCTCAGATGTACGCAATGTTTCAGAAGATGATGAAGAGGATGATGAGTGAGCAGGCTCGCACCAGCTCAGACAAAAATCCATTCAGTCAGAGAATTAGAGATCGTGTGGCCAAGAGGTCAACCAAGTCCTCTGAGGAGAATGTTCAAGATATTTCAGACGAAGATGATACCGATGAAGAATATGAGGTGCCTCCAGCATTTCAGAAACGTGGCCAAAGGAGGAGTCACAAATCAAAAAGTCAGGTTGCAAAAGAGCCCCTGCAAGCACAATTCAGGGAAATGGCCAGAGTGGTCAAGGATCTGCAAGCCCGCGACAAGGGCAAGAAAGTCTTCACCAGCGAGGACTTCTACGACGGTTTAGAAGGGGATGATGATCTGGAGAATCTTCCCCAAAAATTCATCAAGTTCGATGGTTCTGGCGACCCAAAAGCCCATCTTGCCATGTTCTTCGCTGAATGCTCTAGGTTCAAAAGAGACAATAGAGCATTGTTCTTATGCTTTCCTCGCAGCCTGGAAGGAGTCACGGCCAAATGGTACGCGGAACATGTCAATCCTATAGAACTGAAAGAGTTCGACAAAGTCGTGAATTTTTTCGTTGAACGATTCTTGTTCAATACTGAAGCGCTCCCAACATTGAGTCATCTCTGCAATCTAAGGCAGAATGAAAATGAAAAGGCAAGGGACTTCATTCGCAGATGGAGAGAGGCCTGCAACAAAATGAGGGATCCTATATCAGAAAGACATGCTTTATCATTGATCCTCAATAATTTTTTGCAACCTCTGAGAGGATTAATTTCTACCTCACCATCCAAATCTTTCGTTGAACTCATTGAACGAGCAGAATGGCTCGAGTTGAGTGTGGAGAATGGAGTCTATGAAGGCTTCACATTTTCCAAGAATAACTCTCAAGGTGAACAAAAGAAGAAGGCTCACTTCACTTTTGCGGCCAAATCTTTCAATAATAGCAAAGGCAACAACAATGATCATAGTTTGGAGAGAATCAAAAAGCAAAAGGGGAAGGACATCAACAGTGATAAACCTCTCCAATCCAGCCCTCAACATCAAAAGAAAGATCAGGAAAAATCAAAGCGCAAGGACTGGAGAACTGATCGAGAATTCACCCCTCTGGATCAGACACTCGAGAGTATCCTCGAGTATATGCTTGAGAAAGACCTTGTCCAGTTGCCTAAAGCTGCTGATCCTCCAGCAATTATGGGCAGATTCAAAGAACAATTTTGCAAGTTTCATCGAGCAGTAGGGCATGATACAGAAAACTGCTTCGTCCTTAAGAACATTGTTCAAGACTGCATTGACAAGAATCTCCTCGTTGAAGATGAAAAGGAAGACTAGTCATCCTGACAAAGATTTTTTCTACAATCATTCAAGAAGATGACAATGCCAACAATTTCCCATTTCCCATCTTGCTTTTTCAAAAGAATAATGTAATCCCATTCTCTTTCCTTGATTTTAAAGCATCAATAAAGTCATCAAATTTTTTTCAATAGCTTGGTGTCGTCTTATTTACTTCCTCTTCCTTTTCATAATGTCTCTCTTGTGAGGAATGATCTTGAGGACATCTATCAGTCAAGAAACTTGTCGCCTTATTCATCAATTGTCCTTCTTCTATTCAAAACTTTCTCCCTAGTTACACTGGGGCATTTTTTTGAAAAATTTATCTTTACCTCAAAACATCCTGTATGCAGGCAGGATAAACCATTCTCTCATTTTGCATATATATGCACTCATTTGCATTCATTTGCACTTCATTTGCATTTCATGTGCATGTGCATTGCATTTGCATTGACTATGCACCCAATTCCATTCCCCTTCAGGTTAAGGGATAAACCTAAATCATTTTCCATAATTCTTCAATTTCGACCCTCGGGTCATCCAATTCTTCAATTTCGACCTCCGGGTCACCCAATTCCCAATTTTAAAATCACCAAAATTCTCAATTTCGATCGCCAGGTCATCCAATTTTCATTCCCCGTTCAGGATAAGGGGATAATCCTGAAACCATTCATAGAAGCGATTCAACTCTCTATAATGGTCCTTGTTCTTCATTGAACTGATAGTGTTCCAAACGAACTGATAGTCGTTCTTCATTGAACTGATAGTGTTCCTAACGAACTGATAGTCGTTCTTCACTGAACTGATAGTGTTCCAAGCGAACTGATAGTCGTTCCAAGCGAACTGATAGTCGTTCCAAACGAACTGATAGTCGTTCTTCATTGAACTGATAGTGTTCCAAACGAACTGATAGTCGTTCTTCATTGAACTGATAGTGTTCAAGTGAACTGATAGTCGTTCTTCATTGAACTGATAGTGTTCCAAGTGAACTGATATTGTTCCAAGTGAACTGATGGTCGTTCTTCATTGAACTGATATTGTTCTCAGTGAACTGATAGTCGTTCTTCATTGAACTGATAGTATTCCAAGCGAACTGATAGTCGTTCTTCATTGAACTGATAGTGTTCCTAGCGAACTGATAGTCATTCTTCATCGAACTGATAGTGTTCCAAACGAACTGATAGTCGTTCTTCATTGAACTGATAGTGTTCCAAGTGAACTGATAATCGTTCTTCATCGAACTGATAGTGTTCCAAGTGAACTGATAGTTGTTCTTCATCGAACTGATAGTGTTCCAACCAAACTGATAGTGTTCCAAGTGAACTGATAGTCGTTCTTTATTGAACTGATAGTGTTCCAAGCGAACTGATAGTCGTTCCAAGCGAACTGGTAGTCGTTCCAAGCGAACTGATAGTCGTTCCAAGTGAACTGATAGTCGTTCTTCATTGAACTGATAGTGTTCAAGTGAACTGATAGTCGTTCTTCATTGAACTGATAGTGTTCCAAGTGAACTGATAGTCGTTCTTCATTGAACTGATATTGTTCCAAGTGAACTGATAGTCGTTCTTCATTGAACTGATATTGTTCCAAACGAACTGATGGTCGTTCTTCATTGAACTGATATTGTTCCTAACGAACTGATAGTCGTTCTTCACTGAACTGATAGTGTTCCAAGCGAACTGATAGTCGTTCCAAGCGAACTGATAGTCGTTCCAAGTGAACTGATAGTCGTTCTTCATTAAACTGATAGTGTTCAAGTGAACTGATAGTCGTTCTTCATTGAACTGATATTGTTCCAAGTGAACTGATAGTCGTTCTTCATTGAACTGATATTGTTCCAAACGAACTGATAGTCGTTCTTCATTGAACTGATATTGTTCCTAACGAACTGATAGTCGTTCTTCACTGAACTGATAGTGTTCCAAGCGAACTGATAGTCGTTCCAAGCAAACTGATAGTCGTTCTTCATCGAACTGATAGTGTTCCAGTGAACTCATAGTCGTTCTTCATTGAACTGATAGTGTTCCAAGTGAACTGATAGTCGTTCTTCATCAAACTGATAGTGTTCCAAGTGAACTGATAGTCGTTCTTCATTGAACTGATAGTATTCCAAGCAAACTGATAGTCGTTCTTCATTGAATTGATAGTGTTCCAAGCGAACTGATAGTCGTTCTTAATTGAACTGATATTATTCCCACCGATGGTTGTTCTTAATTGAACTGATATTGTTCCCAGCAAACCGATGGGCGTTCTTAATTGAACTGATATTGTTTCCAGCGAACCGATGGTCGTTCTTAATTGAACTGATATTGTTCCCAGTGAACTGATAGTCACCTCCTTTGAGGAAAAGAGAGGAGAATTTTCGTCACGGATGCGTTAAGCTGGACCTCATGTGCTCTCTTTCATCAAGGATTTCAAGAAAATTTTGTCAATTTGTCAATCAATTGTTGATTTCAGAATCTTTATTGCACAAATCTTTATTTCAGTTTACCTTCAGCATTACTTCCAAAAGAGTGAAGCTTCTGCGAAAAGAGATTCAAACTTTAAATTCTTTCTATTGGCTAACCAAAAGGATGAAGGATAAATCCTTGATATGGCCAAAAAAAAGAAGATTCAATGTTATTGAAAATTCGTAGATGATCGCAGTCAATGGCGCATCTTTAAAGACTATTCTTGTAAAATGAGGCAGTGGAAATATCCTGAGCGCTGGAAAAAGAGAGAATTCATCCAAGCCATGTCTCCTTAAAATCACCTAAGCTGCAATTAAGTATCCGCAAAAGAGATCTCTCACCTGTCGTCAAGATGAAGGCGAATTAGGCGAGTAGACCCACGGGGCCAAAGAAGATTCGAAACATCTCCAAGATGACGGAGTTTGTGACGGATCCTTCCAGAGAAAGTCCAAAGCACTGTCGAGATGAAGGCAGATGCGATGAACGTCTCGACAATCCCTAAAAGGTATTTAATTTCAGCTATCATCCAAAGAATCCCCAGCCAATTAGCCAATATCATCAACATGAACCCATCGTCCAAGAAGGATCGAAACATCTCCAAGTTGAAGGAGCTTGTGACGTACCCTTCCCAAAAGAGAGCAAGAGAGGAAAAAAAGAGAGAGAAAAAGTCAGAACATCTCCAAAATGAAAGAGAATGTAGCCAAAACACCAGAGAGTAAAAAAAAAAAAGTGCAGAAAGATTATCATGAGAGAAGCTCTCAGGATATCAAACTGCCAAATTTATCAAGAATCCTCTTTAACTTTGTGAAATTCTATTATCAATATTCTTTCATCAATTGCTTTCATCAATTGCTTTCATAATATCAAATTCTCTTTCTTGTTCATATCAAGGAAATTGATAGCTTCCTTGAAGAAGGTCAATTGCAAACAATTTGGGTTTCCAATTTCGATTCTACGAAGTGAACCTTGTTTGGAGGTAATGCTTTGGGTAGAAAAGAAAGAATATCTTTGCAGCCATGTGCAACATTTTCAAAAACTTGGAATCAACAACAAAATTCTCAATATTTTGATAATATTTTCTAGCTATCCTGACGTGAAGTGAGAGCTCGATATCCGTCTTTGATACATCCAGACACCAATTTTAAATCCCTCCTAAGGACTTGATTCCTTCCCTTCTTTGAGAGCATGAACTCTCAGATTGCACACTTCCCTGTGTCTCCACTGTAACACCATAGACAGCCCCATTTTGGTTCGAGGTCGAACCACCAATCATTTCCCGCAAAAGGCTATTTCAAAAGCTGATTTTAGTCTCAGCAATGAGACGCCCAAAATCAATCCCTTTTCAAGCTTTAGGGACCCCATTTTCCTTCCTTTTGCAAAAACCCTATTGGATTTATTGTGCAAAATCCAAAGGTTCCATCATGGTCTCTTCCTTCGAGGATTCCATCCATTTTCCGCCCGATCAGGATAAGGGTATAAACCTGAGCCTCCTTTGATGAGGTATTCCATTTTCCGCCCGATCAGGATAAGGGTACAAACCTGAGCCTCAACCAATGAGGTATTTCCATTTTCCGCCCGATCAGGATAAGGGTATAAACCTGAGCCTCCTTTGATGAGGTATTCCATTTTCCGCCCAATCAGGATAAGGGTATAAACCTGAGCCTCAATCAAAGAGGTATTTCATTTTCCGCCCGATCAGGATAAGGGTACAAACCTGAGCCTCAACCAAAGAGGTATTTCATCTTCCACCCGATCAGGTTAAGGGTACAAACCTGAATCTCATTTCAATGAGATATTTCATTCCCCAATCAGGTCAAGGGTTCAAACCTGAGCTTAGTTCCATGCGAGATAATTTTGTCCCATCCAGGTCAAGGGCATAAACCTGAACTTCGCTCTCATAGAGCAAATCTTTCCTCTTCATTCTCCATTTCATATCTACCATCTTCCTCGGGCTAATTTCTCCATAACCAGTCAGATCCTTCTAACTGGGGCATTTTTATATATATAGCCCAAATTTGGTGTGTTTTTCTTTGCCACTAAGCTCGGCCATGAGCCGGCTTAGTAGCAAAGAGGGGCATCTGTAAACACCCCAAATTTTCACTCACCTCCCCAACATTTTCACCAAACATCAACATCCAGCCTCTAAAATCGCTGGAGGGCAAAATGGTCATTTTCTGAGCTCGGGCCTTGCAAAAATCCAAATTTCATCTGCAACTCTCAAAATTTCTCTATTTTGTCTCAGATAGTCAAAATTTTACTCCTGACAGAAGACAGGAATCTTCAAGTCTTGGTTCAAGATTATATTGCACAAGACATGACATTGCATATCATTGCACGAGCATTTCAAATCACTGCACTGCACAACATGTCATTTCGAGGTCCAGAACTCTTGATTTCAAAATTTTCAATCCAGATTAGAATTTTAACTCTTTTCAAAATTGATTTCAAAACCCTGGGTCTTCAAAATTATCAATTCTTCCCATTTTACCCCCAGGACTCTGAATGTCAAAATATTTTCTCAGGAAAACGATCTGGATAGTTTTTAATATGGATTTCAGTCACTTCACCTCAGATTTTGCCCTTTTTGACAATTTCAAATATCTTTCTTTTACAAAATTGCCCTACAAGGGCCAACTCTTTCCAAAATTCCTGTTTTGCCCATTAGTCCAGATTTTATGAAAATTCCAAAAAGAAGTTGTTGTTTTATCCTTATTTCAATAAAGAAGCAATGTGGGACCCATACTGAGGTGGTGTCACACAAGCTTTCCTTTTGAAAATTTGAATTTTGAAAAACCCAAAAATATAGGAGCCTTGTCCCCTCGATTGGTGCCACTTGTCTTTTCTCTCTCCTCCCATTTACATGCCATGTGTCAACATAGGGTTCACCTAGAGTTGGTGCCACTTGTCCTTTCTCTCTCCTCTCATCCACATGCCAAGTGTCAGTGTGGGGCTACCTTCAGAAGCCGCCACATGTCATCCCATTTATCTACCATGTGTCACCCTATCCATCCTGCGCCATGTGTCATTTCAAAGACTACCAGGAGATGCCAAGTGTCATAGGTTGTCCTGTCTAGAAAAAGTGGAGTTTGTCTCCTCTGAGGTGGCGCCACTTGAAGTGTGTCTCCTGCAGGGGACACGTGTCAACCCCTCCTTCCTTCTAGAAAAGTAGCCTGACACATGTCCTCTCCCTATTTTTTTCAGAAAAGTAGGAGACATGTGTCACTCCTAAATTCCTACAAAAAAGGTAGGCTTGTCTCCTCTGAGGTGGCGCCATCTGGAGTGTCTCCTGCAGAGGACACATGGCAATCTCTCAGTTTCTCAGAAAAAGTAGACGCCATGTGTCGTTTTCTGCTTTCTTCAGAAAAACTAGAATTCAAAAGTTCAAAATCCCTCATAGGTGGCGCAAATCCTAAACTTCTACCTTTTCTATGTTGTCTGAGATGGCGCCACATGGCCTGGCCCACCTTCTCTCCCCTCTGCCACGTGTCATTCTCTGCTTCTTTCAGAAAAAGTAGAGGACACATGTCTTCTCCCTACTTCTTTCAGAAAAGTAGGAGACACATGTCACTCCTGGCCTTCTTCAGAAAAAGCAAACCATTCAAAATTCAAACAAGGCACTAGGTGGCGAAAATCCTGAGCTCTGATTTTTTCAGATGGCCTGAGGTGACGCCATGTGTCCCTTTCCCTCCTTTTCCTCCCTCTTGCCACATGGCATTGTAGGAGCCACCCTGAGGTGGCGCCACATGTCCACCCTCCATTCCTCCAGGGTCAACCTCCATTTGAATTTCAAACTTCCCCCTGAGGTGGCGCCATTTGAGAAAGCCTCTCCAGACAGCTGACACTTGTCCGCCACATGTCCAGACCTCCCTACACCAGAAAAAGTAGAAAACCCCCCCATGAGGTGGCGCATTTTGCTTCCTCCCTTCATGTTCTCCTGCCACATGGCATCGTAGGAAACACTCTGAGGAAATGCCACATGTCAGCCCCTCCTTTCTCGCAGAAAAGCAAAATTTCAAACATTTGAACTCCCCAGAGGTGGCGCCACATGGCATGCCCCTACTGTTCCAACTTTACACCTCAGAACACCTTTTGAGGTGGCGCCATTCCAGGACTCCACTTGGCTCCATTTTCATTTTTTATTTTATTTTTAATAAAGGTAGCCCACCATGAGGTGGCGCCACCTGAGGACTCCCTACAAAAGGTGAGTTTGAATTTCAAATTCCAAGAGAGCACCCTCTGAGGTGGCGCCTTCTGGGAGCTCCCTGCAGAGAGAATCAAGCAAACTTTTGAAAAAATCCAAATCCCCCCTGCTGAGGTGTCTCAGCCACAAAATTTCTATTTTTTTATTTTTCTAAAAAAATCAAAATAGCCTTTTGAGGTGGCGCCACCTGAGGGCTCCCTGCAAAAGACAAATTCGAATTTCAAACCCCTCAGATGGCACCCCCTGAGATGGCGCCACATGGAGGGCTCAGATTGAGCCTGTTTGAAATTCAAATTTTTCAGAAAAATCTATAAAAACAAGGCTCCATGCCCAGCATAGGGAGACCATCTTTTTGGACTTGGAAATTCGACCTAACCTTCTTGAGAAACCCGATTTTGAACTTTGGAATTCACGCCCCTTTTGGCTCAGTGGAGAAGGTGCAGTGGATCGAACTTGGTGGATCATTCGAAGCCCGAAGCGAAGGACGAACGAAGCTCGTGATAGCCGTCCCTTTCAAGAGCTTCTACGCTGCGTAACGAAGCAAGGTGCACCTCTTTTCCCCTTGATTTGATTCCATAATTTGATTCGGGAGTCGTTTGAAGAAAGAGCTCATCCGAGAGATGGATGGAGCTATTCTCATAAAACGACATATATAAAAATACTCAATTATGCTTCTTTAATGATTTTTAACATTCATGCATTTAGCTAGATTTAATTTGCATTTTATTTCATTAATTTAGTATATTTCATGAATTAATTAGGATTAATTTAGCATTTATTTCAATTCTGCTTATTTTCAGTAGGTCTCTGTTTTTGTCAGTCAGTCCACACGTCATGTCATGCATTTATGTTTTATTAAAAATCCCAAAAAAATCACGGAATGTGCCCTTAGGTGTCCCTGAAATTTTTCCAAAAATTCGGAGGCATTTGAATTTGTTTACTGCGGTAAACATTCAAAATGGCAAGTCGGGTTTGTTTACCCTGGATGCGTTTTGAAAATCATTTGCCGACTTGTAAAATTGAGATATCCCTCATGGGAGATCCGATTTTCGATCCGAAAAATGTTATGAACTCGGGAGAATGTCTAGTTTTTAATATGATTTTTTCAGATTTTTATAATGTTTTTGATATCTGACAAAAATCCGAGAGTTCGGGACACATGTCAGAGCCTAATTTGGGCCTTTGAAATCTTGGATCGACTTAGGGCTATGGTTTCTCTTTGTGTGTTGATCCAAATCCAAAACTGTAAAAACTGAAAGTTGTGTCCGAGATGTCCTATGTTCGCATCTGAAATCCTATAAGTTTTAGAACAGTGTTGACCCCTGCTTCGGATTTTTTTTGTCAGTCTCCTGTTTTGCTACATTTGTCTGTTCTGTTAGTTTAGGCAGGAATAGTTATATTTTTCTATGTGTTTCTGTTGATCAAATGCCAAAGTCATAAACATAAAAGTTGTTCATGTAGGTGTCGTGCATAGCTCTGATTAATTTCATAAATTTACATGTCTTTTTTATATTGTTTTAGCATTTTACATCAGATTAGGGTGATTTTTACCTCTGTCAGAACTAAATCCCTGTTGCCGAACTCACCATGGCTCAAATCCTGAGGCTGTAAAAACCAAAAATGTTCCATTTCGGGTAATTTAGCAGTCTGCAAAATATCAGAAGTTTCCATGGTGTAAATATTGCATTATCATATTAGGCATTGCATTTGGTTCGGATCCATAGGCAAAATCCACCATTTTAGGACTTTCTTTGAATTTTAGCATTTAAATCATATCATTTCATGATTTTTATCATTCTAGGCTGTTTATCAGAGTAAGTAGATGCTTCATACCGAATTTGGTGCAATTTGGAATCCATTTGAGGTTCGGATTAGCCACAATACCAAAACAGGGTCCCGTAGGACCCGGATCCAAGTGAAAAACAAGCGAAATTCGCTATTTTGGCTAAATTTCAAAATGTCAAATTCTGATTTTACAGTCATAATGTGTTTAGCAGCATGTCATCATGCCTCATACTGCATTTCATCATCATTGGATTCAATTTGAATTTCGAAATCTCAATTTTACCTAGTTTTCCTTCAAAAAACCCTGATTTTAAAGATGTAACTTTAATTTTAGGGGTATTTTGGTCATTTTAACCTCAATTCCGAATTTCAAATTGTTTTCTACTGAATTTCCTGCATTTACATCATTTCAAATATCAAGGAAGCATGAAAATGGGGTTTATATCCAATTAAGTCCAATAATTTCATAATATTACTGGAAATCTTGGAAAAACCCACATATTTGAGCTAACCTTATTTCAAGTTTGGCAGGGACATTCCAAAGAAGGAGTTGAAGTCTGCAAATTTCTTTTATTTCCTTTATTTAGTGATGTAATAATGTAAATTTTGGAATAAGAGATTTAATTTCCTGCTTAGACTAGGATGCATATCATATAGTTTAAATTTATGCAATATCCTGATTATATGATTCATGCATTTTATTTCAAAAGCACTATGGATGTTCACGAATGGCACGTGCACCAACTCTTAGGGAGTTGATGGACTCGGTGGGATCCATATTTACGGCCCTAGTCGGAATATGGACGAGACCCAGATCCATCATCTTTCTACTAGTCACATTGAGCCTACACTCTTAGGCTATCTTAAAATGCACATCATATTTCCAAAGTTTTCAAAATCATGTGCATCAAATCAACTAAGTTCTGAACATATTCATGGCCACAGTCAGGATATGTGAAGCATTTATCTTGACTTAATACACATTTTTCAAACAAATTTCTTAGAAAAGCTTTCAAAGTGCATTCATTCACTCATATCATTTGCATCATGAAATCATTGGTTTTCTCAAGATTTTCTCAAGAAAACTTCATTCTCAAGAAATCGATTTCTCAAGAAACTCTAAGGATTTTTTAAAATCGGTTTTCCAAAGACAAGTTTTTCCACAGTTTTCCCTGGAAAATGATATTTTCTTAAGAGATTCAAAAGAGTTTTACAATCTTTCTCCAAGATCCAAAATCGATTTTCAAGTATTTCAAAAGGTAAAATTCCCCGGATTTCGATTCCCCAAGTTTTGAATTTCCTTCTCCAATGAGTTTTCCTATAAATCTTCCATCATTTTCCTAAGAAAACTCTCAAAGTCCAAGTTTTCCTAAGAAGTGTTTCCCTTTTCAAAAGGTTCATCTTTTCTCAAGAATCACTTCCATTTTCCCAGGATTTTCAACCATTCATAATTTTCCCAAGTCTTTATGAACTTTCCTGAGATTTCAAATCTTTTCCATCTGAGTTTCTTGAGAAATTGACTTTCAGCTTTTTCCTGAGAGAATCTTTTCAACTCCAAATATTTTCCAAGCATACATCATGTTTTCCCAAGCTGCAGTTTCCAAAATCTCATAGCACATGCCTGAATTCTCTGTGCATTTAACATAGAACATAACTTTGATAATTTAACTAAGTCAAGCACGATTTTGGTCCTTGGTTCGATTACCCTTGTTAAAGGCGGCAGGAACGGTCGAACCTCGTACCGACAGGTCAAGCCCCATCCCATGGATTTTCCCGCAATTTTCAAAACGGAGGCGAGTATTTCAAAACATTTCCAAAATCCGGTCAAGTTTGAAGCGCGAAAGCGTTTCTCCCTCTCTCTCTTCCGCAAGGAAGGGAAGACGGGAGAAAAATTTCGCGACGATAACAATGACCAAGAGGCAATCAAGATCTATCAGGCTACTCACATGGATTTTATTTGTTTGGCACAACCACTTACATCTAAAGAGGAGTCCAAATTGGAAGAACAAGTTCCTCCAGACATGAGTGAATTACTTGAGTCATTCCAAGTTGTGTTTGTAGAACCTAAGGATTTACCTCCTTCACGCACTCAAGATCACCACATCCCTCTCTTGAAAGGACAAGGGACAATTAGTGTGAGACCATACCGATTTGCTTTTGCACAAAAAAGCTAAAATTGAAAAATTATTGCAGGATATGCTTGAGAGTGGCATCATTTGCCCAAGTTCAAGTGTTTATTCTTCGTCGGATCTACTTGTGTGCAAGAAGGACAATACATGGTGATTTTGCATCGATTATAAAGCACTTAATGAGGTGACTTACAAAGACAAGCATCCAATTGTGGTTATTAATGAATTATTGGATGAATTGTTTAGCGCCAAATACTTTTCTAAGCTTGACTTAAGAGCCGGCTATCATCAAATTTGAATGGTGAGTGAAGACATAGAGAAAATCACATTTTATACACATGATGGTCATTATGAATTATTTGTTATTGTAAACATCCCAAATTTTTTCAGGTCCTTTTTGGACACCTTTCTGTCACAGATGCCAACTCCCTGTAGTACAGTGTAAGTCTCACCCCTAGGTTTACCCCAGTCTAAACGTCATCTTACCCCTATTTTGTCAATAAAATTACCATTTTACTCCAAAGTCACCCCTAAACCCTCGTCAATTAGACTCAGCCAAGCTCATCTTAAGTTTAGAAGATTTAGAATGTCAGTCATTTCTGATTCCCGTGATCTCACGATGAGTAGTGTCAGTTCATTTCAGCTAAATTTATTTTATTTTAGGCGAAATGAGCTCATTTCTAGCTTGAATTTCATCCAATTATCTCTGAGTCAGTTAAATCCCAGTAGATCCTATTTTCAAGTGTCTAGTTTGAGCTCATCTGGAGTTTGAATGGTCTAGTTCCAGTTTAAAATCACTTTTCACATTCTTAGACCTTCATTTCAACTTATTTTAGCTCATTTTATCTCATTTCAGTCAAAATTGAGCTAACTCCAGTAAGCCCAGCTAGTGTTTTAGCTTCGAATTTAGTTCACCTTAGTATAACTAACTTTCAATTTAGTCCATTCTAGTTCTATCTAGTTTAAATTAGTTCAAACCAGTTCAGTACCGTGTTACTCTATACCCTATAAGGCAAAACAAATAATAATAATAATAATAATTTCTTGATAATTTGCTAATAGCATCATTTTTGTCAATTTTCAAGCGGGGACAATTCTCAATCTGGACTCGAACCAATTCCTTTATCTAATATTTTATTTGTATCCAAGATCCAAACCAAATTTCAATTCAGATATTGGATCCAATGTTGGATCTGATGTCCATTTTCTATCCTAGACCTGGATCTTTCATTCAATTCATTCTACTATCTATATCTATAGCCCAATTTACTTTCTGAACCTGGAATATCTCATTGGATATCCAGGATCCAATCAAACACTTCTAGATTCATTTCTTAATTTTCAGAATCCAGGATCCATTGCCATCTGGATCCACCTTCTGATCCATTCAGAAGGATAAATTGGATCAATTTCTAAACTCGGACTCAGATTCATTTCCTTGTCTAATATCTGAGGCCTAATTTGGTCCTTACCCAAATCCAAGATCCAATTCCATTTCTAGGCCCGATCCTGTATCAAATCCAAGATCCAAATCTAATTTCTATCATGGGCCTAGATTTTTCATCTAAATCCATTTCATAAATTCATATTCAGGGTCCAAGCATCATTTTGAATCAATTCCTTTCATTTTTATCTTCAATCAAGATCCATATCCACTTTATTCAAAATTTTGGATCTAGATCCAAATGCAAAATACAATCTTTATCCAATTTTCAAAACCAAATCCATGGATTTCAAATTCAAAGTCAATATTTTTGTAAAATCTTTTGAAAAAAAATCTGGACCCCACTTAAAACTTTAAAATTTGGATTTCATTCTAATTTTTTTTTTAAGATGGATCGTAGATCCACTTTGATTTTGGGCTCCAAATGGCGCCAATTTCAAAGTTAATTATCACTTTACCTTTTTAAACAACCTTGTTTCACTTGATTTTAACTTTTCCCCTTTGCCTTTAAAAAAACCCACATGTGCACCTACATGAAGTGGTGCCACATGTCACTCTTTTTCTTAAAAAACCAAAATCGCCCCTAAGGGTAGGGTTGGGATTTTCAAAAAAATCCCAACCCTAATCCCCTTGGGGCCAATAAATAGTGACCAAGGGGGCGCCAATCCCAAGAAGAAAGAGGAGATCTCAGCCACCCTTTTCCTATTCCTTCTTCTCTTCTTCTTCTTCTTTCTTTTCTTCTCTAAGTAGTTGCCCCTTCCTTTGGCTCCTTCTTCTCCATTTTGCAGCAAGGTTGGAAGGATAAACCTCCATAGAAGGTAAATATCTCCTCTTCACTCTCATTTCATTCATTTTTTGCTTTTATTTTGCTGCATTTCTATTTCTATCAAAGCCACCATGAAGATGGAATTTGATCTTCCATAGATCAAATTCCTCTTCAATCGGTTATATCAATGTATCCATGCCTTTGTTGGTTTTGATTTTTTTTTTGTTAATTTTGTATTAGATGTTATTTTAGTTTTAGATTACTATTTTTTTTTGTCTAAAATTCAAATATATAGCATCTATGCTTTTATTTTCATTTTATGCATTATTAGATTAAATGTTTTCATTCTCTTTTACATTTTGTATACATTTTGATTCTGGCTTCTTGTTAGCATCATCATTTTGGGTGTTTTTCCTAGTGCTTTTGATCTGAATTTTTATGGGTGATTCATGATTGTATCTCCATGAATCTATGAATTTTTCATGATTTTTGGGGATTTGATGGCCCACTTTAAAAATCGGGATTCATAACCTGACATTCTGCACCATTAGGATTTTAGCAGAATCAGGACCGACTTGCCGCAGTGATTTCTCTCTAACCGTAGATGATCTCTTCTATTCATAAAAAGTGTTGTCTCCAAGATTGAATATAGTTTACGTTTTCTAATGTTTAGCAATTTTTATGGTCATGTCATATTTTATTTTGATCAGAAACCAGAACCCTATCATTCTGTATCATTTGAGTTGCTCAGGTTTTAGTCCATTTTGTCAGAGTCATATCTCCTTAATGGGAGATCATTTTCAGATCTGTAAAAAAGTATTTCTTTCTTTCTATGTATAGTACATCTCTGTAAGTGTTTAATAATTTTTATGGTCGTTTCATATTTTATTTTTATTAAAAATCAGAACCCTATTTGTTTGTAACCTCAGGCCTTGATAAGATCTAGGATCAACTTGTTAAAGTCATATCTCCCCAATAAAAGATCATTTTTAAGTTTTATATAATGGATTTTTTTTATTGAATGTCTAGTTTACCTCTGCAAATTTTCAAAAAATTTTATAGTCATTTCATATTACATTTTGATCGAATACCAGAATCCTATCGTTTTGCATTGTCAGGCATTGCTCAGATCTTGGGACATTTTTTTTTAATCAAATCTCCTCAATAGAAGATCATTTTTAATATCTGTAAAAAGTGTTTTCTTTTTTTGCATGTCTAGTTTACCCATGCAAATTTTTAGCAATTTTCATGATCACTTCATATCTGATTTTGATAAAAAATCAGAACCTTATCATTTTGTATCCTCAAGCATTACTTAGATCTTGTCCCATCTTGTCTGGATCACATCTCTCTTTGAAATATTTTTAGGTTTGTTTCAAACTCATTTTTGAAAATCATTTCAATCCAATTTCCAAATATTTTCAAAGTAATTTTGAATCAAATTCGAAATCATTTCAAAAATTATTTTAATCCAATTTCCAAAATATTTTCAAAGTAATTTTGAATTAATTTTGAAATCATTTCAAAGATATTTTCCAAAGTAATTTTCAAAATCACTTGGAATTCAGTTTTGAAGCATTTCAAAGCAAATTCAAATAAATTCTAAGCATACATCAAAATTTCCCTTGAAAATTTTCTCAAAAAACCACAGCACTTGTATGTTTTCCATTTCTACATTCTAGGACTTAGAATAATTTCTTAGGCATTTTAACCAAAGCAAGGCATACAGTTCAATCCTTGGTTCAATTACCCCTGGTAAAGGCGCCAGGAATGATTGAACCTCGTATTGACAGATGGATCCTATTTCCCAAATTTTCTCACAAATTTCAAAAAAACAGAGGCGAGTTATTTCAAAATATTTTTCAAAAGGTCAAGTGAACTTGAAAAACGTAAAAATTTTTACAATGATCACAGGTTTGGTGACCGTGATGGGACCTGTCCTCGTTTGATTGAACTTATGCCTTGTCTTGCTTAAAATTCTAAGTGATTATTCCAAAATGTCAGCATTTTTCTTGTGAACTTAGGAGCCTAGACTTTGACCCAGCTGACATTTGATGCACATAGGCTTAGGCATGGTTTGGTAGGACCAATTGAAGATATATATTCATGCTCACTTAGACTTAGATCAAATACAACCCTCCTCAATCTAGGCTTAAATGCAAAGCTTGTATGCAAGTGTATGCTTCTCATGATTTTCAAAATTCTATCTTCTTAGGCCTTTACATTAGAGCCTTCTGATTTCTCTCATCATATTTTTAAAATATCTCTACCTATGTTGTCTCAGCCACCATGTTGTTGGGCTTTCTCCCTGAACCATATTTCGGGACAAAGCCTCACAACTGTGCCACTTATTTGGGCTAATAACCTCCCTGCCATGTACTGAGTGTCATAGTCCAAAGTATATCGGCAGGTGCTCAAGGATGTTGGAAAACCATACCCTTAGAACCCCAGAGATAGTTTTTATGCCACGTACGTCAAGCTTCGTCTTGAATATATCAGCATATTTGGATTGGACTTAGATGATCTGAACCTTAGAGTTAGGATTAGGGTCCTACAAGACTTTTAAAATTTGCATAATAAAGCCAGCTTTTAGGGAGTGTTGTATGTGCAGCCTTGTTTGTGTACCTTTATTGTGATATGAATGTAATGCTGCAATTCCTATTTGTCACATGTATTTTCTTATATCTTCAAAATAATTTTTCTCAAACCCTGGAGGTCTTTTCAAAATTCCTCTATTCTTCTAAAACCCCAGGTGTATACCTTTTTCCTTCCTTGTCATTCTGGATCTCGGATCTTCAATCAATCTGGTTCTGTCTGCTATTTTCTCCAATAAATCTTGTATTTTGTCAAACATTCAGATTCTCATTTTCTCTTCCCCAGTGTATCCCAATGACATCCAGTCATAGCGATATTGTATTTCCCGAAGGCCATATCTCATATGAGATAAGGCAAGGTCTCTCAGAGCAATGGATCCTGAAAACTAGTCATTTTCTTCCTCGGTGATACTATTCTTGGTTAATTACCTTTTCTTGTATGTTTCCGAACCATCTAGAGGACTACGGATTAGAACTGGCATCAACAGTGGACAAGGAGATTGTCAATGGCAATCTTATCCAAGCCCTAGCAGAGTGATGGAATTTGCGCTCATGCACTTTCTGGTTTTCGTGGGGAGAAATGACTCTGCTCCTAGATGAGTTTTCAGACATTATGGGATTTGTAAAACCCATAAAATTTCGATAATTATCAAACTAAATAAAGGATAAAATCCTTTGAAATAAAGATGATAAAATGATATAGAGTCGATCCAAATGGATCTTAAAATTCAAACTGGATCAACTGGATCCAGTATTTGGATTCGGGTACGATGAATGAATTCGGATCCTGGATGGATCTGAAACCCAATTAGAATCCAATTGGATCTAAAGGGAGCCAAATAGGGTTGAACCATAATTAAGATCCAGAAATATAGTTAGAAGATTGAGAAGATCTAAAATACAATTCGTAATTGAAACTCGTCGAAAAATCAATTCGTATATAAAAAAATTAAACATGGCCAATAGGGCAACAAGTTGAGAAGCAATGTTGTGGTGAGATGTATTGCCTAGGGATGAGGCAACCTGAGTTCAAATCCCACGAACTACACTCCCACAAATTTTAGGAAAAAAAATGTGTCTCTTTGTCAAAAGTGTTATTTTTGGAATTTCCGCCAAAACCTTACTAAAGGTTAAATAAATTAACGTTGCAAGAAATTGCAACGAAATATACAATAGTGCATTGGTGTTGCTTGCTACCTTTAGGGAGAAGGTCTACCATTCAAATCCCCTTGGGTGCTAGAGTCTTTTTGAAAACCGTTTTAAAAATATATATATAACTCCTCATTAAAGTGGCTTTAATAGAAAAACGCATTTTTTTTAAAGAAAGGTGAGGGATGGGCGATTTTCCCAAAGGGGAAACCCAACCGTCCAGCATGAGGAAGCCTCCCTTCCATTTTTTTTTTTTGGGAGTTTCCATAATAGGTATTAATGTGGCCATCCGTTTTGGGGAGGGCCATAATGAAGAAACATTTTTTTCTTTTCTTTTGAAGATGTTTCAGAATCGAGGTGCCTTGAAGGCTCCTCTCCTTTCCTCTCTCAACTCTCTCTACCAGCCGTGTGACTCTCTTTTTCTTATCCCTTCCACAATTGCTTCCGGTGAGGTATTAGTGTGGAAGGATTTGGACGTCCACCAGGGAGAAGATCTTACCGTCGGGTTCATGCTCTCACGAGGTAGGGGCATACTCTTTATGCGTGTGCACAGTGCCATGGGATACCTACATGTATGAGATTATCCGGATATAGGCACAATGATACACATACAGTTTTTTTTTTCCTGTTTACATGGGTGAAAGGGGGTATATAGCTGTTGAAACGAATATGCATATTTTCTGGAGATGTAATTCCAAATCCATGTATTCACGTTGATCATAGTGTTTTTCTGAAATTCTTGTCCGATTATGCATATACCAAAAGGCTAGAAATTAACCTACATAACGTCTCTACTAACTGTGTGATACAATATGTTTTTTTTGGTGCAAATACAAAAGGAAAAAAAAATCAGGTATGCTTACTGTAGGGTGTTTATCATTTTATCCTGTAGTTTATGTTGAATCTGTATGAAATCTAGTTCCAAATTCTGGACCATATTGCTATATACCACTCAAGATATTTTGGAGCTGCACAAACAAATAAATAAATAAATGGGTATAACCGAATTATAATATTGGCTATAACATGTAAGTTCTCATGTTATTATGCAATATAGTATAGTTCATATATATATATATATATATATATATATATATATATATATATATATATATATATATATATATATATATATATATATGAGAATCAGGGTCTAATTATATCATGGTGGCATGTGAGATCACATTTCCTCATTGTTGCGCATATAGCAAAACCTTATATATATTGTGTTACCATTGAACTACTTCAATATATATATATATATAATTTACAGTCATGATATGTGTTGTATCCATGATTTAGTTATGTGGAAAAGACAAATATATGTATGTGAATGATCGGATAGCATGGTTATTTAGTGCAGATACTGTAGAATTAATGTTTTAACTATTCAGGACATGTATAAAAGAAGGCAAATAGTGATTATTGAATCATATTCTGGTTTCCATTTTAAACTGGTCTAGAATAGGTATAATGTTACATTGGATCTTTAACATTATTAGATCAGTTAATGTATACAGGGTGGCTTTGGTGTTTCAATTCTCTTCCAAATTGAATGTTTTGCAAATATATATATATATATATATATATATATATATATATATATATATATATATATATATATATATATATATATATAGATAGATAGATAGATAGATAGATAGATATCACAAATTTTAAATACATATATATAGACTGCACGACCCCAGCCCACAAGGTGGCCCCACCGGTTAGATCAGACAGATTGGTTGGTTTGACCCAGCTTGACCAAAGGTCTACTATACCAGGTCTGGGTGCAGCTATTGCGGCAGGGTGCGCCATACCCTGTTGGCATGATTGCAGCCTAACAACATCAACAGGGTGTCTGCGTGTTGGTTGAAGCCATTAGTACTCGTTAACTTGGTTTGGAAAGTTGAAATTTTTAAACTTAATGACACTCTAATATAGGTCTGCCTAGTTGAGTTGACATAACATTGGTGTCCTTTGTTTGGTACCCAGACAACCATCCGAATGCACCACGTGTCAATGGCACCGTTGGAAAGCTCACGACCTACACACATATCATCAAACCAGATAGAAAAAAAAAACAAAACAAAACAAATTTCAGCATGTGAATAACATGCTTACATAAGGTGTTGGTGGATCTTGCGGTTGTGCTAATCATGCTCGACCAGCAAGTCGTGGGACTCTATCGACCCTACTCGGGTGGTGTGCTGCTATGTTTTGGGTTCATAGTTAGTGTAAGTGTTAGGTCGGCTTGAGAGCTGCAAACCATTGCAACACTACGTGTTATCTCTTTGGGGTTTGCCGCAGTACTAGCTTGACTTACAAAATGTATATATGTATTTGCTTGGTTTGGTAAGAATTTTTATATCTAATCAATATTTGAATTCAGGTTGTTCACTTAGTTGCGCATTAAGTCGGATTTGGTAATGCTTAAACCTGACTCGAGTTTGGTTTAGAAATATATATATACATGTTCATATTTGGGTTTTTAAGAAACCTTCTTATGCCTAGTATTAGCTATAGCGAGACCGCTACAAGTTAATGACTCGTTGCATCCCGACTATGGTCTCAAGAGTATAAAGATACATGTAATAATTCTCTTTGAACGATGGAGGTTTTTGTGTAATCTTTAGATCATAAATGCTTGAAATTGAAAAAAAACCCTCAATTTTATACATATCCTCATTTTTATTCGACTACGTAACTTAATATGGGAATTCAAATGGTTGTTGCTATCACCGTGTACACACACTGAGACATGGTTGTACGTATTGAGGATTGAACAAGACAACAATGATGTAGTCACATTGCCTATGGTTTTGTAGGTAGCTTGTTGGTAAATACATATTTTTGTTATAATTGCACAATTCAGAAACACTATGAGGGTACGATAAAACCAATCGAACTGAGCATGAAAAATCTTTATGGTGACAAATGGGCACATAAGATGCTAAGTGAATTGCATATAATTGAATTATGATTTCATGTAAATGTTAAGACATGTTCTGTGCCGATTGATATATGCTTGTTCCGCAAATATTCGCTTAATAAAGAGCATTCGTCATGTCATGATCATCTGAAGGCCTAAGACCGAGCTTGCGGTCTTGCGAGACCATGATAGTGTCGTACAGGCACTTATGAAAAGTTATACTTGAGATATGCCTTATAAGTGCATGATCAGTGGGGTACGAAACGTACACCCGATCTTAGAAATCAAACCTGAAGATGCTGAAAGTATAATTAAGTACCCGACTCAGAGTTGAGCCAAAAATCTGAGAAATTTTGGTTGGTGCCTATTGGGCATTCGATGGGTAATGTGCAAACACTGAGATCACCAAGAGTATGGGTTGGGATTTTGGAAATCCCCTGTGGTGCAATGACTCGCACCAAGAAATAAACAAAATACAAAATATGCATATAAAACAAGTGTGGGGTTGTGGGTACACCTGAAAGACGGTGTATGTTACTAGACCCAAACAAATAAAATGAAAAGATATGCACACATAAAATAAAATTGGGGGATTCTGGGTATACTTGAGATGGTATATGTTACTGGTTTCCCCGGGATACTGGGTATACCTGACAACGGTATATGTTACTGGTTTCCCAGGGCTCTGGGTACACCTGAAGATGGTGTATGTTACCGGACCCATGGTCTACCTTGGAGAGGGTAGATGGTACAACCTCCGTGGGACATTCTTGTTTTTGTGAGAGCTAGGCGTCTCACCGGTCCCCAGTCCACGGAGTTAGGGGGCCAGGACTACCAATGTGTCCTAGGTGGTAGATCCAAGTCTTCTGCAGAAATACAGGGTGCATCCTAATTCTATTTCTAGCCATTGGGGAGTACTCTCTCGGTCGTGAACCGTCTCCTTTGGATATCCGTACGGCTAGTCATACGGGTTATAAAATAATAAACCCCCGTGTGGTCTCGGTCCGCTACGATGTCGAATGCCTGTGCGTACCCACAGGGTAATAAACAAGATGAAACATAAAGTTAGTGCATTAAGAAAGATCTTTAAGTAGTTGCATACTGCTCGATGTTGAAATTGTTGGATTAAGTTGTGACTCCTGTAGAGCATGATTCAAATTAGTTTTCCGTTCATGGAAATTGTGATAACTTATGAATGATGTGTTGAACGTTGATGTTTGTGCTTTATATACACTTTACATTAATTGCTTTAGTTAAGTCAAGTGTAAATCCTTATTAGTTCCAAAGTTGTTATTGCTTATATAAATATGGTTCATGCATGTGATGTATCGTGCTTTGATGTTGATGAAATACATCATGAAATGTTTGACTTTAGTGACTTTTACATTTATCAATTGTTAAATGGTTATTAGTTCTATCTAAACTTGTTGCACATATACTTGTACACATGACACTGTGCACACTCATATGGATATTATGCTTCTTACTCAGACGTGGTAGTCTGACCCTTTCTGAATTAATGTTTTTCAGGAAACTGAATGACGAGCAATTGCGGTCGTCGCTACGACAGTGCCATGTGACCATATCTTCTTCGGATGTCCTGAGGAATATGACTTGTAATAAATCATTAAGTTGTAAATAATAACTTGTAGTATTTCAATGCAAGAATTTATTTTACTTAAATGCTTTGAGTCTGTGCTATTACTTGTAACCCACCCAAATAATTTGACTAAGGATTTAATAAAGTTTCTGCTGTTGTTTAGAAAAAAAAATTTATTCTAAAATTTTCAAGTTAAATATTTAGGGCGTTACACCTTGAGTCTGTGCTATTACTTGTAACCCGCCCAAATAATTTGAGGAAGGATTTAATAAAGCTTTTTCGCTGTTGTTTAGAAAAAAAAATTTATTCCAAAATTTTCAAGTTAAATATTTGGGGCGTTACAAGTATGGTATCAGAGCAGGACAAGAATATATGGTTCATGGCATTCCAGCGACCCTGCAAAAGCTTTGTAAGTGTTTAATTTTGTTTTCTAGTTGGTAAAAAAAAAAAAAAACCAAAGTATTACATAATTTTTTTTTTTTAACCTAGATATATTGCTAGGGACACTATTAGACTTAACGATGTTATTATGTAGGTTCTTCGGGAACCAAGATGAATATTTTGATGAAAGGATTCAATGAAATGACTCTAAGTTTAATACTTTAATTGGTTTAATCTAGAATGTTATACCAGATTTTAATTTAATTCGATCCAGGACATAGGGTCTAACGACTCAAGTTTTGATACGCATTGAATACTGAATCATTGTTGAACCAATTGATATATAGAGGTTATATGAATATATACATCACTTTCTAGTAATGAAGGCTATGCCATTAGGGGCTTCAAATAGGGAATTTTGCTACACTAAATAGGACCCTAAAACGAGATGCAAGGTTTATACTTCAATTGGTTTTGAAGTATCATTTAATATAACACACATAGTTAGATACTCCAATCCATTTGATTGGTCTTTTCAACGAATTTCGCGGACGAAATTCTTTTTAGGGGGGAAAGATGTAAAACCCATAAAATTTCGATAATTATCAAACTAAATAAAGGATAAAATCCTTTGAAATAAAGATGATAAAATGATATAGAGTCGATCCAAATGGATCTTAAAATTCAAACTGGATCAACTGGATCCAGTATTTGGATTCGGGTACGATGAATGAATTCGGATCCTAGATGGATCGGAAACCCAATTAGAATCCAATTGGATCTAAAGGGAGCCAAATAGGGTCGAACCATAATTAAGATCCAGAAATGTAGTTAGAAGATTGAGAAGATCTAAAATACAATTCGTAATTGAAACTCGTCGAAAAATCAATTCGTATATAAAAAAATTAAACATGGCCAATAGGGCAACAAGTTGAGAAGCAATGTTGTGGTGAGATGTATTGCCTAGGGATGAGGCAACCTGAGTTCAAATCCCACGAACTACACTCCCACAAATTTTAGGAAAAAAAAATGTGTCTCTTTGTCAAAAGTGTTATTTTTGGAATTTCCGCCAAAACCTTACTAAAGGTTAAATAAATTAACGTTGCAAGAAATTGCAACGAAATATACAATAGTACATTGGTGGTGCTTGCTACCTTTAGGGAGAAGGTCTACCATTCAAATCCCCTTGGGTGCTAGAGTCTTTTTGAAAACCGTTTTAAAAAAATATATATAACTCCTCATTAAAGTGGCTTTAATAGAAAAACGCATTTTTTTTAAAGAAAGGTGAGGGATGGGCGATTTTCCCAAAGGGGAAACCCAACCGTCCAGCATGAGGAAGCCTCCCTTCCATTTTTTTTTTTGGGAGTTTCCATAATAGGTATTAATGTGGCCATCCGTTTTGGGGAGGGCCATAATGAAGAAACATTTTTTTCTTTTCTTTTGAAGATGTTTCAGAATCGAGGTGCCTTGAAGGCTCCTCTCCTTTCCTCTCTCAACTCTCTCTACCAGCCGTGTGACTCTCTTTTTCTTATCCCTTCCACCATTGCTTCCGGTGAGGTATTAGTGTGGAAGGATTTGGACGTCCACCAAGGAGAAGATCTTACCATCGGGTTCATGCTCTCACGAGGTAGGGGCACACTCTTTATGCGTGTGCACAGTGCCATGGGATACCTACATGTATGAGATTATCCGGATATAGGCACAATGATACACATACAGTTTTTTTTTTCCTGTTTACATGGGTGAAAGGGGGTATATAGCTGTTGAAACGAATATGCATATTTTCTGGAGATGTAATTCCAAATCCATGTATTCACGTTGATCATAGTGTTTTTCTGAAATTCTTGTCCGATTATGCATATACCAAAAGGCTAGAAATTAACCTACATAACATCTCTACTAACTGTGTGATACAATATGTTTTTTTTGGTGCAAATACAAAAGAAAAAAAAAATCAGGTATGCTTACTGTAGGGTGTTTATCATTTTATCCTGTAGTTTATGTTGAATCTGTATGAAATCTAGTTCCAAATTCTGGACCATATTGCTATATACCACTCAAGATATTTTGGAGCTGCACAAACAAATAAATAAATAAATGGGTATAACCGAATTATAATATTGGCTATAACATGTAAGTTCTCATGTTATTATGCAATATAGTTTAGTTCATATATATATATATATATATATATATATATATATATATATGAAAACCAGGGTCTGATTATATCATGGTGGCATGTGAGATCACATTTCCTCATTGTTGCGCATATAGCAAAACCTTATATATATTGTGTTACCATTGAACTACTTCAATATATATATATATATATATATATATATATATATATATATATATATATATATAAAATTTACAGTCGTGATATGTGTTGTATCCATGATTTAGTTATGTGGAAAAGACAAATATATGTATGTGAATGATCGGATAGCATGGTTATTTAGTGCAGATACTGTAGAATTAATGTTTTAACTATTCAGGACATGTATAATAGAAGGCAAATAGTGATTATTAAATCATATTCTGGTTTCCATTTTAAACTGGTCTAGAATAGGTATCATGTTACGTTGGATCTTTAACATTATTAGATCAGTTAATGTATACAGGGTGGCTATGGTGTTTCAATTCTCTTCCAAATTGAATGTTTTGCAAATATATATATATATATAGATAGATATCACAAATTTTAAATACATATATATAGCCTGCACGACCCCAGCTCACAAGGTGGCCCCATCGGTTAGATCAGACAGATTGGTTGGTTTGACCCAGCTTGACCAAAGGTCTACTATACCAGGTCTGGGTGCAGCTATTGCGGCAGGGTGCGCCATACCCTGTTGGCGTGATTGCAGCCTAACAACATCAACATGGTGTCTGCGTGTTGGTTGAAGCCATTAGTACTCGTTAACTTGGTTTGGAAAGTTGAAATTTTTAAACTTAATGACACTCTAATATAGGTCTGCCTAGTTGAGTTGACATAACATTGGTGTCCTTTGTTTGGTACCCAGACAACCATCCGAATGCACCACGTGTCAATGGCACCGTTGGAAAGCTCACGACCTACACACATATCATCAAACCAGATAGAAAAACAAAACAAAACAAAACAAATTTCAGCATGTGAATAACATGCTTACATAAGGTGTTGGTGGATCTTGCGGTTGTGCTAATCATGCTCGACCAGCAAGTCGTGGGACTCTATCGACCATACTTGGGTGGTGTGCTGCTATGTTTTGGGTTCATAGTTAGTGTAAGTGTTAGGTCGGCTTGAGAGCTGCAAACCATTGCAACACTACGTGTTATCTCTATGGGGTTTGCCGCAGTACTAGCTTGACTTACAAAATGTATATATGTATTTCCTTGGTTTGGTAAGAATTTTTATATCTGATTAATATTTGAATTCAGGTTGTTCACTTAGTTGCGCATTAAGTCGGATTTGGTAATGCTTAAACCTGACTCGAGTTTGGTTCAGAAATATATATATACATGTTCATATTTGGTTTTTTAAGAAACCTTCTTATGCCTAGTATTAGCTATAGCGAGACCGCTACAAGTTAATGACTCGTTGCATCCCGACTATGGTCTCAAGAGTATAAAGATACATGTAATAATTCTCTTTGAACGATGGAGGTTTTTGTGTAATCTTTAGATCATAAATGCTTGAAATTGAAAAAAAAACCTCAATTTTATACATATCCTCATTTTTATTCGACTACGTAACTTAATATGGGAATTCAAATGGTTGTTGATATCATCGTGTACACACACTGGGACATGGTTGTATGTATTGAGGATTGAACAAGACAACAATGATGTAGTCACATTGCCTATGGTTTTGTAGGTAGCTTGTTGGTAAATACATATTTTTGTTATAATTGCACAATTAAGAAACACTATGAGGGTACGATAAAACCAATCGAACTGAGCATGAAAAATCTTTATGGTGCCAAATGGGCACATAAGATGCTAAGTGAATTGCATATAATTGAATTATGATTTCATGTAAATGTTAAGACATGTTCTGTGCCGATTGATATATGCTTGTTCCGCAAATATTCGCTTAATAAAGAGCATTTGTCATGTCATGATCATCTGAAGGCCTAAGACTGAGCTTGCGGTCTTGCGAGACCATGACAGTGTCGTACAGGCACTTATGAAAAGTTATACTTGAGATATGCCTTATAAGTGCATGATCAGTGGGGTACGAAACGTACACCCGATCTTAGAAATCAAACCTGAAGATGCTGAAAGTATAATTAAGTACCCGACTCAGAGTTGAGCCAAAAATCTGAGGAATTTTGGTTGGTGCCTATTGGGCATTTGATGGGTAATGTGCAAACACTGAGATCACCCAGAGTATGGGTTGGGATTTTGGAAATCCCCTGTGGTGCAATGACTCGCACCAAGAAATAAACAAAATACAAAATATGCATATAAAACAAGTGTGAGGTTCTGGGTACACCTGAAAGACGGTGTATGTTACTGGACCCAAACAAATAAGAATGAAAAGATATGCACACATAAAATAAAATTGGGAGATTTTGGGTATACTTGAGATGATAGATGTTACTGGTTTCCCCGGGATACTGGGTATACCTGACAACGGTATATGTTACTGGTTTCCCAGAGCTCTGGGTACACCTGAAGACGGTGTATGTTACCGGACCCATGGTCTACCTTGGAGAGGGTAGATGGTACAACCTCCGTGGGACATTCTTGTTTTTGTGAGAGCTAGGCGTCTCACCGATCCCCAGTCCACGGAGTTAGGGGGCCAGGACTACCAATGTGTCCTAGGTGGTATATCCAAGTCTTCTGCAGAAATACAGGGTGCATCCTAATTCTATTTCTAGCCATTGGGGAGTACTCTCTCGGTCGTGAACCGTCCCCTTTGGATATCCGTACGGCTAGTCATACGGGTTATAAAATAATAAACCCCCGTGTGGTCTCGGTCCGCTACGATGTCGAATGCCTGTGCGTACCCACAGGGTAATAAACAAGATGAAACATAAAGTTAGTGCATTAAGAAAGATCTTTAAGTAGTTGCATACTGCTCGATGTTGAAATTGTTGGATTAAGTTGTGACTCCTTTAGAGCATGATTCAAATTAGTTTTCCGTTACATGGAAATTGTGATAACTTATGAATGATGTGTTGAACGTTGATGTTTGTGCTTTATATACACTTTACATTAATTGCTTTAGTTAAGTCAAGTGTACATCCTTAGTAGTTCCAAAGTTGTTATTGCTTATATAAATATGGTTCATGCATGTGATGTATCGTGCTTTGATGTTGATGAAATACACCATGAAATGTTTGACTTTATTGACTTTTACATTTATCAATTGTTAAATGGTTATTAGTTCTATCTAAACTTGTTGCACATATACTTGTACACATGACACTATGCACACTCATATGGATATTATGCTTCTTACTCAGACATGGTAGTCTGACCCTTTCTGAATTAATGTTTTTCAGGAAACTGAATGACGAGCAATTGCGGTCGTCGCTACGACAGTGCCATGTGACCATATCTTCTTCGGATGTCCTGAGGAATATGACTTGTAATAAATCATTAAGTTGTAAATAATAACTTGTAGTATTTCAATGCAAGAATTTATTTTACTTAAATGCTTTGAGTCTGTGCTATTACTTGTAACCCACCCAAATAATTTGACTAAGGATTTAATAAAGTTTTCGCTGTTGTTTAGAAAAAAAAATTTATTCTAAAATTTTTAAGTTAAATATTTGGGGCGTTACACCTTGAGTCTGTGCTATTACTTGTAACCTGCCCAAATAATTTGACGAAGGATTTAATAAAGCTTTTTCGCTGTTGTTTAGAAAAAAAAAATTATTCCAAAATTTTCAAGTTAAATATTTAGGGTGTTACAGGATTACCAGTGTCAACTGGTCGGCCAGATGATCCCATCGAGTAACAATTTCTGATCAATGTCAAGGGATTGGATGTTTGAGATGCTCTAGCTCGGATGACAGGGCGTAGGTCTTGGCCACTTATCAAAGCATATGGGAGTCAGTTTGTTGATTTGTTTGAGCTCTATCGCAAGTATGGGGCATACGAGGAAGTCAACACTTTATCGAGAGCAGCCAAAGAAAGAATTCAACATGCCATGGTCCTATGCATAGTAGGATTAGTATTCTTCCAGGACAGTCATAATTTTGTTGATATCAGAGTCATCCAGCTTCTGCGAAGGGCCACCTCTTAATTGCCATGGTCGCTCTAACCTTTCTTTATCGTGGTCCGACCCGCTTTATCCATACTGATTCAATTCTGGTAAAAGGATGCACTTATGTAATGCAATCCTGGTTTCTCTGACATGTGCCAAGCAAAGCCAGCTCTTTCAGATACAATGGCATAGAGTCGTAGCCTACTCCTGAGTATTGTACCCTGATCGAAAGTCTGTATAAAGATGAGATCTTTTGGGACTACTTCAATCGATAAGAATCACTCTCTCGCTATACTTATGCATGTGGCAAGCATTACAGATTGCTTGGACCTTTCTTTTGTATCGACTACTAGCCAGAGAGGTGCATGAGACAGTTCTCACAACAACAGAGGTGTGTCGAGACTCGTATGCTATCGGGTGTCATGCCAGAGTTTGATCTGTAATTGGCTTAGTAGTCCAGAGCATACCATTCAGCCAAATACAGTTGGGCCTCTTTTATTACTCTTTCTATCTTTCCTAAGCCCAATATATCTTTTGATTATCTGGAATGGTGAGAGATTGTTTGCCTGTGATCGTTGCAAAAAAATTCTTTTATTTCTTTTCTCTTTTTGAAGGGAAAAAGAGAAGAAAATTATTTGCAAGGTCTCACTTGACCTTTTTGAAAAAGATTTTAAAAAATTACTCGCCTTCGTTTTAAAATTTGTGGGAAAATGAAGAGACGGTATTCACTCGTCGGTACAAGGTTCAACCGTTCCTAGCACCTTTACCACGGGTAATTGAACCAAAGATCATATTTATGCCTTTGACTTGCCTAAATTTGTCTAAGAAATTATTCTAAGTCCTAGAATGCACATTGAATCATACTTGTGCTATAATTTTAAGTTTTGAGAATATGTATGTTTTTTTATAATTTTTCAGAAATATGAATCTTCCAAGTGATTTTGAAATGGATTTGAAGGTATCCTTTAAGAGATGACTTTGAAGTTCAGAAATCGATTTAGATTTGGAAATTGAAATGAATTTGAAAGTTTGAATTTTGAAGATTTTGAAATTGAATTCTAAGTTAAGAAATTTGTAGTCTGAATTGATTGAAAATTGAATTTGGAATTGGATTTTTGAATTGAGAATTGAATTCAGAATCAAACTTGGAATTTTGAAATTGCCTTTAGAATTGAATTTGAAAATCAGAATTAGATTTGAAGTTGAAATTTAGAATTGAATTTTGAATTTAAAATTAAAGAATTGAAATCAGAAGTTGAAAATGTAATTGAATTTGAAATCTAAACTAAAGAAATTGAAATTTGAAGTTTTGGAAATGAAATTGGAATTTATAATTAGAAATTCAAAACGAAATTTGAAATTTAATTTGAAATAAAAATCAAGAATTGAAATGAAATAAAGAATTGAAATTTGAAAATTAGAAAATTTGAAATTGACATTTGAATTTGAAAATGGAATTCGAGCTTTAAAATTTGAAATTTAAATGAAATAGAAAATTAAAATTAAATTTTGGAAGGAAATGGAAAATTGATATGAAATTTAGAATTTAAAATTCGAAAATGGAGAATTGAAATTGATTTTAAGATTGAAATAAATCAATATTTGAAATTTGAATAAGAATTTGAAGTTAATATTTGAAATGAAAATGAAGTTGAAATTAAAATTTTGAAAATGGGAAAGGGAAATAAAATTGAAATTTGAAAATTAAAATAGAAATTTGAAATAGAATTTAAAATTTAATGAAATTGGAAATTGGAAATTGGAAATTGGAAATTGGAAATTGGAAATTGGAAATTGGAAATTGAAGTCAAAATTGAAATTATTTTAGATTTTGAAAATGATTTTGGAAATACTTTGAATTTGCAAATGATTTTAAATTTGAAATTGAAATTCAATTTCGAAATAGTTTTTAACTTTACTTTTGAAAACAAAATAAAAATTAAACTTCAAAAATCACTTGTAAAATATTTTAAAATTTAAAATACTTTGAATAATTTGAAAAAATAGAAAATAATGATGCAAATCTATCTTAAATGATGAATGTATTTAAAAGAAAATTGGAATTAAAATCAATCTTTATTCTTTAATAGAATTAAAACAAGATTAAAACTTTAATATATTCATCACTATGGTCACAAACATATTCTAATTTTAATCTTTATCTAAATTCCAATAAAGAATAAATGAATTTTTGTATCTTTATAGAATTAAAACAAGATTAAATTTTCGTATATTTATGACTATGGCCATGAATGTACTTTGATTTAATCTTTATTTTAGATTCTAATAAAGGAAGAAAATGTATTCTGAAATATAATGATCTTTTAAAATGAACTGTATTTTAACAAAGAATAATAATTTTAAGTATTATTCATATCCCGACTATGGCCATGAATATGAACTTTACTTAATACTATTTATCCTTTATTAAATGGTGCACGTGTCATTCATGTTTTCATAGTATTTTTAAAAAATAAAAAAAAATATACAATAAATTAAAATGAAGAAAATTAAACTAAGATGCTCATTCATTCTAAACTAAGCATAAAAAAATTTTTCTCATTAATGTATTATTACAATACTTGAATAAATTACATTAATTGAATATCAAAAAAAAAATGTGGAAAACGAAGAAAAGAACAAATATATATATATATATATATATATATATATATATATATATATATATATATATATAAAGTTTTTATAAGGAAACACCTTTTTCAGAAAAAATCGTAAAGGAGCCCCCTCTTTGTAAAATCTCGAAAATCAGGAGGGCTCCTCTACGAAACTTTTTTAGGGTTTGAAAAACCCTTCGTAAACAAAGAAAGAGGCCAGCCGGCTGGCGCCTCCCCCCTTTTCTTCTTCTCCACCTCTCCCAAACCACCCATCGCCAACAACCTTCATCCAGCCACCCATCTTCAACCGAACCTCCTCCTTCTCTCCCTTTAAGAGAAGCCCGCAGAGGATTTCCAATGGACCCGTTTTCACCCCCGCACCCTTCTTCATGCATCATCGTGTTTCACCCCCTTCATTTTCTTCACACTCCTTCTGTGATTCTCCTCAAGTAGCAGTAAGAGACCGATTACTGCAGCCATCGCAGGTAAGTAACCGTGCTTCTCCTTCTTTTGATCCCCTGCAAAGAACCCCCTCTTCTTTTCATTCTTGTATCCATGGATTTCTCTAAGCTTCAACTAATATCCAGACTTTGATCTCCTCTCTCACCATCTATTTATACATCATCCTCCGTTTGCTCTTTTAATTTCTAGAGTTTATTTACGTTTCAAGTTTGCAGTGGATTTTTAGATTTCATCTAATATCTTTTCCTATTGATGACCGGCGATGCCTCGCAATGGCATCGCCGATTCATCTGTTTTAAAATTAAAATTCGTTTATATTTTTACCTTGCCTGTGCAACGTCAACCCACCCTATGCAACAACAAAAGAATTCCCCAATTCTCACAATCTTGTTTTTTTTCTTTCCTTACTATTGAGTTCCAGAAGTTTATGTACATTATCATCCTGCGTATTATAATTTCGATAAGTGTTCTTCTTCTTTTTTTCTCTTTCTCCCCTTTCTTTTCATTTCTTGTGATATCCTATTCTATGATTCCTATCTCCAAGAGGCCATTCACGGAGTGACCTGCATCTTAGAAGATCATTAGTCATGTAGCTTATGTTTAGAAAATGATCAATTATTCACAGGAGGTCGGCTTGACTCCCAGTTTTTAACACCTTCCTTTTTAATTTGGTTCTGTGTGGGGGGGGAAGAGTCATCATGAAATCAAAAGTTGATTGTCTCTCACTGGAGTAAATAATCTTATCTGATTAGCGTATCTGGGAATGTAAATAGAGATAGTGGTAAGTCCATTGTCCAATTCATTGAGTTTTTAGTCGTTAGATGTTTGATATTCACATTAGAACCACAATCACTGAAGCCAAATTCAGTCTAGATACCAATCGGATCCATCGGAGTAGAAGTGTACATACTGACTACTTGAAATGTCATGGATAGTCTTTAGATTGAGACCGCATGTTAATAGATACATTTCCAGCTCCAGACATGGCATTTTCAATATACCTGAATGGATCAAACTCCATTAGTGAATATAAAGCTTCTCGATTTCAATATGGTGCTGCTAGTTCGTTGCTGATGGTATGTCTCTAAACCAAGCCACTTATTTCTTTCTCTTGCTTATACTTTATTAACAGATCGCCCATCATCTGTCTCTTTTGGGGCCCTGTTTTTGTCAAAAAAAAAATTCCATGTGTTCTGTTCTAACATGATCCATTATGATGGAGTGAATGTTTGATATTTTTTTTTTTTGTATATGAAATCCTCCATCTGATGCACTTAATGATCATTATATATGTTTGGTATTTTGTCTCCTTTCATATTTATTTACTTCATTGCATTGTCACTTACTCCCCTTTACCTCACCATAACACCGTCCAACAAATATCACCATCTGTCACTTATGTCTGTATGCACATTCACTTCTCTAAATTTCACTTGCCTGTAGTATGCCTGCAAACAGCGCTATTCAAGTCGTTGCTTATCATTTTTTTACACACTTACACTTTAGCACTTTAGATAAATACTGTCACACAGCTAGTGTCTCAGACGAGTTCTGGAGCACCATCTGCAACTCAAAATCCGGTCTTCCAAGGATCACAATCAGCAAGTATTCTGAGCTACCAGTTCGCACCGTTCCTTGATTATGGGATTTTCAGCTACGCAGGTATCTCTATTTCACATATAAGAAAATAATTCGGGGAACTCCTCCAGGTAACATGATGAGACTATGCTTTCCAAAATTCAAATGTATTAACTGATTATCTTGGTAATGGGACAATCAATGCATTAACATGAGTTGGTTTACAGGTGCTTAATAGGAGATGTAAAGCTTCCAGCTGTCACCAAAGACTCTAAAGCAAGACCAGGGTGGAAAATCACCGGTGGGATATGTCTTAGTTGGAGGTGTCCCAGAGATATGGTTACATGTAGACCAGACAAGTCCCCTAGGTGGTCCGGGGTTTTGAAATATTCTGAAGCTTACAACGATGGTATAAAGCAAAAGAAAATCAACACCAGACATAATGGAGGCAGCTCTGATAAATCCAGCCGCATGCCATTCATTTGTCCTCCAAATGCACCCACCTGTCATCACGCCACATACAACAGTTACATACTGCCATTGATCACTTAGTGTTCCCCTTATTTTCCTTTCCTATTTCATTAATACCATATGTCAATTAATTTCAATCTTACATGTTTTGAAATTGAGCTATGGTGTTTAAATTCTTTATCTGGTCTGATTTATGTTTGTTGTTTTACAGGTTTTCTTCCCTCCGATATCATATAATATCATTATCGTGTAATTGCTCTCGAGTGGACTATACAGATCTTGAATTTTCACTGTATTTTTTAGGTTCAACACCATTCATCTAACCAAATCTTGTTTGTACATACAGTGGAAATACAGTCTATTAAATTCAATTGGCAGAGATCATTCCTCTGCAATGGAAGGTGCTGTAAATGTCTGCTAACTCTATGTCCTATCATGTCTTTCTACGACAATCCTCTCACCCTCGGGGTCTTGAAAAGGAATTCGTTCAAGAAGGAAATAGAGTTATTGCAAAAATTAGTGTTAACCATGATCCATTCCAGCTACTTCATCCTACGTCAAGGTTTTATACTACAATAATAAAGATGAAAGTACTCTGTCATTGTTGCTAAGTTACATGATGATTCAGAGTCGTTCAGTCTGAGCTTTGAATCCACAGCATAGCTCATTTCCTGGGGTGTTGTCATCAGACGTGTCACTGTCACTATCAGAATTGCTCGTCACTATCATCAGAGGAGTGGAGAAGCTCGGACCTTCCTGGCCCATTAAAAGCATATCTGCATTTGGCATCACTTGTTAAGAAATATATATATATTTCTTCTCTGGATGATGCCATTCTTACTACCTGCATATCAAGGTAAAATATCACGTTGGTGTACTTGTTCTGTCAGAAATTTCATAACATACCACTGAAAGTGATACATTATTCATATTTGCATCATGTGTTTATTTTTTTTCTTTTCTTTTTCTCTCTTTCTATCCCATTATATTTATCTATTTATGTTAGGTTTCATCTAGATGCCACCAAGTATGTCACATATTAGCATTCATAATCATCCACTGCCTTTTTACTTTCATCACACTTATCATAAGCATTTTGTGGAACACTATGATGCATCCACCTACACAGCATATCATCATCATCCCCTCACACTTTATCGTCTGATTTCTATGCACTTAATGCTTAACCGAACTTTGCTGCCACCACATCCCATTATCTGCTGTAGGTGTCTCAAAAAAAAAAAAAAACATCCTGTTGTTGCCAGCAAGCAACCCCTATGTCATTCCCCCAACAATATCCCTGTATAATGCCTTTTTCCATTTATGCGTGGTTCACTGTTAGCACTGCTGCACAATACCTATATTTCCTGTGCATTGTCACTGGTATATATATCTATTCCCAGCAAATTGCAATATATCTCGCTAGGCGATTAGGTGTTTTGTTTCTTGTGTTTCATACACATTATATAATCGTTTACTGTTTGAACCTCCAGTCACCATAGTAGCCCTTTGGTGAAGGCAGTTTTACTATAACTGAATTGATATTATCAAGGAAAAGGTTTGGTGATTCATTGCTGTCAAGAAAGGAAGATCATTGATTTAATTTTACAAAAAGTTTGCTTTATTGTGCACAATCACCTTGATTTGCTGGATAAATTGTTAGATTTCATCAAATCAGCAAAGGAAATACAACTAGGCAGTATCACTGAATTCATTTGAGTGATATGGATGAAAAATGTTCAGTTACTATTGGAGACGGCCTGCCAGGCTGTTGTATTATGGCATATCAGTTTGAGAAGTCGAATTGCTAAGATATTTCAATTCATTGAAGTCGATATACATTCAAAACTGAGAAGTCAGTTTGTCCACATATTTCAGATATAGGTTAATGGTCATTCATAAGTATTGCATGCTCTCATATAAGTCATCACCTTTTATATATCCATCTCATTCAAGGTTCATTTCCTTCACATTCACTACCCCACCTAATATACCTATAAATATATATTCATATATGTATATACGTATATACAGATCTACATGCATGTACATATGCACATAGATATATATCCCTTTCATCTTTCATTGGCATCTTTGAAATCGATGCAATATATGTAAATTCTCTTCATACTAACTAAGTATTTTTGCAGGGGAGCATGTGGAAAAGGTCATTACTCGGAAATAAAATTCAAATTCTATGTGTTGTAATAGTTAGATCTTAAACGAGAATTTACGTTTCCTGTTTTAGATAGAATGAATGAACATTGTAAATATCATAAATTACTTATTCTTCATACTTTTTTCTCAAATCCTCACAAATGGGAACACGAATGGCACGTGCACCATTTCATAAGAGGTAATTAATCCTAAGTTGATGATTTGCATCAATGGCCATAGTCAGGATGTAAACAAAACTTAGGATTTTTATCTTTTATAAAATAACACTGGATCCTCTTCAAAAATCATCATATCTTCAAATATTTCCTTCTTTTATTAGAGTTTAACTTAGAATTGGCTCAAAATATATACCAATGGCCATAGTCAGGGTATATTGAGAGTTAATTCCATTTTAAACTCTATAAAAGCACAAAAATATGTTTTATTCTTCACCTGAATTTAAATATAGATTATTATATAATACATTCAATGACCATAGTCAAGGATGTATTATATTTTTCAATCTTATCTTAAATTCATTTAAAGAATGAAATAACTTTTCAAAATACAATTTTAAAATTCTTTAAATTCATTCATCATTTAGGATAGAATTGCATCATATCTTCAAAATTCTTCTTCATAAATCCAAGTGATTCTTTCCCTCATTTCTCAGATCAAATCCTATTCATAAATTCAAATTCAACTCTATTTTCTCAAAAGGATTCAAGAATTCAATTTCAAGGTCCCATTTGACTTTGAAACTTCAGAATCATCTTGTATTTCAAATTCCAAATTTTATCTCAAATTCAAAGTCCAATTTGACTTTGAAATTCCAAGATCATTGTTGTATTTAAACTTTAAAATTCCAATTTAAATTCAAAATTCAATTCAAAGGTCAGATTAAACTTTGAAATTTATGATTCATCTTTTGGTTCCAAATTCAAAGTCTAAATTGACTTTGAAATTCATTTGTATATTCAAAGATTCAAGTTCTAAATTTCATTTTCCAAGTTCAATTCAAACTTGGAAGTTCTTGATTCATCTTCTGAATTTAACTCCAAATCCATTTTAGGATCCAGGATTCAACACTCATATTGGATCTTAGATTTCAGATCCAATTCCTCTTTAGGATCCAGACTCCAATTTCACTTTGGATCTCAGACTTCAGATCCACAATCTATCTTAGGATCCAGAACCCAACTCTACATTGGATCTCAGACTTCAGATCCACAATCTATCTTAGGATCCAGAACCCAACTCTACATTGGATCTCAGATTTCAGATCCATTTCATTTCAGGATCCAGAACCCAAAAATCCATCTTAGATTCTAAAACCTTAGACCCCATTCTTTTTAGGATTCAGAATCCAATTCCAATTCTAGATTTCAATTCCATTTTCGGATCTAATCCGGATTTCTTAAATCCATTTCCATTATTAAATACCATTTGATTTTCTCAGACCCATTCTAAGATTCAAAGCCAATATCACTTTAAAATTTCATCTTCTTCTCCAAAATCCATGATTAAATTCAAAGTCCATTTCTGACTTTGAAAATTCATTTCCTTTTCATTTCAAAGCTTTAGATCATTCTTTCTCCAAGTCAAGATTCATTCTTCCAAAACTCTGATTTACTTCAAAAACTTAGAACTTCTCTGATCTATCCCAAGTTCTAAGTTAGATTCAATCATTCCTTCACTTCCTTCCCAAGTTCATCTCAGAATACTTGGAAATTTCCAAATCAATTTTCAAAAGGAGCATACATTTTTGCATTGCACAAGCATGATTCTTTGTGCATTTAGAGTTAGAATAAATTCTTAGATTATATTTAGGCAAAGCAAAAGGCATAGATTCGATCCTTGGTTCGATTACCCCTGGTAAAGGCGCCAGGAACGGTCGAACCTCGTACCGACGAGCGAATCCCATCTCTCCATTTTTCCCGTGAATTTTCAAAACGGAGGCGAGTAATTTTCTAAATGTTTTCAAATAAAGGTCAAGTGAAAACCGCGCAAAAGAGTTCCTCTTCTCTTTCTTTCTCTTCTTTTCTCTTCTCTCTTTTCTTTTTCTTTCTTTTATTCCACTCCCTTCAAAAAGGAGGAGAATAGAGGTTAGAAAAGGAAAAGAGAAGGAAGAGAGAAAAACCAACAAAAGAATAGGAAAAATTTTGCGATGATCACAGTTTTGGCGACCGTGATGGGACTCGTCTTCATCCGGTTGGATCTATGCCTTTGCTTTGCTTTTATATAATCTAAGTCTTTATTCTAACATATGTCAGCTACATTTTCCATGCAAACCTTAGGAGCCTAGATTTTGTCCTAAAGCTGACATCATTGCATATAGGATTTAAGTATGGTTTGGTAGGACCATATTGAGGAGATTATATCCATGTTCACATTAGACTTAGGTCTTAAATACAACTCTCCTCAATTCTAGGGATTGAATGCAAAAACAATGTATGCAAGTGTATGCTTCTTTTCATTTAAATCTATCTTCTTTAGGACTTACATTAGAGCCTTCTGATTTTTATTGCATGTTGATCATATTTTGAAAACATCCCTACCTATATTGTCCCGGTCTTCACGTTGCTGGCCTGTCTCACTAAACCATAGTTCGGGAGAGAGCCTCACAACTGGACCACTTATTTGGGTTCGCGCCCCCCTACCACGTACCTAAGGGCCATAGTCCGAGGTATATCGGTAGGTGCTCAAGGATGTTGGGAAACCTTTACCTTAGAACCGGAGAGATATCTTATATGCCACGTACTTCGAGCTTCGGCTTGAGTATATCGGCATACCTTGATTGGAACCAGATGATATAAATCTTAGAGTTAGGATTAAGGTCCTATCAGCCATTTTAAATATTGCATATAGAGTCTGCTTTAGGGAATGCTGTTTGTGCATCCTTGCTTGTATATCTGTGATTGTATGCTACTTTATATATCTTTCTTATATTTTCCAAAACCCTGGGTATATATTATTCAAAATTTCCTCTTTTAAAACCCCAGGTGTATTGCCTTTTCTTTCTGATTTCTTCAAAATCATTTTGATCCTGCCTGCTATTTTTCAAAATTTTTAAATCCTTGTCATTTATTTTTCAAAACTTGTTTTCCTCCATCATGAGAGAAATGATATTACCTATGAGGATTTTCAAAATCATAAAATTCGTGCAAAATTCTTCAAAAATTTAAATATTTTGATCTTAATCCCTTTTAATAAACTAACATGCTGATTTTCCTTTTCCAAATTGAGTTTTGAAAACCATTTGTCTTCAAAATCATCACCTCATGTTTTGTTTTCTCTTTCAAATTTGGTTTTTAAACCACTATCTTCGAAATCAAACCTCATGATGATCTCTCATGATGATTCTCCATTTTATAGGATCAGATTTCGCACTGATCATTCTTCTTACGGTAGATTTTCTTCAAAAAAATGATTTTTCACCTATCTTTTAAATAAACATTTTTCTTTCAAGATCCCATATGCAGGCAGGATCAGAAAAGCTCCTTTTTCTCAAATCTTGTAAATCTTCTGTTAATTTTGATATCTTCATCAGTTTCATTCATTTTATTCATATTTTTTATCAAGTTTTCATCAATTTTATCAAGTTTTATCAAAGTTTTATCAATTTCTCCTCAATCTTATTAAATTTTATCAAAATTGTACCCTTTCAGGTTAAGGGATAAACCTGACCCTCGTTGTTCGAGGTGACCCCTTTCAGGTTAAGGGAAAAACCTGACCCTCGTTGTCCGAGGTGTACCCTTTCAGGTTAAGGGATAAACCTGACCCTCGTTGTCCGAGGTGACCCCTTTCAGGTTAAGGAAAAAACCTGACCATCGTTGTCCGAGGTGTACCCTTTCAGGTTAAGGGATAAACCTGATGCCTCTTTCCCATGAGGTATTTCCTTTATTCTTATTTTTCCCGCTCAGGTTAAGGGATAAACCTGACCCTCGTTGTCCGAGGTGTTCCCATTTAGGATAAGGGACAATCCTGAAACCCCTCGTAGGAGCCACAATGCTACCTATGAGGATTCTTTCGTAAATACAAGTTTTGCCAATCTTTATTGATTCTCTAGATTTATATCAATTTTCCTTCATTTTACTTTTCTTAAAATCAGGATAAAAGGATAATCCTGAGACCCCTCATAGGAGCAACAATGCTACCTGTGATAATTCTTTTCCAAAATAAATTTTCAAAATTTCTTTCCTTTCTTCTTCTCCATTTTTATAAAATTTATGCTTCTCCCCTTTCAGGTTAAGGGGTAAACCTGAATCATTCGTTTCTAAAGTCTCATCAAATGTCTATTCCATCTCTTCTTTCAGGATAAGGGAAAATCCTGAAAACGCCGACAATCATTCTTGCTCAAATCTCAAGTATCTTAAAGAATGTCGGTGTCCCCTTTTTCTTCAAATCTCCATCAGAAAACCCAGTACTTACACTGGGGCATTTTTTAAGAATTCAGTACTCATACAGGTAAGCCTAGCACTCATGCTAGTGCCTGGCTGACCGATCAGTTAGCCTCTCAGGATCAGTCTTTTGCACTGACCCTTCATCAAAAATCAGAGCTCTAAATCCAATGTCGATCTTCGGGTCATTCAAGTCTCAAATTCAAGCCTTCATGTTACAATCTTTCCTCGATTTTCCTTAAATTCTTCCAGTCTTCTTCTATCCATTCTCATCAACTCTCCTTTGAAGATTCGAGTTTTCGACTCCAACTTCCAACTCTTTCCTTTGAGATTCGAGCCTTGACTCGAATTTTTCAGTTCTCCCTCGAAGGTTTGGGTTTTTACTCAAGTCTTCTGTTCCTTCACAAATCTTAACCTTTCCAGTTTTCCCTTGAAATTCAGGCCCTGGCCCGAACTTTCCAACGTTCCTTCAAAAATTTGAGTTTTAAATTTTCTTACCTTCAGTAAATAAACCTTCAAAATTTTGATTCGAGCCCTGACTCGAACCTTCCTGCTTCCCTTCGAAAATTTGAGTTTTGTCTCAAGTTTTCTTGCCTTCAATAAATGAACTTTCAAGTTTTCCTTTGAGATTTGAGCCCTGACTCGAACCTTCCTGCTGTCCTTCGAAAATTTGAGTTTTATCTCGAGTTTTCTTGCCTTTGATAAATGAACTTTCAAGTTTTCCTTTGAGATTCGAGCCTCGAATCGAACCTCCCAGTTTTCCTTTGAAAATTTGAGTTTTACTTGAATTTCCCTGTTTTCCTTGTAGAATCCGAGTCCTGATACTCTTTTCAAAGGATTACCTTCAAGATCCAGTTTTATATCAAGCTTACCTTCAGAACTTTAAATTCACATTTACCTTCAGAATTCAATCTCATGTTGGATTCTTCCCCAGAATCCCACTGATGTGTCAAAATTTGATGTTAAGCAAAGGTTTCGTCATCAAAGGATTTCAGGAATATCTTGCCAAATTGCCATAAAATAGTTGTTGATCTCAAACTTTTATTACATAAAGAATTTCCTCAAATCTCCTTAAGTATTCCTTCCAAAAGGGTGAAGCTTCTGTGAAGAAAGGCTCAAACTCCAAATTTTCTGCTGGTCAACCAAGAGGATGAAGAAAAAATCTTCGACATGACCGGTAAAGGAAATATTCAATGATGCTGAAGAGCCATAAATTAGCTGATATTGATCATAGCTATGGCACATTCTTAAAGATTATTTTTTGGTATTAAGACAGTGGAAATGTCCTGGGCAGTCAGAAAAGAACCTACCCAATTCATGTCTCCTCAAGTCAGCTAAGCTGCAAATCAAATATCCGCAAAGGGGATCTCTCAATTGTCGTCAAGATGAAGGCGAATTAAGCGAGTAGACCCCCGGGGCTAAAGAAGATTTGAAACATCTCCAAGATGACAGAGTTTGTGACGGATCCTTCCAGGGAAAGTTCGGATCACCGTCGAGATGAAGGCGGATGTGATGGACCTACCGACAAACCCTAAAAGATATTTGATTCCAGCTATCATCTAAGTACCTTTGAGCCAATACCATCATATATAATCCCTGAGATAAATGAAGGATCGGAACATCTCCAAGATAAAGGAGTTTGTGACGTACCCTTCCCTGAAAAAGAGAGAAAAGTCAGGACATCTCCAAAATGAAGGATGATGTAAAAGCCCAAGAAAACCCCATGACTCAAAAGAGTGCAAAAAGATCATCATGGGAAAGTGCCCAGGATATCAAACTGCCCAAACTGCAAAGAATCTTCTTTATCTATGTGAAATTCTTCTATCAATATCTTTTTATTCAATTACTTTTATGAAGCTAAGAATATTTCCTCTCCTTTCATATCAAGGAAATTGATAGCATCCTTGAAGAAGACCAACAACTAAATTTGACTTTGATCCTGGATTCTATAGAGTTAACCTAGTTGGGGGTAATACCCTAGGTGGAAAAACGAACATCTTCCAAAAAGTGCTAACCTTAAAATTACCTTGAAGCAACTGAAAATTTTATCATTTTGGCAAAATTTTCCAGCTTTCCTGATAAAGAAATAAGAACTTGACATCTGTTTTGATACATCTTGGTGTTGCCTTCCCCGTCTTTCGCTTTGTCGAGAGACTTGCCTTCTCCTTGATGAAAGGATTGCCTTCTTCGTCTTTCGCTTTGTCGAGAGACTTGCCTTCTCCTTGATAAAAGGATTGCCTTCTCCGTCTTTCGCTTTGTCGAAAGACTCGCCTTCTCCTTGATGAAAGGATTGCCTTCTCCGTCTTTTGCATTGTCGAAAGACTCGCCTTCTCCTTGATAAAAGGATTGCCTTCTCCGTCTTTCGCTTTGTCGAGAGACTTGCCTTCTCCTTGATGAAAGGATTGCCTTCTCCGTCTTTCGCTTTGTCGAGAGACTTGCCTTCTCCTTGATAAAAGGATTGCCTTCCCCGTCTTTCGCTCTGTTGAAAGACTCGCCTTCTCCTTGATAAAAGGATTGCCTTCTTCGTCTTTCGCTTTGTCGAGAGACTTGCCTTCTCCTTGATTAAAGGATTGCCTTTTTCGTCTTTCGCCTTGTCAAGAGATTCGTCTCCTTGATAAAAGGATTGCCTTCTCCGTCTTTCGCTTTGTCGAAAGACTCGCCTACTCCTTGATGAAAGGATCGCCTTCTTTCGCTTTGTCGAGAGACTTGCCTTCTCCTTGATAAAAGGATTGCCTTCCCCGTCTTTCGCTTCGTCGAGAGACTTGCCTTCTTCTTGATAAAAGGATTGCCTTCCCCGTCTTTCGCTCTGTCGAAAGACTCGCCTTCTCCTTGATAAAAGGATTGCCTTCTTCGTCTTTCGCTTTGTCGAGAGACTTGCCTTCTCCTTGATTAAAGGATTGCCTTCTTCGTCTTTCGCCTTGTCAAGAGATTCGTCTCCTTGATAAAAGGATCGCCTTCCCTATCTTTTTGCATTGTCAAAAGATTTGCCTTTCTCCTTGATTAAATGATCACCTTCCTCGTCTTTCGCTTTGTCGAAAGACCTGCCTTCTCCTTGTTAAAAGGATTGCCTTCTTTATATCTTACATTTCGCCTTCTCCTTACCAAAAGAATTGCCTTCTTCATATTTCACTTTTTGCCAAAACGATTGTCTCCTTCATATTTTACATCTTGCCTTCTCCTTGTTAAAAGGATAGCCTTCTTCATATTTTACGTCTTGCCTTCTCCTTGTTAAAAGGATAGCCTTCTTCATATTTTACATCTTGTCGTCTCCTTATTAAAAGGATTGCCTTCTTCATATTTCACATTATTTCCTTCTCCTTGTTAAAAGGATTGCCTTCTTCATATTTCACATTTTGCCTTCTTCTTACTATTGCCATCTTCGTCGCCATCTTCATATTTCGCTTTTACCTTCTCCTGTCCAAAGGATTTGCCCTCTTCCATCTTTTGCCTTGTCAAGAGATTCGCCTCCTTGATAAAGGGTTCGCCTCATTCATCTTTCATTCCATCGAAAGATTCATCTCCTGTTACCTTATTCATCGATTTTTCTCACATATCCTTATTTTCATAAAAGTTGTCTCATCTCTCCTGTCCCATCACGGTTTTCGAGAATTCCGTATGGTTGTTCCCACTCAGGTTAAGGGTCAAAACCTGTACTTCCTGCGAGAGGTCTTTTAAATTCAAAAGTTGATTTAGTCTCAGCAATGAGACGCCCAAGTTCATCCCTTTTTCAAGCTTTAGGGAACCCCATTTCCTTCCTCCTTTCGCAAACCCCTTTTCGGATTTGTTCGTCCAAACTCCGAAGGTCCCATCATGGTCTCTTCACTCGAGGATTCCATATGGTCGTCTCCTTTAGGTTAAGGGTTAAGCCTGAACCTCGTGCATCGAGGTATCTTCCTTTTTCAGGTTTGTGTTAAACCTGAGTTTCGTTCTAACGAGGTTTCTCGTTTTGACAAGGTGTTTCCTTCCAAGTCCCATCATGGTTCTTCCCATCGAGGAATCCATGCTTTGTATATCCATCCGGAATAAAATCCTACTTGAGCTTCATCTCACAAGGCCTTCTCTCATAAATGTTCCATCAAAGTCCTCATATATTCCTTTCCCCATTCAGGTTATTTTTTTTGTATATATCTTCGCCCCATCCAGGTTAAGGGCCAAACCTGAGTCATTTCAAAAGATTGATCTTGTCTCGCCCATGAGACTTGATTTAAATTCTTATCTTTTATCTTTCCGAGATATTCACCCAAAGTCCCATCACGATTTCCTCCTCTCTATTATTCAGTCATATCATTTTCGAGGATTTTGTCTTCCAAAAGCCAAAGCCATTTATGGATAAAGATTTAAATCTGAAAAACCATGTCTTTTAAATCAAATTCTTCCACACCCAGTTCAGATCTGCTGACGGGGGCATTTTTTTCAAAATTTGGAGTGTTTTCTTTGCCACTAAGCTCGGCTTTCAACCGGCTTAGTAGCAAAGAGGGGCATCTGTGAACACCCCAAATTTTTCAAAATCTTTTAAATATTCCCTTCTTGCCCCTAAATTCATTTTTTGAGCAAATAAGTCATTTCAAATCTAAATTCTGGTTCATTTCTCAAGTTTTATTGAAATTAAATTCATTTTATATGTTTAAATTGATTTTGGATCTGGATCCATTGCCCAGATCCAATTCTGAATCTCCTTGTTCAAAATTTTAAATTAAAATTATAGAAAATACCAAAAATAGCCTTTAAATAGCTCGGATAGTCCATTCGACATCCGTTTGGATCTATCACATTGAATTTCTCGATTCGAGTGTCAAAACTCGAACATTTTCTCAAAACCTGGGTCCAAACCCATTTTCTGAAGAAATTTCCTCAAAATAGCCTTGAAAACCTTCTTTTTGTAAATATTTCTCAAAAATACAAAAAAAAAATATTAGTTTAAATCCTTGTTTTTCTGTAAATTTTAAGAATTTTATTCCAAAAATATAAAAAAAAATGTGGAAAACGAAGAAAAGAACAAATATATATATATAAAAATAGTTTTTATAAGGAAAAACCTTTTTCAGAAAAAATCGTAAAGGAGCCCCCTCTTTGTAAAATCTCGAAAATCAGGAGGGCTCCTCTACGAAACTTTTTTAGGGTTTGAAAAACCCTTCGTAAACAAAGAAAGAGGCCAGCCGGCTGGCGCCTCCCCCCTTTTCTTCTTCTCCACCTCTCCCAAACCACCCATCGCCAACAACCTTCATCCAGCCACCCATCTTCAACCGAACCTCCTCCTTCTCTCCCTTTAAGAGAAGCCCGCAGAGGATTTCCAATGGACCCGTTTTCACCCCCGCACCCTTCTTCATGCATCATCGTGTTTCACCCCCTTCATTTTCTTCACACTCCTTCTGTGATTCTCCTCAAGTAGCAGTAAGAGACCGATTACTGCAGCCATCGCAGGTAAGTAACCGTGCTTCTCCTTCTTTTGATCCCCTGCAAAGAACCCCCTCTTCTTTTCATTCTTGTATCCATGGATGTCTCTAAGCTTCAACTAATATCCAGACTTTGATCTCCTCTCTCACCATCTATTTATACATCATCCTCCGTTTGCTCCTTTAATTTCTAGAGTTTATTTACGTTTCAAGTTTGCAGTGGATTTTTAGATTTCATCTAATATCTTTTCCTATTGATGACCGGCGATGCCTCGCAATGGCATCGCCGATTCATCTGTTTTAAAATTAAAATTCGTTTATATTTTTACCTTACCTTTTTCTCCTTTGATTTTCCTCTGATTTACTATAACTTTTTTTTTTCCATGTCTTCACCCTCAGGAAAGCACTACCAGTGGCGTTGAGTTGCCTGTGCAACGTCAACCCACCCTATGCAACAACAAAAGAATTCCCCAATTCTCACAATCTTGTTTTTTTTCTTTCCTTACTATTGAGTTCCAGAAGTTTATGTACATTATCATCCTGCGTATTATAATTTCGATAAGTGTTCTTCTTCTTTTTTTCTCTTTCTCCCCTTTCTTTTCATTTCTTGTGATATCCTATTCTATGATTCCTATCTCCAAGAGGCCATTCACGGAGTGACCTGCATCTTAGAAGATCATTAGTCATGTAGCTTATGTTTAGAAAATGATCAATTATTCACAGGAGGTCGGCTTGACTCCCAGTTTTTAACACCTTCCTTTTTAATTTGGTTCTGTGTGGGGGGGGGAAGAGTCATCATGAAATCAAAAGTTGATTGTCTCTCACTGGAGTAAATAATCTTATCTGATTAGCGTATCTGGGAATGTAAATAGAGATAGTGGTAAGTCCATTGTCCAATTCATTGAGTTTTTAGTCGTTAGATGTTTGATATTCACATTAGAACCACAATCACTGAAGCCAAATTCAGTCTAGATACCAATCGGATCCATCGGAGTAGAAGTGTACATACTGACTACTTGAAATGTCATGGATAGTCTTTAGATTGAGACCGCATGTTAATAGATACATTTCCAGCTCCAGACATGGCATTTTCAATATACCTGAATGGATCAAACTCCATTAGTGAATATAAAGCTTCTCGATTTCAATATGGTGCTGCTAGTTCGTTGCTGATGGTATGTCTCTAAACCAAGCCACTTATTTCTTTCTCTTGCTTATACTTTATTAACAGATCGCCCATCATCTGTCTCTTTTGGGCCCTGTTTTTGTCAAAAAAAAAATTCCATGTGTTCTGTTCTAACATGATCCATTATGATGGAGTGAATGTTTGATATTTTTTTTTTTTGTATATGAAATCCTCCATCTGATGCACTTAATGATCATTATATATGTTTGGTATTTTGTCTCCTTTCATATTTATTTACTTCATTGCATTGTCACTTACTCCCCTTTACCTCACCATAACACCGTCCAACAAATATCACCATCTGTCACTTATGTCTGTATGCACATTCACTTCTCTAAATTTCACTTGCCTGTAGTATGCCTGCAAACAGCGCTATTCAAGTCGTTGCTTATCATTTTTTTACACACTTACACTTTAGCACTTTAGATAAATACTGTCACACAGCTAGTGTCTCAGACGAGTTCTGGAGCACCATCTGCAACTCAAAATCCGGTCTTCCAAGGATCACAATCAGCAAGTATTCTGAGCTACCAGTTCGCACCGTTCCTTGATTATGGGATTTTCAGCTACGCAGGTATCTCTATTTCACATATAAGAAAATAATTCGGGGAACTCCTCCAGGTAACATGATGAGACTATGCTTTCCAAAATTCAAATGTATTAACTGATTATCTTGGTAATGGGACAATCAATGCATTAACATGAGTTGGTTTACAGGTGCTTAATAGGAGATGTAAAGCTTCCAGCTGTCACCAAAGACTCTAAAGCAAGACCAGGGTGGAAAATCACCGGTGGGATATGTCTTAGTTGGAGGTGTCCCAGAGATATGGTTACATGTAGACCAGACAAGTCCCCTAGGTGGTCCGGGGTTTTGAAATATTCTGAAGCTTACAACGATGGTATAAAGCAAAAGAAAATCAACACCAGACATAATGGAGGCAGCTCTGATAAATCCAGCCGCATGCCATTCATTTGTCCTCCAAATGCACCCACCTGTCATCACGCCACATACAACAGTTACATACTGCCATTGATCACTTAGTGTTCCCCTTATTTTCCTTTCCTATTTCATTAATACCATATGTCAATTAATTTCAATCTTACATGTTTTGAAATTGAGCTATGGTGTTTAAATTCTTTATCTGGTCTGATTTATGTTTGTTGTTTTACAGGTTTTCTTCCCTCCGATATCATATAATATCATTATCGTGTAATTTCTCTCGAGTGGACTATACAGATCTTGAATTTTCACTGTATTTTTTAGGTTCAACACCATTCATCTAACCAAATCTTGTTTGTACATACAGTGGAAATACAGTCTATTAAATTCAATTGGCAGAGATCATTCCTCTGCAATGGAAGGTGCTGTAAATGTCTGCTAACTCTATGTCCTATCATGTCTTTCTACGACAATCCTCTCACCCTCGGGGTCTTGAAAAGGAATTCGTTCAAGAAGGAAATAGAGTTATTGCAAAAATTAGTGTTAACCATGATCCATTCCAGCTACTTCATCCTACGTCAAGGTTTTATACTACAATAATAAAGATGAAAGTACTCTGTCATTGTTGCTAAGTTACATGATGATTCAGAGTCGTTCAGTCTGAGCTTTGAATCCACAGCATAGCTCATTTCCTGGGGTGTTGTCATCAGACGTGTCACTGTCACTATCAGAATTGCTCGTCACTATCATCAGAGGAGTGGAGAAGCTCGGACCTTCCTGGCCCATTAAAAGCATATCTGCATTTGGCATCACTTGTTAAGAAATATATATATATTTCTTCTCTGGATGATGCCATTGTTACTACCTGCATATCAAGGTAAAATATCACGTTGGTGTACTTGTTCTGTCAGAAATTTCATAACATACCACTGAAAGTGATACATTATTCATATTTGCATCATGTGTTTATTTTTTTTCTTTTCTTTTTCTCTCTTTCTATCCCATTATATTTATCTATTTATGTTAGGTTTCATCTAGATGCCACCAAGTATGTCACATATTAGCATTCATAATCATCCACTGCCTTTTTACTTTCATCACACTTATCATAAGCATTTTGTGGAACACTATGATGCATCCACCTACACAGCATATCATCATCATCCCCTCACACTTTATCGTCTGATTTCTATGCACTTAATGCTTAACCGAACTTTGCTGCCACCACATCCCATTATCTGCTGTAGGTGTCTCAAAAAAAAAAAAAAACATCCTGTTGTTGCCAGCAAGCAACCCCTATGTCATTCCCCCAACAATATCCCTGTATAATGCCTTTTTCCATTTATGCGTGGTTCACTGTTAGCACTGCTGCACAATACCTATATTTCCTGTGCATTGTCACTGGTATATATATCTATTCCCAGCAAATTGCAATATATCTCGCTAGGCGATTAGGTGTTTTGTTTCTTGTGTTTCATACACATTATATAATCGTTTACTGTTTGAACCTCCAGTCACCATAGTAGCCCTTTGGTGAAGGCAGTTTTACTATAACTGAATTGATATTATCAAGGAAAAGGTTTGGTGATTCATTGCTGTCAAGAAAGGAAGATCATTGATTTAATTTTACAAAAAGTTTGCTTTATTGTGCACAATCACCTTGATTCGCTGGATAAATTGTTAGATTTCATCAAATCAGCAAAGGAAATACAACTAGGCAGTATCACTGAATTCATTTGAGTGATATGGATGAAAAATGTTCAGTTACTATTGGAGACGGCCTGCCAGGCTGTTGTATTATGGCATATCAGTTTGAGAAGTCGAATTGCTAAGATATTTCAATTCATTGAAGTCGATATACATTCAAAACTGAGAAGTCAGTTTGTCCACATATTTCAAATATAGGTCAATGGTCATTCATAAGTATTGCATGCTCTCATATAAGTCATCACCTTTTATATATCCATCTCATTCAAGGTTCATTTCCTTCACATTCACTACCCCACCTAATATACCTATAAATATATATTCATATATGTATATACGTATATACAGATCTACATGCATGTACATATGCACATAGATATATATATCCCTTTCATCTTTCATTGGCATCTTTGAAATCGATGCAATATATGTAAATTCTCTTCATACTAACTAAGTATTTTTGCAGGGGAGCATGTGGAAAAGGTCATTACTCGGAAATAAAATTCAAATTCTATGTGTTGTAATAGTTAGATCTTAAACGAGAATTTACGTTTCCTGTTTTAGATAGAATGAATGAACATTGTAAATATCATAAATTACTTATTCTTCATACTTTTTTCTCAAATCCTCACAAATGGGAACACGAATGGCACGTGCACCATTTCATAAGAGGTAATTAATCCTAAGTTGATGATTTGCATCAATGGCCATAGTCAGGATGTAAACAAAACTTAAGATTTTTATCTTTTATAAAATAACACTGGATCCTCTTCAAAAATCATCATATCTTCAAATATTTCCTTCTTTTATTAGAGTTTAACTTAGAATTGGCTCAAAATATATACCAATGGCCATAGTCAGGGTATATTGAGAGTTAATTCCATTTTAAACTCTATAAAAGCACAAAAATATGTTTTATTCTTCACCTGAATTTAAATATAGATTATTATATAATACATTCAATGACCATAGTCAAGGATGTATTATATTTTTCAATCTTATCTTAAATTCATTTAAAGAATGAAATAACTTTTCAAAATCCAATTTTAAAATTCTTTAAATTCATTCATCATTTAGGATAGAATTGCATCATATCTTCAAAATTCTTCTTCATAAATCCAAGTGATTCTTTCCCTCATTTCTCAAATCAAATCCTATTCATAAATTCAAATTCAACTCTATTTTCTCAAAAGGATTCAAGAATTCAATTTCAAGGTCCCATTTGACTTTGAAACTTCAGAATCATCTTGTATTTCAAATTCCAAATTCTATCTCAAGTTCAAAGTCCAATTTGACTTTGAAATTCCAAGATCATTTTTGTATTTAAACTTTAAAATTCCAATTTAAATTCAAAATTCAATTCAAAGGTCAGATTAAACTTTGAAATTTCTGATTCATCTTTTGGTTCCAAATTCAAAGTCTAAATTGACTTTGAAATTCATTTGTATATTCAAAGATTCAAGTTCTAAATTTCATTTTCCAAGTTCAATTCAAACTTGAAAGTTCTTGATTCATCTTCTGAATTTAACTCCAAATCCATTTTAGGATCCAGGATTCAACACTCATATTGGATCTTAGATTTCAGATCCAATTCCACTTTGGATCTCAGACTTCAGATCCACAATCTATCTTAGGATCCAGAACCCAACTCTACATTGGATCTCAGACTTCAGATCCACAATCTATCTTAGGATCCAGAACCCAACTCTACATTGGATCTCAGATTTCAGATCCATTTCATTTCAGGATCCAGAACCCAAAAATCCATCTTAGATTCTAAAACCTTAGACCCCATTCTTTTTAGGATTCAGAATCCAATTCCAATTCTAGATTTCAATTCCATTTTCGGATCTAATCCGGATTTCTTAAATCCATTTCCATTATTAAATACCATTTGATTTTCTCAGACCCATTCTAAGATTCAAAGCCAATATCACTTTAAAATTTCATCTTCTTCTCCTAAATCCATGATTAAATTCAAAGTCCATTTCTGACTTTGAAAATTCATTTCCTTTTCATTTCAAAGCTTTAGATCATTCTTTCTCCAAGTCAAGATTCATTCTTCCAAAACTCTGATTTACTTCAAAAACTTAGAACTTCTCTGATCTATCCCAAGTTCTAAGTTAGATTCAATCATTCCTTCACTTCCTTCCCAAGTTCATCTCAGAATACTTGGAAATTTCCAAATCAATTTTCAAAAGGAGCATACATTTTTGCATTGCACAAGCATGATTCTTTGTGCATTTAGAGTTAGAATAAATTCTTAGATTATATTTAGGCAAAGCAAAAGGCATAGATTCGATCCTTGGTTCGATTACCCCTGGTAAAGGCGCCAGGAACGGTCGAACCTCGTACCGACGAGCGAATCCCGTCTCTCCATTTTTCTCGCGAATTTTCAAAACGGAGGCGAGTAATTTTCTAAATGTTTTCAAATAAAGGTCAAGTGAAAACCGCGCAAAAGAGTTCCTCTTCCCTTTCTTTCTCTTCTTTTCTCTTCTCTCTTTTCTTTTTCTTTCTTTTATTCCACTCCCTTCAAAAAGGAGGAGAATAGAGGTTAGAAAAGGAAAAGAGAAGGAAGAGAGAAAAACCAACAAGAGAATAGGAAAAATTTTGCGATGATCACAGTTTTGGCGACCGTGATGGGACTCGTCTTCATCCGGTTGGATCTATGCCTTTGCTTTGCTTTTATATAATCTAAGTCTTTATTCTAACATATGTCAGCTACATTTTCCATGCAAACCTTAGGAGCCTAGATTTTGTCCTAAAGCTGACATCATTGCATATAGGATTTAAGTATGGTTTGGTAGGACCATATTGAGGAGATTATATCCATGTTCACATTAGACTTAGGTCTTAAATACAACTCTCCTCAATTCTAGGGATTGAATGCAAAAACAATGTATGCAAGTGTATGCTTCTTTTCATTTAAATCTATCTTCTTTAGGACTTACATTAGAGCCTTCTGATTTTTATTGCATGTTGATCATATTTTGAAAACATCCCTACCTATATTGTCCCGGTCTTCACGTTGCTGGGCTGTCTCACTGAACCATAGTTCGGGAGAGAGCCTCACAACTGGACCACTTATTTGGGTTCGCGCCCCCCTACCACGTACCTAAGGGCCATAGTCCGAGGTATATCGGTAGGTGCTCAAGGATGTTGGGAAACCTTTACCTTAGAACCGGAGAGATATCTTATATGCCACGTACTTCGAGCTTCGGCTTGAGTATATCGGCATACCTTGATTGGAACCAGATGATATAAATCTTAGAGTTAGGATTAAGGTCCTATCAGCCATTTTAAATATTGCATATAGAGTCTGCTTTAGGGAATGCTGTTTGTGCATCCTTGCTTGTATATCTGTGATTGTATGCTACTTTATATATCTTTCTTATATTTTCCAAAACCCTGGGTATATATTATTCAAAATTTCCTCTTTTAAAACCCCAGGTGTATTGCCTTTTCTTTCTGATTTCTTCAAAATCATTTTGATCCTGCCTGCTATTTTTCAAAATTTTTAAATCCTTGTCATTTATTTTTCAAAACTTGTTTTCCTCCATCATGAGAGAAATGATATTACCTATGAGGATTTTCAAAATCATAAAATTCGTGCAAAATTCTTCAAAAATTTAAATATTTTGATCTTAATCCCTTTTAATAAACTAACATGCTGATTTTCCTTTTCCAAATTGAGTTTTGAAAACCATTTGTCTTTAAAATCATCACCTCATGTTTTGTTTTCTCTTTCAAATTTGGTTTTTAAACCACTATCTTCGAAATCAAACCTCATGATGATCTCTCATGATGATTCTCCATTTTATAGGATCAGATCTCGCACTGATCATTCTTCTTACGGTAGATTTTCTTCAAAAAAATGATTTTTCACCTATCTTTTAAATAAACATTTTTCTTTCAAGATCCCATATGCAGGCAGGATCAGAAAAGCTCCTTTTTCTCAAATCTTGTAAATCTTCTGTTAATTTTGATATCTTCATCAGTTTCATTCATTTTATTCATATTTTTTATCAAGTTTTCATCAATTTTATCAAGTTTTATCAAAGTTTTATCAATTTCTCCTCAATCTTATTAAATTTTATCAAAATTGTACCCTTTCAGGTTAAGGGATAAACCTGACCCTCGTTGTTCGAGGTGACCCCTTTCAGGTTAAGGGAAAAACCTGACCCTCGTTGTCCGAGGTGTACCCTTTCAGGTTAAGGGATAAACCTGACCCTCGTTGTCCGAGGTGACCCCTTTCAGGTTAAGGGAAAAACCTGACCCTCGTTGTCCGAGGTGTACCCTTTCAGGTTAAGGGATAAACCTGATGCCTCTTTCCCATGAGGTATTTCCTTTATTCTTATTTTTCCCGCTCAGGTTAAGGGATAAACCTGACCCTCGTTGTCCGAGGTGTTCCCATTCAGGATAAGGGACAATCCTGAAACCCCTCGTAGGAGCCACAATGCTACCTATGAGGATTCTTTCGTAAATACAAGTTTTGCCAATCTTTATTGATTCTCTAGATTTATATCAATTTTCCTTCATTTTACTTTTCTTAAAATCAGGATAAAAGGATAATCCTGAGACCCCTCATAGGAGCAACAATGCTACCTGTGATAATTCTTTTCCAAAATAAATTTTCAAAATTTCTTTGCTTTCCTCTTCTCCATTTTTATAAAATTTATGCTTCTCCCCTTTCAGGTTAAGGGGTAAACCTGAATCATTCGTTTCTAAAGTCTCATCAAATGTCTATTCCATCTCCCGTTTCAGGATAAGGGAAAATCCTGAAAACGCCGACAATCATTCTTGCTCAAATCTCAAGTATCTTAAAGAATGTCGGTGTCCCCTTTTTCTTCAAATCTCCATCAGAAAACCCAGTACTTACACTGGGGCATTTTTTAAGAATTCAGTATCATACAGGTAAGCCTAGCACTCATGCTAGTGCCTGGCTGACCGATCAGTTAGCCTCTCAGGATCAGTCTTTTGCACTGACCCTTCATCAAAAATCAGAGCTCTAAATCCAATGTCGATCTTCGGGTCATTCAAGTCTCAAATTCAAGCCTTCATGTTACAATCTTTCCTCGATTTTCCTTAAATTCTGCCAGTCTTCTTCTATCCATTCTCATCAACTCTCCTTTGAAGATTCGAGTTTTCGACTCCAACTTCCAACTCTTTCCTTTGAGATTCGAGCCTTGACTCGAATTTTTCAGTTCTCCCTCGAAGGTTTGGGTTTTTACTCAAGTCTTCTGTTCCTTCACAAATCTTAACCTTTCCAGTTTTCCCTTGAAATTCGGGCCCTGGCCCGAACTTTCCAACGTTCCTTCAAAAATTTGAGTTTTAAATTTTCTTACCTTCAGTAAATAAACCTTCAAAATTTTGATTCGAGCCCTGACTCGAACCTTCCTGCTTCCCTTCGAAAATTTGAGTTTTGTCTCAAGTTTTCTTGCCTTCAATAAATGAACTTTCAAGTTTTCCTTTGAGATTTGAGCCCTGACTCGAACCTTCCTGCTGTCCTTCGAAAATTTGAGTATTATCTCGAGTTTTCTTGCCTTTGATAAATGAACTTTCAAGTTTTCCTTTGAGATTCGAGCCTCGACTCGAACCTCCCAGTTTTCCTTTGAAAATTCGAGTTTTACTTGAATTTCCCTGTTTTCCTTGTAGAATCCGAGTCCTGATACTCTTTTCAAAGGATTACCTTCAAGATCCAGTTTTATATCAAGCTTACCTTCAGAACTTTAAATTCACATTTACCTTCAGAATTCAATCTCATGTTGGATTCTTCCCCAGAATCCCACTGATGTGTCAAAATTTGATGTTAAGCAAAGGTTTCGTCATCAAAGGATTTCAGGAATATCTTGCCAAATTGCCATAAAATAGTTGTTGATCTCAAACTTTTATTACATAAAGAATTTCCTCAAATCTCCTTAAGTATTCCTTCCAAAAGGGTGAAGCTTCTGTGAAGAAAGGCTCAAACTCCAAATTTTCTGCTGGTCAACCAAGAGGATGAAGAAAAAATCTTCGACATGACCGGTAAAGGAAATATTCAATGATGCTGAAGAGTCATAAATGAGCTGATATTGATCATAGCTATGGCACATTCTTAAAGATTATTTTTTGGTATTAAGACAGTGGAAATATCCTGGGCAGTCAGAAAAGAACCTACCCAATTCATGTCTCCTCAAGTCAGCTAAGCTGCAAATCAAATATCCGCAAAGGGGATCTCTCAATTGTCGTCAAGATGAAGGCGAATTAAGCGAGTAGACCCTCGGGGCTAAAGAAGATTTGAAACATCTCCAAGATGACGGAGTTTGTGACGGATCCTTCCAGGGAAAGTTCGGATCACCGTCGAGATGAAGGCGGATGTGATGGACCTACCGACAAACCCTAAAAGATATTTGATTCCAGCTATCATCTAAGTACCTTTGAGCCAATACCATCATATATAATCCCTGAGATAAATGAAGGATCGGAACATCTCCAAGATAAAGGAGTTTGTGACGTACCCTTCCCTGAAAAAGAGAGAAAAGTCTGGACATCTCCAAAATGAAGGATGATGTAAAAGCCCAAGAAAACCCCATGACTCAAAAGAGTGCAAAAAGATCATCATGGGAAAGTGCCCAGGATATCAAACTACCCAAACTGCAAAGAATCTTATTTATCTATGTGAAATTCTTCTATCAATATCTTTTTATTCAATTACTTTTATGAAGCTAAGAATATTTCCTCTCCTTTCATATCAAGGAAATTGATAGCATCCTTGAAGAAGACCAACAACTAAATTTGACTTTGATCCTGGATTCTATAGAGTTAACCTAGTTGGGGGTAATACCCTAGGTGGAAAAAGGAACATCTTCCAAAAAGTGCTTACCTTAAAATTACCTTGAAGCAACTGAAAATTTTATCATTTTGGCAAAATTTTCCAGCTTTCTTGATAAAGAAATAAGAACTTGACATCTGTTTTGATACATCTTGGTGTTGCCTTCCCCGTCTTTCGCTTTGTCGAGAGACTTGCCTTCTCCTTGATGAAAGGATTGCCTTCTCCGTCTTTCGCTTTGTTGAGAGACTTGCCTTCTCCTTGATAAAAGGATTGCCTTCTACGTCTTTCGCTTTGTCGAAAGACTCGCCTTCTCCTTGATGAAAGGATTGCCTTCTCCGTCTTTCGCTTTGTCGAGAGACTCGCCTTCTCCTTGATAAAAGGATTGCCTTCTCCGTCTTTTGCTTTGTCGAAAGACTCGCCTTCTCCTTGATAAAAGGATTGCCTTCTCCATCTTTCGCTTTGTCGAGAGACTTGCCTTCTCCTTGATGAAAGGATTGCCTTCTCCGTCTTTCGCTTTGTCGAGAGACTTGCCTTCTCCTTGATAAAAGGATTGCCTTCCCCGTCTTTCGCTCTGTCGAAAGACTCGCCTTCTCCTTGATAAAAGGATTGCCTTCTTCGTCTTTCGCTTTGTCGAGAGACTTGCCTTCTCCTTGATTAAAGGATTGCCTTCTTCGTCTTTCGCCTTGTCAAGAGATTCGTCTCCTTGATAAAAGGATTGCCTTCTCCGTCTTTCGCTTTGTCGAAAGACTCGCCTTCTCCTTGATGAAAGGATCGCCTTCTTTCGCTTTGTCGAGAGACTTGCCTTCTCCTTGATAAAAGGATTGCCTTCCCCGTCTTTCGCTTCGTCGAGAGACTTGCCTTCTTCTTGATAAAAGGATTGCCTTCCCCGTCTTTCGCTCTGTCGAAAGACTCGCCTTCTCCTTGATAAAAGGATTGCCTTCTTCGTCTTTCGCTTTGTCGAGAGACTTGCCTTCTCCTTGATTAAAGGATTGCCTTCTTCGTCTTTCGCCTTGTCAAGAGATTCGTCTCCTTGATAAAAGGATTGCCTTCCCTATCTTTTTGCATTGTCAAAAGATTTGCCTTTCTCCTTGATTAAATGATCACCTTCCTCGTCTTTCGCTTTGTCGAAAGACCTGCCTTCTCCTTGTTAAAAGGATTGCCTTCTTTATATCTTACATTTCGCCTTCTCCTTACCAAAAGAATTGCCTTCTTCATATTTCACTTTTTGCAAAAAGGATTGTCTCCTTCATATTTACATCTTGCCTTCTCCTTGTTAAAAGGATAGCCTTCTTCATATTTTACATCTTGCCTTCTCCTTGTTAAAAGGATAGCCTTCTTCATATTTTACATCTTGCCGTCTCCTTATTAAAAGGATTGCCTTCTTCATATTTCACATTATTTCCTTCTCCTTGTTAAAAGGATTGCCTTCTTCATATTTCACATTTCGCCTTCTTCTTACTATTGGCATCTTCTTCGCCATCTTCATATTTCGCTTTTACCTTCTCCTGTCCAAAGGATTTGCCCTCTTCCATCTTTTGCCTTGTCAAGAGATTCGCCTCCTTGATAAAGGGTTCGCCTCATTCATCTTTCATTCCATCGAAAGATTCATCTCCTGTCACCTTATTCATCGATTTTTCTCACATATCCTTATTTTCATAAAAGGTGTCTCATCTCTCCTGTCCCATCACGGTTTTCGAGAATTCCGTATGGTTGTTCCCACTCAGGTTAAGGGTCAAAACCTGTACTTCCTACGAGAGGTCTTTTAAATTCAAAAGTTGATTTAGTCTCAGCAATGAGACGCCCAAGTTCATCTCTTTTTCAAGCTTTAGGGAACCCCATTTCCTTCCTCCTTTCGCAAACCCCTTTTCGGATTTGTTCGTCCAAACTCCGAAGGTCCCATCATGGTCTCTTCACTCGAGGATTCCATATGGTCGTCCCCTTTAGGTTAAGGGTTAAGCCTGAACCTCGTGCATCGAGGTATCTTCCTTTTTCAGGTTTGGGTTAAACTTGAGTCTCGTTCTAACGAGGTTTTTCGTTTTGACAAGGTGTTTCCTTCCAAGTCCCATCATGGTTCTTCCCATCGAGGAATCCATGCTTTGTATATCCATCCGGAATAAAATCCTACTTGAGCTTCATCTCACAAGGCCTTCTCTCATAAATGTCCCATCAAAGTCCTCATATATTCCTTTCCCCATTCAGGTTATTTTTTTTATATATATCTTCGCCCCATCCAGGTTAAGGGCCAAACCTGAGTCATTTCAAAAGATTGATCTTGTCTCGCCCATGAGACTTGATTTAAATTCTTATCTTTTATCTTTCCGGGATATTCACCCAAAGTCCCATCACGATTTCCTCCTCTCTATTATTCAGTCATATCATTTTCGAGGATTTTGTCTTCCAAAAGCCAAAGCCATTTATGGATAAAGATTTAAATCTGAAAAACCATGTCTTTTAAATCAAATTCTTCCACACCCAGTTCAGATCTGCTGACGGGGCATGTTTTTCAAAATTTGGAGTGTTTTCTTTGCCACTAAGCTCGGCTTTCAACCGGCTTAGTAGCAACGAGGGGCATCTGTGAACACCCCAAATTTTTCAAAATCTTTTAAATATTCCCTTCTTGCCTCTAAATTCATTTTTTGAGCAAATAAGTCATTTCAAATCTAAATTCTGGTTCATTTCTCAAGTTTTATTGAAATTAAATTCATTTTATATGTTTAAATTGATTTTGGATCTGGATCCATTGCCCAGATCCAAATCTGAATCTCCTTGTTCAAAATTTTAAATTAAAATTATAGAAAATACCAAAAATAGCCTTTAAATAGCTCGGATAGTCCATTCGACATCCGTTTGGATCTATCATATTGAATTTCTCGATTCAAGTGTCAAAACTTGAACATTTTCTCAAAACCTGGGTCCAAACCCATTTTCTGAAGAAATTTCCTCAAAATAGCCTTGAAAACCTTCTTTTTGTAAATATTTCTCAAAAATACAAAAAAAAAATATTAGTTTAAATCCTTGTTTTTTTCTGTAAATTTTAAGATTTTTATTCCAAAAATATCAAAAAAAAATGTGGAAAACGAAGAAAAGAACAAATATATATATATAAAAATAGTTTTTATAAGGAAACACCTTTTTCAGAAAAAATCGTAAAGGAGCCCCCTCATTGTAAAATCTCGAAAATCAGGAGGGCTCCTCTACGAAACTTTTTTAGGGTTTGAAAAACCCTTCGTAAACAAAGAAAGAGGCCAGCCGGCTGGCGCCTCCCCCCTTTTCTTCTTCTCCACCTCTCCCAAACCACCCATCGCCAACAACCTTCATCCAGCCACCCATCTTCAACCGAACCTCCTCCTTCTCTCCCTTTAAGAGAAGCCCGCAGGGGATTTCCAATGGACCCGTTTTCACCCCCGCACCCTTCTTCATGCATCATCGTGTTTCACCCCCTTCATTTTCTTCACACTCCTTCTGTGATTCTCCTCAAGTAGCAGTAAGAGACTGATTACTGCAGCCATCGCAGGTAAGTAACCGTGCTTCTCCTTCTTTTGATCCCCTGCAAAGAACCCCCTCTTCTTTTCATTCTTGTATCCATGGATTTCTCTAAGCTTCAACTAATATCCAGACTTTGATGTCCTCTCTCACCATCTATTTATACATCATCCTCCGTTTGCTCTTTTAATTTCTAGAGTTTATTTACGTTTCAAGTTTGCAGTGGATTTTTAGATTTCATCTAATATCTTTTCCTATTGATGACCGGCGATGCCTCGCAATGGCATCGCCGATTCATCTGTTTTAAAATTAAAATTCGTTTATATTTTTACCTTACCTTTTTCTCCTTTGATTTTCCTCTGATTTACTACAACTCTTTTTTTCCATGTCTTCACCCCCAGGAAAGCACTACCAGTGGCGTTGAGTTGCCTGTGCAACGTCAACCCACCCTATGCAACAACAAAAGAATTCCCCAATTCTCACAATCTTGTTTTTTTTCTTTCCTTACTATTGAGTTCCAGAAGTTTATGTACATTATCATCCTGCGTATTATAATTTCGATAAGTGTTCTTCTTTTTTTTTTCTCTTTCTCCCCTTTCTTTTCATTTCTTGTGATATCCTATTCTATGATTCCTATCTCCAAGAGGCCATTCACGGAGTGACCTGCATCTTAGAAGATCATTAGTCATGTAGCTTATGTTTAGAAAATGATCAATTATTCACAGGAGGTCGGCTTGACTCCCAGTTTTTAACACCTTCCTTTTTAATTTGGTTCTGTGTGGGGGGGGAAGAGTCATCATGAAATCAAAAGTTGATTGTCTCTCACTGGAGTAAATAATCTTATCTGATTAGCGTATCTGGGAATGTAAATAGAGATAGTGGTAAGTCCATTGTCAAATAAGGATATTTTTCTCACATATCCTTATTTTCATAAAAGTTGTCTCATCTCTCCTGTCCCATCACGGTTTTCGAGAATTCCGTATGGTTGTTCCCACTCAGGTTAAGGGTCAAAACCTGTACTTCCTGCGAGAGGTCTTTTAAATTCAAAAGTTGATTTAGTCTCAGCAATGAGACGCCCAAGTTCATCCCTTTTTCAAGCTTTAGGGAACCCCATTTCCTTCCTCCTTTCGCAAACCCCTTTTCGGATTTGTTCGTCCAAACTCCGAAGGTCCCATCATGGTCTCTTCACTCGAGGATTCCATATGGTCGTCCCCTTTAGGTTAAGGGTTAAGCCTGAACCTCGTGCATCGAGGTATCTTCCTTTTTCAGGTTTGGGTTAAACCTGAGTCTCGTTCTAACGAGGTTTCTCGTTTTGACAAGGTGTTTCCTTCCAAGTCCCATCATGGTTCTTCCCATCGAGGAATCCATGCTTTGTATATCCATCCGGAATAAAATCCTACTTGAGCTTCATCTCACAAGGCCTTCTCTCATAAATGTCCCATCAAAGTCCTCATATATTCCTTTCCCCATTCAGGTTATTTTTTTTATATATATCTTCGCCCCATCCAGGTTAAGGGCCAAACCTGAGTCATTTCAAAAGATTGATCTTGTCTCGCCCATGAGACTTGATTTAAATTCTTATCTTTTATCTTTCCGGGATATTCACCCAAAGTCCCATCACGATTTCCTCCTCTCTATTATTCAGTCATATCATTTTCGAGGATTTCGTCTTCCAAAAGCCAAAGCCATTTATGGATAAAGATTTAAATCTGAAAAACCATGTCTTTTAAATCAAATTCTTCCACACCCAGTTCAGATCTGCTGACGGGGGCATTTTTTTCAAAATTTGGAGTGTTTTCTTTGCCACTAAGCTCGGCTTTCAACCGGCTTAGTAGCAAAGAGGGGCATCTGTGAACACCCCAAATTTTTCAAAATCTTTTAAATATTCCCTTCTTGCCCCTAAATTCATTTTTTGAGCAAATAAGTCATTTCAAATCTAAATTCTGGTTCATTTCTCAAGTTTTATTGAAATTAAATTCATTTTATATGTTTAAATTGATTTTGGATCTGGATCCATTGCCCAGATCCAAATCTGAATCTCCTTGTTCAAAATTTTAAATTAAAATTATAGAAAATACCAAAAATAGCCTTTAAATAGCTCGGATAGTCCATTCGACATCCGTTTGGATCTATCACATTGAATTTCTCGATTCGAGTGTCAAAACTCGAACATTTTCTCAAAACCTGGGTCCAAACCCATTTTCTGAAGAAATTTCCTCAAAATAGCCTTGAAAACCTTCTTTTTGTAAATATTTCTCAAAAATACAAAAAAAAAAATATTAGTTTAAATCCTTGTTTTTTCTGTAAATTTTAAGATTTTTATTCCAAAAATATAAAAAAAATGTGGAAAATAAAGAAAAGAACAAATATATATATATAAAAATAGTTTTTATAAGGAAATACCTTTTTCAGAAAAAATCGTAAAGGAGCCCCCTCTTTGTAAAATCTCGAAAATCAGGAGGGCTCCTCTACGAAACTTTTTTAGGGTTTGAAAAACCCTTCGTAAACAAAGAAAGAGGCCAGCCGGCTGGCGCCTCCCCCCTTTTCTTCTTCTCCACCTCTCCCAAACCACCCATCGCCAACAACCTTCATACAGCCACCCATCTTCAACCGAACCTCCTCCTTCTCTCCCTTTAAGAGAAGCCCGCAGAGGATTTCCAATGGACCCGTTTTCACCCCCGCACCCTTCTTCATGCATCATCGTGTTTCACCCCCTTCATTTTCTTCACACTCCTTCTGTGATTCTCCTCAAGTAGCAGTAAGAGACCGATTACTGCAGCCATCGCAGGTAAGTAACCGTGCTTCTCCTTCTTTTGATCCCCTGCAAAGAACCCCCTCTTCTTTTCATTCTTGTATCCATGGATGTCTCTAAGCTTCAACTAATATCCAGACTTTGATCTCCTCTCTCACCATCTATTTATACATCATCCTCCGTTTGCTCCTTTAATTTCTAGAGTTTATTTACGTTTCAAGTTTGCAGTGGATTTTTAGATTTCATCTAATATCTTTTCCTATTGATGACCGGCGATGCCTCGCAATGGCATCGCCGATTCATCTGTTTTAAAATTAAAATTCGTTTATATTTTTACCTTACCTTTTTCTCCTTTGATTTTCCTCTGATTTACTATAACTTTTTTTTTTCCATGTCTTCACCCTCAGGAAAGCACTACCAGTGGCGTTGAGTTGCCTGTGCAACGTCAACCCACCCTATGCAACAACAAAAGAATTCCCCAATTCTCACAATCTTGTTTTTTTTCTTTCCTTACTATTGAGTTCCAGAAGTTTATGTACATTATCATCCTGCATATTATAATTTCGATAAGTGTTCTTCTTCTTTTTTTCTCTTTCTCCCCTTTCTTTTCATTTCTTGTGATATCCTATTCTATGATTCCTATCTCCAAGAGGCCATTCACGGAGTGACCTGCATCTTAGAAGATCATTAGTCATGTAGCTTATGTTTAGAAAATGATCAATTATTCACAGGAGGTCGGCTTGACTCCCAGTTTTTAACACCTTCCTTTTTAATTTGGTTCTGTGTGGGGGGGGGAAGAGTCATCATGAAATCAAAAGTTGATTGTCTCTCACTGGAGTAAATAATCTTATCTGATTAGCGTATCTGGGAATGTAAATAGAGATAGTGGTAAGTCCATTGTCCAATTCATTGAGTTTTTAGTCGTTAGATGTTTGATATTCACATTAGAACCACAATCACTGAAGCCAAATTCAGTCTAGATACCAATCGGATCCATCGGAGTAGAAGTGTACATACTGACTACTTGAAATGTCATGGATAGTCTTTAGATTGAGACCGCATGTTAATAGATACATTTCCAGCTCCAGACATGGCATTTTCAATATACCTGAATGGATCAAACTCCATTAGTGAATATAAAGCTTCTCGATTTCAATATGGTGCTGCTAGTTCGTTGCTGATGGTATGTCTCTAAACCAAGCCACTTATTTCTTTCTCTTGCTTATACTTTATTAACAGATCGCCCATCATCTGTCTCTTTTGGGGCCCTGTTTTTGTCAAAAAAAAAATTCCATGTGTTCTGTTCTAACATGATCCATTATGATGGAGTGAATGTTTGATATTTTTTTTTTTTGTATATGAAATCCTCCATCTGATGCACTTAATGATCATTATATATGTTTGGTATTTTGTCTCCTTTCATATTTATTTACTTCATTGCATTGTCACTTACTCCCCTTTACCTCACCATAACACCGTCCAACAAATATCACCATCTGTCACTTATGTCTGTATGCACATTCACTTCTCTAAATTTCACTTGCTTGTAGTATGCCTGCAAACAGCGCTATTCAAGTCGTTGCTTATCATTTTTTTACACACTTACACTTTAGCACTTTAGATAAATACTGTCACACAGCTAGTGTCTCAGACGAGTTCTGGAGCACCATCTGCAACTCAAAATCCGGTCTTCCAAGGATCACAATCAGCAAGTATTCTGAGCTACCAGTTCGCACCGTTCCTTGATTATGGGATTTTCAGCTACGCAGGTATCTCTATTTCACATATAAGAAAATAATTCGGGGAACTCCTCCAGGTAACATGATGAGACTATGCTTTCCAAAATTCAAATGTATTAACTGATTATCTTGGTAATGGGACAATCAATGCATTAACATGAGTTGGTTTACAGGTGCTTAATAGGAGATGTAAAGCTTCCAGCTGTCACCAAAGACTCTAAAGCAAGACCAGGGTGGAAAATCACCGGTGGGATATGTCTTAGTTGGAGGTGTCCCAGAGATATGGTTACATGTAGACCAGACAAGTCCCCTAGGTGGTCCGGGGTTTTGAAATATTCTGAAGCTTACAACGATGGTATAAAGCAAAAGAAAATCAACACCAGACATAATGGAGGCAGCTCTGATAAATCCAGCCGCATGTCATTCATTTGTCCTCCAAATGCACCCACCTGTCATCACGCCACATACAACAGTTACATACTGCCATTGATCACTTAGTGTTCCCCTTATTTTCCTTTCCTATTTCATTAATACCATATGTCAATTAATTTCAATCTTACATGTTTTGAAATTGAGCTATGGTGTTTAAATTCTTTATCTGGTCTGATTTATGTTTGTTGTTTTACAGGTTTTCTTCCATCCGATATCATATAATATCATTATCGTGTAATTGCTCTTGAGTGGACTATACAGATCTTGAATTTTCACTGTATTTTTTAGGTTCAACACCATTCATCTAACCAAATCTTGTTTGTACATACAGTGGAAATACAGTCTATTAAATTCAATTGGCAGAGATCATTCCTCTGTAATGGAAGGTGCTGTAAATGTCTGCTAACTCTATGTCCTATCATGTCTTTCTACGACAATCCTCTCACCCTCGGGGTCTTGAAAAGGAATTCGTTCAAGAAGGAAATAGAGTTATTGCAAAAATTAGTGTTAACCATGATCCATTCCAGCTACTTCATCCTACGTCAAGGTTTTATACTACAATAATAAAGATGAAAGTACTCTGTCATTGTTGCTAAGTTACATGATGATTCAGAGTCGTTCAGTCTGAGCTTTGAATCCACAGCATAGCTCATTTCCTGGGGTGTTGTCATCAGACGTGTCACTGTCACTATCAGAATTGCTCGTCACTATCATCAGAGGAGTGGAGAAGCTCGGACCTTCCTGGCCCATTAAAAGCATATCTGCATTTGGCATCACTTGTTAAGAAATATATATATATTTCTTCTCTGGATGATGCCATTGTTACTACCTGCATATCAAGGTAAAATATCACGTTGGTGTACTTGTTCTGTCAGAAATTTCATAACATACCACTGAAAGTGATACATTATTCATATTTGCATCATGTGTTTATTTTTTTTCTTTTCTTTTTCTCTCTTTCTATCCCATTATATTTATCTATTTATGTTAGGTTTCATCTAGATGCCACCAAGTATGTCACATATTAGCATTCATAATCATCCACTGCCTTTTTACTTTCATCACACTTATCATAAGCATTTTGTGGAACACTATGATGCATCCACCTACACAGCATATCATCATCATCCCCTCACACTTTATCGTCTGATTTCTATGCACTTAATGCTTAACCGAACTTTGCTGCCACCACATCCCATTATCTGCTGTAGGTGTCTCAAAAAAAAAAAAAAACATCCTGTTGTTGCCAGCAAGCAACCCCTATGTCATTCCCCCAACAATATCCCTGTATAATGCCTTTTTCCATTTATGCGTGGTTCACTGTTAGCACTGCTGCACAATACCTATATTTCCTGTGCATTGTCACTGGTATATATATCTATTCCCAGCAAATTGCAATATATCTCGCTAGGCGATTAGGTGTTTTGTTTCTTGTGTTTCATACACATTATATAATCGTTTACTGTTTGAACCTCCAGTCACCATAGTAGCCCTTTGGTGAAGGCAGTTTTACTATAACTGAATTGATATTATCAAGGAAAAGGTTTGGTGATTCATTGCTGTCAAGAAAGGAAGATCATTGATTTAATTTTACAAAAAGTTTGCTTTATTGTGCACAATCACCTTGATTCGCTGGATAAATTGTTAGATTTCATCAAATCAGCAAAGGAAATACAACTAGGCAGTATCACTGAATTCATTTGAGTGATATGGATGAAAAATGTTCAGTTACTATTGGAGACGGCCTGCCAGGCTGTTGTATTATGGCATATCAGTTTGAGAAGTCGAATTGCTAAGATATTTCAATTCATTGAAGTCGATATACATTCAAAACTGAGAAGTCAGTTTGTCCACATATTTCAAATATAGGTCAATGGTCATTCATAAGTATTGCATGCTCTCATATAAGTCATCACCTTTTATATATCCATCTCATTCAAGGTTCATTTCCTTCACATTCACTACCCCACCTAATATACCTATAAATATATATTCATATATGTATATACGTATATACAGATCTACATGCATGTACATATGCACATAGATATATATATCCCTTTCATCTTTCATTGGCATCTTTGAAATCGATGCAATATATGTAAATTCTCTTCATACTAACTAAGTATTTTTGCAGGGGAGCATGTGGAAAAGGTCATTACTCGGAAATAAAATTCAAATTCTATGTGTTGTAATAGTTAGATCTTAAACGAGAATTTACGTTTCCTGTTTTAGATAGAATGAATGAACATTGTAAATATCATAAATTACTTATTCTTCATACTTTTTTCTCAAATCCTCACAAATGGGAACACGAATGGCACGTGCACCATTTCATAAGAGGTAATTAATCCTAAGTTGATGATTTGCATCAATGGCCATAGTCAGGATGTAAACAAAACTTAAGATTTTTATCTTTTATAAAATAACACTGGATCCTCTTCAAAAATCATCATATCTTCAAATATTTCCTTCTTTTATTAGAGTTTAACTTAGAATTGGCTCAAAATATATACCAATGGCCATAGTCAGGGTATATTGAGAGTTAATTCCATTTTAAACTCTATAAAAGCACAAAAATATGTTTTATTCTTCACCTGAATTTAAATATAGATTATTATATAATACATTCAATGACCATAGTCAAGGATGTATTATATTTTTCAATCTTATCTTAAATTCATTTAAAGAATGAAATAACTTTTCAAAATCCAATTTTAAAATTCTTTAAATTCATTCATCATTTAGGATAGAATTGCATCATATCTTCAAAATTCTTCTTCATAAATCCAAGTGATTCTTTCCCTCATTTCTCAAATCAAATCCTATTCATAAATTCAAATTCAACTCTATTTTCTCAAAAGGATTCAAGAATTCAATTTCAAGGTCCCATTTGACTTTGAAACTTCAGAATCATCTTGTATTTCAAATTCCAAATTCTATCTCAAGTTCAAAGTCCAATTTGACTTTGAAATTCCAAGATCATTTTTGTATTTAAACTTTAAAATTCCAATTTAAATTCAAAATTCAATTCAAAGGTCAGATTAAACTTTGAAATTTCTGATTCATCTTTTGGTTCCAAATTCAAAGTCTAAATTGACTTTGAAATTCATTTGTATATTCAAAGATTCAAGTTCTAAATTTCATTTTCCAAGTTCAATTCAAACTTGAAAGTTCTTGATTCATCTTCTGAATTTAACTCCAAATCCATTTTAGGATCCAGGATTCAACACTCATATTGGATCTTAGATTTCAGATCCAATTCCTCTTTAGGATCCAGACTCCAATTTCACTTTGGATCTCAGACTTCAGATCCACAATCTATCTTAGGATCCAGAACCCAACTCTACATTGGATCTCAGACTTCAGATCCACAATCTATCTTAGGATCCAGAACCCAACTCTACATTGGATCTCAGATTTCAGATCCATTTCATTTCAGGATCCAGAACCCAAAAATCCATCTTAGATTCTAAAACCTTAGACCCCATTCTTTTTAGGATTCAGAATCCAATTCCAATTCTAGATTTCAATTCCATTTTCGGATCTAATCCGGATTTCTTAAATCCATTTCCATTATTAAATACCATTTGATTTTCTCAGACCCATTCTAAGATTCAAAGCCAATATCACTTTAAAATTTCATATTCTTCTCCTAAATCCATGATTAAATTCAAAGTCCATTTCTGACTTTGAAAATTCATTTCCTTTTCATTTCAAAGTTTTAGATCATTCTTTCTCCAAGTCAAGATTCATTCTTCTAAAACTCTGATTTACTTCAAAAACTTAGAACTTCTCTGATCTATCCCAAGTTCTAAGTTAGATTCAATCATTCCTTCACTTCCTTCCCAAGTTCATCTCAGAATACTTGGAAATTTCCAAATCAATTTTCAAAAGGAGCATACATTTTTGCATTGCACAAGCATGATTCTTTGTGCATTTAGAGTTAGAATAAATTCTTAGATTATATTTAGGCAAAGCAAAAGGCATAGATTCGATCCTTGGTTCGATTACCCCTGGTAAAGGCGCCAGGAACGGTCGAACCTCGTACCGACGAGCGAATCCCGTCTCTCCATTTTTCCCGCGAATTTTCAAAACGGAGGCGAGTAATTTTCTAAATGTTTTCAAATAAAGGTCAAGTGAAAACCGCGCAAAAGAGTTCCTCTTCCCTTTCTTTCTCTTCTTTTCTCTTCTCTCTTTTCTTTTTCTTTCTTTTATTCCACTCCCTTCAAAAAGGAGGAGAATAGAGGTTAGAAAAGGAAAAGAGAAGGAAGAGAGAAAAACCAACAAGAGAATAGGAAAAATTTTGCGATGATCACAGTTTTGGCGACCGTGATGGGACTCGTCTTCATCCGGTTGGATCTATGCCTTTGCTTTGCTTTTATATAATCTAAGTCTTTATTCTAACATATGTCAGCTACATTTTCCATGCAAACCTTAGGAGCCTAGATTTTGTCCTAAAGCTGACATCATTGCATATAGGATTTAAGTATGGTTTGGTAGGACCATATTGAGGAGATTATATCCATGTTCACATTAGACTTAGGTCTTAAATACAACTCTCCTCAATTCTAGGGATTGAATGCAAAAACAATGTATGCAAGTGTATGCTTCTTTTCATTTAAATCTATCTTCTTTAGGACTTACATTAGAGCCTTCTGATTTTTATTGCATGTTGATCATATTTTGAAAACATCCCTACCTATATTGTCCCGGTCTTCACGTTGCTGGGCTGTCTCACTGAACCATAGTTCGGGAGAGAGCCTCACAACTGGACCACTTATTTGGGTTCGCGCCCCCCTACCACGTACCTAAGGGCCATAGTCCGAGGTATATCGATAGGTGCTCAAGGATGTTGGGAAACCTTTACCTTAGAACCGGAGAGATATCTTATATGCCACGTACTTCGAGCTTCGGCTTGAGTATATCGGCATACCTTGATTGGAACCAGATGATATAAATCTTAGAGTTAGGATTAAGGTCCTATCAGCCATTTTAAATATTGCATATAGAGTCTGCTTTAGGGAATGCTGTTTGTGCATCCTTGCTTGTATATCTGTGATTGTATGCTACTTTATATATCTTTCTTATATTTTCCAAAACCCTGGGTATATATTATTCAAAATTTTCTCTTTTAAAACCCCAGGTGTATTGCCTTTTCTTTCTGATTTCTTCAAAATCATTTTGATCCTGCCTGCTATTTTTCAAAATTTTTAAATCCTTGTCATTTATTTTTCAAAACTTGTTTTCCTCCATCATGAGAGAAATGATATTACCTATGAGGATTTTCAAAATCATAAAATTCGTGCAAAATTCTTCAAAAATTTAAATATTTTGATCTTAATCCCTTTTAATAAACTAACATGCTGATTTTCCTTTTCCAAATTGAGTTTTGAAAACCATTTGTCTTTAAAATCATCACCTCATGTTTTGTTTTCTCTTTCAAATTTGGTTTTTAAACCACTATCTTCGAAATCAAACCTCATGATGATCTCTCATGATGATTCTCCATTTTATAGGATCAGATCTCGCACTGATCATTCTTCTTACGGTAGATTTTCTTCAAAAAAATGATTTTTCACCTATCTTTTAAATAAACATTTTTCTTTCAAGATCCCATATGCAGGCAGGATCAGAAAAGCTCCTTTTTCCCAAATCTTGTAAATCTTCTGTTAATTTTGATATCTTCATCAGTTTCATTCATTTTATTCATATTTTTTATCAAGTTTTCATCAATTTTATCAAGTTTTATCAAAGTTTTATCAATTTCTCCTCAATCTTATTAAATTTTATCAAAATTGTACCCTTTCAGGTTAAGGGATAAACCTGACCCTCGTTGTTCGAGGTGACCCCTTTCAGGTTAAGGGAAAAACCTGACCCTCGTTGTCCGAGGTGTACCCTTTCAGGTTAAGGGATAAACCTGACCCTCGTTGTCCGAGGTGACCCCTTTCAGGTTAAGGGAAAAACCTGACCCTCGTTGTCCGAGGTGTACCCTTTCAGGTTAAGGGATAAACCTGATGCCTCTTTCCCATGAGGTATTTCCTTTATTCTTATTTTTCCCGCTCAGGTTAAGGGATAAACCTGACCCTCGTTGTCCGAGGTGTTCCCATTCAGGATAAGGGACAATCCTGAAACCCCTCGTAGGAGCCACAATGCTACCTATGAGGATTCTTTCGTAAATACAAGTTTTGCCAATCTTTATTGATTCTCTAGATTTATATCAATTTTCCTTCATTTTACTTTTCTTAAAATCAGGATAAAAGGATAATCCTGAGACCCCTCATAGGAGCAACAATGCTACCTGTGATAATTCTTTTCCAAAATAAATTTTCAAAATTTCTTTGCTTTCCTCTTCTCCATTTTTATAAAATTTATGCTTCTCCCCTTTCAGGTTAAGGGGTAAACCTGAATCATTCGTTTCTAAAGTCTCATCAAATGTCTATTCCATCTCCCCTTTCAGGATAAGGGAAAATCCTGAAAACGCCGACAATCATTCTTGCTCAAATCTCAAGTATCTTAAAGAATGTCGGTGTCCCCTTTTTCTTGAAATCTCCATCAGAAAACCCAGTACTTACACTGGGGCATTTTTTAAGAATTCAGTACTCATACAGGTAAGCCTAGCACTCATGCTAGTGCCTGGCTGACCGATCAGTTAGCCTCTCAGGATCAGTCTTTTGCACTGACCCTTCATCAAAAATCAGAGCTCTAAATCCAATGTCGATCTTCGGGTCATTCAAGTCTCAAATTCAAGCCTTCATGTTACAATCTTTCCTCGATTCTCCTTAAATTCTGCCAGTCTTCTTCTATCCATTCTCATCAACTCTCCTTTGAAGATTCGAGTTTTCGACTCCAACTTCCAACTCTTTCCTTTGAGATTCGAGCCTTGACTCGAATTTTTCAGTTCTCCCTCGAAGGTTTGGGTTTTTACTCAAGTCTTCTGTTCCTTCACAAATCTTAACCTTTCCAGTTTTCCCTTGAAATTCGGGCCCTGGCCCGAACTTTCCAACGTTCCTTCAAAAATTTGAGTTTTAAATTTTCTTACCTTCAGTAAATAAACCTTCAAAATTTTGATTCGAGCCCTGACTCGAACCTTCCTGCTTCCCTTCGAAAATTTGAGTTTTGTCTCAAGTTTTCTTGCCTTCAATAAATGAACTTTCAAGTTTTCCTTTGAGATTTGAGCCCTGACTCGAACCTTCCTGCTGTCCTTCGAAAATTTGAGTATTATCTCGAGTTTTCTTGCCTTTGATAAATGAACTTTCAAGTTTTCCTTTGAGATTCGAGCCTCGACTCGAACCTCCCAGTTTTCCTTTGAAAATTCGAGTTTTACTTGAATTTCCCTGTTTTCCTTGTAGAATCCGAGTCCTGATACTCTTTTCAAAGGATTACCTTCAAGATCCAGTTTTATATCAAGCTTACCTTCAGAACTTTAAATTCACATTTACCTTCAGAATTCAATCTCATGTTGGATTCTTCCCCAGAATCCCACTGATGTGTCAAAATTTGATGTTAAGCAAAGGTTTCGTCATCAAAGGATTTCAGGAATATCTTGCCAAATTGCCATAAAATAGTTGTTGATCTCAAACTTTTATTACATAAAGAATTTCCTCAAATCTCCTTAAGTATTCCTTCCAAAAGGGTGAAGCTTCTGTGAAGAAAGGCTCAAACTCCAAATTTTCTGCTGGTCAACCAAGAGGATGAAGAAAAAATCTTCGACATGACCGGTAAAGGAAATATTCAATGATGCTGAAGAGTCATAAATGAGCTGATATTGATCATAGCTATGGCACATTCTTAAAGATTATTTTTTGGTATTAAGACAGTGGAAATATCCTGGGCAGTCAGAAAAGAACCTACCCAATTCATGTCTCCTCAAGTCAGCTAAGCTGCAAATCAAATATCCGCAAAGGGGATCTCTCAATTGTCGTCAAGATGAAGGTGAATTAAGCGAGTAGACCCTCGGGGCTAAAGAAGATTTGAAACATCTCCAAGATGACGGAGTTTGTGACGGATCCTTCCAGGGAAAGTTCGGATCACCGTCGAGATGAAGGCGGATGTGATGGACCTACCGACAAACCCTAAAAGATATTTGATTCCAGCTATCATCTAAGTACCTTTGAGCCAATACCATCATATATAATCCCTGAGATAAATGAAGGATCGGAACATCTCCAAGATAAAGGAGTTTGTGACGTACCCTTCCGTGAAAAAGAGAGAAAAGTCAGGACATCTCCAAAATGAAGGATGATGTAAAAGCCCAAGAAAACCCCATGACTCAAAAGAGTGCAAAAAGATCATCATGGAAAAGTGCCCAGGATATCAAACTACCCAAACTGCAAAGAATCTTATTTATCTATGTGAAATTCTTCTATCAATATCTTTTTATTCAATTACTTTTATGAAGCTAAGAATATTTCCTCTCCTTTCATATCAAGGAAATTGATAGCATCCTTGAAGAAGACCAACAACTAAATTTGACTTTGATCCTGGATTCTATAGAGTTAACCTAGTTGGGGGTAATACGCTAGGTGGAAAAGGGAACATCTTCCAAAAAGTGCTTACCTTAAAATTACTTTGAAGCAACTGAAAATTTTATCATTTTGGCAAAATTTTCCAGCTTTCTTGATAAAGAAATAAGAACTTGACATCTGTTTTGATACATTTTGGTGTTGCCTTCCCCGTCTTTCGCTTTGTTGAGAGACTTGCCTTCTCCTTGATGAAAGGATTGCCTTCTCCGTCTTTCGCTTTGTCGAGAGACTTGCCTTCTCCTTGATAAAAGGATTGCCTTCTCCGTCTTTCGCTTTGTCGAAAGACTCGCCTTCTCCTTGATGAAAGGATTGCCTTCTCCGTCTTTCGCTTTGTCGAGAGACTCGCCTTCTCCTTGATAAAAGGATTGCCTTCTCCGTCTTTTGCTTTGTCGAAAGACTCGCCTTCTCCTTGATAAAAGGATTGCCTTCTCCGTCTTTCGCTTTGTCGAGAGACTTGCCTTCTCCTTGATGAAAGTATTGCCTTCTCCGTCTTTCGCTTTGTCGAGAGACTTGCCTTCTCCTTGATAAAAGGATTGCCTTCCCCGTCTTTCGCTCTGTCGAAAGACTCGCCTTCTCCTTGATAAAAGGATTGCCTTCTTCGTCTTTCGCTTTGTCGAGAAACTTGCCTTCTCCTTGATTAAAGGATTGCCTTCTTCGTCTTTCGCCTTGTCAAGAGATTCGTCTCCTTGATAAAAGGATTGCCTTCTCCGTCTTTCGCTTTGTCGAAAGACTCGCCTTCTCCTTGATGAAAGGATCGCCTTCTTTCGCTTTGTCGAGAGACTTGCCTTCTCCTTGATAAAAGGATTGCCTTCCCCGTCTTTCGCTTCGTCGAGAGACTTGCCTTCTTCTTGATAAAAGGATTGCCTTCCCCGTCTTTCGCTCTGTCGAAAGACTCGCCTTCTCCTTGATAAAAGGATTGCCTTCTTCGTCTTTCGCTTTGTCGAGAGACTTGCCTTCTCCTTGATTAAAGGATTGCCTTCTTCGTCTTTCGCCTTGTCAAGAGATTCGTCTCCTTGATAAAAGGATTGCCTTCCCTATCTTTTTGCATTGTCAAAAGATTTGCCTTTCTCCTTGATTAAATGATCACCTTCCTCGTCTTTCGCTTTGTCGAAAGACCTGCCTTCTCCTTGTTAAAAGGATTGCCTTCTTTATATCTTACATTTCGCCTTCTCCTTACCAAAAGAATTGCCTTCTTCATATTTCACTTTTTGCCAAAAGGATTGTCTCCTTCATATTTACATCTTGCCTTCTCCTTGTTAAAAGGATAGCCTTCTTCATATTTTACATCTTGCCTTCTCCTTGTTAAAAGGATAGCCTTCATATTTTACATCTTGCCGTCTCCTTATTAAAAGGATTGCCTTCTTCATATTTCACATTATTTCCTTCTCCTTGTTAAAAGGATTGCCTTCTTCATATTTCACATTTCGCCTTCTTCTTACTATTGCCATCTTCTTCGCCATCTTCATATTTCGCTTTTACCTTCTCCTGTCCAAAGGATTTGCCCTCTTCCATCTTTTGCCTTGTCAAGAGATTCGCCTCCTTGATAAAGGGTTCGCCTCATTCATCTTTCATTCCATCGAAAGATTCATCTCCTGTCACCTTATTCATCGATTTTTCTCACATATCCTTATTTTCATAAAAGGTGTCTCATCTCTCCTGTCCCATCACGGTTTTCGAGAATTCCGTATGGTTGTTCCCACTCAGGTTAAGGGTCAAAACCTGTACTTCCTACGAGAGGTCTTTTAAATTCAAAAGTTGATTTAGTCTCAGCAATGAGACGCCCAAGTTCATCCCTTTTTCAAGCTTTAGGGAACCCCATTTCCTTCCTCCTTTCACAAACCCCTTTTCGGATTTGTTCGTCCAAACTCCGAAGGTCCCATCATGGTCTCTTCACTCGAGGATTCCATATGGTCGTCCCCTTTAGGTTAAGGGTTAAGCCTGAACCTCGTGCATCGAGGTATCTTCCTTTTTCAGGTTTGGGTTAAACCTGAGTCTCGTTCTAACGAGGTTTTTCGTTTTGACAAGGTGTTTCCTTCCAAGTCCCATCATGGTTCTTCCCATCGAGGAATCCATGCTTTGTATATCCATCCGGAATAAAATCCTACTTGAGCTTCATCTCACAAGGCCTTCTCTCATAAATGTCCCATCAAAGTCCTCATATATTCCTTTCCCCATTCAGGTTATTTTTTTTATATATATCTTCGCCCCATCCAGGTTAAGGGCCAAACCTGAGTCATTTCAAAAGATTGATCTTGTCTCGCCCATGAGACTTGATTTAAATTCTTATCTTTTATCTTTCCGGGATATTCACCCAAAGTCCCATCACGATTTCCTCCTCTCTATTATTCAGTCATATCATTTTCGAGGATTTCGTCTTCCAAAAGCCAAAGCCATTTATGGATAAAGATTTAAATCTGAAAAACCATGTCTTTTAAATCAAATTCTTCCACACCCAGTTCAGATCTGCTGACGGGGGCATTTTTTTCAAAATTTGGAGTGTTTTCTTTGCCACTAAGCTCGGCTTTCAACCGGCTTAGTAGCAAAGAGGGGCATCTGTGAACACCCCAAATTTTTCAAAATCTTTTAAATATTCCATTCTTGCCCCTAAATTCATTTTTTGAGCAAATAAGTCATTTCAAATCTAAATTCTGGTTCATTTCTCAAGTTTTATTGAAATTAAATTCATTTTATATGTTTAAATTGATTTTGGATCTGGATCCATTGCCCAGATCCAAATCTGAATCTCCTTGTTCAAAATTTTAAATTAAAATTATAGAAAATACCAAAAATAGCCTTTAAATAGCTCGGATAGTCCATTCGACATCCGTTTGGATCTATCACATTGAATTTCTCGATTCGAGTGTCAAAACTCGAACATTTTCTCAAAACCTGGGTCCAAACCCATTTTCTGAAGAAATTTCCTCAAAATAGCCTTGAAAACCTTCTTTTTGTAAATATTTCTCAAAAATACAAAAAAAAAAATATTAGTTTAAATCCTTGTTTTTTCTGTAAATTTTAAGATTTTTATTCCAAAAATATAAAAAAAATGTGGAAAATAAAGAAAAGAACAAATATATATATATAAAAATAGTTTTTATAAGGAAATACCTTTTTCAGAAAAAATCGTAAAGGAGCCCCCTCTTTGTAAAATCTCGAAAATCAGGAGGGCTCCTCTACGAAACTTTTTTAGGGTTTGAAAAACCCTTCGTAAACAAAGAAAGAGGCCAGCCGGCTGGCGCCTCCCCCCTTTTCTTCTTCTCCACCTCTCCCAAACCACCCATCGCCAACAACCTTCATACAGCCACCCATCTTCAACCGAACCTCCTCCTTCTCTCCCTTTAAGAGAAGCCCGCAGAGGATTTCCAATGGACCCGTTTTCACCCCCGCACCCTTCTTCATGCATCATCGTGTTTCACCCCCTTCATTTTCTTCACACTCCTTCTGTGATTCTCCTCAAGTAGCAGTAAGAGACCGATTACTGCAGCCATCGCAGGTAAGTAACCGTGCTTCTCCTTCTTTTGATCCCCTGCAAAGAACCCCCTCTTCTTTTCATTCTTGTATCCATGGATTTCTCTAAGCTTCAACTAATATCCAGACTTTGATCTCCTCTCTCACCATCTATTTATACATCATCCTCCGTTTGCTCTTTTAATTTCTAGAGTTTATTTACGTTTCAAGTTTGCAGTGGATTTTTAGATTTCATCTAATATCTTTTCCTATTGATGACCGGTGATGCCTCGTAATGGCATCGCCGATTCATCTGTTTTAAAATTAAAATTTGTTTATATTTTTACCTTACCTTTTTCTCCTTTGATTTTCCTCTGATTTACTATAACTTTTTTTTTTCCATGTCTTCACCCTCAGGAAAGCACTACCAGTGGCGTTGAGTTGCCTGTGCAACGTCAACCCACCCTATGCAACAACAAAAGAATTCCCCAATTCTCACAATCTTGTTTTTTTTCTTTCCTTACTATTGAGTTCCAGAAGTTTATGTACATTATCATCCTGCGTATTATAATTTCGATAAGTGTTCTTCTTCTTTTTTTCTCTTTCTCCCCTTTCTTTTCATTTCTTGTGATATCCTATTCTATGATTCCTATCTCCAAGAGGCCATTCACGGAGTGACCTGCATCTTAGAAGATCATTAGTCATGTAGCTTATGTTTAGAAAATGATCAATTATTCACAGGAGGTCGGCTTGACTCCCAGTTTTTAACACCTTCCTTTTTAATTTGGTTCTGTGGGGGGGGGGGAAGAGTCATCATGAAATCAAAAGTTGATTGTCTCTCACTGGAGTAAATAATCTTATCTGATTAGCGTATCTGGGAATGTAAATAGAGATAGTGGTAAGTCCATTGTCCAATTCATTGAGTTTTTAGTCGTTAGATGTTTGATATTCACATTAGAACCACAATCACTGAAGCCAAATTCAGTCTAGATACCAATCGGATCCATCGGAGTAGAAGTGTACATACTGACTACTTGAAATGTCATGGATAGTCTTTAGATTGAGACCGCATGTTAATAGATACATTTCCAGCTCCAGACATGGCATTTTCAATATACCTGAATGGATCAAACTCCATTAGTGAATATAAAGCTTCTCGATTTCAATATGGTGCTGCTAGTTCGTTGCTGATGGTATGTCTCTAAACCAAGCCACTTATTTCTTTCTCTTGCTTATACTTTATAAACAGATCGCCCATCATCTGTCTCTTTTGGGGCCCTGTTTTTGTCAAAAAAAAAATTCCATGTGTTCTGTTCTAACATGATCCATTATGATGGAGTGAATGTTTGATATTTTTTTTTTTTGTATATGAAATCCTCCATCTGATGCACTTAATGATCATTATATATGTTTGGTATTTTGTCTCCTTTCATATTTATTTACTTCATTGCATTGTCACTTACTCCCCTTTACCTCACCATAACACCGTCCAACAAATATCACCATCTGTCACTTATGTCTGTATGCACATTCACTTCTCTAAATTTCACTTGCCTGTAGTATGCCTGCAAACAGCGCTATTCAAGTCGTTGCTTATCATTTTTTTACACACTTACACTTTAGCACTTTAGATAAATACTGTCACACAGCTAGTGTCTCAGACGAGTTCTGGAGCACCATCTGCAACTCAAAATCCGGTCTTCCAAGGATCACAATCAGCAAGTATTCTGAGCTACCAGTTCGCACCGTTCCTTGATTATGGGATTTTCAGCTACGCAGGTATCTCTATTTCACATATAAGAAAATAATTCGGGGAACTCCTCCAGGTAACATGATGAGACTATGCTTTCCAAAATTCAAATGTATTAACTGATTATCTTGGTAATGGGACAATCAATGCATTAACATGAGTTGGTTTACAGGTGCTTAATAGGAGATGTAAAGCTTCCAGCTGTCACCAAAGACTCTAAAGCAAGACCAGGGTGGAAAATCACCGGTGGGATATGTCTTAGTTGGAGGTGTCCCAGAGATATGGTTACATGAAGACCAGACAAGTCCCCTAGGTGGTCCGGGGTTTTGAAATATTCTGAAGCTTAGAACGATGGTATAAAGCAAAAGAAAATCAACACCAGACATAATGGAGGCAGCTCTGATAAATCCAGCCGCATGCCATTCATTTGTCCTCCAAATGCACCCACCTGTCATCACGCCACATACAACAGTTACATACTGCCATTGATCACTTAGTGTTCCCCTTATTTTCCTTTCCTATTTCATTAATACCATATGTCAATTAATTTCAATCTTACATGTTTTGAAATTGAGCTATGGTGTTTAAATTCTTTATCTGGTCTGATTTATGTTTGTTGTTTTACAGGTTTTCTTCCCTCCGATACCATATAATATCATTATCGTGTAATTGCTCTTGAGTGGACTATACAGATCTTGAATTTTCATTGTATTTATTAGGTTCAACACCATTCATCTAACCAAATCTTGTTTGTACATACAGTGGAAATACAGTCTATTAAATTCAATTGGCAGAGATCATTCCTCTGCAATGGAAGGTGCTGTAAATGTCTGCTAACTCTATGTCCTATCATGTCTTTCTACGACAATCCTCTCACCCTCGGGGTCTTGAAAAGGAATTCGTTCAAGAAGGAAATAGAGTTATTGCAAAAATTAGTGTTAACCATGATCCATTCCAGCTACTTCATCCTACGTCAAGGTTTTAGACTACAATAATAAAGATGAAAGTACTCTGTCATTGTTGCTAAGTTACATGATGATTCAGAGTCGTTCAGTCTGAGCTTTGAATCCACAGCATAGCTCATTTCCTGGGGTGTTGTCATCAGACGTGTCACTGTCACTATCAGAATTGCTCGTCACTATCATCAGAGGAGTGGAGAAGCTCGGACCTTCCTGGCCCATTAAAAGCATATCTGCATTTGGCATCACTTGTTAAGAAATATATATATATTTCTTCTCTGGATGATGCCATTGTTACTACCTGCATATCAAGGTAAAATATCACGTTGGTGTACTTGTTCTGTCAGAAATTTCATAACATACCACTGAAAGTGATACATTATTCATATTTGCATCATGTGTTTATTTTTTTTCTTTTCTTTTTCTCTCTTTCTATCTCATTATATTTATCTATTTATGTTAGGTTTCATCTAGATGCCACCAAGTATGTCACATATTAGCATTCATAATCATCCACTGCCTTTTTACTTTCATCACACTTATCATAAGCATTTTGTGGAACATTATGATGCATCCACCTACACAGCATATCATCATCATCCCCTCACACTTTATCGTCTGATTTCTATGCACTTAATGCTTAACCGAACTTTGCTGCCACCACATCCCATTATCTGCTGTAGGTGTCTCAAAAAAAAAAAAAAACATCCTGTTGTTGCCAGCAAGCAACCCCTATGTCATTCCCCCAACAATATCCCTGTATAATGCCTTTTTCCATTTATGCGTGGTTCACTGTTAGCACTGCTGCACAATACCTATATTTCCTGTGCATTGTCACTGGTATATATATCTATTCCCAGCAAATTGCAATATATCTCGCTAGGCGATTAGGTGTTTTGTTTCTTGTGTTTCATACACATTATATAATCGTTTACTGTTTGAACCTCCAGTCACCATAGTAGCCCTTGGGTGAAGGCAGTTTTACTATAACTGAATTGATATTATCAAGGAAAAGGTTTGGTGATTCATTGCTGTCAAGAAAGGAAGATCACTGATTTAATTTTACAAAAAGTTTGCTTTATTGTGCACAATCACCTTGATTCGCTGGATAAATTGTTAGATTTCATCAAATCAGCAAAGGAAATACAACTAGGCAGTATCACTGAATTCATTTGAGTGATATGGATGAAAAATGTTCAGTTACTATTGGAGACGGCCTGCCAGGCTGTTGTATTATGGCATATCAGTTTGAGAAGTCGAATTGCTAAGATATTTCAATTCATTGAAGTCGATATACATTCAAAACTGAGAAGTCAGTTTGTCCACATATTTCAGATATAGGTCAATGGTCATTCATAAGTATTGCATGCTCTCATATAAGTCATCACCTTTTATATATCCATCTCATTCAAGGTTCATTTCCTTCACATTCACTACCCCACCTAATATACCTATAAATATATATTCATATATGTATATACGTATATACAGATCTACATGCATGTACATATGCACATAGATATATATATCCCTTTCATCTTTCATTGGCATCTTTGAAATCGATGCAATATATGTAAATTCTCTTCATACTAACTAAGTATTTTTGGAGGGGAGCATGTGGAAAAGGTCATTACTCGGAAATAAAATTCAAATTATATGTGTTGTAATAGTTAGATCTTAAACGAGAATTTACGTTTCCTGTTTTAGATAGAATGAATGAACATTGTAAATATCATAAATTACTTATTCTTCATACTTTTTTCTCAAATCCTCACAAATGGGAACACGAATGGCACGTGCACCATTTTATAAGAGGTAATTAATCCTAAGTTGATGATTTGCATCAATGGCCATAGTCAGGATGTAAACAAAACTTAGGATTTTTATCTTTTATAAAATAACACTGGATCCTCTTCAAAAATCATCATATCTTCAAATATTTCCTTCTTTTATTAGAGTTTAACTTAGAATTGACTCAAAATATATACCAATGGCCATAGTCAGGGTATATTGAGAGTTAATTCCATTTTAAACTCTATAAAAGCACAAAAATATGTTTTATTCTTCACCTGAATTTAAATATAGATTATTATATAATACATTCAATGACCATAGTCAAGGATGTATTATATTTTTCAATCTTATCTTAAATTCATTTAAAGAATGAAATAACTTTTCAAAATACAATTTTAAAATTCTTTAAATTCATTCATCATTTAGGATAGAATTGCATCATATCTTCAAAATTCTTCTTCATAAATCCAAGTGATTCTTTCCCTAATTTCTCAGATCAAATCCTATTCATAAATTCAAATTCAACTCTATTTTCTCAAAAGGATTCAAGAATTCAATTTCAAGGTCCCATTTGACTTTGAAACTTCAGAATCCTCTTGTATTTCAAATTCCAAATTCTATCTCAAATTCAAAGTCCAATTTGACTTTGAAATTCCAAGATCATTTTTGTATTTAAACTTTAAAATTCCAATTTAAATTCAAAATTCAATTCAAAGGTCAGATTAAACTTTGAAATTTCTGATTCATCTTTTGGTTCCAAATTCAAAGTCTAAATTGACTTTGAAATTCATTTGTATATTAAAAGATTCAAGTTCTAAATTTCATTTTCCAAGTTCAATTCAAACTTGGAAGTTCTTGATTCATCTTCTGAATTTAACTCCAAATCCATTTTAGGATCCAGGATTCAACACTCATATTGGATCTTAGATTTCAGATCCAATTCCTCTTTAGGATCCAGACTCCAATTTCACTTTGGATCTCAGACTTCAGATCCACAATCTATCTTAGGATCCAGAACCCAACTCTGCATTGGATCTCAGACTTCAGATCCACAATATATCTTAGGATCCAGAACCCAACTCTACATTGGATCTCAGATTTCAGATCCATTTCATTTCAGGATCCAGAACCCAAAAATCCATCTTAGATTCTAAAACCTTAGACCCCATTCTTTTTAGGATTCAGAATCCAATTCCAATTCTAGATTTCAATTCCATTTTCGGATCTAATCCGGATTTCTTAAATCCATTTCCATTATTAAATACCATTTGATTTTCTCAGACCCATTCTAAGATTCAAAGCCAATATCACTTTAAAATTTCATCTTCTTCTCCTAAATCCATGATTAAATTCAAAGTCCATTTCTGACTTTGAAAATTCATTTCCTTTTCATTTCAAAGCTTTAGATCATTCTTTCTCCAAGTCAAGATTCATTCTTCCAAAACTCTGATTTACTTCAAAAACTTAGAACTTCTCTGATCTATCCCAAGTTCTAAGTTAGATTCAATCATTCCTTCACTTCCTTCCCAAGTTCATCTCAGAATACTTGGAAATTTCCAAATCAATTTTCAAAAGGAGCATACATTTTTGCATTGCACAAGCATGATTCTTTGTGCATTTAGAGTTAGAATAAATTCTTAGATTATATTTAGGCAAAGCAAAAGGCATAGATTCGATCCTTGGTTCGATTACCCCTGGTAAAGGCGCCAGGAACGGTCGAACCTCGTACCGACGAGCGAATCCCGTCTCTCCATTTTTCCCGCGAATTTTCAAAACGGAGGCGAGTAATTTTCTAAATGTTTTCAAATAAAGGTCAAGTGAAAACCGCGCAAAAGAGTTCCTCTTCCCTTTCTTTCTCTTCTTTTCTCTTCTCTCTTTTCTTTTTCTTTCTTTTATTCCACTCCCTTCAAAAAGGAGGAGAATAGAGGTTAGAAAAGGAAAAGAGAAGGAAGAGAGAAAAACCAACAAGAGAATAGGAAAAATTTTGCGATGATCACAGTTTTGGCGACCGTGATGGGACTCGTCTTCATCCGGTTGGATCTATGCCTTTGCTTAGCTTTTATATAATCTAAGTCTTTATTCTAACATATGTCAGCTACATTTTCCATGCAAACCTTAGGAGCCTAGATTTTGTCCTAAAGCTGACATCATTGCATATAGGATTTAAGTATGGTTTGGTAGGACCATATTGAGGAGATTATATCCATGTTCACATTAGACTTAGGTCTTAAATACAACTCTCCTCAATTCTAGGGATTGAATGCAAAAACAATGTATGCAAGTGTATGCTTCTTTTCATTTAAATCTATCTTCTTTAGGACTTACATTAGAGCCTTCTGATTTTTATTGCATGTTGATCATATTTTGAAAACATCCCTACCTATATTGTCCCGGTCTTCACGTTGCTGGGCTGTCTCACTGAACCATAGTTCGGGAGAGAGCCTCACAACTGGACCACTTATTTGGGTTCGCGCCCCCCTACCACGTACCTAAGGGCCATAGTCCGAGGTATATCGGTAGGTGCTCAAGGATGTTGGGAAACCTTTACCTTAGAACCGGAGAGATATCTTATATGCCACGTACTTCGAGCTTCGGCTTGAGTATATCGGCATACCTTGATTGGAACCAGATGATATAAATCTTAGAGTTAGGATTAAGGTCCTATCAGCCATTTTAAATATTGCATATAGAGTCTGCTTTAGGGAATGTTGTTTGTGCATCCTTGCTTGTATATCTGTGATTGTATGCTACTTTATATATCTTTCTTATATTTTCCAAAACCCTGGGTATATATTATTCAAAATTTCCTCTTTTAAAACCCCAGGTGTATTGCCTTTTCTTTCTGATTTCTTCAAAATCATTTTGATCCTGCCTGCTATTTTTCAAAATTTTTAAATCCTTGTCATTTTTTTTTCAAAACTTGTTTTCCTCCATCATGAGAGAAATGATATTACCTATGAGGATTTTCAAAATCATAAAATTCGTGCAAAATTCTTCAAAAATTTAAATATTTTGATCTAAATCCCTTTTAATAAACTAACATGCTGATTTTCCTTTTCCAAATTGAGTTTTGAAAACCATTTGTCTTCAAAATCATCACCTCATGTTTTGTTTTCTCTTTCAAATTTGGTTTTTAAACGACTATCTTCGAAATCAAACCTCATGATGATCTCTCATGATGATTCTCCATTTTATAGGATCAGATCTCGCACTGATCATTCTTCTTACGGTAGATTTTCTTCCCAAAAATGATTTTTCACCTATCTTTTAAATAAACATTTTTCTTTCAAGATCCCATATGCAGGCAGGATCAGAAAAACTCCTTTTTCTCAAATCTTGTAAATCTTCTGTTAATTTTGATATCTTCATCAGTTTCATTTATTTTATTCATATTTTTTATCAGGTTTTCATCAATTTTATCAAGTTTTATCAAAGTTTTATCAATTTCTCCTCAATCTTATTAAATTTTATCAAAATTGTACCCTTTCAGGTTAAGGGATAAACCTGACCCTCGTTGTCCGAGGTGACCCCTTTCAGGTTAAGGGAAAAACCTGACCCTCGTTGTCCGAGGTGTACCCTTTCAGGTTAAGGGATAAACCTGACCCTCGTTGTCCGAGGTGACCCCTTTCAGGTTAAGGGAAAAACCTGACCCTCGTTGTCCGAGGTGTACCCTTTCAGGTTAAGGGATAAACCTGATGCCTCTTTCCCATGAGGTATTTCCTTTATTCTTATTTTTCCCGCTCAGGTTAAGGGATAAACCTGACCCTCGTTGTCCGAGGTGTTCCCATTCAGGATAAGGGACAATCCTGAAACCCCTCGTAGGAGCCACAATGCTACCTATGAGGATTCTTTCGTAAATACAAGTTTTGCCAATCTTTATTGATTCTCTAGATTTATATCAATTTTCCTTCATTTTACTTTTCTTAAAATCAGGATAAAAGGATAATCCTGAGACCCCTCATAGGAGCAACAATGCTACCTGTGATAATTCTTTTCCAAAATAAATTTTCAAAATTTCTTTCCTTTCTTCTTCTCCATTTTTATAAAATTTATGCTTCAACCCTTTCAGGTTAAGGGGTAAACCTGAATCATTCGTTTCTAAAGTCTCATCAAATGTCTATTCCATCTCCCCTTTCAGGATAAGGGAAAATCCTGAAAACGCCGACAATCATTCTTGCTCAAATCTCAAGTATCTTAAAGAATGTCGGTGTCCCCTTTTTCTTGAAATCTCCATCAGAAAACCCAGTACTTACACTGGGGCATTTTTTAAGAATTCAGTACTCATACAGGTAAGCCTAGCACTCATGCTAGTGCCTGGCTGACCGATCAGTTAGCCTCTCAGGATCAGTCTTTTGCACTGACCCTTCATCAAAAATCAGAGCTCTAAATCCAATGTCGATCTTCGGGTCATTCAAGTCTCAAATTCAAGCCTTCATGTTACAATCTTTCCTCTATTTTCCTTAAATTCTGCCAGTCTTCTTCTATCCATTCTCATCAACTCTCCTTTGAAGATTCGAGTTTTCGACTCCAACTTCCAACTCTTTCCTTTGAGATTCGAGCCTTGACTCGAATTTTTCAGTTCTCCCTCGAAGGTTTGGGTTTTTACTCAAGTCTTCTGTTCCTTCACAAATCTTAACCTTTCCAGTTTTCCCTTGAAATTCGGGCCCTGGCCCGAACTTTCCAACTTTCCTTCAAAAATTTGAGTTTTAAATTTTCTTACCTTCAGTAAATAAACCTTCAAAATTTTGATTCGAGCCCTGACTCAAACCTTCCTGCTTCCCTTCGAAAAATTGAGTTTTGTCTCAAGTTTTCTTGCCTTCAATAAATGAACTTTCAAGTTTTCCTTTGAGATTTGAGCCCTGACTCGAACCTTCCTGCTGTCCTTCGAAAATTTGAGTTTTATCTCGAGTTTTCTTGCCTTTGATAAATGAACTTTCAAGTTTTCCTTTGAGATTCGAGCCTCGACTCGAACCTCCCAGTTTTCCTTTGAAAATTCGAGTTTTACTTGAATTTCCCTGTTTTCCTTGTAGAATCTGAGTCCTGATACTCTTTTCAAAGGATTACCTTCAAGATCCAGTTTTATATCAAGCTTACCTTCAGAACTTTAAATTCACATTTACCTTCAGAATTCAATCTCATGTTGGATTCTTCCCCAAAATCCCACTGATGTGTCAAAATTTGATGTTAAGCAAAGGTTTCGTCATCAAAGGATTTCAGGAATATCTTGCCAAATTGCCATAAAATAGTTGTTGATCTCAAACTTTTATTACATAAAGAATTTCCTCAAATCTCCTTAAGTATTCCTTTCAAAATGGTGAAGCTTCTGTGAAGAAAGGCTCAAACTCCAAATTTTCTGCTGGTCAACCAAGAGGATGAAGAAAAAATCTTCGACATGACCGGTAAAGGAAATATTTAATGATGCTGAAGAGCCATAAATGAGCTGATATTGATCATAGCTATGGCACATTCTTAAAGATTATTTTTTGGTATTAAGACAGTGGAAATATCCTGGGCAGTCAGAAAAGAACCTACCCAATTCATGTCTCCTCAACTCAGTTAAGCTGCAAATCAAATATCCGCAAAGGGGATCTTTCAATTGTCGTCAAGATGAAGGCGAATTAAGCGAGTAGACCCCCGGGGCTAAAGAAGATTTGAAACATCTCCAAGATGACGGAGTTTGTGACGGATCCTTCCAGGGAAAGTTCGGATCACCGTCGAGATGAAGGCGGATGTGATGGACCTACCGACAAACCCTAAAAGATATTTGATTCCAGCTATCATCTAAGTACCTTTGAGCCAATACCATCATATATAATCCCTGAGATAAATGAAGGATCGGAACATCTCCAAGATGAAGGAGTTTGTGACGTACCCTTCCCTGAAAAAGAGAGAAAAGTCAGGACATCTCCAAAATGAAGGATGATGTAAAAGCCCAAGAAAATCCCATGACTCAAAAGAGTGCAAAAAGATCATCATGGGAAAGTGCCCAGGATATCAAACTGCCCAAACTGCAAAGAATCTTCTTTATCTATGTGAAATTCTTCTATCAATATCTTTTTATTCAATTAATTTTATGAAGCTAAGAATATTTCCTCTCCTTTCATATCAAGGAAATTGATAGCATCCTTGAAGAAGACCAACAACTAAATTTGACTTTGATCCTGGATTCTATAGAGTTAACCTAGTTGGGGGTAATACCCTAGGTGGAAAAGGGAACATCTTCCAAAAAGTGCTTACCTTAAAATTACCTTGAAGCAACTGAAAATTTTATCATTTTGGCAAAATTTTCCAGCTTTCCTGATAAAGAAATAAGAACTTGACATCTGTTTTGATACATCTTGGTGTTGCCTTCCCCGTCTTTCGCTTTGTCGAGAGACTTGCCTTCTCCTTGATGAAAGGATTGCCTTCTCCGTCTTTCGCTTTGTCGAGAGACTTGCCTTCTCCTTGATAAAAGGATTGCCTTCTCCGTCTTTCGCTTTGTCGAAAGACTCGCCTTCTCCTTGATGAAAGGATTGCCTTCTCCGTCTTTCGCTTTGTCGAGAGACTCGCCTTCTCCTTGATAAAAGGATTGCCTTCTCCGTCTTTTGCTTTGTCGAAAGACTCGCCTTCTCCTTGATAAAAGGATTGCCTTCTTCGTCTTTCGCTTTGTCGAGAGACTTGCCTTCTCCTTGATGAAAAGATTGCCTTCTCCGTCTTTCGCTTTGTCGAGAGACTTGCCTTCTCCTTGATAAAAGGATTGCCTTCCCCGTCTTTCGCTCTGTCGAAAGACTCGCCTTCTCCTTGATAAAAGGATTGCCTTCTTCGTCTTTCGCTTTGTCGAGAGACTTGCCTTCTCCTTGATTAAAGGATTGCCTTCTTCGTCTTTCGCCTTGTCAAGAGATTCGTCTCCTTGATAAAAGGATTGCCTTCTCCGTCTTTCGCTTTGTCGAAAGACTCGCCTTCTCCTTGATGAAAGGATCGCCTTCTTTCGCTTTGTCGAGAGACTTGCCTTCTCCTTGATAAAAGGATTGCCTTCCCCGTCTTTCGCTTCGTCGAGAGACTTGCCTTCTTCTTGATAAAAGGATTGCCTTCCCCGTCTTTCGCTCTGTCGAAAGACTCGCCTTCTCCTTGATAAAAGGATTGCCTTCTTCGTCTTTCGCTTTGTCGAGAGACTTGCCTTTTCCTTGATTAAAGGATTGTCTTCTTCGTCTTTCGCCTTGTCAAGAGATTCGTCTCCTTGATAAAAGGATCGCCTTCCCTATCTTTTTGCATTGTCAAAAGATTTGCCTTTCTCCTTGATTAAATGATCACCTTCCTCGTCTTTCGCTTTGTCGAAAGACCTGCCTTCTCCTTGTTAAAAGGATTGCCTTCTTTATATCTTACATTTCGCCTTCTCCTTACCAAAAGAATTGCCTTCTTCATATTTCACTTTTTGCCAAAAGGATTCTCTCCTTCATATTTTACATCTTGCCTTCTCCTTGTTAAAAGGATAGCCTTCTTCATATTTTACATCTTGCCTTCTCCTTGTTAAAAGGATAGCCTTCTTCATATTTTACATCTTGCCGTCTCCTTATTAAAAGGATTGCCTTCTTCATATTTCACATTATTTCCTTCTCCTTGTTAAAAGGATTGCCTTCTTCATATTTCACATTTCGCCTTCTTCTTACTATTGCTATCTTCGTCGCCATCTTCATATTTCGCTTTTACCTTCTCCTGTCCAAAGGATTTGCCCTCTTCCATCTTTTGCCTTGTCAAGAGATTCGCCTTCTTGATAAAGGGTTCGCCTCATTCATCTTTCATTCCATCGAAAGATTGTCTCATTTTTCAAATAAAGGTCAAGTGAAAACCGCGCAAAAGAGTTCCTCTTCTCTTTCTTTCTCTTCTTTTCTCTTCTCTCTTTTCTTTTTCTTTCTTTTATTCCACTCCCTTCAAAAAGGAGGAGAATAGAGGTTAGAAAAGGAAAAGAGAAGGAAGAGAGAAAAACCAACAAGAGAATAGGAAAAATTTTGCGATGATCACAGACATGCATATGAAGAGTATCTTTTTTACAGATTTGAAAAATGATCTCCATTAGGGAGATATAATTGAAACAAAATGGGCTAAAAATTAGACCATAAAAGTGACACGGTAAAACATAGTTGTTATTTTTAGCCAAAAACAAATATTAAAATACCATATAAATTGATAAAATTTTCTAAAGAAACTAGACTCAATGCAGAAGATTTACCTTTTTACATATTTGAAAGATCATCTCTGGTTAGGGAGGAATCACTCAAACAAGTTGGTCTATGTTCAGGAAAAATCCGGATGAGGCTAAACAGTAGGGTACAAATCCTAATTTTTTTGAGAGATCAAAACACATCATAATGATCTAATTTTTGGTGTGGATCCCGAAAACATATGTATGATGTTGTGATAAAAAAATTAGATCAAAATAAGACCTAATTATATGTAAAATGATGAAGGCAAAAATGGACTAGAATTGAAAATATCATCTCAACATCATTAAATGGAATAGAATATCAAAATGGATTGATCCAATGATCAAAACGTGAGATCTATTATTCTAGATCATTAATGACAATAAAATAATATAAAAATATAAAGAAAAGCATATAAAATGAAATTAAAAGCATTGAGGCATAAATTGAAATTGATTTTGCCCATAGAATGTAGAATTTGATCTCTTAAAGATCAAATCCTAACTCTAAATGGCTAAAATAAAAATGCATAAAGTAAATAGCAATTTGAATGGATCAAAGCATAGAAAATGAAAATTTACATGAAATTGAACTATATCTACATTGCTATTACATGAAATTGAAAGAAAATGCAAGAAAGAAAGGGAAAAAAAAGAGGGGGGAGATTTTGAGAAATTGGAAGAAATAGAAAGAAAAGAAATAAAATAAAAAAAAGGGAGAGAAATGGCCTACCTTGGGCTTCTTCTTCCTTGTTCCAGCCACCACCTTCAAGCTTGAGCTACCAAATTCTATGGAGGAGAGTTTTCTTCTTTGGAAAACTCTTCACTCAAAGAGAAAAAGGGGGAAAGAGAGAGGAGGAGGGAAGAGAAAGAAAGAACTCTTTTTTTATTCTCTCAATTTCTCAAACTGCAACTTGATGATTTGAGAGACCCTAATGGGGTCTATTTATAGTTGAGGAATGGGGTTGACTTTTGCAAAACTTTAGATATGAGACTAAAAATTCTCAAAAAGTAAAAGTCAAGCCCATTTGGGCATTTTTCTTTTTTGTAAAGGGGCATAAATGCCCTTTTGGAAGAGCTTTTACACATGGCACCCTTGCTTGCACATGGGTGTCTATGTGTCAAAGGGGGCTCACATGGGGTTGGAGCCAACCCCATGTGGGACTTTTCCCATTTTGTAAATGGGAAAAAATGCTCTTTTGTCCAAAAAAAAATGACACATGGCACCCTCTTGCAAGAGGGTGCACATGTGTGTCTTTTTAAAATTTTCTAAATGGGCAAAAAGGAGTTTTTTTTTTTTAAATTTGACACATGGCATTAGCTTGGAGGTGATGCTCATGTGGGCTTTTAAAGGTAAAGGGGTTTTTAAAGGTTTGCTAAAAATGAATTTTATTTTGATTTTTTTGAAAATACCAAATGGCACCCCTCTTTGAAAACAACATTTTTTTTTTTAATTTTGAAAATTAAGAAGAAAGGAGATAAAATATGAATAATGAAAAGAAGATTTTAGAAATAATTAGATTTCAAAAATCTGATTTTGATTTATGAAATCCAAATTGGGCAAAACCAGATCCATATTGAAATTTTGAGATTTTTTGCAAAACATTGATTTTGGTTTATGAAATTTCAAAGATTTATCTTGAAATTGGGGATAAAAAATGGATTTTGATTTTGAATAAAAATTGGATTTTGAAAATGGATTTGGATTCATTTTGATATTTCGCAATCCAAAATTGAATTTTAAACTGGATCCAGGGTATTCTCAAAAAAATTATGAAATTCAAAAGATTATTTCTTTAAAATAGGGGGTAAAGATTGGATTTTGAATTTGAAAATCCCCAATTAACTTTAAATAAAAATTGGATTTTAAAACTGGATCTGGATCCATTTTGACATTTCAAAATCCAAACTGAATTTTGAACTGGATTTATGGTATTTTTCAAAAGATTTTTACAAAATGGTGGTTTTGAATTTGAAAATTCAAAGATTGACTTTGAAATTAGAATAAAAAATTTGAGTTTTGAAAAGGATCTGGATCCGAAGTTTTAAAAAAGATTGGATCTTGATCTGATGGAAATTTGGTTCAAAATGGGAATCAAACCCTAAATTATGGATTGTAAATGGAGAAATCCCTAAATTCATAATAAAATTGGGATTCTGGATTTGGATCCAGTTCAAAGAATGAAGTTGGATCTAGATTTGAATCAAAATCTCAGAAGTGAAATTGAATCTCAGATGTTAGATTAATCTGAGTTCAGAATTTGATTGAACTGAACTTCTGAATGGATCAGAAGGTGGATCCAGAACGAACTGGATCTAAAATGGTTTGATTGGATCCTGGATATCTGATGAGATAATCCAGGTTCAAATAATGAATTGGACTCTGGATATGGATTTTTGAATAAATCAGATGAAAGTCCAGGTCTAGAAAAAAATTAGACACCAGATCCAATATCTAAATTGAAATGGATCAGATCTCGGATATTGATAAAATATTAGATGAAGGAATGGATCTGAGTCTTAATTTGGGGTTTGTCCCAGTTCAGAAATTGTTGGAAACAGTGTCCTGGATAATTTTATTTTTTGGGGACTTCGCCCTTTAAGGGCAGAAACACGGTACTAAACTGGTCTGAACTGATTTGAGCTAGACTGGCTCGGAATGAACTGATTTAGAAGCTAGTTATACTCAGATGAACTAATTTCGGAGCTAAATCACTAGCTCAACCAGCTGGAGTCCTCGAATGAGCCGAAACGAAGGTTCGAGTGTGAACAAGTGATTTTGAACTCAAACTGAGTTACTCAAACTCTTGGTGAACTTAGATCAATCTTACTGGGATGAGATCTACTGAATTTGACTGACTCGGGGATAGTTTGGTTAAGATTTGAGCTAAAGTGAGCTTATTTGGCTTGAAATGAGCTAAATTTGTTAAAATTGTCAGAAATGGTCAGGATTCGCTCATCGTGAGCTCAAAGGAGTTAGAAATGACAATCATTCTAACTTTTTTAAACTCAAGATGAGCTTGGTTAAACCTAACTGACGAGAAGTCTTAGGGTGACCTAGGGGTAAAACGGTAATTTTATTGGCTGAAAGCGGTAAAACTGACTGCTAGACTAGGGTAGACCTAGGGGTGAGACTCGATATCGCCCTGCAGGGGAATGACATCTATGAAATGAAGATGTTGGGAATGGACTTGGAAGATTTGGGGTGTTTACACTGCCCACCTTCTTTTTGTCTATGATTTTTTATCAATAAAATTTACTTTCTTCATGATATTCTTCTTTGCATCTTCATCATTGTTGACGACTCTGCCTGGGTAACAAGGCACATTTTAATTATTTATTTCCTCTTGTGGAATGACAATACAATTGTCACATCCCTATGACGATCCCGTTTTGGGTAACATAACACTCTTGCTTATTTGTCAGCCTGAATCCTCTGTTTTCTCACTCATTCATCATTTTTTTGTCATGGTTGGCAGCCCCGCTTGGGTAACAAGGCACATTTTAGTTGTTTACTTCTTTTACAGAAGTGATAACGCAATTGTCGCAATTTCTGTGATGACCAAATCCCTGGTAATGGGATATTCTTTTCAATTGTCAACATAATTTCAACTCCTACTTATTTATTATTCTCTTTACCAAACTTTTCTTTCAAAGTCTTCTATCAGTCTAACCATTCATTTATTCTACAGAAAACCTTGGCATTGTCACATGGTTCACACGAGTTCAGGGAAGAAGATTGTTCCATCGCAGTACAACGACCACACAGAAGAAATGAGTCCCCCAAATCATCTAGGGGACAAGGTCAAGAAGTTGAAAATGATGTCGATCTAGCCATATATAGCCTATTTCAGAAAGTGATGGCAAAAATGATATCAAAACAGACTAGGACAGGTTCAAGGAAGGCATCTTCAAAAAAGAAAACCAGAGGAAAACCCGTAAAGAAGCATGTCAAAATTGGCAAAAAGAAAATTCAGCACGATAGTGCTTTTGAAAAAGCAGATTGAGGATTCAGAGGAAAAACAGTCTGTATTTATCCAAAATCCTCTACATCAGTTAAAAAAAATAATTGAAGAACCCATATTAGTAAATAAACCTAAGCTTCATATCCCAGTTGAAGATCTAATCCAGATACAGCTCAAGGAGATGACCCGCATGGTCAAAGATCTACTTGGGATACAAGAGAGTCTACACCAGTGAGGATTTCTATGACGACCTCGAAGGAGATGATAGTCTAGAAGATCTTCCCCAAAATTTCATCAAATTTGATGGGACCGGCGATCCCAAGGCTTATTTGGCCATGTTCTTTGCAGAATGTAATAGATTCAGAAGGGACAACCGGGCCCTATTTAGATGCTTTCCTCACAGTCTGGAAGGCACAGCAGCCAAATGGTACGCCAAGCACATCAATCCAATCGAGCTACAAGAGTTCGATAAGGTGGTCAATTTGTTCATCGAACATTTTCTATTTAACACTGAGGCTCTGCCAACCCTCAATCATCTCTACAATCTTAAATAGAAAGACGATGAAAAAGGTAGAGATTTTATTTGCAGGTGGAGGGGCACCTGCAACAAGATGAGGAACCCCATTTCAGAGGATCATGCGCTCCAAATTATTTTAATAATTTCTCTCAGCCTTTGAGGAGCCTCATCTTCACCTCTCCGTCCAAGAATTTCATTGAATTGACAAAGTGAGCTGAGTGGCTCAAGATGAGAATGGAAAATGAGGTTTACGAGGGTATCACCTTTATTAAGAGCAATCGAGATTCAAAGAAGAAGGTGTACTTCACCTTTTCTGCCAATACCACCAAAAATAGTAATGGCAACAACAAAAGGGTGGCAAGAATAATTATAATGGTAGCTCGAAAGACTCGAATTCTAGCAAATGTGATCGCTCATGTCAAAAGGGCAGATCTTTCAAGCAAAATGACAAGCCCTCCCCATCAAATTCCGACAAGAATTAAGACTGCAAGAAAAACCAAAGCACGAAGGCCAAAGTTGTGAATGAAAGTTCACCCCATTGGATTAGACACTCGAGAATGTACTGGAGTACATGCTTTCAAAAGGTATGATCCAACTTCTGAAGGTGGTCAATCCTTTCGTAGTAATGGGAAAATTGAAAGATCGATTTTGCACATTTCATCAAACTGTAGGACATAATATAGAGAATTGTTTTGTCATCAAGAATATTGTCCAAGACTGTATTGACAAAAACCTACTTGTAGAAGAGGAGGAAGAAGACCAATCAAATGTCTTGTCCAAGCCCTTCCCCAAGCATTCAGTGGCAGTCATTGCGGATCATCCTTTTCAACCGCAAGACCACATCCAGCCATGCTCTAATAAAGACATTTTTATTCAGGACCAAGTCATGGTCCTACATCAGGCCCAATCTACTGCAAAGAAGATAAATATTATTTCAGCATTGGGCAAGATGAGTTCATTAGTTGAGCCTGCCAAAGCATCAGCTGAAGTCGCCGCAAGGATTCCAGGATTACCAAGAAAATTTATCAAAGGAGTTGGGCAAAAAAATGCAGAAACCTCTAAAGCAGCATAGAAAAACGCCAATCTTATATAGAGGCTGATCACCGCCCTCTCCAATGTATCCATCCTTGAGTTGGCTCATGCTTCTTCAAAGCATCAAGAAGTCCTGGATGAATTGTTGAGAAATATCAAAGTCAAGCCAGGCACCGCTCTGTTATCGTCACAAAATTTTTCCCGTCTTCCCTTCCTTGCGGAAGAGAGGGGGAAATGCTTTTGCGCTTCAAACTTGACCGGATTTTGGAAATTGTTTTGAAATACTCGCCTCCGTTTTAAAATTTGCGGGAAAATCCACGGGATGGGGCTCGACCTATCGGTACGAGGTTCGACCGTTCCTGCCGCCTTTAACAGGGGTAATCGAACCAAGGACCAAAATTATGCTTGACTTAGTAAAATCATCGAAATGGTGTTCTATCCTAAATGCGCAGAGAATTCAGGCATGTGCTATGAGATTTGGTAAAATATGGGTTGGAAAACTATGATGTATGCTTAGAAAATATTTGGAGTTGAAAAGCGTTTCTCAGGAAAAAGATGGAACTCAATCTCTCAGGAAAACTCAGACGAAGAAGGTTTGAAATCTCGAGAAAGTTTATAAAGAGTTGGAAAATCTTGATAAAGTGAGAATCGCGAGAAAATCTTGAGAAAGTTTATAAAAACTTAAAAAATCCTGAAGAAATGAGAATCTCGAGAAAATCTTGAGAAAGTTTATAAAAATCCAGAAAATCATGAAGAAATGAGAATCTTAGAAAAATCTTGAGAAAGCTTAGAAAGACTTAGAAAAATCATGAAGAAATGGGAATCTCAGGAAAATCTTGAGAAAGTTTAGAAAGACTTAGAAAACTATGAAAAATAAGAATCTCAGGAAAATGAAGGAATTCTTGAGAAAAGATGATCATTTGAAAAGAAAAACACTTATCAGGAAAACTTGGGTTTTGAGAATTTTCTTAAGAAAAGGATAGAAAATTTATAGGAAAGATTCATTGGAGAAGTAAATTCAAAACTTAGGAAATTGAAATCCTGAGAATCTGGTTTTTTGAAATATCTGAAAATCAACTTGGATTCTTGGGAAAATGAGAAATTCCTTTGAAAAGAATCTTAAGAAAATAATATTTTAAGGAAAATCATAGAAAAACTTTGATTTGGAAAATCCAACTTCGAATATCATCATAGTTTCTTGAGAAAATCGATCCCATGAAATGAAAATCTTTTGAGAAAATCATGAAAAAAAATGAATGATGCAGATGGTTTGAATGAATGAATGCACTTTTGAAAATATTTCTGAAAAATTTGTTGGAAAAATGTGGATTAATCCAAAGTAAATCCTTCACATATTCTGACTGTGGCCATGAATATATTCAGGGTTTATTTGAATTAATTCACAATATTTTGAAAACATTGGAAATATGAGGTGCATTTTCAAGATAGCCTAAGAGTGTAGGCTCAATGTGACTGGTAGAGAGATGATGGATCTGGGTCTCGTCCATATTCCGACTAGGGCCGTAAATATGAATTCCACCGAGTTCATCAACTCTCTAAGAGTTGGTGCACGTGCCATTCGTGTTCATCCACGGTGAATTTAGAAAATTGAGATATATGCATAAGAGAATCAGGATATTACTGAAATCAAACTATATGAGATGCGGCCTAATCTAAGCAGTAAAAGTAAATCTTATTCCAAGGTTTACATTGGATTATTACATTGCATAACATAAAGTAAAAGAAAATTGAAATGGAGCCAAAGAATCTGCATCTTCTAGATTTTCCTGCAAAATGAGAGAGTACAAAATAACCAAGGAAATGAACATATATACTATATATAACAAAGATATACAAACAAATGTAGAAATACTTGAATTTATGATGAATGATATATGATAATGAAGATATATTTACAAAAAGTAAGAGAAAAGAAAATATATGTGATGACAAGTGCACATGAAGGGATATATACATATATATATATATATATATAAAAGTATATATATATACATATATATATACATATATATACATATATAAATATATACGTATACATATAGGTAGATATACGATAGATATACATATATATAGATATATATATACATATAATGAGAAAATATATAGGTTTAATGGAAATTCCATATAATGGGTAAAACCAGAAATTACAGGTATATATAGTTTCTGTAGGGGATTTCACAAGGCTGTAATTCCCAAATTACATGACAATTTCCAATAAAAATGGGTATGGAGCTTCCCTATATATTAATAATGACGCGTGCAAAAGATGGCCAGGAAATCATGAACGGATATTAAAATATCCATCCATGAAAGTGGCCGAATATCAAGACTGCACTCCTGCAGAAAAGGGAAGGGTATGGGTATAAAAGCATACTGTGAAAGTGCTGTGAAAAGCACAAGGGAGATGTGATCATTTACAAAACTTAACAAGGTAAAATTATAATGATACAACTTGATAGACCTAAACACTATACAAATTTGTACATATGCCCATGAATGGGTGTAAACATCAACAAAGCACATGATATGCAGATGCTTCCAAAGGCATCAAAAGCCAGTTGCAGCTTGAGCTTGAGCATTTTGTTTTCTAGAGTCTTATTGTAGCTTTCTTTTCCAGTAAATACATCAGATTCTGTTATAAATTCCTAAGTCTGGCTTCATCAAACTGTTTGCAATCAGTCAACCTTATCTTCTTATATGGCTATACAGTTGTTTGTAGACTATACTCAAACAACTTACTAATGCTAAAATATATCCTCTTAAACTGTTTTGAAAGGATTTAACAAACTGGAAACATTTGACATATTGAGAGCTCAAACACTGATGTACGTAGCTGAAAGAGAACAAAACAAATGGCCTACAAGGATGCATAGCATGCTAGAATGATAAAAAAAAAAAAAAACAGGAAACATAAATATGACATACTGGATGCCAATGACATAGCAGAGGGGGTAGGCTTATGAGAATAAGAAACATGATTAGACGTCAAAACCATGTAAACTTTTACCAGCTTTGTAAAAAAAAAAAAAAAAATTGAAAATAACTGGAGACATTCAAAACAGCATAACTACTGTTAGACTAAAAAAAATTCAAACAGAATGGGACGTTAATATGGTTACAGGATATGTAATGCTAATATTATCAATGACATTTTAATATACACAATGCAGCATCTCTGATAAACAAGGTGAGAAATACACCCACCTGGTATTGCCGAAATCAGTAATAAGCTGGAATAAAACATGAAGAGATAATGTTCATAACATTTTTTTTTTGATGGGGAAAGAGGAAATAGCACAGGTCAAACAGGGTATGGCTCACCTTGAAACAGAAACGTCGATTCCTCCTTTGTTTTTGCAGCTGGGAGGCTTTTCAGAGATTACTTTTTAAGGATACAAGATTTTGATGGGGTCGTTAGACCTCCTTCTGTTGTAGACAACAGGAAGGTTGATGGGTCTTCTGCTGAGGGACTGAAGAAAGGGGTAGTGACCGTATGGTTAATGCTGAAGGGGCTGAAGATAAAGAGGGATCTGTTGAATCCCCTGCTGCTAGGTGATCTGCGGCTAGCTTGAAGGAAGGAGGGAGAGGAAATGACAGATCTCTCTGCTGGTGGGTTAAAAAAAAAAAAATACGACGGATGGGTTGAAAAGAATGTCCACACGCTGGCTGGAACTTCTGCTATTGAGTTGAAGAAGATGATGCTAGTGGTGGCCTCTCCTACAGCTGGGCTGAAGAGAAGGCAGCAATCCGTTGCATTCTTAGTTGGGCTGAAGATGGTTGAAACGCAGATCCTGGAGATGCTCCCCTGCGGCTGGAGCTGAAGAGGATCGAATGTTGATGGTGGAAGACCTCCGGCTAGGGCTGAGGATGGTTGAAACGCAGATTCATGGAGATGCTCCCTCTTTTACTGGTGGGCTGGAGGAGATGCAGATGGCTGGAGGTGGCTCTCTCGCGGCTGGGGGTTGAAGAAGGATCGGATGGGCCTTTCTCTTTCAGAACCCCTGCAAAACCCCCCCAAAAAAAAAATTCTCAATCCCCCCTCCCTTTCCTTCGTGAGTGCTTGCCTCTTTTAAAACCTTCCTTCCTCCCCCAAATGAAACGCATCCCCTTTCCCCTTAATGAGGTTCCGTTAAAAAAAAAATTGAAAATTTTGCAAAGGTGTGAAACTGATGCCTCATTATTTTGAAAACTTGCTATTTTAAAAAGAGGCGCCTCTTTGGCTTCTTCCAAAACCTTGTTTCATTTCCTAAGTTTAGATAGAAATCAAATTTATTATTATTTTTTTTATTTTTTTTTTAGAAGTTCGGTTGTGCCATTTAAGGCTGCCTCCTTCTTAAAACCAAAATTATTTAAACAAAAAAAAAAAAAAAATGGGCATTGAGATAAATGAGAGGCTTTTATGGAAATGGCATCTCAATCCACTTTTAAAATCCTTTTGAAAATAAAGCTTTATTTTGTCTTGTAAATTCTTTTTATTTTCAAATAGGGTGCCACATGTGTGTGGGTCCACTAAAATAAATAAATAAATAAATAAGAATTTTAAAAAGAAAATTTTGCAAATTGGTATGACCTCCGAGTGGGTCCCACTTGAGAATAAGATACTTACCTGGGAATCTGAATATGGTGCTAGTTCAAAGGCGGGTCCTGCTCCATTTATTTGAAAATACGAGATAAAACATTATTTATTTTCAAGAATTTGGAAAAATTGGGTTTTCAATGCAAAAATATGGATAAATGTAAAAACAAAATTTGTAAAGAGATTTAAAATCTTTTGCAAAAAGTCTTGAGATAAAGTCTTTAAAATCAATATCCAAATATCCAGATTGTTTTTCTTGAGAAAATTTTTGTAATTTAAAGTCATGGGGGTAAAATGGGAAAGATTGGCAATTTTGAAACCCAGGGTTTTAAAAATCAATTTGAAAAAGTTTCAAAATCAAATCTGGATGGACAATTTTGAAAATCGGGAGTTCTGGATCTCAAACTGACATGCTATGCAGTGAAATGATGCAATGCTATGCAAAGACATGTTCTATGAAATGTCACTCTGAGCTCGGACTTGAAAATTTTAGCTTTTTGTCCAGAAAGAGGATTTTGAAATTTTGCAATTTGAAGATGTCTCTGAACCTAAATATAGAAATTTTGAGGCTCAAGAATGAAATTTAGGACTTTCTGCAAGGTTCAATCTTGGAAAATGACCATTTTGCCCTTCATTGCTTCTGAAGAACTGAAATATGATGATTGAGGGCGATGTCAAGAAGGTGAGTGAAAATTTGGGGTGTTTACAGATACCCCTCTTTGCTACTAAGCCGACTTAGGGTCGAGCTTAGTGGCAAAGAAAACACACCAAATTTGGGCTATATATAAAAAAAATGCCCTAGTTAGAAGGATCTGACTGGGTATGAGGAAATTAAGCCCGAGGAAAATGATAGATATGAAATGGAGAATAAAGAGAAAATAGATTTGCTCTGAGAGAGCGAAGTTCAGGTTTTTGCCCTTAACCTGGATGGGACAGAAATACCTCGCATGGAACGAAGCTCAGGTTTTAACCCTTGACCTGATTGGGGGAATGAAATTATCTCATTAAAATGAGATTCAGGTTTGTACCCTTAACCTGATCGGGCAGAAAATGGAATACCTCCTTGAACGAGGCTCAGGTTTATACCCTTATCCTGATCGGGTGGAAAATGGAATACCTCCTTGAATGAGGCTCAGGTTTATACCCTTATCCTGATCGGGTGGAAAATGGATTGGTATGATGGAACCTTCGGATTTTGCACAATAAATCCAACAAGGTTTTTGCAAAAGGAAGGAAAATTGGGTCCTTAAAGCTTGAAAAGGGGTTGATCTTGGACGTCTCATTGCTGAGACTAAAATCAGCTTTTGAAATTGCCTCTTGCGGGAAATGATTGTTGGTTCGACCTCGAACCGAAATGGGACTGTCTATGGTGGGACAGTGGGGACACAGGGAAGTGTGTAAATCTGAGAGTTCATGCTCTCAAAGAAGGGAAGGAATCAAATCCTTAGGAGGGATTTAAAATTGGTGTCAGGATGTATCAAAGACGGATATCAAGCTCTCACTTCACGTCAGGATAGCTAGAAAATGTTGTCAAAATATTGAGAATTCTGTTGTTGATTCAAAGTTTTTTTGAAAATGTTTCACATTGTTGCAAAGATATTCCTTATTTTCTACCCAAAGCATTACCTCCAAACAAGGTTCACTTCGTAGAATCGAGACTTGAAATCCAAATTGCTTGCAATTGACCTTCTTTAAGGAAGCTTATCAATTTCCTTGATATGAACAGGAAAGTGAGAATTCAATATTATGAAAGCAATTGATGAAAGAGTATTGATAATAGAATTTCACAAGTTTAAAGAAGATTCTTGATAGATCTGGCAGTTTGATACCCTGAGGGCTTCTCTCATGATAATCTTTCTGCACTCTTTTGGCTCTCTTGTGTTTTGGCTGCATTCTCCTTCATTTTGGAGATGTTCTGACCTTTTTCTTTTTTCTTTTTCCTCTCTTTCTCTCTTTTGAAAGGGTACGTCGCAAGCTCCTTCATCTTGGAGATGTTTCGATCCTTCTTTGACGATATTGGCTCATGGGTCAGAGATTTTTTGGATGATAGCTAAAATTAAATATCTTTTAGGGATTGTCGAGAGGTTCATCGCATCTGCCTTCATCTCGACAGTGCTTTGGACTTTCCCTAGAAGGACCCATCACAAACTCCGTCATCTTGGAGATGTTTCGAATCTTCTTTGGCCCCGGGGGTCTACTCGCTTAATTCGCCTTCATCTTGACGACAAGTGAGAGATCCCTTTTGCGGATACTTAATTGCAGCTTAGGTGATTCTGAGGAGACAGGGTTTTGATGAATACTCTCTTTTTCTAGCGCTCAAGATATTTTCACTGCCTCATCTTTTCAAGAATAGTCTTTAAAGATGTGCCATTGACTGCGATCAATATCAATCATTTATGGCTTTGCAATAACACTGAATCTTCTTTGCTGGCCATATTGAAGACTTATCCTTCATCCTTTTGGTTGGCCAATAGAAAGAATTTGAAGTTTGAATCTCTTTTCGCAAAAGCTTCACTCTTTTGGAAGTAATGCTGAAGTTAAACTGAAATAAAGATTTGTGCAATAAAGATTCTGAAATCAACAATTAATTGATTGTCAAATTGACAAAATTTTCTTGAAATCCCTAGTGAAATTGAGTATTTGCAATCTGGCTCAACACATCCGTGACGAAAATTCTCCTCTCTTTTTTCCCAAAAAGAGAGACTCAGGCTTAGCCCTTACCTGAATGAGAAATGAAAAATACTCCTCTCTTCCCTGAAGAGGAGGTGTTTGCAAAACGAACTTTCGAAGAGAAATTAAGCTTCCGTCAAAGCTCCCTAATATTAGGCTTCTCTTATGGAAAGGGGGCTGATAATGGTGAGGTCTGAAAATTTGAGTCATGGAGGAACAAGTCCATCACACTCTCCCTGACAAGAGGGTCCTTCATGACAGAAATGGCCTAGTATGAAATTGGGGGGTTACAAGAAAAGCGAGTCTCCGTCGAGCCTCTCCCTATGAAAGGGTTCCTTGTGTGAAATTGGAAATTGTTTTGCAAACGGTTCACAAAGACGCGAGTCCCTTCAAACTCTCCCTGAAAAAGGGCTAAGTGAACGAATTGGATAGCATGCGAAAAGAACGAGCTCCCTCGAACTCTCCCTAAAAAGGGTCTCTCGCAAGAGAAAATGATTGAAATTGGATATTGAGATTGATTGATGCAAAGGTCGAAATTGGACATTGGAAAATTGCTTGTTTGGAAATTGGATGACCCGGAGGTCGAAATTGGATAATTGAATGACCTAACGGTCAAAATTGGGAATTGATAGATCAAAAGGTCAAAATTGTGTGACCCGAAGGTCGGAATTGAGAATTGAGAATTGAGTGACCCGAAGGTCGAAAAATAAATGACCTGGAGGTCAAAATTGAGAATTGAGAATTGAGAATTGAAATTGGAAATTGGAAATTGAGTGACCCCAGGGGTCAAAATTGGATAATTGAATGACCTAACGGTCGAAATTGAGAATTGATTGACCCGAAGGTCGAAAATTTGGAATTGGTTGACCGAAAGGTCGAAATTTCGGAAATTGGGCGACCCAAAAGGTCAAAAATTGATTGACCCGAAGGTTGAAGGTAGGAAATTGATTGACCCGAAGGTCAAAAATTGGAAATTGGTATTTGAAATTGAGAATTGAAAATTGGGTGACCCAGAGGTCGAAATTGGAGAATTGCCTGATTTGAAGATTTAAATTGGAATTTAGAGGGCAAAACATCAAATTTTGAGCAATTGACAGACTCTGATGATTGAAATGACTTGGATAAACAAAGGAGAATAATGAATTCGAGTCAAAGCTCGAATAAAATACAGAGATCACGAGTCGGAACCCGGATCAACAAAAGAAAATAAAGAGCTTGAATCAGAGCTCGACTGATGTAAAGAGATCACGAGTCGGAACCCGGATCAACAAAAGAAAAAGGAAGAGTTTGTGTCAAGGCTCGAGTGAATAAAGAGATCTCGAGTTGGAACCCGGACCAACAAATGAAGATGAAGAGCTCAAATCTGAGTTCGAATAAGATAATGAGATCACGATTCGGAACCCGGATCAACAAAAGAAAATGAAGAGCTCGCCTCTGAGCTCGAATGATGTAGAGAGATCACAAGTCGGAACCCGGATCAACAAAAGAAAATAAAGAGCTCGAATCAGAGCTCGAGTGAATAAAGAGATCTCGAGTCGGAACTCGGATCAACAAAGGAAAATGAAGAGCTCAAGTTAGAGCTCAAAATGAATAGAGAGATCTCGAGTCGGAACTCGGATCAACAAATGACAATAAAGAGCTCGAATCTGAGCTCAAATGCATAAAGAGATCTCGAGTCGGAACCCGGACCAACAGAAGAGAATGACAAGCTCAAAGAGATCTAGAGTCGGAACCCGGATCAACAAAGGAAAATGAAATGCTTGAATTAGAGCTTGGATAAGATAAAGAGATCTCGAGTGGGAACCCGGATCAACAAATGAAAATGATGAACTCGATTCAGGGTCCGAGTAAGGTAATGAGATCACGAGTTGGAACTCGGATCAACAAAGGAAAATAAAGAGCTCGAGTCAGGGCTCGAACAAGGTATAGAGATCACGAGTCGGAACTCGGATCAACAAAAAAAAATGATTTGAATAAAAAACCCGAGTCGAAACTTGGTTTTCTGAAAAGTTGGGATTTTGAAAATGTGCCAGTTTGAATACTGGATTTTGAAATAATACCAGTTCGAGCGCTGGGTTTTGGTTCAGTATTGGTGATGACCTTTCAATTTTGAATCATTAGGAATTGTGATGGAACTGTTTGTTGAAATCCCAATACTGATCGGATTGTTGTTCATGCAGTTGAATGCAAATGAATATGAATTGATGCATATGAATGCACAAGTGCATGAAATGAGGAATTTGTTTATCCTGCCTGCATATAGAATGTTTGAAAACAAATTTTCAAAAAAGATGCCCCAGTGTAATGGGAGAGAGATAATAACAAAACAGAACAACCAAAAGAAGAATGTCACAAGTAAATGAGAAAAGTTGATGATTTTATTGATGCCTTAAAAGGGATGACAACAGGAAAACAACTAGGACTATATCATCCTGACAAAAATAAATATGACAAAATGAGAAGGCATTGGCATTGGTATTGTCATTCTTCCGAGTGATCTGGAAAAGGCTTGGTTAGGACTGCAATTCGTCCCTCTCTTTCTTCTGGCACCATAAGCCCTTTATCGATGTAGTCCTGTATAATATTTTTAAGAACGAAGCAACATTCAGTATCGTGCCCCATTGCTCGATGGAACTTGCAGAAACAATCTTTCCCTTTCCCCATGGTGACGGGAGGATCCACAATCCTTGGAAGTTTGATCATATCCTTCGCGAGCAGATATCCAAGAATTTCTTTGATTGGCTGACCTAAAGGAGTAAACTCGCGATCATAACTCCAACCATCACGCTTTATCTTCTTCGGATTGCTGGATTTCTGTTGAATGCTGACTCCTTTGACTTCTTTCTGGGAATTGGACTGAACATGCTTGGTTAGGGCTACTGGATGTTCTTCTTCTCTGCCTCTAACAAAGAGGTTCTTATCAATACAGTCTTGCACAATGTTTTTGAGGACAAAACAATGATCAGTGTCATGCCCTACTGCCCGATGGAATTTGCAAAACTGGTTCAAGAATCTTCCCATGATGGTGGGAGGGTCTGTGGCTTTTGGGAGCCGGACTAATCCCTTGATCAACATGTATTCAAGGACTTCGTCGAGTGGCTCATCTATAGGAGTGAAATCTCGATCGCCGCTCCAGTTTCCGCGCTTTGGTTTTTCTTTATTTTTTTCCTTTTGTTGAGGGCTGGATTGAAAAGGTCTATTCTGGATTCTAGAATACTTTCCTTTCAGTTCTGTAGACTCCTCTAACTTGCTGCTCTGACTGCCTCTGTTTTTGTTGTTGCTGGGTTTAGAACTGGTTGCCCTGTTGTGGTCTCCCATGATGCTCATAGGGATGGTGATGGACGCCTCTTCTTTAACATGAACTTTTCCGAAATTGGCTTCAGCTTGCTCGGATAATATCTCAATCATCATTCTTTTGAACAACCGATATATGGCGGGATCAATCTCCTCCTTGATGGCCTGAGCTCCCTTTTTGACAGACTTTATGGAATCCATTTCTCACTCACTGTCTGTAACTAATGTGCTGAAGTAGCGCGGTCTTTGATCTTGTCAGGATCACACAATTATGCCAATGCCCTCTGCAGAACCACACGAGATGTTTAGCATGATGGGAAAAAGAATTTTGAAACCAACACTCTTGAGGGAAAACAAATGATGGGGTTGGAAGGACATGTCAAAAATTTTGGATAAAATTTGGAAGATATACTGGAAGATAGGGAAAAGTTTTTGAAGATATAAGCAAAATTTGAAATTTCAAAAATTTGCAGGCAGGATTGGAATAAGGCTGGAAATTCGAGATCCAGGAAGAATGAAAAATCACCTGGAGTTTTGAAGGAAATTGGATATTTGGGAAAATCATCCAGGGTTTGAGAAAATAAAAGGAAAAGCTGAGAATATGGATATTTGAAAATATTTTGGAAAAATGTAAGAAAATAGAGGTAATATACGAACAATCACATCCTGCACAAACATTTATGCACATACAGCACTCCCTATAAGGTTGACTCTAGATGCATTATTTTGAAAACAGTTGTAGGACCCTAATCCTAACTCTAGGTTCAGATCATCTTTGTCCAATCCAGTTATGCCGATATACCCGAACCGAAATCCGAGGTTCGTGGCATATAATTTAAACTCCGGTTCTAAGGTAAGGTTTTCCAACATCCTTGAGTGCCTACCGATATACTTCGGACTGTGGCCCGCGGTACGTGGTAGGGGGGTGTTAACCCAAATAATTGACCCAGTTGTGAGGCTCTGTCCCGAACTAGGGTTCTGGAAGAGAGCCCAGCAACGTGAAGACTGGGTAATGATAGGTAATGGAGGTTTTGAAAAAAATGATCACATGCAAGAAATAGATGGCTCTAAATCTTAGAGAGATAGACTTTTGAAAATCTTTGAAGAAGCATACATTGTTTACATTCAGATCCTAAATTAAGGAGAGTTGTATTTAGACCTAAGTCTATGTGAGCATGAAAATTTCTCCTCAATCTGGTTCTACCAAACCATGCCTAAGCTATATGCGGTCAATGTCAGCTAGGTCAGAATCTAGGCTCCTAGGCTCACATGATATTGAAAGTAAAAGCTGACATTTTGTGAACATAATTTCGATAATTGAACTAAATCAAGCACAATTTAAGTCAGACAAGGACAGGTCCCATCTCGGTCGCCAAACCTGTTATCGTTGCAAAATTTTTCCCGTCTTCCCTTCCTTGCGGAAGAGAGGGGGAAATGCTTTCGCGCTTCAAACTTGACCGGATTTTGGAAATTGTTTTGAAATACTCGCCTCCGTTTTAAAATTTGCGGGAAAATCCACAGGATGGGGCTCGACCTATCGATACGAGGTTCGACCGTTCCTGCCGCCTTTAACAGGGGTAATCGAACCAAGGACCAAAATTATGCTTGACTTAGTAAAATCATCGAAATGGTGTTCTATCCTAAATGCGCAGAGAATTCAGGCATGTGCTATGAGATTTGGTAAAATATGGGTTGGAAAACTATGATGTATGCTTAGAAAACATTTGGAGTTGAAAAGCGTTTCTCAGGAAAAAGATGGAACTCAATCTCTCAGGAAAACTCAGACGAAGAAGGTTTGAAATCTCGAGAAAGTTTATAAAGAGTTGGAAAATCTTGAAGAAGTGAGAATCGCGAGAAAATCTTGAGAAAGTTTATAAAAACTTAAAAAATCCTGAAGAAATGAGAATCTCGAGAAAATCTTGAGAAAGTTTATAAAAATCCAGAAAATCATGAAGAAATGAGAATCTTAGAAAAATCTTGAGAAAGCTTAGAAAGACTTAGAAAAATCATGAAGAAATGGGAATCTCAGGAAAATCTTGAGAAAGTTTAGAAAGACTTAGAAAACTATGAAAAATAAGAATCTCAGGAAAATGAAGGAATTCTTGAGAAAAGATGATCATTTGAAAAGAAAAACACTTATCAGGAAAACTTGGATTTTGAGAATTTTCTTAAGAAAAGGATAGAAAATTTATAGGAAAGATTCATTGGAGAAGTAAATTCAAAACTTAGGAAATTGAAATCCTGAGAATCTGGTTTTTTGAAATATCTGAAAATCAACTTGGATTCTTGGGAAAATGAGAAATTCATTTGAAAAGAATCTTAAGAAAATAATATTTTAAGGAAAATCATAGAAAAACTTTGATTTGGAAAATCCAACTTCGAATATCATCATAGTTTCTTGAGAAAATCGATCCCATGAAATGAAAATCTTTTGAGAAAATCATGAAAAAAAACGAATGATGCAGATGGTTTGAATGAATGAATGCACTTTTGAAAATATTTCTGAAAAATTTGTTGGAAAAATGTGGATTAATCCAAAGTAAATCCTTCACATATTCTGACTGTGGCCATGAATATATTCATGGTTTATTTGAATTAATTCACAATATTTTGAAAACATTGGAAATATGAGGTGCATTTTCAAGATAGCCTAAGAGTGTAGGCTCAATGTGACTGGTAGAGAGATGATGGATCTGGGTCTCGTCCATATTCCGACTAGGGCCGTAAATATGGATTCCACCGAGTTCATCAACTCTCTAGGAGTTGGTGCACGTGCCATTCGTGTTCAGCCACGGTGAATTTAGAAAATTGAGATATATGCATAAGAGAATCAGGATATTACTGAAATCAAACTATATGAGATGCGGCCTAATCTAAGCAGTAAAAGTAAATCTTATTCCAAGGTTTACATTGGATTATTACATTGCATAACATAAAGTAAAAGAAAATTGAAATGGAACCAAGGAATCTGCATCTTCTAGATTTTCCTGCAAAATGAGAGTTAGTACAAAATAACCAAGGAAATGAACATATATACTATATATAACAAAGATATACAAACAAATGTAGAAATACTTGAATTTATGATGAATGATATATGATAATGAAGATATATTTACAAAAAGTAAGAGAAAAGAAAATATATGTGATGACAAGTGCACATGAAGGGGTATATACATATATATATATAAGTATATATATATATACATATATATATATACATATATATATACATATATATACATATATACATATATACGTATACATATAGGTAGATATACGATAGATATACATATATATAGATATATATACATATAATGAGAAAATATATAGGTTTAATGGAAATTCCATATAATGGGTAAAACCAGAAATTACAGGTATATATAGTTTCTGTAGGGGATTTCACAAGGCTGTAATTCCCAAATTACATGACAATTTCCAATAAAAATGGGTATGGAGCTTCCCTATATATCAATAATGACGCGTGCAAAAGATGGCCAGGAAATCATGAACGGATATTAAAATATCCATCCATGAAAGTGGCCGAATATCAAGACTGCACTCCTGCAGAAATGGGAAGGGTATGGGTATAAAAGCATACTGTGAAAGTGCTGTGAAAAGCACAAGGGAGATGTGATCATTTACAAAACTTAACAAGGTAAAATTATAATGATACAACTTGATAGACCTAAACACTATACAAATTTGTACATATGCCCATGAATGGGTGTAAACATCAACAAAGCACATGATATGCAGATGCTTCCAAAGGCATCAAAAGCCAGTTGCAGCTTGAGCTTGAGCATTTTGTTTTCTAGAGTCTTATTGTAGCTTTCTTTTCCAGTAAATACATCAGATTCTGTTATAAATTCCTAAGTCTGGCTTCATCAAACTGTTTGCAATCAGTCAACCTTATCTTCTTATATGGCTATACAGTTGTTTGTAGACTATACTCAAACAACTTACTAATGCTAAAATATATCCTCTTAAACTGTTTTGAAAGGATTTAACAAACTGGAAACATTTGACATATTGAGAGCTCAAACACTGATGTACGTAGCTGAAAGAGAACAAAACAAATGGCCTACAAGGATGCATAGCATGCTAGAATGATAAAAAAAAAAAAAAAACAGGAAACATAAATATGACATACTGGATGCCAATGACATAGCAGAGGGGGTAGGCTTATGAGAATAAGAAACATGATTAGACGTCAAAACCATGTAAACTTTTACCAGCTTTGTAAAAAAAAAAAAAAAAATTGAAAATAACTGGAGACATTCAAAACAGCATAACTACTGTTAGACTAAAAAAAATTCAAACAGAATGGGACGTTAATATGGTTACAGGATATGTAATGCTAATATTATCAATGACATTTTAATATACACAATGCAGCATCTCTGATAAACAAGGTGAGAAATACACCCACCTGGTATTGCCGAAATCAGTAATAAGCTGGAATAAAACATGAAGAGATAATGTTCATAACATTTTTTTTTTTGATGGGGAAAGAGGAAATAGCACAGGTCAAACAGGGTATGGCTCACCTTGAAACAGAAATGTCGATTCCTCCTTTGTTTTTGCAGCTGGGAGGCTTTTCAGATATTACTTTTTAAGGATACAAGATTTTGATGGGGTCGTTAGACCTCCTTCTGCTGTAGACAACAGGAAGGTTGATGGGTCTTCTGCTGAGGGACTGAAGAAAGGGGTAGTGACCGTATGGTTAATGCTGAAGGGGCTGAAGAGAAAGAGGGATCTGTTGAATCCCCTACTGCTAGGTGATCTGCGGCTAGCTTGAAGGAAGGAGGGAGCGGAAATGGCCGATCTCTCTGTTGGTGGGTTAAAAAAAAAAATACGACGGATGGGTTGAAAAGAATGTCCACACGCTGGCTGGAACTTCTGCTATTGAGTTGAAGAAGATGATGCTAGTGGTGGCCTCTCCTACGGCTGGGCTGAAGAGAAGGCAGCAATCCGTTGCATTCTTAGCTAGGCTGAAGATGGTTGAAACGCAGATCCTGGAGATGCTCCCCTGCGGCTGGAGCTGAAGAGGATCGAATGTTGATGGTGGAAGACCTCCGGCTAGGGCTGAGGATGGTTGAAACGCAGATTCATGGAGATGCTCCCTCTTTTACTAGTGGGCTGGAGGAGATGCAGATGGCTGGAGGTGGCTCTCCCACGGCTGGCGGTTGAAGAAGGATCGGATGGGCCTTTCTCTTTCAGAACCCCTGCAAAAACCCCCAAAAAAAAATCTCAATCCCCCCTCCCTTTCCTTCGTGAGTGCTTGCCTCTTTTAAAACCTTCCTTCCTCCCCCAAAAGAAACGCATCCCCTTTTCCCTTAATGAGGTTTCGTTAAAAAAAAAATTGAAAATTTTGCAAAGGTGTGAAACCGATGCCTCATTATTTTGAAAACTTGCTATTTTAAAAAGAGGCGCCTCTTTGGCTTCTTCCAAATCCTTGTTTCATTTCCTAAGTTTAGATAGAAATCAAATTTATTATTATTTTTTTTTTTGGAAGTTCGGTTGTGCCATTTAAGGCTGCCTCCTTCTTAAAACCAAAATTATTTAAACAAATAAAAAAAATAAAAAAAAATGAGCATTGAGATAAATGAGAGGCTTTTATGGAAATGGCATCTCAATCCACTTTTAAAATCCTTTTGAAAATAAAGCTTTATTTTGTCTTGTAAATTCTTTTTATTTTCAAATAGGGTGCCACATGTGTGTGGGTCCACTAAAATAAATAAATAAATAAATAAGAATTTTAAAAAGAAAATTTTGCAAATTGGTATGACCTCCGAGTGGGTCCCACTTGAGAATAAGATACTTACCTGGGAATCTGAATATGGTGCTAGTTCAAAGGCGGGTCCTGCTCCATTTATTTGAAAATACGAGATAAAACATTATTTATTTTCAAGAATTTGGAAAAATTGGGTTTTCAATGCAAAAATATGGATAAATGTAAAAACAAAATTTGTAAAGAGATTTAAAATCTTTTGCAAAAAGTCTTGAGATAAAGTCTTTAAAATCAATATCCAAATATCCAGATTGTTTTTCTTGAGAAAATTTTTGTAATTTAAAGTCATGGGGGTAAAATGGGAAAGATTGGCAATTTTGAAACCCAGGGTTTTAAAAATCAATTTGAAAAAGTTTCAAAATCAAATCTGGATGGACAATTTTGAAAATCGGGAGTTCTGGATCTCAAACTGACATGCTATGCAGTGAAATGATGCAATGCTATGCAAAGACATGTTCTATGAAATGTCACTCTGAGCTCGGACTTGAAAATTTTAGCTTTTTGTCCAGAAAGAGGATTTTGAAATTTTGCAATTTGAAGATGTCTCTGAACCTAAATATAGAAATTTTGAGGCTCAAGAATGAAATTTAGGACTTTCTGCAAGGTTCAATCTTGGAAAATGACCATTTTGCCCTTCATTGCTTCTAAAGAACTGAAATATGATGATTGAGGGGGATGTCAAGAAGGTGAGTGAAAATTTGGGGTGTTTACACGCTCCTGAAGACATGGAGCAGATTGTAAATCAAGCATGACTAATGCTCCCATTACTTTCTCTGATGAGGATCTGCCAAAGTCTCATGCATTTCATAACGATGTCTTATACATTATAGTAAGGGCCAGATGAATGACCATCTCCCATGTGTTGGTCGATGGAGGCAGTAGCCTTAACATCTGTCCTGAAGTGACTGCAAAAGCTCTGAGCATAAAAGAAGAGAAATATCTGTCAGATCTCATCACTATCTACGACTTTGACAATCATAAACAAACAACACAAGGAAAGATTCTCCTCAAAATCTTTATCAACTACTCTGTGCATGTTGTTCTTTTCCATGTCATCAATGTACCACCAACATACAATCTTCTGTTGGGGCAAACATAGATCCATAATGCCAATCTTGTTCCCTTGACACTTCATTAGTGTATCAAATGGTCAAAGGAAGGGATGATTACCACCATTTTGGGTGAAGACCTTGGAGAAAGATTACCTCAGTCGATGATTTCTCACCCAACCTTTACACCAGATATCCCTAGCATCAGAGAAAGTGACGAAATTGATCTCAACGAGAGCCTGGAGGTGTTAAAACTGAAAGAGGTGCAGCCAACAGAGAATATTGCAACAATGGTCCAATGGCAAGGACCACACTTTATCAAGCTTGGAGGGAGTCTGGATTACAACTCGCTCAAGGATTATCCTCTGTTTCCTCAATTCTCCAAAGTCAAGAAGGGATTCTATCTCTTATTGAAGCATAGTTATCAGCCTTTCAGAGGTATAGGAAGAAATAAAGATGGTCGGCTAGAACCCATCATCCCTATCCATCATCCAGAGAAAACCGAACTGGGGTTCACAGGCAGGGAGTCGCACAAATTAATGATTTTCTTTAAAAAAGCAAATTAAGGGCAACAATACTAATGTTTTCTTATCTTCTTCTTTTGTCTTGTTGCTTTGTAAGGATGATGCAGTCCTAGTTTCTTCTCCTTAGTTGGTCATCCTCTTGTAAATACTCAGTCATTAATAGAACATCAATTTTCTCCTTATCTTTGTGCCCTCCTCTTTATGATTTATTGTTATTTTGTTTCTTCTGCGATATGGCTTTTATGATGGGCATTTTTTCCTAAAAATCTTTTTCCTTTTTAAGATCTTTCAGAATGCCTCCCAAAACAATAAGGAAGCTCGTTGTCAATCCCAATCTTCCTTCAATTGTTCCAAGGTTGGCAAGGATCCAATGGATAAAAGCAAAGACAAAGGTCAGCAGGGTGGCAGAGCAGTCAGCAGAGCCCATAGAGTTTGACTCAACCATCCAAGCGCTGTCAGAATTCACTCACATTCAGAAACAAGATGAACCATCATCTTTGGTTCAGGATCCAATAGAGGATATCAATATTGGTTCAGAGGATAATCCAAAAATCCTCAAGATCAGTGTCAGTCTAAATGCAAATGAGAAGGAGAGGTGCATCCATTTTCTCAAACAACATCAAGAAGTTTTTGCCTGGACTTATGAAGATATGCCAGGCTTAGACCCCAAATTGGTCGAGCATCATCTTATTCTAAAACCAGACTTCAAGCCAGTTAAGCAAAAACTAAGGAAGATGGATCCCCGGGTTAGGTCGCAAGTTAAAGAAGGACTTGAGGATCTGCTAAAGGCAAGATTCATTTGAGCCATTGATTACCCTGACTGGTTGGCCAATATTGTTGCAGTTCCCAAGAAGAATGGCAAAGTTCAAATCTGCATCGACTTCAGAGATCTCAATAAGGCTACTCCAAAAGATGATTATCCACTCCCCAACATTGATCTTTGATCGACAGCAGGACAGGTCATGCCATGTTTTCTTTTATGGATGAATATTCTGGTTACAATCAGATCAAGTTAGCCGCTCGTGATCAATCAAAGACTTCTTTCACTATGCCATGGAAAACCTTTTGTTATACAGTCATGTCGTTTGGGCTCAAAAATGCTGGAGCAACTTATCAAAGGGCAATGGCCATCATCTTCCATGACCAAATACACAAAATCATGGATGCTTATGTTGATGACATCCTTGTTAAATCAAAAGAAAAAGAAGATCATATCAGCATTCTTGGTCAAGTCTTTGAAAGGCTCATCCTCTATAAGTTAAGGCTCAATCCCAAAAAATGTGTTTTCGGAGTAGAGTCATGGAAACTGCTCGGATTTATGGTCAGAAAAAAGGGGATAGAGGTAGATCCTGCCAAGGCAAAAGCCATTATTGATATGTCACCTCCGACCAATCTTAAGGAATTGTGTAGCCTCTAGGGATGCATTCAGTCCATTCATCAGTTCATCTCCAATTTGGCAATGAGGTGTGAACCTTTCAATCATTTGCTAAGAAAAAGAGTAAGATTCGAATGGAGACTAGAATGTCAGCAGTCATTCGAGCGCATCAAGCGATATCTATTTAATCCACCTGTTCTGAAGCTACCAGAACTGGGAAAGTCACTCCTGTTATATATCTCGGTCAATCAAAATGCCTGTGGTGGATTTCTAGCATAATATGAAGAAGGTAGTTGAATAGAGCATACAATTTATTATGTGAGCAAAACCTTCGTTGACTATAAAAAGAAATATTCTCAGATGAAGAAAACATGTCTAGCACTGGCATGAATGTGTCAGAAATTAGGACATTATTTGTTGGCATCTAAAGTCAAATTTTTATCAAAGTTCAATCCTCTCAAATACATCCTTGAATAACCGTTTCTTAGTAGACGGATTGCCAAATGGCAAGTTCTTCTAATGCAGTATGACTTAGAGTATGTTTATCAAAAGTTAATTAAAGGCCAAGCCATTGCAGATCAATTGACGGATTTTTCCCTAGCAGAAGATGTCAAAGTAGAGGATGATTTCCTCGATGAGCGCATCTATAATATCCAGCAATCTCTAATTTGGAACTTGTTTTTTGATGATTCCAAGAATATGACAGGCATAGGGATCGGGATCTTACTAATCACACCCGAGAAGAAAATAATCCCTTATTCTATCAAACTTGGTTTTCAATGTACTCACAATATGGCTGAGTATGAAGCTTTGATACAAGGCCTAAGAGTTTTGCAAACCTTTAATATCAAAAGAGTTCATGCCTTTGGTGATTCATTGCTCGTCGTCAGTCAGGTCAAAGTTAAATGGCAAGTAAAAGATCAGAAGTTGATCCCTTACTAGAAGATTGTTTTAGCCCTCATCGACAACTTTGAGGAATTCCAGCTATGTCATATCAAAAGAGAATACAACCAAATAGCCGACGGCTTGGCCAACCTGGGCTTTATCATGTCCTTTAAAGATGGTGAATCTTGTTGTTCTTTCGAAGTCGGTAGACTTGATCAACCTGCCTTCATTCCAGCTATATAAATAAATCAGACAAAGCAAAAGAAAAAAGCTTGGTATCAAGACATCAAAAATTTTATTGAAACTGGTGGTTTTCCACTAGAACTGCCGAAAAGGGAGCAACAAGCAATCCAGCGCATGTCTGCCTAATATTTCATCCTCATTGATATCCTTTATTAATATGGTTTCAGTGTTGAGTATGTCAGATGCTTGGACGAAGATAAAGCCATGAAAATTATTCAAGAGGCACATGAAGGTATCTGTGGTGGCCACGTTGGTTACCAAACTCTTGTCAAGTAGATCATTCGAGCAGGATATTATTGGAAAACCATGCAATAAGACTGTTATTACTTTATGAAAAAATGCATCAAATGTCAAATACACACACCTTTCATTCATAAACCAGACACTTATTTACAATCTTTCATCTTCCCATGGTCATTTTCTATATGGGCTTTCGATGTCATAGGTCCAATTACTCCTTCTGCTTTCAATGGCCACAAATATTTTCTTGCTGCCAAAAAATATTTTATTAAATGGGTTGAAGTTGTTACTCTACGTATGGTGGAAGGCCGACATGTGGTTTCTTTTATTCATAAGAATATCCTTTGTCGTTTTGGCATACCACATGACATCGTTTCTGACAATGACAGTCATTTCAAGAATGAAAGAATGAAGACCTTTTGTTCAAAATTTAGGATCCATCACCATTTTTTCAGCTTCCTATTATATTCAAGGGAATGGTCAGGCAGAGGCCACCAATAAGATCATGATTCGCATCTTGGAAAGAACCGTGGAAATGGGCTATGATTGGCATGAGAAAATCCATGATGCACTTTACGCATATCGAACCACCATTCAAACTTCAACCAACACTACTCCTGCAGAGCTTGTTTATGGGACTGAGGTGGTATTACCTCTTCATGTTCAGAAGCCCACTTTCAAATTTGCCTCACTTATAGAGCTACCGCTTGATCAATATCAGCAACAGAGGTTGGTACAACTTGATCTATGATCATGCATACATTTTAGCATTTAATTAATATTAAATTATGCATGATCCAATAGGAAATTACATTAAAATCCCAAGTTTATCGTTAGTTTTGAGAAAATACACAAAAAAGATAAATATCAGAAAAAGTATGAATTGCAAGTTTTATTTTGCGAGTTAATTTTTTTAGAAGTTAGTCACTTGTATTCCTTTTAGTAGTTTAGATTTTAATTAGATTAAGTTCGAAAAATAAAGAAGCGCATTCATATTTTCCTTAATTCGGTTAGTTAGACTAAACATTGTAGAAATGCACTTTAGAGAAAATGTTTTAGCACAATCCTTTTTTTAGAAATTTCTAGAAATAAGTTGAGTTGTTGTAAAATAAAACAATAAAAAATAACCTAGCCCCTTCTCCTTTTAAACTTCACGTAACCAAGGACGGAGGGGTCCTCCCTTGAAGAAAATGTAGCCCCTCTTCTCTCAACCCTTCTTCTCCATCAGTTTCTCCTTCTCCCTTCTTTTCCTTCCTCCTCTTTCTCTCAACCCTTCTTTCGCCGGTGGAATTCTCCTCAACAAGCGATGTCAACGCAAGGGCGAGGTCATTCTCTTCCCAACCTACTCCAACGTTTGGTAAGTCTTATTCCTTCTTCTTCCCTTTTTCTTCAATCTGCGTTTTAGATTTCTCTGATCTTGCTGCATCTTAACATTTTGGCATTTTAGCATTTCTGATTTGCGTGTTCTGCATCATCTATGCATCACAACATCATTGCATCATCCTTTGCATTGCTACATATTGTGTTGTTGCGTCATCTGCATTGTGCTTCATCAATTTCATTGCATCGCATTAGCATTTCGTTAGTGCTTCTTCATCGCATATCATCTCTTCATTTTGTTCACCTGCATTTTTTTATATTCATCGTGTTGTGCATCTGTTCATTCACTGCATATATTCATCATCTGCATCATAGATCATCCTCCAGCGTCATATTGCATTTCATGTGTATTTCCCCTTTCTTAACCCTGCATCTGCATAGTTTTCAATTCAACATCATCTTTGTCGTGTTTTCGTTCATCCCTGCATCGTTTAGGCATTTCATCTGCATCTATGTGTTCATCTGCATTGCATCAATCTCCACTCTGCATCTAATTTAAATCAGCATCGCATCCCTTTGTTTACCGTGATTTGTATTCTGGATATCGTGATTTACATATTTTCATCATCTTCATGTGTTGATCTGTTAATTTCATCTGCATCTGTGTTTTTGAAATCCTGCATTGCACTTCATTTTCACCTAATCTGTATTATCACCTTTGCATTTGTCATCTGCATCTAATTTTTCCTGTTACAATTTTTCTTTCTTTCATTCACGTTGCATCTCATTACATCTGTGTGTTTCTGTTTGCATCAAACTACATCGCAGCATGTGCATTACATTGCAATTGTGATTTGCATTGTAATTCATTTTAGTATAGCATCTGTGCATCGACATTTTATTCATTTTTTTGGCATCATCTTCATATTACATTTCATCCTGCATTATCTTTTAATTTCTGCACTTTAGTGTTTCTCATTTGCATTTTATTTTTCACATTTTCTTGATTACAATTATGCGTGTTTGCATTTAGTGTTTAAGTTTGCGCATAAACTCCCTATTGCATTTTACATTCATTTCTGTCTCATTTACATTACGCATATTTTATGAATTTTTAATTTTCCCTTGTTGTGCATTTTGCATTTTAGTTTTGTGTTTTCTTTTTACTTTTGCATTATTGCACTTTGTGCCTCTTCTGCTTTGTATGGTTTTGTGTTTTGCAGGGAAGCGTGGAGACGAGCGAGCGAGACTTAGAAGCACATCTTTGAGACAAGACACAGAGATGCGAGCATGGAAGACATTTATTTTTCTTTTAGATTAAGAAGTTTTTAATTTTATTTAAATTTTGGGTTTGTAATAAAACCATTTCTAATAATTGTTTAAGCCCTCTGCGTAGGGCCGTACTATTGTAGTTAGTTAATTAGCTCTTTCCTTTCATTTTTGACAATAAAACTTAGATTAGTTGTGTGTTTGAATATGAAGTATCCCCCATTCCCTGAGATCGACCCGGACTTCACCACTCGTGCGAGCCGGTTTTATTTTTGGTGTCTGTCTTTCACGTTGTTTTTACATAAAAATATTATTTCTAAAATTGTTTCACAAATTTGACATCAAATTTTGGCACCATTGCCGAGGAACGGCAAAATATGAGTATTCACTTTATTGCCTTGTGTTTGTTCTCGTATTTTAGGTTGTTAGTTTACTTTCAGTTCATTAATTAGGATTGTTTAGTTTATTTTCTTGTTGATTAATTAGGATTGTTTAGTTTGTTTTTCGTACTTAGGATTAGAACCACGTGTTTGCATAACGTAGAGACCAGTTTACTTTTCCTGCATAGCCCACCTATTAGGATACCCTTAGAGGTGACTACACACAATTGGTACCGTGCTCTTAGTTTGCTTTTCGCAAATTCCCTGCTGAGTGCAAGTGTGTGGTGTTTTGTTTATTTCTAGTTTTTCATTATTGCTTTGTGTTTTGCTCGCTTTGTGGTTTGTGTGGTTTGGCCACTTAGTGTATTAGTTAGGTAAAAAACCCAAGTTTAGGACATTTGCCAAACAGGTCTACTTCGTTGGTGCATGCAAGGGAGACGATCGCTCGACCCTGAGCTTGTTGAGCCTATTGAGGATCCCGGGTCTCTCGTTAGGAGAGCCCATCATCCCATCACCATGGTTGACGATCAGCCTTTGATTCATCTTCTTAGGGAGTATTTCATGCCAAATCAGTACACTCTCACCTCCTGCATCACGAGACCTAATATAGGAGCAAACCAGTTTGAGATTAAGGCCAGTGTAATCCAAATGTTACCATCTTTCTATGGCCTTAGCAATGAAGACCCCTACTGTCATCTCGATAAGTTTATTGAGATCTGCTCCACAATGCGGATCAACATTTTTGAAGATGATGCGTTGAGGTTGACGTTGTTTTCATTCTTCCTCAAGGATAAAGCCAAGCACCAGCTAAAGGCTCTCGATACGATTTATAGTACCACTTGGGAAGGAATACAGCACGAGTTCCTTAAAAAGTATTTCCCAATTGGTAAGATGAACCAGTTTCGTAAGGCCATAACTAGTTTTTCTCAGATTGAGGGAGAACAATTCCACGAGACTTAAGAAAGGATGAAAGATCCTCTCTACAAGTGCCCCCACCACCAGGTGCCCCGTTGGCAACTAGTGCAGTATTTTTATGATGACCTGACCAAAAAAGACAGGCAAATGGTTGATTCGTCGTGTGGGGGCACATTCATGCTCAAGAGTGAGGACGAGGCATGGACTTTATTTGAGACTTTGAGTAAAAATGTCATGTATCATGCCTTGTCTTCACGGCTCTATAGGACCACATCTGTGTCTAGTAGTCCTAGGAAAGTTGAGATTTCCGAAGTAGGGTCTGAGCGCGAATTGCAAACCAAAGTTGACCTATTGACTAGGAAGTTAGATTAATTCCTAGCCAATTCATCTTCGAGAAGTCCAGTAAGAAAAGTGTGTGAGCTATGTGCTAGCTCTGCACACTTTTTTTTTAGTGTCCAGCAGCACCGTATCCTGAATTCGTTTAGGAGCACGTGAAGGCTGCCCAAGGTTTCGCTAGACCCGTGCACAATCCTTTTGCACCTACATATAACCAGAGATGGCAAAATCACCCCAATTTTGACCCACCCCATCAGCCCTCCCAGACACAGCACAGACAGAGTAACTTTTCACAAGGTTACTCGTGTCCCATATTTCCACAGGTCCACCCCCAGTTTAGCTTGCCTTCTCTGCAAGAGCCCATATCGAGCACATCGTTTCAAGAGAAGATGTTAGAGGTCTTTTCTGATATTCAGGTCACTCTTTGTTCCCACACGCAGTCGATAGCCAAGCTAGAGACTTAAATGGGACAGTTGGCTGAGGCCTTGAGCACGCTCAAGCTTATCGTCAAAGGATAGCCCGGCATTATGCCAAGTTTGTCATCGAGAGAAATTTTTGAGTTAACGATCTGGTCCTCAGATCAACAACTTTTTCAAGCATCGCCCGTACGACAAATGGTCACCCAATTGGGAAGGTCCTTATGTGGTAAAAGAAGTGCTACCTCACAATGCATATCGTTTGATCAATGCAGATGGGTGAAGTTGGTTGATCCTATCAATGTTCTATATTTGAAGAAATTTTATACCTAAATGTCTACTCTATCTTTTGTATTCTTCAAAGAGTTTCCTTCAATAACAATGATCATTTATCCTTCTCTCTTTTATCCAAAATTTCTTTCCTTTGCTAAACTGGGGCATCTTTTATTATGAAACTCAGTTTTCACTCCAAACGTCTTATATGCAGGCAAGACCAAGCAAAATCTTTCAACATCATTTTTTATCAATTTCTATCAATTTCCTTTTATTTTCATTCAGGATTAGGGATAATACTGAGACCATTCATAGGAACGATGGGACTACCTATAAGGGTCTTTCCAAAATCGTAAACCTTTTCAAAAAAAATTGCAAAATCTCTATCATGATAACCGAGAGCATTCAAAGCAACAGTCTTTTTTTAAAATCAACCCTTGGGTTGAGTCTTTTTGTCAAAACTAGTCAATATCGGTCTTTTTCCAAAATCAACCATCAGGTTGAGTCTTTTTCCAAAATCAACCATCAGGTTGAGTCTTTTTCAAAAAATGGTTTTCATCGGTCTCTTTGAAAATCAACCCTCGAGTTGGGTCCTTTTATCAAAAACTAGTTTTCACCAGATTTTTCAGAGTCAACCCTCGTGTTGAGTCCTTTCTTTCGAAAACTTCTTTTCACCAGTCATTTTAAAAAATTGACCTTTGGGTTGAACTTATTTTCACCGATCATTTTCAAAATTCGACACGAGATTGAGCTTCTCTTGTCAAAACTACTTTTTACCAGACTTTTCAAAATCAATCTTCGGGTTGAGTCTTTTTATCAAAACTAATTTTCACTAGGTTTTTTAAAGCCAACCCTTGTGTTGAGCTCCTTTTTCAAAAGCTAGTTCTCACCAGTTATTTTCAAAATTCGATCCTCAGGATCATTCATCAAGACTATTTCAAATTCAATCTTCGGATCGAGTCCTTTCCAAAACCAGTTTTCAAACTGGACTCTTTTCAAAATCACATTTTTAAATCGGTCTTTTCAAACTCAACTTTAGGGTTGAACATCTTATCAAAATTTAGCTTTCGAGCCAGTTCAATCCTCGGATTGATCTCTTTTTATCAAAACCAGTCTTTGCATTGGTCACTTTTTTTCAGAAATACAATCCTTAGGTTGAATCCCTTTTGGACTAGTCTTTTTCAAAAAATTGATATGTAGGTTGAATCCCTCCTGATCCAGTTTTTTTTGTGGTTCTTAAGTTGAATCCCTTTTGAACCAATCTCTTTTCTAAAAGATGTGGTCTTTAGGTTGAATCCCTCCTGACCCGGACTTTGATTTGTAGGTTGAATCCCTCCTAATCCAGTTTTCTTTGCGGTTCTTAGGTTGAATCCCTTTTGAACCAATCTTTTTTTTGAAAAGATGTGGTCTTTAGGTTGAATCTCTCCTAACCCAGACTTTGATCTGTAGGTTAAATCCCTCTTGATTCAGTTTTCTTTGCGGTTCTTAGGTTGAATCCCTTTTGAACCAATCTCTTTTTTGAAAAGATGCAGTCTTTAGGTTGAATCCCTCCTGATTTGGACTTCGGTTTGTAGGTTGAATCCCTTCTGATCTAGTCTTCCTTCTCAAAATGTGGTTCTTAGGTTGAATCCTTTTTTAATCGATCGCTTCTTCAAAAAGATATGATATGTAGGTTGAATCCCTCTTGATTCGATCTTTCTTTCATCAAATCCAACTTGTCAATGCCAATATTTTACAATCAAACTTTCAGGTTGCAATTTTTTCCAAATGCCAATCTTTTTCAAGGATCCAACCTTTGGGTTGAACCAGTTTTCAAATTGGCCCAATATATCAAATAATTTTCTCTTGCGAAGGACCCTTTTTCTAGGGAGAGTTTGAGGGAGCTCATTCCTTTCGCATGCAATTAGTTCTTTATTTGCAAAAACCATTTTTCCAGGGAGAGTTTGAAGGGACTCATTTCTTCACGGTTAGTTTGCAAAACAACAACCTTGCCTTACACAAAGAACCCTTTTTCTAGGGAGAGTTTTGATAGAAGCTCGTTTTCTTTATGGCCCCCAATTTTTCATTTTGGCCTCCTCCGTCATAGAGGACCCTTTTTCTAGGAAGAGTGTGATGGACTCCTTCCTATGTGATCATTTATTGACCCTACCCACTGGCCGCCTTTTCATAAGAGAAGCCTAAGATTAGAGAGTTTTGACAAAAACTTAATTTTTCTTCGAAAGTTTTGTTTTGCAAAACACCTCCTCTTTTGGGAAGAGAGGAGTTTTTTCTTTTTCCTCCAATTCAGGTCAAAGGTTAAGCCTGAGTCTCTCTTTTGGGAAAAAGAGAGGAGAATTTAGTCATGGATTTATCTATCTGATATCAAGCAATTTTTTTACAAAGGGTTTCAGGACATTTTGCCAATTTGTTATTAAAAATATCTATTGATTTTAAAATTTCATTGCACAAAAGAATTATCTCAAAGTATCTTCAATATTTTGTCTAAAAAGGTGAAGCTTTTGCAAAGAAAGAACAAAATTCAAAGCTTTTGTTGTTGGTCAACCAAAAGGATGAAGAAAAATCATCAATATGGCCGACAAAGAAAAATTCAATGATGTTAAAAAGCCAAAAATGAATTGATATTGATCATAGCTATGGCACATTCTTAAAGGCAATTCTTCTGGCAATAAGGCAGTGGAAGTATCTTGCATGATAAAGAATCCACTGAATTTCCTCAATCATGCAAACATGATTAATTATCTACAAAAGGGATGTCTCAATCATCACAAAGTTGAAGGTTGATAGGCGAGATAGGCCCCCGGGGATAAAGAAGATTCAGATCATCTCTAAGTTGAAGGAGCATGTGACATGTCCTTTCAAGAAAAGTTTAGATCCTCGCCAAGTTGAAGGCTGATGCGATGAACCTCCCAACAAACCCTAAAAGATATTTGATTTATGTTATTATCAAAAGATTTCCAATCAAAGAGGCAATATCATCAATCTAATTCCCAGGAGACAAGGAAGACTTGACCATCTCCAAGTTAAAGGAGCATGTAACGTGTCCTTCTAGGAAAAATCAGAACATCTCCAAGTTGAAGGTTGATGTGATAAACTTCTCGCCAAATCCCAAGAGAGCTCAATTTTATGTCTCAAAGAGTGCAAAAAGATCATCATGGGTAAACCCCATATATCAAATTGCCAAAATTTCCAAGAATTGTCTTTATCTATTTAAAATTCTTTTATCAATATCCTTTCATCCAATTACTTTTATAAAACTAAGAACATTTCTTCTCTTTCATATCAGGGAAATTGATAGCTTCCTTAAAAAAACTCAACAGTAACAAATTTGAATTTTATTCTTGATTCTACGGAGTTAGCCCAATTAGAGGTAATACTCTAGGTAGAAAAAGGGAATAATTTTTACACAGATATGCATGTTTCAATCATTTTGAATCAACTATAATTCTTATCTTATTGGCAATATTTTCTGACTATCCTAACATGAAGTGAGAACTTGATGTCCATTATTGATATATCCTAGCATTGTTTTATCCCTTATCAAGACTTGATAACCTAGGTTTTCAAGATCCTTCCCTTCTTTTTGGTCTGAGCGCCCAGACTTTTAGATCTACACATTTTTCTGCTCTCTCCACTATCCCGCCATAGACAGTTATTTTCAGGTTGAGGTTGAACCTGCCCCTCTTTCGCAAAAGGTCATTTTAAAAGCTATCTTAGTCTCAGTCATGAGGCGCCCCATTCCAATCCCTTTTTCAAAGATTTAGGGACCCCCATTTTTCGTACCTTTTGCACCCCCCTCTCAGATTCTTTGTGCAAAATCTGCATGTTCTATCTTTGGTTTCTTTATTTAAAGATTCTTTTTCCCATTCAGGTTAAGGGTTAAACCTGAATTTTTGCAAAAAGGCCATTTTTCAAAAGCTATTTAGTCTCAGTCATGAGACGCCACCGTTTGAATCTTCCTTTTCCAAAGCTTTAGAGAATCCCATTTTCATGCCTTTTACAGCCTCATTCCATGAGGTATTTTCTCCCCGTTCAGGTAAGGGTCAAACTTGATGCCTCATTCTGTGAGGTATTTTCTCCCTGTTCAGGTAAGGGTCAAACCTGATGCCTCATTCTGTGAGGTATTTTCTCCACATTCAGGTAAGAGTCAAACCTAATGCCTTATTCTGTGAGGTATTTTCTCCCCGTTCAGGTAAGGGTTAAACCTGAGCCTCAATCCATGAGGTATTTTTGTCCTATCCAGGTTAAGAGCTAAACCTGAATTTTTGCAAAAACGACATTTTTTAAAAGCTATTTAGTCTCAGTCATGAGATGCCCCAGTTTCAATCTCCCTTTTCCAAAGCTTTAGGGAATCCCATTTTCATGCCTTTTGCAGCCTCATTCCATGAAGTATTTTATCCCCATTCAGGTAAGAGTCAAACCTCAGCCTCAGTCCATGTCGTATTTTTGTCCCATCCAGGTTAAGAGCTAAACCTGAATTTCTGCAAAAAGGTCATTTCAAAAGCTTACTTTGCCTTAATCATGAAACTTCTCCTCTATCGATCTCCCTTTCCAAAGCTTTGGAGATCTCATTTTTCTCGCCTTTTGCAACCTCACATTGTGAAGATCATTTTCACAATCAATTCTTTCACACTCAGTTCAGATTTTCTGAGTGGGGCAATTTTATTTTGAAATTTGGTATGTTTTTCTTTGCCACTAAACTCAGCTTTCAACTGGCTTAGCGACAAAGAGGGCATCTATAAACACCCCAAAAATTTCCAAGTTCATTTTGAACACTCTCCTTTCACATATGACAACTCCCTATAGTACAGAGTAAGTCTCACCCCTAGGTCTACCCTAATCTAGATGCCATCTTACCCCCCATTTTGTCAATAAAATTACTATTTTACCCCTAAGTCACCCCTAAACCCTCATCAATTAGACTCAGCCAAGGTCATCTTAAGTTCAGAAGATTTAGAATGTTTGTCATTTCTGATTCTTTTGAGCTCATGATGAGTAGTGTTAGTTTATTTCAGCTAAATTTAGTTCATTTCAGGCGAAATGAGCTCATTTTTAGCATAAATTTCATCCAATTATCTCCGAGTCAGTTAAATCCCAATAGATCCTATTTTCAGGTGTCTAACTTGAGCTCTTCAGGAGTTTGAATAGTCCAGTTCTAGTTCAAAGTCACTTTCCATATTCTTGAACCTTCATTTTAACTTATTTTAGCTCATTTCAGTCAAAATTGAGCGAACTCCAGTCAGCACAGCTAGTGTTTTAGCTCTTAATTTAGTTTACTTTAGTATAACTAACTTTTAATTCAGTCCATTCTTGTTCTATCCAATTCAAATTAGTTCAAACCAGATCAGTATCGTGTTACACTACACCCTACAGGGCAAAAAAAAAATAAATAAATAAATAAATTCTTGATTATTTGCTCAGAGCATCATTTCTGTCAATTTTTAAGTTGGGATAATTTCTAATCTAGACTCGGACCAATTCATTTATCTGATATTTTTTCTGTATCTGAGATCCAATCCATATTTCAATTCGGATATTGGATCTAATGTTGGATCTAATATTTATTTTTTATCCTGGACCTGGATCTTTCATCCAATTCATTCTACTATCTATATCTAGAGTCCAATTTACTTTCTAAACTTGAAATATCTCATTGGATATCCAAGATCTAATCAAACACTTCCGGATCCATTCCTTAATTTTCAAAATCCAGGATCCATTGCCATCTCGATCCACCTTTCGATCCATTCAGAAGGATAAATTGGATCAATTTCTAAACTCAGACTCAAATTCATTTTCTTGTCTGATATATGATGCCCAATTCGGATCCTTACCCAAATCCAATATCCAATTCCAATTCTAGGCCCGATCCAGTATCAAATCCAAGATCCAAATCCAATTTCTATCATGGGCCTAGATTTTTTATCTAAATCCATTTCATAAATTCATATCTAGGGTCCGAGCATCGTTACAGATCAATTCCTTTTATTTTTATCTTCAATCGAGATCCAAATCCACTTTATTCAAAATTTTGGATCCAAATCCAAATGCAAAATCCAATCTTTATCTAATTTTTAAAGTTAAATCCAAGGATTTCAAATTCAAATTCAAATTTAATATTTTTGTAAAATCTTTTAAAAAACAATCTGGATCCCACTTAAAACTTTAAAATTTGTATTTTATTCTAATTTTTTTTTAAAATGGATCTTAGATCCACTTTGATTTTGGGCTCAAAATGGCACCAATTTCAAAGTTAATTCTCACTTTACCTTTTTAAACAACCTTGTTTCACTTGATTTTAACTTTTCCCCTTTGCATTTAAAAAAACCCACATGTGCACCTACATGAAGTGGCATAACATGTCACTCTTTTTCTTAGAAAAAACAAAACCACCCCCAAGGGTAGGGTTGGGATTTTCAAAAAAATCCCAACCCTAATCCCCTTGGGGCATATAAATAGGCCGCAAGGGGCACCAATCCCAAGAAGAAAGAGGAGATCTCAGCCCCTCTCTCCCTCACTTCTCTTGCTCTCTCCCTTTTCCCTATTCCTTCTTCCCTTCTTCTTCTTCTTTCTTTCTTCTTCTCCAAGTAGCCGCCCCTCCATTTGGCTCCTTCTTCTCCATTTTGCAGCAAGGTTGGAAGGATCAACCTCCATAGAAGGTAAATCTCTCCTCCTTACTCTCATTTCATTCTCTTTTTGCTTTTATTTTGCTGCATTTTTATTTCTATCAAAGCCACCATGAAGATGGAATTTGATCTTCCATAGATCAAATTCCTCTTCAATCGGCTATATCATTGGATCCATGCCTTTGTTTGTTTTGATATTTGTTTTGTTAATTCTGTATTAGGTGTTATTTTAGTTCTAGATTATTATTTTTTTTCATCGAAAATCCAAAAATATAGCATCTATGCTTTTATTTTCATTTTATGCATTATTAGATTAAATGTTTTCATTCTCTTTTACATTCTATATACATTTTGATTCTAGCTTCATGTTAGCATCATCATTTCGAGTGTTTTTACTTGTGCTTTCAATCTGAATTTTTTATGAGTGATTCATGATTGTATCTCCATGAATCTATGAATACTTCAAGATTTTTGGGGATCTGATGGCCCACTTTAAAAATTGGGATTCGAAACCTAGCATTTTGTACCATCAAGATTTTAGCAGAATTAGGACCGACTTGCCGAAGTTATTTCTCCTTAACCGTAGACGATCTCTCTGATCCATAAAATGTAATGTCTTCAGGATTGAATCTAGTTTATTCATGTCAATTTTTAGCAATTTCCATGTTCATTTCATATTTTATTTTGATCATAAACCAGAACCCTATCATTTTGTATCATTTGAGTTGCTCAGGTTTTAGTCTATTTTGTCAGAGTCATATCTTCTTAATGGAAGATAAATTTTCAGATCTGTTTTTATTTCTTTACATGTCTAGTTTATCCCTGCAAATGATTAATAATTTCTATGGTCGTTTTATATTTTATTTTCATTAAAAACCAAAATCCTATCTTTCTGCAACCTCGGGTATTGATCAGATCTAGGATCAACTTGTTAGAGTCATATCTCTCTAATGAGAGATTATTTTTAAGATCTGTAAAAGGTATTTTTTTCTTGGAATGTCTAGTTTACCTCTGCCAATTTTTAAAAATTTTAATAGTCATTTCATATTTTATTTTGATCGAATACCAGAACCCTATTGTTTTGCATTGTCAGGCATTGCTCAGATCTTGGGCCATCTTGTTAGAATCAGATTCCCCAATAGGAGATCATTTTTAATATCTGTAAAAAGGGTTTTTTTCTTTGCATGTCTAGTTTATTCTTGCAAATTTTTCCATGGGCATTTTATATTTGATTTTGGTAAAAAATCAGAACCCTGTCGTTTTGCATCCTCAGGCATTACTTAGATCTTATCCTATCTTGTCTCGATCAGATCTTTCTAACCAAAAATGGTTTTCAAGATCTGTAAAAAGGGCTTTCTCCCTTTATATGTTTAGTTTATCTCTGTTAATGTTTATAAATTTTTATGCTTATTTGCTATTTTAATTCTATTGAAAACTGAATCTGGTTATAGAACACTGTGTTCTATAATAGGTGCTTTTTCTGAGATTGAACAGTGACTTTGCAGAGTCACCACGCCTAAGATAAAATTAATTTTCTATTTTTATAAATTGGAGTAATTTTATGATTGTTTTAAGCAACTTATTTCATAAATTTGGAAGAAATTGAGTCATTCTAGCCTCTGAAACACCCGAATTACATAAACTTGTCTGTCAAATTCAATCTCATATTTCTAAATTTTAATTCTCCAATGTTTTAGTAATATCATAAGATTTAGAAATGATTTTCACTTTCTGTAAAAAGATGTTTTTCTGATTTGTCCTAAATCCATGGACTCGGTTTGGGCTAGAATTGAGTTATTTTAGGTCTCATTTTACCCAAAACATTTCAATAGGTTTTCCTATAAATTTTAATTCTACAAATTTCTATTTTAATCTAATAAAAGACCCTAATTCGGGGGTTTTTCATTGGTTTCCCAAATTTTTTAATTCTAGAGTATTCCTAAGGTTGTTAGGGATCTCCATACCAATTTTCATAAATTTCTATAGTCATTTGGCATTTCATTCATTACATTTTTCAAAACTAGTTTTCTAAATGTCATAATTTTGCTAAAACATGAGCAAATTAGGCATTTTTGCATTTAACTTCTCAATTTCGAATATTATTTTCATAATTTTAAATTTTGATAATATTTTTAATCATATTAACAAGCTCGCTAATCAATTTCATAAAATTTTAACCTTCCATGTGATACATATTTCAAATTTTATTTCAGAAAACCCTAATTTTAATGCCATAGTCTTTAAATTAGGGTTTTTTTTTATCATTTTGCTCCAAATTTCAAAATTTATTTATTTTTAAATAAGTTCATTTTGATAAGTTTATCAAATCATAGATCCATCCTTTATCTCATTTATGATTTTGATTTTATAAAAAGCATGAAAAGGGCTTATTTTTGGAAAATATCCTTCAATTTCTGGATATTGTTGGATAAATCTAATAAATCCTACATTTTTTCACTAATATGTTTGCTAATTTTGCAGAAAAGCTCAAGATGATGTTTCTTTTTATTTTCTTTTTGTATTTCTTTATTTCAAATTCAATTATTCGATGTAAATTGTAATTAAATGTCAAAAATAGTGGAAATTTCTCTTTCTGTATCAGATAGGTTGTATTTGCATACAGTTTAATTTTCAATATTAAATGCTATGGTTTGTCATACCCATATTTTAATCTCACATGTTTGAACACGAATAACATGTTTACCTTCTTCTAAGAAGTTAATAAACTTAATGGAATTCATATTTTTGGCCATAGTCCGAATGCGAATAAAATTCAGATTTATTAATTTCTTTTAAGTTACAATAAATCCTACACTCTTAGGCTATTTTCAAAAATCATTACATATTTCAAAAAAAATTCAAGATATTTTTGAAAAGATAAACTAAAAACATATTTGTGGCCATAGTCATGGATATGTGGCAAATTCATCTTTATTAAATTTTGTAAAAGCACAATTTCAAAGTGATTTCAACTTCAATTTCAAATTCAAGTTCAATTTCAAAGTAATTTCAATTTTGATTTTAATTTCAAATTCAAATCCAATTTCAAATTCAATTTCAATTTCAAAGTAATTTCAACTTCAACTTTAATTTCAACTTCAATTTTCAATTCAATGTTAATTTCAATTTCAATTTCAATTTCAATTTCGATTTTAAATTCAACTTCAATTTCAATTTCAATTTCAATTTCAATTTCAATTTCAATTTCAATTTTAAAGTAATTTCAATTTCGACTTCAATTTCAATTTCGACTTCAATTTCAAATTCAAATTCTATTTCAAAGCAATTTCAAATTCAATTTCAAAGCTATTTCAAATTCAATTTCAAAGTAATTTCAACATCAATTTCAATTTCAATTTCAATTTCAATTTCAATTTAAATTTCAACTTCAATTTCAAATTCACTGTTAATTTTAATTTCGGTTTTAATTTCAACTTCAATTTCAATTTTCAATTTTAAAGCATTTTCAAAGTGATTCCAAACAGGCATCATGATTTTTCTCAAAATATCTCCTTTTTCAAAGCCATCTCACACCATTTTCAAATCATTTCAAAGTGATTTTTGAAATATTTTCAAAGTCATCAATTCCAAGATGTTTTCTCAAGGATTTTCGAAGTATTTTCAAGTCATTTTTGAAATTATTTTAAAATATATTCAAATCTTTTTCTATGTGCTTTCAGAATTTTGAATTTTCTAAAAAAAAGAACATTTTCAATCTCAAAACATTTTCCAAGTAATTTTTGAAATATTTTTAGGTTTGTATCAAACTTATTTTTTAAAAGCATTTCAATCTAATTTCCAAATATTTTCAAAGTAATTTCGAATCAAATTCGAAATCATTTAAAAAATTATTTCAATCCAATTTCCAAATATTTTTAAAATAATTTCCAATCAAATTCGAAATCATTTTAAGATATTTCAATTAAATTTCTAAATATTTTCAAAGTAACTTCGATTTAATTTTGAAATCATTTCAAAGTAATTTTCCAAAGTAATTTTTGAAATCACTTGGAATTCAATTTTGAAGTATTTCAAAGAAAATTCAAATAAATTCTAAGAATACACTAGAATTTCTCTTAAAAAAAATCAAAAATCACAACACTTGTATGATTTTTATTTCTGTATTCTAGGACTTAGAATAATTGGTTCAATTACCCCTGATAAAGGTGTCAGGAACAATTGAACCTTGTACCGACAGGCAGATCTCATTTCCCAATTTTTCCCACAAATTTCAAAAAAATGAAGGTGAGTTATTTCAAAATATTTTTCAAACGGTCAAGTGAACTTGCAAAACGTAAAAAAAATTGCAATGATCGCAGTTATGCCATTTGGTTTAACCAATGCACTAGCCATATTCCAAAGAATCATGAATGACATATTTAGACCAATGATGAGGAAGTTCATATTGATCTTCTTGTACGATATTTTGGTCTATAGCTCGAGTTGGGAGGATCACCTCAAACATGTCAAGATGATGTTGAATGTTCTAAAAGAACACACTATTTTTGTCAAGCGAAGTAAATGTAGCTTTGGCCAAGAAAGTATGTCATATCTTGGACATATAGTTTGAAGCAAAGGAGTTAGTACCAATTCGGAAAAAATTGAAGCTATCGCTAGTTGGCTAATTTCATGCACCATTAAAGCCTTAAGGGGTTTCTTGGGACTTACCGGATACTATCGTCGGTTTATTAGACATTATGGTGTTGCTGCAACCTCTTACGACATTGTTGAAAAAGAACTCATGGGGTAGAATAATGAAGCCGAACAAGCTTTCCTCAAGCTTAAACAAGCTATGGTAGAAGCATTGGTTCTTGCTTTGCCTGATTTTGACAAAACTTTTGTTTTAGAGACTGATGCTTGTGACATTGGTATTAGAGTCATGCTTATGCAAGAGAGACATCCCTTGGCTTGCTTGAGTAAAGCTCTTTCAAGCAAGAACAAAAGCCTATCCACTTATGAGAAATAATTTCTATCCATTGTGTTGGCTTTAGAAAAGTGGAGGCCTTACTTACTTGGAAGGCATTTCTTAATACAAACGGATCACCAAAGTCTCAAGTACATTTTGCAACAAAGAGTTTCTACTCCTCTTCAACAAAAATGGCTTTCCAAGTTTATGGGTTATGATTTTGAAATCAAATATAAGGAGTGAAAATATGATTGCCGAAGCATTGTCAAGGAAAATGAAAGATGACACTTTCTTAGTCATTACTAAGATCACTTGTACAATGGGGGAACAAATGAGCCAAGCTCAAATGGAAAGTGAAGAAATTCAAAAAATCATTCATGAACTAAAGGAGGACTTTACAAGTCATCCCTCTTATATGGTGAAAGGAGACAAATTATTTTTCCAAGATAAATTTGCCTTATCTAGTGACTCTCCACTTATTCAACAAGTTTTGGAACACTTTCATAACTCAAGAGTGGGAGGTCATGAAGGTATTCATAAGACTTGGCAAAGGATTAAGTCTAAAGTCTATTGGTACAAAATGAAGAAAACTATAAAAATATGTGAAAGAATATCAAGTTTGCCAAGCAAACAAATATGAGTGGATTAAACCTCCCGGTCTTCTCCAACCTCTTCCCATTTTTTCCCAAATATGGACTGACCTAAGTATCGACATCATTGAGAAGCTTCCTCCTTAAAAGAAATAAGTAATTTTTGTGGTGGTGGATAGACTTAGAAAGTTTGCTCATTTTATAGCATTACCTAGCACCTATTCACTGCAATTGGTGGCTAAAACGTTTTTGCAAAATATGGCCAAGTTATATGGTATGCCTAAGACTGTCATATGTGATAGAGATCTGGCTTTCCTTAGTCGATTTTGAAAGAAATATTTCACATTGATGGACACCAAAATGTGTTATGGCATGGCAAGTCATCCCCAAATGGATGGACAAACTGAGGTAGTCAATAGAACTCTAGAGACCTACTAGAGATGGTTTGCAAGCGAGAAACAAGTTGAGTGGGTGGAGTTTTTACCATGGATTGAATGGTGTTACAACACTTCTTTTCACACTACTACAGGTATGACACTGATGATGCATGAATTACTCGTAAATATAATATATTTTTATTGCATAAACACAACATTTATAGGTTTAGAACCCACACTTAGATGCATATAGATGTCATTGAGCTACGGTTTGAATTTCGTTTGAATCAAGCTTAAAATGAGAGATATATCACATTTTGAGTGAAGCGGGTCAAACCTCGGGCTGAATTTGGTCATTTTGGATCCAATTGGTCCATTTGGGCCTTGGATCTGGGCCAAAAATGCCTCATTCCAGCCCATTCACGTTTTTAGAATACCTTTTCTAAAAAACCCTCCAGAAAAGGGTGCCCAACTAAAAAGTATATTTTAATCCTCTTTCTGGAATTTCCAGAAAGAGGGGTCTTGGTTTAAAAATAAAGAGACGCCCAAGAGGGGAGCGTCTTTGTATGGGATTTCGTGCCCTAGGGGCCCGATTCTTGCTCCTTCATCTTCTTCCCCAGCGACCCCTTGCAGCCACCTTCTTCATCATCCATGGACGTGTAGAGAAATTGCAGCCTCCATTGGAGGCGCCACCCTGCGTTCCTCCATTTCCCTTCGTTCCACGCCTTCCCTTCGTTCCACGCCTTCTCTTCTTCTCCCCTTGCTGCAGCTGAGGATTCATGGTGTTTTTGCAGGTTGTATCTAAGTATGGAGTATATCAGCTGTGGAAGGGGTGTTGTCTGCCCCTCCACAGCCAACCGGTTCTTCCCCTCTGACCCTCTACACCACCAGCAATCACGCCACACTTCGGAGTACCTTCATTCGGCGACTTCCAGCATTCAACAACAAAGAACAGCAGCCCAACACCACCAAGGGTTCTTGTGGCACCCATCAAAGGAAAATTCCGCTCACCCTCTACCTCTTCCATTGTCGGACTTCCTCAATGTGAGGTTAGTCTTTCCTTTTCCCTTCTTTTAGCATAAAACCCCAAATCGTGTGTGGTTTGTTTGTTTGTTTTCGTTAATTTTTGTGTGACTGTTGTTCCAGCCGTAGGATACTCTGTTTGTGCTTAGAATAGCACCTAGATCGAGTCTAAGTAGTAGTATTAGTTGCTTTTGTTGTTGATTTTGTTGTTTTAGATTTATATAAATTGAATCCCCCTCTCTAGTGTGGAACCCAATCTGTGAGTGTGATTTCCTGTTTTTACTTTTTATTGCTCTGCATTTTTTGTTCTTCTTCCAGCCATAGCATACATATTTTGTGCATATACCAGCACATAGGTCAAGTGTAGGTGTTAGTTTAGGGGTTGAATCGATTTTGTGAGTTTGATTGCGTCCAATGGTGAAAATCGGCTAAGCATAGCTTAGCCGATTGTACTGTGTGTCCAAAGTGTTTTTTCCTATTTTTGTTCTAGTTACAGCATATAGTGAGTGTCGTGCTTGTGTCTCACAGTCTAACAATCCAGTCCTAGTCGTGTATTCGTGTAGCTTAATTTAGATTTTTGAGTGGCGTTGTGGTGTTAGTTAAAATTCAATTTTTGTTGGTATTTTTCTTGTAACACCAATTTGGTGTCATGCCTAACTTTATTTTCTGTCAAGTTCTGTATGTAACAGCATGTTAGATTAATGTTTTATGTAGTCTAGAATGATAGCTTAGTTGTGTGATCAATCTGGTTGAATTAGATATGTTCTAGCATTGTTTTGTTAGCTTAAACTTAATATTTCTTAGTTTGTCTTATGCGTGTGATTCAATGAGTAGTATTTAGCATGTAGCAATGCATATTAGTTAACATTGCATCCATTGCATTTAGGTTTATTAAACTGTGACTTTGTGTGTGTGTGTTTCCAAATCGTGTAATACACTTTAGGTAAGCCCACTAACTATGTTGTGCAGCTTTAGGTAATTCCCTTCCTTTGAATGATTAGGTGTAGGTTAGTACTTGAGTTTACTTTGAAGCTAGTTTAGATTCCATTTGGTTTTATCGAGTTAACTAGTTAGTTTACATTAAGTGAAGTAGATTAGGTTAGATAGTAGCATTAATTTAGTTAATTTAATTTATGATTGCATTCTTATTTAAGATAATCTTACAATTGCATGCATATTAGTCTTTTAGTTTAACCTTAGTTTGTATTTCTTGCAAATAATGTAGGTAGATAATTTAGATGGTGTTTTCTTAGTGTAATTAATTGTATTGTTTGTTAGTAGTTAGTATTAGACTGTAAATGACTGTAATTACAGGTGGTCCAAGCATTAGTGCAAGCATCACATTCATTCAAGTGAATAGTGTACTAAAATAGAAACCCAGTTTTTGCATTGATTTTCACTCATTACCTTATGTGCAATATTCTGAGTTTTCTCAAAGTTACTGTTCTATACTATTCATTAGTGTGTTAACTATGTGCAAACCAAAAATCAACTCAGTTTGAGTTGATTTAGTTTGCCTCTTAAGTGTTCTACAAGATTAGGTTTTTAGCGATTTGAGATTTCGGGTCAAACGGTTCCAGAATCTTTATCAAACTTGAAACGCTTGTATCCGAAGTTCCCGGATCAGAATTTCAATTCCGTAAAGTCCGACAAACTCTTGAGTCTGTCAGAAAGAGAACAAAAGAGAAATACTTAGCATAGAACTTAATTTGACTCTTCATACTTTCTGTTTACGAAAACCTATCTAAATCCGATTTTGCACTATTCAGGGACAAAACAGTCATTTGCTTACTTGTTGGATTTTACGTAGTTTTTAGTATTTTCTAATATTTAGTAATAAAATGACAGTAGTTAGACTAGTTAGAGTGTATTTACTTAGTTTAGTTAGAAATTATAGTTTTAGTTTTCTTCATTTTTAATTATAGTTTAATACAGTAATTAGTTTAGAAATAGTTGTAGATATAAGTTAGAATTAATGATTGACTCCATGCTGACTCTTTATTTTTATTGTTGTAGGTCGATAAGTTATAAATAGGTCTACAGGTGTATTTACAATGCGAAGTGCAGATGCACGTGTGGTGAAAAGACAAAATTACCCCTGGCGATCTGGAGAAGACTTGCAATCTATTTCAGTTCATTTTCATTTTCATTTTCATTTTCATTTTCATTTTCATTTTTAGATTATCATTTAATTAGATTTGTCATGTTAACGTAGTTGTAAACAGTTGTGATATTAATAAATTGATGTTTTAGGTTTAATTTGAATGTATCTTGTTCCCTATGGATTTGACCCATACTCGCCATATTCGTGGAAAGTCAGTTTATTATTACTTGATGGGTGATTTTCCAAAATGATTTCAACGATAAAATAAGGTTTTAAAATAACGCTTATAAAAGAACCACCAGACACCTTACACCTTATGAAGCAGTGTATGGGTGGCTTCCACCTCAAACTTTTTTATATGAAGAAGGCATGGCAAACATTCCTACCATTGAGACTCAATTGAAAGCAAGAGATGAAATTCTAAGAATATTGAAGAAGAATATTGAGCACGCCCAACATCACATGAAACAAGTTTATAATAAACAAAGAAAAGATAAAGAGTTTCAAGTTGGAGATTGGGTATGGATTAAGCACATCAATTACGGTCAATTCTCCTTAAGCAAGAATCCGATAATGAAGCTTACTTCTAAGTATTTTATGCCTTATCAAATTTTGGCTCGAATTGGGGAAGTAGCATACAAGTTGAGGTTACCCCAAAGTGTGCTTATCCATCCAAATTTCCATGCATTGTGACTAAAGGCTTACCATAGACCAAGGCTAATTAAAGAAATACAAGAGACAGTTACAAGGCAACCGACTTAGATTTTGAAATCTAAAATGGTGCGAAGAGGTGTGAGAAATGTGAGGAAATACTTTATTGAATGGGACAATGAAGGAGACTCAACGACAACATGGGAATGGGATTACAACCTAAAGTATAAATATCCAGGTTTCCATCCTAGAGGACTAGGACAATTTTAGGAGGAAGGGATTGATACGGGCTCGACTAAAAATCCAAACTAGGAATGGGCATAATCCAACCGAGTGGGTCAGGGAAAGTTCAGACAGGTTTGGTCAGGACATTGAGCAGAGCATTGGGCTTATGGCAGTCACAGAATAGCTAGCAAATGGTTTCAGCCAAATAGCAATGGAACAATTAGGTTAGCAAGGCACTACAGAGCCAGCAGCACTAGCCAGATCAGCAAAGTATTCAGCTTAGACAACATCAGGTAATGGTGAGTATTCGGTTTGCACAGTTGGAATAGGAATGTATGTAACGAGTTTTGAATCAAGGGCCGCCTAGTAGGTTTTGGCCCCATTTGGAATTCAGTCTATAAATAGGTAGGTATGTGTTGCAAGTTTCATTCTATGATTTTGAATTCTGAAAATTTGTAATCTGAAGATTTGAGAAATAAAATTCAACTTCCTTTTGGCTCCATTTGGAGATCAACCTCCTTGTGAGGAATAGACTCTTTCTATGTCATTTGTGATCTAGGAGAGAGATTTCATATCATCTCATGTCGTCTCTCACTTCATTTCATTTCTTAGAAATTCTCTAATGATCTGATATCAATAGTTCAGTGTGAGCTTGAGGAATGCAACAACAAGTGCACATTCAGCCAGTTATTGAAGAATCACATCCAGTGTATCTAAGAGCTTCTCTTGAACTCTTGATCATCGAATTAACCACAACAACTAAGTGTATTTATAGTTTGAGCCTGAATTCTATTTGTGGCAGGCACTTCTATAGACTTGTTTATTTGCAGGCTGAAGGCAATCATTGTTCAGATCTAGTCTACTTTAATTCGGAAGGAGTGTGTTGACTTTATCAACCTCCAGTGAAAATGAGTGATCGCTCACTTCACTGAACTAACTCATTAAGCTAAGTGCATAGGTCACTTCTTGCTAACTGATTGCTTAAATCACTTTTATCATTAGAAGTATGTTCTTGTGACATATTGGAGCCACATATGAGAGAATTGGAGATTGATCATTGCAACATCGGGAGCTTGATCAAGAGCGACTAATGCATGACTTAACGCACATCAGTGCGTGACTGTAAGCATTTATACATGTGCACATTCTCTATTGCACTTTTGAACATGTGCATCTGTGCGTGTGCCATAACCGCAGCGTTTGAGTGCTCAAAGTAGTGCCTGCGTGTAACGCCCCAAAACCCCAACTTGGAAAATCCTTAGATTTTAGAGTCTTAATTTTTTTTTTTTGAAAATTTTTTTGCAAACAGAAAGAGAAAGGGAAAAACAGTTGGAGCCTTGGACGAGTTACAAGAACATCATCATAAAGAATAACAAAATCATTATTGCTTTACAAGTATGAGACACAAGATATACATCTAGTCATTCTACAAAAAGTCTCTCAAGATCCTGGAGATTTTTTCCAACATAAACAACCAAGATCACATATGTCCAAAGTGTGGGTCCCAAGGCTTCGCAATGCAACTGTCAACATTGCAACTCTAGCAAATATCACCTGCATCCCCATAAAATAGGGTCAGTACTCTTGCGAGTTGGTGAGAAATCACATGGCTACCCTCATATGAAACACATATGCAGTTTAGTGTGATGAACAAATAAACACATCTATCCATTTTAGCGATATCACATGGAAGCAAGTATAACCATAAGCATACGCAATACTAAACAGTATGTAACATTCATGCATTGAGAATACATCCCATGTAACTGAGCAATTGAGCAGAGCATATAACTAAGAAACCAAAGCATTGTGCCAACATGGTAGCGAATACCAACGTAGTCTACCATCTATGACAACATGGTATAACTAATCATGATAGAATTATACAACTGCAAGATGAGCATACATAGCCAATGACTCATAAGCAACATAATCAACTCAAATGAAGTTAAGGCAGTCACAACAAGATATCAATCTAATGACTGTAAGTAAGATCTATAACGCAAACAAGTACGATCAATAGGAAAGTAAAGAACCACCAAACATGTAAGAACATCTATGCTAAGTGCACAACTAGTGGGTCAGCAGTCAACAAGTTAGTTTAATTGTTTTGTCTTGATTACTCCTTTGGGTACACGAAGGAACCTCACATTCTGTGAAAAATACCATCGACGTCTGTTATTTCATTTTCATGTGATAATCGATGGTACCTACAGACCGAGCTAACCTCATGCGAGTAGCCTGTGACTAAGAGAAAACCTCGCATAGGTACAGATTACAATATACACTACTACAATAGCTGAGGTACCTCAATAGGTAACCTTGACCTCCCTAACTCTGAGTGATTAGAGGCCAAAGGATACCATTGCTCCTTAAAACGTGTCGTAAATGACCTGTCACTCAAGGTTGTATCGTCCACCCTCTCCAAGGTGACCCGTTTTGTGAATGGGCAACCGAGTGGTTTATCTTTTTAGGACTTTAGTTAGTGAACATTTCCTTCATTTTAAGGTACTTGGGCCCATCTGGCTTTGTGTTCCCCACAGGGCAAAACTAAAAACACACAAAGTCTAGCCCGCCCATTCATGTGCTCAAGCCTCACACGGCCACAAAAGAGATCTTCGCTTGTGAAGGTGATGTTATCGTCGCAAAATTTTTTCCCGTCTTCCCTTCCTTGCGGAAGAGAGAGGAAAATGCTTTCGCGATTCAAACTTGACCGGATTTTGGAAATTGTTTTGAAATACTCGCCTCCGTTTTGAAAATTATGGGAAAATCCATGGGATGGGGCTCGACCTGTCGGTAAGAGGTTCGACCGTTCCTGCCGCCTTTAATAGGGGTAATCGAACCAAGGACCAAAATTGTGTTTGACTTAGTTACATCATCAAAATCGTGTTTTATCCTAAATGCACAGAGAATTCAGGCATGTGCTATGAGATTTTGTAAAATGCAAGTTGGAAAACATGATACATGCTTGGAAAACGCTTTGGAGTTGGAAATATTTTTAAGGAAAATGATGGAAATCAATTTCTCAGGAAACTTAGAAGAAGAAGATTTGAAATCTCAGGAAAGTTTATAATGATTTGGAAAACCGTAAAGAGATGAGAATCTCGGGAAATCCTTGAGAAAGTTTATAAAGACTTGGAAAAGCATGAAAAGATGAGAATCTCGGGAAAAATGGAAGGAATTCTTGAGAAAAGATGAACATTTGAAAAGGAAAGCACTTGTCGGGAAAACTCAGACTTTGAGAATTTTCTTAGGAAAATGATAGAAAATTTGTGGGAAAGCTCTTTGGAGAAGGAAATTCAAAACTTGGGAAATTGAAATCCTGGGAATCTTAGCCTCAAAATATCTGAAAATTGATTTTGATTCTTGAGAAAGATGAAAATTTCCTTTTTTGAAAATAAATCTTTGAGAAAATAATATTTTCAGGGAAAATCATAGGAAAACATTGATTTGGAAAATCCAACTTTGGAAATCTTCATAGTTCCTTGAGGAATCGATTTCTGATCATGCATAATACTTGCATTTTATTAATCATTATTTATGCATGATCCGTGTTAAAATCGATCTAAAAACCCATTTTTATTGTTAGTTCTGAGAAATTGCATTGAATTGAATTTTATCAGAAATTCGTATTTTTCAAAGCTTTCCCTGCATATATTTTCTTTACTGTTTCTATTATAGTTAGAATGTTTTAATCATAGTTTAGTTTGCTTAGGTTTTTTAATTTTTAGGAAGTTTGTTTGTTTGTTTTTAGACAATAAAAGTTGTTTTACTAAAATGGGTCTTTTGAAAAATATGGAAAATTGTGGACTTGTTTTGAAATTTTTCTTTTACCCTAATTTAGTATTATAAGTAATCTTCTACAGCCAAAAAAAAAGATGTCTCTCTCTTTGGGATTGATGCCTCTCTCTCTCTCTCTCTCTCTCTCTCTCTCTCTCTCTCTCTCTCTCTCTCTCTCTCTCTCTCTACCTTCAGCCGGTTCTTCTTCTTCTTCTTCTTCTTTCTAGCCAGCAGGTTCCTCTTCTTCCTTCAACAAAAGGGAGGCAACGTGAAAATCTGATATAGGGAGAGACCGTTCTTCCCTCAACCAGTCCAGTTGATCCACTCGGAAAGCGTTTAGACGTGCGAGAGAAGTGATCTCGAGCTTCTAAAGAGCCCTCTGAGGTCCCCTCAAGTGACCCTTAGACCCTCAGAAAGGTCCTCAAAGAGCCCTTAGAAAAGCAAAAGTTCAAGAAAACATACATTACCTCAAGAAGGGACAAGAAGACTCGAAGCACTGAAGCCTTTCTTTTCTTTTTAGATTAGGGTTTTATTTTATCTTATTAATTGGGTCTGTAATAAAACCATTTATTTATTTTGTTTAAGCCCTCTGCGTAGGGCCGTACTCTCGTAGTTAATTATTTAATTAATTCTTTTTATTTTGGCAATAAAGAGTAGTTAGATTGTGTGTTTAAATACGAAGTATTTTTCGTTCCCTGAGATCGACCCGGACTCCACCACTTGTGCGAGCCGGTTTTTATATTTTTGGTGTCTGGCTTTCACCGGATTTTCATTAAAAATATTGTTTTAAAAAGGGTTTTCATAAAACTCACACCAAATTTTGGCACCGTTGCCGGGGAACGGCGAAATACTAGTATTCACTTTATTGCCTTCTGTTTGTTCTCGTATTTATAGGTTGTTAGTTTAATTCAGTTCTTTAATTAGGATTGTTTAGTTTGCTTTTCGCATTTAGGCTTAGAACCACGTGTGTGCATACCGTACAGACAAGCTTACTTTTCTGCACAGCTCACCCATTAGGATCCCCTTAGAAGTGACTGTGTACGATTGGTACCGTGCACATAGATTTCATTTTCATAAATTCTCTACTGAGTGCAATTGCGTGGTGCTTGTTATTTCTTGTTTTCAGTAATTGTTTTTGTTACTCGTTTTGTGGTTTGTGTGGTTTGGCCGCTAGCGCTTTAGTTAGGTAGAAAACCCCAATTTAGGACGGTTGCTGCACCGATCTACTCTTTGGTGCATGCACGGGCGACGTTCGCTTGAACCTGAGCTTGCCGAATTTGTTGAGGATCCCGAATCTTTCTTTAGGAGAGCCCATCAATCCAGCCCCATGGCTGAAGATCAGCAGTTGATCCGTCCTCTTAGGGAGTACTTCATGCCCAACACATACACTCCTGCCTCCTGCATCATAAGACCTGATGTGGGAGCGAACCATTTTGAAATCAAGGCCAGTGTCATCCAGATGTTACCCTCCTTTTATGGCCTTAGCAATGAAGACCCATACCGTCATCTCGATGAATTTCTTGAGATCTGCTCTATGGTGCGAATCAACAATTTTGGAGATGACGCGTTAAGGTTGACATTATTCCCCTTCTCCCTTAAGGATAAAGTCAAGCATTGGCTGAAGGCCCTCGATACAGTTCAAATTATCACTTGGGAACATATACAAAGGGAGTTTTTAAAGAAATACTTCCCAATTGGTAAGACGAACCAGTATCGAAAAGCCATCACTAGCTTTTCACAGATCGAGGGAGAAATGTTTCATGAAACGTGGGAGATGATGAAAGATCTTCTCCGCAAGTGTCCCCACCACCAGGTGCCCCGCTGGCAACTGGTGCAATATTTTTATGATGGTCTCACTGAGAAGAACCGTCAAATGGTTGACACTGCCTGTGGGGGCACTTTTATGCTCAAAAGTGAAGATGAAGCATGGGCCCTTTTTGAGACCTTAAGCGAGAACTCCATGCACCATGCTTCTGCTTCACGATCTGAGAGGGTCACACCTGTGCAAGATGGCGCGAAGAAGGCTGGTATATTCGAGATAGGGATGCACCTTGAGTTGCAAAACAAGGTCGACCAACTGTCTCAGAAATTAGATCAGTTGTTGTCGGGTCCCTCTCCAGTCCTACAGGTGTGTGCGTTGTGTGCTAGCCCTGCACACCATGTTGTTGATTGCCCCGTTGCGCCACAATAACCTGAGTTTGTCCAGGAGCAAGCTCAGATGGCGCAGAGTTTCGCTAGGCCCGCACCCAATCCATATTCCAGTACATATAACCCGGGCTGGCGGAACCATCCTAATTTTTCATAGAGAAATCCACAAGCCCAACCTCTCAACCCTTCCCAAAGCCAACCCAGGCAAGGCGGTTATGCGCCTGGATTTCAGAGAACTAGCTACCCTTCAGCTCAGCCTACTTATAATCAACCCCAGTCTCAGGAGCCTTCATCCAGCCAGTCTTTTGAGGACAAGATGCTGCAAGCCTTCTCGGATATCAAGGCAAATCTGAGCTCCCATACACATTCTATTGCGAAGCTTGAGACGCAGATGGGACAACTCGCTGAGGCGCTTAGCAAGCAGAGTGAGGGGGTTTTACCTAGCCAACCGGTGGTGAACCCTAGGGGTAAGGAGCCGATGCATGGCTTGCACATGACAGATGCCCATCAAGAGCAGGCTCAAGCGGTAATAACCCTTAGGAATGGGAAGCAATACCAGGCGAGGGAGGCTGCAGAAAAAAGAGAGAGAACGAGTGAGAAGCAGCCTGTCCCTACCATCCCACCTCAGGAAAGCGAAAGGGCTCTACCAACTGAGCCTTCAAAGTCCTATACTCCCAAAGCCCCCTTTCCTGAGGCGCTAGAGAGACCGAAGTCATTAGGCAAGCATGGAGTGAACATGCAGGAGATGCTTGAGATATTCAAGCACGTCCAGATAAACCTCCCCTTGCTTGATGCCATTCAACAAGTCCCTGCATACGCAAAGTTTCTAAAGGAGCTTTGTACGCAGAAAAGAAAGTTGAAGTCACAAGTGCCGAAGAAGATATACTTGACTGAGCAAGTGAGTGCGGTGCTGCAACACCAAACCCCACCAAAGCTTAAGGACCCAGGGACTCCAATTATTTTGTGTGTCATAGGAGACATCACTGTCGAGCGTGCATTGCTCGACCTTAGGGCAAGTGTCAATATCTTGCCGGGTTTCTTTTATGACAAATTTGGATTAAAGAAGATGAAGCCAACACCTATGACCCTGCAGCTTGCAGATAGATCAATCAAGGTCCCGCGAGGGATTTTGGAAGATGTTTTAGTCAAGGTAGAGGACTTCTACTTCCCTGTCGACTTCATCATTTTAGATATGGAGGGAGTTAATGATATGCGACAGACCCCCATTATTCTTGGATGCCCCTTTCTGGCCACTGCCAATGCGTGCATTAATTGCCGCACAGGTGCGATGGATGTCTCATTTGGCAACAGGAAGATGAGGCTGAACATTTTTCATGCGGCGATGGGACCTGCCGGCGATGAGGCTTCTTTCGAGGTCGACTTCATTCAAGACCTGGTAGAAGCAGAGCATACCTGGTTATTGAGTGAACCACCTCAGGAGGAGGTTGATGAATCACTCGAAGAAGATTTCCATGGGTCAATAGAGAGTCAGACAGGTGAGCTGAGTTGGACCTGGCACTTCGAGCCGCTTCTTGAATTGGCAGAAAAGCCGGCCCGACCATCCATAGAGAGTCCGCCTGAGCTTGAGTTGAAGCCCTTACCGGCCACACTCAAGTATGCCTTCCTAGGCAAGGACCAGACTCTCCCCGTCATTATTTCTGCAGACCTGACTGACACACAGGAGTGTCAGCTTTTACAAGTCTTGCACGAGCATAAAGAGGCGATTGGATGGTCGGTGGCAGATCTGAAGGGGATAGACCCCTCCTTTTGCATGCATCGGATTATCATGGATGAGGGGGCTAAACCCTCAAGAGAGGCGCAAAGGAGACTAAATCCCCATATGAAGGAGGTGGTAAAGAAGGAGGTAGTCAAATGGTTGGATGCTGGGATCATTTATCCCATCTCCGACAGCTAGTGGGTGAGCCCTACCCAGGTTGTCCCCAAGAAGTCTGGGCTCACTGTAGAGATGAATGAAAAAGGAGAGAGTGTCCCCATGAGAACTACCACGGGATGGCGAGTATGCATAGATTATAGAAAGTTTAACAGTGCAACTAGGAAGGATCACTTCCCTCTGCCGTTCATCGACCAGATCTTGGAGAAACTCGCGGGTCAGCAGTATTTTTGTTTCCTGGATGGTTATTCAGGATACAATCAGGTGGTCGTTCATCCCGAAGACCAGGAGAAAACGACGTTCACCTGTCCATATGGCACTTTTGCTTATAGGAGAATGCCGTTTGGGCTCTGCAATGCCCCGACAACATTTCAGCGGTGCATGATGGCGATCTTCTCACATATGATGGATGATGTCCTTGAGATCTTCATGGATGATTTCTCGGTCTATGGCTCTTCATTTGACGATTGTCTCCAAAAGTTATCGTGTGTGCTTCAGCGTTGTAGGGAGACAAATCTGGTTCTTAGTTGGGAAAAGAGTCATTTCATGGTGAGACAAGGGATTGTTCTTGGACATATTGTGTCTGAGAAAGGGATCAAGGTTGATAAGGCCAAGGTGGAGACCATTGAAAAATTAGCCCCACCAACCTCTGTGCGGCAGGTGCGATCATTTCTAGGGCACGCAGGTTTTTATAGAAGGTTCATTAAGGACTTTAGCCAGATTTCTCGACCGTTGTGCAACCTGCTAACAAAAGATCAGCCGTTTGTGTTTGATGATGCCTGTCTGAAGGCATTCTTGGCCCTGAAGGAGGCTCTGACTACTGCTCCTATTCTTCGATCTCCTGAGTGGTCCGTGCCATTTGAGATTATGTGTGACGCGTCAGATTACGCGGTTGGAGCGATTCTCGGTCAGAAGATTGAGCGACGATCTCCTGTAATTTATTATGCTAGTAGGACCCTCTCTGATGCACAAATGCACTATACCACCACAGAGAAGGAATTACTAGCCGTAGTTTTTGCTCTCGAGAAGTTCCGCTCATATTTGTTAGGCTCCAAGGTCATCATTTACTCAGATCATGCAGCATTGCGATATTTAATGAGTAAAAAGGATGCCAAACCGCATCTCATTCGATGGATCCTTCTGTTACAAGAATTTGATCTCGAGATTCGAGATAAGAGGGGATGTGAGAATCTTGTAGCAGATCATTTATCCAGACTGACAATGGAGACATCTACTGATCAGGGGCAGATTGATGATTCATTTCCGGATGAGCAGCTCTTTCATGTCAAGCATCTGCCTTGGTTTGCACATATCATCAACTTTCTGGTGACTGGAGAGTACCCTGCGCACTGGAACCGCAATAAGAGAGATCGATTTTTCTCGCAGGTAAAGCACTATTTTTGGGAGGAACCAGAGTTGTTTTGATTATGCCCAGATCAGATGATTCAGAGGTGTGTTTCTGAGGAGGAGTATGACTCCATTCTATCATTTTGTCATGCCTTGGCTTGTGGAGGCCATTTTTCTAGTCGAAAGACCGCCGCGAAGGTCCTCCAGTCAGGATTTTGGTGGCCGACACTGCATAGAGATGCCCATGATTTTTGTAGGAGGTGCTTGCGCTGTCAGCAGACAGGACACATCGCCAAGCGTGATATGATGCCCCTCCTTCCTATTTTGATTGTTGAGATTTTTGATGTGTGGGGCATTGATTTTATGGGTCCTTTCCCGCCTTCGTTCGGATTTATTTATATTCTAGTGGCGGTTGATTATGTCTCAAAATGGGTCGAGGTCGTGGCCACCCGAACCAATGATCATAAGGAGGTGCTTCGATTTATCAAGCACAACATTTTTAGTCGGTTCGGAGTCCCTAGAGCGATCATTAGTGATGGTGGTACGCACTTTCGTAATGTACAAGTAGCTTCCTTACTTAGGAAATACTCGGTACATCATCGGATTGCCACACCGTACCACCCACAGACTAGTGGCTAAGTCGAGGTCTCCAATAGGGAGATCAAGCGGATTCTTGAAAAAACAGTCCGGCCAGACCGCAAGGACTGGTCTCAGCGCCTTGATGATGCCCTTTGGGCCTATAGGACTGCTTTCAAGACTCCGATTGGCATGTCCCCATACCGATTGGTTTTTGGGAAACCATGCCACCTTCCTGTTGAATTGGAGCATAGGGCATATTGGGCTATCAAGAAGTTCAATTTTGATATGGCCCAAGCTGGCGCTGAGAGGAAGTTGCAGTTGAGTGAGCTTGAGGAGTTGCGCAATGAAGCCTACGAGAGTGCCAAAATATACAAGACTCGAACCAAGCATTTCCATGATCAACATATTGTGAGGAAGCAGTTCGAGCCTGGTCAAAAGGTGTGGCTTTATCATTCACGTCTCCATCTTTTTTCAGGGAAGCTGAAGTCCAGATGGGATGGACCATTCATAGTCCATAGAGTTTTTCCACATGGAGCGATAGATCTTTTGGACCCTCGAACGGGTAGCATTTTCAAAGTTAATGGGTAGCGACTGAAGCCCTACATTTCTGATATGGTGGTGCAGCTAGACATTGAGGCTATTAACCTCGTGGATGCATGAGGGGGAGCACAGGTTTGTATGTTGTATTTTTAGTAGGATCTAGTAAATATCATAGATGTTTTTTCGTTATTTTGCTTTGCTTTCTTGTATCTCATGAGTGTTTTGTTAGATCAGGTATGCATTCTTGTGTAATCGTAGGACATGCATTCATATGTCATCTCAGGTGACTTCTGCTCTTTTCTCCCAATTATTTTGTTCTCAAGTACAGCCTCTTAGTTTCATACAAGCATGGGGGAGTGTCACTGAGGACAGTGTCATTCAAGCATGGGGGAGGGTGTAGTTTGCACACCTAAACTTTTCATGTCTTTATACTTGCATTTTTTATGTCAACTCATTAAAATTAGGCTTTTAGGGAACGAGTTTGAACTTATATGACTGCTTTGCAACATCTAATATTTTTAGAGAATTTTTAAGCCCCACGAAAAACTTTTTCTAACACGAATCTAGAAAACCATGGTTGTTTATGTGGATTTCAAAGAAATGATTATGGATGCATGTTAGAGTTTATTTTGAATCACAAGTATGAATATGCACAGTTTTATTTTTGAAAACTAAGCAAATGAACAACGTTGCAAAATAGCTCAAAAAGTGAAACGAGCATACGTTTAGTTGTTTGACATCTTCGTACTCCCTAGTAGCTGGGCTTAGACACAAGTTGAAGTGTTTGAGTCCATGTTGAAAAGGATAATGAAGGAAGTCAATTCTTTGTCTATGTTGATATCTGTGGCCTATTTTGTTCGAGCAAGTAGAGCCTGAGGGGTGTTTACACCTGGTGCCCTAAAGCCATCTGGTTTCGGAGTCATCGGCCTGAAAGCTCGTTACATGGACTTTATAGAGAGCCTAATAGATATTGACATTGCACATGACAGAGAAGTAGACTATACGTAAACTATAGAAAATTGAAGGTCTAGTGACTCGAGCAATTAAGTCTGAGGGATACTTTGTATCTGGTGCCCTAAGGTCGTCTGGCCTGGGAGTCATTGACCCAAAGCTCGCTACACGGGTCACAAAAACTGGAAATTGGGTATAGTGCTCAGAAAAAAATTTGATTGAAAAATGTGGAAAATTGAAAATCAAGAAAGAGAAAAGAGCGTAAAAGAGAAAAGTTCATTGCTTAAAAGCAAATATTGAGAAAACCTGTGCAGAACACATCTGAGTGAGGATAAGTAAATAATGATATGTATGTATTTGAATTTCTAAGGATGAAACATAAATGATTATGCTATTTAGAAAAGTGAAAGAAAATATTTTATTCTGTGGTGGCAAGTAGATGACTCTAATCATGTTTTGATGATGCAATGGCATGAAATATTTGTGGAAACGAACTCCTTAACTGCCTAATGCTTTGTGTTTTAAAATTCTTATGCATACTTGACACAGATGTTTGTGGGTAGCATCTCTGCAAACCCTCACGAGACCTTACTCGTCCACTGGGGTAAATCAGGGGTTGAAAGGGCTTGTTGCATATGCTAAATGGAACCGTGATTCCTACGAAAGTGAGTTAGGTATTTATTGTGTGTCTAGTTTAGTATTTTTGTTTTTGCTTCAGTTTGCCCGAGGACTAGCAAATAATAAGCATGGGGGTATTTGATCATGCATAATACTTGCATTTTATTAATCATTATTTATGCATGATCCGTGTTAAAATTGATCTAAAAACCCATTTTTATTGTTAGTTCTGAGAAATTGCATTGAATTGAATTTTATCAGAAATTTGTATTTTTCAAAGCTTTCCCTGCATATATTTTCTTTAGTGTTTCTATTATAGTTAGAATGTTTTAATCATAGTTTAGTTTGCTTAGGTTTTTTAATTTTTAGGAAGTTTGTTTGTTTGTTTTTAGACAATAAAAGTTGTTTTACTAAAATGGGTCTTTTAAAAAATATGGAAAATTGTGGACTTGTTTTGAAATTTTTCTTTTACCCTAATTTAGTATTATAAGTAATCTTCTACAGCAAAAAAAAAAGATGTCTCTCTCTTTGGGATTGATACCTCTCTCTCTCTCTCTCTCTCTCTCTCTCTCTCTCTCTCTCTCTCTCTACCTTCAGCCGGTTCTTCTTCTTCTTCTTTCTAGCCAGCGGGTTCCTCTTCTTCCTTCAGCAAAAGGGAGGCAACGTGAAAATCTGATATAGGGAGAGACCGTTCTTCCCTCAACCAGTCCAGCCGATCCACTCGGAAAGCGTTTGGACGTGCGAGAGAAGTGATCTCGAGCTTCTAAAGAGCCCTCTGAAGTCCCCTCAAGTGACCCTTAGACCCTCAGAAAGGTCCTCAAAGAGCCCTTAGAAAAGCAAAAGTTCAAGAAAACATACATTACCTCAAGAAGGGACAAGAAGACTCGAAGCACTGAAGCCTTTCTTTTCTTTTTAGATTAGGGTTTTATTTTATTTTATTAATTGGGTCTGTAATAAAACCATTTATTTATTTTGTTTAAGCCCTTTGCATAGGGCCGTACTCTCGTAGTTAATTATTTAATTAATTCTTTTTATTTTGGCAATAAAGAGTAGTTAGATTGTGTGTTTGAATACGAAGTATTTTTCGTTCCCTGAGATCGACCCGGACTCCACCACTTGTGCGAGCCGGTTTTTATATTTTTGGTGTCTAGCTTTCACCGGATTTTCATTAAAAATATTGTTTTAAAAAGGGTTTTCATAAAACTCACACCAATTTCCAGAGAGTGAAAATTTCTTGAGAAAATCATGGGAAAAACAGATGATGCAGATGATTTAAATGAATGAATGCACTTTGAAAAGATTTCTGAAAAATTTGTTGGAAAAATGTGGATCAAGCCAAAATAAAGCCTTCACATATTCTGACTGTGGCCATGAATATGTTCAGAGTTTATTTGAATTAATTCACGAGATTTTGAAAATTTAGAAATATGATGTGCATTTTAAGATAGCCTAAGAGTGTAGGCTCAATGTGACTGGTAGAAAGATGATGGATCTGGGTCTCGTCCATATTCCGACTAGGGCCGTAAATATGGATTCCACCGAGTTCATCAACTCCCTAAGAGTTGGTGCACGTGCCATTCGTGTTCATCCACGGTGAATTTTGAAATAAAATGCATGAATCACAAAGTCAGGATATTGCAAAATCAAACTACATGATATGCATCCTAATCTAAGCTGTGAAAGTAAATATTATTCCAAATGTACATCTGATCATTACAATTTCGACATAAAATGGAAAAGAAAAAAAAAGAAAAAAAAAAGGAATCAAAAGGACTTGGCATCTCCTGAACTTTTCCTGCAAAAGTAGGTTAGTACGAGATATACAAGGAAATATTTGTACATGTATAATGAAGATATGCGTATATATACATATGTGTATGTATAACTATATATATAAACACATTCCTACAATTGAAGACATGTTATCCCCTGTTTTTCTGTTTCTTTCTCTCTCTCTGCAATGATCCAGTTGACTTAAACATTCATAGTGTTTTGGGAATTTCCCTCTCTAGGGAACCTTAAACTATGTTGGAGACTCTAAAAATGTGCCATGTGTGTTGTAATGGCACATGGATGCATGCACATGTGCAACTGGATGGTTGTGTGCATGTTTTCTGCTGAATGTTGATTATCACTGAAGAAATTCTGATTTCCAAGTGCCTCTAGTATATGATAGCTTATCTCTCGACTGTATCATATAATGGCTTATATAATTCAGGTATCCACGAGTCTAAAATTGTCAAGGACATCATTAGGATTTGCAATATTGTCTTTCATTTGTAAGCACTTACAGTATGGTAATATACCAGGAATTTATTTTTGAAATATTTTGCTATGAGCCAACATAGTCAAGCAATAGGTGTATCAGATAACAAGCATTCAACCTCTGATGTAACTTCTGAAGGTAATAATGGAACTAGCATAAACAAAGTTTCAGATGCATGTCTTTCAGCTTTAAATTCCATATTTTCCAAACCCAAACAGCTTCACTAATCTGACCAAAACAAGGTATATAACTTCATTTGCAGTAAAGATTTCATAAGGGGTCATGACTGTTACTGCATATGCCACATACGCAGGGCATTCCAAAATAGCAAAAGAAAAGGACTAAACTAAGCTAAATCACCTGGATGAAGGTACAAAATTGTGAGACATGATAACATAAAAAACTAGAGTCAAATGGAACAACCATGCTTAAACAAATCCATACTACATTCATCAGCATCAGAACATTATAACATTTCAGTTCTATGTCAATGATTGGAGAAATTCAATGGTGCACAACGAGTCATAAAATGCTCAGCTCTTTCACATTTTAAGAAATGCAAAGCAAGTGAATGCAGGGTATGAAATTTTCTAAAAAAAAAGAAAGGAAAACATATGAAACCGTGAGACTATAAAAAAAAAATGAAATGTAGTGCTTGGGTTAAGAGCACCACTTGTTGTATGATAAGCCTTACCAGCCATCACGTTACCCCACGATACGCAAACATTTTAACCAAAACTCTCAGCTCATACAGAAAAAAAAATGACATATAAAAGATTTATTACTAAAATTTTGATAAGAAAACCAGGCGATGATGAGGAAATTGTCAAAAGCTAACACAAAAATCTTAATTACTGCCTCAGTAACAGACTGAAGAACCGAAATTTTTGATAAAACAATCCTTTTGAGTGATAAAGCATGGGTGTATAACAGGAAGAACTAGATATGTATAGGAAATCATGAATTGAGGTGAAGTAAAAAAAAATATTCTTTTGAAATATTCATGATGCTGGACCGAATCATACAGAAGTTTTTAAAAAAAAAGGGAATCATTTGGTGGGGTAATGATCTTCAGATTGAATCGATAATACCATTGAGAGGTATTATCGATTCTTGATGCAGAAAACAGGGATGCTCAACCACCTCAGCTGCTGCAATGGATCTGCAGTGCTTATGGCATGAACACCACACTTAGTTTCTGTAGATGCATAATAAAACGAAGAAAAAAAAAGGGGCCTTTACCTTAGCTAAGTGGAGGCTGCTGATGGCGTCTCCTTCAGAGATGGGTCCAGACTTCACAAAAAAAAAAAGGGAAGAAAAAGGGGCAACGCACTCCTCGGTTGCCTCTTTGGAGATCTTTTGCCGGATGATGGAGGAAGCCTACTGTCTTCAATTAGCAGAATGGAAGGACTTCTCTATCAGTCATGGAGAAGGGCGTTAAAAGAAAGGAGGGTCTAGGAAATGAAGAGAAACCAGAGGAAATGCTAGAATCTTGGGTCCCTCTCTTGCTGGAAGGAAGGAAGGGATGTAATCCCAGGCGGGTTTCAGCGATAAAGAGGGAGAAGCAGTCGGACGTTCCCCTTCTGCTGGTGAGATGAAGAAAAGGGGAAAGAAGCCCTGCTGAATCTTCGGCACCCAATGGGACTGTAGATGCTGCTGAGCTGAAGAAGATGGATCATTGCCTGCTTGATCCCCTGCACTCTGTGAAATGCCGCCCCAGCCAAGAGTCGAAGGACTAGGAGTTCGTTTTTCTTCTGCCGGATGGAGGAGACCTGCAATAAGAACAAAAGGGCTAAAAATGTTAATCGTCCAACTCCCTCTCTTTTTCTCAATAGGGTCCCCCTTTAAAGATTTTCATTAGGTTTTTCCCAAAAAAATCACAGATTTTGGGGCGTTACCCCAGGTTTTGAAATCGTTTGAAATCTCAAGATGAATTCAAACTTTTGAAAATTTTGAAAATGTCGCCCTTTGGGAGGGGGGCGGCTCCTTTTCTCCAGAAGAAATTAAAAAAAAAAACTTAGGTAAACATGAAAATTTTGGTAGGGTTTCACGGTGGCTCCATTTGGGGCTGAAAAGTAATAAATAATAATAAAAAAAATGAGTAAAAGACGGATTTTGTTTTGGTGGTGCCACCTCAACTAAAAAAATTTCTTTCTTTTGGCAAAGAGTCTTAGTGGGGCGCCACCTATGTGGGCCCACTAATTATTTTACTGAGTTAAAAACAAGGTTTTATAAATCTGTGCCACTTTCGAATGGGTACTATTTTGGAAATAAGGGAAATTTTTGAGAGTTTGAGTGTGACACCACCTCGAGGCGGGTCCCACGTCCTTAATTTGAAATAAGAGCCAAATGAGATATTTTGGAATTTTCACAATAATAGGCTAGTTTAGAAAGCACGAAGTGGATTGTGGTTTGATTTCAAAACTTGGAAAATTGGTTTCTCAGGGCGAGATTTTGAAAGAAGTAGGGAAATTCGGAGCCTTTTTGTAAAAGTTTGAAATAAAGTCTTATGAATTTGAAATTGTGTCCCCCTCTTTTCAAGTATTAGACATAAATGGTCAAGTGTTAAGAGATATGGTATAGCACCATTCTCCCTTCCTTTGCATTCCTCACGATTTCACAGTCAACTATAATGGAGAATGAAATAACTGTAGAAAACAGAATACAAGCTGCACGGATATATTCATGTACACATACATACGGTGAAATCTCACTCTCAGTAGCCTAGCTAAAAAGATGGGGAATGAAATGATCCCAAAATCCTACAAAATTTACCTTTTTCATTAGGTCCTTTAAAGCTGAATGTTGCAGTTTATTCCTTCCCTTGACAAAATATTCATCAATTGATTTGCATAACATAGCGTTCTTGTTTACCTACAAAAGAACATAAGAAAAATCAGGTGTACATCTGGGTTTAAAATTTAAAAGTACCAAATTGTTTTCTTGAGAAAACTTTTGTAATTCCAAGTCCTGGGGGTAAAATGGGAAAGATTGGCAAATTTGAAAACCTAGGGTTTTGAAATCAATTTTGAAAAGTTTAAAAATCAAATCTGGATTGACAATTTTGAAAATCAGGAGTTCTGGATCTCAAAATGACATGTTGTGCAGTGAAATGATGCAATGCTATGCAAAGACATGTTCTATGAAATGTCGCTCTGAGCTCGGACTTGGAAATTTTAGCTTTTTGTCCAGAAAAAGGATTTTAAAATTTTGCCATTTGAAGATGTCTCTGAACTTAGAATATGGAAATTTTGAGGCTCAAGAATGAAATTTTGGACTTTCTGCAAGGTTCAATCTCGAAAAATAACCATTTTGCCCTTCATTGCTTTCGAAGAACTGAAATGTGCCGATTGAGGGCGATGTTAAGAAGGTGAGTGAAAATTTGAGGTGTTTACAGGTGACCATCACACATTCGTTATTTAGGGGTTTATGATTGTGATCATTGCAAAAATTTTCCTCTTGTGCTCTCTCTTTTCTTTTTCTAGCCTCCATTCCCTTTTTGAAGGGGAATAAAAGATAGAAAAGAAGAGAGTATGAGAAAAGAAAGAAGAGAGAGGAACTCTTTTGCAAAGGTCTCACTTGACCTTAATTTTAAAAATGTTTTGAAATTACTCGCCTCCGTTTTGAAAATTTGCGAGAAAAATGGAGAGATGGGATTTGCTCATCGGTATGAGGTTCGACCATTCCTAGCGCCTTTACCAGGGGTAATTGAACCAAGGATCAAACTTATGCCTTTTGCGTTGCCTAAATATTATCTAAGAATTTATTCTAAGTCCAAAATGCACAAAGAATCATACTCGTGTGAATACAAAGATGTATGCTGTTTTGAGAAAATAATTTAGAAATTTTGGGATTTTCCTAGTGATTCTGAAATAAATTTGATAATAGAGTGAAGAAATTATCCAAAGGTTTGAAATTGGTTTGAGAAAGTTAGGTCTTGAATCTAACTCAGAATTTTAAAATAGATCTGGAAGAAGACTTGAAGTTCCAATCCTTTGAATGATCAGAGTTTGAAAAATGGATTTTTTATTTGAAGAAATGAGGAGAAAAGGAGATTTTTTGGAACTTGAAATAGAATTTTTAGAAAATGGAGTTTTAAAAGTCAAAATGGACTTTGAATTTGAATGGATTGATTCTGAAAAAGGAATTCTTAATTTCAGAACCTAAAAGAGGAATTGAATTTGGATTCAGACTTAGGAAATGGATTTGAAAATGATTTTTGAAAGTAGGAATTGGAAATGGAACTGGATTTGAAATTTGGAATCCTGGATGGAATTTGATCCGAAATCTAGAATCCTAGATGGAGTTGGATCCGAAGTCTGGAATCTAAGATAGATCTTAATCCAAAATCTGGAATCCCAAATGGAATTGGATCCGAAGACTAGAATCCAAGATGGAGTTGAATCCGAAATCTGGAATCCAAGATGGGATTGGATTTGAAAATCTGAATCCAAGATGGATTTGGGTTCTAAATCTAGAATCCAAGATGAAATTGGATTTTGAAAATCCAAATGGGACTTTGAGGATGGATCTGAATTTTGGGAACCCAGATAGAATTTGGATTTAGACTCAAGAAATCCAGATAGAACTTGAAGATGGGTTTGGATTTATCACTAATCTTGGAATTTTGATCCTTCAATTTCAAAGTGATTTGAAGATTAAAAACTCAAAAGATTTTAAAAGAACATGGGGATTTGGGAATTTAAAGTGAAGAATATAAAACTTGATTTTTAAAATCAGGAGATGAAATCCAAAGTTTGAACTGAACTTTGAAATTCGATTTGAATATTGAATTGAATTTAAAATTGAATCTTGAAAATGAATTTGGAATTTCAAAGTTGAATTGAATTTTGAAATTTGATTTAAATGGGAAATTGAATTTTGAATATAAAAATGAATTTGAAATTTCAAAGTCAAATTGGATTTTGAAATTTGAAGTTTTGAATCTTTGAAATAAGATAAAATAGAAAGATGAATTGGAATAAGAATTGAAGATTGGTTTGAGAAATAAAGAAGATATTTGAAGAAAAAACACTTGGGTTTTTGAAATAATTTGAAAAATATGATGCAATTCTATCCTAAATGATAAATGAATTTAAAAGGAATTTAAAAATTGAATTTTGAAAAGCATATTTCATTCTTTAAGTGAATTGAAATAAGATTGAAGATATAATACATTTCTGACTATGGTCATAAAATGTATTATATAATAACCATATTTAAATTCAAATGAAGAATAAAACATATTTTGGTGCCTTTATAGAGTTTAAAATGAAATTAACTCTCAATATATCCTGACTATGGCAATTGATATATATTTTGAGTTAATTTTAAATTAAACTCTGATAAAGGAAGAAAATATTGAGAGAGAAAAAATATGATGATTTTGGAAGATCTAGTGTGGATCCGGTGTTATCTCATAAAAGATGAAAATCCTAAGTTTTGTTCACACCTTGACTATGGCCATTGATGCAAATCATCGACTTAGGATTTAATCACCTTTTATTAGAATGGTGCATGTGTCATTCATGTTTCCATTAGTGAATTTTTGAAATAAAAGAGAAAAATGACATGAAACAAGCAATTCTAGAGGATGTACATGCTCATACATTCTAATCTAGGCTAGAAATCTAAAATTCTCATTGATATCTAGCTATTATATTTTTTTTTGAACACCCTAAATTTTTTAAAATTTCATAAATATTCTATTTTTGCCCCTGGCCCCCATTTTCTGAATAATTGAGTCAGTTTCAATCTAAATTCCAGTTTATTTCTTAGATTTTATGAGAATCATCTCCACTTTCTATATCTGACTCGATTTCAGATCCGAATCCAGCCTCGAAATCCAAATTTGAGCCTCGTTATTCGAATTTTAAATTAAATTTACAAAAATATCAAAAATAATTTTTGAAAGGCTCACACAGTCGATCCGGTGTCCATTTGAATCTGATGCTCTGTATTTCTCGATTCGAGGTTCAAGACTCGAACATTTTCTCAAAATCTGGATCTAAACCCGTTTTCTGAAGAAATTTCCAAAATTCCAACCGGAATTCTCAGAAAACCCCTCTTTTGTAAATATTTCTCCAAAAAAATACAAAAAAAAAGAGTTTTAAATCTCTTATTTTCCCCTAGTTTTAGAATTTTATTTCAAAAATACCAAAAAAATATAAAAAATGAAGAAAAGAACAAAAATAAAAAATACAAAAAGAGATGGGTTAAAACCCCTTTTTGAAAAAACCATCCTTTTGCTTAAACCACCTTTTAGAAAATTTCTTGAAAGGGGACCTTTTTCCAAATTTTCTTTAAAATTTTTGGACTTGGGCAGAGAAATCCCTGACGGCCTCTCGTTGAAGAGAGGCCGCAGAGAAGGAGATCGGGGAACCCCCCATCTGCCTCTTCCTTCACGGATCACCACTGATCCCCAACCGTCGTCTCTCCTGATCGATCCACCATTCGATCAATTTCTTCTTCCTCTCCCATTCATCTCCAATGACCTCTCCCTTCCCGATCCTTCTTCTCCTTCTATAAAAGCAAGTGTATGGGGGAAGGGAAGGGATCATAGTACATCCACCCCATCTGTCTTCGACATCCGTTACGTTCACGAAGCATCAAGAATTATCCATCCGCTCTCCCCTTTCCTCCCTCCTGAGCAGCCATCCTTTTCCCATTGCCTTTTCCCTGGAGCCTCTCCTTCGGTGGACAGAAAGACCTTCAGCTTCCAGCAAAATCAGTAGGAGGTAAATGACTCTTATCTCTCTTCCCTTTTGAATTTTTTTCTTCAGTATCATCGATCCCTCTTTTGATTCTACGACATTTCTGCTTGGATTTTCTTCTCTGAATTTCTTCCCTTTATGTATTAATTTATGCAGAGCTTTTATCGTTTAAATCATGTTTTTCTCATTTTAAGAAGCACCACGGATGGGATCGATCTGCATATAGCAGGATCGATCCACCATGTGCAACATCAACTGGAGTGACATCCATTCCAATATTTTTTTTTCTTTAATATTTTACTCCACCCCCGATTTTCTTTTGTTGTTTCAAGTCTTTGCTCGTATCAGACTTCTAAATTCCATTTTAGATAATCGATGAAAAGGTTGATCTGATTCTATGTTCACGTTTCTGATTTCCAATCCCCATTGCGCATTCTGCATAGATCCATTATAGCAGTTGAGAGGAGTGGACTCCCATGACCGTTTCGAGTACTACGAACCAGTGATGTCTCGCAATGGCATCACTGATTTACTCGAACAATACAGTCCCACTTAGATTCCATTTTATTTCAATATTCCTCTCATTCTAATTTCCTGCTTATAGTCAATTTTCTATGCTATTATGATAATCCATTCTGTCGTTTCTTTTGATTTTTCTCTCCTATCTAAATTGCTCATCGCATGTAGTTCCCCCATTCGCCCGATCGGTTTCTCAGATTTTAGATCTATGATTTACATTTTATTCTCTGCTCCACGTTGTTTGTCATATCGTCTATAGCCAGTTAAGCATCGGATCCTCTTTTCTTCTTGAAATCTATAGAATGACAATATCTGGACGTCCTTTTTTCGTTTTGATATAACGTTATCATCTTCTCTTCATTTAGCGCTGGTTTAATTAAACCCAATTCAGAATGAGAGTTCTGTAATTTGGTGATTTTGGAAATTTTGAGCTCTGAGATGGCCCGCACGAAGGTGCAAGGGATCTTGCTGCCAAGCTCTATGGCTTAGAAGGTAAGGTGAATAATACCATTGCCATTGGTCACAGCAAACCTGGGATTTGATATTCACCGTTGCCCCACATCTTCACCAGCACCCATGCACGACATGCCTCTCAACATGCAGAAATTATCTTCTGAAGAAGGGAAAGTCCAATGTGAGCCGTAAAGTTTTTTTTTCTTTCCCCTTCCTTATGTGGGCATTCATAGGTGGTGGTCCAGAAGCTAATAGCCCTCATTGGCCATGGCATTTTGATTTTCCTTAATATCACTGTTGCTGGGTATTACTCAAAACTGATGACCATTACAGTTCGCTTTAGTCCTTCATGAAATTTTCATGTTCATGCTCTATGTTGCTATATGCTGCAATTTCCTTTCATCTGTTATGTCTGATCTTGATCCCCAAGTACAAAAAAAAAGACCTGATTTCCATCTGTAGTGTTCCTTTTCTATGTTGAATTTGTTGATGATAGTTTTATTTTAGCATTACATTCTAGGCTATAGTTGATACAAATCATCCTATGAAATCTCATAACTACATCCTTTACGGTGTCATTCTTGCATCTGCTACTTTGGGTATCAATCCTTTTAGTTTTGACATTTTACATGTATATATACTATGTTCCTGATATTATAACTCTGTGTGTTGTTTTTCTGGTAATCCAATTCATTTGCTAATCCCCATTTAACAATCAAAACACAAGAAAAAAAAACTTGAACCATCATCGGGTTACAATCCCTGTATATTTGGCATAAATACCTTGTAACCAGTTTACATTAGGCCTAATCTGATGGGTCCCTCAAGAGGCAAGGCATGATCATCTCTCTGATTTGTTTGGGCATCACGGACTGTTCTGACTTCCAGCATGAAGTTGAAGTGTTGTAATGTCAGTCTGAATTTCCAAATATAAAAGCTTCACAACATATGTTAGTACCTGTGCTTGTCGCCTGCACAATGCACCTGATGGAATTCAAGGAGTTTAAATATTTGTATATTAGATCAAACAGCCCAGAGAGCCACATTTCACCAGAGTTGGGGAATTTGGTGAAGTTGGAAGTGTTCTTCTGTTTAGAACTGCACGTTGAAGGGCAGAAATTGGAAGACTCGGGAGCTTAACAAGCTTTGATATATCTGAAAATGACCTTAAAGGAGAGCTTTCTGTAAGCATTGGAAACCTAAGCAACCTCCCCTTTTGTTGATGACAAATGCTGGCTTGAGTGGCTACATTCTAGAGCAACTAGGCAACTGTGAAATACCTATGAAGACCCGCAATATCAGCGTCTTGATCCACTTGTCTCTATCGCGGAAGAAACTCACCGACAACATTAGCAACATTTCCCAGCAATGTCGAGTCTCACAGATTTGATCTCAACAGAAAATGGCCTCTCTGGTGAAATTCCTGAATACCTTGGGGAGCTACCCTTGGTCGCACTAGAGCTCTCATAGAATGGATTTTGTGGTGAGCTGCCAGATGAATTCTGGGCTCCCTAGTCACTGCTGGAGAACCATCAACAACAATATGCTTGTAAGTAGCATCTCTGCAGGCATTGCCACAATAACTTGTCTTGAAAAGCCATTGCTAGACAACAATCTCCTTGAAAGCTCTATTCAAAAGGAGACAGACGAACTAGAAAATCTCACATATCTTGCACTTCATGGCAACCCGCTCAGTGAAAGCTAGCACAGTTCAAGCTTCTAGACAACCATCTCTTCGGTGAAACTCTCTCATCAGTCGGGCAATGTGCAGTAGTTGTAGAGGAACGTGCTTGTTGGTAGCATACCATCTCGACTGGTTGTGCTATGGAATTTGACCTCAGTTGACCTTCCCTACCATTGTTCGACTAGTCTAATCCCACCTCTCGCCCCTTTTTCACTTGTATATTAATATCTTTTATTGCATATTGGATTATCAATGGTAGGTAAAACTCAATCTGCCATTGTACTTTCATTCTAGATGCAGCACACTGTAGGCCATCACAACGTACATATCATATCCGTCCTGTATATCATATCATGTATCATTGATTAGCACTATTTCTCTCATTACAGTATATCATGTCTCACATTATTTCTAGATACCATATAGTTCATCCATTGTGTATTACATTCATGGTAATATTTCACCTATGATAACACACACATCACTGTATGCCATCTCCAGCATTATTACTTCATCATTTTCATCTGCATCCTTTTCTAGTAACACCACATCCACACTTAACTCCTTTGGTATCTGCCACTCACCTGCATCTCTCACTTTCTGCAACATGTGTTCTAAATTGCATATTTTCAGCATCTTGCAACTCACTCCAGGCCCCTGCCAGCACTGTTTACACTATCTCCTTCGCACCTTAGCTTGTTCTTTGACTACTATCATGAACATCAGTTCGCAGAAGACTGATATGATGCCTATGGTTCATTTGGACTGCTATCTTATCAACAAATTGATTGGCATCTTGTTGTGATATTAGCAGAGTTTCGCTGCAAAACTTTGGTCCGTCGGTCCACAAGCTAGTTTATAGATATGATAGGAAATAATTGATATGCTAAAAAAAAAATTGCTATTGATTTGTTGTAAGAGGTATGAATTTTGATTCAACTTTTGATATACACCATTGTATGCACTTCCTCATGTAGTTTTTTTTTTTTTTTACTTAAAAGATTAGCATGTGCTAACCTCCCTATGCATTCCCCTTTAATTGAGCATGAATATCTTACTTAGGCATGTGCATCTTCTCACTAGTTCAATACATCATTTATTTTTTCACTATCTTAGGATATCATATATATATTTCCCCATTTGCTCAAAACATCATTCCAATATATATTAAGTGAGCCATTATATCTCCATTGGCATGAAACACAGGCATGCGTATCTCATCATTTGCATCTCTAGATCCAATGTAATATTTGTCATTTCCATTTTTCTCTCATCTTGTGTTATCTTAGTGTTTTGCAGAAATATATCAAAATTTTGCTTATTCTCATCTTAGTTTGGGAATTTTGATTTCAGTCTAATTTAAGAATTGTAGTAGCTAGATATTAATGAGAAATTTCACATTCCTTGTACTAGATTAGAATGTATGAGCATGCATACTTTATAGAAATGCTTGTTTCATTTCATTTTTATTGCAAAATTTCACAAATGGGAACACGAATGACATGTACATCATTCTAATAAAAGGTGATTAAATCCTAAGTTGACGATTTGCATCAATGGCCATAGTCAAGATGTGAACAAAACTTATGGTTTTCATCTTTTATAGAATAACACTGGATCTCTTTTAAAAAATCATCATATTTTTTATTTTCTTCCTTTATCAGAGTTTAACTTAAAATTAACTCAAAATATATATCAATGGCCATAGTCAGGATATATTAAGAGTTAATTTTATTTTGAACTCTATAATGGTACCAAAATATGTTTTATTCTTCACCTGAATTTAAATATGATTATTATATAATACATTTTATGACCATAGTCAGAAATATATTATATCTTCAATCTTGTTTCAGTTCATTTAAAGAATGAAATATGCTTTTCAAAATTCAATTTTCAAATTCTTTAATTCATTTCATCATTTAGGATAGAATTACGTCATATTTTCAAAATTCTTTTTCAAAATCCAAGTAATTTTGAGATATATTTTCAAGTATCTTCTTCAATCTTCAATTCCTATTTCAATTCATCCTTCTATCTTATTTCAAAAATTCAAATTTCAAATTCAAAGTCCAATTTGACTTTGAAATTTCAAAATTCATTTCCATATTCAAAATGCAAATCCAATTTCAAAGTTCAATTCAACTTTGAAAATTCAAATTCATTTTTCATTTCCAGGATTCAATTTTAAATTCAATTTAGCATTTCAGATCAAAATTCAAAGTTCAATTTAACTTTGAAATTCCTTATTCATCTTCTAATTTCAAAACTCAAGCTTTAAATCAAGTTTATCCTTTATTTTTCAAAGTTCTATCTAAAGATTGAGTCTTGATTCTCAATCAAGGTTTTTGAGATTGATTCTGAATCTCAAAATTCGATTTTCTCTTTTGAATTCAAATCTGGATTTCCAAAATCCATATCCATCCTCAAAAGTCCCATTTAGATTTTCAAAGTCCAATTCCATCTTGGATTCTAGATTTAGAACTCAGTTCCACTTTGGATTCAGATTTTCAATCTCCATCTTGGATTCCAGATTTCGGATCCAATTCTATTTAGGATTTTAGATTCCAAATCCAATCTCCATCTTGGATTCCAGACTTTGGATCCAATCCCACTTAGGATTCCAGACTTCGGATCCAACTTCATTTTAGATTCCAGACTTCGGATCCAATTCTCTTTAGGATTCCAGACTTCGGATCCAATTCCATTTAGGATTCCAGATTTTGGATTCAATTCCACCTTGGATTCCAGACTCCGGATCCAATTCCATTTAAGATTCTAGATTTTGGATTCAACTCCATCTGGGATTCTAGATTTCAAATCTAGTTCCATTTTCAATTCCTATTTTCAAAACTATTTTGAAATCTATTTTCTTAAATCCAAATTCAATTCATTTTTCAGGTTCTGAAATTAAGAATTCCTTTTTCAGAATCGATCCATTCAAATTCAAAGTCCATTTTGACTTTGAAACTCCATTTTTTTCAAGATTCTACCTCAAGTTCCAAAATCTCCTTTTCTCCTTATTTCTTCAAATTCCAAATCCATTTTTCAAACTCTGATTATTCCAAAACTTGGAATTTCAAGTCTCTCCTTCCAGATCTATTTCAAATTCTGAGTTAGATTCAAAATCTAACTTTTTTAAATCAATTTCAAACCTTTGAATCATTTCTTCACTCCATTATCAAATTTATTTCAGAATCACTTGGAAAATCCCAAATTTCCAAATTGTTTTCTCAAAAGCATACATTTTTGCATTCGCATTGCACAAACATGATTCTTTATGCATTTAGACTTAGAATAAATTCTTAGATGATATTTAGGCCAAACAAAAGGCATAAATTCGATCCTTAGTTCGATTACCCCTAGTAAAGGCGCCAGGAACGGTCGAACCTCGTATCGACGAGTGAATCCCGTCTCTCCATTTTCTCACAAATTTTCAAAACGAAGGTGAGCAATTTCAAAACATTTTCAAAATTAAGGTCAAGTGAGACCTTTTGCAAAAGAGTTCATCTCTCTCTCTCTTCTTTCTTTTCTCATTCTCTCTTCTTTTCTATTTTTTATTTCCCCTTCAAAAAGGGAATAGTGGCTAGAAAGGAAAAAAAGGGAAACACAAGAGGAAAAATTTTGCAATGATCACAGAAGAGAGAAATCTAAAATTCTCATACATTCTAATCTAGGCTAGAAATCTAAAATTCCCATTGATATCTAGCTATAACAGTTCTAAAATTGAAATGGAAATTACAATTTCTAAGCTAAAAAGAGAAATAACCCTTTTCATACATTTCCTGCAAAACAGGGTTAGCGTAAAAGCATGGAAGACATTACACCAAAACCTATATGCATATATACAGATGTGTGAACACCCCAAATTTTTCAAAGATTTGTAAAAATGACCTTTTTGCCCCTGGTTCCACTTTCTGAGAAAACCAAAGCTAAATTTCAATCGTTCTTCAGATTTTTTGGATTGAATTTCATATTGATATACTCAAATTCAATTCTGGAACCAAACCCAGTGTTTTAAACCCAAATCTGAGCCCCGTTGTCTGATTTTTTAAATTAAAATTATAAAAATATTAAAAGTGGTTTTGAAAGGCTCGAGCAGTTCATCCGGCACTCTGTTGGATCCCCAACCCTATATTTCTCAGTTCGAGGTTGTAAACCTCAAATATTTCCAAAAAAATCCAGATATAAACCCATTTTCTGAAAAAAATTCTCAAAATAGCTTTTAATTCTCAGAAAAATTTCCTTTTGTAAATATTTTTGCAAAAAACACAAAAAATTAGTTTTAATCTTTGTCTTTTAGAACTTTATTCTAAAAAATGCAAAAAAAATGAAAAAATAACACAAAAACCAAAAAAATTGGGAAAACTATGAGAAAAGCAAATGATTTTGAGCCTTTTTTAAAAATTAATTTTTCTAAAAGCCTCGGGAGCCCCCTCTTTGTAAAATCTCAAAAATCAGAGGGGCTCCTCTGCAAAACCTTTTCTTGGGTTCGAAAGCCCTTCGTAAGCAAGGAAAGGGCGAAGGTAAGCCGCCCCCTCACTCTCGCCTCTCTCTCCCTTTCTCTCTCCTCCATTGCCTACTGAAACCCTCCATCACCATTTCATCTACTCGATCCTCCACCTTCGATCTCTAACGGTCACAAACCCTAAACCCCTTCCCGAATCATCTTCTCCATCTTCAAAAGGGGCACGGAAGGCCTCTTTTCGATGACCGCTTCTCACCCCCGCATCCTTCTCCATGCAGCATCCTCCCTCATCTTCTCTTCACGACCCCCTTCTTCATCCCCTTTTTCCTCAGCCGCCTTCTCTGTAAGTCAGACCCCTGCAGAGCTACAGGAGCATCATATTCGAAGTAGCCCTTCTCCCTTCCCAATCGAAGCCTAGCCACAAAGGCTCTTCAGTTGATCGCCCTCTTCCAAATCAGGAAAACCAAGCACCTCATTGTCGGCCTTTCTTCTGGCGCATCCATCATACATCTTCTTTTGGAGCAACTATCGGGTTTTCCTCCTGGAGGATCGACCCTCATTAAGCATCATTGTAAGAAGGAAGCTGACCTCCTTCTCCAGCAGCCAGTGAAGAAGTCTCCATCCTATTGAATCAAGGAGGAGCTTTATCCTTCAAAATCTCTGCAAAACAAAAGTCTATTTACCTTGGATTTTGCTGGCTTTCGAATTCCCCTTTCATCCAGAACCTCTGCAGTCACAAGCAAGTAAGTGCTTCCCCTTCTCTATGATTTTTTTGCGAGATTCCTCTCTCTTTATTGTGTTTTCTCATATTGGTCAGATCTTACTTCTTGATCTCCCCTTTTCTTTTCTTTTTTTCTTTTTTTTTTCTCTTCTTTTTCTTTTTCTTTTCTTCATGTATACATTTTCTTTTGGGTTTTGCTGTATCTCATTTTATGTATTCTGGGTGGTATCGAGTTGTTTATGCAAACATCGATCCACTCTGCGCAATATCAATCGGAATGGCATCCATTCCAACACATTTCCTTCTGTTTATATTTCTTTACTATATAGTTGATTCCATTTCAGATTTTCTTTTGTTTAAACCCCTTTTTGCAAATTTTCCATTTACCTCTGAATCTGCAGATTCGACACTTGACCTCCCAATTTCAGTGATATTTTCAGTTTTATATTCTCTCTTTTAAATCCATGCCCATCTTTTTTTTTGTATACTATCTGCCGCTTGCAAATCTGTTTGTCATATGGTTCAACATATCCAAGAATCTGAGTTCTCTTGGCTTCATTGGACAATGGGGGGAGATTCGAAATTTCACTCGGCAAAAAAAAAATCATCATCACAGAACCATATTCTATTTTCTTTTGTTCAGATTAATTGATTTCCTGCATCTTTTAAATGTAAACTCGAACTTCACTGTGTGCCTGAGTGGTAGGAGCCAGTCCACCGTTGGAAATTATGAAGATTCGATGCTAGAGGTAGACCTGCTATTTAGCTTAGTATATTAAAATTTGAAGAATTGATGTGCATACTTGACTCATTGTGAACCTTCATTTTTTTTCTTATTTTTGCAAATTTCTGTTTCAATGGTTGTAAAGCTTTTATCTGTCGTGAGCTTTTGCCATCTATTATTGTAAAAGATTTTGTTTACCTTATTATAAAGCGAGATCCAGGCAAGTTGGCATGATCCACGATTGTGATATCCATGTCAAACAAATGGGTCCCAGCTCACCTATGATCAGCCACGTCAAGGTAAGTAATGGCCTTGATGGATAAGAGGCATGTAATTTCAAAAATCTGTGTGCTAGATTTGCAGCACAGAAGCACAGACGCATCCCCTGCATTCTCCATCTTCAGAAGGTACAGTCGCTGATGCCATTTCCTCATTGTTTAAAGTCTGGTGCCAAACTCTTGTGCATCTAATATTTTACATTAGCTCTGGCTTTATCTTTGCTCATCCATTTTATCACTTGGCATGCATTGGAATCATTATTTCCTTCTCTTCGTTCCTGTTAAATCCCTTTATGTTCATATAGCATCAGCAATATTATGTCATTTGCATTAACACAGGTTATTTGTTATCAGCAGCCTTTTTTTTTCTTTTTTTGGTATTACATAATTTTCATGTCAATACTTTACCTTGAATAGGTTGATTTATCATTTAGATATCTTGTTCTATAGATTTGATTTATTTCCCCAATCGATGAAATTTCAATTTCAATATCGCAATTCCTTCAATATTTTTTATTGCAATCTTTTCATCAAATTGCCTTGGTTTTCTGCTTTTTTTTTCATAACTTATTAACGGTGTACAATATCCAGAGAAAGGAACATATGTTCCTAGAATTGCCCCGCCCTGGTCACTGAAGGAGTTGAATGTTCTGGAGAGAAGCTCCTTGAGTCCTGATTACTTGAAGATGATGTGGAGGAGGATTGACTCCTTGCATTTAATGCTTGAAATGGGCAGCGGTTTCCCTTTTACGAATGTTGATATCCCCCTGACCTTCTAATTCTTTTCCACACTTTCACTTGAATGCCGATTTTCAGATAGTTTGTAATTTTTTTCAGTTCTTTTGGTTTTGTTTCTTTTAAAATATTCTGAATAGAGGGTCTGCTTTTGTGAAGTCCAACGATAGAACTATGAAATTATATGAATTTTGGTGTTTTTCGAGAGAGATTTACCCAAGATATCATGTAATATGATCCATTTATTTTACAAACCAGGTTATCTGGATGTTTCAGTGGTCTCTGTGAGCCAAGCAGAGGATTCAAAGTCAGCATAAACGTATGCAAACTGTTGTATGGGCCTTAGTAGCAAGCTGCATGATATGAGAACAATGTTGGAGGATTGGGGAATATGACTCCAGTCATCATCATGGAGGATTCCTCAAAATGACAGTTCACATTCAGCACAGTCGGTCATCTCAGCTATCATGTTGCATGCGAAAACACCGATGAACTGGTATAATTGTGTAGTTTGCATTCAGCGCTGGAAGGTAAGTTGCTCTTCCCTTATTACTGGAGCAATGGTCCAAAATTTAGAGACTGAAGAAAGAGGCACTATTTACAAGATAATGCTTAAAAGATTCATAATTTGTGTTGTTGTTGATGGGAATCTACATCCACTTATCTCCCCTAGTTCTTGCCAGTCCATTATTGTTATTTATAAAACATATATATGTGGTTTCACATCTATTTTCAGTATTGTTGTCATTCACTTTATGTGTTGTAGTTATATTGTGCATTATAGCATATCCCTCAAACTGTTGTTTGTAATATTCAGACCATTGCCCCATTGATGGAGCTGGGATCCTCAGTAGGACTGGCTCAGAATGATGTGTGTTAAAGGAACGATTGATTCTGGAAATGGGCAAGCTGTGCACAATTTATCACTGTAGGATTGGCTCATACCAATCAAACCAGATTGGATATCTTCAGTAAGTTGTTGGCTACTCACTCTACTAACCTTTGTGAATTTTGAACAGGCATTAATCAGTGTTGACTATACAGTGTTTTAATGCCCTGTGAACAGATCTGACTCTTGTTTCATTTGATTTATTTTGGGTCATTGTGGGTTTAGCGTTCGTATAGTATGGATTAATTGCTGACTCAATTCATTTCAATTGCTCCTGGTTGTTTCGTTTTAACTAATACATGAAAGAGACCTGGTGGTTTGGAGGCTCTGGAGATGTATGACATGATATAACCATTTATGTTGGAATCCTGTATAACATGGAACTTTTTTTTATTTTCTTCTTTCCTTTTGCTAGAGATTATTGAAATATGGTGTGGGGCCCACTCGCAGCACAATGTTTGGTCATTTACAGAGAGCCTGTTTGCTAATTAGTCTTGTGGTACTGGATACCATTTGTTTTCAAGTAAACTTATGATGTTAATATCATACCTGTAGTCACAGCCATATCCACCCAGCTCATGCCTGGGCAATGGAGGTTCAGCCAACCGCTGTACCCCCAGCTTTGATCCAGGGTACATCACTTCCTACCATCATATTCTGCCTTATATTCTTGACCTTTGCTTTCTAAACATAGAGACACTATACAGTCAGGGATTGTAAAGCTAGAGCCTGGATGTTCATCATCATGCATTGTATTATATTATGGTTTGGTCCCAGGCATTCATCATCATGCATTACCCTGTATAGCAACTAAGCAACATGCATTTAGGAATAAAGTATATAGGTGTTATCCACTAGTAAAGTCGTGGTTCCATCACATGGATTTTGCATTAGGTATAAATCTCTTCTGTCATATCTCTATAACAATATTTTTGTTGCATACTCATCTCTCATTAGCTCGTAAATATTCTTCCAATGTACATCTTGTCATTTATGTTATCTTTTCATAGGTATGCATGAATATCTCATCAGTTACATCTTGAAGATTAGAGTGATATTATGTAAATTTGCTTCCTGTCCTAACTCAATATTTTGCAGGAGATACATAGAAATGCTCATTTCTAATTTGAAACTCTTGTGCTCTTAATTCCAACATTGTAATAGTTAAAGATTAATGAGAATATTTGCATTTCCTGCTTTAGGTTAGAATGTATGAACATGCAGATGTCTTGAAGATTGCTTGTTTCCCATATCATTTCTCTCTCTCTCTCATTCCAAAATATCACAATGGTCAAACACAAATGGCACGTGCACCATTTCGTAAGAGGTAATTAATCCTAAGTTGATGATTTACATCAATGGCCATAGTCAGGATGTAAACAAAACTTAGTATTTTTATCTTTTATAAAATAACACTGGATCCACACTGGATCCTTTTCAAAAATCATCATATTTTCTTTAAATATTTTCCTCTTTTATCAGAATTTAATTTAAAATTAATTCAATACATATATCAATGGCCATAGTCAGGGTATATTGAGAGTTAATTTCATTTTAAATTCTATAAAAGCACCAAAAATGCATTTTATTCTTCACTTGAATTTAAATGTGGTTATTATATAATATATTCAATGACCATAGTCAGGGATATATTATATCTTCAACCTCATTCTTAATTCACTCAAAGAATGGAATAGCTCTTCAAAGTCCTATTTCAAAATCATTCAAATTCATTCATCATTTAGGATAAAATTGCATCATATTTTCAAAAATTCTTTTTCAAAACCCAAGTGATTTTGAACATCTTTCTAAGTCTTTATTCTTCAAATGTCAGCTTCATTTCCATGCAAACCTTATGAGCCTAGACTATGTCCTAAAGTTGACATTCGTTGCATATAGGATTTAAGTATGGTTTGGTAGGACCATATTGAGGAGATTATTCCATGTTCACAATAGATTTAGGTCTGAAATACAACTCTCCTCAATTCTAGGGATTGATTGCAAAACAATGTATGCAAGTGTATACTTCCTTTTCATTTTAAATCTATCTCTTTAGGACTTGCATTAGAGCCTTCTGATTTTTTATTGCATGCTGAACATGTTTTCAAAAAAAACATGCCTACCTATATATTGTCCTGGTCTTCACGTTGCTGGGCTGTCTCACTGAACCATAGTTCGGGAGAGAGCCCCACAACTGGACCACTTATTTGGGTTCGCGCCCCCTACCACGTACCTAAGGTCCATAGTCCGAGGTATATCGGTAGGTGCTCAAAGATGTTGGGAAACCATTACCTTAGAACCGGAGGAATATTTCTATGCCACGTACTTCGAGCTTCGGCTTGAGTATATCGGCATATCTTGATTGAAATCAGATGATCTGAACCTTAGAGTTAGGATTAAGGTCCTACAAGCCATTTCAAAATATTGCATTTTAGAGTCAGCTTCTAGGGAGTGCTATTTTGTGCATTATCGATTGTATAAATTGATTCTTTTATAGATATTATCTCAAAAATTCTTTTTCAAAATCCTGGATATGTATTTCATAAAAAATTCTTTTCTCAAAATCCAGGATTGTACATTTCTCATTTCTTTATTCTTTTATTTCTTAAAAACCTGGACATGTCTTTTAAAGTCTTCCTATCTTTCAAAAAGTTCAGGCATATTTCTTTCTTTTTCTTCTGATTTATTTAAATCTTTTGATCTTGCCTGCAATTTTTTGAAGTATTCAAGGTCTTGTCATTCATCTTCAAAAATACTCTTCCTCGTACATTCTATCTTCTTCATATAAAATCTTTTTTTATCGAGAGATCTCTTTTCAAATCTTTAAAAAAAAAAATTCTTCCTTTCAAAATTTCTTTGATCTAAACCCGTCATTTATTTCTTCAGAAAAACGTCAACATTTCATCATGGTTCAAACAAGAGCGGGAAGAAAGGCAGCTCAGCGGCACAATGACAGTGAAGTGGAAGAAATAAACTCTTCCAGATTGTCCCGAAAGCATAATTCAGAGGAAGATGATGTTGACCCGGCAATGTATAAAATTTTTCAAAAGATGATGGCAAAAATGATGTCTGAGCAAGCTGGGGCAAGTTCAAAGAAGACATCCTCTAAAAGCAAGACCAAGAGAAAGCCAGTAAAGAAGCATGTCAGGATTAACAAGAAGAGGGTCCAGCAGGACAGCACATCTGAGGGCACAGAATCAACAGAAGAGGATTCCGAGGAAGAACAGTTTGTGTTCATCCTAAAACATCTGCGATGGCCCAAGAAAGTGGCAGAAGAACCTGAATCAGTCAACAAACCTAACGATGGGGTCCCGGTAGAAGATTCAGTTCAAGTATTGACTAAGATGGTCAAAGATCTGTAGATCCGAGATAAAGGAAAGAGGGTATATACCAGACATGACTTCTACCTTGGTTTAGATGGGGACAACAACTTGGATGATCTCCCCCGAAAGTTTTTTAAGTTCGATGGGTCCGACAACCCAAAGGCCCATCTCACAATGTTCTTCGTTGAATGTGCCAGGTTCAATGAAGACAATCGGGCCCTCTTCTTGTGCTTTCCTCGCAGTTTGGAGGGCGTAGCAGCTAAGTGGTATGCGGAGCACATCAACCCTGTCAAGTTGCGAGATTTCGATAAAGTTGTCAACCTGTTTGTTGAGAGATTCATGTTCAATACTGAGGCACCACCAACCATCAATCACTTATGCAATTTGAAGCAGGATGACAAGGAAAAGGCCATAGATTTTATCCGTAGGTGGAGAGATACCTGCAACAAGATGAGAACCCCCATTTCAGAAGAGCATGCCCTTCAACTCATCCTTAATAACTTCTCTCAACCCCTGAAAAGCCTCATTTTCCCATACCCTTCCAAGTCATTTATTGAGTTGACTGAGCGAGCTGAATGGCTCGAGATGGGAATAGATAACGGAGTCTATGACGGTACCACCCTGGCAAGGGGCAATCAAGATGCAAAGAAGAAAACCCATTTCACTCTTTCCGCTGGTCCCTCATCCGACGACAAGGGTAACAAGGATGATCATGTCAGCAATTCAGAAGGATTCAGAGGTCAAAAAGGAAGGTCTTCCAACAACAATAAGCCTTCCCAACCTAATTCTCAGCAGCGGGAAAAGAATCAGAAAAAACCGAAGCGCAAGGATTGGGGTCTTGATCGCGAATTCACCCCTTTGGAGCAGACACTCGATGAGGTTCTGGAATATATGCTCACAAAGAATATGATTCGTCTGCCAAAAGTTGCTAATCCTTCAATAGTCTTGGGCAGCTTCAAGGAACAGTTCTGCAAGTATCACCGAGCAGTGGGGCACGACACATAGCACTGCTTCGTTCTGAAAAATATCATCTAGGACTGCATCGATAAACACCTTCTGATAGAAGAGAAAACTGAAGAGCAGCTCGCCGTCTGAACATAGCCTTTTTCAGATCATTCAAAAAGCCGATGATACTAGAATCTTTTCTGTTATCCTCCCTTTTCTTTACCAAATCATCCTGTAAAGGCAAGTCAGCCCGAGTCTCTTGTGACCTTTTGGTAAAAAATACCTGTAAATATTTCAATCTTTGCTATCAATTTTGCTTATAAATGAAATGTCAATTTTCATTCCTATCTTTGAGGTTCAATTCTTATTTTTCTTCACAATATTGGGGCATCTTTTATTATTTAAATTTTCATTTACACTTCAAAATATTCTTTTGCCTTCAAATTCCTATTCTTTTCAAAAACGCCGGACAATCCTGACATCATTCATGAGAGAAATGATATTACCTATGAGGGTCTTTCAAAAATCATGAAAATTTTTCATATTTTAGTCTGACCTTTTTCAAAGATCAACCCTTGTGTTGATCATATTTTCCAAAATTTGGTTTCGAACCATTATATTCAAAGATCAACCCTCGTGTTGATCATATTTTTCTAAAAATTGATTTTCAAACCGTTGCATTCAAAGATCAACCCTCGTGTTGATCATATTTTTATAAAAATTGATTTTCAAACCGTTGCATTCAAAGATCAACCCTCGTGTTGATCATATTTTTCTAAAAATTGATTTTCAAACCGTTGCATTCAAAGATCAACCCTTATGTTGATCATATTTTCTAAAAATTGGTTTCGAATCATTGCATTCAAAGATCAACCCTTGTGTTGATCATATTTTCTAGAAAATTGGTTTTGAATCATTGCATTCAAAGATCAACCCTTGTGTTGGTCATGTTTTCTAAAAATTGGTTTCAAATCATTGCATTCAAAGATCAACCCTTGTGTTGATCATATTTTCTAAAAAAATTGATTTCGAATCATTACATTCAAAGATCAACCCTCGCGTTGATCATATTTTCTAAAAAAATTGATTTCGAATCATTACATTCAAAGATCAACCCTCGCGTTAATCATATTTTCTAAAAAAATTGATTTCGAATCATTACATTCAAAGATCAACCCTCGCGTTGATCATATTTTCTAAAAATTGATTTTGAATCATTACATTCAAAAATCAACCCTCGCGTTGATCATATTTTCTAAAATTTGATTTCGAATCATTGCATTCAAAGATCAACCCTTGTGTTGATCATATTTTCTAAAAATTGATTTCAAAAAATTTGCATTCAAAGATCAACCCTCGTGTTGATCATATTTTATAAAAAATTGGTTTTCAAATCATTGCTTCAAAAAATTAACCCTCATGATGATCTATCGTGAATGATCCCCTTTCAAAGATCAGCTCTCTCGGTTAATCTTTCTTTCCAAAAAATGATTTTCTCATATTCTTCTCTCATTTTAAAGATCCCACATGCAGGCAGGATCAAACTCTTTTTCTCAACTTTTATCAACTTTTTGTTTATCAATCTTTATCAGTTTTATCAGCTTTTATTCATTTTTTTATTGATTGTTTATCCATTTTTTTAATTCTCCTTGTCAATTCTTATTTCAGAAATTTCCCTTTCAGGTTAAGGGATAAACCTGATGCCTCTTTCCCATGAGGTATTTCTTTTTCCTTCTTCTTTTCCCCCCCTTCAGGTTAAGGGGTAAACCTGAAACCTCATCTTACGAGGTCCTTCTTGCTTCAGGATAAGGGATAGTCCTGAATGTCTTTCTTTCATCTTTTTAAAGCTTCATTAATCTCTACCAAATCTCTTCTTTATCAATTTTTTAAGCTTTGTTGATTCTTTTGATTCTTTATCAAATCTTTTATCAATTCTTGCCAAAATTTTATTTCTTTCCCATTTAGGATAAGGGATAAATCCTGAGACCACTCATAGAAGCAACAATGCTACCTGTGAGAATTCTTTTACAAAAATGATTTTCATAAATTTCCTTGATTCTTCTCTTTAGTCAAATCTTCCATAAATTTCTATCTTTTCTCGCCAGTTCTTCACAAATCTTATTTCTTCTCCAGTCAAGATAAGGGGGCAATACTGAAAACCGAACCATATACAACTAACTATGATAGTCTATTTCAATCCAAAAGTTGAGTCTTTTTTTCTTAAATTGAGATCTTTAGGTTGAATTCCTATAGAATCAAAAGCCCGTAGGTTGAACCCCTGTCAAACCAATATGGCTCACAGATTAAATCCCTCTTGAACCAAAATTACTTCTCAAATAAGTCGATCTTTAGGCTAAACTCCTACTGATCAGCGAGCTTTAGGCTGAACACCTACTGATTTGCAGTCCTTAGGTTGAAATCCTTTAGGACCCTTTCTTCTATCGATCTTTAGGCTGAATTCCTACTGATCAGCGAGCTTTAGGTTAAAATCCTACTGATTCGCAGTCCTTAGGTTGAAATCCTTTAGGACCCGTTTCTTCTATCGATCTTTAGGCTGAACTCCTACTGATCAGCAAGCTTTAGGCTGAACTCCTACTGATTCGCAGTCCTTAGGTTGAAATCTTTTAGGACTTTGTCTTCCATCGATCTTTAGGCTGAACTCTTACTGATCAGCGAGCTTTAGGTTGAAATCCTACTGATTCGCACTCCTTAGGTTGAAATCCTTTAGGACCATTTCTTCCATCAATCTTTAGGCTGAACTCCTACTGATCAGCAAGCTTTAGGTTGAAATCCTACTGATTCGCAGTCCTTAGGTTGAAATCCTTTAGGACCCTTTTCTTTCATCGATCTTTATGCTGAAATCCTACTAATCAGCGAGCTTTAGGCTGAACTCCTATTGATTCGCAGTCCTTAGGTTGAAATCCTTTAGGACCTTTTCTTTCATCGATCTTTAGGATGAACTCCTACTGATCAACGATCCTTAGGTTGAAATCCTACTGATTCGCAGTCCTTAGGTTGAAATCCTACTGATTCGCAGTCCTTAGGTTGAAATCCTTTAGGACCTTTTTTTTCGATCTTTAGGCTGAACTCCTAACTGATCCGCGAGCTTTAGGCTGAACACCTACTGATTCGCAGTCCTTAGGTTGAAATCCTTTAGGACCTTTTCTTCCATCGATCTTTAGGCTGAACTCCTACTGATCAACGAGCTTTAGGTTGAAGTCCTACTGATTCGCAGTCCTTAGGTTGAAATCCTTTAGGACCTTTTCTTCCGTCGATCTTTAGGCTGAACTCCTACTGATCAACGAGCTTTAGGTTGAAGTCCTACTGATTCGCAGTCCTTAGGTTGAAATCCTTTTAGGACCTGTTCTTCCATCAATCTTTTGGCTGAACTTCTACTGATCAGCGAGCTTTAGGTTGAAATCCTATTGATTCGCAGTCCTTAGGTTGAAATCCTTCAGGACCATTCATTCCACCGATCTTTAGGTTGAAATCCTACTGATTCGCAGTCCTTAGACTGAAATCTTTTAGGACCATTCCTTCCATCGATCTTTAGGCTGAACTCCTACTAATCAACGAGCTTTAGGTTGAAATCCTACTGATTCGCAGTCCTTAGGTTGAAATCCTTTAGAACCATTTCTTTCATCAATCTTTAGGCTGAACTCCTACTGATCGGCGAACTTTAGGTTGAAATCCTACTGATTCGCAGTCCTTAGGTTGAAATCCTTTAGGACCATTTCTTCCATCGATCTTTAGGATAAACTCCTACTGATCAGCAAGCTTTAGGTTGAAATCCTACTGATTCGCAGTCCTTAGGTTGAAATATTTTAGGACCATTTCTTTCGATCTTTAGGTTGAACCCCTACTGATCAACGATCTTTAGGCTGAACTCCTACTAATCCACGATATTCAAGTTGAACTCCTACTAATTCGCAGTTCTCACTTTGAATCCCCTTCAAACCATTCATAAGTCAATCTGTAGGTTGAATTCCTACTAATCTATATTCTTTTGTGGTTCTTAGGTTGAACTCCTATTAAACTAAAATTCATTTTTCCAAATTTTAATCTATAGGTTGAATTCCTACTAATTCATATTCTTTTTACGGTTCTTAGGATGAATTCCTGTCGAACCACATTCATTCTTCAAAAAGTAAATCTGTAATTTGAATTCCTACTAATTCATATTCTTTTTGCAGTTCTTAGGTTGAATTCCTATCGAACCAAATTTATTTTTTGTAGGCGGAATTCCTACTGATCTATATTCTTTTGTTAAATTCCTATTAAACCAAAATTCATTTTTTTTAAAAATCCAATTTGTAGGTTGAATTCCCACTGATCCATATTTCTTTTGCGGTTCTTAGGTTGAAATCCTATTGAACCAAATTTATTCTTCTAAAAATTCAGTCTATATATAAATTCTTACTAGTCAAAAATTCTTTTACAAATTCTTAGGTTGAATTCCTATTAAATTAACTTCATTTTTTCAAAAATTCAATCTGTAGGATGAATCCCTATGGATCCAATATTCTTTACGGCTCTTAGGTTGAGTCCCTGTTGAGCCAATGTTGTGTGATAAAACCCAATATCTTCATGTTATTTCTTCCAAAATTTTAGCTAAAGGATGTATCAAAATCTATATTGAGTGATTATTTCACAAAAGAATTCTGGAACATTATGCCAATTTGCTAAAAACAGTTATTGACTCCAATATTCTTACTATACGAAAGAATTACCTCAGATTACCTCTAGTATTTCTTTCCAAAAGGGTGAAATTCTTTGCGGAAAAGAGGTAAAATTCAAATCTTTTCCTGTTGATCAACCAAAAGGATGTAAGAAATGTCCTCAATATGATCAGTGAAAGAAATCTTCAATGATGTTGAAAAGCCAGAAGTGAATTGATATTGATCATGGCTATGGCGCATGTTTAAAAATGACTATCTGGCAATCAGGCAGTGGAAATATCTTGAGCTTTAAAAGAATCCACTTAATCCATGTCTTCACATTCATTTAAAGTTGCAATCAAATATCTGCAAAAGGGATCTCTCAACTGTCGTCAAGATGAAGACGAATAGACGAGTTAGACCCCCGGGGCCAAAGAAGATTTGGATCATCTCCGAGATGAAGGAGTTTGTGAAGGATCCTTTCAGGGAAAGTTCAAATCACCGTCAAGATGAAGGCGAGTGCGATGAACCTACTGACAAACCCTAAACGATATTTGATTTCTGCTATCACCTAAAGACCTTTTGAGCCAATATCATTAATAGAGTTCCTAAGATAAAAGAAGGATCGGAACATCTCCAAGATGAAGGAGTTGGTGACGTACCCTTCCCCGAAAAAGAGAGAAAAGTCAGAATACATCCAAATGAAGGATGAAGTAAAAAACCTGAGAAAGTTCAATGACTCAAAAAGAGTGCAAAAAGATCATCGTGGGAAAACACCCAGATATCAAACTCTCGAAGTTGCCAGAAGTCATCTTCTCTCATGTGAAATCCCTTTATTAATATCTTTTCACTACTTGCTTTTATAAAATTTAGAATATTTCTTCTCTTCTTATATCAGGGAAATGAATAGCTTCCTTGAAGAAAATCATCAGCGCTCAAATTTTGAATTTGACTCTTAGAACCGAGGAGTTAACCTCATTGGAAGAAATACTCTTGGTAAAAAGAGGGAATATCTTTTGCACACACGTGCACATTTTCAAGCGTTTGAGTCAACTACCAATTTTATCTTATTGGCAAAATTTTCTAGCTATTCCAAGAATGAAATAAATATTCAATATTCATTTTGATGCAACCTAGCGTTGTTTATATTTTCCAAAAGAGTTGCCTCCCTCAAGAGAAGTGTCTCTTCTTGTCCCATCACGGTTTTCTCGTACAAGAATTCCGTATGGTAGTTCCCACTCAAGTTAAGGGTCAAAACCTGAACCCTCTGCGAGAGGTCATTGATTTCAAAAGCTATTTCAGTCTCAGCAATGAGACGCCCATTTTCTTTCCCTTTTCAAAAGCTTTAGGGAACCCTATTTTCCTCCTTTCGCAAAAAACCCTTTTGGATTTGTTCGTCCAAATTCCGAAGGTCCCATTATGGTTTCTCCATTTGAGAAACCCGTATGGTAGATTTCCTATTCAGGTTAAGAGTTAACCCGGAACCTCGCTTTGCGAGGTATCTTCCTTACAGGTTTGGATTAAACCTGAGTCTTGTTCCAACAAGATCCCTTGTTGTGACGAGGTGTTTTCCTTCTAGTCCCATCATGGCTCTTCCCATCAAGGAACCCATGCTTCACATATCCATCCAAAAAGGGATCCTACTTAAACTGCATTTTACGAGGTATTTTCCAAAAAATGTCCCATCAAGGTCCTCATATATTCCTTTCCAATACATTTTTGATATATCTTCGTCCCATCCAGGTTAAGGGCTAAACTTGAATCATTCCGAAAAGAGTATCTTGTCTCACCCATGAGACCTGATCAAAATTCTCATTTCCCACCATTTCAGAATTTCCAAAGTCCCATCACGATTTCCTCATCCACTATTATTCAATCATATCATTTTTTAGGATTTCGTCTCCCCAAAACCATTCATGATAAGGTTTTAAGCCTGAGAAGCCATGTTTTTAAAATAATTCTTCCATACCCAGTTCAGATCTGCTGACTGGGGCATTTTTAAAATTTGGAGTGTTATCTTTGACACTAAGCTCGACTTTCAACCGGCCTAGTAGCAAAGAGAGACATCTGTGAACACCCCAAATTTTTCAAAGATTTGTAAAAATGACCTTTTTGCCCCTGGTTCCACTTTCTGAGAAAACCAAAGCTAAATTTCAATCGTTCTTCAGATTTTTTGGATTGAATTTCATATTGATATACTCAAATTCAATTCTGGAACCAAACCCAGTGTTTTAAACCCAAATCTGAGCCCCGTTGTCTGATTTTTTAAATTAAAATTATAAAAATATTAAAAGTGGTTTTGAAAGGCTCGAGCAGTTCATCCGGCACTCTGTTGGATCCCCAACCCTATATTTCTCAGTTCGAGGTTGTAAACCTCAAATATTTCCAAAAAAATCCAGATATAAACCCATTTTCTAAAAAAAATTTCTCAAAATAGCTTTTAATTCTCAGAAAAATTTCCTTTTGTAAATATTTTTGCAAAAAACACAAAAAATTAGTTTTAATCTTTGTCTTTTAGAACTTTATTCTAAAAAATGCAAAAAAAATGAAAAAATAACACAAAAACCAAAAAAATTGGGAAAACTATGAGAAAAGCAAATGATTTTGAGCCTTTTTTAAAAATTAATTTTTCTAAAAGCCTCGGGAGCCCCCTCTTTGTAAAATCTCAAAAATCAGAGGGGCTCCTCTGCAAAACCTTTTCTTGGGTTCGAAAGCCCTTCGTAAGCAAGGAAAGGGCGAAGGTAAGCCGCCCCCTCACTCTCGCCTCTCTCTCCCTTTCTCTCTCCTCCATTGCCTACTGAAACCCTCCATCACCATTTCATCTACTCGATCCTCCACCTTCGATCTCTAATGGTCACAAACCCTAAACCCCTTCCCGAATCATCTTCTCCATCTTCAAAAGGGGCACGGAAGGCCTCTTTTCGATGACCGCTTCTCACCCCCGCATCCTTCTCCATGCAGCATCCTCCCTCATCTTCTCTTCACGACCCCCTTCTTCATCCCCTTTTTCCTCAGCCGCCTTCTCTGTAAGTCAGACCCCTGCAGAGCTACAGGAGCATCATATTCGAAGTAGCCCTTCTCCCTTCCCAATCGAAGCCTAGCCACAAAGGGAGGCCTTGTTAGATTTGGTTGAAAGAGGGGTTGTGGGAGCCGTGGAGGCTGCCTTAGTTGCTGGGCGCCGGCTGGAGCTACTTCAAAGTTGGAGGAGGTGGCATGGGCTGTGCTGGAGGTCTTGAAGTCTGGAGATGCTGCAGTGATGGAAGAGGCTAGAACAATCGGTTGGGCGTCACCTTGTGTGGTGGCTGAAGATGAAGACTCGATTGCCGTTTGTGGTGGTAGGTAGTGCCAATGGTTGAAGGAGGAGCTGAAGAGGAGGACTTGGCTGCACCGGCTGTGGTGAGAGGAGTGGCTGTCAAAGTGGTTGCAGTTGTGCAAGGGGAAGCTGGAGCAATGGCTGCTGTGATTGGAGTCCCTTCTCTTTGATGTCACAGCTCAAAACTTAGGGAAAAGCTGGAACAAAAGGAGAGAGAGGGAGAGGCCTTGAGTGAGAGAGGTGTGAAGAAGAGATCAGTCGTATCTTTTGTTTTTTTTTTTTTTGGTTTTCTTAACTTAGGGAAAATTCTATCTTTCCCTTTAATTAGGGAAGGAAAGGGAAGCAGCCTTTATGTAAATGGCTGGGCAAGAGGGAAAGGAAGGGAGGAAGGAAGGGACGAAGGAAAGAAGAGGAAGAAGAAAAGGAAGAAAAAGAAAGAAAAGGGAAAAAGAAAGGAAAGAAAGAAAAGGAGGGAAAAAAGAAAAGAGAAAGAAAATGAGGAAAAAAATGGAAAGTGGGGCTGGAGGCTTGGGTGACCACCTTGTGGGTCCCACATCTCTAAAATGCAAATTAAATAATAATAATAATAATAATAAAAAAATGAACAAATAAAAAGAAAATTGAAAGGAATAAAAGAATATATATATATATATATATATATATATATATATATATATATATATATATATATATATATATATATATATATATATATATATATATATATATATATATATATATATATATATATATATATATATATATTTTTTTTTAATAAAACAAAAATATAAATGAGTGGGCAATCTCAGAGCGGGTCCAAATTCCACTTTTGAAATTCATTTTGACGATTAGAGGGGTAAAATAGTCTTTTCAGAAAATTTTCACACGAAGCGAGCTATTTTTTGCAGTTTTTGAAACGAGCTCGGATTTTGAAGTTCAATATTCCGTTGCGAAGCAAATCCACTGTAGAATTTGAAAATTTGATTTTGAAAGAAATCCATATTGTTTTTTTCAAGAAAATATTTCCAAACGAAACGAGCTATTTTTGGCAGTTTTTGAAATGAGCTCGGATTTTGAAGTTCAATACCTCGTTGCGAAGCAAATCCAATGTAGAATTTAAAAATGTAATTTTGAAAGAAATCCAGATTGTTTTTCTCGAGAAAATATTTCCAAATTTAGACTTCTGGGGGTAAAATTGTCAATTTTGGAAACCCAGGGTTTGAAATTGATTTTTGAAAGCTTTTAAAACTCTATCTGGATTGAAATTTATAAAACTGGAGTTCTGGACTTCGAAAATGAAATGAAATGTGATGAAATGTTATGAAATGCTGAGAAATGATATGAAATGATGAAAAATGACATGAAATGCTATGCGAAATGCTAACCTTGAATAAAGAATTTTGGATGTCAGACCCCGATTGACACTTGTATCAGTTAAAAAAAACATTAAAATTGATAAAATTTGCAAAATAGCCCAAGAAATGGTTTTCGGGACTCTACTGGGTCAGAGTGACACTGAATATTGGGGTTCGAGCTGGATTGAACTAAGATGAGCTAGATTGAGCTGGGTTTTAGAGTTTCAGAACTCAAATGAACTGACCAGACACTGACTCAACTTACCTTTCCGACTGAATTTTCAAGAAAAGCTGTCATTTTTAGAGAAATGGTATAGAATGGTCACTGGAGTGAAGTGAATTATAAACTTGAGCTGACTTTGAGCTAAAAAAAAAGGTCCATAATACTGACATGAACTAAAATCGAGGCTCAAACACTAGCTCAACTGACTGAACTCAGCTCAATTTCAGCTGAAAGAGCTAAAATGGACTAAAATGGGCTCTTGGACACTTAGAAATGGTTTTGAACTGAAACTGGAGCACTCAAACTTCTGGTGAGCTTAGGCTAGACTCTGAGGAATATGACTGACTGTGAATGACTGACTCAGAGACAATTGGCTTGGATTTGAGTGAGAAATGAGCTCATTTCTGAAGAAATCTCATTTTTGGCAGGAATGGTCAGAAATGGAAATGGTCTGTTCATTGTGAGCTCAGATGAGCTTGAAATGATTGATATTCTAAATGTTCTGAACTGACCAATGAGCTTGGTTGACTCCGACTGACTGGGGTCTGGGATGACCTAGGGGTAAAATGGTAATTTTCCTAATGAAAGTTGGTAAAATGGTGATTTTCTGAAACTGACTCGGGGTTTGACTCCTACACTGACCTAACAGGGTTGGCACTGCACGAGGAGGGTTATTTGAGAATGGATGAGGAAAATTTGGGGTGTTTACAGATGCTCCTCTTTGCTACTAAGCCGGCTTGAAGACGAGCTTAGTGGCAAAGAAAAACACACCAAATTTTGGCCATAAAAATGCCCTAGTTTGATGGATCTGACTGGGTATGAAGAAATTAGCCCTGATGAAAATGGTAGATATGAAGTGAAGAATAAAGAAGAAAATTTTACTTTAAAAGGAAGTGAGATTCAGGTTTTTCCCTTAACCTGGATGGGATGGAAAATACCTCATGTAGAAACGAAGCTCAGGTTTGACTCTTAACCTGACCGGGGAATGAAATACCTCATCAAAGGAGGCTCAGGTTTGTACCCTTATCCTGATTGGGAGGAAAATGAAATACCTCAACAAAGGAGGCTCAGGTTTGTACCCTTATCCTGATTGGGCGGAAAATGAAATACCTCATCAAAGGAGGCTCAGGTTTGTACTCTTATCCTGATTGGGCGGAAAACGAAATACCTCATCAAAGGAGGCTCAGGTTTGTACCCTTATCCTGATTGGGCGGAAGATGAAATACCTCATCAAAGGAGGCTCAGGTTTGTACCCTTATCCTGATTGGGCGGAAAATGAAATACCTCATCAAAGGAGGCTCAGGTTTGTACCCTTATCCTGATTGGGCGAAAAATGAATGGAATCCTCGAAGGAAGAAACCATGATGGAACCTTCGGATTTCCGCACAATCAATCCGATAGGTGTTTTGCAAAAGGATGAAATTGGGGTCCCTAAAGCTTGAAAAGGGGTTTGATTTTGGGCGCCTCATTGCTGAGACTAAATAACTTTTGAAATTGGTGACCTTTTGCGAGAAAATGATTGGTGGCTTAACCTCAAACCGAAATTGGACTGTCTATGGTGGGACAGTGGGGACACAGGGAAGTGTGCAAATCTGAGAGCCCATGCGCTCAGATTATACCAACAGAAGGGAAGGAACCTTGAAAACTCCTGTTATCAAGTCCTTAAAAGGGATAACAACTGATGTCAGGATGCGCCAAAGATGAACCTCAAGCTCTCGCTTCACGCCAGGATAGCTAGAAAAAATATTGTCAAAATGTTGAAAATTATTGTTGATTCAAAATAATTTAAAATGATGCACATTGTTTTGAAAATATTCTCTCTTTTCTACCTGAAGTATTACCTTCGACTGGGCTTAAGTTCGTAGAATCAAGGTTTGAATTCAAATTTCTTGCAATTGACTTTCTTTCAAGGAGGCTATCAATTTCCTTGATATGAATAGAAAAGAGAGTATTCTTGATATTGTGAAAGCAATTGGTGAAGGAATATTGATAATAGAATTTCACAAAATTAAAGAGGATTCTTGACAGATTCGGCAGTCTGATATCCTGGGATTCCTTTCTCATGATGATCTTTCTGCCCACTTTTTTTTTATTGGCAGAATTAGAGTTCTCTTGGGTTTTTATTACATCATCCTTCATTTTGGAGATGTCTTGACTTTTTCCTCTCTTTTTTTTTGGAAGGGTACGTCACAAACTCCTTCATCTCAGAGATGCTTCGATCCTTCTTTTCTCTCATGGATTATATTGACAGTTATTGGCTCTTTGGTTGGAAATCTCTTGATATAGCAGAAATTAAATATCCTTTAGGGTTTGTCGGGAGGCTCATCGCAGTCGCCTTCATCTTGACGGTGCTCTGAACTTTCCATGGAAGGATCTGTCACAAACTCCTTCATCTCGGAGATGATCTAAATCTTCTTTGGCCCCGGGGGTCAACTCGCATAATTCGTCTTCATCTTGACGACAATTGAGAGATCCCTTTTGCAGATATTTAATTGCAGCTTAGGTAATTGAGGAGATATGGAGATTAAATAGATTTTTCTGTATCACCCAGGATATTTTGACTGCTTTATTTTCCAAGAATGATCTTTAAAAATGATCTATTAACTACGATCAATACCGATCACTTATGGCTTTACAACAACATTGAATTTCTTTCGCTGGCCATATCGAGGATTTATTCTTCATCCTTTTGGTTTGGCCAATAGAAAGAATTTGAATTTTGAATCCTTTTTCGTGAAAGCTTTGTCCTTTCGGAAGTAATATTGAAGGTATTCTGAGGTAATGTTTTTGCGCAATAAAGATTTTGAAATCAACAAATATTTAATAACAAATTGGCAAAATTTTCTTGAAATCCTTGGTGAGAGCGAGCATCTGAAGCACAACGCAATGCATCCATGACAGAAATTTTCTTCTCCTTTCCCCAAAGGAGAAGATTTAGAAATTGGAAATAGGAATTACTCCTCTCTTCCCTGAAGAGGAGGTGTTTGCAAAACGAACTTTCGAAGAGAAATTAAGCTTTCGTCAAAACTTCCTAACATTAGGCTTCTCTTATGGAAAGGGGGCCGATAATGGTGAGGTCGATGAATTGGTCATGAAGGAGCGAGTCCATCACACTCTCCCTGAAAAGAGGGTCCTCCATGATGAAATGGCCTAGTATGAAATTGTGATCACAAGGAAAGCGAACTTCCGTCGAAGCTCTCCCTGAACTAAGGGTTCCTTGTATGAAATTGGAATTTTGTTTTGCAAACGGTTCACATAGACACGAGTCCCTTCAAACTCTCTGTTATTGTCGCGAAATTTTCCCCCGTCTTCCCTTCCTTGCGGAAGAGAGAGGGAAATGCTTTCGCGATTCAAACTTGACCGGATTTTGAAAATTGTTTTGAAATACTCGCCTCCGTTTTGAAAATTGCGAGAAAATCCATGGGATGGGGCTCGACCTGTCGGTACGAGGTTCGACCGTTTCTGCCTCCTTTAACAGGGGTAATCGAACCAAGGACCAAAATTGTGCTTGACTTAGTTAAATCACCAAAATCGTGTTCTATCCTATATGCACAAAGAATTCAGCCATGTGCTATGAGATTTTGGAAAATGCAGCTTGGGAAAACATGATGTATGCTTGGAGAATATTTGGAGTTGAAAAGAATCTCTCAGGAAAAAGCTGAAAGTCAATTTCTCAGGAAACTCAAATGAAAAAGATTTGAAATCTCGGGAAAGTTCATAAAGTTGTGGGAAAATCATGAATGGTTGAAAATCCTGGAAAAAAGGTGAGCATTTGAAAAGGGAAACACTTCTCAGGAAAACTCGAACTTTGAGAATTTTCTTAGGAAAATGATGGAAGATTTATAGGAAATCTTATTGGAGAAAGAAGTTCAAAACTTGGGAAATTGAAATCCTGGGAATCTTACCCTTGAAAATTGATTTTTGATTCTTGAGAAAGATTGGGAGACTCCTTTTAAAATCTTAAGAGAATAACCTTTCCCAAGGAAAATCGAGGGAAAATTTGATCTTGGAAATCCAACTTAGAAGTTTCTTGAGAGACTGGTTTCTATGGAAAACTGTGAAAACTTGACTTCGGAAAACCGATTTTGGAAAATACTCAGAGTTTCTTGAGAAATTGATTTCTTGAGAATGAAGTTTTCTTAAGAAAATCATGAGAAAACCAATGATTTCATGATGCAAATGATATGAATGAATGAATGCACTTTGAAAGATTTTCTAAGAAATTTGTTGGAAAATGTGCATTAAGTCAAAATAAATCCTTCGCATATCCTGACTGTGGCCATGAATATGTTCAGAGTTTAATTGATTTAATGCACAATACTTTGAAAATATTAGAAATATGATGTGCATTTTAAGATAGCCTAAGAGTGTAGGCTCAATGTGACTGGTAGAAAGATGATGGATCTGGGTCTCGTCCATATTCTGACTAGGGCCGTAAATATGGATTCCACTGAGGTCATCAACTCCCTAAGAGTTGATGCACGTGTCATTCGTGAACATCCATAGTGCTTTTGAAATAAAATGCATGAATCATAGAAACAGGATATTGCATAAATTTAAACTATATGATATGCATCCTAGTCTAAGCAGGAAATTAAAATCGTATTCTAAAATTTATATTATTACATCACTAACTAAATGAAATAAAGGGAATTGCAGACTTCAGCTCCTTCATTTGAATGTCCCTGCCAAACTTGAAATAAGGTTAGCTCAAATATGTGGGTTTTTCCAAGATTCTCCAATAATATTATGAAATTATTGGATTTAATTGGATATAAACTCTATTCTCATGCTTCCTTGATATTTGAAATGATGTAAATGCAGAAAATTCGGTGGAAAATAGTTTTGAAATTCGAAATGGTGGTCAAAATGACCAAAATATCCCTAATGTTAAAGTTATACCTTTAAAATCAGGGTTTTTGAAGGAAATTTTGATAAAAATTGAGATTTTGAAATTCAAATTGAATCAAATGATGATGAAATGCATAATGAGATATGATGACATGTTGTTAAACATATTAAGACTGTAAAATCAGAATTTGACACTTTACAATTTATCTAAAATAACGAATTTCGCTTGGATTCGGGTCCCGCGGGGCCCTGTTTTGATATTATGGCTAAACCGAACCTCAAATGGATTCCAAATTACACCAAATTCGGTATGAAGCATCTTCCTACTCTGACAAACATCCTAGAATGCTAAAAATCACGAAATGATATGATTTGAATGCTAAAATTTAAAGAAAGTCCTAAAAAGGGTGGATTTCGCCTATGGACCCGAACCAAATGCAATTTTTAATATGATAATTCAAAATTTACACAATGAAAACTTCTGATATTTTTTAGACTGATAAATGACCCGAAATGAAACATTTTTGGTTTTTACAGCCTCGGGATTTGAGCCATGGTGAGTTCAGTAACAGGGATTTGGTTCTGACGGAGGAAAAATCGACCTGATCTAACATAAAATGATAAATAAATAGAACACAGCCATGAAAATTTCTGATATTTAACAGAGCTACTCATGACACTTACATGAACAACTTTCATGTTCATGAATTTGGCATTTGACCAACAGAAACATGGATAAAAATATAACTTTTTAATCCTAAATTGACAGAACAGACAAATGTAGCAAAAACGAAGACTGACAAAAAAATTCCGAAACAGATATCAAAACTGTTCTAAAAATCACAATCTTACAGATGCAAATAGAGGACATCTCGGACATAATATTCACTTTTTACAGATTCGGATTTGGAGCAACACCCAAAGAGAACCCATAGCCCTAAGTCGATCCAAAGTCTTAGAAGCCCAAATCAGGCTCTGACACGTGTCCCGAACTCTCGGCTTTTTGTCAGACATTAATAAAAATCAGAAAAATCTGAGAAAATCAAGTTAAAAACTAGACATCCTCTCACGTTCAGAACATATTTTGGATCGAAAATCTGATCTCCTCTGAGGGAGATCTTGATTTTACAAGTCGGAAATAAAAATTTAAAATACATCCCGGGTAGTAAAACCCGACTCACCTTTTTGAACGTTTACCATAGTAAACGAATTCAAATGATTCTGAATTTTTGGCACATTTTTAGGGACACCTAAGGTCGCATTCCATGATGTTTTTGGATTTTTTAACAAAAATTACACGCATGAAATGACGTGTGGACTGACTGACAAAAACAGAGAACTACTGAAACTGAGCAGAATTGAAATAAATGCTAAATTAATCCTAATTAATTCATGAAATGTGCTGAATTAACGAAATAAAATGCAAATTAAATCTAGCTAAATGCATGAATGCTAAAAATCATCAAGGAGGCATAATTGAATATTTTTATATATGTCGTTTCATAAGAATAGCTCAATCCATCCCTCGGATGAGCTCTTTCTTCAAACGACGCGTGAACCGAATCATGAGATGAAATCAAGAGGAAAAGAGGTGCACCTTGCTTTGTTGGGAAGCGTTGAAGCTCTAGAAAGGGACTGCTACCAAGGGCTTCGTTCGTCCTTCGATCCGGGCTTCAGATGGTTCACCAAAATTGACCTACGCTTGAATCGAGTTGGCCACTGCGCGAACTTCACTGCACCTTCTCCACTGAGGCAAAAGGGGCGTGAATTCCCATAGTTCAAAATCAGATTCTCAGGAAGGCTAGGTCGAATTTCCAAGTTCAAAAGGAACTCTAAAAAAAATGGTCTCCCTAGGCTGGGCGTGAACCCTTGTTTTTATAGATTTTTTCTGAAAAATTTGAATTTCAAACAGGCTCAATCTGAGCCCTCCATGTGGCGCCATCTCAGGGGTGCTATTTTGATTTTTGAGAAAATAAAAAATGAGAATTTTGTGGGTGAGACACCTCAGCAGAATTTGAAATTTTTCAAAATTTGGGTCTGCTTGATTTTCTCTGCAGGAAGCTCCCAGATGGCGCCACCTCAGAGGGTGCTACCTGGGGTTTGAAATTCAAAATTTTCCTTTTGTAGGGAGTCCTCAGGTGGTGCCACCTCATGGGGCTATTTTTATTAAAAGAATAAAATAAATAAAAGAAAGGAAGCCAAGTGGGGCTCTGGATTGGCGCCACCTCAAAAGGTGTTCTGAGGTGTAAAGCTGGAAACAATAGGAGCATGCCATGTGGCGCCATCTCTGGAGGTTCTTACCATGTGTCAGAAGGACAAGAGTGGAAGAAGCAGGCTGTGCCACCTCAGAGGGATTCAAATTCTACTTTTATGCAGGAAAGGAGAGGCTGACATGTGGCAGACAAGTGTCAGCTGTCTGGAGAAGCCTTCTCAAATGGCGCCACCTCAGAGGAGAATTCGAATTTCAAATAGAGGTTGGTCCTGGAGGAATGGAGGATGGACATGTGGCAGTTCCTCAGAGTGGTTCCTACAATGCCATGTGGCAGGAGGGAAAAGCCAGGAACATGTGGCGCCCTCATAGACAAAGTAGGAAAAGGTAGAACTCCAGGATTTTCGCCACCTAGCTCTTGTCTGGAAATTTTTGAATGATGGCTTTTTCTGAAGAAAGCTAAGAGTGACATGTGTCCTCTACTTTTTCTGAAGGAAGCTAAACATGACATGTGTCATTTACTTTTCTGAGACATGGTAGGGGGAAGACATGTGTCACCCTGCTTTTTCTGAATGAAGCAGAGATTGACACGTGGCAGAGGGAAGAGGAGGAGGTCCAAGCCATGTGGCGCCATCTCAGACAAAATGGAAAAGGTGAAGTTCAGGATTTGCGCCACCTCTGGAGGGATTTGAATGTTTGAATTCTAGCTTTTTCTGAAGAGGGCAGGAAATGACACATGACATTTACTTTTTCTGATAAGAGCAGAGAATGACACATGTTACTTGCTTTTTCTGAAAAGAGTAGAGGATGACACATGGCATTTGCTTTTTCTAAGGAAATGAGAGATTGACATGTGTCCTCTGCAGGAGACCCTCTTCAAATGGCGCCACCTCAGAGGAGACAAGTTTTGCTTTTTCTGGACAGGACAACACATGACACGTGGCACCTCATGGATGATCTTTGGAATGACACATGGCGCAGGGTGAAGATGGTGGATGCTGACACATGGCAGATAAATGGGATGACATGTGGCAGCTTCTTAAGGTAGCCCCACACTGACACTTGGCATAGAAATGGGAGGAGAGAGAAAAGACACGTGGCACCAATCCAAGGGACAAGGCTCCTATATTTTTGGGTTTTTCAAAATTCAATTTTTTCAAAAGAAAAGCATGTGTGACACCACCTCAATGCGGGCCCCACATTGCTTCTTTATTGAAATAAGAACAAGACAGTAAATCCTTTTTTTGGAATTTTCATAAAATCTAGACTAATTGGCAAAACAAAAATTTTGAAAAGAGATGGCCCCTGTAGGGTGATTTTGTAAAAGGAAGATATTGAAATTGTTGACAAAAAGGCAAAATCTGAGTTGAAGTGGCTGAAATCCATATTGAAAACTATCCAGATCGTTTTCCTGAGGAAATATTTTGAAATTCAGAGTCCTGGGGGTAAAATGGGAAGAATTGATAATTTTGAAGACCCAGGGTTTTGGAATCGATTTTGAAAATAGTTGAAATTCTAATCTGGATTGAAAATTTTGAAATCAAGAGTTCTGGACCTCGAAATGACATGCTGTGCAGTGTAGTGATATGAAATGCTCATGCAATGATATGCAATGTCATGTCTTATGCAATATATTTTTGAACCAAGACTTGGAGATTCCTGTCTTCTGTCAGGAATAAAATTTTGAACATCTGAGCTAAAAATAGAGAAATTTTGAAAGTTGCAGATGAAATTTAGACTTTTGCAAGGTCCGAGCTCAAAAAATGACCATTTTGCCCTCCGACGATTTCAAAGGCTGGATGATGATGTTTGGTGAAAATGTCAGGGAGGTGAGTGAAAATTTGGGGTGTTTACACTCTCCCTGAAAAGGGGCTAGGTGAACAGAGGATAGCATGCGAAAAGAACGAGCTCCCTTGAACTCTCCCTATAAAAAGGGTCTCTCGCAAGAGAAAATGATTGAAATTGGTATTGAGTGACCAAAAGGTCGAAATTAGAATTTGGAAAATTTGAAAATTTGAAATTTGATATTTGAAATTGGAAATTTAGAATTTGGAATTTGGAATTTGGAAATTGAAAATTGATTGACCCGAAGGTCGAAATTGGAATTGATTGACCCAAAGGTCAAAATTGAAATTGGTTGACTCAAAGGTCGAAATTAGAAATTTGGAATTTGAAATTTGGAAATTGGGAAATTGATTGACACGAAGATCAAAATTGGAAATTTGGAAATTGATTGACCTGAAGGTCGAAATTGGAATCTTGGAAATTGGGTGGCCTGAGGGCCGAAATTGGTAATTGGATTGCCCAAAGGCCGAAATTGGAAATTAGATGGCCCAAGGGCCGAAATTGGTAATTGGAATTTGAACTTTGATGAATGATCAACACAAAGACTGAACCCGAGAGGTTGAGTGATACGACCAACCAGGGAGACACTAACCACGAGTGCTCAACTTTGAAAGAACACCAGCATGAATATCGGGTTTTGAAAATATGTCAACATAGACATTGGATTTTGAAAATGTACCAGTTCGAGCACTGGATTTTTAAAAACACACCAGTTCGAGCACTGGATTTTGAAAATATACCAGTTCGAGCACTGGATTTTGAAAACCTACCTTGTTTTTAAATTGAAATTTGAATTTTTGAAAGAGACCTATGCTATTAAAATATTTGGGAATTGTAATGAGAATGATTGTCGGGGTCTCAGGATTATCCCTTATCCTGAATGGGTAGTTCAAGTTTATCCCTTAACCTGAAGGGGAAGTTCAGGTTTATCCCTTAACCTGAAGGGGAAATGAATTTGATGCAAATGCAAATTGATGCATATGAATGCAGATAAATGCGAATGAATGCATGCAAATACAAATGAATGCAAATGATGTAAATGGGTGCACATGCATGCAAAATGAAAGATTTGTGTGATCATGCCTACATACAGAACGTTTTGAAGACAATTTTCAAAATAATGCCCCAGTGTAACTGGGAAAGAAGAATTTGACCATTATTGAAGAAAATATATTGAGGAATTACAAAGGATGGAATAGAGGATTTAAGTATAGAATTTTTTTAAATGTTGAGCATTGATAGAGTCTGATAATTCCACACCATCAGCATTGATGAGCAGATATGAATTGTGAGGGTAATGCTTCCTCGACAACATAGGGCCCTTCTCAATTCGGCGACCATTTGCCACCCGGGCGGTGCTTGAGATAGTCCGTTGATCTGAGCACTAGATCATTGACTCGAAATTTTCTTTCAATGACGGATTTTGCATATTGTCTGGCTATCCTCTGACGATATGATTGAGCGTGCTCTGCTGCTCTGAGTCTTCTTTCATCTAGCAAATCAAGTTGTACTAGCCGCTGTTGCTGATACTGATCAAGAGGTAATTCAAGAAGTGATGCAAATTTCAGAGCAGGTTTCTGAACATGTAGAGGCAATACTACTTCGGTTCCGTACACAAGTTCTGACGGAGTAGCATTAGTTGGAGTTCGAATGGTGGTCCGATACGCCCACAATGCATCATGAATCTTCTCATGCCAGTCACGGCCTATTTCCAAAGTTCGCTCCAGGATTCAAATCAAAATCTTATTGGTGGACTCTGCTTGGCCATTTCCTTGAGTATAATAAGGAGCGAAGAAATGATGATGGATTTTGAACTTCAAACAGAAAGTCCTCATTCTCTCATTCTTGAAATGACTGCCATTATCTGACACAATATCATGTGGTATGCCAAAATGACATAGGATATTCTTATGGATGAATGAGACCACATGTCGACCTTCTACTGTGCGTAGAGTGACTGCTTCTACCCATTTAGTAAAATATTCTGTTGCAGCAAGAAAATATTTATGGCCATTTGAAGCAGAAGGAGTAATGGGGCCAACAACATCAAAAGCTCACATAGAAAATGGCCATGGCGAGACGACAGATTACAAATATGGTGTTGGTGCATGAATGGAAGGTGCATGCATCTGACATTGAACGCACTTCTTCACAAAACGATAACAATCTTGTTGCATAGTTCTCCAGTAATATCCTGCTCGTATGATTTGTTTGACAAGAGTTTGGTAGCCAACATGACCACCGCAGATACCTTCATGTGCTTCTTGCACAACTTCTTTGGCTTCTTCTTCATCCAAACATCTGGAATATTCAGAGCTGAATCCACGACGATAAAGGACGTCAGCAAGAATAAAATATCGAGCAAACATGCGTTGAATTGCTCGTTGCTCTTTCTTTGAGAGTTCTGAAGGAAATTCGCCAGTTTCAATGAAATTCTTGATGTCATGATACCAAGGCTTCTTCTTTTGCTCAGCCTGGTTTATCTGCTATACTGGGACGAAAGCAGGTTGATCAAGTCTGCCAATTTCAAAGGAGCGACAAGATTCTTCGCTCTTGAAAGACATGATGGATCCCAGATTGGCTAAACTGTCTGCAATTTGATCGAAGACTCTCTTGACATGAAAAAGTTGGAATTCTTCGAAATTGCTGACAAGAGCTGAGACGATCTTCTGATAAGGAAGTAATTTCTGATCCTTCACTTGCCATTCGGCTAAGACTTGATTGACGACGAGCAAAGAGTCGCCATAAGCATGCACTCTTCTGACATTGAAGTCTTGTAGAATTTTCAGACCTTGTATCAAAGCTTCATACTCGGCCATATTATGAGTGCACTGAAAATCTAGTTTAAGAGAAAAGGGGATCATCTCCTTCTCAGGTGTGATTAACAGAATCCCGATTCCTATGCCTGTCATATTCTTGGAACCGTCAAAGAATAAATTCCAAATTGGAGATTGATGAACATTGTAGATCCGCTCATCGGGGAAATCATCATCGACTTTAACATCCTCTGCTAGAGGAAAATCTGCCAATTAATCTGCAATTGCTTGTCCTTTGATAGATTGCTGAGAGCAATATTCCAAATCGTATTGCATTAATAGGACTTGCCATTTGGCAATCCGTCCACTGAGGAAGGGTTGCTCTAGAATGTACTTGAGAGGATTTAATTTGGATAGGATCTTGACTTCAGATGCCAGCAGATAGTGTCTCAATTTCTGACACATCCAAACCAGAGCTAGACATGTCTTCTCTATTTGAGAGTATTTCTTCTCATAATCAATGAAGGTTTTGCTCACATAGTAAATGGCATGCTCTATCAGACTGCCTTCTTCGTATTGCGCCAAGAATCCGCCACAAGCCACTTGATTAACTGAAATGTATAGTAGTAGGGGTTTCCCCAATTCTGGCGGCTTAAACACAGGAAGATTGAGTAAATATTTTTTGATGCGTTCGAACGATTGCTGACACTCTGGTCCCCATTCGAATTTCACTCCTTTTCTGAGCAAATGATTGAAAGGTTCACATCTCATGGCCAAATTGGATATGAATCGCCGAATTGATTGCATACGTCCCTGAAGGCTACGCAATTCTTTCAGATTAGTCGGGGGAGACATGTCAATGATAGCTTTGGCCTTAGCGGGATCAACTTCTATCCCCTTTTTGCTGACTAGAAAGCCTAACAATTTTCCAGATTCGACTCCAAAAACACATTTTTGTGGATTGAGTCTTAGCTTGTAAAGAATGAGCCGCTTGAAAACTTGATTGAGAGCTTCAATGTGATCTTCCTCTTTTTTGGACTTTACCAGAATATCATCGACATAGGCATCCATGATTTTGTGCATCTGATCATGGAAAATGACGGCCATAGCACGTTGATAAGTGGATACAGCATTCTTAAGCCCAAATGGCATGACTGTATAACAAAAAGTGCCCCAAGGAGTAGTGAAAGACGTCTTGGACTGATCACGAGCGGCCAACTTGATCTAATTATATCCGAAATATCCATCCATAAAAGAGAACATAGCGTGACTTGATGCGCTATCAATCAAAAGATCAATATTAGGAAGTGGATAATCATCCTTAGGAGTCGCTTTATTGAGATCTCTGAAGTCGATGCAAATTTGAACTTTACCATTTTTCTTGGGAACAACGACAATATTTGCTAACCAATCTGGATAGTCAATGGTTCGAATGAACCCTGCTTTGAGTAGGTCTTCCAGACCTTCCTTAACTTGTTGTTCCACTCGAGGATCCATCTTTCTCAGTTTCTGCTTAACCGGCTTGACATCTGGTTTTAGGATGAGACGATGCTAAACCAATTTGGTATCTAGACCTGGCATGTCCTCATACGTCCACGCGAACACTTCTTCATGTTGCTTGAGAAAATGGGTGAGCCTTTCTTTCTCTTCCGGGCTCAAACTGCTGCCAATCTTGAGAATTTTAGGATCGTCTTCTGATCCAATATTGATATCCTCAGTCGGATCCTGAACTAAGGATGATGGCTCATCTTGTTTCTGAATTGCTGCAAATTCTGGTAATTCTTGAAGAGCTGAATCAAATGGGTAATTTTTCAAAATCCAGTGCTCGTACTGGTAATTTTTCAAAATTCAGTACTCGTACTGGTAATTTTTCATAATCCAATGCTCGTACTGGTAATTTTTCAAAATTCAATGCTCGTACTGATAATTTTTCAAAATTCAATGCTCGTACTGGTAATTTTTCAAAATCCAACGCTTGTATTGATAATTTTTCAAAATCCAGTGCTCGTACTGGTAATTTTTTAAAATCCAATGCTCATACTGGTAATTTTTCAAAATCTAGTGCTTGTACTAGTAATTTTTCAAAATCCAGTGCTTGTATTGGTAATTTCTTAGAAATCCTGGGTTTATTGGTCGAACTATTTCAAGATCTAGTTTCTTACTGGTTGAACTAGTCCAAAATTTCATCTTTACACTTATCGGATTTTCTTTCCTTCAAATCCTAGAATTGGTCTAGAAGATCCGAGTTCCAGCTCAAATTTTCTTCCAAATCCAATCCATTTAATTTTTCTTCTTTTAAATTCCAGAATTGGTTTAGAAAGTTTGAGTTCTGACTTGAATTTTCTTCCAAATCCAATTCATTTAGATGTCAGAATTGGTCTAGAAGACCCGAGTTCCGACTTGAATTTTCTTCCAAATCTAATTTGTCTAATTTGCTTCTCTTCAGACTCTAGAATTGGTCTAGAAGATTCAAGTTCCAACTCAAATTTTCTTTTCAAATCCAATTCAAATGCCAGAATTGGTCTAGAAAATCAGAGTTCTGACTCAAATTTTCTTCCAAATCCAATTCGTCTAGCTTTCCCTTAAAGATTCAAACTTCTACTCGAATTTTCCTACAAATTTAGTAATTGGTCTAGAAGATTCAAGTTTCGACTCGAATTTTCTTTCAAAATCCAATTCATCTAGTTTTCCTTTGAAGATTTGAATTCCGATTTGAATCTTCCTGCCAAACCTAATTTTACACTGGTCCAGTCAAATCCAATTTTCAAATGGGTCCTTTTATAAAATCTAACCTCACATCGGTCCTTTCACCAACTCTAGTGTTTGTGCTGGTACTTTGTTTATAAAAACCCAGTGCTCATGTTGGTGCTTTGTCTTCAAAACCAGTGCTCGTGTTGGTACTTTGTCTTCAAAACCTAGTACTTGTGCTGGTACGTTGTCTTCAAAACCTAGTGCTTGTGCTGGTACATTGTCTTCAACACCAGTGCTCGTGTTGGTACTTTGTTTTTAAAAACCCAATGCTCATGCTGTTACGTTGTCTTCAAAACCAGTGCTTGTGTTGGTACTTTGTTTTTAAAACCTAGTGCTCGGGCTAGTACGTTGTTTTCAGAACCCAGTGCTCGTGCTGGTACTTTGTTTTCAAAACCTAGTGCTCATGTTGGTACTTTATTTTCAAAACCCAATGCTCGTGCTGGTACTTTGTCTTCAAAACCCAGTGTCTGTGTTGGTGCTTCTTCAAAATCCGATCTTCATACTGGTCGCGATCCAAACATTAATCCCGCATTAGGGTTCAAGCTCAACGCCAACCTTCAGATCTATGAGCCAAATGATTTTTATCGAACCCTCGAGTCACTCCAGTCAATCATTTTCAAGTTTCTAGGTCATCAATTTATACCAAGCAAACCTTTGAGTTATCAGTTCTATCAAAGTTAGTCACATTTTTCTGACCTTCGGGTCGCATCCATCAATCATGGTCTTTCAAGATTCGACCTTTGTGTCAAACTCGTCTGCCAATTAGCTCAAAATCAATTATCAATCTTTTCTCTTGCAAGTGACCCTTTTTTCAGGGAGAGTTCGAGAGAGCTCGCTCCTTTCGCATATCTTTATTGTTCATTCGTTGAATCCCTTTTTAGGGAGAGTTTGAAGGAACTCATGCTTCACGAACAATTTGCAAAACAATCTTTATTATCACACAAGGAACCCTTTTTCCAAGGATAGTTTCGATGGAAGCTCGTTCTCCTTGTGACCCCCCAAAGTCTTTTGTTAGGCCATCTCGTCATCGAGGACCCTTTTTCGAGGGAGAGTGTGATGGACTCGCTCCTCTATGATATCCTTCCCGACCTTTGTGATCGACCACATTTCCATAAGAGAAGCCTAGAGATAGGAAGTTTTGATGAAAACTTTATTTCTCTTCAAAAGTTCATTTTGCAAACACCTCCTCTTTAGGGAAGAGAGGAGTATCTTTTATTACCCGTTCAGGTAAGGGTCAAGCCTGAGTCTCTCCTTTGGGGAAAGGAGAGGAGAATCTAGCCATGGATATATCATTTAGTCCTCAAGCAATTTCTTTCACCAAGGATTCCAAGAATATTTTGCCAATTTATCATGTAAAATAGTTTTTGATCTCAAAATCTTTATTGTACAAAAGTTTACCTTATATTACCTTCAGTATTTCTTCCAAAAGGACAAAACTTTTGCGAAGAAAGATTTAAAATTTAAGCTTTTCTGTTAGTCAACCAAAAGGATGAAGAAAATCTTCGATATGACCGACAAAGGAAAAATTCAATAAAGTTGAGAAGTCATAATTGGAAAATAATTGAAAAAATAAAAGAGCAGAATAATGGCAATTTTGTAAAGATTTGATAATGAGAAGTAAAGAGACAAATGGCATCCAGACAGACAAAGGAAATTTGCAACTTTATTGAAAGATTGAATTGATAACAACGGTTGAAATGAAACGGGATATCATCCCAAATGTGAAAACAAAAGAATAGAAATGAAAAGACAAGCAGATGCCCTTAGTGGGTTCCTTTGACAAAAATAGTGCCCTTCTGAGATCTTCTGCCATTAAAGCCCAATCCGGCCCTCTGAGGATAGTGCGGAGGAATTTCTGGCTCGAGACAACCATCTCCATTTTTTCCCAGGCCTTGAAAATGCTGATAGCCATGCTTTACCAATAGATCAAATCCCTTTTTGGCTTTCATGAATTGAGAGAACAGAGGATGATCTTTGAATGTGCTATAATCAATTCGTCCTCCAATCTTGAAAAACTGAGGGCCTCTCCATCAAGTCATGACCACTGTATGCTCTGTTTGTTCTATCGTCTGCAGTATTTTTGAGTTTTCTTCGAAATTGGCCTCATCAATGCCCCTAATGCTAGGGATATCAGTAGTGAAAGTGGGCCTAGGAACCATGGGTTGTGCAAGCCTCTGTTCTGGATCCTCGCCCAAGACTGTTGTGATCATTCCACCTTTTGACCATTAGACACACTGATGCAAAGTAGACGGCACAACGTTCGTATTGTGAATCCACGGTCTCCCAAGAAGCAGATTATAGGTGGGTGGCACATTGACCACATGAAAAAGGACAGAGTGGACTGAATAGTCAATGAAAATCTCCAAGAAAATTTTTCCTTTCGCTGTCTGACCATGATTATCAAACCCGTAGATAGTGATCGGGTCCGAGATATATTCCTCTTCTTTGATGCCCAAAGCTTTGGCTGTCATTTCTGGGCATATATTGAGGTTGCTGCCTCCATCTATCAGCACGTGAGGAACCGTCATTCCTCGTGCTCGAATCACAACGTACAAAGCATTGTTGTGAAATACATGAGGCTTGGAAAGATCTTCATCTGAGAAAGTGATCGGAGCATTTGTCATGGCCTGATTGACTATCTGGGCCATGTCTTCAGGAGTTATGCTCGGTTTCACTTTGATTTTCCACAACAGATCATTCAACACCTGCTGGTGTTTGGTGGAAACTTGAGCTAAGTCCAAAATTGAGACATTGGATAATGCAGTTATCGACTTTGGTGTGGATGTCTCACTTTTTTCTGGGGCAGGCTTAATAAAGTGTTTGGGGAGCCATGGCATTCTTTTAGCCACCTCAGGAGATACCCCAGCGGGTTTATCAGATACTTTCATTTTACCAAAAGCTACAATGAGATCCATTTTCTGAGCTTTGGACTGAGCCTGCTGCAGTACAAGGACCTGATGTTGGATTTGCATATCCCTTTTAGAGCATGGCCTAATATGCTCCTGCGGCTGAAAAGGCTGTTCAGAGATGACTGTCGTAGAATGATGGGAAAAGGGTTTCTTTAGAATATCCATATTTTCATCTTGGGCACCCTCTACCAGAAGATTCTTGTCGATGAGGTCTTGGACGATATTTTTGAGAACAAAGCAGTTCTCAGTATTATGTCCCACCGTTCTATGAAATTTACAAAATTGATCTTTGAATTTCCCCATGGGAACAGGGGGATCAACCAACCTAGGCAGTTTGACCATCTCCTTGGTCAACATATATTCGAGCATCGTCTCGAGTGATTGGTCCAGCAGAGTGAATTTCCTGTCATAACTCCACCCTTCATGCTTTACTTTTTCTCGGGGCTTTGGTCCCTGCTCTAGTTGAAGTGGCTTATTGAATTGAGGAACTGACTTGCCTTTTTGGTCATTCTTGTTTGAACTTCCTGCCCCATAACAGAAATCTCTGTTCTGCCCCTTACGGTGGTTCCAATTATTATTTCTGACAGAATGAGTGAAGTGAGTCTTCTTCTTCTGCTCAGTTTGGCCGTTGTTCTTAGTGAAGGTGAAACCTTCATAGAAACCATTTTCCATACTCAACTCGAGCCATTCGGCTCGCTCTGTCAGATCAATGAATGTCCTCGATGGTGCAGTAGAAATGAGACCTCTTAGAGCCTGTGAGAAGTTACTCAGAATTAGGGACAGAGCATGTCCTTCTGATATGGGGTCCCTCATCTTGTTGCAAGCTGACCTCCAACGGTGAATGAAATCTCTGGCCTTCTCATTTTCTCTCTGTTTGAGGCCACATAGGTGACTTAGGGTGGGAAGCGCTTCGGCATTGAAGAGGAATCGCTCGATGAACATGTTCACCACTTTGTCAAATTCTTTCAGCTCGATAGGATTGACATGTTCTAAATACCATTTTGCTGTTGTTCCCTCCAGACTGCGAGGGAAACAAAGGAAAAGTGCCCGGTTGTCTCGCTTGAATTTGAAGCATTCAGCGAAGAACATGGTGAGATGAGCTTTAGGATCGCCAGAACCATCAAATTTGATAAACTTTCTGGGGAGATTCTCGAGATTATTGTCCCCATCCAAACCATCATAGAAGTCTTCGCTGGTGAAGACTTTCTTGCCCTTGTCGCGGGCCTGCAGGTCTCGAAGCATTCTGACCATATCTTTGAACTGCGGCTGGTCAGAGTCATTGACGGACTGCTCTTTGAATTTGTGGGCTGACCCCTGTCTCTGAGTAGATTTGCGGAATGCCTGATGAGTCTCAAACTCTTCATCTGAATCATCTGTTGATCCCTCTTCATCAGTTGTATCAATATTCTGGGTAGGCTTTTTGGATATCTTCGCGGCTTTCTTGACTGTCCGACCTTTTGTCTTTTGCTTTACCTGTGTTTTCTCTGTACTGGCTTCAGCTTGCTCTGCTAGCATCTTGGTCATCATCTTTTTAAACATGGCATACATCTGAGGATCAATGTCATCCTCAACCTGTTGCCCTTGATTTTTGCCCGAGCGCGGGGAATCCATCTTTTCTTTCGAAGCTGTTGAATATGCGATGCCTTCAACTGGTGCAGTTTTCTTCCCTGACCTTGTCTGAACCATTGAATGTCACAAATTCTCTCTGCAGGGCAAGATTGAGGGTTAAGCTTTCAAAAGAGATTTTGACTGGAAGAAAGATATTTGCTAAGAATTTTGGTAGACAATTGAAAGAATATCCCATTACTAGGGATTGAGTCATCGCTGGGATTATGACAATTGTGTTGTCATTTCTTTGCAAAGAAAATAAACAACTGAAAATCATGCCTTGTTACCTAGGCGAGGTCGTCAAACCAAGAATTGAAGAATTTTCAAGATTTTTATTTATTGAAAGAAAAACATGATTGCATCAAAAATAAACTTGGGAAAGAGGGAGCGGACAGACAATTTGCCACCACTCCTTATAACTGGCAGAAACACGAGGACCGGGAAAAAGTGGAAGAGTAACAAAAGAGTCCCAGCCATATCTGGCAGAATGGTATGTTCCGGACCACTGTGCTGATGTAAAGTCAAACTCTGGCACGACTCCTGATAGCAGCCGCATCTCTATGTGCTTCTGTATTTGAGAAAACTGTCGAACACACTGCTCCGGATGATAGTAAGCACAGAAGAATGGACCAAGCAACTTGAATCTCTTGCCATATGCATAGGTGTATCTGGGAGGCGATAATTCTCGATCAAAATAGTCCAACACCACTTCTTCTTCCTGCAGATAATCGATCATGAATCGGTACCGCACAACTGGAAGAAGTTCCTTGCCATTGTATCTGAACGAACTAGCTCTGGTCGGTACATGCTGAAGGAACCAAGACTGAAGAGCATAAGTACATCCCTCGACTAAGATGGACTCTCCAAGTGTGAAGCGGGTCAGTCCTCTCTATAGAAAAGCAAGCGCGGCCATGGCTATCGAAAGACGGCTGGTCTATCAACTTCCCCATCTCCTCAGAAGCTGAACTATTCTGACATCCACATAGTTTTGTCCATCTAGAAAGAAAGCAAGTCCCACAGTGCACAAAACCATCGCATGCTGAATTCTCTCTCGAGCTGTTCTGGACAGCGAGCTGACTTCTGCGAATTCTCCATACTGTCGGTAGATCTCGATCAAGCTCACGTACTCATTCCCGTTTTCTTCAATCAGTGGCCAAGACTTGTGCCCTGTCATCATCTTTGGGGTCCAGACCCTTGACATTGATCAGAAATTACTGCTCTAATGGATCTTCAGGCTGACCGGCTGGCTCGGGCAGTCCCATAATCTCTTAAAATTCATCCATCAGTAGTGTCATCTCGCCCCACGGGAACCAGAACGTGCAAGTGCGCGGATTCCACCGCTCTGCCAGTGCATGAATCAGATTGTCGTTGACTGTCAACTTTCCCACTGCAGATGCCAATTTCAACCTGCAATCGCTCAAGTGGTCCGGAAACATACGAGAGAAGTTTTTGAACCAGACATAGTACCACCGGGGGAAGAAGGGTCCGGTGCTAAGAGATCGATGCTCATGAAGACTTTGTCGCACCTCGTAGGAGATGTGACCCTTAGGAAAAACAGAATCGAGCTGACTGGATGCCATTGGACTGAAAGACAAGAAGACTGAAATTAGACTTTGGAAAAATACAAGAATTTTGAAAATTGTAGGCAGGATAAAATGAAAGTTGGAAATTCGAAGTCCAGAGGAACGAAAGAATGGAAAATCTCCTGAAGTTTTGAAGGAAAAGGTGGATAATTTAGAAAAATCGTCCAGGGTTTTTTGAGAAAAAGGAGATATTTCATAAAAGATGAAAAATGAGGTATTTTGGAAAATTGTTCGGTATTTTGGAAAAATTGGGAAAAATATGAGAAAATAAGGCGAAAATGAATATCATACATTCAATTACAAACAATTATGCACATACAGCAATCCCTAAGAAGCCAACTCTAAATGCATTGATTTTGAAAGAGCTTTAGGACCCTAATCCTGACTCTAGGCTCAGATCAACTGTGTCCAATCATGCTATGCCGATATACTCGAGCCGAGGTTCGATGTACGTGGCATAAAACTCATCTCCGGGTCTAGGCTTGTGTTTTCCCAACATCCTTGAGCGCCTGCCGATATACGTTGGACTATGGCCCTTGGTACGTGGCAGGGGGCGTTAGCCCAAATAAGTGGCCCAGTTGTGAGGCTTTGTCCCGAACTATGGTTTTGGGAGAGAGCCCAGCAACGTGAAGACCGGGTAGACATAGGTGGGGTGGTTTTTGAAATATGATCACATGCAGACAAACAGAGGGCTCTAAGTCCTAAAGAGATAGAATTTTGAAAATTTTTGAAGAAGCAAACATTGTTTTCATACAAGTCCTAGATTGAGGAGTGTTGTATTTCAGACCTAAGTCTATGTGAGCATGCATAATTCTCCTCAATATAGTCCTACCAAACCATGCCTAATCTATATGCAATCCACGTCAGCTGGGTTCAAGTCTAGGCTCCTAGGTTCACATTATATCAGAAATTAAAGTTGACATTCCATAGAATATAATTTTGATAATTGAGCTAAGTTAAAGCACATAATTGATCAGGCGAAGACAGGTCCCATCATGGTCGCCAAACCTGTTATCATCGCAAAAAAAATTTCCCCTCCCTTGCGAGAGAGAAACGAATTTGCGAGTCAAACTCGACCAAAGTTTTGAAAATGGTTTTGAAAATTACTCGCCTCCGTTTTGAAAATTTGCGGGAAAATTCCATGGAATGGGATCCGCCTGTCGGTACGAGATTCAACCGTTCCTGGCGCCTTTACCAGGGGTAATTGAACCAAGGATCAATTATGTGCTTTAACTTGACTCAAATATCTAAATTATGCTCTATTTTTCCTAGAATGCACAAAGAATCAGGCTTGTGCTATGAAATTTTGAAAATAATGCAAGTTTGAGAAAATATGATGTTTGCTTTAGAAAATTGAAATGCATTTAGAAAAGGACTAGAAAATGCTTGAAAATGGAATTCCTGGGAAAATCATTGAATTTTATTGGAAATCAGAAATTTGCATTGGAAAGTGATTTCTCAGGAAAATTTAAACTTTCGAAAATCGATTTTGAAATTTGAAATTGCTTTTCTGAGAAAATGGATTTGAGAATTCTGAGAAAATCTAAGAAATTCATTGGAAAATGACTTTTGAAATGGAAAATAAATTCTCAGGAAAACTGGAAAATATGAAAAAATCGATTTATGAAAACTTGGGATTTTGAAATTTGAGAATTTGAAAACAAAGGAAAATCTTGATTTGAACTTGGGAAATGCTTTGAAATGTCATTTGAAAACTTAGGATTTTGAGAAAATCAAATCCTGAGAAAGACTTGGAAATTCTTGAGAAAACTAATTTTTTTTTTAAATTGAAATTGGAAAATGAATTTGAAAACAATGCAATTTGAATAATATGAATGAATGAATATGAATTTGAAAAGGGAATTTCATTGAGGAATTGAGAAATCCTTTTGAAGTTTTGAAAAATGCAGTGCATTTTTGAAGTTAGCCTAAGTGTGTAGGCTGAATGTGGCTAATATGAAGATCATAAATCTTGGTTTTCCTCGTATTCTGACTATGGCCATAAATACAAATCCCACCGAGTTTATAAACTCCATAATAGCTTGTGCACGTGTCATTCGTGTAAACCATAGTGAATTTGAAATAATATGCATGAATCATACATCACATATTGAAATTTTCATAAATTAAACTATATGCAATGCAACCCTATTCTAAGCAGAAAAGTAACTCTTATTCCAAATTATTACATTTGAGGTTACATTGAATTGAAATAAAAAAAATAAAAGCAAAGTCTTCTTCTTTAATGTTCCTGCAAAACTAGAAAACAAGGTTAGCACAAAAATGTAGGTTTTTCTGAATTTATCCGAAAATATGGGAAATTATCGGATATTATTCAGATATAAACCCAAATTCATACCCCCTTTGATATAAACATGATAAATAATGAATAAATTTTGAAAATAAACTTGAAAATTCGAAATTGGGGTCAAAATGACCAAAATACCCCTAATGACCTTGAAATCAGGGTTTTCTGAAAGAATTTTTATAAATTTTGGAATTTTGAAAATCAAATGAAATAAATCAAACATAATATGATAAAATATGATGATATGCATGAAATTTTGGAGAATTAGAAATTGAAATTTCGAAATTTAGGTCAAAATGACCAAAATACCCCCGATAACAAGACTATGGCCTTGAAACCAGGGTTTTCTGAAATAAATTTTGCAAAATTGAAAAATATGAAATGCAAAGGAGATTGAAATTAACCCTAATATGATTCTACATGCTTATGTACATGATAAAAACCCTAAAATGGCGAAAATATCATAAATATCAAATTTAACCTGATTTTCGCTTCTGAATTTAAAGATAAACTAACACATGAAGCAAATGAACTTGGAATTAAACCAAATTTAGCATGGATACCTAAAATAACCCTAAAAACATAATGAAGCTCGAAAATATATTTTTGTATTTTTAAATATGGAAATTCAAATAAAAACCTTAAATTTTGTGATTTTTGCCTAAAATGTTGATTCTAAAGGGGATTTAGGATATCACATTTCCATAAAAATTTCCCAAATTTAATGGGGTGACAGAGGACAGTAAGGCAAAGATTTTTGCCTTTTACACTTTCTGGTTTTGACCTATGGTCTGAGCTGTACCACTCCGGCAAGTCGGATCAGAATCCGTCGACTCTAGGATTTAGGGGAAACAGACAGGTTTCGGTAGAAAACATTGGAAAAATGGCAGACAGATGGGATAATGGCTGAAATTGTGGAAAAATATCCCTGACAAACAGAGGAAGATTTGATTTTTTGACACCATTGGGATTCAGGTTATGGTTTGGAAAAAGCCATACTGTTATCAGAGACCTAAATCTCTGAGATTTCTGGACATTGAAATCTGATAGACAGAAAGGAAAAATCCAGGGAAAATAATGAAACAGATCAAAAAATTCCCAAATTTTGGGAAATGACAGGAAATTATGTTAGTAACAACTTTCATGTTGAAAGGTTTTGTAGAAAGGTTACAGATTAGATAGACTCGGTGCATTAGGGTCTGTCTATACCCTGACAAAAGAAAATCGATATTTTCCTAGGGGTCTGAGAAATCCGATTTTTTACAGAGATCAAAACTGTTTGGAAAAACCTAAAAATTTCTAGATCATTAGTAGATTCAATCATAAATCCACTGTGATTTTTGGAGAGCAATCTGGATCTTCCAAAAGGGTTGTACCGTAGGTTCTTGTCTGCTAAAGCAGAAATTGAAAATTCAGAGAAGTTCAAAACCCGAATTGGGGTTCGATTTTTGAAATAAAGTTGCAGAACCCAAATCAATCTGGGTTTTTTGCAGAGAATCACAAACACACAAATACATCTATCACGAAAAACTCAGAAATTTTAACCAAAAATTTAAGCATGAAATCATAATTGGACTGGACACCCAAATCAACCTTTACGAACTAAAAAAAAACATAGATTAATGAAACTATTGGAATCAATGTCAAACAACTAAATGAATTACGTATGATCCCTAGCACATATTACCTATATGAGAATGTTAAAAAAAATAAAAAAACAAAGATGAACAGGGCATATGAATCATCCTTTTTTTTTTGTGGCTATGAGGCGGGAGAATCCGATCCATTGATTGGACGGATCATTTTCTCTTGATAGACAAAGCATAAAATCTACAAAAGAAAGGAAGACAAACATATAGCATGTACTGAAAAATTCAATAGAACGAGGGATCTTACCTTAGGAAAGGGAGGCCTTGTTAGATTTGGTTGAAAGAGGGGTTGTGGGAGCCGTGGAGGCTGCCTTAGTTGCTGGGCGCCGGCTGGAGCTACTTCAAAGTTGGAGGAGGTGGCATGGGCTGTGCTGGAGGTCTTGAAGTCTGGAGATGCTGCAGTGATGGAAGAGGCTAGAGCAATCGGTTGGGCGTCACCTTGTGTGGTGGCTGAAGATGAAGACTCGATTGCCGTTTGTGGTGGTAGGTAGTGCCAATGGTTGAAGGAGGAGCTGAAGAGGAGGACTTGGCTGCACCGGCTGTGGTGAGAGGAGTGGCTGTCAAAGTGGTTGCAGTTGTGCAAGGGGAAGCTGGAGCAATGGCTGCTGTGATTGGAGTCCCTTCTCTTTGATGTCACAGCTCAAAACTTAGGGAAAAGCTGGAACAAAAGGAGAGAGAGGGAGAGGCCTTGAGTGAGAGAGGTGTGAAGAAGAGATCAGCCGTATCTTTTGTTTTTTTTTTTTTGGTTTTCTTAACTTAGGGAAAATTCTATCTTTCCCTTTAATTAGGGAAGGAAAGGGAAGCAGCCTTTATGTAAATGGCTGGGCAAGAGGGAAAGGAAGGGAGGAAGGAAGGGACGAAGGAAAGAAGAGGAAGAAGAAAAGGAAGAAAAAGAAAGAAAAGGGAAAAAGAAAGGAAAGAAAGAAAAGGAGGGAAAAAAGAAAAGAGAAAGAAAATGAGGAAAAAATGGAAAGTGGGGCTGGAGGCTTGGGTGACCACCTTGTGGGTCCCACCTCTCTAAAATGCAAAATAAATAATAATAATAAAAAAAAAACAAAAATGAACAAATAAAAAGAAAATTGAAAGGAATAAAAGAATATATATATATTTTTATAAAACAAAAATATAAATGAGTGGGCCATCTCAGAGCGGGTCCAAATTCCACTTTTGAAATTCATTTTGACGATTAGAGGGGTAAAATAGTCTTTTCAGAAAATTTCCACACGAAACGAGCTATTTTTGGCAGTTTTTGAAACGAGCTCGGATTTTGAAGTTCAATACTCTGTTGCGAAGCAAATCCACTGTAGAATTTGAAAATTTGATTTTGAAAGAAATCCATATTGTTTTTCTCAAGAAAATATTTCCAAATGAAACGATCTATTTTTTGCAGTTTTTGAAATGAGCTCGGATTTTGAAGTTCAATACCTCGTTGCGAAGCAAATCCAATGTAGAATTTAAAAATGTAATTTTGAAAGAAATCCAGATTGTTTTTCTCGAGAAAATATTTCCAAATTTAGACTTCTGGGGGTAAAAATGTCAATTTTGGAAACCCAGGGTTTGAAATTGATTTCTGAAAGCTTTTAAAACTCGATCTGGATTGAAATTTATAAAACTGGAGTTCTGGACTTCGAAAATGAAATGAAATGTGATGAAATGTTATGAAATGCTGAGAAATGATGAAAAATGACATGAAATGCTATGCGAAATGCTAACCTTGAATAAAGAATTTTGGATGTCAGACCCCGATTGACACTTGTATCAGTTAAAAAAAACATTAAAATTGATAAAATTTGCAAAATAGCCCAAGAAATGGTTTTCGGGACTCTACTGGGTCAGAGTGACACTGAATATTGGGGTTCGAGCTGGATTGAACTAAGATGAGCTAGATTGAGCTGGGTTTTAGAGTTCTAGAACTCAAATGAACTGACCAGACACTGACTCAACTTACCTTTCCGACTGAATTTTCAAGAAAAGTTGTCATTTTTAGAGAAATGGTACAGAATGGTCACTGGAGTGAAGTGAATTATAAACTTGAGCTGACTTTGAGCTAAAAAAAAAGGTCCATAATACTGACATGAACTAAAATCGAGGCTCAAACACTAGCTCAACTGACTGAACTCAGCTCAATTTCAGCTGAAAGAGCTAAAATGGACTAAAATGGGCTCTTGGACACTTAGAAATGGTTTTGAACTGAAACTGGAGCACTCAAACTTCTGGTGAGCTTAGGCTAGACTCTGAGGAATATGACTGACTGTGAATGACTGACTCAGAGGCAGTTGGCTTGGATTTGAGTGAGAAATGAGCTCATTTCTGAAGAAATCCCATTTTTGGCAGGAATGGTCAGAAATGGAAATGGTTTGTTCATTGTGAGCTCAGATGAGCTTGAAATGATTGATATTCTAAATGTTCTGAACTGACCAATGAGCTTGGTTGACTCCGACTGACTGGGGTCTGGGATGACCTAGGGGTAAAATGGTAATTTTCCTAATGAAAGTTGGTAAATTGGTGATTTTCTGAAACTGACTCGGGGTTTGACTCCTACACTGACCTAACAGGGTTGGCACTGCACGAGGAGGGTTATTTGAGAATGGATGAGGAAAATTTGGGGTGTTTACACCAATCTAAGTTCAAGTGCCACCTCGATGGATGATAAACAAGCGATTGACCCAGAGCTTAAACGGGGAAATTTAGAAATGCAACGATTAATTCAGGAACTCGTGCAAGTCTGGCTTCAAATACAGAGTTGGGGTTCAAACGATGGATTGCTAGAGTTCCAGCCATCGGCAGTCAAACAGTTACTCACCAGAAATCAGATTACAATCAATCGATACTCAGATAATCAATCATTTCAAGCCTTAACAGGACTCCAATGGATCAGAATCGATCCAGAAATCTGATTGATGCCAGAGATCGCTTGATATGTTTTCACAAAAACATTCAATGGAGATCTAAGCAACAATAACAATCGAGAGGATTCTTGCAGAGGCTTGATAACGCTCACCGGAGATTGAGTGGAACTGATTAAAGCTTCAAACATCTGGTTCCAAAATTCCATCGACCTTTTATTAGATCGGTCATTAGCAAAATTCTGACAGACCTCTGATCGATCGGATCCAGATCTCCGATCGAATCAGAGATCATTAGATTAGGCGGCTGATTTTAAGACTTTCATCAATCGGATTAAAACAAACAGAATAAGCTATATGGATGAATGAACAGACAACAAAAAAAAAAGGAAAAGAAAAGAAAAGGTGATATGCCATTGAATACTACTAAAGCAAAAGCAGATACAAAACACATAATCAAAGGAAAATTAGAAGGATGTAAAAATCTAAGAAAATATTGGGATGATACTGTCCCATTGATATTGCACAGAGATGGGTTGAAGTTGCACAGACAACTCAATGCCATTGGAAGTGCGTTAATGAGGGTCAAAATTGAAAACTAAGAGAAATACCAGAGAGATAAAAGGAAGAAAGGAAGAAAAACAGAGAAAAGAGGAGGCACTCACCGTAGTTCTTCGGAAATTCAGACGGATGGAGAAGAGGAAGAAGACCGATGGTGAAAAAGACTAGGGGATGGTGAAAAAATAGATCGAGATGAAGAAGAAGAAGAGGCAGATGCGTTGGTGAAGATGGGTCATAGAGAGAAAGAGGGGTAGAAGCTGACGTGAAAAGCAGATCGGGAGAGAGAAACCGGGTGAAGGGGTGAGGAATGGATGGATCAATCGACCTCTGCGCCTTCTGTTTTATAACAGGAGGCCGTTATGCTTTTACAAGGGATGTCCAAAAAGTATTTTGAAAATTTTCAAAAAGTGGTTCCCTTTTAAGGATTTTCTAAAAGATGGTTTTAAAAATAAAAAAAACTTTCAAAAAGGGCTTTCTAAAAACCCATTTTTTGTATTTCTTTTTTATATATTTTTTATTTTTTTGGTTCTTTTCTTTGTATTTTCTGCTTTTTTTTATTTTTGACATAAAAACTTTAAAACTAGGGGAAAATAAGAGATTTAAAACTATTTTTTTGGATTTTTGAGATATATTTACAAAAGGGTTTTCTGAAAATTTGGGTTTGATCTTTGGAATTTTTTTCAGAAAACAACTTTTAGATCCAGGATTTGAGGAAATATTCAAGTTTTTAACCTCGAATCGAGAAACACAGAATTGTGGATCCAACTAGACACCAGATGGACTGTTTGAGCCTTTCAGAAATTATTTTTGGTATTTTTGTAAATTGGTTTTAAAAATTGGATAACGAGGCTCAGATTTGGATTCTGAACTGGATCCGGATCTGAAATTGAGTCAGGTATAGAAAATGGATTTGATTCTAGTAATTTCGAAAAATAAACTAGAATTTTGAGTGAAAATGACTCAATTTACTCAGAAAATGGAGACCATGGAAAAGGGGGAATATTTACAAGATTTTGAAAATTTTGGGGTGTTCACAATGACACAACAAGCACAAGTGAGCTCTACTCATGAAAAGGGTCTATCGCACAACACAACTCGCCACGGAGTTTTAACAAGGTTTCCAATCATGTGTCATAACCCTACTATAGTGCTCTAGGTCCCCTTTTCATTTCGGAACGCATCAAGTGTCAAATGTGCAAACTTACATTTATGTGATGTGAAAATATACATGATTCCATTAGAACATTTATTTCAATAGTGATATCGCACATTCATGATTCCATCAAACGAGTGAGACACTTGACTATAAGCATGCTTCAGTCAAAACTCATGGTGCGTCACGGTACAAGTGACTTATTTTCATTCATGCTACAACTTCAAAACTTGCACGCCAATACACGTTCATAAAAGACATTCGCAATTGTGTCAAGATGTGCGAGAATATGTGTCATGTGACAATTCATTTAGCATGGTGCAAAATATATACATTTTAGAGTATGAAAGTATGCAATTTCAGTGATGCATACTAACTGTCGTAAGTACTATTATGTAGGGAGAGTGACAAATAGAACAACAGCCAATGGGAGGCTGCCATGCATGCCCAACCGAAAGGCTAATGCCACAAGTAAGGTGGTACTACAAGCATCACCAATACCATTTCATGATTCAACCACAAGTGTAAATCACTTGCGGATAAGCACACATCATCTTTCAGTATAGTGACATGATGTGCCAACACCTTAGGGCATCAACCGCACGTGGGGTACTACTATAACCATCTCAATCGTAGGGACATGCAGCAACCAAAGTGTTGTTGTGAGCGCCACGGTTGGGGAGGAATGCAGTGGATGCAGTGCTGCCATGGCTGCCCCAATACTACCAGGTGTAAGACCCATGGTATTTCTGAGGAAATTTTATGTGTAACAGTGTTAGAAATATCTTGTTTGATCACGAGTATAGCTCATAAATTTGGCGTATATTGTTTTCTGAGGTTCTGAATCACGTAAATTGATTTACGAGGCAATTCGGGGCAAACCACGATGAATTGAACCCTGATATTTTTAGATTTGATTTATATTTTGATGAAAAAGAGTATATCGGTAAATACAAATCATAGCGAGGTTCGAATTCGTTGGAATTGGAAATTTAAATATATATTATGAAAACTTAGGTCTTAATGCATGAAAAATAAATCAGAAATAAAACCTTTGAGCTACTTAAAACATATTCATTTAAATGACAAGTAATTAGGGTTTTTCATAAAGTAAATAGTAATTTTCATAAAACCTAAAAGAGGTTTTTCAAAAAGATTTTAAAATGAGGTTGGTTTTGGAATTAGGGAAGGTGGTTCAGCCCATGCCATTTTAAGGAATGGTCAAAATAAATTTGCAAAAAAATCCATTTTTGAATGGCATTTTGAAAAGCAAGCAAAATGCAAAGTTTTGAGTCTTAAAAAGGAATTTTAAAGAGTGGGTGGGCACAACCCATGTTTTTGGGGAGGGGCTGGGTGCCCCTTAGGGGGTAGCCCCCTACACATTTAATGCATTTCAAAAAATATGAGTCAAATTTCAAAAAATTTGGATTTGAGAGTGTTGGCTTTGGCTTTGAAAAGTCAAAGCCAACCACTCCCCTTGAATTAAGGGGAGTGGTTGGGAATGGGTGGGGGTCAGCCCCTTGACCTATCCCTTGGAATAAGGAGGGGATTAGGGAGGGCCCTTCATCCCTCTCCTTTCTCTCCCCACCCTACATCTCCCCTTCCTCTTTTTAAGTGGAAAAAGAGAGGAGAGAGAGGGTTGACGCCCTCTCTCCTTCTCCTCTCTTCCCCTCCACCGGTTCCCCTCTCTTCTCCTCCTTCCCCCTTGGTGTGTGAGAGGTCTTGGTGCAGTAGCTCCCTCCCTCCAGCTGAGAGGTCACAGCCCCACTCAAGGTGAGCTCCCTTCTCATACTCCTTTCATTTTTATAGAAATGTTTTCGGTTTGGGCATGAGCACCCAAACCGAATTTGCACACACTTGTGCTACGGATTATGGGTTGTAAGGAACCACCTTGGTTCCTTTCTTTTTTTTTTCTTCCAAGTATGCTTCTTACATTTGCACGAACCTCTCATTTTCTTTATGCTTTAGCAAAAAAATAAAAATGTTCATTTATTTTTTTGTTTTGTTAGTAACGCCCCTTGAGGGGGTTGGATTTCGTGGGCTGGGCTTTTCCACCAGCCAGCCCAGGCCCTTGTGGGACCCCAGTGGGCCCGTGGCCTTTTTGACCTGTTGCAACCTTCACAACAAAGGCCCCAGATTAACCAAGGGTCGGTCAGTCCAGGCCAGCCTCTTGAGTGCCCCTCTCTTTTCTTCTTCTTCTTTTTTTCTGTGTGGTTTTGGGGCCTTGGCTACAGCAGCCAATTGGGTTGTTGCTGCAGCCCTGGTGGTCTGGGCCACGGATGGACCCAGACCCACCCAAGGAGGCCACCATTGGGGACCAACCCCCACTCGTTGCCCCGTGGCAATGAACCGGGTGCCCTTTTTCCTCTTTGGCACACCCATTTTGTGGGTTGCGTGGACTGGGGCTGCAGCCTTGGTCCGAGCCCCCACTAGGCTTGAACCAGGGAGCTGCATAGCCCCCTTCCTTCCCCCGTGGTCTGCCTAGGACCAGTTGGGAACCGGGTGCCCTTAGCACCCGCGTCTCCCCCCCCCCCCCCCCCCTTTCTCGGTGCACCCACCTAGTGGGGCGTGGGCTGTGGGCTGGACCTGGTCCGAGCCCTTCTTGGGTCAGACCAGGGGTGTAGTCCCTCCAGCAGGTCCCCCACCCATGTTTGATCCTGCAGGCCTTGCCTCTTAATGGCGCCACCCAAATCAGGTGTGGGGCGCCCCAATTCCTTGGGTGCCCCCTTGGAGCTGGTGCGAGCCCAGTTGGTGCTCTGGTCTGGGTCAGATCAGGGGCACATGTGGGGCACACCCTCGTGTGCCCCTGCCCCCTTTGGCCCAGCCATTTTGGGGCTCTAGACCTAGCTGGGTGTTAGTGCACCCGGAGAAAACTAGGTGTTGTCATTTGGGCCAGTGTTGCAGCCCAATGATGACATAGGCTAGGTGGCCCAGACAACAGCAGACCCCACATAGGCCTTGCCCCTTTTCCTTTGGCGCCAAGATCGGCATTGGGTGCTAAGGCACCCAGCAACTCTGCTGCCACTTGGGCTGCCTTGAGCAGGACCCTGGCTCCTAGACCGAGCCACTAGCGGGCTCCAAGAGGGTTGCCACGACCCCGTTGAGCTTCCTGTGGAAGCTCACCGGTGGCGGCAACCGCCTCTTCGTGACCGCCAAACAACAAATAGAGAAATTAGTTTAAGCAAGGATTTTCGCTTGCAAGCAATGAGGTCGTTGCGGTCTCAAGCTTTTGTTGCTCGTACCCTGCTGCCCCATTGAGGCAGTGTGAACACCCCAAATTTTTCAAAGTTTTGTAAAAATGACCCTTTTGCCCCCGACTCTATTTTCTGAGAAGATCAAAGTTATTTCAAAGCTAAATTTCAGTCTTTCTTCAGATTTCTGGATTAAACTCCACATTGATATATTTAAATTCAACTTCGGGTCTGAAACTAGTATTTTAAATCCAAATCGGAGCCCCGTTGTCCGATTTCCAAAATAAAATCACAAAAATACCAAATAATGATTTTGAAAGGCTCGGGCGGCTCATCCGGCACTCTGTTGGATCCTCGACCCTATATTTCTCAGTTCGAGGTCGTAAACCTCGAATATTTCTCAAAAATTCAGACACAAATCCATTTTCTGAAGAAATTTTCTCAAAATAGCTCAGAAAATTCTTGTTTGTAAATATTTTACAAAAACACAAAAAAATTAGTTTTAATCTTTGTTTTCTCACAAACTTTAGGATTTTATTCTAAAAATACAAAAAAATTGAAAAATAAACTAAAAACCAAAAAAAATGAGAAAAATTACAAGAAAAATGAAGGATTTTTTAAGCCTTTTGAAGCCATTTTGCCGAAAAACTCATTTTCAAAACCATTTTATAAAAATTTCCTAAGAAGGGGACCTCTTTTATGAAAAATTGAAAAATTTTAGCGGACTCTCTCCCGCGCCTCTTTCCTTCTCTCTCCATTGTTCGATCTGCAACAGCATGCTTTCATCTCCACCCTCAATCCTCAACTGATCTTCCTCTTCTCGAGCCCTCCATTCCCTCTTTAAAGGGAGGCATCAACTTCATCCCAAAGGGACATCGATCATCTCCTTCTCTTCTGAGGCATACATTTCTTTCTTGCAAACACCGATCAATCGTCTAGCTTCTCTAATCCACAAAACCCATCATCATCACACTCTCTGCCAAGGAGGTCTCTCTGCAAACCCTTAGCCGACATCCATTTTTTCTTTCTAGCCGATCTCTCCTAAGGCGACCAAAGGAAGTCTGTCTCCCTCCACAAACTCTGCAAACCACGGTCCCTCACCTCCAGTGGTCGAAAGGAAAGCAAACCCCTTTGTAAAATAAAGTAAGGAACTCTCCCCTCTTCTCCTTTTTTTTGTTTGCTAATTCTCTCTCGATTTTCCTATTTCTCGTCCCTGCCCCATTTGAAGCATCTGTGGTAGTGTTGGTTTGCCTATAGCAAACCAATCTACCCCAATGCAACATTAATGGAATGATTGGATTTCGACATTTTTTTTATTTGCTATCTCTGCCATTATGTGCGGTCCCCCCCCCCCCCCCCCCATTTTAATTCCATATTTTATATTGTTGACATTGAGTTCTATTCTGAGTTTTATTTCAGTTAGAGGTTCACTCCCGTAGGCATCTATCTATCCCCATTTTTTTTATCTCTTATCAGCATCTCGTAATTCTTCATTTACATGGTGTTAACACCCTTTTTAATTCATGAGCATGCACCTCGTTTTAACATCTCGATCGGATTGTTTCTTACCATCCACTAGGAATCGATCATTTCATCTATGATTTCCTGGGATTCAGGTGTTAATGTGTATGATATTACCAGATCTTCCTCATCTGTGGAATGAAATTCAGTTTCTTAAGGTGGGCGAGCCATCTGTTTATCACAAAATTGAAACTAATTTACATAATGCTTTAATTGTTAAGAATTTGCAACAAGAGATGTTACTGTTAGTAAAGGTAAAAGGATGATTGATGAGGACAAAAGGTTTTTGCCGAATCGAGATGTTGGAGGGTCTGAACGTGAAGTATCTATTGCTATGTGTGACGGTAACAAACGTAGAGAATGGCTTCTTGTATAATTATTTAAGCACGAATAAGCCAATCCGATCGTCGCTACTGAGGGCAAACTAAGCAAAATATTGTGCTGAGTTAAGTTAATTTATAAATTCTGAACCATCAAGTTACATCATGATTTCTCAGGGGCATTGGTTGCTCTGGATGAACCAAAGTGCTGATGATTCCCCTTTGCCACACCTGCGGTGGTTCCAATCTCAGTATAAAATTTTAATAATTTTGTGCTCAAGGTGCCATGATTTTTCTTTATATAAAGGTAAGGAAACATCATAGGATGTTACCCTGCCACTTTAGTGCTGAAGCTGGTTTTTACCCTCAGATCTTAAAGAGGTTTGAGGTGAAAGGGGGAAGGCGCTCTTGGTAGATGCTCTGATTGTACATTTCATATGACTATTGCTGGCAATGCACATCCTTATCTATATGAGATCGGTGTTTCATGTGATTCTATAGTACGTTAATCAATCGGAAGCTGTTGAAGGCACACATCAAAACCTGCCATCTGTACTCTAATCTTTGACGAAGAATGGAGGGAGTTGTTCAATTCGAGTCTATGCCTTGAGGGCAGTCATGATCGCGCTGTCTCCATTTTTGTTTACATGAACCTAGAATTACAGGTATGATGGGCTGATCTGTTGATAAAATCATTCGTATACCCCTGAGACCAACATGATACCTGAAGGAGCGATGATTCTGGAAGAGACAAGATCAGAATCAGATATGGATGATTCTGATCGAAAGGAGGAAGTATTCTTTTCCTTTTTTTTATATATAGCCTAAAATCGCATGGTCTGATATTAGTTCATTGTTTATAATAGTCCATTAGAAATCTTACTATCATTAGACTAGTCCATGAGTGAAGTTTTTTTTTTATGTTAAGAACATTTCATAAATATCAGACTGATTTTATCGTTATAGGTTTAGAGAAAACATATGGAGAACAGAGGATTGTTAAAAGACCAGGTATTCCACTTTCCTGCTATAATCATATAGTATCTCTCTTTTGTATATTCGATATGATGATCATTCATATTCCTATGCGAGTCTCATGAATAAACAGTATATCTGTTGAAAAGTATTTCACATTTTAGAGTTCAACGAAACCTATTTGGTTATATCTCCTCGAAGGTCCTATTGCAGCTAAGTGTTACGGCACAGTTTGGTTACACGATTGATTTGCATGTTAGGTCTCTAATTATATGACTGGAAGTTGTAGCCTGAATGTATATACGCTTTAAACTGGGTTCATCCTCTTTTGTACATAAATCTGTCTTTCAAGCCACGGTAAGTGGGTTATGTTAATTCAAATACCAGATCCATTGAATTGGTGCTGCTGAAACAATGAATAAAGACCATGAAATCTGGGCAGTTCTCTTAAATTAATCACACATAATCCATACGGTGATGGTGGATGGCAACATTTTTTGACTGTACTGATTTGCTCTAGACTTGGGAATGACGCCGAGAGTTGGTGTTCCTAGGATGGAAGTGGTATTATTGGACATACCAGTAAAGCTCAAGTTGTTTGCTTTCTTTAAGTCAGAAAATTTTTTCTGCAGATTTGCATATTTGCTAGTTATTTGTTCCATCCGTGTTTATCACAGGTTACTGGAGAGATGGTTTATGCCCTATATATTCATCATGATTTATTAGGTTATTTATAACTTCCCCTTTGTCTTGAATAGTAATCTGGATATGCTTAAAATGAAAGACCTATAAGTTATACTTTCCTCCATCCACACTGCATATTCGTGCCTTCATTCATCTACAGTATTTATGTCTTGTACATTGTCACACTATGTCACTGTCTTAAGCAGTAGTAATGCCTAGCAATTGCTACAGTACCCCAGATCTATGTCTTCCTCTTGCTCTTCACCACCATTACTGTCTTGTGTTGTTGCTTCTTCAATTGGTAATCTATTTTTCAAGGAATTGCTAAAGAAATATTGTTTGATTTAGAAGGGTGCACTATTTCTGACCATTGGAAAGTCATTCATCAAATGAATTTGAGAAAGTGTGGTAAGATGTCATCAACAAAATTGGAGGCAGACCTATCTCTTGTACAATTTCTGTGATGTTTGGGAGAACCTTGGTCGTTCCCGAGAGCTATCATGGTGTAGCAAAACCCATCTTCGACTATCTTTGTGGTCCGTCACTGCTACAGCGCCATTTGCAATGGCCTGTACACATCATGTCGACAACACCTTGTTCCCATCTTCATTGTTGTATCGCACAACAGTGAACCCCTTTACTTGCATCCATTTACCTTCAACTACAGTCAAACATTCACTTGCACTGCCAACAACAACCCACACACATTCACTTCACCCCTGACACATCACCTCTTCATTTACACTTCACCATTGCACTGTGTTTTCTGGTTGCATTGCACTGTTTACATTATATCCACCTGTGGCTTCATTGGCTACAACATATAGCTTCCACCTTCCAGCCTAACCACCAGGCATGTCATTACACCATCTCCCACGCATTCTATGCTTACAGCAGCATATGTACACAACATTTGCACATTATTTTCCTCTCTCTCTGCACTTATATCACACACTTTCACTATGATCCATTTCCAGCACCCTCATCCACACACATCACCACCCATGTTGTATATATGTAAATACATATATATACATAAATATACATATACCCCTATACCTACATATATATACATATCTATATATATATATAGATATGCATATATATGTATGCACATATATATCATTTCTCACATCTTAGATCACAAAAATCGTGGCATGTGAGTATCTCATATTTGGCATGTTTGAAATATACAATTTTCTTTTGCCTTCATACTAACTCAATTGTTTTGCAGGAAACATATAGAAAATACCATTTCTTGGGGTTGTAAATGCAATGTTTGTAATAAATTAAATCTTAATGAGAATCTATATTTCCTGCTTTAGGTATAATGGATGAGCATTGTAAACATCATAAATCGTTTGTTTTCATGCATTTTTTTTCTTTATTTCTCAAAATTCTCACAATGGTAAAACACGAATGGCACGTGCACCATTTCATAAGAGATAATAAATACTAAGTTGATGATCCACATCAATGGCCATAGTCAGGGTGTGGACAAAACTTAGCATTTTTATCTTTTACAAAATAGCACTAGATCCACACTGGATCCATTTTTCGAAATTCATCATATTTTCCTAAAATATTTTCTTCTTTTATCAGAATTTAACTTAAAATTAACTCAAAATATATACCAATGGCCATAGTCAGGGTATATTGAGGGTTAATTTCATTTTAAATTCTATAAAAGCACCAAAAAGGTATTTTATCCTTCATTTGAATTTAGATATGACTATTATATAATACATTCAATGACCATAGTCAGGAGTGTATTATATCATTAATCTTATTTAAATTCATTTGAAGAATGAAATATGATTTTTAAATCCAATTTCAACTTATTCAAATTCATTCATCATATAGGATAGAATTGCATCATATTTTCAAAGTTTCCTTTTCAAAATTCCAAGTGATCTCAAATATCTTTATTCAGTCTATAGTTTAATTCATTCTTCTATCTTATTTCAAAGATTTAAATTCCAAGTTCAAAGTCCAATTTGACTTTGAAATTTCAAAATTCAATCTTTATATTCTTGATTCATTCCAAATTCAAGCTCCAAATTCAAAGTCCAATTTGACTTTGAAATTCATTTTTAAATTCTCAAATCAATTCCAAAATTCCAATTCAAATATTCAATTTCAAAGTTCCCTTTAAACTTTGAAATTCTTGATTCATTCTCAAAATCAAGTTCATCTTCTTATCTTCAAAATTTAAAAACCACAGTTTGAGATTGATTCTGAATCTCAAAAGCTTGACCTTTCCTAAATTTTAAATTCAATCTGGATTTTCAAAACCCAGATCCATAAGTCCCAGTTGGACTTTCAAAAGCCCAAATCCAAAGTTAATCTCAGCTTGGATCCAGATTTCCAAGTATGAATCCAACTTCACTTTGGATCTCAGATTACAGATCCAAAATCCATTCTAGGATCTAGAACCCAATTCTACCTTGGATCTCAGACTTCAGATCCAATTCTATTCTAGGATCCAGAACTCAATTCCCCTTTGAATCTCAGATTTCAAATCCAAAATCCATTCTAAGATCCAGAATCCAATTCTACTTTGGATCTCAGACTTTAGATCCAAATCCATTCTAGGATCCAGAATCCAATTCTACTTTGGATCTGAGACATCAGATCCAATTCCATCTTAGGATCCAGAGTCCAACCCTATCTTGGATCTCAGATTTCAGATCCAAATACCATCTTGAATTTCAAATCTTGAATCCAATTCCATTCAAAATTCCAAATCCAAATTCACACTTTGAATCCAACTCTTACCAATTCCATTTCATTCCAGATTTCAAATCAAGTTCCCATTTCAGATCCTAAATTCAAAATTCAACTTTGAACCCTATCCAGAATCCAAATCTTGGATTCGGATTTCATCTTGAAATTCCAACTTTTAAATCAATTCCATTTTCTCAATTTTATTCAGATTTCCCAATTCTATCTTTCCTTCTAATTCAAATCCATTTTCATTTCTATTCTGATTCAAAGTCCATTCATGACTTTGAAAATTCCTTTCTTCTTCTTTTATCTCAAAACTTCAAAATCATTTTCCAAACCCAGATTTATTTTCCCAAAGCTCTTGATTATTTTAAAAACTTAGAACTTTAAATCTTAAGTCCTAAGTTAGAAATCATTTCTTCACTCCTTTATCAAAGTTCATCTCAGAATACTTGGGAATTTTCAAAAATATCTTTTAAAAAGAGCATACATCCTTGCATTGCACAAGCATGATTCTTTGTGCATTTAGGATTAGAATAAATTCTTAGATTATATTTAGGCAAAGCAAAAGGCGTAGATTCGACTCTTGGTTCGATTACCCCTGGTAAAAGCGCTAGGAACGGTCGAACCTCGTACCGACGAGCGGATCCCGTCTCCCAGTTTTCCCGCAAATATTTCAAAACGGAGGTGAGTTATTTCAAAATTAAGGTCAAGTGAGACCCCGCAAAAGAATTCCTCTTCTCATCTTTTTCTTTTCTTTTATCTTCTCTCTTTCTTTCCGTCTTTTATTCTCCTCCCTTCAAAAAGGAGGAAATAAGGGGTTGGAAAGGAAAAGAGAAGGAAGAGAGAGAAATCGCAAGAGAGAAAAAAATTTGCGATGATCACAGTTTTGGCGACCGTGATGGGATTGGTCTCCGTCCGGTCGAATTATGCCTTTCTTTTGCTTTGATATTATCTAAGTCTTTATGTTACATATGTCTGCTTCATTTACTTGCAAACCTTAGGGGCCTAGATTTTGTCCTAAGCTGACATCATTGCATATAGGATTTAAGTATGGTTTGGTAGGACTATATTGAGGAAATTATTCCATGCTCACATTAGACTTAGGTCTTAAATACAACTTTCCTCAATTCTAAGGATTGAATGCAAAATAATGTATGCAAGTGTATGCTTCTCTTCATTTTAATCTATCTCTTTAGGACTTGCATTAGAGCCATCTGATTTCTTGCATGTTGCACATATTTTGAAAACCTCCTTACCTATATTGTCCCGATCTTCACGTTGCTGGGCTGTCTCACTGAACCATAGTTCAGGAGAGAGCCTCACAACTGGACCACTTATTTGGGTTCGCGCCCCCCTACCACGTACCTAAGGGCCATAGTCCGAGGTATATCGGTAGGTGCTCAAGGATGTTGGGAAGCCATTACCTTAGAATCGGAGAAATATTTCTATGCCACGTACTTCGAGCTTCGGCTTGGGTATATCAGTGTATCTTGATTGAAATCAGATGATCTGAACCCTAGAGTTATGATTAAGGTCCTACAAGCCATTTCAAAAATATTGCATTTAGAGTCAGCCTTTAGGGAATGTTGTATGCGCATCCTTGTTTGTGCAGCTTTAGTTGGGTAATATTTCTCTTATTCTCTCATATATATGTACCAAAACCTTTTCAAAACCCTGGGTGTATTATTCAAAACTTCTCCTTATTTTCGAAAACCCCAGGTGTATATTTTTCTCCACCTACATTTCTTTTCTCTTTTAGATCAAATTTTCTTCAAAACCCTGGAAAATTCCTTTAAAATTTCATCAACCTTTTCAAAATTTCCAAGTTTGATTCTTCAAGAGTCTATCCGTAAGTCCTGCATTCTATCTAATTCTCCTTATTTTCTTTACCCCAGTATCATTTCAATGGCATCCAATTCTCTCGATGCTGTCTTTCCCCGAGATCGTGTCTTCTATCAGATTCAGGATGGATCCCCGGACCAACGGGTCATCCAATCTCGTCCTTTCTTCCCTTGGTGGTATTATTCTTGGTTCGCCACCTTCTCACGTATGTTCCCCGACCACTTGGATGATTGTGGGTTGGAGATGGCATCGGCGGCAGGCAAGCGAACCATCAACGGAGCTCTGATTCAGTCCATGGCAGAACGGTGGAATCCACGTACCTGCACATTCTAGTTTCCTTGGGGAGAGATGACTCTACTAATGGATGAGTTCAATGATATTATGGGATTGCCCAAACCAGCTGGCCAGCCAGATGATCCTGTCGAGCAGCAGTTTTTTATCAACATTAAAGGGGTGGATGTTCGAGAAGCCTTGGCCAGAGCAACAGGGAGCAGATCTTGGCCTCTCACTAAGATTGGTGGGAATCAATTCATCGACCTGTTCGAACTCTATCGCAAGTACGGAGCCTACAAAGAGGTTGGCACTCTGTCTCGAGCAGCGAAAGACAGAATTCAGCATGCCATGATCCTGTGCACAGTGGGGTTAGCTTTCTTCCAAGATGGTCAGAATTTCATAGATATCAGAGTCGCCCAGCTCTTTTGAAGATAGGAAAGTAAGCAGACCCATCAGCTTTCAGTCTCCATGGCCGCATTAGCCTTTCTTTACAGAGGCTTGACTCGATTTGCTCTTGGGGAGACCATTTTGGTAGAAGGATGCACTTATGCCCTGCAGTCGTGGTTCCTGCGACACATTCCCTCGAAGGCCAGTTCTTTCAGGTTCAACAGTAAGCAGCTAAAGACAGTTATCCAATGCCGAGCTCTGATCGAGAAACTGCATCAGGAGGAGATTACTTGGGACTTCTTTGACAGAAGAGAGACTGTTCCTCGATACACCTATGCACGTGACAAGCGCTACAAGTTGATGGGCCCTTTCTTTTGTGTCGATTATCAGCCAGAACGATGTCTCAGGCAGTTTTCGCAGTGGCAGATTCGTGCCAACACCCATTTCCCGACAGGCAACATGCCAGAATTCAACCTGCAGTCGGATCAGTGGTCTGGAGCATATCATGTCGCTAAATATACCTGGGACTCCTTTATTTCTCTGTCTGTCTTTCCTGGACCAAATGTATCGTCTGAATATCGAGAGTGGTGGCAAACTGTCTGCCCACCCTCTCTTTGTCTTTGAATGTTAATATTAATAAAAATTACTTTTTTGGCCAAAATTTTATTTCTTGTATTTTGTTTATAGCACAAATAGTCACAAATTTTGGGTGACGACCTCATCCCGGGTAAATGGGACATTCCTCCCACATTTTCTTCAATATATTTTCTCATGGTTGACAACCTCGCCTAGGTAACAAGGCACATTTCTCTGTTATCATCAAATGGTAACACAATTATCACAAATCGGGTGATGACCTAATCCCGGGTAATGGGATAATCTCTTGAAATTGTCTGCCGAAATCCTTCATTCTTTTCCCTCAAAAAGTTATAATTTTCAAAAAAAGCTTCTCCATATTCTAACCATTCCCATTATGCTACAGGAAAACTTTGGCATCTGAAAATGGTTCAGACAAGGGCTGGTAAGCAGGTTGCTCAACGGCACAGTGACAGCAAACAAGAGGAAATGAACTCTCTCCGACTATTCAAGAAGCATGACTCAGGGGATGAGAGCGACGTTGATCCGGCCATGTATCGGATCTTTCAAAAGATGATGACCAAGATGATGGCCGAACAGACTAAAGCTGGTCCCAAGAAGGCAGCTTCTAAGAGCAAAGCTAAAAAGAAGCCCATAAAGAAGTCGGTCAAGATCAGCAAGCAGAAGATCCAGCGTGACAGCACCTCGGAAAATTCAGAATCAGCAGAAGAGAACTCCGAAGAAGAGCAGCTGATTTACGTTCCGAAGCATCTGCGGCAGTCCAAGAGGCTAGTGGAAGAGCCAGTGTCAGTAAACAAGCCAAAGTATGGGGCCCCCACAGAAGATTCAATCCAGGCACTGACCAAAATTGTTAAAGACCTGCAAGTCCGGGATAAAGGGAAAAGGTCATACACTAGACAGGATTTTTACCTCAGCTTGGAAGGGGACATCAATCTGGAGAATCTCCCCAGAAAGTTCATTAAGTTTGATGGATCCGGGGATCCTAAGGCCCATCTTGCCATGTTCTTTGCGGAATGCGCCTGGTTCAGTGAAGACAACCGTGCTCTATTTCTCTGTTTTCCCCGCAGTCTAGAGGGGATAGCTGTCAAATGGTACGCTGAGCACGTCAATCCCATTGAACTAAGGGATTTTGACAAAGTTGTCAGCATGTTTGTTGAACGCTTCCTGTTCAACACGGAAGCTCTGCCCACCCTGAACCACCTGTGCAACCTAAAGCAGGAGCCCAATGAGAAGGCTAGGGATTTCATTCACAAGTGGAGAAGGCTTTGCAACAAAATGAGGAACCCTATTTCTGAGGAACATGCCCTCCAGGTCATCCTCAACAATTTCTTCCAGCCCCTAAAAAGCCTCTTTTTCCCATATCCCTCCAAAACATTTATTGAACTGACAGAACGAGCAGAATGGCTCGAGATGGGGGTAGAGAACGGGATGTATGAAGGAGTTGCTTTGGCCAAGAATATCCCGGTGTGATCATCGCAAAAATTTTTCTCTCGAAATATTCTCTCTCTTTCTTCTCTTTTCCTTTCCAACCTCTTATTTTCCTCCTTTTTGAAGGGAGAAAGATAAAAGACAGAAAGAAATAGAGACGAGAAAAGAAAGAAGAGAAGAGAAGAGAAATTCTTTTGCAGGTTTCACTTGACCTTAATTTTGAAGAATTTTGAAATAACTCACCTCCGTTTTTGAAATATTTGCGGGAAAATTGGGAGACGGGATCCGCTCGTCGGTACGAGGTTCGACCGTTCCTGGTGCCTTTACCAGAGGTAATCGAACCAAGTGTCGATTTTTATGCCTTTTGCTTTGCAAAGATTTTATCTAAGTATTTATCCTAAATCTAAATGCACAATGAATCATGCTTGTGCAAATGCAAAGATGTATGATCTTTTTGAAAATGTTTTGAAGAATTCCCAAGTGAATCTGATAGAGTGAAGAAATGTTTTCTAACTTAGAACTTAAGATTAAAGTTCTAAATTTTTAGAATAATCAAGAGCTTGGAAAAATAAATCTGGAATTTGGAAATTAATTTTGAAGTTTTTGAGATAAAAAGAGAATGAAGGAAATTTTCAAAAAGTCATAAAAGGGACTTTGAATTTAGAAGTTTGAACTTGAATGAATATTTGGAATGGAATTGAATTCCAATTTTTGAATGGGAAATCTAAAGGAATTGAGAGATGGGATTTTGCAAAAGTTGGAATAAGATGAAATCTGAATCCAAGTTCTGGATTCTGAATAGAGTTCAAAGTTGAGTTTTGAATTTAGGATCTGAAATGGGAACTTGATTTGAAATCAGGAATGAAATGGAATTGGCTTTTGGAATTTAAAGTGGAGTTTTGGATTTGGAATTTTGAATGGAATCCGATTCAAGATTTGGAATCCAAAATGGAATTGGGATCTGAAGTTGGAGATCCAAAGTAAAGTTGGATCTTTGGATCCTAGATGGAATTGGATCTGAAGCTTTGAATGGAATTGGATCCGATATTTGGAATCCAAGATGAAATTTGGATCTGAATCTGAGATCCAAAGTAGATTGGATTCTGGATCCTATGAAATTGGATCTGAAGTCTGAGATCCAAGGTAGAATTGGATTCTGGACCCTAAAGAAATGGATTTTGGATCTGAAGTCTGAGATCCAATAGTAGAGTGGGGATCTGGATCCTGAATGGAATTTGGATCTGTAATTGGAGATCCAAAATGGAATGAGGATCTGGACCCTAAATAGAATTTGAATCTGTGATCTGAGATCCGAAAGGGGAATGAGGATCTGGATCCTAAGTGGAATTTGGATCTGTCATCAGAGATTCAAAAATGGAATGAGGATCTGGATCCTAAATGGAATTTTGGATCTGTTAATTGGAGATCCAAAGCAGAATGGAGTTTATACTTGGAAATCTGGATCCAAGTTGATCTTTTGATTTGGATTTTGAAAGTCCAAATGGGACTTTTGAGGATGGATCTGGGTTTTGAAGACCCAGATTGAATTTAAAATTTAAGAAGAGTCAAGATTCAAAATCAATCTCAAACTTTGATTTTGAAGATAAGAAGATAAACTTGATTTAAATTTGAAGATGAATCAGAAATTTCAAAGTTAAATTGAACTTTGAAATTGAATTTTCAATTGAGTTGGAAATTTGAAGTTTTGAATATAAAATGATTTTGGAGTTTCAAGGTCAAATTGGACTTTGAAATTGAGTTCTTGAATCTTGAAGTGAGACAGAATTGGATTTGAATAAGATCTGATGATGAAGAAGAAAAACACTTGGAATTTTGAAAAAGAAGTTTTGAAAATATGATGCAATTCTATCCTATATGATGAACGAATTTAAATAAGTTTGAAATTGGATTTGAAAATCATATTCCATTCTTCAAATGAATTTAAATAAGACTAATGATATAATACATTCCTGACTATGGTCATTGAATGTATTATATGATAGTCATATCTAAATTCAGATGAAAAATAAAATATCTTTTGGTGCTTTTATAGAATTTAAAATGAAATTAACTCTCAATATACCCTGACTATGGCCATTGGTATACATTTTGAGTTAATCCTAAGTTAAATTCTGATAAAAGAAAGAAAACATTTTGAGAAAATATGATAAATTTTGAAAGTGGATCCAGTGTGGATCCAATGTTATTTCGTAAAAGATAAGAATTCTAAGTTTTGTTCACACCCCGACTATGGCCGTTGATGTAAATCGTCAACTTAGAATTAACTTACCTCTTACAAAATGGTGCACATGCCATTCGTGTTTCACTATTGTGGGGATTTTGAGAAATAAAGGAAAAATGTATGGAATAAACAATTCATGATATTCTATAATGCTCATTCATTCTACCTAAAGCAAGAAATGTAAATTTTCATTAAAGTCTAACTATTACAACATGTAGAATCAAATTTATAACACCAAAGAATAGCCCTTTTCACATATTTCCTGCAAAACAACTGGGTTAGTATGAGAAAGAAAATTTTACACATATCATGTGGTTATCTACAAAAATGTTCATATGAATAATTATAAGACAGAGAGAATGATACTCATACATATATATATATACAGGTTATATAGGTATATGTAGGTATCTATGTATATGGATACATATGGCTTGAAAAATGAGATGAGTTAGTGGTTTGCAAATGGTGGAGCTGGACGATAGTGGTAACATGCTACAGCCAATGACGCAGGGGCTGTGGGAAAGCAGTGATACAGGCGGACATTCTAAGGGAGCATATGATGACAGGATATAGTAGGAGCAGCGATGCCAAACATTGCCGCAAATGATGGCAATCGTGTGTAATAAAGATTTCGACAAAGCTAAACCTTGTTCAAAAATACAAAGATGGCAGCTACAGCAGGGGTTGTTGCTGCTATGAATGCTAACAGGGAGACCACAGCCAACACTTATTATGGCTTGTGGGGGGTGTGGGTAATCTTGGAATATATGAAGTGAAGATGCAAAAAAAAAGAAAGAAAGAGGTAAATGTTTATACCACACTTAGTGCAGGTGGGATGAAGCACAACAGGTCTAGGTTTAACTCGACAGAGTCTGGGTTTTGCAGCAGATCACAAATGGATTGTGAATCTGATAAAGCATTCTGAAAATGAACCGGAAACCTGCTCCTTGATCATGCGAGACTGAAGCCAAAAGGTTGGTCAGTCCAACACCGAAGCCTCCAATGGGCAGCCACTTTTCAACTTCAAGATACACAGAGCATGACATGATAAGTTGAATTGCTTCAGTAATGCATAACTGGACTGAATGCAGATGGCTTTGAATAATGAGGAAATCATATGTACGTGTACTGAGACTAAAAGGGGAATTTCGAGAAAATGAATGAGTATCATGCCATGATACCATGCAAATATACAAATATGATGACTGACCCACCATGGTTATCGACATTTATACCCATTTTATATCATGACTAACATACAAATGACATAGAAAAAAGGAAAGAATAAGTTTTATAGCGCAGGGAGACAATAGTATGGATAATACAAAAAAAAATGATACCACAGCTTATTAAGAAGTAAGAAGATTTAGTTACATCTTTTTCTAGTATGGACAACATTCCAATAGATAAGTCAACCCACAATAAATCATACCTAATAATAATAATAATAATAAAAAAAGGTGGTGTAAACGCAACACAGGAATGCATTGGTATTACTGTGGGTGATGGCTGTGTAAAAAAAAATTATGGAAATGTACATAGATAATGGAATGGAAATGTTAGCAGGAACAAAGAAGATAGAAAAAAAAATGGTGAAATTTTCTGTTACAAAACGTAACATCAGCCCAAAAGGATAACAAAATTGCTTCTAGTGATATCCAAGAAACTTACCACATGGCCTTTAATTAGACTAATGCTTGCGTCTACCTCTGTATATTCTTGACACTGAAGTTCAAACTTACCAAATCTCCGTTCTAGAACAATAATGCTGAAATGGCTTTTTCAAGCCCTGATGCTTGCTCATCACTACTTACAGTTTGTTAATGCTCTGATCCAGCATACACTCTAATATTAGTGACAACATTCTCATACTTCCACTGAGCATTTAATAAATATTCAAGATGTTCCTAGCCGACTTGCTAGGCCAGACCGAAGTGATTCTGCTTGGCGTATCAGAATTTTGAGAGCACAGGGAATGCTACGATTATTCACAGTGAAGGCTTTTCCCCACAAATCTACTATTGTATACAAATTCAATCAACCAATCAGACTTGCTATTCAAATAGGTCCTTACAGCAAATCACGTCAACAAATCTATTATTTACACAGATTTCATAGCTACTCAAACCAGTGAATCGAATCTGCTAATAGTGAATCAGAATTGTATTTCACCATTAGTTAAAGTGAATCAGAAAATAAACAATAATAAAAAAAAGTGATGATAAATTACATAAGGAGAGAATCCTTAATGAGATATGGGGATGTAGCTTTATACCCAGATACATAGATTAATATGCAGGAAAAGTAAAAGGTAGAAGGAATGAAGACACAGAGGTGTATGCAAGATGTAACGATAAACAGATGCCATAAACTAATATGCAGGTATAAGACAAGGAAAAGACTAATATGCTAGTATTCGTGGATGTATAAGACTTAACTGGACGCAAGACGCAGAGAATATGTGCTTGATGTTAACTTGGTGTTATTGATATAGACATGATGTTGGATTGGGATAAACAGAAAATTCAACCTACTATGAAGCTCAAAATAGAATTTAAGATGAATTAAATGTCAAGAACAAACGACAACAAAATGCAGTTGGGCCAGAACGCAGTAAAAACAACAAACTCATCACTGTCAAAGTGAAGATTCGAAAGTATACATCTAATCACGACTAACAGAAAAGCAAGATGCAGAATCGAAATCAAAACCCACGTTGATTCATCAGGAAGGGATTGAGATTCCGATGTAAACAAAGAATAACAGATGAACGTCAAAGATAAATCGACTATAGACTGAAATCATGAAGAAAGCAGCAGAATATTTAAAGAAAAACTAGAAATATGTTGGAATCGATCATTCCTTTAATGTGGAAATGAGTAGACCGATGTTGTTATACACAGATCGATTCTACCCTTGTGCTTAATTGCAAACAAAGAAGAATAAAACGACAAAAATTTATGAAAGAAAATCGATGGGAAGAAGAAAGCAATGAGAGAAACTCTTACCGTAGCCCTTCTGTCAAAATGGTCGGCTTTAGTTGATGAATCGGTCTTTCGTAGCAGGGATTCTATAGCTCTGCAGGGTGTTGGAGTTTCTTTTAGATGACTGCAGGAGAAATGCCTTTCGTAAGGGGATTCTTTTTCTGCTCTTGCAGGGGAAGCTTCTAGGGAGGAAGGGCGAGTTTCATTCGTTGGATGCTTCAGAAGGGAAGTCGATGATCGTGGATTGCCATCGATTTTATGGAGAAGCTTGGCGATTGATCGATATTCACCCAAAAAAATGGATTGCTTGCTATATTCTGAAGGTAGCTTTGAAGAAGGAGAGGCAGAAAATCACGATGCCAAAAAAAAAAGAAGAGAGAGATCGATGTTGCTCAGGATGAAGTGGATGTCCGATCTTAATGAAAACAATGGATGCCCTACAGAAGCGATGGAGGCTCATTCTTAAAGGGAAACAGAGGGTTCGGGAGGAAGAATTGGTTGAAGATCAACGGTGTGGAGAAGATGGGTTTGTTGCAAATTGGACGGTGGTGAGAGAAGGGAAGAACGTGCGGGAGAGGGGTCGTTACATATTTTTAAGTTTTCCAGAAAGAGGACCCCCCTTTTAGGATTTTTTTGAAAAAAATGGTTAAGAAATAAGGTTTTTTGGCAAGAGGGCTTCAAGAAGCTTGGAAATCCTTCATTTTTCTTGTAGCTTTTCTCAATTTTTGGTTTTTATGTTATTTTTCGATTTTTTTGTATTTTTAGAATAATCCTAAAGCTTTACGAGAAATTAAAGATTTAAAACTAATTTTTTTGTGTTTTTTTTGTAAAATATTTACAAAAGAGAATTTTTTTTTTTCTGAGAATTTTAAAGCCATTTTGAGAAAATTTCTTCAGAAATGGGTTTGGATCCGGTTTTTGAGGAAATATGGATTTAAAGTACTGGATTCGGATCCGAAATTAACTTTGAATATACCAATATGGAATTTAATTCAGAAAATCTGAAGAATGAGTTTTGAAACTGCTTTGATTTTCTCAAAAAACGGGGTTAGGGGCAAAAGGGTCATTTTTACAAAACTTTGCAAAATTTGGGGTGTTCACAGATGCCCCTCTTTGCTACTAATCCGGTTGAGAGCCGAGCTTAGTGGCAAAGATAACACTCCAAATTTTGAAAATGCCCCAGTCAGCAGGTCTGAACTGGGTGTGGAAGAATTTATTTTGAAAATATGGTTTTTCAGGCTTTGAAACCTTATCATGAACGGTTTTGGGGAGGCGAAATCCTCGAAGATGATATGATTGGGTAGAAAATGAGCAAATCGTGCTGGGACTTTGGGTGAAATCCCGAAATGGTGGGAAATGAACATTTTGATCAGGTCTCATGGATGAGACAAGATACTCTCTTTGGAATGATTCAGGTTTAGCCCTTAACCTGGATGGGACGAAGATATATCAAGATGAATTTGAATTGAGGAAAGGGATACACGGGGACCTTGATGGGACATTTTGGAAAATGCCTTGTGAAATGAAGCCCGAGTATGATCCTTTCTTTGGATGAATGTATGAAGTATGGGTTCCTTGATGGGAGGAGCCATGATGGGACTGGAAGAAATCATCTCATCCAAACGAGGAATCTCGTTGGAACGAGACTCAGGTTTAACCCAAACCTGTAAGGAAGATACCTCGCAAAGCGAGGTTCCGGGTTAACTTTTAACCTGGATAGGAAATCTACCATACGAGTTTCTCAAAAATAGAGAAAGCACGATGGGACCTTCGGAATTTGGATGAACAAATCCGAGAGGGGTTTTACGAGAGGAGGAAAATATGGGGTTCCCTAAAGCTTCGAAAAGGGGAAGAAATTGGGCGTCTCATTGCTGAGACTGAAATAGCTTTTGAAATTAATGATCTTTCGCAAATGGTTCAGGTTTGCCCCTTATCCTGAGTGGGTCATCCATACGGAATTCGTTAATGAGAAAAACCATGATGGGACAGGAAAAGATACTTCTTTCAGAGGCAACTCTTTTTGGGAAATACAAACGCTAGGTTGCATCAAAATGAATATTGAATATTTATTTAATTCTTGAAATAGCTAGAAAATTTTGCCAATAAGATAAAATTATAGCAGATTCAGATGCTTCTAAATGTGCATGTATGTGCAAAGATATTCCCTCTTTTACCTAGAGTATTTCCTCTAATGAGGTTAGCTTCTCGGTTTTAAGAGTCACATTCAAAAATTTAGCACTGATGATTTTCTTCAAGGAAGCTATCAATTTCCCTGATATGAGAATAAAAGAAATATTCTTAATTTTATAAAAGCAGAAAATGAAGAGATATTGATAAAAGAATTTTGCATGAGAAAAGATGACTTCTGGCAACTTTGGCAGTTTGATATCTGGGTGTTTTCCCACGATGATCTTTTTGCACTCTTTTTGAGTCATTGGGCTTTCTCGGGTTTTTCTCATCATCCTTCATTTGGATGTCCTGACTTTTCTCTCTTTTTCAGGGAAGGGTACGTCACAAACTCCTTCATCTTGGAGATGTTCCGATCCTTCTTTTATCTCAGGAATTCTATTGATCTCACTGGCTCGAAAGGTCTTTAGATGATAGCAGAAATCAAATATCTTTTAGGGTTTGTTGGTAGGTTCATCGCATCTGCCTTCATCTCAACAGTGATCCGAACTTTCCCTGGAAGGATCCGTCACTAACTCCGTCATCTTGGAGATGTTTCAAATCTTCTTTGGCCCCAGGGATCCACTCGCTTAATTCGCCTTCATCTTGACGACAATTGAGAGATCCCTTTTGCGGATATTTGATTGCAACTTTTTAAACGACAATGAGAAGATATGGGTTGAGTGGATTCTTTTATAGCTCCAGATATTTCCACTGCCTGATTGCCAGAAAGTCATTTTAAAACACGCGCCATAGCCAAGATCAATATCAATTCGCTTCTGGCTTTTCAACATCATTGAAGATTTCTTTTATTGATCATATCGAGGATATTTCTTACATCCTTTTGGTTGATCAACAGGAAAAGATTTGAATTTTACCTCTTTTTCGCAAAAAGTTTCACCTTTTTGAAAGGAAATACAGGAGGTAATCTGAGAAAATTCTTTTTGTGTAGTAAGAATATTTAGAATCAACAAATGCTTTTAGCAAATTGGCAAAGTTTTCATGAATTCTTTGTGAAATAATCACTCAATATAGATTTTGATGAGACCTTGAGTCGCAATCTTTTGATTTTGGAAAATACATGACCAGCAAAAGCTGGAACCTTTGAAATACAGGACCAGCAGGAGCTGGAACGTTTGAAATACATGACCAGCAAAAGCCGGAATGTTTGAAATACATGATCAGCAAAAGCTGAAACATTTGAAATACATGACCAGCAAAAGCTGGAACATTTGAAATACCTGACCAGAAAAAGCTAGATCTTTTGGAAATACATGACCAACGAAAGTTGGATCTTTTGGAAATACATGACCAGCAAGATGCTGGATCTTTTGGGAATACATCAGATTTAAGTCAGATCTTGAATTTGATAAGAACACTGAATTTTAGAAGGTTACCGATGCGAGGACTGGATTTTCTAAATGAGCTCAACATATGATTGAAAGTTTTGAGAAATAAGATGAGCTAAGAGAGTAAAATTTGTTGAGAGATTCTGAATTCACTAGACCGTCACATCCTAACTGTGTGGTGGTCTGTTTTCAGGATTTATCTCCTTATCCTGAACGGGGAAGGAAGGAAAGAAATATCTCGTCAGCAAGAGGCATCAGGTTTATCCCTTAACCTGAAGGGGAAAAAGAAATGGTGGATTTCCAATGCGAGGATTGGATTCAAAAGGAAGTCCTGGTCGAAACTCAAAACTTCGAACGAAAAATAATAGAAGAAAAACCCGAGTGGAGACTCGGAAAAGAAATGATGGATTTCCAATGCGAGGATTGGATTCAGAAGGAAGTCTTGGTCGGAACTCAGAACTTCGACTGAAAATAATAGAAGAAAAACCTGAGCTGGAACTCGGATTTCCAAAGAAATGAAGGATTTCCAATGCGAGGATTGGATTCAAAAGGAAGTCCTGGTCGGAACTCAGAACTTCGACTGAAAATAATAGAAGAAAAACCCGAGCTGGAACTCGGATTTCAAAAAGAATGAAGGATTTCCAATGCGAGGATTGGATTCACAAGGAAGTCCTGGTCGGAACTCAGAACTTCGACTGAAAATAATATAAGAAAAACCTGAGCTGGAACTCGGATTTTCAACGGAATGATGGATTTCCAATACGATGATTGGATTCAAAAGGAAGTCCTGGTCGGAACTCAGAACTTCGACTGAAAATAATAGAAGAAAAACCCGAGCTGGAACTCGGATTTCCAAAGAAATGAAGGATTTCCAATGCGAGGATTGGATTCAAAAGGAAGTCCTGGTCGGAACTCAGAACTTCGAACGAAAGAATAAAGGGAGAAGTCCGAGTGAAAACTCAGGTTTTTGACAAGAGATTGAGTTTTGGAAATTTGCCAGTGCGAGGACCAGACCTGGGATTGAAAATGACCATTTAGGGGACTGAATGATCTGATTGCCCCCTTATCTTGATTGGGGAGGGAATAAAATTTAAAAGAACAAATGAGAAGAGATAGAAATTGATGGGAGATTTGACGAAAGAGAAGAATCAAGGAGTTTTTTATGGAAATAATTCTCACAGGTAGCATTGTTGCTCCTATGAGGGGTTTCAGGATTATCCCTTATCCTGAATGGGAAGAAAATAAAATTTAAGCAAAAGCTGATAAAAAGGCTTTGATAAAGAATTGGAAGAATTAAAACTTAATAAAATTGATAAAATTGAAAAAAAAGATTTAGCAGAGATTAATGAAACTTTAAAAGAGAAAGACATTCAGGACTATCCCTTATCATGAAGAAAGAAAGACCTCGTAGGATGAGGTTTCAGGTTTATCCCTTAACCTGAAGGGGGGAAGAGAAAGAAAGAAAAAGAAGGAAAAAGAAAATACCTCATGGGAAAGAGGCATCAGGTTTATCCCTTAACCTGAAAGGGTAATTTTGAAATAAGAATTAAGAAGAATTAATAAAATGGATGAATAATGAATAAAATTGATAAAACTGATAAAAGATGGATAAACAAAAGGTTGACAAAAGTTGAGAAAAAGAGTTTGATCCTGCCTGCATGTGGGATCTTTAAAATGAGAGAAGAAGACGAGAAAAATCATTTTTGGAAAGAAGGATTAACCACGAGAGCTAATCTTTGAAAGAGGATCATTCATGAGAGATCATCATGAGGGTTAATTTTTTAAAGCAATGATTTGAAAATCAATTTGTAGAAAATATGACCAACACGAGGGTTGATATTTGAATGTAATGATCCAAAATCAATTTTTTAGAAAATATGATCAACACAAGGGTAGATCTTTGAATGTAATGATTTGAAATCAATTTTTTAGAAAACATAATCAACACCAGGATTGATCTTTGAATGCAATGATTCGAAATCATTTTTTTTAGAAAATATGATCAACACAAGAGTTGATGTTTGAATGCAATGAAATCAAATTTTGGAAAAATGAGATCAACACAAGGGTTGTTCTTTGAAATGCAATGATTCGAAATCAATTTGTAGAAAAAATATGATCAACACGAGGGTTGATCTTTGAATGTAATGAAATCAACTTTTGGAAAATGAGATCAACACAAGGGTTGATCTTTGAAATGCAATGATTCGAAATCGATTTGTAGAAAAATATGATCAACACGAGGGTTGATCTTTGAATGTAATGAAATCAAATTTTTGGAAAATGAGATCAACACAAGGGTTGATCTTTGAATAAAATGAAATCAAATTTTTGGAAAATGAGACCAACACAAGGGATAGATCTTTAAATGAAATGAAATCAAATTTTTGGAAAATGAGATCAACACAAGGGATTGATCTTTGAATGAAATGAAATCAGATTTTTAGAAAATGAGATCAACACAAGGGATTGATCTTTGAATGAAATGAAATCAGATTTTTAGAAAATGAGATCAACACAAGGGATTGATCTTTTGGAAATGTAATGTTTTGAAAACCAAATTTTTAGAAAATATGATCAACACAAAGGTCGATCTTTGAAATGTAATAATTTCGAAATCAATATGATCAACACAAGGGTTGATCTTTGAAATGCCATGATTCAAAATAAATTTGTAGAAAAATAGGATCAACACAAGGGTTGATCTTTAAAAAAGGTGATAATAAAATATTTGAACTAAGATTTTCATGGGGTTTGAAAAGACCCTCATAGGTAATATCATTTCTCTCATGAATGATGTCAGGATTGTCCCGAAAAAAAGAAATTTTAATGCCCCAATATAGCAAAAGGAAGAAAGTATTGAGTATCAAAGATATAAAGAAAATCGACATTTCATTGATAAGCAAAAGTTGATGACAGAACTGAATATTTACAAGTACTTTAACTAGAAAGAAGTCACAAAGACTGGGCTGACTTGCCCCTACAAAGCGACTGACAGAAAGGGATGAAAGCGAAAAACTCTTGGCATTCTCAATTCTCTGAGTAGTATGGAAATGGTTCGGGCGGAACTGCAGTCTGCTCTTCTCCTTCCTCTGGTACCAGAAGCTCTTTATCAATGTAGTCTTGCACAATGTTTTTGAGGACGAAGCAGCGCTCCGTGTCGTGCCCCCTTGCTCGATGAAACTTGCAGAAGCGATCTTTCCATTTCCCCTTGGTGACAGAGGGATCATCCTGCTTTGGGAGTTTGATCATGCCTTTCTCGAGTAGGTATTGGAGAACTTCTTCGATTGGCTGGCCTAGGGGGGTAAGCTGTCGGTCATAACCCCAACCCTCATGCTTTGCTTTCTTAGGCTTGCTTGACGTCCACTGAGTGCTGACCCCTGCCTGATAGCTGGACTGAGCTTGCATGTTTAGGAGATCTGGATGCCTTTCTTCTTCGTTTTTGACAAAGAGATTCTTATCGAGGCAATCCTGAACGATATTCTTGAAGATGAAGCAATGCTCGGTGTCATGCCCTGTTACTTGATGGTATCTGCAGAACTGGTCTATGTATTTTCCCATGACTGTGGAAGGGCTGGCGGCTTTTGGGAGCCTGAGTAATCTGTTGGCCATCATATATTCGAGGATTGTGTCGAGCGGTTGATCTAAAGGAGTGAAATCTCGATCCTTGCTCCAATTCTTGCGCTTTGGTTCTTCCTGCTTCTTGCCTTTCTGCTGAGGACTGTATTGAAGAGGTCTATTATGGTTTTCACAATATTTCCCAATCTGGCTTTTGTGTTCTCCCAAGTAGCTGCCCTGGTTGCGTTGATGGATGATCCTGCTGGCTTTAGAGTTTCTTGCACTGATGTGGCTGTGTTCAGTCACAGGGAAGGCGACAGGTGTCTTTCCTTCTTCGGGAGCTTTTCCACAATTGGCTTCAGTGTGATCATCGCAAAATTTTTCCTCTCTTTATGGTTTTTCTCCTTTCCTTTTTCTAACCTCTATTTTCCTCCTTTTTGAAGGGAGAAGAATAAAAGCAAGAAAAGAAAAAGAGAAGAGAAAAGAAAGAAAGGAAAGAGAAGAGGAACTATTTTGCGGATTTTCACTTGACCTTTATTTGAAAATATTTAGAAAATTACTCGCCTCCGTTTTGAAAATTCGCGGGAAAAATGGAGAGACGGGATTCGCTCGTCGGTACGAGGTTCAACCGTTCCTGGCGCCTTTACCAGGGGTAATCGAACCAAGGATCGAATCTATACCTTTTGCTTTGCCTAAATATAATCTAAGAATTTATTCTAACTCTAAATGCACAAAGAATCATGCTTGTGCAAATGCAAAAATGTATGCTCCTTTTGAAAATTGATTTGGAAATTTCCAAGTATTCTGAGATGAACTTGGGAGGGAAGTGAAGGAATGATTGAATCTAACTTAGAACTTGGGATAGATCAGAGAAGTTCTAAGTTTTTGAAGTAAATCAGAGTTTTGGAAGAATGAATCTTGACTTGGAGAAAGAATGATCTAAAGCTTTGAAATGAAAAGGAAATGAATTTTCAAAGTCAGAAACGGACTTTGAATTTAATCATGGGTTTAGGAGAAGAAGATGAAATTTTAAAGTGATATTGGCTTTGAATCTTAGAATGGGTCTGAGGAAATCAAATGGTATTTAATAATGGAAATGGATTTAAGAAATCCGGATTAGATCCGAAAATGGAATTTGAAATCTAGAATTGGAATTGGATTCTGGATCCTAAAAAGAATGGGATCCAAGGTTTTAGAATCTAAGATGGATTTTTGGGTTCTGAATCCTGAAATGGAATGGATCTGAAATCTGAGATCCAATGTGGAGTTGGGTTCTGGATCCTAAGATAGATTGTGGATCTGAAGTCTAAGATCCAATGTAGAGTTAGGTTCTGGACCCTAAGATAGGTTGTGGATCTGAAGTCTGAGATCCAATGTAGAGTTTGGTTCTGGATCCTAAGATAGATTGTGGATCTGAAATCTGAGATCCAAATGTAGTTGATTTCTGGATCCTAAGATGGAAAATTGGATCTGCAATCTAAGATCCAAAGTGAAATCGGTTCTGAATCCTAGAATGGAAAATTGGATCTAAGGTCTGAGATCCAAATATAGAATTGGGCTCTGGACCCTAAGATGGGTTCGGATCTGAAATAGAATTAGGATCTGGATCCTAAGATGGATTTGGATTTGAAGTCTGAGATCCAAATGTGAAATTGGGTCTTGGATCCTAAAATAGAATTGGATCTGAAGTCCGAGATCCAATATGAGTGTTGAATCTTGGATCTTAAAATGGAATTGGAGTTTAAGTTCAGAAGATGAATCAGGAATTTCTAAGTTTGATTTGAATTTGGGAGAAAGAATTTTTAGAAATTGAATTTTGAATATATAGATGAATCCCAAAGTCAATTTAAACCTGGGATTTGAAGTTTGAAATGAATCAAGAATCTTAAAGTTAAATTGAACTTTGAGTTTGGTTGGAATCTTTTGAAAATGAATTTGAAATTTCAAAGTAAAATTGAGCTGTGAAAATTAATCTGAATTCGGAAATTTTGAATATGAAATGAAATTGAAATCTCAAAGTTAAATTGGACTCCGAGGTGGAAAATGAAATAGAATTGAAAAAGATGAATTTAATTGAAGATATTTACATCACTTGGAGTTTTGAAAAAGTAATTTTGAAAATATGATGTAGTTCTATCCTAAATGATGAATGAAAAGAATTTTGAAATTGGTTTTTGAAAAGCTATTACATTCTTTAAATGAGTTAAAATAAGATTGAAGATATAATACATCCTTGACTATGGTCATTGAATGTATTATATAATAATCTATATTTAAGCTCAGGTGAAGAATGAAACACATTTGGCGCTTTTATAGAATTTAAAATGAAATTAACTCTCAATATACCCTGACTATAGCCATTGGTATATATTTTGAGTCAATTTTAAGTTAAATTCTAATAAAAGGAGAAAATATTTAAGGAAATATGATGAATTTTGAAAATAGATCCAGTGTGGATCCAATGTTATTTCATAAAAGATAAAAATCCTAAGTCTTGTTTACACCCCGACTATGGTCGTTGGTATAAATCATCAACTTAGGATTAATTTACCTCTTATGAAATGGTGCACGTGCCATTCGTGCTTCACCATTTGTGAGAATTTTTGAAAGAAAGACAAAGATGCATGAAAACAAGCAATTCATGACATTTACAATGCTCATTCATTCTATCTAGAGATGGAAATGTAAAGCTTCTCATTTATACCTAATTTATTACAACTCTGAATTGCAAATATCAGAAATTTCTAATCCAAAAGGGAAATTTAAACTTCTTACATCTTCCTGCAAGACCGAGTTGGCACGAGACATATGATAGACAGATTAAGAACTGATATACATTTATGTAGGCCATATACATGCATAATATATATATATATATATATATATATATATATACCTATGTATAGGTATATTCATATATATATATTTACACATACATTTATACATATATATATATAGAGAGAGAGAGATACACATATATATATACATATCCAAGCATGATATTTATATATATATATATATGCTCACATTCAGTATGTGTGACATAAATGAATGGCATTTGTTATGAGAATAGAGATGTTGAATGTGAAGGGACTGTGTAGGTGCAGTAGTGCTAGCAATGAGCCACACATAAGTGGAGACACGAAGGCGATATACAGGAGATATTGTTGATGAATGACATAGAGGTTGCTTGCTGGCAACAGCAGTGTGCTGTTTGAGGCACCTACAGCAGGTGGTGGGATTGCTGAAGACAGGGGAATTAAAGACTCAAAACAGGACATTAATGAGATGATATGTAAGAAGAAAAGAAACAAAAAAATGACGATCTCTAAATGCTAAAACCAACCACTACTTAAACAATTACCAAGCAACTGACGATGCTAATTACTTTGCTGATCAACCAACGATTTACTTAATCAGACAATTAATGATGCTCAAATGAATATCTCACTCGCCTAACTGATCATCTTAATGGATCTGTCTAACTTAACACTAATGGATTAACAAATTAATACTAACATCATTGTTCCATCACCAGTATTCAACACTTAAAATATCTAAAGCAGACCAAGTGAAAATCAGCAGGACATTTAGGGTTGAATTCAGTCAACAGTGAGTGATTCAAACAGGGACTTCACTGTCTGGGGCAGCAAAACCTGGGTTTTCAGACATCCCTGGCAATAGGCGTGAGATACCAATGATTTATCTACGAAAGGTGCATTATTGCTTTCCTTATGAAGAGGTATGTAGATTACCCTTCTGAAATGTGTCAATCAAGGGATCAATGGTGCATTGGTAAGTGCGATAACAGTTAGGTGTCATGATATGTACAACAGATGATGGAATGATACATGTTGCAGAGGACCAAATGCTACATAATTCTACAGACGCTTCATGTTGTTATAACCATAGAGGAAATCATGCTACCATAAGATTTTGAGTTTAAGGCCTACCTTTTTACTTCTGAAAGATTAATACCACGATCGGGTTGCTCAGCGAAAACCGTACCGTGATTTTGATGTTAGCTTGGGAAAGGAGAAGGCCTCGCTCCTATGTGTTGTTGATTCTGGAAATATCCGGAAGGAGGGTCAACTCCTCTTTTGAAAAGGGTTCTCTTCTATTGCAGGAGAAAGGTAATGGAGAGGTTGGAGATTGATATGCTCACCGTCCATGATCCCGCCTTCTCCTGTGCGCCGGATTTTATAGAGAGAGGAAGGGTCGAGAAGCAGATGACGGTTGGGCATCGATGGTTGAGATGGAGCGATCGTCGATCGAAGGGTGGAGGCGTGATGGATGCCCATCGAACGGGGGATCGAGGCAGTGAGAGGAAAAGGGTCAGAGACGGTTGCAGATTGAGGGTGGAAAGCGAGAGGAAGATGTGCACGGGAAACAGTGGAGGAGCTCGGCGGTTGGAGGCACATGGGGTTGCTCTGGAGCAGAAGGTCTCGGTGGTGAAGGGGGTTTTCAAAACCCTAACTCGACCCTTAAACATTAAAAATCAGTTTTTTTCCAAAAAGGGGCCTCCTTTTCAGGTTTTTCTAAAAAGGTGGTTAAGGGTGAGTTTTTCGGCAAAATCTTCAAAAAAACGTGTAGTTTTTCCTAATTTCTTTGGTTTTTTGCATGATTTTTCCATTTTTTTGTATTTTTAGAATAAAATCCTAAAGTTTTAAGAAAACAAGGATCAAAACTAATTTTTTTGTATTTTTTCATTTTTTGTATTTTTGTAATAGAAAAACTAAGATTTAAAACACTAAATTTTTGTATTTTTCTAAGAAATATTTAAAAATGTTTTCTCAAGAATTTCGGGCCATCTTGGGGAAGATCTCTTCAGAAAAAGGGGTTTTGGACCCAGGTTTTGAGGAAATGTTCGAGTTTTTAAACCTCGAATCGAAAAATACAACTCGATGGATCCAAACGGATACCGGACGAAGTGTCTGAGCTTTTCAAAAGATTATTTTGGTAATTTTGAGAATTTAATTTAAAATTGGATAATGAAGCTCAGATTTGGATTTTGATAATGGATTCGTATCCGAAACTGAGTCAGATATGGAAAATGAATTTGATTTCAACCAAATTTTGAGAAACAAAGGGGGATTTAGATTTAAAACTAACTCAATTACCCAGAAAATGGGGACAAAAGGCAGAAAGGGGATGTTTACAACATTTTGAAAAATTTGGGGTGTTCACAGATGCCCCTCTTTGCTACTAAGCCGGTTGAAAGTCGAGCTTAGTGGCAAAGAAACACTCCAAATTTTGAAAAATGCCCCAGTCAGCTGATCCGAGCTGGGTGTGGAAGAATTATTTTGAAAATACGGCTTGCCGGGCTTGAAACCTTATCCCGAATGGTCCCGGGGGGATGAAATCCTTGACAACGATACGACTGAATGATAGAAATGAGGAAACCGTGATGGGACTTTGGGTGAAAATCCCAGGGATGGTGAAGGACAAGAATTTTGATCAAGTTTCATGGGTGAGATAAAATCAGCCCTTTGGAATGACTCAGGTTTAGCCCTTAACCTGGATGGGACGAAGATAGATCAAGATAATTTGAATGGGGGAAAGGAAATATAAACGGACCTTGATGGGACATTTTTGATAGAAATGCCTTGTGAGATGAAATTTAAAACATGATCCTTTCCTGGATGGATATACAAAACATGGATTCTTTTGTGGGAAAAACCATGATGGGATGGGAAGAATTACCTCGTCTAAGTGAGACTCAGGTTTAACCCAAACCTGAAAGGAAGGTAACTCGCGTTGCAAGATTCAGGCTTCACCCTTATCCTGAGAGGGACGACCATACAGAATCTTTGAGTGAAGAAACCGTGATGGAACTAGAAAGGATATCTAGTCGGAAATGGGACTCAGGTTTAACCCTAACCTGAACGGAAAATACCTCATGGAGCGAGGTTCAGGCTTAACCCTTAACCTGAAAGGGACGATGATACGGAATCCTCGGATGAAGAAACCATGATGGGGCCTTCGGAATTTGGACGAACAAATCCAGAAGGGGTTTGCGAGAAGAGAAAATCAAGGGATTCCCTAAAGCTTGGAAAAGGGATGATCTTGGGCGCCTCATTGCTGAGACTAAAATCAGCTTTCTAAAAACAGACGACCTCTCGCAGAAGGTTTTTGGGTTACACCTCGAGAAGCGAGGTGACAGGTTTAATCCTTAGCCTGAATGGATACAGAATCCTCGAGGAGCGAGGAAAACTGTTATGGGCCTCTAGACTTTGCACAACAAATCCAAGAGGGGTTTTTGCAAAAGGTTAAAAATGGGTCCCTAAAGCTTGAAAAGGGGTTGTTCTTGGGCGCCTCGTTGCTGAGACTGAAAATAGCTTTTGACAATAACAGATCTTTTGCAAAAAGTTCAGGCTTAACCCTTATCCTGAGCGGGAACTGTCCATGGTGAGACAGTGGGGAGCACAGGGAAGTGTGCGAATCTGAGAGCGCTCAGATCAGACGGAAGGAAAGGACCTTTCAGTCCTAAGGAGGGATGACGTCAGGATACGTCAAAAACGATCTCAAGTTCACACTTCATGTTGGGATAATTAGAAAATATTGCCAATAAGATATCAAAAATTGTAGCTGATTCAGAATGATTGAATTGTGCTCATGTGTGAAGATATCACCTCTTTCTACCTAGAGTATTAGCTTCAATTGGGTTAACTCTGTAGATTTTGAGATCTAAAATTCAAATTTGTTGCTGTTGAGTTTCCTCAAGGAAGATATCAATTTCCCTAATATGAAAAGAAGAGGAAACATTCTTAGCTTCATAAAAGCAATTAGGTGAAAAGACATTGATAAAGAATTTCACATAGGTAAAGATAATTCTTGACAGTTTCGGGTAGTTTGATATCCTGGGCATTTCCCATGATGATCTGTTTGCACTCTTTTTGAACCATGGATCTTTTATGGGTTCTTTTACATCCTCCTTCATTTTGGAGATGTCCTGACTTTTCTCTCTTTTTCGAGGAAGGGTACGTCACAAACTCCTTCATCTTGGAGATGTTCCGATCCTTCTTTTTCTTTCTCAGGAATTATGACATTGGTTCTTGGGTTGAAATCTCTAAATGATAGCAGAAATCAAATATCTTTTAGGGTTTGTCGGTAGGTCCATCGCATCCGCCTTCATCTTGACGGTGATCCGAACTTTCCCTGGAAGGATCCGTCGCAAACTTCGTCATCTTGGAGATGTTTCAAATCTTCTTTGGCCCCGGGGGTCCACTCGCTTAATTCGCCTTCATCTTGACGACAATTGAGAGATCCCTTTTGCGGATATTTGATTGCAGCTTAACCTAGATGACTGAGGATATATGGATTGGGTAGGTTCTTTTTACTGCCCAGGATATTTCCACTGTCTTACCGCCAAAAGAATAATCTTTAAGAATGCGCCACAGCTATAATCAATATCAGTTCACTTATGGCTTTTCAATATCATTGAATTTTCCTCTGCCGATCATATCGAAGATTTTTCTTCATCCTCTAGGTTGACCAACAGGATAAGCTTGAATTTAGCTCTTATTTCGCAAGAGTCTTGCTCTTTTGAAAATGATACTGAAGGTAGTTTGAGATAATTCTTTGTGTGATGAAAATTTTGAGATCAACAATGACTTTTGATAGCAAATTGGCAACGTATTCTAGAAAGATCCTTGACGAAGGTCGCTTGACATCGAGTCGAACACATCCATGACAAAATTCTCCTCTCTTTTTCCCCAAAAAGAGAGACTCAGGCTTAATCCCTTACCTGAATGGGAAGTTGGAAATACTCCTCTCTTCCCTGAAAGAGGAGGTGTTTGCAAAAACGGAACTTTCGAAGAGAAATTAAGTTTTCGTCAAAACTCCCTATCTCTAGGCTTCTCTTATGGAAAGGTGGCCGAAAAACAAAGTTTGGGAAAGTATCACAGAGAAACGAGTCCATCACACTCTCCCTAGAAGAGGGTCCTCTGTGAAGGGGTTGGCCAAAGATGATAAAAACAGGGGCCACAAGAGAAACGAGCTTCCGTCGAAGCTCTCCCTGGAAAAGGGGTTCCCTTGTGTAAAGTTGGTTGTTGTTTTGCAAACTGTTCGCGAAGAAGAACGAGTCCCTTTAAACTCTCCCTGGAAAAGGGTTCTTGCGAATGAAAGATGGTTGTATGCGAAAGGAACGAGCTCCCTCGAACTCTCCCTGAAGAGGGTCCTTGCGAACGAAAGATGGTTGCATGCGAAAAGAACGAGCTCCCTCGAACTCTCCCTGAAGAGGGTCCTTCGCAAGAAAAGATTGATTTTTGATGAAATGATAACCCGAAGGTTGAAATTGAGAATTTATAGTTTGAAATGATGATGTTTGGTTAGCACAAAGGCTGAACCTGGAGGGCTAACTGATTAGTCAGCCAAACACTAGCACGAGCGCTAGATGTGCCAGCACGAGCACTGGATTTCGAAAAATGCCTCAGTATGAGCGCTGGGTTTTCGAAAAATGCACACCAGTACGAGCACTGGGTTTTCGAAAAATGCCCCAGTACGAGCGCTGGGTTTTCAAAAAATGCACACCAGTACGAGCACTGGATTTTTGAAATGCACACCAGTACGAGCACTGGTTGGTTCAATAGGAGAATTTGAAAATGAGACCGACATTCAAAGATACTTGAGAATTAAGCGAGAATGATTACCAGTGTTTCAGGATTATCCCTTATCCTGAAGGGGAATTTAAGGAGGAACTTTGAGAAAATAGGGATATACAAAAGCGAAAATCCAAGTCGGAACTCGGTTTTTCAAATATAAGAAAATGAGTGAGAATCGAGTTTGAAAACTCGAAACTCGAATTCTCAACCCAACAATTTTGTCCAACACGAGCATTGGATTCAAAAGAAAGTTCAAGTAGGGACTTGAGACTTCAAATGATATATAAAAGGAAAAACCTGAGTCGGAACCCGGATCTTTTAAAAATGATGATAAAGATGGGGAATCCGAGTTTCGAAAACTCGAATCTTCAAGGGTACGATCGGTTCCAACACGAGCGTTGAATCCGATAGGAAGTCCGAGTCGGAACTCGAGACTTCAAACGATATATAAAGAAGGGAAAACCCGAGTCAGAACCTGGATCTTTAAAAATAATGATAAAAAATGGAAGAATCCGAGTTTTGAACAACTCGAATCTTCAAGGGTACGATCGGTTCCAACATGAGCGTTGAATCCGATAGGAAGTCCGAGTTGGAACTCGAAACTTCAAATGATATATAAATATAAAAAGGGAAGGCCCGAGTCGGAACCCGGATCTTTAAAAATAATGATAAAAAAAATGGAAGAACCCGAGTTTTGAAAAACTTGAATCTTCAAGGGTACGATCGGTTCCAACACGAGCGTTGAATCCGATAGGAAGTCCGAGTCGGAACTCGACACTTCAAACGATATATAAAGAAGGGAAAACCCGAGTCGGAACCCGGATCTTTTAAAAATAATGATAAAAAAAGGGAAGAACCCGAGTTTTGAAAAACTCGAATCTTCAAGGGTACGATCGGTTCCAACACGAGCATTGAATCCGATAGGAAGTTCGAGTCGAAACTCGAAACTTCAAATGATATATAAATATAAAAAGGGAAGACCCGAGTCGGAACCCGGATCTTTTAAAAATAATGATAAAAAAAGAGAAGAACCCGAGTTTTGAAAAACTCGAATCTTCAAGGGTACGATCGGTTCCAACACGAGCATTGAATCCGATAGGAAGTTCGAGTCGGAACTCGAAACTTCAAATGATATATAAATATAAAAAGGGAAGACCCGAGTCGGAACCCGGATCTTTAAAAATAAAGATAAAAAAATGGAAGAACCCGAGTTTTGAAAAACTCGAATCTTCAAGGGTACGATCGGTTCCAACACGAGCGTTGAATCCGATAGGAAGCCCGAGTCGGAACTCGAAACTTCAAAAGATATATAAAAAAAAGGGGAACCCGAGTCGGAACCCGGATAAAAATGAAAACAAAAACAAAAACAAAAACCTGAGTCGGAACTCAGACGGGAAGGAAATAATTTCTACCCAAGAGTTGGAATTTGAAGGATTGACAGAAGCATGAGTAGATTTTGATGATGAAGATGAGGGTTTTTATTCGAGATCCTTAGCCCAAGATGGCCTAAGATTCGAACGGCTTCAGGATCTCCCCGTATCCTAAAGGAATATGAGAATTGAAGAATTTATGGGGGAATAATCCAGATTTATCCCTTTATTTGAAGAAGAAAAAAGTTTATAAACATGGAGAGGAATTTAAATAGATTTATTTGGAAATTTGTTTTGGAAAAGAATTCTCACGGGTGGCAACGATGCTCCTATGAGGGGTATCAGGATTATCCCTTATCCTGAATGGGAAAAGAATAGATTTTAAGGAAAATTTAAATAAAGAGAAATTGATATAAATTTAAAAAATCAAATGAAGGTTGATAAAACTTGTTATTTACAAAAGAATCCTCATAGGTAACACTATCGTTCCAGAGAGGGGTTTCAGGATTATCCCTCATCCTGAATGGAAAGAAGAATAGAATTTAAAGAGATTTAATAAAGAGAAACTGATATAACTCTAGAAAATCAACAAAGATAAAAAAAACTTGTATTTACAAAAGAGTCCTCATAGGTAGCATTGTGGCTCCTACGAGGGGTATCAGGATTATCCCTTATCTTGAATGGGAAACACCTCGGACAACGAGGGTCAGGTTTATCCCTTAACCTGAAAGGGTAAGACACCTCGGACAACGAGGGTCAGGTTTATCCCTTAACCTGAAAGGGCGAAAAAAAAAAAAGAAGATTTAGAAAATACCTCATGGGAAAGAGGCATCAGGTTTATCCCTTAACCTGAAAGGGTTTTAAGAATAAAAATTTGATAGAATTTAATGAAATTGATGAAAACCTGACAAAAAATTGATAAGGATAATAAACTGACAAAAATTTGATTAAATTGAAGATGAAATGAATGCAACTAATAAAGATAACAAGATTAACTGAAAAGTTGAGAAGATTTTTTGAAAAAGAGTTTGTCTGATCCTGCCTGCACGTGGGATCTTTGAAGGAAAATGTTTATTTGAGTGAAAAATCATTTTTGGGAAGAAAATCCACCGCAATAAGAATGATCGGTGCGAGGACTGATCCTTCGAATCAACATGAGAGATCATCATGAGGGTCAATTTTTGAAGGCAATGATTTTGAAATCTAATTTTTGAAAAAGAAGATCAACAACAGATCTGATTTCTAAAAATGACAGTTCAAAATTGATAATAAGATCAACACAAGGGTTGATCGTTGAAGATAATGCTTAAAAACCAATTTTGGAAGATAAGACCAACACAGGGTCGATCTTTGAATATAATGATTTAAAACCCATTTTTGGAAGATAAGACCAATGCAATGATTGATCTTTGAATATGATGATCTATAACCCTTTTTAAAAGATAAGAACAATGCCAGGGTTGATCTCTGAAAAAGTTTTGAGATCAATTTTGGAGGATAAGATCAACACAAGAGTTGAACTTTTGAATAAAAAGATTTGAAATCTATTTTTGAAGAGAAGATCAATACCAGGATTGATCTCTGAATATAAGGGTTTTGAAATCCACTTTGAAAGATAAAATCAACACAAGGATTGATCTTTGAAAAGTTTAAAATTCATTTTGGAAGATAAGACCAACACAAGGGTTGATCTTTCAATATAATGGTTTGAAAAACTTATTTTTGAAGACGTGATCAACACGAGGGTTGATTTTTTGTCAAAGGTTAGACCAAGGAATATTTGAACTCCTTGGTCATAACGAAGATTTTTTTTTTTTTTTAAATTCATGATTTTTGAAAAGGCCCTCATAGGCAATATCATTTCTCTCATGAATGATGTCAGGATTGTCTCACATTCCGAAAAGAACAAGAATTTAAATGCCCCAGTATGGCAAAAGAAGGAAGTATTTGAATATCAAAGATATAAAAAAAATTTGACATTTCATTGATAAGCAAAGGTTTGATGACAAAAACTGAATATTTACAAGAACTTAAAAAAAGGAAAAGATCCATAGAAGGTTGAGCTGACTTGCCCCTACAAGATAACTAACAAAAAGAGACGAAAGCAGGAAACTTTGGTTTTATCAATTCTTCGGGTGATCCGGAAGAGTCTAGGTTGGAACTGCAGGTTGCTCCCCTCCTTCATCTGGTACCAAAATTTCTTTATCGATGAAATCCTGTATGATGTTTTTGAGGATGAAGCAATGCTCTGTATCGTGCCCCCTTACTTGATGGAATTTGCAAAAACATTCTTTCCATTTTCCCATGGTGACTGAAGGATCAACTCCCCTGGGAAGCTTGATCATATCTTCCGTGAGCAGGTATTCGAGAACTTCCTCGACTGGCTGACCTAAAGGGGAAAACTCGCGATCATAACTCCAGCCAACATGCTTTGTCTCTTTTGGCTTGCCGGATTTTTGTCGAGAGCCGTCCCTTTTCTGAGAGCTAGACTGAGCATGCTTGGTTAGGGGAATCAGGCACTTTTCTTCTTTGTCTTCAACAAAAAGATTCCTATCAATGCAGTCTTGAATAATATTTTTGAAAACAAAGCAGTGATCAGTGTCATGTCCTGTTGTCCGATGGAATTTGCAGAATTGGTTCTTGTATTTTCCCAAGATAGTGGAAGGACTCGTGGCTTTTGGGAGCCTGACTAGTTTCTTGGTTAACATGTATTCAAGAACTTTATCCAACGGCTCATCCAAGGGAGTCAAATCTCGGTTACTACTCCAATCTTTACGCTTTAGCTTTTCCTGATTCTTCTCCTTCTGCGGAGGATTGGATTGAAGTGGTTCATCTTGGTTTCTGCTGAACTTTCCCTCCTGGTTCCTAGATGACTCTAAATTGCTGTTTTGATTGTCCGGGTTGCCTTTGTTGCCACTCTTGCTGATTTTAGAACTTCCTGCACTGCCATCGTTGTGCTTGCTCGTTCGGAAAGTGACAGGTGTCTCTTCCTTGGTGGGAGCTTTTTCCAAAACTGGCTTCAGCCTGCTCGGATAATATCTCAACCATCATCTTTTTGAACAACCGATATATGGCAAGATCAATCTCATTCTGGCTGTCCTGACCTCCTTCTCTGGCAAACCTCTGAGAGTCCATTTCTCAATTCTTGCTTCTAACTGGTGCGGTCTCTGATCTCAGTCTGGACCACCCGTTAATACCAAATGCTTTTTCTGTAGGACAAAATGGGACCCTTTTAGAAAGATTTTGGAGGAAACTTTGATAAAGGAAGAAATCAAATTGATAAAGAGATATCCCACTACTAGGGATTGAGTCCGTACGAGAGGTATGACAATTGAATTATTTTCCCGTGAGAAGAAATAAACAATTTAGAATATAATTAAAAAGGACATCTCTTGATGAAAGAGCTTTTTGTTACAAAATAGATTTAGAGGATATGTAGAAGAAAATTTTAGAATAAATGGTAAATTTTGAAAAATTGGAAAAATTGCAGGCAGGATCAGAAAAGAATTTAAAGAAATCAAGAAAGGAAAAGAAAAATACACCTGGGGTTTCCGAAGAGAAGGAAATTTTTGAATAATATGCCCAGGGTTTTGGAAAGGTTTGATATATATATATATATAAGAAAATATGAGAGACATTGCATAGCTAAAGTCATATCAACAAAGATGTGCATACAGCATTCCCTAAAGGCTGACTCTAAATGCAATATTTGAAATGGCAGATAGGACCTTAATCCTAACTCTATGGTTCAGATGATCTGATTCCAATCAAGGTATGCCGATATACTCAGGCCGAAGCTCGAAATACGTGGCATATAAAGATATCTCTCCGGTTCTAAGGTAAGGGCTTCCCAACATCCTTGAGCACCTACCGATATACCTCGGACTATGGCCCTTAGGTACGTGGTAGGGGGGCGCGAACCCAAATAAGTGGTCCAGTTGTGAGGCTCTCTCCCAAACTATGGTTCAGTGAGACAGCCCAGCAACGTGAAGACCGGGACAATATAGGTAGGGATGTTTTCAAAATATGATCAACATGCAAAAAAAATCAGAAGGCTCTAATGCGAGTCCTAAAGAGATAGATTTAAATAAGAAGAAGCATACACTTGCATACATTGTTTTGCATTCAATCCCTAAAATTGAGAAGAGTTGTATTTAAAACCTAAGTCTAATGTGAACATGGAATATTCTTCTCAATATGGTCCTACCAAACCATACTTAGATCCTATATGCAATGATGTCAGCTTAGGACAGAGTCTAGGCTCCTAAGGTTTGCATGGAAAATGTAGCTGACATGTGTTAGAATAAAGACTTAGATTATATAAAAGCAAAGCAAAGGCATAGATCCAACCGGACGAAGACGAGTCCCATCACGGTCGCCAAACCTGTGATCATCGCAAAATTTTTCCTCTCTTTATGGTTTTTCTCCTTTCCTTTTTCTAACCTCTATTTTCCTCCTTTTTGAAGGGAGAAGAATAAAAGCAAGAAAAGAAAGAGAGAAGAGAAAAGAAAGAAAGGAAAGAGAAGAGGAACTATTTTGCGGATTTTCACTTGACCTTTATTTGAAAATATTTAGAAAATTACTCGCCTCCGTTTTGAAAATTCGCGGGAAAAATGGAGAGACGGGATTCGCTCGTCGGTACGAGGTTCGACCGTTCCTGGCGCCTTTACCAGGGGTAATCGAACCAAGGATCGAATCTATACCTTTTGCTTTGCCTAAATATAATCTAAGAATTTATTCTAACTCTAAATGCACAAAGAATCATGCTTGTGCAAATGCAAAAATGTATGCTCCTTTTGAAAATTGATTTGGAAATTTCCAAGTATTCTGAGATGAACTTGGGAGGGAAGTGAAGGAATGATTGAATCTAACTTAGAACTTGGGATAGATCAGAGAAGTTCTAAGTTTTTGAAGTAAATCAGAGTTTTGGAAGAATGAATCTTGACTTGGAGAAAGAATGATCTAAAGCTTTGAAATGAAAAGGAAATGAATTTTCAAAGTCAGAAACGGACTTTGAATTTGATCATGGGTTTAGGAGAAGAAGATGAAATTTTAAAGTGATATTGGCTTTGAATCTTAGAATGGGTCTGAGGAAATCAAATGGTATTTAATAATGGAAATGGATTTAAGAAATCCGGATTAGATCCGAAAATGGAATTTGAAATCTAGAATTGGAATTGGATTCTGGATCCTAAAAAGAATGGGATCCAAGGTTTTAGAATCTAAGATGGATTTTTGGGTTCTGAATCCTGAAATGGAATGGATCTGAAATCTGAGATCCAATGTGGAGTTGGGTTCTGGATCCTAAGATAGATTGTGGATCTGAAGTCTGAGATCCAATGTAGAGTTGGGTTCTGGACCCTAAGATAGGTTGTGGATCTGAAGTCTGAGATCCAATGTAGAGTTTGGTTCTGGATCCTAAGATAGATTGTGGATCTGAAATCTGAGATCCAAATGTAGTTGATTTCTGGATCCTAAGATGGAAAATTGGATCTGCAGTCTAAGATCCAAAGTGAAATCGGTTCTGAATCCTAGAATGGAAAATTGGATCTAAGGTCTGAGATCCAAATATAGAATTGGGCTCTGGACCCTAAGATGGGTTCGGATCTGAAATAGAATTAGGATCTGGATCCTAAGATGGATTTGGATCTGAAGTCTGAGATCCAAATGTGAAATTGGGTCTTGGATCCTAAAATAGAATTGGATCTGAAGTCCGAGATCCAATATGAGTGTTGAATCTTGGATCTTAAAATGGAATTGGAGTTTAAGTTCAGAAGATGAATCAGGAATTTCTAAGTTTGATTTGAATTTGGGAGAAAGAATTTTTAGAAATTGAATTTTGAATATATAGATGAATCCCAAAGTCAATTTAAACCTGGGATTTGAAGTTTGAAATGAATCAAGAATCTCAAAGTTAAATTGAACTTTGAGTTTGGTTGGAATCTTTTGAAAATGAATTTGAAATTTCAAAGTAAAATTAAGCTGTGAAAATGAATCTGAATTCGGAAATTTTGAATATGAAATGAAATTGAAATCTGAAAGTTAAATTGGACTCCGAGGTGGAAAATGAAATAGAATTGAAAAAGATGAATTTAATTGAAGAAGATATTTACATCACTTGGAGTTTTGAAAAAGTAATTTTGAAAATATGATGTAGTTTTATCCTAAATGATGAATGAAAAGAATTTTGAAATTGGTTTTTGAAAAGCTATTACATTCTTTAAATGAGTTAAAATAAGATTGAAGATATAATACATCCTTGACTATGGTCATTGAATGTATTATATAATAATCTATATTTAAGCTCAGGTGAAGAATGAAACACATTTGAAGCTTTTATAGAATTTAAAATGAAATTAACTCTCAATATACCCTGACTATGGCCATTGGTATATATTTTGAGTCAATTTTAAGTTAAATTCTAATAAAAGGAGAAAATATTTAAGGAAATATGATGAATTTTGAAAATAGATCCAGTGTGGATCCAATGTTATTTCGTAAAAGATAAAAATCCTAAGTCTTGTTTACACCCCGACTATGGTCGTTGGTATAAATCATCAACTTAGGATTAATTTACCTCTTATGAAATGGTGCATGTGTCATTCGTGCTTCACCATTTGTGAGAATTTTTGAAAGAAAGACAAAGATGCATGAAAACAAGCAATTCATGACATTTACAATGCTCATTCATTCTATCTAGAGATGGAAATGTAAAGCTTCTCATTTATACCTAATTTATTACAACTCTGAATTGCAAATATCAGAAATTTCTAATCCAAAAGGGAAATTTAAACTTCTTACATCTTCCTGCAAGACCGAGTTGGCACGAGACATATGATAGGCGGATTAAGAACTGATATACATTTATGTAGGCCATATACATGCATAAATATATATATATATATATATATATATATATATATATATATACCTATGTATAGGTATATTCATATATATATATATATATATTTACACATATACATTTATACATATATATATAGAGAGAGAGAGATACACATATATATATACATATCCAAGCATGATATTTATATATATATATATATATGCTCACATTCAGTATGTGTGACATAAATGAATGGCATTTGTTATGAGAATAGAGAGGTTGAATGTGAAGGGACTGTGTAGGTGCAGTAGTGCTAGCAATGAGCCACACATAAGTGGAGACACGAAGGCGATATACAGGAGATATTGTTGATGAATGACATAGAGGTTGCTTGCTGGCAACAGCAGTGTGCTGTTTGAGGCACCTACAGCAGGTGGTGGGATTGCTGAAGACAGGGGAATTAAAGACTTAAAACAGGACATTAATGAGATGATATGTAAGAAGAAAAGAAACAAAAAAATGACGATCTCTAAATGCTAAAACCAACCACTACTTAAACAATTACCAAGCAACTGACGATGCTAATTACTTTGTTGATCAACCAACGATTTACTTAATCAGACAATTAATGATGCTCAAATGAATATCTCACTCGCCTAACTGATCATCTTAATGGATCTGTCTAACTTAACACTAATGGATTAACAAATTAATACTAACATCATTGTTCCATCACCAGTATTCAACACTTAAAATATCTAAAGCAGACCAAGTGAAAATCAGCAGGACATTTAGGGTTGAATTCAGTCAACAGTGAGTGATTCAAACAGGGACTTCACTGTCTGGGGCAGCAAAACCTGGGTTTTCAGACATCCCTGGCAATAGGCGTGAGATACCAATGATTTATCTACGAAAGGTGCATTATTGCTTTCCTTATGAAGAGGTATGTAGATTACCCTTCTGAAATGTGTCAATCAAGGGATCAATGGTGCATTGGTAAGTGCGATAACAGTTAGGTGTCATGATATGTACAACAGATGATGGAATGATACATGTTGCAGAGGACCAAATGCTACAGAATTCTACAGATGCTTCATGTTGTTATAACCATAGAGGAAATCATGCTACCATAAGATTTTGAGTTTAAGGCCTACCTTTTTACTTCTGAAAGATTAATACCACGATCAGGTTGCTCAGCAAAAACCGTACCGTGATTTTGATGTTAGCTTGGGAAAGGAGAAGGCCTCGCTCCTATGTGCTGTTGATTCTGGAAATATCCGGAAGGAGGGTCAACTCCTCTTTTGAAAAGGGTTCTCTTCTATTGCAGGAGAAAGGTAATGGAGAGGTTGGAGATTGATATGCTCACCGTCCATGATCCCGCCTTCTCCTGTGCGCCTGATTTTATAGAGAGAGGAAGGGTCGAGAAGCAGATGACGGTTAGGCATCGATGGTTGAGATGGAGCGATCGTCGATCGAAGGGTGGAGGCGTGATGGATGCCCATCGAACGGGGGATCGAGGCAGTGAGAGGAAAAGGGTCAGAGACGGTTGCAGATTGAGGGTGGAAAGCGAGAGGAAGATGTGCACGGGAAACAGTGGAGGAGCTCGGCGGTTGGAGGCACATGGGGTTGCTCTGGAGCAGAAGGTCTCGGTGGTGAAGGGGGTTTTCAAAACCCTAACTCGACCCTTAAACATTAAAAATCAGTTTTTTCCAAAAAGGGGCCTCCTTTTCAGGTTTTTCTAAAAAGGTGGTTAAGGGTGAGTTTTTCGGCAAAATCTTCAAAAAAACGTGTAGTTTTTCCTAATTTCTTTGGTTTTTTGCATGATTTTTCCATTTTTTGTATTTTTAGAATAAAATCCTAAAGTTTTAAGAAAACAAGGATCAAAACTAATTTTTTTGTATTTTTTCATTTTTTCATTTTTTGTATTTTTGTAATAGAAAAACTAAAATTTAAAACACTAAATTTTTGTATTTTTCTAAGAAATATTTAAAAATGTTTTCTCAAGAATTTCGGGCCATCTTGGGGAAGATCTCTTAAGAAAAAGGGGTTTTGGACCCAGGTTTTGAGGAAATGTTCAAGTTTTTAAACCTCGAATCGAAAAATACAACTCGATGGATCCAAACGGATACCGGACGAAGTGTCTGAGCTTTTCAAAAGATTATTTTGGTAATTTTGAGAATTTAATTTAAAATTGGATAATGAAGCTCAGATTTGGATTTTGATAATGGATCCGGATCCGAAACTGAGTCAGATATGGAAAATGAATTTGATTTCAACCAAATTTTGAGAAACAAAAGGGGATTTAGATTTAAAACTGACTCAATTACCCAGAAAATGGGGACAAAAGGCAGAAAGGGGATGTTTACAACATTTTGAAAATTTTGGGGTGTTCACATTCAGCTTGTTCAGATAATATCTCCACCATCATCTTTTTGAATAATTGATATATCGCAGGATCGATCTCACTTTTGCTGTCCCGAACCCCTCTTTTGACAAACTTTTGAGAATCCATTCCTTACTCTTTCTGCTTATAACTAGGATGTTAGAGCAGTGTAATCTCCTAAGCTTTGCCAGTCTCAACTGATAACGCTGATACTCTCTGTAGAGCATAAATGGGTCTTTTTAGAGAGGATCCAGGAAGAAATTTTAATAAAGGAGGAAATCATAAAATGAAAACATCCCATTACGAGGGATTGGGTTGTCACCAAAATTTGCGACAACCGCATTTGTTTTTCTGAAAAGGATAGACAAGTAAAATGTGAATAAAGATAAATTTTAAAAAGGACATATCCTGACAAAAAGATGTTTTATTGTAAATGAAGGTAGGGAATGGAATATAGAAAAGAAAATTTTTGAAGAATTGCAGGCAGGATAAAAAAAGAATTAGAAGAAATTTAAGAGAAGAAAAGGAAAATACACCTAGGTTTTAAAACAAGGAGGAGATCTTGAATAATATATACCCAGGGTTTTGGAAAATATAGGGAATATAAAATATCATACAATCATAAATATACAAACAAGGATGTACAAACAGCAATCCCTAGAGGCTAACTCTAAATGCAATTTTTGAAATGGCTTGTAGGACCTTAATCCTAACTCTAGGGTTCAAATCATCTGATTCCAATCAAGACACGCCGATATACTCAAGCCGAAGCTCGAAGTACGTGGCATAGAAATATTCCTCCGGTTCTAAGGCAATGACTTCCCAACATCCTTGAGCACCTACCGATATACCTCAGACTATGGCCCTTAGGTACGTGGTAGGGGGGTGCAAACCCAAATAAGTGGTCCAGTTGTGAGGCTCTCTCCCGAACTATGGTTCAGTGAGACAGCCCAGCAGCGTGAAGACCGGGACAATATAGGTAAGGAGGTTTTCAAAATATGCTCAACATGCAAGAAATCAGATGGCTCTAATGCAAGTCCTAAAGAGATAGATTTAAAATGAAGAGAAGCATACACTTGCATACATTGTTTGCATTCAATCCCTAAAATTGAGGAGAGTTGTATTTCAAACCTAAGTCTAATGTGAGCATGGAATAATCTCTTCAATATGGTCCTACCAAACCATACTTAAATCCTATATGCAAATGATGTCAGCTTAGGACAGAATCTAGGCTTCCTAAGGTTTGCATGGAAATGAAGCTGACATATGAAGAATAAAGACTTAGATAATATCGAAGCAAAAGAAAAGGCATAGATTCAACCGGACGAAGACGAGTCCCATCACGGTCGCCAAAACTGTGATCATCGCAAAATTTTTCCTCTCGAAATATTCTCTCTCTTCCTTCTCTTTTCCTTTCCAACCTCTTATTTTCCTCCTTTTTGAAGGGAGAAAGATAAAAGACAGAAAGAAATAGAGACGAGAAAAGAAAGAAGAGAAGAGAAGAGGAATTCTTTTGCGGGTTTCACTTGACCTTAATTTTGAAGAATTTTGAAATAACTCACCTCCATTTTTGAAATATTTGCGGGAAAATTGGGAGACGGGATCCGCTCGTCAGTACGAGGTTTGACCGTTCCTGGCGCCTTTACCAGGGGTAATCGAACCAAGGGTCGATTTTTATGCCTTTGCTTTGCAAAGATTTTATCTAAGTATTTATCCTAAATCTAAATGCACAATGAATCATGCTTGTGCAAATGCAAAGATGTATGATCTTTTTGAAAATGTTTTGAAGAATTCCCAAGTGAATCTGATAGAGTGAAGAAATGTTTTCTAACTTAGAACTTAAGATTAAAGCTCTAAATTTTTAGAATAATCAAGAGCTTGGGAAAATAAATCTGGAATTTGGAAATTAATTTTGAAGTTTTTGAGATAAAAAGAGAATGAAGGAAATTTTCAAAAAGTCATAAAAGGGACTTTGAATTTAGAAGTTTGAACTTGAATGAATATTTGGAATGGAATTGAATTCCAATTTTTGAATGAGAAATCTAAAGGAATTGAGAGATGGGATTTTGCAAAAGTTGGAATAAGATGAAATCCGAATCCAAGTTCTGGATTCTGAATAGAGTTCAAAGTTGAGTTTTGAATTTAGGATCTGAAATGGGAACTTGATTTGAAATTAGGAATGAAATGGAATTGGCTTTTGGAATTTAAAGTGGAGTTTTGGATTTGGAATTTTGAATGGAATCTGATTCAAGATTTGGAATCCAAAATGGAATTGGGATCTGAAGTTGGAGATCCAAAGTAAAGTTGGATCTTTGGATCCTAGATGGAATTGGATCTAAAGCTTTGAATGGAATTGGATCCGATATAAGGAATCCAAGATGAAATTTGGATCTGAATCTGAGATCCAAAGTAGATTGGATTCTAGATCCTAGAATGAAATTGGATCTGAAGTCTGAGATCCAAGGTAGAATTGGATTCTAGACCCTAAAGAAATGGATTTTGGATCTGAAGTCTGAGATCCAATGGTAGAGTGGGGATCTGGATCCTGAATGGAATTTGGATATGTAATTGGAGATCCAAAATTGAATGAGGATCTGGACCCTAAATAGAATTTGAATCTGTGATCTGAGATCCGAAAGGGGAATGAGGATCTGGATCCTAAGTGAAATTTGGATCTGTCATCGGAGATCCAAAAATGGAATGAGGATCTGGATCCTAAATGGAATTTTGGATCTGTTAATTGGAGATCCAAAGCAGAATGGAGTTTATACTTGGAAATCTGGATCCAAGTTGATCTTTTGATTTGGATTTTGAAAGTCCAAATGGGACTTTTGAGGATGGATCTGGGTTTTGAAGACCCAGATTGAATTTAAAATTTAAGAAGAGTCAAGATTCAAAATCAATCTCAAACTTTGATTTTGAAGATAAGAAGATAAACTTGATTTGAATTTGAAGATGAATCAGAAATTTCAAAGTTAAATTGAACTTTGAAATTGAATTTTGAATTGAGTTGGAAATTTGAAGTTTTGAATATAAAATGATTTTGGAGTTTCAAGGTCAAATTGGACTTTGAAATTGAATTCTTGAATCTTGAAGTGAGACAGAATTGGATTTGAATAAGATCTGATGATGAAAAAGAAAAACACTTGGAATTTTGAAAAAGAAGTTTTGAAAATATGATGCAATTCTATCCTATATGATGAACGAATTTAAATAAGTTTGAAATTGGATTTGAAAATCATATTTCATTCTTTAAATGAATTTAAATAAGACTAATGATATAATACATTCCTGACTATGGTCATTGAATGTATTATATGATAGTCATATCTAAATTCAGATGAAAAATAAAATATCTTTTGGTGCTTTTATAGAATTTAAAATGAAATTAACTCTCAATATACCCTGACTATGGCCATTGGTATACATTTTGAGTTAATCCTAAGTTAAATTCTGATAAAAGAAAGAAAATATTTTGAGAAAATATGATAAATTTTGAAAGTGGATCCAGTGTGGATCCAATGTTATTTCGTAAAAGATAAGAATTCTAAGTTTTGTTCACACCCCGACTATGGCCGTTGATGTAAATCGTCAACTTAGAATTAACTTACCTCTTACGAAATGGTGCACATGCCATTCGTGTTTCACTATTGTGGGGATTTTGAGAAATAAAGGAAAAATGTATGGAATAAACAATTCATGATATTCTATAATGCTCATTCATTCTACCTAAAGCAAGAAATGTAAATTTTCATTAAAGTCTAACTATTACAACATGTAGAATCAAATTTATAACACCAAAGAATAGCCCTTTTCACATATTTCCTGCAAAACAACTGGGTTAGTATGAGAAAGAAAATTTTACACATATCATGTGGTTATCTACAAAAATGTTCATATGAATAATTATAAGACAGAGAGAATGATACTCATACATATATATATATATACAGGTTATATAGGTATATGTAGGTATCTATGTATATGGATACATATGGCTTGAAAAATGAGATGAGTTAGTGGTTTGCAAATGGTGGAGTTGGACGATAGTGGTAACATGCTACAGCCAATGACGCAGGGGCTGTGGGAAAGCAGTGATACAGGCGGACATTCTAAGGGAGCATATGATGACAGGATATAGTAGGAGCAGCGATGCCAAACATTGCCGCAAATGATGGCAATCGTGTGTAATAAAGATTTCGACAAAGCTAAACCTTGTTCAAAAATACAAAGATGGCAGCTACAACAGGAGTTGTTGCTGCTATGAATGCTAACAGGGAGACCACAACCAACACTTATTATGGTCTGTGGGGGGTGTGGGTAATGTTGGAATATATGAAGTGAAGATGCAAAAAAAAAAAAGAAAGAGGTAAATGTTTATACCACACTTAGTGCAGGTGGGATGAAGCACAACAGGTCTAGGTTTAACTCGACAGAGTCTGGGTTTTGCAGCAGATCACAAATGGATTGTGAATCTGATAAAGCATTCTGAAAATGAACCGGAAACCTGTTCCTTGATCATGCGAGACTGAAGCCAAAAGGTTGGTCAGTCCAACACCGGAGCCTCCAATGGGAAGCCACTTTTCAACTTCAAGATACACAGAGCATGACATGATAAGTTGAATTGCTTCAGTAATGCATAACTGGACTGAATGCAGATGGCTTTGAATAATGAGGAAATCATATGTATGTGTACTGAGACTAAAAGGGGAATTTCGAGAAAATGAATGAGTATCATGCCATGATACCATGCAAATATACAAATATGATGACTGACCCACCATGGTTATCGACATTTATACCCATTTTATATCATGACTAACATACAAATGACATAGAAAAAAGGAAAGAATAAGTTTTATAGCGCAGGGAGACAATAGTATGGATAATACAAAAAAAAAAAAATGATACCACAGCTTATTAAGAAGTAAGAAGATTTAGTTACATCTTTTTTTAGTATGGACAACATTCCAATAGATAAGTCAACCCACAATAAATCATACCTAATAATAATAAAAAAAAAAGGTGGTGTAAACGCAACACAGGAATGCATTGGTATCACTGTGGGTGATGGTTGTGTAAAAAAAAATGATGGAAATGTACATAGATAATGGAATGGAAATGTTAGCAGGAACAAAGAAGATAGAAAAAAAAATGGTGAAATTTTCTGTTACAAAACGTAACATCAGCCCAAAAGGATAACAAAATTGCTTCTAGTGATATCCAAGAAACTTACCACATGGCCTTTAATTAGACTAATGCTTGCGTCTACCTCTGTATATTCTTGACACTGAAGTTCAAACTTACCAAATCTCCGTTCTAGAACAATAATGCTGAAATGGCTTTTTCAAGCCCTGATGCTTGCTCATCACTACTTACAGTTTGTTAATGCTCTGATCCAGCATACACTCTAATATTAGTGACAACATTCTCATACTTCCACTGAGCATTTAATAAATATTCAAGATGTTCCTAGCCGACTTGCTAGGCCAGACCGAAGTGATTCTGCTTGGCGTATCAGAATTTTGAGAGCACAGGGAATGCTACGATTATTCACAGTGAAGGCTTTTCCCCACAAATCTACTATTGTATACAAATTCAATCAACCAATCAGACTTGCTATTCAAATAGGTCCTTACAGCAAATCACGTCAACAAATCTATTATTTACACAGATTTCATAGCTACTCAAACCAGTGAATCGAATCTGCTAATAGTGAATCAGAATTGTATTTCACCATTAGTTAAAGTGAATCAGAAAATAAACAATAATAAAAAAAAGTGATGATAAATTACATAAGGAGAGAATCCTTAATGAGATATGGGGATGTAGCTTTATACCCAGATACATAGATTAATATGCAGGAAAAGTAAAAGGTAGAAGGAATGAAGACACAGAGGTGTATGCAAGATGTAACGATAAACAGATGCCATAAACTAATATGCAGGTATAAGACAAGGAAAAGACTAATATGCTAGTATTCGTGGATGTATAAGACTTAACTGGACGCAAGACGCAGAGAATATGTGCTTGATGTTAACTTGGTGTTATTGATATAGACATGATGTTGGATTGGGATAAACAGAAAATTCAACCTACTATGAAGCTCAAAATAGAATTTAAGATGAATTAAATGTCAAGAACAAACGACAACAAAATGCAGTTGGGCCAGAACGCAGTAAAAACAACAAACTCATCACTGTCAAAGTGAAGATTCGAAAGTATACATCTAATCACGACTAACAGAAAAGCAAGATGCAGAATCGAAATCAAAACCCACGTCGATTCATCAGGAAGGGATTGAGATTCCGATGTAAACAAAGAATAACAGATGAACGTCAAAGATAAATCGACTATAGACTGAAATCATGAAGAAAGCAGCAGAATATTTAAAGAAAAACTAGAAATATGTTGGAATCGATCATTCCTTTAATGTGGAAATGAGTAGACCGATGTTGTTATACACAGATCGATTCTACCCTTGTGCTTAATTGCAAACAAAGAAGAATAAAACGACAAAAATTTATGAAAGAAAATCGATGGGAAGAAGAAAGCAATGAGAGAAACTCTTACCGTAGCCCTTCTGTCAAAATGGTCGGCTTTAGTTGATGAATCGGTCTTTCGTAGCAGGGATTCTATAGCTCTGCAGGGTGTTGGAGTTTCTTTTAGATGACTGCAGGAGAAATGCCTTTCGTAAGGGGATTCTTTTTCTGCTCTTGCAGGGGAAGCTTCTAGGGAGGAAGGGCGAGTTTCATTCGTTGGATGCTTCAGAAGGGAAGTCGATGATCGTGGATTGCCATCGATTTTATGGAGAAGCTTGGCGATTGATCGATATTCACCCAAAAAAATGGATTGCTTGCTATATTCTGAAGGTAGCTTTGAAGAAGGAGAGGCAGAAAATCACGATGCCAAAAAAAAAAGAAGAGAGAGATCGATGTTGCTCAGGATGAAGTGGATGTCCGATCTTAATGAAAACAATGGATGCCCTACAGAAGCGATGGAGGCTCATTCTTAAAGGGAAACAGAGGGTTCGGGAGGAAGAATTGGTTGAAGATCAACGGTGTGGAGAAGATGGGTTTGTTGCAAATTGGACGGTGGTGAGAGAAGGGAAGAACGTGCGGGAGAGGGGTCGTTACATATTTTTAAGTTTTCCAGAAAGAGGACCCCCCTTTTAGGATTTTTTTGAAAAAAATGGTTAAGAAATGAGGTTTGTTGGCAAGAGGGCTTCAAGAAGCTTGGAAATCCTTCGTTTTTCTTGTAGCTTTTCTCAATTTTTGGTTTTTATTTTATTTTTCGATTTTTTTGTATTTTTAGAATAATCCTAAAGCTTTACGAGAAATTAAAGATTTAAAACTAATTTTTTTGTGTTTTTTTGTAAAATATTTACAAAAGAGAATTTTTTTTTTCTGAGAATTTTAAAGCCATTTTGAGAAAATTTCTTCAGAAATGGGTTTGGATCCGATTTTTGAGGAAATATGGATTTAAAGTCCTGGATTCGGATCCGAAATTAACTTTGAATATACCAATATGGAATTTAATTCAGAAAATCTGAAGAATGAGCTTTGAAACTGCTTTGATTTTCTCAAAAAATGGGGTTAGGGGCAAAAGGGTCATTTTTACAAAACTTTGCAAAATTTGGGGTGTTCACACCCGGACACAAAGAAAAAGGCACATTTCACTTACTCCGCCGAAGTTCCAGGGGATGGTCAGGGCAGTAGCAGCAAGCAGGGCAGCGGCAGTGGTACGAAGCCTGAGCAGAATAGAGGCAGAAAGGGCAAATTCTTTAAGAACAATGATAAACCTCTCCCGACCAGTCCTCAACAAAAGGGGGACCTTCAAGAAAAACCTAAGCATATAAACTGGAGCAGGGATCGGAAATTCACTCCCCTCGACCAGCCGCTGGAGAAAATTCTGGAATACTTGTTGTCTCATGGAATGGTAAAACTTCCCAAAGTCGCAGATCCGCCAGTGATCATGGGAAGATTTAAGGAACAATATTGCAAGTTCCACAGAGCAATGGGCCATGACACTGAATACTGCTTCGTCCTGAAGCATCTGATCCAGGACTGCATTGATAAAAGCATCCTCATCGAGGATGAAGAAGAGGGCAAAATGGATATCTTGTCTGCCCCATTCCCAAAGCATTCAGCATCAACCATTTCGGAAGATTCTTTTCTCCCACAAAGTCACATACATCCTTGTTCCAGCGAGGAGATAAGTTTGCAGCATCAGGTGATGGTTCTACAACAGAATCAACCTGCATTTCAGAGAGGGGATATCCTCTTATTTTTAAATATAAGAAAAATGTCAGTTGAGAGTGGAAAAACCCAAGTTTTTCCAAAGAGATTTCTGAAAAAGGAAGCCTGCACAGAGGAAGCAGAAACCTCCGAGGCAGCAGTAGAGCGGGCCAAAAGCCTTCAAAAGCCCATTACCGCGCTCTCTAACATCTCCATTTTCGAGTTGACTCATGATTCTCCCCAGCATCGAGAGAAATTAGATGATCTACTGAGGAAGATCAAAGTGAAGTCGGGCACCACGCCAGAAGACATGGCGCAGATTGTGAACCAGGCGATGACAAATGCGCCTATTACCTTCTCTGATAAGGACTTGCCTAAGCCTCATTCATTCCACAATAATGCACTATACATTGTGGTAAGGACCCGGGGCATGACTGTCTCACACGTGCTCGTTGATGGAGGTAGCAGCCTCAACATTTGCCCAGAAATGACAGCAAAGGCCTTGGGATTAAAAGAAGAAGAGTACGTGCCCGATCCCATCACCATCTACGGCTTTGATAATCACGGGCAGACTGCCAAGGGCAAGATTTTCTTAGAAATTTTTATCAACTACTCAGTGCACACCGTCCTATTCCATGTCGTCAATGTGCCGCCGACTTACAATCTTCTGTTGGGACGAACATGGATCCACAATGCCAATGTCGTTCCATCAACTCTCCACCAGTGCATCAAGTGGTCCAAGGGTGGGATGATCACTACCATCTTGGGCGAAGACCCTGAAGAAAGGCTGCCACAACCGATGATTCCTCGTCCAACATTTACAACATATATTCCTAGCATCCGGGAGGCAGATGAAATCAATCTCAGTGATAGCCTAGAGATGCTGAATTTAAAAGATATTATGGAAGAAGAGAACGTGGCAGCCACGGTCCAATGGCAGGGACCTTGTTTCTTCAAATTAGGAGGATGCATTAATTACACCTCCTTCAAAGATCATCCCTTATTTCCTCAGTTTTCTAAAGCAAGAAAGGGATTCGATCTGTTGATAAAACACGGATACCAGCCATTCTAGGGCATGGGGAAAGATGAAGACGGCATGATAGAGCCTATCATTCCAGTTCAGCATGCGGACAGTTCAGGGTTGGGGTTCACCGGACAGGATTCCAGCAAAAGGACAGTTTTTGTCAGAGGAAGTCAATGAAGAGATGATGCCTTAGTTCTTCCTGCTTTTCTATTCTCATTTCTTTGTTTAAATCTTGTAGGGACAACACAATCCCATCTTTTGTCAGAGTCTTGTAAATACTTTACTTCAATCAATGAAAGATCAAGCTTTTTCTTCATATTCGGGCATCTATCATTCCTTCTTATATTTTGTCTATGCCATTGTTCTTTACTTTATACAAAAATTTTTGATTCGGCTTGTACTTTTTCTTAAAAACCTTTCTTATGTTTTCAGGACTATTAACTCCTGAATCAATGACGAAATTCGTTATCAATCCCAAGTATCTAAAATTGGCAAGGTTTCCTGAGATGAAAGACAAAGCAGAGGTCAGGCAAGCAGCAGAGCAGACCGAAGAGCCAGCCGAATTTGATTCCACCATTCAGGAATTGTCAGAATTTGCTCACATTCAGAAGCAGGATGAACCATCATCTTTGGTTCAAGATCCAACTGAGGATATCAACATCGGATCGGAAGATGATCCGAAAATTCTCAAAATCGGGTCGAGTCTAAGCGAAATTGAAAAAGCTAGACTCATCCAATTCCTCGAAAAGCATCAGGAAGTATTTGGCTGGACTTATGAAGATATGCCAGGATTGGATATCAAGTTGGTTGAGCATCGACTCAAGTTGAAACCAGAAGCCAGACCAATCAAACAGAAATTGAGGAAGTTAGACCCTCGAGTTGAGCAGCAAGTCAAGGAAGGACTTGAAGACTTATTAAAAGCAGGCTTCATCCGGGCCATTGATTACCCAGATTGGTTAGCAAATATCGTGGCAGTCCCTAAAAAGAATGGAAAAGTTTGGATCTGCATTGATTTCAGGGATCTCAATAAAGCCACCCCAAAAGATGATTATCCGCTTCCCAATATTGACCTGTTGATCGATAGCACAGCGGGTCATGCCATGTTTTCTTTCATGGACGGATATTCAGGCTATAATCAGATCAAGCTGGCTGTTCGTGATCAGTCCAAGACTTCCTTCACTACCCCATGGGGAAGCTTCTGCTATACTGTGATGCCATTTGGGCTCAAAAATGCTGGGGCAACTTATCAGAGGGCAATGGCCGTTATTTTCCACGATCAAATGCACAAGAATATGGATGCATACGTGGATGACATTCTAGTCAAGTCTAAAGAAGAAGAGGATCACCTTGATGCTCTTAATCAAGTTTTTGAAAGACTCATTCTTTACAAGTTAAGACTTAATCCTCAAAAATGTATTTTTGGAGTTGAGTCTGGCAAATTACTCGGTTTCATTATCAGCAAGAAAGGGATCGAGGTGGATCCGGCCAAGGCAAAAGCCATTATTGACATGCCGCCTCCAACTAATCTCAGGGAACTGCGAAGCCTTCAAGGGCGTATTCAGTCTATTCGCAGATTCATCTCTAATCTGGCCATGAGATGCGAGCCTTTCAACCATTTGCTTAGAAAAGGAGTTAAATTTGAATGGGGATCAGAATGTCAGCTCTCGTTTGAGCGCATCAAGCAGTATCTCCTTAATCCACCAGTTTTGAAGCCGCCAAAGCTGGGAAAGCCTCGCTTACTATATATTTCAGTCAATCAGAATGCTTGTGGTGGATTCCTCGCGCAGTATGAAGAAGACAGCCTGATAGAGCACGCCATCTACTACGTGATCAAAACTTTCATTGATTATGAAAAGAAGTATTCTCAGATGGAAAAAAACTTGTCTAGCTCTGGTTTGTATGTGCCAGAAATTGAGACATTACCTATTGGCTTCTGAAATCAAGTTTCTATCGAAACTTAATCCTTTCAGATATATTTTAGAACAACCATTTCTCACTGGACGGATTGCGAAGTGGCAGGTACTCCTGATGCAATATGACTTAGAATATGTTTCCCAAAAGTCAATTAAAGGCCAAGCGATCGCAGATCAGTTGGCGGATTTTCCCCTGACACAAGAAATTAAAGCAGAGGATGATTTTCCTGATGAACACATCTGTAATATCCAACAACCCCCAGTTTGGAACTTGTTCTTCGATGGCTCTAAAAACATGTCTGGCATAGGAATTGGAGTCTTGTTAATCACTCCAGAAAAAGAAATGATCCCTTATTCTCTCAAACTTGGATTCCAATGTACTCATAACATGGCCGAGTATGAAGCTTTAATACAAGGCCTCAAAATTCTGCAAAATTTCAATGTCAAGAGAGTGCATGCCTTTGGCGATTCCCTGCTTGTTGTCAGTCAAGTTAACACTGAATGACAAGTGAAAGATTCCAAATTGATTCTGTATCAGAAGGTCGTCCTAGCTCTTGTAGACAGCTTCGAAGAATTTCAGCTCAGTCATATCAGAAGGGAGCATAATCAGATAGCTGATGGTTTGGCCAGCTTAGGCTCCATTTTATCCTTCAAGGGCAGTGAATCATGTCGTTCTTTCGAAGTGGGCAGACTTGAGCAACCTACTTTTGCTTCAATTATGCAAGTAAACCAGGTTAATCAGAAGGAGAAACCTTGGTATCAAAACATCAAAAATTTCATTGAGACTGGTGAATTTCCACCAGAAATGCCAAAAAGGGAGCAACGTGCAATTCAGCGCATGTCTACCCGATATTTCATTCTTGCCAATGTCTTTTACCGTCGTGGGTTCAGTTCTGAGTATTCAAGGTGCTTAGACAAAGAAGAGGCTATGGAAGTTATCCAAGAGGCGCATGAAGGGATTTGCAGTGGTCATGTTGGCTATCAGACTCTTGTCAAGCAGATCATCCGAGCAGGGTACTATTGGAATACCATGCAACAGGACTGTCATAGATTTATAAAGAAGTGCGTCAAGTGCCAAGTGCACGCGCCTTACATTCATGCTCCGGCCATATATCTACAATCAGTTGTTTCTCCTTGGCTATTTTCTATGTGGGCATTCGATGTCGTAGGCTCGATTGCTCCCTCTGCTTCCAACGGCCACAAATACTTCCTGGCTGCGACAGAATATTTCACGAAATGGGTTGAAGTTGTTACTCTACGCACAGTAGAAGGCCGCCATGTGGTTTCTTTTATTCACAAGAACATTCTTTGTCGCTTCGGCATACCACATGATATTGTTTCAGACAATGGAACCCATTTCAAAAATGAGAGGATGAAAACCTTATGTTCTAAATTTAGAATTTGTCATCAGTTCTCAGCCCCCTACTATCCTCAAGGGAACGGCCAAGCAGAGGCTACCAATAAAATCTTGATCCGTATTCTGGAAAGGACTCTGAAAACAGGACAAGACTGGCATGAGAAAATTCATGACGCACTTTGGGCATATCGGACCACCATTCGAACTCCGACTAATGCCACTCCTTCAGAACTTGTTTACGGAACTGAAGTGGTATTGCCTCTCCATGTCCAAAAGTCCGCTCTCAAATTTGCTTCTCTTATAGAATTGTCACTTGATCAGTATCAGCAGCAGAGATTGGTGCAGCTAGATTTACTGGATGAAAAGAGGCTCAAAGCAGCAGAGCACGCTCAAGCTTATCGGCAGAGGATAGCTCGACATTATGCCAAGTCTGTCATTGAGAGAAAATTTCGAGTTAACGATTTGGTACTCAGATCAACAGCCCATCTTAAGCACCGACCACGGGGCAAGTGGTCACCCAATTGGGAAGGCCCCTATGTGGTTAAAGAAGTACTTCCTCGCAATTCATATCGTCTAATCAACGCAGACAGAGTGGAAATGCCAGATCCCATCAATGCTCTACATTTGAAGAAATTTTATACTTAGAATTTTCATTCTAAAGCCTGTTGTACTATTCAAAGATTCATTTTTAATAAAACAAAGATCTTCTATCAATTCTTATATTCTTCTCCATGATACTGGGGCATTTTATTTTAATCCATAATCATCTTCTTCATCATATGTAGGCAGGATTAGACGAAAGCCCTTTTCCTCAAAATTTTGTTAATTCTCAGTCGATCTTGTGATCTTTTATTTTCATTTCATTTGATTCACTTCTGGTTTGATCAAATTTTCTTCAAGCTATTGCTCATCTCTGTCAAGTTTTAACAACTTTTTCAATCTTATGAAAATTTTCTCTACCATTATCTTTAAAAATATACCCTTTCAGGTTAAGGGATAAACCTGATGCCTCCTCTCAATGAGGTATTCTTTTGGTTATTTCTCTCGTTCAGGATAAGGGGATAAATCCTGAATTATCTTCTAAAAACTCATTTTGAAAATCTAGTTCATTCTCAAAACCCAGTTCTCGCACTGATTATTTTTCGAAATTGAGCTCACTTAGAAAATCCGGTTCTCACACCGGTAACCTTCTAAAATCAGTCTTCTGACCAAAGACCTTTCTCCTTCTAAATTCAAGTTTTGACTTAAAACTCCCAAAACTTCATGTATTTTCAAAATATCCAGCTTTTGCCGGTTATGTATTTCCAAAGGATCCAGCATCTCGCTGGTCATGTATTTCCAAAAGATCCAGCATCTCGCTGGTCATGTATTTCCAAAGGATCCAGCATCTCATTGGTCCTGTATTCCAAAAAGATCCAGCTCCCGTTGGTCATGTATTCCAAAAGATCAAACCCTTGGACTCCTCAATTCTATCATTTCCAAGATCTTCAATCTTTCAAATTCTATCAGTTGCCCAAACCTTTGGTTGCAATATCTTCAAAATCTCATCATTTTCTCAACTCTCGGGTTATAAATCTCCCGAATTCAATCACTTTCAAACCATCAGATTAAATCCTTCATTTTCAAATCCAGTTTTTATAACTGGTCGGGATTTTCAAATCCAGTTTTTATAACTGGTCGGGATTTTTAAATCCAGTGTTTTCACTGGTCAGGATTTTTTAAATCCAGTGTTTTTACTGGTCGGGATTTTCAAATACAGTTTTTATAACTGGTCGGGATTTTCAAATCCAGTGTTTTCACTGGTCGGGATTTTCAAATCCAGTTTTTATAACTGGTCGGGATTTTCAAAATCCAGTTGTTATAACTGGTCGGGATTTTCAAATTCAGTTTTTATAACTGGTCAGGATTTTCAAATCCAGTTTTTATAACTGGTCGGGATTTTCAAATCCTGTTTTTATAACTGGTCGGGATTTTCAAATCCAGTTTTTATAACTGGTTGGGATTTTTAAATCCAGTTTTATAACTGGTCAGGATTTTCAAATCCAGTTTCTATAACTGGTCGGGATTTTCAAATCCAGTTTTTATAACTGGTCGGGATTTTCAAAATCCAGTTGTTATAACTGGTCGGGATTTTCAAATCTAGTTTTTATAACTGGTCGGGATTTTCAAATCCAGTTTTTATAACTGGTCAGGATTTTCAAATCCAGTTTCTATAACTGGTCGGGATTTTCAAATCTAGTTTCTATAACTGGTCAGGATTTTCAAATCCAGTTTTTATAACTGGTCGGGATTTTCAAATTCAGTTTCTATAACTGGTCGGGATTTTCAAATCCAGTTTTTATAAATGGTCGGGATTTTCAAAATCCAGTTTTTATAACTGGTCGGGATTATCAAAATCCAGTTCCTCATAACTGGTCGGGATTATCAAAATCCAGTTCCTCATAACTGGTCGGGATTTCCAAAACCTAATGTATTTCATCAGTCAAATCTTCTAAAGTCTAATTCTTTCATCATTTCTTTAAATTACAGCTAAATGTCTCATCAAAATCTATATTGAGTGATTATTCCACAAAGAATTCGTGAAAAATTTTGCCAATTTGCTAAAAACATTAGTTGTTTCTAAAAGTCTGACTACACAAAGAGAATTTCCTCGGATTACCTCCTGTATTTCCTTCCAAAAGGTGAAACCTTTTTGCAAAAAAGAGGTAAAATTCAAATCTTTTCCTGTTGATTAACCAAAAGGATATAAGAAATGTCCTCGATATGATCAATGAAAGAAATCTTCAATGATGTTGAAAAGCCAGAAGCGAATTGATATTGATCTTAGCTATGGCGCATGTTTAAAAATGACTTTCTGGCAATCAGGCAGTGGAAATATCTTGAGCTATAAAAAAGAATCCACTCAACCCATATCTTCTCATTTCACTTAAAGCTGCAATCAAATATCCGCAAAAGGGATATCTCAATTGTCGTCAAGATGAAGACGAATATGCGAGCAGACCCCGGGGGCCAAAGAAGATTTGGATCATCTCTGAGATGAAGGAGTTTGTGAAAGATCCTTCCAGGGAAAGTTCAGATCACCGTCAAGATGAAGGCGAGTGCGATGAACCTACCGACAAACCCTAAAAGATATTTGATTCCAGCTATCATCTAAAGACCTCTTGAGCCAATGTCATCATATATAACCCCTGAGAAAAAGAAGGATCGGAGCATCTCCAAGATAAAGGAGTTTGTGACGTACCCTTCCCTAAAAAAGAGAGAAAAGTCAGGACATCCAAATGAAGGATGATGTGAAAAACCGAGAAAGCCCAATGACTCAAAAAGAGTGCAAAAAAGATCATCGTAGGGAAAACACCCAGATATCAAACTGCCAAAGTTGCCAAAAGTCATCTTTTCTCATGCAAAATTCTTTCATCAATATCTTTTCATTACTTGCTTTTATGAAATTAAGAATATTTCTTCTCTTCTCATATCAAGGAAATGGATAGCTTCCTCGAAGAAAATCATCAGTGCTAAAAATTTGAATCTGACTCTTAGAACTGAGGAGTTAACCTCATTGGAGGAAATACTCTAGGTAAAAGAGGAAATATCTTCGCACATACGTGCACATTTTCAAGCATTTGAATCAGCTATAGTTTTATCTTATTGGCAAAATTTTCTAGCTATTCCAAAAATGAAATAAACATTCAATATTCATTTTGATGCAACTTAGTGTTGTCTATATCTTCCAGAAGAGTTGCCTCATTCAGTTGAAGTATCTCTTCCTGTCCCATCGTGGTTTCTTCAGTCAAGAATTCTGTATGGTGTTTCCCACTCAGGTTAAGGGTCAAAACCTGAAATTTTCTGCGAGAGGTCATTGATTTAAAAAAAAAGCTATTCCAGTCTCAGCAAATGAGACGCCCAAAATCATTCCTTTTTCCAAGCTTTAGGGAACCCTATATTTTCCTCCTTTCGCAAAACTCCTTTCGGATTTGTTCGTCCAAATTCCGAAGGTCCCATTATGGTTTTTCCGTTTGAGAAATCCGTATGGTAGATTTCCTATCCAGGTTAAAAGTTAACCTGGAACCTCGCTTCGCGAGGTATCTTCCTTGCAGATTTGGGTTAAACCTGAGTCTTGTTCCTACAAAATTCCTCGTTTTAACAAGATAATTTTTTCCAGTCCCATCATGGCTCTTCCCATTGAGGAATCCATGCTTTGTATATTCATCCAAGAAAGGATTTTACTTGAGCTTCGTTTCACGAGGCATTTTTCAAAAATGTCCCATCAAGGTCCTCGTGTATTCCTTTCCTCATTTCAAATTCACTTTTGATATATCTTCGTCCCATCCAGGTTAAGGGCTAAACCTGAATCATTCCAAAAGAGTATCTCGTCTCACCCATGAGACCGGATCAAAATTCTGATTTTCCATCATTTTTGGGATTTTCATTCAAAGTCCCATCACGATTTCCTCATTCTCTACTCGATCATATCATTCTCGAGGATTTTGTTTCCCCAAAACCATTCAGGATAAGGTCTTAAGCCTAAAGAGCCATATTTCCAAAATAATTCTTCCACACCCAGTTCAGATCTGCTGACTGGGGCATTTTTAAAATTTGGAGTGTTATCTTTGCCACTAAGCTCGGCTTTCAACCGGCTTAGTAGCAAAGAGGGGCATCTGTGAAAACCTCAAATTTTTCAAAGTTTTGTAAAAATGACCCTTTTGCCCCCGACTCTATTTTCTGAGAAGATCAAAGTGATTTCAAAGTTAAATTTCAGTCTTTCTTCAGATTTCTGGATTAAATTCTACATTGATATATTCAAATTCAACTCCGGGTCTGAACCCAGTATTTTAAATCCAAATCTGAGCCCCGTTGTCCGATTTCCAAAATAAAATCACAAAAATACCAAAAAAATGATTTTGAAAGGCTCGGGCGGCTCATCCGGCACTCTGTTGGATCCTCGACCCTATATTTCTCAGTTCGAGGTCGTAAACCTTGAATATTTCTTAAAAATTCGGACACAAATCCATTTTCTGAAGAAATTTTCTCAAAATAGCTCAGAAAAGTTCCCTTTTGTAAATATTTTACAAAAACACAAAAAAAATAGTTTTAATCTTTGTTTTCTCACAAACTTTAGGATTTTATTCTAAAAATACAAAAAAATTGAAAAATAAACTAAAAACCAAAAAATTTGAGAAAAATTACAAGAAAAACGAAGGATTTTTTAAGCCTTTTGAAGCCATTTTGCCGAAAAACTCATTTTCAAAACCATTTTATAAAAAATTCCTAAGAAGGGGACCTCTTTTATGAAAAATTGAAAAATTTTAGCGGACTTTCTCCCGCTCCTCTTTCCTTCTCTCTCCATCGTTCGATCTGCAACAGCATGCTTTCATCTCCACCCTCAATCCTCAACTGATCTTCCTCTTCTTGAGCCCTCCATTCCCTCTTTAAAGGGAGGCATCAACTTCATCCCAAAGGGACATCGATCATCTCCTTCATTTCTGAGGCATACATTTCTTTCTTGCAAACACCGATCAATTGTCGAGCTTCTCTAATCCACAAAACCCATCATCATCGCACTCTCTGCCAAGGAGGTCTCTCTGCAAACCCTTAGCCGACATCCATCTTTTTCTTTCTAGCCGATCTCTCCTGAGGCGACCAAAGGAAGTCTGTCTCCCTCCACAAACTCTGCAAACCACGGTGCCTCACCTCCAGTGGTCGAAAGGAAAGCAAACCCCTCTGTAAAATAAAGTAAGGAACTCTCCCCTCTTCTCCTTTTTTTCGTTTGCTAATTTTCTCTCGATTTTCCTATTTCTCGTCCCTGCCCCATTTGAAGCATCCGTGGTAGTGTTGGTTTGCCTATAGCAAACCAATCTACCCCAATGCAACATTAATGGAATGATTGGATTTCGACATTTTTTTTTTATTTGATATCTCTGCCATTATGTGCGGTTCCCCCCCCCCCGCCCCCCATTTTAATTCCATATTTTATATTGTTGACATTGAGTTCTATTCTGAGTTTTATTTTAGTTGGAGGTTCACTCCCGTAGGCATCTATCTATCCCCATTTTTTTTATCTCTTATCAGCATCTCGTAATTCTTCATTTACATGGTGTTAACACCCTTTTTAATTCATGAGCATGCGCCTCGTTTTAACATCTCGATCGGATTGTTTCTTACCATCCACTAGGAATCGATCATTTCATCTATGATTTCCTGGGATTCAGTTGTTAATGTGTATGATATTACCAGATCTTCCTCATCTGAGGAATGAAATTCAGTTTCTTAAGGTGGGCGAGCCATCTGTTTATCACAAAATTGAAACTAATTTACATAATGCTTTAATTGTTAAGAATTTGCAATAAGAGATGTTACTGTTAGTAAAGGTAAAAGGATGATTGATGAGGACAAAAGGTTTTTGCCGAATCAAGATGTTGGAGGGTCTGAACGTGAAGTATCTATTGCTATGTGTGACGGTAACAAACGTAGAGAATGGCTTCTTGTATAATTATTTAAGCACGAATAAGCCAATCCGATTGTCGCTACTGAGGGCAAACTAAGCAAAATATTGTGCTGAGTTAAGTTAATTTATAAAGTCTGAACCATCAAGTTACATCATGATTTCTCAGGGGCATTGGTTGCTCTGGATGAACCAAATTGCTGATGATTTCCCTTTGCCACACCTGCGGTGGTTCCAATCTCAGTATAAAATTTTAATAATTTTGTGCTCAAGGTGCCATGATTTTTCTTTATATAAAGGTAAGGAAACATCATAGGATGTTACCCTGCCACTTTAGTGCTGAAGCTGGTTTTTACCCTCAGATCTTAAAGAGGTTTGAGGTGAAAGGGGGAAGGCGCTCTTGGTAGATGCTCTGATTGTACATTTCATATGACTATTGCTGGCAATGCACATCCTTATCTATATGAGATCGGTGTTTCATGTGATTCTATAGTACGTTAATCAATCGGAAGCTGTTGAAGGCACACATCAAAACCTGCCATCTGTACTCTAATCTTTGACGAAGAATGGAGGGAGTTGTTCAATTCGAGTCTATGCCATGAGGGCAGTCATGATCGCGCTATCTCCATTTTTGTTTACATGAACCTAGAATTACAGGTATGATGGGCTGATCTGTTGATAAAATCATTCGTATACACCTGAGACCAACATGATACCTGAAGGAGCGATGATTCTGGAAGAGACAAGATCAGAATCAGATATGGATGATTCTGATCGAAAGGAGGAAGTATTCTTTTCCTTTTTTTTATATATATAGCTTAAAATCGCATGGCCTGTTATTAGTTCATTGTTTATAATAGTCCATTAGAAATCTTACTATCATTAGACTAGTCCATGAGTGAAGTTTTTTTTTTATGTTAAGAACATTTCATAAATATCAGACTGATTTTATCGTTACAGGTTTAGAGAAAACATATAGAGAACAGAGGACTGTTAAAAGACCAGGTATTCCACTTTCCTGCTATAATCATATAGTATCTCTCTTTTGTATATTCGATATGATGATCATTCATATTCCTATGCGAGTCTCATGAATAAACAGTATATCTGTTGAAAAGTATTTCACATTTTACAGTTCAACGAAACCTATTTGGTTATATCTCCTCAAAGGTCCTATTGCAGCTAAGTGTTACGGCACAGCTTGGCTACACGATTGATTTGCATGTCAGGTCTCTAATTATATGACTGGAAGTTGTAGCCTGAATGTATATACGCTTTAAACTGGGTTCATCCTCTTTTGTACATAAATCTGTCTTTCAAGCCACAGTAAGTGGGTTATGTTAATTCAAATACCAGATCCATTGAATTGGTGCTGCTGAAACAATGAATAAAGACCATGAAATCTGGGCAGTTCTCTTAAATTAATCACACATAATCCATACGGTGATGGTGGATGGCAACATTTTTTGACTGTACTGATTTGCTCTAGACATGGGAATGACGCCGAGAGTTGGTGTTCCTAGGATGGAAGTGGTATTAGTGGACATACCAGTAAAGCTCAAGTTGTTTGCTTTCTTTAAGTCATAAAATTTTTTCTGCAGATTTGCATATTTGCTAGTTATTTGTTCCATCCGTGTTTATCACAGGTTACTGGAGAGATGGTTTATGCCCTATATATTCATCATGATTTATTAGGTTATTTATAACTTCCCCTTTGTCTTGAATAGTAATCTGGATATGCTTAAAATGAAAGACCTATCAGTTATACTTTCCTCCATCCACACTGCATATTTGTGCCTTCATTCATCTACAGTATTTATGTCTTGTACATTGTCACACTATGTCACTGTCTTAAGCAGTAGTAATGCCTAGCAGTTGCTACAGTACCCCAGATTTATGTCTTCCTCTTGCTCTTCACCACCATTATTGTCTTGTGTTGTTGCTTCTTCAATTGGTAATCTATTTTTCAAGGAATTGCTAAAGAAATATTGTTTGATTTAGAAGGGTGCACTATTTCTGACCATTGGAAAGTCATTCATCAAATGAATTTGAGAAAGTGTGGTAAGACGTCATCAACAAAATTGGAGGCAGACCTATCTCTTGTACAATTTTTGTGATGTTTGGGAGAACCTTGGTCGTTCCCGAGAGCTATCATGGTGTAGCAAAACCCATCTTCGACTATCTTTGTGGTCCGTCACTGCTACAGCGCCATTTGCAATGGCCTGTACACATCATGATGACAACACCTTGTTCCCATCTTCATTGTTGTATCGCACAACGGTGAGCCCCTTTACCTGCATCCATTTACCTTCAACAACAGTCAAACATTCACTTGCACTGCCAACAACAACCCAAACACATTCACTTCACCCCTGACACATCACCTCTTCATTTACACTTCACCATTGCACTGTGTTTTCTGGTTGCATTGCACTGTTTACATTATATCCACCTATGGCTTCATTGGCTATAGCATATAGCTTCCACTTTCCATCCTAACCACCAGGCATGTCATTACACCATCTCCCACGCATTCTATGCTTACAGCAGCATATGTACACAACATTTGCACATTATTTTCCTCTCTCTCTGCACTTATATCACACACTTTCACTATGATCCATTTCCAACACCCTCATCCACACACATCACCACCCATGCTGTATATATGTAAATACATATATATACATAAATATACATATACCCCTATACCTACATATATGTACATATATATATATATAGAGAGAGAGAGAGATATGCATATATATGTATGCACATATATATCATTTCTCACATCTTAGATCATAAAAATCGTGGCATGTGAGTATCTCATATTTGGCATGTTTGAAATATACAATTTTCTTTTGCCTTCATACTAACTCAATTGTTTTGCAGGAAACATATAGAAAATACCATTTCTTGGGGTTGTAAATGCAATGTTTGTAATAAATTAAATCTTAATGAGAATCTATATTTCCTGCTTTAGGTAGAATGGATGAGCATTGTAAACATCATAAATCCTTTGTTTTCATGCATTTTTTTTCTTTATTTCTCAAAATTCTCACAATGGTAAAACACGAATGACACGTGCACCATTTCGTAAGAGATAATAAATACTAAGTTGATGATCCACATCAATGGCCATAGTCAGGGTGTGGACAAAACTTAGCATTTTTATCTTTTACAAAATAACACTGGATCCATTTTTCGGAATTCATCATATTTTCCTAAAATATTTTCTTCTTTTATCAGAATTTAACTTAAAATTAACTCAAAATATATACCAATGGCCATAGTCAGGGTATATTGAGGGTTAATTTCATTTTAAATTCTATAAAAGCACCAAAAAGGTATTTTATCCTTCATTTGAATTTAGATATGACTATTATATAATACATTCAATGACCATAGTCAGGAGTGTATTATATCATTAATCTTATTTAAATTCATTTGAAGAATGAAATATGATTTTTAAATCCAATTTCAACTTATTCAAATTCATTCATCATATAGGATAGAATTGCATCATATTTTCAAAATTTCCTTTTCAAAATTCCAAGTGATCTCAAATATCTTTATTCAGTCTATAGTTTAATTCATTCTTCTATCTTATTTCAAAGATTTAAATTCCAAGTTCAAAGTCCAATTTGACTTTGAAATTTCAAAATTCAATCTTTATATTCTTGATTCATTCCAAATTCAAGCTCCAAATTCAAAGTCCAATTTGACTTTGAAATTCATTTTCAAATTCTCAAATCAATTCCAAAATTCCAATTCAAATATTCAATTTCAAAGTTCCCTTTAAACTTTGAAATTCTTGATTCATTCTCAAAATCAAGTTCATCTTCTTATCTTCAAAATTTAAAAACCACAGTTTGAGATTGATTCTGAATCTCAAAAGCTTGACCTTTCCTAAATTTTAAATTCAATCTGGATTTTCAAAACCCAGATCCATAAGTCCCAGTTGGACTTTCAAAAGCCCAAATCCAAAGTTAATCTCAGCTTGGATCCAGATTTCCAAGTATGAATCCAACTTCACTTTGGATCTTAGATTACAGATCCAAAATCCATTCTAGGATCTAGAACCCAATTCTACCTTGGATCTCAGACTTCAGATCCAATTCTATTCTAGGATCCAGAACTCAATTCTCCTTTGGATCTCAGATTTCAGATCCAAAATCCATTCTAAGATCCAGAATCCAATTCTACTTTGGATCTCAGACTTCAGATCCAAATCCATTCTAGGATCCAGAATCCAATTCTACTTTGGATCTCAGACTTCAGATCCAATTCCATCTTAGGATCCAGAGTCCAACCCTATCTTGGATCTCAGATTTCAGATCCAAATACCATCTTGAATCCAATTCCATTCAAAATTCCAAATCCAAATTCACACTTTGAATCCAACTCTTACCAATTCCATTTCATTCCAGATTTCAAATCAAGTTCCCATTTCAGATCCTAAATTCAAAATTCAACTTTGAACCCTATACAGAATCCAAATCTTGGATTCAGATTTCATCTTGAAATTCCAACTTTTAAATCAATTCCATTTTCTCAATTTTATTCAGATTTCCCAATTCTATCTTTCCTTCTAATTCAAATCCATTTTCATTTCTATTCTGATTCAAAGTCCATTCATGACTTTGAAAATTCCTTTCTTCTTCTTTTATCTCAAAACTTCAAAATCATTTTCCAAACCCAGATTTATTTTCCCAAAGCTCTTGATTATTTTAAAAACTTAGAACTTTAAATCTTAAGTCCTAAGTTAGAAATCATTTCTTCACTCCTTTATCAAAGTTCATCTCAGAATACTTGGGAATTTTCAAAAATATCTTTTAAAAAGAGCATACATCCTTGCATTGCACAAGCATGATTCTTTGTGCATTTAGGATTAGAATAAATTCTTAGATTATGTTTAGGCAAAGCAAAAGGCGTAGATTCGACCCTTGGTTCGATTACCCCTGGTAAAGGCGCCAGGAACGGTCGAACCTCGTACCGACGAGCGGATCCCGTCTCCCAGTTTTCTCGCAAATATTTCAAAACGGAGGCGAGTTATTTCAAAATATTTTCAAAATTAAGGTCAAGTGAGACCCCGCAAAAGAATTCATCTTCTCCTCTTTTTCTTTTTCTTTTCTTTTCTCTTCTCTCTTTCTTTCCGTCTTTTATTCTCCTCCCTTCAAAAAGGAGGAAATAAGGGGTTGGAAAGGAAAAGAGAAGGAAGAGAGAGAAATCGCAAGAGAGGAAAAATTTTGCGATAATCACAGGCAGCAAAGTGGTTTAGCTTGCGACATGAGTCACGCTACACGCTTGTGTGTATTTCTTCGGTTTTTGTCGGAACCTCTCGACACTCAATCTTGTTTGTTCCCCATTTGCACGGGCAAAGTACGGCCATGTATTTGGAAATGCTAACATAATCCCCATATGAATGGGATTAACTTGGGTCTCGCTAATGACACTCGTGAGTGTCGATTTCGCAAAAGTCTTCTGCAGAAGGCTTCGCTACACGAGATTTGCTGCAATGTGAGGCTTGGAATATGCGTATTTGGAAAAATATGTATTCAAGGCTCTGGACACCCCTCGCATGCACAATAGCTATTGTATATGTATTTTAAGCCTCGTGCCACTCAAAATTAGTGATTGTGTCACTTTACACACTAGTTGACGTATCGTCGCTCACAGCACGATACTTGTGCGACATTATAACTTTGTGGTTTTTGCTGTTGTCGCACATGCACGTTGGCACATCCTGACACGTATGTCACTGGGTTTGGTTTGTCGAGTATTACTTGTTTGGCTCACATTCGTATATCGATGGATATACAATGCACCAGAGGCATGCTTTACACTTGACATGACATATACCTGAAAAAAACTGAAAACACCATAGGGTAATGACATTGTTGACCTGTTGAGGTTTTGGGACTCGGTTGGAGTCTTCGAGCAATGGCCCGGGTTCGGGAGAGTGTGCTCGCGTATTGTGTCACCCTAGGCATAAAATGAAAATGGTATGATATCGTCTTCACAGGCGATGTGCTCATGGTAGCCGTGTGAGGCTGAGCACGTGGATGGGCAGGCTAAGTCCTCGTTTGCGTACGCCGCGGGGACCACGAGGCACAACTACCTCGAGAGGAGGTATGACTTGAAGTATGAGCCTAAATAAGCTAAACTTGTCCTGCCTCATTCACAATTTGGTCACCCAGGGAGAGGGTGAATGGTACAACCCCTAGTGACATGTCGTTACTATGACCCGTTCTTTTGAGGAGCTGATGCGCCCTCTGACCTCCAGTCACTCAGAGTTAGGGAGGTCAAGGATACCCTCTTCAGAGACCTCTGCTACTGCAATAGTACAGATTGCAATCCTTTGCCCCTGCGAAAGGTTTTTCCTAGTCGTGTGCTACCCGCAGGTGGTTTTGACTTGGTCTGTAGCATCCCCGGTTATCACACTAGAAATTGAATAATAGACGTCGGGTGCATGTCTCACACAATGTGAGGTTTCCTTTGCGTACCCGAAAGAGTAATCAGAAGAACATAAGTACTAACCAAATAGACTGAATACTGTAGTTGTTGTTCACCTTAACACTGCTCATACTTCTATTTAGTTGTTATACTTTGTTGTTCAGTTCACGTTCTATTACCGTAGTTATTGCACTTGTTACTTACTTCGTTGTTTATAGTCTTGTAGCACGTGCATCTACCTGACACGCACTTGTACTTTTATTTAAATGTTTCTAACTGTTCTATCATGCTAGTTATAGCCTGTTACTTAGCATGTTGTTTATGTTATGCTTTCCATAAAAATAATAATGTATGGATGGTTTGTCTCACCAACTCACAAGAGTACTGACCCTATTTTATGAGGATACAAGTGACGAGTAGACGCAGTGCGATGCGATGGCGCACAGTAGGAGGCTTGAGACCCACACTTAGCAGCGGATCCTGTGGCTCGCTTAGACTTGCAGCGGATCCTGTTTTACTTATTGTGGCTCGCTTAGACTTGCGGCCTTTGCTTTGCCCCTGTTTCTCTTATGTACTTTCACTGGTTGTTTTCAGACTGTATATCTTTCAAATAAAAAAATCCTCAAAAACCAAAGGTTTTCACAAGGTCGGGGTTTGGGGTGTCACGAATATTGGTATTAGAGCCAGGTTATAAGTGTAGTCCAAGACTTTTGTGTGCAACGTCTATCGCACTATAAGTATGTTCTATGTAATTACTTTTGTTGTTTACTGGTGATTTTTGTTATAATTAGATTTACATGCTTGATTAGTTACATAATTTGTTAGATGCATGCTGATTCGAGAAATGAGTGAATGCTCGGAGCTCTAATCGACTTGATCTGAGGCACAGAGGCCCTCGACCAAGCGGTTCAGCAGATTGTGTGGAGTGCACGGATACTTGCACATTCGGCACCTCCTTGTGGGAGATGTGATCACTATCACGAGGGATAGATTTGTTCTCGTGTTTTGAGCATGTGCCCCTATTGTGGTCTTAGGGGGCATATCGAGATTGAGTGTCAGCGTAAGTTGGGCAATGAACTCGCGATGGGTAACGCTGAGACCAAAGAAAATGAGGCTTCTGGGTTCGGTCAGGCACAATCAGTAATTGACTCGGTGGGAGATACACAGGTTGCACCGCGTTCTTTCGAGTATACGCTAGCTTCCTACTCTCATTTTGTTTCCTTGGACTACACGCCAACTTCACCTCTGTGGTCTCAGGCAGTGAGTCCTCCTGAGTACACACCTTCTTCTCTTCCTCGTTCGATGTAGAGACGATACGGGAACCGGAACACCTACCGCAACTACTACACTCATAGGCAGCGGTGATTATGCTTGTCCAAATGTGAACATTTTGTTGTTGAAACACTGAGTCAGTGTTCATTTTGTTAGACCTGCTTTTGTTTCTTTGTTGCGGAGGAATGTGTTTTGTAACCCTGTTATAGAGGGTAATTTTGACTTGTACTTAATATATGTATGCTTCCTTTATTTCATGCAATGAAATTATGTTTTGACTTGTCTCTTTGCTTATATGAGTCTTCTTTTTGTTCAAGATGGCTTAGCGTGAATGTTGCGACCGCATCATGGACACCCTGAACAACCTGGCAGAGGTTGTTGGCAGGCAGGTTGAGGCCATGCGTGCTATGGGTGAGAATCTATAAGCCTCTCAGGGATGAGAGACTCTGGTTCCTACACCTTCTTTAGTGTTAGCAACGATAGTCGTACCCTACAAGCAGTTCATGTGTTTGAACCCTCCGTCCTTTGATGGAAAGTCTACACCTGAGGCAGTCGAGGACTGGATACGAGAGATTGAGCGGATCTTTCGTGTGTTGTAGGTCAGTGATGACCGGAAGGTGGACTTCGACACTTACAGAGTTCGTAAGGATGCCGAAAGGTGGTGGGTGACCACCTTAAACATCAAGTTTTCAGGTGGTGCAGTTACGTGGGAGCAGTTCGTAGAGGTTTTCTACTCAGCTTACTTCCTGACCCATGAGCGCAGTCGAAAGATGCAGGAGTTTCTCAACCTTCAGCAGAAGAACTCTACCCTGGCTGACTATATCATGAAGTTTTGAAGCCTAGAGTGCTTTTGTCCTCACGTATATGTGACTGAGAAAGAACGAGCCATGAAGTTTGCTCGTGGCCTGAAGCCAGCATTGCGTATGAGGGTATTTACGTGTGCACCTTCGACTCTGGAAGAAGCCTTGGAGATGGCTACCCTACTGGAGCAGGAATGGATGGAATCACAGAAGACACAGCATTCCAGAGGGAATCAGCAGCAGCAAGGCCCAAGGATTCGGCCTAAGAAGAGATTGCACCAACAGAATTTGGGTTGAAAGAAATCCACTCCACCAGTGAAGAGGAGTTGGTACAACAACAACAACAACAACCGTCAACAACAGAACTGGCAGCAGCAGCAACAGAGACAGGTGGTGGCCTTATCGGGTTGCCTAAAGTGTCGTATGGATCATCCTGGCCGACCGTGTACATGGGACCTCAGAGGATGCATCTATTGTGGCAAGATGAGCAACTACATCAGGGATTGTCGAAAGAATCAGTCTAATGATCTGAAGAGGAACATACCAAGAACGTCGCAGCCAACACCTCAGTGACCTCCTCAGTAGCAGCAACAATCTTACCCGACACATCAATCTTCCCAGTAGAAGATAGGTAACCAAAAGATAGTGGCAGAGCGTGCCTACGCAGCCACTATGGAGCAAGTGACCAAAGGAGAGTTGGTCCAAGGTACTATTCTAGTCGTTGGACATGCAACTTTCACTTTGTTTGATTGTGGTGCTTCGCATTCTTTTATTGCTACTAGATTTGCTAGTTCTTTGTCTATGTCTGCTATATCGTTGAATTATCCGTTGGAGGTTCGTACACCGACTGGTGATCAGTCTTTGTGTACTTTGTACATTCCAAGCATTGAGGTGTCAGTGGCCAGTCAAATCTTGTAAGCTGACTTGATCTTGCTAGATATGACAGAGTTTGATGTCATTCTAGGCATGGACTGGTTGTTTGAGTATCATGCTCAAGTTTTGTGCAAATGCAAAGAAGGCAAGGTGGTTTTGTACCCTCCTGATTGTCTGATTTTGGAGATCAGCCTTGCTCGACCCATTCGAGACAGTCGCATGATTTCATTGTTTAAGGCTCAAAAGTATCTATGGAATGGGGGTACTGCATTCTTGGTCAGTAATGCCCCAGTTGAACAAGTGTTAAACCCTATCGAAAACCTAGAAGTAGTTTAGAAATTTCCTGACATGTTTCCTGAGAAACTGCCCGGATTACCTCTGAAGTGTGAGATCGAGTTTTATATCGAGTTGTTACTTGAAACAACTCTTATCTCGAAGGCACTGTATCGTATGACTCCAGCAGAACTCGAAGAACTGAAGCGTCAGTTGAAAAAGTTAATGGAGCAAGGGTTTATCAGAAACAATGCATCATCGTGGGGTGCACCTATTTTGTTTGTGAAGAAGAAAGATGGATCCGTGAGGTTGTGCATTGACTACAGAATGCTCAACCAAGCGACGATTAAGAACAAGTATCTGTTGCCAAGAATAGAAGATCTCTTTGATCAGTTACAGAGAGCAAAGATATTCTCAAAGATCGACCTCAGATCGGGTTATCATCAACTCTGGATCAGAGAGGAAGATATCTCGAAGATAGCTTTTTGAACTAGATACGAGTTGTATGAGTTTGTAGTGATGCCATTTGGGCTTACGAATGCACCAGCCGCATGCATAGACTTGATGAATCATATCTTCCATCCGTTTGTGGATACGTTTGTGATCGTATTCATCGATGACATCTTGATCTACTTAGAGACTTCTGAGCAGCACCGAGAGCATCTGTGTATTGTTTTGGGAGTACTTCGGGAGCACTGATTGTTCGCCAAGTTCTCCAAGTGCGAGTTTTGGCTCCGGCGAGTCATGTTTTTGGGTCACGTGATATCCAGTGATGGAGTGTCAGTTGATCCTATGAAAGTCGAAGTAGTGTTGGACTGGAAGCAGCCTCAGTCTGTTACTGACATCCGCAGTTTTCTCGGATTAGCTGGTTATTACCGATGTTTCATTTAGGACTTCTCCAGGATTGCACTTCCTTTGACGAAGCTTTTGCGTAAAGGAGTCAAGTTTGAGTGAACGGACTCTTGCGAAGAGAGTTTTCAGATCTTGAAGATGAAGCTGACTACCTCTCCGGTGTTTGCTTTACCTTCTGGCAGAGGTGGTTTTGTGGTGTACACAGACGCCTTAGGTACAGGATTGGGATATGTGCTAATGCAGCATGGTCGAGTTATTGTGTATGCGATAAAATTATTCCTGTGCATTAGTTCCTGCAAGTGCAAACTGATCTCTGCAGAAAGTGATATTATTAACAACAAACAACCAATGGCAGGGCCTGAATTGACCTCTATTCCATGATTCACTATACAATTCATTAGTAATATGTTTTCACCATACAGGGAGACCATTTAAACAATGAAAATGTGTTGCTGAATCAATCCAGCGTCTCTGATTCAAATCAACACCGCTGAGTTATGATATGAAGAAGATAAAAAATATACGAGTGCTATGAAAAGGGGATGATAAAGAATACAAAAGTGCAGGGAGTGTGTGTAAAACAATTGGAAACAAAAATAGTACACCCCCATCCTCCATCTGCAAAAGCATTGTAGATTGCACAGCTGAATTTGTATCCAGGATAAACTTTTTAATTAGCACTTTAAGTGATGAAAACATATGAGAATAGGAGGGAAAATACAACATATTAATCTAAGTAGCTTCAATTTGGACACATCTCCAATTTAAAGAGGTAGAGCTCAACTCCTTATCTCTTAGGCACCATCGTATTTCCATCTTTTACAGAGATGCTATGGACTCAGGGGAATTCCTCAAAACTGATTTCAGTTATGGAATTCGATAAGATTTTATACATTGCTAGTAAATTTAGCTGATGCTCTTGCAAATAAATAACATGAGTTTAATTTTTCAAGGAGGGTCATTCTATCTAATGAATCTAGTAATTTCATTAACATTCTTGAGTCCAGGCAACAATGGCTCTGTCAACTTCTCAAGATATGCTATGGGTTCAGGGAGTGCTTCAGTTTCTGCTGGTGGGTCGATAACCTCAGAATCACTTGAGGGAATTACGCCTAGTGGGGAAAACAGAATACCTTCATTAAGATCCGATGGAATGGTTGTTGTGGGTTTTATTACATATGTGAATGCTACTAAATGTATAATGAGGGAATGCAACAGATGATGGTGAATCAAAATCCGATCAAGAAGATCTTATCAAGGGATCGGCACATATTGCATGATGTAAACCGAGATCGTGATGAGGACAGTACAAGAAATATGTGTTGATGATGGTCAACAGAAGATAATAAAACAAAAATAAAAAGTAAAATAAAAGAAACAATAAAAAATAAAATACAATGGACAGAATGAAGTATACGTAGAGTGTTATCATATGAGGGTTAAATTCACTTTAACGAAGACACCCCTTTACACTTGAAAAGGGGTATGCCATTCCCTGGTGAATACCTTAAAGGAAAATGGTGAAAATGAATCATGATGCAGAAAACACAGGAATGTGATGCCTAAAATACTAGAATATGAAGTAAGGCATAAAACAAGAAAATATGTATCTAAATTGCATTGAAATAGACATTATAAATGAACTCAAAAGGAAATACAGAAGCGAAAGATTATCTGTGAGCTTAAAAAAAAAAGGGAATTAGGTGTCGAAATCGATGGGTTTCGTTAATGTTGCACAAAGATGTATTGGGATTGTTATAGACAATCCAATCCTAACCAAGGTGCGTTAATGGGGATCGAAAACAGGAAATCAGAAGAAAAATTCAAAAAAACTAAAAAGAAAAAAAAGGGATACTCGCCTGGTTTTTGTAGAGGATTATATTCCTTTCAAGCAACTGTAGGGGAGGACTTGCGAAGGGATCGTTCTTCAGTTTCCTGCTAAGGAAACCCATAGGAAGGAGGGAGCGAGAGTGGATGATGGATGCGAGAAAGGAATTTCCGAATGGAAGCCCGAGATGGATGCATTTTGGGGACCCCTGCACCTCCTGTTATATAACAGGAGGTCGTTAAGCCTTTTACAAGTGAAGTCCATTATTTTTAAGAAAATTCAGGGATGAGGTTTTCTGAAAAAATAGTCTTTTTCAAAATAGTGGTTTTCTTTACAAAGTTTTTCAGAAAAAAAGGGGGTAAGCTTTATATTTTCCTTTTCTCTTTTTGTTCTTTTTTCTTTGTAATTTCTATTTTTTTGATGTTTTTGAAATAAAAACTCTGAACACTAAATGATGTTAAACTAATTTTGTGAAATTCAGAAATATTTACAAAAGAAAGGTTTTCTGAGAATTCGGGTTTAAATTTTGAAAATTTCTTTAAAAAATGGGTTTTGGATCCAGGATTTGAGGAAATATTTGAGTTTTTGACCTCAAATCGAGAAATATAAGACAGTGGATCCAAACAGATATCGGATGAGCTGTCTGAGCCATTTAGAAAATATTTTTTAGATTTTTATAATTTCAATTTGAAAATTGAATAACGAGGCTCAGATTTGGATTTTGATATTGGATCTGGATCTGTAATCGAGTCAGATATAGAAAATGGATCTGATTCCAGTAAAATTTGAGAAATAACTGGAATTTTGAGTGAAAATGACTCAATTTACTTAGGAAAATGGGGGGGGCAAGGGCAAAAAGGGAATATTTATAGAATTTTGAAAATTTTGGGGTGTTCACATATGCCCCTCTTTGCTACTAAGTCGGTTGAAAGTCGGGCTTAGTGGCAAAGAAAACACTCTAAATTTTGAAAAATGTCCCAGTCAACAGATCTAAACTAGGTGTGGAAGAATTTATTTTGAAATACATGGTTTCTCATGCTTAATACCTTGTCCTGAATGGTTTTGGGGAGTCGAAATCCTCGAAAATGATATAACTGGATAATAGAAAATGAGGAAATCGTGATGGGACCTTGGGTGAAGATCCCTGAAAGGATGGAAAATAAGAATTTTGATCAAGTCTCGCGGGTGAGACAAGATCACCTCTTGGAACGACTCAAGTTTAGCCCTTAACATGGATAGGACGAAGATATATCAAGATGAATTAAATGAGGAAAGGAATACATGAGGACCTTGATGGGACATTTTTTAGAAAAATGTCTCGTGAGATAAAGCTCAAGTATGATCCTTTCTTGGATGGATATGAACAGCATAGTTTCCACGATGGGAAGAATCCCGATGGGGCTGAGAGAACTACCTCATCGAAACGAGGAACCTTGTCGGAACGAGGCTCAGGTCTTACCCAGACATGAACGGAAGATACCTCATGGAGTAAGGTTCAGGCTTAACCCTTAACCTGAAAGGGACGACCATACAGAATCCTTGAGTGAAGAAACCATGATGGAACCTTCGGAGTTTGGATGAACAAATCCGAATGGGGTTTTGCGAAATGAGAAAAATGGGGTTCCCTAAAGCTTGGAAAAGGGATGTTCTTGGGCGTCTCATTGCTGAGACTAAATTAGCTTTTAAAAATAGACGACCTCTCGCAGAAAGTTCAGGTTTGATTCTTAACCTGAGCGGGTGATACTTCAAAGAGCGAGGTAACAGGTTTAATCCTTAGCCTGAATGGATACAGAATCCTCGAAGAGCGAGGAAACTATGATGGAACCTTTAGACTTCGCATAACAAGTCCAAGAGGGGTTTGCAAAAGGAGGAAAATGGGGTTCCCTAAAGCTTGGAAAATGGATGTTCTTGGGTGCCTCATTGTTGAGACTAAATCAGTTTTTGAAAACAAAAGACCTCTTACAGAAAGTTCAGGTTTAACCCTTATTCTGAGCGGGAACTGTCTATGGCGGGACAGTGGGGACACATGGAAATGTGCAGATCCGAGAGACTCAGATCAAAAAGAAGGGAAGGACTTTTCAGTCTTAATGAGGTATAACATCAGGATATGTCAAAATGAACATCAAGTTCTTGCTTCATATTGAGATAACTAGAAAATATTGCCAATAAGATGCCAAAAATTGTAGTTGATTCAGAATGATTGAACTATACTCATATGTGTGAAAATGTCACCTCTTTCTACCTAGAGTATTAACTCCAATTGAGTTAACTCTGTAGAATCAAGAATCAAATTCAAATTTATTGTTGTTGAGTTTCTTCAAGGAAGATATCAATTTTCTTGATATGAAAAGAGAGAAAATATTCTTAGCTTCATAAATGCAATTGAATGGAAATATATTGATAGAAGAATTTCACATAGATAAAGATAATTCCTGGCGGTTTTGGGCAGTTTGATATCCTGGGGTTTTTTCCATAATGATTTTTCTGCACTCTTTTAAGTCATGGAGCTTTCTTGGGTTTCAGGGGGAAGCTTTCATTTTGGAGATGTCCTGACCTTTTCTTCGTTTTCTGGGAAGGGTGCGTCACAAACTCTTTCATCTTGAAGATGCTCTGATCCTTCTTTTTCTCAGGAATTATACTAACGATATTGTTTCTTGGGTTGAAATCTCTAGATGATAGCAGAAATCAAATATCTTTTAGGGTTTGTCGGGAGGTTCATCGTAGTCGCCTTCATCTTGACGGTGATCTGAACTTTCCCTGGAAGGATCCGTCATAAACTCCTTCATCTTGGAGATGATCCAAATCTTCTTTGGCCCCGGGATCTAGCTCGTATATTCGTTTTCATCTTGACGACAATTGAGATATCCCTTTTGCAGATATTTGATTTGCAGCTTAAATGACTAAGGATATATGGATTGAATAGACTCTTTTACTGCCCAGGATATTTCCACTGCCTTAATGCCAGAAGAAAGATCTTTAAGAATGTGACATAGCTATGATCAATATCAATTCACTGATGGCTTTTCAATATCATTGAATTCTCCTTTGCCGATCATATCGAAGATTTTTCGTCATCCTCTTGGTTGACCAACAGAAAAAGCTTGAAATTTGTTCTTTCTTCGCAAAAGTCTTGTCCTTTTGAAAATAATATTGAAGGTAGTTCGAGGTAATTCTTTGTGTCATAAAATTTTGGAGATCAACAACTTCTTTTGTAACAAATTGGCAAAGTTTTCTAGAAATCTTTGATGAAAGGAATCACTTGACATCGAGTCGATACATCTATGACAAAATTCTCCTCTCTTTTTCCCCAAAAGAGAGACTCAGACTTAGCCCTTATCTGAATGGGAAGTAAGAAATACTCCTCTCTTCTCTGAAGAGGAGGTGTTTGTAAAACGAAACTTTCGAAGAGAAATTAAGTTTTCATCAAAACTCCCTATCTCTAGGCTTCTTTTATGGAAAGGCGGCCAAAAATAAGGTTAAAAAAGTATCACAGAGGAACGAGTCCATCACACTCTCCCTAGAAAAGGGTTCTCTGTGAAGAGGGTGACCAAAATGAGAAAATCAGGGGCCACAAAAGGAAACGGGCTTCTGTCGAAGCTTTCCCTAGAAAAGGGTTCCTTTATGTAAAAATTGGGTTGTTGTTTTGTAAACAGTTCTCGAAAAAATGAGTCCCTTCAAACTCTCCCTGGAAAAGGGGTTCTTGCGAACAAAAAGATGGTTGCATGCGAAAGGAATGAGCTCCCTCGAACTCTCCCTGGAAGAGGGTCCTTCACAAGAGAAAAAGATTGATTTTGATATAATGGTAACCTGAAGGTTGAAACTGAGATTTAGAGCTTGAATTGCAATGAGTGGTTAGTGCAAAGACTGAACCTGGAGGGCTAACTGATCAGTCAGCTAGACACTAGCACGAGCGCTAGATATACCAGTACGAGCACTAGATTTTTGAAAATGCATAAGTACAAGCACTAGGTTTTTGAAAATGCACCAGTACGAGCACTGGGTTTTGAAAATGCACCAATACGAGCACTGGGTTTTGAAAATGCACTAGTACGAGCACTGGATTTTGAAAACGTACCAGTACGAGCACCGAATTTTTGAAAATGCACTAGTACGAGCACTGGGTTTTGAAAATGCACCAGTACGAGCATTGGATTTCGAAAACGTACCAGTACAAACACTGGGTTTTTGAAAATGCACCAGTATGAGCACTGGATTTTGAAAATGCACCAGTACGAGCACTGAATTTTGAAAATGTACCAGTACGAGCATTGGGTTTTTGAAAATGCATCAGTACGAGCACTAGAATTCAAAAATGCACCAGTACGAGCACTGGATTTTGGAAATGTACTAGTATAAGCATTGGGTTTTGAAAGACACACCAGTACGAGCACTGGGTTTCAAAAATGTACCAATATGAGCACTGGATTTTGAAAAACACACCAGTACGAGCATTGGATTTTGAAAATGTACCAGTACGAGCACTGGATTTTGAAATGGAGACCGACATTCTCAAGATATTTGGAAATCGAAGCGGGAATGATTGTCGGATTTTCAGGATTATCCCTTATCCTGAAGGGGGAGAAGGAAATACCTTGGAGGTTGAGGTTCAGGTTTATCCCTTAACCTGAGAGGAAATGAGAACCCGAGTCCAGAACTCGAATTTTTCCAAAGAAAAATTTGGTCCAATACGAACATTGGATTAAAGAGGAAATCCGAGTCAGAACCCAGAATCACAAAAATGGAAGATAAAGGGGAAAACTCAAGTCGGAACTCGAATCTTCAAACGAAAATACAAAAGGAAAAACTCGAGTTGGGACCCAGATCTTTAAAAGAAAGATAAAATGGAAAACCCGAGTTTGAAAACTCAAATCTTCAAAGCAACGATTGGTTCCAACACGAGCGTTGGATCCAATAGGAACTCTGAGTTGGAACTCATAACTTCAACTGAAAAAATAAAAGGAAAAACCCGATTCGGAACCCAGATCTTAAAAATAAAGATGAAATGGAAAATCCGAGATTGAAAACTCGAATCTTCAAATCAACGATTGGTTCCAACACGAGTGTCGAATCCAATAGGAAATCTGAGTCAAAACTCAAAACTTCAAAAATAGAATATAAAAAAGGTGAAAACCCGAGTCGAAACCCGGACCTTCGAAATAAAAGAGAAAAGAGGAAATCAAGTTTGAAAACTCAAATTTTTTAGGTAACAATTGGTCCAACGTGAGCATCGGATCCAAAAGGAAGCCCGAGTCGGAACTCGAAACTCCGAAAATGGAATTTTATAAAGAGAAAAAACCTGAGTCAGAACCCGGATCTTAAAGAATAAAAGAGAAAAGAGAAAATCGAGTTTGAAAACTTGAATTTTGAATATAACAATTGGTCCAACGCGAGCATCGAATCCAAAAGGAAGCACGAGTCGAAATTTGAAACTCCAAAAATGGAATATATAAGAAAGGGGAAAACCCGAGTCGGAACCCGGATCTTCAAAAATAAAATAGAAAATCGAGTTTAAAAACTCAAATTTTCGAGGTAACAATTGGACCAATGCGAGCATCAGATCCAAAAGGAAGCCTGAGTCAGAACTCGAAACTCCAGAAATGGAATATAAAAATGAGACCCGAGTCGGAACTCGAATCTTAAAATAAAGAAAATAAAATGAAAAACAAAAACCTGAGTCGGAACTCATATAGGAAGAAAGTGATTCCAACCCGGGAGTCGGATTCTAGAAGGATTGACAAAAGGTATGAATAGATTCCGACGATCATGAAGAAGATGAGAGATTTATTCAAGATCCTTGACCCAAGATGGCCTAAGATTTAAATTTATTCATGACGGTTTTCAGGATTATCCCTTATCCTGAAGAAAATTTGATAAAATTGACAAAATTGATAGAGATTGATAGAGGATAAAAGAAATTGATAAAAAGGAAAGAAACAATAAAATTGATAAAATTGACAATAAAATTTGGAAAAGATTGGTAAGGATTTGATAGAAATTTGAGGAAACATTAATGATGGAAGACTTCAGAACTATCCCTTATCCTGAAAGAAAAAGGACCTCGCAGGACAAGGTTCAAGTTTATCTCTTAACCTGAAAGGGAAAATGAACAAAGGAGTACCTCATTGAAAAGAGGCATCAGGTTTATCCCTTAATCTGAAAGGGTTACGAGAATAAAGATTAATAAAATTGATGAAAAATTGATAAAATTTGATAAAATTGAAAAATTGGTAAAATAAATATTGATCAAAGATTTAATGAAAATTTGACAAAATTGAAGCAAAGAGTTTATCTGATCCTGCCTGCATGTATTGAAGAGATGATAGATGTATATAAAATAAAAAAAATGCCCCAGTATCATGGAGAAGAACATGAGAATGATAGAAGATCATTGTTTTATTAAAAAGACTCTTTGAAGAGTACAAAAGGCTATAATGAATATTGTAAGTATAAAATCTCTTTAAGTGCAGAGCATTGATTGGATTTGGCAATTTCACCTCATCTGTGTTGATCAAATGATATGAATTGCGAGGCAATGCTTCTTTAACCACATAAGGGTCTTCCCAATTGGGTGACCACTTGCCCCGTGGCTGATGCTTGAGATGAGTTGTCGATTTGAGCACCAGGTCATTAACTCAAAATCTTCTCTCAATGACGAACTTGGCATAATACTGAATTATCCTTTGACGATAAGCTTGAGCATGCTCTGCTACCTTTAGTCTCTTCTCGTCTAAAAGATCAAGTTGTACCAACCTTTGCTATTGATACTGATCAAGCGGGAGTTCTATGAGTGACGCAAACTTGAATGTGGGCTTCTGAACGTGGAGAAGTAATACCACCTCGGTCCCATAGACAAGCTCTGAAGGCGTAGCATTGGTTGGAGTCTGAATGGTGGTTCGGTATGCCCAAAGTGCATCGTGCATCTTCTTGTGTCAATCGCGGCCTGTTTTCACAGTTCTTTCCATAATGCAGATCAAAATCTTATTTGTGGCCTCTGCCTGGCCATTCCTTTGAGGATAATACGAAGCTAAGAAATGATGATGAATCCTAAACTTCGAACAGAAGGTCTTCATCCGCTCATTCTTAAAGTGGCTGCCGTTATCTGACATAATATCATGTGGTACGCCGAAACGATAAAGAATATTCTTATGAATAAAAGAAACCACATGTTGGCCCTCCACCGTTCACAGAGTTACAACCTCGACCCATTTGGTTAAGTATTATGTAGCTGCGAGGAAATATCGATGGTCATTAGAGGTAGAAGGAGTGATTGGGCCTACTACATCGAAGGCCCACATTGATAAAGGCCAAGGAGAAACCATGGACTGCAAGTATGCGGCTGGCACATGAATGGAAGGTGCGTGCATCTGACATTTGATGCACTTTCTTACAAATTGATGTCAATCCTGTTGCATGGTCTTTCAGTAATATCCTGCCCGAATGATCTGCTTGACGAGTGTTTGGTAGTCAACGTGACCACCATAAATTCCCTCGTGTGTTTCTTGAACGACCTCCATTGCTTCGTCTCTATCTAAGCATCTGGCGTACTTCGAACTGAACCCACGATGGTAGAGAGTATTGGCAAGGATGAAATAGCGGGCTGACATGCGCTGGATTGCACGTTGCTCTCTTCTTGGCATCTCTAGTGGAAATTCACCAGTCTCGTTAAAATTTTTGATGTCTTGGTACCAAGGCTTCTCTTTCTGAGTGGCTTGGTTTACTTGTTCAGCTAAAAGGAAGGCAGGTTGATCAAGTCTGTCAATCTTGAAAGAACGACAGGATTCACTGTCTTTGAAAGACAAAATGAAACTCAAACAGGCTAGACCATCTGCGATATGGTTGTGTTCCCTTTTAACATGATTGAGCTAAAATTCCTTGAAGTTGCCTATGAGAGATAGGGCAACCTTCTGATAAGGGATTAATTTTGAATCCTTCACTTGTCATTCTATATTAACTTGACTGACAACAAAAAAAGAATCACCAAAGGCATGTACTCTTTTGATATTGAAGTCTTGCAAAATCTTGAGGTCTTGTATTAGAGCTTCATACTCGGCCAAATTATGAGTACATTGAAAGCTGAGCTTGAGGAAATAAGGGATCATCTCTTTTTCGGGAGTGATCAATAAAATCCCAATCCCTATACCAGACATATTTCTGGCTCTATCAAAGAATAGGGTCCAAAGTGGAGATTCCTGAACACTGCAGATGCGATCGTCGGGAAAATCATCTTATGTCTTGATCTTTTCTATCAGCGGGAAATCTGCCAACTGATCTGCTATAGATTGGCCTTTGATTGACTTTTGAGATATGTACTCTAAGTCGTATTGCATCAGGAGGACTTGCCATTTCGCAATACATCCAGTAAGGAAAGGTTGCTCAAGGATGTACTTGAGAGGATTGAGCCCTCACAAAATTTTGATTTCTGAGACCAGTAGATAATGTCTCAGTTTCTGACACATCCATACTAAGGCTAGACATGTTTTTCCATGTGAGAATATCTCTTATCATAATTGATGAAAGTCTTGCTTACGTAGTAGATGGCATGCTCTATCCGTCTGCCTTCCTCATACTATGCAAGAAATTTGCCACAAGCATTCTGGTTGATGAAAATATACAAGAGAAGTGGTTTTCCCAATTCTGGTGGCTTCAAAACGGGTGAATTGAGGAGATATTGCTTGATGCGCTCAAACGAAAGCTGACACTCTGATCCCCACTCAAATTTCACTTCTTTTCTCAACAAATGATTGAAGGGCTTGCATCTCATGGCCAAATTAGAGATAAAGCGGTGAATCGACTGAATGCGCCCTTGAAGGCTCCTCAGCTCTCTGAGATTGGTAGGAGGCGGCATATCAATTATCACGTTTGCCTTAGCTGGATCCACCTCTATACCCTTCTTGTTGATCATAAAGCCAAGCAGTTTGCCTGACTCTACTCCGAATACGTATTTATGCGGGTTGAGTCTCAATTTGTACAGAATGAGTTTTTCGAAGACTTGGCAGAGAGCATCGAGATGATCCTCTCCTTCTTTGGACTTGACCAGGATGTCATTTACATAGCATCCATGTTTTTATGCATCTGGTCATGAAAAATAACTGTCATCGCTCTCTGATAGGTTGCCCAGCATTCTTGAGCCCAAATGGCATGACTGTGTAGCAAAATGTACCCCAAGGCGTGGTAAAAGAAGTTTTTGATTGGTCACGAGCGGCCGGTTTGATTTGGTTGTAGCCTGAGTATTCGTCCATAAAGGAAAACATGGCATGGCTCATCGTGCTTTCGATCAAAAGATCGATACTGGTGAGTGGATAATCATCTTTTGGGGTAGCCTTGTTGAGATCCCTGAAATCAATACAAATTCAGACCTGTTATCATCGCAAAATTTTTCCCCTCTCTTGCGAGAGAAAAACGAAATTGCGACTCAAACTTGACCAAAGTTTTGAAAATTGGTTTTGAAAATTACTCACCTCCGTTTTGAAAATTTACGGGAAAAATTTGTGGAATGTGATTCGTCTGTCGGTACGAGGTTCAACCGTTCCTGGCGCCTTTACCAGGGGTAATTGAACCAAGGATCAATTATGTGCTTTAACCTGACTCAAATATCTAAATTCTGCTCTATTTTTCCTAGAATGCACAAAGAATCAGGCTTGTGCTATGAAATTTTAAAAATAATGCAAGTTTTGAAAGAATGGTGTTTGCTTGGAAATTTTGAAATATACTTGGAAAATGATTGGAAAAGTGCTTGAAATTGGAATTCCTGGGAAATTATTGAATTTTATTGGAAATCAAAAATTGAATTGGGAAAATGAATTCTTAAGAAAGCTTGAATCTTCGAAAAATCGATTTTTTTGAGATTTGGAATTGCTTTTCTGAGAAAATGGATTTGAGAATCTTGAGAAAATCAAGAAAGTTCATTGGAAAATGATTTTTGGAATGAAAAATGGATTCTCAGGAAAATCAGATCTTTGAGAAAATTGATTTCTGAAAACTTGGGATTTTTGAAATTTAAGAATTTTAAAACATTGGAAAATCTTGATTTGAACTTGGGAAATGCTTTGAAATGTCATTTGAAAACTCAAAATTCTGAGAAAATCAAATCCTGAGAAAGACTTAGGAAATCCTTGAGAAAATTGATTTTTTTGAAATTGAAATTGGAAAATGAGTTTGAAAATAATGCAATTTGAATGATGTGAATGAATGAATGTGAATTTAAAAAGGGAATTTCATTGAGGAATTGGGAAATTCTTTTAAAACTTTGAAAATTGCAGTGCATTTTTGAAGTTAGCCTAAGAGTGTAGGCGGAATGTGGCTAATACGAAGATCATAAATCTTGGTTTTCTTCGTATTTGTACTATGGCCATAAATAGGAATCCTACCAAGTTTATAAACTCCATAAGAGCTTGTGCATGTGTCATTTGTGTTAACCATAGTGATTTTGAAATAAATGCACATGAATCATACATCGAATATTGAAATTTGTAGAAATTAAACTATATGCAATGGAGTCCTATTCTAAGCAGAAAACTAACTCTTATTCCAAATGTTACATTGCTTTTTACATTGAATTGAATAAAGAAAAGAAATAAAATAACTAAGTCTTCTTCTTGAATGTTCCTGCAAAACTAGAAAACAATGTTAGCACAAAAATGTAGGTTTTTCTGAAATTATCCAAAAATATGGGAAATTATTGGATATTATTCAGATATAAACCCAAATTCATACCCCCATTGATATAAACATGAGAAATAATAAATTAAATTCAAAAATAAACTTGGAAATTCGAAATTGGGGTTAAAATGACCAAAATGCCCCTTATGACCTTGAAATTAGGGTTTTCTAAAAGATTTTTTGTAAATTTTGGAATTTTGAAAATCAAATGAAATAAATCAAACATAATATGATGAAATATGATGATATGCATGAAAATTTATGAAATTAGAAATTGAAATTTCGAAATTATGGTCAAAATGACCAAAATACCCCTCATAACAAGACTGTGGCCTTGAAACTAGGGTTTTCTGAAATAAATTTTATAAAAATAGAAAATATGAAATGAAAATGATATTGAAATTAACCCTAATATGATTCTACATGCTTATGTACAAGAAAAAAAATGCTAAAATGGCGAAGATATCATAAAATATCAAATTTAACTTCATTTTCGCCTGATTTTCGCTTCTAAATTTAAAGATAAACTAACATATAAAGCAAATAAACTTGGATTTCATCAAAATTTGGTATGGACACCTAGACTAACCATAGAAACAGAATGGAGCTTGAAAATCTAATTTTTTGTATTTTCTTAATATGAAAAATAGCTAAAATCTTAAGAAAATCAAAAATTTTGCCTAAAATGCTGATTCTAAAGGGGATTTTGGATATCAAACTTCTATAAAAATTTCCCAAATTTTATGGGGTGACAAAGAACAGTTAGGCAAAGATTTTTACTATTTACACTTTCTGGTTTTGACCTGTGGTCGGAGTTGTACAGCTCTGGCAAGTCGGATCGGAATCCGGCGACTCTAGGATTTAGTGCAAACAGACAACTTTCGGAAGAAATTATGGGAAAAATAATAGACAAATGAGAAAAGGCTGAAATTGTGAGAAAATGTCTCTGACAGACAGAGGAAAATTTGATCTTTTCATTTCATTGGGATTCGGGTTACGGTTTGGAAAAGAGCACATTGTTATCAGAGACCCGAATCTCTGGAATTTTTGTATATTGGAATCTGTCAGACAAAAAAGAATATTTCGGGAAAAATACTGAGACAATTCCAGAAATTCCCAAATTTTGGGAAATGACAGTAAAATATGTCAAAAACAACTTTCTTGTTGAATTTTTTTGGAGACGGGCGATGGGTTGAGCGGACACAGCGCATTAGGGTCTGTCTATACCCTGACAAGGAAAAATCGAGGTTTTTCTAAGGGTCTGAGAAAATCGATTTTTGATAGAGAACAAATCTGCTTGTAAAGGTCTCAAAATTTCCAAATAATTAGTAGAATCCATCGTCAATCCACTGCAATCTTTTAGGGAAAATCTGGCTCTCCCACGGGGGAGATTTAGGAGGTTCTTGTCTGCTAAAAGAGGATCTGGAATTTCCAGAGGGTTTAAAACCCAGTTCAATCTTGGATTTGTTTAATGGAGTCACTGAACCCGAATTAACTCAAATTTTTTGGCAAAAGATCATAGACAAATAATATCTATCATAAAATTTTCAAGATTTTTGAATAAAAATCTTTACATGAAATCATAACTGGACTACATGCACAAATCCAAGTCTGTAAATCTTAAATCAAATGTTAATGAAGGCTATACTACATGAATAAAAAAATGATTATCTAAATAGTGAAATGAACCTAAATATGTTAGTAATCTACATGGAAAATGATAAAAAATAAAACCAACAAGGAAGCATGATTCATCTTGATATTGGCCCCCATGATGAGAGATCCAATCCATCGAATGGATGGATCTCCTCATTTCCATAGCCCACGCATATAGGGTGTAGGTTTTCTTACTTCCTACCATTCAAAACCATAAAAGAAATCCCTGCATCACCATGGTTCTATTTTTTTGAAATGGCTGCCCAACATTATTCTCACAAACATAGCATTTGAGTGCCCCCTTTTAAACACATGACATTAGTGAAATCGAATGAAACACTTAATAAGATAAAAATTGATCTTACCTTGGAAATGGAGGTTGGAACAACGGCTAGAGGGGTATCTCTTTGGAGTTTTGCTGGGATTTGTTTGAAGGAAGGTTGTTGTGCTGAGACCTTAGTTGAAGGGGTGGGCTACTTAGTAGAGGTGGCTGTAGCAAAGGGCGGATCAGCTGGAGCTGAAGCAAAGGGAAGAAGCAAATGATTGGATCAAGGATGCTGCAGTTGGGCGATGATGGAGATGTGGCTGGTGCTATGGCTTGCGGTGGTGCTGCCGGTTGCTGTGGTGGCTGAAGAAGGTAGGTCGGCTGCTGAAGTTTGTTAAAGGTGGAGCAATGGAGATTCACTGCTGGAGGTGGTTGTGTTGCTGCAATGAGAGGTGAGTTGTTGTGTAATGGGAGAGAGAGAGAGAGAGAGACGTGAATGAATAAGGGCCAGCCGTTCTTATTCTTTTGTATTAAACTTAGGGAAAAATGAGATTTTTCCTAAGTTTCTAGGTTTAATCATAGTAGAATGAGAGGCTGTAAGTATTAGGCGTGAGGTGGTTCACGTGAATAGCTGCAGCCATATGGCTTTTGGGGAAATAGAAAGGGAGTAAGGAAGAAAGAGGAAAGAAGGAAGGGAAGGAAAAGGAAAGAAGGAAAAGGAAAGAAAGGAGAGGAAAAGAAAGATGAAGGAGGGGGCTGGAAAGTCTGTACGTGAGTGGAGGGAGAAGAAAGAAAGAAAGAAAGAAAAGAAAGAAAGAAAGAAAAGGAGGAAAAGGGAAGGAGAGGAGGAAAGAAAGAAAATGGAGAGGAAAGAGGGGCTAGGGTGGTCGACCTCCATGTGGGTCCCACCTTAGGAAAAACAAATAAAATAATAAAAAAATGAAGAAAATAAAGAAAAAGGTAAAAAAAAAATCTTTTTTTATATATAAATTGAAACGAAAAATGCAAATGGACGGGTCATCTTAGAGCGGGTTCAAATTTCACTTTTGAAATTCATTTTGATGATTAGAGGGGTAAAATAGTCTTTTCAAAAAATTTCCAGACGAAACGAGCTATTTTTGACAGTTTTTGAAACGAGCTCGGATTTTGTAGTTCAATACCCCGTTGCGAAGCAAATCCAGTGTAGAATTTGAAAATTTGAGTTTGAAATAAATTCAGATTATTTTTCTTGAGAAAATATTTCCAAATTTAGAATCTCGTGGCTAAAAATGTCAATTTTGTAAACCCAGGGTTTGAAATTGATTTTTGAAAGCTTTTAAAACTCAATCTGGATTGAAATTTATAAAACTGGAGTTCTGGACTTCAAAAATGGAATGAAATGTGATGAAATGTTATGAAATGCTGAGAAATGATATGAAATGATGAGAAATGACATGCGAAATGCAGACCCTGAATAAAGAATTTTGGATGTTAGACCCCGATTGGCAGTTGTACCAGTTTAAAAAGCATTAAAACTGATAAAATTTGCAAAATGGGTGAAGAAATGGTTTTTGGACTCTACTAGGTTAGAGTGACACTGAAAATCAGGGTTTGAGTTGAATTAAACTGAAATGAGCTCGCTTGAGCTGGGTTTTAGAGTTTCAGAACTCAAATGAACTGATCAGACACTGACTCAACTGACCTTTCCGACTAAATTTTCAAGAAAAGCTGTCATTTTTAGAGAAATGGTACGGAATGGTCACTGGAGTGAAGTGAATTACGAATCTGAGCTAGGTTTGAGCTAGAACAAAGATCAGTAATACTGACATGAATTAAAATCAAAGCTCGAACACTAGCTCAATTGACTGAACTCAACTAAATTTCAGCTGAAAGAGCTGAAACGGGCTAAAATGGGCTCCTAGACACTTGGAAATGGTTTTGAACTGAAACTGGAGCACTCGAACTCCTGGTGAGCTCAAGTTAGACTCTGGAATTATGACTAACTGCGAATGACTGACTCAGAGACAATTGGCTTAGATTTGATTAAGAAATGAGCTCATTTCTGAAGAAATGATCTCATTTTGGCTGGAATTGTCAGAAATGAAAATGGTTTGTTCATTGTGAGCTCAGATGAGCTTGAAATGACTGATATTTTAACAGTTCTCAACTGGCCAATGAGCTTGATTGACTCCGACTGACTATGGTCTGGGTTGTCCAGGGGTAAATGGGTAATTTTCCTAATGAAAATGGGTAAAGTGGTGATTTTCTGAAACTGACTTAGGGTTTGACTCCTACACTGACCTAACAGGGTTGGCATTGCACGAGAAGGGTTGTCCATAAATGAATAAAGAAAATTTGGGGTGTTTACAGATGCCCCTCTTTGCTACTAAGCCGGCTTGAAGACGAGCTTGGTGGCAAAGAAAAACACACCAAATTTGGGCTATAAAAATGCTCCAGTTAGAAGGATCTAACGGGATATGAAGAAATTTAACCCTGATGAGAATGGTAGATATGAGATGTAGAATAAAGGAAAAAAAATCGCTTTGAAGAAGTGAGATTTAGGTTTTGCCCTTAACCTGGATGGGACAAGAAAATACCTTGTGTAGAAACAAGGCTCAGGTTTGACCCTTAACCTGACCGGGAAATGAAATACCTCATCAAAATGAGGCTCAGGTTTAACCCTTAACCTGACCGAGAATGAAATACCTCAACAAAATGAGGCTCAGGTTTAACCCTTAACCTGACTGGGAATGAAATGCCTCATCAAAATGAGGCTCAGGTTTAACCCTTAACCTGACTGGGAATGAAATACCTCATCAAAATGAGGCTCAGGTTTAACCCTTAACCTGACCGGAAAATGAAAATAGTAAGTTGGATGGTGAATAAGACAATTTTCTTGAAGAGGAATAAGGTGACTCTTTCGACAACGCGAAAGATGAATTCTCTCGACAACGCGAAAGATAACAAAGGTGATCCAAAGGAACAATGTGATTCTTTCAACAATGCGAAAGATGACGAGGCGATCCAAAGGAGCAAGGCGATTCTTTTGACAACGCAAAAGATGAATTCTTTCGACAATGCGAAAGATGACAAGGCGATCCAAAGGAACAAGGTGATTCTTTCAACAACGCGAAAGATGACAAGGCGATCCAAAGGAGCAAGGTGATTCTTTTGACAACGCAAAAGATGAATTCTTTCAACAACGCGAAAGATAACAAAGACGATCCAAATGAACAAGGTGATTCTTTCAACAACGCGAAATATGACAAGGCGATCCAAAGGAGCAAGGCGATTCTTTTGACAACGCAAAAGATGAATTCTTTCGATAACGCAAAAGATGACAAGGCAATCTAAAGGAACAAGGCGATTCTTTCAACAACGCGAAAGATGACAAGGCGATCCAAAGGAGCAAGACGATTCTTTTGACAACGCAAAAGATGAATTCTTTTGACAACGCAAAAGATGACAAGGCGATCCAAAGGAACAAGGCGATTCTTTCAACAACGCGGAAGATGACAAGGCGATCCAAAGGAGCAAGGCGATTCTTTTGACAATGCAAAAGATGAATTCTTTCGACAACGCAAAAGATGACAAAGGCTATCCTTTCAGAGAAAAGGTTAATCTTTCAACAACGCGAAAGACGATAAAGGTTACTCTCAGAAGGAGGTAAAAGGTGATACCAGAATGTGTCAAGATGGACATTGAGCTCTTCACTTCATGTCAAGATAGTAAGAAAATATTGCCAAAATGTTAAAAATTGTTTGTTGATTCAAAATGCTTGAAACTGATGTATATTGGTATGAAAATCTTTCATGTTTTCTACCCAAAGTATTACCTCCAATTGGGCTAACTTCATAGAATCAAGATTCAAATTCAAATTGCTTTCGATTGACTTTCTTTCAAGGAAGCTATCAATTTCCTTGATATGAATAGAAAAGAAAGTATTCTTGATATTGTGAAAGCAATTAGTGAAAAGATATTGATAATAGAATTTCATAAATTTTAAAGAGGGTTCTTGGCATATTTGGCAGTCTGATATCCTGGGATTCTTTTCTCATGATCTTTCTGCACTCTTTCTTTTTTTTCTTTTTTTCTTTTTGCAGAATTGGAGCTCTCTTGGGTTTTTGAGGATTACATCATCCTTCATTTTGGAGATGTCCTGACTTTTCTCTCTTTTTTTTAGAAGGGTACATCACAAATTCCTTCATCTCAAAGATGTTTTGATCCTTCTTTGCCTCAGAGATTATCTTGACGGTATTGGCTCATTGGTTGGAAATATCTTGATGATAGCAGAAATTAAATACCTTTAGAGTTTGTCAGGAGGCTCATCGCAGTCGCCTTAATCTTGACGGTGGTCTAAACTTTTTTTGGAAGGATTCGTCACAAACTCCTTCATCTTGGAGATGATCCAAATCTTCTTTGGCCCCTAGGGTCTAACTCGCATAATTCGTCTTCATCTTGACGATAATTGAGAGATCCCTTTTGCAGATATTTAATTACAGCTTAGGTGATGAAGGAGATATGAAAATTGAGTGGATTTTTCTGTATCACCCAAGATATTTCGACTGCTTTATTTCCCAAGAATGATCTTTAAAAATGTGCCATTGATTGCGATCAATATCGATCACTTATGGCTTTGCAACAACATTAAATTTTCTTTGTTGGCCATATCGAGGATTTATTCTTCATCCTTTTGCTTGGCCAATAGAAAGATTTTGAATTTTGAATCCTTCTTCGTGAAAGCTTTGTCCTTTCGAAAATAATATTGAAGGTATTCTGAGGTAAAGTTTTTGTGCTATAAAGATTTTGAAATCAACAAATAATTAATGACAAATTGGCAAAATACTCTTGGGATCTTTGGTGAAAGAAATTGCTTGATAACCGAGTTGATACATCAATGACCAAATTGAGTCCTGAAAAAACTCAATAAAAGATCAACTCGAAAGTTGGGTTTTGTTTTGACTTACCAGCTCGAAAGCAGGATTTGTTGACCGACCAGCTTGAAAGCAGGATTTTGATTGAAAGATCGAATTTGATGATTTGAAATTGATTGACATTGATGAAGTTGTAACCCGAAGGCTTAGAAAGTGATAGATATTGATAAAGTTGTAACCCGAAGGCAGGAAAATGACCGAGGTTGGTAAGATTGTAACCCAAAGGCTTGAATTTGGAAATTGATTGACCCGAAGGTTGAAATTAGAAATTAGTTTACTGGGAACGACATGGGTTCAATTGAGAACGGCATTGGTTCTCTGGGAATAACATGGATTCATTAGGGATTCATCCTAAGAATGACATTGGTTCAATTAAAAAAGACATGGGTTCAATTGAGAACGACATTGGTTCTCTGGGAACAACATGGATTCAATATGGATTCATCCTAAGAATGACATTGGTTCAATTAAGAATGACATGGGTTCAATAGGGATTCAGCCTAAGAACTATCAATTCCATAGGGATTTAACCTAAGGATCACAGTTTAAGAAGGAAGGATTCAACTTGTGAGCTTTGAATGGACCAGGTGCTAAATTGGGTTTTGAGGGAAGATTCGAATCAGAATTCAAATCTTCAAGGAAAAACTAAATGAATTGGGTTTTGAAAGAAAAATTGAGTAGAAACTTGGATCTTCTAGACCAATTACTAAATTGCAGAAAAGTTTGAGTAGGAGTTCAAACCTTCAAAGGAAAGCTAAACAAATCGGCTTTGGGAGAAAATTTAAGTCAAAACTCAAATTTTCTAGACCGATTCTAGACATTTGAATTGGATTTGGAAGAAAATTCAAGTCGGAACTCTAATTTTCTAGACCAATTCAGAAGGAAAAGAAAACTTGGGTCGGAACTTGAATCTTTGAAGGAAAACTAAATCCATTGTGGAAGGAAAAGAAATTTGAGTCGAAACTCGAATCCTGAAAGAAAAGTAGATCAATTTAGAAGAAAAAAAAATTTGAGTCGGAACTCGAATCCTGAAGGAAAAATAGATCAATTTGGAAGGAGAAGAAATTCGAGTCGGAACTCGAATCCTGAACGAAAAATAGATCAATTAGAAGAAAAGGAAATTCGAGTCGGAACTCGAATCATGAAGGAAAACTAGACCAATGTGGACACTGAATTTTAAAGTGTACTAGTGTGAACACTGGATTTTGAAAATGTACTCGTGCAAGCATTATGTTTCAAAAAATTACCAATACGAATACTGGGTTTTGGAAAATTACCAGCACGAACACTGGTTTTTTGAAAAATTACCAACATGAACACTGAATTTTTTTTTTTTTAAATTTTACCAGCACGAACACTGGATTTTTGAAATTTTACCAGCACGAACACTGAATTTTTGAAATTTTACGAGCACAAACACTGGATTTTTGAAATTTTACCAGCACGAACACTAGGTTTTGAAATTTTACCAGCACGAACACTGGATTTTTGAAATTTTACCAATTGATTATGATAGAAGATTTTCGGTCTTCACCCTCACGATGACTTGGACAACTGTCGGGGTCTCAGGCTTTATCCCTTATCCTGAATGGGCAACTCAGGTTTATCCCTTAACTTGAAGGGGAAATAAATTTGATGCAAATGAATGTAAATGAATGCATGTAAATGCAAATGAATGCAAATGTATGCAAAATGATGTAAATGAATGCACATGCATGCAAAATGAGAGATTTGTTTGATCCTGCCTGCATACAGGATGTTTTGAAGACAAATTTTTTTAAAGTAATTCCCCAGTGTAATAGGGGAAAGAAATTTTGGATAAAAGGAAGATAATTGATGTTCGAAGAATGCTCTCTGAAGGTAACAAAGCAATTGAATTTTGATTGATTCAGGAGAGACTCTGAAGAATATCACTCCTCGCGGAAGAACATGGTGCAGAGAAGGAGAACAAGCTTACGAGAAAAATTGATAATTTTATTGATGCATTGAAGGAAAATGACAAATCAAGAAAAGATAGACAGGATTACATCCTCCTTTGAAGGCAAAATAAGAAATGGGAAAACGGTAGCATTGTTGACTTTTTGAGTAATCGAAGAAAAATGGCTAGTCCTTCTTTTCATCTTCAACGAGAATATTCTTATCAATGCAATCTTAAACAATGTTCTTGAAGACAAAACAGTGGTCAGTATCGTGTCCTACTGCCTGGTGGAATTTGCAGAACTGGTCCATGACCCTTCCCATGATCGTGGGAGGATCTATGGCTCTTGGGAGCTTTACCATTTCTTTGGTCAACATATATTCGAGAATTTCATCGAGAGGTTGCTCAAGAAGAGTAAACTGACGATCGTCACCCCAACCATCCCGCTTTATCTTTTCTTTCTGCTGACTCAATTTTTCATTATTCTTTGAAGATTTTTCTTTCTGACCTGCATGATTGCTCTTGTTATTTTTGTAGTCGCTGCGGCTGACATTGGCAGAGAAGGTGAAATTTTCTTTCTTCTTGAATCTTGATTATTCTTAGACCCCATTCTCTATTCCCATCTCGAGCCACTTGGCCCGTTCAGTAAGCTCAATGAAAGATTTAGAAGGTGAGGTGGAGATAAGACCTCTCAAAGGTTGAGAGAAATTGTTCAAATTAATCTGGAGTGTGTGCTCCTCTGAGATGGGATTTCTCATTTTATTGCAAGTGCCCCTCCATCTGCGGATGAAGTTTCTGGCTTTCTCATTATTTCTTTGCTTTGTATTATAGAGATGGTTTAGCATCGGCAGTGCTTCAGTGTTGAAAAGGAATCGTTCAATGAACAGATTGACTACTTTATCGAATTCCTTCAACTCGATGGGGTTGATATGTTATGAGTACCACTTGGCGGCGGTGCCCTCCAAACTGTAAGGAAAACATCTGAACAAAGCACGATTGTCTCTCTTGAATTGATTGCACTTTGCAAAGAACATAGCCAGGTGAGCCTTGGGATCGCCAGTCCCATCAAATTTGACAAATTTATGGGGGAGATCTTCTAAGCTATCGTCCCCATCTAAACCATCATAGAAATCTTTGCTTGTGAAAATCATTTTGCCCTTGTCACGGACTTGCAGATCCTTAACCATTTTGACCACATCTCTGAGTCGTGACATGTCAGAGTTGTTAGCAGACTGATCTTTTAGCTTATTGGTTGACCCCCGCCCCTGAGTCCTCTTCTGAAAAGCTTGCTGAGCCTCACACTTTTCATCGGTGCCACCTCCGGATTCTGCTTCATCAGATGTATCCTCATGTTGGATACGCTTCTTGGATATCTTCAGTTGTTTCTTTAATGTTCGGTCCTTGATCTTTTTCTTGGTAGGAATTTTGTCAGAACTGGCCCCTGTTTGCTCTGCCATCATCTTATTCATCATCTTTTGAAACATGTCATACATCTGGGGATCGACATCATCATTGGCTTGTTGACTTTGGTTCCTAGCATATCGCGAAGAATCCATCTCTTGCTCGTTGCTACTGTTAGGGTGCTGAAGTGACACTGTTTTCTTCTTGGATTTGGTCTGAACCATTCCACGATGCCGAAACTCTCTGTAAGACAAATGGGATGATTAGAATGAGGGAAAATTCTTGAAGGCAATGACTTGGAGAATATAATGAAAATAATGAATGAAGATCTGAAATTGGGTTGACAGTTTAAAGGATAAACCTTTACCAGGGATGGGTTTATTGCTGGGATTACGACAATTGCATTGTTATTCCATGAGAGAAAATAAACAATCGAGATATGCCTTGTTACCTAGGCGAGGTCGTCAACCATGAAGAAAAAGATATTTTTGAAGAAATATAACAAAGTAATGCATAATTCGTAATGAGCTTCCCTGTGAACTCAGTAGATTATCTGAGAAGGAAGGCAGAAGGAAATTTTTTTTTTCAGGAAAAAACATTCATCACAAAGGGCATATTGCATGAGAGTTTAAAAAATAATATTACGAAGAAAATGACCTCCAAATATAAGGAAAACTGATGATTTTATTGATGTCTTGGATGAAGGATGACAAATTTAAAGAATGCAACTGGAGACTACATTTATTCAGAGAAGCAAAAAGCAGAAATGATGAAAATGAGAAAGCTTGGGCATTTGTCATCTTTATGAATGATCAGGGAAAGGCTCGGTCAGAACGATCGACTGGCCTTCCTCTTTAACATGGAGATTCTTGTCGACACAGTCTTGAACAATATTTTTGAAGATGAAGCATCACTCAATATCATGCCCTGTAGCTCGGTGAAATTTGCAGAAGCGATCTTTCCATTTCTCTAGGGCGATCGGAGGATTAACAATTCTTGGAAGTTTAACCATTTCTTTGCTCAGCATGTATTCAAGGACCTCTTCGAGGGGCTGATCTAGAGGAGTGAGCTTGCGGTCATAACCCCAACCTTCATGCTTTGGCTTATTTTGACTGATTGCTTTCTGCTAGGAGCGGGATTGAAGGGGTTTGGCTAGGACGGTCGGCTGGTCCGCCATTTTGGTTTCCCTCAGAATATTCTTATCAACATGATCATGAACGATATTCTTGAGGACAAAACAATTTTCTGTATCGTGTCCTATTGCACGGTGAAACTTGCAAAATTGTTCTTTGAATCTGCTCATGATTGATGGGGGATTGGCGACCTTTGGTATATGAACCATGCCTTTTGCAAGCAAATTTTCTAAAATAGTCTTGAGCTTCTGATCCAGAGGGGTGAACTTTCAATCAGTGCTCCAGTCTTTGTGTTTTGGTTTTTTTTGCTCTTTCCCTTTATGCTGGGGATTGGACTGGAGAGGTTGGGCATTCTGCTTGTCCATTTTATCTTTTTGACCTGTGTGGTCCTCTCTGCCTGGATTCGGGTTTCTTGATCCTCTAGTATGATTTTTTCTGCCACCCTTTTTGCTTTTGCCATTGTTGTTGCCCTCGATGTTCACAGAGAATGTGACTGGTGTCATCTCCTCAACTGGCTCCTTTCTGATGCTTGACTCGGGTAGCTCCAATAGCATCTTTGTCATCATTTTTTGAAACATTTTGTACATGACTGAATCAATCTCATCTTCACCTGTCTGGTTTTGCTTCTTGACTGGCCTTAGAGAACTCATCTCTTTGACACTGCTTGGCACTGTTCTCTTTCCCAACCTTGTTTGAACCACGATGAAAAATGAAAATGCTTTCTGTAGAGTAAAGGAATGGTTTAAACTAAAGAATTTTTTGAGAGAAATAGAGATGATGTAGGAGATGTCTAAGGACTCGAAAAGAGACAAAAATTTGGCAGACATGGAGAAAAGAAGTTTGACAAGATTTCAGCATTTGAAAAAATTGCAGGCAAGATCAAAATAAGGTTAGAAATTCGAGGTCCAGAGGAAAGGTAGGAAAAGAAAAATCGCCTGGACTTTTGAGGAAAAATATGAGGTTTTGAAAATCGTTTAGGGTTTTGATAAAATTGTTGAAAAAAATTGATGAAATTTGGAAAATGATGTAAAAGGAAAATAAAAGAGAATTGAGAAAAAAAAGAATGCATTCAATCACACCCTGCACAAACAATTATGCACATACAGCATTCCCTAAGAAGTTGACTCTAAATGCATTGATTTTGAAAGAACTTTAGGATCTTAATCCTGACTCTAGGCTCAGATCAGTTGTGTCCAATCCAGTTATGCCGATATACTTGAGCCGAGGCTCGATGTACGTGGCACAAAAATTCATCTCCGGTTCTAGGCTTGTGTTTTCCCAACATCCTTGAGCGTCTGCCGATATACGTTGGACTATGGCCCTTGGTACATGGTAGGGGGGAGTTAGCCCAAATAAGTGACCCAGTTGTGAGGCTTTGTCCCGAACTATGGTTCTGGAAGAGAGCCCAGCAACGTGAAGACTGGGTAGACATAGGTGGGGTGGTTTTTGAAAACATGAGCACATGCAGGCAAACAGAGGGCTCTAAAACCTAAAGAGATAGAGTTTTTGAAATTTTTTGAAGAAGCAAACATTGTTTTCATACAAATCCTAGATTGAGTGTTGTATTTTAGACCTAAGTCTATGTGAGCATGCATAATTCTCCTCAATATGGTCCTACCAAACCATGCCTAGTCTACATGCAATCCATGTCAGCTAGGTTCAATCCTAGGCTCCTAGGTCCACATGATATCAGAAAATAAAATCGACAATTCACAGAACATGATTCAGAAAATTGAACTAAGTCAAGCACATAATTGATCAGACGAAGACAGGTCCCATAACGGTCGCCAAACTTGTTATCATCGCAAAAATTTTCCCCTCTCTTGCGAGAGAGAAACGAATTTGCAAGTCAAACTCGACCAAAGTTTTGAAAATTACTCACCTCCGTTTTGAAAATTTGCAGGAAAATTCCGTGGAATGGGATCCACCTGTCGGTACGCGGTTCAACCGTTTCTGGCACCTTTACCAGGGGTAATTGAACCAGGGATCAATTATGCGCTTTAACCTGACTCAAATATCTAAATTCTGATCTATTTTCCTAGAATGCACAAAGAATCAGGCTTGTGCTATGAAATTTTAAAAATAATGCAAGTTTTGAAAGAATGGTGTTTACTTGGAAATTTTGAAATGTACTTGGAAAATGATTCGAAAAGTGCTTGAAATTGGAATTCCTGGGAAATTATTGAATTTTATTGGAAATCAAAAATTGAATTGGGAAAATGAATTCTTAAGAAAGCTTGAATCTTGGAAAAATCGATTTTTTTGAGATTTGGAATTGCTTTTCTGAGAAAATGGATTTGAGAATCTTGAGAAAATCAAGAAAGTTCATTGGAAAATGATTTTTGGAATGAAAAATGGATTCTCAAGAAAATCAGATCTTTGAGAAAATTGATTTCTGAAAACTTGGGACTTTTAAAATTTGAGAACTTTAAAACATTGGAAAATCTTGATTTGAACTTGAGAAATGTCTTGAAATGTCATTTGAAAACTCAGAATTCTGAGAAAATCAAATTCTGAGAAAGACTTAAGAAATCCTTGAGAAAATTGATTTTTCTGAAATTGAAATTGGAAAATAAGTTTGAAAATAATGCAATTTGAATGATGTGAATGAATGAATGAATGTGAATTTAAAAATAAAATTTCAATGAGAAATTGGGAAATTCTTTTAAAACTTTGAGAAATGCAGTGCATTTTTGAAGTTAGCCTAAGAGTGTAGGCTGAATGTGGCTAATACGAAGATCATAAATCTTGATTTTCTTCGTATTCTGACTATGGCCATAAATAGGAATCCCACCAAGTTTATAAACTCCATAAGAGCTTGTGCACGTGCCATTCGTGTTAACTATAGTGATTTTGAAATAAATGCACATGAATCATACATCGAATATTGGAATTTGCAGAAATTAAACTATATGCAATGCAGTCCCATTCTAAGCAGAAAAGTAACTCTTATTCCAAATGTTACATTGCTTTTTACATTGAATTTAATAAATAAAAGAAATAAAATAACTAAGTCTTCTTCTTGAATGTTCCTGCAAAACTAGAAAACAATGTTAGCACAAAAATGTAGGTTTTTCTGAAATTATCCAAGAATATGGGAAATTATCGGATATTATTCAGATATAAACCCAAATTCATACCCCCCTTGATATAAACATGAGAAATAATGAATAAAATTCGAAAATAAACTTGGAAATTTGAAATTGAGGTTCAAATGACCAAAATGCCCCTTATGACCTTGAAATCAGGGTTTTCTGAAAGAATTTTTGTAAATTTTGGAATTTTGAAAATCAAATAAAATAAATCAAACCTAATATAATAAAATATGATGATATGCATGAAAATTTATGGAATTAGAAATTGAAATTTCGAAATTATGGTCAAAATTACCAAAGTACCCCTGATAACAAGACTATGGCCTTGAAACCAAGGTTTTTCTGAAATAAATTTTATAAAAATAGAAAATATGAAATGAAAATGATATTAAAATTAACCCTCATATGATTCTACATGCTTATGTACATGAAAAAAATGCTAAAATGGCGAAGATATCATAAAATATTAAATTTAACTTGATTTTCGCTTCTAAATTTAAAGATAAACTAACATATAAAGCAAATAAACTTGGATTTGAGCCAAATTTGACATGGACACCTAGGCTAACCCTAGAAACAGAATGGAGCTCGAAAATATAATTTTTTGTATTTTCTTAATATGGAAAATAGCTAAAACCCTAAGAAAATCAAAATTTTGCCTAAAATGCTGATTCTAAAGGGGATTTCGGATATCAAACTTCCATAAAAATTTCCCAAATTTTATGGGGTAACAGAGAGCAGTTAGGCAAAGAATTTTGCTATTTACACTTTCTGGATTTGACCTATGGTCGGAGCTGTACAACTTTGGCAAGTCGGATCGGAATCTGGCGACTCTAGGATTTAGGGCAAACAGACAAGTTTCGGGCGAAAATGTGGGGAAAATACCAGACAGATGGGAAAAGGGCTGAAATTGTGGAAAAATGTCTCTGACAGGCAGAGGAAAATTTGATCTTTTTACATCATTGGGATTTGGATTACGGTTTGGAAAAGGGCACACTGTTATTAGAGACCCGAATCTCTGGAATTTCTGGATATTGGAATCTGTCAGACAAAAAAGAATATTTTGGGCAAAATACTGAGACAATTCCAAAAATTTCTTAATTTTGGGAAATGACAGTAAAATATGTCAGAAACAACTTTCATGTTGAAATTTTTTGCAGACGGGTGATGGGTTGAGCGAACACAGCGCATTAGGGTCTGTCTATACTCTAACAAGGAAAAATCGAGGTTTTCCCAAGGGTCTGAGAAAATCGATTTTTGACAGAAAACAAATCTACTTGTAAAGATCTCAAAATTTCCAGATAATTAGTACATTCTATCTTCAATCCACAACAATTTTTTAGGGAAAAATCCAGATCTCCCACAAGGGTGATTTAGGAGGTTCTTGTCTGCTAAAAGAGGATCTGGAATTTCCAGAGGGTTTAAAACCCAGTTCAATCTTGGATTTGTTTAATGGAGTCACCGAACCTGAATTAACTCAAATTTTTGGCAAAAGATTATAGACAAATAATAACATCTATCATAAAATTTCAAGATTTTTGAATGAAAATCTTTACATGAAATCATAACTGGACTACATGCACAAATCCAAGTCTGTAAATCTTAAATCAAATGTTAATGAAAGCTATACTACATGAATAAAAAAATGATTATCTAAATAGTGAAATGAACCTAAATATGTTAGTAATCTACATGGAAAATGATAAAAAATAAAACCAACAAGGAAGCATGATTCATCTTGATATTGGCCCCCATGATGAGAGATTTAATCCATCAAATGGATGGATCTCCTCATTTCCATAGCCCACGCATATGGGTGTAGGTTTTCTTACTTCCTACCATTCAAAACCATAAAAGAAATCCCTGCGTTACCATGGTTCCATTTTTTTGAAATGGCTGCCCAACATTATTCTCACAAACATAGCATTTGAGTGCCCCCCTTTTAATCACATGACATTAGTGAAATCGAATGAAGCACTTAATAAGATAAAAATTGATCTTACCTTGGAAATGGAGGTTGGAACAACGGCTAGAGGGGTATCTCTTTGAAGTTTTGCTGGGATTTGTTTGAAGGAAGGCTGTTGTGCTCAGACCTTAGTTGAAGGGGGGGGGCTACTTAGTAGAGGTGGTTGTAGCAAAGGGAGGATCAGCTGGAGCTGAAGCAAAGGGAAGAAGCAAATGATTGGATCAAGGTTGTTGCAGTTGGGCGATGATGGAGATGTGGCTGGTGTTGTGGCTTGCGGTGGTGCTGCCGGTTGCTGTCGTGGCTGAAGAAGGTAGGTCGGCTGCTGAAGTTTGTTGAAGGTGGAGCAATGGAGATTCACTGTTGGAGGTGGCTGTGTTGCTGCAATGAGAGGTGAGTTGTTGTGTAATGAGAGAAAGAGAGAGAGAGAGAGACGTGAATGAATAGGGGCCAGCCGTTCTTCTTCTTTTGTATTGAACTCAGGGAAAAAATGAGATTTTTCCTAAGTTTCTAGGTTTAATCATAGTAGAATGAGAGGCTGGAAGTATTAGGCGTGAGGTGGTTCACGTGAATAGTTGCAGACATATGGCTTTTAGGGGAAATAGAAAGGGAGTAAGGAAGAAAGGGGAAAGAAGGAAGGGGAGGAAAAGGAAAGAAGAGGGGAAGAAAGAAAAGGAAAGAAAGAAGAAAGACAGGGGTGGAAAGGTTGTACGTGAGTGGAGGGAGAAGAAAGAAAGAAGGAGGAAAAGGGAAGGAGAGGAGGAAAGAAAGGAAATGGAGAGAAAAGAAAGGCTAGGGTGGTCGACCTCTTGTGGGTCCCACCTTAGGAAAAATAAATAAAATAATAAAAAAATAAAGAAAATAAAGAAAAAGGTAAAAAAAATCTTTTTTTATATATAAATTAAAACGAAAAATGCAAATGGATGGGCCATCTCAGAGCGGGTCCAAATTCCACTTTTGAAATTCATTTTGACGATTCGAGGGGTAAAATAGTCTTTTCAGAAAATTTCCAGACGAAACGAGCTATTTTTGGCAGTTTTTAAAATGAGCTCAGATTTTATAGTTCAATACCTCGTTGCGAAGCAAATCCAGTGTAGAATTTGAAAATTTGAGTTTGAAATAAATCCAGATTGTTTTTCTTGAGAAAATATTTCCAAATTTAGAATGTCGGGGGTAAAAATGTCAATTTTGTAAACCCGGGGTTTGAAATTGATTTCTGAAAGCTTTTAAAACTCGATGTGGATTGAAATTTATAAAACTGGAGTTCTGGACTTCAAAAATGGAATGAAATGTGATGAAATGTTATGAAATGCTGAGAAATGATATGAAATGATGAGAAATGACATGCGAAATGCAGACTCTAAATGAAGAATTTTGGATGTTAGACCCCGATTTGCAGCTGTACCAGTTTAAAAAGCATTAAAACTGATAAAATTTGCAAAATGGGTGAAGAAATGGTTTTTGGACTCTATTAGGTTAAAGTGACACTGAAAATCAGGGTTTGAGTTGAATTGAACTGAAATGAGCTTGCTTGAGCTGGGTTTTAAAGTTTCAGAACTCAAATGAACTGATCAGACACTGACTCAACTGACCTTTCGACTAAATTTTCAAGAAAAGCTGTCATTTTTAGAGAAATAGTACGAAATGGTCAGTGGAGTGAAGTGAATTATGAATTTGAGCTAGATTTGAGCTAGAACAAAGATCAGTAATACTGACATGAATTAAAATCAAAGCTCGAACACTAGCTCAATTGACTGAACTCAGCTAAATTTCAGCTGAAAGAGCTGAAACGGGCTAAAATGGGCTCCTAGACACTTGGAAATGGTTTTGAACTGAAACTGGAACACTCGAACTCCTGGTGAGCTCAAGTTAGACTCTGGGGAATATGACTAACTGTGAATGACTGATTCGGAGACAATTGACTTAGATTTGAGTAAGAAATGAGCTCACTTCTGAAGAAATGATCCCATTTTTGTAGGAATTGTTAGAAATGAAAATGGTTTGTTCATTATGAGCTCAGATGAGCTTGAAATGACTGATATTTTAATAGTTCTGAACTAGCCAATGAGCTTGATTGACTCCAATTGCCTGGGGTCCGGGATGTCCTAGGGGTAAAAGGGTAATTTTCTTAATAAAATTGGGTAAAGTGGTGATTTTCAAAAACTGACTCGGGGTTTGACTCCTACACTGACCTAACAGGGTTGACACTGCACGAGGAGGGTTGTCCAGAAATGAATGAGGAAAATTTGGGGTGTTTACAGGACCTTGCCATTCTTTTTGGGAACTACTACGATGTTCGCCAACCAGTCTGGATAATCGATAGTACAGATGAATCATGCTTTTAACAACTCCTCAAGTCCTCCTTTAACTTGCGGTGCTACTCGGGGATCCATTTTCTTTAATTTCTGCTTTATTGGCTTGCAGTCTATCTTCAGCACAAGACGATGCTCGACCAATTTAGGGTCTAAGCCTGGCATATCCTCATAACTCCAAATGAAGACTTCTTGATGTTGTTTGAGAAAATAGATGAGTCTTTTCTTCTCATCTGAACCTAAGCTGGAGCCAATCTTGAGGATCTTTGGATCATCTTCTGAACCAATGTTGACATCCTCTATCGGATCTTGAACCAAAGGCGATGGCTCGTCTTGCTTCTGAATTCTGGCAACTCTTGAATCGCTGAGTCAAACTCTGCTCGCTCTTCAATCTGCTTTGCCATCTTGCAGACCCCTGCCACTGCCTTTGCCTTGCAGATTCTGGCCGGTTTGGAGTTATTTTAAGAAACATTAGGATTGATAATGAGCCTTTTGAGAAATTTAGGAGCCATGATTTGGCAATCCTGTAAAATGCAAAGAAGGTTTTTAAGAAAAGGTAAGAGATTCAAAATGGCCTTTTGTATAGAAATAAAGAATGATGATATAGATAAAAATATAAAGAGAGAACTATATACACCAAGATGTGAAGAGAAAAGATCAAAATTTTATTGATATAATAAAAGTTGAGAACATTAGCTCAATATTTACATAAGACTTTGACAGAGACAAAAGAACTAGGACTAAGTTGTCCCTACAAGATGACGAGAAAAGAAAGCGGAAAATAAAGGCATTATCTTCATTCTGCTTCTTTGATGAAGGTAGTTCTTCTGTCGGATGACTGACCAATAAAACTCAAACCTGCACCAGTGATATGTCGAGCGGGGATGATTGGCTCTAGGATGTCATCCTCATTCTTACCAAGGCCTCTGAAGGGCTGGTAGCCATGCTTCATCAGAAGATCGGACCCTTTCTTGGTCTTAGAAAACTGAGGGAAAAGAGGGTGATCTTTGAAAGAGGCATAATTGAGACATCCTTCGAGCTTATAGAAGTGAGGTCTCTGCCACTGAACCACTGCTGCGATGTTTTCTGATGGTTGGACTTCTTTCAGCTTGAGCATGTATAGACTTTCACTAAAATTGATTTTATCAACTTCCCGGATGCTTGGGATGTCGGTAGTGAAAGTAGGGCGATGAATCATGGGTTGTGGGAGTCTCTCTTATGGATCTTCCCCCAAGACTGTGGTAATCATGCCCCCTTTTGACCACTTGATGCGCTGGTGAAGGGTAGATGGAACAGCATTGGCATTATGAATTCAAGTGCGCCCCAAAAGAAGATTGTATGTGGGTGGCACGTTTACCACATGGAACAGCATGGTATGCACTGAATAATTGATGCAGATTTCAAGGAAGACCTTTCCCTTGGCGGTCTGCCCGTGGTTGTCGAAGTCGTAGATCATTATGGGATCTGGAACATACTCCTCTTCTTTCAGGCCCAAGGCCTTGGCCGTCATTTCTGGACAGATGTTGAGGTTGCCGCCCCCATCTACTAGCATATGTGGGACTGTCATGCCCCTGGTTCGCATCACTATATAAAGAGTATTGTTATGGAATGTATGAGGCTTTGGCAAATCCTCATCTGAAAAGGTTATTGGTGCATTCATCATGACTTGGTTGACAATCTGAGCCATGTCCTGCAGAGTTGTGCTCGGTTTGACCTTGATTTTTCTTAACAAATCATCTAACACTTGTTGGTGTTCAGGAGAAGCATGGGTCAAATCCAGAATGAAGATGTTCGATAGAGCTATGATCGGTTTCTGAACTGATTCTGATGTTTCTCCCTTCTTTGAAGCTGACTTGATGAAGCGCTTCGAAATCCTGGGAATCTGCTTGGTGGCTTTTGTTGTCACCTTTGCTGACTCATCGACTGGTTTTCTGTTGCTAAGAATTGAAGTGATATCCACCCTCTTGGTGGAAGACTGTGCTTGACGTAGAACTAGGACCTGATGCTGATCTTGAATGTCCTGGCTGGAACACTGCTGAATACTGTCCTGAAGAAAAACTGTTTGCTCTGAAATAACTGAAGCTAAATGTTTAGGGAAAGGTTTGGACAAGATCTCAGGCTGCTCCTCATCCTCATCCTTGTCCTTGATCAATAGATTTTTGTCGATACAGTCTTGGATGATATTTTTTAGGACAAAATAGTGCTTTGTGTCATGCCCTACAGTTTGATGGAATTTGCAGAATTTTTCTGTCCATTTGCCCATAACAACTAGAGGATCTGCCACCTTAGGGAGTTTGACCATCCCCTTCGACAACATATATTCCAGGACATCTTCCGGGGACTGCTCTAGAGTTGTGAACTTTCTGTCATAACTCCAGCCATCGTGCTTTGGTTTTATTTGATGTTTTTCTTCAGGTTGTGGTACTGGATGAACAGGTTGCGGCTTGACAAACTTCCCCTTCTGAGTTGCAGAGTTCGTTCTTTCAGTCTTAGAGCTTTCTGAGCTCTTGTTGTAGTTTTTCTTGCCGCTAGTACCACTGCTACTGCCTGAAATATCTATGGAATACGCAAAATGTGCCTTTTTTTCTGCTCGGGGTTACCTCGAATGAACGGGTAACCTTCATAGAGGCCATTGTTCAATCCTGTTTCGAGCCATTCGGCCCTCTTAATCAACTTGATGAATGATTTGGCAGGAGATGTGGAGATGAGATTCTTCTGTGGTTGGGAAAAGTTATTAAGGATGATTTGTAAGGCATGCTCCTCTAGGATAGGAACCTTCATTTTATTACAGGTGCTTCTCCACTTGTGGATGAACTTTCCTGCTCTTTCATTCTCATTATGTTTCAGATTATACAAATGGTTGAGAGTCGGCAAGGCCTCAACATTGAACATGAAGCGCTCGATGAACAAGTTCACAACTTTATCGAACTCTCGTAGTTCGATAGGATTGATGTGGTCTGCATACCACCTGGCTGCTACTTCTTCCAGACTGTGGGGGAAGCAAATAAACAAAGCCATGTTATCTTTTCTAAAACGGCCGCATTCCGCATAGAAGGTGGTCAAGTGAGCTTTTGGGTTGCCCGTTTCATCAAATTTGAGGAACTTGCGAGGAAGATTCTCCAGATCATCATCCCCGTCAAGGCCATCGTAGAAATCTTTACTAGTATAGGTTTGCTTGCCTTTGCTCTTTGCCTGAATATCCTTGATTGCTCGAGTCATTTCCTTCAATTGCTCAAGCATCGGATCCTCAGTTGGAGTCCCAAACTTAGGCTTGTTTATAAATTCTAGCTCTTCAGTGATCTTCATAAACTGCCGTGGAGGATTCTGACTGAAGACAAACTGCTCTTCTTCTTCTGACTCTTCTTCTGTTGATTCAGTGCTTTCAGAAGTACTGCCTGGTTGGACCTTCTTTCTGACGATCCAGACCTGCTTTTTCACGGCCTTCTTCTTCAGTTTGCTTTTAGAAATAGCCTTTTTCAGACTAGCCTCAGCTTGTTCGGACATCATCTTAGCCATCATCTTTTGGAATAGACTATACATAGTGGGATCAATATCATCTCTCTTGTACTGACTCTGTCCTCTGACTAATTTAGGAGAGTCCATTCCTTCGATCTCACTGTCACTGTGTTGAGGAATTGTTTCTTTCCCAGACCTTGTCTGAACCATTCTGATAATGCCAATGCTTTCCTGTAGAATAAGGAAATGGTTAGAGCAAAGAAGAAACTTTTTCAAAACAAAATTTCAAGGAAAGAATGGAGGATATGGTAGACAATTAAAAGGATTATCCCATTACCAAGGATTTGGTCATCACAGGATTTGTGACAATTGCGTCATCATTTTCATGACAATTGAAAGATGTGTCTTGTTACCTAGGTGAGGTCATCAACCATGATAAAAGATATTGAAGATAAATGAGGAAAAAGAATGTCCCCATTGTCGGAGATAAGGTCGCCACAAGCACCACGGCTATTTATGCTTAAAAATAATATTTGGCCAAAAAATGTTTTTTAGTAGAACAAAGAGTAACTTTTATTGATAATAGATTTAGAGACAAAGAGAGGGTGGACAGACAGTTTGTCACCACTCTTGATATTCAGTAGATACATTGGGTCCAGAAAATACATAAAGAGAAATGAAGGAATCTTAAGTGTATTTGGTCACATGGTATGCCCTAGACCACTGATCCGACTGCAGATCGAATTCTGGCATGTTGCCTGCCGAGAAACAAGTGTTGATGTGAACCTGCCGCTGCGAGAACTGTCTGAGACACCTCTTTGGCTGATAGTCGACACAGAAGAAAGGTCCCAACAACCTATAATGTTTGTCATGGGCATAAGTGTAGCAAGGAACTGATTCTCACCTGTCAAAGTAATCCCAAACGATCTCCTCCTTATGCAGACTCTCGATCAAAGCTCAACACTGAGTGGCTGACTTTGGCTTCTTGCTGTTGAACCTGAAAGAACTGGTTTTTGATGGCACATGTCGCAGGAACCACAATTGCAAGGCATAGGAACATCCTTCCACCAGAATGGTCACTCCAAGGGCGAAACGAGCTAAGCCTTGGTAGAGGAAGGCTAGAGCTACCATGAAAACTGAAAGTTGACGGGTCTGCTTGTTTTCTCATCTTCGAAAGAGTTGAACAGTTCTGATATCGACCAAGTTTTGTCCGTCTTGAAAGAATGTTATGAAATTCCACTAAAGGGGGGGTGAATAGTGAAATATGATAAAGATCGATAAAATAAAATAATCAGGCAATAAAGCACAACACATAAAACACAGAATTTATACTGGTTCGGTCAATACCCAGACCTACATCCTGTCCCCAAGAAAATCAATTGAGCTTTCCACTATAACATCCGAGTCACCGGATAAATAGTACAACACCCTCTTCCTCAGAGGTCTTCTTCTCTCAACAGAGAAGGGGCACACCCTCTTCCACAGAGGTCTTCTTCTCTCAACAGAGAAGGACAATACCCTCTTTCTCAGAGGTCTACTTCTTTCAACAAAGAAGGAATACAATGAATAACAGAGTTACAATACTTCCTATAGAACCTTCAGAATGATATGAATGCACGAATGAAGGATTCTCAGAATGTTCTGTTTGTCACTCAGAAGATACTCTTTGTCAAAGAGCTGGACTTGACTTTTTCTCTTTTCTTTCTTTTCTTTTTCTCTTTCTTTTTTAAGGCTCTCTTTTCAAATAATGAATAGAATTTTTCTCGTTGTAAGCTCACACACCTATTCCATTTCTCTTGTTTGAATAGTTTATTTGAGTGTGTTTATATAGCTTTAAAAAAAATAGTCGTTACATTTTGAAATCGTAGCCTTTTTGAAATGTGAAATGTTATGTCATTTCAAAAACATCTTTTAGAGAAATTCGAGAATGCCTTTTTCCATAAAAGTAAAATATAGGGTACACTTAGTCGTTGTAATATTTTAGGTAATACATATTTTATGTAAAAAGTCTATTTCTTACAATAGTACATTGAACATTGGATTTGTAGTTTTGTCTTTATTCTCATTAATGATTTGAGGTACATAAGTACTTCTTTACCTTAAATGAGTGTAAGTACAATGAGTGCTTTGAGATATTTATTTGTACATAGTTATGTCAAGTGTTTTCTTTATGTTGTGTTTTTCAAAGTCTTCAGAGAGAATGAGAACTACAAGAAAGTCGACATTCTTGAGAAGGATATTAACAAGGATTTCTTACAGGAGGTATTTAATGCTTGTACAAAGAGAATGATGACTTCAAGTAAGTCGACATTCTATGGGTTTGTAAAAAGGTAACTAGAGTCTTTATCAAAATAATTTATATTTGTTTTCTTTGTGTAGCTGATTTTCTTGTTTTGTCTTTTATCCATATTTTAAAATTATTTCTTTAAAGAAGGTAACTAGAGTCTTTTCAAAACATATTATATTTGTTTTCTTTATGTAGCCGATTTCATGTTTTTGTCTTTTTCCCATATTTAAAAACATTTCTTTAAAGAAGGTAACTAGAGTCTTTTCAAAACATATTATATTTGTTTTCTTTATGTAGCCGATTTTATGTTTTGTCTTTTTCCTACATTTCTTTTCATGTTGTTTTGTATATGATGTAAGGTACAATTATTACATTTTGAAATCATGTCAAAAATACCTTTTTCATAAATGGTTGTAAGGAGGTACAATTATTAGTTTTCAAAAAGGATCTTTTTGAAACTATCGTATACTTTTATGATATAGTTTTTATGAATGAGTATGTAATATGCAATATGCAAGTTCCTGAAGGTTCTGTTACATATGACTCTAAAGAAGAAAAAAATCTTCATCTTGAGGTAGCCGATCTCTTCAGTTGAACTTTAGGAATGCATGGCTCATCAAGTTTTTTCTTCAAGGAGTATGATTGCACTAGTTGTACTTGAACAGGAAGTCTCCATCCTTTTTGGGTGAGATATCCTTGCATCAAATACTCGTTAGATTTATGGCAAAACATATTCAGTCATAATATAACATTTTTCAAGAGGACATATTATCATATCATATAAAATCAAATACGACAGTGTATCATATTATGTGACATCAAAACAGAGTTTCTCAACATTCTCCCCCTTTTTTATGATGACAAAATATGCTCCCTCTGTCAAAAAGACATTATGCATAGAAATAATAATATGATAAAATATTGAAAAATGTTTAAAGAGAGTATTTCTCCAATAATGGAGACAGGTTTTCTCCCCCTTTGTCATAGACAAAAAGGAAGGGATCAAAGTAAGAGAGTTATTACAGACCAAAAGTAATTAAAAGTTATTACAGACCAAAAAAAATAAGTTTATCCCGAAGGTGGAGGATGTTGATGTGTTTGGTTGACTTGATCCGACTGGAGGGTTCGTAGAGTTTGCTGCAACGAGGCTTGACGGCGAAGAATACGATCCTGAGAGCGTTGGACATCCATCAGAGCAAAGAAGTAATTGAAGGTGGATGTTGGATCTTCTTCATCAGAGCCGGGCATGTGCAAGAACCTTAGATTGAAGGTGGTAGCATCGAGGACCTGAGAGGGATGGAGGATAACTTCGTTGTGAAGGGGTACTTTGAAGTATTTGAGAATGGGAGTTATGAAACATCCGAAAAGAAGAGGCTTGAATTTTTGATAACGAATAAAAAGGTCGAAAAAAATGGAGGACCAGTTTATTGGAGTAGAAGAAAAAATTGCGTAGATAAGAAGAGAGATTTTTCGTGGAACTAATTCCTTGCGGGGAAGCTTGGGATAGATGTTGTAGAGAAGAATCTGGGCAAGTAATTGAGCATGAGGTTGGAGATTCCTCATGTGCCAGGGAAGTTGGTAGCAGTTGGTGTAGAGAAGTATTTTTCAAAGAACCGATCTTTCGATTGGTACTATGTTGTTGAGGTCGGTGGCGGTGGAAGGTAGGTTTAGAATTCTACCTAGGTCGGAAGCATCGAAAAACATCAGCTTTCCTCGAACTTTACTGGTGATTGTAGTTTGTTCATGATCAGTAGAAAAGTTTGTATAGAATAGTCGAACTAGTTCAGGATAATAGGCAGCGTGGGATGAAGATCCTAATAGATGTTTGAGTTCGGGGAGATAGTTGTCTAAGTCAAATAGCATGAAGTCTTCATAGTGAACTAATTTTCCTTCATGAATGGGTCGAGATCAAAGTAGGTTGTAGTCATGAAAAAAGATCGGGATACCTTAGATCTGCGGCAGTGATTGCAGAGTTTGAAGAGGAAGCCATTGCAAAAGGGAGTTGAGAGCGGAGGAACGAGTTGAAAGTATGTATGCTATGAGTGGTAGTGGTGAGGAATGAACCAAACGTTTAAATAGAAGAGAGAAATAATTGTGACAATAATTGAATGGCAATGAAAGTGAATGATTTTTGGATTGTAGTTTGAATAAGGAAATTCGTGAGTTGTAAGTTAAGAGGCTTGTGAATGATAAATCAAATCAATGGTGGAAGATAGTGTATTATATTGGTGTGTATTTTAAGAAGGACATAGATTTGAACAAATTTGTATATATATATATATGAATTTTACTATGGGTGAGTTTATCGACTAGTGAGACAAGTCATTAATAGAGTATGGGGTGTCATGTTTTGAACTTGAGAGAGTGAATAATTCAAAAAGTTTAAAAGAATAGTTATACAGTGAAGAAAATAATGGCCTAATAAAACAAGCAACTTTTTCTACATGATTTTACTTTATGTGGAAGTATTCCTAATTCGTGAAAGGAGAGTTTGGAATAGGACAACCCATGGGGTAAAAGTGAGAAGCAATAATAATTTATATTTAAGAAGTATATATATTGATAAGCGTGAAAGGAGAGTGAATAGACATAAAAAGATGATACGGATATGTAGAAAAATGAGAAAGGTTATAAAGGACAACAATCACTTGATTTAGATATGACATAAAGTAGAGTTAGATTAGCCAATAGATAAAGTTTTGCTTGAAGACAAGACTTTTATGAATCTCGATTTAAGAGAGATATAAAATATATGAGAGAGTCATGGTCACGGATGGAAAGTCACTTCATATGAGATAAAGAGAGAAAGAGGAAATAAAAGGGTGGTACTAGTAGTACTAAAAAACACTAGAGGACAAGTTGTCGAAAAAGGAGAGTTTAAAATTTCATAAAGGATGTGTCAGGATGATAATAGATTATACTTAAGCTATGAAATAACCGATGATATAGTAAAAGTTTACGTGAAATATAACCACTTAAAAGGTGATACAAAAATAATAATCACTTTGAATTTTTATAAGAGGTTTTAAGATTTTAGAGAAGTATATTGATACAAGGTCATGATAGCTTTTTACTTAATATAAATGGTTCATAATTAAGAATAATAATCACATGAATATAATTAATTAAGAATAATAATCAAAATTATGAGGAATCATGTTTGGAGGTCGGCTAGCTTATCGTATGAGAGGTTGTCACAAAAAGACAAAAGATATAAAAGGTGTAATGAAATGAGTGATGTGATCCAAGTCATGATAGCTTCTTACTTAAAGTAAATGGTTCTTATGGATATACGTAAAAGGAGATAGGACAAGAAGTCATTATGAGAGTGTACTTGAAAGATGACAAGTTGAAAGACATAAAGAATGTGTCATGATGAATGTGTTTCTATGAGTATTGAGAGTATACGAAAATATGAAAACATAGTTTGACTTTGAATAGTAAAACAAACACAAAAAAAATTGATAAGAAAAAGCCTTTTAAAATAAGATTTTATCAAAAGCAATAATCTTAATAAGTGTGATTAATTTATAAGTCACTTAGTTTGCATATTCCTAGTTCTCTTCTAATACGTGTGAAGTCTTCATGTTTTAATGGTTTAGTGAATATGTCTGCTAACTGTTGATTAGTGGGTATAAATTCGAGTTTAATAATGTTGTTTAAGACTTGTTCTCTTAAGAAGTGATGTCTTATTTGAATGTGCTTAGTTCGTGAGTGTAAAATAGGATTCTTAGATAAGTTTATAGCACTAGTATTGTCACAGAAAATAGTTGTATTTTCAAAATTTAAACCAAAATCTTTTAAGGTTTGTTTCATCCAGATAACTTGTGTACAGGCTAGGCTAGCAGCAATATATTCGGCTTCAGTAGTTGATAAGGATACACAGTTTTGTTTCTTACTGAACCATGATACAAGTGAGTGCCCTAGCATATTACATGTTCCACTTGTGCTTTTTCTATCAGATTTACTTCCAGCAAAGTCAGCATCGCTGTATGAGATTAGATCAAATGTAGAGGATTTTGAATAGAATAATCCAAAATCAACTGTGTCTTTTAAATATCTCATTATTCTTTTTACAGCTTTAAGATGTGATTCTTTTGGATTTGACTGAAATCTAGCACATAAGCAAACACTGAACATAATATCTGGACGGCTAGCAGTTAAATATAGAAGTGATCCTATCATACCTCGGTATACCTTTGTATCAACAGACTTACCATCTTCATCTTTGTCCAAAACAGTAGTAGTGCTCATAGGAGTAGATTTTGAAGCAGTTGAGTTCATGTTGAACCTCTTCAGAAGTTCACGAGCATACTTAGATTGATTGATGAAAACTCCATCCTTGGTTTGCTTAATATGCAGTCCAAGAAAGTAGGTGCGTTCTTCCATCATACTCATTTCAAATTCTTTCTGCATGGACTTAGAAAATTCTTCACAAAGAGTGTTGTTAGAAGATCCAAAGATGATATCGTCTACATATATTTGAACAATTAGGGTATAATTATTCACTATTTTAACAAATAATGTAGAGTCTGCTTTGCCTACAGAAAAACCAGTTTTTAACAGAAAGGTTTTAAGTCTATCATACCAAGCACGAGGTGCTTGTTTTAAACCATACAAAGCACGTTTGAGTTTGAAAACATGATCTGGATATTGTTCATTTTCAAATCCTGGAGGTTGTTTTACATAAACTTCTTCATTTATAAATCCATTTAGAAAAGCACTTTTAACATCCATTTGATATAATTTGAAATCCATATAGCTTGCATATGCTAAAAACATTCTAATAGATTCAAGTCTAGCAACAGGAGCAAATGTTTCATCAAAATCAATACCTTCCTTCTGGTTGTATCCTTGAGCTACTAGTCTAGCCTTGTTTCTTATAACATTACCTGTTTCATCTAGCTTGTTTCTGAAGATCCATCTTGTCCCAATGATCGGATGATTCTTTGGTCTAGGTACAAGATCCCAAACTTCATTCCTTTGGAATTGATTCAGTTCTTCAGTCATGGCTAGCATCCAGAACTCATCGATGATGGCTTCATCAATCTTCTTTGGTTCAAGTTGAGAAATGATTGCCATATTTGCAATTCGTTTTAGCTGAGCTCTAGTTTGAACCCCCTTTGTCAGGTCTCCCAAAATCTGCTTTTGAGGATAATCTTTGATATCGACATATGTTCTTTGATGATCATCTTCATTAGACTTAGCTGTGTTATCTAACAATAAATTTGTACTTTCAACATCATCATCGTTAGTTTGCTTATGAACAGATTGATCTATAGATTCACAAAAGCTAACATGCAAAGATTCTTCAATAGTATTAGAACTCTTATTGAAAACCCTGTATGCTTTACTATGACTTGAATATCTTAAAAATATGCCTTCAATAGATTTAGCATCAAATTTATCTAGGCTATCTTTTGTGTTTAGGATAAAGCATTTACAACCAAAGACTTTGAAATAGTCTATTCTTGGAGTTCTGTCATAGAATAGTTCATAAAGAGTTTTATTTAATAAGGGTCTAATGAGAACTCTATTTGTTATGTAGCATGCAGTATTAACAGCTTCTGCCCAAAAAGATTTAGCAAGATTATTGTGTTGGAGCATAGTTCTAGCAGATTCCTGAAGGGTTCTATTCTTTCTTTCTACTACACTATTTTGAGGTGCAGCTCTAGGAAAGGCAAAGTTATGAGAAATACCATGCAAGTTACAAAAAATTTCAAAAAGTTCATTTTCAAATTCTCCTCCATGGTCACTACGGATTTTAACAATAGAACAAGATTTTTCATTTTGTAATTTTTTACATAAGATTTCAAATTGACAAAACGTGTCACTTTTGTTTTTCAAAAATATTACCCAAGTAAATCTTGAGTAGTCATCTACAATAACAAAAACGTATTTATTGTGATTATGACTAGCTACCCTAGAAGGACCAAAAAGATCCAGGTGGAGAAGCTCTAGAGGTCTTTTGCTAGAAATGATATTTTTTTATTTAAAAGATGATTTGGACAGTTTTCCTAATTGACATGCATCACAAAAATAATCCTTTTTAAAAGATATTTTGGGTAACCCACGTACTAGCTTATTTTTAGCTAATTTAGACATGTACTTAGAATTTACATGACCCATTCTCATATGCCATAAATGTTGAGAGTCATTATTAGCTATAAGGCAATGTTCTGTGATGTTTTCTCTGTATAGTTCATATATATTATTCTTTCTTATACTTTTTAAGATGATGTTTTCGTTGGTGTCTGCTATGAGGCATGCATCATGATTAAAGCTAACATTATAACCTGTGTCACACATTTGACTGATACTTAGTAGGTTATGTTTTAAGCCTTTAACAAGGAGAACGTCTTTGATAAGAGGTCTATCTATGTTACCAATATTACCAATGCCAATTATCAAACCTTTGTTGTTATCTCCAAAGGTGACGATTCCTCCTTCTTTATGATGAAGAACAGCAAAAAGGTCTGGATGTCCTGTCATGTGTTTTGAACATCCACTGTCTAGAATCCATCTGTTCTTCTTATTTGGGGCCTGCAAATCATCAAGTAAAATTTCTTTTTGGTACCCAATTGGGTCCCTTTTTGTTAGACTTTGGAACCCATATCCATTTGGATTTGGGTTTGTCTACATCTTTAGAGGAGTTAAAAAAATTAACATTATAATACTCCTTATTTGGTTCAGACGAACCTTTCACAAACGTGGTCTTTTGATTCATACAAGAAGGCTTGTTGAAATGAGAGTAGCCAATGCCATTCTTGTAGAAAGAGACTTTTTGAGAAGATAGGAGTTTATCCAAGTTCTCTTTTCCTTTAGTAAACTTGAAAATCGTTTTCATGAGGTTCTCAGTTTTACTTTTTAGTTCTGAAATTTCTACTTGCAGATATTTAGTTTTGGAGCTAGTAGAAGAGATTTCAGACATAAGCATTAAGTTTTTCTTTTTCAACTCAGAATTTTCACTGTTGAGTTTTTCATTTTTCTGGGAAAGCTCTAGATTTTCAGATTTTAAAGCTTTATTTTTGAAACTCAATTTTCTAGATTCTTCAAATAGTTCTTGAAAAGCATCTAGAAGTTCTTCAAAGGAAAAATCAGAAATTTCACTTACAGAGCTTTCGTTTGCCATGAAGCACATGTTTGCAGTTTTGGCTTCATCATCACTTGACTCTTCACTGGTGGATGGTTCTGAGTCATCCCATTGAGCATGCAGAGCCTTTTTCTTGAAGAACCTCTTCTTTGGTTTCTCAGTCTTGGATTTTCTTTTGAGAAGGGGACAGTCACACCTTAAGTGACCTGGTTTATTACACTGATAGCACATGGGATCTTCCTTGAGATCTTTTCTTTCCTTGTGCCTGTTTGGAAGCCGGTTCCTTCTCATGAAGCGCTGGAATTTTCTGGTAAGTAGCGCAATTTCGGATTCTTTATCTGAGTCTTCATTCTCAGATAGAGCTGGGAAAGCTAGAGTTTTCTTTATTGGTTGCTCTTCTTCCCTTCTTTCTTTCATGTGGACTTCATAGGCCATAAGATTGCCTATTAAGTCGTCCAAAGTAAGCTTAGATAAATCTTGAGCTTCTTCAATAGTTGTAGTCTTCTTCTCCCAATCAATTATGAGAGATCTCAAGATTTTCTTCACCTTTTCTGTCTGGGAATATGTTACACCCAGAGATTTCAGATCGTTGGTGATGTTGGTGAATATGGTAAACATCTCTGTGATGGGTTCATCTTTGTTCATTTTGAACAACTCATATTTTCTAACAAGAGATGAGATTTTGGCTTCTTTTACTTTGTTGGTTCCTTCATGAATAACCTCCAAAGAATGCCAAATGTCATATGCAGATTAACATATAGATATTCTATTGAATTCGTTCTGATCAATGGCACAATATAAGGCATTCATAGCCTTTGCATTTAGATTTGCCATTTTCTTTTCTTCATCAGACCATAAGTTATAGTCTGCGGATGGAGATGTGTATGGATGCTCAACAATTTTCCATACAGCAAAATCTATGGATTTGAGAAATATAGTCATTCTGCACTTCCAGTATCCATAGTTGGAGCCATTGAAGAAAGGAGGACGAGATGCATGTTGACCTTCAATATCACGGGCATAAGAGGTAGATGCCATTTGTGCTGGAAGACTTGTTATGTCGAAACCAGCAAACCTGCTCTGATACCAAATGAAATTCCACTAGAGGGGGGTGAATAGTGAAATATGATAAAGATCGATAAAATAAAATAATCAGGCAATAAAGCACAACACATAAAACACAGGATTTATACTGGTTCGGTCAATACCCAGACCTACATCTCGTCCCCAAGCAAACCACTTGAGCTTTCCACTATAACATCCGAGTCACCGGATAAATAGTACAACACCCTCTTCCTCAGAGGCTTTCTTCTCTCAACAGAGAAGGGGCACACCCTCTTCCACAGAGGTCTTCTTCTCTCAACAGAGAAGGACAACACCCTCTTTCTCAGAGGTCTACTTCTTTCAACAAAGAAGGAATACAGTGAATAACAGAGTTACAATACTTCCTATAGAACCTTCAGAATGATATGAATGCACGAATGAAGGATTCTCAGAATGTTTTTTTTGTCACTCAGAAGATACTCTTTGTCAAAGAGCTGGACTTGACTTTTTCTCTTTTCTTTCTTTTTTTTTTCTCTTTCTTTTTCAAGGCTCTCTTTTCAAATAATGAATAGAATTTTTCTCGTTGTAAGCTCACACACCTATTCCATTTCTCTTGTTTGAATAGTTTATTTGAGTGTGTTTATATAGCTTTAAAAAAAATAGTCGTTACATTTTGAAATCGTAGCCTTTTTGAAATGTGAAATGTTATGTCATTTCAAAAACATCTTTTAGAGAAATTCGAGAATCCCTTTTTCCATAAAAGTAAAATATAGGGTACACTTAGTCATTGTAATATTTTAGGTAATACATATTTTATGTAAAAAGTCTATTTCTTACAATAGTACATTGAACGTTGGATTTGTAGTTTTGTCTTTATTCTAATTAATGATTTGAGGTACATAAGTACTTCTTTACCTTAAATGAGTGTAAGTACAATGAGTGCTTTGAGATATTTATTTGTACATAGTCATGTCAAGTGTTTTCTTTATGTTGTGTTTTTCAAAGTCTTCAGAGAGAATGAGGACTACAAGAAAGTCGACATTCTTGAGAAGGATATTAACAAGGATTTCTTACAGGAGGTATTTAATGCTTGTACAAAGAGAATGATGACTTCAAGTAAGTCGACATTCTATGGGTTTGTAAAAAGGTAACTAGAGTCTTTATCAAAATAATTTATATTTGTTTTCTTTGGGTAGCCGATTTTCTTGTTTTGTCTTTTACCCATATTTTAAAATTATTTCTTTAAAGAAGGTAACTAGAGTCTTTTCAAAACATATTATATTTGTTTTCTTTATGTAGCCGATTTCATGTTTTTGTCTTTTTCCCATATTTAAAAACATTTCTTTAAAGAAGGTAACTAGAGTCTTTTCAAAACATATTATATTTGTTTTCTTTATGTAGCCGATTTTATGTTTTGTCTTTTTCCTACATTTCTTTTCATGTTGTCTTGTATATGATGTAAGGTACAATTATTACATTTTGAAATCATGTCAAAAATACATTTTTCATAAATGGTTGTAAGGAGGTACAATTATTAGTTTTCAAAAAGGAGCTTTTTGAAACTATCGTATACTTTTATGATATAGTTTTTATGAATGAGTATGTAATATGCAATATGCAAGTTCCTGAAGGTTTTGTTACATATGACTCTAAAGAAGAAAAAAATCTTCATCTTGAGGTAGCCGATCTCTTCAGTTGTACTTTAGGAATGCATGGCTCATCAAGCTTTTTCTTCAAGGAGTATGATTGCACTAGTTGTACTTGAACAGGAAGTCTCCATCCTTTTTGGGTGAGATATCCTTGCATCAAATACTCGTTAGATTTATGGCAAAACATATTCAGTCATAATATAACATTTTTCAAGAGGACATATTATCATATCATATAAAATCAAATACGACAGTGTATCATATTATGTGACATCAAAACAGAGTTTCTCAACATGTTAATCCCACTGTGCATAGGATCATGGCATGCTGAATTCTTTTTTTCGCTGCTCGAGACAAGGCGTCGACTTCCTCGTAAGCTCCGTACTTACAATAGAGTCCAAACAGGTCAATGAACTGACTTCCATTGATCTTGGTGAGAGGCCAAGATCTGCTCCCTATTGCTCTGGCTAAAGTTTCTCGAACATCTACCCCCTTGATGTTGATCAAGAACTGTTGCTCGACAGGATCATCTGGCTGACCAGCTGGCTCTGACAATCCCATGATGTCATTGAATTCGTCTATTAGTAGAGTCATCTCTCCCCATGAAAACCAAAATATGCAGGTATGTGGATTCCACCGCTCTGCCATAGCCTGAATCAGACTTTTGTTGATGGTTTGCTTGCCTACTGCTGATACCATCTCCAATCAACAATCATCCAAGTGGTCTGGGAACATACGCGAGAAGGTATCGAACCAAGAATAATACCACCAAGGGAAGAAGGAATGAGTCTGGATAAACCGATGATCTGGGGATCCATCCCTTATCTGATAGAAGACATGATCTCTGGGAAAGACAGCATCGAGGGAATTGGATGCCATCAGAATAATACTGGGGCAAAGAAAATGAAGAGAATCAGATAGAATGCAAGACTTAGAGATAGACCTTTTCGAAGAAAATGAAAATTGATACAAGTCCTGAAAATTTCAAAAGATCGAGGAAATTTTTAAAGAATTTTCCAGGGTTTTAAAAAAAAATGATATAAAAGAAAAAAACAATGTAGATAGCAAAAAAATATACACCTGGGTTTCTGAAAATAAGAAGTTTTGAATAATATACCTAGGGTTTGGAAAAGGTTTGATATATATAGAAGAATACAAGAAAACATCGCATAACCACAGCTGCACAAACAAGGATGCGCACACAACACTCCCTAAAGGCTGACTCTAAATGCAATATTTAAAATGGCTTGTAGGACCCTAATCCTAACTCTATGTTTCAGATCATCTGATTTCAATCAAGGTATGCCGATACACTCAAGTTGAAGCTCGAAGTACGTGGCATATAAATATTTCTCTGGTTCTAAGGTAATGGCTTCCCAACATCCTTGAGCACCTACCGATATACCTCGAACTATGGCCCTTAGGTACGTGGTAAGGGGCGCTAACCCAAATAAGTGGTCCAGTTATGAGGCTCTCTCCCAAATTATGGTTCAGTGAGATAGCCCAGCAACGTGAAGACCGGGACAATATAGGTAGGGATGTTTTCGAAAACATGTTCAACATGCAACAAAACCAAATGTTTCTAATGCAAGTCCTAAAGAGATAGAATTTAAATGAAGAGAAGCATACACTTGCATACATTGTTTGCATTCAATCCCTAGAATTTGAGGAGAGTTGTATTTCAGACCTAAGTCTAAGTGAACATGAATAATCTCCTCAATATGGTCCTACCAAACCATACTTAGATCCTATAGGCATTATGTCAGCCAGGACAGAGTCTAGGCTCCTAAGGTTTGCATGAAAATGAAGCTGACATTTGTGGAATAAAGACTTAGATAATATCAAAGCAAAGCAAAAGGCAAAATAATTCGACCGGACGGAGACGTGTCCCATCACAGTCGCCAACTTCTGTGATCATCGCAAAATTTTTCCTCTTGTATCCTTCTCTTTTCCTTTCTAACCTCTATTTCCCTTTTGAAGGGAAAATATAAAAAGAAAAGAAGAGAGAAGGGAAAAGAAAGAAGAGAAGAGGAACTCTTTTGCAAAGGTCTCACTTGACCTTAATTTTGAAGAGATTTTAAAAATTACTCACCTCCATTTTGAAAATTTGCAGGAAAAATAGAGAGACGGGATTTGCTCATTGGTACGAGGTTCGACCGTTCCTGACGCCTTTACTAGGGGTAATCGAATCAAGGATCGAATTTATGCCTTTTGCTTTGCTTAAATATCATATAAGAATTTATTCTAAGTCTAAGTATGCACAAAGAATCATGCTTGTAAAATGCAAATGCAGATATGTATGCTTTTGAGAAAATAATTTAGAAATTTTGGGATTTAACTAGTGTTTCTGAAATAAACTTAAGAATATGGTGAAGAAATGATTTTTGAAGGCTTTGAATACTTGGAATCTAACTTAGAACTTTAAAATAGATATGAAAGAAACTTGAAGTTCTAAGTCTTGGAAATAATCAGAACTTGGAAAATGGACTTTGATTTAAGGAAATAAAAAGAAAGGAGATTTTGAAACTGAGATAGACCTTTTGAAGTGAAAATGAAATTTCAAAGTTTAAAATGGACTTTGAATTTGGATCGTTTTTCAAGAATCATTTTTGAAAAGGGATCTTTGGTTTTTAGTTTAAATTCAGAACCTGAAGCGGGAACTGAATTTGGAAGTTTAATCTAGACTTGGAGAAAAGATGGTTTTGAAAGATATAAGTTGAAATTGGAATTTTAGAACCCAAATTTGAAAATGGAATTGAGTTTGGAATTGGAAATCAGATTGGAAAATGGAACTGGATTTGAAAATGTGGAATCCTAGATGAAATTGGATTCGAAGTCTGGAATCCAAAATGGAGTTGGATCCGAAGTCTGGAATCATAAATGGAATTGGATCTAAAGTCTGGAATCCAAAATGGAGTTGGATCCGAAGTCTGGAACCCTAAATAAAATTGGATCCGAAGTCTGGAATCCAAAATGGAGTTGGATCCGAAGTCTGGAATCCTAAATGGAATTGGATCCGAAGTCTGGAATCCAAAATGGAGTTGGATCTGAAGTCTGGAATCCTAAATGAAATTGGATCCGAAGTCTGGAATCCAAAATGGAGTTGGATTCGAAGTCTGGAATCTAAGGTGGAACTGGATTCTAAATCTAGAATCCAAGATGGAATTGAATTTTGAAAATCCAAATGGGACTTTTGAGGATGATTATAGATTTTGGAAATCCAGATTTTGAATTCGAAAGTGGGTTTTAAACTTAGAGAAAATCGAATTTTGAGATTCAGAATCAATCTCAAAACTTTGATTTTAAATTGAGAATCAAGACTCAATCTTTAGATAGAACTTTTGAAAAATAAACTTGATTTAAAGATTGAGATTTGAAATCAGAAGATGAATCAGGAATTTCAAAGTCAAATTGAACTTTGAAATTTGATCTGAAATGCTAAATTGAATTTGAAATTGAATCCTGGAAATGAATTTGAAATTTTAAAGTTGAATTGAACTTTTGAATTGGAAATTGAATTTTGAATATGGAAATGAATTTAAAATTTCAAAGTCAAATTGGACTTTGAAATTGAAGTTTGAATTCTTGAAATAAGATAGAATTTGAGAATAGGAAGAAGAATTTGGATTTATAAATAAGAATTGATTTGAGAAAGGAAGAAAATATTTGAAGAATTATCTCAAAATCACTTGGATTTTGAAATGATATGAAAAGAATATGATGTAATCCTATCCTAAATGATGAATGAATTAAAAAAAGGATTTTTTTGAAAATTAGATATTGAAAATCATATTTCATTCTTTAAATGAATTGAAATAAGATTGAAGATATAATACATTCCTGACTATGGTCATTGAGTGTATTATATAATAATTTGTATTTAAATTCACATGAAGAATAAAATACATTTTTGGTGCCTTTATAGAGTTTAAAATGAAATTAACTCTCAATATACCCTGACTATGGCCATTGATATATATTTTGAGTTAATTTTAAGTTAAACTCTGATAAAAGAAGAAAATGTTCAAGAATATGATGGTTTTTGAAAGGTGATTCAGTGCGGATCTAGTGTTATTCTATAAAAGATGAAAACCATAAGTTTTGTTCACACCTTGACTATGGCCTTTGGTGCAAATCATCAACTTGGGATTTAATCACCTTTTATTAAAATGGTGCAAGTGTCATTAGTGTTCTCATTCGTGAATTTTTGAAATAAAGAAAAAAATAATATGAAACAAGCAATTTCTAAGATATATGCATGCTCATACATTCTAATCTGGTACGGGAAATGTAAATATTCTCATTAATATCTAACTATTACATCCTTGAAGTTGCATTGAAATTCAAATTCCTAAAAAAATCCAACAATTTACATTTTCCTGCAAAACAAAGTTAACTCCAAACAAGATGGCAGAAAAGAAAAAATGTTAAGCAAAGTTTAGATATCATGTTTATGGAAGATGCATATGCGAATGTGCTTATTTAAATGGAGAGGCATGGTACTTAAATGGAAATGAGGATGAAATCATAATGCATATGAACCAGCTATTTATGAAGTTTAGAAAAGAATACATGGTTACATTGCAAGCCAAGACCCAAACATGTGATTATGATGTCCATGAATGTGTTATGACATGTCAAAACTTGGAAAAATGCGACAACAGGGAATGGGCTATAGTGGAAGCTAGTATAAATGGGACTGCATAAGCTGGAAGCATAGAAGCCGTGAGGTATTGCAGGGGATAATGGTGGAGTTGCGTTAGCAACACTGTGAGGTGAAGGAATATAGTGAAGTGGGTTAGTGAACAAATGATGGGAGGTCTGGGCAATGATGTTTTGAAGCAGAGAGAATAAGAAGGGTGTAAGTGCACAGCAGTAGCAATGGGCAATGAGTAGCATGCTAAGGAATAGTGTTGTGGAGAAGTGTTGTAATATACAGCAGGTAAAGATAATTACAAGGTATAAATCAAGTGATATGCAATGGGATGGCTACAGCATGTGCAAGAAACAGAAATGATGACATGAGCTGAGAAGAAAGTTACTAACAGAAGATTTTTGTGAAGATAAGGTGGGTGTCAAGTGCAGTGTAAAGACAATGGGTAATGTGTTGAAATGTGAAGTGTATTATAGGTAACATATATGTAGTTGTGATGAATGCTACAATAAAGTAGGAAGATGCAAATGGTAAAAAGGGTAATGGTGAATGAAGTGAATGCATAGGGGAAGATGAGAGTGCAGGGGTGCTGGAGATGGGTGTAGGGAATTGTTGCTGCTAGACCCTTTTAAAGTGATTGAGGCTGGAATGAGGGGCTCAACGAGATGCATGTTGTAGGTAGTGCAGGTGGTGAAGTGGTGTGTGTGTTGTAGGAGATGTTGCGAAAATTTACAGTCCAGTTTTGTGTAAACAGGTGAAGAGTTCAGAGTAAAATGATGAGTGGTAATACTACAACAAGGAAATCTGCCTCTGTAGGCAATCGGCCCACTTGAGGATTGACAGCTTTAAAATGAGGAGTTCCAAAGAATAAAACAAGTATGACTGCAAAAATGTCAATACAGATTGTTGATGAAAGCAAAAACCTATAGGTTATAAACCGAGAAACTATGGGCAAGATACCTGTGATCAACAAGGCTAAGGTTGAAGACATTGCCCACCCAAGATAAAAGGATGACATAGTGGGTAGTTGTAGCATACACACATTAGTGTCTTCTCAGCAAAACTATCAATACTGGACTTCACAACAACTGAAATACATATGATCTTAAAGGCCAAGACCCCTTTATGAAAATCATGATCTCCATAGACAGGATATCAGAATCCCTGTGCATAAGAATTGTGATTCCTCCTTGATTCCAGGTCTCACCCTATAGAAGACACCATAGCTATTTTTTCTGGACAAACCACACAAGTGGTTTGCAATTGTTGGGCTTTGGGCAGTATGAAAATCGATGTCATCAAATGAAGCTCCAGCAGGTTTAGCAGTTGCAAATTAAGTTGTCACTGTACAACAATTTGATGAGACACCTCCAGCATTAACTACTTGATTTTGCAGCACTAATAGATTGATGAGGATGGAACCAGGTTTGAACTGGTGGCATGTTGCGGCAAATGCTATGCACGGTGAGTGTTTAAGAGGATCAGACGACCCATGGGAATGTGAAATAGCCAATGGGACTCGGTTCTTGTAACTCAAGCAATCCCCAAATTGTTTATGGCAGCGATAAAATTATTCTTGTGCATTAGTTCCTGCAAGTGCAAACTGATCTCTGCAGAAAGTGATATTATTAACAACAAACAACCAATGACAGGGCCTGAATTGACCTCTATTCCATGATTCACTGTACAATTCATTAGTAATATGTTTTCACCATACAGGGAGACCATTTAAACAATGAAAATGTGATGTTGAATCAATCCAGTGTCTCTGAATCAAATCAACACCGCTGAGTTATGATATGAAGCAGATAAAAAATGTATGAGTGCTATGAAAAGGGGATGATAAAGAATACAAAAGTGCAGGGAGCGTCTGTAAAACAATTGGAAACAAAAATAGTACGCCCCTATCCTCCATCTGCAAAAGCATTGTAGATTGCACAGCTGAATCTGTATCCAGAATAAACTTTGTAATTAGCACTTTAAGTGGTGAAAACATATGAGAATAGGAGGAAAAATACAACATATTAATCTAAGTAGCTTCAATTTGGACACATCTCCAATTTAAGAGATAGAGCCCAACTTCTTATCTCTTAGGAAACATCGTATTTCCATCTTTTACAAAGATACTATGGACTCAGGGGAATTCCTCAAAACTGATTTCAGTTATGGAATTCGATAAGATTCTATACATTGCCAGTAAATTTAGCTGATGCTCTTGCAAATAAATAACACGAGATTAATTTTTCAAGGAGGGTCATTCTATCTAATGAATCTGGTAATTTCATCGACATTCTTGAGTCTAGGCAACAATGGTTGTGTCAACTTCTCAAGATATGATATGGGTTCAGGGAGTGCTTCAGTTTCTGCTGGTGGGTCGATAACCTCATAATCACTTGAGGGAATTATGCTTAGTGGGGCAAACAGAATACCTTCATTCAGATCCGATGGAATGGCTATTGTGGGTTTTTTTACATATGTGAATGCTACTAAATGTATAATGAGGGAATGCAACAGATGATGGTGAATCAAAATCTGATCAAGGGACCGACACATATTGCTTGATGTAAACCCAGATCGTGATGAGGACAGTACAGGAAATATGTGCTGATGATGGTGAACAAAAGATAATAAAACCAAAATAAACAGTAAAATAAAGGAAACAATAAAAAATAAAATGCAATGGACAGAATGAAGTATACGTAGAGTGTTATCATATGAGGGTTAAATTCACCTTAACGAAGACACCCCTTTACACTTGAAAAGGGGTATGCCATTCCCTGGTGAATACCTTAAAGGAAAATGGTGAAAATGAATCATGATGCAGAAAACACAGGAATGCGATGCCTAAAATACTGGAATATGAAGTAAGGCATAAAACAAGAAAATATGGATCTAAATTGCATTGAAATAGACATTATAAATGAACCCAAAAGGAAATACAGAAGCGAAAGATGATCTGTGAGCTTAAAAAAAAAAAGAAACTGGGAATTAGGTGTCGGAATCAATGGATTTTGTTAATGTTGCACAGGGATGTATTGGGATTGTTATAGACAATCCAATGCTATCCAAGGTGCGTTAATGGGGATCGAAAACAGGAAATTAGACGAAAATTTCAAAAAACTAGGAAGAAAAAAAGAAAAAAAAGGGATACTCGTCTGGTTTTCGTAGAGGATTATATTCCTTTCAAGCAACTGCAGGGGAGGTCTTGCGGAGGGATCGTTCTTCAGTTCCTTGCTGAGGAAACCCAGAGGAAGAAGGGAGCGAGAGTGGATGATGGATGCGAGAAAGGAATTTTCGAATGGAAGCCGAAGATGGATGCATTTCGGGGACCCCTGCGCCTCCTGTTATATAACAGAAGACTATTAAGCCTTTTACAAGTGAAGTACATTATTTTTAAGAAAATTCGGGGATGAGGTTTTCTGAAAAATAGTCTTTTTCAAAACAGTGGTTTTCTTTACAAAGTTTTTCAAAAAAAAGGGGCTAAGCTTTATATTTTCCTTTTCTCTTTTTGTTATTTTTTATTTGTAATTTCTATTTTTTTAATGTTTTTGAAATAAAAACTCTGAAAACTAAATGATGTTAAACTAATTTTGCGAAATTCAGAAATATTTACAAAAGAAAGGTTTCCTAAGAATTCAGGTTTAAATTTTGAATTTTTTTTCAGAAAACGGGTTTTGGATCCAGGATTTGAGAAAATATTCGAGTTTTGACATCGAATCGAGAAACATAAGACAATGGATCCAAACGGATACCGGATGAGCTGTATGAGCCATTCAGAAAATATTTTTTATATGTTTATAATTTCAATTTGAAAATTGAATAACAAGGCTCAGATTTGGATTTGGATTTTGATATTGGATTCAGATTCGTAATCGAGTCAGATATAGAAAATGGATCTGATTCCAGTAAAATTTGAGAAATAACTGGAATTTTGAGTGAAAATGACTCAATTTACTTAGGAAAATGGGGGGGCAAGGGTAAAAAGGGAATATTTATAAAATTTTGAAAAATTTGGGGTGTTCACACTTACCTATCCGGATCAGTCAGCCGCTTGAGAGCTTAGCAGACTTGTACATCTGAGAGATCGTACGGTTACCTGGTGTACCTACATCTATCATTTCGGATCGTGATCTCAGATTCACGTCGCGACTGTGGGAACAGTTGCAGTCAGCTTTCGGAACAAAGTTGAAGTTCAATACCGCTTTTCACCCTCAGACTGATGGTCAGTCAGAAAGAATGATTCAAACGTTAGAAGATATATTGTGAGCTTATATGCTCGACTGGAAGGGTTATTGGGATTCAGACTTGTGTTTAGTCAAGTTTTCCTACAACAACAGTTATCACGCTAGTATCGGGATGGCTCCGTATGAGGCTTTGTACAGGAGACCTTGTTGATCACCATCATATTGGGACGATATCAGTGATCAATCCAGTGAATCATCGATTCTTCTTCAGCACTATACTCAGCAGGTGTAGAAGATTCGAGAATGTCTGAAGGCAGCTCAGGACAGACAGAAGAGTTATGCCGACAAGAGGCGGTGAGAGCTTCATTTTGATATAAACAACATGGTTTTCGTGAAAGTATCACCGACGAAGAGCGTCTTTCATTTCGGAAAGAAAGGAAAGTTGAGTTCTAGATACATTGGGCCATTCAAGATTCTTGAGAGAATCGATGGAGCAGCCTATCGAATTGAGCTACCGCAGCAGTATGCTCAAATTCATAATGTTTTTCACGTGTCGATGTTAAGAAAGTACATTCCTGACCCATCACACGTCATCTGATACGAGGATGTAGAAGTGCAAGTGGACTTAACTGTAGCCGAGAGACCTGTCGAGATCGATGATCGTTGTGATCAAGTTTTGCATACCAAGACCATTCCATTGGTTAAAGTACGGTGACAACACCATGGCATCGAGGAATGCACATGGGAGCCAGAGGCCAGCATGAGAGAGAAATACCATGATCTTTTTGTGGCCTAGCGTTCATGATTTCACGGACGAAATTTCTTTTTAGGAGGGAAGGATGTAAGACCCACTATATTTCTGAGGAAATTTTATGTGTAATATATTTCAGTGTTGGAAATATCTTGTTTAATCACGAGTATAGCTCGTAAAATTGGTGTATATTGCTTTCTGAGGTTCTAAATTATGTAAATTGCTTTACGAGACGATTCAGGGCAAACCGTGATGAATTGAACCTCAATATTTTTAGATTTGATTTTTATTAAACCTAATTAGATTCACTCTGAATTGGGAGCTTAAACGAGAAAAATATCTCGTTATTTCATGTATTTTGACAAAAAAAGGTATATCAGTAAATACAAATCATAGCGAGGTCCGAATTCATTGGAATTGAAAATTCAAATATATATTATTAAAATTTAGGTCTTAATGCATGAAAAATAAATTAGAAACAAAACCTTTGAGCTACTTAAAACATATCCATTTAAATGACAAGTAATTAAGGTTTTTTATAAAGTAAATAGTAATTTTCATAAAACCTAAAAGAGGTTTTTCAAAAAGATTTTAAAAGGAGGTTGGTTTTGGAATTAAGGAAGGTGGTTGGCATGGGCTCCACTTCAGCCCATGCCATTTTAAGGAATGGTGAAAAAGAATTTGCAAAAAAATCCATTTTTGAATGGCATTTTGAAAAGCAAGCAAAATGCAAAGTTTTGAGTCTTAAAAAGGAATTTCAAAAAGTGGGTGGGCACAGCCCACGTTTTTGAGGAGGGGCTGGGTGCCTCTTAGGGGGGTATCCCCTACCTATTTAATGCATTTTAAAAAAAAAGAGTCAAATTTCAAAAAAAATGGATTTGAGAGTGTTGACTTTGGCTTTGAAAAGTCAAAGCCAACCACTCCCCTTGAATTAAGGGGAGTGGTTGGGAGTCAGCCCCTTGACCCCCTTGACCTATCCCTTGGAATAAGGAGGGGATTAGGGAGGGCCCTTCATCCCCCTCCTTTCTCTCCCTACCCTACATCTCCCCTTCCTCTTTTTAAGTGGAAAAAGAGAGGAGAGAGAGGGTCAACGCCCTCTCTCCTTCTCCTCTCTTCCCCTCCGCTGGTTCCCCTCTCTTCTCCTCCTTCCCCCTTGGTGTGTGAGAGGTCTTGGTGCAGCAGCTCCCTCCCTTCAGCTGAGAGGTCACAGCCCCACTCAAGGTGAGCTCCCTTCTCATACTCCTTTCATTTTTATAGAAATGTTTTCGGTTTGGGCATGAGCACCCAAACCGAATTTCGCACACACTTGTGCTACGGATTATGGGCTATAAGGAACCACCTTGGTTCCTTTCTTTTTTTTTCCTTCCAAGTATGCTTCTTACACTTGCACGAACCTCTCGTTTTCTTTATTCTTTAGCAAAAAAAATAAAAATGTTCATTTACTTTTTTGTTTTGTTAGTAACGCCCCTTGAGGGTGTTGGATTTTGTGGGTTGGGCTTTTCCACCATCCAGCCCAAGCCCTTGTGGGACCCCAGTGGGACCGTGGTCTTTTTGGTCTACTGCAACCTTCGCAGCAAAGGCCCCAATCTGACCAAGGGATGGTCAGTTCAGGCCAGCCTCTTGAGTGCCCCTCTCTTTTCTTTTTCTTTTTTTTTCTATGTGGTTTTGGGGCCTTGGCTACAACAGCCAACTGGCTGCTGCGGCAGCCCTGGTGGTCTGGGCCACGGATGGACCCAAACCCACCTAGGGAGGCCACCATTGGGGACCAACCCCCACTCGTTGCCCCGTGGCAATGAACCGGGTGCCCTTGGCACCCGTGTGCCCTCTTTTTTCTTTGGCACACCCATTCTGTGGGTTGTGTGGACTGGGGCTGCAGCCCTGGTCCGAGCCCCCACTAGGCTTGAACCAGGGGGCTGCATAGCCCCCTTTCTTCCCCCGTGGTCTGCCTAGGACCAGTTGGGATCCGGGTGCCCTTAGTACCCGGGTCTCCCCCCCCCCCCTCCCCCCCCCCCCCCCTTTCTCGGTGCACCCACCTAGTGGGGCACGGGTTGTGGGCTAGACCTGGTTTGAGCCCTTCTTGGGTCAGACCAGGGGTGTAGGCCCTCCAGTAGGTCCTCCACCCCCATTTGATCCAGCAGGGTTTGGACCCATGGGGTCCAGACCTTGCCTCTTAATGATGCCACCAAAATCGGGTGTGGGGCACCCCAATTCCTTGGGTGCCCCCTTGGAGCTGGTGCGAGCCCAGCTGGTGCCCTGGTCTGGGTCAGACCAGGGGCACTTATGGGGCACACCCTTGTGTGCCCCTGCCCCCTTTGGCCCAGCCCTCTTGGGCATCTAGCCCAATCGAGCCATTTCGGCGCTCTAGACCTAGCCGGGTGCTAGTGCACCAGGAGGAAACTAGGTGCTTGCCCTTGGGCCAGTGCTGCAACCTGCAGCACTCAATCTGCACGTGAGGTGCAGACCAATGATGACATAGGCCAGGTGGCTCAGTCAACAGCAGGCCCCACATAGGCCTTGCCTCTTTTCCTTTGGCGCCATGATCGGCACCGGGTGCTAAGGCACCCGGCAACCCTGCTGCCACTTGAGCTATCTTGAGTAGGACCCTGGCTCCTAGACCGAGCCAGTAGCGGGTTCCGAGAGGGTTGCCACAACCCCGTTAAGCTTCCTGTGGAAGCCCACCAGTGGCGGCAATCGCCTCTTCATGACCGCCAAACTACAAATGGGGAAATTAGTTTAAGCAAGGATTTTTGCTTGCAAGCAATGAGGTTGTTGCAGTCTCGGGCTTCTGTTGCTCGTACCCCATTGCCCCATTGAGGCAGCGAGGTGGTTGAGCACATGACATGAGTCACGCTACACGCTTGCATGTATTTCTTCGGTTTTCATTGGACCCTCCCGGCACTCAGTCTTGTTCGTGCCCCATTTGCGCGGGCAAAGTATGGCCACGTATTTGGAAATGCTAACATAATCCCCATACGAATGGGATTAACTTGGGTCTCTTTAACGACATTCGTGAGTGTTGATTTCACGAAAGTCCTCTGCAGAAGGCTTCACTACGTGAGATTTTTTGCAATGCGAGGGTTGGAATACGCGTATTTAGAAAAATACGTATTCATGGCTCTGAACACCCCTTGCATGCATAATAGCTATTGTATATGCATTTTGAGCCTCGTGTCGCTCAAAATTAGTGATTGTGTCACTTTACACACTAGTTGAAGTATCGTCGCTCACAGCACGATACTTGTGCAAAATTATAACTTTGTGGTTTTTCCTGTTATCGCACATGCACGTTGGCACATCCTGACACATATGTCACTGGGTTTGATTTGTCGAGTATTACTTGTTTGGCTCATATTCGTATATCGATGGATATACGATGCACCAGAGGCATACTTTACACTCGATGTGACATACACTCGAAAAGAACTGAAAACACCATAGGGTAATGACATTGTTGACCTATTGAGGTTTTGGGACTCGGTTGGAGTCTTCGGGCAATGGCCCGGGTTTGGGAGAGTGTGCTCACGTATTGTGTCACCCTAGGCATAAAATGAAAATGGTATGATATCGTCTTCACAGGCGATGTGCTCGTGGTGGCCGTGTGAGGCTGAGCACGTGGATGGGCAGGCCAAGTCCTCGTTTGCGTACCCCGCGGAGACCATCGAGAGGAGGTATGACTTGAAGTATGAGCCTAAATAAAATAAACTTGTCGCGCCCCATTCACAATTTGGTCACCCAGTAAGAGGGTGAATGGTATAGCTCCGAGTGACATGTCGTTACTACGACCCGTTCTTTTGAGGAGCCGATGCGCTCTCTGACCTCCAGTCACTCAGAGTTAGGGAGGTCGAGGATACCCTCTTCAGGGACCTCTCCTACTGCAGTAGTACGGATTGCAATCATTTGCCCCTGCGAAAGGTTTCTCCTAGTCGTGTGTTGCCTGCAGGTGGTTTTGACTCGGTCTGTAGCATCCCCGGTTATCACACTAGAAATTGAATAACAGATGCCGAGTGCATGTCTCACAGAATGCAAGGTTTCCTTCGCGTACCCGAAGGAGTAATCAAAAGAACATAAGTATTAACCAAACAGACTGACATGTTGTAGTTGTTGTTACCTTAGCACTGCTCGTACTTCTGTTTAGTTGTTATATTTTGTTGTTCAGTTCCTGTTTTGTTACCGTAGTTGTTGCACTTGTTACTTACTTTGTTGTTTACAGTCTTGTAGCACGTGCACCTATCTAACACACACTTGTACTTTTATTTAAATGTTTCTAACTGTTCCATCATGTTAGTTGTAGCTTGTTACTTAGCATGTTATTTACCTTATGCTTTCCATAAAAATGATAATGTATGGATGTTTTGTCGCACCAACTCGCAAGAGTACTAACCCCGTTTTATAGGGATACAGGTGACAAGTAGACGCAGTGTGATGCGATGGCGCATAGCAGGAGGCTTGAGACCCATACTTAGCAGCAGATCCTGGCTTCTTCTGGTTTTGGAGTTTGAGAGGTTTTTTCTCTCTTTTTGAGAGGTTGTTCCTTTTTGTACTGAATCTCATTCTGTAGTATTGTAAATATTATGGTAATGAAACATATCTTGTTTTGACTCGTGGTTTGTTTTACTTATTGTGGCTCGCTCAGACTTGCAGCCTTTGCTTTACCTCTGTTTTCCTTTTGTACTTCCAATAGTTGTTTTCAGACTATATATCTTTCAAAAAAATTTTTTGCTCAAAAACCAAAGGTTTTCACAAGGTCAGGGTTTGGGGCGTCACACCAGGTATGGGCAACGGCATAGGCACTGCCGAAGGACCCACTTGTAGTGTTCGATGCAACATAGAGTGTGCTGCCAAAGAGCGCACTGTTGCATAATTTAGCTACGGCTAGGAGGCTGCTATGAATCCCAATGTTGTGGGAGTTCTGCCGCAAGAGGGACGCCACACAGAGCTCACAAAGGTGGACAGAGGGCAACAGAGAAATGCTACTAAAACACAGTGAGCTATGAGATTTTTGCAGCAAGGGAATGCACTGCCTGAAAGCACGTGGTTCTGCAGACTAATGCAACAAACCTGGAACTATAGCAGGGCCCGAACTTGCCAAAATTCCTAGCAGTATACTGCTGCTAAGGAAGCCACAAAACAAAGCCTGTAGGACGCTAAAGCTGCAAGAATGCAGCAAGGGGAAAAGGACTATCACAACATATGTTTCGCAACCCGTGGTTGCAGAGTGACGCCTGCCATAATGAGGCAATAAAGGAGAAAGTGTGGCCAGCAACGCATTCTGGGAAACCAACGCAGGACCGTGCACAGGTCTGCCCCAAAAACTGTCCCAAATAGCAGACCAACAAAGGTGTTGGCTGAAACATACACATAAGAAGGAACATGGGGCAAGCGCGTTGCCGACATGCCACAAGGCATGCAGCTCGTCAACTCGTTCGGACATGGACGACCTGCTGCCAATGACTACACTCGGACCGAGTGCTATGGTCTAGCTGACTCAGATATGTTCATGGGGTGACAACGAGTCTGGTCTGAACTAAATGGTTCAAACCTCGGCTAAACATAAAACGCACAAGGAGGTCGAGAATGGGCTCGATCTAGGCATCACTAGGCTGGTGCACTTGGGGATTGCATGGCACCCGAACGTCGCAAGGAGGAAATTGTCCGGCTATTGGTGCCAATGCCGCATAGTGGAAGGGAAAGGCTGACGTGAGGTCTAGGGGTGACCGGTCTGGACATTGCTCAAGTCCAGACCTGTCACTCACATAGCCACTCACATGCGCACACACCCAACGCAAGCCTGCGACAGGGAACCAGCTAGGTCTGGCCTGGGGTTTGGACTGCAGCCTTTTGGGCAGTGCCTACACCCAAGGAGTTGGGTATGCATGCTGCAGCCAACCCGTTGTAGGGCTAGCTGAAAAATGAGCCTAATAGGGTAAAAGGAAAAGATGGAAAAGGTGGGGTGTGAATGTTCTGCCCGAGCTCAGCCTGGACTGGGTTATTCTGGCAGCAGGCTGGTCTAAACCAACTCTGAAGAGTGGCCCAAGCTGCTAGTTAGGACCCAGGTTGCGGCGTCATAGCCGCCAAGGGTCTACTGCTTCCTATGGCCTGGGTTGTTGCCATACTTGGGCAGAACCCAAACTTGGTATGCAACAAAGACCAGGTGCTTCTGAAGCACCCGAGCCACCATAATAAGGGTTCCCAAAAAGCGAAGCAAAAAAGGTAAAGATGGCGGCGAGAGAGGTCACCCTACTACAGACCGACCATTTTAGGCAGTTTCCTTGCAACTTGGACAGACCTATGGCCGACTAAAGAGGGGTGTGTCTGAACCTTGTAGGTTTAGTCCACCACCACCACACGGTTCCCGCGTGGATACAAAGAAGAAAAAAACATGAAAACCCACTGGATTTCACAAAAATGAAACAAGAGATACATGGTGCACAATGCGTGAACATGGGAGATGCACCACAAGAGAAAAACATGGTTCACATTACCATTAAACAACTCGAATCCGTCCCCTTTCACATGTGACATATAACACCATGAAAAAATTGGGACTTCATGCTAACCAAACTAATTTTCATATAATGGAAGACATGAAAGACATTGTTTTTCTCACCTTCTTGTTGGAAGACGCCGAAGGGAGCTCTTCCTAAGCTCACGGTGTAGAGGATAGTCCCACAAAATCTTGGTACCCTCCACTACACCACAGCCCACAGAAGAGAGAGGAACTCAGTTTCTAATGGAGGCCACCGGTCAGTTGAGAGAGAGAGGGAATGAGGGAGAGAGAGAGAGAGAGGGAGAGAGAGACTCCTCCAAAAATGTCTAATCCTCCTCTCTCTCTTCTTCTTAAGAAAGTTTATAAAGGGTTAGGGTTTTAAGATCAATAGCTAGGACTTAGTCAAAGAAAATGAAGGGCTAGGGTTATTTCACTTAAGTGTCACGCCCTTCTAGGCAGTGGCACTTTTGTAAATAACCCTCCATCCCAAAAATGCCCCAATAGGCTTCTTTCATTTGAATTCTTTTTAAAACTTTTTTCAAAAATGCCCCTCTACTACCCCACATTCCCTTTAAGGTTTGAAAACCTTTCAAAAATACCCTCACATGCCCCCATTGAGTGGAATTATTGTTTTTAATTCATTTTATTCAAAAATATTACTTAGATTTTTTAGATGATCTATCTAAATTTTGGTAAAACCTAAAATTTTCTTAAACCACAATTCTTGTCCGAATTTCTTAAAATATATTGGGTTTAGGCATTTAAAATTTTTGATGGTTCAATTCAAATGATTATACATATATATTTTAAATAAAACTTAGGGATTTGATATAATATCGTTATGATAGGTATTCGTTCTAGGGTTTCCTATATATATACATGAATATGCACACATGAATATACATAGATCCACATAAGTATGTATATATATATATATATATATATATATATATATATATATATATATATATATATATGTCATGTATTGAATTTTCTCAGAAAATTCGCGGGCCTTACACTGCGTGCGTTGGCTTTGCTTTGTGTATGTGTGTACAAGCTTTTATATTGTGTCTGTGTGCGCTAGTCTGAATGCTCCTGCATGCACTGTGACTAAAATTTGATAACACCATGTAAGCAAGGCATAAGCGAAGTCGGTGGTATCGATCCTTAGCTAGGGCCCTATCAATAGTGCATTACGTTGACTTCAGAAAGGGATAAGGTTCCTCTATTCTGGGTTCTAGAGAGAGGGATGCCTTGATGAAGGGTCCTAAACTCTTAAGCAAGTGTCTTAGTATTTTTCAAGGGTTAAAAGACATAAAAAAATAGTTGAATGAACACTTTGGGATACACCGAAAATGCCCACTGGTGGCCAATTAGATATAAAGCAGAATCGTAACAAAAAGTGTATGTTAAGCATCTCTTATAAAAGCAACAAAAATTAAATCAAAGAATTAATAAAATATTCATGCATGTAGGTCGAGATGGCATGAGTTTGTGAGCTTGGTGCATGAGGCATCGGAGGGTTGACCGCTATGACTCCGTTTTAATATAGTTATGATTTTTCTATTTTAAGCAGTGTTATTGAAAGCGCACCTCACCTTGAGGCGATGCCCTCTGCCCCTCAAGGCACTAGCCTGAGGCATGAACAAAGTATCATATTTTTTAGAAGAATTTTTTCAGTTATATAATTAGTTTTTAGATATTTTTTTAGTTATATAATTAGTTTAAGAAGAAGAAGTTATATTATATTTTTCAGAAGAAGTTTTTTAGTTATATAATTAGTTTTGAGATATTTTTCAGTTATATAATTAGTTTTCAGATATTTTTCAAATATTTTTTTGTTATATAATCAGTTTTTTAGTTACTTTTATATGTTAATCTCATAGTTTTTAGTATTTATTTTAGAATTTTGAAGTTATATTTTTCAGTTATATAATTAGTTTATATAATTATTTTTAGATATTTTTTATTATATATAAAGTTTGTTAGTTACTTTTATATGTTAATCTCATATTTTTTAGTATTTATTTGAGATTTTTGAAGAAGTCATATTTTCAGTTATATAATTAGTTTTTAGATATTTTTCAGTTATATAATTAATTTTCAGATATTTTTCAATTATATAATTAGTTTTTAGATATTTTTTGTTATATAATCAGTTTCTTAGTTACTTTTATATGTTAATCTCATGTTTTTTAGTATTTATTTGAGAATTTCTATTTCTTATTGATTGTTGCTTCATCAATAAAGTATTTATTAATTTTTTTGTATTTTTAAATATTTTTTGTATTATTTTTAAGTTTTTAAAGAACAAAATTTGAGTCGTACGCTTTACGCCTCACCTCAGTTTTTCGTGGAGCGCCTCACTATGCCTCAATATTTTTCACAACACTGGTTTTGAGAGTTGACCTCTGTGTTGGGAAGGTCGACCCCTCTTGTATAATTAATGTTTTGTATTTCCAAGGGTCGACCCCTATGTGTGAATGGTCGACTCCTTTTTGGTCTATTGATGTTAGGCTTGTTTCTGAGGGTTGACTCTTGGGGTTGCAGGGTCAACTCCTCTTGAGTTCCTTATACATATGTGTGTGCTCTTTGGTATGTGAATTGACTCTAGTTTAGAGCGAGTTGATCCCTTTGAATTCTTTGTTGAGTGTGACTCATACTCATCAAAGATCGTGTGAGTGGAGTATTATACGGAGATAAAGTTTTATCTCACACACATTTTTACTAAAATGTTTTCAGGGGTGAAACTGAAGGCATAATAGGGCATGACGGACACCGAAGGCTCATGGATCTTGGCGATGGACTTTTGAACTTTCTTTTGGGGAAAACTTTTGGGGTTTTGTTTATGTTGAAAATATGTATATATATATATATGATGTAAAAAAGACTCCTATTTTGTGAATGAATTATATGAGAAGACTTTTGTCAAATTGTTAAAACCCATCCCCAATTGTGATCTTGACATTCCTAAGTAAATGATATTTCATAAAGGTTTTTAAATAAAAAAATGCTTGATAAATACTCTCGTGGTTCGCGGGTCACAAAACCGACCAGTATGGCAATTTTAATGTCTCAAGTGGTGACTTAGATGCCAATCACCTTCTTAGAAGATAATGTTGTTAAGCTAGTGTTTCTATGCAAGAAAGCTCTTTTTATCAATGTCCAAATTGGTTTTTTCATACCAAATTGCGTCGTAGAAGGCAAATGTTGCCTTAACATTTGTCCTTATGTTGTCACAAAAAAGTTTAACATCACCAAGCTAGAGTTTTATGACCATCAAATCCATATCAGTGGGTACGATGGGCATGTTGCCATGACCCTAGGTATTGTCATCCTTGAAGTAGAAGTTGGGCAAGTCTCTCACCAAACTTTGTTCCATGTGGTGGACATTCCAGTGCCATACAATCTACTCTTGAGCAAACCCTAGATTCATAACTTGAAAGCAATGTCATCTACATATCACCAGTGCATAAAAATACCCTAGAAGGATCAGTTAATGGTTGTTTTACTGAAGACCCTACCATCGGGATAACCCAACCGATGATCCTAAGGATAAATGATAGAACAAGCATGCCCACTGTCTGGAAAAAGGGAGAACTCTTACCCTTCGTCTCGATGTCAACAAAAGGTAGTTCTTCAAAAGTGGCAGTCATGAATTGTTCTAAGAGGCCACACTTTCAAGTTCTCTAGTCAAATTGATTAATCATCCCTAAAGAACTCGGTTGGAGAAGGACTATACTATAAAGGCAAAGGCAAAGCACAGATCAAAGATAATGTCATCCCCAGACCATCTTCCCACTTCATTGAAAGGGAGACCATCAGAAGTTTTGAGTCAGAAAGCGAAGAGCTCTAGAATTTGCCAAGTTTACCAAACAACTGAGTTAGAAGGCCTAAACTTTCTGCTCCATGTAATCCATCTTGGACACAACACTATCATAGTTGTGCTAGATGAAGAAGGTTTCTATGATAGTGGAGGATTCTATAACCTTGGGTCAGATCTTGATTCCATAGGGTCCTATGATGACCCTAATCCTTTGCCACCACCTCCCTCAAAAGTGGTAACTTTTGAGAACATTGTTGGATATCAGGATTGGATCATAGACTCGAGTTGTGAAGTGAAGGTGAAAATCATATTTGATGACTAGTTAAAGCACATGTCTAAAACATTCCAAGTTAATCCTACCCAACAACATTGAGAACATTACTACCAAAGAAGGCTCCAACTGTTGACCCTAGAAGAGTTGAAAACATTAGTCGTTTCAAAAGTAATAGGGAACCCAAGAGTGGCAAATAGAATATACGTTGAATAGAGAGGGTACACTAAGTGGATTGATGATTTGGACAAAGGATGCTTAGTGACAGGAGGTATCATATATGAGAGGCAAGCCTCCGAAAGCAGTATACCCAAAATTTCATGATGCCAAATTGGGAGTACTATCTCTAAAATACTCTTGCCAATTTAAAAAGGTAAGAAGCAAGAGAAGCACTGAAAGAAAATTTTGGTCTAAAGAGGCACTTTCATAAAGATCCCATGTTCATAAGGATATTTGTAAGAATCTCTTTCCAGTAGGAATTGAAAATTGAAGTGTTAGATAATGATTTTGGTGGGCTCTATACTTATCATGGCTCTTTTGATAATATCTACCCGAATGATGAACTCATGGACATAGTACATCCTTTTCCTTGGGATTCAAACGATGACACTCTAGGCTAGACTTGCTATTCTCTAGTATGCCATTTGATACAGAAAATTCTTATGAAAAATCATCAATCATTGAAGGAGTCAACTATGAATCCAACCACATATAGTAATGATACCCAAACCTAGGTATATAAATCTAACATGGACTTTGTATATTATCATTTAAAAACCAAAATAAAAAATAAAAAAACTGAAAACCCCAAAAAAAATTATTTTTGCTTTTCTTAGGGATGACACATCTTCTCTCTCGTTCAAGAACTTTCATGTCTCTGCAAATGAGAAATAAGAAGTCTTGTGTCAATCTTCTACTTTTCATCAATGTCGCTCATATTGTGAAAAATTCTAAAAAATAGAAGTTTCAAAATCATAAAAAATAAAAATAAATAAATAAACCTGATACTTCCAATATTCAAAAGTCTTCAAAGAACAAGCTAGAAGGTGTCAATGATGATATCGAGGGTCAAGGGGAGGACATCATTGAACTTCTTGAGTTGTATTGAAAAGGGTTCTTAGCGGCTGAATGCACTGAGAGATATAGAAGAAGATTTGAGTGATATTATACCAATCGTGTGATTGAAAAAACTTTTGAGTCGACAAATTGGTTCTCTCGTTCATTCACCACATAGACCCACATCCTCTTTGGAAGTGGAATCCCAATTGGAAAGACCATACATTATCAAACAAGTCTTACATGAATTTTATCAACTAATCAATTCTGATGGAGTTGAATTGTCGGATCCAATCAATGCCATGTACTCAAAAAAGTTTTATTATTAGATTGAATCCCTTTAAAGATTTTGTAAAAAAAAGTCTTGTCCTATGAAAATGAGTCTTTCAATAAAATAGATTAAAAAATAGAGTTTAAAAAATCCAAATCCTAGTGAAAAGGTTATCTCAAAGAAGAAAGAATGATGATAAAGGGGAGTTACCCAAATTATTGTATCCTGATTAAGGATTTTTAGAAGCAAATCATGGAGATTCATAGCTAAATATCCTGAGTCATTGACATATGATCATACTAGACTTGCTTAGCTAACTAATTCCATGAGCTTGAAATCATGTCAAAGTCATCTTCTACTTGACCTTGCTTCTTAAATTTCTTTGGTCGGTTTCAAGGAATCCTTACTCACTATCCTCATGTAGACTCTATCAATAGCCAAACCTATCGAGAGGTGAAAAGAGCCAAAAGAGCTAAGTGTGTGAAAAAGTATGTTTAAAGTGAACAAAAACCTTATCATACCTCTTGGCTTGGTAGTTTCTATGGAAAATATAGTTTGTTCATAGGTACAGTGGCAATGGTTCAATAGGTGAAAAGAGCCAAAGTGATCATGCGTGCTAAAACGTCAGAAAGAGCCAAAAGGACCATGCGTGAGAAGAGAGAAAAAAGTGTGTTAACGTAAGGAAATTGGAAAGTTATCAGTTGAGAAAATCCATAACAAGGTGAACTTGGACTTATCTTCGATATTCTCTTTTTCTAGGGGCAAGAAAATACCCCAAAGTGATTTATCTGTTTAATGGCCTATAGAGTTTAGCCTATGAAAGACCTATTGTGGCAATCAAGCACTACAGACATTTAACTTTGGGTCCCTGTGAATAGTTGTCGTTTTGTCCCTATTAGAATTCAATAGGGGTGATGGCCAATGCCAAGTCAGTTTTTTCCAACTAAAGATAATTCTGAAAGGAGAAAGATTAAATGACCAAAAATCAAAGTCAATTTGAATGAAAACACATTAAAGCAAGATAGTTGGGGGCATACTTATGCACACAAACTGAAAATTTTCATACAAAGTTTTCAAAATCTTGAGGCATGACAAGTTTTTTGGTGAAAAATTACTCATGCACGTTCACACGTCACTTTCTTATGTTAGAAGTCACAAGCATTCATACTTTTTTTTTAGACTTCTTTCATGGCTTGTGAGTTTTCAAATAATTTGTCTTGTATTCTATATAGAAAAAGGAATTTTCAAAGAAAAGGATATGTCAGTTCAAAAAAAATATCACAATTTTCTCAAAATTTTCAAAAAATAAAATAGAAAGAAAAATGTCAATGTCTAAATGGATAGACTTTCATGTGTCTTATTCTAAAATGACATCTTATCGTCATTTCAAAATTGGAAAGAATTTTTACCACGATGTCCCGATCACTTTAAACCAACACCAATCTTGTCGTTACGACTCATTCTACCTCAACAAGGTCAACAAGACCCTCAAAAAGCTGACATCATGAGGGTGAAGGCTAAAGAAGGCATATCCATAGAAATATTACCAAGAATGTCAAAACTAGCCCCCAAACTCATATGCTTGATAGTTGATAGTAGAAGGATGAATGGGAGTTGTAGATGGGTCCAAGTCTAAAAAAACAAGAGAAAGCCATGAACATGAATTGGATCAACTGTAGTATCTAAAGCAATAATTCATTAGAAAAGAGATTTTATTTATATTGTGCGATACCACTCATTCTCATCCAAGTCGAACCCAAACAAGAATGACATTAGAGTATTCATGGGTTCTTTGATCTAACATGGATCCAAGCAAGTCATTGTATGTTGAGATCCAAACAAAACATTGTTTTTTGTGTTTTGAGTCTAAATGTAGATCCAAATATATTGCTGATATGGATCCTTTGAGTTCAGAGTCTTGCATTACATGCATTTAATGTCTATATCTTAGAAATTCTTTCATAAGAGTCGCCATAGTCTCATGTGTACACATGTGGACACATAAAGTAAGTCATGCATATCTGTCTAACATACATGAGTGCATATCCCATGCACTCATTCATTCATGATACACATGCAATCACATTGCATACATCTTGGCATTTTTACATGCATCTTCATGAAATTTTGAATTATTTTGCTAACCATTGTGTTTTTACAGTAAACGTAACTATCTCATTAGACAAAACCTATCCAATCCTATCTTAGAACTTTCCTAACTTAGATAGTCAGACATTAGCTCCATAGGTCATCCTAGGGATTGATGGAGCAGTCCAATACCCAATCAATGAGCATGTACATATCACCATTTTCCAAGTAAGTATGTGATCATGGTTATTTTGGTTAAAAACTTAAGCTCTTTTAAAGATTTGTTTCTTGTGTCATCTTTTTCCAAAAAAGGAGTTTTATTTATCATTGTCAATTGTCTCTCTTATACAATCTTACATTTTCAAGGCACTTATTTCGTCTTCTGCCTGACCTTGCTCAACAAAGACCTATCTCTCGCCTAATAGAGTTCAAGGAAAAGTCATGTAAAACAAGGTTCCAGCTTTGACTTCGGTCTGGTGTCGTTAGGTCAAGACATCTTTGTTCATATAAAGGAGCATCATAGGGACATCTTCGTGTAAAGTTATGTATATGCCTTAAGAATGCACCTTCTGAGTTAATTGTCTTCTTGAAAGACCTCCTTTCAAAAAAAAGTTTGATATCGGTGTTAAACTTATCTTTCCAAAATCAGTGTACCTACTTCTTTGTTATTGGCTGAGCTTCACACCTTTGATATCAAAGAGAGATATCTGTAGACGCCTCAATTTTGACCTAGTTGTCTTTTACCAAATGTTTTATTGTATAAACTAGTCGCCCCAAACCTTTTGTAAATCACTCAAAACTTCCACTACATTTTTTGCCTTCAAATTTGTATTATCAAAATTTTCATCAAAAACAAAGTTGAAACTAGGCAGTTCATGACAAAAATCATGCCATTTGATACTAGAGCACAAAGTTATAGCCAAAACAAGTTGACTTGTTTAGTAAAAATCTATTTTCAAGTAAGGTTCGCTTTGAATACAATTTTGACCATGAAAACTATCACAATTTATTTTTTTTAGTTAAAATACAAATTAAAGTAAAAGATGTCAGCTTTCCAACACACCAAACTTCACCTCAAAATAATATATTATTAGGGAAATATGACCAAAACAAGTTAATCTATTAGTGCATTTGAGACTTGTTTGTTTGACAACAAGTCAGAAAGTTGAAAAGTTGTTAGACCAAATTGTTGTCATATCCCACCTAAGTTGTCATTAGATCTGACCCAAAATTGACCTCTTGTCATCATAAACTATGTCTTGTCGTCAGACATGGAAGAATTGTAGTTAGAACTTTCCAAGATGAATTAAAATATCTTTTTAGGTAGGTCCTACTTTCAGTTTGATTTGACTACCAAAACGATCAAATTTGGTATGTTAGCTTTTTAATGCATCAAAATTTACCTCAATACAACATTTGGTTAGAGAGAGAGGCAAAAATCCTCACTTGTCATTGGACCAATTGTTATAAGACAAAGTTTCATACTTTGGCCCAAACATGTGTGGGAATGAGAATAAGCCCTACCTAAACCTTCCCCAAACCTTGAATTTCATAGTTAGACTTTCCATGAGCCAAACTATCCTTTTAGTTTGCCAAAGACTTCATTTCTTATCCCTTAAGAAATCAAGCATCCAACCAGAGTTTGCCACCTCAAATCATCAAGCAATCAGGATTAGGCTACTACACAACAACTAAAACTAGATACCTGAATCCAAAATCCACTAAATAGGGTCCAAGATTCATTAGAAAACTATAAATAGGGGCCCTTTCTAGAGTCTAGAGCCTATCTGTGAGAGATCATCCTAGCCTTGCACCCTCACCCTGCTGAGCTCTTTTATTGCCCCCGAGGTCTAGATCCACTGCCCCACTAGGTCCACTTTGCTGAACATGAACTTTTAAAAACTTAATCATGCAAAATCTTTGTTGGATTTGTCACACTCGTCGAAGTCAAGAAGGGCTACCTAAGCTCATGGTAAGTTGTTTTTTTATTTATTCCTATTTATTTATTTTATTTTTATTTATTAAAGCAAGTTTATCTCTAATTTTTATATTTTCTTGTTTTTTGTGTTTTTTGAGTGTTGATTGTGTCTTGCATCATCAACCTCATATGTTTTAGGACAACATATCGAGGTTCATCAGATTGCATGCCAAGAACCGTAAGATGAAAAGTTGCACAGATGAATCAGTTGATCTCTACTCACTGAAGGAGATAAAACCCATATTTTGAAAGAACAATACCCTTGTTTCTCAAAGTCAAAACCTAGATTCATTTTCAAATCCATTTTCAAATATGTGTTTTAAAATCTTTTCAAAAATAGAGATCCACACCTGACTCAATATCAGTTGGATCAAGTAGATCATCATAAATGAGATCATATAGATCATGATCATCACCTTCAAGAGCTTCAATGCCGATATTTTGTCATTCTAAAAATTCAACATCCATACTTTAATCATGCCCTTATTAGGAATATAACATCTATACTGGATCCTTTTGGATATCTAATGAAAGTGCATCTAATTGATATGCTATCCAATTTAACTCTTGATGGATCCAAAATATTTACATAAGTTATAGATCCCCATATTTGAATATGACCCAAATGTGGTTTTATACCAGTCTATAACCCATAAGGGTAGAAATGATTGTCTTGCAAGGAACTCGATTTAGGATATACATAGTTATGCAAACAACTTATCTCCACAACACCTTGAGTAAAATGAATGTAATAACACTAAACAAATCATATTTAAAAGAGTTTTATTATATATCTTTGATACACCATTTTGTTATGGTGTTACAAGCATTAATGTTTGTGGATTAATTTTATGCTCTCCACAATACTTAGAAAATTCATTTGAAGTATATTCAATTATTTTAACACTTTGATTTTGCATCTGAGTTAATTTTTAACTGTTCGATGATATTTCTTGAATTTTTTCAAATGCCTCATACTTATGTGATATGATGTATATGTATCTATATCTAGAAAAATCTTCAAGCCTCTATGAGTCTAACCCTAAAAGGTCCACATACGTTTATATGAATTATCTTCAATAATTCAGAAGCTTTAATTACTTTTTTTAGAAAAGATTTTCTAGTCATTTTCTATAAATACAGATTTTGCATTTATTAAAATTTGTTTCATCAAAATTTGGCAATAATCCTAATTTTTCATCAAAATGATAGTGTAAACCATCCAGGTATCTCATTCAATTGGTAAAACCTTTGAGGTTCACTTACCCACCAGAAAGTACATCCGGCAGCTTCGACCATGTGGCAAGGGTAGCCTCTCCCCTTCATGGCTTTCGTAGCTTTGCAAGAAACATGGTGATATTAACAAGTGCCTGTGTTCATGTGCCACTTTCACAGACATCGTTTGAACTTAACTCAAACAGTGGAGGAAGAGATTAAATATTTACATGTTGTCATGCGCATGAGAGAACTGAGAAGGTACCGGAGGCTTATTTTTCGGAGACACTCACATGTCAAGAAATGATTTTCATAATCTACGGTAAGCCGTAAGCCTCCAATGGAAAGGTAATAAAAAATAAAAATATATAACGCGCCCTGAGATCTTAACCACTTATTAGGGCGGCTTTTTTGAGCGTATTTCAGATATATATATAGATTTAATTCATTTAATTTCAAATTTCGCCCACCTTTCTCCGTTTTCCCCACCATCGAATAAAGTGATCGCCGGTCTACTGAAGGCCGACGGCCTCTCTCTCTCTCTCTCTCTCTCTCTCTTTAAGGCAAGAAGAAGAAGAAACAAAGAGGGTCAACGAAGCCACACAAAAGAGTCTCTCTGCTGGACGCATTGAGGAGGAGGAGGAGGAGGAGAAGGAGGAGGAGGTTTCCCAGTCACTCAATTTCGCAATTTCGATCTCAAAAAATCGGGAAATTAAAAAGTTAGGAACGGACAACAGATCTCCGAAAGGAGAAAAGGGGGAAGATGAAACAGTAGAGGAAATGCTTCGACTTGGTGCCCATCCTCATCGCTTCTTCCTGTGAGAGAGCGATCTGAGCGTCGGACGGCTAAGTGGCGGGAATGGCTTCCGCGGAAGCTGATTCCCGTTTGGCTCTGCTCATAAACCCCGCTCTCGACAAGATCATCAAGAACGCTTCCTGGCGGAAGCACTCCAAGCTCGTCCACGAGTGCAAATCCGTGATCGAGAAGTTGGGCGCCTCCGGAAACCCCCGGGATTCCGACTCCGACAACTCGCCTCCGGGACCCTTGCACGACGGCGCCCTGATTTTCAGCATTGCCGACTCCGAGACGATCCTCAGCCCCCTGATCGGAGCCTGCTCCTCGGGCTTCCTCAAGATCTCGGATCCGGCGCTCGATTGCATCCAGAAATTGATCGTACACAGCCACATTCACGGCGAGGCCGACACCGATGGGAATCCGGAGGCGAAGCTCCTTTTCCAGATGATCGAATCCGTCTGCAAATGCCACGATTTGGGTGATGAAGGCATCGAATTGGTGGTGCTGAAGACGCTGCTCTCCGCTGTTACGTCGACCTCCTTGCGGATCCACGGGGATTGCCTGTTGCAGCTCGTTCGGACGTGCTACGACATCTATTTGGGGAGCAAGAATGTCGTGAATCAGACGACTGCCAAGGCATCTCTGATCCAGATGCTCGTCATTGTCTTTAGGAGGATGGAGGCCGATTCTTCGACGGTGCCTGTCCAACCAATCGTGGTCGCCGAGCTCATGGAGCCCACAGATAAATCCGGACAAGGGGATGCCAACATGACCCAGTTTGTTCAGGGGTTCATCACCAAGATAATTCAGGACATTGATGTTGTTCTGAATCCAGCGCCTTCCCTGAAATCCATGGGCGGGCATGATGGTGCATTTGAAACGGCTGTTGAAACCACTAACCCGACGGATTTGCTGGACTCGACTGACAAGGATATGCTTGACGCCAAATACTGGGAGATTAGCATGTATAAGACTGCTCTGGAAGGAAGGAAAGGGGAGTTGGCCGATGGAGAGGGTGAACGCGATGATGATGCGGAGGTCCAGATCGGTAATAAGCTTCGGAGGGACGCATTCTTGGTCTTCAGGGCGCTTTGCAAGCTCTCCATGAAGACCCCACCAAAAGATGCATCGGCAGATCCGTTGCTGATGCGCGGTAAGATTGTTGCTTTAGAGCTGCTCAAGATACTGCTGGAGAATGCAGGAGCCATCTTCCGAACCAGTGAGAGGTGTTTCTTTATCGTTGGCATTTGAATGCTGAGTTGCTTCTGTTACATTCCTCGTTCTTCTTTCACTTAGATAATGTTTTGTTTGCACCGAAAACAGATGAACATTTGATAGTTGTATGCACCTTAAGTTTAGTTAGACAATCTTCTACACGCACCAAAACAGATAAACAGTCAGTTGTATGGACCTCGACCTCAGTTGGATAATATTTTACATGCACCAAAACAGATAACAGTCGATAGTTGTGTTTTGATTGCAATCTATGAAATCATTTCATTGTCTCAATTTGCCTTTTTTTGCCAGATTTTGCCATCACTTTAGTCCAACTGCATCTCATTGTGATCCAAATGGAATCTTTGTCTCCCCAGAAGTTTTACTGCTGTCCTTTTTTTCCCTTGATCAATTTTCCTACCTATTGTTTCCTGTATTTTGAACCCCACTATTTTTCATGTTTCTGTAAACCTTTTCTATATTAACTTCCTTTTTTTGTTAATTTATAAACCGTTAATATTTCCTTGTTTTTTCCAATAGGAGAGATGCTAAAAATCTCCCTATGTTAAGTGAACTTTAAATTAACTCTAAGTATGCTTCTTGTTAATGAACACTTGAAATGGAACAGGTTTCTTGGGGCTATCAAGCAGTACTTGTGCTTATCTCTGCTAAAGAACAGTGCGTCTACACTTATGATAGTTTTCCAACTCTCCTGCTCTATTTTCATTAGTTTGGTATCAAGATTTAGAGCAGGTTTGAAGGCTGAGATTGGGGTCTTCTTCCCTATGATTGTACTCAGAGTATTGGAAAATGTGGCTCAACCAAATTTTCAGCAAAAGATGATAGTGCTCCGGTTCATGGAAAAACTTTGTGTAGATTCACATATCCTGGTTGACATATTCATCAACTATGATTGTGATGTTCACTCGTCCAACATATTTGAGAGGTATGGTTTATCTGCCCATCATAGTTGGTGAAATCCATGTTACTTAGCTCTGTTTAACTAACAGCAATGTTTCATTTTCATAAACCTTAATCAATAGTCATGACTTGTGGGTATCATCATCATTATCAACGGGAAAGTATCAGCAAACTGATTTCTGATGCTAAAGTATCATGGTTTCTCTGGGGATAATATTGGGAAAATGCTCAAGAAACAAAACTGAAAGAAATCACTAAAAAAAATTCTTAAGAAAATAGTGGGATAAGGGAATTGTTTTTCTATTTGAGACAAAGGAAAAATGTGCAAGAAATTTGGTCCTCTACTGATAAATGGTGACTATGATCTCAAACTCTGGTGCATCTCTGTGCATTTATTTGCACGCATGCATGAGTGTGTGTGTGCGTTTGTGTGCTGACATATGCGTGCATGTATGTGTAGATTGTGGGAGAATAGCCTCTTTCCTTATGCGCAGGAGTGAGAGAAAACATCCTTCATACATAAAAGATACACACTGAGCAACTCCTGGACATGAAGGACCAGAAACATGTATATAACAAAAATGATGTGTCACAGTTAATAAGTGTAGCTAGTTTCGGTCTCCCCTTTAAGATTGTCAAAGTTTAATAAGATGAAAAAAAGTTTTTGGTAGAGACTCTCAGATGCAAGTTGCTCAATGAGGCTTTATGAAGAAGACTATGTTTGTGACATCAATGAAATATGAGGAAGAGAGACTTTCTACAAGATGCTTTTGATGATAACAATGCCAATTCATCTCAAATTACTTGGTCCTTTCATGAAATTTGGATCTCTAAAATGCAGATAACATCTCTTACAAGTTAGAAAATTGAGCCATAAATACTAATACTATTATATTTGCTATCATTTTAACCAAAACCTTTTGTTCCACTATAGATTTACTATGTCATATTGATTTGTCCTCTCCAAGAGTAAGAAATCCCCAAGATGTGGAAGCCCTTTGTCAGTTTTTGTTGGGACCAACATAGTTATTTTATAACAGTGAACTGATTTTGAAACTTTGTTTTAAATCCAAGTGCAGTAGATGGCAAGAGTATTGTCCATAGTTACCGGAAGCTTCTTAGGTAGGTGGGAAGCTCGCTTCCCAGAAACTCGCTTCGGAAGCGCGATACTCCTCGCTTCCGAAACTTCATGGGAAGCTCGATTCCCCCCACGCTTCTTCTATGCTTCTCATACACATGGTCTATGCATACTATATACTTTTCTCATGTTTCTTTTCATCTTGTTCATGTATTTTCTCTCACGCTTTCACTCACTTTCCATGTACTTTCTTTAAATTGGTAACCATCATTGTTAGATTTTAACAAAAATTTAACTCTTTTACAGAAAAATCATGAAATATAAGAATTATCAATTTTATTTTAGTTTTTATTTGTTTCTTGTTTGATTCCATATTGCTTCATTTTTTATTCATATTTCGCTTTTAAATTGAAACTTCGCTTCCCGCTTTGTATAAATTTTAAAATGCCTCGCTTCCGCTTCTCGTATCGTTTCCCGCTTCCTAGTTTGGCAACCTTGGTATTGTCATATTGGGCTAGTCATTTGTCTCAAGAATTGATCCCATATTGTTGGTTGCCAAAACAATCAAAGCTAGGGGCTGATGAAAACTGGGGCGGTACTAAATTGTGTAGTTAAAAATGCTATTGCTAGGTGATACCTAGACACTTGAGCATCAGTTATAAGCTATGTCACATAGGTGCGGGTGCGGGTACAAGTGTAGATGTGGCGATGCGGTACTTTAAAAAAACTTGGGTGCGGGGGTGTGGGGGTGCGGGGAGGGTATATATATATATAATTTTTAACAGTTTTAAGTTAACACTACGTGTATGTGTGTGCATTTATGTATTTATATATATAATATAGATAAAAATGGACTTGATTAGGGTTAAATGAATCTATTTTTGGATAGAAATAGACCTCAGTGTGGTTGACTTCATCTAAAACAAAGGAAGTTGCGTCCAAGTGTTGCACCCGCCTGGGTGCGGGTGCGACGCAGTTGTGGTGCCCTGTTACATAGGTTATAAGCCTAAATTAAGACATTCTTTTTTAATAAAATGTAAATTGAAAACATGGTAAGAAGAAGAAAAGAAGAAAAGAAGAAAAGAAGAAAAGAAGAAAAGAAGAAAAAGAAGAACACTTGAAATGATGGCATTTACCGATGCTGAAAATGGTACACTGTAGCCATTTTCCACTACCCTTGTCAATAATTAGGGTAAAGTTGCCAGAGAAGGAAGCTGAATCAAGATGTGATGTATGAAGTGGAGACAGGAAGCAAGGGGTTCTTAGGTTCACATGAAGTGGAAAGTGAGGAGTAGAAAACAGTTAATAGTGAATACAGAAATAAACGAGAGTCAGCATTCTCATATTATATGGTACTGCTACTACTATTACGTCCAAGTTTGATTAATCAAGTTGTAGTCTTTAAAGACAGATTATTTGTTAATATAAGGCTGAAATCTAAAATAACTTTCTTACTTTGCAGTCTATATTTATTAAAATTGGTCTATTGTACATGTGTCAGTTCTAAAGATGAAAGCTGGTATGGACATCTCTGACCTAGGCAAAAGTCATTGTTCATTAATGCCATAACAGCTAATAAGTTGCAAATGATGAATGAACTTTAACATAAGAGTACTATGAATTATACACAATAAGTACTTAATAGTGTAGAAGAAAATTTAAACAATTTTACATTGATTTGCTTTCTTACATGGATTACCTACCAAACCTTTGAGTCAAATATAAAGGTATACAACTTTTTAAATGACATTTATTCATAATCTGTTTTTAATCCAATAAAAATGGGATGACAATTATTCCCTTCTTAGAAGAACTAAAATTCTTTAATTGTGTAAATGTAGAAGCTAAGTCCTATATATGGAAACTTGATGTCTTGATGCATGCTTCCTTTGACATGGGAAGCTTTGGGAAGTACCTAGCTTTCAGAATCTCCTGTATATTTTCAAAAGCCCCTTAAACTGGAAGCTAGGTACTTCCCAAAGCTTTCCATGTCAAGGGAAGCATGCATCAAGGACATCAAGTTTCCATATATAGGAATTAGCTTCTACATTTATGCAGTTAAAGAATTTTAGTTCTTCTAAGAAGGGAATAATTGTCGCCCCATTATATAAAGAAATATGTTTTAAATGATAATTTTTCAAACACATGTTTTTCAAAACATTAAAAATCAATGGCTCACAATGCATCTAAAATTTTACAAAGTATTGTGGATCACATCTAAATATCGAAAAAACATAATATAAAACATGTTCCTTAATAAATGATAAAAATCCAATATGTAGAGTCCGATCGATGAAACTCTATCGTTGGAGGAATGCCATCCTATCATTACTTGTTTTAGATTTTGGACCTTCCTTTGCTTGGACGGTTGAATCTAGGCAAATATATAATTCTATTTGTTATTTTGGCCAAAATACTTTGATTCACTTTTTATAGGCTTGCAAAGATGAGAGATAGGAAATCGAGGGATTTGGGTATGGTTAGATGTATCAAAGATGAAACGCAAAGGTTTTAGTCAAAGATGAGGAGATTAATGAGAGATGAAAAGATTATTTTGATAAGCTATTTAATGAAAGTCATGCTCAGGATCTTGGAGACTTCTCCATTCCTTTTCATGAGATGAATCGTGACTTCATGCGCAAGATTCAAAAGAAAGAAATTGCAGAGGCTTTGAAGAAAATGAAATCAAGAAGGGCAGTTGGCCCAGATGGTATACCTATCGAGGCTTGGAAGTACTTGGGAGAGAAAAGTTTAGAATGGTTGACAAATCTTTTTAACAAGATTTGGCGGACAAATAAGATGCCTAATGAGTGGAGGAAGAGTACTTTGGTGCCTCTATATAAGAATAAGGGTGATATACAAGATTGCACAAACTATCGTGGTATAAAACTCATGAGTCATACTATGAAACTTTGGGAGAGGGTGATTGAGTCTAGGTTGATGAAGGTTGTCATGATATCGGAGAATCAATTTGGTTTTATGCCTGGAAGATCAACTATGAAAGCTATACATCTTCTTAGACAACTTATTGAGAGAAATAGAGAGAGGAACAAAGATTTGCATATGGTTTTTATTGATTTGGAGAAGGCATACGGTAGAGTACCTAGGGACGTTTTCTGGTGGACAATGATGAAGAAAGGTGTTTCTCTCAAGTACATTAGTATAATTAAAGATATGTATGAAGGAGTAGTAACCAATGTCCGCACTTGTGGAGGGGTGACAACCAATTTTCCTATAACGGTTGGGTTACATCAAGGATTTGCTTTAAACCCTTTCCTATTTGCTATAGTGATGGATGAGCTTACGAGATCAATTCAAGAAAATGTGCCACGGTGTATGTTGTTTGCTGATGATATTGTTTTGATTGATGAGTCTAGAGTTGGGGTTAATGCTAAGTTAGAATTATGGAGACAGACATTGGAACCAAGAGGTTTTAAGTTGAGTAAGAGTAAGACAAAATACATGGAATGTCGGTTTAGTAAGCAACAAAGTAGTGATGAGAGTGTAGTGAAGCTTGGTGAGCAAGAAATACCGGTGGATGATTGTTTCAAATATTTGGGATCTATCATTCAAAAGTATGGAGAAATTGATGGAGATGTAAATCATAGGATAAAGGTTGGGTGGATGAAATGAAAAAGTGCAACTAGAGTGTTGTGCGATCGTAGAATGCCATTACGGTTGAAGGGAAAGTTTTATAGGATGACTATTAGACCCACTTTACTATATGGTACAGAATGTTGGGCTGCCAAGAGACATCATATTCAAAAAATGAGTGTAGCTGAGATGCGTATGCTGAGATGGATGTGTGGAAATACAATAAAATATAAGATTCGGAACAAGGAGATACGTAAGAAGGTAGGCGTTGCACCCATTGAAAATAAGATGAGAGAGAATCGTTTACGGTGGTTTGGACATATTCGGCGAAGGCCTAATGATGCTCCAGTTAGAAGGATGGAGAAATGAGAAAATATATTAGTTAAAAGAGGTCGGGGTAGGCCTAGGAAGACATGGATGGAGGTGATAGGAAAGGATATGAATGCTTTGAACCTCACCGAGGACATGGCATTGGATAGAAATGATTGGAGGAGAAGGATTCATGTGGAAGACCCAGAATGATTTTCTTTTTTTGGTTCATATCGCCGACCCCAATTGTTTTGGGATGAAGGCGTAGTTGTTGTTGTTGTACTTTGATTCACTATGGAATAATTTAGGATCCTTTACTTACCTAGAAACGAAAGTTCAGCATATGGTGTTACTTGTGGCAGCCTATGGTTGTTGGTTATATAGTCATCTGGATGCTAAGTTATAGTCAAATGAAACAAAACAATATGTTTCTGAACTTATTGTCATTTTTGAAAGCATATGGTGTTACTTTTGACAACCTATGGATGTTGGTTATATAGTCTTCTGGATGCCAAGTTATGGTCAAATGAAAGAAAAAAATATGTTTATGAAGTTATGAACTCATTGTCATTTTTGAAAGCTTTGAAATACATACAGAATGGTCAATGGCCTGCTCAAGACTGCCCAAGGGGTCCCTCCAGGTGTAGCCACTACTTTGCTTCCACCACAGGAATCCACCCTGAAACTTGAAGCTATGAAGTGCTTAGTGGCAATTTTGAGATCCATGGGAGATTGGATGAACAAACAGTTGCACATTCCAGATCTTAATTCTGTTAAGAGATCTGAAGCAGATGAACACAATGCAGAAAGTGCTTTCAATTTGGCTAATGGGGATGCTGAGGAACCTGCTGATGGAGTGGATTCTCATCCTGAACCAGCAAATGAAGTCTCAGAAGCTGCAGCTTTTGAACAGCGCCGTGCTTACAAGCTTGAACTTCAAGTAGATACACTTCTTTTTCATGGCAATTTGTTGCTGTTAGCAACTTCATGTTTGATTTTTTTCTTTCTTCCATTTCTGTTAAGATTGTAGGTGTAATGTATGTAAAATTTTTGGCAGGAAGGTATATTGCTTTTCAATCAAAAACCTAAGAAAGGGATTGAGTTTCTCATCAAAGCAAACAAAGTAGGGGATTCACCTGAGGAAATTGCTTCTTTTCTGAAGAATGCGTCTAGTTTGAACAAGACCTTGGTTGGTGATTATCTAGGAGAAAGGGAAGAGTTGTCGTTGAAGGTCATGCATGCGTATGTTGATTCTTTTGACTTTCAAGGAATGGATTTTGATGAAGCAATCAGATGCTTCCTTCAAGGTTTTAGGTTGCCTGGAGAGGCACAAAAGATTGATCGTATTATGGAGAAATTTGCTGAACGCTATTGCAAATGTAACCCAAAGGCATTTGCTAGTGCAGATACTGCATATGTTCTTGCATACTCTGTGATAATGCTTAATACAGATGCTCATAATCCAATGGTTAAAAATAAGGTATTGATTGTCTCTTGTTTTACATTTACTTCTTTATCCAACTGGTTCTTGAATAAGCTTATCATGCAAATTTCCTAATGCAGATGTCACAAGATGATTTTATAAGGAACAATCGTGGTATAGATGATGGTAAAGATCTTCCTGAAGAATACCTGAGGTCCTTGTATGAACGTATATACCGGAATGAGATCAAAATGAAAGAAGATGAATTAACTCCCCAACAACGGCAGTCTACAAATTCCAATAGAATCTTGGGCCTTGACAATATTCTGAATATTGTGATCCGCAAGAGAGGGGAAGAGAAAACCATGGAGACAAGTGATGATCTCATTAGGCATATGCAGGAGCAATTCAAAGAAAAAGCACGCAAGACTGAGTAAGCTACAATTCCCTTTTTCTTGTTTTAGTGAAACTTTCAGTTTTGAAAGTGGCTGTGATATTGCTTAGAAATTTGTAGCATGTTTCTCTAGAAGCTGTAAATTGTGCCATGCATGTACATGCAGATTTTGTAACTTTTTGCTTATGTATAACTGCCAACCTCTTCAATAAATTCCCAGTTTTTCGAAAAATATTAGTGGTATATAAAGCAAACTATCTGCATTTCTTGTTATAATTGAAGAAGCAAACATCTTCTTTAATTGCAGATCAGTTTATTATGCTGCTACTGATGTGGTTATATTAAGATTCATGGTTGAAGTCTGCTGGGCTCCAATGTTAGCTGCTTTCAGTGTTCCACTTGATCAAAGTGAAGATGAAGTCATTCTCTCTCAGTGTCTTGAAGGTTTCCATCATGCCATTCATGTTACTGCAGTAATGAGAATGCAGACCCACAGGGATGCTTTTGTCACTTCACTTGCAAAATTCACTTCACTTCACTCTGCCGCAGACATAAAACAGAAAAATATCGATGCCATCAAGGTCAGTGGTGCACTCTGCTTTTTATTCTTGATTGACCAGTTTGTCTAATTCTATTGTTCTTTTGCCACCAATAACTGCATTTTGTGTAAAACTTGTTTGAGTTTACTGTAATTGCCCAAAATTTATGGAGTTTAGCATGCTGCTAGTTTATGGTGTATGTGGTGTTAACCAGTAGCAGTTTGGGGAAAACTTTCTCTCATTTCGATGCCCTGTGCTATATATATATATATATATACTGCATCCAACTTTTCACGAAACGGACATAGTACTTATTTGAATCCTTGTGGCATCTTCATCTTCTGCCCATGCTTGACAGACGTGAATATTAGTCTATTTAGTGTTCCAAGCTATAAAATACTGATGCAAGTACCATTTATCCTAAGCTTAAGAGGACTAGCTATTTCCCAAAATAAGTTGTTTTCCACTTATGTCAACATATTCCAAATACTAAGAACAATGGTAAACTGCGTACTAAAGACTCACAATCGGTAAGAAACATTAATATGTGCTAGCGAAAATTTATGAAGGGAAAGAAGGTTACTAGTAACAAGGTGACGACTCGAGATCTAAACTAAATATTAATAAAGTCATGTGGCCCTTTCAACTGTCTGTTATGTGTTTTATTGTGTTCATCATGCATATCTCTGTTGGTATAGTCTGTTCTCTGTATATTATGAAGTCTAAGTGGTGTATTCTGATGGCATATCTCATGAATAAATCATATATGCTAATGCACATGAAAAATGTAGAGTAGTACCCATTTCCTTCCCATGTAAACTTTTTTTAGATAAAGTGTGTCTAACACGATCACAATTGTTTTGATGTCTATAACACAGTCTTTTCTAAACATGCAGCAGCTAAAAAAGGCAGAGTGAGCAGCAGTAGTATCATTCATAAAGAATTGGTGTTGGAATAAAGTCAATAAACCTAGTTAACAGTTACAAAAATTCAAGGGAGAGATAAAACAATGTGATTACTTTGTTTCTTGCATGTGAAATGACATTCTGCATCAATGTTTCCACTTTTGAAACATGGTTTAAATATGATGAGTAGCAATGGCACTACAAAAACTTTAAATGGAACATTTAATTTGTTACAAAGCATACATATTGTCTTTCTACACCTACGCAATGCACACATAATCATGATGGTCATGTTAAGCTAAAGTCATTGTTGATTGTTGACTATTATTTGTCAATAAGCATTTTAGCTTTTTTCTTTTTATTGGTAACCAAATCTGGTGGGGCACGTTTCTTCTAATTTTTCTTGGGAAAGTAGTCATGTCAAAGGTAAAGTTGAATGATATAACATTAAAATAGATCTAGAGGCTCATGTTTGAATTCAACAGGCCATTGTGACCATTGCTGATGAAGATGGTAATTATTTACAAGAAGCATGGGAACATATTCTGACATGTGTTTCACGATTCGAACATTTACACCTCTTAGGAGAAGGTGCTCCACCTGATGCTACATTCTTTGCAGTACCTCAGAATGATCTTGACAAATCTAAGCAGTCCAAGTCAGCCATCCTTCCTGTCTTGAAGAAGAAGGGACCTGGACGGCTGCAATATGCAGCTGTCAGAAGAGGTTCATATGATAGTGCTGGTGTTGGTGGAGATGCTTTTGGTGTGGTTACTAATGAACAGATGAACAATTTAGTGTCAAATTTGAACTTGCTGGAACAAGTAGGAGAAATGAATCGGATTTTCATACGAAGCCAAAGATTGAACAGTGAAGCAATAGTTGATTTTGTAAAGGCACTCTGTAAGGTATCCATGGAAGAGCTTCGATCTGCATCCAATCCACGGGTTTTCAGCCTTACAAAGATTGTTGAGATTGCGTAAGGATCATCCTGCAGTCTTCTTCTATTTTCCGTATCTTCTGGTTAATCAACTTTTATATTTGTTTTAGCCTGTGCATCTCCTTGCTTACTGTATTAGCTAATTCTTTTTCTCCCTTTAATTTGAATATTGTTTTCTATTGCCCAGGCATTACAATATGAATCGTATTAGGCTTGTTTGGTCAAGCATTTGGCATGTGCTTGGTGATTTCTTTGTGAATATTGGTTGTTCCGAAAATCTCTCTATTGCAATTTTTGCTATGGATTCCTTGCGGCAGCTGGCAATGAAGTTTCTGGAGAGGGAAGAACTGGCAAATTACAATTTTCAGAATGAGTTCATGAAGCCTTTTGTCATTGTTATGCGAAAAAGCAATGCAGTTGAGATCAGAGAATTGATAATCAGATGTGTCTCACAAATGGTACTGGCCCGTGTCAACAATGTTAAGTCAGGCTGGAAAAGCATGTTCATGGTATGTAGATCTTTTAAGGTGTTTATTACTTTCGAGTAAAAAAATTTAGATGTTTGACTCATTTATGCAAATGGTGCTTTGGACTTTCTCTTATATTTTTGTTTTCTTTTTCTCTTTTTATCCCAGATCCTTGACAGTTTTCTGATCACATTTTTACAGGTTTTCACAACGGCAGCCTATGATGACCACAAAAACATAGTGCTGTTGGCTTTTGAAATCATTGAAAAGATTGTGAGAGACTACTTTCCATATATAACTGAAACTGAGACGACAACTTTTACTGATTGTGTTAACTGCTTGATCGCATTCACCAATAGCAGATTCAACAAAGATATTAGCCTCAATGCAATTGCTTTTCTGCGATTTTGTGCTGTCAAGCTTGCAGAAGGAGATCTTGGCTCCTCTTTAAGGAACAAAGACAAGGAGGCTCTTGGAAAACCTGCTCCTTCATCACCTCATGCAGGAAAAGATGGAAAAACTGATAGTCTGCAATTTACTGACAAAGATGATCATTTATATTTTTGGTTTCCTTTGTTGGCTGGTAAGTGGATAGTCCTTTTAAAACTGGTGTTTCCCGGTCGATGCAGTTGACCATTTCCCATGACGTTATCCTTTTGGAATTTGAAATTCTTTTAATATATAATTCTATATATTGAAATGACTAAATTAAATATTATAACTAAACATAATTCTGGATTTATTTGCAGGACTGTCAGAGCTTAGCTTTGATCCCAGACCTGAGATTAGGAAAAGTGCCTTACAAGTGCTTTTTGATACACTAAGGAACCATGGCCATTTATTCTCTCTACCTCTGTGGGAGCGGGTCTTTGATTCTGTTCTTTTTCCCATTTTTGACTATGTTCGGCATGCTATTGATCCATCAGGTGATAGCTTGCAAGGGCAAGGATTAGATGCTGATGGAAGTGAGCTAGATCAAGATGCTTGGCTTTATGAGACATGCACATTGGCTTTACAACTTGTTGTAGATCTCTTTGTTAAGTTTTACAACTCTGTTAACCCTTTGCTCAAAAAAGTGCTAATGCTGCTGATAAGTTTCATAAAACGACCTCATCAAAGCCTTGCTGGCATTGGTATTGCAGCTTTTGTTCGTCTTATGAGCCATGCAGGTGGTTTATTTTCCGAGGATAAGTGGCTAGAAGTGGTTTTATCACTGAAAGAAGTAACTACTGCCACTCTTCCTGATTTCTCAAGGGTTCTAAATAAAATGAACAGTGTGCATGTGATTAGTAGCTCTGAAGTCTCTTCCAGCAAACAAGGTGAGTTTTCTGGATCAGCCATGCCTGATGATGAAATGGAGAAATCAAGCGAACAGAGCCTGTATCTTGCCATTAACGATGTCAAGTGTCGGACAGCTGTTCAACTTCTACTTATTCAGGTATGCTCCTCCCACCCCCGCAATGTTTCACTTGTTATTTCTATTTGGATATTTGAGCATCATATTCATCAGGTTTATATTGGTATTAATTCGATGTCTGTGTTACCTGTCTTGTAGAGAGGTTTTGTTTCTATCTCTCTTCTTTCATTGTTGATTTTTCAAGTGTTATGAAAGATCTCATTTGCCAGGCTCTTAACAAATATATTGTATACAATGACGAACCATCTTTACTGATTTTGATATATGTGAACCTTGTCTACATTTGATTACCCCAAGAAAACACTACGAGAAAAGAATCATTAAGAAAATAAAAGAAAAAAAGCGACAAAAATCTTTTCAGTATGCATTTTCTCTTTTAATGCTGTAGCTTGGATCTCTTCTCAGATTTGAGACAAATAGAGGTCTCATACTTGTTGCAACTTAGGATCCGAGCCGAGCTGGAATCCCTCATGAGGACTTCTACAAAATAATCAATTGACCCCTGTAAAATTCCTCAAAATCATTAAGAAGACCCTGCATTTCTTAATATAACCTATAAGATGTTAATGATCATTAATCTTTTGCAAGAAATCATTACTGGAAGGGACAAATTAGGTAACTTGTGTGAGGTCTTATAATTTACTGATCCCTACATTCATTCACTCTATTATCATGATTGCCGAGTTGTCTATTTTGGTTCATGAACCAGCATGGGTGACCTGTGATGCATCATCCTGGATCATGGTTTCTAGCAATCTAGTTCTCCCAACATGGAAGCCATGCATATGCACAAAGGCACGTATAATTGTTTTTTTTTTTTAAGGTTAAAGTTCAATAGTAACAGTGGTGCATGGCATTTTATTATGGAACAGATCAGCACAAAGGCTCATAAATAACAGCCTGTAAATTCATTAATGATCATATTTCAGCATAACAGATTTTTATTAGCAACATATGACTTACAATAGGAACCAATTATTTGTTATCATGGCCATCGTGATCTATGTAAAATGGGTGTTCCAGCCTCATGTTGTACTATGTCAACATTGTTACTGGCACTAGGTACTCCTGGATACAGGTCATTTGGGTTTCTGATCCAACCTCACCCATTTTCTCATTTTATGATCCAATCAACTTGTGGTCAAATTCTGTTGTTAACCATATATTCATTAATTACTAATTGCTTGTTAAATATATATCTTTGACAGGTTTTAAACTGTTGATTCATGATTGATAGTCTATCATTTCACTTTTACTGGAATTTTTAAAATGTAGCATAATTATATTTATGCATGTATCTATGTGCTTATATATATAGATATGGGTTAATATTTGGTGTTATAGAAGGCACAAAACTACTAGAAATCATAGGTTTAAGCTTTACAACCTCAATCTGGCCACATAGATGTTAAAATATATTATATATATTTGTAAACCAAAATACCCATCAAGGGTATTTTGGTCATTTCATATCATTGTATTAGATCATGCTCATTAGGAACATATCTTTCTGCTAGTTTTATTTTTCTCTTTCATTTATTGTAATATAATTATGTAAAAGGTAGAGGTCACTTTAGTAAAAAGACCTTAGAGCTGTTGGGACCTCCCTCCCCAACGACTCTATTTCTAGCCGTTGGGAGGCCCAACACCAACAGCCATATGGGCCTCCCCACTTCTCTATAAAAGGGGCCTTGAGCCCATCTTGTATTTCATCCTTGTAAGGAATTAAGGATTCTTCTTAATAAAAAGCCTATATTTTTTGTGTTGTTTCCCTTAGTGGCTCTTGCATTGGTACTTCAAGGGCATTTGGTGTATTGTTTCTTTGTCCCTTCATGGACTTAAAGTTTGTATTTAACTTATTGCACTTGTAACACATTATTTGTACTATCTACCACCTTCTCCATCGGTTTGTGACATGGTATCAAAGCTTGGTGAGATTGGAGGCTTACGGTGAATCGTGAGAGCTTCGGTTTGTGCATTGGGAAGTGTGCCATCATTATGTATTTTCAAAGTCTTCCTCTTGTCTTATTGACAACTTGGTCACACATTTGGATTCGTTGGAAGGGATTTGGAGGACTTGTGGGATTGTGTTCTCTCTTAAGGTTGGTGGTTCCTCTTTTATTAATCTCTTTTCTCAATATGGGTGAAAAAGAGTCCATGACGGTTACTGCATTCAAATTAAATGATTCAAACTATCTTACGTGGGCGGCCTCTATGGAAAACCATCTAAAAGGAAAGAAATTATGAGGTTATGTGAGCAGTACGCTTGGTGAACCCCAACTTATACTCACCAAAAGAGCTGGGGATCAAATAAAAGCGTCAAGTGTTGACGAAAAAGCGAAGGCCTTAATTGAATATCAATAAAAAGTTGAGGATTGGGTGGCCGAAAATGCCTAAATTTTATCTTGGTTCCTTAATAGTATGTAACTCAAGATTGCGGCTAACATTGTAAAGCTCAAAAAGGCTTGTGAGTTGAATTTTCTTGAAAATATGTTTGTGCAAAAAGACTTGGCATGCCAATATTTTCTTCAAGAAAAGGTCCGGATCACCAAACAAGGAGACAAGAATGTGAGAGACTTCTATGACACACTCTCACCCTTATGGATGAACTTGAACTCTTAGAACCAGAGTGGGAAGGTGCAGCTATAGAGTTGATAATATTTCCTTCAAGAAAAGATCCGGATCACCAAACAAGGAGACAAGAGTGTGAGAGACTTCTATGGCACACTCTCACCCTTATGGATGAACTTGAACTCTTAGAACTAAAGTGAGAAGTTATGACTATAGAGTTAAGAAGAAAACAATTGCATAAAGAACATTAATTTACTTTTTTGTACGGGCTAAGGCCTAAGTTTGAACAAGGTCCAACATACTTCATAAAACTACTGCTACTTCACTTGATGATGCCCTTGGAGAAGTCTGTCAAGCTGAAACTAGGCTCAACACGACTAAGGGAAGTGAAGAGGTTCTTGCTGTGTCGAGACCATAAAACAATATACGACCATACAAACCTCCTCAATTATGGAAAAACAATGGAGAAAAAAGAAGAGTTATGTATTACTTTTGTCAAGAACCAGGACATATTAAGCCCGAATATCCCAAACTTAGAAGAAAAGCCGTCACAGTGGAAGAAGCCTCTAAAAAGAGCAATGAAAGCATCAACAATGGAGGAGATCTAAAGAATTCAATTCATCATCTTACAGAAGCTCTGCAACAATTTCTCAATAATCCCTCCTCATCCACATCTGGTGCTGCAATTTCTATTTTCACTCCAAGTACGATTTCTTTGATTCTTGACTCTGGAGCTTCATTTCGTATGACACCTTTTGAGTCCCTATTATCATAATGCACCAAAACTCATACAACAATTGTGTTTCTACTACTGATGGAAAAAACTTGAAATTAAAAGTTCAGGAACTCTTTCAAACTTACAAAACAATTTTCAAGTACCCAATGTTAGTGTTATACCTAAACTTAATTTAAACTTGTCAGTATCTCAAATATTTGATTATGGGTATGGGATTTTCTTCTCATCTAAAAAATGTTGGGTGCAAGATCGCTAGTCTGGGAAGCTGATTGGGGAAGGCCATAAGAGAGAAGATCTCTACTATATGGATTTTTTTTCAAATCCCAAAGGACTCTTTTTATAATTTTGCTAAGGAAAAAGATGTTTTGTGGCATGAAAGATTAGGCTATCCAACTGTATCAAAAATGTCTCTTTTTCCTATTTTGAAAAATTCTTGTATTCAAGAGTTTACTTGTAATGAATGTATTATGAAAAAAATAAAGAAAATTCCTTTTGGATCTAAAACTTTTATCTCTTCTAAACCTTTTGAATTGGTGCATTCAGATGTATGAGGATCAACCCCTGTTTTGTTCAAAGGAGGATTTTTTTACTATGTCATATTCACTGATGATTACATTAGATACACTTGGATATAATTTTTTAGATAAAAATATGATGTTTTTTCTCACTTCAAGGAATTTCATAAAATTGTACAAAACCAATTTTCAATAAACATTGTTATTTTTCGATCTTACTCAGGAGGGAAGTTCTTATCCAATGATTTCAAAAATTATTTTAAAGAAAATGGAATCACTCATCAAAGATCTTGCCCAAATACTCCACAACAAAATAGGTTGGATTTAAGAAAACACTGACACATAATTGAAACAACACAAACACTTCTTATTTAAAAAAATGTTCTTAAATTTTTTTTGGGCTGAATGTGCTTTCTTTGGATATGCTAATAATCAGTTAGGATATAGATGTTACGATATAAAGAATGATAAATTATATATTTCAAGAAATGTAAACTTTGTTGAAAATGAAAATGGATTTGAATTGAAAAGTCTAAGAATGAATTTGAGTATTCTTTCTTCTTTCTTATTTGATTTATTGCCCAAGAGGGCTATTGATGATAATATTCATTGTAATAATTTTGATTGTATGTGTATTGATGATTCAAGTAGTTTTTGTGATTATGTTCAAAACAGTCATGTTCAAACTTATACTCAAGAATTGTTGAGAGTCCTCCATATGCACTTGACAAATTTTCACAAAACCAAAACTCAGAAGATAGTAGTGTTAGGAGGTCGAGTAGAGCTCCAAAATATCCTCAGAGATTTGTATCCTATGAAACCTTTTCTCCTAGATATAGGACATGTTTTATGTTGATACATTCCTACTATGAACCCATAAAATATTATGAAGCCATAAGAATACTCGAGTGGATTGAGGCTATGAAAGTAAAATTAGGAGCACTTGAAAAGGCTAAAACCTGGGAAATAATATATTTACTCATAGAAAAAAGACTCTAAGGTGTAGGCGAGTTTATAAAGTTAAGACAAAAGATAATGGGTCCCTCGAAAGGTATAAGGCTAGATTAGTTGCTAAGGGTCACTCTCAGGAATGTAGAATAGATTATAAAGAAACCTTTGCTCCAGTAACTCGCATGACAATCGTTAGAACCCTTATTGCCCTAGCATCAATTAGAAAATTGCCTATATACCAGCTTGATGTAAAAAATGCTTTACTAAATGGAGATTTAAATGAAGAAGTGTATATAGACCTCCTATTGGTTTTGATATTGAACAAGAAAAAGTTTGTCGATTAAAGAAAGTTTTGTATGAGCTTAAACAAGCTCCAAAAGCATGGTATGACCGAGTTAGTGATGTTTTGATAAAAGACCATTTTGATATGTTTGACCTTGGTTTCTTAAACTATTTTTTAGGTATTGAAGTTGCTTTTTCTCCGAGGGGGTATGTATTATCTCAAATGAAATTGGCTGCAGAATTCATAGCAAGGTCTGAAATATAAGATGAAAAGAAAGTCGACACACTGAAAGTCATCAATGCCAAACTAAGACTAGAAGATGGTGTTCCTTTTGATGATCCTACTTCGTATCACCAACTAATTGGATCCTTGACCTACTTATCAATTACCAGACAAGATATTCCTCATGCAATTCATTTAACAAGCCAATTTCAACATGCTCCTCCAACATGACATATGAGTGTTGTCCTGTGTATTGTCAGATATATAAAGAACTCAATCTCTAAAGGGCTATTTCTATCTTCTTCATCTTTTTTAAATTTAATTGCATACCCTGATGCTGATTGATGAGGTAATCCCAATGATAGAGTCTCAACTACGGGGTTTTGTGTATTTTTAGGCGATTCACTCATATAATGGAGGTGCAAAAAGCAGTAGACGATCTCCATGTCATCTACTGAAGTTGAATATAGAGATATGACCACCACTACTATGAAAATCATCTAGTTACAAAGTCTCCTCAAAGACATGAGACTTATCATCTCTGGTCCTACGAAGATGTGTTGTGACAATAAGAGTTTTTATTTACATTGCAAGCAATCACACCTTCTATGAGCGAGCCAAATATATCGAGATTGATTGCCACTATGTTAGAGAAGAATATCTTTGAGGAGTTATTGAGTTGTCATATGTGACCTCAGAATGTCAGCTAGTTGATTTTTCACAAAAGCTCTCATTGCACCACAATTTCTATCACTTCTTGGCAAACTTTCGGTGATCTCATCGTAAGCTTGAGGGGGGGTGTTAAAATATATTATATATATTTCTATTAAGGGTATTTTGGTTATTTCACATCATTATATAGATCATGCTCATTAGGAGCGTATCTTTCTATTAGTTTTATTTTTATCTTTTATTTATTATAATATAATTATGTAAAAGGTAGAGGGCACTTTATCTAAAAGGCCTTAGAGCCATTGGGACCTCCCCAACTGCTCTATTTGTAGCCGTTGGGGAGGTCCAACAGCCATATGGGCCTCCCCACTTCTTTATAAAAGGGCCTTGATCGCATCTTGTATTTTATCCTTCTTGTAAGGATTCTTCTTAATAAAAAGCCTATATTTTTTATGTTGTTGCCCTTGGTGGCTCTTGCATTGGCAGTTCAAGTGCATTTGGTGTATTGTTTCTTTGTCTTTTTGTGGACTTAAAATTTGTATTTAACTTATTGCACTTGTAACACATTGTTTGCACTATCTACCACCTCCATCGGTTAGTGACAGTAGATGTGTTCATGGTTTATGTGCTAACAGTCAAACCTTGGATTGTGTTTGAAATTGTTGTGCATTGTGTGTAATGAAGTAGAGAGAGAGTACACACAACCCACTAAGGGCACAGGCACAAGAGCCAATAAGGGCCAAAGAGAGCACACAAACACTTTAAAAAATAACTATTTTTATTAAAGCTAAAATGCACAAAGAATGGATACTTTACAAGAGGGGGAGATCCCCTATATATACACAAGAGGGGCACCAACTAGCCGTTAGACTAGTCCTAATGGCTAGCCAAGGCTTGGTCAGATCATCTAAAAAATACAAAAATAAAAATAAAAGTAAAAATACAGAAAAAATATTTACACAATAATTACAAAAATATTATATATAATATACATATAGTATATGTAATATATACATACTTATACAACTAAAGTGTATTTATATAATATTTAACAGCCCCTCAAACTTATGGTGATATCATTGAAAATTTGCCCAAAAGAAACTAAAACCGTTGTGATGGTAGAGCTTTGGTGAAAAAAAAATCAGCCAACTGATACTTCGAAGGCATATATGGACATATGATGATTCTTCTTAAGTACTCACATAGTGGCAGTCCATCTCGTGAAAAGTATTATTGGTGGTGATGTAAACAGCACTCTTGTTGTTACAACACAACTTGGAAGATTGAGCCATGTGCTGGGGAATGTTGAAATTGACTAATAGAATGAACAACATGAAAACCATCAAGTCTCGCAATATAGAGATAAGTTAAAACTCCAATTATTTGTCTGTAGGGAGTTGGATGATCTAGAGGTTCACCATCTTTCTTCATCTTAGCACTTATAACCTCGGAGGTATCCACTCTTTTATCATTAGTAACTCCAAATCAAGCCACAATTTCAGTTGCATACTTGGTCTATAACGAGAGATAACTACTAGGTGAATATGCAACTTCTATACCAAAAAAATAACGAAGAAAACTAAAATATGTAATTTCAAAGTTATCTTTAGGGATAACTTTGATATGACTAACTCCTTGCCTGTTGCTTCTCGTGATGATTATATCATTAACATAAATTAGTAAAATCACTATATGTGCGTCAAAAAACATAACAAATAACACAGTGTCAGTATAACATGATTTAAATCACTTCAATCATCACACTGTTGAATTGATCTTACCATACCTTGGGAGCTTGTTTCAAGCAATACAAGACTTTACGCAAGTGAAAGACATTTTTATCTGCCAAATCGAATACTGAAGGAGGTTTCATATAAACTTCTTTATTAAGGTTCCCATTAGGAAAAATGTTTTTACGTTCATTTGGTAAATAGGCCATTTCCCAATAGATGCAACTACTATAAGAGTCCTCACAGTGGTTATTCTAGCATTAGGAAAAAAACTTTGCTTGTAATATATCCCATAATATCCTTTAGCAACTAATTTAGCCTTATATCTTCCTAGTGACCCGCCAGACTTACTTTTGACCTTGTAGATCCATCTACATCCTATAGATTTATTTCCTAGGGCCAAGGATTGGACTTCCCAACTTTTAGCTTTCTCGTCCAGTTCATTCTTCATTGCTTATATCCATGTAGGTTTCTTTCTTAGGGACAAGGTAGAGAGTTCAAAGTAAGAATGAATGGCCTTGAGACAAGATCTATAGTTTGGACTAAAGGATTCATAGGATACAAATCTACTAGGTGTTTTAGATGCCCTAGAGGATCTTCTAATTTTAGGCTCTCCTAAGTTTTGATTTTGAGAATACTTTCTAGGGCACATCGAGGATGATCAATAGTTCGACATGTATAAACTTGAGTTCCTTGATGGGATTCACCAACATTTTCATTAATAGATGGAGGATCACTGTCACGGGCCTATTTCCTTCAATGGGCCAGCGCAGCGCGACGGTCCTTCCTTACCGCCGCAAGCCTACTCGTCAGCTCGCTTGCCGGTCGCGGAAGCTTGTAATCAGAGTGCAAGAGAGCAAGAGAGAATAGAGGGAGAGAAATTGCAATCACAAGAAGCAATCACAACGAGGGTGAACAAAAGAAAGCTCAACGCATTTACTTCATTCACAATTTTGCCCGCAGGCTATTACAGTTCAAGTATACGGGCTGCCCCTTCGGGGTATTGATTCACCTGAACCAGGCAGCTTACATCAGACTCAACAAAAGCAAAACAGACTCTAAGCGCAACTGTACACTGTAAGTCGCAAGGGAACATGCTCCCCCCTTCAAATCATGCACCGTCCTCGGCGCCATCTGTTTCGTGGTAAGCCCTGACTTCAGCCGGGTAGCGGCTGTTCATTCGAAATGCAGGCTCCCACGTTGGTTCCGTTGTTTCCTCCCACTGCACCAAGTATTTCTTCGCTTGCCCCAAGTAGTTGACCTTGTGGCGAAGGATCTGACTGAGGTGCTTCTCGGCCCGTTGTGCTGCTGGGGCCCTCTGCATGATGGGAGCGCGTTGCGGCACATTGCGTTTCGGGTCTCCATCATCTGGATGGAACTGCTTGAGGTTGCACACGTGGAACACCGGGTGCACCTTGAAGTCTGGGGGCAACTCCAGCTTGTATGCCAACTTGCCCACCTTCTTTGTGATGGTGAAGGTTCCCTCATACTTTCGGAGTAGTCCGCGGTGCCGCCCGCGGAAGATGCCTGTGCGACCAGGATATAACTTCACCAACACTTGGTCCCCAACTTGGAACCCTGCGGGCCGACGGTGTTTGTCTGCCCACTTATTCATTCTCTTTGCCGCTTTGTGTAAGAATGCCTTCGCTAACTCATTTTTCTCGTGCCAGTCGCGAACAAACTGATAGGCGAATGATGGCCTTCCCTTTTCCTGTGTGGCAAGAGTGTGCGGGGTCAGTGACTGCTGCCCCGTGGCTATCTCGAACGGACTGTGGCCTGAAGACTCGCTCTTCTGCAGATTATAACAAAACTGTGCCACATCAAGGAGCTTCACCCAATTTTTCTGATTGACACTAACAAAGTGCCTAAGGTACTGCTCCAGGATCTCGTTGATACGCTCTGTCTGCCCATCTGTCTGCGGATGAAAGCTAGTTGAAAACAACAACTCAGAGCCAAGTAGCCGAAATACTTCACGCCAGAACTTGCCCGTGAAGCGAGCATCACGATCACTCACAATGCTCTTTGGTATGCCCCAGTGCTTCACCACATGCTTTACGAACAACTCTGCAGTCTTCTCTGCAGGGCACTCCTTAGAAGCTGGGATGAAGGTGACATACTTTGAGAAACGATCCACCACAACCAAAATAGAACTGAGGCCCTCTACCTTTGGAAGACTAACAATAAAGTCCATGGAGATGCTATCCCAAGGACGTTCTGGAATTGGTAGAGGCTCAAGGAGACCGGCAGTCTTCTGGTTTGTCCCCTTATCCTGCTGGCAGATGAGGCATGTTCGCACATATCCCTCAACGTCGTCTCTCATCTGCGGCCAATAGTAGCCGCGCTCAAGGAGTGCTAAGGTCCGCTCCTGACCAGGATGGCCGGCCCATAGTGTATCATGGCACTCCTTGAGTAGCTCTCGGCGAAGGCTTCCCCACCGTGGTACAAAGATGCGTCCCCTTTTGTTACGAGGAGGCCATCTTGTAGCCAAAATCGCCGAGTCTTCCCTGCCTGCGCCAGAGAAACAAGGTGTTGTGCGGTCGGATCCTGCTGCGTACCCTCACGGATGCGGCTCAACAATGCACCCTCCAAATGCACTTCAGAAGACTCCGCACGCGCAGCTGCCAGTTCAGCCCTACGGCTCAGGGCATCCGCCACAACATTGGTCTTTCCAACATTGTACTCCAAGGCAAAGTCGAACTCAGCCAAAAACATCTGCCATCGAGCTTGTTTAGGCGTCAACTTCTTTTGTGTCTGAAAATAGCTCGTGGCCACATTGTCCGTCTTGACGACGAACTCGGCACCCAAAAGGTAGTGCTGCCAGGTCCTGAGGCAATACACAATGGCGGTCATCTCACGTTCGTGCACTATGTAACGTCTCTCTGCATCCTTCAGCTTGCGACTCTCATATGCGATCAGATGACCATCTTGCATAATAACTCCGCCAATGGCAAAGTCTGAGGCATCAGTGTGGACTTCAAAGGGTCTCGAATGATCAGGCAGTCGCAGCACTGACTTTCTTCAAGCCATCAAAGACATCTTGGTACGCTCCTGTCCAGAGCCATACCCGATTCTTCTTTAACAAATCCGTGAGGGGCGCAGCAATGATGGAGTAACCTTCGATGAAATGCCGATAATAGTTTGCCAAACCAAGGAATGACCACAATTCTGGCACTTTGCTTGGCGGAACCCATTCCTGGATGGCCCTTATCTTCTGCCCATCCATACGCAGCACACCACGCCCCACAACGTGGCCAAGGAAGCTGATCTCCTCCTGCCCAAAGAGACACTTCTCTCGTTTGACACAGAGGTCATTATCCTTCAGCACCTGAAACACTGTTCGCAAGTGCCCGACATGTTCCTCCATGTTGCTGTTGTAGATCACGATATCATCTAGGTAGACTACCACAAACTTGTCTAAGTAAGGGTAGAAGATCTGGTTCATTAAAGTCGTGAAAGTGGCTGGAGCATTTGTCAACCCGAATGGCATTACTAGAAATTCGTAAGCACCATAGCGAGTGACGCAAGTTGTTTTCGGCTCATCACCTTCGGCAATCCTCACCTGCCAGTAACCCGATCACAGATCTAGTTTGGAAAAGATACGGGCACTGCCTAGCTGATCGAACAAGTCTGCTATCAATGGCAATGGGTACTTGTTCTTCACCGTGACCTTGTTCAAGGCACGGTAATCCACACATAACCGTTTAGAGCCATCATGTTTCATCTGAAAAAGGACCGGGGCACCAAATGGGGCTTTTGATGGACGAATAATGCCTGCGTCCAATATCTCATCTAACTGCCTGCGCAGTTCCTTCAGCTCAGCTGGCCCCATACGGTATGGAACCATAGCAGGAGGCTTCGCTCCCGGGGTCAACTCAATCTTGTGGTCGACCTCGCGTCTTGGCGGAAGACGCTTTGGCAATTCTGGGGGCATCACCCCCCGAAACTCCTCCAACAGTGGGGCTAGGGTCGGTGGCACTGCTGCTTCCAACTTCCCTTTCTCTGCGCGCACTGCCACTAAGAATGTCCGCTCCCCATGCTTGACACCCTTCTTTAGTTGCATTGCCGACAACACTGAAGACTTGCCTTTCTGCATAAGGCACTGCACTGTGTGGGACAGATCTGACTCCATGATCGTCAGCGTGTTGAATTTTGGCAACATCATAACATTCTGGCTTCGCAGAAACTCCATACCCAAAATCATCTTGAAATCGTCTAGGGGCACCACAGAGAAGTTGGCTTTACCGACCCAACTTCCTACTTGAATAGCCACATCCCTTGCTTCACCAAGGATGGGCTTGGCCTCAAAGTTTGCCGTTTTAATGGTCCTCTGCTTTGGCCCATGCTTCAAGCACAACCGCTCTGCCTCTTCCCGCGAGACAAAGTTGTGTGTGGCCCCGGAGTCTATCATTGCTGAAGTAGACTTTCCATTCATAATAACTTCAGCGTACATGAGTTCCTTACTGACCTGCATGTTTTTAGCTGCACAACTTTTGGCTGCATTAATCGATCGCATGACGCCCATCCTTGGTTGCATGGTCTCAGTGTCGCTGCATTCAGTATCGCTGCATTCTTCCTGTGCAGCATTGGCTTGCCCGTCGTCCTTTACAAGGCGCTTTGGGCATTGGCGGGCGATATGTCTATCACCACAGAACCAACATGTCACAACCGCACCCTTGTTGCTGTTGTTATGCTTTGTGTAGTTCTGTTTCTTTTCGGATTGATGGCGTGTCGACGCCTCACCTTTATCGCTGCGCTGCTCATCCTTCTTGCCTCCGTGGTCAGGCTTCTTCCCAACTTTGGTTGATGGGGTGAAAGGCTTGCGCTGAGTGTCAACTAAGCGCTCAGCCGCCACATATGCATCTTCCAAGATACAGGGGTTGCTCCTTTCCACTTCAGACTGTGCCCATGGTTGAAGTCCCACAATGAACCAGTTGAACATGTCATCTACTGGCATGTTAGGTATCTCCAGCATAAGCTTCTGGAACGTTCTGACATAGTCTTGCAACGAACCAGTATGTTTGAGCTCACGAACCATCCGGTAAGCCTGTCTCTGCGCATTTCTTGGCATGAAGTAGTTGTGCAACTCTACTTTGAAGTCGTCAAAGGTGTCTATCACACATTGACCCCTCTCCATGTCATTGCGCTTCCGCCTCCACCAAGCGATAGCATCACCATCAAGTAAGGCCGCTGCAGCCTTGATCCTCAGATCTTCGAGGGTCACATTCTGGATATCCAAGTAGTCTTCTACTTGGAACAAGAAGTTCTCAATGGCTTTGCTGTCGCGAGAACCATTGAATTTTGCGGGTCTAGGTACATCAATCCTTGATGGTCTCTCACCATTTCCGCCATTTAGGGTCACCGTCCGCTGCAACGTACGGTTCCTCAACTTAAGATCGGTCACTGTAGTCGTCAACGAAGTGACCTGCCCCATTAGTAAGTTCACCTGCTCTTGCAGGCTCGCCACCACATCATTCAATCCATTGAATGATTTACATGCGCGTGAAATCGCTTCATCATGCGAAGTCACATCTTCCACTAGCTTGTTAACAGTTGCAACCAACTCTTCTTGGCACCGAGGTGAACCCATCTCCTCAGCTTCGGCAACTGCCTTGCCTTTGGTGTTGCGCAAGTGTTGATAAGGCGCCACGATGTCTTGCTCACAAATCGCAGCCTGTCGTCGTGTCTGTCGACATCGACTCCGGATTCCCTTCCCCAGCACGAGAACGGGCTCTGGTACCACTTGTCACGGGCCTATTTCCTTCAATGGGCCAGCGCGGCGCGACGGTCAGGGTGAACAAAAGAAAGCTCAACGCATTTACTTTATTCACAATTTTGCCCACAGGCTATTACAGTTCAAGTATACGGGCTGCCCCTTCGGGGTATTGATTCACCTTAACCGGGCAGCTTACATCAGACTCAACAAAAGCAAAACAGACTCTAAGCGCAACTGTACACTGTAAGTCGCAAGGGAACAATCACTATCATGTGTTAAATTGTAATTCATAAATGTATTTTTTATATATATTTTCTATATATAAAAGAAGATACATATACATATACTTATATATATAAAAATATATTTCTTTCTTGTATTAGTTGTAGGGGTAGTTTAGTCATTTTACACATATTCATGTTTTTGAATATGATTGTAATTCTTCATTTTTTTAATTTTTTTAATTTTTTGTGATTTTTCATTTATTTTTCTTTACTATTTTTGCTGATTGTGTACAATGTACAACAGTCATTAGTATGAAATAAAGAGTCGTTGGGTTGACTCCCAACGACTCTAATTAGAGTCGTTGGGAATAGCCTCCAACGACTCTTTTAGAGTTAATGAGCCTTATAAATAAGGGTTGTGTGAGCCAATTGAATGTAGTGTAACACAGAGAGGAGTTTTGTCTCCTTACATTTATAAAAACTGCACTTCTTTTCTTTTGTGGTGTAAAACATTTGAATGCTATTTTATGCTATCATTTGAAGTATCAAGTTATTTGAAAACTTGATTGTTTGCAAGGACTTTTTACATGGTACCAGAGTTGTTGGGAATTATTGAAGAAGAAAGGTTATTGTTGAAGAAGATCATGTTCTTCGAAAGGCATGCACCTACCTTTCTCTTGATCCTCGACTAGGAGACTCCTTGCAATATATATTGAAAGAATTATACCATATCAAGTAAGCTCTAAAGACTCGCTTGTGGTAAGATCCTCTTCACTTTATATTTCTTTTTTCTCAAAATTGTGGAAAAAGACTCTCACTTGTCTCTTGGGTTCAAACTCAATGGCTCAAATTATCATGTTTGGGTCGGTAATATGGAAGCCCATATCAAGGGTAAAGGGCTTTGGAGATATGTCCAAGGCTCAATACCGGAACCGGAATCCATGATTACCTTGGTAGAAAGAGGAGAAATAAAGATTATTGAAGGTGAAGAGAGAATCAAAGCGCTTGAAGACTATCGTAAGAAACATGAGGAATGAAAGATGAGAAATTCTAAAATCCTATCATGGATCTTCTCATCCGTTGAAACACGAATCAATGCCAACATTATCAAATTCAAAAAGGCCTCTTAAGCATGACAATATCTTGAAAAAATGTACATTCCAAGAGACTTGTCCCACAAGTACTATCTTCAAAAAAGGACCTTGACCCTCCAACAAGGCGAAATAACTATTAAAGAGTATTTCGCGGAGTTGTCTTCTATTTGGGATGAGCTTTGCCATGCTTGAGCCCAAATGGAGTGGTGAAGCCGTTGAGCTTAGGCATAAACAATTAGAAGATGCTCGTTTTTTCAACTTTTTAAATGGGCTTAGATCCGAATTTGAACAAATACGATCCTCTCTTCTATTCGCCTTTACTTTCCCTTCTCTTGAGGATGTAATTACTAAATTAAGTGGGGAAGAGACTCGTATGGGTATAAGCAAAAATAACCCAAGTGTTTCTGCCACACCTTCCAACCAAGAAGAAGGTGATGGTGTTAATGCCGTTTCAAGATCGAGAAACAATTTGAGAACCTACAAACCTCTCCTTTTCAAAAATCAAAATCAAGGAGCAAGGAAAAATAGTGGGCAAGGCGAAAAAAGAGATTATAGCAAAGTTGTGTACCACTTTTGTAAGAAACCGGGGTACATCAAACCGGTTTGTCCAAAATGAAAGAAGTTACTAGTCATGACTACCACATCCCAACCTCAAAAGGAAGAAAGTTCATCTTCTTCTAATGAAGCTCTTTCTTTGCATCAAATTGTGAAAGCACTTCAACTGCTTCTTAAGGGAGCAATTTTCGAAGCCGCCATGTTAACTTTCTCTCCTCCCGGTAAAACTTTTTGGCTTTTAGATTCAGGTGCCTCCTTTCATATGTCTCTAAGTATTTGTTCATTTTTCAAATTTTCAATTTTTTTTTCTCCATCCATTGTTTCAACCGCGGATGAAACTTTTCTTAAAATCAAAGGAATTGAAAATTTTGAAAAACAGGGTTTTTTATCTCAAAAATTAGATTTATACCAAAATTAAACTTAAATTTGCTTTCGGTCTCTCAACTCTCTGACCATGAATGCGATATAAAATTTTCATCTGATAAATGTTGGATACAGGATCGCCAGTTCGGGAGGTTGATTGGGGAAGGCTCTAGGAAGGGATATCTATACTATATCGACTTCCTTCAAATTCCAAAAAACCCTTTTTGTAATGTTGTCCAACATAAAAATATTAATGTAGGGCATAAAAGGCTTGGACATCCCAATATTGTTAAAATTTCTTATTTACTTTTTGTTAAACATTTTTGTAAAAGTGATTTCACTTGTAATGATTGTACTCTTGGAAAGATGAGAAGTTTATCTTTTAATCAAAGATCTATGTTTACAACAGGACCATTTGAAATTGTCCATTCAGAGGTACGGGGACCAACACCTGTTTTTATCAAAAGGTTTTTTTTCGTATTATGTGATTTTGTTGGATATTGTTGGATATTTTTTCTTAAGTACAAACATGAGGTTTTTACAACATTCAAAAGATATCATATGATGATAAAAAACCAATTTAATGGTGACTTGAAAATTCTTAGAACTGACTCTAGATGAGAATGCCTGTCAAATGAATTCAAAAGATATTTTGAGAGTTATGGTATTTTCCATAAAAAATCTTGTTCGAAAAGCCTCAACAAAATGGATTAGCCGAAAGAAAATATAGACATATCATTGAAACTACTCGAACCCTTCTCATTTGACATAATATACCAAAAAAGTTATGGGCCGAGGCAACTCTCACATCTGTCTATTTCATAAATCGGCTTTCATCAAAAAATTTAAACAAAATTTCGCCTTTTGAAGTGTTGTACACAAAAGAACTTGATTATAATAGGTTAAGAATTTTTGGATGCAATTGTTTTGTTCTTACGGACAAGAATGACAAGTTTTCCCCAAAAGTTATCACCTGTGCTTTTCTTGGTTACTTCGAAACTCAAAAGGGGTTTCGATGTTATGATATTAAAAACAATAAATTATGTGTCTAGAAATGTGAGTTTTCTGGAAAATGTTAGTGGTTTTGAAAAATGTGAACCTCACGAAGAAAATATGGAATATTCTTTTTTATTTGAGTTATTATCTATAAATGATGATGAGTTCCCACGTAATGACTCTAGTGATAATGAGGTTGAGGAAAATAACTCTTTACTACACCCATCTACCTATCAACATACTGATGAAGAAACATCTAGAGATCCTATCACAGATTCTCATAGAGATAAAAATAATTTTAGAAGTGCAATAGAAAAATATAACAAATCTAGTGGAACTACCTTTTCAAATGAGAAAAATCCACGAAGAACTGAGGGAAATAGAAAAGTCCCTTCTAGGTTCATTTCTTATGATTCATTCACACCTAAACATAGAGCTTGCCTTAGTGCCATTCACTCATATGTAGAACCCAAAAACTTTGAAGAAGCCAAAAAAAATATTGAATGGATAGAAGCTAAAAGGAATGGACTTAGAGCTCTCAGAAAAGCGAAGTCCTGGGAATTTTAAGATCTTTCTAAGGGTAAGAAAATCATAGGGTGTAGATGGGTGTTTAAGGTCAAAACCAAGAGCAATGGATCTCTAGAAAGATATAAAACTTGTCTAGTAGCCAAATGATATAGTCAAGAATACGAGATTTACTATGAATAATATTTGCCCCTGTTGCACGAATAGTTACTGTCAGATGCCTTATTACCATCACTTTTATTAAAAAATGAAACATTTACCAAATGGATGTTAAAAACACCTTTTTAAATGACGATCTTAATGGAGAAGTGTATATGGATGCTCTTCAAGGAATGAAGACTCCTAAAGAAAAAATACTTCATCTCTAGAAAGTACTTTATGGACTAAAACAAGCCCCCAAGGCTTGGTATGAAAAATTTAACTCTGTAATGTTGAAAAATGGTTTCTCCTCCTGTTTTACTGACACCGCTTTATTTGTCAGAAAATCCAACACAGGAATAGTAATATTGCTTTTATATGTCGATGATATGCTAATAACTGGAAGCGATTCTAAAGGAATTAAGAGCATAAACTCTATTTTAAAAGATAATTTTGAAATGTCTGACTTAGGATTTCTGACCTACGTTCTAGGAATTAAAGTTGCATATTCATATAGAGGTTATTTTCTATCTCAAACTAAACTTGCTTCTGAGATTCTTGACTGGTCAGGTATTACAGATGATAAAATTTGTGAAACTCCTGTTATAGTAGGAACCAAAATGAAAATTGATGATGAAATTCTTCTCAAAGACCCACTTCCTACAGACAACTTGTAGGCTCCTTGATGTATCTAAGTATTACTAGACCAGATATTTCATATGCAGTTCATACTGCCAGTCAATTTCAACATGCACCAACATCCGTTCATATGAGTGCAATTCTGTGGATTATCAGATACATAAAAGGATCGTTGAATAACAGAGTATTTTTATCCTCTTCTTCTGAATTAAATTTAATAGCTTATACCGAATCTGATTGGAGAGGTGATCCAAATAACTGTCACTCCACCACTGACTTTTGTGTGTTTTTAAGAGACTCACTAATCTCATAGAGATGTAAGAAACAACAAAATGTATTGTTATCTTTTACCGAAGCTGAATACGGAGCCATGATAACTGTAATGAGATATTGCGGAAATATAAAAGGTGCTTATAAGCACTTACAACAATGAATAAAAGAGACAATATCACAAGTCCACTGAGGGGCAATACAAGCACAAGCCTTTAAGAAGGCAACAATATAAAAAGCTTCTTATTGAAAAGAGAGAGAGAGCTCTCAAGAATGAAAAATGTACAAGGGGTTCACCCCTATTTATACAAGAGGGAGAGGAGAGAAAGGAAGGCCAAAGGCCTCAAAAGGAGAGCCCAAAAGGGGGCTCCTATAGAGTCGTTGGGAGCCCCCAACGGTCACATTTGTGACCGTTGGGGGCTCCAACGACTCTATGGTTGGAGCCCCTTTTGGTCCTCAAAAAATACAAAAAAGAAATATAAAAAAGAAAAAAGAAAATTATATTTTATCAAAACTCAAAAATAGTTGTTTTCTAAAACAACTATGTGAAATTATAAAAATACCCCTATCGGGTATTGATGTAATATATATAAGAGGTACATTTTAACACCCTCCCTCAAACTTTACTGGGAAATGACGAAAAGTTTGCCAAGAAGAAACATGAAGCGAAGAGCCGGAAGAGCTTTAGTGAAGAAGTCCGCCAACTGATATTCTGAAGTGACATACGGTAGAGCAATGGTTCCTCGTAAGAATTCGTCACGAACATAGTGGCAATCCATTGCGATATGTTTTGTACGCTCATGGAAGGTATGATTGCTCGCAATATAGATAGCACTCTTGTTGTCGCAACATAATTTTGAGGCTTCAGTAATATCAACCACCATGTCTTTAAGCAGACTGCGAAGCATACAAGTTCCATTATCGTGGTTGCCATAGCCCGATACTCAGCTTCAGTGGATGATAGTGAAACTTTCTGCTGCTTCTTGCATCGCCAGACAATCAAAGAGTCCCCTAAAAAGACACAAAAACCAGTAGTTGAGACTCGATCATTGGGATTACCTCTCCAATCTGCATCAGTATAAGCAAGAAGATTCAAGGAAGAAGAGGAGGATATAAATAGCCCTTTATTGATGGTATTCCGAATGTAGCGGATGATTCGGAGAACAACACTCATATGCACAGTTGTAGGAGCATGCTGAAATTGGCTAACTAAATGAACCACATGGTCTATATCTGGTCTGGTGATGGTTAAATAGGTAAGAGACCCAATGAGTTGTCTGTAGGGTGTGGGGTCTTCTAGAAGAACCCCATCCTCCAACCATAATTTGGTATTAATAACCTCGGGAGTCTCTACTTTCTTGTCATCAGAAATCCCAGACTTAGAACAGATATCTGCAACAAGCTTCATCTGTGACAAAATATATCTTCGCGAAGAATATGCAACTTCAATTCCAAAAAAATATCTAAGAAAACCTAAATCATGTTAAAATGTAAAACTGTACATATATGTATATATAATAATATTATATTATTATATATATAAATACATTTTTAATTTCTTTCTTTTCTGTATTTTTTTTCCTTTATTTTTATTTTTTGTCTTTATGTCATCTAGTTCAGTTTGAACTAGAATGACTGTTGCTAGTCAAGTCCTGTCCAGACTTGACTAGCAATAGAGCTGTTGGACTGACACAGTCCAACAGCTCTTAATAGAGCTGTTGGACTGTGCCCAACAGCTCTATTGAGTCCTCTTTCAGCTGTGTATATAAAGGGGTGCAGCCCCTCTTGTATTTCACTCCAATGCTTCTTAAGCAATTGGTTTTTCATATCAATAAAGAATACATTTTTATTTTTATTTTGTTTCCAGTTATACCCTTTTTAAGGGTTATGCTTTAGTGTCATTCTTGACACTTGCTCTTGTTAATCAAAGCTCGTGTTTCGAAGATCCCCATTTCATTTCATGGTATCAGAGCCGCGGAAGTACTAAATCTTGAGGAAAAGCTGCCTCGGTTTCCGTGCCCGTTTGCAAAAGTGTTCGCCACTTGAAGAGAAGTGTTTTATCACTTCATTGGAGAAGATTTCACATCTTGTTGTATTGTTTTTTTTTTTCTTTCTTTCTCATTTTCCTTCTTGTTTCTCTTCTATCCCTATTCTTTCTCTCCTTGTAATCGATGGATGACAATGATAAAGTCACCATCATGCCTATGAAACTAAGCGATACGAACTATGTAACATGGGCTTCAATCATGAATCACCATATATGGGGAAAAGGCTTATGGGGGATTGTGGATGGTTCCGATTCGGAACCTAAGCCATCTCTTACTAAAAAGGAGGGAGATAAAGACGTCCCTCTATCGGAAGAAGAGAAAATCAAGGCTATTGCCTCATACGAGAAGAAATGGAAAGAATGGAGAATATCTCATGCGAAGATAATGTCATGGCTTATCAATAGCGTTGACATTAAAAAATGCTCAAGTCTTGCCAAATTTGATCATGCCGATAAGGCATGGGAATACCTTAAGAATATGTATTCCCTTAAAGATATTGCACACGTGTGCAACCTCCAAGAAAAAGTTCGAATGATGACACAAGGAGACAAAACTATTCGTGAATATTACAATGGGTTGTCCGAACTTTGGGAAGAACTTTCCCTTTTAGAACCAAAGTGGCATTGTGCCGAAGACATCGAGCTTCGTCAGAAACAACTCGATGTTGAACATTTTTACCAGTTTATCACTGGATTAAGGCCGGAATTTGAAACCATTAAATCGGCCCTACTTCACCGGGGAAAAATTCCTTCTATTGTGGAAACTATTGAAGAGCTATGTCACATGGGTGCGGGTGCGGGTGCGGGTGCGGGTGCGACACGGGTGCGGCACAATTTTAAAATTTTTGGACACGGGGACTCGGCAAAAAAAAAAAAAAAAAAATATATATATATATATAATTTTATTTTATTTTTAAAATGCCACAGCTGACAGCATAGTCTGTGTGTCTGTGCACAGGCATAGCACTGTGCACAGGCACAGGCACAGCACTGTGCACAGGCTGTGACTGTGCACACTGCACAGCACTGTGCACAGGCACAGGCATAGACTGTGCACTGTGCACAGGCACAGACTTTTCACAGGCTGTGACTGTGCACACTGCACAGACTGTGCACAGTCACAGTCAGGCAGCACAGTCACAGTCTGCACTGTGCCTTTTTTTATATATATTTTTAAGCAAAAAAAAATAAAAAAATGGTTTTTTAGGGACATTTTTGGACTCGGTCAAAGTTGACCGAGTCCAAAATGTGGACGGACTCGGCCTGGACTCGTTGACCGAGTCCGACTCGGCGTTGACCGAGTCCGGGCCGAGTCCGAAGCCGCACCCGAGTCCGCACCCGTGTCGGGGCGTGTCGACTCGGGTGCGGCACCTCCTTAGCTGAGTCCGTGTGACATAGTTGAAGAGTTAACAATGGAAGAAAATCGTCTCCGGAAAGGTTCTTTAAAAATTGAAGATGATTCCGTTTTAGCCGTGTCTAGACCAGGGAATCATGTTCGATCATATAGGCCTCCTCACTTTAACCGACAAAATGGTGACTATGATAAGAAGAAAGTTATTTGTCATCACTGTCATGAACCGGGACACTACAGGCCACAATGTCCCAAACTTAAGGAGCTGAGAGAAAAAAGAGCTGCAATTGCTGGATCTGAGCCTAAAGATCAGGATGCACCAGTTTCCCTGGCCCAACTAATGGAGATCCTTCAGCCTCTCATCAAAGGTGCCGCTTCCTCATCTGAAGCTTCAACCGGCGCAGCAGCCTCATCTTTTTCTGATTTATGTAAAATTTCTTGGCTTCTTGACTCTGGTGCATCTTTTCATATGACCCCAAATAATCAAAGTCTATCCAAATGTGTTAAAAATAAAACAAGTGTGTCAAAGGTCTTTACTGCTGATGGGACTTCTCTTGAAATAGAAGGAATAGGAGATTTTGAAAAAATTTATAAAACAAAAAATTTTTTTATTCCAGAAATTAGACATGTTCCCAAATTAAATTTAAATCTTTTATCTGTATCTCAAATTTCTGATTATGGGTGTAATATTTCTTTTTCTTCTCATGGTTGTTGGGTACAGGATCGCCAGTCAGGCAAGCTGATTGGGGAAGGCCATAGAGAAGGAGGACTCTATTACATGGATTTTTTGGAAATGCCGAAGAAAGCTTTTTGTTATAATATTCAAAAAATAGAGTTGGAACTGTGGCATAAGAGACTTGGTCACCCACATATAGCCAAAATCCAACATTTTCCAAATCTAGGGAAATTTTGTAACTCTGAATCATTTGATTGTAAAGATTGTATTCTCGGCAAAATGAAAAGATTACCATTTCAGAACAGAACCTTTTTCTCTTCAAGACCACTTGAATTAATACACTCGGATGTTTGGGGTCCTGCACCAGTAATTTCTAAAGGAGGATTTGTTTACTATGTTATTTTTGTCGATGATTTCTCCCGACATACGTGGATGTACTTTCTCAAACATAAGTCTGAAGTATTTTCATACTTTCAAACTTTTCATAATATGGTTAAAAACAAATTTCAAAATGATATTACTATTTTTCGCACAGATTCAGGGGGAGAGTTTTTATCCACAGATTTTCAAAATTATCTTAAATTGCATGGCATCACACATCAAAGATCTTGTCATTATACACCTCAACAAAATGGACTGGCAGAACAAAAACATCGTCATATTATAGAAACCACTAGAACTTTATTAATAGCAAATCAAGTCCCTAAAGACTTTTGGGCAGAAGCTGCCTTAACTGCCACCTATCTCATTAATAGGATGCCATCTTCTTCGTTACAAAATATCACTCCCATTGAAAAACTTATGAACATTTCTCCAGACTACTCTAGATTAAGAATATTTGGGTGCAAATGTTTCATATTTACTGACAAAAATGATAAACTTTCCCCTCGTGCGATTCCCTGTGCCTTTTTAGGATATGCTGAAAACCAGAAAGGTTATAGATGTTTTGACTTCAAAAATAATAAACTATATGTGTCTAGAAATGTTTCCTTTCTTGAAAAGGAGAGCTTCTTTGATTTTAGAAAATTAAAAGACGTCACTGAGTACTCCTTTTTGCTAGATCTAACATCAACATCTGATGAATATGACCTTGATTGTAACTTTGATGATGATCCAAGAATTATTGATCTTAATGTTGAAAATGAAGAAGTTCATAGAGATATTAGTATTCAATATTCCAGGCGACAAGAGTCTAATACTCCATGTGCACTTGAGAAATATTCTAACATTCCAACTAGACAATCATCCCGAATCTCGAGGCCTCCAGAAAAGTTTGTATCATACGAGTCTTTCTCACCCACATATAGGGCAGTTATTGCATTAATTCACTCATATGAAGAACCATCCACATATTTTCAAGCAAAAAATGATATCAAATGGATAGAAGCCATGAAAGTTGAATTAGATGCACTTGAAAAGGCTTCTACATGGAATATTCAAGATCTTCCTCCAGGGAAGAAAACTATAGGATGTCGATGGGTTTATAAAATTAAAACCAAGAGTGATGGTACTCTTGAAAGATATAAAGCCCGTTTAGTAGCCAAAGGTTATGCCCAAGAATATGGGATTGATTATGAAGAAACCTTTGCTCCGGTGGCTCGTATGACTACTGTCCGAACCTTAATTGCCTTAGCTTCTATCAAAAAATGGTCTATTTTTCAAATGGATGTCAAAAATGCTTTTTTAAATGGAAAGCTAGTTGAAGAAGTATATATGGAACCCCCTCCTGGTCTAAGTATTCCTAAGGGTAAAGTCCTTCGCTTAGAAAAAGCTCTTTATGGACTTAAACAAGCACCAAAAGCTTGGTATGATAGGTTTAGTCGTGTTATGATTGATATTGGTTTTCAATTCTGTTTAACTGACACTGCTTTGTTTATTAAGAATTCTGATGCAGGAATCATTGTGCTTCTTCTTTATGTGGATGATATGATCATCACCGGAAGCGATAAACAGGGAGTTGAAACAATCAAAACACTTCTTAAATCTCATTTTGAAATGACTGATTTGGGCTTGTTGAGATATTTTTTAGGCATTGAAGTTGCTTATTCTCCTAGAGGATATTTATTATCTCAGACTAAATTTGCTTTTGATATTGTTTTCAGGTCTGATATTACTGATGATAAGAAAGTTGACACTCCAGAAGTTGTTAATGTTAAAATGAAGATTGATGATGGAGAACTTCTTGCAGACCCTACTCCTTACAGACAGCTTGTCGGGGCACTTTCCTATCTATCCATTACCAGACCAGATATAGCACATGCTGTTCATACAACAAGTCAATTTCAACATGCTCCTTCTGTTCATATGGGAGCAGTCATGCGTATTATCAGATACATCAAGTCCTCTCTTTCACGAGGACTTTTCTTATCTTCCTCCTCTTCTCTTGATTTAATTGCATATACTGATGCTGATTGGGGAGGTGACCCCAATAACAGACACTCAACCACTGACTTTTGTGTCTTTTTAGGAGAATCATTAATCTCGTGGAGGTGTAAAAAGCAGCAGAAGGTATCTCTCTCATCCACCGAAGCTGAATACAGAGCCATGGCAACCACGACCATGGAAGTAGTTTGGCTCCGACGACTGCTTGCTGACATGGGAGTTGAAGCAACAAAGGCTTCACAAATGTGTTGTGACAACAAAAGTGCGATCTACATTGCCAGTAACAGAACATTCCACGAACGCACCAAACACATCGAAATGGATTGTCACTACGTCAGAGAGGAATATCTACACGGGATAATTGATCTGCCATATGTCACTTCAGAATATCAGTTAGCAGACCTCTTTACAAAGCCTCTCGCTGCTCCCCGATTTCACTTTCTCTTAGACAAACTTTCGCTCATTGTACCGTAAGTTTGAGGGGGAGTGTTAAAATGTAAAACTGTACATATATGTATATATAATAATATTATATTATTATATATATAAATACATTTTTAATTTCTTTCTTTTCTGTATTTTTTTTCCTTTATTTTTATTTTTTGTCTTTATGTCATCTAGTTCAGTTTGAACTAGAATGACTGTTGCTAGTCAAGTCCTGTCCAGACTTGACTAGCAATAGAGTTGTTGGACTGCAACAGCTCTTAATAGAGCTGTTGGACTGACACATTCCAACAGCTCTAAATAGAGCTGTTGGACTGTGCCCAACAGCTCTATTGAGTCCTCTTTCAGCTGTGTATATAAAGGGGTGCAGCCCCTCTTGTATTTCACTCCAATGCTTCTTAAGCAATTGGTTTTTCATATCAATAAAGAATACATTTTTATTTTTATTTTGTTTTCAGTTATACCCTTTTTAAGGGTTATGCTTTAGTGTCATTCTTGACACTTGCTCTTGTTAATCAAAGCTCGTGTTTCGAAGATCCCCATTTCATTTCATGGTATCAGAGCCGCGGAAGTACTAAATCTTGAGGAAAAGCTGCCTCGGTTTCCGTACCCGTTTGCAAAAGTGTTCGCCACTTGAAGAGAAGTGTTTTATCACTTCATTGGAGAAGATTTCACATCTTGTTGTATTGTTTTTTTTTTCTTTCTTTCTCATTTTCCTTCTTGTTTCTCTTCTATCCCTATTCTTTCTCTCCTTGTAATCGATGGATGACAATGATAAAGTCACCATCATGCCTATGAAACTAAGCGATACAAACTATGTAACATGGGCTTCAATCATGAAGCACCATATATGGGGAAAAGGCTTATGGGGGATTGTGGATGGTTCCGATTCGGAACCTAAGCTATCTCTTACTAAAAAGGAGGGAGATAAAGACGTCCCTCTATCGGAAGAAGAGAAAATCAAGGCTATTGCCTCATACGAGAAGAAATGGAAAGAATGGAGAATATCTCATGCGAAGATAATGTCATGGCTTATCAATAGCGTTGACATTAAAAAATGCTCAAGTCTTGCCAAATTTGATCATGCCGATAAGGCATGGGAATACCTTAAGAATATGTATTCCCTTAAAGATATTGCACACGTGTGCAACCTCCAAGAAAAAGTTCGAATGATGACACAAGGAGACAAAACTATTCGTGAATATTACAATGGGTTGTCCGAACTTTGGGAAGAACTTTCCCTTTTAGAACAAAAGTGACATTGTGCCGAAGACATCGAGCTTCGTCAGAAACAACTCGATGTTGAACATTTTTACCGGTTTATCACTGGATTAAGGCCGGAATTTGAAACCACTAAATCGGCCCTACTTCACCGGGGAAAAATTCCTTCTATTGTGGAAACTATTGAAGAGTTAACAATGGAAGAAAATCATCTCCGGAAAGGTTCTTTAAAAATTGAAGATGATTCCGTTTTAGCCGTGTCTAGACCAGGGAATCATGTTCGATCATATAGGCCTCCTCACTTTAACCGACAAAATGGTGACTATGATAAGAAGAAAGTTATTTGTCATCACTGTCATGAACCGGGACACTACAGGCCACAATGTCCCAAACTTAAGGAGCTGAGAGAAAAAAGAGCTGCAATTGCTGGATCGGAGCCTAAAGATCAGGATGCACCAGTTTCCCTGGCCCAACTAATGGAGATCCTTCAGCCTCTCATCAAAGGTGCCTCTTCCTCATCTGAAGCTTCAACCGGCGCAGCAGCCTCATCTTTTTCTGATTTAGGTAAAATTTCTTGGCTTCTTGACTCTGGTGCATCTTTTCATATGACCCCAAATAATCAAAGTCTATCCAAATGTGTTAAAAATAAAACAAGTGTGTCAAAGGTCTTTACTGCTGATGGGACTTCTCTTGAAATAGAAGGAATAGGAGATTTTGAAAAAATTTATAAAACAAAAAATTTTTTTATTCCAGAAATTAGACATGTTCCCAAATTAAATTTAAATCTTTTATCTGTATCTCAAATTTCTGATTATGGGTGTAATATTTCTTTTTCTTCTCATGGTTGTTGGGTACAGGATCGCCAGTCAGGCAAGCTGATTGGGGAAGGCCATAGAGAAGGAGGACTCTATTACATGGATTTTTTGGAAATGCCGAAGAAAGCTTTTTGTTATAATATTCAAAAAATAGAGTTGGAACTGTGGCATAAGAGACTTGGTCACCCACATATAGCCAAAATACATATATGTATATATAATAATATTATATTATTATATATATAAATACATTTTTAATTTCTTTCTTTTATGTATTTTTTTTCCTTTATTTTTATTTTTTGTCTTTATGTCATCTAGTTCAGTTTGAACTAGAATGACTGTTGCTAGTCAAGTCCTGTCCAGACTTGACTAGCAATAGAGCTGTTGGACTGACACAGTCCAACAGCTCTTAATAGAGCTGTTGGACTGACACATTCCAACAGCTCTAAATAGAGCTGTTGGACTGTGCCCAACAGCTCTATTGAGTCCTCTTTCAGCTGTGTATATAAAGGGGTGCAGCCCCTCTTGTATTTCACTCCAATGCTTCTTAAGCAATTGGTTTTTCATATCAATAAAGAATACATTTTTATTTTTATTTTGTTTTCAGTTATACCCTTTTTAAGGGTTATGCTTTAGTGTCATTCTTGACACTTGCTCTTGTTAATCAAAGCTCGTGTTTCGAAGATCCCCATTTCATTTCAAATCAGACATATCAAAATTATTTTTTAACATATTTTTAACATCAATAATACTATTTTGATAATTCTCAGTGATAATCATATCATCAACATAAAGCAACAATATTACGATACTAGTACCTGCATTTTTAACAAAAAGAGCAGTGTTAGTATAACAAGAGTGAAATCCTAACTTTATCATGATATCACTGAAACGATCATACCAAGCCTTAGGAGCTTGTTTAAGGCCATACAATGCCTTCAAAATCCGAAGTGTTTGACCTTGTTTAATATTAATTCCGGGTAGCGGATCCATGTAAACTTCTTCACTTAAACTTCCATTTAAAAAAGCATTTTTTTATGTCAAGTTGATAAATAGGCCATTTTTTGGTTGATGCAACAACTATTAAGGTCTTAACACTGGTCATTTGAGCTACGTGAGTGAATGTTTCTTTATAATCAATGCCATATTCTTGGAAGTATCCCTTAGCGACTAATCTAGCTTTATATCGTTCCAAAGAACCATCACTTTTAGTTTTAACTTTGAAGACCCAGCGACACCCAATAGGTTTTTTGTGTGAGGGTAGATTAACTATTTTCCAAGTATTAGCCTTTTTTAATGCATTTAGTTCAACTTGTATTACTTCAACCCAATGTGGTATAGATTTAGCTTGATTATAGTGAGCGGGTTCAAAATAAGAATGTAGGGTTATTAAACACGCCCAATAGTTGGGGGTTAAGGAATCATAGGATACAAACCTATTTGGGGGTATTGATATTCTAGAAGAATGTCTAACTTGTGGTTCCTCAGTAGATTCAGAAATTTGAGAGTATTTTTCAAGGGCACTAATAGGATTTTCTTGATTTCTTCTTGAGTAAACATTTATATTTGTATCACTATCATTTGAGGGTGTTATATCAAGATGGGACACCTCACATGTATCTTCTATGTTTTCAAGAAAATCTTTTTGTATGTCATCAATAAGATCATATAAAAATATGTAATCAATTTCATTTGTTTCTTCTATTTTATCAAAACCGTTTTCTTCTTCTAGAAATGTTACATCTTTTGAAACATATAGTTTATCATTCTTAAAATCATAACATCTATACCCTTTTTGATTTTCACCATATCCTAGAAAAACACATTCAATTGCTTTTGGAGACAACTTATCCCTTTTATGTAATAGGACAAAACATTTGCAACCAAAAATACGAAGACGATTGAAATCAGGTGAAAGTTTAAAGAGCTTTTCATAGGGAGAAACATTTTTTAATTTAGAAGAAGGCATTCTATTGATTAGATAAGTTGAGGTTAGAACGACTTCAGCCCAAAACTTCTTTGGAATATTCCTAGAAACAAGTAATGTTCTAGCAGTTTCTATAATGTGCCTATGTTTCCTTTCCGCTAGGCCATTTTGTTGAGGAGTCCTAGGACATGACTTTTGATGGCAAATTCCATTTTGGGTTAAATAGTTTTGAAATTCGTGAGATAAGTATTCGCCACCGGAATCAGATCTTAAAATAGATATGTTATTTTGGAATTGATTTTGAATCTTTTTATGAAAATATTTAAAGAAAGTAAATACTTCCGATTTATGACTAAGAAAATAAATCCAAACATACCGAGTAAAGTCATCAATAAAAGTAACATAATACGAATAACCCCCTTTAGACATAACCGGAGAAGGCCCCTAAACATCCGAATGCGCCAATTCAAAAGGTCTTGATGAAAGAAAAGTTCTAGTTGGAAATGGAATAGACTTCATTTTTCCAAAAATGCAATCTTTGCAATTAATTTCTTTTTCCTTACAAAATTTGTTTCCAAAAGGAAAGAGATACATTTTGGAATAACTTGGATATGCCAAGTTTCCATGTTTTTTTCTTGGACATAAGAACAAAAATAATTTGTAGGGTCTCCCTTTCTATGGCCTTGCCCAGTCCGCTTCCCGGACCAGAGATCCTGCACAAAGCAACCATTAGATGAGAAAGATATTTCACATCCATGGTCGGCAATTTGAGAGACCGAAAAAAGGTTTAAATTTAGTTTGAGAACAACTCTTACTTTTGGAACACAAAAATTTTGAGAATCTTTAAAAGAGCCAATACTTGAAATTTTTAAAAAGGTTCCATCGGCCGTAGAGACACAAGAGTCCTTTGAATTGGTGCAAACATCAATAAGTGCATTTTCATGGGGGGTCATATGAAAAGAGGCTCCGGAGTCAAGGATCCAAGAATACGTACCAGGTGATGATGTCGAAGCAATAGCCGCACCCGATGTGGAGGAAGAAACTTTTAGAATTTGTTGGAGAGCCATAGATATTTGTCCAAGAGTTTCTTTAAGGTCATTGTTCTTGCCTTCATCTTCTTTGGTGGTAGTTTTTTCAAGAGAGGCTACCTTAGGCTTGAAAGTTCCATTAAGCTTTGGGCAAGCGGGTTTAATGTGACTCGACTCATAGCAATGATGACAAACAATCATTTTTCTTCCTCCATTGTAGTTTCTTTGTTTCCCAAAATGAGGAGGTTTATAGATTCTAACATTGTTACCCGGGCAAGTACTTCATCAACATGTTTACTCATGCCAAGCCTTGTCTCCTCTTGAGTGATTTCGGCAATAGCATCCTCAATAGGAGAAAAAATAGATTTATGGAGAAGTGAGGATCTCACTTGCTCAAATTCGGGACGTAGCCCAAAAAGGAATTGAAACAATCGTTCTTGTTCCATTTGTTTTTGTCTTAAATCAATATCTTCCATAGAAACCCATTTTTGCTCCAAAAGAGCCAATTCATCCCATAGTGGGTTTAGGGCACTATAATAGTCTTGAATGCTAGAATCACCTTGTTTGGTGGTTCTAATCTTTTCTTGCAAGAAATATGCTCTTGCAAGATCCTTTTGGGTATACATACCCTTCATAAAGGACCAAGCCTCATTGGCTCTACGAAATTTAGCTATATTAGCACATACCTTAAGCTCAACATTGTTCATAAACCACGCAAGGATTTTTGCGTGATTGCTTTCCCAATCTTCCACTTCTTTTTGATGATTTTCAATGGCCTTGAGGCGAGCATTTCCTTCAAGAGCCTTTTCTTGACCTTCTTCGTCCTTTGTGAGCATAAACTTAGGTTTCGGAACGGTACTCATGACAAAACCCCAAAGTTTCTTTCCTTTGAGATTATTTTCCATTGCCGATGCCCACATCATATAATTCTTTCCATTGAGCTTGAAGGATAGGTCAATCTTTGCCTCCATGATGTTGCCAAGAAGTGAGAAGAGATTCACCAAATATGAAATACACGAACCACACCTTTCCTTCAAAAATCGAGTGGCTCTGATACCATGTAATGAGATATTGCGAAAATATAAAAAGTGCTTATAAGCACTTACAACAATGAATAAAAGAGACAATATCATAAGTCTACTAAGGGATAATACAAGCACAAGCCTTTAAGAAGGCAACAATATAAAAAGCCTCTTATTGAAAAGAGAGAGAGCTCTCAAGAATGAAAAATGTACAAGGGGTTCACCCCTATTTATACAAGAGGGAGAGGAGAGAAAGGAAGGCCAAAGGTCTCAAAAGGAGAGCCCAAAAGGAGGCTCCCATAGAGTCGTTGGGAGCCCCCAACGGTCACGGGCTCCAACGACTCTATGGTTGGAGCCCCTTTTGGTCCTCAAAAAATACAAAAAAGAAATATAAAAAAGAAAAAAGAAAATTACATTTTATCAAAACTCAAAAATAGTTGTTTTCTAAAACAACTATGTGAAATTACAAAAATACCCCTATCGGGTATTGATGTAATATATATATATATATATATATATATATATATATATATATATATATATATATATAAGAGGTACATTTTAACAGAAAACTACTACTGTATAGATTGTATGGATTCATCAGCTACTAGAAGATATGAGGATTAATGTAGAAGGGCCCACCAAGCTATGCTGTGATAACAAGAATGCAATTTATATTGCCAAAAACTACACATTTCATGAGCGGACCAAACACATCGAGATGAATTGTCACTATGTCCGAGAAGCATATCTGAAAGGAGTTATAGATCTTCCATATGTAACTTCAGAATATCAGCTGACAAATTTCTTTACCAAATCGTTCTCTCCACGATTTAACTTCCTTCTTGACAAACTTTCAGTCATTATGCCCTAAGTTTGAGGGAGGGTGTTAAATTGTAATTCATAAATGTATTTTCTATATATATATTTTATATATATAAAAGAAGATATATATATATATATATATATATACATATATATTTCATATATATGTACATGTATCCATCTACATATATATATATATATAAAATATATATTTCTTTCTTGTATTAGCTATAGGGGTAATTTAGTCATTTTACACATATTCATGTTTTTGAACATGATTGTAATTCTTTCTTTTTTAATTTTTCTTATTTTTTGCAAATTTTCATTTTTTTGTACTATTTCTGTATACTGTCGGTAGCTGACTGTGTACGGTGACTGTTGTACACAGTTTCAAATAAAGAGCCATTGGGCTGACTCCCAACGGCTCTAATTAGAGCCGTTGGGAATAGCCCAATGACTCTTTTAGAGTTAATGAGCCTTATAAATAAGGGTTGTGTGAGCCCATTGAACGTAGTGTAATACAGCTAAGAGTTTTGTCTCTTTACATTTATAAAAACAGTGCATTTACTGCACTTCTTTTCTTTTGTGGTGTAAAGCATTTGAATGCTATTTTATGTTATCATTTGAAGTATCAAGTTTGCAAGGACTTTTTACATCATGCACTTTACATATATCAATATCATCAACAATAACATCATCACATTCATTTTTATCATAATAATTATGTTAATTGACCAAGTCAAATAAAAAAAATACTAATATTCTTCCTTAGACACAATCCTATCAAATCCATTTTCATTTTCAAGAAAAGTAACGTTTCTTGAAACATATAACTTATCATTTTTGGGATCATAACATTTTTATCCTTTTTGGTTTTCGGCATATCCTAAGTGTTGAGAATAGGTGGTTCTTTGTTTAAGTTCTTTTATATTAGAGGTTTTCTGAAATTTTGTCCTCATAAGGACTTAGATGTAATTTCTCTTTTTGCCTCTCTCTATTTAATATAGAGAGAAGCCCTAATCACTTGAGTTAACGAGTTCTATTCTTGCAGCTGTCTCTCTCTCTCTCTTTTCTCTCTCTCTCTTCCTCTCTCTCTCTCTCTACCTAGGGTTCGGGGCATCTCTTCTCTTCTTGAACATGGTATCAAAGCCAGCGATCTCAGGAGCGTGATCGATCTGCATCGATCTCAGGAGCGTGATCGATCTGCATCGATCGCAGGAGCGTGATCTACACCAAACATCAAGTACTCGAACCAGGTGTGGATTAAATTATTTTTGAGATCTGATGACAGATCTGGCCTAGATCTGTTATCAGACCTAAAGAGCATCGTGGGAGTGAGCCCTCAGGTCTGGCAGTCGTAACCCTTTTCTCTTGAGTTTCACATGCCGTGACTTCTAGGTGTGGCAGCTGATAACAGATCCTAACTTCGTATGGCTATGTGTGATCGAGATATGCTGCCATGATGTGTTTATCGTGTCCCTGTCGTGATTGCTTTTGTACTTTGAAGAAATGAACTTCCTGTTTGTGGCTGTCGTGATTTACAACATTTGTCAATATGATTTCAGCCTCTGTCGTGATTTCAGCATCTGCCGTGATTCTTCATGCTATCGTTATTTTTTTCTGTCGTGATTGCAACTGTGGTCGTGACTTCAACATCTGTCTTGATTTCAGTATCTGCCGTGATTCTTCATGCTGTCGTGATTAGTTTCAGCATCAGAAGTTCTGTAGTGGAAACAACAAGCTTGTTTTCTCTGCTGTGTTGAAAATTATCATGTTTATGTGAAAGTTTTTTTGTTGTCGAGGGAGTCTGTGTTGAGTATAGATGTTGGTCATTGGTTCTGGCTGATGCGTGATTGTCATGTATATGGGCCGCTGTTCAAGATTCATGTGTGTGGGCTGCTGTCCACTACTATCGTGAAAATTGCAGGATTGATTCCTGCGGTGCTGAGAAAATATTTTATTTGTAGCCTACTGTTCCTTACTGTCGTGGTTTCTTTTTGTGAACAGCTGCTGGGTTGCTTGAAATTTGTCTAGATTTTTTATCTCTGCTGAAACAAAAATATATTTTTTAGTATGGCTGAAACTTCAAAATGTGATTCCAAATTGGAACATATTGGGGAGTATAAGGCTTTTGCCAACCCCTTCTCGTATGGCTCTTTCGTAAGGTTGAATGAAACCAACTATGCCAGGTGGTCCAGAACTTTTATGATGTCGGTATCTGGACATCGTCGCAAACATATTCTGTTGGAAGGCGAACCCACTGAGAAATTGGAAAATATGTTACTTGGGATGAAGATAATGAGATAGTTATGTCATGGATCATGAATAGTATCGAACCCCATATTGCAGATGGATTGATCTACTATAATACAACCAAACTGATGTGGGACAATCTTCGTGATACATACTCACAAGAAACGAATGTGAGTCGTATCCTGCAAGTTGAACATGAAATATATAACTTGCAACAGGGAGATCAGACCTTGGCCCAGTACTATGCCTCTGTAAAAGCTGCGTTTGAAAGACTTAATGCTCACAGGCCTCTTTGTTGCTCAAAGCAAAAGGATCATCAAGAACAAACCATGGTTGCTCGTTTTCTTACAGGTCTTTCTTCAGATTTTTCTGTTGCAAAAGTTCAAATGTTGACTGGATCAGATGTTCCCACTCTTGCTGATGCTTACAATCGTCTGAGTAGACTTGCGATTTCTCTACCACAATCTCAGCCTGTGACTCAATCATCTGCTCTTGTTGTCCCATCTAGTTATGGGCGTGGAAATATTCAGAATATCAGAGGACGAGGACGTGGACGTGGTATGGGAGGCAGAGGAAAGCTTCAATGTACATTCTGTGGAAAATCTGGACATTTAGAAGATCGTTGCTGGGATAAGCATGGCCGGCCAACCTCTTCTTCATCAAAGTCATATACTCCTAAAGCAAATGTTACTACTATCGATGCAACAAATGTACAAGAGAATATCACTGCAAATGAAAGTAGTATCACCCTTAGTCGTGCGGAATATGATGAGTTGATCGCTCTTCGACCTTTGAGTTCCACCCCTCCTGTCGCTGGTGTTGCCTATTCAGCCAGAAATCATCTTCATCCGACTGATAGTAAGTGAGTTATTGACTCTGGTGCATCCAGACATTTGTGTGGAAATTCACGTGTTTTTTCAGATCTAAAGGATATTAAGGCTCAACTTGGAGTCTCATTAGCCGATGGGAGCTCCTCTCCGGTTGTTGGTCAGGGAAATATTTCTATATCCTCCTCATTACAGTTGAAAAATGCTCTTCATGCTTCAAATTTTCCTCAAAGTTTACTTTCTGTTAGTTGCCTTATAAAAGAACAAAACTGTAGAGTAATATTTGATCCAATGGGTTGTCATTTTCAGGATTTGCTGACGGGGAAGAAGATTGGTAGAGGCTATGAAGAAAATGGAATTTACTACCTACATCATCCAATGGGTTATGTTCATGCTGCAGTGGAACATTCATTCAGTCCTGTTCAGTGGCATCGTCGTCTTGGTCATCCTTCATTGTCAAAGCTTCGGTCGGTCTTTCCTCAGATTCCTTCCACCACATCATTTCAGTGTGAAGCATGTCAGTTGGGCAAGCATCATCGAAGTTCGTTCCCTTCGAGTCAGAGTCAGTCTAGTAATAAAGTTTTTGAACTTCTTCATGCAGATGTATGGGGTCCTAGTAAGATTCCTACTAGGATTCAGTGTCGTTATTATCTTGTTATTGTTGATGATTTCTCTAAGTTATCATGGGTATTTTTAATAAAAGAACAATCTGAAGTTCCTAGTCTTATCAAATCCTTAATTCTTGAAATAAAAACTCTGTTTGAATCTATTGTCAAGATTGTTCGCACTGATAATGCTCTCGAGTTTAAATCAAAAAGTTTGTTACAATTTTACCAAGATCATGGCATCCAACCCCAAACTTCCTGTGCCTATTCATCTCAACAAAATGGGGTGGCTGAGCGAAAACATCGGCACCTCCTTGATGTTGCTAGGACCATTATGATTCAATCCAATGTTCCTGCGTTATACTTGTCAGAAATATCCTGCAGATGTTAGAGATATCAGCCTGCAGATGTTAGAGAAATATCAGAAATAAAGAACGAGAAGAGAGAGAGAGGAATAGTCGGCGCAATAGGGTTTTCCCTTTTTACTTGATATTTATAAGTGGTACAATACACTTTACACAGGTAATAAGATCTAATTACAAACATGCCACCGCTGGATCTCGAGGTGGATCGTGGGTCGGGTCGGATCCACGATCCAAACTAACAGCCTCCCTCAAGTTGAGTATGGTCTTTGATCATGTTCAACTTGTCTTTGAGTGCCCAAAACTGATGAGTGGATAATCCTTTGGTAAAAATGTCAGCAACTTGCATATCTGACCTAACATATGCGGGTTCAATTTCTTTTTCTTCCACCTTTTGTCTAACAAAGTGTTGATCGATTTCGATATGCTTCGTGCGACAATGAAGAATGGGATTGAAGGCAATATTAATAGCACTCTGATTATCACAAAGAAGCATAGAGGACGAGATTGGTTCTTGTAATTCTTGCAGTAGGTGTCTCACCCACGTAACATCAGCTGTTCCTGCTGCCATTGCACGATACTCGGCTTCAGTACTAGATCGCGCCACTGCCTTTTGCTTCTTGCTACTCCATGTTACAACATTATTGCCGATAAGGATGCAATACCCTGAAACTGATCTGCGCTCATCAGGATCACCAGCCCAATCCACATCTGTGTAGGTGAATAGTCGATGTCCTGACGTATAATCTGTGTCTTTGTTATACATCAAACCATCTCCAATCGTACCCTTTAAATACCGAAGGATTCTTTTTACCGCTTCCATATGTGCATCTATAGGAGCATGCATAAACTGAGAAGCCTGATTGACAGAGTATGCTATGTCAGGCCTAGTGAATGTTAAGTATTGTAACATCCCTACAACTCGACGATACAAAGTAGGATCATGATAAGTGGTGCCTTCTTTAGCACTTAACTTATGATTTAGAAGACAAGGTGTGCTAATTGGTTTACAATTCTCCATCCCCGTAGCGAGGAGAATATCAATAGTGTACTTATGTTGGCTCAATGTAATAGTCTCATGTCGACTATCAACTTCCACACCCAAAAAATATCGCAAGGAACCCAAGTCTTTCATCTTGAATTTAGCCATCAGCATAGACTTAACCCAAGATATGTGATCCTCATCACTCCCGGTAATAATGATATCATCAACATATATAAGCACCCAAACAATAGCTGAACCACTTTTGAAGATGAACAATGAATGGTCTAGAACACTTATTAAAACCATGACGCTGGATCTCTGTGGAAAAACTTTCAAACCAAGATCGAGAAGCTTGTTTTAATCCGTAAAGAAAGCGTCGAAGTTTACATACCCAATTTGATGAATCATGCATGCTATATCCAGGTGGCTGCTCCATGTAAACTTCTTCCTTTAGTTCACCATGCAGAAAAGCATTTTTAACATCAAGTTGACTGAGTGACCATCCATGTTGTAATGCCAACGCAATGACAATCCTGACTGTGCCCAGTTTTACTACTGGGCTGAATGTTTCATCGTAATCCTGCCCATATTGCTGTGTGAAGCCTCGTGCAACCAGGCGAGCCTTATAGCGCTCAACACTGCCATCCGGTTTGTGCTTGATCTTGTACACCCATTTGGATCCTACAACATTCTTGTTATATGGCCTTGGCACAATTTCCCATGCGTTGCATTCATGCAATGCCTCCATTTCCTCATTCATCGCCTCTACCCAGGCACGAGAATTTACAGCATCATGAAAGGAGGAAGGTTCTGTTTCTTTGGACACTCTGGTTAGAAATGTTTGAAAATCCAAAGAGAAATTGTTATAACTTACCCAACGATCTATAGGATGTCTAACCCGAGTGGAATGTCGTAGGGGAGTCTCAGCATTGACTGGGTGAGTTCTACGAGAATAAACAAGACCAGAAAAACGTGAGGATGTTGTTGTAGGAGAAATGTCTTCCATATGTGGTTCCACATCAAAAGTATAGGGTTCATTGTCTGTCAATAAAGATGAATCCTCATGAGGCAACAAGTCATATAAAAGTGAGTCACTGAGCCAAGGATCATAACTGTCCTGTGTATCTGTAGAAGATGAACCCAGAGTGTCAAAATTTTCATCATCAAAAACAACATTTCTGGATATCCGAATTTTGCCTGTATGAGGATCATAACACCTGTATCCCTTATAGTCATCTGCATACCCAAGGAACTTGCACTGTATAGCTTTGTCTTGAAACTTATTTCTTAATGAATGATCAATATGAACATAACATACGCAACCAAAAGGATGTAGTTCTTCATATGATGGATGACAATTATAAAGAACAAAATACGGAGAATTATCTTCAAGGATGGTCATGGGCAACCTGTTGATAACGTAAACAGCTGTGTGGAAAGCCTCGGTCCAAAGGGAAAAAGGGATGCCCACAGTATGCATCATGCTCAAGGCTGTTTCAACAATATGCCTGTGCTTTCTCTCAGCAACTCCATTTTGTTGAGGGGTATGAGGGCAAGAAATGTTACGTGTAATGCCATGCTCCTTCAAATATTCACTAAAATCATGGGATATGTATTCTCCCCCCATCACACTGGAAATATACAACATTGGTATTGAATTGGTTTTGGACTAGTGCATGAAACTGTTTGAACAACTTGAAAACTTCATGTTTGTTTTTCATGAAGTAAATCCAACTAAAACGAGTGTAAGAATCAAGAAAGAGTACATAGTATCGAGATCCAGAAAGAGAAGTAGTGGGTGCAGGACCCCAAACATCTGAGCATATAATTTCAAAAGGCTTTGATGCTCTTTTATTGATACTATGAAAAGGAAGTACATGACTTTTGCATGAATGGCAACTTGGACATTTTGACTCTAAACTGATCTGCGCTCATCAGGATCACCAGCCTCGAGGTGGATCGTGGGTCGGGTCGGATCCACGATCCAAACTAACAATACTGGGTGATGCGATTACCACTACTTGCTATCTGATCAACCGCATGCTTTCGTCTTCTGTGGGTGATCAAATTCCATTACATATCCTAAAACCTAATGCCCCCCTTTTTTCTTTCTTACCAAAAATATTTGGATGTATTTGTTTTGTACACAAATTTGGCCCTGATCGTGATAAATTAGCTGCTCAAGCTACAAAATGCATATTTATCGGTTATCCAAAAAATCAAAAAGGCTATCGATGTTATGATCCTATTTCTCGCCGAGAGTATGTCAGTGCGGATGTATCTTTCCTGGAATCCTCTCCATATTATTCTAGTTCTGGTTCCCCGCTGCAGGTTGATCCAGCTGAGTCTTTTCCATTACCTATACTTTCTTTTCCTTTGGAATCTGTGCCCTCATTACCGAATCAAACTTCATCCTCTTCCAGATTTAATAATCCTCCATTGGTATATGTGCGTAGAGCTCCACTTCCGCAAGAGCCTTCATCTTCTTCTTCTCCTGAGGTAAGTTCTACTGACAATAGTGATCTTCAGGATGATGATAACAGGCCTATTGCTCTATGAAAGGGGACAAGACAATGTACCTTATATCCCATATCTCATTTTGTCTCCCATGCCAGAATTGGACATCAGATGAAGTCTTTTAACAGACAACACTTGATAATCGCTGGAAGCTGGCTATGCAAGAAGAAATGACAACTTTAGTCTCGTGGGATCTAGTTGATTCCCCAGCAGATGCTGACATTGTTGGATGTAAATGGGTATATACAATAAAGTACAAATCTGATGGTTCTATTGAAAGGTACAAGGCCAGATTAGTCGCCAAAGGGTATACTCAGACATATGGAATTGACTTCTTTGAAACTTTTTCTCCTGTTGCACGGATGGGTACCATCCGTCTTGTTCTCTCAGTAGCTGTTCAACATGGTTGGAGCTTGTGCCAATTAGATGTGAAAAATACATTTATATATGGGGATCTATCTGAGACCGTTTACATGCAACAACCTTCAGGCTTCGAGGTTGAGGGGGAGTGTCAGAAGGTGTGTAGATTGAGAAAGGCGATTTATGGCTTGAAACAAAGTCCTCGTGCATGGTTTCAAAAGTTGTTTGAAGTAATGTCAAGCTTTGGCTTTAATAGATCAGCAACAGATCATACTCTTTTTATAAAGAAAACTAGCTCTGGCATAGTTGTTATGGTGGTATATGTGGATGACATCATTCTTACAGGAGATGATGTGAAAGCTATTAAAGCCACAAAGGCTCATCTTCAAAAACACTTTGTTACAAAAGACCTTGGTTCACTCAGGTATTTTCTGGGTATAGAAGTTGCTAGGAGTCGTGAAGGGATGGTTTTGTCTTAACGGAAGTATGTTCTTGACTTATTAAAGGAAACAGACATGTTGGGAGCTAAACCAACAAATATTCCCATGGACCATAAAGTTCAGTTGTTTGAAGAAGGGTCAAAACCAGTTGATAGCAAAAGCTATCGCTCCCTAGTAGGGAAGTTATTATATGTAACTGTGACCAGGCCGGATATTGCTTTAGCAGTAAGCAAAGTTAGCCAGTTTATGGACAAACCAACTAAGATACACTGGAATGCAGCCATAATGATTCTCAGATATCTAAAATCATCTCCTGGAAAAGGGTTATTGTTCAGGAAAGGTGGAACTCTGGAGATAGTAGCCTATTCTGATGCTGACTATGCTGGATCTGTAGTAGATAGAAAATCTACCACAGGATTCTGTGTGTTTTTGGGAGACAACTTGATTTCATGGAGAAGTAAGAAACAAAATGTGGTTTCCAGGTCGAGTGCAGAATCAGAATATCGGGCTATGGCCCAAACAACTGCTGAATTGATGTGGGTTTGCATTGTTCTTCATGATCTCCAGGTGAAGGTTCCCTCTCCAATGACCATGATGTGCGATAACAAAGTGGCAACATATATAACAAACAATCTTGTCTTTCATGAGAGAACAAAGCACATTGAGGTTGATTGCCACTATGTAAGAGATATGATTGAAGCTGGTCATATCACTACCAAATATCTAAAGTCGGAAGACCAAGTTGCAGATATGTTTAGAAAGCCTCTTGCTAGGCCAAATTTTTCAAAATGTTGTGACAAGCTGAGCATGATTGATATCTATGCTCCAGCTTGAGGGGGAGTGTTGAGAATAGGTGGTTCTTTGTTTAAGTTCTTTTATATTAGAGGTTTTCTGAAAGTTTTCTGAAATTTTGTCCTCATAAGGACTTAGATGTAATTTCTCTTTTTGCCTCTCTCTATTTAATATAGAGAGAAGCCCTAATCACTTGAGTTAACGAGTTCTATTCTTGCAGCCGTCTCTCTCTCTCACTTTCTTTTCTCTCTCTCTCTCTCTACCTAGGGTTCGGGGCATCTCTTCTCTTCTTGAACACTAAGAAAGCACATGTGATTGCTTTTGGAGAAAGTTTATCATTTGTTTTAGTGAAGATAAAACATTTGCAAAAAAAACTCTTAATCTTTTGCAATAGGAAAAGATTTTAAATAAATTTTTAAAGTGGATAAAGGCATTCTATTAATTAAATAAACCGTTGTAAGTGCGGATTCGACCCAAAAATGTTTAAGGATATTTTTCGAAATAAGTAAGGTTCTTGTGGTTTCAATAATATGTCAATATTTTTTTTGGCTAATCCATTTTGTTGAGGAATATTAGGACAAGATCTTTGATGTACAATTTCATGATGGTCAAGATAGTTCTTAAAAGTCATTAGATAAATATTGTCCCTCAAAGTTGGATCGAAAAATTTGATGTTGGTTTTGAATTGATTTTTGACTAGGTTGTGAATTTTTTTAAAACAAGTAAATGTTTCGAATTTGATCTAAGAAAGTATATCTAAGTATGTCTACTATAATCATCTACAAATATAACATAATAAGAAACTTCTCTTTCATATATTACTAGCGCATGACCCCATGCATCTGAATGTACTAATTCAAATGGTTCTTTAAATACAAAATTATTGAATTTTAAAGGTAATAATTTTATTTTGCTGAGAATACAATATTTACAAAAGGTTCCATACATCCTGCACCAAGGAACAACTAGGTGAAAAGTGATCTTACATACATTGTCAGAGATTTGGGAAACCGAAAATAGGTCCAAATTCAATTTAGACACCACTATACCATTTGGTATATCAAAATTTTGGTTATTTTTAAATGTCATTCAAATTTCTCAATCTCTTGATTTTTTAGAGAAGTTACATAGGTGGTAGACACATAAGAATCACTTAGACTAAAGTGACATTCGGATAGAATGAGCTCATTAGGAGTCATAAGGAATGATACATCGGAATCAAGAATCCAAGAAGACTTACCAGGATCAATCATGTAGGCACCTCGACAACGAAGAGTGAAGATTATTGGCTCTTGAAAAGTGGTTGTAGAACCTCTATTAGGTAGGAGAGTGACATTGATCCAATGCTCTTGAAGTATTCATCAACACCACCTTTCTCTAGTGAACGTCCTACGGATGCCACTATCTTTTCATCTCTTCTTTTCTTTGGGCAAAAAGGTTTGATGTGACTCAGTTCGTTGCAAGTGTCCAATGATATTCTTCTTGTTCTCATGCTCATTGGAGGACTTTCCAAAATGAGGAGACTTGTAGGTACCTGTGTTGGATCCGGGCCTAGACATGACCAATATAGATTCTTCATCCTTCCTACCATGCTTCTTTAGTCTATTCTCCTCCATTGTTAGCTCCTCTAGTGTCTCTACAATAGAGGAAATACCTCCTCTATAGAGAAGAGCAAACTTTGTGCCTTCAAATTCAAGCCTAAGCCCATCGATAAATTAGTAGAAGTGCTTTGCCTTCACTTGCTTTTCACGGAGTTTAATGTCCATTGGACAATGCCACTTGGGCTCAATATTGAGATGTGAACATGGATTGGGTCTGGATTTTGATCAAGATCCGAGTTATATGTTATGTTTTATTTATTCTTTATTTGTTTGTCTCTTTTGCCCTTAATATTTTATTCTGTTGTATTATGCTCTTGATGGAAATTTTGTAATAGAAGAGCACACATTGCCCTATTGTTGGGACGTGTGGGATTGCAACTTCAATACTTGTTAACTCCTTTTCATTGCAGGAGTGCTTTGGCTAATTGTTGATGGTACCAAAAGTTAACACTCAAGTAGGGGCTAACTCATCTCAAAGGAGAAATAAAACATTATAGTATTTGCGCATGCTCATGTCTCCTTGGGTTATGGTCCTTACTTTGTTTTGAAGGTTGCACACGTGCAATATCCTTGAAGGAGTACATGTCTTGGAGATTGATATCCACACTATTTATGAGTTATGACATGAGTTTAGAGCTATGTCACAGGGATTCGGCCAGACAGGTGCCGCACCCGCGTCGACGCGACGCGATGAGGGTGCACGTGCGGTCAACCCGACCATGGGTGCGTTGACCGCACCCAGGGTCATTTTGGTCCAATTTTTTGATTTTTTTTTTTTAAAATTTGCTCTGTGAAATGGGCTGCGGAATTTAAAAAAAAAATCTGCTGACAGATGACCGCGCAGCGGGACCCGCCCCTTGCTGGATTTTGATTTTGATTTTGGCCTTGATAACTTCGGTCTCTTTAGAGTTGCCTATTCTTTGACGAGGACTTCCAGATTCTTCACCTCTCCCCACCCCTTGCTGGATCCCTGCAGGTAGTGATGAGAGAATGAAAGGACAAAACAACCGATGCCTGCTTGCTCCTGCTGCTCTTGTTTTATAAAGGGGGCACTTGTGTCCACAACATCTGACGAGCTTTGTTGGCATCCCATGGTATTCCTGCCTCCAAACAATGAATTCGCAGCGTTGGAAAACATACTGTTAACTTGGAAATGATGATCCATCTTCCTCAAAAATTCAAACCAAAATTCAAGAGCCTTTTGAAGTCTTTATCCTTCAACCATCCAGATCTTTCTTCGTCAAGGATTTTCTCTCTCCATAATAAATGATAATGGTGGTGGTAGCCTTGGTGGCTATTAGTATTCACTTTTCTCCTGACGAGATGGGTGCTCTAGCCGTAGCCTGGTGTAGACCTCTCTTTTCCACATGTTAAATCCAATAAATTTCTTTTAGCTGTCATCTAGAGTCCAGACTGGAGAGCTGTGTGCAACTGTATATAAAATGAAATTTGAAGAACCCTAGGCGGTGTCGTGGCAATGGCGGTGCAGCCGTAGGCCTCGTGAAGACTCTCTGTCCAACAAACCACATCAAACCTTTCGCTTATATTTTTTTTTTCGTGAAGACCAGGGAGTTTCAGACATGATTGAATCATGTCAGTCAGCAGAACGCAACGTCGATCAGATTGCCAATCCTTTCGGTTCATCAATTTTGTCCCGTTGCGCCAAAGTACACAACAAGCAGAACGTGGTTAACAAGTCTTCAAACAAACACACCAGCAAAAAAAACTGGTTATAAGTCCTATATATATATATATATTGCCGCACCCCCGCACCTGCACCCGCACCCATGTGACATAGGTTTAGAGCGACCCATCTTCCATTCCTTCCACTTCTTTTCATTGTTGACAACAACCTTGTTTATGTCATCTCCTTGAAGTGCGACCTCCTTTTCATTGTCATTCTTGGTGAGAACTAGCTGTGGTTCTTTCTCGGTGCGATCGACTAATCCCCATAGTTCTTAGCCTCAAATATGGTGCTTTATAATGGAAACTTGTAGTTGGAGTCATTGAGCTTCATAAGAATAACGGTGATAGGCTTTCTGTCCTTCGTAATGATGGCAAAGAAATGAGAATGAAGATAGAGAAGGCAAGGAGAATATGGATGATGGATAACAATGCTTCACGTACACTATGAGCTTATGATCCACAAACATGCGATTTACGAGCTCACGTCCACATGAACAACTCGATCACTAGTAAGTAGTAACCCAAGAATCAAGAGCTCAAGGCTCTGATACCCTGTAATGAAGTAGAGAGAGAGAGTGAGAGTCCACACAACCCACAGAGAGCACAATCACAAACCACTAAGGCCCAAGCACAAGAGCCACTAAGAACCAAAGAATTCACTAGAACACTTTAAAAAATAAATATTTTTATTAGGGCTGAAATGCACAAAGAATGCATACTTTACAAGAGGGGGAGATCCCCTATACATACCAGTGTTGTGAGAGGCGTACGCCTCAATACCTGAAGTGTACGCCTCATAGGTGAAGCGCACGCTCAAGGTATTGAGGCGTTGCATTGAGGCGTTTCAGGCTTGAAACGCACGCTTCACTCATGTGAAGCTCACGCCTCAAGTCGAAACGCGCTTCGCTTCTAAAGCGTACGCATCTGCGTAGTCCCTACAAACCGCCCCTTTCCTGCCAAAATCCGCCGCCGGGGACAGTGACGAGCAGGTTGGCGCCATTGTCAATGGGCTCAGACCACTTGCAGGAGAGTCGAGGTCAAGTTCGTAGAAGGTGAGATGCTTCTGAGCGTCGATGGCAGCATGGCCGGAGGGGTCCTGGTTGGCTTCGGAGTAGTCGAGCTTGATGGCGGCAAAGATGGAGTTGTTGCAGTCGACGACAACGATGGAGTAGAGGAGGGTGTGGGACTTGTGAGCCTCGAGAGGGGTGGAGATGGGGAGGCGGGCAGCAGTGTCACGGTTGAGGGCGTAGACGAGCTTCTGCTTCTCGCAGGCACCGATCATGACGGCGCGACCCTTGGGGTCGATGGCGAGGAACATACCCGGGACGATTCGGCGGCAACCGAACTTGCCGAAGGTCTCCTGGTGGACCTTGTCGAAGGCGTTGTGCTCCTTGTTGTACTCGAGGATGATGATGCTGCAGCCGGAGTCCTTCTGGGAGCCGGTGAGGCAGAACTGGGCGAGGGAGCGGACGGTGCCGAGGACCTCAAGAGAGAGAGAGAGAGAGAGAGAGAGAGAGAGAGAGAGAGAGAGAGAGAGAGAGAGAGAGAGGATGCCCTAGGGGTTCGGGACTCGGGGGGTGAAAATGGATTGGGTTCGATTGGACCCCCGATTGATCATGAAGCTTACGCTTCATAACATGCTCAACGCCTCGCTTCGCCTCAGCGCATTTGACAACCTTGATACATACACAAGAGGGGCACTAACTAGCCGTTAGACTAGTACAAGCCAAAAAATACAAAAATAAAAAAAGACCAAATGTTTACACAATAATTACAAAAATATTATATATAATATACATATAGTATATGTAAATATATACATACTTATACATATACATATACACTGTCACATGGGTGCGGGTGCGGGTGCGGGTGCGACACGAGTGCAACGCAATTCCAAAAAATTTGGACACGGGGACTCGACTATATATATATATATATTAAAAAATACATATTATAAATATATATATTTTAAATATATATAATTATATATATAACAATAAATTAACACATAAAGATTGTAAATTTTAAAGTAAAAATAAAAAAGCAATTCTTAACAACACAAACTTACCAAAATATAACACATAAAAAAGCTTGTGAGTGTGATAAACAACAAAACTTATCATAAATCTGCCTCATCGTCTGAATTAGAGGGAAGAACAGGATCAAGGTAGTCCATGTTGAGAGTATGCAAATTATGTTCTCCCTATAAGTCAAAATCTTCTGGATTTACATCCCAATTCTTGGATGGTCCACAACTGCATCAAAAGATGACTATATTAGTATCCAACTTAAAACTTTGAATACAAATATTTAAATACAAACTTTGAATACAAAGAAAAAAAATATACTCTTCTTTGGTGCGGTGAGAAATTAATCGTAGATTTGAGTGAACATAAACCAAATCCTCTGCTCTTTTACTAGTGAGTTTGTTTCTTTTAATGTTGTGAATTTGAGCATATTTACTCCAATTTCTTTCACGACAAGATGATGTAGCAGGTTGGGATACCAACTTCATTGCAAGACGTTTAAGGGGATCTTCCTCGCCCCTTGCCACAAGTGCTGCTAAAGAATCAAATCTCCCAGTAGAAAACTTGCCAAACTCACTATTTACAACCTTAAACATATGAGGATCATTAAAAAGTCTTCCCAAATATATCATTCTATTTCTTGATATCTCAGGATCTTCATTTGGAGAAACACGACCAACACCTGCTGTCAACCATTTTTTTGCATAGTATTTTGGATTGAGAGAGTGTGCCATGCAATGCAAAGGTGTATTGCTTTTATCCCATCTTCTCACTAAAACTGAATGTACATGATTGTAAAATTCTGAATCATCAAGTGCAATATCTTTCTTTTTATGTTTAAAAATGATACTTTGAACTTTTTCAATCATATTGTCCCACATTTCATAAATTCTATGAAGCATGAATACATCTCTGTCAACTTCTCTCAACATTTCCCAAATAGGCTCTGTAAATTCAACAAAATATGTAATTTTATCCCACCAAAAATCATCACAGATGCATTTTTTGATAGCTTGAGCCTTGACATCATCTTCAGTACGATAAAAATCTCAATCTTGATCAACCACCATCATCATCAATGCATTCTTGAGTTGCTTAATTCTTTTTATCATAACAATGAGAGAAGTAAAACGAGTTTCAACAACTTTCAGTAACTTGAGATCAGAATGCCTATTAAATATAAAAAGGGCATGATGATGGTTTATAACAAAATTTCTAATATTTCGAACATCATGCTCTATTTCTTCAATCAATAAGCACATTTCATGTGCATGTGCATCATCTTTTGATGGATTGCATGTACTCTTAAGTGCCAAATTTAAACAGTGTGCTGCACAAGGAATCCAAAAAATATGTGAATATGTATCTTCACTTGCCAAATTCATTCCTGCACGACTGCAAACTGGAGCATTGTCAGTAATGATTTGCACCACACTTTCTTCACCCACTTCTTTTATCACTTCGACAAATAATCTCTTTAAATATTCAACATCTTTATACTCTCCAGATGCATCAACAGTCTTTAAAAAAATTGGCCTATTAAGTAAGCAATGAAGTTTATCAGTGGTCGCCTTTGTATATCAGTCCATCCATCAGAAACAATCGACACTCCATGTCGTTTTCATGCAAATTTTTGGGTCTCTAACAAGTCTTCAATTCTATTTTTTTCCTCTGCAAGAATGACTGTTCTTAGTTTTTCTGAACTAGGAGGCACATAACCACTCAAATTACAATTAGCCAAAGATGTAATCATATCTTTCCAGTATGGACTTCTAGCTACATTAAAAGGAATTGAGTTTGAGTAAAAGAATCGATCAATCTTTTTATCAATTTTTGCTCTTGCCATGTTTTTGAATGATGCTTGTATTGTTTTATTGCTTTTCATCTTTATTTTCTTTAAAAGCTCTTCTTGTATATCACTAGCAGTATTAAAAGACAAATTAATCGAATCACTTCTCATCTCTGTAATTTTCTTCTTTTCAGCTTCCTCTTATTCTTTTTTTAATTGCTTTAACATGTCTTTGTCAACCCCAGAACATGCCCTAATTCCTTGACCATGAATATGCAAAAGATGTGCTTTCACACATGCATAAGAACCTGTGAAAACAGTCTTACAATGAAACTGCATATTCCCACCACTACTAGCTTTTACCCCTTTTGTTACAAGCCTCCAAAGTGGTTGAAAAACTTCTAATTCAGGGTTAGAACTTGAACCAAATGTATTGACACTACCGCTAGAACTCGCCATTATATATAAAAAGTGAAAACTGAAAAGAAAATAAGTAAATAAAATAAAGTTAATAAACACTTCAAAATAATAGTAATAGGAGCTTCAAGTTTGTTCCCCCTGTTCAAACCAGGCCCTCCTCTGCAAACCAGGTTCGAGATAGGGGGCTTACCCCCTAAGGAGGGGCAGGGCAAGCCCCTGCTGAACCTTATCAGTGGCAGGGGCTTTGCCCTTGCCAAAAAGCCAAAGGCAGCAGGGGAAACGAGGAGGGGCCGAGCCCCTCCTCGTTTCCCTTCTGTCCGGCAGGGCAAGGCTCGGCCTGTCAGCCGAGCCCCCTCCTTCCCCCACTCCTACTTCTTACCCCTGCGATAAAAGGGAAACGAGGAGGGACTGAGCCCCTCCTCTGTGAATCAGAGGCATAGGGAGGGACCGAGCCCCTCTTCTGCGAGCAGAGGGTGCAGGGGGGGGGGGGGAGGGGCCTGCCTGACATAAGCGAAATGAAGGAGGGGCCAAGCCCCTCCTTTGTGAATAGGAGGCACAAAGAGGGGCCAAGCCCCTCTTCTGCGAGCAGAGGGTGCAAGGGGGGAGGCTGCGAGCAGAGGGCAGGAGGGTCGACATACCTGTTGAGTGTTGACGGAGGGGGAGACGGTGGCTGGCACCTGTGCGTACCATCGCCAGAGTCTGGATCGCCGACGTGGGTGTAGGAGAAAGCTGCAGAGGCTGAGGGGGAGAGGCAAAATCGAGAGGGTAAGCACCTCCCCCTGTCAATAAACCCCTTTTAGGGTTCAGCTGCAAATGAATTTTGGATCTGGGTCGGGTCTTGATCTGACCCGGATCCAAAACGTATTTTAAAACAGACATTTTTGGACTCGATCAAAGTTGACCGAGTCCAAAATGTGGACGGAATCGGCCTCGACTCGTTGACCGAGTCCGAAGCCGCACCCGTGTTCGCACCCGTGTCGGGGCGTGTCGACTCGGGTGCGGCGCCTCCTTAGCCGAGTCTGTGTGACAACATATACATATAGTATACATATAATATTTAACATTGTGGATTGTTGATTTTTGAAGCCTTTAAAAACCTGCTTACGTTGTTTTGGGATGAAGGCGTAGTTGTTGTTGTTGTTTGTTGTAAAAACCTGCTTACGTGTCATAGTCAACAACAACAACTACGCCTTCATCCCAAAACAATTGGGGTCGGCGATATGAACCAAAAAAGAAAATCATTCTGGGTCTTCCACATGAATCCTTCTCCTCCAATCATTTCTATTCAATGCCATGTCCTCGGTGAGGTTCAAAGCATTCATATCCTTTCCTATCACCTCCATCCATGTCTTCCTAGGCCTACCCCGACCTCTTTTAACTAATATATTTTCCCATTTCTCCATCTTTCTAACTGGAGCATCATTAGGCCTTCGCCGAATATGTCCAAACCATCGTAAACGATTCTCTCTCATCTTATTTTCAATGGGTGCAACGCCTACCTTCTCACGTATCTCCTCGTTCCGAATCTTATCTTTTATTGTATTTCCACACATCCATCTCAACATACGCATCTCTGCTACACTCATTTTTTGAATATGATGTCTCTTGGCAGCCCAACATTCCGTACCATATAGTAAAGCGGGTCTAATAGTCGTCCTATAAAACTTTCCCTTCAACCGCAATGGCATTCTACGATCGCACAACACTCCAGTTGCACTTTTTCATTTCATCCACCCAACCTTTATCCTATGATCTAGTCACATAATTCAAAAATCATCTTTTACTAAACAAACCTTGTAGCTCACATCCATAAGGTCTGATCTACAAAAGGATCTAAAACATATGAAAAGAATGTGATTTATACTGAATAGTTCCTTGATTTCAATATTAATCCTATATATATAAACCCTATATATGAGTCATAAGTCATAAGGTAGGATGATATTTGAAGTCGTCTAGTCTAAGTGCAAAGTGATCATTACTATGGGGATTTGGAATTATTGGCAAAAACAAACTTTCCTACTTCATATTGGAATAGGTGCTTTATTGGCATTGATGACTTAGAGTACATCCCTGTATATTTTTGCAATATTCCTAATTGAATCTCTGCAGCAGGAAAAGAACTATGGCAAACTCCAGTACGAATGTTGGAGCTTTGCAGGTTGACTTTTATTTTTCCTCATTTGTTCTTGTTCTTTCATTTTTGCCTGGGGAGCATGTGGGAGATTCTTTCATTTTCTTATTTACTCTTTAAACTTTTCTTTTACGTTTTATTGTCTCTTGAAGTGCTCAGGCCATTGTACTTGGGATAATGCAGTAGGATAATGCAGTGAAGAATCAAAGGGAGGATAAATTAGTTCTAGTTGTTAGTGAAAGGATAAGGCTTGTTGGGTACTTGTACCCTATTTATGTTTTTTCATGACTTTTTCTTGTAGTTCTTTGTGGCTGTCCATTCGTTTGTCTGCCCAGAACTGATTCTTCTTAGGAAAAAACATGCTTATATGCAGAAATGCTTGATGTGTGCATCTCACCTTTTTTTCCTGTTTTTTTCCATGATGCTCACACAATGTCCAACATACTGAGACCAACCAAGCCTCTATTAAACTTTAGCAGGAGAAAATTTCTTATGTCTCTTCTGCATTAATTTGCAGGCTATTATGGAGATCTATAACATGTACCGGACCCATCTGTCTGCCAAGAACACTGTGGTACTCTTTGATGCTTTGCATACTGTTGCATCCCATGCACATAAGATTAATAGTGATGGTACACTACGGTCTAAGTTGCAAGATCTGGGCTCGGTGACGCAGATGCAGGACCCTCCCTTGCTGCGCCTTGAGAATGAGTCCTACCAAATATGCTTAACATTATTGCAGAATCTAATACTTGACAAACCCATCAATTATGGAGAAGTTGAAGCAGAAGTTTTCCTTATCGGCCTGTGCAAAGAAGTGCTGCAGGTTTACCTTAACACAGCACAGTATTTTCCACAGGCTGATGCTTCTAATATTCGCTCTCATCCTCACTGGTTGATTCCACTGGGCTCAGCAAAACGAAGAGAATTGGCAGCACGTGCACCACTTGTTGTTGCAACACTTCAGGCTATCACTGGATTGGAAGAATATTCATTTGAGAAGAACCTGGCCCAATTCTTTCCATTACTCTGTGGCTTGATAAGCTGTGAGCATGGTTCAGGTGAAGTTCAGGTGGCACTCAGTGACATGTTGAACACCTGGGTGGGTCCAATTTTGCTTAAATCATGTTGATTTAGCTTCTTCAGTGTACGATATTTCACCTTTCTAGCCTTCGCTTTTGTTTTTACATGATTGTTTGAGATCTGTAGATTGATAGCATATGTATGGAGAGAGAGAGAGAGAGAGAGAGAGAGAGAGAGAGAGAGAGAGAGTATTGAAATACTTGTCATTTTCAAAGTAATAGCAGAAGCATAGTTTATTTGGCAGAGTAGAAATTGTTTTGTTTATTACAAATTTCTTCCATTCTTTGGTGTTTATTCCTATGTTTCTTTGTTAGTTTCTCGGAGGTTTTGCTTATAAGCAGGTAATACTCCATTATGCTTGTATGTTCTTTGTTGATTAAGCATTTGGGAGCTTTCCACCAATAAAAAAGTTTACAGCCATTCCTGTTATGAGTTGAACTTAATAAAGCATTTGCTATGCGGCATGAATTGATGTTTTCTTTGGAAACGTTAAGAATCATCCATGTTTGGAATGGATCCAAACTGTGACTCGGTAGATTATCTAAGCCAACTCCGAGGTTGACTATGCACTGAGACTGTTTCAGAACCATTTGATATGGCTGTTGTGGCAATCATGGGTGTCTGCAATCAGATGGCTGACAGTGCAGCTGTCACATCAGATGCTTCATTTCCAGGTCGCTTGCTGGTAAATGTCCCGATCAATAGTTAAGGCAAGATTAAAGGTCTCTCTCTCTCTCTCAAAATAATGGAAGCTAAAAGGGAGAGGGATCACTAAGAATACTCCCTCTCTAACCAAAAAAAGATAGGGGGCCGCTGAGGCAAGAAAAGATATCCCTGCTTTATTATAATTATTTTTGACAGAATATCCCTGCTTTATTATAATTATTTTTGACAGAATATCCCTGCTTTATTTAAAAAGGGGATGTCGAAGCGAGAATTGTTTACATAAAAGGATGGGTGGTGGAAGCAAAAAGAGTTTGATTTGTCATTTTATCTTCTTTCCAATAGTTGATTATGTGCGTCTTATTGATTTGAGCGTGCTTATCTCCTTTTATGCTCTATTGCCTTCTTTCTCATATTCCATATCACGTCCTTGATCTACTGAAAAAAAGTATTCAGTCAGTGGCCACTGCCAAAATAAGTGTACCGTCACCACCACCATCATCATCATCCATACACGCTACCTCTTTCATGAAAACCATGCACACACCCTAACGAAACCTCATCTCTGCCCCCCACTCAACCTCGAAAGCAGCCAAGTGTTTGTACGGCAGCATTGCCTTCTTCACGCAAAATCAAAACCCACAACCTTCTTCTTCATCCAGGGCACCATCTTCTCTTTTCCAAAAGTTAAAAAAGGAAGACACAGAAACAGAAAGAAAGAAAGGAAAGATGTCTACACCATCAAGATCCAGTTGCAGAGAAATAGAAATCAACCATCAAAACCCTCTTCCTGCTCATGCATCACTGCTGCTGGCATCTCAAAATGGCCGGAAGACTTGAAGAAGACGCTTGCTGCAGAGCAAAGCAAATTGCTTCGGCTCACGCTGCCCATGTCTGCCATGAACCTTGCCTGTCTAGCAAAGTTAACCATATCGACAGCATTCCTCTGCTGGCTCAGCAAGCTTCAGTTAGCAGGAGGATCTATTGCTCTAACCTTTGCCAATGTCACTGGGTTCTCGGTGCTCACCGGCCTGTCTAGCGCAATGGAACCCGTCTGCGGTCAGGCTTTTGGTGCTAAGAACTTCAGACTGCTCCACAAAACACTCTTTATGGCCTTCCTTCTCCTACTCGCAAGCATACCGATCGCTGTCCTCTGGCTCAACTTTGAAAAGTTCCTCCTTTGTTTTGGCCAGAACAAAGAGATCTCAAAGATAGCCCAGACTTATCTTCATTATCTATTGCCAGACCTAGTGACCACTTCATTTTTCTGTCATCTCAAGGCTTACTTGAGCGCTCAGTGCATCACTGTGCCCGTGTTGCTGTGCTCTGTAGCCTCTGTTGCTCTTCATATACCCGTCAACATCTTACTCTCACACTACCAAGGTGGAATTGCTGCCATTGGGCTCTCCATCTGCTGGACAGACTTTAACATGGTCTTCCTCTTATTACTATACATCTTCACAAATTCCGACAGACAACCTGACGACGAGGACAGCGAGCCATGGTGGTGGTGGAGGTGCTTGCGGGTGCAGTCGATTCACGTCTGGGTTCAATTGTTGCGCCTCTGCGGCCCTTGTTGCTTGATGACATGCCTGGAGTGGTGGTGCTATGAGATGTTGGTGTTGCTAAGAGGGAGGCTTCCCGATGCCCCGTGGGCAGTCTCTGTGCTGGCCATCGTGCTAAACGCAGACAATTTAGTGTACTCAGTGATGTTATCAATGGCGACATCGACATCTACAAGGGTGGCGAACGAGCTCGGCGCCAACCGGCCTCAGGCAGCATATGAGGCAGCTGCTGTTGCCCTGGCGTCCAATGTTTATGGGTCGTATTTGGTGTGCATCAGGCCGGTGTGGGGCAGGGTCTTCAGCAGGGACCATGGTGTGGTGGAGGGAGTGAAGAGGATGATGGTTTTCATGGGGGCTCTTGAGCTTTTGAATTTTCCAATGGCAGTCCCTGGAGGGATTTTGAGAGGGACGGCCAAGCCCACCCGGGCTGTGTATGCCAATATTGGTGGGTTCTACTTCTTGGCCTTGCCGGTGGGTGTGGTGCTGGCTTTCAAGGTTGCACTTGGGCTGAATGGCTTGTTTTTGGGGTTCTTGGTTGGAGTTTTGCCACTTGTACCCTCCTTCTTGTGGTGTTGGTGCTAAGGATAGACTGGGCCACTCAGGCTGGTAGGGCACAGGAGCTTGCTTGTGTGAGAAAAAAGAACGGAAATGGCGGTGCACCTTAAGTCTTGATTCTTCCATCTCCTATTGCATGGGTTGGGACTGAGCCCATGTTCTTAATTATGCAGCAGGTCTGATGGGTTCTAAGAGCAAGAGAATGAAGTGTTCCCTTGCGACTTACAGTGTACAGTTGCGCTTTGAGTCTGTTTTGCTTTTGTTGAGTCTGATGTAAGCTGCCCGGTTCAGGTGAATCAATACCCCGAAGGGGCAGCCCGTATACTTGAACTGCAATAGCCTGCAGGCAAAATTGTGAATGAAGTAAATGCGTTGAGCTTTCTTTTGTTCACCCTCGTTGTGATTGCTTCTTGTGATTGCAATTTCTCTCCCTCTATTCTCTCTTGCTCTCTTGCACTCTGATTACAAGCTTCCGCGACTGGCAAGCGAGCTGACGAGTAGGCTTGCGGCGGTGAGGAAGGACCGTCGTGCCGCGCTGGCCCATTGAAGGAAATAGGCCCGTGACAAGTGGTACCAGAGCCCGTTCTCGTGCTGGGGAAGGGAATCCGGAGTCGGTGTCGACAGACACGCCGACAGGCTGCGATTTGTGAGCAAGACATCGTGATGCCTTATCAACACTTGCGCAACACCAAAGGCAAGGCAGTTGTCGAAGCTGAGGAGATGGGTTCACCTCGGGGCCAAGAAGAGTTGGCTGTAACTGTTAACAAGCTGATGGAAGATGTGACTTCGCATGATGAAGCGATTTCATGCGCATGTGAATCATTCAATGGATTGAATGATGTGCTGGCGAGCCTGCAAGAGCAGGTGAACTTACTAATGGAGCATGTTACTTCATTGGCGACTACAGTGACCGGTCTTGAGTTGATGAACCGTACGTTGCAGCGGACGATGACCCTAAATGGCAGAAATGGTGAGAGACCATCAAAGATTGATGTACCTAGACCGGCAAAATTCAATGGTTCTCGCGACAACAAGGCCATTGAGAACTTCTTGTTCCAAGTAGAAGACTACTTGGATATCCAGAATGTGACCCTCGAAGATATGAGAATCAAGGCTGCAGCCGCCTTGCTTGATGAGGATGCTATTGCTTGGTGGAGGCGGAAGCGCAATGACATGGAGAGGGGTCAATGTGTGATAGACACCTTTGATGACTTCAAAGTAGAGTTGCGCAACTACTTCATGCCAATAAATGCGCAGAGACAGACTTACCGGATGGTTCATGAGCTCAAACACACTGGTTCATTGCAAGACTATGTCAGAACATTGCAGAAATTTATGCTGGAGATACCTAACATGCCAGAAGACAACATGCTCAACTGGTTCATTGTGGGACTTCAACCATGGGCATAGTCTAAAGTGGAAAGGAGCAACCCCCGTATTTTGGAAGATGCATATGTGGCGGCAGAGCGCTTAGTTGACACTCAGCGCAAGCCTTTCACCCCATCAACCAAAGTTGGGAAGAAGCCTGACCACGGAGGCAAGAAGGATGAGCAACGCAATGATAAAGGTGAGGCATCGACACGCCATTAATCCGAAAAGAAACAGAACTTCACAAAGCATAACACCAGCAACAAGGGTGCAGTTGTGACATGTTGGTTCTGCGGCGATAGACATATCACCAGGTAGTGCCCAAAGCGCCTTGTAAAGGACAACGGATAAGCCAATGATGCACGATAAGAATGCAGCGATACTGAATGCAGTGACACTGAGATCATGCAACCAAGGATGGGGGCCATGCGATCGATTAACGCAGCTAGAAGTTGCGCAGTTAAGAACATGCAGGTCAGTAAGGAACTTATGTACGTAGAAATCATTATGAATGAAAAGTCTACTTCAGCAATGGTAGACTCGAAGGCCACACACAACTTTGTCTTGCGGGAAGAGGCAGAACGGTTGGGTTTGAAAACTAGGCCAAAGCAAAGGACTATCAAAACAGTAAACTCTGAGGCCAAGCCCATCCTTTGTGAAGCAAGAGATGTGGCTACTCAAGTGGGGAGTTGGGTCGGCAAAGCCAACTTCTCTGTGGTGCCCCTGGACGATTTCAAGGTGATTCTGGGTATGAAGTTTATGCGAAGCCAGAATGTTATGATGCTGCCAAAGTTTAACACGTTGACGATCATGGGGTCAGACCTGTCACACACACTGCAGTGCCTTACACAGAAAGGCAAGTCTTCCGCATTATCGGCAATGCAACTGAAGAAGGGTGTCAAGCACGGAGAGCAGACATTCTTAGTTGCAGTGCATGCAGATGAAGGGAAGGTAGAAGCAGCAGTGCCGCCGACCCTAGCCCCACTATTGGAGGAGTTTCGGGGGGTGATGCCCCCGGAATTGCCGAAACGTCTTCCGCCAAGACGTGAGGTCGACCACAAGATTGAGTTGACCCCGGGAGCGAAACCTCCTACAATGGTTTCATACCGTATGGGGCCAGCTGAGCTAAAAGAGCTGCGAGGCAGCTAGACGAGATGTTGGACGGAGGCATTGTTCATCCATCAAAAGCCCCATTTGGTGCCCCGATCCTTTTCCAGATGAAACATGATGGCTCTAAACAGTTATGTATGGATTACCGTGCCTTGAACAAGGTCACAGTGAAGAACAACTATCCATTGCCATTGATAGCAGACTTGTTCGATCAGCTAGGCAGTGCCCGTATCTTTTCCAAGCTAGATCTGCGATCGGGTTACTGGCAGGTGAGGATTGCCGAAGGTGATGAGCCGAAAACAACTTGCATCACCCGCTATGGTGCTTACGAATTTCTAGTAATGTCATTCGGGTTGACAAATGCTCCACCCACGTTCATGACTTTAATAAACCAGATCTTTTACCCTTACTTAGACAAGTTTGTGGTAGTCTACCTAGATGATATCGTGATCTACAACAGCAACATGGAGGAACATGTCGAGCACTTGCGAACAGTGTTTCAGGTGCTGAAGGAGAATGACCTCTATGTCAAACGAGAGAAGTGTCTCTTCGGGCAGGAGAAGATCAGCTTCTTTGGCCACGTTGTGGGGCGTGGTGTGCTGCGTATAGATGGGTAGAAGATAAGGGCCATCCAGGAATGGGTTCCGCCAAGCAAAGTGCCAGAATTGCGGTCATTCCTCGGTTTGGCAAACTATTATCGATGTTTCATCAAAGGTTATTCCCTCATTGTTGCGCCTCTCACAGATTTGTTAAAGAAGAATCGGGTATGGCTCTGGACATGAGCGTGCCAAGATGCCTTCGATGGCTTGAAAAAAGCCTTAGTGAGGGAGCCAGTGCTGCGACTGTCTGATCATTCGAGACCCTTTGAAGTCCATACTGATGCCTCAGACTTTGCCATTGGCGGAGTTATTATGCAAGATGGTCATCCGATTGCATATGAGATTCACAAGCTTAAGGATGCAGAGAGGCGTTACATAGTGCACGAACGTGAGATGACCGCCATTGTGTATTGCCTCAGGACCTGGCGGCACTACCTTTTGGGTGCCGAGTTCATCGTCAAGACGGACAATGTGGCCACGAGCTATTTTCAGACACAAAAGAAGTTGACGCCTAAACAAGCTCGATGGCAGATGTTTTTGGCTGAGTTCGACTTTGCCTTGAAGTACAAGGTTGGAAAGACCAATGTTGTGGCGGATGCCCTGAGCCGTAGGGCTGAACTGGCAGCTGCAGGCGCGAAGTCTTCTGAAGTGCATTTGGAGGGTGCATTGCTGAGCCGCATCCGCGAGGGTACGCAGCAGGATCCGATCGCACAACACCTTGTTTCTCTGGCGCAGGCAGGGAAGACTCAGCGATTTTGGCTACAGAAGGCCTCCTCGTAACAAAAGAGAGACACATCTTTGTACCACGGTGGGGAAGCCTTCGCCGAGAGCTACTCAAGGAGTGCCATGATACACTATGGGCCGACCATCCTGGTCAGGAGCGGACCTTAGCACTCCTTGAACACGGCTACTATTGGCCGCAGATGAGAGACGATATTGAGGAGTATGTGCGGACATGCCTCATCTGCCAGCAAGATAAGGGGAGAAACCATAAGTCTGCCGGTCTCCTTGAGCCTCTACCAATTCCAAAACGTCCTTGGGATAGCATCTCCATGGACTTTATTGTTAGTCTGCCGAAGGTAGAGGGCCTCAATTCTATTTTGGTTGTAGTGGATCGTTTCTCAAAGTATGCCACCTTCATCCCAGCTTCCAAGGAGTGCCCTGCAGAGTTGTCCGTAAAGCATGTGGTGAAGCACTGGGGCATACCAAAGAGCATTGTGAGTGATCGCGATGCTCGCTTCACGGGCAAGTTCTGGCGTGAAGTATTTCGGCTACTTGACTCTGAATTGCTGTTTTCAACTAGCTTCCATCCGCAGACAGATGGGCAGACATAGCGTATCAACGGGATACTGGAGTAGTACCTTAGGCACTTTGTTAGTGCCAATCAAAAAAATTGGGTGAAGCTCCTTGATGTGGAACAATTTTGTTATAATCTGCAGAAGAGCGAGTCTTCAAGCCACAGTCCGTTCGAGATAGCCACGGGCCAACAACCAATGACCCCGCACACTCTTGCCACACAAGAAAAGGGAAGGCCATCATTCGCCTATCAGTTTGTTCACGACTGTCACGAGCAAAATGAGTTGGCGAAGGCATTCTTACACAAAGCGACAAAAAGAATGAAGAAGTGGGCGGACAAACACCGTCGGCCCGCAGGGTTCCAAGTTGGGGACCAAGTGTTGGTGAAGTTATATCTTGGTCGCACAGGCATCTTCCGCGGGCGACACCGTGGACTACTCAGAAAGTATGAGGGACCCTTCACCATCACGAAGAAGGTGGGCAAGCTGGAGTTGCCCCCAGACTTCAAGGTGCACCCAGTGTTCCACGTGTGCAACCTCAAGTAGTTCCATCCAAATGATGGAGACCCGGAACGCAGTGTGCCACAACGCGCTCCCATCTTGCAGAGGACCCCGACAGCACAACGGGCCGAGAAGCACCTCAGTCAGATCCTTCGCCACAAGGTCAACTACTTGGGACAAACGAAGAAATACTTGGTGCAGTGGGAGGAACCAACGGAACCAACGTGGGAGCCTGCATTTCGAATGAACAGCCGCTACCCGGCTGAAGTCAGGGCTTACCACGAAACAGATGGCGCCGAGGACGACACATGATTTGAAGGGGGGAGCATGTTCCCTTGCGACTTACAGTGTACAGTTGCGCTTTGAGTCTGTTTTGCTTTTGTTGAGTCTGATGTGAGCTGCTCGGTTCAGGTGAATCAATACCCCAAAGGGGCAGCCCGTATACTTGAACTGTAATAGCCTGCGGGCAAAATTGTGAATGAAGTAAATGCGTTGAGCTTTCTTTTGTTCACCCTCATTGTGATTGCTTCTTGTGATTGCAATTTCTCTCCCTCTATTCTCTCTTGCTCTCTTGCACTCTGATTACAAGCTTCCGCGACCGGCAAGCGAGCTGACGAGTAGGCTTGCGGCGGTGAGGAAGGACCGTCGCGCCGCGCTGGCCCATTGAAGGAAATAGGCCCGTGACATGAAGTATGTAGGGTATATATCCTTTTAACCTTGTCCTATTATTATGAAAGAGCTTGGAAGCATACAAGGCACATCCATGGTTTTTGTTTGCTGGCAGCTGAGTGTCCCTTCAGCTTGGCAACACTCCTAAACCAAACTCTTGTGCACTCGTCCGACCTGAATGGAAGAGAAAGCCTTTCATAGGAAAAACTAAAAAAAATTATGGGACCAAAATTTCATTAAGAAAAACCTGAGAACAACTAGAAAATTCGCATGGATGTGAAAATTCCTTTAGAGAAAAATTTTCCATCAGGAAATTTACAAATGTGAGGCCATTCATGGAATTAGGAGCAAAAGATTGGCCCTTAAATGAAATTTTTTCTTTTATTTTTGAATGATTCTACGTGTCCACCATTAATTTGGGTTTCTTTTGTTTTTAAAACTGACAAAAACGTAGACGACACTCACTTTTGGCACCATTTCGTGTTTTGACCAAGACAAAATATATAACAAACATGGTTACTTCATGACTCAAAATTCAACAAATATGGCTAATTGAATTTTTCTTGATGGTTTTACCTTTTTGTCGCCCGAAAACATAGGTATCTCGGTCAAACAACTTGTCTAAGTTGTCGCCTACCAACAGGAGCTCTCCTTGTCCGGCAGGAGCAGTTAGTGCACGTCACCTTGTGTTGAGATGTTGCAAGTTCAAATCCCAATGGTATATGGTTGTGTAACTCCTGGTAGCCTAACCCGAACTTTCTCTGTTGGAAAAAAAAAAAGTTGCCTGAAAAAATCAAACGTCATTTAAGTTGTCGTTGGAAAAATCAGGATCCATGTAAGTTGCCACTAGTGATAGTGGCCTCATTACAAGTGCCCAGCACTTAAGCAAGCAGCTCTCCAATACTGTGTATACATTCAGTCGAGGCTAACTCAGGCGCATGACGTGTAGCTAGGTGACGGCTACACGTCTAGCTACACGTAATAGGAAGTGGCGCACAACACGCTTAGTGCGGCAGAAGTGGTACGGTCTTACTAGAACCGTGCCCAAGATCTATGCCTTTTCAAATGTCTCTTAAGCATTTGCCCAAACAGGTAGCGTGTAGCTAGGTGACGGCTAGCAAGTGTATTTTAAAGTCTTGCAGCTGGAAGCACTAGTAATAGGACTTGCACTAATCCAGAAGTTATAGATCTGAGTTCGGAAAGAAGAGGAGAAGAATTCAATTTAGCTTATTAGCTGTACGCGTACATTTCTTCCCCAGATTCATCACTTCAAACTGGATCGCCTTATTCGTTCTGTAATTTGCCTTTGCTGGTTCATTAATCCCTGAATCAGGAAAGGAATCACAATACAGTATGAATTATTGATCAGTTCGATGCCTTTAGAACATGGCTTCAATTTGCTTCCAGGAAAATGCTGATTAATGGAGGGACAACCCAATGATCGTCATGTCGAAGCTTGCTGAGTTACTTCATTGCAGAATAGAACAGCGAATCAGAAATCCTAGCTTTTACGGACCTCAATCTTTTCTGAATATAGATCACCGGTCTGATATGAAATCGAGATGTAGCCTCTCTATTCTTCAACAATAACTCTGCTGGATTGCATCTCCTTTTATGATTCTCTCTGTGAACAAGAAAATAGAAAAAGAGGTGGAGAAGAAGGAGATGACGTGAGCTCCTTAAGAGATGAGCTAACTCATCTCCAAGGCCAATCCTGACTCAATGAGGCCTGTTCTCAAGAAGAGAGACGGTAAACTGCTGACATGAATGGTCAACCATGGCTGCTGGTGGCTTCCAATCAGAACGTGCCCCTCCGCCTAGTCAGTCCATCCTGATGACTCACCCTCCCCACGTACGTGCTTCCAGCTGTCGCGCAACGCCCATCAACGCATCACCCGCCATGCGCACTGCATCGCTGCAGCATGTCTTGCGTGTTCTCGCTCACGTTGCGTGCCCATGGTAATGCGCTCCTGCATGTGCACCGCACGACCGCACGCCATGCGCGTCGTGCATAGCGCTTCTGCCCGTGCCCTGTGTGACCGCGTGCCATACGCGTCTATGCGCCATGCGTGTCCGCACGTCATGCACGTCTACTCACACGTCCTGCACCATGAATACCCACACATATCCCCAGCACCGACATCTCCTTGCTTGCACATTAAGGCCTCAGTTCGCCTTGGTTGTGCGCCACACACTCGAGCTTACCTGGTTGGTGCTCCGCATGCGTAAATGCTAGGCACTTGTAGGAGGGTTCGTATCAGAAGTGTGATGATGCATGAAATGCACATCATGTAAACAAGTTTTTCATGCATTTTGTATCAAGTTTAAGGTTTTAAACCCATGTTTAGATGTGTTTTGATAGTAAGGGGCTATGGTTCGAATTTCAGAAAAATCGGAGTTAAAATGAGAGAGTTATGGCTATTTCAGTGTTTGGGCACGGATTTCGAGATGGATCGGATCGATATCCGACCCATTTAGGTTAAGTGGACCTTGGATCAACTCTTAGAAAGCCCAAAACCCAACCCACACGCCTATCCATATCCATTTCAAAAAGCTTTTCTGAAACCCCCCCAGAAAGAGGCGCCTAAAAAATATATTTTTTATAACAGTGTTTTTGCAAATTCCAAAAAGTATAAATATACTTTTTAGAGAAGCCCTAGGCGTCTTTGGCTGTGTTTGGACGCCCCTTGCAGTGAATCTACTCCAGCAACTCCTTCCTCTCCATCTTCCCCAACGTTTTGGCCATTGAAGACCGACCTATGCTTGATTTTCATGCATATCTTTGATTTCTCTTTGCTCCTTTCCATTTCTTTCTTTCTCCTTGCTGTAGTTTCACCATTTTTCTGTATTTTTGCAGGTGTAGCAGAGGTGGAGACCATTAACCTTGGGCGGGAGTGCGCAACACACCACCAAGGTGAGCCGGCCCTACCTCCATCAGACTTTCTACACCCTCCGATCGAGAATCGGCTCACATTCCATCGTCGGTGGATCTCCAACGTGTAGCAGCTGCAAAGGTATCGTTTTTTGGTGAAGTACAACATTCTCGAACTACGTAGGACGTCCATCTCCAGCCACGGTCCGCTCTTCTTCATCCCCCCGGTCGTCGGATCTTCCAAAAGGTAGGTCTTCTTCTTCCTTCTCTTCTAGCTAAAACCGAAAGTGAGTGTTGCTTTTCTTTTATTATTTTCGGTGTGTTTTGTGTTTTTATTTTTGGTTCAACCTTAGAGTAGCATTCGTGCATAGACCAGCACGTTAGATATAAGTTATGTTTTATTGGTTGCATGTTTGGTTAGCTATTCTCATTGTTTTTCAAGAAAAACGTGTAAATCGGCTAGAGTTTTTCTAGCCGATTTGAGCTTTTGTTTCCAACGTGTCTCATTGTGGAATTTTTACAGAAAATCCAATAAAAATATTTCAATTTGATTCATTTTAATTGTTTGGTTATGTGTTATGATTTTGTGTTCAATTAAAAACACAAAATCCAAAAATCGGCTAGACTTATTCTAGCCGATTCTTGATTTTCATAAAAATAAATTTTTGTGTTATGATATTTTTGTTTCGTCCAGCATGTGTATCGTGTTGTTTTGCTGAAAATCTCATTAGAAAATTTCATTTTAGTTCATTTTATTCGTGGGTCGTGCTTGTGTCTTGTTTTGATTTTATTTTTGAAAAAGAAAAAAAAATCGGCTAGGATTATTCTAGCCGATCTTAGTATTTTTGTTAAATGTATGCGTTGATGTTGGTAAACTGTGTAGTTGCTGTGTGTTTTAGGTGTTAACAGCAGTATATAGTCGTGTTAGTTCATTTCATTCGTTTAGGATAGTTCTAAATAATCGTTTTTAGCATTTTGCGTTTTGGGTGTTTTGGATCTATTGAAAAACAAAAAAAATTACAAAAGTCGATTTTTCAATTCTTTATGTTCTTAATAAATTCCAGCATAGGGCTGTTCATGTTTGCATTTGTGGAGTTAGGAGTTCTTTTCATTATATTTTAATTTAGTTTTATCAAAATATTGGTTCCTTAGTAAGTCATTTTTTTTTAGTTTAAGTTTTTATTCTTTTTATTTTTTTTTAGTCTTCTTCTTCCCCAAGGATGGGAGGCAGCCATTAGAGCTCCCCTTGAGCTCTTGGTCGATTTTTTTTAGCAAGTCTTAATTGTCATTAATTGAGTTAGGAAGGTGTCTAGGTTCAATGTATTAGGGTTTTCTTTCCTAGCCGTTTTTAGGGGTTAATTAAGTAGGTTTTGGGAATTAGGTTAGCATTAACTCCTAGGAAATCGTTTTTTCATTTAATTCCTTTTATTCCCTTGGTAGATTTAATTCTTTTAGTTAGAAAGTAGAGCCAATTTAGAGTTGGCAATTTTTGAGAAGAGAGGCAATTAATGCATTGAAATGTGGAAAGTTTTTGGAAAACGTTAAGCTTCAAAAATCGTGTGGGGTATTTAAAGAAGGATTTAATTCTTGATTGCCTATTAATAGGGAGTTACAAATTGAGATTTGAAAAGCCAATTTGAAAATCAATTAAATTTCCAAAGTAGGCATTTATGAGTTCAAGAAAGAAATAATTGCACTTAAATTCTTGGTTGGAAAGCCAAAAACGTGTGACTATCTAGGTTGGACGGTTTGGCTTCTCGAAAAGGAATTAATTGCAATTAAAGGCTTTCCCTCACCTTGGTTTTGGAAATTGCATTGATCCATGTTTCCCAATTGGATTTAAAAGCTCATTAAGATTGTAACTCCCCATTAGAAGGACGATTTTTGGGACTTCTCCATTTCCAAAATTATCTCTGAATTTTTATTGGGTGCCTATCCTTCTAACCGACCTCAGTTGACTAAGTTAACCCTAGTCAAGCTTTAGTCCAACACTTGAGTCTAGTCAAGACCACACCTAGGTCGAGTCAACCTTAGTCCACCTATTGAAACCTACCCTAACCGAGTTAACCTAGTTGACTTAGTTAAGTGTGCCTAGTGTCCAAGTCAACTTGAACCCTAGCCCAAGTCAAACACAACTCGAGTCTAGTCAAAGACCTAGATCTAACTCAAGTCGAACCTTAGTCTAAACCTAGTGAGTCAACCAAGATTACCTTATCCCATTCGAGCCTAGTCAAACCTAAGTTAGGTCAAACTTAGTTGAGTCTAAGTCAACCCGAACCTAGTTGACTAAGTCCACCCTATGTCTAATCCAAGACCAAGATCTAACTCGAGTCAAGCTTGATTCGAGCCTATCCCACCTTACCTAACTCAAACCGAGCTTAGTTGATGAAGTCAACCCTAAACCGAGTTCAACCTAGTCTTAATAAGCCCAAGTCCTAACCCGAGTCACGTTTTAGTCTAACCCAGGGTGAGTCCAAATCGAGCCTAGGTCGAGTCAACTCTAGTCTAAATCAAACCTAACCTAGGTTAAACCAAGTTGAGTCAATCTAAACCAAGTTAACCCAACCCTATCCAAATCAAACCGAGTCCACCTAAGTCAACCGAACCTAGTTGACTAAGTCAACTCAAAACCGAACCCAATTAGTTAGGCCAAACCTAATCCAAGTCCATACTTGTCCAAGTCGAGTCAAACATAGCTCGAACCTATCCAAGTCAAACCGATTCTAGTCGAGTCAATTGAGTGAACCCTAACCCTAGTCTTTGTTCTTTAGTGAATTAAGTTCATTTAGTATTATTTATTTTGATTTTTATACTAATTAGTTTATTTATCTAATTTAGTTTTAGTGTAGAAGTGTGTGTACGTATATCGTATTTGCTTCGTATGTGTGAAATGTGTTTTGTGATTGTTTGATTGGTAGTTAGATACTACTTAACTTAGTAGTTGGATTGCATTTTATTTCATAACATAGTTGCATTTGCATTGTTAGTTAAAGTAGTTTTAGTCATAATTTGCTTATCGTGTTTTGTTCGTCGTGCATTTAGCGCATTCGTAATAGTCATCTGCATATACACTGTTATTCAGTGTCATTTAGATTGCATTAGGTTTGATTTGTCTTTTAGAGTGTTAAAATAGATTCATAAAGTGAATAGTACACTCAAATAAAAACCAGATTTTTGCCCTGTCGCACCAGCAGTATTTTCTGTGCAAAAATTCTGTGTTTTCCAAATAATTTTCTTCTATTCACTTTATTGACGTGTTATTTGACTGCAGACCAAATTTCAGCTCATTCGGAGTTGATTTGGTCTGATTTTGAAGCGTTTTGTGAAAACCGCTTTTTCTGGATTTCAAATTACAGGACTGTCGATATCCTGATTTTTCCCAGATTTGAAACGCTTATATCTGGAGTTCCAGATACTGTTTTTCAATTCTGTAAAAACTGTCAGTTTTTTTAATCTGTCAGTTACAGAACAAAACAAATTTTGGGAAAATTGGACCTTGTTTGCTCTGTCAAACAGTGGTTTTCCGATAACCTGTCAGAATGCTATTTTACACTAGTTAGGGGCAGTTTCGTAATTTTCTTAGTTTCGGCAATTTAGACTTGTTTTCAGTAGTTTCTGCATTTTAGGAGTTGCATAATCATCATACAGCATTAGTAAAATTAATTTGGTCAATTTTAGAATTAATTTAGTATTTTATTTAATTTTTGTTTGATAAATAGCATTTGTTTTATTATTTTCGTAAAAGTAGAATTAGTTTTAGTTATTGTTTGCATTATTAGAATAGAATACTAACTTTGTATTTTTCTGTATTTTTAGGTTGTAAAGCATATTTAGTTTCCAGGGTTATTTTCCAAGTGTGAGGAGCGAATAATTGGCGAAAAGACGGAAATACCCCTAGTGTGGAGCAGAAGACTGAGTGCTTGTTTATTTTCATTTTAGTGATTAATTGTAGTTGTATTAACTTTATAATTGTAGATTGGCATTTGACATTAATAAATTAAATTTTCTAGAATTTTAGTGATTAATTCCTGTTCCCTGAGGATTCGACCCGTACTTACCACTTTGTGGAAAGTCGGTTTTTATATTTTTGGTTGACGATTTTCCAAAGTTTTATTGAACATAATTGTTTTAAAAAGATCATTTCAAAATATCAACCAAATTTTGGCGCCGTTGCCGGGGAACGGCGAATTAATTACTATATTTCTTAGAGTTTGATTTATTAATTTGTTTTAGTTAGTTAATTAGTTGTTTTCTTTTTAGTTAGTAGGATTAGTAAGTGAATATAGGATTAACATAATTAGTAAATATAGGATTCACGTACTGTTCTTTTTAGGATTCACTTAATTATCATTCTGCAGGGAGCGATTAGACAGGTGGGTTTTAGAAAAACTTAGTTTGTGATTTCCTGTATTTATCTTTTCAGTACTTTAGAGTAGTTTAATTTGTTATTTCATTTACTTAGTTAGATCATTCTGACATAATTAGTTTAGCATATTTGTTTAGTAGTTGTCTATTCTGTGTTATTTACATTTTAGTACCTGTGTTAGTTTATTTTTATTTTTAGATTTAGGTCGTTTGCTTACATCTGGTCTTAGTACCAGTGTATGCAGGGTCGACGAGGTCTAGGAACCCCATTACACCCATTTGTTGACAACCCAGAGAGAATTTTACATTCTCATCGAAGTTCGGCAACAATGGCTGACATGGATCCTCCACCTCCACCCCCAGTTCTTTCACGCCCTCTGCGAGAATACTTCATTCCCACAGACTATGTTCAGGCATCCTGCATTCGGAGACCCGATGTAGGAGCGCCGCATTATGAGATTAAGGCCAACATTATTCAGATGCTTCCATCCTTTTATGGCCTTAGTCATGAGGATCCCTACCGACATTTAGATGAATTCCTCGAAATCTGTTCTACTGTTAAGATACAGAATTTCGATGATGATGCGTTGAGGTTGACTCTATTCCCCTTTTCATTGAAGGACAAAGCCAAGTATTGGCTAAAGTCCTTAGATTCTGTAGAAATAGAGTCCTGGGATCAGTTGCAACAGGAGTTTCTTCGGAAATACTTTCCCATTGGTCGCACGAACCAATATCGTAGAGCCATCACTTGCTTTTCAGAGCTAGATGGTGAGCGTTTTCATGAGACCTGGGAGAGAATGAAGGATCTCCTCAGGAAATGTCCCCATTATCAGGTGCCGAAATGGCAACTGGTGTAGAGCTTCTATGATGGATTGTCTGACAAGAATCGTCAGATGATCGACTCTTCATGTGGAGGGACATTCATGCTGAAGAGCGAGGATGAAGCGTGGAGGCTATTTGATACATTGGCCGAGAATTCACTCCACCACGCTTCAAGCTCTTATTCTGATAGAGCCACACCCAGCATTCAGAAGAAAGCTGGTGTTCTTGAGATTGGTCCATCTACTGCATTACAGTGCAAGGTAGACATGATTGCTCAAAAGCTGGACCAACTTCTCTCAGGACCATCCACTACACAGCAGGTGTGTACTCTTTGTGCCAGTCTGGCACACGAGATCACTGAGTGCCCTTCGGCAGCTCAGTACCCTGAATTTGTTCAAGAACAAGTTCAGGTAGCTCAGGGTTACGTCAGACCGCCGAATAACCCATTTTCATCGACATATAATCCGGGTTGGCGTAACCATCCAAATTTTTCATGGAAGAATCCACAGTCTTCCATGCAGATGCCTACACCCTCTCAGCCAGTTTGGCAACCATCTTTTACTCAGTCATTTCAAAGACCGAACTATTCTCAGTCTTCTTCTTCTTCTGTCACTCCCCCGATTCCGCAGGAGTCTGCCCCGCAGACATCTTTTGAGGAGAGACTTTTCCAGGCATTCCAAGAGGTGAAAACCTCTAATCAGAACGCCTTCGAGAAGTGTAGCCAGATTTTGAGCTCGCATACGCAGTCCATTGCGAAGTTAGAATCGCAAATGGGACAGTTAGCTGAGGCTATTAGTAGGAGACCCGAGGGTACATTGCCGAGTCAGGCTGTCATGAACCCGAAGGGTAAGGACCAGATGACTGGAGGCCTATTTCATACCGAGACACAGCAGCAGGCTAAATAAGTTATGGCCTTGAGGAGTGGATGTGAGTATCACGTCGAGAGCAGAGAGCGAGAGAGTAGAGAGAGGATAGAGGAGCCAGAGACCATTGTTTCACCTATGTTGGCTCATCCATCATCCCCATCCCCATCATCATCTTCATCATCATCTTTATCTTCATCCTCAGAGAAGAAGAATGATAGGAGTGAGCCTTCTCGCAAAGAGGAGGAGCCAGCAGAGTATATTCCCCCACCACCCTATCCCAAAGCATTAGAGTCTCCTGGTTATAGAGGGAAGCAAGGTGCGAAGATCCAGGACATGCTTGACATCTTCAAGCATGTGCAGATCAACCTACCTTTGCTCGATGCGATTCAGCAGGTGCCGGCATATGCCAAATTCGTAAAGGAACTATGTACGCAGAAGCGTAAATCTAGAGAGAGAGTTCCTAACAGGGTCCATCTGACTGAGCAGGTGAGTTCAGTACTTCAGCATCAAACACCACCAAAGCTCAAGGACCCTGGAGCCCCTATCATTGCTTGTACTATAGGGAACATCCGGATAGAACGCGCATTGCTCGATCTTGGAGCAAGCGTGAACATTCTGCCCGGGTATTTCTTTGATTCTTTCGGGCTAGGAGAGATGAGATCGACTCCGATTACACTTCAACTGGCAGATCGTTCTGTCAAGGTACCGAGAGGTGTCTTGGAGGATGTGCTAGTTAAGGTGGATGATTTTTATTTTCCAGTCGATTTCATTATTCTTGATATGGAAGGAGTAGATAGCCAGCACCAGACTCTGATCATTTTAGGCAGACCATTCTTGGCGACTGCCAATGCGTGCATCAACTGTAGGACCGGAGCCATGGATCTCTCATTTGGCAATAGGAAGGTAAAGCTGAATATTTTCAATGCCGCGATGGGACCAGCAGGAGACATGGACTACTTTCATGTAGACATTGCACACGAGTTAGTGGAGGAGCAACCCGAGTTGTACATTACTGAAGATTCCTTAGATTTGTACCATATAGAGAAGAATAGCGGTGTAGATAGTGTAGATGTGTCTAGAGTGTCGTCAGAGAGACCACCCTGGGGAGCTGTCAGGGAGCCTCTTCCACCACTTGCGGAGACCCCCGCCAAGTCCTCGATCGAATCACCTCTGAAACTCGAGTTGAAACCTTTACCGGATTCACTCAAGTATGTATACCTCGGAGATGAGGAGACTCTGCCTGTGATCATCTCGTCCTTGCTCACTGAGGAGCAGGAACAGAGATTGCTGACTATTCTTCGAGAGCACAAGGCAGCGATTGGCTGGGGAGTTGCTGATCTGAAGGGGATTGATCCTTCATTCTGCATGCATCGAATCCATTGTGATGAGAAAGTCAAGCCATTTAGGGATATGCAGAGAAGGCTAAATCCCAACATGAAGGAAGTGGTAAAGAAAGAGGTAGTGAAGTGGTTGGATGCCGGAATCATTTGTGCCTAAGAAGTCAGGACTCACTGTGGTTGAGAACGAGAAGGGTTAGAGAATTCCGATGAGGACCACTACAGGATGGCGAGTCTGCATCGATTATAGGAAGCTGAATGTGGCAACTAGGAAAGATCATTTCCCATTGCCATTCATTGATCAGATCTTAGAGAGACTCGCAGGGCAGAGCTACTACTGCTTTCTAGATGGATATTCAGGATACAATCAGGTAGCTGTCCATCCTGACGACCAGGAGAAGACCACGTTTACATGTCCTTATGGCATCTTCGCGTTTAGACGTATGCCGTTTGGGCTCTGTAATGCCCCGACTACTTTTCAGAGGTGCATGCTTGCTATCTTCTCGGACATGATTGATGATGTGATGAAAGTTTTTATGGATGACTTTTCAGTGTATGGCTCTTCTTTTGAAGATTGCCTCCAAAAACTTGCTCGAGTACTGAGTAGGTGTGTGGAGACCAATCTCGTCCTGAGTTGGGAAAAGAGCCATTTTATGGTCCAGGAGGGGATTGTGCTAGGACACATTGTGTCCAAGCGTGGTATTGAGGTTGACAGAGCGAAGGTGGAATCCATTTCCCGTTTGACTCCACCCACCTCTGTGAGGCAGATTCGATCATTTTTAGGGCATGCAGGATTTTATAGGCGGTTCATAAAAGATTTTAGCAAAATCTCTCGACCGCTTTGCACTTTATTGGAGAAAGACCAGCCCTTTGATTTCGGTGAGGATTGTATGAAGGCCTTTGAGATTCTCAAAGAGGCCTTGATTACTGCACCTATTTTGAGACCTCCAGATTGGACTCTTCTATTTGAGATTATGTGCGATGCATCTGATTATGCTATGGGGGCTATTTTAGGACAACGCATTGATAGGAAGCCCTATGTGATCTACTATGCGAGTAGAACTCTGTCTGATGCCCAGATGAATTATACTACGACAGAGAAGGAACTACTTGCGGTAGTTTTCGCATTGGATAAATTTAGGTCCTATTTACTCGGTTCGAAGGTGGTTGTCTATTCTGACCATTCTGCATTGAAATATTTGTTGAACAAGAAAGACACCAAACTGAGATTGATTCGTTGGGTTCTTCTACTACAGGAGTTTGATCTCAAGATTCGAGATAAGAAGGGAAGCGAGAATGTAGTAGCAGACCATCTTTCCAGACTGATCATGGAGACCATGCAGGATCAGAGGCTGATCAGTGATTCTTTCCCCGACGAGCAGATCATGTCAGTCAGTACACCGCAGTTACCCTGGTTTGCGGATATTGTGAACTATCTGGTTTCGAGGCAGATACCTGAGCATTGGAACAAGAATGAGCGAGAGAGATTCCTATCCCAGGTGAGGCACTATTATTGGGATGAACCGGAGTTGTTCAAATACTGTGCAAACCAGATCATTAGGAGATGTGTTCCGGAGAAGGAGTACCAGTCCATTCTGAATTTTTCCCATTCATTAGCCTGTGGAGGGCATTTTAGTAGTAGGAAGACGGCTGCAAAGGTTTTGCAGTCAGGATTTTATTGGCCCACATTCCACAGGGATGCTCATGAGTTCTGTAGGCGATGCCTGCGATGCCAGCAGATTGGGAACATGTCCAAGAGGGACATGATGCCCTTGCTTCCGATTTTGATAGTCGAGATTTTTGATGTTTGGGGCATTGATTTTATGGGACCATTTCCGCCTTCCTTCGGAAATTTATACATTCTGGTGGCGGTTGATTATGTGTCCAAGTGGGTCGAGGCTGTGACAACCAAGACCAATGATCACAGAATAGTGCTTAAGTTCATTAAGCACAACATTTTCAGTCGTTTTGGGGTGCCACGTGCGATGATTAACGATGGTGGCAAACATTTTAGGAATGTACAGATAGCTTCTCTTCTGAGAAGATATTCTGTCAATCATAGATTCACCACTCCATATCATCCGCAGACTAGTGGACAGGTTGAAGTGTCCAATAGGGAGATTAAGCGAATTTTAGAAAAGACAGTTCGTCCGGACCGCAAGGATTGGTCCCAGCGCTTAGATGATGCACTTTGGGCATATAGAACTGCATTCAAGACTCCCATTGGCATGTCCCTGTATCGCCTTGTATTCGGAAAAGCATGCCATCTTCCTGTCGAGCTAGAGCATAGAGCGTATTGGGCTATCAAGAAATTGAATTTTGACCTCACCAGGCAGGCAAAGAGAGAGCACTGCAGCTCTCAGAATTAGAGGAACTCAGGAATGATGCATATGAGAATGCCAAATTATACAAAGCTCGCACAAAAGCATTTCATGATAAGCATATTGTCAGAAAAGTGTTTGAGCCAGATCAGAAAGTGTGGCTATACAATTCTCGTTTATATTTATTCCCAGGGAAGTTAAGATCGAGATGGACAGGTCCGTACATTGTGAAAGAAGTATTTCCCCATGGAGCAGTGACATTATTCGATCCTATGACCCAAGGTACATTCAAGGTAAATGGGCAAAGGCTGAAGCCATTCATTTCAGATACCTTGCAGGATGGTGAGTGTGAGATAGTGCATCTCACGAAGGCTTGAGGATTCGACCAGAGGGATGTATCATATGTACATTATTTATTTTTCATTTCAGTGTTTTTCTTTATTTAGTATTTCATTTCACATGTGCTAACTTGTGTTTTGATGTATGCAGGATGAATTTAACATTTAGTGTATCAGTTACCAGGTGCATGGAAGAGCTTGCAAAGAATTCAAAGATCAGATGAAATTCAACTTCAGAAGCTCAGAGCAAATCAGGTTGTATCTATCCTTTCTCCCATATTTTTGTTAGTGTCTTTTAGTGTGCATGTGCATTACATTTTTACGTATTTTGTATGCCACTAGGGACAGTGTCATTCAAGCATGGGGGGGTGGTTTAGATGCATGCACACAAAAATTTCAAATTTTTTTGTATGACTGGTAATCTAAGTAGGCATTTGAGAATAAGTTGTAACATATATGATTATTTTTTGCATAATCTAACAGTTTATAAATTTTTAAGCCCCATAAATTTTTTTTTTCTGAACTGAGTCAAATAGAGTAGTTATTCATGAGAAAATTCAAAGAAAAGATAGTATTTGATTGTTAGAAAATTTTGAATCACTTTAGTATAAGTATGCACAATATGTTTTCTGAAAGAAATAAGCAATGGAAAGATGTGTTTGAAAAATGAGTTTAAAAGAATAGAGCTACGTTTAGTTGTTGATGTCTTCGTGAATCCTAGTAGTGGAACTCAGACACGAGATGAAGTGTTTGAGTATCTTAACGAAAAGGATAACGAAGGAGATCATTCTCTTGTCTAAGTCGATATCTGTGGCCTTTGTAGTTCGAGTAAGTAGAATCTGAAGGGTGTTTTACACCTGGTGCCCCAAAGCCAGCTGGTTTGGGAGCCACCGGTTCGAAAGCTTGTTAAATGGACTGCATAGAAAGCCTAAGAGATAGAGACATTGCACATGACGAGAGGAAGACTATACGTAAACTATTAAAATAGAAAGTCTAGTGACTCGAGCAATTAAGTCCGAGGGATACTTTGTATCTAGTGCCCTAAGACCGGCCGACTTGGGAGTCACTGACCCAAAGCTCGCTACACGGGTCACGAAAACTGACTATTCGAAATAGTGCTCATATGAGAAGAATGCGCAAGAGATCAAAAGTTGAAAAAAGAGTGAAAATGAGAAAAAAAAGAATGTGCTGAATGAGAAAATTTTCATTGCTTAGGCATATATGTGTATTACTGTGCAGAAAATATACAAGTGAGAATAAATGAGTAAAACATGAGAATACTTGACTTTCGAAGAAAAATCATGAACTAGCTACAATATTAGAAAAGTGAAGGAAAAGAATTTTTACTGTGGTGGCATGAGATTTTTAAACTTGTTTTGAGAATGTCAATTACATAAAATATTTATTACAACTGCATTCTTAAGAGCCTAATATTTTTGAAAGATCATCCTCGCATTTCATTGATGTTTGTGGGTAGCATCGCTGCAAACCCTCACGAGACCTTACTCGTCCACTAGTGTAAGCTAGGGGTTTAAAGGGCTTGTTGCATACTCTAAATGCAACTGTGATTTTTACGAAAGTGAGTTAGTATTATGCATTCATGCTTAGCATTTCTTGTCTTCAGTGCATATCATGATTAGGGTTTGTTAAGGGACTAACAAACATTCAAGCATGGGGGTATTTGATGATGCATGAAATGCACATCATGTAAACAAGTTTTTCATGCATTTTGTATCAAGTTTAAGGTTTTAAACCCATGTTTAGATGTGTTTTGATAGTAAGGGGCTATGGTTCGAATTTCAGAAAAATCGAAGTTAAAATGAGAGAGTTATGGCTATTTCAGTGTTTGGGCATAGATTTTGAGATGGATCGGATCCATATCCGACCCATTTAGGTTAAGTGGACCTTGGATCAACTCTTAGAAAGCCCAAAACCCAACCCACACGCCTATCCATATCCATTTCAAAAAGCTTTTCTGAAACCCCCCCAGAAAGAGGCGCCTAAAAAATATATTTTTTATAACAGTGTTTTTGCAAATTCCAAAAAGTATAAATATACTTTTTAGAGAAGCCCTAGGCGTCTTTGGCTGTGTTTGGACGCCCCTTGCAGTGAATCTACTCCAGCAACTCCTTCCTCTCCATCTTCCCCAACGTTTTGGCCATTGAAGACCGACCTATGCTTGATTTTCATGCATATCTTTGATTTCTCTTTGCTCCTTTCCATTTCTTTCTTTCTCCTTGCTGTAGTTTCACCATTTTTCTGTATTTTTGCAGGTGTAGCAGAGGTGGAGACCATTAACCTTGGGCGGGAGTGCGCAACACACCACCAAGGTGAGCCGGCCCTACCTCCATCAGACTTTCTACACCCTCCGATCGAGAATCGGCTCACATTCCATCGTCGGTGGATCTCCAACGTGTAGCAGCTGCAAAGGTATCGTTTTTTGGTGAAGTACAACATTCTCGAACTACGTAGGACGTCCATCTCCAGCCACGGTCCGCTCTTCTTCATCCCCCCGGTCGTCGGATCTTCCAAAAGGTAGGTCTTCTTCTTCCTTCTCTTCTAGCTAAAACCGAAAGTGAGTGTTGCTTTTCTTTTATTATTTTCGGTGTGTTTTGTGTTTTTATTTTTGGTTCAACCTTAGAGTAGCATTTGTGCATAGACCAGCACGTTAGATATAGGTTTTGTTTTATTGGTTGCATGTTTGGTTAGCTATTCTCATTGTTTTTCAAGAAAAACGTGTAAATCGGCTAGAGTTTTTCTAGCCGATTTGAGCTTTTGTTTCCAACGTGTCTCATTGTGGAATTTTTACAGAAAATCCAATAAAAATATTTCAATTTGATTCATTTTAATTGTTTGGTTATGTGTTATGATTTTGTGTTCAATTAAAAACACAAAATCCAAAAATCGGCTAGACTTATTCTAGCCGATTCTTGATTTTCATAAAAATAAATTTTTGTGTTTTGATATTTTTGTTTCGTCCAGCATGTGTATCGTGTTGTTTTGCTGAAAATCTCATTAGAAAATTTCATTTTAGTTCATTTTATTCGTGGGTCGTGCTTGTGTCTTGTTTTGATTTTATTTTTGAAAAAGAAAAAAAAATCGGCTAGGATTATTCTAGCCGATCTTAGTATTTTTGTTAAATGTATGCTTTGATGTTGGTAAACTGTGTAGTTGCTGTGTGTTTTAGGTGTTAACAGCAGTATATAGTCGTGTTAGTTCATTTCATTCGTTTAGGATAGTTCTAAATAATCGTTTTTAGCATTTTGCATTTTTGGTGTTTTGGATCTATTGAAAAACAAAAAAAATTACAAAAGTCGATTTTTCAATTCTTTATGTTCTTAATAAATTCCAGCATAGGGCTGTTCATGTTTGCATTTGTGGAGTTAGGAGTTCTTTTCATTATATTTTAATTTAGTTTTATCAAAATATTGGTTCCTTAGTAAGTCGTTTTTTTTTTAGTTTAAGTTTTTATTCTTTTTATTTATTTTTAGTCTTCTTCTTCCCCAAGGATGGGAGGCAGCCATTAGAGCTCCCCTTGAGCTCTTGGTCAATTTTTTTTAGCAAGTCTTAATTGTCATTAATTGAGTTAGGAAGGTGTCTAGGTTCAATGTATTAGGGTTTTCTTTCCTAGCCGTTTTTAGGGGTTAATTAAGTAGGTTTTGGGAATTAGGTTAGCATTAACTCCTAGGAAATCGTTTTTTCATTTAATTCCTTTTATTCCCTTGGTAGATTTAATTCTTTTAGTTAGAAAGTAGAGCCAATTTAGAGTTGGCGATTTTTGAAAAGAGAGGCAATTAATGCATTGAAATGTGGAAAGTTTTTGGAAAACGTTAAGCTTCAAAAATCGTGTGGGGTATTTAAAGAAGGATTTAATTCTTGATTGCCTATTAATAGGGAGTTACAAATTGAGATTTGAAAAGCCAATTTGAAAATCAATTAAATTTCCAAAGTAGGCGTTTATGAGTTCAAGAAAGAAATAATTGCACTTAAATTCTTGGTTGGAAAGCCAAAAACGTGTGACTATCTAGGTTGGACGGTTTGGCTTCTCGAAAAGGAATTAATTGCAATTAAAGGCTTTCCCTCACCTTGGTTTTGGAAATTGCATTGATCCATGTTTCCCAATTGGATTTAAAAGCTCATTAAGATTGTAACTCCCCATTAGAAGGACGATTTTTGGGACTTCTCCATTTCCAAAATTATCTCTGAATTTTTATTGGGTGCCTATCCTTCTAACCGACCTCAGTTGACTAAGTTAACCCTAGTCAAGCTTTAGTCCAACACTTGAGTCTAGTCAAGACCACACCTAGGTCGAGTCAACCTTAGTCCACCTATTGAAACCTACCCTAACCGAGTTAACCTAGTTGACTTAGTTAGGTGTGCCTAGTGTCCAAGTCAACTTGAACCCTAGCCCAAGTCAAACACAACTTGAGTCTAGTCAAAGACCTAGATCTAACTCAAGTCGAACCTTAGTCTAAACCTAGTGAGTCAACCGAGATTACCTTATCCCATTCGAGCCTAGTCAAACCTAAGTTAGGTCAAACTTAGTTGAGTCTAAGTCAACCCGAACCTAGTTGACTAAGTCCACCCTATGTCTAATCCAAGACCAAGATCTAACTCGAGTCAAGCTTGATTCGAGCCTATCCCACCTTACCTAACTCAAACCGAGCTTAGTTGATGAAGTCAACCCTAAACCGAGTTCAACCTAGTCTTAATAAGCCCAAGTCCTAACCCGAGTCACGTTTTAGTCTAACCCAGGGTGAGTCCAAATCGAGCCTAGGTCGAGTCAACTCTAGTCTAAGTCAAACCTAACCTAGGTTAAACCAAGTTGAGTCAATCTAAACCAAGTTAACCCAACCCTGTCCAAATCAAACCGAGTCCACCTAAGTCAACCGAACCTAGTTGACTAAGTCAACTCAAAACCGAACCCAATTAGTTAGGCCAAACCTAATCCAAGTCCATACTTGTCCAAGTCGAGTCAAACATAGCTCGAACCTATCCAAGTCAAACCGATTCTAGTCGAGTCAATTGAGTGAACCCTAACCCTAGTCTTTGTTCTTTAGTGAATTAAGTTCATTTAGTATTATTTATTTTGATTTTTATACTAATTAGTTTATTTATCTAATTTAGTTTTAGTGTAGAAGTGTGTGTACGTATATCGTATTTGCTTCATATGTGTGAAATGTGTTTTGTGATTGTTTGATTGGTAGTTAGATACTACTTAACTTAGTAGTTGGATTGCATTTTATTTCATAGCATAGTTGCATTTGCATTGTTAGTTAAAGTAGTTTTAGTCATAATTTGCTTATCGTGTTTTGTTCGTCGTGCATTTAGCGCATTCGTAATAGTCATCTGCATATACACTGTTATTCAGTGTCATTTAGATTGCATTAGGTTTGATTTGTCTTTTAGAGTGTTAAAATAGATTCATAAAGTGAATAGTAGTACACTCAAATAAAAACCAGATTTTTGCCCTGTCGCACCAGCAGTATTTTCTGTGCAAAAATTCTGTGTTTTCCAAAAACATTTCTTCTATTCACTTTATTGACATGTTATTTGACTTCAGACCAAATTTCAGCTCATTCGGAGTTGATTTGGTTTGATTTTTAAGCGTTTTGTGAAAACCGCTTTTTCTGGATTTCAAATTACAGGACTGTCGATATCCTGATTTTTCCCAGATTTGAAACGCTTATATCTGGAGTTCCAGATACTGTTTTTCAATTCTGTAAAAACTGTCAGTTTTTTTAATCTGTCAGTTACAGAACAGAACAAATTTCGGGAAAATTGGACCTTGTTTGCTTTGTCAAACAGTGGTTTTTCGATAACCTGTCAGAATGCTATTTTACACTAGTTAGGGGCAGTTTCGTAATTTTCTTAGTTTCGGCAATTTAGACTTGTTTTCAGTAGTTTCTGCATTTTAGAAGTTGCATAATCATCATACAGCATTAGTAGAATTAATTTGGTCAATTTTAGAATTAATTTAGTATTTTATTTAATTTTTGTTTGATAAATAGCATTTGTTTTATTATTTTCGTAAAAGTAGAATTAGTTTTAGTTATTGTTTGCATTATTAGAATAGAATACTAACTTTGTATTTTTCTGTATTTTTAGGTTGTAAAGCATATTTAGTTTCCAGGGTTATTTTCCAAGTGTGAGGAGCGAATAATTGGTGAAAAGACGGAAATACCCCTAGTGTGGAGCAGAAGACTGAGTGCTTGTCTATTTTCATTTTAGTGATTAATTGTAGTTGTATTAACTTTATAATTGTAGATTGACATTTGACATTAATAAATTAAATTTTCTAGAATTTTAGTGATTAATTCCTGTTCCCTGAGGATTCGACCCGTACTTACCACTTTGTGGAAAGTCAGTTTTTATATTTTTGGTTGACGATTTTCCAAAGTTTTATTGAACATAATTGTTTTAAAAAGATCATTTCAAAATATCAACCAAAGTGCATAGAGCAGCAAGCGTACATGGCAGGTGGGCGACATGCCGAGCAAGGAGGCGTATGGCGCATGGTTGAAAATGAATAGATGTGCAGTGCATAGCACACGTAGCTCATAAGGGGATGCATGCAGGGTGCCAGCAGAAGCGTATGGGAGTGCAACACACAAGCGTGTAGCGCATGATGTATGTAGCACAAGCATGCGTAATACGAACCCAAGTGAACTCGCTAGTCTTGAGCAGGATGAACCGAGCGATACATGACAGCAAGGTAAGTAATATTCGGTTAGACAGTGTTCTGGACAAAGAGGCATTTGGTTAGATGGTTCAGCTGGGTTAGCGTAGTGCATAGCTGAGTCAGCTTGGGCAGTTAAGTCAGTACATTGTGGAAGTGAGTCAACTAGTGGACGACAACATTGCCAACACTCAATTGAAGATGGATAGGTGGTCTGCACAACAAGAATAGGATTGTCGACAGTCAAGTTTGATGCATGGGCCGCCAATTCAGTTTGGCGCCATTGAAAGTCAAAGCTATAAATAGATTTTGTCTTTTGTAATTGGCATATTCTGACATTCTTTTAATTCAGTGAATTATATCCAATCAAGTTCTGTAATCTTGAGATTTGTGATCAATAAAGCGTTTGTTACTTGGATCCTTGGGGAGATGGCCTCATTGTGAGGAATCACCTAGCTAGCTCTTTCCATAGGCTAGTTTAGGATCATCTGTTCAACCTCCCATTACACTCGCTCATCCGTCAACATTGCTCATCTGATCCAGCGAATCTGATCAGTGAGTCAATTGAAGATCCACAAGCATCTAAATCAGTGCCGACAATCTAGGACAACGCTTATGACGAACTTAGAGTGTGTGAGCTCTAGATCGTTGATACTTGTACTGCAGATAAGTGCAATTATGCCTACAATTTGAATAATTATTTTGCAAGAACTTTTCGGTCATAGACTAGAATTCGACACTTGATCATAGCAATGAGAAAAATAGAAGGTAAAAGCCAAAAGGTGCAGCACATGAAACAACACAAAACACAACTGAAAAGTAAAACTTCAAATGTATTGCTATTCACGAATTCACTTTTTTTCTTTCTCACTAGAAGAAGTATCACTATTTAAAGAAGGCAAAACCTTTACATAAAAATAAGAATCTTGAGCTAAAAGTTAGGAAAGAAACCACACGTACATAACTTTTGAGACTCTACTAACAAAAAGTAAATCCCTATAAACTAGGAAACTGAAAATACGTGGGCTTTGAGTGCTCTTCAAGTCAAACGTGGGCATTGGATGCCCTACCCACTTCCTTCTACCTTGAGCACCAAGTCATACGTGGGCTTTGGATTCTCTTGCCCACGACCTTGAGCATTAACCAATATTTTTCCCCCTTAATGTGAAAGGCCTTGCACACCTATGGATTCTCTGAACATCAATTTTTTTTTAGATGACAAGGCTTTTGTGAAACCATCAGCAACTTGATCATTTGTAGAGCAATGCTTCAGCACTACTTCACCTTTTTCCACTGCATCTCTTATAAAATGATATCTAAGCTCAATGTGCTTTGTCCTACCATGAAAAGTAGGATTTTTAGCAATAGAAATTATAGACTGATTATCGAAATAGAGCTTAGTTGAAAGATTTTGTTCTACATGCAGGTCCTTCATAACACGCCTCATCCAGATTGCTTGATAGGTAGCAGATGTAGCCGCAATATATTCCGCTTTTGAAGATGATAGCGCTATTGAATTTTGTTTCTTTGAACACCACGACACAATGCCTGAACAAAAACCGAAAGCAAACCCGCTTGTGCTTTTTCGGTGATCCATTGAACCTGCCCAATCACTGTCAGTAAATCAGAAATCCTAGCTTTTACGGACCTCAATCTTTTCTGAATATAGATCACCGGTCTGATATGAAATCGAGATGTAGCCTCTCTATTCTTCAACAATAACTCTGCTGGATTGCATCTCCTTTTATGATTCTCTCTGTGAACAAGAAAATAGAAAAAGAGGTGGAGAAGAAGGAGATGACGTGAGCTCCTTAAGAGATGAGCTAACTCATCTCCAAGGCCAATCCTGACTCAATGAGGCCTGTTCTCAAGAAGAGAGACGGTAAACTGCTGACATGAATGGTCAACCATGGCTGCTGGTGGCTTCCAATCAGAACGTGCCCCTCCGCCTAGTCAGTCCATCCTGATGACTCACCCTCCCCACGTACGTGCTTCCAGCTGTCGCGCAACGCCCATCAACGCATCACCCGCCATGCGCACTGCATCGCTGCAGCATGTCTTGCGTGTTCTCGCTCACGTTGCGTGCCCATGGTAATGCGCTCCTGCATGTGCACCGCACGACCGCACGCCATGCGCGTCGTGCATAGCGCTTCTGCCCGTGCCCTGTGTGACCGCGTGCCATACGCGTCTATGCGCCATGCGTGTCCGCACGTCATGCACGTCTACTCACACGTCCTGCACCATGAATACCCACACATATCCCCAGCACCGACATCTCCTTGCTTGCACATTAAGGCCTCAGTTCGCCTTGGTTGTGCGCCACACACTCGAGCTTACCTGGTTGGTGCTCCGCATGCGTAAATGCTAGGCACTTGTAGGAGGGTTCGTATCAGAAGTGTGATGATGCATGAAATGCACATCATGTAAACAAGTTTTTCATGCATTTTGTATCAAGTTTAAGGTTTTAAACCCATGTTTAGATGTGTTTTGATAGTAAGGGGCTATGGTTCGAATTTCAGAAAAATCGGAGTTAAAATGAGAGAGTTATGGCTATTTCAGTGTTTGGGCACGGATTTCGACATGGATCGGATCGATATCCGACCCATTTAGGTTAAGTGGACCTTGGATCAACTCTTAGAAAGCCCAAAACCCAACCCACACGCCTATCCATATCCATTTCAAAAAGCTTTTCTGAAACCCCCCCAGAAAGAGGCGCCTAAAAAATATATTTTTTATAACAGTGTTTTTGCAAATTCCAAAAAGTATAAATATACTTTTTAGAGAAGCCCTAGGCGTCTTTGGCTGTGTTTGGACGCCCCTTGCAGTGAATCTACTCCAGCAACTCCTTCCTCTCCATCTTCCCCAACGTTTTGGCCATTGAAGACCGACCTATGCTTGATTTTCATGCATATCTTTGATTTCTCTTTGCTCCTTTCCATTTCTTTCTTTCTCCTTGCTGTAGTTTCACCATTTTTCTGTATTTTTGCAGGTGTAGCAGAGGTGGAGACCATTAACCTTGGGCGGGAGTGCGCAACACACCACCAAGGTGAGCCGGCCCTACCTCCATCAGACTTTCTACACCCTCCGATCGAGAATCGGCTCACATTCCATCGTCGGTGGATCTCCAACGTGTAGCAGCTGCAAAGGTATCGTTTTTTGGTGAAGTACAACATTCTCGAACTACGTAGGACGTCCATCTCCAGCCACGGTCCGCTCTTCTTCATCCCCCCGGTCGTCGGATCTTCCAAAAGGTAGGTCTTCTTCTTCCTTCTCTTCTAGCTAAAACCGAAAGTGAGTGTTGCTTTTCTTTTATTATTTTCGGTGTGTTTTGTGTTTTTATTTTTGGTTCAACCTTAGAGTAGCATTTGTGCATAGACCAGCACGTTAGATATAGGTTTTGTTTTATTGGTTGCATGTTTGGTTAGCTATTCTCATTGTTTTTCAAGAAAAACGTGTAAATCGGCTAGAGTTTTTCTAGCCGATTTGAGCTTTTGTTTCCAACGTGTCTCATTGTGGAATTTTTACAGAAAATCCAATAAAAATATTTCAATTTGATTCATTTTAATTGTTTGGTTATGTGTTATGATTTTGTGTTCAATTAAAAACACAAAATCCAAAAATCGGCTAGACTTATTCTAGCCGATTCTTGATTTTCATAAAAATAAATTTTTGTGTTTTGATATTTTTGTTTCGTCCAGCATGTGTATCGTGTTGTTTTGCTGAAAATCTCATTAGAAAATTTCATTTTAGTTCATTTTATTCGTGGGTCGTGCTTGTGTCTTGTTTTGATTTTATTTTTGAAAAAGAAAAAAAAATCGGCTAGGATTATTCTAGCCGATCTTAGTATTTTTGTTAAATGTATGCTTTGATGTTGGTAAACTGTGTAGTTGCTGTGTGTTTTAGGTGTTAACAGCAGTATATAGTCGTGTTAGTTCATTTCATTCGTTTAGGATAGTTCTAAATAATCGTTTTTAGCATTTTGCATTTTTGGTGTTTTGGATCTATTGAAAAACAAAAAAAATTACAAAAGTCGATTTTTCAATTCTTTATGTTCTTAATAAATTCCAGCATAGGGCTGTTCATGTTTGCATTTGTGGAGTTAGGAGTTCTTTTCATTATATTTTAATTTAGTTTTATCAAAATATTGGTTCCTTAGTAAGTCGTTTTTTTTTTAGTTTAAGTTTTTATTCTTTTTATTTATTTTTAGTCTTCTTCTTCCCCAAGGATGGGAGGCAGCCATTAGAGCTCCCCTTGAGCTCTTGGTCAATTTTTTTTAGCAAGTCTTAATTGTCATTAATTGAGTTAGGAAGGTGTCTAGGTTCAATGTATTAGGGTTTTCTTTCCTAGCCGTTTTTAGGGGTTAATTAAGTAGGTTTTGGGAATTAGGTTAGCATTAACTCCTAGGAAATCGTTTTTTCATTTAATTCCTTTTATTCCCTTGGTAGATTTAATTCTTTTAGTTAGAAAGTAGAGCCAATTTAGAGTTGGCGATTTTTGAAAAGAGAGGCAATTAATGCATTGAAATGTGGAAAGTTTTTGGAAAACGTTAAGCTTCAAAAATCGTGTGGGGTATTTAAAGAAGGATTTAATTCTTGATTGCCTATTAATAGGGAGTTACAAATTGAGATTTGAAAAGCCAATTTGAAAATCAATTAAATTTCCAAAGTAGGCGTTTATGAGTTCAAGAAAGAAATAATTGCACTTAAATTCTTGGTTGGAAAGCCAAAAACGTGTGACTATCTAGGTTGGACGGTTTGGCTTCTCGAAAAGGAATTAATTGCAATTAAAGGCTTTCCCTCACCTTGGTTTTGGAAATTGCATTGATCCATGTTTCCCAATTGGATTTAAAAGCTCATTAAGATTGTAACTCCCCATTAGAAGGACGATTTTTGGGACTTCTCCATTTCCAAAATTATCTCTGAATTTTTATTGGGTGCCTATCCTTCTAACCGACCTCAGTTGACTAAGTTAACCCTAGTCAAGCTTTAGTCCAACACTTGAGTCTAGTCAAGACCACACCTAGGTCGAGTCAACCTTAGTCCACCTATTGAAACCTACCCTAACCGAGTTAACCTAGTTGACTTAGTTAGGTGTGCCTAGTGTCCAAGTCAACTTGAACCCTAGCCCAAGTCAAACACAACTTGAGTCTAGTCAAAGACCTAGATCTAACTCAAGTCGAACCTTAGTCTAAACCTAGTGAGTCAACCGAGATTACCTTATCCCATTCGAGCCTAGTCAAACCTAAGTTAGGTCAAACTTAGTTGAGTCTAAGTCAACCCGAACCTAGTTGACTAAGTCCACCCTATGTCTAATCCAAGACCAAGATCTAACTCGAGTCAAGCTTGATTCGAGCCTATCCCACCTTACCTAACTCAAACCGAGCTTAGTTGATGAAGTCAACCCTAAACCGAGTTCAACCTAGTCTTAATAAGCCCAAGTCCTAACCCGAGTCACGTTTTAGTCTAACCCAGGGTGAGTCCAAATCGAGCCTAGGTCGAGTCAACTCTAGTCTAAGTCAAACCTAACCTAGGTTAAACCAAGTTGAGTCAATCTAAACCAAGTTAACCCAACCCTGTCCAAATCAAACCGAGTCCACCTAAGTCAACCGAACCTAGTTGACTAAGTCAACTCAAAACCGAACCCAATTAGTTAGGCCAAACCTAATCCAAGTCCATACTTGTCCAAGTCGAGTCAAACATAGCTCGAACCTATCCAAGTCAAACCGATTCTAGTCGAGTCAATTGAGTGAACCCTAACCCTAGTCTTTGTTCTTTAGTGAATTAAGTTCATTTAGTATTATTTATTTTGATTTTTATACTAATTAGTTTATTTATCTAATTTAGTTTTAGTGTAGAAGTGTGTGTACGTATATCGTATTTGCTTCATATGTGTGAAATGTGTTTTGTGATTGTTTGATTGGTAGTTAGATACTACTTAACTTAGTAGTTGGATTGCATTTTATTTCATAGCATAGTTGCATTTGCATTGTTAGTTAAAGTAGTTTTAGTCATAATTTGCTTATCGTGTTTTGTTCGTCGTGCATTTAGCGCATTCGTAATAGTCATCTGCATATACACTGTTATTCAGTGTCATTTAGATTGCATTAGGTTTGATTTGTCTTTTAGAGTGTTAAAATAGATTCATAAAGTGAATAGTAGTACACTCAAATAAAAACCAGATTTTTGCCCTGTCGCACCAGCAGTATTTTCTGTGCAAAAATTCTGTGTTTTCCAAAAAAATTTCTTCTATTCACTTTATTGACATGTTATTTGACTTCAGACCAAATTTCAGCTCATTCGGAGTTGATTTGGTCTGATTTTTAAGCGTTTTGTGAAAACCGCTTTTTCTGGATTTCAAATTACAGGACTGTCGATATCCTGATTTTTCCCAGATTTGAAACGCTTATATCTGGAGTTCCAGATACTGTTTTTCAATTCTGTAAAAACTGTCAGTTTTTTTAATCTGTCAGTTACAGAACAGAACAAATTTCGGGAAAATTGGACCTTGTTTGCTTTGTCAAACAGTGGTTTTTCGATAACCTGTCAGAATGCTATTTTACACTAGTTAGGGGCAGTTTCGTAATTTTCTTAGTTTCGGCAATTTAGACTTGTTTTCAGTAGTTTCTGCATTTTAGAAGTTGCATAATCATCATACAGCATTAGTAGAATTAATTTGGTCAATTTTAGAATTAATTTAGTATTTTATTTAATTTTTGTTTGATAAATAGCATTTGTTTTATTATTTTCGTAAAAGTAGAATTAGTTTTAGTTATTGTTTGCATTATTAGAATAGAATACTAACTTTGTATTTTTCTGTATTTTTAGGTTGTAAAGCATATTTAGTTTCCAGGGTTATTTTCCAAGTGTGAGGAGCGAATAATTGGTGAAAAGACGGAAATACCCCTAGTGTGGAGCAGAAGACTGAGTGCTTGTCTATTTTCATTTTAGTGATTAATTGTAGTTGTATTAACTTTATAATTGTAGATTGACATTTGACATTAATAAATTAAATTTTCTAGAATTTTAGTGATTAATTCCTGTTCCCTGAGGATTCGACCCGTACTTACCACTTTGTGGAAAGTCAGTTTTTATATTTTTGGTTGACGATTTTCCAAAGTTTTATTGAACATAATTGTTTTAAAAAGATCATTTCAAAATATCAACCAAAGTGCATAGAGCAGCAAGCGTACATGGCAGGTGGGCGACATGCCGAGCAAGGAGGCGTATGGCGCATGGTTGAAAATGAATAGATGTGCAGTGCATAGCACACGTAGCTCATAAGGGGATGCATGCAGGGTGCCAGCAGAAGCGTATGGGAGTGCAACACACAAGCGTGTAGCGCATGATGTATGTAGCACAAGCATGCGTAATACGAACCCAAGTGAACTCGCTAGTCTTGAGCAGGATGAACCGAGCGATACATGACAGCAAGGTAAGTAATATTCGGTTAGACAGTGTTCTGGACAAAGAGGCATTTGGTTAGATGGTTCAGCTGGGTTAGCGTAGTGCATAGCTGAGTCAGCTTGGGCAGTTAAGTCAGTACATTGTGGAAGTGAGTCAACTAGTGGACGACAACATTGCCAACACTCAATTGAAGATGGATAGGTGGTCTGCACAACAAGAATAGGATTGTCGACAGTCAAGTTTGATGCATGGGCCGCCAATTCAGTTTGGCGCCATTGAAAGTCAAAGCTATAAATAGATTTTGTCTTTTGTAATTGGCATATTCTGACATTCTTTTAATTCAGTGAATTATATCCAATCAAGTTCTGTAATCTTGAGATTTGTGATCAATAAAGCGTTTGTTACTTGGATCCTTGGGGAGATGGCCTCATTGTGAGGAATCACCTAGCTAGCTCTTTCCATAGGCTAGTTTAGGATCATCTGTTCAACCTCCCATTACACTCGCTCATCCGTCAACATTGCTCATCTGATCCAGCGAATCTGATCAGTGAGTCAATTGAAGATCCACAAGCATCTAAATCAGTGCCGACAATCTAGGACAACGCTTATGACGAACTTAGAGTGTGTGAGCTCTAGATCGTTGATACTTGTACTGCAGATAAGTGCAATTATGCCTACAATTTGAATAATTATTTTGCAAGAACTTTTCGGTCATAGACTAGAATTCGACACTTGATCATAGCAATGAGAAAAATAGAAGGTAAAAGCCAAAAGGTGCAGCACATGAAACAACACAAAACACAACTGAAAAGTAAAACTTCAAATGTATTGCTATTCACGAATTCACTTTTTTTCTTTCTCACTAGAAGAAGTATCACTATTTAAAGAAGGCAAAACCTTTACATAAAAATAAGAATCTTGAGCTAAAAGTTAGGAAAGAAACCACACGTACATAACTTTTGAGACTCTACTAACAAAAAGTAAATCCCTATAAACTAGGAAACTGAAAATACGTGGGCTTTGAGTGCTCTTCAAGTCAAACGTGGGCATTGGATGCCCTACCCACTTCCTTCTACCTTGAGCACCAAGTCATACGTGGGCTTTGGATTCTCTTGCCCACGACCTTGAGCATTAACCAATATTTTTCCCCCTTAATGTGAAAGGCCTTGCACACCTATGGATTCTCTGAACATCAAATTTTTTTTAGATGACAAGGCTTTTGTGAAACCATCAGCAACTTGATCATTTGTAGAGCAATGCTTCAGCACTACTTCACCTTTTTCCACTGCATCTCTTATAAAATGATATCTAAGCTCAATGTGCTTTGTCCTACCATGAAAAGTAGGATTTTTAGCAATAGAAATTATAGACTGATTATCGAAATAGAGCTTAGTTGAAAGATTTTGTTCTACATGCAGGTCCTTCATAACACGCCTCATCCAGATTGCTTGATAGGTAGCAGATGTAGCCGCAATATATTCCGCTTTTGAAGATGATAGCGCTATTGAATTTTGTTTCTTTGAACACCACGACACAATGCCTGAACAAAAACCGAAAGCAAACCCGCTTGTGCTTTTTCGGTGATCCATTGAACCTGCCCAATCACTGTCAGTAAATCCAATCAAATTAAAGTCAGTAACATGATTATAAAAAAATCCATAATTGATTGTTGCCCATATATAGCGGAGAATCCTTTTTGCTGTGCCTAGATGTTGTACAAATGGATTGTGCATAAACCTTGAAATCATACTGACTGAGAATACAATGTCTGGCCAAGTGTGAGTTAAATACATTAATCCACCGACCAAGCTTCTAAAACATCTTTCATTTGCTCTTGCCATTCCATCTTCCAAACTCAATTTTTCATTCGCATTCATCGGAGTTTCACAAACTTTGCAATTCAACATCTTTGATTTTTTGAGCAGTTCCAAAGCATACTTTTCTTGAGACTCGAAAATCCCTTCTTCAGATTGCACGACGTGAAGACCAAGAAAAAAACATAGCATCCCCAAATCTGACATTTCAAATTCCTTCATCATACTATGTTTAAATTCTGCAATAAGCTTAAATGAAGAATCAATGTAGATAATATCATCTACATAGACACTTACAATGAGAAATTCATTCTCATTTACTTTGACATAGAGTGTAGGTTCACTATCACTTCTTTGAAAACCATTTTGGTGGAAGAATTTATCAAGACAACTATACCATGCACACGGGGCTTGTTTTAGCCCGTATAAGGCCTTTTTTAACTTATAACTTTTTCTTCCTTTCCTTTAACAACAAATCCAGGTGGTTGGACAACATACACGACTTCATTTAGAAAACCATTTAAAAATGCAGCCTTAACGTCAAATTGATAAACTTTCCATTTGAATTGAGCTGCAATCGCAAGGATCATTCTCACAGTTTCAAATCTTGCAACATGTGAAAATGTTTCAGTAAAATCAATTCCATATTTTTGCACGAACCCTTTAGCAACTAACCTTGCCTTATATTTTTTTACATTTCCACCAGCATCATACTTGACCTTATAAACCCACTTTACTCCAATTGATTCCTTTCCCAGTGGCAAGTTGGAAAGCTCCCATGTGTCATTCCTCTTGATGACCTCCATTTCTTCTTTCATTGCATATATCCATTTCTTATCTACGCATGCTTCATCATATGATGATGGTTCTAGTACAACAAAAGCAAAATCACATTTATAAATATCCTCCAGAGACCGTACCTTTTTCGGAGGAGTGTCCACATCAAGTGTGGACTCAATATTTTCTGTGAATTCATCTCCCATACTTGACATTTCTGGAGATAATGCTTCAGTAGTATGATTTGATTGTGATGCCACTTCATCAATTTGCAACTTCACGCTTTCATTATTGGTCCATTTCCAACATGATTTTTCATCAAAAATAGCACCCCTTCTTATAATCAATTTTTTAGAAGAAGGATTATAGAGACCCTATCCCTTAGTTTCATTACTATAACCAACAAAGATACACTTTTCACTTTTCTTATCTAACTTGGTTCTTTCTGAAGAGTCAATCAAAGCATATGCTATACTGCCAAATACCTTTAACATACTTACATTTGGTTTTCGATTCCACCAGGCCTCATAAGGTGTTTTGTTTCGAACTGTCTTTGTTGGTGAAATATTTAGGATATGTACTGCAGTGTTGACGGCTTCTGCCCAAAACTCGTTTGGCACCTTCTTTTCACTTAGCATGCTGCGTGCCATTTCTACCACTGTACGATTTTTCCTTTCTGCCACTCCGTTCTGTTGTGGTGTCTTTCTTACTGTCAGTTGCCTGCGAATACCATGATCTTTGCAAAACAAACCAAACTCATCAGATAAAAATTCTCCTCCTCTATCTGTGCGCAATATTTTTATAGTTTTTCTTCTCTCATTTCCACAAGGAACTTAAATTCCTTAAATCTATCAAATGCATGATATTTATGAGTAAGAAAGTACACCCAACTCATTCTAGTAAAATCGTCAGTTAAAAGCAAAAAGTATTTGCTACTGTTTAATGAAGAAGTTCTCATGGGTCCGCATATATCAGCATAAACTAATTCAAGAGGTTCTTTAGCTCTCCATGCTTTTCCAACTGGGAATGATAATTGGTGTTGTTTACCATAAACACACCCTTCACATATCTCATTTGTACAATTAATGGTTGGCAAACCAACCACCATATTTTTTTGATGCAAGAGTTTCAAACCATTAAAATAAAGATGCCTAAACCTCAAATGCCACGGTTTAGATTAATCAAAACCATTTGCCATAAAGGCACACTCATCTATCTTGATCATTTCAAGTGGAAACATTTTATTTTGAACCATATCTATTTTTACAAGAACTGTACCATTCTTGTTTTTAATCTCACAGATGTCATTTTCAAATAAAAGAGTGTAACCCTTTTTAACCAATTGCCCTACACTCAGTAAGTTCTGAGCCAAACCAGAAACATAATACACATCTTGAATGTATCGTTCATTACCTGATTTTATCTTGATTGCAACTGTTCCTTTGCCATTGACATCTACTTTATTGTTGTCCGCAAGCCACACATTCAACTTCATAGTCTCATCAATATTCTTAAAAAGACTTCTATCACCGGTCATATGATTACTGCAACCACTGTCTACAAACCACATTTCACTTTTGCAACTGTTAGTATTCATGCTTGCAAGAAACAAATTTTCATTTTCATCTGCAAAATTTGCTTGTTGCTTAGCCTTTTCAAAACACCGAGCTTCAATATGACCAAATATCTTACAAAAATGACATTGTTTCCCTCTAAAGAATAGATTTTGATTACCTTTTTTCTGTTTCATCATTCCTTTGAGAGGTATCATAAAACCTTCCTCGACCTCTTCCACGTCCACGAAAGGATCCCCTAAAACCTCCTCGTCCTTGACCTCTACCTTCACCCTTATGATAAAACTGAGTATTCTTTTCTTTTGGAATTTCAACTTTCGATTGAAAGGCCTGTTCCAATGTTTTTTCTGAAGACCTGTTTATGCGATGTTCATGGGCTAAAAGAGACCCCATTAGTTCATCAATAGAATACACAGATAAATCCTTGAAGTCTTCAATTGCAATAACAACATGATCAAATTTAGAAGGTAGACACCTTAAAACTTTTTCTACTATTTTTTGATCATCTAAAATTTCACCAAAGGTTTTCATTTGATTTACAATAGTAGAGAGCCTAGAAAAGAAGGTTTGAATTGACTCACTAGTTTTCATAGAAAATGTTTCAAACTCGCTTCTTAAGGTTTGAAGTTTAACCATTGTGATCTTCTTATCACCATAAAATTTTTGCTTCAGAAGTTGCCATGTTTCTTTTGACTTAGTAGCACCAACAATAGTTGGAAAAATGGTTTCAGACACAGCCTGCTGTAGTACTAACAATGCCTTTGCATCTCTCTTTCGAGCTTCTTTGACATCATTTTTTTCTACTGCCTTTGTTCTTTTAACATCTGCATAACCATTTTCAACCAACTCCCAAAGGTCTTGTGAGATAAAGAAAGTCTTCATCTTAATATTCCAGAATTCATAATTTTCACCATTAAAAATTGGAACTAATGATTGTGACAAATTGAGAGAGTTAAAATTATTTGCCATACCAGACTTACTCAACAATTATCCTTCAAAAGAAATTTTGAATCTATAGGAACTCCTTGCTTCGGCAATGCTCCTATTGCATTTTTCTTGAACGCCCAGCTTCGATTCCAACCTGGCTTTGATACCAAGAATTGAGAGAAATAGAGGGTAAAAGCCAAAAGGTGCAGCACATGAAATAGCACAAAACACAATAGCTGAAAAGTAAAACTTCAAATGTATTGCTATTCACGAATTCACTTTTTCTCTCTCTCTCTCACTACACACCTTTAACATGAAGAAGTATCACTATTTAAAGAAGGCAAAGCCTTTACATAAAAATAGGAAACTTGAGCTAAAAGTTAGGAAAGAAACCACACGTACACAACTTTTGAGACTCTACTAACAAAAAGTAAATCCCTATAAACTAGGAAACTGAAAATATGTGGGCTTTGAGTGCTCTTCAAGTCAAACGTGGGCATTGGATGCCCTACCCACTTCCTTCTACCTTGAGCACCAAGTCATACGTGGGCTTTGGATTCTCTTGCCCACGACCTTGAGCATTAACCAACAAGCAAGAAGATGCTATTGTTTGAATGAAATGACGAAGAATCAATCTCCAGTGAAACTTAGCATTCACTCAACTCACTGAGTCAATTATCTCAGCTAAGTGAAGAAACATTTTAGGATTAAAACTTAAGATTGAATCACTCTCTTGATTCACAGGTCTGTGCACGACAATCCTCTTATTCCTATCGAATCAAAGAAGGATTGTAAACAACACTTGAATTTCTCTGTAAGCAGTTGAGTGCTCGTTCATTCATTTGTGCTTGTAAGTGTAGAAGAGAAAGCGCATGTGTGCGCTAAGGTAATCACGCCTTTGTGTGTGAGCGATAGTGCCTGCGTGCTCTAGATAGCCTATTGACAAGAGATTTGTGAAGCTATGCTTATGTGCGTCAGCGATCACAAATTGTTTAAAGTGCCTGCGAACACATGATTAAAGACATGCAACAACGATCCTTAGCGAAGGCCTTATCAACTGGTATCAAAGCTGATGCCTCTTAAAGCAATGTCGTTCAAAGAGGATACACTGGAACAACTCCAACAATAGTTGGATGAGAAGCATGAGTTAATTTCAGCCCGTACTGCATCGGTTGGAAGGAAGTTAGATCAGTTTGACTTCAAGTTCTCAACATTTCAGCAGGATATGGCAGAGAAACTGGCAGAATTGATGTTACAGTTGCACGCAAATGGAAAACAACCTCAACCGACTGAAGTAACAAAGGCACATGCTATGGCATAAACAAATCTGGCAGCAAGAACATCCGGTAGGCCAGAATGTGAAGTGCCTCGCACATGGCTAAATGTGCCTGTGATGCGTGATAATATGAATGTGCGTAATGTTCTGGGCGCTAACACATCCAGACATTGCGCACTTGCACATGACACATCAGGAGGCTATGCGACCTGGCATGGGGTTGAAACGCGCGAATTGCACGATGAGATGCCCTATGCGCATGATGCGCGTGATGCAATGCATGCACACATTGTGTATGAAGTGCGCGACACACATGGAGTGTAGGGTCTGCACAATGAGTGGGAGGCATGCAACCTGCATGACGCGCGTGGCATGTGAGGCTGGCGCGATGCACGATGAGTGAGCGGTGTGCCTAATGTGCATGATACACATGAGGACTTCATAGTTTGCGGTTATATGCAAGCTATTCATGCGGAGACAATGCCAAGTGCGCATGGCAACATTCGTGAGTACAGTAGGGCCACACCTGCTTACCCTATGCATGGCAAAACTTTGCCACCAGCGCATAAACCACATGGACAGGGTTAGTATGGGCAAGAAAACCGAGTGGATGCAAATTCTCCAAATGAGGTAGACCACAAAAATGATTTCACATGTGATGATGACATGCATGCCTTTGATCATATGCTCGAGTTTACGATGCATGAGAGAACACACCCAAACTTTGACAACCAAAATGAGACATCCTTTCCAAGATCGGTAAAGCTTTATTTTCCTATATTTTCAAGAAAAAACCCCATAGAGTGTCTTTACAAGGCTCAATAATTTTTTATAAGCCATAATGTGAGGTTTGAGCACATGGTTAGATGTATCATTATGAGCTTTGAAGGAGAAGCTCTTAGATGGTTCCGTTGGTTCGATCAAAAGAATGAATATCCAACTTGGGATATTCTTGAACAAGAAATCATAAAAAGGTTTGGTCCTACACCTTACATCAACCACGAGGTTGAGATGAAACAACTTTGTTAAATGGGAACCGTACAAGAATATCAAGCTCAATTCGAAGACTTATGCTCCTTATGCGAGAAATGGAATGAAGAAGCACTTTTAAGCTCTTTCATAGGACTTAAAGATGACATTCATCATGAGCTTTTAACTCAAAATCCTAATTCACTTGAGGACTGTTATCTTTAAGCTCACATAATTGAAGAGAAACATAAAAGAATGCATGGGATGCACAAGAGTTCAGAAAATTCTACTTCAAATTCCAAATTCATACCAAGGCCCACACCTAATAAGGGAGTTAAGTTTAAGGGTTCCAATAACCCTAAGATAGCGTATATCTTCAAAAGAGAAGAATGAATTAAGAAGAAAAGGTTTATGTTTCAAGTGCAAGAGCAATTAGAAGCCCGATCATAAGTGTAACTCTTTCAAATATTTAATAGTGACTACTAATGAAGGTGAGAGCGATTCAGAAGAGGAGGAGACTATAGAAGAATCAGACCAAGAGGAAATTGATGACAATCAATGACCAATTAGCTAATGCTATGCTTTGGAAAGCAAATCCGCCTTAAATTTTATGAGAGTTTCCAACACTTTATTCAGCAAGAAAGTTGAAGTGCTTATAGACACGGGAGTCTACCCACAATTTTGTGAGAGAGGACTTGGTGTTTAAATTTAAGTTCAAGCCACATGAACATCCAAAATTCGATGTCATGGTTGGAGATGAAACCATCTCAAGTGTAGTCACCTTTGCACGGATGTTGAGCTTAACCTCCAAGGCTCTCATTTCAAGCTTGACTTGTTTGTCTTGCCTATGCATAGAGCCGATGTTATGCTTGGAATGTGTTGGCTACGCTCACTTAAAAGTGTCACATAAAATTTTACTAATATGGAGATGACATTAGCCAAGGCGGGACGTCCTATAAGCTTAAAAGCTAATAACACATTAGATGGAGAAATCACTGATAGCCAAGAAGCACTCAAAATCTTTTGAGCTACGCATATGGCTTTTATATGTTTGGCACAACCACTTGCATCTCAAGAAAAGTCCAAGTTAGAAGAACATATACCACCAGATATGAATGATTTACTTGAGTCATTCCAAGATGTGTTTGAAGACCTCCTTCATGCTCCCAAAACTATCACATTCCTCTTGTGAAAGGATAAGAGTCGATAAGTGTAAGACCATACCCGTATACTTTTGCACAAAAAAGTAAAATTGAAAAACTAGTGCAAGATATGCTTGAGAGTGACATCATTCATCCAAGTTTCGGTGCTTACTCTTCGCCGGTTCTACTTGTGCGCAAAAAGGACAATACATGGCAGTTTTGCATCGATTATATAGTACTAAATGAAGTGACTTACAAAGGAAATCATCCAATACCGGTCATTGATGAATTATTGGATGAATTGGTTGGTGCCAAATATTTTTTAAAACTTGACTTAAGAGCCGATTATCATCAAATTAGAATGACAAATGAAGACATAGAGAAGACCGCTTTCTACACACACAATGGTCACTATGAGTTCTTATTTATGCCATTTGGGTTGACAAATACGCCGGCTACCTTCCAAAGAACCATGAATGACATATTTTGACCAATGTTAAGGAAGTTCATCTTGGTCTTCTTTGATGACATTTTGGTTTATAGTGCAAATTGAGAAGACCATCTCAAACATGTTGACATTGTATTGAGGGTTTTAAGAGAACATACTTTCTTAGCAAAGCAAAACAAATATAGCTTTGGACAACTAAGTGTGTCATATCTTGGGCATATAGTTGGGAGTGAAGGAATAAGTGTTGAACCGGATAAAATTGAAGCAATGCCTAGTTGGCCTATCCCACACACCATTAAGGCTTTAAGAGGGTTCTTGGGACTCACGGGATATTACCGCCGATTCATTAGGCATTATGATGTCATTGCCCAACCTCTCATGGCCTTGTTAAAAAATAATTCTTGGGGATGAAATATGGAAGCCAAACAAGCTTTCTTTAGGCTTAAGCAAGCTATAGTTGAGGCATCGGTTCTTGCCTTGCTAGATTTTGACAAAACTTTTGTCCTTTAGACCGATGCTTATGACATTGGTATTGGGGCCGTGCTTATGCAAGAAAGACATCTCTTGGCTTACTTAAGTAAAGCGCTTGCGGAGAAAAGCAAAAGTCTATCTACTTATGAAAAATAACTCCTTGCCATTGTTTTGGCTTTGGAAAAGTGAAGGCCTTGCTTGTAAGACATTTCCTAATCCAAACATATCACAAAAATCTTAAGTACATTTTACAACAAAAGATTTCTACACTTCTACAACAAAAGTGGCTTACAAAACTCATGGGCTATGATTTTGAAATCAAGTATAAAAAGGGGGTAGAAAATGTGGTGGCCGAGGCTCTATCAAGAAGAATGGACAATGACTCTCTTTTAGTCATTTCCAATGTCTTTTGTTCCTTGACGAAAAGGATAAGTCAAGCTCAAATTAAAAATAAAGAGATTCAAAAAATGATTCAAGAATTAAGAGAGAATCTGACTGGTCATCCCTCTTACATGGTGAAGGGAGGCAAGTTATTTTTTAAGGATAAGTTTGTTTTACCAAGTGACTTCATTTATTAATGAGGTTTTAGAACATTTTCATAACTCAAGAGTGGGAGGACATGAAGGAGTCCACAAGACTTGGAAAAGAGTTAAAGCCGAACTCTATTGGTCCAACATGAAGAAAGCCATAAAAAATTATGTGAAGGAATGCCAAGTATGACAAGCAAGCAAATATGAAAGAATTAGACCTCTGTGTCTTCTTCAACCTCTTCCTATTCCATCACTAATATGAACTGACCTAAGTATATATTTTATTGAAAATCTTTCATCTTCACAAAAGAAAGAAGTGATTTTTATGTTGGTAGATAGACTATCCAAGTTTGATCACTTTATAGCTTTACCTAACACTTACTCAGTGCAAATGGTAGCAAAAACTTTCTTGCAAAATGTAGCTAAGCTTTATGGCATGCCTAAGACTATCACATGTGATAGAGATTCATCCTTCCTTAGTAGATTTTGGAAGGAGTATTTTACATTGATAGGCACAAAAATGTGTTTTAACACAACAAATAATCGACAAATAGATGGGCAAACCAAGGTGGTTAATAGAACACTTGAAACTTATTTGAGATATTTTACAAGTGAGAAACAAGATGAGTGGGTCAATTACTTACCATGGGCTGAATGGTGTTACAACACTTCTTTCCATTCTACTATGGGAATGACTCCTTATGAAGTAGTTTATGGAAGACCTCCTCCTCAAACCCTTTTATATGAAGAAAGAACTACCAACATACCTATAGTGAATCAACAATTAAGAGAAAGGGATGAGATTCTACAAATTTTAAAGAAAAATATTAAGCATGCCCAAAATAGAATGAAACAAGTCTATAATAGGCAAAGAAAGGATAAATAGTTCCAAGTGGGTGATTGGGTGTAACTCACTCAAAATTTTCCAACTGTTTTTCCCTTATGGTTTTTCGCCTTGCGCAATATTTCAAAAAAAAAATTTACTTTAAAAATCTAAGGATTTTGCAAGTTGGGATTTTGGGGCGTTACTATACATTTCTAACATAAAGAAACAAGTGTAACTGGTAAGTCGAAGTTAGTATGTGATAATTTTATATTTATGTTCTTTCTTTCTTACTCCTTTGGGTACGTAAAAGAAACTCGCATAAGTAATGGATTTCAAACTATACTCTTCAAGGCGAACCGTTTTGTGAAAATGGGCGGCCGAGCAGAGAAACTTATAGCAACATTCTCTCATTTTGAGGTATTTAGACTCATCCGACCCTGTGTTTCCCGCAGGACAACACAAACAACATACAAAGATCTAGCTCACTCATTCACGTGCTCAAGCACCAACAAGCTAAGAAGAGCACTTCACCGGTGAAGGTGACATAACACCATTTTAACATTCAATAGGGTACGTGGAGCTCACTCATGAATAAAGACACATTGCCCAACACAACTCCTTGGGGTTCACAATGACAATTTGGAAACGTGTAGCTACCCTAACATGGTGTTCTTTGTCCAAACCCTTTGTCGGGATACATCAAGTGCGTAGTGTGCGACATGCATTCATGTATTATCCACATGTAACACATTAGACAAATATGAATAGCACATAAGAATAAACTACAATACTTGATGATAAGCAACCAATAGTTAAGGCTATTGACATGACATGCCCAAGTGTGTGTTAAGACTTCTAATTTACACAATAATCTTCAATGATTCTTTTACGCACATAATAAGATGTAATTCACAACAACTACGTATATTACATGCATTCTATCCCGCAATTGTGTTAATATGTGCAAGTGAGCATAAGCAACTTGGCGATATAATTCAATGCACATGACAATGTCAATTTATTACATTTTTTTTTTTGTGATTGCTTCTTAGCAAGCATTATACTTGCGACTCACATATGCTCACATGCACATATACATTGCTTGCATGTTTCTAACAGTTTCATCATGTTAGCCGTAGTTCTGTTATGTACTTTTGAGTCAAGTCATCATGATCATGCTTTCCTGGAAATGGTATATTGTGATTGGTTTATTTCATCAACTCGTAAGAGTACTGATCCCGTTTTATGGGGATACAGGTGATTGCTAGTGATGCGATGACGATCGATGTTCAACAGAGAATTAAACTCATACTATTGACTTTTGCGATCTTGGTAGTTGCTTTTGGGGAAACCCCTCATTTTGCGAAACAATTTGTGAAGGAAACAATGTATAATTTCTTTATGTCTCATGTTATAAACCAATGGCAATGAAATATTTCTTCGTGTTCACTCTGTAACTCGCTCAGAATTTTCAACTGGTTTTCTCTTATGGTTTTTCGCTTGCCCAATGCATTTCAAAAAAAAAAAAATTACTCTAAAAATCTTTGAATTTTTCAAGATGGGATTTTGAGGCGTTATATTGGGTATGGCTTAAGCGCATTCGGCATGGAAAATTCTCCCTAAGCAAGAACCCTATAACCAAGCTTTCACCCAAGTATTTTGGCACTTATCACATTGTGGCTAGAATTGAGGAAGTAGCCTATAAGTTTAAGTTACCCCAAAGTGTGCTCATCCATCTGTTTTTTCATGTATCTCGACTTAAGCCTTATCATGGTCTAAGTCCAAGAAAAGAAATCCAAGAATCAATCACTCGATAACCTACACGAGTTTTAAAGTTCAAATTGGTGCAAAGAGGTATAAGAAGAATTAGAAAGTATTTGGTGGAATGGGATCATGAAGGCGAAGCAACGACTACATGGGAATGAGATTATAACATAAAGAATAGGGTGAGTGCACCTATGATTTCTAGCCCATTAGTTCATGTTAGGGTTCATGTTAGGGTTAGGGTGTAGGTGCAGTGCACCTATGATTTCTAGCCCATTAGTTCTGTACTTCATTAGTAGCCAATATTAACCCTATATGGCCCTACCACATGAAGCAAAGTTTTTCCTCAATAAATATAAAAAAACATAAAGTTAAGAACAATATTGGAACTGATCGAACTACAGCCAAATCCCATCTAAAGAGTCCAAATGATAAATTTGTATAAGCACCACCTTGAGAGTCGTAATATATGATTTACCATTAACTAGCATTAAAAAATGAAATGAAACATAGAAAGTTTCGTGCTTATTTTGCATGATTCTCCACTTGTAAAAGAAGTAAAAACAAGTCACATGGACCTTGGTTTTCGATCTTACAGAAACAGAAATAAAATTTGACCATTACCTGAATGGCGGAATCAACATAAAAAACTGAATTATAATTCAAGCTGTACAGACAAAAACACAAAAAGAAATCACATGTTTTGTGTCTTTTAGTCTTCTAGAAGAAGCCATGATCTTAGGTGCAATCTTCAAAAGCCTGGGGTTGAGTAAAGGGTAGGTGTAATCTTCAAAAGACTGGTGTTAGAGTAAAAGATGCTTAAATATTATATACATGAGCTCAAGGTTAGAGTTATAATGAGAGAGAGAGAGATTTGGGTATGTTTTCCGATTAATAGATTCTAAAATCCAGCCAATATTATGTTTGTATCTTAACATGTCAAAAATCAATGGGGGTTTAAGATGGCTAATTCCAGACCTGCCCTCAGTTGGAGCAACAGGTTACAGGTAAAACAAGGTTGATTACTTGGTCGTATTTAATTCAAAAACTTTAAGGGCAGGTTTGGAAGAGAAAAAAACTCTCATAGGAAAAAAAAGTTTTGCCTATGAGAGTTTTTTATATGAGAAGTTTTTCAAAAGAAAGTTTTTCTCTTGTTTGTGTAGCATGAGAAAAACAGTGAGAAAATGTGAAAAAATGAGAAAAATGAGGGTGGTGGTTAACGGTGAGATGGTTGTGGTGGTGGTAAGATGTGGTGACATGGGTGATGGGAGTGTAAAAATTAATTTTTTTCTTGGTAGAAAACATTCATCCACCACCTCTCATGAAGAATGTTTCCTATCAAAAATTATACTTTTTAGAAAAATTTTCTCAACAAAAAAGTCTCTCCCGTTTGAAAGGATTGAAAAGATTTTCCATTTTGCATCACTTTTACTGCATCTTTCTTACTTTCAAATAAGCCGTAAGCTTATCTTGGTTTAGTGCCACGAACCTTCATATATGCTGGAAAAAATGGATGGAGGTTGGTGGGCTTCATTGGTTCCCACAGAATTATTGCAAAGCGACAAAAGGGTCATACGGCACTTTGCTATCTGAACATCCCATCATCGCGTGCTCATCCTGCGTTCATTGATTTCAGCTGCTCCAAGCTTAGTCACCCGATCAGAAACCTAGTCACGCTCACGCTGGCTAAGTCTGCCAATTAGATAGTGTAAACCCATATCACACACGCAACACACTACTCTGAGAGTCATCGGGCTTGAGCTGACCAAGGACTTAACACTCATGAAAACAGAAACCTGACCACCCGTCTAGTGGGCAAGGTCCCCTCCACTGTGCCAAACCCCTCCGAGTTCAAAAAAACATATTTGTGGGTGTGTCCCTACACACTCACTTATCCGGTTCACTGGAAAAAACTACTAGCGGTCCACCAGAAATCCAATACCCTGGCTCATCTTGTTTATCTAGATAAGTCTTTTTTGCGTTCGTAGACAAAAGACACCTCGAGAATTTTGCTCTTACTAATTTAATTTCATAAATGAAAGTCCGACGCAGATATCAATATCGTTTGTAGCTAATAATATCTTTCGGATATAGGTTGGTTGTGATAACTTAATGAGGTTGCAAATTAGCTTAGTCCCACCATTTCCCTTGATTAAATGGCAATTATAGACGAGTGACAAGAAATTGATCGGGTGGTCCTTTTGAAAGGCACAGGAACGTGGAAGCAAAATATTTAAACAAGCGGCTCACCCACCTTCCCCTATTCATCTCCATCCATTACGAGTTACGTCTCTCTCTCTCTGGACCATGATTTACACATCAGGGAAAGCTGGGTTCGGCTTCTTGTCGAAGTGGGTTCGACTGAGTCGAGCCTTCCTGCACCTGTTCCGCGGGAAGCGGCCCAAGTCATGGTCGAAGCGCCTCGATTGGTTGCCTGCGGCGGTGAGCTCCATGAAGGTGACGCACCAGTTGGAGCAGGTCTTCAAGCTCATAGATGCGAATGGTGACGGGAAGATCTCCTGCTTGGAGCTCGGGTGCCTGCTGAAGCGCCTCGGCCACGAGAGGGTATCGGCCGTCGAGATCGCAGAGGAGATGGTGAAGGAGATGGACTGCAATGGGGATGGGCTCATCGATTTCCAAGAGTTCATGGAGGTGGTCGTAGATGGCAGCGGCAGCGAAAGTGGGTTCGGCAGTCATGAGGATCTGATGGAGGCTTTCCTCATCTTCGATTCCGATAGGAACGGGTACATATCTGCGAGGGAGTTGCAGAGGGTGCTCGTCAGTCTGGGGGACACTAACTGCACCCTTGACGACTGCTTGCTTATGATAAGAGGAGTCGATAAGGATGGTGATGGGCAGGTGGATTTTGAAGAGTTCAGGGAGATGATGATGAGCTGTGCACATTGAGTTTTGGGATCTAATCGGTGTTTATTTGGTAATGATATCTCAAGGATTCTGATTTATTGGATGAGTTGGAAAAAGGGTGTTGTACAAGACACTGGAACGTGGTCGTAATAATGCCCGGAAGGAGTTTTGGATGGGGGGAATTGGCTGTACTCAAATTTGATGGCCGTTGGTCAGGCAAGAGATGGGCATAGGCCAAACCTGACGGATCATCAAGGTTGGTACTTCATATGGATTCAGAGATTGAGTCACAGCTCGTAATTCACATGCTCAAGGTGAGCACTGAGTAGAAAGATGAACATAACTGTAAAGTTTGTTTTTTTCAAAGTTAGTGTTCTGGTAGTAAACCCCTGTTTTTTGTAAATGAGAGAAGACTTCTGTATCTGAACAAAAGTACATGCCCTTTTTAGGTGGCCTTTCTGTAAATGTTGTATCTTATGTGCCATTGTAAAATATCATTAGAGCGTTATAAACACACATCCATTAACTGATGGAAGGCGGGATCTCTCTCTCTCTCTCTCATCCACCGTACTTGGTAAGCAGCGAAGCAGAATTTGGATTGCATTGAGTGCGTGCCAGCCTTAAATGGCACTATTGATTATCTAGTTTTTTGTTTTTTCTTTATTATAGAAGATAATATATGATTGATGTTGCCCACCATACATCCTCCAAAGTCCAAAGTCCAAAGTCCAAAGTCCAAATGGCTTTGGGTTTTCTTGTATAAAACAGCTGAAGAACCCATAGTTTCCAGTCTTTGACTGAAAGCAACCTTGTGGTCCCTTCTACGAATGCTTCCTTGGTGGGGAGATGCGTTTTTCAAAAGAATATTCCACCCATTCACACAAATTTTACCTTCCTCAACCACATTGAACGGCACAAAAGTGCAACCATAGAGGACCCTATTAATTTTTGTCCAATGAGCGCTATGTATATAAGCACATGGGGCTCGTATTCTCGTGTGTCGGCATCACTTAGCATCGAAGTTCGGTGTGATTGCAAAGACTTAAGTACCCTTTCTTGCTATTCTCGCCATGAAACGATGGTTCAAGAAAATAACAAAAATGTCCTTCATTCAAAAAAAAAGAAAATGACGGTTTGAGAAAAGGACAAAAATGTCCTCTATCCAGAAAGTCGAGGATGATGTTAACTCTTCAAAGTCCAAACGTTCTGTTTTTGCCCTAAAGAGTAAACTTTTGCACCATCTGCTGTAACAGAAGCTCTCTTTGACAAAACAAACTTTGCCACCGGAGTAGCAGCCTTTGTTGTTGTCTCGAGTCGAGGTTCCCGCCTTGGTTTTTAGCTTGTGTTACAACATATTACAACCTTCTCATTCCTGCCTTGTGTTACAAAACATTCTCGGGTTCACGATCGATTGGTTCGATCATTGGTGGGCATCATAGAGCATTTGTCGGCCATCTCTTTTTACAGTCTTCTCTTCTTTTTCATTGTCGTTAGACATTATAGAAGAAAGCAATGACGCACAAAAATTATAACAAGTGCCATTATGGCATCGTGAGTACCTTTCCATGTCATCATGCTATCGTTGAAGAATGTATGTCATCGTGAGTACCATTAAAGCATTGTTTTGTTATTGCAGGTGGATCTTGTCCTTTCAATGATTGAAAACTTAACAATATTTGTAAGATGTTGGGACCTGTTGACAAGAATACTTATTTACAGATGCGAGAAAAGACCTCTACCCCATCCGGTATCCTCCATTCACTCAGTATATGCAATATATCACAAATCGCAGTTATAGTAACATACTACTGATTTGTGAGATACTGTTTTGTTTGTTAATATCGATTTGTAAGTTATTATGCTGAATTTCTGTATTGATTTATAATATATTTTGTGATATGTATATCGATTTGTAAGATATTATGTGTTTTGTAGTGTCGATTTGTAAGCTACTATGCTGAATTGCCGTATCGATTTGTAATATATTATGCGATATGTATAGCGATTTATAAGATATTATGTGTTTTCTAGTATCGATTTGTAAGATGTTTATAGAAAGATTTTTAAAACATGTGCGTGCAGAAATACATTGTTACACGCTTGTGGTGGTAATTTTCATATTCAAATCGCTGCTCATTTAGCGATTTCTATTGAAATCACTTCACAGCATCGTTGATATAATTAAATCGCTATCGTCAACACACATATACGACAAATCATTTCTTTTATTGGCATGGTAAGTAACAACTCGATGCATAGTATAAGCAAATAAAGAATCACCGTTGCTTTTATACTGTGATTCATTCAATCGTTTCTTTGACTTGCTTAAGCTTATTGGTATCCATTGTTATATGCATCTTGAATAAATCGTAGTAAACATATGCGCTTGCTAATGCAAATTGATATCTTGCTTATAACAGTGGTGAGCTTATCATCTAGTTGTAATGAAGATGATCTATCTCAATCATTTGAAAGATATGGAGAAGTGAACATTTGTACTAATGATGCACCTGAAGAAGTGAACATGTGCACTAATGATGCACATGATAACAAGGATGCAGGCATTGAATTCACTCTTGACTTGAATGTTCCAACAGAAGAAATGCGATTCAATAATGAGGTAGACGATCGTGACAGTACACTTGATAAAGGTGCAAACACAGAGAATGTACATGATAGTACACCTGAGTCTGTTCCAGTAGAAGGAATGCAGTTTAATAATGAGGATGTTGTATATAAATTTTACAATGATTATGCCTTAAAATTTGACTTCAGTGTTAGAAGGTATTCTTGGTTGAAAAATGCATAGGGTGTCGTGGTGAGAAAGACATATGTTTGTTCTAAGGAAAGTTGGAAGAAGTCAAGTGGAAATACAACAAGGAGCATGCTAGAATCAAGATGTGGATGTCCAGCGAGAATGGTGTTAAGAAGACTTCTGAATGAGAAATATGTAGTTTGTACTTTAATCAGTGATCATAACCATGATTTATTTGCTTCATTTATGACTCCTATGTTAAGTTCACATCATAAAGTAACTGAAGCACATGTTGCAATTTCTGAAATAATTGATAACGCCAACATTGCACCAAGAAAGACATACAATTTGTTTGCGCACATAGATGGTGGTCACAAGAATGTGTCATTCACACCTATGGATCTAAGAAACCACTTGAGAAGGAAGATGACAGATAACATGAAGAATGAAGAAATATGTTCTTTGGTTGATTACTTACAGAAGAAATCAAGCATTGACCCTGATTTCTTTAGTGCAATGCAACTGGATGAAGATGGATATGCCGTGAATATGTTTTGGGCAGATTCAAAGTCAAGAGTAGATTATGAATACTTTAATGATATGTTTGTTTTTTATATGACAATAAAGATTAATACTGAACAGTGGCCATTTGCGCAGTTTGTCAGAGTGAACCATCACTCACAGAGTTGTATATTAGGCGACACTTTTTTGTACGACTAGACTAAGGAAAGCTTTGAGTGGTTGTTTAGAGTATTTACACAAACAATGAATGTGAAGCAACCTAAAGTTATACTTATAGATGGTGATCACGCAATTATGGCTGCAATATCTCATATGTGGCTAGATGCACATCATCGCCTATGTTTGTGACATATCTTTCAAAATGCAGTAAAAAACATAGGACACATATTTAATCAAAAGATAGGGTTTGACAAAAAGTATACTAGGTATGTACTTGAGCGCGTAGATGAGATCACCTTTATGTCTGATTGGAAGAAAATGATTCAGATATACGACGTTGAAGACTGTCTGTGGTTACAAAATTTATATGCAAAAAAAGAGAAATGGGCATTGGCATATGGAAGATAATACTTTTGTGCATGTATGATAAACACACAAAGAGTGAAATCTATGCATGTCACACTGAAGGAAACCCTATATTCATGTTTAACAATGTTTTACTTCACGGAACAATATGAATTATTTGTAGACGGTCTCAGACAGAATGAGCTTGAACAAGATGTAAAATGCTTCAATACACGCCCTGTAACTTTGGGCATAAAAATATTGATGTGACCTGCAGATCTGTATATACTAACTATATTTGAATGAATTAAGAAAGAGGTTATACAGGTCATGAATTGCAACATAGAAGGACACATGCAAACCAAAAATATGCACAAATACCATATTGTATGAGAGGGCGAAGAGCATCAGAAAAGACAAGAAGCATATATCACATATAATGTTGACAACGAAATAGTTGAATGCGCATGCAAAAAGTATGAATTCAAAGGTATTTTATGTCGTCATGCACTAAAAACACTTAATGAAGAGAAGATACAATAAATACCTGAGTCATATTTAATGCAAAGATGGAGGAGAACAAAGATTGAACTACTGGATACAGATAATGTCAGTCAATCTGGTGTTGATGAGAAGTGCCACACATCCTTCTGTTACCAATAACTGTGTAGGTCATTTATGCATGTTGCAGATTTGGCATCGAAAAGTGAAGAAGCATATGTATGCATGAGAAAAACATCAAGGTAGTTACTTGAAAACATGCAGTTAATTAACAATTCGTCCGTTGCAGCTCATAAAGACCAGTCGAAGAAAATGGCAACGAACAACGGAGGTAAAAATCATGCTTCTCTTGACACTCCTAAAAAGTTGCGTCGAAGTGTAAACATCATCTTCAACAAGTCAGAAGTGAACGTTGTAGATTATGATGGAAAAATTCACCTAGCGAATTGTATCAAAAGAAAACATGCTTCTAATCGCCGTCGTCGAAGGACAAAGAGTGGACTAGAATTGGTTCACAAGAAAAAGTCTAAGAAACAACCAACCTCTAAGCAAAAGCAACCAAGCCAATTACATGAACAGGTATGTAAGACATTATATTGCTTCCCATGTAAATTGCATTACGTGAAACAATATCTAACTTGTGTAATTTTCAACATGCAACAATACCCTACGAACATAATTTTTAATATGCAGCAATACCTATGGACGTAATTTCCAATGTTGTAACCTTCAATCCTCCCAACCAGTTTTTTTGGAATGATAGCTTCAGTTTTACAAGTCTTTTGGTATGTAATCAATGTTGGGAGGATGTTTGCATTTCTTGTGAGACTTAATGTAGTGTCTTATATTGTTCTGTTTCATGACAGACTCATATCAATTCAAAAGCGAGTTATGGAATACAAGAATCGCATGTGAATTTTGTTTAAGTCTTACCATAAAGTTAGTTGTCAGACCCAATTTCTACATTGTCGGATTTGTTAAAAGTTTAACAAAATAGGAGGTGAATATGCTTATACACTGGATGATCTTATTAAGAAAGAGTTTTTAGATGAAGCCATTTTCATGAATCGTGAGCCACAAAAATAGAATTGTATCTTTCACATGTATTAAAAATAAAACTCTGTTTAATAATATATCTTTCACATATATAAATCCTTGTAATATGTATCATTCACATGTATAAATCATAGTTAGTGAAAATCATGAAAATCAGGTATGAAAATCGAGAATTGTATGTGAACTCAGTGTTTATATAATTAGTGAAAATTGTTTTCTCATCTAGCCTTCACATATACACATCGTTATATATAAACCGTATCATCCATATTGTATGGGAGAGCCTCTACAACATCCGGTATTGTCCAAGAATAATTCGTTCACAAACAAAGCCACACAATGTACAAACTTAGTAAATATAAAATCACGAATAATTCAACGATACAAATCAATATAACTTTATAAATACAAATTGATTTTGTTCATAAAGACTAACAAAGATATATTGTTGTTGCAGTAACTTCATAAATACAAATCGATTTCCCAACTCTGGGTAATTAACGAGAATAGTTTACAACTGATGTTATTTACAATCGATAACTTTAAAACAACAAATCAATGTCATTTACAATCACAATCATTTACCAAAAAATCTAGTCTTTTTTACCTGACCACAATGGTTTGGATTAGATAAAATACCTGACCATCATCATCAACAAAACAGATATCATCACCAGTTGGTAATTAACGGGACATCTAATTGTATATAAAAAAAATAGATATGTCTTTGTTTGTCTATGTGAACGATATCAATATGTAATATAGTGATTTGCTCATAACGTTTTGCAACTATTAATTGGATTTATACTTTACCAAGACTATACATCGTGTCGATGCCTGTACACGTGCGTAAAACCCTAATATAGATCTATATATAAAACCCTACCCTACCCGACCCGTTGTCCAGGTCTAAAACCCTAATCTATTTAACCTCTCTTCCTCTTTCTTTTCTACGACAACACAACTTCTTCTTCTTCTTCTTCCTTGTATTTTTCTTTCTTCTTTGTTCTTCTGTGTTCCTTCTACCTGTGCTTGATAGACAAGGGAGTGATGCAGATGTCCATCTATTTGATCTATTCCTACTTTCGGACCCTACATTGTTCGCAAACCATACTTCACAGTTGAAAAAATATCTGCCTAATCTTCGATATACTTCATGACAAATACGTAGGGTGAGCGATCTATCATGTAGCCTCTCGGCTCCTTCAAGGGAACGATTCCTGACCTTTGAAGCTTATTGTCAAGAGCACACCAATGCTAGAGTCTTTAAGAATCAGCCTCAGTCCGAGGAAAATGGTGCAGTGGGCTGCCATTACTAACGAGCTTGTTTGCTTGCAGAGGATGTATCCTCAGCATAGAAGGATGCGATGATGAACAATACAGATGTTTTGGTGATCTCTTCTATAAAAATTTGAGTCTCTAAAAGATAGATATGCATTCGACAGAATTGTCCTCCTATAGATATTGTAACTAAATACTAATATTTTTTCTATATGAATGTGGTTGTAAATCATATAAATCATGTGGATTTGTAGTTACGAAGTTACAACGAGAATGATATATCTTTGTTTGTATTTATGAACGAAATGCATTTGTATTTAAGAATTTAACTCATTTTGTATCATTGAAGTAAAACCCAAAATCCTCAATCCCAATCGCCCGTAAAAGCGATTAGGAAATTTCGTGGACATAGACATTGCTCGTAAAAGCAAATCGTGATAGCACGTAGCCTTCATATGTCATTGTGTAAATCACGATGGTACTTATGGTTCACTTAGACAAAGCCCATTGTCTTAAAGACAAACTTCATTGTGTAAAATACAATGGTATAACGATTTACACAATGACATATGTGACAATCACAATTGAATAAAAATCGCTCTGTGCATGAGTATAAATTATGGTACAAGTGCACTATCAATGCTTGTGCAACTCGTGATCGCTGTTTATGAATGCTTGTGCAAATCATTTAAGCCTTATATAAATGCTTGTTCAATTTTAATTTATGAAGGCCGATCATTACAACTATTTGTTCAGTGACATTTGTGTGCTACATTGATTAAAACAAATTTATAACTTATAGAAAGTCACGTTAAAGTGCATTGTCAATGCTTGTACAAATTGTGATCGTCGTTTATGAATGTTTGTGCAATCATTTAAGCCTTTTATAAAGGCTTGTTCGATTTTAATTTATGAAGACCGGTCATTACAACTATTTGTTCAATGACATTTGTGTGCTACACTAACTAAAATAGATTTATACACTTATAGAAAGTCATGTTAAAGAAAACAACTCGTTTCTACTTTACACACTGCTAATCACTTTTACGATTTTTAATTACGAAGGCCGAACATAACAATGATTTGCTTTTACTATATAACAGTCCAACTTATTTGTCATGTTTAGTGAAATCTGTTAGAAGTCGATGTACATTATATTACTCTTGGGGAGGGTCGCGTCGTTTGTTGCCTTCTAGGTATTCTTGTCAGTTGAGTTTTTTTCTATTCCACAATTAGATACTCTGTCAATTTTCCGCATAGTTCTGTACAGAACTTAGGCATATCAACCTGCAACAAAAATGTAATATGACACCAATATATACATTGAGTCCCCAATAATAGTGGGTAATAAACAACATACAATGTCGAAATCAGGTTCTCGTCTATTGCATATTGCTTAAATATACTTCATTACAAATACGCCACAATCAATGCCATTATTTTGTAAAGGAGCATCTTGTGCTGAGCGAAAGATCCACTAGCCAATGTTGACACCCAAAGCATCTTTGACGAATCCCACCTGTGGTTCATGCAGAAGAAAGTAAATTCTTGACCTCTGTATAGGATACAATATCCTTATAGATGGAAACTTACGAAATGCAAAATGTCACGACGTACACCACTGTGTAACTCCAATGACTTGTAGCACCATAGTTGTTTTTCTTTTAAATCCATCACGTATAAGACCCAATGCGTTTAAGTTTGCCAGAGTATTGGAATCAATATCTACAAATCTATAGGACAAATTGTGTTAGGACTGTTATGCCGAAACCTTGCAAAAGAGGTTTGTTCACTTACCTTTTCACTTGACCAAAAGTCCTTGCAATGATCATCGTTACCCCAATATGGTACTCCATCTTGAAATCTAATAGAGTATGGCAATCGACGGACGATACTCTGTTGAACGAAACAGTAATAATAGTAATGTTAAAACACGAAGCAACAAGAGTAAATAAAAAAATAAAATAAACATAAAATAAAACCAATATACCATGAAATAAGGGCTGACGATGCATCTAGTATTGGTTGTTGCATTGCTTTGAATATACTTGACGAAATCGGATATAGTCTGTTTGAAATAAATATAAACTTGTTAACATACATACCATGGCATACATAAATATATTACTGATAGTGGTTTCATACATACAAAAATATTGATAGTGTTCCATTCTTCATATTCATTTTGCATCCGTTTGATGTTATCTTGGAGCTCTTTGCTGAGTTTTTGGGCACCGCCTTTTGTAGATGTTCCACTGGCATTAGCAGAATATTTAAGAAATGATATTAAAATTCTGTTATACAGTATACAATACAAATCACATAAACACCATAAAAGAGACAAATTTTGAAGAAAATCGACATGATGTTTAGACAATATATGCCTAAATCACCATCGCTGGTCGTGTGCTGTCGTCTTCTCCTTTCTTATCTTCTTCATAGATATCAATACCTTATTTATGATGAAGCAGGTTATATGTTCGATTCACAAACACATCATTTATAAAGGAACTATCGGTTTGTTTGTTCCTTGTTCACGAAGCAAAACAAAGCCACACCGTCTAGAACTTGTGCTACGTGTCATTCATATATAAAGGAAATATCGTTTCACAAACCGCCAGTTTTCAAAAAGCGCGAGCAAATAAATTGCATTGCACATTACTTAAATTAAAAAATATCATTTCATCTACCTTTTACAAAACTAATCAACGTGATAGGATGTAGCTGTCAAATCATGATAGCACATCTCATGTGGATTTGTTTTTTAACCTCTTTTTGGTCTTTTATATATTATTGCGTAAATCATGATAGGAAAATCGTTAACTTAGACGAAGATCATCTAAACAAATCATAATAGGACAAATCGTTGCAGCGACATCGATTTGCAACTATGACTTAAATCGACATGAAGTTGTAAATTATGATAGGATATATCGTTCATATAGACAAAGCTCATCACTCTAAACACTAAACCCAAATACCTAAACCAAAAACCTAAAACACAAAGCTCATCAAATCGTGATATTATATATCGCTATCATTCGCAAAGGCAACGATTGATATATCATTGTCGTTGTAGCTTCTTAAAACCTAAAACCCTATACCCTAAGTACTGAACCCTAATCCTAAACCCTATTCCCAAAAGCCTAGACACTAAACCCTAAACCCTACACCCGAAACCCTAAACCCTACTATCTAAACCCTAAACCCTAAACCCTACTACCTAAACCCTAAATTCATACTATCTAAACCCTAAACCTTAAACCCTACACTATAAACCCTAAACCTTACACCCTAAACACTGAACCCTAAACCCTAAACCATAAACCCAACTACCTAATCCCTAAACCCTAAACCATAAACCCTAATACCTAAACCCTAAACCCTAAACGCTAAACCCTACTATCCAAACCCTAATTCCTAAAACCTAAAACCTAAACACTAAACCCTAAACCCTAAACCCTAAATCCTAAATGCTAAATGCTAAACCCTACTATCCAAACCCTAATTCCTAAACCCTAAATCGCTTATGAAAGTTTTTGAATGAGTACACATCTCTAATCTTTTATAGGATGTTCATTTACGAAGGATGAACATTACAAGCTTTTGTTCACCGCATACATCACTTATCTTTTTTGTGATTTTTATTCACGGAGGGTGAGCATTGCAACGATTTCTGAACAATACACATTTCTAATCGCTTATAGAATGCTCATTTATGAAGGGCAAACATTACGAGCATTTGTTTATCGCATACATCGCTAATCCCTTTTGTGATTTTCATTTACGTAGGGTGAGCATTACAACGATTTCTGAACAATACACATCTCTAATCGCTTATAGGATTTTCATTTACGAAGGGCAAACATTACAAGCCTTTGTTCACTATACACAATGATAATCCCTTTTATGATTTTTATTTACGAAGGGTGAGCATTACAACGATGTAAACACCCTAAATTTTCCTCGTTCACTTCCAGACACCCCCCCTGCCATAGATGCCAAACTTGTAGGTCAGTGTAGGAGTCTAACCCTAGGTCTGTCCCCTTTTATGTGTCATTTCACCCCCATTCTGTCAATAAAATTCCCATTTTACCACTAGGTCACCTTAGATCCTTGTTAGTCAGAGTCAATCAAGCTCATTTTTAAGCTCAGAACAGTTAGAATGTCAGTCATTTCTAGTTCACCTGAGCTCACAATGAGCAGATCATGTTTGTTTCTGACCATTCCTGCCAAAATGAGTTCATTTCCTGAGAAATGAGTTCATTTCTAACCTGAATCCTAGTCAATTGTTCCCGGGTCAGTCAAACCCAGTCAACCCTATTTTTTTGAGTCTAACCCAAGCTCAACAGGAGTTCAAGTAGTGCGGTTCTAGTTCAAATCCATTTCTCACAGTCTAGGAGTCTATTTTAGCCCATTTCAGCTCTCTTCTGCTAAAATTGAGCTAAGTCCAGCCAATTGAGCTAGTGTTTGAACTTAAATTTTAGTTCATCTCAGTATTACTGATCTTTGTTTCAGCTCAAACCCAATTCTTCTTCGTAACTCACTTCACTCCAGTGATCATTTCTCACCATTTCTTTAAGAAATGATGTCATTTCTCGATCGTTCATTCTAGGAGTTTAGTTGAACTAGTGTCTTGTTAGTTCATTTGAGTTCTGAAACCCTAGAACTCAGTTCATTCCAGTTCAAACCAGTTAAAATCTTAGTTTTCAGTGTCACTCTTGGCCCTATAGGGACAAAAACCATTTCTTGAATCATTTTGTTCATTTTTATCAATTTTATCACTTTTTAAACTGGTACAACTATCGATCGGGGTCCAATACCTGAAATCCTTTATCCAGGGTTTGCATTTCACATGACATTCCATGTCATATCTCATCATTTCTTATCATTTCATTACATTTAATCTCATTTTCGAGATCCAGCACTCTGGTTTTTCTAAACATTTAATCCAGATTTAATTTTAAAACCTTTCTTTCGAAAACAATTTCAAAAACCTGGGTTTTTAAATTGACATTTGCCATTTGGCTAACCTCTAGAGCTTCATTTCAAAACCAATTCTTCAGAAAAATAATTTGGATTCATTCCAAACCAATTTTTAATCTATTTTAAACCTCAGATGAGACCCATCCAGGTGGTGTCACTTCTGAATCAATGATCTCTTTTAAAATTTGCACAATTCCAATTATTTTAGAGTCCTAGTCGGATAAGGACTTTGTCTTTTTACCCTTTTGAGCCTTTTTCAAAAATTCATTTCTGTTTTGAATCTGCGGTAGTCTTATCCCTTGTCCATTTCTGTCATTCTAGCCAAAATCTCAGAGTATCAATCGGATTAGGACTCTTTTTCAAGAGTTTCAGTTGGATTAGGACTCTACTTTTCACTTTGTGAACACCCCAAAATTTTCAAAAAATTGCAAAAATTCTCCTTTTTGCCCTTGACCCATATCTTTTGAATAATCGGGTTAACTTTTGATCAAAATTCTATTTATTTCTCGGATTCACTGGAATCCAAATCCATTTTCCATATTTGACCCAATTTCGGATCCAGATCTGATATCAGAATCCAATTCTGAGCCCTATTATCCAATTTTCAATTTAAAATTATAAAAATACAAAAATAGTTTTCTGAATGGCTCAGACAGTTCATCCGATATCCATTTAGATCCACTGTTCTTTATTCCTCAATTCGTGATTCAAAACTTGAGTATTTTCTCAAAACTCTGGATCCAAATATGTTTTCTGAAACTTTCTGAAGTTTTAACCCTACATTTTCAAGAAAAACCTTCTTCTATGAAAAACTTCAAGTTTTTAAAATAAATATTCTACAAAAATGTATAAAAAACAATCCCTTGTTTTCCCCCATAGTTTTAGAGAATTTCTTTCAAAACTCAAAGAAAAGAACAAAAAAAAATGAAAAGAAAAAAAGGAAAAAAAAAGAAATTTCAAAAAGGTGGCTTAACCCTCTTTTGTTGGAAATATTTCGTAGTTAAAACCCTTTTTGAGAAAAGTTTTGTAAAGAAACACCATTTTGAAATTTTACAAAACCCAAGGGACCCAATTGGTGAAACTCCCTAACGATCTCTCATTATAAAAGAGACAGCAGGGGAGTCTCAAAAGGGATCCATCGACAAGCCATCCATTCTTGTGCTCTCCATCCATCAATCGTCTTCACCGATCAGCTCCATCCATCACCTTCCTCTCCTTCATTCCCTCTTCTTCCTCTCCTTCTTCTTGCTTCCTCTGGTTCTCCCCAAGTAATTCGAAGGAGATCGACCATCCCTGCAGCTACAAGTAAGTAATCGTCTCCCTCTCCTTTGATTCTCTGTAGATTCTTTTTCTCTTTCACAACATCTCTTTGTTTTAGTTTTCGTTCTTCTTCATTTTCTTTCTTTTATCATAAGGCACAAATAGTGAGATCGACCTGCATATAGCAGTGTCGACCCACCTGTTACTACAGTAAAGGAATGGCCTCATTCCAACAATTTTTTTTCTTTTTTCATCTTCTTTTGCATTTTGCATTTTTGTTACATTCCAATCTATAACTAATTTTATTTCTGATTTCCTTTTTCTTTTTTATCTCAATTCCCTGTTTGCATCAGAGTTCTGGTTCCCTTTTGACAATTGGATTGCATTTTGATTTTCCGTTCTATGTTTGCATTTCGATTTGAGTTCATGTTGCTTTCTTATTGTGTTTTTGTTAATCGGGATTATTTGTGGTATTTCGATTTCATGTTTCCCCTTTGATCCATGCTTATTCCTCTTTGCTTCATCAATTTTATGCATTGCGAACTCACCATCCGGGTGTTTTGATCCTGCATAGCATCACTTGCATTCGTTTGGCATGTCACACATCATCTTTAATTCATTGCTAACATCACATATTGTCTCTTTTTTCCTCACTCACAATGTGCGTTAAGCAAACTTTCAAGTGATACATCGCAAAACCCATCACTTATGTGTTTCGATCCCCTATCGCATATCCTGCATTCGCATGTCATCATCATGTCCATTCATCTATAAAACAACGTAATCCATCTCCTCTGCAATTCATCTCACTGTAGCATCATATCATGTTGCCATTCTATTAGATCTGAATAGAGGTATTCCGTTTGCTCCAGTAGGCGTGATTTCCTCAAGTGATTTCAAGGTTATCGGCTCACCAATAGAAACAGGATTACCCCTGTTCCTGAGTGAGACTCGCCATATAATAGAACCCCTCATGCATTTATATGTTGCATTTGGTTTCATATGTTATCATAGCATACACTTGCAGTCTCGTCCTCTGTAGAATGTATCTCATAACAACACATCTTTTCCATTCTCTGTTCAACACATCATCTAAATCTACTGGCAATATGTAACATCTTATTGAGCTCTATGGTTGAAACCAGCATTGAGGAAGTTCCTTGAGTCCATAGGTTCTCTGCAAAAGACGGAGACACGGTGATTCCTGAAATGCAATAAGCTGAGTTGTACCTGATTGAATTAGAAACCTGTCCAAATTGAAGTTATTTAGACTATTATGTTGTGTTTTTCCCTCTTTGTTCTTATATGTTTTCCACTGCTTAAGGTGCTAATTGCAAAGTTTATCCTGAATACAGATTCAACTGTATTATCTGCAATGCTTTTTGGTAGATTGAAGATAGGGGTGTATTGTTTCACTTGTTTCTAATTATTGCGCACACACTCACTGGTCCCCTCCCTATAACTTCATCACACCCTTACATCGTTCACTTGCATTATTGTGCAATACGTCAATCTGTTGTGTCTGAGATTGAACATCAGTTGTGTGAAGTCAGTCTACAACAACAATTGTGATGCTTGCTAAGGATAACGAGAATGCCCACCTAAAAAGCAGGTTATGCAAAGAGGGATTCAGATGAGGTATATTTGTAATAGGGAATGAATGGTGACATCCTTTTCTATAAACAACAATCAACCACTTCTTGAAAATGAGGAATTAATATGGGTTCATAATATTGTTTCATGTTGAAAATGACGGAAAGAGGATTCTTCTTGTATTATTGATAAACTTACAAGTAATTCTTGTTAAGTAGCAAGCCCCTGACTTAAATGCCAATACAGGTTAGAACATCTGGTAAGGAAATTATGCCAACTTTTTTGATGACTTTTGCTTGAGGATTTTGCAGGCAGTACCATTGTTTAACTTCGCTTTAAGTAGTATTGCATTTAGTGTGCATGGGAAGCCCCACACTCTAAACTCATCCGTGAGTTTCTCATCAATCATGAAATTATTTAATGACAAATATGTCTGCTGGGAGCCCTTTGTTGAGCCAGTGGATGGTTTCATAAGGTTCTACTGGTACAAAAGAGTTGGCTGAAAGATTTGACCAGGAGATTGCTAATGTAACATCCAACACCATTTGCCTTCTTCATCTCCCTTACCTGTTGCAACCATAGCAACATCAACACACAACTACTACTCATTCTCTGCCTTCCCACCATGCTGCACCCCAACATAACACCAACGCATTATTCACTTCCATTTCTTGCTACAACTCCCATCGGCTATAGCTCAGGCACTCCAATGTATAATTCAATGCTAGCATTGCTCTGTCATTCACATGAGATCGATTTTGCTTCCCAGTTTTTCGATGACATGGTATATCACGGAGCTTGTCCTGATTCACACACTTATAATTTGCCATTTAAGACTCTTGCAAGGGATAGGAAATCATGTCTGTCTGCAAGTATATTTCATGAAATGGTCAAGAATGAGTTCCAACTTAGCGACAACTGAAATTCCACTAGAGGGGGGGGTGAATAGTGAAATATGATAATGATCGATAAAATAAAAATAATTAAGCAATAAGGCACAACACATAAAACACAGAAGTTATACTGGTTCGGTCAGTATTCAGACCTACATCCAGTCCCCAAGCAAACCACTTGAGATTTCCACTATAACATCCGAGTCACCGGATAAATAGTACAACACCCTCTTCCCAAGAGGTCTTCTTCTCTCAACAGAGAAGGGGCACACCCTCTTCCCAAGAGGTCTTCTTTTCTCAACAGAGAAGGGCAACACCCTCTTTCACAGAGGTCTACTTCTTTAAATAAAGAAGGAATACAGTGAATAACAGAGTTACAATACTTCCTATAGAACCTTCAGAATGATATGAGTGCACAAATGAAGGATTCTCAGAATGATCTGTTTGTCACTCAGAGGATACTCTTTGTCAAAGAGCTGGACTTGACTTTTTCTCTTTTCTTTCTTTTTCTTTTTCTCTTTCTTTTTCAAGGCTCTCTTTTCAAATCACGAATAGAAATTTTTCTCTTTGTAAGCTCACACGTCTATTCCATTCCACACCTTTGAATAGTTTATTTGAGTGTGTTTATATAGCCTTTAAAAAGTAGTCGTTACATTTTGGAATTGTAACTTTTTGAAATGTGAAATGTTATGTCATTTCAAAAATATCTTTTAGAGAAGTTCGAGAATGCCTTTTTCCATAAGAGTAAAATAGAGGGTATACTAGTCGTTGTATTATTTTAGGTAATACATATTTTATGTAAAAAGTCTATTTCTTACAATAGTACATTGAACGTTGGGTTGTAGTTTTGTCTTTATTCTAATTAATGATTTGAGGTACATTAGTACTTCTTTGCTTTAAATGAGTGTAAGTACTATGAGTGTTTTGAGATATTTATTTGTACATAGTCATGTCAAGTGTTTTCTTTATGTTGTGTTTTTCAAAGTCTCCAGAGAGAATAAGGGCCAAAAGAAGGTCGACATTCTTTGAGAAGGATATTAACAAGGATTTGTTACAGGAGGCATTTAATGCTTTGTAAAGAGAATGATGACTTCAAGTAAGTCGACATTCTATGGTTATGAGAAAAAGTAACTAGAGTCCTTTCAAAAATATATTTTATTTGTTTTTCTTTTGTGTAGCCAATTTATGTTTTTGTCTTCTTCTTGTATTAAGAAACATTTCATTAAAGAAGATAACTAAAGTCTTTTCAAAAACATATTATATTTGTTTTCTCCATGTAGTCGATGTTATGTTTTTGTCTTTTTCCTACATTCCTTTTTTTTTTATGTTGTCTTGTATATAGTATAAGGTACAATTATTATATGACAAAGTATCTTTTTCATGAAAGGTTGTAAGAAGGTACAATTATTAGTTTTCAAAAAGGAGCTTTGTGAAACTATCGTATACTTTTATGATATAGTGATTATGAATGAGTATGTAATATGCAATATGCAAGTTCCTGAAGGTTCTGTTACATATGACTCTAAAGAAGAGAAAATTCTTCATCTTGAGGTAGCCGATCTCTTCATTTGAACTTTAGGAAAGCATGGCTCATCAAGCTTTTTCTTCAAAGAGTATGATTGCACCATTGTTGTACTTGAACAGGAAGTCTCCATCCTTATTGGGTGAGATATCCTTGCATCAAATACTCGTTAGATTTATGGCAAAACATATTCAGTCATAATATAACATTATTTCAAGAGAACATATTATCATATCATATAAAATAAAATGAGACAGTGTATCATATTATGTGACATCAAAACCGAATTTCTCAACATTCTCCCCCTTTTTTATGATGACAAAATATGCTCCCCTTGTCAAAAAGACATTATGCATAGAAATAATAATATGATAAAAAAGTTTGAAATAATGTTTAAAGAAAATATTTCTCCAATAATGGAGACAGGTTTTCTCCCCCTTTGTCATGGACAAAAAGGAGGGATCAGAGTAAAAAAAATATTACAGACCGAAAGTATAAAAGTAATTTAAAGGTTATTACAGATAAAAAAAAGAGTTTATCTCGAAGGTGAATGTGGTCGGTTGGCACGATTTCGCTTGCGAGTCTGCTGCAACAGGGCTTGATTACGAAGGATTCGATCCTGAGTTTGCTCGATATCCATCATAGCAGAAAAGTAATTGAAGGAGGATATTGGATCTGCTTCATCAGAGCCGGGCATGTGCAGGGACCTTAGATTGAAGGTGGTACCATCGAGGACTTGAGAGGGACGGAGGATGACTTCGTTGTGAAGTGGTACTTGGAAGTATTTGAGAATGGGAGTTATGAAACACCCAAAAAGAAGAGGCTCAAATTTCTGATAACGAATAAAGAGGTCGAAAAGAATGGATGACCAATTTATCGGAAGAGAAGAAAAGATTGCGTAGATAAGAAGAGAGATTTTTTGAGGAACTATCCCTGGCGGAGAAGCTTGGGATAGATGTTGTGGAGAAGAATCTGGGCAAGTAGCTGAGCATGAGGTTGGAGATTCCTCATGTGCCACGGAAGTTGGTAGCAGTTGGTGCAGAGAAGTATTTTTCGAAGTACCGATCGGTCGATTGGTACTATGGTGTTAAGGTCGGTACCGGTGGTAGGTAGGTTTAGAATTCTACCTAGGTCAGAAGCATCGAAAATCATCAGTTGTCCTCGGACTTTGCTGGTGATTGAGGTCTGTTCATGATCAGTAGAGAAGTTGGTATAAAACAGTCAGACTAGTTCGGGATAATAGGCAGCTGAGGATGAAGATCCTATTAGAGGTTTGAGTTCAGGGAGATAGGTGTCTAAGTCAAAGAGCATGAAGTCGTCAAAGTTGACCAATTTACCTTCATGAATGGGGCGAGAGCATAGTGAGTTGTAAGTGTGAAACAAATCTGGATACCTTAGATCGACTGCTGTAATCATATTGTTGGAGGAGGAAGAGGCCATTGCAAGAGTTTAAAAAAAAAAAAACTAAGGAGAGCGAGTTTGAAGAGGGTAATAGTGTGTAGGAGAATTGATAGATACGAGTGGAATTGGTAAGGTATGAACCAATCCATTAAATAGAAGAATGACAATAATTTAGATATGTTTTGAATGACATTTGGAAGTGAGTGATTTTTAGAATTTAGTCAAATAAGGAAATCCGTGAGTAGTAAGTTAAGAGACTTGTGAATGACAAATCAAATCAATGTTTGAGGATAGTGTATTATATTAGATTGAGGAGGACATAGTTATTGAAATATATAGATTTTACTATGGGTGAGTTTATCGACTAGTGAGAGAAGTCATTAATAGAGTATGGGGTGTCATGTTGAACCAAAAAAAATGATTGATCTTGAAAATAATGGCCTAATAAAACAAGCAACTTTTTACTCTATGTGGAGGGATTCTAAATTCGTGAATGGAGAGTTAAGGACATAAAAAGATGATATGGATATGTAGAGAGGAGAGAAAGGTGATAAAGGACAACATTTACTTGATTTAGATATGACATAAAGTAGAGTTAGAATAAATAAAGGTTTGCTTGGAGACAAGACTTTAATGATTCTCGATTTTAGTGAGATATACAATAAGAGAGAGGCAAGGTCACAGATGGAAAGAAAAGTCAAGATTGCCTATTTAATATAGAAATAGTTTTTATGAAAATAGGTCATAGGGTGATCATATGATGTGTACTTTGAAAGATATGACATTTTAAGGAAAAGAGTGCCTTAAAAAATGTTTTCATGATTAATGTGTTTTCATATTTGTAATTTTTATGAGTATACGTAGATATGAGAAGGACACAATTTGACTTTGACTAGTGGTAAGAGAGATGATGAGACAAAAAAGGAGAAAGAGTCAAATGTATATAAGAATTGATAAATGATAGATTAAAAATAAGAATAGACATGGAGGAGTCGGATTCAAAAATATATATATATATATATAAAAAAATGTATTCGAGAGATGAAATGAGGAGGCAAAGAAATATTTATGAGTGAAGAGTAATAATTGTGAGTTGTCATAGAGAGAAATGAGATGACATATATGGATTTTTGTGTAGGATAAAGAAGTAATAAAAAATGATTGATGAAAGACATAATGTTATGATTGATATAAATTATTGTTTATATTCTTAAAGAAACTCGATTTGAGGAAGTTTATAGTTATTAGATAATAAGGTTAAGTTTTAAACACGAATTGACAAGAATGGAGGCTCAATTTGTATATGAGAGAGATGATAATAGATAGTTTGTCGGGCTATGATATAACAAATGATATAGTAAAAACAATTTACGTGAGAATATAGCAACTAGATCTTTTAGAAAAAGGTAAAAGGACCAAAAAGAGTCACTCGATTCTAACTAATGAAAAGTATGAGTTCTCATAAACTAAGTAGAGAGGTGAAACAATTTATCGTAAGAAAAGTTTTCATAAAAGGACAAAAATAATAAAGGAGTTGAGTGATGTGAACATTGTTATGATAACTTTTAATATAATTAGTTTTTTTTATGGATATGAGAGAAAGGAGATAGGACAAGGAGTCATAATGGATGTGTACTTGAAATATGACAAGTTGAAAGACATAAAGAATGTGTCTTATAAGAATATGAAGAGCACGTGAATATGGAAACTTAGTTTGACAAAAAAAATCGATAAGAAGAAAAGCTATTTAAGATTTAAACAAAACTTATAAGAGGTATTATAATAAGTGTGATTAATTTATAAGTCACTTAGTTTACATATTCCTAGTTCTCTTCTAATTCGTCTGAAGTCTTCATGTTTTAATGGTTTAGTGAATATGTCTGCTAACTGTTGATTAGTGGGTATGAATTCTAGTTTAATTATGTTGTTTAAGACTTGTTCTCTTAAGAAGTGGTGTCTTATTTGAATGTGCTTAGTTCGTGAGTGTAAAATAGGATTCTTAGATAGGTTGATAGCACTCGTATTATCACAGAAAATAGTTGTATTTTCAAAATTTAAACCAAAATCTTTTAAAGTTTGTTTTATCGAGATGACTTGTGTACAGGCTAGGCTAGCAGCAATGTATTCGGCTTCAGTAGTTGATAAGGATACACAGTTTTGTTTCTTACTGAACCATGATACTAGTGAGTGCTCTAGCATGTGACATGTTCCACTTGTGCTTTTTCTGTCAGATTTACTTCCAGCAAAGTCAGCATCGCTGTATGAGATTAGATCAAATGTAGAGGATTTTGAATAGAATAATCCAAAATCAACCATGTCTTTTAAATATCTCATTATTCTTTTTATAGCTTTAAGATGTGATTCTTTTGGATTTGACTGAAATCTAGCACACAAGCAAACACTAAACATTATATCTGGACGGCTAGCAGTTAAATAAAGAAGTGATCCTATCATACCGCGGTATACCTTTGTATTAACAGACTTACCATCTTCATCTTTGTCCAACACAATAGTAGTGCTCATAGGAGTAGATTTTGAAGCAGTTGAGTTCATGTTGAACCTCTTCAGAAGTTCACGAGCATACTTAGATTGATTGATGAAAACTCCATCCTTGGTTTGCTTAATATGCAGTCCAAGAAAGTAGGTGAGTTCTCCCATCATACTCATTTCGAATTCCTTCTGCATGGACTTAAAAAAATCTTCACAGAGAGTGCTGTTAGAAGATCCAAAGATGATGTCGTCGACATAAATTTGAACAATTAGGGTATGATTATTCACTACTTTGACAAATAGTGTAGAATCTGCTTTGCCAACAGAAAAACCAGTTTTTAATAAAAAGGTTTTAAGTCTTTCGTACCAAGCACGAGGTGCTTGTTTTAAACCATATAAAGCACGTTTGAGTTTAAAAACATGATCTGGGTATTGTTCATTTTCAAATCCTGGAGGTTGTTTTACATAAACTTCTTAATTTATAAAACCATTTAAGAAAGCACTTTTAACATCCATTTGATATAATTTGAAATCCATATAGCTTGCATATGCTAAAAGCATTCTAATAGATTCAAGTCTAGCAACATGAGCAAATATTTCATCAAAATAAATACCTTCCTCCTGGTTGTATCCTTGAGCTACTAGTCTGGCCTTGTTTCTTATAACATTACCTGTTTCATCTAGCTTGTTTCTGAAGATCCATCTTGTCCCAATGATTGGATGATCCTTGGGTCTAGGTACAAGATCCCAAACGTCATTTCTTTGGAATTGATTCAGTTCTTCAGTCATGGCTAGCATCCAGAACTCATCAATGATGGCTTCATCAATCTTCTTTGGTTCAGGTTGAGAAATGAATGCCATGTTTGCAATCCGTTCTAGCTGAGCTCTAGTTTGAACCCCCTTTGTTAGTTCTCCCAAAATCTGCTTTTGAGGATGATCTTTGATATCGACAAAGGTTCTTTGATGATCATCTTCATTAGACTTAGCTGTGTTATCTAAAAATAAATCTGTACTTTTAACATCATCATCATTAGTTTGTATATGAACAAATTGATCAATAGATTCACAAAACTAACATGCATAGATTCTTCAATAGTATTATGACTCTTATTGAAAACTCTGTATGCTTTACTATGACTTGAGTATCCTAAGAATATGCCTTCAACAGATTTAGCATCAAACTTATCCAGGCTATCTTTTGTGTTTAGGATAAAGCATTTACATCCAAAGACTTTGAAATAGTTTATTCTTGGAGTTCTGTCATAGAATAGTTTATAGGGAGTTTTATTTAATAAGGGTCTAATGAGAACTCTATTTGTTATGTAGCATGCAGTATTAACAGCTTCTGCCCAAAAAGATTTTGCAAGATTATTGTGTTGGAGCATAGTCCTGGCAGATTCCTGAAGGGTTCTATTTTTTCTTTCTACTACACCATTTTGAGGTGCAGCTCTAGGAAAGGCAAAGTTATGAGAAATACCATGCAAGTTACAGAAATTTTCAAAGAGTTCATTTTCAAATTCTCCTCCATGGTCACTACGGATTTTAACAATAGAACAAGATTTTTCGTTTTGTAATTTTTTACATAAGATTTCAAACTGACAAAACGTGTCACTTTTGTTTTTCAAAAATATTACCCAAGTAAATCTTGAGTAATCATCTACAATGACAAAAGCATATCTATTATGATTAAGGCTAGCTACCCTAGAAGGACCAAAAAGGTCCAGGTGGAGAAGCTCTAAAGGTCTTTTACTTGAAATGACATTTTTGATTTGAAAGAAGATTTTGACAATTTTCCTAATTGACATGCATCACAAAAATAATCCTTTTTAAAAGATATGTTGGGTAACCCACGTACTAACTTATCTTTAGCTAGTTTAGACATATATTTAGAATTGACATGACCCATTCTCATGTGCCATAGATGTTGAGTGTCATTATTAGCTATGAGGCAATGTTCTGTGATGTTTTCTAGGTATAGTTCATATATATTATTCTTTCTTATACCTTTTAAGATGATGTTTTCATTGGAGTCAGCTATAAGGCATGCATCATGATTAAAGCTCACATTATAACCTGTGTCACACATTTGACTGATACTTAGTAGGTTATGTTTTAAGCCTTTAACAAGAAGAACGTCTTTGATAAGAGGTTTATCTATGTTACCAATATTTCCAATACCAATTATCAAACCTTTGTTGTTATCTCCAAAGGTGACGATTCCTCCTTCTTTATGATGAAGAACAGCAAAAAGGTCTGGATGTCCTGTCATGTGCTTTGAACATCCACTATCTAGTATCCATCTGTTCTTCTTTTTTGGAGCCTGCAAAACATTAAGTAAATCTCCTTTTTGGTACCCAATCGGGTCCTTTTTTGTTAGACTTTGGAACCCATATCCATTTGGATTTGGGTTTGTCTATATCTTTAGGGGAGTTAGAAAGATTATCATTATAATACTCCTTATTTGGTTCAGATGAACTTTTCACAAACGTGGTCTTTTGATTCATACAAGAAGGTTTTTTGAAATGAGAATAGCCAATACCATTCTTGTAAAAAGAGACCTTCTGAGAGGATAAGAGTTTATCCAAGTTCTCTTTACCTTTAGTAAACTTGAAAACCGTTTTCATGAGGTTCTCAGTTTTACTTTTTAGCTCTAAAATTTCTACTTGCATATTTTTAGTTTTGGAGCTAGTAGAAGAAATTTCAGATGTAAGCATAAGATTTTTCTTTTTCAACTCAGAATTTTCACTGCTGAGTTTTTCATTCTCTTGGGAAAGCTTTAAATTTTCAGATTTCAAAACTTTATTTTTGAAACTCAATTTTCTAGATTCTTCAAATAGTTCTTGAAAAGCATCTAGAAGTTCTTCAAAGGAAAAATAAGAGATTTCACTTACCGAACTTTCGTTTGCCATGAAGCACATATTTGCAGTTTCGGCTTCATCATCACTTGACTCTTCACTTGTGGATGGTTCTGAATCATCCCATTGAGCATGCAGAGCCTTTTTCTTGAAGAACCTCTTCTTTGGTTCCTCTGTTTTGGACTTTCTTTTGAGAAGGGGACAGTCACGTTTTAAGTGGCCTAGCTTATTACACTGAAAGAACATGGGATCTTCTTTAAGATCTTTTCTTTCCTTGTGCCTGTTTGGAAGCCGGTTCCTTCTCATGAAGCGCTGAAATTTTCTGGTAAGCAGCGCAATTTCTGATTCTTTATCTGAGTCTTCATCCTCAGATAGGGCTGGGAAAGCTAGAGTTTTCTTTACTGGTTGCTCTTCTTCCCTTCTTTCTTTCATGTGGACTTCATAGGCCATAAGATTGCCTATTAAGTCGTTCAATGTAAGCTTAGATAAATCTTGAGCTTCTTCAATAGCAGTAGTCTTTTTCTCCCAATCAGTTGTGAGAGATCTCAAGATTTTCTTCACCTTTTCAGTCTGTGAATATGTTACACCCAGAGATTTCAGATCATTGGTGATATTGGTGAATCTGGTAAACATCTCTGTGATGGTTTCATCTTTGTTCATTTTGAACAACTCATATTTTCTAACTAGAGATGAGATTTTGGCTTCTTTTACTTTTTTGGTTCCTTCATGAATAACCTCCAAAGAATGCCAAATGTCATATGCAGATTCACATATAGATATTCTGTTGAATTCATTCTGATCAATGGCACAATATAAGGCATTCATAGCCTCTGCATTTAGGTTTGCCATTTTCTTTTCTTCATCAGACCATAAGTTATAGTCTGCGGATGGAGATGTGTATGGAAGCTCAACAATTTTACATACAGCAAAGTCTATGGATTTGAGAAAGATAGCCGTTCTGCACTTCCAATATCCATAGTTGGAGCCATTGAAGAAAGGAGGACGAGATGCGTGTTGACCTTCAATATCACAAGCATAAGAGGTAGATGCCATATGTGCTGGAAGACTTGTTACGTCGAAACCAGCAAACCTGCTCTGATACCAAATGAAATTCCACTAGAGGGGGGGTGAATAGTGAAATATGATAATGATCGATAAAATAAAAATAATTAAGCAATAAGGCACAACACATAAAACACAGAAGTTATACTGGTTCGGTCAGTATCCAGACCTACATCCAGTCCCCAAGCAAACCACTTGAGATTTCCACTATAACATCCGAGTCACCGGATAAATAGTACAACACCCTCTTCCCAAGAGGTCTTCTTCTCTCAACAGAGAAGGGGCACACCCTCTTCCCAAGAGGTCTTCTTTTCTCAACAGAGAAGGGCAACACCCTCTTTCACAGAGGTCTACTTCTTTAAATAAAGAAGGAATACAGTGAATAACAGAGTTACAATACTTCCTATAGAACCTTCAGAATGATATGAATGCACAAATGAAGGATTCTCAGAATGATCTGTTTGTCACTCAGAGGATACTCTTTGTCAAAGAGCTGGACTTGACTTTTTCTCTTTTCTTTCTTTTTCTCTTTCTTTTTCACGGCTCTCTTTTCAAATCACGAATAGAAATTTTTCTCTTTGTAAGCTCACACGTCTATTCCATTCCACACCTTTGAATAGTTTATTTGAGTGTGTTTATATAGCCTTTAAAAAGTAGTTGTTACATTTTGGAATTGTAACTTTTTGAAATGTGAAATGTTATGTCATTTCAAAAATATCTTTTATAGAAGTTCGAGAATGCCTTTTTCCATAAGAGTAAAATAGAGGGTACACTAGTCGTTGTATTATTTTAGGTAATACATATTTTATGTAAAAAGTCTATTTCTTACAATAGTACATTGAACGTTGGGTTGTAGTTTTGTCTTTATTCTAATTAATGATTTGAGGTACATTAGTACTTCTTTGCTTTAAATGAGTGTTTTGAGACATTTATTTGTACATAGTCATGTCAAGTGTTTTCTTTATGTTGTGTTTTTCAAAGTCTCCAGAGAGAATAAGGACCAAAAGAAGGTCGACATTCTTTGAGAAGGATATTAACAAGGATTTGTTACAGGAGGCATTTAATGCTTTGTAAAGAGAATGATGACTTCAAGTAAGTCGACATTCTATGGTTATGAGAAAAAGTAACTAGAGTCCTTTCAAAAATATATTTTATTTGTTTTTCTTTTGTGTAGCCGATTTATGTTTTTATCTTCTTCTTGTATTAAGAAACATTTCATTAAAGAAGATAACTAAAGTCTTTTCAAAAACATATTATATTTGTTTTCTCCATGTAGTCGATGTTATGTTTTTGTCTTTTTCCTACATTCCTTTTTTTTTTATGTTGTCTTGTATATAGTATAAGGTACAATTATTATATGACAAAATATCTTTTTCATGAAAGGTTGTAAGAAGGTACAATTATTAGTTTTCAAAAAGAAGCTTTTTGAAACTATCGTATACTTTTATAATATAGTGATTATGAATGAGTATGTAATATGCAATATGCAAGTTCCTGAAGGTTCTGTTACATATGACTCTAAAGAAGAGAAAAATCTTCATCTTGAGGTAGCCGATCTCTTCATTTGAACTTTAGGAAAGCATGGCTCATCAAGCTTTTTCTTCAAGGAGTATGATTGCACCATTGTTGTACTTGAACAGGAAGTCTCCATCCTTATTGGGTGAGATATCCTTGCATCAAATACTCGTTAGATTTATGGCAAAACATATTCAGTCATAATATAACATTATTTCAAGAGAACATATTATCATATCATATAAAATCAAATGAGACAGTGTATCATATTATGTGACATCAAAACCGAATTTCTCAACAACAACAACTGTGACCTAAGGAATTAAGCTGTCTCTGGATGAACCTGATTCGGATATGGCCATTAAAGCTTGAAAACATGTGCTGAAACAGAACAACACATTTAATCAGATCAGTGAGGTCGCTGGTGAGTGTGCATACTGTGCTGATTTTTATTATGCATTTACCTCTGCTGTTTCTTTTCTGCACTTGTCACAAGTAATGAAAACCCCTGCTACAACATTCATACCTTCCACCCCACTGTTGCACTTGAATGCTTGCTTGCGCACATGTTCACTGTTTCACAGTTTTACCCACAACCCCTTCCTTCCACTGCTACAGTCCCATTTGCAGTAGCTATTTCACTCAACACGTGTACCCAGCACCCCTTCATCTCCATCATTTCCACTCCCTACACAACACCATTTGCTGCAACTCCATCTGCATTCCACTACTTATCACTTCAATGCCACTCACCTTATGCACATTATCCCCTGCAACACCTCACTGCCTCCATGCTTCCAGCTTATGCACAATCACCATTTACAATGGCTGTCACCACCTACTTTTCTGTATTGTATTTTCATACTCTGCACCATCCACTTCACTGCCCATCACCCATTACACTTTCATCTTTCCCCTTTACAACATCTTATTCCCAGTTTATCATGTGTTGCTGTGCATATGCACAACATATCATCCATTGCTTTTTCAAGTATATGGTTGTGCCAATGCACAACATATCACACATTTTCCTAATATGCTGTTGTGCAAATGCATATCATATCACTCTCTCTAGTAAATTTGACACACCCCTTTTCTCATATAGATCTTCATTGGTCTTAGGCAAATACTTATAGGCTTTCATTTAGTATAAGGCATCACATATGCCTTCTCATATGTAGGTCTTCACTAGCATAGGATATTACACACATTGGCTCATACATGCATTTTCTCATAAGGTATGTACATGTGTATTTCATCATTTATATAAGCATAGCCTTTTGCATTTTCATTTCTTCATTAGAATAGGCACACTCCTATGCATTTCTAAATTCAATATGATATTTGCAATTTCTATCTATATTTCTCTATTATTTTGTGCTAACTTAGTATTTTGCAAGAAATATATGGAAAATGTTGAATTTCTTCTTAGATTAGGATTTTATCATTTTAATTTCAATTCAAGGTTGTAATAATTAGATATTAATGAGAAATTTTATTTTCCTATATTAGATTAGAATGTATGAGCATGTAAATCCCATAAATTACTTGTTTTTATCTCATTTTTGCTTTTATTTCAAAATTTCATGAATGGTGAAACAAGAATGACACACACACCTTTCTAATAAGAGGTAATTAATCCTAAGTAAATGATTCACATTTATGACCATAGTCAAAATGTGAACAATACTTAGGGTTTTAATCTTTTATGGAATAACATTTGACCTTCACTTAGGACTTTTTTAAAAATCATCATATTTCTCTGAATTTTTCTTTCTTTATCAGAATTTGATATGTGGATTAACTTAAAATATATTCATGGCCATAGTCAGGATATATTGAAGGTTAATTTCATTTCAAATCCTATAAAGGCACTAAAAATTTATTTTATTCTTTATTAGAGTTTAAATATATATTATATTATAATATATTTGTGACCATAGTCATGAATGTATTATAATTATAATCTTATTTCAATTCTATTAAAGAATGAAATATGCTTTTAAATTCTAATATTTAAATTCTTTCAAAGCATTCATCATTTAGGATAGAATTGCATTTCAAATCATTTTTCAAAATTTCCAAATTCCAAGTGATTTCTGAGATAAAATTTCAAATGTATTTTTCATTTCTAAAATCATTTTCAACTTTTATTTATAAATTCAAAATTCATCTTTTATTCTCAAATCCTATTTCAAAATTCCAGCTTTCAAATTTCTTCCTGATTTCAAATTCAAAATCCTATTCTCAATCCAATTTCAATTTCATATTCTAAATTCAATTTCAATTTCCAACTTCATTTCCAAGCTCAAAATTCAATTTCAAAATTAATTCAATATTCCAATTTCAAAGTTCAATTCAACTTTGAAATTACATTCTGATTTCAAATTCTATTTCTAATTCCAATTTCCAACTTCAACTCTCATTTTTAATTTCCATTTCACTTCAAATCCCAAGTTTGGATTCAAAATCTAGTTTTTCAAAATAGGTTAATTCTCTGGACCATTTCCTCAAAGATGTTTTCAAACTTATTTCAAAATCACTTGGAAAAGTCCCAAAATTTCTGAAGCATTTCTCAAAAAGCATTCATCTTTGCATTTTCATTGCACAAGCATGATACAATGTGCATTTTAGGATTTCAGAATAAGCACTTAGACAAATTTAGGCAAAGCAAAAGGCATAAATTCGATCCTTGGTTCAATTACCCTTGGTAAAGGCGTCAGGAATGGTTGAACCTCATACTGACGAGCGAATCCCGTCTCTCCATTTTTCTCACAAATTTTAAAAAATGGAGGCGAGTAAATTTTCAAAATCCTTTTCAAATAAAGGTCAAGTGAGACCTTGCAAAAGAGTTTCTTTTCTTTCTTTCTTTCTTTCTCTTCTCTCTTCTTTCTTTTCTTTTTCTCCTTTAAAAAGGAAAAAAGGGCAGAAAGGAAAAAGGAAAGAGAGAAAAAGGAAAAGAAAATTTTTTGCATGATCACAGGAGTTGGCGACCGTGATGGGACTCATCTTCGTCCGATCGAATTAAATGCCTTTGCTTTGCTTAAACTTGTCTAAGTCTTTATTCTATAAATGTCAGCTTCATTTTCATGCAAACCTTAAGAGCCTAGACTCTGACCTAGCTGCATAATGCATATAGGATTTAAGTATGGTTTGGTAGAGCCATATTGAGGAGATTTATGCATGCTCACTTAGACTTAGGTATGAAATACAACTCTCCTCAATTCTGGGGATTGAATGCAAACAATGTATATTTCTTTATTATTAAACTCTATCTCTTTAGGACTTTGTATTAGAGCTATCTGATTTTCTCGCATGTTGAACATATATTCAAAAACATCCCTACCTATATTGTCCCGGTCTTCACATTGTTGGGCTGTCTCATTGAACCATAGTTTGGGAGAGAGACTCACAACTGGATCACTTATTTGGGTTAACACCCCCTTACAACGTACTAAGGGCCATAGTCAGGATATATTGAAGGTTAATTTCATTTCAAATCCTATAAAGGCACTAAAAATTTATTTTTTCTTTATTAGAGTTTAAATATATATTATATTATAATATATTTGTGACCATAGTCATGAATGTATTATAATTATAATCTTATTTCAATTCTATTAAAGAATGAAATATGCTTTTAAATTCTAATATTTAAATTCTTTCAAAGCATTCATCATTTAGGATAGAGTTGCATTTCAAATCATTTTTCAAAATTTCCAAATTCCAAGTGATTTCTGAGATAAAATTTCAAATGTATTTTTCATTTCTAAAATCATTTTCAACTTTTAATTATAAATTCAAAATTCATCTTTTATTCTCCAATCCTATTTCAAAATTCCAGCTTTCAAATTTCTTCCTGATTTCAAATTCAAAATCCTATTCTCAATCCAATTTCAATTTCAGATTCTAAATTCAATTTCAATTTCCAACTTCATTTCCAAGCTCAAAATTCAATTTCAAAATTAATTCAATATTCCAATTTCAAAGTTCAATTCAACTTTGAAATTACATTCTGATTTCAAATTCTATTTCTAATTCCAATTTCCAACTTCAACTCTCATTTTTAATTTCCATTTCACTTCAAATCCCAAGTTTGGATTCAAAATCTAGTTTTTCAAAATAGGTTAATTCTCTGGACCATTTCCTCAAAGATGTTTTCAAACTTATTTCAAAATCACTTGGAAAAGTCCCAAAATTTCTGAAGCATTTCTCAAAAAGCATTCATCTTTGCATTTTCATTGCACAAGCATGATACAATGTGCATTTTAGGATTTTAGAATAAGCACTTAGACAAATTTAGGCAAAGCAAAAGGCATAAATTCGATCCTTGGTTCAATTACCCTTGGTAAAGGCGTCAGGAATGGTTGAACCTCATACTGACGAGCGAATCCCGTCTCTCCATTTTTCTCACAAATTTTCAAAAACGGAGGCGAGTAAATTTTCAAAATCCTTTTCAAATAAAGGTCAAGTGAGACCTTGCAAAAGAGTTTCTTTTCTTTCTTTCTTTCTTTCTCTTCTCTCTTCTTTCTTTTCTTTTTCTCCTTTAAAAAGGAAAAAAGGGCAGAAAGGAAAAAGGAAAGAGAGAAAAAGGAAAAGAAAATTTTTTGCATGATCACAGGAGTTGGCGACCGTGATGGGACTCATCTTCGTCCGATCGAATTAAATGCCTTTGCTTTGCTTAAACTTGTCTAAGTCTTTATTCTATAAATGTCAGCTTCATTTTCATGCAAACCTTAGGAGCCTAGACTCTGACCTAGCTGCATAATGCATATAGGATTTAAGTATGGTTTGGTAGAGCCATATTGAGGAGATTTATGCATGCTCACTTAGACTTAGGTCTGAAATACAACTCTCCTCAATTCTGAGGATTGAATGCAAACAATGTATATTTCTTTATTATTAAACTCTATCTCTTTAGGACTTTGTATTAGAGCTATCTGATTTTCTCGCATGTTGAACATATATTCAAAAACATCCCTACCTATATTGTCCCGGTCTTCACATTGTTGGGCTGTCTCATTGAACCATAGTTTGGGAGAGAGACTCACAACTGGATCACTTATTTGGGTTAACACCCCCTTACAACGTACTAAGGGCCATAGTCTGAAGTATATCAGTAGGCGCTCAAGGATGTTGGGAAAACCTTACCTTAGAATCGAAGAATTATTCTTATGCCACATACTTCGAGCTTCGGCTCAAGTATATTGTCGTATCCTGATTGAAATCAGATGATTAAAACCCTAGAGTTAGGATTAAGATCCAACAAGCCTTTTCAAATATTGCATTTAGAGTCAGCTTTTAGGGAGTGTTGTTCTGTGCATCATTGTTTGTATACTTTTGCTTTTTTTGTGGATATTATCTTATAAATCCTTATTTACTTCATATTTTTCAAAACCCTGGATATTTATTTCAAACTTACTCTATTTTCTAAAATCCAGGTATACATTTCTCCTTCTCTTCTTCAGAATGATTTTCTTAAACCCTGAAAATCCTTTTTAAAAATCTCCTCAGATTTTCGAAAACTTCAGGTGTATTTTTCTTTTTTTCTTTTGATTCCTTCACTTTCTCTGATCCTGCATGCAATTTTTCAAATTTCAAATCTTGCCATCTATTTTCAAACTTTTTTTTTCCAATCTTTTAGTGTATCTTATGATTCTATTCTTTGCCTTTTCGTAATAAAATCTCTTTTGTCAAGAGATGTCCTTTTCAAAATAGCATTTATTCATATTCTAATTGTTTATTCCTTCTCACAGAGAAATAATGCGATTGTCACAATTTCTGTGATGACTGAATCCCTAGTAATGGGATATCTTTTGTCAATTTGATTTCTTCTTTTGTCAAAATCTCCTCCAAAGTTTTTTTAAAATATCCTATTTTTGTCTTGCAGAGAGCATTGGCATTGTTGTGTGGTTCAGACAAGATCAAAGACCACGCCGCTCTAGCATATCAAGCAGAGATTAAGAAATGGATTCTCTGAAGTCTGTCAGAGAGGGAGTTTAGGTCAACAAGGAGGAGATTGATCCTGCTATATATCGGTTGTTCAGAAAGATGATGGTTGAAATATTATCCAAACAAGCTGAAGCCAGTTTCAGAAAAGTTCCCACTGAAGAGGAGACACCTATCACCATCCCTATGAGCATCATTGGCAGCCACAACAATAGCAACACAGGAAGTTCTAAGCCCAGTAGGGGCAACAACAAAGGCAACCGAGGCAATCAAAGCAGCAATCTAGAGGAGTCTAGAGGCCAAAATGGAAAGTTTTGCAAAAGCCATGATAGACCTTTTCAATCCAACCCTCAACAAAAGGGCAAGAACCAGGAAAAGCCAAAGCGCAAAGACTGGAGCAATGATCAAGATTTCACTCCCTTAGATAAGCCGCTCAACAAAGTCCTTGAATACATGCTGACCAACAGATTAGTCTGACTCCCAAAAGCCATGGATCCTTCCACGATCATGGAAAGATTCAAAAATCAATTCTGCAAATTCTATAGGGCAGTAGGGCATGACATTAATCATTGCTTTGTCTTCAAAAATATTGTTCAAGACTACATTGATAAAAATCTCTTTGTTAAAGACAGAGAAGAAGAACATCCAGTTGCCCGAACCGAGCATGTTCAGTCCAGCTCCCAGAAAGGGGCCAACACTCAACAGAAATCAAGCAATCCGAAGAAGATAAAGCATGATGGTTGGGGTTATGATCATGAGTTTACTCCTTTAGGTCAGCTTATCGAGGAAGTTCTTGGATACCTTCTCGTGAAGGATATGATCAAACTCCCTAGGGTTGTTGATCCTCCCGTCACCATGGAGAAATGAAAAGATTGTTTCTGCAAGTTCCATTGAGCAATGGAGCACGATACTGAACACTGCTTTGTCCTCAAAAATATTGTACAAGACTACATTGACAAAGAGCTTTTGGTACTAGAAGGAGAAGAGGAACAACCTACAGTCCTGACCAAGCCTTTTCGGGATCACTCAGAAGAATGACAATGACAATGCCAATGCCCTCTCATTTCTGTTATTTTACCTTTTGTTAGAGCAATATAGTCCTAGTTTTTTTTTTCCTTTTCAAGTTGTCATTAGTTTTAATCAATGAAATCATCAACTTTTTCTTATCTCTGGGTGTCACTTTCTCCATGATTTCTCCAAATTCTCATGCAATGTGTCTCTTGTAAATACTTTTTCCTTGAAAACTTTTGATTGCCTTTCTTCTTTTGTAAAATTCTTTTTATATTTTTCCGAATCCACATGGATGCTCATTACCAATTCTGATTTTCTTCTTTTGTCGTTATGTTATTCTCCCTCCCCGTTATACTGGGGCATTTTTTAATTATTTTATGAAAATTCATTTTTTTAGAAAACCCTGTATGCAGGCATGATCAAACAAAAACTTTTTCATCATTCATGTATTTCATTTCCCTTTCAGGTTAAGGGACAAACCTGAACCTCCTTCTAACGAGGTATCTCTTCATTTCCCATTCAGGATAAGGGATAATCCTAAAATCTTTCATCATCTTTCAAGTGTCATCAATTTTCCACCAATTTTACCGATTTTCACCACACTTTCGTCAATCTTTATCAAATTTTATTGATTCTTTATCAATTTTTATCAATTTTTATCCTTCATCATTTTTTTAGCAATTTTTATTCTTTATCAATTTTTATCAATTTTTATTGATTCTTCATCAACTTTTTATCAATTTTATCATTTTTTGCCCCCCTTCAGGTTAAGGGATAAACCTGAACCTCGTTCTCTTAGGTATTTCCCTTTCAAGTTAAGGGATAAACCAGAATCATTATCCATGATTTCCTCAATTCTCATCATTTTTTTAAATTCCCATTCAGGATAAGGGATAATCCTGAAACCATCATAAAACAATTCAAATCTTAGACCATCTTGGGTCAAGAATTTTGAATAAATCTCTCATCTTCGAAAAATTCGCGATCGTTAGAGCCAATTCATAACTTTTATCGATCCCTCTCAAATCCGACTTCCAGGTTGGAATCATTTTTTTTCTTTTGAAAATCTGAGTTCCAGCTCAGGTCTTCCTTTAATTTATTTTCTTTTAAAAATCCACGTTCCGACTTGGGTCTTCCTTCAATGTTTTTTTTTCCTTTTAAGATCCGAGTTCCGACTCAGGTTTCCCTTTTTATTTTTTTCTTTTGAAGTTCCGAGTTCCGACTCAGAATTCCTTTTGGATCCAATGTTCAAGTTGGACCAATTTTTCCTTTGAAAATTCGAGTTCAAAACTTGGGTTTTCCCTTTTTATCTTTTTCTTTTGAAGTTCCGAGTTTCGACTCAGACTTCCTTTTGGATCCAATGCTCAAGTTGGACCAATTGTTCCTTTGAAAATTCGAGTTCCAAACTCGGGTTTTCCTTTTAAATATTTTTCTTTCAAAGTCCCAAGTTCCGACTCAGGCTTCCTTTTAGACCCAATGCTTGTATTGGACCAAAATTTTCCTTTGAAAATTCAAGTTTCAAACTCGGGTTTTCCTTTTTTATCTTTTTCTTTTGAAGTCTCGAGTTTCAACTCAGACTTCTTTTTAGATCCAATGCTCGGGTTGGACCAATTGTTCTTCTGAAAATTCGAGTTCCAAACTCGGGTTTTTCTTTTAAATCTTTTTCTTTTGAAGTCCCAAGTTCCGACTTGGACTTTTTTTTGGATCCAATGCTTGAGTTGGACCAATCGTTCCTTTGAAAATTCGAGTTCCAAACTCAGGTTTTTCTTTTAAATCTTTTTCTTTTGAAGTTTTGAGTTTCGACTCGGACTACCTTTTGGATCCAATGTTCGAGTTGGACCAATTTTTTCTTTGAAAATTTGAGTTCCAAACTCGGGTTTTCCCTTTTTATCTTTTTCTTTTGAAGTTCTAAGTTCCGACTCAGACTTTCTTTTGGATCCAATGCTCGAGTTGGACCAATCGTTCCTTTGAAAATTTGAGTTCCAAACTCGGGTTTTCCTTTTAATTCTTTTTTTTTTTGAATTCCCAAGTTTCGACTCAGACTTCTTTTTGGATTCAATGCTCGTGTTGGACCAAATTTTTCCTTTGAAAATTCGAGTTTCAAACTCGGCTTTTTCCTTTTTAACTTTTTCTTTTGAAGTTTCGAGTTTCAACTCAGACTTCTTTTTGGATCCAATGCTCGAATTGGACCAATCATTCCTTTGAAAATTCAAGTTCCAAACTCGGGTTTTTCTTTTCAATATTTTTCTTTCGAAGTCCCAAGTTCTGACTCGAACTTCCTTTTGGATCCAATACTCGTGTTGGAAATTTTTTTTCTTTGAAAATTTGAGTTCCAAACTCGGGTTTTCCCTTTGTATCTTTTTCTTTTCAGGTTTCGAGTTCTGACTCGGACTTCTTTTTGGATCCAATGCTCGAGTTGGACCAATCGTTCCTTTGAAAATTTGAGTTCCAAACTTGGGTTTTCCTTTTTAAATCTTTTTTCTTTTGAAGTTTCGAATTTCGACTCGGACTTGCTTTTGGATTCAATGCTCGAGTTGGACCAATTTTTCCTTTGAAAATTCGAGTTTCAAACTCGAGGTTTTTCTTTTTATCTTTTCTTTTGAAGTTTTGAGTTCCAACTTGGACTTCCTTTTGGATCCAATGCTCGAGTTGGACGAATCATTCCTTTGAAAATTTGAATTCCAAACTCGGGCTTTCCTTTTAAATCTTTTTCTTTCGAAGTCTCAAGTTTTGACTCAGACTTCCATTTGGATCCAATGCTCGTGTTGGACCAAATTTTTTCTTTTAAAATTCGAGTTCCAAACTCGGGTTTTCCCTTTTTATCTTTTTCTTTTAAAGTTCCGAGTTTCGACTCAGACTTCCTTTTGGATCCAATGCTCGAGTTGGACCAATCGTTCATTTGAAAATTCGAATTCCAAACTTGGGTTTTCCCTTTTTATCTTTTTCTTTTGAAGTTCCGAGTTCTGACTCGGACTTCCTTTTGGATCTAATGCTCGAGTTGGACCAATCGTTCCTTTGAAAATGTGAGTTCCAAACTCGAGTTCTCCTTTTTAAATCTTTTTTCTTTTGAAGTTTCGAGTTCCGACTCGGACTTCCTTTTGGATCCAATGCTCGAGTTGGACCAATTTTTCCTTTGAAAATTTGAGTTACAAACTCAAGTTTTTCTTTTTTATCTTTTTCTTTTGAAGTTCCGAGTTTCGACTTGGAGTTCCTTTTGGATCCAATTCTCGAGTTGGACCAATCATTCCTTTGAAAATTCGAGTTCCAAATTCGGGTTTTCCTTTTAAATCTTTTTCTTTCGAAGTACCAAGTTTCAAATCAGACTTCCTTTTATATCCAATGCTCATGTTGAACCAAATTTTTCTTTTGAAAATTCGAGTTCCAAACTTGGGTTTTCCTTTTAAATATTTTCTTTTAAACTTTCAAGTTTCGACTCGGACTTCCCTTTTCGATCCAATGCTCGAGTTGGACTAATTTTTCTTTTGACGATCTGAGTTCCGACTCGGGTTTTTCATTCCCTCTCATGTTAAGGGATAAACCTGAACCTCATCTCTCAAGGTATTTTTATTCCTCTTCAGGATAAGGGATAATCCTGAGACCCCAACAATCATGTCCCATCATAATTTCCAAACGTCTTTAGAGCGTCGGTCTTCCTCCAAAAATTCAAAATTTAATTGAAAATCTGGTGCTCATACTGGTACATTTTCAAAATCCAGTGCTTGTACTGGTACATTTTAAAAAATCTAGTGCTCGTACTGGTACATTTTTAAAAATCTAGTGCTCGTACTGTTACATTTTCAAAAATTCAGTGCTCATACTGGTATATTTTCAAAAATCCAGTGCTCGTACTGGTACATTTTAAAAAATTAAGTGCTTGTACTGGTATATTTTAAAAAAAAATAGTGCTCATACTGGTACATTGTCGCGAATCATGGTTGTGCACAGTTTGACCTTTATGTTGAATTCATTCTGTCTATTGGCTCAATATCAATCTCAATCATTTTATCTTGCAAAGGACCCTCTTTAGAGAGAGTTCGTGGGAGCTCGTTCCTTTCGCATGCGATCATTTTTATTGTTCGCAAGAACCCTTTTTCAGGGAGAGTTTGAAGGGACTCATTTCTTTGCGAACTGTTTGCAAAACAACAACCTAATTTCTACACAAAGGTTGTTCCCAGGGATAGCTTCGACGAAAGCCCGCTTCTTTTTGTGGCCCCCAATTTCTCATTTTGGCCTCTCCTTCATAGAGGACCCTCTTCCAGGGAGAGTGTGATCGACTCGCTCCTCTATGGTACTTTTTTCAATCTTCATTTTTGGTCGCCTTTCCATAAGAGAAGCCTAGAGATAGGGAGTTTTGACGAAAACTTATTTTCTCTTTAAAAGTTTTGTTTTGCAAACACCTCCTCTTTAGAGAAAAGTGAAGTATTTTCTATTTCCCATTCAGGTAAGGGTCAAGCCCGAGTCTCTATTTTGGGGAAAAGAGAGGAGAATTTTGTCACGGATGTGTCAATTCGATGTCGAGCAATTCCTTTTATCAAGGACTTCTATAATATTTTGTCAATTTGTCACAAAAATAATTGTTGATCTTAAAATTTCATTGCATAAAATCTTACCTCTAGCTACCTTCAATATTCCCTCTAAAAAATTGAAGCTTTTACAAGGAAAGAACAAAATTCAAGCTTTTTCTGTTGGTCAACTATGAGGATGAAGAAAAATCTTCAATATGACCGACAAAGGAAAATTCAATGATGTTGAAAAGCCATGATTGAATTGATATTAATCATAGCTATGACACATTTTTAAAGATCATTCTTCTGGCAATAAGGCAGTGAAAATATCTTGGGCGATAAAAGAATCCGATCAATCTTCTTAGTCATTTAAGCTGCAATTAAATATCTGCAAAAGGGATCTCTCAATCATCGTCAAGTTGAAGACTGGTGGGTGAGTTAGACCCCTGGGGCCAAAGAAGATTTGGATCATCTCCAAGATGAATGAGTTTATGATGGATCCTTCCAGGAAAAGTTCAGATCACTGCCAAGTTGAAAGCGAATGCGATGAACCTCTCGATAAACCCTAAAAGATATTTGATTTCTGCTATCATCAAGAGATTTTTGACCAATGAGCCAATATCATCAGTATAATTCCTGAGACAGAAGGATCGAAGCATCTCCAAGTTAAATGAGTTTGTAACGTACCTTTCCCAGAAAAAAAGAAAAGTCAGGACATCTCCAAAATGAAGGATGATGTAATAAACTCCTCGCCAAAAACCCAAGAAAGCTCAATGTCTCAAAAAGAGTGCCAAAAAGATCATCATGGGTAAATTCCAGATATCAAACTGCCAAGAATCATCTTTACCTATGTGAAATTCTTCTATCAATATCTTTTCATTCAATTGCTTTTATGAAACTAAGAATATTTTCTCTCTTTTCATATCGAGAAAATGGATAGCTTCCTTGAAGAAACTCAACAACAATAAATTTGAATTTGGTTCTTGATTCTACGGAGTTAGCCCGATTGGAGGTAATACTCTAGGTAGAGAAAGGGAATATCTTTCGCATATATGTGCATATTTCAATCATTTTTTAATCAGCTACAATTTTTACATCTTATTGGCAATATTTTCTAGTTGTCCCAACATGAAGCAAGAGCTTGATGTCCATTTTGACACATCCTGATATCGTCTCTCATTAGGATTTGGTAAAAGTCCTTCCCTTCTGTTTTGATCTGAGCGCCTAGGCTCTCAGATCTGCACACTTCCCTGTGTTCCCCACTGTCCTGCCATAGACAATTCTCTCTCAGGATATGGGTTAAACCTGACTATTTCTGCAAAAGGTCATCTGTTTTAAAAGCTGATTTAGTCTCAACAATGAGATACCCAAGATCAATCCCTTTTTAAGCTTTAGGAACCCCCATTTTTCTCCTTTTGCAAACCCCTCTCAGATTCGCTGTGCAAAATCCGGAGGCTACATCATGAAAGTGCACTAGGATCGAGGCAACGAGCACTAGAGGGGGGATGAATAGTGCTTTTAAAGCTTTCTGCAAAATATTGAAGGATTTTGCAAATCTCAAAGCAAACACACAAAGAACACAAGATTTTATCCTGGTTCGGTCAAACCCGACCTACATCCAGTCCCCAAGCAAAACCCGCTTGAGATTTTCCACTATCAACCTTGTAAATTACAAGATCACACAGACCATAACCGGTCCCACTTTCAGTAACAATCATACTGAAAGCAAACAACTCCTTTACACCAAGGAGTCCTTTTTACAGAAAATAAATAACTTACAATACAACCTCTGAGCCTTCCTTTTGAATGCAAATGAGATGCAATTGGCTTTTGAGGTTGTTGAAACACTCTACTCACGAATTCACTATCTCTCAAAGTGATTTGAGTGAAAAACTGAAGTGAAAATATCACGTGAGTGAGAAAACAAATACTTGAATGAATAGGAGTGAAAAGCAAGAAGTAATTCAATATAATTCTATTGAATTTTATGTTTTTGAGTGTAGAATGCACTCATATTTGTAGTTAAAATATTCCATACGTTGAGAGTATGAAAGGGTGTCAAAACTGTCCATTTTGAACGATCAAAACGTTTGAAAAATGAAAAGACACACCTTTTTGAAGTTTCAGGAAAACGGCAAAATTAGTCGACTGAAACATCAGTTAGTCGACTAATAGTTAGTTATTAGTAGACTGACAGTTATCGTCGGTCGACTGATCTGTTAATCGAGTCGTTTGAAAATTTGAACTTTTGAAACTTAGTCGACTTAAGAAAAGTTAGTCGACTGATAATATCATCAGTAGACTGAAAAACCTTTTAGTCGACTGCTGCTAAAAACTTCTGAAAAACAAACATTCTGTTCGGTCGACTGATAAAAAGCATTAGTCGACTGCTGCTAAATTTTCAGAAAACACATGTTCTGTTCAGTCGACTGAAAAACCATTAGTCGACTGCTGTTAATTTTCCAGAAAACAGACATTCTGTCCAGTCGACTAATTTGACAAAAATGATTTTTTAGAAAATATGGCGCGAAAGGATTAGTCGACTGATAAGTCTATTGGTCGACTAATAAACATGAAAATTTAAGAAAAGAGTTTTCTAAAAAGATTTTCAAAAGAGTTTCTTTTAGAAAAGTTTTTCTAAAGACTTTTAAGGTGAAATGCAACCTAAATATGCACTCTAAGTAAGGCTCTTACAAGAATCTAAGACTTTTAATGAATTAAACATTTGCACACTAGTCTTCAAGGATTCTTCACTAAATTCTTCAATTTCTTCATAGCCTTAGCTGAAATGCAGTTGATTCCACTTGCTCATCATCAAAACCTTGTACTTGAAGTATCATGTATGGCTTCATTGTCGTAACAATCTCCCCCTTTTTGATGATGACAAACTTAATCAAAGATGAAGCATTTAGATGCATAGATGAAGATTTTACTCCCCTTATCAATATGCTGCAAAACATTAAAAGTTAGCACATTTAAAGCACATATATCACATATTGATTGGTTTGCATTTCCATTCATCATGTATTCATGTATTTAGAAATACATTCATTCAAAGCTTTCTTTTTCTCTTAATTTTGCATTTCTCATGCAAGATCTCCTGTAATGTAATTGCTATCATCTTTTTCTCAAGATCTCCCTGCAATTTCAAAGTAATGCTATCTTTATCTTTTTCTCCCCCTTTGTCAGAATCAAAAAGAGTAAGGGCAAAAATAGCATAAGCAGAAATAGAGATAAGTTTAAAATATTACAACCCATAAAGTATGTTTTTCAAAGATCAAAGATCAGAAAAGAGAGTTTAGCAAATCCTTAATGGCAGTTACATCCTTCTGAATTGAAGCAAGTTGTTGAGCCACATCGTCACGAAAGGTGTGTTGATGCAGCTCCAAAGCTTCCAGTCTCTGCATAACTTCATCATGGTCTTGATTTGTCGAAAATTTCTTTCTTTTTGCATGAGATGAAGGTGTCGCAGAAGGTGAAGGTTCAGAAATAGATGGTTCATTAGGATCAGATGGTTCAGTTTGATCAATATTTAAGGGAGGCAGATATTTAATTTTCATTCTTTTAAAAATTGTTTGATCAAAGAACTCTTTTTGCTCAATGTACTTTTCATTTGTTAAAGGAACTTTAAAATGTCTAAAAATACGGGTTAAAAGACAACCATAAGGAAGAAATGGTTTTTGTTTCCACAAGTTTGTAAAATACACATTGGCCCAGTTGACAGAAATATTTCCAAATAAAACATAAAGAGCCGTAGATAGATCTGTGGAATAATAATCAAAAGAACCAGTTTTGGGTAGAACATTGTGGGCAAAGATTCGTCCAGCAATGCGTGCACGAGTTTGAAGATTAGTATTTTTGAAAGGAGGGCAGTGAGGTGCTTCTGGAAGAAGAATTTGTTCAAAAACTCTTTCATCATTCAATTCAATAGTGTTGAAAAGAGTGTCTGAAGGTAGAATTTCAAGAATTTCTCCAAGCAATTTCGAATCAAACTCGATTTCAACATCACGAACAAGAGAAGACAAAACTCCAGTTTCATGATTCATTTGTAAATTTGTGTAAAACAAGTGAATGAGAAAAGGATAGTGAAGGGTATCTGCACAAGCATCAAAAAGATGTGAAATACCAGGAAATAATTCTCTTATTTTGTAACGAGAAAACAAGTGAAATAGAACATTTCGGCCTGGTAAAATAGGTAGTGCAAAAATTGATCCAAAAGTGTCATAGAGAAGAGGGTTGCGAAGTAATCTTAGTGAAAAACCATGTCTTGAAGTAGGTGTAGGAGGAGGAGAACCTAAACCTTTTGCAGATGCAGACTTCGTGCAAGGCATGGTTACCAAAATGTCGGCTTCCAAATAACGTCCGGCAAGGGGAAAAAGCTTTCCGGCGTTCAAAAACAAAGGACGATGCGGTGGCTGACGGTGAGGAGAGGTCGGCCAAAAGGGGATTCCGGCAATGCACTGTCACGGCAAGAGAGTTCCGGCGTGTTTTTGAAGATGCGCCAGTCACTACAAGAGGATTCCGGCGTTTGAAGATTACGGCCACAAGATTCCGGCGTCTCCCTGTTACTGTAAGAAAATCCCGGCGATGATGGAGTCGAACGACACTCCGAGGGTTTTTCGGAAGAGAGAGAGAGAGAGGCAAAAGAGAAAGAGGGGTTTTTGGTTTAAGGGTTTCGTTTTTAAAAAAAAAAACGAAAAGGTACGAAGTGAAACGATGCCTCTTTTGTTTTAAAAAAAAAACGGGTTTTAAAACAAATCCAAGGGGTGTCGGGTCCTTTCACTTAAATTTAAAAAAAAAAAAAAAAAAAATTTAGTCGACTAAAACTTTATCGGTCGACTAAAAAAGTGCGACTTATTCTAAAAATATCATCAGTCGACTAGAACTATATCGGTCGACTAATATGATGCGATACATTCCAAAATATAAAACATCAGTCGACTAGAATTTTATCGGTCGACTAATATAGTGTGATTTTGAGATTTTGTTCAAAAATCAGCATTTTTATAAATCCAAAAACGAGCAAATACCTAGTTCTCTCCTAATTCTCATAAAATCTTCATTTTTAAGAGGTTTAGTGAAGATATCGGCATGTTGTTCTTTAGTGGAAATAAAATTTAACGAAATATCTCCTTTTAACACATGATCTCTTAAAAAATGATGTCTAACTTCAATATGCTTAGTTCTTGAGTGCTGAATAGGATTTTTCGAAAGATTTATAGCACTAGTGTTATCACAATAAATAGTTGTTGTGGAGTAGTTTAAACCAAAATCTTTTAAGGTCTGTTTCATCCAAAGTACTTGTGAACATGCTAAACTAGCCGCTATATATTCAGCTTCAGTTGTTGAGAGTGATACTGAATTTTGCTTTTTACTAAACCAAGAGACTAAGGAATTTCCCAAGAAATGACAAGTTCCACTAGTACTCTTGCGATCAGATTTACTTCCTGCAAAATCTGCATCACTATATGAAACTAAATCAAAGGAAGATGATTTTGGGTAAAACAAACCGAAATCTGAAGTATCTTTCAAATAACGAAGAATTTGTTTTACTGCAGTTAAATGAGATTCCTTTGGATAAGCTTGAAATCTTGCACACATACAAACCCTAAACATAATATCAGGTCGACTAGCAATTAAGTATAATAGAGATCCGATCATATCTCTGTAGAGCTTAGTATCTATACTTTTACCATTTTCATCTTTATCAAGAGAAGTAGTTGTACTCATAGGATTCCTTCTTGATTTCGATGAGTCCATCCCAAATCTCTTGAGAAGTTCTTTTGTATACTTACCCTGATTGATGAAGATTCCTTCTTCAGTTTGCTTTATTTGAAGTCCAAGGAAGTAGTTTAATTCGCCCATCAAGCTCATTTCAAACTCTTCCTGCACAGCCTTAGCAAATTCTTTACAAAGAGAATCATTAGTAGAACCAAATATTATGTCATCAACATAAATTTACACAATAAGAATATCTGAATTAAAATGTTTAATAAATAAAGTGGAGTCTACCCGACCAATGGAAAAACCAGATTGTTCTAGAAAATTTCGTAGTCTTTCATACCACGCTCTTGGTGCTTGTTTGAGTCCATACAGAGCTCTTTTCAATTTGTAGACCTTTTCTGGATATTTCTCATTTTCAAAGCCCGGAGGTTGCTCTACATAAACTTCTTCATTGATGTGTCCATTTAAGAATGCACTCTTAACATCAATTTGATATAACTTGAAGTTCATGTAACTAGCAAAAGCAAGCATCATACGAATTGACTTTAATCGAGCCACTGGTGCATAGGTTTCATCAAAATCTATGCCTTCTTCTTGATTATAGCCTTGTGCCACTAGCCTTGCTTTGTTACGAATGACTTCACCATTTTCATCCAGCTTATTTCGGAAGACCCATCTTGTTCCAATTACTGGATGCTCCTTTGGTCTATCAACTAGATCCCAAACATCATTCCTAGTAAATTGGTTAAGTTCTTCAGACATGGCTAAAAGCCAAAATTCATCATCACATGCCTCATTGATATTCTTTGGTTCTAATTTAGATATGAAAGCAACATTTACAATATATTTTTCTAACTGCCTTCTAGTTTGGACACCACTCTTTATTTCACCAATAACTTGTTCATGTGGATGATTAGGAACTTCTTTCCAAACCGGTTGAAGAGGAATATTTTCTTGAGAAGTACTCTCTATCAAGGGTTCTTCTTGAAGTATTGCTTCTTCTTCTTCGCTTAGAGGAATAACCTGCTCACAATTCTCATCAAATGCAACATGTAAAGATTCTTCAATACAAGATGTTCTTTTATTGAAAATACGATATGCTTTACTTCTAGAAGAATATCCAAGAAATATTGATTCATCTGATTTTGAATCAAACTTATCAAGATTATCTTTGGTATTTAACAAGAAACATTTACTACCAAAAATTTTGAAATATGAGATCTTTGGTATACGATCATAATACAATTCAAAACATGTTTTATGTAAAATTGGTCGAATAAGAACACGATTTAAGACATAACATGCTGTATTAATTGCTTCAGCCCAAAAATATTTTGGTAAATTTTTATCTTGAAGCATGGTTCTAGCACATTCTTGCAAGGTTCTATTCTTTCTTTCAACAACTCCATTTTGTGGAGCCGCTCTAGGAAAAGCAAAGTTGTGAGATATACCATGTAAATCACAAAACTTTAGAAAAGATTCATTTTCAAATTCACCACCATGATCACTACGAATTTTGATAATATATGTAGATTTTTCATTTGTAATTCTTCTACAAAGTTTAGAAAATTCTGAAAAAGCATCATTTTTGCTTTTTAGAAAAATCACTCATGTAAACCGAGAATAATCATCTATTATAACAAAAGCATACTTGCTACCATTCAAACTTTGAATTCTAGATGGTCCAAATAGATCTAAATGTAAAAGTTCAAGAGGACGTTTTGTTGAAACTATATCTTTAGTTTTAAAAGAACTCTTGATTTGTTTACCCCTTTGACAAGCATCACATAAGTGATCCTTTTTATATGGTATTCTAGGTAGGCCTCTTACAAGATCATTCTTGGATAATTTTGAAATAATTTTAAAATTAACATGTCCAAGTCTCTTGTGCCATAACCATTGAATTTCATTTGAAACAATAAGACATTTTTCATTAAAAGAGGGTAATTCATCTAGATATAGTTCATACACATTGTTTCTTCTTTTACCTTTAAAAATGATCTTTTTAGATTGAAAATCAGAAATTAAGCATAAATCATTTTCAAAAGAAACATGAAAACCTTTATCACATAATTGACTAATAGATATTAAATTATGCATTAAACCATCTACTAAAAGAACATTTTCTATCAAGGGAAATTTTGGATTACCAATATTACCAATACCTATCACTTTTCCCTTGTTATTGTCACCAAAGGTGACGGTTCCTCCATCCTTATTTTGGAGGGTGAAAAATAACTCCGGCCTTCCAGTCATATGTTTGGAACAGCCGCTGTCCAATGTCCATTTGATCCTTATGTTGTGTACCTATAACAAAATCAGAAAACAGAGCATTTGACCCCTTTCTATTTTCGGGTCCATGAGAGTTAGTCTTAGGAACCCATATCCATTTGGATTTTGGTTTCCTTTGATAATAAATATTCTTTCTATAAAAGGATTTAGAATAAACATGTCTAGAATAATCATTTCTAGATGCATTTCTATTAGAACTAGAAAATTTAGTTTTATGAACAAAAGGTTGAGAATAATGTCTTTGATTTTTCACCACATAGTTTGGTCTATTTTGAGTATCAAAGAAGCTATATCCCAATCCGGTTTTATTAACTGAGCATCTTTGAGAACCAAAAAGTTTTTCTAGATTCTCTTGATCATTCGTGAATTTGGTCACTATTGAAAGAAGATCATTTGACTTTTCTTTAAGACTAAATATTTCATTTTGTAAGAGATTGGTTCTAACTCCAATTTCTTTTATCTCAAGTGCTTGGCAAGAATTTTCCTTCTTGAGATCTTCTATTTCTTGAAGTAGCACTTTATTTTGAGAGTCAAGAGTTAAATTTTTAGTTTTTAACTCTTTATTTTTAGAACTAAGACTCTTAAATTTAGCATATAAATCATTAAATGCTTCAAATAACTCATCATAGTCAAATTGACTTACCAAAACTTCTTGTGCTACAAAACACATGTTGGCGACTTCTTCATTTGATTCTTCATCGGAAGAGGAGTCACTATCATCCCAACATGCTTGAAATGCCTTTTTCTTCTTGAATTGGTCCTTGGGCTTGAATTTGAGAAGAGGACAATCTTTCTTGATATGTCCTGCCTTTTTGCAGTTAAAGCACTTTACTTCATTGGGAATGAAAGAATCTGCTTTCTTTGCCTTTCTTTGAAATCTTCCCTTTTTGATGAATCTTCTGAATTGCCTTGTGATGAGGGCAATATCTTCATCTTCATCTTCTTCAGAATCTTCTGAGTCAGAAGTAGCCTTAAAAGCAAGAGATTTCTTTTTAGGCTCTTCTTCTTGTCTGTCTTGAAGTTGGACCTCATATGCCATTAGGTTACCAACTAAGTCTTCAAGAGTGAGAGTATTGAGATCATTTGCTTCTTCAATAGCAGTGGTTTTTCTCTCCCATTCAGGAGTTAAACACCTTAGAATTTTTCTGACTAAATCCACTTGTGAATATTCTTTTCCAAGGGATTTCAAAGTGTTAGTTATATCGGTCATTCTAGTTACCATGTCCGATATAGATTTATTTTGCTTCATTTTGAACAATTCAAATTTATGAACTAAAGAAGCAATTTTAGATTCCTTTACCTTTGACGTACCTTCGTGTGTTACGAGAAGAGTATGCCAGATTTCATTAGCTGTAGAGCATTGAGAGATGCGATTGAACTATACCTTGTCAACTCCACAATATAAGGCATTCATTGCCTTGGCATTAAGTGAAGCAATCTTCTTTTCATCATCGGTCCATCGGCTGAAATCAGTTGATGGAGTTTGGTACTTTTCTGAAACAACTCTCCAGATATCGAGATCCATGGATTGCAGGAATATTGTCATTCTTACTTTCCAGTATTCATAGTTTGTTCCATCGAAGAGAGGAGGATGAACAAAGGAGCTTCCTTCTTTGTGCTGAGATGTTGTAGTTGCCATGCTAGATGATGGTCAAATCAAAGTAATAGCAAATCTGCGCTCTGATACCAAATGAAAGTGCACTAGGATCGAGGCAACGAGCACTAGAGGGGGGGTGAATAGTGCTTTTAAAGCTTTCTGCGGAATATTGAAGGATTTTGCAAATCTCAAAGCAAACACACAAAGAACACAAGATTTTATCCTGGTTCGGTCAAACCCGACCTACATCCAGTCCCCAAGCAAAACCCGCTTGAGATTTTCCACTATCAACCTTGTAAACTACAAGATCACATAGACCATAACCGGTCCCACTTTCAGTAACAATCCTACTGAAAGCAAACAACTCCTTTATACCAAGGAGTCCTTTTTACAGAAAATAAATAACAACTTACAATACAACCTATGAGCCTTCCTTTCGAATGCAAATGAGATGCAATTGACTTTTGAGGTTGTTGAAACACTCTACTCACGAATTCACTATCTCTCAAAGTGATTTGAGTGAAAAACTAAAGTGAAAATATCACGTGAGTGAGAAAACAAATACTTGAATGAATAGGAGTGAAAAGCAAGAAGTAATTCAATATAATTCTATTGAAATTTATGTTTTTGAGTGTAGAATGCACTCATATTTATAGTTAAAATATTCCATACGTTGAGAGTATGAAAGGGTGTCAAAATTGTCCATTTTGAACGATCAAAACGTTTGAAAAATGAAAAGACACACCTTTTTGAAGTTTTAGGAAAACGGCAAAATTAGTCGACTGAAACATCAGTTAGTCGACTAATAGTTAGTTATTAGTAGACTGACAGTTATCGTCGGTCGACTGATCTGTTAATCGAGCCGTTTGAAAATCTGAACTTTTGAAACTTAGTCGACTTAAGAAAAGTTAGTCGACTGATAATATCATCAGTAGACTGAAAAACCTTTTAGTCGACTGTTGCTAAAAACTTCTGAAAAACAAACATTCTGTTCGGTCGACTGATAAAAAGCATTAGTCGACTGCTGCTAAATTTTCAGAAAACACATGTTCTGTTCAGTCGACTGAAAAACCATTAGTCGACTGCTGCTAATTTTCCAGAAAATAGACATTCTGTCCAGTCGACTGATAAAACCTTCGGTCGACTAATTTGACAAAAATGATTTTTTAGAAAATATGGCATGAAAGGATTAGTCGACTGATAAGTCTATTGGTCGACTAATAAACATGAAAATTTAAGAAAAGAGTTTTCTAAAAAGATTTTCAAAAGAGTTTCTTTTAGAAAAGTTTTTCTAAAGACTTTTAAGGTGAAATGCAACCTAAATATGCACTCTAAGTAAGACTCTTACAAGAATCTAAGACTTTTAATGAATTTAACATTTGCACACTAGTCTTCAAGGATTCTTCACTGAATTCTTCAATTTCTTCATAGCCTTAGCTGAAATGCAGTTGATTCCACTTGCTCATCATCAAAACCTTGTACTTGAAGTATCATGTATGGCTTCATTGTCGTAACACATCATGGTTTCTTCTTTCGAAGATTCCATACCTGTTCAAGTCAAGGGTTAAGCTTGAACCTCGCTCCTCGAGGTGTCGTCCCGCTCAGGATAAGGGTTAAACCTGATTTTTTTATAAAAGGTCATCTGTTTTAAAAGCTGTTTTAGTCTTAGCAATGAGACACCCAAGATCAATCCCTTTTTCAAGCTTTAGGGACCCCATTTTCTTTCTTTTGCAAACCCCTCTCGGATTTGCTGTGCAAAATTCGAAGGTCCCATCATGGTTTCTTTATTCGAGGATTTCGTATGGTCGTCCCTTTCAAATTAAGGGTTAAGCCTGAACCTCGCTCCTCGAGGTATCGATCCTTTCAGGTTAAGGGTTAAGCCTGAACCTCGCTCCATGAGGTATCGTCCCTTTCAGGTTAAGGGTTAAGACAGAACCTCGTGTTTCCATGAGGTATTATCCATTCAGGTTAGGATTAAACCTGAACCTCATTTTGACGAGGTATTTCTCCTAGTCCCATCATGATCACCCACTTCTGTGATCATGCAAAATTTTTCCTTTTTCCTTTTTCTTTCTTTTCTTTTTCCTTTCTGCCATTTCCTCCTTTTTGAAGAGGAAAAAGAAGATAAAGAAGAGAAAAGAGAAAGAAATAAATAAATAAAAGGAACACTTTTGCAAGGTCTCACTTGGCCTTTATTTGAAAAGGATTTTAAAAATTTACTCACCTCCATTTTTGAAAATTTGAGGGAAAAATGGAGAGACGGGATTTGCTAGTCAGTACGAGGTTCAACCGTTCCTGGTGCCTTTACCAGGGGTAATTGAACCAATGATCAAATTTTATGCCTTTTACTTTACCTAAATTTGTCTAAGTGCTTATTCTGAAATCCTAAAATGCATAAAGAATCATGCTTGTGCAATGAAAATGCAAAGATGTATGCTTTTGAGGAAGTATTTCAAAAATTTTGGGATTCTTCCAAGTGATTTTGAAATAAGTTTTGAAATTAGGGCTGAATTAGAGAAAATTGATTTTGAGACTCAGAGTCAATTTCAAAACTTGATTTTGAATTTCAAAGTGAATTGAATTCGAGAATCAAACTCAAAATTTAGATAGAACTTGCAGGTTTTGGAGTTTGAAATGGAAATGGAGAATAAAACTTGAATTCAAACTTGAATTCAAACTTGAAATTTCAAAGTTGAATTGAACTTTGAAATTGGAATATTGAATTGATTTTGAAATTGAATTTTGAACTTGGAAACGAAGTTAAAAATTGAAATTTGAATTTAGATTTCGAAATTAAGATTGAAATTGGGTTGAGAATATGATTTTGAATTTGAAATCAGGAAGGAATTTGAGAGTTGGAATTTTGAAATAAGATAGAATTGAGAATAAAAGTTGAAAATATATTTGAAAAGTTATCTCAGAAATTACTTGGAATTTGGAAAATGATTTGAAAAATGATTTGAAAAGAAATGCAATTCTGTCTTAAATGATGAATGTTTTGAAAGGATTTAAAATTTGGAATTAAAGCATATCTTATTCTTTAGGAGAATTGAAATATAGATTATATTATGATACATCTGTGACCATAGGCATAAAATTCGATCCTTGGTTCAATTACCCCTAGTAAAGGCGCCAGGAACAGTTGAACCTCGTACCGACAAGCGAATCTCGTCTCTCCATTTTTTTCGCAAATTTTCAAAAATGAAGGTGAGTAAAATTTCAAAATCCTTTTCAAATAAAGGTCAAGTGCGACCTTGCAAAAGAGTTTCTTTTCTTTCTTTCTTTCTCATCTCTTCTTTCTTTTCTTTTTCCCCTTCAAAAAGGAAAAAAAGGCAGAAAGGAAAAAAGAAAGAGAGAAAAAGGAAAAAGGAAAAATGAAATTTTTTTCATGATTACAAACTTCTATTTTTATTTTTTTTCAAGAAAACCTTTCAAAACCCTTCATTTTGGCCAAAATTTTAAAGTTTCAGGTGGACTAGGGCTCTACCCCAGAGTCCTAATCGAATCAGGACTCTATCCTGATTTCATTTTCACTTGTTTTAAAAAGTTTTTTTTTAAAATGTCATTATTTGCTTCTCAAAAAACCAAAAATTCTCAGAGTTCTAGTCGAATTAGGACTCTTCCCCAGAGTCCTAGTCAGATCAGGACTTTGAACCTGTCTTCAATTTCTATCTTATTTTCACATGTTTTCTAAAACACTCTTATTTGTTTTTTAGAAAACCCTAAATTTTAAGAGTTTTAGTCGAATTAGGACTCTATCCCAAAGTCCCAGTTGGATCAGAACTCTAATTCTTATTTCAATTTTCACCTTGTTTTCATGTATTTTTGCGAAAAAGCTTCTAAAACCTCCTTGTTTGTTCAAAATTCTGAGAGTTTTAGTCAAATTAAGACTCTGTCTCAGAGTCCCAGTTGGATCAGAACTCTAGTTCCGATTTCAGTTTTCATCTTGTTTTCACTTGTTTTCGCAAAAAGCTCTCAAAATCTTCTTATCTGTTTTCAGAAAAATATATTTTTTTTTAAAGTTCTAGTCGAATTAGGACTTTGTCTTAGAGTCCTGATCGGATCAGGACTCTCTTCTGACTTATGTCTTAACTCTCATTTTCACTTATTTTTAAAACCTTTTCGCCTGTTTAAAAAAAAAATCCAATTTTGCAGAGTTTCAGACAACTTAGGACTCTATTTCAAGAGTTTTAGTCAGACTAGGACTTTGACCCTAACTTCATTTTTCAGCTCATTTTGTCAGATTCTGAGAAAGCCTTTTTAAACTCCTTTATTTATCTTTCAAAAATGCCAAAATTTTAGAGTTCTAGTCGAATTAGAACTTTGCCCTCAGAGTTTCAGTTAAATCAGAACTCTGTTCTGATTTCACTGTTTGTTTCCATTTTCACTGGTTTCCGAAAATTCTTTCATCTGTTTTCAAAAAATACCAAAAATTTAGAGTTTTAGTCCGACCAGGACTGTCTTAGAGTCCTAATCCAATTAGGACTCTATCCTGATTATTGTTTCTACCTCTGTTTCTATTTTCTCTACTTGTTTTTCAAAAATTAGGCCATTTTACAGAGTTTCAGTTGATTCAGGACTCTATTTTAGAGTTTCGGTTGAGTTAGGACTCTAACCCTCACTGCAATTTCTGATTTATTTTTGCCAGTTTTGATAAAATCTTTTAAAAACTTCTTTGTTTGGCTTTCAAAAATCTAAATCTCAGAGTTTTAGTTAGTTTAGGACTCTGGTCCAAAGTTTCAGTTTGATTGAGACTCTATTTTCAAAACCTCTAATTTTCATTCAGTGATTTTAACTTTGTCTTAAAACCATTTCCGATCTTTATTTTAGCTTTTTCAAAACCCTGATGTGGGTCCTGCATAGTTGGTGCCATCTTTAAAAGAGTCCCAATCCATTTAGGACTCTATTTGGTTTAGAACCACGATTTCATTTTCAAACTTTCCTTAAAAAACTTCCCTTTTTAAAATCTTCATTTCAAAAAAACCCTGATTTCCAAATTAGTCTTCAACCTTCTTCAAGCGGGACCCACCCTGCAGGGATGCAAAACCTTAATTTTCAATCTCATATCATTTCATATCATTCATATCTCAAAAATAAAAAAAAATTACTTAATTAGATATTTTTTTGAAGTTTCTGAGAAAAAATCGTTTTGAACCCTTTATTTTCAAAAATTTCAAAATCATTTTCTGAAAAATCAAGTAGGGCCTTGTAAACACCCCAAATTTTTATCCTCATTCGAAGCTTACATTTCATGTGTCATTGCATATCACTGCATGCATTTGGCATATCACTTCATTGCATTGCATGACATTGCATGTCATTATATCTCATTATCGAGATAAAACACTTGTTTTCAAAATATTGAATCCAGATTCAAGTTTTAAAACTTTCATTTCGAAATCACTTTCAAATACCAAGGTTTGAAATCAACATTCTGCCATTTGCCAACCCCTAGGATCTTATATTTCGAAGTGTTTTTCTCGAAAAATAATCTGGGTTTATTTTAAACTCAATTTCAATTGATTTCAATCCTCATATGAAACTCATCTAGGTGGTGTCACTTCTGAATTCTTTTATTTATAAAATTTCTCAAAAATCACAAAGTCCTAGTTAGATCAGGACTATTTTTTCATCTTTTTAAACCTTTTTTAAAATTCTATTTTGGTTTTAATCAGTGATACCCATATCCCCTGTCCATTTCCTTCTTTTTTTGGCCAAAATCTCAGAGTCCCAGTCGGATCAGAATTCTACCTTTTATTACCATTTGACCTATTTTTTTAGAAAAGCTTTCAAAATCCTTTGTTTTGGCCAAAATTCTAGAGTCTCAATTGAATTAGGACTCTTTCTCAGAGTCCTAATCCAATCAGGACTCTATCCCGATTTCACCCTTTACTGTTGTTCTTCACCTATTTTCGAAAACCTTCTCATCTGATTTTCAAGAGAGCTAAAATCCTAGAGTTTCAGTCGAACTAGGATTCTATTCCAGAGTTCCAGTCAGACCAGGACTTTGCTTCTCATCTCTATTTTTACTTGTTTTCAACAAAATTTGTCAAAATCTTTCATTTTTCTCAAAATTTCAGAGTTTCAGTCAGATTAGGTCTCTTCCTCAGAGTCTCAGTCGGATTAGGACTCTATCTTTTGTTACTATTTTACTTGTTTTCAACCAAATCTTTCAAAAATCTTTCAAAAGGAGTAAAAAACTCAGAGTTTGAGTTGAACCAGGACTCTGTTCGAAGAGTCCTAATTCGATCAGGATTTTGACCCTGATTTCAATTTTGAGAGAATCTTTTCAAAATCTCTTCATTTATCTCTCCAAATTTCAAAATTGTTACACTTCTATCACAAAGTTCCAAAATTTAGGGATTCTATTTCAGAGTCCTAATCGAATCAGGACTCTATCCCAGGGTCCTGATCAAATGAGGACCCTATCCTAAGTTCATTTTCTCACTTCATTTTCACTGGTTTTCAAAAATCTTTTTTAAAATCTCATCATTTGCTTTGCAGAAAACCCAAAATTCTAAGAGTTCTAATTGAATTAGGACTCTTCCTTAGAATCCTAATCGAACTAGGACTCTAACTTGACTTCAATATTTACCTCATTTTCAACTGTTTTCCAAAATTCTCTCATATGTTTTCTCAGAAAATCCATAATTCTAAGAGTCCTAGGCAAGTCTATGCTCCCAGAGTCCCAGTTGGATTCGGACTCTGTCTTGATTTCACTGTTTGTGCTATTTTCACTGGTTTTGCAAAATCTTTCACCTATTTTTTAGAAAAGACTCAAAATCTAGAGTTTCAGTCCTATCAAGGCTCTATCTCAGAGTCCTAATCTGATCAGGACTCTATTCTGAATCTTGTTTTACCTCCATCTTCACCTTCTTAACTTGTTTTTCAAAAGAATTAGGTCATTTTGCGGAGTTCCAGTTGATTCAGGATTCTATTTCAGAGTTCTGATTGAGTTAGGACTCTAACCCTGACTGTATTTTTTGACTTATTTTACCAGTTCTGATAAAATCTTTCAAAAAAATTCTTCATTTGGCCTTCAAAAATCTAAAATCTTAGAGTCCTAATTGGTTTAGGACTCTGGTTAAGAGTTTCAGTTCGCTCAGAACTCTATTTTCAAAACCTTTGAATTTCATCTATTGATTTTAACCCCTTTTTAAAGCCATTTTCAGTCTTTATTTCGACTTTTTCAAAACTTCGATGTGGGGCCCACTCAATTGGCGCTATATTTGGAGGAGTTATGACTTAGTCAGGACTCTGTGTCATTTCAAAAATTTTAATTTCAGGTTTACTTTTAAATATCTTTTGAAAAACATTTCATTTTTAAGCTTTAAAATCGTTTTTGAAAATTCAAGTGGGGCCCACTTTGAGTGGCACTATATCTGAAGAAGTCAGGGTTAGATTAGGGTTAGTCAGTGTCCTAGTTAGATTAGGAGTTTTAAATGAGTCAAAACCAATTTTGAAAATCCGTTTTATTTAGGTCTTTAACCATTTGTTTTTAAAGGTTTTAAATTAAAGTTTTAAAAACCAATGTGGGCCCACACTAGGTGGCGCCACATTTGAAAGTTTCATAGGTCAATTAGATGTCTAGTTAAAGTTAATTAGGTTAGTTAGGGCTAGGGGTAGGATAGTAATCTCTCATAGAAATCACCCCTCCTAGCAAACCCAATTAAGAAGGAGTTTAGTTTTATTAGAAGTCTTTAACTAAAACCTAAAATTTTCTATAAATAGAGCCCATAGGGGGGTCAACCCCTATTCCTCTCTCTTAGATTTTCTTGGAGCTTCTCTCTCCTCTCTAGCACCTCTCCCTCCTCCTTAGCAGCTGCAGCCCCCAAGGTAAGACTCTTTAATGGTTTTTCATAATTTTTATTATTTGTTTTTGTGTTTTACCATAGATTCCACCATGGGTGCCTCTTATTTCATGGATTTAACCATGGATTTCATCCAAGAACCCCAAAACAGAGCCAATAAGATAATATAACACTAATCAAGGGTGTTTTTCAGGATTCTAATCCGTTAGAATCGTTTAGAGGTACATTTTTTATGTTTTTAACCAATGAAATATAAGATTTGCCCGTAAAATGGGCTAAATCCATATTTTCAAAGGGTAATCAATTTCAACCATGCATTTCCTGTATTTTTTTTTTTTTCTTGTTATATTAATGTTTGTTTTATATATTCAGCATAAAATTAAATTTCATTATGCTGTTTATGCATTTTTTTATTAGTTTCCATGTTTAAATCAGTTTTTTTTAGTGTTTTATTAGATTTTCGTATGTTTTGATTCTAGGTCTGTAGAAAGCATGCTATTTTGTGTTAATATCTTCGGTAAAAAATTATGATTTTTTTATGGGTGATCCATGGATTTGTCAGTAAGTTTCTGTAAAAAAATCAGAGGTTGTTGGGTTTGAGAACCCTATCAGAAAAATACAGAGTCGAACCATGATTCCTGTTACCTAAAATCACTATTGATATTCAGGTATAAGTTGCAGATGTAATATTTTTGTCATCTAGGATATGATTCATGATCTTTAAATTGAAGTAGCTTTGTATTAGAATCTATTATTTATTGTAATTTTCTAATAATTTTTTGTCACTGTCTGCTATTTTTCCTCTATCAGAAAGTGGGGCCAACTTCTTAGAACTCGTTATGCTTTATTCAAACCCTAAGTCAACTTCCGTTGATTGTATCTGCCTAACTGGAGACTTGATCGATGATCTATAAAATAGGAAACTCTTTATACATCTATCTTATATTGACTGCTAAAATTTTAGAATTTTATGATGTGATTTGTTATTTTTTCTGTATTTGAAACCAAAAGTATCTATTTTGATAGATTTTATATTTGTTAAATTCAAGTACAGATTGCCGAAATGATATCTCGCTAACCAAAGTTGATTTTTCTGATCTGTAAAAAAGAAAATCTCTATTTTTCTGTCTATTAGTTCTCTGTAAAATTTTATGAATTTCCATGGTGAATTGGTCTCTGATTCAGGTCTAACACTGTGATAGGTACGTACCCACGGGCAAAAATAGCATATTTTACAGTTTTCTGCAAATTTTGAATTAAAATAATGTCAAAATTGAATTTTTATGATTCCACTTTAATTTTAAAATTATTAAAAGTGTAGGTGTTGATTTTTATCAATTTTAGAATTCATTTGATGCTTGAATTGATTATATTGCCAAAAGGGTGCTCGCAGGATCCTGAAACACTGGCAAAATCATGTTTTTTGTGTTATTTTTAATTTTCTTCATAAAAGTTCATGTTTTTAGGGTTTTTTCATATTTAGAATCATTCTAGGACATTGCATATTCGATTTGGCTTTGATCAGAGTCTTTTTAAAACCCTAAATCCAAAGTTTTACCAAAATATTTTCTGAAAAAAACTGATTTCAAGGCCATAGTCTTGTTTTCAGGGGTATTTTTGTCAATTTTCTCAAATTCTGAATTTTAAAGTTGTTTATATTTATTATTTCTTTAATTTTATTTTATATTTTATTATGTTATCTGAAGGAAACATGAAAAAAGACTTATATCTGTATAAATCCAATAATTTCTAGATATTACTGGATAAATCTAGAAAAGCCCACATATCTTCTCTAACAAGTTGTCTAGTGTTGCAGGGACATTCAAGGCCATATTTATCCTTTTATTTTTTTTTATTTAAATTCAATTAGTGATGTAAATTGTAAATAAATTTGAAATAAGAATTTGAATTCCTGCTTAGAATTAGGGTTTGCAATGCATATAGTTCAAACTTTGATATATAACTGTTATATTTGTCATTCATGCAAATATTTTAATTCCACCATAGTCTACACAAATGACACGTGGATTAGCTTATAGAAAATTGGTAAACTCGATCGAGTTTGTATTTATGGCGATAGTCAGAATATGAACAAAATCCAGATTTACCATCTTCTTTTAAGCCACAATCAGCCTACACTCTTAGGCTATTTTAAAAAACCATTGCATATTTCAAAGCTTTATAAATGTTTTTTTTTATCTTTTTAGAATAAAATGAGATATATTTAATCCATATCTGAGGCCATAGTCAGGGATATGAGGTAAATTTATTTTATTGAAGTTCAATAAGGCACATAAAATCTCTTTTTCAAACAATTTTCTCAGAAATCTTTAGAAAATCTTTTATCAAAATCACATTCATGCAACATCTAGGTTTAGATTGCATCATGAACATATTTCACAGAACCACACACCCATCATTTTGATATATTTTCTAAATTCTATCTCCTAAAACCAATTTTCTCAAATTTGCCTTGATTATCCTCAAAATCAATTTTCTCAAAACCCCTTTGGTTTATCAAAGATCTTTTAAGTATTTCTCAATCCCAATTCACGATTTTCCAAGTTATATTCTCAATTTTAAAGTTCAAATTCAGAGAGATCAACTTTCTCTAAGTCATTTTGAGTTTTTTCATAAATTGATTTCTTCAAAACTTCAGGATTTTTTTTTTAGAAATCGATTTTCCTTTTCCTCAGAATTCTTATCATAACATGGTTCATGAATTTCTAAGTGTTCCTTTTCCAAAAATTTCCTAAGTATTTCAAATCTCTGAAGCATACATCATGTTTTCAAACCTGCAATTTCTGAAATTCATAGCATATGTCTGATTTTTTGTGCATCTAGGAATTAGAACATCAATTTAGATAAGTTGAGCAAAGGAAAGCAAAGCAAAGTAGATGGTTGATCCTTGATTCAATTACCCATGGTAAAAGTGCCAGGAACAGTTGAATCTCGTACCGACCGGCGAGTCCATTCTTCAAAATTATCTCGTATTTTAAAATAGAGGTGAGTTATTTTCAAAATCTTTTCAAAGGTCAGTTTGACTTGCAAAAGTAAAATTTTGCAATGATAGCAGGTTTGATGACCGTGATGGGACCTGTCTTCTCTTGATCAATCTAATGCTCTGCTTTGTTCAAGTTATCAAAATCGTGTTCTACTACTGTGAGTTTTTATTTCAAGATATCATGTAAACCTAGGAGCCTAGACTCAAACCCAGCTGACATGGATCTCATGTAGACTTAAGCATGGTTTGGTAAGACTGATTGATGAGGCATTATTCATGCTCACTTAGACTTAGGTCAAATACAATGCTCCTCAATCTAGGATCTGATTGAAAACAATGTTTGCTTCTTAAAGTTTTCAAAATTCTACTTCTTTAGGTAATTAAAGCCTTCTTATTTGCTTCCATGTGATCATTTTTCAAAAAACCACCCCACCTATTTCTACTCGGTCTTCACGTTGCTAGGCTTTCTTCCAAAACCATAGTTCGGGACAAAGCCTCACAACTGGGCCACTTATTTGGGCTGACGCCCCCTGCCACATACCAAGGGCCATAGTCCAAAGTATATCGGCAGGCGCTCAAGGATGTTGGAAAACATGAGCCTAGAACCAAAGAAATTGATTTTATGCCACGTACTTCGAGTTTCGACTCAAGTATATCGGCATAGCATGATTGGACATAGATGATCTGAGCCTTAGAGTCAGGATTAGGGTCCTACAACTATTTCAAAATTTCTGCATCTAGAGTCAGCCTTTAGGGGATGTTGTGTGTGCATACTTGTTTGTGCAGGATGTGATTGAATGTACTTCATTTTATTTTCATTATTTCCTCATATTTTCCCTATTTTTTTCAAAAATACTGAACAATTTTCAAAATCCTCTATTTTCATCTATTTTCATGAATCCTCCTCTTATTTTCCAAACCCTGGATGATTTTTCAGAAAACTCCTCTATTTTCTTCAAAACTCTAGGTGATTTCCATCCTTCCTTTCCTCTGGATCTCAAAGTTCTAGCCTGGTTTTTATCCTGCCTGCAATTTCTTGAAAAAAAAATCGTGTGGGTTTTCCCTCAAAGTCTTATCCTTACTTCTTTTGTATTTTCCAGTCTATCCTGATGGTATCCAGTCAACTTGATTCAGTCTTTCCTGAGGGTCATATCTCCTATGAGGTGCGGCTAGGTTTCCTCTATTATTGAACTCTAAACACCAGACCTTTCATTCTTCGGTGGTACTATTCTTGGCTTAAGAACTTCTCTCGTATGTTCCTGGACTATCTGAGTGACTGTGGATTGGAACTGGCATCAACAGTGGGCAAACAAATCATCAATGATAGTTTGATTCAAGCCTTAGCAGAGCGGTGGAATCCGCGTACCTGTACCTTTTGGTTCCTGTGGGGAGAGATGACTCTACTGCTAGATGAGTTCTCAGATATCATGGGTCTACCTGAGTCAGCTGGTCAGCCCAATGATCTGATAGAGCAGCAGTTCTTGATCAACGTCAAGGGACTGGACCCTCGGGATGCTTTATCACGTATGACTGGACGTAGATCCTGGCCACTGATAGAGGCATATGAGAGCCAATATGTCGATCTGTTCGAGCTATACCAACAGTATGGAGCATTTGCCAAAATCGACTCCTTATCCCGAGCAGCGTGAGAAAGGATTCAACATACAATGATCTTATGCACAGTAGGACTAGCCTTCTTTCAGGATGGACAGAACTACGTTGATGTTAGAATAGTATAACTTCTGTGAAGATAGAAAAGTCAACAGACCAATCATCTCTCAATTGCTATGGCCGCGCTCGCCTTTTTATATCGTGGATTGACCTGTTTCGTACTTGAAGATTCTATTTTAGTAGAAGGGTGCATCTACGCACTACAGTCTTGGTTCATCCGACATGTACCAACTCGAGCCAGCTCATTTAGACATAACAACAAGAAGCCATTACCCATTGCACGGTACAAGTTCGTGATCAAGAATCTTCATGAAGAAGAAATCTTATGGGACTACTTTGACTGTCAGGAGTCACCCCCTTAGTACACTTATGCATATGACAAGCAATTCAAATTACTCGGGCCGTTCTTCTTAGTTTATTATAAGCTAGAGCGATGTGTCAGACAGTTCTCGCAGAGACAAAAGCGTATTGAAGCTCGATTATTGTCAGGCATCGTGCCAAAATTCGATCTAAAGTCTGCTTAGTAGTCCGAAACATACCATTCTGCCAAATATAGTTGGGATTCTCTTATAACTCTTACTATTTTTCCTGGTCTCTGAGTGTCTTCTGATTATCATGAGTGGTGACAAATTGTTTTTCCGCCCCCTCTTTCCCAAGTTTATTATTAATAAAATTATTTTCCTTCATTTTCCTTCAATAAATCTCATTCTATTATGGTTTGACGACCTCGCCTAGGTAACAAGACCTATTTTAGTTCCTTATCTCTTTTTATAAAGAACATCAATACAATTGTCGTGATTCCAGCGACGACCCAATCCCTGGTAATGGGATATCTTTCAAAATTGTCAACGTAACCCTCATCAAATATTTTCCCCCTTATTCATTCTAAAGTTATCCTTCAAAGCTAATCATCCATTTTGTTCTGCAGAGAGCACTTGCACCCTTACATGGTTTAGACAAGGTTCGACAGGAAAACCGCACCCGTCAAGCAATTTAGTTTTTCGTCAACCTCTGAGCAAGAAATGTCCTCTCCATGATCTACCGGAAACGGAAGCCAACAAAGCAACAATGATATTGACCCTTAGATGTATCTGCTATTTCAGAGGATGACAAGAAAGATGCTGTATGAGAAAACAGAGGCTAACTCAGGAAAGACTCATAATAAGAAAAAGGTCAAGGGTCGAATAATGAAAAAAAATGTGAAGATCTCCAAGAGGCAGAGTCAGCATGAGAAAACTTCTAACGAAGCAGAATCAGTGGGTGATACAAATGTGAAATGTGAGATTCATCAGGAATTTTGAAAGTCGACTCAAGGGTAGGGGTCGACTTATAAATCCAAGAATCAGTTTGTTGATGACCCTATTCAGCCACAACTCAAAGACATGGTTAAGATGGTCAAAAACCTACAAGCTTATGACAAGGGTAAGAAGGTCTTCACGAGTGAAGATTTTTATGACGGACTAGATGGGGATGATAGTCTTGATAACCTCTCCAGGAAATTTATCAAGTTTGATAGTTCGGGTGATCCAAAAGTATATCTTGCCCTATTCTTTGTTTAGAAGGAACAATCAAGCCTTATTCCTTTGTTTCCCTTGCAGTCTAGAGGGTATCACAACGAAATGGTATTCAGAGCATATTAACCCTATTGAGCTAAAGGAATTTGATAAAGTGGTTAATTTGTTTATCAAGAGCTTCTTATTCAATGTCGAGGCACTACCGACCCTCAACCATCTTTGCAGTCTCAGATAGAAAGAAAACAAGAAAGCCAGAGATTTTATTCATAGATGAAGATCTGCTTACAACAAGATGCGGGATCCAATATCAGAGGGACATGCATTGTCCTTAATCCTGAGCAACTTTTCACAGCCCCTAAGGGGACTGATTTCGACCTCTCCGTCAAGGACTTTCATTGAATTGATAGAACGAGCCGAATGACTCAAGTTGAATATGAAAAATGGATCTTATGAGGGTCACCTTCACCAAGAACAATAGTCAATCAGAATCGAAAAAGAAAACCCATTTCACCTACTCTGCCAGCAACGGTAAGAACCATCATAAAAGAAATATGAAGGATCACAATTATGGATCAGGGGGTCAAAACCTCAACAAAAATGAACAAAAAGGTAGGTCGATCCCTCAGCATGATAAACAGCCTCAACAAACTTTAGAATAAGGGTCAAGACCTCAAGAAAAGCCGAAACATAAGGGGTGGAACTATAATCGCAAGTTTACTCCCCTGGATCAGTCACTCGAGACAATGCTAGAGTATATGCTTACCAGTGACATGATCAAACTCCCGAGAGTAGCCGATTCACCAGTGGTCATGGAAAAAATGAAGGATAGATTTTGCAAGTTCTATCGGACAGTGGGACATGACACAGAGAATTGCTTCGTCCTAAAGAATATCATTCAGGATTATATTGACAAGAATCTTCTGGTGGAAGGTGCCAAAGATAAAAAAATGGAAATTTTGAAGCAACTATTTCCCCATCATTCTGCGGCAGGCATCTCTGAGCAATCGTTTCAGCCACAGGATCACATCCGACCATGCTCTAGAAGTGATATCAATATTCAGCATCAGGTATTAGTACTGCATAAAGCCCAGTTCAATGCCCAAAAGATAGATCTTGTTTCAGCTTTCAGCAAGCTGAAGGTCTCGAAGGAGCCTGCTAGGGCATCCCCTGAGGTGACCAGAAGAATGCCATGATTCCCCAAAACTTTTATCAAATCCGTGCCAGAAAAGGGCAAGGCATAAGAATAAAAGGTCGATATAGTGTAGAGACCGATCACTGCCCTCTCCAATATCCCAATCCTCGAGTTGGCATGTGCCTCTCCCAAGCATCAGCAAGTCCTGGATGACTTGCTATGAAAAATCAAAGTCAAGCCAGGCACCACCCCTAAAGACATGGCCCATATTGTCAATCAGGCCATGATCAACGCTCCGATTACATTTTCAAACAAAGATCTACCTAAACCACATGCATTTCACAACAATGGATTATATATTGTGATCTGAACCAGAGGAATGACCGTTCCTCATGTGCTAATCAATAAAGGCAGTAGCCTCAATATATGCTCTGAAATGACAGCTAAAGCTTTGGGCATCAAAGAAGAGGAATACATCCCGGACCCAATCACCATCTATGGGTTCGACAATCATGGCCAAACAGTGAAAGGAAAAATCTTCCTAGAGATCTTCATCGATTACTCTGTCCATTCAGTCATTTTCCATGTGGTTAATGTGCCACCAACGTATAATCTGTTGTTGGGTCGAACATGGACACTACTGTCCTGGGGAAAGATCCAGAGTAGAGGCTCTCACAACCCATGATTCCCAGACCCACTTTTACTGTGGAAATCCCTAGCATTAGGGAAATTGATGAAGTCAACCTCGGAGAAAGTCTGGAGATACTTCAAATGACGGAGTCACCACAACATACTGTAGCCATGACCTGATGGCAAGGACCACAATTCTTCAAGATTGAAGGTCGACTAGACTACAACACTTTCAGAAATTCCACTAGAGGGGGGTGGGGGTGAATAGTGAAATATGAAATAGATCGATAAATTAAAAATTAAATGCAATAAGGCACAACACATAAAACACATGATTTATACTGGTTCGGTCGAGTCACTGACCTACATCCAGTCCCCAAGCAAAACACTTGAGCCTTTCACTATAACATCCGAGTTACCGGATAAATAGTACAACACTCTCTTCCTCAGAGGTCTTCTTCTCTCAACAGAGAAGGAACACACCCTCTTTCATAGAGGTCTTCTTCTCTCAACAGAGAAGGACAACACCCTCTTTCACAGAGGTCTTCTTCTCTCAACAGAGAAGGGGCACACCCTCTTTCACAGAGGTCTACTTCTTTCAACAAAGAAGGAATACAATGAATAATAGAAAGTTACAATACTTCCTATAGAACCTCCAAAATGATATGAATGCACGAATGAAGGATTCTTAGAATGTTCTGTTCTTTTCACTCAGACAATACTCTTTGTCAAAGAGCTATTCTTGACTTTTTCTCTTTCTTTTCTCTTTCTTTTTTTAGGCTCTCTTTCAAATATCGAATATGATTTTTTCTCGTTGTAAGCTCACATGTCCATTCTTGAAAAACTATTTGTTTGTGTTTATATAGCTTCAGAAAATAGTCGTTGCCTTTTTGAAATAATTGTCTATTTGGGATGTGAGATGTCAAGTCATTTCAAAAACAACTTTATGTATTTTTCGAAAAAGTCTTCTTTCTATAAGTGTAGTATTTGGGGTACACTATTAGTTGTAGTATTTTAGGTGTGATATATTTTGTAAAAGGTCTATTCTTATAATAAATGATTTGTAGTACATTGAACGTTGGATTGTAAATCATCATGTAGTTTTGTCTTTATTCAATTAATGATTTGTAGTTTATTAATATTTTTATTACAAATCGTCACTTCTTGACTTAGTATGTATGTAAGTATAATAAATGCTTTTGAGTTCTTTATTTTGTAAATGATCATATCTCAAAATACTTTATGATGTGTTATTTAATGTCTACAGAGAGAATGAAGACTTTAAGCAAGTCGACATTCTTGAGTGGGGTTAAGATAGTCATTTCTAAAAAGTTTTTGAGGTGGTATTTAATGTTTTACAAAAAGAATAATGACTTTAAGTAAGTCGACATTCTTGAGTTGTATAAAGTAACTAAAGCCTTTTCTAAACATATTATAATAATATTAGTTTTCTTTGTTAGTTTAACTAGCCGATTTTTATATTTGTCTTTTCCTTACATACTTGAAATCATTACTTTTCTTTTCAAGTTGTCTTATTCATAAATGCATGTTAGAAGGTACAATTAATGCTTTTAAAATCATGAGCTATTATATCTTGTCAAAATACCTTTCTCATGAAAGTTTGTAAGAAGGTACAATGATTAGTTTTCAAAAAGGTGTTTTTTGAAATATCGTATGCTTTTATGAAACATAGCTTTTGTGAATGAGTGGCTTGTATGATAAAGCATGTAATATGCAATATGCATGCTTCTGAAGGTTCTGTTACAAATGACTCTAAAGAAGAAAAAAAAAATCTTCATCTTGAAGTAGCCAATCTCTTTAGATGATCTTTGAGAAAGAATGGCCCATCAAGCTTTTTCTTCAGAGAGTATGATTGCACCAAGGTTGTACTTGAGCAGGAGGTCTCCATCCTTTTTGGGTGAATTAACCTTGTATTAAATACTCGTTAAATACATGACAAATCATATCCAGTCATAATATAACATTATTCATGAAGGCATATTATCATATCATAAAAATCATATATGACAGTGTATCATATTGTGTGTCATCAAAACTTAGGTGCTCAACATTCTCTCCCTTTTTGATGATGACAAAATATGCTCCCCCTGTCAAAAAGCCATTATGCATAGTAATAATAATATCATAAAAATGCATAAAAAATCTAGAAAGTGTCATAGTATTTTTCAGAGTATTTTTCTCCAATATTGGCGACAGATTTTTCTCCCCCTTTGTCATGGACAAAAAGGAGGGGATCAAAATATAAACAGTTATTACAGACCAATGAATAATAAAAAAAATTCATTCTGAGTCAGATGAGGGGTGAAACTTCTGAAGCAATGCATCTTGGCCGATTTTCAGGGATTCGAAGGCTTGATGCAGAGATGCTTGACTCTTCATGAGGAGATCCTGGGTGTTCTGTACATCGACAATTGCTGAGAAGATGTCGAGTTCAGAAGTTGCTGCTGGATCTGCTTCTTGATGGCCTTCGTCGTCATAGTTGAGTTAAGGGGAGTCTTTCTCAAAGAGGGAGGAGTCATCAAAAGTGTGGTTGGAGTAGTAGACAACATCGGTTTCAAGAGGTATTTGGAAGTATTGAAGAATAAGGGTGATGAAGTACCCGAAAGGAAGAGAGCGAAAAGAACGAAAGTTAATCATGTTATTAAATATGACACTGGACCAGTTTATTGGAAAGACACAGAAGATTGCATAGAGAAGGAGTGAGATTTCATTGGCAATAAATCCCTTAGAGGGCGACTTAGGGACTACGTTGGAAGAAAGGATTTGTGACAACAACAGAGCATGAGGATTCAAGTTGCTTATATGCCAGAAAAAATGGGTTGAGCGAGTGGAGAAGAGGATTTTCTTAAACACAGTTCAGTCGATAGGAATTATGTTAGGGAGCTCAATGCCGTAGGAAGAGATATTGAGAATGCAGCCTAACTGAGAAATATTGAAAGATATGACTTTTCCATGAACCATGGAAGTGATAGTGGAGTGGTCGTGGTCGACTGAAAGATTTGTGCAGAAAACTTTGATGAGATGTGGATAAATGGTCATAGATTGGGGAGAGGCTAGAACATGAATAAATTCTGAAAGGGAAGTTTGTAGGCCGAATGATGGAAAAGCTTCAAGATGTACTAACTTGCCGGTTTGGATGGGCATGGAGTTAATGGAATGATACAGGTGAATAAGATCTGGAAATCTCAAATCCGATGCTTCAATCATGTTGATATCGGATGATCGTGAAGAGGAGGCCATTTCCAAAGGTTATGAGAGAATGAAAGCTTTTGAAAGAAAATAAGGACTTTGAGAGAGTAAAGGCTTGAAAGATGATAGAGATTTTCGAGTAAATTGGTGAGGGATGAATCAATCTATTAAATAGAAAAAAGAAAATAATTATGATAAGAAGTGTGTGACATATGAATTTTAGATTTTAGTTGAAAAGAGAATGCGTGAGTTGTAACTTAAAGCTCTTGTGAATGATAGATCAAATCATTATTTGGAAGATAGTGTTGATAGAATAATTTTAAACATTATTTTTCTACTTAAGGAAATTTTATAGTGTGAGAGTCTATCGAAGTTGTGATGTGTGACAAAACTTGAGTATGGAGTGTTTTATTGGAAGTAGTAAAAAATTGGTGAATAAGATAGGATGAAAGAGTAAGCCTAAAGAGGAGTGTTCTTTGATAAGGATTTATAGATTTTAAAGATATCCACAGGATGTTGTGATGAGTAAAGGCAATTCATGAAAAGAAGGTGTAGGAGTATCATAGAGCCATGTCATGTGAGATAAATAATGGCCTAATAAAACAAACAACTTTAAATAATCTTTTTATTTTATGAGAAAATATTCTAAATTCGTGAAAGATGAATTTAGAAGAAGACAAAAGAAATACATGAATGAGGAGTAATGATTTCTTATATAAGAAGTATTTTTATGGATATGCGTGGAAGGAGTGAGAATAGACATAAAGAAAGGGTGATACCATATACGAATTTAGGGTGAGATATGAGTGGACAAAAAGGACAAAAAAAACAATTGATGCTTGATATGAGATGAATGGCATAAAGCAATGTCATGATTGGCATGAATTGATGTTTGTTTAAAGGACATGGTTTGTAGAGAAACTTGATTGGAGGGAGTCCATAGCTTTTGAAAAAGATTAAAATATGTAAAAGAGTCAAAGTCACGGATGGAGGCTCAATTCGTATGATAGAGAGAGAAAAGGATGGTACTAATGGTACTAATGAAAAGAACATATAATAGTTAAAAAAAATGAAAGACAGGTTGTCGAGAAGGAGTCTTTTTATGAAAATAATTTTTTTATAAAAAAGTGTGAAAGATGATAGGACAAAAAGTAGATTGTACTTGAGATATGATATAAAAGATGACATAAAGCATTAAATTAAATAGTAAAACTTTATGATATACGTGAAATATGAAAGACCTTATCGTTGAAAAAGGTGGTGAATGGAATGATGATAAAATAAAAAATAGTAAGAAATGCAAACACTCGATTATGACACAAATTTGTAAAACAAGATTTCACATAAAGTGTTTTTATCGTTTTTACTTGTTAATCTTTGGTTAAGATGAATTTTGTCAAGTATAGATTATATTTTAATATTTTGTAAAGGTGAACTCGAGTAGACTAATCTTTCTATATTTTAATTTGTCATATGAATTGATTTTACAAATCAATTAATTTACATATCCCTAATTCTCTCATAATTCTTATAAAGTCTTCATTTTTTAAAGGTTTAGTGAAAATGTCTGCTAATTGTTTATTAGTGGGTATAAATTCCATTTTGATTATATTGTTTAGGACTTGTTCTCTTAGAAAGTGGTGTCTAATTTGAATGTGTTTAGTTCGAGAGTGTAAAATAGGATTTTTTGATAAATTTATAGCACTTGTGTTATCACATAAAATAGTTGTATTTTCGAATTTCAAACCAAAATCTTTCAAAGTTTGTTTCATCCAGATGACCTGTGTACATGCTAGGCTAGCAACTATGTATTCAACTTCAGTAGTTGATAATGATACACAGTTTTGTTTCTTACTGAACCATGAAACTAGTGAGTGCCCTAACATATGACATGTTCCACTTGTGCTTTTTCTGTCAGATTTACTTCCAGCAAAGTCAACATCACTATATGAGATTAAATCAAATGTAGATGATTTTGAATAAAATAACCCAAAATCAACTGTGTTTTTTAGATATCTCATTATTCTTTTTACAACTTTAAGATATGATTCTTTTGGATTTGACTGAAATCTATCACACAAGCAAACACTGAACATGATATCTGGGCGGCTAGCAGTTAAATAAAGTAGTGATCCTATTATACCTCTGTATAACTTTGTATCTATAGTCTTACCATCTTCATCTTTGTCCAAAACAGTAGTTGTGCTCATAGGAGTAGTTTTTGAGGCAATTGAGTTCATGTTGAACCTTTTCAGAAGTTCATGAGCATATTTAAATTGGTTGATGAAGACTCCATCCTTGGTTTGCTTAATATGCAGTCCAAGAAAGTAGGTGAGTTCTCCCATCATACTCATTTCGAATTCTTTCTGCATGGACTTAGAAAAATCTTCACAAAGAGTGCTATTAGTAGATCCAAAGATGATATCGTTCACATAAATTTGAACGATTAGGGTATGATTATTCACTATTTTCACAAATAGAGTAGAATCTGCTTTGCCTACAGAAAAACCAGTTTTTAATAAAAAGGTTTTAAGTTTGTCATACCAAGCACGAGGTGCTTGTTTTAATCCATATAAGGCACGTTTTAGTTTGAAAACATGATCTGCAAATTGTTCATTTTCAAAGTCTAGAGGTTGTTTTACATATACTTCTTCATTTATAAAATCATTTAGAAATGCACTTTTGACATTCATTTGATATAGTTTGAAATTCATATAGCTTGCATATGCTAAAAACATTCTAATAGATTCAAGTCTAGCAATAGGAGCAAATGTTTCATCAAAATCAATACCTTGCTCCTGGTTGTATCCTTGAGCTACTAGTCTTGCCTTGTTTCTTATAACATTACCTGTTTCATCTAGCTTGTTTCTGAAGATTCATCTTGTCCCAATGATTTGATGATCTTTTGGTCTTGGTACAAGATCCCAAACATTGTTTCTTTGGAATTGATTCAGTTCTTCAGTCATGGCTAGCATCTAGAACTCATCGATGATGGCTTCATCAATCTTCTTTGGTTCAAGTTGAGAAATGAATGCCATGTTTGCAATCCATTCCAGCTGAGCTCTAGTTTGAACCCCCTTGGTCAAGTCTCCCAAAATCTGCTTTTGAGGATGATCTCTGATTTTGGCAAATGTTCTTTGAAGATCATCTTCATTGAGTTTAGCTGTGTTATCTAAGAATAAATCTGTACTTTCAACATCATCATCGTTAGTCTGCTTATGAACAGATTGATCGATAGATTCATAAAAACTGACATGCATAGATTCTTCAATAGTATTTGAATTCTTATTAAATACTCTGTATGCTTTACTATGACTTGAATATCCTAAGAATATGCCTTCAACAGATTTAGCATCAAATTTATCAAGGCTATCTTTTGTGTTAAGGATAAAACATTTGCACCCAAATACTTTAAAGTAGTCTATCCTTGGAGTTCTGTCATAGAATAATTCATAAGGAGTTTTATTTAATAAGGGCCTAATAAGAACACTATTTGATATATAACATGCAGTATTAACAACTTATGCCCAAAAGTATTTAGCAAGGTTATTATGTTGGAGCATAGTTCTAGCAGATTCCTGAAGGGTTCTATTTTTTCTTTCTACTACACCATTTTGAGGTGCAGCTCTAGGAAAGACAAAGTTATGAGAAATACCATGCAAGTTACAAAAATTTACAAAAAGATCATTATCAAATTCTCCTCCATGGTCACTACGAATTTTTATAATAGAACAAGATTTTTCATTTTGTAACTTTTTACATAAAATTTCAAATTCACAAAACGTATCACTTTTGTTTTTCAAAAATATTACCCAAGTAAATCTTGAGTAATCATCTACAATGACAAAAACATATTTATTATGATTAAGACTAACTACTCTAGAAGGACCAAAAAGATCCAGGTGGAGAAGTTCTAAAGGTCTTTTACTTGAAACAATATTTTTTGATTTGAAAGATGATTTTGACAATTTTCCTAATTGACATGCATCACAAAAATAGTCCTTTTTAAATGGCATTTTAGGTAACCCACGTACTAAATTATTTTTAGCTAATTTAGACATGTATTTTGAGTTGACATGACCCATTCTCATGTGCCATAAATGTTGAGTGTCATTATTAGCCATAAGGCAATGTTCAATAATATTTTCTAGGTATAATTCATATATATTATTTTTTCTTATACCTTTTAAAATGATATTTTCGTTGGTGTCTGCTATAAGGCATGCATCATGTTTAAAGCTAATATTATAACCTGTGTCACACATTTGACTTATACTTAAGAGGTTATGTTTTAAGCCTTTAACAAGGAGAACATCTTTGATAAGAGGTTTATCAATATTACCAATATTACCAATACCAATTATCAGACCTTTGTTATTATCTCCAAAGGTGACAGTTCCTCCTTCTTTATGATGAAGAACAACAAAAAGGTCTGGATGTCCTGTCATATGTTTTGAATATCCATTGTCTAGTATCCATCTGTTCTTCCTTTTTGGAGCCTGCAAAATATTAAGTAAAAATTCTTTGTGGTACCCAATCGGGTCCCTTTTTGTTAGACTTAGGAACCCATATCCATTTTGATTTGGGTTTGTCTATAACTTTAGAGGAGTACAAAGTATGAAAGTTGTAATGCTCCTGCTTAGGTTCAACAGAACCTTTAATGAAAACAGTCTTTTTATTTATACAAGAAGGTTTATTCATGTGAGAATAACCAATACCATTCTTATAAAAAGAGAATTTTTGAGAGGATAGGAGTTTATCCGGGTTCTCTTTCCCTTTAGTAAACTTGAAAACCGTTTTCATAAGGTTTTCAGTTTTACTTTTTAATTCTGAAATTTCTACTTGAAGATTTATAGTCTTGGAGATAGTAGAAGAGATTTCAGAGGTAATCATACAATTTTTCTTTTTTAACTCAGAATTTTCAATACTGAGTTTTATATTTTTCTGAGAAAGCTCTAAATTTTCAGATTTCAAATTTTTATTTTTGAGAATCATTTTTCTTGATTCTTCAAAAAGTTCTTGAAAAGCATTTTGAAGTTCTTTGAAAGAAAAATTGAGAGATTCACTTACAAAACTTTCTGCCATGAAGCACATGTTGGCAGTTTTAGCTTCATCATCACTTGACTCTTCACTTGTGGATGGTTCTGAATCATCCCATTGAGCATACAAAGCCTTTTTCTTGAAGAACCTTTTCTTTGGTTCCTCGGTTTTGGATTTTCTTTTTAGAAGAGGACAGTCACGTCTCATGTGACCTGACTTATTACACTGATAGCACATGGAATCTTCCTTAAAGTCTTTTCTTTCCTTGTGCTTATTTGGAAGTCGGTTCTTTCTCATGAAGCGCTGGAATTTTCTGGTGAGTAGCGCAATTTCAAATTCTTTTTCTGAGTCCTCATTCTCAGAAAGAGCTGGGAAGGCCAGAGTTTTCTTTGTAGGTTGTTCCTCTTCCCTTCTTTCCTTTATATGGACTTCAAAGGCCATAAGATTGCCTATTAAGTCATCCAGGGTAAGCTTGGATAAATCTTGAGCTTCTTCAATTGTTGTAGTCTTTTTCTACCAATCAGTTATGAGAGATCTCAAGACTTTCTTCACCTTATCTGTCTGGGAATAAGTTTCTCTCACAGATTTCAGGTCGTTGGTGATGTTGGTGAATCTTGTAAACATCTCTGTGATGGGTTCATCTTTGTTCATTTTGAACAACTTATATTTTCGAACTAAAGATGAGATTTTGGCTTCTTTCACTTTGTTGGTTCCATCATGAATAACCTCCAGAGAATGCCAAATATCATGAGCAGATTCACAAATAGATATTTTGTTAAATTCATTTTGATCAATGGCACAATACAAAGCATTCATAGCCTTTGCATTTAGATTGACCATCTTCTTTTCTTCATCAGACCACAAGCTATAGTTTGAGGATGAAGATGTGTATGAATGTTCAAAAAATTTCCATACTGCAAAATCTATGGACTTGAGAAATATAGCCATTCTGCATTTCCAGTATCCATAGTTGGAGCCGTTGAAGAAAGGAGGACGAGATGCGTGTTGACCTTCAATATCACGAGCATAAGAGGTTGATGCCATAAGTGCTGGAAGACTTGTTATGTCGAAACCAGCAAACCTGCTCTGATACCAAATGAAATTCCACTAGAGGGGGGGGGGGTGAATAGTGAAATATGAAATAGATCGATAAATTAAAAATTAAATGCAATAAGGCACAACACATAAAACACAAGATTTATACTGGTTCGGTCGAGTCACTGACCTACATCCAATCCCCAAGCAAAACACTTAAGCCTTTCACTATAACATCCGAGTTACCGGATAAATAGTACAACACCCTCTTCCTCAGAGGTCTTCTTCTCTCAACAGAGAAGGAGCACACCCTCTTTCACAGAGGTCTTCTTCTCTCAACAGAGAAGGACAACACCCTCTTTCACAGAGGTCTTCTTCTCTCAACAGAGAAGGGGCATACCCTCTTTCACAGAGGTCTACTTCTTTCAACAAAGAAGGAATACAGTGAATAACAGAAAGTTACAATACTTCCAATAGAACCTCCAGAATGATATGAATGCACGAATGAAGGATTCTCAGAATGTTTTGTTCTTTTCAATTAGACAATACTCTTTGTCAAAGAGCTATTCTTGACTTTTTCTCTTTCTTTTCTCTTTCTTTTTCTAGGCTCTCTTTCAAATATCGAATAGAAATTTTTCTCGTTGTAAGCTCACATGTCCATTCTTGAAAAACTATTGGTTTGTGTTTATATAGCCTTCAGAAAATAGTCGTTGCCTTTTTGAAATGATTGTCTTTTTGGGATGTGAGATGTCATGTCATTTCAAAAACAACTTTATGTATTTTTCGAAAAAGTCTTCTTTCTATAAATGTAGTATTTGGGGTACACTATTCGTTGTAGTATTTTAGGTGTGATATATTTTGTAAAAGGTCTATTCTTATAATAAATGATTTGTAGTACATTGAACGTTGGATTGTAAATCATCATGTAGTTTTGCCTTTATTCAATTAATGATTTGTAGTTTATTAATATTTTTATTACAAATCGTCACTTCTTGACTTAGTATGTATGTAAGTACAATAAATGCCTTTGAGTTCTTTATTTTGTAAATGGTTATATCTCAAAATACTTTATGATGTGTTATTTAATGTCTACAGAGAGAATGAAGACTTTAAGCAAGTCGACATTCTTGAGTGGGGTTAAGATAGTCATTTCTAAAAAGTTTTTGAGATGGTACTTAATGTTTTACAGAAAAAAATAATGACTTTAAGTAAGTCGACATTCTTGAGTTGTATAAAGTAACTAAAGTCTTTTCTAAACATATTATAATAATATTAGTTTTCTTTGTTAGTTCAACTAGCCGATTTTTATATTTGTCTTTTCCTTACATACTTGAAATCATTACTTTTCTTTTGAAGTTGTCTTATTCATAAATGCATGTTAGAAGGTACAATTAATGCTTTTGAAATCATGAGCTATTATATCTTGTCAAAATACCTTTCTCATGAAAGTTTGTAAGAAGGTACAATGATTAGTTTTCAAAAAAGTGCTTTTTGAAATATCGTATGCTTTTATGAAACATAGCTTTTGTGAATGAGTGGCTTGTATGATAAAGCATGTAATATGCAATATGCAATATGCATGCTTCTGAAGGTTCTGTTACATATGACTCTAAAGAAGAAAAAAAATCTTCATCTTGAAGTAGCCGATCTCTTTAGATGATCTTTGAGAAAGAATGACCCATCAAGCTTTTTCTTTAGAGAGTATGATTGCACCAAGGTTGTACTTGAGCAGGAGGTCTCCATCCTTTTTGGGTGAATTAACCTTGCATTAAATACTCGTTAAATACATGACAAATCATATCCAGTCATAATATAACATTATTTATGAAGGTATATTATCATACCATAAAAATCATATATGACAGTGTATCATATTGTGTGTCATCAAAACTTAGGTGCTCAACACTTTTAAGGATCATCCCCTATTCCCACAATTCATGAAGGCCAAAAAGGGATTTGATCTGTTACTGAAGCTTGATTATCAACCTTTCAGAGGCTTAGGCAAGAACGAAGATGGCCGACTAGAGCCAGTAATCCCTGATCATTATCTGCGCAGGGCAGGATTAGGGTTCATGGGCAAAAGATCTCATAAAGACACTATCTTCATCAAGGGAATCCAATAGAAGCATCTTCCATCGTTCTTTTTCTACTTCATTTCTTTGATTTCTGCATTTTTTTAGGGGCGATGTCCTGTTTCATTTCAGTTCCTTTAATGTCATCATTTCATTCAAGTCTTCAATAAAGTTATCAATTTTTCTTATCTATTTGGATGACATATTTCTCTTCTCTCTCTAGAATTTTGTCTTTGAAATTCGTTATTATTATCCTTTTCACTTCATGCAATTTGTTTCATGATGAGCAAACTTTTTCTAAAATACTATTCTTTTTCCAAAATTTTAAAATGTCTTCCCAATCGATAAAGAGACTAGTCGTCAATCCTTCAACCGTGTCAAAGCTCGTAAAGCTTTATCAGATTAAGGTAAGAACAAATGACAATAAGATCATAAAGCAGTAAGAAAAACTCACAAAATTTGATTTATCTCTTCAAAAATTACCAGAGTTTACAATGGTTCAGAAGCAAGACGAACCATCGTCCCCAGTTCAGGATCCAACTGAAGACATTAATATTGCAAGGCTCATCGATTTTCTCAGGAAATACCAAGAAGTATTCGCATGGGCTTACGAGGATATGCCAGGTTTAGATCCCAAATTAGTTGATTATCGCCTCATTTTGAAACTGAATGTCAAGCCTGTTAAGCAAAAGTTGAGGAAAATGGATCCTCGAATCGAGCATCATGTCAAGGAAGGACTTGAGGATTTGCTAAAAGTTGGGTTCATTCGGGCAATAGATTACCCAGACTGGTTGGCAAATATTATAGTAGTTCCCAAAAAGAATGACAAAGTCTGAATTTGTATCGACTTTCGTGATCTCAATAAAGCTACTCCAAAGGATGACTATCCGCTCCCCAACATCGATCTTCTAATTGACAGCACAGCTAGTCATGACATGTTCTCCTTTATGGATGGATATTCTGGATATAATCAGATCAAGTTGGCCGCTTGTGACCAATCCAAGACGTCCTTCACTATGTCATGGGGCACATTCTGTTATACAGTCATGCCATTTAGACTTAAGAATGCTGGGGCAACTTATTAGCGTGCAATGACATTCATTTTCCATGACCAAATGCATAAGATTATAGATGCATATGTCGATGATATCTTGGTCAAATCTAAGGAGGAAGAAGACCATATTGATACTCTAAGTCAAGTCTTCAAGCGACTCATTTTATTCAAGCTGAGGCTCAACCCTCAGAAGTGTGTCTTCGGAGTAGAGTCAGGCAAGTTACTTGGTTTCATGGTCAACAAAAGAGGGATAGAAGTAGATCCCGCTAAGGTAAAGGCTATCATTGGTATGCCACCCCCGACCAATGCAACTCTTTCGGAGCTTGTTTACGAAACCAAAGTGGTATTGCTTCTTCATGTTCAGAAGCCCGCTCTTGAATTTGCATCTTTGCTAGAGTTACCAATCAATCAGTATCAACAACAGAGGTTGGTACAACTTGATCTACTCGATGAAAGGAGACTCAAAGCGACAGAGCATGCTCAATCTTATCGTCAGAGGATAGCTGGGCAATATGTCAAGTCAGTCATTGAAAGAAAATTTCGAGTTAATGATTTGGTCCTTAAATCAATGGCTCATCTCAAGCACCGCCCGCGCGACAAATGATCATCAAACTGAGAGGGTCCCTACGTGGTCAAAGAAGCCTTACCACACAATTCATATCGTCTGATTAATGCAGACGGGGTAAAATTACCAGATCCTATCAATGGCCAACATCTAAAGAAATTCCACACTTAGAAAACTTCTATTTTATCTTTTGTATTCCTCAATAAATTTCCTTTAATAATGATGAATTACTCTTTTATCTGAATGTCTTTTTCCCAGAATACACTGGGGCATTTTTATTATAAAACTCATCTTTTATTCAAAATACCATGTATACAGGCATGAACAAACAAAATCTTTCATCACTCACTGATTTGCATTCACTTGCATATATTCACATTCATTTGCATTTGTTTTCATTCGCTTGCATCCATTTTGTATTTGCATCAAATTTCATTCAGGATAATGGATAAATCTTAAGACCTCGACAGTTGTTCAAGTCATCGTGAGGGTAGAAGATTAAAAATCTCCCATCACAATCAACTGGTAATTTTCCAAAATCCAGTGCTCGTACTTGTAATTTTTCAAAACCCAATGCTCGTACTGGTAATTTTTCAAAACCCTGTGCTCGTATTGGTAATTTTTCAAAACCCAGTGCCCATACTGATAATTTTTTAAAATTCAATGCTCGTACTGGTAATTTTTTAAAAATTAGTGCTCGTACTGGTAATTTTTTAAAATCTAGTCCTCGTACTAGTAATTTCTCAAAATCCAGTGCTCATGCTGGTAATCGTCTGAAATCTAGTACTCGTACTGGCAATTTTTTAAAATCCAGTGCTGGTACTTTTCCAAAATCTTGTGTCTATCAGACGAACTATTCTAAAATTCATCAAGATCAATACAAATTTTGTCAATCAGACTTGCGGGTCAATCGATTCTTATCAGGCTGACCTTCGGGTCATTAAATGTTTGTCTAATTGACCTTTGGGTTGACAATTTTTGTTAATCGGACCTTCGGGTCACTCAGGTCTGTCAATCTGACCTTCGAGTCACCTATTGTCATTGGTCAGACCTCCGGTCACCAATTTCCTCCAAATCAATCATTTCTGGACCTCCGGCTCAATCAAAGTTTATCAATCAATTTTCATCAAGGCAAACCTTTGGGTCATCAATTCTATCAAAGTCAGTCATTATTTTCCAACCTTCGGGTTGCATCTGCTAATCCTAGTCTTTCAAGATTCGACCTTTGTGTTGGATTCGTCCGCCAATTAGCTCAAAATCAATTATCAATCGTTTCTCTTACGAGGGACCTTGTTTTCAAGGAGAGTTCGAGGGAGCTCACTCTTTTTGCTTGTCTTTATTGTTCATTCGTTGAACCCCTTTTAGAGAGAGTTTGAAGGGACTCGTGCTTCATGAATAGTTTGCAAAATAATCTTTATTATCATACAATGAACCCTTTTTCCCAGGAGAGTTTAGACGAAAGCTCGTTCTCCTTGTAACCTTAAATGTCTTTTGTTAGGCCATCCCGTCATCGATGACTCTTTTTCCATGAAGAGTGTGATGAACTTGCTCCTCTATGATATCTTGCCCAACCTTTGTTAGCGCCCCTCTTTCCACAAGAGAAGCCTAGAGATAGGGAGTTTTGATGAAAACTTTATTTCTCTTTGAAAGTTTATTTTGCAAACACCTCATCTTCAGAGAAGGGAGGAGTATCTTTTATTACCCGTTCGGGTAAGGCTCAAGCCTGAGTCTCTCCTTTGGGGAAAGGAGAGGAGAATCTAGCCAAGGATGTGTCATTTAGACAACAAGTGATTTCTTTCACCAAGGATTCCAAGAATGTTTTGCCAATTTGTCATGAAAGGCAGTTGTTGATCTCAAAATCTTTATTGCACAAAAAGATTACCTTATATTACCTTCAGTATTCCTTCCAAAAGGACAACGCTTTTGCGAAGAAAGAATCAAAATTCAAGCTTTTCTATTGGTCAACCAAAAGGATGAAAGAAAAATCCTTGATATGACCGGCAAAGAAAAAATTCAATGATATTGAAAAGCCATAAGTGAATCGATATTGATCATAGCTATGGCACATTTTTAAAGATCATTCTTCTGGTAATAAGGCAATGAAAATATCCTTGGTGATATAAAAAGAATTCACTCAATTTCAATATCTCTTTAATCAATCAAGCTATAATCAACTATCTGCAAAAATGATCTCTCAATCATCGTCAAGTTGAAGACTGATGGATGGGTTAGACCCCTGGGGACAAAGACGATTCGAAACATCTCTAAGATCAAGGAGTTTGTGATGAATTCTTCTAGAGAAAGTTTAAATCATCATCAAGTTGAAGTCTGGTGTGATAAACCTCCCAACAATCCCTAAAAGATATTTAATCACTGTCATCATAAAGAGATTTTCAACCAAAGAGACCATTTTATCAATTCACTTCCTGCAAATAAAAAAGGATGCAAAATATCTCCAAGTTAAAGGAGTTTGTGGCGTGTCCTTCCTAAGAAAATCAGAACACAGCTAAGTTGAAGGCTGATGTGATGAGATTCTCACCCAATCCCAAGAAACTCACTTTTCATGTCTTAAAAGAGCACAAAAGATTATCAAGATACTTCAATTAAAAGAGACAACATCCTTAATATAATTCTTTGGACTAAAGAAGATGCGGAACATCTCTGAGTTAAAAGAGTTTGTGACGTGTCCTTCCAGGGGAAATCAGAACACGGTTAAGTTGAAGGCTGATGTGATAAAATTCTCACCAAACCCCAAGTAAAACTCATCCTTCATGTCTCAAAAGAGTGCAAAAAGATCATCATGGGTAAACCCCAGATATCAAACTGCCGAAACCGCCAAGAATCTTCTTTATTCATGTGAAATTCTTTTATCAATATCCTTTTCATCAATTGCTTTTATGATACTGAGAACAAATTCCTTTCTTTTCAAATCAAGGAAATGGATAGCTTCCTTGAAGAAACTCAACAAGAATAATTTGATTTTGATTCCAAATTCTATGGAGTTAGCCCAGTTGGAGGTAATACTCTAGGTAGAAGAGGGAATATTTTTCATATAAATGTGTTTACATTTCAATCATTTTTGAATCAATCACAATTTTTTATCTTATTGGCAATCTTTTCAAGTTATCCTGACATGAAGTGAGAGCTTGATGTCTATTTTGATATATCCTGGCGTTGTTTTTATCCCTTTTTAGGACTTGATAACAAGAGATTTCAAGATTCTTCCCTTCTTGTTTTGATCTGAGCACCTGGGCTCTCAGATTCACACACTTCTCTGTGTACCCCACTGTCCCACCATAGACAGTTCCCGTTCAGGGAAAAGGTTAAACCTGAATTGTTTCTGCAAAAGGTCATCTGTTTTAAAAGACATTCAGTCTCAGCAATGAGACGTCAAAGATCAATCCCTTTTCAAGCTTTAGGGAACCCTCTTTCTTCCTTTTGTAAACCCTTCTTGGATTTATTGTGTAAAATTTGAAGGTCCCATTATGGTTTCTTCTCTCGAGGATTCCGTTCCCTTTTCAGATTAAGGGTTAAGCCTAAACCTCATTTTTCCATAAGGTATCATCCTTTTCAGGTTAAGGGTTAAGCCGGAACCTCATTTTTCTACGAGGTATCGTCTCTTTCAGGTTAAGGGTTAAGCCTGAACCTCATTTTTCCATGAGGTATCGTCCCTTTCAGATTAAGGGTTAAGCCTGAACCTTCTTCTTCCACGAGGTATCGTCCCTTTCAGGTTAAGGGTTAAGCCTAAACCTTATTTTTTCATGAGTATCGTCCTTTTCAGGTTAAGGGTTAAGCTTGAACCTCATTTTTCCATGAGGTATCGTCCCCTTCAGGTTAAGGGTTAAGCCTGAACCTCATTTTTTCATGAGGTATCGTCCCTTTCAGGTTAAGGGTCAAGCCTGTACCTCATTTTTCCATGAGGCATCGTCCCTTTCAGGTTAAGGGATAAGCCTGAACCTCATTCTTCCACGAGGTATTTTTTGTCCCATCCAGGTTAAGAGCTAAGCCTGAACCTCATCTTGATGAATCTTCTCCTTCATTCTCCATGTCATATCTATCATTGTCACCAGAGCAAATTCTGTCATATCCAGTCAGGTTCTCCTAACTGGGGCATTTTTATAGTCCAAATTTGGTGTGTTTTTCTTTGCCATTAAGCTCGGCTTTCAACCGGTTTAGTAGCAAAGAGGGGCATCTCTAAACACCCAAAATTTTCACCCTCATCTAGAGCTTACATTTCATGTGTCATTGTATATCACTGCATGCATTTGGCATATCACTTCATTGCATTGCATGACATTGCGTGTCATTACATCTCATTATCGAGATCCAACACTCTTGTTTTCAAAATATTGAATCCATATTCGAGTTTTAAAACTTTTCTTTCAAAATCAATTTCAAATACCTCTGTTTTAAATTAACAGTCTACCATTTGCCAAGCCTCAGGATCTTATATTTTAAAGTGTTTTTCTCAGAAAATAATCTGGGTTCATTTTAAACTCAATTTCAATTGATTTTAATTCTCATATGAGACCCATCTAGGTGGTGTCACTTCTGGATTCTTTCATTTATAAAATTTCTCAAAAATTACAAAGTTTTAGTTGGATCAGAATTGTCTTTTCATCTTTTTAAACCTTTTTTAAAATTCTATTTTGGTTTTAATTAGTGGTAGTCATATCCCTTGTCCATTTTCTCCATTTTTTGGCCAAAATGTCAGAGTCCCAATCGGATCAAGACTCTTTTTTTAGAGTCCCAGTTAGATCATAACTCTACCTTTTATTACCATTTTACCTATTTTTAAGAAAAGCTTTCAAAATCCTTTATTTTGGCCAAAATTCTAGAGTCTCAATCGAATCAGGACTCTATCTCGAAAACCTTCTCATCTGATTTTCAAAAGAGCAAAAACCTAGAGTTTCAGTCGAACTAGGACTCTATCCCAGAGTTCCAGTCAGACCAGAACTTTGCTTCTCATCTCTATTTTTACTTGTTTTCAACAAAATTTGTCAAAATTTTTCATTTTTCCCAAAATTTCAGAGTTTCAGTCAGATTAGGACTCTTCCTCAGAGTCTTAGTCGGATTAGGACTCTATCTTTCGTTGCTATTTTACTTGTTTTCAACCAAATCTTTCAAAAATCTTTCAAAAAGAGTAAAAAACTCAGAGTTTGAGTTGAACCAGAACTTTGTTCGAAGAGTCCTAATTGGATCAGGACTTTGACCCTGATTTCAATTTTGAGAGAATCTTTCCAAAATCTCTTCATTTATCTTTCCAAATTTCAAAATTGTTACACTTCTATCACAAAGTTCCAAAATTATGGGATTCTATTCCAGAGTCTGATCGAATCAGGACTCTATCCCAGGGTCCTGATCAAATCAGGACCCTATCCTAAGTTCATTTTCTCACTTCATTTTCACTGGTTTTCAAAAATCTTTTTTAAAATCTCATCATTTGCTTTGCAGAAAACCCAAAATTCTAAGAGTTCTAATTGAATTAGGACTCTTCCTCAGAATCCTAATCGAACTAGGACTCTAACTTGACTTCAATATTTACCTCATTTTCACCTATTTTCCAAAATCCTCTCATATGTTTTCTCAGAAAATCCATAATTCTAAGAGTCCTAGGCAAGTCTATGCTCCCAGAGTCCCAGTTGGATTCAGACTCTGTCTTGATTTCACTGTTTGTGCTATTTTCACTGGTTTTGCAAAATCTTTCACCTGTTTTTTAGAAAAGACTCAAAATCTAGAGTTTCAGTCCTATCAAGGCTCTATCTTAGAGTCCTAATCTGATCAGGACTCTATTCTGAATCTTGTTTTACCTCCATCTTCACCTTCTTAACTTGTTTTTCAAAAGAATTAGGTCATTTTGCGGAGTTCCAGTTGATTCAGGATTCTATTTCAGAGTTCTGATTGAGTTAGGACTCTAACCCTGACTGTATTTTTTGACTTATTTTACCAGTTCTGATAAAATCTTTCAAAAAAATTCTTTATTTGGCCTTCAAAAATCTAAAATCTCAGAGTCGCAATTGGTTCAGGACTTTGGTCTAGAGTTTCAGTTCGCTCAGAACTCTATTTTCAAAACCTTTAAATTCCATCTATTATATTTAACTCCTTTTCAAAGCTATTTTCAGTCTTTATTTCGACTTTTTCAAAACTTCAATGTGGGGCCCACTCAGTTGGCGCCATATCTGGAAGAGTTCTGACTTATTCAGGTCTCTGTGTCATTTCAAAGATTTTAATTTCAGGTTTACTTTTAAATATCTTTTGAAAAACGTCTCATTTTCAAGCTTTAAAATCATTTTTGAAAATTCAAGTGGGGCCCACTCTGAGTGGCACCATATCTGAAGAAGTCAGGGTTAGATTAGGGTTAGTCAGTGTCCTAGTTAGATTAGGAGTTTTAAATGAGTCAAAACCAATTTTGAAAATCCATTTTATTTAGGTCTTTAACCATTTGTTTTTAAAGGTTTTAAATTAAAGTTTTAAAAACCAATGTGGGCCCACAATAGGTGGCACCACATTTGAAAGTTTCATAGGTCAATTAGAAGTCTAGTTAAAGGTTAATTAGGTTAGTTTGGGATAGGGGTAGGATATTAATCTCCCATAGAAATCACCCCCCTCTAGCAAACCCAATTAAGAAGGAGTTTAGTTTTTTTAGAAGTCTTTAACTAAAACCTAAAATTTTCTATAAATAGAGCCCATAGGGGGGTCAACCTCTATTCCTCTCTCTTGGATTTTTTTGGAGCTTTTCTCTCCTCTCCAACACCTCTCCCTCCTCCTTAGCAGCTGCAACCCCCAAGGTAAGACTCTTTAATGGTTTTTCATAATTTTTATTATTTGTTTTTGTGTTTTACCATGGATTCCACCATGGGTGCCTCTTATTTCATGGATTTAACCATGGATTTCATCCAAGAACCACAAAACAGAGCCAATAAGATGATCTAACACTAATCAAGGGTTTTTTCTAGGATTCTAATCCATTAGAATCGTTTAGAGGCACGTTTTTTATGTTTTTAACCAATGAAATATAAGATTTGCTCGTTAAATGGGCTAAATCCATATTTTCAAAGGGTAAATCAATTTCAGCCATAGATTTCCTGTATTTTTTTATTTTCTAGTTATATTAATATTTGTTTTATATTTTTTAGCATAAAATTAAATTTTATTATGCTGTTTATGCATTTTTTATTAGTTTTCATGTTTAAATAAGTTTTTTTAGTGTTTTATTAGATTTTCGTATGTTTTGATTCTAGGTCTGTAGAAAGCATGCTAAATTATGTTTAAATCTTCGGTAAAAAATTTTGTTTTTTTATGGGTGATCCATGGATTTGTCAGTAAATCCCTGTAAAAAAATCAAAGGTTTTTGGGTTCAAGAACCCTGTCAAAAAAATACAAAGTTGAACCGTGATTCTTGTTACCTAAAATGGCTATTGATATTAAGGTATAAGTTGCATATGTGATATTTTTGTCATACAAGATTCAATTCATGATCTATAAATTGCAGTAGCTTAGTATTAGAATCTATTATTTACTGTATTTTCTCATATTTTTCTTTCACTATCTGCTATTTTTTATCTATCAGAAACTGGGACCAACTTCTTAGAACTCGTTATGCTTTATTCAAACCCTAAGTCAACTTCCGTTGATCGTATCTCCCTAACCGAAGATCCGTTCGATGATCTGTAAAAAGGGAAACTCTTTATCTATCTATCTTCTATTCACTGTTAGAATTTTTTGATGTGATTTGTTATTTTTCATGTATTTGAAAGCAGAAGTATCTAGTTTGATAGATTTTATATTTGTGAAATTCAAGTACAGATTGTCGGAACGATATCTCCCTAACTAGAGATGATTTTTCCTATCTGTAAAAGGGAGAATCTCTATTTTTATGTAAAATTATATGAATTTTCATAGTGAATTGACCCCTAATTCAGGTCTGACATTGTGACAGGTATGTACCCACATGCAAAAATAGCATATTTTAGAGTTTTTATGCAAATTTTGAATTGAAATAATGTCAAAATTAAATTTTTATGATTCCAATTTAATTTTAGGGTTATAAAAAAGTGCAAGTGTTGATTTTTATCAATTTTGGAATTCATTTGATGCTTGAATTGACTATATTGCAGAACAGGGTGCCCACAAGATCCTGAAACACTGGCAAAATCATGTTTTTTGTGTTATTTTTAATTTTCTTTATAAGAGTTCATGTTTTTAGGGTTTGTTCATATTTAGAATCATGTTAGGACATTTCATAGTCGATTTGGCTTTGATTGGAGTCTTTTTAAAACCCTAAATCCAAAGTTGTATCAAAATATTTTCTGAAAAACCTTGATTTCAAGGCCATAGTCTTGTTTTCAGGGGTATTTTTGTCATTTTCCCTCAAATTCTGAATTTTAAAGTTGTTTATCTTTATTATTTATTTAATTTTATTTCATATTTTATTATGTTATTTCAGGAAAACATGGAAAAAGGCTTATATCTAGATAAATCTAGTAATTTCTAGATATTACTGGATGAATCTAGAAAAGCCCACATATCTTCACTAACAAGTTGTCTAGTTTTGCAAAGACATTCAAGGCCATATTTCTCCTTTTAGTTTTTCTTTATTTAAATTCAATTAGTGATGTAAATTGTAAATAAATTTGGAATAAGAATTTAAATTTCTGCTTAGAATTAGGGTTTGCATTGCATATAGTTTAAACTTTGATATATAACTGTTATATTTATCATTCATGCACATATTTCAATTCCACCATGGTCTACACGAATGGCACATGCACTAGCTTCTAGGGAGTTGGTAAACTCGATCGAGTTTGTATTTATGACCATAGTTAGAATACGAACGAAATCCAGATTTACAATCTTCTTTTAAGCTACAATCAACCTACACTCTTAGGCTACTTTCGAAAACCATTGCATATTTCAAAGCTTTATAATTGTTTTTTTATGTTTTTAGAATAAAATAAGATACATTTAATCCATATCTATGGCCATAGTCAGGGATATGAGGCAAATTTATTTCATTGAAGTTCTATAAGGCACATAAAATCTCTTTTTCAAACAATTTTCTCAGAAATCTTTAGAAAATCTTTTATCAAAATCACATTCATGCACCATCTAGGTTTAGATTTCATCATGAACATATTTCATAGGGCCACACACCCATCCTTTTGATGTATTTTCTAAATTCTATCTCCTAAAATTGATTTTCTCAAACTTGCCCTGATTATCATCAAAATCGATTTTCTCAAAACCCCTTTGGTTTTTTAAAGATCTTCTAAGTATTTCTCAATCCCAATTCATGATTTTCCAAGTTATATTCTCAATTTTCAAGTTCAAATTCAGAGAGATCAACTTTCTTTAAGTCATTTTGAGTTTTCTCAGAAATTGATTTGTTCAAAACTTAAGGATTTTTTTTTTCAGAAATCGATTTTCCTTTTCCTCAGAAATGTTCTCATAACATGGTTCGCGAATTTCTAAGTGTACCTTTTCTAAATATTTTCAAAGTATTTTAAATCTCTGAAGCATACATCATATTTTCAAAACTGCATTTTCTGAAATTCATAGCACATACATGATTCTATGTGCATCTAGGAATTAGAACATCGATTTAGATAAGTTGAGCAAAGCAAAGCAGATGATTGATCCTTGATTCAATTATCCCTGGTAAAGGTGCTAGGAACGGTTGAATCTCGTACCGACAAGCAAGTTCCATTCTTCGGAATTATCCCGCATTTTAAAACAGAGGCGAATTATTTTCAAAATCTTTTCAAAGGTCAGTTTGACTTGCAAAAGTAAAATTTTGCAATGATAACAGGCCCACACTGGGTGGTGCCATATTTGAAAGTTTTGGTTAGTTTAGGATTAGTCAGTGTCCTAGCTAGGTTAGAAGAGTCAAAAGTGATTTTAAAACTTCAACTTTTCTTTTTAATAGTTTTTAAAGCTTTTAAATTCGAGTTTTAAAAACCAAATGTGGGCCTGCCTAGGTGGCGCCACATTTGGAATTTCTTTTTATTAATTAAGTTAATTAAGTCAATTAGGGTTAGATAGAGTTCCACCTAAGCTAGAATTCTCCCAAAAATCCTCCTCCTTGGTGGATAGTTCTAGATAAGGTTGAAAAGTCAAAGCTAGGTATTAATTAGGCCCTAATTAAAGGGATTTTGAAAAACTATAAAAAGGGGACCTAAAGGGGATCATAGGATATTTTTTTTCTCCTTTCTCCCTCTCCAAATTTGTGGCTCCCTCTCTCCTTAGGCTCCTCCTCTCCTTCCTCCATTGTTGCAACCCCAAGATAATGTTTTATTTAATTTATTTTATTATTTTAATTTTTTTTATTACTTTATTTCATTAAAATCACCATTATCGCTTCTTTTAGCATACTTTTCCTTTTCTTTTATTTCAAAAAAATCATGTGAGGACCACAAGATGATGTTAAGATGATGTTTGATGGTACCTTATATATTTTGATCTATTAACAATGTTTATTTTTTTATTTATTATGCTAAATGCCCGAAAAAGACCGAGATTCGCCCGTTCAATGGGTCAAATCCATCTTTTAATGGCAAAATCAAATGTTCTACCATGCTTCCCTATTTTTTTTTTTTATTTCATCATATTGATGTTTATTTCATGTTTTTAAATGTCAAATCATGATTCATTGTGTTAATTGCATATTTTCTTTATTATTTTTCATATTTAGATTAGGGTTTTTAGTGTTTTATCGATAATCCATGTATTTTGATCCTGAGCACGCAAAAATCATGTTATTTCATGCTACATTTTCATAAAAAAAATATAAATTTTTTAGAATTGGTTCACAGATTTGTCAGTGATCTCCTATAAAAAAATCAGATTATTTTGGGTTATGTAGCCCTATCAAAAAAATAAGAAACTGAACCATGCTTTTTAAACTGTGAAATTGCTATTGATATTTGGGAGTAATTTGCAAAGCCAATATTTCTGTCATCCAAGATTTGATCGATGATCTGTAAGTTGCAATGGCTTTATATTGATGTCTATTATTTATTATAAAATTGTTATATTTTTCTGCATCTGTTTACTATTTTTCCTATGTCAGAAAGTATAATCAGTTTCTCAGAGCATGTTATACCTTGTTTAAACCCAAGATCGACTTGTGTCGATCGTATCTTCCTAACCAAAAATGTCAGCTTAGGACAGAGTCTAGGCTCCTAAGGTTTGCATGGAAATGAAGCTGACATATGAAGAATAAAGACTTAGATAATATCAAAGCAAAGAAGAAAAGGCATTAAATTCGACCAGACGAAGATGAGTCCCATCACGGTCGCCACTTCTGTGATCATCGCAAAAATTTTCCTCTCGTAATATTCTCTCTCTTCCTTCTCTTTTCCTTTCCAACCTCTTATTTTTCTCCTTTTTGAAGGAAGAAAAGATAAAAGAACGGAAAGAAAGAGAGAAGAGAAAAGAAAGAAGAGAAGAGAAGAGGAACTCTTTTGCGGGTCTCACTTGACTTTAATTTTAAAAATATTTGAAATAACTCGCCTCCGTTTTTGAATATCTGCGGGAAAACTGGGAGACGGGATCCGCTCGTCGGTACGAGGTTCGACTGTTCCTGGCGCCTTTACCAGGGGTAATCAAACCAAGGGTCGAATTTTATGCCTTTTGCTTTGCAAAGAATTTATCTAAGTATTTATCCTAAGTCTAAAATGCACAATGAATCATGCTTGTGCAAATGCAAAGATGTATGCTCTTTTTGAAAATATTTTGAAGAATTTCCAAGTCAATCAGATGAAGTGAAAAAATGTTTTCTAACTTAGAACTTAAGATTTGAAGTTCTAAGTTTTTTTTAGAATAATCAGAGCTTTAGGAAAATAAATCTGGAATTTGGAATTTGATTTTGAAGTCTTGAGATAAAAAGAGAATGAAGAAAATTTTCAAAGTCATAAATGGACTTTGAATTTAGAAATTTGAACTCGGATGAATATTTGGAATGGAATTGAATTCCAATTTTGAAGTTTTGGATTTAGAAGAAAATGTAGGAAATCAAAAGGAATTTGAGAAATGGGATTTGAAAAAGTTGGAATTTCAAGATGAAATCCGAATCCAAGTTCTGGATTCTGAATAGAGTTTTGAGTTGATTTTTTTTTGGATTTAGGATCCGAAATAGGAACTTGGTTTGAATGAAATGGAATTGGCTTTAAGAATTGGAATTAAAGTAGAATTTTGGATTTGGAATTTTGAAGGGAATTGGATTCAAGACTTGGAATCCAAGATGGTATTTGGATCTGAAATTTGAGATCCAAGATAGGGTTGGATTCCGGACCCTAAGATGGAATTGGATCTGAAGTCTGAGATCCAATGTAGGATTAGATTCTGGATCCTAAAATGGATTTGGATCTAAAGTCTGAGATCCAAAGTAGAGTTGGGTTCTGGATCCTAAAGAATGGATTTTGGATCTGAAATCTGAGATCCAAAGTAGAATGAGGATCTAGATCCTAAGTGGAATTTGGATCTATAATCTGAAATCCAAAGTAGAGTTGGTTCTGGATCTTAGAATGGATTTGGATCTGAAGTCTGAGATCCAAAGTAGAGTTGAGTTTATACTTGGAAATCTGGATCCGAGTTGAGATTAGGATTTAACTTTGGATTTGGATTATGAAAAGTCCAAATAGGACCTTTAAAGATGGATCTGGGTTTTAGAAACCCAAAATTTTTTGAGATTCAAATCCAAACTTTGATTGAAAATAAGAGGATGAACTTGATTTTGAAATCAGAAGATAACTTCAAAGTTAAATTGAACTTTGAAATTGAATTTTTGAATTGATTTTGGAATTTGGAGTTCGAATATGAAATGATTCTGAAATTCCAAAGTCAAATTGGACTTTGAAATTGAGATAGATTTGGAATTTGAAATAGAAATTTGAAGAAGAGATATTCACAGTCACTTTGGGTTTTTGAAATAGAATTTTGAAAATATGATGCAATTCTACCCTAAATGATGAAATGAATTTAAAGATTTTGAATTTGGAATTTTGAAAAGCTATCCCATTCTTTGAATGAATTAAAAATGAGGTTGAAGATATAATATATCCCTGACTATGGTCATTGGATATATTATATAATAACCACATTTAAATTCAAGTGAAGAATGCAATACATTTTGGTGCTTTTATAGAATTTAAAATGAAATTAACTTTCAATATACCCTGACTATGGCCATTGGTATATGTTTTGAGTTAATTTTAGATTAAATTCTAATAAAAGAAGAAAATATTTAAAGAAAATATGATGATTTTGAAAGTGGATCCAATGTGGATCCAGTGTTATTTTGTAAAAGGTAAAAATGTTAAGTTTTGTCCATACCCTGACTATGGCCATTGATGTGGATCATCAACTTAACATCCATTACCTCTTACGAAATGGTGCACGTGCCATTCGTGTTTCACCATTGTGAGAAATTTTGAGAAATAAAGAAAAATGTATGAAATCAAACAATTCATGATTTTCTATAATGCTCATTCATTCTACCTAAAGCAGGAAAATGTAATTTTTCATCATGATCTAGCTATTACTTCATTAAAATTCGACTAAAATTATAGAATCCTAAATCGAAAAGGAATTCAACAATTTATGCATATTTCCTGTAAAATTAGCAGAAAAAGAATTTAAGAGATTACATGGAAACTAGAATATACATGATGATATCTGAATAATAATAATAATAAAAAAAAAATGCATAGGCAATGCATTGTGATGATGAGAAAACACATACTTCAATGTATACACAATATGCTAGACTATTGAGAGAATGAATGCTAACATACATATATAACATCCTAAACTAATGGTGAGAATGGATACTAAATGCATATATTAAATCTTAAACTAAAATACATTCTAAGGTATATAATGCACTACCTTAATGAAGAGGCACGTATAATTCATATGGTATAATGTACATGGCTATGGATGTCATGGAGAAGACTTGTATATGATATCTGCATTTGACGGAAACATGCTTATGAACATGTATGAGCAAAACTAATATTGATAGGAAATGCAATGTGAAAACAAAGGTGTAACCATGTGTAAGGCACAGAATATTGAAGTGGGTGCTGTAAAACAAGGGGTTAGAGTAAATGATTTATATGTCGTTGCTAAGTGCTAACAGGGTACTGTTGTAACTTCAGGAGATGGGTAAGATGTGACTGTGCAGAAGTGGATTATGAAGGAATATGGAGGAGGTGCCTTGAGCTAGAGACATATGCAGGTGGGAAAAGATTAATATGTAGTAAACTTTAGAAAAGTATTAAACAACTAGTAATTTATTGACTGCTAAGATTCATAACATCAACTCTTGATATCAGTCCTTTATACAAATAATCTACCATATCCAACCTTGAAATTAAAAGAAAAACATGTGTAATCTAGTTGCATGTTGTATATATTCATCTTTTATCAAGGGCAATTTTACTCATATCGATGGTATGGAACCACATAACAGTAACAAGATCATGCTCTTTGAGTTTTTAGCAAATCTGGTTTTATGTTTCATTCAAAATGAAGAAGGCAAAGAAAAATAAACATGAAAATCAAACCAGATGATTATATTGGATGGGGGAAAATCCTTCAGCCATATCTCCTCAATATCGTCAGATTCTAATTCTCTTTTGCTGTACTCAGTAGAATGCGATCAAAGCCTTCATATACGCGTGAGGAATGTCAAGCCCACCATTGAGTGCACCTTTTAGAGTACCAAACACCCGGTTTCCATGCAGTGATTTTTTTTTACAAGACCAACATCCAACAAGGCGCGAAAATGGCTTCCTGCTCTCAGCAGGCTTAACAGAGAAGTCCTCCCAATGGCCTCCGACTGAACCAAGAATTTCACTTTTATGTCTTCCTCCATCAAAATTGAATAACAAAACTGGCATGCTCACATGCCTGGGCAAGAGAGCTGAGACTTATTGTTGCCATAGATGACTAACACCGAGATGAATATAAAGAAATGAATAGGTCTCTACCAGCAGTATTCATCAAAGATTGCTTCAGGGGTGCTCGAAGTCCAGCCAGCTCAGATGAGGTTAGCAAAATCAAGTTTAACGCCTGGATCATGATGGGAGCAAAGTCCAAATCAGATTCATCCTCCAAGATTGTGAAAAATTCTCTGTAAACCCTCTCAGCATCCAAAAGAATGCATAATTTATGGAGTTTTAATGCACCTCTCTTCTCCTGAAGTGACTGCTCTACACGAAATTTATACACAAGGAAAACAAGAGGCTGCCGAAAGTGTGGCACAACTCTTGCTATGCATGCGTGAATCTCTAAAACCATTGACACCACATCATTAGAAGGATCTGAGAATACTCCAAGAAGAGGGTCAAAGATGGATCCCAATGAAGCTATCACCTCATTACTGTGTCTTAATCAAAAGCACTGAAATCCAATGCAAGGCTTCAATTCGAGTAGCTTCCCATTCACTTGTCAATTGTTTCCCTGCAACAGTAAGGATGGCTTCTATATCAAATTCCTCAGCTGGATCAGCCTTAATTGCACAAAACTCGATCGTGTAAATTCATCAGAAGAACCTGCTCTCTGAACTAATATTTCAGCCATCCCTCCACAGTCTTCAGATGGGGAGTTTTTTTTTTTTTATCTTTTGCAGAAACTCAGAAAGAGCAGAATCAACTTTTAATGAAAATAACCAGGGATGTTGGTAGAGTTCAAACCGAGAATCAGATGGGTTCTCAGGGAATACTGGAATGAGAAATTCATCTTTCCTTTGATGATGTATCTCCATTGGCCGGTGAAGGATTGTGCGATTGGGATTGACCCTCGTTCAATATATCAAACAACCTCTCCTTACTGATCGAGATGTTATCCAAATCATCTAAGTCGTCTCTGCTGAGAAGGCGCACGACGTCCAGCCACAAATTCAAATTACCAGGTTGGTCTGGGACCAACATTGGTGAGCACCATGAAAGAGCCCTTGGCAATGAAGGAAATACGAAATTTTCTCGGCAATTGAGGAAGGTATATGAAGTCCAGGCATCACGGTGATGAAATAATTGGAGATCATTATGAGAGTATACAGATAGGCACCACAGTGAATATAAAAAGGGGATGTATACCATGAAAGCAATCGGATATAATGGAACAAAACATAACTCGGTGAATGGTATGAATGAAAATGCAGTCAGAAGGATAATCAAGCACAATCAAGCCAGGAATCAAACATCAACTGAGATTAAAATGTAAACTAAACATGAAGGCAAAAAAAATAAAAAAATAGAAATAACCTGCAATATGCAGGAAGAGAGAGGAATGAAATTAAGCTAATGTAGATGAAGTTAAAAGACAGAGCAATAAACCTATAGCAGATTAATATACCAATCCAGTGGAGATCAAAGGGGAAATCCAAACGGAAAGGAAAACAGATTGAACTCAGACATAAAGAAAAATACAAAAAAAAAAAAAAAGATTGACGATGCTATTATGAAATACCATTGATTCATGCTATACCAGAAAATGTAAAAAAAATAGGACTGAGGGTTCAATGTCAATCTTGAAACTAAGATGGATATGAGCAATCAATCATATGGATGTACAATGAAAACAAAAATACACAAAATCAAACTCTCAGTGTATGTCAAAATCTATGAATATCAAAACTAATCATGAGTCGAGGATGGAGGGAAAAGGGTAAGCTGTTGGAATCGAGGATTCCATTTGATGTTGCCTCGTATGAGCTGAGGCTGCTATATGCAGATCAGTATCATACATAAGGCTTCACTGTGAAAAAAAAAAAAAAAGGGGAAAAAGCTAAGAAAGTTAAGGAAGAGAACAAGAAGGTTTTATGATAAAGGAAAATTTGCAGGAAATCTGAAGTAAAAGAGGAGGATAGTGATTACTTACCAAAGCTCTGCAGAGATTTAGAAGAACGGAGAGGGCCTTCTCTTCGTTCTACTATGGGGATCGCAAGCTTACTCTTAACGGAGCCGTGAAAGGGAGGAGTCCTTTCTCTGAACGTTGGATAAATTCAACTCCGGTTGCTTGAGATTTTTGGCAGAGGGAGCTGACCTCCTTCAGCTTGCTTGGGAAGAAATAGCATATATCAGGAGAAGAAAAAGGGGAATCGAGAGCGAGGAACCATGGTGGGGCGAAGGCGATGGATGTATGTAAGAAAAAGAAGGCTGCGGGGGTGAGAGGCGAGGTAGAGAAGAAAGAGAAGGTGCAATGGGGAAGGGTGACAACCGATGGCCAATGGGGTGTCCTACGAGTTCTTCTTAAAGAGGAGAAGAAGGTTCGGGAAGGGCCGAGCGGTTTAGGGTTCGCGGTGGAGAGAGAGAAAGAGACAGGCGAGAGTGAAGAGAGAACGAAAGGGGTGAGGGTTTTCGGCTTCTTCCTTTTTTCCCCTATGAAGGAAAACCCTAAAAGAGGGTTTCTGCAGAGGAGCCCCTCTAATTTTCAATATTTTGCAAAGAGGGGGCTCTTGAGGCTTTCAGCAAAAATTGATTTCATTAAAAAGTTTTAAAACTCATTTGCTTTTTGTCGATATTTTTCCAATTTTTTTGGTTTTTTTTTTATGTTATTTTTCCATTTTTTTTTGTATTTTTAAAAGAAATCCTAGAGTTTTACGAGAAACCAAAGGTCAAAACTAATTTTTGGTGTTTTTGCAAAAATATTTACAAAATAGAATTTTTCTGAAAATTTTAAAGCCATTTTGAGAAAATTTCTTCAGAAATGGGTTTGGATCCGGTTTTTGAGGAAATATGGATTTAAAACACTGGATCCGGATCCGGAATCAATTTTGAATACATTAATATGAAATTTATTTCAGAAAATCTATAGAATGACTGAAATTTAGCTTTGAAGTTGATTTGATTTTCTCAGAAAATGGAATCAGGGGCAAAAAGGGTCATTTTGTAAATCTTTGAAAAATTTGGGGTGTTCACAGATGCCCCTCTTTGCTACTAAGCCGGTTGAAAGCCGAACTTAGTGGCAAAGATAACACTCCAAATTTTAAAAATGCCCCAGTCAGCAGGTCTGAACTGGGTGTGGAAAATTTATTTTTAGAAAATATGGCTTCTCGGGCTTGAAACCTTATCCTGAATGGTTTTGGGGAGATGAAATCCTCGAAATGATATGATTGAGTAGAGAATGAGGAAATCGTGATGGGACTTTAGACGGAGATTTCGAAATGGTGGGAAATGAAAATTTTGATCAGGTCTCATGGGTGAGACAAGATACTCTCTTGGGAATGATTCAGGTTTAGCCCTTAACCTGGATGGGACGAAGATATATCAAAAATGAATTTGGAAATGAGGAAAAGAATACATCAATACCTTGATGGGACAGTTTGGAAAATGCCTTGTGAAATGAAGCCCGAGTATGATCCTTTCTTTGGATGAATGTATGAAGTACGGGTTTCTTGATGAGAGGAGCCATGATGGGACTGGAAGAAACCATCTCGTCGAAACGAGGAATCTCATTGGAATGTGACTCAGGTTTAACCCAAACCTGCAAGGAAGACACCTCGCGAAGCGAGGTTCTAGGTTAACTCTTAATCTGGATAGAAAATCTACCATACGGGTTTCTCAAAAATGGAGAAAGCACGATGGGACCTTCGGAGTTTGGACGAACAAATCTGAGAGGGGTTTTTGCGAAAGGAGGAAATATAGGGTCCCTAAAGCTTTGAAAAGGGGAAGAAATTGGGCGTCTCATTGCCGAGACTGAAATAGCTTTTGAAATCAAAGAATCTTTCGCAAATGGTTCAGGTTTAACCCTTATCCTGAGTGGGAAAAATCTACCATACAGGTTTCTCAAAAATGGAGAAAACCATAATGGGACCTTCGGAATTTGGACGAACAAATCCAAGAGGGGTTTTTGCGAAAGGAGGAAATATAGGGTCCCTAAAGCTTTGAAAAGGGGAAGAAATTGGGCGTCTCATTGCTGAGACTGAAATAGCTTTTGAAATCACAGAATCTTTCGCAAATGGTTCATGTTTGACCCTTATCCTGAGTGGGGGAAAATCTACCATACAGGTTTCTCAAAAATGGAGAAAACCATAATGGGATCTTCGGAATTTGGACGAACAAATCCGAGAGGGGTTTTTGCGAAAGGAGGAAATATAGGGTCCCTAAAGCTTTGAAAAGGGGAAGAAATTGGGCGTCTCATTGCTGAGACTGAAATAGCTTTTGAAATCACAGAATCTTTCGCAAATGGTTCAGGTTTGACCCTTATCCTGAGTGGGTCGTCCCTACGGAATTCTTTAATGAGAAAACCGCGATGGGATAGGAAGAGATACTTCCTTCAGAGGCAACACTTTTTGGGAAATATAAACAATGCTAGGTTGCATCAAAATGGATATTGAATGTTTATTTTATTTTGGAATAGCTAGAAAATTTTGCCAATAAGATAAAATTATAGTTGATTCAAACGCTTGGAAATGTGCATGTATGTGCAAAAGATATTCTCTCTTTTACCTAGAGTATTTCCCCCAAAATGAGGTTAACTCCTCAGTTCTAAGAGTCAAATTCAAAATTTTATCACTGATGATTTTCTTCAAGGAAGTTATCCATTTCCATGATATGAGAAGTTGAAGAAATATTCTTAATTTCATAAAAGCAAGTAATAAAAAGATATTGATAAAAGAATTTTGCATGAGAAAAGATGACTTTTGGCAACTTCGGCAGTTTGATATCTGGGTGTCCTCCCATGATGATCTTTTTGCACTCTTTTTGAGTCATTGGGCTTTCTCGGTCTTTCACATCATCCTTCATTTGGATGTCCTGACTTTTCTCTCTTTTTTTCAGGGAAGGGTACGTCACAAACTCCTTTATCTTGGAGATGTTCCGATCCTTCTTTTATCTCAGGGATTCTATTGATGACATTGGCTCAAAAAGGTCTTTAGCAGAAATCAAATATCTTTTAGGGTTTGTCGGTAGGCTCATCACATCTGCCTTCATCTTGACGGTGATATGAACTTTCCCTGGGAGGATCCGTCACAAACTCCGTCATCTTGGAGATGTTTCAAATCTTCTTTGGCCCCGGGGATCCACTCGCTTAATTCGCCTTCATCTTGACGACAAACGAGAGATCTCTTTTGCGGATATTTGACTGAAGCTTTAAACGAATAAATGAGGAGATATGGATGGAATGTATTCTTTTTATGGCTTCAGATATTTCTACTGCCTGATTGCCAGAAAGTCATTTTAAAACACGCGCCATAGCCAAGATCAATATCAATTCGCTTCTGGCTTTTCAATATCATTGAAGATTTCTTTTATTGATCATATCGAGGATATTTCTTACATCCTTTCGGTTGATCAACCGGAAAAGTTTTGAATTTTTACCTCTTTTTCGCAAAAAGTTTTACCTTTTTGGAAGGAAATACTGGAGGTAATCTGAGGAAATTCTCTTTGTGTAGTAAGAATATTTAGAATCAATAAATGTTTTAGCAAATTGGCAAAGTTTTCACGAATTCTTTGAAAAATAATCACTCAATATAGATTTTGATGAAACCTTGAGTCACAATCTCTTGATTTTGGAAATACATGACCAGCAAAAGCTGGGTCCTTTGAAATACATGACTAGCAGAAGCTGGAACGTTTGAAATACATGACCAGCAGAAGCTGGAACGTTTGAAATACATGACTAGCAGAAAGCTGGAACGTTTGAAATACATGACCAGCAAAATCTGGATCTTTTGGAAATACATGACCAACGAAAGTTGGATCTTTTTGGAAATACATGACCAGCGAGATGCTGGATCTTTTGGAAATACATCAGATTTAAGTCAGAACTTGAATTTTGTAAGAAGGAAAGAATTTGATCAGAACACTGAATTTAGAAGGTTACCGATGCAAGGATCGGATTTTCTAAATGAGCTCAGTAAGATGAGCTAATAAAGTAAAATTTGATGAGAGATTTTGAATTCACTAGACCGTCACACCCTAACTGCGTGGTGGTCTGTTTTCAGGATTTATCCCCTTATCCTGAACTGGGAAGGAAGGAAGGAAATATCTCGTTAGCAGGAGGCATCAGGTTTATCCCTTAACCTGAAGGGGTAGAAGAAATGATGAATTTCCAATGCGAGGATTGGATTCAAAAGGAAGTCCTGGTCGGAACTCAGAACTTCGACTGAAAATAATAGAAGAAAAACCTGAGCTGGAACTCGGGTTTTCAAAGGAATGAAGGATTTCCAATGCGAGGATTGAATTCAAAAGGAAGTCCTGGTCGGAACTCAGAACTTCGACTGAAAATAATAGAAGAAAAACCCGAGCTGGAACTCGGATTTTCAAAGGGATGAAGGATTTCCAATGCGAGGATTGGATTCAAAAGGAAGTCCGAGTCGGAACTCGGAACTTCGACTGAAAATAATAGAAGAAAAACCCGAGCTGGAACTCGGATTTCCAAAGGAATGAAGGATTTCCAATGCGAGGATTGGATTCAGAAGGAAGTCCTGGTCGGAACTCAGAACTTCGACTGAAAATAATAGAAGGAGAACCCGAGCTGGAACTCGGATTTCCAAAGGGATGAAGGATTTCCAATGCGAGGATTGGATTCAAAAGGAAGTCCTGGTCGGAACTCAGAACTTCGAACGAAAGAATAAAGGGAGAAGCCCGAGTGAAAACTCGGGTTTTTGACAAGAGATTGAGTTTTTGAAAATTTGCCAATGCGAGGACCGGACCTGGGATTGAGAATGACCATTTAGGGGACTGAATGATCTGATTGCCCCCTTATCTTGATTGGAGAGGAAATAAAATTTAAAAGAACAAATGTGAAGAGATAGAAATTGATGGGAAGATTTGACAAAAGAGAAGAATCAAGGAAATTTTATGGAAAGAATTCTCACAAGTAGCATTGTTGCTCCTATGAGAGGTTTTTAGGATTATCCCTTCTCCTGAAGAAAGAAGGACCTCGTAGGATGAGGTTTCAGGTTTATCCCTTAACCTGAAGGGGAGGAGAAAGAAAATAAAAAAAAGGAAAAGAAATACCTCATGGGAAAGAGGCATCAGGTTTATCCCTTAACCTGAAAGGGTAATTTTTGAAAATAAGAATCAAGGAGAATTAATAAAATGGATAAATAATAATAAAAAATTGATAAAACTGATAAAAATGGATAAACAAAAGGTTGATAGAAGTTTGAGAAAAGAATTTAATCCTGCCTGCATGTGGGATCTTTTAAAATGAGAGAAGAATATGAGAAAAATCGTCTTTGGAAAGAAAGATTTTCCGCGAGAGCTGATCTTTTGAAAGGGGATCATTCATGAAAGATCATCATGAGGGTTAATCTTTTGAAGCAATGATTTGAAAATCAATTTGTAGAAAATATGATCAACCCGAGGGTTGATATTGGAATGCAATGATTTAGAAAATATGATCAACACAGGGGTTGATCTTTGAATGCAATGGTTTGAAACCAATTTTTTAGAAAATATGATCAACACAAGGATTGATCTTTGAATGTAATGATTCAAAGTCAATTTTTGGAAAATATGATCAACGCAAGGGTTGATCTTTTAAATGCAATAATTTGAAATCAATTTTCAGAAAATATGATCAACGCAAGGGTTGATCTTTGAATGTAATGGTTCGAAATTAAATTTTAGAAAATATGATCAACACAAGGGTTGATCTTTGAATGTAATGATTTGAAACCAATTTTTAGAAAATATGATCAACACAAGGGTTGATCTTTGAATGTAATGATTCAAAGTCAATTTTTGAAAATATGATCAACACAAGGGTTGATCTTTGAATGAGATTGTAATAAAATATATGAACTAAAATTTTCATGATTTTTGAAAGACCCTCATAGGTAATATCATTTCTCTCATGAATGATGTCAGGATTGTCCCAAATTTTGAAAAAGAAATTTAAATGCCCCAATATAGCAAAAGGAAGAAAGTATTGAATATCAAAGATATAAAGAAAATCGACATTTCATTGATAAGCAAAAGTTGATGACAAAACTGAATATTTACAAGTATTTTAACTAGAAAGAAGTCACAAAAACTTGGCTGACTTGCCCCTACAAAGCGACTGACAGAAAGGGATGAAAGCGAAAAATTCTTGACATTCTCAATTCTCTGGTTGGTCTGAAAAAGGTCCGGCTGAAACTGCAGGCTGCTTTTCTCCTTCCTCTGGTACCAGAAGCTCTTTATCAATGTAATCCTGCACAATGTTTTTGAGGACGAAGCAGCGCTCCGTGTCATGCCCCCTTGCTCGATGAAACTTGCAGAAGTGATCTTTCCATTTCCCCTTGGTGACAGAGGGATCATCCTGCTTTGGGAGCTTGATCATTTCTTTCTCGAGCAGATATTGGAGAACTTCTTCAATCGGCTGACCTAGAGGGGTAAACTGACGATCATAACCCCAGCCTTCATGCTTTGCTTTCTTCGGCTTGTTTGACTTCTGCTGAACACTGACCCTTGCCTGGTAGCTGGACTGAGCTTGCATGTTCAGGAGATCTGGATGCTTTTCTCCTTCGTTTTTGACAAAGAGATTCTTATCGAGGCAATCCTGAACGATATTCTTGAAGATGAAGCAATGCTCAGTGTCATGCCCTGTTACTTGATGGTATCTGCAGAACTGGTCTATATATTTTCCCATGACTGTGGAAGGGTTGGCGGCTTTTGGGAGCCTGAGTAATCCGTTGGCCATCATATATTCGAGGATTGTGTCGAGCGGTTGATCTAAAGGAGTGAAATCTCGATCCTTGCTCCAATCCTTGCGCTTTGGTTCTTCCTGCTTCTTGCCTTTCTGCTGAGGACTGTATTTAAGAGGTCTATTATGGTTTTCACAATATTTCCCAATCTGGCTTTTGTGTTCTCCCAAGTAGCTGCCCTGGTTGCCTTGATGGATGATCCTGCTGGCTTTAGAGTTTCCTGCACTGATGTGGCTGTGTTCAGTCAGAGGGAAGGCGACAGGTGTTTTTCCTTCTTCGGGAGCTTTTCCGCAATTGGATTCAGCTTGTTCAGATAATATCTCCACCATCATCTTTTTGAATAATTGATATATCGCAGGATCGATCTCACTTTTGCTGTCCTGAACCCCTCTTTTGACAAACTTTTGAGAATCCATTCCTTACTCTTTCTGCTTATAACTGGGATGTTAGAGCAGTGTAATCTCCTGAGCTTTGCCTGTCTCAACTGATAACGCTGATACTCTCTGTAGAGCATAAATGGGTCTTTTTAGAGAGGATCCAGGAAGAAATTTTAATAAAGGAGGAAATCATAAAATGAAAACATCCCATTACGAGGGATTGGGTTGTCACCAAAATTTGCGACAACCACATTTGTTTTTCTGGAAAAGGATAGACAAGTAAAATGTGAATAAAGATAAATTTTGAAACGGACATATCCTGACAAAAAGATGTTTTATTGTAAATGAAGGTAGGGAATGGAATATAGAAAAGAAATTTTTTGAAGAATTGCAGGCAGGATCAAAAGAATTAGAAGAAATTTAAGAGAAGAAAAGGAAAATACACCTGGGTTTTAAAACAAGGAGGAAATCTTGAATAATATATACCCAGGGTTTTGGAAAATATAGGGAATATAAAATATCATACAATCATAAATATACAAACAAGGATGTACAAACAGCAATCCCTAGAGGCTGACTCTAAATGCAATTTTTGAAATGGCTTGTAGGACCTTAATCCTAACTCTAGGGTTCAAATCATCTGATTCCAATCAAGACACGTCGATATACTCAAGCCGAAGCTCGAAGTACGTGGCATAGAAATATTCCTTCGGTTCTAAGGTAATGGCTTCCCAACATCCTTGAGCACCTACCGATATACCTCGGACTATGGCCCTTAGGTACGTGGTAGGGGGGCGCGAACCCAAATAAGTGGTCCAGTTGTGAGGCTCTCTCCCAAACTATGGTTCAGTGAGACAGCCCAGCAACGTGAAGACCAGGACAATATAGGTAAGGAGGTTTTCAAAATATGCTCAACATGCAAGAAATCAGATGGCTCTAATGCAAGTCCTAAAGAGATAGAGATTAAAATGAAGAGAAGCATACACTTGCATACATTGTTTTTACATTCAATCCCTAGAATTGAGGAGAGTTGTATTTAAAACCTAAGTCTAATGTGAGCATGGAATAATCTCCTCAATATGGTCCTACCAAACCATACTTAGATCTTATATGCCATGATGTCAGCTTAGGACAGAGTCTAGGCTCCTAAGGTTTGCATGGAAATGAAGCTGACATATGAAGAATAAAGACTTAGATAATATCAAAGCAAAGAAGAAAAGGCATTAAATTCGACCAGACGAAGATGAGTCCCATCACGGTCGCCACTTCTGTGATCATCGCAAAAATTTTCCTCTCGTAATATTCTCTCTCTTCCTTCTCTTTTCCTTTCCAACCTCTTATTTTTCTCCTTTTTGAAGGAAGAAAAGATAAAAGAACGGAAAGAAAGAGAGAAGAGAAAAGAAAGAAGAGAAGAGAAGAGGAACTCTTTTGCGGGTCTCACTTGACTTTAATTTTAAAAATATTTGAAATAACTCACCTCCGTTTTTGAATATCTGCGGGAAAACTGGGAGACGAGATCCGCTCGTCGGTACGAGGTTCGACTGTTCCTGGCGCCTTTACCAGGGGTAATCAAACCAAGGGTCGAATTTTATGCCTTTTGCTTTGCAAAGAATTTATCTAAGTATTTATCCTAAGTCTAAAATGCACAATGAATCATGCTTGTGCAAATGCAAAGATGTATGCTCTTTTTGAAAATATTTTGAAGAATTTCCAAGTGAATCAGATGAAGTGAAGAAATGTTTTCTAACTTAGAACTTAAGATTTGAAGTTCTAAGTTTTTTTTAGAATAATCAGAGCTTTAGGAAAATAAATCTGGAATTTGGAATTTGATTTTGAAGTCTTGAGATAAAAAGAGAATGAAGAAAATTTTCAAAGTCATAAATGGACTTTGAATTTAGAAATTTGAACTCGGATGAATATTTGGAATGGAATTGAATTCCAATTTTGAAGTTTTGGATTTAGAAGAAAATGTAGGAAATCAAAAGGAATTTGAGAAATGGGATTTGAAAAAGTTGGAATTTCAAGATGAAATCCGAATCCAAGTTCTGGATTCTGAATAGAGTTTTGAGTTGATTTTTTTTTGGATTTAGGATCCGAAATAGGAACTTGGTTTGAATGAAATGGAATTGGCTTTAAGAATTGGAATTAAAGTAGAATTTTGGATTTGGAATTTTGAAGGGAATTGGATTCAAGACTTGGAATCCAAGATGGTATTTGGATCTGAAATTTGAGATCCAAGATAGGGTTGGATTCCAGACCCTAAGATGGAATTGGATCTGAAGTCTGAGATCCAATGTAGGATTAGATTCTGGATCCTAAAATGGATTTGGATCTAAAGTCTGAGATCCAAAGTAGAGTTGGGTTCTGGATCCTAAAGAATGGATTTTGGATCTGAAATCTGAGATCCAAAGTAGAATGAGGATCTAGATCCTAAGTGGAATTTGGATCTATAATCTGAAATCCAAAGTAGAGTTGGTTCTGGATCTTAGAATGGATTTGGATCTGAAGTCTGAGATCCAAAGTAGAGTTGAGTTTATACTTGGAAATCTGGATCCGAGTTGAGATTAGGATTTAACTTTGGATTTGGATTATGAAAAGTCCAAATAGGACCTTTAAAGATGGATCTGGGTTTTAGAAACCCAAAATTTTTTGAGATTCAAATCCAAACTTTGATTGAAAATAAGAGGATGAACTTGATTTTGAAATCAGAAGATAACTTCAAAGTTAAATTGAACTTTGAAATTGAATTTTTGAATTGATTTTGGAATTTGGAGTTCGAATATGAAATGATTCTGAAATTCCAAAGTCAAATTGGACTTTGAAATTGAGATAGATTTGGAATTTGAAATAGAAATTTGAAGAAGAGATATTCACAGTCACTTTGGGTTTTTGAAATAGAATTTTGAAAATATGATGCAATTCTACCCTAAATGATGAAATGAATTTAAAGATTTTGAATTTGGAATTTTGAAAAGCTATCCCATTCTTTGAATGAATTAAAAATGAGGTTGAAGATATAATATATCCCTGACTATGGTCATTGGATATATTATATAATAACCACATTTAAATTCAAGTGAAGAATGCAATACATTTTGGTGCTTTTATAGAATTTAAAATGAAATTAACTTTCAATATACCCTGACTATGGCCATTGGTATATGTTTTGAGTTAATTTTAGATTAAATTCTAATAAAAGAAGAAAATATTTAAAGAAAATATGATGATTTTGAAAGTGGATCCAATGCGGATCCAGTGTTATTTTGTAAAAGGTAAAAATGTTAAGTTTTGTCCATACCCTGACTATGGCCATTGATGTGGATCATCAACTTAACATCCATTACCTCTTACGAAATGGTGCATGTGCCATTCGTGTTTCACCATTGTGAGAAATTTTGAGAAATAAAGAAAAATGTATGAAATCAAACAATTCATGATTTTCTATAATGCTCATTCATTCTACCTAAAGCAGGAAAATGTAAATTTTCATCATGATCTAGCTATTACTTCATTAAAATTCGACTAAAATTATAGAATCCTAAATCGAAAAGGAATTCAACAATTTATGCATATTTCCTGTAAAATTAGCAGAAAAAGAATTTAAGAGATTACATGGAAACTAGAATATACATGATGATATCTGAATAATAATAATAATAAAAAAAAAAAATGCATAGGCAATGCATTGTGATGATGAGAAAACACATACTTCAATGTATACACAATATGCTAGACTATTGAGAGAATGAATGCTAACATACATATATAACATCCTAAACTAATGGTGAGAATGGATACTAAATGCATATATTAAATCTTAAACTAAAATACATTCTAAGGTATATAATGCACTACCTTAATGAAGAGGCACGTATAATTCATATGGTATAATGTACATGGCTATGGATGTCATGGAGAAGACTTGTATATGATATCTGCATTTGACGGAAACATGCTTATGAACATGTATGAGCAAAACTAATATTGATAGGAAATGCAATGTGAAAACAAAGGTGTAACCATGTGTAAGGCACAGAATATTGAAGTGGGTGCTGTAAAACAAGGGGTTAGAGTAAATGATTTATATGTCGTTGCTAAGTGCTAACAGGGTACTGTTGTAACTTCAGGAGATGGGTAAGATGTGACTGTGCAGAAGTGGATTATGAAGGAATATGGAGGAGGTGCCTTGAGCTAGAGACATATGCAGGTGGCAAAATATTAATATGTAGTAAACTTTAGAAAAGTATTAAACAACTAGTAATTTATTGACTGCTAAGATTCATAACATCAACTCTTGATATCAGTCCTTTATACAAATAATCTACCATATCCAACCTTGAAATTAAAAGAAAAACATGTGTAATCTAGTTGCATGTTGTATATATTCATCTTTTATCAAGGGCAATTTTACTCATATCGATGGTATGGAACCACATAACAGTAACAAGATCATGCTCTTTGAGTTTTTAGCAAATCTGGTTTTATGTTTCATTCAAAATGAAGAAGGCAAAGAAAAATAAACATGAAAATCAAACCAGATGATTATATTGGATGGGGGAAAATCCTTCAGCCATATCTCCTCAATATCGTCAGATTCTAATTCTCTTTTGCTGTACTCAGTAGAATGCGATCAAAGCCTTCATATACGCGTGAGGAATGTCAAGCCCACCATTGAGTGCACCTTTTAGAGTACCAAACACCCGGTTTCCATGCAGTGATTTTTTTTTACAAGACCAACATCCAACAAGGCGCGAAAATGGCTTCCTGCTCTCAGCAGGCTTAACAGAGAAGTCCTCCCAATGGCCTCCGACTGAACCAAGAATTTCACTTTTATGTCTTCCTCCATCAAAATTGAATAACAAAACTGGCATGCTCACATGCCTGGGCAAGAGAGCTGAGACTTATTGTTGCCATAGATGACTAACACCGAGATGAATATAAAGAAATGAATAGGTCTCTACCAGCAGTATTCATCAAAGATTGCTTCAGGGGTGCTCGAAGTCCAGCCAGCTCAGATGAGGTTAGCAAAATCAAGTTTAACGCCTGGATCATGATGGGAGCAAAGTCCAAATCAGATTCATCCTCCAAGATTGTGATAAATTCTCTGTAAACCCTCTCAGCATCCAAAAGAATGCATAATTTATGGACTTTTAATGCACCTCTCTTCTCCTGAAGTGACTGCTCTACACGAAATTTATACACAAGGAAAACAAGAGGCTGCCGAAAGTGTGGCACAACTCTTGCTATGCATGCGTGAATCTCTAAAACCATTGACACCACATCATTAGAAGGATCTGAGAATACTCCAAGAAGAGGGTCAAAGATGGATCCCAATGAAGCTATCACCTCATTACTGTGTCTTAATCAAAAGCACTGAAATCCAATACAAGGCTTCAATTCGAGTAGCTTCCCATTCACTTGTCAATTGTTTCCCTGCAACAGTAAGGATGGCTTCTATATCAAATTCCTCAGCTGGATCAGCCTTAATTGCACAAAACTCGTCATTGATTTCACGAGCGACCCTCTAATTTTCTCCTTCTTATCAGATATGCAGGGTAAAATTGCTCCTGGAATATCAACATAATATGGGACAAACTGAGCTCCACCAAGTTTCACAAATTCATTAACCCATGTAATAGCAGTCGATCGTGTAAATTCATCAGAAGAACCTGCTCTCTGAACTAATATTTCAGCCATCCCTCCACAGTCTTCAGATGGGGAGTTTTTTTTTTTTTATCTTTTGCAGAAACTCAGAAAGAGCAGAATCAACTTTTAATGAAAATAACCAGGGATGTTGGTAGAGTTCAAACCGAGAATCAGATGGGTTCTCAGGGAATACTGGAATGAGAAATTCATCTTTCCTTTGATGATGTATCTCCATTGGCCGGTGAAGGATTGTGCGATTGGGATTGACCCTCGTTCAATATATCAAACAACCTCTCCTTACTGATCGAGATGTTATCCAAATCATCTAAGTCGTCTCTGCTGAGAAGGCGCACGACGTCCAGCCACAAATTCAAATTACCAGGTTGGTCTGGGACCAACATTGGTGAGCACCATGAAAGAACCCTTGGCAATGAAGGAAATACGAAATTTTCTCGGCAATTGAGGAGGGTATACAAAGTCCAGGCATCACGGTGATGAAATAATTGGAGATCATTATGAGAGTATACAGATAGGCACCACTGTGAATATAAACAGGGGATGTATACCATGAAAGCAATCGGATATAATGGAACAAAACATAACTCGGTGAATGGTATGAATGAAGATGCAGTCAGAAGGATAATCAAGCACAATCAAGCCAGGAATCAAACATCAACTGAGATTAAAATGTAAACTAAACATGAAGGCAAAAAAAATAAAAAAATAGAAATAACCTGCAATATGCAGGAAGAGAGAGGAATGAAAATAAGCTAATGTAGATGAAGTTAAAAGACAGAGCAATAAACCTATAGCAGATTAATATACCAATCCAGTGGAGATCAAAGGGGAAATCCAAACGGAAAGGAAAACAGATTGAACTCAGACATAAAGAAAAATACAAAAAAAAAAAAAAAGATTGACGATGCTATTATGAAATACCATTGATTCATGCTATACCAGAAAATGTAAAAAAAATAGGACTGAGGGTTCAATGTCAATCTTGAAACTAAGATGGATATGAGCAATCAATCATATGGATGTACAATGAAAACAAAAATACACAAAATCAAACTCTCAGTGTATGTCAAAATCTATGAATATCAAAACTAATCATGAGTCGAGGATGGAGGGAAAAGGGTAAGCTGTTGGAATCGAGGATTCCATTTGATGTTGCCTCGTATGAGCTGAGGCTGCTATATGCAGATCAGTATCATACATAAGGCTTCACTGTGAAAAAAAAAAAAAAAGGGGAAAAAGCTAAGAAAGTTAAGGAAGAGAACAAGAAGGTTTTATGATAAAGGAAAATTTGCAGGAAATCTGAAGTAAAAGAGGAGGATAGTGATTACTTACCAAAGCTCTGCAGAGATTTAGAAGAACGGAGAGGGCCTTCTCTTCGTTCTACTATGGGGATCGCAAGCTTACTCTTAACGGAGCCGTGAAAGGGAGGAGTCCTTTCTCTGAACGTTGGATAAATTCAACTCCGGTTGCTTGAGATTTTTGGCAGAGGGAGCTGACCTCCTTCAGCTTGCTTGGGAAGAAATAGCATATATCAGGAGAAGAAAAAGGGGAATCGAGAGCGAGGAACCATGGTGGGGCGAAGGCGATGGATGTATGTAAGAAAAAGAAGGCTGCGGGGGTGAGAGGCGAGGTAGAGAAGAAAGAGAAGGTGCAATGGGGAAGGGTGACAACCGATGGCCAATGGGGTGTCCTACGAGTTCTTCTTAAAGAGGAGAAGAAGGTTCGGGAAGGGCCGAGCGGTTTAGGGTTCGCGGTGGAGAGAGAGAAAGAGACAGGCGAGAGTGAAGAGAGAACGAAAGGGGTGAGGGTTTTCGGCTTCTTCCTTTTTTCCCCTATGAAGGAAAACCCTAAAAGAGGGTTTCTGCAGAGGAGCCCCTCTAATTTTCAATATTTTGCAAAGAGGGGGCTCTTGAGGCTTTCAGCAAAAATTGATTTCATTAAAAAGTTTTAAAACTCATTTGCTTTTTGTCGATATTTTTCCAATTTTTTTGGTTTTTTTTTTTATGTTATTTTTCCATTTTTTTTGTATTTTTAAAAGAAATCCTAGAGTTTTACGAGAAACCAAAGGTCAAAACTAATTTTTGGTGTTTTTGCAAAAATATTTACAAAATAGAATTTTTCTGAAAATTTTAAAGCCATTTTGAGAAAATTTCTTCAGAAATGGGTTTGGATCCGGTTTTTGAGGAAATATGGATTTAAAACACTGGATCCGGATCCGGAATCAATTTTGAATACATTAATATGGAATTTATTTCAGAAAATCTGAAGAATGACTGAAATTTAGCTTTGAAGTTGATTTGATTTTCTCAGAAAATGGAATCAGGGGCAAAAAGGGTCATTTTGTAAATCTTTGAAAAATTTGGGGTGTTCACAATTGCATATAGTTTTATTCTTCAATAATGTTAATGTGTGATGATTCATGCATATTCAAACTCACAATGGTCTACATGAATGACACATGCACTAGCTTTTAAGGAGTTGGTAAACTCGACTGATTTTGTATTTATGGCCATAGTCAGAATATGAACAAAATTTAGATTTATCATCTTCTTTTAAGTCACAATCAACCTACACTCTTATGCTATCTTAAAAAATCATTGCATATTTCAATCTTTTATAAATGTTTTTCTCCTTTTAGAATCAAATGAGATATATTCAATCCATATATGTGGCCATAGCAAGGGATAAGAGGCGAATTTACTTCATTTAAGTTCTATAAGGCACATAAATTCTCTTTTTCCAAACAATTTTCTCAAAATCTTCAGAAATCTTTTCTCAAGATCATATTCATACATCATTTAGGTTTAGATTGCATCATGAAAATAAAAGTTTCACAGGGTTACATGCCCCTTCTTTTGACTTATCTTCCAATTCCATTTCAAAGAAACCGATTTTCCTCAAAATTGCTAGATTTTTCTCAAAAATTAACTTTCTCAAAACCCTTGGTTCTATCAACGATTTTTCAAGTACTTTCTCCAATTCAATCCACAATTTTCTAAGTTAGATTCTTTACTTCAAAGTTTGAATTCAGAAAAATCAAGTTTTTCCAAAGTTATTTGAAGTTCCTCAGAAATCGATTTTCCTAAAACACTTGGATTTCTCAGAAATTGGCATTTCTTTTCTTCAGAAAGTATCCTTTCAACAAAGGCTCACGATTTTCAAAGTGTCATCTTTTCCAAGAATTTTCCAAGTATTTCAAATCTCTGAAGCATACATCATGTTTTTCAATCAATTTTTTTTAAGTCATAGCACATGCCTGATTCTTTGTGCATCTAGGAAATAGAACATCAATCTAGACAAGTTGAGAAAAGCAAAGCACTGGATTGATTCTTGGTTTAATTATTCCTGGTTATGGTGCCATGAACGGTTGAACCTCAAACTAACAGGCGAGTCCCATTCTTCAAAATTATCCTGCATTTTAAAATGGAGGCGAGTTATTTTCAAAATCTTTTTCAAAGGTCAGTTTGACTTGCAAAAATAAAATTTTGCAATGATAACAGGTTTGGCGACCATTCTCTGCCTGATCAATCTTCTTCTTAGCTCTATTCAATTTTCAAAATCGTGTTCTACAATGTTGACCTATTTCATGTGAACCTAGGAACCTAGAATCAAACCCAGCTGACATGGATTGCATGTAGACTTAGGCATGGTTTGGTAGGACCAATTGAGGAGGCACTATTCATGTTCACATAGACTTAGGTCAAATACAATCCTCTTCAATCTAGTGTTTGATTGAAAAAATGTTTGCTTCTTAAAGTTTTTCAAAATTCTACTTCTTTAGGTCTTAGAGCCCTTTGTTTTCTTGCATGTGATCATATTTCTAAAACAACCCCACCTACTTTTACCTGGCCACCACATTGCTGGGATTTCTTCCAGAACCATAGTTCGGGATAATGCCTCACAACTGGGCTACCTATTTGGGTTGATCCCCCCTTCCATGTACCGAGGGTCATAGGCCAAAGTATATCGGCAGGCGCTCAAGGATGTTGGAAAACATGAGCCTAGAACCAAAGAAAATTGATTTATGCCACATACATCAAGCCTTGGCTTGAGTATATCGGCATAGCATGATTGGACACAGATGATCTGAGCCTTAGAGTTAGGATTAGGGTCCTACAGCTTTTCAAAACTTGTGTATCTAGAGTCAACTTTTATGGAATGTTGTATGTGCATGCTTGTTTGTACAGGATGTGATTGAATGTACTTTGGATATTTCCCTTTATTCCCTTTATTTTCTCATATTTTCTATATTTTTTCTAAAAATACTGGTCAATTTTCAAAAAACCCTTATTTTCTACTTATTTTCTCATATTTCTACAAAGATCTTCTCAAACCCTGAACAATTTCCCCAAATCCTCTATTTTTTTTAAAACTCTAGGTGATTTCCATCCTTTCTTTTCCCTGGATCTCAAAGTTCCAGCCTTGTTTTGATCATGCTTGCAATTTCTTCAAAAATCATGTATTTTCCTCAAGTCTTGTCCTGATTTCCTCTTTATTTTTCAGTCTATCCAAATGGTATCCAGTCAACTTGATTCAGTCTTTTCTGAGGGCCATATCTCTTATGAGGTGGGACAAGGTCTCTGTGATCATCAAACTCTTAACACCAAACCTTTAATTCCTCGGTGGTACTATTCTTGGCTCAAGAACTTCTCCCGTATGTTCTCGGACCATCTAAGTGACTACGGATTGGAACTGGCATCGTCAGTTAGAGAGCAGATTATCAACGATAATTTGATTCAAGCATTAGCAGAGCGGTAGAATCCGCGTACCTGTACCTTTTGGTTTCCATGGGGAGAGATGACTCTACTATTGAACAAATTCTCAGACATCAATGGTTTACCTGAACCAGTTGGTCAGCCAGATGATCCCATGGAGCAAAATTTTTTTATCAACGTCAAGGGATTGGACCCCCGAAATGCTTTAGCCCGTATGACTAGACGAAGATCTTGACCGCTGATAGAGGCATATGTGTAAGATCCATGATTTATTTTGATGTAATATTTCATAATTGTGTTAAGAACGATGAAATTTTATTGATTTGACAATTTTTGTAATTTAGCCTATATTGTGAATCAGGTTAAATCGTGTAATTTTACGTAAAAAGGCAATTACGGGAAATCTAGAGCGAATTAACTTTCAAAATTTTTAGGATAAGTTTGGAATAGGGTTATGGTGATTTACTTCGAATTTGAGGTCCGAACGATGAAAAAACCCCGTCAGTGCATGCGAATTATGGGAGATCGCTTAGAAAATTAGTGAGGGCCTAAACGTGACCAATTTTGCTCAAAACGAAGATTTCTTTGCTTGAGTAGTCTTGTAATATCATTTACAATGATAATGTAAAATAAAATAATCATGCATTATGGAAAAACATTTGAAATTAATTGAAAAATGAAAATCGATAACATGAAATTACCTTTTCTTTCATGGTCATGGTTGACCAAGGTCTCATCCGTCCCTGTTGGAGAGCCTTGGACGACCAAGGCCATGAAACCAGCTAGTCACGTTGACCAGCTGGGTTAGTGGCATTGATGTAAGAAGACTTTAAAAGCTTATAACGGGAGGGCCACGATTGGCCCTACCCAAATTATTAAAAAAGAAAATATTAAAATTCAAATAGTAATGACATGTCAAAGTAATGAAGGAAGAGATGCCGTTTTAGCATTGGAGGGCGTCATTCCCTCTTGAGGAATGCGTGGAGCTGGGTGTTTGTGCCTTGAGATTTAGAGGAAATCCCAAGGGCTCTTCCCAAGAGGGAAGAACCATCATTGGGTTTGAACACACTCCATTGGATGCATGGGGCGGCAACCCCATGGCATCTTTGTAATTTTTAAAAAAGCACATTTGAATTCTCTAAGCTTAGTGGAAGGGCTGGGCGGCGGTGGAAAAACGTGTTCCACCCCAGCCCTCCGTCTTGGATGGGGGTTTCCCAACCCTCCATCTTAACCCCAACTTCTTTAAAACCCCTTAGAAAAAGTCGAGCCCCTTTAGTTGGACGATTTTTTCTAAAATCTCTCTGTAACTCTCTCTCCCAAACTCTCTTTCCCTCTCACTTTCCCTCTTCCTCCAGCCGTTGGTGCCCACCCTTGACGTGAAGGACTGCAACCTACCTTCCTCCATTACCAGCTTCGAAGGTGAAGAATCAGCCCATGTTGTTCATGTCAACAAAACGTGAAGCCAAGGATGCAAATGCACCTATGCATGCGTGCTCCTTCGACGAATTAGTGTAACAAGTTCCTTTTCAAGATTTTTTTTTTTGGGTTATTGTTTATACTTGCTCATGTGTAAGAACTTCTTCTCCATGTTACTGAATTCTTTTGCCTTTGGATGCATTATTCCATGTCTTATTTCAATGCATGTTATGTTGGGTTATCAATAACGTTTTTTTCTTGCTTCTCTTTTGTTTTCATTTTGCTGAAAGCTTCGATTTTGGTGTTGTTGTTTCCTCCCTTGTGATGGACGTGTTGAGCTTGCTGGGGTGCACTGAACCGAGCTGGGCTCATCCAGCATGCACCCAACCCCTTTTGGCACCATCTTGCAATGCATGCAGGCACATCTATGCGCTGCAGCCGTCGCCCCTCACCTTGAGCTCCTTGTTTGGCGTGTTGGGCTCAATCCAGTCCCAACACGATGGGACTGGTGCTGCATCCATGCTTTTGGCTTGGGTCACGGTGTGACCAGTCCCTATTAGATGTGGAAAACCCCTAACCACTCCAGCGTCAAAGCCACACTTGCTTTTATTTATTTATTTTGCTTTGTTTTTCTTGTTTTTGTTGTTTCGGTTCGTTCGTTTGGCGCACCAGGTCGCCGAATGGTTTAGCCGACCAGGCCAGCCTAGGAGTTGAGGACAGACCCCCCTTTGGGTTGGCTGTTCGACCTTTTAGGCTCCTGCTTATGTTGTTGGGAGGAACGCACAGTCTCGTCCAGTGGACCAGACCCTTCAGCCAGCTTGACTACCAAAGTTCGGGGCTGGGCACCATGCGGGTGGTTTGCGTGCCCAGCATGGGAACAAGTTTTTATTTCTTTTCTTTTTATTTTGGCGTTGGGCTGTAGCACCGGTCTGAACCGAGGGTTCGGACCAGTGCTACAGTTGGCTGGAACCATCTGGTTCATGTACCAGCCCCCAGCCAGACCATGGCTCACTTGGGCCGGTCCAGTCTTCCCCCTTCCCTGTTAGTCGGTTTTCCTTCGTTGGATCCGGAGGCGAGCTGCAAGGTGCTGTGCACCATTGCCACCCTTAGGCTAGCCTCTTTTTGGGGTTCAGACCTGAACTAAGGTTCAAACCTGAGGGCGTTGCAGCCCCGGTTCCCCCCTTGTTGGAGCCGGGTGCCAGTCGCATAGTGCTGGGCACCCAGGCCCCTTTGGCTGAGCCCTTTTGGCTCAGATCTAAACTGTAATGTTCAGACCTTGGTGTGTTTTTAATAGCAGTCTGGTCCTATGGACCAGACACCCTGACCAGCCCTTGTTACCCAGTTTGCGGGGTACCCGCGACTGCCCTTGTTAGCAGCTTGACTCAGCCCCAACCGACCCCCCCCTTTTTAGCAGTCTGGTCCGAACTATGAGTCAGACCAGAATCTATTAGTGAACATGACAGTCTGGTCTGAAGGACCAGACCAGCATTTTAGGTAGGTCCCTTTGGCAGCAAGTGTGCGAACCCTTCGTTGGCACCCTTGCAGCCCGTAACCCCACCAACCGGCTGTAAAACCTCTTTCTTTTAGGGCCAGCACAAACCTACTTCTAGCTGAAACGTAGTAGGTCCAAATTCGGGTTTAGTTTGCCCCGCACCCTTTCGCACTTCGGTTAGGGTGTGGCATGCGAGCACATGCCTTGGGTTGCCCCTGTATCGGGTAATTAGGTATATAAATACATATATGCCTAGATACAGTTGTGTACATACATGTAAGCATATATATATATATGTATATTTATATATGTATATTTATATATACATATACGGGCATGCTTTATTGAGAGTACACACACACACACACACATATATATATATATATATATATATATATGAAAATATAAAAATATAAAAATATGCATATGTTGATAATAGAGAGCCTCGTAACACACACACACGCATATATATATATATATATATATATATATATATATATATATATATATATATATATATATATATATATATATATATATATATATATATATATATATATATATATATATATATATATATATATATATATATATAGTAACACATATAGTTGAGTGTTTCGGTGCGACCGAATGGACATGCGACACTCTTGTGTCCCGTCCAAGTGTTTCTTCAAATGATTCCACACTCCGAACTGAGTATGAATTCCTTAGTGTTATTTCCACATTCGACTTGTCGAATGGTTGGTTTCGAGTCCGCAGGCGCGGCACCCCGAACCGTGGAATGCCAATGTAATCCCCATTAAAATGGGATATTACCATAAATCACCTTCGACAGGTATGTGTGTCGCACTGCGTAAGAAAAACACTCACGCCTTGGTTTGTGTTCGACAGACTAGTAAAGTAAGCAGAGGAACACAATTGTAAATCCACGTACTTAGAGACTACATTGATTTAGAATCACAAGTGTTGTTCAGTACCTTTGTTTCGGGTCTGCAGGCGCAGCACCCCACACCGTGGAAATGCAATGTTATTCCCATAAGATGGGATTTTGGTTAAATTCAATCTCAACACTGAAGTATGCAAAATAATGCATTTTACTGTGAGAATAATTGCATGTTATGCAAAGTGCCAATGTTAATGATTTAGAGACAACTTCTTGAGTAATGGAAATTGATGAAATGTCATATGCATGAAACTGCATATTTGCTTGCACGTTTACTTGTCTCTCAGAAATAAAATTATGCAATGCTTCTGTTACTTATATTTGTGCAAAAAGTTAGAAAGCATGTGGTACTATTACACTTTGCACGTGGCACATCCTGACACTGATATTGAGTAGTGCGTACCTCGGTTGGTACATTGTTGAGGCATTGATGAGTGCACGAGGTGCACTTACTTCATGAAATGAAAAGACTGAAACTTGAACACCATAGGGTATGAATGAACATGACTTGTTTTGGGTTCAGTTGGAGTCCTTGGGCGATGACCCTTATGATGAGAATGGACTCTTATGTGACTATACCCAGAATTAGAAAAGAAATAATATGGTGTTGTGACCGATTTCATGAGCGGGGTGCTCTGTTGGCCGCGTGAGGCTGAGCACGTGGATGGGCAAGCCAAGTCCTCATTTTGCGTACCCCACAGGGACCACGAGGCAAACTCCTCCTTGAGAGGTATGAGTAAACAATGAGCCTAAGAAAGATAAACCTGCTTCGCCCCATTCACAAAATGGTTCAGCTTGGAGAGGGTGGATGGCACAACCCTGAGTGACTTGTCGTTACTATGACACGTGTTTTGACAGGAGCTATAGCGTCCCTTGGCCTCTAGTCACTCAGAGTCAGGGAGGTCGAGGTTACCTTTTTAGGACCTCACTACTGCATTAGTATGGATTGCAATCCTTGCCTATGTGAGTGTTTTCTTCCAGCTGTGTGCTACTCGCATGAGATTTACTCGGTCTGTAGCTTCCCCGGTTACCACACTAGAATTTGAATAAGAGACGCCGGGTGCATGTCTCACAGAATGCGAGTTTTCTTCGCGTACCCAAAAGAGTAATCAGAAGAACTTAAAGACTAACCAATCAGTTGACTTACTGTAGTTGCTACTTTACTTATTCCATAGTTTTTACTTAGTTACTTTACTTGTTCAGCTGTTACTTTAAGCACTTGTTACAGTTCAGTTACTACTTGAGTTACTTACTTTACAGTTACTTCAGCTCCGTTCCTTTTCACTTGACTAGTACTTGTCACTTTCGCACTTACCTGACACAGGCACAAACACTTGTTAGTTCTTGCTTATGTTCCTTGTTAGAATTGATATATATATATATATATATATATATATATATATATATATATATATATATATATATATATATATATATATATATATATATATATATATATATGTGGTTGTTTCTTCACCACCTCGCAAGAGGCCTGACCCCATTTTATGGGGATGTACGTGACGAACAGGTGTAGTGCTGATGCGACGACACACACTGGAGACTTGGGGACCCACACTTGAGCTGTAGATCCTGTCCCTTGTGGTTTTGGGTTGGGATATATTCCCTGTTTTTGAGACTTGTACTTTTACAGTTTATAAACTTTAAACTGTGGGATTGTATACCCTCCTTTACGTTTGTGGTTGTATGGTGGTACTTTTCGTTACATTGTTGTTTACTTGTTGCACTCACTTATGACCGTCCGGACTCGCGGCTTTGCTGTTTTTCTTAGACTTTGTTTTCCACTATTTTCTAGTAAAACCTTTCAAAAAAAAATCATAGAAAATTCTAAGGTTTTCCAAAGTCGGGGTTTGGGGCGCCACAACGTTTGGTATCAGAGCAGCGTTAAGTGTGATCCAAGCTTCATCGTGCATCGTCCATCGCATTGTAAGTATAAGTTAAGCTTTATTTATTTCATTATTTCTTGCTTCTTAGTTAGTATTGTGTAATTGGTTCTGTGTGTGGGTTAGATGTCGACGAACCTGAGTTACCGCAAGATTTTGGAAGCTCTCCAGAACCTAACTCGAGGTAAGGAGGCCTTGAGTGGAGCTGTGCAACATTTGGCACGAAGTGTGCATATGTTGGCACCTCCTTGTGCCAGGTGTTTGGTTGATCATGCGGGACAAATCTGTCCCCGTGAGTTGGCTGATTGCCTCTATTGCAGTCTTAGAGGGCACGTCGAGGATGAATGTCAGACGAAACTGAGGGATGAGCTCTGGAGGAGCAACACTGATGATATTGAGGATGTATCTTCGGTCACTGGACCACTAGTCATCGAAGTGGATAGTTAGGACGGAGAAAGGCGTGGAGCGATAGATTTTCCTCAGTATTCTCCTGAGTCGTATCCGTATGTTGTTTCCTTGGAGTACGTGCCACCGATACTGATGGAAGTCCAAGAGATTTCTGACACACCACTGAGGACTCCTGCTTCTCCTCCCCGTGTAAGGCTGAGACACTATGAAAGTCAGAAGGACTACAAAGATTTCTACACTAGCCAGTCTTGAGAATATTATGTGATGTTGTGTTGTGAGAAACACTGAGTCAATGTTTCATTTTTTATTTTTGCTTAAGTTGTTAGAAATGTTTGATTTAACCCTGTCTGGATGAAGGGTGTTTATGTAATGTTTGCAGTTTTCTTATTAATGAAATAGATTTTCTATCTTTGAGTACTTGCCAGTTGCTTATGTGTAAATTTTACTTATTTAGATGGCATGGCGTACGAGATGCGATGATCTCATGGAGTCGCTTAACAACCTTACAGAGGTTGTTGGACGCCAGGCAGAAATGATGCGGAACATGGGTGAGCACATTTAGCAGGCCACCCAGGGTCAGGGAGTTCCTGCCCGAGTTCCAGCAACAACGGTACCATATAAGCAGTTCATGAGCATGAATCCCCCATCATTCGACGGGAAAGCGACACCTGAGGCAGCTGAAGATTGGGTACGGGAAATGGATCGGATTTTCCGTGTTCTTCAGGTCGGTGACGATTGCAAGGTGGACTTCAGGACGTATCGTCTCAAGAAGGATGCTGAAAGGTGGTGGGCTACCACCTGGGAGATTAAGTTCAACAACCAGCCGATTGAATGAGAACAGTTCGTTGAAACCTTCTACGCTGCATACTTTCCAGCTCACGAGAGGAGCAGAAAGATGTAAGAGTTTCTTGATCTGCAGCAAGGTAGTTCGTCACTTGTGGAGTACGTCACTCTTTTTCGCAGTATGCAGAGATTCTGTCCGAATTTGTATACCACAGAGAAGGAGCGAGCACTGAAGTTTGCTCGAGGTCTAAAGCTGGCTTTGTGGACGAAGGTGTACACGCGTGCACCGATGACAGTTGACGAGGCTTTGGAGATAGCCTCCTTATTAGAGCATGATTGGGCGGAATCCCAGAAGACTTCAGCATCTCGACAGCAGCAGCATCATCCAGGCAAAAAGAGTTGGCCGAGGAAGAGACAATTTCAGAAGAACCAGGGTGGAAGGAAGTTCCATCCTCCGTCCAAGAAGAATCGAAACAACAACACCAACCAACAACAGTACCAAAACCGTCGACCCCAATATAAGCAACAGTAGCCGCATAAGCAGATCACCACGACCGGATGTCCAAAGTGCACCACTGACCATCCAGGGCGACCCTGCCTGCGTGACACGGGCAATTGCCTTTACTGTGGCAAGATAGGCCATTATATCAGGGACTGCAGGAAGAAACAGACGAATGACCAACGAAGAAATATGTCAGGAACTTCTCAGCAAGTGCAGCAAAGGTACCCTCATCCGTATCAGCAGCAGTAGCAACAACATTAGCAAAAGCAGACCAACCAGAAAGTCATTGCCGGACATGCATACGCGGCAACTGTAGAGTAAGTGACCAAGGGAGAGTTGGTCCAAGGTACTATCTCAGTCGTCGGACATGTAGCTTTTACATTATTTGATTGTGGTGCTTCGCATTCTTTCATAGCTGCTAGATTTGCCCGTACTTTACCTTTGACAGTAGAGTCTTTAAATTACCCGTTGGAGGTTCACACTCCAACTGGTGATCAATCTTTTTATGATTCGTACATTCTGAGCATCGAGGTGTCAATGGCAGGGCAAAACCTGTCAGCTGACGTGATCCTGCTAGACATGACTGAGTTCGATGTTATTCTAGGCATGAATTGGCTTTTTGAGTATCATGCTCAAGTCTTTTGTCGAGAAGGCAAGGTTGTACTTTTTCAGCCTGATCGTCCTGTCTTGGAGATCAAGCTTCCTCGACTCTTGCGCGATAATCGTATGATTTCTTCCTTTAAGGCTCAGAAGTATCTGTGGAACGAGGGTACTGCATTCTTGGTCAGTATTGCCCCAGTTGAACCTGAGATGGTTTTGATTGATGACTTGGACGTGGTCCGAGAATTTTTCGATGTCTTTCTGGAGGAATTACCTGGTTTACCTCCGAAGCGAGAGATCAAATTTTGTATTGAGTTGTTGCCTGAAACTACTCCTATTTCTAAGGCACCTTACCGTATGTCTCCAGCAGGACTTAAGGAATTGAAGCGACAAGTGGAAGAACTCCTAGATCAGGGTTTTATTCGACCCAATGCTTCTCCGTGGGGAGCACCAGTGTTGTTCGTGAAGAAGAATGATGGATCTTTGAGGTTGTGCATCGACTATCGGATGCTCAACCAAGCGACGATCAAGAACAAGTATTCGTTACCCAGGATCGAAGATCTTTTTGATCAGTTGCAGAAGGCGAAGATTTTCTTGAAAATTGACCTCAGGTCGGGTTATCATCAACTTCGTATCCGAGAAGGTGACATTGCGAAGAAAACTTTCCGAACAAGGTATGGGTTATACGAGTTCGTGGTGATGCCTTTCGGCCTCACAAATGCACCAGCTGCATTCATGGATCTGATGAACCGGATTTTTCGTCCGTTCATGATCGTGTTCATCGACGATATCTTGATCTACTCAGAGAGTCCTGAGCAGCATCAAGAGCACTTGCGTATTGTTTTGAGTACTCTTCGTGAGCATCAGTTGTTCGCCAAGTTCTCCAAGTGCAAATTTTGGCTCAAGCGAGTTATGTTTCTTGGGCACGTGATATCGAAGGACGGAGTGTCAGTCAATCCAGCTAAGGTTGAAGCAGTTCTAGGCTGGAAGCAGCCTCAGAATGTGTCTGAGATTCACAACTTTCTTGGATTGGCAGGTTATTATCGACGATTCATCCAAGACTTTTCGAGGATTGCCTTACCTTTGACGAAGCTTTTGCATAAAGGTATCAAGTTCGAGTGGAACAGTTCTTGTGAAGACAGTTTCCAGATCTTGAAGTCGAAGCTGACAACCTCGTCGGTGTTAGCTTTACCTTCTGGCAGAGGTGGTTTTGTGGTGTACACAGACGCCTCTGGTACTGGATTGGGTTGTGTGCTAATGCAGCACGGCCAGGTGATTGCCTATGCTTCTAGAAAGTTGAAGACCCATGAGAGGAATTACCTGACTCACGATTTGGAGTTAGCAACAATTGTGTTTGCTCTGAAATTGTGGCAACATTATTTGTATGGGGAATCGTTTGAGGTCTTCTCAGACCACAAGAGCCTCAAATATCTGTTCTCTCAAAAGGAGTTGAATATGAGACAACGACGTTGGCTCGAGTTCATCAAGGATTACGACTTCACGTTGTCTTACCATCCTGGTAAGGCGAACGTTGTGGAAGATGTGCTTAGCCGCAAATTGAGTGGTGTTCTGGCTAGTCTCATGTGGATCCAGAAGCTGATTGAGGATTTTATAGCCTGAAAACCTTTTTCAGTTGGAGGTGGTTCGATCAGATTGTCTGGTCTGACCATTCGATCAGAGTTTTTGCCGAAAATCATGGAGGCTCAGAAGCTTGATGACCAGTATGGGAAGTTTCTAGCCTTGGCAGAGCAAACAGATTCTTTCTTTAGTGTGTCAGATGATGGCAACATTCGTATGAGAGATCGTCTTTGGGTTCCGAGCAACCTTGAGCTGAAGAAAGAGATTCTTGATGAAGCGCATATGTCGAGATATGCGATTCATCCAGGCGGAACGAATATGTTTAAGGACTTGTAGCGAAAATATTGGTGGAATGGCATGAAGCGCGAGATAGCAGCTTACGTTGCGAGGTGTTTGACTTGTCAGCAGGTCAAGGTGGAACACCAGCGTCTCGATAGTTCCATGCAGAAAATCGAGATTCCTCAATGAAAGTGGGAAGACGTTACGATGGATTTTGTGGTAGGTTTACCGCAAACGAGGCGTAAGCATGATGCGATTTAGGTAGTCGTGGACAGACTCACTAAGTCTGCCCATTTCTTGCCGATCAGGATCAGTCAATCTCTCGAGAGTCTAACTGACTTGTATGTCAGAGAGATTGTGCGACTGCATGGTGTGCCGAGATCGATCATTTATGATCGTGATCCCCGGTTTACGTCGCGACTGTGGGGTCAGTTGCAGTCTGCTTTGGGGACGAAGTTGAAGTTCAATACAGCCTTTCATCCCCAAACGGATGGACAATCCGAGCGAACGATTCAGACACTAGAAGATATGTTGCGAGCCTATATGCTTGATTGGAAGGGTGAATGGGATTCACACCTGTGTTTGGTTGAGTTCGCCTACAACAACAGTTACCACGCTAGTATTGGGATGGCCCCGTATGAAGTGTTGTATGGGAGACCTTGTCGATCACCGTCTTATCGGGACGATATCAGCGATAGGTCGAGCGAATCGCCGATTGTTCTTCAGCACTACACTCAGCAGGTGTAGAAGATTCGAGAACGTTTGAAGGCAGCACAACATAGACAAAAAAGTTATGCCGATAAGAGACGTCGCGAGTTGTCTTTTTAAATTGGTGACATGGTTTTTGTCAGAGTTTTGCCGACGAAGAGTGTGTTTCATTTTGGAAAGAAAGGGAAGTTGAGTCCGAGATATGTTGGATCGTTTGAGATTTTGGCAAGGATCGGTGAAGTGGCATATTGTGTTGAGTTACCTCCACAATATGCCCACATTCATAATGTTTTTCATGTGTTGATGCTAAGGAAGTACATTCCTGACCCATCGCACATCATTCGTTACGAGGATGTGGACGTACAGGAATATCTGACTTTGACAGAATGGCCTATCGAGATAGTTGATCGACGAGATCAGGTTTTGCGTACTAAGACTATTTCGCTAGTTAAGGTATGTTGGCAACACCATGGCATCGAAGAATGCACATGAGAATCAGAAGCGAGCATGAGAGAGGCATATCCAGAACTTTTTGTAACCTCCTAAGGGTGATTTCGCGGACGAAATCCTTTTTAAGGAGGGGAGGATGTAAGATCCATGATTTATTTTGATGTAATATTTCGTAATTGTGTTGAGAACGATGAAATTTTATTGATTTGACAATTTTTGTAATTTAGCGTATATTGTGAATCGGGTTAAATTATGTAATTTTACGTAAAAAAGCATTTGTGGAAAATCTAGAGAGAATTAACTTCCGAAATTTTGAGGGTAAGTTTGGAATAGGGTTATGGTGATTTACACTGAATTTGAGATCTGAACGACGAAAAACCCCCGTCAGTGCATGTGAATTACGAGAGATCACTTAGAAAATTAGCGAGGGCCTAAACGAGACCAATTTCGCTCGAAATGAAGATTTCTTTGCTTGAGTAGTCTTGTAATGTCATTTACAATGATAATGTAAAATAAAATAATCATGCATTATGGAAAAACATTTGAAATTAATTGAAAAATGGAAATCGATAACATGAAATTACCTTTTCTTTCATGGTCATGGTTGACCAAGGTCTCATCCATCCCTGTTGGAGAGCCTTGGACGACCAAGGCCATGAAACCAGCTGATCACGTTGACCAGCTGGGTTAGTGGCATTGATGTAAGAAGACTTTAAAAGCTCATAAAGGGAGGGCCACGAATGGCCCTACCCAAATTATTAAAAAGGAAAAAATTAAAATTCAAATAGTAATGACATGGCATAATAATGAAGGAGGAGATGACATTTTAGCTTTGGAGGGCGTCATTCCCTCTTGGGGAATGCATGGAGCTGGGTGTTTGTGCCTTGGGATTTAGAGGAAATCCCAAGGGCTCTTCCCAAGAGGGAAGAGCCATCATTGGGTTTGAACACACTCCATTGGATGCATGGGGCGGCAGCCCCACCCCATGGCATCTTTGTAATTTTTAAAAAAGCACATTTGAATTCTCTAAGCTTAGTGAAAGGGTTGAGCGGCGGTGGAAAAACGTGTTCCACCCAAGCCCTCCATCTTGGATGGGGGTTTCCCAACCCTCCATCTCAACCCCAACTTCTTTAAAACCCCTTAGACAAAGTCGAGCCCCTTTAGTTGGGCGATTTTTTCTAAAATCTCTCTCTAACTCTCTCTCCCAAACTCTCTTTCCCTCTCACTTTCCCTCTTCCTCCAGTCGTGGGTGCCCACCCTTGATGTGAAGGACTGCAACCTACCTTCCTCCATTACCAGCTTCGAAGGTGAAGAATCATCCCATGTTGTTCATGTCAACAAAACGTGAAGCCAAGGATGCAAACACACCTATGCGTGCATGCTCCTTCGGCGAATTAGTGTAACAAGTTCCTTTTCAAGGTTTTCTTTTTGGGTTATTGTTCATACTTGCTCATGTGTAAGAACTTCTTCTCCATGTTACTGAATTCTTTTGCCTTTGGATGCATTATTCCATGTCTTATTTCAATGCATGTTATGTTGGGTTATCAATAACATTTTCTTCTTGCTTCTCCTTGGTTTTCACTTGAGCCGGTCCAGTCTTCCCCCTTCCCTATTAGCCGGTTTTCCTTCGTTGGATCCGGAGGCGAGCTGCAAGATGCTGTGCACCATTGCCACCCATAGGCTAGCTTCTTTTTGGGCTCCAGGCCTGAACTGAGGTTCAGACCTGAGGGCGTTGCAGCTCCGGTTTCCCCCTTTTGGAGCCGGGTGCCAGCCGCATAGTGCCGGGCACCCAGGCCTCCCTTTGGCTGAGCTCTTTTGGCTCAGATCTGAACTGTAATGTTTAGACCTTGGCGTGTTTTTAATAGCAGTCTGGTCCTATGAACCAAACACCCTTACCAGCCCTTGGTACCCAGTTTGCGGGGTACCCGCGGCTGCCCTTGTTGGCAGCTTGACTCAGCCCCAACCGACCCCCCCCTTTTTAGCAATCTGGTCCGAACTATGAGTCAGACCAGAATCTATTAGTGAACATGATAGTCTGATCTGAAGGACTAGACTAGCGTTTTAGGTAGGTCCCTTTGGCAGCAAGTGTGCGAACCCTTCGTTGGCACCCTTGCATTCCGTAACCCCACCAACCGGCTGTAAAACCTCTTTCTTTTAGGGCCAGCACAAACCTACTTCTAGCTGAATCGTAGTAGGTCCAAATTCGGGTTTAGTTTGCCCCGCACCCTTTCGCACTTCAGTTAGGGTGTGGCATGCGAGCACATGCCTTGGGTTGCCCTTGTATCGAGTAATTAGGTATATAAATACATATATGCTTAGATATAGTTGCGTACATACATGTAAGCATATATATATATATATATATATATATATATATATATATATATATATATATATGTATATTTATATATACATATACAGGCATGCTTTATTGAGAGTACACACACACACACACACACACACACACACATATATATATATATATATATATATATATATATATATATATATATATTCATATATAGAGTAACACATATAGTTGAGTGTTTCGGTGCGACCGAATGGACATGCGACACTCTTGTGTCCTGTCCAAGTGTTTCTTCAAATGATTCCACACTTCGAACTGAGTATGAATTCCTTAGTGTTATTTCCACATTCGACTTGTCGAATGGTTCGTTTCGGGTCCGCAGGCGCGGCACCCTGAACCGTGGAATGCCAATGTAATCCCCATTAGAATGGGATATTACCAGAATTCACCTTCGACATGTATGTGTGTCGCACTGTATAAGGAAAACCCTCACACCTTGGTTTATGTTCGACAGACTAGTAAAGTAAGCAGAGAAACACTATTGTAAATCCACATACTTAGAGACTACATTGATTTAGAATCACAAGTGTTGTTCAGTACCTTTGTTTCGGGTCTGTAGGCGCGGCACCCCACACCATGGAAATGCAATGTTATTCCCATAAGATGAGATTTTGGTTAAATTTATGTTACTTATATTTGTGCAAAAGTTAGAAAGCATGTGATACTATTACACTTTGCACGTGGCACATCCTGACACTGATACTGAGTAGTGCGTACCTCGGTTGGTATATTGTTGAGGCATTGATGAGTGCACGAGGTGCACTTACTTCATGAAATGAAAAGACTGAAACTTGAACACCATAGGGTATGAATGAACATGACTTGTTTTGGGCTTAGTTGGAGTCCTTGGGCAATGACCCTTATGATGAAAATGGACTCTTATGTGACTATACTCTGAATTAGAAAAGAAATAATATGGTGTTGTGACCCCTTTCACGAGCGGGGTGCTCTGTTGGCCGCGTGAGGCTGAGCAGGCCAAGTCCTCATTTTGCGTACCCCACAGGGACCACGAGGCAAACTCCTCGTTGAGAGGTATGAGTAAACAATGAGCCTAAGAAAGATAAACCTGCTTCGCCCCATTCACAAAACGGTTCACCTTGGAGAGGGTGGATGGTACAACCCTGAGTGACTTATCGCTACTACGACACGTGTTTTGACAGAAACTGTAGCGTCCTTTGGCCTCCAGTCACTCAGAGTTAGGGAGGTCGAGGTTACCTTTTTAGGACCTCACTACTGCAGTAGTATGGATTGCAATCTTTGCCTATGCGAGTATTTTCTCCCAGCTGCGTGCTGCTCGCATGAGGTTTACTCAGTCTGTAGCTTCCTTAGTTACCACACTAGAATTTGAATAACAGACGTCGGGTGCATGTCTCACAGAATGCGAGGTTCCTTCGCATACCCGAAGGAGTAATCAGAAGAACTTAAAGACTAACCAATCAGTTGACTTACTGTAGTTTCTACTTTACTTGTTTCGTAGCTTTTACTTAGTTACTTTAAGCACTTGTTACAGCTCAGTTACTGCTTGAGTTACTTACTTTACAGTTACTTCAGCTCTGTTCCTTTTCACTTGACTAGTACTTGTAACTTTTGCACTTACCTGACACAGGCACAGACACTTGTTAGTTCTTGCTTATGTTCCTTGTCAGAATTGATACATATATTTGTGGTTGTTTCTTCACCACCTCGCAAGAGGCCTGACCCCATTTTATGGGGATGTAGGTGACGAACAGGTGCAACACTGATGCGATGACACACGGTGGAGGCTTGGGGACCCACACTTGAGCTGCAGATCCTGTCCCTTGTGGTTTTGGGTTTTTGGGTTTTTGGTTGGGATATATTCCCTGTTTTTGAGACTTGTACTTTTACAGTTTGTAAACTTTAAACTGTGGGATTGTATACCCTCCTTTACGTTTATGGTTGTATGGTGGTACTTTTGGTTACACTGTTGTTTACTTGTTGCACTCACTTGTGGCCGTCCGGACTCGCAGCTTTGTTGTTTTTCTTACACTTTGTTTTCTGCTGTTTTCTAGTAAAACCTTTCAAAAAAAAATTACAAAAAATTCAAAGGTTTTCCAAAGTTGGGGTTTGGGGCGCCACAATATGAGAGCCAATATGTTGATCTGTTTGAGCTATACCAACAATATGGGGCATTTGAAGAAGTCGACTCCTTATCCTGAGCAGTGCGAGAAAGGATTCAACATGAAATAATCTTGTGCACCGTAGGGATAGCCTTCTTTTAGGATGGACAAAACTACATTGATATCAGAATAATACAACTTTTGCGAAAATAGAGAAATCGACATACTAGCCGTCTCTTGATTGCCATGGCCGTGCTTGCTTTCTTATACCGTGGATTGACCTGTTTCGTGCATCAAGATTTTATCTTAGTAGAGGGATGTATCTACGCACTACAGTCTTGGTTCCTTTGGCACATGCCATCTCGAGCCAGCTCATTCAGATATAACAGCAAGAAGCCATTACCCACTTCTCGGTACAGATTCTTGATCGAGAACCTCCATGAAGAAGAAATCGTATGGGACTACTTCGACCATCAGGAGTCACTCCCTCGGTACACTTATGCATATGGCAAGAGATTCAAGTTACTCACACTTTTCTTTTTAGTGTGTTACCAGCCAGAGCGATATGTTAGACAGTTCTTGCAGAGACATAAGCAAATTGAAACTCGATTATTGTTAGGCATTGTACTAGAAATCGATCTGAAGTCTGCTCAGTGGTCTAGAACAAACCATTCTGTCAAGCATAGCTGAGATTCTTTTGTTACCCTCACTATTTTTCCTGGTCCTCGAGTGTCTTCTGATTATATTAAGTGGTGGCAAATTGTTTGTCCGCCCCCTCTCTGTCAAGTCTATTATTAATAAAATCATTCTTCTTTAGCAATTAATCTTTTTATCATGGTTTGATGACCTCGCCTAGGTAACAAGGCATATTTTAGTTGTTTATCTCTTTTACAAAGAATAACAATGCAATTGTCGTGATTTTCGCGATGACCCAATCTCTAGTAATGGGATGTCCTTAAAATTGTCAACCTAACTCTCATCAAATATTTCCCCCTTATTTGTTTTATCCCAAAGATATTATTCCAAGCTAATTGCCCTTTTATTCTGCAGAGAGCACTTGCAATCTTACATGGTTCAGACAAGGTCTGGCAAGAAAACCACACCCGTCCAGCATATCAGTTATTCATTAGCTTCTGAATAGGAAATGACCTCCCTACGATATGCGAGGAATCAAAGCCAACAGACCAATGATGATATCGACCCTCAAATGTATTCATTGTTTTAAAGAATGATGAACAAAATGTTGTCTGAGCAAACAAAAGCTAGTTCAGGAAAGATTCATAGCAAGAAGAAGGTTAAGGGCCGAACAATTAAGATGCATTTGAAAATCTCAAAGAAGAAGGTACAACACGAGAATACCTCTGATGAAGCTGAGTCAGTGGGTGATACTGATGAAGAATATGAGACTCAACATGCCTTTCAGAAGTTGACTCAGGGGCAAGGGTTGGCCTATAAGTTCAAAAATCAGTCGGTTGATGACCCTAACTAGCCACAACTCAAAGACGTGGTCAAAATGGTCAAAGATATGCAAGCTCACGATAAGGGCAAGAGGATTTTCACGAGTGTAGACTTTTATGATGGTTTAGACGGGGATGATAGTCTCGATAATCTCTCTAGAAAATTCATCAAGTTTGATGGTTCTGGTGACCCTAAGTCACATCTCACCATGTTTTTCGCTGAATATGCAAAGTTCAAAAGGGACAACCGAGCTTTATTCCTTTGTTTCTCTCGCAGTCTGGAGGGAACAATAGCTAAACGGTATTCAGAGCATATCAATCTCATCGAACTGCGAGAGTTCGATAAGGTGATCAACCTATTCATTGAACGATTCCTTTTCAATTCTAAAGCACTGCCAACGCTCAATTATCTCTACAATCTGAAGTAGAAAGAGGATGAAAAGGCCAGATACTTCATTCACAGATGAAGATCTACTTGTAATCGAATGAGGGATCCGATATCAGAAGGGCATGCATTGTTAGTGATCCTAAACAATTTCTCCCAACCTCTAAGGGGCCTGATCTCTACCTCTCTGGCACAATCCTTTATCGAATTAATAGAGCAAGCCGAATGACTCGAGATGGGGATAAAAAATGGGGTCTATGAGGGCATTACCATCGGAAGAAGCAACCAAGATGCCAAGAAGAAGGCCCACTTCACTCTTTCTGCCAATAATAATAAAGGCAACAAGAATAATCGCGATAACAATTCAGAGGGATTCAAAGGCCAAAAGGGAAAGCCTCTCCAATCTAGTCCCCAGCACAAAGAGAAAGATCAGGAAAAACCAAAGTGCAAGGACCGGAGTACTAATCGCAAGTTCACCCCTCTGGACCAGACACTCGAGAGTGTTCTGGAGTATATGCTCGCAAGAGATATGGTTCGTTTGCCTAAAGTCGCTGATCCCTTAGCAATTATGGACAAATTCAAAGAACAGTTTTGCAAGTTTCATCGAGCAGTAGGGCATGATACAAAGAATTGCTTCATCCTTAAGAACATCATTCAAGACTGCACTGACAAGAATCTCCTTGTTAAAGATGAAGAAGACACCTGTCAGCCGTCCTGATCGAGCTTTTTCAAGAAACTGGCAATGCCAAGGCTATATCACTTCTTTCATTTTGCTTTTATCATTTTAAAGGGGCAATGTAGTCCCAGTTCGCTTACCAATTTGTTGTTTCTCTTCTCCAATGCATCAATAAAATTATCTGTTTTCCTCATAACTTGGCACCATATTCTTTATATATTGTTGCGCTTTCTCCTTCTTTGCAACATGTCTTTTTACGAGGAGTAACCTCTTTTAAAGTACCTCCCGAATCAATCAAGAAGCTCATTGCCAGCCTTTCCCTTGTTAGCTTCAGAGTGTTATTCAAATATCAATAACTTATCCTTTCGTCCAACATCTTACTCCCCAGTTACACTGGGGCATTTTTTTTTTTGATAATCTATTTCTACTTTAAAACGTTCTGTATGCAGGCAGGATCAAACAAAATCTTTCATTAATCATTTGCATCTATTTGTATTCATATGCATTTGTTTGCATTTGTTTGTATTCATTTGCATCGAATTTATTACCCATTCAGGATAAGGGATAAATCTTGAGACCTCGACAGTCATTTATAAAAATCAATCATGAAGGCGAAGTTGAAAATTCCCATTACAATCTTTAAATATCTCCAGGGCTCGTACTGGTACTTTTTCAAAATCCAGTGTTCGTGCCAGTGCTTTCTAAAAACTCAGTCCTCGTACTGATCCCTTTTTTCTCAAAATTATTGTTGTTCCCAGTGAACCTATGTTGTTCTTAGTTGAACCAATGTTATTCTTCAGTGAAATGATGTTGTTCTTAGCCGAACCGATGTTGTTCCAAGTGAACCTATGTTGTTCCAAGCGAACCTATGTTGTTCTTAATTGAACCGATGCTGTTCTTAACTGAACCAATGTTGTTCCTAACCCAACCAATGTTGTTCTTAATCAAACCGATGTTGTTCCAAGCGAACCTATGTTGTTCTTAAGTGAACCTATGTTGTTCTTAGTTGAACCAATATTGTTCTTAATAGAACCGATGTTGTTCTTAGCCGAACCTATGTTGTTCCAAGCGAACCTATGTTGTTCTTAAGTGAAGCTATGTTGTTCTTAGTTGAATCGATGTTATTCTTTAGTAAACCGATGTTGTTCTTAGCCGAACCGATGTTGTTCCAAGCGAACCTATGTTGTTCTTAAGTGAACCAATGTTGTTCTTCAGTGAACCGATCATGTTCTTAGTTGAACCGATGTTGCTCTAGTTCTAAGCGAACCTACGTTGTTCTTAATTGAACCTATGTCATTCTTAGTTAAACCAATGTTGTTCCTAGTGAACCTATGTTGTTCTTAATTGAACCAATGTTGTTCTTAAGCGAACCGATGTTGCCCCAATTAAATCGATGTTGTTTCAAGCGGACCTATATTGTTCTTAAACAAACCTATGATTGTTCTTAAGTGAACCTATGTTGTTCTTAAGTGAACCAATTGTTATCATCGCAAAATTTTACTTTTGCAAGTCAAACTGACCTTTGAAAAAGATTTTGAAAATAACTCGCTTTCGTTTTAAAATGCGAAATAATTCCTAAGAATGGGACTCGCCTGTCGGTACGAGATTCAACCGTTCCTGGCGCCTTTACCAGGGGTAATTGAACCAAGGATCAAAAGTATGCTTAGCTTTACTCAACTTGTCTAAATCGTGTTCTATTTCCTAAATGCACAAAGAATCAGACATGTGCTATGGATTTCAGAAAATGTAGGTTTAAAAACATAATGTTTGCTTAGAATAACTGAAATACTTAGAGAATTCTTGAAGAATATGTCACTTGGAAAATCATGGATCATGGTGAAAGAATATTTCTGAGGAAAATGAAAATCGATTTCTGAAGAAATCCAAGTGTTTTAAGAAAATCGATTTCTGAAAAATTTTAAGTAACTTTGGAAACTTTGATTTCTCTGAATTCAAACTTTGAAATTGAATATATAACCTAAAAAATTGAATTTTAAACTTTGAACAATACTTGAAATACCATTTGAAAACTCAGAGTTTTGAGAAAATCAATTTCTGAGTAAGACTTAGAAATATTTTGAGAAAATCCATTTCTCTGGATTGGAATTGGAATTTGCAAATTGAATGAAATGAATGGATATGGATTTGAAAGACATGGCTTTGAGGAATTGAAAAAATCCTTTTGAGTTTTGAAAAATGCAGTGCATTTTGAAGTTAGCCTAAGAGTGTAGGCTGAATGTGGCTAATACGAAGGTCACAAATTTGGGTCTCATTCGTATTCTGACTATGGCCACAAATACGAATTCCACCGAGTTTGTCAACTCCCTAAGAGATTGTGCACGTGCCATTCATGTAGACCATAGTGGATTTGTAGAAATATGCATATGAATGACAAGCATAACAGTTATATATCAAAGTTCAAACTATATGCAATGCAAATCCTAATCTAAGCAGAAATTGAAATTCTTATTCCAAAGTTTACATTTTATTTACATCACTAATTAAATTTAAATAAATAAAATTAAAGGAAAGTAAGGTCTTCAATATCCCAGAAAAACTAGAAAACTTGTTAGTGAAGATATGTTGGTTTTTCTAGATTTATCCAGTAATATCTGGAAATTACTGGATTTTGCTAGATATAAGCCTTTTTCCATGATTCCCTGAGATAAAGATAATGAAATATGAAATAAAATAAAAGAAATAATGAAAATGAGATTTGAAAATTCGAAATTGGGGTCAAAATGACCAAAATACCCCTGATAGTAAGACTATGACCTTGAAACCAGGGTTTTTCAAAAAGATATTTTGTAAAAATGAGGTTTTGGAATTCAAATAAAAATAAATCAATCATAAGGTGATGTGGTATGATTGAAAATAAGAAAACCCAAGTTAGGAATTTTGAAAATGAGGTCAAATGACCAAATTAACCCCGATAGCAAGACTATGGCCTTGAAATCAGGGTTTTCAGAAAATGTTTTGGTAAAAACTTGGGGTTTAGGGTTTAAATAAAATCAAATAGCATCTAAATCAAACATGAGGTGTCCTAGAATGATTTTAAACATGAACAAACCCTAAAAACATGAACTTATACACGAAAATTCAAAAATATCATAAAAATCATGATTTTGGCAGTGTTTCGGGATCCTGCGGGTACCCTGTTTTGCAATTTAATCCATTCAAGCATCAAATGATAACCAGAATTAATAAAAAATGACATATAAACTTTTTATCACCTTAAAATTAGATTGAAATCATAAAAATATATTTTTTCTATTATTCCAATCCAAAAATTGCATTAAAACCCTAAAATATGATATTTTTACCCGCGAGCATGTACCAGTCATGGTGTCAGACCTGAATCAAGGGCCAATTCATCATAGAAATTCTTTAAATTTTACAGACACAAAATATACAAAAAAACAAAGAATATCCCTTTTACAGATCATAAAATCCATCTTCGGTTGGGGAGATATTGTTCCGACAATCTGTACTTGAATTCAACGAATATAAAATTGATTAAAACAGGCACTTCCGATTGAAAATACATGGAAAAATAGCAGACTTCATCAAAAATTTCTGAGATTTCAGGAGTAAATAATAAAGAGATAAATAATGAACTTCCTTTTTTACAAATCTTGAATAGGATCTACGGTTAAAGATCTATGATCAACACAAGTTGAATTAGGGTTTTAGTAAATCATAACAAGTTTTAAAATATGGATCCGACTTTCTGACAGAAGAAAAATAGTGAACAGTGATATAAAAATACAATAAAATCACATTAAATAATAGGCATTAACAAAAATCTACTGCACTTTACGAATCACAAATCACACCTCAGATGACAGAAATAAGGCACTTGCAAGTTACCAATGAATTTCAATAGCGATTTTAATACCTGAAAATCATGATTCGATCTTTTATTTTTCTAACAGGGTTACCAAATCCCAAAACCTATGATTTTTTACAGAGACTCAATAACATACCCATGGACTACATATAAAAAAAATCAGCAATTTCTAATAAAGGTTTAAATACGAGACAATATGATTTCTCCAGATCTAAAATCAGAATATACGAAAATCTAAGAAAACCCTAAAAAACATGATTCAACAATGAAAAACAATAAAAAATACCTAAACAGAAAAAAAAATTAATTTAATGCTGGAACACAAGAAATAAACATTAATATGATAAAAAATAAAAAAAATACAGGGAATCTATGGCTGAAAATGATTTTACCTTTGAAAACATGGATTTAACCCATTTAACGGGTAAATCTCATGTTTCGTTGGTTAAGAACGTAGAAAATAACAACTTGAATGATTCTAATGGGTTAGAATCCTATAAATCACCCTACAACTGAGTTAGATCATCTTCTTGGGTCGATTTTGGAGTTCTTGGAAGAAACTCATGGTTGAAATCCATGAACAAAGGGCGATAATGGGTAAATCCATGATAAAAAGCATAAAAAATTAATAAAAACATGAAAGAAAATATAAAAAACTTACCTTGGGTGGATGCAGCTTCAATGGAGGAAGGAGAGGTGATGGAGAGAGGAGAGAGACCACAAAAAATTGAGAGAGAAAACAACCTCTTTTGACCTCTTGAAGTCCCCCTTTTATAGGTTTTCAAAAAGTCACTTAATTAGGGTTAATTAAGAGGTTTTTCTGTTTTTCTGGATTCTTTCTAATAAATCCACTAAGGAGCAACGATTTTTCTAGAGGATTCTAACCTAACTATAAACCTAATTGACTCTTAATTAGACTCTAAAAAAACCCTAAAAAAAATCCAAATGTGGCACCACTTGGCGTTTTTAAAAAAACCCTAATTTAAAACTTTAAAATCAAGATTAAAATCTAAAGTAAAAAAATATGACTTTTAAAATCAAGTTTGGACTCTTCTAGATTCCTAACCTAAGTAGGACATTCACTAACCTTAGTCTAACCCTGACTTTATCAAATGTGGCGCCACCTCGAGTGGGCCCCGTTTGATTTTTCAGAAATGGTTTTAAAACTTGAAAATGAGAGGTTTTTCAAAAGATATTCAAAAGTAGCCTTGATATTGAAAGTTTTGAAATGATACAAAGTTTTGACTGGGTCAGAACTCCTCCAGACATGGTGTCAACTGGGTGGGCCCCACATCGAAGTTTTGAAAGTTTGAAATAAAGACTGAAAATAACTTTGAAAACGGGTTAAAATCAATAAATAAAATTCAAAGGCTTGAAAATAGGGTCCCAATCAAACTGATACTCTTGACTAGAGTTCTGAAATTTTAGGATTTTGAAAGCCAGATGAAAAAGGTTTTTGAAAGATTTCATCAAACTGGTAAAAACAAGTCGAAAAATACAGTCAGGGTTAGAGTCCTAACTCAATTGAAAATTCGAAATAGAGTCCTAAATTAACTGGACTATGTAAAATGACCTAATTTTTGAAAAATAAATGAAAAGGAATGAAAATGGAAGTAAAAACAGTCTTCAGAACAGACTCCTGACTGGATTAGGACTCTGTCCCAGAGTCCTGATCGGACTAAAACTCTAGTTTTTTTTTGGTATTTTCTGAAAAATAAATAAAAGAATTTGTGAAAATAGTGAAAATAATAACAAATATTGAAATCAAAACAGAGTTCTGATCCAACTGGGACCTTGGGGACAGAGTCCTAATTGAACTAGGACTCTCAGATTTTTGGATTTTCTGAGAAACAACTAAGGGGATTTTGAAAAACAAATGAAAACAAGATAGAATTAAAGTTTGGTTCAGAGTCTTGATCTAATTAGGACTCTAAAGAGGAGTCCTAATTCGACTAGGACTCTGAAAACTTTTGGTTTTCTAAGAAGTAAATGGTAAGATTTAAACCAAGCTTTTGAAAACTAGTAAAAATGAAGTGAGAAAACAAACTTTGGATAGAGTCCTGATTCGATCAGGACTCTGGGATAAAACCTCAGAATTTTGAAATTCCATAATAAAGGTATGATAATTTTGATAGATAGAAAGATTTTTAGAAGATTCTCTCAAAATTGAAATAAGAGTTAGAGTCCTAATCCAACTGTGACTCTTCAAACAGAGTCTTGGTTCAACTAAAACTCTGAGTTTTTGACTCATTTTAAAAGATTTTAAAAAGATTTGATTAAAAGTAGACAGAATACCAATGAAAGTTAGAGTCCCGATTTGATTCGGACTCTGAGAAAGAGTCTTAATCCGGTTAGAACTCTAGAATTTTGGCTAAAATAGAAGATTTTGAAAATTAGATGAGAAGGTTTTGAAAACAAGTGAAGAACAAGAGTAACAAATGAAATTGGGATAGAGTCCTGATTCAATTAGAACTCTGAGAAAGAGTCCTAATTTGATTGAGACTTTAGAATTTTGGCCAAAAACAAAGGATTTTGATAAGCTTTCTCAAAAACAGGTAAAAAGGGTAGTAAAAAATAGAGTTCGGATCCGACTAGGACTCTGGAAAAGAGTCTTGATCCAACTAGGATTCTAGAAAAAGAGTCCTGATTGGACTGAGATTCTGAAATTTTGGACAAAAATGACAAGAATGGGCAGGAATATGGCCACAACTGGTTTAAAATCAGAATAGGATTTCAAAAAGATTAAAAAAAGATGAAAATACAGAGTCCTGATCCAACTAGGACTCTGAAAATTTTAAGATTTTTGATAAATAAAGGAATCCAAAAGCGACACCACCTAAATGGGTCTCATATGAGAATTGGAATTAATTGAAATTGAGTTTAAAATGAATCCAGATTGTTTTCTGAGGAAAACATTTCGAAATATAAGATCCTGGGGTTTGGCAAATGGCAAGAATATCGACTTAAAACCCAGGTTTTGAAATTGATTTCAAAAGAAAAGTTTTAAAGCTCGAATTTGGATTAATATTATGAAAACAAGAGTTCTAGATCTCGATAATGAGATGCAATGACATCAATGCTATGCAATGACATGTCAAATGCATGCAATGATATTGCAATGATATATGAAGTGTAAACACTGGATGAGGGTAAAAATTTGGGGTGTTTACAGATGCTCCTCTTTGCTACTAAGTCGGTTGGCAGCCGAGCTTAGTGGCAAAGAAAAACACACCAAATTTGGACTAAAAAAATGCCCTAGTGAGGAGAATCTAACTGGGTATGAAGAATTGGTCACGATGGTAATGACAGATATAAAATAGAGAAGAAGATTCATTTTATAGAAATGAAGTTCAGGTTTTTGCCCTTAACCTAGATGAGATGAAAAATACCTCATAGAAGAACGAGGATCAGGTTTGACCCTTAACCTGATCGGGAAATGAAAATGATAGAATCCTCGACTGAAGAAACTATGATGGGACCTTCAGACTTCCTCACGATAAATCCGATAGGGGTTTTGCAAAAGGATGAAAATTGGGGTCCCTAAAGCTTGAAAATGAGTTGATTTTGGACGCCTTGTTGCTGAGACTAAATAACTTTTGAATTTGATGACTTTTTATGGGAAAATAATTGGTGGCTTAACCTCAAGCCGAAATTGGACTGTCTATGGTGGGACTATGAGGACACAGGGAAGTGTGCGAATCTGAGAATCCAGGTGCTCAGATTATACCAAAGGGAAGGAACCTTGAAAACTCCCGTTATCAATTCCGAACAAGGGATGACAAATGATGCCAGGATGTGTCAAAAGTGGACAACAAGCTCTCTCTTCATGTCAGGACAACTAGAAAATATTGTCAAAATATTGAAAATTGTTGTTGATTCAAAATGGTTGAAAGTGATGCATATTGGTGCAAAAATATTCCCTTTTTTTTACCTGAAATATTACCTCCGATTGGGCTTAACTTCACAAAATCAAGATTCGGATTCAAATTGCTTGCAATTGACTTTCTTTCAAGGAGGCTATCAATTTCCTTGATATGAACAAAAAAGAGAATATTCTTGATATTGTAAAAGCAATTAGTGAAAGGATATTGATAAAAGAATTTCACAAAATTTAAAGAAGATTCATGGCAGATTTGAGAGTTTGATATCCTGGATTTTTCTCATGATGATCTTTTTGCATTCTTTTTGTGACATTGAGCTTTCTTAATTTTTGGGGGAGTTTATTACATCATCCTTCATTTTGAAGATGTCTTGACTTTTTTCTCTCTTCTCTTTTTTTTGGAAGGGTACGTCACAAACTCCTTCAACTTGGAGATGTTTCGTTCCTTCTTTGTCTCAGGAATTATACTGATGATATTGTCTCTTTGGTAGAAAATCTCTTGATGATAGCAGAAATTAAATATCCTTTAGAGTTTGTCGAAAGGCTCATCACATTTGCCTTCAACTTGACGGTGATCTGAACTTTTCCTGGAAGGATTCGTCACAAACTTCTTCATCTTGGAGATGATCCAAATCTTCTTTGGCCTTGAGGGTCCAACTCGCATAATTTGTCTTCATCTTGACAACAATTGAGAGATCCCTTTTGCAGATATTTAATTCCAGCTTAAATGATTGACGAGATATGGGAATTGAGTGGATTTTCTTTCCTATCCAGGATATTTCGGCTGCCTTGTCTTTACAAGAATGATCTCTAAAAATGTGCCATTGACTGCGATCAATATCGATCACTTATGGCTTTGCAACAACAATGAATTTCCTTTGCTAGCCATATCGAGGATTTATTCTTCATCCTTTTGGTTGGCCAATAGAAAGATTTTGAATTTTGAATCCTTCTTTGTGAAAGCTTTATCCTTTCGGAAGTAATACTGAAGGTATTCTGAGGTAATAATTTTTTTGCAATAAAAATTTTGAAATCAACAAATATTTAATGACAAATTGGCAAAATGTTCTTGAAATCCTTCACGAAAGCGAGCATTTGAAGCGCAACTCAACGCATCCATGACAAAAAATTTCTTCTCTTTTCCCCAAAGGAGAGACTCCACCAATTAAAATTTAAAGGAAAGAAGATTCGAGTCAAAACTCGAATTGGTTCAACCAAGAATATCATTGGTTCACTAAGAACAACATGGGTTCGGTAAGAATTCAGTCTAAGAACGACATTAGTTCGATTGAGAGAGTCATTGGTTCACTGAGAACAACATGGGTTCGGTAGGGATTCAGCCTAAGAATGACATTGGTTCAATTGAGAACGACATTGGTTCACTGGGAACGACATGGGTTCAATAGGGATTCGGCCTAAGAACGACATTGGTTCAATTAAGAACGACATTAGTTCACTGGGAACGACATGAGTTCAATAGGAATTCAACCTAAGAACGACATTGGTTCAATTAAGAATGACGTTGGTTCACTGGGAACAACATGAGTTCGGTAGGGATTCAGCCTAAGAACGATATTGGTTCAATTGAGAACGACATTGGTTCACTGGGAACAACATGGGTTCAGTAGGGATTCAGCCTAAGAACGACATTGGTTCACTAAGAACAACATGGGTTCGGTAGGGATTCAGCCTAAGAATGACATTGGTTCAATTAAGAACGACATTGGTTCACTGAGAACAACATGGGTTTGGTAGGGATTCAGCCTAAGAACAACATTGGTTCAATTGAGAACGACATTGGTTAACTGAGAATGACATGGGTTCAATAGAGATTCAGCCTAAGAACTTGGATCAGGAGGACTTCAACCTACATATCACATTTCTGAAAAATACCAATCCAAATGGAGTTCGACCTAAGGACTGTAAAGAATATTGGATCAGGATGACTTCAACCTACAGATCGAATTTTTGACAGTGAGATTAGTTTCAACGAGGTTCAACCTAAGAATCGGGGTTGAGAAGGACTTTTTGTTCACAAAGGGGTTCAACCTAAGGACCATATTGGTTTGACAGGCGTTCAAGCTACAAATCACATTGGTTTAATAGGGATTCAACCGGCAAACTATTAATTCTATAGGGATTTAACCTAGGGATCACAATTTAAGAAGGAAGGGTTCAACATGTAGGCTTTGAATGGACAAGGTGCTAAACTGGGTTTAGAAGGACCAGATGCTAAACTGGGTTTTGAAGTAAAATTCAAATCGAAATTCAAATCTTCAAGGAAAAACTAACTGAATTGAGTTTTGAAAGAAAATTTGAGTCGAAACTTGGATCTTCTAGACCAATTACTAAATTGCAGAAAAGTTTGAGTAGAAACTCAAACCTCTAAAGGAAAGCTTATTGAGAAACTCTGTTTTGATGTCACATAATATGATACACTGTCTTATTTGATTTCATATGATATGATAATATGTCTTCTTGAAAAATGTTATATAATGACTGGATATGTTTTGCCATATATCTAACGAGTATTTGATGCAAGGATATCTCACTAAAAAAGGATGGAGACTTCTTGTTCAAGTACAACTATGATGCAATCATACCCCTTGAAGAAAAAGCTTGTTGAGCCATGCACTCCTAAAGACCATCTAAAAGAGATCGGCTTCCTCAAGTTGAAGAATTTTTCTTCTTTAGAGTCATTTGTAACAGAACCTTCAGAAGGATGCATATTGCATATTACATACTCACTCATAAAAGCTATTTCATAAAAGTATACGATAGTTTCAAAAAGCTCCTTTTTTAAAACAAATAATTGTACCTTCTTACAACCCTTTATGAAAAAGGTATTTTGACATGATTTCAAAATGTAATAATTGTACCTTATATCATATACAAGACAACATGAAAAGAAATGATTTCAAATATAGGAAAAAGACAAAACATGAAATCGGCTACACAAAGAAAACAAATATAATATTGGTTTTGAAAAGACTCTAGTTACCTTCTTTAAAGAAAGGATTTCAAAGATAGGAAAAAGACAAAACATGAAATCGGCTACACAAAGAAAACAAATATAATATTGGTTTTGAAAAGACTCTAGTTACCTTCTTTAAAGAAATGATTTCAAATATAGGAAAAAGACAAAACATGAAATCGGCTACACAAAGAAAACAAATATAATATTGGTTTTGAAAAGACTCTAGTTACCTTTTTACAAACTCATAGAATGTCGACTTACTTGAAGTCATCATTCTCTTTGTATAGCATTAAATCCCTTCTGTAAAGAATCCTTGTTAAATATCCTTCTCAAGAATGTCGACTTACTTATAGTCTTTATTCTCTCTGTAGACTTTGAAAAACACAACATAAAGAAAACTCTTGACATGACTATGTACAAATAAATATCTCAAAGCATTTATTGTACTTACACTCATTTAAAGTAAGGAAGTACCTATGTACCACAAATCATTAATTAGGATAAAGACAAAACTACATGACAGCCTACAATCCAACGTTCAATGTACTATTGTAAGAAACAGACTTTTTACATAAAATATGTATTACCTAAAATATTACAACGATTAGTGTACCCTATATTTTACTTTTATGGAAAGAAGACTTTCTCGAATTTCTCTAAAGATGTTTTTTGAAATGACATGACATTTCACATCTAAAAAAGGCTACGATTTCAAAAAGCCAACGACTATTTTTTTAAGCTATAAAAACACACTCAAATGAACTACTCAAAATAGAAGGGAATGGAATAGACAAGTGAGCTTACAACGAGAAAAATACCTATTCGATATTTGAAAGAGAGCCTAGAAAAAGAAAGAGAAAAGAAAGAGAAAAAGTCAAAAATAACTCTTTGACAAAGAGTATCTTCTGAGTGACAAAGAGAACATTCTGAGAATCCTTCATTCGTGCATTCATATCATCCTGAAGGTTCTATAAGAAGTATTGTAACTCTGTTATTCACTGTATTCCTTCTTTATTGAAAGAAGTAGACCTCTGAGAAAGAGGGTGTTGCCCTTCTCTGTTGAGAGAAGAAGACCTCTGTGGAAGAGGGTGTGCCCCTTCTCTGTTGAGAGAAGAAGACCTCTGAGGAAGAGGGTGTTGTACTATTTTTCCGGTGACTCAGATGTTATAGTGGAAAACTCAAGTGGTTTGCTTGGGGATTGGATGTAGGTCAGGGTTTTGACCGAACCAGTATAAATCCTGTGTTTATTGTGTTGTGCCTTATTGCTTTATTTTTTATTATATCAACTTGCATCGTATTTCACTATTCACCCTCCCCTCTAGTGGAATTTCATTTGGTATCAGAGCAGGTTTGTTGGTTTCGACATAACAAGTCTTCCAGCACATATGGCATCTACCTCTTATGCTCGTGATATTAAAGGTCAACACGCATCTCGTCCTCCTTTCTTCAACGGCTCCAACTATGGATATTGGAAGTGCAGAATGGCTATATTTCTCAAATCCATAGATTTTGCTGTATGGAAAATTGTTGAGCATCCATACACATCTCCTTCCGCAGACTATAACTTGTGGTCTGATGAAGAAAAGAAAATGGCAAACCTAAATGCAAAGGCTATGAATGCCTTATATTGTGCCATTGATCAGAATGAATTCAATAGAATATCTATATGTGAATCTGCATATGATATTTGGCATTTTTTGGAGGTTATTCAAAAAGGAACCAACAAAGTGAAAGAAGCCAAAATCTCATCTCTCGTCAGAAAATATGAGTTGTTCAAAATGAACAAAGATGAACCCATCACAGAGATGTTCACCAGATTCACCAACATCACCAACGATCTGAAATCTCTGGGTGTAACCCACTCTCAGACAGAAAAGGTAAAGAAAATCTTGAGATCTCTCACAACTGATTGGGAGAAAAAGACTACTGCTATTGAAGAAGCTCAAGATTTATCCAAACTTTCCCTGGATGATCTAATAGGAAATCTTATGGCATATGAAGTCCACATGAAGGAAAGAAGGTAAAAAGAACAACCTTTGAAGAAAACTCTAGCCTTCTCAGCCCTTTCTGAGAATGAAGACTCAGAAAAAGAAACCGAGATTGCGCTACTCACCAGAAAATTTCAGCGCTTTATGAGAAGGAACCGGCTTCCAAATAAGCACAAAGAAAGAAAAGACCCAAAAGAAGATTCTATGTGCTACCAGTGTAATAAGCCAGGTTACCTGAGACGTGACTGTCCTCTTCTCAAAAGAAAATCCAAGACTGAGGAACCAAAGAAAAGGTTCTTCAAGAAAAAGGCTCTGCATGCTCAATGAGATGATTCAGAACCATCCACCAGTGAAGAGTCAAATGATGATAAAGCAGAAACCGCCAACATATGCTTCATGGCAGAAAGCTCTGTAAGTGAATATCTTGATTTCTCCTTTGAAGAACTTCAAAATGCCTTTCAGGAACTTTTTGAAGAATAAAGGAAAACGATTCTCAAAAATAAACATTTGAAATCTGAGAATCTAGAGCTCATTTTGAAAAATGAAAAACTCAGTATTGAAAACTCTGAGTTACAAAAGAAAAATCTTCTTATTACTTCTGAAATCTCGTCTACTAGCTTCAAGACTAAAAATCTGCAAGTAGAAATTTCAGAATTAAAAAGTAAAACTGAGAACCTTATGAAAACGGTTTTCAAGTTTACTAAAGGAAAAGAGAACTTGGATAAACTCCTATCCTCTCAAAAAGTATCTTTCTACAAGAATGGTATTGGCTACTCTCATTTCAACAAGCCTTCTTGTATGAATCAAAAGATCACTTTTGTGAAAAGTTCTTCTGAACCAAATAAGGAGTATTATAATTTTAATTTTTTGAACTCCTCTAAGGCTGTAGACAAACCCAAATCCAAATGGATATGGGTTCCAAAGTCTAACAAAAAGGGACCCGATTGGGTACCAAAAGAAAATTTTACTTAATGATTTGCAGGCTCCAAACAAGAAGAACAGATGGATTCTAGACAGTGGATGTTCAAAACACATGACTGGACATTCAGATCTCTTTGCTGTTCTTCATAAAAAAGAAGGAGGAACCGTCACCTTTGGAGATAACAACAAAGGTTTGATAATAGGTATTGGTAACATTGGAAATATAGATAAACCTCTTATCAAAGACGTTCTCCTGGTTAAAGGCTTAAAACATAACCTTCTAAGTATTAGTCAAATGTGTGATACAGGTTATAATGTTAGCTTTAATCATAATGCTTGTCTTATAGCAGACACCAACGAAAATATTATCTTAAAAGGTATAAGAAAAAATAATATATATGAACTATACCTAGAAAATATCACAGAACATTGCCTCATAGCTAATAATGACTCTCAACATCTATGGCACATGAGAATGGGTCATGTCAATTCTAAGTACATGTCTAAATTAGCTAAAGATAAGTTAGTACGTGGGTTACCCAAAATATCTTTTAAAAAAGGATTATTTTTGTGATGCATGTCAATTAGGAAAACTGTCCAAATCATCTTTTAAATAAAAAAATATCATTTCAAGCAAAAGACCTCTAGAGCTTCTCCACCAGGATCTCTTTGGTCCTTCTAGAGTAGCTAGTCATAATCACAATAAATACGTTTTTGTCATTGTAGATGACTACTCAAGATTTACTTGGGTAATATTTTTGAAAAACAAAAGTGATACGTTTTGTCAATTTAAAATTTTATGTAAAAAATTACAAAATGAAAAATCTTGTTCTATTGTTAAAATCCGTAGTGACCATGGAGGAGAATTTGAAAATGAACTTTTTGAAAATTTCTGTAGCTTGCATGGTATTTCTCATAACTTTGCCTTTCCTAGAGCTGCACCTCAAAATGGTGTAGTAGAAAGAAAGAATAGAACCCTTCAGGAATCTGCTAGAACTAAGCTCCAACACAATAATCTTGCTAAATCTTTTTGGGCAGAAGCTGCTAATACTGCATGCTACATAACAAATAGAGTTCTCATTAGACCCTTATTAAATAAAACTCCCTATGAACTATTCTATGACAGAACTCCAAGAATAGACTATTTCAAAGTCTTTGGTTGTAAATGCTTTATCCTAAACACAAAAGATAGCCTAGATAAATTTGATGCTAAATCTATTGAAGGCATATTTTTAGGATATTCAAGTCATAGTAAAGCATACATGGTTTTCAATAAGTGTTCTAAGTCTATTGAAGAATCTATGCATGTTAGTTTCTGTGAATCTATTGATCAATCTGTTCATAAGCAAACTAACGATGATGATGTTGAAAGTACAAATTTATTTTTAGATAACACAGCTAAGTCTAATGAAGATGATCATCAAAGAACATTTGTTGATATCAAAGATCATCCTCAAAAGCAGATTTTGGGAGAACTGACAAAGGGGGTTCAGACTAGAGCTCAGCTAGAACGGATTGCAAATATGGCATTCATTTCTCAACTTGAACCAAAGAAGATTGATGAAGCCATTATCGATGAGTTCTGGATGCTAGCCATGACTGAAGAACTGAATCAATTCCAAAGGAATGAAGTTTGGGATCTTGTACCAAGACCAAATGATCATCCGATCATTGGGACAAGATGGATCTTCAGAAACAAGCTAGATGAAACAGGTAATGTTATAAGAAACAAAGCAAGACTAGTAACTCAAGGATACAACCAGGAGGAAGGTACTGATTTTGATGAAACATTTGCTCCTGTTGCTAGACTTGAATCTATTAGAATGTTTTTAGCATATGAAAGCTATATAGATTTCAAATTATATCAAATGGATGTTAAAAGTGCCTTTTTAAATGGTTTTATAAATGAAGAAGTTTATGTAAAACAACCTCCAGGATTTGAAAATGAACAATATCCAGATCATGTTTTCAAACTCAAACGTGCTTTGTATGAATTAAAACAAGCACCTCGTGCTTGGTATGATAGACTTAAAACCTTTTTATTAAAAACTGATTTTTCTGTAGGCAAAGCAGACTCTACTTTATTTGTGAAAATAGTGAATAATCATACCCTAATTGTTCAAATATATGTGGACGATATCATCTTTGGATCTTCTAACAACACTCTTTGTGAAGAATTTTCTAAGTCCATGCAGAAAGAATTTGAAATGAGTATGATGGGAGAACTCACCTACTTTCTTGGACTGCATATTAAGCAAACCAAGGATGGAGTTTTCATCAATTAGTCTAAGTATGCTCGTGAACTTCTGAAGAGGTTCAACATGAACTCAACTGCTTCAAAATCTACACATATGAGCACTACTACTGTTTTGGACAAAGATGAAGATGGTAAGTCTATTGATACAAAGGTATACCGAGGTATGATATGATCACTTCTCTATTTAACTGCTAGTCGTCCAGATATTATGTTCAGTGTTTGCTTGTGTGCTAGATTTTAGTCAAATCCAAAAGAATCACATCTTATAGCTGTAAAAAGAATAATGAGATATTTAAAAGACACAGTTGATTTTGGATTATTCTATTTAAAATCCTTTACATTTGATTTAATCTCATACAGCGATGCTGACTTTGCTGGAAGTAAATCTGACAGAAAAAGCACAAGTTGAACATGTCATATGCTAGGGCACTCACTTGTATCATGGTTCAGTAAGAAACAAAACTGTGTATCCTTATCAACTACTGAAGCCGAATACATTGCTGCTAGCCTAGCCTGTACACAAGTTATCTGGATGAAACAAACCTTAAAAGATTTTGGTTTAAATTTTGAAAATACAACTATTTTCTGTGATAATACTAGTGCTATAAACTTATCTAAGAATCCTATTTTACACTCACGAACTAAGCACATTCAAATAAGACACCACTTCTTAAGAGAACAAGTCTTAAACAACATAATTAAACTCGAATTCATAGCCACTAATCAACAGTTAGCAGACTTATTCACTAAACCATTGAAACTTTAAGACTTTACACGAATTAGAAGAGAACTAGGAATATGCAAACTAAGTGACTTATAAATTAATCACACTTATTATAATACTTCTTATAAGTTTTGTTAAAATCTTATTTTAAAAGTTTTTTTCCTCTTATCGTCTAAACTCTTATAAGACACATTCTTTATGTCTTTCAACTTGTCATCTTTCAAGTACATATCCATAATGACTCATTGTCCTATCTCCTTTCACTCATATCCATAAGAACTAATTATAATAAAAGCTATCATGACATTGTTCACATCACTCATCTCATAACTCATTTATTATTTTTTGTCCTTTTGTGAAAACTTATCTTACGATAAGTTGATTCACCTTCAACATGATAACATATTAGTTTATGAGAAATCTTGCTTTTCAAATTTTAATCAAAATCGAATAATTATTTTTTTGGTTCTTTTTACCTTCTTCTAAAGATCTAGTTGCTATGTTTTTACGAAATTTTTTTACTATATCATTTGTTATATTATATATTACGTACACTCTATCTCTATCATGTCTTCCTTTTCTTCCTATCGAGACACATCACTAAAACATTAATGCCTTTCATGAAAAATTCAAATGATTATCCTCTCGTACCACCTTTTAAGTTATTATATCTCACGTAAATTTTTACTATATCATCTATTATATCATAGCCTAAGAACAATCTATTATCATCTCTTCATGCTTTACATCTTTTACAAAAAGTATTGTAAAAATTCTCTTTTCAAAAACCTGTACTCCACTCATTAGTACGTTTTGTATCACCTTTTTATCTCTCTCTCTCTCTCTACATTATACGAAGTTCCTTTTCATCCGTGACCATGACTCTCTCATATATTTTATATCTCTCTCCAATCGAAACTCATTAAAACCTTGTCCTTCACTCCACTTTATGTCATACATCTCCTATCCAACTTCAAGTGAATTGTGTCCTTTATGACCACTCTCATTTCTTCACACATCCGTATCACCCTCCTTTATATCTATTCACACTCCTTTCACGTATATCAAAATATACACTTCTTAAATAAGAAATTATTGCATTCATCATATTCTCATGTTTGTCTTATTCCAAACTCCCTCTTCACGATTTTGGAATGCTTTCACATAAAGAAAATCCTTGAAAAAGTTGTTTGTTCTTATTAGGCCATTATTCACTCTCTATTCTTCATGATCTTCACGAAAATCTTTAACAACTCTTGAATCATTCTTTCTCTTACGTTTGAAATGACACTCCATACTCAATTCATGACTCCTCTCACTATCCAACAAGATTGCCCATAATAAATTTGTTACATATATAGAAAAATTATTTTGCAACTATGTCCTTAATATCTATACTAATATGATACACTTTCTTCCAAAATTGATTTGATTTGTCATTCACAAGTCTCTTATTTTACAACTCACGCATTTCCTCTTTCCACAAAAATCTAAAAATCCTTCACTTCCAATGTCATTCATTTCTTATCATCATTATTTTTCTTCTTCTAATTATTAGATTGATTCATATCTCTTTCCCACGATTTTCTCTATTCTCTTACAAACCCTTACTCCTTTCCAATCCTTTCTCTCTTGCTCGTTCTTTCTAAGCCCTTGCCATGGCTTCCTCCTCAAACACTGCAATCACTGTCGCCGACCTAAGGGATCCCGATCTATTTCACTTCTACAACTCCCTTTGTTCTCAACCAATTCATGAAGGTAAATTGGTTAACTACAACGACTTTGTATTATTTGACCTAGACAGATCTCTCCTCGAACTCAAACACTTACTAGGATCTTCATCCCAAGCTGCTTACTATCCCGAACTCGTCTGACTCTTCTACACAATTTTTTCTTCTGATCATGAACAAACTACCATCACCACCAAAGTACGCGAACGCCTGATGTCCTTTCATGCTTCCTCATTAGGCAAAATTTTTAATCTTCCTTCCACCGGCATAAACCTAGACAACATAGTACCACTCGAACGGTTGGTACTTCGAAAAATTCTTCTCTGCACCAACTGCTCACAACTTCCCTGGCACATGAGGAATCTCCAACCTCATGCTCAACTTCTTGCCCAGATTCTTCTCCACAATATCTATCCCAAGCCTCCACGCAAGGGATTAGTACCAAGAAAAATCTCTCTCCTTCTCTACGCAATTTTTTCTTCTACTTCGATAAACTGGTCCAACATTCTTTTCGACCTTTTTATTCGTTATCAAAAATTCCAGCCTCTTCTTTTCGGGTGTTTTATAACTCCCATTTTAAAATACTTCAAAGTACCCCTTCAAAACGAAGTTATCCTCCATCCCTCTCAGGTCCTCGATGCTACTTCCTTCAATCTCAGGTCCCTGCACCTGTCCGGCTCAGATGAAGATGCTCCAACATCCAACAACTTATCTTTTAGACTGTACTAGCTGTATTTTTTTTCGGTCTGTAATAACTTTTAATTAATTCTGGTCTGTAATAACTTTACTTTTTTTGTATGTAATAACTCTGCTTACTCTGATCCCCTCCTTTTTGTCCATGACAAAGGGGGAGAAAAACCTGTCTCCATTATTGGAGAAAAATACTCTCTTTAACACTTTTTTCAATCGTTTTATGATATTATTATTTCTATGCATAATGTCTTTTTGACAGGGGGAGCATATTTTGTCATACTAAAAAAGGGGGAGAATGTTGAGAAACTCTGTTTTGATGTCACATAATATGATACACTGTCTTATTTGATTTCATATGATATGATAATATGTCTTCTTGAAAAATGTTATATAATGACTGGATATGTTTTGTCATATATCTAACGAGTATTTGATGCAAGGATATCTCACTCAAAAAGGATGGAGACCTCTTGTTCAAGTACAACTATGATGCAATCATACCTCTTGAAGAAAAAGCTTGTTGAGCCATGCACTCCTAAAGACCATCTAAAAGAGATCGGCTTCCTCAAGTTGAAGATTTTTTCTTCTTTAGAGTCATTTGTAACAGAACCTTCAGAAGGATGCATATTGCATATTACATACTCACTCATAAAAGCTATTTCATAAAAGTATACGATAGTTTCAAAAAGCTCTTTTTTTTAAACAAATAATTGTACCTTCTTACAACCCTTTATGAAAAAGGTATTTTGACATGATTTCAAAATGTAATAATTGTACCATATATCATATACAAGACAACATGAAAAGAAATAATTTCAAATATAGGAAAAAGACAAAACATGAAATCAGCTACACAAAGAAAACAAATATAATATTGGTTTTGAAAAGACTCTAGTTACCTTCTTTAAAGAAAGGATTTCAAAGATAGGAAAAAGACAAAACATGAAATCGGCTACACAAAGAAAACAAATATAATATTGGTTTTGAAAAGACTCTAGTTACCTTCTTTAAAGAAATGATTTCAAATATAGGAAAAAGACAAAACATGAAATCGGCTACACAAAGAAAACAAATATAATATTGGTTTTGAAAAGACTCTAGTTACCTTTTTACAAACTCATAGAATGTCGACTTACTTGAGGTCATCATTCTCTTTGTATAGCATTAAATACCTTCTGTAAAGAATCCTTGTTAAATATCCTTTTCAAGAATGTCGACTTACTTATAGTCTTTATTCTCTCTGTAGACTTTGAAAAACACAACATAAAGAAAACTCTTGACATGACTATGTACAAATAAATATCTCAAAGCATTTATTGTACTTACACTCATTTAAAGTAAAGAAGTACCTATGTACCACAAATCATTAATTAGGATAAAGACAAAACTACATGACAACCTACAATCCAACGTTCAATGTACTATTGTAAGAAACAGACTTTTTACATAAAATATGTATTACCTAAAATGTTACAACGACTAGTGTACCCTATATTTTACTTTTATGGAAAGAAGACTTTCTCAAATTTCTCTAAAGATGTTTTTTGAAATGACATGACATTTCACATCTCAAAAAGGCTATGATTTCAAAAAGCCAACGACTATTTTTTTAAGCTATAAAAACACACTCAAATGAACTATTCAAAATAGAAGGGAATGGAATAGACAAGTGAGCTTACAACGAGAAAAATACTTGTTCGATATTTGAAAGAGAGCCTAGAAAAAGAAAGAGAAAAGAAAGAGAAAAAGTCAAAAATAACTCTTTGACAAAGAGTATCTTCTGAGTGACAAAGAGAACATTCTGAGAATGCTTCATTCGTGCATTCATATCATCCTGAAGGTTCTATATGAAGTATTGTAACTCTGGTATTCACTGTATTCCTTCTTTATTGAAAGAAGTAAACCTCTGAGAAAGAGGGTGTTGCCCTTCTCTGTTGAGAGAAAAAGACCTCTGTGTAAGAGGGTGTTGTCCTTCTCTGTTGAGAGAAGAAGACCTCTGTGGAAGAGGGTGTGCCCCTTCTCTGTTGAGAGAAGAAGACCTCTGAAGAAGAGGGTATTGTACTATTTATCCGGTGACTCAGATGTTATAGTGGAAAGCTCAAGTGGTTTGCTTGGGGATGGGATGTAGGTCAGGGTTTTGACCGAACCAGTATAAAGCCTGTGTTTATTGTGTTGTGCCTTATTGCTTTATTTTTTATTATATCAACTTGCATCGTATTTCACTATTCACCCCCCCTCTAGTGGAATTTCAAAGCTAAGCGAATTAGATTTGGAAGAAAATTCGAGTCGGAACTCTAATTTTCTAAACCGATTCTAGACATTTGAATTAGATTTGAAAGAAAATTCGAGTCAAAACTCTAATTTTCTAGACCAATTCTAGATATTTGAATTGGATTTGGAAGAAAATTTGAGTCGAAATTTTAATTTTCTAGACCAATTCTAGACATTTGAATTGGATTTGGAAGAAAATTCGAGTCAGAACTCTAATTTTTTAGACCAATTCTAGACATTTGAATGAAGGAAAATTAGACCAATATAAATTGAGTTTGGAAACATTGATTAGAAAGAAAATCAGAATTGAATTTTAAGAGTGTCAACAAGTAAAACAGGATTTGGAAAAATACCATCACGAGTACTGGATTTTGAAAGATTACTAGTACGAGCATTGAATTTTAAAAGACTACCAGTACGAGTACCGGATTTTAAAAGACTACCAGTACGAGTACTGGATTTTGAAAGATTACGAGTACGAGCACTGAATTATGAAAAGAATGATTTGTCGGGGTCTCAGGATTATCCCTTATCTTGAATGGGTAATGAAAAGATGCAAATTGATATAGATGGATGCAAATAAATGCAAAATGCAGATGAATGCAAGATGTAGATCAATACAAATAAATGCAAATGCATGCAAATAGATGGTAAAAGATTTTGTGCGATCCTGCCTGCATATAGGATATTTTGAAGTAAAAACAATTTTTCAAGAAAAATGCCCCAGTGTGACTGGGAAGTAAGATGTTGGATGAAGGAATAAGTAATTGATATTTGATGAAAGCTCTCTGAAGGTTACAGGGTGAAAACTGACAATTAATTTGGGAGGTATTCTGAAGGAGGTTACCCCTTGTAAGAAGACATTAGATATTTTGCAAAGGAGGAATATGAAAGATGGTGTCAAGCCATGAGGAAAATTGATAATTTTATTAATGCGTTGAAGAAGGAAATAACAGATTGATAAAAGAACTGGGACTGCATTGTCCCTTCAGAATGACAAAATGATGAAAGTGACATAGTATTGACATTATCGATTTCTTAGAAAACTTGCTCAGGATGGTCGACTGGTGTCTTCCTCATCTTCAATAAGGATATTTTTGTCGATGCAATCTTGAATGATATTCTTCAGGATGAAACAATTCTCAGTGTCATGCCCTACTGCCCGATGAAATTTGCAGAATTTTTCTTTGAATTTGCCCATGATTGCTGGGGGATCAACTGCTTTAGGCAAACATATCATATCTTTTGCGAGCACGTATTCCAGAACACTCTCGAGTGTCTAGTACAGAGGGGTGAGCTCTCGATCCGTACTCCAATTCTTGCGCTTTGTTTTTTCTTGATCTTTCTCTTTATGCTGAGGACTAGATTGAAGAGGCTTATCATTGGAGAACTTTCCTTTTTGGCCCTTGGATCCTTCCGAATTGATATTATGATTTTTCTTATTGCCTTTGCTATCATTGGCAGAAAGAGTGAAGTGAGCTTTCTTCTTCTGCTCATTCTAGTTATTGTTCTTGGTAAAGATGAAGCCCTCATAGAACCCATTTTCCATGCTTAATTTGAGCCATTTGGCTCGTTCTGTCAATTCTATGAATGTTCTTGATGGTGCGGTGGAAATAAGACCTCTCAGGGGTTGCGAAAAATTGCTTAATATCAACGACAAAGCATGTTTCTCTGATATGGGATCTCTCATTTTGTTGCATGCTGACCTCCATCGATGAATGAAATCTCTGGCCTTTTCATTTTCCTTCTGCTTGAGGCCGCAGAGGTGACTGAGGTTCGAGAGTGCCTCAACATTGAATAAGAAGCGCTCAATAAACAAATTGACCACTTTGTCAAACTCCTTCAGCTCTATGGAGTTAATGTACTCTGAATACCATTTTGCGGTGATACCCTCTAAACTGCGAGGAAAACAGAGGAATAAAGCTCGATTGTCTCTCCTGAACTTGAAACATTCTGCGAAGAATAGGGTGAGGTGTGTTTTTGGATCACCCGAACCATCAAACTTGATAAATTTCTTGGGGAGGTTGTCGAGATTGTCATCTCCATCTAGTCCATCGTAGAAATCTTCACTTGTAAAGACCTTCTTGCCCTTATTACGAGCTTGGAGGTCCTTGACCATTTTAACCACGTCTCTGAGTTGAGGTTGAGTAGAATCATCGACAAATTGATTCTTGGATCTGTAAGCTGACCTCTGTCCTTGGGTTGACCTTCAAAGTTGTATCTCACATTATTCATCGGTACCACCCGCTGACTCTGCTTCATCGAAAGTTTCCTCACGATGATTCTGCCTCTTTGGGATTTTCACATTCTTTTTTGTTGTTCAGCCCCTATCCTTCTTATTATGAATCTTTCCTGAACTGGTCTCTGTTTCTTCAGTCAGCATTTTCTTCATCGTCTTTTGAAATAACAGATACATTTGAGGGTCAATGTCATCGTTTCCATGTTGCCTTTTGTTTCCAGCAGATCGCGGAGAGGCCATTTCTTGCTTTGAGGCTGAAGAGTAACTGATATGTTGAACTGGTGTAGTTTTTCTGCCGGACCTTGTCTGAACCATGTAAGGATGCAAGTGCTCTCTATAGGGAAAAACTGAGGGTTAGCTGCTGAAAATGATTTTGAATAGGAACATTTGTTGGATATCTGGTAGACAATTTGAAAGATGTCCCATTACTAGGGACTGAGTCGTCGCTGGAGTCACGACAATTGCACTGCTATTCTTTGCAAAATAAACAACTGGAAATGCGCCTTGTTACCCAGGCGAGGTTGTCAAACCATGATAGAATGAAAATAGAATGAATTTTATTGAAGAAAACATGATTTAATAGTAAACTTGACAGAGAGGAGGGGGACAAACAATTTTTCACCACTCCTGATAATCATTGGACACTCGAGGACATAGGAAAAAAGTAAGATTGACAAAGGAATCCCAACTATATCTGGTAAAATGGTATGCTCTGGACCACTGCGCTGATGCGAGATCGAACTCTGGCATGATCCCTGAAAGTAGGCAAGGTTCTACACGTTTCTGCCTCTAAGAAAACTACCTGACACAGCGCTCTAGAAGGTAATATGTGCAAAAGAATGAGCCAAGTAGCCTAAACCGCTTGTCGTATGCATAAGTATATATGGAAGGTGATTCCTGACGATCAAAGTAGTCCTGCACGATCTCTTCCTCTTAGAGATTATCGATCAAGAACCGGTATCGTGCAACTGGAAGAAGCTTCTTGCCATTGTATCTGAATGAACTGGCTCTAGTTGGCACATGCCGGAGGAACCAAGACTGTAGGGCATAGGTGCACCCCTCGACAAGAATCGATTCTCCGAGTGTGAAACGAGTCAACCCTCGGTACAGAAAAGCGAGTGTGTCCATGGCTATAGAGAGGCGACTAGTATGTCGACTTCCCCACCTTCACAGAAGTTGAACTATCCTGACATCCATGTAATTTTGTCCGTATGGAAAGAGAGTCAATCCCACAGTGCATAAGACCATCACATGTTGAATTCTCTCTCGAGTTGTTCGAGATAAAGAACTGACTTCCACAAATGCCCCATACTGTCATTAGATTTTGAGCAGGTTCACATATTCATTTCCATTCTCCTCGATCAATGGCCAAGACTTGCAGGCTAAAGCGTCTCGGGGATCCAGACCCTTGCCATTAATTAAGAACTGTTTCTCCAATAGATCTTCTGGATGACCTGCTGACTCGAGCAATCCCATAGTTTCTTAAAACTCATCCATCAGCAAGGTCATTTCTCCCCATGGGAACCAGAAAGTACAAGTGAGCGGATTCTACTACTTTGCTAGTACATGAATTAAATTGCGGTTGACTGTTTACTTTTCCACTACAGATGTCAGTTCTAATCCACAATCACTCAAGTGGTTTGAAAACATACAAGCGAAGTTTTTGAGCCATGAATAATACCACCTGGGAATAAAGGATCCGATGCTAAGAGTTTGATGTTCGGCAAGACCTTGTCGCACCTCGTAGGAGATGTGACCCTCAGGAAAGACTGAATCAAGTTGACCGGATGTCATCAGACTGGAAAACATGGAAAATTGGAATAAGACTTAGGAAAATACAAGGATTTTGAAAAATTGTAGGCAGGATAAAAATGAAGCAGGAAATTCGAGATCCAGAAGAACGAAAGGATGGAAAATCACCTGGAGTTTTGAAGAAGATAGAGGAGAATTTGGAAAATCGTCCAGGGTTTTGGGAAAATACAAGGAAATGCTTCATAAATTGGAAAATGAGGTATTAAAAAAATCATCCAATATTTTAGAAAAATTGGGGAAAACATGGAAAAATAAAGAGAAAATGACTACAATATATTTAATCACATCCTGCATAAACAATTATGCACATACAACATTCCCTAAGAAGCTTACTCTAAATGCATCAATTTTGAAAGAGCATGTAGGACCCTAATCCTGACTCTAGGCTCAGATTAGCTGTGTCCAATCATGATATGCCTATATACTCGAGCCGAGGTCCGATATACGTGGCATAAAATCAATTTCTCTGGTTCTAGGTTCATGTTTTCCAACATCCTTGATCACCTGCTGATATACGTTGGACTATGGCCCTTGGTACGTGGCAGGGAGGCATTAGCCCAAATAGGTGGCCCAGTTGTGAGGCTCTGTCCCGAACTATGGTTCTGAAAGAGAGCCCATCAACATGAAGACCGGGTAGAGATAGGTGGGGTGGTTTTTGTAAACATGAGCACATGCAAGCAAACAGAGGGCTCTAAGTCCTAGAGAGATAGAGATTTTGAAAACTTTGAAGAAGCAAACATTGTTTTCATACAAATTCTAGATTAAGAAATGTTGTATTAGACCTAGGTCTATGTGAGCATGAAAATTTCCTCCTCAATATGGTCCTACCAAACCATGCCTAGTCTATATGCATCCATGTCGGCTGGGTTAAAGTCTAGGCTCCTAGGTTCACATGATAATAGAAAGTAAAAGCTGACATTCCATGAAACACGATTTTGACAATTTGAACTAAGTTAAGCACATAATTGATCAAACAAAGATAGGTCCCATCACGGTCGCCAAACCTGTTATCATCGCAAAATTTTACTTTTGCAAGTCAAACTGACCTTTGAAAAAGATTTTGAAAATAACTCACCTCCGTTTTAAAATGTGAGATAATTTCGAAGAATGGGACTCGCCTGTCGGTACGAGGTTCAACCGTTCCTGGCGCATTTACCAGGGGTAATTGAACCAAGGATCAAAAGTGTGCTTAACTTTACTTTACTTGTCTAAATCGTGTTCAATTTCCTAAATACACAAAGAATCAGGCATATGCTATGGATTTCAGAAAATGCAGGTTTGAAAACATGATGTTTGCTTAGAATAACTGAAATACTTAGAGAATTCTTGAAGAATATGTCACTTGGAAAATCGTGGATCATGGTGAGAGAATATTTCTGAGGAAAATGAAAATCGATTTCTGAAGAATCCAAGTGTTTTAGGAAAATTGATTTTTGAGGAATTTCAAGTAACTTTGGAAAACTTGATTTCTCTAAATTTAAACTTGGAAATTGAAAATATAACTTGAAAATTCAAATTTTGAACTTTGAAAAATACTTGAAATATCATTTGAAAGCTCAAAGTTTTGAGAAAATCATTTTCTGAGAAAACTTAAATTTTTTTGAGAAAATCGATTTCTCTATGCCTTCGCTCGTCCTCACCATCACAACACCCTGCATAGTGGATCGATACATTCATACCATGTTATCGTGTGGCTAATCTATATCTCAAGTTCCCACATAGTATGCACAAATTCCTTTGTATTACTACCCATCGGATTTCATCGACACTGGTAGTTTCATGTTTTAGACCTGCAAAATACGATTTCCTGTTTTCTGTCATTCTAGAAAATTGTCAACGTATTCAAAGTCCCATTTGGATTTTCAAAATCCAATTCCTTCTTGGATTCTAGATTTAGAACCCAATTTCCACCTTGGATTCAGATTTTCAGATCTAATTCCATTTAGGATTCCAGATTCCAAATTCAACTCCATCCTGGATCCCAGAATTCAGATCCAATTCCATATAGGATTCCAGATTTTGGATTCAAAATCCATCTTGGATTCCAGACTTCGGGTCCAAATTTCATTTAAGATTCCAGATTTCGGATTCAAATCCATCTTGGATTCCAGACTTCGGATCCAAACTCTATTTAGGATTTCCAGATTTCAGATCAAATTCTATTCCAGATTTCAAATCTAGTTCCATTTCCAATTCTCCTTTTCAAAGCTAATTTCAAATCTATTTCTCAAATCTGAATTCAAATTCTTGTTTCAGGTCTTGAACTCAAAATTTCTTTTTCAAAATCGATTCTTAAAAATCAGATCTAAATTCAAGGTCCATTTTGACTTTGAAAATTCATTCTTATTTCAGAAAATTTTAATTCCCTTTCTCTTCATCTGAAGATTTATCTTTCCAAAATTTTGATCATTCCAAGACTTAGAATTTCAAGTCTCTTCTTCTAGATCCATTTCAAATTCTGAGTTAGATTCAAAATCTAACTTTTCCAAATCAAATTCCAACTGTTTTGGATCATTTCTTTCACTATATTATCACATTTATTTCAGAATCACTTGGAAAATACCAAATTTCCAAAATATTTTTTTTCGAAAGAGCATACATCCTTGTATTACACAAGCATGATTCTCTGTGCATTTTAGACTTAGAATAAATTCTTAGATAATATTTTAGCAAAGCAAAAAGGCATAAATTCGATCCTTGGTTCGATTACCTCTAGTGAAGGCGCCAGGAACGGTCGAGCCTCGTACCGACGAGCTAATCCCATCTCTCAATTTTTCCGCAAATTTTTCAAAACAAAGGCGAGTATTATTTCTAAATATTTTTAAAATTAAAGTCAAGTGAGACCTTCTCAAAAGAGTTCCTCTCTCTCTTCTTTTCTTTTCTCCTCTCTTCTTTTTCTTTCTTTTATTTTCTCTTTAAAAAGGGAAATAGAGGCTAGAAAGGAAAAGAGAAGGAAGAGAAGGAAACACAAGAGAGGAAAAATTTTGCGATGATCACAGAAGTGGCGACCGTGATGGGACTCATCTTCGTCCGGTCGAATTTGTGCCTTTTTGCTTTGATATTTTCTAAGTCTTTATTTTTTCAATGTCAACTTCATTTTCATGCAAACCTTAGGAGCCTAGACTCTGTCCTAAGCTGACATAATGCATATAGGATTTAAGTATGGTTTGGTAGGACCATATTGAGGAGATTATTCCATGTTCACTTAAACTTAGGTCTGAAATACAACTCTCCTCAATTCTAGGGATTGATTGCAAACAATGTATGCAAGTGTATGCTTCTATTCATTTAAATTCTATCTCTTTAGGACTTGCATTAGAGCCGACTGATTTCTTGAATGTTGAACATATTTTTTAAAACATCCCTACCTATATTGTCCCAACCTTCACGTTGCTGGGCTGTCTCACTAAACCATAGTTTGGGAGAGAGCCTCACAACTGGACCACTTATTTGGGTTCGCGCCCCCCTACCATGTACCTAAAGGCTATAGTCCGAGGTATATCGGTAGGTGCTCAAGGATGTTGGGAAGCCTTTACCTTAGAACCGAAGAAAATTTCTATGCCACGTACTTCGGGCTTCGGCTTGAGTATATCGGCGTATCTTGATTGGAATCAGATGATCTGAGCCATAGAGTTAGGATTAAGGTCCTACAAACCATTTTCAAAATATTGCATTTAGAGTCAGCCTTTAGGGAGTGCTATATGTGCATCCTTGTTTGTGCAGTTGTGGTTTTGTGATGTTTTCTTGTATTCTCCTGTATATATCAAACCTTTTTCAAACCCTCGGTATATTATTCAAATTCTCTCTTTATTTTCAAAAGACCCAGGAGTATTTTTTCTATCTACATTCCTTTTTATAGCAAATTTCCTTCAAAACCCTGGAAAATTCTTTTAAAATTTCCTCGATCTTTCAAAAATTTCCAGGTTTGTATCTATTCTTCAAAAGTCTATCCATAAGTCCTGCATTCTATCTAATTCTCTTTATTCTTCTTTGCCCCAGTATCATTCCAAATGGCGTCCAATTCCTTCGATGTTGTCTTTCCTAGAGATCATGTCTTCTATCAGATAAAAGATGGATCCCCAGATCATTGGGTTATCCAGACTCATTCCTTCTTCCCTCGGTGGTATTATTCTTGGTTCACCACCTTCTCGCGTATTTTCCCAGACCACTTGGATGACTGTGGGTTGGAGATGGCATCGGCAGTGGGCAAGCGAACCATCAACGGAAGTCTGATTCAGGCTATGACAGAATGGTGGAATCCACGTACCTGCACCTTTTGGTTTCCATGGGGAGAAATGACTCTGCTGATGGATGAATTCAGTGACATCATGGGATTGCCAGAACCAGCTGATTAGCCAGATGATCCGGTCGAGCAGCAGTTCCTGATCAATGGCAAGGGGATAGATGTTCGAGAAGCATTAGCCAGAGCAACAAGCAACGAAAGTCAGTTCATCGACATGTTCAGACTTTATTGCAAGTATGGAGCTTACGAGAAAGTGGACACCTTGTCCCGAGCAGCAAAAGACAGAATTCAGCATGCCATGGTCCTATGCACAGTGGGATTAGCTTTCTTTCAGGATGGTCAGAATTTCATCGATGTCAGAGTTGCCCAACTCTTTTGAAGATGGAGAACCAAGCAGACCCGTCAACTTCTAGTTTCCATGGCAGCTCTAGCCTTTCTCTACCGAGGCTTAGCTCATTTCGCCCTTAGAGAGACCATTCTGGTAGAAGGATGCACTTATGCTCTACAATCATGGTTTTTGGGACATGTGGCATCAAAGGCCAGTTCCTTCATGTTCAACAGTAAGAAGCCGAAGTCTGTCATTCAGTATCGAGTTTTGATTAAGAAACTGCATCGGGAAGAGATCATTTAGGATTACTTCGACAAGCGAGAGTCAGTTCCTCGCTATACTTATGCTCGCAGTAAGTGCTACAGATTGCTTAGCCCCTTCTTTTGTGTCGATTATCAGCCGGAAAGGTGTCTCGGACAGTTTTCGCAGCGGTAGGTTTGTGCCAACATTCGCTTCCCGACGGGTAACATGCCAGAATTCAATCTGCAGTCTGATCAGTGGTCTGAGGAATACCATGTAACCAAATATACTTGGGATTCCTTCATTTCTCTATCTGTATTTCCTGGATCAAATGTATCTACTAAATATTAAGAATGGTGGCAAACTGTCTGTCCACCTTCTCTTTGTCTCTGAAACTATTATCAATAAAATTTACTTTTTGCTCTTTTGAAAAGTTGTTTGGACCAAATTTTGTTCTTTTGTTTTACAAATGGTCACGATTCTTGTGACGACCTTGTCCCTGGTAATGGGATATTCCTTGTATTCTTCTTCAAAGCCTTTTATCATGGTTGACGACCTCGCCTAGGTAACAAGGCACATTTTTTTCGTCATCATGAAAATGGTGACACAATTATCACAAGTCTGGTGATGACCCAATCCCGGGTAATGGGATAACCTTTAAAATTGTCTACCAAACCCTCCATTTCTGTTTTTCTCAAAAAAAAATTCAAAAGAGTTTCCTCCGCACTCTAACGATTCCCTTATTCTACAGGAGAACTTTGGCATCTATGGTTCAAACAAGAACTAGCAAGCAAACCGTTCAGCAGCACAGTGACAGCGAGAAAGAAGAAATGAACTCTCCTAGATTGTCCAGGGGATATGACTCAGAAGAAGAAAATGATGTTGATCCTGCCATGTATAAGATATTTTAGAAGATGATGTCAAAAATGATGTCTGAGAAGGCTGGTGTTGGTCCGAAAAAAACATCATCCAAAAGCAAAATCAAGAGAAAACCCATAAAAAAGCATGTCAAGATCAGTAAGCAGAAAGTCCAGCATGACAGCACCTCTGAGGACACAGAATTGACAGAAGAGGGTTCTGAAGAGGAAGAGAAGCTGATGTTCGTCCCGAAACATCTACGATAGTCTAAGAGGGCAGTTGAAGAACATGCATCAGTAAGCAAACCTAAATACGAATGCCTGTTATCGTCGCAAAAAATTTTTCGTCTTCCCTTCCCTTGCGGAAGAGAAAAAGGAAATGCTTTCGCGCTTCAAACTTGACCGGATTTTGGAAATTGTTTTGAAATACTCGCCTCCGTTTTGAAAATTGTGGGAAAATCCATGGGATGGGGATCGACCTGTCGGTACGAGGTTCGACCGTTCCTGCCGCCTTTAATAGGGGTAATCGAACCAAGGACCAAAATTGTGCTTGACTTAGCAAAATTATCGAAGTTATGTTCTATCCTAAATGCACAGAGAATTCAGGCATGTGCTATGAGATTTTGGAAAATGTAAGTTGGAAAACATGATGTATGCTCAGAAAACCTTTGGAGTTGAAAGATATTTCTCAGGGAAAAGGTCAATTTCTCAGAAAACTCAGATAAAAAAGGGTTTTTGAAATCACGAGAAAGTTCATAAAGATGTGGGAAAAATCATGAATAGTTGAAAATCCTGGGAAAATAGAAGTGATTCTTGAGAAAAAGGTGAACATTTAAAAAGGGAAACACTTCTCAGGAAAACTCAAACTTTGAGAATTTTCTTAGGAAAATGATGGAAAATTTATAGGAAAACTCATTGGAGAAGAAAAATTGAACTTGGAAAATTGAAATTCTGGGAATCTTACCCTTGAAATACTTGGAAATCAATTTTGATCTTTGAGAAAGGTGAGAGACTTCTTTTGAAAATCTTGAGAAAATAATCTTTTCAATGGAAAACTATGGAAAAACTTGACTTGGGAAAACCGATTTTGGAAAATCCTCAGAGTTTCTTGAGAAATTGATTTCTTGAGAATGAAACTTTCTTAAGAAAATCACGAGAAAACCAATGATTTCATGATGCAAATGATATGAGTGAATGAATGCATTTTGAAAGATTTTCTAAGAAAATTTGTTGGAAAAATGTGTATTAAGTCAAAATAAATCCTTCACATATTCTGACTGTGGCCATGAATATGTTCAGAGTTTAATTGATTTAATCCACAATACTTTGAAAATATTAGAAATATGATGTGCATTTTAAGATAGCCTAAGAGTGTAGGCTCAATGTGACTAGTAGAAAGATGATGGATCTGGGTCTCGTTCATATTTTGACTAGGGCTGTAAATATGGATTCCACCGAGTTCATCAACTCCGTAAGAGTTGGTGCAGGTGCCATTCGTGTACATCAATAGTGCTTTTGAAATAATGTGCATGAATCACATAAACAGGATATTGCATAAATTCAAACTATATGATATGCATCCTAGTCTAAGCAGAAAATTAAATCTCTTATTCCAAAATTTACATTATTACATCATTAATTAAATGAAATAAAAGGAAATTTCAGACTTCAGCTCCTTCTTTTGAATGTCACTGCCAAACTTGAAATGGAGTTAGTTCAAATATGTGGGTTTTTCCAAGATTTTCCAATAATATTCTGAAATTATTGGACTTAATTGGATATAAACCCTATTTCCATGCTTTCTTGATATTTGAAATGATTTAAATGCAAGAAATTCAGTAAGAAATAGTTTGAAATTCGAAATTGTGGTCAAAATAACCAAAATACCCCTAATATTGAAGTTACACCTTTAAAATCAGGGTTTTTTTGAAGGAAATTTTGGTAAAATTGAGATTTTAAAATTCGAATAGTTGAAAATCCTGGGAAAATAGAAGTGATTCTTGAGAAAAAGGTGAACATTTGAAAAGGGAAACACTTCTCAGGAAAACTCGGACTTTGAGAATTTTCTTAGGAAAATGATGGAAAATTTATAGGAAAACTCATTGGAGAAGAAAAACTGAACTTGGGAAATTGAAATTCTGGGAATCTTACCCTTGAAATACTTGGAAATCGATTTTGATCTTTGAGAAAGGTGAGAGACTTCTTTTGAAAATCTTGAGAAAATAACCTTTTCCATGGAAAACTGTGGAAAAACTTGACTTGAGAAAACCGGTTTTGGAAAATCCTCAGAGTTTCTTGAGAAATTGATTTCTTGAGAATGAAACTTTCTTAAGAAAATCACGAGAAAACCAATGATTCCATGATGCAAATGATATGAGTGAATGAATGGATTTTGAAAGATTTTCTAAGAAAATTTGTTGGAAAAATGTGTATTAAGTCAAAATAAATCCTTCACATATTCTGACTGTGGCCATGAATATGTTCAGAGTTTAATTGATTTAATCTACAATACTTTGAAAATATTAGAAATATGATGTGCATTTTAAGATAGCCTAAGAGTGTAGGCTCAATGTGACTAGTAGAAAGATGATGGATCTGGGTCTCGTCCATATTCTGACTAGGGCCGTAAATATGGATTCCACCGAGTTCATCAACTCCGTAAGAGTTGGTGCACGTGCCATTCGTGTACATCCATAGTGCTTTTGAAATAATGTGCATGAATCACATAAACAGGATATTGCATAAATTCAAACTATATGATATGCATCCTAGTCTAAGCAGAAAATTATATCTCTTATTCCAAAATTTACATTATTACATCACTAAATAAATGAAATAAATGGAAATTTCAGACTTCAGCTCCTTCTTTTGAATGTCACTGCCAAACTTGAAATAAGGTTAGCTCAAATATGTGAGTTTTTCTAAGATTTTCTAATAATATTATAAAATTATTGGACTTAATTGGATATAAACTCTATTCTCATGCTTCCTTGATATTTGAAATGATGAAAATGCAAGAAATTCAGTAGAAAATAGTTTGAAATTCGAAATTGGGGTCAAAATGACCAAAATACCCCTAATATTAAAGTTATATCTTTAAAATCAGGGTTTTTGAAGGAAATTTTGGTAAAATTGAGATTTTGAAATTTGAATTGAAACAAATGATGATAAAATGCATGATGAGACATGATGACATGCTGATAAAGACCTTAGGACTGTAAAATCAGAATTTGACATGCTACTCTTCATCGAAAATAACGAATTTCGCTTGTTTTTCGCTTGGATCCGGGTCCCGCGGGGCCCTATTTTGATGATATGGCTAAACCGAGCCTCAAATGAATTGCAAATTACACCAAATTCGGTATGAAGCATATTCTTACTCTTATAAACATCCTAGAATGCTAAAACTCACGAAATGATATGATTTAAATACTAAAATTTAAAGAAAATCCTAAAATGGATGAATTTCGCCTATGGACCCGAACCAAATACAATGCTTAATATGATATTGCAAAAATTACACCATAGAAACCTCTGATATTTAGCATACTGCTAAAGGACCCGAAATTGAACATTTTTTTTTTACACCCTTGGGATTTGAACTACGGTGAGTTCGGTAACGGACATTTGGTTCTGACAGAGGTAAAATCGACCTAATCTAATGTAAAAATGCTAACAAAATAGAAAAAGCCATGGAAATTTTTGATATTTAACAAAGCTACTCACGATACATACAGGAACAACTTTTGTGTTCATGACTTCGGCATTTGATCAACAAAAATATGGATAAAAATATAACTTTTCATGCCTAAATCAACAGAACAGACAAATGTGACAAGACAGAGGACTGACAAGAAAAAAGCGAAACAGAGCTTAAAACTGTTCTAAAAATCAGAAGCTTTCAGATGAAAACAGAGGACATCTCGAACATAACATTCACTTTTTACAGATTTGGATTTGGAGCAATACCCAAAGAGAACCCATCTCCTTAAGTCGATCCAAAATCTCAGAGGCCCAAATCAGGCTCTGACACGTGTCCCTCACTCTCAGATTTTTTGTCAGACATAAAAAAAAATTAGAAAAATCTGAGACAATCAGGTTAAAAACTAGACATTTGCCTGAGTTCAAAACATCTTTCGGATCGAAAATCGGATATCCCATGAGGGAGATCACGATTTTATAAGTCGGAAATGAGTTTTTAAAACGCATCCCGGGTAACAAAACCCGACTTATTATTTTGAAGGTTTACCATAATAAACAAATTCAAATCCTTCCAAATTTTTGGCACATTTCTAGGGACACTTAAAGGCGCATTCCATGATTTTTTTAGAATTTTTAATGAAAACTAAATGCATGAAATGACATGTGGACTGACTAACAAAAACAGAGAACTACTGAAATTGAGCAGAATTGAAATAAATGCCTAATTAAGCCTAATTAACTTATGAAACATGCTAAATTAATGAAATAAAATACAAATTAAATTTATCTAAATGTATGAATGCTAAAAATCATCAAGGAAGTATAATTATATATTTTTATATTTGTCGTTTTATGAGAATAGCTCAATCCATTCCTCGGATGAGCTCTTTCTTCAAACGATACATGAATCAAATCATGATATTATGAAATCAAGAGGAAAAGAGGTGCACCTTGCTTCGTTATGCAGCTTTGAAACTCTTGAAAGGGATGGCTACCAATGGCTTTGTTCGTCCTTCAATCCGGGCTTCGGATGATTCACCAAGATCGACCCACACTTGAATCGAATTGGCCACTGCACGAGCAATGTAGGTACTTCACTGCACCTTCTCTATTGAGCCCAAGGGGGGCATGAATTCCAAGGAACACAATTGAGTTCTAAAAGGGATCTAGGCTGAAGTTCAAAATCAAAATTGGAGTCTCCAATTGGAGTCCTCTAGGCTGGGCGTGAGCCCTTGTATTTGTAATTTTTTTTTGAAAAATTTGAATTTCAAACAGGCTTAATCTGAGCCCTCCATATGGCGCCATCTCAGAGGGTGCTATTTTGATTTTTTGAGAAAATAAAATGGGAAATTTGTGGGTGAGACACCTCAGCAGAATTTAAAAATTTTCAAAATTGGGGTTTGCTTGATTTTCTCTGCAGGAGGCTCCCAAATTGCGCCACCTCAGGGGGTGCTCTCTTGGAGTTTGAAATTCAAACTTTGCTTTTCTGAAGCTTCTCAAATGGCGCCACCTCAGGGGCTACTTTTATTAAAAAAAAATATAAAATGAATATCAAAATAGAGCCAAGTGGGGTTCTGAAATGGCGCCACCTCAAAGAGGTTCTGAGGTGTAAAGTTGGAAACAGTAGGAGCATGCCATGTGGCGCCACCTCTGGAAGCTCTTGACACATGTCAGAAGTACAGGAATGGAAGAAGCAGACTATGCCACCTCAGAGGAGTTCAAATTTCTACTTTTCTGCAGAAAAGGAGAGGCTGACATGTGGCAGTTCAGGATGATCCTTGGTTTTGAAAAGTGTCAGCTGTCTGAAGGAGTCTTCTCAAATGGCGCCACCTCAGAGGGGGATTTGAATTTCAAATGAAGGTTGGCCCTGAAGGAATGGAGGGTGGACATGTGGCGCCACCTCAGGGTGGCTTCTACAATGCCATGTGGCAGTTGGGAGGAGCAAAGAACATGTGGCGCCCTCATAGACAAAGTAGGAAAAGCAGAATTCAGGATTTGCACCACCTAGGTCTTGTCTAAAGATCTTTGAATGGTTGCTTTTTCTGAAGAAGGCCAAGAGTGACATGTGTCTTCTACTTTTTCTGAAGGAAGCTAGAAATGACATGTGTCATCTACTTTTCTGAGAAAAAGTAGGGGAAGACATGTGTCATCCTGCTTTTTCTGAGAGAAGCAGAGATTGACACGTGGCAAAGGGAAGAGTAGGAGATCCAAGCCATGTGGCGCCATCTCAGACAGAATAGAAAAGGTGAAGTTTAGGATTTGCGCCACCTCTGGGAGGATTTGAATATTTGAATTCTAGCTTTTTTCTGAAGAGAGCAGGAAATGACATGTGTCATTTGCTTTTTCTGAGAAGAGCAGAGAATGACATGTGTCACCTGCTGTAGGAGAGAATACCTCAGATGGCGCCACCTCAGAAGGAGGCAACTCTACTTCTTCTGGAGGAAGCTAAGAGTGACACGTGTCTCCTACTTTTCTGAGAAAAGTAGGGAGAGACATGTGTCAGGCTACTTTTCTGAAGGAGGAAGAAGTTGACACGTGTCCTCTGCAGGAGACACACTTTAATGGCGCCACCTCAGAGGAGACAAGCCTCACTTTTCTGGACAAGACAACATATGACACTTGGCATCTCATGGTGACTTTGAATGACACATGGCACAGGGTGGAGACTGACACATGGCATGACATGTGGAGGATGTCTAATGACATGTGGCGGCTTCTTAAGGTAGCCCCACACTGACACTTGGCAGATAAATGGGAGGAGAGAGAAAAGACAAGTGGCGCCAATCCAAGGGACAAGGCTCCTATATTTTTGGGTTTTTCAAAATTCAGATTTTTCAAAAGAAAAAGCCCGTGTGACACCACCTCAATGTGGGTCCCACATTGCTTCTTTATTGAAATAAGGACAAGACAACAACCTCTTTTTGGAATTTTCATACAATCTGGACTAATTGGTAAAACAATTTTTTTTGAAAAAGTTGGCCCCTGTAGGGCGATTTTGTAAAAGAATGATAGTTGAAATAGCTGACAAAAGGGCAAAATCTGAGGTGAAGTGGCTGAAATCCATATTGAAAACTATCCAGACTGTTTTCCTGAGGAAATATTTTGAAATTCAGAGCCCTGGGGGTAAAATGGGAAGAATTGATAATTTTGAAGACCCAGGGTTTTGAAATCAATTTTGAAAAGAGTTGAAATTCAAATCTGGATTGAAAATTTTGAAATCGAGAGTTTTGGACCTCAAAATGACATGCTGTGCAGTGCAGTGATATGAAATGCTCATGCAATGATATGCAATGCCATGTCTTATGCAATAGAATCTTAAACCAAGACTTGGAGATGCCTGTCTCCTATCAGGAATAAAATTTTGAACATCTAAGCTAAAAATAGAGAAATTTTGAGAGTTGCAGATGAAATTTAGACTTTTGCAAGGTCCGGGCTCAGAAAATGACCATTTTGCCCTCCGGCGATTTCAGAGGCTGGATGCTGATGCTTGGTGGAAATGTTGGAGAGGTGAATGAAAATTTGAGGTGTTTATAGGGCCCCGCAGAAGATTCAATTCAAGAGCTGACCAAGATAGTCAAAGATCTGCAAATTCGAGACAAAAGAAAGAAATCATATACCAGGCAAGACTTCTACCTCAGATTGGAAGGGGATAATAATCTAGAGAACCTCCCTAGGAAGTTCATTAAGTTTGATGGATTCGGTGATCCCAAGGCCCATCTTGCAATGTTTTTCGCAGAATGTGCCAGATTCAGTGAAGATAACCATGCTCTTTTCCTCTTCTTCCCTCGCAGTTTGGAAGGTATAGTTGCTAAATGGTATGCAGAGCATGTCAACCCCATTGAGTTGCGAGATTTCGACAAGGTTGTTAACATGTTCATCGAGCGATTTATGTTCAATACAGAAGCTCTACCTACGCTCAATCATTTATACAACCTCAAGCAAGAAGGCAATGAGAAGGCCAGAGATTTCATCCATAAATGGAGAAGTATTTGCAACAAAATGAGGAATCCCATCTCTGAGGAGCATGCCCTTCAGATTATCCTCATCAACTTCTCGCAGCCTTTGAGAAGCCTCATCTCCACATACCCGTCTAAGTCATTCATTGAGCTGACAGAGCGAGCAGAATGGCTCGAAATGGGAACGGAAAATGGGGTGTATGAGGGCATTACTCTGGTCAAGAATGCTCAGGATCTAAAGAAAAAGGCACATGTTGCTTGCTCATCCGATACTTCAGGCAACAGTCATGGCAGTGGCAACAAGAACAACAATAGCAGTAGCACAAAGCCTGATCAGAACAGAGGACGGAAAGGAAAGTTCTTCAAGAACAGTGATATGCCTCTTACAAGCAATTCCCAACAAAAAGGGGATCTCCAAGAAAAACCCAAGCACATCAATTGGAGTAGGGATCATGAATTCACTCCTTTGGATCAACCTCTAGGGAAAGTCCTAGAATATCTGTTGTCCCAAGGGATGGTTAAGCTCCCTAAAATTGCAGATCCTCTAGTAATCATGGGAAGATTCAAAAAGCAGTTCTGCAAGTTTCACAAGGTAATGGGGCATGATACAGAATACTGCTTTGTCCTTAAACACTTGATCCAAGATTGTATTGACAAGAATATCCTCATAGAAGATGAAGAGGAAGGAAAGATGAAAATCTTGTCAGCTCCATTCCCAAATCATTCTGCAGCAACCATCTCAGAATGCTCATTTTTTTCACAAAGCCATATATGTTCATGCTCCAATGAGGACATAAGTCTCCAGCATCAGGTCATGGTCCTGCATCGAGACCAGTCCGCGCCCAAAAAGATGAACATCATCTCCATCCTGAGTCAGAGGAACTCATTAGCTAAGGACAAAAGGGTCCCTGGATTCCCCAAAAAATTTATTAAAAAGCAAGTCCCTACAGAAGAAGCAGAAACCTCTAAGGCAGCTGAAGAACAAGCCAATCTGTTGCAAAAGCCAATCACAACACTCTCCAATGTTTCAATCCTGGGGCTAACTCATGATTCTCTAAAGCATCAAGAAATGTAAAATGATCTGTTGAGAAAAATCAAGGTGAAGCCAGGCACTACTATAGAAGATATGGCACAGATTGTAAACCAGGCGATTGTTATCGTCGCAAAATTTTTCTGTCTTTCCTTCCCTTGCGGGAGAGTGAGGAAAATGCTTTCGCGAGTCAAACTTGACCTGATTTTTGAAATTTGTTTTGAAATACTCACCTCCGTTTTGAAAATAGCGGGAAAAACCATAGGATGGGGCTCGACCTGTCAGTACGAGGTTCGGCCGTTCCTGCCGCCTTTAACAGGGGTAATCGAACCAAGGACCAAAATTGTGCTTGACTTAGCTAAATTATCAAAATCATGTTCTATCCTAAATGCACAGAGAATTCAGGCATGTGCTATGAAATTTCGTAAAACGCAAAGTTGGGAAACATGATGCATGCTCAGAAAATGTTTTGGAGTTGAAAGATATTTCTCGAGAAAAAAGATGGAAATCATTCTCTCAGGAAACTCTGATGAAAAGGATTTGAAATCTCGAGAAAGTTCATAAAGATGTGGGAAAATCATGAATAGTTTGAAAATCCTGGGAAAATGGAAGTAATTCTTAGGAAAAGGGTGAACATTTGAAGGGAAGATGTTTGTCAGGAAAAGCTTCAAGTTTTGAAAGCTTTCTTTGAAAAATGGTTGAGATTCATTGGAAAATTCTTTAGAGATGGAAAATCAACACTCGGGAAATTGAAATCCTGAGAATCTTATCCTTGAAACACTTGGAAATCAATTTTGATCTTTGAGAAGGGTGAGAGACTCCTTTTGAAAATATTGAAAAAATAACCTTTTCCATGGAAAACTGTGAAAAAACTTGACTTGGGAAAACCGATTTTGAAAAATTCTCAGAGTTTCTTGAGAAATCGATTTTGTTGAGAATGAAATTTTCTTGAGAAAACCATGAGAAAAACCAATAATTTCATGATGTAAATGATATGAATGAATGTCATTTTGTAAAAGCCTCTTTTCAGAAAAATATGCAAATTTTAGAATTAAACTAAGTAGAAATGTCACATATTCCGACTATGGCCGTGAATATGTTTATAATTTACTTAGTCCATTCTAAAATATTTTATGAAATTGAAAATATGCAGTAAAATTTTGGAAGATAGCCTAAGAGTGTAGGCTCAGTGTGACTGGTAGGAAGATGCTGAATCTGGGTCTCGTCCATATTCCGACTAGGGCCGTAAATATAGACACCACCGAGTTCATCAACTCCCTAAGAGTTGGTGCATGTGCCATTCGTGTACATCCATAGTGCTTTTGAAATAAAATGCATGAATTGCATAAACAGGATATTGCAGAAATTTAAACTATATGATATGCATCCTAGTCTAAGCGGAAAGTTAAATCTCTTATTCCAAAATTTACATTATTACATCATTAATTAAATGAATTAAAAGGAAATTGCAGACTTCAACTCCTTCTTTTGAATGTCCCTGCCAAACTTGAAATGGAGTTAGTTCAAATATGTGGGTTTTTCCACGATTTTCCAATAATATTCTGAAATTATTGGACTTAATTGGATATAAACCCTATTTCCATGCTTTCTTGATATTTGAAATGATGTAAATGCAAGAAATTCAGTAAGAAATAGTTTGAAATTCGAAATTATGGTTAAAATGACCAAAATACCCCTAATATTGAAGTTACACCTTTAAAATCAAGGTTTGTTTGAAGGAAATTTTGGTAAAATTGAGATTTTGAAATTCGAATTGAATCAAATGATGATGAAATGCAGTATGAGGCATGATGACATACTTCTAAACACATTAGGATTGTAAAATTAGAATTTTGACATGCTATCATTCATCAAAAATAACGAATTTCGCTTGATTTTCGCTTGGATCAGGGTCCCGCGGGGCCCTGTTTTGATGATACGGTTAAACCGAGCATCAAACGAATTTTAAATGCTGTTAAATTCGGTTTGGAGCATCTACCTATTCTGACAAACAGCCTAGAATGCTAAAACTCAATAAATGACATGGTTTAGATAGTGAAATTTAAAGAAAGTCCTAAAAGGGGGAAATTTTGCCTACGGACCCGAACCAAATGCAACACATAATGCGATAATACAAAAATTACACCATGGATACATCTGAGATTTTGTAGACTGCTAAAGGACCCGAAATTGAACACTTTTGGCTTTTACAATCTTGGGATTTGAACTACGGTGAGTTCGGTAACAGGAATTTGGCTCTGACAGAGGTAAAATCGACCTAATCTAATATAAAATGCTAAAAAAATAGCCATTCACCATGGAAAGTTATGATATTTAAATGAAAAACTAATGACAGATGCAAGAACAACTTTCATTTTTATGATTTTGGCATTTGATCAACAGAAACAGAGATACAAATGTGACATTACTTGCCTAAATCAACAGAATAGACAAATATGACATAACAAGAGACTGGCAAAAAAAATCTGAAACTGATAATAAGACTGTTTTAAAAATCATAAAATTAAAGATGCAAACATAGACATCTCGAACATGACATTCACTTTTTACAGATTCGGATTTAAAGCAATATCCAAAGAGAACCCATCGACTTAAGTCGATCCAAAGTCTCAAAGACCCAAATCCGGTTCTGACACGTGTCCCGATTTCTCAGATTTTTGTCAGACGTTAAAAAATTTAGAAAAATCTTAGAAACTTAGATTAAATACTAGACATCATCCCGAGTTCAGGACATTTTTTGGATAAAAAATCGAACCTCATATGAGAGAGATCTCGATTTTACAAGTTAGAGATAAATTTTCAAAATGTATCTCGGGTAACAAAACCCGACCTACCATTTTGAACTTTTACCATAGTAAACAAATTCAAATCATTTCGAATTTTTGTCAAATTGTTAGGGACACCTAAGGGCGCATACTATGATTTTCTCAGCATTTGTAACAAAAAATAAATGCATGAAATGATGTGTGAACTAACTGACAAAAACAGGGAGTTACCTAAATGAAGCTGAATGCATGAAATATTAAATAAATTCATAGAACATGCTATTTTAATGCATGAACATGATGAAATGCAGAAATTTAATCAAGAAAGCATGAAAAACATCTTTTGATATGTGTCATTTTATGAGAATAGCTCGATCCATCCCTCGGATGAGCTCTTTCTTCAAACGACAATACGAATCGAGTAAGGCTATTACTATAATGAAATCAATAGGGATAGAAGTGCACCTTGTGTTTTCCAGCAGCTTTGGAACTCCCAAAATGAACGGCTATCAACGACTTCTTTTGTTCTTCGATCCGAGCCTCCGAGGGTTCACGAAAATCGTTCCACGCATAGATCGAATTGGAAGTGGTGCGAGCAATGTTGGTGTTTCAATGCACCCTCTCAATTGAGCCCAAAGGGGGCGTGAATTCCAAAATCCAAAATTGTGTTCTGAAGAAGATCTAGGTTGAAGCTCAAAATCCAAAAGAAGTTCTTTTAAGTTGGGCGTGGGACCTTGTATTTGTAGCATTTTTTGAGATTTTTGAATTTCAAACAGGCTCAATCTGAGCCCTTCATGTGGCGCCATCTCAGGGCATGCCACTTGGATTTTTGAGAAAATAAAAATGAGAATTTTGTGGGTGAGACACCTCAGCAGGGGAGTTTGAAAATTTTCAAAATTGTAGCTTGATTTTCTCTGCAGGAGTCTCCCAAATGGCGCCACCTCAGAGGGTGCTATCTGGGTTTTGAAATTCAAAGTTTGCTTTTTGCAGGGAGCCCTCATGTGGCGCCACCTCATGGTGGGCTACTTTTATTTTGAAAAAACAAAAAAATGAAGCCAAGTGGGGTTCTGGAATGGCGCCACCTCAAAAAGTGTTTGAGATTTAAAGCTGGAAGGAGGGGAGAATTCCATGTGGCGCCACCTTTGAGGAGTTTAAATATTCAAATTTCTGCTTTTTCTGGAGGAAGCAGAGGCTGACATGTGGCGCCAGCTCAGGGTGGCTTCACACTGCCATGTGGCAGGAGGACAGGAGCAGAGGAAGCCAAATGCGCCACCTCAGAGGGGGGTTGCTTCTACTTTTTCTGATGTAGGAGGATTTGCGCACGTGGCAGTTCAGGATGGCTCTGCTTCTGATAAGTGTCAGCTAGCTGGAGGAGTCTTCTCAAATGGCGCCACCTCAAGGTTGGATTTGAAATTTAAATGATGCTGGCTTCTGGAGGAATGGAGGGGGGACATGTGGCAACACCTTTGGGAGATCCTGCAGTGACACATGGCAGAGGGAAGAGAAGGAGGGACAAGTACATGTGGCACCATCTCAGACCGGATAGAAAAGGTGAAGTTCAGGATTTGCGCCACCTCTGGAAGGATTTGAATGTTTGAATTCTAGATTTTTCTGAAGAGAGCAGAAAATGACATGTGTCATTTGCTTTTTCTGAGAAGAGCAGAGAATGACATGTGTCATTTGCTTTTTCTGAGAAGAGCAGAGAATGACATGTGTCATTTGCTTTTTCTGAAGGAAGCTAAGAGTGACATGTGTCATTTACTTTTCTAAGAAAAGTAAGGAGAGACATGTGTCAGTCTGCTTTTTCTAAAGAATGGAGAGATTGACATGTGTCCTCTGCAGGAGACACACTTCAAATGGCGCCACCTCAGAGGAGACAAGCTTTGCTTTTTTGAACAGGGCAACACATGACACTTGGCATCTCATGGTGACGTCGGAATGACACATGGCACAGGGTGAAGATGGTGGACATGTGGCGCCATCTTCAAGAGGCCACACACTGACACTTGGTAAAGAAATGGAAAGAGAGAGAAAATGACATGTGGCGCCACCTCTAGGTGAACCCCACACTGACACATGGCAAATAAATGGGAGGAGAGAGAAAAAGACAAGTGGCGCCAATTCAAAGACAAGGCTCCTATATTTTTGGGTTTTTCAAAACTCAGGTTTTTCAAAAGAAAAGCATATGTGACACCACCTTAGTGTGGCCCCCACATTGCTTCTTTATTGAAATAAAGACAAGACAGAAAACTTCTTTTTGGAATTTTCATAAAATCTGGACTAATTGGCAAAAAGCAGAAATTTTGAAAAGAGTTGGCCCCTGTGGGGGTGAAAATGATATTGGAAATTGCTGACAAAAGGGTAAAATCTGAGATAAAGTGGCTGAAATCTATATTGAAAACTATCCATATCATTTTCCTGAGGAAATATTTTGAAATTTAGAGTCCTGGGGGTAAAATGGGAAGAATTGATAATTTTGAAGACCCAGGGTTTTGAAATCGATTTTGAAATCGAGAGTTCTAGATCTCGAAATGACATGTGCAGTGTAGTGATATGAAATGTTCATGCAATGCTATGCAATGACATGTCTTTTGAAATGTAATCTTGAATCAGGATTTGGAGATTCTCGTCTCCTATCAGGGATAGGATTTTGAACATTTGAGCTAAAATAGAGAAATTTTGAGAGTTGCAGATGAAATTTGGACTTTTACGGGTTTCAGGCTCAGAAAATGACCATTTTGCCCTCCAGTGATCTCAAGGGATGAATGATGATGCTGGGTGGAAATGTCAGGGAGGTGAGTGAAAATTTAGGGTGTTTATAGATGCACCTCTTTGCTACTAAGCCGGCTTGTGGCCGAGCTTAGTGGCAAAGAAAAACACACCAAATTTGGTCTAAAAACATTGCCCCAGTTAGAAGGATCTGACTGGTTATGGAGAAATTAGCCCAACGATCATGGTAGATATGAAATGGAGAATGAAGAGGAAAGATTCATTCTATGAGAGTGAAGTTCAGGTTTTCGCCCTTAACCTGGATGGGACAGAAAATGCTCTGCATGGGGAGAGGCTCAGGTTTGACCCTTAACCTACTTGGGGAATGAAATATCTCATTGAAATGAGACTCAGGTTTGTACCCTTAACCTGATCGGGCGAAAAATGGAATACCTCTTTGAATGAGGCTCAGGTTTATACCCTTATCCTGATTGGGTAGAAAATGAAATACCTCTTTGAATGAGGCTCGGGTTTATACCCTTATCCTGATTGGGCAGAAAATGAAATACCTCTTTGAATGAGACTCAGGTTTATACCCTTATCCTGATCGGGTGGAAAATGGAATACCTCTTTGAATGAGGCTCTGGTTTATACCCTTATCCTGATTGGGCAGAAAATGAAATACCTCTTTGAATAAGGCTCAGATTATACCCTTATCCTGATCGGGTGGAAAATAGAATACCTCATCGAAGGAGGCTCAGGTTTGTACCCTTATCCTGATCGGGTGGAAAATGGAATACCTCATCGAAGGAGGCTCAGGTTTATACCCTTATCTTGATCGGGTGGAAAATGAATGGAATCCTCGAAAGAAGAGACCATGATGGAACCTTCGGATTTTGCACAATGAATCTGATAGGGGTTTTGTAAAAGGAAGGAAAATGGGATTCCTAAAGCTTGAAAAGGGATTGATCTTGGGCGTCTCATTGCTGAGACTAAATAGCTTTTGAAATTGCCTTTTGCGAGAAATGATTGGTGGTTCGACCTCGAACCGAAATGGGACTGTCTATGGTTGGACAGTGGGGACACAGGGAAGTGTGCGAATCTGAGAGTTCATGTTCTCAAAGAAGGGAAGGAATCAAGTCCTTAAGAGGGATTTAAAATTGGTGTCTGGATGTATCAAAACGAACATCAAGCTCTCACTTCACATCAGGATAGCTAGAAAATATTGTCAAAATGCTGAGAATTTTGTTGTTGATTCAAAGTATTTGAAAATGATGCACATTGTTGCAAAAATATTCATTCTACCTGAAGTATTACCTCCGAACGAGATTGACTTCATAGAATCGAGATTTGAAATCCAAATTGCTTGCAATTGATCTTCTTCAAGGAAGCTATCAATTTCCTTGATATGAACAGGAAAGAGAATTTGATATTATGAAAGCAATTGATGAAAGGATATTGATAATAGAATTGCACAAAATTAAAGAATATTCTTGATAGATTTGGCAGTTTTGATATCCTGGGAGCTTCTCATGATAATCTTTTTGCACTCTTTTGGGCTTCGGGAGAGTTTATTACATCATCCTTTATTTTGGATAGATGTCCTGACCTTTTTCTCTCTTTTTCCTCTCTCTCTTTCTTTTGGAAGGGTACGTCACAAACTCCTTCAACTTGGAGATGTTTTGATCCTTCTTTGATGATATATTGGCTCATGGGTTAGAGATCTTTGGATGATAGCTGAAATTAAATATCTTTTAGGGATTGTCGGGAGGTTCATCACATCTGTCTTCATCTCGACAGTGCTTTGGACTTTCTCTGGAAGGATCCATCACAAACTTCGTCATCTTGGAGATGTTTCAAATCTTCTTTGGCCCGGGGGTCTGCTCGCTTAATCCGCCTTCATCTTGACGACAATTGAGAGATCCCTTTTTCGGATATTTAATTGCAGCTTAGGTGATTATGAGGGGACATGGCTTTGGTGAATTCTCTCTTTTTCTAGTGCTCAGAATATTTTCACTGCCTCATTTTCACCAGATTGGTCTTTAAAGATGTGTCTTAACTGCGATCAATATCAATCATCTATGGCTTTACAATAACATTGAATTTTCTTTTCTGGCCATATCGAGGACTTATCCTTCATCCTTTTGGTTGGCCAATAGAAAGAATTTGAAGTTTGAATCTTTTTTTCACAAAAGCTTCACTCTTTTGGAAGTAATGCTGAAGGTAAACTGAGGTAAAGATTCGTATAATAAAGTTTTTGAAATCAACAAGTGATTGATTGACAAATTGACAAAATACTCTTGAAATCCTTGGTGAAAGAGTGTATTTGAAGTCCGACTCAACACATTCGTGACGAAAATTATTATCTCCTTTCCAAAGTAGACGATTATCAGTTCACTGGGAACAATATCAGTTTGATTAAGAACGACCATTGGTTCATTGGGAACAACTATCAATTCGCTTGGGAATACTATCAGTTCAATTAAGAATGACTATCAGTCCACTCGGAACATTATCAGTTCAATGAAGAACAACTATCAGTTCACTTGAAACAATTCAATTAAGAACGATCATCGGTTCGCTGGGAACAATATCAGTTCAATTAAGAACGACCATCGGTTCGCTAGGAACAAATATCAGTTCAATTAAGAAAGACCATCGGTTCATTGGGAACAATATCAGTTCAATTAAGAACGACTATCAGTTCCTTGAGAACACTATCAGTTCAATGAAGAGCGACTATTAGTTTACTTAGAACACTATCAGTTCAATGAAGAACGACTATCAGTTCACTTAGAACACTATCAGTTCGATGAAGAACGACTATCAGTTTTATAAAGAACGACTATCAGTTCACTTAGAACACTATCAGTTCAATGAAGAACGACTATTAGTTCAGTTGGAACACTATCAGTTCAAATGAAGAACGACTATCAGTTTACTTGGAACGCTATCAGTTCAGTGAAGAACGACTATCACTTCACTTGGAACGCTATCAGTTCAGTGAAGAACGAGGACCATTATAGAGAGTTGGATCGCTTCTATGAATGGTTTCAGGATTATCCCCTTATCCTGAATGGGGAATGGAAATTGGATGACCGGCGGTCGAAATTGAGAATTTTGGTAATTTGAAAATTGAAAATTGGGTGACCCGGAGGTCAAAATTGAAGAATTGAATGACCCGAGGGTCGAAATTGAAGAATTATGGAAAATGATTCAGGTTTATCTCTTAACCTAAAGGGGAAATTTGATGTAAATTTAATGCAAATGAATTGATGCAAATGAATGCAAAATTAATGCAAATGGGTACATATATATGCAAAATGAGAGATTGGTTTATCCTGCCTGCATACAGGATGTTTTGAGGTAAATATAAATTTTCAAAAAAATGCCCCAGTGTGACTAGGGAGGAGAATTTTGAATAAAAGAAAAATAATTGATGAGTAAGGGGACAAGCTTCTTGACTGATAGATGTCCTCAAGATCATTCCTCACAAGAGAGACATTGTGAAAAGGAAGAAGTAAATAAGATGGTGCCAAGCTATTGAAAAAAAATCGATGACTTTATTGATGCTTTAAAATCAAGGAAAGAGAATGGGATTACATTATTCTTTTGAAAAAGCAAGATGAGAAATGAGAAAGTGTCGGCATTGTCATCTTCTGGAATGATTGTGAAAAAATCTTAGTCAGGATGACTAGTCCTCCTTCTCATCTTCAACGAGGAGCTTCTTGTCAATGCAGTCTTGAACAATGTTTTTAAGGACGAAGCAGTTTTTTTTATCATGCCCTACTGCTCGATGAAACTTGCAAAATTGTTCTTTGAATCTACCCATAATTGTTGGAGGATCAACGACTTTAGGCAACCAGACAATGTCTTTGGCAAGCATATACTCGAGGATACTCTCGAGTGTTTGATCCAGAGGGGTGAATTCTCGATCAGTTCTCCAGTCCTTGCGCTTTGATTTTTCTGGATCTTTCTCCTTATGCTGAAGGCTGGATTGGAGAGGTTTATCACTTTTGAAGTCCTTCCCTTTTTGCCTTTTGAATTTCTCTGAACTGTTGTCACGATTATTCTTGTTGCCTTTGCTATTATTGAAAGATTTGGCTGAAAAAGTGAAGTGATCCTTCTTTTTGGAATCTTGACTGTTTCTTGCAATGGTAATGCCTTCATAGACCCCATTCTCCACTCCCATTTCGAGCCATTCGGCTCGTTCAATGAGTTCAATGAAAGATTTGGAGGGTGAGGTAGATATTAATTCTGTCAGAGGTTGCAAAAAATTATTGAGGATCAGCGATAAAAGCATGCCTTTCTCATATAGGATCCCTCATTTTGTTGCAGGTCTCTCTCCATCTGCGAATGAAGTCTCTGGCTTTTGCACTATCTTCCTGCTTCAGATTACAGAGGTGATTTAGCGTTGGTAGCGCTTCAGTATTGAACAAGAATCGTTCAACGAACAAATTCACAACTTTATCGAACTCTTTCAGTTCTATAGGATTGATATGTTCCGCGTACCACTTGGCGGCAGTGCCTTCTAGGCTACGAGAAAAACAGAGAAATAGGGCCCTATTGTCTCTCTTGAATTTGGAGCATTCGGCGAAGAACATGGCGAGGTGGGCTTTCGGGTCGCCAGAACCATCGAATTCGATAATCTTGCGAAGCAAATTCTCCAGATTTTCATCCCCTTCTAAACCGTCATAAAAATCCTCACTGGTAAAGACTTTCTTGCCCTTGTCGCGGGCTTGCAGATCTTTAACAACTCTGGCCATTTCCCTAAACTGTGCTTGCAGGGGTTCTTCTGCAACCTGGATTTTTGGCTTGCGGCTCTTTCTGCCATATTTCTGGAATGACGGAGGCACCTCATACTCTTCATCGGTGTCTTCCGCTGATTCTGATTCATCTGAAATTTTCTCTGGCTGAACCTACTTCTTGGAAGCCTTCTTATCCTTGTGCCCGTGGAACTTCTCTCTAAATGGATTCTTTTCTGAACTGGTTCCGGGCTGCTCGTTCATCATCTTCCGGAACATGGCATACATTTGTGGGTCTACGCCATCATCCTCTTGTTGTTGATCTTGACTTCCGGGGGGATCCATTTCTCCTTCTGAGGCTGAGGAGTGCTGTGGTGATGCAGTTCTTCTTCCTGACCTTGTCCTAACTATCAAATGCTGCGGATGCTCTCTGCAGGATAAAGTCTTGATTAGACTCTGAGAAAATTTTGGATTGGGAGGAAAATGATATGGTGGACAATTGGAAGAATATCCCATTACTAGGGATGGAGTCACTGTTGAAATCACGATAATTGTGTTGTCATTCTGTGCAAGAGAAATAAACAACAAAAAATGTGCCTTGCTACCTAGGTGAGGTCGTCAACCACGAGGAAAACACCATTTTTGAAGGAAAGAGATATCTCTTGGAAAATAATCCGCAAACGAATTTAGAATAAGGCAAAAGAGAAGGTGGATAAACAATTTCCATTGCAATAATCAAGGTATGCACGAGGGAAATTAGGTGAATAATTTCACAAATAGACAAAAGGGTTGAGAATCCAAGAAAACCATGAGAGAAAAACATATGATTTTAGAAAATTGCAGGCAGGATAAAAATGAAGCGGGAAATTCGAGATCTAGTAGAACGGAAGAGTGAAAAATCACTTGGAGTTTTGAAAGAAATTGGATATTTGGGAAAATCATCCAGGGTTTGAGAAAATATCTCATGGAAAATAAGGATATTTTGAAAAAGGCCTAATAAGTTGAAAAAAAAAATTGAGAAATATGGAGAACTGTGAAAATAAGATACATACAATCACATCCTGCACAAACATTTATGCACATTCAACACTCCCAAAAAGGCTGACTCTAGATGCATCATTTTGAAAACAGCTGTAGGACCCTAATCCTAACTCTAGGTTTAGATCATCTTTGTCCAATCCAGTTATGCCGATATACTCGAACCGAAATCCGAGGTACGTGGCATATAATTTCAACTTCGGTTCTAAGATAAGGTTTTCCAACATCCTTGAGCACCTACCGATATACTTCAGACTGTGGCCCGCAGTACGTGGTAGGAGGGCGTTAACCCAAATAAGTGGCCCGGTTGTGAGGCTGTCCCGAACTAGGGTTCTGGAAGAGAGCCCAACAACGTGAAGACCAGGTAATGATAGGTAAGGGAGGTTTGAAAAAAACGATCACATGTAAGAAACAGAGGGCTCTAAGTCCTAGCGAGATAGCTTTTGAAATCTACGAAGAAGCATACATTGTTTGCATTCAGATCCTAAATTGAGGAGAGTTGTATTTAGACCTAAGTCTATGTGTGCATGACAATATCTCCTCAATATGGTCCTATCAAACCCTGCCTAGTCTATATGCAGTCAATGTCAGCTAAGTCAGAATCTGGGCTCCTAGGTTCGCATGATATCAGAAAGTAAAGTGCTGACATTTTGTGAACACAGTTTTAATAATTGAACTAAGCCAAAAACACTTTTGATCAGACAAGGACAGGTCCCATCACGGTCGCCAAACCTGTTATCGTCGCAAAAATTTTCTGTCTTCCCTTCCCTTGCGGGAGAGAGAGGAAAATGCTTTCGCGAGTCAAACTTGACCTGATTTTTGAAAATTGTTTTGAAATACTCACCTCCGTTTTGAAAATAGCGGGAAAATCCATAGGATGGGGCTCGACCTGTCAGTACGAGGTTCGGCCGTTCCTGCCGCCTTTAACAGGGGTAATCGAACCAAGGACCACAATTGTGCTTGACTTAGCTAAATTATCAAAATCGTGTTCTATCCTAAATGCACAAAGAATTCAGGCATGTGCTATGAAATTTTGTAAAACGCAAAGTTGGGAAACATGATGCATGCTCAGAAAATGTTTTGGAGTTGAAAGATATTTCTCGAGAAAAAAGATGGAAATCATTCTCTCAGGAAACTCTGATGAAAAGGATTTGAAATCTCGAGAAAGTTCATAAAGATGTGGGAAAATCATGAATAGTTTGAAAATCCTGGGAAAATGGAAGTAATTCTTAGGAAAAGGGTGAACATTTGAAGGGAAGATGCTTGTCAGGAAAAGCTTCAAGTTTTGAAAGCTTTCTTTGGAAAATGGTTGATATTCATTGGAAAATTCTTTGGAGATGGAAAATCAACACTCGGGAAATTGAAATCCTGAGAATCTTATCCTTGAAACACTTGGAAATCGATTTTGATCTTTGAGAAGGGTGAGAGACTCCTTTTGAAAATCTTGAGAAAATAACCTTTTCCATGGAAAACTGTGGAAAAACTTGACTTGGGAAAACCGATTTTGAAAAATTCTTAGAGTTTCTTGAGAAATCGATTTTCTTGAGAATGAAATTTTCTTGAGAAAACCATGAGAAAAACCAGTAATTTCATGATGTAAATGATATGAATGAATGTCATTTTGTAAAAGCCTCTTTTCAGAAAAATATACAAATTTTAGAATTAAACTAAGTAGAATTGTCACATATTCCGACTATGGCCGTGAATATGTTTATAATTTACTTAGTCCATTCTAAAATATTTTATGAAATTGAAAATATGTAGTGAAATTTTGGAAGATAGCCTAAGAGTGTAGGCTCAGTGTGATTGGTAGGAAGATGCTGAATCTGGGTCTCGTTCATATTCCGATTAGGGCCGTAAATATAGATTCCACCAAGTTCATCAACTCCCTAAGAGTTGGTGCACGTGCCATTCGTGTACATCCATAGTGCTTTTGAAATAAAATGCATGAATCGCATAAACAGGATATTGCAGGAATTTAAACTATATGATATGCATCCTAGTCTAAGCGGAAAGTTAAATCTCTTATTCCAAAATTTACATTATTACATCATTAATTAAATGAAATAAAAGGAAATTTCAGACTTTAGCTCCTTCTTTTGAATGTCCCTGCCAAACTTGAAATGGAGTTAATTCAAATATGTGGGTTTTTCCAAGATTTTCCAATAATATTCTGAAATTATTGGACTTAATTGGATATAAACCCTATTTCCATGCTTTCTTGATATTTGAAATGATTTAAATGCAAGAAATTCAGTAAGAAATAGTTTGAAATTCGAAATTGTGGTCAAAATAACCAAAATACCCCTAATATTGAAGTTACACCTTTAAAATCAGGGTTTTTTTGAAGGAAATTTTGGTAAAATTGAGATTTTGAAATTCGAATTGAATCAAATGATGATGAAATGCAGTATGAGGCATGATGACATGCTGCTAAACACATTAGGATTGTAAAATTAGAATTTTGACATGTTATCATTCATCAAAAATAACGAATTTCGCTTGATTTTCGCTTGGATCAGGGTCCCGCGGGGCCCTGTTTTGATGATATGGTTAAACCGAGCATCATACAAATTCCAAATGATGACAAATTTGGTATGGATCATATACTTATTCTGACAAACAGCCTAGAATGCTAAAACTAAAGAAATGACATGGTTTAGATACTGAAATTTAAAGAAAGTCCTAAAAGGGGGAAATTTCGCCTACGGACCCGAACCAAATGCAACACATAATGCGATAATACAAAATTTCCACCATAGAAACAGCTGAGATTTTTTATACAGATAAAGGACCCCAAATTGAACACTTTTGGCTTTTACAGCCTCGGGATTTGAACTACGGTGAGTTCGGTAACAGGAATTTGGCTCTGACGGAGGTAAAATCGACCTGATCTAATATAAAATGCTAAAAAAATAGCAATCAACCATGGAAATTTCTGATATTTAAATGAAAAACCACTGACAGATTCCGGAACAACTTTTATTTTTATGATTTTGGCATTTAATCAACAGAAACAGAGATAAAAATGTGACATTACTTGCCTAAATCAACAGAATAGACAAATATGACAAAATAGGAGACTGACAAAAAAAATATGAAACTAATAGTAAGACTGTTTTAAAAATCATAAAATTTCAGATGCAAACATAGACATCTTGAACATGACATTCACTTTTTACAGATTCGGATTTGGAGCAATACCCAAAGAGAACCCATCGACTTAAGTCGATCTAAAGTCTGAGAGACCCAAATCAGGTTCTGACATATGTCCCGATCTCTCGGATTTGTGTTAGACGTTAAGAAATTCAGAAAAATCGGGGAAAATCAGATTAAATACTATACATCATATCGAGTTCAATACATTTTCGGATTGAAAATCGGACCTCATATGAGAGAGATCTCGATTTTACACATTGGAGATAAATTTTCAAAACGTATCCCGGGTAACAAAACCCGACCTACCATTTTGAACTTTTACTATAATTAAACAAATTCAAATTATTCCAAATTTTTGTCAGATTGTTAGGGACACCTAAGGTCGCATACTATGAGTTTATAAGAATTTTTAAGAAAAACTAAATGCATGAAATGACGTGTAGACTGACTGATAAAAATAGGGAGTTACCTAAATGAAGCTAAATGCATGAAATATTAAATAAATTCATAAAACATGCTATTTTAATGAAATGAAACGTAAATCTAACCTATTTTAATGCATGAACATGATGGAATGTGTAAATTTAATCAAGAAAGCATAAAAAACATCTTTTGATATGTGTCATTTTATGAGAATAGCTCGATCCATCCCTCGGATGAGCTCTTTCTTCAAACGACAATACGAATTGAGTAAGGCTATTACTATAATGAAATCAATAGGGATAGAAGTGCACCTTGTGTTTTCTTGCAGATTTGGAACTCCCGAAATGAACGACTATCAATGGCTTCTTTCATCCTTCGATCCAAGCCTCCGAGGGTTCACGAAAATCGATCCACGCCTAGATCGAATTGGAAGTGGTGCGAGCAATGTTGGTGTTTCAATGCACCCTCTCAATTGAGCCCAAAGGGGGCGTGAATTCCAAAATCCAAAATTGTGTTCTGAAGAAGATCTAGGTTGAAGCTCAAAATCCAAAAGGAGCTCTTTTAAGCTGGGCATGGGACCTTGTATTTGTAGCATTTTTTGAGATTTTTGAATTTCAAACAGGCTCAATCTGAGCCCTCCATGTGGCGCCATCTCAGGGCATGCCACTTGGATTTTTGAGAAAATAAAAATGAGAATTTTGTGCGTGAGACACCTCAGCAGGGGAGTTTGAAATTTTCAAAATTGTAGCTTGATTTTCTCTGCAGGAGTCTCCCAAATGGCGCCACCTCAGAGGGTGCTATCTGGGGTTTGAAATTCAAAGTTTTCTTTTTGCAGAGAGCCCTCATGTGGCGCCACCTCATGGTGAGCTACTTTTTTTTTGAATAAAACAAAAAAATGAAGCCAAGTGGGGTTCTGGAATGGCGCCACCTCAAAAGATGTTTGAGATTTAAAGCTGGAAGGAGGGGAGAATGCCATGTGGCACCACCTCTGAGGAGTTTAGATATTCAAATTTCTGCTTTTTCTGGAGGAAGCAGAGGCTGACATGTGGTGCCACCTCAGAGTGGCTCCACACTGCCATGTGGCAAGAGGACAGGAGCAGAGGAAGCCAAATGTGCCACCTCAGAGGGGGGCTGCTTCTACTTTTTCTGATGCAGGTGGATTTGGACACGTGGCGGTTCAGGATGGCTCTGCTTCTGACAAGTGTCAGCTAGCTGGAGGAGTCATATCAAATGGCGCCACCTCAGGGTTGGATTTGAAATTTAAATGATGCTGGCTTCTCATGGAATGGAGGGTGGACATGTGGCAGTACCTCTGAGAGATCCTGCAGTGACACGTGGCGGAGGGAAGAGAAGGATGGACAAGTACATGTGGCACCATCTCAGACCGGATAGAAAAGGTGAAGTTCAGGATTTGCGCCACCTCTGGAAGGATTTGAATGTTTGAATTCTAGATTTTTCTGAAGATAGCAGAAAATGACATGTGTCATTTGCTTTTTCTGAGAAGAGCAGAGAATGACATGTGTCATTTGCTTTTTCTGAGAAGTGCAGAGAATGACATGTGTCATTTGCTTTTTCTGAGAAGAGCAGAGAATGACATGTGTCATTTGCTTTTTCTGAGAAGAGCAGAGAATGACATGTGTCATTTGCTTTTTCTGAAGGAAACTAAGAGTGACATGTATCATTTACTTTTCTGAGAAAAGTAAGGAGAGACATGTGTCAGTCTGCTTTTTCTAAAGAAGGGAGAGATTGACACGTGTCCTCTACAGGAGACACACTTCAAATGGCGCCACCTCAGAGGAGACAAGCTTTACTTTTTTGAACAGGGCATCACATGACACTTGGCATCTCATGGTGACCTCAGAATGACACATGGCACAGGGTGAAGATGGTGGACATGTGGCTGTTACGACAGTAAAGCCGTACATGATACTTCAAGTACAAGGTTTTGATGATAAGCAAGTGAAATCAACTGCATTTCAGCTAAGGCAATGAAGACATTGAAGAATTCGATGAAGAATCTTTGAAGACTAGTATGCAAATGTTTAATTCATTAAAAGTCTTATATTCTTGTAAGAGCCTTACTTAGAGTGCATATTTAGATTGCATTTCACCTAAAAAGTCTTTAGAAAAACTTTTCTAAAATAACCCCTCATGAAAATCTTTTTAGAAAACTCTTTTCTTAAATTTTTATGTTTATTAGTCGACCAATAGACTCACCAGTCGACTAATCCTTTCGCGCCATATTTTCTAAAAAATCATTTTTGTCAAATTAGTCGATCGAAGGTTTTATCAGTCGACTGGACAGAATGTCTGTTTTCTGGAAAATTAGCAGCAGTCGACTAATGGTTTTATCAGTCGACTAGACAGAACATGTGTTTTCTGAAAATTTAGCAGCAGTCGACTAATGCTTTTATCAGTCGACCGGATAGAATGTTTGTTTTTCAGAAGATTTTAGCAGCAGTCGACTGAAAGGTTTTTCAGTCTACTGATGATATTATCAGTCGACTAATTTTATCTCTAGTCGACTAAGTTTCAAAAGTTCAGATTTTCAAACGGCTCGATTAACAGATCAGTCGACCGACGATAACTGTCAGTCTACTAATAACTAACTATTAGTCGACTAACTACTGTTCCAGACGACTAATTTTGCCATTTTTCTTGAAACTTCAAAAAAGGCATGTCTTCATTTTTCAAACGTTTTGATCGTTCAAAATGGACTGTTTTGACACCCTTTCATACCCTCAACGTATGGAAACTTTCAACTATAAATATGAGTGCATTCTACACTCAAATACATCAAATCCAATTGAATTACTTCTTGCTTTTCACTCCTATTCATTCAAGTATTTATTTTCTCACTCACGTGATATTTTTCACTTCAATTTTTTCACTCAAATTCCTTTGAGAGATAGTGAATTTGTGAGTAGAGTATTTCAACAACCTCAAAAGCCAATTGCATCTCATTTGCATTCAAAAGAAGGGCTCATAGGTTGTATTGTAAGTTGTTACTTGTTTTAATTTTCTGTAAATGAAGGACTCCTTGGTTTAAAGGAGTTGTTTGCTTTCAGTAGGTGTGTTACTGGAAGTGGGACCAGATTTGGTCTGTATGATCTTGTAGTTACACAAGGTTGATAGTAGAAATCTCAAGCGGGTTTTGCTTGGGACTGGATGTAGGTCGGGAAAGACCGAACCAAGATAAATTTTGTGTTCTTTGTGTGTTTGCTTTTTAAATTGCAAAATACGTTAATATTCCGCAGACAATTTTTAAAGGCACTATTCACCCCCCTTCTAGTGCTCATTGCCTCGATCCTACTGCACTTTCAGTAGCGCCATCTTAAAGAGGCCCCACACTGACACTTGGCAAAGAAATGAAAAGAGAGAGAAAATGACATGTGGCGCCACCTCTAGGTGAACCCCACGCTGACACATGGCAGGTAAATGGGAGGAGAGAGAAAAAGACAAGTGGCGCCAATTCAGGGACAAGGCTCCTATATTTTTGGGTTTTTCAAAACTCAGGTTTTTCAAAAGAAAAGCCTATGTGACGTCACCTCAGTATGGGCCCCACATTGCTTCTTTATTGAAATAAAGACAAGACAGAAAACCTCTTTTTGGAATTTTCATAAAATCTGGACTAATTGGCAAAAAGCAGAAATTTTGAAAAGAGTTGGCCTCTGTGGGGGTGAAAATGATATTGGAAATTGCTGACAAAAGGGTAAAATCTGAGATGAAGTGGCTGAAATCCATATTGAAAACTATCCAGATCGTTTTCTTGAGAAAATATTTTGAAATTTAGAGTCTTGGGGGTAAAATGGGAAGAATTGATAATTTTGAAGACCTAGGGTTTTGAAATCGATTTTGAAAAGAGTTGAAATTCGAATCCGGATTGAAAATTTTGAAATCGAGAGTTCTGGATCTCGAAATGACATGTTGTGCAGGGCAGTGATATGAAATGTTCATGCAATGCTATGCAATGACATGTCTTTTGAAATGTAATCTTGAATCAGGATTTGGAGATTCTCGTCTCCTGTCAGGGATAGGATTTTGAACATCTGAGCTAAAATAGAGAAATTTTTAGAGTTGCAGATGAAATTTGGACTTTTGCGGGTTCCAGACTCAGAAAATGACCATTTTGCCCTCCAGTGATCTCAAGGGATGAATGATGATGCTGGGTGAAAATGTCGGGGAGGTGAGTGAAAATTTGGGGTGTTTACAACGATAACCAATGTGCCTATCACCTTTTCAGATAAGGTTTTGCCAAGACCTCATTCTTTTCATAACAATGCGTTGTATATCGTAGTGAGAATCAAAGGCATGATTGTCCCACATGTGCTTGTCGATGGAGGCAACAACCTCAATATTTGCCCGGAAATGACAACAAAAGCCTTGGGATTGAAAGAGAAAGAATACGTGCCTGATCCCATCACAATCTACAACTTCGATAACCATGGGAAGACTACCAAGGGCAAGATCTTTTTAGAAATTTTCATTAATTACTCAGTACACACAGTTTTGTTCCATGTCGTCAATGTGCCGCTCACCTACAATCTTTTGTTGGGACGAACATGGATTCACAATGCTAATGTTGTTCTGTCAACCCTCCACCAATGCATAAAATGGTCTAAGGGAGGGATGATCACCACCATTCTGGGAGAAGATCCCGAAGAGAGGCTACCATAGCCTATGATTCCCCGTCCAACATTTACAGCAGACATTCCAAGCATCCGAGAAAGTGATGAGATCAACCTCAGCGAGAGTTTAGAAATGCTGAAGCTAAAGGATGTTCAGGAAGAAGAAAATACGACAGCCATGGTCCAATGGCAAGGACCTCATTTCTTTAAACTAGGAGGACGCATCAACTACACTTCCTTCAAAGATCATCCCTTATTTCCTCAATTTTCCAAGGCCAAAAGGGGATTTGATCTGCTAATAAAGCATGGGTACCAGCCATTCCGAGGCATGTGAAAGAATGAAGACGACATAGTGGAGCCGATACTTCCTGCCAAACAGTCAACAAGTTCAGGGTTGGGGTTCACCGGCCAAGCCTCCAACAAAGGAACAATATTTGTCAGAGGGACCAAATGAGGAAGATGATGCCTTAGTTTTTCTGCTTTCTGTTCTTGTTTCTCAGTTAATCTTATAGGGACAACACCATCCCAATCTTTTGTCGGTCTTGTAAATACCTTATTTTCAATCAATGAAAGCTTGATCTTCTCTTCATATTTGGGCATCTATCATTCTTGCTTATTTTGTTTGTGCCTTTGTTCTTTGCTTTTGAACAAAAAGTTTGTTTTGGGCTTATACTTTCTCTTAAAAAACCTTTCTTGACATTTTCAAGACCGTCAAAACATAGCTCCTGAATCGATGAAGAAGTTCATTATCAATCCCAAATTCTCCCAAAAGAAATCAAAACTGGCAAGGATTCATAAGATAAAAGTCAGAGCAGAGGTTGACCAGGCAACAGAGCAGATCGAAGAGCTAGCAGAGTTTGATTTAACTATTCAAGAATTGCCAGAATTTGATCACATTCAGAAGCAGGATGAACCATCATCTTTGGTTCAAGATCCAACTGAAGATATCAACATTGGTTCGGAAGATGATCCGAGAATCCTCAAAATTGGTTCGGGTCTAAATGCAGATGAAAAAGCAAGACTCATCCAATTTCTTAAGCAACATCAAGAAGTATTTGCCTGGACTTATGAAGATATGCCAAGATTAGATCCCGAGCTGGTTGAGCATCGACTCAAATTGAAACCAGATTCCAGACTAATCAAGCAGAAACTGAGAAAGTTAGACCCTCGAGTTGAGCAGCAAGTTAAGGAAGGACTTGAAGATTTGTTAAAAGCAGGCTTCATCTGAGCCATAGATTACCCAGATTGGATGGCAAATATCATAGCAGCTCCTAAAAAGAATGGCAAGGTTAGGATTTGCATTGATTTCAGAGATCTCAATAAGGCTACCCCGAAGGATGACTATCCACTTCCCAATATTGATCTTTTGATCGATAGCACGGCATGCCACACCATGTTTTCCTTTATGAATGGATATTCAGGCTATAATCAGATCAAGTTGGTCATTCGTGATCAGTCAAAAACTTCCTTTACTACACCATGGGGAACCTTCTGCTATATAGTCATGCCATTCGGGCTCAAAAATGCTAGGGAAACCTATCAGAGGGCAATGGCCATTATTTTCCATGATCAGATGCACAAAAGTATGGATGCATATGTGTATGACATCCTGGTCAAATCTAAAGAAGAAGAGGATCACCTTGATGCTCTTGGTCAAGTCTTTGAGAGACTCATTCTCTACTAGTTGAGACTTAATCCTTAGAAATGCGTTTTTGGAGTAGAGTCTGGCAAATTGCTCAATTTCATAATCAGAAAAAAAGGAATAGAGGTGGACCCTACTAAAGCAAGAGCAATCATTGATATGTCACCTCAAACTAATCTCAGAGAACTGCGAAGCCTCCAAGAGCGTATTCAGTCTATTCAACGTTTCATCTCCAACTTGGCCATGAGATGTGAACCTTTCAATCATTTGCTAAGAAAATGAGTAAAATTTGAATGCGGATCAGAGTGTCAACTCTCGTTTGAGTGCATCAAGCAGTATCTCCTTAATCCACCAGTTTTGAAGCAGCCAAAATTGGGGAAGCCTCTCTTATTATACATCTCTGTCAATCAAAACGCTTGTGGTGGATTCCTTGCGCAGTATGAAGAAGACAACTTGATAGAACATGCCATATACTATGTGAGCAAAACTTTCATTGACTATGAGAAGAAGTATTCTCAGATGGAGAAGACTTGTCTAGCTCTGGTTTGGATGTGCCAAAAATTAAGACATTACTTGTTGGCATCTGAAATCAAATTCCTATCAAAGCTTAATCCTCTCAGATACATTCTTGAGCAACCATTTTTCACTGGACGGATCACAAAATGGCAGATCCTTCTAATGCAATATGACTTAGACTATGTTCCTCAAAAGTCAATTAAAGACCAAGCTATCGCAGATCAGTTGACAGACTTTCCCCTGACAGAAGAAATAAAAGTGGAGGATGATTTTCCTGATGAACACATCTATAATGTCCAACAGCCTCCAGTTTGGAACCTATTTTTCGATGGCTCTAAGAATGTCTGGCATAGAGATTGAAGTTTTGTTAATCACTCCAGAAAAAGAAATGATCCCTTATTCTCTCAAGCTTGGTTTCCAATGCACTCATAACATGGCCGAGTATGAAGCTCTAATACAAGGCCTCAAAATTCTACAAAATTTCAATGTCAAGAGAGTACATGCCTTTGGCGATTCGTTACTTGTCATCAGTCAAGTTAACACTGAATGGCAGGTGAAAGATTCAAAATTGATCCCCTATCAGAAGATCGTCCTAGCTCTTGTGGATAGCTTCGAAGAATTTCAGCTCAATCACATCAAGAGAGAGCACAATCAAATAGCCGATGACTTAGCCAGCCTGGGCTCCATTTTATCCTTTAAGGGTAATAAATCATGTCGTTCTTTCGAAGTTGGTAGGCTTGAGCAAGCTGCCTTCATTTCAACCATGCAAGTAATCCAGATCGATCAAAAGGAGAAGCCTTGGTACCAAGATATCAAAAATTTTATCGAAACTGGTGAATTTCAACCAAAAATGCCAAAAAGGGAGCAACGTGCAATTCAACGCATGTCCGCCCGTTATTTCATCCTTGCCGATATCCTTTACCATTGTGGGTTCAGTTCTGAGTATGCAAGATGCTTAGACAGAGATGAAGCTATGGAAATTATCCAGTAGGCACATGAAGGGATTTGTGGTGGCCATGTTGGCTATCAAACTCTCGTCAAACAGATCATCCGAGCAGGGTATTACTGGAAAACCATGCAACAAGACTGTCATTGATTTGTGAAGAAGTGCGTCAAATGTCAAATGCACGCGCCGACCACATATCTACAATCGGTTGTTTCTCCTTGGCCATTTTCTATGTGGGCTTTCGACGTCGTAGGCCCAATCACTCCTTTTGCTTCCAACAACCACAAGTATTTTCTGGCCGCTACAGAGTATTTCACCAAATGGGTTGAAGTTGTCACTCTGCGCACAGTAGAAGGCCGCCATGTGGTTTCTTTCATTCACAAAAACATTCTTTGCCGCTTCGGCATACCACATGACATTGTTTCAGACAATGAAAGCCATTTCAAAAATGAGAGGATGAAAACCTTCTGTTCTGAATTCAAAATTTGTCATCATTTCTCAGCTCCCTACTATCCTCAAGGGATTGGCCAAGCAGAGGCTATCAATAAGATTTTGATCCGCATTTTAGAAAGGACTGTGAAAATAGGTCGAGATTGGCACGAGAAAATTCATGATGCACTTTGGGCATACTGAACCACAATTCAGACTCTGACTAATGCCACTCCTTCAGAACTTGTTTACAGAACTGAAGTAGTGTTACCTCTCCATGTCCAGAAGTCTGCTCTCAAATTTGCCTCACTTATAGAATTACCGTTTGATCAATATCAATAGCAGAGATTGGTGCAGCTTGATCTGCTAGATGAAAGGAGGCTCAAAGCAGCTGAGCATGCCCAATCCTATCGGCAGAGAATTGCCTGGCAGTATGCTAAGTCAGTTATTGAAAGAAGATTCTGAGTTAATGATTTGGTACTCAGATCAACAGATCACATCAAGCATCGCCCACAGGGCAAGTGGACACCGAATTGGGAAGGTCCCTACGTGGTCAAGGAAGTGCTTCCTTGCAATGCATATTGTTTGATCAATGCAGATGGAGTGGAATTGTCAGATCCTATCAATGCTCTGCACTTAAAGAAATTCTATGCCTAAAAAGTATCTATGCAATCTTTTGTATTCTTTTAAGAGCTCTTTCAATAAAAATGATCTTCTATTATCCTGACATTCTTCACCATCATACTGGGGCATTTTATTTTATTTTTTTCATCTTACTCCAAAGTTTCTATATGCAGGCAAAACCAAATCATTTCTACAATCAATTCTCTTTAAATTTCTTCTGTACCCATTCAGGATAAGGGGATAAATCCTGAGAGCGGGCCACATGCAGTTAATTATGATGGTCCATTGAATTCAGAATTTTCACCAAGAATCTCTATATTCTAAATTCATTTTGAAAATTGAGCTCATTTACAAAACTCAGTCCTCGCACTGGTTATTTCTCAAAATTTTCGATCATATACCGAGCTCATTTGCAAAACCCAATCCTCACACTGGGAACTTTCAAAATTCAATCTTCTTATTAGAGTTTTTTTTTTCTAAAAATTCTAGTTCTGACTTGAAACTTCCAAAAATTGACCTATTTCAAAAGATCCAACACTCGTTGGTCATGTATTCTAAAAGACCCAGCTCTCGCTGATCATGTATTCCAAAGGATCCAGTTCCCACTGGTCATATATTTTAAAGGCTCCAGCCCGCACCGGTCGAGCTCCCAAATCAATTTACTTCACAATCAAACCTTCGGGTTTCAAATCCTCAATTCTATCATTTCCAAACCTTCGGGTTTTAATTTCTCAAAATCTATCATTTCCAAACCTTCGGGTTTCAATTTCTTAAAATCTATCATTTTCAAACCTTCGGGTTGTAATATTCTCAAAATTTCATCATTTTCTCAATCCTCAGGTTATAATCTCCCAAACTCAATCACTTTCAAACCATTAGATTAAATCAGTCATGCAAAATCCAGTTTCTTATAACTGGTCGGGATTATCAAAATTCAGTTTCTTATAACTGGTCGAGATTATCAAAAATCCAGTTTCTTATAACTGGTCAGGATTATCAAAATCCAGTTTCTCATAACTGGTCGGGATTTCAAATCCAGATTCTTATAATTGGTCGGGATGTCAAAAATCCAGTTTCTTATAACTGGTCGGGATTATAAAAAATCCAGTTTCTCATAACTGGTCGGGATTTCAAATCCAGTATTTCTCATAACTGGTCGGGATTTTAAATCCAGTGTTTTCACTGGTCGAGATTTCAAAATCCAGTTTCTCATAACTGGTCGGGATTTTAAATCCAGTGTTTTCACTGGTCGAGATTTCAAAATCCAGTTTCTCATAACTGGTCGGGATTTCAAATCCAGTGTTTTCACTGGTCAGGATTTCAAAATCCAGTATGTTCACTGGTCGGGATTTCAAAATCCAGTGTTTTCACTAGTCAGGATTATCAAAATCCAGTTTCTCATAACTGGTCAGGATTATCAAAATCCAGTTTCTCATAACTGGTTGGGATTATCAAAATTCAGTCTCTTATAACTGGTCGGGATTTCCAAAATCTAGTGTCTTTCACCATTCAAGATGTCCAAATTCTGATTTTCACCCTATTCCTCTAAATTTCAGCCAAAGGTCTCATCAAAATCCCTATTGAGTAGTTGTTTTACAAAGGATTCTCGAACATTGTGCCAATTTGCTAAAAACGTTTGTTGATTCCAATATTTTACTGAACAGAAAGAATCATCTCATATTACCTCTAGTATTCTTTCTAAAAAGGTGAAGCTTTTTGCGAAAAGGGATAAAATTCAGATATTTTCTCTGTTGATCAACCAAAAGGATGTAAGAAATATCCTTTGTATGATTAGCGAAAGAGATATTCAATGATGTTGAAAAGCTAGAAGTGAATCAATATTGATCATAGCTATGGCGCACGCTTAAAGATGACTTTCTGGCAATCAGGCAGTGGAAATATCTTGAGCAATAAAAAGAATCCACTCAATCCATATCTCCTCATTTATTTAAGCTGCAATCAAATATCTGCAAAAGGGATCTCTCAATTGTTGTCAAGATGAAGATGAATATGCGAGGTAGACCCCCAGGGCCAAAGAAGATTCAGATCATCTTTGAGATAAAGGAGTTTTGACGGATCCTTCTAGAGAACGTTCAGATCACCGTCAAGATGAAGGCGACTGCGCTGAAGCTCCCGACAAACCCTAAAAGATATTTGATTTCTGCTATCATCTAAAGATTCCTGACCAATGAGCCAATATCACCAGTATAATTCCTGAGAAAAAGAAGGATCAGAGCATCTCCAAGATGAAGGAGTTCGTGACGTACCCTTCCCTGATGAAAAAGAAAGAAAAGCCAAGACATCTCCAAAATGAAGGATGATGTAAAACCCCGGGAAAACTCAATGACTCAAAAAGAGTGCACAAAGATCATCATGGAAAAATCTCCAGATATCAAACTGCCAAAATTGCCAGAAATTGTCTCTTCTTATGCAAAATTCTTCTATCAATATGTTTTCATTACTTGCTTTTATGAAATTAAGAACATTTCTTCTCTATTCATATCAAGAAAATCGATAACTTCCTTTAAGAAACTCAATAGCATTAAAATTTGAATTCGACTCTAAAACCCGGAGAGTTAACCTCATTTGGAAGGGATACTCTAGGTAAAAAAGAGGGAATATCTTTCATACACACGTGCACATTCTCAAGCATTTGAGTCAACTACAATTTTATCTTATTGGCAAAATTTTCTAGCTATTCAAAAAATGAAATAAATGCTCAATATCTATTTTTGATGCAACCTAGAGTTGTTTACATTTTCAAAAAAAGAGTGGCCTCATTCAAGAGAGGTATCTCTTTCTGTCCCATCGCGGTTTCTTTATTCAAGAATTTTGTACGGTCCTACCCGCTCAGGGTAAGGGTTAAAACCTGAACTCTTTGTGAAAGGTCATCCATTTTCAAAAGCTATTTCAGTCTCAGCAATAAGACACCCAAAATCAACCCCTTTTCCAGGCTTTAGGGAACCCCATTTTCCTCCTTTCACAAACCCCTTTCGGATTTGTTCGTCCAAACTCTGAAGGTCCTATCATGGTTTCTTCGTTCGAGGATTTTGTATGGTCGTCCCCTTCAGGTTAAGGGTTAAGCCTGAACCACGTGTTTTCATGGGGTATTTTCCATTCAGGTTAAGGTTAAACCTGAATCTCGTTTCAACTAGATTCTTCTCTCAGTCTCATCACGGTTTCCCATCGTGGAATCCATATTCTTCACATCCATCCAGAAAGTATCATACTTGAGCTTCATCTCACGAGGCATTTTCTCAAAAATGTCTGATCAGGTCCTCATGTATTCCTTTCTCATTCTGGTAAGGGTAAAACCTAAAATTCATCTTGCTATATCTTCGTCTCATCCTGGTTAAGGGCTAAACCTGGATCATTCCAAAAAGATGATCTTGTCTCACCCATGAGATTTGATCAAAATTTCCATTTTCACCATTCCGAGATCTTTATCCCAAAGTCCCATCACAATTTTCTCATTTTCTGTTATCCAGTTCTGTCATTTTTCAAGGGTTTTGTCTCCCCGATGCTATTCAAGATAAGGTTTTAAACCTGAAAAACCATGTCTTTCAGAATAAATTCTTTCACACCCAGTTCAGATTTGCTGACTAGGGCATTTTTCAAAATTTGGAGTATTTTCTTTGCCACTAAGCTTGGCTTTCAACCGGCTCAGTAGCAAAAAAGGGCATCTGTGAACACCCCAAAATTTTTAAAATTTTTGTAAATATTCCCCTTTTGCCCTTGGTCTCCATTTTTTGAATAAATTGAGTCATCTTCAACCTAAATTACGGTTATTTCTTGGGTTTTGCTGGAATCAAATTCATTTTATATATCTGACTCAATTTTGGATTTAGATCCAGTGTCAAAACCCAAATCTGAGCCTTGTTATCCAATTTTCAAATTAAATTTACAAAAATATCAAAATTAATTTCTGAAAGGCTCAGACCGTCCATCCGGTACCCGTTTGGATCCATAGCTCCGTATTTCTCAATTCGAGATCCAAAATTCGAATATTTCCTTAAAACTCGGATCAAAACCCATTTTCTGAAGAAATTTCAAAAGATCAAAACCTGAATTCTCAGAAAACCTCTCTTTTGTAAATATTTCCAAATTTTTATAAAATTAGTTTAAAATCCCTTGTTTTCCCTTAGATTTTAGAACTTTATTTCAAAACACCAAATATATATATATATATATATATATATATATATATATATATTTAAAAGTTGGAGAAAATACGAAAAATTTCGGTTTAAAAGTCTCTGAAAACAGTTTGTAGTGAGGACCACCTTTTTAAAAAAATCCTTTTAGAAGGACCCTCTTTTTGAAAATTAGGAAAATTTTCAACGGTCTCTCGTTCTTCCCCGTTCACGAACCTCTCTCCCGCTCTCCCTCTGGAAGCATCGGTTGATCTCGTTTCTCCTTCCAACCCTAGGATCATCCTCACCCTCATCTCAGCCATCGATGTTCAACCGTCTTCCTTCCCTTCCAGAGCCTTCCGCTTCCTCTTTAAAAGGGGAACGCAGGGGAAAGGCCGGAGGGATCCGTCTTCTGCCTCTTCACTATATCAAGCAACATTCGTTTTCATCCATCTGCGACCCCTCTATCCGTCTTCACCATCACACCTTCCTTCTTCTCCCTCTCTACGATCCATGATTCACCTCTCCACCTTACGATCTCTATCAGAAGTAGGAAGAATTCTTACAGTAGAAAGAAGGTAAAGCCCTCCACCCTCCTTCAAAATTCCTGCAACGCAAGGTTGTCCAGTGAGTCTCCCTTCTCCCCTTTTACTTTTCTGATTTTCTTTGATTTTTCTGTTTCGGGCTTCCAGTAACGCACTATGGATGGTTTTTGAGTTGCATGTAGTAACCTCAAAACCTCCCTGTGCTATAGCAAAGGAACGATCATGTTCCAACATTTCATTTTCTCTATTTTTCTTCATGTTTTGCTATTTCATTTTACATTCCAATTTATATCCTATTTGGTTTCAATTCCCCTTTTCGTTCTGATTTCTTGGGTGATCATCTAATTTTTCTGTTTTCTTTGTGATTTGCTTATTTGCTCTGCTTTATCTCAAAGATCTGATAATATTTGATCTTCCTTTTATTCTGTGAAGTATTGTTTTTCTTCTTGATCGTTTGTTGATTTTGATTATCGCATGGATTTAAATTTCCTATATATATCTTAACTTCTTCTTCTTTTTATTATTATTATTTTATTTTTCTACTGCCTGTTCATGTTTGGGTTTCGATTTGTATTATCATTTCCCTTTTTTATTAATGTCCATTACATTCACACTATATCCCCCACATTCTTCTTTAGAGTCCATTTATGATTCATTTACTGTAAACCAATTCAATGTTGTCGAAAGTGGTTTATCCCTTTACTATTGCTACCTTGATGAAGCTGTTTTGAAATCTTTGTGGACATGCTCTCAATCCAGAAATCAATGGGTTAACATTGATGGAACCTACATGTCAATAATGTCGATATTCCCTTGTGAAATGTTGTCGGACTGTATGGGGCTTAACTACACTGTGGTGGTCCTCCATAAACCATCCACCTCTCATTGCTATGCGATTCAAAGTTGACTTGAAAAGGCCAACTATTCTTGTGATGGACAAAAAGGCAATGCAAAAACCTGGTAAAGATGCCTCCTAATAGGAATTCCTTGGAGCAATAGAGGTCCTGATGATCATTAATTTCGGGATTGATGGTTCCTAAAAGTGAAGTGCCTAAAAACCTTTTTGGGCCTCTGCTCACGACCATCTGACCCGCAAACTCACTATAAAGTTGTATTTGGCCTCTTTTATGCTTATAAGACCTTAACCATCCACATGACTACACCATTGCCACCTTAGAAGTTTGGAGATTTTGATTGCTTCCAACAATTCTATTTTGGTCTTCATTGGCTGCATGAGGTCTTACCCACAATAATTTTAATGTTCTTAGTTCAGAATCCCTTGCATCTAAGATAAACAATAATGCTATTTTGAGTTTTTAAGCTTCCTTAACATGCTTCGCTTGAAATTTAAAGGATGGATGAACTCTATGTTGCATGGTATTTCTAATGACTGAGACAATTTGTTAAAAGGTTAAAAAAAAATCTGGATAGGTCATCCTTGGGCGAGAAAAGGTGAGTATAATTGCTAGTTCATGATAAAGAAAATGGTAGGTAAGACAATCTGGATGGAATATTCAGAGACGTGGTGATGGTTGATTCATTGATATTTGAAGGCAAGATACATAAAGGGATAGGAGAACCAAAAAACCAGCAAAAAGCTAAATCCACAACTTTATTGGTGATCACCCAACAAACAGAAAATCGCAGAACTGTTGGACGTTGAGAATTCTCAAAGTTTCTATATATCCTACAGACAGTGCAGATATCAGATATAATTGATGGTGGGGACAACCTGTATAGATCCCATCATGTCCCATGTCTCTTTTCTTTTCTGCAGGTTCAACTGATTGATATGATGGCTTGAAGGTTCTGATATTATCATAAACAAGGAATTCAATATTTTTATATAAGTTCACTGTTCAGCACAACAATGCACCTTATGTCCACTCAATACACGTGCCTATGTTTCCATACCTTCACCGATCTGCACTATAAGATTTCCACTTGTTCCACCTCTAAAGCTTAAAAGAAAGGTTGGATTGGCAACTTTGTTCTTGGTAGAAGCTACGTCAGTTAGCCATGGTGGGCAGGCCATATTTCCTTTTGGGATTCTTACCAGTGATGTAATCACGTTAACTCCCTTGTACAACATTACAGGACTAGGTATCGCCACAGTAAATGGCTCCAAAAGTATTGAGGGGGACAGGATGTTGGGATTGAAATCACTGCCCATTGAATTTGGGATTGAAATCACACCCCCCCTCCCCCCCTTTTGTGTTTCACTCACGGCACCCATTCCATCAACACTCAGATCAACATATTTTTCCACCGGGACTTTGCAGAATTTCTGTTAAGTGACCAGTCTTATTAGGTCCAGCCATCACTGCACTGTCCACTTACCTACCATACACTGATATTTTTCTGCAAAACATACTATTCACCCCACTCATTCCTTCATGTGCACAACCCTTCACAGTGGCACCCATTGCTAACCCCTGTGCACACGTGAGCATAGCAGCCCAGTGGCTGTTGTAGCTCACAACACCCCCATCCCAATTCTTCGTAACAACCTACATCCCACAGTAAACTCACCACTTCATTTCATATCAACATCACCCGTGCCATTCTTCACTTCACTACTGCGATTTAAATTCAACATCTTCAAGCACTCCCATTCCCTGTGCATGTATGTCCCTTGTATATCATTTAGTGCATGCTAGCTAACCACAAAGCCTGAGTAGATATATGCATACATCTTATCTTTTTTTTTTACTTACTGCATATCAGTCCCCTGCATATGCACATTTCCCATAACCTTTCATGCATTTTGTAGCTTTTCTTTTTTTACATCTACAGCAGTGCCGAACATTGCTGCCACCTTTCATATACCTACAGCAGTGCTTTGCACTGCTGTAGTCTCTCACATAACCACAGTAATGACCAATGCATTGTTGTGGCTTTTTCTGTTGTGGCTTCATTTCAAGCACCTTACACCATCCCCTACATCTTGTTACCTAATTTTCCCTGCACTTATGCTTAACAGAACATTGTCGTCACTGTATTTCACTACCCTAGTCACAACACTTGCATATTACCTACACATTGTATGTCACATGTATGTTGTTATCCACTGTGTTTACTTCATTTCCTGTATCTTACACAAATTGGTCATGTCATCCAGCCTATTTTTAAATCTAACAAAGACACTTTCGTTAGCATCCTTATATATATGCATATATATATACATTCAGTTGTCATCCTACCTATACGTCTCATAATGTCATTTAGGCATCATGTATGCTTTTGCCACATGCATTTTCCCATGAACCCAACACATCTCATATGCACTTTGAATTTGTTTTCTACATTTGCTTAACATATCAGATATGCCTCCTTTCATCAATGTGCCCATTTTAGTTCCAATTTAACATCTTTTTTTTTATGTTGGATATCTTGCTTTATGGCTAACTCAAATTTTTTTAGGAAATACATGAGGATTTCCTCCTTCGATTAGAGACTTTGATATTTTCAAATTCAATTCTAATATTGTAATAGCTAGATTATAATGAGAATTTTTCATTCCCTGTATTAGATTAGAATGTATGCATATGTCTCAGAAAAATGCTTGTTTCATATCATTTTATCTTTTATTGCAAAATTTCACAAATGAGAACATGAATGGCACGTGCACCGTTTTATAAGAGGTGATTAAATCATAAGTTGATGATTTGCATCAATGGCCATAGTCAGGATGTGAACAAAACTTAGGATTTTCATCTTTTATGGAATAACACTGGATCCACACTGGATCCCCCTTTTTTTTTCTTCTAAAAAATCATCATATTTTTAAATATTTTCTTCCTTTATCAGAGTTTAACTTAAAATTAACTCAAAATATATATCAATGGCCATAGTCAGGATATATTGAGAGTTAATTTAATTTTAAACTCTATAAAGGCACCAAACTGTATTTTATTCTCCATTTGAATTTAAATACGATTACTATATAATACATTCAATGACCATAGTCAGGGATGTATTATATCTTCAATCTTATTTCAATTCATTTAAAGAATCAAATATGCTTTTTCAAAATACATTCTCAAAATTCTTTAATTAATTCATCATTTAGAATAGAATTATATCATATTTTCAAAATTCCTTTTTCAAAAATCCAAGTGATTTTGAGTACTTTCTTCACTTCTCAAATCAATCTTCAATTCTTGTAAATTCCAATTCATCTTTTCATTCTCAATTCTATCTCATTTTCAATCTCAAAGTCCAATTTGACTTTGAGATTTCAAATTCATTTTTGTTTTCAAAATTCAATTTCCAATCAAAATTTTAAAGTTCAAATCAACTTTGATATTCCAAATTCATTTCCAGGATTTAATTTCAAAATCAATTTAACATCCCAGATCAAAATTCAAGGTTCAATTTAACCTTGAAATTTTTTATTCATCTTCTGATTTCAAAAACTCAAAACTCTAAATCAAGTTTACCCTTTACCTTCATTGAATCTTGACTCTCAAAATTAAAATCAAAGTTTTGAGATTGATTCTGAATCTCAAAATTTGATTCTTTTTCCTAAGTTTTCAAATTCAAATCTGGATTTCCAAAATCTAGATCCATCTTCAAAGTCCCATTTGGATTTTCAAAATCCAATTCCTTCTTGGATTCTAGATTTAGAACCCAATTTCCACCTTAGATTCAGATTTTCGGATCCAATTCCATTTAGGATTCCAGATTCCAGATTCAACTCCATCTTGGATCCCAGAATTCGAATCCAATTCCATTTAGGATTCCAGATTTCAGATTCAAAATACATCTTGAATTCCAGACTTCGAGTCCAAATTCCATTTAGGATTTCAGATTTCGGATTCAAATCCATCTTGCATTCCAGACTTCGGATCCAAACTCCATTTAGGATTCATATTTCGAAGTCAAAATTCATTTTAGGATTTCCAGATTTCAGATCAAATTCTATTCCAGATTTCAAATCTAGTTCCATTTCCAATTCTCCTTTCCAAAGCCAGTTTCAAATCTATTCCTCAAATCTGAATTCAAATTCAAATTCTTGTTTCAGGTCTTGAACTCAAAATTTCTTTTTCAAAATCGATTCTTAAAAATCAGATCCAAATTCAAGGTCCATTCTGACTTTGAAAATTCATTCTTATTTCAGAAAATTTCAATTCCCTTTCTCTTCATCTGAAGATTTATCTTTCCAAAATTCTGATCTTTCCAAGACTTAGAATTTTAAGTCTCTTCTCCCAGATCCATTTCAAATTTTGAGTTAGATTCAAAATCTAACTTTTTCAAATCAAATTCCAACCATTTTGGATCATTTCTTTCACTACATTATCACATTTATTTTAGAATCACTTGGGAAATCCCAAATTTTCAAAATATTTTTTTTCAAAAGAGCATACATCCTTGCATTACATAAGCATGATTCTCTATGCATTTTAGACTTAGAATAAATTCTTAGATAATATTTTAGCAAAGTAAAAAGGCATAAATTCGATCCTTGGTTCGATTACCCCTGGTGAAGGCACCAGGAACGGTCGAGCCTCGTACCAACGAGCAAATCCCGTCTCTCCATTTTCCCGCAAATTTTTCAAAACGGAGGCGAGTAATTTTTCTAAATATTTTCAAAATTAAGGTCAAGTGAGACCTTTGCAAAAGAGTTTCTCTCTCTCTTCTTTTCTTTTCTCTTATCTTATCTCTTCTTTTTCTTTCTTTTATTTCCCTTCAAAAAGGGAAATAGAGGCTAGAAAGGAAAAGAGAAGGAAGAGAAAAAAACACAAGAGAGGAAAAATTTTGTGATGATCACAAAGTGCAAGCTGAATGTGGCTAATACAAAGATCACAAATCTAGGTCTCATTCGTATTCTGACTATGGCCACAAATACGAATTCCACCGAGTTTGTCAACTCCCTAAGAGCTTGTGCACGTGCCATTTATGTAGACCATAGTGGATTTGTAGAAATATGCATATGAATGACAAGCATAACAGTTATATATCAAAGTTCAAACTATATGCAATGCAAATCCTAATCTAAGTAGAAATTGAAATTCTTATTCCAAAGTTTACATTTAATTTACATCACTAATTGAATTTAAATAAAGGAAATTAAAGGAAAGTAAGGTCTTCAATATCCCTGCAAAACTAGAAAACCTGTTAGTGAAGATATGTTGGCTTTTCTAGATTTATCTAGTAATATCTGGAAATTATTGGATTTTGCTAGATATAAGCCATTTTCCATGATTCCCTGAGATAAACATAATGAAATATAAAATAAAATAGAAGAAATAATGAAAATAAGATTTAAAAATTCGAAATTGGGGTCAAAATGACCGAAATACCCCTGATAGTAAGACTATAGCCTTGAAACCAAGGTTTTTCATAAAGATATTTTGTAAAAATGAGGTTTTGGAATTCAAATGAAAATAAATCAATCATAAGGTGATGTGGTATGATTGAAAATAAGAAAACCCAAGTTAGGAATTTTTAAAATGAGGTCAAATAACCAAATTACCCCCGATAGCAAGACTATGGCCTTGAAATCAGGGTTTTCAGAAAATGTTTTGGTAAAAACTTGGGGTTTAGGGTTTAAATAAAATCAAATAGCAGATAAATCAAACATTAGGTGTCATAGCATGATTCTAAACATGAAAAAACCCTAAAAAACATGAACTTATAAGTGAAAATTCAAAATTATCATGAAAATCATGATTTTGGTAGTGTTTCGGGATCCTGCGGGTACCCTGTTTTGCAATTTAATCCATTCAAGCATCAAATGATATCCAAAATTGATAAAAATTGACATATGAACTTTTTATCATCTTAAAATTATATTGAAATCATAAAAATATATTTTTCTGTTATTCCAATTCAAAAAATGCATTAAAACCCTAAAATATGCTATTTTTACCCGCGGGCATGTACCAGTCATGGTGTCAGACCTGAATCAAGGGTCAATTCACCATAAAAATTCTTTACATTTTATAGACACAAAATAGACAGAAAAACAAAGAATCTCCTTTTTATAGATTGGAAAAATCATTGCCGGTTGGGGAGATATTGTTCCGACAATCTGTACTTGAATTTAACGAATATAAAATTGATTAAAAAAGGCACTTCCAGTTTCAAATACAAGGAAAAATAGCAGACTTCATCAAAAAATTTTGAGATTTCATAAGTAAATAATAGAGAGATATTTTTACAAATCATGAATCGGATCTACGGTTAAGGATTTATGATCAACACAAATTGAATTAGGGTTTTAGTAAATCATAACGAGTTTTAAAACATGGATCCGACTTTCTGACAAAGGAAAAATGATGAACAGTGATATAAAAATACAAGAAAATCAAATTAAATAATAGGCATTAACACGAATCTACTACACTTTATGGATCACAAATCGGACCTCGGATGACAGAAATAACGCACTTTCAAGTTACCAATGAATTTCAATAGCGATTTTAATACTTGGAAATCATGATCCAATCTTTTATTTTTTTAACAAGGTTACCCAATCCCAAAACCTTTGATTTTTTTACAGAGACTCAATAACATACCCGTGGACCACATATAAAAAAATCAGCAATTTCTAATAAAGGTTTAAATACAAAATAGTATGATTTCTCTAGATCTAAAATCAGAATATACGAAAATCTAAAAAAACCTTAAAAAAACATGATTTAACAATGAAAAACAATAAAAAATACCTAAACAGCAAAATAAAATTTAATTTAATGCTGGAACACAATAAATAAACATTAATATGATAAAAAAATAAAAAAAAATACAGGGAATCTATGGCTGAAATTGATTTTACCTTTGAAAACATAGATTTAACCCATTTAGCGGATAAATCTCATGTTTCGTTGGTTAAGAACGTAGAAAATAACAAGTTGAATGATTATAATGGGTTAGAATCCTTAAACTCACCCTCCAACTGAGTTATATCATCTTTTTGGGTCAATTTTGGAGTTCTTGGAAGAAACTCATAGTTGAAATCCATGAACAAAGGGCGATAATGGGTAAATCCATGATAAAAAGCATAAAAAATTAATAAAAACATGAAAGAAAATATAAAAATCTTACCTTGGGTGGATGCAACTTCAATGGAGGAAGGAGAGGTTCTAGAGAGAGGTAAGAGAGTACGAAAATTTAAGAGAGAAAACAACCCTCTTTTGACCTCTTGAAGTCCCCCTTTTATAGGTTTTCAAAAAGTCAATTAGGGTTAATTAAGAGGTTTTTCTTTTTTTCTGGACTCTTTCTAATAAATCCACTAAGGAGCAACAATTTTCCGAGAGGATTCTAACCTAACTATAACTCTAATTAACTAACTCTAATTGACTCTTAATTAGACTCTAAAAAAACCCTAAAAAAAATCCAAATGTGGCACCACTTGGCGTTTTTCAAAAAACCCTAATTTAAAACTTTAAAATCAAGGTTAAAATCTAAAGTAAAAAAATATGACTTTTAAAATCAAGTTTGGACTCTTCTAGATTCCTAACCTAAGTAGGACATTCACTAACCTTAGTCTAACCCTGACTTTATCAAATGTGGCGCCACCTCGAGTGGGCCCCGTTTGATTTTTCAGAAATGGTTTTAAAACTTGAAAATGAGAGTTTTTTCAAAAGATATTCAAAAGTAGCCTTGATATTGAAAGTTTTGAAATGATACAGAGTTTTGACTGGGTTAGAACTCCTCCAGATATGGTGTCAACTGGGTGGGCCCCACATCGAAGTTTTGAAAGTTTGAAATAAAGACTGAAAATAGCTTTGAAAAGGGATTAAAATCAATAAATAAAATTCAAAGGCTTGAAAATAGAGTCCCAATCGAACTGGTACTCTGAACTAGAGTTCTGAAATTTTAGGACTCTGAGATTTTAGGATTTTGAAAGCCAGATGAAAAAGGTTTTTGAAAGATTTCATCAAACTAGTAAAAACAAGTCGAAAAATACAGTCAAGGTTAGAGTCCTAACTCAACTGAAACTCTGAAATAGAGTCCTGAATTAACTGGACTCTATAAAATGACCTATTTTTTGAAAAATAAATGAAAATGAATGAAAATGGAAGTAAAAACAGACTTCAGAACAGACTACTGACTGGATTAGGACTCTAGGACAGAGTCCTAATCGGACTAAAACTCTAGATTTTTTTTGGTATTTTCTGAAAAATAAATGAAAGAACTTATGAAAACAGTGAAAACAATAATAAATATTGAAATCAAAATAAAGTCCTAATCCAACTAGGACTCTTGGGACAAAGTCCTAATTGAACTAGGACTCTCAGATTTTTGGATGTTCTAAGAAACAACTGAGGGGATTTTGAAAAACAAGTGAAAATAAGATAGAATTGAAGTTCGGTTCAGAGTCCTGATCTGATTAGGACTCTGAAGAGGAGTCCTAATTCGACTAGGACTCTGAAGAGGAGTCCTAATTCGACTAGGACTCTGAAAATTTTTGGTTTCCTAAGAAGTAAATGGTGAGATTTAAACCAAGCTTTTGAAAACCAGTAAATATGAAGTGAGAAAACAAACTTTGGATAGAGTCCTGATTCGATCAGGACTCTGGGATAGAGTCTTGATTCGATCAGGACTCTGGGATAAAACCTCAGAATTTTGAAATTCCATAATAAAGGTATAACAATTTTGATATATAGAAAGATTTTTAAAAGATTCTCTCAAAATTGAAATCAAAGTCAGAGTCTTGATCAAACTGGGACTCTTCAAACAGAGTCTTGGTTCAACTAAAACTCTGAGTTTTTGACTCATTTTGAAAGATTTTAAAAAGATTTGATTAAAAGTACGCAGAATACCAACGAAAGGCAGAGTCCTGATTCAATTAGGACTCTGAGAAAGAGTCCTAATCCGGTTAAAACTCTAGAATTTTGGCTAAAATGGAAGATTTTAAAAATCAGATGAGAAGGTTTTGAAAACAAGTGAAGAACAGGAGTAACAGATAAAATTGGGATAGAGTTCTTATTCAATTAGAACTTTGAGAAAGAGTCCTAATTCAACTGAGACTCTAGAATTTTGGCCAAAAACAAAGAATTTTGATAAGCTTTCTCAAAAACAGGTAAAAGGGGTAGTTAAAAATAGAGTTCGCATCCGGCTAGGACTCAAGAAAGAGAGTCCTGATCCAACTAGGATCCTGATTGGACTAAGATTCTGAAATTTTGGACAAAAATGACGAGAATGGGCAAGGATATGACCACAACTGGTTTAAAATCAGAATGGGGTTTTAAAAAGATTCAAGAAAATGAAAATGCAGAGTCCTAATCCAACTAGGACTCTGAAATTTTTAAGATTTTTGATAAATAAAGGAATCCAGAAGCGAAACCACCTAAATGGGTCTCAAATGAGAATTGAAATTAATTAAAATTGAGTTTAAAATGAATCCAGATTGTTTTATGAGGAAAACATTTCGAAATATAAGATTCTAAGGTTTGGCAAATGGCAAGAATATCGACTTATAACATAGGTTTTGAAATTGATTTCAAAAGAAAAGTTTTAAAGCTCGAATCTGGATTAATATCCTGAAAACAAGAGTTCTGGATCTCGATAATGAGATGCAATGCTATGCAATGACATGTCAAATGCATGCAATGATATTGCAATGATATATGAAGTGTAAACACTGGATAAGGGTAAAAATTTGGGGTGTTAACACCAATGATGTTCTTAGTTGAACCAATTCGAGTTCTGACTCAAACTTTCCAGTTCTCCTTCAGAGATCCAAGTTTTGGCTCAAACTTTCTTTTCAAAATTCAACTTTTGAATTGATCTTTTATCAAATACTGAGTCTTTTTTGGGCCCAATTTAGCCACTGATGTGTCAATTGGACCTCAAACAATTTCTTTCACCAATGATTCCAAGAATATTTTGCCAATTTGTTATCAAAATAGTTGTTGATCTCAAAATCTTTATTGCATAAAATTTTACCTCATATTACCTTCAGTATTCTCTCCAAAAGGACAAAGCTTTTGCGAAGAAAGAAAAAAATTCAAGCTTTTCTGTTGGTCAACCAAAAGGATGAAGAAAAATCCTTGATATGACCGACAAAGGAAAAATTCAATGAAGTTGAAAAGCCATAAGTAAATTGATATTGATCATAGCTATGGCACATTTTTAAAGATCATTCTTCTAGTAATAAGGCAGTGAAAATATCCTCGACGATATAAAAGGAATTCACTCAATTTTAATATCTCTCCAATCAATCAAGCTACAATCAACTATCTGTAAAAGGAATCTCTCAATCATCATCAAGTTGAAGACTGATGAATGAGTTCAACCCCCGGGGCCAAAGAAGACTCAGATCATCTCCAAGTTGAAGGAGTATGTGACGTGTCCTTCCAGGAAAAGTTTAAATCATCATCAAGTTGAAGGCTGATGCGATAAACATCCCTCCAATCCCTAAAAGATATTTAATCATTGTTATCATAAAAAGATTTTCAATGAGACCATATTATCAATTCAATTCTTGGGACCAAAGAAGACTCGAATCATCTCCAAGTTAAAGGAGTATGTGACGTGTCCTTCCAGAAAAATTAGAACATCACCAAGTTGAAGGTTGATGTGATGAAATTCTCACAAAATCTTAAGAGAACTTACTTTTCATGTCTCAAAAGAGCGCAAAAGATTATCAAGAGATTTACAAAGAGACAATATTATCAATATAATTCCTAGGACCAAAGAAGACTCAGATCATCTCCGAGTTGAAGAAGCATGTGACGTGTCCTTCCAGGGAAAATCAGAACATCATCGAGTTGAAGGCTGATGTGATGAGATTCTTGCCAAATCCCAAGAAAGTTCAATCCCTATGTCTCAATAGTGTAAAAAGATCATCATGGGTAAACCCCAGATATCAAACTGCCAAGAATCATCTTTATTTATGTGAAATTCTCTTATCAATATCCTTTCATTAATTATTTTTATGATACTGAGAACAAATTTCTTTATTTTCACATCAAGGAAATTGATAGCTTCCTTGAGGAAACTCAACAACAATAAATCTGATTTTGATTCTGAATTCTACAAAGTTAGCCCAATTGGAGGTAATACTCTAGGTAGAAGAAGAGATATCTTTCAAACAAATGTGCTTACATTGTAATTATCTTGAATCAACTACAATTTTTAACATTTTGGCAATCTTTTTAAGTTATCCCAACATAAAGTGAGAGCTTGATGTCTATTTTGATATATCCTGGCGTTGTTTTTATCCCTCTTTAGGACTTGATAATGGGAGTTTTCAAGATCCTTCTCTTCTTGTTTTTATCTAAGCGCCTGGGCTCTCATATTCACATACTTTTCCTATGTTTCCCACTATCTCGCCATAGACAGTTCCCGTTCAGGGTAAGGGTTAAACCTGAATTGTTTCTGCAAAAGGTCATCTATTTTAAAAGTCATTCAGTCTCAGCGATGAAATGCTCAAGATCAACCCCTTTTCAAGCTTTAGGGAACCCCCATTTTAATCATTTTGCAAACCCCTCACGGATTCATTGTGCAATATCCGAAGGTTCCATCATGGTTTCTTCATTTAAGGATTTTGTTTCTTATCCCCTTCAAGTTAAGGGTCAAACCTGAACCTCGTTCTTCCATGAGGTATTTTTCATTCCCATCAGGTTAAGGATCAAGCCTGAACCTCATTCTTTCATGAGGTATTTTCCATCCCATCTAGGTTAAGGGCTAAGTCTGAGCCTCATTCCGATGAGGTAAATTTTCTTCTTCATTCTCCATCCTATATCTACCACTATGACCAGATCTAAATTCTTTCATACCCAAACAAATTCTTCTAACTAAGGCATCTTTATAGTCCAAATTTGGTGTGTTTTTCTTTGCCACTAAGCTCGGCTTCCAACCGGATTAGTAGCAAAGAGGGGCATCTGTAAACACTCCAAATTTTGCTCGTTCACTTCCAGACACCCCTCTACCATAGATGCCAAACTTGTAGGTCAGTATAGGAGTCTAACCCTAGATCTGTCCCCTTTTAGGTGTCATTTCACCCCATTCTGTCAGTAAAATTCCTATTTTACCCCTAGGTCACCTTAGATCCTTGTTAGTCAGAGTTGACCAAGATCATTTTTAAGCTCAGAACAGTTAGAATGTTAGTCATTTCTAGCTCACCTGAGCTCACGATGAGCAAATCATGTTCATTTATGACCATTCCTGCCAATACGGGTTCATTTTCTGAGAAATGAGCTCATTTCTAACCTGAATCCCAATCAATTGTTCTCGGGCCAGTCAAACCCAGTTGACCCTATTCCTTTGAGTCTAACCTGAGCTCACCAAGAGTTCAAGTAGTGTGGTTCCAGTTCAAATCCATTTCCCACAGTCTAGGAGTCTGTTTTAGCTCTTTTCAACTAAAATTGAGCTACATTCAGTCAGTTGAGCTCGTGTTTGAGATTTAGTTTTACTTTATCTCGGTATTACTGGTCTTTGTTCCAGCTCAAACCCAGTTCTTGTTCATAACTCACTTCACTCCAGTGATAATTTCTCACCATTTCTCTAAGAAATGATGTCATTTCTTGATCGTTCAGTCTAGAAGTTTAGTTGAACCACTATCTTGTCAGTTCATTTGAGTTCTGAAACCCTAGAACTCAGTTTATTCTAGTTCAAACCCCAATTTTCAGTATCACTCTTGGCCCTATAGAGACAAAAACCATGTTTTGAATCATTTTGTTCATTTTTACCAATTTTATCACTTTTTAAACTAGTACAACTATGGATCGGGGTCCAATACCTGAAATCCTTTATCTAGGGTTTGCATTTAACATGACATTCCATGTCATATCTCATCATTTCTTATCATTTCATATCATTTCATTACATTTCATCTCATTTTCGAGATCCAGCACTCTGGTTTTTCTAAATATCTAATCCAGATTCGATTTTAAAACCTTTCTTTCAAAAGCAATTTCAAAAACCTGGGTTTTTAAATTGTTTGTCATTTGGCTAACCCCCAAAGCTTTATTTCAAAAACATTTCTTCAAAAAAACAATCAGGATTCATTCCAAACCAATTTTCAATCTATTTTAAACCTCAGATAAGACCCATCCAGGTGGTGTCACTTCTAAATCAATGATCTCTTTTAAAATTTGCACAATTCCAATTATTTTAGAGTCCTAGTCGGATCAGGACTCTGTCTTTTTACCCTTTTGAGCCTTTTTTAAAATTTCATTTCTGTTTTGAATCTGTGGTAGTCTTATCCCTTGTCCATTTTTATCATTCTAGCCAAGATCCCAGAGTCTCAATCGGATTAGGACTCTTTTTCAAGAGTTTCAGTTCGATCTGAACTCTACTTTTGACTTTTATTTTTATCTCTTTTCGAGAAAACCTTTCAAAACCCTTCATTTTGGCCAAAATTTTAGAGTTTCAAGTGGACTAGACTGTGCCCCAGAGTCCTAATCGAATCAGGACTCTATCCTAATTTTATTTTCACTTATTTTCAAAAGTTTTTTTTTAAAATCTCATCATTTGCTTCTCAAAAAACCCAAAATTCTCAAAGTTCTAGTCAAATTAGGACTCTTCTTCAGAGTCCTACTCAGATCAAGACTCTGAGCCTGACTTCAATTTCTATCTTATTTTTACCTATTTTCTAAAACACTCTTATTTGTTTTCTAGAAAACCCTAAATTTTAAGAGTTTTAGTCGAATTAGGACTTTGTTCGAGAGTCCCAGTTGAATCAGGACTCTAATTCTGATTTCAATTTTCATCTATTTTTGCAAAAAAGCTTCTAAAACCTCCTTATTTGTTCAAAATTCTGAGAGTTTTAGTCAAATTAGGACTCTATCCCAGAGTCCTAGAGTCCCAGTTGAATCAGGACTCTAGTTCTGATTTCAGTTTTCATCTTGTTTTCACTTGTTTTCGCAAAAAGTTCTCAAAATCTTCTTATCTGTTTTCAGAAAAATCAAAATTTCTAGAGTTCTAGTCTAATTAAGACTCTGTCTCAGAGTCCTGATCGGAGCAAGACAATGTTTTGACTTATGTCTTAACTCTCATTTTCACTTGTTTTTAAAACCTTTTCTCCTATTTTTTGAAAAAAACCCAATTTTGTAGAGTTTTAGACAACTTAGGACTCTATTTCAAGAGTTTCAGTTGGACTAAGACTCTAACCCTAACTTCATTTTTCAACTCATTTTGTCAGATTCTGAGAAAACCTTTTTAAACTCCTTTATTTATCTTTTAAAAATGCCAAAATTCTAGAGTTCTAGTCGAATTAGGACTCTGTCCCCTGAGTTCTAGTTGTATCAGAACTCTGTTCTGATTTCACTGCTTGTTGCCATTTTCACTGGTTTCCGAAAATTCTTTCATTTGTTTTTAGAAAATACAAAAAAAATAGAGTTTTAGTCTGATCAGGACTTTGTCTCAGAATCTGAATCCAATTGGGACTCTATCATGATTAGGTTTTCTACCTCCATTTCTATTTTCTCCAGTTGTTTTTCAAAAATTAGGCCATTTTGCAGAGTTTCAGTTGATTCAGGACTCTATTTCAAAGTTTCAGTTGAGTTAGGACTCTAACCCTGACTGCATTTTCCAATTTATTTTTGCCAATTTTGATAAATTTTTTCAAAAACTTCTTTGTTTGGCTTTCAAAAACCTAAATCTCAGAGTTTTATTTGGTTTAGGACTCTGGTTCAGAGTTTCAGTTTGATTAGGACTCTATTTTCAAAACCTTTGATTTTCATTTAGTGATTTTTACTCTGTTTTAAAACCATTTCCGATCTTTATTCCAGCTTTTTCAAAACCCTGATGTGGGTCCCACACAATTGGCGCCATCTCTAGAAGAGTCCCAATCCATTTAGGACTCTATTTGGTTTAGAACCTCGATTTCATTTTCAGACTTTCCTTTTTAAAATCCTTCATTTAAAAAAAAACTTGATTTCCAAATCAGTCTTCAACCTTCTTCAAGCAGGACCCACCCTGCAAGGATGCAAAACCCTAATTTTCAATCTCATATCATTTTATATCATTCATATCTCAAAAATACAAAAAAAATTACTTAACAAGATATTCTTTTGAAGTTTTTGAGAAAAAATCATTTTTAACCCTTTATTTTCAAAAATTTTAAAATCGTTTTCTGAAAAATCAAGTGGGGCCCACACTAGGTGGTGCCACATTTGAAAGTTTTGGTTAGTTTAGGATTAGTTAGTGTACTAGCTAGGTTAGAAGAGTCAAAAGTGATTTTAAAACTTCATCTTTGCTTTTTAATAGTTTTTAAAGCTTTTAAATTCAAGTTTTAAAAACCAAATGTGGGTCCGCCTAGGTGACGCCACATTTAGAATTTCTTTTTATTAATTAAGTTAATTAAGTCAATTAGGGTTAGATAGAGTCCCACTTAGGCTAGAATTCTCCAAAAAATCATCCCCCTTGGTGGTTAATTCTAGATAGGGTTGAAAAGTCAAAGTTAGGTATTAATTAGGCCCTAATTAAAGGGATTTTGAAAAACTATAAAAAGGGGACCTAAAGAGGGTCATAGGATCTTTTTTTTCTCCTTTCTCCCTCTCCAAATTTGTGGATCCCTCTCTCATTAGGCTCCTTCTCTCTTTTCTCCATTGTTGCAGCCCCAAGATAAGGTTTTATTTTAATCATTTTTATTACTTTATTTCATTAAAATCACCAATATCGTCTCTTTTAGTATGATTTTTCTTTTCTTTTATTTCAAAAAAAATCATGTGAGGACCTCAAGATGATGTTAAGATGATGTTTGATGGTACCTTACACATTTTAATCCATTAACAATGATTATTTTTTTATTTATTATGCTAAATGCCCGAAAAAGATCGAGATTCGCCCGTTCAATGGGTCGAATCCATCTTTTAAAGGCTAAATCAAATGTTCCATCATGCTTTCCTGATTTTTTTTTATTATTTCATCATATTAATGATTATTTCATGTTTTCAAATGTCAAATCATGATTCATTGTGTTATTTGCATATTTTCTTCATTATTTTTCATTTTTAGATTAGGGTTTTTAGTGTTTTATCGATAATCCATGTATTTTGATCCTGAGCACGCAAAAATTATGTCATTTTATGCTTAAGTTTTCATCAAAAAAATACAAATTGTTTATTATTGGTTCAGCAATTTGTCAGTGATCTCCTATAAAAAAATCAGATTATTTTGGGTTTTGTAGCCTTGTCAAAAAAATAAAAAACCGAACCATGATTTTTAAACTGTGAAATCACTATTGAGATTTGGAAGCACAATGCAGAGGAGATATTTCTGTCATCCAAGATCTAATCGATGATCCGTAATTTGTAGTGGCTTTGTATTGATGTCTACTATTTATTGTAAATTTTTAATATTTTTCTGCATCTGTTTACTATTTCTCCTCTGTCACAAAGTAGAATTGTTTTCTCAGAGCTTGTTATACCGTGTTTAAACCCTAGATCGACTTGTGTCTATTGTATCTCCCAAACTGGAGATTTGATCAACAATTTGTAAATAGGAAAATCATTTTCTATGTGTCTGCTAATTACTGCTGAAATTTCATAATTTTTGAATGTGATTTGCTATATTTTCCTATACCTGAAACCGGATGCATGTATTTTAACTTGTTATATATTCGTTATAATTGATCGTATATTGCCGAAACGATACCTCCCTAACTAGAGATGATTTTTCCAATATGTAAAAAGAGAAATCTCTATTTTTCTGTCTAGTATCTTTCTATAAAATTTTATGAATTTCCATGGTGATTTGATCCCTGATTCAGGTCTGACACCGTGTGAGGTACATGCTCGTGGACAAAATTGCATATTTTAGGGTTTTATTCAATTTTTGTATTAAAATAATGTCAAAAATAGATTTTTTTGATTTTAGTTTAATTTTAGGGTTATCATAAGTGCATGTGTTAATTTTGGAATTTGTTTGAGGCTTGGTTTCATTAAATTACGAAAACAGGGTGCCCGTGGAGTCCCAATTCGAGCAAAACACTGGCAAAATCATGATTTTTGTGATATTTCTATTTTTTTTATAAAAGTTTATATTTTGGGGTTCTTTTATGTTTATAATCATATTAGGATGCTACGTATTCAATTTGGCATTAATCTGAATCTTTTTAAGCCCTAAATCCAAAATTTTACTAAAATATTTTTTGAAAACCCTGGGTTTAAGGCCATAGTCTTATTTTTAGGGCTATTTTTGTCAATTTTCTCCAAATTCTGAATTTCAAAAGTTGTTTGTTTTTATTATTTCTTCAAATTTACATCATATTTTATTATGTTTATCTTAGAAAAACATGAAAAAAGGCTTATATCCTGATAAATCAAGTAATTTCCAGATATTACTAGATAAATCTAAGAAAGCCAACATATTTTTACTAACAAGTTTTCTAGTTTTGCAGGTACATTCAAGAATGTATTTTATTTTATTTTATTTTCCTTTTATGCAAATTGTAGTTATAAATTTGAAATAAGAATTTACTTTTCCTGCTTAGAATAGGATTACATTGCATATAGTTTTATTCTTCAATAATGTTAATGTGTGATGAATGATGATTCATGCATATTCAAACTCACAATAGTCTACATGAATAACACATGCACTAGCTTCTAGGGAGTTGGTAAACTCGATTGAGTTCGTATTTATGGCCATAGTCAGAATACGAACAAAATCCAGATTTATCATCTTCTTTTAAGTCACAATCAGCCTACACTCTTAAGCTATCTTAAAAAACCATTGCATATTTCAATCTTTTATAAATGTTTTTCTCTTTTTAGAATCAAATGAGATATATTCAATCCATATCTGTGGCTATAGTCAGGGATATGAGGCGAATTTACTTCATTAAAGTTCTATAAGGCACATAAACTCTCTTTTCCAAACAATTTTATCAAAATCTTCAAAAATCTTTTCTCAATATCATATTCATACATCATTTAGGTTTAGATTGCATCATGAAAATAAAAGTTTCACAGGGTTACACGCCCCTTCTTTTGACTTATTTTCCAATTCCATTTCAAAGAAACTGATTTTTCTCAAAATTGCTAGATTTTCCTCAAAAATTGTCTTTCTCAAAACCCTTGGTTCTTTTAAGGATTTTTCAAGTACTTTTTCCAATTCAATCCACGAATTTTCTAAGTTAAATTCTTTACTTTAAAGTTTGTATTCAGAAAAATCAAGTTTTTCCAAAGTTATTTAAAATTCCTCAAAAACCGATTTTCCTAAAACACTTGGATTTCTCAGAAATTGGCATTTCTTTTCTTCAGAAAGTATCCTTTCAACAAAGGCTCATGATTTTCAAAGTGTCATTGTTTTCAAGAATTTTCTAAGTATTTCAAATCTTTGTAGCATACATCATGTTTTTCAATCAAAAATTTCTCTAAGTCATAGCATATGCCTGATTCTTTGTGCATCTAGGAAATAAAACATCAATTTAGACAAGTTGAGCAAAGCAAAACACTAAATTGATCCTTGGTTCAATTACCCCTGGTTATGGTGCTAGGAATGGTTGAACCTCGTACCGACAGGCGAGTCCCATTCTTCGAAATTATCCTGTATTTTAAAATGGAGGCAAGTTATTTTTAAAATCTTTTTTAAAGGTCAGTTTGACTTGCAAAAGTAAAATTTTGCAATGATAACAAACAATTTTTGAACAGTACACATCTCTAATCGCTTATAGGATTTTCATTTATGAAGGGCGACCATTACAAGCTTTTGTTCATTGTACACAACGGTAATCCCTTTTGCAATTTTCATTTACGGAGGGTGAGCATTACAACAATTTATGAACAATACACATCTCTAATCACTTATTGGATTTTTATTTACAAAGGGCGAACATTACAAGCCTTTGTTCACCGCATACATCGCTAATCCCTTTTGCGATTTTCATTTACGTAGGATGAGCATTATAACAATTTCTAAATAGTATACATCTCTAATCGCTTATAGGATATTCATTTAGGAAAGGCAAACATTACAAGGTTGTGTTCGCTGTAGACAATGGTAATCGCTTTACGATTTTTATTTACGGAGGGTGAGCATTACAATGATTTATGAACAATACACATCTCTAATCGCTTATAGGATTTTTATTTACGAAGGGCGAACATTACAAGCCTTTGTTCCCTGTACACAACGATAATCACTTTACGATTTTCATTTACGGAAGGTGAGCATTATAACGATTTATGAATAGTATACATCTCTAATCGCTTATAGGATTTTCATTTACGAAGGACGAACATTACAAGCCTTTGTTCACTGTATACAACAGTAATCCCTTTTATGATTTTCATTTAAGGAGGGTGAGCATTACAACGATTTTTGAACAGTACACATCTCTAATCGCTTATAGAATTTTCATTTATGAAGGGAGAACATTACAATAATTTGTTCACAAAGACAAACTTCGCAAAAAGCAAATCATGATAGGACAAATACTATTTACAAAATGACGTCTATGTCTGAGCCAACATATGCATGGTAAAATGAGGCATAATGCCTTCTTCTTTTAGAAACCACACTAATGGTATGAAAGACTTAAGATTTCTCAAATTGTAAGTAGAGATACATGTACAGAGAGTAGTCGTCTATAGAGGTGACAACTAATATTTCAACTTATTCCCGTGTTTAGTAAAATTGAAATTTTATTTCAACCCAAAGAAATTTACATAATTTGTATACAGTCTTACAAAATTTGTATATAAAATTTGCTACACACAGTCTACAAAATCTGTTAGAAATCTCTGTACATCATATTAATCCTGGGGGGTCGCGTTGTTCGTTGCCTTGTAAGTACTCTTGCCGACTGATTTTTTTTCTCTTCCGTATTTAGAAACTCAGTCAATTTTTGGCATAGTTCGGTGAGGAATCCTGATATATCATCCTGCAACAAAAATATAATGTGATACCGATATATAAATTGAGTACCCAATAACATAGGATAATAAAGAGCATACATCATTGAAATCAGGTTCTCATCCATTGCATATTACTTCAATATACTCTTTTATGAATATGCCATAATCGACGCCATTACTTTATAAAGGAGCATGGTCTGCACAAAGCAAGCTCCACTCGCCAATATTGACACCCAAAATGTCTTTTAAAAATCGCTCATGTGGTTAATGCACAATATAGTAAAATCTGGGCCACCGTAAAAGATATGATACACTTATAGACAAAAACTTACCAAATGCATAATGTCACGTTGTACACCAGTATAAAAGTCCAATGAGTTGTATCACCATAGTTGTTTTTCCCGTAAATCCATCACGTATAAGACCCAATGCTAAGCAATTTGCTAGAGTGTAGGAATCAATATCTATGAATCGATATAATATATTAGAAATCGATAGACAAATCATGTTAGGCCTAAACCTTGGACAAGAGGTTTGTTCACTTACCTTTTCACTTGACTAAAAGTCTCTGCAGTGATCATCGTTACCCCAGCATGGTAGTGCATCTTGAAATCCAATGGTGTATGGATTTCGACGGATGCAAGTCTGTTGAACGAAAGAGTGATAATAGTAAGGTTAAATAAAAGAAAATAAACAAATAAGAGTACCGATATACCATGAAATAAAAGGTGACGATGCATCTAGTATTGCTTGTTGCGTTGCTTTTAATATACATGACAAAATCGGATATAGTCTGTTTGCAACAAATATGAACTTGTTAACATACATATCCATGGCATACGTAAATATATAACTGATAGTGGTTTTATACGTACAGAATTACTGATAGTGTTCCCTTCTGCAAATTTATCTTGCAGCCAATTGATGTTTTGTTGGAGCTCTTTGCAGCATTTTTGCCCACCTTTTTTTGTGGATGTTCCACTGACATGAGTAGAATTTTCAGTAAACGACATTGAAATTACTTTCTATAGTACACAACACAAATCAAATATACGCCATAAAAGAGGCAAATGTTACAAAAACTAGTCACGAGGTTTAGAAAATATATGCCTGAATCGCCATCGCTGGTCGTGTAGTTGTGGTCATCTCCATCGTTGGCCGTCTAGCTGTCATCATCTTCTTCATCGACGTTGTTGGCCATGTAGATGTCGTTGTCTCCTTCCTTAATATGGATATCTCCTTTGTGATGAAGCAGGTTATATGTTCATTTCACAAACACATCATTCTAAAGGAAACACCAGTTTGTTTGTTCTTTAATCACGAAGCAAATCAAAGTGACACCCTTCTGAACTTGTGCGATATGTCATTCATATGTAAAAAAAATGTCATTTTACCTACTGCCCATTTTCAAAAACCGTGCACAAATTAATTGCATTGCGCATTAATTAAATGAAAAAACATCGTTTCATCTGGCTTTTACAAAACTAGTCAACGCGATATGACGTATCAGTCTAAACATCATATTGATTTGTTTATTATTTTCTTTTCCACCATTTATGAATCAATCATTGTGTAAATCATGAAAGAACATATTGTTCACATTGACAAAACTCGTAACAACAAATTGCAATATTGTAAGTCAATTTGTATTTATTAAGTTACCTAGATTTGTATTTATTAAATTACCTAGATTTGTAGTCTAAACAATGTCTCGATTTGTGTGATGGGTTTAGGTGGGAGAGTGACCTGACCCGTTATCCAAGTCTAAAACCCTAGTTTTTTTAACCTCTCTTACTCTTTTTTTCTGCGGCAGAGCAACTTCTTCTTTTTTCTCTTACGCCTTCGTCTTCTTCTTCTTCTTTTCCTTCTTCTTCTTTGTATTTTTCTTTCTTCTTTGTTCTTCTATGTTCCTTCTACCTTTGCTTGATGGATGGTGTTTGATACTGATACTGTAGTTGTTTCATGTTGTGCGAAAAGATTTGTATAATCTTTGATGAAGATTATAGTGATTATCTTTTATGGATACATCGATATATTCATGACACATATGACTGTGGTGTATTTATCGTGAAGTATATCGAAGCTTACGCAAAATATAACGACCATAATCATCATTAATCTTTACCGCCATACCAGAGCAAACACAGATATTCTGCATGATAAACAGGTGGGTGCTTATGACAATCTATTTGATCTATTCCTAATGTTGGACTCCCAATCGTTTGCAAACCATACTTTTCAGTTAGAAAAACATCTGCCTAATCTTCGATATACTTCATGACAAATATGCTAGTCGTGTGGGCTGCATCTTTTCTGCCTGTTGGGATCCATACCTTTATCTGCTGCCAATATACATCATGACAAAAAACTTGCAAACAGATAAGGACCTTCATTGGTAGATAGATTTGCCTTCAATCGTTTCCAGTGAATACCGAAGGCTACTGAGTAAAATGAAAGTGTTGATACTGATGATGATGTTGATGATGTCTGTTTCAAAGCACATCACTATTTGGATGTGGGTTGATGGTGATGATGATGTCTATTTTCTTTGATGCTGATGATGGTCATGTATTGTATCTAAGTCAAACCATTGGTCATGATGTATTGTAACTAAATACTCATGTAAATGAATGTGGTTGTAATGTATCGTTAAAATTATTTATAATAATGAGTGCTAAATATCTTACGACTGTTACTAAGAATGCTAACGATTACAACGATGTACACTAATGAAAGTTAAATGCTAAAGCGATAATGATTTGTACTAAGGAATACAAAGTCCTGGAATGATCATTACTTATGAATGCAAACGATTACAACAATTTACAGTACTGAAAGTTAAATGCTAAAGCCATAACGATATGTACTAAGGAATACAAAATCCTGCAAAGATCATTACTTACGAATGCAAACGATTACTATGATTTACAATACTGAAAGTTAAATGCTTAAGCGATAATGATTTGTACTAAGAAATACAAAATTCTGCAACGATCATTACTTATGAATGCAAACGATTACAACAATTTATAGTACTAAAAGTTAAATGCTAAAGCCATAACGATATGTACTAAGAAATATAAAATCCTGCAAAGATCATTACTTAAGAAGGCAAACGATTTACAGTACTGAAAGTTAAATGCGTAAGCGATAATGATTTGTACTAAGGAATACAAAATCCTGCAATGATCATTACTTAAGAATGAAAATGATTACGATGATTTACAGTACTGAAAGATAAATGCTAAAGAGATAATGATTTATACTAAAGAAGACAAAATCTTGCAGTGATGATTACTTAAGAATACTAAACATTTCAATGATTTATATTACTGAATGATAAATGATGAAACGATTGTAAACGGTTTTAAACCATTTAACTCATTTAATTATAGACCATCTAAAATGAACTTAGCATTATCTTGCTTTACATTAATTCTAGACCACTAGTCGATCTTTGGAAAACCACAAATCGCAGGGCAACACTAAGGCCGCAACACTATAATATGCTCCTACGCCTAGGTCTACAACATAAATATATTAGTAAGACTATAACCTTCAACAATTTCTTATTTCTACATTTCGATTTTTATTAGTCATTGTGTAATTCGTGATAAGACAAATCGTTGTACATGTATTGTATCTGAATCATTATACCAGATATTGTTCTAGAGCGATATATACAATGACGTCTGTATCAGTCAAGTTAACTTGATTTGTTCTTTACTAAGTCTAAATATCATGTCAATTTATTTATTATTTCTTGTCCGCCATTTTTTAATGTCATTGTGTAAATCACGATGGAACGTATCGTTCCCTAGGACAAAGCTCATGAAGGAAAATCGCAATAGGATATTCAAACAGATTTGGCTTAATTATTTGATGAGTTTAGGTGGTATGACTTTACAGATCATGATAGAACACCTTCTATAAAAAACAAATCTCGATCTCTTATATACAACTGATTGCAAGCCAATCATTGATCTCTTATAAAAAACAAGTGCGATCACTTTTATTTATGAAGGTCGAACTTTACAACGATCTGTTCAGTGGCACTTGTGTGTTACAATTATTAAAAAAATAATTAAAGAATATCATGTTACAAAAAATAATTATAGAATTACAACAAAGAATTATAAAATTATAATAAATAATTATCGGGATAAAAAGAATCGCTATCGTTTATTTAGTGACACTTGATGACTCATATGGACTATGACATACAAATCATCTCTTTCTTTTTCTTGGTGGACTCTCTATCCTTGGTGGCCTCTTGGTTCCCTTGATCTTATTATAAACATTGGTCATCATCTCTACCAGTGACCACATTTGTCTCCCCATGCTCACTTCCTTTTGTAAGTCCTTATTCTCTCTCTCCAACATCTCGAACCTTATGCTGGAGACTGCGTTCTCTTTTGTGAGTTGTGTTCGCTCCTCATCGTGTACTGTTATTGATGTAATCGTTATTGTAGCCGGAGGGAGATGATAGACGTGTTTTCTATGTTGGGATGCGATATGATGGGGGACAGGAGGGAGGCATGAGTTCCTAATATTCTCAATCTTCAGATTTTTATGCATGGGTTCCTAATATTTTTGAAAATAGTTGGGATCATACTGTCGTTCTTTATAATTATGTGCTATGGCACAAACACCTCATTTATTCTAACTATCCAATTGTTCCGTGTAGCATTCATGCCAATTCACGTTCATGGCCCCACCATTATTCATCTTCCTTCTGACTTCCACAGGCTTCTTTGGGATAGACTATCCCAAGCCAGACTATAGGAGAACTCGACTACCATGCTGCAACTCGGCTTCATAATTGTTAAACAGCCAAATATTGCGGTCAGACAGTCTCGCACCCTCAGCAACAAGCTCTTGGTCCTCGTCCTCCCCATCTCTATACGATCTCCACACAACTTGTACATTGGAGATTATGGTTTAGGTATAGACGATTATTCATGCTAATGAATGCTAAATATTAAAATTATTTATAATAATGAGTGCTAAATATATTACAATGATTGTTACTAAGAATGCAAACAATTACTACAATTTACAGTACTAAATGATAAATGCTAAAGCAATAACGATTTGTACTAATGAAGATCAATTTTTGCAGCGATGATTACTTAAGAATGCTAAACATTTCAATAATTTATACTACTGAATGATAAATGCTAAACTGATTGTAAACAATTTTAAACCATTTACCTCATTTAGTTGCAGACCATCTAAAATGAACTTAGCATTATTCTCATTGACATTTATTCTAGCCCACCGACCGATCTTTGAAAAAACACAAATCATAGGGCCACATTAAGGGCGCAATGCGACAATATGCTCCTACGCCCAAGCCTACAAAAATAATATATTAGTAAGACTACAACCTTCAACGAGCTTAGTCTACAAGTACTAAATATGTACTAAACAAATACCTGAATAAATGACGAAAACCTTCCGACGATTTTCAAGTAACTTATTCTCAAACCAGAACAATCAGAAAATAAAGTAAGACTAAAAAAATAAAGAAGTCGTGCAACTCTTGGTCAGCTCTTTCAGATGCACATGTAGCGGACCGACCTTCCCATTTATTATGGAAAGAAGAAACTTTCATTGATGTGAAAATGCTTCCACCAGAAATACATTGACTCTAGTCGTCCATCGACATTCCTAAAAGGACCATGCACTTTTCTCTTGCGTTATAGTTTGAATCCCGTAATAGGACAGCACTGCCATGGCACTTAAGGCTAGTAATCTGCACCATATCTTCTAGGGTCATGGTGATCTCAAAAGAATCAAACTGGAATGTGTTCGTCTGATGATTCTACTTATTTACCAGGTGGGTCATGGTGTTCCAGCACATTTCAAAATAATGCTGGTCCAGAAGGCCGCCAAAGTGCATATTTCATAATCGATCCTTCTGATATTCACTCAGCTGTCCATAGCACGACAGAACTACAGGCCACTGACACCACCCTCTGAGCTTTTCACCTGGTGCTCTACTTATCTTCTGACCTCCCTGCAATACAAAATCACATATTATTCGTATCAATTGTAAATTAATCCTATTTGTACTTATACACCTCGTTGTAGACAGTAATTGCTATAAATAATAATTGTTGCACACACACTATCATAGTAATCGCTATACATAGTAATCGATATCACAGTAATTGCTATATATAGTGATACCTATCACAGTAATCGCTATACATAGTAATCGCTATCACAGTAATACCTATCATAGTAAATCATGACAGATAGGATCAATTTACATACCTTGGTCATAATTTTCTCCTCTTCATCCCCTTCCTCTATCCTTTGCCTTTCTTGTTGCTCCTCCACCTCCCATTGTTTTTCTACTTCTTCCGTCCTTCGTTCTATTGCCTCCCTCCTCTGCTTTTCAATTTCTTCCTTCCTTTCCCTTTACTTCTTCTTCTTCTTCCTGCTTTTTTCTTTCCCTTTCTTTCTCTTCCTCCTCCTGCTTCTTCCTTTCTCTTTCCTTATCTTCCTCCTCCTCCTCCTTCCTTTGCCTTTCCTTCTCTTCCTCATCCTCCTTCTTCCTTTGCCTTTCCTTCTCTTCCTTGTCCTTCTCCTTCTTTTGTGTTTCCTTCTCTTCCTTATCCTGATGCTTCATCCTTTGCCTTTCCTCTTTCATCTTCATCATTTGGCTTTCTTTCTCTTCCTTCTCATTCTTCTTCTTCAATAGTCTTTCCCTCTCCTCCTTATTCTTTTTTTTGCCTTTCTCTCTCGTCCACCTCATTCTTCATTTGCCTTATCTGCCTTTGCTTTTCAAAATATTCCTGCTTCATCAGTTGTCTTTTGTTATTATTGCAAAATTTTACTTTTACAAGTCAGACTGACATTTGAAAAAGATTTTAAAAATAACTCATCTCCGTTTTAAAATACAGAATAATTCCGAAGAATGGGACTCGTCTGTCGGTACGAGGTTCAACCGTGCCTGACACCTTTACCAGAGGTAATTGAATCAAGGATCAATCATGTACTTTGCTTTGCCCAACTTGTCTAAATCGATGTTCTATTCTTAAATGCATAAAGAATCAGGCATGTGCTATGAATTTCAGAAAATGTAGATTTGAAAACATGATGTATGCTTTAGAGATTTGAAATACTTGAAAAAGATAACACTTTGAAAATCATGAGCCTTGTTGAGAGAATATTCCTGAAGAAAAAGAAGATTGATTTCTAAAGAAATCTTAAAGTTTTGAAGAAATCGATTTCTGATAAAACTCAAAATGACTTGGAGAAAGTGGATTTCTCTAAATTCGTACTTTGAAATTGAGAATATATCTTGGAAAAATCATGAATTCATATTGGAAAATCCTTAAAAAAATCCCTAAAAAACCAAAAGAGGTTTTGAGAAAATCGATTTTGAGGAGAATCAGGGCAAATTTGAGAAAAATCGATTTTATGAAATGAGGTTGAGAAATAACTCAAAAAAAGGAGCGTGTGGCCCTATGAAATATGTTCATGATGCTCTCTAAACTTAGATGATGCATGAATATGATTTGAGAAAATACTTTTCTGAAAAATCTTGAGAAACTCATTTGAAAAAGAATTTTTGTGCCCTATAGAATTTCCATGGATCAAATTCTCTGCATATCCCTGACTATGGCCATAGATATGGATTGAATATAACCCATTTGATTCTAAAAGAAAAAAATATATTTAGAAAACTTTGAAATATGCAATGATTTTTTAAGATAGCCTGAGTGTAAGCTGATTGTGGCTTAAAAGAAGATGATAAATTTTGGTTTTGTTCGTATTCTGACTATGACCATAAATACGAACTCAATTGAGTTTACCAACTCTATATGAGATAGTGCACATGTCATTTGTGTAGACCATAGTGAGTTTGAACATGCATGAATCATCATTCATCACACATTGACATTATTATAAAATTAAACTATATGCACATGCAAACCCGAATCTAAGTAGGAATTTAAATTCTTATTCTAAATTTATTTACAATTTACATCACTAATTGAATTTAAATAAAAGAAAATAAAAAGAAAATACAACCTTGAATATCCTTGCAAAACTATGAAAATTTGTTAGTGAAGATATGCCAGCTTTTCTGGATTTATCCAATAATATTAGAAATTACTGGATTTATCCAGATATAAGCCTTTTTCCATGTCTTTCCTGATATAAACATAATAAAATATAATTTAAAATTGAAAACATAATAAAAACAAATAACTTTGAAATTCAGAATTTTGGAAAAATAGACAAAAATACCCCTGAATACAAGACTATGGCCTTGAAATCAGGGTTTTCAAAAAATATTTTGGTAAAATCTTGGATTTAGGGATTAAATAAAATCAAATGACCACAAAATCGACTGTGAAGCACTCTTATATGATTAAAAACATAAAAAAACTTTAAAAACATGAACTTCTACGAAAAAATTAGAAATATCATAAAAAATCATGATTTTGCTAGTGTTTCGCTTGAATCAAGACTCAGCGGGCACCTATTTTTGCAATTTAATCAAACCAAGCCTCAAACAAATTCCAAAATTAAAAAAAAATGGCACATGCACTTCTAATAACCCTAAAATTAAAATGAAATCAAAAAAAATTATTTTTGACATTATCTCAATACAAAAATAGCATAAAACCCTAAAATATGCAATTTTTGCCCGTGGGCATGTACTTGTTACAGTGTCAGACCCGAATCAGGAGTCAAATCACCATAAAAATTAATAAAATTTTACAGAGAACTATTAGACAAAAAAATAGAGATTTTCATTTTACAGATTAGAAAAATCATCTCCGGTTAGGGAGATATCATTCCAGCAATATACACTAAATTTTAATGAATATAAATCATGCTAAAATAAGTATTTCTGATTCTGGGTATAAGGAAAAATAACAAATCTCATCCAAAATTTATGAATTTTTCCTTTTACAGATCATCAATTGAATCTCTGGTTAGGGAGATACAATCAACACAAGTTGACTTAGGGTTTAAACAAGATGTAACAAGTTCTGAGAAACCAATTCTTTCTTTTGACAGAGTAAAAATACTAAACAGTAACAAAAAATATTAAAAAATCACAGTAAATACTAGACATCAATATGAAGCTATTTCAATTTACGGATTGTAAATAGGATCTTGGATGATAGAAATATCGCATCTGCAAATTGCGTTCGAATCTCAATAATGATTTCATGGGTCAGAAATCATGGTTCAACTTTCTATTTTTTAATAGGGTTTTCGAACCCAAAACTGTCTGATTTTTTTATAGGGAGTCACTCACAAATCTATAAACCCACCCTAAAAAAATCAGATTTTTATAATGAAGATTTAAGCAATCCATAACACAATTTCTATGGATTCGGAATCGAAACACATGAACATTTAATAAAACACTAAAAAACTATGATTTAAACATGAAAAATAACAAAAAAATAAGGAAATAACACAAAAATTTGAGTTTGATGCTGGAATCAATAAAAACCCCATTAACATGATACAAAAATAAAAAAAATCCAGAAAACACACGATTGGATTTGATTTTTCCATTGAAAAGAGAGATTTGACACATTTAACGGGTGAATCTCATCTTTTATTGGGTTAAAACATAAAAAACCCTATTCTAAACCATTCCAATGAATTAAAAATGAAAAATACACCATAGAATAGCATTAGATCATGTTCTTGACTTCACTTTAGGGTTCTTGAAGGTAGATCATGCATAAAATCCATGAACAAGGGGGCACCCATTATGGAATCCATGGCTAAAGCATAAAAAATAGTAAAAAAACAGGAAAGAAGGTGTGAAGTTTTACCTTGGGTGGCTGCAGCTGCAAGGGAGGAAGGAAGGCTGGCTGGGAGGAGAGAGAAGCTCCTAGAAATAACAAAGAGAGGAATAGGGGTCGACCACCCCTTTGCCTCTTTAAATAAAAAAAAGTTAGGTCAAATTAGGGGAAATCCTAGTTTAACTAGAACTCCACCTATGGGGGGCAATTTTTTTTTTGGAGTTTCCTATTATGACCCTAGCCCTAACTAACCTAATTAACACCTAATTAAACTTTTAATTAACCTAAAAGAACTCCAAATGTGGTGCCACCTAGTGTGGGCCCACATTGGGTTTTTAAAACTCTAATTTAAAACTTTAAAAACCACTAGTTAAAAACTAAAGTAAAAATGGATTTTTCAAAATTGATTTAGACTCTCCTAAACCCCTAACCTAACTAAGACACTGACTAACCCTAATCTTACCTTGATTTCTTCAAATGTGGTGCCACCTCGAGTGGGCCCCGTTTGATTTTTCAAAAACAATTTTAAAACTTGAAAATGAGGGATTTTCAAAAGAGGTTTAAAAATTAAGATGTGAATTAAAAGTTTTGAAATGACACAGAGTCCTGATTGGATTAGAACTTCTCCAGATATGGTGCCAACTGAGTGGGCCCCACATCAAGGTTTTGAAAAAGTTGAAATAAAGACTGAAAATGGTTTTAAAATAGAGTTAAAATCAATAGATGAAATTCAGAGGTTTTAAAAATAAAGTCCTAAGCGAATTGAAACTCTGAACCAGAGTCCTAAACTAACTAGGACTCTAAGATTTAGGTTTTTGAAAGCCAAACGAAGAGGTTTTTGAAGGATTTTCTCAGAATTGATGAAAATAAGTTAGAAAATACAATTAGGGTTAGAGTCCTAACTCAACTGAAACTCTAAAATAGAGTCCTAAATCAACTAATTTTAGAAAAACAGGTAGAGAAGATGAAAATGGGGATAGAAACAATAATTAGGATGGAGTCCTGGTCGGATTAGGTCTCTGGGACAGAGTCCTGATCAGACTAAAACTCTAGATTTTTGGTATTTTCTGAAAGATAGATGAAAGAATTTTTGAAAACCAGTGAAAATAGCAACGAGTAGTGAAATCAGAACAAAATTTTGATCCAACTGGAACTCTGAGGATAGAGTCCTAATTTGACTAAAACTCTTAAAATTTGGATTTTTTGAGGAAACACGCAAGAAGATTTTGAAAAAACAGGTGAAATAAGGTGAAAATTGAAGTCCAGTTCAGAGTCCTAATTCGACTAGAACTTTGGGAATTTTTTATTTTCTAGAAAGAAAACGATGAGATTTTGAAAAGAACTTTTGAAAATAGGTAAAAATGAAGTAAGAAGATGAACTCAGATAGAGTCCTGATTCGATTAGGACTCTGGGATAGAATCCCAAAATTTTAAAACCCTGTGATAAAAGTATAACAATTTTGGTTTTTGTAGAGATAAATGAAGAGATTTTTGAAAGATTCTCTTAAAATTGATGTCAGGTTGAGAGTCCTGATCCAACTAGGACTCTTTGAATATAGTTTTGGTTCAACTAAAACTTTGAGTTTCTAACTTCTTTCGAAAGATTTGGTTGAAAACAAGTAAAAATGGCAATGAAAGATAAAGTCCTAATCTGATCGAAACTCTAAAAAAGAGTCCTAATCTGACTGAGACTCTAAATTTTTTAGCCAAAACGAAAGAGTTTGAAAAGGTTTTATTAAAACAGATAGAAATTTCAGTAAAACATAGAGTCTTGATCCGACTGGGATTCCGAAAAAGAGTCCTAATCCTATTGAGGCTCTAAGATTTTGGCTCTTTTGAAAGTCAGACGAGAAGGTTTTCGAAAATAAGTGAAGAACAAAAGTAAAGGATGAAATCGAGATAGAATCCTAGTCCGACTGAAACTCTGAAAAAGAGTCCTGATCTAACTAAAACTCTAAAATTTTGGCTAAAACAAAAGATTTTGAAAGGTTTTCTTACAAACAAGTAAAAATGGAAGTAAAAGGCAGAATCCTGATCCGACTGGGACTCTGGAAAAAGAGTCCTGATCCAATTAGGACTCTGAGATTTTTTAGAAATTTAATAAATGAAAGAAACCAGAAGTGACACCACCTAGATGGGTCTCACCTGAGGGCTGAAATCAGTTAAAAATTGACTTTAAAATAAATTTATATTATTTTTTTGAAGAAAAAAAGATCCTGGGGGTTAACAAATGAAAAATATCGATGCAAAAACCCAGGTTTGTGAAATTGATCTTGAAAGGAAAGTTTTAAAACTCAAATCTGGATTCAATATTTTAAAAAACAGAAGTGTTGGATCTCGATAATGAGATGCAATGCAATAAAATGTCATGCAATAACATACAATGATGCGAGATGATATGGAAATGACAAACTTTTGCTAAGGGATTTGAAGTCCCAGACCTTTTGGCAGAAGTAAGGATTGATGATTGAAATTGAGCCAAAATGAGGATTAAATCTTGACTGTATGATGGAGTATTAATTTTTTTTTAAAAATTTGAGCTATAAATAGCCCTGACTCAAATATCAACCATTTGGTTCCCTGAAGACTGTAGAGAATGGGCCCCAGTGGCGAGAGATAGGTGTTTGTGAATGAGAGTTAAAATTTGGGGTGTTTACAGATGCCCCTCTTTGCTACTAAGCCGGTTGAAAGCCAAGCTTAGTGGCAAAGAAAAACACACCAAATTTGGACTATAAAAATGCCCCAGTGTAGAAGAGTCTAAATGGGTATGAAAGAATTGACTCTGGTGATTATGATAGATATGGAATGGCTAATGGAGAAGAAAATTCACCTCATTGGAATGAGGCTCATGCTTAGCCCTTAACCTGGATGGGACGCAAAATGTCTTATGAAAGAACAAGGTTCAGGCTTAACCCTTAACCTAAAAGGGGACGATACCTCATAGAAAAATGAGGTTCAGGTTTGACCCTTATCCTGAAAGGGGACCGACAGAATCCTCGAAAGAAGAAACCATGATGGGACCTTCAAATTTTGCACAATAAATCTAAGAGGGGCTTGCAAAAGGAAGAGAGGAGGTTCCCTAAAGCTTGAAAAGGGATTGATCTTGGGTGTCTCATTGCTAAGGTTGAATGGCTTTTAAAACAGATGACCTTTCGCAGAAACAATTAAGGTTTAACCCTTACCCTAAATGAAAACTATCTATGGTAGGACAGTGGGGTACACACATAAGTGTACGAATCTGAGAGCCCAGGCACTCAGATCAAAACAAGAAGGGAAGGATCTTGAAAACTCTTGTTATCAAGTCCTAAAAAGGGATAAAAACAATGCCAGAATATATCAAAATGGACATCAAGCTCTCACTTCATGTCGGGATAACTTGAAAATATTGTCAATAAGATAAAAATTGTAGTTGATTCAAGATAATTAAAATGTAAGCACATTTATATGAAAATATTCCCTCTTCTACATTGAGTATTACCTCCAACTGGGCTAACTCTATAGAATCTAGAATTAAAATCAAATTATTCCTATTGAGTTTCTTTAAAGAAGCTATCAATTTTCTTGATATGACAAAAACGGAATTTGTTCTCAGTATCATAAAATCAATCAATGAAAGTATATTGATAAAAGAATTTCACATAAATAAAGATGATTCTTGGCACTTTTGGCAGCTTGATATTTGGGTTTTACCCATGATGATCTTTTTGCACTCTTTTAAGACATAGAGAATGAGTTTTCCTTAGGGTTTTCGAGAGAATTTCATCACATCAGCCTTCAACTTAGCCGTGTTCTGATTTTTCCTGTAAAGACACATCACATACTCCTTCAACTCGGAGATGATTCGCATCTTTTTTGGTCCCAATAATTATGTTAAGGATATTGTCTCTTTTAATTGAAGTATCTTGGTAATCTTTTGTGCTCTTTTGAGACATGAAAAGTAAGATTTCTTGGGATTGGGCGAGAATTTCATTGCATCAACCTTCAACTTGGTGATGTTTTGATTTTCCCTGGAAAGACACGTCACATACTCCTTCAACTCAGAGATGTTCCGCATCTTCTTTATTCCCAAGAATCGAATTGATAAAATGATCTTTTTGGTTGCAAATCTCTTTATGATAACAATGATTAAATATCTTTTAGAGATTGTCAGGAGGTTTATCGCATCAGCCTTCAACTTGATGATGATTTAAACTTTCTCTGAAAAGACACGTCACATACTCCTTCAACTTGGAGATGACCTGAGTCTCCTTTGGCCCGGAGGTCTAACTCATCCATCAGTCTTCAACTTGATGATGATTGAGAGATCCCTTTTGCAGATAGTTAATTGTAGCTTGATTGATTAAAGAGATATTGAGATTGGGTGAATTCTTTTTATATCGCCCATGATATTTTCACTGCCTTATTACTAGGAGAATGATCTTTAAAAATGTGCCATAACTATGATCAATATCAATTCACTTATGACTTCTCAACTTTATTGAATTTTTTCTTTGTCGGTCATATCGAAGATTTTCTTCATCCTTTTGGTTGACTAACAGAAAAGCTTAAATTTTAAATCTTTCTTCGCAAACGTTTTGTCCTTTTGGAAGAAATACTGAAGGTAATATAAGGTAAACTTTTATACAATAAAGATTTTGAGATCAAAAACTATTTTACATGATAAATTGGCAAAATATTCTTGGAATCCTTGGTGAAAGAAATTGCTTGAGGACTAAATGATATATCCATGGCTAGATTCTCCTCTCCTTTCCCCAAAGGAGAGACTCAGGCTTGACCCTTACCTGAACGGGTAATAAAAGATACTCCTCTCTTCCCTAAAGAGGAGGTGTTTGCAAAATGAACTTTTGAAGAGAAATAAAGTTTTCATCAAAACTTCCTATCTCTAGGCTTCTCTTATGGAAATGTGGTCGATCACAAAGGTCGGGAAGGATATCATAGAGGAGCGAGTCCATCACACTCTCCCTCGAAAAAGGGTCCTCGATGACGAGATGGCCTAACAAAAGACTTTGGGGGGTCACAAGGAGAATGAGCTTCCATCGAAACTATCCTTGGAAAAAGGGTTCCTTGTGTGATAATAAAGATTGTTTTGCAAATTGTTCGTGAAGCATGAGTTCCTTCAAACTCTCCCTAAAAAGGGATTCAACGAATGAACAATAAAGATATGCGAAAGGAGCGAGCTCTCTCGAACTCTCCCTGAAAAAAGGGTCACTTGCAAGAGAAAAGATTGATAATTGATTTTGAGCTAATTGGCAGACGAGTTTGACACAAAGGTCGAATCTTGAAAGACCATGATTGATGGATGCGACCCGAAGGTCAGAAAAATGTGACTAACTTTGATAGAACTGATAACTCAAAGGTTTGCTTGGTATAAATTGATGACCTAGAAACTTGAAAATGATTGACTGGAGTGACTCGAGGGTTCGATAAAAATCATTTGGCTCATAGATCTGAAGGTTGGCGTTGAGCTTGAACCCTAATGCGGGATTAATGTTTGGATCGCGACCAGTATGAAGATCGGATTTTGAAGAAGCACCAACACAGACACTGGGTTTTGAAGACAAAGTACCAGCACGAGCATTGGGTTTTGAAAATAAAGTACCAACATGAGCACTAGGTTTTTAAAACAAAGTACCAGCACGAGCACTGGGTTTTGAAAACAACGTACTAGCCCGAGCACTAGGTTTTAAAAACAAAGTACCAACACAAGCACTGGTTTTGAAGACAACGTAACAGCATGAGCATTGGGTTTTTAAAAACAAAGTACCAACACGAGCACTGGTGTTGAAGACAATGTACCAGCACAAGCACTAGGTTTTGAAGACAACGTACCAGCACAAGTACTAGGTTTTGAAGACAAAGTACCAACACGAGCACTGGTTTTGAAGACAAAGCACCAACATGAGCACTAGGTTTTTATAAACAAAGTACCAGCACAAACACTAGAGTTGGTGAAAGGACCGATGTGAGGTTAGATTTTATAAAAGGACCCATTTGAAAATTGGATTTGACCGGACCAGTGTAAAACTGGGTTTGGCAGGAAGATTCAAATTGGAATTCAAATCTTCAAAGGAAAACTAGATGAATTGGATTTTGAAAGAAAATTCGAGTCGAAACTTGAATCTTCTAGACCAATTACTAAATTTGTAGGAAAATTCGAGTAGAAGTTTGAATCTTTAAGGGAAAGCTAGACGAATTGGATTTGGAAGAAAATTTGAGTCAGAACTCTGATTTTCTAGACCAATTCTGGCATTTGAATTGGATTTGAAAAGAAAATTTGAGTTGGAACTTGAATCTTCTAGACCAATTCTAGAGTCTGAAGAGAAGCAAATTAGACAAATTAGATTTGGAAGAAAATTCAAGTCGGAACTCGGGTCTTCTAGACCAATTCTGACATCTAAATGAATTGGATTTGGAAGAAAATTCAAGTCAGAACTCAAACTTTCTAAACCAATTCTGGAATTTAAAAGAAGAAAAATTAAATGGATTGGATTTGGAAGAAAATTTGAGCTGGAACTCGGATCTTCTAGACCAATTCTAGGATTTGAAGGAAAGAAAATCCGATAAGTGTAAAGATGAAATTTTGGACTAGTTCAACCAGTAAGAAACTAGATCTTGAAATAGTTCGACCAATAAACCCAGGATTTCTAAGAAATTACCAATACAAGCACTGGATTTTGAAAAATTACTAGTACGAGCACTAGATTTTGAAAAATTACCAGTATGAGCATTGGATTTTAAAAAGTTACCAGTACGAGCACTGGATTTTGAAAAATTATCAATACAAGCGTTGGATTTTGAAAAATTACCAGTACGAGCATTGAATTTTGAAAAATTATCAATACGAGCATTGAATTTTGAAAAATTACCAGTATGAGCATTGGATTATGAAAAATTATCAATACGAGTACTGAATTTTGAAAAATTACCAGTACGAGCACTGGATTTTGAAAAATTACCCATTGATTGTGATGGGAGATTTTCAATCTTCATCCTCACAATGACTTGGACAACTACCGAGGTCTTAGGATTTATCCCTTGTCCTGAATGGGTAAATACATTTGATGCAAATTGATGCAAATGAATGCAAATAGATGCAAATAAATGGTGGAAGACTTTGTTTGATCCTTCTTGCATATAGGACATTTCGAATAAAGGATGAGTTTCATAACAAAAGGTGACCCAGTATATTCTGGGAGGAAGATCTTCAGATAAAGAATAATTTTAATCATCATTGAAGGAAATTTGTTGAATAATACATAAGGTAGAATAGAAATTTTCTAAGTGTAAATTTTTTTCAGATGTCGCGCATTGATAGGATCAGGTAATTCTACTCCATCTGCATTAATCAGATGATATGAATTGTGTGGTAATGCTTCTTTGACCACGTAGGGACCTTCCCAGTTTGGTGACCATTTGCTGCGTGGGCGGTGCTTGAAATGAGCCATCGATCTAAGCACCAGATCGTTAACTCGAAATCTTCTTTCGATGACTGACTTGGCATATTGCCTAGCTATCCTCTGGCGATAAGATTGAGCATGCTCTGCCGCTTTGAGTCTTCTCTCACCGAGTAGATCAAGCTGTACCAACCTCTGTTGCTGATACTGATCGAGCGGTAGCTCTAGGAGAGATGCGAATTTAAGAGCAGGCTTCTGAACATGAAGATGTAATACTACCTCGGTCCCGTAAACAAGTTCTGAAGAAGTTGCATTAGTTGGGGTCCAAATGGTGGTTCAATATGCCTAGAGTGCATCATGGATTTTCTTGTGCCAGTCACGACCCATCTCAACGGTTATTTCCAAGATGCAAATCAAAATTTTATTTATAGCTTTCGCCTGACCATTCCCTTGGGGATAGTAGGGAGCTGAGAAATGATGATGAATTCTGAATTTCAAACAAAAGGTTTTCATTCTCTCATTCTTGAAATGAGTATCATTATCTGAAACAATGTCATATGGTATGCGAAAACGACAAAGAATATTCTTATGGATGAATGAGACCACATGTCGGCCTTCTACTGTACGCAGAGTGATAGCCTCAACCCACTTTGGTGAAGTATTCTGTTGCAGCTAGAAAATACTTATGACCATTGGAGGCAGAAAGAGTAATTGGGCCTACGACATCGAAGGCCCACATAGAAAATGGCCATGGAGATATGACTAATTGTAAATATGTAGCCGGCGCATGGATGAAAGGTGCATGCATCTGGCATTGGACACATTTCTTCACAAAACAATAGCAGTCTTGTTGCATGGTTTTCCAATAATATCCTGCCCGGATAATATGATTAACAAGAGTTTGGTAGCCGACGTGGCCACCATAAATGCCCTCATGCGCTTCTCGGATGACTTCTTTGGCTTCATCTTCATCCAAGCATTTGGAATACTCGACGTTGAACACACGACGATAAAGAATATCAACAATAATAAAATATCGGGCAGACATGTGTTAAATCACTTTTTGTTCCCTCTTTGACAATTCTGGTGGAAGCTCACCTGTTTTAATGAAATTTTTTATGTCTTGGTACCAGGCCTTCTTCTTTTGCTCTGCTTGGTTAATCTGCGTAACTGGAATGAAGGCAGGATGATCGAGTCTGCCAATTTTGAAAGAGCGACAGGATTCCCCATCTCTAAAAGACATAATGGAGCCTAGGCTGTGTAAACACCCCAATTTTTTCACATCCATTCTCAAACAACCCTCCTCGTGTAGTGCCAACCCTGTTAGGTCAGTGTAGGAGTCAAACCCCAAGTCAGTTTCAGAAAATCACCATTTTACCCATTTTTATTAGGAAAATTACCATTTTACCCCTAGGTCATCCCAGACCCCAGTCAGTCGGAGTCAACCAAGCTTGTTGGTCAGTTCAGAACAGTTATAATATCAGTCATCTCAAGCTTATCTAAGCTCACAATGAACAAACCATTTCCATTTCTGATCATTCCTGCCAAAATGGGATCATTTCTTCAGAAATGAGCTCATTTCTCACTTAAATCCAAGCCAATTGTCTCCAAGTCAGTCAGTCATATTCCTCAGAGTTTAACTTGAGCTTACGAGGAGTTCAAGCATTCCAGTTTTAGTTCAAAACCATTTCTAAGTGTTCAGGAGCCCATTTTAGTCTATTTCAGCTGAAACTAAGCTGAGTTCAGTCAGTTGAGCTAGTGTTTGAACTTTGATCTTAGTTCATGTCAGTATTACTGACCTTTGTTTTAGCTCAAAGTCAGCTCAGGTTCGTAATTCACTTCGCTTCAGTGACCATTCCGTACCATTTCTTTAAAAATGACAGCTTTTCTTGAAAATTCAGTCGAAGAGGTCAGTTAAGTCAGCATCATTGGAGTTCTGAAACTCTAAAACCCAGCTCATCTCAGTTCAATCTAGCTCGAACCCCAATTTTCAGTGTCACTCTAACCCAGTACAGTCCCGAAAACCATTTCTTGAGCTATTTTGCAAATTTTGTCAATTTTAATGCTTTTTAAACTAGTACAACTGCCAATCGGGGTCTAACATCTAAAATTCTTTATTCAGGGTCTGCATTTCGCATGTCATTTCTCATCATTTCATATCATTTCTCAGCATTTCATAACATTTCATCACATTTCATTTTCGAAGTCCAGAACTCCAGTTTTATAAATTTTAATCCAGAATGAGTTTTAAAAGTTTTCAGAAATCAATTTCAAACCTCAGGTTTTTCAAAATTGACATTTTTACCCCCGAGATTCTAAATTTGGAAATATTTTCTCGAGAAAAACAATCTGGATTTCTTTCAAAATTAAATTTTCAAATTCTACACTAAATTTGCTTCGCAACGAGGTATTGAACTTCAAAATCCGAGCTTGTTTCAAAAACTGCCAAAAATAGCTCGTTTCGTCTAGAAATAAATTTGGAAGTATTTTCTCGAGAAAAACAATCTGGATTTCTTCCAAAATTAAATTTTTAAATTCTACATTGGATTTTTTTTGCAACGAGGTATTGAACTTCAAAATCCGAGCTCGTTTCAAAAAAACTGCCAAAAATAGCTCGTTTCGTCTGAATTTTTTTTGAAAAGACTATTTTACCCCTTTAATTGTCAAAATGAATTTCAAAGGTGGAATTTGGACCTGCTATGAGATGGCCCATCCATTTGCATTTTTTGTTTTAATTTATAAAAAAAGTTTTTTTTTTATCTTTTTCTTTATTTTTTTGTTTTATTTTAATTTTTTTAAGGTGGGACCCACAAGTGGGTCGACCACCCTAGCTTCTCTTCCAGCCCATTTCTTTTCTCTCCTCCTCTCCTTTCTCTTTCATCCTTCCCTTCTTTCCTTCTTTCTTTCTTTTCTTTCTTTCTTCTTCCTTTTTCTTTCTTTCTTTCCTCCTTTCTTTCCTCTCCCTCCACTCACGTAAGACCTTCCAGCCCACCTTTTCCTTCCTCTTTCCCTCTCCTTTCTTCCCCTTTCTTTCCTTTTCTTTCTTCTTTCTCTTCTTTCCTTCTTTCCTTCTTCCCTTCCTTCCTCCCTTCCTTTCCTTAACCTTCCAGCCCATCCATGTCTGCTGAGGGATTCACGCACTTCCCTTTCCTAATTAAACTCATTCCCTCTTAGAAAACTTAAATCTTGAGGATTTCTACCTAAGTTATTAGACAAAAAGCTAAAAAAATGAGACCTACCACTGAACACATCTCCCATTCAACGCCTCTTTCTCTCTTTGTCTCTCTCTCTCCCTTTAGCTCTCTCCTTCTCTCCCCTTTGCTGCTACATCCCTTCCTCCCATCTTCAACCTTCCTCCACCTCCAGCCCAGCCAGCTCCACCAGGGTTCACAGCAGCCACCATCTTGTAGCCACAGCACCACCATCACAGCCACCTTCACCTTGCTTCAGCCGGCAACTCCACACAAACCAGCATCTCCTCCTTCAACCATCACTTCCAGCAACACCACCTTACTACAGTTGACGCCCTCATCTCCACCAAGTTTCCAGCTTCACTGCAAGCATCTCCTTTGCATCCACTATCCCCACAATGCCTTCCTCCAAATCCACACTCAGCATGTAGCCATTGCCCAGCCTCCGTGGACAACTACAAGCCGCCCACCTTGGAACGAAGTCCAGAAAGGCACCAAGCTTGCTTCTAAAGGCGCTATAGTCCCTCCTTGCTGCCGAAACTCCAAGGTGAGCCACTATTTTTTTTTTCTTTTGTGATTTTTTTTTGTGATTCTCATCGGTTATTGGTAAATCCCCTAAGATGTTCATCCATGGAATTCGTAGACTAGGGACCTTTAGGTTTCCCTTTTGTATGAATGTTATGGAACTAAACTAAGGATCAGATTTGCAATCATATGAATCTTTTTTTTTTTATTATTTTAGATCAAGTAAATGCAATAATCACCTTGTTTATCGAGGCTATATGGATGATGGGATTCATCCACCAATGGGATCGAGTCCCTCATCTTGAGAGCTAATATTAAAATGAATCATACCTCATTTGATTCTTGTTTATTTTCCTACTTTCATATAGATTTCATTCTTTATGTTGCATTTAGAATATTTTGGTCACTTCAAAAATACTTAATGTTGCCTTTATTAAGTGTTTAACTTAGGTTTTCATTTATACATAAGAGTCCAGTTGTTATTCCATGTTAGTATTGTCTTTAATTGATCTTAAAAATTTTATATTAGATAGATTTACATGTTCTTGATCTCCTGCCAAAAGTTTTCTTTAATTCGTGTTTTTAAACCTTATTAAATAAATCATATTCTGCAGTGGGTTTTGAACCCTCCAGAAATTCCAGTTTATGCTTTAGCAGACAAGCACCTCTAGCACCACCCTTGTGGGAGATTCGGATCGTCCTCCGAAAATCATAGTGGATTCATAATCAAATCTACTGATGATCTGGAAATTTTTAGGTTTTTCCAGTTCGTTTTGACCTCTGTCAAAAATCGGATTTTTCAGACCCTTGGAAAAATCTTGATTTTCCTTTGTCAGGGTGTAGACAGACACTAATGCACCGATTTCGTTCAATACGTAGCTCGTCTGCAAAAACTTTCAACAAAAAAGTTGTTCTTAACATGTTTTCATGTCATTTACCAAAATTTGCGGATTTTTAGAGTTGTCTCAGTATTTTTTCCAAAATTTTCTTTTCTGTCTGACAGATTCCAATATCCAGAAATTCCAGAGATTTAGGTCTCTGATAACAGTGTGCCCTTTTCCAAACCGTAACCCGAATCTCAATGATGAAAAAATATCAAAATTTTATCTGTTTGTCGGGAACATTTTCTCATACTTTCATCCTTTTTCCCATCTGTTTACTATTTTTCTCACATTTTTTACCAAAACCTATCTGTTTTCCCTAAATCCTTGAGTCGCCGGATTCCGATCCGACTTGCCGGAGTGATACAGCTCCGACCATAGGTCAAAACCAGAAAGTGTAAAATGCAAAAATCCTTGCCTTACTGTCCTATGTCACCTCATAAAATTTGGAAAATTTTTATAGACTTTTGATATCCGAAATCCCCTTTAAAATCAACATTTTAGGCAAAAATCACAAAATTTAAGGTTTTTATTTGAATTTCCATATTTCAAAATATAAAAAAATTAGATTTTCAATCTCCATTCTGTTTATAGGGTTATTTTAGGTGTCCATACCAAATTTGGTTTAATTCCAAGTTAATTTGCTCCATGTGTTAGTTTATTTTTAAATTCAGAAGCAAAAATCATGCGAAAATCAGGTTAAATTTGATATTTTATGATATTTTCATCATTTTAGGGTTTTATTCATGTAAATTAGCATGTAGAATCATATTAGGGTTAATTTAAATCTTATTTGCATTTCATATTTTTCAATTTTACAAAATTTATTTCAGAAAACCCTGGTTTCAATGCCATAGTCTTGTTATCAGGGGTATTTTGGTCATTTTGACCTAAATTTCGAAATTTCAATCTTTAATTTCATAATTTTTCATGCATATCATCATATTTCATCATATTGTATTTGATTTATTTTATTTTATTTTCAAAATTCCAAAGTTTACAAAATTTCTTTTAGAAAACCCTGATTTCAAGGTCATCAGAGGTATTTTGGTCATTTTGACCCCAATTTCGAATTTTCAAGTTTATTTTTTAAATTTATTTATTATTTATCATGTTTATATCAAAGGGGTATGAATTTGGGTTTATATCTGAATAATATCAGATAATTTCCCATATTTTTGGATAAATTCAGAAAAACCTACATTTTTGTGCTAACCTTGTTTTCCAGTTTTGTAGGAACATTCAAGAAGAAGACTTAATTATTTTCTTTCTTGATTTTATTCAATTAAATGTAAAAAGCAATGTAATATTTGGAATAAGAGTTACATTTTTGCTTAGAATAGGGTTGCATTGCATATAGTTTAATTTATGCAAATTTCAATATGTGATGTATGATTCATGCACATTTATTTTAAATTCACTATGGTTTACACGAATGACACGTGCATAAGCTCTTATGAAGTTTATAAACTCGGTGTGATTCATATTTATGGTCATAGTCAGAATACGAAGAAAACCAAGATTTATGTTCATATTAGCCACATTCAGCCTACACACTTAGGCTAACTTAAAAAATGCACTGCATTTCTCAAAACTTCAAAAGGATTTTCCAATTCCTCAATTGAAATTCCCTTTCAAATTCATATTCATTCATTCATATTACTCAAATTGCATTGTTTTTAAATTCATTTTCCAATTTCAATTTCAGAAAATTCAATTTTTTCAAGAATTTCCAAGTCTTTCTCAGGATCTGATTTTCTCAAAATCCTGAGTTTTCAAATGAGATTTCAAAGTATTTCCCAAGTTCAAATTAAGATTTTCCAATGTTTTAAAATTCTCAAATTTCAAAATCCTAAGTTTTCAAAAATCGATTTTCTCAGATTTCCCATTTTCCTGAGAACCCAATTTCCTGAGAATTCATTTTCCATTTCAAAAATCATTTTCCAATGAATTTCTTAGATTTTCTCAGAATTCTCAAATCCATTTTCTCAGAAAAGCAATTCCAAATTTCAAAATCTATTTTCCAAAGTTCAAGTTTTCCTGAGAAATCACTTTCCAATACAAATTTCTGATTTCCAATGAAATTCAATGATTTTCCCAAGAATTCAATTTTCAAGTACTTTTCTAATCATTTTCCAAGCATATTTTCCAAAGCAAATATCATATTTTCTTAAACTTGCATTATTTTCAAAATTTCATAGCACAAGCCTGATTCTTTGTGCATTCTAGGAAAAATAGAGCATCATTTAGATATTTGAGTCGAGTTAAAGCACGTAATTGGTCCTTGGTTCAATTGCCCCTGGTAAAGGCACCAGGAACGGTTGAACCTCGTGCCGACAGGCGGATCCCATTCCACAGAATTTTCTCGCAAATTTTCAAAACGGAGGCGAGTAATTTTCAAAACTATTTTCAAAACTTTGGTCGAATTTGACTCGCAAAATTTGTTTCTCTCTCACAAGGGAGGGGGAAAATTTTGCGATAACAACAGGTTTGGCGACCGTGATGGGACCTATCTTCGCCTGATCAATTATGTGCTTTAACTTAGCTCAATTATCAAAATTATGTTCTATGGAATGCCAGCTTTAATTCTTGATATCATGTGAACCTAGGAGCCTAGGCTTGAACCCAGCTGACATGGATTGCATGTAGACTAGGCATGGTTTGGTAGGACCATATGGAGGAGAATTATGCATGCTCACTTAGACTTAGATCTGAAATACAACACTCCTCAATCTAGGACTTGTATGAAAACAATGTTTGCTTCTTCAAAAAATTTCAAAATTCTATCTCTTTAGGACTTAGAGCCCTATGTTTGTCTGCATGTGATCATTTTTCAAAAACCACCCCACCTATGTCTACCCGGTCTTCACGTTGCTGGGCTCTCTTCCAGAACCATAGTTCGGGACAGAGCCTCACAACTGGGCCACTTATTTGGGCTAATGCCCCCTGCCACGTACCAAGGGCCATAGTTCAACGTATATCGGCAGGCGCTCAAGGATGTTGGGAAAACACAAGCCTAGACCCGAAGATGAAATTTTATGCCACGTACATCGAACCTCGGCTCGAGTATATCGGCATAGCATGATTGGACACAGCTGATCTGAGCCTAGAGTCAGGATTAGGGTCCTAAAGCTCTTTCAAAATCAGTGCATTTAGAGTCAGCTTCTTAGGGATTGTTGTATGTGCATAATTGTTTGTGATTGAATGTATGATTTTTTCGTCTTATTCTCTCATATTTTTCTAATTTTTCCAAAATATCAGACAATTTTTTAAAAATACCTCATTTTCCATCTTTTGTGAAATATCTCTTTTTTCTCAAAAACCCTGGACGATTTTTCTAAATTATCCATCTTTTCTTCAAAACTCCAGGTGATTTTCCATTCTTTCGTTCCTCTGAACTTCGAATTTCCAGCTTTTATTTTATAGTGCCTGCAATTTTCAAAATTCTTGTATTTTTTCGATGTCTAATTTTGATCTTCCCATCTTTCAGTCCAATGGCATCCAGTCAGCTTGACTCTATTTTTCCTGAGGGTCACATCTCCTACGAGGTGCGACAAAGTCTTTTCGAGCATCGAGCTCTCAGCATCGGACCCTTCTTCCCCCGGTGGTACTACATTTGGTTCAAAAACTTCTCTCGTATGTTTCCGGACCACTTGAGCGATTGCGGGTTGGAACTGGCATTTGCAGTGGGGAAGTTGACAGTTAATGGCAATCTGATCCATGCACTAGCAGAGCGGTGGAATCCGCGCACTTGCACATTCTGGTTCCCGTGGGGCGAGATGACACTACTGATGGATGAATTTTCAGAGATCATGGGACTACCTGAGCCAGCCGGTCAGCCTGGAGATCCGTTAGAGCAATAGTTTTTTATCAATGTCAAGGGTATAGACCCTAAAGACGCTTTAGCTTGCATGACAGGACGTAAGTCGTGGCCACTGATTGAAGAAAACGGGAATGAATGCGTGAGCCTGATCGAGATCTACCGACAGTATGGAGAATTTGCAGAAGTTAGCTCGTTGTCCAGGACAGCTCGAGCGAGAATTCAGCATGCAATGGTTCTGTGTACTATGGGACTTGCTTTCTTTTCAGATGGACAGAATTATGTGGATGTCAGAATAGTTCAGCTTCTGAGAAGATGGGGGAGTCGACAGACCAGCCGTCTCTCGATAGTTATGGCCGCGCTTGCTTTTCTATACAGAGGACTGACCCGCTTCACACTTGGAGAGTCCATCTTAGTCGAGGGATGTACCTATGCTCTTCAGTCTTGGTTCCTTCAGCATGTGCCGACCAGAGCTAGTTCGTTTAGATACAACGGCAAGGAACTTCTTCCAGTTGCGCGGTATCGATTCATGATCGATTATCTGCAGGAAGAAGAAGTGGTGTAAGACTATTTTGATCGAGAATTATCACCTCTCAGATACACCTATGCATATGGCAAGAGATTCAAGCTGCTTGGTCCATTCTTCTGCTCCTACTATCATCCGGAGCGGTGTGTTCGACAGTTTTCTCAGAGACAGAAGCACATAGAGATGCAGCTGCTATCAGGAGTTGTGCCAGAGTTTGACCTTACATTAGCGCAGTGGTCCGGAACATACCATTCTGCCAGATATAGCTGAGACTCTTTTGTTACTCTTCCACTTTTTCCCGGTCTTTGTGTCTCTGCTAGTTATAAAGAGTGGTGGCAAATTGTCTGTCCGCCCCCCTCTTTCCCAAGTTTATTATTGATGCAATCATGTTTTTCTTTCAATAAATAAAAATCTTACAAATTCTTCAATTCTTGGTTTGACGACCTCGCCTAGGTAACAAGGCATAATTTTTAGTTGTTTATTTTCTTTGCAAAGGAATGACAACACAATTGTCATAATCCCAGCAACGACTCAATCCCTAGTAATGGGATATTCTTTCAATTGTCTACCAAAATCCTCAGCAAATATTTTCTTCCAATCAAAATCTCCTTCAAAAACCTAACCATCAATTTTGCCCTGCAGAGAGCATTCGTGACATTCAATGGTTCAGACAAGGTTAGGAAAGAAAACTGCACCAGTCGAGGGGATCATGTATTCCACAGTTTTAGACGAAGAGATGGATTCCCCGCGTTCAGGCAAAAATCAAGGGCAGCAGGTTGAGGATGAAATTGATCCTCAGATGTATGCCATGTTCAAGAAGATGATGACCAAGATGCTGGCAGCACAAGCGGAAGCTAGTACAGAGCAGACTCAAGCCAAGCCAAAGACTAGGGGTCATACAGTCAAGAAGCAGGTGAAAATGTCTAAAAAACATGTCCAACATGTTGATACAATTGATGAAGAAGGATCAGCAGAGGATTCAGATGAAGAGTTTGAGACTCATCAGGCATTCCGCAAATCTACTCAAGGGCAGGGGCCAACCCACAAATTCAAAGAGCAGTCCGTCAATGACTCTGATCAGCCGGAATTCAAAGATGTGGTCAGAATGCTTCGAGACCTACAGGCCCGCGACAAGGGCAAGAAAGTCTTCACCAGTGAAGACTTCTATGATGGTTTGGATGGGGATGACAATCTCGAGAATCTCCCCAGAAAGTTTATCAAATTCGATGGTTCTGGCGATCCTAAGGCTTATCTCGCCATGTTCCAAATTCAAGCGAGACAACCAGGCTCTTTTCCTTTGTTTCCCCCGCAGTCTGGAGGGAACAACAGCAAAATGGTACTCAGAACATGTCAACCCTATTGAGTTGAAAGAATTTGACAAAGTGGTAAACATGTTCATTGAGAGATTTTTGTTTAATGCCGAGGCGCTTCCCACCCTCAGTCATCTCTGTGGCCTCAAGCAGAGAGAAAATAAAAAGGCCAGAGATTTCATTCATCGTTGGAGGTCAGCTTGTAATAAGATGAGAGACCCCATATCAGATGGACATGCTTTGTCCCTAATTCTAAGCAACTTCTCACAGCCTCTGAGAGGCCTTATCTCTACTGCACCATCAAAGACATTTATTGAACTGACAGAGCGAGCCGAATGACTCGAGTTGAGTATGGAGAACGGTTTCTACGAAGGCTTCACTTTCACCAAGAATAGCGGCCAAAATGAGCATAAGAATAAGACTCATTTCACTCATTCTGTCAAGAATAATAATTGGAACCACCGTAAGGGGCAAAATAGAGATTTCTGTTATGGGGCAGAAAGTTCCAACAAGAACGATCAGAAAGGCAAGTCAGTGCCTCAATACAATAAGCCACTTCAATTAGAACAGGGACCGAAGCCTCGAGAAAAAGTAAAGCATGAAGGGTGGAGTTATGACAGGAAATTCACTCCACTAGACCAATCACTCGAGACTGTGCTCGAGTATATGTTGACCAAGAAGATGGTCAAACTGCCTAGGCTGGCTGATCCCCCTGTTCCCATGGGAAAATTCAAAGATCAATTTTGTAAATTTCACAGAACAATGGGACACAATACTGAGAACTGCTTCGTTCTCAAGAATATTGTTCAGGATTTCATAGACAAGAATCTTCTGGTAGAGGGTGCCGAAGATAAAAATATAGATATTCTGGAGAAACCCTTTCCCCATCATTCTACGGCGGTCGTCTCTGAACAACCTTTTCAGCCGCAGGAGCATATTAGGCCATGCTCTAAAAGGGATATGCAAGTCCAACATCAGGTCCTTGTACTGCAGCAGGCTCAGTCCAAAGCTCAGAAAAGGGATCTCATTGCAGCTTTTGGTAAAATGAAAGTATCTGACAAACCCACTGTAAACACCCCAAATTTTCCTCCTCATCCAGTATTCATCCCTTTCATGTGTCATTGCTTCTCATTGCATGAATTCAGCATATCATTTCATTGCATTGCATAGCATTGCATGTCATTACATCTCATTTTCGAGATCCAACACTCCTGATTTCAAAATATTCAATCCAGATTTGAGTTTTAGAGCTCTTCTTTCAAAAAATCAATTTTAAAACCTGGGTTTTATTCAATATTCTGTCATTTTCCAACCCTAGGACCTTGTATTTTGAAATGTTTTCTCAGAAAACAATCTGGATTCACTTCAAATTCAAATCTCAACTGATTTCAATTCTCAGATGAGACCCATTTAGGTGGTGTCTCTTCTGAATTCCTTTGTTTATCAAATTTCTCAGAAATCTAGAGTTTTAGTCCGATCAGGACTCTGTCCCAGAGTCTTAGTCTAGTCAGGAGTTTGTTCTAAAGTCTGTTTTACTTCCATTTTCAATCCTTTCCGTTTGTTTTCGAAATTTAGGTCATTTTACAGAGTCCAGTTAGTTCAAGACTCTATTTTAGAGTTCGGTCGAGTTAGGAGTCTAACCCTAACTGTATTTTCCAACTTGTTTTACCAATTTTTGATGAAATCTTTCAAAGACTATTTCATTTGGCTTTTTAAATTTCAAAATCTCAGAGTCCTAAGAGTTCAGGACTCTACCTCGGAGTTCCAGTTCGCTTGAGACCCTATTTTCAAAAATCTTGAATTTCAGTTATTGATTTTAACCCATTTTTAAAGTGATTTTCAATGTTTATTCCAAAATTTTCAAAATTCGATGTGGGCCCACTCAGTTGGCACCATATCTAAAGGAGTTCTGACCCAGTTAGAACCCTATGCTATTTCAAAAATTTCAATTTCAAATTTTCTTTCAAAAATCTTTCGAAAATACTTTCAATTTCAAGCTTTAAAATCATCTTTTTTTGAAAAACTCAAGTAGGGCCCACTCGAGGTGGCGCCATATTCGAGTAAGTCAGGGCTAAACTAGGGTTAGTCAGTGTCTTCGTTAGTGTTAGAGGTTTAGAGGAGTCAAAAACCATTTTGAAAACCCCTTTTGAAAGTTAGTTTTTAAAACTAGTGTTTTTAAAGGTTTTTAAATGTGTTTTAAAAACCCAAATGTGAAAAATGCCAAGTGGCATCACATTTGAGGGTTTTTTAAGATAGGCTAGGGGTTAATTAGGGATTATTTAGATAATTTAGGCTAGGGGTAGGATAGTAACTTCACCAAAAAATCGCCCCCCCCTTAGAGAGTCCAAAATTTTTAAAACACTTGGTTTTAAACCTAAAAAATTTTTATAAATAGAGGAAAAGAGGGGGACGATTTTCATTATTCACCTTCTTCAAATCTTGGAGCTTCTCTCTCCTCTCCAGCCCTTCCTCCATTGCTGCAACTCCAAGGTATTAATTTCTTCTCTTTTTCTTATTTTATTTAATGTTTTTTAAGAGTTTAAATCTAGATCTAGTCTTGGACGCCCCTCCTTATGAAGATTCAACCATGGTTCCACCTCAAGAACCATCAAGAATGGTCCAAGAAGGTGATCTAACACTGTTTTGTGTGTTTTACAGGGATTTTAATCCATAAGAATCAATTTTAGCATGTTCCTTTACATTATTAACCAATAAATCATGTGATTTACCCTTTTAAGGGGTTAAATCCATGTTTTTAAAGGTAATATTAAATTTCAGCCATTGATTCCCAAATTTTTATTTATTTCTCTATTTATTCATATTTATTTTACATTTTCCAGCATAGAAATAATTTTTATTTACTGTTTTATCGTTTATTTTATCGTTTTTCATTAGATAATGCATGATTTCTTAAGTTTCTTAGATTTATGTGTGTTTTAAGTTTAAAACAGTAAAGATAATGTTATTTAGGATTGAAATACCTGCTGTTTAATTCTGTTTTTTTTATATGTAATGCATGCATACGTGATTGAATTACTGTAAAAAAATCAAAGATTTTGGAATTCGGGAACCCTATCAGAAAAATCAGACATCAAGTCGGGTTTTTAAAACTTGAAAATCGTTGTTAAAATCAAGAAGGTAACTTGCAATGGTGTGAGTTTTCTCATCCGATGTCCGATTTAAGATCTGTAAAATGCCATGGATTCAAATTGATTAGATCTAGCTACTGTAAAATTGTGGGATTTTTTTATTACTGTTTAATATTTTTCCTCTGTCAGAGAATCTGATTTTCAATTTAAAACTCGTTAGGGATTACCAAAACCCTAATCAGACTTGTGTTATTCATAAATCCCAAACCATAGATCCGATTCATGATCTGTAAAAGGTGAGTATTCTTATTTTTCTAATCTATGTTCACTGCTAAAATCTCAAATATTTTGGAATAGTACTGATATTTATCCCGGAATTTTTAATCTGCAGTGTCTGTTTTAACTCATGTTTGGTTTGCAATATTCAAGTCCGAATTGTCGGAAGGAGATCTCCCTGATCCGAACTGATTTTTCAGATATTTAAAAAGTAAAAGTTCTGTTTCCTGTCTAATTTGCTTCTGTAAAAATTCAGAGATTTCCATGGAGGATTGACCCCTGATTCGGGTCGTAGACTGAGACCGGCTGGTGAACTAGGTCAAAAATAGTATATTTTAAAGACTTAATGCAATTTTCGGATTAATTCAATGTCAAAAAAATATTTTTATAATTCCAATTCGACATTAAGGTTATAACAAGTGCAGGTACCAAATTTGATGAATTTTGGAATCCGATTGATGGCTGAATTAAGCAAATTGCAAAACAGAGTACCCGAAGAATCCTGAAATACTGCCAAAATCACAGTTTTTGTGATATTCTTGGATTTGCGTGCATAAGCATGTATTTTTAGGGTTTAATCATGTTAATAATCATATTAGGATGCTTTAGGTTTAATTTGGTGCTTATTTGACTTCATTTAGTGCATAAAACCAAAGTTTTACCAAAATATTTTCTGAAAAACCCTGATTTCAAGGCCACAGTCTTGTTATTAGGGGTAATTTGGTCATTTGACCTCAATTTTGAAATCCCTAACCCAAGTTTTTATATTTTTTAGCATTTCATATCATATTTAGCTTAGTTTATTTTCATTTAAATTTTAAAACTTGCATTTTTACCAAATATCTTTCTGAAAACCCTAATTTCAAGGCCATAGTGTTGTTATTAGGGGTATTTTGGTCATTTTGACCTCAATTTCGAAATTTCATATATTATCCTTGTTATTTATTCAATTTGATTTCATATTTTATCATTTTTGTTAAAGGGAATCAAGGAAAAGGCTTATATCTAGCAAAATCCAGTAATTTCTAGATGTTACTGGATAAACCTAGAAAAGCCAACATATATTCACTAACCAAGTTTTCTAGTTTTGCAGGTACATTGAAGTCTTTAATTTCTGTATTTTAAATTTCAATAGTGATGTAATTTGTAATTAAACTTTGGAATAAGAATTTACATTTCCTGCATAGATTAGGATTTGCATTGCATATAGTTTAAACTTTGATATATAACTGCTATGTATGCCAATTCATGCATATTTTTACCAATTCACTATGGTCTACACGAATGGCACATGCACTAGCTCTTATGAAGTTGACAAACTTGGTGGAATTTGTATTTATGGCCATAGTCAGAATACGAATGATACCCAGATTTGTAATCTTCGTATTAGCCACATTCAGCCTATACTCTTAGGCTAACTTCAAAATGCACTTCATTTTTCAAAAATACAAAAAAGATTTTCTCAATTCCTCAAAATCAAGTCTTTCAAATCCATATTCATTCATTTCATTCAATTTGCAAGTTCAAATTCCAAATCAGAAAATCAATTTTCTCAAATTTTCCAAAGTCTTAGTCAAAAATCGATTTTCTCAAAATATGGATTTGCCAATGATATTTCAAGTATTTCCCAAGTTCCAAATTCAATTTTCTAAGTTATATTTTCAATTTCAAAAATTTGAATTCAAAGAAATCAAGTTTTTCAAAGCTATTTCACATTTCTCAAAATCGATTTTCACAAAATCCTTATATTTCTTAAGAAATCGATTTTCACTTTCTCAAATACAGTATCTCAACCTGATTCACGATTTTCAAAGAGTTTATTTTCCAAATATTTTCCAAATATTTTCCAATATTCAAAGCAAACATCATGTTTTCAAATATGCATTTTCAGAAATTCAAAGCACATGCCTGATTCTTTGTGCATTTAGGAAATAGAATATGATTTAGACAAGTTGAGCAAAGCTAAGCACACAACTGATCCTTGGTTCAATTACCCCTGGTAAAGGCGCCAGGAACGGTTGAACCTCGTACCGACAGGCGAGTCCCATTCTTCGGAATTATCCCGCATTTTAAAAACAGAGGCGAGTTATTTTCAAAAAACTTTTTCAAAGGTCAGTTTGACTCGCAAAAAGTAAAAATTTTGCGATGATAACAGGTTTGGCGACCGTGATGGGAGTTGTCTTCGCCTGATCAATCTAATGCTTTGCTTAGTTCAAATTGTCCAAATCGTGTTTCATGGAATGTCAGTATTTACTTTATAATATCATGTGAACCTAGGAACCTAGATTTCAACCCAGCTGACATGGATTGCATGTAGACTAGGCATGGTTTGGTAGGACCATATTGAGGAGGAAATTATTCATGCTCACATAGACTTAGGTCTAATACAACCCTCCTCAATCTAGGTTTGATTGAAAACAATGTTTGCTTCTTCAAATTTTTCAAAAATCTATCTCTTTAGGACATAGAGCCTTCTATTTGCTTGCATGTGCTCATGTTTTTCAAAAACCACCCCACCTATATTTACCCGATCTTCACGTTGCTGGGCTCTCTTCCAGAACCATAGTTCGGGACAGAGCCTCACAACTGGGCCACCTATTTGGGTGAAAACCCCCCTGCCACGTACCAAGGGCCATAGTCCAACGTATATCGGCAGGTGCTCAAGGATGTTGGAAAACTTGAACCTAGAACCGGAGAATTTGATTTTATGCCACGTACATCGAGCCTTGGCTTGAGTATATAGGCATAGCATGATTGGACACAGATGATCTGAACCTTAGAGTTAGGATTAAGATCCTACAGCTATTTCAAAACTTGTGCATCTAGAGTCAGCTTTTAGGGAATGCTGTATGTGCATACTTGTTTGTGCAGAATGTGTTATAGTCATTTCCTTGTTATTTTTCATATTTTTCCCAATTTTCCAAAATACTGGACGATTTTTCAGAAATCCCCAATCCATGTCCATGTACTGTCCATGTTTTAAACCCTGGACGATTTTCAAAATACTTCATTTTATGAAGTACTTATATTTCATTAAACCCTGGATGATTTTCATAAAATTCCTCCATTTTCTTCAAAACTCCAAGTAATTTTCCATCTTTCTTTTCTTCTGGATCTCAAATTTCCTGCTTTATTTTTATCCTACCTGCATTTTTCTCAAATTTCCTGTATTCCTCTGAGTCTTACTCCAATTTTCCATGTTTTCCAGTCCAATGGCATCCAGTCAGCTTGATTCAGTCTTCCCTGAGGGTCACATCTCCTACGAGGTGCGACAAAGTCTTCCTGAACATCGAGTCCTCAGCATCGGATCCTTCATTCCCCGGTTGTACTATTCATGGCTCAAGAACTTCTATCGTATGTTTCCGGACCATTTGGACGGTTGTGGATTGGAACTGGCGTCCGCAGTGGAAAAACAGGCAGTCAACGGCAATTTGATCCATGCACTAGCAGAGCGGTGGAATCCGAGCACTTCTACCTTCTGGTTTCCATGGGGCGAGATGACGTTGCTGATAAATGAATTTTCAGAAATTATGGGATTACCTGAGCCAGCTGGTCAGCCTGGAGATCCATTGGAGAAGCAGTTTCTGATTAATGTCAAGGGTCTGGACCCTAAGGATGCTTTAGCTCGCATGACAGGACGTAAGTCTTGGTCTTTGATCGAAGAAGATGGAAATGAATATGTGAACCTGCTCGAAATCTACAAACAGTATGGGACATTTGTGGAAGTCAGTTCCTTATCTCGAACAGCTCGAGAAAGAATTCAACATGCGATGGTTTTGTGCACAGTGGGATTAGATTTCTTTTCCGATGGACGAAATTATATGGATATCAGAATAGTTCAGCTTCTAAGGAGATGGGGAAGTCGACAGACCAGCCGCCTCTCGATAGCCATGGCCGCACTCGCTTTTCTATACCGAGGGTTGACTCATTTCACGCTCGGAGAATTTATTTTAGTCGAAAGGTGCACTTATGCATTGCAATCCTGGTTCCTCCGACATGTGCCAGCCTGAGCCAGTTCATTCAGATATAATGGTGAAAAGCTTATGCTAGTTGCGCTCTACCGGTTCTTGATCGATAACCTTCAGGAGGAAGAAGTCGTATGGGATTACTTTGATCGTCAGGAATCACCACCCAGATACACATATGCTTATGGCAAGCGGTTCAGGCTACTTGGCCCCTTCTTCTGCGCCTACTACCATCCGGAGCGGTGTGTCAGGCAGTTCTCTCAGAGACAAAAGCATGTAGAGATTCGTCTATTATCAGGGATCTTGCCAGAATTCGATCTCACATCAGATCAGTGGTCCGGAGCATACCATTCTGCCATACATGGCTGGGATTCTTTTGTTACTCTCACTATTTTTCCTGGTCCTCGAATGTCCTCTGATTATCAGGAGTGGTGGAAAATTGTTTGTCCCCCTCTCCTTTGTCAAGTGTATTATTAAAATCATATTTTCAATAAAATTCCTTTAATCTTCAGTTCATCTTGGTTTGACGACCTCGCCTAGGTAACAAGGCATATTTTCAGTTGTTTATTTTGCAAGGAATAGCAGCGCAATTGTCGTAACTCCAACGATGACTCAATCTCTAGTAATGGGATATTATTTCAATTGTCTACCAAAATTCTCAACAAATATCTTCCTCCAAACCAAATTTCTTTCAAAAGCCTAACCGTCGGTTCTGCCTTGCAGAGAGCATTAGCAATATTCCAGAGAGAGCACCAATGACATTCAGAAGAATATTTGTGATATTCGATGGTTCATACAAGGTCCAGAAAGAAAACCACATCAGTTGAAGGCATCGCGCACTCAGTCATGTCAGAAGAGGAAATGGACTCACCCCGTAGTCAGGGTCAGCAAGCAGAGGATGACGTGGATCCCTAGATGTACGTCATGTTCAAGAAAATGATAACCAAGATACTGGCAGAGCAAGCTGAAGCCAGTGCTGAACAGACTCAGATCAAACAGAAGGATAGGGGCCACACGGCCAGGAATGTGAAAATAAGTAAAAAGCAGAATCGTCATGAGGAAATGTCTGATGAGTCAGAATCAGCAGATGATACTGACAAAGAGTATGAAAACAAGCAAGAATTCAAAAGGTTGACTCAGAGGCAGGGGTCGGCCTACAAATCCAAGAATCAGTCTGTTGACGACCCTACGCAGTCACAACTCAAAGATGTGCTGAAGATGGTTAAGGATCTTCAAGCTCGTGACAAGGGCAAAAGAGTCTTTACAAGTGAAGACTTCTATGATGGACTGGATGAGGATGATGATCTTGATAATCTCCCCAAGAAATTTATCAAGTTTGACGGTTCAGGTGATCCAAAACCACATCTCGCCCTATTCTTCACAGAATGTTCCAGGTTCAAGAGGAACAATTGTGCCTTATTTATCTGCTTTCCTCGCAGTTTGGAAGGTACTCAGAGCACATTAATTCGATAGAACTGAAAGAGTTCGACAAAGTAGTCAATTTATTTATTGAGCGCTTTCTATTCAATGCTGAAGCACTCCCGACTCTCAGTCATCTCTGCAGTCTGAGGCAGAAGGAAAACGAGAAGGCCAGGGATTTCATTCATAGATGGAGATCCGCTTGCAATAAGATGCATGAGCCAATAGCAGAAAGACACGCACTATCTTTGATCCTGAGCAACTTCTCGCAACCCCTAAGGGGACTGATTTCTATATCTCCATCGAAGAGCTTCATAGAACTGACAGAACGAGCCGAATGGCTCGAGTTGAGTATGGAGAACGGATCTTATGAAGGTTTTATGTTTACAAAGAATAACAGTCAACAAGAATCAAATAAGAAAACCCATTTTACCTACTTTGCCAGTAACAGTAAGAATCAGAACAAAGGAAATGGGAAAAATCACAATTATGCTTCAGGAGGGTCAAATCCCAACAAAAGTGATCAGAAAGGCAAGTCGATTATTCAATATGATAGGCAGCCACAGCAGACCCTCGAACAGAGATCAAGACCACAGGAAAAGCCGAAGCGGGAAGGATGGAGTTATAACCGCAAGTTTACTCCTCTAGACCAGTCCCTCGAGACAGTATTAGAATATATGCTCGGTAGTGATATGATTAAGCTTCCAAGGGTAGCTGACCCGCCAGTGGTTATGGGAAAAATGAAGGACAGATTCTGCAAGTTCCACTGAACTGTGGGACATGATACCGAGAACAGTTTCGTTCTCAAAAACATCATACAAGATTATATTGACAAAAATCTGTTGGTAGAAGGGGCTGAAGATGAGAAAATGGGAATTCTAAATCAACCTTTCTTGCAGCACTCAACAACAATGATATCAGATCATCCCTTTCAGCCACAAGATCATATCCAGCCATGCCCTAGCAGCGATATCAAGGTACAACATCAGGTATTAGTGTTGCATAAGGCCCAGTCCAGTTCTCAAAAGATGGACCCCGTTTCAGCATTCAGTAAGCTGAAAGTTTCGAGAGAGCCTGCTGGAGTATCTCCAGAGGTAGCCAAAAGAATGTCGTGGTTACCCAAGAGCTTTGTCAAATCTACTTCGGAAAAAGGGAGAACATCAGAAGAAAAGGTCGATACAGTGCAAAGACAAATCACTGCCCTCTCTAATATCCCTATCCTTGAGTTGGCACGTGCCTCTCCTAAGCATCAGCAAGTCCTGGATGATTTACTACAAAAAATCAAGGTCAAGCCAGGCACCACACCTGAAGACATGGCTCAGATCGTTAATCAGGCCATGACCAATGCTCCCATAACCTTCTCAGATGAGGATCTGCCAAAACCTCACGCATTTCATAACAATGCCCTGTACATTGTAGTGTGAACCCGGGGAATGACTGTACCCCACGTGCTTGTAGATGGAGGCAGTAGCCTCAACATTTGTCCTGAAATGATTGCCAAGGCTCTGGGTATAAAAGAAGAAGAGTATACAACGGATCCGATCACCATTTATGGATTCGATAATCATGGACAGACAACAAAGGGAAAGATCTTCTTGAAAATATTTATCAACTACTCTGTTCATACAGTGCTTTTCCATGTCGTCAACGTGCCACCAACGTATAATCTTCTCCTGGGGATAACATGGATTCATAATGCCAACGCCGTACCATCCACTCTGCATCAGTGCATCAAATGGTCTAAAGGTGGCATGATAACTACTGTTTTGGGGGAAGATCCTGAAGAGAGGCTATCTCAGCCTATGATCCCTAGGCCAACTTATACTGCTGATATCCCCAGCATTAGGGAAAGTGAAGAGGTTGTTCTCAGTGAAAGCCTTGAAATGCTAAAGTTAGAAGCAGCATCAGAGACAAACCACACAGCAGCGATGGTCCAATGGCAAGGACCACATTTCTTTAAGATCGGAGGTCGTCTCGATTACAGTACTTTCAAGGACCATCCTCTTTTCCCGCAGTTTGTTAGAACCAAGAAAGAGTTTGACCTGTTACTGAAGCATGGTTATCAGCCTTTCAAAGGATTGGGCAAGAACGGAGATGGCCGACTAGAGCCAGTGGTCCCTGATCATCATCCGCGCAGGGCAGGATTGGGATTCATGGGCAAAAGATCTCACAAAAATATTGTCTTCATTAAATGGATCCATTAAAAATTTTCTACCATCTGTCTTTTCTATTTCATTCATTTGATTTCTGCAGTTTGCAGGGACAATGTCCTATTTCAGTTCATTTTAAATGTCTTTATTTCATTTCAAGTCTTCAATAAAGTTATCAATTTTCTTGTCTGTCTGGATGTCATCCTTCTCTTATTCCTCTGCAATTTGTCTTCAAAATTCATTGTTCTTATCTTTTTTATTCTCATGCAATTTATGTCATAGTGAATGAACTTTTTCTAAAAGCTATTCCTTTTCAAAATTTCAGAATGTCTTCTCAACCGATAAAAAGATTAGTCATCAATCCTTCAATCCTATCGAAACCGGCAAAGATACATCGGGTCCGGGCAAGAGCAGAGGACAGTAAGGTCACAAAGCAGTCAGAAGAAATGGCAAAATTTGATTCGTCGCTTCCAAAGTTGCCAGAATTTTCAGCGATTCAGAAACAAGATGAACCATCGACCCTAGTCCAGGATCCGACTGAGGACATCAATATTGGTTCAGAAGATAGTCCAAAAATTCTCAAGATCGGCACCAGCCTAAGTACAGATGAGAAGGAAAGGCTCATCGACTTTCTCAAGCAGTACCAAGAAGTATTCGCATGGACTTATGAAGATATGCCAGGTTTAGATCCTAAATTGGTGGAACATCGACTCGTTCTGAAGTCTGATGCGAAACCTGTTAAGCAAAAGTTAAGAAAAATGGATCCTCGAATCGAGCAACAGGTCAAGGAAGGACTTGAGGACTTGCTTAAAGCAGGATTCATTCGAGCAATAGATTATCCAGACTGGTTGGCGAATATCGTTGCAGTTCCCAAGAAAAATGGAAAAGTGCGAATTTGTATTGACTTTCGCGATCTCAATAAAGCTACTCCAAAGGATGACTATCCACTCCCAAATATTGATCTCCTAGTTGATAGCACGTCTGGGCATGCCATGTTCTCCTTCATGGACGGATACTTCGGATATAATCAGATCAAGTTGGCCGCTCGTGACCAATCCAAAACATCCTTCACTACGCCATGGGGCACTTTCTGTTATACAGTCATGCCGTTTGGCCTCAAGAATGCTGGGGCAACCTATCAGCGTGCAATGGCTGCCATTTTCCATGATCAGATGCACAAGACTATGGATGCATACGTTGATGACATCTTGGTCAAATCCAAAGAAGAAGAAGATCATATTGATGCTTTAAGTCAAGTCTTCAAGCGACTCATTCTTTATAAAATGAGACTCAATCCTCAGAAATGTGTCTTCGGGGTTGAATCAGGCAAATTGCTAGGCTTCTTGGTCAGCAAAAAGGGGATAGAAATGAATCCCGCTAAAGCAAAGGCCATCATTGACATGCCACCTCCAGCTACTCTTAAGGAATTGCGTAGTCTTTAGGGACGTATGCAATCAATTCGGAGATTCATATCCAACCTTGCCATGAGATGTGAACCTTTCAATCACCTACTCAGAAAAGGAGTAAAATTTGAATGGGGACCAGAGTGTCAGCAATCGTTTGAGCGTATCAAAAAATATCTTCTTAATCTGCCCGTTCTGAAGCCACCAGAATTGGGAAAGCCTCTTTTGCTATATGTTTCAGTTAACTAAGCCGCTTGTGGCGGATTCTTGGCACAATATGAGGAAGGCAGTTTGATTGAACATGCCATCTATTATGTAAGCAAGACTTTCATTGATTACGATAAGAAATATTCTCAGATAGAGAAGACATGCCTAGCATTGGTATGGATGTGTCAGAAGTTGAGACATTACCTGTTAGCATCAGAAGTCAAGATTCTCTCAAAACTTAATCCTTTCAAGTATATTCTCGAACAACCATTTCTCAGTGAACAGATTGCTAAGTGGCAAGTCCTGTTAATGCAGTATGATCTGGGGTATGTTTCTCAGCAATCTATCAAAGGTCAAGCAATTGCGGACCAATTGGCAGATTTTCCTTTGGTAGAAGATGTTAAAATCGAGGATAGTTTTCCCGATGAACGGATCTGTAATGTCCAACAATCCCCAGTTTGGAATCTATTTTTCGATGGATCCAATAACATGGCCGGCATAGGGATCAGAATCTTGCTGATCACACCAGAGAAAGACATGATCCCCTTTTCTCTGAAACTGGATTTTCAATGTACCCATAATATGGCTGAGTATGAAGCTTTAATACAAGGTATGAGAATTTTGCAAGACTTCAATGTTAAGAGGGTACACGCTTTCGGCGATTCATCGCTCGTAGTCAGCCAAGTCAAAGCTAAATGGCAGGTAAATGATTAGAAGTTGCTCCCTTACCAAAAGATTGTTTTAGCCCTTATCAACAATTTCGATGAATTTCAACTTTTCCATATCAAAAGAGAGTTTAATCAAATAGCTGATGGTTTGGCCAGCTTGGGCTCCATTATGTCTTTCAGAAATGGAGAGTCCTGTCGCTCTTTTGAAATCGGTAGACTTGACCAACATGCCTTCGTTCCGGTAATGCAAGTCAACCAGGCGGAACAGAAAAAGAAGCCTTGGTACCAAGATATTAAAAACTTTATTGAAACTGGTGAGCTTTCACCAGAGCTATCAAATAAGGAGCAAAAAGCAATCCAGCATATGTCCACCCGCTATTTTATCCTTGCCAATGTTCTTTATCGTCGTGGGTTTAGTTCTGAGTATTCCAGGTTCTTAGACAAAGAAGAAGCCAAAGAAATTGTGCGAGAAGCGCATGAAGGTATTTGCGATGGTCATGTCGGTTACCAAACCCTTGTTAAACAAATCATTCGGGCAGGATACTATTGGAGAACCATGCAACAAGATTGCTATCGTTTTGTGAAGAAGTGTGTTCAGTGTCAGATGCACGCACCTTCCATTCATGCGCCAGCCACGTACTTGCAATCAGTCGTGTCTCCATGGCCATTTTCTATGTGGGCCTTCGACGTCGTAGGACCCATCACTCCTTCAGCTTCCAATGGTCATAAATATTTCCTTGCCGCAATAGAGTATTTCACCAAATGGGTTGAAGTCGTTACTCTGCGTACAGTGGAAGGTCAACATGTAGTCTCGTTCATTCATAAGAACATTCTTTGTCGTTTCGGTATACCGCACGACATCGTGTCAGATAATGGTACTTATTTCAAGAATGAGAGAATGAAGATCTTTTGTTCAAAATTCAGAATTCATCATCATTTTTCAGCTCCTTATTATCCACAAGGAAATGGTCAGGCAGAAGCAACCAACAAGAGTTTGATTCGCATCTTGAAAAGAATCGTTGAGATGGGTTGTGATTGGCACGAGAAAATCCATGATGCACTTTGGGCATATCGAACTACCATTCGAACCCCAACCAATGCAACTCCTTCAGAACTTGTTTATGGGACTGAGGTGGTGTTACCTTTTCATGTTCAGAAGCCCGCCCTTAAGTTTGCATCTCTTTTATTGCTACCACTCGATCAGTATCAGCAACAAAGATTGGTACAGTTGGATTTACTCAATGAGAAAAGACTCAAAGCAGCAGAGCACGCTCAGTCTTATGGTCAGAGGATAGCAAGGCAATATGTCAAGTCATTCATCGAAAGAGAATTCCAAGTTAATGACTTGGTCCTTAGATCAACGGCTCATCTCAAGCATCGTCCACGTGGCAAATGGTCACCAAACTGGGAAGGTCCCTACGTGGTGAAAGAAGCGTTGCCCCGTAATTCATATCGTCTGATTAATGCAGACGGGGTAGAACTATCCGACCCCATTAATGCTCGACATTTGAAGAAATTCTATACCTAGAAAATCTCTATTCTATCTTTTGTATTCTTCAAAAAATTCCCTTCAATAAATGATCAATTATTCTTTTATCGAAATATCTCTCTTCCCCAGAATATACTGGGGCATTCTTGTTATAAAGTTGCCTTTTATTCAAAACAACCTGTGTGCAGGCAGGATCTAATAAATCTCTCATTTTGCACGCATGTGCACTCAGTTGCATCCTTTGCATTTGCATTCATCTGCATCCATTTTACATTAAGCCTTATCACCCATTCAGGATAAGGGATAAATCCTGAGACCCCGGCAAGTCGTCCAAGTCATCGTCAATTGATAACCCTTCAAAATCCAGTGCTCGTACTGATAACCTTTTTAAAAACCCAGTGCTCGTACTGGCAATCTTTCAAAACCCAGTGCTCGTGCTGGTAACCTTTCAAAATCCAGTGCTCGTACTGGTAATCTTTTAAAACCCAATGCCCGTACTGGTGACTTTTTTTGAAAATCCAGTGCTCGTACTGGTAACCTTTTAAAACCCAGTGCTCGTATTGGCAAACCTTTTAAAATCCAGTGCTTGTACTGGTATTCTTCCCAAATCCGGTGCTCGTGCTAATACTTTTCTAAATCCTGTTGAAACTCTTTTGGTTTTCTTCCTAGTCAACGGTTCCAAACACAAAACATATTGGTCTAGTTTTCTTTCCTTCAAATGTCTTGAATTGGTCTAGAAGATCCGAGTTCCAACTCGAATTTTCTTCCAAATCCAATTCAGAATTGGTCTAGAAAATCCAAGTTCCGACTCGAATTTTCTTCCAAATCCAATTCATCTAGTTTTCTTTCCTTCAAATGTTCTGAATTGGTCTAGAAGATCCGAGTTCTGACTGTAATTTTCTTTCAAATCCAATGCAGAATTGGTCTAGAAAATCCGAGTTCCGACTCGAATTTTCTTCCAAATCCAATTCATCTAGTTTTCTTTCCTTCAAATGTCTTGAATTGGTCTAGAAGATCCGAGTTATGGCTCGAATTTTCTTTCAAATCCAATTCAGAATTGGTCTAGAAAATCCGAGTTCCGACTCGAATTTTCTTCCAAATCCATTTCATCTAGTTTTCTTTCCTTCAAATGTCTTGAATTGGTCTAGAAGATCCAAGTTCCGACTCGAATTTTCTTCCAAATCCAATTCAGAATTGGTCTAGAAAATCAGAGTTTCGACTCGAATTTTCTTTCAAATCCAATTCGCTTAGCTTTCCTTTAAAAATTCAAACTTCTACTCAAACTTTCCTGCAAATTTGGCAATTGGTCTAGAAGATCCGAGTTCCGACTCGAATTCTCTTTCAAAATCCAATTCATCTAGTCTTTCCTTGAAGATTTGAATTCTGATTCAAAGCTTCCGACCGAACCCAGTTTTCCACTGGTCCGGTTAAATCCAATTTTCAAATTGGTTCTTTTATGAAATCCAACATCGTCTTGATTGCTTTACCAAATCTTGTATTTGTATTGATGATCTTTCAAAATCCAGTGCTCGTACTGGTAACCTTTTAAAATCCAGTGCTCGTACTGGTAGTCTTTTAAAATTCAGTGCTCGTACTGGTAATCTTTCAAAATCCAGTACTCGTACTGGTAGTCTTTTAAAAAAATCCAGTGCTCGTACTGGTATCCTTCAAAAATCCAGGGTTCGTACTGGTAATCCTTTAAAATTCAGTGCTCATACTGGTATTTCTATCAAAGTTCGGTCTTCATACTGGTCACAACATAAATCTCATATTGGGGTTCAGACTCAATGTTAATCTTCAAACCTGCGAACCAAACAATCTGTATCAGACCCTTGGGTTGTTCCATTCTGTTAATTTGACATTTGGGTTGCCGATTTTGTTAGACCTCTAGTCATTCGTGTTATCAAGCAGTTCTTTGAGTTATCAAAATCTATCAAAATCAATCGTTAAGTACTTCTCTTGCGAGGAACCCTTTTTCCATGGAGAGTTCGAGGGAGCTCGTTTCTTTTCGCATGTCTTTATTGTTCGTTCGTTGAACCCCTTTTTCTAGGGAGAGTTTGAAGGGACTCGTGCTTCACGAACAATTTGCAAAATAATCTTTATTGTCACGCAAGGAACCCTTTTTCCAGGGAGAGTTTCGACGGAAGCTCGTCCTCCTTGTAATCTTAAATGTCTTTTGTTAGGCCACCCCCATCATCGAGGACCCTTTTTCCAGGGAGAGTGTGATGGACTCGCTCCTCTATGATATCCTTCCAATCTTTGTTAGCGGCCCCCTTTCTATAAGAGAAGCCTAGAATTAGGGAGTTTTGACGAAAGCTTAATTTCTCTTCGAAAGTTCGTTTTGCAAACGCCTCCTCTTCAAGGAAGAGAGGAGTATATTTTTATTACCCGTTCAGGTAAGGGTCAAGCATGAGTCTCTCCTTTGGGGAAAGGAGAGGAGAATCTAGCCACAGATGTGTCATTTAGATCTCAAGTGATTTCTTTCACCAAGGATTCCAAGAATATTTTGCCAATTTGTCATGAAAAATAGTTGTTGATCTCAAAATCTTTATTGCATAAAATTGTACCTCGAAATACCTTCAGTATTACTTCCGAAAGGACAAAGCTTTCGCGAAAAAGGATTCAAAGTTCAAAATCTTTCTATTGGCCAACCAAGAGGATGAAGAATAAATCTGCGATATGGCCAACAAAGAAAATTCAATGTTGTTGCAAAGCCAGAAGTGATTGATATTGATCGCAGTCAATGGCATATTTTTAAAGATCATTCTTGGAAAATAAGCAGTCGAAATATCCTGGGTGATACAGAAAAATCCACTCAACCTTCATATCTCCTCAATCACCTAAGCTGCAATTAACTATCTGCAAAAGGGATCTCTCAATTGTCGTCAAGATGAAAACGAATTATGCGAGTCGACCCCCGAGGCCAAAGAAGATTTGGATCATCTTCAAGATGACGGAGTTTGTGACGGATCCTTCCAGAGAAAGTCCAGATCACCGTCGAGATGAAGACAAGTGTGATGGACCTACCGACAAACCCTAAAAGATTTTTAATTTCTGCTATCATCAAGAGATTCCCAACCAATGAGCCAACAATCGTCAAGATAATCCCTGAGAGAAAAGAAGGATCAGAACATCTCTGAGATGAAGGAGTTTGTGACGTACCCTTCCCAAAAAGAGAGAAAAGTCAGGACATCTCCAAAATGAAGGATGATGTAATTCCCGAAAAATCCAAGAGAGCTCCAATTCTGTCAAAAAGAGAGTGTAGAAAGATCATCATGAGAAAAGAATCCCAGGATATCAGACTGCCGAATCTATCAAGAATCTTCTTTAATTTTGTGAAATTCTTTTATCAATATCCTTTCACCAATAGCTCTCGCAATATCAAGAATATATTCTTTTCCGCCCATATCAAGGAAATTGATAGCTTCCTTGAGAGAAAGTCAAAGGCAATGATATTTGAATTCGAATCTTGATTTTACGGAGTTAAGCCTAGTCGGAGGTAATACTTCAGGTAGACAAGAGGGAATATTTTTCATATATATGCTTATCATTCTTGAATTAACCATAATTTTTATCTTATTGGCAATCTTTTCAAGTTATCCCGACATGAAGTGAGAGTTTGATGTCTATTTTGATGTATCCAGGCGTTGTTGTTATCCCTTTTAGGATCGGATGATGGGAGTCATCCAAGATCCTTCCCTTCTTGTTTTAATTTGAGGGCCTGGGCTCTCAAATTAGCACACTTCCCTGTGTTCCCCACTGTCCCGCCATAGACAGTCCCCGTTCAGGGTAAGGGTTAAACCTGAATTTTTCTGCAAAAGGTCATCTGTCTTAAAAGCCATACAGTCTCAGCAATGAGACGCCCAAGATCAATCCCTTTTCAAGCTTTAGGGAAACCCCCTTTCTTCCTTTTGCAAACCCCTCTCAGATTTGTTGTGCAAAATTCGACGGTCTCATCATGGTTTCTTCATTCGAGGACTCCGTTTATCATCCCCTTTCAGGTTAAGGGTTAAGCCTGAGCCTCATTTTTCCACGAGGTATCGTCCCCTTTCAGGTTAAGGGTCAAGCCTGAGTCTCATTTTTCCACGAGGTATCGTCCCCTTTTAGGTTAAAGGTTAAGCCTGAGCCTCATTTTTCCACGAGGTATCGCCCCTTTCAGGTTAAGGGTTAAGCCTGAGCCTCGTTTTTCCATGAGGTATCGTCCCCTTTCAGGTTAAGGGTTAAGCCTAAACCTCGTGTTTCCACGAGGTATCGTCCCCTTTCAGGTTAAGGGTTAAGCCTGAACCTCGTTTTTCCACGGAGTATCATCCCCGATCAGGTCAAGGGGTAAAACCTGAGCCTCATTCTGATGAGGTATCTCATTTGTCGTCCCATCCAGGTTAAGGGCTAAGCCTGAGCCTCATTTCGATGAGGTGAATCTTCTTCTTTATTCTTTATGCTATATCTACCACCATCATTTGAACTAATTCTTTCATGCCGAGTCAAATTTATCTAACTGGGGCATTTTTATAGTCTGAATTTGGTGTGTTTTTCTTTGCCACTAAGCTCAGCCTCTAACCGGCTTAGCAACAAAGAGGGGCATATGTAAACACCCCAAATTTTCCTCCTCATCCAGTATTCATCCCTTTCATGTGTCATTGCTTCTCATTGCATGAATTCAGCATATCATTTCATTGCATTGCATAGCATTGCATGTCATTACATCTCATTTTCGAGATCCAGTACTCCTGTTTTCAAAATATTCAATCCAGATTTGAGTTTTAGAGCTCTTCTTTCAAAAAATCAATTTTAAAACCTAGGTTTTATTCAATATTCTGTCATTTTCCAACCCCAGGACCTTGTATTTTGAAATGTTTTCTCAGAAAACAATCTGGATTCACTTCAAATTCAAATCTCAACTGATTTCAATTCTCAGATGAGACCCATTTAGGTGGTGTCTCTTCTGAATTCCTTTGTTTATCAAATTTCTCAGAAATCTAGAGTTTTAGTCCGATCAGGACTCTGTCCCAGAGTCTTAGTCTAGTCAGGAGTTTGTTCTAAAGTCTGTTTTACTTCCATTTTCAATCCTTTCCGTTTGTTTTCGAAATTTAGGTCATTTTACAGAGTCCAGTTAGTTCAGGACTCTATTTTAGAGTTCGGTCGAGTTTGGAGTCTAACCCTGACTGTGTTTTCCAACTTGTTTTACCAATTTTTGATGAAATCTTTCAAAGACTATTTCATTTGGCTTTTTAAATTTCAAAATCTCAGAGTCCTAAGAGTTCAGGACTCTACCTCGGAGTTCCAGTTCGCTTGAGACCCTATTTTCAAAAATCTTGAATTTCAGTTATTGATTTTAACCCATTTTTAAAGTGTTTTTCAGTGTTTATTCCAAAATGTTCAAAATTCGATGTGGGCCCACTCAGTTGGCACCATATTCAGAGGAGTTCTGACCCAGTTAGAACCCTATGCTATTTCAAAATTTTCAATTTCAAATTTTCTTTCAAAAATCTTTTGAAAATGCTTTCAATTTCAAGGTTTAAAATAATCTTTTTTAGAAAAACTCAAGTAGGGCCCACTCGGGGTGGCGCCATATTCGAGTAAGTCAGGGCTAGACTAGGGTTAGTCAGTGTCTTGGTTAGTGTTAGAGGTTTAGAGGAGTCAAAAACCATTTTGAAAACCCCTTTTGAAAGTTAGTTTTTAAAACTAGTGTTTTTAAAGGTTTTTAAAGGTGTTTTAAAAACCCAAATGTGAAAAATGCCAAGTGGCATCACATTTGAGGGTTTTTTAGGATAGGCTAGGGGTTAATTAGGGATTATTTAGATAATTTAGGCTAGGGGTAGGATAGTAACTTCACCAAAAAATCGCCCCCCCCCCCCTAGAGAGTCCAAAATTTTTAAAACACTTGGTTTTAAACCTAAAAAATTTTTATAAATAGAGGAAAAGAGGGGGACGATTTTCATTATTCACCTTCTTCAAATCTTGGAGCTTCTCTCTCCTCTCCAGCCCTTCCTCCATTGCTGCAACTCCAAGGTATTAATTTCTTCTCTTTTTCGTATTTTATTTAATGTTTTTTAAGAGTTTAAATCTAGATCTAGGATTGGACCCCCCTCCTTATGAAGATTCAACCATGGTTCCACCTCAAGAACCATCAAGAACGGTCCAAGAATGTGATCTAACACTGTTTTGTGTGTTTTACAGGGATTTTAATCCATTAGAATCAATTTTAGCATGTTCTTTTACATTATTAACCAATAAATCATGCGATTTACCCTTTTAATGGGTTAAATCCATGCTTTTAAAGGTAATATTAAATTCCAGCCATTGATTCCCGAATTTTTATTTATTTCTCTGTTTATTCATGTTTATTTTACGTTTTCCAGCAAAGAAATAATTTTTATTTACTGTTTTATGGTTTATTTTATCGTTTTTCATTAGATAATGCATGATTTCTTAAGTTTCTTAGATTTCTGTGTGTTTTAAGTTTAAAATAGTAAAGATAATGTTATTTAGGATTGAAATACCTGCTGTTTATTTCTGATTTTTTTATATGTGATGCATGCATATGTGATTGAAGTACTGTAAAAAAATCAAAGATTTTGGAATTCGGAAACCCTATCAGAAAAATCAGACATCAAGTCGGGTTTTTAAAACTTGAAAATCGTTGTTAAAATCAAGAAGGTAACTTGCAATGGTGTGAGTTTTCTCATCCAATGTCTGATTTAAGATCTGTAAAGTGCCATGGATTCACATTGATTATATATAGCTACTGTAAAATTTTGGGATTTTTTAATTACTTTTTAATATTTTTCCTCTGTCAGAGAATCTGATTTTCAATTTAAAACTCGTTAGGGATTACCAAAACCCTAATCAGACTTGTGTTATTCATAAATCCCAAACCATAGATCCGATTCATGATCTGTAAAAAGTGAGTATTGGTATTTTTTTAATATCTGTTCACTGCTAAAATATCAGATATTTTGGAATAGTACTGATATTTATCCCGGAATTTTTAATATGCAGTGTCTGTTTTAACTCATGTTTGGTTTGCAATATTCAAGTCCGGATTGTCAGAAGGAGATCTCCCTGATCCGAACTGCTTTTTCATATCTGTAAAAAGTAAAAGTTCTGTTTTCTTGTCTAACTTTCTTCTGTAAAAATTCAGAGATTTCCATGGAAAATTGACCCCTGATTTGGGTCCTACACTGAGACCGGCTGGTGAACTAGGTCAAAAATAGTATATTTTAAGGACTTAATGCAATTTTCGGATTAATTCAATGTCAAAAACTTATTTTTATAATTCCAATCCGCAATTAGGGTTATAAAAAGTGCAGGTACCAAATTTGATAAATTTTGGAATCTGATTGGTGGCTGAATTAAGCAAATTACAAAACAGGGTACCCGAAGAATCCTGAAATACTGCCAAAATCATAGTTTTTGTGATATTCTTGGATTTTCGTGCATAAGCATGTATTTTTAGGGTTTAATCATGTTTATAATCATATTAGGATGCTTTAGGTTTAATTTGGTTCTTATTTGACTTCATTTAGTGCATAAAACCTAAGTTTTACCAAAATATTTTCTGAAAAACCCTGATTTCAAGGCCATAGTCTTGTTATTAGGGGTAATTTGGTCATTTGACCTCAATTTCGAAATCCCTAACCCTAGTTTTCATATTTTTTAGCATGTCATATCATATTTAGCTTAGTTTATTTTCATTTAAATTTTAAAACTTGCATTTTTACCAAATATCTTTCTGAAAACCCTAATTTCAAGGCCATAGTGTTGTTATTAGGGGTATTTTGGTCATTTTGACCTCAATTTCGAAATTTCATATATTATCCTTGTTATTTATTCAATTTGATTTCATATTTTATCATTTTTGTTAAAGGGAATCAAGGAAAAGGCTTATATCTAGCAAAATCCAGTAATTTCTAGATGTTACTGGATAAACCTAGAAAAGCCAACATATATTCACTAACCAAGTTTTCTAGTTTTGCAGGTACATTGAAGACTTTAATTTCTGTATTTTAAATTTCAATAGTGATGTAATTTGTAATTAAACTTTGGAATAAGAATTTACATTTTCTGCATAGATTAGAATTTGCATTGCATATAGTTTAAACTTTGATATATAACTGCTATGTATGCCAATTCATGCATATTTTTACCAATTCACTATGGTCTACACGAATGGCACATGCACTAGCTCTTATGAAGTTGACAAACTTGGTGGAATTTGTATTTATGGCCATAGTCAGAATACGAATGATACCCAGATTTGTAATCTTCGTATTAGCCACATTCAGCCTATACTCTTAGGCTAACTTCAAAATGCACTTCATTTTTCAAAAATACAAAAAAGATTTTCTCAATTCCTCAAAATCAAGTCTTTCAAATCCATATTCATTCATTTCATTCAATTTGCAAGTTCAAATTCCAAATCAGAAAATCAATTTTCTCAAATTTTCCAAAGTCTTAGTCAAAAATCGATTTTCTCAAAATATGGATTTGCCAATGATATTTCAAGTATTTCCCAAGTTCCAAATTCAATTTTCTAAGTTATATTTTCAATTTCAAAAATTTGAATTCAAAGAAATCAAGTTTTTCAAAGCTATTTCACATTTCTCAAAATCGATTTTCACAAAATCCTTATATTTCTTAAGAAATCGATTTTCACTTTCTCAAATACAGTATCTCAACCTGATTCACGATTTTCAAAGAGTTTATTTTCCAAATATTTTCCAATATTCAAAGCAAACATCATGTTTTCAAATATGCATTTTAAGAAATTCATAGCACATGCCTGATTCTTTGTGCATTTAGGAAATAGAATATGATTTAGACAAGTTGAGCAAAGCTAAGCACACAACTGATCCTTGGTTCAATTACCCCTGGTAAAGGCGCCAAGAATGGTTGAACCTCGTACCGACAGGCGAGTCTCATTCTTTGAAATTATCCCGCATTTTAAAAACGGAGGCGAGTTATTTTCAAAAACTTTTTCAAAGGTCAGTTTGACTCGCAAAAAGTAAAAATTTTGCGATGATAACACCCACTGGGGTATCTTCTGAGGTGGCTAAAAGAATTCCATGGCTCCCCAAGCACTTTATTAAGCCCGCCCCAGAGAAAAGTGAGGCATCTGCACCGAAGTCGATAACTGCATTGTCTAACGTCTCAATTTTGGATCTAGCCCAAGCTTTCGCCAAACACCAATATGTGTTGAATGATCTATTGCGAAAAATCAAAGTGAAACCGAGTATAACTCCTGAAGACATGGCCCAGATAGTCAATCAGGCCATGACAAACGCTCCGATCACTTTCTCAGATGAAGATCTTCCCAAGCCGCATGTGTTTCACAACAACGCTTTGTATGTTGTGATTCGAGCCAGAGGAATGATTGTTCCTCATGTGTTGATAGATGGAGGCAGCAACCTCAACATATGCCCGAAAATGACAGCCAAAGCTTTGGGCATCAAAGAAGAGGAATACATCCCGGACCCGATCACTATCTACGGGTTCGATAATCATGGTCAGACAACGAAAGAAAAAATTTTCTTTTAGATTTTCATTGACTATTCAGTCCACTCTGTCCTCTTTCATGTGGTCAATGTGCCGCCAACGTATAATCTATTGTTGGGATGACCGTGGATTCACAACACGAATGCGGTGCCGTCTACTTTGCATCAGTGTGTCAAGTGGTCAAAAGGTGGAATGATCACAACAGTCTTGGGCGAGGATCCAGAGCAGAGGCTTGCACAACCCATGGTTCCTAGGCCCACTTTCACTACTGATATCCCTAGCATTAGGGGCATTGATGAGAGCAGAAAGTAGTCACAAGAACCCGTAGAGTTCGATTCAGCTCTTCAAGAACTACCAGAATTTGCAGCAATTCAGAAACAAGATGATTCATCATCCTTAGTTCAAGATCCGACTAAGGATATCAATATCGGATCAGAAGATGATCCTAAAATTCTCAAGATTGGTAACAGCTTGAGTCCGGAAGAGAAAGAAAGGCTCACTAATTTTCTCAAGCAGCATGAAGAAGTGTTTGCATGGACGTATGAGGACATGCTAGGTCTGGATACTAAATTGGTTGAGCATCGCATCGTCCTGAAACCAAATGTCAAGCCAGTTAAGCAGAAGTTGAGAAAGATGGATCTCCGAGTGGAGCAACAAGTTAAGGAAGGTCTGGAAGACCTACTCAAAGCAGGGTTCATTCGAACCATTGACTACCCAGACTAGCTAGCAAATATTGTAGTTGTTCCCAAGAAAAATGACAAAGTTCGAATATGCATTGACTTTAGAGATCTCAATAAAGCGACTCCTAAGTATGATTATCCACTTCCTAATATTGATCTTTTGATCGACAGCACGGCAGGCCATGCCATGTTTTTTTTTATGGATGGATATTTCGGATATAATCAGATCAAGTTGGTCGCTCGTGATCAGTCCAAGACATCTTTCACTACTCCTTAGGGCACTTTTTGTTATACGGTCATGCCATTTGGGCTTAAGAATGCTGGAGCCACTTATCAGCGTGCTATGGCCGTTATCTTTCATGATCAGATGCACAAAACCATGGATGCATATGTCGATGATATTATGGTGAAATCCAAAGAAGAGGAAGATCACATCGAAGCTATCAATCAGGTCTTCAAGCGGCTCATTCTTTACAAGCTAAGACTCAATCTACAAAAATTGTGTTTTTGGAGTCGAATTAGGCAAGCTGTTGGGCTTTCTAATCAGCAAAAAGGGAATAGAAGTGGATCCCGCTAAGGCCAAGGCCATCATTGACATGCCGCCCCCGACTAATCTCAATGAATTGCATAGCCTTAAGGGTCGTATGCAATCAATTCAGCGATTCATATCCAATTTGGCCATGAGATGTGAGCCTTTCAATCATCTACTCAGAAAAGGATTGAAGTTTGAATGGGGACCAGAGTGTCAGCAATCGTTCGAGCTTATCAAGAAATATTTGCCCAATTCTCCTGTGTTAAAGCTGCCAGAATTAGGGAAACCCCTACTGCTATACATTTCCGTTAATCAAGTCGCTTGTGGCGGATTCTTGGCGCAATACGAAGAAGGCAATCTGATAGAGCATGTCATTTACTATGTGAGCAAAACCTTCATTGATTATGAGAAGAAATACTCTCAGATAGAGAAGACATGTCTAGCTCTAGTTTGGATGTGTCAGAAATTGAGACACTATCTGCTGGCATCTGAAGTCAAGATTCTATCCAAATTAAATCCTCTCAAATACATTCTAGAGCAACCATTTCTCAGTGGACGGATTGCCAAATGGCAAGTCCTATTGATACAATATGATCTGGAGTATGTTTCCCAGCAATCTATCAAAGGCCAAGCAATTGCGGACCAATTGGCAGATTTCCCACTAGCCGAGGAGGTTAAAGTCGAGGATGATTTCCCCGATGAGCGGATCTGCAATGTTCAACAATCCTCAATTTGGAATTTATTCTTTGACGGTTCCAAAAATATGGCAGGCATAGGAATCGGGATTCTGCTTATCACACCAGAGAAGGAGATGATCCTCTTTTCTCTCAAATTGGATTTTCCGTGCACTCACAATATGGCCGAGTATGAAGCTTTGATACAAGGTTTGAAAATTCTACAAGACTTCAATGTTAGAAGAGTGCATGCTTATGGCGACTCTTTACTCGTCGTCAATCAAGTCCTAGCCGAATGGCAAGTGAAGGATCAGAAATTACTTCCTTATCAGAAGATTGTCTCAGCTCTTGCCAACAAATTCGAAGAATTCCAACTTTTTCATATCAAGAGAGACTTCAATAAAGTTGCAGACAGTTTAGCTAATCTGGGATCCATCATGTCTTTCAAGAGCAGAAAATATTGTCGCTCCTTTGAAATTGGCAGACTCGATCAACCTGCTTTCGTCCCAATAGAGCAGATAAACCAGGCTGAGCAAAAGAAAAAGCCTTGGTATCATGACATCAAGAATTTCATCGAGACTGGCAAATTTCCTCCAGAACTCTCAAAGAAAGAGCAGCGAGCAATTCAGTTTATGTCTGCTCGATATTTTATTCTTGCCGATGTCCTTTATCGTTGTGGATTCAGTTCTGAATATTCCAGATGTTTGGACGAAGAAGAAGCCAAAGAAGTTGTACAAGAAGCACATGAAGGTATTTGCGGCGATCATGTCGGCTATCAAACTCTTGTCAAACAAATCATCCGAGCGGGATATTACTGGAGAACTATGCAACAAGATTGCTACCATTTTGTGAAGAAGTGCGTTCAATGTTAGATACATGCACCTTTCATTCATGCGCCAGCAACATATTTGCAATCTGTCGTCTCGCCATGGCCATTTTCTATATGGGATTTTGATGTTATAGGCCTCATTACTCCTGCTTCAAATGGCCACAAATATTTTCTTGCCACAACAGAATATTTTACTAAATGGGTAGAAGCAGTCACTCTACACATAGTCGAAGGTCGACATGTGGTCTCATTCATCCACAAGAATATCCTATGTCGTTTCGGCATATCGCATTATATTGTGTCAGATAATGGTAGTCATTTCAAGAATGAGAGAATGAGAATTTTCTGTTCGAAGTTCAAAATCCATCATCATTTCTCCGCTCCTTATTATCCTCAAGGGAATGGTCAAGCAGAGGCCACCAATAAGATTTTGATCCGAATCCTGGAGCGAACTTTGGAAACAAGCCGTGACTGGCATGAAAAGATTGATGATGTGTTATGGGCGTATAAAACCACCATTCGAACTCCAACTAATGCTACTCCGTCAGAACTTGTCCACGGAACTGAAGTAGTACTGCCTCTACATGTTCAAAAACCTGCTATGAAATTTGCATCACTTGTAGAATTACCTCTTGATCAGTATCAGCAACAACGGCTAGTACAACTTAATTTGCTAGATGAAAGAAGACTCAGAGCAACAGAGCATGCTCAATCATATCGTCAGAGGATAGCCAAACAATATGCAAAATCTATCATTGAAAGGAAATTTTGAGTCAATGATCTAGTGCTTAGATCAACGACTTATCTCAAGCACCGCCCAGGTGGCAAATGGTCACCAAATTAGGAAGGTCCCTATGTTGTCAAAGAGGCATTACCTCGTAATTCGTATCGACTCATCAATGCCGACGGAGTGGAATTACCAGATCCCATTTAATGCTCGACATTTGAAAAAAAATCTATACTTAAATCATGTCTTATTCTTTATAATTCCTCAAAATTTTCTTTAATAATGAGCAAATTCTCTTTTCCCAGTTACACTGAGGCATTTTAAAATTTTGTTTTTATTTACAAATATCTTGTATGCAGGCAAGATAAACAAATCTCTCATTTTGCACGCATGTGCATTCATTTATATCATTTTCATATTTGCATACATCTGCATTCATTGGCATCTGCATTCATTAGTATGCATTTGCATCAAGTTCGCTACCCATTCAGGATAAGGTATAATCCTGAGACCCCGACAATCATTCTCGTTACAATTCTCAAATACTTTAAGAGCATAGGTCTCTTTCAAAAATTCAAATTTCAATTTAAAAACAAGGTATGTTTTCAAAATCCAGTGCTCGAACTGGTACATTTTCAAAATCCAGTGCTCGAACTGGTGTGTTTTTAAAATCCAGTGCTCGAACTGGTACATTTTTGAAATCCAGTGCTCAAACTGGTATACTTCCAAAATCCAGTGCTCGAACTGATATATTTTCAAAATCCAATGTCTATGTTGACATATTTTCAAAACCCGGTATTCATGCTAGTGTTCTTTCAAAATTGAGCACTTGTGTTAGTGTCTCACTAGTTGGTCGTATCAGTCAACCTCTCGGGTTCAGTCTTTGTGCTGATCATTCACCAAAATTCAAGTTCCAATTACCAATTTCGGCCTTCAGGCCATCCAATTACCAATTTCGGCCCTCGAGCCATCCCATTTTCAAATTTCGACCCTCGGGTCAATCAATTTCCAAATTTCCAATTTCGACCTTCAATCAATTTCCAAATTTCCAACTTCGACCTTCGGGTCAATCAATTTCCATTTTCCAATTTCCAATTTCTAATTTCCAATTTCCAATTTCCAATTTCCAATTTCCAATTTCCAATTTCCAATTTCCAATTTCCAATTTTCAATTTCCAATTTCCAATTTCCAATTTCCAATTTCCAATTTCCAAATTTCAATTTCCAAATTTCCAATATTTGACCTTCGGGTCAATCAATTTCCAAATTTCCAATTTTGATCTTCGGGTCAATCAATTTCCCAATTTCCAATTTTCAAATTCCAAATTTCCAATTTCGACTTTCGGGTCAACCAATTTCCAATTTCGACCTCCGGGTCAATCAATTTTCAAATTCCAAATATCAATTTCCAATTTCCAAATTTCCAAATTTCCAATTTCAAATATCAAATTTCAAATTTCAAAATTTCGAAAATTCAAATTCCAATTTTGACCCTTTTGGTCACCCAATACCAATTTCAGTCATTTTCTATTGCGAGAGACCCTTTTTACAGGGAGAGTTCAAGGGAGCTCATTCTTTTCGCATGCTATTCTTTGTTCACCTAGCCCCTTTTTAGGGAGAGTTTGAAGGGACTCGTGTCTGTGTGAACCGTTTGCAAAACAAATTTCCAATTTCATACAAGGAACCCTTAGTTCAGGGAGAGCTTCGACGAAAAGTTCGCTTTCCTTGTGATCACAATTTCATACTAGGTCATTTTATCATGAAAGACCCTCTTTTCGGGGAGAAGCCTATTGTTAGGAAGTTTTGACGAAAGCTTAATTTCTCTTCGAAAGTTCGTTTTGCAAACACCTCCTCTTCAGGGAAAAGAGGAGTAATTTCTATTTCCAATTTCTGAATCTTCTCCTTTGGGGAAAGGAGAAGAAAATTTCTGTCATAGATGCATTGCGTTGTGCTTCAAATGCTCGCTTTCACAAAGAATTTCAAGAAAATTTTGCCAATTTGTCATTAAACATTTGTTGATTTCAAAATCTTTATTGCACAAAAGCATTACCTCAGAATACCTTCAGTATTACTTACGAAAGGACAAAGCTTTCGCGAAAATGATTCAAAATTCAAATTCTTTCTTTTGGCCAACCAAAAGGATGAAGAATAAATCATCGATATGGCCAACAAAGGAAATTCAATATTGTTGCAAAGCCATAAGTGATCGGTATTGATCGCAGTCAATGGCACATTTTTAAAGATCATTCTTGGAAAATAAAGTAGTCGAAATATCCTGGGTGATACAGAAAAATCCATTCAATCTCCATATCTCCTCAATCACCTAAGCTACAATTAAATATCTGCAAAAGGGATCTCTCAATTGTCGTCAATGTGAAGACGAATTATGCGAGTTAGATCCCCGGGGCAAAAAAAGATTTGAATCATCTCCGAGATAAAGGAGTTTGTGACGAATCCTTCCAGGGAAAGTTCAGAGCACCGTCAAGATGAAGGCGACTACGATGAGCCTCTCGACAAACCCTAAAGGATATTTAATTTCTGCTACCATCAAGAGATTTCCAACCAAAGAGCCAATAACCATCAATATAATCCCTGAGAAAACAGAAGGATCGGAACATCTCTGAGATGAAGGAGTTTGTGACGTACCCTTCCAAAAAAAAAAGAGAGAAAAAAGTCAAAACATCTCCAAAATGAAGGATGATGTAATTCCCAAAAACCCAAGAGAGCTCTAATTCTGCAAAAAAAAAAAGAGTGGGCAGAAAGATCATCATGAGAAAAAAATCCTAGGATATCAGACTGCCGAATTTGCCAAAGAATCCTCTTTAAATTTTGTGAAATTCTATTATCAATATTCTTTCACCAATTGCTTTCACAATATCAAGAATACTCCCTTTTCTGTTCATATCAAGGAAATTGATAGCCTCTTTGGAAGAAAGCCAATCGCAAGCAATTTGAATTCGAATCTTGATTCTATGGAGTTAAGCTCAGTCGAAGGTAATACTTCAGGTAGAAAAGAGAGAATATTTTCATAACAATGTGCATCATTTCTAATTATTTTAAATCAACAATAATTTTCAAACATTTTGACAGTATTTTCTAGCTATCTTGGCACGAAGCGAGAGCTTGAGATTCATCTTTGGCGCATCCTAACATCAGTTGTTATCCCTTTTAAGGACTTGATAACGGGAGTTTTCAAGGTTCCTTCCCTTCTGTTGGTATAATCTGAGCGCCTGGGCTCTCAGATTCGCACACTTCCCTGTGTCCCCACTGTCCCACCATAGAAAGTCCAATTTCGGCTTGAGGTTAAGCCACCAATCATTTTCTCGCAAAAGGTCATCAATTTCAAAAGTTATTTAGTCTCAGCAATGAGGCGCCTAAAATCAAACCCCTTTTCAAGTTTTAGGGACCCCAATTTCATCCTTTTGCAAAACCCCTATCGGATTCATTATGCGGAGATTCAAAGGTTCCATCATGGTTCCTTTCTTCGAGGATTCCATTTCATTTTTCTCCCGATTAGGATAAGGGTACAAACCTGAGCTTCCTTTGAGGAGGTATTTCATTCTCGATCAGGTTAAGGGTTAAACCTGGGCCTCATTTTTATTAGATATTTCATCTCCCGATCAGGTTAAGGGTTAAACCTGAGCCTCATTTTTATGAGGTATTTCGTCTCCGGACCAGGTTAAGGGTCAAACCTGCGCTTCATTTCTACACGAGGTATTTCGCGTCCCATCCAGGTTAAGGGCAAAACCTGAATCTCACTTCTTTTTGAAGTAAAATTTTCTTCTTCATTCTTCACTTCATATCTACCATTTTCATTAGGGCTAATTTCTTCATATTCAGTCAGATCCTTGTAACTGGGGCATTTTTATAGCCCAAATTTGGTGTGTTTTTCTTTGTCACTAAGCTCGTCCTCAAGCCGGCTTAGTAGCAAAGAGGGGCATCTGTAAACACTTCAAATTTTCCACATCCATTCTCAAAAAACCCTCCTCGTGTAGTGCCTGAAAGTGCAGTAGGATCGAGGCAACGAGCATTAGAGGGAGGGTGAATAGTGCTTTTAAAAATTGTCTGCGGAATATTGACGGATTTTGCAATTTGAAAAGCAAACACACAAAGAACACAAAATTTATCCTGGTTCGGTCTTTCCCGACCTACATCCAGTCCCCAAGCAAAACCCGCTTGAGATTTCCACTATCAACCTTGTGTAACTACAAGATCATACAGACTAAATCCGGTCCCACTTTCAGTAACACACCTACTGAAAGCAAACAACTCCTTTAAACCAAGGAGTCCTTTCTTTTACAGAAAATTGAAATAAGTAACAACTTACAAAACAACCTATGAGCTCTTCTTTTGAATGCAAATGAGATGCAATTGGCTTTTGAGGTTGTTGAAATACTCTACTCACGAATTCACTATTTCTCAAAAGAATTTGAGTGAAAAACTGAAGTGAAAATATCAAGTGAGTGAGAAAATGAATACGAGTGAAAAGAAAAGAGTAATTGATTCAAATTGATTGAATTGAAGTGCTTTTGAGTGTAAAATGCACTCATATTTATAGTTGAAAGTTTTCATACATTGAGGGTATGAAAGGGTGTCAAAATAGTCCATTTTGAATGATCAAAACGCTTAAAAAATGAAAAGACACGCCTTTTTGAAGTTTCAGGAAAAACGGCAAAATTAGTCGACTGAAACAGTAGTTAGTCGACTAATAATTACTTATTAGTAGACTGATAGTTATCGTCGGTCGACTGATCTGTTTATCGAGCCGTTTGAAAATCTGAACTTTTGAAACTTAGTCGACTAGAGATAAAATTAGTCGATTGATAATATCATTAGTGGACTGAAAAACCTTTCAGTCGACTGCTGTTGAAATTTTTCTGAAAAAACATACATTTTGCCCGGTCGACTGATAAAAGCATTAGTCGACTGCTGCTAAATTTTCCAGAAAATAGACATTCTGTCCAGTCGACTGATAAAACCTTCGGTCGACTAATTTGACAAAAATGACTTTTTAGAAAATATGGCGCGAAAGGATTAATCGACTGGTGAGTCTATTGGTCAACTAATAAACACGAAAATTTAATAAAAGAGTTTTCTAAAAAGATTTTGATAAAGGGTTCTTTTAGAAAATATTTTCTAAAGAATTTTTTGGTAAAATGCAACCTAAATATGCACTCTAAGTAAGACTCTTACAAGAATCTAAGACTTTTAATGAATTTAACATTTGCACACTAGTCTTCAAAGATTCTTCATCGAATTCTTCAATGCTTGTCATCTTTCTTCATCGCCTTAGCTGAAATGCAGTTAATTTCACTTGCTCATCATCAAAACCTTGTACTTGAAGTATCATGTACGGCTTTAGTGTCATAACAGTGCCAACCCTGTTAGGTCAGTGTAGTTGTCAAACCCCGAGTCAGTTTCAGAAAATCACCGTTTTACCCATTTTCATTAGGAAAATTACCATTTTACCCCTAGGTCATCCCGGACCCCAGTCAGTCGGAGTCAACCAAGCTTGTTGGTCAGTTCAGAATAGTTATAATATCAGTCATCTCAAGCTCACAATGAACAAACCATTTCCATTTCTGATCATTCCTGCCAAAATGGGATTATTTCTTCAGAAATGAGCTCATTTCTCACTTAAATTCAAGCCAATTGTCTCTGAGTCAGTCATTCACAGTCAGTCATATTTCCCAGAGTTTAACTTGAGCTCACCAAAAGTTCAAGCATTCAAGTTTTAGTTCAAAACCATTTCTAAGTGTCCAGGAGCCCATTTTAGTCCATTTCAGCTGAAACTGAGCTGAGTTCAGTCAGTTGAGCTAGTGTTTAAACTTTGATCTTAGTTCATGTCAGTATTACTGACCTTTGTTTTAGCTCAAAGTCAGCTCAGGTTTGTAATTCACTTCGCTTCAGTGACCATTCCGTACAATTTCTGTAAAAATGGCAACTTTTCTTGAAAATTCAGTCGAAGAGGTCAGTTGAGTCAGCATAATTGTTAGCTCATTGGAGTTCTGAAACTCTAAAACCCAGCTCAATCGAGCTCATCTCAGTTCAATCCAGCTCGAACCCCAATTTTCAGTGTCACTCTAACCGAGTAGAGTCCCGAAAACCATTTCTTGAGCTATTTTGCAAATTTTGTCAATTTTAATTCTTTTTAAACTGGTACAGCTGCCAATCGGGGTCTAACATTTAAAATTCTTCATTCAGGGTCTGCATTTCGCATGTCATTTCTCATAATTTCATATCATTTTTCAGCATTTCATAACATTTCATCACATTTTATTTCATTTTCGAAGTCCAGAACTCCAGTTTTATAAATTTCACTCCAGATTGAGTTTTAAAAGTTTTCAGAAATCAATTTCAAACCTCAGGTTTTTCAAAATTAACATTTTTACCCCCGAGATTCTAAATTTGGAAATATTTTCTTGAGAAAAACAATCTGGATTTCTTTCAAAATTAAATTTTCAAATTCTACACAAAATTTGCTTCACAACGAGGTATTGAACTTCAAAATCCGAGCTCGTTTTAAAAACTACCAAAAATAGCTCGTTTCGTCTGAAAATAAATTTGGAAGTATTTTCTCGAGAAAAACAATCTGGATTTCTTCCTAAATTAAAATTTTAAATTCTACATTGGATTTTCTTCGCAACGAGGTATTGAACTTCAAAATCTGAGGTCATTTCAAAAAAACTGGCAAAAATAGCTCGTTTCGTCTGAATTTTTTTTGAAAAGACTATTTTACCCCTTTAATCGTCAAAATGAATTTCAAAAGTGGAATTTGGACCTGCTATGAGATGGCCCATCCATTTGCATTTTTTGTTTTAATTTATAAAAAAAGAATTTTTTTTTTACCTTTTTCTTTATTTTTTTGTTTTATTTTAATTTTTTTAAGGTGAGACCCACAAGTGGGTCGACCACCCTAGCTTCTCTTCCAGCCCATTTCTTTTCTCTCCTCTCCTTTCTCTTTCATCCTTCCCTTCTTTCCTTCTTTCTTTCTTTTCTTTCCTTCTTTCTTTCTTTTCTTTCTTTCTTCTTCCTTTTTCTTTCTTTCTTTCCTCCTTTCTTTCCTCTCCCTCCACTCACGTAAGACCTTCCAGCCCCCCTTTTCCTTCCTCTTTCCCTCTCCTTTCTTCCCCTTTCTTTCCTTTTCTTTCTTCTTTCTCTTCTTTCCTTCTTCTCTTCCTTTCCCTAACCTTCCAGCCCATCCACGTCTGCTGAGGGATTCACGCACTTCCCTTTCCTAATTAAACTCATTCCCTCTTAGAAAACTTAGGTCTTCAGGATTTCTACCTAAGTTATTAGACAAAAAAGCTAAAAAAAGGAGACCTACGGCTGAACACATCTCCCATTCAACGCCTCTTTCTCCCTTTGTCTCTCTCTCTCTCCCTTTAGCTCTCTCCTTCTCTCCCCTTTGCTGCTACAGCCCTTCCTCCCATCTTCAACCTTCCTCCACCTCCAGCCCAGCCAGCTCCACCAGGGATCCACAGTAGCCACCATCTTGTAGACACAGCAATCAGCACCTCCATCGCAACCACCTTCACCTTCCTTCAGCCGGCAACTCCACACAAGCCAGCATCTCCTCCTTCAACCATCACTTCCAGCAACACCACCTTACTACAGTTAACGCCCTCATCTCCACCAAGTTTTCAGCTTCACTGCAAGCATCTCCTTTGCAGCCACTATCCCCACAATGCCTTCCTTCAAATCCACACTCAGCATGTAGCCATTGCCTAGCCTCCGTGGACAACTACAAGCCGCTCACCTTGGAACGAAGTCCAGAAAGGCACCAAGCTTGCTTCTAAAGGCGCTATAGTCCCTCCTCGCTGCCGCAACTCCGTTTGTTACTGCCGAAACTCCAAGGTGAGCCACTATTCTTTTTTTTTTGTGATTCTCATCGGTTATTGGTAAAGCCCCTAAGATGTTCATCCATGGAATTCGTAGACTAGGGACCTTTAGGTTTCCCTTTCGTATGATCGTTATGGAACTAAACTAAGGATCAGATTTGCAATCATATGAATTTTTTTTTTTTTATTATTTTAGATCAAGTAAATGCAATAATCACCTTGTTTATCAAGGCTATATGGATCATGGGATTCATCCACAAATGGGATCGAGTCCCTCATCTTGAGAGCCAATATTAAAATGAATGATAGCTCCTTTGATTCTTGTTTATTTTCCTACTTTCATATAGATTTCATTCTTTATGTTGCATTTAGAATATTTTGGTCACTTCATAAATACTTAATGTTGCCTTTATTAAGTGTTTAACTTAGGTTTTCATTTATACATAAGAGTCCAGTTGTTATTCCATGTTAGTATTGTCTTCAATTGATCTTAAAAATTTTATATTAGATAGATTTACATGTTCTTGATCTTCTGCCAAAAGTTTGTTTTAATTCGTGTTTTTGAACCTTATTAAATAAATCATATTCTGCAGTGGGTTTTGAACCCTCCAGAAATTCCAGTTTATGCTTTAGCAGACAAGAACCTCCAACACCACCCTTGTGGGAGATCTGGATTGTCTTCCAAAAATCACAATGGATTTATAATCGAATTTACTGATGATATGGAAATTTTTAGGTTTTTCCAGTTCGTTTTGACCTCTGTCAAAAATCGGATTTCTCAGACCCCTGGGAAAATCTCGATTTTCCTTCGTCAGGGTGTAGACAGACTCTAATGCACCAATTTCGTTCAATACGTAGCCCGTCTGCAAAAACTTTAAACACTAAAGTTGTTTCTAACATGTTTTTCTGTCATTTTCCAAAATTTGGGGATTTTTGGAGCTGTCTCAGTATTTTTCCCGAAATCTTCTTTTCTGTCTGACAGATTCCAATATCTAGAAATTCCAGAGATTTGGGTCTCTGATAACAGTGTGCCTTTTTTCAAACCGTAACCCGAATCCCAATGATGAAAAAATATCAAATTTTTCTATGTTTGTCGGGTACATTTTCCCACATTTTCATCCTTTTTCCTATCTGTTTACTATTTTTCCCACATTTTTTACCAAAACCTGTTTGTTTCCCCTAAATCCTAGAGTCGTCGGATTTCGATCCGACTTGCCGGAGTGATACAACTCCGACCATAGGTCAAAACCAGAACGTGTAAAAGAAAAAAATCCTTGCCTTACTGTAATCTGTCACCGCATAAAATTTGGAAATTTTTTATGGAATTTTGATATCCGAAATCCCCTTTAGAATCAACATTTTAGGCAAAAATCACAAAAATTAGGGTTTTTATTTGAATTTCCATATTTAAAAATACAAAAAAAATAGATTTTCAATCTCCATTCTGTTTATAGGGTTATTATGGGTGTCCATGCCAAATTTGGCATAATTCCAAGTTTATTTGCTCCATGTGTTAGTTTATCTTTAAATTCAGAAGTGAAAATTAAGCGAAAATCAAGTTAAATTTGATATTTTAAGATATTTTCGCCATTTTAAGGTTTTATTCATGTAAATTAGCATGTAGAATCATATTAAGGTTAATTTAAATCTCATTTTCATTTCATATTTTTTAATTTTACAAAATTTATTTCAGAAAACCCTGGTTTCAAGGCCATAGTCTTGTTATTAGGGGTATTTTGGTCATTTTGACCTAAATTTCAAAATTTCAATCTTTAATTTCATAAATTTTCATTCATATCATCATATTTCATTATATTGTATTTGATTTTCAAAATTCCAAAGTTTCCAAAATTTCTTTTAGAAAACCTTGATTTCAAGGTCATCAGGGGTATTTTGGTCATTTTGACACCAATTTCAAATTTTCAAGTTTATTTTCGAAATTTATTCATTATTTATCATGTTTATATCAAAGGGGGTATGAATTTGGGTTTATATATGAATAATATCTGATAATTTTCCATATTTTCGGATAAATTCAGAAAAACCTACATTTTTGTGCTAACCTTTTTTTCCAGTTTTGTAGAAACATTAAAGAAGAAGACTTAATTATTTTCTTTCTTTATTTTATTCAATTCAATGTAAAAAGAAATGTAATATTTGGAATAAGAGTTACATTTCTGCTTAGAATAGGGTTGCATTGCATATAGTTTAATTTCTGCAAATTTCAATATGTGATGTATGATTCATGCACATTTATTTCAAATTGACTATGGTTTACACAAATGGCACGTGTGCAAGCTCTTATGGAGTTTATAAACTCGGTGTGATTCGTATTTATGGCCATAGTCAGAATACGAAGAAAACCAAGATTTATGATCTTCATATTAGCCACATTCAGCCTACACACTTAGGCTAACTTCAAAAATGCACTGCATTTCTCAAAACTTCAAAAGGATTTTCCAATTCCTCAATTGAAATTACCTTTCAAATTCATATTCATTCATTCATATTATTCAAATTGCATTGTTTTCAAATTCATTTTCCAATTTCAATTTCAGAAAATTCAATTTTCTCAAGAATTTCCAAGTCTTTCTCAGGATCTGATTTTCTCAAAATCCTGAGTTTTCAAATGAGATTTCAAAGTATTTCCCAAGTTCAAATTAAGATTTTCCAATGTTTTAAAATTCTCAAATTTCAAAATCCTAAGTTTTCAAAAATCGATTTTCTTAGATTTCCCATTTTCCTGAGAACCCAGTTTCCTGAGAATTCATTTTCCATTTCAAAAATCCTTTTCCAATGAATTTCTTAGATTTTCTCAGAATTCTCAAATCCATTTTCTCAGAAAAGCAATTCCAAATTTCAAAATCTATTTTCCAAAGTTCAAGTTTTCCTAAGAAATCACTTTCCAATGCAAATTTATGATTTCCAATGAAATTCAATGATTTTCCCAAGAATTCAATTTTCAAGTACTTTTCCAATCATTTTACAAGCATATTTTCCAAAGCAAACATCATATTTTCTTAAACTTGCATTATTTTCAAAATTTCTTAGCACAAGTCTGATTCTTTGTGCATTCTAGGAAAAATAGAGCATCATTTAGATATTTGAGTCGAGTTAAAGCACATAATTGGTCCTTGGTTCAATTACCCCTGGTAAAGGCGCCAAGAATGGTTGAACCTCGTACCGATAGGCGGATCCCATTCCACGGAATTTTCTCGCAAATTTTCAAAATGGAGGCAAGTAATTTTCAAAACTATTTTCAAAACTTTTGGTCGAGTTTGACTCTCGAAATTCGTTTCTCTCTCGCAAGGGAGGGGGAAAATTTTGGGATGACAACAGGCTGGCTAAGCCGTCAGCTGTTTGATTAAATTCTATTTTGATATGAAAAAACTGAAATTCATCGAAGCTATCGATAAGAGCTAGAACAATCTTTTGATAAGGAAGTAGCTTCTGATATTTTACCTGCCATCCAACTTTGACTTGGCTGATAACGAGCAATGAGTCACCGAAAGCATGCACTCTTTTAACATTGAAGTCTTGCAACATTTTCAAACCTTGTATTAGAGCTTCATACTCGGCCATGTTATGAGTACATTGAAAATCAAGTTTGAGGGAGAAAGGAATCATCTCCTTCTCAAGTGTAATTAATAAGATCTCGATCTCTATGTCGGCCATGTTCTTTGAACCGTCAAAGAATAAACTCCACACTGGAGACTACTGAATGTTATAGATGCACTCATCAAGGAAATCATCATCGACTTTCACATCTTTTGATAAAGGAAAATCTGCTAGCTAGTCGGCAATGGCCTGACCTTTGATTGACTTCTGAGAGACATACTCTAAGTCATATTGCATCAACAAAACTTGCCACTTGGCGATCCGTCCACTGAGAAACAGTTGTTCAAGAATGTACTTGATAGGATTGAGCTTTGATAAAACTTTGACTTCTGATGCTAACAGGTCATGCCTTAATTTCTGACACATCCAGACCAGTGCTAGGCATGTCTTCTCTATCTGAGAATACTTCTTCTCATAATCAATGAAGGTCTTACTCACATACTAGACTGTCTTCTTCATATTGGCCCAAGAATCCACCACAAGCGGTTTGATTGACTGAGACATATAACAAAAGAGGCTTTCCCAATTCTGGCGGCTTCAGAACGAGAGGATTGAAGAGATATTTCTTAATGCACTCGAACGACTGCTGGCACTCTGGTCCCCACTTGAATTTCACTTTTTTTCTGAGTAGATGATTAAAGGGTTCACACCTCATAGCCAAATTGGATATGAATCGTCGGATTGACTGCATGTGTCCTTGAAGACTGCGCAACTCTTAAAGATTGGTCGGAGATGGCATATCAATGATAGCCTTTGCCTTGGCGGGATCTACTTTTATTTCCCTTTTGCTGACCATAAAACTAAGTAGCTTGCATGACTCTACTCCGAAAACACATTTCTGAGGATTGAGTCTCAACTTGAATAAAATGAGTCGCTTGAAGACTTGACTAAGAGCATCAATATGGTCTTTCTCCTTGGATTTGACCAAGATATCATCGACATATGCATCCATAATCTTATGCATTTGGTCATTAAAAATAACTGTCATTGTACACTAATAAGTTGCCCCAGCATTCTTAAGCCCAAATGGCATGATTGTATAACAGAAAGTGTCCCATGGCATGGTGAAGGATGTTTTGGATTAGTCACAAGCATCCAACTTGATCTGATTGTATCCAGAATACCCATCCATAAAGGAGAACATGGCGTAACCGACCGTGCTGTCAATCAGGAGATCGATGTTGGGGAGCAGATAGTTATCCTTTGGAGTAACTCTATTAAGATCACGAAAGTCGATGCAAATTCAAACTTTACCATTATTCTTGGGGACTGCTATAATATTTGCCAACCAATCTGGATAATCTATTGCCCGAATGAATCTTGCTTTGAGTAAATCCTCAAGTCCTTCCTTGACCTGCTGCTCGATTCGAGGATCCATTTTCCTCAATTTCTACTTAACTGATTTAACATCGGGTTTCAAAATGAGGCAATATTCAACCAACTTGGGATCTAACCCTGGCATATCCTCATAAGTTCATGCGAATACTTCTTGATATTGCTTGAGAAAATCAATGAGTCTTTCCTTCTCATCTGACTAGTACCGATTTTGAGAATCTTTGGACTTTCTTCTGAACCAATATTGATGTCTTCAGTTGGATCCTGAACCAGGGACGATGGCTCATCTTGCTTTTGAATCGCTGCGAATTTTGGCAATTCTTGAAGAGATGCATCAAATTCTGTGAGTTTTTCCGACTGCTTTGTTGTCGTACTGTCCTTTGTTCTTGCCTTGACCCGATAGATTTTTGCAGGCTTCAACACAATTGAATGATTGACAACGAGTTTCCTTATTGATCAGGACGATATTCTGAAATTTTGAGAAATGAGTAGTATTTAGAGAAATTCTCCCATTATAAAACGGATTATACCAAATAGAGAAAATAACAATAAAGAACTTTCAGAGACAAATTGTAGAGAAAGAAGAGAAGGATGGCGTCCATATAAATGAGAAAAATCAATAACTTTATTGAAGACTTAAATAAAATGATGACATTGAAGGAAATGAACTGAAATGGGACATCGTCCCTACAAGCTGTAGAAATCAAAGAAATGAAAAAGAAAAAGAATGATAGAAGATGCGTTTAATGGATTCCTCTGATAAAAATAGTATCTTATGAGATCTTTTGCCCGTGAATCCCAATCCTGCTCTGCACGGATAATGGTTAGGGATTACTGGCTCTAGCCATCCATCTCTGTTATTTCCCAAGCCTTTGAAAGGATGATAGTCATGCTTCAGTAGGAGGTCAAATCCTTTCTTGGCTTTTATGAACTCCGAGAATAAAGGATGGTCTTTGAAAGTGTTGTAATCAAGACGACCTCTGATCTTGAAGAAATATGGTCCTTGCCATCAGACCATCACAGTGGTATGTTTCATCTTTGGCACGACTTCTAATTTTAGCATTTTGAGGCTTTCACTGAGAATAACCTCTTCACTTTCCCTGATGTTAGGGATATCAGCGGTGTAGGTTGGCCTGGGAATTATAGGTTGTGGTAGCCTCTCTTCTGGATCTTCACCCAGGATCGTAGTGATCATACCGCCCTTGGACCACTTGATGCATTGATGTAGAGTAGATGGCACTGTATTTGCATTGTGAATCCATGTTCTCCCCAATAAAAGATTATACGTTGGTGGCATATTGACAACATAAAAAAGAATCGTGTGGACAGAATAGTTGATGGAGATTTCTAGAAAGATTTTGCCTTTCGTGGTCTATCCATGGTTGTTGAACCCATAGATGGTGATTGGATCCGGTGCATATTCTTCTTCTTTTATATCGAGAGCCTTGGCAGTCATCTCAGGGCAAATGTTGAGGCTACTACCTTTATCGATGAGTACGTGGGGTACAGTCTTTCCTCTGGTTTGAACCACGATATATAAAGTATTATTGTGGAATACATGAGGCTTCGGGAGATCCTCATCTGAAAAGGTGATTGGAGTGTTGGTCATGGCCTGATTAACGATCTGGGCCATATCCTCTAGAGTTGTGCTTGGTTTTACTTTGATCTTTCACAACAGATCATCTAAGACCTGCTGGTGCTTTGAAGAAGCATGCACCAATTTGAGGATTGACACATTTGAGAGAGCAGTGACTGGTTTCTGAACCAAATTAATGTTCTCTTTGATGGTCCTGCTCTCATCTTTGGTAGTCTTAATGAAGCACTTAGGGAACCCTAGAATTCTTCTGGCCACCTCAAGGGATGTCTTGGAAGGTTCCTTCGAGACATTCAACTTGCTAAAAGCTGAAATGAGGTCCATCTTTTGGGCACTGGATTGGGCCCGCTGTAGCACCAGGACCTGATGCTGAATATGAATATTCTCACTGGGACATGGCTTAATATGATCTTGTGGCTGAAACGGCTGATCAGAGACAATTGTTGTAGAATGCTGAAGAAATGGCTGGTTTAGTATAGTCATCTTCTCATCTCCGACGCCTTCTACTAAGAGATTTTTGTCAATGTAATCTTGAATGATATTTTTCAGAACGAAGCAGTTCTCAGTGTCATGTCCCACTGTCCGATGGAATTTGCAGAATTTGTCTTTCATTTTTCCCATAACCACTAGTGGATCGGCTACCCTGGGGAGTTTGATCATGTTGCAGGTAAGCATATACTCAAGCACTATCTCGAGTGACTGATCCAGGGGGTAAACTTGCGGTTATAGCTCCAACCTTCGTGCTTTAGTTTTTTTTAAGGTCTTGGTGCTTGCTCGAAGGTTTGTTGGGGTTGCTTGTCATGCTGAGGGATCGACTTACCTTTTTGCTCATTCTTGTTGTGGTTTGAACCTTCTGAACCATAACTGTGACCTTTTGCATTGAACTTGTGATGGTTCCTACTGTTGTTGGTAGAGTAGGTAAAATGGGTTTTCTTTTTCGATTCATGTTGACTGTTATTCTTGGTAAAGGTGAAACCCTTGTAAACTCGATTTTTCATACTCAATTCGAGCCATTCGGCTCATTCCGTCAGTTCGATGAAAGTCTTTGACGGAGAGGTAGAAATTAGTCCCCTTAGGGGTTGCGAAAAGTTACTCAGGATCAATGACAGTACATGTCCCTCTGATATTGGATCCCTCATCTTGTTGTAGGCGGACCTCCACATGTGAATGAAATCCCAGGCCTTCTCATTTTCTTTTTGTTTAAGACTGCAGAGATGACTGAGGGTCGGTAGCATCTCTGCATTGAATATGAAGCGTTCGATAAACAAATTGACTACCTTGTCGAATTCCTTCAGTTTGATGGGATTGATGTGCTCTGAATACCATTTAGCAGCAATACCCTCCAAACTGCGAGAAAAATAAAGGAATAGGGCTCGATTATCCCTTTTGAACTTGAAACACTCCGTGAAGAACATGGCGAGATGAGCCTTAGGATCGCCAGAGCCATCAAACTTGATAAATTTCTTGGAAAGATTGTCGAGACTGTCATCCCCATATAGTCCATCGTAAAAATCTTTACTCGTGAAGACTTTCTTGCCTTTGTCAGAGGCTTGCAGGTCTTTAACCATCTTAACCACATCTCTGAGTTGCGGTTGGTCAAGGTCATTAACAGACTGCTTCTTGGACTTATACGCTGACCCTTGCCCCTGAGTCGACTTTCGAAGTGTCTGCTGAATCTCATATTCTTCATCAGTATCGCCCACTGATTCTGCTTCGTCAAAAGTGTCCTTGTGATGACTCTGCTTTTTGGAGATCTTCACATGATTCTTCATTGTTCGACCCTTGACCTTTTTCTTATTGTGAGTTTTTCTCGAGCTAGCCTCTGTTTGTTCAGAAAGCATTTTGTTCATCATTCTCTGGAATAGCGAGTACATCTGAGGGTCAATGTCATCATTGGCCTGTTGGCTTCTATTTTCGGTAGATTGTGGAGAGGCCATTTCTTGCTCAGAGGCTGACAAATAACTAATTTGCTATATGGGTGCAGTTTTCCTGTCGGACCTTGTCTGAACCATGTAAAATTGCAAGTGCTCTCTGCAGAATAAGATGGGCAATTAGTTTTGAAGAATAGTTTTGAGATAAAACAAATAGAGGGGGAAAAACATTTGATGAGGGTTAGGTTGACAATTTGAAGAATATCTCATTACCAGGGATTGAGTCATCGCTGAAATCACAACAATTGCATTGATATTCTTTGAGAAGAGATAAACAACTAAAATATGCCTTGTTACCTAGGCGAGGTCGTCAAACCATAATAGAATGAAATTTATTGAAGGAGAATAATTTTATTAATAATAAGCTTGAGAAAGAGAAGGCGGACAATCAATTTGCCACCACTCATGATAATAAGAAGACACTCGAGGACCAGGAAAAACAGTAAGAGTCACAAAAGAATCCCAGCTATGCTTGGTAGAATGGTATGTTTCGGACCACTGAGCGGACTTTAGATCAAACTCTGGCACAATGCCTGACAACAATCGAGCTTCAATGCACTTCTGTCTCTGCGAAAACTGTCTGACACATCGCTCTGGCTGATAATAAACCAAGAAGAATGGTCCAAGTAACTTGAATAGCTTGCCATATGCATAAGTGTATCGAGGGAGTGACTCCTGACGATCGAAGTAGTCCCACACAACTTCTTCTTCATGGAGGTTCTCGATCAAGAATCTGTATCGAGGCATGGGTAATGGATTCTTGTTGTTATATCTGAATAAGCTGACTCGAGATGACACATGCCGGAGAAACCAGGACTGTAATGCATAGATGCACCCTTCTATTAAGATGGAATCGTTAAGCATGAAACATGTCAATCCATGGTATAAGAAGGCGGGCGCAACCATGGCAATAGAGAGACAGTTGGTTTGTTGAATTTCCCATCTTCACAAAAGTTGCACTATTCTGATATCAACGTAGTTCTGTCCATCCTGAAAGAAGGCTAGTCCTACTGTACACAAGATCATCGCATGCTGTATTCTCTCTCGAGCTGCTTGAGACAAGGAATCGACTTCTTCAAATGCTCCATATTGTTGAGAATACAGCCGAAGCTCGATGTACGTGGCATAAGAGAATTTTTCCAGTTCTAAGCTCATGTTTTCTAACATCCTTGAGCACATGTCGATATACTTTGGACTATGGCCCTTGGTACATGGCAGGGGGGATTAACCTAAATAGGTGGCCCAATTATGAGGCTTTGTTCTGAACTATGGTTCTGGAAGAAAGCCTAGCAACGTGAAGACCGGGTAAAAGTAGGTGGGATTGTTTTTGAAATATGACCAACATGCAAGAAAACAAAAGGCTCTAAGACCTAAAGAAGTAGAATTTTGAAAGATTCATAAGAAGCAAACATTGTTTTCAATCAGATCCTAGACTAAGGAGGATTGTATTTAACCTAAGTCTAAGTGTGCATGAATAATGCCTCCTCAATTGGTCCTACCAAACCATGTCGAAGTCTACATGAAATCCATGTCAGTTGGGTTTGATTCTAAGCTCCTAGGTTCACAAGATATAAAGTTGACATTAAAGAAAACAATTTTGACAAGTTAAATAAAACAAAGCACTAGATTGATTAGGCGAAGACAGGTCCCATCACGTTCGCCAAACCTGTTATCATTACAAAATTTTACTTTTGCAAGTCAAACTGACCTTTGAAAAAGAATTTGAAAATAACTAGCCTCTGTTTTAAAATATAGGATAATTCTGAAGAATGGGACTCGCTTGTCGGTACGAGGTTCAACCGTTTCTGGCACCTTTACCAGGGGTAATTGAATCAAGGATCAATCATGTGTTTTGCTTTGCCCAACTTGTCTAAATCGATGTTCTATTCCTAAATGCACAAAGAATCAGACATGTGCTATGAATTTCAAAAAATGCAGATTTGAAAACATGATGTATGCTTTAGAGATTTAAAATACTTGGAAAATTCTTGGAAAAGATAACACTTTGAAAATCGTGAGCCTTGTTGAGAGAATATTCCTGAAGAAAAAGAAGATTGATTTCTGAAGAAATCTTGAAGTTTTGAAGAAATCAATTTTTGATAAAACTCAAAATGTCTTAGAGAAAGTGGATTTCTCTGAATTTAAACTTTGAAATTGAAAATATAACTTGGAAAATTTGTGAAATGAGATTGGGAAATACTTAAAAAATCCTTAAAAAACCAAAAGGGGGTTTTGAGAAAATTGATTTTGAGGAAAATCAATGCAAATTTGAGAAAAATCGATTTTTTGAAATGAGGTTGAGAAATAACTCAAAAAAAGGAGTGTGTGGCCATATGAAATATTTTCATGATGCTCTCTAAACCTTGATGATGCATGAATATGATTTGAGAAAATACTTTTCTGAAAAATCTTGAGAAACTCATTTGAAAAGGAATTTTTATGCCTTATAGAATTTCCATGGATCAAATTCTCTGCATATCCCTGACTATGACCACAAATATGGATCAAATATAACCCATTTGATTCTAAAAGGAAAAAAATATTTAGAAAACTTTGAAATATGCAATGATTTTTTATGATAGCCTAAGAGTGTAAGCTGATTGTGGCTTAAAAGGAGATGATAAATTTTGGTTTTGTTTGTATTATGACTATGGCCATAAATACGAACTCAATCGAGTTTACCAACTCCATATGAGCTAGTGCACATGCCATTCATGTAGACCATGATGAGTTTGAACATGCATGAATCATCATTCATCACATTGACATTATTATAAAATTAAACTATATGCACATGCAAACCCTAATCTAAGCAGGAATTTAAATTCTTATTCCAAATTTATTTATAATTTACATCACTAATTGAATTTAAATAAAAAAATAAAAATGAAATACAACCTTGAACATCCTTGCAAAACTATGAAAACTTGTTAGTGAAGATATGTCAGCTTTTCTGGATTTATCCAATAATATCTGAAAATTACTAGATTTATCCAGATATAAGCCTTTTAATTTTTTTTCTAATATAAACATAATAAAATATGATGTAAAATTGAAAAAGTAATAAAAATAAATAACTTTGAAATTCAGAATTTGGGGAAAATGGACAAAAATACCCCTGAATACAAGACTATGGCCTTGAAATGAGGGTTTTCAGAAAATATTTTGGTAAAATCTTGGATTTAGAGCTTAAATAAAATCAAATGACCACAAAATCGAGTGTGAAGAACTCTTATATGATTAAAAACATGAAAAAATCCTAAAAACATGAACTTCTATGAAAAAAATTGGAAATATCATAAAAAATCATGAATTTGTCAGTGTTTCACTTGAATCGGGACTCCGCGGGCACCTATTTTTGCAATTTAATCAAACCAAGCCTTAAACCAATTTTAAAATTAATAAAAATTAGCACATGCACTTATGACAACCCTAAAATTAAGATGCAATAAAAAAATCTATTTTTGACATTATCTCAATACGAAAGTTGCATAAAACCCTAAAATATGCAATTATTGCCCACGGGCACATACCTGTCACAGTGTCAGACCCGAATCAAGGGTCAAATCACCATAAAAATTTATAAACTTTTACAAAGAGCTACTATACAGAAAAATAGAGATTTCCCTTTTTACAGATTGGAAAAATCATCTTCGGTTAAGGAGATATTGTTCCGAAAATATACACTAAATTTTAACGAATATAAATCATGCTAAAATAGGTATTTCTGATTTTGGGTACAGAAAAAAATAACAAATCCCATCCAAAATTTATGAATTTTTAGAAGTAAATAGAAGACATACAAATAAAGATTTTCTTTTTTACAAATTTTCAATCAAATCTTTGGATAGAGAGATACGATCGACACAAGTCGACTTAAGGTTTAAATGAGATGTAACGAGATCTGAGAAACCGATTCTTCCTTCTGACATAGGAAAAATAGTAAACAGAAACAGAAAAATATTGAAAAATCACAGTAAATACTAGACATAAATATGAAACTATTGCAATTTACGGATCATAAATCGAATCTTGGATCACAGAAATATTGCATTTGCAAGTTGCTTTCGAATCTCAATAACGATTTCACAGGTCAGAAATCACGGTTCAACTTTCTATTTTTTTAACAGAGTTCCCGAACCCAAACTATCTGATTTTTTTACAGGGAGTCACTGGAAAATTCTTGAACCAGTCCAAAAAAAATCAGATTTTTCTAATAAAGATTTGAGTATGCCAAAACACGATTTCTACAGATTCGGGATCGAAACACATGAACATTCAATAAAACACAAAAAAACTATGATTTAAACATGAAAAATAACAAAAAAAAATAACACAATGAAATTGAGTTTGATACTGGAATCAATAAAATAACCATTAACATGATACAAAAATAAAAATATCCAGGAAACATATGATTGGATTTGATTTCCCCTTTGAATAGAGAGATTCAACCCATTTATCGGGCAAATCTCATCTTTTATTGGGTAAAAACATAAAAAACCCTATTCTAAACAATTCCAATGGATTAAAAATGAAAAATGCACCATAGAATAGCATTAGATCATGTTCTTGACTTCAATTTAGGGTTCTTGAAGGTAGATCATGCATAAAATCCATGAACAAGAGGGGGCCCATAGTGGAATCCATGGCTAAAGCATAAAAAATAGTAAAAAAATAGGAAAGAATGTGTGAAGTTTTACCTTGGGTGGCTGCAGCTGTAAGGGAGGAAGGAAGGCTGGCTGGGAGGAGAGAGAAGCTCCAAGAAATAACAAAGAGAGGAATAGGGGTCGACCCCCCCTTTGCCTCTTTAAATAAAAAAAAGTTAGGTCAAATTAGGGGAAATCCTAGTTTAACTAGAACTCCTCCTATGGGAGCCATTGTTTTTTTTGGAGTTTACTATTATAACCCTAGCCCTAACTAACTTAATTAACATCTAATTAAACTTCTAATTAACCTAAAAGAACTCCAAATGTGGTGCCACCTAGTGTGGGCCCACAATGGGTTTTTAAAACTCTAATTTAAAACTTTAAAAACACTAGTTAAAAAGCAAAGTAAAAATGGATTTTTTAAAATCAATTTAGACTCTCCTAAACCCCTAACCTAACTAAGACACTGACTAACCCCGATTTCTTCAAATGTGGCGCCACTTCGAGTGAGCCCCGTTTTTTTATTCAGAAACGATTTTAAAACTTGAAAATGAGGGATTTTTAAAATATGTTTAAAAATTAAGATGTAAATTGAAAGCTTTGAAAGGGCACAGAGTCCTGACTGGATCAGAACTCCTCCAGGCATCAACTGAGTGGGCCCCACATCAGGGTTTTGAAAAAGTTGAAATAAAGACTAAAAATGATTTTAAAATGGAGTTAAAATCAATAGATAAAATTCAAAGGTTTTGAAAATAGAGTCCTAAGCGGACTGAAACTCTGAACCAGAGTCCTGAACCAACTAGAACTCCGAGATTTAGGTTTTTGAAAGCCAAACAAAGAGGTTTTTGAAGGATTTTCTCAAAACTGGTGAAAATAAGTTGGAAAATACAGTCGAGGTTAGAGTCCTAACTCAATCGAAACTCTGAAATAGAGTCCTGAATCAACTGGAACTCTGTAAAATGAACTAATTTTTGAAAAATAGGTGGAGAAGATGAGAATGAGGATAGAAACAATAATCAGGATGGAATTCTGATGGGATTAGGTCTTTGGGACAGAGTCCTGATCGGACTAAAACTCTAGATTTTTGATATTTTTTGAAAGATAGATGAAAGAATTTTTGAAAACCAGTGAAAATAGCAACGAGCAGTGAAATTAGAACAGAGTTCTGATCCAACTGGGACTCTAAAGGACAAAGTCCTAATTCGACTAAAACTCTTAAAATTTGAATTTTCTCACGAAACACATGAGAAGATTTTGGAAAAACATACAAAATAAGGTGAAAATTGAAGTCTGGTTCAGAGTCCTGATCTGATTAGGACTCTGAGAAAGAGTCCTAATTCGAATAGAACTCTGGAAATTTTTTATTTTCTAGAAAGCAAACGATGAGATTTTGAAAATAACTTTTGAAAACACTTAAAAATGAAGTAAGAAGATGTTCTAAGGATAGAGTCTTGATTCAATTAGGACTCTTGGATAGAATCCCAGAATTTTGAAATCCTGTGATAAAAGTGTAACAATTTTGGTTTCTGCAGAGATAAATGAAGAGATTTTTGAAAGATTCTCTCAAAATTGAGGTTAGGTTCAGAGTCCTGATCCAACTAGGACTCTTTCAATATAGTTTTGGTTCAACTAAAACTCTAAGTTTCTAACTTCTTTTGAAAGATTTGGTTGAAAAAAAGTAAAAATGACAATGAAAGATAGTGTCCTAATCCAATTGAAACTCTGAAAAAGAGTCATAATCTGATAGAGACTCTAAATTTTTTGAGCCAAAACGAAAGAGTTTGAAAAGGTTTTATCAAAACAAATAGAAATGACAGTAAAACATAGAGTCCTGATCCGACTGGGATTCCGAAAAAGAGTCCTAATCCTATTGAGACTCTAAGATTTTGGCTCTTTTGAAAGTCAGACGAGAAGGTTTTCGAAAATAAGTGAAGAACAGAAGTAATGGATGAAATAGAGATAGAATCCTAGTCCAACTGAAACTCTGAAAAAAAGTCCTGATCTAACTAAAACTCTAGAATTTTGGCTAAAACAAAAGATTTTGAAAGGTTTTCTTAAAAACAGCTAAAAATGGAAGTAAAAGGCACAATCCTGATCTGACTGGGACTCTAAAAAAAGAGTCCTAATCCAATTAGGACTCTGAGATTTTTGAGAAATTTGATAAATGAAAGAATTCAAAAGTGACACCACCTAGATGGGTCTCAGCTGAGGGCTGAAATCAGTTAAAAATTGGCTTTAAAACAAATCCAGATTATTTTTCTGAAGAAAATAAGATCCTGGGGGTTAACAAATGGAAAATATCGATGCAAAAACCGAGGTTTATGAAATTGATCTTGAAAGAAAAGTTTTAAAAGTCGAATTTGGTTTCAATATTTTGAAAAATAGAAGTGTTGGATCTCAATAATGAGATGTAATGACACGCAATGCCCTGCAATGCAATAAAATGTCATGCAATAACATACAATGATGCGAGATGATATGCAAATGACAAACTTTGGCTAAGGGATTTGAAGTCCCAGACCCTTTGGCAGAAGTAAGGATTGATTATTGAAATTGAGCCAAAATGAGGATTAAATCTTGATTATATGATGGAGTATTAAATTTTTTTATAAAATTTGGGCTATGAAAAGTCCTGGCTCAAATGTCAACCATTTGGTTCTCTGAAGACTGTAGAGAGTGGGCCCCAGTGGCGAGAGGTAGGTGTTTATGAATGAGAGTGAAAATTTGGGGTGTTTACACCTTTCCTTCTCTTCCTCCTCCTTCTTATTCAATTGCCTTTCCCTCTCCTCCATCTCCTCCTTATTCTTTTTTTGCCTTTCCCTCTCTTCCTCCTCCTCATTTTTTTTTTGGCCTTTTATTCTCCTCCTTTTTTTTACTTTGCCTTTCCCTCTCCTCCGCTTTCTTTCTTTGCCTTTGCTTTTCATTTTTCTCCTCCTTTTGTCTTTGCTTTTCCTTCTCTTCGTCATCCTTCTTCTTCTTTTTTATCTTTAGTTCTTCCTCATTCTTCCTTTGATCTTCAGCCTCAATATCTGATGGATAATCCTCTACACAATATAATTCCAACACTTTGTCTCTGTCTTTATTATTCTCAATCTTTATTATATTTTGGTACCTTTCATAATGCTCATATAGATAAGACTGGCGGATAACTTCTCTAACATTCATCCCATAGAACGAAGGGAGATTTCTTGTTTGAGGAGCTTTAAACATTGCTAACCTGCACAACACATAAATTTAACCGCATCATTATATGTTACAACCGCCTCCCCAAGTATATAATAATACAAATTATCCCATTTGTTACACAATCACCAACATTACAAATCGTCGCAATATTTGGCTTCATAAGTAAACATCGTTGTAAGATTTAACAAACTTAAGTACAAATCGAGGTAACTTCATAAATACACATCGCTGGAGCTTTAAATATATAAATTGTTGCTACTTCAAACTTACAAATTGTTGTATAAATCGCAACCTTCATAAGTACATATCATTATAACGTTTGACTTTATACGTATATATTGTTGTATGATTTATCAAGCTTAAGTACAAATCATGATAGTTTTATTAAATCGTTACTATTTCAAATGTATAAATCATTGTTGCAATCAAACATACAAATCGTTGTAGAAATATAGCCTTCATAAGTACACATCGTTGAAATGTTTGGCCTTCATAAGAACAAATCGTGCTAACTGTTTTTCGATACCTAGAAGGTGGATAGGTACAAATCGATTTATTTCAGTATGAAAATAGGTGTTATTTAACATGAATAGTAAAACCATTTGTAAGATTTAGCATTCATATTTACAAATTGATTTGTTTGGATAACGAAACCTTGGTAATCTGACAGTGAAGGAGAAACACTCAAAAGGTAGACGCAGTCGATGGTGGCAACGATGCTGCCATTATGTAGATGATGGCAAATGATGCTTCAACGGCAGCAGACGATGGAAAAGGGTGCTCCAACGACAACAGATGATGGAAAATGGTGCTCTGGCAGCAGCAAATGATGATAAAGGGTGCTCCGGTGGCTGCAGAAGATGGTATAACTGCTACTCCAGTGGCAGGAGATGATGGCAAAGTTTGCATCGTCAAAGAAAGCTCATGTTACAGCAGATGGTGTAAAAGTTTACTGCTTAGGGAGAAAACATGTGACACCCCAAACCCCGACCTTGGAAAAACCTTTGATTTTTGAGTAAATTTTTTTTGATAGATATGGATTTAAATCAAACAGCAAAAGTACAAAAAAGGAAAGGGGTAAGCAAAGGCCGCAAGTCTGAGCGGGCCATAGTAAGTGATACATACCACAAGTCAAGTCCAAATATATATACAATGCCATAAGGTTTCAAAATTATAAAATGAGACATTATACATCAATTCAACCAGCCTCTCAAAATGGAGGAAAACTCCCCTCAAACCCCAAAACAAGAAGCCAGTATCTGCAGACTAAGTGTGGGTCCCAAGCCTCCAACCGTGTGCCGTCGCATTGCCACTAAACCTATTCATCCTTTGTATCTTCGTAAAATGGGGTAAATACTCTTGCGAGTTGGTGAGATAAAACATCCATACAATATCATTTTAAGGGAAAAACATACAACATGAAAATAGGTCAAGTAACAAGTATATGTGCATGTGTCAGGTAAGTGCACATGCTACAAGTCTAAGCAACAAGGAAAGTAACAAGTGCAACAGTCAATGACAAACAAAACAAGGAAAACAAGCAAAGCAACTATTGTGCATGCAACTAAGGTACAATGAGCAAAACAGGAACAAGAGCAGTACTATCATAAATAAGCAAACAACTAGAATATGTTAGTTTGTTTGGTTAGTAATTATATTCTTATGATTACTCCTTCAGGTACGCGAAGGAACCTTGCATTCTGTGAGCCATGCACCCGACGTCTGTTATTCAATTTTTAATGTGGTAACCGGGGATGCTACAGACCGAGTAACCTCCTGCAGGCAGTACACAACTGGGAGAAACCTTTCACAGAGGTGAAGGATTGCAATCCGTACTACTGCAGTAGTAGAGGTCCTAAAAAGGTAACCTCGACCTCCCTAACTTTGAGTGACTGGAAGTCAAATTAGGACGCTACAACTCTTATGAAAAGATGTCATAGTAACAATGTGTTACTCAGGGCTGTACCATCCACCCTCTCACTGGGTGAACCATTTTGTGAATAGGGCACGACGATTTATCTTTCTTAGGATGGTTTGACACTCACACCTCCTTCCGAGGTGTATATGCCTCGTGGTCCCCGTAGGGTAAACAAATGAGGACTTGGCTTGCCCATTCACGTGCTCCACCTCACTAGGCCTCAAACGAGCATATCGTCGGTGAAGGCGAAACAACACCATATTCATTTTCATTTTCATTTTTATTTCTAGGGTATCACAATACATGAGCTCTCTCACGAACATGGGGCCATTGCCTAAAAGACTCTAGCCGAGTCGGAAAAAAACCTCAACAGGTGTTCTGTGCTAATACTCACGGTGTTCAAGTCCCAATCATTAATTATATCAATATTGTAATATGCACCTAGTGCACTTTTCAATGTCTCGAGCATCAGACTAAGGTGTACCACTTGAGGTACGTACTAAACAGTACAAGTGTCAAAATATGCCAATGTGTACGTGCAAAGCAATATTATACATAATTTCATTCTTTTTGCACAAGTATCAAAAGCAGCAATAATGGCACTACACATATTTATGTAATACGTGAAAATGTGTGAGTGGGTGTATCATTCGGCATTCATATACGATATGCTAGTCGAGAATGCATAAATTGATCGTGATCATGATTTTATATATATATATATATATATATATATATATATATATATATGACAAGACAGTTGTCGAACATTTTGTGCATGAGCCATGATTGTAAAAATTCCAAGTATCGCATTCATAACGTTATATAGGCAAATTTTACATCGCGCGTCCATTTGCATAGAGAATTTGTGATGACACTATATACAATTGTTGAGGTATGGAATTTGACATAGAAAAACTAGACAAAGATTGGAGAAGAACCCTTTTTACATATCTGAAAAATGATGTCCCATTGGGGAGATATGACTCTGACAAGATGAACTAAATATTGTGCAACTCAAATAATGCAGAATGATAGGGGTCTAGTTTTTAATCAAACTTGGGCATGAAATGACCATATAAATTGCTAAAAATTGGCAGGAATATACTAGATTCAATTACAAAGACACCACTTTTTACAAATTGGAAATATGATCTCTGGTTAGAGAGATATGCCCCCATCAAGTTGGTTCTGATTCGAGTAGTGATTTACGCAAAATCGCACAGTGATTTACTGAATAACACCATAAATTGCAATAGAGATTTGTTGAAAACACTGTAGATCGCAATAGCAATTTATTGAAGAAAGTTGTAAATCGCACAATGATTTATCAAAAGACACTATAAATCACAATAGAGATTTGCTGAAAACATTGAATAGCGATTTATTGAAGAAAGCTATAAATCGCACAACGATTTACTGAAAGACACTATAAGTCGCAATAGAGATTTGTTGAAGAAAGTCGCAAATCGAATGACGATTTGTTGAAGGACACTACAAATCGGCCTCAACCAAAAGACTGACAAACTTGGGATGTTTACGCACTGTTTCAGCTATGAAACTGAACGTGAAAGGCGTGGAGCTATGCGTTAGCTTTCCACAGAAACAAGAATATCAGGTTTTCATAGAGGGAGCCAGGAAATATCTCGAAAATATCGAACATCGTCCGGGATGTTCTGGACTGCTGACAAAATTCTGGTTGTCTGCCAATGATAGGGATTTTGATGGCTCTATAGACCGAACTAGGGAAAGTTCTCAACTGCAAAGTTGAAGGACTACATCTATGCTTTCCAGAATATCCATGAACACTTTTATCCAACCTGTATCCAAAGAGATACAATCATTTTTTCAGAGGTATCTCTGACAACTCGGTAATTCAGAAAAGCAAAAACACGTAGTGCGTGTGTGGGCATGCTAGTGTGCATAACATCAGCTCATAACAACCATCCAACTAACTAAATCCGCCAATAAAACCCCTTGCATACTATGGATGCGAGGTGGTCTCGGGCTTCATGCTCCCCGAAATGCAAAATCTGGGAAACATCCAACCAACCAACAAGGGAGAATAACGAAAGGAAAGGAATTTACAAGAAGCATTTCTAAATGGAATGAAAGCATGTTGATGATTTCTATACCACCACAAAACCACTTGCATACATCAAATGCAAGTCAGTGTTGTGCTTCATAGCATGAACCGAATGCTATACCTTTGAAAACGATAGTGCAAGGATGGAAAATCTCACCTTCGGGGTTTCGGTTGAGGTAGGAGGAAATGTGCTTGGGCTGGAACTTCACCGCACACTCTCACACACTTGCTCTCACTTAGGAAAAATCAGTGGAGGAAAAGAAGAGAAAAAGTGGGAGAGAGGAGAGAAGAGAAAAGTTTTCTCTCTCCTCCCCCCTTTCTTAACCTTAAATAGGGTTAATGAGAGATGGAGGGCTGAGAATTGGAGAGGGAGATGGAGGGTCCTCCCATCTCACGCCCCTCCTAATCCTCTAAGGTTGACCCTCTAGGTTAGACCTTGAAAGGCCTCCATTAATTGCTTACCCACTCTCTACCAACTCTCCCTTAAATCTCCCTTAAATTCTCTCGTAATATTCTCTCTTTTTCTTTCTAAACCTTATTTCCTCCTTTTTGAAGGGAGAAAATGAAAGATAGAAAGAAAGAGAGAAGAGAAAAGAAAAGAAAAGAAAATAAGAGAAGAGGAACTCTTTTGCAGGGTCTTACTTGACCTTAATTTTGAAAATATTTAAGAAAATAACTCGCCTCCGTTTTGAAATATTTGCGGGAAAACTGGGAGACGGGATCCGCTCATCGGTACGAGGTTCGACCGTTCCTGATGCCTTTACCAGGGGTAATCGAACCAAGGGTCGAATTCATGCCTTTTGCTTTGCTAAGAAATTATCTAAGAATTTATTCTAAGTCTAAATGCACAAAGAATCATGCTTGTGCAAATGCAAGGATGTATGCTCTTTCAAAAATGATTTTGGAAATCTCCAAAGTATTTCTTAGATGAATCTGATAATAGAGTGGAGAAATGGTTTTTAACGTTAGAACTTAAGATTTAAAGTTCTAAGTTTTTGGAATAATCAGAGTTTGGAAAAATAAATCTGAGTTTTGAAAGAGATGATTTTGAAGTTTGAGATAAAAGGAGAAGAAAGGAAATTTCAAAGTCATAAATGGACTTTGAATCAGAATAGAGATGAAATGGAATGGATTTCTAACTTTGAAGTTTGAAATCAGAAGAAGATTTGGAAAAAATAGAATTGAGAAATAGAATTGGTTTTTGGAATTTTTGGGAGTCAAGATAAACTTGGATTTTAAAATCTGGAATGAAATAGAATTGGATTTAAGAATTGGAATTGGGAATAGAAGTTGATTTGAAATATGGAATTCAAGATGGAATTTGAATCCAAGGTCTGGATTCTAAAATAGAGTTGAGATTTAAAATTGAATTCTGGATTTAGAATCCTAAATGGGAATTGGATCTGAAATTTGGAATGGAATTTGGATCTGAAATCTGAGATCTAAGATGAAGTTGGATTCTAGATCCTAAAGTGGATTTTAGATCTGAAGTCTGAGATCCAAGAAGGAATTGGGTTCTGGATCCTAGAATAGATTTTGGATCTGAAATCTGAGGTCCAAGAAGGAATTTAGATTCTGGATCCTAAAATGGATTTTGGATCTGAAGTCTGAGATCCAAGAAGGAATTTGGATTCTGGATCCTAAAATAGATTTTGGATCTAAAGTTTGAGATCCAAAGTAGAATTAGACTCTGAATCCTAAAATGGATTTTGGATCTGAAGTCTGAGATCCAAGATGGAATTAGATTCTGGATCTTAGAATGGATTTTGGATCTGAAATCTGAGATCCAAAAGTGGATATTGTACTTGGAAATCTGGATCTAAGTTGGGATTAGGTGTGATCATCGCAAAATTTTTCCTCTCTTGTGGTTTCTCTCTCTTCCTTCTCTTTTCCTTTTCTAACCTCTATTTCCTCCTTTTTGAAAGGAGAGAAATAAAAGAAAGAAAAGAAAGAGAGAAGAGAAAAGAAAAAAAAAAAGAGAGAAGAGGAACTCTTTCGCGGGGTTTCACTTGACCTTAATTTGAAAATATTTAGCAAATAACTCGCCTCCGTTTTGAAATATATTGCGGGAAAAATGGAAAGACGGGATTCGCTCATTGGTACAAGGTTCGACCGTTCCTGGCGCCTTTACCAGGGGTAATCGAACCAAGGATCGAATTTATGCCCTTTTGCTTTGCCTAAATATCATCTAAGAATTTATCCTAAAGATCTAAATGCACAGAGAATCATGCTTGTGCAATGCAAGGATGTATGCTCTTTTTGAAAGATGATTTAGAAATTTCCAAGTGTTCTGAGATGAACTTGATAATGAAATGAAGAAATGTTTGAATATAACTTAGAACTTGAGATAGATCAGAGAAATTCTAAGTCTTTGAAGTAATTTAGAGTTGGAAGAATAAATCCTGATTTTGGAAAGAGAATGATTTAAAGCTGAGATAAACAGGGAAGGAAAGGAAATTTTCAAAGGTTAGAAGATGGACTTCGAACTTAGATTTAAGAGAAGAGATAAAAATGGAATTGAATTTAAGATTTGAAATCAGGATGGATTTGAGAAATCCAAATGGTATTTGAAAAAAATAGAAATGGATTTAGGAAGTTCAAATGAGATCTGAAAATGGAATTGGATTTGAAATCTAGAATTGGGAATGAAATTGAATTCTGGATCCAAGATCTGGAATTCTAGACGAAATTGGATTCTGAATCCTAAAATGGGTTCTGGATCTTAAAATGGATTTAGGATCTGAAATCTGAGATCCAAGGTAAAGTTAGACTCTGGATCCTAAGATGGATTTTGGATCTGAAGATGGGTTTAGGATCTGAAATCTGAGATCCAAGATAGAGTTGGACTCTGGATCCTAAGATGGATTTTGGATCTGAAGTCTGAGATCCAAAGTAGAATTGGGTTCTGGATCCTAAGATGGATTTTGGATCTGAAGTCTGAGATCCAAAGTGGAACTGGATTCTGGATCCTAAAGTGGAATTTGGATCTGAAGTCTAAGATCCAATGTGAAGTTGGATTTTAGATCTAGAATCCTAAATGGGAATTGGATCTGAAATCTGGAATCCAAGATGTAGTTTGGATCTACTTTTGGATTTGGAATTTCAAAAATTGGTTTGAAAATAAATGAATTTCAAAAGTCAAATCGGACTTTGATTTTGGAGCTTTGAATTTGGAATTCAGAAGATGAATCAGAAATTTCAAAGTCTTAGATTGAACTTTGAATTTGATTGGAGTTTTGAATATAAGATGAATTTGGAATTCCAAAGTCAAATTGGACTTTGAAATCTGATTTGAATTGGAATTTTTGAATAAAATGAATTTGAAATCTCAAAGTTAAATTGGCCTTTGAGATTGAAAATGAAATATAATTGAAAATGAAAAGATGAATAGGATTTTCCAAGAATTGAAAAAGATATTAACATCACTTGGGTTTTTGAAAAGGGAGTTTTGAAAATATGATGCAGTTCTATCCTGAATGATGGAATGAATTTAAAGAATTTGGATTTTGAATTTTGAATTTTGAAAAGCTATTCTATTCTTTAAATGAATTAAAATAAGATTGGAGATATAATACATCCCTGACTATGGTCATTGAATGTATTATATAACAATCTATATTTAAATTCAAAAGAAGAATAAAATACATTTTTGGTGCTTTTATAGAGTTTAAAATGAAGTTAACTCTCAATATATCATGACTATGGCTATTGGTATATATATTGATCTAATTTTTAAATTAAACCTTGATAAAAGAGGAAAATATTTAAAAAAAATATAATGAAATTTAAAAAGGATCCAGTGTTATTTTATAAAAGATAAGAATCCTAAGTTTTGTCTACATCCTGACTATGGCCATTGATGTAAATCATCAACTTAGGATTAATTACCTCTTATGAAATGGTGCACATGCCACTCGTGTTTCACCATTGTGAATTTTTGCAATAAAAGAAAAAAATGGTATGAAACAAACAAATTATGATATTCGTATGCTCATACATTCTAATCTAGAGCAAGGAATGTAAATTCTCATTAAGATCTAACTATTACAATCATATAAAGTTGAATGTACAATTCCAAGTAATGATATTTTCCACATATTCCCTGCAAAACACTTGGTTAGTATGAAAGCAGAAAAGAAATTGCACACATCACATTGATTTTCCGATTAGGCAAATGATGAGACATTCATATACCTACTTGGTGCTTAATACCCAATGAAACTGCATTGATGATCCAAAGAAGGGTGACTATTAATGTGTTCATATGTGTATGTACATATGCATATATATAGGTATATATATATCTATATCTATACATATACATGCATATATACCCATATATATGTATACATAGACATAACATGGATGCAGGGTGAAGGAAGCACACAAGTGCAATTGGGCATTGGTGGTAGTGTGATAGGTAACGTAGGATTCCTGCAGACAGGGGGTTAAAGGCTCAAAACAGGAAATTAATAATAATAAAGAAAAAGGGGCTGTACATTCAGTCACTAGAATCTGACAGTCAATACGAATGAAATTCAAAGAAATATGATTGACAAAACATAACAGAAAAGCAAATGACAGGAATGTCAAAGAAGGGAAAAATAAAACTTTAGTCAAAGAAGTACAAATGCAAAAATGAAGGAGGCTGACGCTATGTACAGGAAATAAAAAAAAATACCACAGGTGACTGCCTAGGGCTGATAAAATAACAAAAAAAATGAGGCTGGCAGAGTAACACACAGAGGTAAAAAGCCAAGGTGACATACAGATAAAATTCCAGTGTTATGCTTGGTGAAGGTGTAGGCAATAAATATATACACAGGAGCTGCAATCCTTCTTTGCTTCCAGATCTCACCCAATGAAGAGTACAATAATCATCTCTCCTGGACAAACCACACCAATGGTTTGTAATTGCGGGGCGCTGAGCAGCATTCAAGCAGATGCAATCAGAGTTTCAACAGATTTAATAATCGCAGGGTTGAGTTGCTATTGTGCAACAGCTTGATGAGATTCCTTTAGCAGTAACTTCTTGATCTTGCAACAAGCATATGCTGGTAAAACGGCACGGGGTTTTGAACTGGTTGTATATTATAACAAGCACCATTCATGGTGGATACGCTAAGATGGTGAGACAACCCCTGAGAGTGTGAAATAACCGATGGAATTTGATCTTTAATTTTAAACAATTCCCACATGATTTCTGATAACAGAAGGATGATTCCTGTGCATCAATTTTGCAAACACAGACTGATTTACAAGAGATGTTATTAACCAATGATAGAGGCATGAGTTGGAAGCGCTATCAGCATCAAACAGAAGAGACTCTGTGTTGAAGTCTTCTTTCGGGGATCGACTCTTATCATCCCACGAAATACCCAGTTCACCACAAATGTAAGAAAAACTGTATTTGAACTAGTCATCTGTATTGAACTAACTGAACTTACATTATGAATGGTTGTATCGCATCTAGACAAGGTATATTAGACTCTGTTTCAACAACCTCCGTCTTCTGGGAGTAACATCTGTCATGAAATTTTAGCTTCCAAATCTAAGACTCAGCCTAGATCAGTCACGACACCACATAATTTATGATGGGTCACAAGAACCACCACCCTCTTGAGGATCCGTTACTTGATATGACTCTATAACCGACTAGTGTAGCTAGCATCAATCCATTAGAGCAATTAATGAAAACACACATCTGAGGGGAGCGCACCCAACTTAGGATGGACTAATTTCGTGAACCAACTTTAACATTAATTTTGGGTCAGGATGACAGTATGATGATGTGGGAAAACCATGTATCAATACCCTGATAAAACAAACTCTCAGAAACTTCAAGGACACAACATAAGGAATCTGACCTTGATATGATGACAAAATGACCTGCTTGATAGAACATAAAACATCAATGCACGCAGAAAATGTAATGCTATGATATTATGATGCTAATGTGAGGGTAAAACTAAGGAAAGGCCAAGACGCAGGAAATATTGACGAGATTATACACAGTTGGGAATGCAAGGCAAGCAGATGGGCAAAGGGCTATTGAGAATTGCAGCTCTCACAGGTCTACAGTAATAGCTAGCCAAGATAATGGTTAATATGACAAAGCTTAGATAAGACCTATAGCAATCCATAACAGCTACCGATTAGTAAACTGGAATAGAAACTCTTCAAAACAAAGTAAACTCAACGAAGATCTATAAAATGTGGTGTTAATAATCCTTGCCAAACTCAATAATGCCCAATATGGCCCAGTTAAGTGACATTAAAGATCACATCCTTGACGTTAGAACCGACATTTGCCTGAATTTAGCAACTCTCGCCAGATGTCAGTTAAAAGCTGATTAAGAGCCGCGACCTCTTGATTGCTGCAACTCGATTGATATACATTCAAACCAAAAATCTGAGTCAGTATGCTTCAAAACAGTCAGAATAGGGATCAACATTTACGCGAATGAGAAGAAAGAAAAAAAAAATATGTTAAGGATAGATCAAAGTGAGAGACGCAAGACTAGACAAAAAGTAAATATTAGAATGGAATGGCAATTAAAACCAGGATGCTAACAGGGAATGAGGCAACTCCAACATAGGAAGCAGAGCATGAATTAAAATAAGAATTAAATAGAACTTTAGCATAAGTATGTATCAAAGCAGGAAAATAAAACAGGAGTCGAGATATGACATGAGCCAAACTAAATGGAAAATGAGAATAGAAACTGGAGAGGAAACGAACCCCAAAATGAATTAAACTAAAACCGAAATAGATGGGAAATTCCACAGGTCATACTAAGACATATTCCAAATGATAGATGCATCCTAAACAGCAACGAAGCATGTTAAATATGAACTTCGATTTCAATCTTTGCAGGAGAACAGTAGGCTCACGAATTAAAATTCAATATTCAAGTATGAACCTGACAATTTTGGCTGAACCAATATCTTCCTTTGCAACTGAAGGCACCGGTGTTGATGGAGCAGTTGTATAATCACCTTTGCTGGGAGATGATTATACTTATTGTCAGAATCATTCGACTGCTGGGCAACACAGGTGAGAGAACACTGGGTATGTCAATAAGGCTATCCCTGCAAAAACCAATGGCGTGTCAGTCTCAACTTTGAATACGAATTTAATCGACAGTTGGTTGTGAATCAGCCATTGACAGACTGGTAAAGGTGGTTGTTGAAACCATCATCTTGAACTCCACTGAATACATCAAACTAACTGAAAGTCTGGATACTTAGATTCATAGTTTTTATTTTGCAAAACAACCAGTTAGAAACAAATTTCTGCATCGAGACATCCTTGGATCCTTCCTGGACCAGCTCTGACAGCGAGGTCTTTCCTCTGTGAGGATTTTAGCCTCATATTGGTCCAAAACTTAACACTTCTCTGTTTTTGGAGAACATTCAAAATTATTGAATATGAAACAGTTTAAGTATGCTAAGGAATAACAATAAAGAATAAAAAAAAAGAAAAGAAAAGGGGTAGAGAATCAAATTAGAACTTCGAAATATCTCTGTAATTCAACTTGTGATGGGGAAAATTATTGGTAGTATCATGAGAATCTCATCATTTTTAGATTCTAGTATGCTGCACCCCCCCCCCCCCCCAATTCTCTTACTTTGCAGGTAACCCATGGTGAAAATGAAATATAACAGCTTAACACCTTATCAGGAGGTGCACGGGAGATCATTAAACTTTCAATCCCCATGACTCAAATTCTGTAGTCCTGAATAATCAAACAGGGAATTCATTTAATGGAAGGCCATGACACCTCCTGGTTCTTCCAACCTTCTAGTTCATCGCACGAGTGGGGACAAGATTATCATTCCTACAAGAAATCTCAATGCACATCTAGTTCCGACTGTGAGCAAACAGGGATGATTAGCCACGATATTTGAGGGAGTCAAATGACACCACACTACCAACAGTCATAACAAATAACATCATCCCATATGCCAGAATTTCTGGAAACAATAACAGCTTCTAATAAAAAAAAAAATTCAATGTAAGCAATTGAAAGAAACCTATGATAGCAAAATAAGCGTCTCAAAATATCACAAAAGCAAAACCCAAATAAACAATCCAACTTTAGTTTTGAACAATTCACAGCCTTCCTGGTTAGGGATATTGATGATCGGTTATACACAGAGGGTAGCCTTAACGCAAAATAAAGATCTGCAGAAGTTTTTCCTTTCCTTGAGTTTGGGGCCGATTATACTCCTTGGTAGAAAAGAGGATTTCAAGGTTTACCGACTGGCTTCCAGCCAGCGTATGCCCAATGATTAGTTGAGATTCTGATAAGTTGTGAACATGGTTTTTTATATCAGTGACACCGAAAAATAAACTCAGTGCCTTGCCCCAAATGGTGTAAACTACAAAGAACCTGAATTTTCATGCAATTGTAGATCCAATAAACTAATCTGCTCACTGCAAAAACCTCTGTTATTAATATGCTGAAAATAAGAAACCAAAGGATGTGGGGCTTATTGACGAGATGAAACATAATAGCGACATCCCACCTGCGACAAGCTTGAATAAGCTGAAGGGATGTGATCAAAATTCGGAGTGGGTCACGATCTTAGAAAACTCAAAACACAAAAATAGCAAACAAAGTGAATCTAATATAATTACAGGTAAAATACAAGATTGATTGAAGGTTTTCACAGAGTAACCCCAATCTAATGCTGAGTCAGATCGGCCGTTACTATGAAGGCCATTCCCCAAATGCCGAATGAAGGTGAAAACGTAAATCATGAGAAAATGGGAAGGAAAATCAAACAAATAACTACACATTAATCTAAAAAAAAAATGTAGAAACATGCTTGTTCCGTTGATATCGCAACATATAGGCCGATTTTGCTATGAGAAAATCGGCACTACACAAGTGCTTCAATGGGGTAGGAATAGAAAATAAGATTTAGAAGATGGAAGAGGTGGCTCTTACTTTGACTAAGCTTTGATTGAGAGAAGGGGAAACATGGCTCCTGTACGCTGCCGCAAGATGATCCCCTTTTCACACAACAGGGAAGAAGAATCGACCCTGGGGATTTTGACGATGCTCGACACAAGTGGATGTGTGATTCACGAAGCGAGCGAAAGAAATGGATCCTCTTCCTCCAAGGAGATAAATGCCAAAGAAAAGAAAATGGGATCCTATGGAGGAGATGCGATTTTCTAGCAGATGGTGGTGCTGTGATCCAAGAGATTCTCCTTTTGCTTCCAAGAGCCGATGGACATCCGATGGAAGGAATCAAGGTATGCTGAAGGAGAGCTGCTGTGAGAGCCTCGCGGGTTAATGCGTGAAGGTGGTTGATGACTGAAAATTGATGGAAATGGATGATGGGTCCGAAGAGAATTCGATTTTTTCAAAGTCAAGTTGATGGGTGTTAGAAAGCAAACAGATTGTGTCGATGGATGCCCAGTGTGAGGAATGGCTCCCCTTTTTGAAGAAGAAGGAGAAAGCTCCAGAAGAGCTTCCGTTAGAGATCAAGGGTGGGTGCAGATGGTTGTTATGGATCAATGGTCGAGGATGGGGATTGGGGTTCCGTTAGTGATGAAGGGCTAAGGGAAGGTCTGCGGATGGAGGGAAAAGGGAGATCGCACATGGGGGAGTTGGGTGGAAGCTTCGTGAAGGAGGAGGAGATGGGAAGGTCTGTGAGGCTGTTGGCTATCGATGGTTCCGGAGCCATGGAGCGTGCGATCGATGGTGAAGGAGCTCAACGAGGAAGAGGGTTTGAGAGTGCGATTGAGGAAGAAGGTGGAGCCGAAGAAAGGAAAAAAATATCTTTTCGCCTTCGTCCCCTTGCGAGAAAACCCTAAAAGATTTTTATTTTTATTTTATGGGGCCCTTCAGACTTTTCACGCAAATTTAAAAAGAAGGCTCCTTTACCAGATTTTTCTAAAAAAGGTTTTTTTCTTAAAAAGGGATATTTTCAAAAAGAGGTTTTTCCAAAAACCGATTTTTGTTAGATATATTTTTTTTCTTTTCCTTTACATTTTTCTATTTTTGTTTGGTATTTTTGGAATAAAACCTTAAAATTTACGAGAAAATGAGGATTTAAAAAAAATGTATTTTTTGAAAATATTTACAAAAAAAGGTTTTCAAGGCTATTTTGGGAAAATTTCTTCAGAAAATGGGTTTGGACCCAAGTTTTGAGAAAATATTTGGGTTTTAAACCTCAAATTGAGAAATACAATTCGATGGATCCAAATGGATACCGAACGAACTGTCTGAGCTTTTCAAAAAGTTATTTTGGAAATTTCGAGAATTTGACTTTAAATATTAGACAACGAAGCTTAGATTTGGATCTTTTATCTAAATCCGGATCCGAAATTGAGTCAGCTATATAAAATGGATTTAATTTCAATAAAACTTGAGAAATAAAATGAAATTTTAGATTCACAACTGACTCAATTACCCAGAAAAATGAGGATGAAGGGTAAAAAGGAAATATTTACAATATTAAAAAAAAAAAAAAAATTTGGGGTGTTCACAGATGCCCCTCTTTGCTACTAGGCCGGTAAGAAACCGAGCTTAGTGGCAAAGAAAACACTCCAATTTTTTTTTTTTTTTAAAAAATGCCCCAGCTTGGCAAACCTGAACTGGGTGTGGAAGAATTATGGCTTTTCAGGCTTAAAGCCTTGTCCTGAATGGCTTGGGGGAGACGAAATCCTCAAAAATGATATGACTGAATAATAGAGATGAGGAAATCGTGACGGGATTTTGGGTGAAGATCCCGACATGATGAAAGATAAGCATTTTGATCAAGTCTCATGGGTGAGACAAGATCAATCTTTATGGAATGAGTCAGGCTTAGCCCTTAACCTGGATGAGACAAAGATAGATCAAGATAATTTGGATGGGGAAAGGAATATAAGTGGACCTCGATGGGACATTTCTGAGAGAAACGCCTCGTGAGATGAAACTCAAGCATGATCCTTTCCTGGATGGATATATAGAGAGTATGAATTCCCTTGTGGGGAAAACCATGATGGGACGGGAGGATTATCTCGTCGAAACGAGGTTCGGGTTTAACCCAAAACTGAACGGAAGGTACCTCGTGGAACGAGGTTCAGGCTTAACCCTTATCATGAAAGGGACAACCATACAGGATCCTCGAACGAGGAGACCGTGATGAGACAACGAAAAATGCATCGCAAAAGCAAGATCCAAGTTTAACCCTTGACCTGAGTGGGGGGATCGCACGAAGTCCTTAAATGAAGAAACCGTGGCGGGACTAGAAGGGATATCTAGTCGAAATGAGACTCAGGTTTGACCCTAATCTGAACGGAAAGATACCTCGTGGAACGAGGCTCAGGCGTAACCCTTAACCTGAAAGGGGCGACCATATGGAATCCTTGGATGAAGAAACCGTGATGGGACCTTCAAAATTTGGACGAACAAATCCAAAAGGGGTTTGCGAGAAGAGAAAAACAAGAGATTCCCTAAAGCTTGGAAAGGGGATGATCTGGGGCGTCTCATTGCTCAGACTAAATCAGCCTTCTAAAAACAGACGACCTCTCGCAGAAGATTTCGGGTTATACCTTGAGGAGCGAGGTAACAGGTTTAATCCTTAACTTGAATGGATACAGAATCCTTGAGGAGCGAGGAAACTGTGATGGGACCTCTAGACTTCGCACAATAAGTCCGAGAGGGGTTTTGCAAAAGGATGAAAATGGGGGTCCCTAAAGCTTGAAAAGGGGTTGTTCTTGGGCGTCTCATTGCTGAGACTGAAAATAGCTTTTGACAATAACAGACCTTTTGCAAAAAGTTCAGGTTTAACCCTTATTCTGAGCGGGAACTGTCTTTGGCGGAACAGTGGGGAACACAAGGAAGTGTGCAAATCTGAGAGCGCTCAGATCAGACGGAAGGAGAGGGCTTTTCAGTCCTAAGGAGGGATGACGTCAGTATACATCAAAACGAACATCAAGTTCTTGCTTCATTTTGGGATAATGAGAAAGTATTGCCAATAAGATGCCAAAAATTGTAGTTGATTCAGAATGATTGAATTGTGCATATGTGAAAACATCACCTCTTTCTACCTAGAGTATTAACTCCAATGGGGCTAACTCTGTAGAATCAAGAATCAAATTCAAATTTATTACTGTTGAGTTTCTTTAAGGAAGATATCAATTTCCTTGATATGAAGGGAAAAGAAATATTCTTTGCTTCATAAAAGCAATTGAATGAAAAGATATTGATGAAAGAATTTCACATAGATAGAGATGATTCTTGGCAGTTTCAGGCAGTTTGATATCCTGGGTGTTTTCCATGATGATCTTTTTGCACTCTTTTTGAGTCATGGAGCTTTCTTGGGCTTTTTACATCATCCTTCATTTTTGGAGATGTCCTGACTTTTCTCTCTTTTTCAAGGAAGGGTACGTCACAAACTCCTTCATCTCAGAGATGTTTCAATCCTTCTTTTATCTTTCTCAGGAATTAAGCTGATAACATTGGTTCTAACAGGTCTTTGGAAGACAGCAGAAATCAAATATCTTTTAGGGTTTGTCGGTAGGTCCATCACACTCGCCTTCATCTCGACGGTGATTTGAACTTTCCCTGGAAGGATCCTTCACAAACTCCTCCATCTCGGAGATGATCCAAATCTTCTTTGGCCTCGGAGATCTAGCTTGCATAATTCGTCTTCATCTTGACGACAATTGAGAGATCCCTTTTGCGAATATTTGATTGCAGCTCAAATGACTAAGGAGATATGGATTGGGTAGGTCTTTTTTACTGCCCAGGATATTTCTACTATCTTACTGCCAAAAGAACGATCTTCAAGAATGTGCCATAGCTATGATCAATATCAATTCACTTATGGCTTTTCAACATCATTGAATTTTTCCTTTGTCGGTCATATCGAAGATTTTTCTTCATCCTCTTGGTTGACCAACAGAAAAAGCTTGAATTCAGTTCTTATTTTGCAAAAGTCTTGCTCTTTTGGAAATAATACTAAAGGTATTTTGAGATAATTCTTTATGCGATAAAAGCTTTGAGATCAACAAATGACTTTTGATAGCAAATTGGCAAAATATTCTTGAAATCCTTAATGAAAAAGATTACTTGATATCGAATTGACACGTCCGTGACAAAATTCTCCTCTCTTTTTCCCCAAAAAGAGAGACTCAGGCTTAGCTTTTACCTGAATGGGAGGTTGGAAATACTCCTCTTTTCCCAAAAAAGGAGGTGTTTGCAAAACAAAACTTTCGAAGAGAAATTAAGTTTTCGTCAAAACTCCATATCTCTAGGCTTCTCTTATGGAAAGGCGGCCGAAAAAAAACAAATTTGAGAATGTATCACAGAGGAATGAGTCCATCACACTCTCCCTAGAAGAGGGTTCTCTGTGAAAGGGGTTGGCCAAAGATGAAAAAAACAGGGGCCACAAAAAGAAACGAGCTTCCGTCGAAGCTTTCCCTAGAAAAAGGGTTCATTTGTGTAAAGTTGGTTGTTGTTTTGAAAATTGTTCGCGAAGAAAATGAGTCCCTTCAAACTCTCCCTGGAAGAGGGTTCTTGCGAACGAAAGATGGTTGTATGCGAAAGGAACGAGCTCCCTCGAACTCTCCTTGAAGAGGGTCCTTCGCAAGAGAAAAATGATTGATTTTTTGATAAAATGATGACCCGAAGGTCGAAATTGAGAATTTAGAGCTCGAATGATGATGATTGGTTAGTACGAAGACTGAACCTGGAGGGCTAACTGATCAGTGAGCCAAACAACTAGCACGAGCGCTGTGTTTTTCAAAAGGAGAGTTGAAAATGAGACCGACATTCGAAGATACTTGAGAATTAAGCGAGAATGATTGTCGGTGTTTCAGGATTATCCCTTATCCTGAAGAAGAAGTTCAGGTTTTGTCCCTTAACCTGAAAGGGAAAGTTCAAAGAGAACTCTGTCCAAATACGAGCATTAGATCGACAGGGGAAATTCAAGCCGGAACTTTGAGAAAATAAGGATATACAAAAGCGAAAATCCAAGTCGGAACTCGGTTTTTCAAATATAAGAAATGAGTGAGAATCGAGTTTTGAGGACTCAAATTCTTGACACTATGATTTGTCCAATACGAGCATTGGATTCAAAAGGAAGTTCAAGTCGGAACTTGAGACTTCAGAAATAAGAATATACAAAGAGGAAAATTCAAGTCGGAACTCGTTTTTTAAACATAAGAAATGAGTGAGAATTGAGTTTGAAAACTGGAATTCTACAACAATCTGTCCAACACGAGCATTGGATTCAAAAGGAAGTTCAAGTCGGAACTTGAGACTTTAGAAATAAGAATATACAAAGAGAAAAATCTGAGTCGGAACCCGGTTTTTAAACATAAGAAATGAGTGAGAATTGAGTTTGAAAACTCGAATTCTCAACACAACAATTTGTCCAACACGAGCATTGGATTCAAAAGGAAGTTCAAGTCGGAACTTGAGACTTCAGAAATAAGAATATACAAAGAGAAAAATCCGAGTCGGAACCCGGTTTTTAAACATAAGAGAAGAGTGAGAATCGAGTTTGAAAACTCGAATTCTCGACACAACAATTTGTCTAACACGAGCATTGGATTCAAAAGGAAGTTCAAGTCGGAACTTGAAGCTTCAGACGAAAATAAAAGGGGAAACCCGAGCCGGAACCCGGATTTAAGAAAAATAATGATAAAATGGAAAATGAAATCCTGAGTCGGAACTCAGATGGGAAGGAAACGATTCCAACCCGGAAGTCGGAACTTGAAGGATTGACAAAAGCATGAATAGATTTCGACGATGAAGATGAGAGATTCATCCAAGATCCTTGACCCAAGGTGGCCTAAGATCCGAATTTATTTATGATGGCTTCAGGATTTTCCTCTATCCTGAGGGAATATAGAACAAAATTTGATGTAAATTGAAGAATTTATGGGAAATAATTCAGGTTTATCCCTTAACCTGAAGAAGAATAAAATTTATAAAAATGGAGGAGAATTTAAAGAAATTTATCGAAAATTTATTTTGGAAAAGAATTTTCATGGGTAGTAGCGGTGCTCCCATGAGGGGTATCAGGATGATCCCTTATCCTGAATGGGAGCACCTCCGGCAACGAGGGTCAGGTTTTTCCCTTAACCTGAGGGAAAAAAAAAAGAATACCTCATGGGAAAGATGCATCAGTTTTATCCCTTAGCCTGAAAGGGTTTAAAGAGGAAAAGATCAATAAAATAAAGTTCATAAAATGTGATAAAATTTGACAAAATTGATAAACTTAACAATAATTTGATGAAAACTTGATTAAATTGGAGAATGAAACTAATGCAATTAATAAAGATAACCAGATTAATCGAGAAATTGATAAAATTTTTAGAAAAAAAATTGTCTGATCCTGCCTGCATATGATGAAGGAAAATGAGTATAAATCAAAAATAAAAATGCCCCAGTATCAGGGAGAAAAATGTGAGAATTCAATAGAAGATTGTTGCTTTATTGAAAAAGACTTTTGAAGATTACAAAAGGCTAGGATGAACAATTTAAGTGTAGAATCTCTTCAAATGTAGAGCGTTGATAGGATCGGGCAGTTCCCCCCCATCTGCATTGATCAGACGATAGGAATTGCGAGGCAACGCTTCTTTAACCACATAAGGGCCTTCCCAATTGGGTGACCACTTGCCCCGTGGCCGATTCTTGAGATGAGTTGTCGATCTGAGCACAAGATCATTGACTCAGAATCTTCTCTCAATAACTGATTTGGCGTAGTGCCGAGCTATCCTCTGACGATAGGCCTGAGCGTGCTCTGCTGCCTTGAGCCTTTTCTCATCTAATACATCAAGTTGTACCAACCTCTGCTGCTGATATTGATCAAGCAGAAGTTCGATGAGCGATGCAAATTTGAGTGCGGGCTTCTGAACGTGGAGGGGTAATACTACCTCGGTCCCGTAAATGAGCTCTGAAGGAGTAGCATTGGTTGGGGTCCGAATGGTGGTTCGGTATGCCCAAAGTGCGTCATGCATCTTCTCATGCCAATCGCGGCCTGTTTCCATAGTTCTTTCTAGAATGCGGATTAAAATCTTGTTGGTGGCTTCTGCCTGGCCATTTCTTTGAGAATAGTAAGGAGCTGAGAAGTGGTGATGAATCCTGAACTTCGAGCAGAAAGTCTTCATCCTCTAATTCTTAAAGTGGCTGTCATTATCTGACACGATATCATGCGGGACGCCAAAGCGACAAAAAAGATTTTTGTGGATAAACGAAACCACGTGCCGACCTTCTACCGTCCGTAGGGTTACAACTTCGACCCATTTGGTGAAGTATTATGTGGCTGCGAGGAAATATCGGTGGCCATTAGAAGCCGAAGGAGTGATCGGGCCAACTACATCGAAGGCCCACATCGAATAGGGCCAAGGAGAGACCATGGATTGCAAGTATGCGGCTGGCGCATGAATAGAAGGTGTGTGCATTTGACATTTGACGCACTTCCTTACAAATTGATGGCAATCCTGCTGCATGGTTTTCCAGTAATACCCTGCCCGGATAATTTGCTTGACGAGTGTTTGGTAGCCGACGTGACCACCACAAATTCCCTCGTGTGCCTCTTGGACAACTTCCAGGGCTTCATTCTTATCTAAGCATCTGACGTGCTCAGAACTGAACCCACGATGGTAGAGGGTATTGGCAAGGATGAAATAACAGGCTGACATGCGCTGAATCGCTTATTGCTCCTTTCTTGGCATTTTCGATGAGAATTCACCGGTTTCGATAAAGTTTTTAATGTCTTGGTACCAAGGCTTCTCTTTCTGAGTGGCTTGGTTCACTCGCTCAGCTGGAATGTAGGTAGGTTGATCAAGTCTGCCGATCTCGAAGGAGTGACATGATTCACTATCTTTAAACGACAGGATGGAGCCCAGACAGGCTAGGCCATCTGCTATGTGGTTGTATTCCCTCTTGACATGGTTGAGCTGAAATTCTTCAAAGTTGCCTATGAGAGCTAAGGCAATCTTCTGATAAGGGATCAACTTTGAATCCTTGACTTGCCATTCAGCATTGACTTGACTGACAACAAGCAATGAGTCGCCGAAGGCATGTACTCTCTTGACATCAAAGTCTTGCAGAATTTTGTGGCCTTGTATTAAAGCTTCATACTCGGCCATATTGTGAGTACATTGGAAGTTGACCTTGAGGGAGTAAGGGAGCATCTCCTTTTTAGGAGTGATTAGCAAGATCCTAATCCCTACATCGGACATATTCCTGGCTCCATCAAAGAATAGAGTCCAAATTGGGGACTCCTGAATATTGCAGATGCGATCGTTAGGTAAATCATCTTCTGCTTTGATCTCTTCTGTCAACGGGAAATCTGCCAATTGATCTGCGATGGACTGACCCTTGACTGACTTCTGAGAAACATATTCCAAGTCATACTGCATCAGGAGGACTTGCCATTTTGCAACCCGTCCAGTAAGGAAAGGCTGTTCAAGGATGTACTTGAGAGGGTTAAGTCTTGACAGAATTTTGATTTCTGATGCCAACAGATAATGTCTCAACTTCTGACACATCCATACTAAGGCTAGACATGTCTTTTCCATCTGAGAGTATCTTTTCTCATAATCGATGAAGGTCTTGTTAATGTAGTAGATGGCATGCTCTATTCGGCTGCCTTCCTCGTACTGCGCAAGAAATCCGCCATAAGCATTGTGATTAACGGAGATGTACAAGAGAAGCGACTTTCCAAGTTTTGGTGGCTTCAGAACTGGTGGATTGAGGAGATACTGCTTGATGCGCTCAAATGAGAGCTGACATTCCGATCCCCACTCAAACTTCACTTCTTTTCTCAACAAGTGATTGAAGGGTTCACATCTCATGGCCAGATTTGAGATGAAGCATCGAATAGACTGAATGCGACCCTGAAGGATTCGCAGTTCTTTAAGATTAGTGGGAGGTGGCATATCAATGATCGCCTTTGCCTTGGCAGGATCCACTTCTATGCCTTTCTTGCTGATCATATAGCCAAGTAGTTTGCCTAACTCTACTCCGAAGACACATTTCTGTGGATTGAGTCTCAGCTTGTAGAGAATAAGTCTTTCGAAGACTTGACCGAGAGCATCAAGATGATCCTCTCCTTCTTTTGACTTGACCAAGATGTCATCCACATAGGCATCCATGTTCTTGTGCATCTGGTCATGAAAGATAATTGTCATTGCTCTCTGATAGGTCGCCCCAGCATTCTTGAGCCCAAACGGCATGACTGTATAGCAAAATGTACCCCAAGGCGTGGTGAAGGAAGTTTTGGATTGGTCACAAGTGGCCAATTTGATCTGATTATAGCCTGAGTATCCATCCATAAAGGAAAACATGGCATGGCCTGCCGTGCTATCGATCAAAAGATCGATGTTGGGGAGTGGATAGTCATCTTTCGGGGTTGCTCTGTTCAGATCCCTGAAATCAATACAGATTCGGACTTTGCCATTCTTTTTTGGAACTGCCACGATGTTTGCCAACCAATCTGGGTATTCGATGGTCCGAATGAATCATGCTTTTAACAGCTCTTCAAGTCCTTCTTTAACTTGCGGTGCTACTCGAGGATCCATTTTTCTTAATTTCTGCTTGATTGGCTTGCAATCCGGCTTCAGCACAAGGCGATGCTCGACCAACTTGGGGTCTAAGCCTGGCATATCCTCATAAGTCCAAGCAAAGACTTCCTGATGTTGTTTGAGAAAATAGATGAGCCTTTCTTTCTCATCTGAATTTAAGCTGGAACCAATTTTGAGGATTTTCGGATCCTCTTCTGAACCGATGTTGACATCCTCTGTTGGATCTTGAACCAATGGCGATGGTTCATCCTGCTTCTGAATGCTGGCAAATTTTGAATCGCCGAATCGAATTCTGCTAATTCTTCGATCTGCGCTGTTACCTTGCCGATTTCTACCCCTGCCTTTGCCTTGCATATTCTGGCCGGTTTGGATTTATTTTGAAAAAGGTTGTTATTGATAACGAGATTTTTGAGCGATTTAGGAGCCATAATGACGGCAATCTTGAAAGTGCAAAGAAGGTTTTTGAGAAAGGATAAAAGTTTTTGAAAGTAGCCTTTTGTACAGTAACAGAGAATGACAATCATAGCAAAGGATATAAACAAAGAATTTGTGTACACCAAGATGAATAGGGTAAACAAGATTTTCATTGATTAAGTAACTTTGATATTTACAGATGATTTCTGAAAGAAAGAAACTGGGGCGGATTTTTAGCACCTATAAGATGACATTTGAAAAAAAAGGAAAGAGAAAAGTACAAAACACTGGCATTGTCTTCTTTACTAGGCTCCTTTGACGAAGGCGATCTTTCTGCCGGACGATTGACCTGTGAAACCTAAGCCTATACACTTGACATGCCGAGCGGGGATGATTGGCTCTAGAATGTTGTCCTCATTGCTGCCCAGGCCCCTGAAGGGCTGATAACCGTGTTCAATCAGAAGATCAAACCCTCTCTTAGCTTTTGAGAACTAAGGGAAAAGAGGGTGATCCTGAAAGGAAGTGCAGTTGAGGCGCCCACCTAGCTTGAAGAAGTGAGGCCCCTGCCACTGGGTTACTACCGTCATGCTTTTTGTTGGCTGAACTTCTTTCAATTTTAACATGTCCAGACTTTCACTTAGATTGATTTCATCAATTTCCCTGATGCTCGGGATGTCGGCAGTGAAAGTAGGACGGGGAATCATTGGCTGCGGGAGTCGCTCTTCAGGGTCTTCTCCTAAGACCATGGTAATCATGCCTCCCTTCGACCACTTGATACACTGGTGCAAGGTTGATGGAACACCATTGGCGTTGTGGATCCAAGTGCATCCAAGCAACAGATTGTACGTAGGTGGCACATTCACTACGTGGAAAAGGACAGTATGTACTGAATAATTGATGAAGATTTCGAGAAATATTTTCCCCTGGGTTGTCTGCCCATGGTTGTCGAAACCGTAGATTGTGATCGGATCTGGGGTATACTCCTCTTCTTTTAGGCCCAATGTCTTGGCCGTCATCTCAGGACTGATATTGAGGTTGTTGCCTCCGTCAACTAGCACACGGGGGACTGTCATGCCCTTGGTTCGCACCACTATATATAAGGCGTTGTTGTGAAATGAATGAGGTTTTGGCAAATCCTCATTCGAAAATGTGATTGGTGCGTTTGTCATGGCCTGATTGACGATCTGAGCCATATCTTGCGGAGTGGTGCTAGGCTTGACTTTGATCTTTCTGAGAATATCTTCTAGCACTTGCTAGTGCTCGGGAGAAGCGTGGGTCAGATCCAGGATAGAAATGTTGGATAGAGCAGTAATTGACTTCTGAACTGACCCTGAAGCCTCTTCTTTCTTTAAAGTTGTCTTGACGAAGTGCTTCGGAATTCTGGGAACTATCTTGGCAATGTCTGTCGTTGCTTTTGTTGGTTCTTTGCTTGTTTTCTTGTGAAATGCAGTAATATCCACCCTCTTGGCAGAAGACTGCGCTTGGTGAAGGACCAAGACCTGATGCTGATCCTGAATGTCCTGCCTAGAACATGGTTGAATGCTATCTTGAAGAGTGAATGTCTGCTCCGTGATGACTGAACTGAATGTTTGGGAAATGGCTTGGTCAAGATTTTTGGTTGTTCTTCTTCATTCTCGATTAGCAAGTTCTTGTCAATACAATCCTGAATAATGTTTTTGAGGACAAAACATTGTTCAATGTCATGTCTGACAGTCCGGTGGAACTTGCAGAATTTGTCAGTCCATTTCCCCATAGTGACTGGAGGATCTGCCACCTTGGGGAGTTTGATCATTCCCTTCGACATCATATATTCCAAGATGTCTTCGCGGGATTGCTCCAGAGCTGTGAACTCTCGGTCATAACTCCAACCCTCGTATTTTAGCTTTTCCGGCTGTTTCGCTTTTGGCTGCGGTGCTGACTGAACGGGCTGTGGCTTGACAAATTTTCCTTTCTGAGTTGCCGAGTTTGTCCTTTTGGCCCTGGAATGCCCGACATTTTTGTTATGATTTTTCTTGTTCTTCTTGTTGTTAGAACTGCCGCTATCCTGATCCGAAAATCCTGTAGAATAGGCGATGTGTGCCTTCTTCTTTTGATCGGGATTCCCTCTGACAAAAGGATATCCTTCATACAGGCCATTGTTCAAGCCAGTCTCGAGTCATTCGGCTCTCTCAATTAGTTTGATGAATGATTTGGCGGGCGGTGTAGAAATGAGGTTCCTTAAAGGCTGAGCAAAGTTGTTCAAAATGATCTGCAAGGCATGCTCTTCTGGGATGGGAACCTTCATTCTGTTACAGGTGCTTCTCCACCTGTGAATGAATTCGCTGGCTTTCTCATTCTCATTCTGTTTTAAATTGTACAGATGATTGAGAGTTGATGACGCTTCAACATTGAACATGAAGCATTCGATGAACAAGTTAACAACTTTATCGAACTCTCGTAGTTCGATAGGATTAATGTGGTCCGCATACCATCTAGCCGCTACACCCTCTAGGCTGCGAGGAAAGCAAATGAATAACGCCTGATTGTCTTTCCTGAAACAGCCGCACTCAGCATAGAAAGTGGCCAAATGAGCCTTAGGGTTGCTTGTTCCGTCAAACTTAAGGAACTTGCAAGGGAGATTTTCCAGATTGTCACCCCCATCTAGGCCATGGTAAAAATCTTCACCAGAGTAAGTCTGCTTGCCCTTGCTTTTGGCCTGAATATCTTTGATGGCCCGATTCATTTCTTTCATCTGCTCTTGCATCAGATCATTAACCGGAATGGGCTTGTTTATTGATTCGGGCTCTGCAGCATTTTGTACAAGTTGTGGCAGAGGATTCTGATGATAAACAAACTGTTCTTCCTCTTCTGATTCCTCTTCAACTGATTCTGTTTCTTCAGAAGTGGTGTCAGGTTGTACTTTCTTTTTGACAATCCTGACCGGTTTTTTCACAGCTTTCTTCTTTGTTTTGCTTTTCGGAGCAACCTTCTTCTGACTGGCCTCAGCCTATTCTGACATCATCCTGGTCATCATTCTTTTGAACAGGTTGTACATGACAGGGTCTATGTCATCGGTTTGGTTCTGATTCTGCCATCTGACTGACTTAGGAGAGTTTGTTGCCTCGACATCGCTGTCGCTGAGCTGAGGGGCAGTCTCCTTTCCAGCTCTGGTTTGAATCATCTTGCAAATGCCAGTGATTTCTGACAGAGGTAAAGGAATGGTTAGAGCTCGGAGGAATTTTAAAAAATGTGACCCTTTGAAAAAAAAACAGGAAAAAAAGAATTGATAGACAATTTAGATAAGTTATCCCATCACCAGGGATCGGGTCATCACAAACTTTGCGATAATTGTGTCACCATTTTGCGGTAACAAAAATGCGCCTTATGACCTAGGCGAGGTCGTCCATCACGATGAGAGATAATCGAAGAAGAATATAAAGAAGTCTCATCACTAGGGATGAGGTCGTCACGGGGATCGTGACCATATAAAACAAAATAAAATTTGGCCATAAAGAGCTTTTTATTAGAATAAAAGTTGCATTTTTATTGATGGCAAAATTTAAATACAGAGAGAAGGTGGGCAGACAGTTTGCCACCATTCTCGATATTCCGAAAATACATTAGGACCAGGAAATATAGACAAAGGAATGAAGGAGTCCCAAGTGTACTTGGTTACATGGTATGCCCCAGACCACTGATCTGACTGTAGATCGAACTCTGGCATGTGGCCCGTCAAGAAGCGAGTGTTGGTGCGAACCTGCCGTTGCGAGAACTGTCTGAGACACCTCTTTGGCTGATAGTCGACACAGAAGAAATGACCAAGCAATCTGTATCGCTTGCTACGAGCATAAGTGTAGCGAGGAACTGATTCTCGTCTGTTAAAGTAGTCCCAAAGGATCTCTTCCTGGTGCAAACTTTCGATCAAGGCTCGATACTGATCAATAAATTTCGGCTTCTTGCTATTGAATCTGAAAGAACTGGCTTTTGACAACACATGTCGCAGGAACCAAGACTGTAAGGCATACGTGCATCCTTCCACTAAAATGGTCTCTCCGAGGGCGAAACGAGCTAAGCCTCTGTAGAGAAAGGCTAGAGCTGCCATGGATACTGAAAGCTGGCGGGTCTGCTTGCTTTCCCATCTCCGAAAGAGTTGGGTGACTCTGACATCGATAAAATTCTGACCATCCTGAAAGAACGCTAGTCCCACTATGCATAGGACCATGGCATGCTGGATTCTTTCTTTCACTGCTCGAGACAAGGTATCGACTTCTTCGTAGGCCCCATACTTGCAATAGAGTCTGAACAGGTCGATGAACTGACTCCCGTTGATCTCTGCGAGAGGCCAGGATCTGCTCCCTGTTGCTCTGGCCAAGGCTTCTCGAACATCTACCCCTTTGATGTTGATCAAGAACTGCTGCTCGACAGGATCATTTGGCTGACCAGCTGGTTCGAGCAATCCCATGATGTCATTGAATTTGTCCATCAGCAGAGTCATCTCTCCCCATGGAAACCAAAATGTGCAGGTACGTGGATTCCACCGTTCTGCCATAGCCTGAATCAGAGCTCCGTTGATAGTCCGCTTGCCTATCGCCGATGCCATCTCCAACCCACAGTCATCCAAATGGTCTGGGAACATACGTGAGAAGGTGGCGAGCCAAGAATAATACCACCGAGGGAAGAAGGGGTGAGATTGGATGACCCGATGATCCGGAGATCCATCTTGAATCTGATAGATGACATGATCGCGGGGAAAGACAACATCGAGGGAATCAGACGCCGTTAGAATGATACTGGGGCAAAGAAGAAATGAGGAGAATTAGATAGAACGCAGGACTTACGGTCAAACTTTAAAAGAAGAGGATGGACACAAATTGTGGAAATTTTTGAAAGATCAAGGGACTTAGGAAAAGACTTTCCAGGGTTTTTAAGAAAATTTTTGACACAAAAGAGAAAAGAATGTAGGTAAAGGAAAAATATGCACCTGGGGTTTTTGAAAAACAAAGGGAGATTTTGAGTAATATACCGAGGGTTTTGAAGAAGGTTATATACAGGAAAATACAAGGAAATATTACATAATCATAGCTGCACAAACAAGGATGCGCACACAGCACTCCCTAAAGGCTGACTCTAAATGCAATATTTGAAATGGCTTGTGGGACCTTAATACTAACTCTATGGTTCAGATCATTTGATTCCAATCAAGGTATGTCGATATACTCGAGCTGAAGCTCGAAGCACGTGCCATATAAGATATCTCTCTGGTTCTAAGGTAAGGTTTTCCAACATCCTTGAGCACCTACCGATATACCTTGGACTATGGCCCTTAGGTATGTGGTAGGGGGGCGCGAACCCAAATAAGTGGTCCAGTTGTGAGGCTCTCTCCCGAACTATGGTTCAGTGAGACAACCCAGCAACGTGAAGACCGGGACAATATAGGTAGGGATGTTTTCAAAACATGATCAATATGCAGATAAAACCAGAAAGCTCTAATGCAAGTCCTAAAGAGATAGATTTAAATAAAAAGAAGCATACACTTGCATACATTGTTTACATTCAATCCCTAAAATTGAGGAGAGTTGTATTAAAAACCTAAGTATAATGTGAACATGGAATAATCTCCTCAATATGGTCCTACCAATCCATACTTAGATCCTATATGCAATGATGTCAGCTTTAGGACAGAGTCTAGGCTCCTAAGGTTTGCATGAAAATGTAGCTGACATGGGAGAATAAAGACTTAGAAAATATTAAAGCAAAACAAAGGCATAATTCGACCAGACAGAGACGGGTCCCATCACGGCCGCCAAAACTATGATCATCGCAAAATTTTTCCTCTCTTGTGGTTTCTCTCTCTTCCTTCTCTTTTCCTTTTCTAAAGTCAATCCTGTTTGGAGGTAATACTTCAGGTAGAAAAGAAGGAATATTTTCACAATAATGAGCATCATTTTTAATTATTTTGAATCAACAAAATTTTCAACATTTTGACAATATTTTCTAGTTATCCTGACGTTAAGTGAGAGCTTGATGTCCATATTGATGCATCTTGACCCCTTCGAGAGATTTTCCGTAGTCGTCTTTCACATTGTTGAAAGATTAGCCTTATCTCCGAAAGGATAGCCTTTATCATCTTTCACGTTGTTGAAAGATTAGCCTTCTCTCTGAAAGGATAGCCTTTTGCATCTTTCGCGTTGTTGAAAGAATCGCCTTACTCCTTTGGATTACCTTTGCATCTTTTGCGTTGTTGAAAGAATCGCCTTACTCCTTTGGATTACCTTTATCATCTTTCGCGTTGTCGAAAGAATCGCCTTGTTCCTTTGGATTGCCTTTTGTCATCTTTCGCGTTGTCGAAAGAATCGCCTTGTTCCTTTGGATTGCCTTTATCATCTTTCGCATTGTCGAAAGAATCGCCTTATTCCTTTGGATTACCTTATCATCTTTCGCATTGTCGAAAGACTCGCCTTGTTCTTTTGGATTGCCTTTTGTCATCTTTCGCGTTGTCGAAAGAATCGCCTTATTCCTTTGGATTGCCTTTTGTCATCTTTCGCGTTGTCGAAAGAATCACCTTGTTCCTTTGGATTGCCTTTGTCATCTTTCGTGTTGTCGAAAGAATCGCCTTATTCCTTTGGATTACTTTTGTCATCTTTCGCGTTGTCGAAAGAATCGCCTTACTCCTTTGGATTACCTTTGTCATCTTTCGCGTTGTCGAAAGAATCGCCTTATTCCTTTGGATTGCCTTTGTCATCTTTCACGTTGTCGAAAGAATCGCCTTATTCCTTTGGATTGCCTTTGTCATCTTTCGCGTTGTCGAAAGAATCGCCTTATTCCTTTGGATTACCTTTGTCATCTTTTGCGTTGTCGAAAGAATTGCCTTACTCCTTTGGATTACCTTTGTCATCTTTCGCGTTGTCGAAAGAATCGCCTTATTCCTTTGGATTGCCTTTGTCTGTCTTTCGCGTTGTCAAAAGAGTTGCCTTACTCTTCTCTGAAAGAGTTTGCCTTGTCTGTCTTTCACGTTGTCAAAAGAGTTGCCTTACTCTTCTCTGAAAGAGTTTCCCTTATCTGTCTTTCATGTTGCCGAAAGAGTTACCTTATCAAAAGATTGCCATATCCATCTTTCGCATTGTCGAAAGAGTCGTCTTACTCCTTACCTTATTCATATTTCACAATGATCGTTTTGATCATCTTCCAAAATTGCCTCTTACAATCCCATTTCCGTCGCCTCGTTCCATCTTCAAGAAAAGTTGTCTTATTCACCTTCCAATATTCCATTTTCCGCCCGATCAGGATAAGGGTATAAACCTGAGCCTCATTCAAGGAGGTATTCCATTTTCCGCCCGATCAGGATAAGGGTACAAACCTGAGCCTTCGTTGATGAGGTATTCCATTTCCCACCCGATCAGGTTAAGGGTACAAACCTGAGCCTCAATCAAAGAGGTATTCCATCTTCCGCCCGATCAGGATAAGGGTACAAACCTGAGCCTCATTCAAAGAGGTATTTCATCTTCCGCCCGATCAGGATAAGGGTACAAACCTGAGCCTCATTCAAAGAGGTATTCCATCTTCCGCCTGATCAGGATAAGGGTACAAACCTGAGCCTCATTCAAAGAGGTATTTCATCTTCCCCCCGATCAGGATAAGGGTACAAACCTGAGCCTCATTCAAAGGGGTATTTCATCTTCCGCCCGATCAGGATAAGGGTACAAACCTAAGCCTCATTCAAAGAGGTATTTCATCTTCCGCCCGATCAGGATAAGGGTATAAACCTGAGCCTCAATCAAAGAGGTATTTCATCTTCCCCCTGATCAGGTTAAGGGTACAAACCTGAGCCTCCGTTGATGAGGCATTCCATTTTTCGCCCGATCAGGATAAGGGTACAAACCTGAGCCTCATTCAAAGAGGTATTCCATTTTCCGCCCGATCAGGATAAGGGTACAAACCTGAGCCTCCGTCGATGAGGTATTCCATCTTCCGCCCAATCAGGTTAAGGGTACAAACCTGAGCCTCATTCAAAGAGGTATTCCATCTTCCACCTGATCAGGTAAGGGTACAAACTTGAGTCTCATTTCTATGAGATATTTCAATCCCCAATCAGGTCAAGGGTCAAACCTGAGCTTCGTTTCATACGAGGTATTTTTGTCCCATCCAGGATAAGGGCAAAAACCTGAACTTTACTCTCATAGAGTGAATCTTTCCTCTTCATTCTCCATTTCATATCTACCATCTTCCTCGGGCTAATTTCTTCATACTCAGTTAGATCCTTCTAACTGGGGCATTTTTATATATATAGCACAAATTTGGTGTGTTTTTCTTTGCCACTAAGCTCGGCCATGAGCCGGCTTAGTAGCAAAGAGAGGCATCTGTAAACACCCTAAATTTTCACTCACCTCCCCGACATCTTCACCAAACATCATCATCCAGCCTTTTGAAATCGTCGGAGGGCAAAATGGTCATTTTCTGAGCCCGGACCTTGCAAAAGTCTAAATTTCATCTGCAACTCCCAAAATTTCTCTATTTTTAGATCAAATGTTTAAAATTTTATTCCTGATAGAAAACAAGAATCTCCAAGTTTTGGTTCAAGATTATATTGCATAAGACATGGCATTGCATGAACATCCCATATCACTGCACTACACAGCATGTCATTTCGAGATCCAGAACTCTTGATTTCAAAATTTTCAATCCAGATTAGAATTTCAACTATTTTTAAAATCCATTTCAAAACCCTGGGTCTTCAAAATTATCATATCTTCCCATTTTACCCCCAGGACTCTGAATTTCAAAATATTTTCTCAGGAAAATGATCTGGATAGTTTTCAATATGGATTTCAGCCACTTCACCTCAGATTTTGCCCTTTTGACAATTTCAAATATCTTCCTTTTACAAAATTGCCCTACAGGGGCCAACTCTTTTCAAAATTTCTGTTTTGCCAATTAGTCCAGGCGTTATGAAAATTCCAAAAAGAGGTTTTGTTGTCTTGTCTTTATAAAGAAGCAATGTGGGACCCACATTAAGGTGGTGTCACATAGGCTTTTCTTTTGAAAAACCTGAATTTTGAAAAAACCCAAAAATATAGGAGCCTTGTCCCCTGGATTGGTGCCACTTGTCTTTTTCTCTCTCCTCCCATTTACCTGCCAAGTGTCAGCGTGGGGTTCACCTAGAGGTGGCACCACATGTCATTTTCTCTCTCCTTCCATCCTCCGACACGTGTCAGTGTGGGGGCCATCTTAAGATGCCGCCACATGTCATTAGACATCCTCTTCATTTTATGCCACGTGTCAGTGTCCACCATCTTCACCCTGTGCCATGTGTCATTCCAAGGTCACCATGAGATGCCACGTGTCATGTGTTGTCCTGTTCACAAAAAGTAGAGCTTATCTCTCCTGAGGTGGCACCATTTGAATTATGTCTCCTGCAAGTGACACATGTCACTCTCTCCTTTCCTCAGGAAAAGTAGATGACACATGTCACCCTCTGCTCTTCTCAGAAAAACAAGTGACACGTATCATTCTCTGCCCTTCTCAGAAAAAGCAAATGACACATGTCATTCTCTGCTCTTCTTAGAAAAAGCAAATGACACATGTCATTCTCTGCTCTTCTCAGGAAAAGCAAATGACACATGTCATTCTCTGCTCTTCTTAGAAAAAGCAAATGACACATGTCATTCTCTGCTCTTCTCAGAAAAAGCAAATGACACATGTCCTTCTCTGCTCTTCTCAGAAAAAGCAAATGACACATGTCATTCTCTGCTCTTCTTAGAAAAAGCAAATGACACATGTCATTCTCTGCTTTTCTCAGAAAAAGCAAATGACACATGTCATTCTCTGCTCTACTCAGAAAAAGCAAATGACACATGTCATTCTCTGCTCTTCTTAGAAAAAGCAAATGACACATGTCATTTTCTGCCTCCTTCAGAAAAAGCAACAATTCAAATATTCAAACTCCAGGATGAGGTGGCGCAAATCCTGAAGTCTCCTCCCTAAATTCATTTTTTGAGATGGTGCCACGTGTCCCTTTCCCTCCTTTTCCTCCCTCTTGCCACATGTCATTGTAGGAGCCACCCTGAGATGGCGCCACATGTCAGTCTCTCCTTTTTTCTAGAAAAAGCAGAAATTTACATTTCAAACTCTCTCTGAGGTGGCATCTTCTGCTTCCTCTGCTCCTACCTTTTGACACATGGCAGTGTGGAGCCACCCTAAGGTGGCGCCACATGGCAATCTCTCCTTCCAGGAAAACCAAGCTTTGAATTTCAAACTCCAAGAGGACATCCTCTGAGGTGGCACCATTTGGGAGACTCCTGCAGAGAAAATCAAGCAAGCTTTTTGAAAAATTCCAAATTCCCCTGCTGAGGTGTCTCACTCACAAAATTCTTATTTTTATTTTCTCAAAAAATCAAAATGGCATGCTTTGAGATGGCGCCACATGGAAGGTCCAGATTCACTGTGTTTGAATTTTGAAAATCTCCAAAATTTCTACAAATACCCTAGCCCATGCCCAGCTCAGGGGGAGCCCTGTTTGAGAATTGAACTTCATAATTCCATTTTTTTCTTTCTTGGTGTCCTTTGGATTCACGCCCCTCTGGAACCCCCTATCAAGGAAGCCGCTCTTTTCGGGAGTTTCAAAACCGCTGGAGCACACAAGGTAAGCCTCCATTCCTATTGATTTCACCATGATAATGCCTTTGGTTTGATTCGTGTTGTCGTTTGAAGAAAGAGCTCATTCGAGGGATGGATTGAGCTATTCTCATAAAACGACATATATAAAAAAATATAATTATGCTTCTTTGATGATTTCTAGCATTCATGCATTTAGTTAAATTTAATTTATATTTTATTTCGTAAATTTAGCATGTTTCTTAGGTTAATTAGGTTTAATTAGGTATTTATTCCAATTCTGCTCAATTTTAGTAGCTCTCTGTTTTTGTCAGTCAGTCCACACGTCATTTCATGCATTTATGTTTCATTAAAAATTCTAAAAAAATCATGGAATTTGCCCTTAGGTGTCCCTAAAAATGTGCCAAAAATGCGAAGAGATTTGAATTCGTTTACTGCAGTAAACGTTTAAAATGGTAAGTCAGGTTTTGTCACCCGGGATGCATTTTAAAAATTCATTTCCGACTTGTAAAATCAAGATCTCCCTCATGAGAGATCCGATTTTCAATTAGAAAGATGTTCTGAATGAGGGAGGATGTCTAGTTTTTAACATGATTTTTTCAGAGTTTTCTGATTTTTGTTTTATGTCTGACAAAAATTCGAGAGTGCGGGACACGTGTCAGAACCTGATTTGGGCCTCTGAGACTTTGGATTGACTTAGGTCGATGGGTTCTCTTTGGGTATTACTTCAAATCCAAATATGTAAAAAGTGAATGTTATGTAAGAGATGTCCTCTGTTTGCATCTGAAAGCTTGTAATTTTTAGAACAGTTGTGATACCTGTTTCGAATTTTTTTTGTCAGTCTTCTGTTTTGCCACATTTGTCTGTTCTGTCGATTTAGGAATGAAAAATTAGATTTTTATCCATGTTTATGTTGATCAAATACCGAAGTCATAAACATTAAAGTTGTCCATGTAAGTGCTGTGAGTATCTCTGTTAAATATCAGAAATTTCCATGGCTGTTTTCTATTTTTTTAGCATTTTATAACAGATTAGGTTGATTTTACCTCCATCAGAACCAAATCCCCATTAACAAACTCACCATAGTTCAAATCCCGAAGCTGTAAAAACCAAAAGTATTCCATTTTGGGTCCTTTAGAAGTCTGCAAAATATCAGAAGTTTTTATGGTGTAAATCTTGCATTATCATATTAAGCATTGCATTTGGTTCGGGTCCATAGGCAAAATCCACCCTTTTTAGGACTTTCTTTAAATTTTAGCATTCAAATCATATCATTTCATGATTTTTAGCATTCTAGGCTGTTTATCAGAGTAGTTAGATGCTTCATACCGAATTTGGTGTAATTTGGAATTCATTTGAGGCTCGGTTTAGCCATATCATCAAAACAGGGCCCCGCGGGACCCTGATCCAAGCGAAAAACAAGCGAAATTCATTATTTTGGATAAATTGCAAAATGTCAAATTCTGATTTTACAGTCCTAATGTGTTTAGCAGCATGTCATCATGCCTCATCATGCATTTCATCATCATTTGATTCAATTTGAATTTCAAAATCTCAATTTTACCAAGTTTTCCTTCAAAAACCCTGATTTTAAAGGTGTAACTTTATAATTAGGTGTATTTTGGTCATTTTGACCACAATTTCGAATTTCAAACTATTTTCTACTAAGTTTCCTGCATTTACATCATTTCAAATATCAAGAAAGCATGAAAATAGGGTTTATATCCAATTAAGTCCAATAATTTCACAATATTATTGGAAAATCTTGAAAAAACCCACATATTTGAGCTAACCTTATTTCAAGTTTGGCAGGGACATTCAAAAGAAGGAGCTAGAGTCTGCAATTTCTTTTACTTCATTTATTTAGTGATGTAATAATGTAAATTTTGGAATAAGAAATTTAATTTTCTGCTTAGACTAGGATGCATATCATATAGTTTAAATTCATGCAATATCATGTTTCTATGATTCATGCATTTTATTTCAAAAGCACTATGGATGTTCGCGAATGGCACGTGCACCAACTCTTAGGGAGTTGACGGACTCGGTGGAGTCCATATTTACGGCCGTAGTCGGAATATGGACGAGACCCAGATCCATCATCTTTCTACCAGTCACATTGAGCCTACACTCTTAGGCTATCTTAAAAATGCACACCATATTTCCAATTTTTCAAAGTATTGTGCATTAAATCAATTAAACTCTGAACATATTCATGGCCACAGTCAGGATATGTGAAGGATTTATTTTGACTTAATACACATTTTTCCAACAAATTTCGTAGAAAATCTTCCAAAGTGCATTCATTCACTCATATCATTTGCATCATGAAATCATTGATTTTCTCAAGAAAATTTCATTCTCAAGAAATCGATTTCTCAAGAAGCTCTGAGGATTTTCCAAAATCGGTTTTCCCAAACCAAGTTTTCTACAGTTTTCCATGGAAAAGGTTATTTTCTCAAGATTTTCAAAAGAAGTCTCTCACCTTTCTCAAAGATCAAAATCGATTTCCAAGTATTTCAAAGGTAAGATTACCAGGATTTCAATTTCCCAAGTTCAGTTTTTCTTCTCCAATGAGTTTTTCCTATAAATTTTCCATCATTTTCCTAAGAAAGTTCTCAAAGTCCAAGTTTTCCTGAGAAGTGTTTCCCTTTTCAAATGTTCACCTTTTTCTCAAGAATCACTTCTATTTTCCCAAGATTTTCAACTATTCATGATTTTCCCACATCTTTATGAACTTTCTCGTGATTTCAAAAACCCTTTTTCATTTGAGTTTCCTGAGAAATTGACTTTCCCAGAGAAATATCTTTCAACTCCAAATGTTTTCTAAGCATACATCATGTTTTCCCACTTACATTTTCCAAAACCTCATAGCACATGCCTGAATTCTCTGTGCATTTAGGATAGAACACGATTTTGATGATTTAACTAAGTCAAGCACAATTTTGGTCCTTGGTTCGATTACCCCTGTTAAAGGCAGCAGGAACGGTCGAACCTCGTACCGACAGGTCGAGCCCCATCTCATGGATTTTCCCGCAATTTTCAAAACGGAGGCGAGTATTTCAAAACATTTTCCAAAATCCGGTCAAGATTGAAGCGCGAAAGCATTTCCTCTCTCTCTTCCGCAAGGAAGGGAAGACGGGAAAAATTTCGCGACGATAACAAACGGTCGAACCTCGTACCGACGAGCGAATCCCGTCTCTCCATTTTCCCGCAATATATTTCAAAACGGAGGCAAGTTATTTGCTAAATATTTTCAAATCAAGGTCAAGTGAAACCCCACAAAAGAGTTCCTCTTCTTCTCTTCTTTTCTTTTCTCTTCTCTCTTCTTTTCTCTCTTTTATTTTTCTCCCTTTAAAAAGGAGAAAAATAGTGGTTAGAAAAGGAAAAGAGAAGGAAGAGAGAGAAACCATAAGCGAGGAAAATTTTTGCGATGATCACAGTTTTGGCGACCGAGATGGGACTGTGTCTCCGTCCAGTTGAATTTTTGCCTTTTGCTTTGCTTTGATATTATCTAAGTATTTATTCTACAAATGTCAGCTACATTTTTCATGCAAATCTTAGGAGCTTAGACTCTGTCCTAAAGCTGACATCATTGCATATAGGATCTAAGTATGGTTTGGTAGGACCATATTGAGGAGAACTATCCATGTTCACATTAGACTTATGTCTGAAATAGAACTCTCCTCAATTCTAGGGATTGAATGCAAACAATGTATGCAAGTGTATGCTTCTTCTTATTTTAACATTCTATCTCTTTAGGACTTGCATTAGAGCTTTCTGGTTTTATTGCATGTTGAACATATTTTTGAAAACATCCCTACCTATATTGTCCTGGTCTTCACGTTGCTAGGCTGTATCACTGAACCATAGTTCGGGAGAGAGCCTCACAACTGGACCACTTATTTGGGTTCGCGCCCCCCTACCACGTACCTAAGGGCTATAGTCCGAGGTATATCGGTAGGTGCTCAAGGATGTTGGGAATCCCTTACCCTAGAACCGGAGAATTATTTATATGTCACGTACTTCGAGCTTCAGCTTGAATATATCGGCATACCTTTATTGGAATCAGATGATCTGAACCATAGAGTTAGGATTAAGGTCCTACAAGCTATTTCAAATATTGCATTTAGCGTCAGCCTTTAGGGAGTGCTGTGTGCGCATCTTTGTTTGTGCAGCTATGATTGTGTAATATTTCCTTGTATTCTCCTATATATATCAAACCTTCTCAAAACCCTGGGTATATTATTTAAAATTTCCTCTTATTTTCAAAAACCTCAGGTATATATATTTCCTTTACCTATATTCTTTTCTCTTTTGTGTCAAATTTTCTTTAAGAACCTTGGAAAATTCTTTCTCTAAATCCCTTGATCTTTCAAAAAATTCCAGGATTTATGTTTATCCTCTTCCTTCTCATCAAGAGTCTATCCGTAAGTCCTGCATTCTATTTAATTCTCTTCTTCTTTGCCTCAGTATCATTCCGATGGCATCCGATTTCCTCGATGCTGTCTTTCCCAGAGATCATGTCTTCTATCAAATAAGGGATGGAACCCTGGATCATCGGGTTATCCAATCTCATTCCTTCTTCCCTCGGTGGTATTATTCTTGGTTCGCCACCTTCTCGTGTATGTTCCCAGACCACTTGGATGACTGTGGATTAGAGATGGCATCAGTAGTGGGCAAGCGAACCATCAACGGCAGTTTGATTCAGGCTATAGCAGAACGGTAGAACCCGCGTACCTACACATTCTGGTTTCCATGGGGAGAGATGACTCTGCTGATGGACGAGTTCAGCGACATCATGGGATTGCCAGAGCCAGCTGGTCAGCCAGATTGTCCGGTCGAGCAGCAGTTCCTGATCAAATGTCAAGGGGATAGATGTTCGAGGAGCATTAGCCAGAGCTACAGGGAGCAGATCTTGGCCTCTCGCTGAGATCAACGAAAGTCAATTCATCGATCTGTTCGAACTCTATCGCAAATATGGAGCCTACGAGAAAATTGACACCTTGTCTCGAGCAGCGAAGGAAAGAATCTAGCATGCCATGGTCCTATGCACAGTAGGATTAGCGTTCTTTCAAGACGGTCAGAATTTCATCGATGTCAGAGTCACCCAACTCTTTTGAAGATGGGGAAGCAAGCAGACCCGTCAGCTTTCAGCATCCATGGCAGCTCTAGCCTTTCTCTATAGAGGCTTAGCTCGTTTTGCTCTCGGAGACACCATTTTGGTAGAAGAATGCACGTATGCTTTGCAGTCTTGGTTCCTGCGACATGCGCCGTCAAAAGCCAGTTCCTTCAGATTCAGCAGCAAGAAGCCGAAGTCTGTGGTTCATTACCGAACTTTGATCGAGAAACTGCACCAGGAAGAGATCCTTTGGGATTACTTTGACAGACGGGAATCAATTCCTCACTACACTTATGCTCGTAACAAGCGTTACAGATTGCTTGGCCCTTTCTTCTGTGTCAATTATCAGCCGGAGAGGTGTCTCGGACAGTTTTCGCAGCAGCAGGTTTGTGTCAACACTCGCTTCCCGACGGGTCACATGCCAGAGTTCGATCTACAGTCGGATCAGTGGTCTGGGGTGTACCATGTAACCAAGTACACTTGGGACTCCTTCATTCCTTTGTCTATGTTCCCTGGTCCTAATGTATCTTCGGAATATCGAGAATGGTGGCAAACTGTCTGCCCACCTTCTCTTTGTATTTGAATTTTGTCACCAATAAAAATGCAACTGTTGTTCTGATAAAAAGCTCTTTATGGCCAAATTTTATTCTTCTATTTTTTTTTATATGGTCACGATCCCCGTGACGACCTCATCCCTAGTGATGAGACCTTTTCTTATATTCTCCTTCGATTATCTCTCATCATGATGGACGACCTTACCTAGGTCATAAGGCATATTTTTGTTGCCGCAAAATGGTGACACAATTATCACAAAATTTGTGATGACCCGATCCCTGGTGATGGGGATAACTTGTCTAAATTGTCTATCAATTTCTCCTTTCTTGTCTTTTTCTCAAAAGGTTGCATTTTCAAAAAAAAATTCCGAGCTCTAACCATTTTGCTATTTCCACAGAAAATCACTTGGCATTGTCAGAATGGTTCAGACCAGAGCTGAAAAGGAGGCTACCCCTCAGCACAGCGATAGCGAAGTCGAAGCAACGAGCTCTCCCAAGTCAGTCAGGGGGTAGAATCAGAACAAAGGCGATGATATCGATCCTGCCATGTATAACCCGTTTAAGAGAATGATGACCAGAATGATGTCAGAACAGGCTGAGGCCAGTTAGAAGAAGGTCGTTCCAAAGAGCAAACCGAAAAAGAAAGTCGTGAAAAAACCGGTCAGGATCGTGAGAAAGAAAGTGCAGCCTGACACCACTTCTGAGGAATCAGAATCAGCTGAAGAGGAATAAGAAGAGGAAGAACAGTTTGTTTATCATCATAATCCTCCGCTGCAGTTTGTAAAGACCGCTGCAGAGCCCGAATCAATAAACAAACCTATTCCGGCTAATGATCTGATGCAAGAGCATATAAAAGAAATGAATCAGGCCATCAAGGATATTCAGGCCAAAAGCAAAGGCAAGCAGACTTACTCTGGTGAGGACTTTTACAATGGCCTAGATGAGGATGACAAACTGAAAAATCTCCCTCGCAAGTTCCTCCAGTTTGACGGAACATGCAACTCTAAGGCTTATTTGGCCACTTTCTATGCTGAGTGCGGCCGTTTCAGGAAAGACAACCGAGCATTATTCATTTGCGTTCCTCGCAGCCTAGAGGGTGTAGCAGCCAGGTGGTACGCAAACCACATTAATCTTATCGAACTACGAGAGTTCGATAAAGTTGTTAATTTGTTCATCGAACACTTCATGTTCAATGTCGAAGCGTCACCAACCCTCAATCGTCTATACAATCTAAAACAGAATGAGAAAGCCAACGAATTCATCCACAGGTGAAGGAGCACCTGTATCAGAATGAAGGTTCTCGTCCCAAAAGAGTATGCCCTGCAGATTATCTTGAACAACTTTGCTCAGCCTCTGAGGAACCTCATCTCTACATCGCCTGCCAAATCATTCATCAAATTGATTGAGAGAGCCGAGTGGCTTGAGACCGGCTTGGACAATGGCCTGTATGAAGGATATCCTTTTGTTAGAGAGAATCCCGATCAAAAGAAGAAGGCGCACGTCGCCTACTCTACGGAATTTTCGGATCATGGCAGCGACTCTAACAGCAAGAAGAGCAAGAAAAACCGCAAGAACTCAGGGCACTCCAGGGCCGAAAGGACAAACTCAGCAGCCCAGAAAGGAAAATTTATTAAGCCACAACCCGTCCAATCAGCACCGCAGCCCGAAGCAAAGCAGCCAGAAAAGTCGAAACACGAGGGTTGGAGTTATGATCGAGAGTTCACAGCTCTAGAGCAGTCCCGTGAAGACATCTTGGATTTTATGATGTCGAAGGGAATAATAAAACTCCCCAAGGTGGCAGATCCTCCCGTCGCTATGAGCAAATAAACTGACAAATTCTGCAAATTTCACCGGACTGTGGGGCATGACACAAAGCACTGTTTTGTCCTGAAGAACATCATTTAGGACTGTATTGACAAGAACTTGTTAATCGAGGATGAAGAAGAACAACCAGAAATCTTGTCCAAACCTTTTCCTAAACATTAAGCTTCAATAATCATAGAGCAGATGTTTTCTCTTCAGGCAGTATCCAGCCATGTTCTAGTCTAGGGGTGGCAATTTCTGACACGACCCGCCAACCCGACCCGCCAACCCGCCTCTTAGGCGGGTTCGGGTTGGGCTTAAGCCAACCCGTTTAATAAACGGGTCGACCCGCATAACCCGTTTATTAAACAGGTCGGGTTCGGGTTGGGGGTATGCCAACCCGCCAACCCGGCTGACCCGTTTAATAAACGGGTTAGGCGGGTGGGTCAACCCGCCAACCCGCCAACCCGACCCGCCAACCCGTCTGCCCGACCCGTCAACCCGCCAACCCGACCCGCCAACCTGCCAACCCGATCCGTCAACCGCCAACCCGACCCGCCAACCTGACCCGCGAACCTGAAAACCCGTTTACCCGACCCAACCCATTTATTAAATGGGTTGGCGGGTCGTGTCGGGTTACCCGTTTATTAAATGGGTCGGGTTCGTGTTTGCCACAGCTGACCCGTTTAATAAACGGGTCGGGTTCGGGTTGAGGTATGCTGACACGCCAACCCGCCAACCCGACCCGATTGCCACCCCTATTCTAGTCAGAACATTCAGGATCAACATCAGGTCTTCGTCCTTCGTCAAGTGCAGTCTTCCGCCAAGAGGGTGGATATTAGTGCATTTTCCAGCAACAAGAAAACAACCAAGGAACCAGCCAAAGTAGCGGCAGGCATTGCCAAGCTAGTCCCCAGGATTCCGAAGCGCTTCGTCAAGGCAGCTTCGAAGAAAGAAGAGGCTTCAGGGTCAGTTCAGAAGCCAATTACTTCTTTATCCAACATTTCTATCTTGGATCTGACCCATGCTTCCCCAAAGCACCAACAAGTTCTAGAAGACCTGCTCAGAAAAATCAAGGTCTAGCCTAGCATAACACCGCAGGACATGGCTCAAATCGTCAATCAAGCCATGACAAACACACCAATCACTTTTTATGATGAGGATTTGTCGAAGCCTCATTCATTTCTCAACAATGCCTTATACATAGTGGTGCGAACCAGGGGCATGACAGTTCCTCATGTGCTAGTTGACGGGGGCAGCAGCCTAAACATCTGTCCAGAAATGATGGCTAAGGCATTGGGCCTGAAAGAAGAGGAATATACCCCAGATCCGATCACGATCTACGGTTTTGACAACCATGGGCAGACAGCCAAGGGGAAGATATTTCTCAAAATTTTCATCAACTACTCGGTGCATATTGTGCTCTTCCACGTAGTGAATATGCCATTTACGTACAATCTGTTGCTTGGGCACACTTGGATCCACAACGCCAATGCCGTCCCTTCAACCCTTCACCAATGTATCAAATGGTCGAAAGGAGGCATGAAAACACCCCAAATTTTCACTCACCTCCCCAAACATTTCCACCAAGCATCATCATCCAGCCTCTGAAATCGCTAGAGGGCAAAATGGTCATTTTCTGAGCCCGGACCTTGCAAAAGTCTAAATTTCATCTGAAACTCTCAAAATTTCTCTAATTTTAACTCAGATGTTCAAAAATTTATTCCTGACAAGAGACAGACAGCTCCAAGTCTTGGTTCAAGATTCTATTGCATAAGACATGACATTGCATATCATTGCATGAGCATTTCAAATCACTGCACTGCACAGCATGTCATTTCGAGGTCCAGAACTCTTGATTTCAAAATTTTCAATCCAGATTAGAATTTCAACTCTTTTCAAAATTGATTTCAAAACCCTGGGTCTTCAAAATTATCAATTCTTCCCATTTTACCCCCAGGACTCTGAATGTCAAAATATTTTCTCAGGAAAACGATCTGGATAGTTTTTAATCTGGATTTCAGTCACTTCACCTCAGATTTTGCCCTTTTTGACAATTTCAAATATCTTTCTTTTACAAAATTGCCCTACAAAGGCCAACTCTTTCCAAAATTCCTGTTTTGCCCATTAGTCCAGATTTTATGAAAATTCCAAAAAAAGAAGTTGTGGTTTTATCCTTATTTCAATAAAGAAGCAATGTGGGACCCACACTGAGGTGGTGACCCAAAAATATAGGAGCCTTGTCCCCTGGATTGGTGCCACTTGTCCTTTCTCTCTCCTCTCATCTACATGCCAAATGTCAGTGTGGGGCTACCCTAAGAAGCCGCCACATGTCATCCCATTTTATCTGCCATGTGTCACCCTATCCATCCTGCGCCATGTGTCATTCCAAGACTACCAAGAGATGCCAAGTGTCATAGGTTGTCCTGTCTAGAAAAAATGGAGCTTGTCTCCTCTGAGGTGGCGCCACTTGAAGTGTGTCTCCTGCAGAGGACACGTGTCAACCTCTCCCTCCTTCTAGAAAAGTAGCCTGACACATGTCTCTCCCTACTTTTCTCAAAAAAGTAGGAGACATGTGTCACTCCTAAATTCCTACAGAAAAGGTAGGCTTGTCTCATCTGAGGTGGCGCCATCTGGAGTGTCTCCTACAGAGGACACGTGGCAAGCTCTCATTTCCTCAGAAAAAGTAGACGCCATGTGTCGTTTTCTGCTTTCTTCAGAAAAACTAGAATTCAAAAGTTCAAAACTCCTCATAGGTGGCGCAAATCCTGAAATTCTACCTTTTCCAAGTTGTCTGAGATGGCGCCACATGGCCTGGCCCACCTTCTCTCCCCTCTGCCACATGTCATTCTCTGCTTCTTTCAGAAAAAGTAGAGGACACATGTCTTCTCCCTACTTCTTTCAGAAAAGTAGGAGACACATGTCACTCCTGGCTTTCTTCAGAAAAAGCAAACCATTCAAAATTTCAAACAAGGCCTAGGTGGCGCAAATCCAGAGCTCTGATTTTTCCAGATGGCCTCTAAGGACGCCACATGTCCCTTGCCTATCCCTCTTGCCACATGGCATTGTAGGAGCCACCCTGAGGTGGCGCCACATGTCCATCCTATATTCCTCCAGGGCCAACCTCCATTTGAAATTCGAATTCTCCTTCTGAGGTGGCGCCATCTGAAGAACCTCTTCAGCAGGCTGACACTTGGAACCGTCCTGGACTGCCACATGTCCAGATCTCCTCTCACCAGAAAAGGCAAAATTCAAATTCCTCTGAGGTGGCGCCTTCTGAGCCCACTGCTCTGACCTTCTGACATGTGTCAAACACCTTTTGAGGTGGCACCATTCCAAGACTCCACTTGGCTCTATTTTGATTTTTTATTTTATTTTTAATAAAAGTAGCCCACCATGAGGTGGCGCCACCTGAGGACTCCCTAAAAAAGTGAATTTGAAATTCAAACTCCAAGAAAGCACCCTCTGAGGTGGCGCCTTCTGGGAGTTCCCTGCAGAGAGAATCAAGCAAACTTTTGAAAAATTCCAAATTCCCCCTGCTGAGGTGTCTCACCCACAAAATTTCCATTTTTTATTTTTTTCAAAAATCAAAATAGCCTTTTGAGGTGGCGCCACCTGAGGATTCCCTGCAAAAGACAAATTCGAATTTCAAACCCCTCAGATGACACCCCCTGAGATGGCGCCACATGGAGGGCTCAGATCCAGCCTGTTTGAATTTCAAAATTTTTCAGAAAATTTATAAAAACAAGGGTTCACGCCCAGCCTGAGGAGATCATTTTTTTTTTAGCTCTTGTGAACTTGGAAAATCCGACCTAGCCTTACTAAAATCGGATTTTGAACTGTGGAAATCGTGCCCCCTTTGGCACATTGAAGAAGGTGGAGTAAAGTTCGTGCCGTGGCCAATCTGATTCAAACATAGCTCGATTTTGGTGGACCATCCGAAGCTCGGAGCGAAGGACGAAGGAAGCTCGTGATAGCCGCCCCTTTCAAGAGCTCCTACGCTGCGTAACGAAACAAGGTGCACTTCTTTTCCCATTGATTGGATTCCATAATTCGAATCGGGGGTCGTTTGAAGAAAGAGCTCATCCGAGGGATGGATTGAGCTATTCTCATAAAACGACATACATAAAAATGTTTCATTATGCTTCCTTGATGATTTTTAACATGCATGTAGTTAGCTAGATTTAATTTGCATTTTATTTCATTAATTTAGCATATTTCATGAATTAATTAGGATTAATTTAGCATTTATTTCAATTCTGCTTATTTTCAGTAGGTCTCTGTTTTTGTCAGTCAGTTCGTTGAAATTTTGCCAAAAAATTCGGAGGCATTTGAATTAGTTTACTACAGTAAACATTCAAAATGGCAAGTCGGGTTCTGTTACCCGGGATGCGTTTTGAAAATCATTTGCCGACTTGTAAAATCGAGATATCCCTCATGGGAGATCCGATTTTCGATCCGAAAAATGTTCTGAACTCAGGAGAATGTATAGTTTTTAATATGATTTTCTCAGATGTTTCTGATTTTTTTTTATATCTGACAAAAATCCGAGAGTTTGGGACACGTGTCAGAGCCAAATTTGGGCCTCTGAAATCTTGGATCGACTTAGGGCTATGGTTTCTCTTTGTGTGTTGCTCCAAATCCGAAACTGTAAAAAGTTAAAGTGGTGCCCGAGATGTCCTATGTTTGCATCTGAAAGCCTGTAATTTTTAGAACAGTGTTGACCCCTGCTTCAGATTTTTCTTGTCAGTCCCCTATTTTGCTACATTTGTCTGTTCTGTTAGTTTAGGCAGGAATAGTTATATTTTTATCTATGTTTACGTTGATCAAATGCCAAAGTCATAAACTTGAAAGTTGTTTATGTAGGTGTCGTGCGTAGCTCGGATTAATTTCATAAATTGCCATGGCTTTTTTATATTTTTTTAGCATTTTACATCAGATTAGTGTGATTTTTACCTCTGTCAGAACTAAATCCCTGTTATTGAACTCACCATGGCTCAAATCCCGAGGCTGTAAAAACCAAAAATGTTCCATTTTGGGTCTTTTATCAGTCTGCAAAATATCAGAAGTTTCCATGGTGTAAAGCTTGCGTTATCATATTAGGCATTGCATTTGGTTCGGATCCATAGGCAAAATCCACCATTTTAGGACTTTCTTTGAATTTTAGCATTTAAATCATATCATTTCATAATTTTTAGCATTCTAGGTTGTTTATCAGAGTAAGTAGATGCTTCATACCGAATTTGGTGCAATTTGGAATCCATTTGAGGTTCGGATTAGCCATAATACCAAAACAGGGTCCCGCAGGACCCTATCCAAGTGAAAAACAAGCGAAATTCATTATTTTGGATAAATTGCAAAATGCCAAATTCTGATTTTATAGTCCTAATGTGTTTAGCAGCATGTCATAATGTCTCATACTGCATTTCATCATCATTTGTTTCAATTTGAATTTCAAAATCTCAATTTTATCAAAATTTCCTTCAAAAACCCTGATTTTAAAGGTATAACTTTATAATTAGGGGTATTTTGGTCATTTTGAGCACCATTTCGAATTTCAAACTATTTTCCACTGAATTTTCTGCATTTACATCATTTCAAATATCAAGGAAGCATGAGAATAGGGTTTATATCCAATTAAATCCAATAATTTCATAATATTATTGGAAAATCTTGGAAAAACCCACATATTTGAGCTAACCCAATTTCAAGTTTGGCAGGAACAATCAAAAGAAGGAGCTGAAGTCTGCAAATTTTTTTTATTTCCTTTATTTAAGTGATGTAATAATGTAAATTTTGGAATAAGAGAGTTAATTTCCTGCTTAGATTAGGATGCATATCATATAGTTTAAATTTATGCAATATCCTGATTATATGATTCATGCATTTTATTTCAAAATCACTATGGATGTTCACGAATGGCACGTGCACCAACTCTTAGGGAGTTGATGGACTCGGTGGGATCCATATTTACGGCCCTAGTCGGAATATGGACGAGACCCAGATCCGTCATCTTTCTACTAGTCACATTGAGCCTACACTCTTAGGCTATCTTAAAATGCACATCATATTTCCAAAGTTTTCAAAAATCATGTGCATCAAATCAACTAAGTTCTGAACATATTCATGGCCACAGTCAGAATATGTGAAGGATTTATTTGGACTTAATGCACATTTTCCAACCAATTCCTCAGAAAATCTTTTCAAAGGGCATTCATTCACTCATGTCATTTGCATCATGAAATCATTTTCTCAAGAAAATTTCATTCTAAAAAAAATCGATTTCTCAAGAAACTCTTAAGTTGATTTTCCCAAAGTCAAGTTTTCATAGTTTTCCCTAAAAATCGGTTTCTCAAGAAACTCTAAGGATTTCTTAAAATCGGTTTTCCAAAGACAAGTTTTCCACAGTTTTCCCTGGAAAATGATATTTTCTTAAGAGATTCAAAAGAGTTTTCCAATCTTTCTCCAAGATCCAAAATCGATTTCCAAGTACTTCAAAAGGTAAAATTCCCAGGATTTCGATTCCCCAAGTTTTGAATTTCCTTCTCCAATGAGCTTTCCTATAAATCTTCCATCATTTTCCTAAGAAAACTCTCAAAGTCCAAGTTTTCCTAAGAAGTGTTTCCCTTTTCAGAAAGTTCATCTTTTCTCAAGAATCACTTCCATTTTCCCAGGATTTTCAACCATTCATAATTTTCCCAAGTCTTTATGAACTTTCCTGAGATTTCAAATCTTTTTCATCTGAGTTTCCTGAGAAATTGACTTTCAGCTTTTTCCTGAGAAAATATTTTCAACTCCAAATATTTTCCAAGCATACATCATGTTTTCCCAAGCTGCATTTTCCAAAATCTCATAGCACATGCCTGAATTCTCTGTGCATTTAGGATAGAACATAACTTTGATAATTTCACTAAGTCAAGCATAATTTTGGTCCTTGGTTCGATTACCCCTGTTAAAGGCGGCAGGAACGGTCGAACCTCGTACCGACAGGTCGAGCCCCATCCCATGGATTTTCCTGCAATTTTCAAAACGGAGGCGAGTATTTCAAAACCATTTCCAAAATCCGGTCAAGTTTGAAGCGCGAAAGCGTTTCTCTCTTTTTCTCTTCCGTAAGGAAGGGAAGACGGGGGGAAAAATTTCGCGACGATAACAGGTTTGGCGACCGTGATGGGATTTGTCCTCGTCTGGTCAAAGTAGTGCTTGACTTAGTTCAATCATCAAAATTATGTTCACAAAATGTCAGCTCTTTACTTTTGATATCATGCGAACCTAGGAGCCTAGATTCTGACCCAGCTGACATTGACTGCATGTAGACTAGGCATGGTTTGGTAGGACCATATTGAGGAGAAATTTTCATGCTCACATAGACTTAGGTCTAAACACAACCCTCCTCAATTTAGGATCTGAATGCAAACAATGTATGCTTCTTCAAAGATTTTCAAAAGTCTATCTCTCTAGGATTTAGAGCCCTCTATTTCTTGCATGTGATCATTTTTCAAAACCCTCAATTACCTATCATTACCCGGTCTTCACGTTGCTGGGCTCTCTTCCAGAACCATAGTTCGGGACAGAGCCTCACAATTGGGCCAACTATTTGGGTTAACACCCCCCTACTACGTACCGCGGGCCACAGTCCGAAGTATATCGGTAGGCGCTCAAGGATGTTGGAAAACCTTTCCTTAGAACCGGAGTTGAAATTATATGCCACGTACCTCGGATTTCGATTCGGGTATATCGGCATAACTGGATTGGACAAAGATGATCTGAACCTAGAGTTAGGATTAAGGTCCTACAACTGTTTTCAAAATGATGCATTTAGAGTCAGCCTTCTAGGGAGTGTTGTATGTGCATAAATGTTTGTGCAGGATGTGATTGTTGGCACTTTACCTTTATTCCTCTTATATTTTTCCCAAAATATATATTTTTTTTCAAATATCCATATTTCTCACCTTTTCCTTTATTTTCTCAAACCCTGGAAGATTTTCCCAAATATCCAATTTCTTTCAAAACTCCAGGTGATTTTTCACTCTTCCGTTCTACTGGATCTCGAATTTCCAACTGCATTTTCATCCTGCCTGCAATTTTTCAAAATCATAGGTTTTCTCTCATTGGATTTTCAATTCTTTTGTCTATTTGCAAAAAATTCTTCACCTTATTTTCCTCGTGTATACCTTGATTATTGCGGTGGAAATTGTTTACCCACTTGCGTTCTCCTTATTCTAAATCCGTTTGCGGATTGTTTTTTTCAAGAAATATCTCTTTTCTTCAAAATGGTGTTTTTCCTCGTGGTTGACGACCTCGCCTAGGTAACAAGGCACATTTTCGTTGTTATTTCTCTTACAAAGAATGACAACACAATTGTCGTAATTTCAGCGGTGACTCCATCCCTAGCAATGGGATATTCTTCCAATTGTCTACCATATCGTCAATAATCATTTTCCTCCCAATTCAAAATTCCCTCAGAATCTAATCAAGACTTCATCCTGCAGAGAGCATCCACAACATTTGATGGTTCGAACAAGGTCAGGAAGAAGAACCACATCACCACAGTACTCCTCAGCCTCAGAAGAAGAGATGGGCTCCCCGCGATCCGAGAGGAGTCAAGAGCAGCAGCAAGGGGAGGATGGCATAGACCTGCAGATGTATGCCATGTTCCAGAAAATGATGACCAAAATGATGAGTGAACAGGCTGGGACCAGTGCAGAGAAGAACCCATTCAGAGAGAAGTTCCATGGGCATAAGGATAAGAAGACTTCCAAGAAGCAAGTTCAGCCAGAAGAAATTTCAGATGAATCAGAATCAGAGGAAGACACCGATGAAGAATATGAAGTGCCTCCAGCATTTCAGAAACATAGCCGAGAACAAAGGAAGAGTCACAAATCAAAAGGTCAAGTTGCAGAAAAGCTTTTGCAGACACAGTTCAGGGAAATGGCCAAAGTGGTTAAAGATCTGCAAGCCCGCGACAAGGGCAAGAAAGTCTTCACCAGCGAGGATTTTTATGATGGCTTAGAAGGAGATGAAGATCTAGAGAACCTTCCCCGTAAATTCATCAAGTTCGATGGTTCCGGCGACCCGAAAGCCCATCTCGCCATGTTCTTCGCCGAATGCTCCAAATTCAAGAGAGACAATAGGGCCCTATTTCTCTGTTTTCCTCGTAGCCTAGAAGGCACTGCCGCCAAGTGGTACTCCGAGCATATCAATCCAATCGAGCTGCGAGAATTCGATAAGGTGGTTAATCTATTTATCGAGCGATTTCTGTTTAATGCTGAAGCGCTACCAATGTTAAATCACCTCTGTAATCTGAAGCAGGGAGATAGTGAAAAAGCCAGAGACTTTATTCGCAGATGGAGAGAGACCTGCAACAAAATGAAGGACCCAATATCAGAAGGACACGCGTTGTCGGTCATCCTGAATAATTTCTCCCAACCTTTGAGAGGCCTGATCTCTACCTCCCCAGCACGATCTTTCATTGAATTGATAGAACGAGCTGAATGGCTCGAGATGGGAATAGAAAATGGAGTATATGAGAGCCTCACACTCTCAAAGAGCAATTCAGATATTAAGAAGAAGTCAAACTTCACATTCTCCGTGAATGCCCCTGGCAACAACAATGGCAAAAGCAAAAGGGGTGGCAGAAAGAACCACACCGGCGGGTCAGGGAGTCTAAATTCCAGCAAAGATGATCATACAGGACAAGAAAACAGAATCAACAAGCAGAATGACAGCTCTCCTGCGAGCATCCAACTAGAATTAAGGCCCCAGGGGAGGCCAAAGCATGATGGTTGGGGATACAACCGCAATTTTACTCCCTTAGAACAACCGCTTGAGCAAGTTCTGGAATATATGATCGCCAAAGGGATGGTTAGACTCCCCAAGATAGCAGATCCTTCTGTGACCATGGGAAGGTTTAAAGATCAGTTCTGCAAGTTTCATCGGACAATGGGTCATGATACCGAGCATTGTTTCGTCCTTAAGAATATCATTCAAGACTGCTTTGACAAGAAGCTCCTCGTTGAAGATGAAAAGGAGGACTAGTCATCCCGACCAAGATGTTTTTTTTACAATCATTCCAGAAGATGACCATGCCGACACTTTTCCATTTCTCCTCTTGCTTTTCAGAAGAATAATGTAATCCCATTTTCTTTCCTTGATTTTTAAGCATCAATAAAGTCATCGAATTTTTTTCAATAGCTTGGCACCATCTTATTTGCTTATTCTTCCTTTTCACAATGTCTCTCTTGTGAGGAATGATCTTGAGGATGCCTATCAGTCAAGGAGCTTGTTGCCTTATTCACCAATTATCCTTCTTTTATTCAAAATTTTCCTCCCTAGTTACACTGGGGCATTTTTTTGTGAAAATTTATCTTTACTTCAAAACATCCTGTATGCAGGCAGGATAAACCAATCTCTCATTTTTCATATATATGCACCCATTTGCGCTCATTTGCACTTCATTTGCATTCCATTTGCATTTATTCTGCACTCAATTTTCAATTTCCAAATTCCCAATTTCCAAATTTCTAACAGCCAATTTTCAATTTTCAATTTATAATTTATAATTTCTAAATTTCTAATTTTGACCTTTGGGTTACCCAATTCTCTATTCGACCTTCGGGTCACTCAATTTCCAATTTCAACCTCTGGACCACCCACTTTATCAGATTCTCAATTCAAGCCTTCGGGTTACAATCTTACCAACATCAGTCATTTTCCCGCCTGCAGGTTCCAACTTTCCAGGCCTTCGGGTTACAAATTCATCAAATATCTATCATTTTCAAACCTTCGGGTCACATCTCTATCTATGACAATCATTTTTGATAAAATCCTGCTTTCGAGCTGGTCGGTCAACAAATCCTGCTTTCGAGCTAGTCGAACAATCAAAATCCTGCTTTCGAGCTGGTCGGTCAACAAATCCTGCTTTCGAGCTGGTCGGTCAACCCAAATCCTGCTTTCTAGCTGGTCGGTCAACAAATCCTGCTTTCGAGCTGGTCGGTCAACCCAAATCCTGCTTTCTAGCTGGTCGGTCAACAAATCCTGCTTTCGAGCTGGTCGAACAATCAAATCCTGCTTTCTAGCTGGTCGGTCAACAAATCCTGCTTTCGAGCTGGTCGAACAATCCAAATCCTGCTCTCGAGCTGGTCGGTCAACCCAAATCCTGCTTTCGAGATGGTCGGTCAACAAATCCTGCTATCGAGCTGGTCGAACAATCCAAATCCCGCTTTCGAGCTGGTCGAACAATCCAAATCCTGCTTTCGAGCTGGTCGGTCAACAAATCCTGCTTTCGAGCTGGTCGAACAATCCAAATCCCGCTTTCGAGCTGGTCGAACAATCCAAATCCTGCTTTCGAGCTGGTCGGTCAACAAATCCTGCTTTCGAGCTGGTCGAACAATCAAAATTCTGCTTTTGAGCTAGTATTTCCAAAAATCCTGCTTTCGAGCTAGTACTTCAATCAAAATCCTGCTTTCGAGCTGGTCGAACAATCAAAATCCTGCTTTCGAGCTGGTATTCCCAAAAATCCTGCTTTCGAGCTGGTCGGTCAACAAATCCTGCTTTCGAGCTGGTCGAACAATCAAAATCCTGCTTTCGAGCTGGTATCCCCAAAAATCCTGCTAGTACTTCCAAAAATCCTGCTTTCGAGCTGGTCAAACAAATAAAATTCTGCTTTCGAGCTGGTACTTCAATCAAAATCCTGCTTTCGAGCTGGTCGAACAATCAAAATCCTGCTTTCGAGCTGGTATTCCCAAAAATCTCGCTTTCAAGCTAGTACTTCAATCAAAATCCTGCTTTCGAGCTGGTCGAACAATCAAAATCCTGCTTTCGAGCTGGTATTCCCAAAAATCTCGCTTTCAAGCTGGTACTTCTATCAAAATCCTGCTTTCGAGCTGGTAAATCAAAACAAAACTCAACTGTCGAATTGATCTTTTACTGAGTCTTTTCAAGACTCAATTTTCGTCACGAATGTGTTAAGCCGGATGTTAAATGCTCTCTTTCACCAAGGATTTCAAGAACATTTTGTCAATGTATCAATCAATTACCTATTGATTTCAAAATTTTATTGCATAAATCTTTATCTCTATTTACCTACAGCATTACTTCCGAAAGAGTGAAGCTTTTGCGAAAAGAGATTCAAACTTCAAATTCCTTCTATTGGCCAACCAAAAGGATGAAGGATAAGTCCTCGATATGGCCAGCAAAGAAAATTCAATGTTTTGCAAAGCCATAGATGATTGATATTGATCGCAGTCAATGGCACATTTTTAAAGACTATTCTTGTAAAATGAGGCAGTGGAAATATCCTGAGCGCTGGAAAAAGAGAGAATTCATCCAAGCCCTGTCTCCTTAAAATCACCTAAGCTGCAATTGAGTATCCGCAAAAGGGATCTCTCACCTGTCGTCAAGATGAAGGCGAATTAGGCGAGTAGACCCCCGGGGCCAAAGAAGACTCGAAACATCTCCAAGATGACGGAGTTTGTGACGGATCCTTCCAGGGAAAGTCCAAAGCACTGTCAAGATGAAGGCAGATGCGATGAACCTCTCGACAATCCCTAAAAGATATTTAATTTCAGCTATCATCCAAAGATTTCTAACCCATGAGCCAATATCGTCCAAGAAGGATCAAAACATCTCCAAGATGAAGGAGTTTGTGACGTTCCCTTCTCCAAAAGAGAGCAAGAGAGAAAAAAAAAGTCAGAACATCTCCAAAATGAAGGAGAATATAGCCAAAACACTAGAGAGCCAAAAGAGTGCAAAAAGATTATTATGAGAGAAGCTCTCAGGATATCAAACTGCCAAATTTATCAAGAATCTTCTTTAAATTTGTGAAATTCTATTATCAATACTCTTCCATCAACTACTTTCACAATATCAAATTCTCTTTCCTGCTCATATCAAGGAAATTGATAGCTTCCTTTAAGAAGGTCAATCGCAAGCAATTTGGATTTCCAATCTCGATTCTACGAAGTGAACCCTGTTTGGAGGTAATGCTTTGGGTAGAAAAGAAAGAATATCTTTGCAACCATGTGCAACATTTTCAAAAATTTTGAATCAACAACAAAATTTCCAACATTTTGACAATATTTTCTAGCTATCCTGACGTGAAGTGAGAGCTTGATGTACGTTTTTGATACATCCTGACACCAATTTTAAATCCCCCCTAAGGACTTGATTCCTTCCCTTCTTTGAGAGCATGAACTCTCAGATCTGCACACTTCCCTGTGTCCCCACTGTCCCACCATAGACAGTCCCATTTCGATTCGAGGTCGAACCACCAATCATTTCCCGCAAAAGGCAATTTCAAAAGCTGATTTTAGTCTCAGCAATGAGACGCCCAAAATCAATCCCTTTTCAAGCTTTAGGGAATCCATTTTCCTTCCTTTTGCAAAAACCCTATTGGATTTATTGTGCAAAATCCAAAGGTTCCATCATGGTCTCTTCTTTCGAGGATTCCATTCATTTTCCGCCCGATCAGGATAAGGGTATAAACCTGAGCCTCAATCAAAGAGGTATTTCATTTTCCGCCCAATCAGGTTAAGGGTATAAACCTGAGCCTCATCCAATGAGGTATTTCATTTTCCGCCCGATCAGGATAAGGGTACAAACCTGAGCCTCATCCAAAGAGGTATTTCATTTTCCGCCCGATCAGGATAAGGGTACAAACCTGAGCCTCCTTCGATGAGGTATTTCATTTTCCGCGCGATCAGGATAAGGGTACAAACCTGAGCCTCCTTCGAAGAGGTATTTCATTTTTCGCCCGATCAGGATAAGGGTACAAACCTGAGCCTCATCCAAAGAGGTATTTCATTTTTTCCGCCCGATCAGGATAAGGGTACAAACCTGAGCCTCATCCAAAGAGGTATTTCATTTTCCACCCGATCAGGATAAGGGTACAAACCTGAGCCTCAATCAAAGAGGTATTCCATTTTCCACCCGATCAGGATAAGGGTACAAACCTGAGCCTCAACCAAAGAGGTATTTCATTTTTCGCCCGATCAGGATAAGGGTACAAACCTGAATCTCATTCCAATGAGATATTTCATTCCCCAATCAGGTCAAGGGTTCAAACCTGAGCTTCGTTCCATGCGAGGTATTTTTGTCCCATCCAGGTCAAGGGCATAAACCTGAACTTCGCTCTCATAGAGCAAATCTTTCCTCTTCATTCTTCGTTCCATATCTACCATCTTCCTCGGGCTAATTTCTTCACACCCAGTCAGATCCTTCTAACTGGGGCATTTTTTATGTATAGCCCAAATTTGGTGTGTTTTTCTTTGCAACTAAGCTCGGCCATGAGCCGGCTTAGTAGTAAAGAGGGGCATCTGTAAACACCCCAAATTTTCACTCACCTCCCCAAACATTTCCACCAAGCATCATCATCCAGCCTCTGAAATCGCTGGAGGGCAAAATGGTCATTTTCTGAGCCCGGACCTTGCAAAAGTCTAAATTTCATCTGAAACTCTCAAAATTTCTCTAATTTTAACTCAGATGTTCAAAAATTTATTCCTGACAAGAGACAGACAGCTCCAAGTCTTGGTTCAAGATTCTATTGCATAAGACATGACATTGCATATCATTGCATGAGCATTTCAAATCACTGCACTGCACAGAATGTCATTTCGAGGTCCAGAACTCTTGATTTCAAAATTTTCAATCCAGATTAGAATTTCAACTCTTTTCAAAATTGATTTCAAAACCCTGGGTCTTCAAAATTATCAATTCTTCCCATTTTACCCCCAGTACTCTGAATGTCAAAATATTTTCTCAGGAAAACGATCTGGATAGTTTTTAATATGGATTTCAGTCACTTCACCTCAGATTTTGCCCTTTTTGACAATTTCAAATATCTTTCTTTTACAAAATCGCCCTACAAGGGCCAACCTTTTCCAAAATTCCTGTTTTGCCCATTAGTCCAGATTTTATGAAAATTCCAAAAAAAGAAGTTGTGGTTTTATCCTTATTTCAATAAAGAAGCAATGTGGGACCCACACTGAGGTGGTGTCACACAAGCTTTTCTTTTGAAAAATTTGAATTTTGAAAAAACCCAAAAATATAGGAGCCTTGTCCCCTGGATGTGTGCCACTTGTCCTTTCTCTCTCCTCTCATCTACATGCCAAATGTCAGTGTGGGGCTACCCTAAGAAGCCGCCACATGTCATCCCATTTTATCTGCCATGTGTCACCCTATCCATCCTGCGCCATGTGTCATTCCAAGACTACCAAGAGATGCCAAGTGTCATAGGTTGTCCTGTCTAGAAAAAGTGGAGCTTGTCTCCTCTGAGGTGGCGCCACTTGAAGTGTGTCTCCTGCAGAGGACACATGTCAACCTCTCCCTCCTTCTAGAAAAGTAGCCTGACACATGTCTCTCCCTACTTTTCTCAAAAAAGTAGGAGACATGTGTCACTCCTAAATTCCTACAGAAAAGGTAGGCTTGTCTCCTCTGAGGTGGCGCCATCTGGAGTGTCTCCTGCAGAGGACACATGGCAAGCTCTCATTTCCTCAGAAAAAGTAGACGCCATGTGTTGTTTTCTGCTTTCTTCAGAAAAACTAGAATTCAAAAGTTCAAAACTCCTCATAGGTGGCGCAAATCCTGAAATTCTACCTTTTCCAGGTTGTCTGAGATGGCGCCACATGGCCTGGCCCACCTTCTCTCCCCTCTGCCACGTGTCATTCTCTGCTTCTTTCAGAAAAAGTAGAGGACACATGTCTTCTCCCTACTTCTTTCAGAAAAGTAGGAGACACATGTCACTCCTGGCTTTCTTCAGAAAAAGCAAACCATTCAAAATTTCAAACAAGGCCTAGGTGGCGCAAATCCAGAGCTCTGATTTTTCCAGATGGCCTCTAAGGACGCCACATGTCCCTTGCCTATCCCTCTTGCCACATGGCATTGTAGGAGCCACCCTGAGGTGGCGCCACATGTCCATCCTCCATTCCTCCAGGGCCAACCTCCATTTGAAATTCGAATTCTCCTTCTGAGGTGGCGCCATCTGAAGAACCTCTTCAGCAGGCTGACACTTGGAACCGTCCTGGACTGCCACATGTCCAGATCTCCTCTCACTAGAAAAGGCAAAATTCAAATTCCTCTGAGGTGGCGCCTTCTGAGCCCACTGCTCTGACCTTTTGACATGTGTCAAACACCTTTTGAGGTGGCACCATTCCAGGACTCCACTTGGCTCTATTTTGATTTTTTATTTTATTTTTAATAAAAGTAGCCCACCATGAGGTGGCGCCACCTGAGGACTCCCTAAAAAAGTGAATTTGAAATTCAAACTCCAAGAGAGCACCCTCTGAGGTGGCGCCTTCTGGGAGTTCCCTGCAGAGAGAATCAAGCAAACTTTTGAAAAATTCCAAATTCCCCCTGCTGAGGTGTCTCACCCACAAAATTTCCATTTTTTATTTTTTTCAAAAATCAAAATAGCCTTTTGAGGTGGCGCCATCTGAGGATTCCCTGCAAAAGACAAATTCGAATTTCAAACCCCTCAGATGACACCCCCTGAGATGGCGCCACATGGAGGGCTCAGATCCAACCTGTTTGAATTTCAAAATTTTTCAGAAAATTTATAAAAACAAGGGTTCACGCCCAGCCTGAGGAGATCATTTTTTTTTTAGCTCTTGTGAACTTGGAAAATCCGACCTAGCCTTACTAAAATCGGATTTTGAACTGTGGAAATCGTGCCCCCTTTGGCACATTGAAGAAGGTGGAGTAAAGTTCGTGCCGTGGCCAATCTGATTCAAACATAGCTCGATTTTGGTGGACCATCCGAAGCTCGGAGCGAAGGACGAAGGAAGCTCGTGATAGCCGCCCCTTTCAAGAGCTCCTACGCTGCGTAACGAAACAAGGTGCACTTCTTTTCCCATTGATTGGATTCCATAATTCGAATCGGGGGTCGTTTGAAGAAAGAGCTCATTCGAGGGATGGATTGAGCTATTCTCATAAAACGACATACATAAAAATGTTTCATTATACTTACTTGATGATTTTTAACATGCATGTAGTTAGCTAGATTTAATTTGCATTTTATTTCATTAATTTAGCATATTTCATGAATTAATTAGGATTAATTTAGCATTTATTTCAATTCTGCTTATTTTCAGTAGGTCTCGGTTTTTGTCAGTCAGTCCACACGTCATTTCATGCATTTATTTTTTATTAAAAATCCCAAAACGGAATGCGCCCTTAGGTGTCCCTGAAATTTTGCCAAAAATTCGGAGGCATTTGAATTTGTTTACTGCAGTAAACATTCAAAATGGCAAGTCGGGTTCTGTTACCCAGGATGCGTTTTGAAAATCATTTGCCGACTTGTAAAATCGAGATATTCCTCATGGGAGATCCGATTTTAGATCCAAAAAATGTTCTGAACTCGGGAGAATGTATAGTTTTTAATACGAGTTTTTCAGATTTTTAGAATTTTTGTTTATATCTGACAAAAATCCGAGAGTTCGAGACACGTGTCAGAGCCTAATTTGGGCCTCTGAAATCTTGGATCGACTTAGGGCTATGGTTTCTCTTTGTGTGTTGCTCCAAATCCGAAACTGTAAAAAGTTAAAGTAGTGTCCAAGATGTCCTCTGTTTTCATCTGAAAGTCTGTAATTTTTAGAACAGTGTTGACCCCTGCTTCGGATTTTTCTTTTCAGTCCTTGGTTTTGCTACATTTGTCTGTTCTGTTAGTTTAGGCAGGAATAGTTATATTTTTATCTATGTTTTCGTTGATCAAATGTCGAAGTCATAAACATGAAAGTTGTTCATTTAGGTGTCCTGCGTAGCTCGGATTAATTTCATAAATTTCCATGGTTTTTGTTATATTTTTTTAGCATTTTACATCAGATTAGTATGATTTTTACCTCTGTCAGAACTAAATCCCTGTTATTGAACTCACCATGGCTCAAATCCCGAGGCTGTAAAAACCAAAAATGTTCCATTTTGGGTCTTTTAGCAGTCTGCAAAATATCAGAAGTTTCCATGGTGTAAAGCTTGCGTTATCATATTAGGCATTGCATTTGGTTCGGATCCATAGGCAAAATCCACCATTTTAGGACTTTTTTTGAATTTTAGCATTTAAATCATATCATTTCATAATTTTTAGCATTCTAGGTTGTTTATCAGAGTAAGTAGATGCTTCATACCGAATTTGGTGTAATTTGGAATCCATTTGAGGTTCAGATTAGCCATAATACCAAAACAGGGTCCCGTAGGACCCTATCCAAGTGAAAAACAAGCGAAATTCATTATTTTGGATAAATTGCAAAATGCCAAATTCTGATTTTATAGTCCTAATGTGTTTAGCAGCATGTCATAATGTCTCGTACTGCATTTCATCATCATTTGTTTCAATTTGAATTTCAAAATCTCAATTTTATCAAAATTTCCTTAAAAACCCTGATTTTAAAGGTATAACTTTATAATTAGGGGTATTTTGGTCATTTTGACCACTATTTCAAATTTCAAACTATTTTCCACTGAATTTTCTGCATTTACATCATTTCAAATATCAAGGAAGCATGAGAATAGGGTTTATATCCAATTAAATCCAATAATTTCATAATATTATTGGAAAATCTTGGAAAAACCCACATATTTGAGCTAACCCAATTTCAAGTTTGGCAGGAACAATCAAAAGAAGAAGCTGAAGTCTGCAAATTTTTTTTATTTCCTTTATTTAAGTGATGTAATAATGTAAATTTTGGAATAAGAGAGTTAATTTCCTGCTTAGATTAGGATGCATATCATATAGTTTAAATTTATGCAATATCCTGATTATATGATTCATGCATTTTATTTCAAAATCACTATGGATGTTCACGAATGGCACGTGCACCAACTCTTAGGGAGTTGATGGACTCGGTGGGATCCATATTTACGGCCCTAGTCGGAATATGGACGAGACCCAGATCCGTCATCTTTCTACTAGTCACATTGAGCCTACACTCTTAGGCTATCTTAAAATGCACATCATATTTCCAAAGTTTTCAAAAATCATGTGCATCAAATCAACTAAGTTCTGAACATATTCATGGCCACAGTCAGAATATGTGAAGGATTTATTTGGACTTAATGCACATTTTCCAACCAATTCCTCAGAAAATCTTTTCAAAGGGCATTCATTCACTCATGTCATTTGCATCATCAAATCATTTTCTCAAGAAAATTTCATTCTCAAAAAAATCGATTTCTCAAGAAACTCTTAAGTTGATTTTCCCAAAGTCAAGTTTTCATAGTTTTCCCTGAAAATCGGTTTCTCAAGAAACTCTAAGGATTTCTTAAAATCGGTTTTCCAAAGACAAGTTTTCCACAGTTTTCCCTGGAAAATGATATTTTCTTAAGAGATTCAAAAGAGTTTTCCAATCTTTCTCCAAGATCCAAAATCGATTTCCAAGTACTTCAAAAGGTAAAATTCCCAGGATTTCGATTCCCCAAGTTTTGAATTTCCTTCTCCAATGAGTTTTCCTATAAATCTTCCATCATTTTCCTAAGAAAACTCTCAAAGTCCAAGTTTTCCTAAGAAGTGTTTCCCTTTTCAGAAAGTTCATCTTTTCTCAAGAATCACTTCCATTTTCCCAGGATTTTCAACCATTCATAATTTTCACAAGTCTTTATGAACTTTCCTGAGATTTCAAATCTTTTTCATCTGAGTTTCCTGAGAAATTGACTTTCAGCTTTTTCCTGAGAAAATATTTTCAACTCCAAATATTTTCCAAGCATACATCATGTTTTCCCAAGCTGCATTTTCCAAAATCTCATAGCACATGCCTGAATTCTTTGTGCATTTAGGATAGAACATAACTTTGATAATTTCACTAAGTCAAGCATAATTTTGGTCCTTGGTTCGATTACCCCTGTTAAAGGCGGCAGGAACGGTCGAACCTCGTACCGACAGGTCGAGCCCCATCCCATGGATTTTCCCGCAATTTTCAAAACGGAGGCGAGTATTTCAAAACCATTTCCAAAATCCGGTCAAGTTTGAAGCGCGAAAGCGTTTCTCTCTTTTTCTCTTCCGCAAGGAAGGGAAGACGGGGGGAAAAATTTCGCGACGATAACAAGGCATGATCACCACGGTCCTAGCAGAGGATCCGAAGGAGCGACTCCCACAACCAATGATTCCCTGTCCTACTTTCACTGTCGACATCCCAGGCATCAGGGAAGTCGATGAAATCAATCTGAGTGAAAGTCTGGACATGCTGAAGTTAAAAGAAATCCAGTCGACAGAAAATGTGGCAGCAGTAACCCAGTGGCAGGGGCCTCACTTCTTCAAGCTAGGTGGGCGCCTCGACTGCACTTCACTCAAAGATCACCTTTTTTTCCCTCAGTTTTCAAAAACTAAGAGAGAGTTTGATCTTTTGATGAAACACAGGTATCAACCCTTCATGGGCCTGGGCAGAAATGAAAACGACATTCTGGATCCGATTGTCCTTGCTCGACATATTGATAATACAGGCTTGGGATTCACCGGTCAGTCATCCGGCAGGAAGACCACCTTTGTCAAAGGAGCCCAGTGAAAAAGACAATGACAGTGTTTTATGCTTTCTCTTTTCTTTTTCAATGTCATCTTGTAAAGGGCAAAGATCCGCCCCGTTTCCTTTCTTCATCAAACAAGCATCTGTAAATATCAAAATTACTTGATCAATGAAAATTTTGTTTACTCTACTCATCTTGGTGTACACAAATTCTTTGTTTATATCCTTTGCTATGTTTGACATTCTTAATTTCTGTACAAAAGGCTATTTTCAAACCTTTTATCCTTTTCTCAAAAACCTTCTCTGCGCTTTCAGGATTGCTGGAATCATGACACCTAAATCGCTCAAAAAACTCGTTATCAATACCAACTTTTCTCAAAATAAATTCAAACCGGCCAGAATCTGCAAAGCAAAAGCAAGGGCATAAGTCAACAAGATAACGGGGCAGATCGAAGAGTTGGCAGAATTCGACTCAGCGATTCAGGATTTGCCAGTATTCAGAAGCAGGATGAACTATCGCCATTGGTTTAGGATCCGACAGAGGATGTCAACATAGGTTCAGAAGATGATCCGAAGATCCTCAAAATTGGCTCCAGCTTAACTTCAAATGAGAAAGAAAGGCTTGTCTATTTTCTCAAACAGCACCAAGAAGTTTTTGCTTGGACTTATAAGGATATGCCAGGCTTAAATCCCAAGCTGGTTGAGCATCGTCTTGTGCTTAAACCCGATTTCAAGCCAATCAAACAAAAATTAAGAAAAATGGATCCTCGAGTAGCACCGTAAGTCAAAGAAGGACTTAAAGAGTTGTTAAAAGCAGGATTCATTCGGACTATTAAATACTCAGTTTGGTTGGCAAACATTGTGGCAGTTCCCAAAAAGAATGGCAAAGTCTGGATTTGCATTGATTTCAGGGATCTGAACAAGGCCACCCCAAAAGATGATTATCCACTCCCCAACATTGATCTTTTGATCGATAGCACGGCAGGCCATGCCATGTTTTCCTTTATAGGTGGGTATTCAGGCTACAATCAAATCAAATTGGCAGCTCGTGACCAATCCAAAACGTCTTTTACCATGCCTTGGGGTACTTTTTGCTATACAGTCATGCCGTTTGGGCTCAAGAATGCTGGGGCAACCTATTAGAGAGCAATGGCAGTTATCTTTCATGACCAGATGCACAAGAACATGGATGCCTATGTTGATGACGTCCTGGTCAAGTCAAAAGAAGGAGAGGATCATCTCAATGCTCTCGGCCAAGTCTTTGAAAGACTTATTCTCTACAAATTGAGACTTAACCCACAGAAATGTGTCTTCGGAGTAGATTCAGGCAAGTTGTTAGGCTATATGATCAGCAAGAAAGGCATAGAGGTGGACCCTGCCAAGGCAAAGGCTATCATTGATATGCCGCCTCCCACCAATCTCAAAGAACTGCGAAGCCTTTAGGGTCGCATTCAGTCGATTCGTCGCTTCATCTCAAATTTGGCCATGAGATGCGAGCCCTTCAATCACTTGTTGAGAAAAGAAGTGAAATTTGAGTGGGGACCAGAATGTCAGCTCTCATTTGAGCACATCAAGCAGTATCTTCTCAATCCACCTGTTCTGAAGCCACCAGAGCTTGGAAAGCCACTCTTTTTATATAATTCCGTCAACCATAATGCTTGTGGCGGATTTCTTGCACAGTATAAGGAAGGCATCCAGATAGAGCATGCCATCTACTACATCAGCAAGACCTTCATCGATTATGAGAAAAGATACTCTCAGATGGAAAAGACATGTCTAGCCTTAGTATGGATGTGCCAAAAGTTGAGACATTACCTTTTAGCTTCAGAAATCAAGATTTTATCAAGGCTCAATCCTCTCAAGTACATTCTTGAGCAGCCTTTCCTTACGGGACGGATTGCAAAATGGCAGGTCCTCCTGATGCAGTATGACTTGGAGTATGTTTCTCAAGAGTCAGTCAAGGGTCAGTCCATCGCAGATCAGTTGGTAGACTTTCTGTTGACAGAAGAGATCAAAGCAGAAGATGATTTCCCTGATGATCGCATCTGCAATATTCAGGAGTCCCCAGTTTGGACCCTTTTCTTTGACGGAGCCAGAAACATGTCCGGTATAGGGATTGAGATCTTATTGATCACTCCCGAAAAAGAGATGCTCTCTTATTCTCTCAAGCTCAACTTCCAATGTACTCACAACATGGCCGAGTATGAAGCTCTAATACAAGGCCTCAAGATTTTGCAAGACTTTGATGTCAAGAGAGTACACGCCTTCGGCGACTCATTGCTTGTTGTCAGTCAAGTTAACGCTGAATGGCAAGTCAAGGATTCCAAGTTGATTCCTTATCAGAAGATTGCCTTAGCTCTCATAGGCAACTTTGAAGAATTTCAGCTCAATCATATCAAGAGGGAATACAATCATATAGCAGATGGCCTAGCCTGTCTGGGTTCCATTTTGTCTTTTAAAGACAGTGAATCATGTCGTTCCTTCGAGATCGACAGACTTGATCAACCTGCCTACATTCCAGCTGAGCAAGTAAACCAAGCCACTCAGAAAGAGAAGCCTTGGTATCAAGACATCAAAAATTTCATCGAAACCGGTGAATTTTCATCGGAAATGCCAAGAAAGGATCAACATGTAATCTAGCGCATGTCAGCACGTTATTTCATCCTCGTCAATACTCTCTACCGTCGTGGGTTCAGTTCTGAGTACGCCAGATGCTTAGATAAGGATGAAGCCATGGAAGTTGTCCAAGAGGCACACGAGGGAATTTGTGGTGGTCACGTCGGCTACCAAACACTCGTCAAGCAGATCATCCGGGCAGGATATTATTGGAAAACCATGCAGCAGGATTGCCATCAATTTGTAAGGAAATGCGTCAAATGTCAAATGCACGCACCTTCCATCCATGCGCCAGCCACATATTTGCAGTCTGTGGTTTCTCCTTGGCCTTTTTCGATGTGGGCCTTCGACGTGGTAGGCCCCATCACTCCTTCGGCTTCTAATGGCCACTGATATTTTCTAGCAGCTACAAAATACTTCACCAAATGGGTCGAAGTTATAACTCTGCGGACAGTGGAAGGCCGACATGTGGTTTCTTTATTCATAAGAATCTCCTTTGCCGCTTCGGCGTCCCACATGATATTGTGTCAGACAATGGCAGTCATTTCAAGAATGAGAGGATAAAGACCTTCTGCTCGAAGTTCAGGATTCATCACCACTTCTCAGCCCCTTACTATCCTCAAGAAAATGGCCAGGCAGAGGCAACCAACAAGATTTTAATCTGCATTCTCGAAAGAACCGTGGAGACAGGCCGCGATTGGCACGAAAAGATGCATGATGCACTTTGGGCATACCGAACCACCATTCACACCTTGACCAATGCTACGCCTTCCGAGCTTGTCTACGGGACAGAGGTAGTGTTACCTCTCCACGTTCAGAAGCCTGCACTCAAGTTCGCATCATTCATCGAACTTTCGCTTGATCAGTATCAGTAGCAGAGGTTGGTACAACTTGATCTGTTAGATGAGAGAAGACTCAATGCGGCATAGCACGCTCAGGCCTATCATCAAAGGATAGCTCGGCACTATGCCAAATCAGTTATTGAGAGAAGATTCTGAATCAATGATCTTGTTCACAGATCGACAGCTCATCTCAAGCACCGGCCGAAGGGCAAGTGGTCACCCAATTGGAAAGGCCCTTATGTGGTTAAAGAAGCATTGCCTCGCAATGCCTATCGCCTGATCAACACAGATGGAGTGGAACTGCCAGATCCTATTAATGCTTTACATTTGAAGAGATTTTACACTTGAGCTGTTCATCATAACCTTTTGTACTCTTCAAAAGTCTTTCAATAAAGCAATAATCTTCTATTAAATTCTCAAATACTTCTCCCTGATACTGAGGCATTTTATTTTTTGATCTGTACTTGTCTTCCTTCATCATATGCAGGCAGGACCAGACGAATCTTCTTCTAAAAATCTTATCAACTTCTCGATTAATCTCGTTATCTTTACTAAATTGCATTCATTTCATTTATTAAACCAACCAAATTTTCATCAATTTATTGTCAATTTTGTTTTATCAAGTTTATCAACTTTATTAAATTTTTATTCCTTTATTTTTAAACCCTTTCAGGTTAAGGGAGAAACCTGATGCCTCGTTTCAATGAGGTATCTCCCTTTCAGGTTAAGGGATAAAAACCTGAACCTCGTCCCGCGAGGCCCTTTTATTTTCTTTCAAAGACAGAGGACAATCCTAAATCCTTCTATAATCAATTTCTCTCAAATTTCTGTCAATTTCTACTAAATCTTTATTGTTAACTGCATTAATTTATTTCTTTTATCAACCCTTTTATCCTTTATCTATTTCTATCAATTCTGTTAGACTTTGTCAAATTCTCTTCAGGACCAGGGATGATCCTGAAAACCATTCTAAATAAAATTCAGGTCTTAGGCCATCTTGGGTCAAGGACCTTGAATAAGTTTCTCATCCTCATCATCGAAATCTATTCATGTTTTTTGTCAATCCTTCTAAAACCCGACTTTTGGGAAGGAGCTATTTTCCTCCCACCTGAGTTCTGACTCAGGCTTTGTTTTCATCTTATTTTATTTTCGGAAGATCCGAGCCCCGACTCAGATTTTCTCCTTTTTATCTTTTAAAAACTGGGTTCCGACTCAGATTTTCCCTTTTTGCATATTCTTATTTCTGAAGTTTCGAGTTCCGACACGAACTTCCTTTTGAATCCAATGCTCGTATTGGAACTAATTATTATGTCAAGAATTCGAGTTCTAAAAGCTCGACTCTCATTCATTCTTTTTATTTTTGAAAGACCGGGTTCCGACTCGGATTTTTTCCCCTTGTATATTCTTATTTCTGAAGTTTCGAGTTCTGACTCAAACTTCCTTTTGAATCCAATGCTCGTATTGGAACCAATTATTATGTCGATAATTCGAGTTCTAAAAACTTGACTCTCATTCATTCTTTTTATTTTTGAAAAACCGGGTTCCGACTCGAATTTTCCCTTTTCGCATATTCTTATTTCTGAAGTTTCGAGTTTCGACTCGAACTTCCTTTTGAATCCAATGCTCGTATTGGAACCAATTATTATGTCGAGAATTCGAGTTCTAAAAACTCAACTCTCATTCATTCTTTTATTTTTGAAAGACCAGGTTCCGACTCAGATTTTTCCCTCTTGTATATTCTTATTTCTGAAGCTTCGAGTTTCGACTCGAACTTCCTTTTGATCCAATGCTTATATTGAGACCAATTATTGCACTGAGAATGCGAGTTCTCTAAATCAATTCTCATTCATTCTTTTATTTTGAAAAACCGGGTTCCGACTCGGATTTTCGCTTCTTGTATATTCTTATTTTCTCAGGTTCCGACTCGGATTTTTCCCTCTTGTATATTCTTATTTCTGAAGCTTCGAGTTTCTACTCGAACTTCCTTTCGAAAACCAATGCTCGTACTGGTTTGAAAATTCGAAAACCCAGTGCTCGTGCTGGTGTGCATTTTCGAAACCCAACGCTCGTACTGGGGCATTTTGGAAATCCAGTGCTGGTGAGTTTTTTAAAAACCCCGTGCTCGTGCTGGTACATCTTCAAATCTAGTGCTCGTGCTGGTACATCTAGCGCTCGTGCTAGTGTCTGACTAACTGAGCAGTTAGCCCTCCCGGTTCAGTCTTTGTACTAACCAATCATCATCATTCAAGCTCTAAATTCTCAATTTCAACCTTCGGGTTATTATTTTTTCAAAAAAAATCAATCTTTTTCTCTTGCAAAGGACCCTCTTCAGGGAGAGTTCGAGGGAGCTCGTTCCTATCGCATGCAACCATCTTTCGTTCGCAAGGACCCTCTTCCAGGGAGAGTTTGAAGTTACTCATTTTCTTCGCGAACAGTTTGCAAAACAACAACCAACTTTACACAAAAGAACCCTTTTTCCCGGGAGAGCTTTGACGGAAGCTCGTTTCTTTTTGTGGCCCCCGTTTTCTCATCTTTGGCCAACCACTTCGTGGAGGACCCTCTTCTAGGGAGAGTGTGATGGACTCATCCCTCTGCGATACTTTTCTCAACTTTGTTTTTCGACCGCCTTTCCATAAGAGAAGCCTAGAGATAGGGAGTTTTGACGAAAACTTAATTTCTCTTCGAAAGTTTCGTTTTGCAAACACCTCCTCTTTGGGGAAGAGATGAGTATTTCCAACTTCCCATTCAGGTAAGGGCTAAGCCTGAGTCTCTCTTTTTGGGGAAAAAGAGAGGAGAATTTTGTCACGAACGTGTCGATCCGATATCAAGAAATTTTTTTCATCAAGGATTTATAGAATACTTTGCCAATTCGCTATCAAAACCATTGTTGATCTCAAAGTTTTCATCACATAAAAGAATTACCTTAAACTACCTTTAGTATTATTTCCAAATGAGCAAGAATTTTGCGAAATAAGAACTGAATTCAAGTTTTTTTTTGGTCAACCAAGAGGATGAAGAAAAATCTTCGATATGACCGGCAAAGGAAAAGTTCAATGATGTTGAAAAGCCATAAGTGAACTGATATTGATCATAGCTATGGCACATTCTTAAAGATCATTCTTGTGGCAGTAAGGCAGTGGAAATATCCCGCAAAAGGGATTTCTCAATTGTCGTCACGATGAAGACAAATAGACGAGTTAGACCCCTGAGGCTAAAGAAGATTTGGATCATCTCCGAGATGGAGTTTGTGAAGGATCCTTCCAGGGAACATTTTGAGCACCATCAACATGAAGGCGACTGCGATAAGCCTCCTGACAAACCCTAAAAGATATTTGATTTCTGCTATCTAGAGAATTTTGACCAATAAACCTATATCATCAGCCTAATTCCTGAGAAAGAAAAAGAAGGATCGGAACATCTCCAAGATGAAGAAGTTTGTGATGTACCCTTCCCCGAAAAGAGAGAAAAGTTAGGACATCTCCAAAATGAAGGATGATGTAAAAGCCCAAGAAAGCTCCATGACTCAAAAGAGTGAAAAAGATCATCATGGGAAATGCCCAGGATATTAAACTGCCAAGAATCATCTTTATCTATGTGAAATTCTTTCATCAACATCTTTTTCACTCAATTGCTTTTATGAAGCTAAGAATATTTTCCTCTCTTTTCATATCAAAGAAATTGATATCTTCCTTGAAGAAGCTCAACAGTAACAAATTTGAGTTTGATTCTTGATTCTACAGAGTTAGCCCCATTGGAGTTAATACTCTAGGTAGAAAGAGGTGATATTTTCACACATATATGCACAATTCAGTCATTTTGAATCAACTACAATTTTTGACATCTTATTGGCAATATTTTCTCATTATCCCAACATGAAGCAAAAACTTGATGTTCGTTTTGACGTATCCTGACGTCATCCCTCCTTAGGACTGAAAAGTCATTTCCTTCCGTCTGATCCGAGCGCTCTCAGATTCGCACGCTTCCCTGCGTTCCCCACTGTCCTGCCATAGACAGTTCCCGCTCAGAATAAGGGTTAAACCTGAACTTTTTTTGCAAAAGGTTTGTTATTGTCAAAAGCTATTTTCAGTCTCAGCAATGAGACACCCCAAATCATCTCCTTTTCAAGCTTTAGGGACCCCCATTTTCATCCTTTTGCAAACCCCTCTCGGACTTGTTGTGCGAAGTCTAGAGGTCCCATCACAGCTTCCTCGCTCTTCGAAGATTCTGTATCCATTCAGGCTAAGGATTAAACTTGTTACCTCGCTCCTCGAGGTATCACCCAAACCTTCTGCGAGAGGTCGTCTGTTTTTAGAAAGCTAATTCAGTCTCAGCAATAAGATGCCCCAGATCATCCCCTTTCCAAGCTTTAGGGAATCTCTTGTTTTTCTCTTCTCGCAAACCCTTTTCGGACTTGTCGTCCAAATTTCGAAGGTCCCATCATGGTTTCTTCACCCGAGGATTCCGTATGGTCGCCCTTTCAAGTTAAGGGATAAGCCTAAACCTCGCTTCGCGAGGTATCCTTCCATTCAGATTATGGTTAAACCTGAATCTCATTTTGACTAGATGTCCTTTCTAGTCCCACCACGGTTTCTTCATTTTGAGGATTTCGTGCGATTTTCCCCCACTCAGGTCAAGGGTTAAACCTGAATCTCGCTTTTGCGATGCATTTGTTGACCCATCACGGTTTCTTGCATTCGAGGATTCTGTATGGTCGTCCCCTTCAGGTTAAGGGTTAAGCCTGAACCTTGTTCTACGAGGTACCTTCCGTTCAGGTTTGGGTTAAACCTGAACCTCGTTTCGACAAGGTAATCCTTTCAGTCCCATCATGGTTTTCCCCACAAAGGAATCCATGCTCTGTACATCCATCCAGGAAAGGATCATGCTTGGAATTTCATCTCACGAGGCATTTCTTAAAAATGTCCCATCAAGGTCCTCATATATTCCTTTCCCCATTCAGGTTATCTTGAGATATCTTCGCCCCATCCAGGTTAAGGGCTAAACCCGAGTCATTCCAAAAGTTGCTCTTGTCTTGCCCACGAGACTTGATCTAAATTCTTATCTTTCATCACTTTGAGATCTGTACCCAAAGTCCCATCACGATTTCCTCGTTTCTATTATTCGGTCATATCATTTTCGAGGATTTCATCTTCCCAAGCCATTCAGGATAAGGTATGAAGCCTGAAACCATGTCTTTTAAATAAAATTCTTCCACACCCAGTTCAGATTTGCTGACTGGGGAATTTTTCAAAATTTGGAGTGTTATCTTTGCCACTAAGCTTGGCTTTTTACCAGCTTAGTAGCAAAGAGGGGCATCTGTGAACACCCCAAATTTTTCAAAATATTTCCTTTTTGCCCCCAAACCCATTTTTTGAGGGAATCAAACCCAAATTTCTTAGAAAAACCGTCTTTTGTAAATATTTCTCAAAAATACGAAAAAAATTAGTTTTAAATCCTTGTTTTCTCGTAAATTTTAGGATTTTATTCCAAAAATACAAAAAAATTGTAGAAAATTGAGAAAAGAACAAAAAAAAATAAAAAATAAAAAGAAAAAAAGTGGAAACGAAAATCGCTTTTGAAAACTTTCTTTTTCTTTTTTAAGAATAAGCCTTTTTTTTTTACTAAAAACAGTTTTCGCAAAAAGCTTTTGAAAAAAAAAATCGGCTTTCTAAAAAAAAAAAGTATCTCTTTGATAAAAAAGTTTTCTTTTTAAACAAAAAAAATCTTTTTTTTGAGGGTTACAGGGGTTCCCTTCATTCTCTCGAACTCTCTCTCTCTTTCACCGAAACCCTCTCTCTCGCCCAAACCCTCCAGAAGTTTCTCCCCATCTTCAACCCATTAGCCGCACTCTCCTTTTGCAAAAACCGCCATCTCCAAAAGCTTCACTATGCCATCCACCCTCCATCACCGATCCTCCACGAGCTTCTCCATAGCCACCGCCCATCATCAATGGCTTGCCGCACCCCCTCATCTGCCCTTCATCTGCAACAACCCTGCCCACCTCTCTTCCTCAACCCTCGATCGCCAACCGTCGCCCAGCTCCCAGTTCTTTCCTTTTCTCTCTATAAAAAGGGCGCAAAAGGTGGAGAAGGGATCATCGATCATCGACCATTCTCGCTCCCCATCGGCGCTTGCTGTTTTCCTTTTCCGAGAAGATCGATCTCCTCCCATCTCATTATTCCTTGGGATCTCCTCTCTAAAGGGCTGAAGGTCGACCCTCCTACAATCCGTTCTGAAGTAGCAAGAGTATTCAGCCAAGACTCTCTCTCTTCCTCTCGAATCAAAACAAGGTTGCGGCTCGATCTACCCTTCAAGGAAACATCCCTCTCAGAGTCTCTGCAATACGTCTAAAAAAAAAAATCTTCAGACGAGAAAAAAAAAAAACCCCTTCTAAATCCCTGCTGTAGCGAGGTAAGAAGCTCACCTCCCTTCTTTCTTTCATCCTCTGATTTCCTCTCGATTTTTTTTTCTTTTTCCTTTGCCCCATTTGAAGCACCATGACAGTATTGGTTTGCCTATAGCAAAACCAATCTGCCTTTCATGCAATAGCAACGGGACGATAACATCCCAACATCCCTGATATGTCTTTTTTTTGTTCATGTTGCAAAATCCTACTCTTATTGGGCTCAGATCATCAGATCCGATAATTCGATGGGATTCATCCAGATCTCGGTCCAGATTTATGTTCTTGTGGTGAATTCTTAAGCTTTGCTTTCACTTTGGATCTCCTATTTCCATTGCGCACCTCTGTAGATCATGGTATTTCAATTATTGTCGTCTGGGGTTATGAAAATCTGTTAATCGTTGCAATTTGTTTTATTATTCTGCATAATTTTTTCCCTCTTGTGCTCTAAGCCGTGATATGCTAATATTTCAATTCCATCTCTGTAACTACACCTGTCTATTTCATTTTTTTTTTATAGCTGATCTGATCCAGCATCAGATCGAGTCCTTTAAATCGAAATTTTCATCGATTTCGTGCTTCCTGTTCATTTCCTGGATTTGGCTCCCTGTCCTGCTCGTGAGCCCTATCAATATAATATACTCGGCATCGCCAAGTCATTTCTCTATTTGTGTTAAATACCGTGATGCGTAAATACCGGATGCTATCTTCCCATTGTGTGATGCCATCGTTTTGACCCCCTGTTAATACCATGTGTTACAAAAATAAAAAAATGGCTGCAGAGATATACTCAGTGATTTAATGGGTATGAAGATTCACCTTCATGATCCTCATACATTCACTGGTTACAGATACTAAGAAATAGTGGGTTTATCTCCAGTTTCCTCTAAAAACAAATGTGCGTGTATGTATTTGATAAGAAATGGCGCATCAGAATTTTTTTTTTTAGGTAGTCCTCTTGTTTGTCTTGTCATTCACCTTATCAGATTCCCTGTTGACATCCTCTATGTTATTGCTTTATTTTATTGTCAGATTTTCACTTCCTCTACTCGGTTTTGAAGAAATATCTCTGTAGCATTTCTAAAATCATAGATTCACCATTTGTTTGTTATCTTCATATCAGTCCATTTTTTTTTAAATCAAGATGATACACCGCAACATTGTTTTCATTCATAGTGCTATTGCCTATCCTGCTCATCATCTACATTCGCAAGGTAATTACCATGCTCCAATATCATGTAACATCACGACAATAAGAGGACTCCATAGTATCTGGTGTCCTGAAATATATCTCTGGAGGATCAACCCGTGAACCACTTCATGGACAAAGCAAATTCCAGGAAACAGCTACTTGGAACTATGTTATATGTATTCTTCCTAGATTTGTTTACATACACAGCAGAAGAAGTGTGTACAGGGATGTCAATGAAGTCCACATACTAGTTAATCCTAGTAGGTGTGGTCAAGCTGGTGGATTCCGGTATAACAAGACCTGTCAGTTTTTTTTTTTTTTTAGAAGTTACAAATTCTTTTGCCAGTTTGTCTGTTCGATTGATAAACTGACCTTTAGTGATTTATTAATCTAGTCATTGTTTTACATATTTGGTTCATTAACAATTGTGTGAATCCATTGACTCATTTATTGGCTTCGTTAGGTGGTTTATTGACAGGTGCTTGCGTCTATCGATTCATTGATTGGTACAGGAATTGACATTGAAGCCCTTTTGTTGATATAGGTATGTTGACCATCTATCTTTCTGCTGAATTCATACATATGAAATATTAACTGTTGTCCAATCTATCAATCTGTTTATTGGATTATTTCACTTTAGTAATTATCTGCTTAAAGTATTGAGTCTCGTTGATCCTACTTTTTGTTATATCCGATTGTCTTACCTCGCCCATTTATCTTCATCTTCTGTGGTAAGCTCCCTTCATATAAATTTGAGGGATCAGCTTGATGGAATCGAGTCACCCATACCTTTTGAGACTGTGCACATTAAGGAGGGCCATTAGTTTCCTTTTATCACAGGTTTGAGTCATCGCCCCACTAGAGTTGAGCGTCTAAATAGAACCTGTCATGATCCAATCAAATCATGCATATGTCGTGGGTATTTCCGCATCCAATCGTCATAAGACCTCCATCTTATGAACCTTTTAGTTCATCAGCATGCCCATCATAGAGGTCCAGAATTTTAGGAATCACCCATCCATGCAGGGGCACTCAACTGGGTCCATAATAGCAGAACTTAATCTCAGGTCCAGACTGGAATTCCTCCACCTAAGTCAGCTTGATAGAATCGATCTCTTTGGAAATGTCGTGTGTCCAGAATTTGACTTCAAGGATGTCGCAATTTCTGTAATAGTTTTACATTTCATTGATCTTGGATTTATAGATTTTCTTTTTATGTAACATCATATATTTGCATTCTAACCCTGCATTTTTTTTATTTCTCTTAATTCTTTAGACCTTAACCCAGTGGATGTCTACGTTTCCAATAAACAATGGTAGGTATGCCTTTTTATATTAGCTAATGATTTATTTTGATAGTATTATAACAAAATGGCATGCTCTCTAGGAATTGGCCCCCTGTTGGTTCAGAATTTTTCTAAGTTCTGCAAAATGTATACTGTCAAAATCAACCATTTTACTTATATGTCAGCAGCATCCATTTGGAAACAATTGATGTATTGGCTCATTTTTTTTTTGTAGTTTGCCTTAGTGATGGTAATCTCGATGCATACAAAATAACATTACGCATCACATGCTCACTGGAGGTGCATGGCACCACCTTACATCTACCTTATCTTCACAGCCCTTCACAGCCACCAGTTACTCATGGCTGTCTCAAATAGCCATGTTGTAAGCCATTGACTGTCATTCCCAATTAATTCCCATTGTTAACAAAACCAATGTATGTTTGAGTTACCAAATGATTGATCCATGGGGAAGTTACCTGTTACTGTAAAAGGAATAAAAAAAACATGGGACTAGCTGATCTAAGTAAGAGCCGGTTGAGTGAATCTTTCCTCAAAGCTAGCCTCTCAATCCTTGCAGATGAATCACTTGATTGTTTTATGTAAATCTGTTGGACCGGCTAGCATTAGTCAATGCTTTGAAGAAGAGTTTTCCAAGAGAAAGTTCCTTTGGTCCTGGAAATAATGTTGTCTTTAGAGGGTTCTTTAGAGGACTTATAGGCTCTGGTTTGAAGATGCAAATTATGTTCAATATTCATTCAGATCTCTGAATGACAACAAGGTTTAACATTTATAATGGGCAGCCTGTTGCTCTGATATTCCTAAGGAAACTTAAAATGGTCTCAAGACTGGATGTTAAGATACTAAAAGCCTTTATTGCCTTCAGCCATTATGACTTCCCATACTCAGGCTTCCATTTGCTTATGGTATTATTCATATACATATATATATAAACATATATATATATATATATATATATATATATATATATATATATATATATCTGCATATATGTATATATATATAGGTACACATGCATACGTATGCATGAGCACACGAATATGTGTATGTCCTCTCATAAATACAAGGGATACTACATGCTTCTTTTAGCATAATGTAGCATCTTAAGTTAAAATTAGCATAACTACCTATACCTTGGCTTGGCGCTAACTTTTCTTTCTTGCAGGAATCTCTGGAAAATATTAATTTCCTTCTTAGAAGAAGATTCTATCATTTCAATTCTCATTGTAATAAGCTAGCTATTAATGAGATTTCTTTACATTCCCTGTTTTAGATTAGAATGAATGAGCATTGTAAATATCATAATTTGCTTGTTTTTATGCTTTTTGCCTTTATTTTTCTCAAAATCTCACAATGGTGAAATACGAATGACACGTGCACCATTTCATAAGAGGTAATTAATCCTAAGTTGATGATTTACATCAATGGCCATAGTCAGGACGTAAACAAAACTTAGGATTTTTATCTTTTATAAAATAACACTGGATCCACACTGGACCCTCTTCAAAAATCATCATATTTTCAAGTATTTCCTTCTTTTATTAGAGTTTAACTTAAAATTAACTCAAAATATATATCAATGGCCATAGTCAGGATATATTGAGAATTAATTTTATTTTAAACTCTATAAAAGCACCAAAATAAGTTTCATTCTTCACCTGAATTTAAATATAGATTATTATATAATACATTCAATGACCATAGTCAAGGGTGTATTATATCTTCAATCTTATGTTTAATTCATTTAAAGAATGGAATAGCTTTTCAAAATCCAATTTAAAAATTATTTAAATTCATTCATCATTTAGGATAAAACTGCATCATATTTTCAAAATTTCTTTTTCAAAAACTCCAAGTGATGTTAATACCTTCTTCAATCAATCTTCAATTCTTGTAAAATCCTATTCATCTTTTCATTTTCAATCTCAAAGTCCAATTTAACTTTGAGATTTCAAATTCATTTTGTATTAAAAAATTCCAATTCAAATCAGATTTCAAAGTTCAATTTGACTTTGAAATTCTAAATTCATCTTATATTCAAAACTCCAATCAAATTCAAAGTTCAATTTAACTTTAAAATTTCTGATGCATCTTCTGATTCCCAATTCAAACTTTGAATTCAAAGTCCAATTCGACTTTGAAATTCATTTGTATACTCAAACTTCAATTTTCAAATCAAATTCCAAATTCATTGTCAAAGATTCAAATTCAAATTCAAATTCAATTTGACACCTCAAAATTCTATTTTCAGAAGCTCAAATTAACTTTGAAAACCTCTGATTCACCTTCTGATTTCAAATTTAAAACCAAGTTTATCTTTCTCACCTTCAAAAATCAAAATCAAGGCTTGAGTTTGATTTTGAATCTCAAAACTTAACCCTTCTTAAAATTTAAATTTAATCAGGGTTTTCAAAACCTAGATCCATCTTCAAAAGTCCCATTTGGACTTTCAGAATTCAAATCCAAAGTTTGATTTTAATCCCAACCTGGATCCAGATTTCCAAGTACAAATCTTCACTTTTTGGATCTCAGGTTTCAGATCCAAAAATCCATTTAGGATCCAGAATCCAACTTCCACTTTCGGATCTCAGATTTCAGATCCAAATCCATTTTTGGATCCAGAACCCAATTCCACTTTGGATCTCAGATTTGAGATCCAAAATCCATTTAAGATCCAGAATTCAATTCCACTTTGGATCTCAGACTTCTGATCCAAATCTATTTTAGGATTCAGAATCCAATTTCATCTTAGATCTCAGACTTCAAGATCCAAATCCATTTTTAGGATCCAGAACCCAGTTCTACTTTTTGGATCTCAGACTTCAAATCCAAAGTCCATCTTAGGGTCCAGAGTCCAACTCTATCTTGGATCTTAGATTTCAGATCCTAAATCCATTTTAAGATCCAAAATCCACCTTAGGATTCAGAATCTAATCCCATATTGGATTCCCGATCTTTTGATTCAATTCTATTTAGGATCCAGGATCCAATTCCATTCCCAATTCTAGATTTCAAATCCAATTCCAATTTCAGACCTCATCTGAACTTCCTAAATCCATTTTTATTTTAAATACCATTCGGATTTTCAAATTCTATCCTGATTTCAAATTTTAAATTCAATTCCATTTCGAAGTTTTATCTCTTCTCCTAAATCTAAGTTCAAAGTCCATTTTCTGACTTTGAAATTTCCTTCCTTTTCCCTTTTATCTCAGTTTCAAAATCATTCTTTCTCAAAATCAAAGATTTATTCTTCCAACTCTCATTATTTCAAAGACTTAGAACTTCATATATCTTTTCTAATCTATCTCAAGTCCTAAGTTAGATTCCATCATTCAGAAATCATTTCTTCATTCTATTATCAAGTCTATCTTAGAAAACTTGGAGACTTTCAAAAGAGCATACATCCTTACATTTGCACAAGCATGATTCTTTGTGCATTTAGATTTAGAATAAATTCTTAGATAATATTTAGGCAAAGCAAAAGACATAAATTCGATCCTTGGTTCGATTACCCCTGGTAAAGGCGACAGGAACGGTCGAACCTCGTACCGACGAGCGAATCCCGTCTCTCCATTTTCTCGCAATATATTTCAAAACGGAGGCGAGTTATTTGCTAAATATTTTCAAATCAAGGTCAAGTGAAACCCCGCAAAAGAGTTCCTCTTCTTCTCTTCTTTTCTTTTCTCTTCTCTCTTCTTTTCTCTCTTTTATTTTTCTCCCTTTAAAAAGGAGGAAAATAGAGGTTAGAAAAGGAAAAGAGAAGGAAGAGAGAGAAACCATAAGAGAGGAAAAATTTTGCGATGATCACAGTCATACTGCAGTAAGTGATGATAATAAACATAACTCTATCACAACATATTTAGCATAAAATGCCATCTGGTGCGGCATGATAAATACCCTAGATTGTTGACATTATCACAATTCATCTCATCATGATAATCTCCATTATGTACTGAATGAAAGGTCACTTGATGCAGATACAAACATGGCAGGGTTAAGAAAAGGATGAACAACAGGACCCGAATCAGATTTAACTAGCGCAAATCAAACATAATTCTTAGCAAATGTAACTTACTAGGTATTACTCAACGAATACAAATCACAGATCACCACAACCTAGAGACTAAAGCCTACAAACCATGACCTCATTCAGAAACGCAGATCACTATGGGATGAATATTATGGGACTGAAGTGATGCAAGGGATTAGTTATGCAAATGAAATGGGTGAGGGCCAATCATATACACGCAGCAGAGAAACACACCATGACTACAGAAATGTGAAGAGTAGGTAAAAGAAAATCAAAGTGACTGTGGATTGTGTGACTCCTGCTAGTTCAGTCCTCATGGCCCAATTAGCTGCCACTCACCCCCCCCCCTTCCCCATTACAGATATTCCTACCGGATTGGATAACCAACTATTATCGCAGTAACTCACAAGGCTCATGAAGAACCAGATTCTAGTGGTGAAACTTCATCCCAGGGCCTCACCGTTATTCACAATGACCTTATCATACCCAACGTTTGTACCATATACCATTGCCAACATTATTTGATGTAATGAAATACAGAATAGGTTTATAAAATGAAACAAACTTTGATGCATTGAAGGAATGACTGATGTAGAGAAGAAAAGGGGGTGATGCTATGCAAAATCAAATAAAAAATAGAGAACATACATCAAGTCCAATGAGAATGTATAAACCAAATATAGAGATTCACGCTTCCATACAGAATTTAATTGAAAACTAAGTAACATCTGGCGATGGGGAAATGAGGGGAGGATGAAAATAAAACAAAACAGAATGGAAGACTTAGATGATGAATTAGTCTGATGGATGCATAAATATAAATGAAAGAGGATCGTGAAGGAGATACACACAACCAATGCTGAAGCCAGATGTGGGATTTTATGGCAAACCAAATGTAAATCCGGTTTTGGACCAACCGAACAGAGCATTTCATAGCACATGCAAAGATCTGTGAAATGCTGATATTTGGTAGTTTCTGAATTAAATTCAATACAGATGTCGTGTTACATTGGATTGATGCAAGCAAGATCGATACTAAGAAATAAAATATGATGCTATATGGATGTCAAGTGAGATTATAGGAGAGATAAATTATGAGAAAACAAAAATAAAACCTAAGAAATATACTCGAGAATGAAGATATACTAATACTAAAATGAGAAATAAAACCATCAAAACACAATGAATAGGATGCATCATTTCAAGCATAAAAAGAAAAGCAATGAGATGAAAAAAAAAATTACAAAGAGGAGAAGATGTTGAATGTGAAATTCCTTTGTTGTTGCATGGGGGATGGGTTGAGATTGCTATAGGCGATCCAACCCCAGCCATGGTGCGTTATTGGGGGTTAAAAACAAGAAAACAACAAGAAAAATTCAGAGAAAATCAAGGAGGAAGGGGGCTTACTTGATTCTGCAGGGAATTCTGAAATAATCTCTTGTTTGCAGAGGATCCTGAAGGATGGAGAGAAGGGAAGCCTTCCTTTCGTTCTTTAATGGGTCTGCTTCTACTACTAAGGAGGAGGAATTGAGAGGAAAGGGTGTGCTAACAATGGATGGATGCGCTAACAATGGATGATCCTTTTTGTTTCTTCAACATTTGATTATATAGGGAGAGGCAGAAGGATCGAGAAGGTTGGGGATCGATGGACGAGGCGTGAAGGAAGAAGCCGATGGAGAGGCGATCGATGGATGCTTCGAGAGGAAAGAGGCACATGGGGGGAGGTTAGGGATTGACAAGCGAGGAAGAGGGAAGATGATCAGAGGGTAGACGAAGCCTTCTCTTGTGGTCTCTCCTCTGTAACGGGAGGCCGTTAGACAACTTTCAAAGCTTGTCACCCTATCTTTTTAAAATTTTCAAAAACACGGTTGTTTTCAAAGAGTTTTCCCTAAAAGGTGGTTCTCACTAAAAACGATTTTTAAAAAAGGACTTTTAAACCGATTTTTTTGTATTTTTCTATTCCAAATTGTATTTTTTTGTTGTTTTCTTCATGTTTTCTGTATTTTTTGTGTTTTTGAAATAAAACTCTAAAAACTAAAGGATTTTAAACTAATTTTGCAAAATTTAAAAATATTTACAAAAGAAGTGTTTTCTAAGAATTCGGATTTGAATTTTGAAAATTTCTTTAGAAAATGGATTTAGATCCGAAATTTGAAGAAATATTCAAGTTTTAAACCTTGAATAGAGAAAATACAGAGCAGTGGATCCAAATGGATATTTGATGGACTGCTTGAGCCTTTCAAAAATTATTTTTGGTATTTTTGTAAATTTGGTTTAAAATTTGGATAACGAGGCTTAGATTTGGATTTTGACACTAGATCCGGATCCAAAATTGAGTCAGATAAAAATGAATTTGGATTCCAGTGAATTCGAGAGATAACTGGAATTTAGATTGAAAATGATTTAATTTACTCAGAAAATGGGGGCCAAGGGCAAAAAGGAAATATTTATAAAATTTTGAAAAAATTAAGGTGTTCACAGATTCCCCTCTTTGCTACTAAGCCGGTTGAAAGCCAAGCTTAGTGGCAAAGAAAACACTCCAAATTTTGAAAAATGCCTCAGTCAGCAGATCTGAACTGAGTGTGGAAGAATTTATTTTGAAAGACATAGTTTCTCAGGCTTAAAACCTTATCCTGAATGGCTTTGGGGAGACAAAATCCTCGAAAATGATATGACTAAATAACAGAAATGAGGAAATCATGATGGGATTTATGGTGAAGGTCCCGAAATGGTGGAAAATAAGAATTTTGATCAAGTCTCATAGGTGAGACAAGATGAGCTTTTGGAATGACTCAAGTTTAACCCTTAACCTAGATGGGACAAAGATATATCAAGATGAATTTCAAGTTCTACCCATACCTGAATAGGAAAGGAATACATGAAGATCCTGATGGGACATTTTTGAGAAAAATGCCTCGTGAGATGAAGCTCAAGTATGATCCTTTTTGGATGGATATGAAGAGCATGGATTCCATGATAGGGAAAAACCATGATGGGACTGAGAGAAATACCTCATCAAAACGAGACTCAGGTTTAACCCAAACCTGAATGGATGATACCTCGTGACAAAACAAGGTTCAGGCTTAACCCTTAACCTGAAAGGGACGATACCTTGAGGATCGAGGTTCAGGCTTAACCTGAAAGGGACGACCATACGGAATCCTAGAACGAAGAAACCATGATGGGACCTTTGGAGTTTGGATGAACAAATATGAGAGGGGTCTGCAAAAGGACAAAAAATGGGGGTTCCCTAAAGCTTGGAAAATGGATGATCTTGGGCGCCTCATTGCTGAGACTAAATCAGCTTTTAAAATTAATGACCTTTCACAAAAAATTCAGATTTGACCCTTAACCTGAGCGAGTGGTACCTCAAAGAGCGAGGTAACAGGTTTAATCATTAGCCTGAATGGATATAGAATCCTCGAGGAGTAACGAAACTGTGATGGGACCTCTGGATTTTGCACAACAAATCTGAGAGGGGTTTGCAAAAGGAGAAAAATGGGGGTCCCTAAAGCTTGAAAAGGGGTTGATATTGGGTGTCTCATTGCTGAGACTGAAATAGATTTTAAAATTGGTGACCTTTTGCAGAAAATTCAGGTTTAACCCTTATCCTGAGCGGGAACAGAGAACACAGGGAAGTGTGTAGATCCTAGAGCCTAAGCGCTCAGATCAAAACAGAAGGGAAGGACTTTCCAGTCCTAATGAGGGACGATGTCAGGATATGTCAAAATGGATATCAAGTTTTTGCTTCATGTTGGGATAACTAGAAAATATTGTCAATAAGATGCCAAAAATTGTTGTTGATTCAGAATGATTGAACTGTGCACATTTAATGCGAAAAATATCACCTCTTTCTACCTAGAGTATTACCTCCAATTGGGCTAACTCCATAGAATTAAGAATCAGATTCAAATTTATTGTTGTTGAGTTTCTTCAAGGAAGATATCAATTTCCTTGATATGAAAAGAGAGGAAATATTCTTAGCTTCATAAAAGCCATTAAGTGAAAAGATATTGATATAGGAATTTCACATAAATAAAGAAGATTCTTGGCAATTTGGCAGTTTGATATCCTGGGGCTTTTCCCATGATGATCTTTTTGCACTCTTTTTGAGTCATTGAGCTTTCTTGGGTTTCAAGAAGAAGTTTATTACATCATCCTTCATTTTGGAGATGTCCTGACTTTTCTCTTTTTTTCTGGGAAGGGTATGTCACAAACTCCATCTTGGAGATGCTTCGATCCTTCTTTTTTTTCTCAAGAATTATACTGGTGATATTGGCTCATTGGTAAAAAATCTTTAGATGATAGCAGAAATCAAATATCTTTTAGGGTTTGTCGGGAGGTTCATCGCAGTCACCTTCATCTTGACGGTGATCTGAACTTTCCCTGGAAGGATCCATCACAAACTCCTTCATCTCAGAGATGATCCAAATCTTCTTTGGCCCTGGGGGTCTAGCTCGCATATTCGTCTTCATCTTGACAACAATTGAGAGATCCCTTTTGCAGATATTTGATTACAACTTAAATGGCTGAGGAGATATAGATTGGGTAGATTATTTTATCGCCCAGAATATTTTCACTGCCTTACTGCCAGAAGAATGATCTTTAAGAAGGTGTCATAGCTATGATCACTATCAATTCACTTATGGCTTTTCAACATCATTGAATTTCCCTTCGCCGGTCATATCGAAGATTTTGTCTTCATCCTCTTGGTTGACCAACAAAAAAAACTCGAATTCTCTTCTTTCTTTATAAAAGTCTTATCTTTTTTGAAACAATACTGAAGGTAGTTCGAGATAATTCTTTGTGTAATAAAAGCTTTGAGATCAACAATGGTTTTTGGTAGCAAATTGGAAAATTGTTCTAGAAATCTTTAATAAAAGGAATTGCTTGACAATGAATTGACACATCCATGAAAAAAATCTCCTCTCTTTTTTCCCAAAAAGAGAGACTCAAGCTTGGCCCTTACCTGAATGGGAAATAGGAAATACTCCTCTCTTCCCTAATGAGAAGGTGTTTGCAAAACAAAACTTTCGAAGAGAAATTAAGTTTTCATCAAAACTCCCTATCTTTAGGCTTCTCTTGTAAGACCTATTGTATTTCTGAGGAAATTTTATGTGTAATATACTTTAGTGTTGGTAACATCTTGTTTGATTGCGAGTATTGCTCGTAAATTTTGCATATATTGCTTCCGAGGTTCTGAATCGTGTAAATTTGCTTTACGAGGTGATTCAGGGTAAACCCCGATGAATTGAACCCTGATATTTAGAGACTTGATTTATATTACATATAATTGGACCTACTCCGAATTTGGAACCTAAACGAGAAAAATATCTCATTATTTCATGTATTTTGATGAAAAAGGGTATATCGGTAAATACGAGTCATAGTGAGGCTCGAATTCATTGGAATTGGAAATCTAAATACATAATATTAAAATTTAGTTCTTAATTCATGAAATATAATTTGGAAATAAAACATTTTAATTAATTAAAACCTATCTAATTAAAAATGAAGCAAATGGGTTTTAAATAAAGTGATTAGTAATTTTCACAAAACCTAAAGGTGGCCTTTTCAAAAAGTTTTGAAAAAGAGGTTGGTTTTGGGCATTGTGAGAAGTAGTTGGCATGGGCCCCACCTCAGCCCATGATATTTTAATAACAACAAATTAACTTTTCAAAAAAACGCAGTTTATAATGAAATTTTAAAAAGCAAGCAAAATGCAAACCTTGGAGTCTTGAAATGGAATTTCAAGAAGTGAGTGGGCATAGGCCCACGATTTTTGGGCTGGGCTCCCCTTAGGGTGTAGTCCCTAACCCCCATTAAATGCATTCTAAAAAAAAAATGTGTGTTTGAATTTTGAAAAAAAAAATGATTTTGGTGTGGGTGGCTTGGCTTTGAAAAGTCAAAGCCAACCACTCCCCTTGAATCAAGGGGAGTGGTTGAGGGCCAGCCCTTGACCCCCCCTTTGACCTATCCCATGGAGTAGGGAGGGGATTAGGGAGGACCCTCCATCCTCCTCCTTTCTCTCCCCACCCTCCATCATCCTCTTCCCCTTTTTAAGTGGAAAAAGGGAGTAGAGAGAGGGTTGACACCCTCTCTCTCTTCTCCTCCCTTCTTCCCCACGTTTCCCTATCATTCCCTAGTGTGTGTGTGGAAATTGCAGAAACCCTTCAGCTGGGAAGGTCACAGCCCCAACTCAAGGTGAGTCGCACCCCCCCCCCCCCCCCTACATTCGTTCCATTGGAAAAACATGGGTTTCATGCTATTGGGTTAAAAAAAATGATGAACCGGTTTGCACTTATGAGTGCAAACCATTTCGAAATGGTTTTAAGTGCAAACCATTTCGAAATGAGGATGTTGTATTTCTGTTCTTGATTTCATGTTTTGATGCTCATTCTATCTTAGCATGATTTTCCTTTTCGCACCATAAATATGCAAGTTCTTCACGTTTTGGTGGCAACGCCCTTGAGGGGCTCGAATTTTTTTTTGTTGGTGGCTGGGTTGGGATTTATGGCAGCCAGCCCAGGCCCTTGTGGGGCCATTTTGGGCCCCATGGCCCCTTTGGGTTTGCTGCAACCTTCGCAGCAAAGGCCCCAGACTGACCAAGGGTCGGTCAGTCCGGGCCAATTGATTGAGCGCCCTTTTTCTTTTTTTGGTGCGGTTTGGGGTCTTGGTTGCAGCATCCAACTGGGCTGCTGCTGCAACTTTGGTGGTGACCTGTTGGTCTGGGCCATGGAGGGACCCAGGCCCACCCAGGAAGGCCACCAATGGGGGGAAACCCCCACCCGTTGAGCCCCATGGCAACAAACCGGGTACACTTAGCACCCGGATTCTTCCTTGGCACCCACAAGGTGGTTGTGTGGATTGGGGCTACATCCCTGGTCCGAGCCCTTACTAGGCTCAAACCAGGGGGATGTATAACCCCCTTCCCTCCCCGTGGTCTGCCTAAGGGCAGCTAGGGACTGGGTGACCTTGGCACCAAGACTTTTCCCCTTGGCGCACCCACTTGGTGGGGTGCCAGCCAAAAAGGTGGTTTGGTCTGGACCCAATGTTGGGTTAGACCAGAGGGCTACAGACCGAAGGTCTGTAGCTGATAGCCCTCCCCTTGACCCTGCACAGTCTAGACCTACAAGGTCCAAACCATGCATTGGTCGACATCACCCAACCGGGTGATGTTCCCTTTCCCCTGGGCGCACCTTGGTGCAGGTGCGTGCCCAGCTAGTGCCCTGTTCGGGCTTACCTTTGGGTCAGACTAGGGGCACCTGTGGGGCACACCTTTGTGTGCCCCTACCCAGTTTAGCCCAACTGGGCCTGGACCCATAGGGTCCAAGCCAAACCGAGTGGTTTGACCCACCTAGCCGGGCCTTTGGGCTAGCCGCACCCCATGTGGGTGTAGGCTAAGCCCAGCACCCTGGTCTGAACTCCCTAGGTTCAGACTAGGGGCTCTCGTGACCCAGCTGAGTCTGGTTGCTATTAGACCAAAACCTGCTAAGGGGTCTTGGCCCAGATCTTTTGGGCCTAACTTGGCCGAACCCACAATGGGCTCCTCTTCTTGCTTAGCCGAGTGCAAGTGCACCCGGGTGAGCCAGAGGTTTGACTATCGGGCCAGTGTTGGAGCCCTGCAGCACTTGGTCTGCACTTGAGGTGCATACCAAGCTTGACTTGGGCCCAGTGGCTCAGTCAAGCAGCACCCCCCCTACGGGCCTTGACTCCCCTTGGTGCCAAGATCGGCACTGGATGCTAAGGCACCCGGCAACCCTACTGCCACTTGGGCAACTCGAGCTGGACCCTGGCTCCTAGTACTAGTGGGCTCAGAATGGGTTGTCTTAACACATGTTGAGTTCCCGCGAAAGCTCACCGGTGGCAGTAACTGCCCCTTCGCGGCCGCCAACCTACGACCGAGAAATAAGCTTTTAAGCACGGAATCTCGCTCGTGTGCAACAAGACCGTTGCAACATTGGGCATTCGATGCTCATACCCCATGGTCCCATCGTGGTAGTGAGGTGGATGAGTCAGGACATGTGTCTCGCTACACACTCGCACGTGTTTTCCCGCCTTCGTCGGATGCCTCCGACAGATGGCATCGTTTGTGCCCCGCTTGTGCGGGCAGAGTGTGACCATGCATTTGGACATGCTAATGTTATCCCCACAAGTATGGGATTAAGTTATGATTCATTCTTGACACTCGTGAGTGTCGATTTTGTAAAGGTCCTTTGTAGAAGGCTTTGTTATGTGATATTTACGGCGTTATGATAGTTGGAATACGCGTATTTAAAAAAATACGTATTTCAGGCTCTGGACACCCCTCGCATATACAATAGCTATTGTATATGCATTTTGAGCCTTGTGCCACTCAAAAATAGTGATTTGTGCCACTTTACATACTTGTTGACATATTGTCGCTCACAACACGATACTCGTGTGAAATTTTGACTTTGTGGGTTTCCTTGTCTTCGCACGTACACTTTGGCACAACTTGACACGTATGTCACTAGCCTTGGTTTGTCGAGTACTGCTTGGTTGGCTTGCCTTCGCATATCAATGGATATACGATGCACCGGAGTCATGCCTCGCACTCGACATGACATACACTTAAAAAAACGAAAACACCATAGGGTATGACACTGTTGACCTGTTGAGGTCCTGGGACTCGGTTGGAGTCTTCGGACAATGGCCCGGGTTTGTGAGAGAGTGCTCACATGTTGTGTTACCCGATGCATAAAATGAAAATGGTGTTGGATCATCTTCACAGGCGATGTGCTCTTTTGTAGCCGTGTGAGGCTGAGCACGTGGATGGGCAGGCCAAGTCCTCCTTTGCGTACCCCGCAGGGACCACAAGTCACAGCTACCTCAAAAGGAGTTACGACTTGAAGAATGAGCCTAAATAAGATAACCCTATCATGCCCCATTCACAGTTTGGTCACCCAGGGAGAGGGTGAATGGTACAACCCTGAGTGACATGTCGTTACTACGACCCATTCTTTTGAGGAGCCGAAGCGCCCTCTGACCTCCAGTCACTCAGAGTTAGGGAGGTCGAGGTTACCCTCTTTAGGAACCTCTACTAAAGTAGTACAGATTGCAATCCTTTGCCCTTACGAAAGGTTTATCCTAGTCGCGTGCTGCCTGCAGGTGGTTTTGACTCGGTCGGTAGCATCCCTGGTTATCACATAAAAAATTGAATAACAGACGTCGGGTGCATGTCTCACAGAATGTGAGGTTTTCTTTGCATACCCGAAAGAGTAATCAGAAGAACATAAGTACTAACCAAACAGACTGACGTATAGTAGTTGGTTGATTATTTACTTTAGCACTGTGAGTACTTTTGTTAGTTGTTGTACTTGTTGTTTCATTTTTCGTTCTATTACAGTAGTTGTTGCACTTGTTACTTCATAGTTTTACCATATTGTAGCACATGCACCTACCTACATGCACTTGTACCTTTGTTTAAATGTTTCTAACTGTTCCATCATGCTAGTTGTAGCTTGTTACTTAGTATATTTGTATCATGTTGTTTACCTTATGTTTTTCCATAAAAAATGATGATGTATGGATGGTTTGTCTCACTAGCTCGCAAGAGTACTGACCCCATTTCATGGGGATACAGGTGTCGAGTAGATGCAGCACGATGCAATGGCGCACAACAGGAAGCTTGAGACTCACACTTAGCAGCGGATCCTGGCTTCTTCTGGTTTTGGGGTTTGAGGGGTTTTTCCCCAATTTTGAGAGACTGCTTCATTTTGTTGTACTCAGTCTCATTTTGTAATATTATAAACATTGTGGAAATAAAATATACTTTACTTTGACTCATGGTTTGGCTTTACTTACTATGGCTCGCTCAAACTTGCGGCCTTTGCTTTACCCCTGTTTTTCCTTTTGTACTTTCGCGGTTTGTTTTCAAACTGTATATCCTTCAAAAAAAAAATTCTCAAAAACCAAAGGTTCTTACAAGGTTGGGGTTTGGAGCGTCATATCTCTTTTGGAAAGGTGGCCGAAAATGAGGTTGAAAAAGTATCACAGAGGAGTGAGTCCATCACACTCTCCCTAGAAGAGGGTCCTCTGTGAAGGGGATGGCCAAAATGAGAAATTGAGGTCCACAAAAAGAAATGAGCTTCCGTCGAAACTCTCCCTGGAAAAAGGGTTCTTTTGTGTAAAAATTGGGTTGTTGTTTTGCAAACAGTTTGCAAAGAAATGAGTCCCTTCAAACTCTCCCTGGAAAAGGGTTCTTGCGAATGATAAAATGCTTGCATGTAAAAGGAATGAGCTCCCTCGAACTCTCCCTAGAAGAGGGTCCTTCGCAAGAGAAAAAGATTGATTTTTGATAGAATGGTAACCCGAAGGTTGAAATTGAGATTTAGAGCTTTGAATGTTGATGAACGGTTAGTGCAAAGACTGAACCTGGGGGGCTAACTAATCAGTCAGCCAGACACTACCACGAGCGCTAGATGTACCAGTACGAGCACTGGATTTTGAAAAGGCACCAGCACGAGCACTGGATTTTAAAGATGTAACAGTACGAGCACTGGATTTTGAAAAATGCACCAGTACGAGCATTGGATTTTGAAAATATACCAGTACGAGCACTGGATTTTGAAAGTATACCAGTATGAGCACTGGATTTTTAAAAATATACCAGTATAAGCACTGAATTTTGAAAATATATCAGTACGAGCACTGAATTTTGAAAGTATACCAGTATAAGCACTGGATTTTTGAAAATGTACCAGTACGAGCACTAGATTTTTGAAAATACACTAGTACGATCACTGGATTTTGAAAAAGAAACCGACATTCTCAAGATATTTGGAAATCGAAACGGGAATGATTGCTGGTGTTTCAGGATTATCCCTTATCTTGATGGAAAAAAGAAAATACCTCAAAGGATGAGGTTCAGGTTTGTCCCTTAACCTGAGAGAGAGTGAAAATCCGAGTCCGAAACTTGATTTTTCAAAGAAAAACTTTGGTCCAATACGAGCATTGGATCAAAAGGAAGTCTGAGACAGAACCTGGAACTTTAAAATAAAAGAAGGAAAGCCCGAGTTTGAAACTCAAATTTTTGAAGAAACACTTCGTCCAATACGAGCACTGGATCCAAAAGGAAGCCTGAGTCGAAACTCGAAACTTCAAACGAAATATAAAAGGGAAAAACTCAAGTCAAAACCTGGATCTTAAAAATAAAAAGGGAAAATCGAGTTTTGAAAACTCCAATTTTTCAACATAACAATTGGTCCAATGCGAGCATTGGATCCAAAAGAAAGCCTGAGTCGGAACTCGAAACTCCGAAAATGGAATATAAAAAATGAAACCCGAGTCGGAACCTGTAAACACCCCAAATTTTCACTCATCTCCAGCATTTCCACCAAATACCAACATCCAGCCTCTGAAATCGCTGGAGGGCAAAATGGTCATTTTCTGAGCCCGGACCTTGCAAAAGTCTAAATTTCATCTGAAACTCTCAAAATTTCTCTAATTTTAACTCAGATGTTCAAAAATTTATTCCTGACAGGAGACAGACAGCTCCAAGTCTTGATTCAAGATTGCATTTCATAAGACATGACATTGCATATCATTGCATGAGCATTTCAAATCACTGCACTGCAAAGCATGTCATTTCGAGGTCCAGAACTCTTGATTTTAAAATTTTCAATCCAGATTAGAGTTTCAACTCTTCTTAAAATTGATTTCAAAACCCTAGGTCTTCAAAATTATCAATTCTTCCCATTTTACCCCCAGGACTCTGAATTTCAAAATATTTTCTCAGGAAAACGATCTGGATAGTTTTCAATATGGATTTCAGCCACTTCACCTCAGATTTTTCCCCTTTTTACAATTTCAAATATCCTCCTTTTACAAAATTGCCCTACAGGGGTCAACTCTTTCCAAAATTTCCTGTTTTACCAATTAGTCTAGATTTTATAAAAATTCCAAAAAGAGGTTTTGTTGTTTTATCCTTATTTCAATAAAGAAGCAATGTGGGACCCACACTGAGGTGGTGTTACACAAGCTTTCCTTTTGAAAAATTTGAATTTTGAAAAAACCCAAAAATATAGGAGCCTTGTCCCCTGGATTGGTGCCACTTGTCTTTTCTCTCTCCTCCCATTTCCATGCCAAGTGTCAGTGTGGGGCTACCTTAAGAAGCCGCCACATGTCATCCCATTTTATCTGCCATGTGTCACCCTATCCATCCTGCGCCATGTGTCATTCCATGACTACCAAGAGATGCCAAGTGTCATAGGTTGTCCTGTCTAGAAAAAGTGGAGTTTGTCTCCTCTGAGGTGGCGCCACTTGAAGTGTGTCTCCTGCAGGGGACACGTGTCAACCCCTCCTTCCTTCTAGAAAAGTAGCCTGACACATGTCTCTTCCTACTTTTCTCAGAAAAGTAGGAGACATGTGTCACTCCTAAATTCCTACAGAAAAGGTAGGCTTGTCTCCTGTGAGGTGGCGCCATCTGGAGTGTCTCTTGCAGAGGACACGTGGCAAGCTCCCATTTCCTCAGAAAAAGCAAATGCCATGTGTCATTTTCTGCTTTCTTCAGAAAACTAGAATTTAAACATTCAAATCTCCTCATAGGTGGCGCAAATCCTGAACTTCTACCTTTTCCAGGTTGTCTGAGATGGCGCCACATGGCCTGGCCCACCTTCTCTTCCCTCTGCCATGTGTCATTCTCTGCTTCTTTCAGAAAAAGTAGAGGACACATGTCTTCTCCCTACTTCTTTCAGAAAAGTAGGAGACACAAGTCACTCCTGGCGTTCTTCAGAAAAAGCAAACCATTCAAAATTCAAACAAGGCACTAGGTGGCGAAAATCCTGAGCTCTGATTTTTCCAGATGGCCTGAGATGGCGCCACATGTCCTTTCCCTCCTTTTCCTCCATCTTGCCACATGGCATTGTAGGAGCCACCCTGAGGTGGCGCCACATGTCTACCCTCCATTCCTCCAGGGCCAACCTCCATTTGAATTTCAAACTTTCCCTTGAGGTGGCGCCATTTGAGAAAGCCTCTCCAGACAGCTGACACTTGTCCGCCACATGTCCAGATCTCCTTTCTCCAGAAAAGGTAGAATTCAAATTCCTCTGAGGTGGCGCCTTCTGAGCCCACTGCTCTGACCTTCTAACATGTGTCAAACACCTTTTGAGGTGGCACCATTCCAGGACTCCACTTGGCTCCATTTTTATTTTTTATTTTATTTTTAATAAAGGTAGCCCACCATGAGGTGGCGCCACCTGAGGACTCCCTACAAAAGGTGAGTTTGAATTTCAAATTCCAAGAGAGCACCCCCTGAGGTGGCGCCTTCTGGGAGTTCCCTGCAGAGAGAATCAAGCAAACTTTTGAAAAATTCCAAATTCCCCCTGCTGAGGTGTCTCACCCACAAAATTTCCATTTTTTATTTTTCTCAAAAAATCAAAATAGCCTTTTGAGGTGGCGCCACCTGAGGGCTCCCTGCAGAAGACAAATTCGAATTTCAAACCCCTCAGATGGCACCCCCTGAGATGGCGCCACATGGAGGGCTCAGATTGAGCCTGTTTGAATTTCAAAAAAATTTCAGAAAATTTATAAAAACAAGGGTTCACGCCCAGCCTGAGGGGATCATTTTTTTAGCTCTTGTGAACTTGGAAAATCCGACCTAGCCTTCCTAACATCTGATTTTGAACCTTGGAAATCGTGCCCCCTTTGGCTCATTGGAGAAGGTGGAGTAAAGCTCGTGCAGTGGCCAATCCGATTCCAACAGAGCTCGATTTTGGTGGACCATCCGAAGCTCGGAGTGAAGGACGAAGGAAGCTCGTGATAGCTGCCCCTTTCAAGAGCTCCTACACTGCGTAACGAAACAAGGTGCACTTCTTTTCCCCTTGATGTGATTCTATAATCCGAATCGGGAGTCGTTTGAAGAAAGAGCTCATCCGAGGGATGGATTGAGCTATTCTCATAAAACGACATATATAAAAATGTTTTGTTATGCTTCCTTGATGATTTTTAACATTCATATAGTTAGCTAGGTTTAATTTGCATTTTATTTCATTCATTTAGTATATTTCATGAATTAATTAGGATTAATTTAGCATTTATTTCAATTCTGCTTATTTTCAGTAGGTCTCTGTTTTTGTCAGTCAGTCCACACGTCATTTCATGCATTTATTTTTTATTAAAAATCCCAAAAAAATCACGGCATGCGCCTTTAGGTGTCTCTAAAATTTTTCCAAAAATTCGAAGCCATTTGAATTTGTTTACTGTGGTAAACATTCAAAATGGCAAGTCGGGTTTTGTTATCCGGGATACGTTTTGAAAATCATGTGCCGAATTGTAAAATCTAGATATCCGTCATGGGAGATCATATTTTCGATCCGAAAGATGTTGTGAACTCGGGAGAATGTCTAGTTTTTAATATGATTTTTTAGATTTTTCTGATTTTTTTTTATGTCTAACAAAAATCCGAGAGTTCGGGACACGTGTCAGAGCCTAATTTGGGCCTCTGAGATCTTGGATCGACTTAGGGCTATGGTTTCTCTTTGTGTGTTGATTCAAATCCAAAACTGTAAAAAGTGAAAGTGGTGTCCGAGATGTCTTCTATTTGAATCTGAAAGACTGTAATTTGTAGAACAGTGATGACCCCTGCTTCGGATTTTTCTTGTCAGACAACTGTTTTGCTACATTTGTCTGTTCTGTTAGTTTAGGCAGAAATGGTTATATTTTTATCTGTGTTTCTGTTGATCAAATGCTGAAGTCATAAACATGAAAGTTGTTCATGTAGGTGTCTTTCATAACTCTGATTAATTTCATAAATTTCCGTGGCCGTTTTGTATTTCTTTAGCATTTTTCATCAGATTAGTGTGATTTTTACCTCTGTCAGAACTAAATCTCTGTTATTGAACTCACCATGGCTCAAATCCCGAGGCTGTAAAAACCAAAAATGTTCCATTTAGAGTCTTTTAGCAGTCTGCAAAATATCAGAAGTTTTCATGGTGTAAATTTTGTATTATCATGTTAAGCATTGCATTTGGTTCGGATCCATAGGCAAAATCCACCATTTTTAGGATTTTCCTTGAATTTTAGCATTTAAATCATATCATTTCATGATTTTTAGCATTCTAGGTTGTTTATCAGAGTGTTTAGATGCTTCATACCGAATTTGGTGCAATTTGGAATCCATTTGAGGTTCGGATCATCCATAATACCAAAACAGGGTCCCGTAGGACCCGGATCCAAACGAAAAACAAGCGAAAATCGTTATTTTGGATAAATTGCAAAATATCAAATTCTGATTTTACAGTCCTCATGTGTTTAGCAGCATGTCATCATGTCCCTTACTGCATTTCATCATCATTGGATTCAATTTGAATTTCGAAATCCCAATTTTACTAAGTTTTCCTTCAAAAAAAACCCTGATTTTAAAGGTGTAACTTTAATTTTAGGGGTATTTTGGTCATTTTGACCCCAATTCCGAATTTCAAACTGTTTTCCACTGAATTCCCTGCATTTACATCATTTCAAATATCAAGAAAGCATGAGAATAGGGTTTATATCCAATTAAATCCAATAATTTCATAATATTATTGGAAAATCTTGGAAAAACCCACATATTTGAGCTAACTTTATTTCAAGCTTGGCAGGGATATTCCAAAGAAGGAGCTGAAGTCTGCAAATTTCTTTTATTTCCTTTATTTAGTGATGTAATAATGCAAATTTTGGAATAAGAGATTTAATTTCCTGCTTAGACTAGGATGCATATCATATAGTTTGAATTTATGCAATATCCTGTTTCTATGATTCATGCATTTTATTTCAAAAGCACTATGGATGTTCATGAATGGCACGTGCACCAACTCTTAGGGAGTTGATGGACTCGGTGGGATCCATATTTACGGCCCTAGTCGGAATATGGACGAGACCCAGATTCATCATCTTTCTACTAGTCACATTGAGCCTACACTCTTAGGCTATCTTAAAATGCACATCATATTTCCTAAGTTTTCAAAATCATGTGCATCAAATCAACTAAGTTCTGAACATATTCATGGCCACAGTCAGAATATGTGAAGGATTTATTTGGACTTAATGCACATTTTCCAACCAATTCCTCAGAAAATCTTTTCAAAGGGCATTCATTCACTCATGTCATTTGCATCATGAAATCATTTTCTCAAGAAAATTTCATTCTCAAAAAAATCGATTTCTCAAGAAACTCTTAAGTTGATTTTCCCAAAGTCAAGTTTTCATAGTTTTCCCTGAAAATCGGTTTCTCAAGAAACTCTAAGGATTTCTTAAAATCGGTTTTCCAAAGACAAGTTTTCCACAGTTTTCCCTGGAAAATGATATTTTCTTAAGAGATTCAAAAGAGTTTTCCAATCTTTCTCCAAGATCCAAAATCGATTTCCAAGTATTTCAAAAGGTAAAATTCCCAGGATTTCGATTCCCCAAGTTTTGAATTTCCTTCTCCAATGAGCTTTTCTATAAATCTTCCATCATTTTCCTAAGAAAACTCTCAAAGTCCAAGTTTTCCTAAGAAGTGTTTCCCTTTTTAGAAAGTTCATCTTTTCTTAAGAATCACTTCCATTTTCCCAGGATTTTCAACCATTCATAATTTTCCCAAGTCTTTATGAACTTTCCTGAGATTTCAAATCTTTTTCATCTGAGTTTCCTGAGAAATTGACTTTCAGCTTTTTCCTGAGAAAATCTTTTCAACTCCAAATATTTTCCAAGCATACATCATATTTTCCCAAGCTGCATTTTCCAAAATCTCATAGCACATGCCTGAATTCTCTGTGCATTTAGGATAGAACATAACTTTGATAATTTCGCTAAGTCAAGCATAATTTTGGTCCTTGGTTCGATTACCCCTGTTAAAGGCGGCAGGAACGGTCGAACCTCGTACCGACAGGTCGAGCCCCATCCCATGGATTTTCCTGCAAATTTTCAAAACGGAGGCGAGTATTTCAAAACAATTTTCAAAATCCGGTCAAAGTTTGAAGCGCGAAAGCGTTTCTCCCTCTCTCTCTTCCGCAAGGAAGGGGAAGACGGGGGAAAAATTTCGCGACGAGAACAGGTTTGGCGACCGTGATGGGATCTGTCCTTGTCTGACCTAAATTATGCTTGACTTAGTTCAATTATCAAAATTATGTTCATAAAATGTCAGCTCTTTTACTTTCAATATCATGTGAGCCTAGGAGCCTAAATTCTGACCCAGCTGACATTGAATGCATATAGCTTAGGCATGGTTTGGTAGGACCATATTGAGGAGATATTTTCATGCTCACATAGACTTAGGTCTAAATACAACTCTCCTCAATTTAGGATCTGAATGCAAACAATGTATGCTTCTTCAAAGTTTTCAAAAGCTATCTCTCTAGGATTTAGAGCCCTCTATTTCTTGCATGTGATCATTTTTTCAAAACTCCCTTACCTATCATTACCCGATCTTCACGTTGCTGGGCTCTCTTCCAGAACCATAGTTCGGGACAGAGCCTCACAACTGGGCCACCTATTTGGGTTAACACCCCCCTACCACGTACCGCGGGCCACAATCCGAAGTATATCGGTAGGCGCTCAAGGATGTTGGAAAACTTTACCTTAGAACCGGAGTTGAAATTCTATGCCACGTACCTCGGATTTCGATTCGGGTATATCGGCATAACTGGATTGGACAAAGATGATCTGAACTTAGAGTTAGGATTAAGGCCCTACAACTGTTTTCAAATTGATGCATCTAGAGTCAGCCTTTTAGGGAGTGCTGAATGTGCATAAATGTTTGTGCAGGATGAGATTGTATGTATGATTTTCTCAATTCTTTATGTTTTCCAATGTTTTTGAACTCATTAGGTCTTTTTCAAAATATCCTTATTTTCCACAAGATCTTTTTTCTCAAACCCTGGATTTTTCCCAAATATTCCATTTCTTCCAAAACTCCAGGCGATTTTACATTCTACCTTTCTACTGGATCTCGAATTTCTAGCTGCATTTTTATCCTGCCTGCAAAATTTTTCAAAATTTCTCACATTTTCCTAAGTCTCATTCTGAGTCTTTCTCTGTTTTCAGTTCAATGGCATCCAGTCAAGTCGATCCTATCTTTCCTGAAGGTCACATCTCCTTCGAGGTGCGACAAGGTCGTCCTGAACATCGAGCCCTTAGCACCGGAACTTTCATTCCCCGGTGGTATTATTCCTGGCTAAAGAGCTTTTCCCGAATGTTCCCGGACCATTTGAGCGAGTGCGGATTAGAGCTGGCATCAGCAGTCGGAAAGCAGACCATCAATGGCAACCTGATCCATGCAATGGCGGCGCGATGGAATCCTCGAACGTGTACCTTCTGGTTCCCGTGGGGAGAGATGACCATTTTGATGGATGAATTTTCAGAAATCATGGGGTTGCCAGAACCAGCTGGTCGACCAAGCGACCCATTAGAGCATCAATTCCTTATCAATGTCAAGGGTTTGGACCCCCGAGACTCCTTAGCCCGTATGACAGGCCGCCGATCTTGGCCCCTGATCCAGTTAGAAGGAGATGAATATGTTGACCTACTTGAGTTGTACCGCCAGTACGGGACCTTCGTCGAAGTCAGCTCACTTTCAAGAACAGCCAAAGAAAAGATTCAGAATGCAATGGTTCTATGCACTGTAGGACTGTCCCTTTTCCCAGATGGACAGAACTACATGGACATCAGGATAATCCAACTTATGAGAAGATGGGGAAGTCGGCAAACCAATCGCCTCTCCATAGCCATGGCAGCGCTCGCCTTCCTTTATCGAGGTCTGACTCGATTCTCACTTGGAGAGTCCATTTTAGTTGAAGGATGCATCTACGCACTTCAGTCCTGGTTTTTCCAACACGTTCCAGCCCGAGCAAGCTCTTTCAGATACAATGGTCAAGACCTCCTTCCAGTGGCGCAGTACCGGTCTATGATCAACAACATTCAAGAGGATGACGTTGTCTGGGACTATTTTGACCGGCAAACATCTCCTCCCAGATATACCTACGCTTATGGCAAGTGGTTCAAGTTGCTAGGACCATTCTTCTGCACTTACTACCAACCAGAGAGATGTGTTCGGCAGTTCTCCCAGAGGCAGCAGTATGTTGAAGCCCGACTGTTATCAGGAGTTATGGCAGAGTTCGATCTCACCTCCGCACAATGGTCCGGGGCATATCATTATGCCCGCTACGGCTGGGATTCCTTTGTCTCTCTTAAAATCTTTCCAGGTCCTAGAGTGTCTGTCGACTATCGTGAATGGTGGCAAATTGTTTGTCCCCCACCTCTTTGTCAAGATCAATAAAATCATATTTTCCCCATTTCAATAAAATTTTCTTGCTCTTTCCATTGTGGTTTGACGACCTCGCCTAGGTAACAAGGCATTATTTCGTTGTTTATTTCTTTTGCAGAAGGAATGGCAACACAATTGTCGTGATTCCCACGACGACTCAGTCCCTAGTAATGGGACATCCTTTCCAAATTGTCTACCATATTTTCAGCAAATATTTCTTCCAAAAGCTAATTCCTTCATAATCTAATCAGGTCTTTGCCCTGCAGAAAGCATCCATACCATTTGATGGTCGAGACAAGGTCAGGCAAAAGAACCACGGCATCCCAATACTCGTCAGCCTCGGAAGAAGAGAAGAGTTCCCCTCGATCTGGGAAGAGTCGAGAGCAGCAGCAAGAAGACGATGGCATAGACCCTCAAATGTATGCCATGTTCAAAAAAATGATGAACAAAATGATGAATGAGCAGCCCGGGACCAGCTCAGAAAGGAATCCATTCAGAGAAAAGTTTCATGGTCGTAGGAGTAAGAAGGCTCCCAAAAAGCAGATCCAACCAGAAGAGATTTCAGATGAATCAGATTCAACTGAAAACACAGATGAAGAATATGAGGTGCCTCCGGCATTTCAGAAGCGTGGCCAAAGTAAAAGCCGCAGATCAAAGAGCAGAGATAAAGAAGAGCCTTTGCAAGCGCAATTCAAGGAAATGGCCCGAGTTGTCAAGGATCTGCAAGCCCGCGACAAGGGCAAGAAAGTCTTCACCAGTGAGGACTTCTATGACGGCTTAGAAGGGGATGATGATCTGGAGAATCTCCCCCGTAAATTCATCAAATTCGATGGTTCTGGCGACCCAAAAGCTCATCTCGCCACTTTCTTTGCTGAATGCTCTCGGGTTAGAAGGGATAACCGAGCATTGTTTCTATGCTTTCCCCGCAGCTTGGAAGGAGTTGCCGCCAAGTGGTATGCTGAGCATATCAACCCCATCGAGCTCAAGGAGTTCGATAAAGTTGTAAATCTCTTTATTGAACGCTTCTTGTTCAACACAGAAGCGCTGCCTACATTAAGTCATCTCTGCAATTTAAGGCAGAATGAGAATGAAAAAGCACGGGACTTCATTCACAGGTGGAGATCAGCCTGTAATAAGATGAGAGATCCTATCTCGGAAAGGCATGCATTGTCCTTAATCCTCAACAATTTCTCGCAGCCGTTAAGAGGATTAATCTCCACAGCGCCGTCCAGGACCTTCATTGAGTTGACTGAACGAGCTGAATGGCTCGAACTAAGTGTGGAAAATGGAGTCTATGAAGGCTTCACCTTTTCCAAGAACAACTCCCAAGGTGAGCAGAAGAAGAAAGCTCACTTCACTTATTCTGCCAGCAACAGCAACAAAGGCCGAAATCAGCACAAAGGGCAGAAGAAAGATTACTGCTACAGCACCAGCAGTTCGAACAACAAGGATCATAAAGCAAAGCCTGCTCCTCAGTACAGCAAGCCTCCTCAGCAGGATCAAGGGTCGAAACTGCGCGAGAAGACTAAGCATGAAGGATGGAGTTACGACAGAAAGTTTACTCCTCTTGACCAATCACTCGAAGACGTGCTCGAGTACATGCTATCAAAAGAGATGGTCAAATTGCCCAGATTGGCCGATCCCCCTGTGCCCATGGGGAAATGGAAAGATCAGTTCTGCAAGTTCCACAGGACAGTGGGACATAACACCGAGAACTGCTTTGTTCTCAAAAACATCGTGTAAGATCTCATTGAAAAGAATCTATTGGTAGAAGAAGAAGAAGAAGAGAAAATGGACATTCTCAACCACCCCTTCCCCTCGCACACCACAGCGGTAGTGTCTGCACAACCATTTCTGCCGCATGAACATATCAAGCCATGTTCTGCGCAAGATCTTCAAGTTCAGCATCAGGTGACGGTGCTACGACAAGCAGCTCCAAATTCTAAGAAGATGGACTTCATTTCAGCATTCGGTAAAATGAAAGTTGCGGAAGCACCTTTGAAGTCAGTTCCCAAATCAAAAAGAACTCCTGACTTCTTCAAGCAAATCGTTAGACCCAGGCTGGAGAATTCAAGTCAGAAGCCTCTGACCGCTCTATCCAATGTCTCCATCTTTGACTTGGCCAAGAATTCCAGCAAGCACCAGCAAGTACTGGAGGATTTACTCAGGAAAATCAAAGTTAAGCCCAGTACCACTCCTGAAGACATGGCACAGATTGTGAACTCTGCCATGACCAATGCACCAATTACCTTCTCAGATGAGGACCTTCCAAAGCCTCATTCCTTTCATAATAATGCCTTGTACATTGTCGTTCGAGTCAGAGGAATGACGGTTCCCCATGTGCTGGTCGATGGAGGCAGTAGCCTCAACATATGTCCTGAAATGATCGCAAAGGCATTAGGGATCAAGGATGAAGAATATATTCCGGATCCCATCACTATCTATGGGTTTGACAATCATGGTCAAACAGCCAAGGGCAAGATATTCTTAGAGGTGTTCATCAACTATTCGGTGCACTCCGTCCTTTTCCATGTGGTTAATGTACCACCAACCTACAACTTGCTGCTCGGAAGGACATGGATTCACAACGCTAATGCAGTGCCTTCTACCCTCCATCAATGTGTAAAGTGGTCCCAAGGTGGAATGATTACCACAATACTGGGAGAAGACCCAGAAGAAAGGCTCCCGCAGCCCATGATTCCTCGGCCATCATTCAATGCAGATATTCCCAGCATCAGGGAAAGTGAAGAGATCAATCTCGGGGAGAATCGAGAAATACTTCAGGCACCATCAGAGCCATCTCTGCACACAGTAGCCACGACACGATGGAAAGGTTCTCAATTCTTCAAGGTTGGAGGTCGAATCGACTACAGCACCATTAAGGATCATCCCTTGTTTCCTCAATTCATGAAGTCAAGAAAGGGATTTGATTTACTCTTGAAGCATGGCTATCAACCCTTCAAGGGACTCGGCAAGAATGAAGATGGCCGCATCGAGCCAATGATCCAGAAACATCGTCCCCACAGGGCAGGATTGGGGTTCTCCGGAGGAAGCTCATCAAGGAAGACTGTTTTTGTCAAAGGGGCACAATGAAGACCATTTGTTTTCTATTCTTTTCCAAATAAATGTCTCATTTTACCAATGTCATTGATCAATTCAATCAATAAAATTCTAAGTTTCTTTGTCTGTCCGGATGCCATCTACTCCCTTTTTGTCTGTCTCATCATTTTATAAATTCAATGTCATTTTATGCATGGTTCTCTTCAAATGATTGCTTGTCTTACTATAGGCCGATTTATCTGAACCAGATTTCTTCTCCAAAATTTTAGAATGACTTCTCGGACAATCAAGAAGCTCGTTCTCAATCCCAAGGCCTTTCAGAAGTCGACAGCAATTCACAGAATCAAAGCAAGCACCGGAAATGATAAGAGTGCAAAGCAGTCTGATGAGTGTGCAAAATATGATCAGTCTCTTCAGGAATTACCGGAGTTCGCCGCAGTTCAGAAGCAGGACGAACCATCTCCTCTAGTACAAGATCCAACTGAAGGTGTCAATATCGGTTCAGAGGAAGATCCAAAAATTCTCCAGATCGGAACCAGTCTGAGTCCGGAAAAAAAGAAAAGGCTTACAGATTTTCTCAAGCGGCATGAAGAAGTGTTCGCATGGACATATGAAGACATGCCGGGCTTAGACCCCAAATTAGTCGAACACCGTCTTGTCTTAAAGCCGGATGCTAAGCCAGTCAAGCAGAAGCTGAGAAAAATGGATCCCAGAATAGAACAACAAGTCAAAGAAGGACTTGAAGATCTGCTCAAAGCAGGATTTATTCGAGCTATTGACTACCCAGATTGGTTAGCCAATATCGTCGTCGTCCCAAAGAAAAGTGGCAAAGTAAGGATCTGCATAGACTTCAGAGACCTAAACAAGGCAACTCCGAAGGATGACTATCCACTTCCAAGCATCGATCTTCTAGTCGATAGCACGGCAGGACATGCCATGTTCTCCTTCATGGACGGATATTCCGGCTACAATCAGATTAAGTTGGCCGCCCGCGACCAATCAAAAACTTCTTTTACTACGCCTTGGGGCACTTTCTGCTATACAGTTATGCCTTTTGGGCTCAAGAATGCTGGAGCAACGTATCAACGGGCAATGGCTGTCATCTTTCACGATCAGATGCGCAAAATCATGGATGCGTATGTTGATGATATTCTCGTGAAATCTAAAAAGGAAGAAGATCACCTTGAAGCTCTTGATCAAGTCTTCAAGAGACTCATTCTTTACAAGTTAAGGCTTAACCCGCAAAAGTGTGTCTTTGGAGTCGAATCAGGCAAACTGTTGGGTTTTCTGGTAAGCAAAAAGGGAATTGAAGTTGACCCAGCCAAAGCAAAGGCTATCATTGATATGCCACCCCCGAAGAATCTCAAAGAGCTGCGTAGCCTCCAAGGACGTATGCAATCAATCCAGCGATTTATTTCCAATTTGGCAATGAGATGCGAACCTTTCAACCACTTGCTCAGAAAAGGAGTGAAGTTCGAATGGGGACCAGAGTGCCAGCAATCGTTCGATCAAATCAAGAAGTATCTTCTTAATCCTCCCATCCTGAAGCCACCAGAATTGGGAAAACCTCTTTTGCTATACATCTCAGTTAATCAAGTCGCATGCGGTGGATTCTTGGCGCAATACAAAGAAGGCAGCCTGATAGAACACGCCATTTATTACGTGAGCAAGACTTTCATAGATTATGAAAAGAGATACTCTCAAATAGAGAAGACCTGCCTAGCTCTGGTATGGATGTGTCAGAAGCTAAGACACTACCTGCTAGCATCAGAAGTCAAAATTTTGTCTAAACTCAATCCTCTCAAGTATATCTTAGAGCAACCTTTCCTCAGCGGACGAGTCGCAAAATGGCAAGTCTTACTGATGCAGTATGACTTAGAATATGTCTCGCAGCAATCAATCAAAGGCCAAGCAATTGCAGATCAATTGGCGGATTTTCCTCTGGCCGAAGAAGTGAAAGCCGAAGATGACTTCCCTGATGAGCAAATTTGCAATATCCAGCAATTTCCAGTCTGGAATTTATTTTTTGATGGTTCAAAGAACATGGCCGGAATAGGCATCGGAATTTTATTAATCACTCCTGAGAAAGAAATGATTCTATTTTCTCTCAAGCTCGACTTTCAATGCACTCACAATATGGCTGAATATGAAGCCCTGATTCAAGGTCTAAGGATTCTATTAGACTTTAATGTCAAGAGAGTACATGCCTATGGCGACTCATTACTCGTTGTTAATCAAGTTCGAGCCGAATGGCAGGTCAAAGATCAGAAGCTATTCCCCTATCAGAAAATTGTTTCAGCTCTCGTCAGCAAGTTCGAAGAGTTCCAGCTCTTCCATATCAAGAGAGATTTCAATCAAGTGGCCGATAGCCTAGCCAGTTTAGGCTCCATTATGGCATTCAGAAATGGAGAATCTTGTCGCTCTTTTGAAATTGGCAGACTTGACCAACCTGCTTTCATTCCAGCGGAACAGGTAAACCAGGCTGAGCAAAAGAAGAAGTCTTGGTATTACAACATCAAAACTTTCATAGAAACCGGTGAATTTCCTCCAGAACTCTCAAAGAAAGAGCAACGAGCAATCCAGCGTATGTCTACTCGATACTTCATCTTGGCCAATGTCCTCTATCGTCGTGGATTCAGTTCAGAGTATTCCAGATGTTTAGACGAAGACGAAGTCAAAGAAGTCATGCGAGAAGCACACGAAGGCATCTGTGGTGGTCACGCTGGCTACCAAACCCTTGTCAAGCAAATCATCAGAGCAGGTTACTACTGGAAAACTATGCAACAAGACTGTTATCATTATGTGAAGAAGTGTGTGCAATGTCAAATACATGCACCTTCTATCCATGCTCCAACAACTTATTTACAGTCTGTTGTTTCTCCATGGCCGTTCTCCATGTGGGCCTTTGATGTCATAGGTCCCATCACTCCTTCAGCTTCAAATGGCCACAAATACTTCCTTGCCGCAACAGAATATTTCACCAAGTGGGTAGAAGCCATCAGTCTCCGCACAGTAGAAGGCCGACACGTGGTCTCTTTTATTCACAAGAACATCCTTTGCCGTTTCGACATCCCACATGACATTGTGTCAGACAATGGCAGTCATTTCAAGAATGAAAAGATGAAGACATTCTGCTCAAAATTCAAGATCTATCACCATTTTTCCGCTCCATATTATCCTCAAGGGAACGGTCAGGCAGAGGCCACCAACAAGATTTTAATTCGTATCTTGGAGCGAACTGTGGAAACAGGCCGTGACTGGCATGAGAAAATCCACGACGCACTATGGGCCTATCGGACCACCATTCAAACTCCAACGAATGCTACTCCATCAGAACTGGTCTATGGAACAGAAGTAGTATTGCCGCTACATGTTCAGAAGCCCGCTTTGAAATTTGCTTCACTTCTGCAATTACCTCTTGATCAATACCAGCAGCAGCGACTAGTGCAGCTAGACTTACTCGACGAAAGAAGGCTAAAAGCAGCAGAGCATGCTCAATCCTATCGCCAGAGAATAGCCAGGCAATATGTGAAGTCTATCATCGAAAGAAGATTCAAAGTCAATGATTTAGTACTTCGATCCATAGCTTATCTCAAGCATCGTCCTGGCGGCAAATGGTCGCCAAATTGGGAAGGTCCCTATGTTGTCAAAGAAGCATTACCCCGCAACTCATATCGGCTCATCAATGCCGATGGAGTAGAATTGCCAGATCCTATTAATGCTCGACACTTGAAAAAGTTCTATACTTGAAACATTTATTCTTCTCTTGTAATCCTTCCTGTTTCTTTCAAATAATGATCCAACTTTCTTCCCCAGTTACACTGGGGCATTTTAAAATTTTATTCTATATGCAGGCAGGATAAACAAATTCCTCATTTCATGCACAGGTGCATTCATATGCATCAATTCATGCTCATTGGCATTCAACTGCATTAACAACAATCTGGTCAGTATTAGGGTTTCAACAAACCGTCCCATCACAATTCCTAATGATCCAAAGGTCATCACCAATACTGAACCAAAACCCAGCGCTCGTACTGGTATTATTCTAAAATCCAGTACTCAAACTGGCACATTTTCAAAATTCCAATTTTTCAGAAAACCGAGTTCCGACTCGGGTTTTATTTTCAAATCATTTTCCTTTGTTGATCCGGGTTCCGACTCGTGATCTCTCTACTTTACTCGAGCCTTGACTCGAACTCTTCATTTTCCTTTGTTGATCCGGGTTCCGACTCGTGATCTCTCTACTTTACTCGAGCCTTGACTCGAACTCTTCATTTTCCTTTGTTGATCCGGGTTCCGACTCGTGATCTCTCTACTTTACTCGAGCCTTGACTCGAACTCTTCATTTTCCTTTGTTGATCTGGGTTCCGACTCATGATCTCTCTACTTTACTCGAGCCTTGACTCGAACTCTCCATTTTCCTTTGTTGATCCGGGTTCCGACTCGTGATCTCTTTACCTTATTCGAGCCTTGACTCGATTTCTTCATTTTCCTTTGTTGATCCGGGTTCCGACTCGTGATCTCTCTACCTTATTCGAGCCTTGACTCGAACTCTTCATTTTTTTTTGTTGATCCGAGTTCCGACTCGTGATCTCTATACCTTAATCGAGCTCAGATTAGAGCTCTTCATTTTCTTTTGTTGATCCGAGTTTCGACTCGTGATCTTTATACCTTGTTCGAGCTCATATTAGAGCTCTTCATTTTCTTTTGTTGATCCGAGTTCCGACTCGTGATCTCTATACCTTGTTCGAGCTCAGATTCGAGCTCTTCATTTTCTTTGTTGATCCGGGTTCCGACTCGAGATCTCTTTATTCATTCGAGCTCAGATTCGAGCTCTTCATTTTTCTTTGTTGATCCGGGTTCCGACTCGAGATCTCTTTATTTGTTCAAGCTTTGATTCGAGCTCTTTATTTTTTGTTGATCCGGGTTCCGACTCGAGATCTCTTCGAGCTTGTCATTCTCTTTTGTTGATCCGGGTTCCGACTCGTGATCTCATTACCTTACTCGAACCCTGAATCGAGTTCTTCATTTTCTTTTGTTGATCCGGGTTCCGACTCGAGTTCTCCTTATCTTATCCAAGCTCTAATTCAAGTCCTTCATTTTCCTTTGTTGATCCGGGTTCCGACTCGTGATCTCATTATCTTATTTGAGTTATGATTCGAGCCTTCCATTTTCCTTTGTTGATCCGAGTTCTGACTCATGATCTCTGTATTTTATTCGAGCTTTGACTCGAACTCATTATTCTCCTTTGTTAATCCAAGTAATTTCAATCATCAGGGTCTGTCAATTGCTCGAATTTGATATTTTGTCCTCCAAATTCCAATCTAAATCTTAAAACCAGGCAATTCTCCAATTTCGACCTCTGGGTCACCCGATTTCCAATTCTCAATTTCAATTACCAATTTCCAATTCTCGACCTTTGGGTCAATCAATTTCCAATTCTCGACCTGCGGGTCAACCAATTTCCAATTTTCGACCTTCGGGTCAATCAATTTCCAAATTTCGACCTCTGGTCAAATCAATTCTCAATTTCGACCATCAGGTCATCCAATTTCGACCTTCGGGTCATTCAATTTTCAGCAACCAATTTTCCAATTTCCAATTTTGACCTTCGGGTCAATCAATCTCAATATCCAATTTTAATCATTTCCTCTTGCGAAAGACCCTTTTAGGGAGAGTCGAGGGAGCTCGTTCTTTCGCATGCTATCCAATTTGTTCACTTAGCCCCTTGTCAGGGAGAGTTTGAAGGGACTCGCGTCTTTGTGAACCGTTTGCAAAACAATTTCCAACTTCACACAAGAAACCCTTTTTAAGGGAGAGGCTCGACGGAGACTCGCTTTTCTTGTGACCCGCCAATTTCATACTAGGCCATTTTTCGTCATGAAAGACCCTCTTTGCAGGGAGAGTGTGATGGACTCGTTCCTTTCATGACCCAATTTTCAGACCTCACTATTATCGGCCCCCTTTCCATAAGAGAAGCCTAATATTAGGGAGCTTTGACGAAAGCTCAATTTCTCTTCGAAAGTTTGTTTTGCAAACACCTCCTCTTCAGGGAAGAGAGGAGTATTTCCCATTTCCCATTCAGGTAAGGGCTAAGCCTGAGTCTCTCTTTTTGGGGAAAAAGAGAGGAGAATTTTCGTCACGGATGTGTTGAGCCGGATTTCAAATACTCATTTTCACCAAGGATTTCAAGAAAATTTTGTCAAATTGTCAATCAAATTATTTGTTGATTTCAGAATATTTATTGCACAAATCTCTATCTCAGTTTACCTTCAGCATCACTTCCAAAAGAGTGAAGCTTTTGCGAAAAGAGATTCAAAACTCAAATCCTTTCTATTGGCCAACCAAAAGGATGAAGGATAAATCCTCAATATGGCCAGAAAAGAAGATTCAATGTTATTGAAAATCGTAGGTGATTGATATTGATCGCAGTTATAGCACAACTTTAAGGATTATTCTTGTAAAGACAAGGCAGTGGAAATATTCTGAGCGCTAGAAAAGAGAGCATTTACCCAAGCCCCGTTTCCTCAAAATCACCTAAGCTGCAATTAAATATCCGCAAAAGGGATCTCTCACCTGTCGTCAAGATGAAGGCGAATTAGGCGAGTAGACCCCCGGGGCCAAAGAAGATTCGAAACATCTCCAAGATGACGGAGTTTGTGACGGATCCTTCCAGGGAAAGTCCAAAGCACTGTTGAGATGAAGGCAGATGCAATGAACCTCTCGACAATCCCTAAAAGATATTTAATTTCAGCTATTGCCCAAAGATCTCCGAACCCATCATCCAAGAAGGATCGAAACATCTCCAAGTTGAAGGAGTTTGTGGCGTACCCTTCCCAAAAGAGAGAAAGAGAGGAAAAAGAAAGAGAGAAAAAGTAAGAGCATCTCCAAAATGAAGGAGAATATAGCCAAAAAACTCACAGAGAGCCAAAAGAGTGCAGAAAGACTATCATGAGAGAAGCTCTCAGGATATCAAACTGCCAGATCTATCAAGAATCCTCCTTAATCTTGTGAAATTCTATTATCAATATTCTTTCATCAACTGCTTTCATAATATCAAATTCTCTTTCTTGTTCATATCAAGGAAATTGATAACCTCCTTGAAGAAGGTCAATCGCAAGCAATTTGGATGCTAAATCTTGATTCTACGAAGTGAACCTTATTTGGAGGTAATGCTTTGGGTAGAAAAGAAAGAATATCTTTGCAAAAATGTGCACCATTTTCAAATATTTTGAATCAACAGCAAAATTTCCAACATTTTGACAATATTTTCTAGCTATCCTGACATGAAGTGAGAGCTTGATGTCCGTTTTCAATACATCCAGACACCAATTTTAAATCCCTCTTAAGGACTTGATTCCTTCCCTTCTTTGAGAGCATGAACTCTCAGATTGCACACTTCCCTGTGTCCCCACTGTCCCACCATAGACAGTCCCATTTCGGTTCGAGGTCAAACCACCAATCATTTTCTCGCAAAAGGCAATTTCAAAAGCTGATTTTAGTCTCAACAATGAGACGCCCAAAACCAATCCCTTTTCAAACTTTAGGGACCCCATTTTCCTTCCTTTTGCAAAACACCTGTCGGATTTACTGTGCAAAATCCGAAGGTTCCATCGTGGTCTCTTCCTTCGAGGATTCCATTTCATTTTCCGCCCGATCAGGATAAGGGTACAAACCTAAGCCTCAATCAAAGAGGTATTTCATTTTCCGCCCGATCAGGATAAGGGTACAAACCTGAGCCTCAATCAAAGAGGTATTCCATTGTCCGCCCGATCAGGATAAGGGTATAAACCTGAGCCTCATCCAAAGAGGTATTTCATTTTCCGCCCGATCAGGATAAGGGTACAAACCTGAGCCTCAATCAAAGAGATATTTCATTTTCTGCCTGATCAGGATAAGGGTACAAACCTGAGCCTCATTCAAAGAGGTATTTCATTTTCCGCCCGATCAGGATAAGGGTAAAAACCTGAGCCTCATCCAAAGAGGTATTTCATTTTCCGCCTGATCAGGTTAAGGGTACAAACCTGAGTCTCATTTCGATGAGATATTCCATTCCCCAATCAGGTCAAGGGTCAAAACCTGAGCTTCGTTCCATGCGAGGTATTTCTGTCCCATCAGGTTAAGGGTCAAACCTGAGCTTCGTTCCATGCGAGGTATTTCTGTCCCATCCAGGTTAAGGGCATAAACCTGAACTTCACTCTCATAGAGTGAATCTTTTCTCTCCATTCTTCGCTTCATATCTACCATCCTCCTAGGGCTAATTTCTTCACACCCAGTCAGATCCTGCTAACTGGGGCATTTTTTTCGTATAGCCCAAATTTGGTGTATTTTCTTTGCCACAAAGCTCAGCTATGAGCCGGCTTAGTAACAAAGAGGGGCATCTGTAAACACCCCAAATTTTCACTCACCTCCAGCATTTCCACCAAACACCAACATCCAGCCTCTGAAATCGCTGGAGGGCAAAATGGTCATTTTCTGAGCCTGGACCTTGCAAAAGTCTAAATTTCATCTGAAACTCTCAAAATTTCTCTAATTTTAACTCAGATGTTCAAAAATTTATTCCTGACAAGAGACAGACAGCTCCAAGTCTTGATTCAAGATTGCATTTCATAAGACATGACATTGCATATCATTGCATGAGCATTTCAAATCACTGCACTGCAAAGCATGTCATTTCGAGGTCCAGAACTCTTGATTTTAAAATTTTCAATCCAGATTAGAGTTTCAACTCTTCTCAAAATTGATTTCAAAACCCTGGGTCTTCAAAATTATCAATTCTTCCCATTTTACCCCCAGGACTCTGAATTTCAAAATATTTTCTCAGGAAAACGATCTGGATAGTTTTCAATATGGATTTCAGCCACTTCACCTCAGATTTTGCCCCTTTTTACAATTTCAAATATCCTCCTTTTACAAAATTGCCCTACAGGGGTCAACTCTTTCCAAAATTTCCTGTTTTACCAATTAGTCCAGATTTTATAAAAATTCCAAAAAGAGGTTTTGTTGTTTTATCCTTATTTCAATAAAGAAGCAATGTGGGACCCACACTGAGGTGGTGTTACACAAGCTTTCCTTTTGAAAAATTTGAATTTTGAAAAAACCCAAAAATATAGGAGCCTTGTCCCCTGGATTGGTGCCACTTGTCTTTTCTCTCTCCTCCCATTTCCATGCCAAGTGTTAGTGTGGGGCTACCTTAAGAAGCCGCCACATGTCATCCCATTTTATCTGCCATGTGTCACCCTATCCATCCTGCGCCATGTGTCATTCCATGACTACCAAGAGATGCCAAGTGTCATAGGTTGTCCTGTCTAGAAAAAGTGGAGTTTGTCTCCTCTGAGGTGGCGCCACTTGAAGTGTGTCTCCTGCAGGGGACACGTGTCAACCCCTCCTTCCTTCTAGAAAAGTAGCCTGACACATGTCTCTTCCTACTTTTCTCAGAAAAGTAGGAGACATGTGTCACTCCTAAATTCCTACAGAAAAGGTAGGCTTGTCTCCTTTGAGGTGGCGCCATCTGGAGTGTCTCCTGCAGAGGACACGTGGCAAGCTCCCATTTCCTCAGAAAAAGCAAATGCCATGTGTCATTTTTTTGCTTTCTTCAGAAAACTAGAATTTAAACATTCAAATCTCCTCATAGGTGGCGCAAATCCTGAACTTCTACCTTTTCCAGGTTGTCTGAGATGGCGCCACATGGCCTGGCCCACCTTCTCTTCCCTCTGCCACGTGTCATTCTCTGCTTCTTTCAGAAAAAGTAGAGGACACATGTCTTCTCCCTACTTCTTTCAAAAAAGTAGGAGACACATGTCACTCCTGGCCTTCTTCAGAAAAAGCAAACCATTCCAAATTCAAACAAGGCACTAGGTGGCGAAAATCCTGAGCTCTGATTTTTCCAGATGGCCTGAGATGGCGCCACATGTCCTTTCCCTCCTTTTCCTCCATCTTGCCACATGGCATTGTAGGAGCCACCCTGAGGTGGCGCCACATGTCCACCCTCCATTCCTCCAGGGCCAACCTCCATTTGAATTTCAAACTTCCCCTTGAGGTGGCGCTATTTGAGAAAGCCTCTCCAGACAGCTGACACTTGTCCGCCACATGTCCAGATCTCCTTTCTCCAGAAAAGGTAGAATTCAAATTCCTCTGAGGTGGCGCCTTCTGAGCCCACTGCTCTGACCTTCTAACATGTGTCAAATACCTTTTGAGGTGGCACCATTCCAGGACTCCACTTGGCTCCATTTTTATTTTTTATTTTATTTTTAATAAAGGTAGCCCACCATGAGGTGGCGCCACCTGAGGACTCCCTACAAAAGGTGAGTTTGAATTTCAAATTCCAAGAGAGCACCCTCTGAGGTGGCGCCTTCTGGGAGTTCTCTGCAGAGAGAATCAAGCAAACTTTTGAAAAATTCCAAATTCCCCCTGCTGAGGTGTCTCACCCACAAAATTTCCATTTTTTATTTTTCTCAAAAAATCAAAATAGCCTTTTGAGGTGGCGCCACCTGAGGGCTCCCTGCAGAAGACAAATTCGAATTTCAAACCCCTCAGATGGCACCCCCTGAGATGGCGCCACATGGAGGGCTCAGATTGAGCCTGTTTGAATTTCAAAAAAATTTCAGAAAATTTATAAAAACAAGGGTTCACGCCCAGCCTGAGGGGATCATTTTTTTAGCTCTTGTGAACTTGGAAAATCCGACCTAGCCTTCCTAACATCTGATTTTGAACCTTGGAAATCGTGCCCCCTTTGGCTCATTAGAGAAGGTGGAGTAAAGCTCGTGCAGTGGCCAATCCGATTCCAACAGAGCTCGATTTTGGTGGACCATCCGAAGCTCGGAGTGAAGGACGAAGGAAGCTCGTGATAGCTGCCCCTTTCAAGAGCTCCTACACTGCGTAACGAAACAAGGTGCACTTCTTTTCCCCTTGATGTGATTCTATAATCCGAATCGGGAGTCGTTTGAAGAAAGAGCTCATCCGAGGGATGGATTGAGCTATTCTCATAAAACGACATATATAAAAATGTTTTGTTATGCTTCCTTGATGATTTTTAACATTCATATAGTTAGCTAGGTTTAATTTGATTTTATTTCATTCATTTAGTATATTTCATGAATTAATTAGGATTAATTTAGCATTTATTTCAATTCTGCTTATTTTCAGTAGGTCTCTGTTTTTGTCAGTCAGTCCACACGTCATTTCATGCATTTGTTTTTTATTAAAAATCCCAAAAAAATCAAGGCATGCGCCCTTAGTTGTCCCTAAAATTTTTCCAAAAATTCGGAGCCATTTGAATTTGTTTACTGCGGTAAACATTCAAAATGGCAAGTCGGGTTTTGTTATCTGGGATACGTTTTGAAAATCATATGCCTACTTTTAAAATCTATATATCCCTCATGGGAGATCCGATTTTCGATCCGAAAGATGTTCGGAACTCAGGAGAATGTCTAGTTTTTATTATGATTTTTTTTAGATTTTTCTGATTTTTTTGATGTCTGATAAAAATCCGAGAGTTAGGGACACGTGTCAGAGCCTAATTTGGGCCTCTAAGATCTTGGATCGACTTAGGGCTATGGTTTCTCTTTGTGTGTTGCTCCAAATCCGAAACTGTAAAACGTGAAAGTGGTGTCCGAGATGTCCTCTATTTTAATCGGAAAGCCTGTAATTTTTAGAACAATGTTGACCCCTGCTTCGGATTTTTCTTGTCAGACCCCTGTTTTGCTACATTTGTCTGTTCTGTTAGTTTAGGCAGAAATAGTTATATTTTTATCTGTGTTTCTGTTGATCAAATGCCAAAGTTATAAACATGAAAGTTGTTCATGTAGGTGTCTTGCATAACTCTGATTAATTTCATAAATTTCCATGGCAGTTTTGTATTTCTTTAGCATTTTTCATCAGATTAGTGTGATTTTTACCTCTGTCAGAACTAAATCTCTGTTATTGAACTCACCATGGCTCCAATCCCGAGGCTGTAAAAACCAAAAATGTTCCATTTCGGGTCTTTTAGCAGTTTGCAAAATAACAGAAGTTTTCATGGTGTAAATCTTGCATTATCATGTTAAGCATTGCATTTGGTTCGGATACATAGGCAAAATCCACCATTTTTAGGATTTTCCTTGAATTTTAGCATTTAAATCATATCATTTCGTAATTTTTAGCATTCTAGGTTGTTTATCAGAGTGTTTAGATGCTTCATACCGAATTTGGTGCAATTTGGAATCCATTTGAGGTTCGGATCATCCATAATACCAAAACAGGGTCCCGCAGGACCCGGATCCAAACGAAAAACAAGCGAAAATCGTTATTTTGGATAAATTGCAAAATATCAAATTCTGATTTTACAGTCCTCATGTGTTTAGCAGCATGTCATCATGTCCCTTACTGCATTTCATCATCATTGGATTCAATTTGAATTTCGAAATCCCAATTTTACTAAGTTTTCCTTCAAAAAAAACCCTGATTTTAAAGGTGTAACTTTAATTTTAGGGGTATTTTGGTCATTTTGACCCCAATTCTGAATTTCAAACTGTTTTCCACTGAATTCCCTGCATTTACATCATTTCAAATATCAAGAAAGCATGAGAATAGGGTTTATATCCAATTAAATCCAATAATTTCATAATATTATTGGAAAATCTTGGAAAAACCCACATATTTGAGCTAACTTTATTTCAAGCTTGGCAGGGATATTCCAAAGAAGGAGCTAAAGTCTGCGAATTTCTTTTATTTCCTTTATTTAGTGATGTAATAATGCAAATTTTGGAATAAGAGATTTGTAAACACCCCAAATTTTCCTCACTCATTCTCAAACAATCCTCCTTGTTCAGTGCCAACCCTGTTAGGTCAGTGTAGGAGTCAAACCCCGAGTCAGTTTCAGAAAATCACCATTATACCCATTTTCATTAGGAAAATTACCATTTTACCCCTAGCTCATCCCAGACCCCAGTCAGTAGGAGTCAACCAAGCTCATTGGTCAGTTCAAGACAGTTAGAATATCAGTCATCTCAAGCTCATCTGATCTCATAAGGAATAAACCATTTTCATTTCTGACCATTCCTGCCAAAATGGGATCATTTCTTCAGAAATGAGCTTACTTCTCACTCAAATCCAGGCCAATTGTCTCTGAGTCAGTCATTCATAGTCAGTCATACTCTCCAGAGTCTAACTTGAGCTCACCACGAGTTCAAGCGCTCCAATTTCAGTTCAAAAGCCTTTCCAAGTGTCTAGGAGCCCATTTTAGTCCATTTCAGCTCTTTCAGCTGAAAGTGAGCTGAGTTTAGCCAATTGAGCTAGTGTTCGAGCTTCGATTTTAGTTCATGTCAGTATTATTGACCTTTTTTTTAGGCTCAAAGTCAGCTCAAGTTCGTAATTTACTTCACTCTAGTGACCATTCCGTACCATTTCTCTAAAAATGACAGCTTTTCTTGAAAATTCAGTCGGAAAGGTCAGTTGAGTCAGTGCCTGGTCAGTTCATTTGAGTTCTGAAACTCTAAAACTCAGCTCAATCCAGCTCATTTCAGTTCAATCCAGCTCGAACCTCAATTTTCAGTGTCACTCTGATCCAGTAGAGTCCCGAAAACCATTTCTTGAGCTATTTTGCAAATTTTATCAATTTTAATGCTTTTTAAACTAGTACAGCTGCCAATCGGGGTCTAACATCTAAAATTCTCCATTCAGGGTCTGCATTTCGCATGTCATTTCTCATCATTTCATATCATTTCTTAGCATTTCATAACATTTCATCACATTTCATTTCATTTTCGAAGTCCAGAACTCCAGTTTTATAAATTTCAATCCAGATTGAGTTTTAAAAGTTTTCAGAAATCAATTTCAAACCTCGGGTTTCCAAAATTGACATTTTCACCCCGGGAGTCTAAATTTGGAAATATTTTCTCAAGAAAAACAATTTGGATTTCTTTCAAAATCAAATTTTCAAGTTTTACACTGGATCTGCTTCGCAATGAGCTATTGAACTTCAAAATCTGAGCTCGTTTCAAAAACTGCCAAAAATAGCTCATTTCGGTTGGAAGCATTTTCTCGAGAAAAACAATTTGGATTTCTTTCAAAATTACATTTTTAAATTCTACTCTGGATTTGCTTCGCAACGGGGTATTGAACTTCAAAATCTGAGCTCGTTTTCAAAACTGCCAAAAATAGCTCGTTTCGTCTAGAAACTTTCTAAAAAGACTATTTTACCCCTCTAATCATCAAAATGAATTTCAAATGTGGAATTTGGACCCGCTCTGAGATGGCCCATTCATTTACTTTTCTATTTTATATAAAAAAAAATGCTTCTTTTTATTTGTTTATTTTTGTTTTTATTGATTTTTATTTTTTTTATTTTTTTTATTTTTTTAGAGAGGAGGTGGGACCCACAAGGTGGTCACCCAAGCCTCCAGCCCCACTTTCCATTTTCTCATTTTTTTCTTTCCCTTTTCCTTTTTCCCTCCTTTTCTTTCTTTCCTTTCTTTTTCCCTTTTCTTTCTTTTTCTTCTTCTTCCCTTTCTTTTCTTCTTCCCTTCCCTTCCTTCCTTTCCCTTCTCCAGCCCATTCACGTACACTCTTTCCCTCTCTTTTCATTAACCCCTAAAAACCCTAAGTTGAGGCTGATTAAAGACCTAAGTTGGGGTTGGTTAAAAAAAAAAAGAAAAAAAGAAGAAGCCACTTACGGCTCTTCTCCCATCTCACGCCTCTCTCTCTCTCCCCCTTTAGCTCTCTCCTTCCCTTCTCTTGGCTGCTGCAGCCACAACAGCCACAACAGCCACAGCTTACACTTCCAACCAGCACCTCCGGTCATCTCCAGCTGCAGCCTCCACGCCTAGCCGGTTCAAGCCACCATCTGCTTCAACAAACAGCTGCAGCCTCCACCTTGCTTCAGCCGGTCTCCACTTGGAAGCATCACCTTCAAGCTCCCAGCCAACAGCCACACCTCCATCCTTGGCAGCACCACAGGGACACCTCCCTCACGCCTGGCAGCAGCTGCTCCACATCCAAGCCATCCCCATCTTCCAGCCCTCTCTCAAGGTAAAGTGTTGCTTTACCCTTTGGCTTTCATTTTTTTTTTAAAGATATTTATCACATGGTTTATTTAAACACAACGTGAGATCAGACCAAAGCTGGTTTCATATTGTTGAAAACTCTCATTTAATCTCTCTCTCTCTCTCTCTCTCTCTCTCTCTCTATATATATATATATATATATATATATATATATATATATAGATAAATACAAAACTTGTGCTTTATGTGTAGGCTAAAAAATGAAAAGATCCGTCCACTCAATGGATCGAATCTCTCATTTTGGAGAGCCAATATTAAATTGATCATATCCTCCTCGATTTAGGTTTTAGTTTTATGATTCATGTCATCTTATGTTTACATGCACTTAGATTAATTCGTTTTGCTAGTTATTTCGTTTTATATATGAACCATGCTTTACTTAGTTTAAAATTTGTAAAATTTTAGTTTTTAGACAAAGTCCATACAGCATTTTATGTGAGTTTTTGCATTTAAAAAATTCTGTAAATTTTAGAGTAACTAGGTTTATATGTATTTGTTGTACTGTCGAAAATTTGATTCATCTTGTGTTTCGAAATCCATCTAAACCAATCAAATCCCAAACTGGGATTCTGTATTTCTGGAACTTTCAGTTTCTTCCTTAGCAGACTAAAACCTCCGGCACCACCATTGTGGGAGATTCGAATCGTCCTCCAAAAATCACAGTAGATTCATGATTGAATCTAATAATGATCTGGAAATTTTGAGATTTTTCCAATTAGTTTTGACCTCTGTAAAAAATCGGATTTCTCAGACCCCTGGGAAAATATCGATTTTCTTTTGTCAGGGTATAGACAGACCTTAATGCACCAAGTCCATCCAATCTATAACCCTTCTGCAAAAACTTTCAACACGAAAGTTGTTCATAACATAATTTCCTGTCATTTCCCAAAAGTTGGAAATTTTTAGATCTGTTCCAGTATTTTTCCCGGATTTTCTATTTCTGTCTAACAGATTCCAATGTCCAGAAATCTCAGAGATTTAGGTCTCTGATAACAGTATGGCCTTTTCCAAACCGTAACCCGAATCTCAATAGTGTCAAAATAAAAAATCTTTCTATGTTTGTCAGGTACATTTTCCCACAATTTCAGCTATTTTCCCATCTGTCTGCCATTTTTACCACATTTTCTACCGAAACCTGTCTGTTTCCTTCATTTCCTAGAGTCGTCGGATTCCGATCCGACTTGCCGGAGTGACACAGCTCCGAGCATAGGTCAAAAACAGAAAGTGTAAAAGGCAAAAATCCTTGCCTTACTGTCATCTGTCATCCCATAAAATTTGGGAAATTTTTATGGAAGTTTGATATCCTAAATCCCCTTTAGAATCAATATTTTAGGCAAAAATCATGAAATTTAGGGTTTTTATTTGAATTTTCATATTTAAAAATACAAAAAATAGATTTTCGAGCTCCATTCCGTTTTTAGGGTTATTTTAGGTGTCCATGCCAAATTTGGTTTAATTCCAAGTTCATTTGCTCCATGTGTTAGTTTATCTTTAAATTCAGAAGCGAAAATCAAGCGAAAATCAGGTTAAATTCGATATTTTATGATATTTTCGCCATTTTAGGGTTTTTATCATGTACATAAGCATGTAGAATCATATTAGGGTTAATTTTAATCTCCTTTGCATTTCATATTTTTCAATTTTGCAAAATTTATTTCAGAAAACCCTGGTTTCAAGGCCATAGTCTTGTTATTGGGGGTATTTTGGTCATTTTGACCTAAATTTCGAAATTTCAATTTCTAATTCTCCCAAAATTTCATGCATATCATCATATTTCATCATATTATGTTTGATTTATTTCATTTTATTTTCAAATTTACAAAAATTCTTTCAGAAAACCCTGATTTCAAGGTCATCAGGGGTATTTTGGTCATTTTGACCCCAATTTCGAATTTTCAAGTTTATTTTCGAAATTTATTCATTATTCATCATGTTTATATCAAAGGGGGTATGATTTTGGGTTTATATCTGAATAATATCCGATAATTTCCCATATTTTCGGATAAATTCAGAAAAACCTACATTTTTGTGCTAACCTTGTTTTCTAGTTTTGCAGGAATATTCAAGAAGAAGATTTTATTTTCTTATTTTATTTCAATTCAATGTAACATCAAATGTAATAATTTGGAATAAGAGTTACATTTCTGCTTAGAATAGGGTTGCATTGCATATAGTTTAATTTATGCAAATTTTAATATGTGATGTATGATTCATGCATATTTGTTTCAAATTCACTATGGTTTACACGAATGGCACGTGCACAAGCTTTTATGGAGTTTATAAACTCGGTGGGATTCGTATTTATGGCCATAGTCAGAATACGAAGAAAACCAAGATTTATGATATTCGTATTAGCCACATTCAGCCTACACACTTAGGCTAACTTCAAAATGCACTGCATTTTTCAAAGTTTTAAAAGGATTTCCCAATTCCTCAATGAAATTCCCTTTTCAAATTCATATTCATTCATTCATATCATTCAAATTGCATTATTTCAAACTCATTTTCCAATTTCAATTTCAGAAAATTCAATTTTCTCAAGAATTTCCAAGTCTTTCTCAGGATCTGATTTTCTCAAAATCCTAAGTTTTCAAATGACATTTCAAAGCATTTCCCAAGTTCAAATCAAGATTTTCCTATGTTTTCAAATTCTCAAATTTCAAAATCCCAAGTTTTTAGAAATTTATTTTCTCATATTTTCCAGTTTTCTTGAGAATTCATTTTCCATTTCAAAAGTCATTTTCCAATGAATTTCTTGATTTTCTCAGAATTCTCAATTCTATTTTCTCAGAAAAGCAATTCCAAATTTCAAAATCGATTTTCTAAAGTTCAAATTTTCCTGAGAAATCACTTTCCAATGCAAATTTCTGATTTCCAATAAAATTCAATGATTTTCCCAGGAATTCCATTTTCAAGCATTTTCCAGTCCTTTTCTAAATGCATTTCAATTTTCCAAAGCAAACATCATATTTTCTCAAACTTGCATTATTTTCAAAATTCCATAGCACAAGCCTGATTCTCTGTGCATTCTAGGAAAAATAGAGCATAATTTAGATATTTGAGTCAAGTTAAAGCACGTAATTGATCCTTGGTTCAATTACCCTTGGTAAAGGCGCCAGGAACGGTTGAACCTCGTACCGACAGGCGGATCCCATTCCATGGAATTTTCCCGCAAATTTTCAAAACGGAGGCGAGTAAATTTTCAAAACAATTTTCAAAACTTTGGTCGAGTTTGACTCGCGGAATTCGTTTCTCTCGCAAGGGAGGGGAAAAATTTTTGCGATGATAACAGGTTTGGCGACCGTGATGGGACCTGTCCTCGCCTGATCAATTATGTGCTTTAACTTAGCCCAATTGTCAAAATTATGTTCTATGAAATGTCAGCTTTAATTTCTGATATCATGTGAACCTAGGAGCCTAGACTTGAACCCAGCTGACATGGATTGCATGTAGACTAGGCATGGTTTGGTAGGACCATATTGAGGAGAATTATGCATGCTCACATAGACTTAGGTCTGAAATACAACACTCCTCAATCTAGGACTTGTATGAAAACAATGTTTGCTTCTTCAAAAGTTTTCAAAATTCTATCTCTTTAGGACTTAGAGCCCTCTGTTTGCCTGCATGTGATCATATTTCAAAAACCACCCCACCTATGTCTACCCGATCCTCACGTTGCTGGGCTCTCTTCCAGAACCATAGTTCGGGACAGAGCCTCACAACTGGGCCACTTATTTGGGCTAACGCCCCCCTGCCACGTACCAAGGGCCATAGTCCAACGTATATCGGCAGGCGCTCAAGGATGTTGGGAAAACACAAGCCTAGACCCGGAGATGAGTTTTATGCCACGTACATCGAGCCTCGGCTCGAGTATATCGGCATAGCATGATTGGACACAGTTGATCTAAGCCTAGAGTCAGGATTAGGGTCCTAAAGCTCTTTCAAAATCAATGCATTTAGAGTTGGCTTCCTAGGGATTGCTGTATGTGCATAATTGTTTGTAATTGTATATATGATATTCATTTTCGCCTTATTTTCTCATATTTTTCCCAAGTTTTCCAAAATACCAAACAATTTTCCAAAATACCTCATTTTTCATCTTTTATGAAATATCTCCTTTTTCTCAAAAACCCTGGACGATTTTTCTAAATTATCCACCTTTTCCTTCAAAACTCCAGGAAATTTTCCATTCTTTCGTTCCTCTGGACTTCGAATTTCCAGCTTTCATTTTATCCTGCCTGCAATTTTCAAATTTCTTATATTTTTCCAAAGTCTAATTCCAGTCTTCTTGTCTTTCCGTCCAATGGCATCCAGTCAGCTCAATTCTGTTTTTCCTGAGGGTCACATCTCCTATGAGGTGCGACAAAGTCTTCCTGAGCATCGATCTCTTAGCACCAGACCCTTCTTCCCCCGGTGGTATTATGTCTGGTTCAAAAATTTCTCTCGTATGTTTCCGGACCACTTGAGCGATTGTGGGTTGGAATTGGCATCTGCAGTGGGAAAGTTGACAGTCAACGGCAATCTGATTCATGCACTGGCGGAGCGGTGGAATCCGCGCACTTGCACGTTCTGGTTCCCGTGGGGCGAGATGACAATACTGATGGATGAATTTTCAGAGATTATGGGACTGCCCGAGCCAGTCGATCAGCCTGGAGATCCATTAGAGCAGCAATTTCTGATCAATGTCAAGGGTCTAGACCCCAAAGATGTCGTAGCTCGCATGACAGGGGGCAAGTCTTTGCCACTGATTGAAGAAAACGAGAATGAGTACGTGAGCCTGATCGAGATCTACCGACAGCATGGAAAATTTGCAGAAGTCAACTCGCTGTCCAGAACAGCTCAAGAGAGAATTCAACATGCGATGGTTCTATGTACTGTGGGACTTGCTTTCTTTCCAGATGGACAGAATTAAGTGGATGTCAGAATAGTTCAGCTTTTGAGAAGATGAGGAAGTCGACAGACCAGCCGTCTCTCGATAGCCATGGCTGCGCTTGCTTTTCTATACAGAGGACTGACCCGCTTCACACTTGGAGAGTCCATCTTAGTCGAGGGATGTACTTATGCTCTTCAATCTTGGTTCCTTCAGCATGTACCAACCAGAGCTAGTTCATTCAGATACAACGGTAAGGAGCTCCTTCCAGTTGCGCGGTACCGATTCCTGATCGACTATCTGCAGGAAGAAGAAGTGGTGTGGGACTATTTTGATCGAGAATTATCGCCTCCCAGATACACCTATGCATATGGCAAGAGATTCAAGTTGCTTGGTCCATTCTTCTGTGCTTACTATCATCCGGAGCGGTATGTTCAACAGTTTTCTCAGAGACAGAAGCACATAGAGATGCGGCTGCTATCTGGAGTCGTGCCAGAGTTCGACCTTACATCAGCACAGTGGTCCGGAGCATACCATTCTGCCAGATATGGCTGGGACTCTTTTGTTACTCTTCCGCTTTTTCCCGGTCCTCGTGTCTCTGCTAGTTATAAAGAGTGGTGGCAAATTGTCTGTCCGCCCCCTCTTTCTCAAGTTTATTATTGATGCAATCATGTTTTCTTTCAATAAATAAAAATCTTGCAAATTCTTCAATTCTTGGTTTGACGACCTCGCCTAGGTAACAAGGCTTAAATTTTCAGTTGTTTATTTTCTTTGCAAAGGAATGACAGCGCAATTGTCGTAATCCCCGCGACGACTCAATCCCTAGTAATGGGATATTCTTTCAAATTGTCTACCAAAATTCTCAGCGAATATTTTCTTCCAATCAAAATCTCTCTCAAAAGCCTAACCATCGATTTTGCCCTGCAGAGAGCATTCGTGACAGTCAATGGTTCAAACAAGGTCAGGGAAGAAGACTGCACCAGTTGAGGGAATCGCATATTCGACAGCTTCAGACGAAGAAATGGATTCCCCGCGCTCAGGCAAAAATCAGGGGCAACAGGTTGAGGATGACATTGATCCTCAAATGTATGCCATGTTTAAGAAGATGATGACTAAGATGCTGGCAGAACAAGCTGAAGCCAGTACAGAGAAAGCACAGGTGAAGCAAAAGACAAAAGGCCGGGCAGTCAAGAAAGCCTTGAAGATATCCAAGAAGCCTGCTCAGCATGTTGATGCAACTGATGAAGAGGAATCAGTGGAAGATTCAGATGAAGAGTTTGAGACCCATCAGGCATTCCGCAAGTCTACCCAGGGGCAGGGGTCAGCCCACAAATTCAAAGAGCAATCTCTCAATGACTCTAACCAGCCGCAGTTCAAAGATGTGGTCAGAATGCTTCGAGACCTGCAGGCCCGTGACAAGGGCAAGAAAGTCTTCACCAGCGAAGACTTCTATGATGGTTTGGATGGGGACGACAATCTCGAGAATCTCCCCAGAAAGTTTATCAAATTCGATGGTTCTGGCGATCCTAAAGCTCATCTCGCCATGTTCTTCGCTGAATGCTCCAGATTCAAACGAGACAACCGTGCACTTTTCCTATGTTTCCCTCGCAGTCTGGAGGGAACCGCAGCTAAATGGTACTCGGAGCATGTAAATCCAATTGAGTTGAAGGAATTTGACAAAGTGGTAAACATGTTCATTGAGCGATTTCTCTTCAATGCTGAGGCACTTCCCACCCTCAGCCATCTTTGCGGCCTTAAACAGAGAGAAAATGAGAAGGCCAGAGATTTTATCCACCGATGGAGGTCAGCTTGTAACAAGATGAGGGACCCCATATCAGAGGGACATGCTTTGTCCCTAATTCTGAGTAACTTCTCACAGCCTCTAAGAGGTCTCATCTCTACTGCACCATCAAGGACATTCATTGAACTGACAGAACGAGCTGAATGGCTCGAGTTGAGCATGGAAAATGGTTTCTACGAAGGCTCCACTTTCACCAAGAACAACGGCCAGAATGAGCAGAAGAAGAAAACTCACTTCACTCATTCTGTCAGAAATAATAATTGGAACCACTATAAGGGGCAGAACAAAGATTTCTGTTATGGGGCAGGAAGTTCCAACAAGAATGATCAGAAAGGCAAATCAGTGCCTCAATACAATAAGCCACTTCAATTAGAACAGGGACCGAAGCCCCGAGAAAAAGTAAAGCATGAAGGGTGGAGTTATGACAGGAAATTCACTCCACTAGACCAAACCCTCGAGACTGTGCTCGAGTATATGTTGACCAAGGAGATGGTCAAACTGCCTAGGTTGGTTGATCCCCCTATTCCCATGGGGAAATTCAAAGATCAATTTTGTAAATTTCACAGAACAGTGGGGCACAATACTGAGAACTGCTTCGTTCTCAAAAATATTGTTCAGGATCTCATCGACAAGAATCTTCTGGTAGAGGGTGCCGAAGATGAAAATATGGATATTCTAAAGAAACCCTTTCCCCATCATTCTACGGCGGTCGTCTCTGAACAGCCTTTTCAGCCGCAGGAGCATATTAGGCCATGCTCTAAAAGGGATATGCAAGTCCAACATCAGGTCCTGGTACTGCAGCAAACTGAGTCCAAAGCTCAGAAAATGGATCTCATTGCAGCTTTTGGTAAAATGAAAGTATCTGATAAACCCGCTGGGGTATCTCCTGAGGTGGCTAAAAGAATGCCATGGCTCTCCAAGCACTTTATTAAGCCCGCTCCGGAGAAAGGTGAGACATCGACACCAAAGCCGATTACTGCATTATCCCATGTCTCAATCTTGGATTTAGCCCAAGCTTCCGCCAAGCACCAGCAAGTGTTGAATGATCTGTTGCGGAAAATCAAAGTGAAACCGAGCATAACTCCTGAAGACATGGCCCAGATAGTCAATCAGGACATGACAAATGCTCCAATCACTTTCTCAGATGAAGATCTTTCTAAGCCGCATGTGTTTCACAACAATGCTTTGTATGTTGTGATTCGAGCCAGAGGAATGACTGTTCCTCATGTGCTGATAGATGGAGGCAGCAACCTCAATATATGCCCAGAAATGACAGCCAAAGCTTTGGGCATTAGAGAAGAGGAATATATCCCAGACCCGATCACTATCTACGGGTTTGATAATCATGGCCAGACAGCTAAAGGGAAAATTTTCTTGGAAGTTTTCATTGACTACTCGGTCCACTCTGTCCTCTTTCATGTGGTCAATGTACCCCCAACGTATAATCTGTTGTTGGGACGACCGTGGATTCACAACACGAACGCGGTGCCGTCTACTTTGCATCAGTGTGTCAAGTGGTCAAAAGGTGGAATGATCACAACAGTCTTGGGCGAGGATCTGGAGAAGAGGCTTGCACAACCCATGGTTCCTAGGCCCACTTTCACTACTGATATCCCTAGCATTAGGGGCATTGATGAGGTCAGCTTTGAAGAAAATTCGGGAATACTGCAGACGGCTGAACAGCCAGCACATACAGTGGCCATGACTCGATGGAGAGGTCCACAGTTTTTCAAGATTGGAGGACGAATTGACTATAGTACATTCAAAGATCATCCACTATTCTCCCAATTTATGAAGGCCAAAAAGGGATTTGATCTGTTAGTAAAGCATGGTTATCAGCCTTTTCAAGGCCTGGGAAAAAATGGGAATGGTCGTCTCGAGCCAGTAATTCCTCAGCACTATCCTCAGAGGGCCGGATTGGGCTTTAGTGGCAGAAGATCTCAGAAGGGCACTATCTTTATCAAAGGGACGCACTAAGGGCATCTGCTTGTCTTTCATTTCTATTCTTTTGTTTTCACATTTAGGATGATATCCCGTTTCATTTCAATCATTGTCCTCAATTCAATCTTTCAATAAAGTTGAAAATTTCCTTTGTCTATCTGGATGCCATTTGTCTCTTTACTTCTCGTTATCAAATCTTTGAAAATTTGCCATTATTCTTCTCTTTTATCTTTCAAATTATTTTCTTAACAAAAGTAATTTGTTTTATGATAGGAGATTTTCCTGAATCGATTTATTCTCCAATTTTTAGAATGTCTTCCCGATCTATCAAGAAGCTCGTTCTTAATCCAGAGGCCTTTTCAAAGCCAACAGTGATTCATCAGGTTAAAATAAGAGCAGAATGTAGTCAGATTACAAAGCAGTCAGAAGAACTTGCAGAATTTGATTCAGCTCTTCAAGAATTACCAGAATTTGCAGCAATTCAGAAACAAGATGAGCCATCATCCTTAGTTCAGGATCCGACTGAGGATATCAATATTGGATCAGAAGACAATCCTAAAATTCTCAAGATTGGCAGCAGTTTGAGCCCGGAAGAGAAAGAAAGGCTCACCCGTTTTCTCAAGCAACATGATGAAGTGTTCGCGTGGACATATGAGGACATGCCAGGTCTAGATACCAAATTGGTTGAACATCGTCTCATCCTAAAACCAAATGTCAAGCCGGTTAAGCAGAAACTGAGAAAGATGGATCCTCGAGTGGAACAACAAGTTAAGGAAGGTCTAGAAGACCTACTCAAAGCAGGGTTCATTCGAACCATTGACTATCCAGATTGGCTAGCAAATATTGTTGTTGTTCCCAAGAAAAATTCGAATTTGCATCGACTTCAGAGATCTCAATAAAGCGACTCCTAAGGATGATTATCCACTTCCTAATATTGATCTTTTGATTGATAGCACAGCAGGTCACACTATGTTCTCTTTTATGGATGGATATTCCGGATATAATCAGATCAAGTTGGCCGCTCGTGATCAGTCCAAGACATGTTTCACTACTCCTTGGGGCACTTTTTGTTATACAGTCATGCCATTTGGGCTTAAGAATGCTGGAGCCACTTATCAGCGTGCTATGGCCGTCATTTTCCATGATCAGATGCACAAAATCATGGATGCCTATGTCGATGATATTTTGGTAAAATCCAAAGAAGAGGAAGATCACATCGAAACTCTTAATCAAGTTTTCAAGCGGCTCATTCTTTACAAGCTAAGACTTAATCCACAAAAATGTATTTTTGGAGTCGAATCTGGCAAATTGTTAGGCTTTCTAGTCAGCAAAAAGGGGATAGAAGTTAATCCCGCTAAGGCCAAAGGTATCATTGACATGTCTCCCCCGACTAATTTGAAAGAATTACGTAGCCTTCAGGTACGTATGCAATCAATTCGGTGATTCATATCCAATTTGGCCATGAGATGTGAGCCTTTCAATCATTTGCTCAGAAAAGGAGTGAAATTCGAATGGGGACCAGAGTGTCAGCAATCGTTCGAACGCATCAAGAAATATTTGCTCAATCCTCCTGTGTTAAAGCCGCCAGAATTAGGGAAACCCCTACTGCTATACATTTCAGTTAATCAAGTGGCTTGTGGTGGATTCGTGGCACAATACGAAGAAGGCAATCTGATAGAGCATGCCATTTACTATGTGAGCAAAACCTTCATTGATTATGAAAAGAAATACTCTCAGATAGAGAAGACATGTCTAGCTCTGGTTTGGATGTGTCAGAAATTGAGACACTATCTGTTGGCATCTGAAGTCAAGATCCTATCCAAATTAAATCCTCTCAAGTACATTCTAGAGCAACCCTTCCTCAGTGGACGGATTGCCAAATGGCAGGTTTTATTGATGCAATACGATTTGGAATATGTCTCTCAGCAATCTATCAAGGGCCAAGCAATTGCAGATCAATTAGCAGATTTTCCTCTAGCAGAAGATGTTGAAGTCGAGGATGATTTCCCCGATGAGCAGATCTGCAATGTTCAACAATCCCCAATTTGGAATTTATTCTTTGACAGTTCCAAGAATATGGCAGGCATAGGAATCGAGATTCTGTTGATCACACCTGAGAAGGAGATGATCCCCTTTTCTCTCAAATTAGATTTTTAGTGCACTCATAATATGGCCGAGTATGAAGCTTTGATACAAGGTCTGAAAATTCTACGAGACTTCAATGTCAAAAGAGTGCATGCTTATGGCGACTCTTTGCTCGTCGTCAATCAAGTCTTAGCTGAATGGCAAGTGAAGGATCAGAAGTTACTTCCTTATCAGAAGATCGTCTCAGCTCTTGTTAGCAATTTCGAAGAATTCCAACTTTTCCATGTCAAGAGAGACTTCAATCAAATTGCAGACAGTTTAGCCAATCTGGGATCCATCATGTCTTTCGGGAACGAAGAATCTTGTCGCTCCTTTGAAATTGGCAGACTTGATCAACCTGCTTTCGTCCCAGTAGAGCAGGTAAACCAGGCGGAGCAAACGAAGAAGCCCTGGTATCATGACATCAAGAATTTCATTGAAACTGGCGAATTTCCTCCAGAACTCTCAAAGAAAGAGCGGCGAGCAATTCAGCGCATGTCTGCGCGATATTTTATTCTTGCCGACGTCCTTTATCGTCGTGGATTCAGCTCTGAATATTCCAGATGTTTGGACAAAGAAGAAGCCAAAGAAGTTGTGGAAGAAGCACATGAAGGTATCTGCGGTGGTCATGTTGGCTACCAAACTCTTGTCAAACAAATCATCCGAGCAGGCTATTACTGGAGAACTATGCAACAAGATTGTTATCATTTTGTGAAGAAGTGCGTTCAATGCCAGATGCATGCACCTTCCATTCATGCGCCAGCGACATATTTGCAATCTGTCGTCTCGCCATGGCCATTTTCTATGTGGGCTTTTGATGTTGTTGGTCCCATTACTCCTTCTGCTTCAAATGGCCATAAATATTTTCTTGCTGCAACAGAATATTTTACTAAATGGGTAGAAGCAGTCACTCTACGCACAGTAGAAGGTCGACATGTGGTCTCATTCATCCATAGGAATATCCTATGTCGTTTCGGCATACCACATGATATTGTGTCAGATAATGGCAGTCATTTCAAGAATGAGAGAATGAGGATTTTTTGTTTGAAGTTCAAAATTCATCATCATTTCTCTGCTCCTTATTATCCTCAAGGAAATGGCCAAGCAGAGGCCACCAATAAGATTTTGATTTGAATCCTGGAGCGAACTTTGGAAACAGGCCGTGACTGGCATGAGAAGATTCATGATGCATTGTGGGCATATCGAACCACCATTCGAACTCCAACTAATGCTACTCCGTCAGAACTTGTCTACGGAACCGAAGTAGTATTGCCTCTACATGTTCAGAAACCTGCTCTGAAATTTGCATCACTTCTCGAATTACCTCTTGATCAGTATCAACAACAACGGCTAGTACAGCTTGATTTGCTAGACGAAAGAAGACTCAGAGCAGCAGAGCACGCTCAATCGTATCGTCAGAAGATAGCCAGACAATATGCAAAATCAGTCATTGAAAGAAAATTTCGAGTCAATGATCTAGTGCTCAGGTCAACGGCTTATCTCAAGCACCGCCCAGGTGGCAAGTGGTCACAAATTGGGAAGGTCCCTATGTTGTCAAAGAGGCATTACCTCGTAATTCATATCGGCTCATAAATGCTGACGGAGTGGAATTACCAGATCCCATCAATGCTCGGCATTTGAAAAAATTCTATACTTAAACCATGTCTTATTCTTTGTAATTCCTCCAAATTTTGTTCAATAATGGTTAAAATCTCCTTTCCTAGTTATACTGGGGCATTTTTTTTTAAAAAATTTTGTTTTTATCTACAAATATCCTGTATGCAGGCAGGATAAACAAATCTCTCATTTTGCACGCATGTGCATTCATTTATATCATTTTCATATTTGCATACATCTGCATTCATTGGCATGCATTTGCATCCAATTTCTATACCCATTCAGGATAAGGGATAATCCTGAGACCCCGACAATCATTCTCGTTACAATTCCCAAATACTTTAAGAGCATAGGTCTCTTTTAAAAATTCAAATTTCAAATTAAAAACAAGGTATATTTTCAAAACTCAGTGCTTGAACTGGTATAATTTTGAAATCTAGTGCTCAAACTGGTACACTTCCAAAATCCAGTGCTCGAACTGATATATTTTTAAAATCCAATGTCTATGTTGACATATTTTTCAAAAGTCAACCTCTCGGGTTCAGTCTTTGTGTTGATCATTCATCAAAGTTCAAATTCCAATTACCAATTCGGCCCTCGAGCCACCCAATTTCCAAATTTCCAATTTCGACCTCCGGGTCAACCAATTTTCAAATTCGATCTTCGGGTCACTCAATTTCCAATTTTGACCTTCGGGCCAATCAATTTCCAAAATTTCCAATTTCGACCTTCGGGTCAATCAATTTCCCAATTTCCAATTTCCAATTTTTAAATTCCAAATTTCCAATTTCGACTTTTGGGTCAACCAATTTTGACCTTCGAGTCAATCAATTTCCAGTTTCCAAATATCAATTTCCAAAATTTCAAATTTCCAATTTCAAATTTCAAATTTCAAATTTCAAAATTTCAAATTTTCCAAATTCCAATTTCATACCAATTCTAATCATTTCCTCTTGCGAGAGACCCTTTGTACAGGGAGAGTTCAAGGGAGCTCGTTCTTTTCGCATGCTATCCTTTGTTCACCTAGCCCCTTTTCAGGGAGAGTTTGAAGGGACTCGTGTCTATGTGAACCGTTTTGCAAAACAAATTTCCAATTTCATACAAGGAACCCTTAATTCAGGGAGAGCTTCGACGGAAGCTCACTTTCCTTGTGACCGCAATTTCAAACTAGGCCTTTTCATCATGAAGGACCCTCTTTTCAGGGAGAGTGTGATGGACTCGTTCCTTCATGACCAATTCACCGACCTCATCATTACCGGCCCCCTTTCCATAAGAGAAGCCTAATGTTAGGAAGTTTTGACGAAAGCTTAATTTCTCTTTGAAAGTTCGTTTTGCAAACACCTCCTCTTCAGGGAAGAGAGGAGTAATTCCTATTTCCAATTTCTAAATCTTCTCCTTTGGGGAAAGGAGAAGAATTTTTTTTGTCATGGGTGCGTTGCGTTGTGCTTCAGATGCTTGCTCTCACCAAGGATTTCAAGAACATTTTGCCAATTTGTCATTAAATATTTGTTGATTTCAAAATTTTTACTGTACAAAAACATTACTTCAGAATACCTTCAGTATTACTTTCGAAAGGACAAAGCTTTCGCGAAGAAGGATTCAAAATTCAAATTCTTTCTATTGGCCAACCAAAAGGATGAAGAATAAATCCCCGATATGGCCAGCAAAGGAAATTCAATATTGTTGCTAAGCCATAAGTGATCGGTATTGATCGCAGTCAATGGCACAATTTTAAAGATCATTCTTGGAAAATAAAGCAGTCGAAATATCCTGGGTGATACAGAAAAATCCATTCAATCCTTATATCTCCTCAATCACCTAAAGTTGCAATTAAGTATCTGCAAAAGGGATCTCTCAACTGTCGTCAAGATGAAGGCGAATTAGGCGAGTAGACCCCCGGGGCCAAAGAAGATTCAAATCATCTCCAAGATGACGGAGTTTGTGATGGATCCTTCCAGGGAAAGTTCAGAGCACCGTCAAGATGAAGGCGATTGCGATGGGCCTCCCGACAAACCCTAAAAGATATTTTATTTCTGCTATCATCAACAGATTTCCAACCAAAGAGCCAATAACCGTCAATATAATCCCTGAGAGAAAAGAAGGATCGAAGCATCTCTGAGATGAAGGAGTTTGTGACGTACCCTTCTAAAAAAAAAAAAAAGAGAGAGAAAAGTCAAGACATCTCCAAAATGAAGGATGATGTAATCTCCAAAAACCCAAGAGAGCTCTAATTCTGCCAAAAAAAAAAATAGTAGGCAGAAAGATCGTCATGAGAAAGAATTCTAGGATATCAGACTGCCAAATCTGCCAAAGAATCCTCTTTAAATTTTGTGAAATTCTATTATCAATATTCTTTCACCAATTGCTCTCACAATATCAAGAGTACTCTCTTTTCTGCTCATATCAAGGAAATTGATAGCTTCCTTGAAAGAAAGTCAATTGCAAGCAATTTGAATTCGAATCTTGATTTTACGGAGTTAAGCCCAATCGGAGATAATACTTCAGGTAGAAAAGAGGGAATATTTTCAAAGCAATGTGCATCAATTTCAATTATTTCGAATCAACAATAATTTTCAACATTTTGACAATATTTTCTAGCTATCCTGGCGTGAAGCGAGAGCTTGAGGTTCATCTTTGGCGCATCCTGACATCAGTTGTTATCCCTTTTAAGGACTTGATAATGGGAGTTTTCAAGATTCCTTCCCTTCTGTTGGTATAATCTGAGCGCATGGGCTCTCAGATTCGCACACTTCCCTGTGTCCCCACTGTCCCACCATAGACAGTCCAATTTCGGCTTGAGGTTAAGCCACCAATCATTTTCTCGCAAAAGGTCACCAATTTCAAAAGTTATTTAGTCTCAGCAATGAGGCGCCCAAAATCAAACCCCTTTTCAAGCTTTAGGGACCCCAATTTCATCCTTTTGCAAAACCCCTATCGGACTCATTGTGCGGAGATCCGAAGGTTCCATCATGACTTCTTCCTTCGAGGATTCCATTTCATTTTCTTCCCAATCAGGATAAGGGTACAAACCTGAGCCTCCTTTGATGAGGTATTTCATTTTCCGCCCAATCAGGATAAGGGTACAAACCTGAGCCTCATTTGATGAGGTATTTCATTTTTTACCCAATCAGGATAAGGGTACAAACCTGAGCCTCCTTTGATGAGGTATTTCATTTTTCTACCCAATCAGAATAAGGGTACAAACCTGAGCCTCCTTTGATGAGGTATTTCATTTTCTACCCAATCAGGATAAGGGTACAAACCTGAGCCTCCTTTGATGAGGTATTTCATTTTCTGCCCAATCAGGATAAGGGTACAAACCTGAGCCTCCTTTGATGAGGTATTTCATTTTCTGCCCAATCAGGATAAGGGTACAAACCTGAGCCTCCTTTGATGAGGTATTTCATTTCCCGGTCAGGTTAAGGGTCAAACCTGAGCTTCGTTTCTACACGAGGTATTTCCTGTCCCATCCAGATTAAGGGCAAAACCTGAATATCACTTCTTTTGAAGTAAATTCTTTCCTCTTCATTCTCCATTTCATATCTACCATTTTCATCAGGGCTAAATCTCTTCATATCCAGTCAGATCCTTCTAACTGGGGCATTTTTATAGCCCAAATTTGGTGTGTTTTTCTTTGCCACTAAGCTCGTCTTCAAGCCGGCTTAGTAGCAAAGAGGGGCATCTGTAAACACCCCAAATTTTCCTCACTCATTCTCAAACAATCCTCCTTGTTCAGTGCCAACCCTGTTAGGTCAGTGTAGGAGTCAAACCCCGAGTCAGTTTCAGAAAATCACCATTATACCCATTTTCATTAGGAAAATTACCATTTTACCCCTAGGTCATCCCAGACCCCAGTCAGTAGGAGTCAACCAAGCTCATTGGTCAGTTCAAGACAGTTAGAATATCAGTCATCTCAAGCTCATCTGATCTCATAAGGAATAAACCATTTTCATTTCTGACCATTCCTGCCAAAATGGGATCATTTCTTCAGAAATGAGCTTACTTCTCACTCAAATCCAGGCCAATTGTCTCTGAGTCAGTCATTCATAGTCAGTCATACTCCCCAGAGTCTAACTTGAGCTCACCACGAGTTCAAGCGCTCCAATTTCAGTTCAAAAGCCTTTCCAAGTGTCTAGGAGCCCATTTTAGTCCATTTCAGCTCTTTCAGCTGAAATTGAGCTGAGTTCAGCCAATTGAGCTAGTGTTCGAGCTTCGATTTTAGTTCATGTCAGTATTATTGACCTTTTTTTTAGGCTCAAAGTCAGCTCAAGTTCGTAATTTACTTCACTCCAGTGACCATTCCGTACCATTTCTCTAAAAATGACAGCTTTTCTTGAAAATTCAGTCGGAAAGGTCAGTTGAGTCAGTGCCTGGTCAGTTCATTTGAGTTCTGAAACTCTAAAACTCAGCTCAATCCAGCTCATTTCAGTTCAATCCAGCTCGAACCTCAATTTTCAGTGTCACTCTGATCCAGTAGAGTCCCGAAAACCATTTCTTGAGCTATTTTGCAAATTTTATCAATTTTAATGCTTTTTAAACTGGTACAGCTGCCAATCGGGGTCTAACATCTAAAATTCTCCATTCAGGGTCTGCATTTCGCATGTCATTTCTCATCATTTCATATCATTTCTTAGCATTTCATAACATTTCATCACATTTCATTTCATTTTCGAAGTCCAGAACTCCAGTTTTATAAATTTCAATCCAGATTGAGTTTTAAAAGTTTTCAGAAATCAATTTCAAACCTCGGGTTTCCAAAATTGACATTTTCACCCCGGGAGTCTAAATTTGGAAATATTTTCTCAAGAAAAACAATTTGGATTTCTTTCAAAATCAAATTTTCAAGTTTTACACTGGATCTGCTTCGCAATGAGCTATTGAACTTCAAAATCTGAGCTCGTTTCAAAAACTGCCAAAAATAGCTCATTTCGGTTGGAAGCATTTTCTCGAGAAAAACAATTTGGATTTCTTTCAAAATTACATTTTTAAATTCTACTCTGGATTTGCTTCGCAACGGGGTATTGAACTTCAAAATTCGAGCTCGTTTTCAAAACTGCCAAAAATAGCTCGTTTCGTCTAGAAACTTTCTAAAAAGACTATTTTACCCCTCTAATCATCAAAATGAATTTCAAATGTGGAATTTGGACCCGCTCTGAGATGGCCCATTCATTTACTTTTCTATTTTATATAAAAAAAATGCTTCTTTTTATTTGTTTATTTTTGTTTTTATTGATTTTTATTTTTTTTATTTTTTTTATTTTTTTAGAGAGGAGGTGGGACCCACAAGGTGGTCACCCAAGCCTCCAGCCCCACTTTCCATTTTCTCATTTTTTTCTTTCCCTTTTCCTTTTTCCCTCCTTTTCTTTCTTTCCTTTCTTTTTCCCTTTTCTTTCTTTTTCTTCTTCTTCCCTTTCTTTTCTTCTTCCCTTCCCTTCCTTCCTTTCCCTTCTCCAGCCCATTCACGTACACTCTTTCCCTCTCTTTTCATTAACCCCTAAAAACCCTAAGTTGAGGCTGATTAAAGACCTAAGTTGGGGTTGGTTAAAAAAAAAAAGAAAAAAAGAAGAAGCCACTTACGGCTCTTCTCCCATCTCACGCCTCTCTCTCTCTCCCCCTTTAGCTCTCTCCTTCCCTTCTCTTGGCTGCTGCAGCCACAACAGCCACAACAGCCACAGCTTACACTTCCAACCAGCACCTCCGGTCATCTCCAGCTGCAGCCTCCACCTTGCTTCAGCCGGTCTCCACTTGGAAGCATCACCTTCAAGCTCCCAGCCAACAGCCACACCTCCATCCTTGGCAGCACCACAGGGACACCTCCCTCACGCCTGGCAGCAGCTGCTCCACATCCAAGCCATCCCCATCTTCCAGCCCTCTCTCAAGGTAAAGTGTTGCTTTACCCTTTGGCTTTCATTTTTTTTTTTAAGATATTTATCACATGGTTTATTTAAACACAACGTGAGATCAGACCAAAGCTGGTTTCATATTGTTGAAAACTCTCATTTAATCTCTCTCTCTCTCTATATATATATATATACATATATATATATATAGATAAATACAAAACTTGTGCTTTATGTGTAGGCTAAAAAATGAAAAGATCCGTCCACTCAATGGATCGAATCTCTCATTTTGGAGAGCCAATATTAAATTGATCATATCCTCCTCGATTTAGGTTTTAGTTTTATGATTCATGTCATCTTATGTTTGCATGCACTTAGATTAATTCGTTTTGCTAGTTATTTCGTTTTATATATGAACCATGCTTTACTTAGTTTAAAATTTGTAAAATTTTAGTTTTTAGACAAAGTCCATACAGCATTTTATGTGAGTTTTTGCATTTAAAAAATTCTGTAAATTTTAGAGTAACTAGGTTTATATGTATTTGTTGTACTGTCGAAAATTTGATTCATTTTGTGTTTCGGAATCCATCTAAACCAATCAAATCCCAAACTGGGATTCTGTATTTCTGGAACTTTCAGTTTCTTCCTTAGCAGACTAAAACCTCCGGCACCACCATCGTGGGAGATTCGAATCGTCCTCCAAAAATCACAGTAGATTCATGATTGAATCTAATAATGATCTGGAAATTTTGAGATTTTTCCAATTAGTTTTGACCTCTGTAAAAAATCGGATTTCTCAGACCCCTGGGAAAATATCGATTTTCTTTCGTCAGGGTATAGACAGACCTTAATGCACCAAGTCCATCCAATCTATAACCCTTCTGCAAAAACTTTCAACACGAAAGTTGTTCATAACATAATTTCCTGTCATTTCCCAAAATTTGGGAATTTTTAGATCTGTTCCAGTATTTTTCCCGGATTTTCTATTTCTGTCTAACAGATTCCAATGTCCAGAAATCTCAGAGATTTAGGTCTCTGATAACAGTATGGCCTTTTCCAAACCGTAACCCGAATCTCAATAGTGTCAAAATATAAAATCTTCCTATGTTTGTCAGGGACATTTTCCCACAATTTCAGCCATTTTCACCACATTTTCTACCGAAACCTGTCTGTTTCCTTCATTTCCTAGAGTCGTCGGATTCCGATCCGACTTGCCGGAGTGACACAGCTCCGATCATAGGTCAAAAACAGAAAGTGTAAAAGGCAAAAATCCTTGCCTTACTGTCATCTGTCATCCCATAAAATTTGGGAAATTTTTATGGAAGTTTGATATCCTAAATCCCCTTTAGAATCAATATTTTAGGCAAAAATCATGAAATTTAGGGTTTTTATTTGAATTTTCATATTTAAAAATACAAAAAATAGATTTTCGAGCTTCATTCCGTTTTTAGGGTTATTTTAGGTGTCCATGCCAAATTTGGTTTAATTCCAAGTTCATTTGCTCCATGTGTTAGTTTATCTTTAAATTAAGAAGCGAAAATCAAGCGAAAATCAGGTTAAATTCGATATTTTATGATATTTTCGCCATTTTAGGGTTTTTATCATGTACATAAGCATGTAGAATCATATTAGGGTTAATTTTAATCTCCTTTGCATTTCATATTTTTCAATTTTGCAAAATTTATTTCAGAAAACCCTGGTTTCAAGGCCATAGTCTTGTTATTGGGGGTATTTTGGTCATTTTGACCTAAATTTCGAAATTTCAATTTCTAATTCTCCCAAAATTTCATGCATATCATCATATTTCATCATATTATGTTTGATTTATTTCATTTTATTTTCAAATTTCCAAAATTTACAAAAATTCTTTCAGAAAACCCTGATTTCAAGGTCATCAGGGGTATTTTGGTCATTTTGACCCCAAATTCGAATTTTCAAGTTTATTTTCGAAATTTATTCATTATTAATCATGTTTATATCAAAGGGGGTATGATTTTGGGTTTATATCTGAATAATATCCGATAATTTCCCATATTTTCGGATAAATTCAGAAAAACCTACATTTTTGTGCTAACCTTGTTTTCTAGTTTTGCAGGAATATTCAAGAAGAAGATTTTATTTTCTTATTTTATTTCAATTCAATGTAACATCAAATGTAATAATTTGGAATAAGAGTTACATTTCTGCTTAGAATAGGGTTGCATTGCATATAGTTTAATTTATGCAAATTTTAATATGTGATGTGTGATTCATGCATATTTGTTTCAAATTCACTATGGTTTACACGAATGGCACGTGCACAAGCTTTTATGGAGTTTATAAACTCGGTGGGATTCGTATTTATGGCCATAGTCAGAATACGAAGAAAACCAAGATTTATGATCTTCGTATTAGCCACATTCAGCCTACACACTTAGGCTAACTTCAAAATGCACTGCATTTTTCAAAGTTTTAAAAGGATTTCCCAATTCCTCAATGAAATTCCCTTTTCAAATTCATATTCATTCATTCATATCATTCAAATTGCATTATTTCAAACTCATTTTCCAATTTCAATTTCAGAAAATTCAATTTTCTCAAGAATTTCCAAGTCTTTCTCAGGATCTGATTTTCTCAAAATCCTAAGTTTTCAAATGACATTTCAAAGCATTTCCCAAGTTCAAATCAAGATTTTCCTATGTTTTCAAATTCTCAAATTTCAAAATCCCAAGTTTTTAGAAATTTATTTTCTCATATTTTCCAGTTTTCTTGAGAATTCATTTTCCATTTCAAAAGTCATTTTCCAATGAATTTCTTGATTTTCTCAGAATTCTCAAATCTATTTTCTCAGAAAAGCAATTCCAAATTTTAAAATCAATTTTCTAAAGTTCAAATTTTCCTGAGAAATCACTTTCCAATGCAAATTTCTGATTTCCAATAAAATTCAATGATTTTCCCAGGAATTCCATTTTCAAGCATTTTCCAGTCCTTTTCTAAATGCATTTCAATTTTCCAAAGCAAACATCATATTTTCTCAAACTTGCATTATTTTCAAAATTCCATAGCACAAGCCTGATTCTCTGTGCATTCTAGGAAAAATAGAGCATAATTTAGATATTTGAGTCAAGTTAAAGCACGTAATTGATCCTTGGTTCAATTACCCCTGGTAAAGGCGCCAGGAACGGTTGAACCTCGTACCGACAGGCGGATCCCATTCCATGGAATTTTCCCGCAAATTTTCAAAACGGAGGCGAGTAAATTTTCAAAACAATTTTCAAAACTTTGGTCGAGTTTGACTCGCGGAATTTGTTTCTCTCGCAAGGGAGGGGAAAAATTTTTGCGATGATAACAAGATTTAATTTCTTGCTTAGACTAGGATGCATATCATATAGTTTGAATTTATGCAATATCCTGTTTCTATGATTCATGTATTTTATTTCAAAAGCACTATAGATGTTCACGAATGGCACGTGCACCAACTCTTAGGGAGTTGATGGACTCGGTGGGATCCATATTTACGGCCCTAGTCGGAATATGGACGAGACCCAGATCCATCATCTTTCTACTAGTCACATTGAGCCTACACTCTTAGGCTATCTTAAAATGCACATCATATTTCCAAAGTTTTCAAAATCATGTGCATCAAATCAACTAAGTTCTAAACATATTCATGGCCACAGTCAGAATATGTGAAGGATTTATTTGGACTTAATGCACATTTTCCAACCAATTCCTCAGAAAATCTTTTCAAAGGGCATTCATTCACTCATGTCATTTGCATCATGAAATCATTTTCTCAAGAAAATTTCATTCTCAAAAAAATCGATTTCTCAAGAAACTCTTAAGTTGATTTTCCCAAAGTCAAGTTTTCATAGTTTTCTCTGAAAATCGGTTTCTCAAGAAACTCTAAGGATTTCTTAAAATCGGTTTTCCAAAGACAAGTTTTCCACAGTTTTCCCTGGAAAATGATATTTTCTTAAGAGATTCAAAAGAGTTTTCCAATCTTTCTCCAAGATCCAAAATCGATTTCCAAGTATTTCAAAAGGTAAAATTCTCAGGATTTTGATTCCCCAAGTTTTGAATTTCCTTCTCCAATGAGCTTTTCTATAAATCTTCCATCATTTTCCTAAGAAAACTCTCAAAGTCCAAGTTTTCCTAAGAAGTGTTTCCCTTTTCAGAAAGTTCATCTTTTCTCAAGAATCACTTCCATTTTCCCAGGATTTTCAACCATTCATAATTTTCCCAAGTCTTTATGAACTTTCCTGAGATTTCAAATCTTTTTCATCTGAGTTTCCTGAGAAATTGACTTTCAGCTTTTTCCTGAGAAAATCTTTTCAACTCCAAATATTTTCCAAGCATACATCATGTTTTCCCAAGCTGCATTTTCCAAAATCTCATAGCACATGCCTGAATTCTCTGTGCATTTAGGATAGAACATAACTTTGATAATTTCGCTAAGTCAAGCATAATTTTGGTCCTTGGTTCGATTACCCCTGTTAAAGGCGGCAGGAACAGTCGAACCTCGTACCGACAGGTCGAGCCCCATCCCATGGATTTTCCCGCAAATTTTTAAAACGGAGGCGAGTATTTCAAAATAATTTCCAAAATCCGGTCAAAGTTTGAAGCGCGAAAGCGTTTCCTTTTCTCTCTCTTCCGCAAGGAAGGGAAGACGGGGAAAAATTTCGCGACGAGAACAGAACCCAGATCTTTAAAGTAAAAAGGAAAAATCGAGTTTGAAAACTCGATTTTTTGGCGTAACAATTGGTCCAATGCGAGTATTGGATCCAAAAGGAAGCCCGAGTCGAAACTCAAAACTCTGAAAATGGAATATATAAAGGGGAAAACCTGAGTCGGAACCTGGATCCTTAAAATAAAAGATAAAAGATAAAATCGAGTTTAAAAACTTGAATTTTTGACGTAACAATTGGTCTAATGCGAGCATTGGATCCAAAAGGAAGCCCGAGTCGAAACTCAAAACTCCAAAAATCGAATATATAAAGGGAAAAACCCAAGTCGTAACCCAGATCTTCCAAATAAAAGATAAAAGAGAAAATTGAGTTTGAATATTTGAATCTTCGACGTAACAATTGGTTCAATACGAGCATTGGATTCAAAAGGAAGTCTAAGTCGAAACACAAAATTCCGAAAATGAAATATAAAAAGGAGAAAACCTGAGTCGGAACCTGGATCTTCAAAATAACATATAAAAGAGAAAATCGAGTTTGAAAACTCAAATTTTCGATGTAACAATTGGTCTAATACGAGCAATGGATCCAAAATGAAGCCAGAGTCGCAACTCGGAACTCCAAAAATGAAATATACAAAAAGGAAAACCCGAGTCAGAACCTGGATCTTCAAAATAAAAGATAAAAGAGAAAATTGAGTTTAAAAACTTGAATTTTCGACATAACAATTGGTCCAATGTGAGCATTGGATACAAAAGGAAGCCTGAGTTGAAACTCAAAACTCCGAAAATGAAATATATAAAGGGGAAAACCCGACTTGGAACCCGGATCTTCAAAATAAAAGATAAAAGAGAAAATCGAGTTTGAAAATTTGAATTTTTGATGTAACAATTGGTTCAATGCGAGCATTGGATCCAAAAGGAAGCCTGAGTCGGAACTCTGAAAATAGAATATAAAAATAGGGAAAACCTGAGTCGGAACCTGGATCTTCAAAATAAAAGAGAAAATCGAGTTTGAAAACATGATTTTTTGACGTAACAATTGGTCAAATGCGAGTATTAGATCCAAAAGGAAGCCCAAGTCGAAACTCAAAACTCTAAAAATGGAATATAAAATGAGACCCGAGTCGGAACCCAGATCTTTAAAGTAAAAATGAAAAATTGAGTTTGAAAAACTTAAATTTTTGATGTAACAATTGGTTCAAATGCAAGCATTTGATCCAAAAGGAAGCCCTAGTTGGAACTCGAAACTCCAAAAATGGAATATAAAAATAAGACCTAAGTCGGAACCCAGACCTTTAAAGTAAAAAGGAAAAATCGAGTTTGAAAACTCAAATTTTTGATGTAATAATTGGTCCAATGCGAGCATTGGATCTAAAAGGAAGCCCGAGTCGGAACTCAAAACTCCAAAAATGGAATATATAAAGGGGAAAACCCGAGTCGGAACCCGGATCTTTAAAATAAAAGATAAAAGAGAAACTTGAGTTTGAAAACTTGAATTTTTGAGGTAACATATGGTCCAGTGCGAGCATTGGATCCAAAAGGAAGCCCGAGTCGAAACTCCGAAAATGGAATATAAAAAATGAGACCCGAGTCAGAAACCAGATCTTTAAAGTAAAAAGGGAAAATCGAGTTTGAAAACTCGAATTTTCGACTTTAACAATTGGTCCAATGCGAGCATTAGATCCAAAAGGAAGCCTGAATCGAAACTCGAAATTTCGAAAATGAAATATAAAAAGGGGAAAACCCGAGTTGGAACCTGAATCTTCAAAATAAAAGATAAAAGAGAAAATCGAGTTTGAAAACGCAAATTTTCGAGGTAACAATTGGTCCAGTGTGAGCATTGGATCCAAAAGGAAGCCTGACTCGAAACTCGAAACTCCAAAAATGGAATATAAAAAATGAAACCCAAGTCGGAACCCAGATCTTTAAAGTAAAAAGGGAAAATTGAGTTTGAAAACTTGAATTTTCGACGTAACAATTGGTCCAATGCGAGCATTGGATCCAAAAGGAAGCCCGAGTCGGAACTCGAAATTCCGAAAATTGAATATATAAAGGGGAAAACCCGAGTCGGAACCCGGATCTTAAAAATAAAAGATAAAAGAGAAAACCAAGTTTAAAAAATCAAATTTTTGACGTAACAATTGGTTCAATACGAGCATTGGATCCAAAAGGATGCCCGAGTCGGAACTCGAAACTCCGAAAATGAAATATAAGAAGGGAAAAACCTGAGTCGGAACCCGGATCTTCAAAATAACAGATAAAAGAGAAAATCGAGTTTGAAAACTCGAATTTTTGACATAATAATTGGTCCAATACGAGCATTAGATCCAAAAGGAAGCCCGAGTCAGAACTCAAAGCTCTGAAAATGGAATATACAAAGGGGAAAACCCAAGTCAGAATCCGGATCTTCAAAATAAAAGATAAAAGAGAAAATCGATTTTAAAAACTTAATTTTTTTATGTAACAATTGGTCCAATGTGAGCATTGGATCCAAAAGGAAGCTCGAGTCGAAACTCGAAACTCCGAAAATGGAATATATAAGGGGGAAAACCCGAGTCAGAACTCGAATCTTCAAAATAAAATATAAAAGAGAAAATCGAGTTTGAAAACTCAAATTTTTGACGTAACAATTGGTCCAACGCGAGCATTGGATCCAAAAGGAAGCCCGAGTCGGAATTCGAAACTTCGAAAATAGAATATAAAATGAGACCCAAGTCGGAACCCAGATCTTTAAAGTAAAAATAAAATAAAAATGAAAAACAAAAACCTGAGTCGGAACTCAGATGGGAAGGAAGTAATTCCAACCTGGAAGTCTGATTCTGGAGGGATTTGACCAAAAAGGCATGAATAGACTCTGATGATTATGAAGAAGATGAGAGATTTATTTAAGATTCTTGACCCAAGATGGTCTAAGATTTGAATTATTTATGATGGTTTCACGATTACCTCTTATCCTGAAGATGAATAGAATAAAATTTGACAAAAATCAACAAAATGGATAAAAATTAATAAAGAATAAAAAGAGTTGATAAAATCGATACATTTTTTAATAAAGAATCAATAAAATTGATAATAAAAATTTAAAAAGATTGATAAAAAATTGATAGAATTTTGAGAAAAAATTGATGATGAAAGACTTCAGGATTATCCCTTATCCTAAAGGAAGAAGGACCTCGTAGGACGAGGTTCAGGTTTATCCCTTAACCGGAAAGGGAATACCTTAGGGGACGAGGTTTAGGTTTATCCCTTAACCTAAAGGGGGGGAGTAAAAATTGACAAAAATTGATAAAATTGATAAAAAATCAATAAAATTTGATAAAATAAATGAAAAACTAATAAAATTTGATAAAAAGTGATCAAATAGATGAAAATTTGATAAAGATGTATAAAATTGACAAAACTGATAAAGATTGACAAAAAGATTAATGAAAATCGATAAAATTGAGAAAAAGAGTTTGTCTAATCCTGCCTGAAAAGGCTCTTTGAAGAGTACAAAGGCTTAGAATGAGCACTTTATGTATAAAATTTCTTCAAGTGCAGAGCATTGATAGGATCTGGCAGTTCCACCCCATCTGTGTTGATCGAACGATATGAATTGTGAGGCAACGCTTCCTTAACCACATAAGGGTCTTCCCAATTGGGTGACCATTTGCCCCGTGGTCGATGCTTGAGATGAGCTATCGATTTGAGTACTAGATCATTAACTCAAAATTTTCTCTCAATGACAGACTTGGCATAGTGTCGAGCTATCCTTTGACCATAAGCTTGAGCATGTTCTGCTGCCTTGAGCCTTTTCTCGTCCAACAGGTCAAGTTGTACCAACCTTTGCTGCTGATACTGATCAAGCGGGAGTTCTATGAGCGATGTGAATTTGAACGCAGACTTCTGAACATGGACAGGTAATACTACCTCGGTCCCATAAATAAGCTCTGAAGAAGTAGCATTGGTTTGAGTCTGAATGGTGGTTCGGTATGCTCAAAATGCATCATGCATCTTCTTGTGCCAATCATGGCCCGTTTCCACAGTTCTTTCCAGAATGCGGATCAGAATCTTGTTGGTGGCCTCTGCTTGACCATTCCCTTGAGGATAGTAGGGAGCCGAAAAGTGATGATGAATCCTAAACTTCGAACAGAAGGTCTTTATCCTCTCATTCTTAAAGTGGCTATCGTTATCCAATATAATGTCATGTGGCACGTCGAAGTGACATAAAATGTTCTTGTGAATAAAAGAAACTACATGTCAGCCTTCTACTATTCGCAGAGTTACAACCTCGACCCATTTGGTGAAGTATTCTGTAGCTGCAAGAAAATATATGTGTCATTGGAAGCAGAAGGAGTGATCGGGCTCACCACGTCAAAGGCCCACATTGAAAAAGGCCAAGGAGAAACCACGATCTGCAAATATGCAATTGGCGCATGAATGGAATATGCGTGTATTTGACATTTGATGCACTTCCTTACGAAATGATGACAGTCTTGTTGCATGGTTTTCCAGTAATATCCTATTCAGATGATCTACTTGACGAGTGTTTGGTAGCCGACATGGCCACCACAAATTCCCTCATGTGCCTCTTGGACAACTTTCATGGTTTCGTCTCTGTCTAAGCATCTGTCGTACTCAGAACTGAACCCACAATGGTAAAGAGTATTGACAAGGATGAAATAGCGGGCTGGCATGCGCTGGATCGCACGTTGCTCACTTTTGGGCATCTCTTGTGGGAATTCACCGATCTCGATAAAATCTCTGGTGTCTTGGTACCAAGGCTTCTCTTTCTGAGTGGCTTGGTTTACTTGTTCAGCTGGAATGAAGGCAGATTGATCAAGTTTGCCAATCTCGAAGGAACGACAGGATTCGCTGTCTCTGAATGACAAGATGGACCCCAGACAAGCCAACCCATTATTTATATGATTGTATTCCCTCCTGACGTGATTGAGCTGAAATTCTTCGAAGTTGCCTATGAGAGCTAAGGCAATCTTCTGATAGAGGATCAATTTTGAATCTTTGACTTGCCATTCAACATTAACTTGACTGACTACAAGCAATGAATCACCGAAGGCATGTACTCTTTTGACATTGAAGTTTTGTAAAATCTTGAGGCCTTGTATTAGAGCTTCGTACTCGGCCATGTTGTGAGTACATTGAAAGCTGAGCTTGAGAGAATAAGGGATCATCTCTTTTTCTGAAGTGATCAATAAGATCTCAATCTCTATGCCGGATATATTCCTAGCTCCATCGAAGAATAGGGTTCAGACTAAAGATTCTTGAACATTGCAGATTCGATCATCGGGAAAATCATCTTCTGCCTTGATCTCTTCTGTCAACGGAAAATCTGCCAACTGATCTGCGATAGACTGACCTTTGATCAACTTTTGAGACACATACTCCAAGTCGTACTATATCAGGAGGACTTTCCATTTCGCAATTCATCCAGTAAGGAAAGGTTGCTCAATGATGTACTTGAGAGGATTGAGCCTTGACAGAATTTTGATTTCTGATGCCAGCAGGTAATGTCTGAGCTTCTGACACATCCACACCAAGGCTAGACATGTCTTTTCCATCTGAGAATATCCCTTCTCGTAATCGACGAAAGTCTTGCTTACGTAGTAAATGGCGTGCTCTATCCAGCTGCCTTCCTCATACTGTGCAAGAAATCTGCCACAAGCATTTTGGTTGACAGAAATGTACAAGAGAAGTGGTTTTCCAAGTTCTGGTGGCTTTAGAACGGGTGGATTGAGGAGGTACTGCTTAATGCGCTCAAACGAAAGTTGACATTCTGATCCCCATTCAAATTTCACTTCTTTTCTCAACAAGTGATTGAAGGGCTCACATGTCATGGCCAAATTAGAGATGAAGCGCCGAATAGACTAAATGTGCCCTTGAAGGCTCCTCAGCTCTCTGAGATTGGTCGGAGGCGGCATATCAATGATTGCCTTGGCCTTAGCAGGATCCACCTCTATTTCTTTTTTGCTGATCATGAAGTCAAGCAGTTTGCCTGACTCCACTCCAAAGACACATTTCTGCGGGTTGAGCCTCAACTTGTAGAGAATAAGTCTTTCAAAGACTTGACCGAGAGCATCAAGATGATCTTCTCCTTCTTTGGACTTGACCAAGATGTCATCCACATAGGCATCCATGTTCTTATGCATCTGATCATGAAAAATAATTGTCACCGCTCTTTGATAGGTTGCCCCAGCATTCTTGAGCCCAAACGGCATGACTGTGTAGCAAAATGTACCCCAAGGCGTGGTAAAAGAAGTTTTTGATTGGTCACGAGCGGCCAGCTTGATTTGATTATAGCCTGAGTATCCATCCATAAAGGAAAGCATGGTGTGGCCCGCCGTGCTGTCGATCAAAAGATCAATATTGAAGAGTGGATAATCATCTTTTGGGGTAGCCTTGTTGAGATCCCTGAAATCAATACAGATTCAGACTTTGCTATTCTTTTTGTGAACTGCTATGATGTGTTGAGAAACTCGGTTTTGATGTCACATAATATGATACACTGTCTTATTTAATTTTGTATGATATGATAATATGTTCTTTTGAAATAATGTTATATTATGACTAAATATGTTTTGCCTTAAATCTAACGAGTATTTGATGCAAGGATATCTCACCCAATAAGGATGGAGACTTCCTGTTCAAGTACAACTATGGTGCAATCATACTCCTTGAAGAAAAAGCTTGATGAGCCATGCTTTCCTAAAGTTCAAATGAAGAAATCGGCTACCTCAAGTTGAAGATTTTTTTCTTCTTTAGAGTCATATGTAACAGAACCTTCAGGAACTTGCATATTGCATATTACATACTCATTCATACATACTATATCATAAAAGTATACGATAGTTTCAAAAAGGTTCTTTTTTGAAAACCAACAAGTGTACCTTCTTACAACCTTTTATGAAAAAGATATTTTGTCATATAATAATTGTACCTTCTTACAACCTTTTATGAAAAAGATATTTTGTCATATAATCATTGTACCTTACACTATATACAAGACAACATAAAAAAAAAAAAGGAATGTAGGAAAAAGACAAAAACATAACATCGACTTTTAGTTATCTTCTTTAATGAAATATTTTTTAATATAAGAAGAAGACAAAAACATAAAATCGACTACATAAGAAAAACAAATAAAATATGTTTTTGAAAAGACCTTAGTTATCTTCTCTAATGAAATGTTTCTTAAATACAAAAAGAAGACAAAAACATAAATCGGCTACACATAAGAAAAACAAATAAAATATGGTTTTAAAAGAACTATAGTTACTTTTTCTCATAACCATAGAATGTCGACTTACTTGAAGTCATCATTCTCTCTACAAAGCATTAAATGCCTTCTGTAACAAATCCTTTCTAAATATCCTTCCCAAAGAATGTCGATCTTCTTTTTGGTCCTCATTCTCTCTGGAATACACTACATAAAGAATACACTTGACATGACTATGTACAAATAAATATCTCAAAGCACTCATAGTACTTACACTCATTTAAAGTAAAGAAGTACTAATGTACCTCAAATCATTAATTAGAATAAAGACAAAACTACAACCCAACGTTCAAATGTACTATTGTAAGAAATAGACTTTTTACATAAAATATGTATTACCTAAAACACTACAACGACTAGTGTACCCTCTATCTTACTCTTCTGGAAAAAGGGCATTCTCGATCTTCTCTAAAAGATATTTTTGAAAAGACATAACATTTCATATTTCAAAAAGTTACAATTCCAAAATGTAACGACTACTTTTTATAAGCTATATAAACACACACACATAAACTATTCAAACAAGAGGAATGAAATAGACGTGTGAGCTTACAAAGAGAAAAATATTCTATTCGTGATTTGAAAAAGAGAGCCTTGAAAAAGAAAGAGAAAAAGAAAAAGAAAGAAAAGAGAAAAAGTCAAGTCCAGCTCTTTGACAAAGAGTATCCTCTGAGTGACAAACAGAACATTCTTAGAATCCTTCATTCGTGCATTCATATCATTCTGAAGGTTCTATAGGAAGTATTGTAACTCTGTTTATTCACTGTACTCCTTCTTTGTTTAAAGAAGTAGACCTCTGTGAAAGAGGGTGTTGCCCTTCTCTGTTGAGAGAAGAAGACCTCTTGGGAAGAGGGTGTTGTACTATTTATCCGGTAACTCGGATGTTATAGTGGAATCTCAAGTGGTTTGCTTGGGGACTGGAGGTAGGTCTGGATATTGACCGAACCAGTATAACTTCTGTGTTTTATGTGTTGTGCCTTATTGCTTAATTATTTTATTTTATCGATCATTATCATATTTCACTATTCACCCCCCCTCTAGTGGAATTTCATTTGGTATCAGAGCAGGTTTGCTGGTTTCGACGTAACAAGTCTTCCAGCACAAATGGCATCTACCTCTTATGCTCGTGATATTGAAGGTCAACACGCATCTCGTCCCCCCTTCTTCAATGGCTCCAACTATGGATATTGGAAGTGCAGAATGGCTATCTTTCTCAAATCCATAGACTTTGCTGTATGGAAAATTGTTGAGCATCCATACACATCTCCATCCGCAGACTATAACTTATGGTCTGATGAAGAAAAGAAAATGGCAAACTTAAATGCAAAGGCTATGAATGCCTTATATTGTGCCATTGATCAAAATGAATTCAACAGAATATCTATATGTGAATCTGCATATGACATTTGGCATTCTTTGGAGGTGATTCATGAAGGAACCAACAAAGTTAAAGAAGCCAAAATATCATCTCTTGTTAGAAAATATGAGTTGTTCAAAATGAACAAAGATGAACCCATCACAGAGATGTTTACCAGATTCACCAACATCACCAACGATCTGAAATCTCTGGGTGTAACATATTCCCAGACTGAAAATGTGAAGAAAATCTTGAGATCTCTCACAACTGATTGGGAGAGAAAGACCACTGCTATTGAAGAAGCTCAAGATTTATCTAAGCTTACATTGGACGACTTAATAGGAAATCTTATGGCCTATGAAGTCCACATGAAAGAAAGAAGGGAAGAAGAGCAACCAGTAAAGAAAACTCTAGCTTTCTCAGCCCTATCTGAGAATGAAGACTCAGATAAAGAATCAGAAATTGCGCTACTTACCAGAAAATTCCAGCGCTTCATGAGCAGGAACCGGCTTCCAAACAGGCACAAGGAAAGAAAAGATCTTAAAGAAGATCCCATGTGCTTTCAGTGTAATAAGCCAGGGCACTTAAAACGTGACTGTCCCCTTCTCAAAAGAAAGTCCAAGACTGAGGAACCAAAGAAGAGGTTCTTCAAGAAAAAGGCTCTGCATGCTCAATGGGATGATTCAGAACCATCCACTAGTGAAGAGTCAAGTGATGATGAAGCCGAAACTGCAAATATGTGCTTCATGGCAAACGAAAGTTCGGTAAGTGAAATCTCTGATTTTTTCTTTGAAAAACTTCTAGATGCTTTTCAAGAACTATTTGAAGAATCTAGAAAATTGAGTTTCAAAAATAAAGCTTTAAAATCTGAAAATTTAGAGCTTTCTCAAGAGAATGAAAAACTCAGCAGTGAAAATTCTGAGTTGAAAAAAAAAAATCTTTTGCTTATATCTGAAATTTCTTCTACTAGCTCCAAAACTAAAGATATGCAAGTAGAAATTTCAGAGCTAAAAAGTAAAACTGAGAACCTTATGAAAACGGTTTTCAAGTTTACTAAGGGTAAAGAGAACTTGGATAAACTCTTATCCTCTCAGAAGGTCTCCTTTTACAAGAATGGGATTGGCTATTCTCATTTCAAAAAACCTTCTTGTATAAATCAAAAGACCACATTTGTGAAAAGTTCATCTGAACCAAATAAGGAGTATTATATTAATAATCTTTTTAACTCCTCTAAAGAGATAGACAAACCCAAATCCAAATGGATATGGGTTCCAAAGTCTAACAAAAAAGGACCCGATTGGGTACCAAAAAGAAGATTTACTTAATGTTTTGCAGGCTCCAAAGAAGAACAGATGGATACTAGATAGTGGATGTTCAAAGCACATGACAGGACATCCAGACCTTTTTGCTGTTCTTCATCATAAAGAAGGAGGAACCGTCACCTTTGGAGATAACAACAAAGGTTTGATAATTGGTATTAGAAATATTGGTAACATAGACAAACCTCTTATCAAAGACGTTCTCCTTGTTAAAGGATTAAAACATAACCTACTAAGTATCAGTCAAATGTGTGACACAGGTTATAATGTTAGCTTTAATCATGATGCATGCCTCATAGCTGACACAAATGAAAACATCATCTTAAAAGGTATAAGAAAGAATAATATATACGAACTATACCTAGAAAACATCACAGAACATTGTCTTATAGCTAATAATGACACTCAACATCTATGGCACATGAGAATGGGCCATGTCAATTCAAAATACATGTCCAAACTAGCTAAAAATAAATTAGTACGTGGGTTACCCAACATATCTTTTAAAAAGGATTATTTTTGTGATGCATGTCAATTAGGAAAATTGTCAAAATCTCCTTTCAAATCAAAAAAATGTCATCTCAAGTAAAAGACCTTTAGAGCTTCTCCACCTGGACCTTTTTGGTCCTTCTAGGGTAGCTAGCCTTAATCATAATAGATATGTTTTTGTCATTGTAGATGATTACTCAAGATTTACTTGGGTAATATTTTTGAAAAACAAAAGTGACACGTTTTGTCAGTTTGAAATCTTATGTAAAAAATTACAAAACGAAAAATCATGTTCTATTGTTAAAATCCGTAGTGACCATGGAGGAGAATTTGAAAATGAACTCTTTGAAAATTTTTGTAACTTGCATGGTATTTCTCATAACTTTGCCTTCCCTAGAGCTGCACCTCAAAATGGTGTAGTAGAAAGAAAGAATAGAACCCTTCAGGAATCTGCCAGGACTATGCTCCAACACAATAATCTTGTAAAATCTTTTTGGGCAGAAGCTGTTAATACTGCATGCTACATAACAAATAGAGTTCTCATTAGACCCTTATTAAATAAAACTCCCTATGAACTATTCTATGACAGAACTCCAAGAATAGACTACTTCAAAGTCTTTGGATGTAAATGCTTTATCCTAAACACAAAAGATAGCCTAGATAAGTTTGATGCTAAATCTGTTGAAGGCATATTCTTAGGATATTCAAGTCATAGTAAAGCATACAGAGTTTTCAATAAGTGTCATAATACTATTGAAGAATCTATGCATGCTAGTTTTTGTGAATCTATTGATCAATCTGTTCATATACAAACTAATGATGATGTTGAAAGTACAGATTTATTTTTAGATAACACAGCTAAGTCTAATGAAGATGATCACCAAAGAACCTTTGTCGATATCAAAGATCATCCTCAAAAGCAAATTTTGGGAGAACTAACAAAGGGGGTTCAAACTAGAGCTCAGCTAGAACGGATTGCAAACATGGCATTCATTTCTCAACTTGAACCAAAGAAGATTGATGAAGCCATCATTGATGAGTTCTGGATGCTAGCCATGACTGAAGAACTGAATCAATTCCAAAGAAATGACGTTTGGGATCTTGTGCCGAGACCAAAGGATCATCCAATCATTGGGACAAGATGGATCTTCAGAAACAAGCTAGACGAAACAGGTAATGTTATAAGAAACAAGGCCAGACTAGTAGCTCAAGGATACAACCAGGAGGAAGGTATTGACTTTGATGAAACATTTGCTCCTGTTGCTAGACTTGAATCTATTAGAATGCTCTTAGCATATGCAAGCTATATGGATTTCAAATTATTTCAAATGGATGTTAAAAGTGCTTTCTTAAATGGTTTTATAAATGAAGAAGTCTATGTAAAACAACCTCCAGGATTTGAAAATGAACAGTACCCAGATCATGTTTTTAAACTCAAACGTGCTTTGTATGGTTTAAAACAAGCACCTCGTACTTGGTACGAAAGACTTAAAACCTTTTTATTAAAAACTGGTTTTTCTGTTGGCAAAGCAGATTCTACACTATTTGTCAAAGTAGTGGATAATCATACCCTAATTGTTCAAATCTATGTCGACGACATCATCTTTGGATCTTCTAACAGCACTCTCTGTGAAGATTTTTCTAAGTCCATGCAGAAGGAATTCGAAATGAGTATGATGGGAGAACTCACCTACTTTCTTGGACTGCATATTAAGCAAACCAAGGATGGAGTTTTCATCAACCAATCTAAGTATGCTCATGACCTTCTGAAGAGGTTCAACATGAACTCAACTGCTTCAAAATCCACTCCTATGAGCACTACTACTGTGTTGGACAAAGATGAAGATGGTAAGACTGTTGATACAAAGGTATACCGAGGTATGATAGGATCACTTCTTTATTTAACTGCTAGCCGTCCAGATATAATGTTTAGTGTTTGCTTGTGTGCTAGATTCCAGTCAAACCCAAAAGAATCACATCTTAAAGCTGTAAAAAGAATAATGAGATATTTAAAAGACACAGTTGATTTTTGATTATTCTATTCAAAATCCTCTACATTTGATCTAATCTCATACAGTGATGCTGACTTTGCTGGAAGTAAATCTGACAGAAAAAGCACAAGTGGAACATGTCACATGCTAGGGCACTCACTGGTATCATGGTTCAGTAAGAAACAGAATTGTGTATCATTATCAACTACTGAAGCCGAATACATTGCTGCTAGCCTAGCTTGTACTCAAGTTATCTGGATGAAACAAACATTAAAAGATTTTGGTTTAAATTTTGAAAATACAACTATTTTTTGTGATAATACAAGTGCTATAAACCTATCTAAGAATCCTATTTTACACTCACAAACTAAGCACATTCAAATAAGACACCACTTCTTAAGAGAACAAGTCTTAAACAACATAATTAAACTAGAATTCATACCCACTAATCAACAGTTAGCAGACATATTCACTAAACCATTAAGACATGAAGACTTCACACGAATTAGAAGAGAACTAGGAATATGTAAACTAAGTGACTTATAAATTAATCACACTTAATATAATACTTCTTATAAGCTTTGTTAAAATCTTATTTTAAAAGTCTTTTTCTTCTTATCGATTTTTGTTAGTCAAACTAGGTTTCCATATTCACGTATACTCTAAACTCTTATAAGACACATTCTTTATGTCTTTCAACTTCTCATCTTTCAAGTACACATCCATAATGACTCCTTGTCCTATCTCCTTTCACTCATATCCATAAGAACTAATTATATTAAAAGCTATCATGACATTGTTCACATCACTCATCTCATATCTCCTTTATTATTTATTGTCCTTTTGTGAAAACTTCTCTTACGATAAGTTGATTCACCTTCAACATGATAACATATTATTTTATGAGAAATCTTACTTTTCAAATTTTAGTCAAAATCGAATGATGTTTTTTTTGGTTCTTTTTACCTTCTTCTTCTAAAGATCTAGTTGCTATGTTTTTACGTATAAATTTTACTATATCATTTGTTATATCATATAGTATGTACACTCTATTTTTATCATATCTTCCTTTCCTCCTATCGACACTTCACTAAGACATTAATGCCCTTCATGAAAAATTCAAATGATTATCCTCTCGTACCACCTTTTAAGTTATTATATTTCACATAAATTTTTACTATATCATCTATTATATCATAGCCTAAGAACAATCTATTATCATCTCTTCATGGTTTACATCTTTTACGAAAAAGTACGGTAAAATTCTCTTTTCAAAAACTTGTACTCCACTCATTAGTACATTTTGTATCACCATTTTATCTCTCTCTCTCTACATTATACGAAGTTCCTTTTCATCCGTGACCATGACTCTCTCATATATTTTATATCTCTCTCCAATCGAGATTCATTAAAACCTTGTCCTTCACTCCACTTTATATCATACAATTTCTATCCAACTTCAACTGATTGGTGTCCTTTATGACCACTCTCATTTCTTTTACATATCCGTATCACCCTCCTTTATATCTATTCCCACTCCTTTCACGTATATCAAAATATACACTTCTTAAATAAGAAATTATTGCATTTCCTCATACTCTCATGTTTGTCCTATTCCAAACTCCCTCTTCACGATTTTGGAATGCTTTCACATAAAGTAAATTCTTGAAAAAAGTTGTTTGTTCTTATTAGGCCATTATTCACTCTCTATTCTTCATGATCTTCACGAAAAACTTTAAAAACTCTTGAATCATTCTTTCTCTTACGTTTAATATGACACTCCATACTCAATTCATGACTATTCTCACTATCCAACAAGATTGCCCATAGTAAATTTGTTACATATATAGAAAAATTATTTCGAAACTATGTCCTTCTTAATATCTATGCTAATATAATACACTCTCTTCCAAAATTGATTTGATTTGTCATTCACAAGTCTCTTATTTTACAACTCACGCATTTCCTCATTTCATATCAACAATTATTTTCTTCCTTCTATTTAATCAATTGGTTCATCTCCTACCATTCCATTCGATCTTTTCTATCCTTATACAAATTTTCTCTCGGTTCTAGCTCCTTTCTCTCCTAGTGCTTTATTCTCAGGACACTCAAAAATGGCTTCCTCTTCTACCAATGTGATCACCTCCGCCGATCTAAGGTATCCTGATTTGTTTCACACCTACACCTCACTCTGCTCTCGCCCCATTCATGAAGGAAAATTGATCAACTTTGACGACTTCATGTTCTTCGACTTAGACACCTATCTTCCCGAACTCAAACCTCTCATAGGATCTTCATCCCCAGCCGCCTATTATCCTGAACTAGTTCGACTGTTTTATACCAACTTCTCTTCTGATCATGAACAAACCTCAATCACCAGCAAAGTCCGAGGACAGCTGATGATTTTCAATGCTTCCGACCTAGGTAGAATTCTAAATCTACCTTCCACCGGTACCGACCTTAACGCCATAGTACCAATCGACCGATCGGTACTTCGAAAAATACTTCTTTGCACCAACTGCTCCCAACTTCCGTGGCACATGAGGAATCTCCAACCTCAAGCTCAGCTACTTGCCCAGATTCTTCTCCACAACCTCTATCCCAAGCATCCCCGCCAGGGATTAGTTCCTCGAAAAATCTCTCTTCTTATCTACGCAATCCTTTCTTCTCTTTCGATAAATTGGTCATCCATTATTTTTGACCTTTTTATTCGTTATCAGAAATTTGAGCCTCTTCTTTTTGGGTGTTTTATAACTCCCATTCTCAAATACTTCCAAGTACCACTTCACAACGAAGTCATCCTCCGACCCTCTCACGTCCTCGATGCTACCACCTTCAATCTAAGGTCCCTGCACATGCCCGGCTCTGATGAAGCAGATCCAATATCCTCCTTCAATTACTTTTCTGCTATGATGGATATCGAGCAAACTCAAGATCGAATCCTTCGTAATCAAGCCCTGTTGCAGCAGACTCGCAAGCGGAATCGTGCCACCCGGACAACTTCACCTTCTCCACCTTCGAGATAGACTCATTTTTTATTATTATATTTGGTCTGTAATAACTTATTAAATACTTTCGGTCTGTAATAATTTTTTTTATTACTCTGATCCCTCCTTTTTGTCCATGACAAAGGGGGAGAAAACCTGTCTCTTTAAACATTATTTCACCTTTTTTATCATATTATTATTTCTATGCATAATGTCTTTTTGACAGGGAGAGCATATTTTGTCATCATCAAAAAGGGGGAGAATGTTGAGAAACTCGGTTTTGATGTCACATAATATGATACACTGTCTTATTTAATTTTGTATGATATGATAATATGTTCTTTTGAAATAATGTTATATTATGACTAAATATGTTTTGCCTTAAATCTAACGAGTATTTGATGCAAGGATATCTCACCCAATAAGGATGGAGACTTCCTGTTCAAGTACAACTATGGTGCAATCATACTCCTTGAAGAAAAAGCTTGATGAGCCATGCTTTCCTAAAGTTCAAATGAAGAAATCGGCTACCTCAAGTTGAAGATTTTTTTCTTCTTTAGAGTCATATGTAACAGAACCTTCAGGAACTTGCATATTGCATATTACATACTCATTCATACATACTATATCATAAAAGTATACGATAGTTTCAAAAAGGTTCTTTTTTGAAAACCAACAAGTGTACCTTCTTACAACCTTTTATGAAAAAGATATTTTGTCATATAATAATTGTACCTTCTTACAACCTTTTATGAAAAAGATATTTTGTCATATAATCATTGTACCTTACACTATATACAAGACAACATAAAAAAAAAAAGGAATGTAGGAAAAAGACAAAAACATAACATCGACTTTTAGTTATCTTCTTTAATGAAATATTTTTTAATATAAGAAGAAGACAAAAACATAAAATCGACTACATAAGAAAAACAAATAAAATATGTTTTTGAAAAGACCTTAGTTATCTTCTCTAATGAAATGTTTCTTAAATACAAAAAGAAGACAAAAACATAAATCGGCTACACATAAGAAAAACAAATAAAATATGGTTTTAAAAGAACTATAGTTACTTTTTCTCATAACCATAGAATGTCGACTTACTTGAAGTCATCATTCTCTCTACAAAGCATTAAATGCCTTCTGTAACAAATCCTTTCTAAATATCCTTCCCAAAGAATGTCGATCTTCTTTTTGGTCCTCATTCTCTCTGGAATACACTACATAAAGAATACACTTGACATGACTATGTACATATAAATATCTCAAAGCACTCATAGTACTTACACTCATTTAAAGTAAAGAAGTACTAATGTACCTCAAATCATTAATTAGAATAAAGACAAAACTACAACCCAACGTTCAAATGTACTATTGTAAGAAATAGACTTTTTACATAAAATATGTATTACCTAAAACACTACAACGACTAGTGTACCCTCTATCTTACTCTTCTGGAAAAAGGGCATTCTCGATCTTCTCTAAAAGATATTTTTGAAAAGACATAACATTTCATATTTCAAAAAGTTACAATTCCAAAATGTAACGACTACTTTTTATAAGCTATATAAACACACACACATAAACTATTCAAACAAGAGGAATGAAATAGACGTGTGAGCTTACAAAGAGAAAAATATTCTATTCGTGATTTGAAAAAGAGAGCCTTGAAAAAGAAAGAGAAAAAGAAAAAGAAAGAAAAGAGAAAAAGTCAAGTCCAGCTCTTTGACAAAGAGTATCCTCTGAGTGACAAACAGAACATTCTTAGAATCCTTCATTCGTGCATTCATATCATTCTGAAGGTTCTATAGGAAGTATTGTAACTCTGTTTATTCACTGTACTCCTTCTTTGTTTAAAGAAGTAGACCTCTGTGAAAGAGGGTGTTGCCCTTCTCTGTTGAGAGAAGAAGACCTCTTGGGAAGAGGGTGTTGTACTATTTATCCGATAACTCGGATGTTATAGTGGAATCTCAAGTGGTTTGCTTGGGGACTGGAGGTAGGTCTGGATATTGACCGAACCAGTATAACTTCTGTGTTTTATGTGTTGTGCCTTATTGCTTAATTATTTTATTTTATCGATCATTATCATATTTCACTATTCACCCCCCCTCTAGTGGAATTTCATGATGTTCGTCAACCAATCTGGGTAATCAATAGTGTGGATAAATTCTGCTTTTAACAACTCCTCAAGTCCTTCTTTAACTTGCGGTGCCACTCGAGGATCCATTTTTCTGAGCTTCTGCTTGATTGGCTTGAAGTCTGGCTTGAGAACAAGACGATGCTCAACTAACTTGGGATCTAAGCCCGGCATATCCTCATAAGTCCAGGCAAACACCTCTTGATGTTGTTTGAGAAAATAGACTAGCCTTTCCTTCTCATCTGAACTTAAACTGGAGCCAATCTTGAGGATCTTCAGATCATCTTCTGAACCAATGTTGACATCCTTTGTCGGATCCTGAACCAAAGGCGACAGTTCATCCTGTTTCTGAATACTGGCAACTCTTGAATTGCTAAGTCAAACTCTGCTAACTCTTCAATCTGTTGTCATCTCGTTGACCCCTGCCTCTGCCTTTATCTTGCAGATCCTGGCCGGTTTGGAGTTATTTTGAGAAAAATTGGGATTGATAATGAGCCTTTTGAGCAATTTAGGAGCCATGATTTTGGCAATCCTGAAAAAAAGCAAAGAAGATTTTTTTGAAAAAAAGCAAAGAAGATTTTTTTGAAAAAAAGTGAGAAATTCAAAATAGTCTTTTGTACAGAAACAGAGAATAATGACATAGATGAAATATAATCAAAGAGTAATATATGCCAAGATGTGAAGAGAAGATCAAAATTTCATTGTTTGAGTAAAGCTGAGGACAACAACTTGATATTTATAAAAGACTTTGACAAAATAAGGAAAAACTGGGACTAAGTTGTCCCTACAGGGTGATAAGAAAAGAAAGAAGAAAACAATGGCATTATCTTCCCCATTTTGCTCCTTTGATGAAGGTAGTGCCCCTGCCGGATGCCTGACCAAAAAAACCCAGCCCTGAATCGGTGATATGTCGAACGGGAACGATCGGCTCCAAGATGTCATCCTCATTCTTCTCAAGGCCCCTGAAGGGTTGGTAGCCATGCTTCATCAGTAGATCAAATCTCTTTTTCACTTTTGCGAATTGAGCGAACAAAGGATGATCCGTGAGAGAAGCGCAATTGAGGCGCCCTCTGAGCTTGTAGAAATGAGGTCCCTGCCATTGGACCACTACTGTAACATTCTCTGTGGGCTGCACTTCCTTCAATTTGAGCATGTCAAAATTGTCACCCAGATTAATCTCATCGATTTCTCGGATGCTCGGGATGTCGGCAGTGAAAGTTGGACGAGAAATCATGGGTTGTGGGAGTCTCTCTTCTGGATCTTCTCCCAAAATTGTGGTGATCATGCCTCCCTTCGACCATTTGATGCATTGATGGAGGGTAGAGGGAACGACATTGGCATTATGAATCTATGTGTGCCCTAGTAGAAGATTGTATGTAGGTGGCACATTGACTACGTGGAATAGCACGGTATGCACTGAGTAGTTGATGAATATCTCGAGGAAAATCTTTCCCTTGGCAGTATGCCTATGGTTGTCAAAACCATAGATCGTTATCGGATCCGAGACATATTCTTCTTCCTTAAGGCCCAAGGCCTTAGTTGTCATCTTTGAGCAGATATTGAGACTGTTGTCTCCATCCACGAGCAAATGTGGCACTGTCATGCCTCTGGTCCGCACCACTATGTAAAGGGTATTATTGTGAAAAGTATGAGGCTTTAGCAAGTCCTCATCTAAAAAAGTTATTGGTGCATTCGTCATGGCTTGGTTGACTATCTGTGCTATGCCTTGTAGAATCGTGCTCGGTTTGACTTTGATTTTTCTTAGCAGGTCATCTAGAACCTAATGATGTTCAGGGGAAGCATGGGCTAAATCCAAAATAGAAATGTTTGACAAGGCTGTGATAGGTCTCTGAATTGACTGGTCATCTTCACCCCTTTTTGCAGCTGACTTGATGAAACACTTTGAGAATTTAGGAGTCTGTCTGGCAACTTCTGCTGAAGCCCCTGCTGGCTCACTTGTCGGTTTCATTTTGCTGAGAATTGAAATAATATCTACCTTCTTGGTGGAGGATTGAGCTTGATGGAGTAGTAGGACCTGATGTTGATCATGAATGTCCTGGCATACTGCTTTGAGGAAAATACACTTGTTCTGAAATGACTGAAACTGAATGTTTCAAAAATCGCTTGGACAAGATCTCAGGTTGTTCTTCATTCTCATCCTCGATCAATAAATTCTTGTTGATACAGTCCTAGATGATATTTTTGAGGACAAAACAATGTTCTGTGTCATGTCCCACAATTCGATAAAATTTACAGAATTTCTCTTTCCACTTGCCCATAATAACCAGAGGATCAACCACTTTAGGGAGTTTGACCATCCCTTTTGAAAGCATATATTCCAACACATCTTCGCGGGATTGCTCTAGACCGGTGAACTCTTTGTCATAACTCCAACCGTCGTGCTTTGGTTTCATTTCCTGCTTTACTTCAGGCTGTGGCACTGGCTGAACAGGTTGTGGCTTGACAAATTTTCCTTTCTGGGCTGCAGAATTTGCTCTCTCAGTCTTAGGGCTTCTTGAGCTCTTAATGCGGTTTTTCCTGCTTTTCTTACTGTTTGCACCATTGCTACTGTCTGAGATGTCTGCGGAGTAGGTGAAATGTGCATTTTCCTTTTGCTCGGGATTACCTCGAACGAACGGGTAACCTTCGTAAAGGCCATTTTCTAACCTCGTCTCTAGTCATTCTGCTCTCTCAATCAACTTGATAAATGACTTTGCTAGATAAGTGGAGATGAGACTCCTTAGAGGCTGAGAGAAATTGTTGAGGATTATCTGCAGCGCATGATCCTCTAGAATGAGGACTTTCATTTTGTTACAGGTGCTTCTCCACCTGTGAATAAACTCTCATGCTTTCTTATTCTCATTCTGCTTTAAGTTGTATAAATGGTTGAGAGTGGGCGAGGCCTCGACGTTGAACATTAAGTACTCGATGAACAAGTTTACTACTTTATCAAACTCTCGTAGTTTGATAGGGTTGATGTAGTTTGCATACTACCTTATTGTTGTTCCCTCCAAGCTACGTGGGAAGCAGATAAGCAAAGCCCTGTTGTCTTTTCTGAAGTGGCCGCATTCCACATAAAATGTGGCTAGATGGGCTTTAGGGTTGCTAGTTCCGTCAAATTTGAGGAATTTGCGAGGAAGATTCTCCAGATTATCATCCTCATCGAGGCCATCATAAAAATCTTCGCCAGTATAGGTCTGCTTGCCCTTACTCTTGGCTTGAATGTCCTTGACTGCTCGAGTCACTTCTCTGAGCTGCTCACGTATCGAATCCTCTGCGGGAATCTCATACTTGGGCTTGTTTACCAATTCGAGCTCTTCAGTTATCTTCACAAACTGTCGTGGAGGATTCTGACTGAACACAAATTGTTCTTCCTCTAATTTGTCTTCTTCTACTGTCTCAGTATCCTTAGAAGTGCTATCTGGCTGAACCTTCTTTCTGACAATCCGGATTTGCTTTTTCACAAGCTTCTTCCTTAGTTTGCTCTTAGGAACTGCCTTTTTCAGACTGGCCTCGGCATGCTCTGACACCATCTTGGCCATCATCTTCTGAAATAAAGCGTAGATGACGGGATCAACATCATCTCCCTTGTTCTGACTCTGTCCTCTAGATGACCTGAGAGAGTCCATTCCTTTTATCTCGCTGTCACTGGGCAGAGGCGAAACAGTCTGCTTTCCACTTCTTGTTTGCACCATAATGCCAAAGTTTTCTACAAAATAAGGAATGGTTAGAACATGAAAGAAGTTTTGTTTTTAAGACAAAATTTTTGAGGAAAAAGAAGAATGGAGGACTTGGTAGACAATTTAAAAGGTTATCCCATTACCAGGGATTGGGTCGTCACAAGATTTGCGACAATTGCATTACCATTTTCATGATAACTGACAAATATGCCTTGTTACCTAGGCAAGGTTGTCAACCATGATAAAAGATATTGAAGAAGAATAGGAGATATATTTAAAAGAGTGTCCCATTACCAGAGATGAGGTCGTCACAGGAATCGTGACCATTTATGCTATAAAATGAATAAAAGAATAACATTTGGCCCAAAAAGCTTTTTAATAGAGCAAAAGTAAGTTTTATTGATGATAGATTCAAAGACAAAGAGAGGGTGGACAGACAATTTGTCATCACTCTTGATATTCAGTAGATACATTGGGTCCAAGAAATATAGAAAGAGAAATAAAAGAGTCTCAAGTGTATTTGGCTGCATGGCATGCCCTAAACCACTTATTCAACTGCAGGTTGAATTTTGGCATGTTACCCACCGAGAAACGAGTGTTGACACGAACTTGTCGCTGCGAAAATTGTCTGAGACACCTCTCGAGCTGATAATCGATACAGAAGAAGGGCCCCAGCAATCTGTAACATTTGTCATGAGCATAAGTATAGCGAGGACCAGATTCCTGTCGGTTGAAGTAATCCCAAATGATCTCCTTCTGATGCAGACTCTCGATCAAGGCTCGATACTGAATGACTGACTTTGGCTTCTTACTATTGAACCTGAATGAACTGACTTTTGTTGGCACGTGTCGTAGAAACCACGACTGTAGGGCATAAGTGCATCCTTCCACCAAGATGGTTTCTCCAAGAGCAAAGCGAGCCAAGCCTCGTTAGAAGAAGGCTAATGCTACCATGGAAACTGAAAGATGGAGGGTCTGCTTGTTTCTCTATCTTCGAAAGAGTTGGACAGTTCTGACATCAACAAAATTTTGACCATCGTGAAAGAATGCTAATCTCACTGTGTATAGAACCATGGCATGCTGAATTCTGTCTTTAGCTGCTCGGGACAAGGTGTCAACTTCCTCGTAAGCTCCATACTTGCGATAGAGTCCAAACAGGTCAATAAACTGATTTCCATTGATCTCGGTGAGAGGCCAAGATCTGCTTCATGTTGCTCTGGTTAAAGCTTCTCGAACATCTAGCCCTTTGATGTTGATCAGAAACTGTTGCTCGACCGGATCATCTGGCTGACTAGCTCGTTTGGGCAATCCCATAATGTCAATGAATTCGTCTATCAATAGAGTCATCTCTCCCCATGGAAACCAAAAAGTGCAGGTACGTGGATTCCACCACTCTGCCATATCTTGAATCAGACTTCCGTTGATGGTCCGCTTGCCTACTGCTGATGTCATCTCCAATCCACAGTCATTCAAATGGTTTGGAAACATACGTGAGAAGGTGGAAAACCAAGAATAATACCACCAAGGGAATAAGGAATGAGTCTGGATAGCCCGATGATCTAGGGATCCATCCCTTATCTGATAGAAGACATGATCTCTGGGAAAGACATCATCGAGGGAATTGGACGTTGTGATCATCACAAAATTTTTCCTCTTGTAGTTTCTCTTTTCTTTCTCTTTTCCTTTCTAACCTCTATTTTCCTTTTTCAAGGGGAAATAAAAGACAAAAAAGAAGAGAGAAGAGAAAAGAAAGAAGAGAGAGAGGAACTCTTTTGCAAAGGTCTCACTTGACCTTAATTTTGAAAATGTTTTGAAATTACTCACCTCCGTTTTGAAAAAATTGTGGGATAATAGAGAGACGGGATTTGCTCGTCGGTACGAGGTTCGACCGTTCCTGGCGCCATTACCAGAGGTAATCGAACCAATGATCGAATTTATGCCTTGTTTCTTTGTCTAAATATTATCTAAGAATTTATTCTAAGTCTAAATGCACAAAGAATCATGTTTGTGCAATGCAAATGTAGAAATGTATGCTTTTGAGAAATCAATTTAGAAATTTGGGATTTTCCAAGTGATTATGAAATAAATTTGATAATGGAGTGAAGAAATGATTCAAAGGTTCGAAATTGATTTGAAAAAATTAGATTTTGAATCTAACTTAGAATTTGAAATATATCTAAAAAGAGAGACATGAATTTCCAAGTCTTGTAGTGATCAGAATTTGGAAAGATAAGCCTTTAGATGAAGAGAAAAGGAATTTAGAATTGAAATTTTGAAATAAGAGTGAATTTTCAAAGTCAGAATGGACTTTGAATTTGGATTGATTTTCAAGAATCAATTTTAAAGAAGGAAATTTTGAATTCAGAACCTAAAATAGGAATTGAATTTGAGTTTAGATTTGAGAAATAGATTTGAAATTGGCTTTGGAAATGAGAATTGGAAATGGAACTGGATTGTCAATCTGGAATAGAATTTTGCTCTGAAATCTAGAATCCTAGATGGATTTGAATCCGAAATATGAATCCTAAATGGAATTAGATCTAAAGTCTGGAATCCAAAATGGAGTTGAATCCGAAATCTGGAATCCTAAATGGAATTGGATCTGAAGTCTGGAATCCAAAATGGAGTTGAATCCGAAATCTGGAATCCTAATTGGAATTGAATCCGAAGCCTGGAATTCAAAAATGGAATTAGATCTGAAATCTGGAATCCTAAATGGAATTGGATCCGAAGTCTGGAATCCAAAAAATGGAATTAGATCTGAAATCTGGAATCCTAAATGGAATTGGATTTTGAAAATCCAAATGGGGTTTGTTGAGGATGGATATGGATTTTGGAAATCCATATTTGAATTTAAAAGTGGGTTTTGAACTTAGAGAAAATTGAATTTTGAGATTCAAAATCAATCTCAAAACTTTAATTTTGAATTGAGAATCAAGACTCAATCTTTAGATAGAACTTTGAAAAATAAACTTGATTTAAAGCTTGAGATTTGAAATCAGAAGATGAATCTGGGATTTCAAAGTTAAATTGAACTTTGGAAATTTGATCTGAAATGCTAAAATGAATTTGAAATTGAATCCTGGAAATGAAAATGAATTTGAATTTTTAAAGTTGAATTGAACCTTGAAATTGGATTTAAATTGGAAATTGAATTCGGAATATAGAAGTGAATTCAAATTTTCAAAGTCAAATGGGACTTTGAAATCGAATTTTGAATTTTTGAAATGAGATAGAAAGATGAATTGAAATAGAAATTGAAGATTGGTTGAGAAATGAAGAAGATAGTTGAAGAGTTATCTCAAAATCACTTTGATTTTGAAAAAGAATTTTGAAAATATGATGTAATTCTATCATAAATGATGAACGAATTAAAAGAATTTGAAATTGGATTTGAAAATCATATTTCATTCTTTAAGTGAATTAAAATAAGATTGAAGATATACTACATTTCTGACTATGGTCACAAAATGTATTATATAATAATCATATCTAAATTCAAGTGAAGAATAAAACATATTTTTGGTGCCTTTATAGAGTTTTAAAATGAAATTAACTCTTAATATATCCTGACTATGGCCATTGATATATATCTTGAGTTAATTTTAAGTTAAACTCTGATAAAGGAAGAAAACATTTAGAAAAATATGATGATTTTGAAAGAGATCCAGTGTAGATCCAATGTTATTCCATAAAAGATGAAAATCATAAGTTTTGTCTGCACCTTGACTATGGTCATTGATGCAAATCATCAACTTAGGATTTAATCATCTTTTATTAGAATGGTGCACGTGCCATTCATGTTTCCATTCGTGAATTTTTGAAATAAAAGGTAAAATGAGATAAAACAAGCAATTTATAAAATATATAAATGCTCATACATTCTAATCTAATGCTTAAAATTAAATTTCTCATTAATATCTAGCTATTATAATTTTTGGATTGAATTGAGATCAAACTCCTAAACAAAGAAGGAAGATGCAATTTCTACCTAATTTCTGCAAAATCTCAAGTTTAGCACAAGCAGAAGGAAATATTATGTTAACAATTTAACATGCATATGTAAAGGCCTAATAGCTAACTGAGAGTATACATATCTAGAACACATAAATAATCTCTTAAGTTTTTTTTTTGTTTTTTTAAATAGGGTTGATGATGCCTGCATGATAAGCTAAGCTAATGATAAAACCTAGACTGCTACTGAAGGTATGTACGGGTTGGTCTTTACACTAATAAACACATGGTGACTCATGCAAGTAGGTAGGACATACAGGGAGCGAAATGGAGTAGTTATGTGTTTGATGCAATGAAAGGGCCATGTGTTGTTGATGCTGGAAATGGAGCTGTATGATAAATGTGAACAGCTACTGTGCTGTTGTAAACACCCCAAATTTTCCTCATCCATTTTCAAACACCCTCCTTGTGCAGTGTCAACCCTGTTAGGTCAGTGTAGGAGTCAAACCTCGAGTCAATTTCATAAAATCACCATTTTACCTATTGTCATTAGGAAAATTATCATTTTGCCCCTAGGTCATCCCGGACCCCAGTCAGTTGAAGTCAACAAATCTCATTGGTCAGTTTAAGACATTTAGAATATTAGTCATTTCAAGCTCATCTGAGCTCACAATGAACAGACCATTTTCATTTCTAACCATTCCTGCCAAAATGAGATCATTTCTTCAGAAATGAGCTCATTTTTCACTCAAATCTAAGCGAATTGCCTCCAAGTCAGTCATTCCAAGTCAGTCATATTTCCTGAGTCTAGCCTAAGCTCACCAGAAGTTCAAGTGCTCCAGTTTCAGTTCAAAACCATTTCCAAGTGTCTAGTAGCCCATTTTATCCCATTTCAGCTCATTTAGCTGAAATTGAGTTGAATCCAGACAATTAAGCTAGTGTCTGAGCTTCAATTTTAGTTCATGTCAGTATTACTGACCTTTGTTCTAGCTCAAAGTCAGCTCAGATTCGTAATTCACTTTACTCCAGTGACCATTCTGCACCATTTCTCTAAAAATGGCAGCTTTTCTTGAAAATTTAGTCAAAAAGGTCAGTTGAGTTAGTGTCTTGTCAGTTCATTTGAGTTCTGAAACTCTAAAACCCAGCTCAATCTAGTTCATTTCAATTCAATCCAGCTGGCACCCCAATCTTCAGTGTCACTCTAGCTCGGTAGAGTCTGAAAACCATTTCTTGAATCATTTTGCAAATTTTAACAATTTTAACACTTTTTGAACTGGTACAAGTGTCAATCGGGGTCTAACATCCAAAATTCTTCATTCAGGGTCTGCATTTTGTATTGCATTTCATGTCATTTCTCATCATTTCATATCATTTCTCAGCATTTCATAACATTTCATCACATTTCATTTCATTTTCGAAGTCCAGAACTCCAGTTTTATAAATTTCAATCCAGATTGAGTTTTAAAAGTTTTCATAAATCAATTTCAAACCCTGGATTTCTAAAATTGATATTTTTACCCCCAGGAGTCTAAATTCAAAAATATTTTCCCGAGAAAAACAATTTGGATTTATTTCAAACTCAAAATTTCGAATTCTACACTCGATTTGCTTCGCAACGGGGCATTGAACTTCAAAATCTGAGCTCGTTTCAAAAACTGCCAAAAATAGCTCGTTTCATCTGAAAATTTTCTGAAAAGACTATTTTACCCCTCTAATCGTCAAAATAGATTTCAAGACTGGAATTTGGACCCGCTTTGAGATGGCCCATCCATTTACATTTTCCTTTTATTTAAAAAAAAAATTATGTTTCTTTTCAATTTTCTTTTTATTTGTTTGTTTTTATTTTTTTATTTTTTTATTTTATTTTGTGAGGTGGGACCCGCGAGGGGGTCGCCCAAACCTCCAGCCCCATTTCCTTCTTCCTTCCTTTTCTTTCTTCCCTTTCTTTCCTTCTTCTTTCTTTTCTTTCCTTTCTTCTTTTCCTTCTTCCTTCCTTTTTTTTCTTTTCTTTCTTTCTTTCCTTCTTCCCTTCCTTCCTTCCTTTCACAATTTCTCCAGCCCATTCACGTAAACAAAGGAGCCTCTCTTTCATTAACTCCTAAAAAAAAAAAACCCTAACTTCATCTCCAATTAAAACCTAAGTTTGGGTTTTAATTGGAGAGAGATTCATACGGATGCCACTTTTGGGGCAATCTCTCTCTCTTGGCCTCATTGCAGCAGCTCCACTAAAGCTCCTTCAATCACACAAACAAGCCTTCTTCTCCATTACAGTAGCAGCTTCGTCACTGCACCTCCTTCAACCATTGGCGCCACCAAAGGGGAGCACCAGCCTAAGCAGCAACCACCAAAGGGAAATACCAACACAACTCCAGCCGTCCCTTTTAAAGGCCCTCCTAGCTGCAGCCCCTTTCGCTTTATAGTATCAACTATCACAGCTCCCCAAGGATGTTGTGGATCCGAATCAAAGGCTGGACCAAGGGTCGTGTGAGGGTCCTCTTCATGGTTTTAAATTAGTAAGGCCCTTATCCACTATATTGAAAGCTCTATAAACGATAGGATTCATCCATCTCATGGGTTGAATCCTTCATTTCAAGAGTCAAATCAAGAATGGATCATATTTCCCTGATTGTTTTACTATTTTATTTTTGCATTTCACATAGATTACATGTTTAAATCTTGCATTTAGTTAATCTCATGATGTATATTGTTCATGTTCTATAGTTCTATTAGCAATTGATTTAGAATCTATATAATCCATGTTTATGTAAAATCAAGTTATGATTTCACCTGAATTTTTTTATTAAAAAATCCTGGAAAATAAAATGATGGTTGTAGTTAGATGTTATTGATTTTTTTTCAAAAATTTGTGTCAATTCGAGTTTCGGAACCTATCTAAACCAATCAAACCCTAAATCGGGTTTTCTGTCTCTCTGAACTTTCAGTTTGTGCTTTAGCAGACAAGAACTTTCGAATTCACCCTTGTGGGGGATTCGAATCGTCTTCCAAAAATCACAGTGGATTCAAAATTGAATCTACTAATGATCTAGAAATTTTGAGATCTGTACAAGTAGATTTATTTTCTGTCAAAAATCGATTTTCCCAGACCTCTGGGAAAATTTTGATTTTCCTTTGTCAGGGTATAGACAGACCCTAATGTACCAAGTCCGCTCAACCCGTAGCCCGTCTGCAAAACCTTTAAACACGAAAGTTGTTTCTAACATATTTTCTTGTCATTTACCAAAATCTGGGGATTTTTGGAACTGTTTCAGTATTTTTCCCAAAATTTTCTTTTCTGTCTGACAGATTCCAATATCCAGAAATTTCAGAGATTTGGGTCTCTTATAACAGTGTGCCCTTTTCCAAGCCGTAACCTGAATCTCAATGGTGCAAAAATATCACATATTCCTATGTTTGTCAGGGACATTTTCCTAAAATTTCAGCCTTTTTTCCATCTGTTTACTATTTTCCCCATATTTTCTACTGAAACCTGTCTGTTTCCCCCAAAACCTAGAGTCGTCGGATTCCGATCTGACTTGTCAGAGTGATACAGCTCCGACCATAGGTCAAAACCAAAAAGTGTAAAATTCAAACATCTTTGCCTAACTGTCCTCTGTCATCCCATAAAATTTGAGAAATTTTTATGGAAGTTTGATATCCGAAATCCCCTTTAGAATCAGCATTTTAGGCAAAATTTTGATTTTTTCAGGATTTTAACTATTTTCCATATTAAGAAAATACAAAAAAAATAGATTTTCAAGCTTCATTCTGTTTTTAGGGTTATTTTAGGTGTCCATGCAAAATTTGGTTTAATTCTAAGTTCATTTGCTCCACATGTTAGTTTATCTTTAAATTCAGAAGCGAAAATATGGCGAAAATCAAGTTAAATTTGATATTTTATGACATTTTCGCCATTTTAGGGTTTTTATCATGTACATAAGCATGTAAAATCATATTAGGGTTAATTTCAATGTCATTTTCATTTCATATTTTTTATTTTTACCAAATTTATTTCAGAAAACCCTGGTTTCAAGGCCATAGTCTTGTTATCGGGGGTATTTTTGTCATTTTCACCTAAATTTCGAAATTTCAATTTCTAATTCCATAAATTTTCATGCATATCATCATATTTCATCATATTGTGTTTGATTTATTTCATTTGATTTTCAAAATTCCAAAATTTACAAAAATTCTTTTAGAAAACCCTGATTTCAAGGTTATCAGGGCATTTTGGTCATTTTGACCCCAATTTCGAATTTCCAAGCTTATTTTAGAAATTTATTCATTATTTATCATGTTTATATCAAAGGGGGTATGATTCTGGGTTTATATATGAATAATATCCGATAATTTCCCATATTTTTGGATAAATTCAGAAAAACCTACATTTTTGTGCTAACATTGTTTTCCAGTTTTACAGGAGCATTCAAGAAGAAGGCTTAGTTGTTTTATTTAATTCAATGTAAAAAGTAATGTAATAATTTGGAATAAGAGTTACATTTTCTGCTTAGAATAGGACTGCATTGCATATAGTTTAATTTCAGCAATTTTTAATATTTGATGTATCATTCATACACATTTTTCCGAATTCACTATGGTTGACACGAATGGCGGGTGCACAAGCTCTTATGGAGTTTATAAACTCGATGAGACTTGTATTTATGGCCATAGTCAGAATACGAAGAAAACCAAGATTTATGATCTTCATATTAGCCACATTCAGCCTACACTCTTAGGCTAACTTCAAAAATGCACTGCATTTCTTAAAGTTTCAAAAGGATTTCCCAATTTCTCAATTGAAATTCCCTTTCAAATTCATATTCATTCATTCATTTCATTCAAATTGCATTATTTTCAAATTCATTTTCAAATTTCAAATTAAAAAAAATCAATTTTCTCAAGGATTTACCAAGTCTTTCTCAGGGTTGGATTTTCTCAGAACTCTAAACTTTCAAATGAGATTTCAAAGCATTTACCAAGTTCAAATCAAAATTTTCCAATGTTTAAATTCTTAAATTTCAAAAATCCTAAGTTTTCAGAAATCGATTTTCTCAGAGTTCCCATTTTCTAGAGAATCCATTTTCCATTTCAAAAGTCATTTTTCAATGAATTTCTTGATTTTCTCAGAATTCTCAAATTCATTTTCTTAGAAAAGAAAATTCCAAATCTCAAAAATCGATTTTCCCAAGATTCAAGTTTTCCTGAGAATTCATTTTTCAATCCAATTTCTGATTTCCAATGAAATTCAATGATTTTCCCAAGAATTCCAATTTCAAGCACTTTTTCAATCATTTTTCAAGCATATTTCAATTTTCTAAAGCAAACATCATATTTTCTCAAACTTGCATCTTTTCAAAATTTCATAGCACAAGCCTGATTCTCTGTGCATTCTAGGAAAAATAGAGCATAATTTAGATATTTGAGTCCAGTTAAAGCACGTAATTGATCATTGGTTCAATTACCTCTGGTAAAGGCGCCAGGAACGGTTGAACCTCATACCGACAGGCGGATCCCATTCCACAGAATTTTCCCACAAATTTTTAAAACGGAGGCGAGTTAATTTTCAAAACCAATTTTCAAAACTTTGGTCGAGTTTGACTCGCAGAATCGATTCTCTCTCGCAAGGGAGGGGAAAATTTTTGCGATGATTACAGGTTTGGCGACCGTGATGGGACCTGTCTTCACCTGATCAATTGTGTGCTTGACTTAGTTCAATTATCAAAATTGTGTTCTATGAATTGTCAGCTTTATTTTCTGATATCATGTGAACCTAGGAGCCTAGACTTGAACCCAGCTGACATGGATTGCATGTAGACTAGGCATGGTTTGGTAGGACCATATTGAGGAGAATTATTCATGCTCACTTAGACTTAGGTCTGAAATACAACACTCCTCAATCTAGGACTTGTATGAAAACAATGTTTGCTTCTTCAAAAAATTTCAAAATTCTATCTCTTTAGGACTTAGAGCCCTCTGTTTGCTTGCATGTGCTCATGTTTTCAAAAACCACCCCCACCTATGTCTACTCGGTCTTCACATTGTTGGGCTCTCTTTCAGAACCATAGTTTGGGACAGAGCCTCACAACTGGGCCACTTATTTGGGCTAACGCCCCCTGCCACGTACCAAGGGCCATAGTCCAACGTATATCGGCAGGCACTCAAAGATGTTGGGAAAACACAAGCCTAGAACCGGAGATGAATTTTTATGCCACGTACATCGAGCCTCGGCTTGAGTATATCGGCATAGCATGATTGGACACAGTTGATCTGAGCCCAGAGTCAGGATTAGGGTCCTAAAGCTCTTTCAAAATTGATGCATTTAGAGTCAGCTTCTTAGGGATTGCTGTAAGTGCATAATTGTTTGTGATTGAATACATGATTTTTTCGGCATATTTTCTCATGTTTTTTCAATTTTCCCAAAATATCGGACGATTTTCAAAATACCTCATTTTCCATCTTTTGTGAAATATCTCCTTTTTCTCAAAAACCCTGGATGATTTTTCCAAATTATCCACCTTTTCCTCAAAACTCCAGGTGATTTTCCATTCTTTCGTTCCTCTAGACTTCGAATTTCCAGCTTTTATTTTATCTTGCCTGTGATTTTCAAAATTCTTGTATTTTTCCAAAGTCTAATTATGATCTTCCTATCTTTAAGTCCAATGGCATCTAGTCAGCTTGATTCTGTTTTTCTTGAGGGTCACATCTCCTATGAGGTGCGATAAAGTCTTTCTGAGCATCGAGCTCTCAGCACCGGACCCTTCTTCTCCCGGTGGTACTACATTTGATTCAAAAACTTCTCGCGTATGTTTCCGGACCACTTGAGCGATTGCGGGTTGGAACTGATATCTGCAGTGGGAAAGTTGACAGTCAATGACAATCTGATCCATGCACTGGCAGAGCGGTGAAATCTGCGCACTTGCATATTTTGGTTCCCATGGGCGAGATGACACTATTGATGGATGAGTTTTCAGAGATCATGGGATTGCTCGAGCCAGTCGGTCAGCCTGAAGATCCGTTAGAGCAGCAGTTTCTGATCAATGTCAAGGGTCTGGACCCTAAAAATGTCGTGGCTTGCATGACAGGGCGCAAGTCTTGGCCACTGATTGAAGAAAACGGGAATGAATACATGAGCCTGATCGAGATCTACCGACAGTATGGAGAATTCGCAGAAGTCAGCTCGTTCTAAAAGTGCAGTAGGATCGAGGCAACGAGCACTAGAGGGGGGTGAATAGTGCTTTTAAAAATTGTCTGCGGAATTATTAACGGATTTTGCAATTCACAAAACAAACACACAAAGAACACAATAATTTATCATGGTTCGGTCTTTCCCAACCTACATCCAGTCCCCAAGCAAAACCCGCTTGAGATTTCCACTATCAACCTTGTGTAACTACAAGATCATACAGACCAAATCCGGTCCCACTTCTAGTAACACACCTACTGAAAGCAAACAACTCCTTTAAACCAAGGAGTCCTTCCTTTTACAGAAAATAAGTAACAACTTACAATACAACCTATGAGCCCTTCTTTTGAATGCAAATGAGATGCAATTGGCTTTTGAGGTTATTGAAATACTCTACTCACGAATTTACTATCTCTCAAAGGAATTTGAGTGAAAAATTGAAGTGAAAAATATCACGTGAATGAGAAAATGAATATGAGTGAAAAGCAAAGAGTAATTGATTCAAATTGATTGAATTGAAGTTGTTTTGAGTGTAAAATGCACTCATATTTATAGTTGAAAGTTTTCATACGTTGAGGGTATGAAAGGGTGTCAAAACAGTTCATTTTAAACGATCAAACCGTTTGAAAAATGAAAAGACACACCTTTTTGAAGTTTCAGGAAAAATGGCAAAATTAGTCGACTGAAACAGTAGTTACTCGACTAATAGTTAGTTATTAGTAGACTGACAGTTATCGTCGGTCAACTGATCTATTTATCGAGTCGTTTGAAAATCTGAACTTTTGAAACTTAGTCGACTAGAGATAAAATTAGTCGACTGATAATATCATCAGTAGACTAAAAAACCTTTCAGTCGACTGCTGCTAAAATCTTCTGAAAAACATACATTTTGTCCGGTCGACTGATAAAAGCATTAGTCGACTGCTGCTAAATTTTCCAGAAAACACATGTTCTGTCCAGTCGACTGCTGCTAAAATTTCTAGAAAACATATGTTTTGTCCAGTCGACTGATAAAACCTTCGGTCGACTAATTTGACAAAAATGACTTTTTAGAAAATATGGCGCGAAAGGATTAGTCGACTGGTGAGTCTATTGGTTGACTAATAAACACAAAAATTTAAGAAAAGAGTTTTCTAAAAAGATTTTCATGAAGGGTTCTTTTAGAAAAGTTTTTCTAAAGACTTTTTAGGTAAAATTTAACCTAAATATGCACTCTAAGTAAGGCGCTTACAAGAATCTAAGACTTTTAATGACTTTGACATTTTCACACTAGTCTTCAAAGATTCTTCATCGAATTCTTCAATTTCTTCATTGCCTTAGCTGAAATGCAGTTGATTTCACTTGCTTATCATCAAAACCTTGTACTTGAAGTATCATGTACGGCTTCAGTGTCGTAACAATCTCCCCCTTTTTTATGATGACAAACTAATCAAAGATGGAGCATTTAGATGCATAGATGGAGATTTTACTCCCCCTATCAATATGCTACAAAACATTAAAAGTTAGTACATTCAAAGCACATATATCACATATTGATAGATTTGCATTTCCATCATTACTTCATGCATTTTTAAATCTTTTTCATAAATGAAATTTTTAGTGTTTCACATGATGTAATTTCCATGTCATAATGCAATATGCAATTCTATTCTTATCTTTTTCTCTTAATTTCACATTTCTCATGCAAAATGCTATCTTTTTCTCATTTCTTATGCAAAATGTTATCTTTTTCTCCCCCCTTTGTCATAATAAAAAAGAGTAAGGGCAGAAATAGCATAAGGAAAATGTAAATACAAGTTTAAAATATTATAACCCATAAAGTATCAAAGTTTAGTAAAGATAGAATATAAAGATCAGAAAAGTGAGTTGAGCAAGTCCTTGATTGCAGTAACATCTTTCTAAATCGAAGAAAGTTGTTGAGTCACATCTTCACGAAAAGTGCGTTGATGCAGCTCCAAAGCTTTCAGTCGCTACAAAACTTCATTATTGTCTTGACTTGTGGAAAATTTCTTTCTTTTTGCTTGAGATGAAGGTGTCGCAGAAGATGGTAAGGGTTCAGAAATTGATGATTTAGTAGGATCAGATGGTTCAGTTTGATCAACACTTAAAGGAGGCAGATATTTGATTTTCATCCTTTTAAAAATAGTTTGATCAAAGAACTCCTTTTGCTCAATATATTTTTCATTAGTTAAGGGAACTTTGAAATGTCTGAAAATACGAGTTAAAAGACATCCATAAGGAAGAAATGGTTTTTGTTTCCACAAATTTGTAAAATACACATTGGCCCAATTTACAGAAATATTTCCAAATAAAACATAAAGAGTTGTAGATAGATTTGTGGAATAGTAATCAAAAGAACCAGTTTTAGGTAGAACATTGTGGGCAAGGATTTGTCCAGCAATGCGTGCACGAGTTTGAAGATTAGTATTTTTGAAAAGAGGGCAATGAGGTGCACCGGGAAGAAGAATTTGTTCAAAAATTCTCTCATCATTCAGTTCAACAGTATTGAAAAGAGTGTTTGAAGATGGAATTTCTAGGATTTCTTCAAGTAGTTTAGAATCAAACTCGTTTTCAACATCATGAACAAGAGAGGAAAGAACTCCAATTTCTTGATCAAAATGTAAATTCGTATAAAACAAGTGAATCAGAAAAGGATAATGAAGGGTGTCTGCACAGGCATCAAAAAGATGTGAAATTCCTAGAAATAATTCTCTTATTTTGTAACGAGAAAATAGGTGAAACAGTACATTTCGGCCTGGTAAAATAGGTAGTGTAGAAATCGATCCAAAAGTATCATATAAAAGAGGATTTCGGAGTAATCTGAGAGAAAATCCATGTCTTGAAGAAGGTGTAGGAGGAGGAGAACCTAAACCTTTTGCAGATGCAGTCTTCGAATGAGGCATGGTTAAAAAAAACAGATTCACCTCAAAAATTAGTTGCAGAGAATGATGTTGACTTCCAAATGGCGTTCGGCGGAAGGAAGATGTTGTCATGCGTTGTGCAACAGAAATAGAGGAGGATACGGTGGCTGACGGCGGGTGAGAAGGCTGCCACAAGGAGATTCCGACAATGCTGAAAATACATCGTCATGGCAAGAGGATTCCGGCGAGATCTGAAGATGCACCGGTTACTGCAAGAGGATTCTGGCGTTTCCCTGTCACGGCCAAAAAATTCCGACGAGGATAGGTTCGAACGGCACTCCGAGGGTTTTTCGGAAGAGAGAGAGGAGAGAGAGAGGGTTTCATTTTAAGGGTTTGGTTCCTTTTAAAAAAAACGAAAAGGTACAAAAATGAAACGATGCAAAAAAATGGGTGTTAAAAAATCCAAGGGGTATCGGGTTCCTTCAGTTAAAATTAAAAAAAAAAAAATTAGTCGACTAAAATTTTATCGGTCGACTAAAAATGTGCGATTCATTATAAAAAAATTTTAAAGCATCAGTCGACTAGAAATTTATCAGTCGACTAGTATGGTGTGATTCATTCTATTAAATTTAAAAGCATCAGTCGACTAAAATTTTATCGGTCGACTAATAATGTGCGATTTTGAGATTTTGTTCAAAAATCAGCATTTTTATAAATCCAAAAATGAGCAAATGCCTAGTTCTCTCCTAGTTCTCATAAAATCTTCATTTTTAAGTGGTTTAGTGAAGATATTGGCATGTTGTTCTTTAGTGGAAATAAAATTTAACAAAATATCTCCTTTTAACACATGATCTCTTAAGAAATGATGTCTAACTTCAATATGCTTAGTTCTTGAGTGCTGAACAAGATTTTTCGAAAGATTTATAGCACTAGTGTTATCACAATAAATAGTTGTTATGGAGTAATTCAAACCAAAATCTTTTAAGGTCTGTTTCATCCATAGTACTTGTGAACACGCTAAACTGGCCGCTATATATTCTGCTTCAGTTGTTGAGAGTAACACTGAATTTTGCTTTTTACTAAACCAAGAGACTAAGGAATTTTCTAAGAAATGACAAGTTCTGCTAGTACTCTTGCGATCAGATTTACTTCCTGCAAAATCTGCATCACTATATGAAACTAAATCAAAGGAAGATGATTTTGGGTAAAACAAACCGAAATTTGAAGTATCTTTCAAATATCAAAGAATTTGTTTTACTGCAGTTAAATGAGATTCCTTTGGATTAGCTTGAAATCTTGCACACATACAAACACTAAACATAATATCAGGTCGACTAGCAGTTAAGTATAATAGAGATCCAATTATACCTCTGTAGAGCTTAGTATCTACACTTTTACCATTTTCATCTTTATCAAGAGAAGTAGTTGTACTCATAGGATTCCTTCTTGATTTCGATGAGTCCATCCCAAATCTCTTGAGAAGATCTTTTGTATACTTAGCCTGATTGATGAAGGTTCCTTCTTCAGTTTGCTTTATTTGAAGTCCAAGGAAGTAGTTTAATTCGCCCATCAAGCTCATTTCAAACTCTTTCTGCATAGCTTTAGCAAATTCTTTACAAAGAGAATCATTAGTAGAACCAAATATTATGTCATCAACATAAATTTGCACAATAAGAATATCTGAATTAAGGTTTTTAATAAATAAAGTGGAGTCTACCCAACCAATGAAAAAACCAGATTGCTCTAGAAAATTTCGTAGTCTTTCATACCACGCTCTTGGTGTTTGTTTAAGTCCTTACAAAGCTCTTTTTAATTTGTAGACTTTTTCTGGATATTTCTCATTTTCAAAGCCTGGAGGTTGCGCTACATAAACTTCTTCATTGATGTGTCTATTTAAGAATGCACTTTTAACATCAATTTGCTATAACTTGAAGTTCATGTAACTAGCAAAAGCAAGCATCATTCGAATTGACTCTAATCGAGCCACTGGTGCATAGGTTTCATCAAAATCTATTTCTTCTTGATTATAGCCTTGTGCTACTAGCCTAGCTTTGTTTCGAATGACTTCACCATTTTCATCCAGCTTATTTCAGAAGACCCATCTTGTTCCAATTACTGGATGATCCTTTGGTCTATCAACTAGATCCCAAACATCATTCCTAGTAAATTGGTTAAGTTCTTTAGACATGGCCAAAAGCCAAAATTCATTATCACAAGCCTCATTGATATTCTATGGTTCTATTTTAGATATGAAAGCAATATTTGCAATATATTTTTCTAATTGCCTTCTAGTTTGGACACCACTATTTATTTCTCCAATAACTTGTTCATGTGGATGATTAGGATCTTCTTTCCAAACCGATTGAAGAGGAATATTTTCTTGAGAAGTACTCTCTATCAAGGGTTCTTCTTGAAGTATAACTTCTTCTCCTTCGCTTAGAGGTATAACCTGCTCACAATTCTCATCAAATGCAACATGTAAAGATTCTTCAATGCAAGATGTTCTTTTATTAAAAATACGATAAGCTTTACTTCTAGAAGAATATCCAAGAAATATTGATTCATCTGATTTTGAATCAAACTTATCAAGATTATCTTTGGTATTTAACAAGAAGCATTTACTACCAAAAAATTTGAAATATGAGAATTTTGGTATACGATCATAATATAATTCAAAACATGTTTTATGTAAAATTCGTCGAATAAGAACACGGTTTAAAACATAACATGTTGTATTTATTGCTTCAGCCCAAAAGTATTTTGGTAAATTTTTATCTTGAAGCATGGTTCTAGCACATTCTTGCAAAGTTCTATTTTTTCTTTCAACAACTTCATTTTGTGGAGCCGCTCTAGGAAAAGCAAAATTGTGAGATGTACCATGTAAATCACAATACTTTAGAAAAGATTCATTTTCAAATTCCCCACCATGATCACTACGAATTTTAATTATAGATGTAGATTTTTCATTTGTAATTCTTCTACAAAGTTTAGAAAATTCCGAAAAAGCATCATTTTTGCTTTTTAGAAAAATCACCAATGTAAACCGAGAATAATCATCTACTATAACAAAATCCCGATCTTTTTCATGACTACAACCTACTTTGCTCTCGACCCATTCATGAAGGAAAATTAGTTCACTATGAAGACTTCATGCTATTTGACCTAGACCACTATCTCCCCGAACTCAAACATCTACTAGGATCTTCATCCCACGCTGCCTACTATCCTAAACTAGTTCGACTATTCTATACAAACTTTTCTACTGATCATGAACAAACTACTATCACCACCAAAGTACGCGGACAACTGATGTTCTTTCATGCTTCCTCACTAGGTAGAATTTTAAACCTACCTTTCACCGGCACAGACCTCACCACCATAGTACCAATCGAATGATCGGTACTTTGAAAAATTCTTCTCTGCACCAACTGCTACTCACTTCCCTGGCACATGAGGAATCTCCAACCTCATGCTCAATTACTTGCCCAGATTCTTCTCCACAACATTTATCCCAAGCTTCCCCGCAAGGGATTAGTTCCACGAAAAATCTCTCTCCTTATCTACGCCATTTTTTCCTCTACTCCGATAAACTGGTCCTCCACTCTTTTCAACCTTTTTATTCGTTATCAGAAATTCAAGCCTCTTCTTTTCGGGTGTTTCATAACTCCCATTCTCAAATACTTCAAAGTATCCCTTCACAACGAAGTTATCCTCCATCCCTCTCAGGTCCTCGATGCTACCACCTTCAATCTAAGGTCCCTGCACATGCCCGGCTCTGATGAAGAAGATGCAACATCCACCTTCAATTACTTCCCTGCTCTGATGGATGTCCAGCGCTCTCAGGATCGTATTCTTCACTGTCAAGCCTCGTTGCAGCAAACTCTACGAACCCTCCAGTCGGATCAAGTCAACCAAACACATCAACATCCTCCACCTTCAGGATAAACTTATTTTTTTTTGTCTATAATAACTTTTCATTACTTTTGGTCTGTAATAACTCTCTCACTCTGATCCCTTCCTTTTTGTCTATGACAAAGGGGGAGAAATCCTGTCTCCATTATTGGAGAAATACTCTCTTTAAACATTTTTCAATATTTTATCATATTATTATTTCTATGCATAATGTCTTTTTGACAGGGGGAGCATATTTTGTCATCATAAAAAAGGGGGATAATGTTGAGAAACTCTGTTTTGATGTCACATAATATGATACACTGTCGTATTTGATTTTATATGATATGATAATATGTCCTCTTGAAAAATGTTATATTATGACTGAATATGTTTTGCCATAAATATAACGAGTATTTGATGCAAGGATATCTCACCCAAAAAGGATGGAGACTTCCTGTTCAAGTACAACTAGTGCAATCATACTCCTTGAAGAAAAAGCTTGATGAGCCATGCATTCCTAAAGTTCAACTGAAGAGATCGGCTACCTCAAGATGAAGATTTTTTTCTTCTTTAGAGTCATATGTAACAGAACCTTCAGGAACATGCATATTGCATATTACATACTCATTCATAAAAACTATATCATAAAAGTATACGATAGCTTCAAAAAGCTCCTTTTTGAAAACTAATAATTGTACCTTCTTACAACCCTTTATGAAAAAGGTATTTTGACATGTAATAATTATACCTTACATTATATACAAGACAACATGAAATGAAATGTAGGAAAAAGACAAAACATGAAATCGGCTACATAGAGAAAAACAAATATAATATGGTTTTGAAAAGACTCTAGTTACCTTCTTTAAAGAAATGATTTCAAATATGGGTAAAAGACAAAACATGAAAATCGGCTACACAGAGAAAAACAAATATAATATGTTTTTGAAAAGACTCTAGTTACCTTCTTTAAAGAAATGATTTCAAATATGGGTAAAAGACAAAACATGAAAATCGGCTACACAAAGAAAACAAATATAATAAAGGTTTTGATAAAGACTCTAGTTACCTTTCTACAAACCCATAGAATGTCGACTTACTTGAAGTCATCATTCTCTCTGTACAAGCATTAAATACCTCCTGTAAGAAATCCTTGTTAAATATCCTTCTCAAGAATGTCGACCTTCTTGTAGTCCTCATTCTCTCTGAAGACTTTGAAAAACACAACATAAAGAAAACACTTGACATGACTATGTATAAATAAATATCTCAAAACACTCATTGTACTTACACTCATTTAAAGTAAAGAAGTACTTATGTACCTCAAATCATTAATTAGAATAAAGACAAAACTACAATCCAACGTTCAATGTACTATTGTAAGAAATAGACTTTTTACATAAAATATGTATTACCTAAAATATTACAACGACTAGTGTACCCTATATTTTACTTTTATGGAAAAAGGCATTCTCGAATTTCTCTAAAAGATGTTTTTGAAATGACATAACATTTCACATTTCAAAAAGGCTACGATTTCAAAATGTAACGACTACTTTTTTAAAGCTATATAAACACACTCAAATAAACTATTCAACAAGGAGATGGAATAGACGTGTGAGCTTACAACGAGAAAAATTCTATTCATTATTTGAAAAGAGAGCCTTGAAAAAGAAAGAGAAAAAGAAAAGAAAGAAAAGAGAAAAAGTCAAGTCCAGCTCTCTGACAAAGAGTATCTTCTGAGTGACAAACAGAACATTCTGAGAATCCTTCATTCGTGCATTCATATCATTCTGAAGGTTCTATAGGAAGTATTGTAACTTTCTGTTATTCACTGTATTCCTTCTTTGTTGAAAAAAGTAGACCTCTGAGAAAGAGGGTGTTGTCCTTCTCTGTTGAGAGAAGAAGGCCTCTGTGGAAGAGGGTGTGCCCCTTCTCTGTTGAGAGAAGAAAACCTCTGAGGAAGAGGGTGTTGTACTATTTATCCGGTGACTCGGATGTTATAGTGGAAAGCTCAAGTGGTTTGCTTGGGGACTGAATGTAGGTCTGGGTACTGACCGAACCAGTATAAATTCTGTGTTTTATGTGTTGTGCCTTATTGCCTGATTATTTTATTTTATCGATCTTTATCGTATTTCACTATTCACCCCCCCCTCCCCTCTAGTGAAATTTCATTTGGTATCAGAGCAGGTTTGCTGGTTTCGACATAACAAGTCTTCCAGCACAAATGGCATCTACCTCTTATGCTCGTGATATTGAAGGTCAACACGCATCTCGTCCTCCTTTCTTCAACGGCTCCAACTATGGATATTGGAAGTGCAGAATGGCTATATTTCTCAAGTCCATAGATTTTGCTGTATGGAAAATTGTTGAGCATCCATACACATCTCCATCCGCAGACTATAACTTATGGTCTGATGAAGAAAAGAAAATGGCAAACCTAAATGCAAAGGCTATGAATGCCTTATATTGTGCCATTGATCAAAACGAATTCAATAGAATATCTATATGTGAATCTGCATATGATATTTGACATTCTTTAGAAGTTATTCATGAAGGAACCAACAAAGTGAAAGAAGCCAAAATCTCATCTCTTGTCAGAAAATATGAGTTGTTCAAAATGAACAAAGATGAACTCATCACAGAGATGTTTACCAGATTCACCAACATCACCAATGATCTGAAATCTCTGGGTGTAACATATTCCCAGACAGACAAGGTGAAGAAAATCTTGAGATCTCTCACAACTGATTGGGAGAAAAAGACTACAGCTATTGAAGAAGCTCAAGATTTATCTAAGCTTACTCTGGACGACTTAATAGGCAATCTTATGGCCTATGAAGTCCACATGAAAGAAAGAAGGGAAGAAGAACTACCAACAAAGAAAACTCTAGCCTTCTCAGCTCTATCTGAGAATGAAGACTCAGATAAAGAATCTGAAATTGCGCTATTAACCAGAAAATTCCAGCGCTTCATGAGAAGGAACCGTCTTCCAAACAAACACAAGGAAAGAAAAGATCCTAAGGAGGATCCCATGTGCTATCAGTGTAATAAGCCAGGTCACTTGAGGCGTGATTGTCCCCTTCTCAAAAGAAAGTTCAAGACTGAGGAACCAAAGAAGAGGTTCTTCAAGAAAAAGGCTCTGCATGCTCAATGGGATGACTCAGAACCATCCACCAGTGAAGAGTCAAGTGATGATGAAGCCGAAACTGCAAACATGTGCTTCATGGCAAACGAAAGCTCTGTAAGTGAAATTTCTGATTTTTCCTTTGAAGAACTTCTAGATGCTTTTCAAGAACTATTTGAAGAATCTAGAAAATTAAGCTTCAAAAATAAAACTTTAAAATCCAAAAATTTAGAGCTTTCCCAGAAAAATGAAAAACTCAGCAGTGAAAACTGTGAAGTGAAAAAGAAAAATCTTCTTATTACCTCTGAAATCTCTTCTACCAGCTTCAAGACTAAAAATCTGCAAGTAGAAATTTCAGAATTAAAAAGTAAAACTGAAAACCTTATGAAAACGGTTTTCAAGCTTACTAAAGGAAAAGAGAACTTGGATAAACTCCTATCTTCTCAAAAAGTCTCTTTCTACAAGAATGGCATTGGCTACTCTCATTTCAACAAGCCTTCTTGTATGAATCAAAAGACCACGTTTGTGAAAGGTTCGTCTGAACCAAATAAGGAGTATTATAATGTTAATTTTTTTAACTCCTCTAAAGATGTAGACAAACCAAAATCCAAATGGATATGGGTTCCAAAGTCTAACAAAAAAGGACCCGATTGGGTACCAAAAAAGAGATTTACTTAATATTTTGCAGGCTCCAAAGAAGAAGAACAGATGGATACTAGATAGTGGATGTTCAAAGCACATGACAGGACATCCAGACCTTTTTGCTGTTCTTCATCATAAAGAAGGAGGAACCGTCACCTTTGGAGATAACAACAAAGGTTTGATAATTGGTATTGGTAATATTGGTAACATAGATAAACCTCTTATCAAAGACGTTCTCCTTGTTAAAGGCTTAAAACATAACCTACTAAGTATCAGTCAAATGTGTGACACAGGTTATAATGTTAGCTTTAATCATGATGCATGCCTCATAACAGACACCAACGAAAACATCATCTTAAAAGGTATAAGAAAGAATAACATATATGAACTATACCTAGAAAACATCACAGAACATTGCCTCATAGCTAATAATGACACTCAACATCTATGGCACATGAGAATGGGTCATGTCAATTCTAAATACATGTCTAAATTAGCTAAAGATAAGTTAGTACGTGGGTTACCCAAAATATCTTTTAAAAATGATTATTTTTGTGATGCATGTCAATTAGGAAAACTGTCAAAATCATCTTTCAAATCAAAAAATATCATTTCAAGTAAAAGACCTTTAGAACTTCTCCACCTGGATCTTTTTGGTCCTTCTAGAGTAGCTAGTCATAATCACAATAAATACGTTTTTGTTATTGTAGATGACTACTCAAGATTTACTTGGGTAATATTTTTGAAAAACAAAAGTGACACGTTTTGTCAATTTGAAATCTTATATAAAAAATTACAAAATGAAAAATCTTGTTCTATTGTTAAAATCCGTAGTGACCATGGAGGAGAATTTGAAAATGATCTTTTTGAAAAATTTTGTAACTTGCATGGTATTTCTCATAACTTTGCCTTTCCTAGAGCTGCACCTCAAAATGGTGTACTAGAAAGAAAGAATAGAACCCTTCAGGAATCTGCTAGAACTATGCTCCAACAGAATAATCTTGCTAAATCCTTTTGGGCAGAAGCTGTTAACACTGCATGCTACATAACAAATAGAGTTCTCATTAGACCCTTATTAAATAAAACTCCTTATGAACTATTCTATGACAGAACTCCAAGAATAGACTATTTCAAAGTCTTTGGTTGTAAATGCTTTATCCTAAACACAAAAGATAGCCTAGATAAATTTGATGCTAAATCTATTGAAGGCATATTTTTAGGATATTCAAGTCATAGTAAAGCATACAGGGTTTTTAATAAGAGTTCTAATACTATTGAAGAATCTTTGTGCATGTTAGCTTTTGTGAATCTATAGATCAATCTGTTCATAAGCAAACTAACGATGATGATGTTGAAAGTACAGATTTATTGTTAGATAACACAGCTAAGTCTAATGAAGATGATCATCAAAGAACATATGTCGATATCAAAGATCATCCTCAAAAGCAGATTTTGGGAGACCTGACAAAGGGGGTTCAAACTAGAGCTCAGCTAGAACGGATTGCAAACATGGCTTTCATTTCTCAACTTGAACCAAAGAAGATTGATGAAGCCATCATTGATGAGTTCTGGATGCTAGCCATGACTGAAGAACTGAATCAATTCCAAAGGAATGAAGTTTGGGATCTTGTACCAAGACCAAAGGATCATCCAATCATTGGGACAAGATGAATCTTCAGAAACAAGCTAGACGAAACAGGTAATGTTATAAGAAACAAGGCCAGACTAGTAGCTCAAGGATACAACCAGGAGGAAGGTATTGATTTTGATGAAACATTTGCTCCTGTTGCTAGACTTGAATCTATTAGAATGTCTTTAGCATATGCAAGCTATATGGATTTCAAATTATATCAAATGGATGTTAAAAGTGCTTTTCTAAATGGATTTATAAATGAAGAAGTTTATGTAAAACAACCTCCAGGATTTGAAAATGAGCAATATCCAGATCATGTTTTCAAACTCAAACGTGCTTTGTATGGTTTAAAACAAGCACCTCGTGCTTGGTATGATAGACTTAAAACCTTTTTGTTAAAAACTGGTTTTTCTGTAGGCAAAGCAGACTCTACATTATTTGTTAAAATAGTGAATAATCATACCCTAATTGTTCAAATATATGTAGACGATATCATCTTTGGATCTTCTAACAACACTCTTTGTGAAGAATTTTCTAAGTCCATGCAGAAAGAATTTGAAATGAGTATGATGGGAGAACTCACCTACTTTCTTGGACTGCATATTAAGCAAACCAAGGATGGAGTTTTCATCAATCAATCTAAGTATGCTCATGAACTTCTGAAGAGGTTCAACATGAACTCAACTGCTTCAAAATCTACTCCTATGAGCACTACTACTGTTTTGGACAAAGATGAAGATGGTAAGTCTGTTGATACAAAGGTATACCGAGGTATGATAGGATCACTTCTATATTTAACTGCTAGCCGTCTAGATATTATGTTCAGTGTTTGCTTGTGTGCTAGATTTCAGTCAAATCCAAAAGAATCACATCTTAAAGCTGTAAAAAGAATAATGAGATATTTAAAAGACACAGTTGATTTTGGATTATTCTATTCAAAATCCTCTACATTTGATCTAATCTCATACAACGATGCTGACTTTGCTGGAAGTAAATCTGATAGAAAAAGCACAAGTGGAACATGTCATATGCTAGGGCACTCACTTGTATCATGGTTCAGTAAGAAACAAAACTGTGTATCCTTATCAACTACTGAAGCCGAATATATTGCTGCTAGCCTAGCCTGTACACAAGTTATCTGGATGAAACAAACCTTAAAAGATTTTGGTTTAAAATTTGAAAATACAACTATTTTCTGTGATAATACTAGTGCTATAAACTTATCTAAAAATTATATTCTACACTCACGAACTAAGCACATTCAAATAAGACATCACTTCTTAAGAGAACAAGTCTTAAACAACATTATTAAACTCGAATTCATACCCACTAATCAACAGTTAGCAGACATATTCACTAAACCATTAAAAAATGAAGACTTTACACGAATTAGAAGAGAACTCAGAATATGCAAACTAAGTGACTTATAAATTAATCACACTTATTAAGATTATTACTCCTTATAAGTTTTGTTAAAATCTTGTTTTAAAAGGATTTTCCTCTTATTGATTTTTTGTTATTCAAAGTCAAACTATGATTCCATATTTTTGTATACTCTCAATACTCATAGAAACACATTCATCATGACACTTTCTTTATGTCTTTCAACTTGTCATCTTTCAAGTACACTCTCATAATGACTTCTTGTTCTATCTCCTTTCACTCATATCCATAAAAACTAATTATATTAAAAGCTATCATAACATTGTTCACATATTTCATCTCTTTTGTCTTCTTGTGACAACCTCTCATACGATAAGCTAGCCGACCTCCAACCATGATATTATATTCCTCATAACTTTAATTATTATCCTTCATTGATTATATTCATGTGATATATTCCCTTTTAAAACCTCTTATCAATATACTTCTCTAAAAATCTTAAAAAACCTTTTATAAAAAAATCAAAGTGAGTATTTTTTTGTGATTATATTTCACGTAGATTTTTTACTATATCATCGGTTATTTCATAGCTTAAGTATAATCTATTATCATCCTTTTCATCCTTCACATCTTTTATGAAATAATACTAGTCACTCTTCTTTTTCGACAACCTGTCCTCTATTATTTTTTTTAATACTACTTGTATCACCTTTTTATTACCTCTTTCTCTCTTTTTCTCATATGAAGTGACCTTCCATCCGTGATCATGACTCTCTCATATATTTTATCTCTCTCTAAAATCGAGACTCATTAAAGTCTTGTCCTCAAGCAAAACTTTACTTCTTGTCTATCCTAACTCCACTTTATGTCAAGTGATAGTTGTCCTTTCTCATTTCTCTACATATTTGTATCTTTTTTCTCTCTCCCTCTCTCTATATTATACGAAGCTCCTTTTTATCTGTGACCATCACTCTCTCATCCTATATCTCCCTCCAATAGAGACTCATTAAAACCGTGTCCTTTACTTTTATTCTCTTAAGTACCTTTAGTACTTTCTCTCTCTTATACAAATTGATTCTCCATTCTTGTCAAACCGAGCTTGTGACTCATTTAAAACTTAACTCTATTCTCTATGAACTTCCTCAAATCGAGTTTCTTTAAAAATATGTTTATCAAATAAACAATAATTCATATCAATTATAACTTTACATCTAGTCATTCTTTTTTCACACATATCAAAATATATACTTATTAATTAATACATTATTGCCTCTCACTCTCTTTTCTGTTTGTCTTATTCCAAAATCACTCTTCACGAATTTGAAATGCTTCCACATCAAGTAACATCATGTAGAAAAAGTTGTTTGGCCATTATTTTCTTCACTCTCTTCAATATGTCACTCCATACATTCATCATATTTCTCACTACTCGATACACTCTCCCATAGTATATTTGTTCAAATCTATGTCTTTTTTTAACTTACATACCAATATGATACACTATCTTCCACCATTGATTTGATTTGTCATTCACTAGCCCCTTAACTTACAACTCACGAATTTCCTTATTCAAACTACAATCCAAAAATCATTCACTTCCATTGTCATTCAAATTGTTGTCACAATTATTTTCTCTTTTCTATTTAATCGATTGGTTCATTCCTCACCAATACCACTCGTATCTCACTATCTTCAAACTCATCCCTCTCAACATCCTTTTGCAATGGCTTCTTCCTCCAACTCTGCAATCACTGTCGCAGATCTAAGGTATCCCGATCTTTTTCATGACTACAACCTACTTTGCTCTCGACCCATTCATAAGGAAAATTAGTTCACTATGAAGACTTCATGCTATTTGACCTAGACCACTATCTCCCCGAACTCAAACATCTACTAGGATCTTCATCCCACGCTGCCTACTATCCTAAACTAGTTCGACTATTCTATACAAACTTTTCTACTGATCATGAACAAACTACTATCACCACCAAAGTACGCGGACAACTGATGTTCTTTCATGCTTCCTCACTAGGTAGAATTTTAAACCTACCTTTCACCGGCACAGACCTCACCACCATAGTACCAATCGAACGATCGGTACTTTGAAAAATTCTTCTCTGCACCAACTGCTACTCACTTCCCTGGCACATGAGGAATCTCCAACCTCATGCTCAATTACTTGCCCAGATTCTTCTCCACAACATTTATCCCAAGCTTCCCCGCAAGGGATTAGTTCCACGAAAAATCTCTCTCCTTATCTACGCCATTTTTTCCTCTACTCCGATAAACTGGTCCTCCACTCTTTTCAACCTTTTTATTCGTTATCAGAAATTCAAGCCTCTTCTTTTCGGGTGTTTCATAACTCCCATTCTCAAATACTTCAAAGTATCCCTTCACAACGAAGTTATCCTCCATCCCTCTCAGGTCCTCGATGCTACCACCTTCAATCTAAGGTCCCTGCACATGCCCGGCTCTGATGAAGAAGATCCAACATCCACCTTCAATTACTTCCCTGCTCTGATGGATGTCCAGCGCTCTCAGGATCGTATTCTTCGCTGTCAAGCCTCGTTGCAGCAAACTCTACGAACCCTCCAGTCGGATCAAGTCAACCAAACACATCAACATCCTCCACCTTCGGGATAAACTTATTTTTTTTTGTCTGTAATAACTTTTCATTACTTTTCAAATATTTGGGATCCATCATTCAAAAGTATGGAGAAATTGATGGGGATGTAAATCATAGGATAAAGGTTGGGTGGATGAAATGGAAAAGTGCAACTAGAGTGTTGTGCGATCGTAGAATGCCATTGCGGTTGAAGGAAAAGTTTTATAGGACGACTATTAGACCCGCTTTACTATATGGTTCAGAATGTTGGGCTGCCAAGAGACATCATATTCAAAAAATGAGTGTAGCTGAGATGCGGATGCTTAGATGGATGTGTGGAAATACAATAAAAGATAAGATTCGGAACGAGGAGATACGTAAGAAGGTAGGTGTTGCACCCATTGAAAATAAGATGCGAGAGAATCGTTTACGGTGGTTTGGACATATTCGGCGAAGGCCTAATGATGCTCCAGTTAGAAGGTTGGAGAAATGGGAAAATATATTAGTTAAAAGAGGTCGGGGTAGGCCTAGGAAGACTTGGATGGAGATGATAGGAAAATATATGAATGCTTTGAACCTCACCGAGGACATGGCATTGGATAGAAATGATTGGAGGAAAAGGATTCATGTGGAAGACCCCAAATGAATTTCTTTTTTGGTTCATATCGCTGACCCCAATGGTTTTGGGATGAAGGCGTAGTTGTTGTTGTTGTTGTTGTTGTGTAATAACTTTTCATTACTTTTGGTCTGTAATAACTCTCTCACTCTGATCCCTTCCTTTTTGTCTATGACAAAGGGGGAGAAATCCTATCTCCATTATTGGAGAAATACTCTCTTTAAACATTTTTCAATATTTTATCATATTATTATTTCTATGCATAATGTCTTTTTGACAGGGGGAGCATATTTTGTCATCATCAAAAAGGGGGATAATGTTGAGAAACTCTGTTTTGATGTCACATAATATGATACACTGTCGTATTTGATTTTATATGATATGATAATATGTCCTCTTGAAAAATGTTATATTATGACTGAATATGTTTTGGCATAAATCTAACGAGTATTTGATGCAAGGATATCTCACCCAAAAAGGATGGAGACTTCCTGTTCAAGTACAACTAGTGCAATCATACTCCTTGAAGAAAAAGCTTGATGAGCCATGCATTCCTAAAGTTCAACTGAAGAGATCGGCTACCTCAAGATGAAGATTTTTTTCTTCTTTAGAGTCATATGTAACAGAACCTTCAGGAACATGCATATTGCATATTACATACTCATTCATAAAAACTATATCATAAAAGTATACGATAGTTTCAAAAAGCTCCTTTTTGAAAACTAATAATTGTACCTTCTTACAACCCTTTATGAAAAAGGTATTTTGACATGTAATAATTGTACCTTACATTATATACAAGACAACATGAAAAGAAATGTAGAAAAAAGACAAAACATGAAATCGGCTACATAGAGAAAAACAAATATAATATGGTTTTGAAAAGACTCTAGTTACCTTCTTTAAAGAAATGATTTCAAATATGGGTAAAAGACAAAACATGAAAATCGGCTACACAGAGAAAAACAAATATAATATGTTTTTGAAAAGACTCTAGTTACCTTCTTTAAAGAAATGATTTCAAATATGGGTAAAAGACAAAACATGAAAATCGGCTACACAAAGAAAACAAATATAATAAAGGTTTTGATAAAGACTCTAGTTACCTTTCTACAAACCCATAGAATGTCGACTTGCTTGAAGTCATCATTCTCTCTGTACAAGCATTAAATACCTCCTGTAAGAAATCCTTGTTAAATATCCTTCTCAAGAATGTCGACCTTCTTGTAGTCCTCATTCTCTCTGAAGACTTTGAAAAACACAACATAAAGAAAACACTTGACATGACTATGTATAAATAAATATCTCAAAACACTCATTGTACTTACACTCATTTAAAGTAAAGAAGTACTTATGTACCTCAAATCATTAATTAGAATAAAGACAAAACTACAATCCAACGTTCAATGTACTATTGTAAGAAATAGACTTTTTACATAAAATATGTATTACCTAAAATATTACAACGACTAGTGTACCCTATATTTTACTTTTATGGAAAAAGGCATTCTCGAATTTCTCTAAAAGATGTTTTTGAAATGACATAACATTTCACATTTCAAAAAGGCTACGATTTCAAAATGTAACGACTACTTTTTTAAAGCTATATAAACACACTCAAATAAACTATTCAACAAGGAGATGGAATAGACGTGTGAGCTTACAACGAGAAAAATTCTATTCATTATTTGAAAAGAGAGCCTTGAAAAAGAAAGAGAAAAAGAAAAGAAAGAAAAGAGAAAAAGTCAAGTCCAGCTCTTTGACAAAGAGTATCTTCTGAGTGACAAACAGAACATTCTGAGAATCCTTCATTCGTGCATTCATATCATTCTGAAGGTTCTATAGGAAGTATTGTAACTTTCTGTTATTCACTGTATTCCTTCTTTGTTGAAAAAAGTAGACCTCTGAGAAAGAGGGTGTTGTCCTTCTCTGTTGAGAGAAGAAGGCCTCTGTGGAAGAGGGTGTGCCCCTTCTCTGTTGAGAGAAGAAAACCTCTGAGGAAGAGGGTGTTGTACTATTTATCCGGTGACTCAGATGTTATAGTGGAAAGCTCAAGTGGTTTGCTTGGGGACTGGATGTAGGCCTGGGTACTGACCGAACCAGTATAAATTATGTGTTTTATGTGTTGTGCCTTATTGCCTAATTATTTTATTTTATCGATCTTTATCGTATTTCACTATTCACCCCCCCTCTAGTGGAATTTCAATTTCTTTTTGTAAGAGATTGGTTCTTGTTCTAATTTCTTTTATCTCAAATGCTTGACAAGAGTTTTCCTTCTTGAGATTTTCTATCTCTTGAAGTAACACTTTGTTTTGAGAGTCAAGAGTTAAATTTTCAGTTTTTAACTCTTTGTTTTTAAAACTTAGACTCTTAAATTTAGCATATAAGTCATTAAATGCTTCTAATAAATCATCATATTCAAATTGACTTACCGAATCTTCTTAAGCTACAAAACACATGTTGGCGACTTCTTCATGTGATTCTTCATCGGAAGAGGAGTCACTATCATCCCAACATGCTTGAAATGCCTTTTTCTTCTTGAATTGGTCCTTGGGCTTGATTTTGAGAAGAGGACATTCTTTCTTGATATGTCCTGCCTTTTTGCAGTTAAAGCACTTGACTTCATTGAGATTGGAAGAATCCACTTTTTTTACCTTTCTTTGAAATCTTCCTTTTTTGATGAATCTTCTGAATTGCCTTGTAATGAGAGCAATATCTTCATCTTCATCTTTTTCTGAATTTTCAGAGTCAGAAGTAGCCTTAAAAGCAAGAGATTTCTTCTTGGGTTCTTCTTTTTGTTTGTCTTGAAGTTGGACTTCATATGCCATTAGGTTACCAACCAAATCTTCAAGAGTGAGAGTGTTTAGATCATTTGCCTCTTCAATAGTTGTGGTTTTTCTCTCACATTCAGAAGTTAAACACCTTAGGATCTTTCTGACTAAATCCACTTGTGAATATTTTTTTCCAAGGGATTTCAGAGTATTAGTTATATCGGTCATTCTTGTTACCATGTCCAATATAGATTCATTTTGCTTCATTTTAAACAATTCAAATTTATGAACTAAAGAAGCGATTTTAGATTCATTTACCTTTGACGTACCTTCATGAGTCACGAGAAGAGTATGCCAGATTTCATTTGCTGTAGAGCATTGGGAGATGCGATTGAACTCTACCTTGTCAACGACACAATATAATGCATTCATTGTCTTGGCATTAAGTGAAGCAGTCTTCTTTTCTTCATCGGTCCATCGGCTGAAATCAGTTGATGGAGTTTGGTATTTATCTGAAACAACTCTCCAAATATCAAGATCCATGGATTGCAAGAATATTGTCATTCTCACTTTCCAGTATCCATAGTTTGTTCCATCAAAGAGAGGAGGACTAACAGAGGAGCATCCTTCTTTGTGCTGAGATATTGTAGTTGTCATGCTAGATAATGGTCAAATCAAAATAATAGCAAACCTGCTCTGATACCAAATGAAAGTGCAGTAAGATCGAGGCAACGAGCACTAGAGGGGGGTGAATAGTGCTTTTAAAAATAGTCTGTGGAATTATTGACGGATTTTGCATTTCACAAAACAAACACACAAAGAACACAATAATTTATCCTGGTTAGGTCTTTCCCGACCTACATCCAGTCCCCAAGCAAAACCCGCTTGAGATTTCCACTATCAACCTTGTGTAACTACAAGATCATACAGATCAAATTCGGTCCCACTTCCAGTAACACACCTACTGAAAGCAAACAACTTCTTTAAACCAAGGAGTCCTTCCTTTTACAGAAAATAAGTAACAACTTACAATACAACTTATGAGCCCTTCTTTTGAATGCAAATGAGATGCAATTGGCTTTTGAGGTTGTTGAAATACTCTACTCACGAATTCACTATCTCTCAAAGGAATTTGAGTGAAAAACTGAAGTGAAAAATATCATGTGAGTGAGAAAATGAATATGAGTGAAAAGCAAAGAGTAATTGATTCAAATTGATTGAATTGAAGTTGTTTTGAGTGTAAAATGCACTCATATTTATAGTTGAAAGTTTTCATACGTTGAGGGTATGAAAGGGTGTCAAAACAGTCCATTTTGAACGATCAAAACGTTTGAAAAATGTAAAGACACGCCTTTTTGAAGTTTCAAGAAAAAATGACAAAATTAGTCAACTGCAACAGTAGTTAGTCGACTAATAGTTAGTTATTAGTAGACTGACTGTTATCGTCGGTCGACTGATCTGTTTATTGAGCCGTTTAAAAATCTGAACTTTTGAAACTTAGTCGAATAGAGATAAAATTAGTCGACTGATAATATCATTAGTAGACTGAAAAACCTTTTAGTCGACTGCTGCTAAAATCTTCTGAAAAACATATATTTTGTCCGGTCGACTGATAAAAGCATTAGTCGACTGCTGCTAAATTTTCCAGAAAACACAAGTTCTGTCCTGTCGACTGATAAAGTCATTAGTCGACTGCTGCTAAAATTTTCAGAAAACACATGTTCTGTCCAGTCGACTGATAAAACCTTCGGTCGACTAATTTGACAAAAATGACTTTTTAGAAAATATGGCGCGAAAGGATTAGTCGACTGGTGAGTCTATTGGTCGACTAATAAACACAAAAATTTAAGAAAAGAGTTTTCTAAAAAAAAAATCATGAAGGGTTCTTTTAGAAAAGTTTTTTTAAAGACTTTTTAGGTAAAATGCAACCTAAATATGCACTCTAAGTAAGGCTCTTACAAGACTCTAAGACTTTTAATGAATTTGACATTTTCACACTAGTCTTCAAAGATTCTTCATCGATTTTTTCAATTTCTTCATTGCCTTAGCTGAAATGCAATTGATTTCACTTGCTCATCATCAAAACCTTGTACTTGAAGTATTATGTATGGCTTCAGTGTCGTAACACGTTGTCCAGGACAACTCGAGAGAGAATTGAGCATGCCATGGTTCTGTGCACTGTGGGACTCGCTTTCTTTTCAGATGGACAGAATTATATAGATGTCAGAATAGTACGACTTTTGAGAAGATGGGGAAGTCGACAGACCAGCCGTCTTTCGATAGCCATGGCCGCACTTGCTTTTCTATGTAGAGGACTGACCTGCTTCACACTTGGAGAGTCCATCTTAGTCGAGGGATGTACCTATGCTCTTCAATCTTGGTTCCTTCAACATGTGCCGACCAGAGCTAGCTCGTTCAGATACAACGGCAAAGAGCTCCTTCCAGTTGCTCGATATCGGTTCCTAATCGATTATCTGCAAGAAGAAGAAGTAGTGTGAAAATATTTTGATTGAGAATTATCGCCTCCCAGATACACCTATGCATATGGCAAGAGATTCAAGTTGCTTGGTCCATTCTTCTGTGCCTACTATCATCCAGAGCGGTGTGTTCGACAGTTTTCTCAGAGACAGAAGCACATAGAGATGCGGCTGCTATCAGAAGTTGTGCCAGAATTCGACCTTACATCAGCATAGTGGTCTGAAACATACCATTCTGCCAGATATGGCTGGGACTCTTTTGTTACTCTTCCACTTTTTTCTGGTTCTCGTGTGTCTGCTAGTTATAAAGAGTGGTGGCAAATTATTTGTCCGCCCCCTCTTTCTCAAGTCTACTATTGATGCAATCAAATTTTTCCTTCAATAAAGAAAAATCATTCAATTTTCATGGCTTGACGACCTCGCCTAGGTGACAAGGCATATTTACAGTTGTTTGTTCTCCTCGCAAAGAATGGCAACATAATTGGCGTGACTCCAGCGACGACTCAATCCCTAGTAATGGGATGCTCTTCCAATTATCTACCAAATTCTCATCAAATATTTTTCCTATATTCATTTCTATCATAAATCTTCATCATCGAAATTTAATCATCGATCTTATTCTGTAGAGAGCATCAGTATTCCCAAGTGGTTCAGATCAAATCAAGCAAGAAGACACCACTATGTCAGTGCATCAGCGATTTTAGAAGCAGGCAAGAAGAAATGGATTCTCCAAAATCTGCCAGAAGATAGATTCCGAATGATAGGGATGACATTGATCTTGTTGCATATCAGATGTTCAAGAAAATGATGATTAGGATGATGTCTGAGTAAGCTGAAGATAGTCTCAGAAAGGCTCCCATCAAGGAGAAGACATCTGCCTCCTTTTCTCAGAATATTACTGGCAAGAGTATGTTTTCGTCGCAAAATTTTTCCCCGTCTTCCCTTCCTTGCGGAAGAGAAAGAGGGAGAAATGCTTTCGCGCTTCAAACTTGACCGGATTTTGGGAATTGTTTTTGAAATACTCGCTTCCGTTTTTGAAAATTGCGGGAAAATCCATGGGATGGGGCTCGACCTGTCGGTACGAGGTTCGACCGTTCCTGCTGCCTTTAACAGGGGTAATCGAACCAAGGACCAAAATTGTGCTTGACTTAGTTAAATCATCAAAATCATGTTCTATCCTAAATGCACAGAGAATTCAGGCATGTGCTTATGAGGTTTTGGAAAATGGAAGTTGGAAAACATGATGTATGCTTGGAAAATATTTGGAGTTGAAAGCTATTTCTCAGGAAAGAGGTGATAGTCAATTTCTCAGGAAACTCAGATGAAAAGGGGTTTTGAAATCATGGGAAAGTTCATAAAGGTGTGGGAAAATCATGAATGGATGAAGATCCTGGGAAAATAGAAGGGATTCTTGAGAAAAAGGGTGAACATTCCAAAAGGGAAACACTTCTCAGGAAAACTTGGACTTTGAGAATTTTCTTAAGAAAATGATGGAAAATTTATAGGAAAACTCATTGGAGAAGAAAACTTAACTTGGGAAATTGAAATCCTGGGAATCTTAGCCTTAAAACCCTTGAAAATTTGATTCTTGAGAAAGATTGGAAAACTCTTTTGAATCTCTTAAGAAAATAACATTTTCCAGGGAAAACTGTGGAAAAACTTGACTTAGGAAAAACCGATTTTGGAAAATCTTCAGAGTTTCTTGAGAAATCAATTTCTTGAGAATGAAATTTTCTTAAGAGAATCATGAGAAAACCAATGATTTCAGGATGCAAATGATATGAGTGAATGAATGCATTTTGGAAGATTTTCTAAGAAATTTGTTGGAAAAATGTGTATTAAGTCAAAATAAATCTTTCACATATTCTGACTGTGGCCATGAATATGTTCAGAGTTTAATTGATTTAATGCACAATGCTTTGAAAACATTGGAAATATGATGTGCATTTTAAGATAGCCTAAGAGTGTAGGCTCAATGTGACTGGTAGAAAGATGATGGATCTGGGTCTCGTCCATATTCCGACTAGGGCCGTAAATATGGATTCCACCGAGTTCATCAACTCCCTAAGAGTTGGTGCGCGTGCCATTCATGAACATCCATAGTGCTTTTTGAAATAAAAATGCATGAATCATATAAGCAGGATATTGCATAAATTTAAACTATATGATATGCATCCTAGTCTAAGCAGGAAATTAAAATCTTATTCCAAAATTTACATTATTACATCACTAAGTAAATGAAATAAATGGAAATTTGCAGACTTCAGCTCCTTATTTTGAATGTCCCTACCAAATCTTGAAATAAGGTTAGCTTAAATATGTGGGTTTTTCCAAGATTTTCCAATAATATTATGAAATTATTGGATTTAATTGGATATAAACCCTATTCTCATGCTTCCTTGATATTTGAAATGATGAAAATGCAAGAAATTCGGTGGAAAATAGTTTGAAATTCGGAATTGGGGTCAAAATGACCAAAATACCCCTAAAATTAAAGTTATACCTTTAAAATTAGGGTTTTTGAAGGAAATTTTGATAAAATTGAGATTTTGAAATTCAAATTTAATCAAATGATGATAAAATGCAGTAAGAGATGCTGCTAAACACATTAGGACTGTAAAATCAGAATTTGGTATTTTGCAATTTATCCAAAATAACGAATTTCGCTTGTTTTTCTCTTGGATCCGGGTCCTGCGGGACCCTGTTTTGGTATTACGGATAATCCGAACCTCAAATCCATTCCAAATTGTACCAAATTCGGTATGAAGCATCTACCTACTCTGATAAACAGCCTAGAATGCTAAAAATCACGAAACGATATGATTTAAATGCTAAAATTTAAAGAAAGTCCTAAAATGGTGGATTTTGCCTATGGATCCGAACCAAATGCACTGCTTAACATGATAATGCAAGATTTACACCATGAAAACTTTTGATATTTTTCATACTGCTAAAGGACCAGAAATGGAACATTTTTTGTTTTTACAGCCTCGGGATTTGAGCCATGGTGAGTTCGGCAACAGGGATTTAGTTCTGACAGAGGTAAAAATCACCCTAATCTGATGTAAAATGCTAAACAAATATAAAAAGGCCATGGAAATTTATTAAATTAATCAGAGCTACTCACGACACCTACATGAACAACTTTCATGTTCATGACTTTGGCATTTGATCAACAAAGACACAGGAAAAAATATAACTTTTCATTCCTAAATTGACAGAACAGACAAATGTAGCAAAACAGAGAACTGAAAAGAAATATCCGAAACAGGTATCACAACTATTTTAAAAATCACAATATTCCATATGAAAACATAGGACATCTCGGACATAACTTTCACTTTTTACAGTTTTGGATTTGGAGCAACACACAAAGAGAAACCATAGCCCTAAGTCGATCCAAAATCTCAGAGGCCCAAATCAGGCTCTGACACGTGTCCCGAACTCTCAGATTTTTGTCAGACATAAAAAAAATCAAAAAAATTTGAGAAAATCCGGTTACAAACCAAACATTCTCTCGAGTTCAGAACATCTTTCGGATCGAAAATCGTATCTCCCATGAGGGAGATCTCGATTTTACAAGTCGGCAAATGATTTTCAAAACGCATCCCGGGTAACAAAACCCAACTTGCCATTTTGAATGTTTACCGCAGTAAACAAATTCAAATGCCTCCGAATTTTTGGCACAATTCTATGGACACATAAGGGAGTATTCCATGGTTTTTATGGAATTTTTAATAAAAAATAAATGCATGAAATGACGTGTGGACTGACTGACAAAAACAAAGAACTACTGAAAATGAGCAGAATTGAAAAAAATGCTAAATTAATCCTAATTAATTCATGAAACGTGCTAAATTGATGAAATAAAATGTAAATTAAATCTAGATAAATGCATGAATGTTAAAAATCATCAAGGAATCATAATCATGTATTTTTATATATGTCGTTTTATGAGAATAGCTCAATCCATCTCTCAGATGAGCTCTTTCTTCAAACGACTCCCGAATCGAATTATGAGATCAAATGAAGAGGAAAAGAGGTGCATCTTGCTTCGTTAGGCAGCGTTGAATCTCTTGAGAGGGACAGCTATCATGAGCTTTGTTCGTCCTTCGCTCCGGGCTTCGAATGATTCACCAAGATCGATCCACCGTGCCTTCTTCACCGAGCCAAAGGGGGCGTGAATTCCAAAGTGCAAAAATCGGATTTTCAGGAAGGCTAGGTCAAATTTCTAAGTTCACAAGAGCTAAAAAAAAATGGTCTCCCTATGCTGGGCGTGGAGCCTTGTTTTTATAGATTTTCTGAAAAAAAATTGAATTTCAAACAGGCTCAATCTGAGCCCTCCATGTGGCGCCATCTCAGGGGGTGCTATCTGGGGGTTTGAAATTTGAATCTGGCTTTTGCAGGGAGACCTCAGGTGGCGCCACCTCATGGGGCTATTTTTATAAAAAAAATATATTAAATAAAAGAGAGGAAGCCAAGTGGGGCTCTGGATTGGCACCACCTCAAAAGTGTTTGACACATGTCAGAAGAACAGAGCAGTAGGCTCAGAAGGTGCCACCTCAGAGGAGTTTGAATTCTACTTTTTCTGATGAAAGGAGATCTGGACATGTGGCGGACAAGTGTCAGCTGTCTGGAGAGGCCTTCTCAAATGGCGCCACCTCAGAGGAGAATTTGAATTTCAAATGGAGGTTGGCTCTGGAGGAATAAAGGATGGACATGTGGCGCCACCTCAGGGTGGCTCCTACAATGCCATGTGGCAAGAGGGAGGAAAAGGAGGGAAAGGGACACGTGACACCATCTCACACAAAATAGAAAAGGTGAAGTTCAGGATTTGCGCCACCTCAGCCTGGAGTTTGAACATTTGAATTCTAGCTTTCTCTGAAGGAGGCAGAAAGTGACATGTGTCACTTGCTTTTTCTGAAGAAAGCAGACAGAGACACGTGTCCCTTGCTTTTTCTGAGAAGAGCAGAGGGTGACATGTGTCACTTGCTTTTTCTGAGAAAAGCAGGGAGTGACATGTGTCTTCTACTTTTTCTAAAGGAAGCTGGAGATGACATGTGTCATCTACTTTTCTGAGAAAAATAGGAGGGAGACATGTGTCCTCTGCTTTTTCTGAAAGGAGCAGAGATTGACACGTGTCGCTTGCTTTTCCTGAGGAAAGGAGAGAGTGACATGTGTCACCTGCAGGAGACATAATTCAAATGGTGCCACCTCAGGGGAGACAAGTTCTACTTTTTTTGAACAGGACAACACATGACACGTGGCATCTCATGGTGACCTTGGAATGACACTTGGCACAGGGTGAAGATGGTAGACATTGACACGTGGCATAAAATAAAGAGGATGACTAATGACATGTGGCGACATCTTAAGGTGGTCCCACACTAACACGTGTCAAAGGGTGGCAGAAGAGAGAAGGTGACATGTGGCGCCAACTCTAGGTGAACCCTATGCTGACACATGGCAGGTAAATGGGAGTAGAGAGAAAGGACAAGTGGCACCAATCCAGGGGACAAGGCTCCTATATTTTTGGGTTTTTCAAAATTCAAATTTTTCAAAAGAAAAGCCTGTGTGACACCACCTCAGTGTGGGTCCCACATTGCTTCTTTATTTCAATAAGGATAAAAAAATAACCTCTTTTTGGAATTTTCATAAAAATTTGGACTAATTGGCAAAACAGAAATTTTGAAAAGAGTTGGCCCCTGTAGGGCGTTTTTGTAAAAGGAAGATAGTTGAAATAGCTGACAAAAGGCAAAATCTAAGTTGAAATTTATTGAAAATTATCCAGATTGTTTTCCTGAAGAAATATTTTGAAATTCAGAGCCCTGGGGGTAAAATGGGAAGAATTGATAACTTTGAAGACCCAGGGTTTTGAAATCAATTTTGAAAAGAGTTAAAATTCTAATCTGGATTGAAAATTTTGAAATCAAGAGTTCTGGACCTCGAAATGACATGTTGTGCAGTGCAGTGATATGAAATGCTCATGCAATGATATGCAATGTCATGTCTTATGCAATAGAATCTTGAACCAAGACTTGGAGATGCCTGTCTCCTGTCAGGAATAAAATTTTGAACATCTGAGCTAAAAATAGAGAAATTTTGAGAGTTGCAGATGAAATTTGGACTTTTGCAAGGTTCGAGCTCAGAAAATGACCATTTTGACCTCCGACGATTTCAAAGGCTGGATGATGGTGTTTGGTGGAAATGCTGGGGAGGTGAGTGAAAATTTGGGGTGTTTACAGATGCCCCTCTTTGCTACTAAGCCGGCTCGTGGCCGAGCTTAGTGGCAAAGAAAAATACACCAAATTTGGGCTATATAAAAAAAATGCCCCTGTTAGAAGGATCTGACTGGGTGTGAGGAAATTAGCCTGAGGAAGATGGTAGATATGAAGCGAAGAATGAAGAGAAAAGACTCACTCTGTGAGAGTGAAATTCAGGTTTATGCCCTTGACCTGGATGGGACAAAAATACCTCGCATGGAACGAGGCTCAGGTTTGACCCTTAACCTGATTGGGGAATGAAATATCTCATCGAAATGAGACTCAGGTTTGTACCCTTATCCTGATCGGGCAGGGAAATGAAATACCTCTTTGAATGAGGCTCAGGTTTGTACCCTTATCCTGATCGGGCGAAAAATGAAATACCTCTTTGATTGAGGCTCAGGTTTGTACCCTTATCCTGATTGGGCAGAAGATGAAATACCTCTTTGAATGAGGCTCAGGTTTGTACCCTTATCCTGATCGGGCGAAAAATGGAATACCTCTTTGATTGAGGCTCAGGTTTGTACCCTTATCCTGATCGGGCGGAAAATGGAATACCTCTTTGAATGAGGCTCAGGTTTGTACCCTTATCCTGATCGGGCGGAAAATGAATGAAATCCTCGAAGGAAGAGACCATGATGGAACCTTCGGATTTTGCACAGTAAATCCGACAGGGATTTTGCAAAAGGAAGGAAAATGGGGTCCCAAAAGCTTGAAAAGGGATTGATTTTGGGTGTCTCATTGCTGAGACTAAAATCAGCTTTTGAAATTGCCTTTCGCGAGAAAATGATTGGTGGTTCGACCTCGAACCGAAATGGGACTGTCTATGGTGGGACAGTGGGGACACAGGGAAGTGTGCAATCTGAGAGTTCATGCTCTCAAAGAAGGGAAGGAATCAAGTCCTTAAGAGGGATTTAAAATTGGTGTCAGGATGTATCAAAGACGGACATCAAGTTCTCACTTCATGTCAAGATAGCTAGAAAATATTGTCAAAATGTTGAGAATTTTGTTGTTGATCCAAAGTATTTGAAAATGTTGCACATGGTTGCAAAGATATTCTTTCTTTTCTAACCAAAGCATTACCTCCAAACAAGGTTCACTTTGTAGAATCGAGATTGGAAACCCAAATTGTTTGCAATTGACCTTCTTCAAGGAAGCTATCAATTTCCTTGATATGAGCAGAAAAGAGAATTTGATATTATGAAAGCAATTGATGAAAGAATATTGATAATAGAATTTCACAAAATTTAAAGAGGATTCGTGATAAATTTGGCAGTTTGATATTCTGAGAGCTTCTCTCATGGTAATCTTTCTGTACTCTTTTGGCCCTTTGGTTTTTTGCTACATTCTCCTTCATTTTGGAGGTGTTCTGACTTTTTTCTCTCTTTCTTTTTCCTCTCTTTCTCTCTTTTGGGGAAGGGTACGTCACAAACTCCTTTAACTTGGAGATGTTTCGATCCTTCTTTAACGATGGGTTTGGAGATCTTTGGATGATAGCTGAAATTAAATATCTTTTAGGGATTGTCGAGAGGTTCATCGCATATGCCTTCATCTTGACAGTGCTTTGGACTTTTCCTGGAAGGATCCGTCACAAACTCCGTCATCTTGGAGATGTTTCGAATCTTCTTTGGCCCTGGGGGTCTATTTGCCTAATTCGCCTTCATCTTGACGACAGGTGAGAGATCCCTTTTGCGGATACTTGATTGCAGCTTAGGTGATTCTGAGGAGACATGGCTTGGGTGAATTCTCTCTTTTCTAGCACTCAGGATATTTCCAGTGCCTTGTCCTTACAAGAATAGCCTTTAAAGATGCGCCATTGACTGCGATCAATATCGATCATCTACGGCTTTTCAATAACATTGAATCTTCTTTTCTGGCCATATCGAGGACTTTATCCTTCATCCTTTTGGTTGGCCAATAGAAAGAATTTGAAGTTTGAATCTCTTTTCACAAAAGCTTCACTCTTTCGGAAGTAATGCTGAAGGTAAATTGAGATAGAGATTAGTGCAATAAAGATTCTGAAATCAACAATTAATTGATTGACAAATTTGATAAAATTTTCTTGAAATCCTTGGTGAAAATGAGTATTTGAAATCCGGCTCAACACATCCGTGACGAAAATTCTCCTCTCTTTTTCCCCAAAAAGAGAGACTCAGGCTTAGCCCTTACCTGAATGGGAAATACTCTTCTCTTCCCTGAAGAGGAGGTGTTTGCAAAACGAACTTTCGAAGAGAAATTGAGCTTTCGTCAAAGCTCCCTAATATTAGGCTTCTCTTATGGAAAGGGGGCCGATAATAGTGAGGTCTGAAAATTGGGTCATGAAAAGAACGAGTCCATCACACTCTCCTTGCAAAGAGGGTCTTTCATGATGAAAAATGGCCTAGTATGAAATTGGGGGGTCACAAGAAAAGCGAGTCTTCGTCGAGCCTCTCCCTTTGACAGGGTTCCTCGTGTGAAATTGGAAATTGTTTTGCAAACGGTTCACAAAGACGCGAGTCTCTTCAAACTCTCCCTGAAAAGAGGCTAAGTGAACGAATTGGATAGCATGCGAAAAGAACGAGCTCCCTTGAACTCTCCCTAAAAAGGGTCTCTCGCAAGAGAAAATGATTGAAATTGGATATTGAGATTGATTGACCCAAAGGTCGAAATTGAAAATTGGAAAATTGGTTGTTGGAAATTGAATGACCCGAAGGTCGAAATTGGATGACCTGATGGTCGAAATTGAGAATTGATTTGACCAAAAAGGTCGAAATTGAGAATTGGTTGACCGAAAGGTCGAAATTGTGTGACCCGAAGGTCGAAATTGAGAATTGATTTGACCAAAAAGGTCAAAATTGTGTGACTCGAAAGTCGAATTTGAGAATTGAGTGACCTAAAGGTCGAAATTGAGAAATGAAGGTCAAAGATTGGAAATTGATTGACCCGAAGGTCAAAAATTGGAAATTGATTGACCCGAAGGTCGAAAATTGGAAATTGGTTGACCCGAAGGTCGAGAATTGGAAATTGATTGACCCGAAGGTCGAGAATTAGAAATTGATAGACCCGAAGGTCGAGAATTGGAAATTGATTGACCCGAAGGTCGAAATTGAGATTGGTAATTGAAATTGAGAATTGAAAATTGGGTGACCCAGAGGTTGAAATTGGAGAATTGCCTGATTTGAAGATTTAAATTGAAATTTAGAAGGCAAAATATCAAATTTGAGCAATTGACAGACCCTGATGATCGAAATGACTTGGATCAATAAAGGAGAATGATGAGTTTGAGTCAGAGCTCGAATAAAATACAGAAATCACGAGTCGGAACCCGGATCAATAAAAGAAAATGAAGAGCTCGAATCAGAGCTCGAATGATGTAATGAGATCACGAGTCAGAACCCGGATCAACAGAGAAAAATGAAGAGCTCGAATCTGAGCTCGAATGAATAGAGAAATCTCGAGTCGGAACCCGGATCAACAAAAGAAAATGAAGAGCTCGAATCTGAGCTCGAAAGAATAAAGAGATCACGAGTCGGAACCCGAATCAACAAAAGACAATGGAGAGCTCGAATCTGAGCTCGAATGATGTAGAGAGATCACGAGTCGGATCCCGGATCAACAAAAGAGAATAAAGAGCTCGCATCTAAGCTCAAAGTAAAGAGATCTCGAGTCGGAACCCAGATCAACAAAAGAAAATGAGGAGCTCGAATCTGAGCTCGAATAAATAGAGAGATCTCGAGTCGGAACCCAGATCAACAAAAGACCATGGAGAGCTTGAATCTGAGCTCGAGTAAGATAATGAGATCACGAGTCGGAACCCGGAACAACAAAAGAAAATGAAGAGCTCGAATCAGAGCTCAAATGAGGTAAGGAGATCACGAGTCGGAACCCGGATCAACAAATGAAAATGAAGAGCTCAAATCTGAGCTCGAATAAATAGAGAGATCTCGAGTCGGAACCCGGATCAACAAAAGAAAATAAAGAGCTCGGGTCTGAGCTCAAATAATAAATAATGAGATCACGAGTCGGAACTCGGATCAACAAAAGAAGATGTTTTGAATAAAAACCTGAGTCGAAACTCAGTTTTCCAAAAAGTTGGATCTTGAAAATGAGCCAGTTTGAACACTGGATTTTGAAATAATACCAGTTCGAGCGCTGGGTTTTGGTTCAGTATTGGCGATGATCTTTCCATTTTGAATCATTAGGAATTGTGATGGGACTATTTGTTGAAATCCTAATACTGACCAGATTGTTGTTCATGCAGTTGAATGCAAATGAATATGAATTGATGCATATGAATGCACAAGTGCATGAAATGAGAAATTTGTTTATCCTGCCTGCATATAGAATGTTTGAAAACAAATTTTCAAAAAGATGCCCCAGTGTAATGGGAGAGAGATAATAACAAAAACAGAACCACAAGAAGAATGTCATAATTAAATGAGAAAAGTTGATTTTATTGATGCCTTAAAAAGGATGACAACTTGAAAAAGGAAAACAACTAGGACTATATCGTCTTGACAAAAATAAATACGACAAAATGAGAAGGCATTGGCATTGGCATTCTTCTGAGTGATCTAGGAAAGGCTTAGTCAGGACTGCAACTCGTCCCTCTCTTTCTTCCGACACCAAAAGCTCTTTATCGATGTAGTCCTGTATAATATTTTTGAGAACGAAGCAGCGTTCAGTATCGTGCCCCATTGCCCGATGAAACTTGCAAAACTGATTCTTGAACCTTCCCATGATGGTGGGAGGAGTTGTGGCCTTTGGGAGCTTCACTAATCCCTTAATCAACATGAATTCAAAAACTTCGTCGAGTGGCTTGTCTATAGGAGTGAAATCTCGATCGCCGCTCCAGTTTCCGCGCTTTGGTTTTCCTTGATTTTTTTCCTTTTGCTGAGGGCTGGATTGAAAAGGTCTATTCTGGATTCTAGAATACTTTCCTTTCAAATCTTTAGACTCTTCTAACTTGCTGCTTTGACTGCCTCTGTTTTTGTTGTTGCTGGGTTTAGAACTGGTTGCCCTGTTGTGGTCTCCAATGATGCTCATAGGGATGGTGATCGATGCCTCTTCTTTAACAGGAACTTTTCCGAGGTTGGCTTCAGCTTGCTCGGATAATATCTCAATCATCATTCTTTTGAACAAACGATATATCGGGATCAATCTCCTCCTTGATGGTCTGAGCTCCCTCTTTGACAGACTTTATGGAATCAATTTCTCACTCACTGTCTGTAACTAATGTGCTGAAGTAGCGCGGTCTTTGATCTTGTCAGGATCACACAACTATGCCAATGCCCTCTGCAGAACCACATGGGATGTTTAGCATGATGAAAAAAAAGAATTTTGAAAGCAACAATCTTGAGGGAAAAACAAATGATGGGATTGGAAGGACATGTCAAAAAAAAATTGGATAAAATTTGGAAGATATATTGGGAGATATGGAAAAGTTTTTGAAGCAGAATTTGAAATTTCAAAAATTTGCAGGCAGGATTGGAATAAGGCTGGAAATCCGAGATCCAGTAGAACGGGAGAATGTAAAATCACCTGGAGTTTTGAAAGAAATTTGATATTTGAGAAAATCTTCCAGGGTTTGAGAAAATATCTTGTGGAAAATAAGGATATTTTGAAAAAGCCCTAATATTTTGAAAAAAAAATTGGGAAATACGAAGAACTGAGGAAATAAGATACATACAAACACATCCTTCACAAACATTTATGCACATTCAGCACTCCCTAAAAGACTGACTCTAAATGCATCACTTTGAAAACAGCTGTAGGACCTTAATCCTAACTCTAGGTTCAGATCATCTTTGTCCAATCCAGTTATGCCGATATACTCGAACCGAAATCCGAGGTACGTGGCATAGAATTTCAACTCCGGTTCTAAGGTAAGGTTTTCCAACATCCTTGAGCGCCTACCGATATACTTCGGACTGTGGCCCGCGGTACGTGGTAGGGGGGTGTTAACCCAAATAATTGGCCCAGTTGTGAGGCTCTGTCCCGAACTAGGGTTCTGGAAGAGAGCCCAGCAACGTGAAGACCGGGTAATGATAGGTAATGGAGATTTGAAAAAATGATCACATGCAAGAAATAGATGGCTTTAAATCCTAGAGAGATAGATTTTGAAAACTTTGAAGAAGCATACATTGTTTGCATTCAGATCCCAAATTAAGGAGAGTTGTATTTAGACCTAAGTCTATATGAGCATGAAAATTTCTCCTCAATTTAGTCCTACCAAACCATGCCTAAGCTACATGCAGTCAATGTCAGCTAGGTCAGAATCTAGGCTCCTAGGTTCGCATGATATCAAAAGTAAAGAGCTGACATTTTGTGAACACAATTTTCATAATTGAACTAAGTCAAGCATAATTTAGGTCAGACAAGGACAGGTCCCATCACGGTCGCCAAACCTGTTTTCGTCGCGAAATTTTCCCCCGTCTTCCCTTCCTTGCGGAAGAGAAAGAGGGAGAAACGCTTTCGCGCTTCAAACTTGACCGGATTTTGGGAATTGTTTTTGAAATACTCGCCTCCGTTATTGAAATTTGCGGGAAAATCCATGGGATGGGGCTCGACCTGTCGGTACGAGGTTCGACCGTTCCTACCGCCTTTAACAGGGGTAATCGAACCAAGGACCAAAATTGTGCTTGACTTAGTTAAATCATCAAAATCATGTTCTATCCTAAATGCACAGAGAATTCAGGCATGTGCTTATGAGGTTTTGGAAAATGGAAGTTGGAAAACATGATGTATGCTTGGAAAATATTTGGAGTTGAAAGCTATTTCTCATGAAAGAGGTGATAGTCAATTTCTCAGGAAACTCAAATGAAAAGGGGTTTTGAAATCACGGGAAAGTTCATAAAGGTGTGAGAAAATCATGAATGGATGAAGATCCTGGGAAAATAGAAGGGATTCTTGAGAAAAAGGGTGAACATTCCAAAAGGGAATCACTTCTCAGGAAAACTTGGACTTTGAGAATTTTCTTAGGAAAATGATGGAAAATTTATAGGAAAACTCATTGGAGAAGAAAACTTAACTTGGGAAATTGAAATCCTGGGAATCTTAGCCTTAAAACCCTTGAAAATTTGATTCTTGAGAAAGATTGGAAAACTCTTTTGAATCTCTTAAGAAAATAACATTTTCCAGGGAAAACTGTGGAAAAACTTGACTTGGGAAAAACCGATTTTGGAAAATCTTCAGAGTTTCTTGAGAATGAAATTTTCTTAAGAGAATCATGAGAAAACCAATGATTTCAGGATGCAAATGATATGAGTGAATGAATGCATTTTGGAAGATTTTCTAAGAAATTTGTTGGAAAAATGTGTATTAAGTCAAAATAAATCCTTCACATATTCTGACTGTGGCCATGAATATGTTCAGAGTTTAATTGATTTGATGCACAATGCTTTGAAAACATTGGAAATATGATGTGCATTTTAAGATAGCCTAAGAGTGTAGGCTCAATGTGACTGGTAGAAAGATGATGGATCTGGGTCTCGTCCATATTCCGACTAGGGCCGTAAATATGGATTCCACCGAGTTCATCAACTCCCTAAGAGTTGGTGCGCGTGCCATTCATGAACATCCATAGTGCTTTTTGAAATAAAAATGCATGAATCATATAAGCAGGATATTGCATAAATTTAAACTATATGATATGCATCCTAGTCTAAGCAGGAAATTAAAATCTTATTCCAAAATTTACATTATTACATCACTAAGTAAATGAAATAAATGGAAATTTGCAGACTTCAGCTCCTTATTTTGAATGTCCCTACCAAATCTTGAAATAAGGTTAGCTTAAATATGTGGATTTTTCCAAGATTTTCCAATAATATTATGAAATTATTGGATTTAATTGGATATAAACCCTATTCTCATGCTTCCTTGATATTTGAAATGATGAAAATGCAAGAAATTCGGTGGAAAATAGTTTGAAATTCGGAATTGGGGTCAAAATGACCAAAATACCCCTAAAATTAAAGTTATACCTTTAAAATTAGGGTTTTTGAAGGAAATTTTGATAAAATTGAGATTTTGAAATTCAAATTGAATCAAATGATGATAAAATGCAGTAAGAGATGCTGCTAAACACATTAGGACTGTAAAATCAGAATTTGGTATTTTGCAATTTATCCAAAATAACGAATTTCGCTTGTTTTTCTCTTGGATCCGGGTCCTGCGGGACCCTGTTTTGGTATTACGGATAATCCGAACCTCAAATCCATTCCAAATTGCACCAAATTCGGTATGAAGCATCTACCTACTCTGATAAACAGCCTAGAATGCTAAAAATAATGAAATGATATGATTTAAATGCTAAAATTTAAAGAAAGTCCTAAAATGGTGGATTTTGCCTTTGGATCCGAACCAAATGCACTGCTTAACATGATAATGCAATATTTACACCATGAAAACTTCTGATATTTTGCAGACTGCTAAAGGACTCAAAATGGAACATTTTTGGTTTTTACAGACTCGGGATTTGAGCTATGGTGAGTTCGACAACAGGGATTTAGTTCTGATAGAGGTAAAAATCACCCTAATCGGATGTAAAATGCTAAACAAATATAAAACAGCCATGAAAATTTATGAAATTAATCAGAGCTACTCACGACACTTACATGAACAACTTTTATGTTCATGACTTTGGCATTTGATCAACAGAGACACAGGAAAAAATATAACTTTTCATTCCTAAATTGACAGACAGACAAATGTAGCAAAACAGAGGACTGAAAAGAAAAATCCGAAACAGGTATCACAACTATTCTAAAAATCCCAATATTCTATATGAAAACAAAGGACATCTAGGACATAACTTTTACTTTTTACAGTTTTGGATTTGGAGCAACACACAAAGAGAAACCATAGCCCTAAGTTGATCCAAAATCTCAGAGGCCCAAATCAGGCTCTGACACGTGTCCCAAACTCTCGGATTTTTGTCAGACATAAAAAAAAATCAAAAAAATCTGAGAAAATCCGGTTACAAACTAAACATTCTCTCGAGTTTAGAACATCTTTCGGATCGAAAATAGGATCTTTCATGAGGGAGATCTCGATTTTACAAGTCGGCAAATGATTTTCAAAATGCATCCTGGGTAACAAAACCCGACTTGCCATTTTGAATGTTTACCACAGTAAACAAATTCAAATGCCTCCGAATTTTTGGCACAATTCTAGGGACACCTAAGGGAGAATTCCTTGATTTTTTTGGGATTTGTAATAAAAACTAAATGCATGAAATGATGTGTGGACTGACTGACAAAAACAGAGAACTACTGAAAATGATCAGAATTGAAATAAATGCTAAATTAATCCTAATTAATTCATGAAACGTGATAAATTGATGAAATAAAATGTAAATTAAATCTAGATAAATGCATGAATGTTAAAAATCATCATGGAATCATAATCATGTATTTTTATATATGTCGTTTTATGAGAATAGCTCAATCCATCTCTCGGATGAGCTCTTTCTTCAAACGACTCCCGAATCGAATTATGAGATCAAATGAAGAGGAAAAGAGGTGCACCTTGCTTCGTTAGGCAGCGTTGAAGCTCTTGAGAGGGACAGCTATCACGAGCTTTGTTCGTCCTTCGCTCCGGGCTTCGAATGATTCACCAAGATCGATCCACCGTGCCTTCTTCACCGAGCCAAAGGGGGCGTGAATTCCAAAGTGCAAAAATCGGATTTTCAGGAAGGCTAGGTCAAATTTCCAAGTTCACAAGATCTAAAAAAAATGGTCTCCCTATGCTGGGCGTGGAGCCTTGTTTTTATAGATTTTCTGAAAAAAAATTGAATTTCAAACAGGCTCAATCTGAGCCCTCCTTGTGGTGCCATCTCAGGGGGTGCTATCTGGGGGTTTGAAATTTGAATCTGGCTTTTGCAGGGAGCCCTCAGGTGGCGCCACCTCATGGGGCTATTTTTATAAAAAAAATATATTAAATAAAAGAGAGGAAGCCAAGTGGGGCTCTGGATTGGCGCCACCTCAAAAGTGTTTGACACATGTCAGAAGAACAGAGCAGTAGGCTCAGAAGGTGCCACCTCAGAGGAGTTTGAATTCTACTTTTTCTGATGAAAGGAGATCTGGACATGTGGCGGACAAGTGTCAGCTGTCTGGAGAGGCCTTCTCAAATGGCGCCACCTCAGAGGAGAATTTGAATTTCAAATGGAGGTTGGCTCTGGAGGAATAAAGGATGGACATGTGGCGCCACCTCAGGGTGGCTCCTACAATGCCATGTGGCAAGAGGGAGGAAAAGGAGGGAAAGGGACACGTGGCACCATCTCACACAAAATAGAAAAGGTGAAGTTCAGGATTTGCGTCACCTCAGCCTGGAGTTTGAACATTTGAATTCTAGCTTTCTCTGAAGGAGGCAGAAAGTGACATGTGTCACTTGCTTTTTCTGAAGAAAGCAGACAGGGACACGTGTCCCTTGCTTTTTCTGAGAAGAGCAGAGGGTGATATGTGTCACTTGCTTTTTCTGAGAAAAGCAGGGAGTGACATGTGTCTTCTACTTTTTCTAAAGGAAGCTGGAGATGACATGTGTCATCTACTTTTCTGAGAAAAATAGGAGGGAGACATGTGTCCTCTGCTTTTTCTGAAAGGAGCAGAGATTGACACGTGTCGCTTGCTTTTCCTGAGGAAAGGAGAGAGTGACATGTGTCACCTGCAGGAGACATAATTCAAATGGTGCCACCTCAGGGGAGACAAGTTCTACTTTTTTTGAACAGGACAACACATGACACGTGGCATCTCATGGTGACCTTGGAATGACACTTGGCACAGGGTGAAGATGGTAGACATTGACACGTGGCATAAAATAAAGAGGATGACTAATGACATGTGGCGACATCTTAAGGTGGTCCCACACTAACACGTGTCAAAGGGTGGCAGAAGAGAGAAGGTGACATGTGGTGCCAACTCTAGGTGAACCCTATGCTGACACATGGCAGGTAAATGGGAGTAGAGAGAAAGGACAAGTGGCACCAATCCAGGGGACAAGGCTCCTATATTTTTGGGTTTTTCAAAATTCAAATTTTTCAAAAGAAAAGCCTGTGTGACACCACCTCAGTGTGGGTCCCACATTGCTTCTTTATTTCAATAAGGATAAAAAAATAACCTCTTTTTGGAATTTTCATAAAAATTTGGACTAATTGGCAAAACAGAAATTTTGAAAAGAGTTGGCCCCTGTAGGGCGTTTTTGTAAAAGGAAGATAGTTGAAATAGCTGACAAAAGGCAAAATCTAAGTTGAAATTTATTGAAAATTATCCAGATTGTTTTCCTGAAGAAATATTTTGAAATTCAGAGCCCTGGGGGTAAAATGGGAAGAATTGATAACTTTGAAGACCCAGGGTTTTGAAATCAATTTTGAAAAGAGTTAAAATTCTAATCTGGATTGAAAATTTTGAAATCAAGAGTTCTGAACCTCGAAATGACATGTTGTGCAGTGCAGTGATATGAAATGCTCATGCAATGATATGCAATGTCATGTCTTATGCAATAGAATCTTGAACCAAGACTTGGAGATGCCTGTCTCCTGTCAGGAATAAAATTTTGAACATCTGAGCTAAAAATAGAGAAATTTTGAGAGTTGCAGATGAAATTTGGACTTTTGCAAGGTTCGAGCTCAGAAAATGACCATTTTGCCCTCCGACGATTTCAAAGGCTGGATGATGGTGTTTGGTGGAAATGCTGGGGAGGTGAGTGAAAATTTGGGGTGTTTACAGAATAACAAGTGATTCGGCGTGTGTATGCCTGATATTTTATTCTCGCTGATGTCCTCTATCATCGTGGATTCAGTTCTAAATATTCCAGATGCCTAGACGAAGATGAATCCAAAGAAGTCATGCGAGAGGCACACTAAGGCATTTGCGGTGGTCACGTCGGCTACCAAAGTCTTATCAAGCAAATCATCCGAGCAAGATATTATTGGAAGACTATGCAGTAAGATTGTTACCATTTTGTGAAGAAGTGTACTCTATGACAGATACATGCACCTTCTATTCATGCGCCCACAACATATTTGCAAACCACTATCTCTCCATGGCTATTTTCTATGTGGGTCTTTGATGTGGTAGGCTCCATCACTCCTGCTTCAAACGGCTACAAATATTTTTTTTGCCGCAACAGAATATTTCACTAAATGGGTCGAAGCTATAACTTTGCGTACAGTAGAAGGTCGACACGTGGTCTCATTCATCCACAAGAATATCCTATGTCGTTTCGGCATACTGCATGATATTGTGTCAGACAATGGCAGTCATTTCAAGAATAAGAGAATGAGGACGTTCTGCTCAAAGTTCAAAATCAATCATCATTTCTTTGTTCCTTATTATCCTCAAGAGAATGGTCAGACAGAGGCCACCAATAAAATTCTGATTAGAATCTCGGAGCAAACTTTGGAAACAGGCCGTGATTGGCATGAGAAGATCCATGATGCATTGTGGGCATACAAAACCACCACTCAGACTCCAACTAATGCTACTCCGTCAAAACTTGTCTACGGAACTGAAGTAGTATTGCCTCTACATGTTTAGAAACCTGCCCTGAAGTTTGCATCACTTCTGGAGATGCCACTTGATCAGTATCAGCAACATCGGCTAGTATAGCTTGATTTTCTCAATGAAAGGAGGCTCAGAGCAGCAGAGCATGCTCAATCATATCGGCAGAGAGTAGCCAGACAATATGCAAAATTTGCCATTGAAAGGAAATTCTGAGTCAATGATCTAGTGCTCAGATCTGTCTCAAGCACCGCTCAGGTGGCAAATGGTCGCCGAATTGGGATGGGCCCTATGTTGTCGATGAAGCATTACCCCGCAATTCATATCTATTCATCAATGTCGATGGTGTGGAATTGTCTATTCCATCCTTTGTAATTCCTATACCCCATCAATGCTCAACATTTGAAAAATTTCTATACTTAAATCCTCTATTCCATCCTTTGTAATTCCTCAATATATTTTCTTCAATGGTCAAATTCTTCTTTCCCAGTTACACTAGGGCATTATTTTAAAAATTGTCTTCAAAACATCCTGTATGCAGGCAGGATCAAATAAATCTCTCATTTTGCATGCATGTACACCCATTTACATCATTTGCATTTGCATGCATTCATTCGCATTCATCTACATTCATATGCATCAATTTGCATTTGCATCAAGTTTCCCCTTCAGGTTAAGGGATAAACTTGAACTGCCCATTCAGGATAAGGGATAAATCCTGAGGCCCCGACAGTTGTCCAAATCGTCGTGAGGGTGAAGACTGAAAATCTTCTATCAAAATCAATTAGTAATTTTTCAAAAAACCAGTGTTCGTGCTGGTAATTTTTCAAAAAACCAGTGTTCGTGCTGGTAATTTTTCAAAAATCCAGTGTTCGTGCTGGTATATTTCCAAAACCCAGTGTTAGTGCTGGTAAAATTTCAAAAACCCAGTGTTCGTGCTGGTAAATTTCTAAAACCTAGTGTTCGTGCTGGTAATTTTTCAAAAATCCAGTGTTCGTGCTGGTAAATTTCCAAAACCCAGTGTTTGTGTTGGTAAAATTTTAAAAACCCAGTGTTCGTGCTGGTAATTTTTCAAAAACCCAGTGTTCGTGCTGGTAATTTTCCAAAACTCAATATTCGTACTGGTAGTTTTTCAAAACATAATGCGTGCACTGGTACATTTTCAAAATATGGTGTTCACAGTGGTACACTTTAAAATTCAGTGTCCACATTGATCTAGTTTTCCTTCGGGATTCGAGTTCCGACTCAAATTTCCTTTCCTTCTAACCGGTCTAGTTTTCCTTCGAGATTCGAGTTCCGACTCGAATTTCCTTTCCTTTTAACCGATTTAGTGTTTCTTCGGGATTCGAGTTTCGACTCAAATTTTCTTTCCTTCTAACCGGTCTAGTTTTCCTTCAGGATTCGAGTTCCGACTCGAATTTCCTTTCCTTCTAATTGATCTATTTTTCCTTCAGGATTCGAGTTCCGACTCGAATTTCTTCTCCTTTCAAATTGATCTATTTTTTCTTCAGGATTCGAGTTCCGACTCGAATCTCTTTTCCTTCCAAATTGATCTACCTTTCCTTCAGGATTCGAGTTCTGACTCGAATTTCTTTTCCTTCCGCAATGGATCTAGTTTTGCTTCAAAGATTCGAGTTCCAACCCGAGTTTTCTTTTCCTTTTGAATTGGTCTAGAAAATTAGAGTTCGACTCAAATTTTCTTACAAATCCAATTCAAATGTCTAGAATCGGTCTAGAAAATTAGAGTTCCGACTTGAATTTTCTCCCAAATCCGATTCACTTAGCTTTCCTTTAAAGGTTTGAACTCCTACTCAAACTTTTCTGCAATTTAGTAATTGGTCTAGAAGATCCAAGTTCCTACTCGAATTTTCTTTCAAAACCCAATTCATTTAGTTTTCTCTTGAAGATTTGAATTTCGATTTGAGTCTTCCCTCAAAACCCAGTTTAGGACCTGGTCCATTCAAAGCTCACAAGTTGAATCCTTCCTTCTTAAACTATGATCCTTAGGTTAAATCCCTATGGAATTGATAGTTCGTAGGTCAAACCCCTGCGGAATCGATGTGATCCTTAGGTTAAATCCCTATGGAACCAATAGTTTGTAGGTTGAACCCCTGTTGAACCAGATCTTTAGGTTGAACCCCTACTGATCTGCGATCTTTAGGTTGAACTCCTACGGATCCGCAGTCCTTAGGTTGAACCCCTTTAGGACCCTTTCCTTCAGTCGGTCTTTGGGTTGAACCCCTACTGATCCGCGATCTTTAGGTTGAATTCCTACTGATCTTCTGTTCTTAGGTTGAACCCCTTCGGAACTAATCCCACTGCCAAAAATTTGATCTGTAGGTTCAAGTCCTCCTGATCCAATATTCTTTACAGTCCTTAGGTCAAACTCCTTTTGGATTGGTATTTTTCAGAAATTTGATCTGTAGGTTGAAGTCTTCCTGATCCAATATTCTTTACAGTCCTTAGGTCGAACTCCTTTTGGATTGGTATTTTTCAGAAATGTGATTTGTAGGTTGAAGTCCTCCTGATCCACGTTCTTAGGCTAAATTCATATTGAACACATGTCGTTCCCAGTAAACCAATGTCGTTCTCAATTGAACCGATGTCGTTCTTAGGCTGAATTTCTATTGAACCCATGTCGTTCCCAATAAACTAATTTCCAATTTCGGCCTTCGGGTCAATCAATTTCAAAATTTCCAATTTCCAATTTCCAATTTCCAATTTCCAATTTCCAATTTCTAAATTCTAAATTCTAAATTCAAAATTCCAATTTCCAATTCCAATTCCGGTCCTTGGGCCACCCAATTACCAATTTCAGACCTCTGGGTCAACCAATTTCTAAATTTCTAATTTTGACCTTCGGGTCAATGAATTTCCAAATTTCCAATTTCGACCATTGGGTCAACCAATTGTCAAATTTTCAAATTTGACCTTTGGGTCAATCAATTCCAATTTCGACCTTTGGGTCAATCAATTTCCAATTTCTAAATTCCAAATTCCAAATTCCAAATTCCAAATTCCAAATTCCAAATTCCAAATTCCAAACTTTCAATTTCCAATTTCCAAATTCCAAACTTTCAATTTTCAATTTCCAAATTCCAAACTTTCAATTTCCAATTTCCAAATATCAATTTCCAAATTCCAAATTTCCAAATTTCCAAATTTTCAATTTCAAATATCAAATTTCAAAATTTCAAATTTTCAATTTCGACCTTTTGGTCACCCAATACCAATTTCCGTCATTTCCTTTTGCGAGAGACCCTTTTTTTTTACAGTGAGAGTTCAAGGAAGCTCGTTCTTTTTGCATGCTATCCTTTGTTCACCTAGCCCCTTTTCAGGGATAGTTTGAAGGGACTCGTGTCTATGTGAACCGTTTGCAAAACAAAATTTCAATTTCATACAAGAAACCCTTAGTTCAGGGAGAGCTTTGACAGAAGTTCGCTTTTCTTGTGACCATAATTTCATACTAGGCCATTTCATCATGGAGGACCCTCTTTTCAGGGATAGTGTGATGAACTCGTTCCTTCAAGACCAATTCACCGACCTCACCATTACCGGCCCCCTTTCCATAAGAGAAGCCTAATGTTAAGAAGTTTTGACGAAAGCTTAATTTCTCTTCGAAAGTTCGTTTTGCAAACACCTCCTCTTCAGGGAAGAGAGGAGTAATTCCTATTTCCAATTTATGAATCTTCTCCTTTGGGGAAAGGAGAAGAAAATTTTTGTCAGAGATGCGTTGCGTAGTGCTTCAAATGCTCGGTTTAACAAAGGATTTCAAGAAAATTTTATCAATCTGTCATTAAATATTTGTTGATTTCAAAATCTTTATTGCGCAAAAACATTACCTCAGAATACCTTCAATATTACTTCTGAAAGGACAAAGCTTTTGCGAGAAAGGATTCAAAATTCAAATTCTTTCTACTGGCCAACCCAAAAGGATGAAGAATAAATTCTCGATATGGCCAGCAAAGAAAATTCAATGTTGTTGCAAAACTATAAGTGATCGGTAATGATCGCAGTCAATGGCACATTTTTAAAGATCATTCTTGAAAAATAAAGCAGTCAAAATATCCTGGGTGATACAGAAAAATCCATTCAATTGCCAAATCTCCTCAATCACCTAAAGCTGCAATTAAATATCTGCAAAAGGGATTTCTCAATTGTCGTCAAGATGAAGACAAATTATGCGAGTTAGACCCCCGGGGCAAAGAAGATTTGTATCATCTCCAAGATAAAGGAGTTTGTGACAGATCCTTCCAGAGAAAGTTCGGAGCACCGTCAAGATAAAGGCGACTACGATGAGCCTCCCGATAAACCCTAAAGGATATTTATTTTTTGTTATCATCAAGCAATTTCCGACCAAAGAGCCAATAATCGTCAATATAATCCCTGAGAGAAAAGAAGGATCGGAGCATCTCCAAGATGAAGGAGTTTGTGACGTACCCTTCCAAAAAAAGAGAGAGAGAAAAGTCAAAAAATCTCCAAAATGAAGGATGATGTAATCCCCAAAAAAACCCAAGAGAGCTTCAATTCTGTCAAAAAAAAAATGGGCAGAAAGATCATCATGAGAAAAGAATCCCAGGATATCAGACTGCCGAGTTTTCCAAGAATCCTCTTTAATTTTGTGAAATTATATTATCAATATTCTTTCACCAATTGCTTTCACAATATCAAAAATACTCTCTTTTCTGTTCATATCAAGGAAATTGATAGCTTCCTTGAAAGAAAGTCAATTGCAAGCAATTTGAATTCGAATCCTGATTCTACGGAGTTAAGCTCAATCGGAGGTAATACTTAAGGTAGAAAAGAGGGAATATTTTCAAAACAATGTGCATCATTTTCAATTATTTTGAATCAACAACAATTTTCAACATTTTGACAATATTTTCTAGTCATCCTGGCGTGAAGCGAGAGCTTGAGGTTCATCTTTGGCGCATTCTCACATCAGTTGTTATCCCTTTTAAGGACTTGATAACGGAAGTTTTCAAGGTTCCTTCTCTTCTGTTGGTATAATCTGAGCGCATGAGCTCTTAGATTCGCACACTTCCCTATGTCCCCACTGTCCTACCATAGACAGTCCAATTTTGGCTTGAGGTTAAGCCACCAATCATTTCTCGTAAAAGGTCATCAATTTCAAAAGTTATTTAGTCTCAGTAATGAGGCGCTCAAAATCAAACCCCTTTTTAAGCTTTAGGGACCCCAATTTCATCCTTTTGCAAAACCCCTATCGGATTCATTGTGCGGAAGTCCGAAGGTTCCATCATGGGTTCTTCTTTCGAGAATCCCATCATTTTCATGTTCCTGATTAGGTTAAGGGATTAAACCTGAGCCTCATTCTGATGAGGTATTCCATTCCCGATCAGGTTAAGAGTTAAACCTGAGCCTCATTCTGATGAGGTATTTCATTTCCGGTCAGATTAAGGGATTAAACCTGAACCTCATTTTGATGAGGTATTTCATTTACCGGTCAGGTTAAGGGATTAAACCTGAGCCTCATTCTGATGAGGTATTTTATTTCCCGATCAGGTTAAGGGATTAAACCTGAGCCTCATTCTGATGAGGTATTTCATTCCCGATCAGGTTAAGGGTTAAACCTGAGCCTCATTCTGATGAGGTATTTCATTTTCGGTCAGGTTAAGGGATTAAACCTGAGCCTCATTTTGATGAGGTATTTCATTTCCCGGTCAGGTTAAGGGATTAAACATGAGCCTCATTCTGATGAGGTATTTCATTTCCCAGTCAGTTTAAAGGATTAAACATGAGCCTCATTTTGATGAGGTATTTCATTTCTCGGTCAGGTTAAGGGATTAAACTTGAGCCTCATTCTGATGAGGTATTTCATTTCCCAGTCAGTTTAAGGGTCAAACTTGAGCTTCATTTCTACACGAGGTATTTCTTGTCCCATTCAAGTTAAGGGCAAAGCCTGAATCTCACTTCTTTTGAAGTAAAATTTTTCTTCTTCATTCTCCATTCCATATCTACCATTTTCATCAGGGCTAATATCTTCATACCCAGTCATATCCTTCTAACTGGGGCATTTTTATAGCCCAAATTTGATGTGTTTTTCTTTGCCACTAAGTTCGTCCTCAAGCCGACTTAGTAGCAAAGAGGGACATCTGTAAACACCCCAAATTTTCCTCATCTATTTTCAAACACCCTCCTCGTGCAGTGCCAACCCTATTAGGTCAGTGTAGGAGTCAAACCCTGAGTCAGTTTCAGAAAATCACCATTTTACCCGTTGTCATTAGGAAAATTATCATTTTGCTCCTAGGTCATCCCGGACCCCAGTCAGTCAGAGTCAACAAAGCTCACTGGTCAGTTCAGAACATTTAGAATATTAGTCATTTCAAGCTCATCTGAGCTCACAATGAACAAACCATTTTCATTTTTGACCATTCCTACCAAAATGAGATCGTTTCTTTAGAAATGAGCTCATTTCTCACTCAAATCAAAGCCAATTGCCTCCAAGTCAGTCATTCCAAGTCAGTCATATTTTCTGAGTCTAGCCTGAGCTTACCAGGAGTTCAAGTGCTCTAGTTTCAGTTCAAAACCATTTTCAAGTGTCCAAGAGCCCATTTTAGCCCATTTCAGCTCATTTAGCTGAAATTCAGTTGAATCCAATCAATTGAGCTAGTGTTCAAGCTTTAATTTTAGTTCATGTTAGTATTACTGACCTTAGTTCTAGCTCAAAGCCAACTCAGATTCATAATTCACTTTACTCCTGTGACCATTCCGCACCATTTCTCTAAAAATGGTAGCTTTTCTTGAAAATTTAGTCGGAAAGGTCAGTTGAGTTAGTGTCTTGTCAGTTCATTTGAGTTCTGAAACTCTAAAACCCAGCTCAATCTAGTTCATTTCAGTTCAATCCAGCTGGCACCCCAATCTTCAGTGTCACTCTAGCTCGGTAGAGTCTGAAAACCATTTCTTGAATCATTTTGCAAATTTTAACAATTTTAACACTTTTTGAACTGGTACAAGTGTCAATCGGGGTCTAACATCCAAAATTCTTCATTTAGGGTTTGCATTTTGCATAGAACTTCATGTCATTTCTCATCATTTCATATCATTTCTCAGCATTTCATAACATTTCATCACATTTCATTTCATTTTTGAAGTCCAGAACTCCAGTTTTATAAATTTTAATCCAGATTGAGTTTTAAAAGTTTTCATAAATCAATTTCAAACTCTGGATTTCTAAAATTGGCATTTTTACCCCCATGAGTCTAAATTCAAAAATATTTTCCCGAGAAAAACAATTTGGATTTATTTCAAACTCAAATTTTCAAATTCTACACTGGATTTGCTTCGCAACGGGGTATTGAACTTCAAAATTTGAGCTCGTTTCAAAAACTGCCAAAAATAGCTCGTTTCGTCTAGAAATTTTCTGAAAAGACTATTTTACCCCTCTAATTGTCAAAATGAATTTCAAAACTGGAATTTAGACCCACTCTGAGATGGCCCATCGATTTACATTTCTCTTTTATTTAAAAAAAATTGTGTTTCTTTTCAATTTTCTTTTTATTTGTTTGTTTTTATTTTTTTATTTTTTTATTTTATTTTGTGAGGTGGGACCCGCGAGGGGGTCGCCCAAACCTCCAACCCCATTTCCTTCTTCCTTCCTTTTCTTTCTTCCCTTTCTTTCCTTCTTCTTCTTTCTTTTCTTTCCTTTCTTCTTTTCCTTCTTCCTTCCTTTTTTTTCTTTTCTTTCTTTCTTTCCTTCTTCCCTTCCTTCCTTCCTTTCACTATTTCTCCAGCCCATTCACGTAAACAAAGGAGCCTCTCTTTCATTAACTCCTAAAAAAAAAACCCTAACTTCATCTCCAATTAAAACCTAAGTTTGGGTTTTAATTGGAGAGAGATTCATACGGCTCCCACTTTTGGGGCAATCTCTCTCTCTCTCTCTCTCTCTCTCTCTCTCTCTCTCTCTCTCTCTCTCTCTCTCTCTCTCTCTCTCTCTTGGCCTCATTGCAGCAGCTCCACTAAAGCTCCTTCAACCACACAAACCAGCCTTCTTCTCCATTACAGTAGCAGCTTCATCACTGCTCCTCCTTCAACCATTGGCACCACCAAAGTGGAGCTCCAGCCTAGGCAGCAACCACCAAAGGGAAACACCAACACAACTCCAGCCATCCCTTCCAAAGGCCCTCCTAGCTGCAGCCCCTTTTGCTTTATAGTATCAACTATCACAGCTCCCCAAGGATGTTGTGGAGCCGAATCAAAGGCTGGACCAAGGGTCGTGTGAGGGTCCTCTTCATGGTTTTAAATTAGTAAGGCCCTTATCCACTATATTGAAAGCTCTATAAACGATAGGATTCATCCATCTCATGGGTTGAATCTTTCATTTCAAGAGTCAAATCAAGAATGGATCATATTTCCCTTATTGTTTTACTGTTTTATTTTTGCATTTCACATAGATTACATGTTTAAATCTTGCATTTAGTTAATCTCATGATGTATATTGTTCATGTTCTATAGTTTTATTAGCAATTGATTTAGAATCTATAGAATCCATGTTTATGTAAAATCAAGTTATGATTTCACCTGAATTTTTTTCTTCAAAAATCCTGGAAAATGAAATGATGGTCGTGGTTAGATTTTTTTGATTTTTTTCCAAAAATTTGTGTCAATTCGGGTTTCGGAACCCATCTAAACCAATCAAACCCTAAATTGGGTTTTCTGTCTCTCTGAACTTCCAGTTTGTGCTTTAGCAGACAAGAACCTTCGGATTCACCTTGTGGGGGATTCGAATCATCCTCCAAAAATCACAGTAGATTCAAAATCGAATCTACTAATGATCTGAAAATTTTGAGATTTGTACAAGTAGATTTACTTTTTGTCAAAAAATGATTTTTTCAGACTTCTGGGAAAATCTCGATTTTCCTTTGTCAGGGTATAGACAGACCCTAATGCACCGATTCCGCTCAACCCGTAGCTCGTTTGCAAAAACATTTAACACAAAAGTTGTTCCTAACATATTTTTCTGTAATTTACCAAAATCTTGGGATTTTTGGAACTGTTTCATTATTTTTCCCAAAATTTTCTTTTCTGTCTGACAGATTCCAATATCCAGAAATTCCAGAGATTCGGGTCTCTGATAACAGTGTGCCCTTTTCCAAACCGTAATACGAATCCCAATGGTGCAAAAATATAACTTTTTTTATGTTTGTCAGGGACATTTTCCCACAATTTTAGCCTTTTTTTCATCTGTTTACTATTTTCCCCATATTTTCTACCGAAACCTGTCTGTTTCCTCCAAATCCTAGAGTCTTCGGATTCCGATCTGACTTGCCAGAGTGATACAGCTCCGACCATAGGTCAAAACTAGAAAGTATAAAATGAAAAAATCTTTGCCTAATTGTCCTCTGTCACCCCATAAAATTAGAGAAATTTTGATGGAAGTTGATATCCGAAATCCTCTTTAGAATCAGCATTTTAGGCAAAATTTTGATTTTCTTAGGATTTTAACTATTTTCCATATTAAGAAAATACAAAAAAATAGATTTTCGAGCTCCATTCTTTTTTAGGGTTATTTTAGGTGTCCATGCCAAATTTGGCTTAATTTCAAGTTCATTTGCTTCACATGTTAGTTTATCTTTAAATTCAGAAGAAAAATCAAGTTAGATTTGATATTTTATGATATTTTCATCATTTAGGGGTTTTATCATGTACATAAGCATGTAGAATCATATTAGGGTTAATTTTAATGTCATTTTCATTTCATATTTTTCATTTTTGCCAAATTTATTTCAGAAAACCCTTGTTTCAAGGCCATAGTCTTATTATTGGGGGTATTTTGGTCATTTTGACCTAAATTTCGAAATTTCAATTTCTAATTCCATAAATTTTCATGCATATCATCATATTTCATCATCTTTTGTTTGATTTATTTTATTTGATTTTTAAAATTCTAAAATTTACAAAAATTCTTTCAGAAAACCCTGATTTCAAGGTCATCAGGGGCATTTTGGTCATTTTGACCCCAATTTCGAATTTCCAAGCTTATTTTAGAAATTTATTCATTATTTATCATGTTTATATTAAAGGGGGTATGATTCTGGGTTTATATCTGATAATTTCTCATATTTTTGGATAAATTTAGAAAAACCTACATTTCTATGCTAACATTGTTTTTCAGTTTTGCAGAAATATTCAAGAAGAAGGCTTAGTTTTATTTCTTTGTTTTATTCAATTCAATGTAAAAAGTAATGTAATAATTTGGAATAAGAGTTATATTTTCTGCTTAGAATAGGACTGTATTGCATATAGTTTAATTTAAACAATTTTTAATATTTGATATATCATTCATGCACATTTTTCCAAATTCACTATGGTTGACATGAATGGCACGTGCACAAGCTCTTATAGAGTTTATAAACTCGGTGGGACTTGTATTTATGGCCATAGTCAGAATAAGAAAGAAAACCAAGATTTATGATCTTCATATTAGCCACATTTAGCCTACACTCTTAGGCTAATTTCAAAAATGCACTGCATTTCTCAAAGTTTCAAAAGGATTTCACAATTTCTCTATTGAAATTCCCTTTCAAATTCATATTCATTCATTCATTCATTTCATTCAAATTGCAATATTTTCAAATTCATTTTCAATTTTCAAATTAAAAAAAAAATCAATTTTCTCAAGGATTTACCAAGTCTTTCTCAGGGTTGGATTTTCTCAGAACTCTAAACTTTCATATGAGATTTCAAAGCATTTACCAAGTTCAAATCAAGATTTTCCAATGTTTAAATTCTTAAATTTCAAAAATCCTAAGTTTTCAGAAATCGATTTTCTCAGAGTTCACATTTTCCTGAGAATCCATTTTCCATTTCAAAAGTCATTTTCTAATGAATTTCTTGATTTTCTCAGAATTCTCAAATCCATTTTCTCAGAAAAGAAAATTCCAAATCTCAAAAATCGATTTTTCCAAGATTCAAGTTTTCCTGAGAATTCATTTTTCAATCCAATTTCTGATTTCCAATGAAATTCAATGATTTTCCCAAGAATTCCAATTTCAAGTACTTTTCCAATCAATTTTCAAGCATATTTCAATTTTCTAACGCAAACATCATATTTTCTCAAACTTGCATCTTTTCAAAATTTCATAGCACAAGCCTGATTCTCTGTGCATTTTAGGAAAAATAGAGCATAATTTAGATATTTGAGTCCAGTTAAAGCACGTAATTGATCCTTGGTTCAATTACCCCTGGTAAAGGCGCCAGGAACGGATGAACCTCGTACCGACAGGCGGATCCCATTCCACAGAATTTTCCCGCAAATTTTCAAAACGGAGGCGAGTTAATTTTCAAAACCAATTTTCAAAACTTTGGTCGAGTTTGACTTGCAGAATCGATTCTCTCTCGCAAGGGAGGGGAAAAATTTTGCGATGATTACAGTTGTGAGAGTGGTAACATAGGTGCACATGAAATGGAAGTGAGGTGATACAACATGAATATGCAGCTTTTCAGGTTGATGGTGAAGTCATACGGGTGTTTGTAAGCAAGGTAAAAGTGTTGAATGTGGGTGGAGGTGAAAATAGCGGATGCTGCAGTGTCAAGTACAATGATAGATCGTGGCAGCTGGGAACAAGTAATGTGGGTATGGAGATGGTATATGAAGAAGTGTGTATGTATTCCACAATGTACTGGGAGACACAACAAGAAAAAAAGAGAGTGCAGTTCACAGTTTTGGTCCTGGAACACAAGAGGCAAATTGTAACTATAGACCAACTGGAAAAGCTTTCCTTAATACAGCAACTATCTTGTTTCACAATTGGGTTTTGATGCTCTTGCCCTCTCAATAACAGGTGTTTGGGCAGTACTAGAAGCTAGTAGCACACCGAATCCACAACTAATCATTCTGCTCTCTAACAGGATCTATTTAGAGCGAGCAACGCCCAGCGATATGACTTAAGAAATTTGAATATCCTTGGATTTGGCCTAAGAAAGCATGTATAAGGTCATAATTTCTACCCATAAAATATATGACCAATTCGACTAGGCTTGTCAACGTGGTTGGGTTGGTTGAAGCAAGTCTTCTGAGGGAAACCTCAGGATAGTTGATGCTGAATATTGATCAATACATCTCTTTATTTGTCAACTATTAATACAAAGAGCAGGAAGGTAATTCTACATCTCTGTGTTCAAATTTGAGCATTTATTGTTGCTTGAAGGACTAATACCTCTTCTATACCCTGCATGTGCATTCTTTGGCAGAAATTAAAGACTTGATGGAGGGTGAGATGATGGAGGGTGCGGTGAAAGTGGTATGCAGGTAAACATGCAAATATACAGTTGATCCAGAATAATTTGAAGGCAGAAATTAAAGACTTGAAAGAAATTTTGTACATCATGTGATGAGCAAGATCAAGCACTAATATATGATCAAAGGAAATAAGCAATATACTTTCAACATCCTGTCTATCCTTGTACGTCCTTTTACTGAACTTACCTTCCTGATGGTGGCAAAGTGGTGATTAAACAAGAGAGCTTCTGGGTTTTTTTTTTTTCAGGACCACTTTGCTGTAAATGTAAGCCGAATTTGAAATTGGAGCTGCGAAACCGAACTCTCACTGGATATTTCCTGTATCACATTTGCTGCAAACTCAAAACAAATCAAATCAAACTGAAATGAAATTGCCAAACCAAACCCGTTCCAGACCTATCTCTTCTTTAGATAGAATCAGTCCACGAGTTAACACAGAAAGATCTCTATCTTAAGCTTTCGTGGTTTAACCATTCTTGTTATAAAAATTGATCGTTACATGTACATCTTGTATGCTTATCAGCGGGATGCTATGTTACAGAGCATGTCAGCTAATGGAATTTGAACACAACTGAGGATATATTACAAGCGTATCATGCTACGAATACATCGATTGATATACTGTAGGTACATTATGATGTAAAAAAAAACCCACGTGATGCACAATGAACACATCAAGTGATAGGATGAACAATTATGATTGCAGGGAATGGACTAAACATGGTGGATGGCGCAGGGTAAAAAAAAATATGAACGAACCACAGTAGTTAAGCTAATACACTACTAACATGCAAATGTAAGATACAGAGGTATTATTGATAGGCAAATGCATTGTGAAAGTGAAAAAGGGGTTGTGAATATGTGAATGTATAGCAAATCGAAGATTGAGCTTCAGCCAAGACACCTATATGTTTTCAGTAAAACAAATTTGATGAATGAATCAATGACCCAGCGTTTCCCTTGTTCCCCAAGATGGGGAGCTACGTTTGAATGTAATGGGGGCAAAGATAATGAGTCGATGACAAATCAAAATTCAAAGTGAACAAATGCAGAGTATTAAATGTTGTGCATTGTGTGCATCTGAGGATGAGGTGTGCATGGACTATGAAAGGTGCGTTAGCGACTGATATTTAGATGCTCATGGAACAGAGAAAGCTATTTGTAGTAAATACTTTAGTCCTGCATTAGGAGAAAATGAATGAAAGTGAGGTGGGTTTGGCCATGAATCACCTCTTACAAAACTCAGATCTGATGGATGAGCGAGAAATTGAAGTGCATCGGGTAAATCCTTATTGAGGCTATGCTCAACACGGTTTATGGCAAAACCAACAATCAAAGCTATCTACTATTTTAGAGTCAAAGGCTTCATGGCATGGTTTTGCAACAAGTAGCAGAACAGAAACTTTCAATCAAATTTGTTCTGAATAACTTTGGTAGCAAGTAACGACGTCCAGGATAAACCAAAGGAAAATGGAATGAAATGAAACTAAAACCCATAATGATAAAACAAATGAAATCGACTACTGAAGCATATATAATGGATTAAAATATCTTATGAACAATGAAATTCAATGATGAAGAGAAATGCACGACAAACAAATTATGAGTGAATACAGAATGCTTTGTATCTAGAAAGATGGAAAGAAAAGGTAAAATCTACAAGCAAGATGATTCTAACCACGGATAGCACACGAGATTAATGGAAGGCCACCGCTGGGGTAAACCCGATATGATACTAGATCAGATCGGATGTTACCATGAAAATTGACTCCAGATGTAGGATTGATTTAGCTAATGAAATGATGCTTCCCAAAGCCACGTCTGAGACATAACCAGACGCATATCCAAATCCATAGGTGCAAATGCAGAGAATACAGATGGCTCGGATAGTATTAACAGAAGATGCAGGGGAAGCATGATGACCAAAAGATATCCACGCGATATAGCAAAAAAAAAATTTGTTGGAACGTGATCGTTCCATTTGTTGTTGCACAAGAGAGGGATTGGTATTGCTACAAGCAACCCAACTCCCTCAAGGGTGCGTTAATGGGGATTGAAAACAAAGAATCAAAAGAAAACAAAAAAAATAGAGAAATCCGAGAAGGAAGAGGGATACTCACTGTGGTTTTTGCAGGACTGAAGCGAGGGGATCTTCTCTTTGTTCTACTGTGGTGGCCTTCTTCTTCAGCTTCTGCTACTGTGGTTGGGATTGAAACCTCTTCGATCAATCAGAAGGAGAAGAGCAATAAAAAAATTAGATGTTGAATGGCCATGGGGTTGATCGATCTTGCAGTGGAGTGATGGCGAGGCGAATGGCGGATTAAGGCGCTAAAAGTGGATGGCCATGGGGTTGATCGATCTTGCAGGGGAGTGATGGCGAGGTGAATGGCGAATTAAGGCGCTAAAAATGGATGGTCCCTGCAGACCGCTGGAGTGTCTGTTTATATAGGGAAGGATGAAGAGTCTAGAGGGATTGAGATAGAAAGGGAGCGATGAGAAAATGGTTAGGGATCAAGGGTCGATGAGGAGAGCTTCAGAGATCGGCTGATTGCCTCCCTCGATCGAACATCCCCTTGGTGCTACCTACTATCCGATGCCAAAAAACCCTAACCCTAGTCCCTGCCCCCAAGCCAATCCAGAGCGAGAGAGAGAGGGGCGAGGTCGTTACAGGTTTCAAATTTCCAAAAGCGGGCTCCATAAAAATTTCAAAAAGGGGTTTTTAAAACCCTTTTCCTTTTCAATTCAATTTTTGTTCTTTTTCTTTGTATTTTTTTATATTTTTTTTTATAATTTTTAATTTTTTTGTTATTTTCAAAATAATACTCTAAAACTATGGGTTTTAAAACTAATTTTAAGAAATTTAAGAACATTTTATAAAAGAAGTATTTTCTGAGAATTCGAGTTTGAGTTTTGAAAAATTCTTCAGAAAACGGGTTCGGATCCGGGTTCAGATCTGGGTTTTGAGCAAATATTCAAGTTTTTAACCTCGAATCAAGAAATACAGAGCAGTGGATTCAAATGGATACCATATGGACTGTCTGAGCCGTTCGAAAACTATTTTTGGCATTTTTATAATTTTAATTTGAAAATTGGATAATGAGACTCAGATTTGGATTTTAACACTAGATCCGGATCCGAAATCAAGTCAGATATATAAAAATGGAGTTTATTCCAAAAAATCCAAAGAATAACTGAAATTTATATTGAAATTGACTCAATTTTCTCAAAAAAATGGGTCCATGGGGAAAAAGGAAATATTTACAAAATTTTGAAAATTTTGGGGTGTTCACAGATGCCCCTCTTTGCTACTAAGTCGGTTGAAAGCCGAGCTTAGTGGCAAAAAAATACTCCAAATTTTGAAAAATGCCCCAGTCAGCAGATTTGAACTAGGTGTGGAAGAATTTATTTTGAAAAGACATGATTTCTCAGGCTTAAAACCTTATCTTGAATGGTTTTGGGGAGACAAAATCTTCGAAAATGATATGACTAGATAACAGAAATGAGAAAATCATGATGGAACTTTGGACGAAGATCCCAGAATGACGAAAAATAAGAATTTTGATCAAGTCTCATGGGTGAGAGGAGATCAGCCTTTGGATCGATTCAGGTTTAACCCTTAACCTGGATGGGATGAAGATATCTCAAGATAACCTGAGTGAGGAAAGGAATATAAGCGGACCTTGATGGGACACTTTTGAGAAAAATGCATCATGAAATTAAGCTCAAGTATGATCCTTTTCTGGATAGATATGAAGAGCATGGATTTCACGACGGGGAAAAACCATGATGGGACTGAGAGAACTACCTCGTCGAAACGAGGAACCTTGTCAGAACAAGGCTCAGGTTTAACCCAAACCTGAACGAAAGATACCTCACGGAGCGAGGTTCAGGATTAACCCTTAGCCTGAAAGGGACGATACCTCGAGAGGCGAGGTTCAGGCTTAACCCTTAACCTGAAGGGGATGACCATACGGAATCCTTGGATGAAGAAACCGTTGTGGGACTAGAAAGGATATCTAGCCGAAACGAGATTCAGGTTTAACCCTAACCTGAACAGAAAAATACCTCGTGGAGCGAGGTTCAAGCTTGACCCTTAACCTGAAAGAGACGACCATACGAAATCCTCGGATGAAGAAACCATGATGGGACCTTTAGAGTTTTGGATGAACAAATCCGAAAGGGGTTTGCGAAAGGAGAAAAATGGGGTTCCCTAAAGCTTGAAAAATGGATGATCTTGGGCGCCTCATTGCTGAGACTAAATCAACTTTTAAAAACAGATGATCGCTCGCAGAAGGTTTGGGTGATACCTCGAGGAGCGAGGTAACAGGTTTAATCCTTAGCCTGAATGGATACAGAATCCTCGAAGAGCGAGGAAACAGTGATGGGACCTTTAGACTTCGCACAACAAGTCCAAGAGGGGTTTGCAAAAGGAGAAAAAATGGGGTTCCCTAAAGCTTGAAAAAGGGATGTTCTTGGGTGCCTCATTACTAAGACTAAATCAGCTTTTAAAAACAAAATACCTCTTGCAGAAAGTTCAGGTTTAACCCTTATCCTGAGCGGGAGCTGTCTATGGTGGGATAGCGGGGAACACAGGGCAGTGTGTAGATCCGAGAGACTCAGATCAAACAGAAGGGAAGGACTTTTCAGTCCTAACTAAGGGACGACGTCGGGATATGTCAAAATGAGCATCAAGTTCTTACTTCATGTTGGGATAACTAGAAAATGTTGCCAATAAGATGCCAAAAATTATAGTTGATTGAATTGTGCTCATATGTGTGAAAGTATCACCTCTTTATACCTAGAGTATTAATTCCAATTGGGCTAACTCTGTAGAATCAAGAATCAAATTCAAATTTGTTGTTGTTGAGTTTCTTTAAGGAAGATATCAATTTCCTTGATATAAAAAGAGAGGAAACATTCTTAGCTTCATAAAAGCAACTGAATGGAAAGATATTGATAGAAGAATTCCACATAGATAAAGATAATTCCTGACAGTTTTGGCAGTTTGATATCCTGAGGCTTTTCCCATGATATTTTTGCACTCTTTTGAGTCATGGAGCTTTCTTGGGTTTTCAGGAAGAGCTTTATTACATCATCCTTCATTTTGGAGATGCCCTGACTTTTTCTTCTTTTTCGGGGAAAGGGTACGTCACAAACTCCATCCTGGAGATGCTCGATTTTTCTTTTTCTTAAGAATTATAATGATGATATTGGCTCATTGGTCAAAACTCTCTAGATGATAGCAGAAATCAAATATCTTTTAGGGTTTTCCTGGAGGTTCATCGCAGTCGCCTTCATCTTGGCGGTGATCTGAACGTTTTCTAGAAGGATCCATCACAAACTCCTTTATCTCGAAGATGATCCAAATCTTTTTTGGCCCCGGGGGTCTAGCTCGCATATTCATCTTCATCTTGACGACAATTGAGAGATCCCTTTTGCGGATATTTGATTGCAGCTTAAATGATTGGGAATATATGGATTGGGTAGGTTCTTTTACTGCCCAAGATATTTTCACTGTCTTACTACCAAAAGAATGATCTTTAAGAATGTGCCGCAGCTATGATCAATATCAATTGACTTATGGCTTTTCAACATCTTTGAATTTTCCTTTGCCGGTCATATCGAAGATTTTTCTTTATCCTCTTGGTTGACCAATAGAAAAAACTTGAATTATTGCTCTTTCTTCGCAAAAGTTTTGTCCTTTTGGAAATAATACTGAAGATAGTTTACGGAAATTCTTTGTGCAATAAAAGCTTTGGGATCAACAATGGCTTTTGACAGCAGATTGGTAAAGTATTCTAGAAATCTTTGATAAAAGTAATTGCTTGATATCGAATCGACATATTCATGACAAAATTCTCCTCTCTTTTTCCCTAAAAAGAGAGACTCGGACTTAGCCCTTACCTGAATGGGAAAGTAGGAAGTACTTCTCTCTGCCCTAAAGAGGAGGTGTTTGCAAAACAGAACTTTTAAAGAGAAATTAAGTTTTCGTCAAAACTCCCTATCTCTAGGCTTCTCTTATGGAAAGGCGGCCAAAAACAAAGTTGAAAAAGTATCACAGAGGAACAAGTCCATCACACTCTCCCTAGAAGAGGGTCCTCTGTGAAGGGGTTGGCCAAAGATGAGAAAATTGGGGGCCACAAAAGAAACGAGCTTCTGTCGAAGCTCTCCCTGGAAAAAGGGTTCTTTTATGTAAAGTTGGTTTGTTGTTTTGCAAACAGTTCGCAAAGAAATGAGTCCCTTCAAACTCTCTCTGGAAAAGGGTTCTTACGAACAAAAAGATGGTTGCATGCGAAAGAAACGAGCTCCCTCGAACTCTCCTTGAAGAGGGTCCTTCGCAAGAAAAAACGATTGATTTTTGATAGAATGGTAACCCAAAGGTTGGCATTGAGGTTTAGAGCTTGAATTGTTGGTGATTAGTTAGTACAAAGACTGAACCTGGAGGGCTAACTGATCAGTCAGCTAGACACTAGCACGAGCGCTAGATGTACCAGTATGAGCACTGGATTTTGAAAATGCAGAAGTACGAGCACTGGGTTTTGAAAAACACACCAGTACGAGCACTGAGTTTCGAAAATGCACCAGTACGAGCACTGGGTTTTGAAAATGCACCAGTACGAGCACTAAGTTTTCAAAAATGCACACCAGTACGAGCACTGGGTTTCGAAAATGCACCAGTACGAGCACTGGGTTTTTGAAAATGCACACCAGTGCGAGCACTGGATTTTTGAAAATGTACCAGTATGAGCTCTGGGTTTTGAAAAACACACCAGTACGAGCACTGGATCTTGAAAAAGCACCAGTACAAGCACTAGATTTTGAAAAAGCACCAGTATGAGCACTGGGTTTTCCAACGGAGAGTTGAAAAGGAGACCGACATTCTAAGATACTTGAGAATTGAGCGAGAATGATTGTCAGTGTTTCAGGATTATCCCTTATCCTGAAGGGGAAATTCAGGTTTGTCCCTTAACCTAAAAGGGAGTAAAAAACCCGAGCCCATAACTCGATTTTTCAAAGGAAAACTTTGGTCCAATACGAGCATTGGATCAAAGGAGAAATCTGAGTCGGAACCCGGAATTTCAAAAGAATAAAATAAGGAAAACTCGAGTTTAAGAATTCAACTTCTTGAAGAAACGATTGGTCCAATACGAGCATTGGGTCCAAAAGAAGTTCGAATCGAAACTCGAAATCTTGAAAATGGAGGATAAAGGGAAAAACCCGAGTCGAAACCCGGATCTTCAAAATAAAAGAAAGAAGAGAAAATCGAGTTTTGAAAACTCAAATTTTTGATGTAACAATTGGTCTAATGCAAAAATCGGAACCAAAAGGAAGCCCGAGTCGGAACTCGAAACTCCGAAAATAGAATATATAAAAGGGAAAACCCGAGTTGGAACCCAATTTTTCAAAATAAAAGATAAAGGGGAAAATCGAGTTTGAGAACTCGAATTTTCAACGTAACAATTGGTCCAATGCGAACATCAGATCCAAAAGGAAGCCTGAGTTGGAACTCAAAACTCCAGAAATAAGAATATATATAGAAGGGAAAACCCGAGTTGAAACCCAATTTTTCAAAATAAACGATAAAGGAGAAAATCAAGTTTGCGAACTCGAATTTTTGATGTAATAATTGGTCTAATGCGAACATCGGATCCAAAAGGAAGCCCAAGTAGAAACTCGAAACTCCGAAAATAAGAATATATATAAAAGAAAAAACCCGAGTCGGAACCCGGTTTTTCAAAATAAACGATAAATGAGAAAAACGAGTTTGAGAACTCAAATTTTTGACGTAACAATTGGTCCAATGTGAACATCGATACTAAAAGGAAGCCCGAGTTGAAACTTGAAACTCCAGAAATAAGAATATATATAAAAGGGAAAAACCCAAGTCAAAACCCAGTTTTTCAAAATAAACGATAAAGGAGAAAATTGAGTTTAAGAACTCGAATTTTGACGTAACAATTGGTTCAATGTGAACATCGGATCCAAAAGGAAGCCCGAGTCGGAACTCGAAACTCCGGAAATAAGAATATATATAAAAGGGAAAACCCAAGTCGGAACTCGATTTTTCAAAATAAATGATAAAGGAGAAAATCGAGTTTGAGAACTCGAATTTTCGATGTAACAATTGGTCCAATGAGAACATCGGATCCAAAAGGAAGCCCGAGTCGGAACTCGAAACTCCGGAAATAAGAATATATATAAAAGAGAAAACCCGAGTCAAAACCCGATTTTTCAAATTAAACGATAAAGGAGAAAATCGAGTTTGAGAACTCAAATTTTTGAAGGAGAAAATAAAAGATAGAAAAGAAGAGAGAAAAGAAAAGAAAGGAGAGAGATGAACTCTTTTGCAAATGTCTCACTTGACCTTAATTTTGAAAAATATTTTGAAATTACTCGCCTCTGTTTTTTAAAGTTTGCAGGAAAATGGAGAGACGAGATTTGCTCATCGGTACGAGGTTTGACCGTTCCTAGCGCCTTTACCAGGGGTAATCGAACCAAGGATCGAATTTTATGTTTTTTGCTTTGCCTAAATATTGTCTAAGAATTTATTCTAAGTCTATAAATGTACAAAGAATTATGCTTATGTGAATGCAAAGATGTATGCTCTTTTGAGAAAATAATTTAGAAATTTTAGGATTTTCAAGGTGATTCTAAAATAAAATTGAAGATATTTGAAGAAAAAAAAATGGTATGAAAAAGTTAGATATTTTAATCTAACTCAGAACTTGAAATAAATCTAGAAGAAGAGACTTGAAATTCCAAGTCTTAGAATAATTAGAGTTTGGAAAATGGATTTTGAATTGAAGAAATAAAAAGAAAAGGAGATTTTGGAACTTGAGATAGAATTTTGAGAAAAATGGAGTTTCAAAGTAAAAGAATAGACCTTGAATTTGAGTGGATCGATTCTGAAAAAGGAATTCTTAATTTTAGAACCTGAAAGAGGAATTGAATTTGAATTTAGACTTAAGAAATAGATTTGAAGATGGTTTTGGAAATAGGAATTGAAATGAAAATCTTGAAATCCATATGAGATTTGAAAATGGAATTGAGTTTGAAATTGGAAATCAAATTGGAAAATGGGATTAGATTTGAAAATCTGAATCCAAGATGGAATTGGATTTGAAATCTGGAATCCTAGATGGAATTGGATTTGAAATTTGGAATCCTAGATGGGATTAGATCAGAAATCTAGAATTCAAGATGGAATTGGGTTTTAAATTTGGAATCCAATATGGAATTGGATTTGAAGTCTGGAGTCCTTGATGGAATGGGATTTTAAATCTGGAATCCTAGATGGAATTGGATCTTGTAATCTGGAATCCAAGATGAGATTGTATTTGAAAATCTGAATCCAGGGTGGAATTGGATTCTAAATCTAGAATCCAAGATGGAATTGGATTTCGAAAATCCAAATGGGACTTCAAAGATGGATCTGGATTTTGGAAATTCAAATTGCATTTGAAAGTGGATTCGAATTTAGGGAAAATCAAATTTTGAGATTCAGAATCAATATCAAAACCTTGATTTTTGGTAAATGAATTGAATTGAAAGTCAAGACTCAATCTTTAGATAAAACTTTAGAGATTTTGAAGATAAAGAATGAACTTGATTTTAAACTTTGAATTTTGAAATCAGGAGATGCATTTGGGAATTTCAAAGTTAAATTGAACTTTGAAATATGATCTGGGGTATTGAATTGAATTTAAAATCGAATCCTAAAAATGGAAATGAATTTGAATTTTCAAAGTTGAATTGAACTTTGAAATTTGATTTGAATTGGAAATTGAATTTTTGAATCTAGAAATGAATTTGAAATTTCAAAGTCAAATTGGACTTTTGAAATTAAAGTTTGAATTTGAAACAAGATAGAATTGAGAATAGGAAGATGAATTTGAATCTACATATAAGAATTGATTTGAGAAATGAAGAAGATATTTGAAAACATATCTCAAAATCACTTAGAAATATGAAAATAATTTTGAAAATATGATGTAATTCAATCGTAAATGATGAATGAATTTAAAAAGAATTTGAAATTTAGTTTTGAAAAGCATATTTTATTCTTTAAATGAATCAAAATAAGATTGAAGATATAATACATTTCTGACTATGGTCATAAAATGTATTATATAATAATCATATTTAAGTTCAGATGAATAATAAAATACATTTTGGTACCTTTATAGAGTTTGAAATGAAATTAACTCTCAATATATCCTGACTATGGCCATTCATATATATTTTGAGTTAATTTTAGATTAAACTCTGATAAAGGAAGAAAAAATATTTAGAAAATATAATCATTTTTGAAAAGGGATCAAGTGTGGATCCAATGTTATTCCATAAAAGATGAAAACCCTAAGTTTTGTTCACATTTTGACTATGGCCATAAATGCAAATCGTCAACTTAGGATTTAATCACCTTTTATTAGAATGGTGCACGTTCCATCCGTGTTCCCATTCATGAATTTTTAAAATAAAAGGGGAAAATGATATAAACCAAGTAATATTCACATGCTCATACATTCTAATCTAGTGCAGGAAATGTAAAGTTCTCATTAATATCTAGCTATTACAAACTTGAATTGAATTGAAATTAAAATGATGGAATTTTAAATATAAAAGGGGATTCAACCATTCCTGCAAAATCCCAAGTTAGCACAAGCAATATGGTAAAAGGGGTATCACATGGAAAACTAGTATGTATGTGGATGCTGTGAAAAGGGATTATGGGTATTAAGTGCATATATAGCAAAGGGGACAAAGGTGCTAATGGATGTTGTTGTGTATGTGTAGGTGTAGGGTTGAAGCCGGAGACAAGGGACATTGTAGATGTGGTGCTGGGAAATGGGTTGTGGAAGTGGTTGGTAGATGAAGGGATGTTGTACATTGTGTGCAGGGGATCAGGTAATGTGCTTAGATTATAGTTGTGGGGGAGATTGTGGTGCAGGAAATGGATGGCAGCAGGGTGCTAAGTCAAGGCACAGTGGGGGTGAAGGTGGAATGGTTGGGGATTAGCTGTAATATACAACGAACAGGTGTTGGTGAATAGTGAGCTTCAACAAGTAAGGAGGCAATGGGAAGTAATGTGGTAGTTGGATAGTTGCAGGAAGGTGATAATGGTGTAAATGATGTTGGACATATGGAATTGATGTAATTCAAAATCATGCAAACTTAAGTTCTTGAAGGAGTGATGCAATATGGACTGGAAGTTGACTGAATGAAAAGGGAGCTCATAGCATTCTGTGTCATTATTGTAAATTCTGAAACTCAACTCTTCACCTTCCTTTACTGCAACAACATGAATTAACCAATTGCCAAGGAGTCTTCTCTCTGAAGCATTTTCACACAGTCAAGCACAGGCTAAAGCTGTGGAGGCGTCCATCATGGAGGTTGAACGGTTCCAACATAGTGGCCGCTTTGGATGGCTTAGATCATCAACGTATGGAACCTTCTGAAGATCAAAACACTAGAAATGCTCGAACTAGGGAAACAACCCCCAACAGAAATGAGATCAAAATGGTGTTCAACGATGATTCTGATCTTGCCTCTCATTCCATCAAGTATAAAATTTCCAAACTTCAATTCAAGAGTCTCAAGCGGGTTGCGATGAGCCTCGTCAGGCACAGACTACCTCGCCATCATCTCCTCTAGTAATTGCTCAGCCACCTAAAAATTTCTCGAACTTGTAGTAAACCTTAGCAGCAGATTAACGCAAAGCGTTGGAAGGAGACATAACTACACAAAACCAAATCTTTATAGGAATTTACGAGCCATACACAGTGTTGCAATTGCAGCATGGGCTGCATCACCACCAGATATCAAGACTACCATGGAACCTTTTCCAAAATGTCTAACAAATCCCAAATATGTTACATAATGGGGTCATACTGCCGTAAGTGATGATAATAAACGTAACTCTATCACAACATATTTAGCAGAAAATGCCATCTGATGCAGCGTGATGAATACCCTAGATTGTTGACATTATTACAATTCATCTCATCATGATAATCTCCATTATGTACTGAATGAAAGGTCACTTGATGCTGATACAAACGTGGCAAGGTTAAGAAAAGGATGAACAATAGGACCCGAATCAGATTTAACAGCGCAAATCAAACATAATTCTTAGCAAATGTAACTTACTAGGTATTACTCAACGAATACAAATCACATATCACTACAACCTAGGGACTAAAACCTACTAACCATGACATCCTTCAGAAACGCAGATCACTATGGGATGAATATTATGGGACTGAAGTGATGCAAGGGATTAGTTATGCAAATAAAATGGGTGAGGGCCAATTATATACACGCAGCAGAGAAACACACCATGACTACAGAAATGTGAAGAGTAGGTAAAAGAAAATCAAAGCGGTTGCGGATGGTTTGACTCCTGCTAGTTCAGTCCTCATGGCCCAATTAGCTGCCACTCACACCAGCCCCCCCCCCCCTTTCCCCATTACAGAGATTCCTACCCGATTGGATAACCAATTGTTATCGCAGTAACTCACAAGGCTCATGAAGAACCATATTCTAGTGGTGAAACTCCATCCCAGGGCCTCACCGTTATTCACAATGACCTTATCATACCCAGCGTCTGTACCATATACCATTGCGAACGTTATTTGATGTAATGAAATGTAGAATAGGTTTATAAAATTAAACAAACTTTGATGCATTGAAGGAATGACTGATGTAGAGAAGAAAAGGGGGTGATGCTATGCGAAATCAAATGAAAGACAAAGAACATACATCAAATCCAATGAGAATGTATAAACCAAATATAGAGATTCACGCTGCCATACAGAATTTAATTGAAAACTAACATCTGACGATGAGGAAACGAGCGGAGGATGAAAATAAAACAAAACAGAATGGAAGACTTAGATGATGAACTAGTCTGATGGAGGCATAAATACAAATGAAAGAGGATCGTGAAGGAGATACACACAGTCAATGCTGAAGCTGGATGTGGGATTTTATGGCAAACCAAATGTAAATCCGATTTTGGACCAACCGAATAGAGCATTTCATAGCAGATGCAGAGATCTGCGAAATGTTGATATTTGGTAGTTTCCAAATTAAATTCAATATAGATGTCATGTTACAACGGATCGATGTAAGTAAGATCGATACTAAGAAATAAAATATGATGCTATATGGATGTCAAGTGAGATTACAGGAGAGATAAATTATGAGAAAACAAAAATAAAACCTGAGAAATATACCCGAGAATGAAGATATACTAATACCAAAACGAGAAATAAAACCATCGAAACACAATGAATAGGATGCATCAGATCAAGCATAAAAAGAAAAGCAATGAGATGAAAAAAAATTTTACAAAGAGGAGAAGATGTTGGAATGTGAAATTCCATTGTTGTTGCATGGGGGATGGGTTGAGATTGTTATAGGCGATCCAACCCCACCCATGGTGCGTTAATGGGGGGTTAAAAACAAGAAAACAACAAGAAAAATTCAGAGAAAATCAAGGATGAAGGGGGCTTACTTGATTCTATAGGGGATTCTGAAATAATTTCTTGTTTGCATAGGATCCTGAAGGATGGAGGGAAGTGAAGCCTTCCTTTCGTTCTTCAGTGGGTCTGCTTCTACTACTAAGGAGGAGGAATTGAGAGGAAAGGGTGTGCTAACAATGGATGGATGCGCTAACAATGGATTATCCTTTATGTTTCTTCAACATTTGATTATATAGGGAGGGGCAGAAGGATCAAGAAGGTTGGGGATCGATGGACGAGGCATGAAGGAAGAAGCTGATGGAGGGGCGATCAATGGATGCTTCGAGAGGGAAGAGGCACATGGGGGGAGGTTAGGGATCGACGAGCGAGGAAGAGGGAAGATGATCGGAGGGTAGACGAAGCCTTCTCCTACGGTCTCTCCTCTGCAGCGGGAGGCCGTTAGACAACTTTCAAAGCTCGTCTCCCCTTCTTTTGAAAATTTTCAAAAACACGGTTGTTTTCAAAGAGTTTTCCCTAAAAGGTGGTTCTCACTAAAAATGATTTTCAAAAAAGGACTTTTAAACCAATTTTTTTGTATTTTCTTCTCCAAATTTTATTTTTTTGTTGTTTTCTTCATGTTTTCTGTATTTTTTTGTGTTTTTAAAATAAAACTCTAAAAACTAAAGGATTTTAAACTAATTTTGCGAAATTTAAAAATATTTACAAAAGAAGTGTTTTATGGGAATTCGGGTTTGAATTTTGAAAAATTCTTCAGAAAATGGGTTTAGATCCAGAATTTGAAGAAATATTCAAGTTTTGAACCTCAAATCGAGAAAATAAAAAGCAATGGATCCAAATGGATACCTGATAGACTGTTTGAGCCTTTCATAAATTATTTTTGGTATTTTTATAATTTTGGTTTAAAAATTGGATAACGAGGCTCAAATTTGGATTTTGACACTGGATCCGGATCCGAAATTGAGTCAGATAAAAATGAATTTGGATTTCAGTGAATCCGAGAAATAACTGGAATTTAGATTGAAAATGACTCAATTTACTCAGAAAATGGGGGCCAGGGGCAAAAAAGGAATATTTACAAATTTTTAAAAAACTTGGGGTGTTCACACCTATGTCACATAGGGAGGCACTTAAGCAAGCCCTGAATCTTGTCCAATATATCTTGGCCTAGTCGTTTAAGCCTAGAGGGTTGCCACCAAATCCTGGCTTCATTCACTTTATCTTGTTAGGCTTGCTACACATTCAGTATAGCAAAGGATAAGAATGAGAAAGATACCAAATATACATATAACCAACAAAAAGGAAAGGTCGTTGAGGAGATCCGTGAATGATGGGAAGTTTCAGATTTTCCTGAGTGTCATATATGCTAAGACTGCCCCTTAAGTTAGAGTGTGAGGATTGAGAAGGCCCAACTTGCCTTTTAGTCATTCAAAAACGTCTTTGGCAGTGTCCTTGGTGAGAAGGTCGGCACATTAAAGGCAGGTGTGAACATACTCGGTTCGAATGACGACACTTTGGATCTTATCATGAACAAGGTGTCAATCAAGTTCAATGTGCTTCATACGTTCATGGAAGACAGGGTTGGCGGCAATGTACAGAGCCACTTGATTGTCACAAAAGAGCTACATAGGCTGAGAATGTTGGATCCCAAAATCTTGTAATAAGTATTTGATCCAAGTTAACTTGCATGTGGAATGAGCCATGGATCGATATTCGGCTTCTGTGGATGAACGGGACAACGTGGGTTACTTTTTAGTCTTCCATGAGATGAGGCTGCTCTCAAGGAATATGCAATAGCTTAAAACTGATTTGTGAGTCATAGGACATGCAGCCCAGTCTGCGTCATAATATCTAGATAGTTGAATTAGACTTTGAGAAGATAACAAAATGCCATGTTCGGGTGTCTCTTTGATATAGCGAAGCAGTTTATGTGCAGCTTGAAGGTGTGGTAACCATGGATCATGCATAAATTAGCTGAGAATGTGCTCAAGATAAGTGATGTCAGGCCTTGTGATGGTTAAATAAATGAGATGGCCAACAAGGTGACAATATATGGATGAATCGTGAAGTGGATCACCATGATCGTTGAGTATCTTATGGCACGGATCCATAGGTAGATTGGCGGGTTTTGACCCAAGGTTATCATTATCATTCAAAATGTCCAATGCATATTTGTGCTATGAGAGAAAAAAAACCCTTGTTTGGATCTAGCAACTTTAACTCCCAGAAAGTAGCGAATGGGTCCTAGATCTTTTAGGCAAAATATTGTATTGAGATTATCCTTCAGCTTGTTGATGTAGCCAAGATGATCTCCAGTAATAATGATATCATCCACATATATGAGGATAAAAATGCTCCCATTCGCATCAATTTTGGAGAAAAGAGAATAGTCGCCCTTTGATTGGTGGAATCCTTCTCCCATCAAATAAGAAGTTAATTTTGAAAACCAATTTCTGGAGGATTACTTCAGCTCATATATAGACTTGTTAAGGTGGCATACTAAGTTCTCCTATCGAGAAAAACCTGGTGGCAAATCCATATAAACCTCCTTATTTAAGTCACCATGTAGGAAGGCGTTGTTGACATCAACTTGGTATACATGCCAATTCTTTTTGGTGGCAAGGGCGAGTAAACGCCAAACTGTTACCACTTTAATGACAGAAGCGAAGGTTTCATTATAGTCAAGACCTTCGATTTGGGTGTACCCCTTTGCCACAAGACGGGCCTTGTACCGTTCAATACTGCCATCAGATTTATGCTTGACCTTGTATACCCATTTGCAACCAATGGGTTGTTTTCCTTCTGGGAGTGGTATCAATGACCAAGTGTTGTTATCTTCTAATGCCTTGATCTTAGCCTGCATAGAGCTTGTTTCACAGCTTGAGCATATGTTTTAGGTTCTAGATTATGGGTAATAGCTGCATGAAAAATATGATATAGGCTAAAAAATGACTCATAACTAAGGAAGGTTGAAAGGGGATGGTGTGTTTTAAGGCTTACCTCATGTGCATCGGATTGGAGGATGGGGCTTGCAGCATAATATAAATACTCCTTAAGATGAGGTAGCTAGGACCGGATCCTGGCAGATCTTTGAAGACCAAGCTCATGTGAGTCGTGAATGGATATCTCCTGGGCATTGGATGAAGATGATAAAGTGTCAGTGAATCTTGGATTGGCTCAAATGGGGGTAACGGATTGTCTCAATTGTCATGAATTGGTAAGGGAAGTACCAACCCTGGCTCATTCTTGGGAGTTTTATTTGTGAAGGAAAAATCATTCTCATAAAATTGAACATTGCGGCTTGTGAAAATTTTATGAGTTTCTAAATCATAAACTTTATGCCCAGTTTGTCCATATGGGTAACCAATAAAAATGAATTTTCTAGCTCTTTTGCCAAATTTATATTCATATATGATATTATAGGTATAACATAGGCAACTGAAAACTCTCAAATGCGCATAATTGGGTGACTTACCGTGCACAACTTCATATAGAATTTTTCCTGACAAAGGCTTAAGGGTAGTCTATTTATTAAATAGGCAACAGTTAAAACACATTCCCCGCAAAACTTTATAGGCAAGTTTTCTTGAAAGCTAAGGACACAAGCAACATTTAATATATCACAGTGTTTGCATTCCACTACCCCATTTTGTTGGGGAGTAGCCGTGCAGCTATGTTGTCGTGTAATGCCCTTTTCATCCAAGTAACTTGTGATTTTCTTAGAGAAAATTTTCAGGCCATTGTTAGACCGTAACTTGAAAATCTTCGCCTCAAATTGATTAAAAATCATATTCATAAAATTTTTCAATAAGCCACAAGTCTCAGATTTATGGCGCATGAGAAAAACTCAAGTACAACGGGTATAATCATTTACGATGGTAAGAAAAAAATGAGCTCCCGTTAATGAGGGAGTTTGATAACTTCCCCATGTGTCACAATGAATGAGTTGAAAAGGAACCAAAGTAGAGATAGTACTATTTGGAAACGATAAGCATGTCTATTTGGCCATATGACAAATGTCACAATTTTTATTGGTAAGGAAAGCATGGATCATGAAAGATTTTATTAGAATATCAAGTCTTGAATTAGATATATGACCAAGACGGTGATGCCACAAATGAGAAGACAAATTGGTGGTTAAAGTTAATCAGTCAAACTTGTCATTCATCTCAAGGATGTAAAGTCCGTTATGTAGCTTACCCACTCCATTCATCCGCATCGAGTGAGGGTCTTGTAAAACACAAAAGTCATGCTTAAATAAGACTTGACATTTCATATATTGAAGTAACTTATGAATTGAAATAAGATTGTAATAAAAGGAAGGGACACAAAAAACATTCTTGAGCATGATATTGGGGGTAAGATACACAACTTCAATATAGGTAACACATGCTGAGGATTTGTTGGGAAGGTTAATGGGAGGACTATTCGATATTAGTTTTGAAAGGGATAAGAATAACAACGAACAAGTGATTTGTTCAGTAGCTCTTGTATCTAAGATCCAAATATTTTTGAAAGGACAAGTAGATGCAACAAGAGTATTACCTGCGAGATTAACTTGTGGTGTCATGTTTCCTTGTTGTATAACAACAAGTAACTTACAATATTGTTCTTGTGTGAATTGAGGGATGACTTGGTTAGTATTTTGCTCATAATAAGTTGCTGCATTGGCATGAGTTCATGCATCATTCTTGACATTAGAAGATACTCCACTTTGTTGAGGTGGGAACCCATGAAGGTGAAAGCATTGTGTCTTTATGTGTCCCATTTTTCCGCAATGCTCACACTTGGGACGTGGTCATCCATTTCTCGTTTTGACGTCATCTCTAAAATGACTATGAGCAATGGCTACAACAACGGGTTTGGATGGTTGAGCTCTTCTTAGATTGCATTGCCTCTCTTCTTGGATAAGTAATGTATATGCCTAAATAATGCTTGGTAGCGAGTTCATTACCAACATTTGGCTTCGAATGGAGTTGTAGCTCTCATTGAGGCCCATTAGAAGTTGGATAAGGTGTTCACGATCTCGCATCTCTTGGATGGCTTTCAAGGCCCCACATGAACATGTTGGTAAATTAACATAGAGATCAAGTTCATCCCACATTCCTTTCAATTTAGTAAAATAGACAACAATAGAGCTATAATTTTGTTTCAAATTTATGATGTCATATTGGATTTGGTATATTTGAGGTGCATTGAATTGGGAAAACCTTTCTTGAAGTTCCTTCTATACCTCAGCTGCGCATTTGGAATAGATGATCGTGGATGCAAGATCTTTGTGAAGAGAGTTTAGGATCCAGGATAAGACCATGTCGTTGCATCGAGTCCACACAACAACGGTATGAGATAGGGCATTTGGTTTGGGTAGTGACCCATCGATAAATGCCATCTTGTTCTTTGCGCTCAGCGCCATGCAAATGGCTCTTTCCCACATGGTGAAATTGTCACCAATGAGAGAGGTTGTGATACTAAGGACATCCCAGGATTATCCGAATGATGGATGTAGTAAAGATTTGATTCTTCCTGTGAAAATTTGGTTGGTTGTGAAGTTTGAGAATCAAAGCTTGATTGAGACATGGTTCTGAATACGATCTGCAAAGATGCGACGATGCAGCGATGGACATTAAACACAAATGTGTTTTATAAAGTGTAGCTAGTGTTGATCAGTATAGGTGATTTGGCCGTTCAGACAGTTTTGTAGAGACACAGTTCTGCAGTGACACAGATCAGAAGAAATGCATACATGTCGGGAACGTAGATCTTGCAAGTGGATGGGCTGCAATAGATCAATGACAATAACCAGTTGTGGTTCCCAGCGAGTGGAGGTGCGCAGTGTTGCAGAAACAAGTCTAAATGTTGTTTGAGCAGCAATGAAGAGAAGAGCTGGTTGGGCAGAGAAGGCTGATAAAGTTGATAGGGTTGATGTCTAGCGAACATAGTGCTCGAAAGATCAAATTGAGCAAGCAACTATAGTCTGCTCTGATACCATGTGAAAATGGTAATAGAGGAATGGAAGCAAAAAATGATGAAGAATTATTCTCTGTATTTTCTTGTATTCATCATAGATTTATTACACGTTAAATAGAGGAAACAACGTTATCATTTCCTTCAGTATAGCAAAGGATAAGAATGAGAAAGATATCAAATGTACACAACCAACAAAAAGGAAAGGTCATTGAGGAGATCCGTGAATGATGAGCAGTTTTGAATTTTCCTGAGTGTCATATATGCTAAGATAATTTGAGTTCGAGCCATGAATTCGAAGTGCATTGACATAAACCTTCTGCTATTTGGAAATAGCTTGTTGGGGTTTTCCCAACACCCTATGTCGTTTGGAAGAAGTGGTGTTGCTGGAGTTGAGGTTGGAATTGGCAATCCCAAGGCCACATTTCAACACCATTCGCAATAGGATGTTTTTGGTAATTCCATTCCCAATGCCACTTTTTTGCAATGCCATATTTTGGCAAAGCCATATGTTGGAAGCACATGGAAGTGGCGTTTCTATATTTATACAAGACTCCCTGACAGAACCTAAATGGTATCCACAACCAAAAGTTCAACAGTGAGTACTAGTACCGAAGATAGGAAGGGATCGCTAGAAGCAAGATTCCCAATGAAAGAAAGTTGCCAATTTTTCCTTTCTAATCTGTGCCATAGTTGGATCATGAATGAAGATCTGAGACGATTTAAGAGGTTTGATTCTTAGCAAACAAAACCATGCTAAACACATCTATGTGGTTAGATTGTGTCAATAAAGTTTGAACATATGATTTACAGCTTAATAGTTTTGTGCCTTCAATAGCACCAAATATTAACGGTCCTTTATGGGTACAAAGTCTAATTATTATCAGATGGTCTTTGATCAGGGCAGTTTCCATTGGGAGTTCTACGTATATATGTATTTTACGTCATGCCAGATCAGAATTATTTAATGAACTCGACTCGGAGTCAGATATGGTACTGGTTCGAGTAACCTTAACCATATCCATCTGATTAGCTAATTGTATCTCATAGGACCCAGACCTCCACCATCCCCCAAATGATTACCGACTTGGTCTGCGTCGCTTATTAGGAAAAGAAGGTGATTTCTACTCAATAGTCTGGCACCTTCATTAGCACCAAATATTAACCCCTTTAAACCCTTCCTAGGCACAACTTATATTTGTTGTTAGACTGATACAAAATATTTCACGTATGTACAGTAACCTTACCATACTCCAGAAATTCCTAAGCAAAATTAATGCAAAAATATGTTCTAAAGTTAAAAACCTAGACTCAAGCATGCATCCGATTGAGTTCCAACTGATTTTGAATCATCACATCTAGGCAGGGCGCCTCGCCTCTGCCTGCATCATTCTCCATGAGATGAAGAAAGACTTGTTTCCTAGTTTGGACCATCTTTTTCTCTTCTTTTTTTTTTGGATAGGCTGCCCTAACTTTATTTTTGATAAATAGAATATAATTGTTTTCGCTAACACTTCGGCTTCCCTAAACCTCTCCACACTATATATTTAAGATATGGTGGAGTTGCATTGAATGTTATAGGAATTCTAACTTGTATTTAGTTAGTTTATGAATTGGCTTTATAAGATCAAAGAGATCTATTGTGTTTTGATAGAGGGTTGGAGATCATGATTAGATTCATCTTGAATGGATAAAAGTTTCTTTAATTCTTTCTTTCAACTTAAATCTCTTGTAAATTCACTAATAGATCAAATATGAAATGAGTAGTTGGATGGTGCTAGTAAAAGTTCTCTATCAGAAGGGAAATATTGTTGTTCATAAACTTGGGAGGTAAAAATTAGAGTGCATGAACTTTATCACGGTTCACATGGTACCAGGGCAGATTCAAGAATTTAAGCTAGGGTGGGCACAAATGTGCACTAAAAAGAAAAAAATAATTTCTATGACAATAAACTATACCAGCAAGTGCAAAAAATCTGAGGAACAATAGAGTGTCATATTCATAATTAGGAACATTGGTTGAAACTAAACATGTTTTTAATAATAAAGAAAATGATTTTAAAACATCATAGTACCATAATAATACGCTCGTATACTTTGCAATTTAGCTTTGTTTGATATAATGACTAAAGAAAGTATCTTCTATGAATAATGCAGTATGGGTAAGCTCAAGTTTCAATCTTGAAATGCATTAAGCAAAACATGACAAAGGAACACAAATATATTACAAATAAATAGCAATTAATTAGTTAATCTTTCAAAATTTTACAAAGAACATAATAAATATTTTGTAAATAATTAAAAAATATATGCCACTTAAAATGAAGAGGACCATCAAACATATTTAATAACTTGAAATACATACTAATTAAAACAAACAAATACATACTAATTAAAAAAAATAAAAAATTCTCATATATGCTGATTGAAACAAAAAAAACTACAATTCTAAGTTTTGAATAAAGTCAAGTGTTAAAAGAAAAAAATACATAATACCTTAAAAGCATAATTCAAATGCTAATTTAAAAAAAACATAAAAAATCCTAAACCTAATTGTTAATCAAAATCCTAATTCTCACATCATCAATTATGCAATTATGTTATTCAAGCATGTAGAAGCATATTTAATATTAATTACAAAATATAAAAATACTTAAATTAAGTATTTATCTTATTTAAAAATATAACATAAATCTAAATACTATTAAAAATATAAAAAACTCTAAAACCTAATTAAATATTCATGCTATTTAAACAAAACTAAATAAAAATCTCAATCCTACCAAACATCATTTATAGTTTTCATACATAAACTAATTGAAACAAAAAATAATACAACCCCTAAATTTTTAACTAAAATCAAGCATGTGAATCATGTATAATGTTGATTAAAAAAATACAAAAATAATAAATTAATATTCTTTTCATTAGAAACCAAAATGCTAATTGAGAGAAAAAACACAAAAAACCATAAATCTAAATGCTAATCAAAGCCATAATTCTTACATCATTGATTGCATATTTATGCTATTCAAGCATGTAGAATCATGTTTAATGTTAACTAAAAAAATACAAAAATATCTAAATTAAATATTCATCTTATTTAAAAATAAAATAAGATCTAAATGCTATTCAAAACAAATATACAAAACTCTAAAATCTAATAAAATATTTATGCTATTTTAAGAAAAACTAAATAAAATCCTCAATCCTAGCAAACATCATTCATATACATAAACTAATTAAAAAAAATAACAAGCCCTCCAATTTTTTAACAAAAATAAAGCATATGGATCATGTATAATGTTGATTAAAAAATATAAAAATATATAATTAATATTCACCATATTAAAAACCTAAATGTTAATTAAAAAAAACACAAAAGCCTTAAACCAAAATGATAATGAAAACTCTAATTCTTACATTATTAATTATGCATTTATGTTATTCAAGCATGTAGAATCATGTTTAATGTTAATTAAAGATACAAAAAATCCTAAATTAAATATTAATCTTATTTAAAAACAAATAAAATCTAAATAATATTAAAATATATAAAAAAACTATAAAACATAATTAAATATTTATACTATTAAAAAAAACAAAATAAAAACCTCAATCCTAGCAAACACCATTCATAGTTTTCATACATAAACTAACTAAAACAAAAAATAACAAAACTCTTAAATTTGTAACTAAAATAAAGCATATAGATCACATATAATGTTGATTAAAAAAACATAAAAATAAGTAATTAATATCTATCTCATTAAAAACTTAAATGCTAATTGAAAAAAATACAAAAAAAAAACTCTAATTTTTTCTGCATCAATTATGCATTTATGCCCTAAACACAAGAGAGAGAGAGAGAGAGAGAGAGAGAAAAATAGTAGACCTTGTCTTGTGAGTGTTGTGGCATTATGGCATCGTGGTTTGGGGTGAAGCTGCGAAGAGGGGGACACAACCACATGTGGGGTTGAAGGGAGGGCGGAGGGAATGGAGAGAGAAAGAGAGTGGGGACGTGGGTAGGGAAGATCCACGGAGAGGGGGGGGGCACAAGTGAGAATGCGGGGAGGGCGGAGCTGTGGAGGTTGAGAGAGGGGGGGCACAGGTTCGGTTGTGGAGAGGATGAGAGAGAGGAGGGGCACGGGGATGGCAGAGGGTCAGGTAGAGAGATAAAGAGAGAGTGAGAGAGATTTATGGGAGGGGTGGGGGGGAGATGGGAATGAAAGGGCCTGTTGGGCTTCTTTGGGTCAGGGTGGGCACTTGCCTACCCTCTGCATAATGTAGCTTCGCCCCTGTACGGTGCCCAAAAACATATAAGAGGGTGCAGTCAAGTTGTTTCTGCAATTTATCCCTCCACACTACACTTTTTAAGGTTGAGGAAGCTAGCAATTTATCAAACATTTGATAGAAAGAAAGTTGCATTCCACTCAATCCTTGTGTAGTCAAGGCACTACTTATGTGATTTTGTGACCAACTCTGGATGCTAGGTGGATTGGCTCAAGGCTTTCAGGCTTAAGGACATCGAGATTTTAATACCCACGGTGTGCATCCCTTGTCACCTGTCACATGGACACTCCATTTTTGCTTGTGTATTGTGTCCCTTTATATGCTAGTTATATTGAAAACTTTATTAAATTTATCACATCCTCGTATCCAGTAGTATATATCCATGGAGAGGGTGGTGTGTGTTCTCCTCGAAACACAAATTTGTGTGTTCCTGTGTGTACGAAAGAATATCTTGGGATCTGCAATAATTCATATGCCAATGTTGCCCACGATGACTTTATAATAAAATAACATATAAAAAAGGTATATATGCTTTTGATGAAAATGTCCTCCCGTAAGATAGATATGTGTTGGATGAAAATGTCCTCCCACTCCCCATAAATGGATTTGCACGTTTCGCCTTTGTTTTTAGCTTGTGTTACAACATATGGCCACCTTCTCGTTACTGCCTGATGAGTTGTAGAGCCTGATTCATAGTTTTTTCTCTTACAGAAAAAGGGTCCGAGGGTTCCCCTCAGCGCGGGTCCCGCTGCGCGGGCGGGGGTCAAAGGGGAGTTGTGGGGGGCAGCGCCCCCCCAAAAGAATTTTTTTTTGGGCTTATGTTTGAGACTCAATTTCTTATGGATCAGACCCAACTTGTTTAGGTTTAGGGTTGTCATCCTTGCCTTGTATAAATTCTTTCTTTTCTTTCTCTCTTGTAATTATTGAAAAGAGCAATAAGATTTCTCTCTGAGCGGCCATGGTTTTTTTTATTCTCTTTGTTGAAAAGCGTGTTTTATAGTAGAAATCAAATCAAAGAGTAGCGATTTATAGTAGAAATCAAATAAGAGAGTAGCAATTTACAATAGAAATCAGATCAGAGAGTAACAATTTATAGTAAAAATTAGATCAGAGAGTAGCGATTTACAATAGAAATCAGATCAGAGAGTAGCGATTTATAGTAAAAATCATATCAGAGAGTAGCGATTTACAGTAGAAATCATATCAGAGTGTAGCAATTTACAGTAGAAATCAAATCAGAGAGTAGTGATTTACAGTACAAATCAGATCGTCATTCGATTTGCAACATCCTTCAGCAAATCGTTGTTCGATTTGTAGTGTCCTTCAGCAAATCGTCATTCGACTTGCTACTTTTTTTAGCAAATCGCTATTTCGATTTGTAGTGTCCTTCGACAAATCACCATTACGATTTATAGTCCTCTTTAGCAAATCGTCATTCGATTTGCGACATTCTTCAATAAATCACAATTATGATTTATAATTTTCTTTAGTAAATCGCAATTGCGATTTATAGTGTCTCTTAGTAAATCATTGTGCGATTTACTTCAGTAAATCGCTAATGCAATTTACAATATCTTCAATAAATTGCTATTGCAATTTACAGTATCTTTAGTAAATCGCTATTATGATTTACAGTGTATTCAGCAAATCGCTATTGCGATTTATAGTGTTATTCAGCAAATCGCTATTCAAATCAGGGGCAACTTGTCAGAGGCGTATCTCCCTAACCAAAGATTGTATTTCCAATTCGTAAAAAAGCGGTGTCTTTGTGATTGAATCTAATTTATTTTTGCCAATTTACAGTAATTTATATGGTCATTTCATACCCTATTTTGATTAAAAACCAGACCTCTATCATTTTGCATTATTTATATTACACAAATTTTAGTCCATTTTTCCAGAGTCATATCTCCTCAATGAGAGATCATTTTCCATATTTGTAAAAAGGGTTGTCTTTCTTTATGTGTCTAGTTTATTCCTGCCAATTTTTATAAATTTTTATATCTATTTGTTATTTTAATTCTATTGAAAATCAGAACTAGTCTGGAGTTCTGTAATATGTTCATTTCCTGAAATAGAACGGTGACTTCCCGAAGTCACCATTTCTAAACCAAAACTGGTTTTTTATTTTATAACTTAAAATTTTTTTCTAATCATGTTATAAAACTTCTCCCATAAATTTGGTACAATTTGAATTTGTATGGCCTCTAAAACCTCTAAATTACAAAAGTTTGTTCACTTTTCTCAAATTCATGTTTTTGACAAAAGGCCTTCAATTTCAAATTTTTCTTCCATGATTTCTCAAAAACCTTCAATCATAAATGGTTTTAAGATAAGTTCAGAGTCTTCATAATGATTATGAGCATTTTGATACATCATTTATTTCATTTTGCTTAATTTTCCTTATTTTGGAGCTTGAAAGGCCTATTTTGGATGATTTCCTTCAATTTTCCAATATTGAAGGAAAATTTGACTAAGCCTACATTTATTACTAATATGTTTGCTCAATTTTGCAGGTATTTTATTTTCTTTGTTATTTTCCTTTTCACTTATTGTATTCAATTCGAGGGTTGTAATTAAATACTCAATGAGAATTTTTACTTTATGCTTAGTTTAGGAATGAATAAGCATTTAGTTTAAGCTTAATTTCATGATTACCTTGTTTCATTTCTTTTTATTTTATTTCAAATACACAATGAAAAAACATAAATGACACGTGCACCATTCTAATAAGAGGTAAATAACCTTAAGTAAATGATTCACATTTATGGCTATAGTCAAAATGTGAACAATACTTAGGATTTTTATCTTTCATGGGATAAAATTTGACCTCCACTTCAGGTCCCTTTCTGAAAATCATCATACTTCTCTAAAATAAAATTCCTTTTCTTCCTCTATCAGAATTTAAGATATATTTGTGGCCATAGTCATGAATATATTGAAAATTAATTTTGTTTTAAATCCTATAAAGGCCAAAAAATTATTTTATTCTTTGTTAGAATTCAAATGAAGATTAGACTAGAATATATTTGTGACCATAGTCATGAATATATTGAAATTTAATCTTTGTTTTTAATTCTATTAAAGAATGAAATTTGCTTTTAATTCCAATTTCAAATAAATTCTTTTAATGCATTCATCAATTAAGATAGAATTGCATCATTATTTTCCATCCTTTTCAAATTATTTCAAGTTATTTTTAAATTTCCAAGTGATTTTCGAAATAAGTTTTCAAAAACAATTTTCATTTCTAAATTCAAAGTCATTTTTTATTTCTAATTATAAATTTAAATTTATCTTTTTATTTCAATTTTCAATTTCATTTAATTTTAAATCCCTATTAAAAAGGCTTCGCCTTTGCGCAAAACAGCTTTTTCGTAAGAACTAAGTCACTTGTTCATGGCCTGGATATGGTCCAAGGTTCTATCAAACCTTGATGGATGCAAAGTATGCACAATAGTGCGCATCTATTCCCGAGTTAAAGCGTAGTGATTTTCCCGTCAAAGAGGGGAAGTGCTGCTGGAATTTTGAAAAGATGTTCACCGAGCTTAAAAGAAACGCACGCTTCCTCAGATAAAGAGAGAGAGTTCTGCAAAAAATTCTGAAAAAGGTTCAACCAAGCTCGGAGAGAGCGTAGCATGTTACTCCATCATATAGAGCAGGTACCCCCCATATTTCGTCAAGTACTTTCTACAACGTAGAAAGGTTTGACTCACTCCTGCAGTCAAAGCAAGGGAAGTGTTGTCAAAATGGTTGGCAGAAGAGCTATCGAAACCAGTTGAATGGCACGAGGATGCCATGTTATTAGAATGCTGCCAGAATGACTTGTTTCCATGTTTCGCCTATAAGGGCACTTTACTCATAAAGGTCGTAGAGCCAAATTAGTTGTTGCGCCTTGACTAGGCCACTGCTCGTAAGGGCCGCAGAGCCAGAGTAGTTGTTGTGTCATGAATAGGTCAACTGCTCATTGCGGTGATTCACACCGAGCATCCGATCTGTTGAGATTGAGTCATATGCATGCTCATGGATACTGTTATACAACTAGACTCGTAAGGGTCGTTGTGCCAGAGTACGTTGTCCACCCAAAGGAGGTGAGGTGTTCGTGATGATCGTAGTGCCGAGAGCTCAGTTAAGTATGCATATGAATCAAACTTAAATGTCTCATAAACCCCGTGGCTGATGACCATGTTAGTGGGGATTACTGAATAGGGTCGGGTACATATATCCTCAGTGTGGGATGCACTGACTTGTCTGAATGGCAAGAACATATCCAACAAGTAATGGTTAGACCAACGAACCCCTTCAGGACTAACGCTCACTGTGGCAGACTATGCTGGTATAACTCGAGTGACATGTATTTGATTATAAACCTGGCAGAGTTCAATGAGACCTCAGTCACTCAAGGGGTTTGAGGTCGTGGTTATCCTTAAGATCTAAGGATCGAACCCAACTACTGCAAGTAGAGGATGCATACGAACCGGATTGTTAGGGTTCTCCGGGTACAAGTTTACTGCCCTAATATGGATGGGGTTGTGATCGTTGCAAATTTTTTCTCTTTCCCCTTTTCTTCCTTTTCCTTTTTAGGGGAAAAAGCAGAAGAGAGAAGAGAAACTTTTTACAAGGACTTACTTGACCTTTTGAAAAAGATGTTTTGAAATTACTCACCTCCATTTTGAAAATTTATGAGAAAAATGGAGAGACGAGATTCGTTTGTCAGTACGAGGCTCAATCGTTCGTGGCGCCTTTACCAAGGTTAATTGAACCAAGGATTGAATTCATGCCTTTGTTTTGCCTAAATTTATCTAAGTGATTATTCTAAGTCTTAAATGCACATTGAATCAGATTTGTGTTATGATTTTGAACTTGAAAATATGTATGCTTTTGAAAATGCTTCAAAATTTTGGAGTTTTCCAAGTAATTCTGAAATGGATTTGAAAATATCTTTTTAAGAAATGACTTCAGAAATCGATTTTGATTTGAAAAATCAAAACTTGAAATGAATTTGAGTTGAAAGTTTGAAATTGAAGATTTTAAAATTGAATTCAAGGTTAAGTTTTGGAATTTTGAAATCTGAATTGATTTGAAAAAGGAAAAATCGAAATTGAAGTTTGGTTGAGAATTGAATTCAGTAATACGACTTGGATTTTTGAAATTATATTTGGAATTTTTAGGATTTTGAAGTTGAAAATCAGAATTGGGTTTGAAATATGAAATTGAATTTAAACTTCAAACTTAGAATTCGAAGTTTAAATTTTTAATTTAGGATGGAAATCTTGAATTTTAAAATTTAGAATTGAATTTGAAACTTAAAATCAGAATTGAAGTTTGAAAATCGAATTTGAAATTGGAATTTAATACTTAATTGAATTCAATTTTTATTTTGAATTTTGAAATTGTTTTGAAAATTGAAGTTTACAATCTTAAATGGAATGTGGAATTGAAATCTGAAAATTGGAAATTGAAATGAATTTTTGAAATTGAAACTTGAATTTGAAATAGAATTTGGAATTAATTTAGAAATTTGAAATGAAAATTTAGAATTGAAAATGGAATTGAACTTTGAAAATTAAATTGGGAATAAAAAATCGAAAATGATATTGAATTTGGAATTTAAAATTCAAAGTGAAATTCGAAATTGAATTATAGAATTAAATTCAGAATTTAAATTTGAAATTTTAAAATGAAAATAGAATTCAAAATTTGGAATTTTGAAAGAAATAAAGAATTGAATTTAATATTAGAAATGAAAATCAAAATTGGAATATGAAATTTGAAAAATGAGAAATTTAGAAATAAAGTCAAAATTTTGGAAATTGAAAAATAGATATTTGAAATAGGATTTAAAATTGAATGAAATTGAAAATGAAATAAAAAGATAAATTTAAATTTATAATTAGAAATAAAAAATGACTTTGAATTTAGAAATAAAAATTGTTTTTGAAAACTTATTTCGAAAATCACTTGGAAATTTGAAAATAACTTGAAATAATTTAAAAAATATGAAAAATAATGATGCAATTCTATTTTAATTGATGAATGCATTAAAAGAATTTATTTGAAATTGGAATTAAAAGCAAATTTCATTCTTTAATAGAATTAATAACAAAGATTAAATTTCAATATATTCATGACTATGGTCACAAATATATTCTAGTCTAATCTTCATTTGAATTATAAAAAAAAATAAAATAATTTTTGGGGCCTTTATAGGATTTAAAACAAAATTAATTTTCAATATATTCATGACTATGGCCACAAATATATCTTAAATTCTGATAGAGGAAGAAAAGGAATTTTACTTTAAAGAAGTATGATGATTTTCAAAAAGGGACCTGAAGTGGAGGTCAAATTTTATCCCATGAAAGATAAAAATCCTAAGTATTGTTCACATTTTGACTATGGCCATAAATGTGAATCGTTTACTTAGGGTTATTTACCTCTTATTAGAATAGTCCACGTGCTATTTGTGTTTTTTCATTATGTATTTGAAATAAAATAAAAAGAAATGAAACAAGGTAATCATGAAATTAAGCTTAAACTAAATGCTTATTCATTCCTAAACTAAGCATAAAGTAAACATTCTCATTGAGTATTTAATTACAACCCTCAAATTGAATACAATAAGTGAAAAGGAAAATAACGAAGAAAATAAAATACCTGCAAAATTGAGCAAACATATTAGTAATAAATGTAGGCTTAGTCAATTTTTCCTTCAATATTGGAAAATTGAAGGAAATCATCCAAAATATGCCTTTCAAGCTCCAAAATAAAGAAAATTAAGCAAAATGAAATAAATGATGTATCAAAATGCGCATAATCGTTATGAAGACTCTGAACTTATCTTAAAATCATTTAAGATTGAAGATTTTTGAGAAATCATGGAAGAAAAAACCGAAAATGAAGGCCTTTTGTCAAAAACAGGAATTTGAGAAAAAGTAAACAGACTTCTATAATTTAGATGTTTAAGAGGCTATATGAATTCAAATTGTACCAAATTTATGGGAGAAGTTTCCTAACATGATTAGGAAGCTTTTTCAAGTTACAGAATGGAAAAATCAGTTTTGGTTTAGAAATGGTGACTTCAGAAAGTCACCATTCAGTTTTAGGAAATGAACCTATTACAGAACCTAAAGTTCTGTAACCAGTTCTGATTTTTAACATAATTGAAATAACAAATAGATATACAAATTTATAAAATTTGACAGGAATAAACTAGACATATAAAAAAAATAACCCTTTTTACAGATCTGAAAAATTATTTCCCGTTGGGGAGATATGACTCTGGAAAAATGGACTAAAATCTGTGTAATATAAATAATGCGGAATGATATAGGTCTGATTTTTAATCAAAATAGGGCATGAAATGATCATAAAAATCACTGCAAATTGGCAGAAATAAATTAGATTCAATCAGAAAGACACTGCTTTTTACAGATTGTAAATACGATCTTCGGTTAGAGAGATACGCCTCCGACAAGTTGGCTTTGATTTAAATAGCGATTTATTGAATAACACCATAAATCACAATAACGATTTGCTAAAGACACTGTAAAAAGCAATAGTGATTTACTGAAGACACTGTAAATCACAATAGCAATTTACTGAAGACACTGTAAATCGCAATATCGATTTACTGAAGACAATTATAAATTGCACAATGATTTACTAAGAGACAGTGTAAATCTCAATTGCGATTTACTAAAGAAAATTATAAATCGCAATTGCGATTTATCGAAGAATGTCGCAAATTGAATGACGATTTGCGAAAGAGAACTACAAATCGCAATGGTGATTTGTCAAAGGACACCACAAATCGAAATAGCAATTTGCTAAAGAAAGTAGCAAGTTGATTGACGATTTGCTGAAGGACACTACAAATTGAACAACGATTTGCTGAAAGATGTTGCAAATCGAATGACGATCTGATTTGTACTGTAAATCACTACTCTTTGATTTGATTTCTACTATAAATTGTTACTCTCTGATCTGATTTCTACTGTAAATCGCTACTCTCTGATCTGATTTTTATTGTAAATCGCTACTCTCTGATCTGATTTCTACTGTAAATCGCTACTCTCTGATTTGATTTCTACTGTAAATCGCTACTCTCTAATTTGATTTCTATTGTAAATCACTACGCTTTGATTTGACTTCTACTGTAAATCACTACTCTCCGATTTGATTTCTACTGTAAATAGCTATTCTCTGATATGATTTCTACTGTAAATCGCTACTCTCTGATCTAATTTCTACTGTAAATTGTTACTCTCTTATCTGATTTCTATTGTAAATCGCTACTCTACTCAGTTTTTTTGTTGCCACCATTATCTTTGCTATAAATTGTTATTCTCTGTCTACTCAGTTCGACGCTTACACCCCGATATCATGATGAACAATAGACAGAATGTTGATTTTTCTGGTAGTTCAACTATTTCTCACAAACAGACGACGATAAAGGATGCTCCAGCAATAATAGACGACGACGATGGCAAAAGGTGCTCCGGCGGCAGCAGACGATGGCAAAAGGTGCTCTGACGACAGTAGACAGTGACAAAGGATGCTCATGTGGCAGCAGACGACGGCAAATGGTGTATCGTTAATCGGAGCTCCTGTTACAGCAGATGGTGCATCGTCAAAGGGTGATCCGGAATGTTTAGGGTGACATATTGCGAGGAGCTCCTGTTAAAGCAGAGGAGTTTAGCGAAAACTATGATGATTTTAACCCTTTCTGATGAAAAAACATTTTTGTAATTTTCTCAAAACATCATTTTATGACGCTAATGGTGGAAAAATGTACTTAAGTCTTTGCAAATGCACCACCGATGCTAAGTGATGCCGACACACACGGGGAAATGAGCCCCATGTGATTACATATGTGGCGTTCATTGAGCCCTGAGAACACGCACCTGCGTGTTGGGGGGAACATATAACCTCGATATCCATGTGACCCAGGTTGCCGCAGAGAAGTTCCAAAGTAACAGGGAATTGGTGATGGGACAGTTGAGGCACTGAATCTTTCCCTAAAAGTCTTGCAAAGGTAGTTTCCTTTCGATATTAAAAACACTTTTTATTGTAAAGGGAAAATGTTTGCCTGGAAGTGCAGAAACTCCTTTAAGGGCATGTTTGGTTGGATGACATGAGAATCACTCTCATTTGTAGGAGAGAATGATTCTCACATGGCCCCAAATCTCATGCTTAATCAAACCTGAGATTTTGGGCTCACGTGTGATTTGAAATCATGTCGACCGGTGAGATTTCAAATCTCATGGGTTGGGTTGGGTTGTGATTTCGAATCACATGATTTGGAATCACACCCGTATTTCACGAGTTCTGCCGAAAAGGAAGGTGAACTTTGGGGTTTCGTCTCCCACGTCTTCTCCTCTGGAGAAGAGCATGAAAGAGGGGGCAAGGGCGAAAGTACCCAAGCTCGTTGGAAAAAGGAAGCTCGCTGAAGGGAAAACTCGTCAAAAAAAGGAAGATCAGTGGAAAAAGCAGGTAAAGTGTTTTTTTTTTCCTAGCTGCTGAAGGGGGTGGGTGGAAGCTCACCGAAATCGACTCTGATGATGTCCATTAGCCACTTGGTTGCTGAGGGAGAGGAACTTGTTGAAATGGATGGGAGGGATGGGCGAGCTCCATTAGTCATAGTTGGATGGGAGGGATGGCGTGGCTGCCCAGGGGGAGAGCTCACCGAAATTGATTTTGGTGAGCTCCATTAGCCACTTGGGGAGGGGCTCGCCGGAATAGATTCCGGCAAGCTCCATTAGCCCTCCCTACAACTGAACATGGGCTCTCGCTCGCGAGGGCCTGTTTCAGTCTTCTTTTTCTTTGGAAACTTGCAAAGCACAGTGAAGAGAGGAGCTCACCGAAATCGATTCTGGTGCATCGCCTTCCCTACGACTGAACATGAACTCTAGCCCTCTCCAAGCTTAAGCCTAATTAGATCCAAATATGATAAATTCAATCCATGATCCAATAAAAATCCATGTACAAGTCCATTAAATCCATTCCATAATCCACTAAATCCAAAAAAACTATTGATGCAATCCATGGTTCATGATCCATTAAATCCAAAGAATTCGTTGATCCAATCCATGATTCATTAGATTCAATCCATGATTCATTAGATTCAATCCATGATTATTAAATTCAAAAAACCATTGATCCAGTCTATGGTCCGTTAGATTCAATTCATAATCCAATTATGTAAAACATGAGAAAATGAATATCACCTTACCAAACAGAAAAAAAGAATCTCATACAGATGAAATTCCTTTCCTCAATCCAACCAAACATGAGAAGTGGAGTCTCATGTGACAATTCACTTGATTTTGATTCTCATGAGATTTACTTTCACATTTGTAAAGAGCAATCAACCATACCCTAATGGTTCATATTTTCTTCACACAAAAGCCAAGTTCCATTTATGTATTCTTTCAAATACTGCAAGTTTTCATTGGAAAAATAACGGTTTTTTCTAATTCTGTTGATAATTTATTAAAGTATATTATGCAATCAAATCTAACGAACACAACTTTGGTCGGCTAAAGTGGAGTATGGCTGTAATCCAAAGTCAATACTCTGTAGAAACCAACGAAGCAGCCTATTAAAACCCATTGGTTATATTTTAAGCTAAGGATCATGGAAACAGTAGAAGATTATGAGTATTATAAACATATCAAAGAGTTTAAAAATTGTTATCTTTTCTTTATTTTCTAGCTAACTTGTTTTTTAATAAAAAAAGAAGTTAACTAGAAAATAAAGAAAAGATAACAATTAAATTAAGCGATCCCAACACAAGACACAACGAAAACCTTCTAGAGTTTCGTAGTTCTTCCCTATCATATTTAGGCAGAAAAATGCAACTGCTTTTGCTTTTAATGCCCTCCCTTTTGTAGCTCGGTCCTGTGCTAATAAATCTTATCAGTTTGTTGGGTATTCTTCACGTTTTCTTTATGTCTTTTACCAAAGCATTACAATGGCATTGCTAATGATTGCACGTAGAACTATCTGTTATTTACTCATTTGATTATGCGCCTATATATATATATATATATATATATATATATATATATATATATATATATATATATATATATATATATATATATATATATATATATATCTTATGATCTATTAATAAAATTTGAGTGCCACCTAAAACAGTTTTTCTTGGCAGATTGTATGTCCAATTAAAAATTACTCTTTGAGCTATTTTATTCGATAAGAACATCTTAAATATGTGACATGAAACTCTTCTCAAAGATACAATATCCAACACTTTTCAGTTCAACTATGCTTTTCCCCAGTCATAGGTTATTGTGACATGCAACATTAAATTATAAGTAGGAAAATCAAGCACATTTTATTGGAATAAGGACAAACTTTATCCAATTTCCCGATGTTCATAGTGTTCACTTGAGTGTGCTCTGTTACATTAACAATTATAAGAATCACAAAGTACATCACCACAATCTTTTGATTACTTCCTCTTGATATAAATATAGATTTTTAAGTTGGATTAGTATATGAATTTTATGAGCAAGTAGCAGCTTTGTCTTTATCCATGTTTCTTATCCGGGGCTCCGCTTGTTTGGTAGGAGCTGTTAGTGCAGGTCACCATGTGTTGGGACGGTTGCTAGTTAAAATCCCAATGGTATGATGTATAACTGGTGGGGGTCTGCCTAACCCCAGCTTGCCTATCAAAAAAACATGTTTCTTATCCTACCCATTCTTCAAAGCAGAAAAAAAAAAGATAGAGAGGTTTCTTCTCCTTTGTTCCTAGAGATTGGTAGCATGGATGTTTCATATTAAAAAGTTGAATTCTCCATTCCCTTTATTACTTAATCAAGAAACAAGAAATTGATCTGGAGAAGCCAAAAGGTCAATTACTAGCATAGGGTATATATATATATATATATATATATATATATTTTAATCTGGATTTGCAAAGGATGGCAACGGAGGTCACCTGTTCTATACATGTAGGAAACACCATCCTGAATAATTGCTTTTTTGTTGGGAGTTGAAGCACAAATAACTTTGTATTCCTTTTACAACAATTGCCTCATAGAGCTTGTTCTTTCTATATAGAGTAGGACAAAGTAACCAACACTTTTAATGTCCCTTCCAACCAAGTAGATGTGTTTTTTTACACTATGTCCAAGTGAATATCCTATATCAACAAAATTGACAGCGAGATGGCTATATCCTGAAAAAAAAAAAGAATGCAGGTAGTACTCTTGGGCAGCAACATGATTATATCCAAGAAAGTATAATAGTTTGCAAGAAGTACCCTTGGGGCCAGTTTGTTCCAAAGCATTTTTCATGGAAAAATTCCATGCTAGCAGTGTGGGCCTCAACTTTTTCCATCCTTTTTATGAGAAAATCCCTTCACATCTCTCCTCTCCTCCTTTGAAAAGATTTTTATGGAAAAGTCACGCCAGCAGCATCTTTAAGAAATATGTGTCCTTTTCTGTTGAAGTCAGTTTCCAGAGATGGGATCAAGTGATATGGAATCGTCATTGATGGTGATTATCAGTATCCACCACCACCCATATGGCTAGGAACCACGTGCTTTTCAACGGCAGATAAATCCCCTTTTTGTTGTAGTACATCTTGGTGGGTCAAGGCCTACGGCAGATCAGGTGCAATCACGTTGCACCCAATCTGGTCTCCGTCTTTTGTTGGGCTCCATAGCTGACAGGTTGTACCCTAGAGATGTAGGGCAGTAAAGTGATTGCACGTGATCCGCACTCATTAAGGTGAAAAGATCAGGTGCAATATGATTGCATAAATATTTATGCATTAAGCACTTGATCACCATTCATCTTGAGGACAAAGCCGTGGGGCCAAGGCTTGATGGAGGGCTATCAGGCACAAATTTTGTGCTATGTCTATCCGGACTCCTCATCAAGCGCCCAGTGCCAAATCTCTGATTATAATTCGGGCGTCCGGTGCAAACAATCTGAAAATTACCATGATGGTAATTTTCATCATCTCCTGATCTAAAATCTAGTTTCCATTCCTCAGCATCAAACAAACAGATCCTAAGGGCAGGCCTATTTTTTATTTTAGGATGCACGTGTTTAGGATGCCCGCATCCTGCCCCTCAACTTGTAACTAGCTAATCCTTGTCTCCCTAAGAGGCCATCCTATAGAATGAGCAATTAATCTCACAAGTCATAACACCAATCGCAAGCAGTTGATTTTGAGTCGAGCCCATGCAATGGTGCTATGTGATTGGTTCAATATGATATTACTTATGACATTGCTGATGATTGGATCTATCACAAACTTCACGCCCGGGCGGCAGGTGAAATGAGGTTAGAATATATGATTCCAAATCAATCACCATCCATCACATGGCAACCTAAGGGTGGTAGGTTGTTTAGGGCATAAAATAGTGTGTGAACCCAACATATTGTGATTAATTAAGTATTAAACAATGGTTTTAGCTGGTCCCTTTCTCAAGATAAAACATATGTGCAGCGACCATTGCGGATCATTTGCACGGAAAGTAGACTTCTTAGGAAGTGGAGCATTGCACAGCATCCAGGTCGTTGGTGCCGATCACATGCACCGAATTATTTTTAGTGGTCCTTACAACACCCCTTATGAGCATCGTTTTTGTAAGCACATACCGATGATGGAATTCGTTTTTTAATCAAACGGGCAGCATACTATATTCGATTAAAACACTTGTGTCACTCGCTATGAAGTTGCCCTAATTTGTATGTAAGCTTAGGCCTGGGGTTTAATACACGCAGCATGTGGTTCCTAGCCAGCACTCCCCCACTCACTCATACAGGGGCGTAGCTAGGATTCATGTGAGGGGGGAGCAAACAGGGGTGTAGCAAAAAAAATTGTATTTGTGTGATAGTCGGGGGTTCGGGGGCAGCGCCCCCGGAAAAATTTTTTTTTGAGATAAAATAAAAATTGCTACAATTATTAATAAAAATCTATTTCATATGGACAAATCAAACTATTTGCTGCAGTCAGGGCTGGGCTAAAAAATGGATAAAAATCTATTTCATATGGAATCAGGGCAGGGCTAGGACTGGGCTTTTAAAAAAAAAAAAAATTAACTGTTTGGGGAGGCAGGACTGGGCTACAGCCCAGTCCTGCCCCCCTAGCTAGGCCCCTGGCCCAGTCCTGCCCCCCCTAGCTACGCCCCTGCACTCATACATCAACCCGAACACGAGCATCCAAATTGATGCTTGTGGCTATACATAGCTATCCATTGATGCATGCATGTCACCTCATGATTCTCGAGAAGCCTAGGAAGGAAAATACATGTGCTAGCAAAGCAGCAAATGAAACAACACATCACATATAGTTCAATACCATATGAATCATTTTTCGCATTTTGTAACGCTAAGGTTATATATATATTGGTAGAATGCATCTGGGGTATTTAATTTGTTCTTGAATATTTTAGGGCCCAGATGTGGGGCAGGTCCAAGCAAGCTAATCTAACGTCGCTGAGAAGAAGGGGGTGGCTCACACAAATTGCAGATGATGACAAAGATGCAATAAATGGGATAAGGGTGATGTAAGAAGAACGTGTGTGATGGTATGGTTTTCAGTACTCTGCCTGTTTGACTTTGACTAGCTATCCTAAGCAAGGAGATGATAGGAAAGTCCAGTTTTGGATTTTTTTTTTCCTCTTACAAAGGACTTTAAATCTTAACGGATAAAAAAAGAAGGACGTGCGGACGAGAGGAGAGAGGACAGCCACCAAAGCGATTGGAGAAACAGAAAATGCGCTAAAATAAAATGAAGCAACACTAACCATATATTTTTCAATAATAAAAAAGAAATGGATAATGAGAGAGAGAGAGAGGTGGGGTAAAATTGGAGCGGGGGTAGGCGCAGACAAGGTGGGGAAGGAGGCCAGTGGGTTAGGTGGGGGGTGTTGTTTGAGGTTGAAGGGTGGTGTATGGTCGGGTCGGGGCAGAATGCAGCAAGAGATCCGTGGGGGAGCATCCGCTTGCTGCGGAGCTGCTTCTTGATACATGTGCCCTCAGACCTGGTCCTTAGCACAGGGTCTCTCTCTCTCTCTCTCTCTCCTCTCTCTCTCTCTCTCTCTGCAATTGTGGTTGAGTGGACCACCACCACCTCTCCCTATGCACATATATGTTTGAAGACTTCAATGCTCGACAAAGAGCATCTTTCTTCATGGGTTTCCTGAAACCCACTCGTGGGCTTTACCCAAACTCCAAAAACTAGCCCCTTCTTCTTACTTATGTCCCCCTTCTTCCCTCCCCAACCCTCTAATCTCCTGTTCGGAACAAAGAGTGAGTTTTGTTGAGCTTTGGGCCTATTCTCGCCCTCGCCCTCGCCCTCGCCCTCGCCCTCTCCCTCGCCCTCGCCCTCGCCCTCCAAGTTAATGAGGACTGACTGAGCAAGTTCTGAGTAGAGGGGATTAGAACTAGCAGTTTTGGGGGGTGGGGGGAAGGGAGGTGGCACGTGCCGTGATTTACTCGGTGGATATGAGGTGTCAGCGCGCCCCCACGCGTCCTGCTCTCTTCTCTGTCTCTTGGGAGTCTCAACTGGACTGGCCCCCGAGAAGTCGCCATCACGCTGCTGCGTTGGCAATCCCTCGGCTACGGTCAAACCCTGCCCACTCCGTTTCATCCATCCCATAACGGGGTCGGCTATGTCCCCGACCCTCCCAAACAATGACAGCCATGTCCTCACTTCAATGTGGTGCTGCTGTTGCTGCAACTGCAAATGATGATCAGATTGCAATCCTCGAGGTACAATGACGATCGTGTCTCCTCGAGCGGATATCATTTCACGAGCAGAATCCTTGTTCAATTCTCTCATCGCCACCAAGCAACACTGAAGCTCTTTACACGCATTGGGAAACAACGTTGGGCCCGAGTTAGGTTGTTGGACCCTTCCATTGGTTTTTTTTTTTCTGTTCATGATGACCCATTGTCACGATACTTCATAAAAGGCAATATACAATGTAAATTAAAACTAATGGGTCGGGATGATAACCTTTATAACTAGCTTGACACTAGCAACCGGCTCACAGGATTACAATGACTGTTTTACAAGCATCAACGTCCTACCAATGCAGCTGAAGAAGGAAAAAAACTGGAAGTGTTTCTTGCTAATGTAGAGCATCAATGACATGCCAATCTCTCTCTCTCTCTCTCTCTTTCCGGGGTCTCCTTTATGTGTTTCTTGCAAGTATGGGAGGTCGCCTAGGTATTCAGTGGGATTTGAGGGTATTATGAGCTCTACTAGCAGGCATTTTTTATCCTTTGCTAACCCTTTCTCTGCTATCCGAGGCATCTTTGAGGCCAGGAGAATGGTGGGTTGCCCCTTCGCTTTCCCTCGCCCTCGTGCTAGGTGTTCTTGCATTGGGAGGGTGCGTGGGTTTAGCATCGCTCAAGGATCGTTGCTATCCTTGGCCTTGGTGACGCCGTCTTCGGTCGTTGCTAGGCTCTCGTGCAAAGCTGAGATCTCTGAGGGGTCGCGGAACGCTATCCGCTCGTCTTTCAAGGCTATATCACCCGTGGGTTTTTTCCATGATGGTCCTCAGTTTCGTGTGCCGGCTTATATGTTGCAGCTTTCTATCCAGCCTTTCTTGGGGCCTGCATGCAGCTTTTATCTTCCCCGTTCAGTTTCCATGCTGTTGTCATCTTTCGCCACCTATCTTTTGAGGGACTCGAGAGCCGGTATGGATTGGTGCCTTTGGGGGGCACCCCGAGGTACTTGGGCAGCTGGGGCTTGTCTGGGGGGTGGTGTTTGCGGCTATCATCCTTTTGTTTCACTCCCTATTGATGAGCTTTTTCGAGGCAGTAAGCTCGTTTGCGGGGTCTGGCGGTGTTATCAGGTCTGTTAGGCTTCGATTGCCCCCCAACTGGTTTTTGAGGGCTCGGAGACTGGTTGAGTGGTGCTATGCATCCTTTCTTTTAGTGGCGACCAGGGCTCTGGGCTTTGGCATCTCGGTGGCTTCTAGGGCTAGGGGCTTTGGCGTCTCTCCTTCTATCGAGGTTTGCTCTGGTCGGGTGTGCTTGCTTCGGTCATCGACTCAGGTCTCGACGTGTGTAGTATCTGTGGGGATTTCCTATCGGCGTCTGAATGGTGATCTGGCCCCGCCTAGTATACGCTGCTTGCTCGTAGAGGGGTCCTCGTTCGTGGTGTCGACTATCGGTGATCGTTGCTGCCCCTATCCGTTATGTCGAATTTCATGCAGTTTCATCCCTACACCACCTTCCTTCGCAGCTGTCGGACCACACTCATCTCCTATCGTGCTACATCCACTCAGGGAGTCAGGTTTCGGTGGGCAAGATGTTCCTCCAGTTCAGCAAGCGTCTTCACTGGTCGATCAATATTCTCAATGCAACCACCTATATTCTTTTTTGGGTTGTTCAGTGGACGTAGCAGCTCGGCGTCTTCATCTATCGCTCTCTCAATCGCAGTTGCACAACATCTCTATCATGATGGAGGAGTCGTTCGCTGCTATCATCGAGGATTTGCCATTGGTGGATGTTGGTGCCTCCGATCCTCCTCCAGTCTTTGCGCTGTCCTCGTCAGCGATCGGAGAGAGCTCTCGGTCGGGGCGAGAGGGTGCCTCACTTAGGGGTAGGCAACGGTCTTCGAAGGTCTCTGCATCTCAGGTTGGGGTATCTCCAAGGCGTTCTGCGCGGATCCGCTCTCCGCGGGGATTTCCTGATTTCTTGACATGAAGATTCTATGCTGGAATATCAGGGGCTTGAATTGCCCTCAAAAGCGCATGTTCCTTGCTAGTTGGATCCGGCAGGAAAACCCTGACCTTGTCGCTATCTGTGAAACCAAGATGACAGAGGTTTGTCGCTCAGTAGTATCTGAGATCTGGCGTGACGCAGTGTCTTTCTTCAAGCCATCGTTGCTATTTGCAGGCGGTATCCTTGTCCTTGGGAGGTCGTCCCTTGGAGTCTACCAGCTTGATGAAGGCACATTTTCTCTATCCGTCGCCATTCCCCTTCCAGCTAAGCCGATGCCAGCAGTGGTCACCATGGTGTACGGTCCGAGCCGTCGAGAGGAGTTTTGGGAGGACCTGAATAGGATCCTTCTGTCTTTCAGGGACCAGCACCTCATCATGGGCGATTTCAATTGCCTGTTGTCCTCCTCCGACTCGAGTAATCCTATCTCCTGCTCGGCTTCTATGCTTGGGTTCCAAAATTTCATTCAATCAAACCAATTGTATTATGTTCCGCATCATGGTGAAGCTTTCTCTTGGTCCAATCGTCGCGCTCGCCCATGCTACCGCTTGCTTGACCGTGTTCTCGTCTCTCCTGTTCTGTTGACCTCGCTAAATGACCTCTCATGTTGTCTTCTCTCTCTATCTGTCTCTGACCATAGTCAGTTGGTCATCCGATGGGGGCATGGTTTTTTCCGCCACATCAAATTCAGATTTGAGCAATGGTGGATCACGGAGCCAGATTTTGAGTCTGTAGTCCGTCTATCTTGGTGTGGCTCGTGCACCGCAGCTAGGGAGGCTACTCATTGTGTGGTTAAGTGTCACCGCTTGTCTCGAGCAATTAAATCATGGCTTATCTCGAGGCATATCAGTAAATTTTAGCATATAGAGGATTGGGAGCGTGAGCTGTCGTCGATCCACCAGTCTCTCTCAGACTCGGCCTCCATGTCGAACTCAGGTATTGCTTGCCTGAACGCTAGATCCGCAGAGCTGACTCTGCTTTTACGGTCGTGGCGCATGAAAGAGGAGATTCGGTGGAGGCAGCGGTCTCGTGCTATTTGGCTTAAAGCGGGTGACGGAAATACTCGTTTTTTTCACTCTGTTGCCTCTCATAGGCATCGTAGGCATGCCATTCCTTCCATATGCATTGAAGGTGTTTACCACTCTGGGGATCAGGTTCTACCAGCGGTGACTGATTTCTTCATCAAGCTTTATGCCAGAAACCCCTCGGCCGGTGGGTCGATGGGTACGGACTTCATTCGTTGCATCGACCATGCGTTATCCAAGTCTTTGCAGGTGCCCTTTTCGGAAGACGAAATCTTTGCGGCAGTTACAGCTTTGTCAGGGTGGAAAGCCTCTGGTTTTGATGGTTATCCTGTGGACTTCTATCGCATCTTTTGGACGTGTGTTAAGGGTGATATTCTGAGTATGTTCGCTGAGTTCCACCGCAACAGTCGGTTACCATCTATCTATTACCTGGCCATTGTATCTCTTATTCCGAAAGACGCTACGTCGGTGGACATAGCGCGGTACCGTCCTATTTCGGTCTTAGGGGGAATCTATCAGATCATCGCCAAGGTATTGGCTACCAGGATGCAATCTGTCGCTAATCAGATCTTTTCAGATGCTCAATTTGCCTTCATTCCCCATAGACGGCTGCAACATTCATTTATTTTGGCCACAGAGGTGGTTCACTCTATGAAGTCTAGCGGGAGGCCGTTCTTTACTCTGAAACTTGACTTCCACAAAGCGTATGACTCGGTGCACTGGCCTTTCCTCTTTCACATGTTGGAGAACTTTGGATTTGGTCGGCGCTTCTCTAGCTGGGTGCGTGAGTTGGTCACTAATGCACAATACTAAATTCAGATTAACGGGGCCTGTGGTAAGCAGTTCAAGGTTGGGCATGGTATTCGGCAATGATGCCCCTTGTCCCCTCTGCTTTTTAACGTCGTTTCTGAAGGCATTGTAGTCTTGCTCAAGAGGGCCGTGGGGTGTGGTTTTATTAAGCCACTAGGAGTTCAGGAGTTCCAGAGCAATATTCTTACTTACGCCGATGATATGATTGTTTTCGGCGTTGGATCCATCGAACAGATGTTAAGAGTCAGGCTAATCATCCTCTTCTTCCTATCGATGTCGGGTCTCTCGCTAAACAATGATAAGTGTTGCATTTCCATGATCAATGTTCCCCCGCATATGCAGGCCATTGGGCAGAAGATCTTTCAGTGTGCCACTTCGGATAAGTTTTTCTCCTACCTTGGTCTGCCGCTCCAGCTCTCACGGATTCCATCAGTTGCTTGGAACGCCACTCTCCAAAAGGTTCAGACTAAAATTGCGACTTGGCAGGCCTCCTACCTTTCGATTGCCGGCAGACTTACTCTCATCAAGCATGTTTTAAATGCGATGCCAGAATTTATTATGTCTATGTTCCTTATGCCTGTGGGGATCAATAAGAAGCTCTCTAGAGTATTGACCAGGTTTCTGTGGTCTGGGCAAGGTAACAATAAAAAATGTCACCTTGTGGGTTGGGAAACGATAAGGCTACCGCAGAATAGAGGGGGTTTGGGGATTTCGGACTCTAGGTTAAGAAGTATTGTCCTGGTTGTTAAGCAAAGTTGGCTTGCGCATCAATCAGGGTCCCCTTGTGCGAATTTCCTTCAGGCTAAATATGGATCAGTGGAGTCTTTGTTTGGGGGTCGGCACGCAATTAGGTCGCCCATTTCGCATCTGCGGAGATCGTGGATTCAAGCTTGGTCTGCTGTGTGGGGTGGTGAGGGCGACGACGTCGCTCAGAGCCAGTTCCTTTGTAGAGCGATCACCCCGAATGGCTCCGTCCGCACTAAAGACACCTACCTTTCTCTCCTTCCGGCAGGTGTGAATCGGTTCCATATGAGAATTATCTGGGGCAAAGGTCCTCCTCCGAGAGCGCGCTTCCTTGCTTGGCTTATTTTGCATGATCGGGTGCAGACAAATAGCTTCCTCAAGTCTATAGGTTTCTGTATTGTGAGTAAATGTGTTCTCTGCGAGAGGGCCGAAAAATCTGCGTTGCACCTATTCTCGGAATGTCAAGTCTTTCAAGATATCTTTAAGGGTACCTGGAATAAACCGGTCGTGTCCGTGCGCCAGGAGTCTTTCGCTGTAGACCTCTTGTGGGGACCCCAGCCAGTTCGTAGATGTAAAAGTTGGCGGATCATTTGGAGAACTTGGTTGCTCTCTTCCTGGTGGGCCGTTTGGATGTCGCGCAACAATGCTATTTTCAGGCAGACACCGGTTAATTTCAACAAGTTAGTAAATTATATTTTGGCGGATGTATACGCATCGTTACGCATATGCCTTCCGGATCTTCAACGCCACTTGCCGCTAAGGCCTCCCCCGGATCCGGACTGATCGCCTCAGATTTTATCTGTATTTTGTGTCTATTTTTGGCTTATGTGTTCTTTGTCTTGTTTGTCGGTTTCAACGGTTGTTGAACCTATCTTAATGTTGATATCTTTGATTTCTCTCTCTCTCTCTCTCTCTATATATATATATATATATATATATATCCCTAGCATAATTAAGGCATTTTATTAAAATGTGAGCCAATAACATAATTGTTCAAAATTTAAGGGGCTTAGTTGGGTTGTTGGCATTAGATGATAACTCGGGGATGGGTGCTCTTTCGTTTTCAAAGGAGAAGAGCAAAGAAATTGGGTTGATGGAAAAGACTCGAGGGATATGCACACAATGATGTTGCCGTCCGGGAGCACTGCTAGATGAGATAAGATAGAAAGACATCATCGAGTTGGTGAGAATGTATTATTTCTATTTACTTTGTGTCCTTTCATAATTGATTTGGAGGGCCTTTTGGTCATTTGAAAAAGTCAAAGACGGAGGGTGGTCAGACAACGGCCGAGCGTATCGCGGGGGTTTCAAAAGATATGGTAATAAGAGACATCACCTGTTTGGTGCTATTGAAAGCCCAAAATCTGTCCGCGGTCGCAGGAAAGTACCGAAAAGTCCGTGGACTTTTAAGAAAATGACTGGACTGCAGATGGCACGGTGAGGTGACTTCTCCCTTTTTCATCCGGTCACCTCCGATCGCTATTAAGGGTATTTTTGTCATTTTTTTATTAGGGGGGTTTGGCCGTCACTTTTGCACTTTAAGCTCCAAAACTTGGGGTACAGAAATTTCGACCCTCTCAGGCGCATCAAATGACCAAACCACCCATCAGATCCACTCCAATTTCTCCACAGTGGCTTCTCTGAAGGTTACTGGCCCAATGCAGGGGCGGCAAAATCTGACCCGACCCGCCAACCTGCTTCTTAGCCAGGTTAGGGTTTGGCTTTAATGGGTTCGTACAGTAAACGGGTTGACCTGCCTAACACATTTTTAAACTGGTCAGGTTCGTGTTAGGGGTATGCCAACCCGTTTGGCCCGTTTAATAAACAGGTTAGGCAGGCAGGTGAATCCGTTTACATGAACTTATAAACCCGCAAAAAAGCAATAGCCAACTCACAGCTGGAGGTCACCGGCACCAACAGCCAGTCAAAAGGCCACGATGACAACCGTCCCCCATTAGCATCATGATCGGGGTCAAAGGAAGAAAACGTCGACCAATGCTTGGTGACCCACGTCATTTACCGGCGACCATCCGACAACCCTGCGATGGTGGCTTTCGAAAGAGATTTTTGGAGCCTTCCGTCGACGGTAGCCCGATGGCCGGCCATCATTGAGACCGAAGAGAGGAAAAACCCTTTCTGTGTCTCTGGCGACAATAAACTTCGTCGGCACAACAATGAACCCCGATAAGACATAGGACATCGCCGGCAAGGCAATGAGCCCCTGTGAGCATCTTATCAGAAAACCCCTTTCCAACAAAAGGAGTTTTGTGTCGGCAGCTACCAGAAAAAACTCAAAAACCCCTATCGACGTCGTGTAATCGGGTGTCGACCCGACTCATTTATTAAACGGGTTAACCGTGTCATGTCGGGTTACCCGTTTAATAAACGGGTCATGTTCGGGTTGAAGTATTCTGACCCGCCGACCATTGCCACCCCTAAAAATATCTACATGGAAACGTTTTTCTTTGTTTTTTTCTTAAAAACGGAAATTGAAGAGGATTTACAATCGCTTTCAAGCGAGGCTTATAAAATGGCATATTTGCTCAGCTCCAACACGTACAAGCTTGTTTACCGAGTCAAAAGAATTTGTTCATTACTCATTAGAGTACTGGTTTAAGTACCTATTTGGGCTCCATTATCGTAGATCGTTGGTTTGTTTTAGGTGCATTATCTCCCGATTTTAATCTTGCAAAACGGACCATGGTTGGGCGCCAACTACTATATTTTGTAACATTTGCTTAGCGGCCAACATTAGGATAAAAAGTTAAAGCTATAATCAAACCTGAAATGTTTTTTATTTTAAAGGTGAGCTCAAAATCAGGGATAAAGATAGAGGGTGGGATCAGTGGACAAGAAGATGAACACGTATATTGTGGGCTGTGGACCAAGTTGGTTGAGTGAGTGTGAGAGAGAGAGAGGCCCATAGACATTTCATGTGGAAGAGAAACCGAGATTCGAGCCAGCCCTAGACAGCATTGACCTTGTTATTATCGTCCGCTCCTATTTCCCATGACCCACATGCAGCCTCCTGCAAACTCTCTCTCTCTCTCTCTTCTTTTTTTACTCTTATTACTTTTTACATCTTCCACACCGTAAATTCAACTTCACTTGGGAGCGAAACTGCGGAATTCGCCGGTTTCTAGTAAATTGTTTGATTGCATCAGTTTCTACTAATAAATGTTGACATTGTCAACAGACGATGATTTAAGCACACCGCATGCATTTATAGATCATTATGTTTCATTCATTTCTTTAACACACCCCGCCACCCCTCTTGTTTCCACTATTTATTTACTTATACTTTTGACGAAAACACTATTGCTAGTTGTATTTTTTATCTTTTTATGACTTGTGCTCACGGATTACAGGCAAAAGAAAATATGCAGGTTCATTTGGCATTTGCATTTCACAACGATCTCTCCCTCTCTCTCTAACACACTGCATAAGTATCTGTGCGATCATTGATCATTCTAAAAGGAGGGAGCTAAATCAGCAGATTTAATTAATATACTTACGGTTATTTACTAAATTACTTGTTCTTTCTAATGTAATGAAAGGAATAGAAATGTCTTGTAGATTCCAATATGAAACAGCTTCCAGCGAGTTCCGGAACGGCAGAAGCAAGCAAAGAAAATAAAGTGGCGTTACCGTGGAAAAGGAGGCTTTGCCTTGTAATAAGATACGGGAGATTTCCGCCTCATAATACCCAAAAAATATGACGAACAATAATCCCCAGTGGTGCTTCTGTAGTTTTCAGAAAATAGGAGGGTGTCTTTCGGTTCCTACCATATATAGAACTTGAGTTTGACAGCGTAGAACCCAATCTTGCTGAAATTGGGGACAGCTTTGTCGATGATTTGAGCATTCAAGAATCAAGACAAGAAAGGAAGGAAAGAAGAATGCAGCAGTCATGCACGACGCATTAAACATGAGCAGAGAGGTAGGGAGATAACAATTGAGAAAGAGAGAGAGGTTTTATACAGGATCTAGATAGTGGAAGGAAAAAGGGAAAATGATGGAGAAGTAGGAGAAGAGGATGGTGACGATGATGAAGGCTTAGGACTTTTAAGGTGGGATTTGGAGAAGCAGAGGGGACAAAAGAAGGGTTAAAGAGTTAGAGAGAGGAGAGAGATAAAGGGGGCCATCCACCGCCCATGCGCACGCTATCTTACCCAAACCAAACCCATCATCAACCCACATCATTGACCTAACCCTAACCCAGAAATAACAGAGAAAAACAAACACCCCCCTCCCACCTCTCCAAAAAAAAAAGCAGAAGAAAAGAAGAAACCAAGGTCATCTCTTTGCTTCCCTTGAATTCCTCATATCAATTCCCAATTTCGTATAGATCATGAAAGATGGTGATTGATTTTCATAGATAGTACTGCTTTTCCTTTCTTTCCTATCATTCCTTGTTGGACTTGTTTTCTTATGCGTTAAGTTATAGAGGTAGTAGTAGAAGGAATAAGATGGATCCGGTGACCGCAGGCCATTCACTTCCTCCTCCTTTCCACAGCCGAGATTTCCATTCCCACCATATTCAACAGCACCATCTTCAGCAGCAACAACTACAGCTACAGCAGCAACAGCAACAGAATTCAGAAGACGAGCAAAGCGGCAGCAACGGACTAAACAGAGGGAAAAAGAGAGAGAGGGAATCGAACAGCGAGGGCGGAGGGCAAAGCAAGGAATCGGCGGAAGCGGAGATCACCAGGCGACCGAGGGGGCGGCCGGCTGGCTCCAAGAACAAGCCGAAGCCGCCCATCATCATCACCCGCGACAGCGCCAACGCCCTGCGAGCCCACGTCATGGAGATCGCGAGCGGCTGCGACGTCGGCGAGAGCGTCGCCACCTTCGCCAGGCGGCGCCAGCGCGGCGTCTGCATACTCAGCGGCAGCGGCACCGTCGCCAACGTCACCCTCCGCCAGCCCTCCGCCCCCGGTGCAATCGTCACCCTCCACGGCCGCTTCGAGATCCTCTCCCTCTCCGGATCCTTCCTCCCTCCCCCCGCCCCTCCCGCCGCCACCGGCCTCACCATCTACCTCGCCGGTGGACAAGGCCAGGTAGTCGGCGGCAGCGTCGTCGGCGCGCTCGTCGCCTCCGGCCCAGTGCTGATCATGGCCGCCTCCTTCGGCAACGCCGCCTACGAACGGCTACCGCTCGACGAGGAGGAGCCGACGCCGCTGCAAATCCAGGCCCCAAGAAGCTCCACCGGCGGTGGCTCCTCTGGTTTGGGGTCGCCACCCGGCATCGGAGCTCAGCAGCGGCAGCAACAACAGCAACAGCTTCTCCCTGATCCAAACACGCCACTATTTCATAGCCTACCTCCCAACCTGCTCAATAGCTGTCAGTTACCTCCTGATGCTTATGGTTGGGCCACCGGTCGCGCACCGTATTGACATTTCTCTTCTTAACTCTAATTTTTCTTTCGTTTTTTTTTCTCCTTCTCTTCTTTGTCTATGTTTTTTTTTCCCTCCTTTTGTTGGTTACTTGGTTATCAAGCGAAATAGATTGCTCTGGAGGATGTACGAGTGGATTGGTGAAATTGGTGATGAAAAAAATTCGGTGTACTTTCACTGAACTCGTTCATATCTCTCGTATGTGTTCTCTATTTTTTGTCAAATAGATTACTTTCCTCTCGTTACAAATTCGTGACATGGGTGATGGTGTTTCTTCACTTTGGCCGATGACCAATTGATAATGATGATGGCGAGGATGAATCGTCTTCCAGAAAAAGGATGAGGAGAATTGACAACACCAGGAATAAAGCGTAGTTCAAAAACTGCAATGGGGGAATGATGGTGACCTTCTCTTGGTAGGTTATCCTTACTCTTGTACTTTGTGTTCATAACTTCATGCATAGAGAGAGAGAGAGAGGTGTTTGAGGGGAGTGATTTTTGACGCAAAATTCTCCTGTGCCTCTTGTTACGCTTTCCAAAAATTAAATAATTTCTTTCGAGAAAAGTAATCTATTTTCCTTAGGATCTTCTGAGCCTATCCCATGCATCATAGAAAGCTCAGCAGGATAAGAATTTAATTCAAAACTCATAATTCTCGCATATGATGACCTTTTTTCAGTCCATTTGCCCACTGACACAAGTTGGTACTGTTGCTTGAGAGAGGCAGATGGTGGTGGGGGTTGTCAACAAGCAGATGTTTGAACGAATAATTTTAGTCGCATCCATAACCGTCACTGCTAGAAAATAGGCAAACAACTGTGCATAGGCTGTCTACTTGTCTCCCTTCCGTGGAGCTCACACCTTCCCTCGTAGCAAAGATTGTTATTCGTATCGGATGCTCCCTTCCTCGTGTAGAACACTTTCTACTGTTTCCATGTTTGAGGGTTGAATAGGTGATAGGTATGACCATCATGACTTCCTTACACGTGCATTCGTCTGAACTCGTTCTTTTTCAAGAAACCTACTGAAAAGAAGCAAATGGCAGAACGGAAAATCCAAAAAACTGAAAACTTCTTCCTCCCGTTCATCCATTACATCCTTTGTTTCCTGGTTACACGTTAAACCAACTTTATATTCTCTCTCTTTTTTTTTTCCTTTTTTAACTTTTTAATGTTCAAGTTGTTTAAATGTGAAATGCTAGCATTAACTTGTAGTTGATTCGTTCTTCCGACCATTTTCATTTCTTTTGTTACTTCCATTCAGAATACTTGAATCATCCTTGAGCTGCTGCGTTGATAGGCAGAGTGTAGCATTTCTTCTTCCTTTCCTAACTATATTTAGACCTAACACTAACCACCATCAGCATCATCCTCAATTTTCTCCGGTGCTTTGGCACGTTATAGCAGCAAGAGAATAGGCAGGAGGCTATACTAGCTCTTTATTGGTAGCATCTTTTTGTAGGCTTTCAAGCAAAACTGTAAGTGCTCCATGCACTTCGTTCCATATTGTCGTCCGCCATCTGTGCTTCTTGTAGACATTACAAACGTGAGTCGCCATCAGAAACTGTCTGATACCCTGCGTACGGTAAGAGTCTTATTCTGTGTGTTTTCTATCATATCTATGTTGAATCTCAATGGTTTTGTGGCTCTTCTCAAAAATGAAATTCGTGTTCGCTCATTTAAAACAAAAATAAATAAAATAAAATCTTTACAGAAAAAGAAATTCATCAGTATTAATTTGCATGATTTTACGAGAGATACAGAAGCTTTCAGTTGTCTTTTTGGGAATTGGTATTATGGCTGGAGACGGCTGGTAAAGTAAAGCGCCTCCCTTTTTCTGTATTTTTCCTCTTTAGGTATATGCTTACGCAGTAGCATCTAAAATGTGCACTGATTCTTAGGCACACATCGTTATAACTAGAAAAACGAGGCATCCTACAAGATGATTCCTTTATAAGTGAACACCTCTCACAAATCTGAAAACTTCATTCCGGAAAGATGAAATGCACATAATGTGTATAGGTATCAAACTTTCAATTTAGACTTTGGTTTATCACGCTTTTACTGTCTCTCCATGTACCACAATCCTTTTTTTTATGTTCTGGTAGATGTGGAGATAGCTGCCGAAATTAAGTTCATATATTTATATAAAGGGATGGTTTTACTCTTTTTTTCGTTAGTCTTCATTAGAACCTTTCGAAAATCTTACTTTCCATTGTTTTTTTGCTTGATCTGAACTGTTAGATGTGTTTATCATCGTTTACTCAATAGAGAACATGTATTTTAATTAAGATTTTTTGTTCAGATACACATTTTAAAAAGGTAAATAAATCAATGGCTAATATTATATTAAAATTTGATGATAAATATTTATGTTTTAAGATCAAATCAATTTTAAATTTTAGTCAATAAGCAATTATAAACACATGTAATGGTTCAGGTTTTTAGATGGTTCTAACGGTGTTTTGTTGATCTTCAAGCCACCAATAGTCTACTTACTGCTAAATACCAAGTCACATGAAAAAAGCACAACTAAATACGAGGGAGAACATGTACATGTGAATAAAGTTGATAAACCAAGTAACATGTGTCTCAATAATTAAATTCCATTATGCTGACAGTAGCTGATGTAACGACACCTAGATACATCATCTAATTTTTAAACTGTCATCCAATGCATTTATTTCCTTGGTATTGTATGACACATTAATCAATGGTATGCTTAAAAAGCATTATTGACAAGATTAGGCAATTTGGCCCCATCTTGTCTGGAAGAAGCAATTATTGCAGAAATAATGCTGATCATAAGTGCACTAGTCTTTCAAACAAAAATCAGTTACTTGATTCTTGTTGAGACTGGAAGCATTTCATTCAAAATTAAAAACCATAAATGGATATGTTTTAGGACAATGGGATGTCGGTGCATCCCCACTAACGTCCAGGCAATTGACTGATATGTTGGCGAGAACCATGCATTCCCTCGCACCTCCATTCAAGAGATGATAAGCTTTCGAATATCTTCATAACACAAATATGAGTGGGTTTAGCGTGCAGGCAGCAGCAGTCGGGCTCGTGTCTGGCGCCTTTGCCTTTCACTGGGTCCCCAGTGGGGCTGGTAAACGAGCCTAACAAACCGAACAAAGCATGTTCAGACTCAGCTCATTTGCCAGTTGATTGAGCTTGTGACTTGGCTCGTGTTTGTGTTGGCACATCTATGAATGAAACTAGCTGAACATAAGCTGGCTTTATATATATATATATATATATATTGTGTGTGTATTAACACTTAATAGTTCATATATTATGCATATATTTTTCGTGCATCCTTCTCTTTGTATGTATATTTTATGCATTCTTCTTTTATATATTATATTTAAAATATAATATTATATATTTTATCTATACCAGCTCTCCCAACCCATGTGGAGACTCATTTATGCTAAACGAACTGCTCATGGCTAAGCTCACCAGAACGAGTTTGTGATGAGCCAAACTAAGCAGAATCACGAGCTGTTCGCCTGTTTACCAGTCCTAGCCCTCAACCTGAGTTTGTGTTGCAACTATAGTCAATTATCTTCAATTCCAAATGTTCGTTACCTATTCGCTATTTTACAGAAATTTGTGGTTGGAGCTTCAAATTACATCAGGTCGTATGCTTTGTAATGAGTCACCACTAAGTTGCAATTGTGGGATCATCAGACTTACAAACAAAAGGTTGAGGGGATACAGTACCTAGAAATCTTGAGAAAAAAAATGGAGATACAGTTCCTAGAAATCTTGAGAGTTCGCGAGTATTAAATGGGTGTCGGTATTTTGCATAAGAAAAAGAGGGATCGAGGGAACGCATGATTGGAATTCGTGATAGAATCAACGATCCTATATTTCCTCTCCTTGTTCAGTTTTTTTTTTTATTATTTTGAAAGAAAAAGAATCAAATAAAGCCTGCATGCCAGGACAAGGTACAAGACTTGGGATAATGAGGTATCACCCTAAAAAGTACCAAAGAAAAACCAAAAAATGGAGAACAAAAACTGAAATGCCGGGACTCAGATCTCAGAATTCAATCCGACCCCCCATCCTTCTCTCTCCCAATTCCAGCTGATATCTACCCTGCCACTTCAGTTTGGCTCAATATGCGAGCTGTTGCTGCAATGCAATGCTGAGAGTATGCAAAATGATAGCAGCGGCCTCTGAGTGGTTTCATTTCCTGCTGAAAGTTCGTCTCCCCAGCACGTATACAGAAAATTTCTTGAAAAATGCATCCCAATTGACAGTAGAGTCATTTCTTCCTGTACCCCACACGAAAAAAAGCACTTACAGGCCATGTGAAGGCCCATTCTATTCAGGGTGGTCTAAGTTTTTAATTTTGTAGATCCATTTCCTGCTGAGATTTTGTAGAATGATTAACTTTGAGATTCTTGTTTAGGTGTTTAGTCAGATGACTTCACTTTAGTTTTTTCTGGGCTCTTTTAAATTGAGAAAATGAAGTACTATCTAGAGCCAAAATGGACCCAAGGAATCGATCTCTATGAAAAGGTGCTTGGACTTCCTTGGTCAAAGGGAGTTGGCACATGGTTGACATCATGGTCTTCCCTTTTCCCGCATCCTGTTTTCTTTTGCTTAAACTACGAAAGTAAATACATTTTCTTGTTATGGAACAAGGAAACCATCGGAGCTGATGGTAGCTCGATTCACCATTGAAAAGGAGATAATCTAATATTAGGTCATATTCCTTTTCTTTATTTTGGATAGGCCAAGGGAAAAACCCCTCACCACCGACCGCGCATTGGCTGGCATCCAGTTGGTAAAACCCCTGAGGTCTCCCCCCTGTGATCAGGGAATGCACTCAGCTTCGATCTTGCGACAAGGGATGTCACCTGTAGGTTTGAAACTTGTGACAGCCAGTCAACTTGGTGACATTTACAAGTCACCCTTACCAGATGAGTGGATCCCTTGTGGGCAATTAGGTCGTATACTTTTGAATTGTCTAAGTAAGATTTCTGAACCAGATGCAATGTTCTTGGGATACAAAGAGGAACAAAAAACCCTCAATCTTAAACCCTTACTTTTCATACGCTCTGAGCATCACCATAATAGCATGGCATTTTGGGTTAATCCCTTCGTGAAGAGAAGTGTCAAACATATTTATCGACATAACACCAAGGCTAGTGCACACGACTTTGCTGGCAACAAACTTGTGAAGCTTTAGCAGCACTTAAAAAGCGATGCTAAACATTATCAACGTCTCTCTCTCTCTCTCTCTCTCTCTCTCTCTCTCTCTCTCTCTCTCTTTCTATATATATATATATATATATAAAGATTAACGTATTAAAAAGGCGAGCCAGGAATCTGCTGAGATCCTTCCCTGCTAAAAGGATTGTGAAAAATGAATCAGCTTCTCAGCAGAATTGGGATATCATTGACTCAGAGGAGGTAATAAGGGAAGATGGACTTTCCCCAAAATAGCCTTCACGTGTAAATTCCAAAAAAAGCTCTAGTTTCTTCCTAACATGGTCAACAAAAGTTCGGGCTTGAATTTTAGGTTTTGTAGTTGTTGAGCAACTATAGCCCGAGCAATGTTATCTTGGGAGGCAACACGTCCTCTGACATTCAAATCCTTCTGTACTTGCTGAGCAATGTTGTCTTGGGAGGCTATGTTGGAATTATAAGCTAGACTCTTTGTATTCCTCCCTCATTTTGGAAACTCGTTTTACATTAAGGCTATCTGCAGTTTTTCTATGCAAACTCTTGGGTTCCTCTCTCATTTATTTATTCTCCTTAAAAATGTAATAGCCTTTTAGTTTTTCTATGGTAGGAATTTACTATGTAATTAAATTTTGGTTGGGCTTGAATGTTATATATATAGCAGCCATGTATCATTATTTTGATAAGTCGTTGGACTGTTTTGAAGCCATTTATAGTCTTCTCTTTCTCTAGCACCATTTCTGTGTGTTTTTCATTGTAGAGAATAATCTTCTTCTCTAGTTTGTTGTTTTATTTCCAATATAGTGGTATCAGAGCTAGGATGACTTCCAACAATATAGTGCAACCACAAGTTCCTTACTTTGCTGGAAAAAATTATAACAAGTGAAGTATTCAAATGAAGGTGTTCTTTGGCTCTCAAGATCTATGAGACATTGTTGAAAGTGGCTTCGATGAGATGGACAATATGGAGGGCATTACTCCACGACAACAAACTGAGTTGAAGGAAAACCAGAAGAAGAACAATAAGGCATTGTTCTATATTTATCAAGCTGTTGATGAAGGCATTTTCAAAAAGATATCTTCGACGAAATCGACAAATGAAGCATGTGATACTCTCTATACAACATATAAAGAAGAAGACAAGGTAAAAATGGTGAAATTCTAAACTCTTAGAAGTGAATTTGATTATTTAAAAATGAAAGAATCTGAAACTATTGAAGCATTTTTCAATCTAGTCTTCTTCATTGTTAATCAAATGCGAGTAAATGGTGAAAAACTTGAAGATCAAAGAGTTGTTGAAAAAATATTGAAAAGCTTAACTCGCAAGTTTAAACGTATTGTTGTTGCAATAGAAGAATCCAAATACTTATCCACCTTGTCCATTGATAGTTTAATGGGATCACTTCAATCTCATGAACTTCGTATAAAGCAATTTGATTCTCCTCCAATCGAACAAGCTTTTCAAACACAACTCTCTATTCGTGGTGGTGCTCGAGAACGAAGAGGAAGAGGATATGGAGGTGGTAGAAATCAAGAGACGAAAAAGTTGATTGTGATTCTATGCGAAGAAGAAGTTGAGGTCGTGGTCACTCCCTCTCACAAGTTCAATGCTTTCATTGTCAGAAGTATGGTCACACCATAAAGTTTTATAGAAAGAGATTGGCAGAAGAAAACCAAAAGGAGGTAACTTTCATGCATGAGAAAAATAAAATTCTTGATGATGATATTCTCTTTTTGCTTGTGATACCAAAGAAGAAACACATGATGAAGTATGGTATATTGATAGCGGTTGTAGTAACCACATGACTTGAAATAAAAAATTATTTGTGGACTTAAATGAAATGGTCCAAACTGAAGTTAGAATAGGTGATGATAATAGGCTTACTGTCAAGGGATGTGGTGATATTCTTGTTAAAACTAACCATGGTAGCAAGCATGTCACCAATGTTTTCTATGTTCCAGGCCTCAAACAAAATTTTTGAGTGTTTGGCAACTTATTTTAAAAGGATATGATCTTCATTTCAAAAGAGAAATATGTGAAATCAAAGACAAAAAGAATACTCTCATAACCGAGGTGAAAATGACTCAAACAAAATATTTTCATTTATATTTCAAAGTGTTGTTCTTCCTTGCTTCAATACTATTATTAAAGACACATCATGGTTATGGCATCTTCCATATGGGCATTTGAATTTCAGTTCTTTATCTCTCATGTGCAAAAAACATATGGTCAGAGGTATGCCTAACATTCATCAGCAAAATAAAATTTGTGAAGCTTGTGTTCTTGGGAAACATCTCAGAGACTCTTTTTCTGGTGGCAAATCTTGGCGAGCATCAAAACCACTTGAGTTGGTTCATTTTGATTTATGCGGCCCTATGCGCATCACATCTATTGGAGGTAATCATTACTTTTTAACATTCATTGATGACTTCAGTAGGAAGACATGGGTTTGTTTTCTAAAAGAAAAATCTGAGGTGTTCAAATATTTTAAGCAATTTATGATATTTGTTGAAAAGCAAAGTGATCTTTCTATTAAAACCTTGCGTACTGATCGTGGGGCTGAATATATGTTCAATGAGTTTGAGGAATTCTTGAAAGAGAAGGGCATTCATCTCAATTGACTACTCGGTACACACCTTAACAAAACGACATTGCGGAAAGGAAGAATTGCATGAAGATGGCAAGAAGTATGTTAAAATCTAAAGGTATGCCTAACATATTCTGGGCTGAATCAGTGGCATGTACTATCTATCTTCTTAATCGTGCCCCTACTAAAAGTGTTCAAGACCTAACTCCTCAAGAAGCTTAGAGTGGGCAAAAACCATGTGTTGCTCATTCGAAAGTATTTGGCAGCATATGTTATTCTCATATTCCCGATGAACGAAGGAGCAAACTTGAAGATAAATCTGAAAAATGTATCCTTGTTGGGTACAGTGAATGCTCAAAAGCTTATAAGCTTTACAATCCAATCACCAAGAAAATTATCATAAGAAGAGATGTAAATTTCAATGAAGAAGAAGCTTGGAATTGGGATGACGAGAATAAAAATAAAAATTCACATTTCATCAATAAGGAGGAGAGTCATGAACCTAATGGTGATGGTGGTGAAGGAGATACTTCACTCTCCTCTCTATCTGCACATTTATTACCGTCTTCCTCATCTTCAAGGAGTTCTGAATCTCCTTCTATGAAGACAAGAAGTCTTCAAGAAATTTATGAAACAACATGAAGAAATCTTGAGAAAGATTTGGTGAATTTTGCTTTATTTGTGGATGCCGATCCAATTTTTTATAAAGAAGCATCTCAAGAAGAGAAGTGGAGAATTGCTATGAATCAAGAAATGGACTCCATTGAAAGAAATCATACTTGGAAGTTGACTGAGCTCCCAAGTGGACACAAATCTATTGGCATCAAGTGGGTATATAAAATAAAGTTCAACTCAAATGGAGAAGTTGAAAAATGCAAAGCTCGGCTGGTGGTAAAAGGTTACAAGCAAAGGTATGGCATCAATTTTAATAAAGTTTTTGCTCCTGTGGCTCGCCTTAAAACAATTCGCATGGTGTTAGCTTTGGATGCTCAAAGGAAATGGAAGGTCTATCAAATGGACGCTAAATCAGCTTTCTTGAATGGTTTCCTTAAAGAAGATGTGTATATTGATCAACCTCCGGGTTATGTGAAAAAGGATGAAGAAAACAAAGTGTGTCGATTGAAGAAGGCTTTATATGGGCTGAAACAAGTGCCAAGGGCTCGGTATAGTCGCATTGATGGATATTTCTTGAAGAATGGTTACAAATAGTGCCCCTTCGAGCATACTCTTTTCATCAAAGAAGGCATTCAAGGGGAGTTCTTAGTCATATGTTTATATGTTGATGATTTAATAATTATCGGCACTAGTGGAAGCATGTGTGAAAAATTCAAGAAGGATATGATGCACGAATTCAAAATGACTGACATTGGGCTTCTCTATTTTTTTTTTGGGCATTGAGGTAAAGCAAGTCAAAGATGAAATATTCATATCTCAAAAAAGGTATGCTGAAAATATATTGAAGAAGTTCAGAATGGAGGGTGTTACACCTCTTAATACTCTCATGAAAGTTGGATTGAAACTTAGCAAAAATGATTGAGAGAAAGATCGATGCAACTCTCTATAGAAGCCTTGTTGGTAGTCTTATGTACTTGACTGCTACAAGGCCTGATCTTATGTTTGTTGTTAGCAGATTCATGGAATCTCCTTCTAATACTCATTGGGACATAGGCAAAAGAATTTTGAGATATGTGTGTGGCACTATCGATTATGGAATTCATTATAAATGTGTCAAAGATTCAAAACTGGTGGGTTTTTGTGATAGTGATTGGAGTAGAAACAAAGATGATAGTAAAAGCACTTCAGGTTTCGTTTTTCATATTGGCTTAGATGCAATCTCGTGGGCATCGAAGAAGCAAGTTGTTGTGGCTCTCTCTACAACTGAAGCTGGGTATATTTCATTGGCTCTTTCTAGTTGTCAAGCTCTCTGCCTAAGGTGGATTCTTCATGAGCTGAAGCATCCTCAATGTGAAAGCACTTCTTTGTTTTACGACAATAGTTCAGTCATAGCACTCACCAAAAATCCAGTTTTTTTATAGCAAAAGCAAGCATATTCGAATTAAGTATCATTTCATTAGAGACTTGGTCAAAGATGGAGATATCAATGTCACGTTTTGCAAGACTCAAGATCAAGTGGCTGATATCTTTATAAAAGCATTGAAGAATGAAACTTTCAATAAACTGAAGGAGAAATCAGGTGTCGTTATAGTCTAGCTTAAGAGGGGTTGTTGGAATTATAAGCTAGACTCTTCGTATTTCTCCTTCATTTTGGGAACTCGTTTTACATTAAGGCTATCTGCAGTTTTTTTATGCAAACTCTTTGGGTTCCTCTCTCATTTATTTATTCTCCTTGAAAATGTAATAGCCTTTTAGTTTTTCTATGATAGGAATTTACTATGTAATTAAATTCTGGTTGGGCTTGAATGTTATATATATAGCAGTCATGTATCATCATTTTGATAAATCGTTAGAATGTTTTGAAGCCATTTGTAGTCTCCTCCTTCTCTAGCACTATTTCTGTGTGTTTTTCATTCTAGAGAACAATCTTTTTCTCTAGTTTGTTGTTTTATTTCCAACAGGCTACACGTCCTCAAACATTCAAATCCTATGGTCGATAAAAATCAAGTCCTTTCACTAACAACCTGTGGCAAATCTATGAAGGCACCTACGACACTAAAACCCACCTCCCAAATAATGGATAAAGGTTTACAATCAAAATATCTTATAAGACAAATGGTACATGAGGTATAAGAAAATCGTACAGAAGGGTGTTTTTTTTTTTACGGTGGAAAGTTGGAGGATAGAGAATGGTCTGCATAGTTTAAAATAATAAACAATGTGAGTGCAATAGAAAATCATCATAGAAACAAGCCCAATGAAAGTCTACCATCGAGTATCACATCCGTCAAAGGTAGGAATTCCAAAGGAGAGTTGCATATAGAGTTGTTACATATTTTGTAAAGCTTTCATAGAGTTGGCATTAGTTATAGTTACTGTAAAACTCAGTTTTTGTTTAAAAACCTAGCACAGTTAATTAGATAAAAAATGACCAAGACTTGGAAATATCACCCTAGACCATTGACAGAATGGTGAATTTTTGTGTAAATCAAAATAAATATTGGTTCAATGAACAGATAGGGGTTTACCTAACTAGCTTGACTATAAAAAAAAGTCAAGGTCTTCACTATTACATTCCAAAATATTTTCTTAGGCCAACCAAGACCCCACTGAGAAAAAAAAAACTAATGCAGCAGTTTTTTTTTTAATCGATAAAGGCAACGTTCCAACAGCTTCGGACCAGATTTACCCCGATGAATTTGCCGATCTTACAAGATCGATCAAGCAGGCCTGCAACAGTTCTTTCAAGCTAAGGAACAAGAAATCTTTCTCCTGGTGCATGAATCAAGTGTTTCATTTCATACCAATTACCTCTCTTTATCAGCAATGTCTTTCTCATTGTATCCAATAGTGTATGCAGTTTACTCGTGAGCCTTCACAAGAAGGAACAAATGCGGAAATAAATAAATAAAAAGGTAGAGCGTTCATCCAGAGCCTAGGCTTTTTAGAGCAAGTGGAGTACGGCTATAGAAAACGAGACCAAAGCCATGTATGAGAGCGAGCCTACCACTATGGACTACGGGAGCCCAAAAGCAAGGATCTTGCAGACTATTGTGTGCTATGCAAGCTATAACTTTGAGCGTAGTTCTGCAGGGGAAGTCTACGCATCTTAGGAAAACATGAGTGTGTTGGTTCGACATAAACACTTTGTATGTTGGTGTTCAGTCAACTCTTTTCCACGAGCTCCAACTGCCCCAAAAGGATGATCCCGCAATGAAATAAGTAACGTGGGTGGGGCAGCACCCCTCCAATTAGTTAGCTGGTATCCCTACCAGGTTGGTATGGGGTCCGGCCGTGGTATGGTACTTGAACCCAAAGCTTCCCCCGATGAAGACGAGATTCCGGAGATAGTTGCTCACCAGCCATTGGCACCGGAACCCAAAGCTACGATTAGATTCTATTGGATCTGATCCATTCGGATTCCACAGATCCAGCCGATTTGATCTGGTCCTATCCGACCCAACCCCGGATCAACGAATGGCCAGCCTATTTTGGACTGCACCCATCGTGGCTAATAGAAAAAAATTGAACTTTCTCTAAAGAGAACAAAGGGGACATCTTCTAGCACAGCCTCTACCTTCAAGCGTGCCGCCCACAGGATCTTTCTCTGACGCTAGAAGTTGGTGCTGAGATGTATAGAATATGATGCAATAATGGTGCAACTTTAATAGAATTTATTGATACCAGCATAAAGAGGCCCGCAATCATCAGTTACCCTCGCTTCCTAACCTATTATTCACCATGCACAGCGTACGCTTTCACAGTTTCACTTATGTAAAGCTTTTTATGATGATTTAATGTCCCACTCTAAAACATGGGACATGCACGCTACAACTCACTCTCGAGTGCTACCACCATTGGCTGCATTAAATGCTGTCACAGGCAAGCCAAAATTTGAGGCAACTCCATCGGGATTTCTTTAGTATTTTCCCCATATCCATTACCACGTAGGTAAACGTTATGAAGTCCATAGTACAGCAAATCTGAATAACTGACTCGAACAGCGATTCGGCAATTAATTACAGGTAGAGAGAGAGACCAAGAAGAACAATCTAAGCACCCTGGACTTGGCATTCCCCAAAGTTACAGCTTGTGAAGAGGGGTGCATCAGCTCGTGATTTTTTGTTCAAACTTTTGGCATGAGAACGATGAAGCATGCAAGAGAAGTCTCAAGTGTTGGCACCATTTATCAACAATTTTGCACCTTTGGTTCTTCTCATTACGAAGACTTGCATATGTGGAGGTTAATACGTGTATTATTGGATAGAGATTTTCCAGTATCCTGTGGCAATCAGATTGAGAAGCCAAAAACGAAATTCACTAATCCTGACTGCCTTTACATACTGTAAATTCTTACAATGGGTAGAGATTTGTTTGGATCTTACATATACAATGCTGCATTTTCTGAGATATAAATGGAGGGAAGAATCAAATCTAAATTCACCCCGAAAAAAATGTAAGAACCTATCACAACCATAGTCATCCCCAGCAGCAACATAATACCACATCAAATACCATAATCACCCACCTCTGGCCACTCCCACGCACCCAACCCCTTTTATCCTCAAGCCCCCCCGTCTTATTCCTCTAATCCCACTCCCTTGCCCACCAATCCTCTCTCTCTCTCTCTCTCTCTCTCTCTCTCTCTCTCTCTCTCTCTCAACTCTTCTGACGATGTCATCAACTTGCATCCCACGATGCACTCAAACAAGGGCAAGCAGCATCACACAAGAACCAGATGTTCCTTCCAGGATAAAATAGATGGCCTTCGGTATCGTTCATATGCAATATGCATTACTGCAAGTCATCAGCACTGTATCCTTAGCCTTCGCAGTTCTGTCTGGAATATGGGGCTGGAAATCAGAGTCCGATGTGCTAATGTCCTGATATCCTCTCGTGAACAGTCACGAGCAATGCGAACCAGCTCCCACAAAGCACCTCCACTGATTAGGTCCTTAGCGTTCACTTCTAAAACAGGAAATTTCATCATCAAAACTCTAGACCATTGAATCATCAAGGTGATGAAGGTGAGAACATACTAACCATGTTGGGATAAATGGCAAAGTGCCAGCTCAATATGGCGCCTTATAGGTGATACTTCATTGTTTGCATTATGGACAATCCAAGGAAGAGCCCCATCCTCAATTAGAAGTGAACGCCCACTTTTTGTTCCTGCATTGACAGGGCAAACATCATTTGTTTACATAATTAGCTTCTAAACTTTTTCATGGAGACTGCTTTCAATCATAACAAATATAGATCTTCAGAGAATGTAATAAAGAAAAAGGGTACGTAAGTACCTCTTTAGAGTACCAATATCTTCACGGAGCAAAATTACTCTATTTTGCAAAATAACTAGGATTCCCCTAAAAAAAATACAAAATAACTAGGATTCTATTCAAAAGGTAGCTTGTACACCTTAACTGACAATCTACCCTAACAGGAATGGAAGCCAATCCACAGAGAACCAGGCCAAACAAACAACTGGCAAACATGAAAGTTGTCAACATTCACTTTTTCTCTAGATGAATCATGAACAATCAGGATCAAGCCAAGAACAGCATAAGCGATTAGCACATGCATGATATCACCAAAAATCATATACTCACCTTGACTAACTGCTCTAGATTCGCACTTCGCAAAATTTGCAATTCCACGAGCAACTTGAGCAAGAACATCGGGATGTCCACATCTGACCATGCCAAGTAAAGCCCTGATGCCACCTTCATCACGCAGCTTTGGCTGTAATTTATCTGTGCCAAACAAACAAACAACAAAGGCATCCTAGTGTCAATCAGTAAGTGGACAATTTTGTCAGAATTTAAGTTGAAGTGGAAGGTGTAGGATTGCTTGGAGATGCTGATGTCTCGGTCAAGCCAGAGTTATATTTTAACTAGAGACAGAATAAGCAAAAGCCACTCAACTTCTTCAAATGCAGATCTTGCCATGGTTGGCAGGAATAGACCAAAATGACCCAGGAAGAACCATTTTCCATTCAGATAGTAGAATTTAGGGCTTCGTGTGTTGCCTGGATGTTTATATTTTAACAGTCCCAGTGTCTTAAGCAACAAACGCTAAGTTTAGTCAGGCCAAAACTGTGTTTACGGGAAAGATATACAAATTCGGTTGTACACAATTGTTCAGCAATGTTCTGGGATCTTCACCATAACTGCCAAGTCATACTATTAGGACATGGTACACAGACACAGTTACAACATGAATACATGAATATAATAGTGTGTCCTTTAACCAAGTTCGGAATTGCATGGTTCAAGAAGTCATTGTCGCAGGCATTTTACCTGCCTGTAGAGGTGTTTAACGTTGATTGTTTACTAGAAAACATTCTCTGGATCAAATTATTCAATGAGAAAACATGACTTTGTATTGTAAAGCTTTGGTTAGAAGGGACATTTATTTTCGGATTTATCTAAAAATCTGTTTTGTTAAACAAACTAAAATCACATATATAGGGTCCTAATTACAAAACAATACCTACAATTATGACTTCTTGACCTGGTCAGATTATAAATTGGTTAGGGGGTAACTCTCTCTCTCTCTCTCTCTCTCTCTCTCTATATATATATATATATATATATATATATATATATATAACACCATTGCATAATGACATACAGTTACAGTATATCACATCATATCATCAAATCTTATCCCAACCACAGAGTGGGCTTTACAATTCATATTTCTCCATTTCTAGAATTTCTTCTATCCTAGATCTAAAACCTGCGTCAGCCCAAAAACTTTCATTATCCCTACTCGGTCTCCTTGCAAGATTTAGAATCTTTCAGTTTTTCTGATTTATTCTAGTCAAGTCCCATCAATTATTCATCTAGAAACAAAAGCAATCTAACATGCACTAAAATTGATGCAGAAGCAGTTTGGCACAAAATAAATGAACTTTTTAAAACATCACGCACGTTTTGTTTACAGCAAAGTTCAGTTTTTATCTTTGGACAAGGGGTATTTATGTAGATTTCGGTAGTGTTGAAACACAAACAGAGATCGATATAGAGAGAACACTCCTAATTTTAAGGGGAAAAAATCTACGACCCAGCTAATATGACCTATCCAATGTTTATTTGGGAGATAACATATAACTATTCTCAATGTGAAAAATATATATAATCTACTTAGTCTGATCCATCTAATGTTATTAGGTAGAGATAACATATACTGTTATCGCAAATTTAAGGAAAAAGAGCAGTTGGATTTTTTTTCTCATGCTTTTCCCTTTTTATACAGTAGAACACTTCTTTTAAAGGAAATAAAAAGAGTTTAACTTGATAGATTAAATTTTACCTATTTATATATACTTCTTAGTGAGAACATAAAGTATTAGTTTGTTTCTAAATTTTGAAATATTTGGCTTGGATGCCTTCATTAGGGAGGCTTTTTACTAGTAACAACAATAACAATAATGATGTAATAAAACATATATATATATATAAAATTAAATATGATACAGAATTTTTTGCAAAGTTAACAAATGGGATACAGGTGATAATGCAAAGAAGCAATTAATCAGATATAGCTGTCCCATAAAAAGGAGAGAAAAAGGAAAATATTGCTGTCGCCAACTTAACTTTTGCAATTTTACCGTAAGGTAATGTTAGCATCCAAAATTCACCCTATATGGCTAGATACAATGTCTCGCATGCCTTTGACTATGTCCCCCATACACCCCACCATGTCCTACTTTTTTTGGTATTAAGGAACATATCGTGGGCAGAATAGAGCATCCAAATAATATAGCGTCCAAAACAGGAGGTGCTACAAGCAGCGGAGGTCAAAAGAATGGGCCCAAAGATGAAAGTGTAACCACCTTTATGGAGAGGCAAACAAGTTATCAAGGTTGCATTTTTCCAAGATGCTAAGCAAACAGTAAAGCACTGTACTTGGGAACCTAGCTTACAGCCAATGAAGTCTCCAAAATGCTAAGTGATGGCCATTGTTAAAGCATATCAAGTCTAGTTTCAATGCTTCCAGAAGCAGAGAAGTGTTCAACTATGCTCCTTAGTTTTGGTTTTGAGAATAAAGAACAGAAGAGGTGATTTCATTCCAGAATCAAGTTTCCAAGATGCTAAGTGATGGGTGTTGCAAGAGCATATGAAGATCGTCAAATAGGAAGTCTAGTCTTGATTCTTCCGAATGCAGAGGAATGGTCAACTATGCTCCCTAGGTCTCCGTTTTGAAAATGAAGAACAAAAGAGGCCATTTCATTCCAGAATTATTGCTTCAAAATAAGTGGTTAGAAACAGAGTTACCGAAAGCTTCTTAGATAGGTGGGAAACTCGCTTCGGAAGCGCGATACTCCTCGCTTCCAAAACTTGATGAGAACCTCGATTCCCCCACGCTTCTCCTATGCTTTCCACACGCTTCATCTATTCTTCTTATATGTTCTTTTACTCAACTTTTCATGTTTTATATGTGTTTTATCTCACTCTTCTCACTCACTTCCATGTGCTTTCTCTAAATTGGTAGTCGTCATTTTTAGATTTTGTTAAAAATTTAATTCTTACACTAAAAAATCATGAAATTTAATATTAGTCACTTTTATTTTAGTTTTTATTTGTGTTTCATTTTGATCCCCATTCAATTCTTATATTTCTTTTTTTATTCCTCGCTTCCCACTTCCTATACATTTTAAAATGCATTGCTTCTCACTTCTACTTCCCGTATCGTTTCCCGCTTCTGCTTCCTAGTCTGGCAACCTTGGTTAGAACCAGTCAATACAACCAAAACCAATACAACACTTTTCAAACTAGGAAATTAGGCATGTCTAGAAACTAAATCAGCCTTAGATCAACATGAACATACTAAAAAAGAGGATCATCTTGATCCAACTTAACTAATCCCAGTCCCATGTCTGGAACCAAGATGATAGCAAAGCCAGCAAATAGAGCTGAATAATTGAAATCAAAACTCCGGATTTGGCCATAGATCTCCAAGAAAGGCTTAAAATCGTTGTGAATAACCATTTTCCTTGACACAAAATAGCTCGGAAAAACCTAAGACATAGATCATCCAAAACTGGAAAAAGCTCTTATACAGAAAATAAAAGCAAGGAAACAATTCATACCATTGCCACAAAGATTAGCAATGGCACCCGCAACCATCCGAAGTGTCTGAGGATCCTCAGCTTCAGAAGACGTCAATGACAACAAGCCAATACCCCCCTGTGCCATTATTAACTCCTGATTGGTTTCTGTTGAAATAAAATCATGATATGAACTACAAACGAATCACAAAGTCAATAAACAAATTAGCAATAAAAATAGAACCAAACAAACAGTGAAGAATAAATGGACTAACAAAACCAGGTTACCGTTCATTGCAAGGTTCGCAATTGCACCAGCAGCTACTCTCTGTATCGTTTCATCCTCTGAACTTCTAAGAAGCATCAGCAATGAAGACAGACCACCAGCTTCAACAATCTTCTCCTGATTTGATTCTGCTAACAATTAAAGTAATGAAGGTAAAATTTCATATCACTCCATAAAAAGAAATAATACTGGCAGTTAAGAAAATTACATCTGCTGCCTGATAAAAATAACAGAAATAGAAAAACAGAAACCATAAAAGGTATAATGAAACACCCAGCTGATAAGACCATTAGTATCACTATCAACCTTCACCCCATCCACAGAACTCAAGCTTCCGGATTAAAAATAGATTGGTTACACCAGCTACTTTAACTTTGCAAATTTAGAATTCAAAAGAAATAGAGGACAAAAATTTTCAATGCTAATGATATTACCCTTTAAACAAAGGCAACGTGGTTATTCTTCATTTGTAACTCAGACAAGTCATGTTGAATCAAAAGTGATTTATGATGTTTTGATTATCAAATAAAAACATGTAAACTATGTGTCTTAGAAATAATGAAGTCACAATTGTTCTTAGTTCTTACCAAACTTTCCTGTTATTCAAAATCTTGTTTCACTTTTGTCATTTAAAAAAAAAAACTGAAAGACGAGCTCACCCTTGAATGTAATGTTGTGCTTCTATTGAATGCCTCTAAAGTTACAAGTCACAAATATCAGCAAAATTTTTGAAAATATCAAGAGTTTATTATGAGACTTTCAAAGGCCTACACAATGCCAAGAAAATGCAATATTTTCAAAATATCACTTATTTTAAAAACACCACATTTTTATCGCAATATTAACGAAATATTATTATGATAAAAACTTGTTTTTGTTTTCTATATTATTTATAGTTTCCATCACATATATATATATGTATATATGTATATATATATATTAGATATTTTCCTCACATATATATATATATATATATATATATATATATATATATATATATATATATATATATATATATATATATAACGAGAAATTTTCCTCACTAACCTTTTCCCAAGAACGAGATTTATGACTCTCTCTCTCTCTCTCTATATATATATATATACCATATTTGGTACAAACATTTGTAGGCAATAAATACCTCTTTTATATATATATATATATATTATATATATATATATATATATATATATATATATATATATATATATATATATATATATATAGAGAGAGAGAGAGAGAGAGAGAGAGAGAGAGAGAAATATGTAGCTTGCTGGCCATTTATCTCCTAAACATCATTAAAAAAGTATTTGCATGCATTTTTTGCATAATCCAAACCAGTAGATGCATTTATCATTACTTGTTCACTAACAACCATGCTTTCGAAGCAATCAATTTAACAAGAATTCTGTTTTAGTTAATCAAGTTTTTGCTGCAATATGAACTGTTAATTTTTTGTTGAGCTAAAAACACAACTAAACATGAAAAATGTTAAAACCAATACAAGTTTTCTACTGAATAAAAGCATATAGATCACGTCTATGTGTTTAGATTAAGTAAAAAACACATGCAAGTATGCTTTTTAAAGGGGTCTGGGACTGTATGGGAGATAAATGGTCTCTCTCTCTCTCTCTCTCTCTCTCTCTCTCTCTCTCTCTCTCTATATATATATATATATATATATATATATATATATAATTAGAAAATGGATCGGATATGGATCCAGTAGAGGATCCATATCACGTGTATGTTTTATGTAATATGTATTACTAATATAGGGCAGTTTTGTCCATGTAAAAGAGTTGTAACCCTATTAAACTTAATAGTGATTTAGTGCAGCCATTAAGAAATAGAGTGGCTGCCGATTCCCCAAAGAAGTCTTTGTTCTCTCCCCTTACTCCTTTCTTGGTTTCTTCAACAAAACACGCCAACCCATTGGCAGTTTTAACATGGTATCAGAGCGGCGGTATTTGTGGGCGTAAAAGGATCTTCCTCAGACCACGTGAATTAGGTTGCGATCTATCACCTGACGTCTTCTTATTCCTCTTCTGTCATCGTCTGCTACACGATCTGTCCCTTGACGCCTTCTCTTTTCCAGCAAAGGTTAGCTATCCATATCGCAGATCTGAAACACATTCAGATCTGCTGTGTGTGTTCCAACTGATCTGAAATAAATTCAGATCAATTCTCGTTAGCCGTCGTTACCTTATCTTCAGATCTATTGCTCCCATAAAACAAATATATATATATTTGTTTGTCGTCCTCTCTACAGATCTGCTGCAGCGTCTCCCCTTCAGATCTGCTTCCTGTTTCTATTTTTGTCTTCTAATTGTCTTCGTCCTTTAACCCTGTCTGCGTTTTTAGGTCTCATATATTCCTGTTTTTCTTCCCTATTTACCAGCAACTGAATCTTCGTTATTCTTCACCAGCCGACTTTGACGTGTCATCTCACGTCTTCTTCTTCTTTATTCCGGTCCTATTTTCAACCTGAAATCAGTTACGCAATCTTGCTTCATTGATTCAAATTTAGTTTTTTTTTAGTCATTATCCTTGTTCTTAATTCATCTTAACTTTGAATATAAAATTTCCAAGGTCTGTAAATGGATGCTTCTGCCAATTCTAGTCTTTCTTCTAATTTCCTGGGGCAGCTAGTCTCTGAAAAATTAAATACAAACAACTATCTGACTTGGAAAAGGAAGATTACTCCTTTCATTCGAAGTCAAGATCTTTCAGGCCACTTGGATGGCTCAACTCTAGCGCCTTCAGAGTCCATAAGAGGAAAGAGGATTGTCAGACTTCATTCGCAACCCTGCATTTGTTGCTTGGATAAAGCACGATCAGGCTCTCATCGTGTATATCACTTCCACGTTGTCACAAGAAGTATTAGTTTCTATTCCTGATGATTGCACAACTAAAGTATTGTGGGAGACTCTAGCTCAGACCTAGTCTCAGATATCAGAGGCTAAGGTGTTATTTCTCAAGCATGAATTTCAGCTTTTAAAAAAGGGGACAATGACCATTATTGAGTTTTTAAATCAAGTCAAAAGCATCACACATCAATTAGCAATTGTCGATTGTCCAGTGTCAGATAAAGAAAAAGTGCAACAGAAGTTGAGTGCCTTAGGATCAAAGTATCATGTTCTTGTCACTTCTTTATTGCGTTTGCCTATATTGCCCAGTTTTGAGGATTTACGTGCTAAACTGTTCCAGTACGAGATGTCCTTGAAAAGTATGTCAGATGCTTCAACAGGGCAATCATCTACGCATGATGTTCTTGCCACAGGCATGACTGTTGATCATGCGCGAAGAGATGCCTCTTATAGAGGGGGGCGCGACAGAGGAGCACAAATCCAAGGTGGACGTAGGTTGCTACCTACGCCAAATTTCACTGTCGGCCTTTCAAAGAGTGTCCACAAATGCTACCAGTGCAACAAGCGTGGTCATATCAAAGCTAATTGTTGGTTCAACCCCCAAAATCGTAATAGAATACAAAACAATAAAAATGTTGTCACATCAAGAACTGCAGGTACCTTTCGGGTTAGTGATGATGCTAAGGATCTTCTCTTGTCTGTTATGGCCAACTTGAACCTGAAACAGAATGATGATGGAATATGGTATGTAGACTCTGGGGCAGCAGCCCATGTCACCGACAATGTAGGTAAGTTCTCTACTTTGACCCCATATTTTGGTAAATCTAATATTGTAACTGGAGATGGGACTCACCACCCTATTTCAAACGTAGGCAACGTCCTCATCTCTTTGTCTGAGTCTTCATCCATTCCTTTATCTAATGTTGTTCATGCACCAAACATAAAGAAAAACATTGTCTTTGTTTCTAAGTTTGTTGACTCTACCAATTCATATGTGAAATTTACTCCTACTTTTGTCTTTGTCAAGGATCTTCAAACGAAAGAGATGTTCGCTAAAGGAGAACGACGTGGAGACATGTATATCTTCAATGAAGATCCAGCCTCCAGTGTCCTAAAGCCCAAGTCCGATCATGTCTCTAAAAGCGTTCTAAGTTTATCCAAATGTAATAAGCCAGATCTTTAGCATTCTCGTCTTGGTCATTGTAGTCAAGTCTTTATTGAAAAATTAGTGTCCAATGGTTTTCTTTCAGAGTCTGTTTCACCTTTATTGAAGGATAAAATGTGTCCCAGTTGTTAGGTCTGCAAAAGTCATATACTTCATTTTCATCAAATAAATAAAAGAGTTTTCATGCCTTTTGAGATAATATGTTCTGATGTTTGGGGCCCAACCCCCAATCCCTCTTCTTCTGGAAGTAAATATTATGTATCCTTTATTGACAGTTTCTCTCGCTTTACCTGAATATTCTTTATGAAACACAAATCAGATGTCTTTCTTATTTTTCGTCACTTTCATGCCTACGTTAAAACTCAATTCTCCCAAAATATTCAGATTCTTCAATGTGATGGAGGTGGTGAGTATTCCTCCAAAGAATTTTTTAGATTTTCTTCAAGATAATGAGATACATCGCAGAGTTTCTTGCTTGTACACTCCACAGCAAAATGGAATTGTTGAACGTAAACACAGACACATTGTGGAAAGTGCAATGAGTATGATGCATGGTTGTAACTTGCCTATTAGTCTTTGGACAGAAGCTTTTGTACTACCACTCATGTGATAAATCGTCGTCCTATGCCTATTCTTGAAAATCAGTCTCCCTATTATGTTCTCTTTGGTGTACATCCTGATTATGATGAGTTACGAGTTTTTTGATGCACATGTTGATAAATCCATGAGAACCAAATTTTAGGACAAAGCCTCTATATGCCAATTTGTAGGTTATACAGATGAACATAAGGGTTACAGGTGTTATGATCTTGCCAATAAGAAGATCAGAATCTCTAGAAATGTTATTTTTGATGAAAATAGTTTTCTGGGGAATAAAGCAGATCACAATCGTGAACATATTGACGCAGTTGCTAATTGGTATGATCCATGGCTCGGTGTTGAACTTATTTCACATGCTGCAGAACATACTACTTTGGCTCCTGAAGGCATACATGAATCAGAAACAGAATGTCTGAGATACAAAGGAAATGTCTATACCAGGAGACCCAAAGAGCAAACAGATGTACATGTTGGAGAACAGATGGCATTGTCCAATAACAAAGAGGTACCAAGAAGATCAGACAGGATAAGGCACCCTATTGAAAAATGGATGAGTTATGATAACTTTTCTATGGACTTTCAAATCTTTCTATCCAAGATTGAAAAACACGAGGAACCACTTGGTTTTCGTCAAGCTATTCAATCTAACAAATAGATTGAAGCGATGAATGAGGAGATCGAGGCACTTCAGGAGTGTCAAACATGGGAGATAGTTGGTCGTCCCCCAGATAAAAATGTTGTTGGTTCAAAATAGGTATATAAGATTAAATATAAACCGGATGGTAGCATTGAACGATACAAAGCGCGTCTTGTTGCCAAAGGTTTTACTCAAGAATACAGTCAACATTATGATGAGACATTCAGCCCAGTGGTGAAAATGGGAACTATTCGTATTATATTTGGCCTGACAATTGAACATAGGTGGACCCTTAGTCAGCTTGATGTTAAAAATGCATTCCTTCATGGGGATTTAAAAGAAGAGGTCTACATGGAGCAGCCTCAAGGTTATGCAGAGGGAGACCCAAAAGAATATGTATACAAATTAACCAGAGCTTTGTATGGTTTAAAGCAAGCCTCCAGGTCATGCTTTGAAAGCTTCTCCTTAGAGATTCAGAACCACGGTTTCTTTCGTTCTGAACTAGATCATTCTCTATTTATATACAGAGATGGAACCACTATGGTTTTCTTACTTATATATGTTGATGATATCGTGAACACTGGTAATGCTCCAGACCATACTCAATGAATTAAAGATTTGCTAAGTATGCGGTTCAAGATGAAAGATCTTGGGGAACTGAGATATTTTCTTGGTGTAAAGGTGGACAGACAGGATGGAAAAATGTCATTAACTTAACACAAATACACTCTTGATCTTCTGGCCAAAGCAAGAATGACAGATTGCAAACCTCTGCCTACACCCAGTGTTGTCAATCAAAAGCTCAATATTTGTGATGGTAAGTTATATCCTGATGCAAGCAAGTATCGCAGTTTAGTGGGCATGTTACAGTATCTTACTTTTACTATACCAGACATTATATATTTTGTAAATCAAGTATCTCGGTTCATGCATGAACCAAAGACTGGTCACATGGATGTCGTCAAACGTATTCTTCGTTACCTAAAAGGCACGGTGGGTGATGGACTCACATATGTACAATCCTCATGGGGGACACCAAAACATGACATATTGGCCTATACAGATGCAGACTGGGCAGGAGACCCAGATGAGAGGAGGTCTGTTTTAGGAAACTGTGTTTTTATCGGAAGAAATCTTGTCTCATGAAGTAGCAGAAAACAGAAGGTTGTGACAAGATATAGCACAGAGGCAGAGTACAGATCTATGGCAGCTACCACAACAAAAGTGACCTGGATTAGACATCTACTTACAGAGATGAGAGAGAATATCTCAAGTTCGACTCTTATGTGTGATAATAGAAGTGCTATACAAATTGCGTTCAATCTTGTTCATCAGAGTCGGACTAAGCATATTAAGATTGACCAACATTTCATCAGACAAAGAGATTGAACCGGTTTACGTGACTTCAGAAGACCAAGTTGCCAAGTCGCATATTCACAAAAGGTCTCACAAGTAATCGTTTCTGGTATCTGAAGAACAAGTTGCACATGGTTCACTCCCATGCACAACTTGAGGGAGGGTATTAGAATATGGATCGGATATGGATCTAGTAGAGGATCCATATCACGTGTATGTTTTATGTAATATGTATTACTAATATAGGGCAGTGTCCATGTAAAAGAGTTGTAACCCTATCAAACTTAATAGTGATTTAGTGCAGCCATTAAGAAAATAGAGTGGCTGCCGATTCCCCAAGGAAGTCTTTGTTCTCTCCCGTTACTCCTTTCTTGGTTTCTTCAACAAAACACGCCAACCCATTGGCAGTTTTAACATATATATATATATATATATATATATATATAGAGAGAGAGAGAGAGAGAGAGAGAGAGAGAAGTCAACTTGTGGCTCAATTAAGTCAGGCGACTCTGTCTAATAAACTTGGGCGAGTCATTGGGTTGATTCACACAGGTTCAAACAACGCATTAGTTATTGAAACCAATGTTTCTAAAACCCTAACTTGAAAGAAAAAGAGATTTTTTGGAAAGAAAAGTAACCCAACAGCACCAAAAAATTTACAAAATGCAAACCAAGAACCTCATCATACATCAAAATGCTAAAATACCTTCAGCTGCCAGGTTTGCAACCACTTTAACTGCATGAATTCGAACATCTGCATCTGCTGACTCTAGCAATGATAAAATCTTTTGCAATCCAACTAGTTCAAAACGAAAAATTATCAGAAAGAAACCAAGAGGAAGGTGAAGACTCACACACACTAATTATGAAAACCTAGTTTGTAGTAATGATATACAGGTGGAAGTCATATAAATATATGCATCTATATTTCTGTAAATTAGTTACATATAAACAGTACACCTTGTTCAAAGAGTTTGGCAATTGAAGCTTTCTGCCCATTTTCTGATTCTTTTGCATGTGGATGTCTGATTGCAGCCATAAGAGACTCCATGCCAGTAAGGACTTTTCCAGCAGCTCCTCTATCAAGACTTCTCCTTGTCTAGAAACAATAAAATTGTGTTAAATAAAATGTGAATCCAATCACTTTAAAATATAGACTAGATATTGGCCAAAATAATAACTGGCATATACACTGATCAGAGAGACCATGTGCAAGCATCTGAAACAAACTGTTAACCAAAAGGAATGATAATAAAAAATTATCTGACCTCATCAGCTTCCAAACTTAGTTGCAATAATTGATCCTTAAGCATTGCAATCTCTTCTTCAAGTTTCTCTTTCTGAATGGATTCATCTTCCAACATCTTGCTTAGCATTGAAAACTCATTATTATCAGCAATCTGTTTCTGAAATGCCCTTCCATCAGTACTGAGAACAGGTAATCATGCTACCAAATGATCACAAATGTCCATACCTCTGGCCTTTTTAACTGAAGAAGTTGATTTCTAAGGGCCTTGACCTCTTCCTCTGCAGCATGCCTTAATTGAGATTCATTCTGAAGCAACTCTTTGAGCTGGTTCAGTTCCTCCATTACAGATGATGGCGATCCCTGTGCCCAAAAAAGGCATCTGAAACAACTTAATATGAAAATTCTTTAATAAGCATGAATAATAGTTAATCATATTGAACATAAAAAACACGTAAGTTACAATTCATTCTTTCCAAGTTCTTGACTTCAAATTTACGGTGCATCCATAAACCAAATGTCTCTGAATTCAAGGGATGCAATATGCATTCTAGGAAACGACCCTTATAAATATTATCTTATACTCTAGAGTTAGAACTGGGATCCTAGACCACCACAGCACATCACAATTGTTGCACCCCCTCACTAATCACTAACAACCAATCTGAAAAAGGAGTAAAAAAGGCTCAACTTTGACTTTACTACAGAAAGTTGAAAAGTACAAGAATACCCCTACATATAATAATATACATTGAGGGATAGCACAACCAGAAATGATACAGTATATTTGCCCGTATATTGTTATAAGTTATAATCCTTTTTTGGCTTAATGAAGTTTCTTCCTTCTTTGCTATCGCTCCTTTCTCGATCTTGGAGATCTCTTTTGCTCTAATATGGTATCGGAGCCCTATTTAAGCAAAGACGGTCTTGTGTAAGGGTGTCATTAAGAAGAAGAAGGTTCTTCGTTGGCTGGTTGCTGTGTATTGAGACGTGACACTTTGGGTCTGGATCCAGATCCAGATCTGAATCCAAACTGACATCCTAATGTATTTTGATTTAATGTACTTTGTTTCTTGTTCCAATATTACCCCTCTTATGTAAGAGCCCTGTATATTAGTCTTAGGGGTATTATTGTAAAGTTGTCTTGATATTAAAAAGGAACCCACGACCCACAATGGGTGTGTGTCGAGTCTTATGTTGCAGCCCTACTTTTCTCCTATCTCTCTTCTTCCTTCTCTCAATTTCTGCTGACGTGTCCCTGATTTACACTGTGTACCCTCAGATTGTGTGCCTCATGAGTGACGTCTGTATGATTTGTGGGATTTCACTAGATTGAGGTAGGCATTTGCTGATGTTTCATTTTAGGAACCATATGAATAAAAAATCGTAAAGTTTTGATGAGATTTCAATTTTTGTTGAATTTCCTTCTATTTTCTGGATTTGGAGGTGAATAGTGTCCAGTTTTAAGAAATATTTTGGTTTAGATCCCATCGGTAGTTTTTGTTGGCTCGAATAAGTTGCATTCAACATTTTTAAAGCTGAAGGGCGTAACAAGACGTTTTTGAAAAGTATAAACAAGGCATAAGCCTTGAGATGTTTTGATGCGTAAGCCTCAACGTATTTTGGGATTTAAAGCTTAAATCATAAAAAAAAAATATTAAAAATATTCCCTTTTATAAGACAAATAAATAACACTAAATATAAGCAACTGTAGACTTCATTCTTTAATGTTTTGCAAAATCAAAATACTAGTAAAAACTGAATTGCTTGAATTTATCATGTCAAAATAATTATTAAATATTAATCTACACTATTATCAGATTTGGAAAAAGTGTCTACATGAAAATCTAACTCATTATCTATGTCACATGGGTGTGGGTGCGGGTGCGGGTGCGACACGGGTGCGGCGCAATTCCAAAAAATTTGGACACGGGGACTCGGCTATATATATATATATTAAAAAATATATATTATAAATATATATATTTTAAATATTATAATTATATATATATATAACAATAAATTAACACATAAAGATTGTAAATTTTAAAGCAAAAAAAAAGCAATTCTTAACAACACAAACTTACCAAAATATAACACATAAAGAAGCTTGTGAGTGTGATAAACAACAAAACTTATCATAAATCTGCCTCATCGTCTGAATTAGAAGGAAGAACAGGATCGATGTAGTCCATGTTGAGAGTATGTAAATTATGTTCTCCCTCCAAGTCAAAATCTTCTGGATTTACATCCCAATTCTTGGATGGTCCACAACTGCATCAAAAAATCACTATATTAGTATCTAACTTAAAACTTTGAATACAAATATGAAATATTTAAATACAAACTTTGAATACAAAGAAAAAAAAGTACCTATACTCTTCTTTGGTGCGGCGAGAAATTAATCGTAGATTTGAGTAAACATATACCAAATCCTCTGCTCTTTTACTAGTGAGTTTGTTTCTTTTAATGTTGTGAATTTGAGCATATGTACTCCAATTTCTTTCACAACAAGATGATGTAGCAGGTTGAGATAACAACTTCATTGCAAGACGTTGCAGATTTGGTATCTCTGATCCATATGTTGCCCACCAATTAAGGGGATCTTCCTCGTCCCTTGCCACAAGTGCTGCTAAAGAATCAAATCTTCCAGTAGAAAACTTGCCAAACTCACTATTTACAACCTTAAACATGTGAGGATCATTAAAAACTCTTCCCAAATATATCATTCTATTTCTTGATATCTCAGGATCTTCATTTGGAGAAACACGACCAACACCTGTTGTCAACCATTTTTTTGCATAGTATTTTGGATTGAGAGAGTGTGCCATGCAATGCAAAGGTGTATTGCTTTTATCCCATCTTCTCACTAAAACTGAATGTACATGATTGTAAAATTCTGAATCATCAAGTGCAATATCTTTCTTCTCATGTTTAAAAATGATACTTTGAACTTTTTCAATCATATTGTCCCACATTTCATAAATTCTATGAAGCATGGGTACATCTCTGTCAACTTCTCTCAGCATTTCCCAAATAGGCTCTGTAAATTCAACAAAATATGTAATTTTATCCCACCAAAAATCATCACAGATGCATTTTTTGATAGCTTGAGCCTTGACATCATCTTCAGTACGATAAAAATCCCAATCTTGATCAGCCACCATCATCATCAATGCAATCTTGAGTTGCTTAATTCTTTTTATCATAACAATTAGAGAAGCAAAACGAGTTTCAGCAACTTTCAGTAACTTGAGATCAGAATGCCTATTAAATATAGAAAGGGCATGATGATGGTTTACAACAAAATTTCTAATATTTCGAACATCATGGTCTATTTCCTCAATCCATAAGCACATTTCATGTGCATGTGCATCATCTTTTGATGGATTGCATATACTCTTAAGTGCCAAATTTAAACTGTGCTGCACAAGGAGTCCAAAAAATATGTGAATATGTATCTTCACTTGCCAAATTCATTCCTGCACGACTGCAAACTGGAGCATTGTCAGTAATGATTTGCACCACACTTTCTTCACCCACTTCTTTTATCACTTCAACAAATAATCTCTTTAAATATTCAGCATCTTTATACTCTCCAGATGCATCAACAGTCTTCAAAAAGATTGGCCCATTTAGTGAGTAAGCAATGAAGTTTATCAGTGGTCGCCTTTGTATATCAGTCCACCCATCAGAAACAATCGACACTCCATGTCGTTCCCATGCAAATTTTTGGGTCTCTAGCAAGTCTTCAATTCTATTTTTTTCCTCTGCAAGAATGACTGTTCTTAGTTTTTCTGAACTAGGAGGCACATAACCACTCAAATTGCAATTAGCCAAAGATGTAATCATATCTTTCCAGTATGGACTTCTAGCTACATTAAAAGGAATTGAGCTTGAGTAAAAGAATCGACCAATCTTTTTATCAATTTCTGCTCTTGCCATGTTTTTGAATGACGCTTGTATTGTTTTATTGCTTTCCATCTTTCTTTTCTTTAAAAGCTCTTCTTGTGTATCACTAGCAGTATGAAAAGACAAATTAATCGAATCGCTTTTCATCTCTGCAATTTTCTTCTTTTCAGCTTCCTATTGTTCTTTTTTTAATTGCTTTAACATGTCTTTGTCAACCCCAGAACATGCCCTAATTCCTTGACCACGAATATGCAAAAGATGTGCTTTCACACGCGTATAAGAACCTGTGAAAACAGTCTTACATAGATTACAATGAAACTGCACATTCCCACCACCACCACTACTAGCTTTTATCCCTTTTGTCACAAGCCTCCAAAGTGGTTGAGAAACATCTAATTCAGGGTTAGAACTTGAACCAAATGTATTGACACTACCGCTAGAACTCGCCATTATATCTGAAAAGTGAAAACTGAAAAGAAAATAATTAAATAAGTAAATAAAATAAAGTTAATAAAACAAGGAATATTGGAGGGGCCGAGCCCCTCTTCTGCGAGCAGAGGGTGCAGGGAGGGGGGCCGAGCCCCTCCTCTATGAGCAGAGGGTGCAGGGAGGGGCCGAGCCCCTCCCCTGCGAGCAGAGGGTGCAGGGAGGGGGGCCGAGCCCCTCTTCTGCGTGCAAAGGGTGCAGGGAGGGGGACCGAGCCGCTCCTCTGCGAGCAGAGGGTGCAGGGAGGGGCCGAGCCCCTCCCCTGCGAGCAGAGGGTGCAGGGAGGGGGCCCGAGCCCCTCCCCTGCGAACCGAGGGTGCAGGGAGGGGGGCCGAGCCCCTCCTCTGCGAGCAGAGGTTGCAGGGAGGGGCCGAGCCCCTCCCCTGCGAGCAGAGGGTGCAGGAAGGGGGGCCGAGCCCCTCTTCTGCGTGCAAAGGGTGCAAAGAGGGGGTCCGAGCCCCTCTTCTGCGTGCAAAGGGTGCAGGGAGGGGGGCCGAGCCCCTCCTCTGCCAGCAGAGGGTGCAGGGAGGGGCCGAGCCCCTCCCCTGCGAGCAGAGGGTGCAGGAAGGGGGGCCGTGCCCCTCTTCTGCGTGCAAAGGGTGCAGGGAGGGGGGCCGAGCCCCTCCTCTGCCAGCAGAGGGTGCAGGGAGGGGCCAAGCCCCTCCCCTGCGAGCAGAGGGTGCAGGGAGGGGACGAGCCCCTCCCCTGCGAGCAGAGGGTGCAGGGAGAGGGGCCGAGCCCCTCCCCTGCGAGCAGAGGGTGCAGGGAGGGGGGCCGAGCCCCTCCTCTGCGAGCAGAGGGTGCAGGGAGGGAGGCTACGAGCAGGGTCGACATACCTGACGGAGGGGGAGACGGTGGCTGCCTGTCGCCGGAGTTCGGATCGCCGGCGTGGTTGCAGGAGAAAGCTGCAGGGGCTGAGGGGGAGAGGCAAAATCGAGAGGGTAAGCCCCTCTCCCTGTCGATAAACCCCTTTTAGGGTTCGGCTGCCAAAAAAAATTTGGATCTGGGTCGGGTTTGGACCCGACCCGACCCGGATCCAAAACAAAATTTTAAACTCGAATTGGACAATTTTGGACTCGGTCAAAGTTGACCGAGTCCAAAATGTGGTCGGACTCGGCCCAGACTCGTTGACCGAGTCCGACTCGGAGTTGACCGAGTCCGGGCCGAGTCCAAAGCCGCACCCGAGTCCGTGCGTGTCGACGCGGGTGCGGCAACCCTTTAGCCGAGTCCGTGTGACATAGCTCATTATTAGTGATTTTTGTAATCAGTTTTATAAACACAACCACTAAAAATGAGATTAGCAATGCAAGAGCATGGAGGAAACTTTTTATTTTTTATCAATTATGCACTTTTTGCATATTGATTCTCATCTTTTTTATTTTTTATTTCTACTTTACTTTTTAAGTTTTTAATTATTTAGCGTCATGAAGCTTTTTATAGTCTTGGTGGAAATGCTAAGATATAAAATCCTGCCACAAATTAGTACTTAAGATGAAATTAGTTTTGTTTACTCTAGTAAAGTTGATGCAGTTATGTAGCCTAATTTCTTATATAATGAAGGATATAAAACACTATAAGAGTTATCTACTCAAAGAGAGTAAAAAATTGTGTCTACATCAAGAATTTTTATTTTTTAAATAATTTTATTTCAATTAAAAAAAACTTAAAAATAACTAAATTGTACAATGACTTTTTAAAGAACTCATTTTTGAGAGGCTTAAGCCTTTCCGCCTCATGTAAAGGCCTAAGCCTCTTTACATAAGAGGCATAGACCTCCTTATATACAGGTGAGGCTTAAGCCTCTAAGGCAGGTAGACCCATGAGATGTAAAAGATGTAAGCTTCTAAAGCCTCAAATATAGCCTCTAAAAACCATGGTTGCAATCTGGTCATTTTTACCTAGTGAAGCCATTGATGTCATTTTTTGTCATTATCTTGGTGATTTTGGCTGAGTTTTGTTGAAGATTTGAGGCTCTATTTCTGGCTGTAATCAGTTTTGGGCTGTTTTGCAAAACTGATTATTTTCTGATCGAGTTTTTCACAATATAAGAATTATGCAGTTCGATCGAGCTTTTCACGATATTGTGAAGTTTGGTGGTGGTTCTTGCTTACTCAATGTTATTGGTACTTCACTAGTAGGGTGATTTTTTTAGCATATTTGGCTTTGACTATATTCTTGTTGCAGTTTTATTTATAACAGCATATCTTGGTGTTTGTATTGTTAATCTCATTTTTTAGTGGTTGTATTTATATAACTGATTACAAAAGAGACTATTCAAGTCATTCTTGTTAAGCTTGATGGCACTAGCTATGCCTATTAGGTTGAATTTGTGAAAACCGTGGTGTTGGACTTTGGTTATGGAGGATATATGGATGGCACTAAAGTGAAGCCAAAGAAGGGTGATCCCAATTATGGCACTGATATTGTAAAATGGGAGAAAGAAAATGCAAAGATTAAATCATGGCTTCTAGGCTCTGTGGAGCAAAATATTGGTCTGAATATTTTGAAGTATGAAGCTGCTAAGGATGCATGAGGGTACTATAATCAAATCTATGAACAGTCCAATTGGGCCTGAAAATATCAGCTGGAGTAAGAATTCAAGGCATTGAGACAAGGAAATGAACTCATTCAGGCATTTCATGCTAAGATTTAAGCAGCTATCTGATGTGTTGGACCTGATGCTACCCTATAATAAATTATCAACTGTGGTGATTGTGTGGAGTGCAAGAATCGTGATAATGAAGCAAAGGATTGGCAGCAGGTCATTAATTTTCTGATGGCATTTCATCCTGAATTTGATAGTATTCGCAACAGCATTCTAAACTGTCCCTTCCTTCCTACCCTAGTTTAGACCTTGTCTGAGCTATTGGCAAAAGAGAGTAAGATCAAGTCTCTCAGTGTTCAATCATTAAAGAGGTTGTACTTGCTGTGATTATGCAAATGCAGAGATAGAGTTGGAGGAAGATGGGATGGTAGATCTGGAGGTGGTAGAGGTGATATAACTTCAGTTTAGTGCCAGTATTGTAGAAAATATGAGCATAACATAAGACAAACTTCTGCCTAGTGTTGAGAAAAAGAATGGTGGTGCATTTGCAATACTTTCCAGTGAAGAGAGCACTAAGCCTAAGGATGGACAGATGGATAGTAATAGTGGTTGGCCGCCCTTGTCTCCATCACCACTGCCAAGTGGACAAGGTGACGACCAAGAAGATTCTGGAGTTGTAATACAGGTGTAAGAACTCAAACATAGGAAAACAGTGTAGTCTGCTACTTCTCGTGTAGTGGGTTCTTTTGAGCATTCAGGTGGTAGTCAGCTATAGATCTTGGAGTTCACTTTTGCTTGATAACAATAAGCTTTACAAATTAGGGAAATTATTTGTTATTTACTACTGACGAGAACAAACAAAAAAAATGCAATTGAATTCCCACATACAGAGAAACACCAAAAGTTCCACAAAAATTTGACATGAATCATAAATTGAGAATAAAAATATGATGAGGTATAGAAATGTGACCTGAGTGCATGGAAAATGTCAAAAGCACCAGTATAATGTCCAGCAAAAAAAGAAAGGCAATCATGAAGCTTAAGCATAACACATCCGCAATATCCAAAATAAGATTATTCATCACAACAAGTGCAACAACAGAATAGAACAATAAGTTACTCATTCAAACCTTGCCCACTCGTTCATCAGCCAACTTTTGTTGATTCTTCATGCATTGTTCCTCAAGCTTCCTTATGCCTTCTAGATACTCCTTTTGAAACTTTAGCTTCTCATTCTGAAAAATAAAAAGGAAACAGGTATCATGATAGGTCAAATATGATATCAACCAACAAGCAGCAAAAACTTCATCAACCTTCTACAGCCCCTCAACAAGGTACATAGACACCGAACAACCAATTTACAGGCAATTCAATGATTTGTGTTTAGGTTTTTTCTTTATTTTATTGCCACAAAAGGATAATTGAACAAGATGTTTGATGGTTAAATAATGGCATTTCACCACCAAATCCTTGATCTTAAATCACATGTTGAATATTAAAAAAACAAGAATATTTTTTTTTTTCGTGTGTGTAAGATTACATGCTCCTTGTTGAAATTTTCTATTTTTAAGAATAGATTATGCAGGTGTTTGTAAAGTCAAAATTGCAGGTCCAAGTGCTATTGAACATTTTGACTGACACAAGTCATTTATCCCTTGATAGCTTTCCTACAAGAGGGTCTCCAACAATGTATATGGTTCATGGACAACATTGTTTTAACAATAAAAAAAGAGGCAAATGAAATACATGAAGAAAAACCAAAAACAAAGAGGTTGAAAGTCCGCAGAATGAAAACAGCACATGGAGGGTGACCTAATGGAAAGATAGATGATGAGGTGATGGCTAAACGATTTTGCAGTGTCATATGAATATTTAAGCACCATGAGGATCTGTTAGGATATCAATTGTAAACTATGTCACATGGGTGCGGGTGCGGGTGTGGGGATGCGGCACTTACAAAAAACCCGGGTGCGGGGGTGTGGCAGGGGCAAAAATGTAAAAAAAAAAAAAAATATATATATATATATATATATATATATATATAATTTTGAAATTTTAACAGTTTAACATTTAACAGTAAACATTGTCATAATATGATTCATCATGCATGCAGTATATCAACCTAAATATCAAATTATCAATCAAATAAGTAAAGCAATTACATAAATTGACCTAAATATCAATCAAATAAGTAAAGTATAAAAGAACTAAATTACATACCAAAGTATATCCTGATGAAGTAATGGATGTTAATAATTTTCTTCTTCATCATCAAATGCATCATTAGAAGGAATACTGGGCTCAGCTAAATCCATGTTTGTTATGTTGAAATCATGTTCTCCCTCGAAGTCACACTCTTCTGGGTTTACATCCCAAAATTTGGATGTTCCTTGTCTGCGTTATAAACCCAATTTGAAAATGATAAATACAATACAAGTATATTTAAATGAAAACTAAGAAATAATCAAATAACTAAGAGAGCAAATTAGTACTTGTATTCATCATTGCTTCGCGAAAGTAATCGAAGATTTAAATGAACATATACTAAATCCTTTGCACGCTTGCTGGTGAGTTTGTTTCTCTTCATGTTGTGGATTTGAGAATATGTGCTCTAATATCTTTCACAACAAGATGAACTAGCAGGTTGCGATAGTAATCTTAATGCAAGACGTTGGAGAAGAGGTGTTTCTGATCCAAATGTTGACCACCATGTGATAGGATCTATATTATCTTCTTCTTTCGCGAATAATGTCGGTCCATATAATCTCGAAGATGAAAATTTTCCAAACTCTTGTGTGACTTGACGTAGAAAATATGCTTCTGAAAAAAGTCTTGTCATACACATATTTCTATGTCTTGATAGCTCTGGGTCTAAATTTGGAGAGACACGACCAATACCACCAGCCCGCCACTTATTTGCATAATATTTTGGATTAAGAGAATGTGCCATGCAATGCAAAGGAGTGTTGCTCTTATCCCATCTTCTGACTAAAATTGAATGAATATAATTAAAAAAATCTGAATCATTCAATGCAGGATTTTTTTCTTCATGCTTGAAAACTATAACTTGTATTTTTTCAATCATATTATCCCACATTTCGTAAACTTTGTGAAGCATGGGCTCATCCTTATCAACTTCTCTTAACATTTCCCAAATAGGTTGCATAAATTGAAGAAAGTATACCACTTTGTCCCAAAACTCATCATCAAGAATGAATTTCTTAATTTCTTGAGCCTTGATATCATCATCAGCACGATAGAATGTCTAATTTTCATCAGTCACTATGTTAATCAAAACATTCTTCACTCTTTTAATCCTCTTCATCATCACAATGATGGACGCAAAACGTGTTTCAGCGACCTTCAACAATTTCAAATTAGAATGCCTATTAAATATAGCATTAGCACGATGGTGGTTAACAACAAAATTCTTGATGCTTTTGACATTTCTTTCTAAATCTTCAATCCATAAACATAAAGCATATGCATGTGAATTTTCTTCTTCTTTGGGGTTGCAGATGCTCTTTAGGGCTAGATTTAAGTTGTGTGCTACACAGAGAGTCCAAAAAATATGAGAGTACTCACTCTCCAAACTCAACGCTGCACTTTTACAAACTGGAGCGTTGTCTGTAATGATTTGTACCACTTTTTGATCATTCACTTCTTTTATCACTTTTATAAACAATCCCTTCAAATACTCTGCATTTTTATATTCCCCAGATGCATCAACTGCTTTCAAGAATATTGGGTCACTAAGCGAATAAGCAATGAAATTGATTAATGGACGCCTTTAAATATCTGTCCATCCATCAGACACAATAGAAACTCCATTTTGCTCCCATGAATATTTTTTAATCTCTAGCAACCTCTCCACATTTTCCCTCTCTTCTGCAAGAAGTGTGGTTCATATTTTTTCTGAACTTGGAGGCACATAACCACTCAAATTACAATTTGCCAAGGATGTTACTAAATCCTTCCAATAAGGATTTCTAGCCACATTAAATGGAAGTAAACTAGAATAAAAATACCTCCCAACTTTTCTATCCAATTCTTTTCTTCCATATGTATTGAATGTTGCTTGTATCGTTCATCTACCTCCTATATTGACTTTTCTTTTTTTTTCAGCATCTTCTTGGTGGCTTGCAAATGGCACACTGACTGCAGAAGAATCGACCATTGCCTTTCTCTTCTCATATTCTTCTTGTATTTTCTTGTATTGTCTTCGCATTGCCTCATCAACTTTTCTGCAAGCTGAAATGTCATGTCCTGGTATCTTCAACAAATGAGTCTTCACTCTTGTGTAAGACCCAACAAAATCTCTTTCGCAAAGCTTGCATCGAAATCTCTTGTTTCCACCACCTCCTTCTCCAGCTTTTGCAAGTTTATCTACATGTACCCATAGTGGCCCCACATCATCAATCACACTGCAACTATCAACAAAACTAGCAGCAGAACTCACATGTTGGGATGAGGATGACGCAAGTCCTTTCCCTTTATCCGTCATTTTTATCCTGAAAACACACAAAAAAATACATTAAAAATTTTAAATCAATTATACTCGACCCTCTCCCCCTGTCGAAAACACAGGGAGAAGGGGGGGCTCAGCCCTTCCCCTGCCAACCCAACAAGAGAGTGAGAGTGAGGGGGGCTCGACCCCTCACATGCCGAAAAACGAGGGAGCAGGGGGGGCTCAGCCCCTCCCCTGCCGACCCAACAAGAGATCGAGAGAGAGGGGGGGGGGGGGGGGGGGGGCTTGGCCCCTTCCTGTCGACCCAACAAGAGAGCGAGAAGGGAAGGGGGTGCTTGATCCCTCCCCTGCCGACCCAAGCAGAGAGTGAGAGAGGGTACATACCAGCGAAAGGAGAGGAGGAGCTGGGGCGGCGATGGGACAAAGCTCGAGCTCAGGGGGAGAGGAGAGGAGAGATTAGGGCAAAAAAAAAATTGCCCTAATCCTCCTTTTCATCGTGGAATTTTTTTTTAACGCCCAAACAATGGACAAAAATGACCCTGGGTGCGTTGACCGCACCCAGGGTCGTGTTGACCGCACCCACGTCGCGTCGACGCGGGTGTGGCATCTGTTTTGCCGAGTCCCTATGACATAGATTGTAAACATACTTGAAAGATCGTATTGGAAACTATAAAGCATAGTAAGACCAGAAAGCTCTTGTTGAAATTAAGTGCATAAGCAACAATTAGATGCTCCAACTTTATCTTTTATGCTACCACTGTAGCTAGCATTGTTATTAAAAATGTGCCTCAAGGCGCAAAAAGCGCACCTCGCCTTGAGGCGCATATATAAAGCGTAAAAGCCCCCCGGCATGCGCCTCATACACCTTGAGGCGCATGCGTTGGGGTGAGGCGCACCTCAAGCCGAGGTGTATAAGCCTCGAATTTTTTGGTCAAATGAGGGTCAAAGTCCCCATTTGACAAAAAACTAGGGTTTTCACGCAGTTTTAAGTTAAAACTTTTAACTAATTAGGTTGATTTGCCCTTGTCGCTCCTCCTTCGCCTGCTCCATCTCCCTCTCCTCACTTGCTCGCTCTTCACGTTGTTCCTCTCCCGCTTGCTCTTCACGCTTCGCCATCGTCGCCACAATTGCGCCTGCTGCCACGGTTGAACCTTCACGCTCCTCCTTCGCTACCGTCGTCACCACTGCCACCGCTGCGCTCGCTCGCTCTCCCTCTTTCGGAGGTCAGGTGTGCTCTTTCCCCTCTCTCTCTCAATCGTTGATGCTCTTTCTCTCCTCTCTCTTTATCAATCGTTTTGCTCTTCCCCCCGCCCCCTCTCTCTCTCTCTCTCTTAGTTTCCTCTTTTTCCTTTCGTTTTTTTCTTGGATTATCCAGGTTACGTGTTTTCTTTTTGTTCTTGGATAATCTCAATTTTTTTTTTCTTCTAGTCGTTGATGCATTTTTTGTCATTTTTCTTTTCGAGATGGCCCTGATTTGGTGAATTTTGTCAGTTCGATTTGTAGAGGGATATCTAGAGTTCCAGTTTTTCTATGCTGTGAGAAATATGGATACTCTTTTCTTGTTTGCTGAATTTTCTTTCATGTTTCTCTTGTTTTATCAGTTAATATACTTTTCATGATTGCTATTCGTTCTTATGTCTTATCATATGTATGTGGAAATATTGAGATTATTGAAATATGAATGAGTTTGTGTCTGTGCAATTGTGCATAGAAGTGTTGAAATGAGTGTTGTTTGCATTTCATTTATAATGAATGGTTTAGCATGTCCACACACTAGATTGTTGTGCCGTTCAACTTTTTGTCTCATGATGATCATTGATGGTGTGAGAAGTATAAATATAGTGAGATTTTTCCACTCGTCCTTAGAAAAATCCTAAATTTTCATTGAATGCTCCCTTGTTGAAAAAAAACAAAAATCTGTCCAGTTCTATTTGAACAAAAAACTTCTAAGTGATTCACTTTTTTCATGTGATTTCCTTCATCAATAAAGCATTTTTTATTTATTTATAATTTTAGATATTTTTTATAGTTTTTTTTTAGTTTAAAAAAAAATTGAGGCTTACGCTTTACGCCTCACCTCAGATTTTGGTGGAGCGCCTCGCTACGCCTCAAAGCTTTTCACAACACTGGTAGCTAGCATTCAAATTTGACAAGGCCATAGGGAAATGACACAAAGAAATTGTAATATATGTCAAATAAATACATGTGAAGGATGTGAATATGTGGAACTTTGTTTTTAAAGAAAAATAACACTTTATTTCCAATAGACAACACTACTCAGAGAATTAACTCTGGGATCCATAATTGTTATGAGGTCTACACTCACAGTCAATCTCAAGCAAAAGCAAGATATCCTAATGTCATTGCATTAAGAAAATTAGAAGCATAGAGAGAGCTAACCTCCAAGGCATGTGCAAATTCGCTTTCAATCTCAGCAATACGATTTTGTGCCTCAATACTTACTCTTTCCACCTCATCTTCAAATACCTTCTGCTGCCTCTCATGTTCTGCAATTATTTTGTCCAATTGTATCTCCAGCCTTCTGCACATACTCTTGTAATCAAATTCTTCCTTTAGCTTCAACATGTTCTCTACTTTCATTGCCTACAACAACACATAATATTCAGAAAAATATGAAACACATAAGATGTTCATCTCACCAAAATGTGTCATTCAACAAATAACTGCATAGGAAATTTATGTTAACAATGGTAGAGACACAACGGAGAAAAAAAATCAACCATTTTAACATGTAGAAGTTAATGTTTGGGAAATAGAGTAATCGCCTTCAAGAACTAGGTGAAGGCCTGGAATTTGACATCTATAGAACCATGACTGCCATTAGAAGTATGACCACCATATTCCAACATTGAGGAAATTGCATTTCAAGATCAGCATTTTCTAGGGACACCAATTTTCAGACCCCAACATCATCAAAAGCTCATCTACTAAGGATAACCATGAGGCATCAAGCCGATGCACATCACAACAAACATATGGAGAAGCAAATGACAAAGGAACACAAACATAAGTGCAAGCGACTTTACACACAAAACAACAAAGCAAAGTTGCCAGTCAATGAAGGGGGAGCGGAAAGCGATTTGCGAAGGGGGGAGCGGGAAGCGACACTTTTAAAATTTTAGAAATCGGGAAGCGCAGGATGACTTAGAAGCAAACTGGGAATCCTCTCAAAAAAGAGAAGGAAGCAAACCGGAAGCGAAGAGGAAATGAAGGCAGAAGCACCCTAGGAGTCAAGTGGGAAGCAAATAGGAATCAATTTTTTCTGATATTGGGCAAAAAAAATTGTTAAAGGCTGCAAGCCCGCCAAAAAAAGAAAACCTACTTCCTGATGTTGGGAAGCAAGTGAGAAGCGAGCAGGAAGCGAGCGGAAAGTGAGCGGGATGCAAAATGGAAAGTTTGGTTCCCCATAATGGGAAGTGTGCTTTCCATTAAAAAGGGTCGCTTCCTTGCGCGTTTCGGAAGCGACGCATTTCGGGGAAGCGTGCTTTCCCGAGTCCTATAGTGTTTTTGGTAACCCTGCAACAAAGTAACAAGCCATTATCAAGTTTGCTAACCATAACCTGCTTAGCATTGAACTCTTACAAATAACAACATGATTATACCTGAATGTGTTTACAAAACAAGAAGAATCAGTTTCTTAAAGGGGCAGATGAATCTTCTTAAGATAAAAAACGTGTACAAGCATTTCTCAATTTGATTTCAAGTAATAAAGCCTTCTAACAGAAAATCTAGGTGAATAACCAAAATAACTGCAGCCTTAAAACTATCCCCCAAAAAAATTGACATGTCATTTTACCAAAAAGTATAATGGCCCTCCTCATGATTGGATATATGCCTACTGTTAAAATATGTATATATATGTATATATTCATAATATAATTAATATATATATAATTTTGTTGTAATAAGTAATGCCCATAAAGGGCATTTTAGTTTTTTTTACTTTTGTATATGGGTCTGTCCTATAGGGACAGTTTTGTATTTATTTTTGTTTTTTATACTTTTTGTAATTCCCTTGGTTTTGAGGGACTCTTTTAGCTAGTCAATAGAGCTATCGGAACAGTCCAACAGCTCTATTTCTAGTTGTTGGACTGTTCCAACAACTCTATTGAGACTACCGCTTGTGTATGAATAGGGGTAAAAAACCCCATTTGTTTTTAATGCTTTTCCTAAGCATTCTACTCAATAAATATGATATGTTTTATGTTCTTGTGTTACTGTTTTGACTCTTTGAAGTCTTGTATGTGCACTTTGTGCTTGTGTAGTGCCTTGGTGCTTTTGTTTTTGTTCTTTATTGGATTTGTAATAGCACTTGTGCACTCTATATTTATTTTTCTCCATATTTCATTACATGGTATCAAAGCCAAGAAATTTTTCTTTGTATTTTGTCTTTTTGGGACTTGGGATTCTTTGGTTTGAGTTCGTGCTTCGTGAGGAAATTGTGATTGATGTATGGCTTGGATTCAAGGGAGATATTGACCCGGTATGTATCTTAAATATTTATTTTTACTTGAGTTGTCTATCTCATGCATTATGCATTAGAAAACACTCATTTTGCTTATCTTTGAAAATTTATTTGTTATTTGTGTTAAACTAAAATCTTTAAATGCTTTTCAAATTTATTTTTGGATTTAGTTTTTTTAAATGGTTCATAATATTTATTTGGTCTTGTGAAATGATATTTATATGTGTATTCTTTATGAGAACTAGTTTGAATCTTAGGTTTTTGAACTTTCTTTATTTAATATGTATGTATATGATCTAGTATTCTTGAGCATGTGGTTTTGGCACTTATATGCTTTATTCGAGCTCTTCATGGTTATAAATGTCAAAACATGTTCTTATGTATGACTTCATATTTACTCTGTTTTTTGTTATATTGTACTTTGTTTTATTTTTTAATATTGTTAAATATTTTAAAATGATTTGAAAAATTTATTTTTAAATGCCTTTTTATGTCATTCACAAGTATGATTTTATTAGATTTTGCTTAACTTGTGTTTGAATTTCTTTCTTTTCTCTTTGATGTATTCTTATGTGAAACATAGAATATTTTATGTAGTATTAAAGATTTTATGTGGTTAAGGTCTTAGTGATCATGGATATCTTATTATCTTGAAATTTTAATAAATATTTTTTCATATTGATATATGATCCTTGTGCACTTGTGATTGTCTTACATTCACATTGATGAATGAGTTTGTTTATTTGTGCATAAGGAATTGAGCATGATTTCTTCATACAAAACTTGTTCTTTTATGGGAATTATGCACTCATCCTTGTGGAATTTATGTTAAACTCCTCTATGAGGTTTATGAATGCTTTTTAAGTGTGCTTTTTAAAAATTATTAAAAATATTTATATTATTGTGTGTTCTCTTGTTGGCCCTTGTAATTGTGCCCATTTGGGAGGTAGTTTTATTGCACTTGAATTGTTTGTGCCTTGTAGTTGTGATATTTCTTAGACTCATGGCTCCTTAATGAACATTATCTTATATGTTCTTTACATCATATTACCTCACACGAGTTTTAAGTATTATGCTTTTTGCATACTTGGAATTAATAAAATTTATATATTTTTTAGAACATTTCCTGTGTTTGCCCTTTGTGGGTTTTGAAAGTGTACCCTTTGTGGTTAACTTTTGTCCTTGTCTATTTTGTATCTATTGATGGACATTCTTGTTACAGACTTTTATTGGTGGACATTTTATCTTGTCATATGATTGCATTTGTTGCATGATTTTACTAAACTTATTTGAGGAGTTCATCACTCTTCTTTCGATACATCCATAATTATTTGTTTGGCCTTATTGAGGTGAGTTGTATGCACTTTTGTGTTGTTAAACCAGAGGTAGTTGTTGAGTTGAGTTATATGTGCATCATTGTCTTCCTGTCAGTATAGATTGCCAATATTTTTTGTTCTAACTGACAGTTGATTGACCTCTGGTTCTATGAATGTGTTGTATCGCTCAATTATTTTTTTGTGCACCTCTGTGTTGTGGAACCAGACTTAGTTGTTGAGGTGAGTTATATGTGCACCTCTGTCTTCTTGTCAGTATAAATTGATAATATTTTTTGCTTTGATTGACCTCTAGTCCTATGAGTGTGTTGTATCACTCAATTTTTTTTTGTGCACCTCGATGTTGTGGAACCAGAGTTAGTTGTTGATGAGTTATATCACTCAATTGTTTATTTGGCCTTTATTGTTTATTGGGTGTTTATATCGATTTTTGTTAGTGATGGCTCTATTGTAATTTGCTTGTTGTGACCATTTTTTTGTCCTTATGGATTAAATCTCATATTATTGCAAAATTTATTGCTTTGATTTGAATATTGTTTTTAAATCTTCTTGCTTATTGACATCAGTTTGTCTTCATTATAATATATATTTCCATCTTACTTTCTCCGCTCTTCCCTCTTATTTGAGTGATTTTTTTTTATAAGAGAATTTTGTTTATCAGTTTTACAACCATGGTTGTAGTGAGTTATGTACACGCGTTGTAACTGATGTTATTGTTTGCAGTTTTACAATCATTTGTGAGGTGGAGGATGTGCACCTCTTGTGGTTGTAGCTCATTTGTATTGTCAGATAGCCAATATTGCTGGTGCATGGTCATTGGTATGGCTATTGCTGACATTTGTGTTTAATCTATTGTCCTATGCGTTGATACACTTGAATTTTGAGGTTTTGGGGTTAGAGGTCAAAGAGGTAGTTGATTGTGGTGAGCAAATTGGGGTTGAGATTTTCAAATATCATTCATTTTGTTATAATTTGTTGAATGTGAGATTTTTAAAATCTTTTCATGAACCTTCTAATCTTTTTCGTTGCCCATTTTTCTTATATAAAAAATGTATTTAATATTTATATCTTATTTGAAATACTCAAGCCTTTAGGACTTTATTGCTGAATTGTTTATATCTTATTGATATTTTATGTCTAATATATGTTCATAATTTATGTTTTCTTGAAAAATATATTGCTCTTATGGTTATGGTTGTCTAATTGTGAAATTCTTAAAAATTGATTTTAAAGTATATTCCTCGTGTTTATCCTTAATGGCTATTGTACCTTGCTTGAATTGTTACTAATGTTTCTAAAATCTTAAAATTATTGCTTAAGGTGTATATCTGGTTCATTTTTAAAATTGTTTAAGTTTATACTTTATAGTATCTCTATGTTTTGTTGAGGAACTTAACCACCCTCATTTCATATATATGAATTAATCATAGTTATTCTTGTTCAAAAAAAAAGTATATATATATATATATATATATTGTTTTGAATCCAAATACATGTATATTATATCTATTTTTTAAACTGTTGGGTTAAAATGCTTTTTGTTTAAAAACTATTTGGTAAGAATATCTTTCTTCGTGTAGTTGAAACCTTTGTTTTGTTCTCTCTGCAAGTTCTTAAAAATGCTATGGGTTGAGAAAGAAATTATATCTTTGATGCATCATGAAGATGAAGATAGCCAATGCAGGCATTTGGAGAAGATTTTCATTTAAGACTTGGAACCTTCCCTTTATTTTCTTTTTGTATTTTCAAACTTTTGGTGTTTACAGTGTAAGTTTGAGGGGGTGCTAAAATATGTATATATATTCGTAATATAATGAATATATATATATATATATAATTTTTGTTGTAATGAGTAGAAACCATCAAGGGCATTTTAGTCTTTTTGTTTTTATATATAGGTATGTCTTATAGGGATAATTTTGTATTTAATTTTGTTTTTTATATTTTTCGTAATTGCCTTAGTTTTGAGGGACTCTTTTAGTCAGGTACTTTTTGAACTAGTCAACATAGAGTTGACTAGTCAATAGAGATGTTAGAACAATCCAAAAGCTCTATTGAGACTACCACTTATGTATAAATAGGGGTAAAAAAAACTCATTTGTTTCTAATGTTTTTCCTAAGCATTCTACATAATAAAGATGATATTTTTTATGTTCTCGTGTTATTGTTTTGACTCTTTGAAGTCTTGTATGTGCACTTTGTGCTTTTGTAGGGCCTTAGAGATTTTGTTTTTGTTCTTTATTGGACTTGTAATAGTGCTTGTGCACTTTGTATTTGTTTTTCCGCATATTTTATTACACCTACTGCAGCTAGAAAAAATCACAAAACTTTACAGGATAATCAAAAAAGGCACCTAAGAATATTAGACAGTATTTTGAGGAATGAATGGTATTCCAACTTAGAACCAACATGGCCAGCCAAATCAGGCACTTATAATCTTTCCTGGAACTGTTCCTCCTATCTTCATTATAAGTAATATGACAGAATTACTCATATTTTAAACTTATTGAAGTCCCTTTAAATCAGTGTGGTTGATGAGGGATGCATTAGTTGGCCTTCACAAAACTTCCTGCTAATGACTGGGTCTACTCCTAGAAAAACATGCCACACCTGCTACGTATGTTCAAACTTTGAACAGAAGCTATTCATCTTCATTTACAAAAGCAATTCCAAATGCACAACCTTCTCGCAGTATTTGAAGAAGCAAATATGTCACAGTTTTTATAAGCTTCAACATAGGGGAAAATCTAGTCATCCAAATATAGCATAAAAATATCGCCTAGTTACCTGATACACCTATCCAAGTGCCTGCTTGCAGCTTATGCAACTATGCATGTTAACAAAATGGCAGATGCCTATGAAGTATGAAGAAAATGGCCACTTCAGTGCGGTGAGTAAGCAGTGATCCTTACGATGAAAGCTAGACACAGGCTACCTAATCGCAGTTCAGACACCAATGTTAGTTTCCGAAAGATCTTAGGACTACTATGCAAACAAAACTCTAGGCCAAAATACCATCAAACAAGAATAGATGCTCTGCTGAAAGTTTTGAAAAATTTAAGACTGCACCAATTTAGACATCATCTTTCCAGACGCTTATCTAAATTCTCTGCAAAACAATTACCTTGGAATTCCTACAAGCTTATTTAAATTGAATAATATTTGTCCATTAAGACCCATGGTCTTATAATATATCAGCCTCCAAAAAATCAATTAAAAAAGAACCACAAGATGCTTAGAGAGCAGGAAAATGTCAGAAATTGATTCAAAACAACCACAAGATGCTTAGAAAGCACTAAGCTGTCAGGAATTGTTAATCAACAAAAGCTTAACTTTAAGAAGTGGAATATATACTAGCCAACAGTAAGTAGAATGCAGTTAAACTAACATTATGTCTGAGCAGATTGCAGAAATTGCATAGTGACAGAATAAAAGAAACTTACTCTTTGGCCAAACATGATAGTACTTGCAGTCTCTCCTCGATGTCGTGGTGACGGACCTATAGTTATAACCAAGGAAGTTCTTGCAGTACCTGAACCATTTCAACAAATTGCTGAGTAACAAAAGATCAGAAGGATCAATTTGCAGACAGGATTGATCCTAAACAAGACTGACATGATTGTGTCATGAAACTTGTAAACAATGATATTTTTTCATTGAAAAGCACAAATTACAGTAAAAAATTTTGTTGTATAGTTTTCAAAGGCTTCTTTGAAGTGAGTAATCAACTGGTATATAAATGAAAACTCTCAATCCATGAAATTACATAATAGCAGGATGTTTTATACTAAATACAAATTACATCATAGCAGGATGTTTTAACCAAGCATGTAACTCAATGTAATGATTCTGTAACTGTGAACTCAAACAGTCTAATTTGCTGCAAGTAAATGAAGATTCGGAAGCCAAAGATATCCAACCTCCAAAGGAATCACGAAGAAGCCTTGTTAATTTTGAATCTCGGACAGGAACATGGGGACTATTCTCTGCAAGTGCATTAATGCACTTTCCCAAGGCACTCAAGGAAAGATTAATTGACTTTGCCTCTTCCAGGTTATGTCCCTCGCTCCCTGTCAAGAACATTGAACAGTCTTTACCACCACCCTTAGGAACAAACCAATTAGGAAACATGTAATCAAGTAGGACTGCAGGAAGACTCGGTTGAAGGAAGGCATAGCTCTTCCAGGACCTGATATATTTACTAACAATGCCTGCAAAAGAAACACCAACACAAACTGGGCCAGCTTCCCAGGCCTTAAGACAGCAATCATAGAAGGTGGTCCAACACAGCCAACGAAACATTACGGAGGTAAGATAACCAAAAGATTGGACAAAATAAGCACATTTACATCCTTAGTCACAATATAAGCTGAAATTTATCCAATGTCGGGAAAGTTTTAGTAGCAAGTAGTTTGGTTATCTTACCACTTACCAGTATATGTTGGCAAAGGAAATTGAAGAGCTTAATATTAGCATTGCAAGAGTGAGAATTACACCATATTTCACATGCTTCACCACTTCAATAGTAAGCAAAACAAGAGAAAAGTACATAATGAAAGAGCTCAGTAGAAATAAAAAGAAGTTAGAGAAGTGATTTAGCCAAATCACATAGAATATGGATAGGAGGTCTTTTAGCTTGCCTGCAGTGTCATGGCTGCTAATGTCAATGATGAATCAGAGCCTAAATCTAATCTGGGAGAACACACTAAATCAGAAAAATGTGAAAATCTAAGCAAACTTTGTAGTTCTGCCAAACAAACAAAAACTGTAGAAGCAACAGCAAATATCCTGACTTCATAAGTAGGCAAACATTTTAAAAAATCACAGCTGCAACAGAAAAATTTGTGAAAATGTCTTCATAAGAGACAATGTGCACAAAGGCACTAAATCTTCAATAATGTGATAAGTGCACAAAGGCACAAAAAGAGAACTTGAAACAAGTGTGCACAAAGGCACAACACATAAATGAGAGCACAAATGCTCAAAGGCATAAAAAATAAAAAGAAACTTTATTGAAGTGAATAGGAGCTTTGCTAGAAAGCTTAAAGGATATAAAGGGGGTTTACCCCTATATATAATCCACAAGGAGAAAATGACTTTGGAGCCCCTCCAACGGTTAGAAATCTAACCGTTGGAGGGGTCCCAACGTCTATTTGTGGGGCCCCTCAAGAATGAAAAAGAAGAAAAAGAAAAAGAAAAGAAAAAATAAATTACAAACATATTAAAAAAGATGAATATGTGTAAAAGAGAGTGAAAATACAAAATTACCCTTATCGGGTATTACAAAAAGAATATATATAGATAGATTTTAACCCCCCCCCCCGCTCAAGCTTACGGTGCGATAACCGAAAGTTTGTCAAGGAAAAAATGGAATCACAGTGAACACAAGGCCTTAGTGAAAAAATCAGCTAGTTGATATTTTGATGTCACGTAAGGCAGATCAATGGCATTTTTTAGATATTCCTCTCTAACATAGTGGTAGTCCATCTCGATATGCTTCGTGCGCTCATGAAAAGTGTGATTCTTTGCAATATATATGGCACTTTTGTTGTCGCAGCATAATTTTGTATGCCTTTAAACACTAACCCCCATATCTTTCAGTAGCTGCCAAATCCAAACAATTTTCATGGTGGTGGTTGTCATGGCTCGATACTCTACCTTCGCAGAAAATAACGACAATTTCTGTTGTTTCTTGCATCTCTATGAAACCAAAGATTCTCCTAAAAAGACACAAACACCGGTAGTGGAATGACGGTTATTTGGGTCACCTCCCCAATCAGAGTCAGTATAAGCAATTAAATTTAACTCAGAAGATGAAGATAAAAATACTCTCTTATTTATGAATCCCTTCACATATCTGATGATCTGAAGCGCAGCACTCAGGAGATATCTGACCCGATAATACTAAGATACATTAATGAACCAACAAGTTGCATGTAAGGAGTAGGATTTGTTAGGGGAATCCCATCATCAATCTTCATTTTTGTTCCTACTACTTCAGGAGTATCACAAGTTTTGTCATCTGAAATGTCTGACCTGTCAATGATCTCACAAGCAAGTTTAGTTTGATACAAAAAATACCCCATGTGATAATAGACAACTTCAATGCCCAAGAAATATGTCAGAAAACTCTAGTCTGACATTTCAATTTTTTTGGTTAGAGTAGATTTGATACTTTCGATCCCTATTGCATCATCATATGTGATTAACATATCATCAACATATAATAACAGACTTACAATACCTGTATCAGGATTATTGACAAATAGAGCATTGACAGTGTAGCATGAAACAAAACCATTTTCTATCATTACACTGGTAAATCCATCATACCAAGCCTTGGGAGCTTGCTTCAAACCATAGAGAGCTTTTTGCAGACGAAGAACCTTACCTTTAGGTACATTCATACCCAGAGGAGCATCCATATAAATTTCTTCATGTAAATCTCCGTTTAAGAAAGCATTTTTAATGTCCATTTGATATATATTCTATTTTTTAATAGATGCAATTGTAATTAGATACCTAACAGTAACCATACGTGCAACCAGGGCAAATGTTTCATCGTAGTCAATACCATACTCTTGACTATACCCCTTGACAACAAGACGGGCCTTATATCTTTAAAGAGACCTGTCACTCTTGATTTTAACTTTGAAAACCCACCTACATCCTATAGTTTTATTTCCTTTAGGCAATTCTTGGAATTCTCAAGTTTTGGTTTTCCTAAGGGCTCTAAGTTCATTATTCATTGCCTCCCTCCGCTCTATCATTTTATTGGCTTCTTAAAAATTTTTACGTTCTATGTAAGAATGAATAGCACTAAGGCATGCTCGATATTTAGGCGAGAAGGATTCACAGAAAATAAATCTAGAAGGATTTTTCCTAATTCTTTCGGTTCTATGAGAGTTATTTAATGAGGAAGATTCACTAGATTCACTATACTTTTCAATTGCACTTTTAAAGTTATTTTTGTCTCTATGTGTATAAGTAATGGGATCATTAGATGTTCTTTCCTCTATAGGTGGATCAATAGATTGATAAGAAGGATGGTTGTTTTCAACTATATTTTTTTTTCACTAAAATCATCAAGTTCATCATCGCTAGAGATATCATCATCTCTAAATAGTAACTCAAACAAGAAACAATAATCCATATTCTCTTTATGGGATTCATCTTTCTCAAAAGCACTCACATTTTCTAAGAAAGTCACATTCCTAGAGACATATAGTTTGTCGTTCTTAACACCATAGCATCTAAATCCTTTTTGAGTTTCGAAATATCCAAGAAATGCACAAGGAATGGCTTTTGGTGAAAGTTTGTCATTTTTGTCGGTAAGGATAAAACATTTACATCTAAAAATTCTTAACCTATTGTAATCGGGTTCATTTTGGTATAGAATTTCAAAAGGTTAAGTTTTGTTTAGATTTTTTGAAGGAAGACGATTTATAAGATAAACAGATGTAAGAGTCGCCTCGGCCCAAAATCTTTTAGGAATGTTTTGAGAAATGAGTAAGGTTCTAGTTGTTTGAATAATATGCCTATATTTTCTTTCGGCTAAACCATTTTGTTGCGGTGTTTTTTGACAAGATCTTTGATGAACTATTCTATGGTTGTCAAGATAATTTTTAAAATCACTTGAAAGATACTCTCTTCCGGAATTGGTTCTAAAGATTTTTAAATTACCATTAAATTGATTTTTAATCATCATATGATATGTCTTAAACGTTGCAAAAACTTCATGCTTATGTTTAAAGAAGTATATTCAACAAAATCTTGAATAATCATCAACAAAAATAACATAGTAAGCAAATCCACCCTTAGATATCACGAGTGCACAAGTTCAAAGGGTTTGTTTGTAAACATAAATCTTTGTTCAAAAGGCAAGCTTCTCATTTTTCCAAGAATGCAATCATTACAAGTGAAATTACTTTTACAGAGATTCTTAACAAAATGCAAATAAGAAAGCTTGACGACATTAGGATGTCCAAGTCTTTTATGCCAAACATTTATATCTTTATGTTGGGCAATATTACAAAAAGAATGTTTTGGAATTTGTAGAAAGTCCATATAGTAGAGATCTCCTTTTTTAGAGTCTTCCCCAATCAACTTCTCAGACCGACAATCCTATACCCAACATTTATTTGATGAGAACTTAACATCACATCCATGGTCCGAGAGTTGAGAAACCGAAAGCAAGTTTAAATTTAATTTCGCTATAAATCTAACTTTTGGAATAAAAAAATCTTGTTTTTCAAAATTTCAAATTCCTTTGATTTCAAGAGAAGCACCATTAGCGGTTGAAACAAACGATGAAAAACTTTTTTTGAATATTCGGAAAGTGCACAAAAAATTGGAGTCATATGGAAAGAGGCACCCGAATCTAAGAGCCAAGAGATCTTACCGAGAAGAGAAGACATAACGGCACTGGAGATAGATCCTTTGAGTAAGGGTTGAAGAGTATCCATTATTTGACTTAAGGACAATGCCCCGTTATTAGAAGTAGATGGATTCTCTTCTCTTTGTGGTTGAAATGTAGTAGACAGAGCTACTTTCTTCTTCCACTTAGGACAAACTGGCTTAATGTGTCCTGGTTCTTTACAAAAGTGACAAATGATTTTTCCATACTCCCTCCCTTGATTTCATCTTTTACTTTATCCTCCTCTTTGATTTTGATATTTGAAGTGAGGAGGCTTATATGACTTTAAATTGCTTCCGGGTCTAGAGACGACATAAGTGATAAACTGGTTCAAAATCGTGAAAGGGAATGGAGAGGGAGGGAGGAGAGAACTCGAGTTCTGCTTTGGAAACGGCAACAACTATTTTTCTTAATGCTGCACTAATCTTTTCATTAACCTTAATAGGGTTACAAACAATTTGCATGTACAAAAATTCCCTTTACAAGAAACACATATTACATATATGTATGAGAAGCTATATCGGATATGGATCTCTATTGGATCCATATTCTAATACCCTCCCTCAAGTTGGGAATGGGAGTAAACCATATGCAACTTGTTCTTCAGATACCAAAAACGGTTACTCATGAGACCTTTTGTGAACGCATCAACGACTTGATCTTCTGATGACACATAAATTGGTTCAATCTCTTTGTCTGCTATCTTTTGTCTGATGAAGTGTTGGTCGATCTCAATATGCTTAATTCGACTGTGATGAACAGGATTGATCGCAATTCGTATGGAACTTCTATTATTACACATAAGAGTTGAACCTGAGACATTCTCTCCCATTTCTGTAAGTAAGTCTAATTCAGGTCACTTCAGTTGTGGCAGCTGCCATAGATCTATACTCTGCCTCGGTGCTAGATCTTGCTACAGCCTTCTGTTTTCTGTTGCTCCATGAGACAAGATTTTTTCTAATAAAAACACAGTAACCTGAAACAGATCTCCTTTCATCTGGGTCCCCTGCCCAGTCTGCATCTGTATATGCCAATATATCATGTTTTGGTGTCCCCCATGAAGACTGAACATATGTGAGTCCATTATCCACCGTGCCTTTTAGATAGTGAAGAATATGTTTGATGGCATCCATGTGACCAATTTTCGGTTCATGCATGAAATGAGATACTTGGTTTACAAAATAGACGATGTCTGGTCTGGTAAAAGTGAGGTACTGTAATATGCCCACCATACTGCGGTATTTTCTTGCATCATGGCACAACTCTCCATCACAAATGTTGAGCTTTTGATTGACAACACTGGGTGTAGGCAGAGGTTGGCAATCTGCCATTCCTGCTTTGGCTAAAAGATCAAGAGTGTATTTGTGTTGGGTTAATGACATTTTTTCATCCTGCCTGTCCACCTCTACACCAAGGAAATATCTCAGTTCCCCAAAGTCTTTTATCTTAAACCGCATACTTAGAAGCACCTTAATTCGTTGAATGTGGTCTGGTGCATTGTCAGTGATCACAATATCATCAACATATATAAGTAAAAAAAACATAATGTCATCATCCTTATATATGAATAGAGAATGATCTAGTTGAGAATGAATGAAACCGTGGTTCTGAATTTCTAAGGAGAAACTTTCAAACCATGATATGGAGGCTTGCTTTAAGCCATACAATGCTCTAGTTAATTTGCATACATATTCCTTTGGATCTCCCTCTGCATAACCTTGAGGTTGCTCCATGTAGACTTCTTCCTTTAAATCCCCATGCAGGAATGCATTTTTAACATCAAGCTGACTAAAGGTCCACCCATGTTCAATTGCCAAGCCAAGAATGATACGAATAGTTTTCATTTTCACCACTGGGCTAAAAGTGTTAAAATATGGTATGCGTATGGATCTGGATCCAGATCCATACGCACGTTATGTTTTATCTTTTAACACATGCTCAATGCCATTTCATTAATGGCATGTCTGTAATTTTTTCAGCATTTGTATTTTTCCCTATTTATAATGTTTAGGGCTGGGAGGTTGGATTAACGTGCGCAGCCCCCAACCATTGTGAATCTCCCTCTTCTCTCTCTCTCTCTTCTTAGTTCTTGCAGTGAAGGCTGAGCCCACAGAGAATCTCATATGGTATCAGAGCTCGGTTGCGGAACCCTACCAGTCAGTTGTTCAGCGAATCCTGGTAACTTCTGAACAAACTGTTTTGATACAATTTTTTTTTTCTGATTTCTGATTTCCTCGCCCATTCCTCCTTCGATTCTTCCTCCTTCACGGTAACTTCTGCACTTCTGCAAACTGTTTTGATACAGTTTTTTTTTCTGATTTCTGGTAACTTCTGCAAACTGTTTTGATACAGTTCTTTTTCTGATTTCTGGTAACGTCTGCAGCAACATTAACGACTGCAATTTTTCCCTCTTTAACTGCAGTTTCCCCTACGTCTGCAGTTTTCACGTCAACGACTGCAGTTTTCCCTCTTTAACTGCAGTTTTCCCTCTTAGATTGTAGTCTCCTTTTGATTGCAATCAAATCTACTGCAGTTATTTGGTATTTCTTTGATTTATTTCCTCTTTGATTACAGTTTATTTCCTCTTTGATTACAGAAGTTCCCTTTTCTATTACTGTTTAATGATTTCTGTGCAACGCCTATAGGCAGGTTATCACAGTCTATATTCTCGACCCGAAAAAAAAAAGGGTCTATTAATATCACGGGTGCATTCCTTATTAAAGTTCTATTGATTGGTTAAGTGATCTTCATTTTTCTTCTCTTTCTCTTCATTCATCTTGTTCGTTTATTCGTTGTCCCATTGATATGGATTACTCTTCGTCATCTACCTTGTCCTCCGGTCCCTCTGCAAATTTCTTGAGTCAGCATGTTACAGAAAAACTTACTCACTCTAATTTTTTGACCTGGAAGAGACAAATACTTCCTTTTAGACGGAGTCAGGATCTCGATGAACATCTGGATGGTTTGGTTCCTATACCCCCACGGTTTATTTTGCAGGAAACCACCAATGAGAAGGGTGACACAATTACTATTTCTTTTAAGAATCCAGAGTATACAGTCTGGAGGAAGCGAGATCAGTCTTTGGTTGCTTATATTACGTCAACACTGTCTCAAGAAGTATTGGTTACTCTTTCAGATGATTGCACTGCGACGGATCTGTAGAGTAAGTTGTCTCAGACATACTTTCAGATATCAGAAGCTCGAGTTATGTACTTAAAAAATGAGTTTCAAAGTTTGAAGAAAGGTTTCATGCCAGTCATGGAATACATAGGCCGCTTGAAGAGTATTACTGACCAATTGGCGGTTATTGGAAGTGCTATTTCAGATAAAGTTCAACAACTCCTCAATGGATTGGGCCCTGATTTTGACATGTTTACCACAGCTCTGTCATGCCTTCCTCACTTGCCTGCTTTTGACGATCTTCAAGCGAAACTTCTCCAGCATGAGATGATTATGAAACAAAGAGCAGAAGGAAATGAATCAGTTCGTTCTCATTCAGTTTTGGCCATGGACACTTCTGTCGGTTTTGGACGAGGAAATGGAGGGCATCAAGGAGGCAGAGGCCGTGGACGTTTTGGGCAGGGAGGTCGTGGTATCTTGCCTACACCTAATATTTTTGGTGTTTTTAATACAGGGAATCAGAGGAGAGTGCCCACTTGTTTCTTATGTAACAAAAGAGGACATGTGAAAGCTGATTGTTGGTTTAATCTACAAAATAGAGGAAAGGTAAACAAAATTGAAAATAAGTCTGCTACTACTGTGGACACGAAAGCGCCATCTACAGATATGCAACAACTTTTGTTATCAGCACTGTCACAGATGACGATCAAGCAAAATGAACAAGGCAAGTGGTATGTTGATTCTGGCGCTGCCACGCATGTTACGGGTAATGTCAATAAATTATCTCACTTATTGCCTTATTCTGAAAAAGGTAGTATAGTTACGGGAGATGGAACTTGTCACTCCATTAGTCATACTGGCAGTGCACATATCCCTATGTCAGAGTCCTCACTTGTCTAATGTTCTCCTTGCTCCTAATATTAAAAAGAACATTGTTTCTGTAGCTAAACTTGTTGACGATATGAATTCTTCCGTCGAATTTACTCCCTCTTCTGTTTATGTTAAGGATCTACGAACGAAAGAGACGTTCGCTAAGGAAGAGCGACAAGGAAACATGTACGTCTTCAAGGAGATTCCCTCAATGTCTTCACCTTCAGCCCCAGTCCTCCAGTTGAAGTCGTCCAAGCATTCTTCAGTGTCTTCGCCTTCAGAGTCTTTGCATTTCCCTTCGTTGGAAGTTTTAATTCATCTCATTGTAATAAGCCAGACATTTGGCACAGTCGTTTGGGTCATTGTAGTCGGGGCTTCGTTGAAAATCTTGTATCTGATGGTCTTCTTCCAGAGTCTAGTTTATGTTCATTTTTAAATAATAATAAATGCTCCTCATGCGAACTTTGCAAAAGTCATGTTCTTTCGTTTCATATTATTAATAAAAGGGCTTTAAAGCCATTTGAGATTATTTGTTCCGATGTTTGGGGGCCCGCACCTATTCCTTCTCTTTCCGGTAGTCGTTACTATGTTATCTTTATTGATTCTTATTCCCGTTATACTTGGATATATTTCTTGAAACATAAGCATGAAGTTTTTCAAGTATTTCGGGAATTCCATTCGATGGTCAAAACAAAGTTTTCCTGTGATATTGTGCACTTACAATGTGATGGTGGGGGCGAGTATTCATCAAACGAGTTTATTGCCTTTCTTCGGGATAAAGGAATAAGTCGACAGGTTTCTTGCCCTCATACACCTCAACAAAATGGAGTTGCGGAAAGGAAACACAGGCATATTGTCGAGAGTGCGATGAGCATGTTACATGATAACAATGTGCCCGTTAGTCTCTGGACAGAAGTTTTTCATACATTTGTTCATGTCATAAATCATCTTCCTATGACACTTCTTGATCAGCACTCTCGATATTATACTTTATTTGGGCAACATCTGAGTTGCGTGTTTTTGGTTGTGTATGTTATGTACATATTGATTCATCTCTGCGAAATAAGTTTCAGGACAAGGCCGTTAAGTGCAGATTCGTTGGGTATGCGGATGAATACAAAGGCTATCGATGCTATGATCCTACTACAAAACGTATTAGGACCTCTAGGAATGTTGTTTTTGATGAACAAAATTTTCAGGTAAATGACTCTGAAGCGTTGCCATCTCGAGAAGTAGAGGTATATGATCCATGGATGAACGAGATCTTTTTGCTAATACAGAAGAAACTTGTCAGGCGAATTGTACTTCCTTTGGCTTGAGCCGGGGGTTGGATGACTCACAGATGCGTGTTGAACCAACCCCAGTAGAACGCTTCTCTGGACAGATATACACTAGACGGGACAAAAATATAAAGCAGAGGAATGTGGAAAGCATCGCTAATGATCCGACTCAAAGGCCGTCACACATTAGGCATCCTATTCAACGATGGGTGAGTTATGAGACCTTTTCTCTTGATTTCCAGTTGTTTATGTCTCAGCTCACAAAACAGGATGAACCCACTTGCTTTAATCAAGCTCTTCAATCTCGTCATTGGACTGAAGCTATGAATGAAGAAATAGAAGCACTTCATGAGTGCCAGACTTGGGAAATAGTACCTCGACCAGAAGGAAAGAATGTAGTTGGCTCAAAATGGGTTTATAAAACAAAGTATAAGCCTGAAGGAAGTATCGACAGATATAAAGCACGACTTGTTTTTCGGGGATTCACACAACAATATGGTGAAGATTACGATGAGACTTTTAATCCAGTAGTCAAAATGGGTACAATTCGTGTCATCATATCCCTAGCAGTCGACCGAGGATGGAGGCTTAGCCAGATGAATGTTAAAAATGCATTCTTGCATGGAACCTTAAAGGAAGAAGTGTATATGGAGCAACCTCCTGGTTATGCCGAAAAGGATCCTACTGCCTGGGTGTGCAAGCTAAGGAAATCTCTGTATGGGTTGAAACAGGCGTCCCATTCTTGGTTTGAAAGTTTCTCTATGCAAATTCAAAGCTATGGTTTTAGAAGATGCTCTCTGGACCACTCACTCTTTATTTACCAAAAGACAGGCATCGTTATACTTCTTATATATGTTGATGACATTGTGATCATTGGGAGCTCAGATAATCATGTGCAAGACGTGAAGCAGTTTTTAATGAAAACTTTCAAGATGAAAGATTTAGGGGAGTTGAGGTACTTCCTTGGTGTGGAAGTTGACAGGCAACAAGATACATTGACACTCATGCAACAAAAATACACTTTTGATCTTCTAGAAAGAGTCGGGATGACGAATTGCAAACCAGTCAGCACTCCGAGTGTATTACATCAAAGGCTGAGCTCTGAAGATGGCCATCTCCGTGTCAACCCAACAGCGTATAGAAGCCTTGTGGGGATGCTGCAGTGCTTGACTTTTACCAGACCTGATATAGTTTATGTTGTCAATCAGGTATCCCAGTTTATGCATGTTCCAACGGAAGGTCATATGGAAGCTGTGAAGCGCATTTTACGATATTTAAAAGGAACTATAGGAGATGGTCTAGTTTATCGCAAGAACGATAACCTGCATAGAGGGCATGAACTCATCAATTATACAGACGCAGATTGGGCAGGGGATCCAGATAAAAGACGATCTGTCTCTGGATATTGTGTATATATTGGACACAATTTAATGTCCTGGAGTAGTAGAAAACAAAAGGCAGTGGCACGGTCAAGTACAGAGGCTGAATACAGGTCGATGGCTGCAGGCACGGCAGACAATACATGGATTAGACACTTATTGAGTGATCTTGGAGAGACAATTATTCGATCATTTCTTATATGTGACAATCAAAGCGCAATAAATATTGCATGTAATCCTATTCAGCATAGCAGAACGAAGCACATTGAGATTAATCAACATTTTATACGGCAGAAAGTCGAGATGAAGGAGATAGAACTACGTCATGTTCGAACAGAAGATCAAGTAGCAGACTTGTTTACCAAGGGGTTAACAGGACAACAATTTTGGTATTTGAAGAGCAAGTTGTACATGCTCCAAGACCACGTACAACTTGAGGGAGGGTGTTAAAATATGGTATGTGTATGGATCTGGATCCAGATCCATACGCACGTTATGTTTTATCTTTTAACACATGCTCAATGCCATTTCATTAATGGCATGTCTGTAATTTTTTCAGCATTTGTATTTTTCCATATTTATAATGTTTAGGGCTGGGAGGTTGGATTAACGTGTGCCGGCCCCAGCCATTGTGAATCTCCCTCTTCTCTCTCTCTCTTTTCTTAGTTCTTGCAGTGAAGGCTGAGCCCACAGAGAATCTCATAAAAAGTCTCCTCATAATCTTGTTTGTATTCTTGAGTAAAACCTTTGGCAACAAGACGAGCTTTATAACGTTCAATGCTACCATCCAGCTTATACTTAATCTTATAAACCCATTTTGAGCCAACAACATTTTTATCTGGAGGACGTCCAACTATCTCCCATGTTTGGCACTCATGGAGTGCCTCGATTTCCTCATTCATTGCTTCAATCCATTTCTTAGAGTGGATGGCTTGACAAAAAACAAGTGGTTCTTCGTGTTTCTCAATCTTGGATAAAAAAATCTGAAAATCCATTGAAAAATTATCATAACTCACTCATTTTTCAATGGGATGCCTTATCCTGCCTGATCTTCTTAATGCCTCTCTGTCATTAGAAAATGCCATGTGTTCTCCAGTAGGCATATCTGTTCGCTCCTTGGGTCTCCTGGTATAGACATTTCCTTTGTATCTCAAACATTCTATCTTCAATGCCTCATCAAAAATTGTCTCATCATTGGTGGTTTCAGGAGTCAAGGTGGTATAAACCCCAGTCTGTGAAATAAGTTCAGCACTGAGCCATGGATCATACCAATTATCATTGGTGTCAATATGTTCATGACTGCGATCTGCTTTATTTCCCAGAAAACTATTTTCATCAAAAATAACATTTCTGGAAATTCTGATCTTTCTACTTGCAGGATCATAGCACCTGTAACCCTTGTGTTCATCTACATAACCTACAAACTGGCATATAGAGGCTTTGTCCTGAAATTTAGTTCTCATGGATCTATCAATGTGGACATAACATATGCATCCAAAAACTCGTAACTCATCATAATCACCAAAGAGAACATAATAGGGAGACTGATTTTCAAGAATAGGCATAGGAAGACGATTTATCACATGAGTGGCAGTATGAAAAGCTTCTGTCCAAAGACTAATAGGCACATTAGAACCATGAATCATGTTCATTGCACTTTCCACAATGTGTCTGTGCTTACGTTCAGCAATGCCATTTTGTTGTGGAGTGTACGGGCAAGAAACTCTACGATGTATCCTATTATCTTGGAGAAAGTCAAAAATTCTTTGGAGGAATACTCACCACCTCCGTCGCATTGGATAATCTGGATGTTTTGAGAGAATTGGGTTTTAACGTAGGCATGAAAGTGACGAAAGATGAGAAAAAACTCTGATTTGTGTTTCATAAAGAATATCCAGGTAAAGCGAGAAAATCTGTCAATAAAGAATACATAATATTTACTTCCAGAAGAATAAGTATTGGGGGTTGGGCCCCAAACATCAGAACATATCATCTCAAAAGGCATGGAGGCTTTTTTATTTATTTGATGAAAAGAAAGTACATGACTTTTGCAGACCTGACAACTGGAACACATTTTATTCTTCAACAAAGGAGAAACAGACTCTGGAAGAAATCCATTGGACACTAGTTTTTCAATAAAGACTTGACTACAATGACGAAAACGGGAATGCCAAAGTTCTGGCTTATTACATTGGGATATACTTAGAATACTTCTAGAGGTGTAATCGGACTTGGGAGGCTTCAGAACACTTGAGGCAGGATCTTCATTGAAGATATACATGTTTCCACGTCGCTCTCCTTTAGCGAACATCTTCTTCGTTTGAAGGTCCTTGACAAAAACAGAAGTAGGAGTGAATTCAACAGAAAAATTGGTAGAATCAACAAGCTTATAAACAGAGACAATATTTTTCTTTATATTTGGTGCATGAACAACATTGGATAGAGGGATGGATGAAGATTCAGACAAAGGGATGAGAATGTTGCCTACGTTTGAAATGGGGTGGTGAGTCCCATCTCCAGTTACAATATTAGACTTACCAAAATAGGGGATCAAAATAGAGAACTTACCTGCATTGCCAGTGACATGAGTTGTTGCCCCTGAGTCTACATACCATATTCCATCATCATTCTGTTTCAAGTTCAGGTTAGCCATAGCAGACAAGAGAAGATCCTTAGCATCATCACTGACCCGAAAGGTACCCGCCGATCCTGATGTAGCAACATTTCTATTATTTTGTATTCTATTGCGATTTTGAGCATTTTGAGGATTGAACCAGCAATTGGCCTTGATGTGGCCACGTTTGTTGCACTGGTAGCACGTGGGAACATTCCTTGACTGGCTAGGAATGACATTTGGTGTATTGAAAGAATCTGAATAGGGCTTCAAGATGAAAGAATCTGAATAGGGCTTCAAGATAGTGCGCCTTCAAGCTTTGGAGAATAGCCTTCAATCTGAAAATACAAAATAAAGAGAAGAGAGGAGAGGGGGGAGAAGAGGAGGATGCCAAATGGAAAGTAGGGCACGTTAAAGTATCGTGACCCTCTCTTAATAAGATATATATAGGATCTAACACTACTGAACAAAATACATGAAAAATATACAGGATTACAAGTATGCCACCGCCCAAGCATGGGGAAAGCATACGCTCGGATATGGATCCAATATCGGATCCATATCCGATACAAATACAATTCTAACATCCCCCCTCAAGTTGTGCATGAGTTTTCATCATGCCCAACTTGTTCTTCAAATGCCAAAACTGTGATCCAGTGAGTCCTTTGGTGAAAAGATCAGCAACTTGTTCAGAAGTATGTATATATGCAGGGGAGATTTCCTCATCTTCTATTTACTGACGAATGAAATGTTGATCAATCTCAATGTGCTTGGTACGACTGTGAAGTATGGGATTGAATGAAATTTTAATGGCACTTTGATTGTCAACCAGCATGGAAGATTGAGCAATAGGAAGAGATAATTCCCCAAGGAGGTGACGAAGCCAAGTAGCATCGGCAGTGCCAGCAGCCATGGCCCTATATTCAGCTTCTGTGCTAGATTTTGCAATGGCGCGTTGTCTGCGACTACTCCAACAGACAAGATTAGAATTGAGAAAGACATAATAGCCAGAAACAGATCGGCGTTCATCAAGATCGCTTCCCCAATCAGCATCAGTGTAAGTAGAGATAATATGACCATCCACAGTAGGAGACATGCGTTTATAAGTAAGTCCATCGCCAATAGTCCCCTTGAGATAACGTAAGATACGCTTGACAGCTTCCATATGAGTGTCTGTGGGAGCATGCATAAACTGGGAAACTTGATTGACAGCATATACAATGTCGGGCCGAGTGAATGTCAAATATTGAAGTTTCCCAACAATACTGCAGTAAAGGGTTGGAACAGGATATGCAGGACTGCCATCTGAAACGTTCAACTTTGCATGCAAAACGCTGGGCGTGTTAATGGGCTTACAATCAGACATACCAGAGGATGTGAGAATATCAAGGGCATACTTGTGTTGAGAAAGAGTGAGGGAATCCTCAGTCCTGTCTAATTCAACACCCAAAAAATATCTGAGGTCCCCGAGATCTTTCATTTTGAAGTGTTGTTCTAACACTTCTTTGATTTGGACGATATGAGAGGAAGTATTTCCCGTGAGAACAATGTCATCCACATATATCAATAACCAAGTAGTGATCCCTCCTTTGTGATAGATAAAAAGAGAATGATCAAGAGCACTCTTCTGAAAACCAGCTTCTTGAATGTGAAGGGAGAACCTTTCAAACCATGAACGAGAAGCCTGTTTTAACCCATATAATGACTTGTGCAACTTGCATACCCATAGATTAGAATCATTAGTAGCATATCCTGGTGGCTGTTCCATGTAGACGTCCTCTTTGAGGAAACCATGAAGAAAAGCATTTTTGACATCAAGTTGATGTAATGACCATCCAAAAGTAACAGCAAGAGAGAGAATAACTCGAATGGTACTCATCTTAACAACAGGGCTAAAAGTCTCATCATAATCTTCCCCATGTTGTTGAGTGAAACCTCTAGCCACAAGACGAGCTTTATACCTATCAATACTGCCATCTGGTTTATATTTGATTTTATAAACCCATTTAGACCCAACAACATTCTTATCCCTTGGCCGTGGAACGACTTCCCATGTTTGACATTCATTCAGGGCTTCCATTTCTTCATTCATGGCTTCAATCCAACGGGAATTTTGAGAGGCCTGAGAATAACACTTTGGTTCAGTCTGTTTATGCAAACTGGTCATAAAAAGCTGAAAATCCAAAGTGAAAGTGTTATAGCTTATCCATCTATCCACGGGATGTCTCGCTCGAGTGGACCTTCGTGGATGAGAAGGAACAATGACAGAATCAGTAGTAGAGGCAGGAGTGCGACGAGAATAAACCAAGCCAGAAAATCTGTCTAAAGGAGGATCAGCCATCTGAGTATCAGACATGTCTGCTTCAATGTGAGTACTATCCATCTGGGCATCAGACATTTCTGCTTCAATGTGAGTACTGTCAGAAGGGGCTGGGAAAGTGGTCGGTTGAATCCCATCGCCTAAGATATTAGCACATAACCATGGATCATATAGTCTGGACGCTGAATCATGAATAGCCTTGGAAGAAGTGTGAAACTGCAATCTGAGTTCATCAAAAACAACATGTCTTGAAATATGTATACGGCCTGTTAGGGGATTATAGCACCTATAGCCTCGATAATGGTCTGCATAGCCCACAAACTGACACATTATAGCCCGAGCCTGAAGTTTGTTCCGGAGGCTGGAATCAACATGAACATAGCAAATGCATCCAAAAACCCGAAGCTCATCATACTTAGGATGCTCATGATTCAAAAGAAAGAAAGGAGATTTCCCTGCGAGAAGAGCTAAAGGCAATCGATTTATAACATAAACGGCCGTGTGAAATGCCTCAGTCCATAGAGTCATAGGGAGATCAGTGTCATGGAGCATGCTTAAGGCAGTCTCTGCAATGTGTCGGTGCTTGCGTTCTGCAATGCCATTTTGCTGTGGTGTGTGTGGACAAGATATTTGTCTAGTGATGCCATGATTTAGCAAGTATTCAGTAAATTCAGATGATAAATATTCACCACCACCATCACATTGAAAATGCACTATGTTGGATGAAAATTTATTTTGGATGAGGGCATGAAATTGGCTAAACAAACGGAACACTTCAGATTTGTGTTTTATGAAGTGTATCCATGTATAGCGAGAAAAAGAATCAACAAAAATGACATAGTATCTACTGCCGGAAGGAGATGAGACAGTAGCTGGTCCCCAAACATCAGAGTAAATCGTTTCAAACAATTTAGAAGCTCTTTTATTGATGGAATTAAAAGGAAGGGCATGACTCTTACAAAGTTGACAGCTTGAGCACATGCTTGACTCACTAACAGGTCTCAGACTGGATTTGTGCAACAATCCATTATTAACAAGGCTAGAAATAAAAGAATGACTACAATGGCCTAATCGATTATGCCAAATGGACGGCATATCTATTTGAGTCAAATTGACTTCATTCGGACTGATAGGAAAAGAAACAGATGAACTGGACTTGGACACTGGAGGAGCTTCTTTGAGGACGTACATGTTGCCTTCACGAATTCCTTCAGCGAATATCGTCTTGGTGAGAGGATCCTTGACAAAAACAGAGGAAGGAGTGAATTCAACTGATGTGGAAGAGTCATCAATGAGTTTAGATACTGAAATAATGTTTTTCTTGACATTAGGGACGACTAAAACATTGTGTAAAGGAAGAGAAGTATGCGGCAAAGAAACATATGCATTACCAATGTGAGTAATTTTGTGGTGAGTGCCATCACCTGTAACTACAGAACCTTTTGCTAAATATGGAGATGCACTAGAGAGTTTACCTGCATCATCAGTCACATGGGCGGCAGCACCAGAATCCACATACCAGACACCATCATCATTTTGCTTGAGATTCAGATTAGAAATAGCTGTCATTAAGAGTTGTTGTGCATCGGGCGTGAATGAGGAGGAAGACGCTTTAGAAATGATAGAGGGGGTTAGCCTGTGATCACGTCGACCTCCCTTAGCTTTGTTCTGAGGATTGTGCCAACATTCAGATTTAACATGTCCTCTCTTGTTGCAATAGAAACATGTAGGGATACGCTTTGGCATGTTAACAAAAGTGCTGCCCTGAGGAGTAGGAAGAATACCCTTTCCTTGTCCGGATGTATGAGCCCAAGTATGTGCACGTTGTCCTGACACACCATGTGTAGAAGTAACTAAAATACTGGGCGAAGTAGAAATGGAAGCATCATGCCTGTGAACTCTACTAGCCTCATGCTGGATCAATTTTGCCTTTAAGTCTTCAAAAGAGGGTAAGACAGGGAGAACCTCCAGAGCAGTGCAAAATATATCAAACTCTGACCCTAGACCACTAAGAGCCTGCTGAACTTTATCCTTGTCTGAAATAGGATGGCCAATAACAGCAAGTTGATCGCTTACATTTTTAATCTCATAGAGATACTCAAGTACAGATCTGGAGCCTCTATTTATGCTTTGAAATTGACGCTTCAATTGAAGATATCTAGCTTCTGAAACTTGAGAGTATGTATTTGCAAGCGTATTCCATAGTTGAAAAGCTGAGATATCATCATCTATACCTGCAAGCACTTCTTCAGAGAGGGTAGAAGTAATATAAGCAACTAAAGCCTGATCATGTGCCATCCATACGGCATATGCTGGATTAGGGATATTATCTGTAGCAGTCACCGAACTAGTAGCATCCTTTGTTTCACCCAAAATCAATTCAGGCGGGGCTGGAGTAGAGCCATCAATATGACCATATAGACAATGGCTCTTAATGAAAGGGACTATCTGACGTTTCCACGTCAAATAGTTGGAATGGGTTAACTTTTGGGAGATGAGTTGGGAGAGAAAACTCGAAGAGAGGGTGGACATGATTATGCTGATATAATATTTGCGTTTCCAAAGGTACTCGGCTGAAGGATCAAGCACTCGGCTGAAGAATGAAGATCAAACTCAGCAGATCGTGGCCTGGTTGACAGGCGTGATGAAGAAGGCAGACGTAACTCAGCAGTTCTTCGATCGTGGCTGAAAAAGACTCGCTCGTGGCTGGAGAAACAGGCGTCGATCGTGGGTTGCTCTGATACCATGAAAGAATCTGAATAGGGCTTCAAGATGAAAGAATCTGAATAGGGCTTCAAGATAGTGCGCCTTCAAGCTTTGGAGAATAGCCTTCAATCTGAAAATACAAAATAAAGAGAAGAGAGGAGAGGAGGGAGAAGAGGAGGATGCCAAATGGAAAGTAGGGCACGTTAAAGTATCGTGACCCTCTCTTAATAAGATATATATAGGATCTAACACTACTGAACAAAATACATGAAAAATATACAGGATTACAAGTATGCCACCGCCCAAGCATGGGGAAAGCATACGCTCGGATATGGATCCAATATCGGATCCATATCCGATACAAATACAATTCTAACAGGTAGCAAACCGTGACCACCCTGAACTTGTGCTCCCCTACCTCTGCCACGCCCTCCTCATGCACGGTCAATAGTTATCTCTGTGGCAAAAACATCATGCATAGATGATTGCCCTGTTGGAGCGTCAGAGATGTTTTTCAAGGACATCTCGTACTGAAACAATTTAGCACGTAAATCTTCAAAACTAGGTAACGTCGGCAAGCATAATAAAGAAGTCACAAGAACGTGATACTCTGATCCCAGGGCATTCAGTGTTTGCTGCACTTTTTCTTTATCTGGCACTGGATATCCAACAATGGCTAATTGATCTGTGATGCTCTTTGTAACGACCCCAACTCATACCTTTGAAAAATGCAGAATTTTTTTTTTCTAAGAGTTACGGAAAACTTCCCAGAGACCTGGGGTCCCTACAGTTCCAATTTCAGTTGGATAACCACACACCACAAACCAACTTACATTTATCATTCATAACCAACCAACTGAACTCTTTTATTAATGAATCAATAAAAGTCATATTTAATGTCAAAAGTGAAATAGCAAATTGCAAGAAATAAGAAAAACTAAAAGGAAATAACAGTAGAGCCCCTCTGTCCGTAAGTGAAGCAATCTGAAGCAAATGTGACCCTCGTGTCTCCTCAGAGCGAGTCAATTTTACTGATCACCTGTGTCTGGGAAAAACCAATAAAATAAGAGGGTCAGAAATCCGAAGAATTCTGCGTACAAGTTTCCCTAATGAATCAAATAAGAAAAAGAGCATAAATAAGATCCATGTAATATTTTGAGAAATATGGTTATAATCAATTCATAAGACAATTAACCATTCATGCAGAATTGAACATAAGGGAACACAAAGTAATTAACATTAATCACAACTTAACCAATAAGGAAATTAAATGCAACAGAGATCAACATTATGCAATGATCAACATGAAACAATCAAGTGAATAGGTAAACATGCATGAACTAATGCATAGCAAGAATATGCATGATTTATGTGTGATGCATGAACCCTTATTATCTTTCATTAAAGCTCCCCTCTTTCCATATGCATGGCCTATTAAATGCACACAATTTTTAAGTTACTCTTTTTAATTTATCATTGCCCGCGGATACACCAAACGGGTACAATCCCCGAGGTCAAGTAGGGTTCCCGGGGTAGCTTCACACACAATTTGTATTTTATTACCGGGTTCCAAACTTAGCCCTCGATCGATATCAGGAAACAACACCATCCATCGGAACCTTGGAAAACAGCATCCAAAGTCGGGGACACCAGGGAAAACAGCATCCACTGGCGCCACTTTCTTGGTATACCAAAACAAACTCACAGCTGTGACTAACACACCACTCCCGGGTAAAGTGGCGGATTCTCCCTAAAACCGTGGCCAGGAGAAGAACCTCAATATCGGGTTCAGGGGCAACAAAACGCACACGGAGTTTTTGTATCCTCACGGTTTCCCCTAAACCGCAATATTCAAGATTCTCACGCTAAAGTAGGGATATCAAGGAAAAAGTGAATTACACTGTTCTTTACTTTCTTTTATCTGGTTATTAATTCATTTCTTTTACATTTGCGAATTTACATGCAGAATTAATAACATAAGCTTGCACATCAGCATGCTAAGCTTTTCACGGGACCACAGCCCGTGACAACATAGAACAGTGCGGTAAAGCAACAATATCACATTTGATTTGTTGCAATGCATCAAAAATAATTAAAACGGAGAACTAGTTCTTGAGGCTCACCCAGCCCCTGATGATCCAATTTGATCATCACTGCATTCATAAGCAAAAATCATGAATAACAGGCCATTATGAATTCTTTTCTATGCTTCTCAATGCACATTCATTTAGGATCATTTAAAGGTGTGCACGAAACAATAACATACATATACTTGTGCACGAGTTCACAACTTTAAGTTAAATTTCATGCTTTCATTCCATACACCTGCTCATATCCCATGTATGATTTTATTTAGCCTATGCATTCATGTCAATGCATGCTTTAACATACATGTTCATGTCACAGAAACTACATAAGGGGTCAATTTAAATCCATGTCCAACATGCTAACCCCAAAGAATTCAAGGTCTTTTATACTTAAAAAAAAAGGAAATCTACGCATGTAAATAGGTCTGAGTTCGTTCACAAATTTAACCACGTAAATCTTTTAACATGCTGTCCACCATATCAGCAGCAACTGTACAGGCCATCAAATCTGGATTTCGTGAGGTTCTGTTTATACCTCCAACAAAAATTTTATCACAGCAGAACAACAATTTCTTAACAAGAGCACCACACACTGTTTCCCTTTTTCTTTTTTACCATGATTCGAGACTGTGGCAGTCTCACCCAAACACAAATACCAACATACACCAGACCGTGTGACATATCAATTTGTAAATACCTACCTGCTGCTTTAGCAACAACCAACACAGGCTAATTTTTCAGAGCTGCTGGGCCTGTTAACTAGTTTCATTTGTTTTAAAAAAAAAAACAGATTCAGCAACACAAGACCCAATATAAAAATATTGATTTAACAATATATATTTTATGATTGTGCAACGAACATAGGAAAATAACAGAAATAAAATGCTAACAGGTAAGCAATGCTGAACACTACAAACCAAACACGAGTCTGGGTTTGGGCAGATTCTTGGCTTAAGCCCTAAATGCAACAACCAGTAAAAAGAAGCACAAACAGCCGAGATAGAGTGGAAAACTGTACATACAAAAAAAAATCAAGATCTACCACACCCCTTGTACGTATCTTAGGGTAAACACTTAGAGTTACCCTTTTTCCCAGGGATTCCTCTCAAAAACACCACATGAAAAATCAAACCTATGATCAAATTCTCATCCGAAGCAAGAGTGGAACCCGTACCTTTGAATCGGTGTTAGGTGGCTGCTGAAACTGCTTGCCGTGAGAGAAAGGGGGGTCGTAGATGGCCCTGCTGGCTGTGAACCGCAGCTAGGGCTGGCGTCGGTGGTTGCCGCACCCAAGGGAAAGAACAGGAGACTGGGGCTGCCGTAGCCTGCGGTGGCTGCTGGTAGCTACGGCTTTCCGGCGACCTCCACCTCCCCAATGCTCGCCCACACGAGAGAGAGAGAGAGAGAGAGAGAGAGAGAGAGAGAAACGAGGGAAACGAGGGAGACGAGGGAAGAGGGTGAGACCCCCTCTTCCACCTCCCATTTATCGCCGACCCCCCCCCCCTTCTTGCCGAGATGGGTGGGGTTTCGGTTACGCCTGCGTAACCCCCACCCTCTTGCCCCTTTCTTGATTTGCTGAAGACCTAACGGGCAACCCTTATCGGGTTGCCCCTTTCTTTAAAAGGGGTTACACAGGGGGCGCGGCTCGGGTCCGGACCCGAGGCCCGTAACCCGACCCCCAAACTATATGGATCCACCAGTTGGATCCGAATGGATCCAACTGTGGATCCTCGGATAAATAAATAAAAATTTAAATTTTATTTATATATTCTTCTTCTTCTTATTATTATTAGTTTTATTATAGATATGGATATAAAGACCATTTTATGGATCTTAGATCCACATGTTGGATCCCTTTGGATCCAAACACGGATCCAACCTTAAATACTTGGTTTTTACTTTTTTTTTATACTATTAATTATTTATTTAAATATTATAAGTATAGTTTTAATACCCCATGGTGGGTTATTTACGCATTCTTTTATGGATTCGGTAATGGATCCGAGGCCCAAAATTAGAAAAGTACTCGTTATTTTCAAATAAATTTAAATAAATAAATTACAAAAATTGAGGCTATTACACTCTTGACTTGATTTAAAAATTTAATAATGGTCATCGTCCCCTTTTTTAGAAGTTGAAATTCACGCTTAAGATATAACACCTTAGCTTCTGATATTTGAGAGTAGGTCTGAGCTAGACTCTCCCACAATACCTTGGTTGTGCAATCATCAGGAATAAAAATCAGTACTTCTTGTGATAACGTGGAAGTGATGTACGCGACGAGAGCCTGATCGCGCTTCATCCAACCAACAAATGCAGGATTGCGAGTGATATTTGACTGGCAACCGTCTTCTTTTGTTTCTTGTGTGATGAATTCTGCAGGTGGTGGAGTGGAGCCATCTGAATGACCCGAAAGATCTTGACTGCGAATGAAAGGAGTAATTTGTCTTTTCCAAGTCAAATAATTGTTTGTGTTTAGTTTTTCAGAAACTAGCTGCCCCAGGAAATTGGAGGAAAGACCGTGATTGACTGAAGTATCCATTTGCGAACTTTGAGCAAGCGAAGATGAGGCAGATTCACGAACTGGTAGGACTCGACTGGTATTAGGTTTGAAAGTTGTTAGGTTTGAAAGTTGTGGATCAAGGGATGCAGCTGGTAAAAGGGAGTAGCAGCAGATCTTGATTGAGAAGCTTAGGAAGGAGGAGGCATGAGCAGATTCACGAACTGGAAGGGCTCGACTGGTATTAGGCTGGAAAGGTGTGGATCAAGGGACGTGGCTGGTGAAAGGATTAGCAGCAGATTATGACTGATAGGCTCGACCCTTTTGAAGAGAACTCAGCTTTTGAGTTTGACCCGGCTGAAGAGGAACCAGGATTGGAGAAGTAGGAAATAGAGTACGAAGGAAAAAAAACAGGAAACTTGAATCATCTTGAATCGTGAAACAGTAAAGAATTGGTACGAAGGAAAAACAGAAAACTTGAATCGTCTTTAATCGAGAAAGGGAAAGAATCGACCTGTTTAGAGGAGGAAACAGGTCTCAGCTTTTGGGATTAGTCTGTCTCGAGGAAGAAGATGTACTCGGCTGAAGGACGAGGATGCAGCCTGTCGCGAGATCGGCTGAAGGACGAGGATGCAGCCTGTCGCGAAATCGGCTGAAGGATGAGGATTCAGCCTGTCACGAGGAGGAAACAGGAAAGAATAGACCTGTTTAGAGAAGAACTCGACTTTTGGGTTTAGCCTGTCACGAGGATGCGGCCCGTCACGAGATCGGCTTTTGGGTTTAGCCTGTCACGAGGATGCAGCCTGTCACGAGATCGGCTGAAGAACGAGGAGGAAAACTCTGATATGCCTAGATTGCAACCTGCTCTGATACCATGATAAACTGGTTCAAAATCGTGAAAGGGAATGGAGAGGGAGGGAGGAGAGAACTCGAGTTCTGCTTTGGAAATGGCAACAACTATTTTTTCTTAATGCTGCACTAATCTTTTCATTAACCTTAATAGGGTTACAAACAAATTGCATGTACAAAAATGCCCTTTACAAGAAACACATATTACATATATGTATGAGAAGCTATATCGGATATGGATCTCTATTGGATCTATATCCGATCCATATTCTAATAATAAGCACCTTCATTTTCATCTTTGTTTGAAGGTATGGCAAGAACACTTGGGTTTGATTTGCTCATTTTCAAACGAGTCTCCTCTCCACTTAATTTAGTAAGAACATCTTCAAGAGGAGGAGAAGTAAAAGAAGATAGGAGAGAAGACCTTATTTGTTCAAATTCGAGCCTAAGCCCATTCAAGAAATTAAAGAACCGATGTTCCTCCAATTGTGTACGGTGAAACTCAATGGCTTCTACACTCCACTTAGGTTCAAGCATAGCAAGCTCATCCCAAATGGAAGATAATTCGACAAAATATTCTCTAATGGTCATTTCGCCTTGTTGGAAAGTCAAAACTCTCTTTTGAAGATAATACTTGTGGGATAAGTCTCTTGATGTATACATTCTCTCAAGATATTCCCACACTTGAGACACTTTTTTGAATTTTAAAATATTTGCATTGATCCTTATCTCAACCGAAGAAAAAAACCATGATAGGATTTTGTAATTTTTCATCTCCCACTCTTCATGTTTTTTGCTATATTCCTCAAGTACTTTTGTTTTTTCTTCTCCATCAAGAATTTTTATTTCTCCTTTTTCAACCATCGTAATTTTTTGCTTCAGTTTCAGTATTGAACCTTGGATATACCCCCAAAGTCCTTTCCCTTTAATGTGTGCTTCCATATTTCTGGCCCAAACATGGTAGTTTGACCCATTGAGCTTAAAGCCAAGAGAAAAGTGGGAATCTTTTTTCGCCATGGAGAAGTATATGAGAAAGAAAAAACTTCAAGAATAGAGGTTCTTACCACGAGGGGTCTTTTAAACTCACTTGAAGAGATGAATGCCACTTAGAAGTGGATTGCAAGAGCTCTCCACACCAAAAAAGAGAGATTGAGAAAGTGCATGCTCTTCGAGGCAACCACCGGAGTATAGCGAAACACGAGCTATACTTTCATCGACCTTGCTTTGATACCATGTGAAAATATCTTCAAAGAAACAACGTGCACAAAGGCACTAAATCTTCAACAATGTGATATGTGCACAAAGGCACAAAAAGAGAACTTGAAACAAGTGTGCAAAAAGGCACAACACATAAATGAGAACACAAATGCTCAAAGGCATAAAAAATAAGAAGAATCTTTATTGAAGTGAATAGAAGCTTTGCTAGAAAGCTTAAAGAATACAAAGGGGGTTCACCCCTATATATAATCCACAAGGAGCAAAGGAGGGGCTCCAAAGTAGACGTTGGAGCCCCTCCAACGGTAGAAATCTAACGATTGGAGGGGTCCCAACGTCTATTTGTGGGGCCCCTCAAGAATGCAAAAGAAGAAAAAGAAAAAAAGAAAAGAAAAAATAAATTACAAACATATTCAAAAAGATGAATATGCATAAAAGACAGTGAAAAGACAAAATTACCCTTATCGGGTATTACAAAAGGAATGTACTTATATATATATATATATATATATATATATATATATATATATATATATATATATATATATATATATATATATATATATATATATTAACAAAAATAACACAACCAAAAATAAAGATGTTATTTGAAGGTCTCCACAACCCATCCAACAAGCACAAAATGAATAAAGGTCAAAAAGGACAGGATGGAAAGGAAGAGAAGGAAATGCACTTAAGGTCCAAGATACTGTCAGCAAATGGATAGCATTAAACTCATACAGAAAATAAATAGGTAAATAGAGTCACAACTCACACTAGGCTCTACAATGATGATATCCTTGATCAAAATGCCCAGTAGAAGCATCAATTTAAGGGAAGTATTATTTCAGCAAGATACAAGGCAGCACTAGGTTTGTGGGAGTGCACAAAGGGAAGGTGAAAGAAGCAGAGCAAACCACTAAGTTATGTGAAGGCATTTCAAGCTGAAACCTGTAATAGCTCATATAAGGTACTCTTGCATCACATGTGAATTACCACATTTCATCAAAAATATTTTGAGACAGCAGATAACTCCCTAGGAGCTTTTTTCTTCTTTTTCCTTTTATAATTCAAAATGATACAAACAGATCAACTACTATGATAAGAAAATCATTATTTTTTTGTTCACTGGAAATCTGGGCCAGCATCTCAGTCACACACACACACACACACACACACACACACACACACACACACACACACACACACACAGATTGCTATTGAGCAATACCCTGGATAGGATTCTGGTGCCAACAAACAGGGATGCCAACAGATCGTGTTTACCATCAGATTCAGATTCAGATGCAACTTTGCATCCGAACCAAAAAATAATCCAACCTCATTACATTTAACACATGCCCGATTAGCTAACTGGACTCGGATACAGCATTACCCTTTCCTATCCGAATGCACATATGATTAGTCAAGACCTAATTAGGTCGGATTCAGTAATGCCCAGACCTGAACCAAGTCTAACCTATTTACACCACTAATAGCAAAGAAGAAAGTAATCGGCCTAGATCCATCACCAAGTACACACGCCAACTGTAGCAAGTTGACTGAGATATCTCAATCCACATATACCCTCAGTTGAAACCTTCTTTTCTTGTTTTCTGTTTTTTTTTTTTCGAAAACCAAGCAGCCTTTTTACAATGTATTAATTTCCACATAAAATGTTTCATCATAGACAAACATAACCCAGATTCTTCTCCAATTAGAAGAATTTCACAAATGCACCAGGTCTTTATAAAATTAATGATAGTTTAAAAACCTGGCAGGTTCACCATGTAACCCAGTCTTAATCGAATCAACCCTTCTACTAAGACAACCCAATCCACTCAGTCACCATCACATTTTCAATTTTTAGGGCTTTAACTATACATGATTAATATCATATATGGGAATGACTAATATCATATATAGGAATTACGCCGGAAGGATTGAAGTTTTGCTTGTTTAATTTTTATGACAACCACTTCTCAACTCAGATTTCATTAAAATATAGTATTTCAGCTATTCTAATTACTATTATTTACAATTTCAGATTTTTATAAATTTCTTTAAATTGAAAATCGTATTACAGTATCAATATCACAATTTCCCAACTAAGATTTTTTATGACAGTTAGTTGTTGAAGTAGTTTATACATCACAAAATTTAGTTGGTTCTAATGCTTGATATTCTATTTTGGTGAATCGTGAAAATGATGAATTTACTTTCTACAATTCATATTTTTTTATGTCAGATATTGGTTATATAACTAAATGCTAACTGTTACATATATGTTAATATTTTGATGCCATACATATTTTTGTCATTGCATACAAATAACTCCATTAATATAATATATCGTCTATACTACTTATAAAGGAGCAACGAGGGCCAATAATGCACAAAAATATCCATTTTATAAACTTTTTTAAAATGACACATAGGCTAAGCTAGGTTTAAACATCTTTTTAAAAAAATTAAAACATTATCATAATACCCCTGTCACACACGAGCGAGCGAGAGAGAGAGAGAGTAGGAAACTACTTCCGTGGGAACCTATAGGGACATGAGAGAGGGAGAGATTAGGAAACTGCTTGCATGGGGATCCTAGAGAGAGAAAGAGGGAGAAATTAGGAAACTTACATGTACCATATAGGAACATGTTAGGACGCCAATCTTGGAAGGTGCCCTAGTGGATATCTCGAAAAAAGTGAAGGGATTGGGCCCTCATTGATGTGCATGTGATGACCGAGAAACCATGGATGCCACGATCGAATGGAGAAACATGTTCCCGACGATAGGAGGCGATGGGTGCAATCAAATGGACATCCTCAATCCCGATGATCTATGTCACATAGGTGTGGGTGCGGATACGACACTTTAAAAAAACTTGGGTGCAAGTGTGTATATATATAACAGTTTTAAGTTAATACTACGTGTATGTGTGTGCATTGATGTATTTATATATATATAATATAGATCAGAGTTGCCAGTCGATGAAGCGGGAGCGGGAAGCGAGGCACTTTCAAAATTTTAAGAAGCGGGAAGCATGGGACGACTTAGAAGCGAACCAGGAATCGTCTCGAAAGCGACCTAGGAAGCAAACCGAAAGTGAGGGGGAAGCGAAAAAAGAGAAAAATAAAATAAAAATCAAAATCAAAATACAAAAAAAGAAGGAAAAAGCGAGGAAGCGGGCTTCCAAGCACATTTCGGAAGTGCGATGCTTCGCGCTTCCAAAATGCGCTTCGGAGAAGCGCGCTTCCCCACTCCCTATGGCGCTTCTGGTAACTCTAATATAGATAAAATTGGACTTGGTTAAGGTTAACTGAATCTACTTTTGGACAAAAATTGTAATAACCAAAATTTTTTCATGTAATTTCCTTTATAAAATAATGCGAAATGTGCAAATGGGCCTAGGATCCGTATTTCGGAACCAGGACCCATAAGGGGACATATATATATATATAAAAAATAGTGTGGGGATCCACAGTTGGATCCATTTGGATCCAACTTGTGGATCCACATTGCAGGTAAGACGCGGATCCAAACTGCGGGCAAACCACAGATTCACACTACAACTGGGACCCGAACCCAGACCCGGGCCACGCCCCGTTACTGTTAAGTGATTAAAAAAAAAAAACAGAGATCCTTTCAGACCAGGGTCGGATCCGAATCCGACCCGGATCTGTAACCTGCTAGGGATAAAGGGGTCGCGGGGAGAGGGTTTCGTTAAGCCCCTCTTTCCCCTTTTTGCGTCGCACTTTCCCCCCTTCTCGCCTCTCGTTAGACACGGAAACCCTTTAGGGTTTCCCCAATCGCCGCCCCCTGAGCTCTTTAAGAGCAACGCAGAGGGGAGGGAGGACTCACATTGCCGTCTCCTCCTCCTCCTCTCTCTCTCTCTCTCTCACTCACTCCCTGCGTGCGATGCTGGCCGATGTTGATGTCTCCCTTGCTTCCTTCCATCCAGCGTACCTCGACAACAATCCGACGCCGTCCGGCGAAGCCAGCTCCCTAGCTGCTGTCCCCAGCAAACAAGGCCCTCAACGACCTCCTTGACGTCTCTCTCCCTCTTGGTTGCGTGAGCGAGAGCAGGACCACTGTTGCCGGCGACCTCTTTCTCTCACGGCAGCAACCCCAAACACTGATTCAAAGGTACGGGTTTCTCCTTTGATTTGAATAAGAAAAGGGAGCATAGATTCGTATTCTATGTAATATTCTAGCAACGCCAAGGAGGAGTGAAATCTGAATAGTTGTTTTAAGATCCATGGATTAAGGTGTAGGGGTTTCGTCTTCTTTTCGGATATCATTTTGAGACACGTATATATGTATACATGGGCTGCTGTACGGGTAGGTATATGTATGTTTAAGGTGCTAACGACCTAGTGTTTGGGTGCTTTAAAGAAAAATTCCGAACAAGCTTTATTCAAGTTTAATTAGAAATTTGGCTTGGATTCTTAACAAACAAAAAAAAAACAGTGTTATGTCACGGTGAGTCTAGTACGAGAGCTATTATGTGTGCATGTTCAGATTTACTGTTAAACCAGGATTTTCTTTTTAGAGTTTTTTTTCTTTTTGTCATATAATAAGAACATGTACTGATGCAGGTTTTGGGTCAATTCATCCTTTTAGACCCTTAGGAATTTTGAATGTCGATGGACATACCTTGTGTTCCTGTGTGCTGATGGATCAGTTCTGGGCTAGCACAACAGCCCTGTATGTGGTGCAGCTGGGGCCTGCCAGGGGTCGGTTGGCAAGGTCATCCTGATCCCAGCGAGTGGGCTCGGCTGGGCTGTTTTCTGTTTTTTCAATATATATATATATATATATATATATATATATATATATATATATATATATATATATATATATTTGTTGAAAAACGCAAGGAGAAAGTCTGTTAAATACCAATCTTTTTGGGTTGCTCTCAGTGATCAGTAGTAACTCTCGGTATGTAGAACTCTTGTGTGCTTACTGAAACAGGTCTGTCAACACACCAATTCTGATATATATATATATATATATATATATATATATATATATATATAGATACCCACGCGGATCAGCATGTATATGTATATGTATTCAGAGTTGCAGTTAAAGTTTTCTGAAGTTTTTGATGTGTTGATTTCTTGACTAACGATTCTGATTATGAATACGTTGCCTATGTTCTTATATGTGAAAATGGTTTAGCCTGTGTTTAGTATGCTTATGCATTGTTGCTTTAAAATCTGGTTATAGTTTCATGTGTGGAAAATTGATTTCTCTAATCTGATTAAATTTATTTTGTTAATAGTTCTAAAAATCTGATTTAATTAAATATGGTTTTGGGAAGCAAGTTGAGGCCTGATGTTTGGTATGCCATAAAGTCTGATTTCCGACATGTAAAAGAAATTTGGTTGGAAAAAAAAATCAATTTGGAATCTAAAATTTTAGTTGCCAATAACTCTGTTCTCCATTAGGGAGTGTTAAAGTTAATCAGTCTTGGACAATCACTCAATCTGCGGGAAATAGATGTTGAATGCAATAGCTATAATAGTCTGTGTATAAAACTAGCCATCTACATGCTAAAGAATGAATTCTTTTCATATGCCTTTACTTGACATAACATGTTGAATTAAAGTAATATCGCAAGGCTGCATCTTACGCATGTGTGTACATGAAATTGATGCGTTTCGCAAGTGCACCATTGCATGATTGTTCACTTGTTTATTTGAGAAGATTTATGAATAGAGGCATGTAATTGGCATGATTATGTGATCACATGCATACGAAGCTTGTCTCATGCATAACTCAAAAGTTTGCATGAATGAATATGCATCGAGAAGCATGAGAAGTGAATGCGCAATGGCATGTTAATTATGGTTTTTGCATATGAATGCATTGATGGTCAATTGGGTCATCAGGGGCTGGATGAGCCTCGAGAACCAATTGTTCTCTGTTTTAGTTATTTTGATGCATTGCTTAAATCTGAAGTGATATTAGGGTTTCTACTGCACTGTTCTTTGTTGCTACGGACTATGGTCCCGTGAAGAGCTTGGCATGTTGTTTTGCAAGCTCATGTTATTAATTTTTGCAGGTTGAATTGTAAATGTAAAAGAAATGAATTAATAACAAGACAAAAGAAAATAAAAAACAGTGTAATTCATTTCGCCTTGATGTCCCTGCTGTAGTGTGGGAATCTTGGATGTTGCGGTTTGGGGGAAACCGTGAGGATACAAAAACTCCATGTGTGTGTTGTTGCTCCTGAACCCGATATTGAGGTTCTTCTCCTAGTCACGGTTTTAGGGAGAGTCTGTCACTTTTCCTGTGGGTGGTGTGTGTTGATACAGCTGTTGTTGTTTTGGTATACCAATAAAGTGACGCCAGTGGATGCTGTTTTTCATGGTGTCCCCGACTTTAGATGTTTTCCAAGGTTCCGATGGATGGTGTTGTTTCCTGATATCGGTCGAGGACTAAGTTTGGAACCCAGTAATAAAATACAAATTGTGCGCTAAGTTACCCCGGGAACCCTACTTGACCTCGGAGACTGTACTCGTTTGGTGTAGCCGCGGGAATGGTAAATTAAAAAGAGGAATTTAAAGTTGTGTGTATTCAACAGGACATGCATATGGAAAGAGAAAAACTTAAATGAAAGATAATAAAAGGGGGTTCATGCATTGCACATAAATCACGCATATTTTTGCTATGCATTAGTCCATGCATGTTTATCTGTTCGCTTGGTTATTATATGTTGATCATTGCATGATGTTGATCTTTTTTGCATTTAAATGCCCTTATTGATTAAATTATGATCATTGTTACTTATTTCGTGTTCCATCATGCTTAATGTTTCGTTTATTTTTGCATGAATGGTCTATTGTCTTATGAATTGGTTATAACTATATTCCTCAAAATATTACTTCGATTTTATTTATGCTCTTTTTCTTATTTGATTCTTTAGGGAAACCTATACGCAGAATTCTTTGGATTTTTTACCCTATTTTTATTGGTTTTTCCCAGACACAGGTGATCAGTGAAATCGACTCGTTTCTGAGGGAATACGAGGGCCACATTTGCTTTAGACTGCTTCACTTACGGACAGAGTGGCTCTACTTTTATTTTCTTTTAGTTCTTCTTATTTCCTGCAAATTGTTATTTCACTTTTGACATTGAGTATGAGACTCTTATTGATTCATTAATAAAAGAGTTTAGTTGGTTGGTTATGGATGATAAATGTAAGTTTGTTTGTGGTGTGTAGTTATCCAACTTAAATTGGAACTGTAAGGACCTCAGGTCTCTGAGAAGTTTTCCACAACTCTTAGAAAAAAAAATCCGCATTTTTCAAAGGTATGAGTTGGGGTCATTAAAGGTTTGGTATCAGAGTCACCACGAAGACTTACACTTTTATCATCTTTTTTTGTTAAATTTCTAATTTTGGGTATGTGAGCCCTGTCCGGAAGCATCAGCAAGTCGTGCCTCGTACTCTAGAGCAGTCTTCTTCACTGGTAAGGCTATGATATACTTTTATGAAAGTATGTGAACTTCTTATGTGTTTATGGTTCATTTCTTAGTTTTTTTTATTAAGAAAGTGTATAAGTGTATTTATTGTAATTGTGGTAAACATACGAGATAAATCCTAAGTTGGTAGGATTGATAGGGGGTCTAAATTTTTAGGAAAAATATGTGTGTTGTAGATGTTGTATACACGCAGAGGTGCTTCGTCCTCTACTGCTGCTCCACCAAACTGGCAGGAGCAAAGAGATTTCATGATGGAAGTCATTCATACCCTGACCGAGACCATGACGGCTCAGGCGACACAGACAACACAGGCGATGCAAGCGGCTCAGGCCATACAGGCGGCACAAGCTGCACAAGCAGCACAGGCTGCGCAGGCAGCTGCGCAGGCATCCGCACAGGCAGCGGCTCGTGACCCTCCTGTCGTTATTGCTTCAAACGCGGGCGGCGTTTCCTTCGAAAAGTTCCTGAAGTTGGATCCGCCAACTTTTTCAGGAAAGGCAGACCTAGAGGCAGCAGAGAACTGGGTTGAGGAGTTGGAGCGGGCGTTCAACGTCCTGTCTGTTCCTGACGACAGAAAGACATCTTTTGGCACGTATCGTCTGAAGGGCAATGCCAAGAGGTGGTGGGACACCCTGCGAAGGGTGAAGTTCGCCGATTGGGACGAGATCCCCTGGGAGACGTTCAGGGAGGAATTTCTGGACACGTATTTCCCCGCGTATGCTGAGGAACAGATGCAACGAGAGTTCCTTGATTTGACTCAGGGAACAATTAGTCTAGTAGATTACACTACCAAGTTTCGGAATCTCGAGAGGTACTGCCCGACCCTCTTCAAGAATGAGAAGGCAAGGGCGGCGAAATTCATGCACGGACTAAAGGATGGGTTACGGACTCGCGTACTGTCAGGTCGGCCTCCTACATTGGCCGATGCGATCGAGTCAGCCATTGTTCTGACCAAGGACTAGGAGAGGTCTAGGAATATATCACAAATGGAGGGGATGCTTCGGGCGGAAAGAGGAAGGACCCACCGATAGGCGGAAAGACTCAGGGTGGCAAGAGGCAGCGAACCCAGGAGGGACGTCAGCAGGGTGCGCATCAGGGACAACCTCAACAGAGGCAGCAACAGGGGAAAGCCCAATCAATGTGTCGCAGATGTAATGAGAGTCATCCCCAGGGTTTTTGTCTGATGTTCAAGGGAGTTTGCTACCGGTGCCAGCAGCCTGGGCACATCGCTCCCTACTGTCCGAACCCGCCAGCAGCTCAGGGAGGACAGCAGCAGCAACAACTACAACAACAGAGACCTCAGCAACAAAAAGGTCAACGAAAGACCAACGGGAGAGTTTATGTTGTTACAACTTCCACGCAGAAGGATGGGACTGTTCTGATCGAAAGTATCTTCTTGGTTACCGACCTTTGGGCTCATGATATATTTGATTTTCGTACTACTCACACTTTTGTAGTCGTTTTAATTTCGAGGACGAAATTCTTTTAAGGGGGTAGGGATGTAATAACCAAAATTTTTTCATGTATTTTCCTTTATAAAATAATGCGAAATGTGCAAATGGGACTAGGATTCGTATTTCGGATCCAGGACCCATAAGGGGACATATATATATATATATATATATATATATATATATATATATATATATATATATATATATATATATATATATATATATATAGATATATATAGATATATATATAGATATATATAAAAAAAAAAATTAGTGTAGGGATCCAACTTGTGGATCCACATTGCAGGTAAGACGCAGATCCATACTGCGGGCAAACCACGGATTCACACTACAACTAGGACCCGGACCCAGACCCGGGCCACGCCCCGTTACTGTTAAGTGATTAAAAAAAAAAAAAACAGAGATCCTTTCAGACCAGGGTCGGATCCGAATCCGACCCGGATCTGTAACCTGCTAGGGATAAAGGGGTCGCGGGGAGAGGGTTTTGTTAAGCCCCTCTTTCCCCTTTTTGCGTCGCACTTTCCCCCCTTCTCGCCTCTCGTTAGACACGGAAACCCTTTAGGGTTTCCCCAATCGCCGCCCCCTGAGCTCTTTAAGAGCAACGCAGAGGGGAGGGAGGACTCACATTGCCGTCTCCTCCTCCTCCTCTCTCTCTCTCTCACTCACTCCCTGCGTGCGATGCTGGCCGATGTTGATGTCTCCCTTGCTTCCTTCCATCCGGCGTACCTCGACAACCATCCGACGCCGTCCGGCGAAGCCAGCTCCCTAGTTGTTGTCCACAACAAACAAGGCCCTCAACGACCTCCTTGACGTCTCTCTCCCTCTTGGTTGCGTGAGCGAGAGCAAGACCACCGTTGCCGACGACCTTTTTCTCTCACGGCAGCAACCCCAAACACCGATTCAAAGGTACGGGTTTCTCCTTTGATTTGAATAAGAAAAGGGAGCATAGATTCGTATTCTATGTAATATTCTAGCAACGCCAAGGAGAAGGAGTGAAATCTGAATAGTTGTTTTAAGATCCATGGATTAAGGTGTAGGGGTTTCGTCTTCTTTTCGGAATTCATTTTGAGACACGTATATATGTATACATGGGTTGTTGTACGGGTAGGTATACGTATGTTTAAGGTGCTAACGACCTAGTGTTTGGGTGCTTTAAAGAAAAATTTCTGAACAAGCTTTATTCAAGTTTAATTAGAAATTTGGCTTGGATTCTTAACAAAAAAAAAAGAAAAAAAAAAGAAACATTGTGTTATGTCACGATGAGTCTAGTACGAGAGCTATTATGTGTGCATGTTCAGATTTACTGTTAAACCAGGATTTTCTTTTTAGAGTTTTTTTTTCTTTTTGTCATATTAGAAGAACATGTACTGATGCAGGTTTTGGGTCAATTCATCCTTTTAGACCCCTAGGAATTTTGAATGTCGATGGACATACCTTGTGTTCCTGTGTGCTGACGGATCAGTTCTGGGCTGGCACAACAGCCCTGTATGTGGTGCAGCTGGGGCCTGCCAGGGGTCGGTTGGCAAGGTCATCCTGATCCCAGCGAGTGGGCTCGGTTGGGCTGTTTTCTGTTTTTTTCAATATATATATATATATATATATATATATATATATATATATATATATATATATATATATATATATATATTTGTTGAAAAACGCAAAGAGAAAGTCTGTTAAATACCAATCTTTTTGGGTTGCTCTCAGTGATCAGTAGTAACAACTCTCGGTATGTAGAACTCTTGTGTGCTTACTAAAACAGGTTTGTCAACACACCAATTCTGATATATATATAGATAGATAGTCAGATAGATAGATACCCACGCGGATCAGCATGTATATGTATATGTATTCAGAGTTGCAGTTAAAGTTTTCTGAAGTTTTTGATGTTTGATTTCTTGAATAACGATTCTGATTATGCATACGTTGCCTATGTTCTTATATGTGAAAATGGTTTAGCCTGTGTTTAGTATGCTTATGCATTGCTTATGTTGTTAATCTGGAGTTAGTGCATTGACTGTCATGCTTTAAAATCTGGTTATAGTTTCATGTGTGGAAAATTGCTTTCTCCAATCTGATTAAATTTATTTTGTTAATAGTTCTAAAAATCTGATTTAATTAAATATGGTTTTGGGAAGCAAGTTGAGGCCTGATGTTTGGTATGCCATAAAGTCTGATTTCTGATGTAAAAGAAATTTAGTTGGAAAAAAAATCAATTTTGAATCTAAAATTTTCGTTGCCAAAAACTTTGTTCTCCATTAGGGAGTGTTAAAGTTGATCAGTCTTGGACAATCACTCAATCTGCGGGAAATAGATGTTGAATGCAATAGCTATAATAGTCTGTGTATAAAACTAGCCATCTACATGCTAAAGAATGAATTCTTTTAATATGCCTTTACTTGACATAACATGTTGAATTCTGCATCTTACGCATGTGTGTACATGAAATTGATGTGTTTGGCAAGTGCACCATTGCATGATTGTTCACTTGTTTATTTGAGAAGATTTATGAATAGAGGCATGTAATTGGCATGATTATGTGATCACATGCATACGAAGCTTGTCTCATGCATAACTCAAAAGTTTGCATGCATGAATATGCATCGAGAAGCATGGGAAGTGAATGCGCAATGGCATGTTAATTATGGTTTTTGCATATGAATGCATTGATGGTCAATTGGGTCATCAGGGGCTGGATGAGCCTCGAGAACCAATTGTTCTCTGTTTTAGTTATTTTGATGCATTGCTCAAATCTGAAGTGATATTAGGGTTTCTACTGCACTGTTCTTTGTTGCTACGGACTATGGTCCCGTGAAGAGCTTGGCATGCTTTTTTGCAAGCTCATGTTATTAATTTTTGCACGTTGAAGTGTAAATGTAAAAGAAATGAATTAATAACAAGACAAAAGAAAATAAAGAACAGTGTAATTCATTTCACCTTGATGTCCCTGCTGTAGTGTGGGAATCTTGGATGTTGCAGTTTGGGGGAAACCGTGAGGATACAAAAACTTCATGTGTGTGTTGTTGCTCCTGAACCCGATATTGAGGTTCTTCTCCTAGTCACGGTTTTAGGAAGAGTCTGTCACTTTTCCTGTGAGTGGTGTGTGTTGACACAGCTGTTGTTGTTTTGGTATACCAATAAATTGACGCCAGTGGATGCTGTTTTTCATGGTGTCCCTGACTTTAGATGTTGTTTTCCAAGGTTCCGATGGATAGTGTTGTTTCCTGATATCGGTCGAGGGCTAAGTTTGGAACCTAGTAATAAAATATAAATTATGTGCTAAGTTACCCCGGGAACCCTACTTGACCTCGGGGACTGTACCCGTTTGGTGTAGCCGCGGGCAATGGTAAATTAAAAAGAGGAATTTAAAGTTGTGTGCATTCAACAGAACATGCATATGGAAAGAGAAAAACTTAAATGAAAGATAATAAAAGGGGGTTCATGCATTGCACATAAATCACGCATATTCTTGTTATGCATTAGTCCATGCATGTTTATCTGTTCGCTTGGTTATTATATGTTGATCATTGCATGATGTTGATCTCTTTTGCATTTAAATGCCCTTATTGATTAAATTATGATCATTGTTACTTATTTTGTGTTCCATCATGCTTAATGTTTCGTTTATTTTTGCATGGATGGTCTATTATCTTATGAATTGGTTATAACTATATTCCTCAAAATATTACATGAATTTTATTTATGCTCTTTTTCTTATTTGATTCATTAGGGAAACCTATACGCAGAATTCTTCGGATTTCTAACCCTATTTTTATTGGTTTTTACCAGACACAGGTGATCAGTGAAATCGACTCGCTTCTGAGGGGATACGAGGGTCACATTTGCTTTAGACTGCTTCACTTACGGACAGAGTGGCTCTACTTTTATTTTCTTTTAGTTCTTCTTATTTCCTGCAAGTTGTTATTTCACTTTTGACATTGAGTATGAGACTCTTATTGATTCATTAATAAAAGAGTTTAGTTGGTTGGTTATGGATGATAAATGTAAGTTTGTTTGTGGTGTGTAGTTATCTAACTGAAATTGGAACTGTAAGGACCCCAGGTCTCTGGGAAGTTTTCCGCAACTCTTAGAAAAAAAATTCGCATTTTTCAAATGTATGAGTTGTGGTCGTTACAAAAATAGACTATAGTGTGGTTCACATTACTTGACACAAAGAAAATTGTGTCCAAATGTCGCACTTGCATGGGTGCGGGTGCAATGCAGGTGCGGTGCCTTGTTAGTATTGTCTGTGTTACATAAATTATGATTGATACAATACCGGCAAATTTTTCGGTAATTATTGAAGGAATAAAGACGAATTTTATGTCATAATGAGGGATTTAATTTTTACTTGAATTTTTTCTCTGAATTTGAATTAAGTGTGAATGCTAACTTGAACTTGAAGTTGTATTTCAATTAAAATTTAATTACGATTTAATTTAACGCGAATTTCAATTTCAATAGTAATTAATCTGAGTTTAATCTTAACCAGAATTTGAGTCTGGACTTAATTTGGTTTTAATTAAATGTGAATTTGGGTTTGACATTTGGATTTGGATCTGAATTTAATTTAGAAATTGATCTAATTGGATTCAATTAGAAATATTCAATTAGAAATATTAAATTAGGAATTTATTTGAAATTAAATTAATAGTTAATTAATTAAATTAAACAAGTAGGAAACCCAAGAGGGTGGGACGCTCCTCCCTAGGTGGGCCCATCCTACTTGGCAAATCCCCTACATGGTTAGAAAATTCTAATTTTAAATAAGGCAAAAATATATAATACCTTCTTAATTATGTTAGAAATATTATTTAGTTAATTAATTAAGAGTATTAAATACATTAGGAGTTTGTGAATTTAATTAAGATCACTCTATAGGGTGGAACGTCCACCCCTAGGTGGCCCTCCTTTATCCTCCTATATAGCCACACTAATAATAAAGTGTAGTTTCCCAATTCATTTAGGGAATTCACTTGTGGTTTAGAGTCCAAATTAGTTAGGGGTTATTATTATTAGATAGAGTATATATTAAGTAGGGAGTCTAGAAGATAGTCTCCATATGGGATTGAGAGATCCCGTGTGGGGTTTATAAAAGGAGGAGACCCCCCATACGGCCCATTCATTGGAGATTTCTCTCTCACTCTATCTCTAAATTTTCTCTCCCTTCTCTTTTCTTATCTCTCTTTTCTCTCTTCTTCCTCCCTAACCCATGCCTCATGTCTAGAGCTGGTTAAGCCTCAATTGAAGGTGCACATGTTGGAAGAAGGTGTGGAACAAAAAGGAGAGGTTCTCTACGGTAGCGGCTTTCGGTTTCGATGTTCAGTATCATTCTTTTTTGGCTTTTAAGGTAGGTATACTCTAACTGTGAGTGTGTATATGATGCTAAAGAGCATGAGCATGCTGGGATTCGATTCTCAAATGCATAAGAGTGTGTATACCTAGATCACCTAAATCCATCTTGGATCTAGACCGATTTTATGGTTTGGGCTTTCGTTTTACCGAAATCTTTTTCAAGAAAACCGTTTTCGAGGAAATATGTATTGGAAGAAGGGGTTTAATGTGTGTTGTTATATTCCTGTACTTGAGCATGTTGAATATGATTACGCATGGTTGGAATGTGATTTGATGGTTTAGAAATCTCCTTTGAGTTTTTCGAAAACCAGAAATCATGTTTGGGAAATCAGTTTTGCTAAAAATTCAATGTCTTATTTAGAAACAATGGATTCATGATGTGATTCATGTTATGATTATGATATTTGTATTTACCGCATGTTTATGCATGTTAATAATGAGTTATATTAAATCAAATCATGAAAAAAGTATGTTTATATTATTTATTTTATGAAAAGCATGAAATAAATGATGTCTTGTGATTTGAATAAATGTTGTCTTGTAATTTTTGTTCCGACCAGTTTCCAAGAACTTTATCGTTCTCCCAAACAGTGAATCAGAAGGATGTTCCAGACATAGAGGAAGTCCTTGAAAAAAAATTGGTTTTGTTTGAGGTCCGAATTGGGAGATAGGACCTCTGCAAGTCATAATAGAATTTTTGTCCTGACAGAAATTTTGTAATGATATACTTGAATTTATGGATTTTATTTTCTTAAATATGCTTCATGTTTATGGCCGCAATTCGTCCTCAACCTCCCAGGTCACCTTGTCAAATTTTTGCACTTGGGGTGAATCACCCCATACCGCTACATCTCCCATTTTTTCACTTGGGCATACCAATACGGTCTCACATTAGTTGGTTCGGCTCCCGTCTCTATTGGTATCGTGTGCAGTCTCATTAGCCTGATCCTATGTCTTTGGCTCAACCTCCACACCCTCTTCCTCATAGTCCTCATTGTCTGAGTCGCACTAGTACAAGTAAAGTAGCTTGCGCTTGTGCCCCGGCCGCCACACCTCATCGCAACTGTAGAAGAGGCCCTTCTTTTGCCTCTATGTCATTTGCTCATGGGAGAGTGTGTGAGTCTCCCCTCGTTTCTTTTGTTCAGCCCTCGCAGGAACCTTCCCCGACTCAATTGTCGATCCTACCGGTCTCTCACAGTTTCGTGCAGCCTGCCTTCGTATGCTCGTGTCGTGGTCATCTTTCTACTCTCCCTTACTGGTGAAGGGTCATACTTGGCCAGTCTGTTATACTACGTTGACACTGCCCACACGCGAATAACTTGATCGGAGTTCGCGTGAACTCCTTTTGCCAAATGCATCCACAATCTCCAACTATTCGAATTGTGTGCCAACAACAGCAACATGTTCGGAATAACAAAAAAAAATCGAAGAAATTCCAAAACAAGAAAATCCAAGAATTGGAGGCACATGATCGCACTCAGTTCGGGTAAACAAGAACGTCGAGAGGGATCGTGCGGTGTTATTGGTTGTACGTGTGACGTTGACTCGGCATCCGAATAGGGTCGGATCAAACTCGATAAGGCTGAGAGCGACAGCTGCAATCGGTGTTGTTGTGGGCAACGTCACACAAAAAGAGGGAGAGGCGGAGAAGCATTGGTCAGCCTCAACCAACAATAGCAAGTTGAGTGGAGGCAGGCCGAAAGTGAGGCGGCAGACCGATATCGCGTGTGGCCCGTGCGAGAGAGAGTCAACTTAGAGAGAGAGAGAGAGAGACGGCTTTGAAAGAGAGAGAGAGCCAGCTTTGAAAGAGAGAGAGAGAGAGGTTGAGGACACTGGCAGCAGTAGACGTCCTCCTCATCGGCGAGAGAGAGGAAGAGCGGGTCGACGGAGCAAGGGATCTGCCTCAGCCTACAGTAGGGAGAGAAGAGGCGGGAGTGGGCAGAGGCAACGACGTTGAGAATAGAGTCGCGATGTGCGTTGTAGAGAGGTGGGGACCCTAGTGAACAGAGGGAGCAACGTGAGAGGTTGCTGCCCTCGCGTGAACAAAAATGAGACAGAGAGGGTTTCCCTCTCGTGAATAGAAACGAGAGTCGAGACACCCGCGAGGAAGACAGCCAAGAAATCTTGCGTGAAGGTTACACCCACCACGGTTAGGGTTGCAGATCAATGGGAGTGTGAAAAAGGGCCGACAAAGGTAGCAATACCACCAAGAAGACGTGTGTTGCAGATCTCCATGGTTGCAGACCCCTTGCACGAGAGAGAGACTCGCGATTGCAGAGACATCCACGAACGACTGTCGAGGACCACCGCAAGTGACATCGGAAGGGTTGCAACAACGACAAGATCGAGTGACACTGACGCCATGAAACGTAGACTCTGATACCAATATTAGGATGTCAATCTTGCGATCGGTGCCCTACCAAATTTCTCAAAAAACGTGAAGGGCTTGGGTCATCATTGATATGCTCATGACGACTAAAAAACCATTGATACCATGATCGAAGGGAGAAACATGTTTCTAACAATAGGAGGCTATGGGTGCAATCAAAGAGAGATCCTCAATCACGATGATTGTACCCTCGAAAAGCATGAAGGAAGAAGAAAGGAGAAAATGAAATCTCAGATAGGAGAGTTCCCCAAAAACTTCCAAGATAGATTCATTATGGGGTTAAGTCCCCCTTAAATAGTTCAGGGGTGAACTGGTTCCAGTGTAGATCTGATCCAGTACAAATAGATCCAAACCAAAGCAAATATGAATCAGTCTAAGATGGATCCGATCTCAACAAACCAAACTAAAGCAAGAAGTCCAAAACCCAACGAAATACCCTGACCCAAATACTCATGGGTGTAAACAAGAAGAAATGGATCTGATCAATCCAAACAGAAAAAGAACGGATCTAGGTAGGTCCATGACAAAACATGAGAGGGAGAGAGATTAGGAAAGAACTTGCATGGGGATCCTATAGGGACATTAGAGAAAGCGAAAGTTTTTAGGAAAATTATATGCATGAGAACATTAAATTACCGAGACAGAGAGAGGGAGAGATTAAGAAACTATTATGCGGGATCCTATAGGAACATGAGAGAGAGAGAGATTAAGAAACAACTTGCATGGGGATCCTATAGGGAAGTGAGTGAGAGAAAGGGGGTTAACCTAATATAAACTCCAAAGTATACTCATGTTGGTAACTTTCAATATGAAAGGATTTTCCTTGTCTTTTAACCCTAACAATAGTTTAATTATTTATTAAGGTTAACCAAAGTATAGATAATTTTTCATGTTAGAGAGAAAGAGTGCGTATGTGTGCACGCACATGCGGAACCCGCTTGTAAGGACGGACCGTTTTCTAGTACCATTTTATAGTTAGTAAAATCCAGCAAAGCACTGGGTTAACCCAGCTGAATCCTGAGTAGGGACAAAAGAGTTGAGTCATGAGCCATTAGGTTTTCAAACCATAAACTATGGCATTAACAGATAGCAGAAAAACCAAATATTTAACAAATGAAACCTTCAGCAAAAAACACAATCAAGTAGTTAGATCAATTACAGCTTAGAACCCACCTGACTTGTCAATACGCTCAGAACCAGCCAAATCTACAACAACTAACTTGTTTTTCCTAACAAGGGGTGGCCGCAACCCTTTGAGTGAGAGCGAATTATTGCCATTTTCACTTGAAAGAGCTACTTCTTGGCCATGCCTTCCTTTGACAGCCCTCTTAACGTGTACCTGCAACAAAGACACATGAGCAAATCAACAGCCACTTATTAAGTAATGCATTAACAATCAAAGCAAAATAAAATCCCCAATTCTTTGGAAAAATAAAATTAGGAAGAAGATTCCAAGAAATAAAAGAGGTTACTCACCATGAGAATGGCATGACTTCGAGAAGATTCAGTATTCAGTTTAGTATTAGCTGCGAACCTGTGTGTTTCCCCTAAACGTAACAGCTCCACAAAACTTTGCTGATCTTTTATTTCTACCATAGTAGCCCCAGGCACTGAAACATCACCCGTCTTTGGGTCTTCCAGGATAGTGATATTATCATTGCCAGGGTCAAGGAGGTCCTGGATGGTCTCCATGTAAAGCTGCATTCAAGGAATAGGAACATCAACAAGCACCTTTTATCAAATCTTACAGTGACAACATGTGAGTTCACTGTATGCAACCCATGTTGCAAAACTAAATGATCCAAAAATAACTACAGTTAGTACAAGTGCAATAACTAAAATTCACTTTCTATACAATTAAAATTGACCACGTCTTTCATAAAAGACAATCTTTTAGAGTCTCTTTAGGGAATATGTAATTACAGTCAAGTACCTGCAAGTAGGAAACTGACACAGAATCAGTCTCAGGGGAAATATCCACAAGAATATCTTCCATCGAACGGACCATTATACCACGAGCTGCTGTGTCTTCCTCTCCAAGCCTTCCAAGAGTGAAAGTTTTTCCAGTGCCAGTTTGCCCGTATGCCATAACTGTTCCATTGTATCCCTCCAAAACACTCTGCAAGAAGATGGTGCTTCAACATAAATTTCAAGAACTCAACAATTTTCCAAAAGACAACATTGATTTCAGAGGTCGGAAGGGCTAGCACAACTAAAGGACAATCCAAATTTGGCACTCATGTTAGAAATACATGTGCAAGAACATCTGCCCAATTTCTTACAAGGAGAACCAAAGGGCATCAGATAAAAAGGTGGACAGAAGAAGACAAAACCTACTTAAAACCATAAAATCCAGGTGTAGCCCTAAGGTACAGCATATGAATTAAAACCAAGGTTGTCAGACTAGAAAGCGGAAGCAGGAAATGATACAGGAAGCGGAAGGGAGAAGTGATGCATTTTAAAATGTATAGGAAGCGGGAAGCGAGGATAAAAAAAACAATATAAGAATTGAATGGGAATAAAAATGGAACACAAATAACATGATTTTTTAGTGTAAGAATTAAATTTTTAATAAAATCTAAAAATGATGACTGCCAATTTAGAGAAAACACATGGAAGTGAGAGAAGCGTGAGAGGAAACACATAAAAAGTAGAGTGAAAAAACATATAATAAGGATAGATGAAGTGTGTGGAAAGCATAAGAGAAGCATGGGGGAATCGAGATTCCTATCAAGTTTCGGAAGCGAGGAGTATCACGCTTCCGAAACGAGTTTCCAGGAAGCGGGCTTCCCACCTATCTAAGAAGCTTCCCTGATTAAAACATTATAGACATGGGCACAAAAGAAAGAAAAAGAGCCAAGACAAAATAAGAAGGATAATATGAACCCAAAATCTACATCAAGAGTATCTAGAAAGTTACTTTGGACTTGATAAATTGCTGCATTCCTACCAATATCAGAATATTTAGAAACAAAGATTACACAACCAGGTTCCTCGTCCACACCTCACCCTTCTCCATGGCTCCACACAACCCCCCAACCCCAGGAAAAAACCTGCCAAATCACATTTGAACTAAAGATCACTCAGTAACTAGTAAGTTGCTTCCCTGAGCTATGGCATGCAGCCATTCAGACAACATGCCCTAGTGTAGTCTGTTCTTGATAGGGTAACATTAATTTGTTCCCAGACTTTTACATTTTCTTCTTTGAGTAAAAGACAAGTTGTACCCCATTGCAAATTATACAAGGATGGAGATGTAGAGGAGAATGTTAAGCTGAAAGTAGTCAATCCAACAATGAGTAGCTCAACTTAATATCAATTTGATTGATTATATTATAAATATGGGTATGATTCAGATGATGCATGCAACTATAGACATAATGATAAATATATGCCCAATTATTCATGTCAATTTGCAAGAATGCAGATACTGATTACGGTGTTAACAACCTTTCATAAGTTGTGCATAGGTTAACACATTGATAGCTTGAACACAACGGCAAATGATAGACAGTTCACAATGCATTAGCTAATATCCACAAGCCTTCCAATAAAGTAGAAATGAACGCAGGAGATTTTGATAAGAGTAGACTTACCAACAAAGATTCTATACTAAAAAACATGAAATGTAGTCTGGGTCTTGTCCAAATTAGAGTTCTGATTTCTTTAATGAAACATTAAAATTGTAGTTCAGTGTCTGTGAAATACCAATTTTGGATTTTTCTTTTCCCATTTTGATCCATTTTCTTATTTTGGAAGGTTTTACTTGAGAAAGTCAAACAACTAGCATATTTTTTTGGATCCAAGATCGGCAGTTAAACCCTTTCTTTCTCTTTTGCTGTAGCTCTTCTTCCTTCTACTTACTTGAACCAATCTGTAAAGCCGCCAAGATTGGTCCTCGTCTTTCTAATCTTCAAGAACTCTTTCTTTAACATGTGGTCGAAGAACCACTAAACCAGGTGGCTTTTAAAAAAGGTGTATTGTTTGGAGCACAACCTCTATTCCTGCCTGCTTGCTTGTACAAACAACACAGAGTTGTAGAGAAAGATGTCCAAAACCCCATTTTTATTTTCCAGCTAGTGCAGAGAAAAGGCCCTCTCAGTTAATATGACCCCAAAATGTGCACTTAGATATTAGCATTCTTTGGATTATCAGATGCAAGAAAGCTTTTTCCTATTTCCAAAAAGCAAAATTTAGCTTGCTCAGTCATCATCAATTTGATTGTTCTTCCAACCAGAAATTCAGTTTTGTATACATTAATTGAAAACCTTAATGATTAGCCAGTCTCAAATATCTTCAAAGTTCGGTTATAGACAATAACCATAACCATTCAAGTTGTTCATATTCAACCATGATTCTATTCATGTATGCAGCCCAATGCCAGATGCTGTAATTGTAGTGGCTTAAGTTAGTATATACACACATGGGCATCTTAAGGCTCTGTCAAAAAATAACAGCAAGCTAGATGACCATGCATCTGAGACATGTTTGAGTCAAATAAAACCATGGACAAAGATAAACTGATCATATGCATGTTAAGAGAAGCCCTGACAACAACTATTATACAGAGCAAGAAGTTGAAACCACGGTGCTATTTCACTGTTAAGACGTGCGGAATGGATCTTGGATCATTAGGATCCAAGATCCACACGTTATGTTATGTTTGAAGTTGTAAATGCATATGTGCTGTTTTGTGTTTTAAGTTGTAAAACTCCTTGACCCTTTTACCCTTTTCCTGTAATATTGTTGTAATCCCTAATGAGGGGCATACTTGTCCAATGTAAAGAAATGAGTTATAAAATCAAGAGGGCACAACTTTCTATGTGTTCAGCCTCTATTCTTTTGAAGAAAAGCTCCCTTCTCTCTCAAGTCCTCTTTTTCTCTTGGATGATTAATTTAGGGTTCAATACATATTGATGCCCTAATTTTTACATGGTATCAGAGCGGGTTAAGAGATTGATTCAACTACGAGTATCCCTCAAGATCTTCTTCCCCAATCTAAAGGTATTTTTTGGTTTCTAAATCAGATTTGCACCTTTTTCTTTCCTCTATCTATCTCTATTCCTTGTTTTCTGATTCATCTCTTTATTTCTTAAAAACCCAAAAAAAAAAAGTGTTTATATTGCAACGTTATTTTTCATCCTTCCAAAAAATGGCTGATCTTGAAAACTCAAAGCATTTCTTTCCTTTTCTTTTGGATTTGCTTCCTCTTATTTTGATATCTTTCCCTTTGCATTAAGATTAACATTTAATAGATGGGTCCTAACGCAAATCCAACCTTATCTTCCAACTTTCTTCCTCAATTAGTGTCCAAAAAGCTTTCTAATTCCAATTATCTGATTTGGAAAATACAAATTATACCTTTTATTTTGAGTCAAGATCTTGCAAGACTGTAATGAAGTATGCGGAAATATAAAGAATGCTTAAAGCATTCACAATGTCCTACACAAATACAAGAGAAGTCCACTATGGGACAATACAACAAGCCTTAAAAGGCAACACATAAAAAACAATATGGGCTTTATTAGAGAGGAGCTCTAAAACATCAAAATACAAGAGGGGGAAGAACCTATTTATATAAAGGGAAAAAGGGGAGCACCATTGGGGGCTCCCCATAGAGTCGTTGGGAGCCCCCAACGGTCACATTTGTGACCGTTGGGAGCCCCAACGGCTCTATGTGGGGCCCTTTTTGCATGGAATAAATAAATAAATAAATAAATAAATAAAAAAGAAAATACAAAAATTAAAATGAAATAAACTATCCTAAAATAAATAGTTGTTTCTAAAACAACTTACGAAAAAAACGAAAATACCCCTATCAGGTATTATATATATATATACGCGTAGGAATACATGTATTTTAACACCCCCTCAAACTTTACGAGGAGATGACCGAAAGTTTGCTAAGAAGAAAAATGAAACGGGGTGCAAGAAGTGCTTTAGTGAAAAAGTCTGTCAATTGATATTCTGATGTGACATATGGTAGGGCAACTGTTTTCTTAGATATTCATCACGAACATGGTGGCAGTTTATCTCTATATGTTTGGTGCGCTCATGAAAAGTGTGATCGTTGACGATATAAATTGCACTTTTGTTGACGCAACATAACTTCGAAGGACCAGAGATGGCAACACCCATATCTTTGATAAGACTTCGACTCCACACAAGTTCCATTGGAGTAGTTGTCATAGCCCTGTATTAAGCTTCAGTAGATGACAGCGAGACTTTTTGTTGTTTCTTGCATCTTTATGCAATTAAGGAATCTCCTAAAAAAACACAAAAACCAGTAGTTAAGATTCTATCATTAGGGTTACCTCCCCAATCTACATCAGTATAAGCAAGTAAATTTAATGAGAAAGATGATAATAAAAATAGCCCTTTAGAGATGGTATTTTTGATGTATCTAATGATCTGTAGCATTGTACTCATATACGCAATTGTAGAAGCATGCTGAAACTGGCTAGTAGAGTGAACGGCATGCGCAATATCTGGTCTGATGATAGATAGATAAGTGAGAGAACCAATAAGTTGTTTGTAAAGTGTAGGATCTTTTAGAAAAACCCCAGCATTCAGTCTTAATTTTGCATTGATCACTTTAGGAGTCTCCACCTTCTTGTCATCTGAAATTCCAGATTTAGTACATATATCTGCAGCAAACTTCATTTGTGAAAATATATATCCTCGAGGAGAATATGCTACTTCAATTCCTAGGAAGTATCTTAGGAATCCTAAATCAGACATATCAAAGCTATCTTTTAACATATTTTCAACATTACCAATACCAACCGGATCATTTTCTGTGATAATCATATCATCAACATAAAGTAAAAGAACAACAATATTAGTTCTTGCACTTTTTATAAAGAGAGCAGTGTGATAGAAATCGTGGTTCCTTCTCTCATACACAAGACCAAGCACGGAATGGGAGAGAGACGAGAGAGCTGCAAAATTCCCAGTTGAGGGTTGCGGTATTGGCTTCTCATTAGCTATATCTTGTTACAATTACTAGGGTACAAAAATACCCATTACACAATAAGTGAAATTTACAACATGCCATTAATGAGCATGTGCTTAAATATGTATTTTAACTTTTAAGTAAACTCGGATTGGGTTTGGACCAGTCGCGAATGATGACTTATTTTCATCCTCCCTCAAGTTGTACATGGTTTTGTACCATAAACAACTTGCCTTTCAACATCCAAATATTGTCCTTGATAAGTCCTTTGGTAAACAAGTCAACAATTTGATCTGCAGTCCGAACAAATTCTGGTTCAATTTCCTTCTCTTTGACTTTCTGTCTTACAGAATGTTGATCAATTTCAATATGCTTGGCACGACTGTGGTAGATAGGATTAAATGACATGTTGATGGCACTTTGATTGTCACATAAGAGAAGACATTTAGATATTGATTCTCCTACTTTTGTCAAGAGATGTCTGATCCATATTAGTTCAGTTGTAGCAGCTGCCATTGATCTATATTCAGCTTTTGTGCTCGACCTGGCAATAGCCATTTGTTTCCTACTGCTCCAAGAGACAAGATTTAGGCCAACGAAAACACAATATCCTGAGACTGGCCTACGCTCATCTAGATCTCATGCCCAGTCTGCATCTATGTAATATGATGTTCATTCATACTCTTTTTGTACAAAAGACCATCCCCAATAGTTCCTTTCAAATATCGAAGAATGTGTTTAATAGCTTTCATATGCTCAATACGCGGTTCATGCATGAACTGAGATACCTGATTGACTGAATAGACAATATCAGGGCGACTAAAGTTGAGGTATTGAAGCATCCCTACTATCCTGCGATATCCTGTAGGATCCTCATACAAATCTCCATCTTGGGAACTGAGTTTCTGAAAAAGTACATTGGGCGTGCTTAGAGGCTTGCAATCTTCCATACCTGCCTTGCTGAGAACATCAATAGTATACTTATTTTGGGTATGTGGCATGCCTTCAATAGTTCCGTCAACTTCTTCTCTAAGAAAATATCGCAGTTTACCAAGGTCCTTCATCTTGAACCTGTGGTTCAAGAGTTCTTTGACCTGCTCAATATGTTCATTAGAATTACCTGTAATGATTATGTCATCAACATATATCAATAACAAGGTAACTGTGTCTTTACATTTGAATATGAAAAGAGAATGATCAAGAAGAGATCGACTAAAACCATATTTCTCTATTTCGAGAGAAAAACTGTCAAACCAAGATCGAGAGGCTTGCTTCAAACCATATATAGCTCTCTTTAATCTACACATATTCTTTGGAGTTTCCTTTTGTATACCCAGTGGGTTGCTTCATGTATACTTCCTCCTTCAGAGTTCCATATAGGAATGCATTTTTTACATCCAGTTGACTGATAATCCACTGATGCTCAATAGCCAATGATAGTATGATTCGAATAGTGCCCATTTTCACAACCGGACTAAAGGTCTCATCATAGTCTTGTCCTTGCTCCTAGGTGAATCCCTTGGCAACCAGTCTAGCCTTATATCGCTCAATAGTATCGTCCGGCTTATACTTTATTTTATACATCCACTTGGACCCAACCACATTTCGATCATGTGGTCTGAGAACAATCTCCCAAGTCCCATATTCATGAAGAGCCTTCATTTCTTCATTCATGGCTTCAATCCATCGCTTAGAATTTGCTGCTTGATAAAATGTTATGAGTTGATCTTGTTAGAATTGTATTTGTCTTGGATATGGATCCAATATGGGATCCATATCCGTACGTATGCTCCCCCATATGAGCGGTGGCATACTTGTAAATCTTGTAATGTTTTCATGTATTTTGTTTAGAGGAGGAAGATCCTATATATGCATAATTAAAGAGGGACACAGATTACGTGCCCTACTTTTCTCTCTCCTTTTGGCGTCTCCCTCCTCTCTTCCTTTCATCTCTTCTCTTTTATTACTTTGATTTTCAGATTGAAGACTGTTCTCCAAAGCTTGAAGGCGCTCTATCTTGAAGACTTATTCAGATTCTTACATGGTATCAAAGCGGAACATCACCTGGTAATCCAAATTCCCAAATTTGTCTTCTCTACCCTAACCCTAAAGTCGTTATTTCTGCCGCCATTTTTTTTATCTCCCTCGTTCGTAATACTCTGCCTGCGTCAACATAGACGCAGAAATACCCAAACCCTAATACCTCTTTTTCTGTCTGCATCAATATAAACACAGAAATACCCTAACCCTAATTTTTTTTTCTGTCCACGTCAAAATATATTGTCTGTGTCTATTCTGATTGTTATTCTCTTGTGTTCTGTGTTCATCTTGGTGATTTTCTTTTATGCATACTGGTTTTTCATACGTGACCTCTTGCTAGAATCTCTGCCCTCCTTCCTGCATGTTGTTTTCCTGCGTGCTATCTCTTTTTCGATTGCTTTTCGAACAACATATTCTCTGCTAGCATATCCGCCATCCTTTGCGGGTAATTTTCTGCTAGTTTCCTGTTGGGCTTCACAGCAGCACTGCTTTTCTCTACTTCACGTCAAATGGTGCTTCTTTAATCTTACATTCCAGCATTATATCAGCACAACCATGTCTGCCCTCTCTTCGAGTTTCCTCTCCCAACTCATCTCCCAAAAGTTAACCCATTCCAACTATTTGACGTGGAAACGTCAAATAGTCCCTTTCATTAAAAGCCATTGTCTATATGGTCACATTGATGGCTCTACTCCAGTCCCGCCTGAATCGATTTTGTGTGAAACAAAGGATGCTACTAGTTCGGTGACTGCTACAGATAATATCCCTAATCCGGCATATGCCGTATGGATGGCACATGATCAGGCTTTAGTTGCTTATATTACTTTTACTCTCTCTGAAGAAGTGCTTGCAGGTATAGATGATGATATCTCAGCTTTTCAATTATGGAATATGCTTGCAAATACATACTCTCAAGTTTCAGAAGCTAGATATCTCCAATTGAAGCGTCAATTTCAAAGCATCAATAGAGGCTCCAGATCTGTACTTGAGTATCTCTATGAGATTAAAAATGTCAGCGATCAACTTGCCATTATTGGTCATCCTATTTCAGACAAGGATAAAGTTCAGCAGGCCCTCAGTGGACTAGGGTCAGAATTTGATATATTTTGCACTGCTCTAGAGGTTCTTCCTACTTTACCCTCTTTTGAAGACCTAAAGGCAAAATTGATCCAGCATGAGGCTAGTAGAGTTCACAGGCATGATGCTTCCCTTTCTACTTCACCTAGTGTTTTAGTTACTTCTACACATGGTATGTCAGGACAGCGTGCACATACTTGGGCTCACACATCCAGCCAAGGAAAGGGTATTCTTCCTACTCCTCAGGGCAGTACTCCTGTTAACATGCCAAAGCGTATCCCTACATGTTTCTATTGCAACAAGAGAGGACATGTTAAATCTGAATGTTGGCACAATCCTCAGAACAAAGCCAAGGGAGGTCGACGTGATCACAGGCCCACCCCCTCTACCACTTCTAGATCGTCTTCCTACTCCTTCACGCCCGATGCACAACAACTCCTAATGATAGCTATGTCCAACCTGAATCTCAAGCAAAATGATGATGGTGTCTGGTATATGGATTCTGGTGCTGCCGCTCATGTGACAGATGATGCAGGTAAACTCTCTAATGTTTCTCCATATTTAGCAAAAGGTTCTGTAGTTACAGGTGATGGCACTCATCACAAAATTACTCACATTGGAAATGCATATGTTTCTTTGCCGCATACTTCTCTTCCTTTACACAATGTTTTAGTTGTCCCTAATGTCAAGAAAAACATTATTTCAGTATCTAAACTCATTGATGACTCTTCCTCATCAGTTGAATTCAGTCCTTCCTCTGTTTTTGTCAAGGATCCTCTCACCAAGACGATATTCGCTGAAGGAACTCGTGAAGGCAACATGTACGTCCTCAAAGAAGCTCCTCCAGTGTCCAAGTCCAGTCCACCTGTTTCCTTTCCTATTAGTCCGAATGAAGTCAATTTGACTCAAATTGATATGCCCTCTGTTTGGCATAATCGATTAGGCCATTGTAGTCATTCTTTTATTTCTAGTCTTGTTATGGATGGATTGTTGCACAAATCCAGTTTGAGTCCTGTTAATAAGTCAGGCATGTGCTCAAGTTGTCAACTTTGTAAGAGTCATGCCCTCCCTTTTAATTCCATCAATAAAAGAGCTTCTAAATTGTTTGAGACGATTTACTCTGATGTTTGGGGACCCGCTCCTGTCTCATCTTCTTCCGGCAATAGATACTATGTCATTTTTGTTGATTCTTTTTCTCGCTATACATGGATACACTTCATAAAACACAAGTCTGAAGTGTTCCATCTGTTCACTCAATTTCATGCCCTCATTCAAAACAAATTTTCATCCAACATAGTGCATTTTCAATGTGATGGTGGTGGTGAATATTTATCATCTGAATTTACTGAATACTTGCTAAATCATGGCATCACTAGACAGATATCTTGTCCACACACACCACAGCAAAATGGCATTGCAGAACGCAAGCACCGGCACATTGTAGAGACTGCCTTAAGCATGCTCCATGACACTGATCTCCCTATGACTCTATGGACTGAGGCATTTCACACGGCTGTTTATGTTATAAATCGATTACCTAAAGAGGTTAAGAAGAGTTAGAAATCCATAGTGAAATTCTCATAAACTGGGAGTAGGTAATATTCCATGACTTCCTTGTTCATTTCTTTCTTGACCCCTTCTTTCCCGAAAATCATACCTACCACGTCCTCGCCCATAGGCAACTCCTGTGGCAAGGACATCGTGTGCTCCAACTTGAGCATGAGTATCTTCAGAAAATCCCTTCAAGGTCATCTCATATTGTAAAAGCTTCGCGCAAAGATCTTCAAATGTAGGTAAATCTGACAAACACAACAAAAAAATAACCATCATATGATAATTCAATCCCCGCCCACTTAAAGTTTGTTGCATCATATCTTTGTCACCAACTACACATCCCACGATGGCCAACTGATCTGTAATGGTCTTCATTTTGTTTAAGTACTCCATGATAATCATGGAATACTTCCTGAGCATTTGAAACTCTTTCTTTAAAAATATTACCCTGGCCTAAGAAACTTGAGAATATGTCTGAACCAATCGGTGTCATAATTGCATTGTGGATCAGTCATATAGAATTGCCACAAGCACTTCCTGTGACAATGTAGAAGTAATATAGGCAACCAACGCCTGATCGTGCTTCATCCAGGATACGTACTCTGAATTTCTAACATAGGTAATAGAAAGATCGCCCTCACCATTCTTTTCTTCTTGTGGTATGAACTCTGGAGGAACAGAAACAGAAACAGAACCATCCAGATGTCCAGAAAGGTCCTGACTTCTCATGAATGGTATGATTTGTCGCTTCCAAGTTAGGAAATTGGATGTTCAGTTTCTCAGACACGAGTTAACTAAGAAAGTTTGAAGAAAGACCAGACTGAGAGTGAGAAAATGAGTCCATATTCTATCGAAACCAAAAATAAGAAGGAATAAGAAACAAAAAAATGGCTTTACGACAAAGACCCAAGTACTATTGAATTCTAATAAAATTCAGAACAGGGACTTAGTATTAGAGAATTCTACTGCCACCGCCTTTTTTTTTAATCGATTGGTATGGTAAACCCGAGGCAGAAAACCAACACTATGTATGCAGTAAGAATCTGTTCTGAATTAAAAAATCAATCAAAGAGGCACGTTACTTTGAAAATAACGTGTTTTCTTTCAGAATATGAGAGACAAGCAGTACAAAACAGAGAAGAATATAGAGAATCTGATGAATCTGATATGATATGAGTTAATCAAGACATATCTGGGATCACTTCCAGATCTGAGTCTGATATGTCGTCAACTTGTAAAAAGATTTAACGTGATCCTATTCAAGCTTTGAAATCACGCAAAGATCAAATGATTCAAATCTGATCTTGCATGATTATTTAAGTTGTTAATATATAAGATCACGTGCAGCAATACGATAATATGAAAACGTGAACAAAGAATCAGCAATATATTAATACGACAATATGAAAAAGGATTTGTGTGATTATTTAAGCTTTGAAAGGAAGAATATTAGGCAAACAGAGAATCAAAAATATGATAACGTGAACAAATCCAAGTTTTGGAAGAGAAATACGTTGGATTTTGTAAGAAGGAGAAACATGTTATTTTAAATGATTTGATTTGAAGACAAGAATAAAGGGAGAAATCAATAAGGAGACAGAAGAAAATCTTGGATTTAGAAGAAGAAGATTTGAAGAGGCTTTACCGGATGAAGAAGTTTTACCAGATGTTCATAAGAATATCACGATCCTCAAGGTTGGAAACCTTGCTCTGATACCATGATAGAAATCGTGGTTCCTTCTCTCATACACAAGACCAAGCACGGAATGAGAGAGAGACGAGAGAGCTGTAGAATTCCCAGTTGAGGGCTGCGGTATTGGCTTCTCATTAGCTATATCCTATTACAATTACTAGGGTACAAAAATACTCATTACACAATAAGTGAAATTTACAACATGCCATTAATGAGCATGTACTTAAATATGTAATTTAAGTAAACTCGGATTGGGTTTGGATAAAAGTCGTGAATGATGACTTATTTTCACAGTGTCAGTATAACATGAACGAAAACCCAGTTTAATCGTGACATCACTAAATCCATCATACCAAGCCTTGGGAGCTTGCTTAAGACCATACAATGCTTTTAAAATTTTAAGTGTTTGACCTTGTCCAATGTTATACCCCAACGGAGGATCCATATATACTTCTTTGTTTAATTATCCATTAAGAAAAGCATTTTTTACATCTAATTGATACATAGGCCATTTTTTAGTTGATGCTACAACTATTAAGGCTCTAACAATAGTCATTCTTTCTACAAGTGCAAAGGTTTCCTCATAATCAATTTCATATTCTTGTGAATATCCTTTAGCAACTAATCTTGCTTTGTAACGTTCTAAGGATCCATCACTTTTAGTTTTAACTTTAAAAACACACTGGCATCCAATGGGTCTTTTGTTTGGAGGAAGTTTAACTATTTCTCAAGTGTTAGCTCTTTTGAGAGCATCTAGTTCAATTTTCTATGGCTTTGATCCGATAAGGTATATTTTTTGTTTTATGATAATGTGTGGGCTCATGATATGAATGAAAAGCTATTAGACAAGCCCTATAATTAGGTGTAAGTGAATCATATGACACAAACCTATTTTGTGGAATGGTTTTTCTAGAAGATCGTCTAAGGGAGGTTTCTCTTATAGATTCATTATTTTGAGAATATTTTTCTATGGCACTTATAGGTTTATCTTGTTCACGCCAGGTATAAACATGTAGATTTTTATCAAGGATGTTATCACTACTTGATGATGTTTCGATATTAGATACTTCATGATGTGTATCATCCATAATTTCAAAATGATTCAAAGAATCATCATACATAATTTCCGTTGGGGAAAGATCATACAAGAACATGTAATCGATTTCATCTTTCTTATCAAGTATTTCAAAACCATTTTCATCTTCTAAGAAGGTCACATCTTTTGAAACATAAAGTTTATTATTTTTGTAATTAAAGCATCTATATCCTTTTTTATTTTCACCGTATCTAAGGAAAACACATTCAATCGCTTTGGGAGACAACTTGTCTCTTTTATGCAAGAGGACAAAGCATTTGCAACAAAAAATACGAAGGCGATTGAAATTGGGTGTAAATTTAAAAAAAAATTATAAGGAGAGATATTTTTCAAGTTTGATGATGGCATACGATTTATTAAATATGTGGAAGTTAAAACAACTTCGGCCCAAAAAATCTTAGGAACATTTTTGGAGATAAGCAATGTTCTAGCGGTTTCTACAATATGCTTATGTTTTCTTTCCGCTAGCCTGTTTTGTTGCGGAGTTCTAGGACATGATCTTTGATGACGAATTCCATTACGCTTTAAATAATTTTGAAAATCATTAGATGCTCCAGTTAGAAGGTTGGAGAAATGGGAAAATATATTAGTTAAAAGAGGTCGGGGTAGGCCTAGGAAGACTTGGATGGAGATGATAGGAAAGGATATGAATGCTTTGAACCTTACCGAGGACATGGCATTGGATAGAAATGATTGGAGGAAAAGGATTCATGTGGAAGACCCAAAATGAATTTCTTTTTTTGGTTCATATCGCTGACCCCAATTGTTTTGGGATGAAGGCGTAGTTGTTGGTGTTGTTGTATTAGATAGGTATTCTCCACCCGAATCGGATCTAAGAATAGATATGCTACTTTGAAATTGGCTTTGAACTTTTATGCAAAATTCTTTAAAGAAAGAGATTAAGATTAAGAAAATAAATCTACACATATCTAGTAAAGTCATCAATGAATGTTACATAATATGAATAACTACTTTTAGATATAACCGGAGATGGACCCCAAACATCCGAGTGCACCAATTCAAAAGGTCGTGTTGAAACAAAAGCTCTAGTTGAAAATGTAATAGACTTCATTTTGTCAAAAATGCAATCTTTGCAATTTATATCTTTTTCTTTATAAAATTTGTTTCCAAAAGGAAAAAGATACATTTTAGAGTAACTTGGATGTTCAAGTCTTTTATGCCAAGTTTCAATACTTTTATCTTGGACATAAGTACAAAAATAGTTTGTAGGAAGAGACAAATGATCCATATAGTAGAGATCTCCCTTTCTATGGCCATGTCAAATTCGCTTCCCGAACTGGAGATCCTGCACAAAGCAACCCTTAGATGAGAAAGATATTTTAGATCCATAGTCGGCAATTTGGGAAACCGAAAAAAGGTTTAGGTTTATTTTTGGAACCACTCTTACTTTTGAAACAAAAAAGTTTTGAAAGTTATTAGAATCTAATGTTCCTATACCTTTTATTTTTAAAAAAGTTTCATATGTCATAGAGACAAGATATTTTTGAATTGGTACAAGCATCGGTTAAAGCATTTTCATGAGGAGTCATATGAAAAGATGCTCCGGAATCTAGAATCCAAGAATACGTACCGGGTGAAAATGTAGAGACAATAGTGGCACCCGATGTAGAGGAGGTAGACTTGAGTAATTGATGAAGAGTCATGGATATTTGACCAAGAGTTTCTTTGAGATTCCCGTTCTTGCCTTCATCTTCCTTTTTTGTGATGGATTCTTCAACGAAAGCCACCTTAGGCTTGAAAGTTTCATTTAATTTTGGGCAAGCGGGTTTAGTATGACTCGACTCATAGCAATGATGACACACAATCATCTTTTTACCTTCATTATAGTTTTCTTGTTTTCCAAAATGTGGTGGTTTATATGTTTTGACATTGTTGCCTGGTTTAGATACGGCAAGGACTGCATCTATATTTTTACTCATGTCAAGTCGTGTTTCTTCTTGAGTGATTTCGATAATGGCATCTTCCAAAGGAGGAAGAGTGGATCTATGGAGGAGTGAGGATCTTACTTGTTCAAATTCGGGACAAAGCCCAAATAAAAATTGAAACAATCTTTCTTGTTCCACTTGCTTTTGTCTAAGTTCAACATCCTTCGTAGCCACTCACTTAGGCTCTAAGAGAGTCAATTCATCCCATAGTGAATTTAGAACACTATAGTAATCTTGAATGCTCAAATCGCCTTTCTTAATGGTTCTTACCTTTTCTTGCAAAAAGTAAGCTTTTGCAAAGTCTTTTTGGTTATACATATCCTTCATAAAAAACCAAGTCGCATTGGCTCGGCAAAATTTAGCAATGTTTGCACATACCTTGAGTTCAACATTATTCATAAACCACATTAGGTTTTTTGCATGATTGTTTTCTCAATCCTCCACCTTTTTTTGGTGTTCTTCAATTGCTTTTAGGCGAGCATCTCCCTCAAGAGATTTTTCTTGATCTGCTTCGATCTTGGTGAGCTTTAATTGGGGTTTCAGAATAAAACCCATTACATAACCCCAAAGTTTCTTACCTTTGAGATTATTCTTCATCGTGGATGCCCACATCATGTAGTTCTTGCCATTGAGCTTGAAGGATAGCTCGATTTTGGATTTCATTGCACCAACAAAGTATGAGAGAAAGAATGGAGAGCTTTCAACTTTCAAGAACCGTATGGCTCTGATACCATGTAATAAAGTATGCATAAATATAAAGAATGCTTAAAGCATTCACCGTGTCCTACAATGGACAAATACAAGAGAGAAGTCCACTATGAGACAATACAACAAGCCTTAAAGGAAACACATAGAAAAGAATATGAGCTTTATTAGAGAGGAGCTCTAAAGCATCAAAATACAAGAGGGGGACGCCCCTATTTATACAAAGTGAGAAGGAAAAAAGATGAGCACCATTGGGGGCTCCCCATAGAGTCGTTGGGAGCCCCCAACGGCTCTATGTGGGGCCCCTTTTGCGTGGAATAAAAAAATAAATAGAAAAAAAGAAAATACAAAAATTAAAATGAAATAAACTATCCTAAAATAAATAGTTGTTTCTAAAACAACTTACGAAAAAAGATGAAAATACCCCTATCGGGTATTATACATTATATATATATATATATATATATATATATATATATATATATTTTTATATCATAAATATATATATATATATGTGTGTGTGTAGGAATACATGTATTTTAACAAGGACATCTAGATAGATCGGTTACTAGCACCCTTCGAGCTCATTGTCCGAGAACAGAAAGATGACAAAGGGGTAGTAACTTCTTCTGTAGTCAAGAATCTTGACTGTGTCTAGGATGTGGTGTGACCAAGCCTTGGTAACGTACATTACCTTCACCCTATCACATGAGGTATTAATTGGTATTCCAGATGACTGTACAACCAGTCAGCCGTGAAACTGGCTTGCACTCACATACTAAGATTTCTAAGGCAAGAGTGTTGTTTTTTAATAGAGAAATCCAGAATCAGAAGGAGTACTAAGTATAATGGAGTACCTCAACAAGATGAAGAATGTTACAGATCAACTCGCTATGATCGGGCATGAAGTGTTCGATAAAGATAAAGTATTGCAGACTCTGAATGGATTGGGTGTTGAGTTTCATGTTCTAACCACTACTCTTATATGTCATCCCCAGCTTATTACTATTAATGCACTCAGGTTGAAACTGAGTTAGTATGAGATGAGCATGAAAGGTCTAACTGAGGGCACTGGAGACAGGTTTGGAGAAAATCTGCAGGTATTGATTGCAGGGAATTATCGTGAGAAGAACAGTATGGTAGAGGAGGGAAAGGCATTTTCCCTTTTCCCTCTAATGCTCAGTCCCTTAAGGATGGAAATCAGAATGTGCCCACCTGTTTCATTTTTAAAAAGAGGGGGCACATCAAGATGAACTGCTGGTTTAAGGACGACCCTAGATATAATTCAGATACCAAGAATTCCAGTCAATCGAAGAATCCAGATAGCTCATTGATCAGATGAAAAGGAATTACTGATTAATGCATTATCCAATTTGAGTTTCAGAAAATCTGAGGATGGCACGTGGTATGTGGACTTAGGGGGAGCCAATCATACTACAGGCGATGCAGGCAGGTAAGTTTTCCACTTTGATTTCAAGAAACCAGAATCTTTTAACCGTCAGTCCTTTAGTAAACAAATCTGTGATTTGATTCTCCGTTCCAATATATTTTGCTTCATTTTGTCGATCTTCAATCGTCTGCCTGATGAAGTGTTGATCTATCTCAATATGCTTTGTCTTACCATGATGTATAGGATTCAGTGATATCTTTATAGCATTCTGATTATCACATAATAAAATAGATTTAGGTAAAAACTCTCCTAACTCGACCAAAAGATGTCTAATCCATGTTAATTCAGATGTGACGGAAGCCATCGCACGATATTTCGCTTTTGTGCTAGATCTTGAAACAGCCATTTGCTTTTTACTACTCCATGAAACTAAGTTCCTTTCAAGAAATACACGATAACCAGTTACTGACCTTCTTTCATCTGGATCTCCAGCCCAATCTGTGTCTGAATATGACATTAACATTAATGTGTCATAATTTTGACTTCTTTTCTCATACATTAAGTCGTCTCCTATGGTACCTTTTAAATATCGCAAAATCCGTTTGATTGCCTCCATATGTACAGTTCTTGGTTCATGCATGAACTGAGACACTTGATTCATAGCATAAACTATATCGGGCCTAGTGAAAGTCAAATATTGGAGCATGCCAACTATGCTCCGACAATTGGTGGCATCATCATATATGTCTCATCTCTACTACTTAGCTTTTAGTGAATGGGAGATGGGGTGGCCACTGGTTTGCAATCCTTCATCCCGCATGTAGCGAAAAAATCAATGATATATTTATATTGAGTCATTGTTAACTTCTCCTCTTGTCTATCAACTTCAATCCCAAGGAAGTACTTTAACTCTCCAAGATCTTTCATTTGAAATTTGTTGCTAAGTAACTTTTTTACCCTTTGAATGTGTTCTTTTGAGTTTCCTGTGATTATCATGTCATCTACATATTATGCACTCTTCTCTTTTGTATATGAATAGGGAGTAATTAAGATAGGAATGAACAAATCCATATCTCTGAATTTCTTGGGAAAAGCTTTCAAACCATAATCGTGAAGCTTGTTTTAACCCATAAATGGATTTCTGTAATCTACACACATAACCACTTGGATCACCTTGAGAATAGCCTTCTGGTTGTTCCATATGCACCTCTTCTTTCAAGTTTTCATGAAAAAAGGCGTTCTTGACATCCATTTGGTTGAGTGTCCAGCCATAATCAATAGCTAAAGACATGACAATGCGAATGGTACCCATTTTTATCACAGGGTTGAATGTTTCATCATAATCCAATCCATGTTCTTGAGTAAATTCTTTTGCCACAAGTTGTGTTTTGTATCTCTCCACACTACCGTTGGGCCTATACTTTATTTTATAAACCCATTTGGATTCAACAACATTCTTGTTCAAAGATCTTCGAACAATTTTCCATGTTCGGCATTTATGTAGTGCTTTCATTTCTTCATTCATTGCATCAACCCATCTTTTATATTAATAAGCATGATAATAATGCTTGGGTTCTTCCTGAGCTTCTATGGCAACAAGAAACGCTTGATGATCTGCACTAAAACTTTCATAACTAATCCACTTCTCCATAGGATGTTGTATTTGTGTCGATCTTCTCAAGGTTATGGAGTTATCATGTGTCGTCACGGATCCTTTCTGTTCTGGTTCTTGGGGCATAAAACGGGATCTTGTAGCTCTGGTGTAAACCTGTCCCTCTATAAATTTGTTGTGTGTTTGCTCCATTACCTCACATTTATCATCAATTCCTCCTATGTTAGATTCGGCACTGACAGTTCTGTCCTTTTCGGCATGTAAAAATAATTCCGCACTGAGCCAAGGTTGATAATATTCAATCTTAAATTGTTGATCTTAAAGAATATTGGCATTATCTTTATGCTGAAAGAAATTCTCAATAAAAACAACATTTTGTGAGATACGAATGGTTTTGGTGGCAGTCTTATAGCAATGATATCCTTTATAGCTGTCGGTATATCCAACGAATCTGCAAATACTAGCTTTGTTCCTAAACTTATTTTGTTGACTCTTGTCAACATGAACATAACAGATGCAACCAAAGAACTTCAAAAATGCATAATCAGGATGTTTACCATATAGCACGAAATACGAAGATCGTTTGTTCAAAGCTTACATGAGAAGACGATTTATTACACAGACTGCAGAATGAAAGGCTTTCGTCTATAGTCCTACTGGTAAATCGTTGGCATCCATCATAGTAAGTGCATTCTCTGCAATGTGTCGATGCTTGCATTCTGCAAGACCATTCTGTTAAGGGGTGTGAGGACACGCCACCCTTCGAACAATCTCATTCAGTTGCGAAAATTCAACAAAGTCATTGGAAATATATTCCCCACCTGCATCACTTTGGAAATTAAGAATGGTGGATGAAAATTGATTTTTGACATAGGCATGAAACTTGCGAAAGATGTCAAAAACTTCAGATTTTTGTTTCATAAAAAATATCCAGGAATAAAGAGAATAGTCATCAACAAATATAACATAATATCTACTTCCGGAAAAGGATTTTTCTGGAGCAGGACCCCGAACATCAAAGTGCACAATCTCAAAAGGTTTCGAAACTCTTTTATTTATGAAATAAAAAAGAATTACATGACTGTTGTAAACTTGGAACATAGTGTCTTATTCAAATCATGACTCGAGCTTGTCTCTGGGATCAGTTTATAAGAGACAAGATTTTCAATAAATTTGTGACTACAATGATTCAACCGGCTACGCCAAAGATTGGCATTATTGACAAGACTGGCGGTGAAAACAGGAAACTTCTCAGGAGTCGAAGTTGATGATGAAGAAGAACACTTTTGCAATGGATTTTCTTTGAAGATGTACATGTTCCAACGTCGCTCCACTTCAGCGTACATTGTCTTCATGCGAAGATCATTCACATACACAAAAGGAGTGAAAACAACGCAGGAATTAGTATCATCAACAAGTTTAGAAACAGACACTAGATTTTTCTTGATATTGGGTGCACAAAGGATATCAAAAAGTTTAATAAACTTAGACTCAGAAGAAGGAATAAAGACATTTCCAACATAAGTGAAGGGATGTTTGGCCCCGTCTCCCGTGACAACACTGCCCTCGTCAGAATATCTAATGGGACTAGAAAGTTTACTTGTATTTCCGATGATATGGCTAGCTGCTCCAGAATCAACATACCAAATTCATTGATCGTCTTGTTTTAGATTCAAGGAGTTTAGGGTAGTAACCAACGCATTAAGATCACCTATATTTCTTTCGCCTCCAGTAATTATTTGATTCATAGTTGATTTAACTGGATTGCCTTTATGATAATTGGAGTTGTCCTCTGCATTGTACTTGGGATCATCTTTATGATAACAATTAACTTTAACATGCCCAGGCTTTCAGCATATAAAACCGAAGCAGGTTATATGTCCCCCCTCCCCTCGAAGACGCATTGTTTGCTACAGCGCGTGTTCGGAGGTCCGAATGAGCACCACATATATAAGCTTGTGGGGCTCGTATCCCCGTGTGTGTTGACATCACTTAGCATCAGAGTCTGGTGCGGTTGCAAAGACTTAAGTACCCTTTCCCGCCATTCTCGCCAATCCCGCCAAGAAACGGCGGTTTGAGAAAAGGACAAAAATGTCCTCCATCTAGAAAAGTGAAACGACAGTTTGAGAACCTCCATCTAGAAAAGTGAAACGCCGATTAGAGAATAATGTTAACTCTTCAAAGTCCAAACGTTCTGGTTTCGCCCTAAACAGTAAACAAGCACCATTTGCTATAACAGGAGCTCCATTTGTCGTCGTCTGCTTCCACCAGAGCACCCTTTGTCGTCGTCTGCTTCTACCGGAGCACCCTTTGTCGTCGTCTGCACAATGGCAGCATCGTTGCCACCATCGGTTGCGTCTACCTTCTGGGTGTTTCTCCTCCACTGTCAGATTACCAAAACTCGTATCGTTTCGGTGAGTTTCGTGTAAGGTTTTGTTATGCAAACAAATCGATTTGTAAATCTTAATGCTAAATCTTACAACTGGTATTACTATTCATGTTAAATAACACCTATTTTCATACTTAAACAAATCGATTTCTACTTATCCACCTTCTGGGCATCGAAAAACAGTTACCATAATTTGTACTTAAGTTTGATAAATCATACATCAATGTTTAAGTATGAAGCTGAAACGTTAAACGATATGTACTTATGAAGGTTGTGATTTCTACAATGATTTGTAAGTTTGGAGAAGCAACGATTTATACATTTAAAACAGTAGTGATGTGTATTTATGAAGTTACCTCGATTTTTACTTATGAAGCCAAATGTTACGACGATTTGTAATGTTGGTGATTATTTAACGAATGGGATAACTTGGGGAGGCGGTTGTAACATATAATGATGCAGTTAAATTTATGTATTGTGCAGGTTAGCAATGTCTAAAGCTCGTCAGACAAGAAATCCCCTGTCGTTCGATTTCATGAGTTACTGAAATGATCTGTCAGTCCCATCTATATAAGCGTTATGAAAGGTATCAAAATATAATGAAGATTGAGAATGATAAAGAAAGGGACAAAGCGTTGGAATTGTATTATGTGGAGCAATATACATCAGATATTGAGGCTGAAGAACAAAGGAAGCATGAGGAAGAACTAAAGATGAAGAAGTAGAAGGATGACGAAGAGAAGGAAAAGCAAAAGGAGGAGGAGAATGAAAAGTAAAGGCAAATGAAGAAGGAGGAGGAAAGGGAGAGGGAAAGGCAAAGGAAGAAGGAGGAGGAGAGGGAAAGGCAAAGAAAGAATAAGGAGGAGGAAGAAGAGAAGAAAAGGCAATTGAAGAAGAAGGAGGAGGAAGAGAAAGAAAGAAAAATAATGAAGATAGAATGGGAAGAGAAGGAAAGGCAAAGGAATGAGAAGGAGGACAAGGAAGAGAATGAAAGGCAAAGGAAAGACGAAGACAAGGATGATAAGGAAAGAGAAAGGAAGAAGCAGGAGGAGGAAGAGAAGGAAAGGAAAAGAAAAAAGCAAGAGGAAGAGAAGAAAAGGGAAATGAAAAACTGACCAAGAGTGGCGCGGCTTCCTTCTTTATTTTTTTGGTCTTACTTTATTTTTTGATTTGTCTGGTTCGAGGATAAGTTATTTGTGGTTGCAATTCTTGAAAAACTTAGACATACTCGACAACTATGCATGGGGTGTTGCTATGCTTGCATACTTATACGGTCAACTTTATTGTGCGAGTAATGGTACAAAAACCATCGCAGGGTTTTGGCTATTTGTCTAGGTAATTGTTTATTATTTATTTTGTAGTTGCAGACTAAGATAGTTGAAGGTTATAGTCTTACTAATATATATGATTTTTTAGGCCTGGTTGTGGGAGCATATTGTCACATTGCATCCTTAGTGTGGCCCTGCAATTTATGGTTTTCCAAAGATCGGCTGGTTGGCTAGAATAAATGTAAAGCAAATGGTCTGCAATTAAATGAAGTAAATGGTTTAAAATTGTTTACAATCGTTTCAGCATTTATCATTCGTTAGTATAAATCATTGAAATATTTAGCATTCTTAAGTAATCATTGTTGCAGGATTTTCACTTCATTAGTACAAATCGTTCGAATGTTTAACATTCTTAAGTAATGATCGTTGCAGGATTTTGTATTCCTTAGTACAAATCGTTATCGCTTTAGCATTTAACTTTCATTAATGTAAATCGTTGTAATCGTTAGTATTGAGAGTAGGTGGTTTAAGTTTGGAGGTTATTTGAAATTTTTATTAAATAAGGGACTTAGATGTAATTTATTATTTTGGCCTCTCTCTATTTAACATAGAGAGAGCCCTAATGTTAATTAACGAGTTTCTCTTCATGTGCAGTCGTCGTCTCTCTCTCTCTCTCTCTCTCTCTCTCTCTCTCTCTCTCTCTCTCTCTCTCTCTCTCTACCTAGGGTTCGGTGCATCTCTCTACATGGTATCAAAGCATCGATCGTGATCAAACTGTTGCCGAGTTTCTCTCTACACCAACGAAAACAATTTTTTCCAGGTCAGTTGTTTATGTTTCTGTGTAAGATCTGATAACAGATCTGGGATTTGACCAAGGTCATGGCCCAGATCTGTCATCAGATCTAAGGGAACAAGATGTGTGCTCCTCGTTTCTTGTTTTTTTTGTCGTGATTCCCTGTTGCTGTGATATCCCTGTCGTGATTCTTGTTGTCGTGATATCCCTACCGTGATTCCCTGTTGCCGTGATATCCCTGCCGTGATTCATGTTGCCGCGATACCCCTGTCGTGATTTTCTGGATTTCCTGTCGTAATGTTTTGATTGCCAAGTTTTATGGTCGTAATATTCTGATGTTTGGGCACAACAGCAATCTTCTTGTCGAGTTTTTTTATTTCCTGTCGTGACTTCCTGTTATTTGGGAGAAACAGCAATCACACTTGTTGTGTTGTGCTAGTGATTGAGATATGACTGTCGAGCTCTATATGTCTGGGAGCAGCCTCTGTTATGATTCAGTTTATGCATATGCATAGTTATGTTGGTCGTGACTCCCTGCTGTGCTGAAAAAAAAAATTGGAACTATTATTCATGTGTGTGGGTTGTTGTTCACTACTGTCGCGGAAACTGCAGGCTTGATTCCCTACTGTGCTGGGAAATTACGCTTGTTGTGGGTTGTTGTTTCTTACTGTCGTGGTTTTGTGTGTGTGAACAACTGCTGGTTGTCGTGTGAGTGTAACACACACTATTCCCTGTGTTGATTGAAGTCTGTCCAGATTTTTATCTTTGCTAAAACAGAAGTATATCTTCAGTATGGCTGAAACTTCGAAATGTGATTCCAAATTGGAACATATTGGAGAGTATAAGGCATTTGCCAATCCCTTTTTGTACGGATCTTCTGTAAGGTTGAATGAAACTAACTATGCCAGGTGGTCCAGAACGTTCATGATGTCGGTATCTGGACATCGTAGAAAACATATCCTGTTGGAATAAGAACCCACTGAAAAAGTGGGAAAATATGTTACCTGGGATGAAGATAATGACATAGTTATGTCATGGATCATGAATAGTGTCGAAACCCATATTGCAGATGGTTTAATTTATTATAATACAGCCAAACAGATGTGGGACAATCTTAGAGATACGTATTCACAAGAGACTAATGTGAGTCGTATCCTGCAAATCGAACAGGAGATATATAATTTACAGCAGGGAGATCAGACCTTGGCCCAGTATTATGCATCAGTAAAAGCTGCGTTTGAAAGACTCAATGCTCACAAGCCTCTTTGTTGTTTGAAGCAGAAGGATCATCAAGAACAGACTATGGTTGTTCGGTTTCTTACAGGCTTATCTTCAGAATTCTCTGTTGCAAAAGTTCAAATGTTGACTGGATCAGATGTACCTACTCTTGATGATGCATACAATCGCCTGAGTAGACCTGCGATATCTCTTCCACAATCACAGCCTCTGACCCAGTCATCTGCTCTAGTTGTCTCCTCTGGTTATGGGCGTGGAAATATTCAGAATATCAGAGGACGAGGTCGTGGACGAGGTATGGGAGGCAGAAGAAAGCTTCAATGTAAATTCTGTGGAAAATATGGACATTTAGAAGAGGGATAAACATGGCCGGCCAACCTCTTCTTCATCAAATTCATACGCTCCTAAAGCAAATGTTACTACTCTTGAGGCAACAAAGGTCCTGTGAGTTCCACCCCTCCTGTAGCTGGTGTTGCCTATTCAACAAAAAATCATCTACATCCAACTGACAGTAAGTGGATTATTGACTCTGGTGCATCCAGACATTTGTGTGGAAATTCTCTTGTTTGTTCAAATCTAAAGGATATTAATGCTCATCGAGGAGTCTCATTAGCCGATGGGAGTTCCTCCCCAGTTGTTGGTCAGGGAAATATTTCTATATCCTCCTCATTAGAGTTGCAAAATGTTCTTCATGCTCCAAACTTTCCTCAAAGTTTACTCTCTGTTAGTTGCCTTATAAAAGAACAAAACTGTAGAGTAATATTTAATCCGATGGGTTGTCATTTTCAGGATTTGCTGACGGGGAAGACGATTGGTGGAGGCTATGAAGCAAATGGAGTTTACTACCTACATCATCCAATGGGTAATGTTCATGATGTCGTGGAACATTCATTCAGTCCTGTTCAGTGGCATCGCCGTCTTGGTAACCCTTCATTGTCAAAGCTTCGTTCGGTCTTTCCTCAAATTCCTTCCACCACATCATTTCAGTGTGAAGCATGTCAACTGGGCAAGCATCATCGAAGCTCGTTCCCTTCGAGTCAGAGTCAGTCTAGTAATAAAGTTTTTGAACTTCTTCATGCAGATGTATGAGGTCCTAGTAAGATTCCTACTAGGACTCGGTGCCGATACTATCTTGTTATTGTTGATGACTTCTCTAAGTTGTCATGGGTGTTTCTAATAAAAGAACGATCTGAAGTTTCAAGTATTATCAGATCATTAATTCTTAAAATAAAAACTCAGTTTGAATCTATTGTCAAGATTGTTCGCACTGATAATGCTCTTGAGTTTAAATCAAAAGTTATGTCACAATTTTACCAAGATCATGGCATTCAACCTCAAACTTCTTTTGCTTATTCCTCTCAACAAAATGGGGTGGCTGAGCGAAAACATAGGCACATGTTTGATGTTGCTCGGACCATTATGATTAAATCTAATGTTCCTACGATATACTGGGGTGATGCGATTACCACTGCTTGTTATCTGATCAACTGCATGCCTTCTTCTTCCGTGGGTGATCAAATTCCATTACATATCCTAAAACCCAATACCCCACTCTTCTCTTTCTCTCCCAAAATATTTGGATGTGTTTGTTTTGTACACAAATTTGGCCCTGACCGTGATAAATTAGTTGCTCAAGCTACAAAATGCATATTTATAGGTTATCCCAAAAATCAAAAGGGATATCGATGTTATGATCCTATTTCTCGCCAAGAGTATATTAGTGCGGATGTATCTTTCTTGGAATCCACTCCATATTACTCTAGTACCGGTTCCCCACTGTAGGTTGATCCAGTTGAGTCTTTTTCATTACCTATACCTCCTTTTCCTTTGGAATCTGTGCCCTCATTACCGAACCAAACTTCATCCTCTTCCAGATTTCATAATCCTCCATTGGTATATATGCGTAGAGCTCCACCTCCGCAAGTGCCTTAATCTTCTTCTTCCCCTGAGGTAAGTTCTACTGACAATAATGATCTTCATGATGATGATAACAGGCCTATTGCTCTATGAAAGGGGACACGACAATGTACCTTATATCCCATATCTCATTTTGTCTCCGATGCCAGAATTGGAAATCAGATGAAGTCTTTTATTTCAGCCTTATATGCTGAAACTATTCCTCTGAACTATCAGCAGACAGAACTTGATAATCGCTGGAAGCTGGGTATGCAAGAAGAAATAGATGCTTTAGTATCTCAGCATACATGGGATCTAGTTGATTCCCCAACAGATATTGACATTGTTGGATGTAAATGGGTATATACAATAAAGTACAAATTTGATGGTTCTATTGAAAGGTACAAGGCTAGATTAGTAGCAAAAGGGTATAGTCAGACATATGGTATTGATTTCTTTGAAACCTTTTCTCCTGTTGCACAGATGGGTACCATTCGTCTTGCTCTCTCAATAGTTGTTCAGCATGGTTGTAGCTTGTACCAATTAGATGTGAAAAATGTGTTTCTATATGGGGATCTATCTGAGACCGTTTACATGCAACAACCTCCAGGATTCGAGGTTGAGGGGGAGTGTCAGAAGGTGTGTAGATTGAGAAAGGCGATTTATGGCTTGAAACAAAGTCCTCGTGCATGGTTTCAAAAGTTGTTTGAAGTGATGTCACGCTTTGGCTTTAATAGGTCAGCAGTCGATCATACACTATTTATCAAGAAAACTAGCTCTGGCATAGTTGTTATGGTGGTATATGTGGATGACATCATTCTTACAAGAGATGATGTGAAAGATATTGAAGCCACAAAGGCTCATCTTCAAAAACACTTTGTTACAAAAGACCTTGGTTCACTCAGGTATTTTCTGGGTATAGAAGTTGCCAGGAGTCGTGAAGGGATGGTTTTGTCTCAACGGAAGTATGTTCTTGACTTATTAAAAGAAACGGGAATGTTGGGAGCCAAACCAGCAAATATTCACATGGACCATAAAGTTCAGTTGTTTGAAGAAGGGTCAAAACCGGTTGATAGCAAAAGCTATTGCTCCCTAGTAGGGAAGCTACTGTATGTAACTGTGACCAGACCGGATATTGCTTTAGCAGTAAGCAAAGTTAGCCAGTTTATGGACAAACCAACTGAGGTACACTGGAATGCAGCTATTATGATTCTCAGATATCTAAAATCTTCTCCTGGAAAGGGGTTATTGTTCAGAAAAGGTGGAACTCTGGATATAGTGGCCTATTCTGATGCTGACTATGCAGGATCTGTAGTAGATAGAAAATCTACCACAGGATTCTGTGTGTTTCTGGGAGACAACTTGATTTCTTGGAGAAGAAACAAAATGTGGTTTCTAGGTAGAGTGCAGAATCAGAATATCGGGCTATGGCCCAAACAGCTGCTGAATTGATGTGGATTCGTAATGTTCTTCATGATCTTCAGGTGAAGGTTTCCTCTCCTATGACCATGATGTGTGATAACAAGGCTGCAACATATATAGCAAACAATCTTGTCTTTCATGAGAGAACAAAGCACATTGAGGTTGATTGCCACTATGTAAGAGATATGGTTCAAGCTGGACATATCACTACCAAATATCTAAAGTCGGAAGATCAAGTTGCAGATATGTTTACAAAACCCCTTGCTAGACCAAATTTCTCAAAATGTTGTGACAACCGGAACATGATTAATATCTATGCTCCAGCTTGAGGGGGAGTGTTGAGAGTAGGTGGTTTAAGTTTAAACCTTTTTAGTTTGGAGGTTATTTGAAAATTTTATTAAATAAGGGACTTAGATGTAATTTATTATTTTGGCCTCTCTCTATTTAACATAGAGAGAGCCCTAATGTTAATTAACGAGTTTCTCTTCATGTGCAGTCGTCTCTCTCTCTCTCTCTCTCTCTCTCTCTCTCTCTCTCTCTCTCTCTCTACCTAGGGTTCGGTGCATCTCTCTACAGTTAGCATTCTTAAGTAAGGATTGTTGCAAGATTTTGTATTCCTTAGTATAAATCGTTATCGCGTGTAAATCGTTGTAATCGTTAGCTTTCCTAAGTAATGATCGTTGCAGGATTATTTTTTCGTTAGTACAAAGAGTTATCGTTTTAGCATTTAGCATTCGTTATTGTAAATCGTTGTAATTGTCAGAAATATCCACCTGCAAGGGTTAGAGATAAGGTAAAGAGAGAAGAGAGGGGTCGGCGGCAATAGGGTTTTCCCTCTTTTACTTAATATTTATAAGTGTTGTACATAGTATGACATTACACAAGAAGTAAAAACTAATTACAAACATGCCACCGCCCACGCATCCCAAGATGGATCCTTGGAATGTGGTGTGGGTCGGATCCATGATCCAAAACTAACAGCCTCCCTCAAGTTGAGTATGGTCTTTGATCATGCTCAACTTGCCTTTGAGTGCCCAAAACTGATGAGTGGATAATCCCTTGGTAAAGATGTCAGCAACTTGCATATTTGACCGAACGTATGCAGGTTCAATTTCTTTTTCTTCCACCTTTTGCCTAACAAAATGTTGATCGATCTCGATATGCTTCGTGCGACAATGAAGGATGGGATTGAAGGCAATATTAATAGAACTCTGATTATCGCAAAGAAGCATAGAGGACGAGATTGGTTCTTGTAATTCTTGCAGTAGATGTCTCACCCATGTAACATCGGTTGTTCCTGCTGCCATTGCACGATATTCTGCTTCAGTACTAGATCGCGCCACTGCCTTTTGCTTCTTGCTACTCCATGTTATAATATTATTGCCGATAAGAATGCAATACCCCGAAACTGATCTTCGCTCGTCAGGATCACCCACCCAGCCCGCGTCTGTGTAGGTAAATAGTCGATGCCCTGACATATAAGTTGTGTCCTTGGTGTACATCAAGCCATCTCCAATCGCACCCTTTAAATACCGAAGGATCCTTTTTACTCCTTCCATATGTACATCTGTAGGAGCATGCATAAACTGTGAAGCCTGATTGACAGAGTATGCTATGTCAGGCCTAGTGAATGTTAAGTATTGTAACATCCCTACAACTCGACGATACAAAGTAGGATCATGATAAGTAGTGCCTTCTTTTGCACTTAGCTTATGATTTAGAAGGCAAGGTGTGCTAATTGGTTTACAATTCACCATCCCTGTAGCAAGTAAAATATCAATGGTGTACTTATGTTGGCTCAATGTAATAGTCTCATGTCGACTATCAACTTCCACACCCAAAAAATATCGCAAGGGACCCAAGTCTTTCATCTTGAATTTAGCCATCAGCATAGACTTAACCCAAGATATGTGAACCTCATCACTCCCGGTAATAATGATGTCATCAACATATATAAGCACCCAAACAATAGCTGAATCACTTTTGAATATGAACAATGAATGATCTAGGACACTTTTAGTGAACCCATGATGCTGGATCTCCGTGGAAAAACTCTCAAATCAAGATCGAGAAGCTTGTTTCAAGCCATAAAGAGAGCGTCGAAGTTTACATACCCAATTGGATGAATCATGCATACTATAACAAGGTGGCTGCTCCATGTAAACTTCTTCCTTTAGTTCACCATGCAAAAAAGCATTTTTAACCTCAAGTTGACTGAGTGACCATCCATGTTGTAATGCCAATGCAATGATAATCCTAACGGTGCCCAATTTTACGACTCGGCTGAACGTTTCATCGTAGTCCTGCCCATACTGCTGTGTGAAGCCTCGTGCGACCAGACGAGCTTTATAGCGCTCAACACTGCCATCCAGTTTGTGCTTGATCTTGTACACCTATTTGGACCCTACAACATTCTTGTTATCTGGCTTTGGTACAATTTCCCATGTATTGCATTCATGCAATGCTTCCATTTCCTCATTCATCGCCTCTACCCAGGCACGGGAATGTACAGCATCATGAAAAGAGGAAGGTTCTCTTTTTTTGGACACTCTGGTTAGAAATGTTTGAAAATCCAAAGAGAAATTGTTATAACTTACCCAGCGATTTATAGGATGTCTAATCCGAGTGGAACGTCGTAGAGGAGTCTCATCATTGACTGGATGGGCTCTACGAGAATAAACAAGACCAGAAAAACGTGAGGATGTTGTTGTAGGAGGAATGTCTTCCATATGCGGTTCCACATCGAAAGCATAGGGTTCATTGTCTGTCAATAAAGATGAATCCTCATAAGACAACGAGTCATATAAAAGTGAGTCACTGAGCCAAGGATCATAACTGTCCTGTGTATCTGTGGAAGACGAACCCAGAGTGTCAAAATTTTCATCATCAAAAACAACATTTTTAGATACCCGAATTTTGCCTGTATGAGGATCATAACACCTGTATCCTATGTCACAGGGACTCGGCAAAACATATGCCGCACCCGCGTCGACGCGACGCGACGCGGGTGCGCGTGCGGGTGCGGTCAACACGACCCTGGGTGCGGTCAACGCACCCAGGGTCATTTTTGTCCAAGATTTGGGCGTAAAAAAAAAATTCCCCGATTAAAAGGAGGATTAGGGCAAAAATTTTTTTTTGCCCTAATCTCTCCTCTCTCTCTCCCTGAGCTTGAGCTCTCTCCCAGCTCCGCCGCCCCAGCTCCTCCTCTCGGCTCATCCTCTCCTTTCGCAGGTACCCTCTCTCACTCTCTTGGGTCGGCAGGGGAGGGGCCGAGCCCCCCCCCCCTCTCTCAGTCTTTTGTTGGGTCGGCAGGGGAGGGGCTGAGCCCCCCCTGCTCCCTCATTTTTCGGCACAGGAGGGGTTTTTTTTGGGTCGACAGGGGAGGGGCCGAGCCCCTCCCCCATGTGTTGTTTTTTTTGGGTCGACAGGGGAGGGGCCGAGCCCCTCCCCCATGTGTTGTTTATTTTGGGTCGACAGGGGAGGGGCTCGGCCCCTCCCCCATGTGTTGTTTTTTTTGGGTCGACAGTGGAGGGGCCGAGCCCCTCCCCCATGTGTTGTTTATTTTGGGTCGACAGGGGAGGGGCTCAGCCCCTCCCCCATGTGTTGTTTTTTTTGGGTCGACAGGGGAGGGGCCGAGCCCCTACCCCATGTGTTGTTTTTTTTTTTGGGTCGACAGGGGAGGGCCGAGCCCCTCCCCCATGTGTTGTTTTTCTTGGGTCGACAGGGGAGGGGCCGAGCCCCTCCCCCATGTGTTGTTTTTTTTGGGTCGACAGGAGAGGGGCCGAGCCCCTCCCCCATCTGTTGTTATTTTTGGGTCGACAGGGGAGGGGCTGAGCCCCTCCTCCATCCGTTTTTTTTTTTGGGTCGACAGGGGAGGGGCTGAGCCCCTCCTCCATCCGTTTTTTTTTTTGGGTCGACAGGGGAGGGGTTTTGCCCCTCCCCCATATGTTTTTTTTTTTTTGGGTCGAAAGGGGAGGGGCCGAGCCCCTCCCCCATCTGTTTTTTTTTTTGGGTCGGCAGGGTAGGGGCTGAGCCCCCCCCCCCCCTGCTCCCTCTGTTTTCAGCAGGGGAGGGGCCGAGCCCCCCTCGCTCTCGCTCTCTTGTTGGGTTGGCAGGGGAGGGGCCGAGCCCCCCTCGCTCTCGCTCTCTTGTTGGGTTGGCAGGGGAGGGGCTGAGCCCCCCCTTCTCCCTGTGTTTTCGAATTGATTTGAAAATTGTAATGTATTTTTTTTTTGTGTTTTCAGGATAAAAATGACGGACAAAGGGAAAGGACTTGCGTCATCCTCATCCCAACATGCGAGTTCTGCTGCTAGTTTTGCTGATAGTTGTAGTGGGATTGATGATGTGGGGCCACTATGGGTACATGTAGATAAACTCGCAAAAACTGGAGAAGGAGGTGGTGGAAACAAGAGATTTCGATGCAAGCTCTGCGAAAGAGATTTTGTTGGGTCTTACACAAGAGTGAAGGCTCATTTGTTGAAGATACCAGGACATGGCATTTCAGCTTGCAAAAAAGTTGATGAGGCAATGCGAAGACAAAACAAGAAAATACAAGAAGAATATGAGAAGAGAAAGGCAATGGCTGATTCTTCTGCAGTCAGTGTGCCATTTGCAAGCCACCAAGAAGATGCTGAAAAAAAAAGAAAAGTCAATGTAGGAGGTAGAGGAACGATACAAGCAGCATTCAATACATATGGAAGAGAAGAATTGGATAGAAAAGTTGGGAAGTATTTTTATTCTGGTTCACTCCCATTTAATGCGGCTAGAAATCCTTATTGGAAGGATTTAATAACATCCTTGGCAAATTGTAATTTGAGTGGTTATGTGCCTCCAAGTTCAAAAAAAATACGAACCACACTTCTTGCAGAAGAGAGGGCAAATGTGGAGAGGTTGCTAGAAATTAAAAAATATTCATGGGAGCAAAATGGAGTTTCCATTGTGTCTGATGGATGGACAGATATTCAAAGGTGTCCATTAATCAATTTCATTGCTTGTTCGCTTAGTGGCCCAATATTCTTGAAAGCAGTTGATGCATCTGGGGAATATAAAAATGCAGAGTATTTGAAGGGATTGTTTATAGAAGTGATAAAAGAAGTGGGTGATCAGAAAGTGGTACAAATCATTACAGACAACGCTCCAGTTTGTAAAAGTGTAGCGTTGAGTTTGGAGAGTGAGTACCCTCATATTTTTTGGACTCCCTGTGTAGCACACAGCTTAAATCTAGCCCTAAAGAGCATATGCAACCCCAAAGAAGAAGAAAATTCACAAGCATATGCTTTATGTTCATGGATTGAAGATTTAGAAAGAAATGTCAAAATCATTAGGAATTTTGTTGTTAACCACCATCGTGCTAATGCTATATTTAATAGGCATGCTGATTTGAAATTGTTGAAGGTCGCTGAAACACGTTTTGCGTCCATCATTGTGATGATGAAGAGGATTAAAAGAGTGAAGAATGCTTTGATTAACATGGTGACTGATGAAAATTGGACATTCTATCGTGTTGATGATGATATGAAGGCTCAAGAAATTAAGAAATTCATTCTTGATGATGAGTTTTGGGACAGAATAGTATAATTCCTTCAATTTACGCAACCTATTTGGGAAATGTTAAGAGAAGTTGATAAGGATGAGCCCATGCTTCACAGAGTTTATGAAATGTGGGATAATATGATTGAAAAAATACAAGCTATAGTTTTCATGCATGAAGGAAAAAATCCTGCATTGGATGATTCAGATTTTTTTAATCATATTCATTCAATTTTAGTCAGAAGATGGGATAAGAGCAACACTCCTTTGCATTGCATGGCACATTCTCTTAATCCAAAATATTATGCAAATAAGTGGCGGGCTGGTGGTATTGGTCGTGTCTCTCCAAATTTAGACCCAGAGCTATCAAGACATAGAAATATGTGTATGACGACTTTTTCCAGAAGCATATCTTTTACATCAAGTCACACAAGAGTTTGGAAAATTTTCATCTTCGAGATTATATGCACCAGCATTATTCGCGAGAGAAGAAGATAATATAGATCATATCACATGGTGGTCAACATTTGGATCAGAAACACCTCTTCTGCAACGTCTTGCATTAAGATTGCTATCGCAGCCTGTTAGTTCATCTTGTTGTGAAAGAAATTGGAGCACATATTCTCAAATCCACAACATGAAGAGAAACAAACTCACCAGCAAGCGTGCAGATGATTTAGTATATGTTCATTCAAATCTTCGATTACTTTCGCGAAGCAATGATGAATACAGGTACTAATTTGCTCTCTTAGTTATTTGATTATTTCTTAGTTTTCATTTAAATATACTTGTATTGTATTTATCATTTTCAAATTGGGTTTATAATGCAGACAAGGAACATCCAAATTTTGGGATGTAAACCCAGAAGAGTGTGACTTCGACGGAGAACATGAATTCAACGTAACAAACATGGATTTAGCTGAGCCCAGTATTCCTTCTAATGATGCATTTGATGATGAAGAAGAAAATTATTAGCATCCATTACTTCATCAGGATATACTTTGGTATGTAATTTAGTTCTTTTATGCAATACTTATTTGATTGATATTTAGGTCGATTTATGTAATTGCTTTACTTATTTGATTGATAATTTGATATTTAGGTTGATATATTGCATGCATGATGAATCATATTATGAGTTTATGACAATGTTTACTGTTAAATGTTAAACTGTTAAAACTTCAAAATCATATATATATATATATATTTTTTTTTTTTTTTTTTACATTTTTGCCCCTGCCGCACCCCCGCACCCGGGTTTTTTGGAAGTGCCGAATCCCCGCACCCGCACCCGCACCCATGTGACATAGCCTGTATCCCTTATATTCATCTGCATACCCAAGAAACTTGCACTGTACAGCTCTGTCTTGAAACTTATTTCTCAATGAATGATCAATGTGAACATAACATACACAACCAAAAGGATGTAGTTCTTCATATGATGGATGACAATTATAAAGAACAAAGTATGGAGAATTATCTTCAAGGATGGTCATGGGCAACCTGTTGATAACATAAACAGCTGTATGGAAAGCCTCGGTCCAAAGAAAGAAGGGAATACCCACAGTGTGCATCATGCTCAAGGCTGTCTCAACAATATGCCTATGTTTTCTCTCAGCTACTCCATTTTGTTGAGGGGTATGAGGGCAAGAAATGTTACGTGTAATGCCATGCTCCTTCAAATATTCACTAAAATCATGGGATATGTATTCTCCCCCCCCCCCATCACACTGGAACTATACAACATTGGTATTGAATTGGTTTTGGATTAGTGCATGAAACTGTTTAAACAACTTGAAAACTTCATGTTTGTTTTTCATGAAGTAAATCCAACTAAAACGAGTGTAAGAATCAAGAAAGAGTACATAGTATCGAGATCCAGAAAGAGAGGCAGTGGGCGCAGGACCCCAAACATCTGAGCATATAATCTCAAAAGGTTTTGTTGCTCTTTTATTGATACTATGAAAATGAAGTACATGACTTTTGCATAAATGATAACTTGGACATTTTGACTCTAAACCGACTGCGGGTATTAGACCTTTAGCAGACAACTTGTCAAGAAAAACTTGACTACAATGACCCAAACGAAGATGCCATAAGTCTAGCTTATTAAGTTTCAAGACTCTAGATGAAGAACTATGATCTGTGGATCGACTCAAAAATGTTGGAAAGGAAGGAGCTGAAGAAGCCACGGCTACGGAAGACGACGTCTTCAAAGGCACATTAGATTCTTCAAAGACGTACATGTTCTCGCGCCGTTCACCTTTAGCGAGCGTCTTCTTGGTGTGAAGATCCTTAAGATAAACAGAAGGAGTAAATTCAACGAAAGAATTTGTTTCATTAACTAATTTAGACACAGATAGAATATTCTTTTGAATAGCAGGTGTGAGTAAGACATTTGACAAGGGTAATTGAGATTCAGGCAAAGAAAGGGAGACATTTCCAGTGTAAGAGATGGGGTGGTGAGATCCATCTCCTATGACTATAGTGCCATTTCAAGTGTAAGGAGTCAAGTGAGAAAATTTACCTGCATCAGAAGTAACATGTGTTGCTGCCCCTGAATCAATATGCCATATACCATCATCATTTTGACGCAAGTTCATCTGATTGACAGTAGTCATAAGGATATTTTGTACGTCCTGTGGAAGAACCTGTCCCTGAGGAGTGTGCAAACGTCTGAGTTGCCCTCTACACTGGCCTCCCTGTTTTGTTCCGGTTCTGAGGATTGTACCAGCAATTTGCTTTAACATGTCCCCGCTTGTTGCATAGAAAACAAGTAGGAACACGTCCCCCTCGTGGTACACTGCCTAAGCCAAGGCCTCCTCCAACTGGTGTAGGTAGTAATCCTCCTTTGTTTATAGTTGTTCCATTTGGACGAGGAGGAGTAAATAAGGCTCCTGTTTGAATAGGCGTATGTGCCATCATCACAGGATGAGTATCATCTTACGCGTGTTCCTGATTTAAACTGACCTCATATTGCAAAAGCTTGGATTGAAGATCATCAAAACATGGAAGAACTGAGACAACCTGGAGTGTTGTGCAAAACATGCGATATTCAGGTCCAAGGCTACCTAATACCTGTTGTACCATGTCCTTATCTGATACAGGACTTCCAATGGCAGCTAACTGATCTGTAATAACCCTGACATCCCCCATGAACTCTGTAATAGATTTGTTTCCTTTTCGCATGGATTAGAATTGCCACTTGAGTTGCAAAGCCCGAGATTCAGAAACCTGAGAAAAGGAATGAGCTAGTCCATTCCACAACTCGGCAGCAGATTGATCATCAGAAATAGTTTTTAAAACACGATCAGAAAGTGTGGAAGTTATGTAAGCAACTAATGTCTGATCCCGTTGTACCCATATGTCATAAGCAGGATTGGTGGTTCGAAGTTGACTCACCTTCCCATCTTCACCTGTTATTTCTTGCATGATATGTGTAGGTGGGGCGGGTGATCGCCCATCTAGATGCCCATAAAGACCATGACTGCGAATAAAGGGCACAATCTGACGTTTCCAAAGTAAGTAGTTATCATGAGATAACTTGTGAGTCATGAGGTGAGTAAGAAAACTAGGGTTCAACTTGGAATCCATGGATTATATGAAGAATGAGAAGCCAAAATTGTTCTAACAGTGTATTGAAGAGGAGACAGCAATGCTGTGTGCTGAAAATAATATTAGCACACACGTTATTCAGAGAAAGAGGAAAACAGCAATACTGCTGTGTGCTGAAAATGATACCAGCACACACGTTACACGGAGAAAAAGAAACAGCAATGCTGCTGTGTGCTGAAAATGATATCAGCACACACGTTACACAGAGAAAAGGAAGCAGCAATGCTGCTGTGTGCTGAAAAAGATATCAGCACACACGTTACACAGAGAATAGTAACGTGTGAACCAGAAAAAGGGAAAGAATCAGAAATATTTTGGGGAGAAAACAAAAACTCGGCAGACTGAAACAAGATGTTAAGACGTGCGTAACAGAAATATTGAGAATGAGAACCAAAAAAAAAAGAAAAATTGGAATGACGTGAAAGATTTATAAGAAAAAGGAGGAAAGAAGCAAAACTGATTAAGGAAGAAGGGACAGAAATAAACCTACGTTCTTTAGCAGCACGTGTTGGTCTTTAGAGGCCTTCTAGATGATTGATTTCCGCGCCTGTGCTTTGATACCATGTCAGAAATATCCACCTGCAAGGGTTAGAGACGAGGTAAAGAGAGAAGAGAGGGGTCGGCGGCAATAGGGTTTTCCCTCTTTTATTTAATATTTATAAGTGTCGTACATAGTATGACATTACACAAGAAGTAAAAACTAATTACAAACATGCCACCGCCCACGCATCCCAAGATGGATCCTTGGAATGTGGTGCGGGTCGGATCCATGATCCAAAACTAACAGTAATATATAGCATTCATTAGTGTAAATCATTTTAATACAAAGCTCTCATTAGTAACGGTCGTTGTAATATATTTAGCACTCGTTATTATAAATCATTTTAATATTTAGCATTCAATAGCATGAATAATTATGTCTATACCTAAACCATAATCTCCAATATACAGGTTGTGTGGAGACCATAGGGAGATGGCGAGGACGAGGACCAAGAGATTGTTGCTAAGACTGCGAGACTGTCTGGCAGTGATATTTCGTTGTTTAGCAATTATGAAGTCGAGTTGCAGCATGGTAGTCGAGTTCTCCTACAAGCTAGCTTGGGACAGTCTACCCCAAAGCAGCCTGTGAAAGTGGGAAGGAAGATAAAAAGTGGTGGGGCCAGGAACATGAATAGGCATGATCGCTTCAGGAAATAAATGGATAGCTGGAACAAAGGAGGTGTTTGTGCCATAGCGTATGATTATAAAGAACAACAATATGACCCCAACTATTTCAAAAAATACTAGGAATCCATGCGTCGAAATCTGGAGATTGAGAATAAGAAATGTGGAAATGTTGGGAACCCATACGTCCCTCTTATCCCCCATCATATTGTCTCCCAACATAGAAAACACGTTCATCGTGTCCCTCCAGCTACAACAACGATTCTCGCAGTCGCAGTACACGATGAGAAGCGAACACAGCTCACAAAAAAGAAGGTAGTCTCTGTCACAAGGTTTGAGATGCTGGAGAGAGAGAATAAGAAGTTACAGAAGTAGGTGAGAAATTTAGAGAGACAAATGCGGTAACTGGTAGAGCTGATTACCAGTGGTTTTAATAAGATCGCGAGAACCAAGAGGCCACCGAGGAAAGAGAGTCCACCAAGAAAAAGAAAGAGATGATTTGTATGTCAAAGTTCATCTGAGTCATCAAGTGCCACTGAATAAACATTATATGATTTTTTTATCCTGATATTTATTTGTTGTAATTCTATAATTCTTTTTTGTAAAGTGACATTCTATAAATGTATAATTCTTTTTTTAATAAGCGTAACACAAGTGCCACTGAACAAATCGTTGTAATGTTCGGCCTTCATAAAAAAAAAATCAAAAAAGCGTTTAGCGTTGTGTACTGCGCAAATTATGAATTGCTTTTACAAACTGTCTTCATATCGTGATTTATACAAGCATTGATAAAAGGATGAAATGATCTATACGTATAAAGACTACGTACTATCGCGATTTGCTACATCACGATCTATATAGCCATGCCACCAAAACCCATCAAATAATTGAACCAAATCCGTTTGAATATCCTATTGCGATTTGCCTTTACGAGCTTTGTCTAAGCGAACGATATCTTCCATCACGATTTACACAATGACATTCATATATGGCAGAAAAGAAAACTAAACAAATCGACACGATGTTTAGACTTAGTAAAGAACAAATTGAGTTAACTTCAAAGATACAAATCCACTTAGAACCACAATTCTTTAAGTATCATAATATAATAATATTTTTCCTCTACGAGCTATGTCTATGTGAACGATATGTCCATCGCGATTTACACAATGACTGATTCATAAAAAGCAGAAAAGAAAAACAATAAACAAATTAACACGATGTTTAGACTTAGTAAACTACAAATCCTGAAATAGTAGCAAATCGATTTCATTGTAACGATACTTGCTATAGTGATTTGCTTGATACCGATTGTCCTCTCGCAAATTAATTTTACGAGCTTTGTATATGTGAACATGTACTACCGCGATTTACACAATGACTGGTTCATAAAATGCGGAAAGAAAAAACAATAAACAAATCTACACGATGTTTAGACTTAGTAAACTATAAATCGAGTTAACTTTAATGATAAATTACAACCACATTCATTTACAAAATATATGAGTATTTAGTTACAATACATAACCATCATCATCAAAGAAAACAGATATCATTATCAGCATCATCCCCACGTCCAAATAGTTATGTTCTTCGAGTGCAATCCAGGTGCACATGTTGCTTTCAAGCAAAACTGAAGTATATCGAAGGTATGGATTGCAACAGGCAGAGAAGATGCAGCTCGCACGACTAGCACCTTCAGTTTACTGAGTGGCCTTCGCTAGTCACTGGGAATGATAGAAGGCGAATCTATCTACCAATGGAGGTCCTCGTCTCTTTGCAAGTTTTTTTTGGAGCACATTTGTACCTCTTGATTATGCATAGACTTGTTCTCATGTGTTCCTCCTAACGTATAAGAGCTCCTTGACTTTTCCAATGCATAGACTTTTACCAAGATATGCAGTTGCCCTTTACATTCACTTCTACCAAATATCTTAACATCAAAATCCAAATTACGATTATACTTGAACACCAAAAATTCTCCAAATTGCAAGGAATGACATGCAACAAATGTTGCCCAACCATTCTTGAGAAACATGGCACCATCTTTAGCGCACACTTTCACATGCCAAGGGTTGCCTGTATGGTTGTTTAAGGTGACATTAGCACATTTATCTAACTTGATACGCCTTGCAAAGGCTGGAGGAATGTACTGCAAAAGCAAATGGTCTTTTAGGTCATGCATTTATCACTAGCCAGGGGGAATTTAACACTCAATCAAATGATTCCAAAAGTTCTTAAATTCTCATCCCAGATAGAACCCCACATAGAACAATCGAAACAAATGAGTATTTAGTTACAATACATCATGGAAAGCTATTTATCGGAGAACATTTTCGTCAAACGCATATCTATCTTTTAGAGACTCCCATTTTTTACAGAAGAGATCACCAAAACATCTATAGCGTTCGTCGAGTTCATTTCCTGCTGCAAAATGATTCTATCCTCTTCAAGAAAATGAGCTCAAAATGATTCTATGTGCAGCTGAGGATACTCCCACTGCACCATTTTGTCATGAAGTATATCAAAGATTAGGCAGATATTTTTCCAACTGCGAAGTATGATTTGCGAACAATGGAGGGACCAACAGTAGGAATAGATCAAATAGATGGACATCAGCATCACCCTCTATCTATCACGCAGAATATGTGCTTGCTCCGGTATGGCGACAAAGATTGAAGATGATTATGGTTGTTATATTCTGCGTAAGCTTCGATATACTTTATGACAAATACGTCAGAATCGTATGTGTCATGAATATATCGATGTATACATAGAAGATAACAGTCATAATCATCATCGAAGATTATACAGATCTTTCCTCACGGCGTGAAACAATTACGTTATCAGCATCAAACCCCATCTATCAAGCACAGGTAGAAGGAACACAGAAGAACAAGAAACAAAAATACACAGAAGAAGAAGACAAAGGCGGAGGAGAAAAAAGAAGAAGAAGTTGCGCTGCCGCAGAAAAGAGGAAGAGAGGTTAAATATATTAAGGTTCTAGATGTGGACAATGGGTCGGGTAGGGTTTTACATAGAATAGGGTTTTACTCAGATCTATATTAGGGTTTTACATAGAATAAGGTTTTTACCCACGTGTACACAAATCGACACGATGTTTAGACTTAGTAAAGTACAAATCGATTTACAACTTTATATGAATATTTAAGTAAAATTTGCAAATCACTATCACTATTTTATAGAAGGTGTTCTATCACGGTCTGTATAGCAACAGACATAATGCGGAAACGATTAGTCCTATCGTGATTTGCATTTACGAGCTTTGTCTATGTGAACGATGTCCTATCGTGATTTACACAATGTTATATTAGTAAGAATCGGGATTAGGGTTTGTTGTCCTATCGTGATTTGCTTTTACGAGCATTTTCTACGTGAACGATATGTCGTATCGCGATTTACACAATAACTGATTCATAAAAGGCAGAAAGGGAAAACAATAAACAAATCGACACGATGTTTAGACTTAGTAAACTATAAATCGAGGTAACTTTATAAATACAAATCGACGTAACTTCATAAATATAAATCGACATCGTTCACAAAGACATCGTTGTCGTGGTAACTTCATAACTACAAATCGACCTGATTTACAACCACATTAATTTACGAAATATATAAGTATTTAGTTACAATACATCATGATCAATGGTTTGGCTTAGATACAATACATAACCATCATCATCAAAGAAAACAGACACCATTATATGCCCAATCGTGATTAGGGTTTAGGATCTAGGGTTTAGGATTTTAGGGGTTTAGTCTTTATGGTTTAGGATTCGGGGTTCGGGGTTTGCGGTTTAGGGTTTAGGGTTTTAGGGGGTTTAGGGTTTAGGGTTTAGGGTTTAGGGTTTAGGGTTTAGGATTTAGGTTTTTGGTTTTTGGTTTTTATGTTGTAGGGTTTAGGGTTTAGGGTTTAGGGTTTTAGGGGTTTGGATTTAGGGTTTAGGATTTAGGTTTAGGGTTTTAAGGGTTTAGGGTTTAGGATTTAGGTTTTTGGGTTTTATATTATAGGGATTGGGGTTTAGGGTTTAGGGTTTAGGGTTTAGGGTTTAGGGTGTAGGGTGTAGGGTTTAGGGTTTAGGGTTTTAGGGGTTTAGGGTTTAGGGTATAGGGTTTAGCGTTTAGGATTTAGGGTTTAGGGTTTAGCGTTTAGGGTTTAGGGTTTAGGGTTTAGGGTTTAGGGTTTAGGGTTTAGGGTTTAGGGTTTAGTGTTTAGGGCAGAGTTATCGGAAATGTCCATGGGATAGGGGAAGCGTGCTTCCCCGAGATGCACTTCGGAAGCACGAAACGCGACGCTTACGAAACGTGTGGGGAAGTGCATGTTTCATTAAGGAAGTGTGTCTCCCTTTAAAGGGAAGTGCGTCCCCCTTTAAAGGGGTATGTGTCTCCCTTTAAAGGAAAGCTCATCCCCCTTTAAAGGGAGACGTGCTTCCCTTTAAAGGGGTATGTGTGTCCCTTTAAAGGGGGACGCGTACCCCTTTAAAGGGGGACGCATTTCAAGGTTATGACTAGTTTGCCCTTAAAAAAAAAATTTACACGTGTGCTTTAAAAATCAACACGCGAATATGCCCTTTAACTAAGGGTAAAATCGACATTTTACAAAACCCGTGAAAAAACAAAACCCTAAGGGCTTAGGGTTTTGTTTTTTCACGCATCCGAGTCAGTCTCTCTCTCTCTCTCTCTCTCTCTCTCTCTCTCTCTCTCTCTCTCTCTCTAGTTTTCGGCGAGTTTAGAGGTCTAGCGACCTCCTCCCTACTTCTGGCGATGAATCCATTCATGTACGCTCACTTCTCTTCTCTCACTCTATTTCTTCTTTCTCCTCTCTCTCATGCTCTCTCACTCTCTCTGCTGGGTACTCAATGAAAATGGGTCAGCATGGGTTTTCTATCAGACTTGCCGATGTGTTCCCCTTTATTCATGTTGACCCCAGGCTGGCATTTTGGGAAGCTCATTCCCACCTTGCTAATGGCCATGCTGGCATGCCAACAGCTAATCGATCAGGTGGGATTGAGTTTCCACCTTGCTCTACTGGCCTGCCAACAGTAATCAGTTAGGTGGGATTGAGTTCCCACCTTGCTAATGGCCCTGCTGGCCTGCCAGCAGTAATCGGTATGAAACTTCAGCACATTTATGGCTGGTATTAGAATATTGTGTTGGTGGAGATCTTATGACCCTGCTAAGAGAGGTAGTTTTCTTCTCCTATTCCTATTATCACCACAGAATTCTACATAATTAAATATTTCATCAGCAAAGTTTTTTTATTATACTTCCTAGGTCCATGTCGTGCTTCATATTTTGCTCATTACCTTTTAATGGTCATTTTTTTTGTTGGAATAGGTAACAAGACATACATTGCTCCACATATTGGACAAGAAAATCATGTCATTTTAGTTAATTTTTATTGCTGACATTCTGAGAAGAGTCCTCCCTCTCTCTCTTGTCCTTTTTATTCCATGTAACTGATACCAAGAATATTTAATGTAGTTTTACATTTTGTAGTGGAAATTATATAGTTAATCTTGACTCCAATTTTGGCCAAGTGAAACTCGGTGTGGCAACCAGACAATAATATTGTACAGCATTGTGAATATTAATTTTGACCAAATGCATAAAATGTTTATATTCCATATATATGGCCATATCCATGTGACATTGAGATAAATGTAATCTCATTGTCTCAGCAGTTTGTGGAAGCAGGAGCTATTTAAATTTTCAAACACATGCCACGGGGTAACTTATTTGGTTTTCAATGTAAGGGGCTGTTACCAAGAATTTGATTTCATAATTTGAATGGTTGGGAATGTCAAAGATAATACCCATTTATGTAATTCATACTTAATAGTGTTGGGCCTTGGTTAAGCTGTCTATAGTTCAAACTTGGGACCAAAGTCTTTTTTTAAACCACGTTTACCAAAACCCATCTTCTTCATTCATCCCTCTAGAATTTTCTAAGCATCAATAGCAGAAAGGTTAATCAAAACCATTTTCTAAGCTCTTGAAATGTTGAATTCTAAGACATGATCATGTTTTTAAAACTTTCAAAAAATCAATCGTCCAAAATATTTTTTCTTTCTTTTTTTTATTTTGTCTGCTTTGTCATAGCATATTATAGAATCATAAATCTTTACCTCCTTAAATGATGTTTATTTTTTTGTTTTATTAATTGGTAAATTACGAGAGTAATGATTTGTGTTCTTCACTCTCCATCATTTGCTGCTAATAATAGTTTTTTTAAAGTGTTCTAAAATGATTCTGATACTTTTATGATGCAGGTATATTTGCATGTTCTTTGCTTCATTAATGACCATCACAAGCTATTATCACGATAATTATGATGACGATGATAATTCTTTGTACAATTTGGAGCATGAATCGTCTAGTGGTGTTGAGAAGGACAATGCAAGAAACGGCAAGAGGTCTTCTGATTGTCCATATCAGTTTGAGAACAGAAATGAAAATTGTTTTGATGAGGAAAACGAAGAAGAATATGACTTGGATGACTACTATTCCGAAGATGACCAAGATGATAAACCACCTAGCATGCATAAAACAACAGTGTTATGGCACCATGTATTGAAACAAAAGAAGAGTGGGCAAGGAAAGCAAGGTGGAACCCAGATTTTTATGTGCAGGCATTGCAAAAATATTTATCATGGGTCATATACTTGAGTTTTTGCACATCTCATGGGATGTCCAAAAGGACAAAGTGTTGGGATTGCCTTCTGCCTTGTAATTGCAAAAAATGCAGAATTGGCAAGAAAAATTAAGAGGCAAGTTCGCCGAGTGGAGGTTTCATCAAGTGCATTTGATTTGAGAAGATCAAGAATTGATAATCCGAAGAAGCATATTAGTATGACTACATCATCTAGTGGAAGCCGAAAAACAATTAATATTCGTGATAGCTTTAAAAAGGTAGAAAGAGATGATGTAGATCACAAAATTATTAGATTTTTATGTGCAAATGGCATACCTTTCAATGTGCTTCGATCACCATATTGGGAAGAGATGATATCTGCAGTTAGTAAAATGCCTGGATATAAACCCCCATCATATGAAAAAGCGCGAACAACGTTGTTTGACAGTGAGAAAGAGTGTGTTCACAATTAGTTAAATAAATTTCGAGAAAAGTTTGAGAAGTTTGGAGTTTTCATTGTCTCCGACGGTTGGACAAATATCAAGAATAAACACTTGATAAATATACTTGCATCAAACTGTTTTGGCTTGATGTTCTTATATACAAGCGATTTTTCTAATGTGCAACAGTCAGCTGCAAACATTGCCGAGTTTTTTAAGACGGGATTTAAACTTGTGGGGCCTTCTAATGTAGTGCAAGTGATTACAGACAATGCAGCAAATTGCAAGTTAGCAGGTGAAGAATTAAAACAAACGTATAAGTATATTTTTTGGTCACCTTGTGTTGTGCACACACTTAATTTGATCTTCAAAGATTTGGCACATGAGTTTCATTGGTTGGGAGAAACATATTTGCAAAGTAAAGAAATTGTGAAGTATATCACAAATCATTCAAAAGCACTAGCAATCTTTAGAAGCAATGAAAAATTAGAATTAATAAAGATTGCAAAAGCAAGGTTTCCTTCACATTATACTACTTTGAAACGCTTGCTTGATGTGAGGGAGAGCTTAAGGCTCACAGTAATTTCAGATAGATGGAGTGATTGGAAGCAATCATGCACGGATGAAACTATGAAAAAATGACTGTTACAACAGAAACAATTTTTCTTGATGAAAAATATTGGGATTTTGTACGTTTAGCATTATTGATTATAAAACTCATCTATAAGATGATTAAATTTTGTGATCAGGAAAGCCCTATAATTGGTGAAGTGTATGAAGGCATGGACACCATGTTGGGGGAAATCAAAGACAATTTAAAAGGACAACCAGATTTATATGAAAAGATTCATCAGATTGTCTCAAATAAATAGAATAGAATGAATGTGCCTCTCCATAGCCTAGCTCACATGATTACTCCAAAATATTACGAGTCGGAGTATCTCAAGATCCCAACAGCAAGAGGGGTCAAACGAGTTTCTCTTGGTAAAAATTTTATTCTATCTATTTAATAAAGTTTAAAGTTTAATGATTTAATTATTTTATTATTTCATTTGCATTTTCTTGTTATAGTTATTAAACATTTTTTTTTGCAGAAAAGGATAATGATATCTTAGACAGTGCAATGCCTGTGCTTGAAGTCATATCTGCGAAAAACGAAGAGCTATTTACACTTTATAGGTCACAACTTGTGGCTTTTGCATCAAGAAGTGAAGATTTAGCCGAAATGCAGCAAAAATAGATGCATTAAATCCTACAATGTTGGTGCTTAATTGGTGGTGTTTTTACAGTGGTGATACACCTGAGTTGAAAACATTAGCCATTAAAGTTTTATCTCAACCTATTAGCATATCTTCTGCAGAAAGAGTGTGGAGCACCTATAGTTATATTCACAATGTTAAAAGAAATAGGCTCAATGAAGATCGTGTTGATACCTTTGTGTATATTCATTTCAATTTTCGATTGATTGACAGGTATAATTAAACTGTGTTGTACTTTGTTTTGGTATTTTTTTTTCTCTTTTTCTATCATTGATTGTTTATTAGCATTCATATTTTATATTCTTGTTATAAAAGGTGCAGCAATCGCTACAAATAAGGACCTAGTCGAAAATAAGATATCAATTCAGAACTTCTTGTTGTAGAAGAAAATATGTTGAGATTAGAGGACATGCGATGGAGAGATATGGATGATAGTGCACAACAATCAAGCATTATTTCCAAATTCAAACCCAAAGATGCACAGCTAAGAGCTTCATTACCTCCAATAATCGTACGTACAAATGAAGTTGAAGATGATACAAATCAATCCAACAGAGATAGTAGAACTGCAGATATACAAGACCGACCATCCGTTTCTCAAGGTCAGATTGATCGTTTCTTTAGCAGGAGACTTAGGCAAGGTATGTTGATCTTGTGTTTTTTATTTTTACTTTTTCTATATATGTATTTTTTATATTTTAAATTAAAGTTTTTGAACATTTTTATTTTTTAACATATTCATTATAGGAAATGAAAGAAGGAGCAGAAGGCATGGTCGTGGAGGACAAGAAGCACGTGATGATGCAGAAAGTTCTCGATCTATTGCTGACTTGAAGGGGAAGAGAAAGATGACAGATTAATGAACTCTTGAATTTTTAATTATTCTTTTGATAATGTAGTTAGAGTAGTCCAACTTAGAAACTTTTATGTTATTTTTTTGTCATGGTCTTTTAATATTTTGTTGGTTTGATATGTACTTTTATTTTGAACCTTGCATGATGAAGTGAAGTAGTAGATTATGTTAATTTTAATTTTATAGTTTAGAACTTTATAGCTTATAATTTATCGTTTAGAACTTTATAGCTTAAAATTTTAACCATATCTCTACGTAATCTTTGAGTTTATTGATTTCTCATTTTTTATGCTGTAGAGATCACAAGATTTACAACAATCAAGTCATTTAATTCTTTCATTGAAAAATGTACGTTTTTTAATCAAATTTATTAGTTTTCTTAATGCATTTGTTAAATGGTTGCAACAGGAATGTGGATTATGATCTTCTCTTGATGTATTTTTTTTAAATGTTTGAAAGTTGCAAACGATGTATTTGTTAGATAATTGCAACTTATATTATTTATTGTCTTAGATACATGTTTTATGTTGTCAATGATGACATAAATCTTATTTTTTGATAAAATAAAAATATATAATTACATTTTCGCTTCCCTTTGGATTCTTATTCGCTTACCTTTCACTTCTCATTTGAATCATATGTCGCTTCCTTCTTCGCTTCTTAGGACGCTTCTGAGACGCTTCCTTGTTCGCTCCAAAGTCGTCCCGCGCTTTCCGCTTCCTAAAATTTTAGAAGTGTCTCGCTTCCCGCTTTCGCTTCCCGTATCGTTTCTCGCTCCCGCGACTGGCAACTCTCGTTTAGGGTTTAGGATTTAGGTTTTTGGGTTTTATGTTTTAGGGATTGGGGTTTAGGGTTGACGAGCTTTGTCTATGTGAACGATATATCCTATCGTGATTTACACAATGATTGATTAATAAAAAGAAAAAAACTAAAACAATAAAAAAATTGAGACGATGTTTAGAATAAATAAAGTAAAAATCGAGGTTACTTCATAAATACAAATCGATTTACAACTTGATACCGATTTAAGTCACAATTGCAAATCGATTTCACTGTAACGAATTGTCCTATCGCGATTTGCTTTGATAAGCTTTGTCTATGTTAACGATTTTCATATCGCGATTTACACAATGACTGCTAAAAGACGAAAAAGAGGAAGAAAAAACAAATTGACACGGTGTTTATTGGCAATGTGAACGATTTTTCCTATCGTGATTTGTTGGTACGAGCTTAGTCAATATGAATGATATGTCAAGAAAATCATGGGACAAATCGACACGATGTGTAGACACAGTAAACTACAAATTGAGTCCTAGTTGCAAATCGATTTCACTGTAATAATGCGTGTTATCGCGATTTACTTGATACGTCTTATCGCGTTGACTAGTTATGTAAAAGGCAGATGAAACGACATTTTTTAATTTAATTAATGCGCAATGCAATTAATAAGCTCGCGCTTTTTGAAAACTGGCGGTATTTTTTTAAAACTAACGGTATGTGAAACGATGTTTCCTTTATATATGAATGACACGTCGCACAAGTTCAGGAGGGTTTAGGGTTTAGGGTTTTAGGGTTTGGGGTTTAGGAACTAGATAAAGTAAAACTCGAGCTAACTTCATAAATACAATTTGTTATATAGCGATTTATGTTGACACGCTTTGTCTATGTTAACGATTTGTCCTATCACGATTTACACAATGACTGCTAAAAACGAAAAAGAGAAAGAAAAAATAAATTGAGACGATGTTTATTGGAAAACTACAAACCTAGTTAACTTGATAAATACAAATCGACTTATAACCAAAAGACAACTTTCATAATATAACAATATTTGTCCTATCGCGATTTGTTGTTACGAGCTTTGTCAATGTGAACGATATGTCAAGAAAATCATGGGACAAATCGAAACGATGTGTAGATACAGTAAACTACAAATTGAGACCTAGTTGCAAATTGATTTCACTGTAATGATACGTGCTATCGCGATTTGCTTGATACGTCCTATCGCGTTGACTAGTTCTGTAAAAGGCAGATGAAACGACAATTTTTAATTTAATTAATGCACAATGCAATTAGTAAGCTCGCACTTTTTGAAAATTGACGGCATTTTTTGAAAATTGACGGTATGTGAAACGACGTTTCCTTTATATATGAATGACATGTCGCACAAGTTTAGGAGGGTTTAGGGTTTAGGGTTTTAGGATTTAGGGTTTTAGGGTTTAGGTTTTGAGGTTTAGGGTTTAGGTGAACTAGATAAAGTAAAAATTGAGGTAACTTCATAAATACAATTTGTCATATAGCGATTTATGTTGACGAACTTTATCTATGTTAACGATTTGTCCTATCGTGATTTACACAATGACGGCTAAAAACGAAAAAGAGAAAAAAAATAAATCGAGACGATGTTTGTTGGAAAACTACAAACCTAGTTAACTTGATAAATACAAATCGACTTATAACCAAAAGACTTAACTTTCATAATATAACAATATTTGTCCTATCGCGATTTGTTGTTACGAGCTTTGTCAATGTGAACGATATGTCAAGAAAATCATGGGACAAATCGAAACGATGTGGACACAGTAAACTACAAATCGAGACCTAGTTGCAAATTGATTTCACTTTAACGATACGTGCTATCGCGATTTGCTTGATACATCCTATCGCGTTAACTAATTTTGTAAAAGGCAGATGAAAGGGCATTTTTTAATTTAATTAATGCGCATGCAATTTATTTGCGTGCGATTTTTGAAAATGGGCAATATGTGAAACGACTTTTCCTTTATATATGAATGACACGTCGCACAAGTTCAGGAGGGTGTCGCTTCACTTTGCTTCGTGATTAAGGAACAGACGAACCGGCGTTTCCTTTATAACCGACGTGTTCGTGAATCGAACATATAACCTTCTTCATCGCAAATGAGGTATCGATGTCGAGGAAGGAGACGACGACAACTACATAGACAACGATGGTGAGGAAGGAGACGACGACAGCTACACGACCAGCGATGGCGAATCAGGCGTATATTTTCTAAACCTCGTTACGAGTTTCTTCAAAATTTGTCTCTTTTATGGCGTATATTTGATTTGTGTTGTGTACTATAGAAAGGAATTTGAATATCGTTTATTGAATATTTTGCTTATGTCAGTGAAACTTCTACAAAAACGATGCTTGAAAACTCGACAAAGAGCGCCAAAATAAGATCAATCGGCTGCAATACGAATTTGCAAAAGGAAACACTATCAGTAATCTTGTGCGTATGAAACCACTATCAGTTATATATTACGTATGCCATGGGTATGCATGTTAACACGTGCATATTTGTTACAAATAGACTATATCTGATTTCATCACTTATATTCAAAGCAACGCAACAACCAATACTAGACGCGTCATCACCCCTTATTTCATGGTATATCGGTTCTCTTATATGTTCATTTTCTTTTTTTATTTACTCTTGTTGCTTCGTGTTTTAAACTTACTATTATCACTGTTTTGTTTAACAGAGTTTTGTCTGACGATTGTCATACTCCATTGGATTTCAAGATGGACTACCATACTGGGGTAATGATGATCACTGCGAAGACTTTTCGTCAAGTGAAAAGGTAGGTGAAGAAACCTCTTGTCCAAGGTTTAGGCATAACAGTCCTAACACGATTTGTACTATTGATTTGTAAGATAGTGTATCGATTTGCAGATATTGATTCCTACACTCTGGCAAACTGCTCAGCATTGGGTCTTATACGTGATGGATTTACGGAAAAAACAAATATGGTTATACAACTCAATGGACTTTCACATTGGTGTACAACGTGACATTTTGCATTTGGTAAGTTTCCATCTATAAGGGTATCGTATCATGTACGGTGGCCCAGAATTTACTCGCTTCTGCATTAACCACAGGTGGGATTCATCAAAGACGTTTTGGGTGTCGACGTTAACGAGTGAAGGTTTCGCTCAGTACACGATGCTCCTTTACAAAATAAAGGTGTCGATTGTGGTGTATTTGTAATGAAGTATATTGAAGCAATATACAATGAATGAGAACCTGATTTCGACGATGTATGCTCTTTATTATCCTCTATTATTGGGAACTCAATTTATATATTGGTGTTAGATTACCTTTTTGTTGCAGGATGATATACCTGGATTCCGTACAAAACTATGCAAAAAAATGACGGAGTTTCTAATTACGGAAGAGAAAAAAACTCAACCGGCAAGAATACCTAGAAGGCAACGAACGACGCGACCCCCCAGAGTAATATGATGTACATCGACTTCTAACAGATTTTATAGACTGTACAACCAAATTTTGTAAGACTGTGTATACAAATTATGTAAATCGCTCTGGGTTGAAATAAATAAAATTTTAATTTTACTAAACACGCCAATAAGTTGGACTGTTATTTGTAGCAAAGGCAAATTCTTTTTATGTTCGCCCTTTATAAAAGCAATTTTACATAGAATAGGGTTTTACACAGATATTAAGGTTTTACAAACATATCGAAATCGTTGTCGCGGTAACTTCGTAAGTACAAATCGACGCCCTGATAATTATTTTTGGGATTCTATAATTCTTTTCTATAACGTGACATTCAATAAGTGTATAAATCTATTTTAATAAGTGTAGCAAACAAATGCCACTGAACAAATCGTTGTAATGATCGGCCTTGGAAAAAAAATTGAACAAGCGTTTAGCGTTGTTTACAGTGAAAATGCCACTGATATGTTTTTTCGAGTTGTGTTCCTATCGCGATTTACATAATGATTGATCAACAGCTGAAACGATTTGCAAACATTGATAAACGGCTTAACCGATTTGCACAAACGATTTGTACTCATGCACAAACGATTTGTACTCATGTATAACGATTTGTATATATGAAGGCTAGATGAGACAACGATTTTCACTAATTGTATAAGCAATGAGCAACGGCGATTTACCTACGGTATCAAAATTGCAGCTTTGTAGGCTAGATAAGACAACGATTTATACATGTGAAGGATACATATTACAACGATTTATACATGTGAAAGATTTCACACGCGATTGGGTCATGCAAAGAGGGATAACAACTAACATTTTTACAGAAGAGATTACCAAAACATCCATATCATTCATCGTCGAGTTCATTTCCTGCTGCAAAGCGATTCTATGTGCAATTGAGGATACATCATCTCCAAGAAAACGAGCACACTAGTAATGGCAGCCCACTGCACCATTTTCCTAAGGCTGAGGTGGATTATTAGAGACTCTAGCAATGGTGTACTCTTGAGAATATGCTTCACAAACTTTAGCTCAGGCACTGTCCCCTTGAGAAAGCCGATGGGCTACATGATAAATCGCTTTTAGGTATTTGTCATAAAGTATATCGAAGATTAGGCAGATTAGGCAGATATTTTTCCAACTGTGAAGTATAGTTTGCGAACAATGGAGGGTCCGACAGTAGGAATAGATCAAATAGATAGACATCAACACCACCCCCTGTCTATCATGCAAAATATTTATGCTTGCTTCGATATGGCAGCAACGATTGAAGATGATTATAGTCGTTATATTTTGCGTAAGTTTCGGTATACTTTACGACAAATACGTCAGAGTCGTATGTGTCATGAATATATTGATGTATACACAGAAGATAACCACCATAATCATAATCGAAGATTATACAAAACTTTCCTCAGAGCGTGAAACAACTACGTTATCAGCATCAAACCCCATCTATCAAGCACAGGTAGAAGGAACAAAGAAGAAAGAAAAATACTAGGAAGAAGAAGAAAGAGAAGAAGAAGGCGGAGGAGAAAAAAGAAGTTGCACTGCCACAGAAAAGAAGAAGAGGTTAAATAGATTAGGGTTTTAGACCTGGACAACAGGTCGAGTCGGGTAAGGTTTTATATAGATCTATATTAGGGTTTTACATTTTGCAGGGTTTTACGCACGTGTACACAAATCAACACGATATTTTCGGTAAATGAATGTGGTTGTAAATAACGTCTATTTATATTTAAGAACCTACCACGACAACAATATATCTTTGTTTGTCTTTATAAACGATATCAATATATAATATCGTGATTTACTCATTGATTTTCAACTGTTACTAAAATATTGTTTCTGTATAAAACGTAAATCGGTATTATGTTGTAAATCACTTTAAATTTACCTCGATATTTTTGTTGAATTTCACGTCGATTTGTATTTATGGGTTTAGGTGGGGGATTGATTGGACTGGGTTGTACAATGATGTGTATATTTGAAGGCTAGATGAGACAACGATTTGTCCGTGCACTTTTATCGTGATTTGTACTCATGCACATTGTGATTTTCATCTAGTTGTAGCCGAAATAGATGTCATTGTGTAGATCGCAATAGGACACTACATGTGTGTGTTCATCTTACAAATCGATACTAGAAAAACATAATATCTTATAAATCGATATGCATATCGCATATTATATTACAAATCGATACAAAAATTCAGCATAATAGCTTACAAATCGACACTACAAAACACATAATATCTTACAAATCGATATACATATCGCATAATATATTACAAATCGATACGAAAATCAAGCATAATAGCTTACAAATTGACACTACAAAACGCATAACATCTTACAAATCGATATACATACGACAAAATATATTACAAATCGATACGGAAATTCAGCATAATAACTTATAAATCAATATTAACAAACTACGAATTATGGTTTTTGCGCAACGATTCAACTACAGTATATGTATAACGATTTGTATATGTGAAGGCTAGATGAGACAACGATTTTAACTAATTTTATAAGCACTGAGCAACGGTGATTTACCTACGATATCAAAATTGTAGCTCTGTAAGCTAGATGAGACAACGATTTATACATGTGAATGATACATATTACAACGATTTATACATGTGAAAGATACATTATTAAACAGAATTCACATGTCATTCCTGTGTTCCATAACTTTTTGGATGAAGTCATTTTCATGAACGGTGATCCACAAAAATATTAACAATTCTATTTTTGTGGCTCACGATTCATGAAAATGGCTTCATCCAAAAACACTTTCTTAATAAGACCATCAAGTGTATAAGCATATTCACCTCCTGTTTTGTTAAACTCTTAACAAATTCGACAATGTAGAAATTGGTTCATGCAAAGAGGCATAACAACTAACTTTATGGTAAGACTTAAACAGAATTCACACGCGATACTTGTGTTCCATAGTTCGCTTTCGAATTGATCTGAGTCTGTCATGAAACAGAACAATATATAACATTACATTAAGTTTCACAAGAAATGCAAACATCCTCCCAACATTGATTATAAAACAAAAGACTTGTAAAACTGAAGTTATCGTTCCGAAAAAACTGGTTGGGAGGATTGAAGGTTACAACGTTGTAGTGTGCATGTCTATAGAGTATTGATGTATGTTGAAAATTATACAAGTTAAATATTAATAAGTTGCACGTAATGCAATTTACATGAGAAGCAATATAATGCATTATGTACTTGTTGATGTGAAGGGCTTGGTTGCTTTTGCTTAGAGATTGGTTGTTTCTTAGACATTTTCTTGCCAAGCAATTCTAATGCACCCTTTGTCCTCCGACGACTGCGATCAGAGGCAGGTTTTCTTTTGATACCCTTTGCTAGGTGAATTTTTTCATCATAATCTACAACGTTCACTCCTGACTTGTTGAAGATGATGTTTACGCTTCAGCGCAACTTCTCATGAGTGGCAAGAAAAGCATGATTTTCACCTCCGTTGTTCGCTCATATTTTCTTGGACTGGTCTTCGTGAGCTGCAACAGACTGATTGTGAATTAACTGCACGTTTTCAAGTAACTTTCTTGACACTTTTCTCATACATACATATGCTTCACTTTTTGATGTCAAATCTGCAATATGCATAAGTGACCTACATAGTTGTTGGTAACGGGAGGCTATGTGGCACTTCTCATCAACAGCAGGTTGACTGACATTATTTGTATCCAGCAGTTCAATCTTTGCTTGTCTCGTCTATCTTCGCATTAAATATGACTCAGGTATTTCTCGTATCTTCTCTTGATTAAGTGTCTTTAATGCATGACGACATAAAATACCTTTGAATTCATATATTTTGCACGTACATTCCACTGTTCCGTTGTGAACATTGTACGTAATATGTGCTTCTTGCCTTTTCGGATGCCTTTCGTCCTCTCATACAATATGGTATTTGTGCATATTCTCGGTTTGCACGTGTCCTTCTATGTTGCAATTCATGGCCTGTATAACCTCCTTCTTAATCCATTTAAATACAGTTAGTGTATACAGATTTGCATGTCGCATCAATATTTTCATGCCCAAAGTTACAGGGCATGTATTGAAGCATTTCACATCTTGTTCAAGCTCATTCTGTCTAAGACCGTCTACAAATAATTCATATTGTTCCATAAAGCGAGACATTGTTAAACATGAATACAGGGCTTTCTTCGGTGTGGCATGCATAGATTCAGCTCTTTGTGTGTTTATCATACTTGCACAAAAATATTGTCTTCCATATATCAATGCCCACTTCTCTTTTTCAACATATAAATTGTAACCACACACAGTCTTCAATGTCGTACATCTGAATCATTTCCTCCCATTCAGACATAAAGGTGAGCTCCTCTACGCTCTCAAGTACACACCTTCTAAACTTTTTGTCAAACTCTGTCTTTTGATTAAATATGTGTCATATGTTCTTTATTGTATTTTGAAATATATGCCACAAACATAGGCGATGATGTGCATCTGGCCATACATGAGACATTGTCGCCACAATTGCGTGATCACCATCTGTAAGTACAGCTTCAGGTTGCTTCTCATTCATTGCCTGTGTAAATATTCTGAACAACCACTCAAAGCTTTCCTTAGTCTGGTCATACAAAAAAGCGCTGCCTAATATACAACTCTGTGAGTGATGGTTCACTCCGACAAACTGTGCAAATGGCCATTGTTCAGTATTAATCTTCACTGTCGTATAAAAAACAAGCACATCATTGAAGCATTAATAATCAATTCTTGACTTTGAATCTACCCAAAACATATTCGCAGTATATCCATCTTCATCCAGTTGCATTGCACTAAAGAAACCAGGGTCAATGTTTGATTTCTTTTATAAGTAATCAACCAAAGAACATATTTCTTCATTCTTCATGTTATATGTCCTCTTCCTTCTCAAGTAGTTTCTTAGATCCATAGGTGTGAATGGCACATTCTCGCGTCCACCATCTATCTGCGCACACAAATTGTATGTCTTCCTTGGTGCAATGCCGGCGTTATCGGCAATTGCAGCATGCGCTTCAGTTATTTTACGATATGACCTTAACATAGGAGTCATAAATGAAGCTGCTAAATCATGGTTATGATCACTGATTAAAGTACGAAGTACGTATTTCTCATTCGGAAGTCTTCTTAACATCATTTTCGCTGGACATCAACATCTTGAATCCGGCTTGCTCCTTGTTGGATTTTCACTTGACTTATTTCAACCTTCCTTAGAACAAACATATTCTTTCTCACCATGACACCCTGTGCATTTTTTGACCAAGAATACCTTCTAACACTGAAGCCAAGTTTTAAGGACTAATCATTATAAAATTTATATACAGCTTCCTCATTATTAAACTGCATTCCTTCTACGAGAACAGAGTCAAGTGTATTATCATGTACATTCCCAGTGTCTGCACCTTTATCAAGTGTATTGTCATGATCGTCTACTTCATTATTGATTTGCATTTCTTTTATTGGAACATTCAAGTCAAGAGTGAATCAAATCGTTAGTATGTTACTACAACCGCGATTTGCGATACATTGCATATACTGAGTGAATGAACGATACCGGATGGGGTAGAGGCCCTTCCTCGCATTTGTAAACAAGCATTCTTGTCAACAGGTCCCAGCGTCTTACAAATATCTTTGATTTTTCAACCGTCGAAAGGACAAGATCCACCTGCAATAACAAAACAACGCCTTAATGGCACTCACAACGACATACGTTCTTCAACAATAGCATGATGACATGGAAAGGTACTCACGACGCCTTAATGGCACTTGTTGGAATGTTTGTGCGTCATTGCTTTCTTCTATACTGTCTAACGACAACGAAAAAGAAGAGAAGACTGTAAAAAGAGATGGCCGACAAATGCCCCTATGATGCCCACTAATGATCGAACCAGTCGATCAATTTATAGTTATCTCCACTAGGTAGGAACACGAACCCAAGAATGTTTTGTAAGACAAGGCAGGAACGAGAAGGCGGCAATGTGTTGTAACACAAGCTAAAAACCAAGGCGGGAACATGGACTCGAGACGACGACGAAGGCTACTCCGGAGGTAGCAGACGACAGTAAAGGGTGCGTCGTCAAAGGGAGCTCCTGTTACAGGAGATGGTGCAAAAGTTTACTGCTTAGGGCGAAAATGGAACGTTTGGACTTTGAAGAGTTAACATCATCCTCGACTTTCTGGATGGAGGACATTTTTGACCTTTTCTTGAACCATCGTTTTCCTTTTTTGGATAGAGGGCATTTTTGTCCTTTTCTCGAATCGTCGTTTCATAGCGAGAATAGCAGGAAAGGGTACTTAAGTCTTTGCAACCGCACCAGACTCCGATGCTAAGTGATGCCGACACACACGGGGATACGAGCCCCACGTGCTTATATATGTGGCGCTCATTCGGACCCCGAACATACACTGTAGCAAACAGTGCGTCTTCGGGAGAGAACACACAACACCCTCCCATATAAAACATATTGGGACCCTTCTGCCTCCAATATTAACGTTGTTGGTGTTTGAAGTATTAGGAAAAGGTAAAATGCCTCTTATTAGAATGGGTACACTTGTGTTTGTACTTAAGGTTTGGATTCGGGTCCGGATCCAAACTCCCCTTGTGTAACATGTCTAATTGATATTGGACAAACTTGTAAATGTTGTAACTTATTAGGGCTATTTGTGTCATATAGCCATGTATTAGGCCATGTATTAAGTTTTACATTATAAGTATTGAAGAGATCACGATTTTTCCATAATGGAAAAACGCGATTAGTTGCAGCCTCATTCACTTTCTTCTTTGCGGCTTCTTGTTCATCGACTCTGGACTATTTTCACATGGTATCAGAGCATCTCTGATCCAAGGGCTGAAGGTTTTTCCAGCAGGTACGTTCCTAAGAGACCTAACCCTTCTCCTTATCTCTCTTCTATTCATTTGTTGTTCTGTGTCTTTAATATTTACTCCCCATTCTATTCTTCTCCAGTTTTCTCTGGATTATGATTATGTTCTTCAGATCTGTAACTGAGTTGGGTTTCATGATACTTTTGCCTACTGAAACTTCTCTGGGTTTGCGTCAAATCCATTTCACGACAACCCTATTTCCTGAAATTGATTTGTCCTTGAACCAAATCAGTTTCACGTCATTTTTTTGTGTTGTTTTGTTTGATTCGTTTTACGTTATTCTTGCATATCGGGTTTGTCTGTTGGATCGGGTTTTGTTTTCCCAGATTTGTGCATCAAATCCGATAACTGGCTAGAATCAGATCTGTAGTCTAAAATTTCCTTTTAGATTTACCTTTCTTCATCTACCTTTCTTCCTTAATCCTCGATTTTAGCCTGCTGCCTCTTTACATTTGTTATTGCTTTGTGCAATCTTACGTATACAACTTTGAAATCAGATTGGATATGTACACCAGATCTATTATTTCTCGTTCAAGTTAAGTACTCGAGTTTTTCAAAAAAAAAAAAAGGGAAAGTCGAGACTTGTTGCATTGTGATCTGCAGATACCTTCATTTTGTTCTACTAATTGCACATCTCAAAAAAAAAAATTAGTCATGGATTCTTCTTCTCAGTCATTTCTCTCATCTAATTTTGTGGGTCAACTCATTTCTGAAAAACTTACCAATTCCAATTTCCTGATTTGGAAAAGACAAATTCTTCCTTTTATTAGAAATCAAGGTTTCTCTGGACATTTCACTGGATCAATCCCAGCCCCTCCAGAATTTATCATACAAGAAACTAAGAATGGAAATGAGGCTGATCTCATACAAGAAATTCCAAATCCCCAATATAAGATTTGGATGAAGTGTGATCAAGCTGCAGTTGCTTTTATCATCTCCATTATCTCTCAAGAAGTATTGGTAGGAATTCCAGATGAATGCTCAGCAAAAGAATTGTGGGACAGACTAGTGAAGACGTACTCTCAGATATCAGAAGCTAGAATTTCCTTTCTTCAGCGTGAATTTCAACTCCTGACTAAGAGTTCCATATTCGTCATGGAGTACTTGAATAAGGTTAAGATCATCAGTGATCAACTTGCAGTTGTAGGGTATGAAGTGGCAGATAAAGACAAGGTCAAACAAACCTTGAATAGATTGGGACCGGAATTTCATGTTCTCTCGACTTCCTTGTTATGCCTGCCTGATCTACCATCATTTGAAGACTTGCAAGCCAAATTACTTCAATATGAGATGACTTTGAAAGGGATGTCTCATGAGACCGATGAACAGGTTCTTGCTACTGGGGCTTCTTTTGGCCCGGCACATGGTGATAATAATTTTGGTGGTGGCAGAGGACGAGGACGAGGTACTCCAGAGGAACGTGGGCTATTACCTACCCCGAATGCTTCACCTCTCTATAATGTAAAAAACGTACCCACCTGTTATCTTTGCAACAAGCGAGGCCACATAAAAGCCAATTGTTGGCACAATTTTGCATAACAAAGAAAAGTTCCAAAGGGGTGAGAGCTCGTCAGGACGAAAGGAAAACTCTTCAAAGTTTGGTGGCTATGTGAAAGAGTTTCTCTTGGCAACGTTGTCTGAACTTGATCTGTAGCGTGATGATAAAGGAGTGTGGTATATTGATTCCGGAGCAGCTACTCATGTCACAGGTAATGCGGGTAAATTCTCTACTTTAACTCCCTATTTTGGAAAAAGTAACATCGTCACTGGAGACGGGTCCCACCATCCCATCACCCACATTGGAAATGTTTTTATCCCCTTGCCTAAATCCTCACTCCATTTGTCTAATGTTCTTCATGCCCCAAATATTACAAAAAATATTGTTTCTGTTTCTAAGCTTGTTGATCATACCAATTCTTCCGTTGAATTTACTCTATCTTTTGTTTATGTCAAGGATCTACAAACGAATGAGACGTTCGCTAGAGGAGAACGCCGAGAAAATATGTATGTCTTCTAGAAGGATCCTTCTACTTGTGTTCGACCTACCTTGAAGTCATCTCCTTAGTCTATGTCGTCAAAGAATATTCATGTGTTCAGTTTGCAATCTTCAAATAAATGTAATAAGCCCAATTTTTGGCATTTGCGTCTTGGTCATTGTGGTCGAGTCTTTGTTGAGCGACTAGTATCTGATGGTCTTATTCCTGAGTCTAGCTTGATTTTAATAAAATGTGTTCAAGTTGTCAAATGTGTAAGAGTCATGTTCTTCCTTTCCATTCAATAAATGAGAGAGCTTCAAGGCCTTTTGAAATCGTCCGTTCCGATGTATGGGGACCGGCTCCTAATCCCTCTAATTCTGGCAGCAAATATTATGTTATTTTTATTGATAATTTCTCCCGCTTCACTTGGATATATTTCATGAAGAATAAATCGAAAGTCTTCTCTATTTTTCGTTGTTTTCATGCATTTGTCAAAACTCACTTTTCTTGCAATATTTTACATTTCCAAAGTGAGGGGGGGGAATACTCCTCCAGGGATTTTATCAATTACCTCCAAGATAATGGGATAACTCGTAGAGTATGTTGCCTGCATACGCCCCAACAGAATGGAGTTGCAGAACGGAAACACTGTCACATTGTGGAAAGCACTATGAGCATGATGCACGGCAGTCGTACTCCCATAGGACTTTGGACAGAGGCTTTTCGCTTTGTTGTTCACCTTATTAATCGTCTACCCATGAAGCTTTTAGAAAATACATCACTACATGTGTTATGTTCGTATTTCTCTTCTCTGCGAAACAAGTTTCAGGTTAAGGCATCAAAGTGTAGGTTTGTTGGATATGCAGATCATCACAAAGGTTACAGGTGTTATGATCCTGACAGCAGACAAATCAAGATATCTAGGAATGTAGTTTTTGATGAAAATGGTTTTGGAGATGGAGAATATGTTTCTGCCCGAACCAATATGAATGCGCTATTTTATGATCCATGGCTCAGTGCAGAGTTATTTCCTGCAACCAACAATGAGTTTTTTTTCCTGTGCTCAAGGAACATCCTGTCAAGATGGAAATAGTGGCATACAAGAACTTGAAATAGAACATCCTCCAGAGATTAACAAGTTTGCTGGGCAAGTTTATAGGAGAAGAGAAAGGGACTCACCCTTGACTCCGGATGATATTGAACAAGAAGAGCCTATGTTTCATTCATCCAATGACATTACTTCTCCAATTTCTAATCCAGTAGCCATTCCGATCAGGCGATCTGAAAGAGCTCGGCATCCCATTGAAAGGTGGGTCAGTTATGAGAATTTCACTATAGATTTTCAGTTATTTTTGTCACAGATTGAGAAAGAGACCGAGCCTAGACATTTTCATCAAGCCATTAACTCCAAAAAATGGATTCAAGCTATGAGTGAAGAGATGGAAGCCTTGTACCAATGTCAAACATGGACAGTTGTCCCCCGACCTCCAGATAAGAATGTTGTTGGGTCACGATGGGTCTACAAAATCAAATACAAACCGGATGGGAGTGTTGAGTGATACAAAGCTCGTCTTGTAGCAAAGGGATTCACCCAAGAGTTTGGACAAGACTATGATGAAACTTTTAGTCCAGTTGTGAAAATGGGCACAATTCGCATTGTTCTTTCATTGGTTGTAGATTATGGTTGGAGAATAAGTCAGCTAGATGTGAAGAATGTTTTTCTTCATGGAGATTTGAAGGAAGAAGCATACATGGAACAACCGCCAGGCTACACAGAAGGAGATTCAAAGGAGTATGTATGTAGACTAAATCGAGCACTCTATAGATTGAAACAAGCATCTTGATCTTGGTTTGAGAGTTTCTCCCTAGAAATTCAAAAGCATGGTTTTTATCGATCACAATTGGATCACTCCCTTTTTATTCTTCGAGGCAAGGAGTTTACTACCTTCTTGTTGATATATGTTGATGATATAATTATTACAGGAAGCAGTGAGAATCACGTTCAAGAAACTAAAGATCTCCTGAGTCAAAGGTTCAAAATGAAGGACCTTGGAAACCTTCGGTACTTTCTTGGAATAGAGGTGGATAATCAAGGAAATAAACTTACTTTGACCCAACATAAATAAACCCTAGATCTGTTAGAAAATGGTGGAATACAAGATTGCAAGCCTCTTGCTACTCCTAGTGCGCTTGACCAGAAACTAAGTGTGCAAGACGGAAACTTGTATCATGATCCCACCAAATATCGGAGTCTAGTGGGAATGCTTCAATATCTTACCTTTACCAGGCCCGATATCACATATTCAGTGAATCAAATTTCTCAATTCATGCATGAGCTAAGGACGGGACACATGGATGTAGTAAAAAGGATACTGAGGTACTTGAAGAGTATTGTTGGAGATGGACTCTTGTACACCAAAAGCAGATCCATGAATAATGCTCATGACATCATTGCTTATTCAGATGCGGACTGGGCCGAGGATCCTGATGATCGAAAGTCAGTTTCAGGGTATGGTGTTTTCATTGGTGTCAATCTTGTTTCTTGGAGTAGCAGAAAACAAAAGGCAGTGGCTAGATCTAGCACGGAAGCAGAATACAGAGCGATGGCTGCTGCTACGGCAGAAGTGACATGAACTAGACATTTGTTAACAGAGTTAAAGGAGCTGATTGTTGGTTGCTTTCTTTTTTGTGACAACCAAAGTGCTATTCAAATATCTCTTAATCCTATTCATCACAGCAAGACCAAGCACATTGAGATTGATCAACATTTTATCAGACAGAAGATTGAGGAGAAAGAGATGGAGCCTCATTATATTAGAACAGAAGACCAAGTGGCTGATTTGTTCACCAAAGGACTCACAAAGCGCCGGTTTTGGTTTCTAAAAGGCAAGTTGTCCATCATTCAAAATCATGCACAACTTGAGGGAGGCTATTAGACTGGGTACACTTGTGTTTGTACTTAAGGTTTGGATCCGGGTCCGAATCCAAACTCCCCTTGTGTAACATGTCTAATTGATATTGGACAAACTTGTAAATGCCCTAACTTATTAGGGCTATTTGTGTCATATAGCCATGTATTAGGTCATGTATTAAGTTTTACATTATAAGTATTGAAGAGATCACGATTTTTCCATAATGGAAAAACGTGATTAGTTGCAGCCCCATTCACTTTCTTCTTTGCGGCTTCTTGTTCATCGACTCTGGACTATTCTCACACCTCTACCTTGTTGAATTCCATCTCTTCCACAACCACAGCCTCCTCGATAATAATTGTCTCTTCCTCTTCCTTTATTTGATAATAACCCCCTCTTCCTCTTCCTTTATTTGTCCCTGTAAACTACACTTCATAAGAGTCATGTGATGGCCCAGAATTTCCTGTGGCATGCTTGAGATTCATCTCAAACTGAAGTAATCGTGGCCTGAGGTCTTCAAAGGATGAAAGAATAGGAAAACACTGCAAAGTAGTGGAAATAACATGATATGATCTCTCAAACCAGCGAGTGTATGTTGGACTTTGTCACGATCAGAAACATTTTCTCCAACGAGAGCTAACTGGTCAGTGATCTCTTTCATTTTATTCAAATATTCCATAATGCTTGAGGATCCCTTCTTGAGGCTTTGGAACTCTTTTTTCAAATACATAACTCTGGACTCTGAAATTTGATAATATGTTTTGACTATGTTGTCCCATAATTCTTTGGTTGTACAATCATCCGGGATTCCAATGAGAACTTCTTGTGACAGAGTAGAAGTAAGATAAGCTACAACTGCTTGGTCTCTTTTAACCCATGACACATTCAAGATTTCTGATGTAAACCACGTTCACTGCACCTTTGTCATCTCTTTGTCAACAAGGAAAAAATATATGCAAAAACAACCACAGATTGTTGTTAACAAGATAAGTTTACTGCAGAAACAGATAAGATTCGACAAAAAAAATCAAGATGCAAATTTTATTTTCACGACATAATAGTTTGGAACGATCCATGACACAGGTTTAGAAACCACAGGTATGGTACTAGCATATGTAGAATCAAAACAGAAATAAAATATTCAGCGACACAGAAATACTATTCACGACACAGAGGTTCCAAGATGAGCAGAAAAGAGGAATCAGACTTGATACATAAAAATAATGATTCTAGCCAGATATACGACACATAGAATAACGACCCAAAAAATATCGTGCAGCAGAAAATCCATGATCAGAGAATAATCAAATTCGTGGTCAAAAAGGACCGAATCTGATCTGGAGAGCAAAAATATATAACATGAGAGAAACAGGGAAGAACGATTATTTAAAAACTCGTGTGAATCAAATGATAGATTGTTGCAGGCCAAGAAAAGGAGGCAGATCACGCAGGGGAAGAGCACAAGAAACGCAGACAGATCACGCCCAATCATGAACCATGCTCTGATACCATGTTAGAGCAGCAAGGTGCATGAGCGTACCTGGAACGAGGCAAGGCTGGATTTGCTGAAGAGTCTCCAACGATAATGTACAAGCTGAACGACTGAAATCCAAAAGCTGCACACTCCACCAGACGTCATTCTGTTCTTTATAATGTAGCCTGATTAGGGCTATCATACAAAAGTCTAAACAGCCCCTGGTTATAAAAACTAATTACATAACACAGGTTTGGATCTTGGATCCACATCAGACCCAAATCCAAAACCATATAAGAGCAGTAAAAATGCGTCTTAACACTTATTTCCTCAGTACCAAAAATATTACACACTAAAGAGCCTCCAGTCACAGACTATGTGTCTATGCACACATGGCATGAAATAGCATGCTCTAATCAAGTAGACACATCAGAATCTCCTTAAGTGCCACCTGATACTCACCATGGTTCCAGATTTGGGCAGGTTTATGTTTGAAGAGGAACAACACTGTCCTCTTTCAGGAACCTTAGGATTTGCTTTTGACCCCACATCAGAGAATCACGAGAACCTTAAACAGCCCATATTAAGCAGATCAATGTGTGTCAGACATCCCATTGATAGATGGGTAAGTTAGGATAACTTCTCCCTTGATCATCAACTGTTCTTGGCATAAGTCAGACTGAAGATGGGTGGATGCAATCAACGAGGAGATCAAGACACTAAGTCAAATTTAAACCAGATGGCAGCATAGAAAGATTCAAGGCAAGATTGGTTGCAAAAAGGCTTCACTCAAGAATATGGATTGGACTATGATGAAACATGATGTCAAGATGGGAAGCATCAAAGTAGTGTTATCATGGATGGGTTTTAAATCAATTAGATGTTAAAAATGTGTTCTTACATGAGATTTGAAAGAAGAGGTGTATATGGAACAACCTCAAGGGTATTGTGAGCAAGATAGCCAGGAATATTTTTGCAGATTAAAAAGATCAATATATGGACTAAAACAAGCATCAAGGTCCTTGTTCGAAAGTTTCTCAATTGAGGTCCAAGAGTGTGGATTCAAGCAATCAGCCCCGGATCATTCTCTCGTTTTATTTAGAGACAAAGAATGTATCACCATCATCCTCACATACGTAGATGACATTATTATAACTGGGAGTTTAGAAATTCATATTACTCAAGCCAAGGATCTCTTGGGAATGAAATTTCAAATGAAAGACTTGGGAGCATTGAAGTACTACTTAGGAGTACAAGTAGACAGAGGAGATGATTCTATTACTCTTACACAACACAGATATATTCTTGATGTTCTCGAGAGATCAAGTATGAAAGACTGCAAACATTTTGGTACTCCTAGCATTATGAATCGTAAATTAAGCAGGAACGAAGGTGGACCTCCATAAAGAGAACCCACACAATACATGAGCATTATAGGTATGTTATAGTACCTAATGTTTACACGACCCGATATTGCATATGTTGTAAGCCAGGTATCTCGATTCATGCATGATCCTCAAGTAGGACACATGGAAGTTGTGAAGAGAATATTGAGATACCTGAAAGCATAGTTGGCAAACTCAGCAAGTCAATTCGTGACTCATCCGAGTTGCCTCGGATCAGTCCCTAACCGAGTCAAAAAATCAGTATAACTCGGTTAGGGACTAAACTTGATCAAGTCAGCAATCAACCAAGACTCAATCGAGTCGACCGAGTTGATCATTGCCTCAACCAAGGTGTCAAAAAAATGAATCGGTTCAAAGGTCTTTTTGAAAATTAAAACGACTAATAAAAGCTCCAAATCAGGATTTTGGAAAGAGTTCTATACTTAACACTTTCCAAAGTAGGATTTTGGAAAGAGTTTCTGGAAAGTCGTTTTGTACTCTTCGTGAGTAAATTATGGTATTAATGGGGGCGAGAGAGAGTAACACATTCCAACCTTAGATTTTTGGAAAGACATTTTCTACTCTTTGTGAGTGAGTGAACTTTATTAGTGTAGAGAGAGAGAGAATTACATGATAATATTTATATTAAAATTGATATTAAAGTGAGAATTAATGCATCTAATTGTCTAGTTTTTCAAAATCTCATGTTTAAAATATAAATATCAAAATAAAACTATGATATTTATATATTAGCAAATATCTTATGATATTTTCAATTTAAAACAATGATTTAAATATCACTTTTTACAATATTTTGAAAATATCTCTATAACCTATCTTAAAGTTGTGTTATAAATTATATATTTGTTAATTATTTTTTGCTTAATTAATAAAAACCATGACTTGCCCAAGTCACCAAGTTGCATGTGGCTGATATGATACCGAGTTCCGAGAATGCCAACCATGCCTAAAAGCGGCCATTGGAGATGGATTGGTATATAAGAAAGACATGCTAATAAAAGTGATGAGGTTTAAATTGTAGCTTACTCAGATGTGGATTGGGCTGGAGATCCAGATGAAAGGAAGTCTATTTCAAGATATTGTGTTTTTCTCTGAAAATGTTTAATTTCATACAACAGCAAAAAGCAAAGAGTTGTAGCGCAGTCTAGTACAAAGCTAGAATATCGGTCCATGGCAGCATCTACAACAGAGGTCATATGGATACGACATCTATTGAGTGAGCTTTGGGAAGTGTGTCCCAGATCAATTCTCTATTGTGACATCCATAGTGCAATCAAAATTGCATAAAATCCTATTCGGCATGGAAGGACAAAACACATTGAGATTGATCAACATTTCATTAGACAAAGGAGAGAGGACCTTGAGTTAGAAGGTAAGTACATTAGTACCCATGATCAAGTGGCAGATCTCTTTACGAAAGGACTCACTAAGGAGAGGTTTTGGTTTCTGAAGAGCAAGTTGGATATGGTTCAAAACCATGTTAAACTTGAGGGGGGCTGTTAAGATGTGTGGAATGGATCTTGGATCATTAGGATTCAAGATCCACACATTATGCTATGTTTTATGTTGTAAATCCATGTGTTGTTTTGTGTTTTAAGTTGTAAAACTCCTTGACCCTTTTACCCTTTCTTGTAATATTGTTGTAACCCCTAATGAGGTAGGGGCATACTTGTCTAATGTAAAGAAAGGAGTTATAAAATCAAGAGCGCACAACTTTCTATGTGTGCAGCCTCTATTCTTTTGAAGAAAAGTTCCCCTCATCTCTCTCAAGTCCTCTCTCTCTCTCTTGGATGATTGAGTTAGGGTTCAATACATATTGATGTCCTAATTTTTACAGTCACATGGGTACGGATGCGGGTATGTAAGGTATGCCATCGTGATTTCAAAAATTGTGAGTATGGAGACACGGATATAATATATATATATATATATATATGAGAGGATAATATTTTGGGGAGATTGGGGGGTGGACGAAATCTTTTTAAAAGAAGAGGGGGTTGTTAGATATTTTACTTTATAAAATAAAATGCAAGGGAGGGTTTGGGGTAGTGACCGAGGCTCAGGTACGCCTCCCCCCCCTTCTCTCTCTCTCTCTCTCTCTCTCTCTCTCTCTCTCTCTCTCTCTCTCTCTCTCTCTCTCTCTCATTTTTTTATCAAAGAAAAATGAGTTTCAAGTAAAAAAGAAATTGGGTTTTGGGTTGGGTCATATTTGGACCCATGCCACACCTGGTACTCGTACCCGTACCCAAGCGTGTCGACACGGGTACACTGGGTCATCTAGAGTGCCTATGTTACATAGCCTTGGTGGTATATGATGGAGATGAATTTCATCCATCAAACCCCATCACATTGTCTTGGCTAGATAAATCCTCAAGCAAGGGTTAGTAGTATTTGGCAACTTGTAGACCATTAACAGTGAAATGATGCAAAAGAGATGCGGCATGCATCAGCTACTGTTTGCTGCATAGAGACTTCAAGGTTCAACAATCACTTGTTTACATGTTGTTTAACTGCTCATCTTTCTCAATTTTGCCCATTGTTACACAACCAGCAAGAGTACTCAATTTGCCTTTCCCAGTCAAATACCTTTTTCAATTCTATATACATAAGGAGCAAGGTTATTCCAACTTACTGGCACATTTGATTGATGATGTATTAAATGACCTCTCACACATTCCAAGGAGACCATCTAGAAAATTATTAGGCACATCCTAGACTCCTAGTGTTTTGTAGCAATACATTTAAGAACCCTGCTCAGAAATGGAGATGTAGTATTCATATTTTGCTTTAATAGAATATGCCTAAATGTTGATTGAGAAGACCTGTTATCTATGATGTCCATTGTAACTAGCAGTCTAGCAGTTAACCCAACTACATACGTGGAGTAAACTTACACTTGCATAAACTGAAGTTATTCATGTATCCACATTTGAATATAATTAGGCATGCAATCAAACTCAACTGTTCCCCAATTCTAGAGGTTCTCTACCCTCAATTCATACAGAATCCACGAAACCACAGCAGTGACTTATATAACACTATTCTACTAACCATTGAGGAATCATTAGCACATTTAACAACTTAACATATGAACAGATTAAACTGTTCTCTGTCCCACCACAATGTAATTTGGGTTCACGCATATATTTTAGTCTACTGAAGGTTGAAAATTGATACCTACCTTGCCAAGGTGATTGATCAACAAGATTTTGCAATAGATTAATGAAAAAAAGATAAGGTGGCACCATTGAAAAATGACTATCAACAAGTAAAACTATGAAATTTTAATCATTATTCACTAGGATATACATTGAATTTATGTTTGGTCATTTTCTTATCACAGCAGGGTATTTGACACTTCCAAAAGGCTAAGTTGCTTAGAGCTGAAAACTACAGAAGGTTATGAAATAGTTGAATTGAAAATTGAAACTCGCCAACTTGGAATTTGCAACTTACGTGGTTAACTAGCAATTCAGACTTCCATATTACGTCCTAACCCCTTTAATTGGTGATTGATCTCATCGTTCACATTGTTAGCTTTTTAATGTCTTCTAAGTTTAATTTAGTTGATAAATTTGTGCTTAGCCTGAACATTTGGTTTATTTATGTTAGTTTGTAGGGAAACAGCATGATATGTTGCTAAGGTAGTGTAGTTATGTAGACTATAAGAGTGTCATTAATAAAGCATATGAAATATGACACAAAGTTACTAACTAGTAAATATAAATTCCTTGAACCAATTATGAGATTGTGAAACATGTCCTAACAACTCCTGCTGACACTCGAAATGTTGTGAAAGCTTGCTTTCAAAATTTCCAACACATTTCTTCTGTAAACCAAAAGCAGAATTGATTTTGTACAACTGGCAGCAAGACATGACAGAACATGACTTTTGGGTCCTATCTATCCTAGGCCAGCATTTCACTACAGTTATTAAAAAGAGTAAACTATGATGAAATGTGCATTATACACCAGCAACATCTAATCGTGCCAAATAACTGACACGTGCACGCTGTTACCTCTCATTTTTGTCGGCTTACCTATTTTTTTTTTCATTTTCACTGTTTTAACAATTTTTTTGGGTTAGTGTAAGAGAAACAAAAAGCATCAACTATTTAACATCCTTGACAAGTGGCGTTGTTTTTTTTCTTTGGCTACATGGTTTGCCAAGTAGAGTTTTTTTTTCCTTCAGCTACATGGTTTTTAAAACAATATGAGACACCTTGTAGATGTTAGATTGAGATTCAAGGACACATTTTCATATAACCCACATCAACCCCATGAATTATACAGCCTTTGTTGCATAACCTAAGAATAGTTGCTACTACAACAATTTTGAAGGTTTCATTTTCTCATTGTTGCAAGTAAGCATCGGGTTCTAACCTCAACTACTTAAGTAGACTAGTTATCCCTTAAATAACAACCTACATTTTGCCTAGGCAATGTTGTGCACGGTTCATAGGTTTGTTGTAAAGTACCTCCACAACAGGCTTCGCCACAACTTCATAGACACGCTTCTGGGACGCAAACTCAGTAAGGACTTCATCAAGCTGATACGTGTCAGAATCCCAGTTGTTTTTTCGCAGTTTCAACCTTTTGAGCTGGATCATAAATAAACCATGAACAGAAATGATCAAAGAAGCACCGAACCCCAACAAGGAAATGAAAAACTCAGATAGCCCTGATGAGACACACCTCAGGCTGAAGCTCTACGCAGTCTGCAAAGTCAGCATCTGCAACCAACTCCTCTGCATTCCGAGGTCGTAGTCGGACAGCCACCCGAACTCTCCCCGGAACTAGATAAAGGCAAACAAAAATTATTTATCATTTTCCAAACAATATTGCACTGGCAACGAGTAGAACCAACAATACTCGATGGGCAATTTGGTTGTGAATCGTCCACGTTACAAGGAGGATCGCTCAAACAACCCGCACATGTCCGCATAACTAAACAAAAAACAAAAAAAGAAAGAGAAAAACGCAATGGCGCCCATAATCCAGACTCCACAGGGAGATCGAATCCGTAAACGACTTGCGTTAAAAATTGAGATAAAAATCCCTGTCCAGTGGGCATCAAAGCAAAGAGAACGTGAAATCTCCTTCTATAAAAAAACACAACCATCGCCACATCCGCAGAAGTTCGACTGCAGAAACACAAGGCAAGCAATCAAACCGCGACAACAGACGGAAACGATCTATTCGAGAAAGATCTAAAACACAGCGAAAGTCACTATACACTCTCTAGCAATTGCTCACTTCCAAGCAGAATAAATGTAGAATCAGCTTTAACCTAAAAATCGCTGAACAGAATGCGAGACTATTAGGATAAACCAGAGGGGTAAACCATTTGCATCTAACACAAAGCTCATCAACAAAACCCTAATTGTAGCAATCGCGTGTACGATGGGCGCAAAACTTCCCAGTAGAAGAAAAAGGGGGGGGACAAGAGATCACGATAGAACATACAACACACAAAACTTACTCAGAAAAGGAAAAGAAAGGGAGGAGAGGAGGTACGGACCAGCAGAATCGTCCTTGGGGGAGGCGATGGTGCTGCGGCGCAGGGCGGGGGGCTGCCTGGGCTTGGTGGCGGAGGACTTGACGGCGGAGTTGACGGAGAGGGGCCTCTCGATCTTCATCTGTCCCCTTGGAGTCCCATTCCTGTAGCTCCCGCTGCTAGCCATGCTTTACACCCCCTCACTCACTCCATCATCCTCTCTACAACAGAAACCAGTCCACGGACAGAGTGGATGCAGGAGAGAAGAATTAATGAGAGAGAATGACAAATGGAGGCCTGCGTTTCAAGTCTAGTGAGAGAAGAGAGGAGAAAAATGGCAGAGGAAGGGGGGGGGGGGCGGTTCAATTCAACGCACGTACGGAGCTTGCTTTCGGGCGCGGCGCGTGGCCCACCCGCCATCCTGACAAACCCAAGGAAAAGAGGAAAAAAAAAATCGAACCAGGCTCAGAACGCGGTCGCCCCGAGGGGGGTTGGCGTAGTGGGGTGGGGGCTTGATTGCTAAACGGGCAGTCAAGGTTCGATTCTCGTGGGCATTGCACCTTTGTGCAAGCCAATGCATAGCATAAGCCCCTAGACAGGAGTTCAAAACCTTGGAGTTTTACATTGTCGGGACCATGACTATAGGTATGGCAGGCTGAGCCAGCACGATCAGGTCTTTGTGCCGTATGTGGTTTTTTCCGATTATAAATTCAAAAGAAAGGCTCAGAACTCGGTCAGAGCCTCGCAGGAAATTTTAGCTCACAACTTTTTCTTTTATTGGACCGACCAAATGAAACGCCACTAATTTTTCATGAAATAAGCAGATTGCGCCTAGAGGAACCCAGTCCCAGACTCCAAACCCAAATTGGGGTGTGGAGAGACCTTCCAGACTAGGCGAGATGGGACCATCCGGCGGTTAATAACTTAATATGGACAGCACCTAGGCGAGATGATGTAGCTCGCTTTGCACACTTAACTCTGGTGGGTGTGGTGTGGGTGGACTGTTGATGCCTTGAAACAAAGTACTGATCGCTATCGTTGGCTAATAACGTGGGGAGGCTTAAATTGCACGCGGCCCATGGGGAAGGATTTCAGCTCGCTTTTGTCACATGCATTATGTGATAGGACTTGTGCCTGAGATCAGTCCGACTGAGCCCAGCACTGACCAAGTTGGTTTAGACCGACCGTGCGCAAGCTGTGCACACGACTGAGGCATCAGCCTCAAGTGACGCGCCACCTCACTGCGTCACACCTTCAGTAGCTCAGCTGGAGGCTGAGCTGGGCGTTCGGTTAGAGAAGCTGATTGGGCAAACAAACACCTCCAGCTGTGGTGGAGTTGTCCCCCAACCTACCTCAAGTTCTATCAAAGGAAAATCAATCGGTTTTTCCTTTACCACCCATTTTGAGTTTCATGGTTTGTGGTTTATCACCCATATAAAATGGGTTTTGTTTCTGTATTTTGATATCTTTTGAATCTGAAATGAAAGTCATGAATTCTCCTTTTGTTCCTCTCTTGACTGGAAGAAATTCCAGAGAACTCATTTGAGTTTCATCGGCTCTTCAATTCATCAAAATCCGGCAATTGAAGGAGCTTGGGCTTGCGTGAACGTTTGATCATCCTCCACAGCAAAAGGCGCACATCCGGAAAGTAATTTCTTACCTCAAGTGTCTTATAGAGATCTTGAACCTCTCTACACGATCCAGAGAAGAAACGTAACGGATTGATTGTGGCATTGAAGCTCATCAGATAAATTTTCTACAACGGAATATGTGAGCATTTTCTAATTCCCTAAATCTCTGCGAATTCGTTGTTTGTGAATAATTAGACGCATGGATTTAGGCTAGATGTGTGTGTTTAATAATTGTAAGGAATTGTGATTCGTTTTCGTGCAAAATGCACAACAACAAAGAAATCGTAATTTTAGTAATCAAAACTGTGCATTCTCTGTTATCGCCGAAAAACAAAGAAAGTTTACTATTCATGTGTAAATTTCGGCCATCTCCGGTGAGGACTCTACGATCCACCAATGAATTTAGGTTCAGTGACGGTAGAGGATAGCATTTTGAATGCCATCGGAGTTGTTTTGATTGATTTCGACAACTCTACAGAAATCTGGCAAAATTTTATCCAAACTGAGTCCAGTGCCTTTATGTACAATTTTTGGTAAAGTGATGCAGAAATCAGCAATGGAGTCAACACTAAAGTTGTTTGTAATTAAATTCAGAGCAGCTTCAGCCCATCGGCATTTGCGATCTCTAGAAGGCTGTATTTCGAGACAAATGTTTGTGCTGCTTGCTTAGTCGTTAGCGCCCAGACTTGTCTTCCCTTGTTACGGGCCAAATTTTGGCCAATCCACAGGGATTTAGCCGTCGATGCCAACATGACTTTTGTTTGCCATTATGTCCGACGAACTTCCATTTACAGTCCATCGACGTTTGAGACCTCGGGCGATCTGCACACCAGAGATTTCTCCTCTACAGTTACAACCATAGTGTTAGGCCTTCAGTCAATGTCTCTAAGGAATGGGGGTTGTGTGTTCTACCCATAAAATAAATTGGTGTGTTCGGGGGTGTACGGAGGAATATCTTGAGACCCGTGATAATTCATATGCCAATATTACTCATGATTATTTTATAATAAAATAACATATAAAAAAGATAGGTATGCGTTTAACGAAAATGTCCTCATGTAAGATAGATATGTGTTTAACGAAAATATACTCTGGTAAATAGCTTTGCACATTCCAGCGAGTCCAGGTTTTTAGCTTGTGTTACAACACATTGTCGCATTCTCGTTCTTGCCTTGTGTTACAAAACATTCTTGGATTTGTTCCTACCTCATGGAGATAACTATAAATCGATCGATTGGTTCAATCATTGGTGGGCATCATAGAGAGATTTGTTGGCCATATCTTTTTACAGTTTTTTCTTCTTCTTCATTTTCGTTAGGCAGTATTAAAAAAAGCAGCGACGTAAAAACATTTGAACAAGTGTCATTAAGGCATCATGAGTACATTTCTATGTCATCATGCTATTGTTGAAGAACGTATGTCATCGTGAGTGTCATTAAGGCGTTGTTTTGTTATTGCAGGTGGATGTTGGCTTTTCTACTGTTGAAAAATTAAAGATATTTATAGGACGTTGGGACCTGTTAACAAGAATGCTTGGTTATAGATGCGAGGAAGAGTCTCTAGCCCATTCGTTATCGTTTATTCACTCAGTATATGCAATGTATCGCAAATCGCGGTTGTAGTAACGTACTACTGATTTGTGAGATATTGTTTTGTTTGTTAATATCGATTTATAAGCTATTATGATGAATTGTTATATCGATTTGTAATGTATTATGTGATATGTATATCGATTTGTAAGATATTATATGTTTTCTAGTGTCGATTTGTAAGATATATGTAGTATAATTTTTAAACATATGCGTGTGGAATTTATATTGTTGCTCGCTTGCGGTTGCGATTTGCGTATTCAAATCGTTGCTCATTTAGTGATTTCTATTGAAATCGCTTCACAGCATCGTAGATATAATTAAATCGCTATCACGTGAATCACTATCGTCATCACACATATATGATAAATTGTTTCTTTTATTGGCATGGTAAATGAGAACTCGATGCATAGTTGTTATCATCGCAAAATTTTACTTTTGCAAGTCAAATTGACCTTTAAAAAAAAATGAAAATAATTTGCCTCCGTTTTTAAAATGCGGGATAATTTCGAAGAATGGGACTCGCCTGTCGGTACGAGGTTCAATCATTCATGACGCCTTTACTAGGGGTAATTGAACCAAGGATCAAGAGTGTGCTTAGCTTTGCTCAACTTCTCTAAATCGTGTTCTATTTCCTAAATGCATAAAGAATTAGGCATGTGCTATGAATTTCTGAAAAATGCAGATTTGAAAACATGATGTTTGCTTCTGAGATTTGAAATACTTGGAAAATATGTCACTCGGAAAATAGTGAATCATGGTGAAAGAATATTCTTGGGGAAAATGAAAATTGATTTCTGAAGAATCCAAGTGTTTTGTGAAAATGGATTTCTGAGAAATTTCAAGTAACTTTGGAAAAGTTGATTTTTCTAAATTTAAACTTTGAAATTGAACATATAACTTGGAAAATCGTGATTTGAACTTTGAAAAATACTTGAATTACCATTTGAAAGCTCAAAGTTTTGAGAAAATCATTTTTTGAGAAAGCTTAAAAAAATTTGAGAAAATTGATTTCTCTGAATTGGAATAGGGATTTGCAAATTGAATCAGGTGAATGAATATGGATTTGAAAGATATTTCTTTAAAAAATTGAGAAAATCCTTTTGAGTTTTAAGAAATGTAGTGCATTTTGAAGTTAGCCTAAGAGTGTAGGTTGAATGTGGCTAATACGAAGATCACAAATTTGGGTCTCATTCGTATTCTGACTATGGCCATAAATACGAATTTCACCGAGTTTGTCAACTCTATAAGAGCTTGTGCACGTGTCATTCGTGTAGATCATGGTGATTTTGTAAAAATATGCACATGAATGACAAGCATAATAGTTATATATCAAAGTTCAAACTATATGCAATGGAAATCCTAATTTAAGCAGGAATTGAATTTTTTATTCCAAGTTTAACCATAATTTACATCACTAATTGAATTTAAATAACTGAAAATAAAGTCTTCAATATCCCTGCAAAACTAGCAAACTTGTTAATGAAGAAATGTTGGCTATTCTAGATTTATCCAGTAATATCTAGAAATTACTAGATTTTGCTAGATATAAGCCTTTTTCCATGATTCTCTGAGATAAACATAATAAAATATGAAATAAAATTGAAAAAATATGAAAATAATATTTGAAAATTCAAAATTGGGGTCAAAATAACCAAAATAACCCTGATAGCAAGAATATGGCCTTGAAACCAGCGTTTTCAGAAAGATATTTTGTAAAAATGAGGTTTTGGAACTCAAATGAAAATAAATCAAACGCAAGATGATATGACATGATCAAAAATAAGAAAATCTAGGTTAGGGATTTCGAAATTGAGATCAAATAACCAAAATGCCCCTGATAACAAGACTATGGCCTTGAAATCAGGGTTTTCAGAAAATATTTTGGTAAAAACTTTGGGTTTAGGATTTAAATAAAATCAAATGACAAGCAAATCGACCATGAAGTGTCCTAACATGATTATAAACATGAACAAACCCTAAAACCATGAACTTATGCATAAAAAATAAAAAATATCACAAAAATCCTGTTTTTTGGCAGTGTTTCAGGATCCTACGGGCACCCTGTTTTGCAATTTGGCTCATTCAAGCATCAAATGGATTTCAAAATTGATAAAAATCAGCACATGCACTTGTTATCACTCTAAAATCAGATTGGAATCATAAAAATATATTTTTACATTATTCCAATTTGAAAATTGCATTAAAACTCTAAAATATGTTATTTTTACCCATAATCACATGCCAGTTTCACTGTCAGACCCAAATTAGGGGTCAATCTACCATGGAAATTTTTCAAATTTTACAGAGCAATATTAGACAAAAAAATAGAGAATCCCTTTTTTACATATCAGAAAAATCATATTTGGTTAGGGAGATATCGTTCTGGCAATCTGGACTTAAATTTAATGAATGTAAAATTGATTAAAACAGGCATTTCTGGTTGCAAATACAGGGAAAAATAACAGACTTTAATTAAAATTTTGAGATTTCAACAGTGAATAATAAACATATAAATAATGAACTTCTTTTTTTATAGATCATGAATCGGATCTACGGTTAAGGATCTATGACCAACACAAGTTGAATTAAGGTTTTTTTAAATCAGAACGAGTTTCAAAACATGGACCTGACTTTATGACAAAGTAAAAATAGTAAACGGAAATATAAAAACAAAGGAAAATTACAATAAATACTAGGCATTAACACGAATCTACTGCACTTTACGGATTTTAAATCGGATATCGAATGAAAGAAATAACGCATCTGCAAGTTATGCTTGAATTTGAACAACGATTTTAATCAACAGAAATCCTAATTTGACTTTGTATTTTATTAATAGGGTTCTCAAATCCCAAAACGTCTGATTTTTTTACAGAAACTCAATAACATATCCGTGTATCACATATAAAAAAATCAATAATTTCTAACAAAGATTTAAATGCGAAATAGCATGCTTTTCACAGATCTAGAATCAAAACACATGAAAATCCAATAAAACATTAAAAAAAACATGATTTAACAATGAAAAACAATAAAAATATATATAACAGCAAAACAAAATTAAATTTAATGTTGGAACACATGCAATGAACATTAATATGATAAAAATAATAATAAAACACAGGGAATACATGGCTGAAATTATTTTTACCTTTGAAAACATGGATTTAATCCATTTAACGGATAAATCTCATATTTCTTTGGTTAAGAACATGAAAAACAATAGCATAAACGATTCTAATGGATTAGAATCATGAAAAACAACATGGAATAGGGTTAGATCATCTTCTTGGATGGAGCTTGAGGTTCTTGAGGTTGAATCCATGGTTAAAATCATGAAAGAGATGATGCCAATGGTTAAATCCATGTTAAAAACATGGAAAATATTAAATAAAGTAAAAAAATTATGAAAAACTTTACCTTGAGGTTGCAGCTGCAATGGAGGAAGGAGGAAGGGCTGGAGAGGAGAGAGAGGCCATGAAATTGGGAGAGAAAAAGATCCCATCTTTGACCTCTTGAAGTCCCCCTTTTATAGGTTTTCAAAAAGTCACTTATTTAAGGTTAATTAAGAGGTTTTTCTTTTTTTCAGGACTCTTTCTAATAAATCTACTACGGGCAACGATTTTCCTAGAGTCTTCTAACCTAAATGAACTCTAACTAAACCCTAATTAACACCTAATTAAACTCTAGAAAATTCAAATGTGGCACCACCTAGTATCGACCCACATTTGGTTTTTAAAACTTGAATTTAAAATCTTTAAAACCCAATGGTTTAAAACTTAAATAAAATGGATTTTCAAAATTGTTTTTGACTCCTCTAAACCCCTAACCTAACTCGGACATTGACTAACCCTAATCTAACCTTGACTTTTTCAAATGTGGCACCACCCCGAGTGGGCCCCACTTGAATTTTCAAAAACGATTTTAAAACTTGAAAATGAGAGGTTTTTCAAAAGATATTCAAAAGTAGACTTTGAGATTGAAAGTTTTGAAATGGTACATAGTCTTGACTGAGTTAGAACTCCTCTGGATATGGCACCAACTGGGTGGGCCCCACATCAAAGTTTTGAAATATTGAAATAAAGACTGAAAATAGCTTTGAAAGGGGGTTAAAATCAATAAATAAAATTTAAAGACTTGAAAATAGAGTCCTAATCGAACTGGAACTCTGAGCTAGAGTCCTGAAACTTTAGGACTATGAGATTTTGGGATTTTAAAAGCCAAATGAAGAAGTTTTTGAAAGATTTTATTAGAACTAATAAAAATAAGTCAGAAAATACAGTCAGGGTTAGAGTCCTAACTCAACAAAAACTCTAAGATAGAGTCATGAATCAACTGGGACTCTATAAAATGACCTAATTTTTGAAAAATAAATAAAAATTAATGAAAATGAAAGTAAAAACATACTTCAGAACAGACTCTTAACTAGATTACGACTCTGGGACAGAGTCCTGATCGGACTGAAACTCTAAATTTTTTTGGTATTTTCTGAAAAACAAATGAAAGAACTTGTGAAAACATTAACAAATATTGAAATCAGAACAAAGTTTTAATCCAACTGGGACTCTTGGGATAGAGTCCTAATTGAAGTAGGACTCTTAGAATCTTGGATTTTCTGAGAAAATGAATGAGAGGATTTTGAAAAACAAGTGAAAACAAGATAGAATTGAAGCTTGGTTCAGAGTCCTGATCTGATGAGGACTTTGAAGAAGAGTCCTAATTCGACTAGGACTCTGAATTTTTTTGGTTTTCTGAGAAACAAATGATGAGATTTAAACAAAGCTTTTAAAAACCAGTGAAAATGAAGTGCAAAAACACACCTTGGATAGAGTCCTGATTCGATCAAGACTCTGGGATAGAGTCTTGATTCGATCAAGACTCTGGGATAAAACCTCACAATTTTGAAATTCTGTGATAAAGGTATAACAATTTTGATTCCTGAAGGGATAAATAGAAGGATTTTTGAAAGATTTTCTCAAAATTGAAATCAGGGTCAGAGTCCTGATCCAACTAGGACTCTTCAAACAGAGTCCTGGTTCAACTAAAACTCTGAGTTTTTTACTTCTCTTTAAAAGATTTTGAAAGAATTGATTAAAAACAGGTAAGAATAACGATGAAAGATAGAGTCCTGATTCAATTAGGACTCTAAGAAAAAATCCTAATTCGATTAGAACTCTAAAGTTTTGGCTAAAATAAAAGATTTTGAAAATCAACTGAAAAAGTTTTGAAATCAAGTGAAGAACAAGAATAAAAGATGAAATTGGGGTAGAGTCCTAATTCGATTAGGACTTTGAGAAAGAGTCCTAATTCGACTGGGACTCTAGGATTTTGGCCAAAAACAAAGGATTTTGATAGGTTTTCTAAAAAATAGGTAAAAAGGGTAGTAAAAGGTAGAGTTCTGACCCGACTAGGACTCTAGAAAAAGAGTCCTGATCCAACTAGGATTCTGGAAAAAGAGTCTTGATTGGATTGCGATTCTGAAACTTTGGATAAAAATGACAAGAATGGGCAAGGATATGACCACAACTGGTTTAAAATCAAAATGGTTTTTTAAAAAGGTTCAAAAAGATTTAAAAAGATGAAAATACAGAGTCCTGATCCAACTAGGACTCTAAAATTTTGAGATTTTTGATAAATAAAGAGATCTAGAAGCAACACCACTTATATTGGTCTCATCTGAGAATTGAAATCAATTGAAATTGAGTCCATATTATTTTATGAGAAAAATACTTCAAAATATAAGATCCTGGGGGTTGGCAAATGGAAAAAATGTCGATTCAAAAACCCAGGTTTTGAAATTGACTTTGAAAGAAAAGTTTTAAAAGCTCGAATCTGGATTTAATATTTTGAAAGCAGGAGTTCTGGATCTCAATAATGAGATGCAATGGCATGCAATGCTATGCCATGCGATGAAATGACATGTCAAATGCAAGCAATAATATGCAGTGACATATGAAATGTAAACATTGAATGTGGGTGAAAATTTGGGGTGTTTACAATAGTATAAGCAAATAACAAATCGTTGTTGCTTTTATATTGTGATTCATTCAATCGTTTCTTTGACTTGCTTAACTAATCAGTATTTGGTGTTATTTGTATCTTGAATAAATCGTAGTAAACTTATGCACTGGCTAACGCAAATTGATATCTTGCTTATGACAGTGGTGAGCTTATCATCTGGTTGCAGTGAAGATAATGTATCTCAATCAATGGAAAGTTATGGAGAAGTGAACATCTGTACTAATGACGCACCTGAAGAAGTGAGCATTTGCACTAATGATGCACATGATAAGAAGAGTGCAGACATTGAATTCACTCTTGACTTGAATGTTCCAGCAGAAGAAATGCAATTTGATAATGAGGTAGACAATCATGATAGTACACTTGACTTTGTTCTCGTAGAATGAATGTTGTTTAATAATGAGGAAGTTGCATACAAATTTTACAATGATTATGCCTTAAAACTTGGCTTTAGTGTTAGAAGGTATTCTTGGTCAAAAAATGCACAGGGTGTCGTGGTGAAAAAGACATATGTTTGTTCTAAGGAAGGTTGGAAGAAGTCAAGTGGAAATCCCACAAGAAGCAAGTCAGATTCAAGATGTGGTTGTCCAGCGAGAATGGTGTTAAGAAGACTTTTGAATGGAAAATATGTAGTTCATACTTTATTGTACATATACTATAGTTGAATCGTTGCACAAAAAGTTGTTCTGTGAATAAACTGTATTAAAAGTAAATATTGTTGTCTCATCTAGCCTTCATATATATAAATCGTTGTACATATACTGTATTTGAATGGTTGCACAAAAAGTTGTTCTGTAAATAAACTATATTAAAAGTAAAAATCGTTGTCTCACCTAGCCTTCACATATACAAATCGTTGTATATATATTGTAGTTGAATTGTTGCGCAAAAAGTTATTCTATAAATAAACTGTATTAAAACTAAAAATCGTTGTCTCATCTAGCATTCACATATATAAATTATTGTACATATACTGTATTTGAATCGTTATACCATATAGTGTCCTATAACGATTTACACAATGACGTCTATGTCGGAGACAACGATCTTTGCTACAAATAACAGTCTAACTTATTGACGTGTTTAGTAAAAGTGTTTTATCATGTAGCACATCGACACGATTTATAACCATATCAATTTATATAGTATCCTATGTTAAAGGATGAAAAACAGAGATATTTCCATTCTGAAAGTATATATCAACATTCCTCTTGATATCAGCATTTATCAACATTCCTTTTGAAATCGGGGTAATTATTGAATTTTTATTTCAACCCAGAGAGATTTACATAATTTGTATACACAGTCTTACAAAATTTTTATACAGTCTTACAAAATTTGTATACACAGTCTATAAAATCTGTTACAAATCTTTGTACATCATATTACTCTTGGGGGGTCGTGTCGTTTGTTGCCTTCTAGGTATTCTTGTCATCTGAGTTTTTTTCTCTTATGGAATTAGAAACTCCATCAATTTTTTGCATAGTTCTGTGTGGAATCCAAGTATATCATCCTGCAATAAAAAGATAATGTGAGACCAATATAGAAATTGAGTCCCCAATAATATAGGATAATAAAACATGTTTAAGTGTAGAGCATACAACATCGAAATCTGGTTCTTGTCCATTGTATATTGCTTCAATATACTTCATTACAAATACACCACAATCGATGCCATTATTTTGTAAATGAGCATCGAGTGTGTAGTGAAACCTTCACTTACCAATGCCGACACCCAAGACGTCTTTGAAGAATCTCATCTGTGGTTAATGCAGAAGCAAGTAACTTTTTGGCCACCGTACAAAATACGATTAACTTATAGATAGAAACTTACCAAATGCATAATGTCATGTTGTATACTAGTGTGAAAGTCTAATGAGTTGTAGCACCGTAGTTATTGTTTTTGTAAATCCATCACGTATAAGACCCAATGCTCAAACGATCGCCATAATGTAGGAATTAATATCTGCAAATCGATGATAAAATATCTGACAAATCGATATGAAAATTCCTATTGATAACTTATAAATCAATATTGAGAATTAGTATACAAATTGATATTAAGAATCAAAAGAATATCTTAAATCGATATAATACTTACAAATCGATAGTAGAAATCGTGTTAGGACTATTATGCCTCACAAACCTTAGACAACAGGTTTCTTCACTTACCTTTTTACTTGACCAAAAGTCTCCGCAATGATCATCGTTACCCTAGCATTTGTAGTTCATCTTGAAATCCAGTGGCATATGGTAGTCGGCGGACGAAACTCTGTTAAACGAAACAGTGATAATAGTAAGGTTAAAACATGAAGCAACAAGAGTAAATCAAAAAAGAAAATAAACATATAAGAGAACCGATATACCATGAAATAAAAGCTGACAGTGCGTCTAGTATTGGTTGTTGCGTTGCTTTGACTATACATGACGAAATCATATATAGTCTGTTTGCAACAAATATGCACGTGTTAACATACATACCCATGGCATACGTAAATGTATAACTGATAGTGGTTTCATACATATAAAATTACTGATAGTGTTTCCTTCTGCAAATTCATCTCGCAATCGGTTGATGTTCTTTTGGAGCTCTTTGTTGAGTTTTTGGGTACCTTTTTTGTAAATGTTTCACTCACATTAGTATAATATTCAATAAAGGATTTGTCGCATTATATTGCAATTCATTTCTACAGTATACAAAATAAATCAAATATATGACAGAAAAGAGGCAAATCAAATATATGATCTGTTGCGTTTATAAAATATATGCCTGATTCACCGTCACTTGCCGTGTAGTTGTCGTCGTCTCCTTCTTCGCCATTGATACCCTCTTTACGACGAAGCAGGTTATATGTTCGGCCCCTAAACATGTCATTTATAAAGGAAACGTCAATTTGTTTGTTCTTTACTCACGAAGCAAAGTGAAGCAATACCCTCCTGAACTTGTGCGATGTGTCACTTATTTATAAAGGAAACATCATTTTACATCTCGCTCATTTTTAAAAATTGTGCGCAAAGTATATAATCAACAAATAAATTACATTGAGCATAAATTAAAAAATATTGTTTCATTTGTAAATCGCTATAGAAAATAGAATATCGAGATAAGATCTTAATAATACAAATCATTTCATGGCCAAATTGTTGGTCATGATGTATTGTAACTAAATACTCATATTGTTTGTAAATGAATGTGGATGTAAATTACGTCGATTTGTATTTATGAAGTTACGTGACAACGCTGTGTCTTTGTTTGTCTTTGTAAATGATATTGATATGTAATATCACGATTTACTCATATCAATTTGCAACTGTTACTAAAATATTATTTTAATATAAAATTTAAATTGTTATCAAGTTGTAAATCGATTTGTTTTTATGAAGTTACCTCAATTTGTACTTTACTAAGTCTAAACATCGTGTTGATTTGTTTATTATTTTTCTTTTTCGCCTTTTATGAATCAGTCATTGTGTAAATTGCGATAGGACATATCGTTCACATAGACAAATCACGTAAAGGCAAATTGTGATAGAATAATCAAACAGATTTGGTGGGATGAGATGTATTCGATTGAATTGATAGGTTTAGGTGGGAGAGTGATTGGATTGGGTTGGTTGTGAGACTCATTTAGCTCTCATCAAATCCAAACACAATATAAACTATTATATATATATATATATATATATATATATTTTAAATTAAATTTATTTGGGTCTCAAATGAACCCAAATTCTATTTATTTAAGTATGATCCATTTAGAATTTAGATAGATCCAAAACTTATTATATTCTAGTGAAATTTACAGTACACTAAAAAGATTCATTTAGATCATATATGAATCCAAATCATGTTTTCATAAGTAGGATCTATTTGGGTCTCAAATTGAATTCAAATCCAAACAAATTTATTTTACCTTCATGCGATCCATTTAGGTCTCAAATAGATCCAAAAGTCTTATTTATTTATTGGAATCCAATTGGATCTCCAAATGGGTCCAAATGTTAATTTACATAATGAGATCTAATTGAGTCTTCGAGTAGATTCAATATCTTATTTTCTCAATAGGATCCAATTTGGTCTCTAAATGGATCTAAAATACTTTTTACATTAAAAGAGATCTATTTGGGTCTTAAATGGATTCAAATCTCTTATAAGTCCGGTCCAAACCCTGATTTAAGTCTAAACTCTTTCCATATCCATGATGGTCATGTATTATATCTAAGTCAAACCATTGGTCATGATGTATTGTAACTAAATACTCATATTTTTTGTAAATGAATGTGGTTGTAAATCACGTCGATTTGTAGTTATGAAGTTACCATAATAACAATGTCTTTGTCCGTCTTTGTGAACAAAGTTGATTTGTATTTATGAAGTTACCTTGATTTGTATCGTTAAAGTTACCGCGATTTGTACTTTACTAAGTCTAAACATCGTGTCAGTTTGTTTATTATTTTCCTTTTTTGCCTTTTATAAATGCGTTATTGTGTAAATCGCGATGTGACATATCGTTCACGTAGACAAAGCTCGTAAACGCAAATCACGATAGGATAAATCATTTCCGCTTTATGTCCGTGGCTGTACAGATCATGATAAAACACTTCTTCTATAAAAAACAAATCACGATCTCTTATAGAAAGAATTATATAATTATAGAATGTTACGTTATAATAAAGAATTATAACTAGTTGCAAGTCAATCGGTATCAAGCAAATCACAATAGCACGCAACCTTCATACATACAAATCGTTTCAGCCTTTTATCAATCATTATGTAAATCACGATAGGAAGACAACGCGTAAAAGCAAATCATAATTTCCATAGTACACAACGCTAAACGCTTCTTTGATGTTTATTTATGAAGGCCAAACATTACAACAATTTGTTCAGTGGCACTTGTGTATTATACTTATTAAAAAAAAATTATACAATAATAGAGTGTCACGTTACAAAAAAGAATTATATAATTACAACAAAGAATTATAGAATTACAACAAATAATTATCAGGATACAAAAAATTACATAATGTTTATTCAGCGGTACTTGACGACTCAGATGGACTATGACATACAAATTGTCTCTTTCTTTTCCTTGGTGAACTCTCTTTCCTCTGTGGCCTCTTGGTTATCTCAATCTTATTAAAACCATTGGTAATCATCTCTACCAGTGTACCATATTGTGATCGCATTTGTCTCCCCAAATTATGCACCTACTTTCGTAACTCCTTATTCTCCCTCTCGAACATCTCTAACCTTGTGGCATAGACTACCTTCTTCTTTGTGAGCTCTATTGGCTCCTCATCGTGTACTGCAACTGAGGGAATCGTAGTTGTAGCTGAAGGAACATGATGAACGCTATTTCTATGTTGGGAGATGACATGTTGGGGGATAGGAAGGACGCATGGGTTCCCAATATTTTCACGTTGCTTCTTCTCAATCTTCAGATTTTGAAGCTTGGGTTCTCAATATTTTTTGAAATAGTTGGGGTCATATTGTCATTCTTTATAATCATATGTTATGACACGAACACCTCCTTTGTTTTAGCTATCCAATTGTTTCCTAAAGCGTTTGTGTCAATTCATGTTTTCGGCCCCACCACTATTCATTAGGGGTGGCAAAATCTAACACAACCCTCCAAACCGCTTCTTAACCGGGTTCGGGTTTGGCTTAAACTGGTTTGTGTCGTAAACGAGTCGACCCGCCTAACCCGTTTATTAAACGGGTCAGGTTCGTGTTAGGGGTAAGCCAACCCGCCAACCCAGCTGACCCGTTTAATAAACGGGTTAGGTGGGCGGGTCAACCCATTTACCCGAACCCGACCCGCGAACCCGTTTACCCGACCCGCCCGCCAACCCGTTTACTTGAACCCGACCCGCCAACCCGTTTACCTGACTCGACCCGTTTATTAAACAGGTTAACAGTGTCATGTCGGGTTACCCATTTAATAAATGGGTCAGGTTCGTGTTTGCCACAACCGACCTGTTTAATAAACGGATCGGGTTCGTGTTGATGTATGCTGACCCGCCAACCCGACCCGATTGCCACCCCTACTATTCATCTTCCTTCTCACTTCTACAGGCTGCTTTGGGGTAGACTGTCCCAAGTCAGCTTATAGGAGAACTCAACTGCCATGTTGCAACTCAGCTTTAGATTTGCTAAATAGCCAAATATCGCCGCCAGACAGTCTCGCAGCCTCAACAACAACATCTTGGTCCTCATCCTCCCCATCTCTATATGGTCTCCACACAACCTATACATTGAAAATTGTGGTTTAGGTATAGACATAATTATTTATGCTAATGAATGCTAAATATTAAAACGATTTATAATAACGAGTGCTAAATATATTACAACGATTGTTACTAATATGTACTTTGTATTAAAATGTTTTACACTAATGAATGCTACATATTACAACGATTTACAATAATGAAAGCTAAATGCAAAAGCGATAACACTTTATACTAACGAAGACAAAATCCTGCAATGATCTCGTTACTTAAGAATGATAAAGATTACAATGATTTACACTAATAAAAGTTAAATGTTAAAGCGATAATGATTTGTACTAAGGAATACAAAATCCTGCAGCGATGATTACTTAAGAATGCTAAATATTACAACGATTTACACTAATGAAAGTTAAATGCTAAAGCGATCACGATTTGTACTAAGGAATACAAAATCTTGCAACGATCATTACTTAAGAATATTAATCATTAGAAAAATTTATACTAATGAATGCTAAATGCTAATGCGATAACAATTTGTACTAATAAAGATAAAATCCTGCAACGATGATTACTTAAGAATGCTAAACATTTTAATGATTTATACTAATGAATGATAAATGCTAAACCGATTGTAAATGATTTTAAACCATTTACCTAATTTAATTGCAGACCATCTAAAATGAACTTAGCATTATCCTCCTTAACATTTATTGTAGCCCACTGACCGATCTTGAGAAAACCACAAAACGCAGGGCCATACTAAGGACACAAGGCTACAATATGCTCCTACATCCAGGCTTACAAAAACAATATATTAGTAAGACTATAACCTTCAACGATCTTAGTCTACAACTAGTAAATATGTAATAAACAATTACCTAGACAAATGGTTAAAATCCTCCGACGATTTTTGTACCCTTACTCACACGGTAAAGTTGATTGTACAAGTGAGCGAGCATAGCAACACCCCATGCATAGTTGTTGACTTCATCTAAGTCTTCCCAAAACTGCAGCCACAGGTAACTTAACCTCGAACCAGACAAATCCAAAAATAAAGTAAGTCCAAAAAAATAAAGAAGGAAGTCACACAACTCTTGGTCAGCTCTTTTATATGCACATATAGCGGACCGACCTTCCCATTTATTACGAAAAGAATAAACTTTCATCGATATGGAATTCCTTCCACCAGAAATACATTGACCCCAGTTCTCCATCGACATTCCTAGAAAGGTCGTGCGCTTATCCCTTGCGTTATAGTTTGAATCTCGTGCTAGGACAACACTTCCATGACACTTAAGACCCATAATTCATGTCACATCTTCTAGAGTCATGGTGATCTCAAAATAATCAAACTGGAATGTGTTCATCTTATGATTTCACTTATTGACCAGGTGGGTCATGGTGTTCCAGCACGTTTCAAAATAATGCTGCTCCAGAAGGCCACCGAAGTGCATATTTTGTAATTGGTCCTTCTGATATTCACTCAGTTGTCCATATCACAACAAAACTACAGGTCACTGACACCGCCCTCTGAGCTTTTCACCTGGTGCTTTACTTATCTTTTGACCTCGTTGTAACACAAAATAGCATATTATTCATATCAAATCAAAATTAGTCTCATTTGTACTTCTACACGCCGCTGTATATAGTAATCACTATATATAATAATCGATGCACATTCACTATCACTGTAATCGTATACACAATAATCGATATCAAAGTAATCGTTGTACATACTAATCGCTATACATAGGTCACAATAATCGCTATACATAGTAATCACTATCACAGTTAATCGCTATACATAGCAATCGATATCACAATAATCACTATACAAAATAATACCTATCACAGTAAATCGTTACGTAATTGCTATACGTACTAATCGCTATTATGATAATTGCTATATATAGGTCGTAGTAATCACTATCACAGTAATCGATATACATAGTAATTGCTATCACATTAATTTTTATACATAATAATCGCTATCATAGTAATCGCTATACATAATAATACATATCACAGTAAATTGTGACAGACAGAAGCGATTTACGTACCTTGGTCACACTTTTCTCCTCTTCATCCTCTCTCTCCATCATCTGCTTTTCTTATTTCTCCATCATTCACTTCTCCTCCTCCTCCCTCCTCTGCCTTTCATGTTCTCCATTCATTCTCTCCTTTTCTGCCTTTCTTGTTTCTCTTTCGCTTCGCCGCCTCCCTCCTCTGCTTTTCAACTTCTTCCTTCCTTTGTTCTTTTGCCTCCCTCCTCTATTTTTCTACTTCTTCTTTCCTTTTTCTTTTCTTCGCTTCCTCCTTCTGCTTTTTTCTTTCCCTTTCCTTCTCTTCTTCCTCCTGTTTCTTCATTTCCTTTTCCTTATCTTCCTCGTCTTCCTTCTTCTTCTTTTACCTTTCCTTCTCTTCCTCTTTCTCCTTCCTTTGCCTTTCATTTTCTTCCTCATCCTCCTTCTCCTTCCTTTGCCTTTCCTTCTCTTTCTCGTCCTCCTTCTCCTTTATTTCCCTTTCCTTCTCTTTCTCGTCCTGATGTTTCTTCCTTTGTCTTTCCTCTTCTATCTTCATCATTTGTCTTTCCTTCTTTTCCTCATTCTCCTTCTTCTTCTTCAATTGCCTTTCCTTCTCCTTATTCTTCCTTTGCCTTTCCCTTTCCTCCTCCTCCTTTTTCAATTGCCTTTTCTTCTCTTCCTCCTTCTTATTCTTCCTTTGCATTTCCCTCTCCTCCTTCTTCTTTATTTGTCTTTTCTTCCTTTGCTTTTCATTCTCCTCCTCATTCTTCTATTGCCTTTCCCTCTCCTCCTTCTTCATTTGCCTTTTCTTCTTTTGTTTTTCATTCTCCTCTTTCTTTCTTTGCTTTTTTTTCTCTTTGTCATCCTTCTTCTTCATCTTTAGTTCTTCCACATCCTTCTTTTTTTGCTCTTCATCCTTAATATCTGATGGATAATGCTCTGCATTATACAATTCCAACGTTTTGTCTCTGTCTTTGTCATTCTCAATCTTCATTATATTTTGGTACCTTTTATAAAGCTCATATATATCAAACTAACATATAATTTCTCCAATAGTCATCCCATCGAACGACGAGGGCTTTCTTGTCTTACTAATTTTAGTCATCGCTAACCTGCACAACACATAAATTTAACTGCATCATTATATGTTACAACCGCCTCCCAAAGTATATATTATTACAAATTATCACATTCGTTACACAATCACCAACATTACAAATCGTCACAATATTTAGCTTCATAAGTAAACATCGTTGTAAGATTTAGAAAACTTAATTACAAATTGAGGTAACTTCATAAATACACATCGCTACTACATCAAACGTATAAATCGTTGTTGCTTTAAACATACAAATCACTACTGATTTAAATGTATAAATCGTTCATGCTTCAAACTTACAAATTGTTGTAGAAATCACACCCTTCATAAGTACATATCATTATAATATTTGGGTTTCATAAGTAAACATTGTTATACGATTTAACAAACTTAAGTACAAATCGTGGTAACTTCATAAATCTTAAATACACATCGCTACTGCTCTAAACGTATAAATCGTTGTTGCATCAAACATAAAAATCATTACTACATTAAATGTATAAATCATTGTTGCATTCCAACATACAAATCATTGTAGAAATTTAGCCTTCATAAGTACATATCGTTGTAATGTTTGGCCTTCATAAGAACAAATCATGCTAACTGTTTTTTGACACCCAGAAGGTGGATAGGTACAAATCAATTTGTTTCAGTATAAAAATATGTTTTATTTAGCATGAATAGTACAACCAGTTATAAGATTTAGCATTTAGATTTACAAATTGATTTGTTTATATAACAAAACCTTAGATGAAACTCACCGAAATGACATAAGTTTTGGTAATCCGATAGTGGAAGAGAAACACCCATAAGGTAGATGCAGTCGATGGTGGCAATGATGCTCCCACTGCGTAGACGATGGCAAAGGTTGCTCCGATAGCAGCAAATGACGACAAAGGGTGCTCCGGCAGAAGTAGACGATGACAAAGGGTGCTCTGGTGGCAGCAAACGACGACAAAGGGTGCGTCGTCAAAGGGAGCTCTTGTTAAAGCAGATGGTGCAAACGTTTACTGCTTAGGGCGAAAACAAAATGTTTGGACTTTGAAAAGTTAACATCATCCTCCCTTTTCTGGATGAAGGACATTTTTATCCTTTTCTCGAACTGTCGTTTCCCTTTTCTAGATGGAGAACATTTTTGTCATTTTCTCGAACCATCGTTTCATAGTGGGAATGGAGAGAAAGGATACTTAAGTCTTTGCAACCACACCAAACTCTGATGCTAAGTGATGCCGACACACACGGGGATACGAGCCCCATGTGCTTATATACATGGCGCTCATTCAGACCCTCGAAGACACACCTGCGTCTTCGGGGGGAAACATATAACCTGCTTCGGTAGTGTGTAGTGTAACATCCTTTATTTTTTGTCAAAATTTCCTTGGCACTTTTACTATCAAAATAAGATGCCTTGCCTCCCTTTCTCGCGCTTATTTGATGTTGGAGTGGAGCAGAAGACACAGGTTTGTAAGGATTCATTTGAATTTATTTTTATTTTGATTCTTATGTTTGGATCACTATATCAGATTCATATTTTTAGGATAAATATTATATTTTTAGAAGATTATCATATTGGGTAATTTGCTTTAATTAAAATTAAGTAAAATCTCATCTATTTATACATGAGGGATCTTTTTAGATGAAGAGTTGAATGAGATAAATCAGTTATTCTCTTTTCTTTTAGTTTTTGGTTTTCTTCTTTATTTTTTGTATCTTTCTGTTTTCTAATCCTTTTCTTGTATTTTTCTGCTTTTCTCAGTTTCTATGTAACATCATTATTTTATCTTCAACTTCTAATAGAAAGGCATGTAAAGCGTAGTTGCATTGATAATCGATACACCCTAGTGTATAGTGTATGAGGCATACCAATATCAGATAGCAGTACGAAACTCGCCTCTACCGTTGTTATGCTCGAAGCTGGTTATATGCCCCCCCGAAGATGCATTGTTTGCTACAGTGCGTGTTCGGGGGTCCGAATGAGCACCACATATATAAGCTCGTATCCCCGTGTGTGTCGACATCACTCAGCATCAGAGTCCAGTCAGTTGCAAAGACTTAAGTACCCTTTCCCGCCATTCCCGACAAGAAATGATGGTTCGAGAAAAGGACAAAAATGTCCTCCATCTAGAAAAGTGAAACAACAGTTCAAGATCCTCTATCTAGAAAAGTGAAACGCTGGTTCGAGAATGATGTTAACTCTTCAGAGTCCAAACATTTTGTTTTCGCCCTAAGCAGTAAACTTTTGCACCATTTGCTATAACAGGAGCTCCCTTTGCCATCGTCTGCTCCCACCGGACCCTCCTTTGTCGTCGTCTACTTCCACTGGAGCATCATTTTCCATTGTTTGTTGCCGTCGAAGCACCCTTTGTCGTCATCTGCTGTCATCGTAGCAACCTTTGCTTTCGTCTGCTATCGCCGGATCACACTTTGCCATCGTTTGCTGCCGTCGGAGCATCCTTTGTCGTCGTCTGCACAGTGGCAACATCATTGCCACCATCAACTGTGTCTACCTTCTGGGTGTTTCTCCTCCACTATCGGATTACCAAAACTCGTATCATTTCGATGAGTTTTGTGTAAGGTTTCGTTATGCAAACAAATCGATTTATAAATCTAAATGTTAAATCTTACAACTAATTTTACTATTCATGCTAAATAACACCTATTTTCATATTGAAATAAATTGATTTGTACCTATTCACCTTCTGGGCATCGAAAAATAGTTAGCATGATTTGTTCTTATGAAGCAACAACGATTTCTAAGTTTGAAGAAGTAACGATTTAATGAAATTACCATAATTTGTACTTAAGTTTGATAAATCGTATAACAATGTTGATGTATGAAGCCTAAACGTTACAACGATATGTACTTATGAAGGTTGCGATTTCTACAATGATTTATAAGTTTGAAGCAACAATGATTTATACATTTAAAGCAGTAGCTATGTGTATTTATGAAGTTACCTCGATTTGTACTTAAGTTTGCTAAATCTTACAACGATGTTTACTTCTGAAGCCAAATATTGCGACGATTTGTAATGTTGGTGATTATTTAACGAATGAGATAATTTGTAATATTATATACTTGGAGAGACGGTTGGAACATATAATGATGCAGTTAAATTTATGTATTATGCATGTTAGCAATGTCTAAAGCTCGTCAGACAAGAAATCTCCTATCATTCGATTTCATGAGAGTTACTGAAATGATCCGTCAGTCCCATCTATATGAGCGTTATGAAAGATACCAAAATATAATGAAGATTGATAATGATAAAGAAAGGGACAAAGTGTTGGAATTGTATTATGCCGAGCAATATTCATCAGATATTGAGGCTGAAGATCAAAGGAAGAATGAGAAAGAATTAAAGATAAAGAAGAAGAAGAAGAAGGATGACGGAGAGAAAGAAAAGCAAAGGAAGAAGGAGGAGAATGAAAAGCAAAGGCAATGGAAGAAGGAGGAGGAGGATGAAGAGAAGAAAAGGCAATTGAAGAAGAAGGAGGAGGAAGAAAATGAAAGGAAAATGATGAAGATGGAAGAGGAAGAGAAGGAAAGGTGAAGGAAGGAGAAGGAGAAGAAGGACAAGGAAGAGAAGGAAAGACAAAGGAAGGACGATGACAAGGAAGATAAGGAAAGAGAAAGTAAGAAGTAGGAGGAGGAAGAGAAGAAAAGGGAAAGGAAGCAGAAGAAGGAAGAGAAGGAAAGGGAAAGAAAAAAGCAGGAGGAAGAGAAGAAAAGGGAAAGAAAAAAGCAGTAGGAGGAAGAGAAGGAAATGAAAAGGAAGGAAGAAAGAAATTGAAAAACAGAGTTGGGAGCCGAAGGAGCGAAGGAAGGAAGAGGAAAGGCAGTGGATGGAGGGAGAGGATGAAGAGGAGAAAAGTGTGACCAAGGTATGTAAATCAATCATGTCCGTCACGATTTACTGTGATAGTTATTACTATGTATAGCGATTAATATGATAACGATTACTGTGAACGATTTACTGTTATAACGATTACTTTTAATGATTTACTGTTATAGGTATGATTATGTATAGCGATTACTGTGAACGATTTACTATGATAGCGATTAATGTGAGTGATTTACTATTACATGTATGATTATATATAGTGATTATTGTGATAGTGATGTCTTCTTTTAAATCGTTGTAATTTTGAAAAGATTTTTAAATGTAAAACATGTGAAAACCAGACATCAAATAATAAAAACCGGTTCTCACTAGTGGATGAGACCGGGTCGAACTCAGGGAACGAGAATATTTCGTATTCAAGTACACAAATCTAAACTAATCTTTATTGCCGAATTATTAAAATGTAAAATGTTAAAGAAGAGTAAAACAACTAACTATTACAACAAATGAATACCCTTCGCAGAGGGCGTAAAGTACAATATTTACAAACCCAATTAAATTCCTAATTCTAAACTAAAAAGTAAAAAGAAGCTTTATTCTTCGTACTCTCATGTCACGTAATCGCTTCAACTCCAGTCCTGTGCTATCCTGCACAATTCAAAGGAACACGAGCAGTACCACAGATAGAAAGAAAATTATACTAAACTGACTAAATGCTAAACATACAAAAGAAATTAGGCAAGAATTCTAAATGACAATTTCAAATAAAAATGAATTCTAATTAAATCTAATTAACTAGTTACTAATTAACTAACAGTTTACTTAACTAAAACAGGAAAATAAAGAAAAATTAAAAGCATGGAAATGACTTGTAAACTAAAAAAAAAAACAACTAACTAGAAACCGTAATGTAAAGCAACAAGAAATTAATTGTGAATAGGAAATTTAGTGTATTGAAAACAGAAAATACATGAAACTTAAAAAAAAAAAACAAGAAATTGGAATATAAAGGAAATTTAGCAAAATGAAAAGTAATATTTAGTAAAATAACAACACAAACAACAATTTTGGAATTATCAACCTGCAATAAAAAAGACAAACTATGAACTTACCGAAACTAAAACAACTAATGCAATCAGATTCATACTCATGATACCGAATTGAACATACGACAATTAATGAACTAAAAAAAACAAAAAAAAAACAAATTGAAAATGCAAGTAATAAACTGTCATGTGAAAATGAAAACGCAGAGGAAAATGAATCCAAAACAACTGCATGTAGGAAATTAACCGTAGACATCAAATAGACACAGAACAACAACAAAAATAAAACGAAAGAAAGTAAATCAAATATGATATTAAGAAAAATGACAGAAAATCAACTAAAGTGAACAAGAAATCAATGAATACCAAACAGGGAAATCAAAATATCAAAACAGAAACAGGAAGTTCGATGCACAAAAATCACATAAAGAAATCAGTAACATGAAAAAAAATGTAATCGGAAATGAAAAATCAATATCAAACGTAAAAGAGAAGCTAATTCTAAAATGAAGTCATCCTAAAAACAGAAAACAAACAGAAATTCAAATCTATAAATCTGAAAGAGATATATACAACATGAGATATACTATTTTTATTCTATTATTTTCTCGTTTTTATATTTTTCTTTTCACAGAATTAGTTGAAGAAGAACAAGAAGAAGAACAGAATGAAATCAGATTAAAAAAGAAGAAGAAGAAATCGGAAGCAGAAGAGGAAGAAGAAGAAATTGGATGAAGAAATCAGATCGGATAAAGAAGAAGAAGAAGAAGAAGAAGAAGAAGATCTGAAGGAGAAGAAGAAGAAGAAGAAGATGAAGAAGAAGTAGAAGAATCGAAACTTACCAAACCAGAGGGGTTAGAGGAGAAATGGCGACCTCCACCACCACTGCCATCGCCGGAATGAGGAGCTTCCACCACTGCCGCCGGCTGGAGTGTAGACAGAGAAAGAGGGAGAAGGAGAAGTTAGGGAAAGGGATAGCCACCGGCAATGGTGGAGGGAAGAGAGAAGAGAGGGAATAGAGGGAAAGAGGGGAAAGAAGGGCTCAGGCGTGAATGGGAGGAGGCGCTGGAATTTTCGATTTTGGGGTTTTTAAAAGCTTTCAAACCGGTTGAAACCAGTTTGAAACAAATGCAAACCGGTTCAAGCCGGTTTGTTTATTTTAGTTTTCTTTTTAGAAATACCAACCGTTTCAAATTGGTTTGTGTTATTATATATATTTTTTTCAATTTTTTCTTTTTCAATTTTCCAAAGATTACAAACCATGTAATATTTGTTTTTATTATATTTTTCATTTTTAAAAGTAAAGAAAACCTATTAATCGGTTTATTATGAAAATTTTCAAAAACAAAACTATTTATTTATAAAGAAACTCAAAAACTAATCTAACTATATATTTTTTCTTTTCTAAAAAAAACAAACACTTAAAATGAATATAAAACTATTTTCTCCATTTTTTATTTTTAATAAAAACTAAAACCAAACTACAAAAACCAAAATAGGCATAAAAATGTAAAATAAAACTATTTTTCCTGCATTTTCTATTTTTAAATCATTTTAACCATTTACTCGAAAACTATCATAAAATTGGGTTTTTGAAACATTATTTTATAAAATCATGCATATTTTAATGTTAATAAACCCTGAATTATATGCATGATCAGATAGCGATTACTATGTATAGCGAGTGTGCAACGATTATTATTTATAGCGATTACTGTGTACAATGATGTGTAGAAGTACAAATATAACTAATTTTGATTTGATATGAATAATATATTGTTTTGTGTTACAGGGAGGTCACAAGAGAAGTAGAGAATTAGGTGAAAAGCTCAGAGGGCGTTGTCAGTGGCCTATAGTTCTATCGTGGTATGGACAACTGAGTGAATTTCAGAAGGATCGATTGCGAAATATGCACTTCGGCGGCCTTCTGGACCAACATTCTTTTGAAACGTGCTGGAACACCATGACTCATCTGGTGAATAAGTGGAATAATAAGACGAACACATTCCAGTTTGATTATTTTGAGACCACCATGACCCTAAAAATATGACACGAATTATGGGGCTTAAGTGTCATGGAAGTGATGTCTTATTATGAGATTCAAACTATACCGCAAGGGACAAGTGCATGGCCCTTTTAAGAATGTCGATGGAGGAATAAAGACAATGTATTTCTGGTGAAAGCAAGTCTACATTGATGAAAGTTTATTCTTTTCATAATAAATGAAAAGCTCGGTCCGCTACATGTGCATCTGAAAGCGTTGACTAAGAGTTGTGCGGCTTCATTCTTTATTTTTTTGGACTTACTTTATTTTCTGATTTGTCTGGTTCGAGAATAAGTTACATGTGGCTCCAATTCATGGAAGACTTAGATAAAGTTGATAACTTTGCATGAGATATTGCTATGGTCACACACTTGTACAATCAACTTTACCGTGCGAGTAATGATACAAAAACCATCGCAGGGTTTTGGTAATTTGTCTAGGTAATTGTTTATTACATATTTTATATTTGTAGACTAAGATAGTTGAAGGTTATAGTCTTACTAATATATATGATTTTGTAGGCCTGGTTGTGAGAGCATATTGTTGCCTTGCGTCCTGAGAGTGGTCGTGTGATTTATGGTTTTCCAAAGATCGACTGATGGGCTAAAATAAATGTAAAACAAGATAATGCTAAGTTCATTTTAGATGGTCTGCAATTAAATGAGGTAAATGGTTTAAAATCGTTTACAATAATTTCAACATTTATCATTCATTAGTATAAATAGTTGAAATGTTTAGCATTCTTAAGTAATCATCGTTGCAGGATTTTCACTTTGTTAGTACAAATCGTTCTAATGTTTAACATTGTTAAGTAATGATCTTTGCAGGAATTTGTATTCCTTAGTACAAATCATTATCGCTTTAGCATTTAACTTTCATTAGTGTAAATCGTTATAATCGTTAGCATTCTTAAGTAATGATCATTGCAGGATTTTGTATTCCTTAGTACAAATTGTTATCGCGTGTAAATCATTGTAATCGTTAGCTTTCTTAAGTAATGATCGTTGCAGAATTATTTCTTCATTAGTACAAAGCGTTATCGTTTTAGCATTTAGCATTCGTTATTGAAAATCATTATAATGTGTAGCATTCATTAGTGTAAATCATTTTAATACAAAGCTCTCATTAGTAACAATCGTTGTAATATATTTAACACTCATTATTATAAAATATTTTAATATTTAACATTCATTAGCATGAATAATTATGTTTATACCTAAACCATAATCTCCAATGTATAGGTTGTGTGGAGACCGTATGAAGATGGGGAGGATGAGGACCAAGAGATTGTTGCTCAGGCTGTGAGACTGTTTGTCTATGATATTTGGTTGTTTAGTAATTATGAAGTCGAGTTGCAGCATGGTAGTCGAGTTCTCTTACAAGATGGCTTGGGACAGTCTACCCCAAAGCAGCCTATGAAAGTGAGAAGGAAGATGAAAAGTGGTGGGGTCAGAAACGTGAATTGGCATGATCTTTTTAGGGAACAATTGGATAGCTGGAACAATTGAGGTATTTATGCCATAATGTATGATTATAAAGAACAACAATATGACCCCAACTATTTCAAAAAATATTGGAAACCCATGCGTCAAAACCTGGAGATTGAGAATAAGAAACGTGGAAATGTTGGGAACCCATCCGTCCCTCATGTCCCCTATCATGTCGTCTCCCAGTATAGAAAATATGTCAATCGTGTCCCTTCGGCTACAACAACGATTTCCTCAATTGTAGTACACGATGAGGAGCAAACATAGCTCACAAAAAAGAAGGTAGTCTCTGCCACAAGGTTTGAGATGCTAGAGATGGAGAATAAAGAGTTATAAAAGCAGGTGAGGAATTTGGGGAGACAAATACGGTCACTGGTAGAGCTGATTACCAATGGTTTTAATAAGATTGCGGGAACTAAGAGGCCACCGAGGAAAGAGAGTCCACCAAGAAAAAGAAAGAGACGATTTGTATGTCAAAGTCCGTATGAGTTGTCAAGTGCTACTGAATAAACATTATATGATTTTTTATCCCGATATTTATTTATTATAATTCTATAATTCTTTGTTGTAATTCTATAATTCTTTTTTGTAAAGTGACATTCTATAAATGTATAATTCTTTTTTTAATAAGCATAACACACAAGTGTCACTTAACAAATCGTTATAATATTCGGCCTTCATAAAAAAAAAAATTGAAGAAGCGTTTAGCGTTGTATACTGCGCAAATTATGAATTGCTTTTACGAGTTGTCTTCATATCATGATTTATACCAATATTGATAAAAGGATGAAACAATTTATACGTATAAAGACTAGGTACTATCGTGATTTGCTACATCACGATCTGTACAGCCATGCCACCAAAACCCATCAAATAATCGAATCAAATCCGTTTGAATATCCTATTGCGATTTGCCTTTACGATTTTTTTTCTAAGCGAATGATACATTCCATTGCGATTTACACAATGACATTCATATATGGCGAAAAAGAAAACTAAACAAATCAACACGATGTTTAGACCTAGTAAAGAACAAATCGAGTTAACTTCAAAGATACAAATCTACTTAGAATCACAATTCTTTAAGTATCATAATATAATAATATTTTTCCTCTAGCGATTTGCTTTTACGAACTATGTCTATGTGAACGATATGTCGATCGCGAGTTACACAATGACTGATTCATAAAAGGCAGAAAAGAAAAACAATAAACAAATTGACACGATGTTTAGACTTAGTAAACTACAAATCCTGAAATAGTAGCAAATCGATTTCACTGTAATGATACTTGCTATAGCGATTTGCTTGATACCGATTGCTTTGCTTGATATCGATTTTACTGTAATGATTCTTGCTTCACTGTGCGCATGAAATCCAGCTTGCTTTCAGGCAGAACTGAAGTATATCGAAGGTATGGATTGCAACGGGCAGAGAAGATGCAACTCGCACGACTAGCACCTTCAGTTTACTGAGTGCACTTCGCTAGTCACTGGGAATGATAGAAGGCAAATCTATCTACCAATGGAGGTCCTTATCTCTTTGCAAGTTTTTTTGCAGCACATTTGTACCTCTTGATTATGCATAGACTTGTTCCCATGTGTTCCTCCTAACGTATAAGAGCTGCTTGACTTTTCCCATGCATAGACCTTTACTAAGGTATGCAACTGCCCTTTGACATCCACTTCTACCAAATATCTTAACATCAAAATCCAAATTACTGTTATACTTGAACACCAAAAATTCTCCAAATTGCAAGGAATGACATGCGACAAATGCCGGCCAACCATTCTTGAGAAACATGACAACATCTTTAGCGTGCACTTTCACACATCAAGGGCTGCCTGTATGGTTGTTTAAGGTGACATTAAGACATTTATCTAACTTGATACGCCTTGCAAAGGCTGAAGGAATGTACTGCAAAAGCAAATGATCTTTCAGGTCATGCATTTATCACTGGCCAGGGGGAATTTAACACTCAATCAAATGATTCCAAAAGTTCTCAAATTCTCATCCCAGATAGAACAATCGAAACAAATGAGTATTTAGTTACAATACATCATGAAAATCTATTTATGGGAGGACATTTCCGTCAAACACATATCTATCTTTTAGATACTCTCATTTTTACAGAAGAGATCACTAAAACATGCATATCGTTCATCGTCGAGTTCATTTCTTGCTGCAAAATGATTCTATGTGCAGCTGTAGATACATCCTCTCCAAGAAAATGAGTGCATTAGTAATGGCAGCCCACTGCACCATTTTGTCATGAAGTATATTGATCTTTTTGCAATAGTATTTTTAAAAGATATTTTTCAATAAAAAAAATTGGAAAATCGTCAACCAAAAGTATAAAAACTGACTTTCCACTTTCGTGGCAAGTACGAGTCAAATCCGCAGGGAATGAGAAAATATTCAAATTAAATCTAAAAATTTCAATTTATTAATAACAAAATTGTTTACAACTAAGTCAAATACTGCAAATCTATATAAGTTATAAACTAAAATTAAAAATTAACTAAAAACAAGTTGCTAAAGTCTTCTCCAGATCGCTAGGGGCATTTTTATCTTTTCACCACCGCTGCATTCATGCTCTCAATATGAATGAACCTTTTAACCTGTATTGAACTTATCAACCTAAACAAACAGAAAATAAAAAGTTAGTATATAATTATGACAATTAGTTCTAAAAATTATAATAAAACTAATTCTAAAATTAATTACTAAATTTAATTACAATTAAAATAAAATAACCTAAAATGCAACATGTAATTAAACTAACTAATTATATGAAATTTAACTAAACTAACTACTATACTTTCATTAACTACTATGCAGGAAAATACGAAAAATGATAGAAACTAACTAAATTAGTAAAAAGTCCATTTTGCCCTTAATGAAATGCACGACTCACATTCTGACAGGTTTTCAAAAACAGCGAGTTTGAAATCCCAAACAGAGTCCGAATCAGATGAGTTTTGTTCTCTTCCTAAGGCATGCAAGGATCTGACAGATTTTACGGATCTCAAAAATTCATCCGAGAGCTCTGAATATAAGTGCTTCAAGTTCGATAAAAGTTTGAAAACAGACCTGTCCCGAAATTGGAATTTCCAAAAATTCGGTTTTTGAAAAACGGTTAACAGTCTGACCAAATCAACTCCGAATGAGTTGAATTTTGGTTTGCAAACAATAGACACGTGAATAAAGAGAATGCAATTGAAATTTCAGAATAACTATGAAAGATTTCACATAAAATGATGCATACAACTGTCTGCACTCTCCGGTCCAAAATTTCAATTCAAGTAAATGCCAGTCATTCAATCCGTGCACTACACAATTGCAATAACAGAATACTCACCCTAGCTGCTGCTAACACAGTAAACAGACCTAATTATTTAAACCACTACATTAAATTGGAAATGAAACTTACCTACATTATTGTGAGAGTTAACTTACCTTAACACCAACGACTCACCGCCTGAGACTATACGAAACCTAAACTAAATTGCTGTCTAACATGCATGCAAGCTGAGACTAGAACTGCTGATATGAAAACCTATCAATAAAGAAAAAATATGCAGGTTGTAAAAGAACACGTACTCTTATGCATTAGCCTAAATGCTACATCCTATAACCCATCCCCTAAGTGGAACCGTAATACACACCCACACATGAAAAAATCTGATTACAATGAAGGCATGTAAACGTTGGTCATATGCGACGTTAGTGGCTGATTGCCACACTTAACCCAACTAACTAAACTTACCTACTAAAAGATATGAGAGAACGACTGGCTTAATGGGGAGAATGGGTATGAAGAGAACCTGTAGGCTGAGGTGGAATAAAGTGGGGGCCCAAAGATCTTTCCTTAGAGGAGAGAGTTGCTGATGTATCACGTAAGAAAAACTGCCAGCCACATTAGGGTCAGCGTTTTGAAGGGGAGATAAAACTTCAGCACCTATCTTCTCTCCTCGAATCAAGGAGATCTTTGAAATTTAAATTGCATATCTGGACTATTCACATACAGCCTTGAAGTACCAAAGGGGGAGATCCTCTTTAGGATTTCACAAAACCATCATTCACGCATGGAAATCCCGGAACCGTTTGTAACCACCCAAAAGTGCTTTATTTTGGGTTTTCCACATTCACCCCTTCTTAAAAATTCGAATTCTCAATAGTAGGTGTTCCAACTATACTTAATCAAACCTTTATCACATCTAAATGAAATAATACATGCTAACTGAACACACACGTTGTTAATTCTATTTTACCCCTTGAATTCACCTATTGCAATTTAAATTACTAAGTGCTATCTCTAACCTAAATACGTTAGGACTCCAATTAACCTTTTCTAACCTACTTAGAATCTATCCAAACTAAACACGTTGTTGAACCAGCAATGGCTGACTTCTTCCTTGAAGAAGAAGACAACTCCAAAACCAATTCAATCAAAGAAAAAAACCAATTTTGACTATGACAAAAAAATGACTTTTGATAACAAGATTTGAAAGGGACCAAAACCAAATTCTTAACTACAATAATTACTAACTAAACCAGGCATTAGGGTAACCTAAACACGGTTTTATCTACTGTGACCAGAAAAAAATCAGAACGTCAAACGTTGAAACCTCAAAATCGGTTAGACCTAATCTAATCGATTTTGCTAATTTTAATGAAAATCACACACTAACACAAAATAACTTTTTAAACCACACTAACTCGATTTTAGACCTTACAAAAACATGCTTTTAAATTGCTAAAAAAAATCAAAAAATAAAAACTACTCTTGGGCATGACTTGACTCAACTACGCTAGAAGAAGGGGTGAGAAGGAGAACGTACCTCAGAGGGCCGTCCGTCGAATGGAGGGGAAGGAAGAGCGGTTAGTGCTTGGAATATCCACCCACACGTTCACCATGGTCTGTGTTTTCTGCAGTAGTTGTACCCAAACAAGAAGCCAATTTGAAGAAGAAGGCGGAAGGTAGAATCGAGAAGAAGCCGAGGGAGGTAGAGGTTCAGCCGGCCCTTAGTGGTGTAGACAGCACACCAGCTGAAGGAAGCTTCATCTTCGATTTGCAATCCCTGCAAAAACACCACAAACACACGGCAGCACACAACAAAAAGAAAGGAAGACAAAGAAAAAGAAAATAGAAGAAGAAGAAGAAGAAGAAGAAGAAGAAGAAGAAGAAAGGGAAATCGTGAAAGAGAGGAGAAGAGAGAGAGACTAGGCATTTTCTCCAAAGCAAAAATGTGAACCCTGGAAAATTTTTGACTATTTAAATCATCATTATGCCTTATTTCACAAAACCACCAAAAATTATAATTAATTTCAACTACATGCTAAAACTCTTTCCTATTTGCAAGAGACTATCAAAATGCTTAATAATTAAGGGGTTTTCAGCAAATGTTTATCTTTTGGACCATGGATCATGTGTGGATTGGATTAGAGTCATTTAAGCACTGATCCATGATCCAAAAGTAAGCTTGTGGGTCGGATATGGATCCGATTTGCCTCGAAAACCGCTCCAAAACCGTGAAAATGCTTTATCTTTCTCGTTTTAACTCCGTTTCGAGTGAAATTCAAACCGAGACCTTTTTGTATCTAAATACATCAATACATGAGTTCTAAATCATTAAAACATGTGAAAATGCATGAATAATCTATAGAAAATTATGTGCATTTCATGCATCATCAAATACCCCCATGCTTGAATGTTTGTTAGTCCCTTAACAAACTAAACTAAACTACCTAAATTATGAAACTTGAAAATAAACAAATATGCAGATAAAAATAATAAAATGCAAATCCTACATGGCCAAACTCACTTTTGTAGGAATCACAGTTGCATTTGGCTCATGCAACAAGCTCTTTAAACCCCTGGGTTACCCCAGTGGACGAGTAAGGTCTCGTGAGGGTTTGCAGAGATGCTACCCACAAACATCGATGTCATACAGGAAAAAAATTTAATTTTTTCAAAAAGTATTAGGCAATTAAGAAATTTGTTTCAGCAAATATTTCATGTAATTTACATTCTCATGACATAATTAGAATTTTCATGTCTCTACAGTAAAAACCTTTTTCTTTCACTTTTCTAAAAATTGTAATTATCTATGATTTTTTCTCAGAAAGTCAAGTATTATCATGTTATTTCTCATTTATCATCACTTGTATATTTTCTGCATAATATTTTACAATTGTTTCTAAGCATTGAATTTTTCATTAAGATCATTCTTTTTTTTCTTTTGTTTTTCAATTTTCACATTTTTCAATTTTTCAATCAAGCACTATTTCAAATATCTAGTTTTGTGACCCGTGTAGCGAGGTTTGGGTCAGTGACTCCCAAGCCAGAGGACCTTAGGACACCAGATACAGAGTATCCCTCAGACTTAATTGCTCGAGTCACTAGACCTTCTATTTTAATAGTTTATGTATAGTCTTCTTCTTTGTCATGTGCAATGTCTATATCTATTAGGCTTTCTATGAAGTCTATATAACGAGCCTTCGAACCGGTGGCTCCCAAACCAGATGACTTTAGGGCACCAGGTGTAAAACACCCTTCAGACTCTACTTGAGCAAACCAAATAGGCCACATATATCGACTAGACAAGAAGGTGATTTTCTTCGTTATCCTTTTCGTCATGAGACTCACACTTCAACTTGTGTTTAAGCTCAGCTACTGAGAATCGCAAAGACATCAACAACTAAACGTAAGCTCTTTTCTTTTAAGCTCATATCTCTAAATAATTTTTTTTTAATTGTTTAGTTTTTCAAAAACATACTATGCATACTTATACTGTAGTAATTCACAACAATTCTAACATTCAAATACTATCTTTTCTTTGAAATTTACATAAATAACTACTTTTTTTTAGATTAGTTCAGAATTTTTTTTCACATGGGGCTTAAAAAAAATCTAAATTTTCAGATTATGTCAAAAACATTTATATATGCTACAAACTTGTTTCTTAAAGACCTAAATCTATGAGTTTTAGCTACCTGAACAATTTTTTTTTTAAGTGTGCATCTAAACCATCCCCTCATGCTTGAATGACACTGTCCTTAGTGTCATACAAAAAATGCAAACATGCAATGCAGATGCACATTAACGTATAATAAAATAAATATGAGAGAAAAAATAGATACGACCTGATATGTGGAGGCCCTCTTGAGTTGATAATTGATTTGACTTCGCACCACCACTATGCATATACGAATGCATAGTTTTTTGCTGACCTGGCCAATGATATGCTCCTAAAGCTGTGTTCTGTGTCTGGTAACCTGGAACTCATACACTGAAGCATAAGATAATACACATATCTGCATGACAATAATAAAATTCTAGTCAAAATAAAATAAAATCATATTCCTACTATGTACATATGGTACATTGTCTATGCTCAGATCTCGGAAGCCTAAAGTTCCTTGCCCTTGGGATTCATCATAGGTTGGCTCGGCCGACTACCCTCGGTTCTCCTCATCAAAGCATCTGTTAACTGGCCCCTCTGCATTTCAAGCTTAGCTATAGACTGGGTATGGGAGTTTAGCATCTGGTTACATTTCTTCATAGCATTATGACTGAAGGTTTTCACCTCCTGCAATGCTTGAAGAATCTTCTCCTCAAAAGAAAACTGTGAAGCTGTCTTCTACGGGGTAACCATGGGAAAGGTAGGAGAGGGTTGGGGGTAATTCGGCCTATGCAATGTCTGAGTGAAAGAGCTAGGCCTAACCTGGTGGGATGGAGAAGGGGAAGGGACTGGGGCTTACTGGTTCTTCCATGAAAAATTGGGGTAGTTTCGCCAATCTAGATTATAAGTAGAAGAAAATGGGTTATTCAGGAGATTGGCGAACCCCTGAGCAGCCTGAACTTGTTCGTGAACAAATTTAGGGTACTGAGCTGTCGAAGGGCACTCAGTGACAAAATGCGTCAGACTGGCACAGAGAACACACACCTGATGAATGGGGGATGGGCCTGCAAGAAGTTGATCTAGCTTCTACGAAAGAATATTCACTTTGCTTTGCAGCGCAGTAGTTGGACCAATCTCTAGAACACCACCTTTCTTGAGAACGTTGGGTGTGGGTCTCTCAGAACGAGAGCTATAGGCATGATGTAGGGAATTTTTGCTCAAAGTATCAAATAACTGCCATGCCTCATGTTTGCTTTTTAACATGAAGGTGCCCCCACACGAAGAATCGATCATCTGACGATTTCTATCAGACAATCCATCGTAAAAACACTACACCAGTTGTCATGTCGGCACCTAATGATGGAGACACTTCCTAATGAGATCCTTCATCCTCTCTCAGGTATCATGAAATTGCTCGCCATCTAACTCTGAGAAGCTAGTGATGGCTTGCGTAAACTGGTTCGTCCTACCTATGGGAAAATACCTCTTCAGAAACTCCGACTGCATCCTATCCCAGGACCCTATTTCTATAATGTCTAAGGACTTCAACTAATACTTGGACTTGTCTTTCAATGAAAATGGGAAAATGGTCAATTTCAAAGCATTGTCCCCAAAATTTTGTATCTTCACTATAGAACAAATTTTGAGGAACTCGTCAAGGTGGCTATAAGGACCTTCGTGACTAAGGCCGTAAAAAGATGAGAGCATCTGAATGACACTGACCTTAATCTCGGAATGGGGTGCTCCTACATTGGGTCTCTGAATGTTGGATGCTTGGATGTACTTTGTAGGAATGAAGTACTTCATCAAGGGACAAGGAGGAGCTGGAGGTGGAGGATCCATGTCACACATTTCTCTTGGACTTCGAGGAGAATGTAAAATCATCTCTGGGTCATCGACAAAAGGATGCAAGGGTATTCCTAGAGCTCTTTGCCCCTGCATACACTAGTGCTCGACCAGATGTATGGAAACGAACCTACTATCTTGTGGTGCCCCAAACCCTTACCTTGGAAAAACCTTTGATTTTTTTTTAAGATTTTTTTTTTGAAAAGGGTCTCTGCAATAGACAATAGAAAGCAATGAAAAATGGGTAACTAAGTAACAAGGCCACAAGTCTGAGTGGACCACATGTAAGTAAAGCATGTCTAATATATTTCGAAATCCACTTGAGTACAAAATTTAAGTTTGAAAGATTATACAACCCATAAGTTTAAAGATACAAAATGAGACAAAGGTACAACAAGTCTGTCAGTCTCTCAAAACAAGGGGATCATCCCCTCAAAAACCCCAAACCAAACAGGAGCATGATCAACAGATAAGTGTGGGTCCCCAAGCCTCCACCGTGTGCTGTCGCATCGCCTCTGTACCTATTCATCACCTGCATCCCCATAAAACGGGGTCAGAACTCTTGCAAGCTGGTGAAGAACAACAACATAATTTCATTTCTTAAGGAAAACACATATAGCATGAAACATGAACATGATACAAATCTACTAGAATATTATTGCTATGATGGAATAGTTAGAAACATTTAAATTAAAATACATGTGTGTGTGTCAGGTAGGTGCACGTGTAACAAGTGCAAACTAGCTAAAGCAGTAACAAGACTAAGCAACTAGTCTATACAAGTAGCTAAGAGAAGTACGAAAAACATAATATATACAAAAGCATGTAAACAAGTAAAGAAGACTACTACTCTACGTTAACTGTTATTGGTTAGTATTTAAGTTCTTCTGATTACTCCTTTGGGTACGCGAAGGGACCTCGCATTCTGTGAGCCATGCACCCGACGTCTGTTATTCAAGTCTTAATGTGATAACTAGGGATGCTACAGACCGAGTCAACCTCATGCGAGCAGCCACAACTGTGAGAACCCACACATAGGTAATGATTACAATTTGTACTACTGCAGTAGTGAGGTCCTAAAAAGGTAACCTCGACCTCCCTAACTCTGAGTGACTGGAGGTCAAAGGACACTACATCTCCTGTCAAAACACGTGTCGTAGTAATGACAAGTCACTCAGGGTTGTACCATCCACCCTCTTTAAGGTGAACCATTTTGTGAATGGGGCGCAGCGAGTTTATCTTTCTTAGGCTCATCTTTCAAGTCATACCTCGTTTCGAGGTGTTCATGCCTTGTGGTCCCCGCGAGCTACACAAATGAGGACTTGGCCTATCCATTCATGTGCTCAGCCTCACGCGGCTAACAAGAGCACATCGCTCATGAAAGCAATCAAAACACCATATTATTATTTTTCATTATTAGGGTATAGTCATACGTGAGCTCACTCACGAACAAAGGCCAATGCCTAAAGACTCTAACTGAGTCTAACATCCACAACAATGTGGTTCTCATACCCTATGGTGTCTAAGTTTTTGTTATTCTTTTATCACATGTAAAATGTGCATTTCGTGCAATCCTTAATGCCTTGACTACGAGACCAAAGGTACCTCTCTAGGTACACACTATGTGTCAAGTTGTGCCATGTGCACGTGCGAAGCTAAATGTCACATATTTTTCTAAGTACTTCGCATAATTATTTAACAGAGGCAATGATGCATATGCATATTTACTGAAACACATCTCAATCACATGATAATGTGCAAGTGAGTGTACCATTCTACATTTCTAGGAGATATGCAGTTCAAGAGCATAACTTAATCATATTTGTATGAATAGTAAGCTGAAACAAGTATTGCATACTTTCTCATACATCATTCGTCGATGAGTTCTCATCATATGATCTTCCACATAGAAATTCTATAATAACACACACACACACACACACACACACGTATTGTAAGCGAATTCACAATATTCCCATACATATGGGAATTACATTTGCATTTCCAAGGTGTGGGTCGCCGCACTCTGCGAAACAACTACTTCAATATGATGGTTTTTTGCTAAAATAGCCCAAAACCCTAAAATTATGGAAAATATCTGCGTAAGAAGGCGAACTAATGCTCGCCAACAATCCATTACGAAGCTACAAAACGGCAACTGGGTACTACAGAGACCATTGCAGGCTCACCTCACAATAGGCGAAACTAAAAGTGCAAGGCATTAAGGCACAAAGTGCCGAAATGCATGAAACACCCAATTGTGGCTCCAGGGCCACTCTGAACACTCACCTACTATACTGCCATGGGGCAGAAAGGGGCTGTCAATCAGCAAACCAGAACCCACCAAAATGGCTGGCACTAGGTTCGTTGCAAAGACTAATCACGGAATATCTTTCTGCTTTACCATGCATGTACGTGGGGTTTTCTCCTCTAAAGCAAGCATCATTGTGATTGAACTTTGGGTCGCACCCGACCACTGGATTCAGCCTAGTGTGCCACCCGGTGCAGGGAACACACTAGCTTAGCAAAGCCACCCAGGTGCGTCATCTCCGGGTACCCCGAACCGTCCAAAACAACCCATTGGGTTGCAGTGTAGTCCTTTGGATCAGACCCCCAATCTAAGGCAAGATCCTGGTCTGAGCCTTATGGTCAGACCCGGGACTGCGAAAGTTGGAAGCCAACGGAAAGGCACCCACATGCAGTGTGCTCGGGTGCGTTCAACACCCGACAACACCCTGCCACTTATGGGCCAACAATCAAGGCTGAAACGTGCAAGTCTGGTCCTTTGGACCAGACCTCATAGGTCTACTAGGAGATCTGATCTGGACCCGTGGTTCAGACCAAACACACTATTGTAAAACAGTGGGTCAAACAGGCTAATTTGGTGCAGCTAGTACTTGGTGGCTACCATGGTGCCAAGGCCAGAACAAGGAAAAACGGGTCTGGTCCTCTGGATCAGACCACGCGTGTCTGAGTAGGCTCTGGAATGAACCCATGGTTCAGTCCAGACATGCAAGACAAAAAAGGGACAGTGGTCCCGGAACAGGGTGACCCGGGTGCGCCTAGCACTCGTCGGTCCGCTATGCGCTAAGGCTAAACAAATGGCTGGGTCATGGGTTTGGTCCTCTGGACCAGACCACTCGATCAGACAAACTCACTGGTTTGAACCTACAGGCTCAGACCAGACTCTGTCATGTGACAGAGCTTTGGATCAGGCGTCTAGGCCGACTAGGCTACCCGGGTGCCTTTCGTACCCGGGTGCCTTTGGTACCCGGTGGCCCGTCGCACGCCAAAAGGGTAGAAGGCCTTAATGGACAGGGTGGCTAGGTGCACCTGGTTGAGCTCTGCTCGGACCAGGGTGTGCCTAGCTGAGTCTGTTCTGGATGAGTACAGACCAAACCGAAGGTCCCACCAACAAAAAATATTTGGGCTAGAGGGAAAACAACAAAAACCGAGCTGCACTATGGTGCAACGCGGCATAGTCGAACTGGCTACGACCGAACCCAGTTCGGCACTGAGATCACCAAAAAGGTTCGAGTGAAGACCCCAGACGTCCCTATGTTAGAGAAAGGGGGTTTGGGAAAAAACAAGAACAAGCTAAAAAAAAAGAAAAAGTGGTACCATTAGCACCCAGAACCCGGACTGATCCATGTGCAAATACATGCGAGTAACTGATAGAAGCAATACAACGAGTACAAAATCATTGGCTAACTGAAAATCATTTTAGAAGGTGTGAGTGTGTGTGCGAAACTAAGAGTAAGAGCAGGAACTTCAATGAAATTTTGATAAAACTACTATGCAACAACGAAAAGGGGTGAACCAAGGCCAACCACCATCGGTTGGTAGAGCACCCTCATTTTCCATGGACTGAAATGGGAAATGCTCACCTTCATAATGAAAAAAAAGAAACATTCTAAACTCCACCAAGATACGTGCATGCACGAATGCCATCGACCTCTTGGCTTCATGTTCCAAACCATATACAATTTTTCCAAGAAAAACGAATATGTGGAAATGAAGCTTCACCTTGTAAATTCGGAAGAAGAAGGATTCAGTTGCAAGAGCTCTATGCACAAGATGGCTCACCCACACCACTCGGCCAAGGGGAAGAGAGTGAGAATGAGAGGGAAGAGAGAGAGAGGTGCATAACTTGCCAACTGCAAAAGGGTGCTCTCTCTGTCCTTCACTAAAAGTTTTTATACTTTATGCTAAGTGAATCAATGGCTGAGATTGGAGTTGCAGAAGATGGGTGGCTAGGGGCGTTTCACACCCCTCCATGCCATGGCAATGTGATAATTGCCATGCATGGCAGCCCAAGAGTGCCATACGTTACCTTCTTTTCAAATTTCTTTAAAAGTTTTCAAAATTGCCATTTAAGGGGCTTTCAAAATGTCATTAGAGTTCATGAAAATTTACAGGGGGTGCCCCAAGGCTGCCACCCACTACAACTAATGGTGAGATGCCAATTATGCTATATTTTAAGTTTTACAGGATTTCCATGGGCTGCCGCCCACTTGGCCAATCCTTGTCGAGTTTTCAAAAATGACTTTGGGAAATTACCCCCATGCCACTGCCCAGACTGGTCAGCCCTTGACCAAATGGTCCTCATGGCCACAACCGTCCATAAGGAATCTTGCCCCATGGGTCTGGGTTGCCCCTGGTTGGATCCAGATCCAAAACAACGAATGGTCATAACAATGTTTATATATATATATATATATATATATATATATATATATATATATATATATATATATATATATATATATATATATATATATATACTTCTACCACATGACATATCCCCTTTCAATTTCACAAATGTCATAGAATGTTCAAGGCTCCCTTGAAACATCTCTCATCGTTTCCGAGAAATGCTTTCATTATGATTTGTGCACTATCCATAGGTGTTTTCCAGTAATTCACATGCACTGATGGGGTTTCTTCATCATTTGGGTCTCAAATTCTGGGACAAACTATATATCTATATTATGAATTCACCCTTAAATTTTTAGAAGTTAATGCCTTACTGATTTCCCTCAATTGCTATTTATATTTTGCTTACGCAATTTTTAAACTTCGTGTATCCATTCAGGTACAAAAATGAGAAACCCTCTGAATCGCATAAGAAATCTCATACATTAGAACACTTCGCATAATATTACCTTAAAAATATCGTGGACCTTACAATCTAATCTAAACTAAGATAAACACAAAAAAAAAAAATCTTCTTGAACCTCAATCAGTCATTCTGCCATCATCAGATCTTCTTGAACCTTTATGTCTTCATAGCGAATGATGTATGATGGGTCAGGAATGTACTTCCTTAGCATTGACACATGAAAAACATTGTGAATATGGGCATATTGTTGAGGTAGCTTGACCCGATATGCCACTTCACCGGCTCTTTCCAAAATCTTGAACGATCCAACGTATCTAGGACTCAACTTTCCCTTCTTACCGAAATGGAACACACTCTTGGTTGGTGAGACTCTAACAAAAACCATGCCACCAACCTTGAATGATAACTCTCGTCGTCTCGTATCAGCATAACCCTTTTGTTTGTCTTGCGTTGCTTTCAAACATTCTCGGATCCTCTGCACCTGCTGAGTGTAGTGATGAAGGACAATCGGTGATTCTCTGGATCTATCGCTGATGTCGTCCCAATACGAAGGTGATCGACAAGGCCTCCCGTACAGTGCTTCATACGGGACCATCCTGATACTAGCGTGATAACTGTTATTATACGCAAACTCAATCAAACACAAATGCAAATCCCATTCGCCCTTCCAATCGAGCATACAAGCTCGCAACATGTCCTCTAATGTCTGAATAGTTCTTTTTGATTGGCCATCAATGTGAGGGTGAAAAGTTGTGTTGAACTTCAACTTCGTACCCAAAGCAGACTGTAACTGACCTCACAGTCGTGATGTGAACCTGGGGTCACGATCGGAAATAATCGATCTTGGTACACCATGCAATCGTACAATCTCTCTGACATACAAGTTGGCTAAGCTCTCCAGAGACTGACTAATCCTGATAGGTAAGAAATAAGCAGACTTGGTGAGCCTTTCCACGACTACCCAAATCACGTCATGCTTGCGTCTTGTTCGCGGTAACCCTACCACAAAGTCCATCATAACATCTTCTCATTTCCACTGAGGAATCTCAATCCTTTGCATGGAACCACCAGGACTCTGATGCTCAATCTTGATCTGCTGACAAGTCAAGCATCTCGAAACGTACGCTGCTATCTCATGCTTCATACCGTTCCACCAATATTTCCTTTATAAATCCTTAAACATCTTCATCCCACCAGAATGAATTGTATACCTAGACATGTGGGCTTCATCGAGAATCTCCTTCTTCAACTCAGAGTTGTTCGAAACCCAAAGTCGATCTCTTATACAAATACCACCATCATTTGACACACTAAAGAACATATCTTGTTGTCTTGTGAGGGCTAGAAGCTTGCCATACTGGTCATCAAGCTTTTGAGCCGCCACGATTCTAGGCAAAAACTTTGATCGAATAGTCAGACCTGACAATCTGATCAATCCACTTCCAATCGAAAAAAGCTTCCAAGTCACAAAATCTTCAATTAGCTTCTGTCTCCATACGAGACTAGCCAGAACACTACTCGACTTGCGACTAAGCGCATCTGCCACTACATTCGCCTTACTAGGGTGGTAAGACAACGTAAAGTCGTAATCTTTAATAAACTAGAGCCAACGATGTTGCCTCATGTTCAACTCCTTCTCGGAGAACAAATACTTGAGACTCTTGTGGTCTGAGAAGACCTCGAATGATTCTCCATACAAATAATGTAGCCAAGATTTCAAGGCGAACACCATTGCTGCTAACTCCAAGTCGTGTGTCAGGTAATTTCTCTCATGAATCTTCAACTGCCTTGAAGCATAAGCAATCACCTTGCCGTGTTGTATTGACACACAACTCAAACCTGTTCCAGATGCATCTGTATACACCACAAAACCACCTTTGTCTAAAGGCAAAGCTAACACCAGTGAGGTCGTCAACTTAGACTTCAGGATCCGAAAACTATCTTCACAAGCATCATTCCACTCTAACTTGATGCCTTTACGCAAAAGCTTCGAAAAGTCTTGGATAAATCACTGGTAGTATCCTGCTAATCTAAGGAAACTACGAATCTTTGAAACATTCTGAGGTTGCTTCCAGCCTAATACCGCTTCAACCTTTGCTGGATCAACTGACACTCCATCTTTGTATATCACGTGACCCAGAAACATAACTTGCTCAAGCCAAAACTCGCACTTGGAGAATTTGGCATACAATCGATGCTCACGAAGTATACTCAGAATGATGCACAAATGTTCTCGATGCTGCTCAAGGCTCTTTGAGTAGATCAAGATGTCACCAATAAACACGATCACAAAAGTGTCTATGAATGGACAAAAATCTGGTTCATCAAATCCATGAATGCAACTGGTGCATTTGTGAGGCCAAAAGGCATCACCACAAACTCGTATAGACCATATCTCATTCGGAAAGCCGTCTTTGCAATATCTTCCTTTCTGATACGAAGCTGATGATAACCTGACCTGAGGTCTATCTTCGAGAAAATCTTTGCTTTCTACAACTGATCAAAAAGATCTTCAATCCTAGGTAACAGGTATTTATTCTTAATTGTATCTTGGTCGAGCATCCTGTAGTCGATGCACAACTTCAAAGATCCGTCTTTCTTCTTCACGAATAACACTAGTGCTCCTCAAGGGGATGCATTGGGTCAGATAAAACCTTGTTCTAAAAGTTCTTCCAACTGCCTCTTCAACTCTTTGAGCTCTACCGGAGCCATACGATATGGTGCCTTGGAAATGGGAGTAGTTCCAGGCAACAACTCGATACAAAACTCAATCTCTCACTTTGGAGGTAATCCAGGCAATTCCTCTAGAAACATGTCGGGGAACTCCCAAACCATGTCCAAGTCTTTAATCAGAACTAACTCAGGCTCTACTAGGGTGATACTGACCAGAAATACAGTACCCCCATTTCGCAAATACTTCTCGGCTTTAAAGGAAGAAATCAAACGCCTATCTCACAACGGTCGAGAAAGCTTGATCTCCTGAACCGAACGATCGGGCGGGAATAAGACTACTCTGCCTTCTCTATAGAGAACTTGAGCATGATACTCAAACAACCAATTCATGCCTAGAATGACGTCGAACTCAGTCAAAACTAGCAGGATTACGCCAACTGGCAAGTTCTGCTCTGCCACCAACACCTCGATGCTCAGAATGTAAGAATCGCAAAATGACTGATCACCTGTCGGAGTACGAACCTCCAATGGGTAATTCAAAGATTCTACGGTCAAGGGCAAAGTTCTAGCAAATCTGACAGATATAAAGGAATGTGAAGCGCCACAATCAAATAACGTAAAAGCTGCATGACCTGCAACTGGAATAGTACCTTGGACCAACTCGCCTTTGGTCACTTGCTCTATCGTAGCTGCGTAGGCATGACCTGCGATAGCTTTCTGGTTGCCTTGCCTCTGTTGATGCGACTGTTGCGGCTGATGTTGCTGAGGCTGCCTCTGCTGAATTGGCTGTGATGTTCCTGGTGCATTTCTCTTTTGATCATCCGACTGCTTCTTCCGGCAATCCTTTATGTAGTGGCACATCTTGCCACAATAGAGACATCCCCCAGTGTCACGAGGGCAAGGTCGACCCGGATGGTCAACAGGACACTTGGGATATCCTGCAGCTGCTGTGATCTGCCTCTAAGGCTACTGATGTTGGCGCTGTTGTTGTTGGTACTGGGGTCATCGATTGTAATAATGCTGCTGCTGGTTGTTGTTGTTGTATCAGTTCTTTTTTTAAGGTGGAGGGAATTTCTTTCCACTGGTATTCTTCTGAAACTGCCTCTTCTTAGGCCAACTCTTTTGGCCTTGTTGTTGTTGTTGCTACCCTTTGAAAGATGGTGTCCTCTGGGACTCAAACCAATCTTGTTCTAAAAGTGAGGTTGTCTCAAGGGCCTCATCAACGGTCATAGGTGCACGGGTGTACACCTTGGTGAGTAAAATAGGCTTCAATCTTCGAGCGAATTTCAATGCTCAGTTCTTCTCAGTGGCATAAAGGTTGAGACAATATCTCTCGAGATTGCAAAAACGAGCAACGTACTCCGCCAACGTAGAATTTCCTTGCTGCAATTCAAGGAATTCTTACATCTTTTTGCCCTTCTCTTGAGTCAGAAAATACGCTGCGTAAAAGGTCTCCACGAACTGCTCTCAGGTGACTGACTGGTTCTCGAATTTGATTTCCCAAGTGGTAGCCCACTACCTCTCAGCCTCCTTTCGGAGACAGTATGTCTCGAAATCAACCTTCTTGTCATCGTTTATTTATAGAACGCAAAAAATCTGCTCAATCTCTCGCACCCAGTCTTCTGCTGCCTCTAGTGTCGACTTTTCGTCAAAAGAAGAAGGGTTCATACCCATGAACTGCTTATAGGAAACTGCGGTAGCTGGAACTTGAACAGGTATCCCCTATCCTTTGGCGATCTGCTGAATATGATCGCCCAGGTTTCGCATAGTTTCCGTTTGACGGCCAACCACCTCTGTGAGGTTGTTGAGTGATTCCATCAGGTCATCACAATGAGCACACCATGCCATCTTAAACAAACAAACAACATATAAGCAACATGACAAGTTCTTAAAAGCAAAGTTTTATTGCATTAATAAAGAAGTTTCATGCATTACATGCCCAAAATACCCTTCATCAAAGATAGGGTTACAAAAACACCTTCAAACACATAAGTAGCTCAAAAGTGGAACACTGACTCAGTGTTTCTTAATAATGACAAAATATCATAACATCATCACGACCTGCTGGTGTAAAAGTCTCAGTAATCCTTTCAACTTCCACATCGTCGTGGCCTGATACGAGGAGGAGGAACAGGAGTTCTCAAGGGCGTATCTGATATTTCTTGAACTTCCATCAGTACTGGAGGCATAGGAGGATCTGACATAAACTCCGAGGAAACCACATATGGATAAGATTCTGGCGAGTACTGAGGAGAGTCTAGCGAACCTCGCACATCTCCTTCCTAACTATCCACTTTAACAATTTTTGGTCCAGTGACTGAGGATATATCATCAACATTGTCAGCGTTGCTCTTTCAAAGTTTATCGCGAAGCTTAGTCTGACATTCTTCTTCGATATGCCCCTGAAGACCATAGTAGGGGCAATCACACAACTCACGGGGACAGATCTGTCCTGCGTGATCTACAAGACACCTGGCACACAGAGGTGCTTGATGTGCCATCATGTGAACACCTCGAGCTAGGTGTTGAACTGCTTGGTCCAAGGATTCCTCTCCTCGAACCAAGTCTTGGAGAGCTTCCAGAATTTTCTTGTAACTGGGGTTTGTTGACATCTAACCCATGCACATACAATTAAGCATACTATTCTAACTAAGAAGTAAGGAACATGTAAGTCACATAAATTCAAATTTTAAACATACTTACAATGCGATGGATGATACCCGCTGGAGTTTTGGACCACACTTAAAGCTGCTCTGATACCAATCTCTGTGGTGCCCCAAACCCCGACCTTGGAAAAACCTTTGAATTTTTTTTAAAGAATTTCTTTTTTGAAAAGGGTCTCTGCAATAGACAACGGAAAGTAAGGAAAAAAGGGTAACTAAGTAACAAGTCCGCAAGTCTGAGGGGACCACAGGTAAGTAAAGTATGTCCAATATATTTCAAAATCCACCAGAGTACAAAATTTAAGTTTGAAAGATTATCCAACCCATAAGTTTAAATATACAAAATGAGACAAATGTACAACAAGTATGTCAGTCTCTCAAAATAGGGGGATCATCCCCTCAAAAACCCAAAACCAAATAGGAGGAGGATCTACAGATAAGTGTGGGTCCCCAAGCCTCCACCGTGTGTCATCGCATTGCCTCTGTACCTATTCATCACTTGCATCCCCATAAAATGGGGTCAGAACTCTTGCGAGCTGGTGAAGAACAACAACATAATTTCATTTCTCAAGGAAAACACATATAGCATGAAACATGAACTTGATACAAATCTACCAGACTATTATTGCTATAATGGAATAGTAAGAAACATTTAAATTAAAGTACATGTGCGTGTGTCAGGTAGGTGCACGTGTAACAAGTGCAAACTAGCTAAAGCAGTAACAAGACTAAGCAACCAATCTATACAAGTAGCTAAGAGAAATACGGGAAACAAAATATGTACATAAGCAAGTAAACAAGTAAAGATGACTACTACTGTACATTAGCTGTGACTGATTAGTATTTAAGTTTTTCTGATTACTCTTTCAGGTACGTGAAGAAACCTCGTATTCTGTGAGTCATGCACTCAACTTCTGTTATTCAAGTTTTAATGTGATAACCGGGGATGCTACAGACTGAGTCAACCTCATGCGAGCAGCCACAGCTGAGAGAACCCACACATAGGTAATAATTGCAATAAGTACTACTGCAGTAGTGAGGTCCTAAAAAGGTAACATCGACCTCCTTGACTCTGAGTGACTGGAGGTCAAAGGACGCAGCAACTTCTGTCAAAACACGTGTCGTAGTAACGACAAGTCACTCAGGGTTGTACCATCCACCCTCTCTAAGGTGAACCATTTTGTGAATGGGGCACGGTGGGTTTATCTTTCTTAGGCTCATCTTTTAAGTCATACCTCTTTTTGAGGTATTCATGCCTTATGGTCCCCGCAGGGTACGCAAACAAGGACTTGGCCTGCCCATTCACATGCTTAGCCTCACGCGGCTAACAAGAGCACATCGCTCATGAAAGCGATCAAAATACCATATTATTCTTTTTCATTATTAGGGTATAGTTATATGTGAGCTCACTTATGAACAAGGGCCATCGCCCAAAGACTCCAACTGAGTCTAACATCTACAACAATGTGGTTCTCATACCCTATGGTGTCTAAGTTTCTGTTATTCTTTTATCACATGTAAAATGTGCACTTTGTGCACTCCTTAATGCCTCGACTACGAGGCCAAAGGTACCTCTCTAGGTACGCACTAAGTGTCAAGCTGTGTCATGTGCACGTGCGAAGCTAAATGTCACACCTTTTCCTAAGTACTTCGCATAATTATTTAACAGAGGCAATGATGCATATGCATATCTACTGAAACACATCTCAATCACATGATAATGTGGAAGTGAGTGTACCATTCTACATTTCTAGGAGATATGAAGTTCAAGAGCATAACTTAATCATATTTGTATGAACAGTAAGTTGAAACAAGTATTGCATGCATTATCATACATCATTCGTCGATGAGTTCTCATCATATGATCTTCCACATAGAAATTCTGTAATATCACACACACACACACGTATTGTAAGTGAATTCACAATATTTCTATATGTATGGGAATTACATTTGTATTTCCAACGTGTGGGTTGCCACACTCCGGGGAACAACTACGCCAATATGATGGTTTTTGCTAAAGTAGCCAAAAACCCTAAAATTGTGGAAAATATCCGCATAAGAAGGTGACCTAACGCTCGCCAACAATCCATTACAAAGCTACAAAAAGGCAACTGGGTACTACAAAGACCATTGCAGGCTCACCTCACAATAGGCGAAACTAAAAGTGCAAGGCATTAAGGCACATAGTGCCGAAATGCATGAAACACCCAATTGTGGCTCCAGGGCCACTCTGAACACTCACTTACTATATTGCCATGGGGCAGAAAAGGGTTGTCGGTCAGCAAACCCGAATCCACCAAAATGGCTAGCACTAGGTTCGTTGCAAAGACTAATCACGAAATCTCTTTATGCTTTACCATGCATGCACGTGGGGATTTCTCCTCTAAAGCAAGCGTCATTGTGACTGAACTTTGTGTCACACCCGACCACTGGATTCAGCCTAGTGTGCCGTCCGATGCAGAGAACACACTAGCTTAGCGAAGCCGCCCGAGTGCGTCATCTCCCGGTACCCCAAACCGTCCAAAACAACCCAATGGGTTGCAATCTGGTCCTTTGGATTCGACCCCCAATCTAAGGCAAGATCCTGGTCTGAGCCTTATGGTCAGACCCGGGACTGCAAAAGTTGGCAGCCAACGAAAAGGCACCCACATGCAGTGTGCTCGGGTGCGTTCAACACCCGGCAACACCCTATCGCATAGGGGCAAACAACTAGGGCTGAGACATGCAGGTCTGGTCCTTTGGACCAGACCTCATAGGTCTGTTAGGAGATCTGATCTGGACCCACGGTTCAGAGCAGACAGACTGTTGTAAAACAATGGGTCAAACAGGCTAACCTGGTGCAGCTAGTACTCGGTGGCTACCATGTCGCCAAGGCTAGAATAGGGAAAAACGGGTCTGGTCCTCTGAACTAGACCATGCGTGTCTGAGTAGGCTCTGGACTGAACCCATGGTTCAGTCCAAACATGCAAGACAAAAAGGGGACAGTGGTCTGGGAACACGGTGACACGGGTGCGCCTAGCACTCGTCGGTCCGCTATGCGCTAAGGCTAAACGAATTGAGCTGGGTCATGGGTCTGGTCCTTTGGACTAGACCACTGGATCAGACAAACTCACTGGTCTGAACCTACAGGCTCAGACCAGACTCTGTCCTATGATAGAGCTTTGGATCAGGCATCCAGACTGAGTAGGCTACCCGGGTGCTTTTGGTACCGAGTGGCCCGTCGCACGCCAAAAGGGTAGAAGGCCTTAATGGCCAGGGTGGCTAGGTGCACCTGACCGAGCTCTGCTCGGACCAGGGTGTGCCTAGTTGGGTCTGTCCCGGATGGGTACAGACCAAACCAAAGGTCCCACCAACAAAAAAAAATTGGGCTAGAGGGGAAACAACAAAAACCGAGCTGCACTATGGTGAAGCGCGACATAGTCGGACTGCTACGACCGAACCCAGTTCGGCACTGAGATCACCAAAAGGGTTCGAGTGAAGACCCCAGATGTCCCTATGTCAGAGAAAGTGGGTTTGGGAAAAAATGAGAACAAGCTTAAAAAAAAGAAAAAGTGGTACCATTTGCACCCAGAACCTGGACTGATCCCAATGCAAATACATGCGAGTAACCAATAGAAGCAATACAACGAGTACAAAATCATTGGCTAACTGAAAATCATTTCAGAAGGTGTGAGTGTGTGTGCGAAACTGAGAGTAAGAGTAGGAACTTCAACGAAATTTTGATAAAACTACTATGCAACAACGAAAAGGGGTGAACCAAGGCCAACCACCATCGATTGGTAGAGCACCCTCATTTTCCATGGACTGAAATGGGAAATGCTCACCTTCATAAAGAAATAAAAAGAAACATTCTAAACTCCACCAAGAGACATGCATGCACGGATGCCATCGACCTCTTGGCTTCATGTTCCAAACCATATATATTTTTCCAAGAAAAACGAATATGTGGAAATGAAGCTTCACCTTGTAAATTCGAAAGAAGAAGGATTCGGTTGCAAGTGCTCTACGCCCAAGATGGCTCACCCACACCACTCATCCAAGGGGAAGAGAGTGAGAATGATAGGGAAGAGAGAGAGAGGTGCACAACTCACCAACTGCAAATGGGTGCTCTCTCTCTCTCCTTCACTAAAAGTTTTTATACTTTATGCTAAGTGAATCAATGGCTAAGATTGGAGTTGCAAAAGATGGGTGGCTTGGGGAGTTACATGCCCCTCCATGCCATGGCAATGTGATAATTTCCATGCATGGCCGCCCAAGAGTGCCATACGTTGCCTTCTTTTCAAATTTCTTTAAAAAGTTTTCAAAATTACCATTCACGGGTCTTTCAAAATGTCATTAGAGTTCATGGAAATTTATAGGGGGAGCCCCAATGCTGCCGCCCACTACAGCTAATGGTGAGACGCCAATTATGCTACATTTTAAGTTTTACAGAATTGCCATGGGTTGCTACCCACTTGGCCAATCTTTGTCGAGTTTTCAAAAATGATATTGGGGAATTACCCCCATGACACTACCCAGACTGGTCAGCCCTTGACCAGCTGGTCCTCATGGCCACAACCGTCCATTAGGAAACTTGCCCCATGGGTTTGGGTTGCCCCTGGTCGGATCTAGATCCAAAACAACGAATGGTCATAACAATGTTTGTATACATATATTATATATATATATACTGCTACCACATGACATATCCCCTTTCAATTTCACAAATGTCATAGAATGTTCAAGGCTCCTTTGAAACATCTCTCATCGTTTGCGAGAAATGCTCTCATTACGATTCGTGCACTATCGGTAGGTGTTTTCTAGTAATTCACCTGCACTGACGGGGTTTCTTCGTCGTTTGGGTCTCAAATTCAAGGATAAACTATATATATATATATATATATATATATATATATATATTATGAATTCACCCTTAAATTTTTAGAAGTTAATTCCTCATGGATTTTCCTCAATTGCTATTTATATTTTGCTTACGCGATTTTTAAACTTCGTGTATCCATTCAGGTACAAAAATGAGAAGCCCTCTGAATTGCATAAGAAATCTCGTACATTAGAACACTTCGCAGAATATTACCTTAAAAATATCGTGGACCTTACAATCTAATCTAAACTAAGATAAACACAAAAAAAAAAATCACAAAAACAAGAAGTAGAAACAATAAAACTAATCTAAACTATGTCAGAATAATTCTATGAAATTAAAATAACAAGAATAAATCTAAACGTAAATTGGCAAATTTAGCAGATATAGAAAATGGTAAACTATGTTCTCTAAAACTCACCTGTCTATTCGCTCCTTGAGGCATGTAATTTAGTGAATCCTAGGAAAATAATACTTGAATCCTATATTTACTAACTATATTAATCCTATATTTACTCATTAATCCTACTAACTAAAACAAATAAAAACAACTAACTAACAAATATTAATAAACTGAAATATTAGAGATAACAGAATGTAATCGTCGCTCCCTGACAACGGGGCCAAAATTTGGTTGATCTTTTTGCAATAGTATTTTTAAAAGATATTTTTCAATAAAAGATTTTAGAAAATTGTCAACCAAAAGTATAAAAACCGACTTTCCACTTTTGTGGCAAGTAGGGGTCGAATCCAGAGGGAACGGGAAAATATTTAAATTAAGTCTAAAAATTTGAATTTATTCATAACACAATTGTTTACAACTAAGTCAAATACTACAAATCTAATTAAGTTATAAACTAAAATTAAAAATTAACTAAAAACAGGTTGCTAAAGTCTTCTCCAGATCACTAGGGGTATTTTTGTCTTTTCACCACCGCTGCATTCACGCTCTCAATATGAATTCACCTTTTGACCTGTATTGAACTTATCAACCTAAACAAACAGAAAATAAAAAGTTAGTAAATAACTATTACAATTAGTTCTAAAAATTACAATAAAACTAATTCCAAAATTAATTACTAAATTTAATTATAATTAAAATAAAATAATCTAAAATGCAACATCTAATTAAACTAACTAATTATATGAAATCTAACTAAACTAACTACTGTACTTACACTAACTATTATGTAGGAAAATACAAAAAATGAGAGAAACTAACTAAATTAGTGAAAAGTCTGTTTTGCCCTTAAAGAAATATACAGCTCACATTCTGATAGGTTTTTGAAAACAGTGAGTTTGAAAGTCCAAACAGAGTTTGAATCAGATTATTTTTGTTTTGTTCTCTTCCTGACATGTGCAGGAATCTGACAGATTTTATGGATCTCAAAATATCATTTGGATGCTCCGGATATAAGCATTTCAAGTTTGATAAAAGTTTGAAAACAGACCTATCCCGAAACTGGAATTTTCAAAAATCCAGTTTTTGAAAAATGGTTAACAGTCTGACCAAATCAACTTTGAATGAGTTGAATTTTGGTTTGCAGACAATAGACACGGGAATAATGAGAATGAAATTGAAATTTCAGAATAACTATGAAAGATTTCACATAAAATAATTCATACAATTGACTGCACTCTCTGGTCCAAAATTTCAATTCAAATGTGAGTCATTAAATCTGTGCACTACACAATTGCAATAACAGAATACTCACCCTACCTGCTGCTAACACAATAAACAAACCTAATTATTTAAACCACTACATTAAATTGGAAATGAAACATACATACATTATTGTGAAAGAGTTAACTTACCTTAACACCAATGACTCATCGTCTGAGACTATACGAAACCTAAACTAAATTGCAGTCTAACATGCATGCAAGCTGAGTGTAACGCCCCAAAATCCCAACTTAGAAAATCCTTAGGTTTTTAGGATTTTTTTTAAAACATTACGCAAGCAGAAAATTATAAGGGAAACTATTTGGAAAAAATTGAGGTGGATTACAGAATGAATCAACAAGAAGAAACATTTCATTTCCAATGGTTTACAAAATGAGACAAAATAAATTATACGTCTTCCATTTACAAAATATCTCCCAAAACAAGTGGATCCCCAAAACCACTGCCACGATCTCCAAAATTGAAAGTGTGGGTCCAATCATCTGTTGCACATCAGCGCTATCGCACCTCTATCAAATATTACCTATACCCCCATAAAATGGGGTCAGTACTCTTGCGAGTTGGTGAGATAATATCTACAACTATCCATTTACGTAAGACATAAGCAAGCTTGCATGAATTTGCAACTATCAACAAAGCTAACATTTACAACAATCTAGCATGAATTGCAATTATCATCAAGGCTAACATTTTCAACACATAAGTAAATCTGCATGAATTGCAATTATCAACAAAGCTAACATTTACAATAATCTAGCATGAAGAGACAATTAGAAACATTTGCAATAATTAACAAGTCCAACTATATAGTAACTAGCATGCTTTAGACAGTGAATTTAAGCAATTAAATAAGTAGGGGATTAAATAACTAAGATAAGGAACTACAACATCAACTCGTAAGTTAGTAGTTAGCAAGTTAGTTTAATTGTTCTGTCTTGATTACTTGTTCGGGTATGCGAAGGAACCTCGCATTCTGTGAAAAATACTGCTGGCGTTTATTATTCTATGTTATGTGATAACCGGGGTACCTACAGACCGAGTAAAACCTCATGCCGGTGGCCCGTGGCCCAGAAAAACCTTGCATAGGTAATGAATTGCAATCCACACTACTGCAGTAGTTGAGTCACCTCAAAAAGTCACCTCAACCTCCCTAACTCTGAGTGATTAGAGGTCAAAGGATGCCTTTGCCCCTTAAACGTGTCATAAAATCGATCAGTCACTCAGGGTTGTACCATCCACCCTCTCCAAGGTGAACCATTTTGTGAATAGGTAACTGGACGATTTATCTTATTAGGGCTTTAGTTAGTCAACATTCTTTCATTTTCTGAAGTGCATAGGCTCATCTGGCCTTGTGTTCCCCGCAGGGCAACATGAACAACACTAAAAGGTCTAGCCCGCCCATTCACGTGCTCAAGCCTCACACAGCCACAAAAGAGCTCTTTGTCTATGAAGGCAACCATCACACATTCATTATTTAGGGGTTTATGACACAACATGTACAAGTGAGCTCTACTCACGAAATGGGCACATCGCCCAACACAAGTCACCATGGAGTTCCAAACATGCATCAAGATATGCAAAACAAGTGTCATAACCCTACTGTGATGTTCTTGTCCCCTTGCCATTCGGGACAAACCAAGTGTCAAATGTGCATCATGTATCAAATATAAGTGCACACGAAACCATTAAAGCATTCATTGCATGCTAAGAAATATTGTTAAGTATAAGATACTTGATTATAATCATACTCAATTCATCACAGTCTCGTTTAGAGACATGAGGTGCAAGTGAAAAGTGTTCATTCGTGCTACAACATTGATATTTCATGTCACATAATATTCATTGCATACTTGAAATCGTGTCAAGATGTGCGACAAGTGCACGTGACATAAGTCATTTAATCATACATATTGTGAAAAAGGCTACAACATTGATATTCCATGTCACATCATATCATGATTTGAATGCTTGCGCTATGTCACTTTAATCCAGACATACGGTCTAACACATGCTTCTATAGGCAATTTTGCACCGTGTCAGGCTTGTGCGAGGAGTGCATGTGACATAGCATAGTGTGAAATTTTATGATACTTGAACATCATACTCCTAATGAGAAAATTTACGTGTGTGTGACATATCACATTCATCATGCTACAATGACAATTTTAATGGTTTCGAATCATGTCATTTCAATTCCATCAAGCATGTATTTTCGACAATTCCTTAAACATACAAAAATGCGAATTGTACCAATTAATTATGTCACATATGCTTCATATCAAGATTGTGCCAATATGTGCAAGTGTGAAGTGTACCTTAACAACAAAATTCATTGCTCATGCAATCATAACTTTTGCATAAAATTCTGGAATTGTTTCACACATGTTATCGCATTAATGTTTTCAATTTGGACCATATGTGCAGGAAGAAAAGATGGCAGCTACATGCTGTCCAACCAGGTTTTTACTACCGCAACACAACAGCCAAGGTGCTGCCCAAAAGTGCCTATGCTGCAGGAAAACTGCAACAGCTATGTGTCACCAAATGATTGCCAAAAGCATACAAAAATTGGCAGCAAACTGCTAGCTGCCAGATATGTGTAAAATGAATGGAAAAAATCACAGCAACCCAATTGGCCATGCACTCAAGGTGTGCAGGGAAACACAACCATCTAGGTGCTTGCTACAAGGAAATTTGCTGTGCACAAAGTGCTGCCAGAAAGTTCCCAATGTGCAGAAAGATGCAGCCTAAAGCATGCTGCCGTGCCAAAATTTTGACAGCAGCCAAATGTTGTCCAAACGAATGGAAAGAAAGCGAATTTATGAAGATGCAAGTGCTGCCTAAGAGGGGACAGATGTGCAACTTGAAATCCTAGCTTTATAGGTGGTCATAGAGTGTTCTAAGTGCGAACACGGGCTGACGAATGGGCTGGCCTAAGGGTCGGTTTCCGTAATGCTAATGGTTATACCGGTTCTTGCCGATTTTCGTGTAGGAAGAGCTCGAAGGTTAGCTGTGCAAGTGCGATAGCTGCTGCCCTTGCTAGGCAGGGTTGGAGGGGCATGTAACCAGCCCACGGTTGGGCTAGTGCACAACCCGATATGGCCTGACATGCAGGCCCAGACTCACTGGCTGATGTGCGGGAAGAAGCCATGCGGCTTGCAAGCGAAGACTGTCCGGGCTCAAAGAGCTGGAGTGCCCAGCAGCTGAACCAGCAGCCCATGAATTTCTACCACAATTGGGCTGACACACACAACATGGTCATCCCACTGTCCAGCTGGTCCGGGCTCACCCGCTCAGCCCAAAGAATGAAGGTAAAAGCCGCAATACAAGGGAGAAAAACCTATGCACTTTTTTTTTTGAAAAGGGGTTGTCATGGGCATGCTGTGTCATATACATATATACTTTTTTTTATACGCAGGTACTGCCACACCTGAGCAAACCCCAGGGTGCTGGGTTGCTCTAGGGCACACCTAAGCTGCACCCAACTCGGCTCAGTCGAGTGGGCACGCCTACCATGCGGCAGCCGCCCAACAGCTAGGTGAAGTGCAGTTGGGCAAGATGAATGCCCAGGTCTGGTCTGAATGGACCAGACCAAAAGTTTGCTGGTCTAAGCATAACATCCAGGTCTGAACCCTCTAACAGTGACCGAATGCTGGAAATAAAAAGGGACATAGTCGAATGCCACTTAATCTAAATAATAGTTTTTTTCTTTGAGAAAAGGGTGTCGGAATGACACCCCTTGCACCCACGGCTGAGAGGGTGCATTCCAGCCACCCTATAGGGTTTTACTCTACGAGCTTGGGGTCCACACGACCATGATGAGGTCGTGGGACACCCAGCTAAGGTGTAGGTTGAACCACAAGGAAGAAAGAGAGAAAAATGAAGAAGGAGATGCATAATGGAAAAGAAAAGAAAAACAAATGTGTGGGTGTGTGTCCAATAACATGTGAAAGCATGTCACAACAAAGAACGCAACCATTACTTCTAATCCACCAAAAATCCATCATGCATTTCAGAAAATGCAATGTTGGAATCAGTTTCATGCTTGAAAAAAAAGAAAAGAACATTATTCAAAAATGCAAATGGAAAGAGTAGATAAATTCTCACATTGGATGGAGTTCGGATGGAGGGGGTAGAGAACCAGTTTCTCCTTGTCCTATGGTGTAGGGGGGAGTCCCACAATCGGTACCCACCACTACATGAAGGCACACCAAGGCCGGTTCCCTTCAAGAGGCTCTCACGGTTTTTGGAAGGGAGAGAGAGAGAGAGAGAGAGAGAGAGAGAGAGAGAGAGAGAGAGCTCCAAAAACGTCTATTTTGGGCTCCCTTTTTTTTCTAAAATCTTTTATATGGTTGCATGGTAGATGGAGGACTAGGATCAATTGGGATGATCCAAGGGCCATGGTGTGTTTCACACCTCTCTAGGCATGGGCAAGATTGCAATATTCTTGCATGGCTGCCCACACCCCCAATTGTTAACCTCTATTTAAATTTTTTCAAAAACCTTTCAAAAATGCCATTGCATTTGGTCTTTAATGCCCTCTTGGCTTTTAAAAAACTTCAAAATGTGCCCCAGGGTTGCCTCCCCTTGTGGCCAATAAGATTACATCCTTTTTGCTACCTTAAATCCCTTTCAAAAGTGCCATGGGGCTGCCTCCCCTATGACCAATAAGCACTTGGTCTTTTGAAAAACTTGAAGTTATTTATAGCTGGTCAAACCCTCTCAGCTGGTCAAACACGCCCAACTGGGTCTATGTTTGAGCACCCCAAGTCGAGCCCAAACACCCAACAAATTGATTTTTGCCTTGTTAAAATTTTACACCTTAAAAATTATTGTATAGATATATTTTTATTTTGAATTGCTCAAGTTTCATTCCGGTAAAACCCATAATTCTTTGAAACACATTCTTTGCCAATTTACGTAAAATGAATGGGTTTTAAATAATTTAAACTCTTTGATTTGCAATTCGATGAATTTTATAAAATTTGAATAAAACTTAGGGTTTCGATGAAAAATGCATTGCAATATGTATTTGCATCTCTCTCTCTCTCTCTCTATATATATATATATATATATATATATATATATATACACACACACACACACACACACACACACACACACACGTGTGCAAAGACCCTCATAGGCATACAAATCTTATTTTTCTAAAAATTCTTATCATGCATTGAATTTTCTGAAAAAATTTGTGAGCCTTACACTGAGACTAGAACTGCTGATATGAAAACCTATCAATAAAGAAAAAATATGGAGGTTGTAAAAGAATACGTACTCGTATGCATTAGCCTAAATGCTACATCCTAAAACCCGTCCCCTAAGTGGAACCGTAATACACACCCACACATGAAAAAATCTGATTACAATGAAGGCATATAAACGTTGGTCATATGCGACGTTAGTGGCTGATTGTCACACTTTACCCAACTAACTAAACTTACCTACTAAAAGATACAAGAGAACGACTGTACTTCAATGAACTTAATGGGGGAGAATGGGTATGAAGAGAACCTGTAGGCTGAGGTGGAATAAAGTGGGGCCCAAAGATCTTTCCTTAGAAGAGAGAGTTGCTGATGTATCACGTAAGAAAAACTGCCAGCCACATTAGGGTCAGCGTTTTAAAGGGGAGATAAAACTTCAACACCTATCTTCTCTCCTCGAATCAAGGAGATCTTTGAAATTTAAATTGCATATCTGGACTATTCACATACAACCTTGAAGTACCAAAGGGGGAGATCCTCTCTAGGATTGTGTGAACACCCCAAATTTTTCAAAGTTTTGTAAAAATGACCCTTTTGTCCCTGACCCTATTTTCTGAAAAGATCGAAACGATTTCAAAGCTAGATTTCAATTATTCTTCAGATTTTCTGGATTAAAATTCACGTTGATATGTTGAAAATCAATTTCGGATCCGAATCCAGTGCTTTAAAACCATATTTCTTCAAAATCCGGATCAAAATCCATTGCTGAAGAAATTTTCTCAAAAATGGCTTTTAAATTCTCAGAAAATTTTCCTTTTGTAAATATTTTTACAAAAACACAAAAAAATAGTTTTAAATCTTTGATTTCTCGTAAAGCTCTAGGATTTTATTCTAAAAATACAAAAAAATAGAAAAATAACATAAAAACCAAAAAAATCGAGAAGAGCTACAAAGAAAACGAATGATTTTCAAGCTTTTGAAGCCATTTTTACCAGAAACCTCATTTTCAAAAACCATTTTATAAAAATTTCCTAAAAAGAGGACCATTTTTTTGAAAAAAGGAAAAAGCTTTAACGGATTGCTCCCGCGCCTCTTCCTTCTCCTCTCCACCGTCCGATTTGCAACAGTCGGCTTGTTCCTCCATCCTCCATCTCCAACGAACCACCTTCGGGAGCCTTCCACGCCCTCCTTAAAAAGAGGACTCTGTCTTCTATTGAGGATCATCCATTATCTTCCTGGAGGTCGACTCCTCCTTCTTTCGGATCCATCTCTTACAATCCATTTATTTTTTGTTTTGTTTTGTTTGTTTTTGTTTGTGCCGATCATTCACCCCCACCATTCCATTTTTTTTCTAATATCCCTTATCTGTCTGGCCATTCTTGATCCCTCGCATCAGAACTCCATATCGAGCGCCCATCTTCCCTCATATCGATCGTCTTCGAGCAACAACCACTACTTCCCCTTTCATTTCCCTCCTTCTCATCGTCGGCCCATTGGAGAAAAGCCCTACAAGCAAAAGTGAAGTCATCAGACTTCTCTTTGGTTCCTCTTGAAGGAGAATCAACCCCTTCCTTCATTCAGAAACTCCTGCAAACGAAGAATCGGATAGGTTTTTCTCCTTCAGAATTCCAGCAATCCTCAAATCACAGGAGCCGATCTCATCTGGCAGTGACATACAATAGCCACCGACGTTCCTCCTTCGCAGTAGCAAGTGATTAAATCCCCTGCAATTACAGGTATTTCACATCATTGATTCCCTGTTGTATGCTAATGTGTCGTCATTTACATCTGTAAAGGTGGAGCTACGGCTGTTGCATCCTTCTATCATGCCATATGTGTGATTACCCCTTGCTTCTTGCCCTTGCATATATGTTACCACACTCAGTTAAACCGACGTCTGCATTTTCACAATTGCATATCCATTACACCTTTATCATCTATGGGTGGTATTAGATATCACACTATTTTTATAGAATGGCCTTCGATATACACATCTGTATTCTTGTACATTCCACAATCTTCATAATCCACTTTAACTTTGGGTTTCCAAGAAAAGATTCAGTGAATGGTCTTGATTCTGGATTGACTGATGAAAGATCAACAAATGATCTTCCTTTGCCACCATAGACAGTAAGAGTTATTAGTAGAAACTAGGAGGAGACTTGAGGAAAATCCGAGCATAGGCCCTAAAATAGAAAGAATCTCCTCTGCATTTTGATGGCCAACATTTTTCGCCAACCAGGTAAGCTATTACACGAAGCCTCAAACTTCAAAAGGTTGACGATTGTCTGTGTAAATATTTCCCTAAAATATCAAATGTACCAGAAGTTTCAATTCATTGCATTCATGGATTTTTGTCAAAAAGTCTATTGCTATCAATGATGAGTAAAACCACATTGCGGTAAGGAATTACCATGGAGATCTGTTGATTGATGTGACAAAAAAAGCAGGTTCCGGAAGTAATGAAAAGAAGTCTTAGTCGGCACAAAATTGAAAGAGATGTTACCCAAAGGATGTCGTTCAAAGCTAATAGCTAAAACCATATAGCAGAATCGTTGGGCCCAGCGACATGGCATGAGCTACAACCCTTCTGTCACCTGGCGCAGGTTCATTTTTTTTATTCTACACCATTGCACACACCCCCTTGGCTGTCAAACATTACATCACCATAGCCTTCATGCCCTCCTTTTCCTTCATAGTGTCATTCTGTTTTTAACTGTACCTGTAAACCAAACAGACCTTGTTATATTGTCTGTTATCGTTTGTAATACATCACCTCTGTCATCACCTTATACATTCCCTACCTCAAACCACACTCACCATGCATAGCAATGGCTGTAGCCTACCACCCATCACCACCGAATCTCTGATCCTCTGTTGCTAAAATAATGTGATACCCCATGAATGGGGTGGAGTCTGCTTTTAGAACATATTCACAGAAGTGAAACCTTGCTGATGTAGAATGGCCAGAAACCATTCATTCCCACATGATCTCATCGACCAGATTTCATTACTGCCTTGGGTTTGGGATTATCTTGAGGCAAGATGCGGTGTATCGATTCAGAACATAGCTGCTATATCATGCATTATCCAATCTGGATAATCCTTTTTGCAGGGATTAAATTGTCATTAAGTTGTTATAACTGGGTGTAAGATGTTTGCTTGTTTTGATTAAGGTTTAGATGCTGCATAATATATTCATTCATCCTTGTTTATTAAGTCGATTTTAGTATACATGTATCAATGTATAGGATGTATCTCCTTCATCCCTTTCACACACCTATCCACTGTACATACCACTCTAGCCATGCTGTCACCATACAACCTTCAACTGTCAACATGCTGTGACTCCATATATATAGCCCTGTTACATCATCACTGTCAGCTGACTCCCCATTTGCCTGTGCCCTTCGACCCACAGCTGCATCATAAACACCTAGTTGGTCCGAATGGTCAATTGACCAGTTTCTCAATCTTAGATCCCACTGGGTTTTGCTCCTGCAATACAGCAGATTTCTTCTAAGTAGGGCAGTTTTTATCACCAAATCCAACCAGCTACTGCTGCAATGCAGGCATCACAACCCTACCAGCATCATGTCTATCATATGTATGTATATATAAATATGTTCATATCTTATGAAAAATTCCTAGTCATAGGAATACACATATATGCTTTCATGAATCCATTCCCTTATGTATATACATAGCCATGTATATTCTATTATGCTCTTCGTCTTATAAAGCATTATCTTTCTTTTATATCTGTGTTTTCTACTGCGTATTAACACTTGATTTTTGCAGGAAATATGTAGAAGATACTATTACTTGGGGTTGTACATTTGATTTTATCCATTGTAATAATTAGATTGGAATAAGAATTTACATTTCTTGCTTTAGGTAGAATGAATGAGCATTATAGAATACCATGAATGGTTTATTCCATGCATTTTCCTTTATTTCTCAAAATCCCCACAATGGTGAAACACGAATGGCATGTGCACCATTTCGTAAGAGGTAAGTTAATTCTAAGTTGACGATTTACATCAACGGCCATAGTCGGGGTGTGAACAAGACTTAGAATTCTCATCTTTTACGAAATAACACTGGATCCACACTAGATCCACTTTCAAAATTCATCATATTTTCTCAAAATATTTTCTTTCTTTTATCAGAATTTAACTTAGGATTAACTCAAAATATATACCAATGGCCATAGTCAGGGTATATTGAGGGTTAATTTCATTTTAAATTCTATAAAAGCACTAAAATGTGTTTTATTCTTCTTTTGAATTTAAATATAGATTATCATATAATACATTCAATGACCATAGTCAAGGATGTATTATATTTTCAATCTTATTTTAATTCATTTAAAGAATGAAATAGCTTTTCAAATTCCAATTTCAAAATTATTCAAATTCATTCATCATATAGGATAGAATTGCATCATATTTTCAAAATTTCCTTTTCAAAATTCCAAGTGATTCTTCTTCTTCAGATCAAATCTTATCCAAATCCAATTCTATCTCATTTCAAAGATTCAAAATTCAATTTCAAAGTCCAATTTGACTTTGAAATTCCAAAATCATTTTATATTCAAACTCCAAATTCCCAACTCAATTCAAAATTCAATTTCAAAGTTCAATTTAACTTTGAAGTTATCTTTCGATTTCAAAATCAAGTTCATCCCCTTATCTTCAATCAAGGTTTAGATTTGAATCTCAAGTTTAAAATTTGGGTTTCTAAAACCCAGATCCATCTTTAAAGGTCCTATTTAGACTTCTCAAAACCCAAATCCAAAGTCCAATCCTAGTCTCAAACTTGGATCCAGATTTCCAAGTATAACCTCCATTCCATTTTAGACCTCCAATTACGGATCTAAAATCCATTTAGGATCCGGATCCTTATTCTACCTTTGGATCTCAGATTTAGATCCAAAATTCCAAATTCTTAGGATCCAGATCCTCATTCTACCTTGGACTTTAGATTCAGATCCAAAATTCTATTTTAGGATCCAGAACCCAATCCTACATTGGATCTCAGACTTCAGATCCAAACCTATCTTAGGATCCAGAATTCATTCCCATTTCGGATCTCAGATCCAGATCCACAAACCTATCTTAGGATCCAGAATTCATTCCCATTTTCGGATCTCAGATTCAGATCCAAATTCCAATTCTTAAGATCCAAAATCCAACTCTACTTTGGATTTCAGACTTTAGATCCAAATCCATTCTAGGATCCAGAACCTAATTCACCTCGAATCTCGGACTTTAGATCCAAATCCATTCTAGGATCCGGCATCCAATTCTACTTTGGATCTCAGACTTCAGATCCAATTCCCTTTTAGAATCCAGGGCCCAACCCTATCTTGGATCTCCAACTTCATATCCCAATTCCATTCCAAATCTTGAATCCGATTCCATTCAAAATTCCAAAATCCAAATTCCACTTTAAATTCCAATTCTTAAAGCCAATTCCATTTCATTCAAACCAAGTTCCTATTTCGGATCCTAAATCCAAAAATCAACTCAAAACTCTATTCAGAATCCAGAACTTGGATTCGGATTTCATCTTGAAATTTCAACTGTTACAAATCCCATTCCTCAATTCCTTTAGATTTCCCACATTTCCTTCTAAAATCAAAACTTCAAAATTGGAATTCAATTCCATTCCAAATATTCATCCAAGTTCAAAACTTCTAAATTCAAAGTCCATTTATGACTTTGAAAATTTCCCTCATTTTCTTTTTATTTCAAGACTTCAAGATCAATTTCCAAATTCCAGATTTATTTTCCCAAGCTCTTGATTATTCTAAAAACTTAGAACTTTAATCTTAAGTTCTAAGTTAGAAAACATTTCTTCACTTTATCGGATTCACTTGGGAATTCTTCAAAACATTTTCTAAAAGAGCATACATCTTTGCATTTGCACAAGCATGATTCATTGTGCATTTTAGACTTAGGATAAATACTTAGATAATTTCTTAACAAAGCAAAAGGCATCAATTCGACCCTTGGTTCGATTACCCCTGGTAAAGGCGCCAGGAACGGTCGAACCTCGTACCGACGAGCGGATCCCGTCTCCCAGTTTTCCCGCAAATATTTCAAAAATGGAGGCGAGTTATTTCGAATATTTTTAAAATTAAGGTCAAGTGAAACCCGCAGAAGAATTCCCCTTCTCTTCTCTTCTTTCTTTTCTCTTCTCTCTTTCTTTCCGTCTTTTATCTTTCTCCCTTCAAAAAGGAGGAAAATAAGAGGTTGGAAAGGGAAAGAGAAGGAAGAGAGAGAACATTACGAGAGGAAAAATTTTGGGATGATCACAGATTGACGTCCTTAAAGGAGCCCCACCATTCACACATGGAAATCCCCCTACTTTAGGAACCGTTTGTAACCACCCAAAAGTGCTTTATTTTGGGTTTTCCACATTCACCCCTTCTTAAAAATTCGAATTCTTAATAGTAGGTGTTCCAACTATACTTAATCTAACCTTTATCACTGTCACGGGCCTATTTCCTTCAATGGGCCAGCGCGGCGCGATGATCCTTCCTCACTGCCACAAGCCTACTAGTCAGCTTGCTTGTTGATCCCGAAAGCTTGTAATCAGAGTGCAAGAGAGCAAGAGAGAATATAGGGAGAGAAATTGCAATCACAAGAAGCAATCACAATGAGGGTGAACAAAAGAAAGCTCAACACATTTACTTCATTCACAATTTTGCCTGCAGACTATTACAATTCAAGTATACGGGTTGCCCCTTCGGGGTATTGATTCATCTGAATCGGGCAGCTTACATCAGACTCAACAAAAGCAAAACAGACTCTAAGCGTAATTGTACACTGTAAGTCACAAGGGAACATGCTCCCCCCTTCAAATCATGCGCCATCCTCAGCACCATCTGTTTTGTGGTAAGCCCTGACTTCAGCCGGGTAGCAGCTGTTCATTCGAAATGCAAGATCCCATGTTGGTTCCGCTGTTTCCTCCCACTGCACCAAGTATTTCTTGATTTGCCCCAAGTAGTTGACCTTATGGCGAAGGATCTGACTGAGGTGCTTCTCGGCCCGTTGTCTTGCTGGGGCCCTCTGCATGATGGGAGCGCGTTGTGGCATACTGCGTTTCAGGTCTCCATCATCTGGATGGAACTGCTTGAGGTTGCACACGTGGAACACCGGGTGCACCTTGAAGTCTGGGGGAAACTCTAGCTTGTATGCCAGCTTGCCCACCTTCTTTGTGAAGGTGAAGGGTACTTCATACTTTCTGAGTAGTCTGCGGTGCCGCCCGCGGAAGATGCCTGTGCGACCAGGATATAACTTCACCAACACTTGGTCCCCAACTTGGAACCCTGCGGGCCGACGGTGTTTGTCCGCCCACTTCTTCATTCGCTTTGCCGCTTTGTGTAAGAATGCCTTCGCCAACTCATTCTATTCGTTCTAGTCGCGAACAAACTGATAGGTGAAGGTTGACCTTCCCTTTTCTTGTGCGGCAAGAGTGTGCGGGGTTAGTGGCTGCTGCCCCGTGGCTATCTCAAATGGTCTGTGGCCTGAAGACTCGCTCTTCTGTAGATTATAAAAAAACTGTGCCACATCAAGGAGCTTCACCCAATTTTTCTGATTGGCACTTACAAAGTGCCTAAGGTACTGCTCCAGTATCCCGTTGATGCGCTCTGTCTGCCCATCTGTCTACGGATAGAAGCTTGTTGAAAACAGCAACTCAAAGCCAAGTAGCCGAAATACTTCACGCTAGCACTTGCCCGTGAAGAGAGCATTGCGATCACTCACAATGCTCTTTGGTATGCTCCAGTGCTTCACCACATGCTTTACGAACAACTCTGCAGTCTTCTCTGCAGGGCACTCCTTGAAAGCTGGGATGAAGGTGGCATACTTTGAAAAATGATCCACCACAACCAAAATAGAATTGAGGCCCTCTACCTTTGGCAGACTAACAATAAAGTCCATAAAGATGCTATCCCAAGGACGTTCTGGAATTGGTAGAGGCTCAAGGAGACCGACAACCTTCTGTTTTGTCCCCTTATCTTGTTGGCAGATGTGGTATGTCTGCACATACCCCTCAACGTTGTCTCTCATCTGTGGCCAATAGTAGCTACTCTCAAGGAGTGCTAAGGTCTGCTCAAGACCAGGATGACCGGCCCATAGTGTATCATGGCACTCCTTAAGTATCTCTCGGCGATGGCTTCCCCACCGTGGCACAAAGATGCGTCTCCCTTTTGTTACGAGGAGGCCATCCTGTAGCCAAAATCGTCGAGTCTTCCCTGCTTGCGCCAGAGAAACAAGGTGTTGTGTGGTTGGATTCTGCTGCGTACCTTCGCGGATGCGGCTCAGCAATGCGCCCTTCAAATGCACTTCAGAAGGCTCTGTGCGCGTAGCTGCCAGTTCAGCCCTACAGCTCAGAGCATCCGCCACAACATTGGTCTTTCCAACCTTGTACTCCAAGGCAAAGTCGAACTCAGCCAAAAACATTTGCCATCGAGCTTGTTTAGGCGTCAACTTCTTCTGTGTCTGAAAATAGCTCGTGGCCACATTGTCCGTCTTGACGACAAACTCGGCACCCAAAAGGTAGTGCCACCAGGTCCTGAGGCAATACACAATGGCGGTCATCTCATGTTCATGCACTGTGTAACGCCTCTCTTCATCTTTCAACTTGCGACTCTCATATGTGATCGGATGATCATCTTGCATAATAACTCCGCCAATGGCAAAGTGTGAGGCATCCGTGTGGACTTCAAAGGGTCCCGAATGATCAGGTAGTCGCAACACTGACTCCCTCACTAAGGCTTTCTTTAATCCATCGAAGGCATCTTGGCACGCTCTTGTCCAGAGCCATGCTCGATTCTTCTTTAACAAATCTGTGAGGGGCGCAATAATGAGGGAATGGCCTTCGATGAAACGTCGATAATAGTTTGCCAAACCGAAGAATTACTGCAATTCTGACACTTTGCTTGGCAAAACTCATTCCTGGATGGCCCTTATCTTCTGCTTATCCATACGCAGCACACCATGCCCCACAACGTGGCCAAGGAAGATGATCTCCTCCTGCCCGAAGAGACACTTCTCTCGTTTGACACAGAGGTCATTCTCCTTCAGTACCAGAAACACTGTTCGTAAGTGCCCAACATGTTCCTCCATGTTGTTGCTGTAAATCACGATATCATCCAAGTAGACTACCACAAACTTGTCTAAGTAAGGGTAGAAGATCTGGTTCATTAAAGTTGTGAATGTGACTGGAGCATTTGTCAGCCCGAATGACATTACTAGAAATTCGTAAGCACCATAGCGGGTGACATAAGTTGTTTTCGACTCATCACCTTCAGCAATCCTCACCTGCCAGTAACTCGATCGCAGATCTAGCTTGAAAAAGATACGGGCACTGCCTAGCTAATCGAATAAGTCCGCTATCAATGACAATGGGTACTTGTTCTTCACCATGACCTTGTTCAAAGCACGATAATCCACACATATTCGTTTAGAGCCATCATTTTTCATCTGGAAAAGGACTGAGGCACCAAATGGGGCTTTTGATGGACGAATAATGCCTGCGTCAAACATCTCGTCTAGCTGCCTGTGCAGCTCCTTCAACTCAACTGACCCCATACGGTATGGGACCATTGCGGGAGGCTTCGCTCCCGGGGTCAACTCAATCTTGTGGTCGACCTCACGCCTTGGCGGAAGACGCTTTGGTAATTTCAGAGGCATCACCCCCCGAAACTCCTCTAATAGTGGGGCTAGGGTCGGCAACACTGCTGCTTCTACCTTCCCTTCTTCTGCATGCACTGCCACTAAGAATGTCTGCTCTTTATGCTTAACACCCTTCTTCAGTTGCATTGCTGATAACACTAAAGACTTGCCTTTCTGCATAAGGCACTGTACTGTGTGGGACAGGTCTGACCCCATGATCGTCAACATGTTAAACTTTGACAACATCATAACATTCTGGCTTCGCAGAAACTCCATACCCAGAATCACCTTGAAATCGTCCAGAGGCACCACAGAGAAGTTGGCTTTGCCGACCCAACTCTCCACTTGAGTAGCCACATCTTTTGCTTCACCAAGGATGGGCTTGGCCTCAGAGTTTACTGTTTTGATAGTCCTCTACTTTGACCCAGTTTTAAAGCCCAACCGCTCTGCCTCTTCCCGCGAGACAAAGTTGTGTGTGGCCCCGGAGTCTATCATTGCTGAAGTAGACTTTTCATTCATAATGACTTCTACGTACATAAGTTCCTTACTGACCTGCATGTTCTTATCTGCACAACTTCTAGCTGCGTTAATCGATCGCATGACCCCCATCCTTGGTTGCATGGTCTCAGTGTCACTGCATTCAGTATCGCTGCATTCTTCCTATGCAACATTGGCTTGCCTGTCGTCCTTTACAAGGAGCTTTGGGCACTGCCTGGCGATATGTCTATCGCCACAGAACCAACATGTCATAACCATACCTTTGTTGTTATTGTTATGCTTTGTGAAGTTCTGTTTCTTTTCGGATTGATGGCGTGTCGATGCCTCACCTTTATGATTGCGTTGCTTATCCTTCTTGCCTCTGTGGTCAGGCTTCTTCCCAACTTTGGTTGATGGGGTGAAAGGCTTGTACTGAGTGTCAACTAAGCACTCGGCCGCCACATATGCATCTTCCACAATATGGGGGTTGCTCCTTTCCACTTCAGACTGTGCCCATGGCTGAAGTCCCACAATTAACCAGTTGAGCATGTCGTCTTCTAGAATGTTAGGTATCTCCAGCATAAGCTTCTGGAACGTTCTGACATAGTCTTGCAACAAACCAGTGTGTTTGAGCTCACGAACCATTCAGTATGCTTGTCTCTGCGCATTTCTTGGCATGAAGTAGTTACACAACTCTATTTTAAAGTCATCAAAGGTGTCTATCACACATTGACCTCTCTCCATGTCATTGCGCTTTCACCTCCACCAAGCGATAGCATCTCCATCAAGTAAGGTCGCTGCAGCCTTAATCCTTAGATCTTCAAGGGTAACATTTTGGATATCTAAGTAGTCTTCTACTTGGAACAAGAAGTTCTCAATGGCCTTGCTGTCACGAGAACCATTGAATTTTGTAGGTCTTGGCATATTAATCTTTGATGGCCTCTCACCATTTCCGCCATTTAGAGTCACCGTACGCTGCAACGTACGGTTCTTCAACTGAAGCTCCCCTACTTCAGTCTGCAAGTCAGTTACTGTAGTCGTCAATGAAGTGACCTGCCCCATTAGTAAGTTTACTTGCTCTTGCAGGCTCGCCACCACATCATTCAATCCATTGAATGATTCACATGCGCGTGAAATCACTTCCTTATGCGAAGTCACCTCTTCCATCAGCTTGTTAACAGTTGCAGCCAACTCTTCTTGGCCCTGAGGTGAACCCATCTCCTCAGCTTCACCAACTGCCTTGCCTTTGGTGTTGCGTAAGTTTTGATAAGGTGCCACGATGTCTTGCTCACAAATCGCAGCCTGTCGGCGTGTCTGTCGACACCGACTCTGGAGTCCCTTCCCCAACACAAGAACGGGCTCTGGTACCACTTGTCATAGGCCTATTTCCTTCAATGGGCCAACGCGGCGCGACGGTCCTTCCTCACCGCCGCAAGCCTACTAGTCAGCTCGCTTGTCGATCGCGGAAGCTTGTAATCAGAGTGCAAGAGAGCAAGAGAGAATAGAGGGAGAGAAATTGCAATCACAAGAAGCAATCACAACGAGGGTGAACAAAAGAAAACTCAACGCATTTACTTCATTCACAATTTTGCCCGCAGGCTATTACCGTTCAAGTATACGGGCTGCCCCTTCGGGGTATTGATTCACTTGAACCGGGCAACTTACATCAGACTCATCAAAAGCAAAACAGACTCTAAGCACAACTGTACACTGTAAGTCGCAAGGGAACAATCACATCTAAATGAAATAATACATGTTAACTGAACACACACGTTAATTCTATTTTACCCCTTGAATTCACCTATTGCAATTTAAATTACTAAGTGTTATCTTTAACCTAAATACGTTAGGAATCCAATTAACCTTTTGTAACCTACTTATAATCTATCCAAATTAATACCTTGTTGAACCAGCAATGTCTGACTTCTTCCTTGAAGAAGAAGACAACTCCAAAACCAATTAAATCAAAGAAAAAAATGAATTTTGACTATGACAAAAAAATGACTTTTGATAACAAGATTTGAAAGGGACCAAAACCAAATTCTTAACTACAATAATTACTAACTAAACCAGACATTAGGGTAACCTAAACACAATTTTATCTACTGTGACCAGGAAAAAAATCAGAACGTCAAAACGTTGAAACCTCAAAATTGGTTAGACCTAATCTAATCGATTTTGCTAATTTTAACGAAAATCACACACTAACACAAAATGACTTTTTAAACCACACTAACTCGATTTTAGACCTTACAAAAACATGCTTTTAAATTGCTAAAAAAAATAATCAAAAAATAAAAACTACTCTTGGCCATGACTTGACACAACTACGCTAGAAGAAGGGGTGAGAAGGAGAACGTACCTCAGAGGGTCGTCCGACGAATGGAGGGGAAGGAAGAGAGGTTAGTGCTTGGAATATCCACCCACACGTCCACCATGGTCTGTGTTTTCTGTAGTAGCTGCACCCAAACAAGAAGCCGATTTGAAGAAGAAGGCGGAAGGTAGAATCGAGAAGAAGCGAGGGAGGTAGAGGTTTGGCCGGCCCTTAGTGGTGTAGACAGCACACCAGCTGAAGGAAGCTTCATCTTCGATCTGCAATCCCTGCAAAAACACCACAAACACATGGCAGCACACAACAAAAAGAAAGGAAGACAAAGAAGAAAAAAAAAATAGAAGAAGAAGAAGAAGAAGAAGAAGAAGAAGAAGAAGAAGAAGAAGAAGAAGAAGAAGAAAAAAGAAGAAGAATGGGAAATCGTGAAAGAGAGGAGAAGAGAGAGACTAGGCATTTTTTCCAAAGCAAAAATGTGAACCTTGGAAAAATGTTGACTATTTAAATCAGCATTATGCCTTATTTCACAAAACCACCTAAAATTACAATTAATTTCAACTACATGCTAAAACTCTTTCCTATTTGCAAGCGACTATCAAAATGCTTAATAATTAAGGGATTTTCAACAAATGTTTATCTTTTGGACCATGGATCATGTGTGGATTTGATTAGAGTCATTTAATCACTGATCCATGATTCAAAAGTAAGCTTGTGGGTCGGATATGGATCCGATTTGCCTCAAAAACCACTCTAGAACCATAAAAATGCATTATTTTTCTCGTTTGAACTCTAATTCGAGTGAAATTCGAACTCAGACCTCTTTGTATCTAAATACATCAATACATGGAAAATGCATAAATAATCTATATATAAAAAATGATGTGTATTTCATGCATCATCATATATCGAAGATTAGGCAGATATTTTTCCAATTGCGAAGTATGGTTTACGAACATTGGAGGGACCGATAGTAGAAATAGATTAAATAGGTGGACATCAACATATATCTATGCTTGCTAGGGTATGGCAACAATGATTGAAAATGATTATCGTCATTATATTTTGGGTAAGCTTCGATATACTTCAAGACAAATACGCCACAGTCGTATGTGTCATGAATATATTGATGTATACACAGAAGATAACAACCATAATCATCATCGAAGATTATACAGATCTTTCCTCATGGTGTGAAATAACTATGTTATCAGCATCAAACCCCATCTATCAAGCACAGGTAGAAGGAACACAAAAGAACAAACAAGAAAGAAAAATACAAGGAAGAAGAAGAAGAAGGAGGAGAAGAAGAAGAAGCTGCGTTGCCGCAGAAAAGAGGAAGAGATATTAAATAGATTAGGGTTTTAGACCTGGACAACAGGTCGGGTAGGGTTTTACATAGATCTATATTAGGGTTTTACATAGAATAGGGTTTTTACCCACATGTACACAAATCGACAGGACATTTAGACTTAATAAGGTATAAATCGATTTACAACTTGATATAACTATTTAAGTAAAAGTTGCAAATCACTATCACTGTTTCATAGAAGGTGTTCTATCGCGATCTGTACAACAATGGACATAAAGTGGAAATGATGTCCTATCACGATTTACACAATGCTATATTAGTAAGAACCCGTTATTATAAATTGTCATCTCACGTTTAGCACTTATAACAAATATGCTATATTAGTAAGAATCGGGATTAGGGTTTGTTGTCTTATCGCGATTTGCTTTTACGAGCATTTTCTATGTGAATTATATGTCGTATCGCGATTTACCAATGACTTATTCATAAAAGGTGGAAAGAAAAAATAATACACAAATCGACATGATGTTTAGACTTAGTAAACTATATATCAAGGTAACTTCATAAATACAAATCGACATAACTTTATAAATACAAATCAACATCATTCACAAAGACATATCATTGTTGCGGTAACTTCATAACTACAAATCGACGTGATTTACAACCATATTCATTTATAAAATATATGAGTATTTAGTTACAATACATCTTGACCAATGGTTTGGCTTAGATACAATACATGACTATCATCATCAAAGAAAATAGACAACATCATATGCCCAATCGTGATTAGGGTTTAGGATTTTAAGGGTTTAGGCTTTAGGGTTTAGGATTCAGGGTTTGGGGTTTGTGGTTTAGGGTTTTGGGTTTAAGATTTAGGGTTTAAGGTTTTAGGGGTTTAGGGTTTAGGGTTTTATGTTGTAGGGATTGGGGTTTAGGGTTTAGGGTTTTAGGGTTTAGGGTTTAAGGTTTAGGGTTTTAGGGGTTTAGGATTTAGGGTTTAGGATTTAGGATTTAGGATTTAGGTTTAGGTTTTAGGATTTAGGTTTAGGGTTTTAGGGCTTTAGGGTTTACGGTACAGGGTTTAGGATTTAGGTTTTTAGGTTTTATGTTTTATGGATTGGGTTTAGGGTTTAGGGTTTAGGGTTTAGGATTTAGGGTTTAGGTTTAGGATTTAGGTTTAGGGTTTAGGATTTAGGTTTTTGGGTTTTATGTTGTAGGGATTGGGGTTTAGGGTTTAGGGTGTAGGGTTTAGGGTTTTAGGGGTTTAGGGTTTAGGGATTGGGGTTTAGGGTTTAGGGTTTAAAGTTTAGGGTGTAGGGTTTAGGGTTTTAGGGGTTTAGGATTTAGGGTTTAGGTTTTAGGATTTATGTTTAGGGTTTAAGGATTGGGGTTTAGGGCTTAGGGTTTAGGGTTTAGGGGTTTAGGGGTTTAGGATTTAGGGTTTAGGGTTTAATGGTTTAGGATTTATGGTTTAGGGTTTTAGGGTTTAGGGTTAGGGTTTGGGGTTTGAGGTTTGGGGTTTGGGGTTTAGGGTTTAGGGTTTAGGGTTTAGAGTTTAGGTTTTTGGATTTAGGTTTAGGGTTTAGGGTTTAGGTTTTTGGATTTTATGTTTTAGGGATTGGGGTTTAGGTTTTAGGGTTGATGAGCTTTGTCTATGTGAACGATGTATCATATTGCGACTTACATAATGACTGAATAATAAATGGCAGAAAACTAAAACAATAAAAAAACTGAGGCGATGTTTAGAATAAATAAAGTAAAAATTGAGGTTACTTCATAAATACAAATCAATTTACAACTTAATACCGATTTAAGTCACAGTTGCAAATCGATTTCACTGTAACGATTTATCCTATCACGATTTGCTTTGACGAGTTTTGTCTATGTTAATGATTTTCCTATCGCGATTTACATAATGACTGCTAAAAGACAAAAAAGTAGAAGAAAAAAAAAATCAACACGATGTTTATTGGTAATGTGAACTATTTGTCTTATCGCGATTTGCAAATCAATTTTACTATAACGAGACTTGCTATCTTAATTTGCTTGATACATCCTATCACATTGACTAGTTTTGTAAAAGGCAGATGAAACGATACATAATGCAATTTATTTGCTCGTGCTTTTTGAAAAATGGCGGTATTTTTTAAAAACTGGCATATTTTTTGAAAACTAGCAGTATGTGAAACAACGTTTCTTTTATATATGAATGACACATCACACAAGTTCAGGAGGGTGTCGCTTCACTTTGCTTCATGATTAAGGAATAAACGAACCGACATTTCCTTTATAAATGACATGTTCGTGAATCGAACATATAACCTACTTCATCGCAAAGGGGGTATCAATGTCGAGGAAGAAGACAACGACAACTACATGACCAATGATGGCGAGGAAGAAGACGACGACAACTACATGACCAGCGATGGCGAATCAGGCATATATGGTCTAAACCTCATGACGAGTTCTTCAAAATTTGTCTTTTTTTATAGCGTATATTCGATTTGTGTTGTGTACTGTAGAAAGGAATTTCAATATCGTTTAATGAATATTCTGCTAATGTCAGTGAAACTTCTACAAAAAGCGGTGCCCAAAAACTCGACAAAGAGCTCCAAGATAACATCATTTAGCTGCAATATGAATTTGCAGAAGGAAATACTATCACTAATTTTGTACATATGAAACCACTATCAGTTATATATTACGTATGTCATTTGTATGTATGTTAACACATACATATTTGTTGCAAATAGATTATATCTGATTTCGTCATGTATATTCAAAGCAACACAACAACTAATACTAGACGCGTTGTTACCCCTTATTTTATGGTATATCGGTTCTCTTATATGTTTATTTTTTTTATTTACTCTTGTTGCTTCATGTTTAAACCTTACTATTATCATTGTTTCGTTTAACAAAGTTTCATCCATCGATTGCCATACTCCATTGGAATTCAAGCTGAACTACCATACTGGGGTAACGATGATCACTGCGGAGACTTTTACTCAAGTGAAAAGGTAAGTGAAGAAACCTCTTGTCGAAGGTTTAGGCATAACAGTCCTAAACGATCTGTACTATCGATTTGTAAGATATTTTATCGATTTGCAGATATTGATTCCTACACTCTAGCAAACTGCTCAGCATTGGGTCTTATACGTGATGGATTTACGAAAAAAACAAATATGGTTCTACAACTCATTGGACTTTCACACTGGTGTATAACGTGACATTTTGCATTTTGTAAGTTTCCATCTATAAGGGTATCATATCATGTACGATGGCTCAGAATTTACTACTTGCTTCTGCATTAACCACATGCGAGATTCGTTAAAGACGTTTTGGGTGTCAACATTGGTGAGGGGAGGTTTTGCTCAGGACACGAAGCTCCTATACAAAATAATTGCGTCGATTATGGTGTATTTGTAATGAAGTATATTGAAGCAATATACAATGGACGAGAACCTGATTTTGACACTGTATGCTCTTTATTATCCTCTATTGTTGGGAACTCAATTTATATATTGGTGTCACATTACATTTTTGTTGCAGGATATTATACTTGGATTCCGCACAGAACTATGCAAAAAATTGATGGAGTTTCTAATTATGGAAAAAAAAACTCATCTGACAAGAATACATAGATGGCAATGAACGACGCGACCCCCTTGTAATGCTCCAAACCCCAACCAAGGAAAAACCTTATAATTTTTAGAGTTAATTTTTTTTGAAAGGTTTTAAATAAGCAACGAAAAACAAGGGGAAACAATGGTTGTAAGTTTGGATGAGTTATAGATAATAAGAATTACCAAAAGTCACTATATGAAAGTCCTTTATAAAATGAGAGTATGAATACATCGTAAATACAAAGTCTCCCAAAAAGTCTGAGAAAATCCCCTCAAAACAAAATGCCAAGACCACGAGTCCAAGTGTGGATCCCAAGCCTCCCACTGTGCAGTCATCGCATCGCAGCTCAAGCTAATCATCACCTGCACCCCCATAAAATGGGGTTAGACCTCTTACGAGGTGGTGAGACAAACCATTCACAATATACCATTTTCAGGAAAGCATGAAACATGATAGCAGTTATGACATGAATCAAAAGTAAGTAGCAGAACTACAACTAACATGATAGAACAATTAATAATATGTAACTAAAGTAAATGTGCATGTGAGCATATATGTGCAACATGATACAAGTGTAAGTACTAAGAGAAATAACCATACAAGCCATGTTTATCATGATGAGATAGTTAGAAACATGTGACCAAGGTAAGGCATTTACAGTACATACAACAAGGAATGAAACACATTATACAGTTCTAAGGTACGAAGCAAAAACATCTAACAAGGCAAGGTCAACATGTGATTGGTTAGTAATTATGTTCTTCTTACTTAATCCTTCGGGTACGCGAAGGAACCTCGCATTCTGTGAGACATGCACTCGACGTCTATTATTCAATTTCTAAAGTGGTAACCGGGGAAGCTACAGACCGAGTAAACCTCATGTGGGTGGCCCATGGTCGAAAGAAAACCACGCATAGGTAAAGGATTGCAATCCATACTACTACAGTAGTTGAGGCACCTTAATAGGTCACCTTGACCTCCCTAACTCTGAGTGACTGGAGGTCAAAGGATGCCTTTGCTCTTTAAAATGTGTCGTGAAATCGATCGGTCACTTAGGGCTGTACCATCCATCCTCTCCAAGGTGAACCGTTTTGTGAATAGGAGAAACATGCAATTTATCTTTCTTAAGCTGGTTAACAGACACACCTCCTTTCGAGGTATCTAGGCACACATGCCTCGTGTTCCCCACAGGGCCATACTATCAAGGTCTTTGCCCACCCATTCACATGCTCGAGCCTCACACGGTTAAGAAGAGCACATCGCCGGTGAAGGCGATACAACACCATTTCTTTTTATTTTTTTTAAGAGTATTACAACAATGAGCTTGCTCATGAACGTGGGACCATCACCCAATGCAACTCATGTAGAGTTCAACAATATCAACTGGAAAGATGTGCCAATACCCTAACGCGGTGTTCGATCTCAACCCTTTGTCTGGATACATCAAGTGTGTTGTGTGCGACATGCATCAATGTAGTGCCATGGTGTAACATAGTCTACAACCGTGGTAGGGCACAAAACCAAATACGACACTTGATGTTAATCAAACAACAATCAAGTCTACTGTCAATGTGTGCCAAAGTGAGAGTGCAAGGACATACGACATGTTCTCAATATTCTCGCACATATGTCAAAATTCAAATAGTAGCGACTACTCATATCCATACATCCACATTTCATAGGTGTAAATATGTGCAAGTGATGAGTATCGTCTAACAACTACATTCGATACATGAGTCAAATATGCAATTCTACTAATTATTGCAATTATGGCACTAAAGAAATTTAACGAAGTATTTCCATGCACAAGTCATGATGTGCGAGACTTATGCAATAGAAATGCGAGAATATATATATATATATATATATATATATATATATATATATATATATATATATATATATTAGCATGCGACATTACGCAACCATCTATCAAAATCCATACTTCATGCAGGCGAAAATCAAGCCATGCCAAGTGCTCAAACTCAAACAAAGGCCTTGCTTGCCATCCTTATGCGCAAAGGAAAGCAACAACGTTGAGAGCACGCATATGGAAAATAGAGGGAAATGTTCAATTGCGCTACATGCTCGCAACACACTGCGCGTGTGCAGGGAAAAAGGTGCCAAGGCAGCCCACAACTCGCTGCCTTGAGCCGCACACCACAGTAGTCCACGGGACTGCGAACCACCGCAGCACCCCTGCTGCTAGCACAACAAAGTTGCAACCTTGCACATAGGCCGGGACACCCAACAACAGGAAACATCCTGCTGCCAACACCGGCTGAAGCACCAGGCTATGGATTATAAGGCCAGCCCGCGGCTGCCTTGCAGGCTGCGACAACCTACCCCGAACTGTGACATTCTGAGTGCCAGGGAGCTAGGACCACTAAAATCAGGTCTGGTCCATGAGGGACCAGACCCAGCTGAATACACTCATGCCCTGGTCTGAACGAGGGAGGTTCGGACCAGAGGAGGTGAGGTGCGGTACACGCGGACAACCTAAAACAGGGACAGTCCGGGTGCTCCAACGACCAAACGACCCCCAGCCTGGTCTGGTCCATGAGGGACCACACCTTGCTGGAACAAAAGAAGAAGTCCCTAGTCTGAACCAGGAAGGTTCGTACCAAAGATACACGGTGCAAGCCTGCAGGCCTGTGCTGGAATGCCTGCAGCCAGCGACCAACAACTCAGGTGCAGCCCGCACCCGGTTGCCAGCCACTTAGTGGCGGCAGGGCAGAGAGCCTCTGCTCAGTCCAGGGTGACCCTGACAGGTTTGAACCACATTTGGTTTAGAACATGTTAGGCCAAAAACACAAAAAGAATGAGCTATGTCAGCCCGGACTGACGAAGAAGAGGGTGGCGACTCGGTTGGGTTACGAGCGAGCCCGATCTGGTCGCACCAACACCCCAAGGCTCAAGGCTGCCTTGCTGCCAACCTCTTAGCCGTGAGAGGTTGCTGCGAACAGGGCAGACCCCAACCGAAACCCTCCAAGAGAGCAAACCGAAATGAAAACTGAAGAGAAGAAAGAAAATAGACAACGTGAATACTTGCAAGAATGAAAATAAAATAAAGAAAGACGAGTTTCCACCGTATGCAAGAAAAAAAGGACCCTCTATCATGGATTTACCTAGAACCCCTTGCATTCATGTAATGAAAGAAGGGAGTTTCGGGTCCTAATCATTTCAAAAATCAAAATGAACCAATTTTCAACAAGAAACGAGAAACCATAGATAAGAAATGCATTTACACAACCAAATGAGTGTGTGTGGGTGCTCAAAAATGTGAAGTAATGACTATTTTAACACATGCATACTCTAATCCGTCAAAACCCCTTGCATGCACCGGATGCAAAGAAGGTTTTGCCTTCATGCTTTAACCGAAACATGCATTCAGCATTTCATCCCACCAAAAATGGTAAATAGGAAGGAAAACCTCACCTTGCTTTCGGATGGAGGAGGAGAAGACGAGTTCTTCTCTTAGCTTGAAGAACAAAATAGAGCACACACCACTCCCACGATGTTTCGGTGGAAGAGGAGAGGAGAGAGAGAGAGAGAGAGAGAGAGCTCAAGAAAAATTGCCACTTATGGCTCTCTCTCTCTTTCTTAAAAAGTTTTATACCTTGCATGCTAAAATGAAGGGCTAGGATTGCCTTGGAAGATCCGACGCCTAGGGTGAGTTGCACACCCATCCATGTAATGGCAAGAGTGAAAGACTCTTGTATGGCTGCCCAAGAGCTCCACTTACCTTCTTCTTTTTAAATTTACTTTTAAAGTTTTCAAAAGTGCACACTTCCTTAATGATTGCATTTCTTGAAATTACATGGATGCCATGGGCTGCCGCCCACTTGGGCAAACCACACGCCTTCTCTTAAATTCTTACCTTTTTATTGCCATAACACCACTGCCCAACTTGGTCAACGTGACCAGTTGGGCTCCCTCACGTGGGTGACGTCCAGTGAGGTCGAGCCAAGGCTGGGTTCGACCTCCCAATCGAGCCCAAGCCTACCTAGAAAGGAAATTAAAATAATATATATATATATATATATATATATATATATATATATATATATATATATATATATATATATATATGAATTATTCAATTTCCATTTCCGATAAAACCCATAATTATTTTAGAACCACATTCAAATTTCATGAAATAAAAGGGTTTTAAATCAATTAAATTCTTCCATGTTGATATATCCAACTCGATTTCAGATCCGAACCTAGTGTTTTAAATCCAAATCTGAGCCTCGTTGTCCAATTTCTAAATTAAAATTACAAAAATACCAAAAAATGGTTTTGAATGGCTCGGGCAGTTCATCCGGCATCCTGTTGTATCCACAACTCTATATTTCTCGATTCGAGGTTTTAAACCTCGAATATTTTCTCAAAATCCGGATCCAAACTCATTTTCTGAAGAAATTTCCCCAAAATAGCCTTGAATTCTCAGAAAAACTCTCCTTTGTAAATATTTTGCAAAAATAAAAAAAAATTAGTCTTAAATCTTTATTTTTCTCGTAAATCTTAGGATTTTACTCTAAAAATACAAAAAATGAAAAAACAACACAAAAACCAAAAAAAATGGAAAAACTACGAGAAAAACAAATGGTTTTAAGCTTTTTGAAGTTAATTTTGCTAAAAACCTCATTTTAAACCATTTTATAATTTTTTTTTTAAAAGAGACCCCCCCTTTTGAAAAAGGGGAAAATTTACAACGGCTTGTTCCCGCGCACTCCTCCCTCTCATTTTCTACCCTCCATCTTCAACAATCTTCTTTCCTCTCCACCTTCTATCTTCAACAGATTTCCTCTCTCGAATCCTCCATTTTCCCTTTAAGAAGAGGCCTCCACCGATTCTTGAAGACACCCATTATCGACATCATCCACCAGAGCACCATCCATTGATTTTTCTCATATCCACCTTCACACAACAACCCTCGAGGGATCCATTTTCTTCCTTCGATAACCCATTATCGAGTTTTCTTCTGATCCATCCATCCATCATCCGTTGGTACACAACAAATTCTCCTTCAGCATCATCCATTATCAGACGAAAAATCGTTCAGAGACATTTACAATTATAGTAAAGGAGATAAACCCATCCAGCAGTTGCACACAGAGAACTCATCTCTTCTATCTCCATCTCAGTCGAATCAAGGAATTCTGTTCAGCAGGAACACAAGGAGAGAATCCTTCCTCGAATTCACAGTAAGCGAGTCTTCTATTCTCTTCTGTTTATTGTTTTCATAAACCTCGGAGTTGTTCTTTATTATATGATAAGTAAGCCTTTGTTGTAATGTCGATCTGCATATGACAGAATCGACTTACATATGACGACATTAACGGAACAACAAGCGTTCCAACATTTCTTTGTGTCTTCATTTTATTTATACTGCAATTCCACTCTTATTGGGTTGAGGCTATCAGATTCAATGATCTGATAAGGTTCATTTGAATCCTGGTCCAATTTTTTTTTTTACCAAACTTTGTTTTCGTTTTCGATCTTCACGTGAGTTTCTGAATCGCCTATATGATCTCTGTTTTTAACATTTGATCTCTTGCCCCTGTTAGCTATCGTATTTTGATTTCCATTAACATGGTGGCTTCAGATAACTTGATTGTCGGCCTCACATCGGCCACTATATCATATATGCATCACCATTCACTACTTAAACATGAAGACATCATGTAGCAAGAGATCGTGCATCTCCTTATTTGATAGTTAGATCCTGTACATTTAGATATTATAAATTTTTTTGTTACAGTTGAATAATCTGCATCGAGAGGTTAGGTCTTTTGGTAAATTCATTCATATAGATTCATTTAGAGGTTTGTTCCATCATATTTTCTTTCACAAGCATTTATACTTCGATGAAGGTACAATCCCCTGTTGCATTTGTGTTCATTGTTTTATATTCCATCAAAACATTCACGATTCCTGCGCTTTCTTTACATAGCGTAAGCACCTGCTGTCACTAATTACGAACCTAGATGCACTCATATCCAGTCATTCCATCTGTGCGTTACCATCTCCAGACATAATCAGTGAGCTCATTCATAGAGCTCGCTAGGGATTTACATCTTTTTCATGGATCTGTTTGTTGAACCCACTCACTCGACTCACCCAATATATACACTCTCTATAAGTATACCCATTGAATTCATCACATTAGTTTCAATTCTAACAGTGGTACAATCCCTTACATCTGAACTTCTTTCTTACAGGAGGATGCCATAACACAACAACCAATTGGCTCTCCAATTCAAATCACCAGGTCTGGTGTACCTTCTATGCAGTAGAAGGCTATGCGGGCCCTTGAAAATATCATTTAAATTAGGCCAAATATCATTGCAGCTGCAGAGGTATATGCTTCAGCAGAAGCACAATGCAATATACCACGCGAGCTTCCAAAGATACCTTCATTCCATAAATTTGCCAGACGTGAGCAATATGCACAAAGAGATGAATTAGAGTCTAATAGGAAGTGGTGGCCTGAAAGTGATCTAGGAAAACAAGATTTTACAGCAGAAATTGATTCCAGAAATTACAGGGTTAGGAATTGGTCTATTGACTTTTCTACAGCTTGTGGTAATGTTGAGGGGTTAAGAATATCTGGTGAAAATTCCCAGCTAGGTTTTTCAAGTGATATCCGATTGAATTTCCATGAGCATTCTGGGGAATGGGGAGCAGTGCAAAACATATTCTTCCTTGGTTTATGCTTTATGAGAATTTGTTTTGTCTCATTTTTTTTTTCTTTTTTTCGATTTAATTTCAAAATATTACCTTGAAGTGCCAGATGTTACATTAGTGAGAATGCTTCAGTCTGGTATATAAAATCATTGTTGTGGATACATTGAATGTTTCTGCTAAATGTTGGGAAACGACAGTGCAGTTAGCACTGAAGTAATGGCATAAAAGGAGACCACCGATGCTCTCTCTTGTGGGTGCATCTCAGATCCCATCTACATTGTATATCCCACAGTATGCACACCCACTGTGTGCATACATCACCATTTCTAACACACACCAAGACACCGCTCAACACCTCTTTATAGCAGCGATTTTGCATTCATCGCTTATCCTGAACGTGTGAAGGCATTATACAGTACTTTGCATCACACCTTTTCTTATACCTTCACCTTCCTTTACTATTCACTATTCTACTTCCTACTATCCATACTTTCATCATATACAACATAGAGTATATCTTTGCTGTCATCATTTTTTTTTTCTTTTTCTGTTCATCATTGTCATAGAGACAACGCACTTGGCGCAACTTACTTGCATCAATTCCTTGTTGTTGTCATTTGTAATGGCATCATACCACACACTGCCATTCCAACTGGCACCATCCTCTTACACTTTACTGTCTAAATTTCTCCGCATTTATGAACATTGCTGCCACCACATCCTATTACCTGCAGTAAGTATCTCAAACAACACCCTGTTGTTGTCAACCAACAATATCCTCTGTACAATGCTTTTGTGTCCCCACTAAGGTATAACTCACTGCCAGTATTGCTGCACCTGTATAGTTCCTTCCCATTCACCATTCCACCTACACACACACACACACATATATATATATTCATATATGTATACATATACATATATAAATATACATATAAATGTATATATATGCATATATATGCATATATACATGTACATAGGTATATATCACTTTCATCTTTTCGACACTTTAGATCTTAAATATCTTGGCATGTGAGCATTTTTATCATTGACACCCATATATGTGCAATTTTCCTCTATTTTCATACTAATCAATTATTTTGCAGGAAATATGTGGAAAATGTCATTACTTGGGATTTGTATTTTCAATTTTAAGCATTGTAATAAATTAGATCTTAATGAGAATTTACATTTCCTGTTCTAGATTAGAATGAATGAGCATATAAATATAATTTGTTGCATCATTTTCCTTCATTTCAAAGTTTCACAAATGAGAACATGAATGGCACGTGCACCATTTCGTAAGAGGTAATTAATCCTAAGTCGATGATTTACATCAATGGCCATAGTCAGGATGTAAACAAAACTTAGGATTTTTATCTTTTATAAAATAACACTGGATCCACACTGGATCATTTTCAAAATTCATCATATTTTCTTTAAATATTTTCCTCTTTTATCAGAGTTTAGTCTAAAATTGATTCAATACATATATCAATGGCCATAGTCAGGATATATTGATAATTAATTTCATTTTTAAACTCTATAAAAGCACCAAAATGTATTTTATTCTTCGTTTGAATTTAGATATGATTATTATATAATACATTCAATGACCATAGTCAGGAGTGTATTATATCATTAATCTTATTTACATTCATTTAAAGAATGTAATATGATTTTGAAATGCAATTTCAAAAATTATTTAAATTCATTCATCATTTAGGATAGAATTGCATCATATTTTCAAAATTCCCTTTTTAAAATTCCAAGTGATTCTTTTTCTTCATTTCTCAGATCAAATCTTATTTATGGATTCAAATTCAATTCTATCTCATTTAAAAGATTCAAACTCGATTTCAAAGTCGAATTTAACTTTGAAATTTCAAAATCATTTTTTTATTCAAAATTCAAAATTCAAAATTCAAAATTCCAATTCAATTCAAATTCAAGATTCAAGGTTCAAATTAAGCTTTGAAGTTTCTAATTCATCTTCTGATTCAAAATCAAGTTTATTTTCCTTACCTTCAAAATCAAAATCAAAGTTTGAGATTAATTCTGAATCTCAAAGCTTGACCCTTCCTAAGTTTTAAATTCAATCTGAGTTTCTAAAACCCAGATCCATCTTCAAAAGTTCCATTTGGACTTTCAAAATCCAAATCCAAAGTTAGACCCAACTTCATCTTGGATCTCAGGCTTCAGATCCAAAAACCATTTTAGGATCCAGAATCCAACTACATCTTGGATCTTAGACTTCAGATCCAAATTCCATCCCAAAATTCGGATCCAATTCCATCATTGGATCTCAGACTTCATATCCAAATCCATTTTAGGATCCAGAATTCAATTTCATCTTGAATCTCAGACTTCAGATCCAATTCCTATTTAGGATCCTAGATCCAGAATCCAACTTCATCTTGGATCTCAGGCTTCAGATCCAAAATCCAACTCCATCTTGGATCTTAGACTTCAGATCCAAATTCCATCCCAAATTTCAGATCCGATTCCATCATTGGATCTCAGATTTCATATCCAATTTCCATACAGGATTCTAAATCCAGGATTTAATCTTAAATCTCAGTTTTATTTAGAATCCAAACTTTGGATTCAAATTCCATCTTGAATTCCATATTTCAAAACAAATTTTATTCCCAATTCCAACTTTCAAATCCAATTCCATTTTATTTCAGATTTCAAAATCCAAGTTTATCTTGATTCTCAAAATCCAAAAACCAATTTCTCAAATCTCACCTTGATTTCAAACTCTAAAATTGAAATTTAAATTACATTCCAAATTTCATCTCACTTCTGATTCAAAACTCCAATTCAGAGTCCATTTTTATGACTTTGAAAATTCCTTTCTTCTTTTTTTATTTCAACTTCAAAAACATTCCTTTCAAAGTCCACATTTATTTTTCCAAACTCTGATTATTCCAAAACTTGGAACTTTAGATCTTAAGTTCTAATTTAGAAACCATATATTCACTCTATTCATCAGAAACACTTGGAGATTTCCAAAATCATTTTTGAAAGAGCATACATCCTTGCATTTGCACAAGCATGATTCTTTGTGCATCGAGGCTTAGAATAAATTCTTAGATAATCTTTTAGTAAAACAAAAAGGCATGAATTCGACCCTTGGTTCGATTACCCCTAGTAAAGGCGCCAGGAACGGTCGAACCTCATACCGACGAGCGAATCCCGTCTCCCATTTTCTCGCAAAATATTTCAAAACGAAGGCGAGTAATTGTTCTAAATATTTTTCAAATCAAGGTCAAGTGAGACCCCACAAAAGAGTTTCCCTCTCTCTTCTTTCTTTTTCTCTTCTCTTCTCTCTTCTTTTTTGTCTTCTATTTTCTCCCTTCAAAAAGGAAAAAATAGGGATTAGAAAGGAGAAGAGAAGGAAGAGAGAGAAATACCAAGAGAGGAAAATTTTTGCGATGATCACAGGTTTGGCGACCGTGATGGGACCCGTCTTCGTCTGGTAAAAAATTATGCATTTTTCTTTTGCTTTGATATTATCTAAGTCTTTATTTTACAAATGTCAGCTATATTTTCATGCAAACCTTAGGAGCCTAGACTCTGTCCTAAGCTGACATCATTGCATATAGGATTTGAGTATGGTTTGGCAGGACCATATTGAGGAGATTATTCCATGTTCATATTAGACTTAGGTCTGAAATACAACTCTCCTCAATTCTAGGGATTGAATGCAAACAATGTATGCAAGTGTATGCTTCTCTTCATTTTAATCTATCTCTTTTAGGACTTGCATTAAGAGACATCTGATTTTATTGCATGTTGAGCATGTTTTTGAAAACCTCCCTACCTATATTGTCCCGGTCTTCACGTTGCTGGACTGTCTCACTGAACCATAGTTCGGGAGAGAGCCTCACAACTGGGCCATTTTTTTGGGTTCGTGTCCCCCTACTATGTACCTAAGGGCCATAGTGCGAGGTATATTGGTAGGTGCTCAAGGATGTTGAGAAGCCATTACCTTAGAACCGAAGAAATGTTTCTATGTCACGTACTTTGATCTTCGGCTTGAGTATATCGGCGTATCTTGATTGAAATCAGATGATCTGAACCCTAGAGTTAGGATTAAGGTCCTACAAGCCATTTAAAAAAATTGCATTTAGAGTCAGCCTTTATGGAATGCTGTGTGCGCATCCTTGTTTATGCAACTTTGGTTATGTGATGTTTCTCTTATTCTCTCATATATATGTATCAAACCCTTTTCAAAAACTCTAGGTATATTATTCAAAATTTCTCCTATTTTTCAGAAACCCCAGGTGTATATTTTCCTATACCTACATTTCTTTTCTCTTTTTAGATCAATTTTTCTTCAAAAACCCTGGAAAATTCCTTTAAATTTTTTTTCAATCTTTCAAAAAAAAATTTCCAGGTTTGTATCTTCAAGAGTCTATCATGCATTCTATCTAAATTCTTCTCATTCTTCTTTGCCCCAGTATCATTTTGATGGCGTCCGATTCTCTTGATGTTGTCTTTCCTAAAGATCATATCTTCTATCAGATACAGGATGAATCCCCAGATCATCGAGTCATCCAGTCTCATCCTTTCTTCCCTCGGTGGTATTATTCTTGGTTCGCCACCTTCTTGCGTATGTTCCCAGACCACTTGGATGACTGTGGGTTGGAAATAGCATCGGCAGTAGGCAAGCGAATCATCAACGGAGCTCTAATTTAGGCTATGGCAGAACGGTGGAATCCACGTACCTGCACATTTTGGTTTCCATGGGGAGAAATGACTCTGCTGATGGACGAATTCAATGATATTATGGGATTTCCCGAACCAGCTGGTCAGCTAGATGATCCTGTCGAGCAGCAGTTCCTGATCAACATCAAAGGGGTAGATGTTCGAGAAGCTTTGGCCCGAGCAACAGGGAGCAAATCTTGGCCTCTCACTGAGATCGATGTGAATGAGTTTATTGATCTGTTCGGACTCTATCGCAAGTACGGAGCTTACAAAGAGGTTGGCACTTTGTCTCGAGCAACGAAAGACCAAATTCAGCATGCCATGATCCTATGCACAGTGGGATTAGCTTTCTTCCAAGATGGTCAGAATTTCATAAATGTTAGAGTTGCCCAGCTTTTCGAAGATGGGGAAGCAAGCAGACCCGTCAGCATTCAGTTTCTATGGCAGCCTTGGCTTTTCTTTACCGAGGCTTGACTCGTTTTGCCCTCGGAGAGACTATTCTGGTAGAAGGATGCACTTATGCCCTACAGTCGTGGTTCCTGCGACATATGCCATCAAAAGTCACTTCCTTCAGATTCAGCAGTAAGCAGCCGAAGTCGGCCATTCAATATCGAGCCTTGATCGAGAAACTACATTAGGAGGAGATTGTTTGGGATTTCTTCGACAGAAAAGAAATAGTTCCTCATTACACCTATGCTTGCACCAAGCGCTACAAATTGCTTGGCCCCTTCTTCTGTGTTGATTATCAGCCAGAAAGATGTCTCAGACAGTTTTCGCAGCGACAGGTTTGTGCCAACACCCGCTTCTCGATGGGCAACAAGCCATAATTCAACCTACAGTCACATCAGTGGTCTGGGGCATACTATGTCACCAAATATACTTGGGATTCTTTTATTTCCCTATCTGTATTTTCGGGATCAAATGTATCTTCTGAATATCAAGAGTGGTGGCAAACTGTCTGCCCACCCTCTCTTTGTCTTTGAATATTACTATCAATAAAAATTACTTTTTGGGCCAAATTTTATTTCTTGTATTGTTTTATAGCACAAATGGTCACGATTCTGGTGACAACCTCATCCCGGGTAAATGGGACATCCCTCGCACTTCTCTTCAAATATCTTTTATCATGGTTGATGACCTCACCTAGGTAACAAGGCACATTTCTCTGTTATCATAAAAATGGTAACACAATTATCACAAATCTTGTGATGACCCAATCCCGGGTAATGGGATAATCTCTTGAAATTGTCTACCAAAGCCCTTCATTCTTGCTTTTCTCAAGGAATTGTGATTTTTAAAAAGTTTCTTCCATACTCTAACCATTCCCGTATTCTGCACAGAAAACTTTGGCATCTTAAAAAATGGTTCAGATAAGAGCAGGTAAGAAGACTGTTCAGCAACACAGTGACAGCGAGCAAGAAGAAATAAACTCTCCCAGATTATCTAAGAAACATGACTCAGGGGACGAGAGTGATGTTGATCCTGCTATGTACAGAGTTTTTCAAAAGATGATGTCAAAAATGATGGCTGAGCAGACTAAGGCTGGTCCGAAGAAAGCAGCTGCTAAAGGCAAGATTAAGAAGAAGCCCATGAAAAAGCCTATCAAGATCAGTAAGCAGAAGGTCCAGTGTGACAGCACCTCGGAAGATTCAGAATCAGCAGAAGAGAACTCTGAAGAAGAAGAGCAGTTGATTTATATCCCCAAGCATATGCGGCAGCCTAAGAAAACAGTTGAAGAGCCTGTGCCAGTAAGCAAATCCAAGTATGGGGCCCCTGCGGAAGATCCAATTCAAGCATTGACAAAGATAGTCAAGGATCTGCAAATCTGAGACAAAGGGAAAAGGTCATACACCAGGTAGGATTTCTATCTTGGCTTAGAAGGGGATAACAATCTGGAAAACCTCCCCCGAAAATTCATTAAGTTTGATGGATCCAGAGATCCTAAGGCCCACCTTGCCATGTTCTTCGCCAAATGCGCCAGGTTCAGCGAGGATAACCATGCCCTCTTCCTCTGTTTCCCCTGCAGTTTGGAGGGGATAGTTGCCAAGTGGTACGCCGAGCATGTCAATCCCATTGAATTGAGGGATTTTGACAAAGTTGTCAACATTTTATTGAGAGCTTTCTGTTCAATACAGAAACTCTGCCTATGCTAAACCATCTGTGCAACCTCAAGCAGGAACCCAATGAAAAGGTCAGAGATTTCATCCATAAGTGGAGGAGTATTTATAATAAAATGAGAAATCTCATCTCTGAGGAGCATGCCCTCCAAATTATCCTCAACAATTTCTCTCAACCCCTGAAAAGCCTCATTTTCTCATACCCATCCAAGTCATTTATAGAATTGACGGAACGAGCGGAATGACTCGAAATGGGGGTAGAGAATGAAATGTATGAAGGGGTCACTTTGGCCAAGAATATCCAGGATCAAAAGAAAAAGGCACACTTTACTTACTCAGCTGACGCTCCCGGGGATAATCAGGGCAGTAGCAGCAAGAATGGCAGCGGCAGTGGCACAAAGCCTGAGCAAAACTGAGGTAGAAAAGGAAAGTTCTTCAAGAACAATGATAAGCCTCTCTCAAGCGGTCCTCAACAAAAAGGGGATCTTCAGGAAAAGCCCAAGCATATCGATTGGAGCAGAGATCAGAAATTTACTCCCCTCGATCAGCCATTAGAAAAAGTTCTGGAATATTTACTATCCCACGGAATGGTGAAACTTCTAAAAGTTGTAGATCCGCCCGTGATCATGGGAAGGTTCAAGGAGCAGTATTGCAAGTTCCACAGAGCATCTGGGCACGATACAAAATATTGCTTTGTCCTGAAAAATTTGATCTAGGACTGCATTGACAAAAGCATCCTCATAGAAGATGAAGAGGAAGGCAAAATGAAAATCCTGTCCGCCCCATTCCCAAAACATTCAGCATCGACCATTTCAGAACATTCATTTCTTCCACAAAACCATATACATCCATGCTCCACTGAAGAACTAAGTCTCCAGCATCAGGTAATGGTTCTACATCAGAATCAGCCTACGTCTCATAAGATGAATATCTTCTCATTTTTGAACCAAAAGAATATATCAGTTGAGAGCAGAAAAACTCAAGTTTTTCTAAAAAGATTCCTTAAGAAAGAAACCTGCGCAGAGGAAACAGAAACCTCTAAGGCAACAGAAGAGCGGGCCAAAAGTCTCCAGAAACCGATTACAGCACTCTCTAACATTTCTATTTTTGAATTGACTCATGATTCTCCCAAGCATCGAGAGAAGCTAGATGATTTATTGAGAAAGATTAAGGTGAAGCCAAACACTACGCCAGAAGATATGGCACAGATTGTAAATCAGGCGATGACTAACGCGCCTATCACCTTTTCTGATGAGGACTTGCCAAAGCCTCATTCATTTCATAACAATGCATTATACATCATGGTAAGGACCAGGGGCATGACAGTCCCACATGTACTTGTCGATGGAGATAGCAGTCTAAACATTTGCCCAGAGATGACAACAAAGGCCTTAGGATTGAAGGAAGAAAAATATGTGCCTGATCCCATTACCATCTATGGCTTCGACAATCACAGGTAGACTGCCAAGGGCAAAATCTTTCTGGAAATCTTCATTAATTACTCAGTGCACACAATTCTGTTCCATGTCGTCAACGTGCCACCCCCTTATAATCTCTTGTTGGGATGAACATGGATCCATAATGCCAATGTCGTTCCATCAACCCTCCACCAATGCATAAAGTGGTCCAAGGGAGGAATGATTACCACCATCCTGGGAGAAGATCCTGAAGAGAGGCTGCCACAGCCTATGATTCCCCGTCCAACATTTACAGTGGATATTCCAAGCATCCGAGAAGCCGATGAAATCAATCTCAGTGAGAGCCTGGAGATGCTAAAACTGAAAGATGCCATGGATGAAGAAAATGTTGCAGCCACGGTCCAATGGCAATACCTTGTTTCTTCAAGTTAGGAGGACGTATCAACTACACCTCATTCAAAGATCATCCTTTATTTCCATAATTTTCCAAAGCAAGAAAAGGATTTGATTTGTTGATAAAACATGGATATCAGCCATTCCAAGGCATGGGAAAAAATGAGGATGGCATAGTAGAGCCTATCATTCCCGTTCAGCATGCAGACAGTTCAGGGTTGGGGTTCACCGGCAAAGCTTCCAATAAGAAAACAGTTTTTGTCAAAGGAGCCAATGAGCAGATGATGCCTTAGTTTTTCCTGCTTTTTCCATTCCTGTTCTTTCAGTTAACTCTTGTAGGGACGACACAGTCCCATCTTTTATCAAGTCTTGTAAATATTATATTTCAATCAATGAAAGATCAATCTTCTCTTCATATTTGGGCATCTATCATTCTTTCTTATGTTTTGTCTGCGCCATTAGCCTTTGCTTTGTACAAAAAACTTGTCTTGGACTTGTACTTTCTCCTAAAAACCTTTCTTACATTTTTAGGACCATTAGCTCCCGAATCGATGAAGAAATTCATTATCAACCCCAAATATTTAAAATTGGCATAGATTCCTAAGATGAAAGGCAGAGCAGAGGTCAGCCAGGCAGCAGAACAGATCGAAGAGCTAGCAGAGTTTGATTCAACTATCTAGGAATTGCCAGAATTTGCCCACATTCAGAAGCAGGATGAACCTTCATCTTTGGTTCAAGATCCAACTAAGGATATCAACATTGATTCGGAAGATGATCCAAAAATTCTCAAAATCGGTTCGGGCCTACAAGCAGAAGAGAAAGCAAGACTCGTCCAATTCCTTAAGCAGCATCAAGAAGTATTTGCCTGGATTTATGAGGATATGCCAGGATTAGATCCCAAGCTGGTTGAGCATCGACTCAAATTGAAACCAGATTCCAGGCCAATCAAGCAGAAATTAAGGAAGTTAGACCCTCGAATTGAGCAATAAGTCAAAGAAGGACTTGAAGATTTATTGAAAGCAGGCTTCATCCGAGCCATTGATTACCCCGATTGGTTGGCAAATATCATGACAGTACCTAAAAAGAATGGAAAAGTTCGGATCTGCATTGATTTCAGGGATCTCAACAAGGCTACCCCAAAAGATGATTATCCACTTCCCAATATTGATCTTCTGATCGATAGCACGACAGACCATGCCATATTTTCTTTTATGGATGGATATTCAGGCTATAACCAAATCAAGCTGTCCGTTCGTGATCAGTCAAAAACTTTCTTTACTATACCATGGGGAACCTTCTACTACACAGTAATGCCGTTTGGGCTAAAAAATGCCGGGGCAACTTATCAAAGGGCAATGGTCATTATTTTCCATGACCAGATGCACAAAAATATGGATGCATATGTGGATGACATTCTGGTTAAGTCTAAAGAAGAAGAGGATCACCTCGATGCTCTTAGTCAAGTTTTTTAAAAGACTTATTCTCTATAAGTTGAGACTTAATCCTCAGAAATGCGTTTTCGGAGTAGAATCTGACAAATTGCTCGGCTTCATTATCAGCAAGAAAGGAATAGAGGTGGATCCAGCTAAAGCAAAAGCCATTATTGATATGCCACCCCCAACTAATCTCAGGGAACTGCGGAGCCTTCAAGGGCGTATTCAGTCTATTCGCAGATTCATCTCAAATTTGGCCATAAGATATGAACCTTTCAATCATTTACTAAGAAAATGAGTCAAATTTGAATGGGGATCAAAATGTCAGTTCTCGTTTGAGCGCATCAAGCAATATCTCCTTAATTCACCAGTTTTGAAGCCGCCAAAATTGAAGAAGCCTCTCTTACTATATATTTCTGTCAATCAGAATGCCTGCGGTGGATTCTTCGCACAGTGTGAAGAAGGAAGCCTGATAGAGCACACCATCTACTATGTGAGCAAAACCTTCATTGACTATGAAAAGAAGTATTCTTAGATGAAGAAAACTTGTCTAGCTCTGGTTTGGATGTGCCAGAAATTGAGACATTACTTGTTGGCATCTGAAATCAAATTTCTATCAAAGCTTAATCCTCTCAGATATATTCTTGAACAACCATTTCTCACTGGACGGATTGCGAAATGACAGGTCCTTCTAATGCAATATGACTTAGAGTATATTTCTCAAAAGTCGATTAAAGGCCAAGCGATCGCAGATCAGTTGGCAGATTTTCCTTTGACAGAAGAAATTAAAGCAAAGAATGATTTTCCTGATGAGCACATCTGCAATGTCCAACATCCTCCAGTTTGGAACCTATTCTTCGATGGCTCTAAAAATATGTATGGCATAGGGATTGGAGTCTTGTTAATCACTCCAGAAAAAGAAATGATCCCTTATTCTCTCAAGCTTGGTTTCCAATGCACTCATAATATGGTCGAGTATGAAGCTCTAATACAAGGCCTCAAAATTCTACAAAATTTCAATGTCAAGAGAGTGCATGCCTTTGGCAATTCATTACTTGTTGTCAGTCAAGTTAATACTGAATGGCAAACGAAAGATTCCAAATTGATTCCCTATCAGAAGATTGTCCTAGCTCTTGTGGACAACTTCGAAGAATTTCAGCTCAGCCATATCAGAAGAGAGCATAATCAGATAGCCGACGACTTAGCCAGCTTGGGCTCCATTTTATCCTTCAAAGGTAGTGAATCATGTCGTTCTTTTGAAGTTGGCAGACTTGAGCAACCTACTTTCATTTCAACCATGCAAGTAAACCAAGTCGATCAAAAGGAGAAACCTTGGTATCAAAATATCAAAAATTTCATTAAGACTGGTGAATTTCCACCAGAAATGCCAAAAAGGGAGCAATGTGCAATTCAGCGTATGTCTACCCGTTATTTTATTCTCGCCAATGTCCTCTACCGCCGTAGGTTCAGTTCTGAGTATGCAAGATGCTTAGACAAAGAAGAGGCTATGAAAATTATCTAAGAAGCACATGAAAGGATTTGTGGTGGCCATGTTGGCTATCAAACTCTCGTCAAACAGATCGTCCGAGCAGGGTACTATTGGAATACCATGCAATAAGAATGTCATAGATTTGTGAAGAAGTGCGTCAAGTGCCAAATGCATGCGCCTTCCATTCATGCACCAGCTACATATTTACAATCAGTTGTTTCTCCTTGGCCATTTTCTATGTGGGCTTTCGACGTCGTAGGCCCGATTACTCCTTCTGCTTCAAACGACCATAAATACTTTCTGACTGCGACAGAGTATTTCACCAAATGGGTTGAAGTTGTTACTCTACACACAGTAGAAGGCTGCCATGTAGTTTCTTTCATTCACAAGAACATTCTTTGCCGCTTTGGCATACCACATGATATTGTTTCAGACATTGAAAGTCATTTCAAAAATGAGAGGATGAAGACCTTCTGTTCTAAATTCAAAATTTGCCACCATTTCTCAGCCCCCTATTATCCTCATGGGAATGGCCAAGCAGAGGCTACCAATAAGATTCTGATCCGCATTTTGGAAAGGACTATGAGGACAGGTCGAGATTGACATGAGAAAATTCACGATGCACTTTGGGCATACCGAACCACCATTCGGACTCCGACCAATGCCACTCCTTCAGAACTTGTTTACGAAACTGAAGTAGTGTTGCCTCTCCACGTTCAAAAGCCCGCTCTCAAATTTGCTTCCCTTATAGAATTTCCACTTGATTAATATCAGCAACAGAGATTGGTGCAACTGGATTTAATGGATGAGAAAAGACTCAAGGCAGCAGAGCATGCTCAAGCTTATCGACAGAGGATAGCTCGACACTATGCCAAGTCCGTCATTGAGAGAAGATTTCGAGTTAACGATTTGGTGCTCAGATCAACGGCTCATCTCAAGCATCGACCACGGGGCAAGTGGTCACCCAATTGGGAAGGCTCTTATTTAGTTAAGAAAGCATTGCCTCGCAACTCATATCGTCTAATCAACGCAGATGGGGTGAAAATGTCAGTTCCTGTCAACACTCTGCATCTGAAGAAATTTTATACTTAGAATTTTCATTCTAAAGCCTTTTGTACTATTCAAAGAGCCATTTCAATGAAACAATGATCTTCTATCAATTCTTACATTCTTCCTCATGATACTGGGGCATTTTTATTTGTGATTTATAATCATCTTCCTTCATCATATGCATGCAGGATTAAACAACATTCTTTTCTCAAATTCTACTAATTTTCAAGTGATCTTGTAATCTTTAATAAATTTCCTTCATATGGTTTATTTTCTCGCTTAAATCAAGTTTTTATCAAATTATTGTCAATATTTGTAAAGTGTTAACAATTTTTCATAAATCTTATTTTCTATCTACCTTTATCTTTAAAAATACCCTTTCAGGATAAGAGATAAACCTGATGCCTCCTTTCAATGAGGCATTCTTTTTATTATTTCCCCCCATTCAGGATAAGGGGATAAATCCTGAAAGCCGACCACATGCAATTAAACTATGATGGTCCATTAATTCTCACCAAGAACCTTTATCTTCTAAATTCATTTTGAAAATCTAGCTCATCTTCAAAACCAAGTCCTCGCACTGGTTATTTCTCAAACTTTTCAATCATATATTGAGCTCAGTTGGAAAATGTTAACACACCAAATTTTTCAAAAATTTGCAAAAAGATCCTTTTGCCCCTAAACCCCATTTTTCTGAGAAAATCAAAGCTAATTTTCAGTTATGCTTCGGATTTTTTGGATCAAATTTCATTCAAAATCAATTCTGAATCTGAATCCAATGCTTTAAATCCACATTTCTTCAAAATCCGGATCCAAACGCATTTTTTTGAAGAAATTTCCCCAAAAACACCTTTTTTTTAATTCTCAGAAAAACTCTCTTTTGTGAATATTTTACAAAAACACCAAAAAAATAGTTTTAACCTTTGATTTCTCGTAAAACTTTAGGATTTTATTTTAAAAAAATACAAAAAAATAGAAAATAGCATAAAAAAAAACCAAAAAAATTGAGAAAAGCTACAGAAAAATGAATGATTTTCAAAGCTTTTGAAGTCATTTTACCAAAAACCTCATCTTAAACCACTTTTCAAAAACCTCTCTAAAAGAGGACCACCTTTTTTTGAAATAGGGAAAAGCTCCAACGGACTCCCCCTATCTCAGGACCTCTTCTTCTCTCCATCATCCGCTCAATCAATATCCCCTCCATCGCATGCCTCATCTCACGTTCATCCCTAACCGTCTGAAACCCTTCTCGATCCTTCCTCTGCTTCTTATAAAAACATCGATCCCAGCCTTCAAAGGCAGCCATTTCTTTTGGGCTTTACTGCGTCCGATTTTTCTCTCTCCCTCAACTTCTCTTTTTCATATCTGATCGATTGAAGGAATCGACCATCCATTGCAAACAAGAGTGCGTGAGACGTCCCCCCCCTGCTTCGATTAAGATAAAACCATCTGGTAAGAACCTCTTCCCTTTAATCCCTTTGCTTAGTTTTTGATCTGTCCCATTAAAGCACCATTGGGGGTGTTGAGTTGCCTGTGCAACGTCAACCCACCTCTGTGCTATAGCAAACGGAATGTGAAATTCATACATCATTTTTTTTTCCTTTTTTTTTCATTTCTTCCTTCTTTCTCGTTTTCCTTCCTTCGATGAACTGTTGTTGATAACCTTGGGCTTCTCATATATCCTTTATGGTCTTGCTACTCAGTACGTCCTCAACATCTTTTATTTTATTATTGGCATTACCATCTGTGCGAGAGATTTCATTTCATGTTCCAGAATGTATGATTCTTGTTTGCCATTACATCATTATTCTGTCATTTTCATTATAGCTTACTGCATATCATGTATCTTGTTAAAATCCATCGGCTAATCTCTCTTGTTCATTTCATTTGTTATATTTTCTTCATTTTCGTTGACTAAATTCATTTGTTGAAATGCAATTCCCTATATTTGATCATGGATCTCATTTATCCCAACCTACCGTTTCATGAATTAAGGCAGTTTGATTCAGTTTGTGTTCTCTGTGCTGAATCTGGATGAATATATTGTCACTTTGTAGCATACCAGTCATAGTTGGAGCATCACATTTCACTCTACATCAGTTGTTAGTTGTCCGCTGGAAATTCACTGTGGGCTTTGGCTGATCTGGAATTATCGTGTAAATCATTGTTTGAAGCAATATCTCTGTATTCGCAAATGAGTTGTTAAAGGATGCTTTGATTAACCATGGAAATCAGACCTCTGATTTGCTCTGGAAAGAAAATCGGGTCTGTGGAAGTCACTCATCTCTGTCGTGAGATTCCTGTTAAATTTTTTTTTAACGATTCCCCATTATAAGTCACTGTGAAAACCTGGGTTATCATTGCTGTGGAGGCAGACTGGATTTACCTTGAAAATGGGTTACTCCATCATAGATTCTCATTCTCCCCTGCGGGGATAAGGCGTGTTTGGGGCTGTGTGGTCCTCTACATTACGTGTTTGGGTGTCTTCTGGTCTTCTTGCTCTGGATTTAGGGTTCTCCTTCTTTCTTCCATCATCTAGGGTTCGGTCTTCACTCTTTGGCTTTTCCGGATTCAGGAGGAGGGCAAAGCAAAGGGCCAGGTCGGACAACAATCAGTAAGTGTGTATTCGTTTGATTTGAGTTCTTTATTGTGATGCCTCTTCTCTGCTGTTTGCGATCTATTTTTGTGGCAAATTGTGGTACCAGTTTCAATTTTATTTGATATAAGGTGATCTTGAGGTGTTGTCGGTTTATAACCAGTATAATCGTAGGGAGGGAATTTGATGTTGATCATCTGGAATACAGAAGCAAGGGTTCCAAGGTTACGGGAGGTTGATTTGAAAATCTTGTGTGTTATATTTATGATCTTGCTTTAAAGGATTCGTGGTAGAGAGGGAAGCTGGTAGAAAGGCAGCCTTCTGTTGGTTAGTCCCCTGCTGGCATATCGGTCTTCTGCATATGATTGCTGAGTTGAGATTTCTGGTTTAGGTAATATGATAGTATAAGCAAACATGTAAAATTTTAGTGTCGGTTTGGGGGCAATTGGTGTATCTTTTTGGTATGATTGTTGACCTTGCCTTTTCCCTTCACCCCGAGGTAGAGCTGTTTTGAGTTTCGATGATTTATCTCCGTTTGTCTTGGTCTAGGTGTATGCTGACCACAGACTGTTGCTTCATGATTAGCTGTGCCTGTGCGGTGTTACTAGGGGTTGGAAAAACGAGTTTTACTGGCCTTGCCTTCTTTTAGTCGGATGAGTATACATCTCATGTTGGTTCTGGTTCTGCTGTTGAATCTAGAGCTTGTTGCCATGGTCGGAGCAAAAGCATTTGAATGCGAGGTAGTGTCTGTTACCTTCTATGAAGAGCAAAAGTATCATTATAACTGTATCTTCTTGTTAGGCTCCCGTCTTATCTATTGCTTCACTTGTCATTCGTTTGCTTCATTTGCCATTCCTGCCTCATGTGGGCGTTGACTGTTGTAGGACTCAAAGGAGCGGAAGTTGTTTGATTTTTTTTTTTGATGGGGCACTTTTGTGTCTTTTCTGTGGACCGAAATTTTGAGGAGCTAATTTTGGGGCACTTTGGGTTGAGTTGCTGCTGGGTTTGGCAGGCTACTGATTTTGGTCTTTTGATTTGTTAAAATTTTCATTACATTGATCATGGGGAAGTTTAGACTCTCTTCCAATCACGTGCATCTTGTTCTATATCATAACTTTCAAGTTTTTAGGAGACCTTTGTTCGCTGGGAATAGGGAGGTTGCACCTTTTCTTACTAAACATTTCGGACCTTTCTGTGTTTGGTCTTTTTGTGATAATCTTATTGGTCTGTATTATCTAAGCAGTTTTAATTGTTAATCATCTTTATGGTTGATCGTCAATTTTTTTTTCTGTCGTCTCTTTTATTGGGATTATGTCCATTTTTTTTTGATATACCACAAGGGAAAGATTCTTTGTGGGAGAGATCTGTTGCTTCTGTTTTGTGGTAATCCACTTCTGGTCTTCCAGGATTGCTTATAGCAGTTTAATGTGCTGAAACTCGTTGGGATTCTTTTGTATGGAACATATAGTGACATTATCATTATGCTGGCCTTCTTGGTTGATTATGTGATCTACTGAAAACAAAGAAAGACTTGCAACCTGCGTTGCTCATTCTCATTCGATGTTATGATATACATTCATCATGCCGTCACTGAGGTGATTGGAATGGAAAAGCCGGCATGAGTTTGGATCTGCTCAGTGCATCTTCATCGGTCCCATGGACACCCCTGTCATCAACCTTTGGACTTCTTACTGTGTTCCACTCTTTTGTAGTTTTTTTTTTTATGTAAAACTTCAACGAGCTGAAGTCCTCTTGTGATGAAGTTCCAGATGACTTGGTGGTCTTACTTTTTTTTTTTTTTTGCATTTTGTGTTTTCTGGATTTGCTTGTTAGACTATATTACCTATTTGTCTTTCTTTGATTTCAGTTGTATTAGTGGTGCTGCTCTTGTTCTGATGTGTTGGTTTCAATGATCATCTTACACTGTTTTTTTTTTAGTCGACCCAAGCATATCATTTAGACTATGTAAAAGCATCTTTTTAATTAGCCTAAGTATATCATTTTCACATGTGCATAGCATCTCAATCAACATTTTATGTCATTTGTATCCCTTGCATATTACATACTTATTACCATCATACTTAGCACACATCCTAGTTCCAAGACAAACCCTTAGCTTTCCTTTTCACATTTTTATGCTTTGCCTTATGCTAATTCTATTTTCTGTAGGGAATGTGTAAGAAATATTGGTTTCCTTCCTAGATTAGAAATTTATTATTTCAATTTCAGTTCAAATTGTAATAGCTAGGTATAAATGAGAATTTACATTTCCTGTTTTAGATAGAATAAATAAGCATTATAAATATCATAAAAATACTTATTCTTCATACTTTTTGCCTTTATTTCTCAAATTCTCACAAATGGCAACACGAATGGCACGTGCACCATTTCGTAAGAGGTAATTAATCCTAAGTTGATGATTTACATCAACGGCCATAGTCGGGATGTAAACAAGACTTAGTATTTTTATCTTTTATAAAATAACACTGATCCACACTGGATCCTCTTCAAAAATCATCATATTTTCAAATATTTACTTCTTTTATTAGAGTTTAACTTAGAATTAATTCAATATATATACCAATGGCCATAGTCAGGGTATATTGAGAGTTAATTTCATTTTAAACTCTATAAAAGCACCAAAATGTATTTTATTCTTCATTTGAATCTAAATATAGATTATTATATAATACATCCAATGACCATGGTCAAGGATGTATTATATCTTCAATCTTGTTTTAATTCATTTAAAGGATGGAATAGCTTTTCAAAATCCAATTTCAAAAATTTAAATTCATTCATCATTTGGATAGAATTGCATCATATTTTTAAATTCTTTTTCATAAATCCAAGTAATTCTTTCCTTCATTTCTCAGATCAAATCCTATTCATAAATTCAAATTCAACTCTATTTCTCAAAAGGATTCAAGAATTCAATTTCAAGGTCCCATTTGACTTTGAAACTTCAGAATCATCTTGTATTTCAAATTCCAAATTCTATCTTAAATTCAAAATCCAATTTAACTTTGGAATTCCTTTGTATATTCAAGATTCAATTTCTAAATTTCATTTTCCAAATTCAATTCAAACTTGGAAATTCTTGATTCATCTTCTAAATTCCAGATTCAAGCTTCAAATTCAAAAGTCCAATTTGACTTTGAAATTCATTTTGTATATTTAAAATTCAATTCTCAAAATCAATTATTGGAAATTCCAAAACCAAAATCAGATCAACTTGGATCCAGTTTTCTAAATATAATTCTACCTTTGGATCTTAGACTCCAGATCCAAATTACATCTTAGATTCCAGACCTTGGATCCAAATCCATCTTAGGATCTAGAGTCCAACTCTACATTGGATCTCAGACTTCAGATTCAAATCCATTCTAGGATCCAGAACCCAATTCTACTTTGGATCTTAGACTTCAGATCCAAATCTATCTTAGGATCCAGAGCCCAATTCTACATTTGGATCTCAGACTTCAGATCCACTCCATTTTAGGATCCAGAAACCAAGTCCATCTAGATTTCTAAATCTCGGATCCCATTCTGCCTAGGATCCGGAATCCAATTCCAATTCTAGATTTCAATTTCATCTAATCTGAATCTCTTAAATCCATTTCTATTCTTAAATACCATTTGATTTCTCAGATCCATTCTAAATTTCAAAACTTCAGAAATCCAAATTCAAATTTCATCTCAAGTATTCATTTCCTTTCCTAAATTCAAAGTTCAAATTCAAAGTCCATTTCTGACTTTGAAACTTCATTTTAAAGCTTTAAGTCATTCCTTCTCATTTATTCTTCCAATCCTGATTTACTTCAAAAACTTAGAACTCCTCTGATCTATCTCAAGTTCTAAAGTTAGATTAAATCATTTCTTCACTCCCTTATCAAGTTCATCTCAGAATAACTTGGAGATTTTCAAAATATCTTTCAAAAAGAGCATACATTATGGCATTGCACAAGCATGATTCTTTGTGCATTTAGATCTTTTAGAATAAATTCTTAGATTATATTTAGGCAAAGCAAAAGGCATAGATTCGATCCTTGGTTCGATTACCCCTGGTAAAGGCGCCAGGAACGGTCGAACCTCGTACCGACGAGCGAATCCCGTCTCTCCATTTTCCCGTAATATTTTAAAAAACGGAGGCGAGTTAAATTTCTAAATGCTTTCAAATTAAGGTCAAGTGAGACCACGCGAAATAGTTCCTCTTCTCTCTTTCTTTCTTTCCTTTCTCTTCTCTTTTTCTTTCTTTTATTCTTCTCCCTTCAAAAAGGAGGAAAATAGAGGTTAGAAAAGGAAAAGAGAAGGAAGAGAGAGAAACAACAAGAGAATAGGAAAATTTTTGCGATGATCACAGTTTTGGCAACCGTGATGGGACTCGTCTTCGTCCGGTTGAATTTATACCCTTGCTTTGCTTTTATATAATCTAAGTCTTTATTCTAACATATGTCAGCTACATTTTCCATGCAAACCTTAGGAGCCTAGACTCTGTCCTAAAGCTAACATCTTTGCACATATGATCTAAGTATAGTTTGGTAGGACCATATTGAGGAGATTATATCCATGTTCACATTAGATTTAGGCCTTAAATACAACTCTCCTCAATTTTAGGGATTGAATGCAAACAATGTATGCAAGTGTATGCTTCTCTTTATTTAAATCTATCTCTTTAAGACTTGCATTAGAGCCTTCTGGTTTTATTTGCATATTGATCATAGTTTGAAAACACCCCTACCTATATTGTCCCGGTCTTCACGTTGCTGGGCTATCTCACTGAAACATAGTTCGGGAGAGAGCCTCACAACTGGACCACTTATTTGGGTTCGCGCCCCCCCTACCACGTACCTAAGGGCCATAGTCCGAGGTATATCAGTAGGTGCTCAAGGATGTTGGGAAGCCATTACCTTAGAACCGAAGAGATATCTTATATGCCACGTACTTCGAGCTTCGGCTTGAGTATATCGGCGTACCTAGATTGGAAACAGATGATATAAATCTTAGAGTTAGGATTAAGGTCCTACAAGCCATTTCAAATATTGCATATAGAGTCAGCTTTAGGGAGTGCTGTTTGTGTATCCTTGTTTGTATATCTGTGATTGTGTGATATTTTATATCTTCCTTATATTTTCAAAACCCTGGGTATATATTTCAAAATTTCCTCCTTGTTTTTAAAACCCAGGTGTATTTTTCTTTATCCTTTTCTCCTTCTTCTAAAAATTCTTCAAAAAAATTCTTCTCATCCTGCCTGCAAGTTCTTCAAATTTTAAATCCTTACCATTCATTCTCAAATTCCATTTTTCCTTTTATTTTCTTCTGTTTTTATTCTTGTTTATATTTTCATAAAAATCTCTTTCCGTCAAGAGATATCCTTTTCAAAATGGTATTTTTTTCATATTTTAGTTGGTTACTCTCCCTCGTGGAGTAAACAACACAATTGTCACAAATTTTGTGGTGACTCAATCCCTAGTAATGGGATACAATTGTTTAGATTTTAACCTAAATCCTCCCTCTTGTCAAAACTTCTCCAAAAAGTTTCTTCAGTCTAAAAACCTCCTCTTTCCTCTACAGAGAGCACTGATATTCAAAAATGGTTACGACAAGAGCGGGAAAAGAAACAGATCCTCAACTCAGCGACAGTGAGGCAGAAGAGATGAGCTCTCCTAAATCAGTCAGGGGACAGGGTCAGAACAAGAAAGATGACATCGACCCCGCTATGTATGATATGTTCCAAAAGATGATGGCGAGGATGATGTCAGAGCAAGCCGAGGCCAAGCTGAAAGAGGCAGTTCCTAAAAGCAAGTTGAGGAAGAAGCCTGTAAAGAAGCAAGTCAGAATCATCAAAAAGAAGGTGCAGCCAGACACTACTTCGGAGGAATCAGAGTCAGTCGAGGAAGAGTCAGAAGAGGAAGAGCAGATTGTCTACAGACAGAATCCTCCAAAGCAATCCGTAAAAATAGCTGCAGAAGAGCCTGAATCCGTCAACAAGGCCATGTCTGGGGCTCCAGCAGAGGACCTGATGAGCAAGCAGATAAAGGAGATGAATCGAGCTATTAAGGATATTCAAGCCAAGGGTAAGGGCAAGCAGACCTATACTGGCGAAGATTTTTACGATGGTCTAGATGGGGATGATAACCTGGAGAATCTTCCTCGCAAGTTTCTCAAATTTGATGGAACTGGCAACCCTAAAGCCCATTTAGCCACATTTTATGCAGTGCAGCCGTTTCAGGAAAGATAACAGGGCTCTGTTCATCTGTTTTCCCCGCAGTCTGGAGGGTATAGCAGCCAGATGGTATGTTGATCATGTGAATCCTATCGAACTACGCGAGTTCGATAAGGTAGTAAATATGTTCATTGAGCGTTTTCTATTCAACACTAAGGTTTCCCCTACGCTCAATTACCTTTACAACCTAAAGCAGAATGAGACAGAAAGAGCAGGAGAGTTCATCCACAGGTGGAGAAGTACCTGCAACAAGATGAAAGTTCCCATTCCAGAGGAGCATGCATTGCAAATAATCCTCAGCAATTTCTCTCAGCCCCTGAGAAGCCTCATTGCCACTTCTCCAGCAAAATCCTTTATCAAGTTGATTGAACGAGCCGAATGGCTCGAGGCAGGAATAGAAAGTGGGCTTTACGAGGGCATGCCTCTGACCAAAAATATCCAAGATCAGAAAAAGAAAGCGCAGTTCACTCATGCAGCTGATACCTCTGGCAATAATCATGATAACAACAGAAGAAACAGAAATAACAGCAAAAATGGTCAGAACCATGGCGCAGCTCAAAGGGAAAAGTCTTCCAAACAGAATAACAAGTCGTTTCAGTCTAACCTTCCGCAAAAGGAAAAGATAAAGCGCGAAGGTTGGAGTAATGATCGTGAGTTCACTCCTCTGAAGCAAACGCTCGAAGAAGCCCTTGAATTCATGCTGGCCAAGGGATTGGTTAAACTCCCAAAAGTCGCGGATCCTCCCACGGTCATGGGAAGGTTCACAAATCAGTTCTGCAAGTTCCATCGAGCAGTAGGGCATGACACCGATCACTGCTTTGTCTTCAAAAATATTGTTCAGGATTGCATCGACAAGAGTCTCTTTGTTGAAGACGAAGAAGAAGATGACCTAGCCGTCATGACCAAGTCTCTCCCCGGCTACTCAGAAGACTGAAGACGTCAGAATTCTCCTACCTTTTCCCTTTTTGCCAAGTCACCTTGTAGGGGGCCAGTCAGCCCAGTCCTTTTGTGACCTTTTGGTCAAAGTGTTTGTAAATATTTCAGTTCTTTGTTATCAGTTTCACTCGTCAATGAAATGTCAATTTTCCTTTATATCTCTAAATATCCCAATACTTTCTTCCTCTACCACATAGGGGCATTTGTTTTTAAAATCTATATTTCAAAAATCTCTTCATCGGCTTCTATTAAAATCACATTTAAATTCCTGTTCTTTTCAGAATGCGGGACCAATCCTGACATCACTCATGAGAGAAATGATATTACCTATGAGGGCCTTTTCAAAAAATCATGAAATTTCAAAAAGTTTTCGTTATGACCAAAGAGTTCAAATATTCTTCGGTCCAAGCTTTGTCAAAAATCAACCCTCGTGTTGATCATGTTTTCAAAAATAGTTTCTTCGAACCATTGCATTGAAAAAAATCAACCATCGTGTTGATCATGTTTTCCAAAATAGGTTTTTGAAACCATTGCATTGAAAAATCAACCCTCGTGTTGATCATGTTTTCCAAAATAGGTTTTTGAAACCATTGCATTGAAGGATCAACCCTTGTGTTGGTCTTATCTTCCAAAAATAGATCTCGAATCTCGTGTTGATCATATTTTCCAAAAGTGGTTTTTTTTTCAAAATGTTATATTCAGAGATCAATCCTGGCATTGGTCTCATCTTCCAAAAAATTGATTTTAAATCATTATAGTCAAAGATCAACCCCTGTGTTGGTCTTGTCTTCCAAGTTTGATTTTTTTTCGAACCGTCATATTCAAAGATCAATCCTTGCATTGATCTTATCTTTCAAAAATGGGTTTTAAATCATTATATTCAAAGATCAATCCCTGTGATTGATCTTATCTTCCAAGGTTGATTTTTAAACATTATCTTCAAAGATCAACCCCTGTATTGATCTTGTTATCAGTTTCAAACTGTTATTTTTAGAAATCAATTTTGTTATTGATTTTCTTTTTCAAAAATTAGATTTTCAAAACCATTGCCTTCAAAATTTGACCCTCATGATGATCTCTCATGTTTGATTTGAAGGATCAGTTCTCGCACTGATCATTCTTCTTATGGTAGATTTTCTTCCCAAAATGATTTTTCACTTACCTTTAAATGAACATTTTCCTTTCAAGATCCCATATGCAGGCAGGATCAGAAAAACTCCTTTTTCTCTTAAATCTTATAAATTTTCAATTAAGTTTGATATTTTTATCAGTTTCATTCATTTTATTCAAGTTTATATCAATTTTATCAAGTTTTTATCAAGTTTATCAATATTTCCTCAATTTCATTAAAATTTTATCAATCTTTTTACCCTTTCAGGTTAAAGGATAAACCTGATGCCTCTTTCCCATGAGGTATTTCCTTTATTCTTTTCCCGCTCAGGTTAAGGGATAAACCTGACCCTCGTTGTCCGAGGTGTTCTCATTCAGGATAAGGGAAAATCCTGAGACCCCTTGTAGGAGCAACAACACTACCTATGAGGATTCTTTTGTAAATACAAGTTTTGTTAATCTTTATTGATTTTCTAGATTTATATCAATTTGCCTTCGCTAAATTTTCTTAAATTCTATTCTCTTCCCATTCAAGATAAGGGATAATCCTGAGACCCCTCATAGGAGCAACAATGCTACCTGTGAGAATTCTTTTCCAAAATAAATTTTCAAAATTTCTTTCCTTTCTTCTTCTCCATTTTTTTTATAAATTTTATTCTTCTCCCATTTCAGGTTAAGGGATAAACCTGAATCATTCCTTTCTAAATTCTCATCAAATGTCTATTCCATTTCCCCTTCAGGATAAGAGAAAATCCTGAAAAACACCGACAACCATTCTTGCTCAATTCTTAAATATCTTAGAATATCGGTGTCCCCTCTTCTTCAAATCTCCATCAGAAAACCCAGTACTTACACTGGGGCATTTTTTTTGAAGAATTCAATACTCATACAAGTAAGCCTAGCACTCGTGCTAGTGCCTGGCTGACCGATCAGTTAGCCTCTCAGGATCAGTCTTTTTGCACTGACCCTTCATAAAAAATCAAAGCTCTAAATCCAATGTCGACCTTCGGGTCATTCAAGTCTCAAATTCAAGCCTTCATGTTACAATCTTTCCTCGATTCTCCTTAAATTCTGCCAATTTTCTTCTATCCCTTCTCATCAACTCTCCTTTGAGATTCGAGTTTTCGACTCGAACTTCCAACTCTTTCCTCTGAGATTCGAGCCTTGACTCGAATTTTTCAGTTCTCCTTCGAAGGTTTGAGTTTTAACTCAAGTCTTCTGTTCCTTCACAAATCTGAACCTTTCCAGTTTTCCCTTGAAATTCGGGCCCTGGCCCGAACTTTCCAACTTTCCTTCAAAAATTTGAGTTTTAAATTTTCTTGCCTTCAATAAATGAACCTTTAAAGTTTAGATTCGAGCCCTAACTCGAACTTTCCCGTTGTCCTTCGAAAATTTGGGTTTTATCTCGAGTTTTCTTGCCTTCAGTAAATGAACCTTCAAGTTTAGATTCGAGCCCTGACTCGAACCTTCCTACTTTCCTTCGAAAATTTGAGTTTTATCTCGAGTTTTCTTGCCTTCAATAAATGAATTTTCAAGTTTTCCCTTGAGATTCGAGCCCCGACTCGAACCTCCCAGTTTTCCTTTGAAAATTCGAGTTTTTACTCGAATTTCCCTGTTTTCCTTGTGGAATCTGAGTCCTGATTCAGATACTCTTTCAAAGGCTTACCTTTAAAATCCAGTTTTATATCAAGCTTACCTGCAGAACTTTAAATTTACATTTTCCTTCAGAATTCAGCCTCATGTTGGATTCTTCCCCAGAATCCCACTGATATTATCAAAATTCGATGTTAAGCAAAGGTTTCATCATTAAGGATTTCAGGAATATCTGGCCAAATTGCCATAAAATAGTTGTTGATCTCAAACTTTTATTACATAAAGAATTTCCTCAAATCTCCTTAGTATTCCTTCCAAAAGGGTGAAACTTCTGTGAAGAAAGGCTCAAACTCCAAATTTTCTGTTGGTCAACCAAGAGGATGAAGAAAAATCTTCGACATGACCGATAAAGGAAATATTCAATGATGCAGAAGAGTCATAAATAAGCTGATATTGATCATAGCTACGGCACATTCTTAAAGATTATTCTTTGCCAGTAAGACAGTGGAAATATCCTGGGCAGTCAGAAAAGAACCTACCCAATTCATGTCTCCTCGAGTCAATTAGCTGCAAATCAAATATTCGCAAAAGGGATCTCTCAATTGTCGTCAAGATGAAGACGAATTAAGCGAGTAGACCCTCAGGGCCAAAGAAGATTTGAAACATCTCCAAGATGACAGAGTTTGTGACAGATCCTTCCAGAGAAAGTTCGGATCACCGTCGAGATGAAGGCGGATGTGATGGACCTACCGACAAACCCTAAAAGACATTTGATTTCTGCTATCATCTAAAGACCTTTGAGCCAATACCATCATATATAATTCCTGAGATAAATGAAGGATCAGAACATCTCCAAGATGAAGGAGTTTATGACGTACCCTCTTCTGAAAAGAGAGAAAGCTCAGGACATCTCCAAAATGAAGGATGATGTAAAAACCCAAGAAAGCCCCATGACTCAAAAGAGTGCAAAAAGATCATCATGGGAAAATGCCCAGGATATCAAACTGCCCAAACTACAAAGAATCTTCTTTACCTATGTGAAATTCTTCTATCAATATCTTTTCATTTAATTACTTTTATGAAGCTAAGAAAATTTCCTCTCCTTTCATATCAAGAAAATTGATAGCATCCTTGAAGAAGACCAACAACTAAATTTGCCTTTGATCCTGGATTCTATAGAGTTAACCTAGTTGGGGGTAATACTCTAGGTGGAAAAGGGAACATCTTTCGAAAGTACTTACCTTCAATTACCTTAAAACAACTACGATTTTATCACCCTGGCAATATTTTTTCAGCTCTTCTGATGAGAAATAAGAACTTGACATCTGTTATTGATATACCTTGGTGTTGCCTTTTCCTTCTTTCGCGTAGTCGAAAGAATTGCCTTCCCCTTTTTTCATAAGAGTTGCCTTCCCCGTCTTTCGCTTTGTCGAGGAACTTGCCTTCTCCTTGATTAAATGATTGCCTTCTTCGTCTTTCGCTTTGTCGAGAGACTCGCCTTCTCCTTTTCTAAAAAGGATTGCCTTCTTCGTCTTTCGCTCTGTCGAAAGACTCACCTTCTCCTTGATTAAATGATTGCCTTCTTCATCTTTCGCTTTGTCGAGAGACTCACCTTCTCCTTTTCTAAAAAGGATTGCCTTCTTCGTCTTTCGCTCTGTCGAAAGACTCGCCTTCTCCTTGATGAAAGGATTGCCTTCTTCGTCTTTCGCTCTGTCAAAAGACTTGCCTCCTCCTTGATGAAAAGATTGCCTTCTCCGTCTTTCGCTTTGTCGAAAGACTCGCCTTCTCCTTGATAAAAGGATCGCCTTCCCTGTCTTTTTGCGTTGTCAAAAGATTTGCCTTTCTCCTTGATTAAATGATCGCCTTCCTCGTCTTTCGCTTTGTTGAGAGACTTGCCTTCTCCCTGTTAAAAGGATTGCCTTCTTCATATCTTACATCTTGCCTTCTCCTTGTTAAAATGATTGCCTTCTGCATATTTCACATCTTGCCTTCTCCTTGCTAAAAGGATTGCCATCTTCGTCGCCATCTTCATATTTCACTTTTTCTCCTGTTCAAAGGATTTGCCTTGTTCCATCCTCTGCCTTGTCAAGAGATTCGTCTCCTTGATAAAGGGTTCGCCTTATTCATCTTTCACCCCATCGAAAGATTCGCCTTCTGTTACCTTATTCATCGTACATTTTTTCCTCACATCTCCTTATTTTCCATTTCTCACATTCCAGAAGAGTTGCCTCATTCCGTTGAAGTATCTCTCCTGTCCCATCACGGTTTCGAGAAATCCGTATGGTTGGTTCCCACTCAGGTTAAGGGTCAAAACCTGTACTTCCTGCGAGAGGTCATTAAATTCAAAAGCTGATTCAGTCTCAACAATGAGACGTCCAAGTTCATCCCTTTTTAAAGATTTAGAGAACCCCATTTTCCTTCTCCTTTCGCAAACCCCTTTCGGATTTGTTCATCCAAATTCCGAAGGTCCCATCATGGTCCCTCCACTCGAGGAGTCCGTATGGTCGTCCCCTTCAGGTTAAGGGTTAAGCCTGAACCTCGTACCTTGAGGTATCTTCCTTTTTCAGGTTTGGGTTAAACCTGAGTCTCATATCAACGAAGTGTTTCTTCCTCCAGTCCCATCATGGTTTTTTCCTACAAAGGAGTCCATGCTCTGTATATCCATCCAGGAAAGGATCATGCTAGAGTTTCATCTCACGAGGCATTTCTCTCAGAAATGTCCCATCGAGGCTCACTTATATTCCTTTCCCCATCCCAAATTATCTCGATATATCTTCGTCCCATCCAGGTTAAGGGCTAAACCTGACTCATTCCAAAAGATTGATCTCGCCTCACTCATGTGACTTGATCAAAATTCTTCACCATTTTCGGGACCTTCACTCAAAGTTCCATCACGATTTCCTCATTCTCAACTCAATCATATCATTTTCGAGGATTTCATCCCCCCAGAAACCATGTAGGATAAGGTTTTAAGCCTGAGAAGCCATGTTTTCAAAATAATTCTTCCACACTCAGTTCAGATCTGCTGACTGGGACATTTTCAAAATTTGTAGTGTTATCTTTACCACTAAGCTCGGCTTCCAACCGGCTTAGTAGCAAAGAGGGGCATCTGTTAACACACCAAATTTTTCAAAAATTTGCAAAAAGATCCTTTTGCCCCTAAACCCCATTTTTCTGAGAAAATCAAAGCTAATTTTCAGTTATGCTTCGGATTTTCTGGATCAAATTTCATTCAAAATCAATTCCGAATCCGAATCCGAATCCAATGCTTTAAATCGACATTTCTTCAAAATCCGGATCCAAACACATTTTTTTGAAGAAATTTCCCCAAAAATAGCTTTTTTTTAATTCTCAGAAAAACTCTCTTTTGTGAATATTTTACAAAAACACCAAAAAATTAGTTTTAACCTTTGATTTCTCATAAAACTTTAGGATTTTATTTTAAAAAAATACAAAAAAATAGAAAATAGCATAAAAAAAACCCAAAAAATTTGATAAAAGCTACAGAAAAACGAATGATTTTCAAAGCTTTTGAAGTCATTTTACCAAAAACCTCATCTTAAACCACTTTTCAAAAACCTCTCTAAAAGAGGACCACCTTTTTTTGAAATAGGGAAAAGCTCCAACGGACTCCCCCTATCGCAGGCCCTCTTCTTCTCTCCATCATCCGCTCGATCAATATCCCCTCCATCGCATGCCTCATCTCCCGTTCATCCCTAACCGTCTGAAACCCTTCTCAATCCTTCCTCCGCTTCTTATAAAAACATCGATCCCAGCCTTCAAAGGCAGCCATTTCTTTTGGGCTTTACTGCGTCCGATTTTTCTCTCTCCCTCAACTTCTCTTTTTCATATCTGATCGATTGAAGGAATCGACCATCCACTGCAAACAAGAGTGCGTGAGACATCCCCCCCCTGCTTCGATTAAGATAAAACCATCCGGTAAGAACCTCTTCCCTTTAATCCCTTTGCTTAGTTTCTGATCTGTCCCATTAAAGCACCATTGGGGGTGTTGAGTTGCCTGTGCAACGTCAACCCACCTCTGTGCTATAGCAAACGAAATGTGAAATTCCTACATCATTTTTTTTCCTTTTTTTTTTTTTTTCATTTCTTCCTTCTTTCTCGTTTTCCTTCCTTCGATGAACTGTTGTTGATGACCTTGGGCTTCTCATGTATCCTTTATGGTCTTGCTACTCAGTACGTCCTCAACATCTTTTATTTTATTATTGGCATTACCATCTGTGCGAGAGATTTCATTTCATGTTCCAGAATGTATGATTCTTGTTTGCCATTACATCATTATTCTGTCATTTTCATTATAGCTTACTGCATATCATGTATCTTGTTAAAATCCATCGGCTAATCTCTCTTGTTCATTTCATTTGTTATATTTTCTTCATTTTCGTTGACTAAATTCATTTGTTGAAATGCAATTCCCTATATTTGATCATGGATCTCATTTATCCCAACCTATCGTTTCATGAATTAAGGCAGTTTGATTCAATTTGTGTTCTCTGTGCTGAATCTGGATGAATATATTGTCACTTTGTAGCATACCAGTCATAGTTGGAGCATCACATTTCACTCTACATCAGCTGTTAGTTGTCCGCTGGAAATTCATTGTGGGCTTTGGCTGATTTGGAATTATCGTGTAAATCATTGTTTGAAGCAATATCTCTGTATTCGCATATGAGTTGTTAAACGATGCTTTGATTAACCATGGAAATCGGACCTCTGATTTGCTGTGGAAAGAAAATCGGGTCTGTGGAAGTCACTCATCTCTGTCGTGAGATTCCTGTTAATTTTTTTTTTAACGATTCCCCATTATAAGTCACTGTGAAAACCTGGGTTATCATCGCTGTGGAGGCATACTGGATTTACCTTGAAAATGGGTTACTCCATCATAGATTCTCATCCTCCCCTACGGGGATAAGGCGTGTTTGGGGCCGTGTGGTCCTCTACATTACGTGTTTGGGTGTCTTCTGGTCTTCTTGCTCTGGATTTAGGGTTCTCCTTCTTTCTTCCATCATCTAGGGTTCGGTCTTCACTCTTTGGCTTTTCCGGATTTAGGAGGAGGGCGAAGCAAAGGGCCAGGTCGGACAACAATCAGTAAGTGTGTATTCGTTTGATTTGAGTTCTTTATTGTGATGCCTCTTCTCTGCTGTTTGCGATCTATTTTTGTGGCAAATTGTGGTACCGGTTTCAATTTTATTTGATATAAGGTGATCTTGAGGTGTTGTCGGTTTATAGCCAGTATAATCGTAGGGAGGGAATTTGATGTTGATCATCTGGAATATAGAAGCAAGGGTTCCGAGGTTACGAGAGGTTGATTTGAAAATCTTGTGTGTTATATTTATGATCTTGCTTTAAAGGATTCGTGGTAGAGAGGGCAGCTGGTAGAAAGGCAGCCTTCTGTTGGTTAGTCCCCTACTGGCATATCGGTCTTCTGCATATGATTGCTGAGTTGAGATTTCTGGTTTAGGTAATATGATAGTATAAGCAAACAGGTAAAATTTTAGTGTCGGTTTGGGGGCAATTGGTGTATCTTTTTGGTATGATTGTTGACCTTGCCTTTTCCCTTCACCCCGAGGTAGAGCTGTTTTGAGTTTCGATGATTGATCTCCGTTTGTCTTGGTCTAGGTGTATGCTGACCACAGACTGTTGCTTCGTGATTAGCAGTGCCTGTGCGGTGTTACTAGAGGTTGGAAAAACGAGTTTTACTAGCCTTGCCTTCTTTTAGTCGGATGAGTATACATCTCATGTTGGTTCTGGTTCTGCTGTTGAATCTAGAGCTTGTTGCCATGGTCGGAGCAAAAGCATTTGAATGCGAGGTAGTGTCTGTTACCTTCTATGAAGAGCAAAAGTATCATTATAACTGTATCTTCTTGTTAGGCTCCCGTCTTATCTATTGCTTCACTTGCCATTCGTTTGCTTCATTTGCTATTCCTGCCTCATGTGGGCGCTGACTGTTGTAGGACTCAAAGGAGCGGAAGTTGTTTGCTTTTTTTTTTTTGATGGGGCACTTTTGTGTCTTTTCTGTGGACCAAAATTTTCAGGAGCTAATTTTGGGGCACTTTGGGTTGAGTTGCTGCTGGGTTTGGCAGGCTACTGATTTTGGTCTTTTGATTTGTTAAAATTTTCATTACATTGATCATGGGGAAGTTTAGACTCTCTTCCAATCACGTGCATCTTGTTCTATATCATAACTTTCAAGTTTTTAGGAGACCTCTGTTCGCTGGGCATAGGGAGGTTGCACCTTTTCTTACTAAACATTTCGGACCTTTCTGTGTTTGGTCTTTTTGTGATAATCTTATTGGTCTGCATTATCTAAGCAGTTTCAATTGTTAATCATCTTTATGGTTGATCGTCAATTTTTTTTTCTGTCGTCTCTTTTATTGGGATTATGTCCATTTTTTTTTTTGATATACCACACAGGAAAGATTCTTTGTGGGAGAGATCTGGTGCTTCTGTTCTGTGGTAATCCACTTCTGGTTTTCCAGGATTGCTTATAGCAGTTTAATGTGCTGAAACTCGTTGGGATTCTTTTGTATGGAACATATAGTGACATTATCATTATGCTGGCCTTCTTGGTTGATTATGTGATCTACTGAAAACAAAGAAAGACTTGCAACCTGCGTTGCTCATTCTCATTCGATGTTATGATATACATTCATCATGCCGTCACTGAGGTGATTGGAATGGAAGAGCCGGCATGAGTTTGGATCTGCTCAGTGCATCTTCATCGGTCCCATGGATACCCCTGTCATCAACCTTTGGACTTCTTACTATGTTCCACTCTTTTGTAGTTTTTTTTTTTATGTAAAACTTCAACGAGCTGAAGTCCTCTTGTGATGAAGTTCCAGATGACTTCGTGGTCTTACTTTTTTTTTTTTTTTGCATTTTGTGTTTTCTGGATTTGCTTGTTAGACTATATTACCTATTTGTCTTTCTTTGATTTCAGCTGTATTAGTGGTGTTGCTCTTGTTCTGATGTGTTGGTTTCAATGATCATCTTACACTGTTTTTTTTTAGTCGACCCAAGCATATCATTTAGACTATGTAAAAGCATCTTTTTAATTAGCCTAAGTATATCATTTTCACATGTGCATAGCATCTCAATCAACATTTTATGTCATTTGTATCCCTTGCATATTACATACTTATTACCATCATACTTAGCACACATCCTAGTTCCAAGACAAACCCTTAGCTTTCCTTTTCACATTTTTATGCTTTGCCTTATGCTAATTCTATTTTCTGCAGGGAATGTGTAAGAAATATTGGTTTCCTTCCTAGATTAGAAATTTATTATTTCAATTTCAGTTCAAATTGTAATAGCTAGGTATAAATGAGAATTTACATTTCCTGTTTTAGATAGAATAAATAAGCATTATAAATATCATAAAAATACTTATTCTTCATACTTTTTGCCTTTATTTCTCAAATTCTCACAAATGGCAACACGAATGGCAAATGCACAATTTTGTAAGAGGTAATTAATCCTAAGTTGATGATTTACATCAACGACCATAGTCGGGATGTAAACAAGACTTAGTATTTTTATCTTTTATAAAATAACACTGATCCACACTGGATCCTCTTCAAAAATCATCATATTTTCAAATATTTCCTTCTTTTATTAGAGTTTAACTTAGAATTAATTCAATATATATACCAATGGCCATAGTCAGGGTATATTGAGAGTTAATTTCATTTTAAACTCTATAAAAGCACCAAAATGTATTTTATTCTTCATTTGAATCTAAATATAGATTATTATATAATACATCCAATGACCATGGTCAAGGATGTATTATATCTTCAATCTTGTTTTAATTCATTTAAAGGATGGAATAGCTTTTCAAAATCCAATTTCAAAAATTTAAATTCATTCATCATTTGGATAGAATTGCATCATATTTTTAAATTCTTTTTCATAAATCCAAGTAATTCTTTCCTTCATTTCTCAGATCAAATCCTATTCATAAATTCAAATTCAACTCTATTTCTCAAAAGGATTCAAGAATTCAATTTCAAGGTCCCATTTGACTTTGAAACTTCAGAATCATCTTGTATTTCAAATTCCAAATTCTATCTTAAATTCAAAATCCAATTTAACTTTGGAATTCCTTTGTATATTCAAGATTCAATTTCTAAATTTCATTTTCCAAATTCAATTCAAACTTGGAAATTCTTGATTCATCTTCTAAATTCCAGATTCAAGCTTCAAATTCAAAAGTCCAATTTGACTTTGAAATTCATTTTGTATATTCAAAATTCAATTCTCAAAATCAATTATTGGAAATTTCAAAACCAAAATCAGATCAACTTGGATCCAGTTTTCTAAATACAATTCTACCTTTGGATCTTAGACTCCAGATCCAAATTACATCTTAGATTTCAGACCTTGGATCCAAATCCATCTTAGGATCTAGAGTCCAACTCTACATTGGATCTCAGACTTCAGATTCAAATCCATTCTAGGATCCAGAACCCAATTCTACTTTGGATCTTAGACTTCAGATCCAAATCTATCTTAGGATCCAGAGCCCAATTCTACATTTGGATCTCAGACTTCAGATCCACTCCATTTTAGGATCCAGAACCCAAGTCCATCTTGATTTCTAAATCTCGGATCCCATTCTGCCTAGGATCCGGAATCCAATTCCAATTCTAGATTTCAATTTCATCTAATCTGAATCTCTTAAATCCATTTCTATTCTTAAATACCATTTGATTTCTCAGATCCATTCTAAATTTCAAAACTTCAGAAATCCAAATTCAAATTTCATCTCAAGTATTCATTTCCTTTCCTAAATTCAAAGTTCAAATTCAAAGTCCATTTCTGACTTTGAAACTTCATTTTAAAGCTTTAAGTCATTCCTTCTCATTTATTCTTCCAATCCTGATTTACTTCAAAAACTTAGAACTCCTCTGATCTATCTCAAGTTCTAAAGTTAGATTAAATCATTTCTTCACTCCCTTATCAAGTTCATCTCAGAATAACTTGGAGATTTTCAAAATATCTTTCAAAAAGAGCATACATTATGGCATTGCACAAGCATGATTCTTTGTGCATTTAGATCTTTTAGAATAAATTCTTAGATTATATTTAGGCAAAGCAAAAGGCATAGATTCGATCCTTGGTTCGATTACCCCTGGTAAAGGTGCCAGGAACGGTCGAACCTCGTACCGACGAGCGAATCCCGTCTCTCCATTTTCCCGCAATATTTTCAAAAACGGAGGCGAGTTAAATTTCTAAATGCTTTCAAATTAAGGTCAAGTGAGACCACGCGAAATAGTTCTTCTTCTCTCTTTCTTTCTTTTCTTTCTCTTCTCTTTCTCTTTTTCTTTCTTTTATTCTTCTCCCTTCAAAAAGGAGGAAAATAGAGGTTAAAAAAGGAAAAGAGAAGGAAGAGAGAGAAACAACAAGAGAATAGGAAAAATTTTGCAATGATCACAGAAAATCCGGTTCTCACACTGGTAACTTTCTAAATTCAGTCTTCTGATCAAAGACCTTCCTTCTGCAAAATTCAAGTTTTTGACTTGAACTTCCCAAAATTTGATATATTTCCAAAAGATCCAGCATCGCGCTGGTCAAGTATTTCCTAAAGGATCTAGCATCTTGCTGGTCATGTATTTCCAAAAGGATCCAACACTCGTTGGTCATGTATTTCCAAAAGGATCCAACACTCGTTGGTCATGTCTTCCAAAAGACCCAGCTCCCGCTGGTCATGTATTCCAAAAGGACCCAGCATCTCACTGGTCATGTATTTCGAAAAGTCCCAGCTCACGAGTGTCGATCTCCCAAATTAATTTGTTTCACAAATCAAACCTTCAAGATGTGATTCCTCCATTCTCTCATTTCTGAACCTTCGGGTTTTCAATCTTCTCAAATCTATCATTTCCAAACCTTCAAGATCTTTAATCTCTCAAATACCATCAGTTCCCAACCTCTGGGCTACAATGTCTTCAAAATCTCATCATTTTCTCAACCCTCGGGTTATAATCTCTCAAAATTTAATCACTTTTTAGCCATAAGATTAAATCTTTCATTTCAAAATCCAGTGTTTTCACTGGTCGGGATTTGAAATCTAGTTTCTCATAACTGGTTTGGATTCAAAATCCAGTGTTTTAACTGGTCAGGATTTTCAAAATCCAATTCTTCATAATTGGTCGGGATTTAAAATCCAGTGTTTTCACTGGTCGGGATTTTCAAAATCCAGTTCTTCATAACTGGTCGGGATTTAAAATCTAGTGTTTTCACTGGTCGGGATTTTCAAGATCCAGTTTTTCATAATTCGTCGGGATTTAAAATCCAGTGTTTTCATTGGTCAGGATTTTCAAAATCCAGTTTTTCATAACTGGTCAGAATTTAAAATCCAGTGTTTTCACTGGTCGGGATTTTCAAAATCCAGTTTCTCATAACTAGTCGGGATTTAAAATCCAGTGTTTTCACTGGTCGGGATTTTCAAATCCAGTTTCTCATAACTGGTCGGGATTCAAAATCCAGTATTTTCACTGGTCGGGATTTTCAAATCCAGATTCTCATAACTGGTCGGGATTCAAAATTCAGTATTTTCACTGGTCGGGATTTTCAAATCCAGTTTCTCATAACTGGTCAGGATTCAAAATCCAATGTTTTCACTGGTCGGGATTTTCAAATCCAGTTTCTCATAACTGGTCGGGGTTTAAAATCCAGTGTTTTCACTGGTCGAGATTTTCAAATCCAGTTTCTCATAACTGGTCGGGATTCAAAATCCAGTGTTTTCACTGGTCGGGATTTTCAAAATCCAGTTTCTTATAACTGGTCGGGATTTCCAAAATCTAATGTCTTTTCATCGGTCGAGTCTGATTTTTACACCATTCCTCTAAATTACAACTAAAGGTCTCCTTAAAATTTATATTGAGTGGTTATTTCACAAAAGAATGCTGAAATATTCTGCCAATTTGCTAAAAACATTTGTTGATTCTAAAAATCTGACTACGCAAAAGAATTACCTCAGATTACCTCTAGTATTCTTTCCAAAAAGGTAAAGTTCTTTGCGAAAAAGGGATAAAATTCAAATCTTTTCCTGTTGATCAACCTAAAGGATGAAAGAAATATCCTCGGTATGATTAGTAAAAGAAATATTCAATGAGATTGAAAAGCCAAAAGCAAATTGATATTAATCATGGCTATGGCACATGTTTAAAGACGACTATCTGGCAATCAGGCAGTGGAAATATCTTGAGCATTAAAAGAATCCACTCAATCTCATATCTTCTTATCCATTTAAAGTTGCAATCAAATATCCGCAAAAGGATCTTTCAACTGTCATCAAGATGAAGACGAATATGCGAGCTAGACCCCCGGAGCCAAAGAAGATTTGGATCATCTCTTAGATGAAGGAGTTTGTGAAGGATCCTTCCAGGAAAAGTTCAGATCACCGTCAAGATGAAGGCAAGTGCGATGAACCCACCGACAAACCCTAAAAGATATTTGATTTCTGCTATCATCTAAAGACCTTTTAAGCCAATGTCATCAATAGAATTTCTGAGATAAAAGAAGGATCGAAACATCTCCAAGATGAAGGAGTTTGTGACGTACCCTTCCCTGAAAAAGAGAGAAAAGTCAGGACACATCCAAATGAAGGATAATGTGAAAAACTGAGAAAGTTCAGTGACTCAAATAGAGTGCAAAAGAATCATCATGGGAAAACACTCAGATATCAGACTGCCAAAGTTGTCAGAAGTCATCTTTTCTCATGCAAAATTCTTTTATCTATATCTCTTAACTACTTGCTTTTATGAAATTAAGAATATTTCTTCTCTTCTCATATCAAGGAAATGGATAACTTCCTTGAAGAAAATCATCAGTGCTAAAATTTTGAATTTGACTCTTACAACCAAGGAGTTAACCTCATTGGAGGAAATACTCTAAGTAAAAGAGGGAATATCTTCGCACATACGTGCACATTTTCAAGCGTTTGAGTCAACTAAAATTTTATCTTATTGGCAAAATTTTTTAGCTATTCCAAAAATGAAATAAATATTCAATATTCATTTTAATACAACCTAGCGTTGTTTATACTTTTCAAAAAGAGTTGCCTCCTTCAGGAGAAGTATCTCTTCCTATCCCATCACGGTTTTCTCATTTAAGAATCCCGTATGGTAGTACCCACTCAGGTTAAGGGTCAAAACCCGAATTTTCTGCGAAAGGTCATTCATTTCAAAAGCTATTTTAGTCTCAGCAAATGAGACACTCATATCACCCCTTTTCCAAGCTTTAAGGAATCCTATTTTCCTCCTTTCGCAAACCCTTTTCGGATTTGTTCGTCCAAACTCCGAAGGTCCCATCATGGTTTCTTCGTCTGAGGATTCCATTTGGTCGTCCTCTTCAGATTAAGGGTTAAGCCTGAACCTCGCCCCTCGAGGTATCTTCCTTTTCAGGTTTGTGTTAAACTTGAGTCTTGTTCCAACGAGATTCCTTGTTTTAACGAGGTGATTTCTTCCAGTCCCATCATGGTTCTTCCCATCAAGGAATCCATGCTTCATATATCCGTCATGATAGGATTCCACTTGAGCTTCACCTCACGAGGCATTTTTCCAAAAAATGTCCCATCAAGGTCCTCATGTATTTCTTTCCTTATTCAATTCATCTTGATATATCTTAGTCCCATCCAGGTTAAGGGCTAAACCTGAATCATTCCAAAAAGCATATCTTGTCCCACCTTTGAGACTTGATCAAAATTTTTATTTCCACCATTTCGGGATATCCATCCAAAGTCCCATCACGATTTCCTCATTTTCTACTCAAACATATCATTCTCGAGGATTTCGTCTTCCCAAAACCATTCAGGATAAGGTTTTTAAGCCTGAAGAGTCATGTTTCCAAAATAATTCTTTCACACCCAGTTCAGATCTGCTGACTGGGGCATTTTTCAAAATTTGGAGTATTTTCTTTTCCACTAAGATCGGCTTTCAAACGGCTTAGTAGCAAAGAGGGGCATCTGTGAACACCCCAAAATTTTCAAAGTCTTGTGAAAATGACCTTTTTACCCTTGACTCTATATTTTGAGAAAATCAAGGCAATTTCAAAGCCAAATTTCAATTATTCTTCAGATCTTCTGGGTTAAATTCCATGTCGATATATCTAACTCGATTTCGGATCTGAAACCAGTGTTTTAAATCCAAATCTGAGCCTCGTTGTCTAATTTCCAAATTAAAATTACAAAAATAGCAAAAAATGGTTTTGAATGGCTCGGGCAGTTCATCCGGCATCCTGTTATATCCACAACTCTGTATTTCTCGATTCGAGGTTTTAAACCTCGAATATTTCCTCAAAATCTGGATCCAAACTCATTTTCTGAAGAAATTTCCCCAAAATAGCCTTGAATTCTCAGAAAAACTCTCCTTTGTAAATATTTTGCAAAAATAAAAAAAATAGTCTTAAATCTTTATTTTTCTCGTAAATCTTAGGATTTCACTCTAAAAATACAAAAAATGAAAAAACAACACAAAAACCAAAAAAATTGGAAAAACTACGAGAAAAACAAATGATTTAAAGTTTTTTGAAGTTAATTTTGCTAAAAACCTCATTTTAAACCATTTTATAATTTTTTTTTTTTAAAAGGGACCCCCCTTTTGAAAAAGGGGAAAATTTACAACGGCTTGTTCCCGCGCACTCCTCCCTCTCATTTTCTACCCTCCATCTTCAACAATCTTCTTTCCTCTCCACCTTCCATCTTCAACAGATTTCCTCTCTCGAATCCTCCATTTTCCCTTTAAGAAGAGGCCTCCACCGATTCTTGAAGACACCCATTATCGACATCATCGACCAGAGCACCATCCATTGATTTTTCTCATATCCACCTTCACGCAGCAACCCTCGAGGCATCCATTTTCTTCCTTCGATAACCCATTATCGAGTTTTCTTCTGATCCATCAATCCATCATCCGTTGGTACGCAGCAAATTCTCCTTCAGCATCATCCATTATCAGACGGAAAATCGTTCAGAGACATTCACAATTATAGTAAAGGAGATAAACCCATCCAGCGGTTGCACGCAGAGAACTCATCTCTTTTATCTCCATCTCAGTTGAATCAAGGAATTCTGTTCAACAGGAAAGCAACGAGAGAATCATTCATCGAATTCACAATAAGTGAGTCTTCTATTCTCTTTTGTTTATTGTTTTCATAAACCTCAGAGTTGTTCTTCGTTATATGATAAGTAAGCCTTTGTTGTAATGTTGATCTGCATACAGCAGAATCAACTTACATATGGCGACATTAACGGAATAACAAGCATTCCAACATTTCTTTGTGTCTTCATTTTATTTATACTGCAATTCCACTCTTATTGGGTTGAGGCTATCAGATTCAATGATCTGATAGGGTTCATTTGAATCCTGGTCCAATTTCTTTTTTTTTTTACCAAACCTTGTTTTCGGTTTTGATCTTCATTTGAGTTTTTGAATCGCCTATATGATCTTTGTTTTTAATTGATCTCTTGCCCTTGTTAGCTATCGTATTTTGATTTCCATTAACATGGTGGCTTCAGATAACTTGATTGTCGGCCTCACATCGGCCACTATATCATATATGCATCGCCATTCACTGCTTAAACATGAAGACATCACATAGCAAGAGATCGTGCATCTCCTTATTTGATTGTTAGATCCTGTACATTTAGATATTATATTTTTTTTTGTTACAGTTGAATAATATGCATCCAGAGGTTAGGTCCTTTGGTAAATTCATTCATATAGATTCATTTAGAGGTTTGTTCCATCATATTTTCTTTCACAAGCATTTATACTTCGATGAAGGTACAATCCTCTGTTGCATTTGTGTTCATTGTTTTATATTCCATCAAAACATTCACGATTCATGCGCTTTCTTTACATAGCATAAGCACCTGCTGTCACTAATTACGAACCTAGATGCACTCATATCCAATCATTCCATCTATGCGCTACCATCTCCAGACATAATCAATGAGCTCATTCATAGAGCTCGCTAGGGATTTACATCCTTTTCATGGATCTGTCTGTTGAACCCACTCACTGGACTCACCCAATATATACACTCTCTGTAAGTATACCCATTGAATTCATCACATTAGTTTCAATTCTAACAGTGGTACAATCCCTTACAGCTGAACTTCTTTCTTGCTCACTATTTGAAAAGCACTTACAGGAGGATGCCATAACACAACAACCAATTGGCTCTCCAATTCAAATCACCAGGTCTAGTGTACCTTCTATGCAGTAGAAGGCTATGAGGGCCCTTGAAAATATCATTTCAATTAGGCCAAATATCATTGTAGCTGCAGAGGCATATGCTTCAGCAGAAGCACAATGCAGTATACCACGCAAGCTTCCAAAGATACCTTCATTCCATAAATTTGCCAGACGTGAGCAATATGCACAAAGAGATGAATTAGAGTCTAATAGGAAGTGGTGGCCTGAAAGTGATCTAGGAAAACAAGATTTTATAGCAGAAATTGATTCCAGAAATTGCAGGGTTAGGAATTGATCTGTTGACTTTTCTGCAACTTGTGGTAATCTTGAGGTGTCAAGAATATCTGGTGAAAATTCCCAGCTAGGTTTTTCAAGTGATATTCGATTGAATTTCCATGAGCATTCTGGGGAAAAGGGAGCAATGCAAAACAGATTCTTCCTTGGTTTATGCTTTATGATAATCTGTTTTGTCTCATTTTTTTTTTGTTTTTTTCCATTTAATTTCAAAATATTATCTTGAAGTGCCAGTTGTTACATTAGTGAGAATGCTTCAGTCTGGTATATAAAATCATTGTTGTGGATACATTGAATGTTTCTGCTAAATGTTGGGAAACGACAGTGCAGTTAGCACTGAAATAATGGCATAAAAGGAGACCACTGATGCTCTCTCTTGTGGGTGCATCTCAGATCCCATCTATATTGTATATCCCACAGTATGCACACCCACTGTGTGCATACATCACCATTTCTAACACACACCAAGACACTTCCCAACACCTCTTTACAACAGCGATTTTGCATTCATCGCTTATCCTGAACCTGTGAAGGCCTTGTACAATACTTTGCATCACACCTTTCCTTATACCTTCACCTTCCTTTACTATTCACTGTTCTACTTCCTACTATCCATACTTTCATCATATACAGCATAGAGTATATCTTTGCTGTCATCATTTTTTTTTCTTTTTCTGTTCATCATTGTCATAGAGACAACGCACTTGGCGCAACTTACTTGCATCAATTCCTTGCTGTTGTCATTTGTTATGGCATCATACCACACACTGCCATTCCAACTGACACCATCCTCTTACACTTTATTGTCTAAATTTCTCTGCATTTATGAACATTGCTGCCACCACATCCTATTACCTGTAGTAAGTATCTCAAACAACACCCTGCTGTTGTCAACCAACAACATCCTCTGTACAATGCTTTTGTGTCACCACTTAGGAATAACTCACTGCTAGTATTGTTGCACCTGTATAGTTCGTTCCCATTCACCATTCCACCTATATATATATATATATATTCATATATGTATACATATACGTATATAGATATACATATAAATGTATATATATGCATATATACATGTACATAGGTATATATCACTTTCATCTTTTCGACACTTTAGATCTTAAATATCTTGGCATGTGAGCATTTTTATCATTGACACCCATATATGTGCAATTTTCCTCTATTTTCATACTAATCAAGTGTTTTGCAGGAAATATGTGGAAAATGTCATTACTTGGGATTTGTATTTTCAATTTTAAGCATTGCAATAAATTAGATCTTAATGAGAATTTACATTACCTGTTCTAGATTAGAATGAATGAGCATATAAATATCATTTGTTGCATCATTTTTCTTCATTTCAAAGTTTCACAAATGGGAACACGAATGGCACATGCACCATTTTGTAAGAGATAATTAATCCTAAGTCGATGATTTACATCAATGGCCATAGTCAGGATGTAAACAAAACTTAGGATTTTTATCTTTTATAAAATAACACTAGATCCACACTGGATCCTTTTCAAAATTCATCATATTTTCTTTAAATATTTTCCTCTTTTATCAGAGTTTAGTCTAAAATTGATTCAATACATATATCAATGGCCATAGTCAGGATATATTGAGAATTAATTTCATTTTTTAACTCTATAAAAGCACCAAAATATATTTTATTCTTCATTTGAATTTAGATATGATTATTATATAATACATTCAATGACCATAGTCTGGAGTATATTATATCATTAATCTTATTTACATTCATTTAAAGAATGAAATATGATTTTGAAATCCAATTTCAAAAATTATTTAAATTCATTCATCATTTAGGATAGAATTGCATCATATTTTCAAAATTCTCTTTTCAAAATTCCAAGTGATTCTTTTTCTTCATTTCTCAAATCAAATCTTATTTATGAATTCAAATTCAATTCTATCTCATTTTCAAGATTCAAACTCGATTTCAAAGTCTAATCTAACTTTGAAATTTCAAATTCATTTTTGTATTCAAATTTCAAATTTCCAATTCAATTCAAATTCAAGATTCAAACTTCAAATTAAGCTTTGAAGTTTCTGATTCATCTTCTTATTCAAAATCAAGTTTATTTTCCTTACCTTCAAAATTAAAATCAAAGTTTGATATTAATTCTGAATCTCAAAGCTTGACCCTTCCTAAGTTTTAAATTCAATCTGGGTTTCCAAAACCCAGATCCATATTCAAAAGTTCCATTTGGACTTTCAAAATCCAAATCCAAAGTTAGACCCAACTTCATCTTGGATCTCAGGCTTCAGATCCAAAACCCATTTTAGGATCCAGAATCCAACTCCATCTTGGATCTTAGACTTCAGATCCAAATTCCATCCCAAAATTCGGATCCAATTCCATCATTGGATCTCAGACTTCAGATCCAAATCTATTTTAGGATCCAGAATTCAATTTCATCTTGGATCTTAGACTTCAGATCCAAATTCCATTCCAAATCTTGGATCCAATTCCATCTTGGATCTCAGACTTTAGATTCAATCCCCATTTAGGATCCTAGATCCAGAATCCAACTTCATCTTGGATCTCAGGCTTCAGATCCAAAATCCATTGTAGGATCCAAAATCCAACTCCATCTTGGATCTTAGACTTCAGATCCAAATTTTATCCCAAATTTTGGATCTGATTTCATCATTGGATCTTAGATTTCAGATCCAATTTCCATTCAGGATTCTAAATCCAGGATTTAATCTTAGATCTCAGTTTTATTAAGAATCCAAACTTTGGATTCAAATTTCATCTTGAATTTCATATTTTAAAACAAATTCTATTCCCAATTCCAACTTTCAAATCCAATTCCATTTCATTTCAGATTTCAAAATCCAAGTTTATCTTGATTCTCAAAATCCAAAAACCAATTTCTCAAATTCTGTTTGGATTTCTCAAATCTCACCCTGATTTCAAACTCTAAAATTGAAATTTAAATTACATTCCAAATTTAATCTCTCTTCTGATTCAAAACTCTAATTCAGAGTCCATTTTTATGACTTTGAAAATTCCTTTCTTCTCCTTTTATTTCAACTTCAAAAACATTTCTTTCAAAGCCCAGATTTATTTTTCCAAACTTTGATTATTCCAAAACTTGAAACTTTAGATCTTAAGTTCTAAGTTAGAAACCATATCTTCACTCTATTCATCAGAAACGCTTGGAGATTTCCAAAATCATTTTTGAAAGAGCATACATCCTTGCATTTGCACAAGCATGATTCTTTGTGCATCTAGGCTTAGAATAAATTCTTAGATAATCTTTTAGTAAAGCAAAAAGGCATGAATTTGACCCTTGGTTCGATTACCCTTGGTAAAGGCGCCAGGAACGGTCGAACCTCGTACTAACGAGCGAATCCCGTCTCCCATTTTCCCACAAAATATTTCAAAACGGAGGCGAGTAAATGTTCTAAATATTTTTCAAATCAAGGTCAAGTGAGACCCCGCAAAAGAGTTTCCCTCTCTCTTCTTTCTTTTTCACTTCTCTTCTATCTTCTTTTCTGTCTTCTATTTTCTCCCTTCAAAAAGGAGGAATTAGGGATTAGAAAGGAAAAGAGAAGGAAGAGAGAGAAATACCAAGAAAGGAAAATTTTTACGATGATCACACTCATATTCTTCATCGGTGTCTTCCGCTGATTCTGTTTTATGTGAGACTTCTTCTGGTTGAATCTGCTTCTTGGCACTCTTTGTGGATTTTTTAGCCTTATGACCGTGAAACTTCTGTCTAAACAAATTCTTCTCTGAACTAGTCGCGACTTGTTCGCTCATCATCTTGTTTATCATTTTTTGGAACTTGGTGTACATCTGTGGATCTATGCCATCGTCCTCTTGCTGTTGATCTTGACTTCTGACGGATCTGGGGGAATCCATTTCTACTTCTGAAGCTGATGAGTACTGAGATGTTGTTGTTCTTTTGTCTGATCTTGTCCGAACAATCAAATGTTGTGAATGCTCTCTACAGGGCAAAGACCTGATTAAATTATAAAGGAATTGGTTTTTGGAAGAAACATTTGCTGAAAATATGATAGACAATTTGAAAAAGTATCCCATTACTAGGGATTGAGTCATCGCAGGAATCACAACAATTTATTTTGTTATTCTTTGAAAGAGAAATAAACAACGAAAAATGTGCCTTGTTACCTAAACGAGGTCGTCAAACCACAAGAGAAAGAGAGCAAATTTTATTAAAATGAGAAAAATATGATTTTATTAGTCTTGACAAAGAAGTGGAGGACAAACAATTTGCCACCATTCATGATAGTCGGCAGACACTTTAGGACAAGAAAAGAATTTATGGGAAACAAAGGAATCCCAGTCGTAGCGGGCAGAATGATATGCCTCGGACCATTGTGCGAAAGTGAGATCGAATTCTGCCATAGCTCCTGATAGTAGTCTAGCTTCAATGTACTACTGTCTCTGAGAGATCTGTCGAACACATCGCTTCGGCTGATAGTAAGTGTATAAGAATGGTCCCAACAATTTGAATCGCTTGCCATAAGCGTACGTATATCTGGGAGGAGATAGTTGTCGATCAAAGTAGTCACAGACAATGTCATCTTCTTGAATGTTGTCGATCATGGACTGGTACTGTGCTACTGGAAGAAGTTCTTGGCCATTGTATCTGAAAGAATTCGCTCAGGCTGGAACATGCTGGAAGAACCAAGATTGAAGCGCGTAAATGCATCCTTCAACTAAGATGGATTCTCTAAGTGAGAAACGAGTCAAACCCCGATACATGAAAGCAAGCACTGCCATGGCTATGAAGAGACGGTTGGTCTGTCAACTTCCCCATCTTCTCATGAGCTGGATTATTCTGATGTCCATGTAGTTTTGTCCATCTGGGAAGAGGGCTAATCCTACAATGCATAGAACCATTGCATTCTGAATCCTTTATCTAGCTGTCCTTGATAACGAGCTGACTTCGACGAAGGTCCCATATTGATGGTATAACTCAAGCAGATTGACATATTTGTTTCCATCCAACTGGATCATGGGCCAAGATCGACGACCTGTCATACTAGCTAAGGAGTCTCGGGGGTCCAAACCCTTGACATTGATCAGGAACTGATGTTCTAACGGATCTCTTGGTTGACCGGTTGGTTCTGGTAATCCCATAATCTCTGAAAATTCATCCATTAACATGGTCATCTCTCCCCATGGGAACCAGAAGGTACATGTCCGTGGATTCCATCGCTCTGCCATTGCGTGGATCAGGTTGCCATTTACTGTCTATTTTCCGATTGCTGACGCCACTTCTAACCCGCACTCGCTCAAATGGTCCGGGAACATGTGGGAAAAAACTTTTGAGCTATGAATAATACCACCGGAGAATGAAAGTTCTGATGCTAAAAGCTCGATGTTCAGGACGACCTTGTCGCACCTCGTAGGAGATGTGACCTTCAGGAAAAATAGCATTGATTTGACTGGATGCCATCAGACTGAAAATAGAGAAAGACTCAGAATCAGACTTAGGAAAATTATGGAAATTTTGAAAATTGCAGGCAGGATATAAAATGTAGCTAGAGATTCGAGATCCAGTAGAACGATAGAATGGAAAATCACCTGGAGTTTTGAAAGAAATTGGATATTTGGGAAAATCATCCAAGGTTTGAGAAAATAAAAGGAAAAGATGAGAATATGGATATTTGAAAATATTTTTTGGGGAAAATATGAGAGAAATAAAGGTAACATACAAACAGTCACATCCTGCACAAACATTTATGCACATACAACACTCCCTAAAAGGCTGACTCTAAGATGCATCATTTTAAAACAACTGTAGGACCCTAATCCTAACTCTAGGTTCATATCATCTTTATCCAATTCCGTTATGCCGATATACCCGAACTGAAATCCGAGGTACGTGGCATATAATTTTAACTCCGGTTCTAAGGTAGGGTTTTCCAACATCCTTGAGCGCCTACCGATATACTTCAGACTGTGGCCCGCGGTACGTGGTAGGGGTTGTTAACCCAAATAAGTGGCCCAGTTGTGAGGCTCTGTCATGAACTAGAGTTCTGGAAGAGAGCCCAGCAACATGAAGACCTGGTAAAGACAGGTAATCGGGGTTTGAAAAAATGATCACATGCAGAAAATAAAAGGCTCTAAGACCTAAAAGCAATTGATTTTGAAAATCTTTGAAGAAGCATACATGTTATCATCGCAAAATTTTCCCCCACCCTTGCGAGAGAGAAACGAATTTCGTGAGTCAAACTCGACCAAAGTTTTGAAAATTGTTTTGAAAATTAACTCGCCTCCGTTTTGAAAATTTGCGGGAAAATTCCGCGGAATGGGATCCGGCTGTCGGTACGAGGTTCAACCGTTCCTAGCGCCTTTACCAGGGGTAATTGAACCAAGGACCAATTATGTGATTTAACTCGATTCAAATAGCTAAATTATGCTCTATTTTTCCTAGAATGCACAGAGAATCAGGCTTGTGCTATGAAATTTTGAAAATAATGCAAGTTTGAGAAAATATGATGTTTGCTTTGGAAAATTGGAATATGCTTGAAAATTGATTGGAAAAGTACTTGAAAATTGAATTCTTGAGAAAATCATTGAATTTCATTGGAAATCAGAAATTTGCATTGGAAAGTGATTTCTCAGGAAAACTTGTACTTTGGAAAATTGATTTTGAGATTTAGATTTCTTTTCTGAGGAAATGGATTTGAGAATTCTGAGAAACTCAAGAAATTCATTGGAAAATGACTTTTGAAAGGAAAAATGGATTCTCAGGAAACTAGGTTCTTAGGAAAATGGGAAATCTGAGAAAATCGATTTTTTTGAAAACTTGAGACTTTGAAATTTGAGAATTTCAAAACATTGGAAAATCTTGATTTGAACTTGGGAAGTGCTTTGAAATGTTATTTGAAAACTTAGGGTTTTGAGAAAATCAGATCGTGAGAAAGACTTGGAAATTCTTGAGAAAACTGAATTTTTTTTTTGAAATTGAAATTGGAAAATGAATTTTAAAACAATGCAATTTGAATAATATGAATGAATGAATATGAATTTGAAAAGGGAATTTCATTGAGGAATTGAGAAATCCTTTTGAAGTTTTGAAAAATGCAGTGCATTTTTTAAGTTAGCCTAAGTGTGTAGGCTGAATGTGGCTAATATGAAGATCATAAATCTTGGTTTTCTTCGTATTCTGACTATGGCCATAAATACGAATCCCACTGAGTTTATAAACTCCATAAGAGCTTGTGAACGTGCTATTCGTGTAAACCATAGTGAATTTGAAATAATGTGCATGAATCATACATCACATATTGAAATTTGCATAAATTAAACTATATGCAATGAAACCCTATTCTAAGCAGAAAAAGTAACTCTTATTCGAAATTATTACATTTGAGGTTACATTGAATTGAAATAAAAAAAATAAAATCTAAGTCTTTTTCTTGAATGTTCCTGCAAAACTAGAAAACAAGGTTAGCACAAAAATGTAGGTTTTTTTGAATTTATCCGAAAATATGGGAAATTATCGGATATTATTCAGATATAAACCCAAATTCATACCCCCTTTGATATAAAAATGATAAATAATTAATAAATTTCTAAAATAAACTTGGAAATTCGAAATTGGGGTCAAAATGACCAAAATACCCCTGATGACCTTGAAATCAGGGTTTTCTGAAAGAATTTTTGTAAATTTTGGAAATTTGAAAATCAAATGAAATAAATCAAACATAATATGATGAAATATGATGATATGCATGAAATTTTGGAGAACTAGAAATTGAAATTTCAAAATTTAGGTCAAAATGACCAAAATACCCCCGATAACAAGACTATGGCCTTGAAACCAGGGTTTTCTGAAATAAATTTTGCAAAATTGAAAAATATGAAATGCAAAGGAGATTGAAATTAACCCTAATATGATTCTACATGCTTTTGTACATGATAAAAACCTTAAAATGGCGAAAATATCATAAAATATCGAATTTAACCTAATTTTTGCCTGATTTTCGCTTCTGAATTTAAAGATAAACTAACACATGGATCAAATGAACTTGAAATTAAACCAAATTTGGAATGGACACATAAAATAACCTTAGAAACATAATGGAGTTCGAAAATCTAATTTTTTGTATTTTTTAATATGGAAATTCAAATAAAAATCCTAAATTTTGTGATTTTTGCCTAAAATGTTTATTCTAAAGAAGATTTAGGATATCAAACTTCCATAAAAATTTTCCAAATTTTATGGGGTGACAGAGGACAGTAAGGCAAGGATTTTTTCCTTTTACACTTTCTGGTTTTTACCTATGGTCGGAGCTGTACCACTCCGGCAAGTCGGATCGGAATCCGGCGACTCTAGGATTTAGGGGAAAGAGACAGGTTTCGGTAGAAAACATGGGAAAAATGGAATACAGATGGGGAAAAGGCTGAAATTGTGGGAAACGGTCCCTGACAAACATAAAAAGATTTGATCTTTTGACACCATTGGGATTCGGGTTATGGTTTGGAAAAGGCCATACTGTTATCAGAGACCTAAATCTCTGAGATTTCTGGACATTGGAATCTGTTAGACAGAAAGAGAAAATCCGGGAAAAATAATGAAATAGATTAGAAAATTCTCAAATTTTGGAAAATGACAGGAAATTATGTTAGAAACAACTTTCATGTTGAAAGTTTTTGCAGACAGGTTACAGATTGGATGGACTCGGTGCATTAGGGTCTGTCTATACCCTGACAAAAGAAAATCGATATTTTCCTAGGGGTATGAGAAATCCGATTTTTTACAGAGGTAAAAACTAATTGGAAAAACCTCAAAATTTTCCGATCATTAGTAGATTCAATCATGAATCTACTGTGATTTTTGGAGGATGATCTGGATCTCTCACAAGGGTGGTGCCGGAGGTTCTTTTCTGCTAAAGCGCAAACTGGAAATTCGAAAAGACAGAAAACCCGTTGTAGAGTTTGATCGGTTTGGATGGGTTCCAAAACCCGAACAAACTCAAATTTTCGGCAGTAAAACAAAAATATGTATACCCAATTACTCTAAAATTTACAGATTTTATTGGTGCAATAACTCACATGACATAACGTATAGACTTTGCACAAAACTGAAATTCTATGAATTCTACATCAACTACTAATAAATCTATATAAAATGAATAAAATGCATAATGAAAATGCAATTTTTAAATATGAAATTATATAAAACATGAAAATCAAAACCATCATCGGGGGTACACAAACTCTTATGTTTGATCTTGCTGTGAAAAGGAAAAATCCAGTCCATTCATTGGACGGATTCCCTACTCCATGTAGCCTTAAGCATAACAATAAAGGAAATAAAAGAGTAAAAAGAAAAAAAAAATGAAGATCTTACCTTGGATTGGCTGAAGGTAAGCTATAGAAATGGTGTTGCTGCTAGCTTGAAGAAGATGGAGGTTTTGCTGCCATGAATGGAGGTGTTTTGGCTTGGAGGATGTTGCTGCGTTGCCAAGAAGGGTGGCTGCACCGGTGGGGAAGATGATGGACCTTGGCGGAGCTGGAGCCGTTGATGGAGTTGGAGATGATGGACCAGCTGGTGTCTTGTGTGGTGGATGCAGCTGCTACAGAGGGAGGAGTTGGAGGTGGCTGCCAAAAGTTGGTGACTGTTGTGGCTGCAGCAGTGGTAGTGGCTGCAAGGGAGGCTGGACCGGTGGTGAGGCCCTTGGTACTGCTGGAAGTTGCCTTGGAGTTGATGGTCACCCTGGAGGGAGGCTGCTACTGCTGGTGGCTGCAAAGCTTGAAGATGGATGCTGGGGTAGACTGGTTGGATATGAAGGAGTGAAGCCGCAGCAAGATGGTTGAAGAGAGAGAGAGAGAGAGAGAGAGAGAGAGAGAGAGAGAGAGAGAGAGAGAGGCGTGAAGAGGTGGGCAGCCGTATGGCTTTTTTTTCTTTTTTGGTTTTAAACTTAGGTTTTAATTGGGATCCTACCTAGGGTTTTATGAGTCAATGAAAAAGGGAGAGACCCCTTTAAGTGAATGGCTGGGCAAGAGGGAAAAGAAGGGAGGAAGGAAGGGAAGAAGGAAAGAAGAGGAAGAAGAAAAGGAAGAAAAAGAAAGAAAAGGGAAAAAGAAAGGAAAGAAAGAAAATGAGGGAAAAAGGAAAAGGGAAAGAAAAATGAGAAAAAAATGGAAAGTGGGGCTGGAGGTTTGGGTGACCACCTTGTGGGTCCCACCTCTCTAAAATGAAATAAATAAATAAAAATCAATAAAAACAAAAACAAAAACAAATAAATAAAAAGAATATTTTTTTTTAATAAATTAGAAATGTAAATGAATGGGCCATCTCAGAGCGGGTCCAAATTTCAATTTTGAAATTCATTTTGAAGATTAGAGGGGTAAAATAGTTTTTTCAAAAAGTTTCCAGACGAAACAAGCTATTTTGGCAGTTTTTTAAACGAGCTCGGATTTTGAAGTTCAATATCCCGTTGCGAAGAAAATCCAGTGTAGAATTTGAAAATGTAATTTTGAAAGAAATCCAGATTGTTTTTCTCAAGAAAATGCTTCCAACAAAACGAGCTATTTTTGGCAGTTTTTGAAACGAGCTCGGATTTTGAAGTTCAATACCCCGTTGCGAAGCAAATCCAATGTAGAATTTGAAAATGTAATTTTGAAAGAAATCCAGATTGTTTTTCTCGAGAAAATGCTTCCAACAAAATGAACTATTTTTGGTAGTTTTTGAAACGAGCTTGGATTTTGAAGTTCAATACCCCGTTGCGAAGAAAATCCAGTGTAGAGTTCAAAAATTTGAGTTTGAAATAAATCCAGATTGTTTTTCTTGAGAAAATATTTCCAAATTTAGACTCCTGGGGGTAAAATGTCAATTTTGGAAACCCAGAGTTTGAAATTGATTTCTGCAAGCTTTTAAAACTCAATCTGAATTGAAATTTATAAAATTGGAGTTCTGGACTTCGAAAATGAAATGTGATGAAATGTTATGAAATGCTGAGAAATGATATGAAATGATGAGAAATGACATGAAATGCTATGCGAAATGCTAACCTTGAATAAAGAATTTTGGATGTCAGACCCCGATTGACACTTGTATCAGTTTAAAAAGCATTAAAATTGATAAAATTTGCAAAATAGCTCAAGAAATGGTTTTCGGGACTCTACTGGGTCAGAGTGACACTGAAAATTGGGGTTTGAGCTGGATTGAACTGAGATGAGCTAGATTGAGCTGGGTTTTAGAGTTTCAGAACTCAAATGAACTGACCAGACACTAACTCAACTGACCTTTTCGACTGAATTTTCAAGAAAAGCTGCCATTTTTAGAGAAATGGTACCGAATGGTCACTGGAGTGAAGTGAATTACGAACTTGAGCTAGCTTTGAGCTAAAACAAAGGTCAGTAATACTGAGATGAACTAAAATCGAGGCTCAAACACTAGCTCAACTGACTGAACTCGGCTCAATTTCAGCTGAAAGAGCTGAAATGGACTAAAATGGGCTCCTGAACACTTAGAAATGGTTTTGAACTGAAACGGGAGCACTCGAACTCCTGGTGAGCTCAAGTTAGACTCTGGGAGTATAACTGACTAATGAATGACTGACTCAAAGACAATTGGCTTGGATTTGAGTGAGAAATGAGCTCATTTCTGAAGAAATGATCTCATTTTGGCAGGAATGGTCAGAAATGGAAATGGTCTGTTCATTGTGAGCTCAGATAAGCTTGAAATGATTGATATTCTAAATGTTCTGAACTGACCAATGAGCTTGGTTGACTCCGACTGACTGGGGTCTGGGATGACCTAGGGGTAAAATGATAATTTTCCTAATGAAAGTTGGTAAAATGGTGATTTTCTGAAACTGACTCGGGGTTTGACTCCTACACTGACCTAACAGGGTTGGCACTGCACGAGGAGGGTTGTTTGAGAATGGATGAGGAAAATTTGGGGTGTTTACAGATGCCCCTCTTTGCTACTAAGTCGGCTTGTGGACGAGCTTAGTGGCAAAGAAAAACACACCAAATTTGGGCTATAAAAATGCCCCAGTTAGAAGGATCTGACTGGTTTTAAAGAGATTAGCCCTGATGAAAATGGTAGATATAAAATAGAGAATAAGGAAGAAAAAAAATTTTACCTCAAAAAAAGTGAGATTCAGGTTTTGCCCTTAACCTGGATGGGACTGAAAATACTTCGTGTAGAAACGAAGCTCAGGTTTGACCCTTAACCTGACCGGGAAATGAAATACCTCATTAAAATGAGGCTCAGGCTTAACCCTTAACCTGACCGGGAAATGAAATACCTCATCAGAATGAGGCTCAGGTTTGTACCCTTATCCTGATTGGACGGAAAATAAAATACCTCATCAAAGGAGGCTCAGGTTTGTACCCTTATCCTGATTGGGCGGAAAATGAAATACCTCATCAAAGGAGGCTCAGGTTTGTACCCTTATCCTGGTTGGGAGGAAAATGAGATACCTCAATAAAGGAGGCTCAGGTTTGTACCCTTATCCTGATTGAGCGGAAAATGAAATACCTCATCAAAAGAGGCTCAGGTTTGTACTCTTGTCCTGATTGGGCGGAAAATGAAATACCTCATCAAAGGAGGCTCAGGTTTGTACCCTTATCCTGATTGAGCGGAAAATGAATGGAATCCTCGAAGGAAGAAACCATGATGGAACCTTCGGATTTCCGCACAATGAATCCGATAGGGGTTTTGCAAAAGGATGAAATTGGGGTCCCTAAAGCTTGAAAAGGGGTTTGATTTTGGGCGCCTCATTGCTGAGACTAAATAAGTTTTGAAATTGGTGACCTTTTGCGAGAAAATGATTGGTGGCTTAACCTCAAGCCGAAATTGGACTGTCTATGGTGGGACAGTGGGGACACAGGGAAGTGTGCGAATCTGAGAGCCCAGGCGCTCAGATTATACCAACAGAAGGGAAGGAATCTTGAAAACTCCCGTTATCAAGTCCTAAAAGGGATAACAACTAATGTCAGGATGCGCCAAATATGAACATCAAACTCTCGCTTCACGTCAGGATGGCTAGAAAATATTGTCAAAATGTTGAAAATTATTGTTGATTCAAAATAATTTAAAATGATGCACATTGTTTGGAAAATATTCCCTCTTTTCTACCTGAAGTCTTACTTCTGACTAGGCTTAACTTCGTAGAATCAAGATTCAAATTCAAATTGCTTGCGATTGGCTTTCTTTCAAGGAAGTTATCAATTTCCTTGATATGAACGGAAAAGAGAGAATTCTTGATATTGTGAAAGCAATTGGTGAAAGAATATTGATAATAGAATTTCACAAAATTAAAGAAGATCCTTTGACAGATTTGGCAGTCTGATATCCTGGGATTCTTTTCTCATGACGATCTTTCTGCCTACTCTTTTTTTTTTTTTGGCAGAATTAGAGATCTCTTGGGTTTTTGGGGATTACATCATCCTTCATTTTGGAGATGTCCTGACTTTTCTCTCTTTTTTTTTTTGGAAGGGTACGTCACAAACTCCTTCATCTTGAAGATGCTCTGATCCTTCTTTTTCTCTCAGAGATTATATCGACGGTTATTGGCTCATTTGTTGGAAATCTCTTAATGATAGCGGAAATTAAATATCTTTTAGGGTTTGTCGGGAGGCTCATCGCAGTCGCCTTCATCTTGATGGTGCTCTGAACTTTCCCTGGAAGGATCCGTCACAAACTCCTTCATCTTGGAGATGATCCAAATCTTCTTTGGCCTCAGGGGTCTACTCGCCTAATTCACCTTCATCTTGACGATAATTGAGAGATCCCTTTTGCAGATATTTAATTACAGCTTTAGGTGATTGAGGAGATATAGGGATTGAATGGATTTTTCTGTATCACCCAGGATATTTCGACTGCTTTATTTTCCAAGAATGATCTTTAAAAATGTGCCATTGACTGTGATCAATATCGATCACTTATGGCTTCGCGACAACATTGAATTTCCTTTGCTGGCCTGTTCTCGTCGCGAAATTTTCCCCCCGTCTTCCCTTCCTTGCGGAAGAGAAAAAGAGAGAAACGCTTTCGCGCTTCAAACTTTGACCGGATTTTGGAAATTGTTTTGAAATACTCGCCTCCGTTTTTGAAAATTGCGGGAAAATCCATGGGATGGGGCTCGACCTGTCGGTACGAGGTTCGACCGTTCCTGCCGCCTTTAACAGGGGTAATCGAACCAAGGACCAAAACTATGCTTGACTTAGCGAAATTATCAAAGTTATGTTCTATCCTAAATGCATAGAGAATTCAGGCATGTGCTATGAGATTTTGGAAAATGCCAGTTGGAAAACATGATGTATGCTTAGAAAAACTTTGGAGTTGGAAAGAATCTCTCAGGAAAAAGGTCAATTTCTCAGGAAACTCAGATAAAAAAGGGGTTTTTGAAAACATGAGAAAGCTTATAAAGATGTGAAAAAATCAGAAATAGTTGAAAATCTTGGGAAAATGGAAGTGATTCTTGAGAAAAGATGGACTTTTTGAAAAGGGAAGCACTTCTTAAGAAAACTTGGACTTTGAGAGTTTTCTTAGGAAAATGATGGAATATTTATAGGAAAACTCATTGGAGAAGGAAATTCAAAACTTGGGGAATCGAAATCCTGGGACTTTTACCTTTTTAAATACTTGGAAATCGATTTTGGATCTTGAAGAAAGATTGGAAAACTCTTTTGAATATCTTAAGAAAATATCATTTTCCTGGGAAAACTGTGGAAAAACTTGTCTTTGGAAAACCGATTTTGAAAAATCCTTAGGATTTCTTGAGAAATCGATTTCTTAAGAATGAAGTTTTCTTGAGAAAATCTTGAGAAAATCAATGATTTCATGATGTAAATGTCATGAGTGAATGAATGCACTTTGAAAAGATTTTCTAAGGGATTTGTTGGAAAATGTACATTAAGTTAAGATAAATCCTTCACATATCCTGACTGTGGCCATGAATATGTTCAGAATTTAGTTGATTTGATGCACATGATTTTGAAAACTTTGGAAATATGATGTGCATTTTAAGATAGCCTAAGAGTGTAGGCTCAATGTGACTAGTAGAAAGATGATGGATCTGGGTCTCGTCCATATTCCGACTAGGGCCGTAAATATGGATCCCACCGAGTCCATCAACTCCCTAAGAGTTGGTGCACGTGCCATTCGTGAACATCCATAGTGCTTTTGAAATAAAATGCATGAATCATATAATCAGGATATTGCATAAATTCAAACTATATGACATGCATCCTAGTCTAAGCAGGAAATTAAATCTCTTATTCCAAAATTTACATTATTACATCACTAAATAAAGGAAATAAAAGAAATTTGCAGACTTCAGCTCCTTCTTTTGATTGTTCCTGCCAAACTTGAAATTGGGTTAGCTCAAGTATGTGGGTTTTTCCAAGATTTTCCAATAATATTATGAAATTATTGGATTTAATTGGATATAAACCCTATTCTCGTGCTTTTTTGATATTTTGAAATGATGAAAATGCTAGAAATTCAGTGAAAAACAATTTGAAATTCGGAATTGAGGTTAAAATGACCAAAATACCCCTAATTATAAAGTTATACCTTTAAAATCAGGGTTTTTTGAAGGAAAACTTGGTAAAATTGAGATTTTGAAGTTCCAAGTGAATCAAATGATGATGAAATGTAGTAAGAGACATGATGACATGCTGCTAAACACATTAGGACTGTAAAATCAGAATTTGGTATTTCGCAATTTATCAAAAATAACGATTTTCGCTTGTTTTTCGCTTGGATCTGGGTCCTGCGGGACCCTATTTTGGTATTATGGATGATCCGAACCTCAAATGGATTCCAAATTGCACCAAATTCGGTATGAAGCATCTAAACACTCTGATAAACAACCTAGAATGCTAAAAATCACGAAATGATATGATTTAAATGCTAAAATTCAAGGAAAGTCCTAAAATGATGGATTTTGCCTATGGATCCGAACCAAATGCAATGCCTAATATGATAATGCAAGATTTACACCATGGAAACTTTTGATATTTTGCAGACTGATAAAAGACCCGAAATGGAACATTTTTGGTTTTTACAGCCTCGGGATTTGAGCCATGGTGAGTTCAATAACAGGGATTTAGTTCTGACAGAGGTAAAAATCACACTAATCTGATGTAAAATGCTAAAAAAATACAAAACGGCCATGAAAATTTATCAAATTAATCAGAGTTATGCATGACACCTACATGAACAACTTTCATGTTTATGACTTCGGCATTTGATCAACATAAACACAAATAAAAATATAACTATTTCTGCCTAAACTAACAGAACAGACAAATGTAGCAAAACAAGAGGCTGACAAAAACAATCCGAAGCAGGGGTCAACACTGTTCTAAAAATTACAGGCTTTCAGATTCAAACAGAGGACATCTCGGACACCACTTTCACTTTTTACAGTTTCGGATTTGGAGCAACACACAAAGAGAAACCATAGCCCTAAGTCGATCCAAGATCTCAGAGGCTCAAATTAGGCTCTGACACGTGTCCCGAACTCTCGGATTTTTTTCAGAAATAAAAAAAATCAGAAAAATATGATAAAATCATATTAAAAATTAGACATTCTCTCGAGTTCAAAACATCTTTTGTATCGAAAATAGGATCTTCCATTAGGGATATCTCGATTTTACAAGTCGGAAAATGATTTTCAAAACGTATCCCGGGTAACAAAACCCGACTTGCCATTTTGAATGTTTACCGCAGTAAACAAATTCAAATGCCTCCGAATTTTTGACAAAATTTCAGGGACACCTAAGGGCGTATTCCGTGATTTTTTTGGGATTTTTAATAAAAAATAAATGCATCAAATGCCGTGTGGAGTGACTGACAAAAACAGAGACCTACTGAAAATAAGCAGAATTGAAATAAAGGCTAAATTAATCCTAATTAATTCATGAAATATGCTAAATGAATGAAATAAAATGCTAATTAAACCTAGCTAACTATATGAATGTTAAAAATCATCAAGGAAGCATAACAAAACATTTTTATATATGTCGTTTTATGAGAATAGCTCAATCCATCCCTCGGATGAGCTCTTTCTTCAAACGACTCCCGATTCGGATTATAGAATCACATCAAGGGGAAAAGAAGTGCACATTGCTTCGTTACGCAGCGTAGAAGCTCTTGAAAGGGGCAGCTATCACGAGCTTCCTTCATCCTTCGCTCCGAGCTTCGGATGGTCCACCAAAATCGACCTCTGTTGGAATTGAATTGGCCACAGCACGAACTTTACTCCACCTTCTTCAATGCGCCAAAGGGGGCACGATTTCCACAGTTCAAAATCTGATTCTAGGAAGGCTAGGTCGGATTTTCCAAGTTCACCAGAGCTAAAAAAATGATCTCCTTTTAGGCTGGGCGTGAACCCTTGTTTTTATAACTTTTCTGAAAAATTTTGAAATTCAAACAGGTTCAATCTGAGCCCTCCATGTGGCGCCATCTCAGGGGGTGCCATCTGAGGGGTTTGAAATTCGAATTCACTTTTTGTAGGGAGTTTTCAGGTGGCGCCACCTCATGGTGGGCTACCTTTATTAAAAATAAAATAAAAAATAAAAATGGAGCCAAGTGGAGTCCTGGAATGGTGCCACCTCAAAAGGTGTTTGACACATGTCAGAAGGTCAGAGCAGTGGGCTCAGAAGGCGCCACCTCAGAGGAATTTGAATTTTGCTTTTTCTGGTGAAAGGAGATCTGGACATGTGGCAGTCCAGGATGGTTCCAAGTGTCAGCCTGCTGGAGGAGGTTCTTCAGATGGCGCCACCTCTGGGGGAAGTTTGAAATTCAAATGGAGGTTGGCCCTGGAGGAATGGAGGGTGGACATGTGGCGCCACCTCAGGGTGGCTCCTACAATGCCATGTGGCAAGAGGGAGGAAAAGAGGGAAAAGGGACATGTGGCGCCATCTCAGGCCATCTGGAAAGATCAGAGCTCAGGATTTTTGCCACCTAGTGCCTTGTTTGATTTTTGAATGGTTTGCTTTTTCTGAAGAAAGCCAGGAGTGACATGTGTCTCCTACTTTTCTGAAAGAAGTAGGGAGAAGACATGTGTCCTCTACTTTTTCTGAAAGAAGCAGAGAATGACACGTGGCAGAGGGGAGAGAAGGTGGGCCAAGCCATGTGGCGCCATCTCAGACAGGATGAAAAAGGTAGGAGTTCTTGATTTTCGCCACCTATGGGGATTTTTGAATATTTGAATTCTAGCTTTTCTGAAGAAAGCAGAAAATGACACATGGCACTTGCCTTTTTCTGAGGAAATGAGGGCTTGCCATGTGTCCTCTGCAGAAGACACTCCAGATGGCGCCACCTCAGAGGAGACAAGCCTACCTTTTCTGTAGGAATTTAGGAGTGACACATGTCTCCTACTTTTTTGAGAAAAGTAGGAAGAGACATGTGTCAGGCTACTTTTCTAGAAGGAGGGAGAGGTTGACACGTGTCCTCTGCAGGAGACACACTTCAAGTGGCGCCACCTCAGAGGAGACAAGCTCCACTTTTTCTAGACAAGACAACCTATGACACTTGGCATCTCCTGGTAGTCTTTGAAATGACACATGGCGCAGGATGGATAGGGTGACACATGGCAGATAAATGGGATGACATGTGGCGGCTTCTGAAGGTAGCCCCACACTGACACGTGGCAGAAGAGGGAAGGTGACATGTGGCACCAACTCTAGGTGAACCCTATGCTGACACATGGCATGTAAATGGGAGGAGAGAGAAAGGACAAGTGGCACCAATCCAGGGGACAAGGCTCCTATATTTTTGGGTTTTTCAAAATTCAAATTTTTCAAAAGGAAAGCTTGTGTGACACCACCTCAGTGTGGGTCCCACATTGCTTCTTTATTGAAATAAGGATAAAACAACAACTTCTTTTTTGGAATTTTCATAAAATCTGGACTAATGGGCAAAACAGGAATTTTGGAAAGAGTTGGCCCTTGTAGGGCGATTTTGTAAAAGAAAGATATTTGAAATTGTCAAAAAGGGCAAAATCTGAGGTGAAGTGACTGAAATCCATATTGAAAACTATCCAGATCGTTTTCCTGAGAAAATATTTTGAAATTCAGAGCCCTAGGGGTAAAATGGGAAGAATTGATAATTTTGAAGACCCAGGGTTTTGAAATCAATTTTGAAAAGAGTTAAAATTCTAATCTGGATTGAAGATTTTGAAATCGAGAGTTCTGGACCTCAAAATGACATGCTGTGCAGTGCAGTGATTTGAAATGCTCATGCAATGATATGCAATGTCATGTCTTATGAAATGGAATCTTGAACCAAGACTTGAGGATTCCTGTCTTCTGTCAGGAGTAAGATTTTGACTATCTGAGACAAAATAGAGAAATTGTGAGAGTTGCAGATGAAATTTAGACTTTTGCAAGGTCCGGGCTCAGAAAATGACCATTTTGCCCTCCAGCGATTTCAGAGGCTGGATGATGATGCTTGGTGGACTGTCGGGGAGGTGAGTGAAAATTTGGGGTGTTTACAGATGCCCCTCTTTGCTACTAAGCCGGCTCATGGCCGAGCTTAGTGGCAAAGAAAAACACACCAAATTTGGGCTATACATAAAAATAATGCCCCAGTTAGAAGGATCTGACTGGGTGTGAAGAAATTAGCCCGAGGAAGATGGTAGATATGAAGCGAAGAATGGAGAGAAAAGATTCACTCTATGAGAGTGAAGTTCAGGTTTATGCCCTTAACCTGGATGGGACAGAAATACCTCGCATGGAACGAAACTTAGGTTTGACCCTTAACCTCGCATGGAACGAAGCTCAGGTTTTGACCCTTGACCTGATTGGGGAATGGAATATCTCATCGAAATGAGACTCAGGTTTGTACCCTTAACCTGATCGGGTGGAAGATGAAATACCTCTTTGATTGAGGCTCAGGTTTGTACCCTTATCCTGATCGGGCGGAAAATGGAATACCTCTTTGATCGAGGCTCAGGTTTGTACCCTTATCCTGATCGGGCGGAAAATGAAATACCTCTTTGATTGAGGCTCAGGTTTGTACCCTTATCCGGATCGGGCGGAAAATGGAATACCTCTTTGATCGAGGCTCAGGTTTGTACCCTTATCCTGATCGGGCGGAAAATGGAATACCTCTTTGATTGAGGCTCAGGTTTGTACCCTTATCCTGATCGGGCGGAAAATGAAATACCTCTTTGATTGAGGCTCAGGTTTATACCCTTATCCTGATCGGGTGAAAAATGAAATACCTCTTTGATCGAGGCTCAGGTTTGTACCCTTATCCTGATCGGGCGGAAAATGAAATACCTCTTTGATTGAGGCTCAGGTTTGTACCCTTATCCTGATCGGGTGAAAAATGAAATACCTCTTTGATCGAGGCTCAGGTTTGTATCCTTATCCTGATCGGGTGGAAAATGGAATGCCTCTTTGATTGAGGCTCAGGTTTGTACCCTTATCCTGATCGGGCGGAAAATGAAATACCTCTTTGATTGAGGCTCAGGTTTGTACCCTTATCCTGATCGGGCGGAAAATGAAATACCTCTTTGAGTGAGGCTCAGGTTTGTACCCTTATCCTGATCGGGTGGAAAAATGAATGGAATCCTCGAAGGAAGAGACCATGATGGAACCTTCGGATTTTGCACAGTAAATCCGACAGGGGTTTTGCAAAAGGAAGGTAAATGGGGTCCCTAAAGCTTGAAAAGGGATTGGTTTTGGGCGTCTCATTGCTGAGACTAAAATCAGCTTTTGAAATTGCCTTTTGCGGAAAATGATTGGTGGTTCGACCTCGAACCGAAATGGGACTGTCTATGGTGGGACAGTGGGGACACAGGGAAGTGTGCAAATCTGAGAGTTCATGCTCTCAAAGAAGGGAAGGAATCAAGTCCTTAGGAGGGATTTAAAATTGGTGTCAGGATGCATCGAAGACGGATATCGAGCTCTCACTTCACGTCAGGATAGCTAGAAAATATTGTCAAAATGTTGGAAATTCTGCTGTTGGTTCAAAATTTTTGAAAATGTTGCACATTGTTGCAAAGATATTCCTTCTTTTCTACCTAAAGCATTACCTCCACACAAGGTTCACTTTGTAGAATCGAGACTTGAAAACCCAAATTGTTTACAATTGACCTTCTTCAAGGAAGTTATCAATTTCTTTGATATGGGTAGGAAAGAAAATTTGATGTTATGAAAGCAATTGATGAAAGAGTATTGATAATAGAATTTCACAAGATTAAAGAGAATTCTTGATAAATCTGGCAGCTTGATATCCTGAGAGCTTCTCTCTTGATAATCTTTCTGCACTCTTTTGGCTCTATGGGTTTTTGCTACACTCTCCTTCATTTTGGAGATATTTTGACTTTTTTTTTTTCTCTCTTTCTTTTTCCTCTCTTGCTCTCTTTTGGAAGGGTACGTCACAAACTCCTTCATCTTGGAGATGTTTCGATCCTTCTTGGACGATGGGTTTGGAGATCTTTGGATGATAGCTGAAATTAAATATTTTTTAGGGATTGTCGAGAGGTTCATCGCATCTGCCTTCATCTCGACAGTGCTTTGGACTTTCCCTGGAAGGACCCGTCACAAAATCCGTCATCTTGGAGATGTTTCGAATCTTCTTTGGCCCCAGGGGTCTACTCGCCTAATTCGCCTTCATCTTGACGACAGGTGAGAGCTCCCTTTTGCGGATATTTAATTACAGCTTAGGTGATTTTGAGTGGACAGGGCTTGGGTAAATGCTCTCTTTTCTAGCACTCAGGATATTTCCACTGTCTCGTCCTTACAAGAATAGCCTTTAACGATGCGCCATTGGCTGCGATCAATATCGATCATCTACGGCTTTTCAATAACCTTGAATCTTCTTTTCTGGCCATATCGAGGATTTATCCTTCATCCTTTTGGTTGGCCAATAGAATGAATTTGAATTTTGAATCCCTTTTCGCAAAAGCTTCGCTCTTTTGGAAGTGATGCTGAGGGTAAACTGACTAGTGCAATAAAGATTCTGAAATCAGCAAATAATTTGACAATTTGACAAAATTTTCTTGAAATCCTTAGTGAAAGTGAGTATTTGAAATCCGGCTCAACGCATCCGTGACGAAAATTCTCCTCTCTTTTTCCCCAAAAAGAGAGACTCAGGCTTAGCCCTTACCTGAATGGGAAATGGGAAATACTCCTCTCTTCCCTAAAGAGGAGGTGTTTGCAAAACGAACTTTCGAAGAGAAATTGAGCTTTCGTCAAAGCTCCCTAATATTAGGCTTCTCTTATGGAAAGGGGGCCGATAATAGTGAGGTCTGAAAATTGGGTCATGAAAGGAACGAGTCCATCACACTATCCCTGCGAAGAGGGTCTTTCATGACGAAGATGGCCTAGTATGAAATTGGGGGGTCACAAGAAAAACGAGTCTCCGTCGAGCCTCTCCCTTTGAAAAGGGTTCCTCGTGTGAAATTGGAAATTGTTTTGCAAACGGTTCACAAAGACGCGAGTCCCTTCAAACTCTCCCTGAAAAGGGGCTAAGTGAACGAATTGGATAGCATGCGAAAAGAACGAGCTCCCTCGAACTCTCCCTAAAAAGGGTCTCTCGCAAGAGAAAATGATTGAAATTGGATATTGAGATTGATTGACCCGAAGGTCGAAATTGAAAATTGGAAAAATTGGTTGCTGAAAATTGAATGACCTAAAGGTCGAAATTGGATGACCTGATGGTCGGAATTGAGAATTGATTTGACCACAAAGGTCGAAATTGAGAATTGGTTGACCGAAAGGTCGAAATTGTGTGACCCGAAGGTCGAAATTTGGAAATTGATTTGACCAAAAAGGTCAAAATTGAGAATTGATTGACCAAAAGGTCAAAATTGGGTGACCCGAAGGTCGAAATTTGGAAATGAAGGTCAAAGATTGGAAATTGATTGACCCGAAGGTCGAAATTTGGAAATTGATTGACCCGAAGGTCGAAAATTGGAAATTGGAAATTGGAAATTAGAATTGAGAATTGGAAATTGATTGACCCGAAGGTCGAGAATTGAAAATTGATTGACCCGAAGGTCGAAAATTTGGCAATTGATCGAAAATTGAAATTGAGAATTGGAAAATGGGTGACCCGAAGGTCGAAATTGGAGAATTGCCTGATTTGAGGATTTAAATTGAAATTTGGAGGGCAAAATGTCAGACTTGAGCAATTGACAGACTTTGATGATTGAAATGACTTGGATTAATCAAAGGAGAATGATGAGTTCGAGTCAGAGCTCGAATAAAATAGAGATCACGAGTCGGAACCCGGATCAACAAGAGAAAATGAAGAGCTTGCATCTGAGCTCAAATGAATAGAGAGATCACGAGTCGGAACCCGAATCAACAAAAGAAAATGAAGAGCTCGCATCTGAGCTCAAATGAATAGAGAAATCTCGAGTCGGAACCCGGATCAACAAAAGAAAATGAAGAGCTCGAGTCAAGGCTCGAGTAACTAAAGAGATCTCGAGTCGGAACCCGGATCAACAAAAGAAAATGGAAGGCTTGAATCAGAGCTCAAATAAGATAATGAGATCACGAGTCGGAACCCGGATCAACAAAGGAAAATGAAAGACTTGAATTAGAGCTTGGATAAGATAAGGAGATCTCGAGTCGGAACCCGGATCAACAAAAGAAAATGAAGAACTCGAATCAGGGTTTGAGTAAGGTAATGAGATCACGAGTCGGAACCCGGATCAACAAAAGAGAATGACAAGCTCGAAAAGATCTCGAGTCGGAACCCGGATCAACAAAGGAAAATGATTTGTTCGAGTCAAGGCTCGAGTAAAGTAGAGAGATCACGAGTCGGAACCCGGATCAACAAAGGAAAATGAAGAGTTCGAGTCAAGGCTCGAGTAAAGTAGAGAGATCACGAGTCGGAACCCGGATCAACAAAGGAAAATGAAGAGTTCGAGTCAAGGCTCGAGTAAAGTAGAGAGATCACGAGTCGGAACCCGGATCAACAAAGGAAAATGAAGAGTTCGAGTCAAGGCTCGAATAAAGTAGAGAGATCACGAGTCGGAACCCGGATCAACAAAGGAAAATGAAGAGTTCGAGTCAAGGCTCGAGTAAAGTAGAGAGATCACGAGTCGGAACCCGGATCAACAAAGGAAAATGAAGAGTTCGAGTCAAGGCTCGAATAAAGTAGAGAGATCACGAGTCGGAACCCGGATCAACAAAGGAAAATGAATTGTTCGAGTCAAGGCTCGAATAAAGTAGAGAGATCACGAGTCGGAACCCGGATCAACAAAGGAAAATGAGGAGTTCGAGTCAAGGCTCGAATAAAGTAGAGAGATCACGAGTCGGAACCCGGATCAACAAAGGAAAATGATTTGAATAAAAACCCGAGTCGGAACTCGGTTTTCCAAAAAGTTGAAAATGTGCCAGCTTGAATACTGGATTTTGAAATAATATCAGTTCGAGCGTTGGGTTTTGGTTCAGTATTGGCGATGATCTTTGAATCATTAGGAATTGTGATGGGACTGTTTGTTGAAATCCCCAATACCGACCGGATTGTTATTAATGCAATTGAATGCAAATGAATATGAGTTGATGCATGAATGCACAAGTGCATGAAATGAGGAATTTGTTTATCCTGCCTGCATATAGAATGCTTGAAAACAAATTTTCAAAAGGATGTCCCAATGTAATGGGGGAGAGATAATAACAAAAACAGAACAACCACAAGAAGAATGTCATAATTAAATGAGAAAAGTTGATGATTTTATTGATGCCTTAAAAAGGATGACGACTTGAAAAAGGAAAACCACTAGGACTATATCGTCCTGACAAAATGAGAAGGCATTGGCATTGGCATTGGCATTCTTCAGAGTGATCTGGGAGAGGCTTGGTCAGGACTGCAACTCGTCCCTTCCTTTCTTCCGGCACCAAAAGCTCTTTATCGATGTAGTCTTGTACAATATTTTTTAGAACGAAGCAACGTTCAGTATCGTGCCCCATTGCCCGATGGAACTCGCAGAAACAATCTTTCCATTTCCCCATGGTGACGGGAGGATCCACAATCCTTGGAAGTTTGATCATATCCTTCGCGAGCAGATATCCAAGAATTTCTTCGATGGGCTCACCTAAAGGAGTAAACTCGCGATCATAACTCCAACCATCACGCTTTATCTTCTTCGGATTGTTGGATTTCTGTTGAATGCTGACTTCTTTGACTTCTTTCTTGGTTAGGGCTACTGGATGTTCTTTTTCTCTGCCTTCAACAAAGAGGTTCTTATCAATACAGTCTTGTACAATATTTTTGAGGACAAAACAATGATCCGTGTCATGCCCTACTGCCCGATGGAATTTGCAAAGCTGATTCTTGAACCTTCCCATGATGGTGGGAGTTGTGGCCTTTGGGAGCTTCACTAATCCCTTAATCAACATGTATTCAAGGACTTCGTCGAGTGGCTTGTCTATAGGAGTGAAATCTCGATCGCCGCTCCAGTTTCCGCGCTTTGGTTTTCCTTGATTTTTTTCCTTTTGCTGAGGGCTGGATTGAAAAGGTCTATTCTGGATTCTAGAATACTTTCCTTTCAAATCTTTAGACTCTTCTAACTTGCTGCTTTGACTACCTCTGTTTTTGTTGTTGCTGGGTTTAGAACTGGTTGCCCTGATGTGGTCTCCAATGATGCTCATAGGGATGGTGATCGATGCCCCTTCTTTAACAGGAACTTTTCCGAAATTGGCTGCAGCTTGCTCGGATAATATCTCAATCATCATTCTTTTGAACAACCGATATATGGCGGGATCAATCTCCTCCTTGATGGTCTGAGCTCCCTCTTTGACAGACTTTATGGAATCCATTTCTCACTCACTGTTTGTAACTAATGTGCTGAAGTAGCGCGGTCTTTGATCTCGTCAGGATCACACAACTATGCCAATGCCCTCTGCAGAACCACATGGGATGTTTAGCATGATGGAAAAAAAGAATTTTGAAACCAACACTCTTGAGGGAAAAACAAATGATGGAATTGGAAAGACATGTCAAAAATTTGGATAAAATTTGGAAGATATACTGGGAGATATGGAAAAGTTTTTGAAGCAAAATTTGAAATTTCAAAAATTTGCAGGCAGGATTGGAATAAGGCTGGAAATCCGAGATCCAGTAGAACGAGAGAATGGAAAATCACCTGGACTTTTGAAAGAAATGGGATATTTGAGAAAATCATCCAGGGTTTGAGAAAAAGACCTTGTGGAAAATAAGGATATTTGGAAAAAGACCTAATGAGTTGAAAAACATTGGGAAACATAAAGAATTGAGAAAATCATACATACAATCACATCCTGCACAAACATTTATGCACATTCAGCACTCCCTAAAAGGCTGACTCTAGATGCATCAATTTGAAAACAGCTGTAGGACCTTAATCGTAACTCTAGGTTCAGATCATCTTTGTCCAATCCAGTTATGCCGATATACCCGAATCGAAATCCAAGGTACATGGCATAGAGTTTCAACTCCGGTTCTAAGGTAAGGTTTTCCAACATCCTTGAGCGCCTACCGATATACTTCGGACTGTGGCCCGCGGTACGTGGTAGGGGGGTGTTAACCCAAATAGTTGGCCCAGTTGTGAGGCTTTGTCCCGAACTATGGTTCTGGAAGAGAGCCCAGCAACGTGAAGACCGGGTAATGATAGGTAATTGAGGTTTTGAAAAAATGATCACATGCAAGAAATAGAGGGCTCTAAGTCCTAGAGAGATAGATTTTGAAAACTTTGAAGAAGCATACATTGTTTGCATTCAGATCCTAAATTGAGGAGAGTTGTATTTAGACCTAAGTCTATGTGAGCATGAAAATTTCTCCTCAATCTGGTCCTACCAAACCATGCCTAGTCTACATGCAGTCAATGTCAGCTAGGTCCAAATCTAGGCTCCTAGGTTCGCATGATATCAAAATAAAAGAGCTGACATTTTGTGAACATAATTTTGATAATTAAACTAAGTCAAGCATAATTTAGGTCAGACAAGGACAGGTCCCATCACGGTCGCCAAACCTGTTCTCGTCGCGAAATTTTTCCCCCGTCTTCCCTTCCTTGCGGAAGAGAAAAAGAGAGAAACGCTTTCGCGCTTCAAACTTTGACCGGATTTTGGAAATTGTTTTGAAATACTCGCCTCCGTTTTTGAAAATTACGGGAAAATCCATGGGATGGGGCTCGACCTGTCGGTACGAGGTTCGACCGTTCCTGCTGCCTTTAACAGGGGTAATCGAACCAAGGACCAAAACTATGCTTGACTTAGCGAAATTATAAAAGTTATGTTCTATCCTAAATGCATAGAGAATTCAGGCATGTGCTATGAGATTTTGGAAAATGCCAGTTGGAAAACATGATGTATGCTTAGAAAAACTTTGGAGTTGGAAAGAATCTCTCAGGAAAAAGGTCAATTTCTCAGGAAACTCAGATAAAAAAAGGGGTTTTTGAAAACATGAGAAAGCTTATAAAGATGTGGAAAAATCAGAAATAGTTGAAAATCTTGGGAAAATGGAAGTGATTCTTGAGAAAAGATGGACTTTTTGAAAAGGGAAGCACTTCTTAGGAAAACTTGGACTTTGAGAGTTTTCTTAGGAAAATGATGGAATATTTATAGGAAAACTCATTGGAGAAGGAAATTCAAAACTTGGGGAATCGAAATCCTGGGAATTTTACCTTTTTAAATACTTGGAAATCGATTTTGGATCTTGAAGAAAGATTGAAAAACTCTTTTGAATATCTTAAGAAAATATCATTTTCCTGGGAAAACTGTGGAAAAACTTGTCTTTGGAAAACCGATTTTGAAAAATCCTTAGGATTTCTTGAGAAATCGATTTCTTAAGAATGAAGTTTTCTTGAGAAAATCTTGAGAAAATCAATGATTTCATGATGTAAATGTCATGAGTGAATGAATGCACTTTGAAAAGATTTTCTAAGGGATTTGTTGGAAAATGTACATTAAGTTAAGATAAATCCTTCACATATCCTGACTGTGGCCATGAATATGTTCAGAATTTAGTTGATTTGATGCACATGATTTTGAAAACTTTGGAAATATGATGTGCATTTTAAGATAGCCTAAGAGTGTAGGCTCAATGTGACTAGTAGAAAGATGATGGATCTGGGTCTCGTCCATATTCCGACTAGGGCCGTAAATATGGATCCCACCGAGTCCATCAACTCCCTAAGAGTTGGTGCACGTGCCATTCGTGAACATCCATAGTGCTTTTGAAATAAAATGCATGAATCATATAATCAGGATATTGCATAAATTCAAACTATATGACATGCATCCTAGTCTAAGCAGGAAATTAAATCTCTTATTCCAAAATTTACATTATTACATCACTAAATAAAGGAAATAAAAGAAATTTGCAGACTTCAGCTCCTTCTTTTGATTGTTCCTGCCAAACTTGAAATTGGGTTAGCTCAAGTATGTGGGTTTTTCCAAGATTTTCCAATAATATTATGAAATTATTGGATTTAATTGGATATAAACCCTATTCTCGTGCTTTTTTGATATTTTGAAATGATGAAAATGCTAGAAATTCAGTGAAAAACAATTTGAAATTCGGAATTGAGGTTAAAATGACCAAAATACCCCTAATTATAAAGTTATACCTTTAAAATCAGGGTTTTTTGAAGGAAAACTTGGTAAAATTGAGATTTTGAAGTTCCAAGTGAATCAAATGATGATGAAATGTAGTAAGAGACATGATGACATGCTGCTAAACACATTAGGACTGTAAAATCAGAATTTGGTATTTCGCAATTTATCAAAAATAACGATTTTCGCTTGTTTTTCGCTTGGATCTGGGTCCTGCGGGACCCTATTTTGGTATTATGGATGATCCGAACCTCAAATGGATTCCAAATTGCACCAAATTCGGTATGAAGCATCTAAACACTCTGATAAACAACCTAGAATGCTAAAAATCACGAAATGATATGATTTAAATGCTAAAATTCAAGGAAAGTCCTAAAATGATGGATTTTGCCTATGGATCCGAACCAAATGCAATGCCTAATATGATAATGCAAGATTTACACCATGGAAACTTTTGATATTTTGCAGACTGATAAAAGACCCGAAATGGAACATTTTTGGTTTTTACAGCCTCGGGATTTGAGCCATGGTGAGTTCAATAACAGGGATTTAGTTCTGACAGAGGTAAAAATCACACTAATCTGATGTAAAATGCTAAAAAAATACAAAACGGCCATGAAAATTTATCAAATTAATCAGCGTTATGCATGACACCTACATGAACAACTTTCATGTTTATGACTTCGGCATTTGATCAACATAAACACAAATAAAAATATAACTATTTCTGCCTAAACTAACAGAACAGACAAATGTAGCAAAACAAGGGGCTGACAAAAACAATCCGAAGCAGGGGTCAACACTGTTCTAAAAATTACAGGCTTTCAGATTCAAACAGAGGACATCTCGGACACCACTTTCACTTTTTACAGTTTCGGATTTGGAGCAACACACAAAGAGAAACCATAGCCCTAAGTCGATCCAAGATCTCAGAGGCTCAAATTAGGCTCTGACACGTGTCCCGAACTCTCGGATTTTTTTCAGAAATAAAAAAAATCAGAAAAATCTGATAAAATCATATTAAAAATTAGACATTCTCTCGAGTTCAAAACATCTTTTGTATCGAAAATAGGATCTTCCATTAGGGATATCTCGATTTTACAAGTCGGAAAATGATTTTCAAAACGTATCCCGGGTAACAAAACCCGACTTGCCATTTTGAATGTTTACCGCAGTAAACAAATTCAAATGCCTCCGAATTTTTGACAAAATTTCAGGGACACCTAAGGGCGTATTCCGTGATTTTTTTGGGATTTTTAATAAAAAATAAATGCATCAAATGCCGTGTGGAGTGACTGACAAAAACAGAGACCTACTGAAAATAAGCAGAATTGAAATAAAGGCTAAATTAATCCTAATTAATTCATGAAATATGCTAAATGAATGAAATAAAATGCTAATTAAACCTAGCTAACTATATGAATGTTAAAAATCATCAAGGAAGCATAACAAAACATTTTTATATATGTCGTTTTATGAGAATAGCTCAATCCATCCCTCGGATGAGCTCTTTCTTCAAACGACTCCCGATTCGGATTATAGAATCACATCAAGGGGAAAAGAAGTGCACCTTGCTTCGTTACGCAGCGTAGAAGCTCTTGAAAGGGGCAGCTATCACGAGCTTCCTTCATCCTTCGCTCCGAGCTTCGGATGGTCCACCAAAATCGACCTCTGTTGGAATTGAATTGGCCACAGCACGAACTTTACTCCACCTTCTTCAATGCGCCAAAGGGGGCACGATTTCCACAGTTCAAAATCTGATTCTAGGAAGGCTAGGTCGGATTTTCCAAGTTCACCAGAGCTAAAAAAATGATCTCCTTTTAGGCTGGGCGTGAACCCTTGTTTTTATAACTTTTCTGAAAAATTTTGAAATTCAAACAGGTTCAATCTGAGCCCTCCATGTGGCGCCATCTCAGGGGGTGCCATCTGAGGGGTTTGAAATTCGAATTCACTTTTTGTAGGGAGTTTTCAGGTGGCGCCACCTCATGGTGGGCTACCTTTATTAAAAATAAAATAAAAAATAAAAATGGAGCCAAGTGGAGTCCTGGAATGGTGCCACCTCAAAAGGTGTTTGACACATGTCAGAAGGTCAGAGCAGTGGGCTCAGAAGGCGCCACCTCAGAGGAATTTGAATTTTGCTTTTTCTGGTGAAAGGAGATCTGGACATGTGGCAGTCCAGGATGGTTCCAAGTGTCAGCCTGCTGGAGGAGGTTCTTCAGATGGCGCCACCTCTGGGGGAAGTTTGAAATTCAAATGGAGGTTGGCCCTGGAGGAATGGAGGGTGGACATGTGGCGCCACCTCAGGGTGGCTCCTACAATGCCATGTGGCAAGAGGGAGGAAAAGAGGGAAAAGGGACATGTGGCGCCATCTCAGGCCATCTGGAAAGATCAGAGCTCAGGATTTTTGCCACCTAGTGCCTTGTTTGATTTTTGAATGGTTTGCTTTTTCTGAAGAAAGCCAGGAGTGACATGTGTCTCCTACTTTTCTGAAAGAAGTAGGGAGAAGACATGTGTCCTCTACTTTTTCTGAAAGAAGCAGAGAATGACACGTGGCAGAGGGGAGAGAAGGTGGGCCAAGCCATGTGGCGCCATCTCAGACAGGATGAAAAAGGTAGGAGTTCTTGATTTTCGCCACCTATGGGGATTTTTGAATATTTGAATTCTAGCTTTTCTGAAGAAAGCAGAAAATGACACATGGCACTTGCCTTTTTCTGAGGAAATGAGGGCTTGCCATGTGTCCTCTGCAGGAGACACTCCAGATGGCGCCACCTCAGAGGAGACAAGCCTACCTTTTCTGTAGGAATTTAGGAGTGACACATGTCTCCTACTTTTTTGAGAAAAGTAGGAAGAGACATGTGTCAGGCTACTTTTCTAGAAGGAGGGAGAGGTTGACACGTGTCCTCTGCAGGAGACACACTTCAAGTGGCGCCACCTCAGAGGAGACAAGCTCCACTTTTTCTAGACAAGACAACCTATGACACTTGGCATCTCCTGGTAGTCTTTGAAATGACACATGGCGCAGGATGGATAGGGTGACACATGGCAGATAAATGGGATGACATGTGGCGGCTTCTGAAGGTAGCCCCACACTGACACGTGGCAGAAGAGGGAAGGTGACATGTGGCACCAACTCTAGGTGAACCCTATGCTGACACATGGCATGTAAATGGGAGGAGAGAGAAAGGACAAGTGGCACCAATCCAGGGGACAAGGCTCCTATATTTTTGGGTTTTTCAAAATTCAAATTTTTCAAAAGGAAAGCTTGTGTGACACCACCTCAGTGTGGGTCCCACATTGCTTCTTTATTGAAATAAGGATAAAACAACAACTTCTTTTTTGGAATTTTCATAAAATCTGGACTAATGGGTAAAACAGGAATTTTGGAAAGAGTTGGCCCTTGTAGGGCGATTTTGTAAAAGAAAGATATTTGAAATTGTCAAAAAGGGCAAAATCTGAGGTGAAGTGACTGAAATCCATATTGAAAACTATCCAGATCGTTTTCCTGAGAAAATATTTTGAAATTCAGAGCCCTAGGGGTAAAATGGGAAGAATTGATAATTTTGAAGACCCAGGGTTTTGAAATCAATTTTGAAAAGAGTTAAAATTCTAATCTGGATTGAAGATTTTGAAATCGAGAGTTCTGGACCTCGAAATGACATGCTGTGCAGTGCAGTGATTTGAAATGCTCATGCAATGATATGCAATGTCATGTCTTATGAAATGGAATCTTGAACCAAGACTTGAGGATTCCTGTCTTCTGTCAGGAGTAAGATTTTGACTATCTGAGACAAAATAGAGAAATTGTGAGAGTTGCAGATGAAATTTAGACTTTTGCAAGGTCCGGGCTCAGAAAATGACCATTTTGCCCTCCAGCGATTTCAGAGGCTGGATGATGATGCTTGGTGGACTGTCGGGGAGGTGAGTGAAAATTTGGGGTGTTTACATGGCCATATCGAGGATTTATTCTGCGTCCTTTTGGTTGGCCAATAGAAAGATTTTGAATTTTGAATCCTTTTTCGTGAGAGCTTTGTCCTTTCAGAAGTAATACTGAGGGTATTCTGAGGTAATAATTTTGTGCAATAAAGATTTTTGAAATCAACAAATATTTGATGACAAATTGGCAAATTTTTCTTGACATCCCTTGTGAAAGCGAGCATTTGAGGCACAACGCAACACATCCATGACAGAAATTTTCTTCTCCTTTCCCCAAATGAGAAGATTCAGAAATTGGAAATAGGAATTACTCCTCTCTTCCCTGAAGAGGAGGTGTTTGCAAAACGAACTTTCGAAGAGAAATTAAGCTTTCGTCAAAACTTCCTAGCATTAGGCTTCTCTTATGGAAAGGGGCCCGGTAATGGTGAGGTCGGTGAATTGGTCATAAAAGAACGAGTCCATCACACTCTCCCTAAAAAGAGGGTCCTTCATGATGAAATGGCCTAGTATGAAATTGTGGTCACAAGGAAAGCGAACTTCCGTCGAAGCTCTCCATGAACTAAGGGTTCCTTGTATGAAATTGGAATTTTGTTTTGCAAACGGTTCACATAGACACGAGTCCCTTCAAACTCTCCCTGAAAAGTGGCTAGGTGAACAAAGGATAGCATGCGAAAAGAACGAGCTCCCTTGAACTCTCTCTATAAAAAGGGTCTCTTGCAAGAGAAAATGTTTGAAATTGGTATTGAGTGACTAAAAGGTCGAAATTGGAATTTGGAAAATTTGAAAATTTGAAAATTTGAAAATTGATATTTGAAATTTGAAATTTGGAATTTGGAATTTGGAAATTGGAAATTGAAAATTGATTGACCCGAAGGTCGAAATTGGAATTGATTGACCCAAAGGTCGAAATTGAAATTGGTTGACTCAAAGGTCGAAATTAGAAATTTGGAATTTGAAAATTGGAAATTGGGAAATTGATTGACCCGAAGATCAAAATTGGAAATTTGGAAATTGATTGACCTGAAGGTCAAAATTGGAATCTTGGAAATTGGGTGGCCTGAGGGCCGAAATTGGTAATTGGATGGCCCAAAGGCCGAAATTGGAAATTGGATGGCCCAAGGGCCGAAACTGGTAATTGAAATTTGAACTTTGATGAATGATCCACACAAAGACTAAACCCGAGAGGTTGAGTAATACGACCAACCAGGGAGACACTAACCACGAGTGCTCAACTTTGAAAGAACACCAGCATGAATACCGGGTTTTGAAAATATGTCAACATAGACATTGGATTTTGAAAATGTACCAGTTCGAGCACTGGATTTTTAAAAACACACCAGTTCGAGCACTGGATTTTGAAAATGTATCAGTTCTAGCACTGGATTTTGAAAACATACCTTGTTTTTAAATTGAAATTTGAATTTTTGAAAGAGACCTATGCTATTAAAATATTTGGGAATTTTAACGAGAGTGATTGTCGGGGTCTCAAGATTATCTCTTATCCTGAATGGGTAACAAACTTGATGCAAATGCATGCCAATGAATGCAAATGTATGCAAATATGAAAATGATATAAATGAATGCACATGCGTGCAAAATGAGAGATTTGTTTATCCTGCCTGCATACAGAGTGTTTTGAAAACAATTTTCAAAATAATGCCCCAATGTAACTGGGAAAGAATAATTTGACCATTATTGAAGAAAATATATTGAGGAATTACAAAGGATGGAATAGAGAATTTAAGTATAGAAAATTTTTAAATGTTGAGCATTGATGGGATCTGGTAATTCCACTCCGTCGACATTGATGAGCAGATATGAATTGCGGGGTAATGCTTCCTCGACAACATAGGCTTCTTCCAAATTCGGCGACCATTTTCCACCTGGGGGTGCTTGAGATAAGCCATGGATCTGAGCACTAGATCATTGACTCAGAATTTCCTTTCAATGACAAACTTTGCATTTTGTCTGGCTATCCTTTCCCGATATGACTGATCATGTTCTGCTGCTCAGAGCCTTCTTTCATCGAGCAAATCAAGTTGTACCAGTTGTTGTTGCTGATAATGATCAAGCGGTAATTCGAGAAGTGATGCAAATTTCAGAGCAGGTTTCTGAACATGTAGAGGCAATACTACTTCGGTTTCGTAGACAAGTTCTGACGAAGTAGCATTAGTTGGAGTTCGAATGGTGGTTCGATACGCCCACAATGCATCATGAATCTTCTCATGCCAGTCACGACCTGTTTCCAAAGTTCACTCCAGGATTCGAATCAAAATCTTATTGGTGGCCTCTGCTTGTCCATTTCCTTGAGGATAATAAGGAGCGGAGAAATGATGATGGATTTTGAACTTCAAACAGAAAGTCCTCATTCTCTCATTCTTGAAATGACTGCCATTATCTGACACAATATCATGTGGTATGCCAAAACGACATAGGATATTCTTGTGGATGAATGAGACCACATGTCGACCTTCTACTGTGCGTAGAGTGACTGCTTCTACCCATTTAGTAAAATATTCTGTTGCGGCAAGAAAATATCTGTGGCCATTTGAAGCAGAAGGAGTAATGGGGCCTACGACATCAAAAGCCCACATGGAAAATGGCCATGGTGAGACGACGGATTGCAAGTATGTCGCTGGCGCATGAATAGAAAATGCATGAATTTGACATTGAACACACTTCTTCACAAAACGATAGCAATCTTGTTGCATAGTTCTCCAATAATATCCTGCTCGGATGATTTGTTTGACAAGAGTTTGGTAGCCAACGTGACCACCACAAATGCCTTCATGTGCTTTTTGCACAACTTCTTTGGCTTCTTCTTCATCCAAACATCTGGAATATTTAGAACTGAATCCACGACGATAAAGGATGTTGGCAAGAATAAAATATCGAGCAGACATGCGTTGAATTGCTCGCTGCTCTTTCTTTGAGAGCTTTGAAGGAAATTCGCCAGTTTCAATGAAATTCTTGATGTCATGATACCAGGGATTCTTCTTTTGCTCAGCCTAGTTTATCTGCTCTACTGGGACGAAAGCAGGTTGATCAAGTCTGCCAATTTCAAAGGAGCGACAAGATTCTCCGCTCTTGAAAGACATGATGGATCCCAGATTGGCTAAATTGTCTGCAATTTGATTGAAGTCTCTCTTGACATGAAAAAGTTGGAATTCTTCGAAATTGCTGACAAGAGCTGAGACGATCTTCTGATAAGGAAGTAATTTCTGTTCCTTCACTTGCCATTTGGCTAAGACTTGATTGACGATGAGCAAAGAGTCACCATAAGCATGCACTCTTTTGACATTGAAGTCTTGTAGAATTTTCAGACCTTGTATCAAAGCTTCATACTCGGCCATATTATGAGTGCACTGAAAATCTAATTTGAGAGAAAAGGGGATCATTTCCTTCTCAGGTGTGATCAACAGAATCCCGATTCCTATGCCTGTCATATTCTTGGAACCGTCAAAGAATAAATTCCAAATTGGAGATTGTTGAACATTGCAGATCCGCTCATCGGGGAAATCATCCTCGACTTTAACATCCTCTGCTAGAGGAAAATCTGCTAATTGATCTGCAATTGCTTGGCCCTTGATAGATTGCTGAGAGACATATTCCAAATCGTATTGCATCAATAGAACCTGCCATTTGGCAATCCGTCCACTGAGGAAGGGTTGCTCTAGAATGTACTTGAGAGGATTTAATTTGGATAGGATCTTGACTTCAAATGCCAACAGATAGTGTCTCAATTTCTAACACATCCAAACCAGAGCTAGACATGTCTTCTCTATCTGAGAGTATTTCTTCTAATAATCAATGAAGGTTTTGCTCACATAGCAAATGGCATGCTCTATCAGACTGCCTTCTTCGTATTGCGCCAAGAATCCGCCACAAGCCACTTGATTAACTGAAATGTATAGCAGTAGGGGTTTCCCCAATTCTGGCGGCTTTAACACAGGAGGATTGAGCAAATATTTCTTGATGCGTTCGAATGATTGCTGACACTCTGGTCCCCATTCGAATTTCACTCCTTTTCTGAGCAAATGATTGAAAGGCTCACATCTCATGGCCAAATTGGATATGAATCGCCGAATTGATTGCATACGTCCCTGAAGGCTACGCAATTCTTTCAGATTAGTCGGGGGAGACATGTCAATGATAGCTTTGGCCTTAGCGGGATCAACTTCTATCCCCTTTTTACTAACCAGAAAGCCTAACAATTTGCCAGATTCTACTCCAAAAACACATTTTTGTGGATTGAGTCTTAGCTTGTAAAGAATGAGCCGCTTGAAAACTTGATTGAGAGCTTCGATGTGATCTTACTCTTCTTTGGACTTTACCAGAATATCATCGACATAGGCATCCATGATTTTGTGCATCTGATCATGGAAAATGACGACCATAACACACTGATAAGTGGTTTCAGCATTCTTAAGCCCAAATGGCATGATTGTATAACAAAAAGTGCCCCAAGGAGTAGTGAAAGACGTCTTGGACTTATCATGAGCGGCCAACTTGATCTGATTATATCCGGAATATCCATCCATAAAAGAGAACATAGCGTGACCTGCTGTGCTATCAATCAAAAGATCAATATTAGGAAGTGGATAATCATCCTTAGGAGTCATTTTATTGAGATCTCTGAAGTCGATGCAAATTCGAACTTTACCATTTTTCTTGGGAACAACGACAATATTTGCTAGCCAATCTGGATAGTCAATGGTTTGAATGAACCCTGCTTTGAGTAGGTCTTCCAGACCTTCCTTAACTTGTTGTTCCACTCGAGGATCCATCTTTCTCAGTTTCTGCTTAACCGGCTTGACATCTAGTTTTAGGATGAGACGATGCTCAACCAATTTGGTATCTAGACCTGGCATGTCCTCATACGTCCACGCGAACACTTCTTCATGTTGCTTGAGAAAATAGGTGAGCCTTTCTTTCTCTTCCGGGCTCAAACTGCTGCCAATCTTGAGAATTTTAGGATCATCTTTTGATCCAATATTGATATCCTCAGTCGGATCCTGAACTAAGGATGATGGCTCATCTTGTTTCTGAATTGTTGCAAATTCTGGTAATTCTTGAAGAGCTGAATCAAATTCTGCAGGTTCTTCTGAGTGCTTTGTAATCTGACTACATTATGCTCTTATTTTAACCTGATGAATCACTGTTGGCTTCGAAAAGGCCTCTGGATTAAGAACGAGCTTCTTGATAGATCGGGAAGACATTCTGAAAATTGAAGAATAAATCGATTCAGGGAAATCGCCCATCATAAAACAAACTGCTTTTATTGAGAAAATAATTGGAAAAATAAAAGAGCAAAATAATGGCAATTTTGTAAAGATTTGATAATGAGAAGTAAAGAGACAAATGACATCCAGATAGACAAAGGAAATTTGCAACTTTATTGAAAGATTGAATTGAGGACAATGATTGAAATGAAACGGGATATCATCCTAAATGTGAAAATAAAAGAATAGAAATGAAAGACAAGCAGATGCCCTTAGTGCGTCCCTTTGACAAAGATAGTGCCCTTCTGAGATCTTCTGCCATTAAAGCCCAATCCGGCCTTCTGAGGATAGTGCTGAGGAACTACTGGCTCGAGACGACCATCTCTATTTTTTCTCAGGCCTTGAAAAGGCTGATAACCATGCTTTACTAACAGATCAAATCCCTTTTTGGCCTTCATAAATTGGGAGAACAATGGATGATCTTTGAATGTGCTATAGTCAATTCGTCCTCCAATCTTGAAAAACTGTGGGCCTCTCCATCGAGTCATGGCCACTGTATGTGCTGGTTGTTCAGCCGTCTGCAGTATTCCCGAATTTTCTTCAAAGCTGACCTCATCAATGCCCCTAATGCTAGGGATATCAGTAGTGAAAGTGGGCCTAGGAACCATGGGTTGTGCAAGCCTCTGTTCTGGATCTTCGCCCAAGACTGTTGTGATCATTCCACCTTTTGACCATTTGACACACTGATGCAGAGTAGACGACACAACGTTCGTATTGTGAATCCACGGTCTCCCGAGAAGTAGATTATAGGTGGGTGGCACATTGACCACATGAAAAAGGACAGAGTGGACTGAATAGTCGATGAAAATCTCCAAGAAAATTTTTTCTTTCGCTGTCTGACCATGATTATCAAACCCGTAGATAGTGATCGGGTCCGGGATATATTCCTCTTCTTTGATGCCCAAAGCTTTGTCTTTCATTTCTGGGCATATATTGAGGCTGCTGCCTCCATCTATCAGCACATGAGGAACAATCATTCCTCTGGCTCGAATCACAACATACAAAGCGTTGTTGTGAAACACATGCGGCTTGGAAAGATCTTCATCTGAGAAAGTGATCGGAGCATTTGTCATGGTCTGATTGACTATCTGGGCCATGTCTTCTGGAGTTATGCTCGGTTTCACTTTGATTTTCCGCAACAGATCATTCAACACCTGCTGGTGTTTGGTGGAATCTTGAGCTAAGTCCAAAATTGAGACATTGGATAATGCTGTTATCGACTTTGGTGTTGATGTCTCACTTTTCTCCGGGGCGGGCTTAATAAAGTGTTTGGGGAGCCATGGCATTCTTTTCGCCACCTCAAGAGATACCCCAGCGGGTTTATCAGATACTTTCATTTTACCAAAAGCTGCAATGAGATCCATTTTCTGAGCTTTGGACTGAGCCTGCTGCAGTACAAGGACCTGATGTTGGATTTGCATATCCCTTTTAGAGCATGGCCTAATATGCTCTTGCGGCTAAAAAGGTTGTTCAGAGATGACTGCCGTAGAATGATGGGGAAAGGGTTTCTTTAGAATATCCATATTTTTATCTTCGGCACCCTCTACCAGAAGATTCTTGTCGATGAGGTCTTGGATGATATTTTTGAGAACAAAGCAGTTCTCAGTATTATGTCCCACTGTTCTGTGAAATTTACAGAACTGATCTTTGAATTTTCCCATGGGAACAGGGGGATCGGCCAGCCTAGGCAGTTTGACCATCTCCTTGGTCAACATATACTCGAGTACAGTCTCGAGTGATTGATCCAGCGGAGTGAATTTCCTGTCATAACTCCACCCTTCATGCTTTACTTTTTCTCAGGGCTTTGGTCCCTGCTCTAGTTGAAGTGGCTTATTGAATTGAGGAACTAACTTGCCTTTTTGGTCATTCTTGCTTGAACTTCCTGCCCCATAACAGAAATCTCTGTTCTGCCCCTTATGGTGGTTCCAATTATTATTTCTGACAGAATGAGTGAAGTGAGTCTTCTTCTTCTGCTCAGTTTGGTCGTTGTTTTTAGTGAAGGTGAAACCTTCATAGAAACCATTTTCCATACTCAATTCGAGTCATTCGACTCGCTCTGTCAAATCAATGAATGTCCTCGATGGTGCAATAGAAATGAGACCTCTTAGAGGCTGTGAGAAGTTACTCAGAATTAGGGACAGAGCATGTCCCTCTAATATGGGGTCCCTCATCTTGTTGCAAGCTGACCTCCAACGGTGAATGAAATCTCTGGCCTTTTCATTTTCTCTCTGTTTGAGGCCGCATAGGTGACTGAGGGTGGGAAGTGCCTCGGCATTGAAGAGGAATCGCTCGATGAACATGTTCACCACTTTGTCAAATTCTTTCAGCTCGATAGGATTGACATGTTCTGAATACCATTTTGCTGTTGTTCCCTCCAGACTGCGAGGGAAACAAAGGAAAAGTAACTGGTTGTCTCGCTTGAATTTGGAGCATTCAGCAAAGAACATGGCGAGATGAGCTTTAGGATCGCCAGAACCATCAAATTTGATAAACTTTCTGGGGAGATTCTCGAGATTGTCGTCCCCATCCAAACCATCATAGAAGTCTTTGCTGGTGAAGACTTTCTTGCCCTTGTCGCGGGCCTGCAGGTCTCGAAGCATTCTGACCACATCTTTGAACTGCGGCTGGTCAGAGTCATTGACAGACTGCTCTTTGAATTTGTGGGCTGACCCCTACCCCTGGGTAGATTTGCGGAATGCCTGATGGGTCCCAAACTCTTCATCTGTGCCCTCTGTTGATCCCTCTTCATCAGTTGTATCAACATTCTGGGTAGGCTTTTTAGATATCTTCACGGCTTTCTCGACTGCCCGACCTTTTTTTTTTGCTTTACCTGTATTTTCTCTGTACTGGCTTCAGCTTGCTCTGCCAGCATCTTGGTCATCATCTTCTTGAACATGGCATACATCTGAGGATCAATGTCATCCTCAACCTGCTGCCCTTGATTTTTGCCCGAGCGCGGGGAATCCATCTCTTCGTCCGAAGCTGTTGAATATGCGATGCCTTCAACTGGTGCAGTTTTCTTCCCTGACCTTGTCTGAACCATTGAATGTCACGAATGCTCTCTGCAGAGCAAGATTGAGGGTTAAGCTTTTGAAAGAGATTTTGACTAGAAGAAAGATATTTGCTGAGAATTTTGGTAGACAATTGAAAGAATATCCTATTACTAGGGATTGAGTCGTCGCTGGGATTACGATAATTGTGTTGTCATTCCTTTGCAAAGAAAATAAACAATTGAAAATCATGCCTTGTTACCTAGGCGAGGTCGTCAAACCAAGAATTAAAGAATTTGCAAGATTTTTATTTATTGAAAGAAAAACATGATTGCATCAATAATAAACTTGGGAAAGAGGGGGCACAGACAATTTGCCACCACTCTTTATAACTAGCAGAGACACGAGGACCGGAAAAAAGTGGAAGAGTAACAAAAGAGTCCCAGCCATATCTGGCAGAATGGTATGTTCCAGACCACTGTGCTGATGTAAGGTCGAACTCTGGCACGACTCCTGATAGCAGCTGCATCTCTATGTGCTTCTGTCTCTGAGAAAACTGTCGAACACACCGCTCCGGATGATAGTAAGCACAGAAGAATGGACCAAGCAACTTGAATCTCTTGCCATATGCATAGGTGTATCTGGGAGGCGATAATTCTCTATCAAAATAGTCCCACACCACTTCTTCTTCCTGCAGATAGTCGATCATGAATCGGTACCGTGCAACTGGAAGAAGTTCCTTGCCATTGTATCTGAACGAACTAGCTCTGGTCGGTACATGCTGAAGGAACCAAGACTGAAGAGCATAAGTACATCCCTCGACTAAGATGGACTCTCCAAGTGTGAAGCGGGTCAGTCCTCTGTATAGAAAAGCAAGCGCGGCCATGGCTATCGAAAGACGGTTGGTCTGTCGACTTTCCCATCTCCTCAGAAGCTGAACTATTCTGACATCCACATAGTTCTGTCCGTCTGGAAAGAAAGCAAGTCCCACAGTGCACAAAACCATCGCATGTTGAATTCTCTCTCGAGCTGTTCTGGACAGCGAGCTGACTTCTGCAAATTCTCCATACTGTCGGTAGATCTTGATCAAGCTCACGTACTCATTCCCATTTTCTTCAATCAGTGGCCAAGACTTGCGCCCTGTCATGCGAGCTACGACATCTTTGGGGTCCAGACCCTTGACATTGATCAGAAACTGTTGCTCTAACGGATCTTCAGGCTGACCGGCTGGCTCAGGCAGTCCCATAATCTCTGAAAATTCATCCATCAGTAGTGTCATCTTGCCCCACAGGAACCAGAACGTGCAAGTGCGCGGATTCCACCGCTCTGCCAGTGCATGAATCAGATTGTCGTTGACTGTCAACTTTCCCACTGCAGATGCCAATTCCAACCCTCAATCGCTCAAGTGGTCCGAAAACATACGAGAGAAGTTTTTGAACCAGACATAGTACTACCGGGGGAATGAGGGTCCGGTGCTAAGAGATCGATGCTCAGGAAGACTTTGTCGCACCTCGTAGAAGATGTGACCCTCAGGAAAAACAAAATCGAGCTGACTGGATGCCATTGGACTGAAAGACAAGAAGACTGGAATTAGACTTTGGAAAAATACAAGAATTTTGAAAATTGCAGGCAGGATAAAATGAAAGCTGGAAATTCGAAGTCCAAAGGAACGAAAGAATGGAAAATCTCCTGGAGTTTTGAAGGAAAAGGTGGATAATTTAGAAAAATCGTCCAGGGCTTTTAAGAAAAAGGAGATATTTCATAAAAGATGAAAAATGAGGTATTTTGGAAAATTGTTCGGTATTTTGGAAAAATTGGAAAAAATATAAGAAAATAAGGCGAAAATGAATATCATACATTCAATTACAAACAATTATGCACATACAACAATCCCTAAGAAGCTGACTCTAAATGCATCAATTTTGAAAGAGCTTTAGGACCCTAATCCTGACTCTAGGCTCAGATCAACTGTGTCCAATCCAGTTATGCCGATATACTCGAGCCGAGGCTCGATATACATGGCATAAAACTCATCTCCGGGTCTAGGCTTGTGTTTTTCCAACATCCTTGAGCGCCTGCCGATATACGTTGGACTATGGCCCTCGGTACGTGGCAGGGGGGCGTTAGACCAAATAAGTGGCCCAGTTGTGAGGCTCTGTCCCGAACTATGGTTCTGGAAGAGAGCCCAGCAACGTGAAGACCAGGTAGACATAGGTGGGGTGGTTTTTGAAATATGATCACATGCAGGCAAACAGAGGGCTCTAAGTCCTAAAGAGATAGAATTTTGAAAACTTTTGAAGAAGCAAACATTGTTTTCATACAAGTCCTAGATTGAGGAGTGTTGTATTTCAGACCTAAGTCTAAGTGAGCATGCATAATTCTCCTCAATATGGTCCTACCAAACCATGCCTAGTCTACATGCAATCCATGTCAGCTGGGTTCAAGTCTAGGCTCCTAGGTTCACATGATATCAGGAATTAAAGCTGACATTCCAAAGAACATAATTTTGATAAATGAGCTAAGTTAAAGCACATAATTGATCAGGCAAAGACAGGTCCCATCACGGTCGCCAAACCTGTTATCATCGCAAAATTTCCCCCCTCCCTTGCGAGAGAGAAACGAATTTCGCGAGTCAAACTCGACCAAAGTTTTGAAAATTGTTTTGAAAATTAACTCGCCTCCGTTTTGAAAATTTGCTGGAAAATTCCGTGGAATGGGATCCGCCTGTCGGTACGAGGTTCAACCGTTCCTGGCGCCTTTACCAGAGGTAATTGAACCAAGGACCAATTATGTGCTTTAACTCGACTCAAATAGCTAAATTATGCTCTATTTTTCCTAGAATGCACAGAGAATCAGGCTTGTGCTATGAAATTTTGAAAATAATGCAAGTTTGAGAAAATATGATGTTTGCTTTGGAAAATTGGAATATGCTTGAAAATTGATTGGAAAAGTACTTGAAAATTGAATTCTTGAGAAAATCATTGAATTTCATTGGAAATCAGAAATTTGCATTGGAAAGTGATTTCTCAGAAAAACTTGTACTTTGGAAAATTGATTTTGAGATTTAGATTGCTTTTCTGAGGAAATGGATTTGAGAATTCTGAGAAACTCAAGAAATTCATTGGAAAATGACTTTTGAAAGGAAAAATGGATTCTTAGGAAACTAGGTTCTTAGGAAAATGGGAAATCTGAGAAAATCGATTTTTTTTAAAACTTGAGACTTTGAAATTTGAGAATTTCAAAACATTGGAAAATCTTGATTTGAACTTGGAAAATGCTTTGAAATGTCATTTGAAAACTTAGGATTTTGAGAAAATCAGATCGTGAGAAAGACTTGGAAATTCTTGAGAAAACTGATTTTTTTTTTTGAAATTGAAATTGGAAAATGAATTTGAAAACAATGCAATTTGAATAATATGAATGAATGAATATGAATTTAAAAACGGAATTTCATTGAGGAATTGAGAAATCCTTTTGAAGTTTTGAAAAATGCAGTGCATTTTTGAAGTTAGCCTAAGTGTGTAGGCTGAATGTGGCTAATATGAAGATCATAAATCTTGGTTTTCTTCGTATTCTGACTATGGTCATAAATACGAATCCCACCGAGTTTATAAACTCCATAAGAGCTTGTGCACATGCCATTCGTGTAAACCATAGTGAATTTGAAATAATGTGCATGAATCATACATCACATATTGAAATTTGCATAAATTAAACTATATGCAATGCAACCCTATTCTAAGCAGAAAAAGTAACTCTTATTCCAAATTATTACATTTGAGGTACATTGAATTGAAATAAAAAAAATAAAAGCCAAGTCTTTTTCTTGAATGTTCCTGCAAAACTAGAAAACAAGGTTTGCACAAAAATGTAGTTTTTTTTGAATTTATCCGAAAATATGGGAAATTATCGGATATTATTCAGATATAAACCCAAATTCATACCCCCTTTGATATAAACATGATAAATAATGAATAAATTTCTAAAATAAACTTGGAAATTCGAAATTGGGGTCAAAATGACCAAAATACCCCTGATGACCTTGAAATCAGGGTTTTCTGAAAGAATTTTTGTAAATTTTGGAAATTTGAAAATAAAATGAAATAAATCAAACATAATATGATGAAATATGATGATATGCATGAAATTTTAGAGAATTAGAAATTGAAATTTCGAAATTTAGGTCAAAATGACCAAAATACCCCCGATAACAAGACTATGGCCTTCAAACCAGGGTTTTCTGAAATAAATTTTGCAAAATTGAAAAATATGAAATGCAAAGGAGATTGAAATTAACCCTAATATGATTCTACATGCTTATGTACATGATAAAAACCCTAAAATGGCGAAAATATCATAAAATATCGAATTTAACCTGATTTTTGCCTGATTTTCGCTTCTGAATTTAAAGATAAACTAACACATGGATCAAATGAACTTGAAATTAAACCAAATTTGGAATGGACACCTAAAATAACCTTAGAAACATAATGGATCTCGAAAATCTAATTTTTTAGATTTTTTAATATGGAAATTCAAATAAAAATCCTAAATTTTGTGATTTTTGCCTAAAATGTTGATTCTAAAGAAGATTTAGGATATCAAACTTCCATAAAAATTTTCCAAATTTTATGGGGTGACAGAGGACAATAAGGCAAGGATTTTTTCCTTTTACACTTTCTGGTTTTGACCTATGGTTGGAGCTTTACCACTCCGGCAAGTCGGATCGGAATCCGGCGACTCTAGGATTTAGGGGAAACAGACAGGTTTCGGTAGAAAACATGGGAAAAATGAAAGACAGATGGGGAAAAGGCTGAAATTGTGGGAAACGGTCCCTGGCAAACAGAAGAAGATTTGATCTTTTCACACCATTGGGATTCAGGTTATGGTTTGGAAAAGGCCATACTGTTATCAGAGACCTAAATCTCTGAGATTTCTGGACATTGGAATCTGTTAGACAGAAAAAGAAAATCCGGGAAAAATAATGAAATAGATTAGAAAACTCTCAAATTTTGGAAAATGACAGAAACTTATGTTAGGAACAACTTTCATGTTGAAAGTTTTTGCAGACGGGTTACAGATTGGATGGACTTGGTGCATTAGGGTCTGTCTATACCCTGACAAAAGAAAATCGGTATTTTCCTAGGGGTCTGAGAAATCCGATTTTTTACAGAGGTAAAAACTAATTGGAAAAACTTAAAAATTTCCAGATCATTAGTAGATTCAATCATGAATCTACTGTGATTTTTGGAGGATGATCCAGATCTCCCACAAGGGTGGTGTCGGAGGTTTTTTTCTGCTAAAGCGCAAACTGGAAATTCGAAAAGACAGAAAACCCGATGTAGGGTTTGATCGGTTTGGATGGGTTCCAAAACCCGAACAAACTCAAATTTTCGGCAGTAAAACAAAAATATGTATACCCAATTACTCTAAAATTTACATATTTTGTTGGTGCAATAACTCACGTGACATAACGTATAGACTTTGCACAAAACTGAAATTCTATGGATGCCACATCAACTACTAATAAATCTATATAAAATGAATAAAATGCATAATGAAAATGCAATTTTTAAATATGAAATTATATAAAACATGAAAATCAAAACCATCATCAGGGGGTACACAAACTCTTATGTTTGATCTTGTTGTGAAAAGGAAAAATCCAGTCCATTCATTGGACGGATTCCCTACTCCATGTAGCCTTAAGCATAACAATAAAGGAAATAAAAGAGTAAAAAGAAAAAAAAATGAAGATCTTACCTTGGATTGGCTGAAGGTAAGCTATAGCAATGGTGTTTCTAGCTTGAAGAAGATGGAGGTTTTTCTGCCATGAATGGAGGTGTTTTGGCTTGGAGGATGTTGCTGCGTTGCCAAGAAGGGTGGCTGCACCGGTGGGGAAGATGATGGACCTTGGCGGAGCGGGAGCCGTTGATGGAGTTGGAGATGATGGACCAGCTGGTGTCTTGTGTAGTGGATGCAGCTGCTACAGAGGGAGGAGTTGGAGGTGGCTGCCAAAAGTTGGTGACTGTTGTAGCTGCAGCAGTGGTAGTGGCTGCAAGGGAGGCTGGACCGGTGATGAGGCCCTTGGTACTGCTGGAAGTTGCCTTGGAGTTGATGGTCACCCTGGAGGGAGGCTGCTACTGCTGGTGGCTGCAAAGCTTGAAGATGGATGCTGGGGTATACTGGTTGGAGATGAAGGAGTGAAGCTGCAGCAAGATGGTTGAAGGGAGAGAGAGAGAAAGAGAAAGAGAGAGAGAGAGAGAGAGAGAGAGAGAGAGAGAGAGAGAGAGAGAGAGAGAGAGAGAGAGGCGTGAAGAGGTGGGCAGCCGTATGGCTTTTTTTTCTTTTTTGGTTTTAAACTTAGGTTTTAATTGGGCTCCTACCTAGGGTTTTATGAGTCAATGAAAAAGGGAGAGACCCCTTTACGTGAATGGCTGGGCAAGAGGGAGGAAGGAAGGGAAGAAGGAAAGAAGAGGAAGAAGAAAAGGAAGAAAAAGAAAGAAAAGGGAAAAAGAAAGGAAAGAAAGAAAAGGAGGGGAAAAGGAAAAGGGAAAGAAAAATGAGAAAAAAATGGAAAGTGGGGCTGGAGGTTTGGGTGACCACCTTGTGGGTCCCACCTCTCTAAAATGAAATAAATAAATAAAAATCAATAAAAACAAAAACAAACAAATAAAAAGAATCTTTTTTTTTGTTTTTTTTTATAAAATAGAAATGTAAATGAATGGGCCATCTCAGAGCGGGTCCAAATTTCAATTTTGAAATTCATTTTGAAGATTAGAGGGGTAAAATAGTCTTTTCAAAAAGTTTCCAGACGAAACGAGCTATTTTTGGCAGTTTTTTAAACGAGCTCGGATTTTGAAGTTCAATACCCCATTGCGAAGAAAATCCAGTGTAGAATTTGAAAATGTAATTTTGAAAGAAATCCAGATTGTTTTTCTCAAGAAAATGCTTCCAACAAAACGAGCTATTTTTGGCAGTTTTTGAAACGAGCTTGGATTTTGAAGTTCAATACCCCGTTGCGAAGCAAATCCAATGTAGAATTTGAAAATGTAATTTTGAAAGAAATCCAGATTGTTTTTCTCGAGAAAATGCTTCCAACAAAATGAGCTATTTTTGGTAGTTTTTGAAACGAGCTTGGATTTTGAAGTTCAATACCCCATTGCGAAGCAAATCCAGTGTAGAGTTCAAAAATTTGAGTTTGAAATAAATCCAGATTATTTTTCTTGAGAAAATATTTTCAAATTTAGACTTCTGGGTGTAAAATGTCAATTTTGGAAACCCAGAGTTTGAAATTGATTTCTGAAAGCTTTTAAAACTCGATCTGGATTGAAATTTATAAAACTGGAGTTCTGGACTTCGAAAATGAAATGAAATGTGATGAAATGTTATGAAATGCTGAGAAATGATGAGAAATGACATGAAATGCTATGCGAAATGCTAACCTTGAATAAAGAATTTTGGATGTCAGACCCCGATTGACACTTGTATCAGTTTAAAAAGCATTAAAATTGATAAAATTTGCAAAATAGCTCAAGAAATGGTTTTCGGGAGTCTACTGGGTCAGAGTGACACTGAAAATTGGGGTTTGAGCTGGATTGAACTGAGATGAGCTAGATTGAGCTGGGTTTTAGAGTTTCAGAACTCAAATGAACTGACCAGGCACTAACTCAACTGACCTTTCCGACTGAATTTTCAAGAAAAACTGCCATTTTTAGAGAAATGGTACCGAATGGTCACTGGAGTGAAGTGAATTACGAACTTGAGCTAGCTTTGAGCTAAAACAAAGGTCAGTAATACTGAGATGAACTAAAATCGAGGCTCAAACACTAGCTCAACTGACTGAACTCGGCTTAATTTCAGCTGAAAGAGCTGAAATGGACTAAAATGGGCTCTTGAACACTTAGAAATGGTTTTGAACTGAAACGGGAGCACTCGAACTCCTGGTGAGCTCAAGTTAGACTCTGGGGAGTATGACTGACTGACTCAGAGACAATTGGCTTGGATTTGAGTGAGAAATGAGCTCATTTCTGAAGAAATGATCCCATTTTGGCAGGAATTGTCAGAAATGGAAATGGTCTGTTCATTGTGAGCTCAGATAAGCTTGAAATGATTGATATTCTAAATGTTCTGAACTGACCAATGAGCTTGGTTGACTCTGACTGACTGGGGTCTGGGATGACCTAGGGGTAAAATGGTAATTTTCCTAATGAAAGTTGGTAAAATGGTGATTTTCTGAAACTGACTCGGGGTTTGACTCCTACACTGACCTAACAGGGTTGGCACTGCACGAGGAGGGTTGTTTGAGAATAGATGAGGAAAATTTGGGGTGTTTACAATACATTGTTTACATTTAGATCCTAAATTGAGGAGAGTTGTGTTTAGACCTAAGTCTATGTGAGCATGAAAATATCTGCTCAATCTGGTCCTACCAAACCATGCCTAAGCTATATGCAATCAATGTCAGCTAGGTCAAAATCTAAGCTCCTAGGTTTGCATGATATCAGAAAGCAAAAGAGGTGACATTTTGAGAACACAGTTTTGATAATTGAACTTAGTCAAGCACACTTTCGATCAGACAATGACAGGTCCCATCACGGTCGCCAAACCTGTTGTCGTCGCAAAAATTTTATCTTCCCTTCCCTGCGGAAGAGAGGGGAAACGATTTCCGTGAGTCAAACTTTGACTATAGTTTTGAAAATTGTTTTGAAATACTCCTCTTCGTTTTTGAAAATTACAGGAAAATCCATAGGATGGGGCTCGACCTGTCGGTACGAGGTTCGACCGTTCCTGCCGCCTTTAACAAGGGTAATTGAACCAAGGACCAAAAATGTGCTTGACTTAGTTAAATCATCAAAATCGTGTTCTATCCTAATTGCACAGAGAATTCAGGCATGTGCTATGAAATTTTGTAAAATGCAAGTTGGAAAATATTTCTCAGAAAAAAGAAGGAAATCAATTTCTCAGGAAATTCTGATAAAAGGATTTGAAATCTCAAGAAAATTTATGAAGTTTTGGGAAAATCATGAATGGTTGAAATCCTGGGAAAGTAAAAAAATTCTTGAGAAGAGATGAACATTTGAAAAGGCAAATATTTGTCAGGAAAACTCTGACTTTGAAAATTTTCTTTGGAAAATGATTGGAGTTCATTGGAAAACTCTTTGGAGAAGGAAAATCAAAACTTGGGAAACTGAAATCTTGAGAATCTTAGCTATGAAATATTTGAAAAACGATTTTGATTCTTGAGAACGATGAAAAACTCCTTTTGAAAATGAATCTTAAGAGAAGAACACTTTTCCAGGAAAATCATGGAAAACTTAATTTGGAAAATCCAACTTTGAAAATTTTCATGGAGTGAAAATTTTACAGAAATGCACATGATTTCATGATGTGAACTATCCTGAATGAATGAATGTATTTTTATAAAAGCTTCTTTTCAGGAAAATATGCGATTTTAGAATTAAACTAAGTAGAATTATCACATATTCCGACTATGGCCGCAAATATGTTTATAATTTACTTAGTTAATTCTAAAATATTTTGTAAAATTGAAAATATGCAATGAATTTTGGAAGATAGCCTAAGAGTGTAGGCTCGGTGTGACTAGTAGGAAGATGCTGAATCTGGGTTTCGTCCATATTCTGACTAGGGCCTTAAATATGGACTCCACCGAGTTCATCAACTCCCTAAGAGTTGGTGCACATGCCATTCGTGTTCATTCACAGTGATTTTGAAAAGTAATGCATGAATCGCATAGTTAGGATATGGCAGGAATTCAAACTATATGATATGCATCCTAATCTAAATAGTAAAAGTAAATATTATTCCAAATGTACACTTTGATTATTACATAGATGACATAAAGCAAACTAAAAAAAATTCAACTGAAGGTGCCACCTCTAAGCTTTTCTGCAAGTGCCAGTTAGTATAAGAGATACAACATACAAAAGAAAATATCACATCAATGCCAAGGTGCCAATAATTATGCCTACACTACAACCGAAACATATATATAAACGACAACATGAGGCCTAAATGGGATGCTTACAAGATGCCTAGATACTAAGTTTAATTGAAAGAAGACACATGTATATATATATACATAAATACTTAGGCTTACATAAGAGAAATACGTATATGGAATGTTAATCGTCTCATTCAATAAAGGTTACAAGCCATATAACGTAGCCTTGACAATCCCATAAACACAATGCCCTTATGCTACGACACTTATGACTTTACTCGGGTTCACAACACGATTGCCATTCTCTCATACTCCTGGTAACTTCAAATGGCTATTTACAGCCTATCCACACCTTAGTTTATTTGCAATATTCCTAATATATGAATGGCTGCAACCCGGATTTACATAGTGAATCAATACCTTTAATTAGGAAAACTGATAGATGCATATCAACCATGTCACTAACTGATGTTGAATCATGCAAAACATATCTGACTATGCATGGAATGAATTTAGACAAGCTTAGAATTAAAAAGAGGTTATAATTGATGACAGTAAAACAAACAAAAGATCTAATGCCACAGACACAGGATAGAAAAAAAAGAAAAAAAACTGAATGAAATTATATTACAGTCTAAGAGATAAAATACAGAGCATGTGTTATAAATTGACATAAATGATATATGGGAATAAAAGTTAGGGGATCACGAATGGGTAAGGGATGGTTTTGAGTATATGATGGAGTAAGGTATATGCAGCAGTAATATAGCATTGCAGTCAATATAAGATGCCAATATTAGAGATGATCACTAGTCGCGGCCGGATGTCTGAGTTGGATGACCGATCCTACAAATTAGATCGGCTCACTGGTTTAGAGGCTCAACGTTAGGCATCCTAACATAATGATGTGATACAACAAATCTGTTTTGCAGTAGAATGACTTCAGATAGATTAAAACAGGTACAATCGACTACTCTCACGAACCAGTATCAGTTCTAAAATCGATCCTCCAGATTGGATATCTGAATCAGATAGCCAAAGAATCTCATGCTTTTCAACATATTTGAGGCTATACAACAGGTTCATCAACAACTCCACTATGACAAATCGGTTAAGTTAGCCGATTACTCACAACACTGTGAGGAGGATCAATAACTCAATTTCTGCAAAAGAGTTATAACTGTATGCTTATTTCCCATAACTTCTTTAGGTACTTTGATAATAAAACGAGATAATTCTACAATAACTTGAGACAAATCTGCAGTATATGTCTAGATATAAGCAAAAATATGATGATGTACAATGAGAATATAGCTATTGACCAACATATCACAGATGAAAGAACCCAATATAGAAAATGGAACTGTAACAGACTAATGCTAAGCTCAAACAGCGTTGTATATAACAAAATCTGCTGATGTCTGCAGTTTGGAATAAAATGCTAAAGAGACAAGGCCCTGAATATGAGTTATTGAAAACAGAGAAGCCTAAACAAATCATAAAATACCACAGTAAACAGATGACAACAACAACTACTGCAATGTATAATAAAAAACATTATAACAAATTAAGATGGAAACTTGTGTCAAATTCAGATGTTGCGCTTAGGTCAAGGGCGCTATTTTCTGTACGATAAATCCATAAGGATATTGCTTGGGGTCATGATATGCAGGTGCTTTCTTTTCGAAAACTGTATGGGTGGATAAAAGCCAATGAGATACGGAAGGGTTAATGGTTAATGTCAAAGCCGACAAACCTGAAAAAAAATTTTTGTGGAAAAGTGATAGGATTGCAAAACGATTAGAGTGAATGTGAGATCATTTGGGATCTCATTCATTGAGTTTTACATTGACTGAAATATTAATGAACTGGATATCTTCTGTAAAATGACTTTCAATAGCATGAATGAAGTCAATGATACACAGGCGCCATTGTCAGATGCGTATGTACCTATGAAGATCCATAACATGCAAGAAAAGGGGACTTAGCACTATGCAGAACGCCTAAGGAAATGATAGCAGACATACGAAAATGGATAGGCTATCGTCAATGATACATAAAATTATATTCTCTGCGTTTTGCAGAAGATGGGAACATTGATATAAAACAAGGTCTTCCTTTTCTCTTCTTTTTGTAAAAGTGAGTGTCTTTAAACAAGAATGTACTCATCGATGCTCAATATGAGAAAGCCTGAACAAGAACATGAAAGGAAAAAAAAAACAGTGAGTTGAAGTGGAAACATTATTCCAGGAATTTTTATGATGCTAATGAAAATTTGATAAAATCTTAGGGAAAATAATAATTTGATTAAAACATGCTATTCAAATGAATCGACAACACCATTGCGAGGTGTTATCGATTCCTGATGTATTTAAATAAATAGAAATGCAGATCACAACATTAAATGCAATGGATCTGCAGTGTATAATAGCATGAATACAATGCTTGGTTTCTGTAAATGTAGATGTAAAGGGGAGAGAAGTCTTTACCTTGATTCAGCAGAGGTTGAGGAGAGCCCTTCTCACAGAAATGGATCGAACCTCCAAAGATTGAAGGGAAAGAGAAGCTCCCACCACGCTCTTCTTGGTTGCCTTTTGAGCGTTCTGCTGAAGGCTAAAAACCCTGGAGGAAACAAAGGTATTCGGGGATAGGGGAAGCCGAAATCCCCAAAATCGCACCCTTCCTGGGTGTTATGCTGAAATCACTCCCTTCCTGAGTATTATGTTGGAGGCCAAAATCATTCCTCCCTTCCAAAGTGTTATGCTGAAGGCTGAGAATAATGGAAGAAACAAAGATCTTCAGAGAGAGATAGAAAGCCGAAATACCCAAAATCCCTCCCCTTTTCTCCCAACGGGGTCCCCTTTTAAAAAAATTTCAGCCAGTTTTACAGAAAAATTGGGTGTTTTGAAATCATCCGAACTGAATTTTGAAAGCATCTTCAAACAAAATTTTGAAATTTTTTGAAATTCACCAATCGTTGAGAAGAGGACGACATTTTTTTCTGAAGGGAAAATTTTGGGTTCAAGGCTTAGGTAAACTGAGGGTTTTCACAGTGGCTCCTTTTGGGGTTGAAAAAGGTAAAAAGGAAGAAGATGGGTAAAACGTGTCTCCTTTTTTTAAGGTGATGCCACCTCAGCCGGTTTAAGAAAATTCTCTTTAAAAAAAAATTTCTTTTGTTTTGATTTTCTTTGCAGGGAATTTTAGTGAGGCGCCACCTATGTGTGGGCCCACTGATTATTTTATTGAAATAAATAGAATTTAAAGAAAGATTTTCATAAAGTGGTGCCACCTCAGGGTGTGTCCCATGTCATTTATTTGAAATAAAAGCAAAATTAAATTCTTTTTTGGGATTTTATAATAGTAGGCTAGTTAGAAAACATGAAGTAAAAAAATCGGTTTGATTTTAAAAATTTAGAAGAAAAACGGTCCTTCAGGGCGAAATAAAAGATGCAGGGATTTTATAAAGAAGTTCAGGGCCCTTTTACAAAAGTTTGAAATAAAGTCCTCTATATTTAAAATTGTGTCCCCTTCTTTCCAACTGACAAAATTTTAAAATCAATATAAAAAACTATCCAGATTGTTTTCTTGAGAAAACTTTTGTAATTCGGAGTCCTGGGGGTAAAATGTTAAGAATTGCCAATTTTGAAAAGGGTTAAAACTCGAATCTGGATTGAGGATTTTGAAATTGAGAGTTCTGGACCCCAAAATGATATGTTGTGCAGTGCGGTGATATGAAATGCTCATGCAATGATATGCAAAGACATGTCATATGAAATGCCACTCTGAATCAGGAATTGGAAATTCTAGTTTTTTGTCAAGAATAGGATTTTGAAGATTTGAAGTTTGAAGATGTTTCTAAGCCTAAATAGAAAGATTTTGAGACCCGAGAATGAAATTCTGGGCTTTCTGCGAGGTCCAATCTCAGAAAATGACCATTTTGCCCTTCAGTGATCTCGGAGAACCAAAATGTGATGATTGAGGGAGATGTCAGGGAGGTGAGTGAAAATTTGGGGTGTTTACAGATGCCCCTCTTTGCTACTAAGCTGGCTCGTGGCCGAGCTTAGTGGCAAAAAAACACACACCAAATTTGGGTTATATATAAAATGCCCCAGTTAGAAGGATCTGACTGGATATGAGGAAATTAGCCTGGGAAAGATGGTAGATGTGGAATAGAGAACGAAGAGGGATAGATTCGCTCTGTGAGAGTGAAGTTTAGGTTTTGACCTTAACCTGGGTGGGACAGAAAATGCTTCGCATGGAACGAAGCTCAAGTTTATCCTTTGGCCTGATTGGGGAATGGAATATCTCATCGAAGTGAGACTCAGGTTTGTACCCTTATCCTGATCGGGCGGTAAATGAAATACCTCATCAAATGAGGCTCAGGTTTATATCCTTAACCTGATCGGGCGGTAAATGAAATACCTCATCAAAGGAGGCTCAGGTTTATACCCTTAACCTGATTGGGCGGTAAATGAAATACCTTATCAAATGAGGCTCAGGTTTATACCCTTAACCTGATAGGGCAGAAAATGAAATACCTCATCGAATGGGGCTCAGGTTTGTACCCTTAACCTGATCGAGCGGAAAATGAATGGAATCCTCGAAGGAAGAGACCATGATGGAACCTTTGGATTTTGCACAATAAATCCGATAGGGGTTTTGCAAAAGGAAGAAAAATGGGGTCCCTAAAGCTTGAAAAGGGGTTGATCTTGGGCGTCTCATTGCTGAGACTAAATAGCTTTTGAAATTTACCTTTTGCGAGAAAATGATTGGTGGTTCGACCTCGAACCGAAATTGAACTGCCTATGGTGGGACAGTGGGGACACAGGGAAGTGTGCGAATCTGAGAGCTCACGCTCTCGAATTATAAAAGAAGGGAAGGAATCAAGTCCTTAAGAGGGATTGAAAATGGTGTCTGGATGTATTAAAAATGGACATCAAGCTCTCACTTCACGTCAGGATAGCTAGAAAATATTGTCAAAATATTGAGAATTTTGTTGTTGATTCAAAGTATTTGAAATGGTGCACATTGTTGCAAAAATATTCCTTCTTTTCTACCTGAAGTATTACCTCCAAACGAAATTGACTTCGTAGAATCAAGATTCAGAATTCAAATCGCTTGTGATTGACCTTCTTCAAGGAAGCTATCAATTTCCTTGATATGAACAGGAAAGAGAATTTGATATTGTGAAAGCAGTTGATGAAAGGATATTGATAATAGAATTTCACAAATTTAAAGAAGATTCTCGATAGATTTGGCAGTTTGATATCCTGAGAGCTTCTCTCATGATAATCTTTATGCACTCTTTTGGCTCCCTTGGGTTTCGGTTACATTCTCCTTCATTTTGGAGATGTCTTGACTTTTCTTTCTTTCTTTCTTTTTTCTCTCTCTCTTTTTGAAAGGGTACGTCACAAACTCCTTCAACTTGGAGATGTTTTGATCCTTCTTTGCTCCAGGGTTATCTTGATAATATTGGCTCATGGGTTGGAGATATCTGGATGATAGCGGAAATTAAATATCTTTTAGGGATTGTCGAGAGGTTCATCGCATCTGCCTTCATCTCGACAGTGCTTCGGACTTTTCCTGGAAGGATCCGTCACAAACTCCGTCATCTTGGAGATGTTTCAAATCTTCTTTGGCCCCGGGGGTCTGCTCGCTTAATTCGCCTTCATCTTGACGACAATTGAGAGATCCCTTTTGCGGATATTTAATTGCGGCTTAGGTGATCTTGAGGAGACAGGGTTTGCATGAATGCTCTCTTTTCTAGCGCTCAGGATATTTCCACTGCCTCATCTTTACAAGAATATTTTTTAGAGATGTGCCATTGACTGCGATCAATATCAATCATCTACGGCTTTGCAATAACATTGAGTTTTCTTTGTTGGCCATATCAAAAACTTATCCTTCATCCTTTTGGTTGGCCCTTGAAAGAATTTGAATTTTGAATCTATTTTCGCAAAAGCTTCACTCTTTTGGAAGTAATGCTGAAGGTAAACTGAGGTAAAAAATTGTGCAATAAAATTCTGAAATCAACAGGTAATTGATTGACAAATTAACAAAATGTTCTTGAAATCCTTGATGAAAGAGAGCATTTGAGGTCCGGCTCAACACATCCGTGACGAAAATTCTCCTCTCTTTTTCCCCAAAAAGAGAGACTCAGGCTTAGCCCTTACCTGAATGGGAAATGGAAATTACTCCTCTCTTCCCTGAAGAGGAGGTGTTTGCAAAACGAACTTTCGAAGAGAAATTAAGCTTTCGTCAAAGCTCCCTAATATTAGGTTTCTCTTATGGAAAGGGGGCCGATAATAGTGAGGTCAGAAAGTTGGGTCATGAAGGAACGAGTCCATCACACTCTCCTTAAACAGAGGGTCCTCCATGACGAAAATGACCTAGTAGGAAAATTGGGGGGGCACAAGAAAAGCGAGTCTCCGTCGAGCCTCTTGTCATAAAATGGTTCCTTGTGTAAAATTGGAAATTGTTTTGCAAATGGTTCATGAAGACGCGAGTCCCTTCAAACTCTCCCTGAAAAGGGGCTAAGTGAACGAATTGGATAGCATGCGGAAAGAACGAGCTCCCTCGAACTCTCCCTAAAAGGGTCTTTCGCAAGAGAAAATGATTGAAATTTGGATATTGAGCCAATAGGCATAATGAATACGATCATGATTGGCGAATGTGACTCGTAGGTCAAAAATGATTGAAATAGACTTGGTAACCCGAGGGTTTGAAATTGGATGACCTAATGGTCGAAATTGAGAATTGGTTGACCCAAATGTCAAAGTTGTGTGACCCGGAGGTCAAAATTGAGAATTGAGTGACCCGAAGGTCGAAATTGGAAATTGAAGTTGGGAAATTGGGTGACCCGGAGGTCAAAATTGAAGAATTGAATGATCCGAAGGTTTGAATTGGAAATTGGTGGGCAAAATGTCAAATTTGAGAAATTGACTGACCATGAGGATCAACATGACTTGGATCAACATAGGAGCATAAATGGATCGTGTCAAAGCTTGAATAAGGTAAAGAGATCACGAGTCGGAACTCGGATCAACAAAGGAGAAATAATTTGAAGGAAAACTCGAGTCGGAACTCGTATCTTTGAAGAAAAAATAATTTTGACAGAAAACCTGAGTCAGAACTCGGTTTTTCTAAGAAAAATTAATTTGAAGGAAAACCCGAGTCGGAACTCAGTTTTTCAAAGAAAAATAATTTAAAAGAAAACCCGAATCGGAACTCGGTTTTTCAAAGGAAAAATAATTTAAAGGAAAAACCCGAGTCGGAACTCGGTTTTTCAAAGGAAAATAATTTGAAAGAAAACCCGAGTCGGAACTCGATTTTTTAAAGGAAAATATAGACCAACTTGAAAATTGAATTTTGAAATATACCAGTTCGAGCACTGGATTTTGAAATAATATCAGTTCGAGCACTGGATTTTGATTCAATACTAATGATTGTTTTTCAATTTTGAATTACAATTAAGAATTATGATGGGATTGTTTATTGAAATCGCCATACTGACCAAATTGATGTTAATGCAGTTGGATGCAAATGAATGCAAATTGATGCACATGAATGCACAAGTGTGTAAAATGGGGAATTTGTTGATCCTGCCTGCATACATAACAATTTTTTTTTAAATGCCTCAGTGTAACTGGGGAAAGAAAGTTTGATCATTATTGAAGAGAATAGGAAGATTACAAAGGAAGAATAGATGCTTCAAGTATAGAACTTTTTCAAGTGTCGAGCATTAATGGGATTTGGTAATTCTACCCCATCGGCATTGATGAGCCGATAAGAGTTGCGGGGTAATGCTTCTTTGACAACATAGGGACCTTCCCAATTTGGCAACCATTTCTCGTCGGGATGATGCTTGAGATAGGTTGTGGATCGAAGTACTAGATCATTGACTTTGAATCTCCTTTCGATGACAGACTTCACGTACTACCTGGCTATTCTCTAGCGATAGGATTGAGCATGTTCTGCTGCTTTTAGCCTTCTCTCGTTGAGCAAGTCTAGCTGTATCAATCGCTGTTGCTGGTATTGGTCAAGAGGTAATTCTAGAAGTGATGCAAATTTCAAAGCGGGCTTCTGCACATGCAGAGGTAATACTACTTCTGTTCCATAGACCAATTTTGATGAAGTAGCATTTGTTGGAGTGCGAATGGTGGTCCGGTAGGCCCATAGTGCATCGTGGATCTTCTTATGCCAGTCACGACCTGTTTCTACAGTTCGCTCCAAGATACGAATTAAGATCTTGTTGGTAGCTTCTGCCTGACCATTCCCTTGAGGATAGTAGGGAGCGGAAAAATGATGATGGATTTTGAACTTTGAGCAGAAGATCTTCATTCTTTCATTCTTGAAGTGACTGCCATTATCCGACACGATGTCATGTGGTATGCCGAATCGGCAAATGATGCTCTTGTGAATAAAAGAGACCACGTGTTGGCCTTCTACTGTGCGGAGAGTGATAGCTTCTACCCACTTGGTGAAATATTCTGTTGCGGCAAGAAAGTATTTGTGGCCATTTGAAGTAGAGAGAGTGATGGGACCTACGACATCAAAGGCCCACATAGAGAACGGCCATGGAGAAACAATAGATTGCAAATATGTTGCTGGAGCATGAATAGAGGGTGCATGTATTTGACATTGAACACACTTCTTCATAAAATAGTAACAGTCTTGCTGCATAGTCTTCCAATAGTAACCTGCTCTGATGATCTGCTTGACAAGAGTTTGGTAGCCGACGTGGCCACCATAAATGTCTTCGTGTGCTTCTTGTACCACTTCTTTGGCTTCGTCTTGGTTTAAGCATCTGAAATACTCTGAACTGAATCCATGACGATAAAGAACATTAGCCAGAATAAAATATCGAGTAGACATGCGCTGAATTGCTCGTTGCTCTTTCTTTGAGAGTTTTGGAGGAAATTCACTGGTTTCTATGAAAGTTTTGATATTGTCATACCAAAGCTTCTTCTTTTGCTAAGCCTGGTTTAGTTGTTCTGTTGGAAGGAAGGCAGGTTGGTCAAGTCTGCCAATTTCAAAAGATCGACAAGATTCTCCATTCTTGAATGCCATAATAGAGCCTAAACTGGCTAGACTATCAGCCACTTGATTAAAATCTCTCTTGATATGGAATAGCTGAAATTCTTCAAACTCGCTGACAAGAGCTGAAATGATTTTCTGATAGGGAAATAGCTTTTGATCTTTCACTTTCCATTCAACTCGGACTTGATTGACAACAAGTAATGAGTCATCGTAAGCATGCACTCTATTGACATTGAAGTCTAGTAGAATTTTTAGTCCTTGGATCAGGTGTGATCATCGCAAATTTTTTCCTCTCTTGGGGTTTTTCTCTCTTCCTTCTATTTTCCTTTTCTAACCTCTATTTTCCTCCTTTTTGAAGGGAGAAAAGTAAAAGAAAGAGAGAAGAGAAAAGAAAAGAAAGAAAAAGAGAAGAGAAACTCTTTTGCGGGGTCTCACTTGACCTTGATTTGAAAATATTTAGAAATTTAACTCGCCTCCGTTTTGAAATATTTGCGGAAAAAATGGAGAGACGGGATTCGCTCGTCGGTACGAGGTTCGACCGTTCCTGGCGCCTTTACCAGGGGTAATCGAACCAAGGATCGAATCTATGCCTTTTGCTTTGCCTAAATATCATCTAAGAATTTATCTTAAAGATCTAAATGCACAAAGAATCATGCTTGTGCAATGCAAGGATGTATGCTCTTTTTGAAAGATGATTTTAAAATTTTCCAAGTATTCTGAGATGAACTTGATAATGGAGTGAAGAAATGGTTTCTGGATGATAAAATCCGACTTAGAACTTGAGATAGGTCAAAGAAGTTCTAAGTCTTTGAAGTAATCAGAGTTTGAAGATTGATTTTTGAAAAGAAAGATTTTGATGAGAGATAAAGAAATGAGGCTTCAAAGTCAGAAATGGACTTTGAAATTGAATTTGAGTTTTAAATTTTGATTTAAGAAAGGAAATGAATACTTGAAATAGAATTGAATGTCAAATTTCGAAGTTTGAAATCAGGATGGATCTGAGAAATCCAAAATAGAAATGAATTTAAGAAATCCAGATGTGATCTGCAAATGGATTTAGATTTGAAATCTGGAAATGAAATAGAACTCGATTTGAAAGTTGGAATTGGGAATGGAATGGGATTCTGGATCCTGAATAGAATTGGATCCAAGATCTGGAATCCAAGATGGGATTAGATTCTGAATCCTAAAATGGATTTTTGGGTCTTAAAATGGGTTTAGGATCTAAAATATGAGATCCAAGATAGAGTTGGACTCTGGATCCTAAGATGGATTTTGGATCTGAAGTCTGAGATCCAAAAGTGAAATTGGGTCTGGATCCTAAAATGGAGTGGATCTGAAGTCTGAGATCCAATGTAGAATTGGGTTATGGATCCTAGAATAGATTTTGATCTGAAGTCTGAGATCCAAGGTGTGAATCGGGTTCTGGATCCTAAAATGGATTTGGATCTGAAGTTTGAGATCCAAAGTGGCATTGGATTCTGAATCCTAAAATGGATTTGGATCTGAAGTCTGAGATCCAAAGTAGAATTAGATTCTGGATCCTAAAATGGATTTGGATTGAACTCTAACTTTGGATTTTGGACTTTGAAAGTCCAAATGGGGCTTTGAAGATGGATCTGGGTTTTTGAAAACCCAGATTGAAAAACTTAGAAAAAGACTTGAATCTTGAGATTCAGAACCAATCTCAAGAGGATTTTGAGGATAAAAAAATAATCTTGATTTTGAACTTGAAAATGAGAAGATGAATCAGAAGTTTCAAAGTTAGATTGAACTTTGAAAAATGGAAATTTTGAGATATTGAATTTGAATCTTGACAATGAATTTTAGAATTTTGATTTGAAAATTGAATTATGAATATACAAATGAATTTCAAAGTCAAATTGGACTTTGGATTTAAAGTTTGATTTGGGAATCAGAAGATGAATCAGAATTTCAAAGTTAAATTGAACTTTGAACTTTGATTTGAATTAGAATTTGAATTTTTGATATACAAATGAATTTCAAAGTTAAATTAGACTTCGAATTTAGAATCTGAAAATGATATTTGAATTTACAGGAGTTGAAAAATTGATTTGAGAAGTGAAGAAGATATCTGAAGGAAATCACTTGGATTTGTGAAAAAGAATTTTAAAAATGTGATGTAATTCTATCCTAAATGATGAATGAATTTTAAAGAATTTTGAAAATCATATTTCATTCTTTACATGAATTGAAATAAGATTGAAAATATAATACATCCTTGACTATGGTCATTGAATGTATTATATAATAATCTATATTTAAATTCATGTGAAGAATAAAACATATTTTTGTGCTTTTATAGAGTTTAAAATGAAATCAACTCTCAATATACCCTGACTATGGCCATTGATATATATTTTGAGTCAATTTTAAGTTAAACTCTAATAAAAGAAGAAAATATTTGAAAATATGATGATTTTTGAAGAGGATCCAGTGTGGACCCAATGTTATTTTATAAAAAATAAAAATCCTAAGTTTTGTTTACATCCTGACTGTGGCCATTGATGTAAATCCTCAACTTAGAATTAATTACCTCTTATGAAATGGTGCACGTGTCATTCGTGTTTCACCATTGTGAGATTTTGGAAAACAAAGAGACAAAAACATGAAAAATGAGCAATTTATGATATTTACAATGCTCATCTATTTTATCTAAAGCAGGAAATGTAAATTTTTATTAAGATCTAACTATTACAACACATGAAATTGAATTTACAACTCCAAGTAATGATATTTTTCACGTATTCCCTGCAAAACACTTGATTAGTAGAAAAAATGGAGAAAAATTTGTACATATCATATGGGTGTTAATGGTAAAAGAATACTCACATGCCAAGGTATTTAAAATCTAGAAGTACGGAATAATATATATCTATGTGCATTATACATGCATATATATATATATGTATATCTATATATGAATATATACATATATATGAATATTTGTATATATAGGTATATAGGTGGGATAATGAATGTGAAAGATTGACATAGTGGATGATATGGGGATGCTGAATATGAAATATGGAAGCAGTGAATGTGCATGGTGGTGTATAATAAACATAATGAGATATGTTATGAAGAGGCAACAGAGGGTAGACTGGGCATGAGGGTATTTATGTTGTAAAAGAGAATGATGTGTTTAAGTGAGGCTAAGTGAAAGGGATGCCAATACAGCAAGCACAGGTGAATGTGAAAGCTTGATTGTAAATGAAAGTGCAGTGTTGGGGTATAGCTACTGATGTATATAGAGTTGCAGCCGGGTAGAGATGGGATGAATGAAATTCCACTAGAGGGGGGTGAATAGTGAAATACTGTAAAGATCGATAAAATAAAAATTAAAATGCAATAAGGCACAACACATAAAATACAGAATTTATACTGGTTCGATCAATTTCTAGACCTACATCTAGTCCCCAAGCAAACCACTTGAGCTTTCCACTATAACATCCGAGTTACCGGATAAATAGTACAACACCCTCTTCCTCAGAGGTCTTCTTCTCTCAACAGAGAAGGGGCACACCCTCTTTCACAGAGGTCTTCTTCTCTCAACAAAGAAGGGGCACACTCTCTTTCACAGATGTCTTCTTCTCTCAACAGAGAAGGGGCACACCCTCAATCACAGAGGTCTACTTCTTTCAACAAAGAAGGAATACAATGAATAACAGAAAGTTACAATACTTCCTATAGAACCTTCAGAATGATATGAATGCACGAATGAAGGATTCTCAGAATGTTCTGTTCTTTTTCACTCAGAAGATACTCTTTGTCAAAGAGCTATTCTTGACTTTTTCTCTTTTTTTTTTCTTTTTCAAGACTCTCTTTCAAATATCGAATAGGAATTTTTCTCGTTGTAAGCTCACATGTCCTTGTAAAATAATTAATTTGATTGTGTTTATATAGCCTTAGAAAAATAGTCGTTGCCTTTTTGAAATGATAGTATTTTTGGGATGTGAGATGTCAAGTCATTTCAAAAAACATCTTTATGGATTTTTGAAAAAGTCTTCTTTCTATAAAAGTAGTATTTGGGGTACACTAGTCGTTGTAATATTTTAGGTATGACATATTTTATGTAAAAAGTCTTTTTCTTATAATAGTACATTGAATATTGGATGTGTAAGCCATCATGTAGTTTTGTCTTTATTATAATTAATGATTTGTAGTACTTAAGTATTTTATTTAGAAATTCTCACTTCTTTACTTAAATGAGTGTAAGTACAATAAATGCTTTGAGATCTTTATTTGTAAATAGTCATATCAAGAATTGCTTTATGATGCATTTTTCAATGTCTACAGAGAGAATGAAGACTTTAAGCAAGTCGACATTCTTGAGTGGGATTAAAATAGTTTTTTTCTAGAAAGAGTTGTAGAGGAGGTATTTAATGTTTTACAAAGAGAATGATGACTTCAAGTAAGTCGACATTCTTGAGTTATAAAAAGGTAACTAAAGTCTTTTCAAAACATATTATATTTGTTTTTCTTTGTCTAGCCGATTTCTATGTTTTATCTTTTTCTTACATAGTTGAAATCATTTCTTTTTATTTCTTCTCAAGTTGTCTTATACATGATAGAAGGTACAATTATTGCTTTTTGAAATCATGAGCTAATATATCATGTCAAAATACCTTTTCCATAGAGGTTTGTAAGAAGGTACAATTATTGGTTTTCAAAAAAGGTCCTTTTTGAAACTATCATATACTTTTATGAAATATAGCTTTTGGGAATGAGTGACTTTTATGATGAAGTATGTAATATGCATGCTTCTGAAGGTTCTGTTACATATGACTCTAAAGAAGAAAAAAGTCTTTATCTTGAGGTAGTCGATCTCTTTAGATGATCTTTAGGAATGCATGGCTCATCAAGCTTTTTCTTCAAGGAGTATGATTGCACCACGGTTGTACTTGAACAGAAGGTCTCCATCCTTTTTGGGTGAGATATCCTTGCATCAAATACTCGTTAGATACATGGCAAAGCATATCCAGTCATAATATAACATTTTTCAAGAAGATATATTATCATATCATATTAAATCAAATATGACAGTGTATCATATTGTGTGTCGTCAAAATATAGTTTCTCAACATTCTCCCCCTTTTTGATGATGACAAAATATGCTCCCCCTGTCAAAAAGACAATATGCATAGTAATAATAATATCATAAAAAATGTCAAAAAGTATTTTTCTCCTATTGGATACAGGTTTTCTCCCCCTTTGTCATGGACAAAAAGGAGGGGATCAGAGTAAGTAGAGTTATTACAGACCAAATGAAAAAATTATTAAAGTTATTACAGACGACATGATTGAAGAGTTCATTTTGAGTCGGATGAGGGGTGAAACTTCCTTAGTAATTCATCTTGGCCGATTTGCAGTGATGCTTGACTCTTGAGAAGGAGATTCTGGGTGTTCTGGACATTGACAAGTGCTGAGAAGATGTCAAGGTCAGAAGTTGCTGCTTGATCTTCTTCTTGAGGGCCTTCGTCGTCAGAGTTTAGGTGAGAGGACTCTACCTCATGGAGAGAGGAGTCATCAAACGTGTGGTTGGAGTGATAGACGACATCGGTTGCAAGAGGTATTTGGAAGAATTCAATAATGAGGGTGATGAAGTACCCAAAGGGAAGAGACTGAAAGGAACAAAAGTTAATCATGTTGTGGAAGATGACACTGAACCAGTTGATGGGAAAGACACAGAAGATTGCATAAAGAAGAAGGGAGACTTCATTTGCAATAAATCCTCTAGAGGGCGACTTAGGAACTACATTAGAGGAAAGAATTTTGGACAGTAACAGTGCATGAGGCTTTAAGTTGCTTTCATGCCACGGAAAGTGGGTTGAGCGAGTGGAGAGGAGGACTTTCTTAAACACAGATTGGTCAAGAGGAACAATGTTGGGAAGCTCAATCCCGTAGGAAGATATATTCAGAATGTAGCCTAACTTAGAAATGTCGAAGGAGAAGACTTTTTCATGTACCATGAAAGTGATGATAGAGTGATCATGGTCGACAGAAAGGTTTGTGTAGAACACTTTGATAAGATGGGGATAGATGGGCATTAATTGTGGAGAGGCTAGGACATGAATAAAATCGGAAAGAGAAGATTGTAAATCAAATGATGGAAAGGCTTCTAGATGGACTAATTTACCAGGTTGGATGGTCATGGAGTTTATGGAGTGATATGTGTGAATGAGATCTGGAAATCTCAACTCCAAAGCTTCAAGCATGTTAATGTCGGATGAGGAGGAGGATGCCATTGTAAGTACTTGAAAAGAGACTAAGAAAGAAGAGCTTGGAAAGAGTGATAGCTTGTATGAAGATAGAGAAATTCGTGTGGAATTGGTGAGGGATGACCCAATCTATTAAATAGAAGGAAGAAAATAATTGTGATAAGAAATGAATGACATTTGAAGTGTATGATTTTTAGATTTTAGTTGAATAAGGAAATTCGTGAGTATAGCATGTGAATGATAAATCAAATCAGTTTTTGGAGTATAGTGTATTATATTAGTATGTAGGTCAAGAAGGACATAGTTTTTAAATAATTTTTCTATATAGAGAAAATTTTACTATGGGAGAGTTTTTCGGATTGTGAGGTGTGTCATGAATTGAGTATGAAGTGTCCTATTGGACAAGGTTTTTGGATTTCAAAGATTTTCGTGAAACGAAGTGATGAGATGTAAAGATTGTTATAAAGTGAAAGAAATAATGGCCTAATAAAACAAACAACTTTTTATATGATGTTTTTACTTTATGTGAAAGCATTCTAAATTCGTGAAGAATGAGTTTGGAATAAGACAAAAAGGATATTTGAGTGAGAGATGCAATAATTTCTTATTTAAGAAATGTTTTTATGGATATGCGTGGAAGGAGTGAGAATAGTCATAAAGGACAATATCTCTTGAGGTTAGATATGAGATGTATGACATAAAGTAAGGTTATGATTGACATGAATTGATGTTTTGCTTTAAAGGACATGGTTTTAATGAATCTCGTTTGGAGGGAGTTCATGGTTTTTGAAAAAGATGAAACATTAAAAAATTGTAAAGGGGTCAATGGTTATGGATGGAGGTTTACTTCGTATGAAGAGAGAGAAAAAGAGTGGCACAATAGTACTCATGAGAATAATAACAAATGAAGGACAAGTTGTTTATAATTTTTCATAAAAGATGTGAAGGACGAAAGAACAAAAATAGATTGTACTTAAGATATGATATAAAAGATGATATAGTAAATCTTATACGTGAAGATAAAAAAGGTGGTGAGTAATAAAAAAATAAGAAGGATTGTGTGTTTCTCATAAAGTGGTTTTATCATGCTATTCTTTACTTAAGTAAAGTTTTAGTGAAGTGTTGAGGAAAGGAAGTCATGATAAGAGATATATCATTTGACTGTAAGAAGCTAAGAAAAAGAATGATCAGTAAATGTCTAATAAAATAAGTAAGGATTACAATATCATGTTGAAGAGGGGCTAGCTTATCGTAAGAGAGGTTTTCACTAAAAGACAAAATTGATAAAAGGTGTTATGAGATGAGTGATGTGAACAAAGTCATGATAGCTTTACTTAAAGTAAAAGGAAATAGGACAATGAGTTATTATTGATGTGTACTTGAAAGATGACAAGTTGAAAGACATAAAGAATGTATCATGATGAATGTGGTTAGAGTATACGTGAATATGGAGACATAGTTTGACTATAAAGAAAATGTATATGATAGATAAAATAAAAAGATCGATAAGAAGGAATCAGTTTTTAAAATAAATACTTTATCAGAACTCATAAGATGTTTTAATCCAAATAAGTGTGATTAATTATAAGTCACTTAATTTGCATATTCCTAATTCTCTTCTAATTCGTGTAAAGTCTTCGTGTTTTAAAGGTTTAGTGAAGATGTCTGCTAATTGTTGATTGGTGGATATAAATTCGAGTTTAATTATGTTGTTCAAGACTTGTTCTCTTAAGAAGTGATGTCTTATTTGAATATGCTTAGTTCGTGAGTATAAAATAGGATTCTTAGATAAATTTATAGCACTAGTATTATCACAGAAAATAGTTGTATTTTCAAAAATTAGACCAAAGTCTTTTAAAGTTTGTTTCATCCAGATGACTTGAGTGCATGCTAGGCTAGCGGCTATATATTCAGCTTCAGTAGTAGATAAAGATACACAATTTTGTTTCTTACTGAACCATGAAACTAGTGAGTGCTCTAGCATATGACATGTTCCACTTGTGCCTTTTCTGTCAGATTTACTTCCAGCAAAGTCAGCATCGCTGTATGAGATTAAATCAAATGTAGAAGATTTTAAATAAAATAATCCAAAATCAACTGTGTCTTTTAAATATCTCATTATTCTTTTTACAGCTTTAAGATGTGATTCTTTTGGATTTGACTGAAATCTAGCACACAAGCAAACACTGAACATAATATCTGGACGGCTAGCAGTTAAATAGAGTAGTAATCCTATCATACCTCGGTATACCTTTGTGTCTACAGACTTACCATCTTCATCTTTGTCCAAAACAATAGTTGTGCTCATAGGAGTATTCTTTGAAGCAGTTGAGTTCATGTTGAACCTCTTTAGAAGTTCATGAGAATACTTAGATTGATTGATGAAGACTTCATCCTTGGTTTGCTTAATATGCAGTCCAAGAAAGTAGGTGAGTTCTCCCATCATACTCATTTCAAATTCTTTCTGCATGGACTTAGAAAAATCTTCACAGAGAGTGCTGTTAATAGATCCAAAGATGATATCGTCCACATAAATTTGAACAATTAGGGTATGATCATTCACTGTTTTCACAAATAGAGTAGAGTCTGCTTTGCCTACAGAAAAACCAGTTTTTAATAAAAAGGTTTTTAGTCTGTCATACCAAGCACGAGGTGCTTGTTTTAATCCATATAAGGCACATTTTAGTTTGAAAACATTATCTGGATATTATTCATTTTCAAAGCCTGGAGGTTGTTTTACATAGACTTCTTCATTTATAAAACCATTTAGAAAAGCACTTTTAACATCCATTTGATATAGTTTGAAATCCATATAGCTTGCATATGCTAGAAACATTCTAATAGATTCAAGTCTAGCAACAGGAGCAAAACTTTCATCAAAGTCAATACCTTCCTCCTGGTTGTATTCTTGAGCTACTAGTCTTGCCTTGTTTCTTATAACATTACCTGTTTCATCTAGCTTGTTTCTGAAGATCCATCTTGTCCCAATGATTTAATGATCCTTTGGTCTTGGTACAAGATCCCAAACATAATTTCTTTGGAATTGATTCAGTTCTTCAGTCATGGCTAGCATCCATAACTCATCGATGATGACTTCATCAATCTTCTTTGGTTCAAGTTGAGAAATGAATGCCATGTTTGCAATCCGTTCCAGCTGAGCTCTAGTTTGAACTCCCTTGGTCAGGTCTCCCAAAATCTGCTTTTGAGGATGATCTCTGATTTCAACAAATGTTTTTTGATGATCATCTTCATTAGATTTAGTTGTGTTATCTAGGAACAAATCTGTACTTTCAACATCATCATCGTTAGTCTTATGAACAGATTGATCAATAGATTCACAAAAACTGACATGCATAGATTCTTCAATAGTATTTGAACTCTTATTGAAAACTCTGTATGCTTTACTATGACTTGAATATCCTAAGAATATGCCTTCAATAAATTTAGGATCAAATTTATCAAGGCTATCTTTTGTGTTAAGGATAAAACATTTACACCCAAAGACTTTAAAGTAGTCTATTCTTGGAGTTCTGTCATAGAATAATTCATAAGAAGTTTTATTTAATAAGGGCCTAATAAGAATTCTATTTGTTATATAGCATGCAGTATTAACAGCTTCTGCCCAAAAATATTTAGCAAGATTATTATGTTGAAGCATAGTTCTAGCTGATTCCTGAAGGGTTCTATTCTTTCTTTCTACTACACCATTTTGAGGTGCAACTCTAGGAAAGGCAAAGTTATGAGCAATACCATGCAAGTTACAAAAATTTACAAAAAGTTCATTATCAAATTCTCCTCCATGGTCACTACGGATTTTTATAATAGAACAAGTTTTTTCATTTTATAGCTTTTTACAAAAAAATTCGAATTCACAAAATGTATCACTTTTGTTTTTCAAAAATATAACCCAAGTAAATTTTGAGTAATCATCTACAATGACAAAAGCATATTTATCATGATTAAGACTAGCTACTCTAGAAGGACCAAAAAGATCCAGGTGGAGAAGCTCTAAAGGTCTTTTACTTGAAACAATATTTTTTTATTTGAAAGATGATTTTGACAATTTTCCTAGTTGACATGCATCACAAAAAAAAATCCTTTTTATAAGATATTTTAGGTAACCCACGTACTAACTTGTGTTTAGCTAATTTAGACATGTACTTGGCGTTGACATGACCCATTCTCATATGCCATAAATGTTGAGTGTCGTTATTAGCTATAAGGAAATGTTCAGTAATGTTTTCTAGGTATAATTCATAAATATTATTTCTTCTTATACCTTTTAAAATGATGTTTTCGTTGGTGTCTGCTATAAGACAAGCATCATGTTTAAAGCTAACATTATAACCTGTGTCACACATTTGACTTATACTTAGAAGGTTATGTTTTAAGCCTTTAACAAGGAGAACATCTTTGATAAGAGGTTTATCAATATTGCCAATATTACCAATACCAATTATCAAACCTTTGTTGTTATCTCCAAAGGTGACAGTTCTTCCTTCTTTGTGATGAAGAACAGCAAAAAGATCTAGATGTCCTGTCATGTGTTTTGAACATCCACTATCTAGTATCCATCTGTTCTTCTTCTTTGGAGCCTGCAAAATATCAAGTAAAAATCCTTTGTGGTACCCAATCGGGTCCCTTTTTGTTAGACTTAGGAACCCATATCCATTTTGATTTGGGTTTGTCTATAACTTTAGAGGAGTATAAAGTATGAAAATTGTAACGCTCCTGCTTAGGTTCAACAGAACCTTTGATGAAAACAATCTTTTTATTTATACAAGAAGGTTTATTCATGAGAGAATATCCAACACCATTCTTGTAAAAAAAGAATTTTTGAGAGGATAGGAGTTTATCCAGGTTCTCTTTCCCTTTAGTAAACTTAAAAACCGTTTTCATAAGGTTCACAATTTTACTTTTTAATTCTGAAATTTCTACTTGAAGATTTTTAGTCTTGGAGCTAGTAGAAGAGATTTCAGAAGTAATCAGAAAATTTTTCTTTTGTAACTCAGAATTTTCAATACTGAGTTTTTCATTTTTCAACATAAGCTCTAGATTTTCAGATTTCAAAAGTTTATTTTTGAGAATCGTTTTTCTTGATTCTTCAAAAAGTTCCTGAAAGGCATTTTGAAGTTCTTCAAAAGAAAAATCAAGGGATTCACTTACAGAGCTTTCTGCCATGAAGCACATGTTGGCGGTTTCAGCTTCATCATCACTTGACTCTTCACTTGTGGATGGTTCTGAATCGTCCCATTGAGCATGCAGAGCCTTTTTCTTGAAGAACCTTTTCTTTGGTTCCTCGGTTTTGGATTTTCTTTTTAGGAGAGGACAATCACGTCTCATGTGGCCTGGCTTGTTACACTGATAGCACATGGAATCTTCCTTAGATTCTTTTCTTTCCTTGTGCTTATTTTGAAGCCGGTTCTTTCTCACTAAGCGCTGAAATTTTCTGGTGAGTAGCGCAATTTCAGATTCTTTTTCTGAGTCCTCATTCTCAGAAAGAGCTGGGAAGGCTAGAGTTTTCTTTGTAGGTTGTTCCTCTTCCCTTCTTTCCTTCATATGGACTTCATAGGCCATAAGATTGCCTATTAAGTCATCCAGGGTAAGCTTGGATAAATCTTGAGCTTCTTCAATTGCTGTAGTCTTTTTTTCCCAATCAGTTGTGAGAGATCTCAAGATTTTCTTCACCTTATCTGTCTGGGAATAGGTTTCTCTCAGAGATTTCAGGTCGTTGGTGATGTTGGTGAATCTTGTAAACATCTCTGTGATGGGTTCATCTTTGTTCATTTTGAACAACTCGTATTTTTGGACAAGAGATGAGATTTTGGCTTCTTTCACTTTGTTGGTTCCATCATGAATAACCTCCAGAGAATGCCAAATATCATATGCGGATTCATAAATAGATATTCTATTGAATTCATTTTGATCAATGGCACAATATAAGGCATTCATAGCCTTTGCATTTAGATTTGCCATTTTCTTCTCTTCATCAGACCATAAGCTATAGTCTGCGGATGGATATGTGTATGGATGCTCAACAATTTTTCATATAGCAAAATCTATGGATTTGAGAAGTATAGTCATTCTGCATTTCCAGTATCCATAGTTGGAGCCGTTGAAGAAAGGAGGACGAGATGCATGTTGACCTTCAATATCATGAGCATAAGAGGTAGATGCCATTTGTGCTGGAGGACTTGTTATGTCGAAACCAGCAAACCTGCTCTGATATCAAATGAAATTCCACTAGAGGGGGAGTGAATAGTGAAATACTGTACAGATCGATAAAATAAAAATTAAAATGCAATAAGGCACAACACATAAAACACAGAATTTATACTGGTTCGGTCAATTTCCAGACCTACATCCAGTCCCCAAGCAAACCACTTGAGCTTTCCACTATAACATCCGAGTTACCGGATAAATAGTACAACACCCTCTTCCTCAGAGGTCTTCTTCTCTCAACAGAGAAGGGGCACACCCTCTTTCACAGAGGTCTTCTTCTCTCAACAGAGAAGGGGTACACCCTCTTTCACATAGATCTTCTTCTCTCAACAGAGAAGGGGCACACCCTCTTTCATAGATGTCTACTTCTTTCAATAAAGAAGGAATACAGTGAATAACAGAAAGTTACAATACTTCTTATAGAACCTTCAGAATGATATGAATGCACAAATGAAGGATTCTCAGAATGTTCTGTTCTTTTTCACTCAGAAGATACTCTTTGTCAAAGAGCTATTCTTGACTTTTTCTCTTTTTTTTTTCTTTTTCAAGGCTCTCTTTCAAATATCGAATAGGAATTTTTCTCGTTGTAAGCTCACATGTCCTTGTGAAATAATTAATTTGATTGTGTTTATATAGCCTTAGAAAAATAGTCGTTGCCTTTTTGAAATGATAGTATTTTTGGGATGTGAGATGTCAAGTCATTTTAAAAAACATCTTTATGGATTTTCGAAAAAGTCTTCTTTCCATAAAAGTAGTATTTGGGGTACACTAGTCGTTGTAATATTTTAAGTATGATATATTTTATGTAAAAAGTCTTTTTCTTATAATAGTACATTGAACGTTGGATGTGTAAGCCATCATGTAGTTTTGTCTTTATTATAATTAATGATTTGTAGTACTTAAGTATTTTATTTAGAAATTGTCACTTCTTTACTTAAATGAGTGTAAGTACAATAAATGCTTTGAGATCTTTATTTGTAAATAGTCATATCAAGAATTGCTTTATGATACATTTTTCAATGTCTACAGAGAGAATGAAGACTTTAAGCAAGTCGACATTCTTGAGTGGGATTAAAATAGTTTTTTTCTATAAAGAGTTGTAGAGGAGGTATTTAATGTTTTACAAAGAGAATGATGACTTCAAGTAAGTCGACATTCTTGAGTTGTAAAAAGGTAACTAAAGTCTTTTCAAAACATATTATATTTGTTTTTCTTTGTCTAGCCGATTTCTATGTTTTGTCTTTTTCTTACATAGTTGAAATCATTTCTTTTTATTTCTTCTCAAGTTGTCTTATACATGATAGAAGGTACAATTATTGCTTTTTGAAATCATGAGCTAATATATCATGTCAAAATACATTTTCCATAGAGGTTTGTAAGAAGGTACGATTATTGGTTTTCAAAAAAGGTCCTTTTTGAAACTATCGTATACTTTTATGAAATATAGCTTTTGGGAATGAGTGACTTTTATGATGAAGTATGTAATATGCATGCTTCTGAAGGTTCTGTTACATATGACTCTAAAGAAGAAAAAGTCTTCATCTTGAGGTAGCCGATCTCTTTAGATGATCTTTAGGAATGCATGGCTCATCAAGCTTTTTCTTCAAGGAGTATGATTGCACCACGGTTGTACTTGAACATAAGGTCTCCATCCTTTTTGGGTGAGATATCCTTGCATCAAATACTCGTTAGATACATGGCAAAGCATATCCAGTCATAATATAACATTTTTCAAGAAGACATATTATCATATCATATTAAATCAAATATGACAGTGTATCATATTGTGTGTCATCAAAATATAGTTTCAAATGGGATGAAGTGCAAATACTGTTGTAATTGCAGCAACGAAGGGGATATACTAGCAGGGGAATACAGTCCACAGGGAAATGCTGTGAAGGCATCATCCCTAAATATGCAGCAATGTGTACTTGTCCTGGAGGTGATGCAGGAGATATATTGGAAGGATACTATGAAGGTGATTGGACTATAAGTGATGGAAAATGAAGGTAAGCAAAAGGTAATAGTGAGATTGTTTGATGCAGATGGGGGAAAGAATATGGGCTAGTGATGGCAGCCATAGGTGAGTGTGACTAATGAGGACATAGGTATTTGCGGTGTGTAAGTGAGGACAGCAAGTAAAGAAGAAGAGGATGACATTTGCAGAGGATTGCTACAATATGGTGCTACCATGTGAAGGTGTGTGGCTGAAAATATTTAGTGAGATGGAAAGCATGTACTGGGAACGGGCTGTTGTAGCCAACGCAGCAGGATGCTATGGTATAGCCTTGATCTCTTGATGGTAACATGGGCACCCTACAGTCAGCATATTGGAATACCTCTTAAGAATCATAGCCACACGGAGGCTTCAGACCTGTACCATCCAACCTCGCTGGACCTGGCTGAAATGGGGATCTGGGTATCATTATGAGTATGCAGAACAGAGACTTAATGGGGATCAGAAATACCCTACAGATAGTGGCAACCTAAGGGTGCAGAGGAGGAAATGCCTAAATGAAAAAAAAACTAATAGAACTAAGGATGAAGAGGAAAAGAAGAAAAAAAAATGCGAAAAGGAGAAAATATGAATGTCAAAGAATATATAATTCATAATAAATAAATGCACACCTACTGGACCCATCTGATGACAATCAGGTAAGCCACTAGGGATATCAAACAGTGTTTGATGGGAATCCCTGCAATTGCCTTTAAGATGTTTCTGTATATTGTCCTCAAAGTATATTGAAGAAGAATCTTTAATATCGGCTGAGCTGCTGGGCTCATTTGCATGCCTGTGAGGATCAATGAATAACCTTGAGGAGTGTATGGGCATTGAATTTATTTCTATAAAAGAGCCATCCGATATTCTGGCAAGTAATTTGCCATAAGTTGATGCAGAAATTAATGTATGACATACAAATAATATACTAACTGATGATAAATGAACTAACTAACAAGATGGTGAAATACAGGTGGATTTGGTAATGTCACACAGAAATATGATGCAAAATAAAGATGATCAGATGGAATACGATGCTTCAATTGTAGCTGATATTCAATAAGAACAAGCTTATCTGGATTTTACATGGAGATTGTAGCTCAGATAAGACATCCTTTTGATCCAATTAATCCAGTCAGCTACGACAGGGTCACAGGGAGAGGATGAGGAAACCTCTTGATCTTACCTACTACCCTGTTCCTGACCAAGTGACATGCTCACACATAGGGGAGATGTTGGAGTGAGAAAGCATAAAAAAAAAAGAAATGCTGTAGAAAATAGACAATTTATGTTATGAATCAAATTAAAACAGGAAGCACATGAAATGAATTTGGCATGGTAACATGATGCTGAAACAAATTGATGCAAACATCAGAATTCAGCATTGAGCAACTCTATCAGCAGATTGATGACCAATTTTCAATGAATCAATGTGCCAGTCCAGGAGTAACTGATCTTTGATGGAGGATCTCATGGTAAAATAGTCTCACTACAGAATATACAGTGATTTCACAGCAAAACGTAATTGCTGCCTTCATCATGATGCCATCAGAGATACTCACATCAGCCGGATCAAAGGAGCGAGAGCCTCTTACGGGATTTCGCAATGCTTCAGAAAGAGTCGGCGTCATATATGAAGGTGCTAGGAAAAGAAATTACATGGGTCGTAGAAACAGCCAGAAGAAAAAAAAAATGAAAACTGAACTTGAAAGGGGAGGGAGTCTTATCACACGAAGACTCTCGATCAGTAATGGAGATACGTCAACCTCTGGTGGTGGACTAACAATCTCAACATTGCGTGAGAGGGGTGGGGGTGGTCTTATACATCAGATCAAGATCCAATGAAATGCATAGCACACACGATGGAGTGTGGTGAACATCTGGGATCACCGTTTGGCACATCCCTTGCTCTGATGCTTTTGATGTCAAGGATACACATAGGCAAAGACATCGATATAAGGCCAAAAATAAAACAAAGGAATCCAATACCTCTCAAAATCAGGGTGAATACGAGAGAGGTGCTTAATGAAATATATCGATCAATAAAAAAAACAAGAGAATCTAATTTCAAAACAGAAGTAGCGACAGAAAAGGGGGAGTCCGAAGTTTACCAAAAACTCAACAAGAAAGCAAAATTCAGTAGGAAATCTGGACTGGGATTCGGATGAACCCTGCTGGATTATGGAATCCGGCAGCCTGAGTCCAAAAATTGGCAGCATGAGCAAAAAAAAAATGTTGGAGCATGATTACTCCGTTTGCTATTGCACAGGAGAGGAGCTTATATTGCTAAGAGCAACCCAGCACCCTCGAGAGTGCATTTACGGGATTAGAAATGAAAAAATTTAGGGGAAGTTAAAGCGAAAAGAACCAGAATGAAGGTCGAATGATAACTTACCTGTATGTTATTGAAGCTCTAAAGAGTCTTCTCTTTGTTATGCTTGGGAGATCCTCTAATGCTGCTGAAAAGGAGGGGATCGAGGGGAAGAAGGATGTTGGAGAAGGAGGAGGATTAGAAGAATGGATACGTTAATGGATGGCGGATGAAGTAGTTAAATGGATCCCTCTTTTCCCTGCGTGTTCCCCTTTTAAAGAGAAGGAGGAGGGTTCGGGAGAGGAGTTCGGTTGGAGATGGATGGCCACTCAGTGGGGAAGAAGGGGCGATAAAGGGTGCGAACGGGAGTGGCCATTGTAAATTTTCTAAAATTCCCTATAGGGGTCTCCTTTTCAGGTTTTTTCTAAAAAATGGTTTTTATTTTCAAAAAGAGGTTTTAAGGGAGGTTTTTAGCAAAGTTCAACTCTTTCAAGCTTAAAAACCATTTGCTTTCTTTTATTTTTTTTTCCATTTTTTTTTTATTTTTGTGTTATTTTTTATTTTTTGTATTTTTGGAACAAAAATTTAAGATTTTACAGGAAAACAAAGATTAAACACTAAATTTTTTGTATTTTTTTGAGAAATATTTACAAAAGTGTTTTTCCGAGAATTTCAGGCCATTTCAGAGAAATTTCTTCAGAAGAATGGGTTTGGACCCAGGTTTTGAGAAAATGTTCGAGTTTTGACACTCGAATCGAGAAATACAACATGATGGATCCAAACGGATGTCGGATGGACTGTTCGAGCTATTTAAAAACTATTTTTGGTGTTTTCTGTAATTTTAATTTAAAAGTTGGACAATGAGACTCAGATTTGGATCTGGACAATGGATCTGTATCCGAAATCAAGTCAGAAATATATAAAAAAAATGAATTTAATTTCAGTAAAACTTGAGAAATGAACTGGAATTTAGATTCAGAAAATGATATCAGAGGCAAAAAGGGAATATTTAAAAGACTTTGAAAATTTTGGGGTGTTTACATCAGGGCTTCATACTCAGCCATGTTGTGGGCGCATTGAAAATCTAACTTGAGAGAAAATGGAATCATCTCCTTCACAGGAGTGATTAATAAGATCCCAATGGCTATTCCAGCCATGTTCTTGGAACCATCAAAAAATAAATTCCAGATTGGAAATTGCTGGATATTGCATTTTTTCTCATCAGAGAAGTCATCTTCGGCTTTCACTTCTTCTGCCAAAGAAAAATCTGCAATTGCTTGACCTTTGATTGATTGATGTGAGACATATTCTAAGTCATACTGCATTAGTAAGACTTGCCATTTGGCGACTCGTTCACTGAGAAAAGGTTGCTCTAAAATATACTTGAGAGGATTGAGTTTAGACAAGATTTTGACTTCAGATGCCAGCAGGTAGTGTCTTAGCTTCTGACACATCCACACCAGAGCTAGGCAGGTCTTCTCTATTTGAGAGTATTTCTTTTTATAGTCTATGAAAGTCTTACTCACATAATAAATGGCGTGCTTTATCAAGCTGCCTTTTTTGTATTGCTCCAAGAATCCGTCGCATGCGACTTGATTGACTGAGATGTATAACAAAAGGGGTTTTCCCAATTCTGGCAGCTTCAGAATGGGAGGATTGAGGAGATATTTCTTGATACCATCAAATGATTGCTGACATTCAGGTCCCCATTCGAACTTCACTCCTTTTCTGAGTAAGTGGTTGAAAGGTTCACATCTCATTGCCAAGTTGGAAATAAATCGCCGAATTAATTGCATGTGTCTCTGAAGGTTACACAATTCCTTGAGATTTGTCAGGGTGGCATATCAATGATAGCCTTTGCTTTGGCTGGGTCAACTTCAATTCCCTTTTTGCTGACCATAAAACCCAACAGTTTGCCTGATTCGACTCCAAAAACACACTTTTGGGGGTTAAGGCTTAGCTTATAAAGAATGAGTCGTTTAAACACTTGATCAAGAGCTTCAATGTGATCTTCTTTCTCTCTGGATTTCACGAGGATATCATCCACATATATGTCGATGATTTTGCGCATCTGATCATGAAAGATAGCGGCCATTACACGTTGATATGTTGCTCCTGCATTCTTAAGCCCAAATGGCATGTCTGTATAACAAAAAGTACCCCAAGGCATAGTGAAGGAAGTTTTTGATTGATCGCGGGCGACCAACTTAATCTGATTGTAGCAGAAATATCCATTCATAAAAGAGAACATGTCATGTCCTGCCGTGCTGTCGACTAGAAGATCAATGCTTGGAAGTGGATAATCATCTTTCAGAGTCGCTTTATTGATGTCTCTGAAGTCTATGCAAATCCTCACTTTGCCACTTTTCTTTGAAATAATGACAATATTGGCTAACCAATCTGGGTAGTCAATAGTTCAAATGAATCCTGCTTTGAGCAAGTCTTTGAGTCCTTCTTTGACTTGTTCTATTCTGGGGTCCATTTTCCTCAGCTTCTGCTTGATTGACTTAGCGTCTAGCTTCAAAATGAGGCGGTGTTCGACTAATTTGGGGTCTAAGCCCGACATATCTTCATATGTCCATGCGAACACTTCTTCATGTTGATTGAGGAAATTGGTGAGCCTTTCCTTCTCTTCTAGGCTCAGACTGGTACCGATCTTTAGAATCTTGGGATTGTCTTCCAAGCCGATATTGACATCTTCAGTCGGATCTTATACTAGAGCTGATGGTTCATCCTGCTTCTGAACTGAGGCGAACTCTGGCAATTCTTGAAGAGATTGATCGAATTCTGAATAATCATCTGTCTGCTTTGCAACCTTGCCATCTTCTGTGCTTGCTTTGACTCGGTGAATTGTTGCCGATTTCTGGAAAGCCTTTGGATTGAGAATGAGCTTCTTGATTGTTCGGGAAAACATTCTGAAGTTTGGGTAAGAAATTTGATTCAGGTAAAATCGCCCATCATAAGACAAACAATCATTTGAAAAGGATCATGCATAAAATGACATTAGAATTATAAACTGAGGAGATAGAGAAAGGAAATAGATGGCATCCAGATAGACAAAGAAACTTGAAATTTTATTGATTTTGAATAGATCAAAGACATTGATAGAATGAAACATTTATTTTGAAAAGAATAGAAAGAAAATAACAAATGGTTCTCAATGTTCCCCTTTGACAAAAACAGTCTTCTTTTGTGAGCCTTCGCCGAAGAACCCTAGTCCTGCTCTGTGGGGACGATGCTTTTGAATCATTGGCTAGATGCGACCATCTTCATTTTTGCTCAATCCTTTAAAGGGTTGATAATCATGCTTCAGAAGTAAATCAAATCCCTTTCTTGCCTTCATTAATTGTGGAAACAATGGATGATCTTTGATAGTGCTGTAGTTGATCCGACCTCCAATCTTGAAGAATTCAGGACCTCTCCATCGGGTCATGGCTACAGTGCGCAGAGATAATTCTGAGGTTGTCTGGAGTATTTCTAGACTTTCTCCAAGACTGATTTCTTCACTTTTCCTGATGCTAGAGATATCTACTGTGAATGACGGTTGAGGGATCATGAGCTGCGAGAGCCTTTCTTCTGGGTCTTTTCCCATTACTGTTGTAATCATTCCACCTTTGGACCATTTTACACATTGATGAAGGGTGGAAGGTACCGCATTTGCATTATGGATCCATGTCCTTCCGAGCAGTAGATTGTAGGTGGGTGGCACATTGACCACATGAAAAAGCACGGAATGCACTAAGTAATTGATAAATACTTCCAGGAATATCTTGCCTTTAGCTATTTGACCATGATTGTCAAATCCATATATGGTGATAGCATCTGGAATATACTCTTCTTCCTTAATCCCTAGTGCCTTTGCTGTCATTTCAGGATATTTGTTGAGGCTACTGCCTCCATCAACCAACACATGGGGTACTGTCATTCCTCTTACTCGAACGACAATGTACAAGGCATTATTATGAAATGAGTGAGGCTTTGGAAGGTCCTCATCCGAGAAGGTGATCGGCGCATTGTCATGGATGAATTCACGATTTGTGCCATGTCTTCAAATGTGGTACTTTGTTTGACTTTAATTTTTCTGAGCAAATCGTCCAGTACTTGTTGGTGCTTGCAGGAACTCTTGGCTAAGTCCAAAATTGAAACATTAAACAAAGCAGTCAATGGTTTTTGCATTCCCTTTTCTAGCATGGGCTTGATGAACTGATTAAGGAATTCAGGAATTCCTTTTAATTTGGGGGATGATTTTGTGGGTTCTTCAGATACTTTTAGCTTGCCAAATGCTGAAATTATGTTTATCTTCTTAGTGGCTGGTGCTGCTTGTCGTAACACCAAAACCTGATGCTGGACTTGGAGATCTTGAGGAGAACACGGCCTGATGTGTTCTTGAGGTAGAAAGGGCTGTTCAGATATCATTGCTGTGGTGTGTGGCGGAAATGACTGATTGAGAATGTCCATTTTTTCTTCTTCATCTCCTTCCACCAAAAGATTCTTGTCAATAAGATCCTGCACAATATTCTTGAGAACGAAACAGTTCTCGGTCTTGTGTCTCACTGTCCTGTGGAACTTGCAAAATTGGTCTTTTCATTTCCCCATAGGCACAGGGGGATCGGCCAGTCTTGGCAACTTGATCATTTCTTTTGACAACATATACTCGAGCGCATCTTCGAGTGATTGATTGAGGGGAGTGAATTTTCTGTCGTAGCTCCATCCTTTATGTTTAACCTTTTAACGCAGTTTTGGCCCTTGATCTTGCTGAAGGGGCTTGTTATATTGAGGAGCAGGCTTTCCTTTCTGATCAACTTTGTTGTTAGAATTGCCTGTGCCATAGCAGTATTCTTTCTTCTGGCAGAATAGGCGAAATGAGTTCGCTTCTTTTGTTCACCTTGGGGGTTATTTTTGAGAAATGTGAAGCCTTCGTAGACTCTATTCTCCACACTCAGCTCGAGCCATTCAGCTCGTTCAGTCAGCTCAATGAAAGTACAGGATGGTGCAGTGGAGATTAATCCTCTCAGCGGTTGTGAAAAGTTGTTGAGGATCAGTGATAGATCATGTCTTTCTGATATAGAATCCCTCATTTTGTTGCAGGTTGATCTCCATCTATGAATGAAATCTCATGCTTTTTCGTTTTCATTCTGCCTTAGATTGTAGAGATGACTTAATGTTGGGAGTGCCTCTGTGTTGAACAGAAAGCGTTCGATAAACAAATTCACAACTTTATCGAACTCCTTGAGCTCGATAGGATTAATATGCTCAACATACCATTTGGCTGCAACTTCTTCCAAGCTGCGGGGGAAACATAGAAATAATGCTTTGTTATCTCTCTTGAATCTCAAGCACTCTGCGAAGAACGTGGCGAGATGAGCTTTTGGGTCGCCAGAACCGTCAAATTTGATGAATTTTCGGGGAAGATTTTCCAGATCATCATCCCCTTCTAGGCCATCATAGAAGTCCTCGCTAGTGAAGACTTTCTTGCCCTTGTTGCGGGCTTGCAGATCTTTAACAACTCTAGCCATTTCCCTAAACTGTGCTTGCAGGGGATCTTCTGCGACCTGACTTTTTGGTTTGTGGCTCCTCCTTGGTTCCCAGTCATATTTCTGAAATGTCGGAGGCACCTCATATTCTTCATCGATGTCTTCCACTGATTCTGTTCCATCTAAGACTTCTTCTGGCTGAATCTGCTTCTTGGCAGTCTTTATGGATTTTTTAGCCATATAACCGTGAAACTTCTGTCTAAACGGATTCTTCTTTGAATTGGTCCCGACCTATTCACTCATTGTCTTGTTCATCATTTTCTGGAACATGACATACATCTGTGGATCTATGCCATCGTCCTCTTGCTGCTGATCTTGACTTCTGACGGATCTGGGAGAATCCATTTCTGCTTCTGAAGCTGATGAGTACTGAGATGTTGTTGTTCTTTTGCCTGATCTTGTCTGAACCATCAAATGCTGTGGATGCTCTCTGCAGGGCAAAGACCTGATTAGATTTTGAATGAATTGGTTTTTAGAAGAAATATTTGCTGAAAATATGGTAGACAATTTGAAAAAGTATCCCATTACTAGGGATTGAGTCGTCGCAGGAATCACGACAGTTTGTGTTGTTATTCTTTGAAAGAGAAATAAACAACGGAAAATGTGCCTTGTTACCTAGGAGAGGTCGTCAAACCACAAGAGAAAGAGAGCAAATTTTATTGAAATAAGAAAAATATGATTTTATTGGTCTTGACAAAGAGGTGGAGGACAAACAATTTGCCACCATTTATGATAGTCGGCAGACATTTTAGGACCAGAAAAGAATTTAAGGGAAACAAAGGAATCCTAGCCGTAGCGGGCAGAATGATATGCCCCAGACCATTGTGCGAAAGTGAGATTGAATTCTGCCATAGCTCCTGATAGTAGACTAGCTTCAATGTACTGCTGTCTCTGAGAGAACTGTCGAACACATCGCTCCGGCTGATAGTAAGTGCAGAAGAATGGTCCCAACAATTTGAATCGCTTGCTCTAAGCGTACGTGTATCTGGGAGGAGATAGTTGTCGATCAAAGTAGTCCCAGACAATGTCATCTTCTTGAATGTTGTCGATCATGGACCGGTACTGTGCTACTGGAAGAAGTTCTTGGCCATTGTATATGAAAAAATTCGCTCGGGCTGGAACATGCTGGAAGAACCAAGATTGAAGCGCGTAAATGCATTCTTCAACTAAGATGGATTCTCCAAGTGAGAAACGAGTCAAACTTCGATACAGGAAAGCGAGCGCTGCCATGGCTATGGAGAGATGGTTGGTCTGTCAACTTCCCCATCTTCTCATGAGCTAGATTATTCTGATGTCCATATAGTTTTGTCCATCTGGGAAGAGGGCTAATCCTATAGTGCATAAAACCATTGCATTCTGAATCCTTTCTCTACCTGTTCTTGATAACGAGCTGACTTCGACGAAGGTCCCATATTGATGGTATAACTCAAGCAAATTGACATATTCGTTTCCATCCAACTGGATCAGAGGCCAAGATCGGCGGCCTGTCATACGAGCTAAGGAGTCTCGGGAGTCCAAACCCTTGACATTGATCAAGAACTGATGTTCTAACGGATCTTTTGGTTGACTGGCTGGTTCTGGTAATCCCATAATCTCTGAAAATTCATCCATTAACATGGTCATCTCTCCCCATGGGAACCAGAAGGTACATGTTTGTGGATTCCATCGCTCTGCCATTGCGTGGATCAGGTTGCCATTTACTGTCTGCTTTCCGACTGCTGACGCCACTTCTAACTCGCACTCGCTCAAATGATCCGGGAACATGCGGGAAAAAGCTTTTAAGCCATGAATAATACCATCGGGGAATGAAAGTTCTGGTGCTAAGAGCTCGATGTTCAGGATGACCTTGTCGCACCTCGTAGGAGATGTGACCTTCAGGAAAAATAGGATCGATTTGACTAGATGCCATCAGACTGAAAACAGAAAAAGACTCAGAATCAGACTTAGGAAAATTATGGAAATTTTGAAAATTGCAGGCAGGATATAAAATGTAGCTGGAGATTCGAGATTCAGTAGAACGATAGAATGGAAAATCACCTAGAGTTTTGAAAGAAATTGGATATTTGGGAAAATCATCCAGGGTTTGAGAAAATAAAAGGAAAAGATGAGAATATGGATATTTGAAAATATTTTTGAAGAAAACATGAGAGAAATAAAGGTAACATACAAACAGTCACATCCTGCACAAACATTTATGCACATACAACACTCCCTAAAAGGCTGACTCTAAGATGCATCATTTTAAAACAGTTGTAGGACCCTAATCCTAAATCTAGGTTCAAATCATCTTTATCCAATCCAGTTATGCCGATATACTCGAACCAAAATCCGAGGTACGTGGCATATAATTTCAACTCTGGTTCTAAGGTTGGGTTTTCCAACATCCTTGAGCGCCTACCGATATACTTTGGACTGTAGCCCGCAGTACGTGGTAGGAGGGTGTTAACCCAAATAAGTGACCCAGTTGTGAGGCTCTATCCCGAACTAGGGTTCTTGAAGAGAGCACAACAACGTGAAGACCGGGTAAAGATAGGTAATAGGGGTTTGAAAAAATGATCACATGCAGAAAATAGAAGGCTCTAAGACCTAAAAGAGATAGATTTTGAAAATCTTTGAAGAAGCATACAATGTTTGCATTCAGATCCTAAATTAAGGAGAGTTGTGTTTAGACCTAAGTCTATGTGAGCATGAAAATATCTCCTCAATCTGGTCCTACCAAATCATGCCTAAGCTATATGCAATCAATGTCAGCTAGGTCAGAATCTAGGCTCCTAGGTTTGCATGATATCAGAAAGCAAAAGAGCTGACATTTTGAGAACACAGTTTTGATAATTGAACTTAGTCAAACACACTTTCGATCAGACAATGACAGGTCCCATCACGGTCGCCAAACCTATTATTGTCGCAAAAATTTTATCTTCCCTTCCCTGCGGAAGAGAGGGGAAACGATTTCCGCGAGTCAAACTTTGACCATAGTTTTGAAATACTCACCTCCGTTTTTTAAAATTACAGGAAAATCCATAGGATGGGGCTTGACCTGTCGGTACGAGGTTCCACCGTTTCTGCCGCCTTTAACAGGAGTAATCGAACCAAGGACAAAAAATGTGCTTGACTTAGTTAAATCATCAAAATCGTGTTCTATCCTAAATGCACAGAGAATTCAGGCATGTGCTATAAAATTTTGTAAAATGCAAGTTGGAAAAACATGATGTATGCTCATGAAATGCTTTGGAGTTGGAAAATATTTCTCAGGAAAAAGAAGGAAATCAATTTCTCAGAAAATTCTGATAAAAGGATTTGAAATCTCAAGAAAATTTATGAAGTTTTGGGAAAATCATGAATGGTTGAAAATCCTAGGAAAGTAAAAGAATTCTTGAGAAGAGATAAACATTTGAAAAGGCAAATATTTGTCAGAAAAACTCTGACTTTGAAAATTTTCTTTGGAAAATGATTGGAATTCATTGGAAAACTCTCTGGAAAAGGAAAATCAAAACTCAGGAAACTGAAATCCTGAGAATCTTAGCTATGAAATATTTGAAAATCGATTTTGATTCTTGAGAATGATGAAAAACTCCTTTTGAAAATGAATCTTAAGAAAAGAATATTTTTCCAGAAAAATCATGGAAAACTTAATTTGGAAAATCCAACTTTGAAAATTTTCAGAGTTTCTTGAGGAATCGATTTTTCCATGGAGTGGAAATTTTATAGAAATGCACATGATTTCATGATGTGAACTATTCTGAATGAATGAATGTATTTTTATAAAAGCCTCTTTTTAGGAAAATATGTGATTTTAGAATTAAACTAAGTAGAATTATCACATATTCCGACTATGGCCACAAATATGTTTATAATTTACTTAGTTAATTCTAAAATATTTTGTAAAATTGAAAATATGCAGTGAATTTTGGAAGATAGCCAAAGAGTGTAGGCTCGGTGTGACTAGTAGGAAGATGCTGAATCTGGGTTTCGTCCATATTCCGACTAAGACCGTAAATATGGACTCCACCGAGTTCATCAACTCCCTAAGAGTTGGTGCACGTGCCATTCGTGTTCATCCACAGTGATTTTGAAAAGTAATGCATGAATCGCATAGTCAGGATATGGCAGGAATTCAAACTATATGATATGCATCCTAATCTAAACAGTAAAAGTAAATATTATTCCAAATGTACACTTTGATTATTACATAGATGACATAAAGCAAACTAAAAAAATTTCAACTGAAGGTGCCTCTTCTAAGCTTTTCTGCAAGTGCGAGTTAGTATAAGAGATACAACATACAAAAGGAAATATCACATCAATGCCAAGGTGCCAATAATTATGCCTACACTACAACCGAAACATATATATAAACGACAACATGAGGCCTAAATGGGATGCTTACAAGATGCCTAGATACTAAGTTTAAGTGAAAGAAGACACATGTATATATATATACATAAATACTTAGGCTTACATAAGAGAAATATGTATATGGAATGTTAATCGTCTCATTCAATAAAGGTTACAAGCCATATAACGTAGCCTTGACAATCCCATAAATACAATGCCCTTATGCTACGACACTTATGACTTTACTCGGGTTCACAGCATGATTGCCATTCTCTCATACTCATGGTAACTTCAAATGGCTATTTACAGCCTATCCACACCTCAGTTTATTTGCAATATTCCTAATATATGAATGGCTGCAACCCGGATTTACATAGTGAATCAATACCTTCAATTAGGAAAACTGATAGATGCATATCAACCATGTCACTAACTGATGTTGAATCATACAAAACATATCTCAGTACGCATGGAATGAATTTAGATGAGCTTAGAATTAAAAGAGGTTACAAATGATGACAGTAAAACAAACAAAAGATCTAATGCCACAGACACAGGATAGAAAAAAAAGAAAAAAACTGAATGAAATTATATTACAGTCTAAGAGATAAAATACAGAGCATGTGTTATAAATTGACATAAATGATATATGGGAATAAAAGTTAGGGGATCACGAATGAGTAAGGGATGGTTTTGAGTATATGATGGAGTAAGGTAAATGCAACAGTAATATAGCATTGCAGTCAATATAAGATGCCAATATTAGAGATGATCACTAGTCGCGGCCGGATGTCTGAGTTGGATGACCGATCCTACAAATTAGATCTGAAATTCCACTAGAGGGGGGGGGGGGGTGAATAGTGAAATATGATAATGATCGATAAGATAAAAATAATTATGCAATAAGGCACAACACATAAAACACAAAAGTTATACTGGTTCGGTCAGTATCCAGACCTACATCCAGTCCCCAAGCAAACCACTTGAGATTTCCACTATAACATCCGAGTCACCGGATAAATAGTACAACACCCTCTTCCCAAGAGGTCTTCTTCTCTCAACAGAGAAGGGGCACACCCTCTTCCCAAGAGATCTTCTTCTCTCAACAGAGAAGGGCAACACCCTCTTTCACAGAGGTCTTCTTCTCTCAACAGAGAAGGAATACAGTGAATAACAGAGTTACAATACTTCCTATAGAACCTTCAGAATGATATGAATGCACGAATGAAGGATTCTCAGAAATGATCTGTTTGTCACTCAGAGGATACTCTTTGTCAAAGAGCTGGACTTGACTTTTTCTCTTTTCTTTCTTTTTCTTTTTTTCTCTTTCTTTTTCAAGGCTCTCTTTTCAAATCACGAATAGAAATTTTTCTCTTTGTAAGCTCACACGTCTATTCCATTTTTTTTCTTGTCTGAATAGTTTATTTGAGTGTGTTTATATAGCCTTTTAAAAAGTAGTCGTTACATTTTGGAATTGTAACTTTTTGAAATGTGAAATGTTATGTCATTTCAAAAATATCTTTTAGAGAAGTTCGAGAATGCCTTTTTCCATAAGAGTGAAATAGAGGGTACACTAGTCGTTGTATTATTTTAGGTAATACATATTTTATGTAAAAAGTCTATTTCTTACAATAGTACATTAAATGTTGGGTTGTAGTTTTGTCTTTATTCTAATTAATGATTTGAGGTACATTAATACTTCTTTGCTTTAAATGAGTGTAAGTACTATGAGTGTTTTGAGATATTTATTTGTACATAGTCATGTCAAGTGTTTTCTTTATGTTGTGTTTTTCAAAGTCTCCAGAGAAAATAAGGACTAAAAGAAGGTCAACATTCTTTGAGAAGGATATTAACAAGGATTTGTTACAGAAGGCATTTAATGCTTTGTAGAGAGAATGATGACTTCAAGTAAGTCGACATTCTATGGTTATGAAAAAAGGTAACTAGAGTTCTTTCAAAAACATATTTTATTTGTTTTTCTTATGTGTAGCCGATTTATGTTTTTGTCTTCTTCTTGTATTAAGAAACATTTCATTAAAGAAGGTAACTAAAGTCTTTTCAAAAAACATATTTTATTTGTTTTTCTTATGTAGTCGATTTTATGTTTTTGTCTTCTTCTTAAAAAATATTTCTTTAAAGAGGGAAACTAAAGTCTTTTCAAAAACATATTATATTTGTTTTCTCCATGTAGTTGATGTTATGTTTTTGTCTTTTTCCTACATTCCTTTTTTCATGTTGTCTTGTATATAGTATAAGGTACAATTATTATATGACAAAATATCTTTTTCATGAAAGGTTGTAAGAAGGTATAATTATTAGTTTTCAAAAAGGAGCTTTTTGAAACTATCGTATACTTTTATGATATAGTGTTTATGAATGAGTATGTAATATGCAATATGCAAGTTCCTGAAGGTTCTGTTACATATGACTCTAAAGAAGAAAAAAGTCTTCATCTTGAGGTAGCCGATCTCTTCATTTGAACTTTAGGAAAGCATGGCTCATCAAGTTTTTCTTCAAGGAGTATGACTGCACCATAGTTGTACTTGAACAGGAAGTCTCCATCCTTATTGGGTGAGATATCCTTGCATCAAATACTCGTTAGATTTATGGCAAAACATATTCAGTCATAATATAACATTATTTCAAGAGAACATATTATCATATCATATAAAATCAAATGAGACAGTGTAACATATTATGTGACATCAAAACCGAATTTCTCAACAAGAACGGCTCACTGGTTTAGAGGCTCAACGTTAGGCATCCTAACATAATAATGTGATACAACAAATCTATTTTGCAGTAGAATGGCTTCAGATAGATTAAAACAGGTACATTCGACTACTCTCACGAACCAGTATTGGTTCTAAAATCGATCCTCCAGATTGGATATCTGAATCGGATAGCCAATGAATCTTGTGCTTTTCAACATATTTGAGGCTATACAACAGGTTCATCAGCAACTCCACTATGACAAATCGGTTAAGTTAGCCGATTACCCACAACACTGTGAGAGGGATCAATAACTCGATTTCTGCAAAAGAGTTATAACTGTATGCTCATTTCCCATAACTTCTTTAGGTACTTTGATAATGAAACGAGATAATTCTACAATAACTTGAGACAAACCTGCAGTATATGTCTAGATATAAGCAAAAATATGCTGATGTACAGTGAGAGTATAGCTATTGACCAACATATCATAGATGAAAGAACCCAATATAGAAAATGGAACTGTAACAGACTAATGCTAAGCTTAAACAGTGTTGTATATAACAGAATCTGCTGATGTCTGCAGTTAGGAATAAAATGCTGATGAGACAAGGCCCTGGATATGAGTTATTGAAAATAGAGAAGCCTAAAACAAATCATAAAATACCACAATAAACAGATGACAACAACAACTACTGCAATGTATAATAAAAAACATTATAACAAATTAAGATGGAAACTTGTGTCAAATCAGATGTTGCGCTTAGATCAAGGGAACTATTTTTTGTACGATAAATCCATAAGGATATCGCTTGGGGTCATGATATGCATGTGCTTTCTTTTCGAAAACTGTATGGGTGGATAAAAGCCAATGAGATACGGAAGAGTTAATGGTTAATGTCAAAGCCGATAAACCTGCAAAAAACAAAAACGTGGAAAAGTGATAGGATTGCAAAACGATTAGAGTGAATGTGAGATCATTTGGGATCTCATTCACTGAGTTTTGCGTTGACTGAAATATTAATGAACTGGATATCTTCTGTAAAATGACTTTCAATAGCATGGATGAAGTCAATGATACACAGGCGCCATTGTCAGATGCGTATGTACCTATGGAGATACATAAGATGCAGAAAAAGGGGACTTAGCACTATGCAGAACGCCTAAGGAAATGATAGTAGACATATGAAAATGGATGGGCTATCGTCAATGATACAGGAAATTATATTCCCTGTGTTTTACAGAAGATGGGAACAATGATATAAAACAAGGTCTTCCTTTTCTTTTCTTTTTGTAAAAGTGAGTGTCTTTAAACAAGAATGTACTCATCGATGCTCAATATGAGAAAGCCTGAACATGAACATGAAAGGGGAAAAAAATAGTGAGTTGAAGTGGAAACATTATTCCAGAAATTTTCATGATGCTGATAAAAATCTGATAAAATCTTAGGGAAAATAATAATTTGATTAAAACATGCTATTCAAATGAATCGACAACACCATTGCGAGGTGTTATCGATTCCTGATGTATTTAAATAAATAGAAATGCAGATCACATCATTAAATGCAATGGATCTGCGGTGTATGATAGCATGAATATAATGCTTGGTTTCTGTAAAAGTAGATGTAAAGGGGAGAGGAGTCTTTACCTTGATTCGGCAGAGGTTGAGGAGAGCCCTTCTCACAGAAATGGATCGAACCTCCAAAGGTTGAAGGGAAAGAGAAGCTCCCACCACGCTCTTCTTGGTTGCCTTTTGAGTGTTCTGCTGAAGGCTGAAAACCCTGGAGGAAACAAAGGTATTCGGGGATAGGGGAAGACGAAATCCCCAAAATCGCACCCTTCCTGGGTGTTATGCTGAAATCACTCCTTTCCTGAGTATTATGCTGGAGGCCAAAATCATTCCTCCCTTCCAAAGTGTTATGCTGAAGGCTGAGAATAATGGAAGAAACAGAGATCTTTAGAGAGAGATAGAAAGTCGAAATACCCAAAATCCCTCCCCTTTTCTCCCAACGGGGTCCCCTTTTAAAAAAATTTCAGCCGGTTTTACAGAAAAATCGGATGTTTTGAAATCATCCGAACTGAATTTTGAAAGCATCTTCAAACAAAATTTTGAAAATTTTTGAAATTCGCCAATCGTTGAGAAGAGGACGACGTTCTTTTCTGAAGGGAAAATTTTGGGTTCAAGGCTTAGGTAAAGTGAGGGTTTTCATGGTGGCTCCTTTTGGGGTTGAAAAAGGTAAAATGGAAGAGGATGGGTAAAACATGTGTCTTTTTTTTTAAGGTGATGCCACCTCAGCCGGTTTAAGAAAATTCTCTTTGAAATAAAAAAAAATTCTTTTGTTTTGATTTTCTTTGCAGAGAATTTTAGTGAGGCGCCACCTATGTGTGGGCCCACTGATTATTTTATTGAAATAAATAGAATTTAAAGAAAGGTTTTCATAAAGTGGTGCCACCTCAGGGTGGGTCCCATGTCATTTATTTGAAATAAAAGAAAAATTAAATTCTTTTTTAGGATTTTATAATAGTAGGCTAGTTAGAAAACACAAAGTAAAAAATCGGTTTGATTTCAAAAATTTAAAAGAAAAACGGTCCTTTAGGGCGAAATAAAAGATGCAGGGATTTTATAAAGAAGTTCAGGGTCCTTTTACAAAAGTTTGAAATAAAGTCCTCTAGATTTAAAATTGTGTCCCCTTCTTTCCAACTGACGAAATTTTAAAATCAATATAAAAAACTATCCAAATTGTTTTCTTAAGAAAACTTTTGTAATTCGAAGTCCTGGGGGTTAAATGGGAAGAATTGGCAATTTTGAAGACCCAGGGTTTTGAAATCAATTTTGAAAAGGGTTAAAACTCGAATCTGGATTGAGGATTTTGAAATCGAGAGTTCTGGACCCCGAAATGATATGTTATGCAGTGCGGTGATATGAAATGCTCATGCAATAATATACAAAGACATGTCCTATGAAATGCCACTCTGAATCAGGAATTGAAAATTCTAGCTTCTTGTCAAGAATAGGATTTTGAAGATTTGCGGTTTGAATATGTTTCTAAGCCTAAATAGAGAGATTTTGAGACTCGGGAATGAAATTCTAGGCTTTCTGCGAGGTTTAATTTCAGAAAATGACCATTTTGCCTATCAGTGATCTCGAAGAACCAAAATGTGATGATTGAGGGAGATGTCAGGGAGGTGAGTGAAAATTTAGGGTGTTTACAGATGCCCCTCTTTGCTACTATGCCGACTCGTGGCCGAGCTTAGTGGAAAAGAAAAACACACCAAATTTGGGCTATATATAAAATGCCCTAGTTAGAAGGATCTGACTGAGTATGAGGAAATTAGCCCGGGGAAGATGGTAGATGTGGAATGAAGAACGAAGAGGGATAGATTCGCTCTGTGAGAGTGAAGTTCAGGTTTTGCCCTTAACCTGGATGAGACAGAAAATGCTTCGCATGGAACGAAGCTCAAGTTTATCCTTTGGCCTGATTGGGGAATGGAATATCTCATCAAAGTGAGACTCAGGTTTGTACCCTTATCCTGATCGGGCGGTAAATGAAATACCTCATCAAATGAGGCTCAGATTTATACCCTTAACCTGATCGGGTAGTAAATGAAATACCTCATCAAAGGAGGCTCAGGTTTATACCCTTAACCTGATTGGGCGGTAAATGAAATACCTCATCAAATGAGGCTCAGGTTTATACCCTTAACCTGATCGGGCAGAAAATAAAATACCTCATCGAATAGGGCTCGGGTTTGTACCCTTAACCTGATCGGGCGGAAAATGAATGGAATCCTCGAAGGAAGAGACCATGATGGAACCTTCGGATTTTGCACAATAAATCCGACAGGGGTTTTGCAAAAGGAAGGAAAATGGGGTCCCTAAAGCTTGAAAAAGGGTTGATCTTGGGTGTCTTATTGCTGAGACTAAATAGTTTTTGAATTTTACCTTTTGCGAGAAAATGATTGGTGGTTCGACCTTGAACCGAAATTGAACTGTCTATGGTGGGACAGTGGGGACACAAGGAAGTGTGCAAATCTGAGAGCTCACGCTCTTGAATTATAAAAGAAGGGAAGGAATCAAGTCCTTAAGAGGGATTGAAAATGGTGTCTGGATGTATTAAAAACAGACATCAAGCTCTCACTTCACGTCAGGATAGCTAGAAAATATTGTCAAAATATTGAGAATTTTGTTGTTGATTCAAAGTATTTGAAATGGTGCACATTGTTGCAAAAATATTCCTTTTTTTCTACCTAAAGTATTACCTCCAAACGAGATTGACTTCGTAGAATCAAGATTCAGAATTCAAATTGCTTGCGATTGACCTTCTTCAAGGAAGCTATAAATTTCCTTGATATGAACAGGAAAGAGAATTTGATATTATGAAAGCAGTTGATGAAAGGATATTGATAATAGAATTTCACGAATTTAAAGAAAATTCTCGATAGATTTGGCAGTTTGATATCCTGAGAGCTTCTCTCATGATAATCTTTATGCACTCTTTTGGCTCCATTGGGTTTCAGTTACATTCTCCTTCATTTTAGAGATGTCTTGACTTTTCTTTCTTTCTTTTTCCTCTCTCTCTCTCTTTTTGAAAGGGTACGTCACAAACTCCTTCAACATGGAGATGTTTCGATCCTTCTTTGCTCCAGGGTTATCTTGATGATATTGGCTCATGGGTTGGAGATCTCTGGATGATAGCGGAAATTAAATATCTTTTAGGGATTGTCGGGAGGTTCATCACATCTGCCTTCATCTCGACAGTGCTTTGGACTTTCTCTGTAAGGATCCGTCACAAACTCCGTCATCTTGGAGATGTTTCAAATCTTCTTTGGCTCCGGGGGTCTGCTCACTTAATTCGCCTTTATCTTGACGACAATTGAGAGATCCCTTTTGCGGATATTTAATTGCGGCTTAGGTGATCTTGAAGAGACAGGGTTTGGATGAATGCACTCTTTTCTAGCACTCAGGATATTTCCACTGCCTCATCTTTACAAGAATATTCTTTAGAGATGTGCCATTGACTGCGATCAATATCAATCATCTACGGCTTTGCAATAACATTGAGTTTTCTTTGCTGGCCATATCAAGGACTTATCCTTTATCCTTTTGGTTGGCCCATGAAAGAATTTGAATTTTGAATGTCTTTTCGCAAAAGCTTCACTCTTTTAAAAGTAATGTTGAAGGTAAACTGAGGTAAAGATTTGTGTAATAAAATTCTTAAATCAACAGGTAATTGATTGACAAATTGATAAAATGTTCTTGAAATCCTTGATGAAAGAGAGCATTTGAGGTCCGGCTCAACACATCCGTGACGAAAATTCTCCTCTCTTTTTTCCCAAAAAGAGAGACTCAGGCTTAGCCCTTACCTGAATGGGAAATGAAAATTACTCCTCTCTTCCCTGAAGAGGAGGTGTTTACAAAACAAACTTTCGAAGAGAAATTAAGCTTTCATCAAAGCTCCCTAATATTAGGCTTCTCTTATGGAAAGGGGGTCGATAATAGTGAGGTCGTAAAATAGGGTCATGAAGGAACGAGTCCATCACACTCTCCCTAAACAGAAGGTCCTCCATGACGAAAATGGCCTAGTAGGAAAATTGGGGGGCCACAAGAAAAGCGAGTCTCCGTCGAGCCTCTCCCCACAAAAGGGTTCCTTGTGTGAAATTGGAAATTGTTTTGCAAACAGTTCACGAAGACGCGAGTCGCTTGTAAACACCCCAAATTTTCACCCTCATCCAGTACTTACATTTCATGTGTCATTGCAGGTCATTGCATGCATCTGACATGTCATTTCATTGCATTGCATAGTATTGCATGTCATTGCATCTCATTATCGAGATCCAGAACTTCTGTTCTCAAAATATTTAATCCAGATTCGAGTTTTAAAACTTTTCTTTCAAAATCAATTTTAAAACCTGGGTTTTTAATCAACATTCTGTCATTTGCCAACCCCTGGGACCTTATATTTTGAAATGTTTTTCTCAGAAAACAATCTGAATTCGTTTTAAACTCAATTTTCAACTGATTTCAATTCTCAGATGAGACCCATTCAGGTGGTGTCGCTTCCGAATTCCTTCATTTATCAAATTCCTTAAAAAATTTAGAGTCCTAGTTGGACCAGGACTCTGTATTTTCATCTGTTTTTATCATTTGTAAACATTTTCAAAACTCCATTTTGATTTTAAACCAGTTATGATCATGTCCCTTGTTCATTTCCTCCATTTTGGCCAAAATCTTAGAGTCCTAGTTGGATCAGGACTCTTTTTCCAGAGTCCCAGTCGGATCAGAACTCTATTTTTTACTACCTTTTCTACCTGTTTTGGAAAAAAACCTTTCAAAATCTTCCGTTTTGGCAAAAATCTCAGAGTCCTAGTTGGATTTGGACTTTGTTTCAAGAATCTCAGTCGGATTAGGACTCTTTTTCAGAGTTTTAGTTAGATTAGGACTCTGTCTTTTGTCACTATTTTTACCTATTTTTAATCAAATCTTTCCAAATCTTTCAAAATGAGTCAAAAACTCAAAGTTTTAGTCAAAACAGGACTCTGTTCAGAGAGTCCTAGTTGGATAAGGACTCTGATCCTGATTTCAATTTTGAGAGAATCTTTCAAAAATCTTTCCATCTATCAAAACTGTTACACTTTTATCAAAGAATTTCAAAATTCTGAGATTTTATTCCAAAGTCCTGATCAAATCAGGACTCTACCCCAGAGTCCTAATCGGATCAGAACTCTATCTCAAGTTTGTTTTCGCACTCCATTTTTACTGATCTTCAAAATTTCTGTTTAAATTTCAGCATTTGCTTATCAGAAAACCAAAAATCTTAGAGTTCTGATCGAATTAGGAGTCTTTCTCAGAGTCCTAATCAGGTCAGGACTTTGAACCAAAACTTCAATTTTATCCTGTTTTTAACTGTTTTTCAAAATTCTCTCATTTGTTTTATTAGAAAATCCAAAAATCTGAGAGTCCTAGTTCAATTAGGACTCTGTCCCCAGAGTCCCAGTTGAATCAAGACTCTGTTTTATTTCAATATTTGTTATTATTTTCACTATTTTTACAAGTTCTTTCATCTGTTTTTTAGAAAATACCAAAAAAATCTAGAGTTTTAATTCGATCAGGACTCTGTCCCAGAGTCCTAATCCAGTTAGAAGTCTACCCTGAAGTTTGTTTTCACTTCTATTTTCATTTATTTCCATTTGTTTTTGAAAATTAGGTCATTTTGTAGAATCCCAGTTGATTTAGAACTCTATTTCAGAGTTTTGGTTGAATTAGAACTCGAACCTTGACTGCATTTTCTTCCTTATTTTACCATTTTTTTGATAAAATCTTTCAAAAACTCCTTCATTTTGCTTTTAAAATCCAAAATCTCAGAGACCTAAAAATTTAGGACTCTAGCCCAGAGTTCCAGTTCGCTTAGAACTCTATTTTCAAAACTTTGAATTTCAACTGTTGATTTTAACCTTTTTTTAAAGCCATTTTTAGTATTTATTTCAAGTTTTTAAAAACTTCGATGTGAGGCCCCCTCAGTTGGCGCCATATCCAGAGGAGTTCAGACTCAGTCAAGACTCTGTACCATTTCAAACATTTCAATCTCAAAGTCTACTTTTGAATATCTTTTGAAAAACCTCTCATTTTCAAGTTTTAAAATCGTTTTTGAAAATTCAAGTGGAGCCCAATCGGGATGATGCCACATTTGAATAAGTAAAGGTTAGACTAGGGTTAGTCATTGTCCTAGTTAGGCTAGGGGTTTAGAGGAGTCAAAAGCAATTTTGAAAATCCATTTTATTTAAGTTTTAAACCGGTTTTTAAAGGTTTTAAATTCAAGTTTTAAAAACCAAATGTGGGTCCATACTAGGTGGTGCCACATTTGGACTTTCTAGGGTTTAATTAGGGATTAATTAGAGTCCATTTAGGTTAGAATTCTTCAAAAAAATCGTCCTCCCCATGTGGTTTATCAAAAATAATTAAAAAGAGTCAAAAAAATCAAAACTCTTCCTAAACAAATCCATAAAAAAAAATCTATAAATAGGGGACCTAAAGAGGGTCAAAAGGAGCTCTTTTCTCTCTCAAATTTTCGTGGCTTCTCTCTCCTCTTCAGCACCTCCACCTTCTTCTATTTCAGCTGCAGCCCCAAGGTGAGTTATTTAATATTATTTTATTATTTTTATTAGTTTTTTATGATTTTATATTAGATTTCACCATTGGTACCTCCCCTTTCATGGATTCAACCTCAAGAAACTCAAGTTCAATTCAAGAAGATGATCTAACCCTATTTTATGCTGTTTTTCATGATTCTAATCCATTAGAATCATTTATTGTATTATTTTTTATATTCTTAACCAAGAAAACATGAGATTTATCCAATTAAATGGATTAAATCTATGGTTTCAAGGGTAAAAGAAATTCCAACCATGAATTACATGTGTTTTATTTATTTTTTTACTTATTCATGTTTATTATCTGTATTTTAGCATAGAAATTAATTTTGTTTTACTGTTTAAGTATTTTTTTATTGTTCTCATTGATTAAATCATGTTTTATTGAGTTTTATTAAATTTCTGTGTGTTTTAAGTTTAGATCAATAAAGAGCATGTTAGTTCGTATTGAAATACTCACTGTAAATTTTTGATGTTTTTATATGTGATACACGGATATGTCAGTGAACTACTATAAAAAAATCAGGTGTTTTATTATTAAAAACCCTGTCAGAAAAATAAAAGATTAAACCATGATTTTAAATCGTTTAGAATCGTTGTTGAAATTCATAGGTAACTTGCAGTTGTGTAATTTCTCTCATCTGATATTTGATTCAAGATCCGTAAAGTGCAGTGGATTCATGTTGATGTGAGCTATTGACTGTGAAATTTTGATAATTTTTAGCCACTGTTTAGTATTTTTTCTTTGTCAGAGAATCAGATTTAAAATTTAAAACTCGTTAGGGTTTACCAAAACCCTAATCTGACTTGTGTTGATCATAGATCTCAGACTGTAGATCCGATTCATGATATGTAAAAAAAGAGTTTCATTATTTTTCTGTCTACTATTTACTGCTGAAATTTGAGAAATTTTTGATTAAGTTTGATATTTATTTCTGTATTTTCAACCAAAAGTACCTATTTTAACCAATGTTAAATTCGTTATATTTTAGTTCAGATTGCCGGAAGGGTTTCTCCCTAACCGAAGATGATTTTTCCAATCTGTAAACAGGGAAATTTCTGTGTTTCTATCTAGATTACCTCTGTAAAATTTCAGAATTTTTTATGGTGAATTGACCCCTGATTTGGGTCTAACGCTGAAACTGGTCTGTGACTAAGGGTAAAAATAGCTTATTTTAGGGTTTTAATGCAATTTTTGAGTTAAAATAATGTCAAAAATATATTTTTATGATTCCAATCTGGTTTTAGGGTGATAATAAGTGCAGGTGTTGATTTGTATCAAATTTGGAATCCATTTGATGCTTGAATGGATCAAATTGCAAAACAGGGTACCTAAAAGATCCAAAAACACTGCCAAAATTGTGATATTTGTGATATTTCTTGATTTTCGTGTATAAGCTCATAATTTTAGGGTTTTTTTATGTTTAGAATCAAGTTAAGATGTTTCATGTTTGATTTTATGCTTATTTCAATCATAAATCCCAAGTTTTTACCAAAATCTATTTCAGAAAAGCCTGATTTCAAGGCCATGGTCTTGCTATCAGGAGTAATTTGGTCATTTGACCTCAATTTCGAAATTTTAAACCCTAATTTTCATGTTTTTAATCATGTCATATCATATTTGGTTTAATTTATCCTCATTTGAATTTCAAAACTTGCATTTTACAAAATATCTTTGTGAAAACCCTGATTTCAAGGCCATAGTCTTGCTATTAGGGGTATTTTGGTCATTTTGACTCTAATTTCGAATTTTCAAATCCCATTTCTATTATTTATTCAACTTTATTTCATATTTCATCATGTTTATCTCAAGAAATCATGGAAAAAGGCTTATATCTAGCAAAATCCAGTAATTTCTAGATATTACTGGATAAATCTAGAAAAGCCAACATATCTTCACTAACAAGTTTTCTAGTTTTGTAGGGATATTGAAGACTTTAATTTCCTGTATTTAAATTCAATTAGTGATGTAAATTAAATGTAAACTTTGGAATAAGAATTTCAATTCCTGCATAGAATAGGACTGCATTGCATATAGTTTCAACTTTGATATATAATTGCTATGTTTGTCATTCATGCATATATTTACAAATTCACCATGGTCTACATGAATGACACATGCACTAGCTCTTATGGAGTTGACAAACTTGGTGGAATTTGTATTTATGGCCATAGTCAAAATACGAATGAGACCCAGATTTGTGATCTTCGTATTAGCCACATTCAGCCTATACTCTTAGGCTAACTTCAAAATGCACTGCATTTCTTAAAAATACAAAAGGATTTTCTCAATTCCTTAAAATCAAGTCTTTCAAATCCATATTCATTCATTTCATTCATTTGGAAATTCCAATTCCAATTCCAAGAAATCGATTTTCTCAAAAAAATTTAAGTTTAATACAGAAATCGATTTTCTCAAAAACATTGAGTTTTCAAAGGATATTTCAAATATTTCTCAAGTTCAAAATTCGATTTTCTAAGTTACATTTTCAATTTCAAAGTTTGAATTCAAAGAAACCAAGTTTTTCCAAAGTTATTTGAAATTCCTCAGAAATCAATTTTCACAAAACCTCTAGATTCTTTAGAAATCGATTTTCACTTTCTCAGAAACATTCTCTCAGTCATGATTCACGATTTTCAAAGGATTTCTTTTCCAAGAATTCTCCAAGTATTCCAAATCTCAAAGCAAACATCATGTTTTCAAATCTGCATTTTTAGAAAATTCATAGCACATGCCTGATTCTTTGTGCATTTAGGAAATAAAATATGATTTTGACAAGTTGAGCAAAGCTAAGCACACTTTTGATTCTTGGTTCAATTACCCTTAGTAAAGGCGCCAGGAACGGTTGAACCTCGTACCGACAAGCGAGTCCCATTTTTCGGAATTATCCCGCATTTTAAAACGGAGGCGTGTTATTTTCAAAAACTTTTTCAAAGGTCAGTTTGACTTGCAAAAGCAAAAATTTTGCGATGATAACAGGTTTGGCGACCGTGATGGGACCTGTCTTCGCCTGATCAATTATGTGCTTAACTTAGTTCAAATTGTCAAAATCGTGTTTCATGGAATGTCAGCTTTTATTTTATGATATCATGTGAACCTAGGAGCCTAGACTTGAACCCAGTTGACATGGATTGCATATAGACTAGGTATGGTTTGGTAGGACCATATTGAGGAGAATTATTCATGCTCACATAGACTTAGGTCTAATACAATACTCCTCAATCTAAGATTTGTATGAAAACAATGTTTGCTTCTTCAAATATTTCAAAATTCTATCTCTTTAGGACTTAGAACCCTCTATTTTTTTTTTTTGCATGTGATCATGTTTTCAAAAACCACCCCACCTATCTTTACCCGGTATTTATGTTGCTGGGCTTTCTTCCAGAGCCATAGTTCGGGACAAAGCCTCACAACTGGGCCACCTATTTGGGTGAAAACCCCCTGCCACATACCAAGGGCCATAGTCCAACGTATATCGACAGGTGCTCAAGGATGTTGGAAAACTTGAACCTAGAACCAGAGAAATTGATTTTATGCCACATACATCGGGCCTTGGCCTAAGTATATTGGCATAGCATGATTGGACACAGATGATCTGAACCGTAAAGTTAGGATGAAGGTCCTACAGCTATTTCAAAACTGGTGCATCTAGAGTCAACTTTTTGAGAATGTTGTATGTGCATACTTGATTGTACATGATGTGATGGAATGCTAGTTTCTTTCATTACATTTTTTTCCATAAGTTTTTCTAAAAACATTGGATGATTTTCAAGAGTCCCTAATTTCTTTCATCTGTTTCCATATACCATCTAAAAGTTCCTATTTTATTCAAACCCTGAACGATTTTCCAAACTCTTCTTTATTTTCCTCAAAACTCCAGGTGATTTTTCATCCTTTCGTTCTTCTGGATCCTGAATTTTCTGCTTCATTTTTATCCTGCCTGCATCTTTTTCAAAATCCTTATATTTTTCTAAGTCTTATTCCAATTTTCTATGTTTTCCAGTCTGATGGCATCCAGTCAACTTGATTCGGTCTTTTCTGAGGGTCACATCTCCTACGAGGTGCGACAAGGTCTTCCTGAACATCGAGTCCTCATCACCAGATCCTTCCTTCCCCGGTGGTATTATTCATGGCTCAAGAACTTCCCTCGTATGTTTCCGGACCATTTGGACGATTGTGGATTGGAGCTGGCATCCGCAGTGGGAAAGCAGACAGTCAACGGTAATTTGATCCACGCACTCGCACTGCGGTGGAACCCAAGTACTAGTACCTTCTGGTTCCCATGGGGGGAAATGACTTTGTTGATGGACAAATTCTCGAAGATTATGGGATTATCTGAACCAGTTGGTCAGCCTGGAGATCCATTGGAGAAACAGTTCTTAATCAATGTCAAGGGTCTGGATCCCCGAGACGCTTTAGCTTGCATGACAAGACACAAGTCTTGGCCATTGATCAAGGAGAATGGAAACGAGTATGTGAACCTGCTCAAAATCTACAGACAGTATGGAGCATTTGTGGAAGTCAGTTCCTTATCTCGAACAGCTCGAGAAAGAATTCAACATGCGATGATCTTATGCACTGTGGGATTAGCTCTCTTTCCAGATGGACGAAATTACATGGATATCAGGATAGTTCAACTTCTGCGAAGGTGGGGAAGTCGACAGACCAGCCGCCTCTCCATAGCCATGGCTGCGCTTGCTTTTCTATATCGAGGGTTGACCCATTTCACACTCGGAGAATCAATTCTAGTCGAAGGGTGCACTTATGCATTGCAATCTTGGTTCCTCTGACATATGCCAGCCCGAGCCAGTTCATTTAGATACAATGGTGAAAAGCTTCTCCCAGTTGCGCGATACCGGTTCTTGATCGATAACCTTCAGAAGGAAGAGGTCATGTGGGACTACTTTGATCATCAGGAATCACCTCCCAGATATACTTATGCATACGACAAGCGGTTCAGGCTACTTGGCCCATTCTTCTGTACATACTACCATCCAGAGCAGTGTGTCAGGCAATTCTCTCAGAGACAGAAGCGCATAGAAATTCACCCACTATCAGGGATCTCGCCAGAGTTCGATCTCACATCAGATCAGTGGTCTGGAGCATACCATTCTGCCAGACATGGTTGAGATTCTTTTGTTACCCTCACTATTTTTCCTGGTCCTCGAGTGTCCTCTGATTATCAGGAGTGGTGGAAAATTGTTCGACCCGCTCCCCTTTATCAAGTTTATTATTAATAAAATCATGTTTTTCCTTCAATAAAATTCCTTTAAATTTCATCCTATCTTGGTTTGACGACCTCGCCTAGGTAACAAGGCATATTTTTTAGTTATTTATTTTTACAAAGGAATGACAACGCAATTGTCGTAATCCCATCGACGACTCAATCCCTAGTAATGGGATACTCTTTCAATTGTCTACCAAAATTCTCAGTAATATTTTCTTCCAATCAATTTTTTTTCCAAAAGCCTAACCATCAATTCTGCCCTGCAGAGAGCGTTAGCAACCTCAAGAGAGCTTTTGTGACATTCAATGGTTCAGACAAGGTCTGGAAAGAAAACCGCATCAGTCAAAGGCATGGCACACTCAACAGCTTCAGAAGAAGAGATGGGCTCCCTGCATTCCGGCAGAAATCAAGGGCAGTAGGTTGAGGACGACATTGATCCTAAAATGTATGCCATGTTCAAGAAAATGATGACCAAAATGCTGACAGAGCAAGCTGAAGCCAGTGCAGAGCAGATCCAAGTTAAGCAAAAGGCAAAAGGCCGAGCAATGAAGGAGGTCTCGAAGGCAACCAAGAAGTCCATTCAGTATGCTGATTCGACCGATGAAGAAGAATCAATGAAAGATTCATAAGAAGAGTTTGAGACTCATCAGGCATTTCAGAAGTCAACTCAAGGGCAGGGGTCAGCCCATAAATTCAAAGATCAGTCTATCAGTGACTCTGACCAGCCATAATTCAAAGATGTGGTCAGAATAGTTTGAGATCTGCAGGCCCGCGTGTGATCATCGCAAAATTTTTCCTCTCTTGTATCTTTCTCTCTCTTCCTTTCTCTTTTTCCTTTTCTAATCCTTATTTCCTCCTTTTTGAAGGGAGAGAAATAAAAGACAAGAAAAGAAGAGAAAAGAGAAGAGAAAAGAAAGAAGAGAGAAGATAAACTCTTTTGCGGGGTCTCACTTTACCTTAATTTTAAAATATTTAGAAAATTTAACTCGCCTCCATTTTGAAATATATTGCGGGAAAATGGAGAGACGGGATTCACTCGTCGGTATGAGGTTCGACCGTTCCTGGCGCCTTTACCAGGGGTAATCGAATCAAGGATCAAATTTATGCCTTTTGCTTTGCCTAAATATTATCTAAGAATTTATTCTAAATCTAAATGCACAAAGAATCATGCTTGTGCAATGCAGAGATGTATGCTCTTTTTAAAAAATCTCCCAAGTGCTTGATAATGGAGTGAAGAAATGGTTTTTGAATGGTAGAATCTAACTTAGAACTTGAGATAGATCAGAGAAGTTCTAAGTCTTTGAAATGATTAGAGTTGGGAAAATAGATCTTTTGAATTGGAAAAAAATGTTTTGAAGACGAGATAAAAAGGAAAAAGAAAAGAAATTCCAAAGTCAGAAAATAGACTTTGAACTTAGATTTAGGAGAAGAGATAAAACTTGTAATGAAATTTGAATCTAAAATTTGAAATCATGATGGTTTTGAGAAATCCAAATGGTATTTAGAAATAGAAACAAATTTAAGAAATCTAGAGGTGATCTGTAAATGGAACTAGATTTGAAATCTGAAAATGAAATGGAATTGGATTTGAAAATTGGAATTGGGAATGGAATTGGATTCTGGATCCTGAATAGAACTGGATCCAAGATCTGGAATCTAAGATAAAGTTGGACTCTGGACCCTAAGATGGATTTTGGATTTTTAAAATGGGCTTAGGATCTAAAATCTAAGATCCAAAAGAGAGTTGGACTCTAGACTCTAAGATGGATTTTTTGGATCTGAAGTCTGAGATCCAAAGTAGAAGTTGAATTCTTAGATCCTAAGATGGATTTGGATCTGAAGCTTGAGATCCAATAATGGAGTTGGGTTCTGGATCCTAAAATAGATTTGAATATGAAGTCTGAGATCCAAGATGAAATTGGATTCTGGATCCTAAGATAGATTTTGGATCTGAAGTCTGAGATCCAAAGTAGAATTGGGTTCTGGATCCTAAAATGGATCTGGATCTGAAGTCTGAGATCCAAGATGATATTGGATTCTGGATCCTAAAATGGAGTTGGATCTGAAGATGGGTTTAGGATCTGAAATCTGAGATCCAAGATAGAGTTGGACTCTGGATCCTAAGATGGATTTTGGATCTGAAGTCTGAGATCCAAAGTAGAATGGAGTTCTAGATCCTAAAGGTGGAACTGGATCCAAGATCTGGAATCCAATGTGAGATTGGGTCCTAATTTTGGATTTGGAATTTCAAAATTTGATTTGAGAACAAATGGATTTCAAAGTCAAATTGGATTTGAATTTTGAGCTTGAATTTGGAATTTAGAAGATGAATCAAGAATCTCAAAGTTAAATTGAACTTTGAATTTGATTGGAGTTTTGAATATAAGATGAATTTTTGGAATTTCAAAGTCAAATTGAACTTTTGAAATCTGATTTGAATTGGAATTTTTTAATATAAAATGAATTTGAAATCTCAAAGTTAATTTGGACTTTGAGATTTAAAATAAAATAGAATTGAAAATGAAAAGATGAATAGGATTTTTCAAGAATTGTAGATTGATTGAAGAAAACATCACTTGGAATTCTGAAAAAGGAATTTTGAAAATATGATGCAGTTCTATCCTAAGTGATGAATGAATTTGAAGAATTAAAAATTGGATTTTGAAAAGCATATTTCATTCTTTACATGAATTGAAATAAGATTGAAAATATAATACATCCTTGACTACTGTCATTGAATGTATTATATAATAATCTATATTTAAATTCAGGTGAAGAATAAAACATATTTTGGTGCTTCTATAGAGTTTAAAATGAAATTAACTCTCAATATACCCTGACTATGGTCATTGGTATATATATTGAGTTAATTTTAAGTTAAACCCTGATAAAAGAGGAAAACATTTAAAGAAAATATGATGAATTTTGAAAATGATCAAGTGCAGATCCAGTGTTATTTTATAAAAGGTAAAAATCCTAAGTTTTGTTTACATCCTGACTATGGCCATTAATGTAAATCATCAACTTAGGATTAATTACCCCTTACAAAATGGTGCATGTGCCATTCGTGTTTCACCATTGTGAGATTTTGAGAAATAAAGGTAAAAAGCATGAAATTAAGCAATTTATGATATTAACAATGCTCATTCATTCTATCTAAAAAGCTGGAAATGTACAAAAACCTAACTTATTACAACACATGAAAATCGCGTTTACAACCCCAAATAATGACATATTCCCTACAAAATAATGGTTAGTATGAAGAATTATACATATCACCTGGATTTCAAAAGATGCCAATGGTAAGAGAAAATGCTCATATATCAAGACATTTATGATGGGAAGATAGGAAATGATGTATATACCTATATACATACTTATATATACGAATATATATATATATATATATATATATATATATATATATATATATATAGGTGGATGAGAGTGGCGATATTGTAAGCACGATGGTGCTTTTGTGAGCAAGAAATACATGTAAGTGTTGTGAGGTAGGTCACAACTGTGTTATTGAAAATACAAGTATGCTGGGGTATAATACAGGAAGGGAGAAAGAAAAGGTGCGGGGTGCAACTATATGAGAGGGGCTGTAGTAGGTGGTGCTACAGTGTAAATGTGCAATTTTGGTGCACAGTGGATGGTAAGGGTGATCTAATAAAGACTTATTCATCAATGAACCAACTCCCACTAGTGGAAGATGATGCTGATTAGTGGCGGTGGTGACAGCAGGGGTTGCGGTATGGGGTACATGTGCCGCAGTAGTGAGAATGCAGCATAACCTAGATGATATGGTGATTGTATATGTGAAGCCACAACAGGGATGTTGTGCATGATACAGGCTTGGATGCAATGTAATAAAGAAGTTAGTGATGCTTAAATGGACATGTAACAGGTAGTGACACCTAAATGAATGTGTAACGGCTGATGATGTGAGCTAAAACTATAAGGGCTGAGTGAGTAAGGGTAAGTGTAAGTAGAGTGCAGCAAGTATTAACAGATAGACATCCATCAGTGTCTGAACTGCATGTGTAAGCTGATGCCAAATCGACTTTGGCATGCCTAAGTAGATATCTAAAACTCGATCTTACATGGCAAATTCATATTCTATTTATCAAATCAAGTGTTACAAAGATTGGATCAATGAGCAAATGAATCGATGGATTAGGCAAGCAACCAATGGATCCAATAAATGGATTAAGCAAATAAATTATATAAGCAGCAAGCAAAACTAAGCGAATGAACTGCTAAAGACCATAGGTGAATCAGTGAGGATGCTAAGTGATGATGCACAATAGTGCAAGGGGAACACACAGGCACCAACTGTAATGTGGGATGTTAACGGGATGTAGACGAAGGCAAATCAAATTATGAATTCCCTTAACCTAAGATTCCCGAATTAACAACTTCTTGTGAAATAGCACCCTTGACTCGAGAGGGGAAAACACAGGTTTTTAGACAAAGAATAGTAACTGGACCTATCGCCCACAGGTAAACTTAATGACAGATCTTAGGATATTTCTCTATTTGACAGGGTCTCGGGAGTTGTCATTGCACCTTACGCTGGTTGTTGTTCTGACACATCCTGCCAGTTGGATCTGGAAATGAGGTGGAGAGGGATAGCTAATGCTGATATTCAAGGGATGTTACACAATGTTATACATGGATGATGCTACAGCGCAACCTGCAATATGTAGTAGCTTACGCAGAAATGGTTGCTAAACTGTAAATGTGATCCAACTCTACACAATATATGATACAAGAATTGACATAACATAGAAGTAAAATAATAAAGAAAAAAAAATTGAAGGAAGATATGGAGATGTATAGACATGCGTGAGAGGGCGAGACACAATGCAGCATAAGATCAACTGAGAATAGGTGATGCCGCAATGAACAAATGGACGGAATGAGCATATCAAAGTGCACAGGTAAACAAAAAGAAGAATAAGAATACCAGGAAATGAGAAAATGCAGATATTCAAACATATGCAAGTAAAATGAATTCAAAATATTCAAGAATTTTTCCTCAATAAACAGAAATGGCATTACTAATTCAAAAGCTACATGAGAGAATCTTACCTTTTGGATCAGACAGAGTATCCTTACCCGACTTTGATTGAGAGAACAACCTCTTCTACGTATCCTGGTGGTTCAAAAAAAAAAAAAATAGCAGGAGATACAAGTGCAGGATTGCACAAAACTTGGGGACATCTCTAAGGTTGATACACAAATACGATTCTGGATGTTATAACTATGCGGTCAATGGAAACCATCAGGACAACCAAAACTCTTTATATAAGTATCATGCATCTTCACTTTTGTGAGGCTTCAGAGAGGAGAAAAAGAAAATTTTGTTAGTAGCCATAATGCTCTGTTCCGAACGCAGTGACTCTCTTGATATCGCCCTACTTGTAGCAGAGAAAGAAAAATATTATTATTCTTGGGGCAGTTCAGGAAATGAAGCAAGATGTAATATACAAGATGATCTAATTACAAAAGAAAAAAAAACAAAAAGAAAATTTCGCAATTACAAGGATGATCTAGAACATGCATAAGATGGAATGCTCAGGAGATGATGCCTAGATATATACAAATCGTCAATAGAGAAATACATAAAAAAAATGCTGTGTGAATGATACCTTCATCGAGGAATGCTTAAGGCATAAGTGGATGCACAATGACGACGGATTATAAATATGCATTCTATAGGGAAGTTAGGGCATCAACATGTGTAAAAAGGTGAGTAGAAATCGGTAGCAAGGAATCACCATGGCGTGGGACTGAGTGTCTTGAGAGTGAATCAAAAGAAAGAAAAATAACTTATTCTCCCCTTTTTTCTTGGCTAAATGGTAAAACCTTGCAATATGGTTCCCTCTGAGAGAACCTGTACCAAATGAATCGTGACAGCATTATCACTTGAAGTCATTGACAGTGCTGATCTCGCACAGATCTGGAATTTCGGCGCAACCCAGCAGGCTTGGATTGTTGATTTGCAGGTAATAGGGTGCGAGGGATATTTGCTACAGAAAACGAGCCGACTGTAAGAGCATCTGACTTATCAGGGGTGTCAAAACCAATATATCGCCATCGAAGATGCTTATCGAGATGACTCCAGCAAAAATTTCATTGTCATCATCGTTTGAACATTGGTGCTAACAGGCGCTTAGAATTGATAAAATAAAAGCATAAGAGGCAATGGATTATATAACAACAACCATGTTATGTCAATCCTGAATGTTCTACCTATTGAAATAAAATAAGAAGTAAACCGAGTGAAACGAGGGGATTGCACACAAGGTGAGTTAAGCGAAGTCATTTGATGAAACAGATCGTTGTGAAAGATCAAAATAAGCACAGGTAATGAAATTCAATGACATGAGGATCAATATAGAAAGGTAGATTGAAATTCAAACAAACCACATACAATCACTGAATCCGATGACATACAGAGAATGAAAAATAAGTAATCATAAAACAAGATGTTGGAACGCATCCGCTCCTTTCGATGTTGTTGATCTGTAATCCGATTTGCTATATGCAAATCGTGACTTACAAAGAGTGCATTGATGGGGCCAAAATATAAAAGAGTTCAAAGAAAGAAAAGAGAAAAAAAAAAGAAGAAAAAAAGGGGGTATCGGACTTACCAGATGGTCTTGCGTTGCGGAGGTAGGAAGGTAACTGGTAGAAGAACGAGAAAAAGGTGTTGAAGACGATGGCGATGGATTGAAAAATGAATGGTCTTCGGTGGTTGTGTATCCGATTTGTTGGGGGTTCTGGATGATCGGAGTAACTGGAACTAAGTGAACCCTCGTAGCTCTGCAGGTGTTCGGACTACTCGGTATTGCAAGGGTAGTCGGTCGACCTTCCTCAATGGATGGAGAGGGTAGCCGGTGAGGCACGATCGGCTGTAGGGATTTCTTCAGAAAAAGGGAGGATGCAATGCTATCCAAGGGAAAAACCGATGCCCCCCCCTTTTTACCTCCCCCTTGTGCCCCTTTTAAGGAAGAAGAAGAAGAAGAAGCCTCCAGAAAGGGGCTTTCGTTAGAGATGAAGGGTGGAAGGCGATGGAGGGTTCGAAGGATGGGGGAAGGCCTGTGAGGCCGTTGGAGATGGGAAGCCTCCAGAAGGAGGGTTTTGCCAAAGGGAGCGAGAGGGAGAGAGAGTTTTCTGGAAGGAGGGCGATGGAGCCAAAATGGAGAGAGAGAAACCCTATATTCGTAAAACCTTTTCAAAAGAGTGGTCCTTTCCAAAAAAATGGTTTTAGTTAAAAAGGTGTTTTTTTTCAAAAGGAGGTTTTTCAAAAACCGATTTTTGTTTTTTTTCTATTATATATATATATAATATTTTTTTCTTTTCTTTTGTATTTTCCAATTTTTTTGGTAATTTTGAAATAAAACTATGAAGCTAAGAAAATAAGGGATTTTAAAAACCTTTTGTAAAAAAAAAAAAAAATCTTGAGAAATATTTGCAAAAAGAAGGGTTTTCTGAGAAATCGGGGTTATTTTGGGGAAATTTCTTCAGAAAATGGGTTTGGACCCAAATTTTCGAGAAAATGTTCGAGTTTTGAAACTCGAATCAAGAAATACAACATGACGGATCCAAACGGATGCCGGATGAACTGTCCGAGCTATTTAAAAACTATTTTTGGTATTTTCTGTAATTTTAATTTAAATATTGGACAACGAGACTCAGATTTGGACCTGGACAATGAATCCAGATCCGAAATCAAGTCAGACATATAAAATAAATTTAATTTCAGTAAAATTTGAGGAATGAACTGGAATTTAGATTTAAAAGTGACTCAATTGCTCGGGAAATGATATCAGGGGCAAAAAGGGGATATTTAAAAGATTTTGAAAAATTTGGAGTGTTCACACCGCGACAAGGGAAAGAAGGTCTTCACCAGCGAAAACTTCTATGATGGTTTGGAGGGAGACGACAATCTGGATAATCTCCCTAAGAAGTTCATCAAATTCGATGGTTCTGGTGATCCCAAGGCACACCTCGCCATGTTCTTCACTGAATGCTCCAGATTCAAGCGAGACAATCAGGCGCTTTTTCTTTGTTTCCCTCGCAGTCTGGAGGGAACATCAGCTAAATGGTACTCGAAGCATGTTAACCCAATTGAACTAAAAAAATTTGACAAGGTGGTAAACATGTTCATTGAGCGTTTTCTCTTTAATGCTGAGGCGCTTCCCACCCTCAGTCATCTCTGCGGCCTCAAGCAGAGAGAAAATGAAAAGGCTAGAGATTTCATTCATCGTTGGAGGTCAGCTTGCAATAAGATGAGAGACCTCATATCAGAGGGGCATGCTTTGTCCTTGATTCTAAGTAATTTCTCACAACCTCTGAAAGGTCTCATCTCTACCGCACCATCTAGAACATTTATTGATTTAACAGAGCGAGCCAAATGGATCGAGTTAAGTATGAAAAACGGTTTCTACGAAGGCTTCACTTTTGCTAAGAACAACAGTCAGAATGAATAAAAGAAGAAGACTCATTTCACCCACTCTGCCAGAAATGATAAATGGAATCATCGCAAGGGGCAAAATGGAGATTTCTGTTATGGGGCCGGAAGTTCAAACAAGAATGATCAGAAAGGGAAGTCGATCCCGCAATTCAACAATTCACTTCAGTTAGAACAGGAACCGAAACCACGGGAGAAAGTAAAACATAAAGACTGGAGCACTGATCGAAAGTTCACTCCTCTGGACTAGAAGCTCAAGAGTGTTCTAGAAAATTTGATCGCAAAAGGCATGAATCATTTATCAAAAGTCGTCGATCCCTCGACAATCATGGGTAGGTTCAAAGAACAGTTTTGCAAGTTTCATCGTGCAATAGGACACGACACAGAAAATTGTTTTATCCTCAAAAACATTGTCCAGGATTGCGTTGATAAGAATATTTTAGGGGAAAACAAAATAGCAGACCAGCCGGCTATCCTGGCCAAATCCCTTCAATCCTACTCCCAGCAGAAGGCAAACACTCAAAAGAAGCCAAAACATGAAGGTTGGAGATGTGATCGCCAATTCACCCCATTAGATCAGACACTCGAGAGCATGCTCGAGTATATGTTAGCCAAAAATATGGTCAGACTTCCAAAGGATGCCGATCCTACTGTCACTTTGGGGAAATGGAAGAATAAATTCTGCAAATATCACCAAGCATGACATAGAACATTGCTTTGACTTCAAGAACATCGTGCAGGATTGCATCGACAAAGGATTGCTTGTAAGGGCTGAGTCAGAAGATCAATCAACTATCTTATCTGAACACAAAGAAGAATGATAATACTAATGCTCTCATCCTTTCCATCTTACTCTTTTCATTTTGAAAAGAAGATGTAGCCCCAATTCTTCTATCAGTTTATTTTTCTAGTACATCAATAAAACATCAATTTGCCTTGTTTCTCTTGTAAGATATCTCTCACAAGGAATAACCTCTTCAAAGTCCATCCAGAATCAATCAAAAGTCAGAAAGCATTCTTCAAATGTCAATTACTTATCCTTTCATCCAACCTCTCACTCCCCAGTTATACTGGGGCATTATTTTGAAAATTGTCTTCAAAACATCTTGTAGGCAGGCAGAATCAAATAAATCTCTCATTTTGCATGCATGTGCATCTGTTTACATCATTTTGCATTCATTTGCATGCATCTGCATTCATTTGTATTCATTTGCATCAATTTACATCAAATTTATTACCCATTCAGGATAAGGGATAAATCCTGAGACTCGTGGCACTTGTCATAGTGAGGGTGAAGATTGAAAATCTCACATCACAATCATCAAGCACTTTCTAAACACCAATCTTTTTCAAACTCGACCTTCGAGTTGAGTCTTTTATCGAAACCACTTTTACCGGTCAACCTTCGGGTGAAGCCCACTTCCTAAATCCAGTTTTTGCTGGTCAAACTTTCTAAATCCAGTTTTCACTGGTCAAACTTTCTAAATCCGGTTTTACTGGTCGAACTTCCTAAATCTGGTTTTTACTGGTCGAACTTTCTAAATCCATTTCTTATTGGTCAGACCCTCTAAATTCGGTATTCACTGGTCAGACTTTTTCAAAACCCAGTGTTCATGCTGGTACTTTTTAAAGTCTAGTGCTCATACTGGTACTCTTTCAAAATCCGATGCTCGTGCTGTTACTTTTCTAAATCCTGTTTTACTGGTTGAAACTCTTAAATCTGATTTTGTTTTCTTCCTTGTCAATGTTTCCAAACCCAAATTATATGGGTCTAATTTTCTTTCCTTCAAATGTCTTGAATTGCTCTAGAAGATCTGAGTTCCGACTCAAATTTTCTTCCAAATTCAATTCAGAATTGGTCTAGAAAATTCGAGTTCTGACTCCAATTTTCTTTCAAATCCAATTCATCTAGTTTTCTTTTCTTCAAATGTCTTGAATGGGTCTAGAGGATCTGAGTTCCGATTCGAATCTTCTTCCAAATCCAATTCAGAATTGGTCTAGAAAATCTGAGTCCCGACTCAAATTTTCTTCCAAATCCAGTTCATCTAATTTTCTTTCCTCTAGATTCTAGAATTGGTCTAGAAGATCCGAGTTTCGATTCGAAGCTTCTTCCAAATCCAATTCAAAATTGGTCTAGAAAAATCAAAGTTCCGACTTGAATTTTCTTCCAAATCCAATTCACTTAATGTTCCTATAAAGGTTTGGACTTCTACTCAAACTATCCTGTAAATTGGTCTAGAAAATCTGAGTTCCGACCCGAATTCTCTTTCAAAATCCAATTCATCTAGTCTTTCCTTGAAGATTTGAATTCTGATTCGAACCTTCAGACCGAACCCAGTCTTACACTGGTCCGGTTAAATCCAATTTTCAAATTGGTCCCTTTTATGAAATCCAACCTCGCCTTGGTTGCCTTACCAAATCTCGTATTGGTAATCTTTTAAAATCCAGTGCTCGTACTGGTAAATCTTTTGAAATTCAATGCTTGTATTAGTAATCTTTCAAAAATCAGTGCTCGTACTAGTAGTCTTTTAAAGCCCAATGCTCAAATTGATACGTTCTCAGTTGAACCAATGTCGTTCTTAGGCTGAATTCCTATTGAACCCATATTGTTCCCAGTAAACCAATTCTCAATTTCGACCTCCGAGCCATCCAATTACCAATTTCAGCCCTTGGGACATCCAATCACCAATGTCGGCCCTCAGGCCATCCAATTACCAATTCGGCCCTCGGGCCACCCAATTTCCAAATCTCTAATTTCGACCTTCGGGTCACTCAATTTTCAATTTGGACCTTTGGGTCACTCAATTCCCAATTTCGACCATCGGGTCAATCAAGTTCCAAATTTCCAATTTCCAATTTCGACCTCCAGGTCAATCAAGTTTCAAATTTCCAATTTCTAATTTCCAATTTCGACCTCCAGGTCAATCAATTTCCAAATTTCCAATTTCGACCTTTGGGTCAATCAAATTCCAATTTCGACTTTCGGGTCATCCAATTTTCAATTTTCAATTTTCAATTTCCAACTTCAAATTTCCAAATTTCCAATCTCCAATTTCCAATTTCGACCTTTTGGTCACTCAATACCAATTTCAATCATTTCTCTTGCGAAAGACTCTTTTCACAGGGAGAGTTCGAGGGAGCTCGTTCTTTTCGCATGCTATCCTTTGTTCACTTAGCCACTTTTTACGGAGAGTTTGAAGGGACTCATGTCTTTGTGAACCGTTTGCAAAATAAATTTCCATTTTATACAAGAAACCCTTAGTTCAGGGAGAGCTTCGACGGAAGTTCACTTTTCTTGTGACCACAATTTCATACTAGGTCATTTCATCATGAAGGACCCTCTTTTCGGGGAGAGTGTGATGGACTCGTTCCTTCATGACCAATTCACTGACCTCACCATTACCGGCCCCCTTTCCATAAGAGAAGCCTAATGTTAGGAAGTTTTGATGAAAGCTTAATTTCGCTTCGAAAATTCGTTTCGCGAACACCTCCTCTTCAAGGAAGAGAGGAGTAATTTCTTTTCCCATTTCTGAATCTTCTCCTTTGGGGAAAGGAGAAGAAAATTTTTGTCATGGATGCGTTGCGTCGTGCTTCAAAAACTCGCTTTCATGAAGGATTTCAAGAAAATTTTGTCAATTTGTCATTAAATATTTGTTGATTTCAAAATCTTTATTACAAAAAAATTATTACTTCGGAATACCTCCATTATTACTTCCGAAAGGACAAAGCTTTCGCGAAAAAGGATTCTGTTATCATTGCAAAATTTTTTAAACTTTTTGCGAGTCAAACTGACCTTTGAAAAAGTTTTTGAAAATAACTCGCCTCCGTTTTTAAAATGCAGGATAATTCCGTAGAATGGGACTCGCCTGTCGGTACGAGGTTCAACCGTTCCTGCCACCTTTAACAGGGATAATCGAACCAAGGATCAATCTACTTCTTTGCTCTATTCAACTTGTCTAAATCATATTCTAATTTCTAAATGCACAAAGAATCAGGCATGTGCTATGAATTTTTGAAAATGCATACTTGAAAACATGATGTTTGCTTTGAATATTGGAATACTTGGAATATAAACTCTTTGAAAATTGTGAATCAAGGTTGAGATACTGTATTTGAGAAAGTGAAAATCGATTTCTGAAGTATTCAAGAGATTTTTGTGAAAATCGATTTTGAGAAATGTGAAATAACTTTGGAAAAACTTGATTTCTTTGAATTCAAACTTTGAAATTGAAAATATAACTTAGAAAAATCGAATTTGGAACTTGGGAAATACTTGAAATATCATTGGCAAATCAATATTTTGAGAAAATCGATTTTGAATAAGACTTAGAGAATTTTGAGAAAATGATTTCCCTGAATTGAAATTTGAATTGGAATTGGCAAATGCATGAAATGAATGAATATGGATTTGAGGAATTGAGAAATACTTTTTATATTTTTGAGAAATGCAGTGCATTTTGAAGTTAGCCTAAGAGTGTAGGCTGAATGTGGCTAATGTGAAGATCATAAATCTGTGTATCATTTATATTCTGACTATGGCCATAAATACGAATTCCACCAAGTTTATAAACTTGATAAAAGCTAGTGTATGTGCCATTCGTGTATACCATAGTGAATTAATAAAATGTGCATGAATTGGCATACATTCATCAGACATTTAATATTGGCAGAATTAAACTATATGCAATGCATCCTATTCTATGCAGGAAATGTAAATTCTTATTCCAAAGTTAATTTAATTTACATTACTATTGAAATTTAAATACATGAAATTAAAATCTTCAATATACCTTCAAAACTAGAAAACTTTGTTAGTAATGATATGTTGGCTTTTCTAGGTTTATCCAGTAATATCTAGAAATTACTGAATTTTGCTAGACATAAGCCTTTTCCATGATTCCCTTAAATAAAAATTGATAAAATATGAAATAAAATTGAATAAATAACAAAGATAAGATATGAAATTTCAAAATTGGGGTCAAAATGACCAAAATGCCCCTGATAACAAGACTATGGCCTTGAAATTAGGGTTTTCAGAAAGATATTTGGTAAAATGCAAGTTTTGGAATACAAATAATGATAAATCAAACTAAATATGATGTGACATGATTAAAAATATGAAAATTAGGGTTAGGGATTTCGAAATTTAGGTCAAATGACCAAATTGCCCCCGATAGCAAGACTATGGCCTTGAAATCAGGGTTTTCTGAAATAGATTTTGGTAAAAACTTAGGTTTTATGCACTAAATGAAATCAAATGAACATCAAATTTAACCTAAAGTATCATAATATGATTATGAACATGATTAAACCCTAAACATATATGATTATGCAAGAAAATCCAAGAATATCACAAATTTTGTGATTTTTGCAGTGTTTTGGAATTCTTCGGGTGCCCTGTTTTGCAATTCAAGCCATTCAAACATCAAACAGATTCTAAAAATCCTCAAAATTGGTACCTGCACTTGTGATAACCCTAATATCAAATTATAATTATAAAAATATTTTTTTGGCATTAAATTAATCCGAAAATAGCATCAAACCCTAAAAATATGCTATTTTTGACCTAGTTCACCAACCAGTCTCAGTCCAAGACCCGAATCAGAGGTCAAACGTCCATGAAAATCTATGAAATTTTACAGAGAACAAATAGACAAGAAAACAGAACTTTTCCTTTTTACAGATCTGAGAAAGCCTTTAAAACCATGGAGATACCCATCCGACAATCCGGACTTGAATATATTGATTTTAACTTTGGTTCTGACTGATACTTTCAATTGAAAATTCCGGGATAAATAACAGTACTCATTAAAAATATCTTATATTTTAACAGTGAACAGTTGACATAAAAATAATAATACTCATTTTTTACAGATCATGAATCGGATCTGTAGTTTGGGATTTATAAACAACACAAGTCTGATTAGGGTTTTGGTAAATCCTAACGAGTTTTAAATTGAAAATCAGAGTTTCTGACAGAAGAAAAATACTAAACAGTGGTAAAAAATTTTGCAAATTTCACAGTAGATAGATCTAATTAACATGAATCCATAGAAATTTACATATCTAAAATCGAATATAGGATGAGAAAAATACCATCACAGCAAGTTACCCTCTTGATTTTAACAACGATTTTAAAGTATTAAAAACCAGACTTGATGTCTGATTTTTCTGACAAAGTTCCCGAAGTCAAAAATCTTTGATTTTTTTACAGTAGTTCAATCACATATGCATGCATCACATATAAAAAATCAGAAATAAACAACAAGGATTTAAATCCGAAATAACATTATCTTTACTGTTCTAAACCTAAAACACACAGAAATCTAAGAAACTATAAAAACTATGCATTAATTAATGTAAAACAATAAAATAAACCATAAAACAGTAAATAAAAATTATTTCTATGCTATAGAACGTAAAACAAACACTAATAAACTATGAAAATAAAATAAAAACAGGGAATCAACGGCTGGAATTCAATATCACCTTTAAAACATAGATTTAACCCATTAAAAGGGTAAATCATGTATTTTATTGGTTAATAATGTAAAGAATCATATTAAAATTAATTCTAATGGATTAAAATCCCTGTAAAATACACCAAACAAGGTTAGATCACCTTCTTGGACCGTTCTTGCTGGTTCTTGAGGTGAAACCATGGTTGAATCCATGAAATAGGAGGTATTAATGGCTAAATTCATGTTTAAATTAACAAAAGTATTAAATAAACTAAAGAATTTAAAAGAAATAAATACCTTGGAGTTGCAGCAATGGAGGAAGGGCTGGAGAGGAGAGAGAAGCTCCAAGAATCCCAAGGAGAGCAAGTTGGGAAAATCGACCCCCCTTATGCTCATTTTTATAATAAAAAATTAGGTTAAAAATTAAAAGAAATTGAAAAATTTTGGACTCTCTAAAGGGGGGGCAATTTTTGGGTGGAAAGACCTAACTACCCCTAACCTAACTTATCTAAACTAATGCCTAATTAACCCCTAGACTTTCCTAAAAAAATCCCCAAATGTAATGCCACTTTGCATTTTCTACATTTGGTTTTTTTTAAAACACCTTTAAAAACCTTTAAAAACACTAGTTTTAAAAACTAACTTTCAAAATGAGTTTTTCAAAATGGTTTTGACTCTTATAAACCTCTAACATTAACCAAGACATCAACTAACCCTAGTCTAGCCCTGACTGACTTGAATATGGCGCCACCCCGAGTGGGCCCTACTTGAGTTTTTTTCTTTTTTTTCTAAAAAGCGATTTTAAACTTGAAATTGAAGGAGTTTTCAAAAGGATTTTCAAAAGCAAACTTGAAATTCAAAGTTTTGAAATGTCATAGGCTTCTAACTGAGTCAGAACTCCTCTGGATATGGTGCCAACTGAGTGGGCCCACATCGAATTTTGGAAATTTTGAAATAAACACTGAAAATGGCTTTGAAAAAGGGTTAAAATCGACATTTGAAATTCAAGATTTTTGAAAATAGGGTCTCAAGCGAACTGGAACTCCGAGTTAGAGTCCTGAACTCTTAAGACTCTGAGATTTTAAATTTTAGAATTCAAATGAAAGAATTTTCGAAAGATTTTATCGAGAAATGATGAAATAAGTCAGAAAACACAATCAGGGTTAGACTCTTAACTCAACCGAACTCTAAAATAGAGTCCTAAACTAACTGGACTCTGTAAAATGACCTAAATTTTGAAAAAAAATGGAAATAAATGAAAATGGAAGTAAACAGACTTCAAAACAGATTTTTGACTGGATTTGGACTCTGGGACAGAGTCTTGATCGGACTGAAACTTTCAAAAATTTGAGAAATTCGATGAATAGAGAAATTCAGAAGCGACCCCATCTCAATGGGTCTCATCTGAGAATTGAAATCGATTGAAATTTGAATTTAACATGAATCCAGATCGTTTTCTAATAAAGTATTTCAAAATATAAGGTCCCGGGGTTGGAAAATGACAAAATGTTGAATAAAAACCCAGGTTTTAAAAATTGTTTTTGAAAGAAAAGTTTTAAAACTCAAATCTGGATTGAATGTTTTGAAAACTAGAGTGCTGGATCTCAAGAATGAGATGCAATGACATGCAATGCAATGAGATGGTATGCCGAATGCATGCAATGATATGCAATGACACATGAAATGTAAGCACTGGATAAGAGTGAAAATTTGGGGTGTTTACAGATGCCCCTCTTTGCTGCTAAGTCGGTTGAAAGCCGAGCTTAGTGGCAAAGAAAACACACCAAATTTGGATTATAAAAATGCCCCAGTTAGATGAATCTGACTGGGTATGAAAGAATTAATTCAAATGATGATATTAGATATGAAATGGAGAATAAGGAGAAAATTTTACTTCAAAAAGAAATGAGATTCAGGTTTTGCCCTTAACCTGGATGGGACAGAAAATACCTCGTATAGAAACGAAGCTCAGGCTTAACCCTTAACCTGACCGGAAAATGAAATACCTCATCACGTGAGGCTCAGGTTTGTACCCTTGACCTGATTGGGTGGAAATGGAATACCTCATCAAAGGAGGCTCAGGTTTGTACCCTTAACCTGATCGGGCAAAAAATGGACGGAATCCTCGAAAGAAGAGACCGTGATGGAACCTTCGGATTTCCGCACAATGAATCCGATAGGGTTTTTGCAAAAGGAAGGAAATTGGGGTCCCTAAAGTTTAAAAAGGGATTTGATTTTGGGCGCCTCATTGTTGAGACTAATTAACTTTTGAAATTGCCTTTTGCTGGAATTGGTGGCTTAACCTCAAGCCAAAATTGGACTGTCTATGGTGGGACAGTGGGGACACAGGAAAGTGTGCAAATCTGAGAGCCCAGGCGCTCAAATTATACCAAAGAAGGGAAGGAATCTTGAAAACTCCCGTAATCAAGTCCTAAAAAGGGATGGTGTCAGGATGCGCCAAAGATGAACCTCAAGCTCTCGCTTCATGCCAGGATAGCTAGAAAATATTGTCAAAATGTTGAAAATTGTTGTTGATTCAAAATAATTGAAAATGATACACATTGTTTTGAAAGTATTCCCTCTTTTCTACCTGAAGTATTACCTTCGACTGGGCTTAACTCTGTAGAATCAAAATTCGAATTCAAATTGATTGCGATTGACTTTCTTTCAAGGAAGCTATCAATTTCCTTGATATGGACGGGAAAGAAAGTATTCTTGATATTGCGAGAGCTATTGGTGAAAGAATATTGATAAAAGAATTTCACAAAATTAAAGAAGATTCTTAATAGATTCGGTAGTCTGATATCCTGGGATTCTTTTCTCATGATGATCTTTCTGCACTCTTTTTGACAGAATTGGAGCTCTCTTGGATTTTTCGGGAATTACATCATCCTTCATTTTGGAGATGTCCTGACTTTTCTCTCTTTTTGGGAAGGGTACGTCACAAACTCCTTCATCTCGGAGATGTTCTGATCCTTCTTTTCTCTCAGGGATTATCTTGACAATTATTGGCTCATTGGTTGAGATTCTCTTGATGATAGCAGAAATTAAATATCTTTTAGGGTTTGTCGGTAGGTCTATCACACTTGCCTTCATCTCGACAGTGATCTGGACTTTCCCTGGAAGGATCCGTCACAAACTCCGTCATCTTGGAGATGATCCAAATCTTCTTTGGCCCTGGGAGTCGACTCACATAATTCGTCTTCATCTTGACGACAATTGAGAGATCCCTTTTGCAGATAGTTAATTGCAGCTTAGGTGATTGAGGAGATATGAAGGTTGAGTGGATTTTTCTGTATCACCAAGGATATTTCGACTGCTTATTTTCCAAGAATGATCTTTAAAAATATGCCACTGACTGCGATCAATATCAATCACTTCTGGCTTTGCAACAACATTGAATTTTCTTTGCTAGCCATATCGCAGATTTATTCTTCATCCTCTTGGTTGACCAATAGAAAGATTTTGAACTTTGAATCCTTTTTCGCGAAAGCTTTGTCCTTTCGGAAGTAATACTGAAGGTATTTCGAGGTACAATTTTATGCAATAAAGATTTTGAGATCAACAACTATTTTTCATGACAAATTGGCAAAATATTCTTGGAATCCTTTTGTGAAAGTGAGCATTTGAAGCACAACGCAACACATCCATGACAAAAATTCTCTTCTCCTTTCCCCAAAGGAGAAGATTCAGAAATTGGAATTTGGGAATTACTCCTCTCTTCTCTGAAGAGGAGGTGTTTGCAAAACAAACTTTCGAAGAGAAATTAAGCTTTCGTCAAAACTTCCTAATATTAGGCTTCTCTTATGGAAAGGGGCCCGGAATTGGTGAGGTTGGTAAATTGGTCATGAAGGAACGAGTTCATCACACTCTCCCTGAAAAGAGGGTCCTTCATGATGAAATGGCCTAGTCTGAAATTATGGTTATAAGGAAAATGAACTTCCGTCGAAGCTCTCCCTGACCTAAGGGTTCCTTGTATGAAATTGGAATTTTGTTTTGCAAACGGTTCACAAAGACACGAGTCCCTTCAAACTCTCCCTGAAAAGGGGCTAAGTGAACGAATTGGATAGCATGCGAAAAGAGCGAGCTCCCTCAAACTCTCCCTATACAAAGGGTCTCTCGCAAGATAAATATTTTTTTTTTTTTGGAATTGGGTATTGGGTGACCAAAAGGTCGAAATTTGGAATTTTGAATTTTGAATTTTGAATTTTTGAGATTGGAATTTTGATATTTGAAATTAGAAATTGGAAGTTTGGAATTTGATATTCGAAAATTGGAAATTAGAAATTGGGAATTTTGGAATTTGGAAATTGGAAATTAGAAATTAGAAATTTGGAATTTTGGAATTTGGAAATTGATATTTGGAAATTGGAAATTAGAAATTTGGGAATTGGATGAGTGATCAGCACGAAGACTGAACTCAAGAGGTCGACTGACATGACCATTCAGTGGAACACTAACACAAGTGCTCGATTTTGAAAGGATACCGGTATGCATACCGGTTTAAAAATGTACCAGTTTGGATACTGGATTTTAGTTCAGTTCTGGTGATTGTCTTTCAATCTTGAATCGTTAAGAATTGTGATGGGATTGATAGTTGAAATCTCAATACTGACCAGATCGTTATTAATGCAAATGAATGCAAATTGATGCACATGAATGCACAAGTGCGTGAAATGAGAGATTTGTTTATCCTGCCTGTATACAGGATACTTGTAGATAAAAAACAAAATTTTAAAATGCCCCAGTGTAACTGGAAAAAAGAATTTTGATCATTATTGAAGAAAATTTGGAAGAATTACAAAGAATAGGAAATTGTTCAAGTATAGAATTTTTTCAAATGTCGAGCATTGATGGGATCTAGTAATTCTATTCCATCAGCATTGATGAGCCGATATGAATTGCGAGGTAGTGCCTCTTTGACAACATAAGGACCCTCCCAATTTGGCGACCATTTGCCACCCGGGCGGTGCCTGAGATAAGTCGTTGATCTGAGCACTAGATCATTGACCCAAAATTTTCTCTCAATGACAGATTTTGCATATTGTCGGGCTATCCTCTGGCGATAGGATTGAGCATGCTCTGCTGCTCTGAGCCTTCTTTCATCGAGCAAATCAAGTTGTACCAGTCGTTGTTGCTGATACTGATCAAGAGGTAATTCTAGAAGTGATGCAAATTTCAGAGCAGGTTTCTGAACATGTAGAGGTAGTACTACTTCAGTTCCGTAGACAAGTTCTGACGGAGTAGCATTCGTTGGAGTTCGAATGGTGCTTCTGTATGCCCATAATGCATCATGAATTTTTTCATGCCAGTCACGGCCCGTTTCTAAAGTTCGCTCCAGGATTCGAACCAGAATCTTGTTGGTGGCCTCTGCCTGACCATTCCCTTGAGAATAATAAGGAGCGGAAAAATGATGATGAATTTTGAACTTTGAGCAGAATGTCCTCATTCTCTCATTCTTGAAATGACTGCCATTATCCGACACAATATCATGCGGTATACCGAAACGGCAAAGGATATTCTTATGGGTGAAAGAAACTACGTGTCGACCTTCTACTGTGCGTAGAGTGACTGCTTCTACCCATTTAGTAAAATATTCTATTGCGGCAAGAAAATATTTATGACCATTGGAGGCTGAAGGAGTGATGGGGCTTACAACATCGAAAGCCCACATGGAAAATGGCCATGGCGAGACGACAAATTGCAAGTATGTCGCTGGCGCATGAATGGAAGGCGCATGCATCTGACATTGGACGCACTTCTTTACAAAATGATAGCAATCTTGTTGCATACTTCTCCAATAATATCCTGCTCGGATGATTTGTTTGACGAGAGTCTGATAGCCAACATGACCACCGCAAATGCCTTCATGTGCTTCTTGCACAACTTCTTCGGCTTCTTCTTCGTCCAAACATCTGGAATACTCAGAACTGAATCCGCGGCGATAAAGGACGTCGGCAAGAATAAAATATCGAGCAGACATGCGTTGAATTGCTCGCTGCTCTCTCTTTGATAATTCTGGAGGAACTTCGCTAGTTTTAGTGAAATTCTTGATATCATGATACCAAGGCTTCTTCTTCTGCTTAGTCTGGTTTATCTGCTCTACTGGGACGAAAGCGGGTTGATCAAGTCTGCAAATTTCAAATGAGCGACAAGATTCTCCACTTCTGAAAGACATGATGGATCCCAGATTAGCTAAACTGTCTGCAACTTGATTGAAATCTCTCTTGATATGAAAAAGTTGGAATTCTTCGAATTTGTTGGCAAGAGCTGAGACAATCTTCTGGTAAGGAAGTAATTTCTGATCTTTCACTTGCCATTCGGCTAGGACTTGATTGACGACGAGCAAGGAGTCGCCATAACATGCACTCTTTTGACATTGAAGTCCTGTAGAATTTTCAGACCTTGTATCAAAGCTTCATACTCGGCCATATTGTGAGTGCATTGAAAATCCAGTTTAAGAGAAAAGGGAATCATCTCTTTTTCTGGTGTGATTAGCAGAATTTCGATTCCTATGCCTGCCATATTCTTGGAACCGTCGAAGAATAAATTCCAAATTGAGGATTGTTGAATATTGCAGATCCGCTCATCGGGGAAATCATCCTCAGCTTTAACATCCTCTGCTAGAGGAAAATCTGCTAATTGGTCTGCAATTGCTTGGCCTTTGATAGATTGCTGAGAGAGATATTCCAAGTCGTATTACATTAATAGGACTTGCCATTTGGCGATTCGTCCGCCGAGAAATGGTTGTTCAAGAACGTACTTGAGAGGATTTAATTTAAATAGAATCTTGACTTCAGACGCCAATAGATAATGTCTCAATTTCTGACACATCCATACCAGAGCTAAACACGTCTTCTCTATCTGAGAGTATTTCTTCTCGTAATCAATAAAGGTCTTGCTCACATAGTAAATGGCATGTTCTATCAAGCTGCTTTCTTTGTATTGCACCAAGAATCCGCCGCAAGCAACTCGATTAACTGAAATGTATAACAATAGGGGTTTCCCTAATTCTGGCGGATTTAAAACAGGAGGATTGAGAAGATATTTCTTGATGTGTTCGAACGTCTGCTGACACTCTGGTCCCCATTCAAACCTCACTCCTTTTCTGAGCAAATGATTGAAAGGCTCACATCTCATGGCCAAATTAGAAATGAATCACCGAATTGATTGCATGCGTCCTTGAAGGCTACGCAATTCTTTGATATTAGTCGGGGGCGGCATGCCAATGATAACTTTGGCCTTAGCGGGATCCATTTCTATCCCCTTCTTGCTGACCAAGAAGCCTAGCAACTTGCCTGATTCGACTCCAAAGACACATTTTTGTGGATTGAGTCTTAGCTTGTAAAGAATGAGTCGCTTGAAAACTTGATTAAGAGCTTCGATGTGATCTTCCTCTTTTTTGGATTTCACCAGAATATCATCGACATATGCATCCATAGTCTTGTGCATCTGATCATGGAAAATAACGGCCATAGCGCGCTGATAAGTGGCTCCAGCATTCTTGAGCCTAAAAGGCATAACCGTGTAACAGAAAGTGCCCCATGGCGTGGTAAAGGATGTTTTGGATTGGTCACGAGCATCCAACTTGATTTGATTATATCTGGAGTATCCGTTCATAAAGGAAAACATAGAATGCCCGGCTGTGCTATCGACTAGGAGATCAATGTTTGAGAGCGGATAGTCATCCTTCGGAGTGGCTTTATTGAGATCACGGAAGTCGATACAGATTCACACTTTACCATTCTTCTTAGGAACTGCTACGATATTCGCCAACCAATCCGGGTAATCAATTGCTCGAATGAATCCTGCTTTAAGCAGATCCTCAAGTCCTTCCTTGACCTGTTGCTCGATTCGAGGATCCATTTTTCTCAACTTCTGCTTGACTGGTTTCGCCTCAGGCTTCAGAACGATGCGATGTTCTACCAATTTCGGATCTAAACCTGGCATATCCTCATAAGTCCATGCGAATGCTTCTTCATGCTGCTTGAGGAAATTAGTGAGCCTTTCTTTCTCTCCTAGACTCAAACCACTACCAATCTTGAGAATTCTAGGATCGTCTTCTGATCCGATATTGATATCTTCAGTCGGATCTTGAACTAAGGATGATGGCTCATCTTGCTTCTGAACCGATGCAAATTCTGGCAGTTCTTGAAGAGCTGAATCGAACTCTGCGGATTCTTCTGACTGCTTTGCAGTCTGACTACATTCTGTTCTTATTCTGACCTGATGAATTATTGCTGATTTCGAACAGGCTTTTGGATTAAAGACGAGCTTCTTGATAGATCGGGAAGACATTCTGAAAATTGGAGGATAAATTGATTTAGGAAAATTGCTCATCATGAAATAAATTGCTTTTATTGAAAATAATTGGAAAGATAAAAGAGCAAAATGATTTCAATTTTGTGAAGATTTAATATTGAGAAGTAAAGAGACAAATGGCACCAAGATAGACAAGGGAAACTTGCAACTTTATTGAAAGATAGAATTAATCAAAATGACAATGATGAGAATGAAATGGGATATCATCCCGACAAAAGAATAGAAAAGGAAAGACAAATGAATTCTTCTAATGCGTTCCCTTAATGAAAACAGTGCCCTTCCGAGATCTTCGGCCATTAAAGCCCAATCCAGTCCTTTTAGGGCAATGCTGAGGAATCACTGGTTCAAGACGATCATCTTCATTTTTGCCTAGGCCTTGAAAAGGCTGGTAGCCGTGCTTCACTAGTAAATCAAATCCCTTTTTAGCTTTTATAAATTGGGAGAATAGAGGATGACCCTTAAGTGCGCTATAATCAATTCGTCCTCCAATCTTGAAGAACTGTGGGCCTCCCCATCGGGTCGCAGCCACTGTATGCTTGGGTTGCTCTGTCGTCTGTATTATTCCTGAATCCTCTTCGAAGCTGACCTCTTCAATACCCCTAATGCTAGGGATATCAGTAGTGAAAGAGGGCCTGGGAACCATGGGCTGTGCTAGCCTCTGTTCCGGATCTTCGCCTAAGACTGGCGTGATCATACCACCTTTTGACCACTTGATGCACTGATGCAGAGTAGACGATACTGCATTTGTGTTGTGGATCCATGGTCTCCCGAGAAGCAGATTATAAGTGGGCGGCACATTGACCACGTGAAAGAGAATTGAATGGACCGAGTAGTCAATGAAGATCTCCAGGAAGATTTTTCCTTTCGCTGTTTGGCCATGATTGTCGAACCCATAAATGGTGATTGGATCTGGAATGTATTCTTCTTTTTTAATGCCCAAAGCTTTGGCGGTCATTTTTGGACATATATTGAGGCTGCTGCCTCCATCGATCAGCACATGAGGAACTGTCATCCCTCTGGTTCGAACCACAACATACAAGGCATTGTTGTGAAATACATGAGGTTTAGGGAGATCCTCCTCGGAGAAAGTAACTGGAGCATTAGTCATGGCCTGATTGACTATGTGGGCCATGTCTTCCGAAGTTATGCTTGGTTTCACCTTGATTTTCTGCAACAAATTATTTAATACTTGCTGATGTTTAGCGGAAGCTTGGGTTAAGTCCAAAATTAAGACATTGGATAATGCTGTAATAGGCTTTAGAGTGGATGTCCCGCTTTTCTTTAGGGTGGACTTAATGAGATGCTTAGGGAGCCATGGCATACTTCTGGCTACCTCGGGAGATACCCCAGCGGGCTTGTCAGATACTTTCATTTTGCCGAAAGCTGAAATAAGGTCCATCTTCTGGGCCTTGGACTAAGCCTGTTGCAATACCAGGACCTGATGCCGAGCTTGCATATCATTTTCAGAGCACGGCCTGATATGCTCCTGTGGTTGAAACGATTGTTCGGTGATGACTACTGTAGAATGACGATGAAATGGCTCTTTTAGAATATTTATATTTTCATCTTCCGCACCTTCTACCAGAAGATTTTTATCAATAAGGTCCTGAACAATGTTCTTCAGAACGAAGCAATTCTCAGTGTTGTGCCCCACTGTTCGATGAAATTTGCAGAATTGGTCTTTGAATTTTCCCATAGGAGCGGAAGGATCGACCAACCTGGGCAATTTGACCATCTCCTTGGTCAACAGGTACTCGAGCACAGTCTCGAGTGATTGATCTAATGGAGTGAACTTCCTCTCATAGCTCCATCCTTCGTGCTTCACTTTCTCTCGGGGTTTTGGTCCCTGCTCTAGCTGAAGCGGCTTGCTGAATTGTGGGATCGACTTTCCTTTCTGGTCATTTTTGTTTGAACCTCCTGCCCCATAACAGAAGTCTCTATTCTGCCCCTTGCGATGATTCTGTTTATCATTTCTGGCAGAGTGGGCGAAATGAGTCTTCTTTTTTGACTCATTCTGATTGTTGTTCTTAGCAAAAGTGAAGCCTTCATAAAAACCGTTTTCCATGCTTAACTCGAGCCATTCGGCCCGCTCTGTTAACTCAATAAATGATCTGGATGGCACAGTAGAGATGAGGCCTTTTAGAGGCTGCGAAAAATTGCTTAGAATCAAGGACAAAGCATGCCCTTCTGATATGGGGTCTCTCATCTTATTGCAAGCTGACCTCCAGCGGTGGATAAAATCTCGGGCCTTTTCATTTTCTCTCTGTTTCAGGCCACAGAGGTGGCTGAGGGTCGGGAGCGCCTCAGCATTGAACAGAAAGCGCTCAATGAACATATTCACCACCTTATCAAATTCTTTCAGCTCTATGGGGTTGATGTGCTCCGAGTACCAATTAGCTGCCGTTCCCTCCAGACTGCGAGGGAAGCAAAGGAAGAGTGCCCGATTGTCACGCTTGAATCGTGAACATTCAGCGAAAAACATGGCGAGGTGAGCTTTAGGGTCGCCAGAACCATCAAACTTGATAAATTTTCTAGGGAGATTATCCAGATTGTCGTCTCCATCTAAACCATCATAGAAGTCTTCGCTGGTGAAGACTTTCTTGCCCTTGTCGCGAACCTGCAAATCTTTGACCATTCTCATCATATCTTTTAATTGTGACTAGGTAGGGTCGTCAACAAACTGATTTTTGGATTTGTAAGCCGACCCCTGACCCTGAGTCAACCTTTTGAATTCATGTTTATTTTCACATTCCTTGTCAGCATCGTCAGCTGATTCTGACTTATCAGATACTTCCTCATGACGACTCTGCTTTTTGCTGATTTTCGCATTTCTGGCTGCATGACCCTTATCTTTCTGCTTTGTTTGAATTTGCTCAGTACTGACTTCAGTTTGCTCTGCCAGCATCTTGCTCATCATTTTCTTGAACATGACGTACATCTGGGGATCTACGTCGTTCTCAACCTGCTGTCCTTGACTACGGGGCGAGTCCATCTCTTCTTCTGAAGCTACTAAGTACGCGATGCCTTCAACTGATGTGGTTTTCTTTCCGGACCTTGTATGAACCATTGAATGTCACGACAATTCTCTGGAGATTGCTAACGCTCTCTGCAGGGCAGAATTGATGGTTAGGCTTTTGAAGGAAATTTGGTTTGGAGGAAAATATTCATTGAGAATTTTGATAGACAATTGAAAGAGCATCCCATTACTAGGGATTGAGTCATCGCTGGGATTACGACAATTGCGTTGCTATTCTTTGCAAAATAAACAACTGGAAATATGCCTTGTTACCTAGGCGAGGTCGTCAAACCAAAGTGAAATGTAAAATAAAGGAATTTTATTGAGGGGAAAAACATGATTTTATCAATAATACACTTGACAGAGGGGAGGGGGACAGACAATTTTCCACCACTCCCGATAATCAGAGGACACTCGAGGACCAGGAAAAATAGTGAGAGTAACAAAGGAATCCCAGCCATGTCTGGCAGAATGGTATGCTCCAGACCACTGATCTGATGAGAGGTCGAATTCTGGCAGAACTTCTGATAGTGGACGAATCTCTACGCGCTTCTACCTCTGAGAGAACTGCCTACGCACCACTCTGGATGATAGTATGCGCAGAAGAACGGGCCAAGTAGTCTGAACCGCTTGCCGTAAGCGTAAGTATATCTGGGAGGTGATTCCTGACGATCAAAGTAGTCCCATACGACTTCTTCCTCCTGAAGGTTGTCGATCAGGAACAGGTATCAGGCAACTGGAAGAAGCTTCTCTCCATTGTATCTGAATGAACTGGCTCGGGCTGGCACATGCCGGAGGAACCAAGATTGCAACGCGTAGGTGCACCCTTCGACTAGAATCGATTCTCCGAGTGCGAAACGAGTCAACCCTCGGTATAGAAAAGCGAGTGCGGCCATGGCTATTGAGAGGTGGCTGGTCTGTCGACTTCCCCATCTCCTCATAAGCTGAACTATTCTGATATCCATGTAATTCCGTCCATCGGGAAAGAAAGCTAATCCCACCGTGCACAGAACCATCGCGTGCTGAATTCTCTCTCGAGCTGTCCTGGACAACGAGCTGACTTCCACAAATGTCCCATACTGTCTGTAGATTTCGAGCAGACTCACGTATTCATTTTCATCTTCTTCGATCAGTGGCCAAGACTTACGCCCTGTCATGCGAGCTAAAGCGTCTCGGGGGTCCAGACCCTTGACATTAATCAAAAGTTGCTTCTCCAATGGATCTCCAGGCTGATCGGCTGGCTTGGGCAATCCCATGATTTCTGAAAATTCATCTATTAGCACTGTCATCTCGCCCCATAGGAACCAGAAAGTAGAAGTGCTCGGATTTCATCGTTCTGCTAGCGCATGGATCAAATTGCCGTTGACTGTCTGCTTTCCCACTGCGGATGCCAGTTCTAACCCACAATCGTCCAAGTGGTCCGGAAACATACGATAGAAGCTTTTGAGCCATGAATAATACCACCGGGGAAAGAAGGATCCGGTGCTGAGGACTCGATGTTCAGGAAGACTTTGTCGCACCTCGTAGGAGATGTGACCCTCAGGGAAGACTGAATCAAGCTGACTGGATGCCATCAGACTGGAAAACATGGAAAATTGGAATAAGACTTGGGAAAATATAGGAAATTTGAGGAAAATGCAGGCAGGATAAAAATAAAGTAGGAAATTCGAGATCCAGAAGACAAGAAAGATGTGAAATCACCTGGAGTTTTGAGGAAAATGGAGGAATTTTATGAAAATCGCCCAGGGTTTAATGAAATATAAGGAAGTACTTCATAAAATGAAGTGTTTTGAAAATCTTTCAGGATTTAAAACATGGACAGTACATGGACATGGATTGGGAAATTTTGAAAAATCGTCCAGTATTTTTAGAAAATTGGGAAAATATGGAAAATACAATGGAAATGACTATAACATATTCAATCACATCCTGCATAAACAAGCATGCACATACAGCATTCCCTAAAAGCTGACTCTAGATGCACAAATTTTGAAATAGCTGTAGGAACTTAATCCTAACTCTAAGGTTCAGATCAACTGTATCCAATCCAATTATGCCTATATACTCAAGCCAAGGCTCGATGTACATGGCATAAAATCAATTTCTCCGGTTCTAGGTTCAAGTTTTCCAACATCCTTGAGCACCTGCCGATATACGTTGGATTATGGCCCTTGGTACGTGGCAGGGGGGTTTTCACCCAAATAGGTGGCCCAGTTGTGAGGCTCTGTCCCGAACTATGGTTCTGGAAGAGAGCCTAGCAACGTGAAGACCAGGACAATATAGGTGGGGGTGGTTTTTGAAAACATGAGCACATGCAAGAAAACAGAGGGCTCTAAGTCCTAAAGAGATAGAATTTTGAAATATTTGAAGAAGCAAACATTGTTTTCAATCAAACCTAGATTGAGGAGGGTTGTATTAGACCTAAGTCTATGTAAGCATGAATAATTCTCCTCAATATGGTCCTACCAAACCATACCTAGTCTATATGCATTCTATGTCAGCTGGGTTCAAGTCTAGGCTCCTAGGTTCACATGATATCATAAAGCAAAGCTGACATTCCATGGAAATCGACTTTGCAATTTGAACTAAGTAGAGCACTAGATTGATCAGGCAAAGACAGGTCCCATCACGGTCGCCAAACCTGTTATCATCGCAAAATTTTTTAAACTTTTTGCGAGTCAAACTGACCTTTGAAAAAGTTTTTGAAAATAACTCGCCTCCGTTTTTAAAATGCGGGATAATTCCGTAGAATGGGACTCGCCTGTCGGTACGAGGTTCAACCGTTCCTGCCACCTTTAACAGGGATAATCGAACCAAGGATCAATCTACTTCTCTGCTCTATTCAACTTGTCTAAATCATATTCTAATTTCTAAATGCACAAAGAATCAGGCATGTGCTATGAATTTTTGAAAATGCATACTTGAAAACATGATGTTTGCTTTGAATATTGGAATACTTGGAATATAAACTCTAAACTCTTTGAAAATCGTGAATCAAGGTTGAGATACTGTATTTGAGAAAGTGAAAATCGATTTCTGAAGTATTCAAGAGATTTTTGTGAAAATCGATTTTGAGAAATGTGAAATAGCTTTGGAAAACTTGATTTCTTTGAATTCAAACTTTGAAATTGAAAATATAACTTAGAAAAATCGAATTTGGAACTTGGGAAATACTTGAAATATCATTGGCAAATCAATATTTTGAGAAAATCGATTTTGAATAAGACTTAGAGAATTTTGAGAAAATGATTTCCCTGAATTGAAATTTGAATTGGAATTGGCAAATGCATGAAATGAATGAATATGGATTTGAGGAATTGAGAAATACTTTTTGTATTTTTGAGAAATGCAGTGCATTTTGAAGTTAGCCTAAGAGTGTAGGCTGAATGTGGCTAATGTGAAGATCATAAATCTGGGTATCATTCATATTCTGACTATGGCCATAAATATGAATTCCACCAAGTTTATAAACTTCATAAAAGATAGTGTATGTGCCATTCGTGTATACCATAGTGAATTAATAAAATGTGCATGAATTGGCATACATTCATCAGACATTTAATATTGGCAGAATTAAACTATATGCAATGCATCCTATTCTATGAAGGAAATGTAAATTCTTATTCCAAAGTTAATTTAATTTACATCACTATTGAAATTTAAATACATGAAATTAAAATCTTCAATATACCTGCAAAACTAGAAAACTTTGTTAGTAATGATATGTTGGCTTTTCTAGGTTTATCCAGTAATATCTAGAAATTACTGGATTTTGCTAGACATAAGCCTTTTCCATGATTCCCTTAAATCAAAATTGATAAAATATGAAATAAAATTGAATAAATAACAAATATAAGATATGAAATTTCGAAATTGGGGTCAAAATGACCAAAATGCCCCTGATAACAAGACTATGGCCTTGAAATTAGGGTTTTCAGAAAGATATTTGGTAAAATGCAAGTTTTGGAATACAAATAATGATAAATCAAACTAAATATGATGTGACATGATTAAAAATATGAAAATTAGGGTTAGGGATTTCGAAATTTAGGTTAAATGACCAAATTGCCCCCAATAGCAAGACTATGGCCTTGAAATCAGGGTTTTCTGAAATAGATTTTGGTAAAAACTTAGGTTTTATGCACTAAATGAAATCAAATGAACATAAAATTTAACCTAAAGTATCATAATATGATTATGAACATGATTAAACCCTAAAAATATATACTTATGCACGAAAATCCAAGAATATCACAAATTTTGTGATTTTTGCAGTGTTTTGGAATTCTTCGGGTGCCCTGTTTTGCAATTCAAGCCATTCAAACATCAAAAAGATTCTAAAAATCCTCAAAATTGGTACCTGCACTTGTGATAACCCTAATATCAAATTATAATTATAAAAATATTTTTTTGGCATTAAATTAATCCGAAAATAGCATCAAACCCTAAAAATATGCTATTTTTGACCTAGTTCACCAACCAGTCTCCGTCCAAGACCCGAACCAGGGGACAAACGTCCATGAAAATCTATGAAATTTTACAGAGAACAAATAGACAGGAAAACAGAACTTTTCTTTTTTACAGATCTGAAAAATCCTTTAAAACCAGGGAGATACCTATCCGACAATCCGGACTTGAATATATTGATTTTAACTTTGGTCCTGACTGATACTTTCAATTGAAAATTCCGGGATAAATAACAGTACTCATTAAAAATATCTTATATTTTAACAGTGACCATTTGACAGAAAAATAACAATACTCATTTTTTACAGATCATGAATCGGATCTGTAGTTTGGGATTTATAAACAACACAAGTCTGATTAGGGTTTTGGTAAATTCTAACGAGTTTTAAATTGAAAATCAGAGTTTCTGACAGAAGAAAAATACTAAACAGTGGTAAAAAATTCTGAAAATTTCACAGTAGATATATCTAATCAACATGAATCCATATCAATTTACAGATCTAAAATCGGATATAGGATGAGAAAAATATCATCATAGCAAGTTACCCTCTTGATTTTAACAACGATTTTAAAGTTTTAAAGACCCGACTTGATGTCTGATTTTTCTGACAGGGTTTCCGAAGTTCAAAATCTCTGATTTTTTTACAGTAGTTCAATCACATATGCATACATCACATATAAACAAATCAGAAATAAACAACAAGGATTTAAATCCGAAATAACATTATCTTTACTGTTCTAAACCTAAAACACACAGAAATCTAAGAAACTATAAAAACTATGCATTAATTAATGTAAAACAATAAAATAAACCATAAAACAGTAAATAAAAATTATTTCTATGCTATAGAACGTAAAACAAACATGAATAAACCATGAAAATAAAATAAAAACAGGGAATCAATGGCTGGAATTCAATATCACCTTTAAAACATAGATTTAACCCATTAAAAGGGTAAATCATGTATTTTATTGGTTAATAATGTAAAGAATCATATTAAAATTAATTCTAATGGATTAAAATCCCTGTAAAATACACCAAACAAGGTTAGATCACCTTCTTGGACCGTTCTTACTGGTTCTTGATGGTTCTTGAGGTGAAACCATGGTTGAATCCATGAAATAGGAGGTATTAATGGCTAAATTCATGTTTAAATTAACAAAAGTATTAAATAAACTAAAAAATTTAAAAGAAATAAATACCTTGGAGTTGCAGCAATGGAGGAAGGGCTGGAGAGGAGAGAGAAGCTCCAAGAATCCCAAGGAGAGCAAGTTGGGAAAATCGACCCCCCTTATGCTCCTTTTTATAATAAAAAATTAGGTTAAAAATTAAAAGAAATTGAAAATTTTTGGACTCTCTAAAGGGGGGGCGATTTTTGGGTGGAAAGACCTAACTACCCCTAACCTAACTTATCTAAACTAATGCCTAATTAACCCCTAGACTTTCCTAAAAAAATCCCCAAATGTAATGCCACTTTGCATTTTCTACATTTGGTTTTTTTTAAAACACCTTTAAAAACACTAGTTTTAAAAACTAACTTTCAAAATGAGTTTTTCAAAATGGTTTTGACTCTTCTAAACCTCTAACATTAACCAAGACATCAACTAACCCTAGTCTAGCCCTGACTGACTTGAATATGGCGCCACCCCGAGTGGGCCCTACTTGAGTTTTTTTCTTTTTTTTCCAAAAAGCGATTTTAAACTTGAAATTGAAGGAGTTTTCAAAAGGATTTTCAAAAGCAAACTTGGAATTCAAAGTTTTGAAATGTCATAGGGTTCTAACTGAGTCAGAACTCCTCTGGATATGGTGCCAACTGAGTCGGCCCACATCGAATTTTGGAAATTTTGAAATAAACACTGAAAATGGCTTTGAAAAAGGGTTAAAATCGACATTTGAAATTCAAGATCTTTGAAAATAGGGTCTCAAGCGAACTGGAACTCCGAGTTAGAGTCCTGAACTCTTAAGACTCTGAGATTTTAAATTTTAGAATTCAAATGAAAGAATTTTCGAAAGATTTTATCGAGAAATGATGAAATAAGTCAGAAAACACAGTCAGGGTTAGACTCCTAACTCAACCGAACTCTAAAATAGAGTCCTGAACTAACTGGACTCTGTAAAATGACCTAAATTTTGAAAACAAATGGAAATAAATGAAAATGGAAGTAAACAGACTTCAAAACAGATTTTTGACTGGATTTGGACTCTGGGACAGAGTCTTGATCGGACTGAAACTTTCAAAAATTTGAGAAATTCGATGAATAGAGAAATTCAGAAGCGACCCCATCTCAATGGGTCTCATCTGAGAATTGAAATCGATTGAAATTTGAATTTAACATGAATCCAGATCGTTTTCTAAGAAAGTATTTCAAAATATAAGGTCCCGGGGTTGGAAAATGACAAAATGTTGAATAAAAACCCAGGTTTTAAAAATTGTTTTTGAAAGAAAAGTTTTAAAACTCAAATCTGGATTGAATGTTTTGAAAACTGGAGTGCTGGATCTCAAGAATGAGATGCAATGCTATGCAATGCAATGAGATGGTATGCCAAATGCATGCAATGATATGCAATGACACATGAAATGTAAGCACTGGATAAGAGTGAAAATTTAGGGTGTTTACAGATTCAAAATTCAAAAATCTTTCTATTGGCCAACCAAAAGGACACAGAATAAATTCTCGATATGGCCAACAAAGGAAATTCAATGTTGTCGCGAAGCCATAAGTGATCGATATTGATCGCAGTCAATGACACATTTTTAAAGATCATTCTTGGAAAATAAAAGCAGTCGAAATATCCTAGGTGACACAGAAAAATCCATACAATCTCCATATCTCCTCAATCACCTAAGCTGCAATTAAATATCTGCAAAGAGGATCTCTCAATTGTCGTCAAGATAAAGACGAATTATGCGAGCTAGACCTTTAGGGCCAAAGACGATTTGGATCATCTCCAAGATGAAGGAGTTTGTGACGGATCCTTCTAGGGAAAGTTCAGATCACCGCCAAGTTGAAGGCGACTGCAATGAGCCTCCCGACAAACCCTAAAGGATATTTAATTTCTGCTATCACCAAGCGATTCCCAACCAAAGAGCCAATAACCATCAATATAATCCCTGAGAGAAAAGAAGGATTAGAGCATCTCCAAGATAAAGGAGTTTGTGACGTACCCTTCCAAAAAAAAAAGAGAGAAAAGTCAGGACATCTCCAAAAGGAAGGATGATGTAATAAATTTCCCTAAAACCCAAGAGAGCTCCAATTCTGTCAAAAAGAGAGTGTAGAAATATCATCATGAGAAAAGAATCTCAGGATATCAAACTGCCAAATCTACCAAGAATCCTCTTTAAATTTTGTGAAATTATATTATCAATATTCTTTCACCAATTGCTTTCATAATATCAAGAATACTCTCTTTTCTGCTCATATCAAAAAAATTGATAGCTTCTTTGAAAGAAAGTCAATCGCAAGTAATTTGAATTCGAATCTTGATTCTACGGAGTTGAGCCCAATCGAAGGTAATACTTCAGGTAGAAAAGAGGGAATATTTTCAAAACAATGTGCATCATTTTCAATTATTTTGAATCAACAATAATTTTCAACATTTTGATAATATTTTCTAGCTATTCTGGCGTGAAGCGAGAGCTTGAGGTTCATCTTTGGCGCATTCTGACATCAGTTGTTATCCCTTTTATGACTTGGTAACGGGAGTTTTCAAGATTCCTTTCCTTCTTTGGTATAATTTGAGCGCCTGGGCTCTCAAATTCGCACACTTCCCTGTGTCCTCACTGTCCCACCATAGACAGTCTAATTTCGGCTTGAGGTTAAGCCACCAATCATTTTCTCGTAAAAGGTCACCAATTTCAAAAGTTATTTAGTCTCAGCAATGAGACACCCAAGATCAATCCATTTTCAAGCTTTAGGGACCCCATTTTCCTTCCTTTTGCAAAACCCCTGTCGGATTTATTGTGCAAAATCCGAAGGTTCCATCACGGTCTCTTCTTTCGAGGATTTCGTTCATTTTCTGCCCAATCATGTTAAGGGTACAAACCTGAGCCTCCTTTGATGAGGTATTTCATTTTCTGCCCGATCAGGTTAAGGGTTAAACCTGAGCCTCATTTTGATGAGGTATTTCATTTTCTTCCCGATCAGGTTAAGGGTACAAACCTGAGCCTCATTTTGATGAGGTATTTCATTTTCCACCCAATCAAGTTAAGGGTACAAACCTGAGCCTCATTTGATGATGTATTTCATTTTCCAGCCAATCAGGTTAAGGATATAAACCTGGGCCTCATTTTATGATGTATTTCATTCCCCGATCAGGTCAAGGGGTTAAACCTGAGCCTCATTTGATGAGGTATTTCATTTCTCGTCCCATCCATGTTAAGGGCTAAGCCTAAGCCCCATTTCGATGAGGTGAATTTTCTTCTTTATTCTCCATTCTATATATACCACCATCAGCTGAACTAATTCTTTCATACCCGGTCAAATTCTCCTAACTGGGGCATTTTTTTGTATACAATCCAAATTTGGTGTGTTTTTCTTTGCCACTAAGCTCGTCTTTCAACCGGCTTAGTAGCAAAGAGGGGCATCTGTAAACACCCCAAATTTTCACCCTCATCTAGTACTTACATTTCATGTGTCATTGCATGCATCTAACATGTCATTTCATTGCATTGCATAGTATTGCATGTCATTGCATCTCATTATCGAGATCCAGAACTCCTGTTCTCAAAATATTTAATCCAGATTCGAGTTTTAAAACTTTTCTTTCAAAATCAATTTTAAAAACTGAGTTTTTAATCAACATTCTATCATTTGCCAACCCCCAGGACCTTATATTTTGAAATGTTTTTCTCAGAAAACAACCTGGATTCATTTTAAACTCAATTTTCAACTGATTTCAATTCTCAGATGAGACCCATTCAGGTGGTGTCGCTTCCGGATTCCTTCATTTATCAAATTTCTCAAAAATTTTAGAGTCCTAGTTGGATCAGGACTCTGTATTTTCATCTATTTTTATCATTTTAAAACATTTTCAAAACTTCATTTTGATTTTAAACCAGTTATGGTCATGTCCCTTGTCCATTTCCTCCATTTTGGCCAAAATCTTAGAGTCCTACTTGGATCAGGACTCTTTTTCCAGAGTCCCAGTCGGATCAGAACTCTACTTTTTACTACCTTTTCTACCTGTTTTGGAAAAAAACCTTTCAAAATCTTTCGTTTTGGCCAAAATATCAGAGTCCTAGTTGGATTAGGACTCTGTTTCAAGAATCCCAGTCGGATTAGGACTCTTCTTTAGAGTTTCAGTCAGATTAGGACTCTGTCTTTTGTCACTATTTTTACCTATTTTTAATCAAATCTTTCCAAATATTTCAAAATGAGTCAAAAACTTAGAGTTTTAGTCAAAATAGGACTCTGTTTAAAGAGTCCTAGTTGGATCAGGACTCTGATCCTGATTTCAATTTTGAGAGAATCTTTCAAAAATCTTTCCATCTATCAAAACTGTTACATTTTTATCAAAGAATTTCAAAATTATGAGGTTTTATCCCAAAATCCTGATCAAATCAGGACTCTACCCCAGAGTCCTGATCGGATCAGGACTCTATCTCAAGTTTGTTTTCTCACTCCATTTTTACTGATCTTCAAAATTTCTGTTTAAATTTCATCATTTGCTTATCAGAAAACCAAAATTCTTAGAGTTCTGATCGAATCAGAACTCTTTCTCAGAGTCCTAATCAGGTCAGGACTCTGAACCAAAACTTTAATTTTATCCTGTTTTTCAAAATTCTCTCATTTGTTTTCTCAGAAAATCCAAAAATCTGAGAGTCCTAGTTCAATTAGGACTCTGTCCCCAGAGTCCCAGTTGAATCAAGACTCTGTTTTATTTCAATATTTGTCATTATTTTCACTGTTTTTACAAGTTCTTTCATCTATTTTTCAGAAAATACCAAAAAAATCTAGAGTTTTAATCCGATCAGGACTCTGTCCCACAGTCCTAATCCAGTTAGGAGTCTACCCTGAAGTTTGTTTTTACTTTTATTTTCATTCATTTCCATTTGTTTTCGAAAATTAGGTCATTTTGTAGAATCCCAGTTGATTTAGAACTCTATTTCAGAGTTTTGGTTGAATTAGGACTCTAACCTTGACTGCATTTTCTTCCTTATTTTACCATTTTTTTTATAAAATCTTTCAAAAACTCCTTTATTTTGCTTTTAAAATCCAAAATCTCAGAGACCTAAAAATTTAGGACTCTAGCCCAGAGTTTCAGTTTGCTTAGAACTCTATTTTCAAAACTTTGAATTTCAATTGTTGATTTTAACCCTTTTTTAAAGCCATTTTTAGTATTTATTTCAAGTTTTTCAAAACTTCGATTTGAGCCCCCCTCAGTTGGCGCCATATACCGAGGAGTTCTGACTCAGTAAAGACTATGTACCATTTCAAACATTTCAATCTCAAAGTCTACTTTTGAATCTCTTTTGAAAAACCTCTCATTTTCAAGTTTTAAAATCGTTTTTAAAAATTCAAGTGGAGCCCACTCGGGATGGCTTCACATTTGAAGAAGTCAAGGTTAGACTAAAGTTAGTCATTGTCCTAGTTAGGCTAAGGGTTTAGAGGAGTCAAAAGCAATTTTGAAAATCCATTTTATTTAAGTTTTAAAACCATTGGTTTTTAAAGGTTTTAAATTCAAGTTTTAAAAACCAAATGTGGGTCCATACTAGGTGGTGCCGCATTTGGACTTTCTAGGGTTTAATTAAGTGTTAATTAGGGATTAATTAGAGTCCATTTAGGTTAGAATTCTTCAAAAAAATCATCCTCCCCATGTGGTTTATCAAAAATAATTAAAAAGAGTCCAAAAAATCAAAACTCTTCCTAAACAAATCAAAAAAAAAATCTATAAATAGGGGACCTAAAGGGGGTCAAAATGAGCTCTTTTCTCTCTCAAATTTTCGTGGCTTCTCTCTCCTTAACAGCACCTCCACCTTTCTCCATTGCAGCTGCAACCCCAAGGTGAGTTATTTAATATTATTTTATTATTTTTTATTAGTTTTTTATGATTTTATATTAGATTTCACCATTGGTACCTCCCCTTTCATGGATTAAACCATGGATTCAACCTCAATAACCTCAAGTTCAATTAAAGAAGATGATCTAACCCTATTTCATGCTGTTTTTCATGATTCTAATCCAGTAGAATCATTTATTGTATTATTTTTTATATTCTTAACCAAGAAAACATGAGATTTATCCGATTAAATGGATTAAATCTATGGTTTCAAGGGTAAAAGCAATTCCAGCCATGGATTACCTGTGTTTTATTTATTTTTTTACTTATTCATGTTTATTACCTGTATTTCAGCATAGAAATTAATTTGGTTTTACTGTTTAAGTATTTTTTTTATTGTTCTCATTGATTAAAGCATGTTTTATTGAGTTTTATTAAATTTCTGTCTGTTTTAAGTTTAGATCAATAAAGAGCATGTTAGTTCGTATTGAAATACTCATTGTAAATTTTTTATGTTTTTATATGTGATACACGGATATGTCAGTGAACTACTGTAAAAAAATTAGGTGTTTTGGGATTCGGGAACCCTGTCAGAAAAATAAAAGATTAAACCATGATTTTAAATCGTTGTTGAAATTCATAGGTAACTTGCAGTTGTGTTATTTCTCTCATCTGATATTTGATTCGAGATCCGTAAAGTGCAGTGGATTCATGTTGATGTGAGCTATTGACTGTGAAATTTTGATAATTTTTAGCCACTGTTTAGTATTTTTTCTCTGTCAGAGAATCAAATTTAAAATTTAAAACTTGTTAGGGTTTACCAAAACCCTAATCTGACTTGTGTTGATCATAGATCTCAGACCGTAGATCCGATTCATGATATGTAAAAAAGAGTTTCATTATTTTTTGTCTACTATTTACTGCTGAAATTTCAGAAATTTTTTATTAAGTTTGATATTTATTTCTGTATTTTCAACCAAAAGTACATGTTTTAACCAATGTTAGATTCGTTATATTTTAGTTCCGATTATCGAATAGATTTCTCCCTAACCGGAGATGATGTTTCCGATCTGTAAAAAGGGAAGTTTTTATTTTTCTGTTTAGTTTACCTCTGTAAAATTTCAGAAATTTTCATGGTGAATTGACCCCTGATTTGGGTCTAACTCTGAAACTGGTCGGTGACCATGGGTAAAAATAGCTTAATTTAGGGTTTTAATGCAATTTTTGAGTTAAAATAATGTCAAAAATATATTTTTATGATTCCAATCTGGTTTTAGGGTGATAATAAGTGCAGGTGTTGATTTTTATCAAATTTGGAATCCATTTGATGCTTGAATGGATCAAATTGCAAAACAGGGTACCTGAAAGATCTAGAAACATTGCCAAAATTGTGATATTTGTAATATTTCTTGATTTTCGTGTATAAGCTCATAATTTTAGGGTTTGTTTATGTTTAGACTCATGTTAGGATGTTTCATGTTTGATTTTATGCTTATTTCAATCATAAATCCTAAGTTTTTACCAAAATCTATTTCAGAAAAGCTTGATTTCAAGGCCATAGTCTTGCTATCAGGGGTAATTTGGTCATTTGACCTCAATTTCGAAAGTCTAAACCATAATTTTCATGTTTTTAATCATGTCATATCATATTTGGTTTAATTTATCCTCATTTGAATTTCAAAACTTGCATTTTACAAAATATCTTTCTGAAAACCCTGATTTCAAGGCCATAGTCTTGCTATCAGGGTATTTTGGTCATTTTGACCCTAATTTTGAATTTTCAAATCCCATTTTTATTATTTATTCAACTTTATTTAATATTTCATCATGTTTATCTCAGGAAATCATGGAAAAAGGCTTATATCTAGCAAAATCTAGTAATTTCTATATATTACTGTATAAATCTAGAAAAGCCAACATATCTTCACTAACAAGTTTTCTAGTTTTGCAGGGATATTGCAGACTTTAATTTCCTGTATTTAAATTAAATTAGTGATGTAAATTAAATGTAAATTTTGGAATAAGAATTTCAATTCCTGCATAGAATAGGACTGCATTGCATATAGTTTCAACTTTGATATATAATTGCTATGTTTGTCATTCATGCATATATTTACAAATTCACCATGGTCTACACGAATGGCACGTGCATTAGCTCTTATGGAGTTGACAAACTTGGTGGAATTTGTATTTATGTCCATAGTCAGAATACGAATGAGACCCGGATTTGTGATCTTCGTATTAGCCACATTCAGCCTACACTCTTAGGCTAACTTCAAAATGCACTGCATTTCTCAAAAATACAAAAGTATTTTCTCAATTCCTCAAAATCAAGTCTTTCAAATCCATATTCATTCATTTCATTCATTTGCAAATTCCAATTCCAATTCCAAGAAATCGATTTTCTCAAAATTTTCTAAGTTTAATACAGAAATCGATTTTCTCAAAAACATTGAGTTTTTAAAGGATATTTCAAATATTTTTCAAGTTCAAAATTCAATTTTCTAAGTTATATTTTCAATTTCAAAGTTTGAATTCAAAGAAATCTAGTTTTTCCAAAGTTATTTGAAATTCCTCAGAAATCAATTTTCACAAAACCTCTAGATTCTTCAGAATCAATTTTCACTTTCTCAGAAACATTCTCTCAATCATGATTCACGATTTTCAAAGGATTTCTTTTCCAAGAATTCTCCAAGTATTTCAAATCTCAAAGCAAACATCATGTTTTCAAATATGCATTTTCAGAAAATTCATAGCACATGCCTGATTCTTTGTGCATTTAGGAAATAGAACATGTTTTTGATAAGTTGAGCAAAGCTAAGCACACTTTTGATCCTTGGTTTAATTACCCCTGGTAAAGGCGCCAGGAACGGTTGAACCTCGTACCGACAGGCGAGTTCCATTCTTCAAAATTATCCCGCATTTTAAAACAGAGGCGAGTTATTTTTGAAAACTTTTTCAAAGGTCAGTTTGACTTGCAAAAGCAAAAATTTTGTGATGATAAATCCCTTCAAACTCTCCCTGAAAAGGGGCTAAGTGAACGAATTGGATAGCATGCGAAAAGAACGAGCTCCGTCAAACTCTCCCTAAAAGGGTCTTTCGCAAGAGAAAATGATTGAAATTTGGATATTGAGCCAATAGGCGTAATGAATACGATCATGATTGGCGAATGTGACCCGTAGGTCAAAAATGATTGAAATAGACTTGGTAACCCGAGGGTTTGAAATTGGATGACCTAACGGTCGAAATTGAGAATTGGTTGACCCAAAGGTCGAACTTGTGTGACCCGGAGGTCAAAATTGAGAATTGAGTGACCCGAAGGTCGAAATTAGAAATTAAAGTTGGGAAATTGGGTGACTCAGAGGTCAAAATAGAAGAATTGAATGATCCGAAGGTTTGAATTGAAAATTGATGGGCAAAATGTCAAATTTGAGAAATTGACTGACCTTGAGGATCAAAATGACTTGGATCAACATAAGAGCATAAATGGCTCGAGTCAGAGCTTGAATAAGGTAAAGAGACCATGAGTCGGAACCCGGATCAACAAAGGAGAAATAATTTAAAAGAAAACCAGAGTCGAAACTCGAATCTTCGAAGAAAAAATAATTTTGACTGAAAACCTGAGTCGGAACTCGGTTTTTCTAAGGAAAATTAATTTGAATGAAAACCCGAGTCGGAACTTGGTTTTTCAAAGAAAAATAATTTAAAAGAAAACCCGAGTCGGAACTCGGTTTTTCAAAGGAAAAATAATTTGAAGGAAAAATCCGAGTCGGAACTCGGTTTTTCAAAGGAAAATAATTTGAAAGAAAACCCGAGTCGGAACTCAGTTTTTTAAAGGAAAATATAGACCAACTTGAAAATTGGATTTTGAAATGTACCAGTTCGAGCACTGGATTTTGAAATAATACCAGTTTGAGCACTAGATTTTGATTCAATACTAACGATTGTTTTTCAATTTTGAATAACAATTAAGAATTGTGACGGGATTGTTTGTTGAAATCCTCATACTGACCAAATTGATGTTAATGCAATTGGATGCAAATGAACGCAAATTGATGCACATGAATGCACAAGTGTGTAAAATGGGGAATTTGTTTATCCTGCCTGCATACAGAACAATTTTTTTTTAAATGCCCCAGTGTAACTGGGGAAAGAAAGTTTGATCATTATTGAAGAGAAAAGGAAGATTACAAAGGAAGAATAAATGCTTCAAGTATAGAACTTTTTCAAGTGTCGAGCATTAATGGGATCTGGTAATTTTATCCCATCGGTATTGATGAGCCGATATGAGTTGCGGGGTAATGCTTCTTTGACAACATAGAGACCTTCCCAATTTGGCGACCATTTCCCGCCGGGATGATGCTTGAGATAGGCTGTGGATGGAAGTACTAGATCATTGACTTTGAATCTCCTTTCGATGATAGACTTCGCGTACTGCCTGACTATTCTCTAACGATAGGATTGAGCATGTTCTGTTGCTTTTAGCCTTCTCTCGTCGAGCAAGTCTAGCTGTACCAGTCACTGCTGTTGGTATTGATCGAGAGGTAATTCTAGAAGTGATGCAAATTTCAAAGCGGGCTTTTGAACATGTAGCGGCAATACTACTTCTGTTCCATAGACCAACTCTGATGGAGTAGCATTTATGGGAGTGCAAATGGTGGTCCAGTAGGCCCGTAGTGCATCGTGGATCTTCTCATGCAAGTCACGGCCTATTTCTACAGTTCGCTCCAAGATACGAATTAAGATCTTGTTGGTAGCTTCTGCCTGACCATTCCCTTGAGGATAGTAGGGAGCAGAAAAATGATGATGGATTTTGAACTTTGAGCAGAAGGTCTTCATTCTTTCATTCTTGAAGTGGCTGCTATTATCCGGCACGATGTCATGTGGTATGCCGAATCGGCAAAGGATGCTCTTGTGAATAAAAGAGACCACGTGTTGGCCTTCTACTGTGCAGAGAGTGATAGCTTCTACCCACTTGGTGAAATATTTTGTTGCGGCAAGAAAGTATTTGTGGCCATTTGAAGCAGAGAGAGTGATGGGACCTACGACATCAAAGGCCCACATAGAGAACGGCCATGGAGAAACAACAGATTGCAAATATGTTGCTGGAGCATGAATAGAGGGTGCATATATCTGACATTGAACACACTTCTTCACAAAATGGTAACAGTCTTGCTGCATAGTCTTCCAATAGTAACCTGCTCTGATGATCTGCTTGACAAGGGTTTGGTAGCCGACGTGGCCACCACAAATGCCTTCGTGTGCTTCTCGTACCACTTCTTTGGCTTCGTCTTCGTCTAAGCATCTGGAATACTCTGAACTGAATCCACGACGATAAAGAACATTAGCCAGAATGAAATATCGGGTAGACATGCGTTGAATTGCTCGTTGCTCTTTCTTTGAGAGTTCTGGAGGAAATTCATCGGTTTCTATGAAAGTTTTGATATTGTAATACCAAGGCTTCTTCTTTTGCTCAGCCTGGTTTACTTGTTTTGTTGGAAGGAAGGCGGGTTGGTCAAGTATACCGATTTCAAAAGAGCAACAAGATTCTCTGTTCCTGAATGCCATAATGGAACCTAGGCTGGCTAGGCTATCAGCCACCTGATTAAAATCCCTCTTGATATGGAATAGCTGAAATTCTTCAAACTCGCTGACAGTAGCTGAAATGATTTTCTGATAGGGAAATAGCTTTTGATCTTTCACTTGCCATTCGGCTCGGACTTGATTGACAACAAGTAATGAGTCGTCGTAAGCATGCACTCTCTTGACATTGAAGTCTAGTAGAATTTTTAGTCCTTGGATCAGGGCTTCATACTCAACCATGTTGTGGGTGCATTGAAAATCTAACTTGAGAGAAAATGGAATCATCTCCTTCTCAGGAGTGATTAATAAGATCCCAATGCCTATTCCAGCCATGTTCTTGGAACCATCAAAAAATAAATTCCAGATTGGATATTGCTGGATATTGCATATTTGCTCATCAGGGAAGTCATCTTCGGCTTTCACTTCTTCTGCTAAAGCAAAATCTGCCAATTGATCTGCAATTGCTTGACCTTTGATTGATTAATGTTGTGAGACATATTCTAAGTCATACTGCATTAGTAAGACTTGTCATTTAGCGACTCGTCCACTGAAAAAAGGTTGCTCTAAAATATACTTGAGAGGATTGAGTTTAGACAAGATTTTGACTTCAGATGCCAACAGGTAGTGTCTTAGCTTCTGACACATCTACACCAGAGCTAGGCAGGTGTGAACACCCCAAAATTTTTAAAATATTATAAATATTTTCTTTTCGACCCCGACCCCATTTTCTGAGTAATTGAGTCACTTTTAAATCTAAATTCTATTTTATTTCTCAAGTTTTAATGAAATTAAATTCATTTTATATATCTGACTCAATTTTGGATCCGGATCCATATAAAAGATCCAAATCTGAGCTTCGTTGTCCAATTTTTAAATCAAATTCTTAAAATTACCAAAATAACCTTTTTAAAAGGCTCAGACAGTTTGTCCGGTATCCGTTTGGATCCATCGTGTTATATTCCTCGATTTAAGGTTTAAAACTCAAATATTTTCTCAAAACTTGGGTCCAAACCTATTTTTTTGAAGAAATCAAACCCAAATTTTCTTTAAAACCCTCTTTTGTAAATACTTCTCAAAATACAAAAAAAAAATAGTTTTAAATCTTTGTTTTCTCATAAAATTTTAGGATGTTATTCCAAAAATATCAAAAAAATATAGAAAATGAAGAAAAGAACAAAAAACTAAAAAAATAGAAAAAGAAAAAAAAATATAATAACCTCCTTTTTTAAAGAGAAAACATCGTAAAGGAGCCCCCTCTTTGTAAAAACCTGAAAATAAGAAGACCCCTTTTGCAAAACTTTTTTTTGGGTTTCTTTGAAAACCCTTCGTAAGAAAGGGGGTTACAGCGCCTCTTCTCTCTCTCTTTTTACAAACCCTCTCTCCAGAACCTTCTCCCTCTCTCGCCCAATCCTCCATGTCCTCCTCAATCCTTCATCATTGTTATCGTCGCGAAATTTTTCCCGTCTTCCCTTCCTTGCAGAAGAGAGAGGGAAATGCTTTCGCGATTCAAACTTGACCGGATTTTGGAAATTGTTTTGAAATACTCGCCTCCGTTTTGAAAATTGCGGGAAAATCCATGGGATGGGGCTCGACCTGTCGGTACGAGGTTCGACCGTTCCTGCTGCCTTTAACAGGGGTAATCGAACCAAGGACCAAAATTGTGCTTGACTTAGTTAAATCATCAAAATCGTGTTCTATCCTAAATGCACAGAGAATTCAGGCATGTGCTATGAGATTTTGGAAAATGGAAGTAGGAAAAACATGATGTATGCTTGGAAAACATTTGGAGTTGAAAAACATTTCTTAGAAAAAAGGTGAAAGTCAATTTCTCAGGAAACTCAGATGAAAAGGGTTTTGAAATCACGAGAAAGTTCATAAAGATGTGGGAAAATCATGAATAGTTGAAAATCCTTGGAAAATAGAAGTGATTCTTGAGAAAAGGGTGAACATTTGAAAAGGGAAACACTTCTCAGAAAACTCAGACTTTGAGAATTCTCTTAAGAAAATGATGGAAAGATTATAGGAAAACTCATTGGAGAAGAAAAACTGAACTTGGGAAATTGAAATCCTGGGAATCTTACCCTTGAAATACTTGGAAATCGATTTTGATCTTTGAGAAAGGTGAGAGACTTCTTTTGAAAATCTTGAGAAAATAACCTTTTCCATGGAAAACTGTGGAAAAACTTGACTTGGAAAAAACGATTTTGGAAAATCCTCAGAGTTTCATGAGAAATTGATTTCTTGAGAATGAAATTTTCTTAAGAAAATCACGAGAAAACCAATGATTTCATGATGCAAATGATATGAGTGAATGAATGCACTTTGAAAGATTTTCTAAGAAATTTGTTGGAAAAATGTGTATTAAGTCAAAATAAATCCTTCACATATTCTGACTATGGCCATGAATATGTTCAGAGTTTAATTGATTTAATGCACAATACTTTGAAAATATTAGAAATATGATGTGCATTTTAAGATAGCCTAAGAGTGTAGGCTCAATGTGACTAGTAGAAAGATGATGGATCTGGGTCTCGTCCATATTCCGACTAGGGCCGTAAATATGGACTCCACCGAGTTCATCAACTCCCTAAGAGTTGGTGCACGTGCCATTCGTGTACATCCATAGTGCTTTTGAAATAAAATGCATGAATCATATAAACAGGATATTGCATGAATTCAAACTATATGATATGCATCCTAGTCTATGCAGAAAATTAAATCTCTTATTCCAAAATTTACATTATTACATCACTAAATAAATGAAATAAAGGAAATTGCAGACTTCATCTCCTTCTTTTGGATGTCCCTACCAAACTTGAAATGGGGGTTAGCTCAAATATGTGGGTTTTTCTAAGATTTCCAATAATATTCTAAAATTATTAGATTTAATTGGATATAAACCATATTCTCATGCTTCTTTGATATTTGAAATGATGAAAATGCAAGAAATTCAGTAGAAAATAGTTTGAAATTCGAAATTGGGGTCAAAATCACCAAAATACCCCTAATATTAAAGTTATACCTTTAAAGTCAGGGTTTTTGAAGGAAATTTTGATAAAATTGAGATTATGAAATTCAAATTGAAACAAATGATGGTGAAATGCAGTATGAGGCATGATGACATGCTTCTAAACCCATTAAAACTGTAAAACCAGAATTTGACATTTTGCAATTTATCCGAAACAACGAATTTCGCTTGGATTTGGGTCCCGCGGGGCCCTATTTGGATGATATGGCTAAACCGAGCCTCAAATGAATTCCAAATGCTGTCAAATTCGGTATGGAGCATCTACCTACCCTGACAAATAGTCTAGAATGCTAAAAATCACGAAATGATATGATTTGAATGCTAAAATTTAAAGAAAGGCCTAAAACGGATGGATTTCGCCTACGAACCCGAACCAAATGCAATACTTAATATGATAATGCAAATTTTACACCATAAAAACGTCTGATATTTTTCAGACTGCTAAAGGACCTGAAATGGAACACTTTTGGTTTTTACAGCCTCGGGATCTGAACTATGGTGAGTTCGGTAACGGGGATTTGGTTCTGCCGGAAGTAAAATCGACCTAATCTAATATAAAATGCTAAAACAAATAGAAAACAGCCATGGAAATTTCTGATATTTAACTGAGCTACTCACGACACATACAAGAACAAATTTCATGTTTTTGACTTCGGCATTTGGTCAACATAAACACCGATAAAAATACAACTATTCATGCCAAAAGCAACAAAACAGACAAATGTGACAAAACAAAGAACTGACAAGAAAAATCCGAAACAGATCTTAAAACTGTTCTACAAATCAGAAGCTTTCATATGCAAACAGAGGACACCCCGAACATAACATTCACTTTTTACATATTTGGATTTGGAGCAATACCCAAAGAGAACCCATCTCCTTACGTCGATCCAAAATCTCAGAGGCCCAAATCAGGCTCTGACACGTGTCCCGAACTCTCGGATTTTTGTCAGACATAAAAAAAATCATAAAACTTTGAGAAAATCATGTTGAAAACTAGACGTCTTCCCGAGCTCAGAACATCTTTTGGATAGAAAATCATACCTTCCATGAGAGAGATCTTGATTTTACAATTCAGAAGTGAGTTTTTAAAACGCATCTCGAGTAACAAAACGTGACTTACCATTTTGAATGTTTACCACAGTAAACAAATTCAAATCCTTCCTAATTTTTGGCACATTTCTAGGGACACCTAATGGCGCATTCCATGATTTGTTTAGAATTTTTAATGAAAATTAAACACATGAAATAACGTGTGGACTGACTGACAAAAATAGAGAACTACTGAAACTGAGCAGAATTAAAATAAATGCCAAATTAAACCTAATTAACTTATGAAACATGCTAAATTAACGAAATAAAATACAAATTAAATTTAGCTAAATGCATGAATGCTAAAAATCATCAAGGAAGTATAATTGTATTTTTTTTATATATGTCATTTTATGAGAATAGCTCAATCCATCCCTCGGATGAGCTCTTTCTTCAAACGACACGCGAATCATATCATGATATTATGAAATCAAGAGGAAAGGAGGTGCACCTTGCGTTTTATGCAGCTTTGAAACTCTTGAAAGGGACGGCTACCAATGGCCTCATTCGTCCTTCGATCCGGGCTTCAGATGGTTCACAAAGATCGACCCACGCTTAAAATCAATTGGCCACGACACGAGCAAGGTTGATGCTTCACTGTACCTTCTCCACTGAGCTCAAAAGGGGGCGTGAATTCCCAAGTTCAAAATCGTGTTCTGAAGAAAAGCTAGGTTGAATTTCAAAGTCCAAAAGGAGCCCCCTTAGGCTGGGCGTGGGGCCTTGTATTTGTAGCATTCTTTGAGAATTTTGAATTTCAAACAGGCTCAATCTGAGCCCTCCATGTGGCACCATCTCAGAGCCTGCTATTTTGATTTTTTTGAGAAAATAAAATGGGAAATTTGTGGGCGAGACACCTCAGCAGAATTTGAAAATTTTCAAAATTGGAGTTTGCTTGATTTTCTTTGTAGGAGGCTCCCAAATTGCACCACCTCAGGGGGTGCTCTCTTGGAGTTTGAAATTCAAATTCCTATTTTTCTGAAGGTCCTCCTATGGCGCCACCTGAGGGGGCTAATTTTATAAAAAAATAAAATAAATATAAAAAATGGAGCCAAGTGGGGTTCTGGAATGGCGCCACCTCAAAAGAGATTCTGAGGTGTAAAGTTGGAAACAGTAGGAGCATGCCATGTGGCGCCACCTCTGAGGAGCTCTCGACACGTGTCAGAAGGATATGAATGAAAGAAGCAGAATGCGCCACCTCAGAAGAGTTCAAATTTCTGCTTTTTCTGCAGGAAGGGAGAGGCTGACACGTGGCAGTTCAAGATGATTATGCTTTTGACAAGTGTCAGCTTGCTGAAGGAGTCTTCTCAAATGGCGCCACCTCAGAGGGAGATTTGGAATTCAAATGGGGGTTGGCCCTGAAGGAATGGAGAGTGGACATGTGGTGCCACCTCAGGGTGGCTCCTAGAGTGTCATGTGGCAGTTGGGAGGAGCAAAGAACATGTGGCGCCCTCATAGACCAAATGAAAAAGGCAGAACTCAGGATTTGCGCCACCTAGGCCTTGTCTGAAAATTTTTGAATGGTTTGCTTTTTTTGAAGAAGGCCAAGAGTGACATGTGTCTTCTACTTTTTCTGAAGGAAGCTAGAAATGACATGTGTCATCTACCTTTTTGAGAAAAGTAGGGGAAGACATGTGTCATCCTGCTTTTCCTGAAAGAAGCAGAGATTGACACGTAGCAGAGGGAAGAGAAGGAGGTCCAAGTCATGTGGTGCCATCTTAGACAAAATGGAAAAGGTGAAGTTCAGGATTTGCGCCACCTTTGGAAGGATTTGAATGTTTGAATTCTAGCTTTTTCTGAAGAGAGCAGGAAATGACATGTGTCATTTGCTTTTTCTGAGAAGAGCAGAGAACGACACGTGTCACCTGCTGCAGGAGAGAATACCTCAGATGGCGTCACCTCAGAAGGAGACACCTCTACTTTTTCTGGAGGAAGCTAGGAGTGACACGTGTCTCCTACTTTTCTGAGAAAAGTAGGGAGAGACATGTGTCAGTCTCCTTTTCTGAAGGAGGGAGAGGTTGACACATGTCCCCTGCAGGAGACACACTTCAAATGGCGCCACCTTAGAGGAGACAAGCTTTACTTTTTCTGGACAGGACAACACATGACACTTGGCATCTCAGGGTGATCTTTGGAATGACACATGGCGCAGGGTGGAGATGGTGGATACTGACACATGGCATGGAATGAAGAGGATGTCTAATGACATGTGGCGGCTTCTTAAGGTAGCCCCACACTGACACTTGGCAAAGGATGGCAGAAGAGAGAAGGTGACATGTGGCACCTTCTTCTAGGTGAACCCTATGCTGACACATGGCAGGTAAATGGGAGGAGAGAGAAAAGACAAGTGGCACCAATCCAGGGGACAAGGCTCCTATATTTTGGGTTTTTCAAAATTCAGGTTTTTCAAAAGAAAAGCCTATGTAACACCACCTCAGTGTGGGTCCCACATTGCTTCTTTTTTTTGAAATAAGGACAAGACAACAATCTCTTTTTGGAATTTTCATAAAATCTGGACTAATTGGTAAAACAGAAATTTTTGAAAAGAGTTGGCCGTTGTGGGGCGATTTTGTAAAGGAATGATAGTTGAAATAGCTGACAAAAGGGAAAAATCTGAGTTGAAGTGGCTGAAATCCATATTGAAAACTATCCAGATCGTTTTCCTGAGAAAATATTTTGAAATTCAAAGCCCTGGGGGTAAAATGAGAAGAATTGATAATTTTGAAGACCCAGGGTTTTGAAATTGATTTTAAAAAAAGTTGAAATTCAAATTTGGATTGAAAATTTTGAAATCAAGAGTTCTGGACCTTGAAATGACATGCTGTGCAGTGCAGTGATATGAGATGCTCATGCAATGATATGCAATGCCATGTCTTATGCAATATACTCTTGAACCAAGACTTGGAGATTCCTGTCTTCTGTCAGGAATAAAATTTTGAACATCTGAGCTAAAAATAGAGAAATTTTGAGAGTTGCAGATGAAATTTGGACTTCTGTAAGGTTCGGGCTCAGAAAATGACCATTTTGCCCTTCGGCAATTTCAGAGGCTGGATGCTGATGCTTGGTGGATATGTTGGAGAGGTGAATGAAAATTTGGGGTGTTTACAGATGCCTCTCTTTGCTACTAAGTCGGCTTGTGGCCGAGCTTAGTGGCAAAGAAAAACACACCAAATTTGGGCTATATATATAAAAAAATGCCCTAGTTCGAAGGATCTGACTGGGTGTGAGAAAATCGACTCTGATGAAGATGGTAGATATGAATTAGAGAATGAAGAGGAAAGATTCACTCTTTGATAGCGAAGTTCAGGTTTTTGCCCTTAACCTGGATTGGACAGAAAAATGCTTCGTGTGGAATGAAGCTCAGGTTTGACCCTTAACCTGATTGGGGAATGAAATATCTCATTGAAATAAGACTCAAGTTTGTACCCTTAACTTGATCGGGCCGAAGATGAAGTACCTCTTTGATTGAGGCTCAGGTTTGTACCCTTATCCTGATCGGGCAGAAAATGAAATACCTCTTTGAATGAGGCTCAGGTTTGTACCCTTATCCTGATTGGGCAGAAAATGAAATACCTCTTTGAATGAGGCTCAGGTTTGTACCCTTATCCTGATCGGGCGGAAAATGGAATACCTCTTCAAAGGAGGCTCAGGTTTGTGCCCTTATTCTGATCAGGCGGAAAATAGAATACCTCTTTGAATGAGGCTCAGGTTTGTACCCTTATCCTGATCGGGCGGAAAATGGAATACCTCTTCAAAGGAGGCTCAGGTTTGTACCCTTATCCTGATCGGGTGGAAAATGGAATACCTCTTTGATTGAGGCTCAGGTTTGTACCCTTATCCTGATCGGGCGGAAAATGGAATACCTCTTTGATTGAGGCTCAGGTTTGTACCCTTATCCTGATTGGGAAAAAAATGAAATACCTCTTTGATTGATGCTCAGGTTTGTACCCTTATCCTGATTGGGAAAAAAATGAAATACCTCTTTGATTGAGGCTCAGGTTTGTACCCTTATCCTGATCGGGCAAAAAAAATGAAATACCTCTTTGATTGAGACTCAGGTTTATACCCTTATCCTGATCGGGCAGAAAATGAAATACCTCTTTGATTGAGGCTCAGGTTTGTACCCTTATCCTGATCTGGCAGAAAATGGATGGAATCTTCAAAGGAAGAGACCATGATGAAACCTTCGGATTTTGCACAGTAAATCCGACAGGGGTTTTGCAAAAGGAAGGAAAATGGGGTCCCTAAAGCTTGAAAAGGGATTGATTTTGGGCATCTTATTGCTGAGACTAAATAGCTTTTGAAATTGCCCTTTGCGGAAAATGATTGGTGGTTCGACCTCGAACCGAAATGGGACTGTCTATGGTGGGACAGTGGGGACACAGGGAAGTGTGCGAATTTGAGAGTTCACGCTCTCACAGAAGGGAATGAATCAAGTCCTTAAGAGAGATTTTAAAATTGGTGTCAGGATCTATCAAATACGGACGTCAAGCTTTCACTTCACGTCAGGATAGCTAGAAAATATTGTCAAAATGTTGTTGATTCAGAGTTTTTGAAAATGTTGCACATCGTTGCAGAGATATTCTTTCTTTTCTACCCAAAGCATTACCTCAAAACAAGGTTCACTTCGTAGAATCGAGATTGGAAACCCAAATTGCTTGCAATTGACCTTCTTCAAGAAAGCTATCAGTTTCCTTGATATGAACAGGAAAGAGAATTTGATATTATGAAAGCAATTGATGAAAGAATACTGATAATAGAATTTCACAAATTTAAAGAGGATTCTGGATAAATTTGGCAGTTTGATATCCTGAGAGCTTCTCTCATGATAATCTTTCTGCACTCTTTTGGCTCTTTGGTGCTTTGGCTACATTCTCCTTCATTTTGGAGATGTTCTGACTTTTTCTTTTTCCTCTCTTTCTCTCTTTTGGAAGGGTACGCCACAAACTCCTTCAACTTGGAGATGTTTCGATCCTTCTTGAACGATGTTGGCTCATGGGTTTAGAAATCTTTGGATGATAGCTGAAATTAAATATCTTTTGGGGATTGTCGGGAGGTTCATCGCATCTGCCTTCATCTCGACAGTGCTTTGGACTTTCCTTGGAAGGATTCGTCACAAACTCCATCATCTTGGAGATGTTTCAAATCTTCTTTGGCCCCGGGGGTCTACTCGCTTAATTTGCCTTCATCTTGACAAGTGAGAGATCCCTTTTGCGGATATTTAATTGCAGCTTAGGTGATTCTGAGGAGACAGGGTTTGGATGAATGCTCTCTTTTCTAGCACTCAGGATATTTCCACTGCCTCGTCTTTACAAGAATAGTCTTTAAAAGATGTGCCATAACTGCGATCAATATCAATCATCTATGGCTTTTCAATAACATTGAATCTTCTTTTCTAGCCATATCGAGGATTTATCCTTCATCCTTTTGGTTGGCCAATAGAAAGGATTTGAGTTTTGAATCTCTTTTCGCAAAAGCTTTGCTCTTTTGGAAGTAATGCTGAAGGTAAAGATTCATGTGATAAAGATTCTGAAATCAACAAATAATTTGATTGACACATTGACAAAGTTTTCTTGAAATCCTGAGTGAAAGAGAGCGTTTGAAGTCCGGTTCAACACATCCGTGACGAAAATTCTCCTCTCTTTTTCCCCAAAAAAAGAGACTCAGGCTTAGCCCTTACCTGAATGGGAAATGAGAAATACTCCTCTCTTCCCTGAAGAGGAGGGGTTTGCAAAACAAACTTTCGAAGAGAAATTAAGCTTTCGTCAAAGCTCCCTGATATTAGGCTTCTCTTACAGAAAGGGGGCCGATAATAGTGAGGTCTGAAAATTGGGTCATGAAAGGAACGAGTCCATCACACTCTCCCTGCAAAGAGGGTCCTTCATGATGAAAAATGGCCTAGTATGAAATTGGGGGGTCACAAGAAAAGCGAGTCTCCGTCGAGCCTCTCCCTATCAAAGGGTTCCTTGTGTGAAATTGGAAATTGTTTTGCAAACGGTTCACAAAGACGCGAGTCCCTTCAAACTCTCCCTGAAAAGGGGCTAAGTGAACGGATTGGATAGCATGCGAAAAGAACGAGCTCCCTCGAACTCTCCCTAAAAAGGGGTCCCTCGCAAGAGAAAATGATTGAAATTGGATCTTGAGATTGATTGACCGAAAGGTCGAAATTGGAAATTGGAAAATTGGTTGTTGGAAATTGAATGACCCGAAGGTCGAAATTGGATGACTTGACGGTCGAAATTGAGAATTGGTTGACCGAAAGGTCGAAATTGTGTGACTCGAAGGTCGAAATTTGGAAATTGAGTGACCTGAAGGTCAAAATTTGGAAATTGGGTGATCCGAAGGTCGAAAATTAGAAATTGAATGACCCGAAGGTCGAAAATTGGAAATTGAGTGACCTGAAGGTCGAAATTTGGAAATTGGGTGACCCGAAGGTCGAAATTGAGAATTGAGTGACCCGAAGGTTGAGATTGAGAAATTGCATGATTCAAAGATTTAAATTGGAATTTGGAGGGCAAAATATCAAATTTGAGCAATTGATAGACCCTGAGGATCAAAATGACTTGGATCAATCAAAGGGGAATGATGAGTTCGAGTCAAAGCTCGAACAAAATACAGAGATCACGAGTCAGAACCCGGATCAACAAAAGAAAATGAAGAGCTCGAATCTGAGCTCGAATGATGTAGAGAGATCACGAGTCGGAACTCGGATCAACAAAAGAAAATGAAGAGCTTGAATCTGAGCTCGAATGAATAGAGAGATCTCGAGTCGGAACCCGAATCAACAAAAGAAAATGAAGAGCTCGCATCTGAGCTCAAATGAATAAAGAGATCTCGAGTCGGAACCCGGATCAACAAAAGAAAATGAAGAGCTCGAATCTGAGCTCGAATAAGGTAATGAGATCACGAGTCGGAACCCGGATCAACAAAAGAAAATGACAAGCTCGAATCTGAGCTCGAATAAAGAGATCTCGAGTCGGAACCCGGATCAACAAAAGAAAATGGTTTGAATAAAAACTCAAGTCGGAACTCGGTTTTCCGAAAAGTTGGGATTTTGAAAATGTACCAGTTTGAACACTGGATTTTGAAATAATACCAGTTCGAGCGTTGGGTTTTGGTTCAGTATTGGTGATTACCTTTCAATTTTGAATCATTAGGAATTGTAATGGGACTGTTTGTTGAAATCCCAATACTGACCGGATTGTTGTTAATGCAGTTGAATGCAAATTGATGCACATGAATGCACAAGTGCGTGAAATAAGGAATTTGTTTATCCTGCCTGCATATAGAATAAAATTTTAAAAATGCCCCAGTGTAACTGGGAAAAGAAAGTTTGATCATTATTTGAAAGAAAAATTAGGAGGGATTACAGGAGGAGAATAACTGCTTCAAGTATAAAACTTTTTCAAGTGTCGAGCATTAATGGGATCTGGTAATTCTACCCCATCGGCATTGATGAGCCGATATGAGTTGCGGGGTAATGCTTCTTTGACAACATATGGGCCTTCCCAATTTGGCGACCATTTGCCGCCGGGATGATGCTTGAGATAAGTTGTGGATCGAAGTACTAAATCATTGACTTTGAATCTTCTTTCGATGATAGACTTCGCATATTGCCTGGCTACTCTCTGGCGATATAATTGAGCATGCTCTGCTGCTTTTAGCCTTCTCTCGTTGAGTAAGTCTAGCTGCACTAGTCGCTGCTGTTGGTATTGATCAAGAGGTAATTCTAGAAGCGATGCGAATTTCAAAGCGGGCTTTTGGATATGTAGTGGCAATACTACTTCTGTTCCATAGACCAGTTCTGATGGAGTGGCATTTGTTGGAGTGCGAATAGTGGTCCGATAGGCCCATAGTGCATCGTGGATGTTCTCATGCCAGTCACGACCTGTTTCCACAGTTCGCTCCAAGATACAAATTAAAATCTTGTTGGTAGCTTCTGCCTGACCATTCCCTTGAGGATAGTAGGGAGCAGAAAAATGATGATAGATTTTAAATTTTGAGCAGAATGTCTTCATCTTTTCATTCTTGAAATGACTGCCATTATCTGACACGATGTCATGTGGGATGACGAAACGGCAAAGGATGTTCTTGTGAATAAAAGAGACTACGTGTCGGCCTTCTACTGTGCGAAGAGTGATAGCTTCTACCCACTTGGTAAAATATTATGTTGCGGCAAGGAAGTATTTATGGCCATTTGAAGCAGAAGGGGTGATGGGACCTACGACATCGAAGGCCCACATAGAGAACGGCCATGGAGAAACGACGTATTGCAAATAAGTTGCCAGAGCATGAATAGAAGGTGCGTGTATCTGGCATTGAACACAGTTCTTCACATAGTGATAACAGTCTTGTTGCATGGTTTTCCAATAGTAACCTGCTCTGATGATCTGCTTGACAAGGGTTTGGTAGCCAACGTGGCCACCGCAAATGCCTTCGTGTGCTTCTCGCACAACTTCTTTGGCTTCGTCTTTATCTAGACATCTGAAATACTCTGAACTGAATCCACGACGATAAAGGACATTGGCTAGAATGAAATATCGAGTGGACATATGCTGGATCGTTCGCTGCTCTTTCTTTGAGAGTTCTGCAAGAAATTCACCAGTTTCTATGAAAGTTTTGATATTGTAATACCAAGGCTTCTTCCTTTGCTCAGCCTGGTTTACTTGTTCTGTTGGAAGGAAAGAGGTTGGTCAAGTCTACCAATTTCGAAAGAACGACAAGATTCTCCATTCTTGAATGCCATAATGGAGCCTAAGCTGGCTAGACTATCGGCCACTTGATTAAAATCTCTTTTGATGTGGAATAGCTGAAATTCTTCGAACTTGCTGACAAGAGCTGAAACGATCTTCTGATAAGGAAATAACTTTTGATCTTTGACTTGCCATTCGGATCGAACTTGATTGACAACGAGTAATGAGTCGACGTAGGCATGCACTCACTTAACATTGAAGTCTATTAGAATCTTTAGACCTTGAATCAGGGCTTCATATTCAGCCATATTGTGAGTGCACTGAAAGTCTAACTTGAGAGAAAATGGAATCATCTCTTTCTCAGGAGTGATTAATAAGATCCCGATGCCTATTCCAGCCATATTCTTGGAACCGTCGAAAAACAAATTCCAGACCAGGTATTGTTGGATGTTGCATATTTGCTCATCTGGAAAATCATCTTCGGCTTTCACCTCTTCTGTCAGAGGAAAATCTGCCAATTGATCTACTAGATATTAATGAAAACTCTACATTTTCAGTTTTAGATTAGAATGGATGAGCATGTAAATAGCATTTGTTTCATCATTTTCCTTTATTCCTAAAAATTTCACGAATGGGAACACGAATGGCACGTGCACCATTTCGTAAGAGGTAATTAATCCTAAATTGATGATTTACATCAATGGCCATAGTCAAGATGTAAACAAAACTTAGGATTTTTATCTTTTATAAAATAACACTGGATCTACACTGGATCCTTTTCAAAATTCATCATATTTTCTTTAAATACTTTCCTCTTTTATCAGAGTTTAGTCTAAAATTGATTCAGTACATATATCAGTGGCCATAGTCAGGATATATTGAGAATTAATTTCATTTTAAACTCTATAAAAGCACAAAAAAAATGTATTTTCTTCTTCACTTGAATTTAAATGTGGTTATTATATAATACATTCAATGACCATAGTCAGGGATGTATTATATCTTCAATCTCACTCTTAATTCATTTAAAGAATGAAATATGCTTTTCAAAATCCAAATTCAAATTCTTTAAATTCAATCATTTTTTTTAGGATAGAATTGCATCATATTTTCAAAGTTCCCTTTTCAAAATTCCAAGTGATTCTTCTTCTTCATTTTTGAGATCAAATATTATTCATAGATTCAAATTCAGTTCTATCTCATTTCAAGATTCAAAAATTCAATTTCAAAGTCCAATTTGACTTTGAAATTTCAAAATCATTTTGTATTTAAATTTTAATTTCCAAATCAAAATCCAAACTTCAAAGTTCAATTTAACTTTGAAGTCATCTTCTGTTTCAAAATCAAGTTTATTTTTCTCATCTTCAAAATCAAAATCAAAATCAAAGTTTGAGATTGATTCTGAATCTCAAAACTTGACCCTTCTTAAATTTTAAATTCAATCTGGGTTTTCAAAACCCAGATCCATCTTCAAAAGTCTCATTTGGACTTTCAGAATCCAAATCCAAAGTCAGATCCAATCCTCATTTAGGATCCTAGATCCAGAATTCAACTCCATCTTGGATCTCAGACTTCAGATCCAAAATCCATTCTAGGATCCAGAATCCAATTTCATCTTGGATCTCAGACTTCAGATCCAAAATCCATTTTAGGATCCAGAATCCAATTTCATCTTGGATCTCAGACTTCAGATCCAAAATCCATTCTAGGATCCGGAATCCAATTTCATCTTGGACCGCAGACTTCAGATCCAAATTCTAGATCTTGGATCCAATTCCATTCAGAATTCAATTTCATCATTGGATCTCAAATTTCAGATTCAATTCCCATTTAGGATTCTAAATCCAGAATTCAGTTTTATCTTAAAAATCTCAGTTTTATTTAGAACCCAAACTTTGGATTCAAATTCCATCTTGAATTCCAAAATTCAAAATCAAATTCTATTCCCAATTTCAACTTTCAAATCAAATTCCATTCCTAATTCTAAAATTCAAATCCAAATCTATCTTTTCCAGATTTCAAATCCAATTCCAATTTCAGATCTCATCTGAACTTCCTAAATCCATTTCTGTTTTTTTTTAAATACCATTTGGATTTCTCAAATCCATCCTGATTTCAAGCTTTAAATTTAGAATTCAATATCACTTCAAAATTCATCTCCTTCTCTTAAACCAGGTTCAAAATTCAAAGTCAATTTTTGACTTGGAAACTTCATTCCTTTTTCTTTCTCCCAACTTTAAAATCATTCTTTTTCAAATCAAGATTTATTTTCCCAACTCTGATCATTTCAAAGACTTAAAAACTTCAAAATATCCTTCCTAAATTTATCCCAAGTTCTAAGTTAGATTCAACCATTTAGAAAATCATTTCTTCACTCCATTATCAAGTTCATCTCAGAAAACTTAAAAATTTTTAAAACATTTTTTCAAAAGAGCATACATCCTTGCATTGCACAAGCATGATTCTTTATGCATTTAGACTTAGGATAAATTCTTAGATAATATTTACGCAAAGAAAAAGGCATAAATTCGATCCTTGGTTCGATTACCCCTGGTAAAGGTGCTAGGAACGGTCGAACCTCGTACCGACGAGCGAGCCCCGTCTCTCCATTTTCCTGCAAAATATTTCAAAACGGAGGTGAGTTATTTTCCTAAATATTTTCAAATCAAGGTCAAGTGAGACCCTGCAAAAGAGTTCCTCTCTCTCTTCTTTCTTTTCTTTTCTCTTCTCTTTTCTTTCTGTCTTTTCATTTCTCCCCTCAAAAAGGAGAAATAGAAGTCAGAAAAGAAAAAGAGAAGGAAGAGAGAGAAACACCAAGAGAGAATTTTTTTTGCGATGATCACTGTTTTGGCGACCGTGATGGGACCCGTCTCTGTCTGGTCGAATTTTGCTTTTGCTTTGCTTTAATATTTTCTAAGTCTTTATTCTTCTATGTCAGCTTCATTTCCATGCAAACTTTAGGAGCCTAGACTCTGTCCTAAGCTGACATCATTGCATATAGGATCTAAGTATGGTTTGGTAGGACCATATTGAGAAGATTATTCCATGTTCACATTAGACTAAGGTCTGAAATACAACTCTCCTTAATTCTAGGGATTGAATGCAAACAATGTATGCAGGTGTATGCTTTTTTTCATTTAAATCTATCTATTTAGAACTTGCATTAGAACTTTCTGGTTTTATCTACATGTTGAACATGTTTTTGAAAACATCCCTACCTATATTGTCCCAATCTTCATGTTGCTAGGCTGTCTCACTGAACCATAGTTTGGGAGAGAGCCTCACAACTGGGCCACTTATTTGGGTTCGCGCCCCCCTACCACGTACCTAAGGGCCATAGTCCGAGGTATATCGGTAGGCGCTCAAGGATGTTGGGAAGCCTTTACCTTAGAACCAGAGAAATATTTCTATGCCACGTACTTCAAGCTTCGACTTAAGTATATCGGCATACCTTGATTGAAATCATATGATCTAAACCATAGAGTTAGGATTAAGGTTCTACAAGCCATTTCAAATATTGCATTTAGAGTCAGCCTTTTAGGAAGTGTTGTTTGTACATCCTTGTTTGTGCAGCTGTAATTGTGCAATGTTTTCTTGTATTCTCCTATATATATCAAATCTTTTCAAACCCTGGGTATATTATTCAAAATTTTCCCTTATTTTCAAAAACCCCAGGAATATATTTCTTCCTTTACCTACATTCTTTTCTCGTTTGTGTCAAATTTTTCTTTGAAAAACCCTGAAAATCCCTTTTCTAAAATCCCCTAGTCTTTCAAAAACTTCCAGGATTTATGTCTATCCTCTTATTTCATCAAGAGTCTATCTGTAAGTCCTGCATTTTATCTAAATCTCATCTTCTTTGCCTCAGTATCATTCCAATGGCATCCAATTCCCTTGATGATGTCTTTCCTAGAGATCATGTCTTCTGTCAGATAAAGAACGGATCCCCAGATCATCGAGTCATCCAGTCTCATTCCTTCTTCCCGCGGTGGTATTATTATTGGTTCACCACCTTCTCACGTATGTTCCTAGACCACTTGGATGATTGTGGATTGGAGATGGCATTAGCAGTGGGCAAGCAAACCATCAACGACAGTCTTATTCAGGCTATGGCAGAACGGTGGAATCCACATACCTGCACATTTTGGTTTCCATGGGGAGAGATGACTCTGCTAATGGACGAATTTGGTGACATCATGGGACTGCCAGAGCCAGCTGGTCAGCCAGATGATCCGGTCGAGCAGCAGTTCCTGATCAATGTCAAGGGGATAGATGTTCGAGAAGCATTAGGGAGCAGATCTTGGCCTCTCACCGAGATAAATGGGAGTCAGTTCATCGATTTGTTCAGACTCTATCGCAAGTATGGAGCCTACGAGGAAGTTGACACCTTGTTCCGAGCAGCGAAAGAAAGAATCCAGCATGCCATGGTCCTATGCACTGTAGGATTGACATTCTTTCAAGATGATCAGAATTTCATTGATGTCAGAGTCGCCCAACTTTTTCGAAGATGACGAAGCAAGCAGACCCATAAGATTTCAGTATCCATGGCAGCTCTAGTCTTTCTCTATCGAGGCTTAGCTCATTTCACCCTTGGAGAGACCATTCTGGTAGAAGGGTGCACTTATGCCTTGCAGTCTTGGTTCCAGTGACATGTTCCATCGAAGGCCAGTTCCTTCAGGTTCAGCAGCAAGAAGCCGAAGTTTGCCATTCAATATCGAACTTTGATCGAGAGTCTGTATCAGGAAGAGATCCTTTGGGATTACTTTGACAGGCAATAGTCAGTTCCTCGCTACACTTATGCTCGTAGCAAGCGTTACAGACTGCTTGGTCCTTTCTTCTGTGTCGACTACCAGCCAGAGAGATGTCTCAGACAGTTCTCACAGCGGCAGGTCTGCACCAACATTTGTTTCCCGGCAGGCCATATGCCAAAATTCGATCTGCAGTCGGATCAGTGGTCTGGGGTATATCATGTAACCAAATACACTTGGGACTCCGTTCCTTTGTCTGTATTTCCTGGTCCTAATGTATCTTCAGAATATCGAGAATGGTGGCAAACTGTCTGCCCACCTCCTCTTTGTATTTAAATTTTGTCATCAATAAAAATTCAACTTTGCGACCAAAATTTTATTCTTTTATTTTGTTTTATGTGGTCACAATTCCCGTGACGATCTCATCCCTAGTGATGAGACTTTTCCTTATATTCTTCTTCAAAATTATCTTTTATCATGATGGACGACCTCGCCTAGGTAACAAGGCATATTTTTTTCTGTTACCACAAAATGATGACACAATTATCACAAAAATTGTGATGACCCGATCCCTGGTAATGGGATAACCTGTTTAATTGTCTATCAATTCCTCCTTCCTTGTCTTTTTCTCAAAAGGTCGTGTTTTCAAAAATTCTTTCGCACTCTAACCATTCCCTTATCCTGCAGAAATCATTGGCATTGACAAAATGGTTCAGACAAGAGCTGAAAAAGAGACTGTTCTTCAGCACAACGATAGTGAAATTGAAGCAATGAATTCTCCCAAGTCGGTCAGAGGATAGAGTTAGGGCAAAAACGATGATATAGATCCTGCCATGTACAGTCTGTTTCAGAGAATGATGGCCAGAATGATGTCAGAGCAAGCTGAGGCCGGTCAGAAGAAGGCCGCCCCCAAAAGCAAACCGAAAAAGAAAGCTGTGAAAAAGCCAGTCAGGATTGTCAGAAAGAAGGTTTAGCCTGACACCACTTCTGAGGAATCAGAATCAGCCGAAGAAGAATCAGAGGAAGAAGAACAGTTTGTCTACCATCAGAATCCTCCGCAGCAGTTTATGAAGTTCGTTGCAGAACCCGAATCAATAAACAAGCCTATTCCAGCTAATGATCTAATGCACGAGTAGATGAGAGAAATGAATCGGGCCATTAAGAATATCCAGGCCAAAAGCAAAGGCAAGCAGACTTACTTTGGTGAAGATTTTTACAATGGCCTAGATAGGGATGACAATATGAAGAATCTCCCTCGAAAGTTCCTCAAGTTTGATGGAACAGGCAATCCCAAGGCACATTTGGCCACATTCTATGCTGAGTGCGGCTGTTTCAGGAAAGACAATCGGGCGTTATTCATTTGCTTTTCTCGCAGTCTGGAAGGAACAACGGCAGGTGGTATGCAGACCACATCAACCCTATCGAACTAAGAGAGTTCGATAAAGTCGTGAATCTTTTCATTGAGCGCTTCATGTTCAACATGGAGGCCTCACCAACTCTCAACCATCTGTACAATCTAAAGCAGAATGAGAATGAGAGAGCTGGCGAATTCATCTACAGGTGGATAAGCACCTGTAACATAATGAAGGTTCCCATCCCAGAAGAGCACGCCCTGCAAATTATCTTGAACAACTTTGCTCAGCCTCTCAGGAACCTCATTTCTAAATCTCCTGCGAAGTCATTCATCAAACTGATTGAGAGAGACGAGTGGCTCAATACCGGCTCGAACAACGACCTATATAAAGGGTACCCTTTTGTCAGAGGGAATCCTGAGCAGAAGAAGAAAGCACACATGGCTTACTCCATGGATTTTTTCGACAACAACAGTAGTTCTGGCAGCAAGGAAAGCAAGAAAAATTGCAACAAGAATGACAGACACTCCAAGGCCAAAAGAACAAACTCTGCAGCCCAGAAGGGAAAGATTGTTAAGCCACAGCCCGTTCAATCAGCGCCGCAGCCAGAGAAGCCAAAACACGAGGGATGGAGTTATGATCGGGAATTCACCGCTCTAGAGCAGTCCCGCGAAGACATCTTGGAATATATGATGTCGAAAGGAATGATCAAACTCCCCAAAGTGGCAGATCCTCCCGTTGCTATGAGAAAATGGACTGATAAGTTCTGCAAATTCCACCGGATTGTCGGACATGACACTGAGCATTGTTTTGTCCTTAAAAACATCATCTAGGACTGTATTGACAAGAATTTGTTGATCGAGGATGAGGATGAGCAACAGTCGGAAATCTTGTCCAAACCATTTCCTAAGCATTCAACTTCAGTCATCACAGAACAAACATTTTCTCTGCAAGGCAGTATTCAGCCATGTTCCAGTTAGGACATTCAGGATCAACATTAGGTCCTCGTCCTTCGTCAAGCGCAGTCTTCTGCCAAGAGGGTGGATATTATTGTATTTTCTAGTAACAAGAAACCAAACAAGGAGCCAACAAAGGTGACGACAGAGATTGCCAAGCCAGTTCCCAGGATTCTGAAGCACTTCGTCAAGGCAACTTCGAAAAAGGGAGAAACCTCAGGGTCAGTACAGAGGCCAATTACTGCTTTATCAAACATCTCTATCCTGGATCTGTCCCATGCTTCCCCAGAGCACCAGCAAGTGCTAGAAGATCTACTAAGAAAGATCAAAGTCAAACCTAGCACAACACCGCAAGATATGGCTCAAATCGTCAATCAGGCCATGACAAATGCACCAATCACATTTTTTGATGAGGATTTGCCAAAGCCTCATTCTTTTCACAACAATGCCTTATATATAGTGGTGCGAACCAGGGGCATGACTGTCCCACACGTGCTTGTGGATGGAGGCAGCATGCTCAATATCTATCCGGAGATGACCGCGAGGGCTTTGGGCCTCAAGGAAGAAGAATATACCCCAGATCCCATAACAATCTATGGTTTCGAAAACCACGGACAGATAGCCAGGGGAAAGATTTTTCTCAAAATTTTCATCAACTATTCGGTGCATACAGTCTTGTTTCATGTGGTCAATGTGCCGCCCACATACAAACTTTTTGCTTGGGCGCACTTGGATCCACAACGCCAACGTTGTTCCTTCAACCCTTCACCAGTGCATCAAATGGTCGAAGGGAGGCATGATTACCACGGTCCTAGGAGAGGATCCGGAAGAAAGACTCCCGCAACCGATGATTCCCCGTCCCACTTTCACTGCCGACATCCCAAGCATCAGAGAAGTCGATGAAATTAATCTAAGTGAAAGCCTGGACATGCTGAAACTGAAAGAAGTCCAGCCGTCAGAAAATGTCACCGCAGTGGTCCAGTGGCAGAGACCTCGCTTCTTCAAGTTAGGTGGGTGATGATGTATAAATATCATGTTTTATTAATACAATTTCACTGCATAAATGCATCATCTATAAGTTTAAATCATACACTTAGGTGCATAATGATGTTAGGGAGCTCTGGTTCGAATTTCATCAAATTCAGAGTTAAAACGAAGGAATTAATGCATTTACAGTGTAACGGGTCAAATCTCGGAGCCGATTTAGAAGATTTGGATCCAGACACCCATTTGGATCCTGGATTTGGGTCAAAATACATGGATTCAACCCAGCTCCAACCCATTCACGTTTTCATAAAACATTTTCTGAAAACCCTCTGCAGAAAGAGGCGCCCAGCAATTCTTTTGTTTTTAACACTGTTTTTGAAAATAAACCCAAACAAGCAAAATCGTCAAAAGAGGGGGAGACGCCCAGCCATTCCTTGTCTTTGTTTTGGTTTTTGTGCCCTAGGGGCATGATTCTAACTCCAGCCCCCTTCTCATCTTCCACCTCACGCCATCTCCATTAGAGCATGAAGACAAGCTTGAGATTCAAGCTTTTTCTTGCCTTCTTTCACAATCTCTCCATTTCTTTAATCTCCAATGTTGGCTAATCTCCATGTGTGCTGTGTTTTGCAGGTGCAGCAGAGGTGGGAAACATCTTTTCTCGTGTGGAAGTGCGAAACACTCCAACGAGAAGGGCCGACTCTACCTCCATCCGGTCTTCTACGCCCCCCGATCGAGAATCGGTTCACATTTCATCTTCGAAGGATTTCCAACGTGTTGCAGCTGTAGGACATGGTACCATGGTGGATTTCCAGCATCAACGAGGTCCCGAACGGTGTGAAGCCAAGCAAAGTCTGCTCTGCCTTTTCCCCTCAGTCCTCGGATCGCCCTCGAGGTAGGTCTTCTTCTATCTTCTCTTCTAGCTAAAACCTATCATGTGGGTGAGTTATGTGTGTGAGTTTTCTGTATTTTGTCAGCCTTAGAATAGCGTTTTGTCGTGCAAAAGCTAGCACGTAGTGTGTTTAGGTGGGTTGCTTTGTTTAAAATAGATTTTCATTCCATCGATGGCTTTTTGGGTGTGTGCGTGTAATCCAAATATTTTTGCTATGTGTCTGCATGTTCTTCTTGTTATCCCAGTTATAGATAGGTCTTAATATGTTTTGTTAGCAGTAGATGTTATGGATCTTTTCCCATTTGATATTGTTAGTGATTTCCTAGTTGATTGATTGATTTTTGTACATAGCGTGTCATGTAGGTTGTCCTAATTCATTAGTTAAAATTAGTTAGAATATTTTCTGTAGATCAGTAATGTAGATAGATTAAATTGATTTAAGTTGGTTGCTGTGTAGTTTTAAATTCGTTTCTTGTAATGTTTTAGGTTTAGGTTTAGATTAAATTATATTTCGTTTTAGAATGGTCGATTGTAGTGATTGTCTAGAAGTCATTTCCGGTTTTTGATTTTCTGTACAACATAGTAGATTCGTTTCATATGTTTTAGATTTTAGTTTATTGTAGCTTTCATATAGTGTTTGTTCAAGTCATTTTTTTTTTATTTAATTTTCTGTAGGTAGTTTCTTTTTAGATTCATTGTTAACAAATTTTGATTTGTAATTAGTCATAGCTTGATTTCTGTTTTGGTTTCATTTCCAGCATGATTAGTAAGTTTAGTCTACATATTTTTAGTTTAATTGGTTAGTCATAATCGTTTGTTAATTTAATTTAATTTAATTTAAAATTATATTTGTCATTGTGTTATTAGCTTAAAATTAGATTTTCCATTTCTGCGTGTGAGTGTCTTCTTCTTCCCCATAGGTAGGGCGGCCATTAGAGGTCCAGCAAGGTAATAAAGTCCATTTGGTAAGTTATTAATTTTTAGGAAATTTTTATTCATAGGTCTAGGTTCATTGTATGCGTTTTAAGTAATTTAGAAGTAAATTCGATTTTGGTGTAGTGTTTAATTAGGTTGTTTTTGCAAATTCGTGAATTAGGTAGGTATAGTCTTTGCATTAATTGTAAATATGTTATTTCAGCTAAGGGTAGTCTAGTTTAGCTAAGTGATTTAATTTAATTGGTAAATATAAGGGCAATGTGATCTTTATGGTTGGAATACGAATTTGGTATTAAGGCACCTCCTCTAATTTCGTGATTTGCAATTAAGGAAGCTCTATTTCCCAGCTAAGTTTTAAATGACTTACACTTTTTCAATGTGGAAATCCTTTCAACTTCCCTAGACCTTCTAAACATATTTACACGATTTTGGGAAAGAGTTGATATTTATTCTCATTTAAGCCAACCAAAATTGGGTATTGTGTTTTGGGAAATGTTTTCAAAAAGAGATTTAATGCTTTTTATGGCAGCCCTTTGGAATTCCAAAAGTTTTCCTAAAAATGGCTACACGTTTTGGGGAAGTTTTGAAATTCCAAATGCTAAATTAAGGCCAACCCAAAAACGCGTGTAGAGATTTTGGGAAAGAATTTCAAAGGGGATTTAATGTTTTAATGAAGCAATGAAAAAACGTGTGGAGGTTAAGCTGGACGGTTTTTGAAATCAAACCTTTCCCAATGTGCAATTAAGGCTATAAGATGAGGAGTTGGATACTATCAAAATTTGTGTTTCTCCTATTTATTGCTCTCTTGACTACTTGCCTAAGTTGATTTAGTATTAATTAGATATGGGTTAACTTAGTAAGTTTGAAATAAATTAGCTTTTCTAAAATCGTGTAGTCTAGGTTAATTAACTATATTAGATTGTCTTAATTTTAGTATAGATAGTATTTAGTACTTTTCATTAACTAGGATAAATTAGAGTAATTAGTATTTATTATTATTAGCTTTAGTTTGTAGAGGTCGTGTAGGTCTAGTTAGGTAACTAGCTAACTTTAGTTAGAAACTAACCTAGTCAACTAACCTAGATAGTCAATTAATTCCTAACCTTAGGTAGTTAATCATAGTTAGTTAATTAACCCAACCGACCTTAGTTAATTAGCATCTAACCCTAGTTATTCTATTTAACCTTAGTTAATAGTAGTTAATTCTAATTAATTCTAACCGTAGTTAATCTAACCCTAGGTAGTTAGTTATTAACTTGCCTTAGTAACCCCCTATTTAACCTTAGTCGACCCCTACTAACCATATCTAACTCTAGTTAAACCCTCTAAACCCTAACCGACCTTAATTATCCCATCCGATCCTAGCCTTAGTTAAATCCTACTAACCCTAATCAACCCTTGTAAACCCTAGTCAACCTTAGTTATCCTAACCGACCCCTTAACTACCTTAGTAGACCATAGTTAACCGTACCTTAGATAGATAACCCTAGTTACTAGTTAGTTAAATCTAACCCTAGTTAGATTAAACCTTAGTTAGCTAGTTAATGCTAATTTACCCTAAACCGACCCCCTAGACTAACCATAGTTATTAAACTAACCCTAGTTAGTATTTAGTTCTATTTAGAATAATCTTAGTTAATTAGTTCCTAATCTTAGGTAGTTAATGACTCTACTAACATTAACCGACCCTATCTAACTCTAGTTAGGTTTAACCTTAGTTAGTAGTGCTAGTTAGTTAACCCCTAACTCTAGTTAAACCCTACCCTAACCGTACTTGGATGTTTAACCTTAGGTATTTAGTTAACTCTAATCGCCCCTACCTCACCTATAGTTAGTTAACCCTTATCATTAGTTAGCCCTAGTTTAGCCCAAGTAACCAACCTTACCTAACCTTAGTTAACCCTAACTAACTATAGTTAGTCGACTAACCCTAGATAGTTAGTTAACATAGTTAGTGTTTAATTTAGTTAGTGAGTAATCTTAGCTAGTTAGCCTAACCGTAGGTTAGTAGTTGTTTTAGTAGGTTAGAATTAATATTAGAATAGATAGCTAATCTAGTTAGTGATATTAGACATTATACATTATGTTTAATTAGAGTGTATATTCATTTAGATATCTTATTTAGGGTATTAGTGAGTTTAGGTTAGGTTATCTCTTAGATTTTATAATGTAGTTTAATTGTTATTTTTTCTATAGTTTAGCAGTAGCATAGGTTTAGTTCAGACGGTTTTTCCATGTCTTTTAAGGTTTTAATGTCATTTATGGATTCAAAGAGACGAATAGTGCACTGAACCAAAACCCTAATTTTTACCCAATCGTGCACTAGTCATTTCTTGTGAATTTTTCGTGAATTTTCTAAAAATTATTTTTCTATTCACTACATCTATATGTTAACTGTCTGCAGACCAAATTTCAGCTCGATCTGAGTTGATTTGGTCTGGTTTTTAAGCGTATTATAAAAACAGCTTTTTTCGGATTTTGAAATTTCGGGTCCAGCGATTTCGCAAATTATTCTGATTTTGAAACGCTTCGTTCTGGAGATCCAGAACATATTTTTAACTTAGGTAAAATGTGTCAGCTTATTGGATCTGTCTTTTATAGAATAGAAGTAATTTGACGAATTTTGAAATTCGTTTGACCCCTCAAACATTCGTTTTGCGAAAAGCTGTCAGAATCCATTTTTGCCTTCTTTAGGGACAAAACAGTCTTTTACTCATTTGTCTGATTTCGTGTAGTTTTACTGTTTTCTAACATTGTAGTTAGTATATTAACAGTATTTAGAGTAATTAGAGTTGCTTAGCTTAGTTAGTTCACTTAGTTAGTATAACTTTAGTTTTATATATTTAAATTAACTGTAACTTAATGTAGAAATAGTTTAGAATTAGTTATAGATGTAATTTAGATGAATTCTTGATTTAGTTACTGACTTTTTGTTTTTATTATGTAGGTTGTTAAGTTAGAACAGGTTAACAGATGCAATTCAATTGTGATGTGCGACTGCACTTGATGTGAAAAGACAGAAATGCCCCTGGAGACCTGCTGAAGACTTAGCCGCCTATTGTAGTTTATTTTTATAGTTAGAATGTTATTTAATGTAACTTGTAAACATTGACATAGATTGTAAACTTTTTATGTTAATAAAGTGTTATTTTAGAATTAATTCAGAAATATCCCGTTCCTTGTGGATTCGACCCGTACTCGCCACTTCGGTGGAAAGTCGGTTTTTATATCTTTGGTTGACGATTTTCCCATGTTCTTATTGAAAAATATTGTTTAAAAATATCATCTCCAAAAGTGCAACCAGTGGGCGCCTCAATTGCACTTCATTCAAAGATCACCCTCTTTTCTCTCAGTTTGCAAAAACCAAGAAGGGATTCGACCTTCTGATGAAGCATGGATACCAGCCCTTCAGAGGCCTTGGTAAGAATGGAGATGGCATTCTGGAGTCGATCATCCCCGTTCAGCATGCCACTGGTACAGGCTTGGGTTTTACCGGTCAGTCTTCAGGTAGAAAGACCACCTTTGTCAAGGGAGCAGAATGAAGAAGACAATGTCAGTGTTTTCTGCTTTCTTCTCCTTAATGTCATCCTGTAGGGGCAAAAATCCGCCCCAGTTTCTTCCTTTTTTTCAAGTCGTATGTAAATATCAAGAGTATTTCAATCAATGAAATTTTGATTTCCTATTTCTCATTTTGGCGTACACAAATTCTTTGCTTATATCCTTGTCTATGTTGTGATTCTTTGTTTCTGTACAAAAGGCTATTTTCGAACATTTTTACCCTTTTCTCAAAAACCTTCTTTGTGCTTTTAGGATTGCCAGAATCATGGCTCCTAAATCGCTCAAAAGGCTCGTTATCAATACTAACTTTTCTCAAAATAAATCCAAACCAGCCAGAATCTGCAAGGCAAAGGCAGGGGCAGAAGTCAGCAATGTAACAGGGCAGATCGAAGAGTTAGCAGAGTTCGACTCAGCGATTCAAGAATTGCCAGAGTTCGCCAGTATTTAGAAACAAGATGAACCATCGCCATTGGTTCAAGATCCGACAAAGGATGTCAATATTGGTTCAGAAGATGATCCGAAAATCCTCAAAATTGGTTCTAGTTTGAGTCCAGATGAGAAAGAGAGACTCATCCATTTCCTCAAACAACATCAGGAAGCCTTTGCTTGGACTTATGAGGATATGTCAGGTTTAGACCCCAAGTTGGTCGAGCATCGTCTTGTGCTGAAGCCGGATTGCAAACCAATCAAGCAGAAATTAAGGAAAATGGATCCCCGCATGGCACCACAAGTTAAAGAAGGACTTGAGGAGTTATTAAAAGCAGGATTCATCCAGACTATTGAAGATCCAGACTGGTTGGTGAACATCGTGGCAGTTCCTAAAAAGAATGGCAAAGTCTGAATCTGCATTGATTTCAGGGATCTAAACAAGGCCACCCCAAAGAATGATTATCCACTTCCCAACATCGATCTTTTGATCGATAGCACGGCGGGCCATGCCATGTTTTCCTTTATGAATGGATACTCAGGCTACAATCAGATTAAACTGGCCGCTCGTGACCAGTCCAAAACTTTCTTTACTACGCCTTGGGGCACATTTTGCTACACGGTTATTCCGTTTGGACTCAAAAATGCTGGGGCAACCTATCAGAGAGAATGACAGTTATTTTTCATGACCAGATGCATAAGAACATGGATGCCTATGTGGATGACATCCTAGTCAAGTCTAAAGAAGGAGAGGATCATCTTGGTGCTCTCGACCAAGTCTTTGAAAGACTTATTCTCTACAAGTTGAGACTCAATCCGCAGAAATGTGTCTTCGGAGTAGAGTCAGGCAAACTGCTAGGCTATATGATCAACAAGAAAGGCATAGAGGTGGATCCTGCCAAGGCAAAGGCGATCATTAATATAACGCCTCCCACCAATCTTAAAGAGCTGTGAAGCCTTCAAGGTTGCATTCAGTCTATTCGATGCTTCATCTCCAATTTGGCCATGAGATGCGAGCCCTTCAATCACTTATTAAGAAAAGAAGTGAAATTTGAGTGGGGACCAGAATGTCAGCTTTCGTTCGAACGCATCAAGCAGTATCTCCTCAATCCACCAGTTCTGGAGCCACCAGAACTAGGAAAGCCACTTCTCTTATATATTTTCGTCAATCAGAATGCTTGTGGCAGATTTCTTGCGTAGTACAAGCAAGGCAGCCAGATAGAGCACGCCATCTACTACATCAACAAGACCTTCATCGATTATGAGAAAAGATATTCTCAGATGGAAAAGACGTGTCTAGCCTTGGTATGGATGTGTCAGAAGCTGAGACATTATCTGTTGGCCTCAGAAATCAAAATTTTGTCAAGACTCAATCCTCTCAAGTACATCCTTGAGCAGCCTTTCCTTACTAGACGGATTGCAAAATGACAAGTCCTTATGCAATACGACTTGGAGTACGTTTCTCAGAAGTCGGTCAAGGGGCAGTCCATCGCAGATCAATTGGCAGATTTCTCATTGACAGAAGAGATCAAGGCGGAAGATGATTTTTCCGACGATCAAATTTGCAATGTTCAGGAGTCCCCAGTTTGGACCCTTTTCTTTGATGGAGCCAGAAATATGTCTGGTATAGGGATTCAGATATTGTTAATCACTCCCAAAAAGGAGATGATTCCTTATTCCCTCAAGCTCAACTTTCAGTGTACTCACAATATGATCGAGTATGAAGCTATAATACAAGGCCTCAAGATTTTGCAAGGCTTCGATGTCAAAAGAGTACATGCCTTTGGCGATTCGTTACTTGTTGTCAGCCAGGTTAATGCAGAATGGCAAGTGAAGGATCCAAAGTTGATCCCCTATAAGAAGATTACCTTAGCTCTCAGAGGCAATTTTGAAGAATTTCAGCTCAATCATGTCAAAAGGGAATACAACCACATAGCGGATGGCCTAGCCTGTCTGAGTTCCATTTTGTCGTTCAAAGACAGTGAATCCTGTCGTTCCTTCGAGATTGGCAGACTTGATCAACCTGCCTTCATTTCAGTTGAGCAAGTAAACCAAGCCACTCAGAAAGAGAAGCCTTGGCACCAAGACATCAAAAACTTCATCGAAACCGGTGAATTTCCATCAGAAATGCCAAGAAAAGAGCAATGTGTGATCCAATGCATGTTTGCCCGTTATTTCATTCTTGCCAATACTCTTTACCGTCGTGGATTCAGTTCTGAGTACGCTGTTATCGTCGCGAAATTTTTCCCCCGTCTTCCCTTCCTTGCGGAAGAGAGAAAGAGGAAACGCTTTCGCGCTTCAAACTTTGACCGGATTTTGGAAATTGTTTTGAAATACTCGCCTCCGTTTTTGAAAATTGCGGGAAAATCCATGGGATGGGGCTCGACCTGTCGGTACGAGGTTCGACCGTTCCTGCCGCCTTTAACAGGGGTAATCGAACCAAGGACCAAAACTATGCTTGACTTAGCGAAATTATCAAAGTTATGTTCTATCCTAAATGCATAGAGAATTCAGGCATGTGCTATGAGATTTTGGAAAATGCCAGTTGGAAAACATGATGTATGCTTAGAAAAACTTTGGAGTTGGAAAGAATCTCTCAGGAAAAAGGTCAATTTCTCAGGAAACTCAGATAAAAAAAGGGGTTTTTGAAAACATGAGAAAGCTTATAAAGATGTGGAAAAATCAGAAATAGTTGAAAATCTTGGGAAAATGGAAGTGATTCTTGAGAAAAGATGGTCTTTTTGAAAAGGGAAGCACTTCTTAGGAAAACTTGGACTTTGAGAGTTTTCTTAGGAAAATGATGGAAGATTTATAGGAAAGCTCATTGGAGAAGGAAATTCAAAACTTGTGGAATCGAAATCCTGGGAATTTTACCTTTTTAAATACTTGGAAATCGATTTTGGATCTTGAAGAAAGATTGGAAAACTCTTTTGAATATCTTAAGAAAATATCATTTTCCTGGGAAAATTGTGGAAAAACTTGTCTTGGAAAAACCAATTTTGAAAAATCCTTAGAATTTCTTGAGAAATCGATTTCTTGAGAATGAAGTTTTCTTGAGAAAATCTTGAGAAAATCAATGATTTCATGATGCAAATGATATGAGTGGATGAATGCACTTTGAAAAGATTTTCTAAGAGATTTGTTGGAAAAATGTGCATTAAGTCAAGATAAATCCTTCACATATCCTGACTGTGGCCATGAATATGCTCAGAATTTAGTTGATTTGATGCACATGATTTTGAAAACTTTGAAAATATGATGTGCATTTTAAGATAGCCTAAGAGTGTAGGCTCAATGTGACTAGTAGAAAGATGATGGATCTGGGTCTCGTCCATATTCCGACTAGGGCCGTAAATATGGATCCCACCGAGTCCATCAACTCCCTAAGAGTTGGTGTACGTGCCATTCGTGAACATCCATAGTGCTTTTGAAATAAAATGCATGAATCATAGAAACAAGATATTGCATAAAATCAAACTATATGATATGCATCCTAGTCTAAGCAGGAAATTAAATCTCTTATTCCAAAATTTACATTATTACATCACTAAATAAAGGAAATAAAAGAAATTTGCAGACTTCATCTCCTTCTTTGGAATGTCCCTGCCAAGCTTGAAATAAAGTTAGCTCAAATATGTAGGTTTTTCCAAGATTTTCCAATAATATTATGAAATTATTGGATTTAATTGGATATAAACCCTATTCTCATGCTTCCTTGATATTTTGATATAGTGTAAATGCAGGAAATTCAGTGGAAAACAGTTTGAAATTCGGAATTGGGGTCAAAATGACCAAAATACCCCTAAAATTAAAGTTACACCTTTAAAATCAGGGTTTTTTGAAGGAAAACTTAGTAAAATTGGGATTTCGAAATTCAAATTGAATTCAATGATGATGAAATGCAATATGACATGCTTCTAAACACATTAGGACTGTAAAATCAGAATTTGACATTTTGAAATTTAGCCAAAATAACGAATTTCGCTTGTTTTTCACTTGGATCCGGGTCCTGCGGGACCCTGTTTTGGTATTGTGGATAATCCGAACCTCAAATGGATTCCAAATTGCACCAAATTCGGTATGAAGCATCTACTTACTTTGATAAACAGCCTAGAATGCTAAAAATCATGAAATGATATGATTTAAATGCCAAAATTCAAAGAAAGTCCTAAAAATGATGGATTTTGCCTATGGATCCGAACCAAATGCAATGCCTAATATGATAATGCAAGATTTACACCATGGAAACTTCTGATATTTTGCAGACTGCTAAAAGACCCGAAATGGAACATTTTTGGTTTTTACAGCCTCAGGATTTGAGCCATGGTGAGTTCAATAACAGGGATTTAGTTCAGACAGAGGTAAAAATTACACTAATCTGATGTAAAATGCTAAAAAAATATAAAAACTGCCATGGAAATTTATGAAATTAATCATAGCTATGCACGACACCTACATGAACAACTTTCATGTTTATGACTTTGGCATTTGATCAACATAAGCACCGATAAAAATATAACTATTCCTGCCTAAACTAACAGAACAGACAAATGTAGCAAAACAGGGGGCTGACAAGAAAAATCCGAAGCAGGGGTCAACACTGTTCTAAAAATTACAGGCTTTTATATACAAATAGAGGACATCACGGACATAACTTTAACTTTTTACAGTTTCGTATTTGGAGCAACACACAAAGAGAAACCATAGCCCTAAGTCGATCCAAGATCTCAGAGGCCCAAATTAGGCTCTGACACGTGTCCCGAACTCTCGGATTTTTCTCAGACATAAAAAAAATCATAAAAATCCGAAAAAATCATATTAAAAACTAGACATTCTCCCGAGTTCAAAACATTTTTCGTATCGAAAATTGGATCTCCCATGAGGGATATTTCGATTTTACAAGTTGGAAAATGATTTTCAAAACGTATCCCGGGTAACAAAATCCGACTTGCCATTTTGAATGTTTACCGCAGTAAAAAAATTCAAATGCCTCCGAATTTTTGGAAAAATTTCCGGAACACCTAAGGGCGTATTCCGTGATTTTTTTGGGATTTTTAATAAAAAAAAATGCATGAAATGACGTGTGGACTGACTGACAAAAACAGAGACCTACTGAAAATAAGCAAAATTGAAATAAAGGCTAAATTAATCCTAATTAATTCATGAAATGTACTAAATGAATGAAATAAAATGCAAATTAAACCTAGCTAACTATATGAATGTTAAAAATCATCAAGGAAGCATAACAAAACATTTATATATATGTCGTTTTATGAGAATAGTTCAATCCATCCCTCGGATGAGCTCTTTCTTCAAACGACTCCCGATTCGGATTATAGAATCACATCAAGGGGAAAAGAAGTGCACCTTGCTTCGTTATGCAGCGTAGGAGCTCTTGAAAGGGGCAGCTATCACGAGCTTCCTTCGTCCTTCGCTCCGAGCTTCGGATGGTCCACCAAAATCGAGCTCTGTTGGAATCGAATTGGCCACAGCACGAGCTTTACTCCACCTTCTTCAATGCGCCAAAGGGGGCACGATTTCCAAGGTTCAAAATCAGATGTTAGGAAGGCTAGGTCGGATTTTCCAAGTTCACAAGAGCTAAAAAAATGATCCTCCTTTAGGCTGGGCGTGAACCCTTGTTTTTATAACTTTTCTGAAAATTTTTGAAATTCAAACAGGCTAGATCTGAGCCCTCCATGTGGCGCCATCTCAGAGGGTGCCATCTGAGGGGTTTGAAATTCGAATTTGTCTTCTGCAGGGAGCCCTCAGATGGCGCCACCTCAAAAGGCTATTTTGATTTTTTGAGAAAAATAAAAAATGGAAATTTTGTCGGTGAGACACCTCAGCAGGGGGAATTTGGAATTTTTCAAAAGTTTGCTTGATTCTCTCTGCAGGGAACTCCCAGAAGGCGCCACCTCAGAGGGTGCTCTCTTGGAGTTTGAAATTCAAATTCACTTTTCGTAGGGAGTCCTCAGGTGGCGCCACCTCATGGTGGGCTACCTTTATTAAAAATAAAATAAAAAATAAAAATGGAGCCAAGTGGAGTCCTGGAATGGTGCCACCTCAAAAGGTGTTTGACACATGTCAGAAGGTCAGAGCAGTGGGCTCAGAAGGCGCCACCTCAGAGGAATTTGAATTCTACCTTTTCTGGAGAAAGGAGATCTGGACATGTGGCGGACAAGTGTCAGATGTCTGGAGAGGCTTTCTCAAATGGCGCCACCTCAGGGGGAAGTTTGAAATTCAAATGGAGGTTGGCCCTGGAGGAATGGAGGATGGACATGTGGCGCCACCTCAGGGTGGCTCCTACAATGCCATGTGGCAAGAGGGAGGAAAAAGAGGGCAGTGACATGTGTCTCCTACTTTTCTGAAAAAAGTAGGGAGAGAACATGTGTCCTCTACTTTTTCTGAAGGAATGAGAAGGAGACATGTGTCACCTTCTTTTCCTGAAAGAAGTAGAAGATGACACGTGGCAGAGGGATGAGAAGGAGGGAAGGGACATGTGGCGCCCTCATAGGCCATCTGGAAAAATCAGAGCTCCGGATTTTCGCCACCTAATGCCTTGTTTGAATTTTAAATGGTTTGCTTTTTCTGAAGAAGGCCAGGAGTGACATGTGTCTCCTACTTTTCTGAAAGAGGTAGGGAGAAGACATGTGTCCTCTACTTTTTCTGAAAGAAGCAGAGAATGACACGTGGCAGAGGGGAGAGAAGGTGGGCCAAGCCATGTGGCGCCATCTCAGACAGGATGAAAAAGGTAGGAGTTCTTGATTTTCGCCACCTATGGGGATTTTTGAATATTTGAATTCTAGTTTTTCTGAGGAAAGCAGAAAATGACACATGGCACTTGCTTTTTCTGAGGAAATGAGAGCTTGCCATGTGTCCTCTACAGGAGACACTCCAGATGGCGCCACCTCAGAGGAGACAAGCCTACTTTTTCTGTAGGAATTTATGAGTGACACATGTCTCCTACTTTTTTGAGAAAAGTAGGGAGAGACATGTGTCAGGCTACTTTTCTAGAAGGAGGGAGAGGTTGACACGTGTCCCCTGCAGGAGACACACTTCAAGTGGCGCCACCTCAGAGGAGACAAACTCCACTTTTTCTAGACAGGACAACCTATGACACTTGGCATCTCCTGGTAGTCTTTGAAATGACACATGGCGCAGGATGGATAGGGTGACACGTGGCAGATAAATGGAATGACATGTGGCGGCTTCTGAAGGTAGCCCCACACTGACACTTGGCATGGAAATGGGAGGAGAGAGAAATGACAAGTGGCACCAATCCAGGGGACAAGGCTCCTATATTTTTGGGTTTTTCTCAAAATTCAAATTTTTCAAAAGGAAAGCTTGTGTGACACCACCTCAGTGTGGGTCCCACATTGCTTCTTTATTGAAATAAGGATAAAACCACAAAACCTCTTTTTGGAATTTTTATAAAATCTGGACTAATGGGCAAAACAGGAATTTTGGAAAGAGTTGGCCCTTGTAGGGCGATTTTGTAAAAGGAGGATATTTGAAATTGTAAAAAGGGGCAAAATCTGAGGTGAAGTGACTGAAATCCATATTGAAAACTATCCAGATGGTTTTCCTGAAGAAATATTTTGAAATTCAGAGTCCTGGGGGTAAAATGGGAAAAATTGATAATTTTGAAGACCCAGGGTTTTGAAATCAATTTTGAAAAGAGTTAAAATTCTAATCTGGATTGAAGATTTTGAAATCGAGAGTTCTGGACCTCGAAATGACATGCTGTGCCGTGCAGTGATTTGAAATGCTCATGCAATGATATGCAATGTCATGTCTTATGAAATGCAATCTTGAATCAAGACTTTGGAGATGTCTGTCTCCTGTCAGGAGTAAAATCTTGAACATCTGAGATAAAAATAGAGAAAATTTGAGAGTTGCAGATGAAATTTGGACTTTTGCAAGGTCCGAGCTCAGAAAATGACCATTTTGCTCTTCAGCGATTTCAGAGGCTGGATGATGATGTTTGGTGGAGATGTCGGGGAGGTGAGTGAAAATTTGGGGTGTTTACATACGCCAAATGCTTAGATAAGGACGAGGCCATGGAAGTGATCCAAGAGGCACACAAAGGAATTTGTGGTGGTCACGTCGGCTACCAAACGCTCGTCAAGCAAATTATCCGGGCAGGATATTACTGGAAAACCATGCAGCAGGATTGCCATCAATTTGTAAGAAAGTGCGTGAAATGCCAAATGCACGCACCCTCTATTCATGCGCCAGCCACATACTTGCAGTCTGTGGTTTCTCCCTAGCCTTTTTCGATATAGGCCTTCGACGTAGTGGGTCCGATCACTCCTTCAGCTTCTAATGGCCACCGATATTTCCTCGCAGCTACAAAATACTTCACCAAATGGGTCGAGGTCGTGACTCTGCGAACAGTAGAAGGCCGGCATGTGGTTTCATTTATTCATAAGAATCTTCTTTGCCGCTTCGGCGTCCCACATGATATTGTGTCAGACAATGGCAGTCACTTCAAGAATGAGAGGATGAAGACCTTCTGCTCGAAGTTCAGAATTCATCATCATTTCTCAGCTCCTTACTATCTGTAAACACCCCAAATTCTCACTCACCTTCTTGACATTTCCCCCAATCATTACATTCTGGTTCTCCAACATCAATGAAGGGCAAAATGGTCATTTTCTGAGATTGAACCTGGTAGAAAGTCCAAAATTTTAGGCCTAAGTCTAAAAAACTTCTCTATTTAAACTCAGAGACATCTTCAAACTGCAAATTTTCAAAATCTCACGCTTAACTAGAAGTTAGAATTTTCAAATTCAAATTCAGAGTGGCAATTTCGTAGGACATGTCTTTGCATAACATCGCATAAGCATTGCATATCATTTCACTGCACAACATGTCATTTTGAGATCCAGAACTCCTGATTTTCAAAATTGTCAATCTGGATTTGATTTCTAAACTTTTCAAAATTGATTTTCAAAACCCTAGGCCTTCAAAATTACCAATTCTTCCCATTTTACCCCCAGGATCCCGAACTACAAAAGTTTTTCTCAAGAAAACGATTTGGATAGTTTTGGACATTGATTTTCAAGATTTCGTCAGTTGAAAAGAGGGGACACAATTTCAAAATTCATAAGACCTTATTTCAAACTTTTACAAAAAGGCTTCGAATTTCCCTACATCTTTAAAAATTTTGCCCTGAAGAACCATTTTCTTCTAAGTTTTGAAATCAAGCCAAATTTTGCTTCGTGTTTTCCAAAACTAGCCTACTATTATGAAAATTCCAAAAATTCCACTTGGCTTTTATTTCAAATAAGTGACGTGGGACCCGCCTCGAGGTGGTGTCACACTCAAATTTTCAAATATTTCTCTTATTTTCAAAACAGTGCCCATCCGGAAGTGGCACCGATTTATAAAACTCTTTTATTTGATTTAATTTTTAATATAATAATTAGTGGGCCCACGTAGGTGGCACCCCACTAAGACTCTTTTCCAAGAAAAACAATTTTTTTTATATACTTCAAAAAGCTTCCAAATTCAGTTGAGGTGGCACCACCTTAAAAAAAAAAGAGAAAAAGAAAAAGAAAAAGAAAAAGAAAAAGAAAAAGAAAAAGAAAAATTCGTTTTTTTTTTCCTTTTGTTTTACTTTTTCAGCCCCAAAGGGCGCCACCTTAAAACCCCCATTTTACCTAAGTTTTCAAATGTCATCTTAAGAGTAGGAGCCGTCCCCTCTCAAAACGGCGAGTTCCCTTTTTCAAAAAGATTTCAAAAAATTTTAAAAGTCTGTTTTAAGAGTTATCAAGGTCGGCTAAAAGGGAGGAAAAAGGGGGATTCGAAGGGCCGGCTATTAAAGAGAAGAGGAGGGTCCAACAAAGGGGCATCAGAAATCCAGTGGGCTCCTTCCCATCTTCTTCAACCGAGTCGATTGCTTTCACCTTCCTTTCAGCCCATCAGCAGGAGACCAACCATGTCTTCAGCTCAGCAGTAGAGGTAGTCTAGCAACACACTCCAAAGGAAGACAAGCCTCCAATGGCTGATATTCAGGGATTTTCTCATCTACTCCTGGAGGCTCAGCTCACCCTGTAGGAAGTGCTTCTTCAGCCTCTGCCAAATCAAGGTAAAGACCCCCTTTACCTCTACGTTTGTGCGAATTAGGCATCACGTTTATGTCATCTGCAACGCAAACCCGTGATGACATTTGATGTGGCTTGCACCCTGGGTTTTTCAATATGTTTGGAATCGATGATGCCCCTTTAATGGCATTGTCATTTCAGCATGGTCCTCAAATTGTCATGTTTCCTTAAAAGGCTTTGCATAATTCATTTCAGCAGGGTCCTCAAATCGTCATTTTTTTTTAAGCTTTTGCACAATTTGTTCCAGCATCTAAAATGTTTCAAGATAATCTCTTCATTACAATTCGAGACCTGCACACCTGGAGCATTCTGCTATGTATTCGTGACTACACAGTTATGTGAGAAGATCATTTGCAATGGATTTCAGTTTTATCGAACTTTTTTTTTTCGCAATAAACTTCACTTTCAGTTTTAGCTGTAGCAATCTTCTCATCTTTTTGTTTGTTTTCTTAGATGCTTTCCTGATTAACATTGATTTCAAGAGCTCCTACATGTCCTGGGTTTCTGTATTTTCATATGATTTTTGATAATAAGATTTGCATATCATGGGGTAAAACGATGTCCGCAAGGATTGATCGTACATCAAACCAGTGCCATTAACCTATGCACTATATCTAAACTCAGCGTTAATTTCCATTTCGTTTTTTTTTATCTCATCACTGTAATATTCTGTTTCCTGTAAAATTTATCATATTTCTGGTATTCGTGTCATGGTTTATAAATCTGTATTTTTTTTTCTTTCTCTTCGATATCCTTGATGATGGTGTTGTAAGATTGACACTTAAAACATTAGTACAAAGGCCATAGCTGCAGAAAACCCAAGGGGTCGTTTGCCCATGTATTCAACCATCTCAAAGGGGTGAGGATCTTACTGTTGGCATAAGTCTCAGCATGATAGACAGATTGCCAAAGGATCATTTGATTGGCGATTTCAAAGTTGTGATTACTAGCTGGAATATCACCTTCCTTAACATATGTATAGCATATTTCATCTGCTCCTTCCTTTTGTATATTTTGTGCGTTAAGGGTGATCTGGAGTTGGGTTGTTCGGTAAAGGTGTCACCTGCAGTCTTTGCTTCAAGTAACTACGAAGTTTCAAGATGTCAATTGGTATTCCCTCCATGCGTATTCAGCTACTTTTACATATTGTTTAGTGAGGTGTTCGATGGACATTCAGCAAATTTCATAATTGAACATGTTGATTTGCTGTGTAAGTCCAAGCTGCAATCATGCGTGTGGCATGGATACTGTAAATAGCTTGTGATGTGGATATGCATTTGTTGTTTGAAGGCATGACGAGTGTGAAAGAGAGTATACGTTGCACTGTGAGTCTAAGTAAGATCATGAATGGCATAGCATGAAGGCTTTATAGTTATAGCACTGTCAATTATACGATTTGTTATGATTATTGAACAGCTGGTTAATAGTCTATATGCATATCTGTATCTCATCATCTGCATGCTGTCTCATGTACAGTTCTATATACACACCCATCGGTTGCATAGACTCATCAATTTGGTGTGCTTATACTTCATTGTCATGTCCTATTCAACTTTCAATATATATGAGCTTTCTTTTACCAGTTTGCCTCCAAATGAATGATGATCTCTTTCAGTTTTTTTTTTATCATATGCATGTGCTCTAGTCTTTACAAACATCTCTTATCATTCATTCGTAGGAGCACTCGCATCATCATATGTACCCATGCATCACACTCCTTTCACAATGTCCTTGAAACAGCCCTGGTGCTTCCACAGTACATCTCCTGCACATTGTGTATATTATGTATTTTGTCCATCTCTTCTTTTGCAGGTACCCAGTCTTGATAATCGGCTATATTCATGAATGGATTTATCCATATCCATTCATGATCTCTATATCATCTTTGGCATGCTTGGTTATTGATGTATAGGGAAACTCCATACTCGATTTTACTGAGAAATATGTTATAATTTGGGAATTACGGATTTGTGAAATTACCTACAGAAACTACATATACCCTGTATTTTCTGATTTTACCCATTATATATAGAATTCCAATTACTATGTACATTTTCTCATTATATGTATGTATACCTATATATGTATATATCTATGTATATATATATATATACTTATATACATATGTATATCTTCATGTGCACTTGTTTTCACATATAAGTATTTATGTGGATATTTTTCTTTTTCCTTTTCTTTTTGTAAATACATCTTCATTATCACATGCCATTTAGCACAAATTCAAGCATTTAGATATAACCATGTGTATATTTGTTGTATATATTACATATATATATCCATTTCCTTGGGTATCTTGTATTAACTCTCATTTTGCAGGAAAATCTGGAGGATGCTGATTCTTTTATACCACATATTTTTCTTATTTATTTCATTTATTTTGACTCATGTCAGAGATGTATAATCAAACTTAGAATAATATTTACTTTTACTGCTTAGATTAGGAAGCATATCATGTAGTTTAATTTTGTAATATCCTGATTTTGTGATTCACACATTTTATCTCAAAAGCACTATGGATGTACACGAATGGCACGTGCACCAACTCTTAGGGAGTTGATGAACTCGGTGGAATCCATATTTACGGCTCTAGTCGGAATAAGGACGAGACCCAGATCCATCATTTTTCTACCAGTCACATTGAGCCTACACTCTTAGGCTATCTTAAAATGCATATCATATTTCCAATTTTGCAAAACATTGTGAATTAACTCAAATAAACTTTGAACATATTCATGGCCCCAGTCAGAATATGTGAAGGATTTATTTTGATTTAATACACATTTTCCAACAAAATCTCTCAGAAAAATCTTTTCACAGTGCATTCATACATTCAAATCATCTGCATCATGGCATCATTTGCTTTTCTCATGATTTCCTCAAGAAATTTTCACTCCCTGGAAATCGATTTCTTAAGAAACTATGAAGATTTCCGAAGTTGGATTTCCCAAGTCAAAGTTTTCCCATGGTTTTCCCTGAAAATGTTATTTTCTTAAGATTCGTTTTCAAAAGGAATTTCTCATCTTTCTCAGGAATCGAAATCGATTTTCAGATATTTCCAAGACAATATTCTCAAGATTTCAATTTCCTAAGTTTGGAATTTCCATCTCTGTGATCATCGCAAAATTTTTCCTCACTTGTGATTTCTCTCTCTTCCTTCTCTTTTCCTTTTCTAACCTCTATTTTCCTCCTTTTTGAAGGGAGAAGAATAAAAGATAGAAAAAAAAGAGAGAAGAGAAAAGAAAGAAAGAAAGAGAAAGAGAAAGAGAAGAGGAACTATTTTGCGCGGTCTCACTTGACCTTGATTTGAAAAATATTTAGAAATTTAACTCACCTCCGTTTTGAAAATTTGCGGGAAAAATGGAGAGACGGGATTCGCTCGTCGGTACGAGGTTCGACCGTTCCTGGCACCTTTACCAGGGGTAATTGAACCAAGGATCGAATCTATGCCTTTTGCTTTGCCTAAATATAATCTAAGAATTTATTCTAACTCTAAATGCACAAAGAATCATGCTTGTGCAATGCAAGAATGTATGCTCCTTTTGAAAGATGTTTTGAAAATTTCCAAGTATTCTGAGATGAACTTGATAAAGGAGTGAAGAAATGTTTGAATCTAACTTTAGAACTTGAGATAGATCAGAGAAGTTCTAAGTCTTTAGAGTTGAAAGAATAAATCTTGACTTTGGAAAGAGAATAATTTAAAGCTGAGATAAAGGGGAAGGAAAGGAAATTTTCAAGGTTTTTTAGAAGATGGACTTTGAACTTGGATTTAGGAAAAGAGATAAGATTGAAAGTGGAATTGAATTTAAGATTTGAAATTTGGAATGGATCTGGGAAATCCCAATGGTATAGAAATGAATTTAAGAAATCTAGACATGATCTGTAAGTGGATTTAGCTTTGAAATCTGGAAATGAAATGGAATTGGCTTTGAAAGTTTGATTTGAAAATAGAACTTGATTTGAAACATGGATTTCAAGATGGAATTCGAATCAAAAGTCTGGATCTTTGAATCTGAAATCTGAATTGGATTCGAATTTGGAAATAGATTTTGGATCTGAGTTCCAAGATGGAATTGAATTCTGGATCCTAAAATGGATTTGGATCTGAAATCTGAAATCCAAAGTGGAAGTGAATTCTGGATCCTAAAATGGTTTTTGATCTGAAATCTGAGATATAAGGTGAAACTGGATCCTGGATCCTAAAGGAAATTTTGGATCTGAAGATGGGATCCAAAAAGTAGTATTGAATTCTAGATCCTAAAATGGAATTGGATCTGAAGTCTGAGATCCAATGTAGAATTGGATTCTGAACCCTAAGATGGAATTTGGATCGGAAGCCTGAGATCCAAAATATGGTTGGATTCCGGATCCTAAGGAAATTTTGTATCTGAAATCTGAGATCCAAGGTGAAATTTGGATTCTGAATCCTAAAGGAAATTTTGGATCTGAAATCTGAGATCCAAGGTGAAATTTGGATTATGGATCCTAGAATAGATATTGGGTTGTTGAAAGTCCAAATGAGACTTTTGAAAATGGATTTGGGTTTTGAAAACCCAGTTTGAATTTAAAATTCAGGAGGGGTCAAGCTTTTGAGATTCATAATCAATCTCAAACTTTGATTTTGAATTTTAAAAATAAACTTGGTTCTGAATTTGAAGATGAATCAGAAGTTTAAAAGTTAATTTAAACTTTGAAATTTCATTTAGATTTGGAATTCTGGATATACAAGTGAATTTCAAAGTCAATTTGGACTTTGAATTTAGAATTTGAATTTTGGATATAAGCTGATTCTGAAGTTTCAAAGTCAAATGGGACCTTGAAATTGAATTCTTGAATCCTTTTGAGAAATAGAGTTGAATTTGAATTTATGAATAGGATTTGATGTGAGAAATGAAAGAAAGAATCACTTGGATTTATGAAAAAGAATTTTAAAAATATGATGCAATTCTATCCTAAATGATGAATGAATTTAAATTTTTGAAATTGGATTTTGAAAAGCTATTCCATTCTTTAAATGAATTAAAATAAGATTGAAGATATAATACATCCTTGACTATTGTCATTAAATGTATTATATAATAATCTATATTTAAATTCAGGTGAAGAATAAAACATATTTTTGTGCTTTTATAGAGTTTAAAATGGAATTAACTCTCAATATACCCTGACTATGGCCATTGGTATATATTTTGAGCCGATTCTAAGTTAAACTCTAATAAAAGAAGGAAATATTTGAAAATATGATGATTTTTTTTTTTTGAAGAGGATCCAGTGTGGATCCAATGTCATTTTATAAAAGATAACAATCTTAAGTTTTGTTTACATCCTGACTATGGCCATTGATGTAAATCATCAACTTAGGATTAATTACCTATTTATGAAATGATGCACGTGCCATTCGTGTTGCCATTTGTGAGAATTTGAGAAATAAAAGCAAAAATGCATGAAAAACGAGCAATTCATGATATTTACAATGCTCATTCATTCTATCTAAAACAGGAAATGTAAATTCTCATTAAGATCTAACTATTACAATTGAATTGAAATCATACTCCTGAATTAAGAAGGAAAAAGTAATTTTTTATCTAATTCCTGCAAAACAATGTTAGCATAAGATAAATGGAAGATATTATGCCAAATATACATGGGAATGCTTATATACATGGAGGAATAGGATGTATATGACTAAAGGCATGATTTAGACCTAATGAGAAATGCACATGCGTTAATATGACAAGAAGGGAAGATGCGTATAGGATGTGGATGCAATGAGAATTGTCAATTGGAAGACAGTGGCATGTCACACCTGATTCAAAATTTGTAAAATGTAGAGGTAATGAATCAAAGGAACAAGGAGTAAAGCAAAATTTTAATAATGAGGTAGATGCTAGAAGTGGAATGAATGAAAGGGATGATGTAAGAAGTTTTGAAGGAGATTATAGGTATAAGATGGTGTTGGTATGTGTAAAGGAAGATATACATGTATACTGGGTGAAGCTACAGCCAATTTGTAGAAAATATTGCAACAACACATGAGAGGGCTACGCTGTAAAGAGGTAAGTAATAAAAAATGGGTATATAGGCGATATGATGGGATAGGTAGCATGCTAAAGAGTATGATATAGAGGCTATAGTACATGTTGTGAGTATGCATACAGGTAGAAAGATAACGTGGTCTGAGGGGAAATATTTTGAGGGAATTGCAGAATCTTGAGTACAAAGGTATGTAGGTGAGGCAGTGGTAAGGTGGAATGGAAGGGAGCATTTTGAGTTCTGAATTCTGAGCCTGAAGATGGAAGCAAAGACATCCGAACCTCCGATATCCTATGCAAAAAATGAGGATGAGGGACCTGGGTAGGGATCCAACCAGCATTTGGATCAGAATGAGCAGAACTTGAACCGATTCAAATGGTTGAATTTATGTTGGCAGGTACGCTCCCGCTGGAAGTTGGATTGTGAGTGAAATATCTTGTCTCAAGGGGTGATGGAAAATATAATATGCTCAGAGATATTTCTAGGGGAACTCCTTAAGTTTGAATCCTCATGCCAAGTGATTGACCCTTCTCCGGAAATGACATGGGAACAAAATGTACTCAAGATGAATGACCTATGATGAGTCAAATACAATCAAATGCCATAAATCAGGAAAACCAAGGCAAAGCAGTTAATAAGGATACAACAGGAAATAGAGTTTGAGGGACAGTATTACGGAACATGAATTGAAATCGTGATATGCAGGAATGAACAGGTTGTATTAAACGAATTTATAAGAAGAGAAATACCCAAATTACAGTAAGAGAAAAATAATACACTGAATCTATGAAAGCATGTGGTAATGGAGAATATGGCTAGAAAGAGAATTTCATAACAGTATTCTTTGCATTCTTGTTTTCATGATACACACCTGAGATACAGGTAGTGCTAGAGCAAATCGTTATGGATCAAATGGGCTCTGCTTGGTCCATGATGAAGCTTACTGGGGCCAGCCACCAGAGGATGACTTGATCGAAGAGCCCTGAATTATATCCAGGCTCTGCTTTGCTGAGGATTTATTGAGTGGAAGATTGCCAATGATTCCTTGCCCCTGCCTAACTTGAGTTCTTCCTGCTACCATCCTCAAGATTCAATGTTCGGTAGTTGCGGCCGATCCTCTTCAAACACATAGAGGGGAAACACCCGGGGAAGAGAAGAGGAAAAGGGAAACAGAGGAAAGTAGAAAAGAGGAGAAGAACGTGAAGCTTGGTGGGGTGAAGACGGATCCCGATCATTGCAGGGGATTTCTCTTTATATAGGCAACGAGAGGGGGGAGTTCGTTCAGGATGAAGGGAGATCCAGCGGGAGAGGAGGCGATGGAGGGCGCACGGGAGGATGGCCGTTGCCATCTTCTCCAATTTGCAAAGAGGGGGCTCCTTTTCAGAAATTTCCTAAAAAATGGTTTTTGTTTTCAAAAAGAGGTTTTAAGAGAGGGTTTTAACAAAAAGATAAAAAAGGAGGGTAGATTACATAGTTTTATGAAAATTTTGGATTTTTTTATTTTCTTATTTTTTTGTTCTTTTCTTAAACATATATTTTTTTGTACTTTTTGAAGACAAAATTCTAGAAACTAAGGATTTTTGACTACTTTTTTACAAAATTTCAGAAATATTTACAAAAGCAGAGCTTTTCTGAAAAGTCAGGTTTATTTTGGGGAAATTTCTTCAGAAGAATGGGTTTGGACCCAGGTTTTGAGAAAATGTTCGAGTTTTGAGACTCGAATCGAGGAAAATAATGTGATGGATCCAAACGGATACCAGGCGAACCATCCGAGCTATTTAAAACTATTTTTGGTATTTTCTGTAAATTCAATTTAAAATTGGATAACGAGACTCAGATTTTGGATCTGGACAATGGATCCAGATCCGAAATCAATTTAAACATATGGAATGAATTTAATTTCAGTAAAACTTGAGAAATAAACTGGAATTTAGATTTAAAAACGACTCATTTGCTCAAAAAATGAATTTAGGGGCAAGAAGGGAATATTTAAAAGATTTTGAAAATTTTGGGGTGTTCACAGATGCCCCTCTTTGTTACTAAGCCGGTTGAAAGCCGAGCTTAGTGGCAAAGAAAACACTCCAAATTTTGAAAAATGCCCCAGTCAGCAGATCTGAACTGGGTGTGGAAGAATTTGATTTAAAAGACATGGTTTTTCAGGTTTAAAACTTTATTCTTGAATGGCTTTGGGGAGACGAAATCCTCGAAAGTGATATGATTGAGTAGAAAATGAGGAAATCGTGATGGGATTTTGGGTGATGATCCCGAAATAATGAAAGATAGGAGTTTTGATCAAGTCTCAGGGGTGAGGCAAGATCAATCTTTTGAAATGACTCAGGTTTATCCCTTAACCTGGATGGGACAAATATATCTCGAAATAACCTGAATGGGGAAGGGAATATATGAGGACTTTGATGGGACATTTTTGAGAAAAATGCTTTATGAGATGAAGTTCAAGTATGACCCTGTCCTGGATGGATATACAAAGTATGGATTCCTTGATGGGAAGAACCATGAAGGGACTGGAGGAAAACACCTCGTTGAAACGCGACTCAGGTTTAACCAAAACCTGAAAAAAAGAAAAATACCTCGAGGCACGAGGTTCAGGCTTAACCCTTAACCTGAAAGGGACGACCATACGGAATCCTCGAGTGAAGAGACCATGATGGGACCTTCGGAGTTTAGACGAACAAATCCGAAAGGGGTTTGCGAAAGGAGGAAGGAAATGGGGTTCCCTAAAGCTTTGAAAAAGGGATGAACTTGGGCGTCTCATTGTTGAGACTGAATCAGCTTTTGAATTTAATGACCTCTCGCAGGAAGTACAGGTTTTGACCCTTAACCTGAGTGGGAACAACCATACGGATTTCTCGAAACCGTGACGGGACAGGAGAGATACTTCAGCTGAATGAGGCAACTCTTCTGAAGAATGTAAGAGATGAAAATGAGGATATGTGAGACAATTCGATGAATAAGGTGACAGGAGATGAATCTTTCAATGGGGTGAAAGATGAATAAGGCGAACCTTTTATCAAGGAGACGAATCTCTTGATAAGGCAAAAGATGGAAGAGGGCAAATCCTTTGGATAGGAGAAGGTGAAAGCGAAATATAAAGATGACGATGAAGATGGCAATCATTTTAGCAAGGAGAAGGTAAGATGTGAAATATAAAGAAGGCAATCCTTTTGGTAAGGAGAAAGTAAAATATGAAGATATGAAGAAGGCAATCCTTTTGGTAAGGAGAAGGCAAAATGTAAAATATGAAGAAGGCAATCATTTTGGTAAGGAGAAGGCAAAATGTAAAATATGAAAAAGGCAATCCTTTTAACAAGGAGAAGGCAAAATGTGAAATATGAAGAAGGCAATCCTTTTATCAAGGAGAAGGCAAAATGTGAAATATGAAGAAGGCAATCTTTTTATCAAGGAGAAGGCAAAATGTGAAATATGAAGAAGGCAATCCTTTTATCAAGGAGAAGGCAAAATATGAAATATGAAGAAGGCAATCCTTTTGGTCAGGAGAAGGCAAATCTTTTGATCAAGGTAAAAGATGAATAAGGCAATCCTTTTATCAAGGAGAAGGCGAGTCTTTCGATAGAGCGAAAGATGGAGAAGGCAATCCTTTTATCAAGGAGAAGGCGAGTCTTTCGACAAAGCGAAAGACGGAGAAGGCAATCCTTTTATCAAGGAGAAGGCGAGTCTCTCGACAAATAGAAAGACGAGGAAGGCAATCCTTTTATCAAGGAGAAGGCAAGTCTCTCGTCAAAGCGAAAGACGGGGAAGGCAATCCTTTTATCAAGGAGAAGGCGAGTCTCTCGACAAAGTGAAAGACGAGGAAGGCAATCCTTTTATCAAGGAGAAGGCGAGTCTCTCGTCAAAGCGAAAGATGGGGAAAGCAATCCTTTTATCAAGGAGAAGGCGAGTCTCTCGTCAAAGCGAAAGACGGGGAAGGCAATCCTTTTATCAAGTAGAAGGCGAGTCTCTCGACAAAGCGAAAGACGAGGAAGGCAATCCTTTTATCAAGGAGAAGGCGAGTCTCTCAACAAAGTGAAAGACGAGGAAGGCAGTCCTTTTATCAAGGAGAAGGTGAATCTCTCGATAAAGCGAAAGATGAAGAAGGCAATCCTTTAATCAAGGAGAAGGCGAGTCTCTCATCAAAGCGAAAGACGGAGAAGGCAACACCAAGATGTATCAAAACAGATGTCAAGTTATTATTTCTTATCAAGAAAGTTGGAAAATTTTTGCCAAAATGATAAAATTGTAGTTGATTCAAGGTAATTTTAAGGTAAGCACTTTCGAAAGATGTTCCCTCTTCCACCTAGAGTATTACCCCCAACTAGGTTAACTCCATGGAATCGAGGATCAAAGTCAAATTTTGTTGTTGGTTTTTCTTCAAGGATGCTATCAATTTCCTTGATATGAAAGGAGATGAGATATTCTTAGCTTCATAAAAGTAATTAAATGAAAAGATATTGATAGAAGAATTTCACATAGGTAAAGAAGACTCTTTGCAGTTTTGGGCAGTTTGATATCCTGGGCATTTTCCCATGATCTTTTTGCACTCTTTTGAGTCATGGGGCTTTCTTGGGCTTTTACATCATCCTTCATTTTGGAGATGTCCTGACTTTTCTCTCTTTTTCGGAGAAGGGTACGTCACAAACTCCTTCATCTTGGAGATGTTCCGATCCTTTATTTATCTCAGGGATTATATATGATGGCATTGGCTCAAAGGTCTTTAGATGATAGCTGGAATCAAATATCTTTTAGGGTTTGTCGGTAGGTCCATCACATCCGCCTTCATATCGACGGTGATCCGAACTTTCCCTGGAAGGATCCGTCACAAACTCCGTCATCTTGGAGATGTTTCAAATCTTCTTTGGCCCCGGGGGTCTACTCGCTTAATTCGCCTTCATCTTGACGACAATTGAGGGATCCCTTTTGCGAATATTTGATTTGCAGCTTAGCTGACTTGAGGAGACATGAACTGGGTAGGTTCTTTTCTGACTGCCCAAGATATTTCCACTGTCTTACTGCCAAAGAATAATCTTTAAGAATGTGCCATAGCTATTATCAATATCAGCTCATTTATGGCTCTTCAGCATCATTGAATATTTCCTTTACCGGTCATGTCGAAGATTTTTTCTTCATCCTCTTGGTTGACCAACAGAAAATTTGGAATTTGAGCCTTTCTTCACAGAAGCTTCACCCTTTTGGAAGGAATACTTAAGGAGATTTGAGGAAATTCTTTATATAATTTTGGGATTAACAACTATTTTATGGCAAGTTGGCAAGATATTCTTGAAATCCTTGATGACGAAACCTTTGCTTAACATCAAATTTTGACATATCAGTGGGATTCTGGGGAAGAATCCAACATGAGGCTGAATTCTGAAGGTAAATGTGAATTTAAAGTTCTGAAGGTAAGCTTGACATAAAACTGGATTTTGAAGGGAAGTTGGTTTTGAAAAACCAACCGAATTAGGACTCAGGTTTTTACAAAGAAAACAGGAAAATTCGAGTCAAAACTCGAGTCTTCAAAGGGAAACTGAAAGGTTCGAGTCGGGGCTCGAATCTCAAAGAAAAACTTAAAAATTTATTTATTGAAGGCAAGAAAACTCGAGATAAAACTCAAATCTTCGAAGGCAAGCAGGAAAGTTCGAGTCAGAGCTCGAATTTGAAAGGAAAACTTGGAAGTTCAGTTTTTTGAAGGAAAGAATACTTGAGTTAAGACCCAAATCTTCAAGGAAAGCTGAAGAATTTGAGTCAAAGCTCGAATCTCAGGGAAAGAGTTGGAAGTTCGAGTCGAAACTCGAATCTCAAAGGAGAATTGATGAGAAGGGATAGAAATTGATGGAAGATTGATAGAATTTAAGGAAAATTAAGGAAAGATTGTGACCTGAGGGCTAACTGATCGGTCAGCCAGACACTAGCACGAGTGCTAGGTTTACCTGTATGAGTACTGGATTTTTCAAAAAAATGCCCTAGTGTGGGTACTGGGTTTTCTGATGGAGATTTGAAGAAAAAAGGGACACCGACATTTTTTAAGATACTTGAGATTTGAGCAAGAATGATTGTCGGCGTTTTCAAGATTTTCCCTTATCCTGAAGGAGAAATGGAATAGACATTTTGATGAGAATTTAGAAAGGAATGATTCAGGTTTACCCCTTAACCTGAAAGGGGAGAAAATAAAATTTATAAAAATGGAGAAGAAGAAAGGAAAGAAATTTTGAAAATTTATTTTGGAAAAGAATTCTCACAGGTAGCATTGTTGCTCCTATGAGGGGTTTCAGGATTTTCCCTTATCCTGAATGAGAACAAGAATAAAATTTAAGAAAATTTAACGAAGGAAAATTGATATAAATCTAGAAACTCAATAAAGATTGATAAAACTTGTATTTACAAAAGAATCCTCATAGGTAGCGTCATCGCTCCTACAAGGGGTCTCAGGATTTTCCCTTATCCTGAATGGGAGTACCTCGGACAACGAGGGTCAGGTTTATCCCTTAACCTGAGCGGAAAAATAAGAATAAAGGAAATACCTTATGGGAAAGAGGCATCAGGTTTATCCCTTAACTTGAAAGGGTAAAGTTTTGATAAAATTTAATAGGATTGAGGAGAAATTGATAAAACTTGATAAAAACTTTGATAAAATTGATATAAACTTGATAAAATGAATGCAATTGATAAAAATATCAAACTTAACTGAAAATTTATAAGATTTAAGAGAAAAAGGAGTTTTTCTGATCCTGCCTGCATACGGGATCTTGAAAGAAAAATGTTTATTTGAAAGATAGGTGAAAAATCATTTTTGGGAAGAAAATCTACCGTAAGAAGAATGATCAGTGCGAGAACTGATCCTTCAAATCAAACATGAGAGATCATCATGAGGGTCAAATTTTGAAGGCAATGGTTTGAAAATATATTTTTGAAGAAGAAGATCAACAATAGATTTGATTTCTAAAAACAACAGTTCGAGACTGATAATAAGATCAATACAAGGGTTGATCTTTGAAGATAATGTTTAAAAATCAATCTTGGAAGATAAGACCAACACAGGGGTTGGTCTTTGAATATAATGATTTAAAACCCATTTTTGGAAGATAAAATCAATGCAAGGATTGATCTTTGAATATGATGATTTATAACCCATTTTGGAAGATAAGATCAATGCAAGGATTGATCTTTGAATATGACGGTTTGAAAAACCAAACTTGGAAGACAAGACCAGCACAGGGGTTGATCTTTGACTATAATGATTTAAAATCAATTTTTGGAAGATGAGAATAATGCCAGGATTGATCTCTGAATATAACGTTTTGAAAAAACCACTTTTGGAAAATATGATCAACACAAGATTTGAGACCTATTTTGGAAGATAAGACCAACACAAGGGTTGATCCTTCAATGCAATGGTTCAAAAACCTATTTTGGAAAACATGATCAACACAAGGGTTGATTTTTCAATGCAATGGTTCGAAAACCTATTTTTGAAAACATGATCAACACGAGGGTTGATTTTTGAACAAAGCTTGGACCGAAGAATATTTGAACTCTTTGGTCATAACGAAGACTTTTTGAAATTTCATGATTTTTGAAAAGGCCCTCATAGGTAATATCATTTCTCTCATGAATGATGTCAGGATTAGTCCCGCATTCTGAAAAGAACAGGAATTTAAATGTGGTTTTAATAGAAGCCGATGAAGAGATTTTTGAAATATAGATTTTCAAAAGCAAATGCCCCTATGTGGCAGAGGAAGAAAGTATTGTGATATTAGAGATATAAAGGAAAATTGACATTTTATTTGACGAGCAAAACTGATAACAAAGAACTGAAATATTTACAAGTATTTTGACCAAAAGGTCACAAAAGGACTGGACTGACTGGCCCACTACAAGGTGACTTGGCAAAAAGGGAAAAAGTAGGAGAATTCTGACATCTTCAATCTTCTGAGTAGCCGGGGAGAGACTTGGTCATGATGGCTAGGTCATCTTCCTCTTCGTCTTCAACAAAGAGACTCTTGTCGACGCAGTTTTGAACAATATTTTTGAAGACAAAGCAGTGATCGGTGTCATGCCCCACTGCTCGATGGAATTTGCAGAACTGATTTGTGAACCTTCCCATGACCGTGGGAGGATCCGCGACTTTTGGGAGTTTAACCAATCCTTTGGCCAGCATGAATTCAAGGGCTTCTTCGAGCGTTTGCTTCAGAGGAGTGAACTCACGATCATTACTCCAACCTTCGCGCTTTATCTTTTCCTTTTGCGGAAAGTTAGACTGAGACGACTTGTTATTCTGCTTGGAAGACTTTTCCCTTTGACCTGCGTCGTGGTTTTGACCATTCTTGCTGTCATTTCTGTTTCTTCTGCTGCTGTCAAGATCATTGCCAGAGGTATCAGCCACATGGGTGAACTGCGCTTTCTTTTTCTGATCTTGGATATTTTGGTCAGAGGCATGCCCTCGTAAAGCTCACTTTCTATTCCTGCCTCGAGCCATTCGGCTCGTTCAATCAACTTGATAAAGGATTTTGCCGGAGAAGTGGCAATGAGGCTTCTCAGGGGCTGAGAGAAATTGTTGAGGATTATTTGCAGTGCATGTTCCTCTGGAATGGGAACTTTCATCTTGTTGCAGGTGCTTGACCACCTGTGAATGAATTCTCCTGCTCTTTCAGTCTCATTCTGCTTTAGGTTGTAAAGGTGATTGAGCGTAGGGGAAACCTCAGTATTGAATAGGAAGCGCTCAATGAACAAATTTACCACTTTATCGAACTCTCATAGTTCGATAGGATTGATGTGGTCGGCATACCACCTGGCTGCTATACCCTCCAGACTGCGGGGAAAGCAAATAAACAACGCTCTGTTGTCTTTTCTGAAACGGCTGCACTCTGCATAAAATGTGGCTAAGTGGGCTTTAGGGTTGCCAGTCCCGTCAAATTTGAGAAATTTACGAGGAAGATTCTCCAGGTTATCATCCCCATCTAGACCATCGTAAAAATCTTCTCCGGTGTAGGTCTGCTTGCCCTTACCCTTGGCTTGAATGTCTTTAATTGCTCGATTCATCTCTTTCATCTGCTTGCTCATCAGGTCCTCTACTGGAGCCCCAGACTTGGGCTTGTTGATGGATTCAGGCTCTTCTGCAGCTATTTTTACAGACTGCCTTGGAGGATTCTGTTTGTAGACAATCTGCTCTTCTTCTTCTTATTCTTCGTCGACTGATTCTGATTCCTCAGAAGCAGTGTCTGATTGTACCTTCTTTCTAATGATTCTGATTGTCTTTTCACAGGCTTCTTCTTCAGCTTGCTTTTAGGAACTGCCTCTTTCAGCTTGGCCTCGGCTTGTTCCGACATCATCCTCACCATCATCTTTTGGAACATATCGTACATAGCGGGGTCGATGTCATCTTTTATGTTCTGACCCTGTCCTCTGACTGATTTAGGAGAGCTTATCCCTTCTGCCTCACTGTCGCTGTGTTGAGGAACTGTTTCTTTTCCAGCTCTGGTCTGAACCATTTTTTAATATCAGTGCTCTCTGTAGAGAAAAGTGGAGGTTTTTAGACCAAAAGAAACCTTTTTTGACAAGAGGAAGGATTTAGTTTGAAATCTAAAAATTGTATCCCATTACTAGGGATTGAGTCGCCACAAAATTTGTGACAATTGTGTTGTTTACTCTACGAGGGGGAGTAACCAACTAAAAATATGAAAGAAAATACCATTTTGAAAAGAATATCTCTTGACGGAAAGATATTTTTATGAAAATATAAACAAGAATATAAAATCATAAGAAAATAAGAGGAAAAATGGAATTTGAGGATAAATGGTAAAGATTTAAATTTTGAAGAACTTGCAGGCAGGATCAGAAGAATTTTTGAAGAATTTTTAGAAGAAGAAGAAAAGGATAAAGAAAAATACACCTGGGTTTTAAAAACAAAGAGGACATTTTGAAACATATACCCAGGGTTTTGGAAAATATAAGGAAGATATAAAATATCATACAATCACAGATATACAAGCAAGGATGCACAAACAAGCACTCCCTAGAGCTGACTCTACATGCAATATTTGAAATGGCTGGTGTGAACACCCCAAATTTTCCAAAATTTTATAAAAATGACCCTTTTGCCCCTAACCCCATTTTATGAGAAAATCAAGTCATTTCTTCAGATTTTCTGAATTAAATTCCATAAAGCTATATTCAAAATTAATTCTGGATCCGAATCCAGTACTGTAAATCCATATTTCCTCCAAAAATCCTGATCAAAACCCATTTCTGAAGAAATTTTCTCAAAATAGCTTTTAAATTCTCAGAAAAATTCCCTTTTGTAAATATTTTTGCAAAAACACAAAAAAATTAGTTTTAACCTTTGTTTTCTCACAAACTTTAGGATTTTATTCTAAAAATACAAAAAAATTGAAAAATAAAACAAAAACCAAAAAAATGGAAAATTTCAAGAAAAATGAATGAGTTTAAACTTTTTAAAGTCGATTTTGCTAAAAAAATCATTTTTATGAAATTTTTTGTTAAGGGAGCCTCTTTTTGGAAAAACCAAAAAATTTCACAAATAAACCCTTCTAAACCCTCCCCTTTTTCTCTCTCGCCCGATTTCTCTCAGGGTTTTCCCTCAGAAACCCTAATCGCCTACTGATTCCCCTCTTCTCGGATGGCTTCCAGCCGCAACAACCTCCATTTCTCTCTTCACCCTCAATCCTCTCCATTCTCGTCGCCCAGCCGCTCATCTCCAACCGATTTCAATCCTGATTCTTCTTCTCTCTCATTAAAAAGGCACGGAAGGCCTCTTTTCCATCCATCGTCTTCTACCCCACCATCTTCTTCTCCAACATCCGTCATCACCCCTGCACCCCTTCTTTCACGATCGGCCTTCTCCTCCCCTCTTCTTCCTCTGCAGCAGCAGAGGGTTTTTCCACGATATCAAAAGGAGAGCTCTCTCCTTTGGAATCCCGGCAGCAGAAGGTAAGTGGTTCACCTTTCCCCTCTTTTCTCGGTTTTCCCTCTTCCTTTCTTTTATTTCTTTGGGTTTTTTTTTTCTTAATTTTCAAATCTGGCTCCATTGATGCACTTCTGGTGGAGATGAGTTGCTTGGGCAATATCAATCCACCCCCTGTGTGATATTAACGGAATGCTTGCATTCCAACAGTTTTTTTATTATTTTATCTACTATTTTTCATAATTTTGATCTGTGTCTTTCTTCTTTCCATCTCAATAGTAGTCTCCATTTGGATTTTCGTGTTGATTTTCAATTTCTCATGCATTTTTATTTTGTTATTATCCCCTTTTCATTTTCTTTTGATGTTTCCAAGGTGGGATCGACCTGCAAATAGCAGGATCGATCCACCTATTACTGCAATAATGGAACGAGTGGTTCCGACAATTCTTCTGGTATTTATTGAATTTCTCTGGTCTAATATTTGTTTACACTTGATTTTCTATTTTACTTTTTTTTTTCCCTCTTTTCTTCATCATCTGTTTACAGGCGATTTCCTATTTGCGTTTTTTTTATTATTTTCCAAAATTTACTCTGATTTCCAATTTACAATGAATCTTATCCTGTTTCGGTCATTGGTTTGTTTGGAATTACTGCTTTCATCTTCGGTGGCCAGTTGATTTTGATCATTACCACAGGCTTAAGTCCATATCCTACCTGTATTTCTTCTTACTTATGTATAGCCCCCCCCCCTTTTTTTTTTGTTTGAGTTCCTTTGATTTCAGCATAGTTGGATTGTGCTAATTCTCTCATAGTCCACTAATCTTTTCTCATGCATCCCAATCTTTTGTATTTTGCTTATTATCTGGTCTCAAGGTCCTCTTTCAAAATCTTTACATCGATCATTTGATGCAAACTCATGGTAAGGAGATATAAAGTTCTCTTGAGCATTCGATAGTTCAAGTGCCACCTTGTCGGTAATCTGATGGAAAGGGCCATAACCATGCCAAGTAATAAGACACTGGAGATTTTTTTTTTTTTTGTCCTCACGAATCAATGGTCTTGGACTATGATGCTGGACGTCGTAAGTTATGCAAAAGGGGGTTATCGCAATCTAACTTTTCCAGCAGGTGTAATATGCATGCATATATCCAATCTGTGGGGGTGCTCAATGAACGCATCCTGCTTCATGATGTTGCAAAGCTACTATGAAGGCTCGAGTGTCAATAGAAACTTTAAATCTTCAATTTAGCATCTACCTCACTGAGTCCACAGAAAAGATCAGACGTGAAATTTCTCCCCTTTATCAGGTACAAGTCATATCTTTTTCCATACATTGCATATTGTGTGTATTTTCATACAGGGTACATCTGCCTTCATACTTTTTGTAGAAATGTAAAGATGCAGGCTAAGGTAATTTAAGGTGCGAAAGGGAACAAAGCAACAACATCGTACATACTCTTTTGTGCCAATGCACTTGAATGGAAAGTCCAGCTTCTGGGTTCCAACTGGGTTCCAAAATCTCAGAATTTGTAATAGTTTCTTCAAGAAAATAAGTTCATCTCAATGCCTGATTGAACCTTTCGTTGCTACAATTCTCAGTGGGTTATCTTCTGTCTAAAATCATAAGAAGCATATTAGCACTGGGATGTGGTTCCCGTATTAGTGTGCCTTTAATAATTGGCTCATTGATCTTTCAGGATCTCGGAAGACAGAAGTCCAACATCCTGGGATACGATAAACTGGAATTCTGGTAAGCGCCATCTCCATAAACTTTTTGATGAGTTAATTTATGCGTCGGATATGCTTTTGAATTGTATGTTGAAAATTCTGCCAAAAGGCCTATATCCAGAGCATATGTGATGACATACCTGATTAATTATTCTGATATTTGTATAGCCTTTTCTTACCGTTTATATGAGTTTGTCTTGTTGATTGACAACTGGTGCATGCTCACTGCATCCTTAACACTCCCTGCGCCTTCTCATTGAACATACATTACTGTTCACCATTTGTTGTTAGTCCCCCGCATCCTGCTATTGTTGTAGCATTGCCCATGATTGCTCCACATGCAATGCACATTTTCACCAAACAAATCAGGTGCTTTACGTGAGAGGCAGGCGATTTGTGAATATCTCATTAACCATAACAGTAACTTCAGCATTAAGAACAATGTTGAAAGTTAAATGCTATCCATGTCTCTGCTAGAGGAGTGATTGATAGCCTAAGGACGCATTTTGAGCATGGAATTCTGTGAATTTGAAGGACAGTGATGGGAGGACTGCAGTAGACCATGGCCACTTAACTGTTGATGAATTACTTGTGAGTAAGCATGCAAATGTAAATGTCAAGGTGAAAAGCTAATACAGAATAGTTTGGAGTACTTTTATAGGGCTGTGCAATAGCAGGAGTGGCCTTCTTGGCTCCTTCAGGTCCCAGATTTCTTGCTAAAGGATGTTCAGCAACACCTGATTTACACAGCAAGCTTCAGGTTCGTATACCCATATCTTTCATTTGATTGTTTATCTCATTTGTTAAACCCAATTGTTATATATTTCATCGTCTTATCTACCATGTGTTCGTTGCATTACCAATCATGTTGTTGTCTAGTATTATCCCCTTTCCTGCAAAGCAGTTAGCCTTGGTGGTTTATGTTGCAAATGTGAATCATGAGTTTTATTTAGCTTAAAAAAAAAAAACTAAAAAGAAAAGAAAAGAAAGACACCAAGATCTGATATTTTTGTCATTAAGCAACATTGCTATCATTATTGTTCTCTTTTGCCATGGTTTTGATTAGCAATAGTCTCTGTATTGGTTTTGAAAAGCATTGTCACCATTGGTTTCCTGCTACTTAACAAAGCTCTAGTTATCAGCTACAACTCTCATTCTTCCTGCTATATCTTCTTGTTAGATACTCATGAACTCCCAGCTCACTGCCATCTTCATAGCAATACACCTAGCTGCACACTATTATGACTTCACCTACCTTCAGCCCAATATCCATCTGCTAACTAAACTATCTTCATCATCTTTATCCCAGTACATTCTGCTGCATCATCTATAAATTTTCAGCCCAGTTAGGCATCAACATAAACATTTAGTCCAGGCACATTCATTAGCAACCATCTCCAATTAGGACCCGACATAGGCATATGTGTTCTTTCAAACACAAGTATAGCCTTGTACATCCCCATTACATTTCCATTAGATGAAACCTTCCCATATCTATCTAGATCAAGGCATTCGTAACCCAAGTATAACATCTAGATTTTGCTTGATCCTCCATATTTTGCAATGTTGCTCTAAAGTTAACTCTATTTTGCAGGAAAGATATCAAATCCCTTCTTAGATCAAGATCTTGTCAATTTTGAAGATTGTAATAACTTAGATTTGAATGAGAATTTATATTTCCTGCTTTAGATAGAATGAATGAGCATTGTAGAATATCATGAATTGTTTGTTTTCATACATTTTTCTTTATTTCTCAAAAATTCTCACAATGGTGAAACACGAATGGCACGCGCACCATTTCGTAAGAGGTAATTTATACTAAGTTGATGATCCACATCAATGGCCATAGTCAGGGTGTGGACAAAACTTAGCATTTCTATCATTTACAAAATAACACTGGATCCATTTCCCAAAATCCATCATATTTTCCTAAAATATTTTCTTCTTTTATCAGAATTTAACTCAAAATTAACTCAAGATATATACCAATGGCCATAGTCAGGGTATATTGAGGGTTAATTTCATTTTAAATTCTATAAAAGCACCAAAAAGGTATTTTATCCTTCATTTGAATTTAGATATGACTATTATATAATACATTCAATGACCATAGTCAGGAGTGTATTATATCATTAATCTTATTTAAATTTATTTGAAGAATGAAATATGATTTTCAAATCCAATTTCAAACTTATTCAAATTCATTCATCATTTAGGGTAGAATTGCATCATATTTTCAAAATTCCCTTTCAAAAACCCAAGTGATTGTGAATATCCCTTCTTCAAAATTCTATTTCAAATTCCAAATCTACCCCAATTTCAAAGTCCAATTTGACTTTGGAATTTCAAAATCATCTTATATTCAAACTTCAAAATTCCAATTCAATTCAAAATTCAATTTCAAAGTTCCATTTAAACTTTGAAATTCTTGATTCATTCTCAAAATCAAGTTCATCTTCTTATCTTCAAAAATCACAAGTTTGAGATTGATTTTGAATCTTGACTCTTCTTAAATTTTAAATTCAACCTGGGTTTTCAAAACCCAGATCCATCTTCAAAAGTCCCATTTGGACTTTTCAAAACCCAAATCCAAAGTTAGATCAACTTGGATCCAGTTTTCTAAATATAATTCTACTTTTTGGATCTTAGACTTCATATCCAAATTGCATAATGAATTCCAGACCTTAGATTCAAATTCCAATTCTTAGGATTCAGAGCCCAACTCATCTTGGATCTCAGACTTCAGATCCAAATCAATTTTAGGATCCAGAACCCAATCCTACATTGGATCTCAGACTTCAGAATCCAAATCCATTCTAGGATCCAGAATCCAATTCTACATTGGATCTCAGACTCCAGATCCAACTCCATCTTAGGGTCCAGAGTCCAACTCTATCTTGGATCTCAGATTTCAGATCCAAAAACCATCTTGGATTCCAAATCTTGAATCCAATTCCATTTAAAAATTAAGATCCAAATTTCATCTTGGATTCCAAATCTTGAAACCAATTCCATTCAAAATTTCAGATCCAAATTTCATCTTGATTTCAATTCTTAAAATCTAATTCCATTTTCATTTCAGATTTCAAATCCAATTTCTATTTTTAGGTTCTAAATCCAGAATTCGATTTTGAACTTTATTTAGGATTCAAACTTTGGGTTCAAATTCCATCTTGAATTCCAAATCAATCCCATTTCTCAATTCCTTTAGATTTCCCACATTTCCTTCTAATTTCAAAACTTCAAAATTAGAATTCAATTCCATTCCAAATATTCATCCAAGTTCAAACTCCTAAATTCAAAGTCCATTTATGACTTTAAAATTTTTCTTTCTTCTTTTTTTATCTCAAAACTTCAAAAATCATTTTCCAAAATCCAGATTTATTTTCCCAAGCTCTTGATTATTCTAAAAACTTTGAACTTTAATCTTAAGTTCTAAGTTAGAAATCATTTCTTCACTTTATCAGATTCACTTGGAAATTCTTCAAAACATTTTCAAAAAGAGCATACATCTTTGCATTTGCACAAGCATGATTCTTTGTGCATCTAGACTTAGGATAAATTCTTAGATAATTTCTTAGCAAAGCAAAAGGCATTAATTTGACCCTTGGTTCGATTACCCCTAGTAAAGGCGCCAGGAACGGTCGAACCTCGTACCGACGAGCGGATCCCGTCTCCCAGTTTTCCTGCAAATATTTCAAAAACGGAGGCGAGTTATTTCAAGTATTTTCAAAATTAAGGTCAAGTGAGACCCGCAAAAGAGTTCCTCCTCTTCTTTCATTTTCTCTTTCTTTTCTCTTCTCTCTTTCTTTCTGTCTTTTATTTTCTCTCCCTTAAAAGGAGGAAAATAAGAGGTTAGAAAGGAAAAGAGAAGGAAAAGAGATAAATACACTAGAGAGGAAAAATTTTGCGATGATCACAGGTTTGGCGACCGTGATGGGACTCGTCTTCGTCCGGTCGGATCTATGCCTCTGCTTTGCTTTTATATAATCTAAGTCTTTATTCTTCTATGTCAGCTACATTTCCATGCAAACCTTAGGAGCCTAGACTCTGTCCTAAAGCTGACATCATTGCATATAGGATCTAAGTATGGTTTGGTAGGACTATATTGAGGAGATTATTCCATGTTCACATTAGACTTAGGTCTTAAATACGACTCTCCTCAATTCTAGGGATTGAATGCAAACAGTGTATGCAAGTGTATGCTTCCTTTCACTTAAATCTATCTCTTTAGGACTTGCATTAGAGTCTTCTGATTTTATTGCATGTTGATCATATTTTGAAAACATCCCTACCTACATTGTTCTGGTCTTCACGTTGTTGGGCTGTCTCACTGAACCATAGTTCGGGAGAGAGCCTCACAACTGGACCACTTATTTGGGTTCGCGCCCCCCTACCACGTACCTAAGGGCCATAGTCTGAGGTATATCGGTAGGTGCTCAAGGATGTTGGGAAGCCATTACCTTAGAACCAAAGAGATATCTTATATGCCACGTACTTCGAGCTTCGGCTTGAGTATATCGGCGTACCTTGATTGGAAACAGATGATATAAATCTTAGAGTTAGGATTAAGGTCCTATCAGTCATATCAAATATTGCATATAGAGTCAGCTTTAGGGATTGTTGTTTGTGCATCCTTGTTTGTATATCTATGATTGTATGATATTTTATATTCCCTATATTTTCCAAAACCCTGGGTATATTATTATTCAAAATTTCCTCCTTGTTTTAAAACCCAACTGTATTTTCCTTTTTCTTCTCTTAATTTCTTCTAATTCTTTTTTATCCTGCCTGCAATTCTTCAAAAAATTTCTTTTTCTATATTCTATTCCTTACCCTCATTTACAATAAAAAACATTTTTTGTCAGGATATGTTCTTTCAAAATTTATCTTTATTCACATTTTACTTGTCTATCCTTTTTCAGAAAAACAGTGCGGTTGTCGCAAACTTTGGTGACAACGCGATCCCTCGTAATGGGATGTTTTCATTTTCAGATTATGATTTCTTCCTTTATTAAAATTTCTTCCTAGATCTTTTCTAAAAGACCCATTTATACTCTACAGAGAGCATCAACACTATCAGTTGAGTCGGGCAAAGCTCAGAGATTACACTGCTCTAACATCCCAGTTACAAGCAGAGAGTAAGGAATGGATTCTCAAAAATCTGTTAGAAAGGGAGTTCAGGACAGCAGAAGTGAGATCGATCCCGCGATATACCAATTATTCAAAAAGATGATGGTTGAGATATTGTCTGAACAAGATGAAGCCAATTGCGGAAAAGCTCCCACAGAAGGAAAGGCACCTGTCACTTTCCTCATGAGTGAATACGGCAATATCGGTATAGGAAATTCCAAAGCCAGCAGAAGCAGCAACCAAGACAGCCAGGGCAGCAACTTGAGAGAGCATAAAAGCCAGATTGGGAAATATTGTGAAAACCATGATAGACCTCTTCAATACAGTCCTCAACAAAAAGGCAAGAAGCAAGAAGAACCACAGCGCAAGGATTGGAGCAAGGGTCGAGATTTCACTCCTTTGGATGAACCGCTCGACAAAGTCCTCGAATATATGTTGTCTAGCGGATTACTCAGGCTCCCAAGAGCTGCCAGCCCTTCCACAGTCATGGGAAAATATATAGACCAGTTCTGCGGATACCATCGAGTAACAGGGCACGACACTGAGCATTGCTTCATCTTCAAGAATATCGTTCAGGATTGCCTTGATAAAAATCTCTTTGTCCAAAATGAAGGAGAAAAGCATCCGGATCTCCTAAACATGCAAGCTCAGTCTAGTTGCCAGACAAGTGCTCAGCGGAAGCCAAACAAGCCAAAGAAAGCAAAGCATGAAGGTTGGGGTTATGATCGTCAGCTTACTCCTCTAGGTCAGCCGATCGAAGAAGTTCTCCAATACCTGCTCGAGAAAGAAATGATCAAACTCCCAAAGCAGGATGATCCCTCTGTCACCAAAGGGAAATGGAAGAATCGCTTTTGCAAGTTTCATCGAGCGAGGGGGCATGACACGGAGCGTTGCTTCGTCCTCAAAAACATTGTGCAGGACTACATTGATAAAGAGCTTCTGGTACTAGAGGAAGGAGAAGAGCAGACTGCAGTACCGCCCGAACCATTTCTATACTACTCAGAGAATTGAAAATACCAAGAGTTTTTTGCTTTCATCCCTTTCTGTTAGTCGTTTTGTAGGGGCAAGTCAGCCCAGTCTTTGTGACTTCTTTTTAGTTAAAATACTTGTAAATATTTAGTTCTGTTATCAACTTTTGCTTATCAATGAAATGTCGATTTTCTTTTTGTCTTTGATATTCAATACTTCCTTCTTTTTGCTATATTGGGGCATTAAATTCCTTTTTCTTTTTCAAAAATATGGGACAATCCTGACATCATTCATGAGAGAAATGATATTACCTATGAGGGTCTTTTAAAAACCATGAAAATTTTAGTTCAAATATTTTATTACAACCTTTTTCAAAGATCAACCCTTGTGTTGATCATATTTTTCTACAAATTGATTTTGAATCATTGCATTTCAAAGATCAACCCTTGTGTTGATCATATTGATTTCGAATTATTGCATTTCAAAGATCGACCCTTGTGTTGATCATATTTTTCTACAAATTGATTTTGAATCATTGCATTTCAAAGATCAACCCTTGTGTTGATCATATTGATTTCGAATTATTGCATTTCAAAGATTGACCTCTGTGTTGATCATATTTTCTAAAAATTTAGTTTTCAAAACATTACATTTCAAAAGATCAATCTTTATGTTGATCATACTGATTCCGAACCATTGCATTCAAAGATCAATCCCTTGTGTTGATCTCATTTTCCAAAAATTTGATTTCATTACATTCAAACATCAACCCTTGTGTTGATCATATTTTCTAAAAAAATTGATTTCAAATCATTGCATTCAAAGATCAATCCTGGTGTTGATTATGTTTTCTAAAAATTGATTTCAAATCATTGAATTCAAAGATCAACCCTTGCGTTGATCATATTTTCTAAAAAAAAAATGATTTTGAATAATTGCATTCAAATATCAACCCTCGTGTTGATCATATTTTCTACAAATTGATTTTCAAATCATTGCTTCAAAAAATTAACCCTCATGATGATCTCTCATGAATGATCCCCTTTCAAAGATTAGCTCTCATGGTTAATCCTTCTTTCCAAAAATGATTTTCTCATCTTCTTCAATCATTTTAAAGATCCCACATGCAGGCAGGATCAAACTCTTTTTCAAAAATTTTCAAATCTTCTTTCAGTCTTTATCAGTTTTATTTACCTTTATCAAATTTTATTAAAATTTTATTCATCCATTTTTATTTTCTTATCAATTCTTATTTCAAAATATTACCCTTTCAGGTTAAGGGATAAACCTGACACCTCATCCTACGAGGTCCTTCTTTCTTCAGGATAAGGGATAGTCCTGAATGTCTTTTTCTTTTAAAGCTAAATCCTTTTCTTCATTCAATTTTACCAGTTTTATTTCTTAATTAAGTTTTAATCCTTCTAATTCTTTATCAAAGCTTTTTCACCAACTTTTTTTGCCTAAATTTTATTCCTTTCCCATTCAGGATAAGGGATAATCCTGAAACCCCTCATAGGAGCGACAATGCTACCTGTGAGAATTCTTTTACAAAGATGATTCCCATAAAATCTTCTTGATTCTTCTCTTTCGTCAAATCTCCCATCAATTTCTATCTCTTCTCATTTGTTCTTTTCAGATTTTATTTCCTCCCCAGTCAAGATAAGGGGACAATCATATCACATGCAAATAAATTCAGTCCTCTAAATGGTCATTCTCAATCCCAGGTCCGGTCCTCGCACTGGCAAATTTTCAAAACTCAATCTTTTGATTAAAAACTTTCTGTCAAAGACCTGAGTCTCCACTTGGGCTTCTTCCTCTATTCTTTCATTCGAAGTTCTGAGTTCCGACCAGGACTTCCTTTTGAATCCAATCCTCGCAATGGAAATCCTTCATTCCTTTGAAAATCCGAGTTTCAGCTCGGGTTTTCTTCTATTTTCAGTCGAAGTTCTGAGTTCCGACCAGGACTTCCTTTTGAATCCAATCTTCGCATTGGAAATCCTTCATTCCTTTGGAAATCCGAGTTCCAGCTTGGGTTTTTCTTCTATTCTTTTCAGTCGAAGTTCTGAGTTCCGACTAGGACTTCCTTTTGAATCCAATCCTCGCATTGGAAATCCTTCATTCCTTTGGAAATCCGAGTTCCAGCTCGGGTTTTTCTTCTATTATTTTCAGTCGAAGTTCTGAGTTCCGACCAGGACTTCCTTTTGAATCCAATCCTCGCATTGGAAATCCTTCATTCCTTTGGAAATCCGAGTTCCAGCTCGGGTTTTTCTTCTATTATTTTTAGTCGAAGTTCTGAGTTCCGACCAGGACTTCCTTTTGAATCCAATCCTCGCATTGGAAATCCTTCATTCCTTTGAAAATCTGAGTTCCAGCTCGGGTTTTTCTTCTATTATTTTCAGTCGAAGTTCTGAGTTCCGACCAGGACTTCCTTTTGAACCCAATCCTCGCATTGGAAATCCTTCATTCCTTTGGAAATCCGAGTTCCAGCTCGGGTTTTTTTTCTATTATTTTCAGTCAAAGTTCTGAGTTCCGACCAGGACTTCCTTTTGAATCCAATCCTCGCATTGGAAAACCTTCATTCCTTTGGAAATCCGAGTTCCAGCTCGGGTTTTTCTTCTATTATTTTCAGTCGAAGTTCTGAGTTCCGACTAGGACTTCCTTTTGAATTCAACCCTCGCATTGGAAATCCATCATTTCTTCTTCCCCTTCAGGTTAAGGGATAAACCCGATGCCTCCTGATAACGAGGTATTTCTTTCCTTCCTTCTTAGTTCAAGATAAGGAGATAAATCCTGAAAACAGACCGCCACGCAGTTAGGATGTGATGGTCCATTTCATTTAGAATTTCTCATATTTTACTTTCCAAATCTAGCTCATCTTCACAACCCAGTCCTCGCACTGGTTATTTCTCAAATTTATCAATTATATGTTGAGCTCATTTAGAAAACCCGGTTCTCGCACCGGTAACCTTCTAAAAATCAGTGTTCTGATCAAATTCTTTCCTCTTTCAAAATTCAAGTTCTGACTTAAATCATGTGTATTTCCAAAAGATCCAGCATCTCGCTGGTCATGTATTTCCAAAAAGATCCAACACTCGTTGGTCATGTATTTCAAACGTCCCAGCCTTTTGCTGGTCAGGTATTTCAAACGTTTCAGCTTTTGCTGGTCAGGTATTTCAAAAGATCCAACACTTGTTGGTCATGTATTTCAAACGTTCCAGTTTCTCGCTGGTCAGGTAATTCAAATGTTCCAGCTTTTGCTGGTCAGGTATTTAAAAAGATCCAACACTCGTTCGGCATGTATTTCAAACGTCCCAGCCTTTTGCTGGTCAGGTATTTCAAACGTTCCAGCTTTTGCTGGTCAGGAATTTCCAAAAGATCCAACACTCGTTGGTCATGTATTTCAAACGTTCCAGTTTTGCTGGTCAGGTAATTCAAACGTTCCAGTTTCACTGGTCATATATTTCAAACGTTCCAGCTTCTGCTGGTCATGTATTTCAAAGGTTCCATCTTTTGTTGATCATGTATTTCCAAAATCAAAAGATTGCAACTCAAGGTCTCATCAAAATCTATATTGAGCGATTATTTCACAAAGAATTCATGAAAACTTTGCCAATTTGCTAAAAGCGTTTGTTGATTCTAAATATTCTTACTCCACAAAGAGAATTTCCTCAGACTACCTCTAGTATTTATTTCCAAAAGGTAAAACTTTCTGCGAAAGGAGGTAAAATTCAAATCTTTTCCTGATTGATCAACCAAAAGGATGTAAGAAACACCCTCGATATGATCAATAAAAGAAATCTTCAATGATGTTGAAAAGCCAGAAGCAAATTGATATTGATCTTGGCTATGGCGCATGTTTTAAAAATGACTTTCTGACAATCAGGCAGTGGAAATATCCTGAGCTACAAAAGAATCCATTTAATCCATATCTTCTCATTTTCTAAGCTGCAATCAAATATCCGCAAAAGGGATCTCTCAATTGTCGTCGAGATGAAGGCGAATTAAGCGAGTAGACCCCCGGGGCCAAAGAAGATTTGAAACATCTCCAAGATGATGGAGTTTGTGACGGAACCTTCCAGGGAAAGTTTGGATCACCGCCGAGATGAAGGCAGATGTGATGGGCCTACCGACAAACCCTAAAAGATATTTGATTCCAGCTATCATCTAAAGACCTTTTCGAGCCAATATCATATATAATCCCTGAGAAAAAGAAGGATCAGAGCATCTCCAAGATGAAGGAGTTTGTGACGTACCCTTCCCTGAAAAAGAGAAAAGTCAGGACATCCAAATGAAGGATGATGTGAAAAACCGAGAAAGCCCAATGACTCAAAAAGAGTGCAAAAAAAGATCATCGTGGGAAAACACCCAGATATCAAACTGCCAAAGTTGCCAGAAGTCATATTTTTCTCATGCAAAATTCTTGTATCAATATCTCTTCATTTCTCGCTTTTTTGAAATTAAGAACCTTTCTTCTATTCTCATATCAGGGAAATGGATAGCTTCCTTGAAGAAAATCATCAGCGCTAAAAATTTGAATCTGACTCTTAGAACTGAGGAGTTAACCTCATTTGGGGGAAATACTCTAGGTAAAAGAGGGAATATCTTTTGCACATACGTGCACATTTCCAAGTGTTTGAATCAGTTATAATTTTACTTTATTGGCAAAATTTTCTAGCTATTCCAAGAATTAAATAAACATTCAATATTCATTTTTGATGCAACCTAGCGTTGTTTATATTTCCCAAAAAGAGTTGCCTCTGAAGGAAGTATCTCTTCCTGTCCCATCACGATTTTCTCATTGAAGAATTCCGTATGGATTACCCACTCAGGATAAGGGTCAAACCTGAGCCATCTGCGAGAGGTCATTTACTTTAAAAAGCCGTTTTCAGTCTCAACAATGAGACGCCCAATTTCTTCCCCTTTTCAAAGCTTTAGGGAACCCTATATTTTCCTCCTTTCGCAAAAACCCCTCTCGGATTTGTTCGTCCAAATTCCGAAGGTCCCATCATGCTTTCTCCATTTTTGAGAAAACCTGTATGGTAGATCTCCCCCACTCAGGATAAGGGTCAAACCTGAACCATTTGCGAAAGATCATTTGATTTCAAAAGTTATTTCAGTCTCAACAATGAGACGCCAAATTTCTTCTCCCTTTTCAAAAGCTTTAGGGACCCTATATTTCCTCCTTTCGCAAAAACCCCTCTCGGATTTGTTCGTCCAAATTCCGAAGGTCCCATCGTGCTTTCTCCATTTTGAGAAACCTGTATGGTAGATTTCCTCCACTCAGGATAAGGGTCAAACCTGAACCATTTGCGAAAGATCATTTGATTTCAAAAGTTATTTCAGTCTCAGCAATGAGACGCCAAATTTCTTCTCCCTTTTCAAAGCTTTAGGAACCCTATATTTCCTCCTTTCGCTAAAAACCCTCTCGGATTTGTTCATCCAAATTCCGAAGGTCCCATCGTGCTTTCTCCATTTTGAGAAACCTATATGGTAGATTTGCCCCACTCAGGATAAGGGTCAAACCTGAACCATTAGCGAAAGATCATTGATTTCAAAAGCTATTTCAGTCTCAGCAATGAGACGCCAAATTTCTTCTCCCTTTTCAAAGCTTTAGGAACCCTATATTTCCTCCTTTCGCAAAAACCCCTCTCGGATTTGTTCGTCCAAATTCCGAAGGTCCCATCGTGCTTTCTCCATTTTGAGAAACCTGTATGGTAGATTTCCCCCACTCAGGATAAGGGTCAAACCTGAATCATTTGCGAAAGATCATTTGATTTCAAAAGCTATTTCAGTCTCAACAATGAGACGCCAAATTTCTTCTCCCTTTTTAAAAGCTTTAGGGACCCTATATTTCCTCCTTTCGCAAAAACCCCTCTCGGATTTGTTCGTCCAAATTCCGAAGGTCCCATCGTGCTTTCTCCATTTTGAGAAACCTGTATGGTAGATTTCCCCCACTCAGGATAAGGGTCAAACCTGAACCATTTGCGAAAGATCATTTGATTTCAAAAGCTATTTCAGTCTCAGCAATGAGACGCCAAATTTCTTCTCCCTTTTCAAAAGCTTTAGGGACCCTATATTTCCTCCTTTCGCAAAAACCCCTCTCGGATTTGTTCGTCCAAATTCCGAAGGTCCCATCATGCTTTCTCCATTTTGAGAAACTAGTATGGTAGATTTCCCCCACTCAGGATAAGGGTCAAACCTGAACCATTTGCGAAAGATCATTGATTTCAAAAGCTATTTCAGTCTCAGGAATGAGACGCCAAATTTCTTATCCCTTTTCAAAGCTTTAGGAACCCTATATTTCCTCCTTTCGCAAAAACCCCTCTCGGATTTGTTCATCCAAATTCCGAAGGTCCCATCGTGCTTTCTCCATTTTGAGAAACTTGTATGGTAGATTTCCCCCACTCAGGATAAGGGTCAAACCTGAATCATTTACGAAAGATCATTTGATTTCAAAAGCTATTTCAGTCTCAACAATAAGACGCCAAATTTCTTCTCCCTTTTCAAAAGCTTTAGGGACCCTATATTTCCTCCTTTCGCAAAAACCCCTCTCGGATTTGTTCGTCCAAATTCCGAAGGTCCCATCGTGCTTTCTCCATTTTGAGAAACCTGTATGGTAGATTTCCCCCACTCAGGATAAGGGTCAAATCTGAACCATTTGCGAAAGATTATTTGATTTCAAAAGCTATTTCAGTCTCAGCAACGAGACGCCCAATTCCTTCCCCTTTTCGAAGCTTTAAGGAACCCTATATTTCCTCCTTTCGCAAAACCCCCTCTCGGATTTGTTCGTCCAAATTCCGAAGGTCCCATCGTGCTTTCTCCATTTTTGAGAAACCCGTATGGTAGATTTCCTATCCAGATTAAGAGTTAACCCGGAACCTCGCTTCGCGAGGTATCTTCCTTGCAGGTTTGGGTTAAACCTGAGTCACATTCCAATGAGATTCCTCATTTTGACGAGATGTTTTCTTCCAGTCCCATCATGGTTCTTCCCATCAAGGAACCCATGCTTTGTATATCCATCCAGGATAGGATTCCACTTGAGCTTCATTTCACAAGACATTTTCCGAAAATGTCCCATCAAGACCCTCGTGTATTCCTTACCTCATTTCAAATTCATTTTGATATATTTTCGTCCCATCCAGGATAAGGGCTAAACCTGAATCATTCCGATAAGAGTATCTAGTCTCACCCATGAGACCTGATCAAAATTCTCATTTCCCACCATTTCAGAATTTCCATCTAAAGTCCCATCACGATTTCCTCATTTTCTACTCAATCATATCATCTTCGAGGATTTCGTCTCCCCAAAACCATTCAGGATAAGGTTTCAAAGCCTGAAAAGCCATATTTTCAAAATAATTCTTCCACACCCAGTTCAGACCTGTTGACTGGGGCATTTTTAAAATTTGGAGTGTTATCTTTGCCACTAAGCTCGGCTTTCAACCGGCTTAGTAGCAAAGAGGGGCATCTGTGAACACCCCAAATTTTCCAAAATTTTATAAAAATGATGCTTTTGCCCCTAACCCCGTTTTCTGAGAAAATCAAGTCATTTCTTCAGATTTTCTGAATTAAATTCCATAAAGCTATATTCAAAATTAATTCTGGATCCGAATCCAGTACTTTAAATCCATATTTCCTCCAAAAATCTGGATGAAAACCCATTTCTGAAGAAATTTTCTCAAAATAGCTTTTAAATTCTCAGAAAAATCCCCTTTTGTAAATATTTTTGCAAAAACACAAAAAAAATAGTTTTAACCTTTGTTTTCTCACAAACTTTAAGATTTTATTCTAAAAATACAAAAAAATTGAAAAATAAAACAAAAACCAAAAAAATGGAAAATTTCAAGAAAAATGAATGAGTTTAAACTTTTTAAAGTCGATTTTGCTAAAAAAATCGTTTTTAAATCATTTTTATGAAATTTTTTGTTAAGAGAGCCTCTTTTTGGAAAAACCAAAAAATTTCACAAATAAACCCTTCTAAACCCTCCCCTTTTCCTCTCTCGCTCGATTTCTCTCAGGGTTTTCCCTCAGAAACCCTAATCGCCTACTGATTCCCCTCTTCTCGGATGGCTTCCAGCCGCAACAACCTCCATTTCTCTCTTTACCCTCAATCCTCTCCATTCTCGTCGCCCAGCCGCTCATCTCCAACCGATTTCAATCCCGATTCTTCTCTCTCGTTAAAAAGGCACAGAAGGCCTCTTTTCCATCCATCGTCTTCTACCCCACCATCTTCTTCTCCAACATCCGTCATCACCCCTGCACCCCTTCTTTCACGATCGGCCTTCTCCTCCCCTCTTCTTCCTCTGCAGCAGCAGAGGGTTTTTCCACGATATCAAAAGGAGAGATCTCTCTTTTGGAATCCCGGCAGCAGAAGGTAAGTGGTTCACCTTTCCCCTCTTTTCTCGGTTTTCCCTCTTCCTTTCTTTTATTTCTTTGGTTTTTTTTTTTCTTAATTTTCAAATCTGGCTCCATTGATGCACTTCTGGTGGAGATGAGTTGCTTGGGCAATATCAATCCACCCCCTGTGCGATATTAACGGAATGCTTGCATTCCAACAGTTTTTTTATTATTTTATCTACTATTTTTCATAATTTCGATCTATGTCTTTCTTCTTTCCATCTCAATAGTAGTCTCCATTTGGATTTTCCTGTTGATTTTCAATTTCTCATGCTCTTTATTTTGTTATTATCCCCTTTTCATTTTCTTTTGGTGTATCCAAGGTGGGATCGACCTGCATATAGCAGGATCGATCCACCTATTACTGCAATAATGGAACGAGTGGTTCTGACAATTCTTCTGGTATTTATTGAATTTCTCTGGTCGAATATTTGTTTACACTTGATTTTCTGTTTTACTTTTTTTTTCCTCTTTTCTTCATCATCTGTTTACAGGCGATTTCCTATTTGCGTTTTTTTTATTATTTTCCAAAATTTACTCTGATTTCCAATCTACAATGAATCTTATCCTGTTTCGGTCATTGGTTTGTTTGGAATTTCTGCTTTCATCTTCGGTGGCCAGTTGATTTTGATCATTACCACAGGCTTAAGTCCATATCCTACCTGTATTTCTTCTTACTTATGTATAGCCCCCCCCCCCCCCCCCCCCTTTTTTTTTTGTTTGAGTTCCTTTGATTTCAGCATAGTTGGATTGTGCTAATGCTCTCATAGTCCACTAATCTTTTCTCATGCATCCCAATCTTTTGTATTTTGCTTATTATCTGGTCTCAAGGTCCTCTTTCAAAATCTTTACATCGATCATTTGATGCAAACTCATGGTAAGGAGATATAAAGTTCTCTTGAGCATTCGATAGTTCAAGTGCCACCTTGTCGGTAATCTGATGGAAAGGGCCATAACCATGCCAAGTAATAAGACACTGGAGAAATTTTTTTTTTTTGTCCTCACGAATCAATGGTCTTGGACTATGATGCTGGACGTCGTAAGTTATGCAAAAGGGGGTTATCGCAATCTAACTTTTCCAGCAGGTGTAATATGCATGCATATATCCAATCTGTGGGGGTGCTCAATGAACGCATCCTGCTTCATGATGTTGCAAAGCTACTATGAAGGCTCGAGTGTCAATAGAAACTTTAAATCTTCAATTTAGCATCTACCTCATTGAGTCCACAGAAAAGCTCAGACGTGAAATTTCTCCCCTTTATCAGGTACAAGTCATATCTTTTTCCATATATTGCATATTGTGTGTATTTTCATACAGGGTACATCGGCCCCCATACTTTCTGTAGAAATGTAAAGATGCAGGCTAAGGTAATTTAAGGTGCGAAAGGGGACAAAGCAACAACATCGTACATACTCTTTTGTGCCAATGCACTTGAATGAAAAGTTCAGCTTCTGGGTTCCAACTGGGTTCCAAAATCTCAGAATTTGTAATAGTTTCTTCAAGAAAATAAGTTCATCTCAATGCCTGATTGAACCTTTCGTTGCTACAATTCTCAGTGGGTTATCTTCTGTCTAAAATCATAAGAAGCATATTAGCACTGGGATGTGGTTCCCGTATTAGTGTGCCTTTAATAATTGGCTCATTGATCTTTCAGGATCTCGGAAGATAGAAGTCCAACATCCTGGGATACGATAAACTGGAATTCTGGTAAGCGCCATCTCCATAAACTTTTTGATGAGTTAATTTATGCGTCGGATATGCTTTTGAATTGTATGTTGAAAATTCTGCCAAAAGGCCTATATCCAGAGCATATGTGATGACATACCTGATTAATTATTCTGATATTTGTATAGCCTTTTCTTACCATTTATATGAGTTTGTCTTGTTGATTGACAACTGGTGCATGCTCACTTCATCCTTAACACTCCCTGCGCCTTCTCATTGAACATACATTACTGTTCACCATTTGTTGTTAGTCCCCCGCATCCTGCTATTGTTGTAGCATTGCCCATGATTGCTCCACATGCTATGCACATTTTCACCAAACAAATCAGGTGCTTTACGTGAGAGGCAGGCGATTTGTGAATATCTCATTAACCATAACAGTAACTTCAGCATTAAGAACAATGTTGAAAGTTAAATGCTATCCATGTCTCTGCTAGAGGAATGATTGATAGCCTAAGGACGCATTTTGAGCATGGAATTCTGTGAATTTGAAGGACAGTGATGGGAGGACTGCAGTAGACCATGGCGACTTAACTGTTGATGAATTACTTGTGAGTAAGCATGCAGATGTAAATGTCAAGGTGAAAAGCTAATACAGAATAGTTTGGAGTACTTCTATAGGGCTGTGCAATAGCAGGAGTGGCCTTCTTGGCTCCTTCAGGTCCCGGATTTCTTGCTAAAGGATGTTCAACAACACCTGATTTACACAACAAGCTTCAGGTTCGTATACCCATATCTTTCATTTGATTGTTTCTCATTTGTTAAACCCATTTGTTATATATTTCATCGTCTTATCTACCATGTGTTCGTTGCATTACCAATCATGCTGTTGTCTAGTATTATCCCCTTTCCTGCAAAGCCGTTAGCCTTGGTGGTTTATGTTGCAAATGTGAATCATGAGTTTTATTTAGTTTAAAAAAAAAAAACTAAAAAGAAAAGAAAAGAAAAGAAAGACACCAAGATCTGATATTTTTGTCATTAAGCAACATTGCTATCATTATTGTTCTCTTTTGCCATGGTTTTGATTAGCAATAGTCTCTGTATTGGTTTTCAAAAGCATTGTCACCATTGGTTTCCTGCTACTCAACAAAGCTCTAGTTATCAGCTACAACTCTCATTCTTCCTACTATATCTTCTTGTTAGATACTCATGAACTCCCAGCTCACTGCCATCTTCATAGCAATACACCTAGCTGCACACTATTATGACTTCACCTACCTTCAGCCCAATATCCATCTGTTAACTATACTATCTTCATCATCTTTATCCCAGTACATTCTGTTGCATCATCCATAAATTTCCAGCCCAGTTAGGCATCAACATAAACATTTAGTCCAGGCACATTCATTAGCAACCATCTCCAATTAGGACCCGACATAGGCATATGTGTTCTTTCAAACACAAGTATAGCCTTGTACATCCCCATTACATTTCCATTAGATGATACCTTCCCATATCTATCTAGATCAAGGCATTCGTAACCCAAGTATAACATCTAGATTTTGCTTGATCCTCCATATTTTACAATGTTGCTCTAAAGTTAACTCTATTTTGCAGGAAAGATATCAAATCCCTTCTTAGATCAAGATCTTGTCAATTTTGAAGATTGTAATAACTTAGATTTGAATGAGAATTTATATTTCCTGCTTTAGGTAGAATGAATGAGCATTGTAGAATATCATGAATTGTTTGTTTTCATACATTTTTCTTTATTTCTCAAAAATTCTCACAATGGTGAAACACGAATGGCACGCGCACCATTTTGTAAGAGGTAATTGATACTAAGTTGATGATCCACATCAATGGCCATAGTCAGGGTGTGGACAAAACTTAGCATTTCTATCTTTTACAAAATAACACTGGATCCACACTGGATCCATTTCTCAAAATCCATCATATTTTCCTAAAATATTTTCTTCTTTTATAAGAATTTAACTCAAAATTAACTCAAGATATATACCAATGGCCATAGTCAGGGTATATTGAGGGTTAATTTCATTTTAAATTCTATAAAAGCACCAAAAAGGTATTTTATCCTTCATTTGAATTTAGATATGACTATTATATAAAACATTCAATGACCATAGTCAGGAGTGTATTATATCATTAATCTTATTTAAATTCATTTGAAGAATGAAATATGATTTTCAAATCCAATTTCAAACTTATTCAAATTCATTCATCATTTAGGGTAGAATTGCATCATATTTTCAAAATTCCCTTTCAAAAACCCAAGTGATTGTGAATATCCCTTCTTCAAAATTCTATTTCAAATTCCAAATCTACCCCAATTTCAAAGTCCAATTTGACTTTGGAATTTCAAAATCATCTTATATTCAAACTTCAAAATTCCAATTCAATTCAAAATTCAATTTCAAAGTTCCATTTAAACTTTGAAATTCTTGATTCATTCTCAAAATCAAGTTCATCTTCTTATCTTCAAAAATCACAAGTTTGAGATTGATTTTGAATCTTGACTCTTCTTAAATTTTAAATTCAACCTGGGTTTTCAAAACCCAGATCCATCTTCAAAAGTCCCATTTGGACTTTTCAAAACCCAAATCCAAAGTTAGATCAACTTGGATCCAGTTTTCTAAATATAATTCTACTTTTTGGATCTTAGACTTCATATCCAAATTGCATAATGAATTCCAGACCTTAGATTCAAATTCCAATTCTTAGGATTCAGAGCCCAACTCATCTTGGATCTCAGACTTCAGATCCAAATCAATTTTAGGATCCAGAACCCAATCCTACATTGGATCTCAGACTTCAGAATCCAAATCCATTCTAGGATCCAGAATCCAATTCTACATTGGATCTCAGACTCCAGATCCAACTCCATCTTAGGGTCCAGAGTCCAACTCTATCTTGGATCTCAGATTTCAGATCCAAAAACCATCTTGGATTCCAAATCTTGAATCCAATTCCATTCAAAAATTAAGATCCAAATTTCATCTTGGATTCCAAATCTTGAATCCAATTTCATTCAAAATTTCAGATCCAAATTTCATCTTGATTCCAATTCTTAAAATCCAATTCCATTTTCATTTCAGATTTCAAATCCAATTTCTATTTTTAGGTTCTAAATCCAGAATTCGATTTTGAACTTTATTTAGGATTCAAACTTTGGGTTCAAATTCCATCTTGAATTCCAAATCAATCCCATTTCTCAATTCCTTTAGATTTCCCACATTTTTTTCTAATTTCAAAACTTCAAAATTAGAATTCAATTCCATTCCAAATATTCATCCAAGTTCAAACTCCTAAATTCAAAGTCCATTTATGACTTTGAAAATTTCCTTTCTTCTTTTTTTATCTCAAAACTTCAAAATCATTTTCCAAAATCCAGATTTATTTTCCCAAGCTCTTGATTATTCTAAAAACTTAGAACTTTAATCTTAAGTTCTAAGTTAGAAATCATTTCTTCACTTTATCAGATTCACTTGGAAATTCTTCAAAACATTTTCAAAAAGAGCATACATCTTTGCATTTGCACAAGCATGATTCTTTGTGCATCTAGACTTAGGATAAATTCTTAGATAATTTCTTAGCAAAGCAAAAGGCATTAATTCGACCCTTGGTTTGATTACCTCTGTGTTATCATCACAAAATTTTTCCCGTCTTCCCTTCCTTGCGGAAGAGAGAGAGGGAAATGCTTTCGCGCTTCAAACTTGACTGGATTTTGGAAAATGTTTTTGAAATACTCGCCTCCGTTTTGAAAATTTGCGGGAAAATCCATAGGATGGGGCTCGACCTGTCGGTACGAGGTTCGACCGTTCCTGACGCCTTTAACAGGGGTAATCGAACCAAGGACCAAAACTATGCTTGACTTAGTTAAATCATCAAAATCGTGTTCTATCCTAAATGCACAGAGAATTCAGGCATGTGCTATGAGATTTTGGAAAATGTAAGTTGGAAAACATGATGTATGCTCAGAAAATGTTTGGAGTGGGAAAACATTTCTCAGGAAAAAGGTCAATTTCTCAGGAAACTCAGACGAAGAATGTTTGAAATCTCGAGAAAGTTTATAAAGATTTGGAAAACAATGAAGAAATGAGTCTTGGGAAAATCTTGAAAAAAGATGAATATTAGAAAAAGGGAAACACTTCTCAGGAAAACTCTGACTTTGAGAAATTTCTTAGGAAAATGACGGAAAAATTATAGGAAAACTCATTGGAGAAGAAAACTGAACTTGGGAAATTGAAATCCTGAGAATCTTAGCCTTAAAACCCTTGAAAATTTGATTTTTGATTCTTGAGAAAGATCGGAAAACTCTTTTTTAAAAATCTTAAGAAAATAACATTTTCCAAGGAAAATCAAGGGAAAACTTTGATTTTGGAAATCCCATTTAGAAGTTTCTTGAGAGACTAGTTTCCATGGAAAACTGTGAACACTTGACTTGGGAAAACTGATTTTTGGAAAAACTTCAGAGTTTCTTGAGAAATCGATTTCTTGAGAATGCCACTTTCTTAAGAAAATCATGAGAAAACCAATGATTTCATGATGCAAATGATATGAGTGAATGAATGCACTTTGAAAGATTTTCTAAGAAAATTTGTTGGAAAAATGTGTATTAAGTCAAAGTAAATCCTTCACATATTCTGACTGTGGCCATGAATATGTTCAGAGTTTATTTGATTTAATGCACATGATTTTGAAAACTTTGGAAATATGATGTGCATTTTAAGATAGCCTAAGAGTGTAGGCTCAATGTGACTAGTAGAAAGATGATGGATCTAGGTCTCATCCATATTCCGACTAGGGCCGTAAATATGGATTCCACCGAGTTCATCAACTCCCTAAGAGTTGGTGCACGTTCCATTCGTGAACATCCATAGTGCTTTTGAAATAACAATGCATGAATCATATAAGCAGGATATTGCATAAATTCAAACTATATGATATGCATCATAGTCTAAGCAGGAAATTAAAATCTTATTCCAAAATTTATATTATTACATCACTAAGTAAATGAAATAAATAGAAATTTGCAGACTTCAGCTCCTTCTTTTGAATGTCCCTGCCAAACTTGAAATGGGGTTAGCTCAAGTATGTGGGTTTTTCCAAGATTTTTCAATAATATTATGAAATTATTGGATTTAATTGGATCTAAACCCTATTCTCATGCTTCCTTGATATTTGAAATGATGAAAATGCAAGAAATTCAGTAGAAAATAGTTTGAAATTCGGAATTGGGGTTAAAATAACCAAAATACCCCTAAAATCAAAGTTATACCTTTAAAATCAAGGTTTTTGAAGGAAATTTTGATAAAATTGAGATTTTGAAATTCAAATTGAATCAAATGATGATAAAATGAAGTAAGAGACATGATGACATGATGCTAAACACATTAATACTGTAAAATCAGAATTTGACATTTTGCAATTTATCCAAAATAACGAATTTCACTTGTTTTTCGCTTGGATCCGGGTCCTGCGGGACCCTATTTTGGTATTATGGCTAATCCGAACATCAAATGGATTCCAAATTGCTCCAAATTCGGTATGAAGCATCTACCTACTCTGATAAACAGCTTAGAATGCTAAAAATCACGAAATGATATGATTTAAATGCTAAAATTTAAAGAGAATCCTAAAATGGTGGATTTTGCCTATGGATCCGAACCAAATGCAATGCTTAATATGATAATGCAAGATTTACACCATGAAAACTTCTGATATTTTGTAGACTGTTAAAGTACCCGAAATGGAACATTTTTGGTTTTTACAGCCTCGGGATTTGAACCATGGTGAGTTCAATAACAGAGATTTAGTTCTGACAGAGGTAAAAATCACCCTAATCTGATGTAAAATGCTAAAAAAAATATACAACAGCCATGGAAATTTATGAAATTAATCAGAGCTACTAAAGACACCTACATGAACAACTTTCATGTTCATGACTTCGGCATTTGATCAACAGAAACATGGATAAAAATATAACTTTGTGTTCCTAAATTGATAGAACAGACCCATGTGACCAAACAGAGGACTGACAAGAAAAATTCGAAGCAGGTATCAACACTGTTCTAAAAATCACAGGCTTTCAGATGCAAACAGAGGACACCTCGGACATAACTTTCACTTTTTACAGTTTTGGATTTTGAGCAACACACAAAGAGAAACCATAGCCCTAAGTCGATCCAAGATCTCAGAGGCCCAAATCAGGCTCTGACACGTGTCCCGAACTCTCGGATTTTTGTCAGACACAAAAAAAAATCATAAAAATCGGAGAAACTCCTATTAAAAACTAGACATCTCTTGAGTTCATAACATTTTTCGAATAAAAAATAGGATATCCCACGAAGGAGATCTCGATTTTACAAATCGGCAAATGATTTTCAAAATGCATCCCGGGTAACAAAACCCGACTTGCCATTTTGAACTTTTACCGCAGTAAACAAATTCAAATGCCTCTGAATTTTTGAAAAAAATATTAGGGACACCTAAAGGCGCATTCCGTGATGTTTTTGGGATTTTTAAATAAAAATAAATGCATGAAATGACGTGTGGACTGACTGACAAAAACAGAGACCTACTGAAAATGAGCAGACTTGAAATAAATGCTAAATTAATCCTAATTAATTCATGAAATGTGCTAAATGAATGAAATAAAATGCAAATTAAACCTAGCTAAATGCATGAATGTTAAAAATCATCAAGGAAGCATAATTTAATATTTTTATGTATGTCGTTTTATGAGAATAGCTCAATCCATATCTTGGATGAGCTCTTTCTTCAAACGACTCTCGAATCGAATTATGGAATCAAATCAAGGGGAAAAGAAGTGCACCTTGCTTCGTTACGCAGCGTAAGAGCTCTTGAAAGGGGCGGCTATCACGAGCTTCGTTCGTCCTTCGCTCCGGGCTTCGGATGGTTCACCAAAATCGACCCACCATCTTCTTCACTGAGCCAAAGGGGCGTGAACTCCAAAGTGCAAATTTGGATTCTCAAGGGGATGAGTCGAATTTTCAAGTCCAACAAGAGTTCTCAAAGGTGGTCTCCTCTCAAAAAACAAAATGCTCCCCCATGCTGGGCGTGGAGCCTTATTTTTATAGATTTTCTGAAAAATTTTGAATTTCAAACAAGCTCAATCTGAGCCCTCCATGTGGCGCCATCTCAGGGGTGCTATTTTGATTTTTGAGAAAATAAAAAATGAGATTTTTGTGGGTGAGACACCTCAGCAGAATTTGAAAATTTTCAAAATTTGGTTTGCTTGATTTTCTCTGCAAGAAGCTCCAAGATGGCGCCACCTCAGAGAGTGCTCTCTTGGAATTTGAAATTCAAACTCACCTTTTATAGGGAGTCCTCAGGTGGCGCCACCTCATGGTGGGCTACTTTTATTAAAAATAAAACAAAAATAAATTTTTGAAGCCAAGTGGGACTCTATATTGGTGCCACCTCAAAAGGTGTTCTAAGATGTAAAGTTGGAAGCAGTAGGAGCATGCCATGTGGCGCCATATCTGGAGGTGCTTGACATGTGTCAGAGGGATAGGAGTGGAGGAAGCAGACTGTGCCACCTCAGAAGAATTCAAATTCTACTTTTCTGCAAGAAAGGAGAGGCTGACATGTGACATTTTCTCAGAGTGGCTCCTACGATGCCATGTGGTAAGGGGGATAGGCAAGGGACATGTGGCACCCTCTGGAAAAATCAGAGCTCTGGATTTGCGCCACCTAGGAGGAGATTTGAATATTTGAATGGTTTGCTTTTTTTGAAGAAAGCCAGGAGTGACATGTGTTTCCTACTTTTCTGAAAAGAGTAGGGAGAAGACATGTGTCCTCTACTTTTTCTGAAGGAGGTAGAAGGAGACATGTGTCACCTGCTTTTTCTGAAAGAAGCAGAGAATGACACGTGGCAGAGGGGAGAGAAGGAGGGCCAAGCCATATGGCGCCATCTCAGACAACATGGAAAAGGTGAAGTTCAGGATCTGCGCCACCTATGAGGAGACAAGCTTACCTTTTCTGGAAGAATCTAGGAGTGACACGTGTCTCCTACTTTTCTGAGAAAAGTAGGGAGAGACATGTGTGAGGTTACTTTTCTAGAAGGAGGGAGAGGTTGACACGTGTCCCCTGCAGGAGACACACTTCTAGTGGTGCCACCTCAGAGGAGACAAGCTTCACTTTTTCTAGACAGGACAACCTATGACACTTGGCATCTCCTGGTAATCTTGGAATGACACATGGCGCAGGATGGATAGGGTGACACATGGCAGATAAATGGGATGACATGTGGCGGCTTCTTAGGGTAGCCCCACACTGACACTTGGCATGGAAATGGGAGGAGAGAGAAAAGACAAGTGGCACCAATCTAGGGGACAAGGCTCCTATATTTTTGGGTTTTTCAAAAATTCAAATTTTTCAAAAGAAAAGCCTGTGTGACACCACCTCAATGTGGGTCCCACACTGCTTCTTTATTGAAATAAAAACAAGACAGTAACCTCTTTTTGGAATTTTCATAAAATCTAGACTAATTGGTAAAATAAATTTTTTTGGAAAGAGTTGGCCCTTGTGGGGCGATTTTGTAAAAAGAAGATATTTGAAATTGTTGACAAAATGGCAAAGTCTGAGTTGAAATTTATTGAAAATTATCCAGATTGTTTTCCTAAGGAAATATTTTGAAATTCAGAGCCCTAGGGGTAAAATGGGAAGAATTGATAACTTTGAAGACCCAGGGTTTTGAAATCAATTTTGAAAAGAGTTAAAATTCTAATCTGGATTGAAAATTTTGAAATCAAGAGTTTTGGACCTCGAAATGACATGCTGTGCAGTGCAGTGATATGAGATGCTCATGCAATGATATGCAATGCCATGTCTTATGCAATGCAATCTTGAACCAAGACTTGGAGCTGTCTGTCTCCTGTCAGGAATAAATTTTTGAACATCTGAGTTAAAAATAGAGAAATTTTGAGAGTTCCAGATGAAATTTGGACTTTTGCAGGGTTCAGGCTCAGAAAATGACCATTTTGCCCTCTGGCGATCCCAGAGGTTGAATGATGATGCTTGGTGGAACTGTCGGGGAGGTGAGTGAAAATTTGAGGTGTTTACAGATGCCCCTCTTTGCTACTAAGCCGGCTCATGGCCGAGCTTAGTGGCAAAGAAAAACACACCAAATTTGGGCTATACATAAAAAAATGCCCCAGTTAGAAGGATCTGACTGGGTGTAAAGAAATTAGCCCGAGGAAGATGGTAGATATGAAGCGAAGACTGGAGAGGAAAGACTCACTCTGTGAGAGTGAAATTCATGTTTTATGCCCTTACCCTGGATGGGACAGAAATACCTCGTATGGAACGAAGCTCAGGTTTGGCCCTTAACCTGATTGGGGATGGAATATCTCATAACATGAGACTCAGGTTTGTACCCTTAACCTGATCGGGCGGAAAATGAAATACCTCATCAAAGGAGGCTCAGGTTTGTACCCTTATCCTGATCGGGCGGAAAATGGAAATACCTCTTTGAATGAGGCTCAGGTTTGTACCCTTATCCTGATCGGGCGGAAAATGAAATACCTCTTTGAATGAGGCTCAGGTTTGTACCCTTATCCTGATTGGGCGGAAAATGAAATACCTCTTTGAGTGGGGCTCTGGTTTGTACCCTTATCCTGATTGGGCGGAAAATGAAGTACCTCTTTGAATGAGGCTCAGGTTTGTACCCTTATCCTGATCGGGCGGAAAATGAAATACCTCTTTGAATGAGGCTCAGGTTTGTACCCTTATCCTGATCGGGCGGAAAATGAAATATCTCTTTGAATGAGGCTCAGGTTTGTACCCTTATCCTGATCGGGCGGAAAATGAAATACCTCATCAAAGGAGGCTTAGGTTTGTACCCTTATCCTGATTGGGCGAGAAATGAAATACCTCTTTGAATGAGGCTCAGGTTTGTACCCTTATCCTGATCGGGCGGAAAATGAAATACCTCATCAAATGAGGCTCAGGTTTGTACCCTTATCCTGATCGGGCGGAAAATGAAATACCTCATCAAATGAGGCTCAGGTTTGTACCCTTATCCTGATCGGGCGGAAAATGAAATACCTCATCAAAGGAGGCTCAGGTTTGTACCCTTATCCTGATTGGGCGGGAAATGAAATACCTCTTTGATTGAGGCTCAGATTTGTACCCTTATCCTGATCGGGCAGGAAATGAAATACCTCTTTGATTGAGGCTCAGGTTTGTACCCTTATCCTGATCGGGCAGAAAAATGAATGGAATCCTCGAAGGAAGAGACCATGATGGAACCTTCGGATTTTGCACAATAAATCCGACAGGGTTTTTGCAAAAGGAAGGAAAATGGGGTCCCTAAAGCTTGAAAAGGGATTGATCTTGGGCGTCTCATTGCTGAGACTAAAATCAGCTTTGAAATTGCCTTTTGCGAGAAATGATTGGTGGTTCGACCTCGAACCGAAATGGGACTGTCTATGGTGGGACAGTGGGGACACAGGGAAGTGTGCAATTTTGAGAGTTCACGCTCTCAAAGAAGGGAAGGAATCAAGTCCTTAAGAGGGATTTAAAATTGGTGTCTGGATGTATCAAAGACGGATATCAAGCTCTCACTTCACGTCAGGATAGTTAGAAAATATTGTCAAAATGTTGGAAATTTTGCTGTTGATTCAAAATATTTGAAAATGTTGCATATTGTTGCAAAGATATTCCTTCTTTTCTACCCAAAGTATTACCTCCAAACATGGTTCACTTCGTAGAATCGAAATTGGAAACCCAAATTGCTTGCAATTGACCTTCTTCAAGGAAGCTATCAATTTCCTTGATATGAACAGGAAAGAGAATTTGATATTGTGAAAGCGGTTGATGAAAGAGTATTGATAATAGAATTTCACAAATTTAAAGAGGATTCTTGATAAATCTGGCAGTTTGATATCCTGAGGGCTTCTCTCATAATAATCTTTCTGCACTCTTTTGGCTCTCTTGTGTTTTGGCTGCATTCTCCTTCATTTTGGAGATGTTCTGACTTTTCTCTCTTTTCTTTTTCCTCTCTTTCTCTCTTTTTTGGAAGGGTACGTTACAAACTCCTTTAACTTGGAGATGTTTCGATCCTTCTTTGACGATGGGTTTGGAGATCTTTGGATGATAGCTGAAATTAAATACCTTTTAGGGATTGTCGAGAGGTTCATCGCATCTGCCTTCATCTTGACAGTGCTTTGGACCTTCCCTGGAAGGATCCGTCACAAACTCCGTCATCTTGGAGATGTTTTGAATCTTCTTTGGCCCCGGGGGTCTACTCGCCTAATTCGCCTTCATCTTGACGACAGGTGAGAGATCCCTTTTGCGGATACTTAATTGCAGCTTAGGTGATTCTGAGGAGACAGGGCTTGGGTAAATGCTCTCTTTTCTAACACTCAGGATATTTTCACTGCCTCGTCCTTACAAGAATAGTCTTTAAAGATGCGCCATTGACTGCGATCAATATCGATCATCTACGACTTTTCAATAACATTGAATCTTCTTTTCTGGCCATATCGAGGACTTATCCTTCATCCTTTTGGTTGGCCAATAGAAAGAATTTGAAGTTTGAATCTCTTTTCGCAAAAGCTTCACTTTTTCGGAAGTAATGCTGTAGGTAAATAGAGATAAAGATTTATGCAATAAAATTTTGAAGTCAACAGGTAATTGATTGACACATTGACAAAATGTTCTTGAAATCCTTGGTGAAAGAGAGCATTTGAGGTCCGGCTTAACACATCCGTGACGAAAATTGAGTCCTGAAAAGACTCAGTAAAAGATCAATTCGACAGTTGAGTTTTGTTTTGACTTACCAGCTCGAAAGCAGGATTTTATCGAAGTACCAGCTCGAAAGCAGGATTTTATTTGTTTGACCAGCTCGAAAGCAGAATTTTTGGAAGTACCAGCTTAAAAGCAGGATTTTGATAGAAGTATCAGCTTGAAAGCGAGATTTTTGGGAATACCAGCTCGAAAGCAGGATTTTGATTGTTCGACCTGCTCCAAAGTAGGATTTTGATTGAAGTACCAGCTCGAAAGCAGGATTTTTGGGAATACCAGCTCGAAAGCAGGATTTTGATTGTTCGACCAGCTCGAAAGCAGGATTTGTTGACCGACCAGCTCGAAAGCAGGATTTGGGTTGACCGACCAGCTCGAAAGCAGGATTTGGGTTGACCGACCAGCTCGAAAGCAGGATTTTGATTGTTCGACCAGCTCGAAAGCAGGATTTGTTGACCGACCAGCTCGAAAGCAGGATTTGGGTTGACCGACCAGCTCGAAAGCAGGATTTTGATTGTTCGACCAGCTCGAAAGCAGGATTTTGATTGTTCGACCAGCTCGAAAGCAGGATTTGTTGACCGACCAGCTCGAAAGCAGGATTTGGGTTGACCGACCAGCTCGAAAGCAGGATTTTGATTGTTCGACCAGCTCGAAAGCAGGATTTGATTGTTCGACCAGCTCGAAAGCAGGATTTGTTGATCGACCACCTAGAAAGCAAGATTTGGGTTGACCGACCAGCTCGAAAGCAGGATTTGATGACCGACCAGCTCGAAAGCAGGATTTTGATTGTTCGACCAGCTCGAAAGCAGGATTTTGATTGAAGTACCAGCTCGAAAGCAGGATTTTTGGGAATACCAGGTCGAAAGCAGGATTTTGATTGTTCGACCAGCTTGAAAGCAGGATTTGTTGACCGACCAGCACGAAAGCAGGATTTGGGTTGACCAACCAGCTCGAAAGCAGGATTTTGATTGTTCGACTAGCTCGAAAGCAGGATTTTGATTGTTCGACCAGCTCAAAAGCAGGATTTGTTGACCGACCAGCTCGAAAGCAGGATTTGGGTTGACCGACCAGCTCGAAAGCAGGATTTTGATTGTTCGACCAGCTCGAAAGCAGGATTTGATTGTTCGACCAGCTCGAAAGCAGGATTTGTTGACCGACCAGCTAGAAAGCAGGATTTGGGTTGACCGACTAGCTCGAAAGCAAGATTTGTTGACCGACCAGCTAGAAAGCAGGATTTGGGTTGACCGACCAGCTCGAAAGCAAGATTTGATGACCGACCAGCTCGAAAGCAGGATTTGATGACCGACCAGCTCGAAAGCAGGATTTTGATTGAAAATGATTGTCATTGATAGAGATGTGACCCGAAGGTTTGAAAATGATAGATATTTGATGAATTTGTAACCGAAGGCCTGGAAAGTTGGAACCTGCAGGCGGGAAAATGACTGATGTTGGCAAGATTGTAACCCGACGGCTTGAATTGAGAATCTGATAAAGTGGGTGGTCCATAGGTTGAAATGTGAAATTTAGTGACCCGAAGGTCGAATAGAGAATTGGGTAACCCAAAGGTCGAAATTGGAAATTTAGAATTATAAATTATAAATTGAAAATTGAAAATTGAAAATTGAAAATTGAAAATTGGCTGTTAGAAATTTGGAAATTGGGAATCTGGAAATTGAAAATTGGATGTTGGAAATTAGAAATTGGAAATTGGAAATTGGATGTTGAAAATTGGATGTTGGAAATTGGGTGCAGAATAAATGCAAATGCAAATGCACATGACAATACAAATGAAGTGCAAATGAGTGCAAATGGGTGCATATATATGCAAAATGAGAGATTGGTTTATCCTGCCTGCATACAGGATGTTTTGAAGTAAAGATAAATTTTCACAAAAAAATGCCCCAGTGTAACTAGGGAGGAGAATTTTGAAAGAAGGATAATTGGTGAATAAGGCAACAAGCTCCTTGACTGATAGGCGTCCTCAAGATCATTCCTCACAAGAGAGACATTGTGAAAAGGAAGAATAAGCAAATAAGATGGTGCCAAGCTATTGAAAAAAATTCGATGACTTTATTGATGCTTAAAAATCAAGGAAAGAAAATGGGATTACATTATTCTTCTGAAAAGCAAGAGGAGAAATGGAAAAGTGTCGGCATGGTCATCTTCTGGAATGATTGTAAAAAAAATCTTAGTCGGGATGACTAGTCCTCCTTTTCGTCTTCAACGAGGAGCTTCTTGTCAATGCAGTCTTGAACAATGTTCTTAAGGACGAAACAATGCTCGGTATCATGACCCATTGTCCGATGAAACTTGCAGAACTGATCTTTGAACCTTCCCATGGTCACAGAAGGATCTGCTATCTTGGGGAGTCTAACCATCCCTTTGGCGATCATATATTCCAGAACTTGCTCGAGCGGTTGTTCTAAGGGAGTAAAATTACGGTCGTATCCCCAACCATCATGCTTTGGCCTCCCCTGGGGCCTTAATTCTAGTTGGATGCTCGCGGGAGAGCTGTCATTCTGCTTGTTGATTCTGTTTTCTTGTCTTGTATTATCATCTTTGCTGGAATTTAGACTCCCTGACCCGCCAGTGTGGTTCTTTCTGCCACCCCTTTTGCTTTTGCCATTGTTGTTGCCAGGGGCATTCACGGAGAAAGTGAAGTTTGACTTCTTCTTGATATCTGAATTGCTCTTTGAGAGTGTGAGGCTCTTATATACTCCATTTTCTATTCCCATCTCGAGCCATTCAACTCGTTCTATCAATTCAATGAAAGATCGTGCTGGGGAGGTAGAGATCAGGCCTCTCAAAGGTTGGGAGAAATTATTCAAGATGACCGACAACGCGTGTCCTTCTGATATTGGGTCCTTCATTTTGTTGCAGGTCTCTCTCCATCTGCGAATGAAGTCTCTGGCTTTTTCACTATCTCCCTGCTTCAGATTACAGAGGTGATTTAACGTTGGTAGCGCTTCAGCATTGAACAGAAATCGCTCGATAAATAGATTAACCACCTTATCGAATTCTCGCAGCTTGATTGGATTGATATACTCGGAGTACCACTTGGCGGCAATGCCTTCTAGGCTACGAGGAAAACAGAGAAATAGGGCCCTATTGTCTCTCTTGAATTTGGAGCATTCGGCGAAGAACATGGCGAGGTGGGCTTTGGGATCACCAGAACCATCGAATTTGATGAACTTGCGAGGGAGGTTTTCGAGATCATCATCTCCTTCGAGGCCATCATAGAAGTCTTCGCTGGTGAAGACTTTCTTGCCCTCGTCGCGGGCTTGCAGATCTTTTACCACTCTGGCCATTTCCTTGAATTGTATCTGCAGGGGCTCTTCTACGACCTGGCTTTTTGATTTGTGACTCCTCCTTTGGCCACGTTTCTGAAATGCCGGAGGCACCTCATATTCTTCATCGGTATCATCTTCGTCTGAAGTATCTTGAACATTCTCCTCAGAGGACTTGGTTGACCTCTTGGCCACACGATCTCTAATTCTCTGACTGAATGGATTTTTGTCTGAGCTGGTGCCAGCCTGCTCACTCATCATCCTCTTCATCATTTTCTGAAACATCGTGTACATCTGAGGGTCGATACCGTCATCTTCTTGCTGCTCTTGGTCTTTGTCTGACTTTGGCGAATTCATCTCTCCTTCTGATGTTGATGAGTAGCTGATATGCTGAATTGATGCGGTCTTCTTCCCTGACCTTGTCTGAACCATCAAATGTTGTGGATGCTCTCTGCAGGATGAAGTCTTGATTAGACTCTGAAGGAACTTTGGATTGGGAAAAAAATGATTATTGACGATATGGTAGACAATTGGAAGAATATCCCATTACTAGGGATGGAGTCGCCGCTAAAATCACGACAATTGTGTTGTCATCCTTTGTAAGAGAAATAACAACGGAAAATGTGCCTTGTTACCTAGGCGAGGTCGTCAACCACGAGGAAAAACACAATTTTGAAGGAAAGAGATATCTCTTGGAAAAACAATCCGCAAACGGATTTAGAATAAGGAGAAGGCAAGTGGGTAAACTATTTCCACCGCAGTAATCAAGGTATGCACGAGGAAAATAAGATGAAGAATTTTGCAAATAGACAAAATGATTGATAATTCAATAAGAGAAAACATGTGATTTTGAAAAATTGCAGGCAGGATGAAAATGCAGCTGGAATATCGAGATCCAGTAGAAAGGGAGAATGGAAAATCACCTGGAGTTTTGAAAGAAATGGGATATTTGAGAAAATTATCCAGGGTTTGAGAAAATAAAGGAAAAGGTGAGAAATATGGAAATTTGAAAATATTTTAGGAAAAATATAGGAAAAATAGAGGTAATATAAGAACAATCACATCCTGCACAAACATTTATGCACATACAACACTCCCTAAAAGGCTGACTCTAGATGCATCATTTTGAAAACAGTTGTAGGACCTTAATCCTAACTCTAGGTTCAGATCATCTTTGTCCAATCTAGTTATGCCGATATACCCGAATTGAAATCCAAGGTACGTGGCATATAATTTCAACTCCGGTTCTAAGGTAAGGTTTTCCAACATCCTTGAGCGCCTACCGATATACTTCGGACTGTGGCCCGCGGTACGTGGTAGGGGGGTGTTAACCCAAATAGTTGGCCCAGTTGTGAGGCTCTGTCCCGAACTAGGGTTCTGGAAGAGAGCCCAGCAACGTGAAGACCGGGTAATAATAGGTAATGGAGATTTTAAAAAATGATCACATGCAAGAAATAGAGGGCTCTAAATCCTAGAGAGATAGACTTTTGAAAATCTTTGAAGAAGCATACATTGTTTGCATTTAGATCCTAAATTGAGGAGAGTTGTATTTAGACCTAAGTCTATGTGAGCATGAAAATTTCTCCTCAATATAGTCCTACCAAACCATGCCTAAGCTATATGCAATCAATGTCAGCTAGGTCAGAATCTAGGCTCCTAGGTTCATATGATAGCAAAAGTAAAGAGCTGACATTTTGTGAACATAATTTTGATAATTGAACTAAGTCAAGCACTACTTTGATCAGACGAGGACAGGTCCCATCACGGTCGCCAAACCTGTTATTGTCGCGAAATTTTTCCCGTATTCCCCTTCTTTGCGGAAGAGAGAAAGGAAAATGCTTTCGCGCTTCAAACTCGACCAGATTTTTGGAAATTGTTTTTGAAATACTCGCCTCCGTTTTGAAAATTTGCGGGAAAATCCATGGGATGGGGCTCGACCTGTCGGTACGAGTTTCGACCGTTCCTGCTGCCTTTAACAGGGGTAATCAAACCAAGGACCAAAATTGTGCTTGACTTAGCGAAATTATTAAAGTTATGTTCTATCCTAAGTGCACAAAGAATTCAGGCATGTGCTATGAGGTTTTGGGAAAATGCAGCTTGAGAAAACATGATGTATGCTTGGAAAATATTTGGAGTTGAAAAGAATCTCTCAAGATGAAAGTCAATTTCTCAGGAAACGCAGAAGAAAAGGGGTTTTTGAAATCACGGGAAAGTTCATAAAGATGTAGGAAAATCATGAATAGTTGAAAATCCTGGGAAAATGGAGGTGATTCTTGAGAAAAGGGTGAACCTTTGAAAAGGGAAACACTTCTTAGGAAAACTTGGACTTTGAGAGTTTTCTTAGGAAAATGATAGAAAATTTATTGGAAAGCCCTTGTGGAAAAGGAAAATTGAAACTTGGGAAATTGAAAACCTGAGAATCTTAACCTTGAAATACTTGGAAATCGCTTTTTGATCTTGGAGAAATATTGAAAAACTCCTTTGAAGCTCTTAAGAAAATAACATTTTCCAAGGAAAACTGTGAAAAACTTGACTTGGGGAAACCGATTTTGAAAGATTCTTAGAGTTTCTTGAGAAATCGATTTCTTGAGGATGAAGTTCTTTTTGAGAAAATCATAAGAAAACCAATGATTTCATGATGCCAATGATATGAGTGAATGAATGCACTTTGAAAGATTTTCTAAGAAAATTTGTTGGAAAAATGTGTATTAAGTCAAAGTAAATCCTTCACATATTCTGACTGTGGCCATGAATATGTTCAGAGTTTATTGATTTTAATGCACATGATTTTGAAAACTTTGGAAATATGATGTGCATTTTAAGATAGCCTAAGAGTGTAGGCTCAATGTGACTAGTAGAAAGATGATGGATCTGGGTCTCGTCCATATTCCGACTAGGGCCGTAAATATGGATTCCACCGAGTTCATCAACTCCCTAAGAGTTGGTGCACGTGCCATTCGTGTACATCCATAGTGCTTTTGAAATAAAATGCATGAATCATAGAAACAGGATATTGCATAAATTCAAACTATATGATATGCATCCTAGTCTAAGCAGGAAATTAAAATCTTATTCCAAGGTTTACATTATTACATCACTAGATAAATGAAATAAAGAAAATTGCAGACTTCAGCTCCTTTTTTTGAATGTCCCTGCCAAACTTGAAATAAGGTTAGCTCAAATATGTGGGTTTTTCCAAGATTTTCCAATAATATTATGAAATTATTGGATTTAATTGGATATAAACCCTATTCTTATGCTTCCTTGATATTTGAAATGATGTAAATGCAGAGAATTCAGTGGAAAACAGTTTGAAATTCGGAATTGGGGTCAAAATGACCAAAATACCCTTAAAATTAAAGTTACACCTTTAAAATCAGGGTTTTTTTTGAAAGGAAACTTGGTAAAACTGAAATTTCGAAATTCAAATTGAATCCAATGATGATGAAATACAGTATGAGGCATGATGACATGCTGCTAAACACATTAAGACTGTAAAATCAGAATTTGACATATTGCAATTTATCCAAAATAACGAATTTCGCTTGTTTTTCGCTTGGATCCGGGTCCTGCGGGACCCTGTTTTGGTATTATGGCTAATCCGAACCTCAAATGGATTCCAAATTGCACCAAATTCGGTATGAAGTATCTACTTACTCTGATAAACATCCTAGAATGCTAAAAATCACGAAATGATGTGATTTAAATGCTAAAATTTAAAGAAAGTTCTAAAATGGTGGATTTTGCCTATGGATCCAAACCAAATGCAATGCTTAATATGATAATGCAAGATTTACACCATGAAAACTTCTGATATTTTGCAGACTATTAAAGGACCTAAAATGGAACATTTTTGGTTTTTACAGTCTTGGGATTTGAGCCATGGTGATTTCAATAACAGGGATTTAGTTATGACAGAGGTAAAAATCACCCTAATCTGATTTAAAATGCTAAAACAAATATAAAATAGCCATGGAAATTTATGAAATTAATCAGAGCTACTCACGACACCTACATGAACAACTTTCATGTTCATGACTTCGGCATTTGATCAACAGAAGCATGGATAAAATTATAACTTTGTGTTCCTAAATTGATAGAACAGACCCATGTGATCAAACAGAGGACTGACAAGAAAAATTCGAAGCAGGTATCAACACTATTCTAAAAATCACAGGCTTTCAGATGCAAACAGAGGACACCTCGGACATAACTTTCAATTTTTACAGTTTTGGATTTTGAGCAACACACAAAGAGAAATTATAGCCCTAAGTCGATCCAAGATCTCAGAGGTCCAAATCAGGCTCTGACATGTGTCCCAAACTCTCGGATTTTTGTCAGACACAAAAAAAATTAGACAAATTTGAGAAAATCCTATTAAAAACTAGACATTCTTTCGAGTTCCGAACATTTTTCGGATCGAAAATCGGATATCCCACAAGGGAGATCTCGATTTTACAAATCGGCAAATGATTTTCAAAACGCATCCCGGGTAACAAAACCCGACTTGCCATTTTGAACGTTTACCGCAGTAAACAAATTTAAATGCCTCCGAATTGTTGGCACAATTCTAGGGACACCTAATGGCGCATTCCGTGATTTTTTTGGGATTTTTAAATAAAAATAAATGCATGAAATGACGTGTGGACTGACTAAAAAAAACAGAGACCTACTGAAAATGAGCAGAATTGAAATAAATGCTAAATTAATCCTAATTAATTCGTGAAATGTGCTAAATGAATGAAATAAAATGCAAATTAAACCTAGCTAAATGCATGAATGTTAAAAATCATCAAGGAAGCATAATTGAATATTTTTATGTATGTTGTTTTATGAGAATAGCTCAATCCATATCTCGGATGAGCTCTTTCTTCAAACGACTCCCGAATCGAATTATGGAATCAAATCAAGGGAAAAAGAAGTGCACCTTGCTTCGTTACGCAGCGTAGGAGCTCTTGAAAGGGGCAGCTATCATGAGCTTCGTTCGTCCTTCGCTCCGGGCTTCGGATGGTTCACCAAAATCGACCCACCATCTTCTTCACTGAGCCAAAGGGGCGTGAACTCCAAAGTGCAAATTTGGATTCTCAAGGGGATGAGTCGAATTTTCAAGTCCAACAAGAGTTCTCAAAGGTGGTCTCCTCTCAAAAAAAAAAATGCTCCCCCATGCTGGGCGTGGAGCCTTATTTTTATAGATTTTCTGAAAAAATTTGAATTTCAAACAGGCTCAATCTGAGCCCTCCATGTGGCGCCATCTCAGGGGTGCTATTTTGATTTTTGAGAAAATAAAAAATGAGATTTTTGTGGGTGAGACACCTCAGCAGTATTTGAAAATTTTCAAAATTTGGTTTGCTTGATTTTCTCTGCAGGAAGCTCCCAGATGGCGCCACCTCAGAGAGTGCTCTCTTGGAATTTGAAATTCAAACTCACCTTTTGTAGGGAGTCCTCAGGTGGCGCCACCTCATGGTGGGCTACTTTTATTAAAAATAAAACAAAAATAAATTTTTGAAGCCAAGTGGGACTTTGTATTGGTGCCACCTCAAAAGGTGTTCTAAGGTGTAAAGTTGGAAGTAGTAGGAGCATGCCATGTGGCGCCATCTCTGGAGGTGCTTGACTTGTGTCAGAGGGATAGGAGTGGAGGAAGCATACTGTGCCACCTCAGAAGAATTCAAATTCTACTTTTCTGCAAGAAAGGAGAGGCTGACATGTGGCATTTTCTCAGAGTGGCTCCTACGATGCCATGTGGCAAGAGGGATAGGCAAGGGACATGTGGCGCCCTCTGGAAAAATCAGAGCTTTGGATTTGCGCCACCTAGGAGGAGATTTGAATATTTGAATGGTTTGCTTTTTCTGAAGAAAGCCAGGAGTGACATGTGTCTCCTACTTTTCTGAAAAGAGTAGGGAGAAGACATGTGTCCTCTACTTTTTCTGAAGGAGGTAGAAGGAGACATGTGTCACCTGCTTTTTCTGAAAGAAGCAGAGAATGACACGTGGCAGAGGGGAGAGAAGGAGGGCCAAGCCATGTGGCGCCATCTCAGACAACATGGAAAAAGTGAAGTTCAGGATCTGCGCCACCTATGAGGAGACAAGCTTACCTTTTCTGGAGGAATCTAGGAGTGACACGTGTCTCCTACTTTTCTGAGAAAAGTAGGGAGAGACATGTGTCAGGCTACTTTTCTAGAAGGAGGGAGAGGTTGACACGTGTCCCCTGCAGGAGACACACTTCCAGTGGCGCCACCTCAGAGGAGACAAGCTTCACTTTTTCTAGACAGGACAACCTATGACACTTGGCATCTCCTGGTAATCTTGGAATGACACATGGCGCAGGATGGATAGGGTGACACATGGCAGATAAATGGGATGACATGTGGCGGCTTCTTAGGGTAGCCCCACACTGACACTTGGCATGGAAATGGGAGGAGAGAGAAAAGACAAGTGGCACCAATCTAGGGGACAAGGCTCCTATATTTTTGGGTTTTTCAAAAATTCAAATTTTTCAAAAGAAAAGCCTGTGTGACACCACCTCAATGTGGGTCCCACACTGCTTCTTTATTGAAATAAAAACAAGACAGTAACCTCTTTTTGGAATTTTCATAAAATCTAGACTAATTGGTAAAATAAATTTTTTTGGAAAGAGTTGGCCCTTGTGGGGCGATTTTGTAAAAAGAAGATATTTGAAATTGTTGACAAAATGGCAAAGTCTGAGTTGAAATTTATTGAAAATTATCCAGATTGTTTTCCTAAGGAAATATTTTGAAATTCAGAGCCCTAGGGGTAAAATGGGAAGAATTGATAACTTTGAAGACCCAGGGTTTTGAAATCAATTTTGAAAAGAGTTAAAATTCTAATCTGGATTGAAAATTTTGAAATCAAGAGTTTTGGACCTCGAAATGACATGCTGTGCAGTGCAGTGATATGAGATGCTCATGCAATGATATGCAATGCCATGTCTTATGAAATGCAATCTTGAACCAAGACTTGGAGGTGTCTGTCTCCTGTCAGGAATAAATTTTTGAACATCTGAGTTAAAAATAGAGAAATTTTTAGAGTTCCAGATGAAATTTGGACTTTTGCAGGGTTCAGGCTCAGAAAATGACCATTTTGCCCTCTGGCGATCCCAGAGGTTTAATAATGATGCTTGGTGGAACTGTCGGGGAGGTGAGTGAAAATTTGGGGTGTTTACACTTACCAGCTCAAAAGCAGAATTTTATCGAAGTACCAGCTCGAAAGCAGGATTTTATTTGTTTGACCAGCTCGAAAGCAGAATTTTTGGAAGTACCAGCTTGAAAGCAGGATTTTGATAGAAGTACCAGCTTGAAAGCGAGATTTTTGGGAATACCAGCTCGAAAGCAGGATTTTGATTGTTCGACCAGCTCGAAAGCAGGATTTTGATTGAAGTACCAGCTCGAAAGCTAGATTTTTGGGAATACCTGCTCGAAAGCAGGATTTTGATTGTTCGACCAGCTTGAAAGCAGGATTTTGATTGAAGTACCAGCTCGAAAGCAAGATTTTTGGGACTACCAGCTCGAAAGCAAGATTTGGATTGAAGGACCGGCTTGAAAGCAGGATTTGGATTGTTCGACCAGCTCGAAAGCAAGATTTGGATTGTTCGACCAGCTCGAAAGCAGGTTTTGTTGACCGACCAGCTCAAAAGCAGAATTTGGGTTGACCGACCAGCTCGAAAGCAGGATTTGTTGACCAACCAGCTCGAAAGCAGGATTTGGGTTGACAGACCAGCTCGAAGCAGGATTTGTTGACCGACCAGCTCGAAAGCAGGATTTTGATTGTTCGACTAGCTAGAAAGCAGGATTTGGGTTGATCGACTAGCTCGAAAGCAGGATTTGATGACCGACCAGCTAGAAAGCAGGATTTTGATTGTTCGACCAGCTCGAAAGCAGGATTTGGGTTGACCGACCAGCTCGAAAGCAGGATTTGATGACCGACCAGCTCAAAAGCAGGATTTGATGACCGACCAGCTCGAAAGCAGGATTTTGATTGTTCGACCAGCTTAAAAGCAGGATTTTGATTGTTCGACCAGCTCGAAAGCAGGATTTGTTTGCCCGACCAGCACGAAACCAAGATTTTTTTTGTTTGACCAGCTCGAAAGCAGGATTTAATATGGCAAGAGTGATTTGACATTGATGGAGTTGTGACCCGAAGGCTTGAAAATGATGGATATTTGATGAAATTGTAACCCAAAGGCTTAGAAAGTTGGAACCTGCAGGCGGGAAAATGACTTATGTTGGCAAGATTGTAACCCGAAGGCGTGAATTGAGAATCTGATAAAGTGGGTGGTCCATAGGTTGAAATTGGAAATTGAGTGACCCAAAGGTCGAATAGAGAATTGGGTAACCCAAAGGTCAAAATTGGAAATTTAGAATTGGAAATTATAAATTATAAATTATAAATTGAAAATTGAAAATTGGCTGTTAGAAATTTGGAAATTGGGAATTTGGAAATTGAAAATTGGATGTTGGAAATTGGAAATTGGATGTTGAAAATTGGATGTTGGAAATTGGGTGCAGAATAAATGCAAATGGAATGCAAATGCACATGACAATGCAAATGAAGTGCAAATGAGTGCAAATGGGTGCATATATATGCAAAATGAGAGATTGGTTTATCCTGCCTGCATACAGAATGTTTTGAAGTAAAGATAAATTTTTACAAAAAAATGCCCCAGTGTAACTAGGGAGGAAAATTTTGAATAAAAGAAGGATAATTGGTGAATAAGGCAACAAGCTCCTTGACTGATAGGCGTCCTCAAGATCATTCCTCACAAGAGAGACATTGTGAAAAGGAAGAATAAGCAAATAAGATGGTGCCAAGCTATTGAAAAAAAATTCGATGACTTTATTGATGCTTAAAAATCAAGGAAAGAAAATGGGATTACATTATTCTTTTGAAAAGCAAGAGGAGAAATGGGAAAGTGTCGGCATGGTCATCTTCTGGAATGATTGTAAAAAAAATCTTAGTCGGGATGACTAGTCCTCCTTTTCGTCTTCAGCGAGGAGCTTCTTGTCAATGCAGTCTTGAACAATGTTCTTAAGGACGAAACAATGCTCGGTGTCATGACCCATTGTCCGATAAAACTTGCAGAACTGATCTTTAAACCTTCCCATGGTCACAGAAGGATCTGCTATCTTGGGGAGTCTAACCATCCCTTTGGCGATCATATATTCCAGAACTTGCTCGAGCGGTTGTTCTAAGGGAGTAAAATTGCGGTCGTATCCCCAATCATCATGCTTTGGCCTCCCCTGGGGCCTTAATTCTAGTTGGATGCTCGCGGGAGAGCTGTCATTCTGCTTGTTGATTCTGTTTTCTTGTCCTGTATGATCATCTTTGCTGGAATTTAGACTCCCTGACCCGCCGGTGTGGTTCTTTCTGCCACCCCTTTTGCTTTTGCCATTGTTGTTGCCAGAGGCATTCACGGAGAAAGTGAAGTTTGACTTCTTCTTGATATCTGAATTGCTCTTTGAGAGTGTGAGGCTCTCATATACTCCATTTTCTATTCCCATCTCGAGCCATTCAGCTCGTTCTATCAATTCAATAAAAGATCGTGCTGGGGAGGTAGAGATCAGGCCTCTCAAAGGTTGGGAGAAATTATTCAGGATGACCGACAACGCATGTCCTTCTGATATTGGGTCCTTCATTTTATTGCAGGTCTCTCTCCATCTGCGAATGAAGTCTCTGGCTTTTTCACTATCTCCCTGCTTCAGATTACAGAGGTGATTTAACGTTGGTAGCGCTTCAGCATTGAACAGAAATCGCTCGATAAATAGATTAACCACCTTATCGAATTCTCGCAGCTCGATTGGATTGATATGCTTGGAGTACCACTTGGCGGCAGTGCCTTCTAGGCTACGAGGAAAACAGAGAAATAGGGCCCTATTGTCTCTCTTGAATTTGGAGTATTCGGTGAAGAACATGGCGAGATGGGCTTTCGGGTCGCCGGAACCATCAAACTTGATGAATTTACGGGGAAGGTTCTCTAGATCTTCATCTCCTTCTAAGCCATCATAAAAATCCTCGCTGGTGAAGACTTTCTTGCCCTTGTCGCGGGCTTGCAGATCTTTAACCACTTTGGCCATTTCCCTGAACTGTGTCTGCAAAAGCTTTTCTGCAACTTGACCTTTTGATTTGTGACTCCTCCTTTGTTCTCGGCTATGTTTCTGAAATGCTGGAGGCACTTCATATTCTTCATCGGTGTCTTCCTCTGATTCTGATTCATCTGAAATTTCTTCTGGCTGAACTTGCTTCTTGGAAGTCTTCTTATCCTTGTGCCCATGGAACTTCTCTCTGAATGGGTTCTTCTCTGCATTGGTCCCAGCCTGTTCACTCATCATTTTGGTCATCATTTTCTGGAACGTGGCATACATCTGCGGGTCTATGCCATCCTCCCCTTGCTGCTGCTCTTGACTCCTCTCGGATCGCGGGGAGCCCATCTCTTCTTCTGAGGCTGAGGAGTACTGTGGTGATGTGGTTCTTCTTCTTGACCTTGTTCGAACCATCAAATGTTGTGGATGCTCTCTGCAGGATGAAGTCTTGATTAGACTCTGAGGGAATTTTGAATTGGGAGGAAAATGATTATTGACGATATGGTAGACAATTGGAAGAATATCCCATTGCTAGGGATGGAGTCGCCGCTGAAATTACGACAATTGTGTTGTCATTCTTTGTAAGAGAAATAACAACGAAAAATGTGCCTTGTTACCTAGGCGAGGTCATCAACCACGAGAAAAAACACCATTTTGAAGGAAAGAGATATCTCTTGAAAAAAACAATCCGCAAACGGATTTAGAATAAGGAGAAGGCAAGTGGGTAAACAATTTCCACCGCAATAATCAAGGTATACACGAGAAAAATAAGGTGAAGAATTTTGCAAATAGACAAAAGGATTGAAAATCCAATGAGAGAAAACATACGATTTGGAAAAATTGCAGGCAGGATAAAAATGCAACTTTAAATTCGAGATCCAGTAGAACGGAAGAGTGAAAAATCACCTGGAGTTTTGAAAGAAATGGGATATTTGAGAAAATTATCCAGGGTTTAAGAAAAAGACCTCGTGGAAAATAAGGATATTTTGGAAAAGGCCTAATAAGTTGAAAAACATTGGAAAATATAAAGAATGGAGAAAATTATACATACAATCACATCCTGCACAAACATTTATGCACATTCAACACTCCCTAAAAGGCTGACTCTAGATGCATCAATTTGAAAACAGCTGTAGGACCTTAATCCTAACTCTAAGTTCAGATCATCTTTGTCCAATCCAGTTATGCCGATATACTCAAACCGAAATCCGAGGTACGGGGCATAGAATTTCAACTCCGGTTCTAAGGTAAGGTTTTCCAACATCCTTGAGCGCCTACCGATATACTTCGGACTGTGGCCCGCGGTACGTGGTAGGGGGGTGTTAACCCAAATAGTTGGCCCAGTTGTGAGGCTTTGTCCCGAACTAGGGTTCTGGAAGAGAGCCCAGCAACGTGAAGACCGGGTAATGATAGGTAATGGAGGTTTGAAAAATGATCACATACAAGAAATAGATGGCTCTAAAACCTAAAGAGATAGATTTTGAAAATCTTTTGAAGAAGCATACATTGTTTGCATTCAGATCCTAAATTGAGGAGAGTTGTATTTAGACCTAAGTCTATGTGAGCATAAAATATTTCTCCTCAATATAGTCCTACCAAACCATGCCTAAGCTATATGCATTCAATGTCAGCTGGGTCAGAATCTAGGCTCCTAGGTTTACATGATATTGAAAGTAAAGAGCTGACATTTTGTGAACATAATTTTGATAATTGAACTAAGTCAAGCATAATTTAGGTCAGACAAGGACAGGTCCCATCACGGTCGCCAAACCTATTATCATCGCAAAATTTTTCCCGTCTTCCCTTCCTTGCGGAAGAGAGAGAGGGAAATGCTTTCGCACTTCAAAAATGACCGGATTTTGGAAAATGTTTTTGAAATACTCGCCTTCGTTTTGAAAATTTGCGGGAAAATCCATGGGATGGGGCTCGACCTGTCGGTACGAGGTTCGACCGTTCCTGTCGCCTTTAACAGGGGTAATCGAACCAAGGACCAAAACTATGCTTGACTTAGTTAAATCATCAAAATCGTGTTCTATCCTAAATACACAGAGAATTCAGGCATGTGCTATGAGATTTTGGAAAATGTAAGTTGGAAAACATGATGTATGCTTAGAAAATGTTTGGAGTGGGAAAACATTTCTCAGGAAAAAGGTCAATTTCTCAGGAAACTCAGACGAAGAAGGTTTGAAATCTCGAGAAAGTTTATAAAGATTTGGAAAACAATGAAGAAATGAGAGTCTTGGGAAAATCTTGAGAAAAGATGAATATTTGAAAAAGGGAAACACTTCTCAGGAAAACTCTGACTTTGAGAATTTTCTTAGGAAAATGACGGAAAAATTATAGGAAAACTCATTGGAGAAGAAAACTGAACTTGGGAAATTGAAATCCTGGGAATCTTAGCCTTAAAACCCTTGAAAATTTGATTTTTGATTCTTGAGAAAGATCGGAAAACTCTTTTTTAAAAATCTTAAGAAAATAACATTTTCCAAGGAAAATCAAGGGAAAACTTTGATTTTGGAAATCCCATTTAGAAGTTTCTTGAGAGACTAGTTTCCATGGAAAACTGTGAACACGACTTGGGAAAACTGATTTTTGGAAAAACTGATTTTTGGAAAAACTTCAGAGTTTCTTGAGAAATCGATTTCTTGAGAATGCCACTTTCTTAAGAAAATCATGAGAAAACCAATGATTTCATGATGCAAATGATATGAGTGAATGAATGCACTTTGAAAGATTTTCTAAGAAAATTTGTTGGAAAAATGTGTATTAAGTCAAAGTAAATCCTTCACATATTCTGACTGTGGCCATGAATATGTTCAGAGTTTATTTGATTTAATGCACATGATTTTGAAAACTTTGGAAATATGATGTGCATTTTAAGATAGCCTAAGAGTGTAGGCTCAATGTGACTAGTAGAAAGATGATGGATCTAGGTCTCATCCATATTCCGACTAGGGCCGTAAATATGGATTCCACCGAGTTCATCAACTCCCTAAGAGTTGGTGCACGTTCCATTCATGAACATCCATAGTGCTTTTGAAATAACAATGCATGAATCATATAAGCAGGATATTGCATAAATTCAAACTATATGATATGCATCCTAGTCTAAGCAGGAAATTAAAATCTTATTCCAAAATTTATATTATTACATCACTAAGTAAATGAAATAAATGGAAATTTGCAGACTTCAGCTCCTTCTTTTGAATGTCCCTGCCAAACTTGAAATGGGGTTAGCTCAAGTATGTGGGTTTTTCCAAGATTTTCCAATAATATTATGAAATTATTGGATTTAATTGGATCTAAACCCTATTCTCATGCTTCCTTGATATTTGAAATGATGAAAATGCAAGAAATTCAGTAGAAAATAGTTTGAAATTCGGAATTGGGGTTAAAATGACCAAAATACCCCTAAAATCAAAGTTATACCTTTAAAATCATGGTTTTGAAGGAAATTTTGATAAAATTGAGATTTTGAAATTCAAATTGAATCAAATGATGATAAAATGAAGTAAGAGACATGATGACATGCTGCTAAACACATTAAGACTGTAAAATCAGAATTTGACATTTTGCAATTTATCCAAAATAACGAATTTCACTTGTTTTTCGCTTGGATCCGGGTCCTGCGGGACCCTGTTTTGGTATTATGGCTAATCCGAACCTCAAATGGATTTTAAATGGCACCAAATTCAGTATGAAGCATCTACCTACTCTGATAAACAGCTTAGAATGCTAAAAATCACGAAATGATATGATTTAAATGCTAAAATTTAAAGAGAATCCTAAAATGGTGGATTTTGCCTATGGATCCGAACCAAATGCAATGCTTAATATGATAATGCAAGATTTACACCATGAAAACTTTTGATATTTTGCAGACTGTTAAAGTACCCGAAATGGAACATTTTTGGTTTTTACAGCCTCGGGATTTGAGCCATGGTGAGTTCAATAACAGAGATTTAGTTCTGACAGAGGTAAAAATCACCCTAATCTGATGTAAAATGCTAAAAAAATAGAAAACAGCTATGAAAATTTATGATATTTAACAGAGCTACTCACGACACCTACATGAACAACTTTCATGTTCATGACTTTGGCATTTGATAAAAAAAAACATGGATAAAAATATAACGTTTCATTCCTAAATTGACAGAACAGACAAATGTGACCAAACAGAAGACTGACAAGAAAAATCCGAAACAGGTATCACGACTGTTCTAAAAATCACAGGCTTTCATATAAAAATAGAGGACACCTCGGACATAACTTTCATTTTTTACAGTTTTGGATTTGGAGCAATACCCAAAGAGAACTCGTAGCCCTAACTCGATCCAAAATCTCAGAGGCCTAAATCCGGCTCTAACACGTGTCCCGAACTCTCGGATTTTTGTCAGACATAAAAAAAAATCAGAAAAATCTGAGAATATCAGGTTAAACACTAGACATTCTCCCAAGTTCATAACATTTTTTGGATCGAAAATCAGATATCCCATGAGGGAGATCTCGATTTTACAAATCGGCAAATGATTTTCAAAACGCCTCCCGGGTAACAAAACCCGACTTGCCATTTTGAATGTTTAATGCAGTAAACAAATTCAAATACTTCCGAATTTTTGGCACAATTTTAGGGACACCTAAGGGCGCATTCCGTGATTTGTTTGGTATTTTTAATAAAAAATAAATGCATGAAATGACGTGTGGACTGACTGACAAAAACAGAGACCTACTGAAAATGAGCAGAATTGAAATAAATGCTAAATTAATCCAAATTAATTCATGAAACGTGCTAAATGAATGAAATAAAATGCAAATTAAACCTAGATAAATGCATGAATACTAAAAATCATCAAGGAAGCATAATCATGTATTTTGATATATGCCATTTCATGAGAATAGCTCAATCCATCTCTCGGATGAGCTCTTTCTTCAAACGACTCTCGAATCGAATTATGAAATCAAATCAAGAGGAAAAGAGGTGCAGCTTGCTTCGTTAGGCAGCGTTGAAGCTCTTGAAAGGGGCGGCTATCACGGGCTTCGTTCGTCCTTCGATCCGAGCTTCAGATGATTCACCAAAATTGACCCACCGTGCCTTCTTCACTGAGCCAAAGGGGGCGTGACTTCCAAAGTGCAAAAATCGGATTCTCAAGAAGGCTAGGTCAAATTTTTAAGTTCACAAGAGTTCTCCTAAGATGGTCTCCCTATGCTGGGCGTGGAGCCTTGTTTTTATAGATTTTCTGAAAAAATTCGAATTTCAAACAGTCTCAATCTGAGCCCTCCATGTGGCGCCATCTCAGGGGGTGCTATCTGGGGGTTTGAAATTCGAATTTGGCTTTTGTAGGGAGCCCTCAGGTGGCGCCACCTCATGGGGCTATTTTTATAAAAAAATATATTAAATAAAAGAGAGGAAGCCAAGTGGGGCTCTAGATTGGCGCCACCTCAAAAGTGTTTGACACATGTCAGAAGAACAGAGCAGTGGGCTCAGAAGGTGCCACCTCAGAGGAGTTTGAATTCTACTTTTTCTGATGAAAGGAGATCTGGACATGTGGCAGTCCAGGATGGTTCCATACCTGACAAGTGTCAGCTTGCTGAAGGAGGTTCTTCAGATGGCGCCACCTCAGAGGGGGATTTGAATTTTAAATGGAGGTTGGCCCTGGAGGAATGGAGGGTGGACATGTGGCGCCACCTCAGGGTGGCTCCTACAATGCCATGTGGCAAGAGGGAGGAAAAAGAGGGAAAGGGACACGTGGCACCATCTCACACAAAATATAAAAGGTGAAGTTCAGGATTTGCGCCACCTCAGCCTGGAGTTTGAATATTTGAATTCTAGCTTTCTCTGAAGGAGGCAGAAAGTGACATGTGTCACTTGCTTTTTCTGAAGAAAGCAGAGAGAGACACGTGTCTCTTGCTTTTTCTGAGAAGAGCAGAGGGTGACATGTGTCACTTGCTTTTTCTGAGAAAAGCAGGGAGTGACATGTGTCTTCTACTTTTTCTAAAAAAATCTAGAGATGACATGTGTCATCTACTTTTCTGAGAAAAATAGGAGGGAGACATGTGTCCTCTGCTTTTTTTGAAAGGAGCAGAGATTGACACGTGTCGCTTGCTTTTCCTGAGGAAAGGAGAGAGTGACATGTGTCACTTGCAGGAGACATAATTCAAATGGTGCCACCTCAGGGGAGACAAGTTCTACTTTTTCTGAACAGGACAACACATGACACGTGGCATCTCATGGTGACCTTGGAATGACACATGGCACAGGGTGAAGATGGTAGACATTGACACGTGGCATAAAATGAAGAGGATGACTAATGACATGTGGCGGCATCTTAAGGTGGCTCCACATTGACACGTGTCAAAGGATGGCAGAAGAGAGAAGGTGACATGTGGCGCCAACTCTAGGTGAACCCTATGCTGACACATGGCAGGTAAATGGGAGGAGAGAGAAAAGACAAGTGGCGCCAATCCAGAGGACAAGGCTCCTATATTTTTGGGTTTTTCAAAATTCAAATTTTCAAAAGAAAAGCCTGTGTGACACCACCTCAGTGTGGGTCCCACATTGCTTCTTTATTGAAATAAAGACAAGACAATAAGCCTCTTTTTGGAATTTTCATAAAATCTGGACTAATTGGTAAAACAGGAAATTTTGGAAAGAGTTGGCCCCTGTAGGGTGATTTTGTAAAAGGAAGATATTTGAAATTGTTTGACAAAAGGGCAAAGTCTGAGTTGAAATTTATTGAAAATTATCCAGATTGTTTTCCTAAGGAAATATTTTGAAATTCAAAGCCCTGGGGGTAAAATGGGAAGAATTGATAACTTTGAAGACCCAGGGTTTTGAAATCAATTTTGAAAAGAGTTAAAATTCTAATCTGGATTGAAAATTTTGAAATCAAGAGTTCTGGACCTCGAAATGACATGCTGTGCAGTGCAGTGATATGAGATGCTCATGCAATGATATGCAATGCCATGTCTTATGAAATGCAATCTTGAACCAAGACTTGGAGTTGTCTGTCTCCTGTCATGAATAAATTTTTGAACATCTGAGTTAAAAATAGAGAAATTTTGAGAGTTCCAGATGAAATTTGGACTTTTGCTGGGTTCGGGCTCAGAAAATGACCATTTTGCCCTCCAGCGATTTCAAAGGTTGAATGATGATGTTTGGTGGAGATGTCGGGGAGGTGAGTAAAAATTTGGGGTGTTTACACCCTGGTAAAGGCGCCAGGAACGGTCGAACCTCGTACCGACGAGCGGATCTCGTCTCCCAGTTTTCCCGCAAATATTTCAAAAATGGAGGCGAGTTATTTCAAGTATTTTCAAAATTAAGGTCAAGTGAGACCCGCAAAAGAGTTCCTCCTCTTCTTTCCTTTTCTCTTTCTTTTCACTTCTCTCTTTCTTTCTGTCTTTTATTTTCTTTCCCTTAAAATGAGGAAAATAAGAGGTTAGAAAGGAAAAGAGAAGGAAGAGAGATAAATACACCAGAGAGGAAAAATTTTGCGATGATCACAGCTGGTAGGACCTTAATCCTAACTCTAAGATTTATATCATCTGATTCCAATCAAGGTACGCTGATATACTCAAGCCGAAGCTCGAAGTACGTGACATATAAGATATCTCTTCGGTTCTAAGGTAATGGCTTCCCAACATCCTTGAGCACCTACAGATATACCTCGGACTATGGCCCTTAGGTACGTGGTAGGGGGGCGCGAACCCAAATAAGTGGTCCAGTTGTGAGGCTCTCTCCCACACTATGGTTCAGTGAGACAGCCCAGCAACGTGAAGACCGGGACAATATAGGTAGGGATGTTTTCAAAATATGATCAACATGCAATAAAATCAGAAGGCTCTAATGCAAATCCTAAATAGATAGATTTAAATAAAGAGAAGCATACACTTGCATACATTGTTTTGCATTCAATCCCTAAAATTGAGGAGAGTTGTATTTAAGACCTAAGTCTAATGTGATCATGGATATAATCTCCTCAATATGGTCCTACCAAACCATACTTAGATCCTATATGCAATGATAATGTCAGCTTAGGACAGAGTCTAGGCTCCTAAGGTTTGCATAGAAATGTAGCTGACATATGTTAGAATAAAGACTTAGATTATATAAAAGCAAAACAAAGGCATAGATTCAACCGGACGAAGATGAGGTCCCATCACGGTCGCCAAAACTGTGATCATCGCAAAATTTTTTCTCACTTGTGATTTCTCTCTCTTCCTTCTCTTTTCCTTTTCTAACCTCTATTTTCCTCCTTTTTGAAGGGAGAAGAATAAAAGATAGAAAAGAAAGAGAAGAGGCAAGAAAGAAAGAAAGAGAAAGAGAAAGAGAAAGAGAAAGAGAAGAGGAACTATTTTGCGCGGTCTCACTTGACCTTGATTTGAAAAATATTTAGAAATTTAACTCGCCTCCGTTTTAAAAATTTGCGGGAAAAATGGAGAGACGGGATTCGCTCATCGGTATGAGGTTCGACCGTTCTTGGCGCCTTTACCAAGGGTAATCGAACCAAGGATCGAATCTATGCCTTTTGCTTTGCCTAAATATAATCTAAGAATTTATTCTAACTCTAAATGCACAAAGAATCATGCTTGTGCAATGCAAGAATGTATGCTCCTTTTGAAAGATGTTTTGAAAATTTCCAAGTATTCTGAGATGAACTTGATAAAGGAGTGAAGAAATGTTTGAATCTAACTTTAGAACTTGAGATAGATCAGAGAAGTTCTAAGTCTTTAGAGTTGAAAGAATAAATCTTGACTTTGGAAAGAGAATAATTTAAAGCTGAGATAAAGGGGAAGGAAAGGAAATTTTCAAGGTTTTTTAGAAAATGGACTTTGAACTTGGATTTAGGAAAAGAGATAAGATTGAAAGTGGAATTGAATTTAAGATTTGAAATTTGGAATGGATCTGGGAAATCCCAATGGTATAGAAATGAATTTAAGAAATCTAGACATGATCTGTAAGTGGATTTAGCTTTGAAATCTGGAAATGAAATGGAATTGGCTTTGAAAGTTTGATTTGAAAATAGAACTTGATTTGAAACATGGATTTCAAGATGGAATTCGAATCAAAAGTCTGGATCTTTGAATCTGAAATCTGAATTGGATTCAAATTTGGAAATAGATTTTGGATCTGAGATCCAAGATGGAATTGAATTCTGGATCCTAAAATGGATTTGGATCTGAAATCTGAAATCCAAAGTGGAAGTGGATTCTGGATCCTAAAATGGTTTTTGATCTGAAATCTGAGATATAAGGTGAAACTGGATCCTGGATCCTAAAGGAAATTTTGGATCTGAAGATGGGATCCAAAAAGTAGTATTGAATTCTAGATCCTAAAATGGAATTGGATTTGAAGTCTGAGATCCAATATAGAATTGGATTCTGAACCCTAAGATGGAATTTGGATCAGAAGCATGAGATCCAAAATATGGTTGGATTCCGGATCCTAAGGAAATTTTGGATCTGAAATCTGAGATCCAAGGTGAAATTTGGATTCTGAATCCTAAAGGAAATTTTGGATCTGAAGTCTGAGATCCAAGGTGAAATTTGGATTCTGGATCCTAGAATAGATTTTGGGTTGTTGAAAGTCCAAATGAGACTTTTGAAAATGGATTTGGGTTTTGAAAACCCAGTTTGAATTTAAAATTCAGGAGGGGTCAAGCTTTTGAGATTCATAATCAATCTCAAACTTTGATTTTGAATTTTAAAAATAAACTTGGTTCTGAATTTGAAGATGAATCAGAAGTTTCAAAGTTAATTTAAACTTTAAAATTTCATTTAGATTTGGAATTCTGGATATACAAGTGAATTTCAAAGTCAATTTGGACTTTGAATTTAGAATTTGAATTTTGGATATAAGCTGATTCTGAAGTTTCAAAGTCAAATGGGACCTTGAAATTGAATTCTTGAATCCTTTTGAGAAATAGAGTTGAATTTGAATTTATGAACAGGATTTGATGTGAGAAATGAAAGAAAGAATCACTTGGATTTATAAAAAAGAATTTTTAAAATATGATGCAATTCTATCCTAAATGATGAATGAATTTTAATTTTTGAAATTGGATTTTGAAAAGCTATTTCATTCTTTAAATGAATTAAAATAAGATTGAAGATATAATACATCCTTGACTATGGCCATCGAATGTATTATATAATAATCTATATTTAAATTCAGGTGAAGAATGAAACATATTTTTGTGATTTTATAGAGTTTAAAATGGAATTAACTCTCAATATACCCTGACTATGGCCATTGGTATATATTTTGAGCCGATTCTAAGTTAAACTCTAATAAAAGAAGGAAATATTTGAAAATATGATGATTTTTTTTTTGAAGAGGATCCAGTGTGGATCCAATGTCATTTTATAAAAGATAACAATCTTAAGTTTTGTTTACATCCTGACTATGGCCATTGATGTAAATCATCAACTTAGGATTAATTACCTATTTATAAAATGATGCACGTGCCATTCGTGTTGCCATTTGTGAGAATTTGAGAAATAAAAGCAAAAATGCATGAAAAATGAGCAATTCATGATATTTACAATGCTCATTCATTCTATCTAAAACAGGAAATGTAAATTCTCACTAAGATCTAACTATTACAATTGAATTGAAATCATACTCCTGAATTAAGAAGGAAAAAGTAATTTTTTATCTAATTCCTGCAAAACAATGTTAGTGATCATGCATATATTTTAGGGATTTTTCATATAAAAATATGCATGATTTCATGAGAAAATGATTTAAAAACCCAATTTTATGTTAGTTTCGAGTAAATGTGCTAAAATGATTTAAAAATAGAAAATGCATGAAAAATAGTTTTATTGTACATTTTAATGCCTATTTTAGTGTTTGACATAATTGTAGTAGTTTAGTTTTTGAAAATCATAAAAAAATTAGAGTTAAAATAGACTTAGTTTTGTATTTTCTAAAACATAGTCATTTTGAAGTATTTTGTAAATAACTTTTTGAAGAGAGGTTTTTGAAATGAAATTTTACAAAGAAAAGGGACTTATGGAGAAAAGTTCAAAATTATAAATATGATACGTAGGGGGAAGAGAGGCTTGTCTTCTCTCTTTTGCCTAAGCCCTCTCTTCTTCCCCTTCCTCTCCACCTCTTCTTACCTATTCTTCTTCTTCTCCCTATTTTCCCCTCTTTTTCTCATCCTCTTTCCGGTGGAGAATTCCGGCAATGGCTGAAGCAAGATAGAGGATTCCAACCTCTCTTCTAACCCTTCAAGTTCGGTAAGTGCTTCTTCTTCTTCTTCTCTTCTTCTTCTTCTTCTTCTTCTTCTTCTTTTTCTGAAATTTTCATTTTCATTTCTGTTAAGCATTCATAACTCATGATTAAAGAAATTTGAGTTAACTTCTTGTTTTTGTTTCAGTAATTGTTAGAATAGATTTTAAGTGTAGATCGTATTAATTTTTTCTGTTTAAATAAAAATAAAAATAAAAATAAAAATAAAAAATGTTAAAACATCAAACGTGTTTTTTTTTTAATCGATCAACCTGTAGCTTTTTCAGTTTTCTTAGAGTTGAAATCTTGATAAAACATCAGTTTTACAATAGTAAAAACGAAAAAATTGTCTCAGCAATCGGTGAATTCAAAATTTTCTACAGGAACTGACCTGAAATCTACCGCCGGAATTCAAAATTTTCTACAGAATCTTGATCGATCATCTGGATCGATTTTCAATTTTTCCGGCGATCGAATATAAGAATCCGATTGATTAATTGATCAAAAATCCTGTAGAGTTTTGATTTAATGGAATTGAGTCTGCTAATTCTTAATCGATCATCCGATTGAATGTCATTGGACTCCCGATGATTGAAGCGTGTTTTGTATGAGTCGTTGCCGGAGATTACTTTCAGCCGCCGGAACTTACTTTCAGTCGCCAGAATTCATCTTTAGCCTACTGAGAAGTTGCAGATCTGTAAGTTCTGCTAGAATCACCATTGCTTCTTCCGGTGGAGCCTTCTTCCGCTGTAATCCTGCCGAAATTCCCTGTGAAATTACAGATCGTTCCCTTCAGCTGGCCGGAATCCCTCTGCTATCCGGTAGGAGTTTAAAAGCAAACAAAAATCCTCTTATGGTTGGAATCCCATTCTACTTCAGCCGAATTCCCTTCACATTCACTGTGAAAACCAGGAATCCGACGTTTTCCTGTCTAAGCTCTCTGTCCATTTGCCGAAACTTATATTGCCGCTGTTGTGAAAATTGATCGGATTTCTGGATTATTATTTCCATCCGATCAGAATATTGTTGATTGCTATGACTGTTAATGTTTTTCAGCGATTATTGTTTTGAAAGTCGATTGAATTAAATCAGAGGACTGAAGCAATTCCAGCTAATCAGAATTTTGTTAATGATTTGCATATGATTGAATCCATTGCACTTTGCATAGGAGAATCAACATCATCAGAGGATAATACTTTGAAATCTGATCGATTAATCAAATTGCAGTTTACTAATTTTTCCAGCAATCAATTGTTTGGAATCTGAGTGATTGTTTAGATTTCAGCGAGTGAATATCTGAATATCTGAATTGGAATATCAACTGCCTGAATGTCAATTGAATTTCTGCAGTTTTAATCGGTTGTTACTATTTTCCGGCAAGTGTTACTCTTACTGATAGTCGTGTTGCTAAATTGGTTTGATCGGATATCCAGATCTGGTTTGAGATATCGAATTATCGGATGATAATGCTTTGCTGAATTTTTTTTTAGATATTACTTAACACTTAGATTACTTAGTGTGTTGATAGGAGATTACTTAGTTAATTGATTCACTCATTGTTAGATTACTTAGTTGTTAGTCATTTTGCTATAAAAAAAAATAGTTTAGTTAAGAAAGATAATTAGCATTATCAATTACTTTCCAATTAGTTAGTTTGAATTAATAAAAATAAAAAAATATATCATTTGCATTTAAAATTGTCATTTAGATTTCTTTAATGATTTCTTTCGTATTCTTAGCATTTAGTTAGTATATTCTATTTCTTCTTTTTCTGGTACTGCTCGTGTTTCGTTTGATTTGTGCAGGATTGCAAGGGAGTAGAGCTGAAGAGACTACGTGACACGAGGTGCAAGAATAGAAGAATTTTTACTTTTTAGTTTATAATTAGGAATTTTAATTGGGTTTGTAAATATTGCACTTTACGCCCTCTGCGAAGGGTATTCATTTGTTGTAATAGTTAGTTGTTTTTACTTTTCTTGAATATTTTACATTTCAAATAATTCGGCAATAAAGATTAGTTTAGATTTGTGTACTTGAATACGATATATTCCCGTTCCCTGAGTTCGACCCGGTCTCATCCACTAGTGAGAACCGGTTTTTATTATTTGATGTCTGGTTTTCACATGTTTTTCATTTAAAAATCTTTTCAAAATTACAACGATTACAAAAAGACATCAAATTTTTGGCGCCGTTGCCGGGGAACGGCGTAATATTAGTATTCACTTTATTGCCTAGTGTTTGTGTGCATTTAGGTTTAGAACCACGTATGTGCATATCTTAGAGACGCGCTTACTTTTCTGCACAGCCCACCTATTAGGATCCCCTTAGAGGTGACTGTGTAGGATTGGTACCGTACACATAGATTTTATATTTCTGTGCATAATCTCTTTTATGTGTAACTGCGTGGTGTTTGTTTAGTTTTTGCTGTTTTTAGTTCACTCGCTTTGTGGTTTGCGTGGTTTGGCCGCTTAGTGCGTTAGTTAGGTAGAAAACCCAAAGTTAGGACGTGTGCTACACCGGTCTACTCCAAGGTGTACGCAATGGCTGACGATCATCAATTAATCTGTCCTTTGAGGGAGTACTTCATGCCAAATACGTATACTCCCACCTCCTGCATCACGAGACCTGATGTAGGAGCGAGCCATTTTGAGATTAAGGCCAGTGTGATTCAAATGTTACCTTCGTTTTATGGCCTTAGCAATGAAGACCCATATCGTCATCTCGACGAATTCCTTGAGATTTGCTCGACTGTGCGAATCAATAATTTTGGAGACGACGCTATGAGGTTAACTTTGTTTCCGTTCTCTCTCAAAGATAAAGCCAAGCACTGGTTAAAATCTCTTGAAACGGTTCGTATTACTACTTGGGAAGGAATGCAAAAAGAATTTTTAAAAAAATATTTCCCAATTGGTAAAACGAATCAGTTTCGTAAAGCTATAACCAGTTTTTCTCAAATTGAGGGAGAACAATTTCACGAGTCTTGGGAGAGATTGAAAGATCTTCTCCGCAAGTGTCCCCATCACCAGGTGCCTCGTTGGCAGTTGGTGCAGTATTTTTATGACGGGCTTACTGAAAAGCATCGTCAAATGGTTGATTCGTCTTGTGGGGGCACTTTTATGCTCAAAAGTGAGGACGAGGCGTGGTCTCTATTCGAGACCTTGAGTGAAAACACGATGCATCATAACTTGTCTTCACGGCTCGATAGGACTACATCTTTGTCTAGTGGTCCTAGGAAGGTTGGGATTTCTGAAGTTGGGTCCGAATTAGAATTGCGTACCAAGGTTGACCAATTGACTAGGAAGTTAGATCAATTCCTAGCCAATTCTTCGAGAGATCCAGTAGAAAGAGTGTGCGAGCTATGTGCTAGCCCTGCACACTGTGTTTCAGATTGTCCGGCAGCACCATTATATCCTGAATTCGTTCAAGAGCAGGTGAATGCTGCCCAAGGTTTCGCTAAACCCATGCCCGATTCATTTTGGCGAAACCAGTCTATTTTTCCATCCCATCAGCCCTCCCAGACACAATATAGACCCAGTAACCCTTCACAAGGTTACTCGCATCCTATTTTTCCACAGGTTCATCCCCCAGCCCAACATGCTTATACTCAATCCCATCCTCATGAGCTTTCATTTAGTCAATCCTTCCAAGATAGGATATTACAAGTTTTGAGCTCCCATACGCAGTCAATAGCCAAGCTAGAGACTCAAATGGGACAATTGGTTCAGACTTTCAGTAGGCAAAGCGAGGGGAACCCATCTAGTCATTTTGTTGTCACATCCAAGGGAGAGGATTCCATGTCATTTGACTTGCAACCCACTGCTTCACATCATGAGCAAGTCAAATCTATTACACCCCTTCAGTATGGGAAGGCGTGTCACTCCACTCAAGAATCGACTCATGAACCTCATATCATTTCTACTGACGAGTCGATCTCCATGATACCTCAGCAGAAGGGGCCTTACTCACAGCATACATGTTCATCATATAAAGCCCCATTTTCTCAGCCTTTAGGATCACCAATCGTTTTGAGTAAGCAAGAGGTGCAAATGCAGAAGGTGCTTGACCAAGTCAAGCCTGATCATATTCACCACTTGTCTGAAGTAGCATTCATTGATACTTGGTCGGTCCTAGACTCTCGATTCTTGACCAGTCTCTCAGATGAGACTAATCTCTGTTCTTCATGTCAAAAGAGTCATGGTACTACATTTGGAGGTAGAAGGGATGGAAACACAGTGCGTAGTGTCACAGATGACACTCTTTTCTTCATAGAGCCCGGTTGAGTCTGACTTCATGTCCATTGATCTCATGGACGATGAAGGTTTTTCCAGGGATCCGTCTGGCTGGGGACGTGAAACTTAGCGCTTTATGGGAGGCAACCCATATCTTGTATATTATTAGATTTGCTTAGAATTTATAGGTTTTATTTTGTTTTTACTTTTTCATGAGTTTTTCATGTTGTTTTTGTTTCATTCATGAGTTTTATGTTTTGTCATGTATACATTGCATTCATTACATTCATAGAATGTGCATTTTTAATTCATGTCAGGTTATTCTACTCTTTCCCTCATTTATTTCTCTCATGTGCATTCACTTAGTTTCATTCAAGCATGGGGGAGTGCCACTGGGACAGTGTCATATAAGCATGGGGGAGGGTGTAGAATGCACACCTTGATATTTCTGTTACGTTCTTGCACATGTTTACACATACCTCATGAAAAGTAGATTTTTAAAGAAAGAGTTTGAACTTATATGAATGTTATTTCAAATCTAATGTTTTTAGAGGATTTTTTTAAGCCTCACGAAAAAATTTTCTGACATAGATCTAAAAATTATGGTTGTTTATGCGGATTTCGAGGAAATGATGATAGATACATGTTAGAATTTATTTTGAATCATAAATATGAATATGCACAGTTTTATTTTTGAAAAACTAAGCAAATGAACAAAAGCATAAAAATGAGCTCAAAAAGTGAGAAAAAGCATGCGTTAGGTTGTTTGGATAATTCCACAATCCTTAGTAGATGGAACTTAGATGTAAGTTGAAACTTTTAATTCCATTTCGAAAAGGAGAGTGGAAAACTTTGTGATCCTACGTAACTGAGAACAGATATAAGTTGTAATATTTGACTCTCATGTTATAAAGGTGAATGAAGGAAGTCACTTTTATGTCTTAGTTGATATCTTTTGGTATGTATTGAAAAAGTATAGAAGATATTGACATTGCACAAAGCATAGAAGCAAACCACACGCAAGCTATAAGAGAAGAATAAGTGCGCAAAAAGAAAAAGTGTGAAAAGAAAAAAAAAAAAAAAGAAAGAGAGAGAAAAGAGCTTAAAAAGAAAGAAAAGTTCAGTGCTTAGAAGTGTAATTAAGAAAACATGTGCAGAAAACATATGAGTGAGGATAAGTAAATAATAATAAGTTTTTATTGTATTTTCTAAGAATAAAACATAAATAATTGTGATATTTAGAAAAGTGAAAGAAATTCTTTTCTGTGGTGGTATATAAAAAAAACTCTAATTATATTTCGATTTTGAAACAATAGGAAATATTTGTGAAAACAAAGTCTTTAATTACTTACTGATTGTGAGGATGTGTAATATTATGCATACATGACAGAGATGTTTGTGGGTAGCATCACTGCAAACCCTCACGAGACCTTACTCGTCCACTGGGGTAACCCAGGGGTTGAAAGGGCTTGTTGCATGAGCTAAATGCAACCGTGATTCCTACGAAAGTGAGTTAGGTGATAGTTTGATTTCTTGCATTTTTCTAGTTTGCTCGAAGACTAGCAAAACATAAGCATGGGGGTATTTGATCATGCATATATTTTAGGGATTTTTCATATAAAAATATGCATGATTTCATGAGAAAATGATTTAAAAACCCAATTTTATGTTAGTTTCGAGTAAATGTGCTAAAATGATTTAAAAATAGAAAATGCATGAAAAATAGTTTTATTGTACATTTTAATGCCTATTTTAGTGTTTGACATAATTGTAGTAGTTTAGTTTTTGAAAATCATAAAAAAATTAGAGTTAAAATAGACTTAGTTTTGTATTTTCTAAAACATAGTCATTTTGAAGTATTTTGTAAATAACTTTTTGAAGAGAGGTTTTTGAAATGAAATTTTACAAAGAAAAGGGACTTATGGAGAAAAGTTCAAAATTATAAATATGATACGTAGGGGGAAGAGAGGCTTGTCTTCTCTCTTTTGCCTAAGCCCTCTCTTCTTCCCCTTCCTCTCCACCTCTTCTTACCTATTCTTCTTCTTCTCCCTATTTTCCCCTCTTTTTCTCATCCTCTTTCCGGTGGAGAATTCCGGCAATGGCTGAAGCAAGATAGAGGATTCCAACCTCTCTTCTAACCCTTCAAGTTCGGTAAGTGCTTCTTCTTCTTCTTCTTCTTCTTCTTCTTCTTCTTCTTCTTTTTCTGAAATTTTCATTTTCATTTCTGTTAAGCATTCATAACTCATGATTAAAGAAATTTGAGTTAACTTCTTGTTTTTGTTTCAGTAATTGTTAGAATAGATTTTAAGTGTAGATCGTATTAATTTTTTCTGTTTAAATAAAAATAAAAATAAAAATAAAAATAAAAATAAAAAATGTTAAAACATCAAACGTGTTTTTTTTTTAATCGATCAACCTGTAGCTTTTTCAGTTTTCTTAGAGTTGAAATCTTGATAAAACATCAGTTTTACAATAGTAAAAACGAAAAAATTGTCTCAGCAATCGGTGAATTCAAAATTTTCTACAGGAACTGACCTAAAATCTACCGCCGGAATTCAAAATTTTCTACAGAATCTTGATCGATCATCTGGATCGATTTTCAATTTTTCCGGCGATCGAATATAAGAATCCGATTGATTAATTAATCAAAAATCCTGTAGAGTTTTGATTTAATGGAATTGAGTCTGCTAATTCTTAATCGATCATCCGATCGAATGTCATTGGACTCCCGATGATTGAAGCATGTTTTGTATGAGCCGTTGCCGGAGATTACTTTCAGCCGCCGGAACTTACTTTCAGTCGCCAGAATTCATCTTTAGCCTACTGAGAAGTTGCAGATCTGTAAGTTCTGCTAGAATCACCATTGCTTCTTCCGGTGGAGCCTTCTTCCGCTGTAATCCTGCCGGAATTCCCTGTGAAATTACAGATCGTTCCCTTCAGCTAGCCGGAATCCCTCTGCTATCCGGTAGGAGTTTAAAAGCAAACAAAAATCCTCTTATGGTTGGAATCCCATTCTACTTCAGCCGAATTCCCTTCACATTCACTGTGAAAACCAGGAATCCGACGTTTTCCTGTCTAAGCTCTCTGTCCATTTGCCGAAACTTATATTGCCGCTGTTGTGAAAATTGATCGAATTTCTGGATTATTATTTCCATCTGATCAGAATATTGTTGATTGCTATGACTGTTAATGTTTTTCAGCGATTATTGTTTTGAAAGTCGATTGAATTAAATCAGAGGACTGAAGCAATTCCAGCTAATCAGAATTTTGTTAATGATTTGCATCTGATTGAATCCATTGCACTTTGCATAGGAGAATCAACATCATCAGAGGATAATACTTTGAAATCTGATCGATTGATCAAATTGCAGTTTACTAATTTTTCCAGCAATCAATTGTTTGGAATCTGAGTGATTGTTTAGATTTCAGCGAGTGAATATCTGAATATCTGAATTGGAATATCAACTGCCTGAATGTCAATTGAATTTCTGCAGTTTTAATCGGTTGTTACTATTTTCCAGCAAGTGTTACTCTTACTGATAGTTGTGTTGCTAAATTGGTTTGATCGGATATCCGGATCTGGTTTGAGATATCGAATTATCGGATGATAATGCTTTGCTGAATTTTTTTTTAGATATTACTTAACACTTAGATTACTTAGTGTGTTGATTAGAGATGACTTAGTTAATTGATTCACTCATTGTTAGATTACTTAGTTGTTAGTCATTTTGCTATAAAAAAAATAGTTTAGTTAAGAAAGATAATTAGCATTATCAATTACTTTCCAATTAGTTAGTTTGAATTAATAAAAATAAAAAAATATATCATTTGCATTTAAAATTGTCATTTAGATTTCTTTAATGATTTCTTGCGTATTCTTAGCATTTAGTTAGTATATTCTATTTCTTCTTTTTCTGGTACTGCTCGTGTTTCGTTTGATTTGTGCAGGATTGCAAGGGAGTGGAGCTGAAGAGACTACGTGACACGAGGTGCAAGAATAGAAGAATTTTTACTTTTTAGTTTATAATTAGGAATTTTAATTGGGTTTGTAAATATTGCACTTTACGCCCTCTGCGAAGGGTATTCATTTGTTGTAATAGTTAGTTGTTTTTACTTTTCTTGAATATTTTACATTTCAAATAATTCGGCAATAAAGATTAGTTTAGATTTGTGTACTTGAATACGATATATTCCCGTTCCCTGAGTTCGACCCGGTCTCATCCACTAGTGAGAACCGGTTTTTATTATTTGATGTCTGGTTTTCACATGTTTTTCATTTAAAAATCTTTTCAAAATTACAACGATTACAAAAAGACATCAATTAGCATAAGATAAATGGAAAATATTATGCCAAATATACATGGGAATGCTTATATACATGGAGGAATAGGATGTATATGCCTAAAGGCATGATTTAGACCTAATGAGAAATGCACATGCGTTAATATGACAAGAAGGGAAGATGCGTATAGGATGTGGATGCAATGAGAATTGTCAATTGGAAGACAGTGGCATGTCACATCTGATTCAAAATTTGTAAAATGTAGAGGTAATGAATCAAAGGAACAAGGAGTAAAGCAAAATTTTAATAATGAGGTAGATGCTAGAAGTGGAATGAATGAAAGGGATGATGTAAGAAGTTTTGAAGGAGATTATAGGTATAAGATGGTGTTGGTATGTGTAAAGGAAGATATACAGGTATACTGGGTGAAGCTACAACCAATTTGTAGAAAATATTGCAACAACACATGAGAGGGCTACGCTGTAAGGAGGTAAGTAATAAAAAATGGGTATACAGGCAATATGATGGGATAGGTAGCATGCTGAAGAGTATGATATAGAGGCTATAGTACATGTTGTGAGTATGCATACAGGTAGAAAGATAACGTGGTCTGAGGGGAAATATTTTGAGGGAATTGCAGAATCTTGAGTACAAAGGTATGTAGGTGAGGCAGTGGTAAGGTGGAATGGAAGGGAGCATTTTGAGTTCTGAATTCTGAGCCTGAAGATGGAAGCAAAGACATCCGAACCTCCGATATCCTGTGCAAAAAATGAGGATGAGGGACCTGGGTAGGGATCCAACCAGCATTTGGACCAGAAAGAGCAGAACTTGAACCGATTCAAATGGTTGAATTTATGTTGGCAGGTACGCTTCCGCTGGAAGTTGGATTGTGAGTGAAATATCTTGTCTCAAGGGGTGATGGAAAATATAATATGCTCAGAGATATTTCTAGGGGAACTCCTTAAGTTTGAATCCTCATGCCAAGTGATTGACCCTTCTCCGGAAATGACATGGGAACAAAATGTACTCAAGATGAATGACCTATGATGAGTCAAATACAATCAAACGCCATAAATCAGGAAAACCAAGGCAAAGCAGTTAATAAGGATACAACAAAAAATAGAGTTTGAGGGACAGTAGTTATGGAACATGAATTGAAATCGTGATATGCAGGAATGAACAGGTTGTATTAAACGAATTTATAAGAAGAGAAATACCCAAATTACAGTAAGAGAAAAATAATACACTGAATCTATGAAAGCATGTGGTAATGGAGAATATGGCTAGAAAGATAATTTCATAACAGTATTCTCTGCATTCTTGTTTTCATGATACACACCTGAGATACAGGTAGTGCTAGAGCAAATCGTTATGGATCAAATGGGCTTTGCTTGGTCCATGATGAAGCTTACTGGGGCCGGCCACCAGAGGATGACTTGATCGAAGAGCCCTGAATTATATCCAGGCTCCGCTTTGCTGAGGATTTATTGAGTGGAAGATTGCCAATGATTCCTTGCCCCTGCCTAACTTGAGTTCTTCCTGCTACCATCCTCAAGATTCAATGTTTGGTAGTTGCGGCCGATCCTCTTCAAACACATAGAGGGGAAACACCCGGGGAAGAGAAGAGGAAAAGGGAAACAGAGGAAAGTAGAAAAGAGGAGAAGAACGTGAAACTTGGTGGGGTGAAGACGGATCCCGATCATTGCAGGGGATGCCTCCTTATATAGGCAACGAGAGGGGGGAGTTCGTTCAGGATGAAGGGAGATCCAGCGGGAGAGGAGGCGATGGAGGGCGTACGGGAGGATGGCCGTTGCCATCTTCTCCAATTTGCAAAGAGGGGGCTCCTTTTCAAAAATTTCCTAAAAAATGGTTTTTGTTTTCAAAAAGAGGTTTCAAGAGAGGGTTTAAACAAAAAGTTAAAAAAGGAGGGTAGATTACATAGTTTTCTGAAAATTTTGGATTTTTTTATTTTCTTATTTTTTTGTTCTTTTCTTAAACATATATTTTTTTGTACTTTTTGAAGACAAAATTCTAGAAACTAAGGATTTTTTACTACTTTTTTACAAAATTTCAGAAATATTTACAAAAGCAGAGCATTTCTGAAAAGTCAGGTTTATTTGGGGCAAATTTCTTCAGAAGAATGGGTTTGGACCCAGGTTTTGAGAAAATGTTCGAGTTTTGAGACTCGAATCGAGGAAAATAATGTGATGGATCCAAACGGATACCAGACGAACCGTCTGAGCTATTTAAAACTATTTTTGGTGTTTTCTGTAAATTCAATTTAAAATTGGATAACGAGACTCAGATTTTGGTTCTGAACAATGGATCCAGATCCGAAATCAATTTAAACATATAGAATGAATTTAATTTCAGTAAAACTTGAGAAATGAACTGAAATTTAGATTTAAAAACGACTCATTTGCTCAAAAAATGAATTTAGGGGCAAGAAGAGAATATTTAAAAGATTTTGAAAAATTTGGGGTGTTCACAATCTCCCAAGAATTTTCCAATGAATTTCAATCGTTTTCCTAATAAAATTCTCAAATTCCGAGTTTTCCTGACAAGTGTTTTCCTTTTCAAGTATTCATCTTTTCTCAAGAATTCTTTCCATTTTCTGGAGATTCTCGTTTCTTCAAGATTTTCCAAATCTTTATAAACTTTCTCGAGATTTCAAATCTTCTTCGTCTGAGTTTCCTGAAAGATTGATTTTCATCTTTTTCCTAAGAAATGCTTTTCAACTCCAAATGTTTTCTAAGCATACATCATATTTTTCCAACTTACATTTTCCAAAATCTCTTAGCACATACCTGAATTCTCTGTGCATTTAGGATAGAACACAATTTCGATGATTTCATTAAGTCAAGCACAATTTTGGTCCTTGGTTCAATTACCCCTGTTAAAGGCGGCAGGAACAGTCGAACCTTGTACCGACAGGTCGAGCCCCATCCCATGGATTTTCCTGCTATTTTAAAAATCGGAGGCGAGTATTTCAAAACAATTTTCAAAATCCGGTCAAGTTTGAATCGTGAAAGCATTTTCCTCTCTCTTTCGCAAAGAAGGGAAGACGGAAAAAATTTTGCGACGATAACTCCAAGGAAAAGGCCAAACACAGGCCACCAATAAGATTTTGATCCACAATCTGGAAAGAACTGTGGAAACAGGTCGTGATTGGCACGAGAAGATGCATGATGCACTCTGGGCGTACCGAACCACCATTCGGACCCCAACCAACGCTATGTCTTTGAAGCTTGTTTATGGGACAGAAGTAGTATTACCTCTTCACGTTTAGAAGCCCGCACTCAAGTTTGCATTGCTCATTGAACTACCGCTTGATCAATATCAGCAGCAGAGGTTGGTACAACTAGATCTGTTAGATGAAAAAAGGCTCAAGGCAATAGAGCATGTTCAAGCTTATCGTCAGAGGATAGCTAGGCACTATGCCAAATCAGTTATTGAGAGAAGATTCCGAGTCAATGATCTTGTGCTCAGATCGACGACTCATCTCAACCATCAGCCAAAGGGCAAGTGGTCACCCAATTGGGAAGGCCCTTATGTGGTTAAGGAAGCGCTGCCTCGTAATTCCTATCGTTTGATAAACGCAGATGGGGTGGAACTGCCAGATCCTATCAATGCTTTACATTTGAAGAAATTTTACACTTAAATTGTTCATCCTAGCCTTTTTGTACTCTTCAAAAGTCTTTTTCAATAAAGCAATAATCTTCTATTGAATTCTCACATTCTTCTCCCCGATACTGGGGCATTTTATTTTGATCTATACTTGTCTTCCTTCATCATGTGCAGGCAGGATCAGACGAATCTCTTTCTAAAAATCTTATCAACTTTTTGGTTAATCTTGTTATCTTTATTAAATTGCATTCATTTCATTTTCCAATCTAATCAAATTTTCATCAATTTATTGTCAATTTTATCAATTTTGTCAAGTTTTATCAATGTTATTAAATTTTATTCCTTTATTTTTAACCCTTTTCAGGTTAAGGGACAAACCTGATGCCTCGTTTCAATGGGGTATTTCCCTTTCAGGTTATGGGATAAACCTGAACCTCGTCCCGCGAGGTCCTTTGTTTTCTTTCAGGATAGGGGATAATCCTAAAATCTTTTTCAATTTCTTTCAAATTTCTGCCTATTTCTACCAATCCTTGTTCTGTTGTCAATATCATTAATTTTTTATTCTTTTTCTTTATCAATTCTTTTTCATCCTTTATCAACCTATGTCAATCTTTTTTTATTTTGTCAAAATTCTCTTCAGGATAAAAGAAAGTCTTGGAGACCATCCTAAATAAAATTCAAGTCTCACGCCAGCCTGGGCCAAGGATCTTGAATAAGTTTCTCATCCTCATTGTCAGAATCTATTCATGTTTTTTGTCAATCCTTCTAAAATCCGACTTTTGGATAGGAGTTACTTCCTTCCCGTCTGAGTTCCGACTCAGATTTTTGTTTTTATTTTATTTTTATTTTTGGAAGATCCGAGTCCCGACTCGGGTTTTCTCCTTTTATCTTTCGTTTGAAGTTCTGGGTTCCGACTTGGACTTTCTTTTGGATCCAATGCTCGTATTGGAACCAATCATTGCGTCGAGAATTCGAGTTCTCAAACTCGATTCTCACTCATTCTTTTATTTTGAAAAAACGGGTTCCGACTCGGATTTTCCCTTTTGTACATTCTTATTTCTGAAGCTTCGAGTTCCGACTTGGGATTCCTTTTGGTGCCGATGTTCGCATTGGACCAATTGCTACGTCAAGAATTCGAGTTCTCAAACTCGATTCTCATTCATTCTTTTATTTTGAAAAAATGGGTTCCGACTCAGATTTTCCCTTTTGTATATTCTTATTTCTGAAGCTTCGAGTTCCGACTTGGGATTCCTTTTGGTCCCGATGTTCGCATTGGACCAATTGCTATATTGAGAATTCAAGTTCTCAAACTTGATTCTCATTCATTCTTTTATTTTGAAAAATCGGGTTCCGACTCGGATCTTCCCTTTTGTATATTCTTATTTCTGAAGCTTCGAGTTCTGACTTGGGCTTCCTTTTGGTCCTGATGTTCGCATTGGACCAATTGCTACATCAAGAATTTGAGTTCTCAAGCTCGATTCTCATTCATTCTTTTATTTTGAAAAACCGGGTTCTGACTCGGATTTTTCCTTTTGTATATTCTTATTTCTGAAGCTTCGAGTTTCGACTTGGATCTTCCTTTTGGATCCAATGTTCATGTTGGAACCAATCGTTGCGTCGAGAATGTGAGTTCTCAAACTCGATTCTCACTCATTCTTTTATTTTGAAAAACCGGGTTTCGACTCAGATTTTCGCTTTTTGTATATTCTTATTTTCTCGAGTTCTGACTCGAATTCCCCCTGTTGATCCAATGCTCGTATTGGACCAGAAGTTCTCCTTGCCTTTCCCCTTTTAGGATAAGGGACAAACCTGAACTTCCCCTTCAGGATAAGGGATAATCCTGAAACACCGACAATCATTCTCGCTTAAATTCTCAAGTTTCTTCGAATGTCGGTCTCTTCCTCAAGCTCTCCATTGAAAAACCAGTGCTCGTACTGGTGCATCTTTCAAAAACCCAGTGCTCGTACTGATAAGCATTTTTTGAAAACTCAGTACTCATACTGGTGTATATTTTCGAAACCCAACACTCGTATTGGGGCATTTTTCGAAATCCAGTGCTCGTACTGGTGTGCATTTTGAAACCCAGTGTTTGTGCTAATGTGCATTTTCGAAAACCCAGTGCCCGTGCTGGTGTGCACTTTTGAAACCCCGCGCTCGTACTGGGGCATTTTTCGAAATCCAGTGCTCATGCTGGTGTGTTTTTCAAAACCCAGTGCTCGTGCTGGTACATTTCCAAATCCAGTGCTGGTACATCTAGCGCTCGTGTTAGTGTTTGGCTGACTGATCAGATAGCCCTCCCGGTTCAGTCTTTGTACTAACCGTTCATCAACATTCAATCTCTAAATTCTCAAATTCAACCTTCGGGTTATCATTTTGTCAAAAATTAAAATCTTGTTCTCTTGCGAAGGACCCTCTTCAGGGAGAGTTCGAGGGAGCTCGTTCCATTTCGCATGCAACCATCTTTCGTTAGCAAGAACCCTCTTCCATGGAGAGTTTGAAGGGACTCATTTTCTTCGCAAACAATTTGCAGAACAACAACCAACTTTACACAAAAGATCCCTTTTTCCAGGGAGAGTTTCGACGAAAGCTCGTTTCTTTTTGTGGCCCTTGTTTTTCTCATCTTTGGCCAAACCCTTCGCAGAGGACCCTCTTCTAGAGAGAGTGTGTTGGACTCGTTCCTCTGTGATACTTTCTCAACTTTGTTTTTCGGCCACCTTTCCATAAGAGAAGCTTAGAGATAGGGAGTTTTGATGAAAACTTAATTTCTCTTTGAAAGTTCTGTTTTGCAAACACCTCCTCTTTGGGGAAGAGAGGGGTATTTCCAACTTCCCATTCAGGTAAGGGCTAAGCCTGAGTCTCTCTTTTTGGGGAAAAAGAGAGGAGAATTTTGTCACAGACGTGTCGATTCGATACCAAGTAATTTCTTTCATCAAGAATTTCTAGAATACTTTGCCAATTTGCTATCAAAAGTCATTGTTGATCTCAAAGTTTTCATCATATAAATAATTTCCTCCAACTACCTTTAGTATTATTTCCAAAAGAGCAAGACTTTGGCAAAATAAGAACTAAAATTCAAACTTTTTCTGTTGGTCAACCAAGAGGATGAAGGAAAATCTTCGATATGACCGGCGAAGGGAAAATTCAATGATGTTGAAAAGCCATGAGCGAATTGATATTGATCATAGCTATGGCACATTCTTAAAGATCATTCTTTTGGCAGTAAGACAGTGGAAAAATCGTGGGCAGTAAAAAAGGACCTACCCAATCCAAATCTCCTCAGTTATTTGAGCTGCAATCAAATATCCGCAAAAGGGATCTCTCAATTGTCGTCAAGATGAAGACGAATAGGTGAGCTAGACCCTCGGGGCCAAAGAAGATTTAGATCATCTCTGAGATGAAAGAGTTTGTGATGGATCCTTCCAGGGAACGTTCATATCACCGCCAAGATGAAGGCGATTGTGATGAACCTCCCGAGAAACCCTAAAAGATATTTGATTTCTGCTATCATCTAGAAAATTCGACCAATGATCCTATATCATCAGCCTTATTCCTGAGAAAGAAAAAGAAGGATCGGAACATCTCCAAGATGAAGGAGTTTGTGACGTACCCTTCCCCGAAAAAGAGAGAAAAGTCAAGATGTCTCCAAAATGAAGGATAAGGTAAGAAACCAAGAAAGCTCTATGGTTCAAAAGAGTGCAAAAAGATCGTCATGGGAAATACCGAGGATATCAAACTGCCCAAAACTATCAGGAATCATCTTTATCTACATGAAATTCTTTTATCAATATCTTCTCACCCAATTGCTTTTATGAAGCTAAGAATGTTTCCTCTCTTTTTATATCAAGAAAATTGATATCTTCCTTGAAAAAACTCAACAACAACAAATTTGAATTTGATTCTTGATTCTACGGAGTTAATCCAATTGGAGCTAATACTCTAGGTAGAAAGAGGTGATATTTTCATACATATATGCACAATTCAGTCATTTTGAATCAACTACAATTTTTGACATCGTATTGGCAATATTTTCTCATGATCCCAAAAATGAAGCAAGAACTTGATGTTTGTTTTGACGTATCCTGACGTCATCCCTCGCTAGTTCTGAAAAGTCTTTTCCGTTCGTCTGATCTGAGCGTTCTCAGATTCGCACGCTTCCCTGCGTTCCCCACTATCCCGCCATAGACAGTTCCTGCTCAGAATAAGGGTTAAACCTGAACTTTCTGTAAAATGTCTGTTATTGTCAAAAGCTATCTTCAGTCTCAGCAATTAGGCGACCAAGAACAACCTCTTTTCAAGCTTTAGGGACCCCCATTTTCATCCTTTTGGAAAACCCCTCTTGGACTTGTTGTGCGAAGTCTAGAGGTCCCATCACAATTCCCTCACTCCTCGAGGATTTTGTATCCATTCAGGCTAAGGATTAAACTTGTTACCTCACTCACTGAGGTATTACCCAAACCTTCTGCGAGAGGTCGTCTGTCCTTAGAAAGTTGATTTAGTCTCAGCAATGAGACACCCCAGATTATCCCCTTTCCAAGCTTTAGGGAATCCCTTGTTTTTCTCTTCTCGCAAACCACTTTCGGATTTGTTCATCCAAACTCCGAAGGTCCCATCATGGTTTCTTCACCTGAGGATTCCGTATGGTCGCCCCTTTCAGGTTAAGGGTTAAGCCTGAACCTCGCTCCGTGAGGTATCTTTCCATTCAAGTTAAGGTTAAACCTGAGTCTCACTTCAACTAGATATCCTTTCTAGTCCCACCATGGTTTTTTCATTCGAGGATCCGGTGCGGTTTTCCCCCACTCAGGTCAAGGGTTAAACCTAAATCTCGCTTTGGCGATGCATTTTGTTGTCCCATCACGGCTTCCTCGTTCGAGGATTCTGTATGGTCGTCCCCTTCTAGTTAAGGGTTAAGCCTAAGCCTCGTTCTACGAGGTACTTTTCGTTCAGGTTTGAGTTAAAACCTGAACCTCGTCTCGACGAGGTAATCCTTTCAGTCCCATCATGGTTTTCCCTCACAGAGGAACCCATACTTTGTATATCCATCCAGAAAGGATCATACTTGAGCTTCATCTCATGAGGCATTTTCCAAAATGTCCCATCAATGTCATCATATATTCATTTCCCCATTCAGGTCATCTTGAGATATATTCGTCCCATCCAGGTTAAGGGTTAAACCTGACTCATTCCAAAAGGTTGATCTTGTCTCACCCATGAGACTTGATTCAAAATTCTTATCTTTCATCATTTTGGGACTCTTATCCAAAGCCCCATCACGATTTCCTCATTTCTATTATTTGATCACATCATTTTCGAGGATTTCATCTCCCCAAAACCATTCAGGATAATGTTTTAAGACTGAGAAGACATCTTTCAAATAAATTCTTCCACACCCAGTCCAGATCTGCTGACCGAGGTATTTTCAAAATTTGGAGTGTTATCTTTGCCACTAAGCTCAGCTTTCAACCAGCTTAGTAGCAAAGAGGGGCATCTGTGAACACCCCAAAATTTTCAAAATATTGTAAATATTCCCTTTTCGACCCCGACCCCATTTTCTGAGTAATTGAGTCACTTTTAAATCTAAATTCTATTTTATTTCTCAAGTTTTAATGAAATTAAATTCATTTTATATATCTGACTCAATTTTGGATCCGGATCCAGATAAAAGATCCAAATCTGAGCTTCATTGTCTAATTTTTAAATCAAATTATTAAAATTACCAAAATAACCTTTCTAAAAGGCTCAAACAGTTCGTCCGGTATCCGTTTGGATGCATCGTGTTATATTCCTTGATTCAAGGTTTAAAACTCGAATATTTTCTCAAAACTTGGGTCCAAACCCATTTTTTTTTAAGAAATCAAACCCAAATTTTCAGAAAAACCCTCTTTTGTAAATACTTCTCAAAATACAAAAAAAAAATAGTTTTAAATCTTTGTTTTCTCATAAAATTTTAGGATTTCATTCCAAAAATATCAAAAAAATATAGAAAATGAAGAAAAGAACAAAAAAGAAAAAAATAGAAAAAGAAAAAAATATATAATAACCTCCTTTTTGAAAGAGAAAACATCGTAAGGGCGCCCCCTCTTTGTAAAATCCTGAAAATAAGAAGACCCCTTTTGCAAAACTTTTTTTAGGGTTTCTTTGAAAACCCTTCGTAAGAAAGGGGGTTACGATGCCTCTTCTCTCTCTCTTTTCGCAAACCCTCTCTCCAGTACCTTGTCTCTCTCTCGCACGATCCTCCATGTCCTCCTCAATCCTTCATCACCAATGACATCTCCTCCTCCTTTCGTTCATCGCCAACGGCCCAGCCTCGCACGCTCGATTTCCCCCCTTCTTTCCTCCACCCTCCGATCCATGGCCCCCAGACCATCCGGCATTCATCTCTAACGAAAGCTCTTCTGGAGTTTTCTCCTTCTTCTTTAAAAGGGAGGCCATTCCTCACACTCGGCATCCATTATCTGCCGATCTCCTCTCTCCCCTCCTGGCTTATTTCTTCCTCCTCTTCTTCAGGACATCCGCAACACTATAGGGCGTCGTAATCCCATTTGGGATTGAAGATCAACAAACCAAGTTTCTGCAAAACCAAGCTGCATCCAAAGAGAGAGCCTCCCTCTCTTTTTTAATCCCTGCAAGACTGAGGTAAGTCATTACCTCTCTTCTCTTTCATCAATTATTCACAAGTTCTTTTGATTTTCACGGATTTTAACATATGTTCATAATTAGATTTTTTTTTGTCTTCATTTTACGATCCGTTACATGTAACTATTCATTTGCATTTTCTTTGATTTCCAGTGTTTACTTCCATGGATTTCCGATTTTATTGAACCACTTTCCTTATATGTTGATAATCAACGATGCCTCGCAATGGCATCGCTGATCCGTCTGATTTTGATTTCATTTATTTTACTCTTTTCTTTTCTTTTTTTCTTTGGTTTTACTTTTTACTTTCTGAGTTTGCCCCATTAACGCACTCTTGAGGGATTGGGATTGTTCATAGCAATACAAATCCCTCCTCTGTGCAACAGTAACGGAATGTTCATTCCGACACACTCTCGTCAGCTTCATAGTTTATTTTTGGATCTCTACGATTTCTCTTTTTACAATCTATTCATCAGTTTATGCTATTAAGATTCGATAGTCCTTGATATTTTCCTCTGAATTCTAATATGATTCTGGTTCACGCTCCTTGTTATGGTTTTACGTTACAGTGGCTTTGCATTGATTCCATTGAATCAATCCAGGTTTGCGGTAAAATCTATTGTAATTTCCTTATCTTTGCTGCCATGCCAACGTCAAATAAGTGTTCGCTAAACTGTATTTTTTTTAGTATCTAGTAGCACCATCCCTTCTTTGTTCTGCATTGATTTCATTTGTTTTGCTACCTAGTTTTAATGTCACTCACATGAACTAATTCATCATTTCCTCCTTCTTGAGTCTAAGAGATCATGCTAATATTGGTAAACTGCAGTATCAATACGAATGTCAGTTTGAAGGGACGTGACCATGTCTAAAGCATGATACCAGTTGAAATACTGTCTCCCTGTTTCATTGTATTGATGGTTTCAACACATGATGTTGAGAATCTTCCCAGCTCTCGACCCATCATTTGATTTAATTAGTGTTTTCGGCTTAGTATTATGTTTTGAATGGTTAGTTCATTAGATGGTAGAATACACCTGCAAAATGCTGCATAGCAGGGCCATTCAAACTGTCTGTAAGTCAGTCCTCCTGTCCTTGTATGTACCAAGCAATGATAGATTAGATTAGTCGGTATTGATATCTGGGATCCATATTTTCTGTATAGTCTGAGGCTGATATCTTCTCCTAGGCAATTAGTCCTCTGCAATACTTATCTCGTTGAACTTTTAAATGATTGCTGGAAGTGAAATTCCTCAGGATTTGTTCTAGCAACAGAAACTTTTGTGTTTATTTAAATGGTTTATTTAAGTGCTTGTGAGACTACCATCCTTGGTGAACCCACATATGTTTTTTCCAGCCCCTACTGGATTTGGTTGTAACCTTCTGTATCATTTTGCAAGAGAGGGCTGCCCTCAGGGCTCGAACCTGCATTTCCACGGTGACAATCTAAGCACTTGACCATTTGCGTCTAACAGCAGCTCTCTCTCTTTCTCTCTCTCTCTGCATTTGCTGTTGGTTGGTAAATTTAGGCCTATGAATCTAACTATTGTTAAGAATGCAGCTGCCCCATCAATACCGGTGCCTTCAGTTGCAAAGGAAGACATTGGCTCAGCCAAGTTATCAGGTTCGTACTTGGATGTTGGATTTTTTAGAATTTGTGAGTCTGCGGCTCTCCTACAAAGATTGAAATCGAAGCTTATATTTAACATGCTTTGTTGCTGCTTATGTTGCTTTTATCATTTGGAATATGTCTTAGTATGGCCTGTTGAGTTTCCTATGCTATTATCTTATTCATCGTTTTTTTAGAAGTTATGTATGTCATGTGACTGTAACACCATGTTACGTATACATTCTGAATATATCCCCATCTTTACCAAGAAAACTTGAGCTTCATCAGTCATACCAGTCAAATTTGGATGAAAGAAGGACAAAACGGCAAAGCCATCAATTATTGATTTTAGACTACACAGGTCAAAGAAATCTAATACTTTCTGGGCTACACAGATGAGAAAACTGTCTACAACATTGGGTTATTTACAAGGTGAATACCTGTAAGATGGTATGTATTCCCAACATGGGAATCATAAAAAAAAAATTATGCTTAAAAGATGATGGACTAAATGATATATATATATATATTTACAGGAGCTGAAGGTCTATTTGGATGATTACTGCTGGTTGTTCTACACATTTGAGTGATCCCGTTACTGTCATTTCTGAGGGATATTCCCACAGTCCCATGCTAGAGGCTTTTGTTGTTTCGCAATAGTGGGAATATTTTGAGTGGACATCTGAAAATGTGATGCCGTAAGGCTCCTAGTGAAATCAGCAAAAGGCATGTGGAATATCGGCGGTGGCAGCTGAAGCTGGAAATGACATTAGTTGGAACGTGTATTCACCATCAAGAAGCTATCAACGACAGCCACCATGTGTACACGATCTCACAGCACATTCACTGCACCCACTTACCTGCTGGGATGGATCAATGCAGCGATGGATGAGGTAGCCTTGAAGGAAGTCCTGAATTTGAGTGATAATTTACCAATTGTGCTTGCTAAATATGACACAATAGTATTGGGTTGTCCTTCACCATCTGGACAAGTGCAATACATTCCCCAACCAAAAGCGTGTTTCCCTGGATCGCTGAATTTGAAATATAACTTTGTGTTACTCCGTTTCAGCTTGTCCTCAGGGATGAGGTGACTTCAATGAAGTCTCTGATTTTAAACAGTAATCTACAAGCTCTAGTCAATGAGTATGACAAAATATCATCAAATTCTCCTCTACCATCTTACCCTACATACTCACCCTGTAGCTTTCTTTACTGCATTCATTAGGCTGGCACTACCATAGTCTCATACACAACCTGCAAACAACACTATTCACAGGTTTCATGCCCATCTATGTTCGCTCATCCATGTGTTGATTTTACCTAGAAATATCCACCGATTTCTCTGCAATTTGTTTTTTTTTTCCTCTTTCCTCACAGTGGTTCCCAAGGAATCACTGTAGCCTTTTCTTAGTTATGATGGTTCATTCTTGAACTATCATAACTATCTTTTTTTTATCATCCTTTTACAGTGGTTCACAGGGAACCACTGTAACATCTTCTCTCTTTGTTATGATAGTTCATTCTTGAACTATCATAACCATCATTTTTATCATTCTTTTACAGTGGTTCACAAGGAACCACTATAACATCTTCTCTCTTTGTTATGATAGTTCATTCTTGAACTATCATAACCATCATTTTTATCATTCTTTTACAGTGGTTCACAAGGTACCACTGTAACATCTTCTCTCTTTGTTATGATAGTTCATTCTTGAACTATCATAACCATCATTTTTATTTTTATCATTCTTTTACAGTGGTTCACAGGGAACCATTGTAACATCTTCTCTCTTTGTTATGATAGTTCATTCTTGAACTATCATAACCATCATTTTTATTTTTATCATTCTTTTACAGTGGTTCACAAGGAACCACTGTAACATCTTCTCTCTTTGTTATGATAGTTCATTCTTGAACTATCATAACCATCATTTTTATTTTTATCATTCTTTTTCAGTGGTTCACAGGGAACCACTATAACGTTCCTCTCTCTTTGTTATGATAGTTCAAGAATGAACTATCATAACTATCATTCTTATTTTTATCATTCTTTTATAGTGGTTCACAAGGAACCACTGTAATTTCTTCTATCTTTGTTATGAGAGTTCATTCTTGAGCTATCATAACTATGATTCATTTTTATTCTATGATTCTTTTATAGTGGTTCACAGGGAACCACTGTAACTTCTTCTCTCTTTATTATGGTAGTTCATTCCTGAACTATCATAACTCTCATTTTTATCATTCTTTCACTGTGGATCACAAAAGGTCACTGTTCCCATAATAGTTTGTCACGAGCTGCTATGGCCATTTTTATTCATGATTATTTTGGCCCTTGCCTTCACTCATTGCATATAGATGTTCATTTAACTATGGCATCGCCTATATATATATATATATATATATATATATATATATATATATATATATATATATATATATATATATATATATATATATGCGCATTTTCTAACAAATGCAGGGAAGGCCATATACCTTTCTCATTCAAACGTGAGTAAAGCATCTTGTGTAAGATTTTGAATAGTCATTACACTCACATTTTTAATCTCCTTTTATGCGAATTCTATCTTGCAAGAACGTGAGAAAAGTTTGAAATTAGAAATGTTTTGATATTTTCGATTCCAACATTGTAATAAGCTAGATATTAATGAAAACTCTACATTTTCAGTTTTAGATTAGAATGGATGAGCATGTAAATAGCATTTGTTTCATCATTTTCCTTTATTCTTGAAAATTTCACGAATGGGAACACGAATGGCACGTGCACCATTTCGTAAGAGGTAATTAATCCTAAATTGATGATTTACATCAATGGCCATAGTCACAATGTAAACAAAACTTAGGATTTTTATCTTTTATAAAATAACACTGGATCCACACTGGATCTTTTTCAAAATTCATCATATTTTCTTTAAATACTTTCCTCTTTTATCAGAGTTTAGTCTAAAATTGATTCAATACATATATCAATGGTCATAGTCAGGATATATTGAGAATTAATTTCATTTTAAACTCTATAAAAGCACCCAAAAAAATGTATTTTATTCTTCACTTGAATTTAAATGTGGTTATTATATAATACATTCAATGACCATAGTCAGAGATGTATTATATCTTCAATCTCACTCTTAATTTATTTAAAGAATGAAATATGATTTTCAAAATCCAAATTCAAATTCTTTAAATTCATTCATCATTTATGATAGAATTGCATCATATTTTCAAAGTTCCCTTTTCAAAATTCCAAGTGATTCTTCTTCTTCATTTCTCAGATCAAATCTTATTCATAGATTCAAATTCAGTTCTATCTCATTTCAAGATTCAAAAATTCAATTTCAAAGTCCAATTTGACTTTGAAATTTCAAAATCATTTTGTATTCAAATTTCAATTTCCAAATCAAAATCCAAACTTCAAAGTTCAATTTAACTTTGAAGTCATCTTCTGTTTCAAAATCAAGTTTATTTTTCTCATCTTCAAAATCAAAATCAAAGTTTGAGATTGATTCTAAATCTCAAAACTTGACCCTTCTTAAATTTTAAATTCAATATGGGTTTTCAAAACTCAGATCCATCTTCAAAAGTCCCATTTGGACTTTCAGAATCCAAATCCATAGTCAGATCCAATCCCCATTTAGGATCCTAGATCCAGAATTCAACTCCATCTTGGATCTCAGACTTTAAATCCAAAATCCATTATAGGATCCAGAATCCAATTTCATCTTGGATCTCAGACTTCAGATCCAAAGTCCATTTTAGGATCCAGAATCCAATTTCATCTTGGATCTCAGACTTCAGATCCAAAATCCATTCTAGGATCCAGAATCCAATTTCATCTTGAATCGCAGACTTCAGATCCGAATTCCAGATCTTGGATCCAATTCCATTCAGAATTCAATTTCATCATTGGATCTCAAATTTCAGATTCAATTCCCATTTAGGATTCTAAATCCATAATTCAATTTTATCTTAAAATCTCAGTTTTATTTAAAACCCGAACTTTGGATTCAAATTACATCTTGAATTCCAAAATTCAAAATCAAATTCTATTCCTAATTCCAACTTTCAAACCAAATTCCATTCCTAATTCTAAAATTCAAATCCAAATCTATCTTTTCCAGATTTCAAATCCAATTCCATTTTCAGATCTCATCTGAACTTCCTAAATCCATTTCTGTTTTTTTTTTAAATACCATTTAGATTTCTCAAATCCATCTTGATTTCAAACTTTAAATCTAGAATTCAATATTACTTCAAAATTCATCTCCTTCTTTTAAACCAGGTTCAAAATTCAAATTCAAAGTCAATTTTTGACTTGGAAACTTCATTCCTTTTTCTTTCTCCCAACTTCAAAATCATTTTTTTTCAAATCAAGATTTATTTTCCCAACTCTGATCATTTCAAAGACTTAAAAACTTCAAAATATCCTTCCTAAATTTATCCCAAGTTCTAAGTTAGATTCAACCATTTAGAAAATCATTTCTTCACTCCATTATCAAGTTCATCTCAGAAAACTTGGAAATTTTCAAAACATTTTTTCAAAAGAGCATACATCCTTGCATTACACAAGCATGATTCTTTGTGCATTTAGACTTAGGATAAATTCTTAGATAATATTTAGGCAAAGCAAAAGGCATAAATTTGATCCTTGGTTCGATTACCCCTGGTAAAGGTGTCAGAAACGGTCGAACCTCGTACCGACGAGCGAGCCCTCGTCTCTCCATTTTCCCGCAAAATATTTCAAAACGGAGGCGAGTTATTTTCCTAAATATTTTCAAATCAAGGTCAAGTGAGACCCCACAAAAGAGTTTTTCTCTCTCTTCTTTCTTTTCTTTTCTCTTATCTCTTCTTTTTGTCTTTTCATTTCTCCCCTCAAAAAGGAGAAATAGAAGTCAGAAAAGAAAAAGAGAAGGAAGAGAGAGAAACACCAAGAGAAGAAAAATTTTGTGATGATCACAACAGGTCTTCTCTATTTGAGAGTATTTCTTTTCATAGTCTATGAAAGTCTTACTCACATAATAAATGGCATGCTCTATCAAGCTGTGTTCTTTGTGTTATGCCAAGAATCCACCGCATGCGACTTGATTGACTGAGATGTATAACAAAAGGGGTTTTCCCAATTCTGGCAGCTTAAGGATGGAAGGATTGAGTATATATTTCTTGATACGATTGAATGATTGCTGACATTCAGGTCCCTATTCGAACTTCACTCCTTTTCTGAGTAAGTGGTTGAAAGGTTCACATCTCATTGCCAAGTTGGAAATAAATCGCCAAATTGATTGCATGTGTCCTTGAAGGTTACGCTGACATCAGTTATTATCCCTTTTAACGACTTGATAACGGGAGTTTTCAAGATTCCTTCCCTTCTATTGGTATAATCTGAGCGCCTAGGCTCTCAGATTCGCACACTTCCCTATGTCCCCACTGTCCCACCATAGACAGTCCAATTTCGGCTTAAGGTTAAGCCACCAATCATTTCCTCGCAAAAGGTTACCAATTTCAAAAGTTATTTAGTCTCAGCAATGAGGCGCCCAAAATCAAACCCCTTTTCAAGCTTTAGAGACCCCAATTTCATCCTTTTGCAAAACCCCGATCGGATTCATTGTGCGGAAATTCGAAGGTTCCATCATGGTTTCTTCCTTCGAGGATTCCATTCATTTTTCACCCAATCAGGATAAGGGTACAAACCTGAGCCTCCTTTGATGAGGTATTTCATTTTCCTCCCAATCAGGATAAGGGTACAAACCTGAGCGTCCTTTGATGAGGTATTTCATTCCCCGGTCAGGTTAAGGGTCAAACCTGAGCTTCGTTTCTACACAAGGTATTTTCCGTCCCATCCAGGTTAAGGGCAAAACCTGAATCTCACTTCCTTTTGAAGTAAAATTTTCTTCTTTATTCTTCACTTCATATCTACCATTTTCATCAGGGCTAATTTCTTCATACCCAGTCAGATCCTTCAAACTGGGGCATTTTTATGGCCAAAATTTGGTGTGTTTTTCTTTGCCACTAAGCTCGTCTTCAAGCCGACTTAGTAGCAAAGAGGGGCATCTGTAAACACCCCAAATTTTCCATATCCATTCTCAAACAATCCTCCTCAGGCAGTGCCAACCTTATTAGGTCAGTGTAGGAGTCAAACCCCGAGTCAGTTTCAGAAAATCACCATTTTACCCATTTTCACTAGGAAAATTACCATTTTACCCCTAGGTCATCCCGAACCCTAGTCAGTCGGAGTCAACAAAGCTCACTGGTCAGTTCAGAACATTTAGAATATCAGTCATTTCAAGCTCATCTGAGCTCATAATGAACAGACCATTTTCATTTCTGACAATTCCTGCCAAAATGGGATCATTTCTTCAGAAATGAGCTCATTTCTTGCTCAAATCCAAGCCAATTGTCTCTGAGTCAGTCATTCATAGTCAGTCATATTCCCTAGAGTCTAACTTGAGCTCATCAGGAGTTCAAGCGCTCCACCTTCAGTTCAAAACCATTTCCAAGTGTCCAGGAACCCATTTCAGCCCTTTCAGCTGAAACTGAGCTGAGTTCTGTCAGTTGAGCCAGTGTTTGAGCTTTGATTTTAGTTCATATCAGTATTACTAACCTCTGTTTTAGCTCAAAGCCAGCTCAAGTTCGTAATTCACTTCGCTCCAGTGATCATTCCATACCATTTCTCTAAAAATGGCAACTTTTCTTGAAAATTCAGTCGAAAAGGTCAGTTGAGTCAGTGTCTGGTGAGTTCATTTGAGTTTTGAAACTCTAAAACCTAGCTCAATCTAGCTCATCTTAGTTCAATTCAGCTCGAACCCCAATTTTCAGTGTCACTCTAGCCCAGTAGAGTCCCAAAAACCATTTCTTGAGCTATTTTGCAAATTTTATCAATTTTAATGCTTTTTGAACTGATACAAGTGTCAATTAGGGTCTGACATCTAAAATTCGTTATTCATGGTCTGCATTTCGCATGTCATTTATCATCATTTCATATCATTTCTCAGCATTCCATCACATTTCATTCCATTTTCGAAGTCCAGAACTCCAGTTTTATAAATTTCAATCCAGATCAAGTTTCAAAAGCTTTCAGAAATCAATTTCAAACCCCGGGTTTCCAAAATTGACATTTTTACCCCCGGGAGTCTAAATTTGGAAATATTTTCTCAAGAAAAATAATATGGATTTATTTCAAACTCAAATTTTTGAATTCTACACTAGATTTGCTTCGCAACGGGGTATTGAACTTCAAAATCCGAGCTCGTTTCAAAAACTGCCAAAAATAGCTTGTTTCGTCTGGAAATAAATTTGGAAGTATTTTCTTAAGTAAAACAATATGGATTTCTTTCAAAATCAAATTTTTAAATTCTACACTAGATTTGCTTCGCAACGGGGTATTGAACTTCAAAATCCGAGCTCGTTTCAAAAACTACCAAAAATAGCTCGTTTCGTGTGGAAATTTTTTGAAAAGACTATTTTACCCCTCTAATCGTCAAAATGAATTTCAAAAGTGGAATTTGGACCCGCTCTGAGATGGCCCACTCATTTACAATTTTATTTTATTAAAAATATATATATATTCTTTTATTCCTTTCAATTTTCTTTTTATTTGTTCATTTTTGTTTTTTTTATTATTTATTTTGCATTTTAGAGAGGTGGGACCCACAAGGTGGTCGCCCAAGCTTCCAGCCCCACTTTCCATTTTTTTCTCATTTTTTCTTTCCCTTTTCCTTTTTCCCTCCTTTTTTTTCTTTCCTTTCTTTTTCCCTTTTCTTTCTTTTTTCCTTCCCTTCCTTCTTTCCTTCTTCCCTTCCTTCCTCCCTTCCTTTTCCTCTTGCCCAGCCATCTTCACGTAAACCCTTTTGCTCTCTTTTCATTAACCACCAAAAACTTAGGGAAAGATTTGGATTTTTCCTAAGTTATCAATCTAGAAAATAGGACCCATACGGCTGCCCCCCTTCTAATCTCTCTCTCTCTTACATTCCATTCAGCCATGGCTGCCATCCCTTCGGCTCCAACTATGAAGTAGCTCCATCCGGTTGCAGCAGCCACGACCCCAACCACCACCATCATTCAACCCCGGTTCCAGCTCCATTGAAACGTCTACAAGGTGCAACCCACCTTCAACTCAAGCAAGCATCCAGCTCCTCCTTCAAAGCACCATCAGCACCCTCCATTGGCTACAACCCATCTCAAAAGTACTTTCTTCCAGCAAGGTTCAAGGCTGCAGTCAATCTATCAGTTACAAGGTGGAATCCAAGGTATGACTCTCATTTCATCAATATTTATTTGTTTAAATATATGATATTTTAATAAAAGTGCTACCGGATGATATGATCCATCCGTTCTATGGATGGAATCCCTCATCTTTACAGCCAACATAAAAAAAAATGGTTCATATCCCCTGCTTACTTTTTTTTTTCTTCGTTATTTTCCATGATTAGTTACATACTTTAAACATCATGCTAGTTAGATTTATGTTTTGCTTAGGTGTTATTCTGATTTCATTAAAGTTAAGTTAATATTCTATCCGTATATCCATTATTTTACGTAAGAATTCTTTATGATAAATCTTGAAAATTTTATCATGGATGAACATGGCTGTTTATGATACCTTGAAAAAAACCCAGTACGATTTGGATTTCAAAACCTTCTCAAATAAATCAAATCTCAAACCAGGATTTCACATTTCCAGAAATTTTCAGTTTTTGCTTTGGCAAACAAAAACCCATGAATTCACCCCTGTGGGGGATTCAAATCATCTTCCAAAAATCATAGTGGATTCATAATTGAATCTAATAGTGATCTGGAAATTTTTAGGTTTTTCCAAGCAGTTTTGACCTATATAAAAAATCGGATTTCTCAGACCATTGGGAAAATATTGATTTTCTTTTGTCAGGGTATAGACAGACACTAATGCACTAAGTCCACCCAATCTGTAGCCCTTCTGCAAAAACTTTTAACACAAAAGGTCTTCCTAACATTATTTACTGTCATTTCTCAAAATTGGGGAATTTTGTGATCTATTTCATTATTTTTCCCGGATTTTCTCTTTCTGTCTAACAGATTGCAATGTCCAGAAATTCCAGAGATTTAGGTCTCTGATAACAGTGTGGCATTTTCCAAACTGTAACCCGAATCCCAGTTCTGTAAAAAGACAAAATTTCAATATTTTTGTCAGGGATATTTTCCCACCATTTAAACCTTTTTACCATCTGTTTGCTATTTTCCCCATATTTTCTCCCGAAATCTTTCTGTTTCCCCCAGATCCTAGAGCCACCGGATTCCGATCCGACTTGCCGGAGTGGCACAGCTCCGACCATAGGTCAAAACCAGAAAGTGTAAAAGAAAACAATACTTTCCTCACTGTCCTCTGTCACCCCATAAAATTTGCGAAATTTTTATGGAAGTTTGATATCCTAAATCCCCTTTAGAATGAACATTTTAGGCAAAAATCATAAAATTTAGGGTTTTTATTTGAATTTCCATATTTTAAAATACAAAAAAATAGATTTTCGAGCTCCATTCTGTTTATAGGGTTACTTTAGGTGTTCATGCCAAATTTAGTTTAATTCCAAATTCATTTGAGTTATATGTTATTTTATCTTTAAATTTAGAAGCGGAAATCAAGCGAAAATCAGGTTAAATTTGATATTTTATGATATTTTCGCCTTTTTAGGGTTTTTATCATGTACATGAGCATGTAGAATCATATCAGGGTTAATTTTAATGTCATTGGCATTTCACATTTTCCATTTTTGCAAAATTTATTTCAGAAAACCCTGGTTTCAAGGCCATAGTCTTGTTGTTGGGGGTATTTTGGTCATTTTGACTATAATTTTGAAATTTCAATTTCTAATTTCATAAATTTTCATGCATATCATCATATTATGTTTGATTTATTTTATTTGATTTTAAAAATTCCAAAATTTACAAAATTTCTTTTAGAAAACCCTGATTTCAAGGTCATCAGGGGCATTTTGGTCATTTGACCCCAATTTCGAATTTTCAAGTTTATTTTTAAACTTTATTCATTATTTCTCATGTTTATATCAAAGGGGGTATGAATTTGGGTTTATATCTGAATAATATCTGATAATTTCTCATATTTTCGAATAAATTCAGAAAAACCTACATTTTTGTGCTAACACTATTTTCCAGTTTTGCAGGGACATTCAAGAAGAAGATTTAGCTTTTATTTCTTTTATTTCAATTCAATGTAAAAATCAATGTAATATTTGTAATAAGAGTTACTTTTCTGCTTAGAATAGGGCTGCATTGCATATAGTTTAATTTATGCAAAATTCCAATATCTGATGTATGATCCATGTGCATTTATTTCAAAACCACTATGGTTTACACAAATGGCACATGCACAAGCTTTTATGGAGTTTATAAACTCGGTGGGATTCATATTTATGGCCATAGTCAGAATACGAAGAAAACCAAGATTTATGATCTTTATATCAGCCACATTCAGCCTACACTCTTAGGCTAACTTCAAAATGCAATGCATTTCTCAAAGTTTTAAAAGGATTTCCCAATTCCTCAATGAAACACTCTTTTCAAATTCATATTCATTCATTCATATCATTCAAATTGCATTATTTTCAAATTCATTTTCCAATTTCAATTTCAGAAAAATCAATTTTCTCAAGGATTTACCAAGTCTTTCTCAGGATTGGATTTTCCTAGAATTTTAAATTTTCAAATGAGATTTCAAAGTATTTTCCAAGTTCAAATCAAGATTTTCCTATGTTTTAACATTCTCAAATTTCAAAATCCCAAGTTTTTAGAAATTCATTTTCTCAGAATTCCCGTTTTCCTGAGAATTCATTTTCCCTTTCAGAAATCCCTTTTCCAATGAACTTCCTGATTTTCTCAGAATTTTCAAATCCATTTCCTCAGAAAAGCAATTCCAAATTTCAAAATCAATTTTCTAAAGTTCAAATTTTCTTGAGAAATCACTTTCCAATGCAAATTTCTGATTTCCAATGAAATTCAATGATTTTCTCAAGAATTCAATTTTCAAGTACTTTTCGAATCAATTTCAAGCATATTTCAATTTTCCAAAGCAAACATCATATTTTCTCAAACTTGCATTATTTTCAAAATTTCATAGCACAAGCCTGATTCTTTGTGCATTCTAGGAAAAATAGAGCATAATTTAGCTATTTGAGTCGAGTTAAAGCACATAATTGGTCCTTGGTTCAATTACCTCTGGTAAAGGCGCCAGGAACGGTTGAACCTTGTACCGACAAGCGGATCCCATTCCACGGAATTTTCCCGCAAATTTTCAAAACAGAGGAGAGTTAATTTTCAAAAACCATTTTCAAAACTTTGGTCGAGTTTGACTCGCAAAATTCGTTTCTCTCTCGCAAGAGAGGGGAAAAAATTTGCGATGATAATAGGTTTGGGGACCGTGATGTGACCTGTCTTCACCTGATCAATTATGTGCTTTAACTTAGCTCAATTGTCAAAATTATGTTCTATGGAATGTCAATTTTAATTCCTGATATCATGTGAACCTAGGAGCCTAGACTTGAACCCAGCTGACATGGATTGCATGTAGACTAGGCATGGTTTGGTAGGACCATATTGAGGAGAATTGTGCATGCTCACTTAGACTTAGGTATGAAATACAACACTCCTCAATATAGGAATTGTATGAAAACAATGTTTGCTTCTTCAAAATTTTAAAATTCTATCTCTTTAGGACTTAGAGCCCTCTGTTTGCTTGCATGTGCTCATATTTTCAAAAACCACCCCAGCTATGTCTACCCGGTCTTCACGTTGCTGGGCTCTTTTTCAAAACCATAGTTCGGGACAGAGCCTCACAACTGGGCCACTTATTTGGGCTAACGCCCCCTGCCATGTACCAAGGGCCATAGTCTAATGTATATCGGCAGGCGCTCAAGGATGTTGGGAAAACACAAGCCTAGACCCGAAGATGAATTTTATGCCACGTATATCGAGCCTCGACTCGAGTATATCGGCATAGCATGATTGGACACAGTTGATCTGAGCCTAGAGTCAGGATTAGGGTCCTAAAGCTCTTTCAAAATCAATGTATTTAGAGTCAGCTTCTTAGGGAATGCTGTATGTGCATAATTGTTTGTGATTGAATGTATGATATTCATTTTCATCTTATTTTCTTATGTTTTTCCCAAATTTCCCAAAATATCAGACAATTTTCCAAAATACCTCATTTTCCATCTTTTGTGAAATATCTCCCCTTTTTTCAAAAAAAAAAAACCTGGATGATTTTTTTCAAATTATCCACCTTTTCTTCAAAACTCCAGGAGATTTTCCATTCTTTCATTCCTCTGGACTTCGAATTTTCAGCTTTCATTTTATCCTGCCTGCAATTTTCAAAATTCTTGTATTTTTCCAATGTCTAATTCCAATATTCCTATATTTCAGTCCAATGGCATCCAGTCAGCTTGATTCTGTTTTTCCTGAGGGTCACATCTCTTACGAGGTGCGACAAAGTCTTTGCGAGCATCGAGCTCTCAGCACCGGACCCTTCTTCCCCCGGTGATACTACATTTGGTTCAAAAATTTCTCTCGTATGTTTTCGGACCACTTGAGTGATTGTGGGTTGGAACTGGCATCTGCAGTGGGGAAGTTGACAGTTAATGGCAATCTGATCCATGCACTGGCAGAGCGGTGGAATCCGCGCACTTGCACATTCTAGTTCCCGTGGGGTGAGATGACACTATTGATGGATGAATTTTCAGAGATCATGAGACTGCCTGAGGCAGCCAGTCAGCCTGGAGATTCATTAGAGCAGCAGTTTCTGATTATTGTCAAGGGTCTGGACCCTAAAGATGTCATGGCTCGCATGACAGGGCGTAAAACTTGGCCACTGATTGAAGAAAACGGGAATGAGTACGTGAGCCTGATCAAGATCTACCGGCAGTATAGAGAATTCGCAGAAGTCAGCTCGTTGTCCAGGACAGATCGAGAGAGAATTCAACATGTGATGGTTCTATATACTTTGGGACTCGCCTTCTTTCCAGACGGGCAAAATTATGTGGATGTCAGAATAGTACAACTTTTGAGAAGATGGGGAAGTCGACAGACCAACCGTCTCTCGATAGCCATGGTCGCGCTTGCTTTTCTATATAGAGGATTGACCCGCTTCACACTTGTAGAGTCCATCTTAGTCGAGGGATGTACCTATGCTCTTCAGCCTTGGTTCCTTCAGCATGTGCCGACCAGAGCCAGTTCGTTCAGATATAAGGGCAAGGAGCTCCTTCCAGTTGCGCGGTACCGATTCCCGATCGATTATCTGCAGGAAGAAGAAGTGGTATGGGACTATTTTGATCGAGAGTTATCACCTCCCAGATACACCTATGCATATGGCAAGAGATTCAAGCTGCTTGGTCCATTCTTTTACGCCTACTATCATCCAGAGTGGTGTGTTCGACAGTTTTCTCAGAGACAAAAGCACATAGAGATGCGGCTGCTATCAGGAGTCGTGCCAGAGTTTGACCTTACATCAGCACAATGGTCCGAAACATACCATTCTGCCAGATATGGTTGAGATTCTTTTGTTACTCTTCCACTTTTTTCCGGTTCTCGTGTCTCTGCTAGTTATAAAGAGTGGTGGCAAATTGTCTGTCCGCCACCTCTTTCCCAAGTTTATTATTGATGCAATCATGTTTTTCCTTCAATGAATGAAAATCTTTCAAATTCCTCAATTCTTGGTTTGACGACCTCGTCTAGGTAACAAGGCATAATTTTCAGTTGTTTATTTTCTTCGCAAAGGAATGACAACGCAGTTGTAGTAATTCTAGCGACAACTCAATCCCTAGTAATGGGATGTTCTTCCAATTATCTATCAAATTCTCATCAAATATTTTTCCTATATTTATTTTTATCTTGAATCTTTATCATCAAAATTTAATCATCCATCTCACTCTGCAGAGAATATCGGTATTTCCAAGTGGTTCAGATTAGATCAAGCAAGAAGACACCACTGTGTCAGTCCATCAGTGATTTTAGAAGCAAGCAAGAAGAAATGGATTCTCCAAGATCTGCCAGAAGACAGAGTCTGAATGATAGGGATGACATTGATCCTGCTGCATATCAGATATTCAAGAAAATGATGATTAGGATGATGTCTAAGCAAGCTGAAGACGGTCTCAGAAAGGCTCCCATTGAGGAGAAGACATTTGTTTCCTTCTCTCAAAATATCATTGGCAAGAGCAACAAGTGACTCGGTGCATGTCTGCTCGATATTTTATTCTTGCTGACGTCCTCTATTGTTGTGGATTCAGTTCTGAATATTCCAAATGCCTAGATGAAGATGAAGACAAAGAAGTTGTGTGAGAGGCACACGAAGGTATTTGGGGTGGTCACGTCAGCTACCAAAATCTTATCAAGCAAATCATCCAAGCAGGATATTATTGGAAGACTATGCAGCAAGATTGCTACCATTTTGTGAAAGAAGTGTGCTCTATGCCAGATACATGCACCTTCTATTCATGCACCAACAATATATTTGCAATCTGTCATCTCTCCATGGCCATTTTCTATGTGAACCTTTGATGTTGTGGGCCCCATCACTCCTTGTGCTTCAAACAGCTACAAATATTTTCTTGCCACAACAGAATATTTCACTAAATGGGTCAAAGCTATCACTTTGCGTACAGTAGAAGGTCGACACGTGGTCTCATTCATCCACAAGAATATCCTTTGTCGTTTCGGTGTACCGCACGATATCGTGTCAAACAATGATAGTCATTTCAAGAATGAGAGAATGAGGACATTTGGCTCGAAGTTCAGAATTCAGCATAATTTCTTCGCTCCCCATTATCCTCAAGGGCATGGTCAGGCATATGCCGCCAATAAAATTCTGATTAGAATCCTGGAGCGAACTTTGAAAATTGGTCGAGACTGGCATGAGAAGATCCATGATGCATTAGGGGCATACAGAACCACCATTCGAACTCCAACTAATGCTACTCCGTCAGAACTTGTCTACGGAACTGAAGTAGTACTGCCTCTACATGTTCAGAAACCTGCCTTGAAGTTTGCATCACTGCTGGAGTTATTGCTTGATCAGTATCAGCAGCAGCGACTGGTACAACTTGATTTGCTCAATGAAAGAAGGCTCCGAGCAGCAGAGCACGCTCAATCATATCGACAGAGGGTAGTCTAACAATATACAAAATTTGTCATTGAAAGAAAATTCTGAGTCAATGATCTAGGGCTCAGATCAACGACCTATCTCAAGCACCGCCCGGGTGGCAAATGGTCACCGAATTTAGAAGGGCCCTATGTTGTCGAGGAAGCATTACCCTGCAATTCATATCTGTTCATCAATGCCGATGGTGTGGAATTATCAGACTCTATCAATGCTCAACATTTGAAAATTTTCTATACTTAAATTCTTTATTTCATCCTTTGTAATTCCTCAGTATATTTTCTTTAATAATGGTCAAATTCTTCTTTCCCAGTTACACTTGGGCATTATTTTAAAAATTATCTTCAAAACATCCTGTATGCAGGCAGGATCAAACAAATCTCTCATTTTGTATGCATGTGCACTCATTTACATCATTTTGCATTCATTTGCATTTACATGCATTCATTTGCATCCATTTACATTCATTTGCATCAAATTCATTTCCCCTTCAGGTTAAGGGATAAACCTGAACTATCCATTCAGGATAAGGGATAAATCCTGAGACCCCGACAGTTGTCTAAGTCATCGTGAGGATGAAGATTGAAAATCTCTCATCAGAATCAGTTGGGTAAGATTTTCAAAAACCAGTGTTCGTGCTGGTAAAATTTTCTAAATATAGTGTTCGTGCTGGTAAATTTTCAAAATCCAGTGTTCGTGCTGGTAAGATTTTCAAAAACCAGTGTTCGTGTTGGTAAATCTTCAAAATTCAGTGTTCGTGCTGGTAATTCTTCCAAAAACAGTATTCGTACTGATCCATTTTCAAAATCCAGTACTTATACTGGTTCATTTTCAAAATCCGGTATTCACACTGGTATATCTTTCAAAATCCAATTGTTATTGGTCGGACTTTCAAAATCCAATTTTTATTGGTCAAACTTTCTAAATCGGGTTTACTGGTTAATGTTTTCAAACCTAATCCATGCTAGTCTAATTTTTCTTCGGGATTCGAGTTCCGACTCGAATTTTCTTCCTTCTAATTAGTCTAGTTTTTCTTCGGGATTCGAGTTCCGACTCGAATTTCCTTTCCATCTAATTAATCTAGTTTTCCTTCGGGATTCGAGTTCCGACTCAAATTTTCTTCCCTTCTAATTGATCTACTTTTCCTTCAGGATTCGCATTCCGACTCGAATTTTTTTTCCTTCCACAATGGATCTAGTTTTCCTTCGAAGATTCGAGTTCCGACCCGAGTTTTCTTTTCCTTCTAAATTGGTCTAGAAAATTAGAGTTCCGACTCGAATTTTCTTTCAAATCCAATTCAAATGTCTAGAATTGGTCTAGAAAATTAGAGTTTCGACTAGAATTTTCTTTCAAAATCCAATTCATTTAGTTTTTTCTTGAAGATTTGAATTCCGATTCGAATCTTCCCTTAAAACCTAGTTTAGCACCTAGTCCATTTAACGCTCACAAGTTGGATCCTTCCTTCTTAGACTGTGATCCTTAGGTTAAATCCCTAAGGAATTGATAGTTCGTAGGTTGAACCCATGCGGAACCAATGTGATTTGTAGGTTGAACCCCTTTCAAACTTGTCTCATCCTCAAAAGTTTGATCTGTAGGTTGAATTCCTATTGATCTCCGATTCTTAGGTTGAACCCCTTCGGAACTAATCCCACTGCCAAAAATTTGATCTGTAGGTTGAAGTCCTCCTGATCCAATATTCTTTACAGACCTTAGGTCGAACTCCTTTTGGATTGGTATTTTTCAAAAATTTGATCTGTAGGTTGAAGTCCTCCTGATCCAATATTCTTTACAGTCCTTAGGTCGAACTCCTTTTGGATTGGTATTTTTCAAATATTTGATCTGTAGGTTGAAGTCCTCCTGATCCACGTTCTTAGGCTAAATTCCTATTGAATTCATGTCGTTCCCAGTGAACCAGTGTCATTCTTAGGCTCAATTCCTATTGAACCCATGTTGTTCCCAATAAACTAATTTCCAATTTCGGCCTTCGAGTCAATCAATTTCAAAATTTCTAATTTCCAATTTCTAAATTCAAAATTTCAATTTCCAATTTCCAATTTCCAATTCCAATTTCGGCCCTTGGGCCACCCAATTACCAATTTGAGACCTCCGGGTCAACCAATTTCCAAATTTTTAATTTCGACCTTCGGGTCAATCAATTTCCAAATTTCCAATTTCAGACCTCCGGGTCAACCAATTTCCAAATTTCTAATTTTGACCTTTGGGTCAATCAATTTCCAAATTTCCAATTTTGACCTCCAGGTTAACCAATTGTCAAATTTTCAAATTCGACCTTTGGGTCAATAGATTCCAATTTCGACCTTCAGGTCAATCAATTTCCAATTTCCAAATATCAATTTCCAAATTCCAAATTTCTAATTTCCAATTTCCAATTTCCAATTTCCAATTTCCAATTTCCAATTTCCAATTTCCAATTTCCAATTTCAAATATCAAATTTCAAAATTTCAAAATTTCAATTTCCAATTTCGACCATTTTGGTCACCCAATACCAATTTTAGTCATTTCCTCTTGCGAGAGACCCTTTTTACAGGGAGAGTTCAAGGGAGCTCGTTCTTTTCACATGCTATCCTTTGTTCACCTAGCCCCTTTTCAGGGAGAGTTTGAAGGGACTCGTGTCTATGTGAACCGTTTGCAAAACAAAATTCCAATTTCATACAAGGAACCCTTAGTTTTGGGAGAGCTTCGATGAAAGTTTGCTTTCCTTGTGACCATAATTTCGTACTATGCCATTTCATCGTGAAGGACCCTCTTTTCAGGGAGAGTGTGATGGACTCGCTCCTTCATGACCAATTCACCGACCTCACCATTACCGGCCCCCTTTCCATAAGAGAAGCCTAATGTTAGGAAGTTTTGACGAAAGCTTAATTTCTCTTCGAAAGTTCGTTTTGCAAACACCTCCTCTTCAGGGAAGAGAGGAGTAATTTCTATTTCCCATTTCTGAATCTTCTCCTTTGGGGAAAGGAGAAGAAAATTTCTGTCATGGATGCGTTGTGCTTCAAATACTCGCTTCCGTAAAGGATTTCAAGAAAATCTTGCCAATTTGTCATTAAATATTTGTTGATTACAAAATTTTTATTGCACAAAAACATTACCTTAGAATAACTTCAGTATTATTTCCGAAAGGTCAAAGCTTTTGTGAAAATGGATTCAAAATTCAAATTCTTTCTATCGGCCAACCAAAAGGATGAAGAATAAATCCTCGATATGGCCAGCAAAAGGAAATTCAATGTTGTTGCAAAGCCATAAGTGATCGGTATTGATCGCAGTCAATGGCACATTTTTAAAGATCATTCTTGGAAAATAAAGCAGTCGAAATATCCTGGTTGATATAGAAAAATCCATTAAATCCCTATATCTCCTCAATCACCTAAGCTGCAATTAAATATATGTAAAAGGGATCTCTCAATTGTCGTCAAGATGAAGGCGAATTAGGCGAGTTGACCCCCGGGGCCAAAGAAGATTTGAATTATCTCCAAGATGACAGAGTTTGTGACGGATCCTTCCAAGGAAAGTTATGAGCACCGTCAAGATGAAGGCGATTGCGATGAGCCTCCCGACAAACCCCAAAGAATATTTAATTTCCGCTATCATCAAGAGATTTCCAATCAATGAGCCAATAACCGTTGATATAATCCCTGAGAGAAAAAGAAGGATCAGAACATCTCCAAGATGAAGGAGTTTGTGACGTACCCTTCCAAAAAAAAAAGAGAGAAAAGTCAGAACATCTCCAAAATGAAGGATGATGTAATAAAATCCCCAAAATCCCAAGAGAGCTCTAATTCTGCCAATAAAAAAAAAGTGGCCAGAAAGATCATCATGAGAAAAGAATCCCAGGATATCAGACTGCGGAATCTGTCAAGAATCTTCTTTAAAATTTGTAAAATTCTATTATCAATATTCCTTCACCAATTGCTTTCACAATATCAAGAATAGTCTCTTTTAAATTCATATCAAGGAAATTGATAGCCTCCTTGAAAGAAAGTCAATTGCAAGAAATTTGAATTCAAATCTTGATTCTACGAAGTTAAGCCCAGTCGAAGGTAATACTTCAGGTAGAAAAGAGAGAATATTTTCAAAACGATGTGCATCACTTTCAATTATTTTGAATCAACAACAATTTTCAACATTTTGACAATATTTTCTAGCCATCCTGACGTGAAGCGCGAGTTTGAGGTACATCTTTGGCGCATCCTGACATCAGTTGTTATCCCTTTTAACGACTTGATAATGGGAGTTTTCAATATTCCTTCCCTTCTATTGGTATAATTTGAGCGCCTAGGCTCTCAGATTCGCACACTTCCCTATGTCCCCACTGTCCCACCATAGACAGTCCAATTTCGGCTTAAGGTTAAGCCACCAATCATTTCCGCGCAAAAGGTTACCAATTTCAAAAGTTATTTAGTCTCAGCAATGAGGCGCCCAAAATCAAACCCCTTTTCAAGCTTTAGAGACCCCAATTTCATCCTTTTGCAAAACCCCGATCGGATTCATTGTGCGGAAATCCGAAGGTTCCATCATGGTTTCTTCCTTCGAGGATTCCATTCATTTTTCGCCCAATCAGGATAAGGGTACAAACCTGAGCCTCCTTTGATGAGGTATTTCATTTTCCTCCCAATCAGGATAAGGGTACAAACCCTTTGATGAGGTATTTCATTCCCCGGTCAGGTTAAGGGTCAAACCTGAGCTTCGTTTCTACACGAGGTATTTTCCGTCCCATCCAGGTTAAGGGCAAAACCTGAATCTCACTTCCTTTTGAAGTAAAATTTTCTTCTTTATTCTTCACTTCATATCTACCATTTTCATCAGGGCTAATTTCTTCATACCCAGTCAGATCCTTCAAACTGGGGCATTTTTATGGCCAAAATTTGGTGTGTTTTTCTTTGCCACTAAGCTCGTCTTCAAGCCGACTTAGTAGCAAAGAGGGGCATCTGTAAACACCCCAAATTTTCCATATCTATTGTCAAACAATCCTCCTCAGGCAGTGCCAACCTTATTAGGTCAGTGTAGGAGTCAAACCCCGAGTCAGTTTCAGAAAATCACCATTTTACCCATTTTCACTAGGAAAATTACCATTTTACCCCTAGGTCATCCCGAACCCTAGTCAGTCGGAGTCAACAAAGCTCACTGGTCAGTTCAGAACATTTAGAATATCAGTCATTTCAAGCTCATCTGAGCTCATAATGAACAGACCATTTTCATTTCTGACAATTCCTGCCAAAATGGGATCATTTCTTCAGAAATGAGCTCATTTCTTGCTCAAATCCAAGCCAATTGTCTCTGAGTCAGTCATTCATAGTCAGTCATATTCTCCAGAGTCTAACTTGAGCTCATCAGGAGTTCAAGCACTCCACCTTCAGTTCAAAATCATTTCCAAGTGTCCAGGAGCCCATTTCAGCTCTTTCAGCTGAAACTGAGTTGAGTTCAGTCAGTTGAGCCAGTGTTTGAGCTTTGATTTTAGTTCATATCAGTATTACTAACCTCTGTTTTAGCTCAAAGCCAGCTCAAGTTCGTAATTCACTTCGCTCCAGTGATCATTCCATACCATTTCTCTAAAAATGGCAACTTTTCTTGAAAATTCAGTCGAAAAGTCAGTCGAGTCAGTGTTTGGTGAGTTCATTTGAGTTTTCAAACTCTAAAACCCAGCTCAATCTAGCTCATCTTAGTTCAATTCAGCTCGAACCCCAATTTTCAGTGTCACTCTAGCCCAGTAGAGTCCCAAAAACCATTTCTTGAGCTATTTTGCAAATTTTATCAATTTTAATCCTTTTTGAACTGATACAAGTGTCAATTAGGGTCTGACATCCAAAATTCTTTATTCATGGTCTGCATTTCCCATGTCATTTATCATCATTTCATATCATTTCTCAACATTTCATCACATTTCATTCCATTTTCTAAGTTCAGAACTCAGTTTTATAAATTTCAATCCAGATCAAGTTTCGAAAGCTTTCAGAAATCAATTTCAAACCCCGGGTTTCCAAAATTGACATTTTTACCCCCGGGAGTCTAAATTTGAAAATATTTTCTCAAGAAAAATAATATGGATTTATTTCAAACTCAAATTTTTGAATTCTACACTGGATTTGCTTCGCAACGGGGTATTGAACTTCAAAATCCGAGCTCGTTTCAAAAACTGCCAAAAATAGCTTATTTCGTCTGAAAATAAATTTGGAAGTATTTTCTTGAGGAAAACAATATGGATTTCTTTCAAAATCAAATTTTTAAATTCTACACTGGATTTGCTTCGCAACGGGGTATTGAACTTCAAAATCCGAGCTTGTTTGAAAAACTGCCAAAAATAGCTCGTTTCGTTTTGAAATTTTCTGAAAAGACTATTTTACCCCTCTAATCGTCAAAATGAATTTCAAAAGTGGAATTTGGACCCGATCTGAGATGGCCCACTCATTTACATTTCTGTTTTATTAAAAAATATATATATTATTTTATTCCTTTCAATTTTCTTTTTATTTGTTCATTTTTGTTTTTTTTTATTATTTATTTTGCATTTTAGAGAGGTGGGACCCACAAGGTGGTCGCCTAAGCTTCCAGCCCCACTTTCCATTTTTTTCTCATTTTTTCTTTCCCTTTTCCTTTTTCCCTCCTTTTCTTTCTTTCCTTTCTTTTTCCCTTTTCTTTCTTTTTTCCTTCCCTTCCTTCTTTCCTTCTTTCCTTCTTCCCTCCCTTCCTTTTCCTCTTGCCCAGCCATCTTCACGTAAACCCTTTTGCTCTCTTTTCATTAACCACCAAAAACTTAGGGAAAGATTTGGATTTTTCCTAAGTTATCAATCTAGAAAATAGGACCCATACGGCTGCCCCCCTTCTAATCTCTCTCTCTCTTACATTCCATTCAGCTATGGCTGCCATCCCTTCGGCTCCAACTATGAAGTAGCTCCATCCAGTTGCAGCAGCCACGACCCCAGCCACCACCATCATTCAACCCCGGTTCCAGCTCCATTGAAACGTCTACAAGGTGCAACCCACCTTCAACTCAAGCAAGCATCCAACTCCTCCTTCAAAGCACCATCAGCACCCTCCATTGGCTACAACCCATCTCAAAAATACTTTCTTCCAGCAAGGTTCAAGGTTGCAGTCAATCTATCCGTTACAAGGTGGAATCCAAGGTATGACTCCCATTTCATCAATATTTATTTGTTTAAATATATGATATTTCAATAAAAGTGCTACCGGATGATATGATCCATCCGTTCTATGGATGGAATCCCTCATCTCTACAGCCAACATAAAAAAAAAATGGTTCATATCCCCTGCTTACTTTTTTTTTTCGTTATTTTCCATGATTAGTTACATACTTTAAACATCATGCTAGTTAGATTTATGTTTTGCTTAGGTGTTATTCTGATTTCATTAAAGTTAAGTTAATATTCTATCCTTATATCCATTATTTTATGTAAGAATTCTTTATGATAAATCTTGAAAATTTTATCATGGATGCACATGGCTGTTTCTGATACCTTGAAAAAAAACCAGTACGATTTGGATTTCAAAACCTTCTCAAATAAATCAAATCTCAAATCAGGATTTCACATTTCCAGAAATTTTCAGTTTCTGCTTTGGCAAACAAAAACCCATGAATTCACCCCTGTGGGGGATTCGAATCATCTTCCAAAACTCATAGTGGATTCATAATTGAATCTAATAGTGATCTAGAAATTTTTAGGTTTTCCCAAGCAGTTTTGGCCTATGTAAAAAATCGGATTTCTCAAACCCCTGGGAAAATTTTGATTTTCTTTCGTCAGGGTATAGACAGACCTTAATGCACTGAGTCCACCCAATCTGTAGCTCGTCTGCAAAAACTTTATACACAAAAGTTCTTTCTAACATTATTTCCTGTCATTTTTCAAAATTTTGGAATTTTTGAATCTGTTTCAGTATTTTTCCAGGATTTTCTTTTTTTGTCTAACAGATTCCAATGTCCAGAAATTCCAGAGATTTAGGTCTCTCATAACAGTGTGGCATTTTTCAAACTGTAACCCGAATCCCAGTTCTGCAAAAAGACAAAATTTCAATCTTTTTGTCAAGGATAGTTTCCCACCATTTCAACCTTTTTCCCATCTGTTTGATATTTTCCCCACATTTTCTCCCGAAACCTGTCTGTTTCCCCCAGATCCTAGAGTCGTTGGATTTCGATCCGACATGCCGGAATGGCACAGCTCCAACCATAGGTTAAAACCAGAAAGTGTAAAATGAAAAAATACTTGCCTCACTGTCTTCTGTCAACCCATAAAATTTGGGAAATTTTTATGGAAGTTTGATATCCTAAATCCCCTTTAGAATCAACATTTTAGGCAAAAATCATAAAATTTAGGGTTTTTATTTAAATTTTTATATTTTAAAATACAAAAAAATATATTTTCGAGCTCCATTCTGTTTATAGAGTTACTTTAGGTGTTCATGCCAAATTTGGCTTAATTCCAAGTTCATTTGAGTCATATGTTATTTTATCTTTAAATTTAGAAGCGGAAATCAAGCGAAAATCAGGTTAAATTTGATATTTTCGCCTTTTTAGGGTTTTTATCATGTACATGAGCATGTAGAATCATATTAGGGTTAATTTCAATGTCATTGGCATTTCACATTTCACATTTTCCATTTTTGCAAAATTTATTTCAGAAAACCCTGGTTTCAAGGCCATAGTCTTGTTGTCGGGGTATTTTGGTCATTTTGACCATAATTTCGAAATTTCCATTTTTAATTTCATAAAATTTTATGCATATCATCATATTTAATCATATTATGTTTGATTTATTTCATTTGATTTTAAAAATTCCAAAATTTACAAAATTTCTTTCAGAAAACCCTAATTTCAAGGTCATCAGGGGCATTTTGGTCATTTTGATCCCAATTTCGAATTTTCAAGTTTACTTTTAAAGTTTATTCATTATTTTTCATGTTTATATCAAAGGGGGTATGAATTTGGGTTTATATCTGAATAATATCCGACAATTTCTCATATTTTCGGATAAATTCAGAAAAACCTACATTTTTGTGATAACACTATTTTCCAGTTTTGCAGGAACATTCAAGAAGAAAATTTAGCTTTTATTTCTTTTATTTCAATTCAATGTAAAAATCAATGTAATATTTGTAATAAGAGTTACTTTTCTGCTTAGAATAGGGCTGCATTGCATATAGTTTAATTTATGCAAAATTCCAATATCTGATGTATGATCCATGTGCATTTATTTCAAATCCACTATGGTTTACACAAATGGCACATACACAAGCTTTTATGGAGTTTATAAACTCGGTGAGATTCATATTTATGGCCATAGTCAGAATACGAAGAAAACCAAGATTTGTGATCTTTATATCAGCCACATTCAGCATACACTCTTAGGCTAACTTCAAAATGCACTGCATTTCTCAAAGTTTTAAAAGGATTTCCCAATTCCTCAATGAAACACCCTTTTCAAATTCATATTCATTCATTCATATCATTCAAATTGCATTATTTTCAAATTCATTTTCCAATTTCAATTTCAGAAAAATCAGTTTTCTCAAGGATTTACCAAGTCTTTCTCAGGATTGGATTTTCCTAGAATTTTAAATTTTCAAATGAGATTTCAAAGTATTTTCCAAGTTCAAATCAAGATTTTCCTATGTTTTAACATTCTCAAATTTTAAAATCCCAAGTTTTTAGAAATTCATTTTCTCAGAATTCCCGTTTTCCTGAGAATTCATTTTCCCTTTCAGAAATCCCTTTTCCAATGAACTTCATGATTTTCTCAGAATTTTCAAATCCATTTCCTCAGAAAAGCAATTCCAAATTTCAAAATCAATTTTCTAAAGTTCAAATTTTCTTGAGAAATCACTTTCCAATGCAAATTTCTGATTTCCAATGAAATTCAATGATTTTCTCAAGAATTCAATTTTCAAGTACTTTTCGAATTAATTTTCAAGCATATTTCAATTTTCCAAAGCAAACATCATATTTTCTCAAACTTGCATTATTTTCAAAATTTCATAGCACAAGCCTGATTCTTTGTGCATTCTAGGAAAAATAGAGCATAATTTAGCTATTTGAGTCGAGTTAAAGCACATAATTGGTCCTTGGTTCAATTACCTCTGGTAAAGGCGCCAGGAACGGTTGAACCTCGTACCGACAAGCGGATCCCATTCCACGGAATTTTCCCACAAATTTTCAAAACGGAGGCGAGTTAATTTTCAAAAACCATTTTCAAAACTTTGGTTGAGTTTGACTCGCAAAATTCGTTTCTCTCTCGCAAGAGAGGGGGAAAATTTTGCGATGATAACAACTCTTTACTTTATTCGAGCTCTGACTCGAACTCTTTTATCTCCTTTGTTGATCCAAGTCACCTCGATCTTCAGGGTCAGTCAATTTCTCTAATTTGACCTTTTGTCCACCAATTTCCAATTTAAATCTTCGGATCATTTAATTCTTCAATTTCGACCCTCGGATCATTCAATTCTTTAATTTCGACCTCCGGGTCACCTAATTTCCAATTTTCAAATTACCAAATTCTCAATTTCGATAATCAGGTCATCCAATTTCCATTTCTCCGTTCAGGATAAGGGGATAATTCTGAAACCATTCATAGAAGCGATTCAACTCTCTATAATGGTCCCCGTTCTTCATTGAACTGATAGTGTTCTAAGTGAACTGATAGTCGTTCTTCATTGAACTGATAGTGTTCCAAGTGAACTGATAGTCGTTCTTCATTGAACTGATAGTGTTCCAAGTAAACTGATAGTCATTCTTCATTGAACTGATAGTGTTCCAAGTGAATTGATAGTCGTTCTTAATTGAACTGATAGTGTTCCCAAGGAATTAATAGTCATTCTTCATTGAACTGATATGGTTCCCAACGAACCGATGATCGTTCTTAATTGAACTAATATTATTCTCAGAGCTGGTCGTTCTTAATTGAACTGATATTGTTCCCAGTAAACTGATAGTCGCCTCCTTTGGGGAAAGGAGAGGATAATTTCCGTCACGGATGCGTTAAGCAGGATTTCAAATGCTCTCTTTCACCAAGGATTTCAAGAACATTCTGTCAATTTGTCAATCAATTATTTGTTGATTTCAGAATCTTTATTGCACAAATCTTTACCTTTAGCATTACTTTCAAAAGAGGCAAAGCTTTTCAAAGAAAGATTCAAAATTCAAATTCTTTCTATTGGCCAACCAAAAGGATGCAGGATAAATCCTTGATATGGCCAGAAAAGAAGATTCAATGTTATTGCAAAGCCATAAATGATTGATATTGATTGCAGTTAATGGCACATCTTTAAAGACCATTCTTGTAAAGACGAGGTAGTGGAAATATTCTGAGCACTAGAAAAAAGAGAGAATTCACCCAAGCCCTGTCTCCTTAAATCACCTAAGCTGCAATTAAATATCTGCAAAAGGGATCTCTCAATTGTCGTCAAAATGAAGACGAACTAGGTGAGTAGACCCCCGGGGCCAAAGAAGATTTGGATCATCTCCAAGATGACGGAGTTTGTGACGGATCCTTCTAGGGAAAGTCCAAAGCACTGTCGAGATAAAGGCAGATGCGATGAACCTCCCGACAATCCCTAAAAGATATTTAATTTCTGCTATCATCCAGAGATCTCCAACCCATGAGCCAATATCATAACCCCTGAGGCAAAGAAGGATCGAAACATCTTCAAGTTGAAGGAGTTTGCGACGTACTCTTCCAAAAAGAGAGAAAGAGAGGGAAAAGAAAGAGAGAAAAGTCAGGACATCTTCCATAATGAAGGATGATGTAATAAACTCCTCGAAGCCCAAGAGAGCTCAAAAGAGTGCAGAAAGATTATCATGAGAAAAGCCTCCCAGGATATCAAACTCCCAAATCTATCAAGAATCTTCTTTAATTTTGTGAAATTCTATTATCAATATTCTTTCTTCAATTGCTTTCATAATATGAAATTCTCTCTTTCCTGTTCATATCAAGAAAATTGATAGCTTTCTTGAAAAAGATCAATCGTAAGCAATTTGGATTCCAAATCTTAATTCTATGAAGTCAATCCCGTTTGGAGGTAATACTTCAGGTAGAAAAGAAGGAATATTTTGCAACAATGTGCATCATTTTCAAATACTTTGAATCAACAACAAAATTCTCAATATTTTGACAATATTTTGTAGCTATCCTGACGTGAAGTGTGAGCTTGATGTCCATTTTTGATACATCCTGACACCAATTTTCAATCCATCTTTAGGACTTGATTACGGGAGTTTTTAAGATTCCTTCCCTTCTTTTTATAATTTGAGAATGCAAGCTCTCGGATTCGCACACTTCCCTGTGTCCCCACTGTCCCACCATAGACAGTCCCATTTCGGTTCGAGGTTGAATCACCAATCATTTTTTAGCAAAAGGCAATTTCAAAAGTTGATTTTAGTCTCAGAAATGAGGCGTCCAAGATCAATGCCTTTTCAAGCTTTAGGGACTCCATTTTCCTTCCTTTTGCAAAACCCTTGTCGGATTTATTGTGCAAAATCCGAAGGTTCCATCATGGTTTCTTTTTACGAGGATTTCATTCATTTTCCGCCCGATCAGGTTAAGGGTACAAACCTGAGCCTCATTTGATGAGGTATTCCATTTTCTGCCCGATCAGGTTAAGGGTACAAACCTGAGCCTCATTTGATGAGGTATTCCATTTTTCGCCCGATCAGGTTAAGGGTACAAACCTGAGCCTCATTTGATAAGGTATTTCATTTCTGCCCGATCAGGTTAAGGGTACAAACCTGAGCCTCATTTGATGAGGTATTTTCGCCCGATCAGGTTAAGGGTACAAACCTGAGCCTCATTGGATGAGGTATTTCTTTTTCAGCCCGATCAGGTTAAGGGTATAAACCTGAGCCTCATTTATTGAGGTATTCCATTTTCCGCCCAATCAGGATAAGGGTACAAACCTGAGCCTCATTTGATGAGGTATTTCATTTTCCGCCCAATAAGGATAAGGGTACAAACCTGAGTCTCATTTCGATGAGATATTCCATTCCCCAATCAGGGCGAAGGTTAAACCTGAGCCTCTTTCCAAGCGAAGCATTTTCTGTCCCATCCAGGTTAAGGGCAAAAACCTGAACTTCACCACCATAGAGCGAATCTATTCCTCTTTGTTCTCCATTTTATATCTACCAATCTTCATCAGGGCCAATTTTCTTATACCCGGTCAGATCCTTCTAACTGGGCATTTTTTTTAGACCAAATTTGGTGTGTTTTTCTTTGCCACTAAGCTCGGTCCTGAACCGGCTTAGTAGCAAAGAGGGGCATCTGTAAACACCCCAAATTTTCACTCACCTCTCTGACATTTCCACCAAACATCATCATTCATCCCCTGAAATCGCCGAAGGGCAAAATGGTAATTTTCTGAGCCTAGAACTTGCAAAAGACCAAATTTCATCTGCAACTCTCAAAATTTCTCTATTTCAGCTCAGATGTTCAAAATTTTATTCCTGGCAGGAGACGGGAATCTCCAAATCCTGGTTCAGGATTGCATTTCATAAGACATGTCATTGCATATCATTGCATGAGCATTTCATATCACTGCACTGCACAACATGTCATTTCGAGGTCCAGAAATCTCGATTTCAAAATTTTCAATCCAGATTCGAATTTCAACTCTTTTCAAAATTGATTTCAAAACCCCGGGTCTTTAAAATTGTCAATTCTTCCCATTTTACCCCCAAGACTTTGAATTTCAAAAGATTTTCTCAGGAAAATGATCTGGATAATTTTCAATATGGATTTTAGCTTTGAACTTAGCCATTTTATCTCAGATGTTGCCCTTTTGTCAGCAATTTCAAATATCATTCTTTTACAAAATTGCCCTACAAGGGCCACCTCTTTTCAAAATTTCTGCAATTAGGCCAAGTATTTCTTATTTGCCAGTTAGTCTAAGTTTTATGAAAATTCCAAAAAGAGGTTTTACTTTCTCTCGTTTATTTCAATAAAGAAGCGATGTGGGGTCCACTCTAAGGTGGTGCCACATAGGCTTTCTTTTTGTAAAACTTGAATTTCGAAAAAACCCAAAAATATAGGAGCCTTGTCTCTGAATTGGCGCCACTGGGCCCTTTCTTTCTCCTTCTATCCTCTGCCATGTGTCAGCGTGGGGTTCACCCAGAGGTGGCGCCACATGTCATTTTCTCTCACCTTTCATTTCTTTGCCATGTGTCAGTGTGGGGTCACCCTGAGGTGACGCCACGTGTCTCCCTCCCTGCACCTCCATTAATTGCCACTTGTCCTCCCTACATCTTCCTCTTTTTATCTTCTGACATGTGTCAGTGTGGGGCCTCTTCAAGGTGGCGCCACATGTCTTCAGTCACCTTCTTTTATTCCATGCCATGTGTCAATGTGGAGCTTCCCTAAAATAGCGCCATATGTCCACCACCTTTATTTCTCTATCCCTTGCCACGTGTCACTCTGAGGCCACCCTGAGTCGCCACGTGTCCATCTCTCCTTTCTCTAGAAAAAGTAGAATTGTCCCCCACTGAGGTGGCGCCATCTGAGGTGTTCTCTCATGCAACGGACACATGTCAAGCTCTGCTTTCCTCAGAAAAAGCAAGTGACACATGTCTCTCTCTGCTTTCCTCAGAAAAAGCAAGTGACACATGTCTCTCTCTGCCTCCTTCAGAAAAAGCCAGAATTCAAATATTCAAATTCCTCCTGAGGTGGCGCAAATCCTGAACTTTATTTTTTTATCTGGTTTGAGATGGCGCCATATGTCTCTTTCCCTCTTTTTCCTCCTTCTTGCCACATGTCACTGTAGGGCCACCCTGAGGTGATGCCACATGGCCACCCTCCATTCTTCCAGAGCCAACCCAATTCGAATTTCAATTTTCTTCTGAGGTGGCGCCATCTGAAGAGCCTCCTCCAGCAAGCTGACACTTGTCAGATGTGGAACCACCCTGAAATGCCACATGTACATACCTCCTTTCTTCAGAAAAGGTAGAAGCATCTCCCCTTTGAGGTGGTGCCATATGCTTCCTCTATTTTTCCTTCTGACACATGTCAGTGTGGAGCCACTCTGAGGTGGCGCCACATGGCGGTCTCTCCTTCTTCCAAAGAAACAAAGCTTTGAATTTCAAATAAAAGCAAACTCCAAGGTGGCATCCTCTAAGGTGGTGCCATATGGGAAGCTCCTGCAGAGAAAATTAAGCCAACTCCTTTTCAAAAAATTTTAAACTTTGTTGAGGTGTCTTACTTACAAAATTTGCATTTTATTTATTTCAAAAAATCCAAAGTAGCATTCTCTGAGATGGCGCCACATGGAGGGTCCAGATTTACTCTGTTTGAATTTCAAAAATCTCCAAAAATTCTATAAATACCCTAGCTCACGCCCAGTGAGGGGAGGCTCCTTTGTTAGATCTAAACTTTAACTTAGAATTCCATTTTTTAGCTTCTTTTGTTTTCCTCTGAATTCATGCCTTCTCTGGAGTCCATTTTCAAGGAGACATCACGTAGCCGTCCATCTCTGAGGTTTTAAAACAGCAAAAAAAACACAAGGTAAGCTCCCATTCGAGTTGGTGCTATTGAAATGATATTCTCGTTTCAATTTACATACTGAATCCCATGGTTTTTTTCGTTTTAAAGAAAGGGTTCATCCGAATGATGGATTGGACCATTCCCATAAAACGGCATATATTAAGTAGGATCATGCTTCCTTGATGATTTTTAACATTCATGCATTAAGTAGATTTAATTCATATTTGATTTCGTTAATTTAGCATATTTTAGGAATTAGTTAGTTCTTTTTTAGCATTTATTTCAATTTTGTTTAGTTTCAGTAATTCCCTGTTTTTGTCAGTCAGTCCACTCATTATTTTATGTTTTTATTTTTCTCTAAAAATGCCAACAAAATCATATTACGTGCCCTTAGATGTCCCTAATAATCTTCAAAAAAATCGATATCATTTGAATTCATTTACTGTGTTCAAAGTTCAAAATGTCAAGTCGGGTTTTATGACCCGGGAAACATTATGAATATTTGGTCTCAACTTTTAAAATCGAGATCTCCCTCATGTGAAATCCGATTTTCGATTCTAAAACTGCCCTGAACGAGTGATTGTGTCTAGTATTTAATCTGATTTTATCAGATTTTTATCAGTTCTTTTGCTATCCGACAAAAATCTGAGAGTTCGGGACACATGTCAGAGCCTAATTTGAGTCGCTAAGACTTTGGATCGACTGGTTCTCTCTGAATATAGCTCCAAATCCGGATCTAAAAAAAATGAACTTTATGCTAGGAATGTCCTCTATTTGATTCTGAAATGTTGCAATTTTTAGGACAGTCATCATGCTAGTTCCGTATTTTTTATTTCAGTCTCCTCTTTTGGTACTTATATATGTTCTTCTGGTTTATGCATGTAATGTTGTATTTTTATTTCTTATCCAGTCAATCAAATGCCGAATCCATACAAATGAAAGTTGTTGACATGTATGTCAGTAGTTCCCCATTTAATTTTCGGAAATTTTGATGGTCATTTATTATTTTTTATCTATTTTCATATCAGATCATGTTGATTTTAGTCCCGTCAGAACCAAATCTCTGTTACCGAACTCACCGTAGGTCAAATCCTGGGGCTGTAAAAGCCAAAGATATTAATTTTCATGTCCTTTAGCAGCCTGAAAAATATCAGACATTTCTATGTTGGATTTTTGCATTATTACGTTAAAAGCTATGTTTGGTTCGTACCCGTATGCGAAATTTGCTCATTTTAGGGTTTTCTTTGAAATTTTGCATCTAGATCATGTCATTTCATGAATTTTATCATTCTATATTATTTCTAAGTGTAGAGGGGTGCTCTCTACTATGTTTGGCTTGATTTGAAAACCGTTTGATGATCGGTTTAGCTGTATCATCAAAATAGGGTCCCTGCGGGACCCTGATCCGGGCGAAAAATAAGCAAAATTCGTTATTTTGGCCAAGTTTCAAATTTCTATTCTGATTTTTACAGTCCTAATATGTTTAGAAGCATGTCATCATGTCTCATCATGCATTTCATCATCATTTGGTTCAATTTAAATTTCAAAAGTCTCAAATTTTACTAAAATTCCTTCAAAAAACCCTGATTTTAAAGGTATAACTTCAATATTAGGGGTATTTTGGTCATTTTGACCATAATTCTGAATTTCAAACTATTTATTATTAGATTTTCTTGCATTTTAATCATTTCAAATATCAAGGAAGCGTGAAAATCGGGTTTGTATCCAACTAAGTCCAATAATCTCAGGATATTATTGGAAAATCTTGGAAAAACCCACATATTTGAGAGCTAACCCCATTTCAAGTCTGACAAAGACATTCAAAAGAAGGAGCTGGAATCTATAAATTTTACTTTTCTTTTGTTTTATTTAGTGATGTAATAATTTAATGAAATTTTGGAATAAGAAATTTACTTTTCTGCTTAGATTGGGATGCATATCATATAGTTTGAATTTCTGTAATATCATGATTATTGATTCATGCATTTTATTTCAAAAATCATTGTGGATGTACACGAATGGCACGTGCACCAACTCTTAGGGAGTTGATGAACTCGGTGGAGTCCATATTTACGGCCCTAGTCGGAATATGGACGAGACCCAGATTCAGTATCTTCCTACTAGTCACACTGAGCCTACACTCTTAGGCTATCTTCCATAATTCACATGCATCTTTGATTTTTACAAAACATTTTAGAATTAACTAAGTAAGTTACAAGCATATTTACGGCCATAGTCGGAATATGTGGTAATCTTTGTAAAACCCATGAATTTTAAGGAATTTTCAATGAAATAAAAATGTGTGTTTATGTGAAATAATATGGTTTATGAAATATTCAATGTGATTTTGAGGCTTGCGGGTCAGTAGAGCGAACCCGGTAACGAATATTAGAAAGGGTACTTGGATCCAGACTTTAGCGAGATCCGATGATCTGACCCGGTTCACGAGGCGAAGTGGAGAAATCCGATGGTTTCAGGATAATAGTGTGAGATCCGAAACACATTTAAGGTAAGAGAGGGCAAGTTTAGAACCAATGGGTGAAAAATCCACTTGAAAATGGAAGAAATCCATCAACAAGGAAAAACGTCCAAATATGACATAAAAGGAATTTCTTGCAAAAGTAAACACCAAGTGATGGTGTGGTGTAGTGGTAAGACACATGGTTGTTTGGAGCCACAACCCAAGTTCAAAACTCACGGTGCGCCCATGTAGAAGTGAAAAGCATTATGTTTTTTTTATGAAATCCGGAACAAAATTGAAAGGGTTATATACAATTTAATTCACACCCTTTGCAATGAAAAGCAACATAGCACAAGTGGTGGGGCTCGTTACCCCTTAGGTTGAAGACCCTAGTTCAAAACCCCCTATGCACGGATTTTTCCTTTTTGCACAAGAAAAGTGATAATTTTACTTTGGTGAAAAAAAAAGGTAAAAACGTGAGATCTTGGCCAAGCCTATTTCTGTGGCTTTTTCATCTCACTTTACCAAAAAGTAAGGGGAATCCCACCAATAAGGGAGAAGGGTACCACTAAAGCAACAAGTATAGGTGGTTGAGATAATTTTTCTAGAGAGAGGAAGGGGGTGATTTTGGAAATTTCAAGCACCCACTAAAAATGTGGGCTGAAGTTTAGGTTTTTGAAAATCAAAACTGCCCTAAGTGGGGAAGGAAATTAAATTTAGAGGAGAGGGGGGAACGGCTGGACTTTCCTACTCTCTCTCTCTCTCTCTCTATATATATATATACGTGTTCTTCCTCTTTCTCCTTCTCTCCCACCATAAGGGGTCGACCTCCATAGCTGAACGTGACGGTCTTCTCCCTTGTGATGAAGTGGGATCCAACGTAAAAGAAAGAGAACCACCATTATCGCCGGCAAGAAGCTCCGAAGAGGTAAGTGGTGTTGTATTTTATATGTATGTGATCGATGCCCGGTTGCACAAATATGTCACAACGGTATCAACTTCGTCATGGACGACACCATCTACCCTTATTGGTAGTCAATGTTATGAGACATGCTCGGTGATGGGCCGAATCGTCCCTTCATCTAGACAACGACGATCAATGGAGGTTCAGTCAACAGCCCTTCATGACTGATGTAGGGATCACACTCTCGCTACTACAAACATGTACGCAGCATGATGCGAAACTACACACACAAAAAAAATGGAAATCATGAGATTGTAAGGCAGTAACTTGCCTATGTTATATTTCCTTCCAAGCATATATACATTATTGGCATGTAGTGCATAAGTTTCAGTTAGTGGTTATAATAAAAAAAAATAATAAAATAAATCTGATGGGTCTCTGTTATGAAACAGCATTTGTCTATTTGATCGAACTTTGGTTGGGGGTCTGGTTCATCATTAGCGAAATTGATTCCTTCATATCCTTCTGTTCCTATTAAGTAACATCTGCTAAATGTTATTAACGTAGCCTTCATTTGCTTTGTTGAGTCATGTTAGGAGTTCTTTTTTTTGTAATTGCAGGTTGTGCTAGATTCCTGTTTATAAATGTCTTGCAACGTTTTGAGGACTCTGTAACATGAGAAAAAAAAATATATGAATGAAACATATGTTGTATTTGGTCATAGCTGGACTGGGTATGTGAGTGAAAATACATATGATTTGGGACATTGGTTCTTAGGTTATTTAAGTGAAATTAGATATACAACTGGATAAATACATTGGTTAGTCATCACACCTGTTATATAATAATCCAAACTTACTGAAATCGGGTAAGTGGTTAATGTGTGATGAATTCAGTTATACGGGGACTTTGAAAATCTGTATAGGTGTGCTGAATGTAAGCACACAAGGATTTGTTTAGATTTCATATGGTGGACACTGATTCACGTATACAAAAAAAAAAGGTAAATATATGGGGATAGATATACTTTGATGGGCTACACAAGAACACTCAATGGGTTACATGGTAGTTAAAGAGAACAACACAAACATTGTGGGATATTGATTTCTGAAACACCCAAACCCACACAAGACGACATCAAGTTATTAGCAATGTCTGATCATTATCATCCGACGGTCTTGATATGGGCCTTAGTTGTAGCAAAGAAATGATGGGGCTCTGCTGAGCCAGTTCACTGCTGATCAACCACTTACAAGGTTTGTGTGAACCTTGTTGTGGGCTAGTCCTGACCAGTCTGGTGGGTTCGGAGTCCGGGTAACAGGCCCAGGAGTTATGACCATCGCTAAGAACAACATGCGTTGTTCCTTGTGTGTTGTACCGCGTGCGCCAGTGGCACCGTGGCTTGGTTGGTCTAATTAGTCAGGCCTGTTTGGAGTAAGCTGAACAAGATCGTGACCCCCTCTCACAGGGCAGCACATGTTGTCTCTGCTGGTATACCTGATCTGCCTATATTGGGGCTATGCCAGACATGTTGGGTTGCGGGTAAATGGTGCCCTGGTTTCAAGTTAACGTGGTCGGTTTCACAACCGCTGTCACCGTGCGATCATGGCAACTATGTCACATGCTACTACTTGGCGGAGGGCGGCAGACCGACAGGGGGCCTGTTGTTGTCCAACAAGGTCTTGTGGGGATGCTGCACTACTTGAGACAGTGCAACCCCACAGCATCTCCCTCTTCTTAAACTAGTGGGTGCAGTCTCATACCGGTGAGGGTGATAGACTGGACCAAGTGGTCCAGCTCTTCCCGAACTGGGGGCGACTAGAAGGTCATTTGTTTCGGATCGCGTACGCTCACGGGGGCAACTATGGGGCCACGTCGAGATGAGTGTCCATTGAACCGGGGGAGTGCCTACGATTTCACCAAACCATGCAGAAGCCCTTCAATTATATATATATATATGGTAAGGGATCGAGCCGATATGTCAAATGGATGGCAAAATTAGTGGGTACAAACGCGTACGCCATAACTCAGGAACAAATGTTTAAAAATGTGGGCTCCGAGTTGAGCCATGTTCTGAGAAATGCTACCTTGATGGTGTTTATGGCACCCTAGCTCAGGAATGAATACTATGTGTGTGAACCCCAAGTTGGGTTCAGAATTTTGAGAATTCCCTATGGTGCGATGATTTGCACAGAAAAATAATTGAGAAATCAAAATGCATTCATAAACATGAGATTCATGAGGCTCTGGGTACACCTGAAAGACGGTGTATGTTACCGGACCCCTCGTTGTGCGATGACTCGCACCTGGTTTTAAAGAAATGTTAAAAGTATACATAAATATTAAAAACCTTTGAGATTTTGGGTACACCTGAAAGAAGGTGTATGTTACTGGATTCTTTGGGCTCTGGGTACATCTGAGAGAACGGTGTATGTTACCGGACCCATGAGCTACCTTGGAGAGGGTCGGATATGATGTCGAATGCTTATGCGTACCCATAGGGTAATGGAAAGATAAACATAAAAAGTTTACATTGTTCTCGTAGATGTTTGTGAATAAATGTTGTAATCCTTGTAGTGGATCTTGTAAATGATAAAAACACATAGTGTGTGTAAGAATGAACACACACATGGTATTTTCTTGTTTCATAGCAAAGTAGAAAGCATGCCTATTTCAGTAGAATTTTCCTTCTTAGCAAGTTATATTGCCTGAAACTTTACAATTATGATATTTGCAAATGTTGCACATATTTGTACACAGGACACTGAGCACAACATATAAATATAATACTTCTTACGCAGACAGGGGAGTCTGACCCTTCTGCTTTAATTGTTTTCAGGTAGCAACTAAATCGAAGCATCGTGAGCATTGCGTATGGAAGTATTCAAGAGATCTCAGTTTTTCAGTGTTTTCTGTTTGAACTCTGATTAGTAGATTTACATTACTGTTATAAGATGTAATTAATGACATTAATGCTTCCATTAATGAATAATATGTTTTTAGTACTACTCTGTTTTACCCTGTAATGCGCCCAACTCTTGTTTTCACACTTTTGCTATTTCAAAAAAAAAATTACTCCAAAATTTTTACTATAAAAAGTTGGGGCGTTACAATCTTACCTTAGTTTAATTTTAAAATTGCATATTTTCTTGAAAAGAGGTTTTCATAAAAAGACATGCATTCATTCCGGATAGTTTGCATCATGAAATCACCTGCATTTCTCAAACTTTTACTCAAGTAAAATTTCATTCCATGGAAATCGATTCCTCAAGAAACTCTGAAAATTTTCAAAGTTGGATTTCCCAAATTAAGTTTTCCACGATTTTCCCTGGAAAATGTTCTTTTTCTTAAGATTCATTTTCAAAAGGAGTTTTTCATCATTCTCAAGAATCAAAATCGATTTTCAAATATTTCAAGGCTAAGATTCTCAGGATTTCAACTTCCTGAGTTCTGATTTTCCTTCTCCAAAGAGTTTTCCTATGAATTTTCAATCATTTTCCAAAAAAAAAATTCAAAGTTGGAGTTTTCCTGGCAAGCATTTTCTCTTTCAATGTTCATCTTTCCTCAAGAATTCTCTCCACTTTCCCAGAATTTTCTCACATCCTCATAAACTTCCTTATGATTTTCAAATCTTTTTTATCTGAGTTTCTTGAGAAATTGATTTCTATCTTTTGCCTTAGAAATCATTTTCCAACTCCAAAGCATTTTCTAAGCATACATCATGTTTTCCAACTTGCATTTTACAAAATTTCATAGCACATGCCTGGATTCTCTGTGCATTTAGGATAGAACACGATTTTGATAATTCAGCTAAGTCAAGCACATATTTGATCCTTGGTTCGATTACCCCTGTTAAAGGCGGCAGGAATGGTTGAACCTCGTACCAAAAGGTCGAGTCCCATTCCACGGAATATTTCCCGCTATTTTCAAAACGGAGGCGAGTATTTCAAAACAATTTTCAAACTCTGGTCAAGTTTGACTCGCAGGATTCGTTTCCTCTCTCTCTCTCGCAGGGAAGGGAAAAATTTTGCGACGATAACACCTGGGTTCCATTTTGTCATTCAAAGACAGTGAATCTTGTCGTTCTTTTGAGATTGGCAGACTTGATCAACCTGCCTTCATTCCAGTTGAGCAAGTAAACCAAGCCGCTTAAAAAGAGAAGCCTTGGTACCGAGACATCAAAGACTTTATTGAAACAGGTGAATTCTCGCCAGAAATGACAAGAAAGGAGCAACGTGTGATTCAACGTATGTTTGCCCGCTATTTCATCCTTGCCAATACTCTCTATCGTCGTGGGTTCAGTTCTGAGTACGTCAGATGCTTAGACAGAGACGAAGCAATGGAAATTGTCCAAGAGGCACACGAGGGAATTTATGGTGGTCACGTCGGCTACCAAACGCTCATCAAGCAGATCATTCGGGCAGGGTATTATTGGAAAACCATGCAGCAGGATTGCCATCGATTTGTGAGGAAGTGCGTCAAATGTCAGATGCACGCACCTTCTATTCATGCGTCGGTCGCGTACTTGCAGTTTGTAGTTTCTCCTTGGCCTTTTTCAATGTGGGCCTTCGACGTGGTGGGTCCAATCACTCCTTCGGCTTCGAATGGTCACAGATACTTTCTCGCAGCTACAAAATACTTCACTAAATGGGTCGAGGTTGTAACTCTGCGAACAGTGGAAGGTCGGCATGTGGTTTCTTTTACCCATAAGAATCTTCTTTACTGTTTCGGCGTACCACACGATATTGTGTCAGATAATGGCAGTCACTTTAAGAATGAAAGGATGAAGACCTTTTGTTCGAAGTTTAGGATTCATCATCATTTCTCGGCTTCGTATTATCCTCAAGGGAATGGTCAGGCAGAGGCCACCAACAAGATCTTGATCCGCATTCTAGAAAGAACTGTGGAAATGGGTCATGATTGGCACGAGAAGATGCACGATGCCCTTTGGGCGTACCGAACCTCCATTCAGACTACAACCAACACTACTCCTTCAGAGCTTGTCTACGGGACCGATGTGGTATTACCTCTTCATGTTCAGAAGCCCGCATTTAAATTTGCATCGCTCATCGAACTCCCGCTTGATCAGTATCAGCAGCAGAGGTTGGTACTGCTTGATCTGTTGGACGAAAAGAGGCTCAAAGCAGCAGAGTATGCTCAAGCTTATCGTCAAAGAATAGCTCGACACTATGCCAAGTCCGTCATTGAGAGAAAATTTCGAGTTAACGATTTGGTGCTCAGATCGACAACTCATCTCAAGCATCGACCGCAGGGCAAGTGGTCACCCAATTGGGAAGGCCCTTATGTGATTAAGGAAGCGCTGCCTCGAAATTCGTATTGTCTGATCAACACAGATGGGGTGGAACTGCCAGATCCAATCAATGCTCTGCACTTGAAGAATCTTTATACTTAAAATGTTCATTCTAGCCTTTTTGTATTCTTCAAAGAGCCTTTTCAATAAAACATCACATTTTTCTCCATGATACTGGGGCATTTTATTTTTATATACATCTATCTTCTCTTCAATACATGCAGGCAGAATCAGACAAACTCTTTGCTTCAATTTTGTCAAATTTTCATTAAATCTTTGATCAATCTTTATTTTATCCATTTTATTCAATTTTATCAAATTTTATCAATTTTTCATCAATTTTATTAAATTTTATCAAATTTTATCAAATCCTTATTCTCTAACCCTTTCAGGTTAAGGGATAAACTTGATGCCCCTTTTCAGTGAGGTACTCTTTTATTCTATTTCCTTTTCGGGTTAAGGGATAAACCTGAACCCCGTCCTGCGAGGTCCTTCTTCCTTCAATATAAGGGATATTACTGAAATCTCCCATCATCAATTATCCTCAAATTTCTACCAAAACCCTTACAAATCTTTTTCAATTTTTATTGTCAATTTTATCAATTTTATTGATTTTTTCCTTTTTATCAATTCCTTTTATCCTCTATCAATTTTGGTCGATTTTGTCGAATTTTATTCTTCTTCAGGATAAGGGATAATCCTAGAAACCATCGTAAATAAAATTCAAATCTTAGGCCACCTTAGGTCAAGGATCTTGAATAAGTTTCTCATCTTCTTCATAATCGTCGAAATCTATTCATGCCTTTTGTCAGTCCTTCCGAAATCCGACTCCCAGGTTGGAATTATTTTCTTCCCATCTAAGTTCCGATTCAGGTTTTTGTTTTTCATTTTTATACATTTTTACTTTAAAAGATCTGGGTCTCACTTTTATATCTCATTTCCGGAGTTTCGAGTTCTGACTCGGGCTTCCTTTTAGATCCGATGTTCGCATTGGACCAATTGTTACATCAAGAATTTAAGTTCTCAAACTCAATTTTCTCATTCATCTTTTATTTTGAAAAACCGGTTTCCGATTCGGGTCTTTCCTTTTATATATATTCTTATTTCTGGAGTTTTGAGTTCCGACTCGGGCTTCCATTTGGATCCAATGTTCACATTGGACCAATTGTTACGTCGAGAATTCGAGTTCTCAAACTCGATTTTCTCATTCATCTTTTGTTTTGAAAAATCGAGTTCCGACTCGGGTTTTCCACTTTTATATATATTCTTATTTCCGGAGTTTAGAGTTCCGACTCAGACTTCCTATTGGATTCAACGCTCGTGTTGGAACCAATCGTTCCTTTGCAGATTCGAGTTTTCAAACTCGGGTTTTCTATTTTTATCTTTATTTTTAAAGATCTGAGTTTCGACTTGGGTTTTCCCTTTTTGTCTTTCGTTTGAAGTTCTGAGTTCTGACTCGGACTTTCTATTGGATTCAACGCTCGTGTTGGAACCAATCGTTCTTTTAAAGATTCGAGTTTCCAAACTCAGGTTTTCCATTTTTATCTTTATTTTTAAAGATCTGGGTTCCGACTCGGGTTTTCCCTTTTTGTCTTTCGTTTGAAGTTCTGAGTTCCGACTCAGACTTCCTATTGGATTCAACGCTCATGTTGGAACCAATCGTTCCTTTAAAGATTCGAGTTTTCAAACTCGAGTTTTCCATTTTTATCTTTATTTTTAAAGATCCAGGTTCAAACTCGGGTTTTTCCTTTTTAGCTTTCGTTTGAAGTTTCGAGTTCCAACTCGGACTTCCTATTAGATTCAACGCTCGTGTTAGAACCAATCGTTCCTTTGAAGATTCGAGTTCTTAAACTCGAGTTTTCCATTTTTATCTTTATTTTTAAAGATCCGGATTCCGACTCGGATTTTTCCTTTTTATCTTTCGTTTGAAGTTCCGAGTTCCGACTCGGACTCCTTATTGGATCCAACGCTCATGTTGGAACCAATCGTTTCTTCGAAGATTCAAGTTTTTAAACTCGGATTTTTCATTTTATCTTTATTTTAAAGATCCGGGTTCCGACTTGGGTTTTTCCCTTTTTATATTTCGTTTGAAGTTCTGAGTTTCGACTCGGACTCCCTATTGGATCCAACGCTCGTGTTGGAACCAATCGTTCCTTCGAGGATTCAAGTTTTTAAACTCGGATTTTCCATTTTATCTTTATTTTAAAGATCCGGGTTTTGACTCGAGTTTTTCCCTTTTTATATTTCGTTTGAAGTTCCAAGTTCTGACTCAGACTCCCTATTGGATCCAACGCTCGTGTTGGAACCAATCGTTCTTTTGAAGATTCGAGTTTTCAAACTCGGGCTTTCCATTTCATCTTTATTTTAAAGATCCGGGTTCCAACTCGGGTTTTTCCCTTTTATATTTCGTTTGAAGTTCTGAGTTCCGACTCGGATTTCCCCTTTGATCCAATGCTCATATTGGACCAAAGTTTCCTTTGAAAAATCGAGTTATGGGCTCGGGTTTTTCATTTCCTTTCAGGTTAAGGGACAAAACCTGAATTTTCCTTTCAGGATAAGGGATAATTCTGAAACACCGACAATCGTTCTCGCTCAATTCTCAAGTATCTTAGAATGTCGGTCTCTTTTTCAAATCTCTGTTGAAAAACCCAATGCTCGTACTGGTGCATTTTCAAAAATTCAGTGCTCGTACTGGTGCATTTTCGAAAACCCAGTGCTCGTACTAGTGTATTTTCAAAAATCTAGTGCTCGTACTGGTGCATTTTCAAAACCTAGTGCTCGTGCTGGTGCTTTTCAAAACCCAGTGCTCGTATTGGTGCATTTTCGAAAACCTAGTGCTCGTACTGGTGCATTTTCGAAAAACCCAGTGCTTGTACTGGTGCATTTTCAAAAATTCAGTGCTCGTACTGGTGCATTTTCAAAACCTAGTGCTTGTACTGGTGCAATTTCAAAAATCTAGTGCTCGTACTGGTGCATTTTCAAAACCCAGTGCCCATGCTGGTGCATTTTCAAAACCCAATGCTCGTACTGGTGCATTTTCAAAAACTCAGTGCTCAGACTGGTGCATTTTCAAAAATTCAGTGCTCGTACTGGTGCATTTTTAAAACCCAGTGCTCCTACTGGTGCATTTAAAAAAAAAAACTAGTGCTCGTACTGGTATATTTTTCAAAATCCAGTGCTCGTGCTGGTGCATTTTCGAAAACCCAGTGCTTGTACTGGTGCATTTTCAAAAATTCAGTGCTCGTACTGGTGCATTTTCAAAACCTGGTGCTCATGCTAGTGCATTTTCAAAACCCAGTGCTCGTACTGGTGCATTTTCGAAAACTTAGTGCTCGGACTGGTGCATTTTCAAAAATCCAGCGCTCGTACTGGTGCATTTTCAAAATCCAGTTCTCGTACTGGTACATCTAGCACTCGTGCTAGTGTTTGGCTGACTGATAGTTAGTCCTTCAGGTTCAGTCTTTGTACTAACCGTTCATCACAATTCAATCTCTAAAATCTCAATTCCAACCTTCGGGTTACTATTTTGTCAAAAAAACAATATCTTTCTCTTGCGAAGGACCCTCTTCCAGGGAGAGTTTGAGGGAGCTCGTTCCTTTTGCATGCAATTATCTTTTCGTTCACAAGAACCCTTTTCCAGGAAGAGTTTGATGGGACTCGTTTCTTCGCGAACTGTTTGCAAAATAACAAACCAACTTTACACAAAGGACCCCTTTTCTGGGGAGAGCTTCGACGGAAGCCCGTGTCCTTATGTGGCCCCCGGTATTTTCTCATCTTTTGCCAACCCCTTCACAGAGGACCCTCTTCTAGGGAGAGTGTGATGGACTCATTCCTCTGTGATACTTTTTCAACCTTGTTTTCGGCCGCCTTTCCATAAAAGAAGCCTAGAGACAGATAGTTTTAACGAAAACTTAATTTCTCTTCGAAAGTTTTGTTTTGCAAACACCTCCTCTTCAAGGAAGAAAGGAGTATTTTCAACTTCTCATTCAAGTAAGAGCTAAGCCTGAGTCTCTCTTTTTGGGGAAAAAGATAGGAGAATTTTGTCATGGATATGTCAATTCATTGTCAAGCAATTCCTTTCGTTAAAGATTTTCAGAATATTTTGCCAATTTGCTATCAGAAACCGTTGTTGATCTCAAAGCTTTTATTACACAAAGAATTACATGAACTACCTTCAGTATTATTTCCAAAAGAACAAGACTTTTGCGAAGAAAGAACAGAATTCAAGCTTTTTCTATTGGTCAACCAAGAAGATGAAGAAAAATCTTTGATATGACCGGCAAAGAAAAATTCAATGATGTTGAAAAGCCATAAGTGAATTGATATTAATCATAGCTATGGCACATTCTTAAATATTATTCTTCTGGCAGTAAGGCAGTGAAAATATCCTGGGCAGTAAAAAGAACGTACCCAACCCATATCTCCACTGTCGTTTAAGCTGCAAATCAAATATCTGCAAAAGGGATCTCTCAATTGTCGTCAAGATGAAGACGAATATGTGAGCTAGACCCCTTGGGCCAAAGGAGATTTTTTATCATCTTCGATATGAAGGAGTTTGTGATGGATCCTTTCAGGGAACGTTCAGATCACCGCCAAGATGAAGGCAACTGCGATGAACCTCCCGACAAACCCTGAAAGATATTTGATTTTTGCTATCATCTAGAGATTTTTGACCAATAAAGCCAATGTCATCAGTTTAATTTCTGAGAAAAAGAAGGATCAGAGCATCTCTAAGATGAAGAAGTTTGTGACGTACCTTTCCCCAAAAAAAGAGAGAAAAGATAGGACATCTCCAAAATGAAGGATGATGTAATAAGCTTCTCACAAAAGCCCAAGAAAGCTCCATGACTCAAAAGAGTGCAAAAAGATCATGGGAAAAGCCCTAGGATATCAAACTGCCAAAACTGTCAGGAATCATCTTTATCTATGTGAAATTCTTCTATCAATATCTTTTCATTCAATTGCTTTTATGAAGCTAAGAGTATGTCATCTTTTTTCATATCAAGGAAATTGATATCTTCTTTAAAGAAACTCAATAACAATGAATTTGAATTTGATTCTTGATTCTATGGAGTTAGCTCAATTGGAGTTAATACTCTAGGCAGAAAGATGTGATATTTTCACACATATGAGCATAATTCAATCATTCTGAATCAACTACAATTTTTGGCATCTTATTGGCAATATTTTCTAGTTATCCCAACATGAAGCAAGAACTTGATGTTCGTTTTGACGTATCCTGACGTCATCCCTCATTAGAACTGAAAAGTCCTTCCCTTTTGTTTGATCTGAGTCTCTCGGATCTCCACACTTCTCTGTGTTCCCCTCTGTCTTGCCAAAGATAGTTCCCGCTCAGGATAAGGGTTAAACCTGAACCTTCTGCAAGAGGTCTTTTGTTGTTAAAAGCTGCTTTAGTCTAAGCAATGAGGCGCCCAAGAACATCCCTTTTCCAAGCTTTAGGGAACCCCATTTTCCTCCTTTTGCAAGCCCCTCTTGGACTTGTTGTGCGAAGTCTAGAGATCCCATCACAGTTTTTCCGCTCTTCGAGGATTCTGTATCCATTCAGGCTAAGGATTAAACTTGTTACCTCACTCCTCGAGGTACCACCCACTCAGGTTAAGGATCAAACTTGTACTTCCTGCGAAGGCCATTTCAAAAGATGATTTAGTCTCAGCAATGAAGCGCCCAAGATCATCCCTTTTCTCAGCTTTAGGGAACCCCATTTTTTTCTCCTTTCGCAAAACCCTTTCAGATTTGTTTGTCCAACTCCGGAGGTCCCATCATGGTTCTTCATTTCGAGGATTCTGCATGGTCGTCCCTCTCAGGCTAAGGGATAAACCTGTTGCCTCATGTTTTCACAAGGTATCTTCCTTTTTCAGGATTGGGTAAAATCTGAGCCTCATTTCGACGAAGTTCATTGTTTCGATAAGGTAGTTCTCTCAGTTCCATCATGGTTTTCCGTCGTAGAATCCATGTTCTTCATAGCTATCCAAGAGAGGATCATACATGAACTCCATCTCATGATGCATTTTCTCAAAAATGTCCTATCAAGGTCCTCATGTATTCCTTTCCTCATTCAATTCATCTTGATATATCTTCGTCCCATCCAGGTTAAGGGCTAAACCTGAGTCATTCCAAAAAGCTCATCTTGTCTCACCCATGAGACTTGATTAAAATTCTTATTCTGGGATCTTCGCCCAAAGTCCCATCATAATTTCCTCATTTTTCTATCATCCAATTATATCATTTTTTGAGGATTTTGTCTCCCCAAAGCCATTCAGAATAAAGTATTAAGCCTGAGAAATCATGTCTTTCCAAATAAATTCTTTCACACATAGTTCAGATCAGCTGACTGAGGCATTTTTCAAAATTTGGAGTGTTTTCTTTGCCACTAAGTTTGGCTTTCAACCGGCTTAGTAGCAAAGAGAGGCATTTGTGAACACCCCAAAATTTTCAAAATTTTGCAAATATTTCCTTTTTGCCCTTGGCCCCATTTTTCTGAAAAAATTGAGTCAATTTCAATCTAAATTTCAGTTATTCTTCGGATTTACTGGAATCAAATCCATTTTCTATATCTAACTCAATTTCGGATCCGGATCCAGCGTTAAAATCCAAATTTGAGCTTCGTTATTCGAATTTTAAATTAAATTTACAAAAATGCCAAAAATAATTTATGAAAGGCTCAAACACTCGATCCGGTGTCCATTTGGATTCGATGCTCTGTATTTCTGGATTCGAGGTTCAAGACTCGAACATTTCCTCAAAATCCGGATCTAAACCCATTTCCTGAAGAAATCAAACCTGAATTCTCAAAAAACCCTTCTTTTGTGAATATTTCTCGAAAATAAATATATATATATAGTTTTAAGTCTCTTATTTTCCTTCAATTTTTAGAGTTTTATTTCAAAAAAATACAAAAAAATGCATAAAATGCAAAGAAAAAGAATAAAATCGAATTAAAAAGGGAAATTACAAAAAAATTGTTTTGAAAACCCTTTTTTTTAGAATTTTTTTTAAGAGAGCCTTGTTTTGGAAAAATTTGAACTCCTGTGAACGGCTTCCCAATGGTTTTCCGTTGCACTCTCCCTTCTCCCTCTCCCGATCACGAGCCCCCGCTCTCTCTCTCTCCCGCGCTCTCTCCCTCTGGAAGCCTCTATTGCCCTCAACCCTTTGATCGGCTGCCTTCATCTTCACCCGTCAATCGCTAACGACCCCTCCCTTCTCGATCTTTCCTTCACCTCCTTTATAAACAATTGTGGGGATCAGGGGTTGATCATTGACCTTTGCGCTATTGCTCCCTTGAATCCATTAGATCGATTGCATCCATCTGTATCTGCCCTCTCCTCTTGCATTGAGTTTCCTTAAAGCGCTTCATCCTCTCACCATTCTCTCCACATCAGAATCCGCTCCTCTGCTCCCTCTTCTGGAGTTTCTTGTAAGTAAAAGAAAACCAGTTACATTGGGGAATACCCATTGATAGATTCAAATCATCCTGAGAAAGTCGATCATCCCCTGTGGCTAAGAGCATAGAACAGAAGAATGACCTCTCTGCAAGGTGTCTCCCTTACAGTTGCTGGAAAGGGATCTAATCCCCTACAAAATCCAGTGGCCAAAAATCTCCGCGGAATCAAGTAAGTCCATCTCCTCTCTTCCTTGAATTTCTCCGAATTTCCCTTTTGCTCAACCATTTTTTTCTAATTCCCACTTATGCACCATTGATGGCATTGGATCGCTTATAGCGGTTTCAATCCATCTCGTGCAACAGCAACAAGATTTTCCTAATCCCAACATTTTTTTGTTTTATTTTGGTTTATGATCGAATATCTGTTTCTACCCGAGTTTTTCTTAGTTGATCTCCTAGTGGCCGAATTCCACCAACTTTTCTGTGTGTTTCGCATGGTTATGATCCGTCTATGCATCAATATATTTCGTTTTTCTGTTTGCATCATCTTCTCTTCCCCTGATGATTTATTTGCTCTGTGTTAGTCATCGCATTTACTGATGATCTTTATTTTTTTTTATTTTTTATTTTACTTCTCCTTTGTATCTAGAATTCTTATGCTCATTTCGATTCCTCATTAAGCTTTTAGTGCCCATCGGCATCCATTATGTTTAACCAAGCGAGCATAGAAACCTGCAAGCTTTTTAGCTTCAGGTTAGGACCAACGGTTTGTTGCCCTCTCCCGCTATGCTCGCCCATTTTAGTGGGCATCATCGTCTTCATTCCTCCTACTGTGATTTTGTGTAAGAGGATTATTGCTCATCTGTGAATTTATGTTTCGTTGAAATAGTTTACGCTACTTCCCTTTTAGTTTCTATCCCTTTCGGTTACTCTCTTCGTTTCTATCATCTTTTCCTTCTCTTTTATTCATCATTTTGATTTCAATATCATGGTGGGTATTGCCTCAATCGATACCTCACCAGCACCACGTCAGTTATCTTGTTTTCTGCCATCCATTGAAAGCATATAGAGTAGCATCGGGCTGCATATAGCGGCACTGATTTTCCTGCTGCAGTAGAGTATGAATTCCCTTTTTTCTCGTTTTTTTTATCACCACTAGTTATTCAATCTCTGCTGCATTTCTCTTTAAAATCATCCATTATCGATATCCATTTGTTGTGCATTTAAATTTTATTTATGCTCCATACCTGTATTTCTCTTTAGTTGGTATACATCTCACTCTATTTGCATTACATCCATCTTATCGTTTTGATCTGTATCATATTAGTCTAACATCCTTTTTTTTTGTAATTTGCAGTTAGCGCACGATTATCAATTTGGCTTATAGTGTTTTGCTCTCCTTTATTTCCCATTTGGTTGGTATTTTAGTTTTCACCTTCATAAGTGTTTGTGATTAGCATCTGATCTTTTCTCTTCATTTTATCCAATTTATACATTTACTTTCATTTTCATCTGAATTTGTAAAGAGTTGAATCTGCGATTAGCATTTGTAATATCTTATTACATCCATGTCTAGTTTCATGATGCCTGTATCTAAAGTCTGTTTAAGGATTGAAAATGACGTAAGGCTCTCTCACCCATTTCACAGTGTTTGTTATGATCCTATTCTTGTTAGGCAAAACTGCATCACGTCCTTTTATTATTGTTGATCTCTAGTCGTGCTTTATTATCTGTATTCAATCCATGATGATAAATGTGATCCCACATGTGCAAATTTCACAAACTTCATTTCCCAGTTTACAAATTTAGGATACTTTCCAGAATCATCTTTATCAAGAGTTCAGTTTTGACTCCAAGCTTTAGGGTCTGCTGGATGGATGGCATTTGGTGTACTGGGATTGTTACAAAATTTTGAAATCAGCTAATAAAAATAAAAGTGCATCTCATCTTGATAAGTCTTAGATATTTGGCCAAAAGCAGCAAGGCCCACAGAATTGAGGGTGAAAAGGTAATCGCTTGTGCTCTCAGTCAAGGCCTTCAAAGACAATGAATCTACTGCAAACGTCATCTGTATCATGAGGAAACTTCAGATTCTTTTTTAGGGAGGACTTACAGGGTCAATTGCCTTAATGACAAATGTATATAACATTTTTGTTCTATAGCAAGTATCTTTGGCAACCCTTCATTACAGAGCATTTCTTTTTTATTATAACTTCACACACTTGCACACTTTCACTATTGTGCACTCACTGGCACACACACCTCAACCCCTCATCATCATAGAAATAAATCTGCGTTAGTTTGTGGTGGTCTGTACATGGCAGGGCATGACGATGATTTTTTGTTCGCCTTTACATGGGTGGCTTAGATAGGGAACCAAACTGGAGTTTGTGATCATGCAAAAATTTTCCTCTCATTCCGCTTTTCCTTCTCTTTGCCTTTCTAGCCTCTATTTCTTTTTGAAGGAGAATAAAAGTCAGAAAAGAAGAGAAAATGAAGAAGAGAGAGGAACTCTTTTGCAAGGTCTCATTTGACCAAAGAAATGTTTTGAAAATCACTCGCCTCCGTTTTGAAAATTTGTGAGAAAAAATGGAGAGACGGGATTCGCTCGTCGGTACGAGGTTCGACTGTTCTTGGCACCTTTACCAGGGGTAATCGAACCAAGGATCGAATTTGTACCTTTTGCTTTGATAGAATATCATCTAAGAATTTATTCTAAGTCTAAAAATGCACAAAGAATCATGCTTGTGCGAATGCAAATGCAGAAAATGTATGCTTTGAGAAAGTATTTTGGAAATTTTGGGTTTTTCAAGTGATTCTGAGATGAATTTGATAATGGAGTGAAAAAAATGGTCTTAGAAAGTTGAATCTAACTTAGAACTTGAGATAGATCTGAAAAGATGTTTGAAGTTTCAAGTTTTGAAATAATCAAAGTTTGAAAAATAAATCTAGAATTTGAAAATAATCAAGAGAAAGGGGAATTTTGAAGCTGAGATAGAAAAAAATGAAGTTTTAAAGTAAAAAATGGACTTTGAATTTGGATTTTGAATCTGGACTTCGAAGTAGAGATAGAATTTGAAATAAAATTGAATTCCAGATTTAAAGTTTGAAGTCAGGATGGAGTTTTGGATTTGAGAAATCCAAATGGAGTTTGAAAACATAATTGGGTTTTAAGAAATCTAGATGGGATCTGAAAAAATGGAATTGGTTTTTGAAATCTGGAAATCAAGATAAAATTGGATTTGAAATCTGGAATCCTAAATGGATTTGGATCCAAAGTCTGGAATCCAAAATGGAGTTGAATCCGGGATCTAGAATCCTAAATGAAGATGAACTCGAAGTCTGGGATCCAAAATGGGGTTGGATTTGAAATATAAAAATGGAATTTGGATCCGAAGTCTGGAATTCAAGATGGAATTGAATCTGGGATCTAAAATCCTAAATAAAATTGGATCCAAAATCTGGAATCCAAAATAAAGTTGAATTCTGAATCCTAAATGGAATTGGATCTGAAGTCTGGAATCCGAAAATGGAGTTGAATCTGAAATCTAGGATCCTAAATGGAACTGGATTCGAAGTCTGGAATTCAAAAAATGGAGCTGGATCCGAAATCTGGAATCCTAAATGGAATTGGATCCGAAGTCTGAGATCCAAGATGGAGTTGGATTCGAAATCTGGAATCCTAAATGGATTTGAAAATCCGAATCCAAGGTAGAAGTTGGGTTCTAACTTTAGAATTTGGATTTTGAAAGTCCAAATGAGACTTTTTGAAGATGGATCTGGTTTTGAAAACCCAGATTTTGAATTTAAAACTTAGGAAAAATCGAATTTTGAGATTCAAAATCAATCTCAAAAATTTGATTTTAGATTCGCGAATCAAGACTCAATCTTTGGATAGAACTTTGAAAATAAAGAATAAACTTTGATTTTAAAGTTTGAATTTGAAATCAGAAGATGAATCAGAAATTTCAAAGTTAAATTGAACTATGAAATTGAATTTTTGAGATATTGAATTGATTTTGAAATTGAATCCTGAAAATGAATTTGAAATTTCAAAGTCAAATTGAACTTTGAAATTTGATTTGGATTGAAGTTTGAATATAAAAATGAATTTGAAATCTCAAAGTCAAATTGGACTTTGAAATTGAAGTTTAGAATCTGAGACTAGAATTTTGAAAATTAATTTAAGAAGTGAAGAAGATATTTGAAGAAATTATCTCAAAATCACTTGGATTTTGAAATAATATGAAAAGAATTTTGAAAATATGATGTAATTTTATCCTAAATGATGAATGAATTAAAAGAATTTAAAATTGAATTTGAAAAAGCATATTTCATTCTTTAGGTGAATTTGAAATAAGATTGAAAATATAATACATCTCTGACTATGGTCATAAAATGTATTATATAATAATCGTATTTAAATTCGAGTGAAGAATAAAATATATTTTGGTGCCTTTATAGATTTTAAAATGAAATTAACTCTCAATATATCCTGACTATGGCCATTGATATATATTTTGAGTTAATTTTAAGTTAAACTCTGATAAAGAAAAAATATTTAGAAAAGATATGATGATTTTTGAAAAAGATCAAGTGTGGATCCAGTGTTATTTCATAAAAGATGAAAATCCTAAGTTTTGTTCACATCCTAACTATGACCATTGATGTAAGTCGTCAACTTAGGATTTAATCACCCATTATTAGAATGGTGCACGTGTCATTCGTGTTCCCATTTGTGAATTTTTGAAATAAAAGAGAAAATGATATGAGACAAGCATTTCTAGAAAATTACATGCTCATATATTCTAATCTAGTGCGGGAAATGTAAATTCTCATTAATACCTAGCTATTATAATTTATTAAATGGAAATTGAAATAATAATAAAAAATAAAATAAAATTCTAATTTAGAAGAAGGAATCAACATTTCTCATATATCCCTGCAAAACAAGGTTAGCATAAAACAAGATACAGAAATATGAGAAAGTAAAGAATATTATATAAGAACTAACATGTATATGAGACGTCTTATGTCAAAATCAGAAGATATATTCAGGCAAGGTATAACAGCATGATCAATTTATATATGCATCAAAACATAATACAAGGAGATGATTTATGCTATATGTAGTTAAATTATTACAAACGAATCAACTTTCATAGATTGATTTCAGCATATACTACTTGAGGCTATCAGTAGAATCATCAAAGGAACTTCAGTGGCCTTAACTGATGTATCTTGACTAATTAACTCCAGTAAGATCCAAAAAGATGGAATTCAGCAGAATAAATAGTGAATTTTAATATCAGCAAGATGGGTTTACATTGTGGATCACAGTCTTTTAAATCCTCAAATAGATGGACTCTCTTTCTAACAGCAGGAAATTAATGTTCCCCAATCAGCAGATAACAGGGGTCTTTGCATAACAATATCACAAAGGGAATCTTAGTGACATCAATAGTGAGCATCTGTCTTGCAACAATATAATAAAATGGAAGATGATTATGTGCAAGTGGAGTTGTTGTGCTGGTAGTGAAAGTGGTGGCGATGCTACTGTGAAACGAAGATGAAGTTGTAATAGATGTGATGTTAGGTGATGAAGGTGTGTACCAGCTACTGTTGTAGCAGGTGAAAGTAGATGTAATGGAGGTGGAGTAATACATTGTGCAAGTGGTACAGAAAAAAAAGGTGAGATGGGCATGGCTGTAGACATCGGCTATGTGGTACAGCAGGGGATTAGCAGCACCAAATCATTGCTCTAATCCCTATTTACCACTTCCAACAGTCCTGTGTAAAGAAGGAATCATGGGGGAGTTGCGAACATGTAGTGAGATGTGTCCTCTTGTGTGATACTCTGGTCCTTACTCATCTGCTGTTGTAGATGTAGCTTGATCAACTGTGATAACATTATATCTCAAGTTCATGGAACCTGGCACATCAGTTGCAAAGCTTATGTTCGAGGTTGCAGAGACAATGAGTCTATTAAATTTGACAGTCACGACATGTGCTTGGCTCAGAAGCCTTTTCCTTCTCATGTCAGGAAACTCAGAATCCACCTGTATCCATCTCCTTAAGATGCTATCTAGTTACCTGCAGAGATTGATTAATGACAGCGAATGCCTTTAACCCCCACACCAATGCGATTTGTCATATTGTGATAAGTAATAATGGCCTTTAAGGCCACAACATTTCAAACCCTGTAACTTTAAAAGATATTTCAGCAATGATCTTGAAATGGGTCTGCTGGGAGAGTTTTAGTGTAAAAAACTGACATAATATTAAGAGTCAATTCCTAAAGGGAGGCAGATCCAACAAGAACGCAACATGATAAGTGAAACAGACATGAGATAGGTTATAACAAAGGTTTCTAGGAATCTTCTAAAGCTTGTAATCTGAGTTTCAAATCCTTTTCCCAGAATCAACCTACAATTGAGAGAATAGAGCATTCCTTGTAACCAGCCTTGCCTGGAGTTAATCTTCAAGTGTTACTACCTGACTAGGCCTGTTGTGAACAGGCCCTAAAAAATCTAAATTCACCATATTCACCAATACCTCTTCGTGTACTCAGAGACATTGATACTTGGTCTCCAAAACCTGGGATTAAAAACATCATTTTCCTTCAGATGGAGATGGGGTTTTATCAAGTCTTCCATGATGTATCCATACGAAAGAAACTATCCAACATTCTTACCTTAACTGGCTATCCTATACATCGTTCTTGAACCTGTAGTCTCCCCTTTTAATGGAGATATATTACATATGGCATATGGAAGAACATGGTTGACGATATGCATTAAACAAAATATAGAATGCATTGAGATACATAATCAAATGCACACAGAGGTAAATCCTCACCACCACCCAATAAAATTAGAGAATCAGAATCAAAACACGATGTTAATAAAAGGGGATATCAAATGATCCTAATAACGTATATCAGGCAGAAAATAAAATCTAAACGTGAAAGACATGTGATGGACCAACATAGTCTGAAACCAGACAGCTGTATTAAATGGAGTAGATACATCAAAACAAAGAACAAACAATGCGATGTATTGTAGAGATGTAGACGATGCAGAAATTTTCCCTTATGATACGCTTGAATTACAGAAAAATCAGAGAAATTGTAAGAGATGAGCATAAATAATAATAAAAAAAAAGAAGAGAAGAAGAAGGGGAGAACTTACCAGTTAGTTGGAGATCTGGTGGAATTGATTGAGAAATGAATCAATCCAGATTCTTTATCGTAGGTTCAATAGGGAAGCTCCAGCCAAGTCTTTATCTTTGAAGCATACAGATGGCGCCTATTGCTAGTAGCAACACGATTGGATGATTGGCGGCCATTTCATACAATCTGGATTTTAATTGCTTTAATTCTGATCAGGATGATCAGATTTACCTCTCAGACGATCAGATCTATTGGCGAAGAAGGGAATTCAAGGAAGAGGAAGATAAAGGGAAAGGGGATCGGTGAAAACGATGGTCGCTATGAATGTTAAAGACATGCAATGAAATATGAATGTATTGCAATTAAAAAAAAATAAGGTGAACAAAATGTTGTCAAATACTATTGAAACAGGAAATCAATGAGAATGAGATCAACAGAGTTGCTGGATCAAAACAGAAGTGAACAAAACACTGGACCAAACAAAATGCTATAAACCAGATGCAAGTAAGTGTCTATGAAAGAAATGTATTACAGATATAAAAGAAGAAACATAACAAGCAAATAATAATAATAAAAAAAAGATTCAGAAATAAACTGTAAAGGAGAAATGGAGAGATGTCGGAATATGTATATATTTCGTTGATATTGCATATACGTAGGTCGGTTTTGCAATAAAAAAACTGACACTACGATGGTTGCGTTAAGGGGAAAGAACAGAGAATAAAATTTATAAAATGAAAGAGATGATTCTTACCTTGGCCCTTCGTTGCAGGACTAACCTGAATTATTGGGGCTGAACGAAGACATGGTTGCAAAAGAAAATCAAGGGAAAAGGTGGGGAAAGGAGATCGGGAATGAAGAAGAGGAAAGGAGGGGAAGAGATCAGGGGAAGAAGAAAGAAGAGATGCGTGAAATAGCGAGGTGAAGACGGATGTGTGGCAGATCCTTGAGGATCGAGACCCCTTGCTTGAAGCAACTTTGAAGGAGGGAGGAGAGAAGGAAATCATGAAGAAGAAGATGGGAAAGAAATCAGAGAAGAGGGATGCGGGGGTGAGAGTGGATGCCTGAGGGCTTCTCTTGCATCCGTTTTATAGAGGGGAGAGGAAAAATCTGGAAGGGGCATTGGAGATGAGCAGAAGAGGAGGAAGAAGGCGGTTGGCGATCAGTGGATGGCCATCGAGCGTGCCAGCGAGAGGTTGAGAGAGCTGGAAGAAGAAACCACTCGACCTTCTGAAAACCGAATGTGGTTTAGGGTTTTCTTCTTTTCAAGCACGTCCTTCAATTTCATCCAAATTTTCAAAACAAGGCTCTTTTATAAGGTTTTAAAAAAAAATAGATTTTAACAAAAAGACGATTTTTCAAAAGGTGGTTTTAAGAGCTTATTTTTCGTATTTTCTTTGCATTTTTTTATTTTTTTTTTGTATTTTTGACATAAAGACTTTAAAACCAGGGAAAATAAGAGATTTAAAACTATTTTTGGATTTTTGAGAAATATTTACAAAAGAAGGGTTCTCTGAGAATTCGAGTCTGATTTCTTTGAAAAATTCTTCAAAAAATGGGTTTGGATCTGATTTTTGAGGAGATATTCAAGTTTTGGACCTCGAATCGAGAAATGTGGAGTAATGGATCCAAACGGGTACCGGATGGACGGTCTGAGCCTTTCAGAAATTAATTTTGATATTTTTGTAAATTTAATTTGAAAATTGGATAACGAGGCTCGGTTTTGGAATTTGGCAATGGATCCGGATCCAAAATCAAGTCAGATGGAAAAAGATTATTGTTCCTATTACTTGCTAGTGACCTCTTTCCTACGATCACTTTTGATCGCTCTTATTCTGCGTTAATCTTTAAAATTTCCGCCACAACAACTTAGAATGTCTGGGGCATAATGGTTATCATGCGAGACCATAACTCTTCTCATAATCCATTTATGTATTTATTGGCCCTCTCTTGGTCAGTGTTGAATAACCTAGAGCAATATCGCTCAAGGTTCTAAAACTTGGTAGTATTATCGATAAAACTCATACCACCCAACTCTAGTTCCAGAAACTCCATCTTCTTCTTGTTTCGAGAGTGTATCAAGTAATTATCTAAAAATGCTCTTCAAAAATCATCCCAAGAGATGACTTCGTATTATGAGAACTGGATAATCTTCGTAGTATCCCACCACTTTCGTGTGTTGTCCTTTAGCCTATACGTGCCAAAATTTGTCTTTCTGCCTTCTGGCACTCCCAATACCAGGAACGCATGTTCTATTTTTTCGATCTAGCTTTCTGTAAGTTCTGGATCGAATCTACCGATGAAGACTGGTGGGTCAAGTTTGAGAAACTTTTCATAAGTAATTCCTCCTAAACTCTCGTTACGAGGTGGGGTTGATTCCTACTTGGTTTCATGGATAACAGTTACTAGGTTGTTGAGAGTTTTTAACAAGAACCCCTGTAACGCCCCAAAATCCCAACTTGGAAAATCCTTAAATTTTTAGGGTAATTTTTTTTGAAAGCATTGCGCAAAGCAGCAAAACTCACAGGGGAAAACAATTGGAAATTCTGGGCGGGTTACAGGGTGAACAACATAAAGAAATATTTTATTTATTATAAATTGATACATAATGAATATACATCATTTCCCTTTTCAAAAGACCACTACCAAGATCTCCAGTTCTAGAGTGTGGGTTCAGTCCTCCACCACACATCGAGCTCCATCGCACCACTAGGAGCCCAACACCTGTATCCCCATAAAACATGGTCAGTACTCTTGCGAGTTGGTGAGATAAACCATCCATACATTATCATTTTTAAGGAAAAGCATACAATATAAAGCATGAAGCAGGATACAAATATGCCATACTTGAAAACTACAAGTAACAGGCTATAACTATCATGATGGAACAATTAGAAACATTTAATCACAGTACATGTGCATGTGGCCGGTGAATGCACATGCTATAAGTCTAGACAATAGTGAAAGTAGCAAGTACAATGAGGTAACTAGCAAAAACAAAGAACTGAGCTAAACAACTGTTGAACAATAAGTAACTAAGGAACCATGAGTAAGACAAGTACAAGAACAGTACTAACACCAGCAGTGAAGTAAAGATAATGCTAAGTGATAAACGATAACGTCAAGCGTTAACACACTTAGACAATAATATCCAATATCCAAGCAAGTGAGCCAGGTAGATATAACTCTAGCATCATGCTCCAAGGTAAGCAGTACTATTGTGATCAAATGATTAGCAGGATTATGGAATTAGCATTTGTATTCGAGGGCAACGATGAATGTTTCATCAATTATATATCCCAGGCACACAGGATATACTACAAAGGAAGATACATGTAACCACACGTTTTCAGCACACGTGAGCTCAACTCACAAAATGGGTTTATAGCCCACACAAACTCGCCATAGAGTTTCTAGCATCCAATCCAGTCTTAGTGACAAGCATGCATTTCTGCAAGATGCTTCAAGTCTCCCTTTTGTACTTACGGGACAGATCAAGTGTCAAGGGTAAATCGTGTGCCCAATGGAAATGTACATGAAACTAATCAGGCATTTAAGCAGTAAAGCAAATTAGTAATGGAGCAATTATGATGATGGAACTCATCGCATTTATTAATCAACAGTTAACCTTAATCAGGCATATCTAGTCACAATTCCTCCTTCTGAGGTACTTAGATCCATCCTGCCTTGTGTTCCCAGCAGAGCAACATGAGCAAAGATGTCCAGGTCGCGCTCAAACATTTACGCGCTCCAGCACAACAAGCATAGAGAAGGACCTTGCTGACGAAGGCGATAACAATACGTTAACAATCAGGGATGCGACATACTTAAACACGTGAGTTTGACTCACGAGCATGGGGCAATCTTCCAACATAACTCGTATAGAGTTCAACAATATTGATTGAAAAAATGTGCCAACATCTTAACGTGGTGTTTGATCCCAAACCTTTGTCAGGTGTGATCATGCAAAAGTTTTCCTCTTTTCCTTCTCTTTGCCTTTCTAGACTCTATTCCCTTTTGAAGAGGAATAAAAGATAGAAAAGAAGAGAGGATGAAAAAAGAAAGAAGAGAGAAGAACTCTTTTGCAAAGTCTCATCTGACCAAAATTTTGAAAAAAAATGTTTTGAAAATCACTCACCTCCGTTTTGAAAATTGCGAGAAAAATGGAGAGACGAGATTCGCTCGTTGGTACGAGGTTCGATCGTTCTAGGTGCTTTTACCTGGGGTAATCAAACCAAGGATCAAATTTATGCCTTTTTGCTTTGCTAAAATATTATCTAAGAATTTATTCTAAGTCTAGAATGCACAGAGAATCATGCTTATGCAATGCAAAAAAATGTATGCTTTTGAGAAAGTATTTTTGAAAATTTAGGATTTTCCAAGTGATTCTGAGATGAATTTGATAATGGAGTGAAGAAATGGTTTTTGAATCTTAGAACTTGAGATAGATCTTAAAAAGACATTTGAAGTTCTAAGTCTTGAAAAAAAATCAGAGTTGGGAAAATAGATCATGAATTTGAAAAGAATGAATAGAAAGGGAATTTAGAATTAAAATTTTCGAAATAGGAATGAATTTTCAAAGTCATAATGGACTTTGAATTTGGATCGATTTTCAAGACCTAAAACAAGAATTGAATTTGAATTCAGATTTTTGAGAAATAGGTTTGAAATTATAAATGAGAGTTGGAAATGAGACTAGATTTGAAATCTAGAATGAAATTTTGATAAAAAAAATCTAGCATCCAAGATAGAACTGAATCCGGAATCTAGAATCTTAAATGAAATTTGGATTCGAAGTCTGGAATCCTAAATAGAATTTGGATCCGAAGTCTGGAATCCAAAATGGAGTTGAATTTGAAATCTGGAATCCTAAATGGAATTTGGATTCGAAGTCTGGAATCCTAAATGGAATTGGATCCTAAAACTGGAGCCCTGGATGGAGTTGGATCCTGAAATCTGGAATCCAAGACGAAATTTGGATTTTAAATCTGAAATCTTATATGAATTGGATTTTGCAATCTGGAATCGAAGATGAGATTGGTTTTGAAAATCTGAATCCAAGGTGGAATTGGGTTCTAAATCTAGAGTCCGAGATGAGATTGGATTTTGGAAATCCAAGTGGGACTTTGAGGTTGGATCTAGATTTTGGAAATCCAGATTTGAATTTAAAAGTGAGATTTAAGCTTTAGGAAAAATCAGATTTTGAGACTCAGAATCGATCTCAAAACCTTGATTTTGAATTGAGAATCAAGACTCAATCTTTAGATAGAACTTTGAAGATAAAGAATAAACTTAACTTTAAAGTTTGAATTTGAAATCAAAAGATGAATCAGAAATTTCAAAATTAAATCGAACTTTGAATTTTGATCTGAGATGTTAGATTGAATTTGGAATTGAATCCTGAAAATGAATTTGAAATTCAAAAGTTGAATTGAACTTTGAAATTTGATTTGAATTGGAAATTGAATTTTGAATACAAAAATGAATTTGAAATCTCAAAGTCAAATTTGACTTTGAAATTGAATTTTGAATTTTGAAATAAGATAGAATTGAATTTGAACTTATAGATAAGAATTGATTTGAGAAATGAAGAAGGTATTTGAAGACTTATCTCCAAATCACTTGGATTTTGAAAAAGAATTTCGAAAATATGATATAATTCTATCCTAAATGATGAATGAATTTAAAAGGATTTAAAATTTGGTTTTGAAAATCATATTTCATTCTTTAAATGAATTGAAATAAGATTGAAGATATAATACATTTCTGACTATGGTCATAAAATATATTATATAATAATTATATTTAAATTCAAATGAAGAATAAAACATATTTTAGTGCCTTTATAGAGTTTAAAATGAAATTAACTCTCAATATATTCTGACTATGGCCATTGATATATATTTTGAGTTAATTTTAAATTAAACTCTGATGAAGGAAGAAAATATTGAGAAAAATATGATGATTTTTTAAAAAGATCCAGTGTGGATCCAATGTTATTCCATAAAAGATGAAAATCCTAAGTTTTGTTCACACCTTGACTATGGCCATTGATGCAAATCGTCAACTTAGGGTTTAATCACCTTTTATTAGAATGATGCACATGTCATTCATGATTTTTTTAGATAAAAGAGCAAAATGATATGAAAACAGATAATTCATGATATGCACATGTTCATACATCCTAATCTAGCGCAAAGAATGTAAATGATTCTCATTATAGCTAACTATTACAATTCTAAAATTGAGATTAAAATTACAATTGCTAAATTATGAAGGAAAATGGCCTCTCCTATGTGATTCCTGCAAAAGTTCAAGTTAGCACAAGCAATATAGAAAAGACATATCATGTTAAAGAACTAACATACATATATACGTATCTAGGGGATGAATGAGGGTATGCATATTTAGAATGTATGAGTGGCATTCACAAAAAATTGAACATGACCATACATTCACAATACCCTAAACTAATGGGAAAATGTATATGCAATACCTAGATGCCATGCCTAGATCAATTGGGGAGATGCATAGGGCTGTTGGTGGTGCTTGTGAAAACATGGAAGTGGTAGTGATTGGGTGGATGTTATTTGGGTGATATCCAATGAAAACATCAAATATTATCAAAAGACATCTAGTGGCATCGAATGATTGATATAAAGTTGGAAGCATAGGTAAGTGGAAGAGCTGGGAACTAGCAAGGGATGAGAAAAGGAAGATCATGGTTGTAAGGATGGCCATTACTAAAATTGTTGAGGCTTGGAAAATAGGAAGGAAATAAAAAGAAAAGGATTTGGTTGACAGATCTGCTAGCAGATATAAGGAGCTTGAGGATTACAGAGCATAGAGAATAAATAGATGGGAAGCAAGGCAAATGATAACCAGAGAATCTAAGGGGTACAGAAACTTCAGTCATCTATTTAGACAAACAAAGCTAATATACTGTATGAACTCAGTGAAAACTTAGCAAAAACCTATTAAACCAGAGGCTGGCATTTGACTGGCTCTGTGCAACAATTACATCTACATTACAGTTCAGCTGAACTGCCAAACAATTCCTGCAACTCTGTAAACACCCCAATTTTTTCCAAATGTTGTAAATATTCCCTTTTTTCCCCTGACCCCATTTTCTGAGAAAATTGAGTCGATTTCAATATAAATTTCACCTTCACATAAGAGAAATTTTCAAGTAAAGAACTTCACTCCACCGACCGAGGGCCACCGTAAATGGAAGAAGCCATCCAGTCCTAACAACAATCTAATTTTTATTGTCTAAGGTATATCTCACATCACCTCAAATAGGTTTATCCCCGCGATACGGGGGGTTGCCTATATTGTGGCAAACAAAGCCATCATATAAGAGAATGTCACAAAAAGGCTCCAGACTATCAACGGGGGAATATGGGATCTGGAGGACCCTCCCAACAAACGCAACAACGTCCCTCATCTCAACGGCTGCTACTACCTATGGCAGATCAAAAACCCATGGTAGATCGTGTCTACGCAGTATCAATTGAACAACTCACAAATAATAACTGTATCGAGGAATTCGAATACCCTTGATAGGTAGAGTTGTGTTAGGTAAAAAGGCAATCGAAAGATAAAATCAAATGAATGCTCGAGCCTAGACAAGTGGCTCATGATCTTATGTATAGTCATCTGAATCGATATGTAATTGTTTTTCAAAGAAATCTTGGACTTGTCAAATTGAATTTATACGCACTTGTGCCCAAATTGATGGCTATCGACCCTATGAGTGGGTAATTGAGTTTGCGTAATTAGAACGCTAAAAGTCATTTAATAAAATTCATAAATCGTTGAGATTACATGTCCAGCTTCCACCTTCGCAGGATCCACGATGATTCCCTTTTTTGATATTACGTGGCCAAGGAACATCACTTTATTTAGCCAGAATTCACATTTTAAAAACTTGGCATAAATTTGATTATCCTGAAGGGTCTTCAAAACAATTATCAAGTGTTCCTTGTTCTATGAATATACGAGAATGTCATCAATGAAGACGATGACAAAAGTGTCTAAATATGGACCGAATACCCGATTCATCAGGTCCATAAAGGCAGCTGGTGCATTCGTGAGTCCGAACAACATTACTGCAAACTCATAATGGCTATGTCTCATTTTGAAGGTCAACTTGGGTATATCCTCCTCCTCAACTCTGAGTTGATGATACCCAGACCCGAAGTCGATCTTGAAGAATACTCTCGTTGTTCTTAGTTGATCAAATAAGTCCTCAATCTGAGGCAATGAATATTTATTCTTAATAGTTGCCTGGTTTAGCATCCGATAATCGATGCATAAACGTAAGGATTTATCATTCTTCTTTACAAACAGCATCGAGGCTCCCCACGGTGACACACTCGGACGGATGAACCCTTACAGACATCGAAAAACTCCTGCACCGCTTCCAAACTCTCAAGGGGCTCGGTGTATCCATGCAAAAAAAAAAAGTATCTTTTGCATTTCAACATTTCTGACCCTTTTGAAAATGGTTTTAAAATAAAACTCGCCTCTGTTTTTTAAATATGCAGAAAATTTGGGGCTCGCTCGTCGGTACGAGGTTCAACCGTTTCTGGTGCCTTTACCAGGGATAATTGAACCAAGGATTGAATTTACGCCTTCACGTTGCTCAAATTTGCCTAAGAAATTATTCTAAGTCCTAAATTGCACAAGGAATCAGGCTTGTGCTATGATCTTTGAAAAAGGTTTAGTTTTTGAAAATATGATGCATGCTTTGGAAAATTGCTTTGATTTGAAAATGCTTTAAAGATATTTTAAAATTTAAATTTCCAAGTGACTTCGAAATTAATTTGAAAATATACTTTGGAAAAATTGTTTAAAAATATCTTGGAATTGGTTTAAAATGATTTTGAAATTAATTTAAGATATCTTTGAAAATCATTTGGAAAATATTTGAAATGATTTCAAAATTAATTCAAAATTACTTTAAAAATTATTTGGAAATTGAATTGAAATGATTGTGAAATTAATTCAAAATTACTTTGAAAATTATTTGGAAATTGAATTGAGATGATTTTTGAAATTAATTTGAAATTATTTTGAAAATATTTGTAAAATATCTTGAAAATGATTTGAAATTATTTTAAAAAATCACTTTGAAATTTCTTTCAAAATATTTTGAAAATGAATTGAAAAACTACTTGGAAAATATTTCGAAAATGATTGAAAATAAACTTGTAAAAAATGAATGAAATATTCTTGAAAATATTTCAAAATCGGATTGAAAATCAACTTTGAAAAAAAATTGGAATAACTTGAAATAACTTTGAAAATATTTTGAAAATAATTTGTGAAATTAACTTTGAAATTGGTTCAAAAAATATCCTTTGAAAATACTTTTGAAATTAATCTTGAAAACGGTTTTGAAAATACTTTAGATTTGAAATAAATTTGAATTTGAAAATGATCTTGAAATTGTTTTTTTTTTTAATTTGAAAATGAAAATAGTTTTGAAAATAAAAAGAAATAAACTTGAAAATATTTCAAAAATCACTTGGAAAATACAAAATGTTTTGAAAAAATTTGAAAATTAGAAAATGAAAAGAAATGGTATAATTCTATCTTAAATGATGAATGCATTATTTTATAAAAAGTTTTTGAAGAAATTTTATTGAGAATTATTTAAAATTTTATATTAAAAAGAATTTTATGCCTTTATAGAATTTAAATAAGATTAATATTTCATATATCCATGACTATGACCACAAATATACTTTGAATTAATCTTTATTTTAATTCTAATAAAGAAAAAAAGAAAATAAATTTTGAAATATAATGATTTTTTAAAATGACCTAAGAGTGATGTCGATTTTGCCTTAATAAAGAATAATAAATCTAAGTATTATTTTTATTTTGACTATAGCCACAAATACAAACTTTACAAAGTTTATTAAACCATATTAAGATGGTGCACGTGACATTCATGTTGACAATCATGATTTTAGAAAAATAAAAAAATGAAGCATTCAAGCATGAGATTCGAAATTGAAACTATATGCTCATCCATTCCTAAACTTAGCATAAATAATTTTTTCATTAATTGTCCAATTATAATATTTACATTCATAGAATAATTGATAAAATAAAGATCATAATCCCTGAAAAATTAGCAAACACATTAATAGAAAAATATAGGTTTTCAGGATTTATTCAACAATATTTGGAAATTGAAGGCTATTTTCCAAAAGTAAGTCTTTTTCATGTCTTTCATAAAATCAAAATCATAAAATGAAGTAAAGGATGAATGCATGATGTAATAAGATATTAAAATGAACCTAATTTGGAAAATGAATTTCGAAATTAGGGGCAAAATACCCCTAATTTTAAGACTATAGCCTTAAAATTAAGGTTTTCTAAAATGGATTTTGAAATATTTATCACATGGAAGCTCAAAATTTTATGAAATTGATTGGGGAGCTTGCTAAAGTGATTAAAAACATTAAAAAAGTCTTACATTATGAAATAATATTAAAAAATTAAGAAATTAAGTATAAAAATACCTAATTTGCCTTTTTTTGGCAAAATTATGACTTTTAAAAAACCAATTTTAAAAAATGCAATGAATAAAATGCCAAATGACCATAGAAATTTATGAAAATTGACATGTAGACCACTATCAACCCTAGGAACACTCTAGAATTAAAAGATTCAAGAAAACATTACAGAAAAACCCAAATTAGGTTTTTTTATCAAATTAAAATAGGAATTTAGAGAATCAAGATTTATAAGAAAATCTGTCAGTGCATTTCGGATGAATGAAGGTCTAAAACAACTGAAATCAAGCTCAAAATAAATCCATGAATTTAGAACATGAGAAATATTTCCTTTTTACAGAACATCAAAATCATTTCTGAAGCTTGAGATATTAATGAAACATTGGAGAATTAATTTTAGAAGCAAGAGATTAAATTTTAACATACAGGGTTTCGTACCGACTCAATTTCTCCCAAATTTATGGGAGAAGTTACTTAACACAATCAAGAAAGTACTCCAATTTACATAAATAAAAAATTAATTGTGGTTTGGGAATGTTGACTTTGGGAAGTCACTATTCTATCTAAGGGAATGAACCTGTTATAGAACATGATATACAATAACCAGTCCTGGATGTTAACAGAATTGAAATAGAAAATGAGCATAAAAATTTATAAAAATTGACTAGAATATACTAGACACTTAAAGGAAGAAAGTTTTTTTACAGATCTCGAAAACCATCTCTGGTTAGGGAGATCTAATTTAAACAAGATGGGATAAGATCTAAGCAATGCTTAATGATGCAAAACAACAGGGTTTTGATTTTTTCCTGAAGTCGAATATGAAATGTTCATAAAAATTGCTAAACATTTGTAGAGGTAAACTAGACATGCAAAAAAAGAAAATCATTTTTACAGATTTTAAAATTGATATATCATTAGGGAGATCTGATTCATGCAAAATGGATCAAGATCTGAGCAAGGCCTAACAATGCAAAATGACAGGGATCTGATTTTCGAATCTAAATGAAATATGAAATGATAGTGGAAATTTATGAAAATTGGCATGCATAAACTAGACATTTCAAAAAAGAAATTTCTTTTTACATATCTAGAAAATGATCATTCATTAGGGAGATATGATTACAACAAGTTGATCCTAGACCTGATCAATGCCTGAGGTTGCAAACAGATAGGGTTTTGGTCTTAAATGAAAATAAAATAAAAATTGACTTTAGAAATGGCTAAATTTTTTCTCGGATAAACTAGACATAAAAATAAAGAAAACCTATTTCACAGATCTATAAAATAATCTCCCATTAGGGAGATATGTCTTTGACAAAATAGACTAAAACCTGAGCAATTAAAATTACACAGAGTGATAGGGTTGTGGTTTCCGATCAAAATTAGGTATGAAATGATCATAAAAATTGCTAAAAATTTTCATGAACAAACTAGATTCAATCTTAAAGACACTAATTTTTATGGATCGGAGAGATCATCTCCGTTAGGGAGAAATTACTCCTGCAAGTCGGTCCAGATTCTGCTAAAATCCTGACGGTGTGGAATGATAGGGTCCGAATCCTGATTTTTAAAGTGGATCCATAGATTTTCAAAAAATGTAAAAAATTTACAGATTCATGGAGATATAGTCATGAATCATCTATAAAAATTCAGATAAAAAATGCAAGGAAAAACATCCAAAATTAAGATGCTAACATGAGACCAGAATCAAAATGCATGCAGAATGGAAAAGATACTGAAAGCATTTAATCTATTGAAGCATAAAATGGAAATGAAAGCATAGATGCTATATTTTTTAATTTTAGAAGAAAGAAAACAGTAAAATAACATATAATTCAGAATTATCAAAGCAAAAATTAAATGAAACAAGACATGGATCAATTTGATATGGCCAATTGAAGAGGAATTTGATCCATAGAAGATCAATATCTATCTTCATGGTGGCTTTTGATAGAATTGGAAATTGTAACAAATATAAATTGATTAAAGAAGAAATGAAATAAAAGAGAGAGAAGAAGAATACCTTGGGTAAAGAGAAGGAGGAGGACTGAAACTTCCAGCAAAATGAGGGAGGGAGCTTCCAATTTGGTGCCAACTTCAAGAGAGTCCAACTTGAGAAACTCACCCCCCCCCCTAAGGGATCTATTTATAGTTAAAGTTAAGGGCATTTTGGGTATAGGTAAAAAGAGAAGTTGGTTAGGCTAGGGTTGATATGGAGGGGCCTCTAGAAGGCTCCTCCATATGTCACCTTGAGAGCTCACAAGGGGGTCCCCCCCCCCCCCCGTTGTGGGTCTTTTTAAATTTTTTTAAGTGGACAAAGTGTGAATTTTAGTAAAAAGTGGACATGTGGCACCACTTTTAAGTGTGTGCACATGTGAGCTTTTAAAAGCAAAGGGAAAAGTTAAAAACAAGTGAAAAACAAGGTGTTTAAAGTAAAGAAAAAGTTTGAAGTGAAAATCATCTTTGAAATTGAGAGAAAATGCCAAGTGGTGCCCCTTTAAAAAAAAAACTTTTTGATTTAGAAAGCTAACAAAGGAGAGAATTTAAAAGAGAAAGTGAAAATGAAAGAAATAAAAAAAAATTGTTGTTTTTTGAATTTAATGGAGCTTGATCGGATCTAAGATCAATTTCGATTTTTTTATTTTTCTTATAGAATCCAAATCGAGTTATAAATTGAATTTAGACTAATTTTCAAAAGGTTTTATAAAAAATGATGAATTTGAAATCCAAGGATTTAATTTTGAAAATTGGATAAAAATTAGATTTTGAATTTGGATCTGGATCCAAAATTTTGAATAAAATAGATCTGGATCTCGATTGAAGGTAAAAATGAAGGCAATTGGTTCAAAATGGTAATCGAACCCTGAATATGGATTTATAAAATAAATTGAAATGAAAAATCCAGGCTTATGATGAAATTTGGATTTGGATATTGGATCAAGCCCAGAAATGGAATTGGATATGGATCAGAATCTAAGAAATGAAACTATGTCTCAAATATCAGACAAAGCAATGGATCTGAATCCGAGATCAAAAATTTGATCCACTTTATCCTTCTGAATAGATCAAAAGGGGATCCAGATGGAAATGAATCTGGAATGATTAATTGAATCATGGATATCCAATGAGTCATTCCAGGTTCAAAAGTAAATTAGACTCTGAATTGGATAAAAAATGCAGGTCTAGGATAAAAAAATGGACATCATATCCAACATTGGATCCAATATCTAAATTAAAGTGTCGATTGGATCTCGAATATTGGTAAAATATCAGATAAAGGAATTGATCCGAGTCTGACTTGGGAATTGTCCCAGCTTGAAAATTGATGGAAATGATGTTCTAAAGAAATTATTATTTTTTTGTTTTTGCCCTGCAGAGGTAACATAATACGGTACTAGACTGGTTTGAACTGACTTGAACTAGAAAAAATTGAAATGAACTAAATTAGAAGTCATTTATACTGAGGTGAACTAAATTTGGAGCTAAAACACTAGTTGAACTGACTGGGGTTAGCTCAATTTTGACTGAAACAAGCTAAAATGAAGGTCTGAGAATGTGAAAAGTGACTTAGAATTGGAACTAGACCATTTGAACTCCTGATGAACTCAAGTTAGACCCATGGGGATAAGATCTACTAGATTTGACTGACTCAAAAACACTTTGGCTAAAATTTGAGCTAAAGATGAGTTTATTTCGCCTGAAATGAACTAAATTTAGCTAAAATGAATTGACATTGCTTATCGTGAGCTCAGGGAAGCTAGAAATGACTAACATTCTAACTCTTCTGAACTTAAAAGGAGCTTGGCTAAGTCTAACTGTCAAAGAGATAAGGGTGATTTAGGGGTAAAATGATAATTTTATTAAAAAAATAGGGTAAACTGACCTCTAGATTGAGATAAACCTAGGGGTGAGACCCTTATATTGCTCTGCAGAGATTTGGCATCTGTGAAATGAGGATGTTCTGAATGGACCTGAAAATTTTGGGGTGTTTACAGATGTCCCATCTTTGTTGCTAAGCCGGTTGAAAGTTGAGCTTAGTGGCAAAGAAAAATACACCAAATTTCAAAATAAAATGCCCCTATTAGAAAATCTGAACCGAGTGTGGAAGAATTGATTTTGAACAAGTGTTATGGAATGAGACAAGAAAATGGGGAGGAAATTTACTTCATGGAATGAGCCTGCAAAGGGCATAAAAATGGGATTCCCTAAAGCTTTGGAAAGGGAGATTGAAATTGGGGCGTCTCATAACTGAGACTAAATAGCTTTTGAAAAATGGTCTTTTTTACAAAAAATCAGGTTTAGCCCTTAACTTGGATGGGATGAAAATACCTCATGAAATGAGGCTTAGGTTTGATCCCCTACCTGAACGGGGAGAAAAATACATCATGAAATAAGGCTCAGGTTTGACCCTTACCTGAACGAGGACGAAAAAGTGGAATCCTCGAATGAAGAAACAATGATGGAACTTTCGGACTTCACACAAAGAATTCAGAAGGGGTTGCAAAAGACATGAAAAAGGGATTTCCTAAAGCTTTGGAAAAGGGATTGAAATGGGGCGCCTCATGACTGAGACTAAAATAGCTTTTGAAATGACCTTTTGCCAAAAAAACAGGCTCAACCTTGAACATGAAAATAAATGTCTATGGCAGAATAGTGGGGACAACCAAAAAATATGTGGATCTGAGAGCCCAGGTGCTCAAATAAAAAAAAAGGAAAGGACCTTGAAAAACTAGGTTATCAAGTCTTAATGAGGGATAAAACAACACCAGGATACATCAATAATGGACATCAAGTTCTCGCTTCATGTTGAGATAGCCAGAAAATATTACCAATAAGATAAAAATTGTAGTTGATTCAAGGTGATTGAAATATGCACATCTGTGCAAAAAATATTTCCTCCTTTTTACCTAGAGTATTACCTCTAATTGGGCTAACTTCGTAGAATCAAGAATCAAGAATCAAATTCAAATTTGTTGTTGTTGAGTTTCTTCAAGAAAGCTATCCATTTCTTTGATATGAAAAGAGAGGAAATGTTCTTAGTTTCATAAAAACAATTGGATGAAAAGATATTGATAAAGGAATTTCACATAGATAAAGATGATTTTTGGCAGTTTAATATCTGGGCTTTACCCATGATGATCCTTTTGCACTCTTTGAGACATAAAGTTGAGCTCTTTTGGGGTTTGCCGAGAAATTCATCACATCATCCTTCATCTTGGCGGTGTTCTAATTTTCCCTAGAAGAACACATCACATCCTCCTTCAACTCAGAGATGATCAAAGCTTTCTTTGTCCCTAGGGATTAGATTGATGAAATTGTCTCTTTGATTGGAAATCTTTTGATGATAACATAAATCAAATATCTTTTAGGGTTTATCGCATCAGCCTTCAACTTGGCAATGATCTGAACTTTCCTTGGAAAGACATGTCACATGCTCCTTCAACTTGGAGATGATTTGAATCTTCTTTGTCCCTAGGGATCTAACTCGCTTATCAACCTTCAACTTGGTAATGATTGAGAGATCCTTTTTGCAAATAATTAATTTTGTTTGCATGATTTGAGAAAATTGAGTGGATTCTTTTATCGTGCAAGATATTTTCATTGCCTTATTTCCAGAAGAATTGCTTTTAAAATTGTGCCATAGATATGATCAATATCAATTCATTTCTAACTTTTCAACATCATTGAACTTTCCTTTGTCGACCATATTGAGGAATTTTCTTTATTCTTTTGGTTGACCAACAGAAAAAGCTTTGAATTTTGTTATTTCTTTGTGAAAGCTTCACCCTTTTAGAGAGAATATTGAAGGAAGTTTGAGGTAATTCTTTTGTGGAATGAAATTTTGAAATCAACAAATATTTTTGGTAACAAATTGGTAAAATGTCTTGAAACTCTTTGTAAAATAATTGCTTGATATCAGATTGAAAAATATGTGACTAAATTCTCCTCTCTTTTCCTCGAAAGAGAGACTTAGGTTTGACCCTTGATCTGAACGGGTAAATACTCCTCTCTTCGCTAAAGAGGAGGTGTTTGCAAAACAGAACTTTCGAAGAGAAATTAAGTTTTTGTTAAAACTCTCTAATCTTAGGCTTCTCTTATGGAAAGGCAGCCGGTGGGTAAGGTCGATAAATTATCATAGAAGCGCTAGTCCATCACACTCTTCTTGGAAAAAGGATCCTCTATAACGGGGAGGCCAAAATTAAAAATTGGAGGCCACAAAAGAAAGCGAGCTTCCATCAAAACTCTCCTTGGAAAAAGGGTTTCTTTGTGTAAAATTAGTTGTTGTTTTGCAAACAGTTCACAAAGAAACGAGTCCCTTCAAACTCTCCCTGGAAACTCCCTAAAAAAAGGGGTCCTTCGCAAGAGAAAATTGATTGATATACTGGGCCAGTTCAACCTAAAGGTTGGATCTTTGAAAAAGATTGGCAGTTGGAAAAAATTGTAACCCGAAGGTTTGATTGTAAAATATTGGCATTGACAAATTGGACTTGATGAAAGAAAGATCGAATCAAGAGCGATTCAACCTAAAGACCATATCTTTTTGAAAAAGAGATTGGTTCAAAAGGGATTCAACCTAAGAACTACAAATAAAACTGGATCAAGAGGGATTCAACCTACATATCGAAGTTCGGGTCAGAAGGAATTCAACCTATAGACCACATCTTTTCGAAAAAGAGATTGGTTCAAAAAGAGATTCAACCTAAGAACCGCAAAGAAGACTGGATCAGGAGGGATTCAACCTACAGATCGAAGTTCGGGTCAGGAGGGATTCAACCTACAAACCACATATTTTCAAAAAGAGATTGGTTCAAAAGTGATTCAACCTAAGAACCACAAAGAAGACTGGATTAGGAGGGATTCAACCTACAAATCGCATTTTTTAGAGAGAGAGAGAGAGACTAGTGCATAGACTAGTTTTGATAAAAAGATATCAACCCGAGGATTGAACTGGCTTGAAAGCTAAATTTTGATAAGATGTTCAACCCTAAAGTTGAGTTTGAAAAGGCCGATTTGAAAATATGATTTTGAAAAGGTTCAACCCCAAAGTTGAGTTTGATAAGACCGGTTTGAAAGCATAATTTTGAAAAGGGTTCAGTTTGAAAACTAGTTTTGAAAAGGACTCGGTTTGAAGATTGAATCTGAAATAGTCTTAAAAAAATGGATGATTTTGAGGATTGAATTTTGGAAATGACCGGTAAAAATTACCTTTTGAAAAAGAAGATCAACCCAAGGACTGATTTTGAAAAAGACTAGTAAAATTTAATTTTTAAAAAGCAGATCAACTCGACGGTCGATTTTGAGAAAAAACGATAAAATTGAAAAGGAAGATCACTCAAAGGGCTGATTTTGAAAAAGAATCGATGAGAACCGATTTTTTAAAAAGGGGCTCAACACGAGGGTTGATTTCTGAAAAATTTGGAGAAAGCTAGTTTTGATAAAAAAAACTCAACTCGAGGGTTGATTTTGAAGAGATCGGTGAAAATCAGTTTTGATAAAGACTCAACCTGATGGTTGATTTTGAAAAAGGATAAAAGATGATCAACCTGAGACTTGAATTTGGAAAGAACCAGTTTTTTATAAAAGGTTATTCACTCGAGGATTGATTTTTGAAAATGGCCGGTGAAAAGGAAATTCAACCCAAAGGTCAAATTGTGAAAATGATGAATAAAAGAAGTTTAACCCAAAGGTCGAATTTTGAAAATAATTGGTGAGAACCAATTTTTGAAAAAGGAGCTCAACACGAGGGTTGGCTTTGAAAACCCTAGTGAAAGTTAGTTTTGACAAAAAGACTCAACCCGAGGATTGATTTTGAAAAGTCTGGTAAAAAGTAGTTTTTGATAAAAAGATTCAACCTGAGGGTTGATTTTGAAAAGGAACTGGCTTTGATAAAAGAATCAACCTGAAAGTTGGATTTAAAAAAGGACTGGTATTGATAAAAGGAGGGTCAATCCGAGGGTTGATTTTTAGAAAAGACAGGTAAAAATTACCTTTTAAAAAAAAGATCAACCCAAGGGCAGATTTTGAAAAAGACCAGTAAAATTTAATTTTTGAAAAGAGGATCAACCCGAGGATCGATTTTGAGAAAGACTGTTACTGACAAGTCTTTCATAAAAAGAAGGAGGCTCAACCTGGAGGTTGGTTTTCAAAGAGACTGGTTGAGAACTAGTTTTAATAAAAAGATTCAACCCAGAGGTTGATTTTGAAAAAGATCGTTGCTTTGAAAGCTCTCGGTGATCGTGATGGAGATTTTGCCAATTTTTTTGAAAAGGTTCACAATTTTGGACAGACCCCTATAGGTAGTCCTATCAGTCTTATGAATGATCTCAGGATTGTCCCTTATCCTGAATGGGAATGAAAGGAAATTGATTGAAAGTTGGTGATGAAAGATTTTGTTTGGTCCTGCCTACATACAAGATATTTGAAGTGAGAACAAAGTTTTATAATAAAAGATGCCCTAGTGTAGCAAAGGAAAGAAAATTTGGACAAAAGAAAGGATAAATAATCATTGTTATTGAGAGAAGCTTTTTGAAGAATACAAAAGATAGAATAGACATTTAGGTATAAAAAAATTTTAGATGCAGAGCATTGATAGGATCCGGCAACTCCACCCCATCTGCATTGATCAGACGATACGCATTGTGAGGTAGTGTTTCCTATACCACGTAAGGACCTTCCCAATTGGGTGACCATTTGTTGCGTGGCAATGCTTGAGATGAGTTGTTGATCTGAGGACCAAATCGTTAACTCAGAATTTTCTCTCGATGATAGACTTGGCATAATGCCGAGCTATCCTCTGACAATAAGCTTGAGTGTGCTCAGCTGCCTTGAGCCTTCTTTCGTCTAGTAGATCAAGTTGTACCAACCTCTGTTGCTGATACTAATCAAGCAATAGTTCTATAAGTGAGGCAAATTTAAAAGTGGGCTTCTGAACATGAACAGGTAATACCACCTCAATCCCATAAACAAGCTCTGCAGGAGTAATGTTGGTTGGAGTCCAAATTATAGTTTAGTATGCCCAAAGTGCATCATGGATTTTCTCATGCCAATCACGGCCCGTCTTCATGATTCTTTCCATGATGCAGATCAGGATCTTATTGGTGGTCTCTGCCTGACCATTCCCTTGAGGATAATAGGGAGCTGAAAAATGGTGATGGATCCTGAATTTCGAACAAAAGGACTTCATCCTTTCATTCTTGAAATGGCTATCATTGTTAGAAATAATGTCATGTGGTATGCCAAAGCGACATAGAATGTGCTTGTGAATAAAAGAAACCACATGTCAGCCTTCCACTGCATGCAGAGTAACAACTTCAACTCATTTAGTAAAATACGCTATGGCTGCAAGAAAGTATTTATGACCATTGGAAGCAGAAAGAGTAATTGGACCTACAACATCGAAAGCCCACATAGAAAATGCCCATGGCAATATGACAGATTACAGATATGTGGCCGGTGCATGGATGGAAGGTGCATGAATCTGGCATTTGACCCATTTCTTCACGAAGCAATAGCAGTCTTGTTGCATGGTTTTCCAATAATACCCTGCTTGAATGATCTGCTTAACAAGAGTTTGGTAACCAACGTGGCCACCACAAATTCCTTCATGCGCTTCTTGAATAATTTTCATGGCTTCATCTTCGTCTAAGCATCTGGCATACTCAGCACTGAAACCACATTGATAAAGGACATCAACGAGAATAAAATATCGAGCAGACATGTGCTGGATCGCTTGTCGCTCCCTTTTTGGCAGTTCTGGTAGAAAATCACCAGTTTCAATAAAAATTTTAATGTCTTGATACCAAGGTTTCTTCTTTTGCTCTGCTTGGTTTATCTGCATGATTGGGATGAAGGCAAGTTGATTAAGTCTACCGACTTCGAAAGAACGACAGGATTAACCATCTTTGAAAGACATAATGGAGCCCAGGCTAGCCAAACCGTCAGCTATTTGGTTGAACTCCCTTTTGATATGAGAGTTGGAATTCCTTAAAGTTGACGATGAGGGCTAAGAAAATCTTCTGGTAAGGGATTGGCTTCTGATTTTTTACTTGTCATTCAGCTATGGCCTGACTGACAATGAGCAATGAATCATCAAAGGCATGCACTCTTTTGGCATTAAAGCTTTGTAAAAATTTTGGGCCTTGTATTAGGGCTTTATACTCGGTCATATTGTGAGTACATTGAAAACCAACTTTGAGAGAATAAAGGATCATTTTCTTCTCGGGTGTGATTAGTAAGATTCTGATCCCTATGCCGGCCATATTCTTAAAATCGTCGAAAAACAAGTTCCAAATTAGAGATTATTGAATATTGTAGATATGCTCATCAAGGAAATCGTCCTCTGCTTTGACATTTTCTGCTACAGGAAAATCTGTCAATTGATCTGCAATGGATTGGTTTTTAATTGACTTTTGAGAAACATACTCTAAGTCATACTGCATTAGAAGAACTTGCCATTTGGTGATCCATCCGCTGAGAAATGGTTATTCAAGAATATACTTGAGAGGATTGAGCTTTGATAAAAATTTGATTTCAGATGCCAACAAATAATGTCTCAATTTCTGGCACATCCATACCAGAGCTAGACATGTTTTCTTCATCTAAACATATTTTTTTTCATAGTCAACAAAAGTTTTGCTCACATAGTAGATGACATGCTCTATCCAACTGGCTTCTTTATATTACTCCATGAATCCACCATAGGCATTCTGATTGACAGAGATATATAATAGGAGTGGCTTTCTCAGTTCTAGCGGCTTCAGAACAGGTGGATTAAGAAGGTATTGTTTGATGCACTTGAATGATTGTTGACACTCTGATCTCTATTCGAATTTCACTCTTTTTCTTAGTAAATGATTGAAAGGTTCGCACCTCATTGCCAAATTGGAGATGAACTGATGAATGGACTGAATGCATCCTTAGAGGCTGCGCAATTATTTAAGATTGGTCGAAGGTAGAATATCAATAATGGCTTTTGCCTTGGCAGGATTTACCTTTGTTCTCTTTTTGCTGATTATAAAACCGAGCAGTTTGTCTGACTCTACTCCAAAAATACATTTCTGAGGGTTGAGTTTTAACTTATAGAGGATGAGTCGCTCAAAAACTTGACCAAGAGCATCAATATGGTCCTCTTTTTCTTTGGATTTGATCAGGATGTGATCAACATAAGCATCCATGATCTTATTCATCTGGTCATGAAAGATGGCTACCGTCACCCTTTGATAAGTTGCCCCAGCATTTTTGAGCCTAAATGGCATGACTGTATAGCAAAAAGTTTTCCATGGCATAGTAAAGGAAGTCTTTGATTGATCAAGAGCGACTAACTTGATTTTATTATAACCAGAATATTCATCCATAAAAGAAAACATGGCATGACCTGTCATGTTGTCAATCAAAAGATCAATGTTGGGGAGTGGATAATCATCCTTGGGAGTAGCCTTATTGAGATCTCTAAAGTTGATGCATATTCGAACTTTGTCATTTTTCTTTGGAACTGCAATAATATTGACCAGTCAATCAGGATAATCAATGGCTCAAATGAATCCTGCCTTTAGTAGGTCCTCAAGTTCTTCTTTAACTTGTGATTTAACCCGAGGATCCATCTTCCTTAGTTTTTGTTTGACTGGCTTGAAGTATGGTTTCAGAATAAGACGATGCTCGACCAATTTGAGGTCTAAGCCTAGCATATCTTCATAAGTCCAGGCAAAGACTTCTTGGTGCTGCTTGAGGAAATGGATGAGCCTCTCCTTCTCACATGCATTCAGGCTGGTGCCAATCTTGAGGATTTTTGGATCATCTTCTGAACCAATATTGATATCCTCTCTTGGATCTTGAACCAAAGATGCTGGCTCATCTTGTTTCTGAATATGAGTGAATTTTGGCAACTCTTGGATGGTTGGGTCAAACTCTGCAGGTTCTGCTGGCTGCTCTACCGCTCGGTTGACCTCTGCCCTTGCTTTTATCTGGTGGATCCTTGTCAGCCTTGGAACAACTAAGGGAAGATTGGGATTGGCAACGAGCTTCTTTATTGCATTGGGAGGCATTCTGAAAGACCTCGAAAGGGAAAGGATTTTAGAAAAATTGCTTATCATAAAAGACATACTGCAGGAGAAACAAAAATAACAGTAAATCATAAAGAAGATGGCACCCAAATGTGGAGAAAATTGATGATTTATTGATGATTGAGTATTTACAAGAGGATGACTAGAAGAAGAAACTAGGACTGTATCGCCCTTACAAATCAACATGACAAAAGAAGAAAGCGAGAAAAACAATGGTATTGTCGCTCTTAATTCGCTTTTTTTGACAAAGCTGGTTCCTTTATGCGACTCCTTGTTTGTGAACCCTAGTCCTGCTTTCTCTGAATGCTGAATAGGGACGATGGGTTCTGGCCAACCATCTTTATTTTTCCTCAGGCCTCTTAAAGGTTGTTAACCATACTTTAGTAAGAGATCAAATCTCTTCTTGGCTTTGGAGAATTGGGGAAACAATGGGTGATCCTTGAGTAAGTTGTAATCTAAACACCCTCAAAGCTTGAAAAAGTGTGGTCCTTGCCATTGGACCAATGTTGTGATATTCTCTATCGATTGCACCTCTTTCACTTTCAGCATCTTCAGGCTCTCGTTGAGATCAATTTCATTGCTTTCCTAAATGCTAGAGATATCTGTTGTAAAGGTTGGGCGAGGAATCATCGGTTGAGGTAACCTTTCCTTAGGGTCTTCACCCAAAATGGTGGTAATCATTCCTCCCTTTGATTACTTAATACACTGATAAAGTGTCAAGGAAATAACATTGGTGTTGTGGATCCATGTTTGTCCCAGCAAGAGATTCTACGTAGGCAGTACGTTGATGACATAGAAAAGAATAATATGCACTAAGTAGTTGATGAAGACTTCCAAGAAAAATTTTCTTTTCGCAGTTTGTCCATGATTATCAAAGTCGTAAATGGTGATGGGGTATGATAAGTATTCTTCTTCTTTTAGTCTCAAAGCCTTTGCGGTCATTTTGGGGCAAATATTGAGGTTGCTGCCTCCATTAACAAGCACATGGGGAACGGTCATTCCCCTGGTCCTCACCACAATGTATAAGGCATTATTATGAAATGTGTGAGGCCTTGGTAGGTCATCATCAGAAAAGGTGATGGGTGCATTGGTCATTGCTTGATTTACAATTTGCACCATATCCTTAGGGGTGATGCTTGGCTTCACTTTGATTTTTCTCAACAAATTGTCCAAGATTTCTTGATGTTGTGGAGAGGCATGAGCCAACTCAAGGATGGAGATGTTAGAGAAGGCGGTGATCGACCTCTTAGTAAGATTGACATTTTCCTCTACCGCTTTAGAGGTTTCTGCCTTCTTTTGCCTAATTTTCTTGATGAATTTCTTTGGTAATCCTAGGATCTTTGCAGCGACTTCAACCTATGCTTTGGCAGGAAGGTCCTCCAGGTTGTCATCTCCTTCAAGGCCATCATAAAAATCCTCACTGGTGTAGACTCTCTTGCCTTTATCTCGAGTCTGCAGATCTTTAACCATGCGGGTCATTTTCTTGAGTTATAGCTGGATAGGATCCTCAGTTGCTGGGGTCTGAATCTTTAACTGATTGACGAATTCGGGCTCTTGAATCTGAACAATCTTCTTAAACGGTGGAGGAGTTTGTAGAACATTTCCTACTCTCTCTTCAGATACTTATTTCATAGAATCCCCTCCTTTCGGAGAGCTGTCATGTTGGATCCTTTTCTTGGCAATCTTGACGTGTTTCTTCACAAGCTTATCCTTGACTTTCTTCTTAGAGGGCACTTTCTCTGAACTCACCTCAGCCTGCTCAGATAGCATCTTGGTCATCATTTTTTGAGATAATTTGTATATGGCTGGGTCAACATCATCACTACCTGCCTGATCCTGTCCTCTGACTGAAATCAGAGAACTCATTTCTTCAGTGTTGCTTTTGCTATAGTGAGGTGGAATGGTCTTCTTCCCAGATCTTTTCTGAACCATTCGACAATGCCAAGGTTTTTTGCACAATAAAGAAGGGTTAGAAGAAAAATTATAATAAAGACAATGAATCAAGAAAGAGTTAGAAGTTAGGTTGATAATTTATAAAGAATATCTCATTACCAGGGATTGGGTCATCACAAGAATTATGACTATTGCGTCATTACCTCCATAATAAAAGCAAATAACTGAAATGCACCTTATTACCTAGGCGAGGTCGCCAACCATGATAGAGATATTGAAGAAGAATGAGGAAGTAAAAAGATAAAGATTGAATTGATATCTGAAAAGGATATCCCATTACCAAGGATAAGGTCGCCACAGGAATCGTGACCATTATGTTGTCACTAAGAAGTAAACAACTAAAATGAGCCTTACTACCCAGGCGGGGTTGTCAATCATGATGAAGATGCGAAAAGAAATATCATGAAGAAAGTAAATTTTATTGATGAAAATCATAGACAAGGAGAAGGTGGGCGGACAGCCTCCCACCATTCCAAATATTCAGAAGATACATTGGGTCCAGGAAAGAGGGAGAGAGTAATAAAAAATCCCAACTGTATTTGGCTACATAGTACGCTTCGGACCACTAGGTTGACTGCAAATCGAATTCTAGCATAATACCCATCAAAAAATGAGTGTTGACATGTGTCTGCCACTGTGAAAACTGTCGGATACACCTTTCTGGCTGGTAATCAACACAAAAGAAGGGCCCAAGCAACCTGTAGCGCTTTCCACACACATAAGTGTAGCGAAGAAGTGTTTCCTGCTGGTTGAAATAGTTCCAAATGATTTCATCTTGATGTAGACTCTCAATCAAAGCTCGATATTAGAGGGTAGACTGTGATGTTTTGCCATTGAATCTGAATGAGCTAGCTTTTGATGACACATGTTGAAGAAACCATGACTGCAGGGCATAGATGCACCCTTTACCAAGATAGTTTCTCCAAGGGCAAAACGAGTCAAACCACAGTAGAGGAAATTGAAAGATGATGGGTCTGCCTACCTCCCCACCTTTGCAAGAGTTGGACAACTCGAATATCGACAAAATTTTGACCATTTTGAAAGAAAGCTAATCCTATTGTGCATAGGACCATGGCATGTTGAATCTTTTCTTTGGTTGCTCTCGATAGGGTGTCAACCTCCTCGTATGCCCCATACTGACCATAAAGCTTGAACAAGTCAACGAACTTGCTGTTATGTGCCTCGACAAGTTGTCAAGATCTACGTCCGGTCATTCTGACTAAGGCATCTTGAACATCTAATCCTTTGATATTGATTAGAAATTGTTGCTCAACGGGATCATCAGGCTGACCAGCTGGCTCCGATAATCCCATAATATCATTAAACTCATCTATAAGCAGGGTCATCTCTCCCCATGAAAACCAAAATATGTAGATATGAGGATTTCATCGCTCTGCCAAAGCTTGAATGAGATTCTCATTGATGATATGCTTGCCTACAGTTGATGTCAGCTCTAATCTATAGTCATTCAGGTGGTCTGGAAACATATGTGAGAAGGTGGTAAACCAAGAATAGTACCACCAAGGAAAGAAAGGATTGGTACGAAGGACCCGATGATCTGAAAACCCTTGTCTTATCTCATGTGAGATATGGTCTTTAGGAAAGATGGTGTCAAGTGAATTGGACGTCATTGAATAATACTGAGGAAGAAAAAAAAATAGAAAGGATTAGAATGACGAAAAAATTGCAGGACTTTGAAGGAAATAGAAGGTAGAATTGAAGAAAATCGAGATTCGAAAAGGAAGAAAAAGGTATACACCTAGAACTTTTTGGAAAATAAAAAGATTTTTAGAAAAGTTTTTAGGGATTTTTAGAAAATTGATCTTAAGGAATGGAGAAAGAGGAAAATATATACCTGGATTTTGAAAATAAAGGGAAAAAAAGAAATACCTAGGGTTTGAGAAAAATTATTCTAAGAAATTACAGGAAATTAAAGAATCATATACAAACAAGGATGCGCACTCCCTGAAGTCTGACTCTAATATACAAATTTTGAAAAGGCTTGTAGGACCCTAATCCTAACTCTAAGGTTCAGATCATCTGATTCCAATCCAAATACGCTGATATACTTAAGTCGAAGCTTAATGTACATGGCATAAAAATAATCTTTGGTTCTAAGGTATGGTTTTTCAACATCTTTGAGCGTCTGCCGATATACTTTAGACTATGGCCCTTAGTACGTGGCATGAAAATTTTTAGCCCAAATAAGTGGCCCAGTTGTGAGGCTTTGTCCCAAACTATGGTTCAATGAGAAAGCCCATCAACATAATGATCGAGACAATATAGGTAGGGATGTATTGAAAAAAATGATCAAACATGCAAGAAATCAGAAGGCTCTAATGCAAATGCCTAAGAAGATAGAATTTTGAAAATCATAAAGAAGCACATACTTGTATACAATGTTTGCATTCAATCCCTAGATTGAGGAGGGTTGTATTTAACCTAAGTCTAAGTGAGCATGAATAATCCTCCTCAATTGGTCCTACCAAACCATGCCTAGGTCTACATGTATTAATGTCAGCTAGGTTTGATTCTAGGCTTCTAAGTTTACAAGAAATGAAACTGACATTTGAAGAATAATAACCTAGACAAATCTGAATAAGGCAAAGGCATCAATTTGATCAGATGAAGACGAGTCCCATCACGATCGCCAAACTTCTGTATCCATGCAAAAAAAATCCATCTTTTGCATTTCAACATTTCTGACCCTTTTGAAAATGGTGTTAAAATAAAACTCGCCTCCATTTTTAAAATATGCGGAAAATTTGAGGATCGCTTGTTGGTACAAGGTTTAACCATTTTTGGTGCCTTTACCAGGGTAATTGAACTAAGGATCGAATTTATGCCTTCACTTTGCTCAAATTTGCCTACGAAATTATTCTAAGTCCTAAATTGCATAAGGCATCAGACTTGTGCTATGATCTTTGAAAAAGGTTTAGTTTTTGAAAATATGTTGCATACTTTGGAAAATTTCTTTGATATGAAAATGCTTCGTACATATTTTAAAATTTGAATTTCCAAGTGATTTCGAAATTGATTTGAAAATATACTTTAGAAAAATTATTAAAAAATATCTTGAAATTGGTTTGAAATGATTTTAAAATTGATTTAAGATATCTTTGAAAATCATTTGGAAAATATTTAAAATTATTTTAAAATTAATTCAAAATTACTTTGAAAATTATTTGGAAATTGAATCGAAATGATTGGGAAATTAATTTGAAATTACTTTAAAAATTATTTAGAAATTTAATTGAGATGATTTTCAAAATTAATTTAATTTTTTTTTGAAAATATTTATAAAATATCTTGAAAATAATTTGAAATTATTTTCAAAAATCACTTTGAAATTTCTTTGAAAATATTTTGAAAATGAATTGAAAATTACTTGAAAATATTTCAAAAATGATTGAAAATAAACTTAAAAAAAATGAATGAAATATTCTTGAAAATATTTTAAAATTGGATTGAAAATCAACTTTGAAAAAAAAATTGGACTAACTTGAAATAACTTTGAAAATATTTCAAAAAATGATTTACGAAATTAACTTTGAAATTGGATCAAAAAATATCCTTTAAAACTACTTTTGAAATTAATCTTGAAAATGGTTTTGAAAATACTTTGGATTTGAAATAACTTTGAATTTGAAAATGATCTTGAAAATGGTTTTTTTAAATTTTAAAATGAAAATAGTTTTGAAAATAAAAGGAAATAAACTTGAAAATATTTCGAAAATCACTTAAATTTTTTAAAATGTTTTGAGAAATTTTAAAAATTAGAAAAAGAAAAGAAATGATGCAATTCTATCCTAAATGATGAATGCATTATTTTATAAAAAGTTTTTGAAGAAATTTTATTGAGAATTATTCAAAATTTTATATTAAAAAGAATTTTTTGCCTTTATAGAATTTAAATAAGAGTAATCTTTCATATATCCATGACTATGGCCACAAATATACTTTGAATTAATCTTTATTTAAATTCTAATAAAGAAAAAAAAGGAAATAAGTTTTGAAATGTGATGATTTTTTAAAATGACCTAAGAGTGTCGGTCGATTTTGCCTTAATAAAGAATAATAAATCTAAGTATTATTCATATTCGGACTATGGCCACAAATATGAACTTTACAAAGTTTATTAAACCGTATTAATATGGTGCACGTGCCATTCGTGTTGACCATCATGAATTTAAGAAAAATAAAAAAATGAAACATTCAAGCATGAGATTCGAAATTGAAACTATATGCTCATCCATTCCTAAACTAAGCATAAAGTAAATTTTTTATTAATTGTCCAATTACAATATTTATATTGATACAGTAATTGATAAAATCAAAATCAAAATCTCTGCAAAATTAGCAAACACATTAATAGAAAAATGTAGGCTTTTCGAGATTTATCCAACAATATCTGGAAATTGAAGGATATTTTCCAGAAATAAGCTTTTTCCATGTCTTTCATAAAATAAAAATCATAAAATGAAGTAAAGATTGAATACATGATGTAATAAGCTATTAAAATAAACCTAATTTGGAAAATAAATTTTGAAATTGGGGATAAAATAACCAAAATGCCCTTAATTTTAAGACTATGGCCTTAAAATTAGGGTTTTTTGAAATAGATTTTGAAATATTTATCACATGGAAGCTCAAAAAATTATGAAATTGATTGGAAAGATTGATAAAGTGATTAAAAACATTATAAAAGTCTTAAATTATGGAAAAATTATTCAAAATTTGAGAAATTATGTGCAAAAATGCCTAATTCGCCCCTATTTTGATAAAATTATGACTTTTAGAAAACCAGTTTTGAAAAATACAATGAATGAAATGACATATGACCATAGAAATTTATGAAATTTGATATAGAGACCCCTAACAATCCTAAAAACAATCTAGAATTAAAATACTCAAGAAAACATTGCATAAAAACTTGAATTAGGGTTTTTTATCAAATTAAAATAGGAATTTATAGAATTAAGATTTACAAGAAAACTTGTCAGAGCATTTTCGATGAATAAAGGTCTAAAACAACTCAAATCAATCTCAAAATGAATCCATGGATTTAGAACACATCATAGAAACATTTTCTTTTTAAAGTATATCAAAATCATTTCTGAAGCTTGAGATATTAATGAAACATTGAAGAATTAATTTTAGAAGCAGGAGATTGAATTTTAACATACAAGCTTTTGTAATTTAGGTATTTTAGAGACTAAACTAATTCAATTTCTCTCAAATTTATGAGAGAAGTTTTTTAACATAATCAAAAAACTACTCTAATTTACAGAAATAAAAAATCAATTGTGGTTTGGGAATGTTGACTTTAGGAAGTCACTATTCTATCTCAGAGAATGAACCTGTTACAGAACATGATGTTTTGTAACCAGTTCCAGTTTTTAACATAATTGAAATAGCAAATGAGCATGAAAATTTATAATAATTGGCTAAGATATACTAAGCAGATAAAAAAAGAAAAACTTTTTTACAGATCTCAAAAACCATCTCTGGTTAGAGAGATTTGATCCAGACAATATGGGATAAGATCTAAGCAATGCTTAATGATGCAAAATAACAGGGTTCTGATTTTTGCCTGAAATCGAATATGAAATGTTTATGGAAATTACTAAACATTTTCAGAGGTAAACTAGACATGCAAAGGAAGAAAATCTTTTTTACAAATCTTAAAATTGATCTCTCATTAGGGAGATCTGATTCATACAAGATGACTCAAGATCTGAGCAAGGTCTGACAATGCAAAATGATAAGGATCTGATTTTCAAATCAAAATGAAATATAAAAAGGCAATGAAAAATTATGAAAATTGGCATGCATAAGCTAGACATTTCAAGAAAGAAATTCTTTTTTACAGATTTAAAAAATGATCTCTCAATAGAGAGATATGATTATAACAAGTTGATCCTAGACCTGATCAATGCCTGAGGTTGCAGACAGACAGGGTTTTGATCTTAAATAAAAATAAAATAGAAATTGACCCTAGAAATAACTGAAAATTTGGAGAGATAAACTAGACATGAAAATAAAGAAAACCCCTTTTACAAATTTAGAAAATAATCTTCCATTAGGGAGATATGACTGTGACAAAATGTATTAAAACCTAAGCAATTAAAATTACATAGAGTGATAGGGTTGTGATTTTTTATCATAATCAGGTATGAAATTACCATAAAAATTGCTAAAAATTGGCATAAACAAACTAGATTCAATCTTAAAGAGACCACGTTTTACATATCAGAGAGATCATCTCTAGATTGGGAGAAATCACTTTGGCAAGTTGGTCCTGATTCTGCTAAAATCCTGACGGTGCAGAATGACAGTGTCCAAATCTTGATTTTTAAAGTGGGTCCACAGATCCCAAAAAATTGTTAAAAAATTACAGATTCATGGAGATACAGTCATGAATCACCCATATAAAATTTAGATTGTCCAAAATTAGATGCTAACATGAAGCCAGAATCAAAATGCATGCAGAATGGAAAAGAGAATAAAAGTATTTAATCTATTGAAGCATAAAATGGAAATGAAAGCATAGATGCTATAATTTTGAATTCTAGAAGAAAAAAAATAGTAAAATAACATCTAATTCGGAATTATCAAAGCAAAAATCAAATGAAACAAGGCATGGATCAATTTGATATGACCAATTAAAGAGAAATTTGATCTATAAAAGATCAAATTCCATCTTCATGGTGGCTTTTGATAGAATTGAAAATTGTAACAAATGTAAATTGATTAAAGAAGAAATGAAATAAAAGAGAGAGAACGAGAATACCTTGGCTGAAGAGGAGGAGGACTGAAACTTCCACCAAAATGAGGGAGAGAGCTTACAATTTGGCGCCAACTTCAAGCGAGTCCAACTTGAAAAACTTGCCCCCCTAGGGGATCTAGTTATAGTTAGAGTTAGGGGCATTTTGGGTATGGGGAAAAAGAGGAGTTGGTTAGGCTAAGGCTGATGTGGAGGGGCCTCTAGAAGGCTCCTCCACATGTCACCTTGAGAGCTCACAAGGGGGGGTCGACCCCCCCCCATGTGGGTCTTTTTAAATTTTTTGAAGTGGACAAAGTGGAAATTTTAATGAAAAGTGGACATGTGGCACCACTTTCAAGTGTGTGCACATGTGAGATTTTAAAAACAAAAGAAAAAAGTGAAAAACAAGGTGTTTAAACTAAAGAAAAAGTTTAAAGTGAAAATCATCTTTGAAATTAAGAGAAAATGCCAAGTGGCACCCCTTTAAAAAAAATTATTTTCTTTTTTATTTAAAAAGCTAACAAAGGAGAGGATTTAAAAGAGAAAGTGAAAATGAAATAAATAAATAAATAATAAATTTGATTTTTGAATTTAATGGATCTTGACTGGATCTAAGATCTATTTCGATTTTTTATTTTATTTTTCTTCCAAAATAAAAATCGAGTTATAAATTGTATCCAGGCTAATTTTCAAAAGGTTTTAAAAAAAATGATGAAATTGAAATCCAAGGATTTAATTTTGAAAATTGGATAAAAATTAGATTTTGCATTTGGATCTGGATTCAAAATTTTGAATAAAGTGGATCTGGATATCAATTGAAGGTAAAAATAAAAGAAATTGGTTTGAAATGGTAATTGAATCCTGAATATGGATTTATAAAATAAATTGAAAATGAAAAATCCAGACTCATGATGAATTTTGGATTTGGATCTTATATTTGAATATTGGATCAAGCCCGAAAATAGAATTGGATCTTGGATCTAGATTAGAATCCAAGAAATGAAACTGTGTCTTAGATATCAAACAAAGAAATGGATTTGAATCCAAGTTCAAAAATTTGAACTACTTTATCCTTCTAAATAGATCAGAAGGTGGATCCAAATGGAAATGGATCTAGAATGATTAATTGGATCCTGGATATCCAATAAGACATTCTAGGTTTAAAAGTAAATTGGACTCTGAATATGGAAAATAGAATTAATTGGATGAAAAATCCAGGCCCAGGATGGAAAATGGACATGAGATCCAACAATGGATCCAATATCTGAATTGAAGTGTGGATTGAATCTCGGATATTGGAAAAATATCAGATAAAAGAATTGATCTGAGTCTGAATTGGGAATTGTCCCAGCTTGAAAATTGATGGAAATGATGTTCTGAAGAAATTATTATTATTTTGTTTTTGCCCTGCAGAGGTAACGTAACACGGTACTAGACAGGTTTGAATTGACTTAAACTGGATAGAATTGAAATGAACTAAATTGGAAGTCATTTATACTGAGGTGAACTAAATTTAGAGCTAAAACACTAGCTGAATTGACTAGGGTTAGCTCAATTTAGACTGAAATTAATTAAAATGAGCTAAAATGAAGGTCTGAGAATGTGAAAAGTGATTTAGAACTGGAACCAGACCATTCAAACTCCTGATAAACTCAAGTTAGACTCATGAGGATAGGATCTACTAGATTTGACTGACTCGGGAACACTTTGGCTAAAATTCAAGCTAGAAATGAGTTCATTTTGCCTAAAATAAACTAAATTTAGCTTAAATAAACTGACACTACTCATGGTGAGCTCAAGAAAGCTAGAAATGACTGACATTCTAACTCTTCTGAACTTAGAATGAGCTTGGCTAAGTCTATATGTCAAAGCGCTAAGGGTGACTTAGGAGTAAGATGATAATTTTATTTAAAAAATGGGGTAAACGGACCTCTAGACTGGGATAAATCTAGGGGTGAGACCCTTACATTGCCCTGCAGGGGTTTGGCATCTGTGAAATGAGGATGTCCATAATGGAGCTAAAAAATTTAGGGTGTTTACGCTTGGCAGCTGAGCTTTCCGTTGAGAGACTCAATAGAAAGGTCACACAACCCTTCCTAAGGTATTTTTGTGCCTTAAGAGCTGATATGAGTCAATTATGCAGGTCAGGTTTAGATAACCGGTATTCCACCTTGGGTAAACCTGATCGAGATTGAATGGCCATGCTTTTGCAGCACAAAATTCTAACATGGTCTTGGGCTAACCAGTTCATTCTCAGAATGACATCGTACTACACCATATCGATTAGGATGGCATCAGTAGGCAAATATTGTTCAGCTATCTCTATATCGAGATTCTTTAGACACCTGATACATTTGGTGAGTGAACCCAAAGGATTGTATACTTCAATCATTTTATCAACCGATTGCACTGAAGCATGGAGTTGTTCAGTAAAATCATTGAAGATAAAGGTATGAGTAGCACCATAATCAAACAAGATGCAAGTAGCATGTCCATTCACAGGTACAATGTCTTCAATCAGGTCATCATTTTCGACTTGTTAAGTCATTACAGTTTATACACGACATGCTGCAGGTCTGTGATCATCGCAAAAATTTTCCTATTCTCTTGTTGGTTTCTCTCTCTTTCTTCTCTTTCCCTTTTCTAACCTCTTATTTTTCTCCTTTTTGAAGGGAGAAGAATAAAAGAAAGAAAAGAAAGAGGAAAGAGAAAAGAAGAGAACGAAAGGGAGAAGAGGAACTATTTTGCGCGGTCTCACTTGACCTTGATTTGAAAATATTTAGAAATTTAACTCGCCTCCGTTTTTGAAAATATTGCGGGAAAATGGAGAGACGGGATTCGCTCGTCGGTACAAGGTTCGACCGTTCCTGGCGCCTTCACCAGGGGTAATCGAATCAAGGATCGAACCTATGCCTTTTGCTTTGCCTAAATATAATCTAAGAATTTATTCTAACTCTAAATGCACAAATAATCATGCTTGTGCAATGCAAGGATGAATGCTTTTTCGAAAGATGTTTTGGAAAAAGTTTCCAAGTTATTCTAAGATGAATTTGATAAAGGAGTGAAGAAGATGATTGAGTTTGACTTAGAACTTGAGATAGATCAGAGAAATTCCAAAGTCTTTGGAGTAATTTAGAGTTGAAAGAATAAATCTTGATTTTGAGAAAGAATGATTTGAAGATTTGAAATGAAAAGGAAATGAAGTTTCAAAGTCAGAAATGAATTTTGAATTTTGAATTTGAATTTAAGAAAGGAAATGAATATTTGAGATGGAATTGAATTTAGATTTTTGAAGTTTGAAATTTAGAATGGATCTGAGAAATGGTATTTAAAAAATAGAGATGAATTTAAGAAATTCAGAAGTGATCTGTAGGTGGAATTTGGATTTAAAAATTGGGAATGGAATTGAATTCTGGATCCTGAAATAGAATGGATCTGAAGTCTGAGATCCAAATGTAGAGTTGGACTCTGGATCCTAAAATGGATTTGGATCTGAAGTCTGAGATCCAATGTGAAATTGGATTCTGGATCCTATAAGGAAATTGGATCTGAAGTCTAAGATCCAAAGTGAAATTGGAGTCTGGATCCTAAAGAGGAATTGGATCTGAAATCCTCGAGTGAAGAGGCCATGATGGGACCTTCGGAGTTTGGATGAACAAATCCGAAAGGGGTTTGCGAAAGGAGGAAGGAAATGAGGTTCCCTAAAGCTTGAAAAAGGGATGCACTTGGGCGTCTCATTGCTGAGACTAAATCAGCTTTTAAATTTAATGACCTCTCGCAGGGAGTACAGGTTTTGACCCTTAACCTGAGTGGGAACAACCATACGGATATCTTGAAACCGTGATGGGACAGGAGAGATACTTCAACTGAATGGGGTAACTCTTCTGGAAAACAATGCTAGATTGCATTAAAATGGATATTGAATATTTACTTCATTCTCAGAACAGCTAGAAAATTTTGCCAATAAAATTTATGGTTGACTTCAACGCTTGAAAATGTGCACATGTGTGCAAAGATATTCCCTCTTTTTACCTAGAGTATTTCCTCCAACGAGGTTAACTCCTCAGTTTTAAGAGTCAAATTCAAAATTTTAACGCTGATGATTTTCTTCGAGGAAGCTATTCATTTCCTTGATATGAGAGGAGAAGAAATATTCTCAATTTCATAAAAGCAAGTAGTGAAAAGACATTGATAAAAGAATTTTGCAAGAGAAAATATGATTTCTGGAAATTTAGGCAGTTTGATATCTGAGTGTTTTCTCATGATGATCTTCTTGCACTCTTTTTGAGTCGTTGAGCTTTTTCGGGTATTTACATCATCCTTCATTTTGGATGTTCCTGAGTTTTCTCTCTTTCTCAAGGAAGGGTACGTCACAAGCTCCTTCATCTTGGAGATGCTCTGATCCTTCTTTTTCTCAGGGATTATATATGATGGTATTGGCTCAAAGGTCTTTAGATGATAGCATAAATCAAATATCATTTAAGGTTTGTCAGTAGGTCCATCACATCCGCCTTCATCTCGACGGTGATCTGAACTTTCCCTGGAAGGATCCGTCACAAACTCCGTCATCTTGGAGATGTTTCAAATCTTCTTTGGCCCGGGGGTCTACTCGCTTAATTCGCCTTCATCTTGACGACAATTGAGAGATCCCTTTTGCCGATATTTGATTGCAGCTCAAAAATGAATAAGGATATATGAATTGAGTGGATTCTTTTTTTATCGCTCGGGATATTCCCACTGCCTGATTGCCAGATAGTCGTCTTTAAACATGCGCCATAGCCATGATCAAATATCAATTCGCTTCTGGCTTTTCAATGTCATCGAATATTTCTTTCGCTAATCATACCGAGGATATTTCTCTCATCCTTTTGGTTAATCAACAGGGAAAAGATTTGAATTTTACCTCTTTCGAAAAAGGTTTCACCCTTTTGGAAAGAAATACTAGAGGTAAACAGAGGTGATTCTTTTGGGTAGTAAGAATATTGGAATCAACAAGTATCTTTAGCAAATTGGCAAAGCTTTCAAGGATCCTTTGTGAAATAATCACTAAATATAAATTTTGATGAAACTTTGAGTTGAAACTTGGGAAAGAATATTTAGATTTTTGTTTTGACCGACCAGCTCGAAAGCAGGATTTTTTGAAAGTACCAGCTCGAAAGCAGGATTTTAATTGACCCACCAGCTCGAAAGCAGGATTTGTTTGCCCGACCAGCTCGAAAGCAGGATTTTTTTGGAAGTACTAGCTCGAAAGCAGGATTTTGATTGACCGACCAGCTCGAAAGCAGGATTTGTTTGCCCGACCAGCTCGAAAGCAGGATTTGTTTTGCCCGACCAGCTCGAAAGCAGGATTTTGGTTGCCCGACCAGCTCGAAAGCAGGATTTGATTGCCCGACCAGCTCGAAAGCAAGATTTGTTTTGCCCGACCAGCTCGAAAGCAGGATTTGTTTTGCCCGACCAGCTCGAAAGCAGGATTTTTTGGAAGTACCAGCTCGAAAGCAGGATTTTGGTTGCCCGACCAGCTCGAAAGCAGGATTTGATTGCCCGACCAGCTCGAAAGCAGGATTTGTTTTGCCCGACCAGCTCGAAAGCAGGATTTTTTGGAAGTACCAGCTCGAAAGCAGGATTTTGGTTGCCCAACCAGCTCGAAAGCAGGATTTGATTGCCCGACCAGCTCGAAAGCAGGATTTGTTTTGCCCGACCAGCTCGAAAGCAGGATTTTGGTTGCCCGACCAGCTCGAAAGCAGGATTTGATTGCCCGACCAGCTCGAAAGCAGGATTTGTTTTGCCCGACCAGCTCGAAAGCAGGATTTTGGTTGCCCGACCAGCTCGAAAGCATGATTTTTTTGGAGGTACCAGATCGAAAGCAGGATTTTGGTTGCCCGACCAGCTCGAAAGCAGGATTTGATTGCCCGACCAGCTCGAAAGCAGGATTTGTTTTGCCCGACCAGCTCGAAAGCAGGATTTTTTTGGGAGTACCAGCTCGAAAGCAGGATTTTGGTTGCCCGACCAGCTCGAAAGCCGGATTTGATTGCCCGACCAGCTCGAAAGCAGGATTTGTTTTGCCCGACCAGCTCGAAAGCAGGATTTTTTTGGGAGTACCAGCTCGAAAGCAGGATTTTGGTTGCCCGACCAGCTCGAAAGTAGGATTTTGATGGTAAAATGATTGGTATTGATATAGTTGTGACCCGGAGGCTTGGAAATGATGGATATTTGATGAAATTGTAACCCGAAGGCTTGAACTTTGATATACTTTGATGAATTTGCAACCCGAAGGCTTGAAAAGGATATACGTGGATGAATTTGTAACCCGAAGGCTTGACAGTGATAGACATTAATGAGATTGTAACCCGAGGGCTTGATAATGAAAGACATTTGATGAATTGATAGACATTTGATGAGAATTTAGGATATAATAGACAATGATTCAGGTTTATCCCTTAACCTGAAAGGGAAAGAGATTTTTGAGGATATACTTGAGACTTGAATTTAAAAAAGATATGACAAGATTTATGATTTAGAATTTAGGATTTAGATGGTCCAACACATTTGGTTATATGCGGTCCAATTTTCAGGATTAACCCCTTGTCCTGAACAGGGAAAAGAATAAAATTTAAACAGATGGAAAAAATAAAATTTGATGAAGTATTTGATAAAACATGGAGAAAGTTTTTTGAGGAAATTTATTTACTTTGTAAAAGAATTCTCACAAGTAGCATTTGTTGCTCCTATGAGCGATCTCAAGATTATCCCTTATCCTGAGAAAGAATACCTTGAATATCGAGGTTCAGGTTTATCCTTTAACCTGAAAGGGGAAAGAATAGAATTTAAGAAAAGAAATTTAGAAAATCAATTTGATGAGACTTGTATTTGCAAAAAGAATTCTCATAGGTAACATCATTGTCCCTACGAGAGGTCTCAGGATTATCCCTTATCCTGAATGGGAAAAGAAAATTTGATGAAGGAAAATTGATATAAATCTACAAAGAATCAATAAAGATTGGCAAAACTTGTATTTACAAAAGAATCCTCATAGGTAGCGTTATGGCTCCTACGAGGGGTTTCAGGATTATCCCTTATCCTGAATGGGAAAAAGAAATAGAATTTAAGAAGGTGAAGAGAAATTGATATAAACTTAGAAAATCAATAAAGGTTGACAAAACTTGTATTTACAAAAGAATTCTCGTAGGTAGCATTATTGCTCCTACGAGGGGTTTCAGGATTTTCCCTTATCCTGAATGGGAACACCTCGGACAACGAGGGTCAGGTTTATCCCTTAACCTGAGGGGGAATTTAAAGAATATTTAGAAAATACCTCATGGGAAAGAGGCATCAGGTTTATCCCTTAACCTGAAAGGGGAAAGAATAGAATTTTAATAGAATTGAGGAAATATTGCTAAACTTGATAAAGCTTGATAAAATTGATGTAAACTTGATAAAAATATGAATAAAACTGATAAAGATATCAAATTTAACTGAAGATTTACAAGATTTTGAGAAAAAAGAGTTTTTCTGATCCTGCCTGCATATGGGATCTGGAAGGAAAAAATGTTTATTTAAAAGATAAGTGAGAAATCATTTTTGGGGAGAAATTCCATTGTAAGGAAAATGATCAGTGTGAGATCTGATCCTTTTAAAAAGAATCATCATGAGAGATCATCATGTGGGTTAATTTTGAAGATAATGGTTTAAAAACCCATTTTAAGAAAAATCAATGTAATAGTTTATTTTGAAGAAGATTTGATCAAAATATTGAATTTTTGGTGATCATGAAGAGGTTTTTGCAGAAATTCTCAAGATTTTTAGGATTTTGAAAATCCTCATAGGTAATATCATTTCTCTCATGATGATGTTTTTAGGATTGTCCCTTAATTTAAAAGAATAGGAGAAATACAAATTTTTCTAAAATAAATGCCCCATCGTGGCAAAGGATAGAGGTATTTGATATCAACAGGTATGAAGAAAATTTTGACATTTTCATTGATAGGAAAACATTGATAACAATGACTGAAATATTTACAAGCTTGTTGACCAAAGGCCACAAAAGACTAGGACTGAGTTGTCCCTATTAGGTGACTGAAAAAGAGAGAAAGCAGAAAAAGAAACATTGACATGGTTCAGGAAGCTAAGCCAGGACGGGTAGCTACTCTTCTTCTTAATCTTCCACCAGCAGATGTTTATCAATACAGTCTTGGACGATGTTTTTGAAAACAAAGCAGTGCTCGATGTCGTGCCCCATCACCCGATGGAATTTGCAGAACTGATCCTTGAACCTTCCCATAGTCACAGGCGGATCTGCTACCTTGGGGAGTTTAACCATCTCTTTTGCTGTCATATACTCAAGAACTTCCTCAAGTGTTTGCTCTAAGGGGGTAAACTCGCGGTCATATCCCCAACCATCATGCTTCGGTTTTCCTTGAGGCTTTGACTCTAACTGGATGCTCGAGGGAGGGCTGCCATTCTGCCTGCTGATCCCACTCTTTTGACTGGAGCAGTCATCTCTGCCTGACCTGCTAGTGTGGTTCTTTCTGCCACCTCTTTTGTTTTTGCCATTGTTGTTGTTGGAACTGGTAGAAAAGGTAAAATTGGTTTTCTTTTTCGCATCCTGACTGCCTCCTGTCAAGGTGATGCCATGATAGGTTCCATTCTCTAAGCCCATTTCGAGCCATTCGACTCGCTCTATTAACTTGATGAAAGATTTAGACGGAGAAGTAGAGATCAGACCCTTCAGAGGTTGAGAGAAATTGTTCAAAATTATTGAGAGCGCATGCCCCTCTGATATAGAATCCTTCATCCGGTTGCAGGTGGATCTCCATCTATGAATGAAATCTTTTGCCCTCTCATTGTCATTCTGCTTTAGGTTGAAAAGATGGTTGAGGGTAGGCGAAGCCTCAGTATTGAAGAGAAACCTTTCAATGAACATGTTGATGACTTTGTCAAATTCTCGCAGTTCAATCAGGTTGATGTGGTCGGCATACCATCTTGCTGCAACTCCTTCCAGACTGCGTGGAAAGCATAAGAATAAAGCCCTATTGTTCTTTCTGAATCGGTTGCACTCGGCAAAAAATGTGGCCAGATGAGCCTTGGGGTTGTCGGTCCCATCAAACTTTATGAATTTACGAGGAAGATCTTCCCAGTTGTCATCTCCTTTTAGGCCGTCATAAAAATCTGCATCGGTGTAGCTCTTTTTGCCTTTGTCCTGGGCTTGTAAGTCTTTGATCGCACGAGTCATTTCTCTCATTTTCTCCTGCATCGGATCTTCTGTTGGGATCTGACCTTTGGCTTTGCTTGCTGACTGGTGCCCCTCATTGACTTTCTTGGGTCGATACAAGGGATTGTGAAAATATGTCGGTTGCTCTTCCTCTGAGTCCTCCTCTGCCGACTCTGAAGTGCTGTCATACTGAACTTGCTTCTTGCTGATTTTTCCCTTGGCTTTGCTTTTAGAAGACATTTTCTCAGGGTTTTCCTCATCCTGTTCAGACATCATTTTGGCCATCACTTTCTGAAACAACTTATATGTAGCTGAATCAACATTGCTTTCCGCTTCTTGGCCCTGCTGCTTGGATGACCTGATGGAGTTCATTTCTTCTCCTTCACTGTCGCTTTGCTGGGGCACTGTTTCCTTTTCAGTCCTTCCCGAACCATGATGAAATGTCAAAGTCCTCTCTGAAGGTAAAAATGGGATATTTAGGAAATCTTTTTGAGGAAAATTATGATAAAGGAAGGAATCAAAGTCTGATGATGAAAATATCCCATTTACGAGGGATCGGGTTGTCACCAAAAATTCGTGACAACCACATTTTTCTGAAAAAGAATGAATAAATACTTAATTTTGAAAGGGGACATATCCTGAAAAAATTTATTTTATCACAAAAGAATTTGAAAGAGGATATTTAAAGAAAAATTTGAAGAATTGCAGGCAGGATCAAAAGAATTTGAAGAAATCAGAAGGATAAAGGGAAGATACACCTGGGTTTAAAAAGAGAAAGTTTTGAATAATATATACCCAGGGTTTTGAAGGATATAAGGAAGATATAGAATATCATACAATCACAGATATACAAGCAAGGATGTACAAGCAGCATTCCCTAAAGTTGACTCTATATGCAATATTTGAAATGGCAAATAGGATCTTAATCCTAACTCTAAGATTTATATCATCTGATTCCAATCCAGGTACGCCGATATACTCAAGCCGAAGCTCGAAGTACGTGGCATATAAGATATCTCTTCGGTTCTAAGGTAAAGGCTTCCCAACATCCTTGAGCACCTACCGATATACCTCGGACTATGGCCCTTAGGTACGTGGTAGGGGGGCGCGAACCCAAATAAGTGGTCCAGTTGTGAGGCTCTCTCCCGAACTATGGTTCAGTGAGACAGCCCAGCAACGTGAAGACCGGGACAATATAGGTAGGGATGTTTTCAAAATATGATCAACATGCAATAAAATCAGAAGGCTCTAATGCAAGTCCTAAAGAGATAGATTTAAATAAGAAGAAGCATACGCTTGCATACATTGTTTTGCATTCAATCCCTAAAATTGAGGAAAGTTGTATTTAAGACCTAAGTCTAATGTGAGCATGGAATAATCTCCTCAATATGGTCCTACCAAACCATACTTAGATCCTATATGCAATGATGTCAGCTTAGGATAGAGTCTAGGCTCCTAAGGTTTGCATGAAAAATGAAGCTGACATAGAAGAATAAAGACTTAGATTATATAAAAGCAAAGCAAAGGCATCAATTCGACCAGACGAAGACGAGTCCCATCACGGTCGCCAAAACTGTGATCATCGCAAAAATTTTCCTATTCTCTTGTTGGTTTCTCTCTCTTTCTTCTCTTTCCCTTTTCTAACCTCTTATTTTTCTCCTTTTTGAAGGGAGAAGAATAAAAGAAAGAAAAGAAAGAGGAAAGAGAAAAGAAGAGAACGAAAGGGAGAAGAGGAACTATTTTGCGCAGTCTCACTTGACCTTGATTTGAAAATATTTAGAAATTTAACTCGCCTCCGTTTTTGAAAATATTGCGGGAAAATGGAGAAACGGGATTCGCTCGTCGGTACGAGGTTCGACCATTCCTGGCGCCTTCACCAGGGGTAATCGAACCAAGGATCGAACCTATGCCTTTTGCTTTGCCTAAATATAATCTAAGAATTTATTCTAACTCTAAATGCACAAAGAATCATGCTTGTGCAATGCAAGGATGAATGCTTTTTCGAAAGATGTTTTTGAAAAAGTTTCCAAGTTATTCTAAGATGAATTTGATAAGGGAGTGAAGAAGATGATTGAGTTTGACTTAGAACTTGAGATAGATCAGAGAAATTCCAAAGTCTTTGGAGTAATTTAGAGTTGAAAGAATAAATCTTGATTTTGAGAAAGAATGATTTGAAGCTTTGAAATGAAAAGGAAATGAAGTTTCAAAGTCAGAAATGGATTTTGAATTTTGAATTTAAATTTAAGAAAGGAAATGAATATTTGAGATGGAATTGAATTTAGATTTTTGAAGTTTGAAATTTAGAATGGATCTGAGAAATGGTATTTAAAAAATAGAGATGAATTTAAGAAATTCAGAGGTGATCTGTAGGTGAAATTTGGATTTAAAAATTGGGAATGGAATTGAATTCTGGATCCTGAAATGGAATGGATCTGAAGTCTGAGATCCAAATGTAGAGTTGGACTCTGGATCCTAAGATGGATTTGGATCTGAAGTCTGAGATCCAATGTGAAATTGGATTCTGGATCCTATAAGGAAATTGGATCTGAAGTCTAAGATCCAAAGTGAAATTGGAGTCTGGATCCTAAAGAGGAATTGGATCTGAAGTCTGAGATCCAATATGAGTGTTGAATCCTAGATCCTAAAATGGATTTGGAGTTAAATTCAGAAGATGAATCAAAACTTCCAAGTTTAATTTGAATTTGAAAAATGAAATTTAGAATTTGAATATACAAACGAATTTCAAAGTCAAGTGAGACCTTGAATTTTTGAAGTTTGAATTTGGAATTTTGAAGATGAATCAATAGTCTCAAAGTTAAAATTGAACTTTGAGTTTGATTAGAGTTTTGAATATAATTTGAATTTTGGGATTTTAAAGTCAGATTAAACTTTGAAATCTGATTTGAATTAAAATCTATGAATATAAAATGAATTTGAAATCTCAAAGTCAAATTGGACTTTTGAAATTGAAGTCTAAATCTTTGAAATAAGATAGAAGAATGAATAAAATAGAGATTGAAGAAGGATATTTGAGATCACTTGGATTTTGAAAAGAATTTCGAAAATATGATGTATTTCTATCCTAAATGATGAATGAATTTGAAGATTTTGAAATTGGATTTTGAAAAGCTATTTTATTCTTTAGATGAATTAAAACAAGATTGAAGATATAATACATCCTTGACTATGGTCATTGAATGTATTATATAATAATCTATATTTAAATTCAGGTAAAGAATAAAACATATTTTTGTGCTTTTATAAAGTTTAAGATGGAGTTAACTCTCAATATACCCTGACTATGGCCATTGTATATATTTTGAGCCAATTCTAAGTTAAACTCTAATAAAAGAAGGAAATATTTGAAAATATGATGATTTTTGAAGAGGATCCAGTGTGAATCCAATGTTATTTTATAAAAGATAAAAATCCTAAGTTTTGTTTACATCCTGACTATCGCCATTGATGTAAATCATCAACTTAGGATTAATTACCTATTACGAAACGTTGCACGTGCCATTCGTGTTTCAACATTGGTGTAGTTTTGAAAATAAAAGAGGAAAATGTCATGAATCAAGCAATTCTAGAAGATATATACATGCTCATTCATTCTATTATAATACAAAGAATGTAAATTTTCATTGTATCTAGTTATTACATTGTCGGATGGAATTTAAACTCAAATTCCTAGACTAAGAAGAGAAATAGTCTTGATCCCTGCAAACTCAAGTTAACATGAGAGGAAAACGTATATAGAAAGTAATAACATCACATTGAATCTTAAGATCATGCTAAAAGGAGTTGCAAGACAAATGATAAAATGTACCTTAAGACACTGAATATCAGAATATACATATAATGTCCTGAAATAATGGTGAAGACTAGTTGTTGAAACATGTGAATGTCACCCTAACCATGCAATGTTTGTATTTGATGGTGTAGTATATACATCTAAATGGCATCACAAAGGGGACAGCTATATACACATTTGCAATATGCAAATACTTGTGTAAATACATACACTGAAAAGGAAGTATGATACAAGTATATATAAAAAAAAAAGAAAAATGAAGATGTACAGATATGTATGCTATGGTGGACGTATGGGTGAAATGATGATATTAGGAGTATGACATGAATGCATGTAATATAGGGACCGGCGCAGCAAGGTGCTGCTGGAATAATCTGGAGTGCATTGGCTTCCCTTCTTGGCTATGAAGATTGGTGAGTTTCAGCAATGCTGGCAAGTTTAGCACTCATGTCTCTTCTAAATTGTTGTCGGTGCTGAGTCAATTCTTAATTCATTCGCAAATGAACCATTCTCACAGGGTTTTCAATACACAGACTGTGAATCTTACTGTGATCCCATTCAGAACAGAGATTGTGAGTCTATCGATGATTTCAATTCAATTCTTAAGCCAATTTTACTGCAAACTGAAAACATGCAGTGGCAACATATTTCAAATGTAGTATAAAAGGCAATGATGCTAATTTGCAGAATTAAGCTAACTTGCAAAAATTCAAGACATCAACAAAATGGATAATACAAGGAATGCAGTCATGTAAACACATAGTAAATTCATGTAAAACAGAAAATCATATAAAACTACTATATGACGAAACAAGAAATCAAAACAAGAAAGCTACTAACTGAAGAAACAGAGAAGTTAGTGAATAACAAAAACGGGAGAAAAAAAAATGAGATCAGATTTATGCTAGAATGGAAACAGGAAATGAAGAAATGAAATGTTGTTGGTGTTGTGGCAAAGATGCATGGTGGCTGTAAAACTTGCTGCCAATAAACAGAGGCTGTTATGTAGGCATTACACAGGGTGTTGTGTGAGTGTAATGATGTGTAAAGGGGTAAGTGCAATGCTAATGTCCAATGTTTAAAACCTATAAACAAGTTGAATCTTAACTACAGAATTTTTTTAGTTTTTACACTAGCCCTAACAATAGGATCAACTTGTATCATCTAGATTTGCTTCTTACAATATTTAATATATGAACCAGAATATTCCAAGTAGATTCGACACCTAAAGCTTAAGTAATGCTTCTAAGAGTGTGCCATTACAAACTATAGATAAAATCTAATTTCAAAACATAAAAACTAGTAAAAAGAGGTAATGTACATACCTGACATCAGAGAAAAAGGACATACGGATGATATGATATATGCTGAAATTACCATGCCAAAGGGTGGGATGAATCATTGGTGTTGATGCCAATATGTTGCTGTGAAAATATGACTGAAGGCAAGATGCAGGTGGCAGGGCAAAGCATAGGGCGGCTGCTAACTGAATTTTGCCCATTTCCAGTTTTTGCAAGAAGGACACTGTAGCAAGATTGTGCGAGTTCACTAAGCAAGTCACATACTGATTCATTGTTTGTTGAACAAATGTGCAGCGTCTTCTGCAACATGTCACCAGTACTTCAACTACTCTCATGATTTCGGCAATTCCAGTCATGAGCTAAGGGCCTCTTACGCAGGGATGTGAATTTGGAGTTATAGGCAGAAGAGCCAACAATATCAGCTTCAATACTAAATGTAGGCTTCTTCTACTGCTCAGACTTCAGTCTCTAAATTTCGTGAAAAGAAGACCACTTGGATGTATCTTTTCCTCACGATTGCCTATTTGTGTGTGTGACCCAATCACAACTGCATTGTCTGGCAACTTCTCGAGCTTGTTCTTGAGAGTGGTACCAGAACCTGAGTTAACAACAATAGATCTCTCGATCTTTTTCAAAATAGTATCAGGGGACCATTTTTACTTTCACTGGGAACAACCTCAAATAATGCACTGATGGCGAGCTTGTCAAATTCTTTACCAGCAAGATTTTCTAGATGTAGAAAATCAGCAGAGCAGAAGAAACCACGACTTTGTTCCCAATGACCACCAAGGTCATTCCCCTTTGAAAATGGCTTATCAAATATAATACCCACTTTGGAGGATGCATTTCCTTTAGAATCAAGAACCACCATGTTTCTACTACCATAGGAAGGACCCCTTTAGAGGAATATGAAGTGAGGAATATGAAGGAGTTGCACCCAGGAATTTCATTCTATCATCATTTTTTTTCTTTTTTGAATGTATAATTCCTTGATGATGCGGTTGAGGCCCTTTTTCTGTCTCTTCTCACTATCACGCAAAATTTCATTAGGTACCATTCTTTTGTTTGTCTTAAGATCGCCATGTTGCAACTGTTCATAAGTATTGAGGAGTGAAGTATGATGGAAGCTTCATTAAACAGTTGAGCTCTGGTAGGGAATAAGAGTGCAACTCAAGACACACGTTCAAAAGACACTCCCAGAAAACCAAATTTCTCAAATGCACCAGTGACTTTGATTTTGCTTCCACCTTCATAACATGAGTAAATGCAATCCCTTTTGCTCCAAGAGAGCCTTGATTAGTCAATCTAACAATCCAACCAACTCAGCATAAAACAGGACCCGAAAGCAGAGGAGATACTTTGCTAGAGTCAAGTGCTATCTTCAGCAAGTCCAAAGACTCCTCATGGTTTGTCTTCTGAGATGCGAGCATGCTTGGCAAAGCATTTACTTCACCCAAAACTCCTTTGAGGATATCAATTATCCTCCTTCTTTCGTATCTCCCATTGAAATCCCTCCAATTGATGCATCAAGCAGATCCTAATCAGTCATATACACAGTATGTTAGAATTCAAAAGAAACAACGTGATCAGATATTTGTCAAAAATTGAGAGATGTATTACAGTAGATGACTAAGCATAATCAACATAAGAGAGAAATACAAGTACAGAGGATTAAAGCATATGAAGTGTACATACTAACTCTCCCCTCTTAACCTTTAGCAGGTAAAATTTTGTGGTCCTGACGATTTCAACTCCAGAATTCTCTGCAACATCCCTGTACTGCAGATTTCGAACCATGATAGGAGAGTCTATCTGTTGAGTGAATATATGGAAATTGGATTTTCAATGTTTATATACCAATTCAGCAAGTCAATTCCGCAGTTTTATGCTGCCAACTGACGATTTTTTTTTTTATGTACAGCTTAATAGACTCTCACTTGTTGTGCAGCACAGAGGGATTATTAGTCTGCAAACTCAGGAAAATTCCATATCACCGCAAGATCTGCTCTTGTAGCCATCTCATGTAGATATTGCAACAAGTCTAAATGGGTCTTGAGAGATGATATCTAATACATATCAAAATCCGATGAATATAAAGAGATTGAAAAATCTAAGGCATGGTTGACATCAAAATGCAACATATGAAAGGTCAATCGGATGTGATTCAATATAAACTAGAAATTGAAGAAAGAAAAAAAAAAACCCACGAAGATGAGAAATTCACCCATACAACAAGCAATTAAATGTAATGAAATTCAACCACAGAAATGAATGAAACGCGATGAATAAGGAATGAACATAATGCGGTCCAGTACATATTGAAACCGGAGCTCAAATGTGAGTATATTCTTTAAAGGTAAGTTGAGAAATAAGAATAGAACATTAGAATAAAAAATAAATAAAATAATAAATAACAAAACAGAAATGCGAATGAATTTTGCAGAAATATAAAGCGGGAGACACTGAATCAGGATATAAGTCCTAGCTGGATGTGAATCTATGCTCATAATGGAGTTTAGAGAAAGGGATATATACATTCAAACAGAGACTGCTGTAGAAAGGAGAAAGATATAAATCCAGATTATACATAAAAAATAGATAAAGATAAAGAAAAGAAAGAAAAGGGAAAAAAAAGTGTTGGAATGGAAACGTTCCATCGATATTGCACAGAATGGGTCGACCTTGCTATATGCAGATCGACCCCATCGATCGTGCTTCTTAAAAAAAAAAACATAAGATAACAAAGAGAAAATAAGGAAAAGGGGGAAAGGGCTAAAAAACGTAAAAGGCAAAGAAAATACTCCCAAAAAGAGAAGAGGACGAAGGTTACTTACCTGAATTTTGCAGAAACTTCGAGGGAGGAGGGAGGAAGGAGGAAGATGATGGGGATGAGAGACCACGGTGGGTTGAAACTGAATGAAGAAGAAAGACGAAGGGGGAAAGGTGGAAAAAAAGCGGTTGAAAGAAAATGAAGAGGGGAACATGCGGGGGTGAGGGCGGATCCTCTGAAGAGGCACATGCGACCCCTTCTTAAAGAAGAAGAAGCCGACTCCAGAGAGGTCGAGTTGTTGGAGATCAAGGGTCGATGGGAGATTCGGTTGGTGATGGGTGGAGGAGAGAAGGTGGGTCGTTGCGGCTGGAAGCCATGGAGACTTCGAGAAGGGGGGTCTCGCCGATGGGGGTTTCGGTGAGAGAGAGGGCGATGGGGATGTTTTGAGAAGTGGAGAGGGGCGGTCTAAGGAGATGAACGGTGGAGGGTTTTCCAAAGAGGCGCCGCCCTCTTTTCTTTACAAAAGGTTTTCAAAACCCTAAAAACAGGTTTACAACAGGGCCCCTTCCATTTTCGGGTTTTTACCAAAAAGTTTTTTTTTGGTTTTCAAAAAGAGGGTTTTAAGAGAGGTTTTTAGCAAAGTCTTTAAAAACTACTTATTTTCCTCATAGTTTTTTTTCGATTTTTCAGGATTTTTCCATTTGTTTGTACTTTTGGAACAAAAATCTAAGTTTTTAAACGAAAACAAAGATTAAACACTACTTTTTTTTGTATTTTTCTTAAAAAATATTTACATAAGTATCTTTCTGAGAATTTCAGACCATTTTGGAGAAATTTCTTCAGAAAGTGGGTTTGACCCAGGTTTTGAGAAAATGTTCGAGTTTTGACACTCGAATCGAAAAATACAACGTGATGGATCCAAACGGATGTCGGATGGACTGTCCGAGCTATTTACAAACTATTTTTGGTATTTTCTGTAATTTTAATTTAAAATTTGAACAAGGAGACTCAGATTTGGATCTAGACAATGGATCCAGATCCGAAATCAATTTAAACATATGAAATGAATTTAATTTCAATAAAACTAGAGAAATGAACTGGAATTTAGATTTGAAATGACTTATTTGCTCAAAAAATGAATTTAGGGGCAAGAAGGGAATATTTAAAAGATTTTGAAAAATTTGGGGTGTTCACAAGGTTTTTATTCTACTTTAGGTGACAATCGTTGGAACTGAGGGCGTTGTTGTACTTGTCGAGAGGGTATGGCTGATCTGGTGTTCCTCTTCTGATCATCTGTAGCCTTCTTGGCACACTCTCTCATAAAGTGGCCCAATTTGCTATAATAAAGGAAACCACTTATGTCACGAGGACACGACCTTCTTGGGTGGTTCATACGACACTTCTGGCAGTTGGAGTTCATCAACTGGCCATTTTGAGCAATATTTTGCCTTGATGGTGGCCTCACGCACTGCTGAGTAGAGTTCTTTCTCTAGAACTCTATCTTGCAAAAGGGTGGTAGTGATCTCTGCCCACCTGGGTACATCCTCTTGCGGTTCCCATTATCCACTACCAGCCTCTTTACTACAATCACTTTTGATCACTCCTAGTCGATCTGGATCTTTGAAGCTGCCACCACAGCGACTTGGAAAGACTGGGGCATGCTAGTTATAACTCGAGACCGTAGCCCTTCCCGCAGTCCATTGATATACTTATCGACCTTCTCCTCGTTTGTCTCAAACAACCGGGAGCAGTACCGCTCAAGATTTTGAAATTTGGTGGTATAGTCTATAAGACTCATACCACCTTGCTCTAGTTCTAGAAACTCTATCTTTTTCTTGTTTCTGTACTGCAATGGGAAGTACTTATCTATGAAATTTTTTCGAAAATCATCCCTGTTGAGAAACTCGGTTTTGATGTCACATAATATGATACACTGTCTCATTTGATTTTATATGATATGATAATATGTTCTCTTGAAATAATGTTATATTATGACTGAATATGTTTTGCCTTAAATCTAACGAGTATTTGATGCAAGGATATCTCACCCAATAAGGATGGAGACTTCCTGTTCAAGTACAACTATGGTGCAATCATACTCCTTGGAAAAAACGTGATGAGCCATGCTTTCCTAAAGTTCAAATGAAGAAATCGGCTACCTCAAGATGAAGATTTTTTTTCTTCTTTAGAGTCATATGTAACAGAACCTTCAGGAACTTGCATATTGCATATTACATACTCATTCATAAAAACTATATCATAAAAGTATACGATAGTTTCAAAAAGCTCCTTTTTTGAAAACCAATAACTGTACCTTCTTACAACCTTTTATGAAAAAGACATTTTGTCATTGTACCTTACACTATATACAAAGACAACATGAAAAAAGGAATGTAGGAAAAAGACAAAAACATAACATCGACTACATGGAGAAAACAAATAAAATATGTTTTTGAAAAGACTCTAATTTCCCTCTTTAAAGAAATATTTTTATAAGAAGAAGACAAAAACATAAAATCGACTACATAAGAAAAACAGATAAAATATGATTTTGAAAAGACTTTAGTTATCTTCTTTAATGAAATGTTTCTTAATACAAGAAGAAGACAAAAACATAAATCGGCTACACATAAGAAAAACAAATAAAATATGTTTTTAAAAGGACTCTAGTTACCTTTTTTCATAACCATAGAATGTCGACTTACTTGAAGTCATCATTCTCTCTACAAAGCATTAAATGCCTTCTGTAACAAATCCTTGTTAAATATCCTTCTCAAAGAATGTCGACCTTCTTTTGGTCCTTATTCTCTCTGGAGACTTTGAAAAACACAACATAAAGAAAACACTTGACATGACTATGTACAAATAAATATCTCAAAACACTCATAGTACTTACACTCATTTAAAGCAAAGAAGTACTAATGTACCTCAAATCATTAATTAGAATAAAGACAAAACTACAACCCAACGTTCAATGTACTATTGTAAGAAATAGATTTTTTACATAAAATATGTATTACCTAAAACAATACAACGACTAGTGTACCCTCTATTTTACTCTTATGGAAAAAGGCATTCTCGATCTTCTCTAAAAGATATTTTTTGAAATGACATAACATTTCACATTTCAAAAAGTTACAATTCCAAAATGTAACGACTACTTTTTAAAGGCTATATAAACACACTCAAATAAACTATTCAAACATGGAATGAAATAGACGTGTGAGCTTACAAAGAGAAAAATTTCTATTCGTGATTTGAAAAGAGAGCCTTGAAAAAGAAAGAAAAAAAAAAGAAAAAGGAAGAAAAGAGAAAAAGTCAAGTCCAGCTCTTTGACAAAGAGTATCCTCTGAGTGACAAACAGAACATTCTTAGAATCCTTCATTCGTGCATTCATATCATTCTGAAGGTTCTATAGGAAGTCTTGTAACTCTGTTATTCACTGTATTCCTTCTTTGTTTAAAGAAGTAGACCTCTGTGAAAGAGGATGTTGCCCTTCTCTGTTGAGAGAAGAAGACCTCTTGGGAAGAGGGTGTGCCCCTTCTCTGTTGAGAGAAGAAGACCTCTTGGGAAGAGGGTGTTGTACTATTTATCCGGTAACTCGGATGTTATAGTGGAATCTCAAGTGGTTTGCTTGGGGACTGGATGTAGGTCTGGATATTGACCGAACCAGTATAACTTCTGTGTTTTATGTGTTGTGCCTTCTTGCTTAATTATTTTATTTTATCGATCATATTCACTATTCACCCCCCCTCTAGTGGAATTTCATTTGGTATCAGAGCAGGTTTGCTGGTTTCGACGTAACAAGTTTTCCAGCACAAATGGCATCTACCTCTTATGCTTGTGATATTGAAGGTCAACACGCATCTCGTCCTCCTTTCTTCAATGGCTCCAACTATGGATATTGGAAGTGCAAAATGGCTATCTTTCTCAAATCCATAGACTTTGCTGTATGGAAAGTTGTTGAGCATCCATACACATCTCCATCCGCAGACTATATCTTATGGTCTGATGAAGAAAAGAAAATGGCAAACCTAAATGCAAAGGCTATGAATGCCTTATATTGTGCCATTGATCAGAATGAATTCAACAGAATATCTATATGTGAATCTGCATATGACATTTGGCATTCTTTGGAGGTTATTCATGAAGGAACCAACAAAGTAAAAGAAGCCAAAATATCATCTCTTGTTAGAAAATATGAGTTGTTCAAAATGAACAAAGATGAACCCATCACAGAGATGTTTACCAGATTCACCAACATCACCAATGATCTGAAATCTCTGGGTGTAACATATTCCCAGACTGAAAAGGTGAAGAAAATCTTGAGATCTCTCACAACTGATTGGGAGAAAAAGACTACTGCTATTGAAGAAGCTCAAGATTTATCTAAACTTACTTTGGATGACTTAATAGGCAATCTTATGGCCTATGAAGTCCACATGAAAGAAAGAAGGGAAGAAGAGCAACCAGTAAAGAAAACTCTAGCTTTCCCAGCCCTATCTGAGAATGAAGACTCAGATAAAGAATCATAAATTGCGCTACTTACCAGAAAATTCCAGCGCTTCATGAGAAGGAACCGACTTCCAAACAGGCACAAGGAAAGAAAAGATCTTAAAGAAGATCCCATGTGCTTTCAGTGTAATAAGCCAGGCCACTTAAAACGTGACTGTCCCCTTCTCAAAAGAAAGTCCAGAACTGAGGAACCGAAGAAGAGGTTCTTCAAGAAAAAGGCTCTGCATGCTCAATGGGATGATTCAGAACCATCCACTAGTGAAGAGTCAAGTGATGATGAAGCCGAAGCTGCAAATATGTGTTTCATGGCAAACGAAAGTTCGGTAAGTGAAATCTCTGATTTTTCCTTTGAAGAACTTCTAGATGCTTTTCAAGAACTATTTAAAGAATCTAGAAAATTAAGTTTCAAAAATAAAGTTTTAAAATCTGAAAATTTAAAGCTTTCTCAAGAGAATGAAAAACTCAGGAGTGAAAATTCTGAGTTGGAAAAGAAAAATCTTTTGCTTATGTCTGAAATTTCTTCTACTAGCTCCAAAACTAAAGATATGCAAGTAGAAATTTCAGAGCTAAAAAGTAAAACTGAGAACCTCATGAAAACGGTTTTCAAGTTTACTAAAGGTAAAGAGAACTTGGATAAACTCTTATCCTCTCAGAAGGTCTCCTTTTACAAGAATGGTATTGGCTATTCTCATTTCAAAAAACCTTCTTGTATAAATCAAAAGACCACGTTTGTGAAAAGTTCATCTGAACCAAATAAGGAGTATTATAATGATAATCTTTTTAACTCCTCTAAAGAGATAGACAAACCCAAATCCAAATGGATATGGGTTCCAAAGTCTAACAAAAAAGGACCCAATTGGGTACCAAAAAGGAGATTTATTTGATGTTTTGCAGGCTCCAAAGAAGAAGAACAGATGGATACTAGATAGTGGATGTTCAAAGCACATGACAGGACATCCAGACCTTTTTGTTGTTCTTCATCATAAAGAAGGAGGAACTGTCACCTTTGGAGACAACAACAAAGGTTTGATAATTGGTATTGGAAATATTGGTAACATAGACAAACATCTTATCAAAGACGTTCTCCTTGTTAAAGGCTTAAAACATAACCTACTAAGTATCAGTCAAATGTGTGACACAGGTTATAATGTTAGCTTTAATCATGATGCATGCCTCATAGCTGACACCAATGAAAACATCATCTTAAAAGGTATAAGAAAGAATAATATATATGAACTGTACCTAGAAAACATCACAGAACATTGCCTCATAGCTAATAATGACACTCAACATCTATGGCACATGAGAATGGGCCATGTCAATTCTAAATACATTTCTAAACTAGCTAAAAATAAGTTAGTACGTGGGTTACCCAACATATCTTTTAAAAAGAATTATTTTTGTGATGCATGTCAATTAAGAAAATTGTCAAAATCTTCTTTCAAATCAAAAAATGTCATTTCAAGTAAAAGACCATTAGAGCTTCTCCATCTGGACCTTTTTGGTCCTTCTAGGGTAGCTAGCCTTAATCATAATAGATATGCTTTTGTCATTGTAGATGATTACTCAAGGTTTACTTGGGTAATATTTTTGAAAAACAAAAGTGACACGTTTTGTCAGTTTGAAATCTTATGTACTAAATTACAAAACGAAAAATCGTGTTCTATTATTAAAATCCGTAGTGACCATGGAGGAGAATTTGAAAATGAACTCTTCGAAAATTTTTGTAACTTGCATGGTATTTCTCATAACTTTGCCTTTCCTAGAGCTGCACCTCAAAATGGTGTAGTAGAAAGAAAGAATAGAACCCTTCAAGAATCTGCCAGGACTATGCTCCAACACAATAATCTTGCAAAATCTTTTTGGGCAGAAGCTGTTAATACTGCATGCTACATAACAAATAGAGTTCTCATTAGACCCTTATTAAATAAAACTCCCTATGAACTATTCTATGACAGAACTCCAAGAATAGACTATTTCAAAGTCTTTGGATGTAAATGCTTTATCCTAAACACAAAAGATAGCCTGGATAAGTTTGATGCTAAATCTGTTGAAGGCATATTCTTAGGATATTCAAGTCATAGTAAAGCATACAGAGTTTTCAATAAGAGTCATAATACTATTGAAGAATCTATGCATGTTAGTTTTTGTGAATCTATTGATCAATCTGTTCATATACAAACTAATGATGATGATGTTGAAAGTACAGATTTATTTTTAGATAACACAGTTAAGTCTAATGAAGATGATCACCAAAGAACCTTTGTCGATATCAAAGATCATCCTCAAAAGCAGATTTTGGGAGAACTAACAAAGGGGGTTCAAACTAGAGCTCAGCTAGAACGGATTGCAAACATGGCATTCATTTCTCAACTTGAACCAAAGAAGATTGATGAAGCCATCATTGATGAGTTCTGGATGCTAGCCATGACTGAAGAACTGAATCAATTCCAAAGAAATGACGTTTGGGATCTTGTACCTAGACCAAAGGATCATCCAATCATTGGGACAAGATGGATCTTCAGAAACAAGCTAGACGAAACAGGTAATGTTATAAGAAACAAGGCCAGACTAGTAGATCAAGGATACAACCAGGAGGAAGGTATTGACTTTGATGAAACATTTGCTCATGTTGCTAGACTTGAATCTATTAGAATGCTCTTAGCATATGCAAGCTATATGGATTTCAAATTATTTCAAATGGATGTTAAAAGTGCTTTCTTAAATGGTTTTATAAATGAAGAAGTCTATGTAAAACAACCTCCAGGATTTGAAAATGAACAATACTCAGATCATGTTTTTAAACTCAAACGTGCTTTGTATGGTTTAAAACAAGCACCTCGTGCTTGGTACGAAAGACTTAAAACCTTTTTATTAAAAACTGGTTTTTCTGTTGGCAAAGCAGATTCAACACTATTTGTCAAAGTAGTGAATAATCATACCCTAATTGTTCAAATTTATGTCGACGACATCATCTTTGGATCTTCTAACAGCACTCTCTGTGAAGATTTTTCTAAGTCCATGCAGAAGGAATTCGAAATGAGTATGATGGGAGAACTCACCTACTTTCTTGGACTGCATATTAAGCAAACCAAGGATGGAGTTTTCATCAACCAATCTAAGTATGCTCGTGAACTTCTGAAGAGGTTCAACATGAACTCAACTGCTTCAAAATCTACTCCTATGAGCACTACTACTGTGCTGGACAAAGATGAAGATGGTAAGTCTGTTGATACAAAGGTATACCGAGGTATGATAGGATCACTTCTTTATTTAACTGCTAGCCGTCCAGATATAATGTTTAGTGTTTGCTTGTGTGCTAGATTTCAGTCAAATCCAAAAGAATCACATCTTAAAGCTGTAAAAAGAATAATGAGATATTTAAAAGACACAGTTGATTTTGGATTATTCTATTCAAAATCCTCTACATTTGATCTAATCTCATACAGCGATGCTGACTTTGCTGGAAGTAAATCTGACAGAAAAAGCACAAGTGGAACATGTCACATGCTAGGGCACTCACTAGTATCATGGTTCAGTAAGAAACAAAACTGTGTATCATTATCAACTACTGAAGCCGAATACATTGCTGCTAGCCTAGCTTGTACTCAAGTCATCTGGATGAAACAAACTTTAAAAGATTTTGGTTTAAATTTTGAAAATACAACTATTTTCTGTGATAATACGAGTGCTATAAACCTATCCAAGAATCCTATTTTACACTCACGAACTAAGCACATTCAAATAAGACACCACTTCTTAAGAGAACAAGTCTTAAACAACATAATTAAACTAGAATTCATACCCACTAATCAACAGTTAGCAGACATATTCACTAAACCATTAAAACATGAAGACTTCACACGAATTAGAAGAGAACTAGGAATATGCAAACTAAGTGACTTATAAATTAATCACACTTATTATAATACTTCTTATAGTCTTGTTTAAATCTTATTTTAAATTGCTTTCCTTCTTATCAATTTTTAGTTAGTCAAACTAAGTTTCCATATTCACGTATTCTTATAAGACACATTCTTTATGTCTTTCAACTTGTCATCTTTCAAGTACACATCCATTATAACTCCTTGTCCTATCTCCTTTCTCTCATATCCATAAAAACTAATTATATTAAAAGCTATCATAACAATGTTCACATCACTCAATTCCTTTATTATTTTTTGTCCTTTATGAAAACTTGTCTTACGATAAATTGTTTCACCTCTCTACTTAGTTTATGAGAACTCATCCTCTTCATTAGTTAAAACCGAATGACTAGTTGATTTCTTTAAAAGATCTAGTTGCTATATTCACACGTAAATTTTTTTTTACTATATCATCTATTATATCATAGCCCAACAAACTATCTATTATCATATCTTTCGTATACAAATTAAGCCTCCATTCTTGTCAACTCTTGTTTAAAACTTTACCTTGTCGAGTTTCTTTAAATAAATCATATCATTCATAACTTTATGTCTTTCATCAACCTTTTTATTACTTCTTTATCCTTCACAAAAAGAAGTAATAAAAAAGGTTGACAACTCACATTTATTACTCTTCATTCATAAATAATTCTTTGTCTCCTCATTTCATCTCTCGAATACATTCTATTATACATTTTTTAATCCAACCCCTCCATGTCTATTCTTATTTCAATTCTTATATATTTAACTCTTTCTCCTTTTTGTCTCATCATCTCTCTTACCACTAGTCAAAGTCAAAATGTGTCTTTCTCATATCCACGTATACTCATAAAAATTACAAATATTAATCATGAAACTTTTTTTTGGCACTCTTTTCTTTAAAATGTCATATCTTTCAAAGTACACATCACATGGTCACCCTATGACCTTTCTTTCCATCCGTGACCTTATCTCTCTCTCTTATTGTATATCTCTCTAAAATCGAGAACCTTTAAAGTCTTGCCTCCAAGCAAACCTTTATTTATTCTACCTCTACTTTATGTCATATCTTAATCAAGTAAATGTTGTCCTTTATCACCTTGCTCTCCTCTCTACATATCCATATCATCTTTTTATTCACGTATTTAGAATCCCTCCACATAGAGTAAAAAGTTGTTTGTTTTATTAGGCCATTATTTTCAAGATCAATCATTTTTTTTATTCAACATGACACCCCATACTCTATTAATGGTTTCTCTCACTAGTCGATAAACTCACCCATAGTAAAATCTATATATTTCAATACTATGTCCTCCTCAATCTAATATAATACATTATCCTCAAAACATTGATTTGATTTATCATTCACAAGTCTCTTACCTTACTACTCACGAATTTCCTTATTTGACTAAAAACTAAAAATTACTCACTTCCAATGTCATTCATTTCATATCAACAATTATTTTCTTCTTTCTATTTAATCAATTGGTTCATCTCTTACCATTCCATTCAAACTTTTCTATCCTTCTACAAACTTTCTCTCGGTTCAAGCTCCTTTCTCTCCTAGTGCTTTATTTTCAAGACATTCGATAATGGCTTCCTCCTCTACCAATGTAATCACCTCCGCCGATCTAAGGTATCCTGATTTGTTTCGCAACTACAACTCACTCTGCTCTCGCCCCATTCATGAAGGAAAATTGATCAACTTTGACAACTTCATATTTTTCGACTTAGACACCTATCTCCCTGAACTCAAACCTCTCATAGGATCTTTATCTCCAGCTGCCTATTATCCCGAACTAGTCCGATTGTTTTATACCAACTTCTCTTCTGAACAAACCTCAATCACCAGCAAAGTCCGAGGACAGCTGATGATTTTCGATGCTTCCGACCTAGGAAGAATTCTCAACCTACCTTCCACCGGTACCGACCTTAACACCATAGTACCAATCGACCGATCGGTACTTCGAAAAATTCTTCTCTGCACCAACTGCTACCAACTTCCGTGGCACATGAGGAATCTCCAACCTCATGCTCAGCTACTTGCCCAGATTCTTCTCCACAACATCTATCCCAAGCGTCCCCGCCAGGGATTAGTTCCTCGCAAAATCTCTCTTCTTATCTACGCAATCCTTTCTTCTCTTCCAATAAATTGGTCATCCATTATTTTCGACCTCTTTATTCGTTATCAGAAATTTGAGCCTCTTCTTTTTGGGTGTTTTATAACTCCCATTCTCAAATACTTCCAAGTACCACTTCACAACGAAGTCATCCTCCGTCCCTCTCACATCCTCGATGGTACCACCTTCAATCTAAGGTCCCTGCACATGCCCGGCTCTGATGAAGCCGATCCAATGTCCTCCTTCAATTACTTTTCTGCTATGATGGATATCGAGCAAACTCAGGATCGAATCCTTCGTAATCAAGCCCTGTTGCAGCAGACTCGCAAGCGGAATCGGGCCAACCGACCACCTTCACCTTCTCCACCTTTGAGATAGACTTATTTTTTATATATTTGGTCTGTAATAACTTTTAAATTACTTTTATATTTGGTCTGTAATAATTTCTTTTACTCTGATCCCTCCTTTTTGTCCATGACAAAGGGGGAGAAAACCTGTCTCCATTATTGGAGAAATATTCTCTCTTTAAACATTATTTCACTTTTTTATCATATTATTATTTCTATGCATAATGTCTTTTTGACAGGGGGGGCATATTTTGTCATCATCAAAAAGGGGGAGAATGTTGAGAAACTCGGTTTTGATGTCACATAATATGATACACTGCCTCATTTGATTTTATATGATATGATAATATGTTCTCTTGAAATAATGTTATATTATGACTGAATATGTTTTGCCTTAAATCTAACGAGTATTTGATGCAAGGATATCTCACCCAATAAGGATGGAGACTTCCTGTTCAAGTACAACTATGGTGCAATCATACTCCTTGAAGAAAATGCTTGATGAGCCATGCTTTCCTAAAGTTCAAATGAAGAAATCGGCTACCTCAAGATGAAGATTTTTTTTCTTCTTTAGAGTCATATGTAACAGAACCTTCAGGAACTTGCATATTGCATATTACATACTCATTCATAAAAACTATATCATAAAAGTATACGATAGTTTCAAAAAGCTCCTTTTTTGAAAACCAATAAGTGTACCTTCTTACAACCTTTTATGAAAAAGATATTGTCATATAATAATTGTACCTTCTTACAACCTTTTATGAAAAAGACATTTTGTCATTGTACCTTACACTATATACAAAGACAACATGAAAAAAGGAATGTAGGAAAAAGACAAAAACATAACATCGACTACATGGAGAAAACAAATAAAATATGTTTTTGAAAAGACTCTAATTTCCCTCTTTAAAGAAATATTTTTATAAGAAGAAGACAAAAACATAAAATCGACTACATAAGAAAAACAAATAAAATATGATTTTGAAAAGACTTTAGTTATCTTCTTTAATGAAATGTTTCTTAATACAAGAAGAAGACAAAAACATAAATCGGCTACACATAAGAAAAACAAATAAAATATGTTTTTAAAAGGACTCTAGTTACCTTTTTTCATAACCATAGAATGTCGACTTACTTGAAGTCATCATTCTCTCTACAAAGCATTAAATGCCTTCTGTAACAAATCCTTGTTAAATATCCTTCTCAAAGAATGTCGACCTTCTTTTGGTCCTTATTCTCTCTGGAGACTTTGAAAAACACAACATAAAGAAAACATTTGACATGACTATGTACAAATAAATATCTCAAAACACTCATAGTACTTACACTCATTTAAAGCAAAGAAGTACTAATGTACCTCAAATCATTAATTAGAATAAAGACAAAACTACAACCCAACGTTCAATGTACTATTGTAAGAAATAGATTTTTTACATAAAATATGTATTACCTAAAACAATACAACGACTAGTGTACCCTCTATTTTACTCTTATGGAAAAAGGCATTATCGATCTTCTCTAAAAGATATTTTTTGAAATGACATAACATTTCACATTTCAAAAAGTTACAATTCCAAAATGTAACGACTACTTTTTAAAGGCTATATAAACACACTCAAATAAACTATTCAAACATGGAATGAAATAGACGTGTGAGCTTACAAAGAAAAAAATTTCTATTCGTGATTTGAAAAGAGAGCCTTGAAAAAGAAAGAAAAAAAAAAGAAAAAGGAAGAAAAGAGAAAAAGTCAAGTCCAGCTCTTTGACAAAGAGTATCCTCTGAGTGACAAACAGAACATTCTTAGAATCCTTCATTCGTGCATTCATATCATTTTGAAGGTTCTATAGGAAGTCTTGTAACTCTGTTATTCACTGTATTCCTTCTTTGTTTAAAGAAGTAGACCTCTGTGAAAGAGGGTGTTGCCCTTCTCTGTTGAGAGAAGAAGACCTCTTGGGAAGAGGGTGTGCCCCTTCTCTGTTAAAAGAAGAAGACCTCTTGGGAAGAGGGTGTTGTACTATTTATCCGGTAACTCGGATGTTATAGTGGAATCTCAAGTGGTTTGCTTGGGGACTGGATGTAGGTCTGGATATTGACCGAACCAGTATAACTTCTGTGTTTTATGTGTTGTGCCTTCTTGCTTAATTATTTTATTTTATCGATCATAATCATATTTCACTATTCACCCCCCCTCTAGTGGAATTTCAATCCCAAGGGATGACTTCAAGTTGTGAGAACTGGATGTTCTTAGTGGTATCCCATCACTTTCGCGCATTGTCCTTTAGCTTATTGTGATCGTTGCAAAAAAAAAAAAATTCCTCTTTCTCTCTTTTCCTCTTCTTCTTCCTTTCTCGCCTTTTTCTCTTTTTGAAGGGGAAAAAGAAAGAAAGAAAGAGAAAAGAGAAAGAAAGAAAGAAAAGAAACTCTTTTGCAAGGTCTCACTTGACCTTTATTTGAAAAAGAATGTTTTGAAATTTAACTCGTCTCCATTTTTGAAAATTTACGGGAAAGATGGAGAGACGGGATTCGCTCGTCGGTACGAAGTTTAATCGTTCCTGGCGCCTTTACCAGGGGTAATTGAACCAAGGATCGAATCAATGCCTTTTGCTTTGCCTAAATTTGTCTAAATGATTATTCTAAAATTCTTAAATGCACATTGAATCATGCTTATGCTTATGAGACTGCAAAGATATATGCTCTTGAGAAATGCTTCAAAAATCTTGGATTTTTCCCAAGTGATTTTGAAATTGAATTTTGAATTTGAAAATAAATTTGGAAATTGAAATTAGAAATAGAATTCGAAATCATAATGGAATTTCAAAGTTGAATTGAACTTTGAAATTGGAGTATTGAATTGATTTTGAAATTGAATTTTGAATTTGGAAATGAATTTGGAAATTGAAATTTGAATTTAAACTTCAAATTTAAGATTGAAATTGAATTGAGAATAGAACTTTGAATTTAAAATCAGGAGGGAATTTGAAATAAGATGGAATTTGAGAATAAAAGGATAAATTTGAATTTTCAAATGGAAGTTGAAAATGATTTTGCATTTAGAAAATAAAACTGAGTTTTTGAAAGTTTATTTCAAAAATCACTTAGAATTTGAAGATAAATTTGAAATTATTTGAAAAAGAATGTAATTTTATCCTGAATGATGAATGATTTTGAAAGAATTTAAAGATTGAAATTTAAAAGCATATTTTATTGTTTAATAGAATTGAAATAAGATTAAATCATAATATGGTCATGACTATGATCACAAACATATTATAATATAATCTATATTTGAATTCTAATAAAGAATAAAATAAATTTTTGGTGTCTTTATAGGATTTAAAATGAAAATAACTTTTAATATATCCATGACTATGGCCACAAATATATCTCAAGTTAATTCACGCATTAAATTCTGATAAAGGAAAGAATATTTTAGAAAAATATGATGATTTTCAAAAGAGACCTAAGTGAAGGTCAAATGTTATTCCATAAAAGATAAAAATCCTAAGTATTGTTCACATTTTGACTATGGCCATAAATGTGAATCATTTACTTAGAATTATTTACCTCTTATTAGAAATGTGCATATGCCATTTGTGTTCCACTATTGTGATTTTTGAAATAAAAGTAAAAATGAGATAAGACAAGCAATTATTGAAAGTGTTGTAGGATCGAGGCAACGAGCACTAGAGGGGGGGTGAATAGTGCTTTTAAATATCATCTTTGAAATTTTGAAAAATTTTGAGATTCGCAAAGCAATCAAACAAAGAACACGAGAATTTATCCTGGTTCGGTCTTCCAGACCTACATTCAGTCCCCAAGCAAAACCCACTTGAGATTTCCATTATCAACCTTGTGTAATCACAAGAACATACAGACAAAATCCAGTCCCACTCTTAGTAACAAACCTACTGAAAGCAAACAACTCCTTTAAACCAAGGAGTCCTTTCCTTTTACAGAAAAATATAAGTAAGCAACTTACAATCAACCTACGAGCTCTTCTTATGAATGCAAATGGAATGCAATTCGCTTTTGAGGTTGTTGAAATACTCAACTCACGAATTCGCCGTCTCTCAAAAGAATTTGAGTGAAAAACTGGAGTGAAAATATCAAGTGAGTGAGAAAATGAATACTTGAATGAGTAACAGTTTAAAGCAAAGATTTTGATCTTTGTAATTCAATGTAATTCGATTGGATTCGATGTTTTTGAGTGTGGAATGCACTCATATTTATAGTTGAAAGATTTCATACGTTGAGGGTATGAAAGGGTGTCAAAACAGTCAATTTTGAATTATCAAAATGTTTGAAAAATGAAAAGGTGTGTCTGTTAAAAGTTACAGAAAAATGGCAAATTTAGTCGACTGAAATAGTAGTTAGTCGACTGAAATCAAATATTAGCAAGCTGACAGTTATTGTCGGTCGACTAATGCGTTTATCATAGCCGTTTGAAAATTTGAAGTTTTGAAACTTAGTCGACTAAAGAAAAAGTTAGTCGACTGATAATATCATCAGTACTCTGAAAAATCTTTCAGTCGACTGCTGCTAATTTTTTTTGAAAACACACGTTATGTCTGGTCGACTGATAAAACCTTCAGTCGACTGCTACTAAATTTTCTGAAAACACACATTCTGTTTGGTCGACTGATAAAACCTTCAGTCGACTAATTCAAAAAATTGACGTTTTTGCTTTGGAAAATTGGCGCAAAAAAGTTGGTCGACTGGTGAGTCTGTTGGTCAACTAATAAACATAAAAAATTAAGTAAAGAGTTTTCTAAAATAATTTTCATGTAGGGTTCTTTTAGAAAAGTTTTTCTAAAGATTTTTTAGGTGAAATGCAATCAAAATATGTACTTTAAGTAAGGCTCTTACAAGAATCTAAGACTTTTAATGAAATTTACATTTACACACTAGTCTTCAAAGATTCTTTATCAAATTCTTTAATTCTTGTCATCTTTCTTCATTGCCTTAGCTGAAATGTAGTTGATCTACTTGTTCATCATCAAAACCTTGTACTTGAAGTATCGTGTATGACTTCATTATCGTAACAATCTCCCCCTTTTTGATGATGACAAACTAGTCAAAGATGGAACATTTAGATGAATAGATGGAGATTTTACTCTCCCTATCAATATGCTGCAAAACATAAGAAGTTAGCACAATCAAAACATATATATCACATATTAATTATTTTGCATTTCCATCATTATTTCATGCATTTCTATTTCTTTCTCATGAAATTAGCATCAAGTTCTTATGCAATTTTCAATGCTTTCTCATGCAATTTCCATGTTTGTCTTTTTCTCCCCCTTTGTCATAATCGAAATGAGTAAGTGCAGTCATAGTATAAGCAAAATGCAAATTTAAGTTCAAAATACTACAACCCAAAATTTATCAAAGTTTAGTAATAACAACAAACAAAGTTCAAGAAAAATGTTGTTTGATCATCTCCTTGAGTTCAGCAATGTCCTTCTAAATTGATGAAAGTTGTTGAGTCACATCCTCACGAAAAGTGTGTTGATGTAGCTCCAAAGCTTTAATTCGTTGCAAAATTTCATCATTGTCTTAACTAGTAGAGACTTTCTTTCGTTTTACTGGAGATGGGGGTGTCATAGGAGATGGTGATGGTTCAGAGGATTCAGGAGATCCAAAATTTGTAGGAGGTAGATAGGTGAGTTTCATTCATTTAAAAATAGTTTGATCAAAGAATTCCTTTTGTTCAATAGATTTTTCATTGGTTAGGGGTACTTCGAAATATTTGAAGATACGGGTAAGAAGACATCCATACGGAAGAAAGGGTTTTTGTTTCCACAACGTAGTAAAATACACGTTGGCCCAATTTAAAAAAATATTTCCAAATAAGACGTAAAGAGCCGTAGAGAGATTTGTTGAATAGTAATCAAAAGATCCAGTTTTAGGTAGAACATTATGGACAAGAATTCATCCAGCAATGCGAGTGCGAGTTTGAAGATTGGTATTCTTGAAAGGAGGACAATGAGGTGCACCGGGAAGAAGAATTTGTTCAAAAATTCTTTCATCATTAAGTTCAATAGTATTGAAAAGAGTTTTTGAAGGTGGAATATCTAGGATTTATCCAAGAAGTTTAGAATCAAACTCAATTTCAACATCGTGAATAAGAGAGGAAAGAAATCCAGATTCATGATCAATTTGTAAATTAGTGTAAAACAAATGGATCAATAAAGGATAATGAAGGGGGTCTGCACTGGCGTCAAAAAGATGTAAAATGCCTGTGAATAATTCTCTGATATTGTAGCGAGAAAATAGGTGAAACAGAACATTTCAACCTGGTAAAATAAGAAGTGCAGAAATCGATCCAAAGGTATCATATAAAAGGGGATTTCTGAGTAGTCTAAGAGAAAAATCATGACGTGCTTGTGGTGTAGATGGAGGGGAACCTTGTGCGGAGGTTGTTTTTTGACGAGGCATGGTCGTTAAGAACGAAACAGATTCATCTGTCAAATAGAATCGTTGTCGCAGAGATTGGTTGATCAACAAGGTCTTTGAGAGGAACGGATGGAGACATTGTTGATGTCGGCTTTCCAATGCTTTAAGAATGACGTCCGGTGGGAGGAAAATGTTGTCTGGCGTCGTAGAGGATAACCAATGTTGCAGAATTACTTTTGTCGTGGCAAGAAGGTTTCGACAAGAGATTGAAATATCCTAGGGTTTGTGGAGGACAGTAGCGATCTGCTGAAGAAAATCTAGAGGAGCCTTTGTGCGATGCAGACGGTGCTTCGTTGATTCGTTGGAGTGGATATGATGGACAATAGGCCTTCCACAATCACGGTCTATGTTAGTGGCCAAATCAATCGATGGGAGCAGTCCACCTAAAAGGGATGTCGAGTTTCCACGGGTTTTAGGCAAGAGGGAAGAGGCGATAAAGGGTTCGGCTGCAATAGAAATAGGAGGAGATGTTGTGGATGACGGCCGGTGAGAAGATGTTGTCACAAGCATCGACTGCTGAAGAAGCACCCTGTCACGGCAAGAGGATTCCGGCGAGGAGGAGTTCGTCCGGCAGTCCTAGGTTTTTTTTTTGGAAGAAACAGCGGAGAGAGATTGTTTTGCTTATGAAGAGAGGAAAACACACGAGCGCAAAAATGATTGCCCCTTTTAAACAAAACCAAGGGATATCGTGTCCCTTCAATTTAAAATTTTAAAAAATAACCATCAGTCGACTAGAATTTCATCGGTCGACTAAAAATTCCAATTTTGAGATTTTTCAAAAACTTTCAAAAAAAATTATAAATCTAAAAATGAGCAAATGCCTAGTTCTCTCCTAATTCTCATAAAATCTTCATTTTTAAGTGGTTTAGTGAAGATATTGGCATGTTGTGCATTAGTGGGTATAAAATTTAACAAAATATCTCCTTTTAACATATGATCCCGTAAGAAATGATGTCTCACTTCAATATGCTTAGTTCTTGAGTGCTGAACAGGATTTTTTGAAAGATTTATAGCACTAGTGTTATCACAATAAATAGTTGTTGTGGTGTAAAACAAACCAAAATCTGAAGTATCTTTCAAGTATCGAAGAATTTGTTTTACTGCAGTTAAGTGAGATTTCTTCAGATTAGCTTGAAATCTAGCACATATACAAACATTAAACATTATATCAGGTCGACTAGCAGTTAAGTATAATATAGATGTGATCATACCTTTGTAGAGCTTAGTATCTACATTTTTACCATTTTCATCTTTGTCAAGAGAAGTAGTTGTGCTCATAGGATTTCTTCTTGATTTTGATGAGTCCATCCCAAATCTTTTAAGAAGTTCTTTTATATACTTAGCCTGGTTGATGAAGATTCCTTCTTCAGTTTGCTTTATTTGAAGTCCAAGGAAGTAGTTCAATTCGCCCATCAAGCTCATTTCAAACTCTTTCTGTATAGCTTTAGCAAATTTTTTACAAAGAGAATCATTAGTAGAACCAAATATTATGTCATCAACATAAATTTGCACAATAAGAATATCTGAATTAAGATTTTTAATAAATAAAGTGGAGTATATCCGACCAATGGAAAAACCAGATTGTTCTAGAAAATTTTGCAGTCTTTCATACCACGCTCTTGGTGCTTGTTTGAGTCTGTACAAAGCTCTTTTTAATTTGAAGACTTTTTCTGGATATTTCTCATTTTCAAGGCCTGGAGGTTGCTCTACATAAACTTCTTCATTGATGTATCTATTTAAGAATGCACTCTTAACATCAATTTGATATAACTTAAAATTCATGTAACTAGCAAAAGCAAACATCTTTCGAATTGACTCTAATTGAGCCACTGGTGCATAGGTTTCATCAAAATCTATGCCTTCTTCTTGATTATAGCCTTGTGCTACTAGCCTTGCTTTGTTTTGAATGACTTCATCATTTTCGTCCAGCTTATTTCGGAAGACCCATCTTGTTCTAATTACCGGATGATCATTTGGTCTATCAACTAGATCTCATGCATCATTCGTAGTAAATTGGTTAAGTTTTTCAGACATGGCCAAAAGCCAAAATTCATCATCACAAGCCTCATTAATATTCTTTGGTTCTATTTTAGATATGAAAGCAATATTTGCAATATATTGCAATTGCCTTCTAGTTTGGACACCACTCTTTATTTCTCCAATAATCCGCTCATGTGGATGATTAGGAACTTTTTTCCAAACCGGTGGAAGAAGAATATTTTCTTGAGAAGTGCTTTCTATCAAAGGTTCTCCTTGAAGTATGACTTCTTCTCCTTCGCTTAGAGGTATAACCTGCTCACAATTCTCATCAAATGCAATATGTAAAGATTCTTCAATGCAAGATGTTCTTTTATTAAAAACATGATAAGCTTTGCTTCTAGAAGAATATCCAAGAAATATTGCTTTATCTAATTTTGAATCAAACTTATCAAGATTATCTTTGGTATTTAACAAGAAGCATTTACTACCAAAAAATTTGAAATATGAGATCTTTGGTATACGATCATAATATAATTCAAAACATGTTTTATGTAAGATTGGTCGAATAAGAACACGATTTAGAACATAACATGTTGTATTTATTGCTTCAGCCCAAAAGTATTTTGGTAAATTTTTATCTTGAAGCATGGTTCTAGCACATTCTTGCAAAGTTCTATTCTTTCTTTCAACAACTCCATTTTGTGGAGTCGCTCTAGGAAAAGCAAAGTTGTGAGATATACCATGTAAATCACAAAACTTTAGAAAAAATTCATTTTCAAATTCACCACCATGATCACTATGAATTGTAATAATAGATGTAGATTTTTCATTTGTAATTTTTTTACAAAGTTTAGAAAATTCAGAAAAAGCATCATTTTTGCTTTTTAGAAAAATTACCCAAGTAAATCGAGAATAATCATCTACTATAACAAAAGCATACTTGCTACCATTCAAACTTTGAATTCTAGATGGTCCAAATAGATCTAAATGTAAAAGTTCAAGAGGACGTTTTGTTGAAACTATATCTTTTGCTTTAAAAGAACTCTTGATTTGTTTAGCCATTTGACAAGCATCACATAAGTGGTCCTTCTTATATGGTATTCTAGGTAGGCCTCTAACAAGATCATTCTTGGATAACTTAGAAATTAATTTAAAGTTAACATGTCCAAGTCTCTTGTGCCATAACCATTGAATTTCATTTGAAGCAATAAGACATTTTTCATTAAAAGTGGGTAACTCATCTAGATAAAGTTCATATACATTATTCCTTCTTTTACCTTTAAAAATGATCTTTTTAGATTGAAAATCAGAAAATAAGCATAAATCATGTTCAAAAAAAATGAGAAAACCTTTATCACATAATTGACTAATGGATAATAAATTATACATTAAACCATCTACTAAAAGAACATTTTCTATCAAGAGAAATTTTGGATTACCAATGTTACTAATACCGATTACTTTTTCCTTGTTATTGTCACCAAAGGTGATGGTTCCTCCATCCTTACTTTGGAGGGTGAAAAATAACTCCGGCCTTCCAGTCATATGTTTGAAACAACCGTTGTCCAAGATCCATTTGCTCCTTATTTTGTATACCTACAACAAAATTGGAAGACAAAGCATTTGACCCATTTCTATTTTTGGGTCCATGAGAGTTAGTATTAGGAACCCATATCCATTTGGATTTTGGTTTCCTTTGAGAATAAATATTCTTTCTATAAAAAGATTTAGCATTTCTAGAACAATCATGTTTAGGCTTATAAGCTTTATAAGTATCATGATTAGATGCATTTCTATTATGACTAGAAAATTGAGTTCTTTGAATCAATAATTGAGAATTTTGTCTTTGATTTTTCACCACATAGTTTGGTCCATTTTGAGTATCAAAGAAGCTATATCCCAATCCGGTTTTGTTAACCGAGCATCTTTGAGAACCAAGAAGTGTTCTTCGATTTTCTTGTCTATTAGTGAATTTGGTCACTATAGAAAGAAGATCATTTGATTTTTCTTTTAGACTTGTTATTTCTTCTTGTAAGAGATTGGTTCTAATTCCAATTTCTTTTATCTTAAATGCTTGACAAGAGTTTTCCTTCTTGAGATCTTCTATCTCTTGAAGTAATACTTTGTTTTGAGAGTCAAGAGTTGAATTTCCAGTTTTTAACTCTTTGTTTTTAGAACTTAGACTCTTAAATTTAGCATATAAATCATTAAATGCTTCTAATAAATCATCATACTCAAATTAACTTACCGAGTCTTATTGTGCTACAAAGTACATGTTGGCGACTTTTTCATTTGATTCTTCATCGGAAGAGGAGTCACTATCATCCCAACTTGCTTGAAATGCCTTTTTCTTCTTAAATTGGTCCTTGGGCTTGATTTTGAGAAGAGAACAATCTTTCTTGATGTGTCCTTTTTTGCAATTAAAGCACTTGACTTCATTAAGATTAGAAGAATCAGTTTTCTTTACCTTCCTTTGAAATCTTTTCTGTTTAATGAATCTTTTGAATTGCCTATTGATGAGGGCAATATCTTCATCTTCTTCTAAATCTTCAAAGACAGAAGTGGCCTTGAAAGCAAGAGATTTCTTCTTGGGTTCTTCTTCTTGTCTATCATGAAGTTGGACTTCATATGCCATTAAGTTACCAACCAAATCTTCAAGAGAGAGAGTGTTTAAATCATTTGCTTCCTCTATAGCCGTAGTTTTTCTCTCTCATTCAGGAGTTAAACACCTTAGGATTTTTCTAACTAAATCCACTTGTAAATATTTTTTTCAAGGGATTTTAGAGTTTTAGTGATATCGGTCATTCTTGTTACCATGTTCGATATAGACTCATTTTGCTTCATTTTAAACAATTCAAATTTATGAACTAAAGAAGCAATCTTAGATTCTTTTACCTTTGATGTACCTTCATGAGTAATGAGAAGAGTATGCCAAATTTCATTTGTTGTGAAACATTGAGAGATGTGATTGAACTCTACCTTGTCAACAACACAATACAACTCATTTATAGCTTTGGCATTGAGTGAAGCAGTCTTCTTTTATTCATCGGTCCATAGGTTGAAATCAGTTGATGGTGTTTGGTATTTTTCTGAAACAACTCTCCAAATTTCAAGATCCATGGATTGTAGGAATATTGTCATTCTTACTTTCCAATATCCATAATTTTTTCCGTTGAAGAGAAAAGGACGAATAGAGGAGCATCCTTCTTTGTGCTGAGATGTTGTTGTCATGCTAGATGATGGTAAGATCAAAATATAGCTAACCTGCTCTGATACCAAATGAAAGTGTTGTAGGATCGAGGAAACGAGCACTGGAGGGGGGGTGAATAGTGCTTTTAAATATCATCTTTGGAATTTTGAAAAATTTTGAGATTCGCAAAGCAATCACACAAAGAACACAAAAATTTATCCTGGTTCGGTCTTCCAGACCTACATTCAGTCCCCAAGCAAAACCCGCTTGAGATTTCCACTATCAACCTTGTGTAATCACAAGAACATACAAACAAAATCCGGTCTCACTCTTAGTAACAAACCTACTGAAAGCAAACAACTCCTTTAAACCAAGGAGTCCTTTCCTTTTACAGAAAAATATAAGTAAGCAACTTACAATCAACCTACGAGCACTTCTTATGAATGCAAATAGAATGCAATTAACTTTTGAGGTTGTTGAAATACTCAACTCACGAATTCGCTATCTCTCAAAAGAATTTGAGTGAAAAACTAGAGTGAAAATATCAAGTGAGTGAGAAAATGAATACTTGAATGAGTAGCAGTTTAAAGAAAAGATTTTGATCTTTGTAATTCGATTGGATTCGATGTTTTTGAGTGTGGAATGCACTCATATTTATAGTTGAAAGATTTCATACATTGAGGGTATGAAAGGGTGTCAAAACAGTCTATTTTGAATGATCAAAATGTTTGAAAAATGAAAAGACATGTCTGTTAAAAGTTACAGAAAAATGGCAAATTTAGTCGACTGGAACAGTAGTTAGTCGACTGAAATCAAATATTAGCAGACTGACAATTATCGTCGGTCGATTAATGTGTTTATCATATCCGTTTAAAAATTTAAAGTTTTGAAACTTAGTTGACTAAAGAAAAAGTTAGTTGACTGATAATATCATCATTAGACTGAAAAATCTTTCAGTCTAGTGCTACTAAATTTTTTTGAAAACACACATTCTGTCCGGTCGACTGATAAAACCTTCAGTCGACTGCTGCTAAATTTTTTGAAAACACACATTTTGTCTAGTCGACTAATTCAGAAAATTGATATTTTTGCTTTGGAAAATTGGCGCAAAAAGTTGGTTGACTAATAAACATGAAAAATTAAGTAAAGAGTTTTCTGAAATGATTTTCATGCAGGGTTCTTTTAGAAAAGTTTTTCTAAAGACTTTTTAGGTGAAATACAATCAAAATATGTACTCTAAGTAAGGCTCTTACAAGAATCTAAGACGTTTAATGAAATTTACATTTACACACTAGTCTTCAAAGATTCTTCATCAAATTCTTCAATTCTTGTCATCTTTCTTCATTGCCTTAGCTGAAATGCAGTTGATTCACTTGTTTATCATCAAAACCTTGTACTTGAAGTATCGTGTGCGGCTTCATTGTCGTAACAATTATGAGATCTATATGCTCATACATTCTATTCTAAGTTGAAAAGGAGATATTCTTATTAATTCAAGTTATTACAACCTTCAAATTGAAATTGAAATGATAAAATCCCTAATCTAAGAAGGAAAATCAACATTTCCATGTATTCCTACAAAACAAGGTTAGCATAAAGCAAAATACTAAATATGGAAAGAAATTAAGGTGTTGTATTAGAATTAAAATGCATATGATGATGTCCGCATGCTAATGAGAAAATATGCATGAAAATACATATGCAATGCATTATGCTAATGAGAAAACATGTATTGGAATACATATGTAATGCACTAAACTAATGAGGAAGTAGATACTGAAATGCATATGTAATATCCTAAGTTAATGGTGAAAATAGATGTCAAAATGTATAGATAATATCCTAAGCTAATGAGAAAAAGGATGTTAAGATGCATATGTGATGCATTGAGCTAGTGAAAAAATGCATGTTATGATGCATATGTGATGCACTGCATTAATGAGAAGGTGCATATTAGAATGTTGTGAAGTGTTGTGAAGAGGTGAAGTAGGGCGAGTGAAAGTGTTGAGAAGGTGAAGGTGGTGTTGTATATAGGTGCTGAAGGATATGAAAGTGCAGCAAGGTATAGTGATACATACATAGTGAAATGCAGGGGAAGATGAGGGTGCAGTGAAATATGCTGCCATCAGCTAAACCAATCATAGGAGGTAAAGGTGTAGGTGACCATGTGGATGTCGTGTGGTGAAGGTGTGCAGGTAGATGTTGCAGGGGGATGGAGTGAGTGTAGTGCTGGTAATTGGAGTGCACAGGTGACATGTAGCAGTACTGTGACAGGTGCAGCATAGTATGCGGTTGTGATCATTGCAAAAATTTTCCTCTTGTTCTCTTTTCCTTCCTTTCTCTTTCCTTTCTAGCCTTTTTCCTTTTTTGAATGAGATAAAAGAAAGAAAGAAGAGAGAAGAGAAAGAAAGAAAGAAGAGAGGAACTCTTTTGCAAGGTTTCACTTGACCTTAATTTGAAAAGATTTTGAAATTACTCGCCTCCATTTTTGAAAATTTGTGGGAAAATGGAGAGACGGGATTCTCTCGTCGGTACGAGGTTCAACCATTCCTGACACCTTTACCAGGGGTAATTGAACCAAGGATCGAATAAATGCCTTTTGCTTTGCCTAAATATTGTCTAAATAATTATTCTAAGTCTAAAATGTACAAAGAATCATGTTTGTGCAATGCAAATGCAAAGATGTATACTTTTGAGAAGAAGAATTTTAGAACTTTTGGGATTATCCAAGTGATTTTAAAATAAATTTGAGAATATTGTGAAGAAATGATTTTTAAAAGTTGAAGATTTTGAATCTAACTTAGAACATGAAAGAGATCTGGAAGAAGAGACTTGAAGTTCTAAGTCTTGAAATAATCAGAGATTTGAAAATAAATCTTGAATTTGAAGAAATGAAGAGAAAAGGAGAATTGAAACTGAGATAGAAGTTAAAGTAAAAAATAAAGTTTTAAAGTTAAAATGAACTTTGAATTTGAATTGATTTTCAAAAGAAAACTGATTTTGAAAAGGAATTCTAATTTTGAGTTTTGGATTCAGAACCTGAAACAGGAATTGAATTTGGAAGTTAAATTTAGACTTGGAAAATAGATTTGAAAAGTGAATTTCGAAAATAGAGTTGGGATTTGAATTTGGAATTGAAGATAAAGGTGAGATTTGGAGATGGAATTGGATTTGAGAAATCTAAATGGAATTGAATTTGAGAAATCCAGATGGAATCTGAAAATGAAATTGTATCTGAAAAACCCAGATGGGATTTGAAGGTGGAATTAGATTTGAGAAATCCAGATGGAACTTGAAAATGGATCTTGGAATTCCAAATGGGATTTGAAAATAGAGTTGGACTTCAGAGATCCAGATGGGATTTGAAGATGGATTTGGATTTAAGAAATCCAAATAGAATTTGAAAAGGTAGTTGGATTTGAGAAATCCAGATGAAAACAATGGAGTTGGATTTGGGAATCCAGATTGAATTTGATTTTGGAAGTGGATTTGAGAAATCCCAAATCGATTTTGAATTTGGGAAGGAAAGAAAGATATAATTTGGGGAAAATCGATTTTCAGAGCAAATACCAAGTTTTGATCTTTAAAATCTGATTTAGGTTTTAAGAGATAAGACTTGGAATTTTGAGAAATGAAGAACAAAACTTGAATTCAGACTGGAATTCTGAAATCAGAAGATCATTTGAAAGATTTGGGAACTTGAAGTGAAGAATAAAGAATAAAACTTGACTTTCGAAATCAGGAGATGCACTTAGAATTCCAAAGTTGAATTGAGCTACAAAATTTGATCTGGAATATTGAATTGAATTTGAAATTGAATCCTCAAAATGAATTTGGAATTTCAAAGTTGAATTGAAATTTGACCTTGAATTGGAAATTAAATTTTGAATCTAGAAATGAATTTGAAATTTCAAAGTTGAATTGAACTTTGAAATTTGATTTGAATTGGAAATTGAATTTTGAATCTAGAAATGAATTTGAATTTTTAAAGTTGGATTGAACTTTGAAATTGGGATTTTGAAGTCTGAACTTTGAAAATAAGATAAAATTGGAAATAGAAAGATGAATTTGAATTTATAAATAAGAATTGAAGATGGATTTGAGAAATGAGGAAAATATTTTGGAAATTTATCTCAAATCACTTGGATTTTTTAAATAATATGAAAAAGAATGCAATTCTATCCTAAATGATGAATGCTCTGAAAAAGAGTTTGAAAATTGATTTTAAAAAGCATATTTCATTCTTTAGGAGAATTTAAAATAAGATTGGTATTATAATATATTCCTGACTATGGTCATAGATGTATTATAAAATAATCTATATTTAAATTCAGATAAAGAATAAAATACATTTTTGTGCCTTTATAGAATTTGAAGTGAAATTAATCCTCAATATATCCTGACTATGGCCATGACTATATGTTTTGGATTAATTTTCAGGTTAAATCCTAATAAAGTCAGAAAAAGTTTAGAAAATACGATAATTTTTTAAAGAGATCCAAGTTTGGATCCAATGTTATTCCATAAAAGATAAAAAACCTAAGTATTGTTCACATTTTGACTATGGCCATAAATGCAAATCGTCTACTTAGGATTAATTACCTCTTATTAAAATGGTGCATGTGCCATTCGTGTTTCGCCATGGTGGACTTTTTAGAAATAAAAGAAGAATGATATGAGAACAAATAATTCATGATATTTACATGCTCATACATTCTAATCTAAAACTGGAAAGTAAAGTTTCTCATTATCATCTAGCTATTACAAGTTTTTTACTTGAAATTGAAGTTTAAAACTCCTAAACTAAGAAGAAAAATAGTCTTTTCTACATAATTCTTGTAAAATTTCAAGTTAACATAAGATGGAAGATATAAGATATGGAATATAATGGGCAAATGTCATATCAAGAGCCTATATACATCTATATAAGCAATACATATATATGAAGGATATATAGATGCAGGACATGTGCTCATACTTCCATGAAAATGAGAATGCCTATATTAATGCCTACTTGCTAGATGGAGATTGCATGTGATATAATACATATGCCAAAACCTATTCATGTATTTATACATCTAATGCCAATGTGAACATATGGTTTACAACAGTGATGATAGCAAATGAAGGTAGATGCTAAAAAAAATATGAAGCAAAGAGGGAATTTGCAAGTATGCAGCAGGTGAGATACATATATGTGCAATGATGTTAGTAAGGTGCATTGTGTTTTGGAGGTGGGGAGTGCATGTGCTGGAGAGGATAGGGTGCTGTGAATTTAAGTGTTAAGTAGTGACAGCAAAGGGGGGGGGGGTAGGTGAAGTTGGTTAGTTTGTGTGATGGCTGTGAAAATGAGAGTGTGAATACAGGGGAGTGTGATTTACAACAGGAAGTGGAGTGGGGTTTTAGGAGGTTGTATGCAAAGTGTAGTAGTGATGCAGTGTAAAAAGTAGTTGGGCAGTGAAGCTACAGAGGTGTAATGAGTGAATGCAACGCATAAAACAAAAGATGTGTTGTTACTGTGAAAACAAACAGGTGTAGTCGGTGTACGGCTGATGGGGTGTACACTCTGCAGTAGATGATTAATGGAAAACTACAAGTGAGGATGGTTGGATAACATGCTGAAAGTGGTAATGATGTTGTTGATATAGTGAAGATGGTTACAGTAGGTGGGAGTGGTGCAGAGCATAGGTGGAATTGCAGCAAGTGATGTTGTATAGGGAGTGAAAATGGTGTGCATACTCGATGAATTCCCTTGCTAATGGATGCTCATTGTTAGTCTCAGCTGAAGCAGCTAACTTCAAAAAGTCTCCTAGATCCATATCTTTAAACATCCACAACTAATGTAACTGCAGGCTTGCCCTGCGTCAGTGTTCCAGTTTTGCCAAGTACCACATAGTGAGCCTTTTGAGCCCTGCTCAGAGCATCTATATCTGTTATAAGGATTCCATGATCAGCCCCAACACCAGTCACAACCATGACCGCAGTTGATGTAGGCAATCCAAGTGCACGGGGACAAACAATTACCATAACAGATATTGCAAACATAAAAAAAACAAACACAAAACAAATGTTATTTGGAGGCAACCACGTGGCTGGGTATGCTCATATGGTGCCACAGAGATACCAGCCCAAAAAAAATGTCAAGCTATATTGTCATACAAGGCAATGAAGGTGTTGAGCTGAAGTCATAAGATACATACTTATTGAAGTCAAAAGATAAAAACCTTTAAGCAAAAAGTCTGCCTCATAGCTATCTTCTTCTGCAAGATGTTGAAATTCCTAAAGGAGTCACAAACGAACCCTTGTTCCTCTGCATCTGTATGAGCCTCCCCAGAAATAACATTATTAGCATTGTCCTCGGATAAGTTTCGCAAATGATCAAAGGGGACTTTCTAAAGTTGGGATCCTATCTCTATCGACAATTGCAGCTGTTGTTATACCAACACTACAAGGACTTGCAATCAGAGGTGGTGAGTGATACGCAGGGAGCTGGTAATATGCAGAAAAGGCAGGGTATACACAGGGACAAAATGTAGAGCATGGATGTTGTTAGGTGACTGATGGACATGTAATACTACATGTGTTGCAAAAGGAGGTGTATAGGGGAAAGAGCAGTTAGGTAATGAGTAGGGAAAGTGGCAGGTTGTCGCTGGATGGAAAAGGGGCAAGGGTTGCTGCAAAGGTATGAAGGCATAGCAGTGAGTGTAAATGGATATGTAGTTGTTAGCTATAGGGGGGGGTGATTGAGGCAGTTGGGATGAACAGCTGGATGTTCATCAATTTGCCATCACTGTGAGATTCGTAAACTTCCTTTCTTCTTCATATTTCTTCAATAAAGAAACTGCCCCAGTGTCACTGCCTACCAAGATCCCTTCAGTAATAAGCTTTTGACAGAGAGTGCCCATTAGAACTTTGAAATGTTGTCGGATTATCAATTTATTGATCCAGATGATCGATTTCAATATCAATAACACTCAATAATTGTTGAAATTTTGCAGTAATGTTCAATGATTTCACACAATTTCAATGATCAACAATCATTTAGCAAAAATGAATCGAAATTATTCAAATACTATTAAACACTCTGCTCAATAGATTTTCAATCTTTAAAACTCTCAAACATTCAGAAATTAAGAAGAGTAAACTTGCAGACATTGCGAAACTTAAATTTGATCATTGAAAACTTTAATTATTGATCTTTTGTCAATTCGGCAAGTAAACTTTCAGACATTCACTAAGAATCCTATGTATTTCATAAATCTGGGTTTGACCTGAAGATATGAGCCTGATTTTTTATTAAATTCAGACATTGACTCGATCTTGATTTGTTTTTTTTTTAAAGGAGCAACAGATAACCGATCAGTGATCAATTATTCTTCAAGTGCCGTCCAGAATTTAATTAAAAGCAAAACACACCAAAGAAAAGTATTTAGTAAAGGAAAGTGAATATCAATCACCTCTTAATGGGTCATAGAATCTCACAGTGAAGCTAAAGGTTGAATCCTCGACAGATCCAACTGGCTTCCCGACAGAATTCCAGAGACAAATCCACAATGACACAGAATAAATAAATAAAAGAAAAGCAGAAGATGATGAATCATGTACCAAACGAGATACAGGATACAGATTATCTATATGAATTTAAGTCACACTCAGCGATAACTTATTATGGAAATATAAGATCAAGAATGGAAAGAGAATACATATACTGGAACATAAATCTAAAATTTACAGTAAAGAAGGATGCAGAAAAATGAAAATAAATAAGGAGAATAAAATTAGAAAACAGTAGAGAGAAAAGGGACTTACCTCGTTTGCAAGAATTTTGAGAGAGGGAGCCAAGGCTTCTTCAATAGAGAGAGGGGAAGAGATCAGAGGGAGATCAGATCAGAGGGAAGGGAAACAGAGGAAGAGAGGGTAATGGGGAAAGAGAAGATCAGAGAGGGAGAAGAATAGAGAGGAAGAGGCATCGAGATGGAGGGGTGAAGATGGATGATTTCGACCTCCCCCTGCAGTCTCTCTTTATAGCAAGAGACCATTAGGTATTTTTACGAATTGAGTATGATTTTTTTTTGAAATTTTTCAAAAGAGCAGCTCCTTTCAAAAGGTTTTCTCAAAAGGTGGTTTTCACTAAAACAATTTTTCAAAATGGGGCTTCTAAAACCATTTTTTTCACATTTTCTTTTCTATTTTTATTTTTTTGTTCTTTTCTTAGTATTTTATATCTTTTTTTTGTGTTTTTGAAATAAAACTCTAAAACTATGGAAAAAATAAGGGATTTTAAACTATTTTTTAAAATTTTGAAAATATTTACAAAAGAGGGGTTTTCTAAGAATTCAGGGCTATTCTTTGGAAATTTCTTCAAAAAATGGGTCTGGATTCAGAGTTTTGATAAAATATTTGAGTTTTGGATCTTGAATCAAGGAATACAGAACAATGGATCCAAATGGATACCGGATGAACGGTCAGAGCCATTTAGAAAACTATTTTTGTATTTTTATAATTTCGATTTCAAATTGGATAACAGAGCTCAGAATTGAATTTTGATGTCAGATCCGGATCCGAAATTGAGTTAGATATGGAAAATAGATTTGGATTCAATGAATCCAAGAAATAAATGGAATTTTTATAAAAAAAACTAACTCAATTATTCAGAAATTGGGGGCCAGGGAAAAAAAGGAAATTTTTACAAAACTTTGAAAATTTTAGGGTGTTCACAGATGCCCCTCTTTGCTACTAAGACAGTTGAAAGCCAAGCTTAGTGGCAAAGAAAACACTCCAAAATTTGAAAAATGCCCGAGTCAGAAAATCTGAACCGGTTTTGGAAGAATTATTTTGAAAACATTATTCTCAGGCTTAATACCTTATCATGAATGGCTTTAAACAGACGAGATCCTAAAAAATGAGATAACTGGATAACAGAAAATGAGGAAATCGTGACAGAACTTTGGGACAGAGATCCTGAAATGATGAAGATAAGAATTTTGATCTTGTCTCATGGGTGAGACAAGATAAGCTTTTTGGAATGAATCAAATTTAGCCCTTAATCTAGATGGGACGAAGATATCTCAAGATGAATTTCAGGTTCTACCTTTACCTGACTGGGAAAGGAATACATGAAGACCTTGATGGGATATTTTTTGGAAAAATGCATCGTGAGATTAAGCTCAAGTATGATCCTTTCCTGGATGGATATAAAGGGCATGGATTCCTCAACGGAGAAAACCATGATGGAACTGAGGGAAATACCTCATCGAAATGAGGAAACCTCATCGGAATAAAGCTCAGGTTTAACCCAAACCTGAACGAAAGATACCTCATGGAAAAACGAGGTTCAGGCTTAACCCTTAACCTGAAAGGGATGCTACTTCATGGAAAAATGAGGTTCAGGCTTAACCCTTAACCTGAAAGGGACGACCATACAAAATCCTCGAACGAAGAGACCATGATGAGACCTTCGGAGTTTGGATGAACAAATCTGAGAGGGGTTTGCAAAAGGAGGAAAATGGGGTTCCCTAAAGCTTGAAAATGGATGATCTTGGGTGTCTCATTGTTGAAACTAAATCAGCTTTTAAAACAGATGACCTTTTGCAGAAATAGTTCAGGTTTAACCCTTAACTTGAGCGGATGATACCTCAAGGACCGAGGTTCAGGCTTAACCCTTAACTTGAAAGGGATGATACCTCATAGAGTGAGGTTCAAAATTAACCCTTAACCTGAAAGGGCTGATACCTCATGGAAAAATGAGGTTCAGGCTTAACCCTTAACCTGAAAGGGACGATACCTCGTGGAAAAATGAGGTTCAGGCTTAACCCTTAACCTAAAAGGGAAGATACCTCAAGGAGCGAGGTTCAGACTTAACCCTTAACCTGAAGGGGATGATACCTCAAGGAGCGAGGTTCAGGCTTAACCCTTAACCTGTAGGGGACGATACCTCAAGAAGCGAGGTTAAGGCTTAACCCTTAACCTGAAATGGACGACCATACGAAATCCTCGAATGAAGAAACCATGATGGGACCTTCAGAATTTGGACGACAAATCCGAAAGGGGTTTACAAAAGGAAGAAAGGGGGTTCCCTAAAGCTTGGAAAATAGAGGATCTTGGGTGCCTCATTGCTGAGACTAAATCAGCTTCTAAAACAGATGACCTTTCACAACAAGTTCAGGTTTGACCCTTAACCTAAGCGGGTGGTACCTCGAGGAGCGAGATAACTCTTTTTGAAAAATGTAAACCCTGTTAGGTTGCATCAAAATAGGTATTGATCATTTATTTTATTCTTGGATAACAAGAAAAATTTGCCAATAAGGTAAAATTGTAGTTGATTCAAACGTTTGAAGATGTGCACATATGTGCGAAAGATATTCCCTCTTTTACCTAGAGTATTTCCTCCAATGAGGTTAACTCCATGGATTTTAGAGTCAAATTCAAATTTTAGCGTTGTTGAGTTTCTTCAAGTAAGCTATCCATTTCCTTGATATAAATAGAGAAGAAATATTCTTAATTTCATAAAAGCAAGTAGTGAAAAGATATTGATAAAAGAATTTTGTATAAGAAAAGATGATTTCTGGCAATTTCAGCAGTTTGATATCTGGGGGTTTTCCCATGATGATCTTTTTGCACTCTTTTTTGAGACATTGAGTTTATTACATCATCCTTTATTTTGGAGATGTCTATGTCACAAACTCCTTCAACTTGGAGATGCTTTGATCCTTCTTTGTCTTAGGAATTATACTGATGATATTGGCTCATTGGTCAAAAATCTCTTGATGATAGCAGAAATCAAATATCTTTTAGGGTTTGTCGGGAGGTTCATCGCATCCGCCTTCAACTTGGCGATGATCTGAACTTTCCCTGGAAGGATCAGTCACAAACTCTTTCATCTCAGAGATGATCCAAATCTTCTTTGGCCCCAGGGATCTAACTCATCCACCAGTCTTCAACTTGACGATGATTGAGAGATCCCTTTTGCAGATATTTAATTGCAGCTTAAATGAATGAGGAGATATGGACTGAGTGGATTTTTTTTATCGCTTAGGAAATTTCCACTGCCTGATTGCCAGAAAATCATCTTTAAACATACGTCATAACTATGATCAATATCGATTCGCTTCTAACTTTTCAACATCATTGAATATTTTTTCGCTAGTCATACCAAGGACATTTCTAACATCCTTTTGGTTGATCAATAGGGAAAAGATTTGAATTTTACCCTTTTTTGCAAAAAACTTCACCTTTTTGGAAAGAATACTAGAGGTAATTTGAGGTGATTCTCTTGTGCAGTAAAATATTGGAATCAATAAATGTTTTTAATCAAATTGGCAAAGTTTTCGAGAATCCTTTGTGAAATAATCACTCAATATAGATTTTGATAGGACCTTGGGTTGAAACTTTGATTTTGGAAATCTTGACCAGTAAGAGAAACTGGATTTCGCAAGACTGACCAACGAACGCTGGAACCTTTGATGGGAAGTTCGACCAGCGTAAAAATTGGATTTAGGAGGCTCGACCAGTGTAAAACTGGATTTGGAAAGTTCAACCAGCTCGAAAGCAGGATTTGGAAGTTCGACCAGTGTAAAATCAGATTTAGGAGGTTCGACCAGTGTTAAACTAGATTTAAGAGGTTTGACCAGCTCGAAAGCAGAATTTGGAAGTTTGACTAGTGTTAAACTGGATTTAGGAGGTTCGACCAGCTCAAAAGTAGGATTTTGGAAGTTCGACAAGTGTTACCTAGATTTAGGAGGTTCGATCAGCTTGAAAGCATGATTTGGAAGTTCGACCAATATAAAACCAGATTTAGGAGGTTCGACCAGTGTTAAACTGGATTTAGGAGGTTTGACCAGCTCAAAAGCAGGATTTGGGAGGTTCGACCAGTGTTAAACTGGACTTAGGAAGTTCGACCAGCTCGAAAGCAGAATTTGGGGAGGTTTGACCAGTGTTAAACTGGATTTAGGAGGTTCGACCAACTCGAAAGCAGGATTTGGGAGGTTCGACCAATGTTAAACTGGATTTAGGAGGTTCGACCAGCTCAAAAGCAAGATTTGGGAGGTTCGACCAGTGTAAAATTGGATTTAGGAGGATGTACCAGCACAAGCGTCGGATTTTGAAAATATACCGGTACGAGCACTGGATTTTTGAAAGTGTACCAGTATGAGCACTGGATTTTTGAAAGTATACCAGTACAAGCACTGGATTTTTGAAAGATGCACCAGTATGAGCACTGGATTTTTAAAAATATACCAGTACGGGCACTGGATTTTGAAAATATACCAGTACGAGCACTGGATTTTGAGAATACACCAGTACGAGCACTGAATTTTTGAAGATGTACCAGTACGAGCACTGGAATTTGAAAATACACCAGTACGAGCACTAGATTTTGAAAATGCATCAGTACGAGCACTAGATTTTGAAAATATACCAGTATGAGCACTGGATTTTTGAAAATGTACCAGTACGAGCACTGGATCTTCCAACTGAGAGTTGAAAAGGAGACCGACATTCTAAGATATTCGGAAATCAAAGCGGAAATGATTGTCGGGGTTTCAAGATTATCCATTATCCTGAAGGGGAAAAGAAATACCTCGACGAACGAGGTTCAAGTTTATCCCTTAACCTAAGAGGGAGGGAAAACTTGAGTCAAAACTCAGATTTTTAAAAGAAAAATTAGTCCAACTCGAGCATTGGATCTGAAAGGGAAGTCCGAGTCAGAACTCAAGACTCCAAAATAAATTATTTAAAAGGAAAACTCAAGTTTGGAGCTCAAATTTTCAAAGCAACGATTGGTCCAATACGAGAATTGGATCCAAAAGGAAGTCTGAGTTGAAACTCGAAACTTCAAAAATAGAAGATAAAAGGAAAAACTCGAGTCGAAACTCGAATCTTCAAAATAAAAGATAAAAGGAAAACCCGATCTTAGAACTCAAATTTTCAAAGCAACGATTGGTCCAATACGAGCATTGAATCCAAAAGAAAGCCCGAGTCAAAACTTGAAACTTCAAAAATAGAAGATAAAAGGGAAAACCCGAGTCAGAACTCGGATCCTCAAAACAAAAGATAAAAGGAAAACCTAAGTTAAGAACTCAAATTTTCAAAGCAACGATTGGTCCAATACGAGCGTTGGATCCAAAAGAAAGCCCGAGTCGGAACTCGAAACTTCAAAAATAGAAGATAAAAGAGAAAACCCGAGTCAAAACTCGGATTTTCAAAATAAAAGATAAAAGGAAAACCCAAGTTTAAAACTCAAATTTTTAAAGCAACGATTGGTCCAATACGAGCATTGGATTCAAAACGAAGCCCGAGTCGGAACTCGAAATTTCAAAAATAGAAGATAAAAATGAGACTCGAGTCGGAACTCGGATCTTAAAAAGAAAAGAAAAGGAGAAAACCCGAGTTTAGAACTCAATTTTTTAAAGCAATGGTCGGTCCAACACGAGCATTGGATCCGAAAGGAAGCCCAAGTTGGAACTTAGAACTTAAAAAATAGAAGATAAAAATGAGAACCGAGTCGGAACCAAGATCTCAAAAAGAAAAGAAAAAAGGAAAACCCGAGTTTAGAACTCAAATTTTCAAAGCAACGATCGGTCCAACACGAGCATTGGATCCGAAAGGAAGTCCGAGTCAGAACTTGAAACTTCAAAAATAGAAGATAAAAATGAGACCAAAGTCGGAACCCGGATCTTAAAAAGAAAAGAAAAAAGGAAAACCCGAGCCTTGGAACTCGAATTTTCAAAGCAATGATTGGTCCAATACGAGCATTGGATTCAAAAGGAAGCCCGAGTCGGAACTCGAAACTTCAAAAATAGAAGATAAAAATGAGACCCGAGTCGGAACTCGGATCTTAAAAAGAAAAGAAAAGGAGAAAACCCGAGTTTAGAACTCAAATTTTTAAAGCAACGGTCGGTCCAACACGAGCATTGGATCCGAAAGGAAGCCCAAGTTGAAACTTAGAACTTCAAAAATAGAAGATAAAAATGAGAACCGAGTCGGAACCAAGATCTCAAAAAGAAAAGAAAAAAGGAAAACCCGAGTTTAGAACTCAAATTTTCAAAGCAACGATCGGTCCAACACGAGCATTGGATCCGAAAGGAAGTCCGAGTCAGAACTCGAAACTTCAAAAATAGAAGATAAAAATGAGACCAAAGTCGGAACCCGGATCTTAAAAAGAAAAGAAAAAAGGAAAACCCGAGCCTTGGAACTTGAATTTTCAAAGCAACGATTGGTCCAATACAAGCATTGGATTCAAAAGGAAGCCCGAGTCGGAACTCGAAACTTCAAAAATAGAAGATAAAAATGAGACCTGAGTTGGAACTCGGATCTTAAAAAGAAAAGAAAAGGAGAAAACCCGAGTTTAGAACTCGAATTTTCAAAGCAACGATCGGTCCAACATGAGCATTAGATCCGAAAGGAAGTCTGAGTCAGAACTCGGAACTTCAAAAATAGAAGATAAAAATGAGACCTGAGTCAGAACCCGAATCTTAAAAAGAAAGGAAAAAAGAAAAACCTGAGCTTTGGAACTCGAATTTTCAAAGCAACGATCGGTCCAACATGAGCATTGGATCCGAAAGGAAGTCCGAGTTGGAACTTGGAACTTCAAAAATAGAAGATAAAAATAAGACCCGAGTTGAAACCCGGATCTTAAAAAGAAAAGAAAAAGGGAAAACCCGAGCTTTGGAACTCGAATTTTCAAAGCAACGATCGGTCCAACACGAGCATTGGATCCGAAAGGAAGTCAGAACTCGAAACTTTAAAAATAGAAGATAAAAATGAGACCCGAGTCGGAACCCGGATCTTAAAAGTAAAAGAAAAAGGGAAAACTCGAGCTTTGGAACTCGAATTTTTAAAGCAACGATCGGTCCAACACGAGCATTGGATCCGAAAGGAAGTCCGAGTCAGAACTCGGAACTTCAAAAATAGAAGATAAAATGAGACCCGAGTCAAAACCCGAATCTTAAAAAGAAAAGAAAAAGGGAAAACCCGAGCTTTGGAACTCAAAATTTCAAAGCAACGATCGGTCCAACACGAGCATTGGATCCGAATGGAGGTCCAAGTCAGAACTCAAAACTTCAAAAATAGAAGATATAAATGAGACCCGAGTCGGAACCCGGATCTTAAAAAAAAAATGAAAAACAAAAACGTGAGTCGGAACTTAGATGGGAAGGAAATAATTTCAACCTGGAAGTCGGATTTTGGAGGGATCGACAAAAGTTATGAATTGACTCCGACGATCACGAAAAGGATGAGAGATTTATTCAAGATTTTTGACCCAAGATGGTCTAAAATTTGAATTATATATGATGGCTTCAGGATTATCCCTTATCCTAAAGGGGAAATGAATAAAAATTGATGAGGAATCAATAAAATTGATAAAAATTGACAAAGAATAAAAATTGATAAAAAGTTGATAAAATTGATAAAAATTGACAAAAAGTTGATAAAGAATCAATAAAATTGATAAAAATTGTCAAAAAATAAAAATTGATAAAGAATTAATAAAATTGATAAAAATCGATGAAGGATCAAAATTGATAAAGAATTGACAAAGGTTTGGTGAAAATTGATAAAATTGGCGGAAAATTGATGATACTCGAAAGACGATGAAAGACTTCAGAATTATCCCTTATCCTGAAGGAAGAAGGACCTCGCAGGACGAGGTTCAGGTTTATCCCTTAACCTTAAAGAGAAAACGAATACCTCGAAGGACGAGGTTCAAGTTTATCTCTTAACCTGAAAGGGAAAAAGAATACCTCGAAGGATGAGGTTCAAGTTTATCCCTTAACCTGAAAGGGAAAAAAATACCTCGAAGGATGAGGTTCAGGTTTATCCCTTAACCTGAAAGGGAAGAAGGAAATACTTTGAAGGCCGAGGTTCAGGTTTATCCCTTAACCTGAGCGAAAAAATACCTCGGAGAATGAGGTTCAGTTTTATCCCTTAACCTGAAAGGGGGAATAAAAAAATTGACAAAATTGCTAGAATTGATGAAAAATCGATAAAAAAATGATAAGAATTGATAAAGAAGGGTAAAAATTGGTAAAACTGATAAAGATTTACAAAAGATGAAAATTGAGAAAAATTGAGAAAAAAAAGTTTGTTTGATCCTGTCTGCAAATAAGTTTTATGAAAAATGAGTTGTCATAAAAAAAATGACCCGGTATAACGGGGAGGGAACATACCAAAAAAAAAGAAGAAAAATCCGAAATGGAAATGAGCATCTTTGGTGGATTCAGGAAAATATACAAAAAGAATTTTGTAAAAGACAAGCAAAAAGTTTTTCAAAAAATTATTTGCAAGAGATATATTACACAAAAGTAACACCCAGATATAAGAAAAATTGATGATTTCATTGATGACTGAAGCATTTACAAGAGGATGACCAACTCAACAGGGAAAACTTAGGACTACTATGTCCTTACAAGGAAATAAGATAAAAGAAAAAAGCGAGAAAACATTGGCATTGTTGCTCTCAAGGTGCTGGTGGGCCGACTGGTTTGTTCTCTTCCTCGTCCTTTACTAGAAGATCTTTATCAATGTAGTCTTGAATGATATTCTTCATAACGAAGCAGTGCTCGGTATCATGCCTGAACGCCTGATGAATCTCGCAGAATTGATCCTTAAATCTTCCTCTGACAACAGTAGGATCAGTGACTTTGGGAAACTTAATCATTTCTTTGGCCAGCATGTACTCAAGGATTTCTTTGCGCGGCTGGTCCAGGAGAGTAAAATTGTGAGTAAAGCTCCAGTTATCATGCTTCAACTTTTCTTGAGTTTTTCATTTATGATGAGAGCTCGATTGGCAAGACTTGCCATTTTGTTTGTGAATGTCCCCTTTTTTGCCTTCCCTGTTATTTCTAGCAGCATTCGTGGAGAAGGTGACGGGTGCCTTCTTCTTGGTGACTTGATGACTCTTTGAGAGTGTGAGACTCTCATATATTCCATTTTCCAACCCCATTTCGAGCCATTCAGCTCGTTCAATCAATTTGATGAAAGACTTCGCTGGAGAGGTGGATATGAGACCTTTTAGGGGTTAAGAGAAATTATTGATAATTATCTAAAGTGCATGCTCTTCTGGAATGGGAATTTTCATCTAGTTACAGGTGCTTCTCCACCTGTGGATGAATTCTCCAGCCTTTTCATTCTCATTTTGCTTCAGGTTGTACAAATGATTGAGAGTAGGGAAGGCCTCAGTGTTGAATAAGAAGGGTTCAATGAACAGGTTTACCACCTTATCGAACTCTCGTAGTTCGATAGGATTAATGTGGTCTGCATACCACCTGGCCATTGTACCTTCTAGACTGCGGGGAAAGTAGATGAATAAGGCCCGGTTATCTTTCCTAAAACGGTTGCACTCTGCATAGAAGGTAGCTAGGTGAGCCTTGGGATTGCCAGTTTCGTCGAACTTGATGAGTTTTCGAGGAAGATTCTCTAGATTAGCATCCCCTTCAAGGCCATCATAGAAGTCCTCGCCAGTATAGATCTGCTTGCCTTTGCTTTTGGCTTGTATGTCTTTGACAGCGTGGGTTACTTCTCTCAGTTGTTTGCGCATTTGATCCTCTACTGGAATCCCATACCTGGGTTTGTTTGTTGACTCTGGTTCTCCTGTTATTTTCACAAATGGCTGCGGAGGGTTCTGACTGAATATAAATTGTTCTTCTTACTCTTCTTTTACTGCCTCTGTATCCTCAGAAGTGCTATTTTGTTGAACCTTCTTTCTGTCAATTCTGACTTGCTTTTTCACATACCCTTTCTTGAGCTTGTTCCTAGAAGGTGTTTCCTTTAAGCTGGCCTCATCTTGGTCTGACACCATTTTTGTCATCATTTTCTGAAATAGGCCGTATATGACTGGGTCATCATTGCTTTCTACTTCTTGGCTCCGCTCCCTGGATGATCTGGAAGAATTCATTTCCTCTGATTCACTGTCACTCTGTTGTGGAACAGTTTCCTTTCCAATCCTTGTCTGAACCATGATGAAATGCCAATGCTTTCTACAGAATAAAGGGATTGTTTAGACTGAAGAATTTTTGGGAGAAAGAGAAGGAATCAGGTTAATAATTTTGAAAATGATATCCCATTACTAGGGATTGAGTCGTTACAGAATTTGCGATAATTGTGTTGTTACTCCATGGGGAGGAATAAACAACTGGAATATAAAGAAAAAATGCTATTTTTGGAAAAGAATATCTCCTTGAAAAAGAGATTTTAAAAGCCAAAAGAATTTTTGGAGTATAATCAGAAGATACATTGGAAAGATAGGAAAAAGCTTTGAAAATAGATGGTAAAGATTTAAAATTTTGAAAAATAGCAGGCTGGATAAAAAAAAAATGAAGAAATCAGAAGAAGAAAAGAAAAATACACCTGGGTTTTTAAAACAAAGATGAAATTTTGAATAATATACCCAGGGTCTTTGGAAAATATAAGAAAATATAATAAATAAATATCACAGAATCACAGTTGTACAAACAAGGATGCAGAAACAACACTCCCTAAAAGCTGACTCTAAATGCAATATTTGAAATGGCTTGTAGGACCTTAATCCTAACTCTATGGTTTAGATCATCTGATTCTAATTAAGGTATGCTGATATACTCAAGTTGAAGCTCGAAGTGTGTGGCATAGAAAATATTTCTCTAGTTCTAAGGTAATGGCTTTCCAAAATCCATGAGCACCTACCAATATACTTCGGACTATGGCCCTTAAGTACGTGGTAGGGGGGTGTTAACCCAAATAAGTGGTCCAGTTGTAAGGCTCTCTCCCAAACTATGGTTCAGTAAGACAACCCAGCAACGTGAAGACCGGGACAATATAGGTAGGGATGTTTTTGAAAACATGTTCAGCATACAATAAATCAAATGGTTCTAATGCAGAGTTCTAAAGAGATAGAATTTAATAACAAAGAAGCATTACACTTGCATACATTGTTTGCATTCAATCCCTAGAATTGAAGAGAGTTGTATTTCAGACCTAAGTCTAAGTGATCATGAATAGATCCCCTCAATATGGTCCTACCAAACCATACTTAGATCCTATATGCATTATGTCAGTTGGGACAGAGTCTAGGCTCCTAAGGTTCGCATGAAAATGAAGCTGACATTTGTAGAATAAAGACTTAGACAATATCAAAGCAAAGCAAAGGCATAGATCCGACCGGACGAAGACGTGTCCCATCACGGTCACCAACTCCTGTGATCATTGCAAAAATTTTCCTCTTGTTCTCTTTTTCTTCCTTTCTCTTTCCTTTCTAGCCTTTTTTCTTTTTTGAAGGGGATAAAAGAAAGAAAGAAGAGAGAAGGGAAAGAAAGAAATAAGAAAGGAACTCTTTTGCAAGGTCTCACTTGACCTTAATTTGGAAAGATTTTGAAATTACTCGCCTCCGTTTTTGAAAATTTATGGGAAAAATAGAGAGACGGGATTCGCTTGTCGGTACGAGGTTCAACCGTTCTTGGCGCCTTTGCCAGAGGTAATTGAACCAAGGATCGAATAAATGCCTTTTGCTTTACCTAAATATTGTCTAAATAATTATTCTAAGTCTAAAATGTACAAAGAATCATGCTTGTGCAATGCAAATGCAAATGCAAAGATGTATGCTTTTGAGAAGAATAATTTTAGAACTTTTGGGATTATCCAAGTGATTTTGAAATAAAATTGAGAATATTGTGAAGAAATGGTTTTTGAAAGTTGAAGATTTTGAATCTAACTTAGAACTTGAAATAGATATGGAAGAAGAGACTTGAAGTTCTAAGTCTTGGAATAATCAAAGATTTGAAAATAAATCTTGAATTTTAAGAAATGAAAAGGAGAATTAGAACTGAGATAGAAATTGAGGTAAAAAATGAAGTTTCAAAGTTAAAATGAACTTTGAATTTGAATTGATTTAAAAAAATGGTTTTGAAAAGGAATTCTGATTTTTAGTTTTGAATTCAGAACCTGAAACATGAATTGAATTTGGAAGTTAAATTTAGACTTGGAAAATAGATTTGAAAAGTAAATTTCAAAAATAGAGTTGGAATTTGAATTTAGAATTGAAGATCGAGGTGAGATTTGGAGATGGAATTGAATTTGAGAAATCTAAATGGAATTAGAAAATAAAATTGAATTTGAGAAATCCAGATGGAATCTGAAAATAGAATTGGATCTGAAAAACCCAGATGGGGTTTGAAGATGAAATTGGATTTGAGAAATCTAGATGGAACTTGAAAATGGATCTTGGAATTCCAAATGAGATTTGAAAATAGAGTTGGACTTCAGAGATCCAGATGGGATTTGAAGATGGATTTGGATTTAAGAAATCCAAATAGAATTTGAAAAGGTAGTTGGATTTGAGAAATCCAGATGAAAACAATGGAGTTGGATTTGGGAATCCAGATTGAATTTGATTTTGGAAGTAGATTTGAGAAATCCTAAATCGATTTTGAATTTGGGAAGGAAAGGTAGATAGAATTTGGGGAAAATCAATTTTCATAGCAAATACCAAGTTTTGATCTTTAAAATCTAATTTAGGTTTTAAGAGATAAGACTTGGAATTTTGGAATTTTGAAAAATGCAGAACAAAACTTGAATTCAGACTAGAATTCTAAAATCAAAAGATGATTGGAAGGATTTAAGAATTTGAAGTGAAGAATAAAGAATAAAACTTGACTTTCGAAATCTGGACATGAACTTAGAATTCCAAAGTTGAATTGAGCTTTGAAATTTGATCTGGAATATTAAATTGAATTTGAAATTGAATCCTGAAAATGAATTTGGAATTTCAAAGTTGAATTGAACTTTGAAATTTGACCTTGAATTGGAAATTGAATTTTGAATCTAGAAATGAATTTGAAATTTCAAAGTTGAATTGAACTTTGAAATTTGATTTGAATTGGAAATTGAATTTTGAATATAGAAATGAATTTGAAATTTCAAAGTTGGATTGAACTTTGAAATTGGGATTTTAAAGTCTGAACTTTGAAAATAAGATAAAATTGGAAATAGAAACATGAATTTGAATTTATAAATAAGAATTGAAGATTGATTTAAGAAATGAGGAAAATATTTTAGAAATTTATCTCAAATCACTTGGATTTTTGAAATAATATGAAAAAGAATGCAATTCTATCCTAAATGATGAATGCTCTGAAAAAGAGTTTGAAAATTGATTTTGAAAAGCATATTTCATTCTTTAGGAGAATTTAAAATAAGATTAGTATTATAATACATTCCTGACTATGGTCATAGATGTATTATAAAATAATTTATATTTAAATTCAGATAAAGAATAAAATACATTTTGGTGCCTTTATAGAATTTGAAGTAAAATCAATCCTCAATATATCCTGATTATGGCCATGAATATATGTTTTGGATTAATTTTCAGGTCAAATCCTAATAAAAGAAGAAAAAGTTTAAAAAATATGATGATTTTTGAAAGAGATCCAAGTGTGGATCCAATGTTATTCCATAAAATAAAAAAACCTAAGTATTGTTCACATTTTAACTATGGCCTTAAATGCAAATCGTCTACTTAGGATTAATTAGCTCTTATTAGAATGGTGCATGTGTCTTCGTGTTTCACCATGGTGGACTTTTTAGAAATAAAAGAAGAATTACATGAGAACACATAATTCATGATATTTACATGCTCATACATTTGAATCTAAAACTGGAAAGTAAAGTTTCTCATTATCATCTAGCTATTACAAGTTTTTGACTTGAAATTGAAGTTTAAAACTCTTAAACTAAGAAGAAAAATGGTCTTTTCTACCTAATTCATGTAAAATTTCAAGTTAGCACAAGATGGAAGATATAAGATATGGAATAGAATGGACAAATGTCATATCAAGAGCCTATATACATCTATATAAGCAATACATATATATGAAGGATATATAGATATGGGACATGTGCTCATACTTCCATGAAAATGAGAATGCCTATATTAATGCCTACTTGCTAGATGGAGATTGCATGTGATATAATACATATGCCAAAACCTATTTATGTATTTATACATCTAATGCCAATGTGAACATATGGGAATTTGCAAGTATGCAGCAGGTGAGATACATATATGTACAATGATGTTAGTAAGGTGCATTGTGTTTTGGAGGTGGGGAGTGCATGTGTTGGAGAGGATAGGGTGCTATGAATTTAAGTATTAAGTAGTGACAACAATGGGAGGGGGGGTAGGTGAAGTAGGTTAGTTTGTGTGATGGCTGTGAAAATGAGAGTGTGAATACAGGGGAGTGTGATTTATAGCAGGAAGTGGAGTAGGGTTTTAGGAGGTTGTATGCAAAGTGTAGTAGTGATGCAGTGTAAAAAGTAGCTGGGCAGTGAAGCTAGAGAGGTGTAATGAGTGAATGCAACGCATAAAACAGAAGATGTGTTGTTACTGTGAAAACAAACTGGTGCAGCCGGTGTATGACTGATTGAGTGTACACTCTGCAATAGATGATTAATGGAAAACTACAAGTGAGGATTGTTGGATAACATGATGAAAGTGGTAATGATGTTGTTGATATAGTGAAGATGGTTACAGTAGGTGGGAGTGGTGCAGAGCATAGGTGGAGTTGCAGCAAGTGATGTTGTATAGGGAGTGGAAATGGTGTGCATACTCGATGAATTTCCTTGCTAATGGATGCTCATTGTTAGTCTTAGTTGAAGCAGCTAACTTCAAAAAGTCTCCCAGATCTATATCTTTAAACATCCCCAACTAATGTAACTGCAGGCTTGCCCTGCGTCAGTGTTCCAGTTTTGCCAAGTACCACATAATGAGCCTTTTGAGCCCTTCTCAGAGCATCTCTATCTGTTATAAGGATTCCATGATCAGCCCCAACACCAGTCACAACCACGACCGCAGTTGGTGTAGGCAATCCAAGTGCACGGGGACAAACAATTACCATAACAGATATTGCAAACATAAAAAAAACAAACACAAAACAAATGTTATTTGGAGGCAACCACGTGGCTGGGTATGCTCATATGGTGCCACAGAGATACCAGCCCAAAAAAAATGTCAACAATGACATGGCAGCAGGTAAAGTATGATTGGTGAAGATGAAACAATGTGGTTTAAGCATGTGGTGATAGGGATTGAAGGTGGTGAACAGGGTAATTTACAGAAAAATGCAAGTGGATGTGCAGCAGTGAAGTACGTGCAAAGTGTAGCAAGTGTGTGAAGTGGAGTAATGTTGTGAAGGAGGTAATGGTAGTGATAGTATAGTGTAGCAGGGAACAGGTGAATGGTAGTGGGCATGAATGAAATGAAACAACAAGTAATATGTAGTGATGTGAGGTAGATAATGTGTTGTAGATGTAAACAGAGTTTGATACTGTGGTGGAGATGCAGAAAATGCACGATGTGCAAGTAATGATAGACTAGTGTTGAAGCTATATTGTCATACAAGGCAATGAAGGTGTTGAGCTGAAGTCATAAGATACATACTTATTGAAGTCAAAAGATAAAAACCTTTAAGCAAAAAGACTGCCTCATAGCTATCTTCTTCTGCAAGATGTCGAAATTCCTGAAAGAGTCACAAACGAACCCTTGTTCCTCTGCATATGTATGAGCCTCCTCAGAAATAACATTATTAGCATTGTCCTCGGATAAGTTTCACAAATGATCAAAGGGGACTTCCTAAAGTTGGGATCCTATCTCTATCGACAGTTGCAGCTGTTGTTATACCAACACTACAAGGACTTGTGATCAGAGGTAGTGAGTGATACGCAGGGAGCTGGTAATATGCAAGAAAGGCAGGGTATACACAGGGACAAAATGTAGAGCATGGATGTTGTTAGGTGACTGATGGACATGTAATACTACATGTGTTGCAAAAGGAGGTGTATAGGGGAAAGATCAGTTAGGTAATGAGTAGGGAAAGTGGCAGGTTGTCGCTGGATGGAAAAGGGGCAAGGGTTGTTGCAAAGGTATGAAGGCATAGAAGTGAGTGTAAATGGATATGTAGTTGGTAGCTATAGGGGGGGGGGGGTTGATTGAGGTAGTTGGGATGAACTGCGGGATGCTCATCAACTTGCCATCACTGTGAGATTCGTAAACTTCCTTTCTTCTTCATATTTCTTCAATAGAGAAACCGCCCCAATGTCACTGCCTACCAAGATCCCTTCAGCAATAAGCTTTTGACAGGGAGTGCCCATCAGAACTTTGAAATGTTGTCGGATTATCAATTTATCGATCCAGATGATCGATTTCAATATCAATAACACTCAATAATTGTTGAAATTTTGCAGTAATGTTCAATGATTTCACATGATTTCAATGATCAACAATCATTTAGCAAAAATGAATCGAAATTATTCAAATACTATTAAACACTTTGCTCATTAGATTTTCAATCTTTAAAACTCTCAAACATTCAGAAATTAATAAGAGTAAACTTGCAGACACTGCGAAACTCAAATTTGATCATTGAAACCTTTAATTATTGATCCTTTGTCAATTCAACAAGTAAACTTTCAGACATTCAGTAAGAATCCAATGTATTTCATAAATCTGGGTTTGACCTGAAGATCTGAGCACGATTTCTTATTAAATTCAGACATTCACTCGATCTTGGTTTTTTTTTTAAGGAGCAACAGATAACCGATCAGTGATCGATTATTCTTCAAGTGTCGTCCAGAATTTAATTAAAAGCAAAACACACCAAAGAAAAGTATTCAGTAAAGGAAAGTGAATATCGATCATCTCTTGATGGGTCATAGAATCTCACGGTGAAGCTAAAGGTTGAATCCTCGACAGATCCAACTGGCTTCCTGGCAGAATTTCAGAGACAAATCCACAATGACGGAGGAGAAATAAATAAAAGAAAAGCAGAAGATGATGAATCTTGTACCAAACGAGATACAAGATACAGATTATCCATATAAATTTAAGTCGCACTCAACGATAACTTATTACGGAAATATAAGATCAAAAATGGAAAGAGAATACGTATATTGGAACATAAATCTAAAATTTACAGTAAAGAAGGATGCAGAAAAATGGAAATAAATGTTGGAATCAACAAATTCCATTTGCTATTGCACAAGGGAGGAGTTGATGTTGCTATAGGCAACCTAACACACTCGATAGTGTGTTAATGGGGCACATGAACAAGGAGAATAAAATAAGAAAATAGTAGAGAGAAAAGGGACTTACCTCGTTTGCAAGAATTCTGAGAGAGGGAGCCAAGGCTTCTTCAATAGAGAGAGGGGAAGAGATCAGAGGGACATCGGATCAGAGGGAAGGGAACCAGAGGAAGAGAGGGTAATGGGGAAAGAGAAGAACAGAGAGGGAGAAGAATCGAGAGGAAGAGGCGTCGAGATGGAGGGGTGAAGATGGATGATTTCGACCTCCCCCTACGGTCTCTCTTTATAGCGAGAGACCGTTAAGAATTTTTATGAATTGAGTATGAAATTTTTTTGAAATTTTTCAAAAGAGCGGCTCCTTTCAAAAGGTTTTCTCAAAAAATGGTTTTCACTAAAACAATTTTTCAAAAAGGGGCTTCTAAAACCATTTTTTTGCATTTTCTTTTCTATTTTTATTTTTTGTTCTTTTCTTAGTATTTTATATATTTTTTGTGTTTTTGAAATAAAACTCTAAAACTATGGAAAAATAAGGGATTTTAAACTATTTTTGTAAAATTTTGAAAATATTTACAAAAGAGGGGTTTTCTGAGAATTCATGGCTATTCTTTGGAAATTTCTTCAGAAAATGGGTTTGGATCTGAAGTTTTGAGAAAATATTTGAGTTTTGGATCTCGAATCAAGGAATATAGAATAATGGATCCAAATGGATACCGGATGAACTGTCTGAGCCATTCAGAAAACTATTTTTTGTATTTTTATAATTTTGATTTGAAAATTGGATAACAGGGCTCAGAATTGAATTTTGATGTGAGATCTGGATCTGAAATTGAGTTAGATATGGAAAATAGATTTGGATTCAGTGAATCCAAGAAATAAATGGAATTTTGATAAAAAACTGACTCAATTATTCAGGAAATGGGGGCTAGAGAAAAAAATGAATTTTTACAAAATTTTGAAAATTTTGGGGTGTTCACAGCGGTGATGGGGTGTGTAAGTGCAGACTGTGCATTTGTGAAGGAACTGGAAGTGCCGGAGGTGGGGTATGCACACTGTGGGAGATGCAGGTGTTGTTGGGTGTGCTTCAAGTGGAGATGTGATGCATGAGAGAGTGCAACAAGTATACAGGGTGTTATGACAGTGGTGACAGCAACCATAGTGCAGGTGGGAGTGATTATGCTGGGGATTACAACAGTTCCTTAGCTGCTATGCTATGAACGTGCAGGAGGTCATAGCATGTGCAACAGAGTTATTACGTAGCAGGTGATGAGCTAAAGATGTGGGCAAAAGTGAGTGAAGGTGTTGTGAAGGTAACAGGTGAATGGAGGGTGTTGAAGAGGTGATACTGGGCTGCTGCAGGTGGAGGAGTTGTAGTGGTTAATACAGTGTATTGCATTAATATGCAGAGGAGTGATAAGGAAACATGGATGCAGTGAGCTTATTGAGGTGACACAGTAGGTAATGTGATAATCCACCATGAAATAATCAGCAAAATCACAAATAAACTTTGTTTCCTTCACGTTTTTTCTTTCAAGCTGGGGCAACCCTTTTCAACTTCCATTAGTTGTTTAGTGGTTTTTCTATCCATCATATTCTTTCCCTTCACTACCAATGGATCCATTGCGGAATTTGATCCCATCTGAAGATTTGCTTGCTCGGGGCATTCAACTATCTGAAAAGCACCTTTGGCTAATAGGGCATAGAGTTCCAATTCAAACCTTTTCTCCTCATGGGGTACCCCTAATTCATCATATGTAAGCAGAGCATGCAATGTTTGGGAAGAAAATTTTGGAAGCACCTCTCTTAACTCCTCATGCTACTTTGACAAAGGTACCCCCAACCAACATTTCTAACACATTCCCCATGAATACTATAATATGGACTTCCTGCCAAAACCCGGTAGGACAAAAAGTTTGTTGTCCACAGTTCAGATATGATAAAGTCTATGCAAATAGCACATAGATCTTGCAGGTCAAGGAATGATGCAGCTGCAAGAGAGACATGAAAAGCATCACTATCATTAAGCCTTGGATGATGGCTGTAGAGGTAAGCCAAGGCCATGGCCACGACTTTAGCATTGACATTGTCATCATCAATATGCAGTGTTACCACAAGTGCATTTGCCTCTTTCCAGGGACCTTGAAGCATGTTCCTGAAGTAGGAGCTACGAGAGAGGATGAGGCCTTGTGTACTGGGCAAAATCTGTGGTTGTGGCAGGTGAAACATAGGAAATCGTACACAGGAAATTATACATGTAAAATATCATAAAATGTGCGCAGGAGGTCATACACAGAGAATCCTACACAGGTTGTATGATACAAGATGGATGGTGAGCAATAGTGTAAGAAGAAAACACATATGCTAAATGCGATGTTGGATGCCAATGAAATACAGACAATGCAGATCTGGTGATGAACTTCCTTGATCCAAGACCCCTGAGTTAACAACACCTTGTAAAATAAAACCCATGACTCAAGAGAGGAACATATGTATTAAATGAAGAATAGCAACTGGACACCCTGTCACCAGATGGATGGTATGCAATATGTACATATATATGTCGAAAGCAGAGTGAATACAGTGAAATGGAAATGTTGGGGAAGAACGAAAGACATAGGGGAAGACATAGAAGACAGTAATGACATCATGGTGAAAGGAAATAGGATTCGTGGAAACAGAAGGTAATGATGAAGATGCAGGGGTGATAATCAGATGGTATGGGAATGCAGAGATACAGTGTTAACACGCATTGACTGTAAATACAAGCTCGATAAGATGCAAATGGATGGTATGCTTCCGACATACAGATGGTATGCTTTAAATGAAAACTAACAGGTGAAATGCATGGTGGATAACGATGCAGAGGTGTATTATGGGAAATGCAGACACAACACAGGAAGTTGGTGCCATGAATGGGTTGTTATAAGATTTTAAATGAATATAGATTTCACGATAACTCAAAAGGGACTCAGTTGCATATTGGAATTCAAAAACACGAACAAATGTTCAAGATTAAAAGACAATCAAACAAAGCAGGTAATTGAATCATAAAAAAGACAGATAACCAGAGATCAAAATTTAGAAGGAAAATGCTAAATCAAAGTGAGCAATATGATGATCAAATGCACTTGTGCGATGTAACAGATTATCACAATAGCACAGGAAGTCGGGATCGACAGACAATCAAAACGAAAACAGATACCCAAAAATCAAATGATGATTAAAACGCATGCCAATTATCAAAGTGGAACTGAAAATTAGATGTAAAAGGAAATCAAATAAAGTAGCATGCAAATTGGAATTGCAATATACGGGGGGATGATAGAACTATCAAATTAAACCCAGTGATTCGGCTTACAATGAAGAAACATCACGAAATTACAGGAAATCAAAATGTATAAAACCAGCAAAATAAAAAATATATAGCCAACAAAAGGGGCCAAAATTTTATTGCAAAATGCAAGTCGATGCTGCCATAAGCAGATCAACATTGCGTATGTTGCTTCAACAGAAAAGAAAATAGAAAAATGGAAAAGAAAATCTAAAAGAAAGAAGCAGACAAAGGCAGATTCACAAAAAAAAAATAGAGGAAAATGATTACTTACTGTGGCTTACTTAACTTGGAAGAGGGAGTCCTTCTTTGTCCTCCCGCTGGAATTCTTTACTTGATGAAGAAAAAGCAGAGGAGAAGAGATGAAGAAAGAAGAAGGGGAAAAAGAGAAGAAGAAGAAGGAGGCGATCAAAGGATGGAGGGATCGAGAATGGATATGCACAAAAGGGGGAGGGTGAAGACGATTGATCGAGAAGAAGAAGAAGGCAATGGGGAGGTGAAAAACGGATGAAGGAGAAGAGAACCCTTCAGCTTGTTTTTATAACGGAAGGTCGTTAGAGGCTTTTTCAAAGGAGATCCCTCCTTATTTTGCATATTTTCAAAAGGAAGACTTTATCATAAAGTTTTTTTCAAAAAAGAAGAGGATAAAGGCTATTTTCTGAAATTCTTTTTCTTTTACATTTTTGAAGGAGAATTTTAAGAAAATATAAGGAAAATACAAAGATTTTAAAATATGGGATCCAAACGATGTTTTTGGAGTATTTTTGTAAAATATTTATTTTGGAAATCGAGGTTTTTACAAAAGAAGATTTTATAAAAATACAAGGTTAAATTTCATAAATTGGGTTTCAAAATTGGTCTGGATCTGATATTTTGAGAAAATATTGAGTTTGGATCTCAAGTTGAGATTGGATCCAGATAAAATATCTGAGAAAATACAAAGAATTGATTTTTTGAAAAATAGAAGATCCAGGCTCAGAATCGGATTCAAATATCAGATATGGGTCCAAGATTGGGTCAGATATTAAATTTGAATTTGGATTCCAGTGAATTCGAGAAATGAATGGAATTTTGATCAGAAATTGACCTAATTTATTCAGAAGATGGGGGCCAGGGGCAAAAAGGAGATTTTTGAATTTTTTTGGAAAATTTAGAGTGTTCACACCTATACGTGTCGAAGTTGATCTTTTTGTCCTCTAGTACTCCCAATACCAGGAATGCACATTATGTTTTCTCGATTCAGCTTTTTGCAAGCTCTAGATCGGCTCTACCGACGAAGACCGGTGGATCAAGTTTGAGGAACTTTTCATAAGTTATTCCTCTAATATTCTCATTGTGAGGCAAGGTCGGTTCTTGCCTCGTTTCATGGATGGCGGTTACCAGTTTGTTGAGTATCTCTAGCAGGAACCCCTGCATGTGGAACTCCTCACTCTACATGGTTCTACTTGTCGTAGGAGTCATTTATCTATTCACACATAAGCAACGTAGTTCAATTCCTCGATATATATAGGAAAGTAAATTTTTATTTACTTATATACATTCTATCACAACATTCATCGCCATTATATACAAGCATCATGTCACACCAGCGGACATTGACAGTGAGAAACCATACATATGAGTCTGTCGACTCTAAACATAACCAGTTCCTAAGAACTGGGGGTTTTCTTCGACGTAAACGACCTCAAATAGCCCCATCTATTGCCACATCGCCTTGGCTTAAATGCAGTTGGAGCTGGCTCAGGCGGCACTTCCGCACTCTCAAGCGAGTCTAGTGGATAGACTAGTGATGCTGGTTCACTCTCCCATACGGTAATATCATGACTCGGGAATTCTGAAATTATGATGGGCGAATAAAAGGAGTTGTATTCTTCATTCAAGTTGTGCAAGCTAGGCATATATGATGCTGGGTGGTAGCTTGGTGAGCGATTGAATTCTACAAGGAAATTCAAGTCAAAGTCTACCAGATATGGTAATTCATCTGAAGTCGATGGGGGTACTGCTACTCCCAACACTTGAGTGATGTGGTCCGCTGATGCGTGAGGTCTCATCCTTAAGACCAAGCAATCCCCGTTGACCTATATCGATGGTGTATTTCCTTTGGCATTCGTTGGCAGAATGCCCATCTTTGCCACAATACTGGTAGTCTTGGATCTCATACAAGCATATTCACTCATCGTGTATGAACTTGCACCAATAACAGTGGTCTCGTGAGTCATGAGTTGCCATCTATACTAAGATACACTCAATCAGTAAGTTAAAAGCATACTTACAGTGCGATACCGCAAACATGACGGATATCGAACCAAGTTTCTCATATATAGGCTCTGATACCAATTCTGTAATGCCCCAGATTTCCAAAACAAAGTTAAGTTGAAAATTTCATGAATTTCTTTTTTTTTTCTTTGCAGTGGAACTCAGAAAAGGTTTTAACAATATAAATAGATGATAATGAGTCATCGGTTTTAGAAAACTCCAGGCAAGTCACATGTATGTGGCCAAGCTCTCATTAACCACCAAAGTGTTCCATTTATCAAAATAAATTATTTATTATAAGCATCACTGCTTGGAAAAGTTGTACTTAGTTTTAATAAAGGAAGCAGTACAATACTGTCTAAAGAAACTCTAAAACTCAATGTCGTCTTGCTCCGCATATCGCAATGCAGGTTCAACACCTGAAATCTCCATTAAACAGGGTCAGAACCACTACTGGTCTGGTAAGCAAGCATTCATCCATGCATTCAATCAAGCAGTAACTCATGTAAAGATAACTCAGGGTCACAGTTCGCAACAATGATTATCAAGTCTCCATGAATTAGCGTATATCGCGAGAGCCCGCACAAGGCTACGAGTTGAATATTTTGCTCAAGTCTTCATGACTTAGCATGAGCCTCCTTAGAGTTGTGATTGAACATTATGCTTAAGTCTTCACGACTTAGAGTAGACCTCTTCAACGCCTCATTTGGGATGTCAAGCTCAAGTCACCATGACTTAGCACATCTGTATCCTACGAATTTAAGTGCAAGCTCCTCGAGCTTAGCTTAGTTATGCGGATATAACACGAGTCTTTGCCCTATCATTCCAGTAGTATACTGATCATGACACATTTCTCAAGGTTATGCAGGACTTGACAAAACAACATTCATTCACTCATATATTCATACATCACTAAACTTAGAGCAAATGCATTGTTTCGATATTAGCGGTTCACCTCCTGATATATGAAAGAAGTTTTGTCTAGGCATCAGTGCGATGTTCTGGGGGTTGATTATTCCATGTATTTTAGATACCCCAGAGGCTTGTTAACCCCATCCATGATAGGGCGGTAGAACTTATACTGGGATAACCCTAACAAGTCGGTTTGGATGCATCTTTTACTATAGTAGTGAGGTTTAATCCTTAAATATTTAAGGATAACCACAACCTTCATACCTCTTGAGTGACGGGAGGTCCCTTAAACTCTATTAGGTTCATAATCAAATACATGTCACTTGCGGTTGTACCATCATCATCTTCCATGATGAGCAATAGTCCTGAAGGGGTCTGACAGTCTTACGATTACTTGTCAAATATTCGCATGTCACTCGAGCAAGCCAGTGCATCTTGCACTAAAAAATTATGTACCCAACCCCATTCAGTATTTTCCTAACATGGTTATCAACTGCGGGGTTCTGAGACCTTAAGTCTTATTCATATGCATGCTTGACTCTACTCTCGGCATCAACGATCATCACGAGTACCTCACCTCTTTCGGGTGAACAACGTACTTCGGCTCTTTGACCCTTACGAGTCTATTTGTGTAACAGTATCTTAATGAGCATGCATATGACATAATATCAACGGATCGACTGCTCGACGTATATCATCGTAATGAGTACTTAGCCTAGTCAATACACAACGACTACTTTGACTCTTCGACCCTTACAAGTAAAGTGCCCTTACAGGCGAATATGGAAACGAGTCATTCTGGCAGTGTTTTGATAATAGAGCATCCTCGTGTTATTCAACTGGTTCAGGCAATTTTTTTGCCAACCATTTCGATAGCACTTCTCCTACTTTGACAGCAGAAGTATGACGACCTTTCTACGTTGTAGAAAGTATTTTTGTCCTGCTCTGATACCATAGTTGTAAGTATATAGTATTTGAATTAAGTTTTTATTGCTTGAAGAAATTGATTTATCGTGTAAAAATCAAAAACCTAGATATATTGCTAGGAACACTATTAAATTTACGCTATGGTCAAGTTAGATCGAGAAACTTATGATAGTTTGTTTGCTCAACTAGATGGCTTGAGAAACTAGGTGTGTCAATCTCTTGGATCCACTGAATGACTTATCTAAGGTTGTGTCACGACAAACATCCACAATGCCAAGTCAGGATGAATGATGAAGAATTTTTATATAGCAAACAAAAAATGAAAAATTATGCACACATAACCTAAATGTGGGATTCTGGGTATACCTAAAAGACGATATATGTTACTGGTTTCTCAGGATACTGGGTATACCTGAAAATGATATATGTTACTGGTTTCACAGGGCTCTGGGTACACCTGAAAGATGGTGTATGTTACCGGATCCAAGGTCTACCTTGGAGAGGGTAGATGGTACAAGCTCTGTGGGACAATTTTATTTTTTTGAGAGTAATGCATCTCACCCGGTCCCCAGTCCTCGGAGTTAGGGGGCCAGGACTACCAACGTGTCCTAGGTGGTAGATCCAAGTCTTCTGTAGAAGTTACAGGGTGCATCCTAATTCTAGTTTTAGCCACTGAAGAGTGCTCTCTCGATCATGAATTGTTCTCTTTGGATATTCGTACGGCTAGTCATACATGGCATTAATTTAAAAGGCATAATAGACCCCCATATGGTATCGGTCCGCTACGATGTCGAATGCTTGTGCGTACCCACAGGGTAATTAACAAGAGAAACATAAAGTTAGTACACTACTAAAAGTCTTCAAGTATACACACAGTGCTTGATGTTATAATCGTTATAGTATGACTCTGATTCATTCATGTGATGCATAGCTTAGTAATGCTTTCCTTTACATTCAAAATTGTTATAACATAAATGTGATTCATTCATATAATGTGTCGCTCATTAATATTTCCCTTTATGTAATAAATCATGAAATGCTTGTGTTGAGTGAACTGTACATTCAGAACTTGTTTGAATGGTTGGCATTGCTTATATCAATGTGTTGCACATATACTTGTACACATGACAATGAGCACATTCATATTGATATAATACTTCATACTCAGACGGGGTAGTCTGACTTCTTCTGAATTAATATTTTCAGGAAAAAGAAAGAGATGGGCAATTGTGGTCGTCGCTGCGGACAGTGCCATGAGACCATATCTTTTGCGGATGTCCTGAAGAACCCTGACTTTAATAAATTCATTAAGTTTGTAATTTATAACTTGTAAGATTTTAATGCAAGAGTTTAATTCGCCTAATATTATTGAGTTTGTGCTATCACTTATAACCCGCCCAAATAAATTGACTAAGGAATTAATAAAACATTTGTGTTGTTGTTTTAGAAAAAAAAATTACTCTAAAATTTTTGAGTTAATTATTTGAGGCGTTACAACTTGAGCAACACCTCCTCTGTATGACAGAGTAACATGCTATGTTCTTTCTGAGCTTGTTGAGCTTCTTCAAAAAATTCAGCAGCACTTCTTCTCTTTGATGGAGAAAGCATGTATTTCTTTTAAGCTCGGAGAGCATTTTTTTAGAAACTCCAGCAGCATTTCTACTCTTTGACGAGAAAAATGCTACTCTGACTCAGGGATGGATGTGCACCGTTGTGTGTACTTTACATCCATTGAGGTTTAATGGAACCTTGGGGCATAGCCAGGCCATGCGCAAGTGACTTAGGCTTTTATAAAAAAATAATTTTATGCAAAAGCAAAGCCTTTCCAACAGGGGCTTCATTCGTCAAGCAGAATCTTGATCGAGGAGCGGTAATAGAATCGCATTGGTGATTTGGAGTTCGATCTTCATTTGAATGCTCATTTATGCGCACTATAGGTAATATAAGCAAAAGCTTGTGCTTTGTAATGCAACGGCATAAATGAGTGCATATTTAATGTTTGGTGAGGGAAACCGAACTAAAAAAATTGCAGAAAGCAAATACATATATATTTGTAGAAAGCAGGAGCTTTGGTATCATTCGATGCGACAACAATCTTAAAAGCATAATATAAATTACATAAAGTAGGAGCCTTGACATCGTTCGACGCGACAATAATCTTAAATGCATAATTTAAATTACAAAAAGCAGGAGCCTTGGCATCATTCAACGCGATGACAATCTTAAATGCGTAATTTAAATTGCAAAAAACAAAAGCCTTGGCATCATTCGACGCAACGGCAATCTCAAATAATATATACACGAGAACCAATATCCAACGATAGTTGCAAGGTATGCACATGAACATCAAAGTATCTTAGAGGGCATAAACCAAGGACTAGTGCTAAATACTATTTTTAAGAACATATATATTGCGTATTCAACATATATATTTGACGATAGTCTTAAGGCATGTGTGTGAACATCGAAGTGTCCTAGAGGGCATAAACCAAAGACTAGGGTCAGATACTACTTTAGAATGTATATGATATATATCACAGCACAAACAAGCAAATACTTGAGAGAGAGAGATCGGTGAAGCAAACTTACCCTCCGATCGATGAAGAATGGCTCTGGTACGCTCTGTCTGCTTTGAACGGGGTTCAAACCTTCCTTTGAGAGGTCAAACTAGGTTAGATGAATTCGATCTAGTTGAGAAAGAGGAAGAGTGGGTCAAGCTGCTAAACCCAAGTGGTTTGAACCAAATTGGGTTTGATCCAAGTCAACTAGGTCAAGCAGGTTCAGAATTAGCCTAAGTAGGCTAGGTCTGGGTCAAGTAAATCAAACATAGGTTTAGAACCAAAAGGGATTTTGACTTTGACTAAACTTGACTAGGTTTAAGCTAAGTCAAATAGGTTTGGACCACGTTAGGTAGGTTTGGACCACGTTAAGTAGGTTTAGACCAGGTCAGGCAGGCTCAGACCAAGTCAGGCAAGCTCAAACCTGGTCAGGTTGGCTAGGCTAGGTAGGGGAGGTTTTAGAGAGAAAAGTAAGGCAAGAGAAAGAAAGGGGGGTCGAAAATATGAGAAGAGAGAGAGTGGGGAGGGCTATTTATAGCCCAAGCCCACCTTCTCTTTGGATTTTTCTAGAAAAAATCCAAAGAGCTCTTTCCCCTTCTTGCCCTTAGCTTTAAATAAATTTCAAGAGGTTCTTTTGTGCAGGGCCTACATAGAATATTATGTGGGTCCTATAAAATATTTTCTGAGCAATATTTTTGTGGGTCTCACCAACATTTATGTGGGTTTTGCAAAAAAATTGAGTTCTGTAAATTTTTTTTGAAATTTTTTTAGTACGCCATTGTCTTCATATTGACGTAACTAAGAGCTCGTACAAATCTCTTGATTTTACTCAGGGAGAAAGTTATGGCTCCCTTATTGTTTGAGCATATATTCGCGAAGATATGAATATCCTAAGTATAACTGGTTCATAGAAATCGATTTGATTCGCATTTTGGGTTCAAATGCTATTTTCACTTGAAAATGACTCGTGAATTTATTCAAAAATTTGCTAAAAAATTGTGGGTCTTGCAATCATTTTCTGACAAGTTCTTCAAGTTTGAAAATAACATCACACACAATTATGTTGCATTATATTTTCTTGGATTTGTACAAGGTTATGACACTTGAAAGACTGTTAAATATCCTTCTTCTATGTTGCTTAGAAGTCTAATCGATCATCCATCTACATGTTGTCTTTCAATAACTGTGCAATATCAACAACTCATAGCATCACGTCATCAACAAATATTGAGTTGGACAACATTGGCAATAGATTTACTTAATTTTAACAGCAATATTTAGTAGCCATTGTAAACTAGTCATAACATTAGTCAAAATTGTGTTGAACATTGTCAGCTATAGATGTACGTTAAAACTAATCTAATGGTCATTATACTTATCATAACATCAGATCAGTTGAAATTGTGTCGAACGTTAGCAATAAATATACTTTAAAACTAACAAAAATATTTAATGGTCATTACACATTTTTGTAAGTGTTTTAACAGCTATATTATATAACAGGTACTGACTTGCATATTGAGCTGCAACAGTGTAATGTCTATGCCTACTTCAATATATTTGTTTAATTGTATTACTCATAAAAAAAATTAATTCAACTGAGACTGATCAGTCCCAACCTTGCCAGGGACTGATCTGAGTCTCTACAAACCTCGATCAACACTAATCCACGAGGGGATCAATGTCTCAAAAAGGTTTTGCAAGCATTCGACGCATAACAACCACACACCGGATTATCAAAATATATCTATATATTTTTTTGAATGGTTTTGTTCAAATTAAACAGCCACAGCCCACTGAAGGACTGGTTTGATTTGTTTCTAAGGGTGGTTCGGAACTGATCCTCCTTTAACCACATCAATACGATTTCAAGAAATTGGGCCAACGCCAATGCCCCAAAACATTTCATATAAATTTTTCTTTTTTTGAAACTGATTTTTTCTGGGACCATTATGGTTTACATCATAGGTTGAACTAAATTAGATCGGACCACTAAGTATTCCCAAACCAATTTTTGGGAAAAACCTTTCTTTCATACTGAAATCAAGGTTTTTCTCAAAAACTGATTTCTGTGTTTGCTAACATGGAACCTATATCTATAACCCCCCAACTTTTCATAGTAAAAATTTTGGAGTAAATTTTTTTTTTTTTTGAAATAGCGAAAGTGCGAAAAACACAAGTCGGGTGCATTACAGGGTAAAAACAGAGAAGTACAAAAAACATACCATTCATTAATTGAAACATTAATGACATTAATTACATCCCATTACAAAAATGTAAATCTACTAATCAGAGTTCAAACAGAAAACACTGAAAAACTGAGATCTCTTGACTACTTCCAAATGCGACGCCACGATGCTCCATTTATGCGTTGCCTGAAAAACATTTAAAGCAGAAGGGTCAGACTCCCCTGTCTGTGTAAGAAGCAATGTATTTATATGTGGTGCTCAGTGTCCTGTGTACAAATATGTGCAACAACTGCAGATATAACTAGCATGGAAGTTTATATCATTCTAAGAAGATAATTATGATTTCTAATTCATGATAGAGTGCAAAAGATGACAGAACTAAAGGTATATTTATCTACATTAGTACAAGCTGTAGATTCCACAAGTTTCACTAAAGCCAAATCAACAGTATATAATTCTTCAGAGATAAGTTTTCAGTCAACTTAAATTATCTAATGCTTAACTTACTCTTACCCTGTGGGTACGCACAGGCATAGACCTCGTAGCGGACCAAGACCATACGGTGAGACGCCTAGCTCTCACGAAAACACGAACGTCCATGAAGTTCGTACCACCTACCCTCTCCAAGGTAGATCATGGGTCCAGTAACATACACCATCTTTCAGGTGTACCCAGAGCCCGAAGAATCTGGTAACATATACTGTCTTTCAGGTATACCCAGAGTCTCGAAGGTTTTATATTTCATTTTATATTTTCTTTATAACCAAGTGCGAGCTATCACACTACAAGAGGTCCGGTAACATACATCGTCTTTCAGATGTACCCAGAACCCTGGGAAACCAGTAACATATACCGTCTTTCAAGTATACCCAAAATCCCATATTTAGGTTATGTATGCATATTTTTAATTTTATTTTTTCATATGTGCAAGTCATTGCACCACAGGGGTTTTTCCAAAATCTCAACCCACATTCGGGGTGATCTTAGTGTATGCACATTACCCACTAGAAGCCCAATAGGCGGCAACCATAATTTCTCAGAATTCTAGTTCAACTTTGTGTCGAGTACTTATACATTCGGCATTTTAAATTTTTGTTTATAAGCTCGAATGTACGTTTCGTACTCCCATTGGTTACGCCGCAACATGGCATTATCCAACTTTATCATTTCTTAAGTGCTTGTTTGGCACTCCCAACATTTAGCGAAACCACATGTTTATTCTTGAACTCTTATATTATCCTGAACAAGAAATGATCTTCGTTGTGCAAGTATCTGTACCATGTGTGTTCTATGTATTGGACATAATCCTAAAGTTCATATGTGAATCACATATTTAGTTTACCATCAAAACTATTTCCTTCATAGATATTTCAATTGCATTTCACCTAAAAAGTCTTTAGGAGAACTTTTCTAAAAGAACCCTTCATGAAAATCATTTTAGAAAACTCTTTACTTAATTTTTCATGTTTATTAGTCGACCAATAGACTCACCGGTCGACCAACCTTTTTGCTTCAAATCTTCTAAGCAAAAACATTATTTTTTTGTAAAATTAGTCGACCAAAGAATTTATCAGTCGACCGGACAGAATGTCTGTTTTCTGGAAAAATTTAGCAGCAGTCGACTGAAGGGTTTATCAATCGACTGAACAAAATATCAATTTTCTGGAAATTTTAGCATCAATCGACTGAAGGTTTTATCAGTCGACTGATCAGAATATCTGTTTTCTGGAAAAAATTTAGCATCAGTCGACTGAAGGTTTTATCAGTCGACTGATCAGAATATTTGTTTTCTGGAAAAAATTTAGCATCAGTCGACTGAAGGTTTTATCAGTTGACTGATCAGAATATCTGTTTTCTTGAAAAAATTTAGCATCAGTCGACTGAACAGAATGTTTGTTTCCTGGAAATTTTAGCAGTAGTCGACTGAAGGTTTTATCAGTTGACTGAACATATTATCAGTCGACTAACTATTGTTCCAGTCGACTAATTTTGTCGTTTTTCTGTAACTTTTAAAATGGTGTATCCTTTTATTTTTCAAACATTTTGATCATTCTAAATGGACTGTTTTGCCACCCCTTTCATCCTCAATGTATGGGATCTTTCAATTATAAATATGAGTGCATTCCACACTCAAAAATATCAAATCCAATCGAATTACTCAATAGGAATGATATATTTTTATTTTACCATGATGTGAAATAGCAATCACGTATATATAACTTCAGACTTGATTAAGACCATTCAATCTACAAAGTATGAAAGGTGTATTGAACAAGAAACTACAACCAAACAATAATTTCATAAATAATAATCCAAGATACTTAAGGTTCCATGCCATTCGCCTACTTAATTTTGTTTCGATCTTGAATCCGTCATGGCTAACGCCCACACCAAGAATTTATGCATTTTCCTACATAGATTCGAACGGTAGGTTTTGATATGAGTACTACATATCACCAGGCATACACGTAAGAACAAAATGCCCTTACAAAGAACACCACAGTGCCCCAACGTTGGCAAGGGTGAGAACCATTGGCTGAACCACTACATATTAACCTATTGGCGAGTTGGTGTTTCAGCTCATGCCAACTGGGTTTCGAGGCCCTAAACATACCTACATATAGATGATGTTTGTCGCGTAAACTCCATGATATTGCAACATAGATGTGCAACAAGGCATCAACCACTTACGTACAAATAGCAATGCTCCTTACCTCTTTGGAGTCTCACGACGGCAAGGCTGCAACCCCTTCTCTTCGTTAGAGCGACACCCCACGTCGATAATGGATGTTCACATGTTCAGCAAGGGAGGTCCACACAGTCCAACAATGGAGGTCGACCACCACCGTGAGAGAAAGAGGGAGAGAGATATACGTCTAATGTAACTCCTTACCAAAAATCTCTCATTTAACTCCTCTATTTAGGGGGAAGTTACCAAATTTTCAAAAAATTAAATCTTCACCCAAATCTCACGTTTTTGGTGGGTGATGTCTATTTTCAACAATGCCCCCTCCTCTCTTTGGCATGATTTCCTCTAACTTCCCTCACTATTTGCTTTATGGGTATCCCTCTTCCATGTCACCTGGGATTCTCCTCAATCCTTGGTAGAGATAGATGAAAAAGCCAAAAATTTAGGCTTAACTTAATCCCACGTTTTTACCCTTTTCACCAAGGTAGAAATCATCACTTTCTTGTAAAAAAAATAATTTGTGCACAGGGGGTTTTGAACTTGGGTGGTGGTATCACACACCATGTGTCCTACCACAACACCACACCATCACTTGGTGTTTACTTTTGCAGAAAATTCTCTTTTTATGTCATATTGGGACGTTTTTCCTTGTTGATGGATTTCTTCCATTTTCACATGGATTTTTCACCCGTTTGGTCTAAACTTGCACTCGCTTACTCTAATTGTTTTTCGGATCTCACGGTATCATCCTGAAACCATCAGGTTTCCTTACTTGGCCTCGTGAACCGGGTCGGATCATCGGATCTCTTCAAAGTCCGGATCCAAGTACCTTTTCCAATATTCGTTATTGGGTTCGCTCGACTGGCCCGCAAGCCTCAAAATCACATTGAATATCTCATAAACCATATTTTCTCACGTAAACACACATTTTTATTTCATTGAAAATTCTTTAAAATTCATGGGTTTTACATCCTACCCTCCTTAAAAGGATTTCGTCCGCGAAATCACAAACATCACTCGACAAAAAGGTTATGGTATTTCTTACTTATTGGCATGTCTTTTCCTTCAATGGAGTCGAATCAGCTTAAACTAAATTTTCATAGACTTCTTCGGGCAAAACTTAGCAATATGTCCTGGTTGCTCACATTTGAAACACTTGCCATTATAGAGAGGGAAAACTCCGAAGAGATGATCCTCATCGCACCGTCGACAAATTTGTTGAACCTTTGGTTGTTGTGATTTCCTTTGCTGTTGGCGGTTCGGGTAGTCTTTCTGTCGCATTCTCTTTTTTATAGGTGGTGTGAACTCCCTTTCACTAGGATTTTTCTCATTAGTACTCACATAAACCTTGATCTGTTGCTTGGGTTTATTCCATTGGTTCTTTTGCTCTTTGACCCAGTCCTCTTCCAATAGAGTCGCTACTTCGATGGCCTCATCGAGTGATTTTGGCCCTCAGGTGAACACCTTGGTTCTCAAAGCTGGCTTCAATCCACGAGCAAACTTCATTGCTCGATCCTCTTCCACAATGTATACATTTGGGCAATATCGTTCCAGACAACAAAACTTAGTGATATAATCCGCCAGTGTTGTTGCCCCTTGTTGTAGGTCTAAAAATTCTTGCATCTTCTTACTACGTTCATGCTTAGGGAAATATGCAGAGTTAAAAACCTCATTAAACTCGTCCCAAGTAACATTTTCATTCTGGAACTTGACCGCATAGATTGTATCCCACCACTTCTCAGCGTGGTCCTTCAAACGATAAGTACCGAAGTTCACCTTTTGTTCCTCTGGAACATTCAAAACACGAAAAATACGTTCAATCTCACGTATCCACGTCTCAGCCGCTTCAGGATCTGTCTTGCCCTTAAAAACCGGAGGATCCATTTCCATAAAGCGCTTGTAAGTGACTGCACCTATATTCTGCCTATCTTGGGCCATCTGTTGAAGGTTTGCACCCACTTGTTGCATTGCAACCACCTGTTGTTGCACAACCTCGGCAAGGTTGTTCACAGTGTCCATGATGTCGTTGCACCTGGCCTCCCATGCCATCTATCAGGACAGAAGCATAATAATAGTTAATCGTTAGGTTACACAATTATGCTTGCTAAGTAGTATTCTTAGCAATCTTTCATAGTTCTCAAATGTACGATACACAATTCAAACAGTGCCACAATAAAATTTATTGGTGCAATAACTCATTTTATACATATATTCTTTGAACGACCTCAAGCGACACCGCATAAGGCCGCTATCGTCAAAAAATCACCATTTTAGATGACTCACGTTAGAGAACTTCCGCTCTAATACACTATCCGGAGAATTACCACTCCAATATCATAAAGAAAGAGTCATCACTCGAATGACATCGTTAGAAAATCATCATTCTAACGACATTGTTGAAGAATCACCACTTCATTAGAGAATCATCATTCTAATGACATTGTTAGAGAATCATCACTCTAACGATATTGTTGAAGAATCACCACTTCAACAACCTTCATTAGAGAATCACTACTCTAATGACATCGTTAGAGAATCACCACCCTAACGGCATTGCTGAAGAATCACCACTCCAACAACCTTTATTAGAGAATCACCACTCTAATGGCATCGTTAGGAAATCACCACCCTAGCGGCATTGCTGGAGAATCACCACTCCAACAACCTTCATTAGAGAATCACCACTCTAATGGCATCGTTAGGGAATCACCACTCTAACGGCATTGCCGGAGAATCACCACTTCAACAACCTTCATTAGAGAATCACCACTCTAATGGCATCGTTAGAGAATCACCACCCTAGCGGCATTGCTGCAGAATCACCACTCCAACAACTTTCATTAGAGAATCACCACTCTAATGGCATCGTTAGGGAATCACCACCCTAACGGCATCGTTAGAGAATCACCACTCTAACGGCATTGCCGGAGAATCACCACTCCAACAACCTTCATTAAAGAATCACCACTCTAATGGCATCGTTAGGGAATCACCACCCTAGCGGCATCGTTAGAGAATCACCACTCTAACGGCATTGCTGGAGAATCACCACTCCAACAACCTTCATTAGAGAATCACCACTCTAATGGCATCGTTAGGGAACCACCACCCTAGCGGCATCGTTAGAGAATCACCACTCTAACGGCATTGTTGGAGAATCACCACTCCAACAACCTTCATTAGAGAATCACCACTCTAATGGCATCGTTAGGGAATCACCACCCTAGCGGCATCGTTAGAGAATCACCACTCTAACGACATTATTGGAGAATCACCACTCCAACAAGCTTCATTAGAGAATCACCACTCTAATGGCATTATTAGAGCATCACCACCCTAATGACAACGTTGGCATTACCCGGAATCACCACCTGAGCCAACTCAACTCACCATAATCCCTTTCAACTGTGGTTGGGAAACAAGAATTTCCACAACGCTCTTTCAAAAACCATAACACCCAGAAGTCTGGTGTTATGTAGTCCCCAACTATGACCCTCTCAGGAGTCGATTGCCATCATCGGCAACCCAGAAGCCATTTGCTAAGCATATAACATCATTTACGTTCTCATCACCAAGAACAACTGGGGATCTACAACATCCTCCAACGAGGAACTTAAAGGTTTAACGGGCACAGACAAGGCTTTCACTTTCTGTCTGAAAGATTATTCGGGAAGGTACCCCTTATCAATGACACTAACATCTCCAACGAAGTTGGAAAAAGGAAAAACATTAATTTAGAGCCTCATCTGATGACTCTTATTAACAAAATCATTGTTTCCAATGCGATTGGGATAATAATTTTGATATTCGTTACGATTCACCAAATCAGTTTCGAGAAGGTAGAATACGCGAGCAGTCCCTGGGTTTTGCTCCAGAACTTCAACTCTCGCAGGAGTTGACACGAGACTAACTTGGGAAGCTATGCCCTCAAGTTCATCCACGTTTCTCATCTAAAAAAATATATACCATACTTTAGGTGGCACTCATCTTCTATGTATCCTCTAATGGGTCACAAGATGTAAATTGTCACCCACCAGCTGCATTGCAGCAGCCTGTCGGCCTACCACGTCTGCCAGGTTATGTAGCATCTCCATAAATCATTGCAACGGTTTACCCAAACCATTCATTTGGGAAGTAAAAGACCATTCTAACCTTAGTTATAACTCCATGAAAATATAATATGCAATTATATGTTTTTATCTCTACATTAAGAAACCCACATTTTTACATACTTACAGAGCCATCGCGGTCGCTGGAAGAGCCAAGATCTCAGATTTTTCAGTCCTGCTCTGATACCAAAGCTGTAACGCCCCAACTTTTCATAGTAAAAATTTTGGAGTAATTTTTTTTTTTTTTAAATAGCGGAAGTGCGAAAAACACAAGTCGGGTGCATTACAGGGTAAAAACAGAGAAGTACCAAAAACATACCATTCATTAATGACATTAATTACATCCCATTACAAAAATGTAAATCTACTAATCAGAGTTCAAACAGAAAACACTGAAAAACTGAGATCTCTTGACTACTTCCAAATGCGACGCCACGATGCTCCATTTATGCGTTGCCTGAAAAACATTTAAAGTAGAAGGGTCAGACTCCCCTGTCTGCGTAAGAAGCAATGTATTTATATGTGGTGCTCAGTGTCCTGTGTACAAATATGTGCAACAACTGCAGATATAACTAGCATGGAAGTTTATATCATTCTAAGAAGATAATTATGATTTCTAATTTATGATACAGTGCAAAAGATGACTGAACTAAAGGTATATTTATCTACATTAGTACAAGCTATAGATTCCACAAGTTTCACTAAAGCCAAATCAACAGTATATAATTCTTCAGAAATAAGTTTTCAGTCAACTTAAATTATCTAATGCTTAACTTACTCTTACCCTGTGGGTACGCACAGGCATAGACCTCGTAGCGGACCAAGACCATACGGTGAGACGCCTAGCTCTCACGAAAACACGAACGTCCATGAAGTTCGTACCACCTACCCTCTCTAAGGTAGATCATGGGTCCAGTAACATACACCATCTTTCAGGTGTACCCAGAGCCCGAAGAATCTGGTAACATATACTGTCTTTCAGGTATACCCAGAGTCTCGAAGGTTTTATATTTCATTTTATATTTTCTTTATAACCAAGTGCGAGCTATCACACTACAAGAGGTCCGGTAACATACATCATCTTTCAGATGTACCCAGAACCCTGGGAAACCAGTAACATATACCGTCTTTCAAGTATACCCATAATCTCATATTTAGGTTATGTATGCATATTTTTAATTTTATTTTTTCTTATGTGCAAGTCATTGCACCACAGGGGTTTTTCCAAAATCCCAACCCACATTCGGGGTGATCTTAATGTATGCACATTACCCACTAGAAGCCCAATAGGCAACAACCATAATTTCTCAGAATTCTGGTTCAACTTTGTGTTGAGTACTTATACATTCGGCATTTTAAATTTTTGTTTATGAGCTCGAGTGTATGTTTCGTACCCCCATTGGTTACGCCGCAACATGGCATTATCCAACTTTATCATTTCTTAAGTGCTTGTTTGGCACTCCCAACATTTAGCGAAACCACATGTTCATTCTTGAACTCTTATATTATCCTGAACAAGAAATGATCTTCGTTGTGCAAGTATTTGTACCATGTGTGTTCCATGTATTGGACATAATCCTAAAGTCCATATGTGAATCACATATTTAGTTTACCATCAAAACTATTTCCTTCATAGATATTTCAATTGCATTTCACCTAAAAAGTCTTTAGGAGAACTTTTCTAAAAGAACCCTTCATGAAAACCATTTTAGAAAACTCTTTACTTAATTTTTCATGTTTATTAGTCGACCAATAGACTCACCGGTCGACCAACCTTTTTGCTTCAAATCTTCTAAGCAAAAACGTTATTTTTTTGTAAAATTAGTCGACCGAAAAATTTATCAGTCGACCGGACAGAATTTCTGTTTTCTGGAAAAATTTAGCAGCAGTCGACTGAAGGGTTTATCAGTCGACTGAACAGAATATCAATTTTCTGGAAATTTTAGCATCAATCGACTGAAGGTTTTATAAGTCGACTGATCAGAATATCTGTTTTCTGGAAAAATTTTAGCATCAGTCGACTGAAGGTTTTATCAGTCGACTGATCAGAATATCTGTTTTCTAGAAAAAATTAACATTAGTCGACTGAAGGTTTTATCAGTCGACTGATAAAAATATCTGTTTTCTGGAAAAATTTTAGCATCAGTCAACTGAAGGTTTTATCCGTCGACTAAACAGAATGTCTGTTTCCTGGAAATTTTAGCAGTAGTCGACTGAAGGTTTTATCAGTTGACTGAACATATTATCAGTCGACTAATTTTGTCGTTTTTTTGTAACTTTTAAAAGGGTGTATCCTTTTATTTTTCAAACATTTTGATCATTCTAAATGGACTGTTTTGCCACCCCTTTCATCCTCAATGTATGGGATCTTTCAATTATAAATATGAATGCATTTTACACTCAAAAATATCAAATCCAATCGAATTACCCAATAGGAATGATATATCTTTATTTTACCATGATGTGAAATAGCAATCACGTATACATAACTTCAGACTTGATTAAGAGCACTCAATCTACGAAGTATGAAAGATGTATTGAACAAGAAACTACAACCAAACAATAATTTCATAAATAATAATCCAAGATACTTAAGGTTCCACGCCATTCGCCTACTTAATTTTGTTTCGATCTTGAATCCGTCATGGCTAACGCCCACACCAAGAATATATGCATTTTCTTACATAGATTCAAACTGTAGGTTTTGATATGAGTACTACATATCACCAGGCATACACGTAGGAACAAAATGCCCTTACAAAAAACACCACAGTGCCCCAACGTTGGCCAAGGGTGAGAACCATTGGCTGAACCACTACATATTAACCTATTGGCGAGTAGGTGTTTCAGCTCATGCCAACTGGGTTTCGAGGCCCTAAACATACCTACATATAGATGGTGCTTGTCGCGTAAACTCCATGATATTGCAACATAGATGTGCAACAAGGCATCAACTACTTACATACAAATAGCAATGCTCCTTACCTCTTTGGAGTCTTACGACGGCAAGGCTGCAACCCCTTCTCTTCGTTAGAGCGGCACCCCACGTCGATAATGGATATTCACACGTTCAGCAAGGGAGGTCCACACAGTGCAACAATGGAGGTCGACCACCACCATGAGAGAGAGAGAGAGAGATACGTCTAATGTAACTCCTTACCAAAAATCTCTCATTTAACTCCTCTATTTAGGGGGAAGTTACCAAATTTTCAAAAAATTAAATCTTCTCCCAAATCTCACGTTTTTGGTGGGTGATGTCTATTTCCAACAATGCCCCCTCCTCTCTTTGGCATGATTTCCTCTAACTTCCCTCACTATTTGCTTTATGGGTATCCCTCTTCCATGTCACCTGGGATTCTCCTCAATTCTTGGTAGAGATAGATGAAAAAGCCAAAAATTTAGGCTTAACTTAATCCCACGTTTTTACCCTTTTCACCAAGGTAGAAATCATCACTTTCTTATAAAAAAAATAATTTGTGCACAGGGGGTTTTGAACTTGGGTGGTGGTATCACACACCGTGTGTCCTACCACAACACCACACCATCACTTGGTGTTTACTTTTGCAGAAAATTCTCTTTTTATGTCATATTGGGACGTTTTTCCTTGATGGATTTCTTCCATTTTCACATAAATTTTTCACCCGTTTGGTCTAAGCTTGCACTCGCTTACTCTAATTGTTTTTCGGATCTCACGCTATCATCCTGAAACCATCAGGTTTCCTTACTTGGCCTCGTGAACCGGGTCGGATCATCGGATCTCGTCAAAGTCCAGATCCAAGTACCCTTTCCAGTATTCGTTATTGGGTTCGCTCGACTGGCCCGCAAGCCTCAAAATCACATTGGATATCTCATAAACCATATTATCTCACGTAAACACATTTTTATTTCATTGAAAATTCTTTAAAATTTATGGGTTTTACAATATCAGTCCCAACGATATTAGGATTGATATACGGGTTCAATAACATGTTTTTAACCTAAGTATGCTCGCGTATACTAATTTCAATCCACCCACATTAGTTTAGAACCCTTACCATGTTTTGTCAAAATCAATAGATGTGAAATCCAAAACGATTGGTTTGATGACTCGATCTGCACACTTCCTTGGAAGTGTAGCTGCAACTCCTTGGTCAATCACTCCTCTAAGAGAGTTCTAGACCTCCTAAACACAATGGAGGAAAAAGAAAAGACTAGAGGGAAAAGAGAGAAAATAAAAGAGGGAAGAGATAATAGAGAGAGAAGAATAGAAATCGGGGGCATGAGCTCCTCCCTTAGGTTTATTTACTATTTTTCAACTTTCCAACCTTCTAAATCCTCTCCCTATTTTTGCCCATTTATTTCTAAAAATATCCTAAGTTCCATTATTTAATTTTCTTGATTTTCTTTCTTTTCCATATTTTAACTAGATATATATTATTTTCTAAGTTGTAAAAACATTTTTTTTTCTTTGCTAGTCCTTGGTTTTTTATAGCGTAGGTTTATTTTAAGAAATTTTTATAATTATCTTGACTTTGTTTTCAAGTAGATCTTCTTCTTAAATTTTTAGAATTTTCTACCATGTAGAAGTGCCACATAGGATGGTCCCACATAGGTGGATGTTCCACTCTATGAAACTCCTACACATTATAAATTTTAGTAAATTATAATTTTCATTCCATAAAATTTTCTATTTAAATTTTTTTATAGATTTTCTATTTTAGATTTCAATTCCAATAAATATCCAAATCTATTGAAGTTATTCCAAATTAGATCCATATCCAAATTCAACTTCTAAAAATCCAAACTCAAATTCACATTAAATTACATGCGAATTAAATTAATTTTTAAATATAATTTAAATATAATTTAAATATAATTTAAATATAATTTAATTTTGAATTTAAATTCAATTTCAACCCTTAATTAAATTTGATTCTCTTTTTTATGTAAATTCATTCTCAAGTTACCATTAATTTCTAAATTTTACTTAATTTAGAATATAAAATCAGTTTTTTAATTTATTAATTATCAAAAATTTCAATTTCAAATTCCAACTTCATATTGAACAAATGCTCAATTCCATGTGTATTTCTAACTCGAACTTATATTCTTAATTCTACCAAATTAAAAATCCAACTCCAAATACGCATTAGACTATCAAAAACTTAAATGCACTCTTAGTTACATTCAACTTCAAATTAAATTCTAAATTCAATTTTAACAAAGATTCAAAATAATGTATAATTCACATTCTAAATTGCCATTTAATTAAATTCTAATTTAGATAGAAATTTGAATCCAATTCATAATCCAATTATAATATCATTAAATCAGAATTAAATCCAAAATCTGGATTTAAATTCTAAAATTAAAATTAAAATTTAATAAGTTCAATTTTTAATACACCCTCAATTCAAATTTGAACTAAATTAAAACTCTAAATTCAATCCGCAATAAACTCTAAAATTAGGTCCAAATTAAACCCAACTTAAATTCAAATTAAATCTGATTAAAAATTTATTTCCAAATAATTTTTCAGCTTAAGATTCGTCCCAAATCTATTAATTAAACTTTCTTTAAATTATAGGCAAAATTCAAATCTATTTTAACTTTGTATCCAACAAATTCTCAAAGTCTACTCAAATAGTAATTTAACATATAATTTAAATTCTACTTGACATTAAGTATTAAAATTTATATTTTTATTATTTAATCATTTCGAAAAATCAGACCCTATTTAAAATATGGGTCAAATATTCGAATCGGTCTTAAGCGCCCCACCCACACACACACACACACACAACGCGGCGAACCGTATGGAATAGCTCACGTCAACCATTAGGGCACGATGTCGATGAGCACACTAAATCCCTTAAGGCGGTCGCGGACAATCACGTGTCAGTGACGTCGATGACGTGGTCCGCCCTCTTCCCGGTAAACCCTAGGCAAGGAGGTGGGGCCCGTAGGAGGGAAGAGGTTACCGACTAACCGGATCGTTAAGCAACAGCCGGTGGCCCCGCGGAACCCGCGTGGTTAAGTGAGGTGGGTGAGGTTAGGAAGTGTGGTTAGGCTCTTTAATAATCGGGGCCACGCGTTCAAGGATGGGCCCAAAACATCAAAAAACCAACAAAAATACCACTCTCTAGACGCTGCAGCATGCCTAGTGATGGTACAATCGAAAGTTCGGATAATGTCAGGGGTAGTTACGATATCAACCGCATTACAAAAAGGAAAGGGGGCCTAGGCGATCGTTCGCTGATTTTCCTTGCGGGGAAAGCGTGTAGGGAGTTGCTTTTTTTTTTCCCAACTTTAGTTTTTCTGTGTTTGGGGGAAAGAAAACCTGTACCTTCTCAAGTCTTTGGCTCTCGTGAGGCGAAGCGAGCGGGGCTTCATTTCGGAAGAGCCTCGACTTCGTCGATTTTCGATTGGAAGGCGCAGAGGAAAGAAGTCGAAGAAGACAAAGGGAAACTTTTCCATCTGAGAAACGGTGAGTTCTTTTCTCCGATTCTTTGCTTTGTTTCGGCGTTTCGTTGATTTCTCTAATTTCTGAGAAATGTTTTCCTTTTCTCAAGTTTTCTTTTTTTTCTTCTGTGTCGGGTTGCTAGGAAAAGGATCTTTTTCTCCGGTTAGGATTTTTTGTTGATTTTCTTCTCGATTAATGGAAATAGAATAATTTAGCGTGAAGGGTTTTTTAGGGTAGGTTTTCTATTTCCTTTTTTTTAGGAAAGGATTTTTTGGATTAATATTTGAAACGAGATGTTGTCTCAAAACCTCACGAGGTTCAAAGGATTTTTAGATTTTTTAGGAAAGGATTTGTTGTCTCGATTGAATTCGAGGTTGAAGAAACATATTTTTTATTTATTTACGATATCCTTTTCTCTGAGAGTAGATTTGATTTTTCTTGGTTAACGTGAACTCTCGAATATAATACGAGCAACGTGCTTCATCCTTCGAGTTGCTTTGTTGTTTTAATTTGTTAATTTCATTTTGGAGTAATTGTTAGGAAACGCTTCATATAATTTTCTCATCATTGAATTGGGCTTGAGAATTTGCTAATTATGATCATGAAATTTCCATTTTTTCGAACTTTTCGTTGGGGCGACCCCGTCATCACCACCATCATCTTCATGAATATTCCTGATTTATTTCTTAATCGCTGAACCTCGCGTTTTTTCGTTAAATATCTCGAATGAAAGAAAACCTATAATGAAGCTCTCGTTTTTCTTGTGTCGCAGAAATGGCGGAGGAGAGCTGGAACAGAGGGGCGGACGGGACAGGGTGCCGACCGCAGGAGAACCACCGCCTCTGCGCCAACAATTGCGGGTTCTTCGGCAGCCCGGCGACGATGAACCTCTGCTCCAAGTGCTACCGAGACCTCCGATTGAAGGATCCCCAGGAGTCGTCGTCGGCGAAACCCGCGCTGGAGAAATCGCTAAGCCTGGCAGAAGAATCGCCCAAAAAGGCTGGAATCTGGGACGCCGATGCGTCCCACCAGGCCGTCATCCTCCCTTTTCCTTCTTCCCTCTCTTCCCCCTCCCTTTCCTCCTCTCCGGCGTCTTCGTCTCCGAGTTACGGCAAGCCGAACCGCTGCTCCAGCTGCAACAAACGGGTGGGTCTGACGGGGTTCAAGTGCAGGTGCGGTAGCACGTTCTGCGCGTCGCACCGCTTGCCCGAGAAGCACGTCTGCGCGTTCGACTTCAAGGCTGCCGGGCGGGAAGCCATCGCGAGGGCCAATCCCGTAATCAAAGCAGAGAAACTCGAGAAGATTTGAATCTCCTAAATTGTGAAGAAGAAAAGAACGTAGAGATGGGAATTGATCGATCTCCAATCTTTTCTTCTGCGATGATGGCGCCGGAGATCGCCCCCCTCTTCTTCTTCTTCGTCCTTGTTTTTTCTTAGTTTTTCCTGAGTGGAAACTGTGGTTTCCTTGGTGATGGATGGAATAAACAGTGCGTACACAGTAAAAGGCTTGTTGGGTAGTGCATATGAGATAGCTGGTGTAGGCCTCTGCCGTGCCGTGTGTTGCTTTTCAATCGAGAAAAGGAGGTGGAAAAGGGAGTTGAAAAAAAGATAAGTGGGAAGGGGAAAGAAAAGGAAACAGTGAGGTAAGGTAATGTATGTGTTTGATGACATTTTACGTGGATTCAAAGTCATTGGTTTTGATTTCTTTATTTTACGTGTTTGTGCTCGTCTCGTTGTTGACATCAGCAATTGCTGCCCTCGCTTGTTTATGTTATATCCATGGATCTGTGGTTAATTGCCCCGATCAAGAAACAGGTAGCACCTGGACCCGTTTGATTAGTGAACTACGTTGGGTCATATCCATGGATCAGTTATGATTCCTGCCCATAGTTGTTGAGTTTGTTGTTGTTTCGGTGTTCTCTTTACGAGCAAATTACGTTACCGTTGCCCCTTCTTTCCTACCAACAAAATGTAATCGGATCCCTTGTTAACAACAGTTAGGTTTAAAGATTGGTTGTCTCACATGGAGTAATTGTCATCGTTATTTTTACCAAAATTGATCTAGTTTTTCTCAATCAATGGATCCAACTTTAACTTCAAGCTGTGGCTTGTCCAGATAGGCCTAGACTGTTTGACTGGCGGTCTAGGTTCAAACACCGTGTGGGCATCACCCATGTGTAAGCAAGCCAAAGCGTGGGACTCCTTGAGGTCGAGGGGTAAGTAAGCCCTCACAGTTTTACGCTGACATGGACATTGACTGAAAGTACCAGTTGTTTGTTTTAATATTCGTGAGGTCATTAAATGCACGTCAGTGCAGGGAGAGATGCAATGTATACCTGTAACGACCCAAACCGAGGCTTAGCAAGTTAGGTTCTTTGACAAGAAAACTACTAAAAATAATTTTTATAAATTTTCTTTTATAAGAAGGCTCGTTCATCTATCAATAATAATAATTTAAATAAGAATAAAAGAGTGCAAAGATAAAATAATATATTCTAAGCACTTTGATGTTCAATACTAGTTGAGTAGGAGTTCAAGTCAAATTAACACGTAAGTGCACATCTACAAATAAAATACTATTGTTATGAATGTAGTGAGTTTTAAGTTCACATCTACAAATAAGATACAATCATACAAATGTAGTTAACCCTATGCTCTTAATCTTAGTTTAGTTTTTTAACTAACCACACTTGTTATTTATAGATTTTATCTTTTTTTACTAATTTACTTTCTTCATTTTCAAAGTAGATATTCATATTCTACTATAATCAGTTATTTCAAAAATAACTTCTTTGGGCGTAGCAACCCATGTAAAGTACTTCATAGTGTACAATCTTGGTTAGACATATAAACCACTTATAACGACATAGTTCAAATCGGACGCAGACTATGAACTCACATTTGTTGTAGCTTTGCTCATCAGTTGCAAGCCAAAAGTCTCAAAATGCTCATCGGTAGCTAGTCGAAGAGCTTGAGAGGCTATACCTGCCTCCAAGGTGTTCGAGGAGCTATAACTGCCCTCAAGGTTTATGATTCATGCTACATTTGACATGTGTCTATTGAACAATGTTTTTAACCCTTAAGAGTTACCTAAGAATTCTTAAACAAATTCTACGATACAATTGAGATACACACATCTCAAACAATGGTCTAGATCATGTCTTTCTTAGTAGAGTTTTTTTTATCATACTCTGTATTGTTACCCTAGATACAATAATCTCTTAACTTTCATTTCTTGGCATTAATGCATTATACAACAAGTTATATATATTTATCAACTACATT